>NC_141164.1:83402057-89054557 GCF_053477565.2 Lygodium microphyllum
AGGACTCAAGTTCTTTATTGTTACACCCACATGGAGCTCAATTATTCTTCAACAACAACCTCAACAACATTGAGGCGTTGTACTTCAATCATCTTAGCCATCTAATTCTTTTGTAAGCACTTATATGCATGTAACAAATCTAGAGAGCCTAGCCTTTATATTTCAGTACTTAAGTATTAAAGGCTAATAGCATGATGTATGAAGATGATTGCATGACACCATAAAGTAAAATAGAGAATAAGAGGAAAAGAAAAATAAATAAGCATCCATGACCACTTCATATCACCTAGGAGCTCTCAACTTTGAGATACTCAATGGCGTCAGTCAGGCAACACTCTAGATAGCAAATTCTAAAGCCAAGTTTTGCAAGATTTAAAAGTGCTTTTGAAGATTTTGTAACTCATTTGGAGAAGGAAATGAAGAACATAGGTTCAAATGATGTTAATTTCACAAGGTAGTTAAGGCACAAGACACCAAACATGTCAAAGTTTGAAAGTAGCGCATAGCATACAATTGACCTTATGAGTAGCCAAGGAGTGTTCGTCCATGACATGTGCATAAGTTTTGCATGTTTGAAGCGAAAATTCATGAGAAAACACCTCAATTTGAGGGGAAAATTGTGGGGAACCAGTGTATAGTCAATATGCGGTCAATTTCGAAGGGGTATGTGCCCAAAATCAAAGGGACACAAACATTAGATGAGCATAAAATCTTAAGAACGTGGAGAGAGAAAGGAGAGCATTCATGTTGGATGAGCGTGCCATATTTTTCATCTCGTCTTGATCTTCTAATGCAAAATCCACATAATTTGTCATATAATCAATGAAATGAATCCTTCTCATCATCCTCTACGCATAAGGGTCTTCTATTTGTGATGAGATGAAGGAATAAGAAATTTTAAATCAAATATTTCTCTCTCTCAAAATGCAATATTTCTCTCTCCTCCTCCATAGATACTAAAATTGGTTCACATGAGAGAGAGGGAATGGGAGATCAGAATGGACAAAGACATGGAGGGTGAAAACTGATGGATGTAGTGTTGTGCTGAAGTATATTGAAGGCTTTCCAAGTATGTTAGCAATTGTTCATAGGATCAACAACATTGGAGAATCATGACCTACATGTGTATATTGTGGCATTTTTTATTTTTTCAAGGACTTATATTTTGAGCATAGTTTGTTCTTATGATACTTTGTTGTGTTTCTATGGAATGAATATAGTTGATTTCTCTATTTTGATGGTGAAATTCAATTAGTCCTAATAAACGTGGTCTTTTCATGAGAAAAATGGCTAAGAATAGTGAAAAGTATTATAAAAACACAATAAAATGTACATATATCATATAAATTTAGGACTATGTTTTTGGTCATAAAACATGTCATATCTCATTCATAAGACACTAGAAATGAGGAAAAAACTTAGGTTATAGTGAAAAATCATGCCGTAGCACAAGAGTAGCATTAGTGTCAACCAATATGCCTAGAATTAAGGAGGAACATGATGAAGCAATTGTTGCACACTGAAATATTATATTTTTTGATTCAAGAAATTCGAGCCCAAGTGAGACGAGCCCTACAAAATAGTATGTATAGGGAAGAATGGATCTACAACCCTTCTACAATTTAGAGTCAATTATAAATTACCTATAACTACATTGATAATAGCAATTGTAAAATTTGAGCACCAAGATCATTTTTGTGAAAATTGTAAGAGCTTATGGGTAAACATATCATGTCCATCATGCCTATAGGCATGTAAAATATATTGCAAGACAAATAAAAAACTCCATGCATAAATCTCAATATCCCACATGTAGCCATGAAGGCCTAATTTGTGAATTAGAAGTGGACAAGAGAAGGAGGGTGAGGCTGCCTAGCCAAAAGGGAAAACTACATGTATAATATTTGAAATTGAATAGTGAGCTCATGCTTGTGCTTGCATAGTATTGAAAGTCTCCTCTTCTCTATCTTCTCTATCTTTTGGTTTGTTTCATTTTAGCTTGAAAGTAAGGAAGGAGAGTGGAGTGAGTGAGGGACTCAAGGGAGATAAACAACCCATCGTTATTCCTCTTCTTCTTTGTCTTTCCTTCTTGCTATCCAAAGGATGAGAACATGAGAGCATCGAGGGAAAGATTAAGAGAAGTGAATGACTAATTAGGAGGAGATCCATTCTCCATCATCATCATCATCTCCTTCTCTATTCTCTTCTTGGCATTGGAGTGGGAATGTGGTAGATGTATTGAAAGAGGGAGATTGGTAGATCAAGAGGAGTCACACTCAAATTGTGGAGCTTATTAAAAAATAGTAACAACACTATAGATGTTAATAATATGTGCAATAAGGTGCAAATTAGATGAAAGACACACCATAATTTTCAATGGACAATTTGGTAGTGTGGACATTATTAACTTTTGTATTTCCAAGAGTGGGTTCTTTCCCATACAAATTTGTAGATTCCTTTGATAATACCATGAGGTAAGAGCATGCATAAGTCAAATTGGACCTTAGGGATAAGGTTAAGGCTAAGTAGGATATATGCACCTTGACAAGACTAGTCTAGGACCATGGAAATGGGTTGCATGCTCGTGAGGGTGAGAAAGTCAACAAATATGTTAAAAAATGATGAGATAAGCTTTTATTATCTTGCTACTTTATTATCTATTAAGAGTGAAGGAGAGGGAGTGTGAGAGAGCGAGGGACATGGAGTGAAGCTCTTCATCCCTCTCTATATTCTTCTCCATCCCATCTTGGTGAGTTGAGTGTGTGAGGTTGAGAGCGTGAGAGATTTGAGAAGCTTTCTTCTCTTCTTCTTATCTAATTTGCCTACAATGACTCTTCTCATGACATGGACAACAATGGAAGCACATACGTGAGCAAAGAGTGATGTATGTGGATTGTGGAGCAATGTTTAATGAGGTATATGACTACAACATGGTAAGTTTGGTAAGTCTTCTCACTACAACCACTTTGAATCAAACCATGATTTAATGAGTGGTAGAAGGTTAGTTATGTTTCATGTACACTTCGACTACATGTGAGATTGTGTGTGTGTGTAAAGATCCAAGCCTATTAATGTAGGAGAGGGTCTAAGGTAGTATTATAAGAGAGAGTGCTAGAAAAATTTCAAGCCAAAGAAGGGGGCATTGGCACCCCCTTCTTTGGCTTCAAAATTTCTAGCACTCTCTCCTATAATACTACAATACTACTTTTGGGCCTCTCCTACATTCATTTGAAAAAGGTACCTCTCTATCCAAACTACTTTTCACATTTCTTTCTCTTCTCTCTTATCAATGATTTTTAAAAAGACAACTTTCTTATCTCTCATCAATAAATATTTTTATCTCCTCTCTCTCTCTCTCTCTCATCGAAAAGTTATTTTTATCTCTCTTTCCTCCCTCTCTTCTCCATTGAGTCCTAAAACCCTTCCATTGAAATTCCTTACATTCAAAGTATCTAGAATATATTTTTTATTCTAAAGACTAGGCAAACCATTGATGAATTACTTAGTTAAGGTGGATTAGAGTTTATATGAGCAATAATCTTTAAAGCTATGTCTTTAGTTCTCTAATATACATTAGACAAACCTACCTTGATTGTTCTCTCTATGTGTATGTGTGTGTGCATGCATGCATGTTTGTATGTGTGTGTGTCTCATTAAGAACTTGTTTCTATCTCTCTCATTAATATATATACATATGTTTGTGTGCATGTATTTATATGTGTCTATTAGAAGTCTTAACACATGCACACACACATATACACATATATGATTAGTTCAAAGAAGTATAACTATATTTTATAGCCTATGAATATTAATATTTCAACAACATGATGTCAACTTAGCAAAGATATGCACAATGAGAGACCAATATCTCTCTCTCTCTCTCTCTCTCTCTCTCTCTCTCTCTCTCTCTCTCTCTCTCATTAAGCATATTAACTTAGTATCGAATTTATACTTGTTTTCACCAATCAATATCCCTTCTTACCACCACAATAAATAATCCAAAAATTTGCAAGCTTTAATCATGAGTGTTTATTTTTAACCAATGTTCAATGAGGTTGCTAGAGCCATGTATAAAGAAAAATGTTTAGTGAGTATTTGGAATGGATGCAAATGAAAATATGTTTATATATCAACCCATGCTTACCGTAGAAAACTTACATCTCATATTTGGAAAGAGAAGAACTTTTTTAACGTCACTCATAGTGTGACCAACAAAGCAAAGACTTTGCTAGTTATTAGAGTGAATGCATTTTATTTTGTTGAGAAAATTCAAACATATCTCGCTTTGGTTAGCTATGATTAAATTTATGATAATCTTTTACTGTCATTATTTGTCAATTTGTGAAACAATAGTACACTTGCCAGAGATCAACATAATATGAATCTAGATCCAGATTGCTTGCAGAAATTGTTTTGTATTGTAAATATGTGAGAGAGAGAGAGAGAGAGAGAGAGAGAGAGAGAGAGAGAGAGAGAGAGAGAGAGAGAGAGAGAGAGAGAGAGAGAGAGAGAGAGAGAGAGAGAGAGAGATTATGTGTGTGTGTGTGTGTATGAGTGAGTGAGTGAAGGTGGAAGCAAAGGTAGTGATGGTGGTAGAGCTAGCGACGGCCATGGTGGTGGTGACGGTGGTAGTGGCGGCAGCAATGACAATGGTGGTGGTGGTGGTGGTGGATACATCTAAGGCTGGAATAAATGAACTATGTGGAATAAGAATAGAGGGTTTGCCAAAAAAACTCACTCAAAAGCTTGCTAAAAAAACTTGCTTCTTGCCCTTCCCCTCACAATTTGAGGCTAACATGATGCTAGAGGCATTAATGATTCTCGTGGTAGAGACCCATAGCAGAATAGGTCTAAGTCTAGATCTTGTGGGTAGGCTTGTAGTAAATCCTACAGTCCTAAGTCTTCAATTACATGCGCTTATTGTAGGAAACAAGGATACATACAATTGCAATGCCATAAGATGCACTGAGATAGACATGATAAAGTGTTGAGAAATGTGTAATCACATCCACTATAGCCTCTTTGTAAGGAATAGCAAGGCAAAGAATCACATTGCAAATAAAGCCTTAGACTAGGTCATGTATGCATGGTTTATTAAAACCATAGTTGGTGAATACCATGGTCCCTTTCCACCTTTTTCCACCTAGCAATACCACCTACTGTAAGCCTATAAAATGAACTTATCCCCACACTCATTTCATCAGTCATTATCATTCAGTTGTACTTGCATATGCTTGGATAATATTAGTTGTCCTTCTTTGTCATTATTTAAGCCTCATTATGATTGTCTATTTGCTCATCAGTGATCCACCTTAGCATACATCCTCAATATTTTCACATAAAGGAAAATGAAAAATTGAAAATGTAGGATAATGGTAAATCATTGAATGTTCAATGTCTTAATAAATCCACAATCAAGATTGAAGAGATTAACATATTAGAGTACCAGTTAGATGACTACATATTGATTGCTTCTTCACTTGCTGCCACATAGTTGACTGATGGTCAATCCTCATTCTCTTAGTATGTGTTACTTGATTCAAGGGCTTCCTTTCACCTAACCCGACATTGTAGTTAGCTTTATATCCACAATATCATTTCAATTTGTATAAAATAAAGGGATGATCATGTATTTGACATCATTCATTGAAGATGTTTACTTGTAGTTTCCTATACGTACTTCTTTTGTTTTGCATGATATACATCATGTTTCAGCTTTACAAAAAGCCTTATTTTTGTTAGATAGTTGGAAGATGCTCATTATCATGTCCCTTTTGGATTATTCTTGGAAGATTACACATGACAAACTTATATTTGCTAGAAGTGCCAAAGTTAGTAGTCTTTATCCCTTGTTTTGGGATCTATGGATCATGTATTGGCCACTTGTCTTCCTCATATATCTCTGTGGTATTGTCGCCTTGGAGACATGCCACTTAAAGAAATGAAAGATTTTACTTGTTTGCAATCTCTCACCCCTGGACTATTCTTGTTTTGATTTTTGCGATCATTGCTTTGTGGCAAGTAGACTCATAATGCTCATAAGAAGTCTAGCTCTATGTGATGGGTGAGCCATTGGCTCTTGTTTATTTTGATACTTTTTGTTGCATATCCTATAAGCATTTGGGTAGTGCTCAGTGTTTTGTTATATTCATTGATGATTTTTCACATAAAGTTTGGGCATATTCCATAAAGTAGAAACCATATGTTTTAACTATTTTTTAGCACTTTGTTGCTTTGGTTTGAGAATCACAAAGTATAGTATGAAATACTTAAGATCAGATAATGGGGGTGAGTATGTATTCCATGCTTTTGACCAATTCTATAATGATTGGCAAGGCATTGAGTGTTTTTTGATCTCATTATATCCCATCCTAGAATAGTTTTGTCCAATGCATGAATAGGACCATTCACAAGAGGGTCAATTATATAAATATTTTATTTAATTAAAATAAGGAGAGAGAGAGAGAGAGAGAGCAAAAAAAAGAAGAGGAGAGGAAGGGAGGGAGAGAGAGGGGGAACACAGAGAAAGAGAATTATAGAGAGATGAAATATAAAATTTAAGAGAGAGAGAGAGAAAAAGAAAAAAGAAAAAGAGATGAGAGAAGGGGGGAGAGACAGAGAGAAGAAAATGAGAGAGAGAAAATAAAAAGAAGAAGAAAAAGAATTTGAACACAGTGAGAGAATTATAGAGAGAGGAAAGATAACATTTAAAAGAAAGAAAGAGAATTATAGAGAGAGAAAATATAAAATTTAAGAGAGAAAGAGAGAGAAAAAAAGAAAAAAGGAAAAGAGAGGAGAGAGAAGGGAGAGAGACAGAGAGAAGAAAATGAGAGAGAGAAAATAAGAAGAAGAATTATAGAGAGAGAATTATAGAGAAAGGAAAGATAAAATTTAAAAGAAAAAGAAAATAAAAAAGAGAAACTTTATTTTTAATTAAAATAAGGATATATATATATATATATATATATATATATATATATATATATAGAAAAAAAGAAAGAAGAGGAGAGGGAGGGAGAGAGAAGGGTAACAGAGAGAAAGAGAATTATAGAGAGAGGAAATATAAAATTTAAGAGAGAGAGAGAGAGAGAGAGAGAGAGAGAGAGAGAGGAGAGAGAGAAAAAGAAAAAAGGAAAAGAGAGGAGAGAGGGGGGATAGAGACAGAGAGAAGAAAATGAGAGAGAAAATAAGAAGAAAAAGAGAGAGAATTTGAACACAAAGAGCATTATAGAGAGAGGAAAGATAAAATTTAAAAGAAATATAAAAGAAAAAAAATTTAAGAGAGAAGAAAAAAAGAAAAAAAGAGGAGAGAGAGAGAGAAGAATAAAAAGAAGAAAGAGGAAAAGGGGAAGATAGATAGGAAAAAAGAGAAAACAAAAAATTCTTTTTAAATTTTAAATATTTTCTGAGAGAGAGAGAGGAAGGGGGAGAGAGAGAGAGAGAGGAGAAGAAGAGAGAGAATATAAACATAAAGAGATAATTATATATAGGAAAAATATAAAATTTACATACTTTAAGAGAGACTAAGGGGGGGGAGGAAAGAAAGTGAAAGAAGAAAAAGAAGAAGGAGAAGGAGAAGAAGAGAGAGAGAATACATAGAGAGAATTATAGAGAGAGAAAAGATAAAACTTAAAAAGAGAGAGAGAGAATTAAAAAATAGAGGAGAAAGAGAGAAGGAAGAGAGAGAGAGAGAGAGAGAGAGAGAGAGAGAGAGAGAGAGAGAAGTGCAAAGAGAAGAAAAGGAGAGAGAGAGAAAAGAAACTTTTTACAAAGAGAATGAAGAGAGAGAGAGAGAAGAAGAAAAAAAGGAAAAAAGAGGAGAGGGAGAGAGAAGGAAAAGAGAGGAGAGAGGGGGGAGAATAAAAGGAGAGAGAGAGAGAGAGAGAGAGAGAGAGGGAGAGAGAGAGAGAGAGAGAGAGAGAGAGAGAGAGAGGGAGAGAGAGAGAGAGAGAGAGAGAGAGAGAGAGAGAGAGAACCAGGAGAAAAGAAAAATAAACTAAAATAGAAGGCAAAGAAAGAGAGAGAGAGAGAAAAAAAATTAGACATAGGAAATTTGGGAGAGAGAGAGAGGAAAAAGAGGAGAGAGAAATATGAGAAATGGATTGTTGAGCGAAGTTACCGTGCTAATATCACACGGCAACTTCGCTTGCTGCTTCGAGGCAGCGGAGCTGCCGCAAAGCGGCCTAGCGTTTTGTGCGCGCGAAGTGCACGCGGAATGCTAGTACATATTGTACTTCACTCCTCACTTTAGGCACATTCGCCTTTAAGTGGGAGGTTGTTAGGGGTCAAAGGCTATCTATCCATCTATATTTAGCTTAAACTCAGTGCTACCAACACACATGTATACCGTAGGTGGTGGGCACCCATCAATATTATCTTTATTCCTTATTCTTTACTATGATGGAATAATAAAAAGGAAGAAAGGTCACATATTGTGATTGTTTTGGAAGTTCCCACACACGGTCTTGCTCTCTTTTATTCAAACATCCATATGTCTTACTCTTACTTCCTTTTGTGCTCTTCTCCCTCACTCTTGCTTACCATTTCAACGACCCTACCTTATTCATTCTGAGCCTTCCAACACTAAATCACATTAGGCTCCTTCAGGAGACAATTAAGAGTATACACTCCCATCCAGCTCTCCATTGATAAGATGATAAAGCTAGCAATACAAAGGCCATGGCCACAACTAGTAGACTAGATGGAGGTAGATACATCCACAAAGGTTGACCTAAGATGCATTGAGTGTAGCATCACTTACATGTCTCATGATTATCTGACATACAAGACTTTTAGTGGCACCCTAACTAAGTCTATCTAGCCTAACATCCAAAAGGGAAAATACATAAACCTGGATCTAAAAGATGAAGAGCTAATACCTCTTGCAAATCTCATGGTCAAGCTAATTGCCATTCATCATTGATACTCTCATTAACAAAGTTTTAGATTACAAAATCTTGACTTATGATATATGGATTGAGATTAGTCAACCTAATCTCATTCCAAAACATGTAGCTATTAGAGCACATGAAGGATCACAACATTCACTACTTGTTGGAAGATGCAAAATTCTCATTAGTGTAGATATTGAGAGCATACCCATCATGTTCTATGTACTTGCACATTGGCAGGATATGGGCAAGGAAGTCTTGCTTGGATGATCTTGACTTATGATATATGGATTGAGATTAGTCAACCTAATCTCATTCCAAAACATGTAGCTATTAGAGCACATGAAGGATCACAACATTCACTACTTGTTGGAAGATGCAAAATTCTCATTAGTGTAGATATTGAGAGCATACCCATCATGTTCTATGTACTTGCACATTGGCAGGATATGGGCAAGGAAGTCTTGCTTGGATGATCTTACAAGTATGCAACCAAATGTGATGTGGACTCTAAAGCACATAGGATCTAGATGAGCTTTTTAGATATTGAGATAATCACTACTTTTAGTAAAGGCAACCTTATCTCTTATTAGGGAAAGGGCAAGATAGTGTCTCAAAGTCAAACCAAAGTGAAGATGGCCAGAGAATTCTAAAGGAACTGCTCAAGGCACAGAAAGACAAGAGGGAACTGATTTGCATGAAATTCCTTGGAACCAAAGGAAAGACCAAAGTTACTAAGAATAGTATAATAGCTTCTTAAGCTATCTGGAAGAGAAATTCATCCAAAAGTAAGAGGGGACCTAGGGCATTTAATCAAAAGTGTTTATGGAGAGTTAGCACAAAGCGGCGAAGGGATCGTAAAGTATTGATGCATGCTCAATGGTTTTATGCAAGAAATTGTTTGATTTGGTTGCTACAACAACCTATACAACTAGCTCCTTTGATCATAGCCCAAGTCTCATCAAAATCAAAGAGAAAGAGAAAGAGACTCAAATGCAAATCTAGGTTAAGAACCAAGATACTTTAGGAGATAGAAATAGACAAGTTGGCAACTAAAAATCTAGTTCTTATGACATGTGAGCCAACGACTTTAGAAGGGCAATTGCTTGAGGTACTTGCTAATCCACAAGAGAAACCCATAATGTCTGAGAAATCATTACATCAAGATAAGGAAACCAAGCATCCACTCCTTAGTGATGGTACTCATATTGAAATAGAAAATCCAAGGATGGACAAGATAGTGCCATTGAATGCTGACATGCAACAACTCTAGGAAGTTACTAGCCCATCTACATGATCAAAGTCTCCCAAAAACAAAGAAGCATTGTCACCCAATCCACAAGGAACAAACACCAAAGAATCAATTGATTGACAACCTCCTTTTGAGAGTGTTGTCAAAAATAAAATTTGGAAATTCTAAGACCAACATTACTTTTGATTAGTTTGAGAATCCAAGAACACAATCATCTTTGACTATCTCAATGAACCAATCCACTAAATTAGAAGTTCATGCTTCCAATTATGAGGTGGAATCCACATAATCATAGCCTTTTGCTACTGCAACCAAGATTCTCATTTTTATTGAGAAACAAAACCTCTTATGCTTTTGTTCACAAAAAAATATAAACTTTAGCAAAAAGAGCCTAGTGAATCCAATGATTCACAAGTCATGTTCTTTTGAATCCCCAATACATTTGAAGCCCAAGTGATCTCTCATGGAGAAGGTGAGCAAAATTCACACAACAAGAAGATCAATTGGAGGCTGAGTGTAAGAAGAAACTGAATGTCACAATGTTATCACTTCCTTGCGCATATGTTCATGCCAACATTGGAATTTAGAATGAAGAGCATGAGAAGCTCTTAGAACAACCATTGACATAGGCAAAATAAGAATCCTTCTACTTGCATTATCCAACCAACAAGATGTCATTGTGAAACTAGTAAGGAGAAACTCAAATCATTGGCACAAAAGGGAGGACGAAACCTACTTAAACAAAAATGTTACTCTAGTATTGTTTAGTAGTATAAATTGGTTGTCAACAAATGATAATAGCTAAGCAAAGAATGGTGCTATTGACTTCAGTGCATGATCCTATATATGTAGCTCCCACTTCTCTCAGAGTGGTTGAAACTCTATAGAATTTTAAGCTCCCTACACTGGTATGATCCCACCTCTACTGGATAAAATTCTCACAAGAAAGAATGGGATGTTGCAAGTAGAATAGACAATGAGAATGTTGTAGTTAGTGTGATTGCATATATTTTTAAACTATTCAAAGAACCACCACTTCTTGATGAGTATGTCAAGAATCATGTGGTGGGGACTTGCTTGAGCTGCTGCGCCAAACACACACTGTATACACAAGAGGAAGCTCACTTAAGAATACAATAAGAGAGATGGAGGCCAAAACGTTTTCTTGTTGATTTTTTCTTCTTCTTCCACACACTATACAATATACACAAAGTATAGATAAGATACAACATAAAGGAAAGTGGCCTTCTAAGTCAAACAATGCATAATCGACTACACTAATTGACTGGCGTCATATCTTTGCCAGATGTAGGTAGGTGTAACAAACTAAATATAATAAGTGATAAGTTAGTGGCCATGTGAGTATCATAATGACCACCAATGTGCTAAGTGTAGATGTGTGGACTCATCTAGCCAGGCGGTCTATCATCAATGTCCGCACGTATTGAGCTTGCCATCTCAACACTCCCCCTCAAGCTCAACTCTATCCCTGCGACTCCAAGTAAGCTTCGGAGCTTTCGGAGCTTCTCTGCACTACCCAATGCCTTTGTGAAGATGTTAGCTATCTGATCCTGTGTGCTGACATATACCAAGTCAATCTCTCCTGCAAGTACCTTCTCTCTCACAAAGTGGTAGTGCACCTCAATGTGTTTTGTCCTAGCATGGAACACTGGATTCCTAGCTAACTGTATGTTGTTCATGTTGTCACAATGAATGACAACTGAACCATCTCCTTGCACATCCAAATCACCTAATAACTTTTGCAGGCATACCACCTCACATGCTGCCATAGTAGCACCTCTATACTCAACCTCCGTACTTGATAAAGCAACTGTAGGTTGCTTTTTGCTGCTCCATGTAACTGTTGCACTACCAAGGGAAAACATGAATCTACTAGTAGATCTTTTGTCTAACATGCTACTAGCCCAATCTGCATCTGTGTATCCAAAGACCTGTACGTCCTTACTTGCCTCATAAAAAAGTCCATAATGTAAAGTGGACTTCACATACCTCAATATATGTCTAACTATATCCAAATGAGGCTTTCTAGGCATCTGCATAAACTGACTGACAAGGCTAACAACATAGTTCAAGTCTGGCCTTGTGATAGTCATGTAAATCAAACTCCCTACCATCCTCCTAAACATAGTAGGGTCTTCTATCTCATCCCCAATGTTGGCACTCAACTTCACATTTTGCTCTAATGGTACTGAAAGAGGCTTACATGCTGTCATACTATACTTGGATAACATATCCAAGCCATACTGCCTTTGGGATAGCCATATACCACCATCACATCTGATCACCTCAATATGAAGAAAGTATCTCAGCTCACTCAAATCTTTCATTTCAAACTTCTTCTTCAAGAAGTCCTTAACTTCAACAATCCCATTGTCACTGTCACTTGTAATAATCAAGTCATCCACATAGATGACTATGATGACTAAACCTGCATCTCCCTTTTTCACATAAAGTGAATGATTAACATCAGAAATACAAAATCCAATATTGACAAGATACTCTCCAATATTGTCAGACCATGCTTTAGGTGCTTGCTTCAGCCCATAGAGTGCTTTCTTTAACCTGCACACATATGTGGGATGCTCTAAATCCTCATAACCCACTGGCTGCTCCATATACACTTCTTCTTGCAATTCATTATGCAAGAAGGCATTCTTAACATCCATTTGCTGCAAACTCCAACCTTTGGCTGTTGCCAAGGCAATCACATACCTAATAGTTGCCATCCTAGCAATTGGACTGAATATCTCTTCATAATCTATGCCACATGTTTGAGCATAGCCTTTTGCAACCAGCCTAGCCTTATACCTGTTAACTGAACCATCTGCATTATGCTTGACTTTGCAAACCCACTTACATCCAATAGCTTTCTTACCCTTAGGTAAGGGTACCAAATCCCAAGTCTTATTGGCTTCTAATGCAGCCATCTCCTCATCTATTGCTGCATCCCAATGAGCATGACCAACAACATTCTCAAAACAAGTGGGCTCAACATTCTCAACTAGTTTCACCATATAAGCATAATGGTGAGCTGTATAACCTTCAAAACCAAATCTTTTAATATCTGACCCTGCTAGATTTGCATACCACCGGATCACTCAGTGGAGCCTTTAGATTACTATGAGCTCTCTGTACACTTGGTCTCCTAACTGAAGGAATACCAAGCTCATCATCCAAACTCTCCGAACCATTAGAATCTCCATAAAATCCCAAATGACTGGTAGATGCATCATTACCATCCAGCACTTTCTTCTTTCCTTTGTCCTTCCCTGCAACACTTTTCCTTGCAACACTTATAGATCCACCTGAAGATGTGGGGCTACACCTTAGTCTCCTAGACCAAGGGCTCACTGTAGGTATAGTACCATATGATGTTTCTGGTTCAGTAAGACACTGTGATTCTTGTTTTTCTTTCTACACATAGCTATATGATCATTATCATCATCTAATACATCACCATCAGGTGCATACCAGTTGCCCATATCATCAAAGATAACATCCCTCCTCACTCTGAACTCACCTATGACAGGGTTATAATAATGATACCCTTTTTGCTCTAAAGAGTATCCAATAAAAATACAATTTTCTGCCTTTGGATCAAGCTTCTTCCATAGCTCATCTGGCACATGAACATATGCAACACATCCAAATACCTTCAAGTGTGATACATCGGGCTTCTTGCTAGTAAATCATTCTTCAGGAGTCATCCCATGAACTGCAGTTGTGGGGGTTCTGTTCATAATATAGACAGTAGTATGAACAGCTTCAGACCAAAAATATTTTGGCATATTATTTTCAACCATTAATGCCCGTGCAACTTTTGCAATATGCCTATTTTTTCTTTCTGCAAACCCATTTTGTTGTGGGATATACATGCAAGTAAATTGTCTCTTTATCCCATGAGTCCTCAAGAAGCCACTAAACTCATTAGAGAGGTACTCTCCCCCTCCATCTGATCTCAAGCACTTCACTTTTAAGCATGTTTCTGTTTCAACAGCTGCCTTAAAAGATTTGAAGCGCTCAAACACATCACTCTTTTCCTTCATGAAGTATACTCGTAACTTCCTTGAACAGTCATCAATAAATGTGACAAAGTGTTTGCTGCCACCAATAGATACATTCCGTGTAGGCCCCCAAACATCTATATGCACTACATCAAGTATTTTTCTACTCACTTCTCTGTCATGTGAGAAGGGTCGTCTTACATGCTTACCAAACTGGCATGCTTCACAGACTTTATGCAATTCTGTAACTCTAAAAGAAGGCAACCCTGTAACCAATCCTCTGGACTGCATTAATTTTAGCCTTTGCACATTTGCATGTACAATACGTTTATGCCATATTTAAATACCTACAACTACTCCTTTTCCTTTAGCATACATAGCAGCATCCATTGCAAGAATTTCAGCATCTAAAGTGAACATGCGGCCAACTCTACTTCCTTTTGTGACCAACCTGCACTTATCATTAAAGTCTTCTATAAAATAACCTTTTGCATTGAATCAGACCTGCAACCCCTGCTCTACCATTTGGCCAACAGACACTAGATTCTTTGTGATTGATGGCACATGTAATACATCTGTTAGACTCTTTGTTTGGCTATCATACAAGGACAAGGGAACCTTTCCAATATGTGAAATTGGGTGGCATGAATCATCACTCGTCTATACATAACCTAGATTTTGTAAGTCCTACATCTCTCCAAACCATTCAACATGACCAGTCATATGATTAGATGCACCTAAATCGACATACCATATATCATCATGTGTCCCCTTTCCTGTAACTGCATTCATCATATGCTGCATAACAAACAGACGCTTATTTTTGTCTTCATTATGTCATGAAGATGATGCATAGTTTCCTTGCTGCAATTTACCACTGCGAATACCATCCTTCTTAGCATCGCAATGGGCTGCAATATGGCCTGTTTTGCCACAATAATGGCAAACAATAGTAGAATTTCTCGAACATCTATTCTGCCATCCACCTCTTCCTCTAGAGCTTCCCCTATCTCTAAAGTTTTCTCAGCCTCCTGAAGCCTGCATTTCACCAAATTATTGATTGAACCTATTTTGCTGGATATCACCAGCACATCCCATATCACGGCCTCTCGAAGAGGATCTACCACGTCCCCTTCCTGAACTTGAGTAAAATGCTTGAACCTGTTCATCATTTTTTTCAGATGAGTCACCCTGCATATTGATCTTTTCGGTAATCATGAGAGAGATCAGCTCATCAAAATCTAGAAATGGCTTCCATACGTATACTGAAGTAACAAATGATTTCCATGCCTTCTCATTATTAAGGCCACTCAAAGTGGATGAAACCAAATCACCATCATCATCAGGCATTGCATCAATCACTGCTAAAGCATTTGCAGTGCTTCTCACCTTCAACACATACTCATTAATAGACATTTTCCCTTTCTTCAAGGCATTCAATTCTTGCTTGAGTTGAATCTTTCATGCCTTTGCATTTGTTGAAAACATGTTCTCAAATATTGTCCAAGCTGCATGTGAAGTTTCTGCATTCTTGATATATCTCAACATCGTATTATCAATGACTGCAGATAACCAGTACATCACCTTTTGTCTTTCACATTCCATTCTTTCCATGCTTTTAATTCATTTGTAGTCAGAGGGATACCTAGCTCTGACTCCTTTTCTTCACCTGAAACAAACTCATAAAGGCCATTTTTAATGAGGAAGTTCATCACACGGAACTTTCATGAAGGGTAGTTGTTCTTGTCGAGCTTCTCAATAATGGGATTTCCACTATTCTCTGCCATTATCACAAACAAGGATACAACACATCAAGCTAGTATTCTGCAATCTTTCACAACACGTGCACATGAATATACCAAGCAACCTTTTTCACTGATTGCTCAATAGTACATGTAATATGCAACCTATTTGCATATAAACCTTATGTGTGCTTCTTGAAAACACCTCAAAAAATTACATATTTGAAATCTGTAACTTGTGCATCCACTTTCGATCAATACAGTTGAAATCACAATGTACCTTGAAATTGTTGTCCGCAACCTTGCAACTCTAAAACGGGGCTTGAAACGGCCTCAAATGCCCAAAATAACTGCGGGAAAGGCCTTTAGGGTTAACCTACAGAATATACAATGCTCTGTTTGCACACAAAATCTCACAGCAATCTGAGATTTTCACTCTACCCTGCTTTCGGTGCCTCCACAGGCAGCACTATCCAAGAGAGAGAGAGTGGAAGAATGGGAGAGCTTCTTACCCATTGCTTGCTTGCTTGAATCTTGCTTCTTCTCCTTCACTTCAACCTTCAAAATTAGCCTCTCTTAGTGGCATAGCTTTGATACCATGTCAAGAATCGTGTGGTGGGAGACTTGCTTGAGCTGCTGCGCCAAACACACACCATATACATAAGAGGAAGCTCACTCAAGAACACAAGAAGAGAGATGGAGCCCAAAACGTTTTCTTGCTGATTTTTTCTTCTTCTTCCACATACTATAAAATATACACAAGATATAACATAAAGGAAAGTAGCCTTCTAAGTCAAACAGTGCATAACCGACTACACTAATCGATTTGCATTATATCTTTGCTAGCTATAGGTAGGTGTAACAAACTAAATATAATAAGTGATAAGTCAGTGGCCATGTGAGTATCATAATGACAACCAATGTGCTAAGTGTAGATGTGTGGACTCATCTAGCCAGGCGGTCCATCATCAATGTCCGCACGTGTTGAGCTTGCCATCTCAACACGCTCCACTTCAATACAATCCCGATTTCTTTGACTAGTTTATTTCAAGGTTGAGTGACATAAATATAAATATTTTCTCTACTTCTACTATCACACATAATCAATCTTCCTTAAATGATTTGCAATAGAGTGTTATAGATAGTACTTCTCTTAACAAGGATGTAGTAGTAGAAAGCAATGTGCTTGAGACTCTCAATCCTAAAGCTAATGATATCCCTACTAAACGAATCCAATAGTTAGACTAATTTGATATGTAAGCCAAATCCCATACCACTTTATACGACATTGATTAGAGTCACCTTTAGATTAGTGCCACTAAACCTAATCCATCTACTCGTATGATATATTTTCTTGTATGTTGAATCATTAAGTCATATGGCTACTCATTTAACAAAGACGTACAATTTATGTAAAGTAAAATGGCTACTCTAGTTTGATGCCATATTGACCATCTATGCCAAGTTGTTTGCAATGATTGATTTAGGCCTTGATGATGATGTCATGAGGGTTTTTTTTAAAATGTCAAAACTCTCCAACCATGGCGCATTTTGAGGTCTTAAGTGTATGTGAATGAATAGACTAGCTTATCAAGTTTATAGTGTGGATGCATTATTAAGTGCAATATGTAGATGCTTGAGCTTGGACATGGAGATCTAGATTTGGTGAGGAACCTTTTAGATCCATGTAAAAGGCTGGTTGCATTGTACAAATAGCAACTAGTTAAATAGGAAGATGAAGCAAGATGAATGCACAAAGAGGATGAAATAAGAATGTAGGCAGAGGATGCTAAACTTATAAAAGAGGCATATGACTTTGCTCTGATTACACTACTTGCTATTATGGTTAGATTAATTATGTAAAGGATGCCTATGTTGAGATTAATGATGCTCTAATTGGCCATACAAAGGATGTCTTAGAAGAGCCTAAAGTGGATGACACAAACTTTACATATGCAAATTTTGTGTGTGGATGAGACAAACATTACATATGCAGATTTTGTGAGTGCTTATGAGGAAGCCTATGATGCTCATGTCTTACTTGATGTAGTGAATCAAAGAGAGATTGAACAATTGATGCATGCACATGATACATTGGACACACTTGCAGTCTATGAGAAGGTTCAAGAGCTAGAGGATATGCATATAGAGGATGATGGATGTGATGCTACACAGTTTAAGAGTGTGTTGTATGCCTTGATAGATGAAAGTATGCTTTCTTCATATGCCTTGCCAGTGAATGCAAAGGTGCTTGAAAATGCTAAAATGTCTAGATGCTTTCAATGATGTTTGAAGTGTGTTGGATGCAAGTGATGCTCAGATTTTGTTGGATGTGGATTGAAAATATCAACAAGAGCTACTTCTACTATGATGGATTAAAAGAGAATAGGGATGTTGTCATATATTTGTTCATGGGCACATTGCAAGCATGTATATGGAGGTTCAAAACCCTCAAGTGTATGTGACTCACCCAATGCCATATGGTCTAGGAGGGGGTGCTTGGATTGGTTATGTAGTGAAGCGGATGCCTATCATATTGATCTATAATCTAGGTGAAAGACTACTTATGCGCATGATTAGGGAAGAGCTTGCTATATGGGTGCTATATGGGTGTTTGACTCGGGTGGTTTGCAGAAGTGGCGCATCGAGAGGATGTGCAGCTTTTAAGGGGGTGAATGTCATGTAGATCTGAGTGAAACCTTTGGATGCTTCATGTGTTGGGTCAATTTCCAATTGAGGGGAATAATGTGACAATGATAGTGAAAGAGAGGTTCAAAATAAAATGTTTAGCTACATGGAGTAGCATGCAAAGTAGCAAAATGGACCTTAGGAGTAAGGTTCAAAGGGAAGAGATAATGTGGTATCCTTTGAAGTACTTGAGGCTGTATGAAACCTCTGAGTGTTATAGGAGTTGGGCTATCATGATGATGATAGAGCATAATAAAAGAGTAGCATCCATTGATGCACTCGAGGCCAATGACAAGAAGCTATACATATTTTATGCATGCTAATATGCAGGGATGGGGAATGAGTGTTTGTTTATGCTCAGGGACAACATGAAAGTATTTGGGTGTAAGTATAGTAAATGTCTAATCATGCTACCAAATTATTTTTGGGACCCAAAATGGGCCTGACATTGACTCTCTAGGCACTAGTCGGGCCTCTCTATACTCAAAGAACATACCCTCTCGGCCTCACGGCCAGCAGTGTCTAAGGATACCTTGGGGATTGGCCCCTCGATGCGCCACTAACACAAATAGCACGTATGTCACAAACTCCACTCTTATTTTCGTCTAAACCTATAGCTTAGGATATCTCACATACTCAACATAGGTCATATGCATGAATACAATTGCAATGCATCCAGTAATGATACCATGAGTTGCGTGCAATGCAATTGTGTATGAACCATAGTGCTCAATCATTTTATAATTTAGAAATCAACATTGTGAACTACAAAGACATTTCTTTCAATTATTTTAATCTACACCTAATGTTGCATTGTTGAGGGTCAGCACTGAGTATTGTCATGTTGCTAGACCCTCTTAAACTTAAACCATAAACATCCTATATGCCATGCATCAGCAAAGGATCAACATTTAGAATTTTATTAGCAATTAGTCACTCTCAAAACCCTTCCTTCTTCCTACGCTTAGGCTATGCACCTGTTGATAGGTGTATGAAGCATTTTTAATGTGTTTTTCCTTTTAAAAGTAATAAAGACTCCACTTTAGCACAAAGACAAGGCTGGAACATCCCTCATGCTCTAGTCATATCACACATCCACTCAATTTTATTTATTTTTTCTATTTTCCTTATTTATTTATGCATAAATATGATTTTTTTGATTTTTTGGTTTGAATTGATAATGTGTACTAATAATTAATTTTATATCATTTTTTATTCCACATGAACCCCATAAACACTACAAAAATCCCAAAATTGACAATTTTCCTTCAAACCATGTACTCGCGGGTTTTGTAGATTTATGTATAAATTATTATGTGACCGAATTTTCTTATTTTCTTCAACATCTCTAATAGATATAACATTAACATTCGAAGACAACCATTTCCAAAGAATTTCAACCAAAATCTATCATAAAACAAGTAGAACAATCGCTTACACATAAAAACATGTTTTTTGAGACTTGTATTTCAAGTTGGGAGGTCATTGATGCTCTTTCTTGGCTGCTAATGCTCTTCATAGCCCGATCTACGATCCTTTGCTCTCCATCACCATCACTCCATCAGTATCTTTCATCAAACCCCACCCCCTTCTCTCATAGAATCAAGCATATGAATAGGTAGCAAGAGGAGAGAGGAGAGAGGAGAAAGGAAAGACAAAGATTAAAAGATCAAAATTTCATTTCCTTGATCATATTTCACATGCTTATAGTCAAAATCTTGCTCTTGCATGTAGATAGGCTTCCATCTCTCTCTCTCTCTTGATAGGGGTGTATTGAAGAGACACGAATCTATCCAAAAATGGGGCCTCATGTCGGGCAGGAATTTGCATATTTTTTTTTCATTTATGTCATTTATTAAATGTCCACTTTGAAAAAACCACTTTCACACTACTCCGGTGAGGGTTTTTGGCATGTTTGGATGTTGGGGTAAAGGCACCTCTGCCTAGCTGCCAGTGTATTATTACACTGACAGTCACCGCCACTGCACACTGCAGGTGGTGAGTGCCTGTCACCATCACTTTATTCTTTATTCTTTTAGTGACAGTTTGAATAAAGGAAGGCCCGGTCACACATTGTGACTATTGGAGTTCCCATTTCTTGTCTCTCTCTTTCATGCTCTTGCTCTCCTGCCATAGCTCTCGAGTGCAAGCTTCGATCCTTCTCACCTTTCAACTGGTATCAGAGCACGGCTCCCCGACTCTTGAGCTTGGCTCGTGGCATTCTCAGCTTCCCATTGACTCCCCACTCGCATTGGGTCTCCTTCCCAGTAGCCATAGCTCATTCTCTTGAGCTCCCGTCACTCCTCGACTTCCCGAGCTTTGTCCCGGCCTATTGAGGCACCATCAGGGCATTGACATTGAGGTATTGCTTCATTATTTCAAAGTTTTATTTTAGTCCACAGGTCTAGGCAAACATGGCAGCCACCATTGAAGCTTCCAACCTTCATATCTATTTGCCCCCGGTTATGGGCTGCTAGAGGCTTGTTCCCAGGCCCTTTGGCTCATGTTTGAGCCCTTCAACCACTCCAGAGTTGCCACGTGGACCAGTAGGAGCAACAGCAACATCACGCAATCTGTGCCTGTTTTTTGGGTAGCCACACAGTTAGCCACTTTAGCTCTAGTTCCAACTTGGCATTGATCACTTGTTTGGGCTCTTGGCATTGATCCTTTGAGATTAGGCATTGGTTGGTGGCTGAAAACATTTTTTCAAGACTATTATAAATAGTCCATAGACATTTGATGCTAGTGCTACATTCACAATTTATGCCTATGCTTGTTTGGGCATGACTACATAACCGGTTTGATGCTATTGCATTCCGATTGATTGGGGGATTGAAGCTACATGTAATGCTATGATTTTGGCCTGATTGTAGGGTTGGAAATACTCAGTTTATAATAGTAAATGCATGCTGAATACTCTTGGGCTAAAGCTATCTTTCATGCTTTGACATATGCCTATTGGTTCCGGGTGTATGTCTTGGGTTATGCTATGATGTATTGATAATCGATGAACGACTTCGAGCTTGTCATTGGATCTTGATGCTTTTGGAAGCTTGAGCTTATTTCAGCCCACACTTATTGACATTGGTCTATGCTTGACAGTGGTCAATGCTTTGACATTTATATGCTATTTGGGTACATGCTTACCCGACGCCTACGGCTTGATGCATTTGTCTTGGCACAGTGTACCATGTACTTGTTGAGATTTAGTGCTCTTTGAAGACTTGGCTTGGATTCTCATTTGCTATTCTAGATTTTTGTATTGGTTGTCATTTTGGTTGTCAGAGATACTTATTGGGATGTATGTCTTGCTCATGGATGCTACCTACAGTTGCTTTGTAGCCGGCATGCTCTTGGGATGCTATTGAGGCATTGTCTTGGTTACCTATCTTTGGTACTCTGACTTGGTTTGATTGAGTTGTTGAGCTCGTTTATCTGCCTTTTGTGCTAGTGGGAGCATATTGTATGCTTGACTGACATTGAACAGGAGGTTTATGCTATTTGAGCATTTTGTAGATACTTGAGACTTTGGGATCTCTTACACTTAAATGTTGCATGGTTCATGCACTGATATCTTAGAGTTACTTCTGACTTGAGCTTGGGCTTTGCACTCTTGTGGGCATACACCTACTGGTGTTAGGTCTTGCCAGTGTTATGTATACTTTGCCCTACTATCCAGGGGGTATGCCTACTCTCACTGACGGATGCTTTGGTGACATGTTTGGGTGTTTGCTCAGGGTCTTGATGGCTGTTTGGTGTTGATTTATGCTCGTTTATGGCTAATCATGTCTTGGCTATCATTTATTGACTTGGTGCAGTGATTTGGTCAGTAATTGACTCTCACAGTACCTTGGTGTCCTTCATTATAGCAAGCATATAACTCTGGGACTGACATGGATTTTTCATGTTGAAATATTCTGAAATGATGTACTTTTACTAGTACTTGGTGGGCAGCAGCTTTGGTTACACTTTTCTCTCCATTTTCTCTCGATTTTTGTGATTTTTTGGTCATTTTCTACAATATATAGCAATAATTTTTGAACTGTCTGCAGTCTTCCAGCTTGCATTATGGCGAGTTCGTCCACTGATTATGCTATTTTCAACATCACTAAGCTTGATGGTACGAATTACTCTTATTGGAAGAGCCAGATTTGGCAGGTATTGGTGCAGAAATCGCAGATCAAACCATCGAGGTTCAGCAGCAGCTGCTTGCAACTATGCCAGATGAGGAATGGTTTGAGCTTGATGAGTTATGCAAGTCCACTATTGTATTATCTCTCACAGAACAGGTTTATTACAATGTATTTGAGGAAGAACAGAGTGCATGGCAGTTGTGGGATAAAATCAAGAATCTCTATGATAAGAAAAGTCCAGTGAGTCAGATGTATTGACTGAAGTAGCTTATGGATCTACGCATGAAGGAGAATGTGACTATGTCTGCTCACTTGAGCCAGTTCCATGCTATACTCAAGAACTTGACTTCGTAGGACATCACTTTTGTAGAGGATGTCACTCCTCTTTTCTTGCTTGGTGCTCTTAATGAGTCATGGGATGTATTTCGCACTGCATTATGTGCTTTTGCTGCTACCTTGAAATTATCTGATGTTGAGAGTGCTCTTCTGCAGGAAGAGGTTAACCGTAAGAATTTGGATGCCTCTCGTGTGTCGAATGCTATGACAGTTAGAGGCAGGAATAATGGATATGGAAAGCATGGCAGTGGTAGTGGCCGTGGACGGGATTCTCAAAAATCTCGGTCCAAGTCTCGTGGGAAGTCATGTAACAAATCCCGTGGCAGGAATGCAGATTTACTTGTCACCATTGTGGGAAAAAGGGCCATATGAGACCACAATGCCATGAACTGCGCAATGAAAGGCGCAAAGATAAGGGGAAAGACAAAGTGCAGGATAAGTCTTCTGTCGCAGCATAGTGCCTGCAAAGTCTAGTGTTAAAATTGAAGAGATCAATGTTATGTAGCCTGAGGATGTTGATGATGATGACTATATCCTTGCAGCTTCTTTTAGTGCTTCGCAGATGACAGAGATACACTCTATGTATGCATAGTGTTGGCTTTTGGACTCAGGTGCGTCCTTTCATGTGACACTTTACTGAGAGAGCTTTCATTCATATCGTATTGTTTTGGGTTCTGTGCGCTTGGGTGATGACAACTCTCTTGATATTGTGGGCATTGGTGATGTTAGGCTGCAGTTTCCTTCTAGCAGCATTTTTGTTATGCAGGATGTACGTCATGTCTCTACTTTGATATGTAGTCCCCTGTCAATTGGACAGCTTGATGACGCAGGTTATCATGTATCTTTTGGAGACTCACTCGTGGCAGACTTGTGATTGCGAGAGGTGGCAAGGCTGGCAGGCTCTATCCCTTGATTGTATCCGCTTCTTCCCTTGATCATGTTTTGTCTATGGGTTCTATCCCACATGTATCTCTTTGGCATGCCCTTTTGGGCCATAGGTCTTTGAAGGGAATGAAAATGCTTTCTGGTGTGCAGTACTTACCACCCCTTGATTATGCATGTTTTGATTCATGTGAGCATTGTTTGTATGGCAGGCAGACTAGGCCTACGCATAAGAAGTCCGGTAGGCCACGCATGAGTGAGCCCTTGGCATTGGTACATTCGGATGTTTGTGGGCCCATGCCTTGTCAGTCTATGGGTCATGCAAAGTATTTTGTTACTTTCATAGATGATTTTTCACGAAAAGTTTGGGCTTATCATATTAAGGTGAAATCTGATGTCTTGGCTGTATTTCAGATATACTTTTGAGTAGTTATGTGATGAGAGGGGTATTAAGCATCAGTTGATCGCCCCCTACACCCCCCCCAGAATGGTTTGGCTGAGCGGATGAATAGAACCATCCAGTAGCGTGTACGCAATATGCGTAGCCATGCAGGCCTACCATAGAGCTTTTGGGCTAAGGCAGTTAGTATAGCTGTGCATGTCATAAACATATCACCTTCTAGTGGTTTGGATTTCCAGATTGCAGAGGAGGTATGGACTGGAAAACCTCCCTCTTATGCGCATCTCTGTGTCTTTGGATATGAGCCATTTTGCCATCTGCACAGGGACAAGAGAAGTAAGCTGGATCCTAAGAGTGTCAAATGCATTTTCCTTGGTTATGGGGATGCAGGCGAGATGAGTTACCATCTCTAGGATCCGCAGGCGCGGAAAGTCATCCACAGTCATGATGTAGTCTTCCATGAAGACAAGATGCATCGGCAGCCTGAGAGAGTTATTGAGATCCGTAGGGTCATATTTCAGGAGGAGCCGAGAGCTTCCGCACAGTTAGTTGGTTAGCCTACAGCTGCAATAGATGCTCATGGTCAAGGTGTTGGGCAGGTAGCTAGGCATGCAACAACGCCGCCTGCCGTGAGATGGTTTACTAGAGATAGACATCCACCTGATAGATTTTAGCCCTCGATGCATTATGTCTTGGTTACAGATGCAGGGGAGCCTTTCACTTATGATGAGGCTATGCGCAGGCACTTGTGGCAGAGAGCTATGCAGTCTGAGATAGACTCCTTGCATAAGAATGACACTTGGGATTTGGTTTCCTTGCCTGAGGGTAAGAAGGCTTTGACATGCAAGTGGGTGTACAAGCTGAAAAGTACCCCTGGCTACCCCAAGCCGGCATACAAGGCTAGACTGGTAGCAAAGGGTTTTCAGCAGGAGCATGGTGTGGACTTTGATGAGTCTTTTCTCTTGTGGTTAAGATGACCACCCTGCGCTTAGTCTTGGCTTTGGTTGCTCAGCTTGACTTGGATTTATGCCAGATGGATGTCAAGACAGCTTTCTTACATGGGGACTTGCATGATGAGATTTATATGGAGCAGCCTAAGGGCTTTGCAGAACCTGGCAAGGAGTAGCTAGTATGCAAATTGAAGAAAAGTATTTATGGCTTGAAGCAGGCACCTAGGGAGTGGTATCATAAGTTTGATGCCTTTATATAGTCATAGGGCTACAGTAGGAGTGCTATGGATTTGTGTCTTTACACGAAGAAAGCTCGTGATGGTTCTTTATTGATTTTGGTACTCTATGTGGATGATATGCTGATAGTAGGGAAAGCTCATGATGAGCTAGATGCTCTTAAGGCTCAACTCAAGAAGAGCTTTGAGATGAAAGACCTGGGACAGGCTGCTCACATACTTGGTATGCGCATTAGACACGATAGGCATCAGGGACTTCTCTACTTGTCATAGAGGGAGTACATTCATAAAGTCCTTGAGCGCTTCCGCATGCAGGACGTAAAGGCTATTGATTTTCCATTGCCTTCTTATGTGAAGGTATCATAGGCTGATTGTGTGCAGATAGATGAGAAGAGGGCCGAGATGGCCAAGATTCCCTATGCATCCATAGTGGGCAGTCTTATCTATGCCATGATCGCCACTCGTCCAGATATTACCTTTGCAGTTGGCGTTGTGGCACGCTATATGGCTACACCTGGCAAGAAGCATTGGGATGCCGTGAAGGGTATCATGAGGTACCCGAAGGGCACTGCAGATATGTGCATATGCTATGGCAGCCAGGATATAGGAGTCGTGGGGCACACTGACTCTGATTATGCAGGACATGTAGATAGTAGGAAGTCCACTTCCGGCTATGTATTCACCTATGCTGGAGGTGCTGTTTCTTGGATGTCCAGGGTGTAGAAATGCATGAGCCTTTCTACCACAGAGGCCGAGTATGTTGCAGCCACTAAGGCTTGCAAGGAGGCCATTTAGTTGGGTCATTTGTTTGCTAACCTTAGTATTGATGCTACCCCTACACTGCATTCGGATTCTATGAGTCCTCTTCAGTTAGCCAAGAATCCGGTCTTCCATGCGAAGACGAAACACATTGAGGTGAGGTATCACTTCATATGTGGGGTCATTGAGGACAAGTCTGTTGACCTTTTCAAGATCTTGACTGACCAGAATTCTGTAGATTTGCTCACGAAAAGCCTCTCTACAGAGCGCTTTGCCTTCCTCAGGAGGTTGATGGGCGTGGGATGAGATGACGTCTTTCCTCATCCTATTGTACATGTGTACATGTTGTACTATCTTTTTTCTTTTTCTTTTCACTCCTCACTAGGGAAAATTCACCTTTAAGTGGGAGGTTGTTGGGGGTAAAGGCGCCTCCGCCTAGCCGCCCGTGTATTACTACACTGACAGTTACTGCCACTGCACACTGCAGGTGGTGGGCGCCCGTCACCGTCACTTTATTCTTTATTATTTTAGTGACAGATTGAATAAAGGAAGGCCCAGTCACACATTGTGACTATTGGAGTTTCCATTTCTTGTCTCTCTCTTTCTTGCTCTTGCTCTCCCACCATAGCTCTTGAGTACAAGCTTCGATCCTTCTCACCTTTCATTGGAGGAGCAAACGGACTTGGAATTGCGATCCGATTGGACGGTTGACTCTGTGACATCGAAACCTATAAACCTTGACCCCGTGGCACACTTTTCGACTCCCAAATCTTATAGCTACTTTAGAGCACTAAATCTTATGGGGATTAAATGGGGGGTCAAACAACCTCCGATTGACAAACAAAGACTTGCATTGGATTCATGACGTTGAAATCCGCTTAGTAAGACTCTAGCCTAACTATTTCCCACCATTCAATTTTGCATGAAAATTTGGTCATTGATGCCTCCCATCCACTTTTTGCCTCAAGAATGAGCTCAAACACTTCAAAAATAGGTCCCAAAATCCAACTCTCACTTATCTAAGTCATAGCTTGCCGCTAAGGTGAAGGTATGCATGAGGAGAGAGCATATTGTATTGCTTTGTGGAAGATTGTTCTTTTAAGTTTGGCATATAGGAGGAGGAAAATAAGCCAAAAAGCTATCCATAAAGGAGGTTTTTTTGTGTTGTGGTAAGGCAAACTTTACAATCTTGCATGAAGAAAAAAAGCATGGCATGTGGACAAAGAAGAGCTAGTATTGCAGAGGGGAAAGACTAGGAAGCTACTAATGCAAGAAATATGCAAGAGAGAGAGGGGACGATAGAGTATCTTGTTCCTTGGCTATCAACACAGAGCTCTCACAAGATTGAGAAATAGAAAAGATAGATGTTTGACATGGCCATTGAGTTATTATATTTGGTTTTTTGTACCTACCTATAGCTATGATAGTCATAACACCATTGTATAGTTAGTTGTGCACTATTTGACTTAGTAGGCTCTTTTGTTTATGTTATATCTTATCTATACCTTATGTACATTGTATTGTGTGTAAAAGGAGAAGAAGAAACGAGCAAGACAATGCTTTGGCCTCCATCTCTCTTCTTGTGTTCTTGAGTGACTCATATTGTGTGTATGGTGTGTGTTTGGCATAACAGCTCAAGCAAGTCCCCCCACCATGCTAAGGAGACCACTCCTGAAGGTGATGATCATGCTGCTACCACTGATGGTAAGCTATCGAGATGGCAATTATGACCCTCTATCCTTCTTGACATCCCTTCTCCACATGTTTGTCTCACAAAAAGCTAGCACCTCCAATTGCATGAAGGCATAAAGTTGGAAAAAAATGTAGCTTACTAGAGTGGATGAGAGATTTCATATAATATTTTCCCCTCCAACAAAGGATATCCAAAGCATGTTTAAAAAAAACATGAACATAAAGCAAGCACTAGCCACTAATCATTTAGAGAATTTTGGTTTATACTCTTCCTATCCCACCTAAGCATGTAAATAAACTTCAACTTGTATGAGTACATATTAAACTCAAGCAAGAATGGACTTGCACTAGTCCATGCTCTCTCTCGATCATATACTAGCATCCACTTCATTGTTTAGCTTATGACAATAGAAACTTTGCTTCCTCCCAGCATTCCTTCGTACACAATACCAAAGCTCCTTATACCCCTGCTTATTTAGCTATAGAATAGTAACACAAATGGATTGAATTAACAACTACACAAGAGTGACGTCTCATTATTCAAACTGTGCATCCTAGGTTTTTCGGGTATGAATGCGTGACATCACGATAACAATGAGTTGATTCAAGCTACTTCCAAATAGCATTTTATTGGGGAAGAGAGTGAAAATGTCTTTCATAAAAGCCTCTTGGTTCTGATTGAGTATGCTAACCCTCAATATCAATTGCAATCATGTTGACTTATCCCTTCTTATGCTTCTATGACCAAACTCAAAGACCAATTAGTAATTGATCAACTTGAGTGTTTCTTGAGAGGAATTATTCACAAATTGGATAGAAAAGGGGAATGTTTTATTTAGAGAACACATGTGATATAGATAATCTACATGTAGTGAATCCCCCAAGGCTTGCCTAGACCTATCTCCTTGAGTCACTTGGACTTTTTCCCTTTCCACTTCATTCATCCTATGATAAAAAATCAACTTCAAAGCAAGAAGAAAAATGTGTTTTCAATAGAAAGGAACCGATTTCATCCACTACTACATGTGTTTGATCCCATGGAGAACTATGCGCTTTAAGAGCTTATTGACTTGGACTCTTGCTTTTGTCCTTCCTACCTTTTGAGTTCACCCCATGATCTTTTTTAGTGGCAACAATCTTCCTATCTTTATCAAGTCAAGATTCCTTTCTTCATCAACCTATCATCAACAAAAGAATCCTTAGAGTAGTCATTTAATTAAGTATTATCCATGTACATATGTGCACTCACTTAGTATTTGCACCATAACCTATTTACGAATTTGGGTCCTTAAGTGTGGGACAACACTTCATGATTGCTAGAAGCTTCAACACATCTTCCAAACCACCAATAATATCGGATGTCATGTGTACACATAAAAGACTAGCACTATCCCATAGGAAGTGAATGCATGTGAGGTTTTACTCTCTAGGTACAATAGTCATGGAGACTCATAAGCTATCACTTCTTCATCCACATCAAACCCCTCATTCTCTACAATATCCTATTCATTTACTTGGCCATTTAAGTTTATCCAATAGGAAATATCAATAGTAAAGAGTCTTGCTATCACCAATACAATCTTTTATGAGTTGTATCATCTCCACCATTGTCATCCTTACCATCTATCATAATGTTAACTCATCATCATCTATACTATTAGTTGTAACATCCTCATCTTCATCAAGAGTTTTTCATCAACAATAGTAGGAAATACTCCTTCTCTAGGACCATTACTTCTTTAGTACTACTTCATGGATCGTCCTTGCATTCCATATCTACATTTAACATGAGTGCCATGGGACTAGAACTTGTCTTGGAGGGGGATAATATTAACAACAAATATGGAAGGCTACAGTGTTGAAGGCAAAGTCAATGAAAGTCAAGATAAATGTCAAAGCACAAGTGAATATATTATTTTGGTTGATTATTAATTTTTGGTAGTTGTATAATTTTTGTACTTCATGGATATTGGATTATCGTGGCCCTATTATTTTGTGAGATATGTGCTCACTATTCCTTTGCACATTGTATCTATCACCCACGTAATTGTATTTGTCACAACCACAATTGTTATGTGGGTTGCATACATGAACTTGTACTTGCAATAGCTTAGGCTAGGTCTCTTTAGGTTAAGGTACAAGCATGCTTTAAGGATTAACTAGCCTAGGTCTAGAAACCACAAAATATGTAGGGTGCCCAAGAGAGGGTGCAAACCCCTAATTCATGGATGTTGAGTCCTAATTAAAAGGAACTACTTTTCTTATTGATTGGTTATGTCTTATGCCTAAATTATATGTAATGAACCTTGTGTACTGGAATAATAAAAGGAGGCTACTTTTATATGTTTTCACAATGTGATAATATGCTTTGCAAATTAGATATCTAAAACAGACTTGCCAAGGAAAGAAGCTAACTCGACTGAGAACCTACAGTTGGATGGACTCTATCAATTGGATAACTTTCCTTAATAAGAGATAGATCTATTAGGACGTGACTCCCCAATTTGGTAGGATAGTTAATTGGATTGCACTGTTTTAGGGGATCGAAGTGCAATTAAGTGCATGGCCCTATGTCCATGGAAGTCCAAAAACTCCATATTTGGAAAATTGGGAATTTCCCATCAATATGGGTATTCCAAATCAAAATGGATTTCATGAATTTTGGGAGTTTTATTAATTTGGAACTTGGTGCAATGGAACATATTATTGCTTATGGTTGTTTCCAAGAGATTGAAAACAAACTCAAAAAGGTGGTGTTAATAAACACCTTAGTTTTAATATCCCTGAAAATCTTCAGTGTTAGGTGGATCCTTGTAGACTTTGTTTGGCCTTCCATACAACCTTTGGGGGAAATTTAAAAATTTTGGGAGATTTTGTACCTTTCTTCATCTAAAAGAAGATAATGCTATTTATCGTTTCCCATCATTCAGGATCTTTTTTGTTGCACATCCAATATTTATTCCAACAGTTATGATACAGTTTTTCATCTATAGAATTTTGATGACTACAAACTAGTGCCCAATATTGTATACATACCTTGTTGAAGTTTTTGGAGTTTCTATTTTACCCAACCTCAGTTTGTGCAACACCAAGCCATTCTGGATATACTATCTGAAGGTGTAACAAGCACAAATCTTTCTTAACATCATGTATTGGTTCAAATGCATGTTTGCATCGTTTGTTGAGAGGACCACAATAGTGATCATTCAACTCTTCCAATCCAATAAAGTCATCTGCATTATCTACATCTATACTAGTTACATCACTTTGTGTTCTTGGCCAAAAATCTATGAAAAATATATCTTCTTGGACATTTGGAGTTTGAAGAGTGTAGAGCATATGTTTCTAATAATCAACCACTAATGTTATAAACTTGGTGAACTTCCTTCAGGTCCTTGTACATTTGACCATCTTTCCCAATACTTGAAATAATCTTTAACTCCACTTACTACTTCTTGATGATCCTTAACATACTTGAACTTGGGTAGCAACATTTGAACACCCTTTGGAAGAGTAGAATTTCTTGCAAAGTCTCTCTTCCATAACTCAACCCACCTTCTCTTGGTAACCAATTTGGGGACTTTGGATGCATCTTGTATTCATGACAGGTGTATGTCTTTGCATATAAAATTAAAATTGACCAACAAGTGTATCTTTGGAATCACGCAAGTATCCCTCAATGTATCTCTTAAAGTCAAGCATATGTGTCAATAAGAAAGGTGTAGGACTTGCCATCTAGCATGATTGAAAATGTTGCATAAGATGAGGAAAAGTGAAGGTCATGCTCATCCTTAGCTTATCTAAAAATTTGCTAAACTTTGCATCAATGTCTTCATGTGTATGACCCACCATGAGAAACCCAAGTTAGATCATCTTGAATGTTTCTCTAGCAACAAGCAATGATAGATATGTCAAGAGATAGCGATTTTATTTTTTTCCCACAATTATCAAGTTGAAGTAGCAAGTTCTCTGGTAATCGTTTGAAATGATGATGGCCATCATGTGGTGTATTGTCTTCCATGCATACTTAATTTTGATCAACACCTTGATGGTGGTCGAATGCTTTTTTTCAATTGAGGGCTTTTAGTAGCACGGAGGTTGATCTTGACATTTCATCTACTTGTAGATCACCATTTGCATGCCTACGTAGTCGCTCCAAGTTCTTGAAGCACAAGGACAATGAGGCAATTGTGAAGTTAGGATTTTGAGGCCATAAATCAAGTGAGAAATGTCCATATCTGCCTTCTCCATGCCCATGTGTAATCATGCATGTTAAAGAAACTTGTAGTTGAGTCGATCTTTCAGTCTCTTTTGATCAAAGCCTTAACCTAGGGGTAGTTGTATTTTGCTGGTCCATCTTATCATGTATGATGCACAAGTTTTTCTCTAAATCTAATGCTGAGGCCAAGTGCCAATACTAGTATATGTTTCAACAACTTTGTTGTTGTGGCATGTGACATTGACGCTTTTTTAGAAGCACATTTCACTCTTGCAGACACTTTATTGTTGCAAGTTGCTCTTTGATCTTTGAGCAAATACTACATTTGGAGAATTCACTTGTCTTTGCTAAGGTTACATGCTTGAACTCTTTGTTCCAAATATGATTGAAGGTGGACAAGGGCATTTGCTTACATCTAATACCATTCAATGTTGCATTTACTTCTGCCCATATATCTACCTGCTTGTAAACATCTAGAGTGACCAATTGTGTCTCCCTTGATCCATCTTACATTGTTCCACTCTTATGTGGCATTTTCTTTGCATTCTTCTTAACCAAGTCTCTAGGATGGCTCTTCCCATCTCTGTGTGATCCCAAGTTGCTCTTATTACCCCCTTGTTTCCATGCATTGCCCTCCTCACGCCATGCTCAAATTCTATTTTGTACTTCTAAAACGATGTCTTTGGGATTCCATGAATCTCATACCACACCTTTCCATATACCAATTGTCCATTGAAGATGAAGCTATATTTCCTTGTTCCCACATGATTAATCCTGCATGATGACTTAAACTTGTCATAAATATAGTTTGTGTGGTCTTCAAAATTGCAATCCCCAAAAGTATTTACGTAATTGTTGCATTGCTTCTTGATTAGCAAACTGACAACACTTTCCTTGGTAGCAATCAATCATGGAAACTTGTGAAATGGAGTCCATAGAAGTTCTCAAGTTTGCACCTTTAAGGGAAAAAATTGGAGGCTTTCTATTGACCATAAAATATGATCTTTTCTAAACAAAAATTGTTTTTTTTGCAAAAACACAATCTTCATTAGTATCTTCCATGTTGTTGGCACAAGAATTTGTAGAGATAAATTGCATGTATGATTGTTGTTATAGTAGCAATGTTCCATCATCAAAGGTGACCTATTAAATAGGCCATCTTTCGAAAGTGACGCAATGGAGGTTGTCACCTATATATGTTCCTGTGGTTTGATCAAGGGATTTATCTACCACCACACCAACATTCTCTTCTCCTAGCAATTCAAAGTTAATCGATCACATGGAAAAGCCAATAATATAACCCATGTCCCAACACACATCGTGTTGCCTTTTGTCCATAGCATCACTCTACGTTCTCTCCAACTTTCAAGAATGCTAAGCACATCAATATCCTCATAAGGTAGGACATGGTTTGATTCATAATCATCTCCTTCATCATGAATTATTATTGAGTTTGAAACAACCACTACATATTTATTTTCCCATTTTGCAAAACCACCTACAGCTTTATGAATCTTCATTGCATCAATTGTTGGGAATGGCAAATATGCCACTACAGTTAGATATTTATCAATAGCCACTAAGATATATCCAACTTGAAGTGTTTCTCCATGTAATGTCTCATTTGGATGTATTCTATGCACTCTCCCAAGTGCAATAATCTCATGATCAACTAGTGAATTCGCAGTTTCTCCAAAATAAAATTCACTATTCATGATACCTGTACAAAGTGAGAAAATAGAGATTTTATAATTTTTATATTGTCACCTCTCAGAAAGAAGAAAATAATAATGAAATTGCTAAAGTAAAATGCAGTATTAAGTTTTATTGAAAAGAAAAAAAGTACTGAAACATTAGATAGAATGAGTCTAACATCCATAATATAAAGTATTAATGGAAACATCTTACAAAAAGGGGGATAGATTTGACCATATGACCAAAAATAAACTTTCTCATGAACTATGTCCTAAAATAAAGAAGAAAAGTTTCTTCTACTATTTGTAGTTGCCCTTGATTTTACTTTATGTTATTAGCTACTCTTTGTGTAAGAAAAAACTTCTTTGTGTGTTCTCATTTGGGAAAAGACATAGCAGATAGTCAAAACTTGTACTATATCTATTCGATACACGAATAATGATCAAAATTCTCTATAATGTATATGGAAAAAGATTTAGCCACGTGCTCAAAAATCTATTGCATGTGTTCCACACCATAACAAATATAAGAATTCTTTTGTGATCCCCATAGGAAAAGACATATTTAATGATTGAAACCTTTGTTGTATGTATTCCACATGATAAAAATAATAAAAGTTTATTGTGGTCTCCACAGAAAAATATTTAGCCAAATGGTCAAAACCTCAAGAAAAATACATACAACAATGATAAAATGTAACGTGTCCACTAGCATCAACCAGGACACGTCTTAGCAGTCCATCGGAAAAGATGTCTAGAAAGCTCCACCCGGCACTCCCATGGAATGTTATGGGATTTGCGATCTAGGACTTTCTGCGTCTGCCACGTAGCGGAAGTATTCTGGCCGTTCCCACTTAGGATCGATCGAAATTAGGGTTTTCCTGATTGGTCCTTTCCTAACAGCAAACTAGCTTTGGACCCAAGCGAACTACTTTACGCAGAAACGCCAGGTCCGAAGCGGATTCACGCCGCACTTGGTTCAAAGAGAATGGGAAACGAGAGGGATGCAAGGCTCAACCTCTCTGCCATAAGGCATAGTCCCATTCCGTTCCCCTAAAACAGCGCAAATCGGTTAAGACATAACTCTAGGTCAACACTTTCGTTGTTCGTGCCCCTTGACAATCATCTCGCTGTTCTTCGAGATTTGAGAAAAGTTCCCGGCTAACCAGGACCACCCAACCGTAGGACGGACCCATGGCCCATCCTCTGCACTTTCCTCGGTTTGTTTTAGTTAGGTAATTATCTAACACGTTAGTTGGACATGTAACAATCAGCTTCTTTAATTAAGCCGTTAAGCACTAGTTCCTTCACGTAATCTTATCACGTGACATAGAAAAACAATATCAAACAAGTTCTTTATTAACATATCATCATATTTATCTTTGAAATACAAGGAGTTTCGCCCGTAGGCTTGTCCATAATCCACCCGAAGGCTATCCAGTAATCCACAGGGATCACTATTCCAAGCTTCCGCCCATAGACTAGTATGCGGGCTTCGAGATCCAATCCCGAGTCACGTTAGCCTCTTGTGCAGGACCCGGAAGGCGAGGGATTTACGGCCAGAGCCCCCCTGGCACCCAATTGTCCTCCTGCTCCAAGTAGAGCTCAACGGAGAGACCTCTCGCGGCGGGTTCGGTCCACGTTCCCGACGCGGTCAACAACCCCCTTGGTTAGGGTCAGGCAGGCAGTCGGGGGTAACTGAAGATGCCTCTCCCTTCAGGCATGCAATCTGAAGTATAGGTATTCATTTAATTCGTAATTCATAAATCAAACAGTGCTCTAAAATCTTTAGCAAGCACAAACATTTCCATTAACCGATCTTGTCGTTGGCAAATTGCTAAGGAAGGAATCTTTCCTTTTGAATGCATCTAGCACTCGATCCGGAGTACCTTGCAACTTGGCAAGATCCTTTATATTCTGGGTTAGGGCGTACCCTATTAACCCAACTTGGTCAACCCTAAAGTTCATTGGGTACTTTAGTTTCCGGTTTTTTTTAACCTTCCTTATTTAGAAGGATATCAAAGAATACATCCTTTTGCAAGATAACTTGCATAAGGGTCCGCTATCCTTTTTGAGGGTATTCAACCTTTCTTCTTGTGAATCAATCACAAGACCATATGACTTCGTGCTTACCGCGCAAGTCCTGCATCGTACTATGCGATAATGGAGTTACAAAACAATTCGTTTCAGTTTCTTTAAACTGACCTTTGTCAGTCCTAGGGTTTCTTAGCTTTTATTATTTTCTTTAAGAACCTCAGGGACAAACCCTAGTTCTTTTATGTTTACGATTTATTGACCCTAGAATCAGGAAAGGTAGGCAAGTATTTAAGGTATAAACGTTTCTTGGATTTTTAAATCATTCCCAATGCATATTTCGCAGCATAGGTATTTCTAAGTTTATATTATTTCGGTTAACTTTTAGAAGGTAATATCGAGATCACCTCGGCATGATTTGTTATCTATGTGACAATTGGTTTTTCAGTCCTAAACTTAATTGCTTTGAGGTTAGGTAAATTCAATTAAACTTCCTTTTTCCTTGCGAACAAAACTCATGCCAAATAAACAATCTTTTCCTTGCTAAGATATGCAGTTAGCAATGATAACTTCCTAGAGTTAAGCAACGTAAGAAACCTTTCATGAATTTCACCTTCTATGATGATTCGTTGCAAAAAGAAATAGGGGTTAATGGTGCAAGATGTAGTTTTTATTCCTTCAAGATTTAACTGGAATATACTACTTTAGTGGGTAAAATAATCTTGCTCATAATTCGTTTCAGTGCATAAGGCTATTTGAAGGAAAACTATGTTTTATACATTATCCATTTTGCATGTTCAATTAAACTAAATTCCTTCATCGTGAATATCTAGGACAAAGTATATCTTGTCCCTAACAATTCATCTAGCATGATTAAATTAAAACCGATATAAAACCAAGAGGGAAAAACCTGGTTTTGGGGTGAGATATCCACATGGATACCAGGAGATGACCCTCCCGTAGCTACTCCCTGGACTTTCTTAGGCGGCATCACAGTTGTAATCCTTCGAATGTGAAGGCAGCTTTACACTCCTTTCCGGAATTCCATCGTCGCTTAAACACTCTTCTTCTCCTTTTCGAGGCAAGGAATCGTTAAGGGATTAACCACGAAAAAGGGGTAACAAGACCTTTAAGGTCTTAGCTTCTTCGGAGAGGGAAAGGTTTACAAAGCCTAAAAGAAAAGGCCCTATAGGGATTTATACGCGGTGAAAAGGGGTGTGTGTGAATGTGGTTTCAAAAAAAAAAAAAACATATGAAGGGCCTTGGGAGATCTTTGGGCTTGGGAGTAAAAGGTATAGGAAGGGGGATTTTTAGAGAGGTTTAGGATACGGAGTAGTAAAGGCTTTAGGGATTTAAACCTGGGGTGAAAGGGGAAAGGTGAAGGGCGAAGGGCTTATAGCACGGGGGAGGGAAAAGGTTGTGTAAGGAAAAGGGGACACGGGGGTTCAAAAAGGGGCTTAGGGGGGTGTGTGTTAAAAAAAGGAATATGAGGGGGGGTGAAACACGGGGTTTCAAACACAAGAAGGGACTTATAGATTTAGGCACAAGGGGGGGGGGGGGGATTTGTGGTTTATGAGGCCAAGGGGTGTGGGGGTTTAATGGGGGATGCTAGGGAAAAGGGTTTAATTCCCGGGGGAAAAAAAACCGCTTGTGAAGGATCCAGAGTGGGGGAAGGGGGCTTATGGAAGCTCCCTTAGAAGCTTCTAAGAAGCTTCTTGGAAGCTTCTGGGGCGTTTACAGACTAGGTGGAAGAGAGGAAATGATTGTTACGTGGAGGGGAAAAAGGATGATGCCCACATGGGCAGACGGTGAGGAACTTGATGGCAGTAGGAGGTGGAATGCTAATCGGCGTGTCACTGGCGTCTGGAGGCTGCATGGCGGCTCTGGCGATGGCAGCGGCATTCCATCAGCTGGCGGCTCCACTAATATGGCGGCAGCTGCTCAATTTGGCAGCTGGGCGGTGGCGTTTCGTCACCCTCCTTCTTCTTCACAAGCTACAGCCGGCGCAGCATGGCGAACCTTCACTCCACCTCCCTCACGATACGGCAGCCTGTACCTCCTCCTCATGACTCTTCCTCATTTATATAGGGGAGGGGAGGGAATCCTCCCCCTCCTATGTGTCAATCTGCATGCCAGTGGAGCCGAGCAAGCTCCAGCGCAAGGAGCTTGCTGGCTCCTCTATCGCCTTCCCTCCTTCCAGCACGATGCGGCGCTGAAGGGAAAAAAAAAGAATATAATATTTGAAATATTACATAAAAACTTATTGTGATCTTTATGGGAAAAGATTTAGCCAAATGGTCAAAACCTCTATTGCAAGTATAAAATACAAGACTTAGGATTAAAATTCTTTGTGATGTTCACAAGAAAAGATTTAGCCAAATGGTCAAAACCTCTATTGTAAGTATTTTATACAAGACTTAAGATTAAAAATCTTTGTGATGTTCACAAGAAAAGATTTAGTCATATGGTCAAAACATGTAATGTATGTAACTTAGACGATAGCAAGGATAATAATTGTTTTGTGATGTCCATAGAACAAGATTTAGTCTAATGGTCAAAGCCTCTATTGTATGCCAATAAGGATAAACAGTCTTTGTAATCTTCATAAGAAAATATTTGATCAAATGATCAAAACCTTTATTTCATGTATTCCACATGACAACAAGGATAAAGATATTTTATGAGAAAACATTTGATCAAATGATCAAAGCCTTTATTTCATGTATTCCATATGACAACAATGATAAAGTTATTTTATGAGAAACATTCACCTCATGCTTAAATGTTGAAACCACAAGGACCTCCAAAGAATAGGAGATTTCATTCCCTATGACATGAAGCTATAAATATTGAGGAAATTTCACCATCAATTAGAAGCTATTTGAGAAGGAAAGATAATTTGTATCATTGTTAAATATTTATAAATCTTATAGTACCTACTTGTTCATAATAGTAAAATATATCATATTGTATTTTATTTTTATGTTATACTATTTTAGTCTAAATCATGTTATATTAATATATCGTACTATATGTGCATATTATGAAATGTAGTATCAAAATATATTTAAAAAATATAACTTTATTTAATTTTATTAATAATTAATAAATGTAGTTAAAATATATTAAATCATATTATGTATATTTAATGTGTCTAATATGTAATGTTTAATATCATTGAAGATTTTGAAGCCATCTTAGTGATAGTTGGAGAGTAGAATCTCTAGTGGGGTATTCATGTGGTATAAAAGCTATGAATATTCAAAAAATTAGTAGATGTTTACTTGTGTTTATGCATATTCTTAAGGCATAAAGCTATCGATGTTCACATTGTTATTACATGCTTACTTATCTTTTTCACAATTTTTTCATATCGTAACTCATGCATTATGTATTTATTTAAAATACAAAAAAGATTTACTAAGAATTTTCACTTTATCTCCAAAATGAATAGTATTTGTGAATTGCATAGAGTTGTCGAAATTATATAAGAATAGCAATTCACGTGTGAATGTATGTTTTTTATTTTTTATTACACATTTTTATTAAATATTAAAATTTAAAATGATTGATTGTCCCATGAATTGTTGTATAGTTCATTTGTCTTTTTATTTGTTTGTTTGTTCCATGGATTGTTTCATGTATTATTTGCTTATTTGTTTTGTTCTATTGTAAGGATTTGTTGCAGCTTGTAGCTAGTAACATTATAGAGCATTGATCATGGTTGATCACGTATTACCTCCATGCACACTATAATATCCAAGAATATGAGTGCACAAATTCTCCCATTTTCAAAGACATCCAATGCTTCTTCCTTTGACTAGCCTAATGCAAGGTCAAGTTCCAACTATTTAAAAAAGTCACTGAGGATAAAGTGACAATTTGCTTTAAAAAATTTAGGTGGACATATGCATTGGGAGTGTAATTTTTGCTATATCGTGAAGTATAGTAGTATAACTCCCATTATAAACGATTTCCTTGGTAGTGTGAAGAAGTCTATATGTATATATCAATACCTCGTTGCACCAAACAAGCAACCAAAGCTATTTGAGAGCATTATGAGAGAAAGAGGGCTTCTTGTAGGGGGTAAAGACGCCTCCGCCTAGCCGCCCGTGTATTACTACACTGACAATACCCACCACTACACACTACAGGTGGCGGGCGCCCGTCACAGTCACTTATTCTTTATTCTTTTAGTGATAGTTTGAATAAAGGAAGGCCCGGCCACACATTGTGGTTGTTGGAGTTCCTATTTCTTGTCTCTCTCTTTCTTGCTCTTGCTCTCCTGCCATAGCTCTCGCGTGCAAGCTTCGATCCTTCTCACCTTTCAAATGGTATCAGAGCTTGGCTTCTCGACTCTTGAGCTTGGCTCGTGTCATTCTTAGCTTCCCATCGACTCCCTACTCGCATTGGGTCTCCATCCTGACAGCCATAATCGACTCCCTTGAGCTCCTGTCACCCCCTGGCTTCCCGAGCTTCCTCCCGATCTATTGAGGCACCTCAGGGGATTTACACAAAGGTATTGCTTCATTATTTACAGGGTTTTATTCAGTCCACAGGGTGCAGGCAATAGGGCAGCCATATCCAAGGTTCATGGAGCTCATATCTTGCTCCCCCTTCATGGTGGCTTGTTGAGGCCTCTTCCTAGGCTTCATTGGTGCCTACCCTACTCCCCACACTTGCCATTTAGGCCACATGGCATTGCAATAACCCTAGATTAGGTTGTGCTAGTTTTCAACCTATTTTTAGCAGCTACAATTTGGTCTTCCTCATCTCCAGCTTCCCAGGCATTGGGCACTTGCAAAGGCTCCATTTCGGGCATATGAACATGCTTTGATGCTTGGGATTGAAGGGTTGAGCATTGACATTGATTTGGGACTAATTTGGCACTATTTTGGGACTGTCATAACAGTCCACAGGTAGTTTACAATAGTGCTACAGTGACATTTGATGTTCATGCTTGCATGGCATTGCTATTTGATGCTTGGTTGGTCCCAGTTGATGCCTATTGATTCGAGGATGCATGCCTATTGATTTGCCACTATTTTGGAGCTGATTTTGATGCTGAAATATTTAGTTTTGCACAGTGAATCACTGCTGTAATACAGTGGGCTGAAGCTATTTAACTCATGCTTGGTTATGCCTATGCTATTCGGGCTATGTTTCGGGCATACATAGTGATGTACTGACATTTGGGGACCGACTTTGAGCTTGGATTACACTCCGGATCATTGATTGAGCTTGAGCTTAGCTTTGGAAAGCATTTGGATGCTCTGTCTTTGATGCAAGATGGCATGCTTTGGTCTATGCTTGACCACCTTGATCGCCATTACGGGTTATGTCACCTATGCATGCTAGTTACATTGTTTGGAGCCTATTGCTATTGGAGCTTTGTCTTGGCTTGACTTTGGATTCCCGGAGCTTACTTGGGCTATTTATTGGCTTGCTAGAGTTTATTTTGGGATGTACTTGATGTCTGTGGATGCTACATATGGATGCTCTACTGCCTACATGTTCGGGATGTATCATTGATGCTTGATCTTGGTCACTTATCACTGGTGCTTGTACATGCTTTGTTCGAGCTTTGTTGCTTGATATTTACAGCTTTTGTGCCAGTGGGAGCATCTTTGGATGCTTGATAGACATTGAGCAGGTGGTCTATGCTATTTCAGCTTTTGAGACTATTTGGGATTTCTTACCCTTTGGGATAATGCATGGTTCCTTTCGATGCTTATGAGCCGACTCTTTGACTTGGGTCCCTTTCCTTGTGAGCTGACACCTACTTGTGTCAAGTCTTGGTAGTGGTAGGCACACTTTGCTCTGTTGACTGGGGGGGTGTACCTACTCACTGGCAGATATTTCATGACATGTTTGGGTATTGGATTCATGCTTATCGACTATCATATGCCTATGTTATGCCCGCATGATGCTGGTTATGGTCTTGGCAGTATATGATTGACTTGGGATCCGCTTCTGGCACAATTAGCTCTCATTTACTGAAATCTGTCATTTATTACAGCAAGCTGAAATGTGCAGATTTTGAGCACTTCTATGAGGGTAATGCTTTCTATTTGATGTTATCTTGGTCATATTTGGTGGACAGGTGCTTCTCTTGGTGAAATCCACTCTTTCAGCCAGTTTTAGCAGTGGTTTTAGTGCATATTTTGCTAATTATAGCAACCTGCAATTTTACCGTTTTGCATTGATTTAGAACAGTATGGCTAGTCATTTGAAAGATACAACTCTCTTTAACATTGCCAAGTTGGATGGTACCAACTATGGATATTGGAAGTCCCAAATATGGCAGATTTTGGTGCAGAAATTACAAATTAAACCCTTGCATTGCAAGGGTGTCAAACTTGAGGATATGGATGATGATGTTTGGATGGAAGTTGATGAGCTATGCAAGTCTACCATTAGTTTGTCACTCTCAGAAGTGGTCCATCATAATGTTGTTGAAGATGAGAGTCAGAGTGCATGGGGCTTATGGGAGAAAATTCAGGAGCTTTATGCGCAGTAGAGTCCTGCGTCACAGATGTATTGGCTGAAGTAGTTAATGGACCTTTGCATGAAGGAGGGGTCATCCCTATCATCTCATTTCAGTTAGTTTCATGCTATCATGAAGAATCTGTTGTCACTCATGTGCTTTTGAGAAGTTTTGTGATGAGTGGGGTATTAAGCTTCAATTGACCCGTCCCTTACACCCCACCCCAGAATGGTATGGCTGAAAGGATGAATAGAACCATTCAGGAACGAGTCCATAGCATGCTTAGCCATGCTGGATTATCGAAACACTTTTGGGTTGAGGCAATTACTATTGCAGTGCATCTCATTAACAGGTCGCCTAGCAATGGCATTGACTTTTAGGTTACAGAGGAGGTATGGGCAGGCAAGCCCCCCTCTTATGATCACTTGTGTGTCTTAGGATGCAAGGCAATCTGCCATGTGCCCAAGGACAAACACAATAAGCTAGATCCTGAAAGTGTCAAATGCATTTTCATTGGCTATGGAGATATAGGAGATATGGGTTACCGTCTATGGGATCCGTAGGCACAGAAAGTGATCCGCAGCCATGATGCCATCTTTTATGAGGACAAAATGCATATGCAGCCTCCTGAAAAAGTGGTTGAAGTACGCAGAGTTATCTTTTAAGAGGAGCACCTGCTCCTGTTCAGCCCGCTCCATGGCCAGTTCGACAGTGTGTAGCATCACCTGATGCTCATGGCCTAGATGTTAGACATGCTGATATTAGAAGAATGTCAGTCAGGCAACAGAGCCTGGATTGAGGTGTTCTACTAGAGATAGACGACCTCCTAACCGTTTTGCGCCCTCTATGGATTATGTACTGGTTACAAATGTAGGAGAGCCTCTCACTTATGATGAGGCTATGCACTGAGGTGATTGTCACTCTTGGGAGAGGGCTACGTAGTCTGAGCTTGGCTCATTGCATAAGAATCAGATTTGGAATTTGGTTTCCTTGCCTCAAGGTAAGAAGGCTTTGCCATGCAAGTGGATGTACAAGTTGAAAAGTACCCCTGGACACCCCAAGCTGGCACACAAGGCTCGATTGGTTGCTAAGGGTTTTAAGCAGAGGCATGGTGTTGACTTTGATGAAGTCTTTTCTCCTGTGGTCAAGATGACCACCCTACGCTTAGTCTTGGCCTTGGTTGCATAGCTTGACTTGGACTTGTACCAGATGGATGCCAAGACGGTTTTTTTACATGGGGACTTGCATGATGAGATTTACATGGAGCAGCCTAAGGGCTTTGCAGACCCTGGCAGGGAACACCTAGTGTGCAAGCTAAAGAAGAGTATATATGGCTTAAAGTAGGCACCTAGGGAATGGTACCATAATTTTGATGCATTCATGTAGTCACAGGGCTATTGTCACAGTGCTATGGATCCGTACTTGTACACAAAGAAAGCTCGTGATGGTTCTTTATTGATTTTGGTACTCTATGTGGATGACATGCTTTTAGCAGGGACAGCTCATGAGGAGCTCGATGCTCCTAAGACTCAGCTCAAGAAGAGCTTTGAGATGAAAGATTTGGGACATGCCTCTCATATACTTGGTATGCACATCACACGCGATAGATCTCAGGGACTCCTCTATCTGCCACAAAGGGAGTACGTACATAAAGTCCATGAGCGCTTTTGCATGCATGATGTTAAGCCTATTGGCTATCCATTACCTTCTCATGTGAAGGTTTCACAGGCCGATTATCCGCAGACAGATGAGCAGAGGGCCGAGATGGCCAAGGTTCCCTATGCATCAGTCATGGGCAATCTTATGTATGCCATGATAACCACCCGTCCAGATATTGCTTTTGCAGTTGGGATTGTGGCACGTTATATGGCTACACCTGGCAAGAAACATTGGGATACCGTGAAGGGTATCATGAAGTACCTGAAAGGCATAACAGATATTTGTCTTTGTTATGGCAGCTAGGATATAAGAGTTGTGGGGTACACTGACTCTGATTATGAAGGACATGTAGATAGTAGGAAGTCTACTTCTGGCTATGTGTTTACTTATGTTGGAGGGGCTATCTCTTGGATGTCTAGGGCGCAGAAGTGTACGACCCTTTCTACTATAGAGGCCGAGTATATTGCAGCCACAAAGGCTTGCAAGGAGGCTATTTGGTTAGGCCGTTTGATTGTAGACCTTGGTATGACAGATGCTATGCCTACACTGCATTTGGATTCTATAAGTGCCATTCAGTTGGCCAAGAATTTGATCGGAAACATATTGAGGCGAGGTATCACTTCATTCGCGAGGTCATTGAGGACAAGTCTATTGACCTTGTTAAGATTCCGACTAAGAAGAATCCTACAAACTTGCTCACGAAAAGCCTCACTACCGAGTGCTTTGCCTTCCTCAGGAGATTGATGGGCATTAGTTGAGATGACGTCTTTTCCTCATCGTGTTGTACATGTGTACATGTCGTACTGTCTTTTCTTTTTTCTCTCTCACTGGGGCAGATTTGCCTTTAAGTGGGAGGTTTTTGGGGGTAAAGGCGCCTCCGCCTCGCCACTCGTGTATTACTACACTGACAGTACCCGCCAAACTGCACATTGCAGGTGGCGGGTGCCCATCACAGTCACTTATTCTTTATTCTTTTAGTGATAGTTTGAATAAAGGAAGGCCCAGCCACACATTGTGGTTGTTGGAGTTCCCATTTCTTGTCTCTCTCTTTCTTGCTCTTGCTCTCCCGCCATAGCTCTCGTGTACAAGCTTCGATCCTTCTCACCTTTCACTTCCATTGCAAGAGTATCATGTGTTGAAGTTGAGATGTTTGACTCACACAACAACATTGTCAATCAACCAAATGCCTCTCGATCTTACACATCCCATGATTTTAACTCTAGAGAGTTTCAAGTATGACTTGATGAGGGAGCTGTCAATCCAAGAACAAAGCAAAACCTCTTTCCATGAGAGTTTTCATGTGACACAATTAGAAGAAGCTTAGATGGCCTTGGTTAAGGCTTTTTTTTTTCCTGGTCATGCAATGATAATTATGGATAATGATCACTAGAAATGTACATGGAAGGAAATTGGGGAGTTTGGGATTGGCTTTTGCCCACCTTCTTATCACTTAATGTGGCACTTTGTTCTTAATGAGTGTCACTCAAAGTGAAGGACTAGGTTGAAAGGGTCATTTTACACAACTTGGGCCTCATTGGATGTGCTATTTTATCGTATGGTTCAAAGGAAACCATTGATAAATATCATGTTGGTTTCACCAAGGGAAGGGACATTCTTAAAGGCCATAGACATCATGGGAATTAAGTCAAGAGAGTACATTGTAGAGATTTTACACAATACTGTTAAAGAGATAGGGCATTCTCATGAGGTGCAAGTTGTTATGAATAGTGCAAAGAATTGCAAAGATGCGACTAGACTTGTAGAAGAGTAATATCCAAAGATTTCCTATAGTGGTTGCAACACTCACTCGCTTAATTTTGTGTTGAAAGACTAGTATGAAAAGGAGTACAACTTGGTTTGCTAGCATTATTGATGACTATAGGAGAGTGGTCAAGTTTATTCTCAAGAGAAGTCAAGCATTTGACATTTACCATGCTAGAATGTCATGCATGTTAAAGCTTCCTATACAAATATGTTTTTGCATCCATTTTTATACTTTAAATTCATTAGCTCAAAACAAGGATGTTATTTGACAAAGACATTCTTGTGCATGGATATGTGCAATTGGAGGCTGAGTAAAGTGTGATGGTGAGGGATAAGGCTATGAAATTTTGTTCTAATTGTTTAAATAAGGATAAGTGGTGGTAGTATGTGGTTGATGCATATCATGTAATGATGCCCATCATGTATGCTATATGTAACATAGACAAACGAGTGGAAAACATGGGAAAAGTAGTGGATGACATGGTGGACTATGCAACAATATTTAGAGTCTCCTAAGAAGATTAAAAACTCCACTGTCCATCCATTAAAAAGCCCTAGCAAAAACTGTTTAAGACATCTTAGACAAAGGTGTTGGTAAAATAGGTTCGCAAGAGATGGGTTGCAACTTGTACAGTGTTGCATAGTGTTATGTATCTATTAGATCCTCTATATTGGGGCCTAGGCTTGTGGAGCAATAGTGAGGTAGTTGTAGACTTCTATATTGTGATCAATACATTCTATGGGGATGACATTACAACATGCAAAGAATGTGTTATGAAGATCTCTAGATTGAAGCTAAGAGAATATTCGTTCTCTAATCTGTTTGTGCAAGAGCTGGCCAAGGAGAAACTAGCATAGAAGTGGTGGACTATTAGTGCAAGGGATATTAGTCCACATTTGAGATCCCTTGCTTTGCGTGTGCTAGCGTAATGTGCTAGCACCTCCAATTCAAAGTGAAATCAGAGTACATATAAATAAGTTCACAAATCTATTCAAAAGACAGGTCCAAGAAGTTGGTATATATATATTTCAATGATAGGATCTTACAAATTCTTGACACTAGCAAGACTATGAGAAGGATGTACCCTATGGATGTGCAATTGTGATGATGTTGAGACCAAGGCCTCAAACTCTAATAGGATCGAGCATTTTGAGAGAGAGCCATACCATTGCAATAAACATTGAGATTCAAATAAATCTAGAGGTAATAGATGCAAACATTGAGGATCGTTTTGTCCATTGGATGACTCAATCCCACAAAGCATTTGTTAAGCTCAAACAATTTGATATAAAAATGGATTAGCATGGAAGCTTCATCTCTCCTTTTCCTTAATGTAAAAAAAAATTAAATGCTATAAATGATTAGGTCATAGACATTTAAAGTTTGTTACAATGATAAGTTTGAAATGTCACATTTAACTTGTACTATGAAAGAATTATTTATTGTTCCAACTTTTCATAATTGATGTCTTTTAAAAGCCACCTCTTTACAAAGAATCAAAAAGTTGTTCTACTTGTCATTCAATGTTTGTACATTAAAGTATTTACATTCAAAGAGGTTACGAATAATATTAGAAGTACTCTCTTGATCTCCCTCTTGAGGTTGTGCACAAGCTATTCTAAAGGTCGTATACAAAGCTTTGAGAAAAAGGGTGGTGCAAAAAGGACACTTGTTATTAAGAGTCGTTTGTTACACCTTTCAAGCAAGGTGCACATAATGCCCACACAACAAAAAATATGAGATTGTTTTACTTTCAAATGACTTAAAGCAATTGATGCATTTTCTCAAGCTCGTGGGGACATCTACATTTTTCTTGACGGTATGGGGATAGAGTATGGTATTCATGAAGTGATCTTGTGGTAATGCCCCTTGAGAAGTTCTCTCAGTGAGTACGAGTCTTAACACAACATGCAAGAAAGCCTAATAGAATGTAATTACGTCTCTAGAGTGTGAGGCAAGCCTCTAAAACACACACAAAGACAAATTATTCTAATGTTGGCATAATTTCAATTTGGAGTGAGAAGCAAGCCTCAACACATACAAGGACAGAACCATGAAGGGATTCGCTAGAAAAATTTAAGGAAAATCTTGCACTAGTGTGAGTATTAACCTCTAATACAACGTGATACAATACCACAATTTGATTTTTCTCCATAGAGTACAAGACAAGCCTCAATACTTGGAGCAACAACAAATATTTTATTACCTAGTCATACTATTGGAGTGTGAGCATAAATCTCAAGTGTTACCAATAGCAATAACTAATCATATTACTTGTATGGTGAATGTGAGTGCTAACCTCTAACACATCATAATTACAAGCATCCTAAGTTTTTAATTTGTTCTTGGAGTGTGAGGCAAGCCTTAAAAACACACAAAAACCATAGTGCTATTGCTTGAACTTATTATCATTGAGTGAGTCCAAGTTTTGAACACCACCAATAGCAAATTCAAACAAATCATATGTTTGAAAGTTGTATTGTGAATGTGAGTGAAAGGCTCTAACATGCTCTAACACAATAGAAGACAACTAGCTAATCCTAATAACCCATTTTTAGAGTGTGAGGCAAGCCTTTAACACACACAAAATGAAAATAAAAAGTAAAATTTATTCTTTGTTAGTGCAAGACAAAGCAATTATTTAATAATTTGAACTAATATTTAATATTTTAAATAATCAATAATATAATAAAATATTTAAAATAAAAGAATTTAAATATTTACCCCAAATGTGGGAGCTAAACATAATTGTGAGTTGAGAGTAGGAGTGGCTAGAGGAGATAGGAGAAGGAAATTTGGTAATCGAAATGTTTATGACTGCTCAAAATTGGTTTCAAATTACTCTATGTGTGTGTCTGTCTATCTATGCGCATGCGCGTGCACACACACACACACACACACACACACACACACACACACACACACACACACACACACACACACACACACACACACACACACACACACACACACACACACACACACACACACACACACACACACACACACACACACATGATCTATTCATTTGATTTCAAGTGAAAAGACTTCAATCCAAAAGGTTTTAGATCGAAAAGAATGTTGTTTGAATAATTAGTATTATTCATGAAAACCCTAAATAATGAATATTATCAATACACAAACTATTATTAAAGACAAATAATGTTATGTACATGGGTACCATTGTGAGGTGCCTCCTCCAACAGACTCGGAGGAGTCCTCTTAGTAGTCAATCGAAATTCATATCCATGCACATCACCATCCACTCTCCCCATGGGAAACCTAGGACTTAGTTGAACATGGGAATCTCGATTCTACTTCACAGGGGAAGCGTGGACAAGTCACTCCTAATAACAATCTAATGCCCATCTAAGAAAGACCACCTTGTAATCAATCAAAGGCAGGAGCGAGGTTAACACCACACTTGGTTCAAAGAGAGTGAGAGACAAGGGAGAGTGTAACTTGATCCCCCTACCCATAAGGTAAAATCTCAGCTCCGCCCCCCGAAAACGGTGTTAAACCTAGTAACTAATCCTATCGATATTGGGAGGGTCATGATTTAATCAGCTCTATCTAGTGTTGGAAAGTTACTTGACTTATTGGGTCCACCCAGCCAAAGGCGTTCGATCGTCAGTATCGAAGCCTCCCACTTTCCTTGATTGGGTTTTCTTTAGTTTTCTTATTAGCAAACCATACTATCACACTTTTGGACATATAAAAAACAGCTTCCTTTTATTATTCAGTTAAACTAGGTTCATTAAACTCAATTTTTAGCACATAACAAACAATTCAAAAATCAAATACTTTATTTCATAATAACAAGCAGAACCATCACTCCACAAAGTGGTACAAAGCCGTCTTTCTGCAAAAAGACACTGTCCACCAACCTAGGAATAGGACCTTCCAATCCCTCGAGATTGGGCTATATGTGATCACACTCTGTTTGTGGTCAACATGAAATTTACTAGCTCAGAGCCCCTCTAAGCTTCCCTAAGCCTCGGGAGCCATCCTACATAGTAGGGGCAGTTATCACTTGGTCCTTTGCTCTCTCAAGTGCTCGAGTGATCTAAAACCAAAAACACCTACCTCCCTCGGGAGCATAGGTCCCCCACCCGCAGGTGAGTTTTTCCACACTCCGCAGAGTGTTAGGGAGCATTGGATTGGGGACCCCAATGTCCCAAGGCACCACAATCCACAACTCGTCCGACTATTACAATCACGGAATCATAAGAGACATAATTCATTATTCACAAATCCAAAAGCAATCATAACCATAAAACATTTTTAACACACTTGTCAATGTATGCGATGCATAGAATTCATTCCCCTCATCAATTCTCGTGTTCTTTTCTAAAAAGCAATTGATAATACTAACATATTTTTATAAGTTTAAGTACATTCTAACTAATTGTAATCTATGTAACAAACTTATCCTATGGGCTTTTCTAACATTACTAACTTATCCCTCATTTTATCATAAATAGAAAAATTAGGAAGTTGTAGAGTTAATAGCTTAAAAGTAATCCTTTTCTTATGTACTAAACCTGATTATCTCTGTTCAACCATCCATCGTGATTACAGGGTATGATCGCACCCTCGGTTTGTTGTGAAAGAGCTGGTCCTTTGGGTTGAATGGAATCGAGGGTAACTTCTGCTTGCGCTTCAGCAAGCGATTACTTCCTCGTGTTGGGGAGTTCTTTGAGCATGACCTCGTTAGCATCTCGAATCTCTTGAGAGCCATGGAAAAAGATTGATGGATTTGAGCAGCACTTCCGTGTAGGTGTGAAGAGACAGAAGCTCAGTTGATTGCAACAGAGCTTTGTCTTGTCAACAATAGCAGAGAGACTTCTGCATGGGTTGTTCTTCTGATGTGATGCTCTATCCCTGTTTATATTGTAATCGAGGGGGGGGGGGGGGGTGGAGGGGAAGGGGGTAAAAGAGAGAATGCTTGCTTTTAGCGTTTTCGATGATGTGGGGGGGGGGGGGGGGGGGGTAAAAGAGGGAGCACTTGCTTTTAGCATTTTCAATGACACCATCGATGATGTCAAAGAGGGGCTCCATTTTTAGAACGTAGCATGGAGATAAAGATACGGTGAGCACCACGCATCGCGTCTGTTGAGAATCAAGCTCTTGATCAATATCACTGATGTGATCGACCTTATCTAGATAGTTGTCATCTTAGCTATCACTCTACATGTGTATGGTAACAATTGAGTTGGTCTAAATCAACTACAGTTAGTGGTAACAGTTAGTTAGTGACCTTGTGCGTTTATTAGTTGTGTGTGATTAGACTTTAGTAAGCATTATGAAAGAATGAGAAAAAGAGAACAATGAGAGTTTACTACTCTCTATTACAACTCCAAGTCTTTCTCTCTCTCTCCCTCTCTGAATCTTGAATAGCGTCGTCAGTGAGCGTCAATCCAAGGCGGCGACCAAGGCAGTGACCAAGGCATAAACCTTGGCATACTTGGCAATGGGCTATGAAGGCTTTGTTGGCATCGTTGGCTGTGCACGAGAAGCTTCCAGTAGCTTTGGAGGAAAAGCTTCCCGGGAGGTCATCCATCCCGGTAGTATCGTCACCCAAGTGCACTTAACTGCCAAGTGGCTATCCACTAGGGTAGTTCTTTTTTTTGTTCTATACTACAAACATAGTTTTAATAAGCTTGTCTTGGGAGGGTTTCCCAAGCCTTCCTTCCATGATTTGGCATATAATGCCTCATTAGTAATAACAATTATCTTCACTGTCAAAGCTAGTTTTAAAATGTGCAACCTTTACCATTTTGTTTTCAACATAAATCAATTTTTGGAATGTATACACACATTTTGTTTTCAACATAAATCAAATTTTGGAATGTATACACGCATTTTTTATTGAAATAAACTAAGTAATGGGGACATTACAATCACCCATTGTCATGGTACTCAAGAAGAATGGAAAGATACAAGGATGTGTCAATTACAAAAAGCTCAATTTCACAACATGCAAGATCATTTTCCACTATGCTATCATACACCAATCACATGATCAAATGACTAGGAAGCAAAGAATCTTATAGCTTTTTGGATGGATTTTCTGGTTACAATTAGGTATAAGTCCACTCGAATGATAGGACAAAAACTACCTTTGCCACTGAATGGGGAGTGGTCATCTACATTGTCATGTTATTTGGTTTGACCAATGTAGTGACCACTTTCCAACGTCTTATATGTACCATCTTCAAAGATGTGTTGAGAGGATGGATTGAAGTGTTCATTGTTGATGATCTCCATGTCCACTCCACATCTAGGAGGAGCACCTTGAAAAACTTTTCTTGATCTTCAAGAGATGTAGATAGTATAAACTTTCCTTGAATCCATTGAAATGCTAATTTTGGGTTAAGCACAACTCATCTTAGGCCATGTGATATTCAAGAATGGCATTGTGACTAGCATTGCCAAGACTAAAATGATAATGGATTGCATATGAGCTACCAATAAAAAAAGGCATTCGGTACTTCTCGGGACTCAGCATTATCAATGCTTCATGCTTAATTTTGCTATGATAGTGAGATGGATATACAAGCTTTAGGTTATTTAAGAATGGACCACAAATGTTACAAAGCATTTAAAAGGCTCTAACACTATCTTATGAGCCTTGATGATGATCTTCTTGATTCTCATTTGCTTAAAATACGAAAAGAGGCCTAACTATTTAAAGGTAAATCAAACACCCCATTAGGTAGTTGACATTGTTCACATCTTGGAAAACATACTACTTGACAAATCTATCAAAAAGGTATGGCTCACCCCTACCAAATGATAGCTAATCAATTGTATAAACTAAGGCAGGATGGTCTTCTTAAGAGATATGCATGTGAGCATGAAGTTGAGGACATACTATATGAAGCACATGGAGAGATTGGAAGTGAAAATCTTGATGAAATGCCACAACTAGGAAGGTTTTACACTCCCAATTCTGTGGCTAACCCTATTTAAGAATATACTCCATTCCATCAAATATTTTGACAAGTGGTGAAGAACTAAAATCTTGATTCAAAAGGACAAATTTGAACTCTCCCATATTATCACCCTCTAACACTTCGAAAAGTGGAAAATAGACTTCATGGAACCCATAACTCCTACTAACCAATATTCCATGCTTGCTACATTATTATGGCCACCAACTATATGACCAAATGGGTAAAGGCTAGGGCTACTCACAAGAATGATACCCCAAACTATAATAAATTTTTTATGGGAGTAAGTCATCTCATGATTTGGGTATTCCATTTAGACATTTAGTGATCAATGAACCAACCCACTCCTAAGCAAAGTCATTGAGCACCTATTGTATATGTTCCTGGTCCTCCATACATCAAGCCCATGCTATCCTCAAGCCAACAAAGATCTCCAATAGCTCTAGAGCCACCCATAGTCATGATGCCCCTAGCAAACCTACTTGAACCCCTAGATTATGATGCTTATGAAACAAAAGAGTAGCTAGCAGAGATAGAAGACCAAGAGTAAAGATAAGTATACAAAACCATGGTGCAAACATTAAGGCACAATCTCATAAGATAATTGAGTACCCCCTCACACTTGAGAACCTACCACAAGAAGAAGAAGGGAACCTAGAAGAAACTATGCAAGGATACCAAGAGATTCATCCCAATGATTTTTTACTTCAACATAAATAAAGAAAGCAGATTGAGTAAACTATTGCCTTGTCCCACACCATGATTGCTTATTAAAGTAGCTAAGAATAAAGCACACAAATAGCTCAACTGCCTAGATATCCTAGCCTACTATAGATCTTGCTGCACCCAAGTAAGCAAAGGTAGATACCTTAAGGAAAAAGGAAAGCATAGCCAAGCCAACTAGAGCGATGTTAATCTATCCTTGAATGCAATAAAGAGGATGGGATGCCTTTTGCTATTTGCACTAAGATGAGTGAGTACATCCACTATATTGTAGCTCCAAATTTAAGGGCCACTCACCCCAACAAGACATTAGTTCCAACCCTTGGATCTAATACCTTCCTTCAATCACTTTGTGCAAGACTAAAACAACTATTTGGACCCCTCTAGATCACAACGTGTAACTATATCAAGCCCTTAATCAAACTATTATAGCAACCAATCACACCCTATGAAGATGGTCTCTTGCCATTCTTCTTTGCTATAAATTCATTAATTGATTGTGTGGTGATGGTGTGACTCCATCTCTGAGCCCTAGTGCTATCTGCTTATTATCGAACACAATTGCTAGACAATATGGTGGATATCAGGTTTGCCAAACACACCCATATTCTTCCATGAGTTCTCATTATAGCTTCAAGAGTCTAAGAAAAAATATATCTCCAAAGGACGCACCACCCTCTTCTTGAATAGTGTGCTACTTTCAAAGTATTTATTTGTATTTATTAAAAAAAAGGAGAATATAGAAAAATAAAAGAAAGAAAGGAAAATATACACATAATCCATCATAGAGCGGCACACCACATTTCCGTTGCACCCAAGAGTTCTCAAGTTAGAAGCCTTCGGTGTCTTGGTCTATCAACTTCCTCTTTAATCCCCCTAATCCTCTCAAAGCACATCAAGGGTAGAATTTAGGACTTGATCCATCTCCCAATTACACTAGCACATGTTCTAGTCACTACACAAGTGGTGTAGACACATTCCTTAGGAATAGGTTGTGAAGTATTTATTCAAGACCCCTCAAAATCAGTGAATCTACATTGTTTGTTACCTCTTCTTCCTCCACGATGCCAACAATTACCTCCAAGTAGCCATCACCTCTCCATCCTTGAAAGCCCTCCCTCATCAACCATTAGATTGCCCTTACATGTACACTAGCCGTTATAAAGTGAGGTAGATACACCCCTTAGTAAGAGCACAAGCCAGCTTACAAGTTTGTGAAGGATCCCTTGAAGACCCCTCAATATTGGTGGCCTTGCATTGTATGTGACCTCTTCTTCCATGATGCCACCAAACAACTCTAAGAAATCATCACTTCTCACCCTTGAAATGCAACCCCTCCCTCATTTGCCACTAAAGTACTAGTTGTCTTCAACCTTAACAAGATCTTTAGGCTTAGTAGCTATCTCTTCACTATCACGACTCTTCATACATTCCTTGTCTTTGGTGCAATACAACATGGTACCTTCAACTTGAGTACCATGGGACCAACACTTGTCTAGGAAGGGAACATAATGTTAACAACAATGTGCAAGTGCAAGATCAGGTGAAAGGTGCACCATAAGTTTCACAGGACAATTGTGGTAGCATGGATACTATTAATTTGTGTAGTACCACATACAGTTAGGCTCTCTCCCAAGAAAAATTGTAAATACTTTTGATAATACTTAGGAAGAAAAATAAAAGTACTAGCATAGTAGCATGAAGGTTATGCCAGACACCAATTTCAAGCTTCAAGAGCAAAGGATTTGACTTGGTAGGGCACATTGAGTAGTTGGTCTTTAGGCTGATATGGTTGCCATGATTATTTAAAGCTACCTTCTTTGGTAAGACTTGCATAGGTCTACAAGTATTTATAATATATCATGTCATGATTTTTTAAAATCCATAAAGGAGAGAGATTATTTTAGAAGTTATCATGGTCTAACCTTTTAGTGTGGTGAGGGAGAGAGAGAGAGAGAGAGAGAGAGAGAGAGAGAGAGAGAGAGAGAGAGAGAGAGAGAGAGAGAGAGAGAGAGAGAGAGAGAGAGAGAGAGAGAGAGAGAGAGAGAGAGAGAGAGAGAGAGAGAGAGAGAGAGAGAGAGTGTGTGTGTGTGTGTGTGTGTGTGTGTGTGTGTGTGTGTGTGTGTGTGTGTGTGTGTGTGTGTGTGTGTGTGTGTGTGTGTGTGTGTGTGTGTGTGTGTGTGTGTGTGTGTGTGTGTGTGTGTGTGTGTGTGTGTGTGTGTGTGTGTGTGTGTGTGTGTGTGTGTGTGTGTGTGTGTGTGTGTGTGTGTGTGTGTGTGTGTGTGTGTGTGTGTGTGTGTGTGTGTGTGTGTGTGTGTGTGTGTGTGTGTGTGTGTGTGTGTGTGTGTGTGTGATCTTACATTGAGAGGTAGAGGTATGTAATTTGATTGAGGTGAGTTTAAGAATGTGTGCCATGTCTTTATATGGTTGCTTCTTAAGTTTGACAACTTTGAAATAACATTGAGAGGGGTAGAGTGTATCTACAAGAAACCTGCCCACCACTGAGACAAGGGCTAGAGGCAAATAGGAAATTAACTAGAATCCTAGGTTTGATCCTAAAATAGTTGTCTCTAGTGTTTGCTATTGCCATTTGGGTTCAAGTTGGATTAAATCAAGTCGAAGCACTAGGTCACTAAACTAAACCAATACTCCTTAGATCCTTAATCATGCATGCTAGTGAGGCTTTCCCCTATCAACCAAGCACATGTCAATGGGTCTTGAAAATGAAAAGGTACTTATCATGCTTGTAAAATCTAAGAAGTTTTTGATACTTTTTATCTCTTTATTTTCTATTTGCAATCAAATCTCCATACATTCCATCTTTTCTTTCTAATGTTATGAATAAAAGTGATTAAACTATCTTATGCACATATTAACAACTTCTTTGCAAATCACACAAATGATGCTATTTCAATGAAGAAAAAAATCATGAGCAAACTATTCCCACATATTTCAAAGTGGGGAAGGGCAAGAAGTGAGTTTTTTGAGCGAGCTTTAGAGTGAGTTTTTTTGGCAACCCCTCTATTCTTATTCCACATAGTTCACTTATTCCAGCCTTAGATGTATCCACTTCCACTTCCACTTTCACTTCCACCACCACCACCACCACCACCACCACCACCACCACCATTGCTGCTGCCATCGCCACCGCCACTACCACTGTCACCACCACCGTGCTGTCGCTAGCTCTACCACCATCACTACCTTTGCTACCACACACACACACACACACACACACACACACACACACACACACACACACACACACACACACACACACACACACACACACACACACACACACACACACACACACACACACACACACACACACACACACACACACACACACACACACACACACACACACACACAGAGTAAGATGTGGTGGTGTAGTGGCGGGGCTAGTGGTGGTAATGTTATTGAAGGGGAGTGAGATGTCGGTGGTTGGTCCCCAACATCTGAGGAGAGAGAGAGGAGAATTGGTTGTGGCTCTAATGATGGAGAGTAAGATGTGGTGGCGGTGCTAGTGGTGGTGGTGGTGGCAATGGAGGAGTAGCATTGGTGCTTAATATATGGCCAAAAGAAAAAGAGGACCAAGTGGACTATGTGGAATAAAACTTGAGGTTGCCAAAAAAAGCTCGCTCAAAATCTCACTCCAAAAGCTCGCTTCTCGCACACACTCAAATTGTGAGAGCATGAGAGGTGCAGGCTACATTAGTGTGTCTGTAGCACTAGCCCAAAAAATTATATTGAAAAGTAATTTCTTTTTAGACTACATGTATCTCAAACACTTTTTTTGTAGTTTAGTGAAATGCAGCTAGTAAATCATTACGTTTTTTTTTTCCCACTTGTTTTCCAAGTAAATCAAAAATCAATCGAGATATCTTAGCACTAAAAATGTGCATTTACATGCATAAATACTAAACCCAAGTTGTTGATTGTTATTTGAATGGAAATTACTAGAATTCCATTGTAGAAGTTAACTTAATCCTTGTTTGGAAAGGATTGTTTGTTCAATTATTTTACTTGACTGACCTTGATTACAATAAATCAAATGATTTATGTGTCTTCGATAGCATCAGATGGGATTTAGATATTGTGATACCCCTAGGGTCACACATAAAATAGTCCTTACTCAAACTTGTAGTAAACTACCTAAGGTAATCGACTACTACTTAGGTATGTATGGTTGTCCATATATGAAAGTTCTCCCTTGGGGCGGGTGAGAACCATTGGGGTTCTAGTCAAATAATATAACCCCAAATCCAATCTTTTGATAGGGAAGAAAATGTGGCTAAAACACAAAGACTTAGCCAACTAAGTGTTCCCTAGGTCTACCTCACTTTGTAATGGTCACAACACTACCATCTAGTTTGCCCTTTAGCTTGTAAATTCACTTTGTTCCAATGGCCTTGTTGGTAGGAGATAAATTAGATAAGAACCAAGTACCATTTTTGACAATAGTATCATATTCAAATTGCATAGCATCCATCAAATTGTTTGAATTTTGTGTCTCTTAAAAATACATAAGCTCATACTTATCATGCACACTAGAAACAACCAATGCATAACAATCTGATGCATAGGAGACATTATAAGAGCTTGAAAACGTAGTATGACTAGATCACACTCACACAATGTTTACATTGGCTATTTTGTCACCATGTATATGGAAATGTGCATTGGTTTTTTATCCCTTTGCATTAAATTCCTTACATATATACTCTCCTTGATTTGAATGGAGAGCGCCCATTTATACCTTGATAAATTTTTAGCCAAGCTAACAAACTACTTGAAGCACAAAAACACTTCAAAGTTAACTTTTAAACCATATGCCCATGTATGTCTAGTCATCAATGAAAGTTGTTGTGATCCTTTTTTTGGAAAATTGTAAACACACCTAATCATAGTGGAATGTTTGCTTCTTGAAACCTTGTATAGACCTTTGGTTGATGCTTGTTGGTTTGGATAGCCAATACAACTCAAAGTTCCAACACCCTAGGAGTTCAAAAGATGTTTGTTATTTTCTAAAGCATATAACCTTTCCTTGTCAAGTTTGAGGAGTTGTACAAGTTGATGATAAGGAGCTGGGTACTGTAAGTCATGGAAACATGAAGGAAAGGTATATCTTCTGAACCCTAAACTCATACATTTCACAAGGAAAAGAATGACACAAGCACACACTACACATTGTTTTGGGCACATTTTAGGGGGCTCTTATACCCCTTCATCTTATTTACTTCCATGCCACAGGGAAAATGCACTTTACTGCACCATCTATCTCACTGCATGACGACATAAGGCCTACTGGAGCTATATCCAGTAACCCTATTTGCACGAACACTTTGAGTGTGTACCTTTGCATGCATTCACCTTCTTTGCACAACACCTTGGGATACTTGCCATAGTTAGGAATTATGGATTGAGATGGAAATGTGGTAAGGTGAGCTGAGGGTCATGCTGGTCTACTTCAACTATGAGAAGGGTTTCCCTAGACTATCATATACATCATCATATGAGTTTGTAAGTGTGGGTTTGAAAGGAGTTTTATCATCAGTTGAAAGGTGAGGAATTGAGAGCTTAAGAGCCTTAAAATAATTAAGGAAGTTTGTATGCATTCAACATTAGGCACTGAAAGCACAATGTAGCCACAATCATACTTCAATGCATATATAACTTTTGTGAAACCATTGAATGCATATTTGCATTTCATGATTTTCTCTTACATTTTCCACCTCATCATTGTATGTACGAGCACAAGTACATTGGTTGTGTAAGCATACCATTTTAGGTACACTTGAGGGTCATGCAAAAGCCCTTGTCGATGGGCATTAGTGCGAGGTTCAAGCTTTATTTCCATTACTATCACAATAGCGATGTTATTGGGGAGTTGGGTGAGGGTAATTCAAGAATTGGAGAGGTGAGAAAGGGGAGACTTTATGTATTGATATGCATACAGGTATTTGTGTTTTATCTTATGGCCCCTTGTTCATGGGTGGAATATATACATAGATATATACATGTGTGAATGTGAGCATGGGTATATCTAAGGGCTACTACATGTGATTATGTGTTTGTTTACATTATTGTGTGTGAGTGAGTATGCTATCATATGTGTCTATACGTGCATTCATGTGCCAAACTATTCGTGCACATGAGCTTGGTTGTGTGCATTTGTGTGTTTGTGTATGAATTTGTGCTTGTGCATGCCTTAGTGCCTGCATGGTTGTGAAGCATGATTTATGCGTGAAAACAAAGTCTTTTGAAGGCTTATCCAAAAGACCTTAAAAGGAAATATTCTAGTGCACATGGGGAGGATGAAGTAAAGAATGTGGTGGATTAGAAGAAGGTGGTTTTGGATCTTCTAGGAGGGCATGGATGGACAATAAGAAGGGCCACAAATTGAATCAAGAGGGGCATGATTGTGTTTAACTAGGGACCTTCAGTGGCTACATGCAAAGCGAAGAGAGCCATCTAGGCTATGAGAGTTGCACCCCAATAGTGGTTTTTCTTAGAGGGGTCTTGGCTATGAGGATTTGGATCTTGATAACCTAAAGAAAACCCATGGGAGAGAAGAGTTAAAAAACCACTAACTACCATTGAAAAGTGTATTAGAGGCATTAAGAAGTTGTTCTATTGTGATGAGGAGATTTGAATGCTACCTATTAGAGACTTCAATTTTACTTAATGATCAATTTTGGTTTGAACATTGGTCAAATAAAACCTAGCTCTAAGGTCAGTCTACCATACCAACACTCCTTGCTTTTGTGGGTTTTTCCCTAGTAGCCAAGTGAATGCCATCACAAAAGATAAGTAGCTGCCAAAATAGGGTATTTGCATGGGACCACAAACATCACTACATACAAGCTATAATTTGCAAACAACTTCATTGATCCATCTTTTAAAAATGAAGCATGCTACACTTTACCCAATATGGAGCCTTCACAAATGTGTCTTCTAGGGGCATCAAGAGTAGGCAATGAAGACACCATATTAATTTTCTATAGGTGTAGCAAACTAGCAAAACTCAAATGACCAAAACACATATGCTAAAATTTTGCATTTGAAACTACCTCCGAATCTCCAACCATATATGCCATGCCTTCCACACGTTTTCCATAGTTATTGACTTATACATCCCATTGTAAAGTGAACTAGATATAATAAAATATCACTACAAGAGAGATTGTGAACTGTATATCTACATCAACAAACTTCACAAGCAAGCTAACCTTGGTAAGTGCAAAAACCAACATCAAATTCTTCATGATCTCTAGTACATACAAAACATCCATAACTGTGAAAGTGCTACCATTAATAGCAATCAACACAATTTTTCTAACTCCTTTACTAAGATAACATGAGTTATTAGCACTCTCATAGTATTTTCCTTAGGGGCAAGCTCAAGAGAAGCAAACATACTATAAAGAGAAGTAATATGCTTTATGGCACCATCATCAAAGTGCCACACATATGAATCCACAACAAACATTCAAGAATCATCTAAAGAAGGGCCATAACTTGACTATGCATTAAATTTCTAATTTGTATCCTCTTGCACAATATTTGCAAACTAACATAGAAGGAGATGTATATATCTTTCTTTTCCATTATCCAAATGTAGTGTCAAATGAATACTTTCATAATCAATTAGGATTTTGAAGGGCTTGCCTATATAAATAATTGATGACTGGATAATAGATCATCGATTGTATACTCCCCCTTGTTCTTGATGGCTACATATATGGCTCCTCATTCAATTTCCTCACCCAAGGTGCACTCTCTTTCTTTTGACTAGCCTATAATAATGTTTATTTAGGCTCCAGCCACTCTTGCTCATCAATATCCTTGGGTGTTGTCACCATTCATGTGGCCTCTTGGCTGCTTAGTTTGGACTAGGGTTGTAAGGATAGTTTGGGAAATCAAGTCTCAAAGGTGAAGTCTTTCCACATTGGTAGCATTGTTTGTTACTTAACCCACTTGGTCCATTAGTAATAGCATTATTCCATCCATTTTCTTTGTTGGCATTGTTCACATCAGCCCACTATTTGGATAGCACCTTTCATAGTTATTATTCATTGTGTGGTTTCTCTAACCATTCTAAGCAATGCCTTTGGCTTATGGGCTTGGCTTGCATGTGGGAATCTTTGAGGGTTATCGACATCAATAACTCAGGATGGGTGTCTAGGGATTGTGGATTCAAACATCGATAGAACTTTGTGATATCCTAAGTGTCCATCATTGGTTGTGCATACTTGCAAATGATCACAAACACTGAGCACTACCCTTCCAAGGTTAAGTTTAATTGATGAAGATTGTGAAGTATATTGATCTTGATGGATTCAAAGGATGGGACCATGTATCATCTCTTGATATGTTCTTATGACTAGAAAGCTTCAATAACCCCATCATCATAGTACCATTAATTCCACTTAGCTTCACCAATAAGAGAAAGGCATGTAAGCATGGATTGATAGTATGAGCATAAGAGTATTAGATCTTCCTCTCTTACAAAATATAATAGGAGCAAGTTAATATGATTTTGATTGTGTGAAAAAAGAGGGATATTGGAATACAATAGGGTTTGAATCATGGACTTCATGCAGTGGTATGGATAAAAAAGTAGAAGGTTTCTCCATTATTTTCAAGTCTCTATAAGTTGTAACCAAAGGGATAATGCCATAGTGGCACATCCATTTTGAGCGTGTCTTCAATGTACATCAATAGTGTCAAGAGTATGACTCAAGTAACTTAGTCAAACACCAAATGATGTGAGGTTATCATCCCCTTGGAAATGGTTACACTATCATTAGTTATTTGTCCTTAGGACAAGAAGCAATGGATTGGCTTCATCTCTTCCATCCATTAAATTCTCTTTAGATCCACTTAGAGGCTTCCAATGCGATCTAGATTAATTGTGAAGAAGTTATGAGATATTCCCCATGGCATTCCTCATGACTATCCCTGTTAAACTTGGGTATAGAGTGGATTGAGAGTTTCTTTAGAATTGTCATCATAGGCTTAGAATTAAATATCCAAGGATTGGCAACTAGTCTGATTCACAACCTTGAATACCATAAATTGGTTATATGCATGATCAACATCCTCCAATCGTATACTTTCCAAACTATCTTAGAAGATGTTGTCCTATCAGAGATCATCGTACTTTATAAAGTTTGATTAACTTAATTTGTTCCAACCATTTCAACAAATTAAGGTGAGTTTCTAGGTGTTTGGTAGGACCCCCATCCAGATAGTAGAGGTGTGCATGTCCCTATGTCACATTCTACTCATAGTCTCTATGTAAACTAAGGTAGATCCAAAGGTGAATCTTTTCTAGGATACTCATAACTTTCTCTTGAAATTCTAACTCATGAGATCACAAGTAGCCATGTATACAATTATGAAAATCAACCATATATGATGTACATAATCAATTATTTATCAAAATAATCCAATCATTAAGCATATGCACATCTCACAATTTAAAAGTAGTAAGGATTTCCTTTCATTAATGCTATATGCTTTACAAAAATTGTTGACTCAAAGGTCGAGTTGCCAATCATTCAGTGTATCAATTCGTAAACCTTCTGTATATAGAATTGATCAAGATCTACAACCTCATAAGTTAGTGGTTTTTCTTGGGTGTGACAAAAAACATAAATAACATATCACTCTAGCACTAGAGGGGTAACCCTAGTATCTAGTTCCAAACATGGCTCCTTAGCACCATAGCCACTCTTTCCCTTTGTACTATTTGCAACACTTGCCAATATGCTCACAATGTTTCTAGCATCAATAATTGATATCAAGTACCATTTCTTATACAAAGCATATAGGAAGTGTACATCATCTTGTTTAGCTTTTCCACCCAATAAATTTTCCATGGCTCAAATTTGAGAAGGAATTAGTCTTAGCCTGTATAAATTCCCATGTGCTATTGAGTGGAGAAAAATTACTCTTATACCACCCATCTCAACAGGGTTGCAAAACATACAGAGGAGTGAACATCTTCTTCATTATCTCAAACACGGCTTCATGGTATAACTAGTCACACAAACCTAGGGCCCCCTAATTGGGATGATCTCTCTTAACCAAATAGTCTCCTCATCAATGGAAAGATCTCTCTCAATGAGTTAGTGTCGTCATCTCCAATTTCCTATTAGTCATAGTGTGTGCACCAATAAGTCTGTCAAAAGCAATGATCAAGGGTTCAATTCAAACACATGATGTTATTTTAATTAGTTTTTTTATTTGCCACTTTTCCTACCCTTCAATAATTCCTATTATACCTTGTGTGAGGCACTTTCTCTAAAATCAAGAAGAGTCCTTCATTAGTTGATCAAAATGTGAGTCCATGCACAATATCAACCAATCTCCACTAAAAAAAAAAGTGGACTTGGACATGGGGATTCCAATCCTACTTCACTAAGGAAGCATAGAATGGTTAGTCCTAACATTAGTCTAATACCCATCTAAGAAAGGCCACTTTGCAACCAATTAGGTGAGAGTGGGCTAACTTTGCACATGGTTCAAAGAGAGTAGATCTATCTTTAAACTTCCACAACCATTAGGATTGGTACTCTACTACACTCTAGTTCCCTAAACGAGTGTTCAGCTAGTTCTTCCCTATCGAATTGGGGGGTCGCATTTTAGGAACTCTATCTAGTGCTTAGGATAGATACCCAATCACTAAGTGCATCTATCCATATAAAATTGATCATCAAGACCAAGGCCTCCTATTTTCCTCAATAGTTATATGATTAAGCAAATGGTGCTACCGTGTTGTTTGAACATTTAAAAATAGATTCCTCTATTAATCCATTATATAGGATTTGTTAATATAGCCTCTAAGCACATAGCAAACACTTAAGAAAATAGCAATTGATATTAGTGCATGAAGTTAATACAAAACCATCACTCCTAAAAGAGTGGCCAAAATGGTCATGTCTAGGATGGGACCTTCCAACCCCACAAGGTTGGGTCATATGTGATCGTGCTCCTTCCACAATCACAATAGATTCATGAGCTCAAAACCCCCTAAGCTTCCATGACCCACAAGGTTGGGTCATATGTGATTGTGCTCCTTCCACAATCACAAAAAATTCATGAGCTCAAAACCCACTAAGCTTCCATGAGCCTCCAAAGCATCCTACACTATATGGGCACTTACCACTCAATCATTTGCCCTATTAGGCACTTGAATGATCACAAAACAAAACATATACCTCCCCAAGAGCATAGGGCCCTCACCTTGCAAGGTGAGTCTTTTAAACATCTCACAAGATGCTAAGACGCATTGATGGGGGAATTCCAATTATCTATACCACCATGATCTCTTTTCCCTTTGGCTATCCAAGGATAGATTTCTAGGCTAAGATAACCATCACATTCAAAATGGAAAGATAGTTGCACCATAGAATATATCACTTTATAACCATGTCTTGCTTGAAACTACCCTTGCTTTGTTCCGTTTTTAATTCCTAAATAGAAAATATTCAACTAAGGTTGATTTTAGGTTTCTTAGGTCTTCATTAAGCCAATTCTCAACGAGTATTATTTTTAGAGTCAAAATACCAATTCTACATATCTTATTCACAATCTTGAATTAATTTTTATAATCCCCTAATGTGTGCATGACCATCACATGATTTAAAGAAAAAAAAGAGAGAGTTTGAAGTGTTGTTTGAAGTAAAATCATTTAATCTTAACTTATCAAAATATGGTTATTCTTGCTTGACCATCTATTGTTGTGTGGAACCATCGGGACTTCAAATTGACATGCAACCATTTCAATCTCAAGTTGCACAAGCTCCATGGTCTCCTCCAATATATGCTTGAGCCTTGGGATGAACCTTACCTACAATCATTGGACTTGTTGATGATGGGTACATGAGTGTTCTCCCTATATCTCTTCAAGGACATTGAAAATAATCTTCGAGACACAATTTATTGGTATGCATATGAATAGTTTCCAAACTCCAAACTACTATTGCTCAGGGTAGAGCAAAGATACAACATGCTCAAATTTTTGAAAGTTGATCTAGAGCCACTTGGGCACCTGAATCAACTCTTGGGACTTGTAGCCAAAAATAAGGGACTTAACAAAGTGGTTTGGTGATGGATTAGGTGTAAGAACGCTTAAGAGGAGATATAGCACTACTTAATTAACTGATATGAAAGAAAGTATCAGCAAAAAGGGGCATCATGCTTCCAAAATTCTTGAGGATGATATATATGATCCGATCTATCTAATCTCAAATAGCCTACATCACTAGAATCCTCACGATCTCAACATCTTGTACCTCTAAGGGTTGTCCTATCTCACATTATGGAGAAGTGATTATTTCTTGCCTAAAGGAAAATATTTATATATATATTAGAGGGAGGATGAAGAAATGATCCCAACATACTTCTCCCCTTTCTTTGTTTTTAAATTAAAAATGGAGTCAAATTTGAGTTGGCCTTTGTTAAGTGTGTATTCTCTCCCCAAAAGGCTAATTCTTTTTAGCCCCTCTTGTTTCACATAAAAGATAAATTTCAAATTAATTTTCACCTTGAAGTTATTTTTTATTTTCTTATTATTTTCTTGTATGAAGAGCATGTTCTTCCTTGTCACTTGTTGACTTGGCCTGGATGCTTGCAATATCGGATTGACATGCCATAAAGTTGTACTATCTTTTCAAGACAAATGCATCTAGATGTTTAGTTTTTCTTAGTTTCAATGTTAAAGATCCCATTTTAAAATGTTTAGTTTTTATCATATTTTAATTGTACATATTAAATCTAATTAATTACACATATATTTAACAGCATGTAATTGTGAAAATGTGAGAGGTTGTTGAGTTAAAGGCCTAAGTGTTGTCCTATGCATGTACACTAGAGGCCATTTGATATAGAGTTGAATTGATGGGAATGTTCTACTAATCCATTTCGCCAAGATTTTATAACAAGTTAGACAAAATATTCTAGTCATGTGTGTCAATATGAGAGAAATTGTTAGTGTCAAGTGTTTGTCATTTATATTAGGACCCTCCATGATTTTTGATATTGGTCTTTGTATGTATTGTTGTTAAATGTAAATGGGTGCAAGATAGATATGTAGGTATAGAATAACAAGAAGAAAGTTAGGGTAGAGAGATTTAATAGACTAAACGTTAGATAGATGATGGGAACTATATGTATATCGAAGCAAGTTTTACTTGTCATGAACACATACACATGCCCATGAATGCTTGCATACACATTTACATACATGCATGTAATACATATATGCATGCATAAGCATGCCAACTTAACCCACTCTTGATAGCTATTTTTATAACTATAAATGGTCCATCTTTCTATTTGTTAATATGTGTACTTATTCAACTGCCTAGCCCACTCCATTTGTCAACCTACTTACACATAAAGACACATATGTATGTAGGAAAATATCTACATACATGCTTAGTTCCTTAAGTACAAGTCTACACTTTAGTAATCTAAGCGAGATTTTTCAGTCAAGGAAAAAATCAAGCAAAAGTAATCCAAACATGGCATATAGTTTGAGATTTTTTGAAAAAGTGATGGAAATGGTTTTATTCAAGTGCGTGGAATTGAATATGATTTTTTATTTGAATTTTTATGCTTTTCTTACAAAACACACAGTTATAACAAGTAGGAGCCAATTCATCAAAATCTATGTTCTATTGCAAATGAGGATTCACTCTTCTTTTTAATGAAAGTGTTTTTCTTAGACAATGCTTCTTGTAAGAGAATTGTATCACCTCATAGATCTCTTACACTACTCCTATCAATATTCTTAAAATACTGTGACAACATCAACGCTAGTAAAGCATCATCAAGGGATGCAAATTTTCATGATATTTTTGGGAAAATGTTAAGCTCGCAACACATCACACTAGGACAACTAGTTGTGAAAAAACTTTTCTTAAATATAATGAAAAATTATAGTGTAGAATTTGAAAATTTTCATGTTACTACTGCATTAGGGATGCCTCAAAACCCAAAAGGACTTTTGAATCCCTAAAATCAAAGTCCAAAAATTAGTGAGAAATTACATTTTTAGGCAAATTATGTCTGCCTAAAATAGGCCAAGAGCAGCATAACCTACTTTAGGTAAAATACATTAGCAAAATGCATCAAAAGATTAAGAAAGTGATCATATGTAAGTAGAATTGAACTACTATAATCAATGTCACATTGTGTGAGGAGACTCCACCCAGGTGCCATGCAAGGCCATGCTTACCTACCTTAATAGTTTACCCACCATATCTGTAAATTGTCTATATGCATGCACACCCAGCTTACAATTTATATGCATGCACACCTAGCTAACAATTTATATGTAAATTGTCTATATGCATGCACACATAGCTAACAATTTATCTATATATGGACCATATATTGCATATACTTGAAAGAAGTAATCTTACATGGCAAGGAAGGATACAGAATAGAATACCATATTCATTTTACATGTAGTTTTGTTGATAATACCTTAAATGAACATGAATATGAGGAGCAATAACTATCCCCATTGTGACCATGCCCATGAAAGCTAAAAGTGGGTGCTTTCCATTATACAATGAGATCATTTCCCACATGATGCATCCATGAATTATTGCAAGTCAAAACTTCATCAAAATGATTAAGTAGCTCATCATGGTAGAGTTTTTCTCCTATTTTATTTGGCACTTTTTTGTCACACCACTTCTATTAAAGGAATGGAGATATACATACATGCATACATACGTAGATACACACATATACATATGCATACATACACATATTTATGCACAAATATGCATACATAAAAACACATGTACATAGGTGCATACATACATGCGTTTATGCATAAATGAATACACATATGTGCATAGGTGCATAAATGCATATGTCATGCAAACATACATATCCATTTATATGCATAGATATATATTAAAAAAAAAAGAATTATCATTTAGAAGGAAAGGAAGCTCATCTTTAAAGTGTGTTGACATAGGTCACAAACTATGAAGTGAATAAGAGGCATTCCTCTTAGAGATTGAACTTGAGTCTCCAAATGTGTGAATACTAAACTAACTTAGTATTTTGTCTTTGTGCAAAATATTTAAAGATTAATTCACTAACACATAATCTAAATCCAATATTAAAGCATTAAAGAGTGCATGGTTCTCTTATCTATTTCAAAATGAAAATATTAAGAAGCAACAACAAACCCAAAGTTGTCTTGATTGGTTGATCTTTAAATGGTTTTTCACTTCAATGACAACATTGTGGACCTAATGATAAGAACACGTGTGTTGTACTCATGTGGGACTATGAAAATTGATAGATAAGTTAAGCTTCCCTTGTCATTTTCTTGAATGATCACAAGCCCAAATTCAAACAATTCACTCATTATGGACCCACGCTATAGAAGGCCCATATACGAGAGTCAAAATCTAAAGAGAAAACTATGGAGCTTGCAAGGTTCTTCAAAGGTGTGTTGACCAAGTGGATGTATCTCATAGTTCATTAAGTAGGTTTTGACCAAGTGGAAGTAAAAGGTTAAAGCAACATTTGAGCCGTGGTTTATCACCATGAGGGTAGCAACTTTGACCCCAAAAAAGGTTCTTCAAAGCTTGTGAGAGTCTTACACAATCTTTGAAGTTATGAGAGTCAAACATGAACTTCAAAGCATAATCTTTGAAAGTTTACTGGATGTTCAAATTATTTTCTTGCTCAAATTATTTTCTCCACTTTTAAAAAGCTTGTGCTCAGAGAAAGTGTCATTTTGACTAAAATTAGCATTGAAAGAATTCCAAGAATTTAAGATATTTTAACCATCAAGGCCCTTTTTAAAGACATTCAAAATGTTTTCTTAAATACCTAGCACTAGGGGAAAGAAAAGCAACAAAAAGGAAAGTCAAACTCACAAAACAAATTGAAACCAATAGTTAAAGAAACTAGCAAACTAAAGAAAGTGTTAATGAGGTCTTAAAACACGGCTAGTGTTAGGATAAGAGGACAATGAATCCCAAGCTTTTAGCACATATAGGCCAACACTATTATTTCATGAAAAAGAGGCCTAAGCTTGAACAATAATTAGAAAATAGGGTTCTAGAAGCACACTAACAATACTCCCTTGTTACATTATTAGGATTGGACATTGGAATGATTGGATGCAATGAGAGGAAAAACATGAGCAACAATGGAGAGATGTTTATTCATAGGCTATTCAATCATAAGAATCTAAAGAAAATCTCCAATTGCCCCAAGTATTTTCACATCTCTTATCTTTTCTTCATCTCTTTTGACTAAAGATGCACCTTTTGGACTTTCTTTACTCTACCTCCATCGACTAGTTTGCATCCTTGAGACATACCCACCACTACTCATGATGAGGCAAGTTCACGAATTTTCAAATGAACATGGATAAAAACATCTTGCAAAATATATGTCCATATGCTAGAAACCCCCCATATGTCCAAAATGCCAGCTTTTAGTATAAGGAAGCAACGAAAATAGTTTTTTCGAAAGTAAATTAATTGGCATAAAATATCCACATCAAATGATTGAGTTGCAATTTTACAAAGAAAGATGTAGATAAGTTGTGACTCTATAAGCAATGTCTTTCAAGGCAACATCTATGTGATTATTACTCGTAAAATTCTACCAATGGTGCTTTGACATTGTTCTTCATATGATAATCTTGTTGTTTGTTCTCTCTAGTTGACATATAATAGCTATTAGTTTGAAAGTGTTCAAGAAGATTCAACACCAACTCTAGTGGGTGATGGAAAGTTTGTAAGAGTAAGGGATTATCACATTATATAAGCAAGTTCATTAGGAAATTGTAGCGACTCTCTTTTCATCTATCTTTTTTCTCCCATACTAGCAAGCTCAATTAGAAGAGGTATGATGAAAAGGCTATGGTATCTTTTGGCTTTTAAAAGAATCCAATTAGAGTGAGCTTTGTTAAAAACCAAGGTACTCTATGTGAAAAATGCACTAAGTATAAAGGTCCCAAGCCTATGTCAACTAAGGACTTCATGCATATGGGGATCCTCTCTATACCATTGATAATTCATGCATATGGGGATCCTCTCTATACCATTGATAATTCAAAAAGATCTTCTTTTAATTGGAATGAACTTCACCCTAGTGTCTAAATTTGTAGAGACAACATCAATTGTGCTTTTAATTATTTCTTAAAGTGCCATTATGTGAAGGCCTTGTCATTTGGGTGGAGCAAAATATCACATTATGCCTTCCTAAAGCTAAAGACCACATCACCTTGATATTACTTGTTGATAGTACCATTGCTATACACTTCAATAAAACCATGGGAAGTAGAAAATTTTATTATTCTTAACGGAAAATGTTTTATAAATTGTACTAAGATTTTAGGAAAAATTTTGTTTGAAGAAATGAATAAGAGATATCTCAACAAGGAGAAAGTGATGCAAGGGGGGTTAGCATGCAAAAGGTAATGTGGCACTACATGAGGATGAGACAATGAGACAAATTATGTTTTAAGAGAGGAATCATGATTGGTGGGAAAATTGGACTTATTTGCTTTTAGATCATGTACTTTGAATGCACTTTCAGTAAAGACTAGAATTCCTTGTGCACTAGGCCATTTCATGAGGTGGCAAAGTCCTTGTGAAGAAAAATTACAACAAAAGTGAAGTTTCCACTCTGCTTTACTTTGCACACCACAAATTAGTCTATAGCTTCATTGCAAGGGAACTAAAGTTGACACTTGACTTCATGTTTTGCACATGAACTGGTCTGTAACCACTCTCTCTTGTTGAGATGGCAAGCTCAATATATGCGGACATTGATGATGGACCGCCTAGTTAGCTGGGTCCGTACATCTACACTTAGCATGTTGATGGTCATTATGATTCTCACATGGCCACTAACTTATCACTTATTATATTTATCTTGTTGCACCTACCTACAGCTGGCATACTCATAGCACCAGTCAATTAGTATAGTCAGTTATGCATTGTTTTACTTAGTAGGCCACTTTTCTTTATGTTGTATCTTATCTATACTTTGTTTATATTGTATTGTGTAAAAAAAAAAACCAAGTCCCTACCTATATTTTAATGTTTTCTTGCACCTACATACAGCTAGCATACTTATATCACTAGTCAATTAGTATAGTCAGTTATGCGTTGTTTGACTTAGTAGGCCACTTTTCTTTATGTTGTATCTTATCTATACTTTATTTATATTGTATTGTGTAAAAAAGAAAAAGCAAGTCTCCTCACCATGCAATTCATGACATGGTATTAGAACGGGGCCATTGAGAGAGGCTAGTTTTGAAGGTTGAAGTGAAGGAGAAGAAGCAAGGATTTGAGCAAGCAAGCAAGGAGTAAGAAGCTCCCATTATTTCGCTCTTTCTCTTGGATAGTGCCTATGGAGGCACCAAAAGTAGGACAAAGTAAACATGTCATATTGCTGTTGTGAGATTTAATATGTAAGTAAATAGTGTATATTTTACAAACCAGTACCGTAGGGATACTTTGCTACATTTTTTGCTATCTGAGGTCATTTTGGGTCCCCTTTTAGACCTGTAAAGATTATGGATAGTAATTTCAAGATATACTAAGATTTCGATTGTGTTGACCAAAAGTCGATGCACATGTTAAATTTTTTGAATCGATAAGTTCTAAGGTATTTGCTTGGAAATAAATACAAGTTTTATCTACTAATAGGTTGCAAATTACATGTATTATTGAGCAGTTAATGAAAAAGGCTACTTGGTATGTTGCTATGCACTTGTTGTGACAGATTGTAGAAGACTTGCTAGCTTTTTTGTATTAATTTTGTGATAATGACAAAGAATACTAGAAATCCCATCATTGAGAAGTTGCACAATATTAATTGTCAAGATCGTGGGAGAGAAGGAAGGAGTCTCACTTGTAACTTTCTTGCTTGCACAATGGGGGAATACACACACAGGTGGAGGCTGAAAACAATTTTCCTCTTCTTAGTTGTGTAAGCCAAAAGAACTCTAGTATAAAAGAAATAGAAGAACCCTATATGTGGGTCTCAAACCAAACTCAACTAACTAAGGTGGCATACTAATTGAGCCACGAACTAGAGTAGATAAGGATAGCTGTCATCTAGCTATTATTCATGGGCGGTGTACCAACCGCATCTGTAGCTAACAAGTCGGTGATATAAATGCACAACGGTCACCCTGGCATATCACGAGTGGAGCTCGATATCTCAACACTCCCCCTCGAGCTCAATCTCAATTCCTGCACACCAAGCAGGTCTCTGAACTTGCGCAGCTTCTCTGCGCCCAGTGCCTTCGTGAATATGTCAGCTACCTGATCCTCTGTGCTGACATAAACTAGATCAATAAGACCTAGTAAAACCCTCTCCCACACATAGTGATAATGCACCTCAATGTGCTTTGTTCTAGCATAATAGAATGGGTTATTTGCCAAGTGTATACTGCTCATGTTGTCACAATAAATGACAACTGGCCCATCTGTAGGCTGATGCATATCATAAAATAGCTTATGCAACCAAGCTACCTCACATGCAGCCATTGCTGCATCCCTGTACTCAGCCTCTGTGCTCGACAAGGCAACTGTAGGCTGTTTCTTGCTGCTCCAAGTGACTGTAGCACTCCCAAAAGGGAACACATATCCACTGGTAGATCGTCTATCAGAAATACTACTAGCCCAATCAGCATCAGTGTATCCATGCAACTGTATATGAACCCCAGTCTCATAAAATAGTCCATACTGCAATGTGGACTTCACATACATGAGTATGCGTCTAGCCGCATCCAAATGCGGTTTCCTTGGAGCCTGCATAAACTGACTTACCAATCCAACATCATAGCTCAAATCTGGCCTAGTAATAGTCATATAAATTAAACTTCCTACTATGCGTCTATACATAGTAGGGTCTTCCAGAAGCTCACATGCATCTACGCTCAGCTTCACATTCTGCTCCAAAGGAACTGAAATAGGCTTATAGCCTGTCATCCCATATTTGGATAGCATGTCCAATCCATACTGCCTCTGCAAGAGCCATATCCCACTTGGTGATCTAATCACCTCAATGCCCAAGAAATAACGCAGCTTTCCCAAATCCTTCATCTCAAACTTCTGCTTCAATAGCATTTTCACATGAAGGATATCTTCATCACTATCACCTGTGATAATAAAATCATCAACATAAATGACTAGCAGCATAATACCTTTCTCTGTTTTTCTCATATAAAGTGAGAAATCAGCCTTGGAAATTTGAAAGCCAATAGTGACAAGATACTGTCCTATCTTGTTAGACCATGCTCTAGGTGCTTGCTTCAAGCCATACAAGGCTTTCTTCAACTTGCAAACAAACTCAGGATGAACAGCATGCACATAACCTGGTGGCTGCTCCATATAGACCTCTTCTTGTAAATCACCATGCAAGAAGGCATTCTTTACATCCATCTGATGTAAAGATCATCCCTTTGATGCAGCCATAGCAATGACTACTCTTACGGTTGCCATCCTTGCAACCGGACTGAATGTTTCTTCATAATCAATGCCATATGTTTGTGCATACCCCTTGACTACTAATCTTACCTTGTATCTGTTCATAGAACCATCTGCATTGTGCTTCACCTTATAAACCCACTTACAACCAATTGCATTCTTATCTTTAGGCAAATGTACCAATTCCCATGTAGCATTTGCTTCCAAGGCATTCATTTCTTCATCCGTGGCTTTCTCCCATTTTTCTTTTCCCATGGCTTACTCAAAATAAGTGGGTTCTGGTTCCTGTATCACTTTGACCATATAGGCATAGTGAATGGCTGTAAATCCATCATATTTCAGCCTATCCACAGGATACCTAGCTCTGGTAGACCTGCGCAAAGTAGGTTCACTCCCAGGTGCCTCAAAACATCCCTGGTCTTCCTTATTCTAGGTGTAACAATAGAAGGAATACCCAACTCATCATCAATGCTCTGTTCTGAGCCACTGGATTCACCATCCACATAAGAGTGACTTGCATTCACATCAAATATGGGCTGATCTACCTTCTCTTTTCCTTTTCGTGAAACCTACATACCACTATCTACATTGCTTTGAGGAGATTTTCTTGATCTCAATCTACCTGTCCATGGCGAAGAATGTGAACCACTGCTAGAGGACACTCCAAGTCCACTAATATTTTGTGACTGCTGCTGTGAATTCTATGCAGCATTACCATTTTGTGCATCTACATCATCAATCACATTTACTGGTTTATACCAGCTACTCATCTCATCAAAAACAACATTTCTGCTCACTGTAAACTTAAGAGTAGAAGGGTTATAGCATCTATAACCTTTCTGCTGTAGAGAGTAACCAATAAAGATGCACTTCTCAGCTTTTGGATCCAACTTGGATCTCAACTCATCTGGCACATGAGCATAGGCAATGCAACGAAAAATTTTCAAATGAGAAATATCTGGTTTCCTACCAATATAACTCTCCTCTAGAGTCATCCCATGTATTGCTGCAGTGGGAGTCCTGTTCATTATGTAGACTGCTGTAGCAACTGCCTCATGCCAGTAAAAATCTGGCAGGTCTTTTTCATTGAGCATGGCACGAGATACCTCTCCAATATGCCTGTTTTTTCTTTCTGCAATTCCATTTTGCTGTGGGGTATGACTACATGAATATTGCTGCTTTATGCCATGCTCCTGCAGAAACCTTGCAAACTCATTTGAGAGGTACTCTCCCCCTCCATCTGACCTTAGGCATTTTATTTGCAGGCCTGTTTCTTTTTCAACCATAGCTTTAAGGGTTTTGAAATGCCCAAACACTTCACTTTTCTTTTTCATAAAATACACCCAAACTTTTCTGCTATAGTCATCAATAAAAGTAACAAAATAATGAGAGCCTCCAATAGATGCAGCTTTAGTAGTCCACACATCAGAGTGGATTAATTCCAATGGCTTCTTACTCTCTTGAACATGTCTAGGAAATGGCTTCCTTGCCTGTTTTCCAAATTGACAGGCTTCACATACCTTATGCATTTCTGCAACCTTGAATTTAGGCAATCCTGCAACAATATTTTGGGATTGCATTGATTTAAGTCGCTGTACATTAACATGACCAATGCGTTTATGCCAGATATCAATATCTGCAACTACACCGGTCCCATGTGCAAACATTGCTGCACTCAATTCAGGCATGTCTGCATCCAACGTTAACATTTTGCCCTTCTTCTTTCCTTTTGCTATCAAGCGACCTTTATTTTTCATATCCTCAATAAAGCATCCATGGGAATTAAATCTGACTTGCAAACCCTACTCAACCATTTGACCGACAAAAACCAACTTCTTGGTAATATTCGGGACATGAAATACATTCGACACGTATTTCTTTTTCCCATCCTGCATAGACAAATGAATATTTCCAATTTGCACAATAGGATGTGCAGTATCATCACCAGTCTCCATAAATCCTGGTTTTTTCATTTTCCTTGCATCCTGCATCCATTTTGCATGACCTATCATGTGGTTTGATGCACTTGAGTCAACATACCACACATCGTTGCTTTTTTCTGCACTTGTCACAGAATTGGTCATGTGCTGCACCATAAACAAGTGCTCATTTCTGTCATCACCCTATCTACTAGAAGATGCATAATTCCCTTGTTGCAATTTTCCATTCATGATGTCATTCTGCTTTTTATAGCAGTCTTTAGCCATATGACCCATTTTACCACAGTAGTAGCATTCAACATTGCTGTTTGCATTTTGGTCTCTTTGCCATCCACCACGACCTCTTTGGCTTCCCCTGCCTCTAGAGTTACCATGTCCTCCTCCATAGGACTGGTTTTCTTGAGTTTGCTGCATATTCTGATTTCTAGGACGGCCTCCAGATCGGCCTCCTCTACCTCTGCCTCTACCTCTTCCAGCATTTGAGTAGAAGACAACTTCTTTTGAAGTTCCTCCCGAAGAAGATGCACCACCATTTCTCTGCTCCTCAGAAATTAGAAGAGCAATCAACTCCTCAAAATCAGGAAATCTTTCATGGACGGAAATGGATGTTCGGAACTGTGCATAATCCTTTCCTAGACCATTCAAGGTCATAGAAACTAAATCATCATCTTCCACTGGCGATCCAATGGAAGCAAGTGTATCTACAATCTTCTTCACCTTCATGTGGAAGTCATTGATGCTCATACTTTCTCTTTGCACATTGTGCAACTCTTGCTTGAGCTGCATTTTCCTGGCTTGCGTATTTGTGCTATACATTTTTGACAAAGTATCCCATACCTCTTTTGGCGTACTTGCATCCTGAATATGCACAATCATAGAGTCTAAAATACTGATAGACAGCCAGTACATAACTTTTCTGGCTCTCTCATGCCATCCTTTAAATGCTTGCATTTGCTATTGATTGGGAACATCAGGAAGAACTGGTTCTTCTTCATTTCTTGCAACGAATTCCCAATATTCTTTTCCCATAAGGAAATTCGTCATTCTAAACTTCCATGCTTGGAAGTTGTTCTTGTCAAGCTTTTCAGTGACAATCTGTGAAAGAGAATCGGACGCCATTACAGAACACTGCAAAAACTTCTGTCACTGAAAAAAACACAGCTTCAGCCTAGCAAGGGCAAATCTGCAAAATTGACGAAAGTGGTATTTGACCACACAGTCACTTCTTAGTGACGATTTTGCATCAATAGGCAACAAGGATGATTCTGTAACTCCCAATGTCTCTACGCATAGGCATACGATGCAATTTCTACAGTAACTTTTCACTGACCTGTAGAACAGTGGTCGCATAGCAAAAAACAGGGCCTTTTCGTGAGTGCGTGCGGAAAACTTCCGCCTCCAAAACAGGCCCCGAAATGGCATCAAAAATAGGGAAACTAAGGGCTAAAGCCCTTGTCTCGCAGCATATACTGCCCTCTTGCTACACCGCGAAGGGCGTCTCAATCTGAGACAATGCACTCTTGCACTTTCCGGCTGTGCTACCTATAGAGACCTGCTCCCAAACTCGAAAATGAAAGCAACACTGGTCCTCTTATCAGAACGCCGCGAACTTGGTTTGCTTTCAACTTAATGGATACTTTGAAGAAAGGGAAGGTGTTTGTAAATGAGTATGTTTTGAAAGTGAGAAGCATTGCAGTTGCCTTAACAACTATTGATGTAATGTTTGATAATGATAATTTGGTTTCATTTACCTTGGGAGGCACCAATAATGAGAAGGCCTAAAAATCATTTATCCCTTTTGTATGTGCACAAAAGCCGTTTCTAATTTTTGATGAGTTGGTTTCTCTCATGATCACTGAAAAGATTAAGATGTAGGGTGAATTGCCTGAAAGAAGTGGTAAACAGGTCCAATAATTTTACTCAAGTTCAGGAAGGGAACATAGCAGATCCTCTTCAAGAGGCTATGGTATATGGGATATGCTAATGTGATAATGAGCAAAACAAGTTAAATCAATAGTTCAGAGAAATACAAGTTTCAAGAGGCCGTGGAAATTTTAGAGGCAAGGGGAGCTCTAGAGGAAGAGATGGATGGCAGAATAGAGATTTTAGCAATTCAAGTATTGTTTATCATTATTGTGGCAAAATGAGTCATATTCCAGCCCAATATTATGCTAATAAAGAAGGATGATATCTGCAGTGGTAAATTGCAACAAGGAAAATATCATCATCTTTATAATAGAATTGTTAACCCTCAAACAAACGAAGGTGGAAAATCCAAAAAAGCTAAAGCAGAAGACAAAGGCCAAGGCAAAGTGAAACGGAAGACAAAGACGCACAAGGAGAAAAGTTCTACATAAGGGAGAAAGGCGCACAAGGAAAAGCGCAAGTCAATACTTTTGTAAAAGAGCGCAAGCGCATCACGGTTTAATTCAAGGAGGGCCGGGCTCTCACCTGTGCAATTTGTAAATGTAGATGGGCGGTGGAAAGGAAGCTAGGAAGATAGAAGGACAATGGGGAAAAGGGTCGAGGCCACGGCCGGCCGTTTAAAAAAGGGGATAAGGGGATGACCGCCCAAAAGGGATTTAGGGTTTTGTATATAAAGTTGAAAAGTGAATGAGAAGCTCATTCTTGTGTGTGGCCAAAAGTGGCTCTCCTCCTCTTCTTCTTCTTCTTCTTCTTCTTCTTCTTCTTCTTCTTCTTCTTCTTCTTCTTCTTCTTGCTTGCTTGCTTGCTTGAGCTTGTGCTTGAGAGAGGGAGTGTGAGAGTGTGAGGGTGAGGGACCGGGGAGGAGAAGCTCTCCATATTCTCCTCTCTTCTTCTCTTCTCTTCTCTTCTCTTGTCTTGCTCGCGGCAATGGAGCTTGGAGTGTGGAGCTTGAGGATGGAGCTTGCTTAAAGCTTGCACTTGGATCGTGGAGCTATTGGAGTGCGCGAGAGAGGAGGTAACACACAATGTCTTTGTGTTCTCGTGGTGTGGCCTTTTTTCCCTTGATGGCTAGATTGGCCCATTGATGTTCTAGGGTCTCTGTTTCTCTCTGTTTAGGTATGGGCTTTTGGCTGCTCTTTTGCAAGTGAGAATCCATGCTCGTGTAGAGCCATTACTACACTAGGGTCCAATTTGGAGGACCTGTCACGGAGTGCATTTTCTCTCCAACCTACTTGGGGAAGGTGCGGAGGGGGCCTCTGCGGGGGTCCGGGGGGGGCAGCCGCCCGGCCCGCAAGGCCGTTACAGTAAACACCATTCGCAATTTGGAGGACCGTTTATAGCCAAATTTTGAAGTACTTGCTCTAGGTTTCAACCCAGCGATGGATCTGTGAGACTATGTCTAGTCAGAGCAAAATGCAACATCAACAAGCTACAAATGGGAAGATGACTAGACATGACACTCTTGACGAGAGATGTACCTTGAACAGCACTGCACAGACGACCTAAGACATCTATGGAGAATCCACATCTGGCCATGTAGTTGGGGACTCAAGGGCATTTGTCAGAAGGCTTAAATTTACAAGCCAAGACTCAGAAGATGAAGACATAGTACCGCCTGCTATTCTTAAGGTCAAACTCACCACAAAAAGAGAGCATACTATCGATGCTCTGATTGATGAAGGAGTAGATTTTAATATCTTGACCTATGAATCATGGACCCTACTAGGCCAACCAGAGCTCACACCGATTAGTGCAACTCTTAGCCCTTATAGGGAACACCCACAAGCACTCATAGGGAAGTGCAAAATCCTTGCGAAAATTGAAACAGAAAGCTTGCCTATCCTATTTCATGTTCCTCCAAATAGTGCTAGCTGCAGGAAAGAAACCCTCCTAGGAAGACCCTTCAAAAGGGCGACCAAGTGTGAGGCTGACTATGTAGCACAGAGGATACACTTGACACTCCCGGGTGTGAGGATAGTCACAACCTTTAGCAAGGGTGACCTCATCATACCTCGAGGGAAGGGCAAGGAGGGCGCTGACATAATAGTCAAGCCTACTAACGAGCACAAGGACTTGTTGGAAGAGTTGATACAAGCACGGGTTGAATAACAAGAACCAGTGAGGGAGGCCATGCCTGAAACAAGAAGGTCAAGAGACAATGCCAAGGACGGGCTTTGGACTTACAAATATCGTAGAAGACCCCAAAAGAAGCCCAAGCCTTATAGACGAAGGCACCGATGGAGGGTTAGTACAACACCGCGATGCATATCCAAAGCATTGCTACATGCTCAAGGGTATTATGCAGGTAACCGATGGATTTGGGTACCAAAACCCCCTTCTAAACCACCTCTATTAGCTGAAGGCCAGATTGCATCAAAAGCAATGAAGCACAGGAGGAAATCTAAGAGAAACTCCAAGTATCGAGGCAAGAAACCAAACATGAGTGTTCGAAAGAAAGAGCCTTAGCCTAGCATGCTTAATAAGCAGATGTCATATGTAACCATTGAGAGTGCACAAAAGCCATTAGTGCCCAAAAAGCCATTGATTTCCCAAGAGGATAACATGCATCATAGGCACAACATTGCTCATGGCAAGGCTGATCGCTCAACAAAGAAAATGGCACAATCGTCTAATAGCCTCGAGCAAATCATCCAACCAGTGCCAAGTCCACCTAAGAGTCCTAGATCTCCTACACCCTCTTTTTCCAAACGGACACATGAAGCACTGCAACAGTCATCAAGGGTGACCGCTGAATCCCAATCTCTATCTTCATCTAAGCTTCCAAATGTCCAAGAGGTGGGATTTGACACCATCTGTAGCTCTTGGCCCAAGGATATGCCTAAGCAACCTAATGTGACTAGATCAACTCATGCTCGATCTACACAGATGAATGCTCAAAGGGCAACAAAAGACACGACCACTTCCGATCGCCCTAGGGACTTGACACCACAATCCACTAAGAGTAGCTAGCCCACTAGACTAGCCACTACTACTTCCAATCAGGGATCATAGCAGTCACAGCCCTTGGCCGTGACAATGCCCCTTGCGGAACGTGTCCTTAGTGGTCTATCTGCGGAGGTGTCGCAACCAACTTCCTTGACAACTCCAGCACTTCCAAAGTGCCTAAAGCCTAGACTGAAGGAGTTAAACACAAGGGAATTGGCTGAAGAGCTAGACTCTCCAAAAAGGGAGGTAGTTGTACCCTCACAACTTAGTGAGGCTATTCAGTAGGCCATGTCTATGTCCCGTGAGGACACACTAGAGAGAGAGAACACTGAGGCCCAACCAAGCACATCAATGGTTGACCTAGTTCAAGGCCCTGAGTCATTGAGATGTGCACCTTCATTGACCAAGAAAAAGAGGAGAAAAAAATGAAGACATTAGTAGTCACAAATGGTTGGGGATCCCGAAAACATTGACACTAAGAGTGCTGGAGAGCTCAGGAATGAAGCATCGAGTCCATCCACCAATGATCCCATTGATGCCTCTCCTAATAACGGTGAAACTTTAGGCACATTTGTGTGTTTTGAAAAATCAAAGTAGTCGTTACCATCAATGGCGCTTGCAATACTCTATCCACTGACAATAGAACTCGCATTGACCAATCAACAGTGGATACAACGCTCTCACAAGAGGGTGACAAATCTATACTAGTCACATCCAAGGAGAACCATGACGCAATAACGAAGCCTTAGGAGAATCATGGAAACCCCAAGAGCATAAGAAATTCTAGTGTTGGCCAAACTTTCTCGTCTAGACCTGAGCCCCCAGCAATGCTGAAGCCCAGGCAAACTCCTAGAACCTTGCATGAGATAGCAACCGAGCAAGCCCTCGTTGAACATAGAAGTGTCATAGAATGCTTAACCGAGTTGGATGCTAAGCTCAAAGTGTTCACACATGTCTATGTCCTGGCAGACATGGGCGCATTCCCTAAAGAGCAGCTTGAAGAATACTTGCCATTTTCCTTATCCTGGGAAGAGCAAGAACATCTTGATGAGCACTATAACAGGCTCCTGTATGAACGCATGTGACTCATCTTTGCCGAGGAAGCCGACGAACTACACTTAACTGTAACATTCAATGATGTGCTCTGCAACCAAATCTCTTAGAGATAGAGCAACTAAAGCGACTATCAGAGGGTCGAAGTTAATTTGAACAACGTTAGTGTGAAAATGGCGTTGCAATGGTCGAACTTGGAGCCCAAATCATGACAGTCTCAGAGGAGTGATTGGCTAAATGGCGGGCCAAATGGCGATCTAAAAGAGACCCAACCTATGTGGCACCAACTTCCTTTCGAGTGCTGACTGCCATTCTGGGTATGGACTTGTTGGCTTAAACTAGCCAAGACAACTCTCTGTTTGATAAGGTTCTCACTGAGGAGGAGTTACATGTTGCCAGTAGACTCGGACAAGGTTCCATGCTACTCGGTGTTGCAAAATATCTATCGGTATTGAGTAAGCTGCCACGAGTACTAGATGCGTGTGCCACACTCCAGTACAATCCGGAGTTCTACAATTGGCTTTTATCCTCATGATCTGACATGGATTCATGGATATCTATATAAATAAATAATGACTTTCGTGACCCTGTATGGACACTATCAACACACACAAGCAATAATAGTCAAACACAGGGAGAAGAGTTGGGTTCAACAGGCTAAGCCTCTCAGGTCCTCCTCTCACCACACGTTTTGAAGTTGTGTCACCATTCCCACCTCCAGGTGGAGGGCATGCAACCCTCATTGCTACCATAGGAAGCCCTGACCAACATCTCTAATGGTGTAGACAGGGTACCATCCCTTCCCATACACCTTTCCCCTTTTCGGTCTATCCTTCCAAGGATGTGGCCTGCTCCACTCCATGATGACCAATCCACATAACTTAGCATGAGCCAAGATCTGCTAATGGCTGGAGGCCAAATGAACATCATCATGGGGGCCATTCCTCTACAACAAACACTGCATGCCTCACCCCTCCCCTTTGTGTCATATACACTTGATAACCCACACTATAATTCCTTTCATGCGAATGGTTTAATCCTATATCAAGGCCTAATCCTTGGTTCGCATTTTGCAGGTCCCCCTACGTGGAAGACATGGAGCACCTAGGGCAGCTGGCTTGCAAAGATGCTCTCCACCATCGAAGGGAATACGTAACACAAGCTCCTCCGCTAGTGCGCTACGTGCCTAGCCTTAAAAGGTATGCAAAGAAACGAGGTCCCAAGCGACACCGCCCCGGACGTAGGCCGAAGAATCCCCAGGCCAGGGGAATAGAAGCTGAAAGAAGCATACAAGGTGTGGCAACACCGGTTGCGTGAGCCCCCAACAGATGCTCGGGTGCCAGATGCTCAAAGGCAGAAAGGGAAGCTCGAGACAAGGAAGAATTCGATGCATTGTTCAAGAGCATTTTGGAAACAGTTGCAGCCAAAGACTACACCATTCAGGTCCCGGCCGACATCTTCCCTACCCAACCTCACAGGAGCCCCTCACCAAAGCAGAGCCACAGTTGCTTGACCACCCAAACTCACCCCGCCTCGTGCAAATCGAGTAGCCCCTATGATATACAAGCAACTTAACAAGCCATCCTGCCATAACTTTTTGTCTTTTGATGATTAAAGGGACTGACTCCCCACTTATACACACTTCCCTTACCTATCGCTAATATATGCCATGTCTTAACAAGCACTGGAATAGATGTCGCAATTAGCATCATAGGATTTTGAAAAAGTTATATCTTGACATGATTGCATTTGTTCGTTGTACTTGACACATGCGACTTGCATATACTCTCATGAAGTGACAAGTGGATGCAGGATGACACAGGTCTTCGTGCAAACATGTTCAATGCCCAAGCCATCGCAAGAACACCAACCTCACAAAGAACCACGACAAAACCATGCTGTCGAACGTGAAGAATCACCCTTACGAGTGCCCACATCGCATGACCCAAAGCATAGTCATGGTCTACGCTCTCTTTCTAGGTCAAGCTCTACAGTTGGCTCACGACAATTGTTACCTCAATTATACCGACATCGCATGTTGCAAAGAGGTTTGCAAGATCTCAAGTGTATCCCCCCATCTCAACAATTGCTTCTCTAACAATGAGGCTAGGGTGTAATCGTCATTGTAATATCCATTTCCTGAGCCTTCGAAGCTTGACATTTCCCAACCCATTGAAAGGCTGATAGCCTCAACATATTGCAATGGTTGTACAAGTAAAAAAAAAGCATAAGAAAAAGAAAAAAAAAAGAGAAAACAGAAAAGGAAAAAAGAAAAGAAAAGAAAAGAAAGAAAGAAAGAAAGAAAGAAAGAAAGAAAAAAGAGAACGAAAAGATAACAAGCACCCACGATCACAGCACAACACCTAGGGGTCCTCAAATTAGGTGCGTCCAGTGACCTTGGTCGGCTGGCTCCGTCCCTAGTCCCCTAGCCCCTTAGCATCACCCACAATTGTTCAGGGCACACTAAGGGCAGGACATACCTAGGGAGCTTGTCTCGCCTATGATTAGACCTGTCACCCTGACCCATTCACACGATTCCCTCTTGCACTCTGCCTTAATACCATTGCAATCAATTGTGGTAAGCACTGTAGGAATGGCCATGAAAAGTACACTGTCCTCATTACACAGGTCTAATAGCTACCAGCTATCGATAGTGCAGTGTCCATGTGTTCAATTATGTTACGTCGTGCAGACACAATGCAAAGGATGTTGCATACACCTTCACGTGTACTTCTTCTCAACATGGATAGCTTTGATTCATCCACACATCGTTATGAGAAACCAGCGTGTGGTCTTCTAACTACATAATATCTAAGTATGCACGAGCACTCACATAATATCTGCACCAAAATATATACACAGTTTGGGTCCTCAAGTGCAGGACAATTCTCTCAGCTTGCTTAGAGTTTGACCTGTCTCCCAAACTAATTAAACTATGTCTTGTGCATGATAGAGAAGCCTAGCACTACCCCTAGGGAGAGATCACTTAGGATAGATTTTCAATTGTAGGTATTAAAGACTCCAATGAAAGTGTCGTTCGCTCTTCATCGACACTCAGCTCTGAATTCCTATCCTTCATCATCATGCAAGCCTACCAAGAATCGTCATGTGCAGAATCCCCAACAAACTGCCACTTGTACTCCATCAGTGCAATCCCCACAAAGAACAATCCTACCACCAACTCCAATGGCCCTACCACCAGCCACCTAGGCCCCCAACAACCTTCCTCCCCACCACTACCAACACTCCTCCATGGCAACCATAGACGTCCTTGCCACCCACATCTTCGGTGCACGCTAAAGCTTGCTACCTACGATGGTGAGTGCCATGGGACTGGCACTCATCTAGAAGGGGAGTAATGTTAACCCTCAAATGAACGAAGGTGGAAAATCGGGAAAAGCTAAAGCAGAAGACGAAGTCCAAGGCAAAGTGAAACGGAAGACAAAGACACACAAGGAGAAAAATCCTAAATAAGGGAGAAAGGCGCACAAGGAAAACCGCAAGTCAATACTTTTGTAAAAGAGCGCAAGCGCATCATGGTTTAATTCAAGGAGGGCCGGGCTCTCACCTGTGCAATTTGTAAATGTAGACGAGCGGTGGAAAGGAAGCTAGGAAGATAGAAGGACAATGGGAAAAAGGGCCTAGGCCACAGTCGGCCATGTAAAAAAGGGGATAAGGGGATGACCTCCCAAAAGGGATTTAGGGTTTTTTATATAAAGTTGAAAAGTGAATGAGAAGCTCATTCTTGTGTGTGGCCAAAAGTGGCTCTTCTCTTCTTCTTCTTCTTCTTGCTTGCTTGAGCTTGTGCTTGAGAGAGGGAGTGTGAGAGTGTGAGGGAGTGAGTGTGTGAGGGTGAGGGATCGGGGAGGAGAAGCTCTCCATCTTTTCCTCTAATCTTCTCTTCTCTTCTCTTCTCTTGTCTTGCTCGCGGCGATGGACCTTGGAGCATGGAGCTTGAGGATGGAGCTTGCTTGAAGCTTGCACTTGGATCGTGGAGCTACCGGAGTGCACGAGAGAGGAGGTAACTCGATTGGCATGGAGGTAAGCTCACTACACCCATAGATATGGATGGTGCATTGGCTATGTGAGAGGTAGCCATTAGTACTCGGCTTGGAATGCTTGAACAATAAGCGGTCCGTGGGTCTTGGCAGTTGAGCGAAAGCTCCCGCAAGAATCAAGATAAAAATGAGCATATGCTTGTTATACAGCATATGATGAATGCTTTTACAAGAAAGGGGACACATGATGATGCATGGAATATTGATTGAGATGTATCTAATCATATGACCAGCCATGCTAAATGGTTTGGAGAGATGTAGAATTTATAAAATCTAGGTTATGTGCAGATGAGTGGTTATTCATGCCACCCAATTTTACACATTGGAAAAGTTTCCTTATCCTTGCATGATGGTTGGACACAGTGTTTATCAAATGTATTATATATGCTATGAATCATAAAGCATTTAGTGTTCGTTAGCCAAATAGTAGAGTATGAGTTGTAGATTTGATTTAATATAAAAGGTTGTTTTGTGGTGGACTTTAATGATAAGTACATATTGGTTTCAAAAGGAAGTAGAGTTGGCCACATGTTCACCTTAGATGCTAGAATTCCTATGATGAATATTGCTATGTATGCTAAAGGCAAAGGAGTAGTTGGAAACATTGAAATATGGCACAAACATATTAGACATGCAAATGTGCAAAGGCTGAAATTAATGCAGTCCAAAGGGGTTGCCTATTTTTAGAGTTGCAAAATTTCATGAAGTGTGTGAACCATGTCAGTTTGGTAAGCAAAAGCAAGACAACCTTTTTTTGCATGATAGAGATGTGAGCAGGAATATACTTGATGTTGCGTATACAGATGTTTGGGGGGTCTCATAGAACATATCCCTTGGTGGTAGCAAATATATTATCACATTTATTGATGATTGTTCAAGAAAGCTATGGGCATATTTTGTAAAGGAAAAGTGTGATGTATCCGAGCACTTTAAAACTTGCAAGGTTGCTGTTGAAATAGAAATATGCTTGAAAGTTAAGTGCTTGAGGTCAAATGGAGAGGGAGAGTATCTCTCTAATGAGTTCAGTGAATTCTTGAGATCTCATGGGATAAAGAGATAGTTAACTTGTAAGTATATCTCACAGTAAAATGGGATTACAGAAAGAAAAATAGATATATTGCAAAAGGTACATGGGCATTGATGGTGGCTGAAAAGAATTTTCCAAAATATTTTTTATTTGAAGCTTTTCAGACTACTTTCTATATTATGAACAGAACTCCCATAGCTATAGTTCATGAGATGACCCCCAAATAATTATTTTCAAATAAGAAACCGAATGTGTCACACTTGAAAGTGTTTGGTTGTATTACATATGTTCATGTGCCAGATGAGCTGTAAAAGAAGCTCGATCCAAAGGATAAAAAATAATTTTTATTGGATACTCTTTAGAGTAGAAAGATTATTGTTTATAACCTTGTCATAACAAGTGAGTTCAGAGTTAGGAGGGAAGTAATTTTTTATGAGATGAGTAGTTGATATATATCTAGTGGTAATGCATTGGATGATGATGATGATCATGATAGTTATATGCAAAAAGAAAAGTAAGAATCATAGAGCCTTAGTAGACCAAAAACATCATCTAGTACTATATCTACAATTAGTCCTTGGTCTAGGATACTAAGGAGCAATCCCACATCTTCAGGTACATCTACTAGTGTTGCAGGTAAAGACAAAGGAAAGAACAAAGTGTCAGATGGTAATGATACATCTACTAGTCATTTTGGGTTTGATGGAGATTCAAGTGATTTAGAGAGTTTGGATGATGAGCTTGATATTCTTTTAGTCATTAGGACACCAAGTGTACAAAGAGCACATGGTAATGTAAAGGCTCTACTAAGTGATCCAATGGTACACAAGTCTAGCAGGGTCAGATACCTTATTAAAAGATTTGGTTTTGAAGGTTATGCAACTCACCATTATGCTTATATGGTAAAGATGGTTGAGGATGTTGAGACCACTTGCTTTGAGAATGTTATTGGTCATGCTCATTATGATGCAATAATGGATAAGGAGATGGCTACATTAGAAGCTAATAAGACTTGGGATCTAGTGTCACTGCCTAAGAGCAAGAAAGGTATTGGCTGTAAGTGGGTCTACACAATTAAGCATAATGCACATGGTTCTATTAACAAGTATAAGGCTAGGTTGGTTGTTGCAAAAGGCTATTTCACTGTCATTGGAGCAAAATGTAAAGTTGAGTGCTAATTGTGGAGATGGGATAGAAGACCCTACTATGTTCAGGAGGATAGTAGGGAGTCTGATTTCCATGACTATCATAAGGCGAGACTTGAGTTACATCATTGGCCTTGCCAATCAGTTTATGTAGATGCTTAGAAAGTCTCATTTGGATGTAGTTAGATGCATATTGAGATATGTGGAGTCTACTTTTCATGATGGAATTCTTTATGAGGTAGGTAAGGATATACATATGTTTAGATACATAGATGTGTATTAGACCTAACAGAAGATCTACCGTAGTAGATTCATATTTTCCCTTGGTAGTGCAGTAGTTAAATGGAGTACCAAAAATAAATCTACAATTTCTTTATTGAGTACAAAGGCTAACTAAAGAGGTGTTGCTATGGCAACATGTGAGGTGGTATGGTTGCAAAAGTTATTGGGTATTTGGATGTACACGAAGATGGTCCAATTGTCATTCACTGTGTTGACAACATGAGTAAGATGCAATTAGTTAGGAACCTAGTGTTCCATGCTAGGACAAAACACATTGAGATGCATTACCACTTTCTAACACATTGAGATGCATTACCACTTTCTAAGAGTGCAAAGGCTAACTAAAGAGGTGTTGCTATGGCAACATGTGAGGTGGTATGGTTACAAAAGTTATTGGGTCATTTGGATGTACATGAAGATGGTCCAATTGTCATTCACTATGATGACAACATGAACAGGATGCAATTAGTTAGGAACCTAGTGTTCCATGCTAGGACAAAACACATTGAGATGCATTACCACTTTCTAAGAGAGAACGTACTTATAGGAAAGATTGACTTAGTATATGTCAACACACAAGATCAGATAGGTGACATTTTCACATCGGTACAAACAAGCTTCAAAAATTCTAAAGCTTACTTGGAGTTGTAGAGAAAAAGTTGAGCTTGAGGGGGAGTGTTAAGATGGCAAGCTCAACACATGAGACATTGATGATGGACTGCCTAGTTAGCTGAGTCTGCACATCTACACTTAGCACATTAGTGGTCATTACAATCCTCACATGGCCTAGCATCACACAATAGAAAGAAATGTTAGTATTTTGAAAGCACTCATTGATGAAAGCAGTGCACAAATCATATATTTCATATTCACAACAAAGAGAGTATTTTCAACATTGCACAAAATCATACTTTTTATATTCACAACAAAGAAGCTATCATTTGTAGGGTAGTGGGCATAAAAAAAGACAAGCACTCCAAGAGATCAATCAAGCAATTAGGAAGAAGAAGATTTATTAGATTCACACAAACTTGATGTGATTCTTCAAAATCATGTAATGGTGCAAAAATTTAATTTAGATTGAAGTTATTATGGTTGATTTAGGCTTCTCGTGCACTTGAATTAGATTATGAAAGGTGAGAAGGATTGAAGCTTGCTTGGAAGAGCTATGGCAGGAGAGTAAGATCAAGAAAGGGAGAGACACAAAATGGGAACTCCAATAGTCACAATGTGTGATCGGGCCTTCCTTTATTCAAACTGTCACTAAAAGAATAAAGAATAAAGTGATGGTGACGAGCACCCGCCACCTACAATGTGTAGTGACGGGTACTATCAGTGTAGTAATACATAGGTGGCTAGGTAGAGGCATCTTTACCCCCAACAACCTCTGATTTAAAGGCGAATCTACCCTAGTGAGGAGTGAAAAGAAAAAGAAAAAGACAGCACAATGTACACATATACAACACGATCAGAAAAAATGTCATCTCATCCAACGCCCATCAATCTCCTGAGGAAGGCAAAGCGCTTAGTAGTGAGGATTTTTGTGAGTAGATCTGCAAGATTTTTGTCAGTGGAGATCTTGACAAGGTCAACAGACTTGTCCTCCACAACCCCTTGTATGAAGTGATACCTCACCTCAATGTGTTTCGTCTTCATATGGAAGTTCAAATTCTTGGCTAGCTAAATAGCACTCATAGAATTCGAATGCAACATATGTATAGTATCAATCCCAAGATCATGAACCAAACGGCCCACCAACCATATGGCCTCCTTGCAAGCCTCACTGGTTGCAAAATACTCAGCCTCAATGGTAGATAGAGCCATACACTTCTGAACCATGGATATCCAAGAGACAACACCTCCAGCATAGGTGAATACATAGCCAGAAGTGGACTTCCTACTATCTGCATGTCCTATATAATCAGAGTCTATGTACCCTATAACTCCTATATCCTAGCTGCCATAGCAAATACACATATATGTTGTGCCCTTCATGTATTTCATGATACCCTTCATGGCATCCCAATGCTTCTTGCCAAGTGTAGATATATAGCATGCCACAACACCAACTGCAAAGGCAATATTTGGACGAGTGGCTATCATGGCATACATCAAACTGCCCACGGCTCATGCATAAGGGATCTTGGCCATCTCGTCCCTCTGCTCATTTGTCTGTGGACAATCGACCTGTGAGACCTTCACATAAGAAGGTAATGGACATCCAATAAGCTTTACGTCCTGTATGCAAAAACGCTCAAGGACTTTATGAATGTACTCCCTCTGTGAGAGGTAGAGTAGTCCCTGATGCCTATCACGCTTACTGTGCATTTCAAGAATGTGAGAGGCCTGTCCCAAATCCTTTATCTCAAAGCTTTTCTTCAGCTGAGATTTAAGAGCATCAAGCTCATCATGAGATTTTTCTACTATCATTATATTATCCACATAAAATACTAAAATAAGAAATGAGCCATCATGTGCTTTCTTCGTGTAAAGACACGGATCCACATCACTCCTACTATAGCCCTGTGACTCCATAAAGGCATCAAAATTATGATACCACTCCCTAGGTGCTTGCTTCAAGCCATAAAGAATTTTCTTCAACTTGCACACTAGGTGCTCCCTATTAGGTTCTGCAAAGCCCTTAGGCTGCTCCATGTATATCTCATCATATAAATCCCCATGCAAGAATGCAATCTTGACATCCATCTGATACATATCCAAGTCAAGTTGCGTGACTAAGGCCAAAACCAAGTGTAGGGTGGTCATCTTGACCACAGGAGAAAAGACTTCATCAAAGTCAACTCCATGCTCCTGTTTAAAACCCTTAACAACAAGTCTTGCCTTATAAGCCGGCTTGGGGTTTCCCAGGGGTACTTTTAAGCTTGTACACCCATTTGCACGGCAAAGTATTTCTTGCCCTTATGCAATGCAACCAAATCCCAAGTCATATTCTTGTGCAGGGAGCCCATCTTAGATTGCATAGACCTCTCCCAGGAGTAGCTGTCACCCCTGCACATAGCCTCATAATAGGTGAGAGGCTCTCCTATATCTGTAACCAAGATACTGTATCGAGGGCTCAAATCTATAAGGTAGGCGTCTATCTCTGGTAGACCATCTCACTGCAGGCTCTATTGCTTACCCAACACCCTGGCTAGGTGTACCAACTATTGCTACAGGCTGTCCCATTGGCTATGTAGGAGCACGTGGCTCCTCTTGGAATATAACTATGCATATCTCTACCACCTTCTTAGGCTGCTTATGCATCTTGTCTTCATGGAAGACTACATCATAGCTGTGGATGACTTTTTGCGCCTACGGATCCCATAGACGGTAACCCATCTCTCCTACATCTCTATAGCCAATGAAAAGGAATTTGACACTCTTAGGATCCAGCTTACTATTCTTGTCCTTGGGCACATGGCAGAATGCCTCACATCCAAAGACACGTAGATGCGCACCAGATGGAGGTTTTCTAGTCCATACTTCCTTTCAACACCTGGAAATCCAAACCACTGGAAGGTGATCTATTTATGATATGCACAGCTATATTGATTGCTCAACCCAAAAGCTCTGTGGTATGCTTGCGTGGCTAAGCATACTATATACATGCTCTTGGATGGTTCTATTCATCTGGTCAGCCAAACTATTCTGGGGTGGGGTATAGGGGGCGAGCAATTGACGCTTAATACCCCTCTCATCACATAGCTGCTTGAAGACACGTGACACATATTCTCCCTCATTGTTAGTACTAAGGCATTTCAGCCTATGCCCAGTCTGGTTCTCAACCAATGTAAGCCATCTCTCTGAAACACAACCAAGATATCTAACTTAAGTTTAATGGAATAAGCCCAAACTTTACATGAAAAATTATCAATGAACGTCACAAAATACTTTGCACCACCCATAGACTGACATGGTACGGGCCCACAGACATTTGAATGTACCAATGCCAAGGGCTCACTCATGTGTGTCCTACCAGACTTCTTATGCATATTCCTAGTCTATCTACCATAAAGACAATGCTCACATGAATCAAAACATGAATACTCAAGGGGCAGTAAGTACTGCAAACCAGAAAGCATTTTCATTCCCTTCAAGGACATATAGCCCAAACAGGCATGCCAAAGAGATACATGTGGGATGGAGCCCACTGACAAAACATGATCAATAGAGGATCCATCAACTACAAGAGGATAGAGGCTACCAACCGTGGCACCTCTAGCAAGCACAAGTCTGCCACCATCACGGGTGATCTTTCAGACAGAATCCCCAAAAGATACATGAAACCTAGCATCATCAAGTTGCCCTGCAGACATAAGACATTGTGTAAGCGCAGGTACATGACATACATCCTGTAACACAAAAGTATTGCTAGTAGAGAACTGCAACCATACATCCCCAATGCTAACAATAGCAAGTGACCTGTCATCACCCAAGCAAACTGAGCCAGAGACAGTGTGGTAGGAGTGGAACCACTCATGGCAAGGTATAGCATGAAATGAAGCAGCGAAATCCAAAAGCTAGCACTGCACATACATAGAGTGAACCTCAGTCAACCTCAGTCAACGGCATAGCATCACAAGAACTAGCTACAAGTATATACTCCCCATCGGAGTCATCATTTTGCATGACATTTATCTCCTCTATTTTTATACTAGATTTCACAAGTACCATGCTGTGATCAGAGAACTTTTTATGTACTTTGTCTTTCCCCTTATTTTTGCACTTCTCATTGTGCAACTCATGACATTGTGGACGTATGTGACCCTTCTTGCCGCAATGATGACATGTCACATTAGCATTTCTCCCACGAGACTTGCTACGTGACTTATCATGAAACTTAGACCTAGATTTCTACGAGTCTCTACCACATCCATACCGATGATCATTCTTACCATCTCTTCCTCTAATAGTCAAAGCATGCGATACACAAGAGGCATCCAAGTTCTTATGACTGATCTCTTCTTGCAGAAGAGCACTGTCTATATCAAGCAAGTTCAAAATAGTAGCAGGAGCACATAAGGCAGTGTGGAATACATCCCATGACTCACTTAGAGTCCCAAGCAAAAACAATGGAGTAAACTCATCATTGAAGGTAATGCCCTGCGAAGTCAAGTTCTTGAGGATAGCATGGAACTGACTCAAATGAGCAGACATCGTCATATTCTCCTTCATGCGCAGGTCCATAAGTTGCTTTAGCCAATACATCTAACTTGTTGGACTTTTCTTGTCATAGAGATTCTTGATTTTATCCCAAATTTTCCAAGCACTCTGTGCTTCCTTAACCACATTGTAATGCACCTGTTCAGTGAGAGACAAGATGAGGGTGGACTTACATAACTCATTAAACTCATCCCATTTGTCATCAGTCATAGTGATGCATCCTTAGTGGCTTTATTTGCAATTTTTGCACCAATACCTACCAAACTTGGCTCTTTCAATAGGCATAATTCGTACAATCAAGCTTATTGATGTTGAAGATAGCACTATTAATGGAAGAAGATGCCATACTACAAGCTAAAACAATGCAGACAGTTCAAAATTGCTTGCAGTAAACTGTAGAAAATGACCAAAAAACCACCAAAACCAAGGCAAAATGGCAAAAAATGAGTATTAAATGATTCTTCCCACTAAGTACCATCAAAAGTACATAAAATCAAAACAATTCAACACGAAAAATACATCACAGTACGGAGATATATGCTTGCAGTAATTTATGACAGCAGTGTACAATGAGAGCTGACAATAGGCAAAACCCAATATTCAAAGTCAATCACTAATTGTCAATGCAAAACCATCATCAAGCGGGTATCAAAAAGCATGTAACAGTCAAATTGACATGAGCCAACACCCAAGCATGTCAGACAAAGTCCGTTAGTAAAGTCAGTGCACCCCCCAATCAAGAGGGCAAAATGTATATACCACTGCCAAGACTTGACACAAGTCAGTGTTTGCTCAATGAATTCAAAGCCGAATCAGCCCAAGTACATCTACATGGACTAAGGTATATCAAACATACATCATCCACGAGGAGATCCCAGTCTCAAGTATCCAAAAGCTCAATATGCATAACCCACGTTGCTGCTCAATGTCTGATAAGCATACAAAGATGCTTCCACTGGCACAAAAGCTGTAAGTGTCATGTAAATAAGCTCAAACAAAGCATGTAAATACTTGACCTTTTTGGTTCCAAGATCATACATCAGTAAGGCATCCAGAGTATATGAGCGGTCAAGTATCCAATGACAGCATCCAATGTCATGAAGACAATCCCAATCAATATCTGTGACGATCCAAAGCAAGACCAAAATAAGATCCAAAATATCCAAAGTCAAGCCCAAATGAAGTTCCAGTAGCATTCAAGTCCAAATAATGTATCTATCATGTGTAGGTAACATAAGCATCAAGCATGTATCCGGGTCATACATCGACCATAGGTATAATCATTGTCACAAAGCATGCCAGTGTAGACCAATGTCAAGTAAATGCCAAATAATACAGAGCTCAGACAAGGGTCAAAATACAGTTTGAAACCATGCAAAGCATTTGCCAACCTTCATTTGCATCCCAATAGTTATATGAAACAGTCGGGAAGCACCTGTGACGAGTAGGTAGAGCATAAAGTGACTAAATAAGCTTTATCCATGGAGTGTACAACAGTGATTTACTATGTAAAACTAAGTATTTCATGCTACTAAATCAGCTCCAAATGATGGCCAATCAATAGGCATACATTCCCCCAACATTTGGGGACCACTCGAGACCATAATCGGGCATCAAATGACCACGTAGCATAAGTATAAAGTGTAATGACAAGGGATTGCCCTATTTTGGGCTGCATGTGGACTGTGTAAAACATGAGAAAATTCAGCCCCAAAATCATCTCACATCATAGGCATACATTCCCCTAGCATTCGGGACCACAACCGGGCATCAAATGTCAATGCCAAAGTGATCCAAGCATAAAATGCTAATGTAGCACTGATACGGGCTACCTATAAACTATGTATAACAATCCCAAACCTGAAGAAAATCACATCAATGCTCAATGCCAAGGCTCGGGATCAAATGCCAAGCATAAACCAAGTGTATAGTGTCCAAATGAGGCTGCCAATGAGTGCCAAGGGAGGACTAAAGTAAAAAACGAAATTTTTTGTAGTCCCTTCCAACTATACCCTACAAACTGAAATAAACAATCAAAAGAATGCTTCAATACCTCTGAAGGAATGCCCTGAGGGTGCCCAAATGGGTGGGGTAGGTACTCAAGAAGCGAGGGAGTGATGGGAGCTCGAGAGAGTCAGCTATGGCTGTTGGGAAGGAGACCCAATGAGTGTAGGTAATCAATAGGAAGCTAAAGGAGTCATGGACCAGCTTTGAATGCTCAAGCAACCACTCTCTGCTACCAATTGAAATGTGAGAAGGATCGAAGCTTGCTTGAAAGAGCTATGGTGAGAGAGTAAGAGCAAGAAAGAGAGATACAAAATGGGAACTCCAACAGTCATAATGTGTGACCATGCATTCCTTTATTCAAACTGTCACTAAAAGAATAAAGAGAGATACAAAATGGGAACTCCAACAGTCATAATGTGTGACCAGGCATTCCTTTATTCAAACTGTCACTAAAAGAATAAAGAATAAAGTGAAGATGATAGGCGCCCACTACCTACAATGTGCAGTAGCGGGTACTGTCGGTGTAGTAATACATGGATGGCTAGGCAGAGGTGCCTTTACCTCCAATAGATTACACACTAGAAGATACATTATACCAATTGCATTATAACACACACACACACACACACACACACACACCTGTACATACATACATACATACATACATACATACATACATACATACATACATACATACATACATGTGTATGTGTACATCCCCCCCCCCCCCCCAACACACCCACCCACCCCTTGTCTCTCGTTCTTTCCATTCAACATACATATAAATCAAAACAATGTGCATTCCTAGCATTCACTTTCTCCATGTTGACTAAGTCATGCAATAACCATCTTAAAGTAGTTAGACATAGTATAAAACAATTTAAAAATCACTACCTCCAAAATATATTTATCTTGAACAAATAAGATATTTCTAACATGGATTTTATGAGAGATACCTTCAAAACCTCTAGGCCACACTACCCCCTACCCAAATTCTAACCCTAGGTCACATTAGCCCCTGTCCAAGTTCTAATCCTTAACTTCCACCCTCTCATCCAGGCTCCGTTGCTACAAATTAACATAATTATATAATTTGATGCAAAGTTACATAGTAGAATGTATGTGTGAGATAGATATGTTATAGGTCAAATCCAATTTCATAACATGTTGCAATAAATGAACCACTATGGTTATGAAACTAGATTTGGCCATATGGTTTAAAACTACTTTATAAAAAGATAAATATCTTATAAGTTTCACCATGAGGATAAATCTCCACCTTTCAAGTGTTTTTCACATTCCCTTTTGTTGATATCTATGGGATTTGTTACATAGCCACATTTGTTTATATGTGAATCTCATATCACAATAAACCACATCCTCTGTTTAACTAGCCTTTAAAAACCATACGATAAAAAACCATTGCAAAGTTTCTAATCTCATCATAGATAAGTCTTATGACTAAATAGGATTTGACTATATGGCTAAAACCAATGGTAATGTTTCTACAATATGACTCCTTTCAAGGGAAACTTACATGTACAATAATTAAAATGTTAACTTTGGGCCAAATTGAGTTGTGAGATTTCTACATAACCACATTGATATATGGGTGGATCTCATATTGGACTAAATTTCATTCTTTGATTAAATAAGATTTGACCACATGACCAAAAACCTTAGCAAAGTTCCTAGAGTATGATCCTTGCATATGAAACTTACATGGAGAAGAAATCCAATTTTAACTTAGGGACAAAATCATCCATGAGATTTCCACAATGATTTTTCACTGTCTCATACCGCATTGATAATCAACATTTCATTATCTCTTGACCATTTAGTTAAGCCCATGGCCAAGTCTCACTATTAACATAATTTGATCTTTTGACCAGAGTCCATGGCAAAGTTTCTACTATATGATTCTTGCAAGAAAAACATAACTAATGTTAACTTAGGGCCAAAATAGCCTATGAGATTTGATACATAAGTACATCTATTTATGGCTAGATCTCATACCACACTTAATCTCAAATTTTAATATTTTATTTTATGAAGGAGTCCCTTTGGAGTATATTTATCTTGTATTTTCTAAAATATTGTGGTGTTGTGTTTTCAATTTTCAACCTAGAAATCTTATATATTTATTTAGGTTTTGTAAATTTTGACTATTTGTAGATCCACTTTTGTTTGACAACTTTTTGTCTTTGTAGAACTATTCAATGGCAAAGAAAGATAGCACATCCAAAAAGGAGACCGAAACCATTGATGGAGTTAGTGGTGATTTTGTGTATCCATGGTATGTGGAGATTTATGATAGTCAAGGAAAAGGGGTTGGCAATGTTCCCTTATTTACTTTAAAGAGTGATATTGCATTTTTTCAACAAGATGGTGTCATAGAGAAGATAACAAATAGACGTGTTGGGAAATAAGGAATACCATGTAATCTTGTTAAGATCAAGGGGAAACATGTAGTATACAAACTTGATCCTTTGTGATTTCACTTTTCATCTATTAAAGAGCACAAAGAATACTCTTTGAAAAAAATGGGTTAGACCTTATTTGAGGAGGTAAAGGGCACATAAGACATTATATCAGCATTCCAAGCTATCCAAAATAGTGAGCTACTTTTCCTCAAATGGGTTAGACCTTATTTGAGGAGGTAAAGGGCACAGAAGACATTATATCAGCATTCCAAGCTGTCCAAAATAGTGAGCTACTTTTCCTATAATGACAAGGTGATTGCCCCAACAAAAGAATAAATCTCCAAGATAAAAAAACAGACTTGAGAACTTCACTTGGTCCTTAAGAAGAAAATAATATACCGAATCCCACAAGCTCAAAGTCAAAATCACCTCAACAAAGTTCCTTATCACAAGCTCTAATTGTTAGTATGGCAGCTAACAATAGTGAGAACGATGCTACTTTACCTTCCATGTTGGAACCTGCAAAGCCAATAATTTCTCTTGAGATCAAGGGAGTAGAAAGAACATTTGATTTCCTTGAGATAGTTAAGGAGGGAAAGAAGGAAGAATCTGAATTTCACATGTTTGAAAAATTCTTCCCATTTGGTCCAACAACACAATTTTCTCTTCTTGTTGGTAGGTGCTATGAGGCACCTCCTTTATATACTTATAGGTCACGATTTTGGAATTATGTGGAGAATCTAACCACGTCTTTCATAAAGAATCCCATGAACTCAACAACAACAACATATGTTATGCCGTTTGTACAAGATAACAATGAGAAGAGACCCATGCATCGTGATGAGGTGGATGCTAATAATTTGGACACTTATAGTTATTAGATTATGTTAGGGCTTCACTCAATTCATGTAGTAAATATATATATTCAAAGTCATACTACATGTTGTCTAGCAACTAAGCATTTATACACCACGAGAAATGCTAGAATATTAGTTGATTGTCTTGCAAAAATGTGCATTGAGCTTTCACGAATGACAAATATGGAATCACATAATGTTATATCCTTACACTATAAGAGAAGATCAATGAAGGTCATATCCTTTTTCTTAGAAACAAATGGGATAATTTAAGATATGATTGACATGGAAACAAGGGCTAAGAAAATCAAGCAAGATAGGGTCCCAAAGGAGAAATTAGTCACTCTTTTCAATGCCTCAATTCCAAAAACTAGTGCTGTGATGAAGACTTGGGAAGAGCTTGTTGATGACTATGATATCAATGATGAAGTCTACACAAAATTTTTAGGCATTTGCAATGATCGGGTTATCAAAGAAACTCACACGTGGAGTTGATGCATGGTCCCTACCAAATGAAGCAAAAGATATTGTGAACTTCCTAATTGGATAAAAGCAATATCCTCTTTAGTCCTCCACTAGTTCACCTTAGCATGTATATGTTGTTGGATGCAATCTAGAAACCTTTGATCTTATACATAATGTTTACAAAGATCCAATTACCATTGGGATTGTTGTTCTAGATGCAGCACATGGAGTTGAGGGAATGAAATGGGACTCTATAAAGTTTGGAAAGGTTGTATCCACTCTAATACAAATGACATGTGAACCTAAACAATTCATGTTGTTATCATTTCTTAATCGAAAGCAAATGGTAGCTTTGGAAAATGCTACTGAAAGCATTTCTTGCAAGCATCACATGCTAGTTTTGGTAGTGTTGACTTTCTACCAATGGATAGAACCTTTGATTTTGGATCTATAGATTCCTTTGTGGTTTTGACATTAGTGACCATGGAAAAAAGCTTCATCAATTTTGAGTGATATATAAACAATATCAACAAGCTTTCCATTTTGGACTTTAAAGGCTTGGACAAGGAGTGCAATGATGAAGACCTTGAAGAAGACCATAGGATTGCAAAGGCCATTTTGAGAAAGAAAAGGAAATTTATGGGGACTACAATCAAAGCATTCAATGATGCTTATGAGGATGTATTTGATGTATATGCAAGTGGACTTACATCTAAGGTGACATTGGTAAATCACATGAAGACTATTGCAGTGGTTTGCAATACTCAAGAGTAAAGAAAGGTTGAAGCACAATCGTGGAGAGTCCATGAGAGTGCCAAACAAAATTTAAATTCTCAAGAGGTTCCTCCGACTGAAGTTCATGTTCTTGAAGTACCACCCTAGGGCATGGAAGAATCAAGCCAAGATACAGCAAGTCTAATTATGAAAGAGAAATTAAAGGCTACTTCAAGGTGTTGAAATTTTATTCATTCTCCTTTCATCAAGGAAGACACATTGATGCAATTTTGGTTTTTTCTTGAAAAGTTACCTCCATTAGCATTTGCAATATTTTCTTTCTTTGGTGATATTGCTTAAAGAAACTATTTCTTTAGTTTTTTTAAATTTTTGTAAAAGGTATCAAGTATGTTTAGTTTAAAAAATCTATTTCAGTAAATATTTTACTAAAAATACTATTAAAGAGCTCATTAGAATTTATCATACTTTGCAAGTATCACTATTTAAAGGAGATATTGTAATCTAGTATGTAAGAATACTTATCATAATGAAAAGTTTGAGCTAGCTATGCAAAATTTAATTAATTTTATTTTAGAACTTATTTCAATTAAACTCTCATATGTGTTGTATAATAATCTTGTTATGTTAATTTTGGTTAGCTTGGTCCACATGGTCAAATCTCTTATATCTTATAATCTCTTTTACTACATCACTAGTGTATGTCTATGCATGTACCTTAGGATAAGAGATCCAACAATATATTGTACACCCCAAAAAAGTTTCATTGCACCTCCTAAAGGAGTTTTACCTCACTAGTAAATATTACAACAAAGATTTTACCTTCAATGTATCTTTTGAGATGTGTATATGGAATATTAAGATAAAATTTTATTACAATTCATAAATTTAAATATCTATGGAATATAACTAGTTCAAATATAGGATGGTTAGTGCTTAAGAAGAAACTATGAAAACTCTATCGAAATAGAGTATATCTTATCTCAAATAAATTATCATGTGTCACTTATACGTGATAGTAGTTTTGATCACATGGTCAAATATATCATGTTTAAATTTTCTTTTGATAATTTGGACTAATAACACATTCTTTGTACATGCCATTTTGAAGGTCGTTTTAGAATTTGAGTATGTTTAATATTATACTAATAAGACAATTTTTATAACTAATTACAATCATCTATTGTTAGTAGCCCAAGTATACTTATAATTAGTGATAAAAATTAGGTATGGAAAAATGACTTTATTAGAATAGATTTTACCTCAAAGAAATCATGATATATATATTCTTCACCTCATGATATTATTCTTGGTTAGATTTGTTCACACGATCAAATGTGTCTTTTCTTAGGACATCATTTATTAACTAGTACCTATTCATGTATTTGTTAATATGAAGTTAAATTTCTTTAGTGTTCTATGCCAATTTATAGCTCAAACATTAAGTAGAATGATAGGAAGCAAATGAATCTAAGTTGCCTGTTTTTCTTCTGTGTGACTTCAACTAAGACATCTATGGTTGGATATCTAATAGATTCAACAATAGTAGAGCATGATGATGTGATTGATGTGTCCTTGATAAGAAATACAACACAATTATGTGTAATACTTGATCTCAATGGTCTTCTTTTACAACGATGCTTTGCTAAGTCTAAAAGTTCCAAAGTTTTCAAATGGGAGAACAATGCTTATTCTTTGATCGAGATGCATGGAGTTTCTTGAAGCCTTATTTACAAGATTCCAAGTGGGCGGTCAACAACTTTACGTAAGAATGTCATGGCAGTTATTAAGTGCTTGGAGATCCATGCAAAAAGGAAGTACCCTTTCTTCATGGTTTGGGGCCAAGAACAATGTCATAGACATCCACTCAAAATCATATATAAGGAAGATAAGATGAGAGGAGAAGGAATGTTCAAGCCTCTAAAGTATATATGAGATCAATATGGAGATGTTTGTTAGCATACCAAGACTATTCTCATGGATGACAACCCTTACAAAGGATGTCCAAATCCTATTGAGAACTAATTTATCCAAAAATATTTGATATTGATTGTAGAGACTCTATCTTGATCAAATAACTTTTACCATTCTTGACTTACTTAAGTAAATACCATGATGCAAATGAAGCCATCAAGTTTGATTGATATGGACAAGAGCTAGATCAATATGGATATGAATTGTATGCACAATTCAAGGTTGTCATTGATGAATGGACTAGAACAAAGAATTATGGTATTTCATTATCATCATAAGCATTGCACGAGACCATGATTGATAAATGTGGAATATATATTCAATATTAAATCACTTATTGCTTTAAGAGACCATCTATTGTGGGAGCTTTTGCTCAACCACCAAGACCCACGGACCGCTTATTATTTCAAGCGTTCCAAGCGAGCTCTAATGGCTATCTCTCACCTAGCCGATGCACCATCGATCCTATGAGTGTAGTGAGCTTACCTTGATGCTTGATTGAGTACCCTGCTCTCTCTTGCACTCCGGTAGCTCCACGATTCTTGATGCTAGCTCAAGCATCCTCAAACCTCCTCCATCTCCAAGCTCCATCCTCCATAGCTGTGCACGCAAGAGAAGAGAAGAAAAGAAGAGAAGAGGAGATGGTGAAGAACTTCACCCTCTTGATCCCTCACTCCCACACACACTTACTCCCTCACACTCTCACACTCCCTTTCTCAAGAACACACATGAGCAAGAAGGAGAGAAGAAGAGAGGAAGAACAAGACTCTTTTTGCCACACACTAAAGAATGAGCTTCTCATTCACTTTTCAACTTTATATACAAAACCCTAAATCCCTTTTGGGCGGTCATCCCCTTTTTCCCTTTTTTACATGGCCGGCCGTAGCCTAGGCCCTTTTTCCCATTTTCCACCATTTTAATTATTCTATTCCCAACTAATGCATACACTTTGCACAGGAGTGAGCGTGGTGCTCTTTTACAAGGATTTGGGAGGGCTTCCATATTTAATGGTGCGCCTTTTACTCTGTTGTTGTCTTGGGGCGACACTGAGACTTTCTAAGGGTCGTGCCCGAACATTTAAAATTTTCAGGGTCTGGTTATCGGTCAAGGCGCCTTTTTCTGCTTTCATCCTGTGCTTTTTTTGCTATTTCATTTTTTTCCATTTTCCACTCCTTTGTGCTGCGGGAAACACGGTAACATTACCCCCCTCCTAGCCAAGTGCCAGTCCCATGGCACTGTGGTGGGACATAGTGACTAGTTAGGTCGGCTGCTAGGCGGAACAGGTAGGTGGATGACACTGCTTCCAAGGTGGTTGTGTGAATGATAGGTGATGGAGTTTAAGGACGATGACCAGGAGAGATTCCGGTGTGCTTTAGGCTCCATGAAGATGCTCGGCATCTTTCACACAGTTGTGGCATCTGTTATGTAGCCGGTCGTCCCTCGAGCATCAGAAACGCTTGAAGCAATAAGCAATCCCTTAGGAGGATGGTATTGGAGGGATTTATCCTGGAGGAGCCCGCCCCAAACTTTGTTTTGACAAAGGTCTGGTTTGTCTTCGCATTGAAAATCTGTGTCTTGGATTTGAAGATCTTTGTCTTTGAGTTGAAGATCTTCAGTACTGCATTGAAGATCTTCAACTTTGCATTGGAATTCTTCAGGCTTGTGGAATCAATAAGCGATCCGTAGATCTTGAGGCATTTGGCATGCATATTTGGAAGACGAGGTTCCAAGATCTATGCCAATGGCAGATCTATCTTGACTTGGTTCAATCAAGGTAGCCATCAGTAGGCAGATGGCTGGACATCGGCACATGAAAAAAGTTTTGGTCATTAAAGGATGCCGTGGGTGATCCTCTTCAGCGGAGTAGCCATTTCTTGAAACTCGAACATAACCTGCAAGAAAAGTTGTGCACTCCCTAAGGGGTGTGTCTGCCTCTCCGTGTAGCGCGTGGTGCCCGTGGTAGTGGAACTGGGAGATGGGCCCTTGGTAATGTCCCACACTTAAGGACCCAGTTCGTGCGTCGTTGGAGGTGTGGTGCAAGTCTTAGGGTGACAGGTCTGAAAGTCCTGCCCTTGATGTGCCCTAAGTGTAAAGTGGGGAGGGGGCTAGGAAAAACCCTAGGTGCAGTGACTGTGGTGCATTTCTTTTTTTTTTCTTTTTCTCTTCTTCTTCTTCTTCTTCTTCTTCTTCTTCTTCTTCGAAATGATAACCAGGCCTAATTGTCTTCATCAGAATGAGAAGGGGAAGGAGGTCAGATAGATTTGCTCAAAAACTGGCGACTTTGCATGTAATCTTTCAGATTCATGCGGACATGAAGAGAAGTGGTGGAGAGGAAAGGGTGATTGCACCTAGTGAATTGGCTGTCATTCATATCTTCTAGGAGGGCTAGGCAAAAAGAGGGAAGGAGACTAGCCCTCATCATAAGATGAGCCATGGTGCAGTTGTCTATAGCGTTAGGGTCAAAGAATAGGGGAGGTAGGCCGCGCTCTTGTTGAGTCGGGTCCTGCTTAAGGAGTAGCCTAAGTAACCTAAGATAATTACAGGTTGTTACAAAAGAGGGGTCAGGACATGAGGAGAAATCTGCAAGAAAGTGCGTCATAGACGCATCTAGGCTTTCGGCGGTAAAGAGAAGGGCATGCTCAAAGGATACTACAGTAGAGTTATAAATAATAGGGAAGTCATACCGCCCGTGGAGGGTGGCATCAAAATCCACCCCTACCCTTTAAGGGTATGCCATGTAGGTAGGGTTGTTCCGCTCGAATGGCAGGGTGTTACAAAACGCCATCTAGGTGAGCATGCTGATGTCGCATACTCGCCTCCTCCACAGGGTTTGGCTTTTGTAGCCTTGTACAGTGTGTGGGACTTCAAAAACTTTATTCTGCCAGCCGCTTCTGTGCCCCAAGAGGTCGGGGTATTTTCTCGCTCTTCTAGCCATCTTTGCCCCAACCGGCCAACCGATCGCAATTACCTCGTCCATCGCCTTGAGCGGCACGACCCTCTGCAGACTGTTGGGTAGGAGGAAACTAAAGGTGAATGGATCCTTTCCTTGTTCCTATATCTCCCACAACACCAGTTCTGCATGGAATCCTGCGGGAAGATCATCAGGGCACGGTGGGAGAGGTGCGGACGGTAGCACGGCTGGTTTGGCTCTCAGATGTTTCCTGGCTTCCTCTACCAGCTTTTTGCATCTTTCCCTAGAGGCGGCTTTTCTTTTCGCAGATGGGTCCTCTTGTGGTTACTCTGTCTGCAGCGAGGGGGGTTGTGGGACTATATCCTCCCTGAATCGGTTCATGTCGATTTCTAGTTCTGCTTCCTCCCCCTGCCGTTCTGCTTGTGCTGCTTCTTTCTCGAATTCGAGGGCGTCGATTTCTTGGGGGGTTAGGCTAGCCAGTAATAGGTATTTTCATTGCTCATCCAAGCTCAACCTAACCTCCGCAGGTAAGGGTGGCATGTGCAATCCAGCATGTAGGGCTCTCCACGCCATGCCGAGCTTTCTCTGCGTTACCTCCAATGACCCTCCTTGCGGTGTGTGGGTGGTGTCCAGGATGGTGTCGAGGAAGGCCTTCTGTTGAATGGTACTGAAGGCCACTTGGGCTGCTTCTGCCTTGATCTCTACGATGATTTTCTCCTTTTCTGCCAAAGCAAGGCGCCGTGCCAGTGTCTTCACCCTCTTTTCATTGTGCGCAGCCCACTCCTCTGCTCTTTTGTTCATCACCTCCAAGCTCTCTCCTTTCTTTAGGGTTAGCATCATGAGTTTTTGCTCATAGTCTTCCAACTCCCTGAAGAGCCTCTCTTGCTCTTCTTTTCCAGAGGTTAGTTGATTTGTCAGGCGCTCATTCTTCTCATGCTGCTCCTTCATGCCTTGTTGTCTCTCCTCGTCCTGGCATTCAGCTCAGCCACAAGCGCATCCACCTGAGCAGATCTCGTAGCGAGCTCTTGATATTGAATTATCAGGAGCTTGTGCTCTCTTTGCATTTTGACTAGTTCCTGTGTCTCGTTTTCGAGCTATTGTCTCCAGTGCTCCTCCCTCTCATCCTTAGCCTTCATTTCTTGTTTGAGATTTGCGATCTCCCTCTACTGCATGGCTATCATTCTTGTTTTATCTAGCTGGAAGGCAGCCACTGATTCCTTCTCTGCTGCCAACTCAGCCACGGCTATCTTGTGTTCCTCCTTAGCTTTCTCCAGTTGGGAGAGCAGATCGGCGACGTATTCGTCGTAATTAGCCGATGGCGTCATCGTTGTGTGGATGGGCGAGGTTGAGGCTTCTACCTTTTGCCTTTTGGGTTCTTGCCTGGATTCCGCATACGTAGCTGGCCTCTTTTGTCCTATGGCCGTGGTTTCCGTGCTCTGTCCCTGGCCCATCTCTTTGTTAATGAAGTACTGTATCCACGCCACGAAGTTTGACATGTCGGCACTGGTCGGGATGCTAGGGGTGATGGTGGTGGGTTCAGCGGAAGGCACCAGGAGGGTAGGAATTGGATGAATCAGGGCCTTGCCCTTGCCCTTAGGGATTGGAGGTGGCACAAACTCTGGCACCTGTGTGCTAGACCCTGGCCCCTCTTCTCTACGCGGGCTCGGGTCCCTCAGTTCATCTGCTCGGCTCTGTTGCTCGATGGACCAGCGTGTGGCTTCTGCCAGGTCCTCCTCCTCCTCCTCCCTTCGTAGCTCTTCCTCATCCTCATCCACCTTCCTTTTCCTTTCCTCCTCCGCTTTTCTCTACTATTTCTTCTTCTTCCCTTTTTCTTCTTTTTCCTTCCTTTTCTTCTTCTTTGCTTCTTATTTTGACGCCTTCTTTGCTTTCTGCAATTCTTCTTTTTCCTTCTCCTCCTCTTGTCTCTTCGTCCTCTCTCTCTCTCCTTGGCCTCTTTTAGGGACTCTTTCTTTGCCCTTTCCAAGTCTTCTCTCTCTTTCTTTCTGCCTTCGTCATCCTTCTTCTTCCTCTGCGTTGTCTTCTTCTTGGGTCTCCTGGTTGTCTTTTTGCTTGTCTGTCCCTCCCCTTCTTCTTCTGTTTCAGTTCTATCGGTGGACCTATCCTTGTCCTGGTGAGGACACGACCTCTCTGGTGTTTCTCCTTCTCCTTCTTCCGCCTCCTGTGCTTCCTTCATTGCCTCCTGAATGAGCGCAGTCAAGACACCTCCATACCCAATGAAGGAGGCTTTCTTTCTTTCTGTAACTTTAGAAGCCAGAGATTCTCCTTCTGCTGGTACACTTCCTAGGGCCAATGCTTTGGCCACTTGATCAATCGTTTTTCGCATGTACTCATTCCAATCTACTTCGTCTAGGGTATGGGCTGCTACATTCTCCAGCACTTGTATGCTAATTTGATGCATCAAGGAATTGTAATGCTGGGTAAAGAAGAGCACATGTATCAGCTTGGCCTGCAACCTAGCTTCTGTGTCAGGGATGTCCTGGATGCTTATGCCATCATTTGTGAGCACCTCTTCCTTCTTCATTTTCAGCATGGCATAAATATCCCTTTTTTGTTTCCTCTCCATCTTTGGTACCAATCCCAAAGCCTTCTCCACCAAGGCTGGATCTAATCGGACATGTACCTGCTTTGCACCTTCTCCTCTGCCCACTGTTACAATACCACATTCTTGGTCTGGGTTGTATGTTCTGAGGAACTCCATGCACTTTAGGTGGTTTGGCTCCTGCGAGAATTTTTCAAGATACTTTGTGAGGTTGCATTGTTCCACCACCCTCCTGGCTGCTTCCTCCTTGGCCACCACGACTTCTATGTTGTGGATGGTTCGGAATTTGAGCTGGCTGAAGGCGTGGTTCTCTAGATGGATGCGGTATTGCTCGCTTTCCTCGTCTGTGAACGGGAGTCGATGGGCGTGGTCTTGCTGCGACATTTTATGCTCCTGCCATAAATCGTAACTTTCATTAGTATTTTCCACATATCAATTCGCTGATTACAGGAAAATAAAAACTCTATGCTTTTTGAATGAATTCCTTAGGAAGCCATGTAGATTTTTCTTTTTAGACTTAGACTTTTGCCCTTTACTTCAAAGTTTTTCCTGCCCATTTTCCTACCCCGTCCGTTTTTTTCATACTACATGCTTATGCTTTTCACTAACTTTACTTTACTGTATCCCTTTTGATTCATTTCCCATTTGATTCATTTCACCTTACCCCCTTCCCTTCCACCTTGAAAAGAATCCTTCCTAGGATTGGGGGTCAAAAGGTTAAGGGCTTTCGACATGTTGGGGTAGGAGTTACTCGTGAAGGAGCCAAGTATAGAAATTTGGATTGTATTCTAGTTGAGCTACGCGGTCCAGATCAAAGGGTCGAATTCCTATGTGCATGATGCATGTGAGAACATCTGTGAGGAAGTCACCAGAGTCGACCCGACTCACAATGTGGAGTTCTTCCTCTGTTAAGAGGTAGTCAAGGTAGGGATGCCCCTTGATATGCTCGTCCATGGGTCCGCCCCGAAGAGTGGTTAACACTCTATATGAGGTAGGCACGACGTAAGTGGGATCATACTCTACCGTTTTGATGGCTCGGCATTGCTTGGCATTGGTCATTATGCGACATCCTTCAACTTCCCATTGCAACCTAAGAGCATACCACTGCCTCAAGAAAGGTGATTCAGTGTCAGCAAGGTGTGATAACCTTGCGATCTCTTGGTCAGTGATAGAAAAGTGGTCCGTGGATCATATGACGTGATGAGACATTGTTTAATGGCTTGCTCTTTGGAGATCTCGTGGCTGAGCAACTCAACATCAGAGTGAGAAGCTTTTGTAAATGCGAATTCAAAAGTCTCCCAAGAGCAAGGCATATTGCGCACTTCCGTGCAAAGGGTTCTTCTAATAGACCCAAGTCCAAGCGCTCATAGCGGAGGGCTAGCGACACAAAGGTGGCATCGAGTCATTTAATGCATTCCACCACATCATCCCCGGTGTCCTTTGCAAGGTCAGCGGCTAGCGCTAGGAAGGATTTTCGTTCGTAGGAGGGCGTAAGGCCAACAGGTGGTTGCGGTTTGACAGAACAAGCACTTTTGACAACGAAGATGGGCAGTTGGGAGTTTCCTTGAGCCTGCGGTTGGTGGGTCGTTTGGATAATGGGTGGATTAGGGTTAGCCCCAACAAATGGACTGCTGCATTCAGCTTTGCTCGAGGGAGTCGGAATGACTTGGTTGGATGATGCTTCCTATGACGGTGGCTGTTGCTTGGGCCGATAGGTTTGCGCGAATTTCTTGGGCCGAGAAGCGTAGATGAGTCGAATGGCTGGGCCTCTGGAGAGCACTACAACTTAGGGTTTTGAGGTGTTATGGGATGTGGGCTGATCAAGCTTGAGGGTGGCGTATGAATAGTGCCTTTGGAGGTGGGGGCCTTAAGGATCCACAGAGAGGTATTTTCCTCATAGTAGCCTTGCGCATACAAGAGGGCTTTAGGGACCCATCTTTGCTTGATCACGCGGCTCTTCCTGTGAGTGCATCTTGGCCTCCTAGGTTTAGAGTTCTGGGTCTTATGAGGATAGGCGCGTCGAGTCCTAGGCAATTGTTGCGGCTGTTTACGCACCCACTGGAAGTGAGGCTGTTGGGCCGTCGCTTTGGTCGCTCCGGGCTGTGGTTTATGGAAGTTGGGAAGTGGCAGTCGCACACTACCCCCCTCCTTAGTCTTAACTACGGATGTTTCTACCGGCGTCTTTGCGGACGGTGATGGTGTCACGCAGCCCTTGTTGAAAGCTGTGACAATGCGCACGTTGCCGATTGCTAGGTGGATGCACTGCGACTCATAATCAACATTGCAGTGAGTCTGCTGTTTGAAGGTTCGCCCTAGCAGTGACTCCGTGCCTGTGTCTGTGGCACTTGGAAACACGTAAAAAAGCATTGGAACAGTCTCAGACTCGATAGAAACGGCGACTCTGCACTTGCCGAGAAGTGCGTATGATTGAGTCCCATATGGGTTTAATTTGGCAGTTGTGGGTTGAAGTAGTGGTTTGCCAAGTTGGATCTAATGATTGTGGGTTAAGACATTGAAGTTTGCTCCCTCGTCGATCAAGGCGTTGAAAGCGCATGTTTGCTTGGCAGTGACCATGACATGGAGGTAAGCGAGTTCTACGGTTTCCTCATCATCTTCGTTGATTTCAGCGATTGTAGCTACTCGTACTTTGACCTGCGGCTCAAACAATGGTGGCTCATGCAAAGGATGCATGGGAGGAAAGTACTTCTTGACACGACTACCATTGAAGAAGCCTATTCCCTCATCGTCTAGTGTCTCAAGCTCGACATTGCCGGTTTGGTTGATCGCACGAACCTTGAAGGGTTCGAGACCTCTGAATTTCATTTTTTGCTTATGCCCCTTAACTGAATAAAGGAGCACTAAGTCACCCTGTTCAAACTCACGTTGCTTGACATGCTTGTCAAACTAGCTCTTGCGTCGGGCTTTCTCACAGATAAGCGCGTGGGTGGCCAGAAGATGAGTCTCTGATAGGCGTTCAAGTTCAACCAGGCATTGCGTCCATGCTTCCTTCCCTTCCCATCGTTCTTGAACTGCTATTCTCAGGCTAGGAATGAAGAATTCTAATGGTAGAATTGCCTCAGTTCCATAGGTCAGCCTAAAGGGGGTTTGGCCGGACAGCCGTTTTATAAGCTGTGCAATAGGCCCATAAGGCTGCCATCAACTTGTTGTCCCGGTCGCTGCGTGAGGCTGAGACTACTTTAGTCAATACATTGATAAGAATCTTGTTAGTTGATTCTGCCTGGCTATTAGCTTGAGGGTAGTATGGTGAGGATTTGCGATGGATGATGAGAAAGGTGGATAGGAGATGTGTTATTACTTCGTTGATAAAGTGTGTGCCTTGGTCGCTAACCAGTTAGATGGGGCAACTGAAGCGCGATATCACTTGCTCCCATAAGAACTTGGCAGTCATCCTAGCGTCGTTTTTTTGTGTGGCTCTTGCCTTTGTCCATTTCGTGAGGTAAACTGTGGCCACCACGATGTACTTGGCTTGTGAGTACTACGTTGTAGGACTGATGGGTCCTATGAAGTCAATTCCCCATTTTTTGAAGGGTTGGCGAGCAATAATTGGGGTCAACTCCATTTGATCTTTACGAATCGGGACTTTTGTCTGTTGGCACTCGTCACAATGCTTGACGAATTGCTTGGCATCGTGAAAAAGTGTGAGCCACCATAGTTGAGACTGCAGCACCTTTTGTGCTGTCGTGTCTCCACTAAAGTGTCCTCCCGCAATGCCGTTGTGTGCCTCCGAGAGCACATCGTGCATCTCATGCTCACACACACACCTACGTAGCAATCCGTCTTGCCCCAGCCTATAGAGTTGGCCTGCAAGCTGGTAGGGCTGGATTTTCAGGATCAAGCGCCCAAGTCGGGCTTTTTCTATTGGTTGCTTAGGTAGTCCGTGCTCGAGCACTTGGACTATGTCGTCCGCCCAATATGGCGTTAGGTCAGCCTTAAATAAATCTCTCTTGCTGGACAGGTGGAATAAGTGGGCGTCAGGTAACTCGTCAATGATGCCTTGTCTAGCGGCTTCTCCTGTGGGTATGCATGACATGTGATCAGCCATGTAATGCTGTTTTCCCATTCGTACCACCACGGAGAAATCAAACTCTAGGAGCAGGAGGAGCCATCGAGCTATGTGCCTTGTAGCACAAGGTTTGTTCACTAAATAGAGCAGGGCTTGATGGTCCACGAAAAAGATGAAGGGTGTGGCCAATAGATAATGCCAGAATTTTTTCACAGCGAACACCATGACTAGTCCCTCCCTTTCTGTTGTTGAGTAGTTCATCTCTGTCTCAGTGAGTTGTCTGCTAGCAAAGCTCATTGGATAATCTAAGTTGTGCTCACCAGGTTGGCACAACACTGCCCCCACGGCAAACTTAGAAGCATTGATGTGCACGTGGAAGGTAATGGTCCAATCTGGGGCTCGTAGAATTGGTGCTGTTGTGAGAGCCTTTTTCAATTCTTCGTATGCTCATTGGCATGCCTCGGTCCACTCGAAGACAATCAGCAGCTTGTACAATGGTCTGGCGATCAGCGCATAGTTCAGTACAAACTGCCGATAGTATCTTGTATGGCCTAAGAAGCATTGAACTCCCTTGTAATTAATTGGGAATGGAAGGTCAACGATAGTATCTTGTATGGCCTAAGAAGCATTGAACTCCCTTGTAATTAATTGGGAATGGAAGGTCAACAATAACCCTAACCTTTGAGAAGTCAGTGGCAATGCCGTTCTTCGACACCACGTGTCCTAAGATGCATTCGTGCTTTACCCAAAACTGACACTTCAAGGGGTTCAAGGAGAGACAATATAGGCGACACCGTTCAAAGACTGTGCAGAGTCTATCTAAGTGTTCGATCCAGGTCGAATGGACACACAGGTCGTCGACAAAGACTTCTAACTCCTTGCGAAGCATGTCCTTAAAGATAGTGCACATGAGATGTTGAAAAGTGGCGGGGGCATTGGTCAACCCGAAGGGCATGACTACGTATGCAAACACGCCCCACTCCGTGGCAAAGGCGGTCTTGTGCCTGTCGGTAGGATGCACTTGCACCTGGTTGTACCCTGAGAAGCCATCCAGAAAACTGTAGGCTTCCTTGCCTACCACCCTCTCAAGCATGTACTCGGTGTACGACAATGGATAGTTGTCTCTCTTTGTAGCAGTGTTCACCTTCTTGTAATTGACGCACACACGAATTTTTCCGTTCTTCTTCATCACAATGACTATGGGTGATACCCAGTCTGTGTGCTCAATTTCGTAAATGAATCCAGCTCTCATCAGCTTGTCAATTTCCTCTTTGATAGCATGAGCGTGTTTTGGATTCATAGGGTACGGTCACTGTTTGACCGGTGTCGCGTCCGATGTCATGGGTATATTGTGAGTCACAACACTTGGATCTACCCCCTGTAGCTCCTCTAAGGACCAGGTGAACACGTCTATATACTCTCGCAAGAGAGCGACGAGACTCGCTTCTACTTCACCAGTCAAGTCATCGGCAATGAACACTAGTCGAGGTGTTTCCCCTTCCTGGGCTAGGTCTACCTCCTTGACCTTGGCTGGTCCTTCGATTGGTTTGCTCGTCTGCCCTTGACGTTTGGCACCTAATAGAACTACTACCCTATCCCATTTTTTGAATTTCGTGAAGCGTTTAGGGAGGTCCTGCGGCTTTCACTGTTCTTCTGATTGTGTATCTATGGGTTGCTTTGCCTTTTCCTGCCTTAACCGTCTGCGCCTCACGTGGACGGGTAGGTCCCCCTTGGTGCGTCTAGTCATGGGCGGCCTAGGAATCTCTAGATCACTATCCGAAGTAACTTCCGATTCAGAGTCAAACCCTCCCTTTTCGCTAGAAGAGGTGGTTTCCCCTGGTGGCCGCAGTTCAGATGGCGATTTGGTCCTAAGTATTCATGTCGTTTCTTGACTGGGCTAGGCCTGCTTGCTCAAGGTCTATGGCTCCTATGCATTCTAACCAAGCGCGATCACATTCCATGCACATGACTCCTCGCTCTACTCTAAGGGCCTGCCTTTTCTGTGGCTTGGCGTCTGCTCGTATCTGCTCAATTTCTCATCCTTCAGTGTCGTATTCTATGGTATCTACTTCACCCTCACTCTCATTACTGAAGGATTGATAGTCTTCGTATTCGTCGCTGGAATCTTTGTCATCCGACTGCTCGTCGTCTCCTAGGGCTTGGTATGCCTCATGTCGTTGGTCAGGGATAGGGCCCAGTTATACATGAGGTTTAAATCGTGCACCCTGGTCCATTGCCACTTGGATTCCTCTAAGAGAGCCTGGAGAGGTTTGAAATTTGCAACTAGATTGCCAGCTAGCTGGTTCGTCAGGTATTCCAGTATCCCTTGGAGTTCCTTTTTGTTGGATGGTACGTGGAAGGTGACATGCTTAGGCTTTCCACGGAGGCTTCCTGCCATCATGCAGACTGGTGTAGAGAGTGCTTTGTTAGACTTGCCGATCGTTTTGATGGCTTGCTCCTATGCCTCATGGTCTGAGAATGGCAGGTCGATTGTAGCGAGAATGTGCATCCAATCCCGCTCATCCTCTGGGCATGGGATATACTTGGTCAAGGGCCCATAAGGCTTCTTGACCTAAGTGTTCCCCTTGAGCATAGCACAGATGGCGTCTAGGTCGACTTGTGAGGTCTTCCAATTGTCCATCTCTATCCTTACGGCGTCCATTCTATTGCCAAGGAAGATCAAGCCGTTACCCCAATCTTCGATGACTCTAGTGTTGCGCATCCAGGGTTGGCCTAATAGGACATCGTAGTCCACTCCCTGCATGACTATAAAGTCGACAGAGAACTGGATACCTGTGATCTTCACTAGCCAATTTTTCAGTACCCCGAATGGCTTCACTCTCATACCGTTTGCTAGTGTGACATTAAACCTAACAGCTTCGATGGGCGGGTTTCCCCCAGTCTGAAGCACTGCATGGCTAAACACACTAACCTTAGCTCCCATGTCTATGATTCCCTTTCTTGTTGTGTCACCCAGGGCTAGGACCAGCAAGACCACATGCATCTCAGAGCCTTCCCAAAAGGCGTTAACGTGCAAGGATTTAGGCAGGGAGTGCAGCATCAAACTTGGCAATTGCATTTCTGCATCATGCCCTTGAGGGTCTGCCCCGTGACCTGCTCTTGTGACCCTTCGACCCACTGCTTAGAATCTTGCCATAGGGTAGGATGCTGCTTAAGCAGATCTCCCAGGCTAAGTGTTACAGGGGTGGTCACTAGCGTGGTCAGGAGATCGTTAGATACTTGTCCTTCCCCTAACCTAGATTATCCGGGCCAATGAGTGTGGAAACCTAGAAATAAGCTAGCGCGGCGGCTGATCTGCGACTCTGTCGCGTCTAGGCTTGGTCTTAGTGGCACTGCTTATGGCGTGGTTTCTTCTGCCGACTTAGGTTGAGGCGGTGATATTGGAATGCTTACACTGGAGAGGTCATCGATCTCATCCTCTATGATGGGCTCAGCGTCTTTGAGGTGCTGTTGAGCCTCCTTCACCCATCACCTTTTCTATGGCCTCTAACTGTCGCTTCGGATGCGGGTATTCCCCCACCTTAGCGCTCCCCTTTTCGGCTGTCTTAGGGGCTGAAGTCTCTGGCTCTGCTCTGAAACCTTCCTTCCCGCAAGCAAAGTCGTAGCACTCTCGGTTTTTAGTGTGACTTTAGCTTCTGATCTCTTCTTTTTCCACCTACGGCTTTTCTTCCCTATGGAGGTTGCGTCAAGATTGCTAGGTCTTGGCAGAGAGATGCCAGCCTGTTTCGTTTGGGCTCGGGTCATGACCCGCAATGGAATAGGTGTGGCCTCCCCATCGGGGTTTTTGACACCAAACAACCCCAATGGGAAAAATGGCAAGTTGGCTGAGCTAGAGGATGGCTTTTGCTTTGGGCAATCCATGAAAAGATGGGTGATTCCGCACTTTGCGCACCTTTGGTTAGCCTTGTCTCTGTTTTGTTGCTCTCTTTCAAGGCAGCGTGATGAGACATGACCGGGGTGACCACAAGTCCAACAAGTGACTGGATCCTGCAGCAGCTGCCCTCCTAGGCCTCTACCTCATCCTTGTCCTAACGCCATCACCGGCACAGGTCGATAATCCATGAGGACCGCGTTGCCCTCGTCGTCGTGCGAGATGTAAGGGTATATGTAGGTCTCTTCATCATTCAGCTCCTCCATGTAGTGTACTGGAGCGTCGCTCGGTGGGTGGGTCACGTAAGGACCAGGCGGTCTAGGAATGCTTGTAGGATTTATGTCCATTCTAGGACGGCTAGTTTCATATCATTAGGTGCGGGAAGGGCCAATGGGGCTCCCCTTCCGAAGAATGGCTGCGGCCTGTTCGCTAGATAAGGCTGGCCATAGGGTTGAGAGTATGGAAGTCTTCTTGGTAATCTACAATGCGCAACATCATGGCCGAATCTACCGTAGTTAGCGCAAGGTCTTGACCTAGTGTCCTGACACTCTGCCAGCAAGTGGTTTCCGCCACAGTACACGCATTGGATGTGCGGGCGCGTTGGTCGTCTCAACATGTCTTGCAACTTGGCTAATTCCATCTTGACCTCAGCCAAGCCCTGGTCGGTCTCGGTGGCCTTCCCCTTATCTTGGGATGATGGGATTGACCGCTCACTAGAGGCTAATGTTCTCTCTGAGCTTCGCGAGTTGGTCTCCTTGAGATTTGAGCTCTTGGAGCCCCGCTCTTTCAGCTGATCATCAACTCTGATGGCTTCCTCAAACACTCTAGCTACCGGGTCTCATTGTAAGCTTGAATTGCCTGCCAAAGCCTTATATAACTCCTCATCTCGAATTTCGCTAATGAATACAGTCGAAACTGCTCTTTCAGTCGGTTGCTTGTCCAGAGGGATTCTCTTAAAGAGACTCCTCAGATGGGTCACGTGGTCGCGGATGTCCTCCTCTTTCTGCTTGACGTTCATCAAGCGTACTAGCAGGTTATCGGAGTATCCGTGCTCGGCGAATCTCTTGACGAAGAGATCCTTAAGGTCATTGAAGTTGGCTCGCTCTGCAGCATCTAGGCTCGTATACCTCGTCCTACCCTTGTCGCCTTGCAAAGCCCGAATGCTTGGGAGCGTTGAGTTTGGTCGTTGAGGCCATTGGCTTCACAGACTTGCTCAAACTGCTCAACAAAGCTGTAGGGGTCATCATGAGGTTGGTACTTATCGAGTTGCTTGGCAACAATCGGTATTTTGGCCTGGCTCTTTGAGCCTTGGTTTGCCCCTAATCCTGCCAGTAGCGACGTCGCTAGTGCGGTGGCACTCTTCTCTACTGCGGTGTTATTGAGCAGCCGTTTCATAAGGAGCTCACTGAACGTCAAGTCTCCCTCTAGTGCTCTCTCCCGTTCGGTTTCGGCCAGCCAAGTTCAGCACTCATTGCACCTCATGCAGCTCCATGCTTTGCCTTTGGCTCCTAGCCTGCTGATCCCTATTATACTCAGCTATTCCCTGCAATGCCTTGCAGGCTAGCCTTCTCTCCTCCTCTAGATATGCAATGATTGCGTCTGCTATCCTGCTGCGGTGCTCGTATCGGGCGTGCACGTCGTAACTGCTCACCAGCTGCTCGATAGCATCTGGGAATACACTCAAATCGAGCTCCTCATTAGACCGATGGTCTGAGCTTTCTTCCGTCATGGTCGAATTCTTGCGCTCCACTACGCTGTCGATCAGGTTGAATAGACTTGACAGATCCTTGTCATTTGCGTTCCTTGCTTGGTCCTACTCTGTGCTTTGATGGTTTGCCTATATCTTGGGTCCTCTCCTATTGGTGGGTTCTTTGAGTGTTTTATTTGAGTGAGTTCCTTTGGTTATTGAATACAGACCTCAATTTATGGTCACTTGGTGAGTGTGTCATTTCTCGTGCACTTGTGCCCAATCAGGCTTTCAGCTTTCTTAAGTGTACTTCAAGTGCGGAAATTCAATGTGAGTGCATCAAGCAATTCCTCAGCGTCTTACACACTCACGCTTGTTTAGGCCTGATAGGCTTGTAGGTCCATTTTCTGGCCGTTTTGTTAGGGTTTAGGGTTTCCTCGTATGTTGCCTTGTTCGTTTTCGGTCGATCAGGTTTTACCGCTCAGTGGCTCGCGTCTAAGTCCTTGGGTCTCGCAATTGTCCACTTCTAGCCGCTAAGCGGCTGCGCACTACAATTTCTCTTATCACGTGTGCCAGAATCAGGTTCTAAGCGCCCGAAGGGTTTCGACAGTTTGCGCTGCTGCGTATTTGCTGGGTCAGGTCAAATTTCTGACAAATTTGATAAAAAGTTGCACTCAAACCAATTGGTCCGAATTGCAGGGTCTGAGTAGGTCACTCGGACGGGCCGAGGCACAGGGTCGAGGGCCGAATTTCCGAGTTTGACTCGGACGGGCCAAATGGCGAAATCGAACAGGGTGATTCGGACGGGTTGAACGGCGCTTGGTCGAGGGCCGAATTTGGGATGTGGCCGAGGGCCGAATTTGAGACTCGGACGGGTCACTTGGATGGCCGAGGCCGGATGTGCCACGTGGCAAAAAGCTTTGACTTGGATGGCCGAGTGGGTTGACTCGGACAGTTGCCTCGGACGGCGGTCCGATGGTCGAGTGGGCCGATTGACAAGGGCCAAGGGCCGATTCTAGGACTCGGCCCAGGAGAGGCCACTCGAACAGGCCGAATGCGGCACGTGTAACCCGTGTGAACGCGATTTTGATCGTTTCACCAAATGTAGGCCGGCGCCATGGTCATGCACTTCCAGATCCTATCTAGGGAAGTAGAGGGAGAGATTCGTATACGTGAATGGGTCGGTAAGTGCGTCTGTGATGCGATCGAATCGATACGGGCTGGAGCTCTCTATCTCTCTCTCTCTCTCTCTCTCACTAAAATGGCACAAATGAGCTCTCCCTTGGCCTCCTGGCTCCTATATGCCTTCCCAAATGTGGCGTTGATGCCCCCAATCACTCACTTGCTGAACTTAGGCATCACTAGCGAGCATTTTACCCATTTTGTACGATTTTTGCCCTGTTTTACCCTGTTTTGAAACAGTAAACCCTACCCTTTTCCGGTTCGATTTCCTAATTCTAACCTATGCTAAATGCAACAAAGATCGATGGCAAAAAACTGAAATAGATTCTCCATGCTTTTCAATAATCAAACACCAAAATATCCCAAAACACTTACTTGTTTTGAAGATAAAAAACACCCAAACTTCCTACCTATCTCAAGCTCCATTTTGGGGATGAGTACCCTACTTCGATGCTCGATATGAGGCACGCAAGTGCTCAAGCTTGAATCCGTTAGTCCGGGCAACCAGAACCAAAATGTGGGAGCTTTTGCACAACCACCAAGACCCATGGACCGCTTATTGTTTCAAGCGTTCCAAGCGAGCTCTAATGGCTATCTCTCACCTAGCTGACGTGTCGTCGATCCTACGAGTGTAGTGAGCTTACCTTGATGCTTGATCGAGTACCCTCCTCTCTCTTTCACTCCAGTAGCTCCACGATTCTTCATGCTAGCTCAAGCATCCTTAAACTCCTCCATCTCTAAGCTCCATCCTCCATAGCCGTGCGCACAAGAGAAGAGAAGAGAAGAGAAGAAAATAAGAGAAGAGGAGATGGTGAAGAGCTTCACCCTCTTGATCCCTCACTCCCACACTCACTCACTCCCTCAGACTCTCACACTCCCTCTCTCAAGAACACACCCTCTTGATCCCTCACTCCCATACACACTCACTCCCTCACACTCTCACACTCCCTCTCTCAAGAACACACACGAGCAAGAAGGAGAGAAGAAGAGAGGAAGAAGAAGACTCTTTTTGCCACACACCAAAGAATGAGCTTCTCATTCACTTTTCAACTTTATATACAAAACCCTAAATCCCTTTTGGGCGGTCATCCCGTTTTTCCCTTTTTTACATGGCCGGCCGTAGCCTAGGCCCTTTTTCCCATTTCTTGGAGCCCCAAGAGGAACACGAAGAAAAAGGGAATTCTCTTGCAAGAAAATCTATCTTGTAACATCAACAAGCTTGTTTATTATGTTTGATATGATCACAATGAAGAAAAGAACACCATGCACAACAAATCTTCATGCAGCATCATGTAGATCTCCCACGGATTTGATAGAATCAATCATATTCTTCAATATCTTCATAAAATCCATCAATAGAACAAAGAAAGCAAAGGAATACACCATCTTTGAATGGAAATACATCACATAGTATTCATCTTCAATATCTTCATAGTCTTCTCTCTCAATCTCTCATATACAATCACTCTGTTTAGTAGAATTGGCTATCTCTGACTCTCTCTCTCTCTCTTCATCAATAATACATCATATCCTCACAACAATCTCTCAAAAATCACTCTCAATAATCTTTCTTAGGTCGTGGATACCCCTCCCAAGAGGTATGTCTGATATGAAGAGTCACCAGAGCCACTATAGTGTCTTTTCATAGCTCACTATTGTCACTTCACTCCAGTCTTCACTTGAGACTTCAACAGCTACTTCTTTCACTTCTTTCAGCTCCTTTGCACTTGTATTCACCTCCTTCCAAGGCTAGAAAACTTTCCCAAGCTACACTCTCATCCATCAGAACACATACAGAAGCATACAGAACAGTCACAGAACAGTACTAGAATAGCTACAGTACAGAACAGAACAGAACAGAAACAGAGGCTCTACAGAAGACCTGCAGAAGGTTATAGAAGGTCATCAAAACCACATAACTCATACTCAAACCATTCCATACTCTCACAAACCATTCAATAAACTTTCACAATATCTCAATCTTCATCAATCAATAATCCATCCCTCCTTACAGAAGACAATCAGAACAAAACATAACAAAACAGAAGGTATACAGAATCAATCAGAACCTATCAGAACATCACAAAACCACTAATAAACATTATGAACTTTCAAAATACAATCATTATCATCCAAAAAACTCTCAAACCACTTCCAAACCAATCAATCATCTCATAAAATCAATCATTCAGCTCTCAAAAACAACAAAAATCAGCCAAAAAACAAGTCACTTCAACACTCAACATTTCCCACCATTCTAATTTATCCTATTCCCAACTAATGCGTACACTTTGCACAGGAGCGAGCCTGGCACTCTTTTACAAGGATTCGGGAGCACTTCCATATTTAATGGTGCGCCTTTTACTCTTTTGTTGTCTCGGGGCGACACTGAGACTTTCTAAGGGTCGTGCCCGAACATTTAAAATTTTCAGGGTTTGGTTATCGATCAAGGCACCTTTTTCTGCTTTCATCCTGCGCCTTTTTTGCTATTTCCTTTTTCCATTTTCCGCTCCTCTGTGCTGCAGGAAACACGGCAACATCTATTATACAAACATCCTTAACAAATGCCTCACATCATCCATCTCTTACATTGAACAACTCACAATTATCCAAGTTGAAGCACACTCCTTTAGTCTCTACTTTGAAAGATATGGAAGCAATGCAACTTGCTCATTAGTTAGGATATCACAAACATTTCATAAATAGTAGTGAAGCTAAATATTTTATACAAAATCTACAAAAGTTGTATTTTTCCAATATAGGTGATGTAACAAGCCAATGACTCTATATAGACTAATTTTGACTCCCATAATAAATATATCGCTTATATTAAGGGCATTTTACACGGCTATGAAATATATGCTTGTTGAAAATTTAAAGTGTTTTATGTAGTTACCTTGGTGTTTTAAAACATTACCAATATCAATGAGAGAATCTACTTAATGTTTTTTATTCTTTTAATAACATTAGTTAATTGTGTTGAAATTTCTTATAAAGTGGTTTAAGTTCGATTTTGTACTTTATATCTTACCTAAAAACTAAGTCGTAATTAATAATAAAATTTTAATATATTTTTGAGAAACACAAACCATTGGTCAAAGGTTAAATCTTTGGTCTTAAAAAAATCATAAACTTTTAACTTGGTATATAAAACTTCATTTTATGATTTGACAGTTCATTTAGCTATTCAAAGTGTTAACCTAGTTGATTTTAGCCAAAGCTAATATCCATATTGTCCATATATTGTTAAGATGGATGAAACTTTTGAATAAAAGACATTTATATATCATGTATGTACATTAATAAAATGCAAATGGGATGAGCAATTATTTAATTTACTTATGTTTGTTGGTTTACACAAAAAAAGAACCATCACATCATAGGTTATCCAAACTTATACTATATGGTATCAAATCAAGTTATTAAACCACACCTAGTTAGTGGTGACTCTTTTAAGGTCTTAGTTTATGAAACTTATACATGCCACTTTAAATGATGCTATATCTAAAAGAAGAAAATCATATTATAATATCTTGAAATCCATAACATTATAAATTTTGGCCATGATAACATATCTTCATACAATGTTTGAGGCTCTTGTATTCTAAATTCTCTCTACACACATTCAAATCTTTATATTCTTACATCAAACTTGGAAATTTCTTAGGTATATCCTAGTTAAGCCTCCTTGATGTTACCACCATGTACAATATTGCATTTTGTTAGTATGCTAGAAAAGACAGAGTGAAATCCAATTCTTCTAATAGCCACATAGCTTACAATTCATTACTCAAGCTCTCAAGATGTGTGATCTCACATTTGTAACATACAAAGTGCCTTTAAAAGATAAAAATAAACATAGTGCTCTCTTCCCTTCACAAAAAAAAGACATTCATTGAAAGTGGGACTTGGAAAATTCTCAAAATCTCTAATATGGTGTTCAAAAGACATATCCACTCTCTTTGAACCAACTACAGTGTTAGCCCATTCTCACTTGTGATTGGTTACCAAGTGACCCTTCTTAGGTGGGTATTAAACTATTATTTAGGAGATCTTCATAGATTAAGAATCCTCAAGTCAATTCTTTGGGTAGGGGCCTTGACATTTTGCTACAAGGTAGACTTGGAGAGAAATCAATGAGCTAAGTTTGTATATCCAAATTAGGGTTGGACAATGTTGTATGTGGAGAGGTGTCCAAGTGACTAATTAACGATGCCTTCTCTAGCCTATAGGTGTCCAAGTGACTAATTAATGATGCCTCCTCTAGACCTATAGGGGCAAGTATGTCACATGTGGCATATTAGAGAAAAATTTTAATAGAGTGTACAATTTATAAAAATAAAAATTTGAAAACATGGGTGATATTTGCCTTATTCTTAACTTATGAAAGTAATTGAATATTCATTCAAATTTCTTAGAGAAACTTAGTCCATGTCATTTCCAACAAGGCTTTATTGAGAAGTGATATTGATGCAACATTTTGAGAGAAAGTGACTTCCTAGATTAAGGGAAGAAAAGGGATGGCCTAATTTGGAAATGAGTTGCTAGTATGAATCCAAGTGTTTGGATTGAGAACATTTGTGCATTTAGCTGTTGAGCTTAATGTCACATTGTCTTGAGAATCTAAGACAAAATATTTTTATGATCTTAGGAATGTCTAGATATAACCATAGCTAAGCTCCAAGAACAGAAATTTCTTCTCAAGCAGATAAAAGCTCTAGAATTCTAAAGTTGATGTAGATGTCGAAGTTTGGATTGACAGTATGGATAATTATTTCTCTACTATTGAAACTAGTGAAGCAAATAGATCTATGGTAGTGCATTTACACCTTAACTATTAGAAGGGTCAAGGACTTGGGATGAGATAAAATCTATGGCAAGAGGAAGATATCTTCCACCTCATTTGAAATCGAGAAGATGAATAAATTCTTTGACCTTCAATAACTTGAATTAACCCTAGAGAAGTATTACTTAAAGTTTGTTATCCTTTGGGAGTATATTCCACAAATTTCTATTATCCAACAAATTGCAAGGTGTTGCCAACACTTAAATTTTTCTTTTGATCATTATCTTGAATCGATGAGGATAGCCACGTTAGAAGATGCCTTAATGCCAACAACCAAGACCTTGGTCAAATAGATAAGTAAAGATAATGGAAACATCCACATTCCAAGAGGGAATGCAAATGATTATAGTGCAAGATCTACCTCACAATATGATCATGCTTATATGGTAACAAAAAATCAAGGAAATAAATGATGCTAGATTTGTTGATGAAACAAGTTACTTCAAGGAAGAAGGCCCAAAAAGAAACAGCTACAATTGCAATGAGCTTGGCTACTTCAGGTTTGAATGTCCCAACGATGAAGGGACTACTAGTTGGAAGGTTCTCGTTATCCTCTTGGAATAAAAAACTCAACTAGTAGACATGGTACAAGCTATGCAACCAACCACAATCTTACACTATCATTAAAAGCCAATGATTGACTAGACCTTGAAAAGGAAGTAGGATACAAATTTTGAATCCAAGCTATATCCTTTGTGATGGATCAATCATGTTAATTGATGTGTATTGGAATATTTATCTTTGTAGTTACCCTAGTAATAAAGTTACAAGTATAGTGAATCACTTTTGAGAATGTATCCTTGGCTTTTGTGAGATGAGGAATAAATGTTGTTTGTTCACTATAGATGGTAGACCTTTCATTGTGAATGGTGATGACACCTATTGGCTAGATAGCCTTACTGCTCCTTTCTTTTAACAAGTCATCATCTCGTATGACTTTGTCAAATACACTTGCCAATACATCTCTTTGCAAGCTCGAGTTGCTTGCTAGGACCTTGTACATCTCTTCATTCTTTATGCCATTGATGAAGAGGTGGATATTGCTCTAGAATTAGGTCATTCAATTGTAGGGGTTTGTTTGTAGAGACCTCTTAAATGAGTGACATAGTCTTGAATCTCCTCCTTAACCTTTTGGCTCACATCCATGAGCTTGAGAATAAAGTTATTGGCATATCTTGTCTTTGAAATGCATTTGATGGACAAGTTCTTGAGGATATTAAAATCATTCTTCTTGACATCGTTTAGGCTCGTGAACCATGCATAACCCTTTTCACCTAAACAAAGTCCAAAGGCCTCTCAAATGAGTGACATAGTCTTGAATCTCCTCCTTATCCTTTTGGCTCACATTCATGAGATGGAGAATCAATTTATTGGCATATCTTGTCTTTGAAATGCTTTTGATGAATAAGTTCTTAAGGACATTAAAATCATTCTTCTCAACATTGTCTAGGAACCATGCTAAACCATTTTCCCCTAGATAGAGTCCAAAGGCTTGCACTCTTTCGTCTGCATCCATGAGGTTATTCACCTCACATACCTACTCGAATTGTTCAACAAAGCTCTAAGATTAATCTCCTATCATATATCTATAAACTTGCTTAGTGGGATGGTTGGTACTTTTGTTTGGCCTCTAGTTTTTTGTGCTACTTCTAATCCAATCAAGAGTGTGGTGGCTGGAGCAACACTACCTTTCTCTATAGAAGTTTCATCCAATAACCACTTGAGAAGGAGCTCAAAAGGACTAAGATTAGCATTGGATTCCTCCTCTCTAGCTAGGTCCTACCATCCCTCCGATTAGGTCTAGGATTGATTGGATTTGACCTAGCTCTGTGTCCTTCCTCTATTTTTCTTGTATTTGATTTCTCATGAACTATGCCACGTATAATAAGATTATTCCCATGTTTTCTCTTAGTCTTGACATTAGCTAGGATATCAACTATGGGTCTTGATGAATGTTTTGCTCTGGTGTATTGGTCATAAAGTGTGATCATCTGTTGGATGTCCATAGGGAACTCTATGGCATCAAGTTCCAAACTATTGGGGTGTTAACCCCAACACGAAGAAAGTAGAAAGAAGTGGAAAAGACACAGGGCAAAGGCGGAAAAAAGGTAGCCCGACTGAAGAAAGAAAAGGAGAAAAGGCCAAAAGCGTAAGGGCAACCTTAAAAGTCCAAGGCAAAGGCAAAAGGGGAAATGCGCATTTTAAAATAAAAAGGCGCACCCTGAAATCTTGTAAAAGAGCGCCGGGTTCTCACCCGTGCAATTTGTAAATGTAGACGGGCGGTGGAAAGGAAGCTAGGAAGATAGAAGGACAATGGGAAAAAGGGCCTAGGCTATGGCCAGCCATGTAAAAAGGGGAAATAGGGATGACTGCCCAAAAGGGATTTAGGGTTTTGTATATAAGGTTGAAAAGTGAATGAGAAGCTCATTCTTGTATGTGGCCAAAAGTAGCTCTCCTCTTCTTCTTCTTCTTCTTGTTCTTACTTGCTTGAGCTTGTGCTTGAGAGAGGGAGTGTGAGACTGTGAGGGAGTGAGTGTGTAAGGGTGAGGGACCGTCTCCTCTCTTCTTCTCTTCTCTTCTCTTGTCTTGTCTTGCTCGCGGCAATGGAGCTTGGAGCGTGGAGCTTGCTTGAAGCTTGCACTTGGATCGTGGAGCTACCGGAGTGCGCGGGAGAGGAGGTAACTCGAACGGCATCAAGGTAAGCTCACTACACCCGTAGATATGGATGGCGCGTCGGCTATGTGAGAGGTAGCTATTAGTGCTCGGCTTGGAACGCTTGAAACAATAAGCGGTCCTGGGTCTTGGCGGTTGAGTGAAAGCTCCCACATTTTGGTTCTGTTGTTGCCGGGACCAACAGATTCAAGCCTTGAGCGCTTGCGTGCTTCAAATCGAGCATTGGAGTAGGGTTTTCCCCGAACCGGTGCTTGAGGTAGATAGGTAGGAAGCGAGGGGGTTGAAGATGGTATTCGATCTCCTTGGCAAGTAGGTTTGCTGCTTTCTGAGATTTATGTTGTGGAATGGAGTAGTATAGGTATTTATTTTGTGATTTGGATGCATTTAGGGTAGGAAAAAACAAAGAAAAAGAAGAAAAAAATAGGCAAACAGTAGGGTTTTCTGTTGCTGTATAACAGGCTAAAACAGGAAAACAGGGGACCAGATTCAAGTTCTGGGTGAGACAGGGACAGGGAACTAGCTGTGACGTTCTGCAGTGCTGGGAAAGGACCTTAAGAGGCCTGGGAGGCCAGGACAGACCTCAATTCCTTGGTTTGCCTTGTGAGAGAGAGAGAGAGAGAGAGAGAGAACTTCTGGTTCACAGGACGAGGAAGCGCTACCCCGATTTCTTGGCATCGGTGATTCGAGCTACTCCAGGTGAGTCTGGTGTTTTCCAACAAGTGCCCTGATCAGATCTAGAAAAGTCTGTGGTGATCGCGTGCACCAGATAGTGAGGAGGGGTCAAACGCGCGGGAATCGCGCCCGTCGTCGCTCACGCACTCGGACCAACTCGCTGTGGTCCGATTCCTAGAATCGGACCACTCGAGTTCGGGAGTCGGACCGTCAGATTTCCAGAATCGGACCACCCTGTCCGATCCGATTCCCAGAATCGGACCAGCCCGATTGGACGTGCCACGTGGCACTCGGACCAACCCGTCCGATTTTGAGAATCGGACGCTCGGACCAACCGGTCCGACTCAGACACTTGGACACTCGGACGAGTCCATAATCGGACCACTCACAATCGGACCAGTCTGGTCTGATTCCCAGAATCGGACCACGGCCAGAATCGGACCACCCTGCCCGATCCGATTCCTAGAATCGAACGTGACCAAAATCGGATCACTGGGCCGATCGGACCAACCCAAAATCGGACGTCTGATTCTGATAATCGCACATCTGAGAATCGGACAAAAAACTGTCAAAATCTGACACATGGCTAGAACACAAATTTTGATACATCTAAACCCCGAGATTGACCCCTAAGGCTACGTAGAGCTGAAGGCATATCACAGATCCATAACCGGGCTAAAATTTAGAGCACGTAGTTCAAAATTTGGCTATAACCGGTCCTCCAAATTGCATATGGCTTCTACCGTAACGGCCCTGCGGGCCGGGGGGACTGCCCCCCGAACCCCCGCAGAGGGGGCTCTGCCCCCTCCGCACCTCCCCCAAGTAGGTTGGAGAGAAAACGCGCGCCGTGACAGCCCTTCCAAATTGGACCCTAGTGAAGTAATGGCTCTACACCAGCATGGAATCTCACTTGTAATAGAACAACCAAAAGCCCATACCCGAACAGAGAGAAACAGAGACCCTAGAACATCAATGGGCCAATCTAGCCATCAAGGGCAAAAAGGCCACACCACGAGAACACAAAGACATTGTGTTCAGACTGTGTCTAGTCAAAGCAAAATGCAACTTCAGCAAGCTACAAATGCGAATATGACTAGACATAACACTCTTGACGAGAGATGTACCTTGAATAGCACTGCACTGACGATCCAAGACAGCAGTGGAGAATCCACATCTGGTCGTGCAGTCGAGAACTCAAGGGCATCTGTCAGAAGGCTTAAATTTACAAGCTAGGACCCGGAAGATGAAGACATAGTACCACCTGCTTATCTTAGGGTCAAACTCACCGCGAAAAGAGAGCATACTATCGATGCTCTGATTGATGAAGGAGCAGATTTTAACATCTTGACCTATGAATCATGGACCCTACTAGGCCAACCAGAGCTCACATCGACTAGTGCAACTCTTAGCCCTTATGGGGAACACCCACAAGCACTCATGGGGAAGTGCAAAATCCTTGCGACAATTGAAACAGAAAGCTTGCCTATCCTATTTTATGTTCCTCCAAAAAGTGCTAGCTGCAAGAAAGAAACCCTCCTAGGAAGACCCTTCAAAAGGGCGACCAAATGTGAGGCTGACTATGTAGCACAGAGGATACACCTGACACTACCGGGTGTGAGGATAGTCACCACCTTTAGCAAGGGTGACCTCATCGAACCTCAAGGGAAAGGCAAGGAAGGTGATGACATAACAGTCACACCAACAAATGAGGGCAAGGACTTGTTGGAAGAGTTGATACAAGCACAGGTCGAACAACGAGAACCAGTGAGTGAGGCCATGCCGGAAACAAGAAGGTCAAGAGACAAGGCCAAGGACAGGGTTTGGACTCACAAATATGGTAGAAGACCACGAAAGAAGCCCAAGCCTTATAGGTGAAGGCATCGATGGAGAGCTAGCACAACGCCGCGATGGATATTCAAAGCGTTGCTTCGTGCTCAAGGGTATTATGCAGGAAACCAATGGATTTGGGTACCAAAAACCCCTGCTGAACCGCCTCTATCAGCTGAAGGCCAGAGTGCCTCAAAAGCATGGCACAGGAGGAAATCTAAGAGAAACCCTAGGTCTCAAGGCAAGAAACCAGACATGGCTGTTTGAAGGAAGGAGCCCCAGCCTAGCATGCTAAATAGACAGATGTCATACGTAGCCATTGAGCAGGCACAAAAATCGTTAGCGCCCAAGGAGCCTTTGATTCCCCAAGGGGAGAACAAGCATCATGGGCACAACATTGCTCAAGGCAAGGCTGATCGCTCAACAAAGCAAATGGCACAATCGTCTAGTAACCTCGAGCTGTTCATTCAGCGAGTGCCAAGCCCACCCAAGAGTCCTAGATCTCCTACGCCCTCTTTTCCCAAACAGACACAGGAAGCACTTCAGCAGTTGTCAAGGGCGACTGCTCAATTCCAATCTCTATCTCCATCTAAGCTTCCAACCGTCAAAGAGGTGGGACATGATGCCATCTGTAGCCCTCGACCCAAGGATATGCCTAAGCCACCTAATGCGACTAGATCAGCTCATGTTCGATCTACATAGTTGAGTGCTCAAAGACCAACAAAAGACATGACCACGTCTAATTGCCCTAGGGACTTGACACCGCAATCCACCAAGGGTAGCCAGCCCACTATACTAGCTGCTACTACTTCCAACCAGGGACCACAGTAGTCACAGCCCTTGGCTGTAACAGTACCCTATGTGGAACGTGTCCTTAGAAGTTCACATGTGGAGGAGGTGTCACAACCAAATCCCTCGGCAACTCCAGCACTTTCAAAGTGCCTAAAGCCCAGGACGGAGGAGTCAAACGCAAGGGAGTTGGTTGAAAAGCTAGACTCTCTGAAAAGGGCGGCAGTTGTGCCCTCACAACCGGGCAAGGCTATTCAACAAACCACGGCTATGTCCCATAAGGACACACTAGAGAAGGGAAATGCTGAAGCCCGACCAAGCACATCAACGGTCGATATAGCCCAGGGTCCTGAGTTGCTGACTTGCAAGAATACATAGTCTTGTCTTGTAATAGGCAAGTTCCTCATTCATGGAAAAATCCTAATACTTAATCTTGAGTTTTGGATTTGAATCCTTGACGAAAATTTATCTTAAGAAGTTATGATATCTTGGATCCTTTGCTGCCTCTTCTTTAGCTATTTCTATGAGAGGGTTACTGGGCGCAGTGAAATCATTGTGGCAAAAGTTCTAGCCCTACTGGGTTCTTCTAGGATTAGAGCATTAAGGAATGATTTACGGCTTAGGGCATCTGTAATCACATTCTCCTTTCCTAGTCTATACTTGATTTCAAAGTCAAATTCTTGCAAGGGCTCAATCCATTGATATTGTCTCATATTGAGATCCAGGTAAGTAAAAATCCACTTTAGGCTTTTATGATCAGTGACTAGAGAAAACCTATTACCAAGCAGGTAATGTCTCCATAGTTTAAAGGTATGAATTACAGCAACTAATTCTAGATCATGTGGCATAGTTTCTTTCGTGGATCTTTAATTTTCTTGAAGCATAGGCTATTGGATGTCCTTCTTGCATAAGCACACAACCCAAAGCAAGAGAGCTTGCATCAGTTATGACTTTGAATTCTTTGCTTAGGTTAGGTAGCCTGAAGATAGGGGTGGTTACCAAACTCTGCTTAAGCTTCTCAAAGCTAGATTGTTTGGTGGACATCCATGTAATGGAGACCTACTTTTTGAGAAGGTGGGTGAGAGGTGCGGCGATTGAGGCATAGTCTTTAATGAAGACTCTATACCAACCCATTAGCCCTAGAAAGCTTCACACTTCCTTGACAGTTGTCGGGGGTGGCCAATCTTGTACATCTTGGACCTTGGCAGGATCCACTGAAATCCCATCTGTCGATACTATGCATCCTAGATATTCAATCTGATTCTTGAAGAATACACATTTCTTCTTTTTAGCATATAGTTTGTGGGCCCTAATTGTTTCAAGAGCTATTTGTAGTTGTGGTCCATGGTCTTCTTCATTCTTAGAATATGTTAAGATATCATCAAAGAAGACGAGGACAAAGTTGTCAAGGTAGGGTTGGAAAATGCCTTGCATCAACCTATTGAAGGTGGCAGAAGCATTTGTTAATCTAAACGATATGACAATAAACTCATAATGATTGTACCTTGTGTTAAAAGAAAATTTAGGAATAACTTCCTCCCTAATTCTTATTTGATAATATCTTGATCCGATATCGATCTTTGAGAAAACCTTTGCTCCCTAGATTCGTTCAAACAACTCATCTATCCTGGGAATCGGATATTTATTTTTCATTGTCACTTGGTTCAATCCATGGTAATTGATACAAAGGTGGAGTGTTATGTCCTTCTTTTTCTAAAATAGAACTGGGGTTCCCCATATAGTAAATTACTTGGTTGAATGGTCTAATAGCTTCTTGAATTGTTCTTTTAGCTCAATGGCTTCAAGAATTGACATTTGATAGGGTCATTTGGTGATGGGGGCAGAGCCTAGAATGAGTTGAATTTCATGATCTACTTTCCTTGTGCGGGTGGGAGTTCTGTCGGGTCTTCTGGAAAAAAATCCGCATATTCTTTTAGCCAAGATGGTTGATCCTTGGCTTCACTATCCTACTAAGCCTTGTTGAGTTTAATTAAATAGATAAGTAATCCTTTCTTCAGCCCCTATACTATTCAGGAGGCTTTAGCCAACCAAACCTTAGGGTTTCTTGCTTCTCCCTGAGTGGTTGCTTATTCTCCCTTTGAGATTTGGAATGTGATTTGGCCCTTTTTGCAATGGATATGGGCATTGTTTGGAATTAACCAGTCCATTTCTAGCAGGCATTCATAAGCTTCAAGGTTCATAATTCAGAAGTTCATTTTGGAAGAATTGTCACCCAAGCTAAATTATACCTTGCTAGTTTGTTATGTTGATATAGCTTATTTTCCATTTGCTAACTCCACAAGCAATCTAGGTGCAAGAATAGTGTTTATGCCTAGCCTTTTTGCACATTATGGTGATACAAGAATGAGTGGGTACTTCCACAGTCGATTAAAATTCGAAAGGGTTTACCTTGATAATCTGCTAGTGCTTGAATTACTAAGAATTGGCGATTTGGACCCTTCTTATTGAGAGTGGTATGTACTCTAGCTCTTTTCATATCAGATTCCATTGTGGGATCTTTATCATTACTAATCTCCTTTTTAGGTCTATTTCAGCAACCTTTCCCCTGGCATCTTGGCTTTGCCCACGAAACCAAGCTTCAGGCATTGCCTCTTGAAATGTCATGGTTCCTTACAATAGAAGCACCTTGGAGTCTCATTGCCCCTTCCTATGGGTATAAATCTTCCCACTTCATTTGATTTGGCCTTCTTTGTCATGTTTGGTTGGTACTAGCCTTGGGCTCTTTTTACATAACCTTGGAAGTTTCCCTTATTCTAATTGTTTCTATTTCAAATTTTTGCATTCCTTGGGCTTTGTTTGATCTCTTGAACTATGGGAGCATATTGTAAATCCGATGGCCTCATTGATTCAAGATGTGTATTCAAGGGCAAATTTAGACCATTGAAAAATTTTAATACTTGCTGTGAAACATCCATCGTGGGTGCATAGTTTAGAAGTGTTACAAATTTGGAGTAGTAGGCTTCTAGGCTTAGGCTTAACTGCTCTAGATTGAAGAACTCATTCAAAGTCTGGGCTTGATATGTGGGTGGAAGATATCTCCCACATCCCGCATTCTTAATCTTATCCCAAATGAAAGCAATTTTGGATGTTCTTTGGTCCTTGCATCATTGTTTCCACCAAAGATGGGCATCTCTTGTGAGTTTTAGTTTGGCAATCATGGCTTGATTTGATGGTGCAATCCCTCCAGCAATGAAATAGTCTTCCATAGATTCTATCCATGTTTTTGCTTCAGTTGGAATGTCCCTCCCTTTACCATCAAACTATGATGGCTTATACTCCTTCAGAAGAAACTTCTTCTCTTGAGCTTTTGTAGTATATTGAGATTTGGGGTGACATTCTAAAGAATTATGCAATTTTATGATCAATTTTCTCTCCAACCATATTCAGGAAAAAAAATTTACTTGCTCACTCTACCTCATTAATTTAGAAAGGCAATTACGTACTACTTGTCCTTCTGCTAATGGGTTTATCACTCTACCTCATTAACGATCAGGATTTAGTTTCTGTGACCTTGAATGGTCTAGGAAAGGATTATGCACAGTTTCAGACATCCATTTCAATTCATGAAAGATTTCCTGATTTTGAGGAGCTGATTGCTCTTCTAATTTCTGAGGAGCAAAGAAATGGTGGTGCATCTTCTTCAGGAGGAACTTCAAAAGAAGCTGTCTTCTACTCAAATGCTGGAAGAGGTAGAGGCAGAGGTAGAGGAGACCGATATGGAGGCCGTGGTAGAAATTAGAATATGCAGCAAACTCAAGAAAACCAGTCCTATGGAGGAGGACGTGGTAACTCTAGAGGCAGGGGGAGCCAAAGAGGTCGTGGTGGATGGCAAAGAGGCCAAAATGCAAACAGCAATGTTGAATGCTACTACTGTGGTAAAATGGGTCATATGGCTAAAGACTGCTATAAAAAGCAGAATGACATCATGAATGGAAAACTGCAACAAGGGAATTATGCATCTTCTAGTAGACAGGGTGATGACAGAAATGAGCACTTGTTTATGGTGCAGCACATGAACAATTTTGTGACAAGTGCAGAAGAAAGCAATGATGTATGGTATGTTGACTCAGGTGCATCAAACCACATGACAGGTCATGCAGAATGGATGGAGGATGCAAGGAAAATGGAAAAACCAGGATTTGTGGAGACTGGTGATGATACTGCACATCCTATTGTGCAGATTGGAAAAATTCCTTTGTCTATGCAGGATGGGAAAAAGAAATACCTGTCCGATGTATTTCATGTCCCGAATATCACCAAGAATCTGGTTTCTGTTGGTCAAATGGTTGAGCAGGACTTGCAGGTCAGATTTAATCCTCATGGATGCTTTGTTGAGGATATGAAAAATAAAGGTCGCTTGATAGCAAAAGGAAAGAAGAAGGGCAGAATGTTTACATTGGATGAAGACATGTCTGAATTGAGTGCAGCAATGTTTGCACATGGGACCGGTGTAGTTGCAGATATTGATATCTGGCATAAACGCATTGGTCATGTTAATGTACAGTGACTTAAATCAATGCAGGCCCAAAATATTATTGCTGGTTTGCCGAAATTCAAGGTTGCAGAAATGCATAAGGTATGTGAAGCATGTCAGTTTGGAAAATAGGCAAGGAAACCATTTCCTAGACATGTTCAAGAGAGTAAGAAGCCATTGGAATTAATCCACTCTGATGTGTGGACAACTAAAGCTACATCTCTTGGAGGCTGTCATTATTTTGTCAGTTTTATTGATGACTGTAGCAGAAAAGTTTGGGTGTATTTTATGAAAAAGAAAAGTGAAGTTTTTGGGCATTTCAAAACACTTAAAGCGATGGTTGAAAAAGAAACAGGCCTGTAGATAAAATGCCTAAGGTCAGATGGAGGGGGAGAGTACCTCTCAAATGAGTTTGCAAGGTTCCTGCAGGAGCATGGCATAAAGCAGCAATATTCATGCAATCATACCCCACAACAAAATGGAATTGCAGAAAGGAAAAATAGGCATATTGGAGAGGTATCTCGTGCCATGCTTAATGAAAAAGACTTGCCATATTTTTATTGGGCTGAAGCAGTTGCTACAGCAGTCTACATAATGAACAGGACTCCCACTGCAGCAATACATGGAATGACTCTAGAGGAGAGGTATACTGGTAGGAAACCAGATATTTCTCATTTGAAAATTTTTGGTTGCATTGCCTATGTACATGTGCCAGATGAGTTGAGATCCAAGTTGGATCCAAAAGCTGAGAAGTGCATCTTTATTGGTTACTCTCTGCAGCAAAAAGGGTATAGATGCTATAACCCTTCTACTCGTAAGTTTACAGTGAGCAAAGATGTTGTTTTTTATGAGATGAGTAGCTGGTATAAACCAGTAAATGTGATTAGTGATGTAGATGCACAAAATGGTAATGCTGCACAAAATTCACAGCAGCAATCACAAAATATTAGTGGACCTGGAGCGTCCTCTAGTAGTGGTTCACATTCTTCGCCATGGACAGGCAGATTGAGATCAGGAGAATCTTCTCAAAGTAATGCAGATAGTGGTATGCAGGTATCACGAAAAGGAAAAGAGAAGGTTGATCAGCCCATGTTTGATGTGAATGCAAGTCACTCTTATGTGGATGGTGAATCCAGTGGCTCAGAACAGAGCATTGATGATGAGTTGGGTATTCCTTCTATTGTTACACCTGGAGTAAGGAAGACCAGGGATGTTTTGAGAGCACCTGGGAGTGAACCTACTTTGCGCAGGTCTACGAGAGCTAGGTATCCTGTGGATAGGCTAAAATATGATGGATTTACAGCCATTCACTATGCATATATGGTTAAAGTGATACAGGAACCAGAACCCACTTCTTTTGAGGAAGCCATGGGAAAAGAAAAATGGGAGAAAGCCATGGATGAAGAAATGGATGCCTTGGAAGCAAATGCTACATGGGAATTGGTACCTTTGCCTAAAGGTAAAAATGCAATTGGCTGTAAGTGGATTTATAAGGTGAAGCACAATGCAGATGGTTCTGTGAATAGATACAAGGCAAGATTAGTAGTCAAGGGGTATGCACAAACATATGGCATTGACTATGAAGAAACATTCAGTCCGGTTGCAAGGATGGCAACCGTAAGAGCAGTCATTGCTATGGCTGCATCAAAGGGATGGTCTTTACATCAAATGGATGTAAAGAATGCCTTCTTGCATGGTGATTTGCAAGAAGAAGTCTATATGGAGCAGCCACCAGGTTATGTGCATGATGTTCATCCCGAGTTTGTTTGTAGGTTGAAGAAAGCCTTGTATGGCTTGAAGCAAGCACCTAGAGCATGGTCTGACAAGATAGGACAGTATCTTGTCACTATTGGCTTTCAGATTTCCAAGGCTGATTTCTCACTTTATGTGAGAAAAACAAAGAAAGGTATTATGCTACTTGTCATTTATGTTGATGATTTGATTATGACAGGTGACAATGATGAAGATATCCTTCATGTGAAAATGCTATTGAAGCAGAAGTTTGAGATAAAGGATTTGGGAGAGCTGCGTTATTTCTTGGGCATTGAGGTGATTAGATCACCAAGTGGGATACAGCTCTTGCAGAGGCAGTATGGATTGGACATGCTGTCCAAATATGGGATGACAGGCTGTAAGCCTATTTCAGTTCCTTTGGAGCAGAATGTGAAGCTGAGCACAGATGCAGGTGAGCTTCTAGAAGACCCTACTATGTACAGACGCATAGTAGGAAGTTTGATTTATATGACTATTACCAGGCCAGATTTGAGCTATGCTGTTGGATTGGTAAGTCAGTTTATGCATGCTCCAAGGAAACCACATTTGGATGCGGCTAGACGCATACTCAGGTATGTGAAGTCCACATTGCAGTATGGATTATTTTATGAGACTGGGGTTCAGATACAGTTGCATGGATACACTGATGCTGATTGGGCTGGTAGTATTTCTGATAGACGATCTACCAGTGGATATGTATTCTCTTTTGGGAGTGTTGCAGTCACTTGGAGCAGCAAGAAACAGCCTACAGTTGCCTTGTCGAGCACAGAGGCTGAGTACAGGGGTGCAGCAATGGCTGCATGTGAGGTAGCTTGGTTGCATAAGCTACTTTATGATATGCATCAGTCTACAGATGGGCCAGTTGTCATTTATTGTGACAACATGAGTAGTATACACTTGGCAAATAACCCAGTCTATCATGCTAGAACAAAGCACATTGAGGTGCATTATCACTATGTGCGAGAGAGGGTTTTACTAGGTCTTATTGATCTAGTTTATGTCAGCACAGAAGATCAGGTAGCTGACATATTCACGAAGGCATTGGGCACAGAGAAGCTGCGCAAGTTCAGAGACCTGCTTGGTGTGCAGGAATTGGGATTGAGCTCGAGGGGGAGTGTTGAGATATCGAGCTCCACTCGTGATACGCCAGGGTGACCGTTGTGCATTTATGTCACCGACTTGTCAGTTGCAGACGCGGTTGGTACACCGCCCATGAATAATAGCTACATGATAGTTATCCTTATCTACTCTAGTTTGTGGCTCAGTTAGTATGCCACCTTAGTTAGTTGAGTTTGGTTTGAGACCCATATATGGGGTTCTTCTATTTCTTTGTACTAGAGTTCTTTTGGCTTACACAACTAAGAAGAGGAAAACTGTTTTCAGCCTCCACCCTTGTGTGTCTTCCCCCATTGTGCAAGCAAGAAAGCTTCAAGCGAGACTCCTTCCTTCTCTCCCACAATCTTGACATCTTTCCACTATTTTTTATTATCGAGGAGACAAACATATGGGAAACAATAATTCTATACGTCAATAGGAAGGGAATACATTATTCGAGTAGTTCGGGAGCTCATATTATTCTTGGAAAATATTTTTCTACTACAATCTAGGCGTGGCATTGCGATACATTCATCGCATAGTAATTTAGATTTTGAGAATAGATATCTAATCATCTATATTTCAGAGGAAGATCAGGTAATCCATCTTTCTTATAGTTGTGGCAACTGGAGCATCCTACAACCATGACTCAATCAACTGGTATAACCCTTGTAACTTGCTCATAGATGTACCGATTTAGTTTGACATGTCACCCTCTCATGAACATGTTTGAGTTTACTCTGGCCTCATAGAAGAGATAAATCTTGGAAACTTTGAGGGATTCCATCCACCTTAACCTCTTTAAATTATTCTAGAGGAAAGCAAGATGGTTTGTGTCAATGTAACAATACCCTCCCCTTAATATCCATCACCTTTCATAATACAGGGGTGAAGGATTGTATATCTGATCTAATATCTGCATTATGTGGTTTCCCTAGCTGAAGCTAGAGGAGTGTATTGCTAACATAAACATAACTTGCAAAATCAAGAATCATTTACAAGGCTCGTCTTTTTGCCAAAAAATCAAGAACATATATCAACAAGAGAAGATTTCACTATTTAAGGGAAATATATTTTATGTTGTAAATATAACTAGTATTATTTACTTGGATTGTGTCCTAGATCAACGTGTGCTCTGATACCAATTGTAATGTACCTGTCCAAGCCTTCCTTGGCTTGTATGTTCTTAGTAGCCCATCAAGAGATGTCCTAGGGAGCATCATCCAAAATTTTGATGAAAACCCTCAGAGTTTGCTAATTAGGCTTGCTTGAGTCTACCCCGCAGCAGTGGAAGTTCTAGTTGTTCCCACCAGAATCGACCTAAGCCTTTCTAGTCAAACCTATTACTAACGGCTTACTAGTATTAGCAGTTTGAGATTCCATTCCCTATAGGAATTTGCTGACTGAAATGGACTTATGTTGTGCTGGGTTCAAGTGAACGGGTGAAGTATGACACTTTAATCCCTTCTTCCCTAGGTTTCAAAGTGGTGCGAGTCAAGCTTTCTAGTTTCTAATGGTCCATCAAGTGCGATTTTTATTTCTTATTAGGAAGCTCTCGGCTTACCGAGACCACCCAGCCATAGGTCTGGGTCCATCCTCCCACTTCCCTTGACAGAGTAGTTTTCGTTACCTAATTACCTACCACTTAAGGTTCAACATATAAAAAGAGCTTCTTTGAATTATCTCTTAATACAAATTCATTACACGTCTTTAATTTACGACACAAAAACAAAGTAAAGAAATTCCTTCTCAATAGTTCCTTTCAAAAAAATGACTTTTACATTGTTTTCTATCCAAAGTATCATTCTCTTCAAGTTCCATTTCCCAACCAGTATTAGAACTTCCATGACACAGTCTGGAAATTGAAGGGTAGTTGGCATTTTATAAGAGTCCAAGGAGTTTATGACTAGATCCCCATGGTGTCCTTACCTCCTCATGTCGACTAGAGTTCCCTACACAATACCTTTCGCATCATAATAGGTCTATTCTCACTAACACGAAAAAAAGAGAAAAAACCCTTGGAGTAGGTTTTGTTCACGATGGCCTTAGGGAGGTCTAGTGCCATTAAGAACACTACCTCAGTCAGGGTTATGTGCTCACTGAAATACTGCCTCAATTGGTAATCTATACTTAGTTGTACATCTTTTAGCTTGATGACTTTTAGAAAAGATCAGTACCTAACTTGCAATCACAAACATCTTACTTCGAATGCATTATACATAAACTTTTAACAAGTTTATTTTCAAGACAAATATTTTCTTTTCAAAAATTAATAACAAGGAGACAATTTAGCATAAGTGGAAATACCTTCCAATAGTCTTCCTGGATTCCCCCTTCCCTGGGGACTAGTTTGGATTGAATCTAAACAACAATTTCATACTTGAGAATAACTCCCTTGGAGTTTTGTAGGTCCGTGCCCACAATAAAAGAAAATCTTGGTTAGTTTAATTACGAACAACATCCTTTGGCAATTTCATATTGAGGTCTCTTATATACCAATGATTAGCGTCCGTGATTACCCATTAGAGATTTTGTTCAATAAACACAAATAAAAAATATGAAATCTTTTTGGGACATAATACCTTCCTTGTACTCGCTTAGGTTCATCTTGTACAGACCCAAGTTACCCCTTGAAATTTTTTTTTAAAGAATTCTTTTAAAAAGATTATATGCATGAATCAAATGAAAACTTATTTTAAGAATGTAACTTTTGTTGCATGTTCATAGGATGAAGGCCTGCTAGCTATTTTTATTTTTAAAAAAACAGTACATGAGGATCCATGATAGGTGCTTGGTTGATGGTATTCATAGCTTTTTTTACAATCCCCATACTCGCCATTCCGTTCGTAGTAATTGTGCGTGCAACATCATTGGCAACTCCTACTTCTACGACCTTTGTAACTTTCCTCTTTAGGGCCATGGTCTTTAATCGCAAGATCACAAAAGGGGATTTTAGCGAATGAGCTTAGGGGTAATTAGATTGACGGAATTTTGATTGATGGGCGAGGGGGAAGGCGATCACCAAGAATTTAGAAAAATCAAAAAGAGTCTTGATTTTTCCATAAAGAAATAGAATAGAAGGGATGGAGGATTCAAATTCAAGAGCTCACAAAATATCCTCCTTGTCTTTATGAGGAGAAATTCCCGTGCTCACGCTTCTCTTTTCCCATTCCCTCTTGCTCTATATTCCTGAGAAGGGCCTCTCCCCTCTTGCTTGGACTGCCCTCAATGACTCCCCATGCCTCGTATTTATAGCTAAATTGAAGAAGAATGGTTGTGGCCAAGAAGAAGAGCTCTTTATGGAAGGGATCTTGGCAAAATCAGCAATTTGAAGCTTTCAAGATGCAATCTAATGTTGGCGATTTGATCTTTGAGGTCTAGAGAGGTTGCTAGAGATGGCATGACTGATTCGCCTAGCTCTTGAATGATCTTGCTTTGATCCAAGCCTCTCATCGAATTGAGAAGAGGGGGAGATTGCTAGAGTTAATTGATGAATTACTAGAGCTGAATTCAAGCTTTTTGGTTCAAAATCGAAGATGCTATATTTGGGAAAATTGATGAGTCCTTTTTTCCATTAAAAGAAGGGGAAGGACATGTTCATCGTCATCATCTCCCTCTCAATCTTCTTATTTTTTTTAAAAGCATTAATCTTTAAATCTTAAATCTTTTGTAACTTACCTTACTTACCAAGTTTTAAATGTGTTTGGTCAATCTTCGACTTATGGCTCACAGCTCTCATTCATGCAGTAACTTTCGTGTCGGATGGCTATAGTCCTTATTAATCCAAAAAAATGTCATGTTACAATCCTCGAGTCACTTTTCTAGAGATCTTCTCTATTTTATGTTTTAGAGTTCTTCAAGTTCATTTTTGCAAGAAGTTGGGAAGATTTTAAATTAAAATCGACATATCACAGAGCTCATGTTAGGACTATTGGTTGTTGACTCCAATTGGTAGGGTTCCACTATTATTGTTAAGTTGCCATTGGAAAAACTGTTTGAGGCCACTACTATTGTGGTTGAACCATCATTTGAGGCACTATCTACGACCACTATGGATTTGATGCAATTGTACTATGGCACTATTTGCATCTGAGGGTAGGGGTAGGGAACAGTCATTGAGCTAAGTGGTAGGGAAAATCGCCAACCAATGCTCAAGGGTTCTAGCATTGTTCATCACACACGCTACCATGAACTTAGCTACATGAAGATTTGGGTCTTTATTGTATTCTCCCTTAAAGATTAGCAATGAGACTATATTCATTGGTCTGTCATCCACATTTCTAGGAGAAATCTGGCTTGGAAGGGAACCTTGGCTCACCATTGGGACTTCTGTAGGCAATCATGTAAGGGCGTCAAAGGAGGCTTCTGCTGCTAGCTTCTTCTTGGCTTTTATTTTTTCATTCTCCCTTTTCACATACCTCTAGATTTTTTCTAGTGCATCCCTCTTGATTGCATCATTCATCAAGGAGTTAGCTCCACCCAGTTTATCTATACTCAACAAAAGGAAATCATAGGGCCTTCAATCTCTGGAGAACTCTCTTGCCAACATTTTTTCTACTTCCTTCTTTTCAACATCTCTAAATTTTTCTTTCATGCCACTATATAGGGAAGATATTCAGTTATGAAGGTATTAAAATTCATTATTTTGAGGATTGTTATGGTGCCATTATTCTAATAGTACCCACTTTGAAGGTTCTCAATGGTGTATATTGTAAAAAACTAAGTTTATCAAATTCCAATGGGTTGTCAATTGAACAAATAGAAGGTTATCTATGCACGAAGAATCCCACATATATTGATGTTGTGCATCCACGAAAAAATCCTAACTATTTTCCTTCTTATTCTTGTGAACCTCCATTCACGACTCTTGAAGCTTCTTCCAAATCTTTCACTTGATAATATCTAAAAATTCTTCAATGATGGCTAAATATTCCATTGATATTCATTTTGTCTATTTTACTCTTCAATTTTGTGGGAAACTATTGGCTATAGTGATACAACTTTCTATGGCTTCAAAAGACAGTGGGATCAGTCTATCACATAGAGCCTGTATTAAGATAGTCACATGTTTTTGCCATTGAGGAATGCAGTTCTTATAGAAAGTGGTTTTTGCAATGAAGATCTCCAATTCTTCAACAATATAAGAAAGTCTACAATCTTCCATTGCTTTTCTTCCATTATGGGAGTTTTGAGGTCTCAAAAATGCCTTTTAGGAGGAGAGAGTGCTCTAGACCAATAGGAGTAAAGCCTCCGTAACAGAACTTCTATTTTAAAAAATATTAAAAATTATTTTACTATATATATATATATATATATATATATATATATATATATATATATATATATATATATATATATATATATATATATATACACACACACACACACACACACACACGTACATGTGTGTGTGTGTGTGTGTGTATGTATATGTACATATATATACATATATACTGAATTTATATTATTGATATCTATTTTTGGCCTCTTATATTTGTGATAACATACAGTCTCAGTCACTTTTATTTAATGATATATCTAAATTAATGATAATGATCAGTTTAATTTAAATTCAAGCTAGTAAAAAGCTTGGCACTCATTTTGTTCCCTCCTTTCTTTTATCCCTCTCATGTTTTTCTCTCCTTTGTGGTTCTCTCTCTCTCTCTCTCTCTCTCTCTCTCTCTCTCTCTCTCTCTCTCTCTCTCTCTCTCTCTCTCTCTCTCTCTCTCTCTCTCTCATTGTGCCATGGATACAGAAATTTGACCTTCAATAACACATCCAAGCTCCCAAATCACATCCATATCAGTGTTTAACTCATTCCAAATAGATGGAAGATGGATTCCTACTATCATTAGCAAAGGCAATTGGATCACTATGCAACATGCAAAACATGGGAAAAGACAAAGATATGAGATCTCGTTCATCTCTGCTTGGAAGGATAGAATTCGAGTGTAGAGGGAGCTCATGCTCAATCACCAATATCCACAGACCGCTTATTCATTCAAGCATTTCAAGCAAGCACCTATGGCTATCTCTCACCTAGCCGATGCACCTTCAATCCTACTCGGGTGTAGTGAGCTTACCTCGATACCCGAATGAGTTGCCTCCTCTCTCAAGCACATCGGTAGCTCCACGATTCTTGATGCAAGCTCAAGTATCCTCAAGCCTCTACCTCCAAGCTCCATCCTCCATAGCCGTGCGCAAGACAAGAGAAGAGAAGAGAATAAGAAGAGTGGAGACGGTGGAGAACTTCATCTCCTTGATCCCTAACCCTCACACACTCTATCCCTCACACCCTCACACTCCCTCTCTCAAGGACACACAAGCAAGCAAAGAGAAGAAGAGAAGAAGAGAAGAAGAAGAAGACTCTCTTGTTGCCACACACTAAAGAATGAGCTCTCGTTCACTTTTTTAACTTTATATACATGCCCTAAAATCCCATGGATACCCATCCCCTTCTTTACATGATTGGCCATTGTGGCAAGGTCCTCTTTTCCATTCCCTTCTACTTGGTCTATTTCTTTAGCCTATGCCCACTACCCTTTTACAATTTGCACAAGAGGGAGCCTAGCGCTCTTTTACAAAAGCTTTGGGATGCCTTTCACTTTAAAAATGTGATTTTGCCTTTAACTTGATTTTAGAGGCCGCCCTTGTACCTTTGCACCCTTAGGTAGCTTCCATCATTCCTCCCTTAACCATCAGCGCCTTAGGTGGCCTTAGGTGGACGAGTAGGTCTCCCTTGGTGCATCTAGTCTTGGAAGGTCGAGATATCTTAGGATCACTATCTAAGTTGACTTCTGACTCAGAATCAAACTCTATCTTCATTAGAAGAGGGAGTCTATAATGGCATCTGCAGCTCGGAAGGTGAGCCCATTCTCAACAATGGTGCAGCACTTGGTTGGTGGGCTAGTCATGCCTGCTTATAGAGGCAAGTGCAAGCTCAATCGCCAAGACCCACAGACCACTTATTCTTCAAACGTTTCAAGTGCTCACTAATGGCTATCTCTCACATAGGCAACGTGCTATCCTTGTCTCCGAGTGCAATGAGCTATCCTTGTCTCCAAGTGTAGTGAGCTTACCTTAATGCCTGATTGAGGTTCTTCCTCTCTCAAGCACTCCGATAGCTCCATGATTCTTGATCCAAGCTCAAGCATCCTCAAACCTCCACCTCCAAGCTCCATCCTCCATAGCCGCACGTGAGACAAGAGAAGGGAAGGGAAGAGGAGAGAAGAAGAAGAGAGGAGATGGTGGAGAGCTTCACCTCCTTGATCCCTCACCCTCACACACTCACTCCCTCATACTTTCACACTCCCTCCCTCAAGCACACACAAGCAAGCAAAGAGAAGAGAAGGAGAGAAGAAGAAGAGTCCACTTTGCCACACACCAAAGAATGAGCTCTCATTTATCTTTTGAACTTTATATGCAAAGCTCTAAATCCCATTTGTGCAATCATCACCTTTTTACATGTTCGTCCATAGCCTAGGCCCTTTTTTCCATTGTCCTCCTATCTTCCTAGCTTCCTTCCTACTGCCCATCTACATTTACAATTTGTAGAGGTCACAGCCTAGCGCCCTTAAAATAAATCAGTGTGCCTTGTACTCTTTTACAAAAGTATTAACTTGTGCTTTTTCTTGAGCGCCTCTCCTTGATTTAGGACTTTTTCACACTTCTTGTGTTTCTTGATTTTTCTTGGCGTGCCTTCATTCTCCATTCCGCTTTTGCCTTGGCTTTGTCTTCTACTTTAGATTTTCTAGATTTTCCACCTTGTGCATTTGAGGGTTAACATTATCCCACTCCTAGTTGAGTGCCAGTCCCATGGCACTTGTTGAGTTGTGAGTCGGACTTTGATGCTGGAGTAGCCAAGTGGCTTTTTGAGTTTGTGTACAAGTCGTGTTGGGAGGTGTGTTGGAGGGATTTATGGAACTTGAAAGCCCTTGAGTTGGAGACGATTTCTGGTGGTGGAGGGATTTATGGAACTGAAAGGCCCTTGCGTTGGATATGATATTTGGTGTTGCAGGGATTTATGGACCTATTGGAGGGATTTTTGGAACTAAAAGGCCCTTGCGTTAGATATGATCCCTATTGTCGAAGGGATTTTGGGGGGCGGGTCTATCTTTGAAATTGAAAATGATGCTAGATGGATCCATCATTTGACTCTCCATGGCTGAGTTCTCCTACGTTGTTCCCCATGAGCTCCTTCATTCACTTTTTGATTGTGGCTGCCCCTTGGTTGGTTGTGCTTTGCTTGATGGCACATGGCATAGGACGGGGAGGGCATTGCATGGATGATAGGGTCACTGAAGCTGGTGCTAGGGCCTTCAATTGTGCCTAGAAAGAAAAGAAAGGTGTATTAAGTGTGGGTGTGTGCCATTGTCCTGTGGTGTATTGTGGCATGCTAGTGGGATGGAGCTTAGGGTGATATGTCTAAGCATTACCTCCTTGGGTGTGTCCTTCCCTTAATGTGCCCTAAGCGAGAAGTGGGGGATCAAAATAAGACTAGGGATTTAGGAATGGATCAAACTTGAAGGGTGGTGGTGGAGAGAAATGGATGACTACAGAGGTTGAAGCATCTATCATTAATGTCCTCTAGTAGAGCTAAGCAAAATGAAGGCAATAGAGTGGCTTGCATCATTAGCCGTCGCGCAACTATCTATAGCATTAGGATCAAAATGGAGCACTAGGAGGCCGAGCTCCTATGGGGTGGGGTCTTTCCTGAGGAGTATCCTAAGCAATCTAAGGTAATTACAAGTGGTAATAAAGGTGGGGTCAGGGCATGAAGAGAATTGGTTAGTGAATTAGATTAGAGTATCATACAAGTTTTCTAACGTGAAGTCAAGGGCATCTTCATATGTAGTACAATGAGAATTATAGATTACAGGGAAGTCATAACGGCCTTGGACACTGGAGTCGAAATCCACTCCCACCCTTTGAGGGTAAGGCATAAAGGTTGGGTCGTTCCGCTCAAAGGGTTGAGTGTTGCAAAAGGCCATCCAAGTGTCCAAGTTGTTGTCGCATAACCTTCTTTCCATGTAGGTTGGCATTCATAGCCGGGCACAGGCCATGGTACTTCAAAATTTTTATTTTTTTCAAAATTCAAAGTCTCCTGTGGCCCATAATGTGAGGTTCTACTCTCTCTCCTTCAGCCATCTTTGTCTGAGCCTGCTTCCAATGTTAATCACCTCCTTCACCACCTTGATAGGTAACACTCTACGCAAAGTGGTGGGGAATTGGAAGTTAAGGTCGAAGGGGCTCCTGGCCATTTCTTGCCTCTCCCAGATTATATGGTCGGCATGGAAGCTTGCTGGGCTGTCATCTGCACATGGTGGGATAGGTGCCTAGGGTGCCCTCACTCCCTTGGCATTCCATTTTCTCCTTATCTCCTCCACCTTTTGCTTCCTTCTTTCTCTTAGTGCCGCCTTTCTTTCTGTGGAGGTGTCTGTGTGTTGTTGCTCTTCAAGCCTTGGGGAAGGAGGCAATGGGACCAGCTTGTTTTCATGTGGTCCCAATTCAAAGTTCACGTCCACCTCCCTTTCCTAACTTGGCTCTTGTTACTCCTCGAGGAACCCGAGTGCGTCTACTTTTTGTGCGGTTAAGCCTGCCAATAGGAGATAATTGCATTGTTCTTCCAAGCTTGGGCCAACTCCACTAGATTGTGGCGGCATTTGTAGTCCAGCCTTTAGTGCCCTACGAGCCATTCCCAGTTTCTTTTTCATTGCCTCCATGGACTCTCCCTCCTCTGCCTAGGTGATGTCCAATAGGGTTTCTAGGAAGGCGCATTGTTGGGTGTGGAAGCTCACTTGGGCGGCCTCCTCTCTGCTTTCAGCAAGTATCTTCTCTTTTTCAACTTGAGCAAGGTGACATGCCAAAGCTTTGACCCTTTTTTCATTCTGATTGGCCCATTCTTCTACCCTCTTATTCATGTCTTTGAGGCTTTCCCCCTACCTCTGGGCTAGCTCAGCCTTCATTCTTGGTCTTCCATTTTTTCCCTAAGCTATTGCTGCTCTTCTTGTGCTGAGGTATCCTCTTGGGTTAGTCTCTCCATCTCTGTTTCATACCTATGAGCTCTTTCCTCCCTCAGCTCCTCCAGCTCTTGTGTGGCTTTAGTGAGTTTCTCCATTTGAGCTTGCACACCTTCATAGAGTGACACAATCTCTTCATTGTGCTGCCATAGGCATTGTTGGCCTCGGTTTCTCCATTCAAGTGCACTTGCCATTCAGCTTTTGTCTCTTCCTTAGCTTGTAGGTGCTCTTTCAGCTCATTGACTTCCCTTTGGGCCATGGCCATTTGGCGTGTTCTCTCCAGCTAGAATGCTACAATCGCCTCCTTTTCAACTTCAAGCTTTGCTACCACGGTTCTCTTCTCCTCCTTGGCTCTCTCTAGTTGAAAGAGAAGCTCTTTGACATACTCGTTGTATTCTTCAAGCTACCTCTTTGTTTTAAGGATGGAGGTTGTAGAGCCTACCACCTTTTGCTTCTTAGGGTCTCACCTCGACTCAGTGTCTGCCCCAGCCAGTCTTTTGGTCCCTACCAGGGGGTTCCTTCTCCTAATCCTTGGCCCATTTCCTTATTTACAAAGTACTGGACCCAAGCCATTGGGTTGCTAGCGTCCACCTGGGTCTCATAGAACTGGGAGTGGAGATGGCGGTGGTGGTAGTGGTCATCAAGAGGGCAGGGATGGGGGTGAATTGCCCTTGCCTTCTTGCACTACAGGTGGCACGAACTCATGCACATAGGCACTTGAGCTTGGCATTTCGTTTCTGATGGGGCTTGCAGGTTTTGGCTCATCGTACCTAGACTGGACCTGCGTGTAGCAAGGGCCATGTCTTCCTCCTCTTTTTCCCTTAGCTCCTCCTCCTTCTCTTCCTACTTTTTCTTTCTCTCCTCCTTGGCCCCCATTTGGACTCCCTATGGGCCCTTTGCAAGTCCACCCTTTCTTGTTTCCTCCTCTCCTCCTCCTACTATTCTTGTGCAATTTTCTTCTTTGTCTTCCTAGCCTCTCCCTGGCTAGTTTGCTCTTCTTGTTCCTTGCCCTCTTCTTTTTTACTCAACATCCTTTCGCTAGATTATGCCTCCTGTTCCTGGTGGGGTGATGACCTTCTTAGTGTTTCGTCCACCCCTTCTTCTCATTCTTTCTACTCCTATCCTAGGGATTCCCTGATGATCGAAGTGAGGACCCCAACAAATCCAATGGTTGCAGCCTTTGAAGACGAAGCTTTCCTTTTAGCCTTGGTGGTGGGAGATTCTCCTCCAGCAGATTGCCCTCTCATTGCCAAAGCTTTTGTTGAGGTCTCAATGGTCTTCCTCACAAACCCATTGAGGTTGACCTTATCTGGTGACCTTGCTGCAACACTCTAGCAGGGGGACATTGATGAGGCTCATTATGGAGTTGTATCTTTGGCTAGAAAATAGCACGTGCACCATCTTTGCTTAGAGTTGGATTTCGAGATCAGGAATATCCGCCAAGCTAATGCCATCATTGGTGTGGACTTTTACCTTGTCCATCCCTAGTAAGGAATATATGTCTATTTTCGACTTCCTTTCTACTTTGTTTACCAAACCCAATGCCTTTTCCACCAGCTTGGGATCAATTTGATCTGTACTTTTGGCGATTTTCCTCCCCCTCATGCATAGTTATGGTGCCGCGATTTCTTTGGAAAGTCCTCAAGAACACTGCATGGTGGAAGTAGTCTGGCTCAGTGCTTCCACGTATTTCTGCAGATTGCATTGCTCAATAATCTGCATTACTACCCGTTCTTCAATGGCCACATCATCTAGGTTGAAGATTGCCGGAATTTGAATTGGTTAAAGGCTTGCATTTTCACCGAAAGTCCATATTTTGCTTGTTCTTCCTTTGAAAAATGCAATTTGCTAGCCTTTTCTTGGCTTGCCATGGTGGGTGCCTATCATGAAGCCATATTTGCCATTAATGGTTTTTAGAGTAATTGCAAGCAACAAGAAACAACTACATGCTTGTTGAACTAAAATGCTCGCGTGCAGAAGTAGACTTTTTCCTCCCAATAGTCTATTGATTTAGCTTTTATTGGCCTTTTTCTTAATCACAAGTTGTTGCATTTTACCCTTGTAATGGGTGCCTTTTCTTTATTGTTTTCTCTATGTATTTGGTTTGATTCACTTTACCCCTTCCCCCTTTGTAATGAAAAGAATCCTTTCTAGGATGAGAGGGTTAGAGGATGGAGGGATTTTAGTGCACCATCTTAATGTTATACTTTCGCATGAGCCAGGCATAGAAACTCGAATTATATTCTAGCCAAGCATAGCTATCCATATCAAAAGGGTGGATGCCCACATGTGTCATGTAAGTGAGGACATTAAGTAAGAAGTCACCAGAGGCCACTCTGCTAGTAACGTGCAACTCCTCCTCAATGAGAATGCGATCTAAATAAGGGTGTTCTTTAATGTGGTCTTCCATGGGCCGATTACAGAGTATGGTTCGGTCTTGGCTTCCTAGATTTTGAGTGCAAATGGTTAGCCTTGCAAGGCCATGGGTTTCTATTCCTAGGTGGTGCTCCTTATTTAGGTGGCCATTTGAACTGGGGTTCATGGGCTTCAGTGTTGGTTCTAGTGGTTTGCTGGCCTCGAGGCTAGGTAGGCTATGACAAGGCACAATCCCCCTCCTGAGACTTGATAGTGGATTTCTCTACCGATGGCTTTGTGGACGTGGAAGGAGTCACACCCCCCTTGCTGAAAGCTGTAACAATGCGGATGTTACCCCCATAGCTAGGTGGATGCGTTGTGACTTGTAGTCCACATTGCAATGATCTTGCTTCTTAAAAGTTCATCATCCTAGTAGCAATTCTGTGACTGCATCCTTAGTGCTAGGCAACACATAGAAAATTATCAGCATGCTCTCAGACTCGATAGAAACTGTAACCTTGCACTTTCCCATAAGTTTGTAGGGTTGGTCTCCATAAGGGTTGATACTAGCATTAGTGGGTTGCAACTGCAATTTGCCAATTTGGGTCCAATGGTCATGAGTCAAGATATTAAAATTAGTTCCCTCGTCAATCAATGCATTGATGGTGCATGTGTGTTTAGCAGTGACCGTCATGCATAAGTAAGCTAGTGGTATTGTTTCCTCATCCCCACCGTTCACCTCAGTGATAGTGGCTACTCGCACATGGACAGGGGGTGCTACCATTGGGGATCACGCAATGGGTGTGTGGGAGGGAAATACTTCTTTATGTGGTTGCCATTAAAGAAGCCTATGCCCTCACCCTCTAGGGTTTCTAGTTCGACGTTGCCAGTTTGGCTGATGGTTTGAACCTTAAAAGGTCATAGCTGTTGAGATATCGAGCTCCACTCGTGATACGCCAGGGTGACCGTTGTGTATTTATGTCACCGACTTGTCAGTTGCAGACGCGGTTGGTACACCACCCATGAATAATAGCTACATGATAGCTATCCTTATCTACTCTAGTTCGTGGCTCAGTTAGTATGCCACCTTAGTTAGTTGAGTTTGGTTTGAGACCCATATAAAGGGTTCTTCTATTTCTTTGTACTTGAGTTCTTTTGGCTTACACAACTAAGAAGAGGAAAACTGTTTTCAGCCTCCACCCTTGTGTGTCTTTCCCCATTGTGCAAGCAAGAAAGCTTCAAGCGAGACTCCTTCCTTCTCTCCCACAATCTTGACATGGTATCAGAGCCTTGTTCGTGGTAAGGAGCTCAAGAAAGCAAGCCAAGCTCGCGGTGTTCTGGTAAGAGGAGCAGTGTTGCTTTCATTTTCTGTTTTGGGAGCAGATCTCTGCAGGTAGCACAGCCGGAAAGTGCAGGAATGCATTGTCTCAGGTTGAGACGCCCTTCGTGGTGAAGCAAGAGGGCAGTATATGCTGTGGGACAGGGCTTTAGCCCTTGGCGACCTAGTTTTTTTTATTTGAGGCCATTTCGGGGCCTGTTTTGGAGGTGGAACTTTTCTGCACGCACTCAGGAAAAGGCCCAGTTTTATGCTGTGCAGCCACTGTTCTACAGGTCGGTGAATAGTTACTGTAAAAATTGCACTGTATGCTTGTGCGCAGAGACATTGGGAGTTACAGAATCATCCCTGTTGCCTGTTGATGCAAAATCGTCACTAGGAAGTGACTGTGTGGTCAAATACCACTTTCGCCAGTTTTGCAGATTTTCCCTTGTGAGGGTGAAGCTGTGGTTTTTGCAGTGACAGAATTTTTTGCAGTCTTCTGTAATGGCATCTGATTCTCTTTCACAGATTATCACTGAAAAGCTTGACAAGAACAACTTCCAAGCATGGAAGTTTAGAATGACGAATTTCCTTATGGGAAAAGGATATTGGGAATTTGTTGCAGGAAATGAAGAAGAACCAGTTCTTCCTGATGTTCCCAATCAACAGCAAATGCAGGCTCCAAGGAAACCACATTTGAATGCGGCTAGATGCATACTCAGGTATGTGAAGTCCACATTGCAGTATGGACTATTTTATGAAACTGGGGTTCAGATACAGTTGCATGGATACACTGATGCTGTTTGGGCTGGTAGTATTTCTGATAGACGATCTACCAGTGGATATGTGTTCTCTTTTGGGAGTGCTGCAGTCACTTAGAGCAGCAAGAAACAGCCTACAGTTGCCTTGTCGAGCACAGAGGCTGAGTACAGGGGTGCAGCAATGGCTGCATGTGAGGTAGCTTGGTTGCATAAGCTACTTTATGATATGCATTAGTCTACAGATGGACCAGTTGTCATTTATTGTGACAACATGAGTAGTATACACTTGGCAAATAACCCAGTCTATCATGCTAGAACAAAGCACATTGAGGTGCATTATCACTATGTGCGAGAGAGGGTTTTACTAGGTCTTATTGATCTAGTTTATGTCAGCACAGAGGATCAGGTAGCTGACATATTCACGAAGGCATTGGGCGCAGAGAAGCTGCGCAAGTTCAGAGACCTGCTTGGTGTGCAGAAATTGGGATTGAGCTCGAGGGGGAGTGTTGAGATATCGAGCTCCACTCGTGATACGCCAAGGTGACCGTTGTGTATTTATGTCACCGACTTGTCAGTTGCAGACGCGCTTGGTACACCGCCCATGAATAATAGCTACATGATAGCTATCCTTATCTACTCTAGTTCGTGGCTCAGTTAGTATGCCACCTTAGTTAGTTGAGTTTGGTTTGAGACCCATATAAAGGGTTCTTCTATTTCTTTGTACTTGAGTTCTTTTGGCTTACACAACTAAGAAGAGGAAAACTGCTTTCAGCCTCCACCCTTGTGTGTCTTTCCCCATTGTGCAAGCAAGAAAGCTTCAAGCGAGACTCCTTCCTTCTCTCCCACAATCTTGACAATAGCCCTCAAAACTTCAGCTTTTTCTTATGTCCCTTGATTGAGTATAGCAGTACTAAGTCACCTTGTTTGAAGTTGCACTACTTGACAAACCAACTTTAGTATCTTGCCTTCTTGCATATGAGCGAATGGGTGGCTAGAAGCCAGGTTTCCATTAAGCGTTTGAGTTCAATCAAGTGTTCTGTCCATGCCCCCTTCCCATGCCACCTTTTTTGAAGGGCGATCCTGAGGCTTGGTATGAAGAATTCCAAGGGAAGGATTGCCTATGTACCATATGTCAATCTAAAGGGGATCTATCCTACCGCTGTCTTGTAAGCTATGTAGTAGGCTCACAAGGCCGCCATCAATTTGTTATTCCAATCACTGCGTGAAGCAGAGATGACCTTGGTCTAGACATTTATTAGGATTTTATTTGTCGATTTAGCTTGATCAATTTCCTGTGGATAATAGGGTGAGGATTTTTGATGGATGATTAGGAAGGAGGACAGAAGGTGAGCTATTACTTCATTGATGAAGTGTGTGCCCTGGTCATCCACTAGTTCGATGGGGCAGCCGAATCGTGAGATCACTTGCTCCCATAGGAACTTAGAGGTGGTCCTAGCATCATTCTTTCTTGTAGCTCGTGCTTCTGTCCATTTGGTTAGATAGTTAGTGGGGCTACAATGATGTATTTAGCCTATGAATATTATGCCACAGGACTAATGGATCCGATGAAGTCAATCCCCCATTTCTCAAAAGGTTATCGTGTGATAATTGGGGTTAACTCCATGCGATCTTTACGAATAGGGACTTTAGTTTGTTGGCACTCATTACAATGCTTCACGAATCGTGTCGCATCTTGGAAGAGGGTAGGCCACCACAGCAAGGACTACAATACTTTGCGAGCTATCACATCTCCATTGAAATGTCCTCCTGCGATTCCACCATGTGTCTCTATCATTACGTCATGCATCTCATGCTCACACATGTATCTGTGTAGCAACCCGTCTTGCCTTAGCCTGTAAAGTTGGCTAACTATCAACTGATAGGGTTGGATTTTTAAGATAAGCCGCCTAAGGTGGGCCTTTTCTATCGATCGTTTAAGTTGGCCAACTATCAACTGATAGGGTTGGATTTTTAAGATAAGCCACCTAAGGTGGGCCTTTTCTATCGATCGTTCCAATAGTTTGTATTCAAGCACTTAAACTATTTCATCTGCCCAATATGGAGTCATGTCAACTCTAGACAAATCTTTTTCACTGGATAAGCAGAATAGATGTGCATCTAGAAGTTCATCCATAATGCCCTATCCAGTCGCTTCTCCCTTGGGGACGTGAGACAGATGGTTAGTCATGTAATGTTGCTTCCCTTTACACGCCACCACCAAGAACTCAAACTCTAAAACCAAAAGAAGTCATCTAGCAATGCATCCTATAGCGCACAATTTGTTAGTAAGATACAACAAGGCTTGATGGTCAACAAAGAAAGTAAAAGGTGTAGCCAAAAGATAATGTCAGAATTTCTTTACAGCAAATACCATGGCCAAGTCCTCTCTCTCCGTTGTTGGGAAATGCATTTCGGTCTCAGTGAGTTGTCTGCTAGCAAAGCTCATTGGGTAATCCAGGTTGTGTTCACCAAGTTGTCACAAAGTCGCTCCTACCACGAATTTTGAAGCGTTGATGTGCACATGGAATGTGAGTGTCTAATCTGGGGATCGTAGTATTGGTGTGGTGGTTAGAGTCTTTTTTAGGTTCCTCATACGCATGTTGGTATTCTATGATCCATTCAAATACAATCAATAGCTTGTATAGAGGTCTAGCAATCGATGCATAGTTTAACAAAACCATCGATAGTACCCAGTATGTCCCAAGAAGCATTGAACACCCTTGTAATTAGCTATAGGGGTGGAAGATTGACAATGACCTTAATCTTGGAGGAATCTGTGGCAATGCCATTCTTTGACACACATGTCCTAGGATACATCCATGCTTCACATAGAACTAGCATTTCAAGGAGTTCAATGAGAGACAGTACAGTCAACATCATTCAAAGACCTGCCTAAGTGTTCTTGCCGAGCAGAGTAAATGCACAAGTTATCCACAAAGACTTATAACTCCTTCCTTAGCATGTCTTTGAATATTGTACACATCAGTCATTGGAAAGTGGCTAGTGTGTTAGTCAATCCAAAAGGCATGACTATGTAGGCAAAGACTCCCCATTCAGTGGCGAATGCTGTCTTATGCCTATCGTTAGGATGCACTTGCACCTTATTGTACCCAGAGAACCCGTTCAAAAAACTATAGGCCTCCTTGCTAGCTACTCTCTCAATTATTTGCTCTGTGTATAGCAATGGGTAATTATCTCTCTTCATAGTTGGATTTACCTTCTTATAATTAACACACACTCGAATCTTCCCATTTTTCTATAGAATGATGACTATGGGCAAGACCCAATCCATGTGTTCAATTTTGTAGATAAATCTTGCTCTCATCAGTTTGTTAATTTCTTCCTTAACGATGTGAATGTGCTTTGGATTCATGGGATACAGTCGCTGCTTGGTGGGCATTGCGTCAGGTGTCATGGGTATGTTGTGGGTCACCACACTCAGGTCTACCCCTTTAAGTTCTTCTAGGGACCAAGCAACGACGTCTATATACTCTCGCAAGAGAGTAACGAGACTTGCTTCATCTTGCTCAACCAAGTCATTTGCTATAAAGATAGGTCAAGGAGTCTCCCCTTCCTTAGCTAAATTGACCTCTTAACTTTGACGGGTCCCTCAATTGGTTCACTTGCTTGCCCCTATCATTTGGCTCCCAACAAGATCACCACCTGTGGGAGCTTTCGCTCAACCACCAAGACCCACGGACCGCTTATTGTTTCAAGCGTTCCAAGAGAACTCTAATGGCTATCTCTCACCTAGCTAACGCGCCGTTGATCCTACGAGTGTAGTGAGCTTACTTAGTGCCGATATGAGTTGCCTCCTCTCTCCCACACACCGGTAGCTCCACGATCCTAGATGCTAGCTCAAGCATCCTCAAGCCTCCTCCACCTCCAAGCTCCATCCTCCATAGTCGTGCGCACAAGAAGAGAGAAGGGAAGAGAAGAAGAGAAGAGGAGATGGTGAAGAGCTTCACCTTCTTGATCCCTCACTCTCACACACTCTCACACTCCCTCTCTCAAGAGCACACACAAGCAAGAAGGTGAGAAGGAGAGAAGAAGAAGAAGACTCCTTTTGCCACACACCAAAGAATGATCTCTTTTTCACTTTTTGAACTTTATACATACAAACCCTAAAATCCCATGGGCACCCATCCCTTTTTTACATGACCAGCCATTGTGGCAAGGTCCTTTTTCCGTTTCCGTCTTCTACCTTGTGCATCTAGCCTACACCCATCTAATATTTTACAATTGGCACAGGAGGGAGCCTGGCACTCTTTTACAAGAATTTTCTGAGTTTTTTGAGGCGCCTTTTCTTTTAAGATTGCGCTTTTTGCCCCGGTTCATCTTTAGAGGCCGCCTGCATGTCTTTGCTATTTTCCCATCTTCCTTTTGCTTTTTCCTCCATTTTTCCGCCATCTCGACTTGAGGTTAACATTACCCCCCTCCTAGACGGGTGTGAGTCCCATGGCACTTCGGCATTGGTGTAAGGGTGAGGGCCTCAGATGCTTGTGGAAGCTCAAGAATGATGTTCGTCGAAGTAGCTCACTGGATTGCATGGGTGGACGAGGACCTCCGAAGTTGGTGGTTGGGCACTTTTGGTATACCTAAAGAAGAGGGTGCAATGCTCTACCTAAGGGGAGTGTTGTCCTCAGCATGTTGGTGCAGTGTGCTCGTGCTAGTGGAATGGGGAGGTAGGTCTAACCGCAGGCAAGCCCAGGTGATGTCCCACACTTGAGGACCCCATTTGTGCCAAGGGGGTGTGGTGCCAGTGGCTTAGGGTGACAGGTCTAACCATAGGTTAGTGTTACCTCACTAGGTGTGTCCTGCCCTTGATGTGCCCTAAGCGTGACGTGGGGGATCAACAAGGGCTAGGGGGTTAGGAGCGGAGCCGGCCGACCGAAGCCACCGGACACGCCTAACTTAAGGACCCCTAGGTGCAGTGATCGTGCATTTCTTTGCTTCATTTCTTTTCTTTTCTTTTCTTTTCTTTTTTTTTGGATACATTTGGCGATAGTATTACATCAGGAGTATGGCAGCCAAGTCTAATTCTCATCGTCGGAATGAGGGGGGGGGAGGACGGATGGATTTGCGTAAAAATTGGTAGCTTTGCATGTACCCTTTCAGGTTCATGCGGACGTGGAGAGAGGTGGTGGATAGGAAGGGGTGATTACACCTAGTGAATTGGCTGTCACTCATATCCTCTAGGAGAGCTAGACAAAAGGAAGGTAGTAAGCTAGCTCTCATCATTAAGTGGGTCATAGCGCAGCTATCAATAGCATTAGGATCAAAAAAGAGGGGAGGCAAGCCATTTTCTTGTGGTGCCGGGTCTTGCTTAAGTAGGATCTTAAGGAGCCTAAGGTAATTACAGGTGGTTATGAAAGCGGGATCTGGACAGGAGGAGAACTCAATGAGGAAGCACATCATGGAGGCGGGTAGGCTTCCTAGATCAAAAAGTAGAGCGTCCTCAAAGGAGGTGGCATTGGAATTGTAGATGAGGGGAAGTCATGCCTCCCATGGAGGGTGGCAACAAAATCCACGCCTACCCTACGAGGATACACCATGAATGTGGGGCCGTTTCACTCGTAGGGGAGGGTGTTACAAAATGCCATCCAGGCGAGCATGTTGGTATTGCATATTCGCCTTCTCCAGAGGGGTTGGGAGTCGTAGCCCCTTACTGTGTGTGGCACTTCGTATACTTTGTCTTGCCAAAATTTGGCCTCCTCCGTGCCCCACAAAGTGGGGGTCCTTGCCCTGTCATCCAACCATCTTTGGCCTAGTCGGCTGCTAGCCACGATCACCTCCTCCATCACTTTGATCGGGCAGGATCCTTCTCAGGCTGTCAAGCATAAGGAAGCTAAAAGAGAAAGGGTCCTTTTTGATTTCCTACTGTTCCCAAACCACTAGTTCTGCATGGAATTGCATTGGGAGGTCTTCGAGGCATGGTGGGAGGGATGTGGATGGCCACATGACTGGCTTGGCCTGTAGCCTTTTTCTGGCTTCTTCCACCAACTTTTTCCATCACTTCTTGAGGGTGGCTTGTCTGTCCAGGGCCGGGTCGAGTTGTTGTGCTGATCCTGATCGTGCAACGAGGGGGGCTGCGGGATTACATCTTCTCTAAATCTGTTCATGTCGACTTTGAGTTCGACTTCCTCCCTGTGCCGGCTTTCTTGTGGTGCTCTTTCTTCAAATCCGAGGGCATCTGCCTCCTGGGGGGTTAGGCTGGCTAGTAGTAGATAATTTCGCTGCTCTTCTAAGCCCAGCCTAACCTCCACAGGTTGGGGTGGCATCTGTAGCCCCGTATGCAGGGCTCTACGTGCGATGCTTAATTTCTTCTTCACCACCTCCAATGGCTCCTTTCCCTCTGGTTGAGTTGTGCCCAGTAGTGTATTGAGAAAGGCCTGTTGCTGGGCAGTGAAGGCTATCTGGGCGGCGTCCGCTTTGCTTTCTACCAAGATTTTTTCTTTCTCCACCAAAGCGAGGCGCCGCGCCAGTATCTTCACCCGTGTCTTGTTCTGCATAGCCCATTCCTCGGCCCTTTTGCTCATTCCTTCCATGCTCTCCCCCTGATTTTGAGCTAGGGTTACGAGCTTCTGCTCCTGGGCCCTGAGCTCTTTGCTCATGTTGTCTTACTCTTTCTTCCCGAGGCGTAGCTGATCGATCATGATCTCCTTTCGTTGTTGCTCCCTCTCTTGTCTTCTCTCCTCTTCTTTGGCGCTCAGCTCCTCCATCATCTGCTCAATGGTGGTGGTCTTTAACTCCAGTTTCTTATATTGCATCAGGAGGAGCTTGTATTCCTACTACATCTACACGAGTTCTTGATTCTCATCCTCGAGTTGCTGCTTGTAGCTTTCTTCCCTGTCCTCTTTGGCTTTCAACTCTTGCTTGAGTTTGAATATTTGGCATCGCTGCATGGCGATGATGCGGGTTTTCTCCAGTTGGAAAGCTGCCACTGACTCTTTTTGTCACCAACTCAGCCACCGCCATTCTTTTTTCCTCATTCGCTCTCTCCAGTTGGGAGAGCAGCTCAGCGACGTATTCGCGCTAGTGGCGTCATTGTTGTGTGGGTGGGGGTGGTTGAGGCCTCCATGCACGGACGCTTTTGGTCCTGCCTCGATTCTGCATCTGGCCTTTTTGGTCTCATGGTCATGGTTTTCGTGCTCTTCCCTTGGGCCGTTTTCTTACTGATGAAGTATTGCATCCAGGCCACCAAGTTGGACACTTCCAAGCTAGTGGGGATGCTAGGGGTGAGCGTAGTGGGTTCAGTGGGGGGTGCCATGAGGTGGGGATAGGATGGAGGGGTGCTTTGCCTTTTCCTTCTGGAACTGCGGGGGGCGCGGGTACTGGTGCCTGCATGCTGGAGCTAGGCCTTTCTTCCCTTGGCTGATTCCAGGATTCTGGGTCATCCGCCCTGCACTACTGCTCGATGGACCAGCATGTAGCATCGGCCACGTCCTCCTCCTCCTTTCTTCTTAACTCCTCTTCCTCCTCTACGACTCTTCTTTTCCTTTTCTCTTCGGCCTTTTTGCATTCTTCCTCTAGTTTTTCTTTTTCCTCCTGCTCTTCTCCTTTCAGCCTCTTGCTTTGACACCTTTTTAGCCTATCTGACTTGCTCCGTTGTTTCTTCTTCTTCCTGCTTCCTCTTCCTTTCTCTCTCCTCGGCTTCCTTGAGGGATTGCCTTTTTGCTTTCTTCAAGTCTTCCTTCTCCTTCCTACGGCCTTCATCCTATTTCTTTTGCTTTTGCACTTCTTTTTTCTTAGTCTCCTTGACCTGCTTTTTGCTCTTCTATTCTTCCCCTTCTTCCTCGATCTCCGTCCTATCACTGGACCTCTCCTGGTGTTGATGAGGAGGTGATATGTCGGGTGTTTCCCCCTCTCCCTCTTCTGCTTCCTTCACGGCCTCCTGGATAAGCGCCGTTAAGATGCCCCCGTATGCAATGAACGAGGCTTTGGAGGAGGCCCTCTTTCTTTCTGCGGCCTTCAACATCGGGGATTCTCCTCCTACTGGCATGCTTCCTAAGGCTAGCGCTCAAGCTGCCTGGTTGATAGTCTTGCGCATGTAGCCATTCCAATCGACTTCGTGCAGGGTATGGGCCGCTACATTTTCTAGTATTGGTATGCTGATCCGGTACATCAACACATTGTAGCATTTGCTAGAAAAGAGCGCATGCATGAGTTTCGCCTGTAGCTTCGTCTCTGCGTTGGGGATGTCCTGGATACTGATGCTGTTGTTTGACAGCACGTCCTCCTTTCTCATCCCCAGCGTGGCGTATACGTCCCTCTTCTGCTTCTTTTCCACCTTTGGTTCCAGTCCTAGTGCCTTCTCCACCAAGGCCGGGGTTAGGCAAACCAATACTTGCTTAGCATTCTGTCCTCTTCCCACTGTGACAATGCCACATTCACTGTCGAGGTTGTAGGACCTGAGAAATTCCACACAGCTCGTGTGGTCCGGTTCTTCTGAGAAACCTTCCAGGTACTTCTTAAGGTTTCAGCTTTCCACAACACTCTTGGCTGCCTCTTCCTTGGCCACTAATTCTTCCAAATTGTGAATAGTTCAGAATTTCAATTTATTGTAGGCGCGGCTCTCTAGGTTGATGTTGTACCGTGTTCTCTCCTCCTCCGTGAAGGGAAATCGTGTACCTTGGACCATTGCCATTCAAGCTCATCCAAGAGATCTTGGAGTGGCTCGACTTGTTGGTTAAGTACCCTAGGATCTCCTAGAGCTCAGGTCTATTGCTTGGACTCGGAATGCAACATGAGTGGGTCGTCAACATAGACTCCCAGCCATCATGCAGACTGGCACTAAAGGTGTGTTCTTGAATTTATCAGTTGCCTTGACGGCTTGTTCGTATGCCTCAATATCTGAGAATGGTAGGTCAATGGTAGCAAGAACGTGCATCCAATCTCGATCATCCTAAGGGCACAGTATATACTTGGTAAGAGCCCCATAGGATCCCTCTGTCTGTCGCCCTTCAGCACGATGGAGATGGAGTTGAGGTCAATTGGCGTAGTCTTCCATGTGTCCATATCTATTCTTATGGCTTCTACTCAATTGCCTAAGAAGATAAGACTGTTGCCTCAGTCCTCTATAACTCTCACGTTGCACATCCAGGGTTGGCCTAGCATAATGTCACAGTCCACTCCCTTCATGACTATGAATTCAACAAAGAATTGGATCCCTACAATCTTTACTGGCCAATTTTTCAACACTCTGAAAATGGCTTCACCTTCATTCCATTTGCCCATGCAACGTTAAACCTAGCAGTCTCGACCGGTGGATTACCCCAAGTTTCGAGTACCCCATGGCTTAGTACACTCACTCCTGCCCCTCTGTCCACGATCCTCTTTTTGGTGACATCTCCTAGTGCTAGTACTAGTAGGACTACATGCATTTCCATGCCTTCCCAAAAGGCATTGACATGCAAGGATTTAGGTATGGAGTGCACAATCAGACTCGATATTTGAGTTTCTGCATCATGCTCACTTGGTTCTTCAACCCACTACTATAGCTCCAGCCATACTATTGGGTGCTTCCTAAGAAGTTTGTCTAAGCAGGTTGCCTAAGCTTAGAGTTACCAGGGTGGTCACCAATGTATTGAGGAGGTTGCTAGTCACTTGCCTATCTTCTAGGTCTATGGTTCTTGGCCCATGGCCTTGATTATTTTGCTGGCCTAAAGCATTTAGACTTTGTCCAAGTAGCCCAACTTGTGGTTCCATCGCCTCTCTTGATTGTGGGAGAGAGATTGGGGTGCCTATGCTTGATTGTCGATCTCGTCCTCCAGTATGGGCTCAACGTCCTTTAGGTGCTCCTAGGCCTCCCTAACCCATTCTTTCACCTTCTCGATGGCTTTGAGTTGGTGCTTTGGATTGGGGTACTCCCTGACCTTAGCATTTTCCTCTCAACTGTCCGTGGAGCCAACGTTTCTTCCTCAGTGTCAATGACTTTCCTTCCAACTGGCAATGTTGTGGCACTTTTGATTTTGAGGGTGACCTTAGCGATCTTTTCTTCCTTCATCTCTGGCTCTTCTTCCAACTGAGGTTGAGTCAAGGTTGCTAGGCCCTGGTAATGATATGCCAGCTTGCTTCGTCTGTGCATGGGTCATGACTTGTAATGGAATAGGTGTTGCCTCCCCATCGAGTGTCTTGACACCAAACAACCCCAATGGAAGTGATGGCTCGTTCCCCAAACTAGAGGATGGCCTTCATTTAGGGCAATCGACAAAGAGATGAGTAATTCCACACTCATCGCATCTTAAGTCAGCCTTATCTCTATTGATTGGGGCATCGCTCGATGGATGGGTCATGTAAGGTGGCCTAGGGATACCTGTAGGATTGATTTCCATCCTAGGGATGGTAGGTTTACCGTCATTTGGTGCTGGAAGAGCCAACAGGGCTCCCCTTCCAAATAAGTTCAATGGCCTGTTCACAAGGTGGGATTGACCATAAAGCTGCGGGTATGGGAGCCTCCGAGGTGATCGACAATGCATGGTGTCATGGCCAAATGTACCAAAATTAGCACAATGTCTTGATCTAAGGTCCTGACACTCATTTGGCAAGTGGTTTCTGCCACAATGCACACATTGGATGTGTGGGCACATTGGTTGTCTGATCATCTCATGTAGTTTGGCTATGTCCATCCTAATCTCTGCTAGCTCTTGTCCCAAATTAGTGCCCTTCCCTTTGTCTTGAGTTCTTGAGTCTATTCTCTCACTTGGCGTTGAGGCTCTCTCGGAACTCCTGGCACTGGACTCTTCTTGATTTGAGCCTCTGGAGCCTCTTTCCTTGAGCTAGTCATCCACTCTAATAGCTTCTTCAAATACCCTTATCAGTGTGTCTCACTCCAAGCTTGAGTTGTTGACCAAGGCTTTGTAGAGCTCCTCACGCCGTATTTCATTGATGAATACCATGGTATGCCCTTTCAATTGGTCTCTCACCCAAGGGAATTCTCTTTAAGAGGCTCCTTACATGGGTCACATAATCTTGAATGTCCTCTCTCTCTTCTCCTTGACATTCATAAGCCACACTAACAGGTTATCGGAGTATCCCGGTTCCAAAAATCTCTTAATGAAGAGATTTTTCAGGCCATTGAAATCAGCACACTCCGCAGCATCTATACTTGTGTACCAAGTCCCAATCATTGTCGCCTAAGAACAATCCAAAGGCTTGGGATCGTTGAGTAGGATCAGTGAGGCCGTTGGCTTCACAGACATGCTCAAACTACTCCACAAAGCTGTATGGGTCGTCGGTCGCTTGGTATTTATCCAGCTGCTTTGCTACCATAGGGGTTTTCGATCGGGTCATAAGGCCTTGGTTGACTCCCAAACCTATCAGTAGTGATGTTGCCAATTCTGCGGCACTTTGTTCTGTGGCTCTACTATCTAACACCCGCTTTGTCAAGAGCTCGCTCAGCGTGAGATCTCCTTCTAGCACTCTCTCGCTCTAACCCTACCCGGTAAGGCTAGCACTCTCTCGATCTCTTGTATTTCTAAGATATGGCATAAGTTCCTAGTTTCTTTATCTTGGTTGTATGCCACTAGGCCTTGCAAAGCTCTACAGGCTAGTTTTCTTTCCTCCTCTAGGTCTGCCATGATGTCCTTGATTGGTCTTCCGCAGTGTTCTAGCCGAGTTTGAGCATCGTATTTATACACTAACTGTTAGATAACCTCAAGAAAGTCTCCTAGGTTAAGCTCCTTGTCTCTTCTATGGCCTGAGTTGCCTTCTTCCATGCCTAGGATTTCTTGTTCTGCCAAGTTGTCAATCAAGATTATAAGGCCAGGCAAATCCACTTCTGCGGTATTGTCTATCCTTGTTGTGTTCAGATTTTTGGTCGTGTTCTCTGCTTGGTCCTACCTTTGGGGATTTGATATCCCTTTTATGTATTTGGTTCTTCTCTTATTGGTGGGTTCCTTCTAGTTCTTAAGTCCAGGTGTGTTCCTTATTACTTACAATCAGTCCTCAACTTACCCTCACTCTGTGCATGGGTGCGTATGTGTGCTCTTTTTTGTGTACTGTATATGTATAAACTTTTAGCTTTCCTTAACTGAGCTTTGAGTGATAGAAATCAGAGTTGGTGAAAAAACAAAGTGCATGTAGCTCCAGTGCTCTTGTCGACGGGTTGGCTTGATAGGGTCGTGTGTTTGGTACCTAACTATTCCTACCAGCTTCTAGGTTTTTTTACTACGCTATCTCGTTTGGCTCGGTCCGAGTTGAGTTGGGGTCTTTCAATCAGCCCACAACATCAAACATTCTTTCATACCATTCGACCACCATCCCTAGGTTTATAACTACGTGTGAGGTGATCGGTGGGTTTTTCCATTGCGGGACATGCTTCTTGTCAGCAAGGGTTCATCAAATTCCCAAGCTTTCCTTCCCAGGCTACGTCCAATTTACCAATGTCCAAATTTCAAAATCGGATGTCCGATTTATCAGTGTCTGATTCTGGGTTGGGTCTGATTGTCACAATCAAACAAGTGTGTGTCTAATTGCATAGCTGGAGTTGGTTCAATTATGTTGATTTTTGTACGTCTGATTCTAGGAGTCTGATCCTAGGAATAGGACGTCTGATCAGACAGTGTCCGATTTTAGAGCATCCGATTCTAAATGGTTCATGGTGTAAGTCCAATCGGACAAGGCTATTGGTCCGATTCTGTGGTCTGATCATCGTGATCGGATCGATGGACGAGTACTGTGTCTGATTGGAGTTGGTCCAATTAGCCAATCGAACGGTCCGACTGGTCCGATTATGGGTTGTCTGATTCTCAAACTCGGATAGGGTGCCCAATCGAATGAGGTGGATTTGTCCGAGTGTCCAATTCTAGGAATCCGACATGGGAATCAGATGGTTCACTCGATCTGATTCTGAGAATCAGACACTATGGGAGGCGTCCAATCTGTCGGCTGAAACACGTGTCAATCACTTATTTGCCAAAAATCTAGATATAAGTGTTGCTAGTAGCTACTAGAACTTCCAAAATCAAGGAGTGTAGGCCAAGGGCATTCCATACCTGAATCTCACTGAAAGCCCCGATATGCTCTAATCGACTTGATGTAGATCTTGACCTGGAAGCTCACACACATACACACACACACACAAAGCCAGAACTGTAAATGAGGTTTTCCCAGGTCACCCAGGACCTTAAGCCCTCACTGGCCTACACCTTAGCCTTCCCAATCACTCGACCTTTGACTCTGAGACATCTAAGCACTCTTTTTTTTTCATTTTCCCATTGTATTGTCCTATTCAGGACTTTTTTTACAGCAGTGAACTTCAAGCTTCCCTCTCTGGTTTTCTCTGATTTCTCCTACCTATCCTACTCTAAATGTGACAAAAGTCAAAAGCAGGGTACTAAATGGATTTCTCCTACTCAACCAATCATCAAAAAACCAAAAATACTTACTTGTAGCACAGATTAAAACCCAAAACCTTCTATCTATCTCAAGCTCTGGTTCGAGGATGAAACCCTTACTTCGATGCTCAATTTGAAGTGCGTAACCTCAAGCTTGAATCCGTTGGTCCTAGCAATAGAACCAAAATGTAGAGGTGAGCACAAGCTCAACCACCAAGACCCACGGACTGCTTATTGTTCAAGTGTTTCAAGCGAGCACTAATGGCTACCTCTCATATAGCAAATGTGTTATCCCTCTCTCCGAGTGTAGTGAGCTTGCCTTGATGCCTGATTGAGTTGCTTCCTCTCTCAAGCACTCTGATAGCTCCATGATTCTTGATGAAATGTCAAGCATCCTCAAACCTCCACCTCTAAGCTCCATCCTCCATAACTGCACGTGAGACAAGAGAAGAGAAGGGAAGAGGAGAGAAAAAGAAGAGAGGAGATGGTGGAGAGCTTCACCTCCTTGATCCCTCACCCTCACACACTCACTCCCTCACACTCTCACACTCCCTCCCTCAAGCACAAACAAGCAAGCAAAGAGAAGAGAAGGAGAGAAGAAGAAGAGTCTACTTTGCCACACACCAAATAATGAGCTCTCATTCATCTTTTGAACTTTATATACAAAGCCCTAAATCCCATTTGGGCAGTCATCCCCTTTTTACATGGCCTCCTTGATTTAGGACTTTTTCACACTTCTTGTGTTTTTCGATTTTTCTTGGCATGCCTTCATTCTCCATTCCACTTTTTCCTTGGCTTTGTCTTCTACTTTAGGTTTTTTGGATTTTCCACCTTGTTTGTTTGAGGGCTAACACTACGCGTAGTCAATTGCACCTATGTGCTCCAACCAGGTTTGAATGTGCATGACTCCTCTCTCTATTCTAAAGGTGTTTTGCTTGCCTAGTCTAGAGTCAGCTCATATTTGTTTGATTACATGTCCCTCAATGTCATATTCTATGGTGGTTATTTTCCTTCTGCTCTCATCACTGAAGGAATAGTAGTCTTCATATTCGTCATTAGTCCGATTACTCATCATCTCCCAAGTCCTGATACGTATCTTCTCATGGGTCGGGGACTAAGACCCAATTGTACATCAAGTTCAAATTGTGCACCCTGGATCATCGCCACTTAGGCTCATCCAAGAGATCTTGGAGTGGCTTGAGATTCGTTGTTGGATTTCCAGCGAACTTTTCACTTAAATATCCTAGGATCTCAAGGAGCTCTCATCTATTGTTTGGGACTTGGAATGTGACAAGGTTGGATCTTCCATGTAGGCTTCTAGCCATCATGCAAACCGGTATTGAGGGTGTGTCCTTGGACTTGCCAATTGTATTGATGGCTTGTTTGTACTCCTCATTGTTTGAGAACGGTAGGTTGATGGTAGCAAGAACATGCATCCATCTCGCTCGTCCTCAGGACATGGAATATAGTTGATTAAGGGCCCATAGGATCTCCTAATCTAGCCATCACCCTTCAGTATGGTGGAGATGGCATCAAGATCAACCGGCGTAGTCTTCCAGGTGTCCATCTCTACCCTTACAAACTCGATTCAATTACCTAGAAATACGAGACCGTTGCCCTAGTCTTCTATGACTCGCATTGCGTATCCAAGGTCGGCCCAGCAAGATGTCATAGTCCACTCCCTTCATGACTATAAAGTCAATAGAGAATTGGACTCCTGCGATCTTTGCTGGCCAATTCTTTAGCACGCCGAATGGTTTCACTTTCATTGTGTTAACCAGTGTGACGTTGAACCTAGCAGTCTCGACTAGTGGGTTACCCCAAGTTTGGAGTACTACATGGCTTAGCACATTAACTCTAGTTCCTATATCTACGATTCCCTTTCTTGTGACATCTCAAAGAGCTAAGATCAACAAAACTACGTGCATCTCTGTGCCTTCCCAGAAAGAATTGACGTACAAGGACTTAAGCATGGAGTACAGCGTCAGGCTTGTTATTTGCATTTCTTCATTATGCTCATGCAATTCTGCGGAAACTTGCTCATTTGATTCTTCAACCCACTGTTTTAGCTCTTTCCATTGCGTTAAATGCTACCTAAGCAGGTCTCCTAATCTTAGAGTCACAAGAGTGGTCACCAGTGTATTAAGGAGGTTGCTAGTTGCTTGCCTCTCTCCTACCTCTGTGGTTCTTGGCCAATGGCCTTGACTAATTTTCTTCCCCATATCATTTAGACTTCATCTAAGTAGCACTGCTTGTGGTGCAGTCATATCCCTCAATTTTGGTCATGGAGGTGAGACTGGCGTGCTTATGATTGAGAGATCATTGATCTTGACTTCTAGTATGGGCTTAGCATCTTTTGGGTGCCCTTGGGCTTCTTTCACCCACTCCTTCACTTTCTTGATGGCTTCAAGTTGGCACTTCAGGTTGGAGTACTCCCGAACCTAGCACTTCCCTTCCCAGCCATCTTTCAAGCTGACGTTTCTACCTTTGCGTCAGTGACTTTCTTTCAGCACATCAAGAATCTCGTGGAGCTTTCGGTTTTGAGTGTGACCTTAGCGTCTGGTTTCTTCTTCCTCCATCTCCAACTCTTCTTTCTAATTGAGGTTGCATCAAGATTGCTAGGCCCTAGCAATGATATACCGGCCTGCTTTGTTTGCACGTGGATCATGGCATGCAATGGGATAGGTGTGGCCTCCCCATCGAGTGTCTCAACACCGAACAACCCCAATGGGACCAATGGCCCAAACTAGAGGATGGATTCCATCTAAGGAAATCGACAAAGAGATGAGTGATTCCACACTCAACGTATCTTAGGTCAGCCTTGTCTCTATTTTCTTGCTCCCTCTCAGGGCAGCACAAAGATGCGTGTCCTGGGTGACCACAAGTCCAACACACGATTGGCTCGTGTGTGCCCTCCTAGGCCTCTGCCTCTCCCTCTACCTAAGGTTATCACCATGGGATACCTTTAGGGTTTGTTTCCATCCCAGGGATGGCTGGCTTAGTGTCATTAGGTGTTGGGAGGGCCAATGGGGCTCCCCTTCCAAAGAAGTTTGGTGGCCTATTCACATGGTAGGGTTAACCGTAAGGCTGTGATTATGAAAGTCTCTGAGAGGTAATCAACAATGCATGGTATCATAGCCGAACCTATCGCAATTAGTGCAAGGTCATGACCTAGGATTCTGACACTCGGCTGGCAAGTGGTTTCTGCCACAATACAAGCATTGGACATGTGGGTGCATTAGTCGTATCATCATCTCCTGCAATTTGGCTATATCCATCTTCATCTCTACTAGCTCTTGTTGTTGAGATATTTGGAATCACACCTACTTCAGTCTCTTTGTAAGGGATAATGAGAACTCAGGACCAAAATCCCATATGCATAGTAGGAGAAAGTGCCACCACTCAATTCCTATAAGGCATTGTACTTGCACTCTTTTTCTAATGCATTGATGGCCGTTGGCCTCACAGACTTGGTCAAACTACTCTACGAAGCTATAAGGTTGTCATTCGGCTGGTATTTGTCTAGCTGCTTTGCTACTACAAGAATTTTCAATTGGCTCTTAGAGCCTTGGCTGATTCCTAACCCTACCAGTAGCGATGTTGCCAATGATGTAGCACTCTGTTTCGTTGTCATGTTATCTAGCAGTCGCTTTGTCCAGAAGATCACTCAGTGTGAAGTCTCCTTCTAGCACTCTCTCATTCTCTATCTGATTTCTGCCTACTAGGACTAGCACTCTCTAGATCTGTCACATTTCCATGCTCTGGCGTAAGCTCCTAGTCTATTGATCTTGGTTGTAAGTGATTATGCCTTGCAGAGCTTTGTGTGTTAGTTTCCTCTCCTCCTCAAGGTCCGCTAAGATGTTCTCTGCGGGTCTGCCGCAATGTTCTAACCGGGTTTGAGAGTCATATTTGCTCACTAATTGCTGGATCACCTCAAGAAAGTCTCCTAGGTCAAGTTCCTCATTGCTTTTACCATCTGAGCTGCCCTCTGCTATGTCTAAAATTTCATGTTCTACCAAGTTGTCGATCAGGTTGATGAGGTCAAGTAGATCCACTTCCTCGATAGTGTCAATCATTGCTGCATCTAGCTTTTCAATTGTGTTCTTCACTTGGTCCTACACTTGGGATTAGATCACCCGTCTATGTCTTCGAATTTTCTCTTACCGATAGGTTCTTTCAAGTATTTATGTCTGAGTGAGTTCCTTGTTAATTACAAACAATCCTCAACTTACCTTCACTCTGTGTGTGTGTGTGTACTCTTTTCCATACACCATGCACAATCAGGCTTTTAGCTTTTCTTAAGTGTGTTTCAAGTGGTGGAAATCTAATTGAGTGAGAAAACAAAGTGTCTAAGAGGCTCTTACACTCTCATTTATGGGTTTGGCATGATAGGGTTGTATGTTCAATTTCTAGCCATCCTCGTCGGTTTATAGGGTTTTCACTACACCTTCTGCTCTGTCAAGATTCGTGTGGGGGTTTACAACTCCGTTTGATGCCCCTAACGGGTTGGATCGCTAGATAGTTGACTAACATCACCCCTATGTCTGCTTCTTGTTGATTCTTCTATTCCTTGCACCAGAACGGTGTTTCCGTGTTTAGGTGGGTCTAGTCCAAAATTTAAAAAATTGAGAAAAATCAAATTCGGTCCAACAAGTCCAAATTGCAAGGGCCGAGTGTATAACTCAAATGGGTCGAATGGTCGAGGGTCGAGTGAAACTAGGCCAAATTGGGACATCCAAATGACACATGGCACAAGTAGGCCAAGGTCGAATATGGAGTTCGAGTGGCGGGCCGAGTACCTAATGTATTAGAATGTGCAGCTTTATCAGTGAGTCGAGTCCAGGTGGGGGGGCTAGGTGGTTGTGTGTCCAAGTGAGCGGCCGGGCCAAGGAGGCCAAAGACAAGTGGCTGAGGGCCGATTCTAGGACTTGGCCCAAATCCGAGCTACTTGGACAGGGCCGAACGCAGCACGTTTTTGGCTGACATAACAATAAATCACTTGGAACACACGATTTAGTTCACCACATATCGCACGCACCTCCAAATCAAGGCTATGGATAAAGGAGAAGGGTTGGATATACTTGTAGTAGCAAGCAACAAACTTGTCGACAGCAAGATCGAAGTGAATCCATGCAATGGAGCTCTCTCTCTCTCTCTCTCTTTCTCTCTCTCTCTCTCTCTTTATATATATATATATATATATCAATCAAGGTTTCAAAGAAAGATTCCAACGTTTGGATGTAGCCAATGCTATAACAATCTGTACATTTTCCATCTTAACAACTAGACTAAAGGTTTCCTCATAATCTAGCCCATACTACTGGGCATATAATTTTACCACCAATTTGATTCTGTACCTGTCTAGTGAACCATTAGACTTACATATTACTTTATAGACCCAGTTGCATCCAATAGGGCACTTTTCCCTCAAGAAACTCAACCAAATCCCATGTTCTATTTTTCAACAAAGCCTCATATTCATCATCCATAGTCTTACAGCAATTCTTATCGTTAAATGCTTCTGCAAAAGATGTAGGCTCTTTGTATTTTTGCACCTTTTTCATGTATGCAAATGATTCACCAAGTATCTATTAAGAAATCAAATGATATATGCCTAGTAGAGGCTTTGTATAAGAGAGATGACAAAAGTTGTATGCTCCAGAAGCTCTAGGAAAATATATCTAGAATCCCATAAGCACATAGAAGAAAGTGGTACTATCCAAAAATCTATATAACCATGTACTTGACACTCATTCATAATGAAATGGAACTTTCAATTTGAGTCACTCAAGATTGTGTTTATGAGTCCAAGCTAATCTATCTTGGAACCTAATTCAGTTGAGTTACAATCTCTTCTCTTTATCATGTATCGTGTGTTTGATTTGCGTCCACCATAGCTCATCTAGTTCTAGGTCCATGATTCTCAATAGTATCCACTATAGGTGAGCCTATTCTCAGGCCTCCTTGCTCTTTGCAATCTACGCAATGGAGGTGAATTAGATTCTGCTCTCTCATGAGGCAACACATATCTCTGCTTAACTCCAGGTGTAACCACTACAGGTCTATCAAGACTCTAAAAAGAGTCATAACTTGAAGTCAATGGACCTGTAACAACATTAGATATTTTTTCTTTTCCTATATCTCTCCCCCTTACTGATGACCTTTGTCACCTTTATGGCAGCCTAGATTTCTAGGTTTGATGTGACCACGAGAACATCATAACAATAACTTATTAATGATTTTTGATATATTTACTTACCAAACTATTTGAAAATCTAAAAAGTGATTTCATTTTCTAAAATGTTTTCTCTCTAGCATTGCTTATTCCCTAATGCTTTCCAACATTGTTGTTACTTCCATTTTTAGCCTCCATTTGTGCTTGTTGATGTTTTTATATTTTAAACAACCATGAGAGGGAAAATAACATCAAGAACAATCAATCTTCATGCAACATCATATAGTGAATCTTCCATAGATTTATCACAACAAATCTTTAGCATATTCTTTATATTCTTCATAGAAACCATCAAAGAACCAAAATAACACAAATAAATGATCAACTTTGAATGGATTCATCACATAGTATTCGTATTTCATCATCTTCATACTCTTCATAGTCTTTCTCTCAATCTCTCTCATATAGATACAATGTTTCTTCATAGAAATTGGCTCTCTCACACACTATCTCTCTCATATATGTTCTCTCTCAATAGTGTATGAGAATAATAAAGAATCACCCTCAATAATATTCTCTTGGTTGTGAATACACCTCCCAAGAGATATGCTTGATATGAAGAGGCACCAAAGCCACTACAATGTCCCTTGAGAGCTCATCAATATCACTGTCACTTTAGTCTTCACTTCAAGTCTTCATCAGCTACTTCTTTTGCTTCTTCGAGCTATCAAGAGCTTCTATTCTTCTCTTTTCAAGATTAGAAATTATCCCCAAGCTAAATATCTATCCATCAGAATACTTGCAGAAGCATATAGAATATAATAAAACGCATACATAAGCTCAACAATACACTAAAATTTGTCTACAAAAGGCATAAAAATCATATAGCTCAAACCAAAACCAACTCAAACATCAAAAGCCATCCAAAACACTCTTAATTATTCCTCAAACCATTTATTCACAATTATAACCTCTCAAATAGAAAGAAAACAAATCAAAATAAAAAACAAAATGAACCCATTAGAACCAAGTAGACACACAACAAAACCAATCAACACATCATAACTCAACTAAAGACCATCACAAGCTTCTCAAACCTATTCCAACACACTTCAAAACCATCCAAGAACCAATAAATCAACCACAAAACCAAATAAAAATCACCCAAAATCCAATTAAAATAGCTAAAAATACAGTCGTTTTAGCACTCATTCAAAGCTCAATAAGCCATAGAGACAGAAGAAGAATTGTATAAAATTGGTCATACTTGTGAAATGCATAACTTTTGGAGCATATTTTTGAGCCGATTACTATTCATATGAATATAGTTTATTTTGTGGCATGGTAACTTATCTTTTTTCAAAACCGTGCAACAGATAATTACGCGTGTAGGATCAAACTAGTTTGGGTTTTTTATGGATATGATGTGAAGGAGATAAATATTGATAGGATCATCTAGAGATAATTATATATCTTCTCTTAGACATTCAATAAAAATAAATTGATTATTTGTAAAATAAAAAACATCAATGAATCTAAAACATCATTTAAAAACTTATAGCATGTCAAACCTTCTAAATTTAGACAATGTCTTGATGAATTCAATTTTGAAAAAAAAAATAAAGATTGCTTCATCATTGGGAGCATGGGTAATCCATAGGGATTCTCTTGATTTGTTGTTTAATAGTTTACCCGATGCAAACAAAGCAATTACAAATTATTTTTTGATTAAAGTAAATAACTTTCTTTGAACTTAATTGAACATCCTTATTTCTTTTAACCATTTTACCTTATTCCTAGTCTGTTTGAACCCAATGTAACCCTTCTTTTTTGCAAATGATCATAGCTTCCATAAGACTATAATGGCCAAAATGACTAAATCATCTAATATGCATTAATCTGAGTTTTCGAGAAGATGAAAAATATCCTTATGTAAGTCTACAATATTTTCTTAAATAGTAATATCTAGGGGATTTCATAAGGAGGGATGTGATCAAGCATAACAAACAAGTATGAAAGAATTTTTATGAATTTCCATAATAATAGGATGAGAAATATAAGGAGTCGTAGGAAGATTTAATATTTTTATAAGTGTTAACCAACATGTAAAAATATCTACTACATTTAGTTTGATGTCAACAAACTTAGGTCCATTGATCGTTTTCAAAGCGTCCAACATAATCAACTTTTTGCAGATAAATATGGGAATTTGGGCAACTTTATCCACTCATACTATGAATAGCTTTTTAGTTACAAATTCAAGTCTATCTGTTAGCCTGTTGTCACAAAACCAAGGATGTTGTTTTTGTTTGTGTCATGGAAACATTTGGGAAAAAGCAAATAACAATGTTTTTTAGGCAACTTTTGTGTTCTTGACATATTTCATGTTAAAATATTACACAAAGATTGCCACTCTATCTGAAGTTAATCAATGAGACTAAAGGGGTATAGGGGGAACTCTAGGTATGTTGTTAGCTTTTGCTAAAGTTTCCTCTTAGAAAGGGATAGTCAAAGATTTGCATGTCCTCAATAACAACATGCATACCAAAATCATCAACTTCTTCACAAACTACTTTATGTGAGGTGCCTCCTCCATTAGACCTAGAGGAGTCCTCTAGTAGTTGACCAAATTTAGTATCCATACACAATGCTACCCAATCTTCCCATAGGAAATGTTGAACTTCTTTGAATATGGGAATCCAATTCTACTCCACAATGGACACATGGACAAGTCATCCCTAACAATAGTCTAACACCCACCTAAGAATATCACCTTGTATTTGATCATCACAGGTGAGAGCAGGGTTAATATTACATGTGGTTCAACAAGAGTGAAAGATGGGGAAGAGTGTAACTTGATCCCCCTGCCCAAAAGATAAAATCTCAGCTCCAACCCTCTAAAAATAGTACTAAATCCAATAATTAGTCCTACCAAATTTGGAAAGGTCATAAACTAAGCAACTCTATCTAGTGTTGGAAAGTTATTCGACTTATCGAATCCACCTAGCCTTATGCATTTCATCGTCGTGACCAAAGCACACAATCCTCCGAAGAGTTAATAGATTTGGAATTCTTGCATCAAGAAAGTCAAGCTACTCTAGGGGCTTGGCATGTTTTGAAGGGAAGAGAATCCATAGTTTTTTGCCTAAAGAGACAAATGTATATAAAAGAGGGAAGAGAAGAATCCCATCATGCTTTTACCTTTTCCCTCACTTTTTTTGGAATTTCTTTTTTAGAAATGGCTTAGTTGAGCATACCTTCTTAAAAGTATACCCCTTCTTTTGGCTTTGTTTTAGCCTTCTCTATTTTTGTGAGAAATAATATTTAAATTTCAATTACTATCCAAAAATTATTTCTTCTTCTCCTTTATTCTTTATTCCAATGGAGCTTTTACACTATATCTTGCAGATAGCTCCTAGTCTCAAATTTAGATGCTATAAAATTGTAAAGTGACTAATTTTTTGAGATGGATACATTTACACTAATTATCTTTTTATCTTCAATATTTAGTAGTCCGATTTTAAATGTGCAGGTTTCATCATATTTAATCATTACAAGTTATTTTTTTTTAATAGGCCTATGTTTAATCATGTGTAAATGTGTGAATGTAGCAATAGTCACATTTCATTAATGAAAACACTTTTTCCATAATTTTTACACAAATTGAATTTTGAAAAATGCATATTATTGCACATTGTTTTATTTAAGTGGAAGTAGGCGCTCTACACCCAAACTCTCTAAGCACTTTGCACCGAGGTTCGAAAGCATGTTTCACGCGGCAAGATATTTCATATAAGGAATATAATATGAACTTTGATATCTTTGGCACCTTAGACTAATACAATGTTGAATGTACAAAAATGTATATATGGGGATGTGGCACTCATTGATTACAGGGAGTGGAAGACAAACATAACATGATCAAGCCAAAACTATATCTCCAAAAAACCCTAATGACCATTTCTCAAAGTTTCTCAAAGACAAATACATTTAATAGTGGTCTCTATTCACATTGGGCCTATCATGGCATGCATATTATCCTCTCACATGAATTATACAACATTATAAAATTTTGACACTCCATAAACGATATTCAGAATTTCTTCTTCTTCTTCTTCTTCTTCTTCTTCTTCTTCTTCTTCTTATTCTCTCTCTCTCTCTCTCTCTCTCTCTCTCTCTCTCTCTCTCTCTCTCTCTCTCTCTCTCTCTCTCTCTCTCTCTCTCTCTCTCTCTCTCTCTCTCTCTCTCTCTCTCTCTCTCTCTCTCTCTCTCTCTCTCTCTCTCTTAGCCATAAAGACTTTTCTTCAACTTGCACACTAGGTGCTCCCTGCCAGGTTCTGCAAAGCCCTTAAGCTGCTCCATATAGATCTCATCATGCAAGTCCCCATGTAAGAAAGTCGTCTTGACATCCATCTTATATAGATCTAAGTCAAGCTGAGCAACCAAAGCCATGACCAAGCGCAGGGTGGTCATCTTAACCACAGGAGAAAAGATCTCATCAAAGTCTACACCATGCTCCTGCTTAAAACCCTTTGCTACCAATCTAGCCTTGTATGCCGGCTTGGGGTGTCCAGGGGTACTTTTCAGCTTGTACACCCACTTGCATGGCAAAGCCTTCTTGCCCTTAGGCAAGGCAACCAAATCCCAAGTCTCATTTTTATGCAAGGAGTTAATCTCAGACTGCATAGCCCTCTCCCAGGAGTGACTGTCACCCCTGCGCATAGCCTCATCATAAGTGAAAGGCTCTCCTGCATCTGTAACCAAAACATAATGCATAGAGGGCTGAAATCTATCAGGTGGACGTCTGTCTCTAGCAGACCGTCTCACTGCATGCTCTGCTGCCTGCCCGGCTGCTTGTCCAACACCCTGACCATGAGCATCTGCTGCAGTTGTAGGCTATCCAACTGGCTGTGCAGGAGCTCTAGGCTCCTCCTGAAAGATCACTCTGTGGATCCCAACCACCTTCTCAGGCTGCCTGTGCATCTTGTCTTCATGGAAGACTACATCATGGCTGCGTACTATTTTCCGCGCTTGCGGATCCCATAGGCGATAGCCCATCTCTCCTGAATCACCATAACCAAGAAAGATGCATTTAATGCTCTTTGGATCCAACTTACTCCTCTTGTCCTTGGGCACATGGCATAATGCCTCACATCCAAAGACACGAAGATGCGCATAAGAGGGTGGCTTACCAGCCCAAACTTCCTCTGCAACCTAGAAATCCAATCCACTAGAAGGCGATCGGCTTATGACATGCACTGCCGTACTAACTACCTCGGCCCAAAAGCTCTGTGGTAGGCCTGCATGGCTAAGCATAGAGCGGACACGCTCCTGAATAGGCATGTTCATGCGCTCAGCCCAAACCATTCTGGACGAGGGTGTAAGGGGCGATCAACTGACGCTTAATACCCCTATCATCACAAAACTGCTCAAAAGCACGTGAAACATATTCTCCCCCATTGTCAGTCCTAAGGCATTTTAGCCTATACCCAGTCTGGTTCTCAACATGAGCAAGCCAACGCTGAAAGACTGCCAAGACATCGGACTTTTGCTTTATGGGATATGCCCACACTTTCCTAGAAAAATCATCAATGAAGGTAACAAAGTACTTCGCACCACCCATAGACATACATGGCATGGGCCCACAAACATCTGAACGCACCAAAGCCAAGGGCTCACTCATGCATGGCCTACCCGATTTCTCATGCGTAGACCTATTCTACTTACCATAAAGACAATGATCACACGAGTCAAAACATGCATAGTTCAAAGGCGGAAGATACTGCAAACCAGATAACATTTTCATTCCCTTCAAAGACATATGCCCCAAACGGGCATGCCAAAGTGATACATGTGGGATAGAACCCATTGCCAAAACATGGTCTACAGAAGACCCAGATACAACAAGAGGATAGAGGCTGCCAGCCTTGGCGCCTCTAGCAAGCACAAGTCTACCTCAGGTAATCTTCCAGGCAGAATCCCCAAAACAGACATGAAACCCTGCATCATCCAACTGTCCTACAGACATAAGACTGCGCGTAAGCATAGATACATGACGTACATCCCTGAGCAAAAAGGAACTGCTAGTGGAAAACTGCAATTGAATATCCCCACAGCCCACAATATCAAGAGACCTGTTATCTCCAAGTCTGACTGATCCAGATACAGTAGGGTAAGAGTGAAACCACTCACAGTAAGGCGTCACATGGAAGGACGCACCTGAATCCAATAACCAGTACTATGCATACATACTAGGTGTCTCAGTCAAGAGTGAGGCATCAGAAGAACTAGCTGCAAGTATGAACTCATCACCACCATCGAAATCCTCGGTCTGCATGACATTAATTTCCTCAATCTTGACGCTGGAATTTGCAGGTACTATGCTGCGATCAGAGGACTTCTCCTGCACTTTCTCTTTCCCCTTATCCTTGCGCTTCTCATTGCGCAACTCATGACACTGTGGTCTGATATGGCCCTTTTTCCCACAATGATGACAAGTGACATTAGCGTTGCGCCCACGTGACTTACTATGCGACTTTCCACGAGATTTAGACGGGGACCCTTCTGAGAGTCACCTTCACGGCCATTCCCACATTCATTCCTGTCATTCCTGCCTCTAACTGTCAAAGCATGTGACACACGAGAGGCATCCAAGTTTTTGCGATTAACCTCTTTCTGCAGAAGAGCACTCTCAACATCATTCAATTTCAGAGTAGCACTAGAGGCACATAGGGCAGTGCGGAATACATCTTATGACTCATTCAGAGTCCCAAGCAAGAAAAGAGGAGTTACTTCCTCTCCAAAGGTGATATCCTGCGAAGTCAGGTTCTTCAGTATAGCATGGAACTGGCTCAAGTAAGCAAACATAGTCACATTATCCTTCATGCATAGATCCATAAGCTACTTCAACCAGTACATCTGACTCGCCGGACTTTTCTTATCATAAAGATTCTTGATCTTATTCCATAGATCCCATCCATTCTGTGCTTCCTCAAATACATTATAATGTACCTGTTCAGTGAGAGACAATACAATCGTGGACTTGCATAGCTCATCAAGTTCAAGCCAGTCATCATTGTCCATAGTTTCAGGCTGCTCCCCGCTCAACCGAAGTGGCTTAATCTGAGATTTCTGCACCAAGACCTGCCAAATTTGACTCTTCCAATAAGAGTAGTTGGTACCATCCAACTTTGTGATATTAAATATGGCATTATCAGTCGAAGAGGATGCCATAATGCAGGCTGGAAATGCACAGACAGTCTAAAACTGCTTGTTGTTTTATTGCAGAAAATGCCCAAAATCCACTGAAATGAGCTCCAAATGGATAGAAAAGTGTGCCAAAAGATGCTGCCCACTTAGTACTATGTGCGATACACCAAATCAGGATATTTCAGCATAAAAAATACTGCTCAATCCACCAGTAAATGCTTGATGTAATAAATTTCAGAACTGTAATAATGAGAGCAAACTGTCCCAAAACTGGATCTAATGTCAACTAGACAATGCTAGGTCCAAAGCCGGCATAAAGAGGGAAAAGAAAAGCCAAATGACAGTGAAAATACATGAGCATAACACCGAGAGATGTCAAATAGCATCTACCAGTAAGAGGCACGCCCCAGACAATCTAGGCAAAATGTACCTGCAACTGCCAAAACCTGACACAAATAGGTGTCTGCTCAAAAGAAAGTGGATCCAAAACTGAGACTCAGCTCATAAGCATCCTATGAACCAAGACATATACTCAATGCAACATCCAATTGTCAGAGTATAATCCCAGTGTCTCAATACATCTGTAACTGCTCAATGACATAGACTGCTCCAATAGCATGTAATCCCTGCTCAAGGTCAAGTAAGCATGCAAGATGCTCCCACTGGCACAAAAGGCATACAAACGAGCTCAAGGGCTCAAGCAACCCAAGATAAAGTACCAGTGACAAGTGACCAAGTCAATGCATCATACGCATCCCAAGAGCATGACATATATGAAGCAACTGATGGAAGCAACCAATGAGCAATACATAATCCCAAAATAAGATCTCTGTCAACTCAATGGCATCAGATAGCAACCAAGTAAATGATCAAACTGAGTCGGAAATGCTCAAATACATCCAAGGAAAAGCTCCCAATGTCGGTAAAGCATAGACGAACCAAGCGGCATATATCACGAACCAAAGCATGTAATGTATGAAGCCTAACTATCAAGCATAGACATGAGGCATAAGCGGTCCAAGAGCATGCCAAGTCGGTCCAAATGCCAGTGAATAACAACCAAGACGGAGCTTATGCGTAGCTCAAATACATTCCATAGATTCAAACATGAGCTCAAAGTCGTCCCCAAATGTCAGATACATGATGGCAAATCCCAAAGCATACATCCGGTACCAATAGGTAAGTGACAAAGCATCCAAAGTACCTTCAGCCCACTATTATTACAGCCAAGTTTGACTGTCAAAATTGAGAAATTTCAGCCAATATTTCAGGCCAAAATCATGGCATAATCACGTGCATACATTCCCAAGGCACTAGGCATCATGTAGGCCGCATACAGGCATCAAACAAGGTAACCGGAGTAGAGTATAAGCATCAAATGCCAATGCCAAGTGTAGCTGCCCTGTTTCCAACACTGTATAACAGTAAATGATAGTCCCAAATCAGCCAATATTTCAGGCCAAAATCATGGCATAATCATGTGCATACATTCCCAAGGCATTCGGGCATCAAGTAGACCGCATACGGGCATCAAATAGCACAACCGGAATGGAGTGTAAGCAACAAATGCTAATGCCAATGGTGCTGCCCTGTTTTCAGCCTGTTATGACAGTTTATGACAGTCCCAAATCTGAAGAAATCAGCCCCGAATGATCAAGACCAATGCCCAAAGCTTGAATGACATCAAACATGAAGTCTAATAGCCCTCTTGATCAAGGAAGAGAGCAAGAAGCAATGGCCAAGTGTGGAGCTGAAGTAGACGAGTGCTAACAACCTGGAAAAAATGGCGCAATCTACCCTGTTGGTGTTGAACTTGCTGCTCCTCCACTTGGGCTGAAAGGGGGTAATGGGGGGCTCAAGAAGGGCCTATCAAAGGCCTATGACAAGCCTCTTTGAGCCTTGATAAGTGTAAGGCACAATATGAGGGGAATAAGCTTCAAGGATTTGAAGCCATGGCTGCTCTTGTTGTTTGCAACCTGTAGACTGAAATAAAACCCTGAAAGAATGATCGAATACCTCAATACCAATGCCTTGAAGGTGCCTCAATAGGCTGGGAAGGTGCTCGGGAAGCCAGGGAGTGACGGGAGCTCGGGGAGATTGGATATGGCTGCCGAGATGGAGATCCAATGCATGAAGGGAGTCAATGCGAAGGTAGAGAAGCACCGAGTCGAGCTCGAGCAAGAGGAAGCCAAGCTCTGATACCAGTTGAAAGGTGAGAAGGATCGAAGCTTGCACGAGAGCTATGGCGGGAAAGCAAGAGCAAGAAAGAAAGAGACAAGAAATGGGAACTCCAACAGTCACAATGTGTGACCGGGCCTTCCTTTATTTACTAGTCACTAAAATGAATGTAAAGAATAAAGTGACGTGACGGGCGTCCGCCACCTGCAGTGTGCAGTGGCGGGTACTGTCAGTGTAGTAATACACGAGGCGGCACGGCGGAGGCGCCTTTACCCCAACAATATGTGTGTATGTGTGTATGTGTGCACACGCACACATGCACATGTATGTATTTGCATGCATATGCATGTGCATATATGTGCACATATGCATGTGTGTGTTTAATACATGTGCATCTATTAGTGTCATCTCACAAATGTATGTCCTCTCTCTCGCTCTCTGTCATGAAGGAAAAAACAACATTAATATTTGCACCTTGGATTAATTCCAACCTTTGTAAATTCAGCCCTAGCCTATGTGTACATGTGTGAACAGCCCTTAAGTTTGGAAAGAGGGTTAGAATAAAAGGGGACTAGAGGGCAAAGGCAAGACATCTTTTGATCATTCAATAATCTTGGCTTTACCATTTTCTTGGAGATAGCTTCTTCTTAGCCTTTGAAGCACTCAGCCATGGCCGTCATGTATTCTTGAATCCCCAACCATTAATACATGATGAGGATGTCTTGGTGCAATAGATTTGTTAATTCTTTGTTGTAGCTTAGTTAATTTTCAATTTCAATTAGATTCAGTTAGATTTCATTCCATGGTTGATTGCTTTCATTACATTGGTATCAGAGCCTTGGTTCTTGATCCCAGTTAGTCCCTCATTTTTACCTAGTTACAACTTTCTAGTTACATGGAATTTTGAGTCACATGTACACAAGTACGGGAGCAGTAGGGGAGTTTCCAAAGCATCTCTGGACCACAAGGACTGCATGCAAAAGCATTAATGGCAGCTTTCTTGGGAGTTTACACAACATCTCTGGACCACAAGGACTACATGCAGAAGCATTAATGGCAGCTTTCTTGGGAGTTTACATAACTATGGCTGGAGGTATTTTGGTGAAGAGAGAGAAAAATCGATGTCCTGTCTCATCTTCCTCCATTTCTTTAGGTTCCAAGAGCTCGAGCTTCTCAAGGACCTTCAAAGCATGAGTCATATCCTCTTTCTCTAGTAGCAAATGCATGAGAACCTCAAAAGCTTCCACTTCTTCGCCTTCTGCACATTCAAATTCTTGGGAACACTTACTTTATCGGAAGGATCTTCTGCATACTTCAATGGAAACCTATCTGCGCTTTGTGAGGCTGGCAAGTTAGCCTGGTGAACTTTCGCACTGCCATTGCCCTTGCCAGAGAATGATGGCCTTGTGGAATTGATAGAACTCCATATCTCTGTATTAGAGGAATGTTCGTTTTCAGAGGAGGTTGGTCCTGTTCTTTCCCTCCGTCGCCGTCGAAAAAAAACTCTCTACCTATGCACCTTGGCCGCTCACGCAATAAATCATACTCAAGAATGCTCGGCGTGTCCCCACTGTCATAATGTTGGCCCTTGGACTTCTGACCATCAACAACTTTCTCTTTTGTATCTGTGAGTGCACCAGATATAGGTTCTGAAAGTGATGATACTAGAGAGAGCTGTGTATTAGACCTCGATGTCTTTCCTTTGCTAGTAATAGCTGGTTTATCTGGGGACACAAAACTTCCTTGAAGCCCTGCTATGGGAACTGATTTTCTTTCCAAGTTTGATGAAGGTTCTACATGTCCAGGAATTGAGATTATTTCTCTGTGATGCATCACAACCGAATTTTCTGCAAAACTTGCTCTCAACGATGTAGGGACAGAATTGCCAGGATCAACCCCATTTGTGAATCCAAGAGCTCCAGAGATAACAGAAAGTGACTGTTGTAGAGCATGCAATTGCTGTATCACAGTTCAAGCAAATTGGATGATGCCGCCGTCTGATATTCCGCTTCCCTCTTCTCCTCCTCCTCTTGCTGTGCACGTCCTTCCTCCATGACCTTCTCTGTAGATGTTGCTTTTAATCTCCTTAATGCCTGCAGCACCGTTTCTCCTGGTTGAAGAGCCATCCGACCTATTGTTTTCCAACAGCAAGAGAGAGATTGCAAGCGCAACATCAAGATCATCGTCATCATAAGCCTCATCATACGAGGTGTGGCAATCCTCGAAATTATCTCCAGCCACAATCCTTGCTGATCGTCTCAACTGTGGTCTGCTGACAGGCCTAGGGGCAACCAGTATATCCTCCTGATCTCCTCTGCTCAGCAGCAGCCCTCCTCCTCCTCCCTTTACCAGCTGACCTATCACTCCTTGCATTTCTGGTCCGAGAAGCTGGCGAAGTTTGATCGTTAAGGGTTCTTGCGGTTGGGAGGGCGGTGGAGTTATTCTTTTTCTGCATCCAATACATCATTTGGAAGGCATGTTCCATCCAGCTGCTCAGCCTGGATTCGTCTGACAGCACGTAATAGCAACTCAACAAGTCTGTGCTACATCAGTTTTTGAGCATTGCTAAAGACTGATCTTCCATCATACCACCATGATCATGGTTGATAGCAGTGGCAATACGCCCACTTGACTCCCCTGCAGTATGAGTGTGGCTTGCCTTGCATATGTGCAGGATGCACTTACTGGCATGCCACCCCTCCGATGGGAAGGACTTGGATCTGGAAAATGCTGACTGTTGGTAACCTCCTTCAATTGCTGAGATCAGGTTATGCCCAATAACTCCTGCACTAACCTTAACAACCAATTGAGGAGCAAGAGCAACATCGTCTACTGTCTTAGCTTTGGTCAAGGGACCAATGCCAGTACACAGATCACAACTTGCAGTAGACAGAAGTTGACGAGACCGCTTATTGATTTTCATGCTCCCAGAGGCATGCATTGAAAGTTTCTTGAAGCGCCAAATCTCCATGCGCTTCAGTCTTGCATTTGCAAGTGCATCAAAGATGACCGTGGTCCTACTGAGATGAGCCTGATAACTGCACCATCAGGAAATTTGTCCCCTTGTTGATCAGTGAAATCTTCCGGTGGTTTGACAATCCAGTAATTGTTGGCATCTTCAACTCCCTCCAAACCAAATTACAGATTGCTGGCCAATTCCTAAACCATACGGTACAGGGTTACAGATTGCTGACCACTACCTGAACCACATGATACATCATGTGAATGGAGCCTAAATTTAGTGCGTTCATGCATCAGCTTCAAGATAGAACCATATGTCACCTTTCAAGACGTCAGCTCTCAAGACAGGTTGCCTGAGTGCACTGGCATTGCAAACTCCGGCAGTTCACTAGCAGTTTACTATGGACAGACCTAGAGAATCATTTCCAGAATGGGGTGTAGGTACAAAATAATGCAAACCAGGATTTCTAATTGAAGGTAGACATCGTGGGCTTCGAGTGAAGCTATCAAACACTTCATTCCGATCAGAATTTCTCAAGTTATGGTTAAAACAATGCAACTAGGTACTTGAGACAGGGTGCTGTCTATTGTGGACAAACATAACAAATCATTTCCAGAATGGGGTATTGGAATATTTTAATGTGAACCAAGATTTTTAACTAGTACTACACATCGTGGGTTTCGAGCAGAGCCATCAAGCACCTCATTTGGATCAGTATTCTTCAAGATATGGCCAAAACAGTGTATAGGGATAATCACAACAGCATGGTTACAGTGAACAGTTTGGTCAGAGATGTAAGGGAAATGAAGTTGAAAGTTAAAGAGCTCGTATCCATCATTGATAGGAGCATTGCAGAAGTGTCAAATGTTCAACATGATGCTTATACATATGGTATATCTCATGAAAGAGAGAATGGCACTAATGCTTATGGATGTGTTTCCCATGATGCTCCAGTTCATGGATATAGTGACTATGGATCTTATGTCTTTTTTTCTTCAAATGGGCAAAGTCATAGAAGTTCTTTTGGGCAATATGGATGCCATACCTCATGCCAAGATGATCAAGGTGATCCTTATCCAAATGGTTTTGGTCAACAACAAGGTGGTTTTGTCTATGGCAGATTTGATCATGAGAGTAATCATACAAATGCTCATGGCCAGCAGCTTGATGCATTTGGGTAGCAGCAAGGATATTTTGGAGGGACGTATGCATATGAAGATCATGATTCATCTTTGGAACCTACTCCAAAATACTTTGGACAGCATGTTGATGATCATTCCTATGGGGATGCCTATGTTTATGGGCAGCATTGCAGTGTTAAATGTAGTTGTCCTGAATGCTTCCAAGAGCAATCTTATAGGAATGAATATCATGTATCTTGTTTTCAACAACATCTAGTTGACGATGGGCAGCATGAACCATGTAATGCAGGAATTCATTATGGTCAGCCTATGGATACTAATGCAAGAATGTATACAATGCAAACCAAAGAGGTTAACATCATAGAGAAAAATGAAGAAGCTGATGAAGAAGACAACACTCAAGATGATGATGACAATGAAGAAGATATACAAGAGAATGATCAAATAGAAGACCAAGAGCAGGAATTTCAGAATGAAGATAGTGAAGAAGATGAAGATCAAAATGAAGAAGAGAGTTTAATCGATAATGAAGAACATGAGGATGCAAAGATATGTGATGATGGTTCACAAGGAGAGTTAGTTGCAGAAATGGATGAGAATGCATATCCATATGATGATGAGCTACCTTGGGATAATCATGTTGATGAGATACATAAACCCATCCTTGGTCATGATTCTTATGATTCCATGGTTGATCTACATCAGCCCATAGTTGATCAAGGACTGCAACTACCTAATGGCGTTTCTTCGGATTCTCATGTATATGATTTTGAATATGGTGCTGATATGTCATATGATTTGAATGCATCATTTCCCTATGATCCAGGCATTCATGATGGCAATCATGAGTTCTTGGGTGGTTTCCCATTTGACCCGGGAGGTATAGATGATATGCATGATTCTTGGACAGGTACCCATGATTATGACTATTATTTTTGAGGGATTTCCTTTTGATCCCGGGGGTACTTGATATCTTTATTTGGAGTATTGCCTACAAGGATGATATATGATGCAGTATGCAGTGACTGTGCAGAGACAGCTTGCTGTATGAAATTTCTGCAGATAATAAAACTGTCCTGACTTCATCAAAATTTGATTCTGATGTTATGGGGTGATGCTAGGAGTGAATACTTTGTTTCTACACCTCATACGACTCATTTGGACCAATATATCAAAAGTTATGGCAGTTTTAGTGAATCAGCCCTGTTTGGACAGCAGCCAGTTTTCTCACAGTTTGGCATGCAAAAAGGTCTTCTTTTCATGGACAGTGCTTTCTTATCACTTGGAAGATGAATGGGCATGATTACTATCATCCTTGACTTGGATTTAGTCCATTACTTCTTGGTTTTGAGGACAAAACCATCTTCAGGACGGGATGGTTTGTCATGAAGGAAAAAACAACATTAATATTTGCACCTTGGATTAATTCCAGCCTTTGTAAATTCAGCCCTAGCCTATGTGTACATGTGTGAACAGCCCTTAAGTTTGGAAAGAGGGTTAGAATAAAAGGGGACTAGAGGGCAAAGGCAAGACATCTTTTGATCATTCAATAATCTTGGCTTTACCATTTTCTTGGAGATAGCTTCTTCTTAGCCTTTGAAGTACTCAGCCATGGCCGTCATGTATTCTTGAATCCCCAACCATTAATACATGATGAGGATGTCTTGGTGCAATAGATTTGTTAATTCTTTGTTGTAGCTTAGTTAATTTTCAATTTCAGTTAGATTCAGTTAGATTTCATTCCATGGTTGATTGCTTTCATTACATTCTCGTCATTTTTAGTTTCTCTCTTTTTTTTTGAATCCTCCTCTTTCTCATCTTCTTCATCTTATATGTGTGCATGCTTGTACATGTGTGTGTGTGTGTGTGTGTGTGTGTGTGTGTGTGTGTGTGTGTGTGTGTGTGTGTGTGTGTGTGTGTGTGTGTGTGTGTGTGTGTGTGTGTGTTACATATATATTTATTTATTTATTTATATTTATATTTATATGTATGTATATACATGTATATATTTTTGTATGGATGTGTGTGTTTGCATATGTACGTGTATGCATGTTTGGAGGTGTGTATTTTATAAATGTGTATACATTCTCTCTCCTTTGCTCTTTTTCTCTCGGATATACATATTTAGATATGTGTATGTGTTTTATACATGTGCTCTCATAAGTATGCATACTCTCCTCTCATTATTTTTTGTCCTCTCTTTTTTCCTTCCCTCTTGTCTCCTGTTTCTTTTCCCTCTCTCATCTCTTCGTCTTCTTCTTTAATTATGTGTAAATGTGTAAATGTGGCAATATTCACATTCCATCAATGAAAATACTTTTCCCATAATATTTGCACATAAATTAAATTTTGGGAAATGCATGTTATTGCACATTGTTTTATTTAAGTAAAATGTGTATACACATAATTTATTATAGTATATTGAGTAATGGGGACATTACATCCTCCCCCACGTAGAGATGTGCTCATCTCGAGAGAAACTAGGGGTGTCCTTTCATAAGGGTTACCTCATTAATCAAAATGGCATCCTCTTCAATGTAATATTTTCATTGTACAATGTATTTCCTTAAAATTTGAATCCTTAAGGGTTTTTCCCTTATCTCTACAATCTTCCCAAGCTGCATTTCTAGAGTTGATAGGCATGCATGTTCATCATCAAGTACAAGTTTAGTTTTTGGGACATATGGCTTAAGCAGGCTCACATTAAATACATTATGAATCTTGAGATGGGGTGGTAGTTTAAGCATGTAGGCTTGTTTTCACATCACATTGATTAACTCATAAGATCCATAGTACCTTGGACCAAACTTCATATACTTTCCTAAGAATAGTGAGATGTTTTTGGATCTCACCCTTAGAAAAACCATGCCACCTTCCTTCTTATGGACCTTTCAAGATCAACATAGGACTTTTGTCATGATATTGCTCAACTTTAAGGTCATGTTGAATAGTTTGCATTTGTTAGCCCATCTCTTCGAGCGTAGTCATGGAATCTTTCATCTTAAGAGTGGGATCCAAGAAGTTTAGAGGTGTACAACATTCCTATCCATACACGGCTTGAAATGGTGATATTTTAATTGTTAATTAATAATAGACTTATAAACAAATTCTACAAGAGATAGATGCTCAATCCAACTTCTTGGTTCTCTATCACATAATACGACCTTAAAATGTCTTTGATGGTTTGGTTCACCCTCTCAATTTGGCCATCAGCTTGTAGGTGATATAGATCACTCCGTATGCTCTTTAGAAATCCATGCAATCTAAATATTTCTTTGATGAAGACTCTAACAATTACAGACGACTTATAAGTTTTCTTGACAAGAGTCACATTGATAACCTTGGTCAGACTATCCAGCACTGCCATGATGGAATCATACCCACTAGTAGTAAATGATCCAACAACAAAGTCCATACCTATGGACTCCCACTTCATTTGTGGAATGTTTAGAAGTTACAATTCTCCAAACATTTTGAACATTTTTGCCTTAACCCTTTGGTATGTCAAGCGTTGGGTTACATATCTTAACACATATCTTGTTCATCCTGGGGCTAGTAATAGCTTTGCGAACCACATTAAGAGTTTTATCATATGCTAGATGTCCACCAATTACGATATCATGAGCTTCCCATAGGAATTTTCCTTTACTTCATGTCAAACATGTTCATTTTCATGGATGCAGAAAAGAGAGCAACCCAGAGTGAAGCAACATGCTTCCTCTCTCCATTCTTCTCATTATTCATTCAACACACACTTTAGTGCACATACAACCCAAGGTCATAAAGACTATTCACACCAGAAGTAGAACCGACTTATTTAATGTACCTAACTGATCTAGCGAGACTAGCTGTGTCCAGTCAAACACACATGAAAGAGCTTGATATTCTAACACTCCCCCTCAAGCTCAAGACAGCATTTGTACTCCAAGCAGCTATCTAAAACCACAGAACTTATCTTTACCCATGGACTTGATAAAGATATCTGCAACCTGATCATCTGTCTTTACATGCATAAGATCAACTCGTCCTGCAAGAACCATCTCTCTGATGAAATGGTAGTGTACCTCTATGTGTTTCATCCTGGCATGATAGACTGGATTCATAGCCAGGAGTACACTACTCAGATTATCACATAGTAACTTCACTGGAGCATCTACCTGTATGTCCAAATCAGCCATAAGTTTGAGCAAGCATGAAATCTTGCATGCTGCCAATGCAGCACCCCTGTACTCTGCCTCAGTACTCGACAAAGCAACCGTAGGCTGCTTCTTGCTGCTCCAGCTAATCATGCCGCTACCAAATCCAAATGCATATCCGCTCGTAGATCTATGGTCATATGAGCAACCTGCCCAATCTGCATCCGTGTATCCAGTCAATATCAAGGGCTTATATCTGACATAGAACAGCCCATACTCTACAGTGGACTTAACATATCTCATAATGCGTCTAAGTACATGCAAGTGCGGCTTTCTAGGCTTCTGCATAAACTAGCTTATGAGCCCTACAGCATAGCTCAAGTCAGGCCTAGTGATGGTCAGATAAATCAAGCTACCAACCATCTGCCTGTACATAGTCACATCCTCTACTTCAGCCCCAGTGTTCATGTCCAGCTTGACATTCTGATCAAGAGGTGTATCCAACGGTTTGCATTCAGCCATGCCATACTTCTTCAGCATCTCCATGGCATAGTTCTTCTGAATCAGCCATAAACCATTTTCAGCTAGAACTATCTCGATGCCCAAGAAATACTTCAGTTCTCCTAGGTCTTTCATGTCAAATTTAGATTTCAGCATCTTCATAACATACTGTATGCCCAAGTCATCATCACCAATGATTATCAAATCATCAACGTATATGACCAACACTACCAAGCCACTATCAGTCTTCTTTGTAAATAGGCTGTAATCAGCCGTGCCAACAGCAAAACCCAATCTCTGCAAGTAGTTACTGATCCTAGCATGCCAAGCTCTCGGAGCCTGCTTCAACCCGTACAATGCCTTTTTCAGCCTGCATACATAATGCTGAAAATCAGGGTGAACATACCCTTTCAGCTGAACCATATAGACATCCTCTACTAGGTCACCGTTAAGAAATGCATTCTTAACATCCATCTGCTGCAATTTTCAGCCTTTAGCAGCAGCCAAGGCAATCACAGTGTGTATGGTTGCCATCTTGGCAACAGGGTTGAATGTTTCCTCATAATCAAGTCCATACTTTTGGGCATACCCCTTTGCGACCAGCCTGGCTTTGTATCTCTCCACACTGCCATCTGACTTGCATTTGATTTTGTAGACCCATTTGCAGCCAATGGTCTTTTTCCCTTCAGGCAGTGGCACTAAATCCCATGTTTTATTTTTAGCCAAGGCATTCATTTCTTCGTCCATGGCTACACACCAGTTCTCATCTTTCACTGCTTCAGCATATGTACCTAGTTCTTTAATCTCCATCACTTTTGTCATGTAAGCATAATGCTTTGCAGAGTAGCCACTGTATGTCAACCTGTCAACAGGGTATCTGACCCTCTGCAAACATCTAAGCTGTGGTGCACTACTCGATTTCCCTCTCTCATGAGGCGGAATATACCTGCTCTACCTTGTGCCAAGTGTATAGATAGTCGGAATACCAAGTTCGCTGTCCAAAGTATCAGTAGACTCATAGCCAAAAGTCATTCTGCAAGGTGTCATCATACCAGATGCATCCTCAGTAGCTTTCTCTTTTCCTTTGCTGTCCAAGATATCATGTCTCCCCCTCACTGACATACTGGTGTCAGTGGACGGTGAGCTCCTCAATCTCCCTGTCCATGGGAATACTGTTTGACTACTAGGTCATGTCATAGTAGTGCTCTGCTGCAAATCAACTGTAGATACATGAATAGAAGGCATATCTGATGGCACTGCAACTTGTGATCCGTACCAAGAGCCCATCTCATCAAAGATGACATCCCTGCTCACCAAAGTCTCCCTGGTAGAGGGATCATAGCATTTGTATGCCTTCTTCTCCTGTGAATACCCAATGAAAACACACTTATGCGCTTTTGGATCCAGCTTCTTCCTTTTCTCATCTGGGATATGCACATAAGCAAGACAGCCAAAGACTTTCATGTGACTTATATCTGGCTTATAGCCATACAACCTCTCAAACGGCATCATCTCATGAATACCTGCAGTGGGAGTCCTGTTCAGAATGTATACAGCTGTCGTAACAGCCTCTGCCCAATAATAAAGTGGCATATGCTTTTCGTTCATCATGGCCCTTGCAGCTTCCATCAAAACCCTATTCTTCCTTTCAGCTACTCCGTTTTGCTGCGGAGTGTAGCTGCAGGTGAGCTACCTACAAATGCCATTTTCAGCCAAGAAATCATCAAATTCATTTGATACATACTCCCCACCACTATCAAATCTCAAGAAAGAGATGTAGCATTCAAACTCCTTCTCAACCTGTGCTTTAAATTGCTGGAAAACAGCAAAGACCTCATCTTTTGTTTTCAATATGTAAAGCCAGGTATAGCGACTGTAGTCGTCAATGATAGATACATAATATCTAGAACCTCCCATAGATACATTATGAGCTGGCCCCCAAACATCATAGTGCACTAACTGCAAGGGACGTATACTCTGTCTTACATGCCTAATCGTGACTACTTACCGAACTGGCAAGCCTCGCATACATGACCAATATCTGAATATTGGAACTTGGGTAAACCTGTAACCAGCTGTTTCTTTTGCATAATTTGCAGCCTTTGCAAATTGACATGCCCCACTCTCTTGTGCCATATTTCCAAATCCCTAACAGTGCCAGAACCATGGGCAAACATAGCTGAATTCAGCTCTGGCAAAGAAGCATCAAGAGTAAACATTCTACCATTCCTGTGACCACGAGCTATCAACTTGCAGCCATTGCCAAACTCTTCAATAAAGCAGCCATGCTTATTGAATCTAACCTGCAAGTTCTGCTCCGTCATCCGATCGACAGACAATAAGTTCTTCGTAATTGAAGGGACATGCAAGACATCATGCAAATTTTTCTTCCTGCCATCATGAACCACAAGAGGCACTTTGCCTTTATGCTCAATGCTATGCTGCGTGTCATCACCTGTGCATACATAGCCATGCTTTTCAGCCACCATATCAGTGAACCAGTCACCATGAGGGATCATGTGGTTTGATGCCCCTGAATCAATGTACCACACTGCATCATCAGATGATTTTTCAGTAGCCTTATCTTTGACATATTGCATGGCAAACAGTCTATCACCAGAGTCATCTGCCTGACTGGACGTAGCATAGTGTCCATGCTGTTTACCTTTCTGGTTTCCCTGCTTCTTCCAGCAGTCCTTTGCAATATGCCCATACTTTTCGCAGTAATGACAATCCTTATCCTTATTTGGATTGGCTGATTGACGCTGTTGCTGCCATGAGCCTCTGCCACGGGAGTTAGATCTCCCCCTGCCTCGAAAATTTCCACCACCTCTTGCATTTGATGACTGCTGATTGCTATTACCATAAGATGCATTTTGCTGGCCTCCTCTGCCAGATCCATAACCCCTGCCACGGCCACGCTGATTCGAGTAAAAAACTGCATCCTTATTCTTTGAACTGCTTGACCCTGTAGCTAAGCCAAGCTTCACCTCTTCATGAATCAATAATGCAACCAGCTCATTAAAGTCAGACATTTCAGCCCGCACAGACACTGAAGTGTCAAAAGACTTGTACTCAGGACCCAAGCCATTTAAGGTCACTGCAAGCATATCTTCATCTTCAACCTGTGAACCAACAGATGCCAGCTGATCTGCTATGGTCTTAACCTCTGTGACATAATCATGTATGGATTTGCTCTTTCTCTCCATGTTGTTGAATTTCTCCTTCAACTGTATCTTCCTAGCACTTGTGGTTGTGCCATAGTATTTGACCAATATGTTCCATGCATCTGCTGGGCTCTTACAGTTCATGATCTGCATCACCATAGCATCCGAGATACATAATGATAGCCAATGTAATGTTAGATATGATCAATGCCCCACCCTCATTAGGTGCTACCAATGATCCATGGTGCTCAAAGTTGTAAGGCCCCCATTATGAGGAGAAGCCAAATGTGAGCCCGGACATTGGTTGAGTCCTGACTTGTATATCAAATGAGGTCTATGTGACCGGATGGCAAAAAGGTGACTGTTGTGGGTCTAATCTTTGGGTTAGACGGAGTGGTTAAGCTGGTAGCAACTCGAGGCACATTGCATCGAGTTGCGATGTAAGGGAGTTAAAAGGGGCCCCTATTGTGGGGTCTGGGGGCCGCGGAAGCGGCCCCTGGCTGAGGGGTCCTAGGGGGGCCAGCGGCCCCCCTGGCGGGGGTCTGGGGGCAGCATCCCCGGCCCGATGGTAAAGGGAATATTCCCTGCAATATTCCCTGGCCAACTAGTGGAGGCTCATATGGTAGATCGGTCCCTCAGCAGGCCGACCTAACAACCTTCACAGGCTATAAAAGCTAAACCCCTTCGCAGCCATCTCTCACTCATCTTTCACCCAGTCAGAGTTGTTGTTCCAGCTAGCCTTAAGCTCTTCACCTACCTTCTGTCTAGATCTCCATCTAAGCTTCACACAGTGGAAGCGCATGGGTGGACAAAGCCATCTTTGTATCAGTTGTTTGGAGTTAAAGAATTTACTAATTCTCCTCTTATCTGTTGTGTACTCTCTATCTCTTTCTCAAATTCTGTTCGCTGCGCCATGTAATATTTTACATTTAAAACTCTGCGAGCTCTTTCCGTCCAAGCTCGATGCGCTCGTCTTTGATCAATTGTAGGGTTCCTTTCTGGAACTTTAGGTTCAGCCTCAACACCTGTCACTAAGTCCCAGTATCCCTTGCCTATCAGAAGGTTCTCCATGCGGAACTTCCATATTGCATAATTGTTGCTATCAAGATTTTCTCCCACAATCTGGGTTATGTTATCAGTTCTATCTGCATTGCCATTTTATAGACACTACCTGACTACCTGCAAACCAATAAGTCAACTTGACTGACTTCAGCCCGCAACTATTTATGACAGTTTTCTACAATTAATTGCAATAAAAAAACAAGGTATTTCAGCCCACTAACAATCCAAAACAGCCCAAACCAAGTGGCCTAACCTGTAGGCAAAACAGTCAATACATATGCAATGTATTTACTTCAGTTGAAACTCTTCCAACCTCACTGCCAGGATGCATACATGCAATCTGAAAACTGTAATTCTGTGAATGACCAGCATTGATTTCAAGCCCAAAACTGAGTGATATACATGTCATACATGTCCCAAACCTTCATAGACATCTGTTAGTACATGTAGCAGTCCAAGCATAACCAACGGGGCACAAGTCGGTGCATAGATAGCAGGTATAAGTGTCAAGCCTTCTGCTTACAGATTGCAATCAGCAACTTCTCACTAAACCAAAGTCTATCCAGCTCCAAAACAGCCTCAAATCATGTCAGACATTCACTTTGAAGTATTAGGTTCAATACATGAGCATTCGGGTAACTATAGGCATCGTGTCTTCATGAATCCAAGTCATAGATTGCATTTACTGCTTGCAACCACTGAGACAATGTCACTGCAGTAATTACCAGCCTTAGACTTCAACTTCCATGATCACTTAATGCTCAACTCAATCCATAAAACCTCCAGCAGACATATCCCATGTCATACATATGGCAAATGCCAGCCAAGTGTTATGTAATGCTTCAATGGAAGCTAATGCTTGCTGCCCACTATTTTGAGACAGGTTTCCAGCCTGTTTACACTTCCAGATCTGAGTATTTTCTTCAAGGAATTTCAGCTCAAAGGCATGAGAACTGATACATATGTCTTCCAGAGTGCTCCTAGGCTCCAATGAGGTCCATAAAGCATGTCAGAGAGCTTCAAGGCTCTTCCAAAGTGTTGCATATGCTATGTATACTCTGTATACAGCAGTTCAACCTTCTATCCCAGGTCTGTGTACTCTGATTTTAGCTCATAACAGAGCTCCAACACAAGCAATGGCTTCTTGTAACCTTGAACTACCTTCCAATGTATGCTCACAAGCATTTGATGACTTCTTATATAGCACTCATGTCGATTTGGCTTTAGCAGGAGTCATGCCTTCATCAGGCGCAAACACGCAGGTCTGTCAGGAGTGTACAGCAGCACCATTCGATGATAATGATCATGATAGGGCCCACACTAATACTCAATCAAGCCTTGGAAGGCTCCTCAACAAGCCACAACTCCTCCTTCAAGCAATAGGAATCCAATGCTCAACAATGCATACCTCTGTGTGACCATTGATGGAAATGATAGTCAGTCCTCTTCTTTTTCCAGCCCTTCAAGTCGGTCTTCAAGTCTTCTTCTTCAATGCATTCCACTAGTGAGCCCATTCATGGCTCTGATACCATGTTCATTTTCATGGATGTAGAAAAGAGAGCAACCCAGAGTGAAGCAGCATGCTTCCTCTCTCCATTCTTCTCATTATTCATTCAACACACACTTTAGTGCATATACAACCTAAGGTCATAAAAACTATTCACACCAGAAGTAGAACCGACTTATTTAATGTACCTAACTAATCTAGCCAGACTAGCTGTGTCCAGCTCATGTCGGTCAAACACACATGAAAGAGCTTGATATTCTAACAAAACAAAGGTAATATTGCAATATAGACAAGCATTTCTTACATGATAGTCCTTTGTCTTGGTCCTTTCTTTGTTATAACCTTCATGTTGAAGTACTTTAGCCATGAGCTCCTCATATTTCTTATCCGATATCGCTTCCTTCCAACTATTACCATGCCATGGGGGCGAGAAGCGCTAAAAAAGTAGGGATTCAGGAAAATCTCATCATACATGGCCTATTTGGGTGAGGGATTGAAATTTCAAGTGTGGGGGAAGGAGTGGAGATGCATATTTTCAATGAGGGCTGAGGATTCAAAAAATAAAGGCTCTTAAATCGAGCAAAGGAACCTATGTATGCATGGATGTGTTAGACACAATACACTAAGTAGACACAAAATTTCCAATGCATTCATATCCCTTGTGTGAGCATTGATTCCTTAAATTGCATGGCATATTTTCTTGGATGCATCCCTTCTTCAATACATTGTGTCTATGAGCATGAAGTTCATCAATCGCACAAGCATTTCTTCCTATAGGTGCACTTGAGGGTCATGTACGGAACCCGTCTAGCGGGTACTACTTTGAGGTGATGGATTTTTTCCAATCATTGTGAGTGTTGTGAGGGGTGGGAGGAGTGTATTATCATATCAAATATTACCATGAGAGGTGAGGATGATAGGAGAGTTGGTTTTATATTTATCGAGAGATATTTAAGAAAATATGGCTCAAAGGAGCTATGCAACGATACATATGTATACATTATTTCCATTTGAGTGCTTGGATAGGGACCTACTAAATACATTATATGCATAGTGAGTTCATGCAAGTGCTCGAATGGTGTGATGGCCATTGTTTGATTAAGCTACATATTGGTGGGGGAGTAGGGTAGAATATGCCATGTTTGAGTGTATACATGATAGGTATGTGTAAAGGTCACTATTTAAGTATATGTATATTGTTCTTTAGTGTCAATACAAAACGTGCTTGTGATGAATAAATGCTTGCATAAGAATAAAGGCTTCATGAGCCTAATCCAATAGCTTGCTTTTAGAATCCGATGGGAGTCCATGTGAAGGCATATGAGAAGGAGAATTTTTTATGGCCAACAGAGCTAACTGATGTCGAGGGCTGCACCTTATAGAACATGTAAGATACCACATGAGTTCAAAAGAAAGGCTATTTTATTTAGCAAAATTTACAAGATTATATTTACAAAAATGGGTTTTTTATTACAATTTCAAAAAATGTGTAAGTTTAGTAAAGTAAAATGGGTCATTTTATGGCCTTATAGCATGTAAAGAAAGGGTAATTCTTAATATCCGTTGAACGCATGTTATATAGATGATTTCTTTTAGGTGCACCCCCCATGGGGATGTTTTGCCCATAGGAAAATACCTATAGGAAGATGCTTATGCTTTAGCACCTTTGTTGGGGAATTGGGGAAGAGTATTAGGGTTTTTCTTGATGACTTTTGTGCTTATACATCAAGACTTTTACATGTTAAAATTGTAGATGAGGTTATGGGGTAATTAGATGTTGAAAAGAATCAATTAAATCCATCAAAATATCATATAGCATATACTAAGGTATCTTTATTGGGGTCAAAAAATGGAAATAGAGCCAGAACCAAAAAGAGTAAAAGCTATATTGTTAAAAAGTCCCCAAGGAATGCTAAAGAGCTATTATCATTTACTCGAAAGGTTAGGTTCTTGTCTAGATTCATGCACATGTTGTCATAGTGGCTATGGCCATTGCAGAGGGTGACTTTGAAATATTATTTTCAATAGGGGCAAGTAGAAGAGGAAGCTTTTCATAATATCAAGGGAATATTGTGTTCATTACCTATAATAATGCCTCCAAACTAGACTTAGACTTTCTATATAAGTCCCAGTGTAGGCAAAGAAGCCTTAGGAGCAGTCCTAATGCCAAAAAGTTGAGAAAATTAGTACATGAGACCTATCCATTTTGTGAGTAGAGCGAAAAAAGAGGGAGAAAAGGGGTATTCAGTGATAGAACAAATTTTGTTCATTGTAATTTTGATAGTAAGGAAATTTTTATCATATTTGCTACAAGTTGCAATCTCTTCCCTTTAGCAATACAAAGCATAAGCATGTCAAAGAGGTTAATAAAATGGATTATGAAATTGGAGGAATTCGAGTATACGGCGCTAGGGCATAAATGGCATATTTGTGTTGATAACCTTTAAGGAGCCTTTATTACCCCCAATAAAAGAGATAGAGATTAAATCAAATTTTGAAAGGGAGTTAGAAAAACAACATGAAATAGAAATGTGTGAAGGAACTCTCTATTTTTGATGGATCATATAGGATATTTCAAAACAAAGACCAAGCCGGTTATCTGTTTATAAATACCCAAGGATAGGAAATTGAGATTTTAAGTGCAATTCAAAGCAATAATGAAGGTGAATATGCTAGCCTATGTAGTGCCCTACAAGAATGCCTAAATAGGGAAAAGTTGTTAACAAAGGCCAAGCCGGTCATCTGTTTATAGATACCCAAGGACAATAAATGTTTAAACAAAGTGAATTTTTAAGTGCAATTCAAAGCAATAATGAAGCTGAATATGCTAGCCTATATAGTGCCCTGTAAGGGATAAAAAGGTTAGAAATTAAAGAGTATGCATTATTACTAGCAAGGCAGATATAAGGGATATGGAGGTTACACAAACCCAGGTTAAAAGAATGGCTAGATAAGGTAAAACAGCAACTCAAGAAACTCGAGGCTTATTGCTCACAACATATATCAAGGGAGGAAAATAAGGTAGCCAATGAGTTAGCTCAAAAAAAGTAGAATTAGTGGCAATAACTAAAGTAAAGGGGCCTTTGTATGAAGGGAGAGAAAGTTTGAGTAAGAAGAGTTTTGATCCAAGAAAAAGTACCAAGTTTTATGCCAATGGGATCTAAATATGGATTTATAAAAAGGAAGCTACAATATATTATGTTGGATGATGAATTTTATTTAAAGGGTAAAGATATGGGTTTAACACAAGTACCATGGAGAGAAGAGATTGACTTAGTATTATAAAATATTCATGAGGAAACATGTGAGGGACATTTTGCAGTTGATATAACTAAGGGTGGGTAGAAGCTAAGGCCACTAGAAATGTAACATCAAAGGTGGTAGTAAATTTTATATATGAACAAATCTGTCATTTTTTGGAGTGCCATTAGAAATCTTAACAAATCAAAGGCCTTTGGATCCCAAGTATTGGAAGGATTATTTTGGGGGTTGCATATAAATCACAAACATTCAACCCCATATTTCCCTCACTACAATGGGTTAGTAGAAAAATTTAATGGGACACTTATAATATTCTCAAAAACTCATAGAAGATTATCCTAAGAGATGGGACTAACATCTAGATACAGCTTTGTGGGCACATAGAACTACAAAAAAAGAGCAAATTAGTTTTACACCATATCACCTAACAATGGGGCATGAAGCAATAGCACAAGTAGAAGTTATGTTACCAAGTCTTCAATTCATCCAAAGACATAAGTTGAGTGAGATGGATCAAATGCAAAGAAGAATTTTAAGGTTACAAAAGTTTCCTAGACAGGCAACAAGGAATTGAATATTATCAAGAGGAACATGAAAAGAGGAAAAAGAGGACATATGGAAAATTAAAATAAAAGGAATAGAAAAAGGTACCATTATGATGAGATATAATAGTAGGCTAGATTCAACCTTTCATACAAAATTGATACTGAAATGGGAAGGGCCTTTTAGAGTGAACCAAAAATTTTCCAACAAAACTTATCTTTTAAAAAGCATGGATGGTACAATACATAGTTCAAGAGTGAATGGGTTTAGACTTAAACCATATTTTGGAAGAATACTGTAAATAAAAGGGAAAGCTTGATTTCCTTATTAGTTCTCTCTTTTCTTGGGGCATTTCAACTCTTTGTACCCATTATTCTAGGTCATCAAGAGTAGTTGAATCCCAAAAAAAAAAAGTAAGAATAAATTATTATTTGCATTCAAATCCTCACATATCTCTAACTTCTAGTCTCATAACTAGAAAAGTGCCCTCATTCCCTCCATTGTGTGCTCTCCATGTCCATCAACTTGCATAATAAGACAATTGTTATCCATAATGTTGACCGCACATACTAGCTACATACAACTTAAACATTTGACTCATCCCAACCATTGTTCTCAATGCCCCTCTTTTGGCTAGCACATATTGCATACAACTAACTCAGACTCATCCCTCCCATAGTTCTCATCCAAAAGACCTATGAGAAGCTAAACTTTGGCCCTTTGCATGTGTCTCTTCCTCGAATATTTGAACCTCGTATAATTTTGCAAGAATCAATTTGAAATAACTTAAGGGGGACTCTTTATAAGTTCTTCATGTACACTTCATGTATGAAGTTGGCTTGGCCACTAGAACGTGGGAAGGGGTTTCTAGCCTTTATAATGGTTGTTTGGATATGAACCCCCATTACTTCCATGATTCACCAATCCTAAATCCTACACAATGTGTCCCCAACTCTAATCCTACCCCCTTCCTAACTTTAATCTTAACCCCCTCCGCCAACCTTATCCCCTTTCACAAAAGCCTCTAGTGGCTCTCTATCAAACGCAACATGTCCTCAACTTCCCCAGAACCCTAAACCCCCTCCTTACAATTGATTTCTTACAAACTTACCCCAAAACCCTAATCCCTCTCTTAATAATTGATTTATTTTGTGCACATGCATGTGAGAGAACCTAAACACCCCTTGTTTTAAGGTAACCTTGATTCCCCTCCTGAAACTCACTAAAAACAACAAAATAGAATTAAAAATAGCATATGGTGCAGGTACGTAAAGATGAGCACATTTATTATAAATTAGGTATGGGGAGATGGTGTGGTGGTGTTCACATCATGAATTAGTATCTAATTATGTCGATACATAACATCCATCTAATTATGTCGATACATAACATCGATCTACAAAAAGGTGAAGATGGTGTGGTGGTGTTCACATCATGAATTAGTATCTAATTATGTCAATACATAACATCCATCTACAAAAAGGTGAAGATGCTAGAATTAATTAAGATAGGGTGGACATACATAGGGTTAATTGAGACCAAGCCAAAGAACTATCACATGTCCAACTAAAGTGAGTTTCAAATGCTACATGTTGGCAAGTCTATGGTTAACATGTGCACGCAATCTCAAGCCTCTCTAGTCTCGCACCATCAAAGTTTGCGACAACACGCCTTTATTTTGTGAAGATCATTTCAAGTCCACCACCCCAAACACCCTAAGCCCACACCTTATAATGAGCATGGCAAGACCTTGGGGGGGTGAGAGCCATGATAGGCTACCCACCTCACCTATGAAAACCATGAGTTCAAGATCGTCCCCAATGCCAACATTGCTAGCTCTGCGCCACAAACATGACTATGCCTCCTCTCACACAAACACAATTTGTAGGAACATATGCAAGGAGTTAGCATAGCTGCTTCACCACCTGCCACAAAGGAGAGCGCAAAGCCCAGCTTGCTAGATCTATTACAATTTGGGAAGCATCCATCCAATCAGTTCGAGACTAGGCGGAACACGCCATTCCCATTCCCGATAACCCACATCACAATCAAAGATCTCTCAAAATGCCTGACAAGTGCTTTTTTACACGTTAAAATCGGTATTGGAAGTGGGTGAATAAACTAATCACACGACAATGCCAACAAGGAAGAGGTCTACACAGACGCATGCATGATGCGCTCACACTTGTTTCAGTAAAGAGAGAGAGAGAGAGAGAAGCAAATAGGTCTAATAAATAATATCGTAAAATAGTACAAATTACCATAGTTTGTGACTGTTCCAGCTTCATGATAGCTTTTGATGCTAATTACCAGACATTCCTGAGGTTATAGCTTCTAAAGCTTCAGATATAAATTTCGGGACATGCAAAGTTCAAACCAAAGCAGGTAGCAGGAATGACATTCCTGAGTATTCTGCCATTATTCTTCAAGATATGGTTTAAAACCACGTGAGCAACTGAGCAGGAATTGTCATCCTTAGGTTTCCTACCCTTTATTTTTGTATAAATTTTGATGATACCCTGTATGCCTTTCAAATACATAATGGAAAGATATAGAGAGCTTGGCCAGCAACTCAATACTGTGTACCTGTTACGCTTCCCTGATCTCATCTCTATACAGTAGCTATACCTGAGTGGATTACTATGTTATAAACTGTATCAAGAAGTAACTTAACCATGCTAAGGGTGAGGGAGCTACCACAGCTGCTCCTGCTCCTCTGCCTTGACCCAAGATTAGTTTAAAAATAAGTCTGGCTTCCCAAGCACAGCAACCTTCAAAAGAGAGTTCTTTTCCGTGTATGGCAGCCCCATCATTCCTCTCCTACTCTTAGTTGGATATATCACCTTGCTCTTGTCACCAGCATTAGCTTTGCTTAGCTGGCCTTTATCGCTCTCGGCAGCAATGCATAGCTTCAAATGCCTCAACTGCTCAACACACTGCTTCGATCTTGGGCGGCGCTCTCTCCAGTTCGACTTGCCAGGACCTCTGCAAATGCCACTGTGTGTGTCCACAACACACCTCTCAAAAGAAGACAACCACTTAGCAGTCATATAATCAAGGGTTCTCCAGGGTGGAAGTGGCATTGCATTTTGTTTGAGAGACAGCTTTGCAGCATCTGCCATGACTTGCAGCACTTGATGAAGCTTGTCCACAGAGCCCACAAAGATAACTGGCAGAAGCTTAAGGGCGACCAGGTAGGAATGGGTAGGCCGAGCTATTTCAAACTGGCTTTGGAAATCAAAGTCCACAATTAGTCGGTCGCGGGCACCATTAGCACCATTGAAGACCACATCAATATACTCATATTCTCCTGAAGGAATCCAAGGCATTCACATGTATCAACCATCAGGTGCAGGCTGAGGTTTCAAGTTCAAGAACAGGGTTGGCAGATAAAAAAGATGCAGGTAAGAAACGGATAAATACCTCCAGGTACCTTGTCGGAGTTCAACCACTTTGCACAGCAAACAGCTGCATCGTAGCTGGACAATCTCAAATGCTTCACCAGCAGACGACGAATACATGCTCCTCTGCATTCCACTCCAGGCTTTGGGCACACCACATCAATTTCCTTAATGGCAAGAGAGAGCTTGTTCAAGACCAGGAGCAGCTCCCTTTCCAAGGGAGTTGAGTTGAATTTCAGGGCCTGCAAAAGACCAAAAATACCTCTCAGCTTGCACATCACATGTAATCTTGCATTGAAGCATTTGTATGCACTAAACAAGTACAAGAAATGAAGTTCAGAATCTGAATGAAACAAAAGCTTGTAAACAATTGAATGCACTAGACGAGCACAAGAAAGGAAGTTGAACGTCCCAATGAAAGATAAAATTCTTCAAAGCCTGAATGAATTAACAGCATGTAAGCATTAGTATACCTTAAGTGAACACAAGAGATGAAATTCAAAGCCTACATGAGAGAGAAAATTCACAAGAAATCACTAGACATTGCAGAATTACACACATGTGCAGATAAACACAGACAGATAGGACTACCTGAAGGGTCTCAAAAGTTCTGCTGGGGCCGAGAGGGAGACCACTCTCACCATCACTGCTCTCAACAAGGTCCGATCCATAGCTTCCATTCTCGATGAAATCGTGGACCATTGCGGCCAGATCGTGTTCACTATCAGTACTGCCATGTGCACCATGCGAAGCTAGATAGGCCTGCCCGTGCTTGTTCAAAACATCTCGATTGCTGTTGCCCCTATCGATACAGTCACGACGAGCGATGCCTTGATTAGGGTCCAGACTCTTGTCTACATCCACGCTGAGTTGGAAAGCCCCCATTGGGAGCAGGGGCAAGCGTCTGAGGCCACCATTGGCTCCTAGGGTTTGCAGGGCCTGTGACTCGGCTTCATCAGTGAGGTCACGGGCACGGCGAGGCAGGCCGGGCATGCCGCAGGGGGGAGTGCGGGGGCTGGTGCTGCGGATTCGGGCAGCGGCGACAGTTGGATAATGGCTCTCAGGGCAAAGGCACAATGGGGGATTCTCCCTCTGGCCGGGAGCTCTGTTCGTCTCGCTGATGCAGAACCTGCGAGTGACAACGCTACCGCAGACGGAGAGGCTTCTTGGGGAGCAAGCGATTGGAGTTTGGGATGGGGTGGCCTCTTCCTCTATGTGGGTGTTGACGGTGGCCTTTTTATGGGGGATGGCAGCCTGCAGGGGAGCGGATTCTTGAAAAAGGGAATGATGATGATGAGGGGAGCACAGACAAGAGTAGAGTGTTCAGGTGTCTACCTTTCCTATCAATCTATCGATCTAACCAGTATCGTCTATATCTCTATTCCTGTATTCAAGAGACACGAGAGGCCTGTCTGTCACCAGAGAGATGGGTCATGGAGATGAGAGCACAGGGGACAGCAGAACAGGAGAGCTCAGAGCCCCCTGCAGGCAGCAGGCTGCAACCCTCAGAGAAGCCAGGTCTTTCAAAAAGGAAAGTTCGTAAGGAAGAAAAAATCAAGCAGGCCCAGCGCCTATTTATAGCACCTCCTCTCGTTCACACGTCCGAACGCACCACACGTTATGGCAATGGCCAGTGTTCATATGCACAAGACGTCCATCCCTTGTCTCTCCATATAATACTCAACACCATGAGCTTTTGCAGGGAAGACCCCCAGCCCACAGTGCAACTAGGAGTAGGGGGTCATCAGCCAAGGTTGTTCTTTTCTCTTTTCCCTCCTTTTTCCATATAACGTTCAACATCATCAGCTTTTGTGAGCAAGACACCCCATCCCTAGCCAGCTACAGCTCCAAGCAAGGTGTTGTCGACCCCCCATCCTGTGCCAACAACCCCTTGCAACACTAGCAGCACCTAGCTAGGTATACTGTCCCTCCCTCACAGAAGGAATTATAATGGGAATTTATCTAAAACTTCTTCTAATGTCCCCGTTCTCGATTTGCTACATCCTTGTCTTATTCAACTTCTAATTCATCAAAAGTTTAAGAGAACATGCACACACACACACTTGACTTTGATCACATTTAGAGAACAAAATTGCATTTGGGGGGGGAGAGGGAAAGAAACATTAAAGTGAGCCTCAAAATTGTACACAAAAGAACATGCCACACGAGGTTAGCAAAACCTCCCAAAAAAAAAAAATAGTGAGCCTCAAAATTGTACGCAGAAGAACATGCCACACAAGGTTAGCGAAACCTACAAAAAAAAAAATCTAGCTACTCATCGACGTTGCAGTGAATGGTGGCACTACCCTTACCTTTTCACACATACAAATCTCTATTTCACAACACTTCGGTAATACCATGAGCTTTCAACTGGGCTAGCACATACTTAGCATGTTGTAGTGGGGAACCTACACTATAGAAAAAATAATGAACATCGGAAACCTAAACAAGCCCCCTAGATAGATGCGATGGATTGTATTTCTACTTGCCACATTCCTTAAGCAAGAGGCCTATCAACTTCATTGTAAATCTACAAGGTTTTACAAGATATCCAAGAGTGACAAGTTGCATGACACTCTATTGGCTACAACTTGTGACTCTATCGGTTCCATTATCTTACAACATGCCAAGTATATGTGTGGCTCCATTGCAAGCATTCATCATGTTGATAAAGGTCATTGGAATATAATAAAGTTTCCTACAATGGAAAATGTCTAAAGCTTCTTTTAGAGCATTGGGCCTATTGAGCGTTTTATGAATTGACCTATTGATTGTATGGTTGTCAACATTTTGCAACTTTCAAAGATCCATTGAGTTTCAGCAATTGTTGCTTGAATTAAGGCACCCACTATGCACTCCCTTCACTCAACTTCTCATCATTGGGTATGTTTAAATTTGCCACCTTTCTTATTCATGTTATACCTATTGATTTTAAAAAACTATATTTTAGGCTTTAATACAAAAACAAAGATGCTTCATTGTAAGTCAATGAACATATGCAAGCTACTTGTTCTAGGAGGAGGGGTCCCCTCAGCTTTCCATGGAAAGAAAAAGTAGTTGCCCTTAATTGCAACATTTAATCATCATTGAGAGCCAAATGAGATCAAAGAGCATGTATGATAAGAAACAAGTCACTATATTATTTCCAATGTTCATACACTATATATGATGATTCTATAGTGTAGTAAAGCTAGCAATTCTTTGGCACGATACCTAAGCAAAGTGTGACTCCCTTTATAAAGGCATCATCAAGCTAAGAGGGTTTTCTTTTCATGGTTGTAGTTATGTTTAATTATTTATAATTGGCCATATCACTTAGAAGACATAGTCAACAAAATTGAGCAATGTGATTTATTCTTACCTTTTGAATTGCTAAACTTCGAGAGCTTGAAGTCAACAAGACCTCTATCAAACTCTACACTAAGAAGTGCAACTAGATCTTTAACAATGCTAAGTGTAATATATCAATTGGGAAATTGGGTTGGCCCTTAATTCACAAGAACAACAATTTTACATTTTCTTAAATGCATAAACACACAACTATGATAATATTAAAGTAATTAGTGAAACAATAAATGAATCTTTAAAATAGCTATTAAAATGCACATGGAATTGCTAAACAATAAATGAGTCTCGCTAAAGTTGTAGAATACTAAGATCAAAGTTTTTGAATCGCATATTGGCATGGAAGAGAACAACGAATATTATGTAAATACTCTAAAAATTAGTATAGTATTAGCCAAAGTTTGAGAAAAATAATGACATTAGTGATTTGATACTAAAGGTTGACATGAAAACTAAGTCAAAAAGCCTATTAATGTTGCAATTTAAAATGCATTCAATCAAGGATCCAATGGATATTTTCATTGGCTTGGGCAAGGGCTAAACTATTAGTTATGACACAAAAATTCCTAGCATTGTAACTGCAAGTGGTATTATAGTAGATGAAGTGACTTAAGTGACACATATGCACATGAGCTTGCCCTCTATGGTTAGATGGTGAATATATCTACATGCAAATACCAAAAGCAAGAATTAAGGAAACTTACTTCATTTGGTTTTTGAAAAGATGGCATGCTTTTTTAAAAGGCAAACTATTATAATATTTACAAAAGGAATAAGGCTTTTCTTAAGTAGTTCGGTACCTAATAGATAGGTATATATTTAACCAAAACAAAAAAACCAATGCCTTACATACCATACATGTGTCTAATTGACTTGATGTAATTTAAAAATAAGCCAATCCCACATTATGTGCCGTTCCTTTAAGCATTCAGCCACATGTTGCTAATAAATATTGAGAAAGGATTACTAATTTAGTTACACTAGTTGGGGGCTAGCTAGCAAGTAAGAAGGGAAAAAAACCAAGTGCAGCTTCATTTTTTGATATTGTACTTGAAATATAATTAGCGACACATTTGTTGCTTGCAAATTTAGGTGGTATGGATTGAAACTTTTAGTGTGGCCCTACTTTTGAGATTGGACATTCACATCTAAGCTTTGAAACAAACTTAAAGAATTTATATGTTGAGTCCAACTTATTTTGAATTAGTAGCTTTAATGTAATATATTTTCTCATAATATATAGATTTTAAGCTATAATATCGACATGTTTGGCTTTTACGTTTAAATGAATTTAAAATTTTTCTTATTTTTGCAAACATGGTGCCTCTTTTCTTAGTGTTATCCTTCTTTGGCACAACTAGCAATATAAGGAGAAACAATGATGTTGCAGGAGTTCTAATAGCATCCAAACTCACAATCCTTTCACACAAGCCAACAAGTAGCTTTTTGGTAAGAAGAAACCTTGGCCTCAACCTTTCCAAGCGGCCAATTGAACTTTTGTTTGCATTAATCAATCAATGCTATCCCCATGGAGTATCCAAGGTACAAAAAACTTGGCTTGATTGAATAAAACTTGAAGTCATACTACTTCCTCCAATCATTCTAATTATGGAGGGAGAGATGCAATTGCTTTGTTTTCTTTGTGATAATAATTGACCCCAAAACAAAACAAAATGTTGTCATCTACAAACATTTGCAAGCAAAAAAATGATCCATTTGATAGAGGTAATCCCTTCAAAGATCCTAGTTGGATTCTATAGTCAATTGTCCTTGGAAGTGGGTTTCTAGTTAGTGCAAATAACAACAATGCCAATAGATCCCCTCATCTCACTGATCTTCTTACCTGGAAGGCTGTGAGGCAAAACCATGAACAAGAATTGGCATCATCGCCTTAGTGAATAGCCCAACAAATATTTCTAGTCATATTATTATGAACCATAAGACCTCTATAGATGGAGTAGAATCAATCACAACTACTTTGTAGTTAGAGTAGCATCAACCACGATTGCTCCATTTTACGTCAAAGATAGAAATTTGTGAAGATAACTAAAGGGAGTATAGTATAAAACAATTATATGGATAAATGTGTATACACTTATCCCAAATGTAAATTTTGTAATGAATGTTGCCCTCAATAATCTTGAAATTTTTATATCATCGAAATGATATTTTGCGACAAGAAGGTGAACTATCTTATCTAAGCAGTCCACAAAACAAGGATTTTGAAAAATTCCTACACTTGAAATGATATATGACAAGAAGGTAATGGTATCTAAGCAAGCCACAAAGCAAGGGCACTCAACCCCCTTATTGATTCACATAGGCCATCACTTCACATTGCTTGTAGCCAATCACTATGGAAGTTGACCCAAATTTATTGGACATTGGCCTACTGATTTTGTATTACTATGATGTTTGTCAAAGAACAAATGCTTCAGGTTTTATTTTCATGGACAAGTCAAAATCTCTCCCTCTTTCCCTACAAAATGGCATCATTTGTCTCATTGAAAATTTGTTTCTAATTTTTGTAGTAGCCTTATATTGGATGCTTGCCCTATCCTACCACACACTCACACAAAGCATGCCAATAAGTCTTATTTAGGTATTAAAACATAATACATTTCTAAAGTGAGTATAGTAACAAGGAACTTAAATAAGACCCGTATGCAATATATTATGCGCATCCATATGTGTATCTTTTCAAAGAGATTACAGTGAACAATAAATTAAATGTATACCTCCATTATTAAGAGCACCATGTGATGAAAAATTTCAAAATAGAACCAATAAATACAAGAGAAGCTATTGGATCCAAAGTATTCAAAGTTCAAACATTTAACTCTATCTCCTTCCATGCCCTAATTCAAATCTATTTGTACCATTGGTTTAAATTTCATACTTCATGGTTGTCCATCAAAGAATATTTTATAAAAACAATATCCAAGCAATTAAAACTTTCCCAAAGTATGAAAAACCAAATCTTCCCTTCCCCACTCCTTACTTTTGTCCTCTATATGTAGGGGAAGAGAAGCAAAGAATTTGATTATACCAAAGCAAATGAATTCAAGGTCTCTAGAGGTGAAAGACATGCATTGATGGATTATGATTCTTACATTGCTCATGTCAACAAAATTGTACCGATTAATAGTGCTAAAGATCAATGTGAACAAAATTGTGCCAATTGATAGTGTTGGAGATCAATGCTCCACCCCTCATGTAACTACATAAGCAATTGTTGACTCTATCTTTGTGAGCCGCATGATCAGGGGGGAAAGGGGGATGGGTGGGCGATCCCCTTGGCTAAAGGGCCCTTATATTAAATACCATGTGTGAAAATAGACCTGCCAAATATACTCTGCTTCATTCTGTTTTCTTACAAAGAGATGTGTGGCTCTTCAAGCCATGATAACACACATTTAGAAGATTAGTGGTGTAAAACCTAAATAGTTGCTAAGGTTTAAAAAGAGAATACAAGGATGTGGTCTTGCTCTCACTTGATTCCTTTTACTTAAGATTAATTGTTTTTGCAACCTCAAGCTTGTTTATTGTTGCAAAGCGAACTACTAATGGATCTAGCATCTCAAATCTTAACTATAGAGAACTTTACGTAACATAAAAGAATTGTAATAAGTTAAGAATTTTAGAAATAACAAGAGAAAACACACAATAGAGCATGATCTTCCCCACAACAAAAGCCGTGATTTGACATCCTCCATTATGGAATATTGTTTTGCATAGCTATTTATATTCATATCATACATCTAATTGCAAAGAAAGTGCAAATATTAATCAAAAGACAAAGTTTTGTGTGTTAAGAGGTTTCATGTAGCTTGTTGTAGTTACTGGAAAGGATTTTGTATGCTAAATCATGACAGTTTGACATCATCATCATGGGTCCGAAACTCCCTAAACAACTCTAAAAGCTCTGAACTCCAACTCAGGATAAGGGAGAAACAACTAAACCGTATTCTCATGTTTTGCACGTTGTCATGCCGCTATGTGGTCACAATGTGAAAAACTCTAAAGTGTAGCTTTCTTATTGATCTAGAGAGTAAATGCCATATTAGTCATTAATGTTTGTGTTCATAGTGTAGATGGTTCAAAAATACTAGATTTTTGGATAAGTTTAGCCAAGTTTTGATATTTTAGATATTATCCCTTGTAAAGATCCAAAAACTCTAGACAACTTCTAGAATAGGTTAACATGTAAAAGAAAGCATGTAGCTTTCAACCATTTTGGGAGGATTTTATGTAAAAAGAAGGATTGGTGAAATCACGCGACGCGCAATCGCAGTTTTCAAACAGTGAACAACACTTCGAATTGAGAGATGAAGAAGGAGTGATCTGGCAGAATTCTAAAAAAGTGCCCTAGTGTTTTACCCCCCTTTCGAAGCCAATGGAAGCATCAGATTGGCGGTCTGAGTAGCATAGAGGAAGGTATTGTTTTATGCACGTTTTTTTCTACAATAGATTTATCTTCTCATAATGCAGAAATAAATCGAGAGGCTTCACCTATGTGACTATTCTTCTACATCTTCTATTTCTTTGAACTCCTTCTCTTCCATCTACTCCTCACCTTGAATCTCCCTTCACCCTGTTGTCTCTTATCCCCGTGATAGACTTTCGATTCCAAATGCTTCGACAACGTGATCCTGTTTCTTTTATAAAGAAAGTTGGGAAGGCTTTCTAGAAATGAAACACATAAATAAATTAACAAAGCATTCCATAATGAAAGCTTATTTTGATAAAAGCATATCTTAAATATAATATTTTAATATTATTCATATTAAAGAGATTAAATAAATAAAATAAATAATATTAAATAGTAATAATTTAGTTAAAATAACCACTAAATAAGCTTAACCTTCAAAAATAAAGTAATAGTTTTAATAATGCATAATAAAATGTATATACATTACAATATCATGTAAATCTATATTATTATACATTATACTTATTATATAAAGTTATTTCAATATTAATTTTTCTTAATATCATCTAATAATCTACTTACCATAATACTAAACATATTAGTTTCTTTTATCTATCTACCAAGCATAATGCAACTAGTGCCACATACAATGCTTACGTATAACAAGTCACGATTATGTGGCAAATAGAAAATAAAATTCCACAAATAAATAAATATTAAATATTTTTATTTTCTTAATAATTTTCATAATATTTATTACACAATTCCATGGAATAAATCAATTCCTATCACATTATTAGCTTTGTATACTAATTAAAAAATCCACAAAATGACAAGTTCATTTTCCATAACATGCTCTCCTATTGAGAAGCAACTGCCCTCAATTGTGTATACTTCTGAAACAAAAATATTGAAAGAAAAATGAGTTATCATTAGTAATTAAAGAAAAAAATACAATAAATTTAAGATGCTCATGATAAAAGCATAAACAAATCAAGTACTCCATCACCCACATACTACATATTCTAGTATACCACTAGAATATGACATATGTGTCATATTGTGATAAATCAAAATATCATTGGCAACTAGGCTCGATAAAATTCAACTCAAGAAATATTAGTGTTCCCTCATGCAACGAATCTATAGCTTAAACTCTATAGCACATGTGGGTGGTCAGCTACACACTAGTGCTACCTCATGTGGTGAATCTACACCTTCCTATCAAAATAAGGTTCTATGGATTTTATATGAAACACTACCTCATGTTGTGAATCTGTGCTCATGGGATATTTAATGTGACCGTGAGTGGTAGGCATTTTTTAGATGGAGTTAGTGTTGACTTTTGAATACACTAATATTCTTCCACGGAATGGTCACTCTAGGATTCTAATATTTTAGAAATTGGCATAGAAAAGAATATTTTGAGAGAGAGAGAGAGAGAGAGAGAGAGAGAGAGAGAGAGAGAGAGAGAGAGAGAGAGAGAGAGAGAGAGAGAGAGAGAGAGAGAGATCCTAGATTTCTCCTTATAGACTTTCATTAAACATACATATAGTTTGTTGGATATAAATCATGCAAGCATGTATATAGCTGCATATTTATTAGGACTATTCAACTAAAAGTTATAAATACTTATAATATATTGTATTAGACTATCATGTTTAAATATCATGCAAATTTTACAATTTCTTTCATATCTTTATATTCTATTTTAGGTCCTCTATGTAGTAAGCCTCCTAGAAATTCTATTTCATTTTATTAATAACATTAAAAGGCGCCTCCCTGTTATGAACCTTCATGGGACTTCAAGTCATAACCTATCATGAGGCATAAAAATGGCATAGCGGAAAGGCATACAAGATATATCAATAAGGAATCCTTTGTATTCATGATATAGAAAAGTACAACATTGAGGCAAATCTTAGGACTACACCCTTGTGACACCACACATGTGAGGGTTCACCATTGAGTATAGGGAATCACATGTAGAGTGGAAACCAAGCAAGGCTCAAAGTCACTACTACTTCCTATATGGGCGACCAAAGCCATGGTATAGCTACAAAAGCCCATATCCTTACATCCCCTCCCTCCCCCCTTCACACAAGAAAAAACTACGCTACTAGATTTTTGACTTATCCTCTATAACTCTCTCTCTCTCTCCAAGGTTTATTGTAAACCCTAGGTCTATATATACATTTTCAAGTGACCATTCCCACTTTACATTAAATACATTGCAAGGTAACTTGAACATAAAGTAGCATGTTCCCATAACCCATATTCATGTGGAGGCAAGTCACAACCTCCATTAATACAAGATTTATGCAAAGTTCACAACTTGAGGAGCTATCAATCCATGCACTTATTTTGACTAGGAAATTAAACCATCATTAGGTATGCCTCCTTTCATACATAATTTTATATGGAAAGTTATTTTTATACATTCTACTGTTAGAATATTTCATGACAATGCCTTTTCATCAAGGGATATGTGTGTGTATGTATTGTACCCCCATGATAATCTTAGGATCTAGCTTACTTATATAACAAAGTCTAGAAATGTAGGTGCTTGAGTGTCTATATGACTTAAGTATCTAGCTATCAAACTATGATTATTTATTTGTTCAAATTTTGGCAAAACACCCATTGAGGAAGTTTATGGTAATAAATTTTCTATCCCCAAAGTATTATAGCCATTGTTGATTCACCAACTAATGCTCTAGCCATTGATCATCTTAGATTCAGTAAAATCACAAATTTTCTCATTACTTTATGTTTGAGGTCATAAGAAAATGAATTGAGAATATAGTCCATCTATAAATGTAATCTAACCATGATTTGACAGATTCTATCCTTAGATTTACTTATGAAGATAGCTTTCTTACGACTTTAGATCGAAAAGAGGGGACTAAAAATATTGAAAAGCATCCAAAGTCCAATTTAGCTCCAAAACTTACATTCAAATTGGGCATTCCTCATCATTGGCAAATAATAAATCTTTTCACATTAGTTTGTTAAAACCTTTTAAAGTATTCATATTAGTTTATTGAAACTTTTTAAAGGAACTCCATTGTACATAGAAATAAGGAAATAAATAAATCTTAAATTAACTTACGATTTCTCCTATTCCTTTATCCAATTTATATGACCTTATTCTTAATGTAAAGTTTGGCTAGCTAACTCAATAAAGATCTAATTTATTCTTAGATCCAACTAAGATAAAGTACTATAGACAAGATTTATTACTACTTATTGATGCCATAATAAGATCTAAATACATAGCACAAATAAATAGGTATGCCATGTAACTACATAAATATATTATTCTATTGAGGATTATGATAAGAATTAGTAAACTTTGGATTCAAGACTATATATGAATATTAGATATACATGATTTAAAAGTAAATGGATGTATAACAAAAAATGTATAAAATAATAGGGAATACATGTTTTTCTAGAGTTGAATTAATAAATATTTACTCTTTTTCTTCTTTTCCTTAAGTTATTATAGATGTACACATATAATTCTTTAAGTATTTCAACCTAAGAAAAATTTTAAGCTATAAAGATGCTATGAAAATCACATATAATATTATAAAATAAAAGATATACCAAATCTCAAATCGAAAACGTTGTAGTCAAAAGATTGAGAGCATCAATGCATCATTTGTATGTTTTATGAACCAGTATCAATAAAGGTTTCTACCCAAAAATAAAGTAAACTTAGTCACTAAAACTCATAGCATATCATGCTCCAAATTAAAATTCTCTACAAATTTGCGGCCTTAAGAAGTTAGAAAGTTAATATGGCTTGATAGTTAGATTTTAAATCAAGCCTTGTAAGGAAAATTTGATAGCCTTCTATGTTGATTGGAAGTGAGATGGCCCTTACCTTAAAAGGATAAAGACTAAGCCTTTATTAAGGCTCAAAAATCATTGTAGGATATGGTTTCATCATTTGAATAAGGAGGTCACAATTGTCAAGTTTTAATTAATAGGACAGGCATATTCGTTTGGATGAGAAGAATGATGATAATATGAAGATGACTACTGGAGGCTTTTGATTGTTAGGGGGGTAAAGACAATGATAGTGGCTAAAGGAAGTGGATGAAAATTTGGGTAAACACTAACCCTTACCCCGCCCCCCCCCCCCAAATAAAATCAACAGGGCTATTTTATATATAACTAAATGAAACTTTTTGACTTATTTTTGAGTTTTTTGGTTTGAAATCCTTATTGGCCAAGCATATGGCATGATTAACTATGAATTAGATAAGCTATAAATTGTGATATATATATATATATATATATATATATATATAGAGAGAGAGAGAGAGAGAGATCTTTTAAAGCTTCAATTTTTAAAGCTTTATGACTTTAGAGTTTTGTTTGGGAATGAAAAATTGTCATTCGCCTAGAGACTGACACAACAGGAAACGATTCTCTCTCATTGTGTTGATTGGAAGACATGGGAGACATAGTCTCCTTAAAGGGATTAATGAGATGGACACAAGTTCCACAACTTGCATTAGCCAAGAGATAAGGAGTAACATGCAAGTTACCCAGCTGCATGATTGGCTTCTACAACACTGTCTTGACCCTCATTTGTTTGTATATGTTAGAGGCCTTCCAATGTCCAGCATCATTTGTGTCTCCAAGAGCCACAACACATAAATTCCATAAATGCTTTTGTGCATCACAAATTCCTTGGAGAAGAATTGAATGGAAGTGATGCTTGGCCAATATTGTGTAAGAATGTGTCATATATTTGGCTTTCTATATAACTTAGTGTGTGTGCCATCGGTAGCTCCATAAACATTTGCAAGATGACAATATTTTCTAAGAGTAGACTCCCCAATGCCATAAGTGTCAGCTATATGGTGAGTGGAGTCATTGTGAGTGAGCTGATGCAATGTGAAGCTCAATGCCTTCTTTGGTTCCCACACCAAAAATTGAGGCCAAACATGCCTAAGCTCTTGAATCAGTTGTTAGAAGCTATGGAAGCTCACCCTATACACAAATTGTCTCACACATCGATCTCTCATAGCCAAATAGATTGTTGCACTTTGATCCACAATAGATGTTGCCATGGAAAGATCCACCATTCTCGAGATCTCCAGGACTCAATGAGACTTTGAAGAAGGGAAGGGAAGATTTGCAATAGCATAACCACCATCATGTTGCAACCTGAATAAATGATCGGGATTGGGGGCCCTCCATCTCCATCATCAAATTCAATGAAAAAAAAGCTATCAAAGGGTCCATAGCTGAAGAAGTGCTCTTAATAGGCTAGTGCCAAGAGTAAGAGGAGAGGAGCTACTATTAGGTGGAGGAGAAGAGTTGCGCTTTTGCAAACTAGATGAGGAGAAGGGTGTTTGCTAGGGGAGAAGGAGGACTGGGAGAGGAGTTGCCACTTGGAGAAGATCAAGCCATTGTTTGGTGGCTAGAAGAGGAGGATGAGGACTGGGAGAGAAGCTACCACTTGGAGAGGATCTTCAAGTTGCTATTTATTGGCTGGAGGAGGAGGAGGAGCAGTGTCTTTAGAGGAGATCGGAGGTAGGAAGCCCATAAGAATCAAGAAGTTGGAGATGCTAGTAGATTTCTAGTTTTGAAAGCCAAGCAGGAAGGAACTTTTTCATATTTTGTTATTGCTTATGTTCACGTGTGTTGACCTATTAGGAATTTATAGCATCACGAGTTTGACCTTCATGCACATGATGTGTAACTCATGTGCATGAGGTACAATGGCGGTTTTGATCCACTTAGAAATGGTGATTGGTAGAAACTCTAGCTACAGCAAGATGAGTTGCACATCAGATGGAAGACTTCGAACTGGGTTTGCAGTTTTTGATCCACACAGTGCATAGATGTTGGTAGTGGATAGCAGTGGCATGACAACTCAAGATGGCCAGCGAACTGATGTCATTGGTTGGGCGCTTTTATTCTTATCCTCCAGCAACCATAGTTTAAAAAAATAAAAAAAATGTTATATTATATTATGATTTTCGTTATGGCTTTGGTAATCGCTGAAGAATCACCAAATTCTTCTCGAACTTGCCAAGGGTTACCAAACCTAATTTCCAATTCCCCCCTAAAAACGACACATGTCACGACTTTTAATTACATCCACCTTTTGAGATCTCTCTCTCTCTCTCTCTCTATATATATATATATATATATATATCATGGATGAGGTGCCCTTGGGGCTTGTACGAGATCTTGGCCTAGTGAAGGGAAAGGGGGGAGACCTCTCTCCGTGTACTTTGATTGTTTACTGCTATGGGCTAGGTGATATGGTAGTAGAGACCTCTCTCTCTCTCTCTCTCTCTCTCTCTCTCTCTCTCTCTCTCTCTCTGTGGAGGTGGGAGAGTGGTTGCAACTAGCAAGGTGGGAGGTGGAAAAGCGACGACGGCCAATGAGGAGGGGGGAGGCAAAAGAGCAAAAAGTAGGTGGGAATTGGCAAAAGATGAGGTGTGTGTGGGCGAGAGAGGGTGGGTAGCAACGAAAGACGAGGTGTGTGTGGGCAAGAGAGGGAGGGGGTTAGCCAGCACATAGGCAGTGGCCAACAAAGAGGAGGTGGTTGCAAGCGAAAGAGGGAGGCAGGTGTGCGGTGACGCACAGAGGAGGCAGCGGCCTTAGAGAGGAGGCGAGCGGTGGCTAACAAACCAAGGGGGAGAGAGAGAGAGAGAGAGAGAGAGAGAGAGAGAGAGAGAGAGAGAGAGAGAGAGAGAGAGAGAGAGAGAGAGAGAGAGAGAGAGAGAGAGAGAGAGAGAGAGAGAGAGAGAGAGAGAGAGAGGAGAGAGAGCAGAGAAGAAAATAGAGAGATAGAAGAAGGTGTGTGAGAGAGAAGATAAGTGGCATTTGTTTCAAAAATTTCAGGATTTTTGTGTAGAAGGGATCTTCTTGCAAGAAAGAAGTGTTTAATGTGAAAGGATGGGGGCCTCCTTGGGTCTACATGTACCAAACAATGTTAAAATGAGAGACAATAGGTAGATCAAAGTGTAAAACTTGGGCTGCTAGGTTGACACCCCCCTAGGACCTAACCACCAATCATTTCCATTGATGTATGCCCTATCCAACCTTGCTACGCACCAGGTGAAACCCATGTGGTAGTTGTTCCATGTGAAAGTTGGTTTGCCAGATTCATCAAATATGGCTAAGTCAAGGAAGCCATGCAATGCCACTAATGCTTTCCAAGCACTTCTCTCTCCCCCTAGCATCTTGTCACCTCCGTGTGATCTATCCCCTACATTTTGTGTCATGTTCTAGTCCCCAATGATCAAAGCAAGAGAGCTATCTAAATGTGTTGCAACCATGTCCATAGCTCAGTCCTCTCTATTGATGAATTTGGGGCGTACACTAATGCCACCATGATCTACTCACCATCTATGTGGAGCCTAAGTGTGATTGCATGTCCCCTACCATCTTACCACACCACTAGTGGCTTGGTGTTGCTCTTTGCGTACATCACAGTGCCGCCTTTCCCTTTAGTCGATGCTTTAGCAAAGGCCATGTATCCAAGGGGAGGGGCCAAGAGTTCACTATCATGCCCCATTTTTATATCTTACAATGCAACCACACATTAGGGTTACGTTGCATGATCAACTTGAAGTAAATATTTATTATCTTATCCCCACAGTACCCTCTCACATTCCATGAGGGAACTTTGACGTTCCTTGTGAGCTTTTTCATATTCTAGTGCAATGTACTCCTCCTTCTAAATAGTGATGCATAAATATTCTTCTCCATGAGGGGTTGCCTCACCAGTTGCTTGAGACTAGGGTGCTCCTTCTCTTCTTCCCAACACTCCATCCTCCCTTGGTTGGTGGCTGATTTTCCTTGTTGCACTTAGGGGCTTTTTGGGGATTGCTCGATATCTTTGATATACTATGATGTGATGTAGCATTCTATTCCCCCTTCCCCTACTTCTTGTTTGCCTTTTCTACAGATCTTTCACCTTACATGTCTCCCTTGCTTGATGATTGTGGTTTCTCTAGAGCTTTTTCCTTGGTGTCCTTCTCATTGGACTCACCTTCTTCTTTCTCTTTAGGTGTAGTGGACTCTCCACCCTATTTTGTTGAGTTAGCACCTGCTTTTGTGCTATCGTTGTAAGGGGCATCCGCTTGTGCCAAAACACCTTCTCCTTCTTCCCCTCTTTTGGGAAAGGACTTAGCATAATGCCTTGACTCCTTGTAGATGTAGCATGCATTTGATGTATCATATGCATTTGGGAAGGTTGAAAAGTGAATTAGCATGTATATTTCACTTCCACTTGTGTGTCAAATAGTTCTAGGAAATCATGGATGTCATTTCTATGATCCCACAAGATGCACACCCTCTTCTGCATTCTAATGGCTTTGGGGTATACTGGCGGCCCATATAGCATCCAACCAAGCATCTTTGCCATAGCTCAAATTTCTCCTTCTAGCTAGTCCAGTAATGAAGGAAAATGAACCCACAGTAATAAAGGTATTGGGGGTTCCCAAGTCCCAATTTCAAATAAGTGAAAAATATTTGACCACGTGGCTAAATCTTGATCCATATTTTAAAGTGAAATTTGGGAAGGTAGCTTATATAGCATTTAGCGTAGACTCCACCTTTAAGTAAGACAACAAGATTTGACCATGTGGTCAAATAATAAAGGTATTGGCGGTTCCCAAAGTGCATGTAAATTCCCAAATTCCCTAATACAATGTTTCTCTCTCTCTCTCTCTCTCGCTCTCTCGCTCTCTCTCTCTCTCTCTCTCTCTCTCTCTCTCTCTCTCTCTCTCTCTCTCTCTCTCTCTCTCTCTCTCTCTCTCTCTCCCCCTCGTAATCTAAAGTTGAGAATATATTTGGGCCTTGCATTTCTCATATTTTCCAATCTTACTTAGCTTCTCAATTATCAACAATGATACAAGGGTGACAGGGGTTTCCAACCCTTCAAACTCAACATGACTTTCCTATCTCATACTGCATGTAACAAGAAATTGCATGATGATTGGCTAAGTTCAAGGTATATTCAATCTCCAATTGTTGATTGCTACAATCCAATTGATACTTTGTTAACATATCAAAGGACTTTGAAGTAGATAGGTATCCTCTAGGCAAAAGGTAATTAATCTTCATGCTAGAATTCTTGCTAATACTATGCTTGTTATTATGAAGTTTCCCAATGACAAAATTGCTTGCAGACTTTTGGAAGACATAAAAAATTTCTTGGAAATGTGGAAAATAACTTTGGTTCAAGGAGTTATATATTTTAGGCTTGCATATATTGATTGAAGGAGAATATGCATCATCTTATTCTTCAAAATTGTTAGCTTTTTTTCATATTTCTAGATTTGGTGGAAAAATGTTTGTGGAGGATAATGTTTATATTATTCATGAAGGTCAACAGACTATTAGCAATCTCTTTAAGCTCTATGAATCATTCTTGAAGGTTTCTAGCTCCAAAATAAGCATACGAAAGAGAGAAGTTCCTAGGTTGCACTTTGAGGAAGATGATATTGTGCTTAGCTAGTTTGGCTTGAAAGACATAGGGCTATGTGAAATTGTCAACATTGCCTTATGGATTGCCATTAATATTATATAAAGGTTCACATGGCCTTATGACAAGGTTTAATCCCTCACAACCCATTTTGCTATTATTATATGTTTCATAGAAGAATAGGGGAACTTATGGATAACTTTTCAAAGAGTTTTTATGGTTAGCTAATAACCACGAGTGTTGACACTCTTTTAGTTGGAACCAAGTGGTGACTTCAAGAGCTAAAAGGGTTCTTGCTACTATAGTTTGTTTTACACTACTCTTGAGTTTATAACAAGTGGCTAGCTAAGGTCTTTTCCACACAAACCATTGACTATCCTTCTTAAATATTAGATCACTTGTGGCCCTATTAGAGGGAATTATCAACTTTGATAGGCTCACAGTTAAACTATCGACAAGTATAAAAATAAAACAATTTGAGCTTGCCACTGTCTCCCAATTCTCTTTAACTCATGGGCTACTCCAATCAAGCTTATTGACTAGGAGGGCAATGCTCATGAGAAATTGAGGTTTATAAAATGGGTGCTAGTTTCTATTGTTTGCATGCTCTACCACTTAGCTAATGAAGACCAAGTTCACCTCCTTTGGAATTGTAAGAAAGTTAAGTCTTCTTGGAAAAAGGTTGAAGTTTGATTTGACAACACTCCCATGCATGATAAGATCTAGTGGAGGTGCACTCTTCTTAGCATTAAAGGTTAGGATGAATCTTGCTTTCATGGACTATTGGTAGATCATCACAGCCACTACTTCGAAAGCCATATGTGAACTTATAAATGGAAATATATCTAAAGGTTAACCATGGTGAGGAAAAATTATGTGATCATTTTGGCAAGTTTATAGATAATACCTTGAATATTCCTAGTTTCTATGAAGGATTTCAAAATTAGAAAATTACTTAGCAAAATTAAAAAGCTCTTAGTGAGTTTGAGTTTATAGTGCTTTCATACGTTGTAAATATTTACTTTTTGGTATGAATGAAACACATTTCTAATTTCTTGTTTCAAGTTTCGTATCTCAATCCTTTACAAGTCATTGCCCAATGTTTTGTTTCACAAACTCTTGGAACATTAAATAATCATGTGAAATAGGTAGATACTTAACTCAAGACTACATAAAATGCTTAGTAAGTCGTGGAGCATTTGTGCCATCATTTTAATTCATTAAAAAATTTTGTGAAATGTGAAAGTGAGCTCCAAAGGTTATTCATGCTTTGAGCCTCCAATCTCTTTCCATTCGTGAGCATCTTTCATGATCCAAGTGGGAGGTTAAAACATGCTTATAGGGTCCAATTGCAATAAACTGTCTTCCTCAAGAATGTTGTCTAAAAATATAATAGAAGTAGTATTGTGTACACACAAACATGGACGCTACATTCTAAGGTATGTAGGGTAGATCTTACAAATCCAAATGTGACAATTTACATTTTCAATTGTAGTGAAAGTTGAAAACTATTTGAAGAACCTTCTAGAAAAGAAAATCTTTGTTAGAATGCATTTTCATTTGCAATTTTAATGTTAAATATATAAAAGCCATTGTATCCTTATCACATGTCTCAATTAACTCATAAAGTAGGAGGGCATTATGCCTTGCATGATTGCTCACTACATAGTCTAATGGAGTATATTTATTTTATGGAGTTAATGAATTGTTAAAGGTGCTAACTACAAGCTTTAACTATAAGTTGAGGACTAAGAAGTTTGAGCTCAATAGGGCATAGTAAAACTTTGCTAATAAGATTATGAAAGATCATGAAGATGATTTTGATACGAGTGGACAAATAGTGCATTGGATGTCAACTTCCAAGTATTCTAGCAAAAAGTAAAGAACAATTTAAAGATAATTGTGTATATCTAAAGAGACATACCAACACTTTTAATCCCTATAGTGGGGATTTAGTGAAAGCTACGCTAGAAGCCAAAGCTGTTTTGGCTATTTAGATACTTTACATGATCGTAAGCTCAGAACAACTTATTTCTTCTTTCCCTATGCTAGTTGGCCTTGTAATAGTGTGAAACACATAATTTTGGACCTTTCAAAAGCCAATGGAAAACACTTAATGAGCACATAAGCTCACATAATAGTGATTGTGCACAATTCAAGTTATAAGCTAGGTGTGCACAAACTTTTTTTTGTGAAATCGATGTTCCACGGGTTAATTTGTGATGGGGGGTCACAAAAACATGCACATTGCACACAAAGACAAGTCTTTCTAGTGAAGCTTTCTCTAGAGTGACCGATGCTTAGATTGCATCAACTCCATTTTTCCACATATGAACCCCTATTGCTAGGATTCCAAGCCCCCACAAAGCATCCTTTATTCTTGCAATAACGTCGTGAGGACATGTGACCTACCTCCTCATCCCTTGGCTTCTAGTTCAACAAATTCCCAATCCTAGAAATAAGTGGTCTATGTTAATGGAATATGAGTATGAGAGAGAGAGAGAGAGAGAGAGAGAGAGAGAGAGAGAGAGAGAGAGAGAGAGAGAGAGTCGATTGTTTGGTTTCAAGGAACCATCCTGCCCTAGCGCCCTAGCAGAGCAGTGATGGGGACCATGACTAGAGTGATATGAACATGACATTGATTTCAAACCAAACACTAATTGATAAGGGAATGACATTGATTGTGATGATAAGCATATGACATGGATATCAAGCCATTAATTGATAAGGGAATGGCATTGGTTGTGATAAGCATATGGCAAGAATTTCAAGCCCAAGGGGTCAATTGACAAGCGCCACGAAATAGAGTGTGCGCATATAATTATGCTTGAAAAATACCTACAACGCGGACAAAACAAAATTCACGCGATAACGTGATGCCCACGAAAAGTCTCAAGATGGAAAGAGACGACCAAGAAAGGGTCGCGAGAGTCGTTTTGACACGTTCATGTGTTGGAAAATCGATATCGATATATATATATATATATATATATATATGCATGCATGTATATACGAAGCTTCCTTTGAAATGATCAGCCTCTCGGACGTCTCTAGCCATCAATCCTACCACTTTCTTTCCATACATCTTAGTATAAGCCTTCCTTGTAATCTACATATGCTAGGTTGCTCTAAGATTCAACCTTGTAGTACTCTATAGTCACATAGAGGGCATCTAATCTTCCTCTTCACATGAACTTGCGTTAAGAATTTGCATTGATACACTATGTCACTTACTTCCTTGAACCCAGAATGAACCATGGCAATGCCCCTCCATATGCTTGCAACGCCTTTATGACTGCAAGACTTGACATAAAGCATCGAGCATCAAACCACAAGTCTGAACCCCAAAAGCAATTTGGAAGTACTCCAAACATTACAAAATAAAGTCCGAAGTACACAAAGCAAGTTGAAAGCTCTCAAAACAAGTTATGTCAATTCACCACAGTGTTGGCTAGAATCTTTAGTATGTACATTTAACTTTTGCTATGGTACTTGGTCTACTTCTGAAATGCTAGCTACACAAGTGGGACAAGCTCACATTCCTTGTCCATATTCACCAGCACATATCTATGAAAGCTAATAAGAAGCTATGGCTAAATCTGGGATGGCTTAAAAGTATCTACACTCTATATTTCTTCTTCTTGTATTGACTTGCAAATTTCAAATTTAAGTTGTATCCCCTACTTTGTCTTGAAGGGTCTAGATATGGTGTATTGGGACTTGTTTTGAACATGTCTCTGAGATAGAGTAATATAAAAGCTCTAAACTACAAAATTTTAGAAGTGAGGTTGCTCAAACTTTTGTTATTCAAAAATTTAATTTAGCCCAATGTCAGTACACCTCTTCTCCCTTTTGACTCATGGTTAAATATCTAGAACATAAGTGAACAACGATGGGTGTCATTTGCAAATCACAAGTGGTTTCAAGTACATCTTCATGCGAATGGCATGCCAAGTTGATTCTCCACCATAATAATGACCACAGATTTTTTTGGAGATTTTCTTTAGAGACATTTACTTGTAACATCTTTTTGAACCCATGCTAATAATGAAAAGGTGGCTTTCTGGTAGAACCATCACATAAATACTCAACTATCATATAGCTATCACGTTAAGCTTTTTCAAGTCTCATTATTATCTTTTTGTGCTCAAAATACATTGAAAAAGCACCCTTTTTGGGCTGTTGGTTTCTTCGTAGGCACGCCATGTTTTTTGATCTTCTATTTTCCAACTCCTAACCAAATAAACTAAGATCTACACCAATATATTATCTAGGCCTTGCATAAAGGTTACAACTAGATAAACAAAGTAAGCATGTGTGCATACAATAATCCTGTGCTAGAAAGCACCCAAAAATACAACAATTCTATTATAGTGAAATGCACAAAAATAATCAATCCTTACACATGAAAATGCACTCTAGTCAAAATAATCAATCCACATAGCTCTATCTAATAATCCACTCACCACAACTTTATAAGTAACAAAAGGTCAAATGGTGAGGGGGACCTTGAATTATTGCACTTCTATGTTGGCGTTTCCATGGGCTTCCATCAAAGAATTAATGAAATAGCATTGCTTATCAATGCAATCTATGGCAATCAAGCTCCAATTGAGCACTAAAATTTTTGATCCTTTAAGATGTGATGAATCAAAAGTTTACTTATTTTATATATACATTGGGATAAATATTTACATGTGAATTACAACTAAAGGTTTTTTGTTGCAATATCTTATATTATCAAGTAAAGGTCGAGAGAGGGTTAGCTATGTGGCATGCCTCCATCCCCTCCTGTCCTTGTTGGGGCATGTGCCATGTTGTGCCCACTTGTTCACGTGACTTATCCATCCCGTTGCATGACCTCGCTTCCCAATCAGCTCTCCCTTAAACTATCTTGTGAATATGAAGCCTCTTGAGATATCCCATAGGCACAATACACATAGGGACATTCGAAGGAGGGGGCTATAAAAAGAAGGGTCACATGTTCAATTTCAATTATCTCTCGACCTTTAGGTTGATGATCGTATCATAGGGTTAGTAAATGCAACTTGCATATTACATTAAATTTATGTAATACATGAATTATGGGTATTGCACATAATTAGGATTTCATGTTACGTTAATTATACATAATATGTAGTAACAGATTATACATTAAATATATAATATGATCAGTATATAACTAATATGTTAATTAAATATAAAATACACATATTTGTATTACCTTACTTATATAATTTGTTAAACATATTCAAATATTACATTAGATATTCAACATAATACATTAAAAATTTTTGTGGAGCTCTGATTTGGTCACAGAGAGAGAGAGAGAGAGAGAGAGAGAGAGAGAGAGAGAGAGAGAGAGAGAGAGAGAGAGAGAGAGAGAGAGAGAGAGAGAGAGAGAGAGAGAGAGAGAGAGAGAGAGAGAGAGAGAGAGAGAGAGAGAGAGAGAGAGAGAGAGAGAGAGAGAGAGAGAGAGAGAGAGAGAGAGAGAGAGAGCCCATGTCCTCTTCTTCCTTATCATCACAAATACATTCAGTTTCCTTTTTCTCTCTTTCATCCTTTTGGTTACATTTCATAACCATTTAGTTACTTCCTAATCTCCCTTGACACCAATACCCTTACACACACTCCCCACCACTCCCAACCCCCCCGGTGTGAATTTCATGTAGTGGGCTAGAGTTATATGTGCATGTTTATTATATTAGGGTTTTTGTCCTTGTCCATGCTACATTTTTTGGGCCACCATTCTTTTTTCCTTGCTGACTTGGTTTTCAACTCCTTGAATTGACAAGCCATGCAAATGCGATTGACGGTCTTATGCCATGAACACCCCCTGCAATTGCTCAGCTTTAGTCGCATGCATTTTGTTGTTGTGGATGCCCCTTGTAGTTGCTCCCACCTCCATTTTGGTGCTCATCTTATTGTTGTCTTCATGCAACTACTTGGTTTATGTTAATTGTCTACTAGTCATCTTCCTTTTTCTATTTTTTGGCCAATCACTTTACCTTACTGTCATCTTGACTTTTTATTTTTTTTGGCATAGGGATTGCTATGTGGTGGTTGATCTTTGCTTGCTACTATCTTGGTGTTGGATGATTCTTTGCTAGGCAGTGGTATTTCAGTTGTGTGCCATTGTTGCTCTAGGTCCTAGTCTTCAAGGTCAAAGGTTTATCCTTGATCTTCTTGCTTCTAAACATGCATTTGCTTCCTTCTTGTCTCTTATTTCCCTGACTTGTTTGTGGTTGCTGCTGAGTTAGATTCTCATGTTTTGTTTCTTCATGATAGGGATTAATCCTTGAGACATGAGCAACTTTTTGTTCTCCTTTGTTGATGCTATAGTATGTATGTGGTGCCATGTAATTTTTGAGTATCTGATATGGACCTAACCACTTGTGCATAAATGATTTAGCCAATCCTTTCTTTTGCATGGGGTAATACACACTTACTTGTTGGGCCTCTTGATACCCTAGGTGCTTTCTTCCATCATCATAACTTTGTTTTTGTTTTTTGTGCCACTTCTAGGTTCTTTTCTAGACTTGAAAGCATTATGGGATGCCTCTGTTTCAAATTATTGTACCAATCCATCATGTCTCGATGCTTTGGTTCTACTTTGATTGTATTTATATTTGGTGGAAAATTTGGATCCCATCCATAAAGAGCCCTAAAAGGACTTATTTTGGTTAATGTCTACATTGTTGTTCTAAAAGTATGCAACACACATGGATAGCATTTGTCCCAATTGGTATGCATAGGATTGACATACATTACTATCACTATCGTGATGGTTTTATTCATCCTCTTTGTCAATGGGTGATATGGAGAAGCAAAGACTTGATGTAACCCCATTGCCTTGTTAATGATTTGCATGATTTTTGATGTAAATTGTTTTCCATTGCTAGACATAAGTTGTTTAGGACATGAGTGCCTTGATATTATTTCTTCTATGAAGAACGTTGCTACTTCTTGCATTGACGCTTTCACGTATTGCCTTGGCCTCTATCCAACAAGTCAAATATTCTATCAGCATAATGGTGTATTTATTTCCATTGTTACTTTTTGGAAATGGTCCAATCAAGTCCCAAACACCCATTTGAAGGGGTCTGTGCACTCTTATAGTTGTAATAACCATTTGCTTTGTGTGTTGGACTCTTGAAGCTCTAACATTGTTGACATGATTTCAAGTATGTTGTTACTGTGTGTCACATCCTTGGCCATAAATAACATGCCCTCAAGAGATGCAAATCTTCTTTTCTCCCACATCTCCATACAAAGGATGGCAATTATAATAGTCTATGTAGGCTTGTTGTAATTTATGGGTATGTAAATTTTTGGTTGTATTCCTTCTTGCACATAATGCAATACTTTAATTTGGACAATGTATCTTTGTTGATCGACGTGTATTTGGGCTATTTAAATTACTGAAAATTTTGATGATTTTTGGATCTATCATTTGTGTAGTAGCTAGTTGCTTTGACGTTGTTGGAAGTTGCGCATGACTTTTTGTCTCAACTTGTGTATTGTTGATGACTGGTACACTTCTGCTTAATGCATCTACAATAGTGTTGAGTGTTCCTTTGCAATGCTTTATTATGAAGTCATATTCTTGTAATGCCATAACCTACCTCAAGAGTCAACTAGGAGGATCTTGTTTATGCAATAATGTGATGAGTGGATGATGGTGCATTACCACAACCACTTGGGGACCATGTACGTAGGGATGTAACTTTGCAAATGCCCACACTATGGCAAAAAGTTCTTTTTATGATGTAGAATAGTTTGTCTTTGCCTTTGTTAACCCTCAGTTTATGTAGCATAGAGGGTGCCAATCTTGATCTTGCTATTGTAAAAGCAATGCTCCCAAGCCCTTATCTAAAGCATTTGTGCGAAGAAAAAAGGGCTTTCTAAAATCAAGAAAATGTAATAAACAAGATTGATTGATGAGTTCTTTTATTTTTTCAAATGCTTTCTCACATTCTATTGTCCATCTATTTTTCTCACCTTTTTTTTTAAAAAGCCTTCTTAGTGGAAATGCCATTGTAGTTGCATTTTGTATAAATTTGAGTAAACTAGTCATTAAACCCAAGAATTTTTGGAGTTGTTTTATTGTTGTTGGTGTTGCATAATTTTTTATTGCCAATATCTTTGTTGGATCCACTTTGATGCCATTGGCTCAAAATAATGTAACTTAGAAATTTAAGTATTGTTGCTCCTGATGCCAGAAGGCATATTCCATGATGGATTCTGTGAGACCACGGTGGATTCAGTGAGGTTTTTAGACCATGGTGGATTCCATGAGGTCTTGCAGTGGATTTTATAAAACTATATTTATTTGTTGGGGCTTGTACACAAGGTGGATTCCTTGTGTGAGAAGTTGATGGGGATGCCTGTCCTTTTCGGGTGTCAGATTAATTTAATGTGCATGTGGATGATTTTCAAAATACATATTTAAATTAGTGGACGTTTATGAGTTTAGAGTGCACTCATATTAAATTAAGGTTAGGACAGAGTTCCAACCTATTTATTTATTTTGTAGCTGAAGACTACTAGGTATTCACTTTTGTCAATTTAATTTTATTATTTTCTAATAATTGTGAATGCTTCAGTTGATGTGTAGAGTAGGTAGCGGTGGCATTGGGAAGCACTGGGTGATGGTATGTATTTAGATTACCTAGAAGAAATTATCATTTTTTATGGGCGCATGCCTTATCATTAAAGGTGTGGTGCTAATATTTATTTAGGTGTGCTTTTTTATTGAAGTGCTTGACAAACATTTATTATTTTGTATGCACATAGGCGCTCGGTTTCAATATTTCATTATTGGACATTGTATTTGGGCATAGCTTGACTTTTGGGATGCCCAAGCGCTTTATTCCTTATTTGGACAAAAGCAATCACAAAAGCCAAAGCATGCTAATTGTAAATTGGGCTATTTTTGAGCTTGGAGATTAATAAATTTATAAATACATGCCTTGTGGAGTGCTCACACAAGTCAGGGGGGGAGATTCTACCCAATTTGTCTTTTTATCTCATGTCGTGCAAAACCTTCTTCTTACTTTATGAGTTTTAGTAGAGTTCTTTGTTCTTGGGGACCTTTCGAAGTTCACTATGCAGCATACATCATCGGATTTGCACACTAGTGGTATCAGAGCGAAGCTGAGATCAAGGGCTTCCAATCGCTTGCCATCTCGCTCAAATGATATGCTGATAGCAGGGAAAGCTCATGATGAACTGGATGCTCTTAAATCTCAGTTGAAGAAGAGCTTTGAGATCAAGGATTTGGGACAGGCCTCTCACATTCTTGGTATGTGCATTAAGCATGATAGGCATTAGGGACTACTCTATCTCTCACAGAGGGAGTGCATTCATAAAGTCCTTTAGCGTTTCTGCATGCAGGACATAAAGCCTATTGGCTATCCATTACCTTCTTATGTGAAGGTTTCACAGGCCGATTGTCCGTAGATGGATGAGCAGAGGGCCAAGATGGTCAAGTTCCCTTATGCATTAGCCGTGGGCAATTTGATGTATGCCATGATAGCCACTCATCCAGATATTGCCTTTGCAGTTGGTGTTGTGGCACGCTATATGGCTACACCTGGCAAAAAGCATTGGGATGCCATTAACGGTATCATGAAATACCTAAAGGAAACAATAGATATGTGTATTTACTATGGCAACTAGGATACATGAGTTGTGGGCTACAGAGACTCCGATTATGCAAGACATGCAGATAGTAGGAAGTCCACTTCCGGCTATGTCTTAAACTATGCTGGAGGTGCTATTTCTTGGATGTCCATGGTTTAGAAGTGTACAACTCTCTCTACCATTGAGGCCGAGTATGTTACGGCCACTGAGGCTTGTAAGGAGACCATATGGTTGGGCCATTTGGTTCATGACCTTGGGATTGATACTATACCTACGCTACATTTGGATTCTATGAGTGCTATTCAACAAGCCAAGAATCCCGGTCTTCCATGCGAAGACAAAACACATTGAGGTGAGGTATCACTTCATACGTGGGGTCATGGAGGACAAGTCTGTTGACCTTGTCAAGATCTCCACTGACAAAAATCCTGCAGATCTGCTCATGAAAAGCCTCACTACTGAGCACTTTGCCTTCCTCAGGAGATTGATGGGTGTTGGATGAGATGATGTTTTTCCTCATCCTGTTGTACATGTGTACATTGTATTGTCTCTTCTTTTTCTTTTCACTCCTCCCTGGGGTAGATTCACCTTTAAGTGGGAGGTTGTTGGGGGTAAAGGTGCCTCTGCCTAGCCGCCCGTGTATTACTACACTGATAGTACCCGCCACTGCACACTGCAGGTGGCGGGTGCCCATCACCGTCACTTTATTCTTTATTCTTTTAGTGAGAGTTTGAATAAAGGAAGGCCCGGTCACACATTGTGACTGTTGGAGTTCCCATTTGTGTCTCTCTCTCTTCTTGCTCTTGCTCTCCACCATAGCTCACTTCCAAGCAAGCTTCGATCATTCTCACCTTTCACCGACATCATCTTTTGTCATTTGAACATTTGCACTTTTGTTTGCTTGGACTTTAGTTTATTACAATATTTTTTCACATGTCCATACTTGTTACAATAAAAACATTTTGGTCAGCCATGTGCATCCCGAACTAGTAATGACAATTTTTCTACTACTTGCATATTTTGGATGTCTATGTCCATTGGGGTACATCCATCCATTGTGATCTTCTACTTGATTTCGAGATTTGGAACTTTAGAATCTTCTATGGTTCCATCTATTCTTTGTGCAATTTGAATTGTTGTATGTAGTGTTTGAGGTCCTTGGTCTATGTTTGATGTGATATGTCAGGGTGGAGGTGGCCACAAGAAAAATAGCTTCATTGCTTCTGACATTGTAGGATTAGCACATGTGAATATTTGATTGAATTTGATTGCAAACTGAGTTGCTGTCTCACCATATAATTGTTCACATTTTCTTAGTTGTTTCAAGGCTGATTACGTGATGTTTTAATTTGCAAAATGTCTCTCTATGTATTTTTAAAGCTTTCCCAATCTGTCTTGATTTGTTCAAGTTGATGAATTCACCATGTTCCTGACAAGCCTTCAAGAAGAGTGTGAATCTCATTTTTTTTCTACTATCCAATCATGATACCATGCTACATTATCGAAATGATCAAGCCAAGAGATTACATCTTTGGTGGGTAATGCTACAAATGGACATAGTCAAGGACCCGTAGATTTGAGATTTTCTATCACGGTTGTTGTTGCTATTGTGAAAATGCTAAGAGTGTGTGATTTTTCATGCTCATCTGATGTAATATTGAATTGATAGCATGCATCATTTTCTTCATACATGCCAATGGTTCATCGTGGTGTCATCTCCACCAAATTGTGGTTCTTTGATTTGGTGAGAGAGAGAGAGAGAGAGAGAGAGAGAGAGAGAGAGAGAGAGAGAGAGAGAGAGAGAGAGAGAGAGAGAGAGAGAGAGAGAGAGAGAGAGAGAACGTCCTTTTCTTCCTTATCACCAACATGAATACATTCGTTTTTTTTTCTCTCTTTCTTCCTTTTCGATTACATTTCATAACCATCTAGCTACTTTCGTATCTCCCTTTACACCAATACCCTTACAATATAATACATCAATCAAATATAATATGTTAATTAAATTCACATATATAATATACTGATGCCAGGAGGCATATTTCACGGTGGATTTCGTGCCACGGTGGATTTCGTGAGGTTTTACGGTGGATTCCGTAAACTTTGATGACCGGGGCTCATACACAAAGAGGATTCTTTGTGTGAGAAGTTGATGGGGACGCGTGTCCTTTTCGGGCGTTTCATTAATTTAGTGTGTACATGGGTGATTCCATAGCGGGTGATTCCGCAAAATCCATATTAAATTAATAAACGTTTATGAGTTTAGAGTGCGCACTCGTAATAAATTAAGGTTAGGATTTATTTCTAACCAGTTGATTTATTTATGTAGCTGAAGAGTGCTAGGTATTCACTTTTGTCGGTTTAATTGTATTATTTTACTAATGATTGTGAATGCTTCAGTTGATGTGTAGAGATAGCAGTAGTGGCGGAGGAAAGCATTGGAGTCTAGCGAGTATTCGACCTATGGATTATATTTTGATAGGTGCCACGCCTATATTTTGTCATGTCTATTGAGGCATCAATTATTTATTATTATTTTGTATGCGTCTATGCGCACGGATATGTTATTTCTATTTGGACATTGTGTTGGGCGTGCCAGACTCTATGGGCACCGTCCATTAGCTTTATTCCTATTTTTGTAAAAGCAAACTCAAAAGCTAAAAGCTTGTCATATTTTTGTAAATTGGGCTATTATTGAGCATGAAGAGAAAATATACATAAAATACATGCTTTGTGAAGCGCTCACACAAGGCATGGGGGGAGATTGAACCCAATTGGTCTCTTGCTCTTGTTGTTCATGCTTTTTACATTGTAATTTGTGCAAAAAGGTAGAGTTCATTGTTCTTGGGGACCTTCTGGGATTCACTACGTGAGCATACTACGACCGATCTGCGCACCAGTGGTATTAGAGCGGAGCTGAGATCAAGAGCTTCCAATCGCTACCCATCTCGAGCGAAGGCGGAGCTCCTGGAACAATCGGGCTCTACAGTCAATCTTGTCGCGAATTGTCAATACAGGCAGACTTTTGGCGATCAAGAACCCCTGTTTCTATCATCAGATCGTGAAGGACCAGGCAATACAGGCGGAGGACCACTCCCTCATCTCCATAAACAAGTCGTGGGCAAACTGTGAGAAATTCCATATCTGCTCTCTTTCAAAGTTGAATCTTCAAGTTCATAAGCTTTAAAAGAAGCTTTAAGCTTCACAAATCAAATCGTCTGGTCTCGGAGTATCTCCAAAAATTTCGCGTGGCGGAAAAAACGCCCCCCCCCACGATTGCGCCGTTTTCTGAAGTCAAGTCCCCCCCCTTTCAAGCTTAAGCAATTAAGCTTAATTTATTAAGCTTAAACAAGTCAGACAAATCACCTCTGGTCAGTGACTCCAGGTCCTGCGCTTCAGAGATCAAGTTTTGCAAGTCATCTGTGATCAAGTTCTGCAAGTTCACTAAGTCGGCTAAGTTCTGCAAGTCTGCAACTCTGCAAGTCAGACTAGTCAACTGGAGTCAGAATTGACTTGTGCTCAAAACTCCTAGAAGGGCTGTTTCTGTGCAGAAACTCCGAACTGCAAAGTTGTTCGTTGGAAGGTATTCTACCCATACGCAGGTTTGCTGAAGTATTTTCAGCATACGAAGAAGGAAAAATCGCAGATTTTCTGAAGATTGAGAAAGAAATACCCAAAAACACATAAGCCTTGTAACTCTGAATTTGAGCTACGCTCATCCCGCTAACCTGATTTTGAGTGAGAAAGGTCTTTTGAGTTTTACAGGATGACGGAACCACATATTGATGATCCTATGGCTGAAGATGACCTACCTGAGCCTACGATGGAGCAAAAGCTGGACTTAATCATGATGCAATTGGAAGGAGAATGAAGGGCTAGACAAGCATTGCAAGCGCAATTGGCAAAATTACAAAGAGCGTCTACCGACAAAGAAGAACCTCAAGCTGAAGATTTGATTCGACGTACCATCGATGCCACTCTTGAAGCTCAAACCATTCGCAAGGAATCAAAGATAAGTAAACAAAGTTTCAAATTTCGCACTTTCAATGGCATACGAGAAGGAAAGACTGTTCTAGCATTCATTAGTCAGTTTGATGACTATTTCCATGAGGAAACCTATGTAGAAAAAGATAAAATCAAGTGTGTTACTAATCATTTGGTAGACAGAGCATCACTTTGGTGGACTGTAGTACGCAAGAGCATAGATTGTCCTGCTACTTGGGAAGATTTCAAGAAGAAGTTCATGCAGAATTTTCTTCCACCGCAATTTCATGAGAAGGCTATCAAGCAATGGGATCTACTCCAGCAACGGGATCGTGAGCCTATACCTCAGTATACAGAGCGTTTTTGGAATGCACTCCTACAGCTACACATGCTTGAAGACGTACCAGAGATGACACATAAGCGGAAGTATATGTCTGGACTTCTTGGACATTACTACACTGAAGTTAACATGTTTAAGCCTACTACTCTTGAAGACGCCATTTCACTAGCTCACGACACTGAAGATAAGCTACGAGGTAGAGACAAACGACCACAGCAATTCCAAGCCAATGGTAATTATGGATCTAAACAATTCAATTCCAATTTTAGAAGATTTAATCCAGGTCGTTTCTCTTCATCATCTTTCCGCAAGAATTGGGCTAAACCACCTGCACTACCATCCAATGTCAATCCAAATCCTAAGCTTATTCCACAGCCAAATCCAAATGTACCTAGACTTCCCGCCATTGCAAATAATGTAACCAAAGCCAAACCAATAGTATGCTATAAATGCCACCAGCCTGGACATCTCGCAGCAAATTGTCATTCAAAGAAGCCACTAGCTCATATAAACTATCTTGGAGCCATGGACAAAGACGAACATGAGGATATGCATGATTTCACTGAAGATGAGGACGACACTACTACTATTTCCGATACTTTACCAGGTATGCCTACTCCACATTCATTATTGACTATGAAATGTTTGGTGCATGGAAAGGAAAAGACTATTTTGCATGATGATGATAGTACTCATGATTTTATTTCAGCAAAATTAGTAAATTGGTTCATACACCGAAAGAAGAAATTTCTTAGTTGTTCCATTACAGTCGAGTGACATTATTTTAGGAATGCCTTGGCGACACCAGCATAATCCAGATATAGATTATTCCACACACACAATGAATATTAATTTTCAAGGAAAATCTATTACACTATATGGTATGCATGCATCTAATATTTTTCCACTGCTTTCGCATACTCAAGCTAAACGTGCATTATGCAAGAGTAGTAAATCCTATCTCATTTGGGTGAATGAATTGCAAGTAAAGGAAAATCATATGCACCCTAGGCATAAAGAATTTCTTGCATATTTTAAGGACTGTTTTGCAGAAGACCTACCACCAGGTTTATCTCCTTCACGTCCAGAAGACCATAAGATAGATTTGATCCCTGGGACACAACCACCTTGCAAAGCACCATATAGGCACAACCAGATAGAGCAAAAAGAAATCCAGAGTCAAGTTGAGGAATTAGTAAATAGAGGTTTGATTCGACCTAGCAGTTCTCCATTCGGTGCACCTGTATTGTTAGTCAAGAAAAAGAATAATACCTATCGTATGTGTATTGACTATCGAGCTTTAAATAAGATCACTGTAAAGAATAGGTATCCTATTCCTAGAGTTGATGACCTTATGGACAAACTGCAAGGATCTTCTATATTCAGTAAAATTGACCTTAAGTCTGGTTATCATCAGGTGAGGCTAGATAAATCTGACATATTTAAGACTGCATTCAGAACACAGTTTGGTCATTACGAATTTTTAGTCATGCCATTCGGATTGACTAATGCACCCGCTACTTTTAGTAGAATGATGAACCGTATCTTTCTGAAATATCAATACTGTGTAATTGTTTTCTTTGATGATATTTTGGTGTTTAGTCAAAATGAGAAAGAACATTATGAGCATTTGTCATTAGTTTTTCAGTTATTGAAAGAAAATCAACTGTATGCAAATCCTGAAAAGAGTGAAATCTTTAAGACAGAAATTGAGTATTTAGGTCATATTGTATCATCTGAAGGAATTAAAGTTGATCCTAAGAAAATTGATGCAATATTGAATTGGCCTGTTCCTAAAAACGTGTATGAGTTACGCTCATTCCTTGGTCTTGCTAGTTTCTATAGGAAGTTTGTACGTAATTTTTCATTACTTGCTTTACCATTAACCAAACTTCTCAAGAAAGGAATTGTTTATCAATGGACCGAAAATCAACAGAAATCCTTTGACTTACTAAAACATGCATTAACCAATGCCCCTGTTCTACAGTTGCCTGACTTTAATAGACCATTCTTTCTAGTAGTGACCGATGCTAGTGGATCAGGAATAGGAGCCGTACTTATGCAAGACAATCATCCTATAGCATATTCTAGTTGTAAGCTGAAACCCTCTGAGCTGAAATATTCCACATATGACAAAGAACTATTAGCAGTTGTACAAGCATTAAGACAGTGGAAATACTACTTAATGGGTTCAGAATTTATGATAAAGACCGATCAGCAAAGTATTAGACATTTACTTAGCCAACCTCAAATCTCAGACCGACATATCAAATGGGCTTCCTTTATTCAAAGTTTTCATCCTATCATTCAATACCAACCTGGAAAAGAAAATGTAGTGGCTGATGCATTGAGTAGAAGACCTACTATTTATAATATTTTTGTCATATCTTTTGATTCTTTGATTGCTATGAAAGATACATATCACCAGGATATTACTTTTCATTCTGATTGGAATAAATTAGTTCAAAATAATTTCATTCCTGTTGATTCATTGTCATATAATGATGGATTTATGTTTTACGAAAAGAGACTGTGTGTTACCATTCCATTCCGATCTTTTGTTTTGAATGAAATTCATTGTCCCCCATATCAAGGTCATAGAGGTATCATATCTACATTACGTATGTTAACTGAAGATTTTTATTGGCCGCATATGGATGCAAATGTATCTAACTTCGTTTCTGAATGTTTGATTTGCCAAAGAGTTAAGAGATATCATGGTAAACAGTATGGATTACTTATGCCTTTGTCTATTCCATCTAAACCTTGGGAACAATTTTCTATGGATTTCATTACTGGTTTACCAAATACTAAATCTAACCATGATATGATTTGGACAGTTGTAGATAGATTTAGTAAACAAGCATATTTCATTCCATGTAAGAAAACTTTAACAGCATCACAAGCAGCACAATTGTTTTTGAAAACTGTTTTTACTAACCATGGATTGCCAAAAGTTATCATTTCAGATCGTAATTCTAGATTTTGTAACAATTTTTGGATTACCTTGTTTGCTAATCTAGGCACAAAGATTGATTTCTCATCTGCATTTCATCCAGAAACTAATGGACAAACAGAAGCCACAAACAACACTATTCTAGATCTTTTACGTGCATATACTATCTCTAAACCTCAAACATGAGACACTCATTTGCATTTATTACAGTTTGCATATAACAATACACCGCACACATCTACAAAGAAAGCACCGTTTGAAGTCATTTATGGATATAGATTATCTACACCTGTTGCATCTTTGTCTAATAGAATTCAGAGTGCTGATGATATTGCTAGTATGCATAACAGTATAGTAAATGAAGTTAAAGATATGATTGCTAAAGCCCAGCAATCACATACCAAACAAGCCAACAAGAAAAGACAAGCTATGAATTTCAAAGTTGATGATTATGTTTGGCTGAGAAAAGAAAAACGTAGACTGCAAAGTGTAGATAGACATCCAGTTGTCAAACTAGCTCCTAGATTCTATGGACCATTTAGAATCATTCATAAAATTAATGATAATGCATTCAAGTTAGAATTACCATCTCATTGAAAAATTCACAATACATTTCACATTAGTTTATTGAGACCATTTAGAGGCCAATTACCTGTCCACCCTGTTTATGAAAACCCACCTTTATTAGAGGAAGAGACTGAAATACTTGAACCAGAAGCTATCATAGACACTGACTTTATGACCACTAGAACTGGCCGAAGGTATTCTAGATATCTAGTTAAATTTAAGAACCATCCTGTAGAGGAAGCACAATGGATGCACGCTAGAGACTTAAATGCTTTCCCCACTCTGTTAGCTCCACATTGAGCTAATAGCAATTGAGATCAATTGCTATCCCACCCCGGGGGTATGATGCCAGGAGGTATATTTCACGGTGGATTCCGTGCCACGGTGGATTCTGTGAGGTTTTACGGTGGATTCCGTAAACTTTGATGACCGGGGCTCATACACAAAGAGGATTCTTTGTGCGAGAAGTTGATGGGGACGCCTGTCCTTTTCGAGCGTTTCATTAATTTAGTGTGTACATGGGTGATTCCATAGCGGGTGATTCCGCAAAATACATATTAAATTAATAAACGTTTATGAGTTTAGAGTGCGCACTCATAATAAATTAAGGTTAGGATTTATTTCTAACTAGTTGATTTATTTATGTAGCTGAAGAGTGCTAGGTATTCACTTTTGTCGGTTTAATTGTATTATTTTACTAACGATTGTGAATGCTTCAGTTGATGTGTAGAGATAGCAGCAGTGGCGGAGGAAAGCATTAGAGTCTAGCGAGTATTCGACCTATGGATTATATTTTGATAGGCACCACACCTATATTTTGTCATGTCTATTGAGGCAATTATTTATTATTATTTTGTATGCGTCTATGAGCACGGATATGTTATTTCTATTTGGACATTGTGTTGGGCGTGCCAGACTCTATGGGCACCATCCATTAGCTTTATTCCTATTTTTGTAAAAGCAAACTCAAAAGCTAAAAGCTTGTCATATTTTTGTAAATTGGGCTATTATTGAGCATGAAGAGGAAATATACATAAAATACATGCTTTGTGAAGCGCTCACACAAGGCATGGGGGGAGATTGAACCCAATTGGTCTCTTGCTCTTGTCGTTCATGCTTTTTACATTGTAATTTGTGCAAAAAGGTAGAGTTCATTGTTCTTGGGGACCTTCCGGGATTCACTACGTGAGCATACTGCGATCGATCTGCGCACCATATACTATTTATATAATATGTTAAATATATATCCAAATATTACATCTTTACTATTCAATAGAAGGTTGGGGGCACATGTGGCTTGGGGGGAGCCTATTGCATCCTTACTTGCGCCCTGTTATCCTACCTACACGTCCCTTGTCTATTCAAGTGTTCCCATCCCTCCTCACCAAAACCCACCCCTCCCCCTACGTGTTTCTCCATGCTTCATACACATGGGCCTCTCTCCAAGATGGAGCTCATTTGTTGCATGCATGCGTGCTTGCATACACGGATAAACTCTAGTTCTTTTGGCCTTAAGCTAGTGAAGTAAATCTCTATGTGTGTTCTTCTATGTCATGAATTTCACTTTTCTCAAAAATAGACATTGAGGATGCCTTTTTCTTATAACAAGTATCTTCATATATTAATTTCTAAGAATTGGATAAACTTTTCAATTCGTTCAAGATTCATGCCACACAACTCTTTGTCATTGACTATTATTTCAATAATTCATATGTTTACTATACACTTATTTTCAATGAGAGTCTAATGCATAGTAATATCCCTAGGGCCATCCATTAGGTATTTTGTATATGAATACAACAGAGTATGAAGAAGGATCCCCATTTGTTGATATTGGGTGGCAATAGATAGCACAAACACTAAAAATGGAGAGTAACATACATTAGTATCCTATCAAAGTTCTAAAAAGGATGGTGGTCTTATGATGATTCACCAATTGATACTATAACTTTGCACTCTATGTTTACACTTTGAAAGATGTAATATTTTTATCTTGGATATTGAAGTGTTTATTTAGCATCAAAGATTTGTGGGTCTCTCAATGTTTTCTTCTTCATGCCTCCACCACTGAATATTGCCTTAGAGCTCCTCCTACAATGATGTTCTTTTTTTTAGTATCTTGCATAATGCATGGACTTCTATATCCAACCTTTAGAAATCCTAATAAACAAATATTATATAGATCCATACTTCCTAAGGATCACTTTTTTTGTCTCTTCAAAGATCGCCTTAGGTCACAAGGAAGAGTCATAGATTATAATATGGGTGATATCTTGAAGTCTTTCTCCTTGAGCCTAGATAACTTAGAGACACTCTTCTCAAGAGCAAAGCACCAGTACATCGAGAGCCTATCTAGAAGAAGCTTGCAGATTTCTTCATGAGAAGTAGCTAGGTAATTTCAAAGCATTCTCAATCTAATTTTTATATAAATTATTTATTATATAATTAACATACTAGATGCACTATTTAATAATTCTAATATCAAGACATGAGAGAGGGGGGAAGAAAGAACACATGCACACGCACACGCACACGCACACACACACACATAGAGAGAGAGAGAGAGAGAGAGAGAGAGAGAGAGAGAGAGAGAGAGAGAGAGAGAGAGAGAGAGAGAGAGAGAGAGAGAGAGAGAGAGAGAGAGAGAGAGAGAGAGAGAGAGAGAGAGAGAGAGAGAGAGAGAGAGAATACACATTTGCAAATAGACAAGGGAAATGATGCACACACACACACACACACACACACACACACACACACACAATATAAAAAATTGAAGAGATGTTCAAAATATTATTGATTTCTTTCTTTTGTATGTTGAATCATTATGAGATACAGGTGTATTTTTGAAAATCAAGTTATTATCTCAATAATTGACATGGAAGTGCAATACATTAACTATTAATAATACAAGTGCTTCATAATGGTTTTGGGGTCACTTATGGTTTGATTTTTAGTGACTCAACTAGCCATGAATCATATTGATGCATAAGACATACATCAAAATGTGAAATGAGTTTAAGTTGGTACATAGTACTAGCCTTGACACAAAGCATTGTGAGGAAATTAGGTGTCAAGTGCGTAGTATATTTGAAAGGGATGTTGACGAATTTCTCATCCAAATATATTCTAAACTCTTTATATTCAAGAAAAACATTAGGAAAATTTTTGAATCAAAGAGTGCCTTTTGATTAGTGTTTACCATTGATTAAATTAGTGAATAGGTCAACATGACAATGCCATGTGTGGTCCAATGTAACCTTTGACTTTTGATTAAACTAGCCAAACCTCATCTACCTCTAGCAAATAGTGAAAAATGAACCTCTAAACTTATTCTCATCATAAGGCAATTCTAGCCAAAAGGTTTGTCATTGATGTTGACATGTGACTAGTGACATACAATTCCTCCAATAGTGGGTGATTTTAGGGCTTATTGTAGTGAAGGAGAAAAAGAGATTATAAAGAAATAAATTAACTTTAGTTTTAATTTAAGTTACCATTATCCTCATGCTATTGTTGAAATGCCTATCCCCACACCGGCATTAGCCACCACAGTTGTCAATACACCACCTTCTCGTCATTGTATACTTTGTCCGACCCATACATTGATCAACTTATAGTGACTTAATTATAATCTTACCATGCAAACTAAAGTAGGAGCCAAGCCTTGAAACACTGCAGAGAAAGAAAGGATGGGAGTGACAACTTTGATGAACAAGAGACAAGGAAGGGGCATTATTCCTTTTTAAGGAAGACTTGGCCTCTAAGAAGGCCTATTATTATCACCTTATATTACATGAGCTCTATGCCTACAGAGAGAGAGAGAGAGAGAGAGAGAGAGAGAGAGAGAGAGAGAGAGAGAGAGAGAGAGAGAGAGAGAGAGAGAGAGAGAGAGAGAGAGAGAGAGAGAGAGAGAGAGAAGTATACAAAAGAGAAGTAAAAGTGAGAGCTACCAGATGAATAAATCAAGGTCAAGGATGGCTCTGTGATGACACTTTGAGTTTGTTATGCAATTAAGGGAACTTCCATCAAATCCACACATTGCTAGGAATTCCTAGGTGCTCTGCTAGTTCTTGTTCTTATTCTTGGTTTCTACTTCTTTCTAGTTGGACTCACAATGGGTTAGAATTGTTAAGAAGAGATAAAATACTAGTTTAACATCATCAATAGCTTATTTAATAAGTCTTGCATAGAAATGAAGGGATGATCACTCATTAAAGTACATGTTATTCAAGGAGTTAGGAGGAAGAGAGTATGCATGGATTGTGCATGGAAAAGCAAAGTGTTGAATCATTCGGAAAGAAGCTTGTAATGTAAAGAAAAGCTAAAAGATGCGTAATTTAATATTGGATCTAGATCCTAGGAGAATAACATGTGTAATTCTATAATTAAAATCTAAGGAAGAATAAGTTATTGTGGATTACATATTCTTTTGCAAAGTATCCAAAGGTAATTGTTTTAGTTATTACCTGATCTTTTTTTAAAAGAAGAAAAGGCTTGTTGTTTTGGGGAAAAGGGACTTCCTTCCTAACCAAGACAAGCTCATTAATTTGTATGGAATATAAAAAATGGTTGTTTGGATTGATGCTGTGAAAAAGGAATGTTTCCTAGTTGATGATGATATTGTGCCCTCGTAGGTGGATTTTTGATTACACACTAAACCTCCCTCAAGGTTCGTAGTAGGGGCCCTACCCGAAGGGACTGGTATATCTGCACAAGAGGCTAGGACTGGCCCTAGATGCGGGAGGTCTCTCTTCTGTAGGGAAGATGTTAGGCTAGGGGGTGACAAGGGTGGGTGCGTTGACTATAAATCCCTTAGGTTTTTTGATGATCAGACTGACTCCTACGAGCCTATGATAGACTTCTTGGAAGGCCTTGATGCTAGATAAGGGAGGATTGGTGGATCGTGTGCCATGTGACTTGGACACGAGTCCAAGATATAAGGGATAGAATGCGAAGGTGGCATTGTGCCTAGGAGAAGGCGTATGATAACTATATTATTTTGCAACTGCTTTTACAGGATTATTTGTTATTGTCTGTGTATATGTGATATAAATTATATGAAGGAACCAATATTTCATGCTCAATTAATGAAGATGCCTTTGCATGTTAAACATAAATGTGTTAGGATAATTAGATAACTAAAACATACCCTTGAGGAAAGTGGGAGAGCAAGATCCATGATGGATCCATCATATGGATGAGTGTTCTCAATGAGCCGAGAGTTTTCCTTCAAGGTGATGTAATTAGAAAAGGGCCAAGTACTTGATTGCCTAGCATGCCATCTTAGTTCTCGATCAATGTTGTTTTATTGGACCGTAGTCAAGATTATACCCAAAGGGTAGAGGGGTTGACATGAATCACTCTCCCTTTTTTCTTACTCACTATGAACCAAGTGTGGCATTGATATGCTTTGGCTTGAGTTGACTTGCAAATGTAGTGGCTTAAGGACCAATACTAGTTAAGCTATTAGGTGACCTTAGCATCAAATTAGGAACACGGCTTTAGGTTGATCCTTATTACTGGCTATGGATGGAATCTTTCATTACAAAGTGGACTCAAAAGAGCCTAGGCAACAAACCTTGTGTTATTCTAAGGTGCATTGGGCAACATTGCTTAGGAAAAGGTTCTCGATGGATTATTAAATCGTGCCATTAAGAGCTCCTCAGTTGGACACATTATACATGGTGTTAGAGCAAAAATGTCAAGAAGAATTCAAGGTCAAGGATGGCCATGTGATGACACTTCAAGTCTATTATGCCATCAAGGAATCCCCATCAAATCCACACATTGCAAGGAATCCCTAGGTACTCCGCTAGTTCTTGTTCGTATTTTTTGTTTCTATTTTGTTCTAGTTGGACTCACAATGGCTTATAATTGTTAAGATGAGATGAAAATACTAGTGTAAGATCATCAATACCTAATTTAATAAATCTTGCATAGAAATAGTGGGATAATCACTCATTAAAGTGCAAGTTATTCAAGGAGCTAGGAGGAAGATAGTATGCATTGATTGTGTGTAGTAAAGCAAAGTGTTTAATCATTTAGAAAGAATATTGTAATGTAAAGAAAAGATAGAGATGTGTGTTTTAACATGGGATCTAGGTCTTAGGAGCATATCATGTGTAATTTTGATATTACAATCTAAGGAAGAATAAGTTGTTGCAAATTACATATTCTTTTACAAAGTATTGTAAAAGAATCCAAAGGTTATTGTTTTAGTTATTGACTTATCTTTTTGTAAAAAAGAAAAGGCTTGTTGTTTTGGGAAAAATGGATTTCCTTCCTAACCAACATAAGTTGGTTGATTTATATAGAATATTAAAAATCGTTGTTTGGATTGATGCTATGAAAAATAAATGTTTTCCTAGCAGATGATTATAGGCTAATTGCTGGGTTATGTATATGTACAAAAGTTATGGTGCCCTCGTGGGTTAATTTTTGATTGCGCATGAAACCTCCCCCAAGGTTAGTGGTAGGAGCCCTTTACCAAGGGGCTAGTATGACCATGCTAGAGGCTAGGACCGGTCCAAGATGCAAGATGTCTCTCCGTAGGGAAGACATTATGCTAGGGAGTGACATGGGTGCTAGGGGGGCTCTAGCTATAAATCTATTGGGCTTGTCGAGGACCACCAGCCTCTAACCCGTATGAGCCCAATATGGACCTTTTTAGAAGGCCCTGAGGCTAGATAAGGGCAAATTGGTGGATCACATGCCATGTGACTTGGACATGAGTCTTAGATTTAAGGGACAAAATGCCAGGGTGGCATTATGGTGTAGAATAAATGCATTGTTTTGCAACAGCTTTTAAAGGATTGTTTGACATTATCTTTATGTTTATGACAATAACTAATGTGAAGGAAATAATATTTAATGCTTAATTAATAAAGCAATAAATTATGTGAAGGAAATAATATTTAATGCTTAATTAATAAAGCTATCTTTGCATGTCAAACATAAATGTGTTAGGATAATTAGATAACTAAAACACACCCTTGAGGAAAGCAGAAGGGTGAGATTCCCAACATGTTTGTCCTATGGATGGTGGTCTCATTTTGAAAAGAAAATTACACGTCATCTGCACCAACTATATCATATACCTAGTCATTACCAAGATGGACAAATCCATGCCTACTTTAAGGAGTCACATGTAAAGCAGTGTCAAAATCAATAATCCAATCTAAAGCTAGTGGTCTATCTGTTGCAACTAGCATATGTGCAAGAAGACTAGAAGTAAATGACACCTCATCATCATCATTATGCATAGTAATTACATTAATTTCTTCAATATTTACCTTTTCTTTACCTTCTTTCTTATTAATATCCTCATTCTTCTTCTTATCCTTTTGCTCTTGCTTCCATTTGTAATAATCCTTCTTGATGTATCATGTTTTACCATGATGGAAGCATTCAATGTCTTTCTTAGACCGGCAATTACAATGTGACCATCCATGGTCTTGATTCTTACATGTATGCTATTTTTTGCAGCCAATAAAATGCCCACAAGATCATTAAACTTTACTCACCACATGGAGAGTTGAATTATTGATTGGTATTCTAAAATTGTCCCATAATGCAAGCAAGACTCACATAAAAAAGACTATCTTATCCTCATCTTTAAACTTCAACTTTTGAGCTTGCATATGATTGAATATAATGTTGAATTCATTGAGGTGGAAGGCAATAGTGGAGCCTCCTTCATCTACAACTCAAACAACTTTTTTGAGAGATACACCTTATTAGATGTAATTTTCTTCTCATAAGTATCACATAACTTCTTACATAAGTCATGTATAGTGGTCTCATTCACAATTGTAAAATACAAAGATTCTACCAAGTGTAGCCTAATAATGGATTCAACCAATGCATTAAGATCTAACCAATCAACTTTAGACATATCTATCGGTTTTCCATTTATACCTCTTGTGGGCCTTAACTACTTCTTCTGGATAAGGATAGCTTGGACTTGCTCCTTGTATCAACTAAAGTTGGTACCATCAAACTTCTTGATATTATAGAGTTTCCTACCCATTATAGAATATGACACCATTTTTGTAAAACAACAATTGAGTGGCAAGCAATAGCACTAAAAAATTAGCATGGTGCACCAGAAAATTGGCAGACTTTCTATAATACCTACTTGGTATAACCATAACTAAGAGAAGCTAGAAAATGGACCATTGCACAACAATAATGCATATATCATTGCCAAAATTCTATGAAAATCAATGTATATAGTTACAATATGGTACTACATCATCAATGATTCCTCATAGATATAACATCATAACATCATACAAATGCTTTAAAGTATATCCAAAAATCAATCTCATTGAAACCATTGTAATGTATTAAGGAATAGTGTTCTTATTTAGGAGAAAATATGCATAGATATTATAACACTATATGTAGCTCAAAAATTGCTACAACATATACACTAAACTCTCTATTCTAGTAACACTTACTACATATAGTAGCAAGCAATAACAACCTCCAAAACTGTGAAATCTACAATCTGCAACCAATATTCAATTACCTACCACCTAAAATTAATTATTTTGAGCAATCTGTCATTGGTTACCAATGCATCATAATTTGTATATAATGTCTCTATAATGGAGATTATAACCCTTGATCTATTTATAGTATTTGAAAAATCTATGTAGAATGTGGAAAGAGATGAAACAACATGTGCAACACTTATAGGTCTAAAACAAAGTCGGAAACAACCTTGGATTGAAAAACTGAGTAGATTAAGCCCTTAGGAGTTCTTCCTAGGGATTTATTGACCTCTCTGCACATGTCAAATCTCATCCAAAATGGAGACTATGAAGATTTTTGTTGGTTGCACTAGCTGGAAACTCCCTCCCACTCTAATACTAGTTGTTGGAGCTACAAGGAAAATGGATATGATATGATATATATATATATATATATATAGAGAGAGAGAGAGAGAGAGAGAGAGAGAGTATGTTTATGGTATCTCCAATATCTCTCTTATGAGTAGCACCTTATTGCCCAATCACTCAAAGAATAAATGATAATTTTGTGTATATATAATTAGATTAGTGAGTAATATGGGTAGCTAGCCATATCGGCCTTTACCCGAACATCAATAGCAATATCAGAGCATTTTTCATAACTTGATCTATAATCCATGCAAGAAATGTTTAAAGAGAAATACATCATACGATTACCCTCATAATATTTTTATACGATCCCTATATTCCATATAGTCTATATAGGCAAAATGTGAGATTCCAAAAATAATATTACATTCTCTAATTACTTACACTAACATGTTCCTCACTTGGTAGACATTCTCAAACTTTTTGTGCATTTATATGGTCTAGGAATTCACTATAGTAATTTGGAATTTTAATGTGCCTCTTAACCATCATCTTGTTTTTACTACGATTATTCATTCTTTTCCAACAAGGCTTCTATTTTAATGATGGCATCCCTCTTTCCCTTCCTATCCAACACTTCCTGGCAAGATCTTGCCACATAACCTCTATGTTGCATAACATGAAATCCCATAAGCCCAAATCTCTAGTTACGATGATCATTCATATCGTAAGTAGTGACTAAGTTGAAAACTATTTTTATCAACTCAAGGGAGGTAGAATCAAGCATATCTCATTAAGCCATATTTAACTACATCTAGGTTGTAAGGCATTTTTTCCTAGACTAGTCTTATCACTCTGAATCTAAAGTACATCCCTACTCTTCATTTGAGCTATCTTTGTTGATATCCTATTGTGGGTAAACAAGGTGACCATAAATACTAGGTGCCACTTACTAAGACAATCCTTCCTTGTATTTGAACAAGACTCCTCTATATTTGTATTGATAGCTTTCCCTGAATCTCATTACATGTGTTATTATATTCTCTCAACAATCATTATGATTTTTTCCCCTAGGTTTCTCCAGTGTTTTACCAAGTATGGTTTGTCTTCCTATCACAACTTTGCCAATGATGCCCCGATTTTCTAATCCCTACCCACCTTGCTTAGTAGTTTATCTAATCAACACTAGAAAAAATCCTACCTTGCTTACAACATTTTACCCAATTAACATTAGAAAGTATCATACATTTCTTAGCATTTTATCTAGTCATAGCTAGAAAGTATCATATCCCTTTCATTGAAGAATGGCTCACTAGTTTTTCAAAAGATCTTATGGTGACTGGTTTTAGATTCTTTCTCTTATTTTGGTCTTGGCACTTTTAGACTAGTTACTTGGATATCTAATATTTCTATCACTACTATATTTTTCTCAATGATGTAGCATTTTGAGTTACTCTAGTTAGCCATATAACAATTATTTTACGAATTAATGCTATCCTAAAATTTACAAAATATCCCTACTTTTTAAGGCCAAGACTCGAGCATCTTAATTTATTTGTGCTATGAGTTTACTAATGAAAAGTTTCAACATTTCAATCACTTAATTTATCTACAAATTGTCTTATTATTTCTATGATGATTCAAAAAAAATATTTTACTCCAATGATCTTACAATGTTTTTCATTCATATTCCTAGAGTGAAAATAAAATGATATAAATCTAGAACTAAATAGAGACATCCTCATGTTTGAGGATAACCCCTCATTCAATATCCCTTCATCTTTGCAAGATCAAGAAGACACAAGATTGAAATGCAAGATAGAGAGAAAGGAGTAGGGTAGTAGTAGCTTTGTCTATGATCTTGACATTAAATGTAGCCGCTCCCATTCTACACAATATCCTTCTCCTTGAGTTTCCTCCCCCCCCCCCCCCCCCCCCCCCCCCTCTCTCTTTATATATATATATAACAATTTCTCCATCTCTCTTTTCCACTTTTCCAACCTTTTGGCCTTACCCATAGGGTGGTGGAAAGGAGAGAGGGAGGGGTTCATTTATAATTTTAATTATTGTATTTTTATTAGGGAAGGTAGTTGTTTTGAGGCAAGTGCCAATGATTTTATTTTATTTTTTGGGTGGGGAGGATGCCCCCTTGTGCATGGCAGCTTACAAGGGGAGATGAAGGACAATAGGAGATAGTGAAGAAAAAGAAGGATACAAGTACTATATATAGGCAAGGGGGGAGGTGACACTAGTCAATGGAGGAGGTGGGGTTAATGTTTGGCCTGAGGAGGAGGGGGCAACTCATTATGGTAGGCATGGAGGAGGGGAGGTGATGCAACCTTCATACAATGGCTATTATTAGCCTCCACCCTTTAAAAAGCTTACATCCCCCTCTTTTTAACAAACTTACTGATTTAAAAAATAAAAGTTTAACCAACCTAATTGATCTACTTACTAACCTATCTAACTTGTCATTGCTAACATAATTGAGTTACTATGCTACTAACTAGCATGTACTAACATGATAATATTTATTATTTTCTTCCTTTTTTCTCACATGCTCATCAAGAATGTGTCCGTATGCATTATTTAGATGGGTGCAACGTTAGGTAAGTGTTCATGCTCATTGAGCAATCTAGGCATATTACATTCTCTTCCCTTTAGAGAAATCGAGATGTCCTCATCTCGAGCAAACTAAGATATCAACTTTGGAGTGGTATCATATCCATTGTTTTTCTTTGATATCATGTGTGACATTCCCTCTAGCCTAGCCAAAGGAGAGGAGATTCAATAGTCATAGGGATGCCTATCCTTAGCAACACAGTTTGCCTTAGGATTGATGGACTTAGCTTCAACCCACTAGGATCAACTTGAAGGACCTACGATCTTACAGTCAAGCTATCAAATTCTACCACCTAGCTAAGAAGAATCACATTGTTATCAATGAGGGCTAACAGAAAACTAATCACTACACTTAGTTCAAATATTATGAGATGCTTAGCCAAAATTTAAAACAATCAACCCTTGGAAATCATTATTCAATCATGACCCTATTTTCCATTAGTTGGAAAGAATTCAACTAAATTGGGTCCAACCATCCATTGGACAATATCATCACAATGACCATACACTCGCTTTTCAAACACGCACCTAATCATGCTTAGTTATCTAATTAGAGTCCTATCACAATGTGAGACATATGAAAACTAGCTTCCTTAATTAGCCCATTACACAATGTTTATTTCACACATTTACATCATGTACACAAAAACAATGAAAATAATATTTTCTAAGTAGAGTTAAAGCAATCTTTATTTAACCATGGGACTATTAGGATACTTCCACTTCATCCCAAAATTCTTCTTCCTCTTGGTATTCCATCTCACTAGCTACCTTGACATTTGACTAGGTCATTCACTTGTCTCTTCTGATCAAAGTCCCTTTGATGCCCATCACCACACACCCTGTCCTACTAATGATTTTTTTCCTATCAAAGGACCATCCATGAGCATTGTCTAAATGACTACAACCCCATTGATTCTCACGCTACCATAAGGGAAACCTTCCTTATTATACACTCTAGATGGTAAAAATTGGGGGTGGGAGCATGATGGCAAGACTCGAGGAGAGTACATGTTGGCAATAATCTTATCATATTAACTCAACCAAGTACATCTTTTTAGTCACAACCACAACTAGTCGTATCCAACCAATAATCCTCAACCATCCATAATCAGCTCAAACATTCCCATTAAACAACCAATTCTCAACCACATCTTAACATGATTCCACTAGATGATCTCTATCTTTAGTAGCATCACATAACACCTTAGACTATCTCACTATCGCATTTTTCCAATATAGAATGTTGTTCTATGAAACATTGTTATTTTATAAGACCCCTTTTGCATCACATCCATATGCATATGATATTGATACATGATCCCTATTTTCAAGGATGTTGTGTCCATCCTATACAAGCTACGATCCAAGAAGTAAAATTTCTTCAGCTACCTCAGTAGCAATACCAAAGCATAATTCATAACTTCATTTATAATCCATGCAAAGAATGTTGCAAGAGAAATATCTCATTATATGACTACCCTTATATTATTGTTATATGATCCTTATCTTCCATTTAGTCTATATAGATGTGTGATGTTTGATTCCAAAAACAATGTTACATTCTCTATTTCTTATACTAACGTTTTCTTACTGTGGCAGAGATTCTCAAAATTTCTACACATTTATATAGTCTAGGAATTCACTACTAACTTGGAATTTGAACTTGTCCCTAAGCCATCATTTTTCACCTATACTATGATTATCTATTCTTTTTCAACAAGGGTCCTATTTTAATAATGGCATATCTATACCCCTTCCTATCCCACACATCCTAGCAAGTCCCTGCCACATAATCTCTTTTTTGGATAATAAGTAATCCTATACTCCCAAATCTCTAATTGCAATGATAACCCATCTAATAAGCAGTCACTAATTCTAAAGTTATTTTTACAAACTTAGATGGTAGAATTAAGCACATCTCCTTAACCCATATTTAACTACACCTAGATTGTAAGGCACTTTTTCCTAGACTAGTCATATCACTCTGAATTTAAAGTACATCCACCCTTGTTCTAAGTATCCCTATTGACATCCTATTGTGTTTAAAGAAGACAATCCTCACTTATATATGAATAAGGATCCTATGTATGTATATGGATAGCTTGACATAAATCTTGTCAAGTGCCATAATTTATACTCTCAATATTCACTATGAATTATTTTTCCAGGTTTTTCTAGTGTTTCACCAAGTATGGTTTGTCCCCCTATCACAACTTTGCTAATGATTCCTATCACAACTTTGTCGATGATACCCTTTTTTCTAATCCCTATGCACCCTATTAAGCATTCTATCTAGTTAGTGCCAGAGAATATCTTACCCCTTTTGTTGAAGAGTGACTTACCGATTTCGCAAAAGATCTTATGGTGACCATGATTTATGCCAATTTATATATTTTTCTTATATATTAAAAACCACCAATACATCATTGTCTCTCCATATTTGTTTGTAAGTGAGAACTTCATTTTCAACTTTGAATAAGGACGGAATGAGGTGGATGAGGTGCACAAAGGTGACATCTTTTTGTTCAAAATGGTGGTCTCTCATAGTGTTACCTTCTGCTGCTTGATTGCCTGTTCATCATTATATATACACTTTTATTACCGATAATGGATGAAGAAAATTGGCCAATGGATTCCCTCGAGTCCATTGAAGACATGGGACAATCATTTAATCTTCGAATTCATATGCCAAGTGGAATGTTTGAGTCAATCACAATGAGTGATTGTTGGAGCCAACTGAATTTATGGGACCATCTTTTACTTATGTGAATGATAAGTATGGAGAACTCTAATTTTTTAATTTGTGGTAAGAAGATAGGCTTATTTAATATTAGTATTATTTTGTTTACATAAAGATAATAATATTTGTAAAATTATTTATATATTTTTAGATGGGTAAAATAATGGAGAAGATTTATATGGTATATAGTGTTTTACAAGAAGTCATAATTTGTGTGGAGATAGATGATGCATTGAAAATTCATGATAAATAGATTGAAGGTTTTTATTGTAATTTTAATTTTTAACTTTGGTTTGCTAGCATTGTGTACTTGGATATATTTTTTAATTGTCTAATTTTTTAAAAATATGGAATTTATAAAAAATAAATTAACCTATTGTCTAAGCCATAATTAGTCCTCATTTTACTTATTGACTCTCCAACGAATTCTCCTCAAACATCCCTTACACTTTTTCGCCTACCCCTATCTCAATGGGATCCCCATGTGTTAGCTTCATTCTCTAAGCTGCCACACATCCCTCTTGGAAAAAACTATTGTACCAAATCCTTTCTCTGAATATCTATTATTGTGGAACCATATTGTGACATATCCCTAGCTTGTACTACCCGATACACTATATAAATTAATAATTTGGCACTATAATGTGGTGACCTACTCACATACATCAACAATGATCGAGATTTTTTGAAATGATTGTAATAGTCTCACACCCACCTTCTTTAAGAAGCTCACTCCTCAGGAGGCTAGAAGATATAAGTACAAATAGTATTGCATGGACTATATCTCCTAAATAGCCACATTTATTCTATTTCTCAATGGAGTCAAGGACCCCTAACTTATAAGAGTGAGTTCTAAAGAATAGGTGGGAGAATATCTCAAAGTTTCCCCTTATCCAAATCCAAAGCCCTTACCAATCTTGATTGGTCATATTGTCATGGTACATGCCTCATTTATCCTAGGTGCGTGGAGCCATCTTGCATTTTTGAAGGTCCTATCACAAGTACTCCATGCTTGCACCAAAATATCATTCTTGTATGAAGGAGCAGGTACAACATATTTTTTGCACATGCATGTGTGGGAGGATACTACAAGCCATGGGTGTTGAAAGGGTTGTAGGGCCAAGTGAAAAGGCTATAGAGCTTGGTGCTATGATTGAGGTCCAAGAAGCATCAAAAGTAGGCCTATGAAAAATCAAATACTAGAAAATGAAATGCATTTTGTCTTATTGCCACACATCACATCTTGGACAGAACTATTGTAATCTATTTATGAACATAAACATATTTTTTGTGCAATCCTTCTACAATATAAATAATTTGCATTTTGTTGCATTTAAAGTGAGTGTAATACCAAAATTTTTTATGATTGGAAGTTACTCATGGTAACAATGTGGCTTGCAATCAATATCAAGTATAATATATGAAAAAAATTTAGAGTTAATAAATTTTAATACTTTATTAACACCCATACTTTGTTTCTTCTACACACACTCACACATGATTTCCAATTGACCAAGAAAAAGAGCAAGTATATTTTTTTAAAATCCAAAACATTGATTGAGACTAGGCAGTAATACATCGACTAATCCAATAACCAAGTGCATGTTCTATTTAACCATGGCATATTGTATTAATATTTCATTTTGATGTACCAAATTAAGACTAATAATTACATGATTATAAATAAATATTGTATGGAATATTTGATATATTGAAATGAAAGAAAATATATTTTATTATGTGTTGAAATACACAAATCACATTGCATTGCAATGGGCATCTATCAAAATTTCAAGCACTTGGCATTTCTAGTTTTTCTCCCATCTTAGCCTTTTAACTAATTGAGTGTCTCTCTACATGGTAGTGATCTTCTTTGTAGGAATTACACACAAGTATGAATTCTCAAAAATTCCAACAAGGTAAGCTTGTGAGGCTTTTGAGATGGGTCTCTAGCGCTAGTCCTTGCATGTGAAATAGGTCTCCACAAGACTAGAGAATTTCCTTCATTGTACTACAAATGGTGCTTTTCTTATCAATAACTATATGCTCTTTTGGTGTACGTGTATTTCCTTGAGGGCTACCAAGTGGCAATTCTATATTCTCTTTATGCTTTGCCTCAATACTCATGCTATTGAACCTCATCATATTATTTGCTTATGTGCTTATTGAGATTGAGGTTGGGACTAAGATTGGGGCTATTTAGTTGGGTTTGCTTATAGGAGCAACTAGGAGGACTAGTTGAGGAGGATGAGGAAGTACTCTACATCACTTGATTTGTAGCTTTGTGCATCACCTAGGGTGCTTTCCACCCCTTCATCACTCATGCTTGATCTATCTATCCCACTCTTGAGCCTATCAATGCCATTGTCCCCTTCCTCCAAATCTTCATTTTCATTGCCATTATTGCCCTCATTATCATTATTTTTTCTCACCATCATTGGCCTTCCCATGGTTACCCTCACATTAGTGAGAATTTGAGATCACTTTTCAACTTTAGGCATGTAGAGAGACAATGTGTATGTACTCCACCAATGAGGAGAAGGCTTCCATTATGTATTAAAAAATCATTTTAGAGTTTTTAAAATAATTTTGGCATATTTAAAATTATTAGTTTCCTTGAAATGTCTAGAGTAATTATCACTTTCCATTAGTAAAGTGGATCAATTGTTAGTTTTATTGAGATGGGTTGAATTGATTGTCATTTTCCAATAGTAATATATTGCTACCACATTTTAGCCATTTCTCTTATAAAAGGGGAAAAAGGTAGTGGAACCCTCTTATTTGAAATATTTGAGTGTTCATTTCCTCCTCTCTTCTCTCCACTCCACACCCTTGAAGTTCTTGTTTGTTTTCTCTCCACTCCACCACACGTTTTTGCTCTCCATCTTCCTACCCGATGGATATGACTTCTTGGTGCAGATGAGCTAGTGTGTCCATTGAGTCCATAGTAACTTACAATATGCTTCCATTGAGTCTATAATCACTTACAATATGCTCAATGAGTAAGATAGGTGGGTTCTCTTGACCATAGCAAAGGCAAGTTGGATAATCATATAGCAAAGAAAGTGAAAGAGATTCTTGTTGAGATGGTAAGATCAATACATGTGTAGACATTGATGATGGACCGCCTAGTTAGGTGGTGTAGAGGCGACAACGAGCTCAAGCTCAACCGCCAAGACCCATGGACCAATTATTTCTTCAAACATTTCAAGTGAGCACCTATGGCTATCTCTCACCTAACCGATGCACCCTTCGATCCTACCGGGGTGGTGTAGTAAGCTTACCTTGATGCCCAAATGAGTTGCCTCCTCCCTCAAGCACTCCGGTAGCCCCATGATTTGTGATGCAAGCTTAAGCATCCTCAAGCCTCTTCCTCCAAGCTCCATCCTCCATAGCCACATGTGAGACGAGAGAAGAGAAGAGAAGATAAGAGAAGGGAAGGGAAGAGATGCGATGTTGGAGAGCTTCGCCTCCAAGATCTCTCACCCTCACACACACACTCCCTCACTCACTCACACTTCCTCCCTCAAGCACTCACAAACAAGCAAAGAGAAGAGAAGGAGAGAAGAAGAAGAGTCTACTTTTTCCACACACCAAAGAATGAGCTCTTCATTCACTTTTCAACTTTATATACAAAACCCTAAATCCCGTTGGGTGCTCATCCCCTTATCCCCTTACATGGCCGGCCATGGCCCAGGCCCTATTTTCCATTGTCCTCCTATCTTCCTAGATTCCTTTCTGCCACCCATCTACCTTTACAATTTGCACAGGAGGGAGCCTGGTGATCTTTTACAAAAAAATTTAGGGGTGCCTTGCATTTAAGAATGTTCTTATGCCTTTGGCTTAGCTTTTGAGGAGGCTGCCCTTGCACTGTCGATTGTTTTCCCTTCTTGCTTCTTCTATTGTGTCCGATTGGGCCACCTCTTTTAAGTCCCGACTTGCACTTTTCCACTTTTTTCACTTTCTTCTTGTATTGAGGTTAACATTATCCCCCTCCTACCCTAGTGCCAGTCCCATGGCACTGATGGGTAGTAGTTGGAAGGTGGGATGGGTGTAGCTATATAGCTTTTTTGAGTTCGTATATACGCCCTTGCGGGGGATAGTGTTTGTATGGACGGGCCCTTGAAATTGAAGATATAATTGGGGTGTCCCTCCCTGATGCTGACCTTGGGTGGATTTGTCCCTCAAAATTTAAGATGGTGTTGGATGGATCCCCCTGGGAGATTGGCTGATGGGTGGATTTGTATTTGAAATTGAATATGGTGTTGGATGGATCCGTCCTCTTCCCTCCATGGTTGCCATGGCATGATCTCAACATGGTGTTTTCCTATTTCCTTCACATTGCTTTATCCCTTCACCTATGTCCGTGTAGTAGAGTTCACCATTTGCACAAGAGGAAACATGTGTGCCTTATAAAACGAGTTACATTGCGCCTCACGCTTTCCTTGTGAGAGCCCTTCGGAGTCCTCCTTCATCCTTGAGAGAGCCTTGCTAGAACATTCGGTGCTCTCCATTGTCTTTGAGAGAGCGTCCTTCATCCTTGATAGGGCCTCCCCCATCCTTGAGAGGACCTTGTTAAAGTAGTTGGAGCTCCCTCTTTTTCTGAGCTTGCCTTTTGCTACACTATTTCAAATGAGCTTCTTCATTCACTTTTTGACTAGGACTACCTTGGTCTGTACGTGCTATATTTTGTCTACATGGTGACATGTTGTATAAGGTGACCCCCCTCCTAGACAGGTGCTAGTTCCAGGACACTTGCAAATTGGAGTTGATGAAGGTTTGGTGATTTAAAAAGGGTGATTGTGTGAGTCGATGATGATGGGGTCTTGGGGGTATTGATATTGGGAAGAAACTGATCGACCAGTTAAGGTGGTGGAGGCCAAGAGCACATTGCATGGATGATGGGGCCTTCGACATTGGGGGTTGGAGCCTTTGTTTGTACCTGAAAGAAAAGAAGGTGCACTACCTGGGGGTGTGTCTGCTTTGTCGTGTGGTGCATTATGATTGTGCTAGTGGAACTGGGAGTTGGGTCAACAAGCTTGGGTGTTGTTCCCCACTTGAGGATCTAGTTCGTGCATAAGGGAGGTGCGGGTACATGTAGCTTGGTGTGTTAGGTCGAATTATAGGTGAGTGTTACCTCCCTAGGTATGTCCTGCCCTTGATGTGCCCTAAGCGTAAAGTGGGAATCAAACTAAGGCTAGGGGGTTAGGGAGCCGGCCGGGACTGAAGCCACTGGATACACCTAGCTTGAGAACACCTAGGTACAGTGACTATGGCCTGTGTGGGGTAGATTGTTGTTCGTTGTGATTTTTTCTCTTTTACTCTTTGGTTTCTTCTTTCTTTCTTTCTCGTTCTTTTTCTTCTCTTCTCTTCTCTTCTCCTTTCTTTTTTTTTCTCTATTTTTAAAAATTACATAGGTAGGATAAGAGCTAAGCTTCGTTGTCCGAGTGGGGTAGAGAAGGGGGCCTAAGAGACCTATTCAAAAATTGCCAACTCTACAAGTACCCTTTGAGGTTTAGGTGAACTTGTAGAGTTGTGGTAGAGAGAAATGGATGATTGCAACGTGTAAAGCAGCTATCATTCATATCTTCTTGAAGGGATAAACAAAACGAAGGGAGAAGAGCAAAGCATATTATCAATCAAGCCATGGCATAACTGTCTATGGCATTGGGATCAAAGTAGAGAGGTGGAAGGTTGCCTTCTTGTGGAGTGGGATTTTGCCAAAGTAGTATTCTAAGTAGCCTAAGTTAATTACAGGTAGTAATGAATGCAAGGTCAGGGCATGAGGAGAATTCATCTACAAAACGAACTATAGAGTCATATAGATTTTCTGGGGTGAAGATAAGGGAATCTTCAGGCTTAGTGCAACTTGCATTGTAGATTACAGGAAAGTCATACCGGCTGTGGACATTGGGGTCAAAATCCACTCCCATTCTTCACAAGTAGGGCATGAATGTTGGATTGTTGCATTTGAATGGGAGGGTGTTGCAGAAAGCTACCCAAGTGTCCATATTTACGTCACAAAGACGTCCTCCTATAGGCTGGCACTCGTAGCCTAGTGCTAATCTCGGAACCTCAAAAGCCTTTCCTTGTCAAAATTCTGCATCCTTTGTGCCCCAAAGGGTGGGGTTTTGTTCTCTCTCCGCTAGCCATTTTTCCTCGAGAGCCTACTTTTGATGTTGATTACTTCTTCCACCACCTTGATTGGTAGAACCCTGTGCAAATCAGTAGGGAATTGGAAGCTCAGATTGAAGGGGTTTCTAGAAGTTTCATATTATTCCTAGATCACCAAATTAGTGTGGAAGTTTGCAGGGACATTATCTTGGCTTGGTGGAATAGGCACGGGTCGTACTTGTACCGGGTCTGGCCTTCAACCTTCTCCTTGCTTCCTCCACCATCTTTTTTCTTTTTTCCTTAAATGCAGCCCTTCTTTCTTCGGATGTGTCTGCTTGTTGTTGGTCTTCTAGCCATGGTGGGAAATGAGGCTGTGGGGCCATCTCTTCTTCATGGGGCCCCATCTCGAAGCTTGGGCCAACCTCATCTCCTTGCTGGCTTTCTTGTTGGACTTCTTGTGTGAACCCAATTGCATCTACCTCCATTGCTCTTCCAGGGTCAAGCTGACTCCCACAGGTTGCGGCGGCATTTACATGCCTACTCTCATTGCCCTATGTGCAATCTATAGCTTTTTCTTGATGGTTTCAATGACCTCCCTTTCCTTCGTTTGGGTGACATCAAGTAGTGTATTGAGGAAGGCATGCTGCTGGGTTTCGAAGCCCACTTGGGCGGTCTCTGCTCAGCTTTCAGCTAGTACCTTATCTTTTTCAACTTGAGCCAGATAGTGCACCAAGGCTTTGATTCGTCTTTCATTATGCACTGCCCATTCGTCTGCCCTTTTCATCATCTCCTCGAGGCTTTCCCCCTACATCTGAGCTAGCACTGTCAGCCTCTATTCCTGGTCTTCCATTTCTCCTTTCAATCTCTGTTGCTCTTCTTGTGCTGAGGGTGCCTCTTGGGTCAATTTCTCCACTTGTTTTTTGTACCTCCATGCTCTTTCCTCCCTCAGTGTTTCTAATTCCTCTGTGGCTTTAGTGATCTTTTCCATTTCGTCTTGTAAATCCTCATAGAGCCCTATGATCTCTTCATTGTGCCTTCGCAAGCGTACCATGGCTTCAGCTTCTTCGTCTAATCTTGCTTGTCATCATTCGGCTTCTGCTTCTTCTTAAGCTTGTAGCTATTCCTTGAGCTCATCGATCTCCCTTTGGGCCATGGCTATTTGGAACGTTTTCTCCAATTGAATTGTGCCCATGGCCTCTTTTTCTGCTTCTAGCTCTACCACTTCCACCTTTTTCCCTTCCTTGGCCTTCTCTAGTTGAGAGAGAAGCTCCTTCACATATTCATTGTATGCTATAGGTGGCATTTCTGCTATGGGGATAAAGGTTGTAGAGGTTGTCACCTTTTGCTTCTTGGGATCCTGTGTGGACTCGACACCTGCTGCTGTCGGTATTTTGGTTCCTAGTAGAGGGGTCCCTTCTCCTGCTCCTTGGCTCATTTCCTTATTCACAAAGTATTGGACCCAAGCCATTAGGTTGTTGGCATCCACATGGGTTGTAGAACTAGGTGTGGATATGTGGTCATAGTGGCGGGCGCTAGGAGAATAGGAATAGGGGTGATTGGGGCCTTTCCCTTGCCTTCTCGCACTATAGGTACTATGAGTTATGGTACATGGGCACTTGAGCTCGGCCCTTCATCTCTAAGCGGGCTCATGGGCTCCGAATCGTCTTGCCTGGACTGCCACTCAATGGATTTGTGCATTGAAAGGGCTATGTCTTCCTCTTTCTTTCTTCTCAACTCATCCTCCTCCTCTTCCTACTTTCTCCTTCTTTCCTCCTCGATCTTTTTGGAATCCCTGTGAGCCCTTTGCAAGTCCACTTTTTCCTTCTTCCTTCTCTCCTCTTCTTGCTTTTCCTGTGCAGTTTTCTTCTTTGTCTTCTTAGCCTCTCCCCAGCTAGACTTTTCTTCCTATTCCTTGTCCTCTCCTTCCTCACTCATTGTCCTTTCACTGGCATGTGCCTCTTGTTCTTCCTGGTGAGGTGGTGACCTGATCGGTTGAGGCTTTTGAAGATGAGTCCTTCCTTTTAGCCTTGGTGGCAAAGAACTCTCTTCTAGCGGATTGTCCTACTATTGCTAGAGCCTTTGTTGAGGTTTTGATGGTCTTTCTTACGAAGCCGTTGAGGTTCACCTCATCCAATGACTGTGTTGCAATGCTCTCTAGCAAGGGGACATTAATGCGGCTCATGATTATGTTATACCTTTGACTAGAGAATAATGTGTGCACCATCTTGGCTTGGAGTTGGATTTTTGGATTCGGAATATCCTCCAAGATGATGGCGTCATTGGTGTGGACCTTTACCTTGTCCATTCCCAGCATGGCATATACATCTCTCTTCGACTTTATGTCTACTTTGTTTTCCAAGTCCAATGCTCTTTCTACAAACTCCAGGGTCGATTCAATTTGCACCTAACAAGTTCCTTCTCCCTCTCGCACGGTCATAGTGCCGCGGTTCCTATGAAAAGTTCGTAGGAACTCCGCACAATGAATGTAATCAACCCCTTGGCCCACTACTTTCATGTATTTTTGCAGATTGCATTGCTCAATATTCTGCCTCATGGTTTGTTCTTTGATGGCTACATCCTCTAAGTTGAAGATATGTTGAATTTGAACTGATTGAAAGCCCTCGTCTCTACTGAGAGGTTGTATTTTGCTTGTTCTTCTTCCGAGAAAGGCAATCTGCCCCGCCAGTCTTTTCTTGGCTTGCCTATCATGAAGCCATATTCACCATTAGTGCTTTTCAAAAGAATTACTCACAAAAGGAAAGACTTCATGCTTGCTGACTTGAGATGCTTAAGCACATTAGTAGACTTTTCATTTAAGCAATCCCTTCATTCCAAGATTTTGTGACATTTTTCCTCAATTCACAAATTAAATTTTCATTTATTTTGGGCATTGACTGAGGCTTTTTATTTTTCCTTGCACATTTTATTCATATTACTTATTTAATCTTACCTTTTGATTTTACCTTACCCCCTCCCCCCTTGAGGATGAGAAGGATCCTTTCGAGGATTAGAGGTTAAAGGGTTAAGGGCATTCAGCGTGCCTATGCACGGTGCTTCACTTTTGCATGAGCCAGCATAGAAGTTTGGCTTATATTCCATTTTGGCATAGTGGTCCATGTTGATAGGTCAAATTCCTACGTGAGTGATGTAGGTAAGGACATCCATTAGGAAGTCACCAAAGTCAATTTGGCTAGCAATGTGTAACTCCTCCTCGGTTAGAATACGATCTAAAGGTGGATGGGTTAGGAGGTGCTCTTCTAGGAGTCTATTACGAATTGTTGTCAAAACCCTATAAGAGGTTGGAGCTACATAAGTGGGGTCATACGTCGAGGTTTTGATATCACCTCTTTGTTCATCATTAGTCATGATTTGATAGCCCTCAAATTCCCATTGAAGTCAGAGAACGTGCCATTTCCTCAAGAAAGAAGAGTCATTGTCAGGAGTTGCTTCAACTCTTCAATTTCTTGGTGGTTGGTGGCGAATGTAGTACGCTTGCCATATGACATAATGAGGCATTGTTTCCGTGCTTGCTCGCAAAATATTGCAGTGGCAATTAACTCCTCAGCTGCTTCGATAGCCTTAACGAATACCAATTCGGATTCTTTCCATGAGCAAGGTAGTGTACGTACCTCTGTTGCGAAAGGTTCTTCTAAAAGGTCTAAGTCCAAGCGGACATAGCTTTTAGCAAGCGATCAAAAAGTGGCATCTAAGTGTCTAAGGCAAGCAACCAAGTCATCCCTCGTGTTCTCACTGAAGTCTACAGCCAAGGTTAGAATTGATCTCCGCTCATAAGAGGGTCTAAGACCTATAGGTGGCTGGGGATTTGACTGAACTATAGAGTTCAGCAGTTGATTGTTGCAGCTCTAGTTGCTTCTACGATTGTGGCTTGGTCTCTTGTTCAATAGGCTGGGCTGCGGGGCTACTAAGGGTGCTTCTAAGGTTTAAGGGACACTAGTAGGGCTAGGTTGAGACAGTTTGTTAGTAGCGGCGGTCCTATAGATTATTTTAGATTCTGCGGGGCTTGGGCTTCAGAGGTTCTATAAATTTGGCAGCCAGAGTCTCTTGTGGCCTGAGTGTCTAATCTATCCTAATGTTTTGTGTGGTCAAGCTTGAGGGCCTGGGGGTGACATTTGAGTAGGGCCTTTGGCCGTTTTGTCTTTAGGCACCCAGATCCATGTGTTACCCTCATAGTAGCCTTGTGCTTGCAAATAAGGTCTTGGGAACCCATTACGGCTTTGGTTGTATGTCGATGTCTATGGTTTCATCTTGGCCTCCTAGGTTTTGAGTGTGGGTTCTTAGCCTTGCGAGGCCGGGGATGTGTGCTCCTAGGGGGCGGGTTTTGATGTTTAGGCATTCATTGAAGCCTTGGTTTAGGTGTGTTAGTTTTGGCTTCAGCAATTTGCAGGTCTTTAGGTTTGGCGGGTGGTGGCAAGTCACAACCCCCATCCTTAGACTTGGGTGTGGGTTTCTCTATTAGTGGCTTTGCAGATTTTGGAGGACTCGCACAGCCCTTGCTGAAAGTAGTGACTATATGTACATTGCCTATGGCAAGGTGGATACGCTGGGACTCATAGTCGACATTGCAATGAGCTTGCTTTTTAAATACGCATCCTAATAGCAATTCCATACCTGTATCTTTGGTGTTTGGAAACACATATAAAATCATTGGTATGCTTTCAAACTTGATAGAGGTTGTAGCCTTGCACTTTCCCAAGAGTCCATATGATCGACCCCCATATGGGCTAAGTTTGGTGTTGGTGGGCTGCAACTGCGGTCTACCAATGTGAGTCCAATGATCGTGAGTTAAGACATTAAAGCCAGCTCCCTCATCGATCAATGCATTGAAGGTGTGTGTTTGCTTGGTAGTGGATGTTATGCTTAGGTAGGTTGGTTCTACTACTTTCTCATCCTCATCGTCAATCTCTGTGATAGTGTGCACACTGACAAGGGATTCCAGCACTGGTGGCTCATGCAGTGGGTGCGAGGGAGGGTATTACTTATTTATGCGGTTACATTGAAGAAACTTATGCCTCACTCTCTAGGGTTTCGACTTCCACATTGCTAGTTTGACTGATGGTGCAAACTCAGAAAGGCCCTAGCCCTCTGAACTTCATCTTCTATTTATGACCCTTGATATAGTACAAGAGTACGAAATCTCCTTGTTCAAAATCTCACTTCTTGACATGCTTATCAAACTAGCTTTTGCATCTTTCCTTCTCACATATTAGCGCATGGGTGGCTAGAAGTCGAGTTTTTGATAAGCGTTCTAGCTCAACTAGGCGCTCTGTCCATGCCTCCTTTCCATCCCATCTCTCTTGATGAGTGATTCTCAGGCTAGGAATGAAGAACTCTATAGGTACAATTGCCTCAATTCCGTAGGTTAACTTGAAGGGAGTCTGCGGCTCCATAGCTGTTTTATAAGCTATGCGGTAGGCCCATAGGGCTACCATGAGTTTTTTATCCCAGTCGCTGCGCGAAGCAGAGACTACCTTGGTCAGGATGTCTACTAGAATTTTATTCATAGACTTAGTCTGGCCATTATCCTGAGGGTAGTATGGTGAAGATTTCCGATGGTTGATTAGAAAGGTGGATAGCAGATGAGCAATCACTCCATTGATGAAATGCGTGCCTTGGTCACTAACAAGTTCGATGGGGCAGCCAATTCTTGAGATCACCTATTCCCAAAGGAACTTGGTAGTGGTCCTAGTGTCATTTTTTCTTATAGCTCGTGCTTCCACCCACTTCATGAGGTAGTCTGTGGCAACAATGATGTATTTTTCTTGTGAGTATTGTGTGGCGGGATCGATTGGCCCAATGAAGTGGATTCCCCATTTCTCGAATGGTTTCCTCTTGTAACGATTAGACTCAACTCCATTTTGTCCTTGTGGACTGGTACCTTGGTCCTCTCGCACTCATCATAGTGCTTTAGGAATCGTGCTGCATCTCAGAAAAGAGTAGGCTACCATAGCTAAGTCTGCAGGACCTTGCGGGCTATTGTGTCTTTGCTGGAATGCCCTCTTGCTACTCCGTCGTGTGCCTCTGCAAGCATGTCATGATTTTGTGCTCGCACACACATCTACGTAGCAATCCATCTTGCCCTAGTTGATAGAGTTGGCATGCTATCAATTGATAAGGTTGGATTTTGAGAATGAGTTGCCTAAGTCAGACTTTTTCTAGTGGTTGTTCAAGGAGTCTATGCTCAAGCACTTGGACTATGTCATTTGCCCAATAAGGCATAAGATAAGCTCTAAAAAAATCTCTTTCACTGGCTAGGCTGAACAGATGGGCATTAGGTAGCCCGTCTGCAATGCCTTGTCCAACGGCTTCTCCCATGGGGATGCAAGCCATATGTCAGCCATATAATGCTGCTTCCCTTTACACACGACTACAGAGAATCAAACTCTAAAAACAGAAGTAACCATTGAGCTATGTGTCATGTAGCACATGGTTTATTAACAAGGTAAATCAAGGCTTGATGGTCAACAAAGAAGGTAAAGGGCATAGCCAAAAGATAATGCCAAAACTTCTTTACAGCAAACACCATGGCTAAACCTTCTCTCTCCATTATTGAATAATTCATTTCCGTTTCTGTGAGTTGTCTACTACCAAACCTCATAGGATAGTCTAAGTTGTGTTCACCAAGCTAAACAACACTGCTCCTATGGCAAACTTAGAAGTGTCAATGTGAACATGAAAGGTGATTGTCCAGTCTGGGGCTCGTAGAATTGGTGCAATGGTTAGAGCCTTTTTCAACTCCTCATATGCACAATGGCATTCCTCGGTCCATTCAAATATAATCAACAACTTGTATAGAGGTCTGGCAATCAATGCGTAGTACAACACAAACTGCCGATAATACAATGCATGGCCTAGGAAGCACTGAACTCCCTTGTAATTAGTTGGTGGTGGAAGATCGATGATAATCCTGACTTTTGAGAAGTCAGTGGCAATGCCGTTCTTTGATAGCACGTGCCCTAGGATGCATCTATGATTTACCCAAAATTGGAACTTTAGGGGGTTCAAGGAGAGATGATAAAATCAACACCGTTCAAAGACAGCTCGGAGTTTGTGTATGCGCTCCTTCTAATTGGAGTAAACACACAGATCGTCAACAAAAACCTTTAACTCCTTCCTAGGCATGTCCTTGGATATAGCACACATGAGCCTCTAGAAGGTAGCTAGTGCGTTAGTCAACCCAAAGGGCATGACTATGTATGCAAAGACTCCCCACTCAGTGGCAAAGGCGGGGTCTGGTGTCTATTGCCAGGGTGCACTTGCACTTGATTGTACCCGGAGAAGCTATCCAAGAAACTGTAGGCCTCTTTACCAACCACTCTCTTAAGCATGTGCTCAGTATACGACAGTGGATATTATTTCTCTTCATAGTATCGTTTACCTTTTTGTAGTTGGCACACACCCTGATCTTCACATTCTTATTTAGTACGATGACTATGGGTGAAACCCAGTCCATGTGCTCAATCTCATAGATAAATCCTGCTCTCATTAGCTTATCAATTTCTTCCTTGATGGTGTGAGCATGCTTTGGATTCATGGGATATGATCACTGCTTGATCAACATTGCATCGAGTGTCATGGGTATATTGTGAGTCACTACACTCAGACCTACCCTCTTGAGTTCGTCCAGGGTCCAAAGCAAATATGTCTATATACTCTCACAAGAGGGCACTGAGATTTGCTTCCTCTTTCTTAGTCAGGTTATCGACTATAAAGACATGTCGGGGTGTCTTTCCCTCCTTGGCTAAATTGACCTCCTTGACCTTGGTAGGTCCTTCTATTGGCTCGCTTGCTTGCCCTTGGCATTTGGCTCCTAGCAAGATCACTACCCTACCGCCTTTCTTGAACTTAGTGAATCTCCATGGTAGGTCTTGTGGTGTTCTTTGCTCCTTTGCTTGCACATCCTTAGGCTATTTCCTTATTTCCTCCTTTAACATTCGGCACCTGAGGTGGACGGGTAAGTCCCCTTTGGTGCGTTTGGTCTTAGAAGGTTGAGGTAATTTGGGATCACTATTTGAGCTTATTTCTGATTTGGAATCAAACTCTCCGTCTTCGCAAGAAGAGGGAGTCTCTCTTGGTGGTTGTAGCTCTAATGGTGAATCCATCCTAAGAAATGGTGTGGCACTTGATTATGGGCTAAGCCTACTCGCTCAAAGTCTATTGCACCTATGTGCTCCAACTAGGTGTGATCGCAATCCATGCACATGACTCCTCTTTCGATCCTAAGGGCATTTCCCTTGCATGGTTTGGAGTCTACTCGTATTTGCTCCATCACCTGTCCCTCAGTGTCATATTCTATTGTGTCAATTTCCCCTTCACTCTCATCACTAAAGGAATATCAGTCCTCATATTCGTCATTAGAGCCATCTTCATCCGACTGCTCATTATCTCCTAAGTCTTGACATGCCTCATCCCTCTTGTCGGTGACTAAGGCCCAATTGTACATCAAGTTTAAGTCATACACTTTGGTCCATCGCCACTTACATTTGTTCAAGAGATCTTTGAGTGGTTTAAGGTTTGCTAATGGGTTACCAACTAACTTGTTAGTTAGGTGCTCTAAGATCTCATGGAGCTCTCGCTTGTTGTTTGGTACGTGGAGTAGGACCGGATTGGATCCTCTCTGTGCACTCCTAGCCATCGTGTAGATTGCCACTGAGGGATATTCTCAGATCTTGCCAACTTCCTTAACAGTTTTCTCATATTCCTCATTGTCCAAGAATGGCAGGTCAATTGTAGTAAGGACATGCATCTAGTCTCGCTCGTCCTCAAGACAAGGGATATACTTAGTCAATGGCTCATAAGATTTCCTATTCAGGTTGTCACCCTTCAGCATAGTGGAGATGGCATCTAAGTCGATTGGTGTGGTCTTCTAGGTGTCCATTTCTACTCTTACTGCTTTTGTTCAATTGCCTAAGAAGATTAGGCCATTGCCCTAGTCTTCTATGACTCTTGCATTGCGCATCTAGGGTCGGCCTAGCAGGATGTCATAGTCCACTCCTTTCATGACTATAAAATCAATCGAGAATTGGACTCCTGCGATCTTGATTGGCCAATTCTTTAATATGCTAAATGGCTTTACTTTCATCCCGTTAGCCAGTGTAACGTTAATCTTGGCTATCTCGACCGGTGGGTTACCCTAGGTCTAGAGCACTGCATGGCTCAGCACACCGACTCTCACCCTCGTATCTACAATTCCTTTCCTTGTGGTGTCATGTTGAGAGTGGAAAAAGATTGAAAATTTGATCGATTTTTGTTGTTTTTGAGGTCTGAATGATTGATTTTTAATGGATTTAGAGTGATGTATGGTTGTTAATGGAAGTGTTTGAGAGTGTTTTGGATGATATTGATTATGTTTTGGAAGTCCATGATGATTTTTAGTGGAAATATGAAGCATTGTGATGTTTTGATAGGTTCTGTTGAGGTTCTGATTGGTTCTGTATACCTTCTGTATAGCTTCTGTTTTGTTTTGATTTTCTTCTGTATGAAGCATGGATTGATCATTGATTAAGATTGAGATCTTTTTGAAGTTTATTGAATAGTTTTTGATAGTTTGGAATGGTTTTAGTATGAGTTATGAGGTTCTGATGACCTTCTATAACCCTTTGTAAACCTTCTGTCTCTCCTCTGTAAACTGTTATGTATCTACTCTGGTCCTGTATTGTACTATTCTGTAGATCTTCTGTAAGTGTTCTGTAGAATGTATGTGTGACTTTGGGAAAGTTTTCTAACTTTTGAAAAGGATGAATCTAAGTTCAAAAGAGCTAAAACAAATGGAAGAAGCAAGCGCTGAAGACTGAGTGACAGTGACAGTAGTGAGCTGTGAAGAGACATTGTAGTGGCTCTGGTGCCTCTTCACATTAGACATACCTCTTGGGAGGTGCATCCATGACCTAAGAAGGATTATTGAGAGTTATTATTAGAGTATTTTAGTGAGGAGATGATGTACTATTGATAGAGAGAGAGAGAGAGAAAGAGCCAGAAATAGTCAATTCTATCAAAATAGTGTAACTGTACATGAGAGATTGAGAGAGAGAACTATGAAGACATTGAAGATGAATATTATGTGATTGATTTCCATTCAAAAATGGTGTATTCTTCTATGTTCTTTTTTCTATTGATGGATTCTATGAAGACATTGAAGATTATGGTTAATTCTATCAAGAACAAATACATCTCAGTATGTACGGATTATGTCACAAAGTGGTGTGAAGCTAAAGCCTTGAAGCAGGATGATGGTAACATCGTAGCCTTGTTCATGTACGAGAATATTATCACCCGTTTTGGCAGTCCCCTTGAGCTAGTAAGTGACAGAGGTACTCATTTCCTTAACAAAATCATGGAGGAGCTGACGGAGCTGTATAAGATCCGCCATTGCAAGTCCACTCCCTACTACCCTAGAGCCAACAGCCAAGTTGAAGTCAGCAATCGCATACTTTGCTTGATCCTGACAAGAATGATTGCCGCACATCGTCACGACTGGGATGATCGACTTACAGAGGCCCTCTAGGCATACAGAACCTCCCATAAGGCAGTTACAAGATAGATCCCTTTCTAGCTAGTGTATGGTACAGAAGCCGTCTTCCTTGTTGAATTGGAATTGCCCTCTTTGCGAGTGGTAGTTAAAGAATGCTTGGGAGATGATAAGTCACTGCAACGCCATCTCTTGCACTTGGAATGCTTGGATGAGATACGGCGGATGGCCCTACAGTACATGGAAACCACTCAAGCATGACGCAAGGCCTATCATGACAGTTTCATCAAGTACAAGGAGTTTAAAGAAGGTGATCTTGTCTTAGCCTATGATTCAAGATTTGGCAGGTTTCCTGGCAAGCTTCAACAATGGTGGATGGGCCCATATAAGGTACTTGCTGTCAATCCTAACAGCTCTGTTCATGTGCAGACTGTTGATGCCTCTAATGATCCCTTCCTGATCAATGGCTATCGCCTGAAGATGTACTTCCCTCCTTGGGGATCTTGACAATCACAGTCGACCTACCCTTTCCCTTTTGGGCATCGCACTATCGTTCTCGTCGTGCTTCTGATAGCCCTTATGATTCTCCTCATGAGGCGGTCTCGTTCCGCTAGCCCCTCACAGATACCTCTCAACCCGACCTTATTCTCTTCTCATCTGATCCAACAACGATGGCGAGGTTGGTCCTGCCATGGTATTTATACCATTCTCTTTCTTAACAGAAAAAAAAGAAAAAAAAACTGTTATGGGAGAAAAGGAAGATATTCCCTGTCATAATAGGCCTTGTTCCAAGAAAAGGTGGAAACACCCTTGGGCAAGAAGCTGACTGTGGAAAAGGTAGTAACATCCCATAGTTCAGGATAGCTGACTCATTAGCAAACCCTTTTCAGCAAGAAATTCGAAGCCACCTCCCTTGGTGCATTGTCTTTGCAATATCAGTCCGTCTGCCCTTCTTAACAGACGACTCTTCTTACAAGTCATTGAAGTATGAGATTTGTAGGATGCCTCCTTGGGTACGCCTCGACGACTTCAAGATCCTGATGACAACAACAGCCGACATGATCTTCATCACCAACCCCTTGAGTGATGTGAGCTTTCATAATAGCAGGATGGGGATGTGCATATGGTTTGCCCTCTAAATCTAGCAGCGAGTGAGACAGAGGGTGGGTTGAGTGACCAGTTTTTCCCTTCAAATCAAATGAGATGTGAGATGTGTGAACGGAGTGTTGCACGCACGAGATGGGCCTCTCAATGCACACCATACGAACTGTTCCTTTGCACTGCACCACAAGGCTCTCTGGCCTTTCTTCTTGCACTGTATGCTGGCACAGGGCGGGATGCACAGTTGCACCATCAATTGCACAGAAGGCATACAACCTCTGCACAAGGGACAGTGAGGGTTACATCAATGGGTTTCAGGAATGGGCTGCCCTCTGTATCTATCAACAGAGCGTGAGATAGAGGGTCGGCTAAGTGTGATTGGTGTTTCTTCAATCAATTATTGAGAGGTGAGGATAGAGGGATGTTACGACCATTGGAGTCAGGTACATTTCTGTTTCCCTATACACCCACGAGATGGGTCTCTGCTATCAGCACGGGACACGTCACTCTGTTCTGTACACTGCACTGCAAGGCTCCCTGGCCTTCCTGTTTGCACCTATGCCAGACGGGGTTGGACGCACTAATGCACCATTAATTGTGCACCTTGGCATACTCTTTCTGCACCATCCCCTTGTTGATTCCTAAACTGGGTGTGAGCTCTAGGTTTCATCATTATTTTCTCGAGTGATGTTAGTAATGGGGCGAGTGACTGCTCTTTCATTCCATTTGAGTGATCGTGAGTTGAGTGCAATATCCCTCGTCATCGACGACTTTCCTGCGATTCCTTCAACCAGCTATCTCCCTGGGTGCTTCCGCATGGTCCCTACCACGAAGGATGAAGAACATGTGTTGTGAAGACATCTTGGTACCTCCTGCAGCCGACAACGATACAAGACGCAACCTCGATCATTGACATTCCTCCTCGGCAATATGGGCCAAGTTTTTCTAACCCTACACCTTCTGTTTCTCAGTGATGGTCATGTCTTAAGTGAGGGGACGTTTGTGGTGGGCCTGATGTGTGGTACTAGGTCATTGATGTTCAGTTTACCCTTCATGCTAAGGTTTTAAGTGTGGGGATGCGTCCCTGCGCGTCTATGTTGCATACCCCCATGCATATATCCTGCTATGATCATGCATCTACGCCATGAATTTATTTTACCCTAATCGATTCCCTTCCCCACTCCTCTGTTCTATTTCACCCTGTCCCCGGGGCTGTTTCTTGACCGTTTTCCTTTATTCTTTGTTTTGTGATTTTTCCATACGAATGCATCCTACGTTCACTGAGAATCACATCCAACCTTACAAACGTGTTTATCCCTTTGAGTTGTCCATTTTTCATTTTTACCAACCCCTGTTTCGACATACAATTCTCAAGTTATTAATTTTTGAAGCAAATCCTGTAAATTGGACGGTTTCCCATGTGAATGCATCTTTATTGCTTCAAAACCCTAATATGATATGCCAGCCCTGCCCTGCCCATTCCTCCTGACATTTTTTCTTTTTACTCCCTATCATTCCGATGCACAGTTGATCCGTTATTAATTTTTGCGGGTTTTCAGGCTCTTTTTGTGTGTATTTTTCACATTTTTCCATGTGAACCTGCCCTCTTTTCACCAGAATTCCAGTTTAATTTGACGGCCATGTCCGGCCAGCCTTTCCTCCACTTTTTCCTTTTTCCTCTCCTCCCCCCTCTTCCGACTGTCGGATTTTTAGTTATTAATTTTTTTGAGTGTTTTCAGATGTATTTTTTGTGTTTTTTTCACGTGAACCCCTCCTAATTCCTTTCCACCTAAGTTTTGATGTGCGAGCCCTATGAATCCCTTTCTTCTAGACATTTTTCCTTTTTCCTATCCTCTATTCTGGTGCACAGTTCTTTCCATATTAATTTTTGAGTCCATTTTCGGGTCTATTTTTGGAGTTTTTCCCATGTGAATGTGTCCTATCTTGATCAAAACTGTGTTTTGTCATGATAGAGTTGTGGGGCACATTGTTATGCACAATTTTCCTTCTTTTGGCAGTTCGTTCCGATGCATGGATTTTCTGATATTAATACACATATGTGTTTTCAGGCTTTGTTTTGCATTTTTTCCATGTGAACACCCTTATTTTACCCCGAAACCCATGTCGCATTTTTCCATCATTTTTCCCTCGTCTTTCAGCACATTTTTCCTTCTAACGGATTTTCGATCCGACGTACGGTTTGGAGTTTAATAATTTTTCTTTCTTTTTGCTGTGTGGCTGTGTTTCTCGTATCGCGCATGAACGCACCTGTTTTTGGTTATACGCACCTCGGGACACCCCCGTGGCATCTGTGGTTCACTCATCGAAGTCCTTGCCCCATCGTCTGATCCCGCCGATGCAAATTTTTTTACTCTCGCCTCGTGCATGCGCGCGGAACGGAGGTGCGTCCCTTTTTCACACCCATAACCAATTTCTTTAAATTTAAAAAAAGAACCCCCAAAAACAACAAAACAATAACAAAAACAAAAACAATCCACATTCAAATAAATTTTAAAAAAAAACTACTAATAATAAACCTAAAAAACAACACACATCATTATTTAAAAATTTAAAAAATAAATTTAAAAAAAAAAACAAAACAAAACACCCTTTATAATTAATTTCTTAAAAAAAAAAAACTTACCTACGGCGTGCAGTTATCTCTCTCCTTTCCCTGCGTTCTGTCTTCCCCTCGTCCCTCCTCCTCTTCCTCGTCGTTCCCTCGTCGCCAGCGCCACTTCTCCTCTTCCTTATCGTTCCCTCGTTGCCAGCGCCACCACTCCCTTTTCCTCTCCCTCGTCACCAGCGCCACCACTCCCTCGTCCACTCCCTCCTTGTCTCCTCTTCCGTCGCCCCAGTGTCACCGCTCCTCTCCTCTTCCACCGCCCCAGCGTCACCACTCCTCTCCTCCTCTGCTCCAGCCCGCCGCTGCCCTTACTCCTCGCTTGCTCCAGCCTCTGCACCACGTACATGCCCTTCACCTGCTCCAGCCCGCCTCTTTCCCTCTTCACCCCTTCCTCCTCTTTCCCTCTTCCTCCGCCCAGCATCTTCTCCTCCTCTCCTCCTCTCTCCTCCACCGTGCGCCACCACCACCGCCTCCTCCATCCCTCTCCTCCTCCTCCTCCTCTCCCACCGTCGCACGCCCACCCTCCTCCTCCTCCTCTCCCACCGTCGCACGCCCACCCCCCTCCACCCCCTGGTAACTCCTAAATTAGTTAATATAACTTAATTTACTTAAATTTACCTAATTCACTAATATAACATAATTTACTTCAATTAACCTAACCTAACTAACATAACTTCACAGATTAACCTAACTAACATAACTTCACAGACTAACCTAACCTAATTAACTTCACAGACTAACCTAACCTAATCAACTTGACATACTAAACTAACTTAATCAACTTACTAGTCTAAACTAACTTACTTAACTCAACAAACCCAACTAAACTAACCTAATTGATTTCACCGCCTATGCTAACCTAATTGACTTCCCATACTTAGTTCACCTAATTCACTTAGGTTACTCACTTATAGCACTCGTTTCTGCCCCTTATCCCTAATCCCTCCCCTGTTCCCACGCCGTGCGACCGCTCTCGATGTACGAGTGTGGCTAGCGGGCGTTCACGCGCGAGGACGTGCTTTCGATTCGTTCGTGCGGTGGAGTGTTGCAGTCAGCCATTCACACGCAGTCATCCTCCGCTGTTCACACGCAGCTTGGATACCGGCTTTTAATTTTCAAACCCGCAAAATACATAAAAACACATAAAAATACACATAAAACACCTAAAAACTTCAAAAATTCATTTAAAATCTTAAAAATTTGCATAAAAATTCTTAAAAATTTTCCAACTTTGCTAAATACATTTGGACTATTACTAAAATTTTCCATTAGAGAATGCTCCCATAAATGGCTAAAGTATTATTTGAAGCAAAAAAACCCCTAAATTTAATACTTCACCTCATGAAAATTTATTTTAAATTCCAAAAATTAGTTAAAAAATCATGGATAAATTAGAACACAGTGTTGACACTTGTTGGATTGTTGAAATTCCACCCTTACACTTCATAACATATTCATGTGTCCTATATCCTTATTTAATTATTAAAAAAACAAAAAAAAGAGTAACAAAATAAACAAAACAAAACCACACAATATACAAAATACAAGCACACCTAAATTACAATTTAAAAACAAATAAAAAGAAAAAAAAAAGAAAAAAAGAGATAAAAAAACGACAACGATAGTAACAAAAAAATCAATCAAAATAACACAAAAACACTAAGGTGCTTTGTTTTTTCCAGTCAGTGGGGTTTGTTTTTTTTTACTGAATTTCTTCCATTTGGGGACTACTTAGTGCGTCTTCAGTTTCTTGCATACACACCCCTACCAGGTATTTATTTTTTGAGCTTTATTCATTTTCATTATCCCTTAACCACAATTAATTGCTAAAATGAATTATATTTACCCACTTTTTCACACGTGCTCACACTAAACACACAGTTTTCTAATAACTTAAAATCAACCAGTCGTTCACTTTGGACGCGCTACATGCGTTTCAGAGTCACCTTAATTTTTATTAAAAATGAACCAGCCATCACAAAAAAACACGCGCTGGCAAAAAAACGCTCCACATCACCATTAATTTCTAATTAATGAATTTGCATTTAGAGACCTCGGTCTGGGAATCGCAGTCCAGGTTTCACTAAAGCACTGTTTCACCCTAATAAATTGTAATTAAAATTTTAAGAAGAAACCGCCGTTTTCTTATTAAGGTTTATAACCTAATAAAATGTCACCCATTATTAATAATTTCTTAAAATGAACCCTTCATTAAAACCATTTCCCCTCATTGCACTTTTTTCCCCTTTTTAATAAACACGCTTCGTGGTATGGGCGTGTAAAGTTCTCTTAACTGAAATTGTTGGTCAAAGTTATGGTTAGGTCCTGATTAGATTTTTATGGTATTATGGTTTGCTTATGTGCTACAATTACGGGTGTGGTTTGTAGTTTTTTTCTCTTTTTTGCCTAATACGGGGTTTTGGGTGCGTGCTTGTTACATCGCATGAAGTTTTCGGTCGCATAAGTGTAGAGGTCATGTCGAATTTTTTCTAGGATGTGGGTTGTTTGGGATGGTAAATTGATTAGTTACATCTATGTGTGTGTCCTTCTTTTGCTTGATTTCTTTTTTATAGCTATTTTGGTTGTTTTGCAGGCATTCTTTGTGATTGTCTGTGTTGTGTGTGTTTTCCATCTGAATGGCGCCTCACGCTCCTCCTACTATCCAGTATGTCCCGTTGATCAGTAGGGATTATTCTTCCCTACTGGCTTTTGAGCCTATAGCAAAAGCAGGACTTGTGACTTTCGTGGCTGCTTCATTCCCATTGATTCCAGATGATCCATCCTTATGTAATGAGTTCCTTGCATCATACAGTAAGAAGTCGGGTCTAGTTCATGGTGCTTCCATGGTGTTGACACCCCGAGGGTTAGGGAAGGCTTTGTCTCTTCCCTACAACGGAGAGCCCTTTGTTAGAGCTCGACAATTATTCTCCAAGGATGAGATTTTCAAGCTGTTACAGAAGCATACCAAAGAGATTATGGATGTCAAGAAAGTGATTAACACTTTAGGAGTATCTTTTTCCATGATCACTAATCCTCTTTAGAAGTTAGTCTGCCAATTCCTCCAATATAGGTTTATGCTTGCCAAAACACCATCTCATTATTTGTCCAAAGAGCTCTTCACAACTTCCAGGATGGTGTTAAAAGGTGTGGCCATTGATTGAAGTACTTACTTGCTTACAAAGATGGACTAACATTTTATCAAAGTGACCAGAGGAAATGTCACGTATGTCACCTATGGTTCCTACTTATATGCTTTCTTGACATACTCAGGCCTTAAGAAGGGTGTGCTTCCTCCTCCTCCATCTGATCGAGTTCCTCTCCCTCCACCTTCAGAAGATCCAGAACCTATTGACATAGAGGATCTTGATTCCCCTCCTCCATTGGTCATTCAACGGAAGCGCTTGAAGTGTGTGGCAGATAAAACTCCCTCAGTACTTCCTTCAGTCACAATTCATGTTACATCTGGCAGTGACCTCCCTGCCTACCTCACATGTAATAATTTATTCAGAGCACATAGAGAGGGTTCTTTGGAAATATCAATCCCTCCACTGAACAATTTAGTGTCAGGAGATGCTATTCCATTCCTTTGTAATGACATCCAGAGTTTGATTGAACTTTCAGTGATAACATGTGTTCAACAGATGTATGCTTCTTTCTATGAAGAACTGATACAGTCCAAAGACCAGTTGCATCAAGCAACCTCAGAGTTAACCTCTGCTAAAGACACACTTGTAGATTTGTTTAAGAAGATGGAGCAACAAACCCAAATGATTGAGACCCAGAGAGAAGAAATATCTTCTTTGAAGATTCAGTTTTAGCAGAAGCTCAGTCAAAGGTCACTAGAGTCTCAGAGGAGAAAGAGAGAATGTCCAAAGAAGCTCAAGAGTTTTAGACTCTTTTAGATGCAAACCTGTTAGCTTTACAGTCTGCTCATAATACAGTGAAATCACAAGCTTCCCAGATTAAGCAGTTGCAGGATCAACTGGCACAGTCACGGTCCATTCCTCCAAGCCCCAATGTCCCTATGATTCCTTCTATCTCTAAGCAGGACTTGGCAGTTCTCCAGAGACAGGCCACATTGTGTCCATTGTTTCAAGATAAAGTGGAAAGATTGCAGTCCAGGATGGATTTGTTATGGTCTATATTTGAGCACTTTTAGGAGTATGTTCCTCCGGACCATTCTTTCTTTGTCAACTATCAATTGCAGAAGTTGGCCTTCTATATGAAGCTTTCAGTGCCTCCACTGGCACTGTCCAAGAGACAGAGTGGAAAAATGGGAGAGCTTCTTACTTGTTGCTTACTTGCTCGAACCTTGCTTCTTCTCCTTCACTTCAGTCTTCAAAATCAGCCTCTCTCAGTGGCGTGGCTATGATACTTTGTCAAGAATCGCGTGATGGGGGGATTTGCTTGAGTTGATGCGCCAAACATACACTGTATACACGAGAGGAAGCTCACTCATGAATACAAGAAGAGAGATGGAGGCCAAAACGTTTTCTTGCTGATTTTTCTTCTTCTTGTTCTACACACTATACAATGTACACAAAGTATAGATAAGATACAACATAAAAGAAAGTGGCCTTCTAAGTCAAACAGTGCATAACCGACTACACTAATTGACTGGTGTTATATATTTGCTAGTTGTAGGTAGGTGTAACAAACTAAATATAATAAGTGATAAGTTAGTGGCCATCTGAGTATCATAATGACCACCAACGTGCTAATTGTAGGCCTGCAGACTCATCTAGCTAGGCGGTTCATCATCAATATCCGCACATGTTGAGCTTGCCATCTCAACAGTTGCGAGTACGGGAGTCTCCTCAACAATCTACAATGCATAGCATCGTGGCCGAACCTACCACAATTGGCACAAGGTTGAGTCCTGACACTCAGTTGGCAGGTGGTTTCTACCACAATACATGCATTGGACATGAGGGTGTGTTGATCGTCTCATCATCCCTTGTAATCTAGCTAACTCCATCTTCATATCTAGTAGCTCCTGGCTTAAGTCAATGCCCTTTTCTTTATCTTGAGTACTTGGGCCTGATCTTTCACTTGTTGTCGAAGCTCTCTCGAAATTCCTAGAGGTCATCTCCTCTCAATTCGAGCTCCTGGAGCTTCTCTCCATGAGCTGGTCATCCACTCTAATGGCCTCTTCAAAGACCCTCGCTGCAAGCTCAAGTTGCATGCCAAGGCCTTGTAGAGCTCTTTGCTCCATATTCCATTGATGAAGACTGTGGACACCGCTCTCTTGATTGGTCACTTGCTAGTTGGGATTCTCTTGAAGAGACTCCTCACATGGGTCATGTAATCCTAGATATCTTCCTTATCTCTCTACTTGAGCCACACTAGCTATTGGGGGTAAAGGCGCCTCCGCCTAGCCGCCTGTGTATTACTACATTGACAGTCACCACCACTGCACACTGCAGGTGGCGGGCGCCCTTCACCATCACTTTATTCTTTATTCTTTTAGTGACAGTTTGAATAAAGGAAGGCCCGGTCACACATTGTGACTGTTGGAGTTTCCATTTCTTGTCTTTCTCTTTCTTGCTCTTACTCTCTCGTCATAGCTCTCGAGTGCAAACTTCTATCCTTCTCACCTTTCAACTGGTATCAGAGCATGGCTTCCAACTCTTGAGCTTGGTTTGTGGCATTCTCAGCTTCCCATCGACTCCCCACTCGCATTGGGTCTCCTTCCCGGCAGCCATAGCTCTTCCCGTCACTCCCTGGCTTCCTGAGCTTCTTTCCGGCCCATTGAGGCACCATTAGGACATTGACATTGAGGTATTGCTTCATTTTTTGAGATTTATCTCAGTTCATAGGTCTAGGTAAATAGGGTTTTCATAGGTTGTGGGCAGCCATAGCTCACACCTCTTGGAGCTTCCTTCACCTAGATCTTCCTTCCAGCCTATCAAGGCTTGCTGAGGCTTGGTGTAGGCCTTCTTTGGCCCCCATTTGTGCCCCCTTTGGGCCCCATTGTTGACACGTGGGACAACAAACCCCCCTAGCTAGCTCACGTTTTTTTTGCGCATGTTTCAAAATTTGGCCCGAAAATCACTCTTTTTGTCATATCTCGAGCATTCGGAACCCAATTCAGGCAAGGTAAGAGTCTAAGTTGGAGTTTTGGCATGCTCTAGATGCAATGGTGATGTTCGGATTTGCCAAATTCTGATGACAGAATATTCTGCAATAGATTTTAGGTCTGAGACAGCATGTATTCGTATACTTATGGCTTATGTGATGCTTCTACTGATGTCTATTGATACCGGATCACTTGTGGATGTTATGCCTCTTATGTGAGACGCATTTGGAGCTGATTTAGCTCAGCCATTAACTATTTTGAAAAATCCCAGATTTGTCCAAAACAGGCTAGCCACCTATTACTTCAATTTTATGCTTACAGGTATTGGCATTGATGCCTGATTATGCCTAGTTGGTGCCTATACATACGGGAATGTATGCCTATGGTTTGCCTATGGATTTGAGCTTGGATTGAGCACTGATTTGCTCGGTTTACAGAGGTTATATGCTGCTGGAAAATTTAGGGCTGAAGCTATTTATGCTACAGTTGGGTTATGCCTATTGGTCACGGGGTGCTCCCGGCTACTCGGTATGATGTCATGATGTATTTGGACTATGCCACATGTCTTGTTTATGCTCCGGAATGCTTTGAGTTGAGATTAGAGCTCGATTTGGGTTTGACTGTCACTTTTTGCAGTTGGCATTTCATCTATGACATGGTTTATGCCTAGGCTACCCAGTACGGGTTATGATGTCTTGGTGAATGCTTTATGCTTTGGCTGTGGATGGCAGTTGTTTGAGCTCGTCTCGACATTCATTTGAGTATTCCCTTGAGCAGTTGGACATTGACTTGGATTTTTCCGTTACGACTTGGCTTTTTCCATTACGACCTTGGATGCTATTGAGGCATTGTCTTGGCTACCTGTCTTTGGTACTTTGACTTGGTTTGCTTGAGTTGAGCTTGTTTATCCGCCTTTTAATCCAGTGAGAGCATCTTGTATGCTTGACCGACATTGAGTAGGAGGTTTATGCTATTTTAAGCATTTTGCAGATACTTGAGACTTTGGGATCTCTTACACTTAAATGTTGCATGGTTCATGCACTGATATCTTGGAGTTGCTTTTGACCTGAGCTTGGGATTTGCACTCTTGTGAGCATACACCTATTGGTGTCAAGTCTTGCTAGTGTTATGTATACTTTGCCCTATATTGTCTAGGGGGTATGCCTACTCACTAACAGATGCTTTGGTGACATGTTTGGGTGTTTGCTCAGGGTCTTGATGACTGTTTGGTGCTAATTTATGCCCGTTTATGGCTGGTCATGTCTTGGCTATCATTTATTAACTTGGTGCAGTGATTTGGTCAGCAATTGACTCTCTTAGTATCCTCCTATCATTTATTATAGCAAGTATATAACTCTGGACTGACATGGATTTTTCATGCTGCAATATTTTGAAATGATGTGCTTTTACTAGTACTTGGTGGGTAGCAGCTTTGGTTACACTTTACTTGCCATTTTCTCTCAATTTTGATGATTTTTTTGTCATTTTCTACAGTAAACAATAAGCAGTTTTGAACTGTCTGCAGTCTTCCAGCCTGCATTATGGCGAGTTCATCCACTGATCATGCTATTTTCAACATCACTAAGCCTGATGGTATGAATTATTCTTATTGGAAGAGTTAGATTTGGCAGGTGTTGGTGTAGAAATCATAGATCAAACCATTGAGGTTGAGTGGGCATCTGCCTGCAACTATGCCAGATGAGGAATGGCTTGAGCTTGATGAGTTATGCAAGTCCACTATTATATTATCTCTCATAGAACAGGTTCATTACAATGTTTTTGAGGAAGAACAGAGTGCATGGCAGTTGTGGGATAAAATCAAGAATCTCTATGACAAGAAAAGTCCAGCGAGTCAGATGTATTGGCTAAAGCAACTTATGGATCACATGAAGAAGAATGTGACTATGTCTGCTCACTTGAGCCAATTCCATGCTATACTCAAGAACTTGACTTCACAGGACATCACTTTTGTAGAGGATGTTAATCCTCTTTTCTTACTTGGTACTCTTAATCAGTCATGGGATGTATTTCGCATTGCTTTATGTGCCTCTACTGCTACCTTGAAATTATCTGATGTTGAGAGTGCTCTTCTGCAGGAAGAGGTTAACCGTAAGAATTCGGATGCCTCTCGTATGTCGCATGCTATGACAGCTAGAGGCAGGAATGATGGATATGGAAAGCATGGCAGTGGCAGTGGCCATGGATGGGATTCTTAGAAATCTCGGTCCAAGTCTCATGAGAAGTCACGTAGCAAACCCGTGGCATGAATGCAGATGTTACTTGTCACCATTGTGGGAAAAAGGGCCATATTAGGCCACAATGCCATGAAGTGCGCAATGAAAGGCGCAAAGATAAGGGGAAAGACAAAGTGCAGGATAAGTCTTCTGATCGTAGCATAGTGCTTGCAAAGTCCAGTGTTAAAATAGAAGAGATCAATGTTATGCAGCCTAAGGATGTTGATGATGATTATATCCTTATAGCTTCTTCTAGTGCTTCGCAGATGACAGAGATACACTCTATGTCTGCGCAGTGTTGGCTCTTAGACTCAGGTGTGTCCTTTCATGTGACACCTTTCCGAGAGTGGTTTCATTTATACCGTGCTATTTCGGGTTTTGTGCGCTTGGGTGATGATAGCTCTCTTGATATTGTGGGCATTGGTGATGTTAGGCTACAGTTTCCTTCTGGCAGTAGTTTTGTTATGCAGGATGTACGTCATGTACTTGCTTTGACACGTAGTCTCCTATCAGCTAGACAGCTTGATGACGCGGGTTATCATATATCTTTTGGAGACTCTGCATGGAAGATCACTCGTGGCAGACTTGTGATTGCGAGAGGTGCCAAGGCTAGCAATCTCTATCCCTTGATTGTATCCGCTTATTGTTGAGATATCGAGCTCCACTCGTGATATGCCAGGGTAACCGTTGTGCATTTATGTCACCGACTTGTTAGTTGCAGATGCGGTTGGTACACCGCCTATGAATAATAGCTAGATGACAGCTATCCTTATCTACTCCAGTTCGTGGCTCAGTTAGTATGCCACCTTAGTTAGTTGAGTTTGGTTTGAGACCCATATATAGGGTTCTTCTATTTTTATGTACAAGAGTTCTTTTGGCTTACATAACTAAGAAGAGGAAAACTATTTTCAGCCTCCACCTTTGTGTGTATTCCCCTATTGTGCAAGCAAGAAAGCTACAAGTGAGACTCCCTCGGTGACCCTGTTTTTTTTATTTGAGGCCATTTCAGAGCCTGTTTTGGAGGCAGAAGTTTTCTACACGCACTCAGGAAAAGGCCCTGTTTTATGCTGTGCAACCACTGTTCTACAGGTCGGTGAAAAGTTACCACAGAAATTGCATCGTATGCTTGTGTGCAGAGACATTGGGAGTTACAAAATCATCCTTGGTTCCTGTTTATGCAAAATCGTCACTAGGAAGTGACTGTGTGGTCAAATACCACTTTCGCCAAATTTGCAGATTTGCCCTTGTGAGGGTGAAGCTGTGTTTTTTGCAGTGACAGAATTTTTTGCAGTGTTCTGTAATGGCGTCTGATTCTCTTTCACAGATTGTAACTGAAAAGCTTGACAATAAAAACTTCCAAGCATGGAAGTTTAGAATGACGAATTTCCTTATGGGAAAAGGATATTGGGAATTTATTGCAGGAAATGAAGAAAAACCAGTTCTTCCTGATGTTCCCAATCAACAGCAAATGCAGGCATTTAAAGCATGGCATGAGAGAGCCAGGAAAGTTATGTATTGGCTGTCTATCAGCATTTCAGACTCTATGATTGTGCATATTCAGGATGCAAGTACGCTAAAGGAGGCATGGGATACTTTGTCAAAAATGTATAGCACAAATACGCAAGCCAGGAAAATGCAGCTCAAGCAAGAGTTGCATAATGTGCAAAGAGAAAGTATGAGCATCAATGACTACCACATGAAGGTGAAGAAGATTGCAGATGCACTTGCTTCCATTGGGTCGCCAGTGGAAGATGATGATTTAGTCTCAGTGACCTGAATGGTCTAGGAAAGGATTATGCACAGTTCCGAACATCCATTTCCGTCCGTGAAAGATTTTCTGATTTTGAGGAGTTGATTGCTCTTCTAATTTCTGAGGAGCAGAGAAATGGTGGTGCATCTTCTTCAGGAGGAACTTCAAAAGAAGCTGTCTTCTACTCAAATGCTGGAAGAGATAGAGGCAGAGGTAGAGGAGGCCGATTTGGAGGCCGTGGTAGAAATTAGAATATGCAGTAAACTCAAGAAAACCAGTCCTATGGAGGAGGACGTGGTAACTCTAGAGGCAAGGGGAGCCAAAGAGGTCGTGGTGGATGGCAAAGAGGCCAAAATGCAAACAATAATGTTGAATGCTACTACTGTGGTAAAATGGGTCATATGGCTAAAGACTGCTATAAAAAGCAGAATGACATTATGAATGGAAAACTGCAACAAGAGAATTATGCATCTTCTAGTTGACAGGGTGATGACAGAAATGAGCATTTGTTTATGGTGCAGCACATGAATAATTCTGTGACAAGTGCAGAAGAAAGCAACGATGTATGGTATGTTGACTCAGGTGCATCAAACCACATGACAGTCATGCAGAATGGATAGAGGATGCAAAGAAAATGGAAAAACCAGGATTTGTGGAGACTGGTGATGATACTGCACATCCTATTGTGCAGATTGGAAAACTTCCTTTGTCTATACAGAATGGGAAAAAGAAATACATGTCCGATGTATTTCATGTCCCGAATATCACCAAGAATCTGGTTTCTGTTGGTCAAATGATTGAGCAGGGCTTGCAAATCAGATTTAATCCTCATGGATGCTTTGTTGAGGATATGAAAAATAAAGGTCGCTTGATAGCAAAAGGAAAGAAGAAGGGCAGAATGTTTACGTTGGATGCAGACATGCCTGAATTGAGTGCAGCAATGTTTGCACATGGGACCGCGGTGTAGTTGCAGATATTGATATCTGGCATAAACGCATTGGTCATGTTAATGTACAGCGACTTAAATCAATGCAGGCCCAAAATATTGTTGCAGGATTGCCTAAATTCAAGGTTGCAGAAATGCATAAGGTATGTGAAGCCTGTCGATTTGGAAAACATGCAAGGAAACCATTTCCTAGACATGTTCAAGAGAGTAAGAAGCCATTGGAATTAATCCACTCTGATGTGTGGACTACTAAAGCTGCATCTCTTGGAGGCTGTCATTATTTTGTCACTTTTATTTATGACTATAGCAGAAAATTTTGGGTGTATTTTATGAAAAAGAAAAGTGAAGTTTTTGGGCATTTCAAAACTCTTAAAGCTATGGTTGAAAAAGAAACAGGCCTGCAAATAAAATGCCTAAGGTCAGATAGAGGGGGAGAGTACCTCTCAAATGAGTTTGCAAGGTTCCTGCAGGAGCATGGCATAAAGCAACAATATTCATGCAGTCATACCCCACAACAAAATGGAATTGCATAAAGAAAAAACAAGCATATTGGAGAGGTATCTCGTGCCATGCTCAATGAAAAATACCTGCCAGATTTTTATTGGGCTGAGGCAGTTGCTACAGCAGTCTACATAATGAACAGGACTCCCACCGCACCAATACATGGGATGACTCCAGAGGAGAGGTATACTGGTAGGAAACCAGATATTTCTCATTTGAATATTTTTGGCTGCATTGCCTATGTTCATGTGCCAGATGAGTTGAGATCCAAGTTGGATCCAAAAGCTGAGAAGTGCATCTTTATTGGTTACTCTTTGCAGCAGAAAGGGTATAGATGCTATACACATTCTACTCGTAAGTTTACGGTGAGCAAAGATGTTGTTTTTGATGAGGTGAGTAACTGGTATAAACCACTAAATGTGATTGATAATGTAGATGCACAAAATGGTAATGCTGCACAGAATTCACAGCAGCAGTCACAAGATATTAGTGGACCTGGAGCGTCCTCTAGCAGTGGTTCACATTCTTCGCCATGGACAGGCAGATTGAGATCAGGAGAATCTTCTCAAAGCAATGCAGATAGTGGTATGCAGGTATCACGAAAAGGAAAAGAGAAGGTAGATCAGCCCATGTTTGATGTGAATGCAGGTCACTCTTATGTGGATGGTGAATCCAGTGGCTCAGAACAGAGCATTGATGATGAGTTGGGTATCCCTTCTATTGTTACACCTGGAGCAAGGAAGACCAGGGATATTTTGAGAGCACCTGGAAGTGAGCCTACTTTGCGTAGGTCTACTAGAGCTAGATATCTTGTGGATAGGCTGAAATATGATGGATTTATAGCCATTCACTATGCATATATGGTCAAAGTGATACAGGAACTAGAACCCACTTCTTTTGAGCAAGCCATGGGAAAAGAAGAATGGGAGAAAGCCATGGATGAAGAAATGGATGCCTTGGAAGCAAATGCTACATGGGAATTGGTACCTTTGCCTAAAGATAAGCATGCAATTGGTTGTAAGTGGGTTTATAAGGTGAAACACAATGCAGATGATTCTGTGAATAGATACAAGGCAAGATTAGTAGTCAAGGGGTATGCACAAACATATGGCATCGATCATGAAGAAACATTCAGTCCGGTTGCAAGGATGGCAACCGTAAGAGCAGTCATTGATATGGCTGCATCAAAGGAATGGTCTTTACATCAGATGGATGTAAAGAATGCCTTCTTGCATGGTGATTTGCAAGAAGAGGTATATATGGAGCAGCCACCAGGTTATGTGCATGCTGTTCATCCTGAGTTTGTTTGCAGGTTAAAGAAAGCATTGTATGGCTTGAAGCAAGCACCTAGAGCATGGTCTGACAAGATAGGACAGTATCTTGTCACTATTGGCTTTCAGATTTCGAAGGCAGATTTCTCACTTTATGTGAGAAAAACAGAGAAAGGTATTATGCTACTTGTCATTTATGTTGATGATTTGATTATGACAGGTGACAGTGATGAAGATATCCTTCATGTGAAAATGCTATTGAAGCAGAAGTTTGAGATGTTTGAGCTGCGTTATTTCTTGGGCATTGAGATGATTAGATCACCAAGTGGGATACGGCTCTTGCAGAGGCAGTATGGATTGGACGTGCTGTCCAAATATGGGAGGACAGGCTGTAAGCCTATTTCAGTTCCTTTGGAGCAAAATGTGAAGCTGAGCACAGATGCAAGTGAGCTTCTGGAAGACCCTACTATGTACAGACGCATAGTAGGAAGTTTGATTTATATGACTATTGCCAGGCCAGATTTGAGATATGCTGTTGGATTGGTAAGTCAGTTTATGCAGGCTCCAAGGAAACCACATTTGGATGCAGCTAGACGCATACTCAGGTATGTGAAGTCCGCATTGCAGTATGGACTACTTTATGAGACTGGGGTCCAGATACAGTTGCATGGATACATTGATGCTGATTGGGCTGGTAGTATTTCTGATAAACGATCTACCAGTGGATATGTGTTCTCTTTTGGGAGTGCTGCAGTCACTTGGAGTAGCAAGAAACAACCTACAGTTGCCTTGTCGAGCATAGAGGCTGAGTACATGGGTGTAGCAATGGTTGCATGTGAGGTAGCTTGGTTGGATAAGCTACTTTATGATATGCATCAGCCTATATATGGGCTAGTTGTCATTTATTGTGACAACATGAGTAGTATACACTTGGCAAATAACCCAGTATATCATGCTAGAACAAAGCACATTGAGGTTAGTTATCACTATGTGCGGAAGAGGGTTTTACTAGGTCTTATTAATCTAGTTTATGTCAACACAGAGGATCAGATAGCTGACATATTTACGAAGGCATTGGGCGCAGAGAAGTTGTGCAAGTTCAGAGACCTACTTGGTGTGCAGGAATTGGGATTGAGCTCGAGGGGGAGTGTTGAGATATCGAGCTCCACTCGTGATATGCCAGGGTGACCGTTGTGCATTTATGTCACCGACTTGTCAATTGCAGATGCGGTCGGTACACCGTCCATGAATAATAGCTAGATGACAGCTATCCTTATCTACTCCAGTTCGTGGCTCAGTTAGTATGCCACCTTAGTTAGTTGAGTTTGGTTTGAGACCCATATATAGGGTTCTTCTATTTTTATGTACAAGAGTTCTTTTGGCTTACATAACTAAGAAGAGGAAAACTATTTTCAGCCTCCACCTTTGTGTGTATTCCCCCATTATGCAAGCAAGAAAGCTACAAGTGAGACTCCTTCCTTCTCTCCCACAATCTTGACACTTCTTCCCTTGATCATGTTTTGTTTGTGGGTTCTATCCCACACATGTATCTCTTTGGCATGTCCGTTTGGGCCATATGTCTTTGAAGGGAATGAAAATTTTTTCTGGTTTACAGTACTTATCGCCCCTTGATTATGCATGTTTTGATTCATGTGAGCATTGTCTTTATGGCTGGCAGACTAGGTCTACGCATAAGAAGTCTGGTAGGACACGCATGAGTGAGCCCTTGGCATTGGTACATTCGGATGTCAGTGGGCCCATGCCTTGTCAGTCTATGGGTGGTGCAAAGTATTTTGTTACTTCATAGATGATTTTTCACGAAAAGTTTGGGCTTATCCCATTAAGCTGAAATCCGATGTCTTGGCTGTGTTTCAGAGACGGCTTGCATTGGTTGAGAACCAGTCTAGGTATAGGCTAAAATTCCTAAGGACAGATAATGGGGGTAAGTATGTCTCACGTGCTTTTGAGCAGTTATGTGATGAGAGGGGTATTAAGTGTCAGTTGACCGCCCCCTACATCTCCCCCAGAATGGTTTGGTTGAGCAGATGAATAGAACCATCCAGGAGCATGTATACAGTATGCTTAACCATGCAGGACTACCACAGAGCTTTTGGGCTGATGCAGTTAGTACAACTATGCATGTCATAAACGGATCACCTTCTAGTGGTTTGGATTTTCAGGTTGCAGAGGAGGTATGGACTGGAAAACCTCCCTCTTATGCACATCTTCGTGTATTTGGATGTGAGGCATTTTGCCATGTGCTCAGGGACAAGAGAAGTAAGCTGGATCCTAAGAGTGTCAAATGCATTTTTCTTGGTTATGGGGATGCATGCGAGATGGGTTACCGCCTCTGGGATCCGCATGCGCGAAAAGTTATCCGCAATCATGATGTAGTCTTCCATGAAGACAAGATGCATAGGCAGCCTGAGAGAGTTTTTGAGATCCGAGGGTCATATTTCAGGAGGAGCTGAGAGCTCCCGCACAGCTAGTTGGACAGCCTACAGTTGCAACAGATGCTCATGGTCAGCGTGTTGGACAGGCAGCTGGGTATGCAGCATAGCCTGTTGTGAGACGGTCTACTAGAGGCAGACGTCCACATGATAGATTTCAATCCTCAATGCATTATGTCTTGGTTATAGATGCAAGAGAGCCTTTCACTTATGATGAGGCTATGCGCAGGGGTGACAATCACTCCAGGGAGAGGGCTATGCAGTCTGAGATAGACTCCTTGCATAAGAATGAGACTTGGGATTTGGTTTCCTTGCCTAAGGGCAAGAAGGCTTTGCCATGCAAGTGGATGTACAAGCTGAAAAGTACCCCTAGACACCCCAAGTGGCATACAAGGCTACATTAGTAGCAAAGGGTTTTAAGCAGGAGCATGGTGTGGACTTTGATGAGGTCTTTTCTCCTCTGGTTAAGATGGCCACCCTACGCTTAGACTTAGCTTTGGTTGCTCATCTTGACTTGGATTTATACCAGATGGATGTCAAGACAGCTTTCTTACATGGGGACTTGCATGATTTTTATATGGAGCAGCCTAAGGGCTTTGCAGAACCTGGCAGGGAGTACCTAGTGTGCAAATTGAAGAAAAGCCTTTATGGCTTGAAGCAGGCACCTAGGGAGTGGTATCATAAGTTTGATGCCTTTATGCAGGCGAGATGGGTTACCGTCTATGGGATCCGCAGGCACAAAAAGTCATCCACAGTCATGATGTACTCTTCCATGAAGACAAAATGCATAGGCAGCCTGAGAGAGTTGTTGAGATCCGCAAGGTCATATTTCAGGAGGAGCTAAGAGCTCTCGCACATCTAGTTGGACAGCCTACAGCTGCAGCAGATGCTCATGGTTAGGGTGTTGGACAGGCAGCTAGGCAGGTTGCAGAGCCTGCCGTGAGACGGTCTACTAGAGACAGACGTCCACCTGATAGATTTCAACCCTCGATGTATTATGTCTTGGTTACAGATGCAGGAGAGCCTTTCACCTATGAAGAGGCTATGCGCAAGGGTGATAGTCACTCCTGGGAGAGAGCTATGCAGTCTGAGATAGACTCCTTGCATAAGAATGACACTTGGGATTTGGTTTCCTTGCCTACGGTCAAGAAGGCTTTGCCATGCAAGTGGGTGTATAAGCTAAAAAGTACCCTTGGACACCCCAAGTCCGCATACAAGGCTAGATTGGTAGCAAAGGATTTTAAGTAGGAGCATGGTGTGGACTTTGACGAGGTCTTTTCTCCTGTGTTTAAGATGACCACCCTGGGCTTAGTCTTGGCTTTGGTTGCTCAGCTTGACTTGGATTTATACCAGATGGATGTCAAGACGGCTTTCTTACATGGGGACTTGCATGATGAGATTTATATGAAGCAACGTAAGGGCTTTGCAGAACCTGGCAGGTAGCACCTAGTGTGCAAATTGAAGAAAAGTCTTTATGGCTTGAAATAGACACCTAGGGAGTGGTATCATAAGTTTGATGCCTTTATGCAGTCACAAGGCTACAGCCAGAGTGCTATGGATCCGTGTCTTTACACGAAGAAAGCCTATGATGGTTCTTTATTGATTTTGGTACTCTATGTGGATGATATGCTGATAGCAGGAAAAGCTCATGATGAGCTAGATGCTCTTAAGTCTTAGCTCAAGAAGAGCTTTGAGATGAAAGATCTGGGACAAGCCGCTCACATACTTGGTATGCGCATTAGACACGACATGCATCAGGGACTACTCTACTTGTCACAGAGGAGTACATTCATAAAGTCCTTGAGCGCTTCCGCATGTAGGACGTAAAGCCTATTGGCTGTCCATTGCCTTCTTATGTGAAGGTATCACAGGCTAATTATCCGCAGACAGATGAGCAGAGGGCCGAGATGGCCAAGATTCCCTATGCATCTGTAGTGGATAGTCTTATGTATGCTATGATTGCCACTTGTCCAGATATTGGCTTTGCAGTTGGTGTTGTGGCACACTATATGGCTACACCTAGCAAGAAGCATTGGGATGCCGTCAAGGGTATCATGAGGTACTTGAAGGGCATTGCAAATATGTGCATATGCTATGGCAGCCAAGATACAGGAGTCGTGGGGTACACTGATTCTGATTATGTAGGACATGCAGATAGTAGGAAGTCCACTTCCGACTATGTATTCACCTATGCTGGAGGTGTTGTTTCTTGGATGTCCAGGGTGCAGAAATGCACGACCCTTTCTACTACAGAGGCCGAGTATGTTGTAGCCACTGATGCTTGCAAGGAGGCCATTTGGTTGGGTCGTTTGGTTGCTAACCTTGGTATTGATGCTACCCCTACACACTGCATTCGGATTCTATGAGTGCTATTCAGTCAGCCAAGAATCCAATCTTCCATGCGAAGATGATACACATTGAGGTCAGGTATCACTTCATACGTGGGGTCGTTGAGGATAAGTCTGTTGATCTTGTCAAGATCTCGACGGCTGACCAAAATCTTGCAGATCTGCTCACGAAAAGCCTCTTTACAGAGCGCTTTGCCTTCCTCAAGAGTTTGATGGGCGTGGGATGAGATGATGTCTTTCCTCATCTTGTTGTACATGTGTACATGTTGTACTGTCTTTTTTTTCTTTTTCTTTTCAATCCTCACTAGGGCAAATTCATCTTTAAGTGGGAGGTTGTTGGGGGTAAAGGCACCTCCGTCTAGCTGCCCGTGTATTACTACACTAACAATCATCGCCACTGCACACTGCAGGTGGCAGGCACCCATCACCTCACTTTATTCTTTATTCTTTTAGTGACAGCTTGAATAAAGGAAGGCTCGGTCACACATTGTGACTATTGGAGTTCCCATTTCTTATCTCTCTCTTTCTTGATCTTGCTCTCCTATCATAGCTCTCGAGTGCAAGCTTCGATCCTTCTCACCTTTCACTAGCAAGTTGTCTAAGTACCCAGACCACCTCCAAGAATCTCTTAATGAAGAGATTCTTGAGGTCATTGAAGTCATTGCACTCTGCAGCATCTAGACTGGTGTACCAAGTCCTTCCCTTGTCGCCTAAGCATAAGCCAAATGCTTGCAATCATTGAGCGAGATCGTTGAGGCCGTTGGCTTCACAGACATGCTTGAACTACTCCACAAAGCTATAAGGGTCATTGTTTGCTGGTATTTGTCTAACTGCTTCGCGATTATAGGGATTTTTGACTGGTTCTTGGAGCCATAAGTAACCCCTAATCCTATAAGCAATGAGGTTGCCATTGCAGTGGCACTTTGCTCCGTGGAAGCATTGTCTAACAGTCGCTTCATTAGAAGCTCACTGAGCATAAGATCTCCTTCTAGTGCTCTTTCCCTCTCGGCATTAGGGCCTGTCCTATTATTGTTTGCCAGCACTAGCACTCGTTGAATTCTATGCACCTTCATGTTCTGTTGCAAGCTCCTAGCTCGTTGCTTCTGATTGTAGGTCACTAGGCTTTGCAAGGCCTCTTGTGCTAGTCTCCTCTCCTCTCCCAAGTCTGTTATGGCATCCTCAAAATTCCTATCGTGGTGGTCTATCCAGGCCTATAGATCCTAATTGGTGACCAGCCCTACTGGATTTCTATCAGGAGACTGCCTCTAGCTTGAGAGCTTCTCATCTTGTTCATGGTCAGTGCTTGTCTCTGCCATGTCTGCAATCTCATGCTCCACCAACTTGTCGATGAGAGTCTCAGGGTGTTCTCCTATTGCTGGGTTCCTTCAGGTTATTACATCTAAGTGAATTTCTTGTTAATTACTGGTAATTCTCAATTTACAATCAATGTGTGTGTGTGTGTGTGTGTGTGTGTGTGTGTGTGTGTGTGTGTGTGTGTGTGTGTGTGTGTGTGTGTGTGTGTGTGTACTCTTTTTTGTGCACTATGCGTGCAATCAACCTTTCAGCTTTTATTAAGTATACTTCAAGTGTTGGAAGACAGTACGAGTGCGAAGACAAGATGACTATTCAGCTTCTGCACTCCCACTTGTGTTTGTGGCCTGATGGGGATCTAAGCTCAGTTCCTAGCCTTTCTTACTGCTTGTTAGGGCCTCCGCCATGTCGTTTAGTTTGTTCAACACATTGATTTGGATCTACTGGTCAGAGCCTACGGTCCTAAGAGTGTCAAAATTTGCTACGAAGTGTATCAGCACTGTTCCAGGCCATTCGTCTATGATTTCTAGGTCTGGAATTGCCTATAAGGCATTCAATGGATTCTCCTAGTAAGTAGGTTGCACTCTATGTCATTCAGGATGTGTCAAATTTCCAAATTTGTCAATCCATGTGTGTCGGATTGTGCAGGGTCTGATTCTGGAAATCGGACGTCTGATTTACCAATGGTCAGACTCAGGTACATCTGATTGTCAAAATCAAACAGGTGGTGTCCAATTATCAAAATTGGACAGGGTGTCAGATTATCAAAATTGGATAGGGTGTGTTTGATTATCAAAATCAAATAGGGTGTGTCTCCGATCGAATGGGGTGGTTGGTCCGATTTGGATGTGTCCGATTTCAGGGATTGAACAGCGGGTCATGAGCGTTCAATCAATCGGGTAGTGTTAGAATATCAAGCTCATACTATTCTCCTGTTAGTATGTATGACCGACATTAGCCGTGTCTAGCTGTATCAACAACAAGTGTGGGACATTAAATAAGTCGGTGGTCTTAGACCCAGTGTGAATGGTCCTACAGACCTTAGTACTATTGTATACACTTACTCTATGTGTGTGGTTAAGTGAGAATGAATGAATGAAGAAGATGAGAGCATGCTTGCTCCTCACTCTCTGTCTCTGCCTCTCTGAATATCTACATGGTATCAGAGCACCCATGATTGGGCTCTGTGGAGAATAGCATTATGGAAGAAGACCTGGAGATTGAAGGAAAAAGACCTGCTGTGTAAAAGGACTGATTGTCATTGTTTCTGTAGAGGTATGTATTGAATGCATCTTCATTATACTTGAAGGAGAGTGTGACAGGACTTGTTTGGAGCCTTGTAAAGGCTTGGTTGATCATCATTGAGTGGATCTATAGTGAAGTGATCATCAGTGTGAAGAAGGAGAAGCCCAGATCTATCCATGCAAACTGCGCCAGTTTGTTGATCTGCATATGCTGGCTAGATAAGCACATTGGAAGGGAATGGAGCACTTAAATGCTTGCTAAATCATCATTGGAAGATGGTTTATTGTCCTGGAATGCTAATCCATTATGTAGAGCTCATTTATGAGATATGACAGTTGATCACAGATCTGAAAACAGTGAAGACCTGCTGTACTCAGGGTGTATACAGCATACACTTGATTCTACTCAAGAGCCTTGAGCTTCTTGGCATGCTCAGGAGAACTTGTTGAAGCATATACATGCTCTGGGAACCATATGCATTGTCTGACATGGTTGTGGACTGAAGTTATTGACTGAAATGCTCAGTTTTGGGAAGCCAATGACAGGCTGAAAACTGTCATAAAACTATCAACGATATATACTCATTGGCCTTGAAGAAGCTCATGCCTTATGTTACCTACAAGGAGCAGTATGGTACGGGATATGACTGTTGAATGCTATAAGCATTGATATGAGCATTGAAAGCTCTTAAAAACTAAAGTGTAAATCTAGAAACAAATGTATTCATAGGGTATTGGCTGGTCATAAATAGTGAATGCATTATATGACATTGCCTCTTACAGATAGAGTGTCTGTGAATGCTTGTTTGGTCATGTATTGACCTGTACACATAGTGGCATATGTATGAAGTGGTTTGAGGTTCTCTTGGGCTGAAATACATCTTGGTTTGATAGTTTATTGGCTGTGTACAATCTATGAGCAGATTTATGTCACTTGTGCTTGTTGGATATGCATTGTTTTGTTCCCGTATGGTTATGCTTGGACTACTACATGTACTAGTAGCTATCTATGAAGGTTTGGGACATGTATGACATGTATATGACTCAGTTTTGGCTTTGAATAAGCTGTTGGTCACTAATAGTTTACAGTTTTCAGACTGTATGTATTTATCCTGGCAGTGAGGTTGCAGGAGTTTAAGCTAAAGCAACTCCAAAGCATAAGTCTTGACCGTTATACTTATGAGTTAGACCACTGGTTGTGGACTATTTTGAGCTGTCATTGGGCTGAAATACCCTAGTTTTTTACTGCAATTAATTGCACAAAACTATCATAAACAGTTGAGGATTGAACTTGGTCAGTTATACTTGTTGGCTTGCAGGAAGTCAAGCAGTGACTAAATAGTGCCTGGTACAACATGGCTAATGCAGAGAGGACTGACAACATAACCCAGGTAGTGGGGGAAAAGCTTGACAGTAACAATTATGCCATATGGAAGTTCTGCATGGAGAACTTCTTAATAGGGAAAGGCTATTGGGAGTTGGTGACTAGAGCAGAAGCTGAACGTGAGCTCCTGGATCGACCTACGGCTAATCAGAGACAATTACACTGAGCTTGGACAGAAAGAGCTCGTAGAGTCTTGCACTAGCTCTCTTTATGTATCTCAGATGCCATGGTAATATAGATAATGAACTACAACTCTCCTAAGGATGCATGGGACATTTTGGTCAAGTATTATGGCACAACCACAAGTGCCAAAAAGATACAATTGAGGCAGAAGTTCAACAACATGGAGAGGAAGAGCAGATCTATACAGGATTATGTCACAGAGGTTAAGACCATTGCGGATGAGTTGGCATTTGTTGGTTCACAGGTTGAAGATGAAGACATGGTTGCTGTGACTTTGAATGGCTTGGGGCCTGAGTATAAGTCTTTTGACACTTTTGTGTCTGTGCGGGCTGAAATGCCTGATTTCAATGAGCTAGTTGCATTACTTATCCATGAAGAGGTTAAGCTTGGCTTGGCTGCAGGATCTAGCAATTCTAAAAACAAGGATGCCATTTTCTATTCCAATCAACGCGGCCGTGGAAACCATGGTAGAGGCTATGGATTTGGCAGAGGAGGCCAGCAAAATGCATCCTATGGCAATAACAACCAGCAAGTATCGAATGAAAGAAGTGGTGGAAACTTTAGAGGCAGGGGGAGATCTAGCCCTAGAGATAGAGGCTCCTGGCAACAGCAGTGTCCATCTGACAATCCGAACAAGGATAAGGATTGTCATTACTACAGGAAGTATGGGCATATTACCAAGGACTGTTGGAAGAAGCAGGGCAATCAGAAAGGTAAACAACATGGACATTTTACTACATCTAGTCAGGCAGATGATACTTCAGGAGATAGATTGTTTGCCATGCAGTATGTAAAAGACAGAGTTGGTGAAAAATCCACTGATGATGCACTTTGGTATATTGATTCAGGGGCATCGAACCATATGACTCCTCATGGTGATTGGTTCATTGATATGGTGGTTGAAAAAAATGGCTATATCTGTACACGTGATGACACGCAGCACAGCATTGAGCATCAAGGCAAAGTGCCTCTTGTGGTTCATGATGGAAAAAAGAAAAATTTGCATGATGTATTGCATGTTCCTTCGATTACGAAGAACCTATTGTCTGTTGGTCAGATGACAAAGCAAAACTTGTAGGTTAGATTCAATAAGCATGGTTGCTTTATTGAAGAGTTTGGCAATGGATGCAAGTTGATAGCTCGCGGTCATAGGAATGGCAGAATGTTTACTCTTGATGCTACCTTGCCAGAGCTGAATTCAGCTATGTTTGCCCATGGTTCTGGCACTATCAGAGACTTGGAAATTTGGCACAAGGGGGCATGTAAATTTGCAAAGGCTGCAAATTATGCAGAAAAAACAACTTGTTACAGGTTTACCCAAGTTCCAATATTCAGATATTGGTCATGTATGTGATGCTTGCCAGTTTGGTAAGCAGTCAAGGTTGCCATTTGTCAAGCAGGTAAGGCAGAGTACACGTCCGCTGCAGTTAGTGCACTTTGATGTTTGGGGGCCAGCCCATAATGCATCCATGGGAGGCTCGAAGTATTATGTGACATTCATTGATGATTACAGTCGCTATACTTGGGTTTACATTCTGAAGACAAAGGATGATGTGTTTGCTATTTTTCAACAGTTTAAAAAGTAGGTTGAAAAGGAATTTGATTGTTATATCTCTTGCTTGAGATCAGATAGTGGTGGGGAGTATGTATCAAATGAGTTTGACAACTTTTTGGCTCAAAATGGCATACGCAGGCAGCTTACCTGCAACTACACTCCTCAGGAGAATGGGGTAGCTGAAAGAAAGAATAGGGTCTTGATGGAAGCTGCTCGTGCCATGATGAATGAGAAGAAGATCCCACTCTATTATTGGGCTGAGGCTGTTATGACAACCATGTATATCTTGAATTGGACTCCCACTACAGGTATTCATGCGATGACACCGTTTGAGAAGCTGTATGGCTATAAGCCAAATGTAAGTCACATGAAAGTCTTTGGCTGTCTTGCTTATGTGCATATTCCAGATGAAAAAAGGAAGAAGCTGGATCCAAAAGCGCATAAGTGTGTTTTCATTGGATATTCACAGGAGAAGAAGGCATACAAATGTTATGATCCCTCTACCAGGGAGACCTTGGTGAGCAGGGATGTTACTTTTTATGAGATGGGTTTTTGGTATGTATCACCGGCTACATTGCCATCAGATATGCCTTCTACTCATGTATCCACAGTTGATATGCAGCAGAGCATTGATATGATAGGACCTAGTAGTCAGACAACATCCCCATGGACAGGGACATTGAGGAGCTCACTGTCCACTGACACTAGTATGTCAGTGAGGGGGAGATATGATGTCGTGGACAAAGGAAAAGAGAAAGTTACTGAGGATGTATCTGGGATAATGACACCTGGTAGAATGACTTTTGGATATGAGTCTACTGACACTTTAGACAGTGAACTTGGTATTCCGATTGTCTATACGCTTGGCGCAAGGCAGAGCAGGTACATTCCACCTCATGAGAGAGGGAAATCGAGCAGTGGACCACAGCTTAGATGCTCACAGAGGGTCAGATACCCTATTGACAGGTTGACATATAGTGGCTACACTGCAAAGCATTATGCTCACATGAAAAAAGTGATGGAGATCAAAGAACCGGGTACATATGCTGAAGCAGTGGAAAATGAGAATTGGTGTGCAGCCATGGATGAAGAAATGAATGCCTTGGCTAAAAATAAGACATGGGATCCTGTGCCACTGCTTGAAGGAAAAAAGACCATTGGTTGCAAATGGGTCTACAAAATTAAATGCAAGTCGGATGGTAGTGTGGAAAGGTACAAAACCAGGCTGGTTGCTAAGGGATATGCCCAACAATATGGAGTTGATTATGAGAAAACATTCAGCCCTGTTGCCAAGATGGCAACCATACGCACTGTGATTGCTTTGGCTGCTGCTAGAGGCTGGAAATTACAGCAGATGGACATTAAGAATGCATTTCTTAATGGTGACTTAGCAGAGGATGTCTATATGGTTCAGCCAGAAGGGTATGTTCACCCTGATTTTCGGCATTATTTATGCAAGCTGAAAAAGGCACTGTATGGGCTGAAGCAGGCTCCGAGAGCTTGGCATGCTAGGATCAGTACTACTTGCAGAGGTTGGGATTTACTGTTGGTAGGGCTGATCACAGCCTATTTACAAAGAAGACTGACAGTGGCTTGGTAGTGCTGGTCATATATGTTGATGATTTGATAATCACTGGTGATGATGACTTGGGCATACATCATGTAATGAAGATGCTGAAATCTGAATTTGACATGAAAGATCTAGGTGAATTCAAGTATTTTTTGGGTATTGAGGTAATCAAGGCTGAAAATGGTTTATGGCTAATGCAAAAACATTATGCCATGGAAATGCTGAAGAAGTATGGCATGGCTGAATGCAAACCATTGGATACACCCCTTGATCAGAATGTCAAGCTGGACATTAGCACTGGAGCTGAAATTCAGAATGTGACTATGTACAGGCAGATGGTTGGAAGTCTGATCTACTTGACCATCACTAGGCCGGATTTGAGTTATGCAGTTGGGCTCATAAGTCAGTTTATGCAGAAGCCCAGGAAGCCACATTTGGATGCTATTAGGTGGGTTATGAGATATGTTAAGTCCACTGTAGATTATGGGTTGTTCTATATGAGAGATAAGCCCTTGAAACTAGTTGGATACACAGATGCGGATTGGGCAGGATGCTCATATGATCGCAGATCTATGAGTGGTTATGCTTTTGGTCTTGGAAGTAGCATGATCAGCTGGAGCAGCAAGAAGCAACCAACGGTTGCATTGTACTAAGGCAGAGTACAGGGGTGCTGCATTGGCAGCATGTGAGATTTCATAGCTGCTCAAGCTTATGGCTGATTTGGATATTCAGGTGGATGCTCCAGTGACCTTATTATGTGACAATCTCAGTAGTGTACTCCTGGCAACGAATCCAGTATACTATGCCAGGACAAAACACATAGAGGTACACTACCATTTTATCAGAGAGATGGTTCTTGCAAGGAGAGTAAATCTTATGCATGTGAAGATTGATGAACAGGTTGCAAATATCTTTACCAAGTCTTTGGGTAAATATAATTTTAGTAGTTTTAGACAGTTACTTGGAGTTCATCAGATGATTTGAGCTTGAGGGGGAGTGTTAGAATATCAAGCTCATACTATTCTCCTGTTAGTATGTATGCCGACATTAGCCGTGTCCAGCTGTATCAGCAAGTGTGGGACATTAAATAAGTCAGTGGTCTTAGACCCAGTGTGAATGGTCCTACGGACCTTAATACTATTGTATACACTTACTCTATGTGTGTGGTTAAGTGAGAATGGATGAATGAAGAAGATGAGAGCATGCTTGCTCCTCACTCTCTGTCTCTGCCTCTCTGAATCTCTACAGGTAGTGAGTCCGATTCTCACCTGTCCAATTCTCGAAATCAGATAGGATAGGGTGATCCGAGTGATGACGTGGTAGGGTCCATTTTTAGTAGTCTCATTTTCGAAATTGAACAAGGTCTTTGGTCCGAGCATCCGAATCCGATTAAGCAGAATCGAATGTCCAATTCTGGGAATCAGATACTGGGAAGCCTATCCGATTCCATCGACTGAAACACGCATCGACTACAATTTGACAAAAATCTCCACACTTGAGCTACGATCACCTGCAAAACCTTCCAAAATTCAACTACAGGTGTAGGACAAGCACCTCATATACCTCAATCTCGCAGAAAATTCCGACATGCTCCAATTGGTCTGATGTAAGCTCGTGGCTTGCAAGCTCTCACAGACACACACACACAAAGCTAAGACTGCAAATGAGGCCTTCCCTTACCTCTTGGGGTCTTAAACCCTTTTTGGGCACAACCTTAATCCTCTTTATCACCCCCCTTGAGATTCCAACATATCTAAGCACTCATTTTTTCCCTGTTTATGCCCTGTTGGGGCTTGTTTTACAACAACAAATCCTAAGCTTTCCACTCTGGTTTCTTGATCCTAACCTACTCTAAATGCAACAAAAATCAAAAGTCAAGTACCAAAATGATTTCTCGTACTCAACCAATCATTAAAAACCAAAAATACTTACTTGTAGCATGGATTAAAACCCAAAATCTCCTATCTAACTCAAGCTCGGACGAGGATGAAATGCTTACTTCGATGCTCCATTTGAGACACGCAAGTACTCAAGCTTGAATTCATTGGTCCTGACAACAGAACCAAAATGTAGATACGCAAGCTCAAGCTCAACTGCCAAGACCCACGGACCACTTATTTCTTCAAGCGTTTCAAGCAAGCACCTATGGCTATCTCTCACCTAGCTGACATGCCTTCGATCCTACCGGGTTGTAGTGAGCTTACCTTGATGCCCAAATGAGTTGCCTCCTCCCTCAAGCACTCTGATAGCCTCACAATTCGTGATGCAAGCTCAAGCATCCTCAAGCCTCTTCCTCCAAGCTCCATCCTCCATAGCCACGCACGAGATGAGAGAAGAGAAGAGAAGAGATGAGATGAGATGAGATGAGATGTTGGAGAGCTTCGCCTCTCCAAGATCTCTCACCCTCACACACACTCCCTCACTCACTCACACTTCCTCTCTCAAGCACTAGCAAACAAGCAAAGAGAAGAGAAGGAGAGAAGAAGAAGAGTCCACTTTTTCCACACACCAAAGAATAAGCTCTTCATTCACTTTTCAACTTTATATACAAAACCCTAAATCCCTTTTGGATAGTCATCCCCCCTTTTTTACATGGCCGGTTGTGGCCTAGGCCCTCTTTTGTCAGCCATTTTCCTTCTTGTTTCTTTCATTATATCCAATTGGGCTACCTCTTTTAGGTCGTGACTTGCACTTTTTCACTTTTTCACTTTCTTCTTGTGTTGTGGTTACTAGGTAGATCCACACATTTACATTTAGTATGTTGGTGGTCATTGTGACTCTTACATGGCCATTAACTTTCACTTATTATATTTTTTTGTTGCATCTACTTACCTCTAGAATAGTTATAGTGCCAAATTGATTAGTATACTCAATTATGCATTGTTTGACTTAGTAGGCCACTTTCCTTTGTGCTATGTCTTTACTTTGTATACATTATATTGTATGTAAAAAAAAAGAAGGAACCAACAAGAAAATATTTTGGCTTCCATCTCTCTTCTTGTATTCTTGAGTGAGCTTCATTTTGTGTATATGGTGTATGCTTAGTACAACAACTCAAGCAAGTCTCCCCACCATGTGATTCATGACATGATATTAGAGTGTCACCACTGAGAGAGGTTGGTTTTGAAGACTGGAGTAAAATAGAAGAAGTAAGGATTTGAGCAAGAAAGCAATGGATAAGAAGCTCTCCCATTCTTCCCCTCTTTCTCTTGGATAGTGCCTATGGATAGAAGCATGGGAGAGCAAAAATCTCATATTGCTGTGAGATTTGGTGTGTGAGAAGAGTATTGCATATTCTTTGTAGTTAAGCCCTTAAGGGATTACCCACTACTTTTTGGCCATCCGAGGTGGTTTCGGTCCTATTTTAGACCCATAAGGTTGTGGACAACAATTTTAGGGTATATTGCAATTTCTGTTGTGTTGATTGAAAGTGGGTGTACATGTTACAAATTTTAAATTTATAAGTTTTAATGTGTTTTCCAAGAAGAAAATACAAGTTTTATCTATGAACAGGTTACAAATTACATGTACTATTGAGTATCATCAGTTAAAAAATTTGTTTGGTGTGTTATGCACTTGTTGTAAAATATTACATAAGACTTGCTTGCTAATTCGTATCAATTTTGTGATAATGGCATAGAATAGTAAAAACCCCATCGTTGAGAAGCTAAACAAGAATAATTATTCATCATGGAAGTTTTGTGTGACAAACTTCCTTATTGGAGATTGCCTCTATGAGTTTGTTTCAGGTGAAGAAAAGGAGCTAGAGCTAAGTAATATTGTGATTGCAAAAGAATTAAAGGAGTGGAAAGAATGGAATGCAAAATACAAAAAGATAACGCATTGGCTACTTAGAAACATTGATAACACTATATTGGGGCATATAAAAAATAAAAAAACTTCTCATGTAGCTTGAACAATCTTTGAGAATATGTTTTTAGTAAACACAAAGGCACGAAAGATTCAACTCAAGCAAGAGTTGAATACTTTGAAGAAAGAGAAAATGTCTATAAATGACTATGTTCTATTGATGCAATTCCTAATGATGATGATTCAGTTTTATCTACTTTGGGTGGCCTTAATAATGAGAAGGCCTAGAAATCATTTGTCACTTCTCTGTATGTACGGAAGCCATTTCTAGTGTGATGAGTTGGTCTCTCGCATGATTATACTGAAGAGATAAACATGGAGGGTGAATCATTTGAAAGAAGTAGCGAATAGGTCCAAGCATTTTACTCAAGTTCATGAAGGAGATGTGGCAAATCCTCTTCAAGAGACTATGGTATGGGACGTGTTAGTGATAGCTAATAAAACATGTTAAATTAGTAGTTTGGTGAAATGCAAGTATTAGGAGAGAGTGGAAACTTTAGAGACATGGAGAGATCTAAAGAGAGAGGTGGATGGAAAAATTGAGTCTAGCAATTTCGGTATTGTTTGTTATTATTGTGGCAAAATAGATTATATTACAGCCCAAGGTTATGCTAAGAAGGATGATATTCGTAGTGATAAATTACAGCAAGGAAACTATGTATCGTCTTCATGATAGAATGAAGATAAAAATGAGCATCTATTTATTATGCAACATATGATGAATATTGTTATAGGAAAGGGGACACATGCTGATGTATGTATATTGATTCAAATGCATCTAATTATATGACTAGCCATGTTGAATATTTTGGAGAGATACAAGATATACAAAATCTAGATTATATGTAGATGAGTGATGTTTCATGCCACCCAATTTTACACATTGAAAAAGTTCCCTTGTCCTTGCATGATGGTTAGAAAAAGAGTCTTTCAAATGTATTACATGTGACATCTTTCACAAAGAATTTAGTGTCTATTGGCCACATGGTAGAGTAAGGACTATAGGTCCTATTTAATGCAAAAGGTTGTTTTGTGAAAGACTTTAATGATAAGTACAAATTGGTCGCAAAATAAAAGTAGATTTGGTCACATGTGCACTTTAGATACTGGAATTCTTACTATGAATGCTGCTATGTATGCTAAAGGCAAAGGAGTGGTTGCAGACACTGAAATATGGCACAAATATATTGGACATACAAATGTGCAAAGTTATAGAATTTTATAAAGTATGTGAAGCATGTCAGTTTGGTAAGTAGACAAGACAATCTTTTTCACATGATAGAGATATGAGTAAAAATATACTTGATATTGTGTATACAAATATTTAGAGACGTACACAAAATATACCTCTTGATGGCAACAAATATTTTATCACATTTATTGATGATTATTCAAGAAAGTTGTGGGTATATTTCATGAAGAAAAAGAGTGATGTACTTGAGCACTTCAAAATTTTCAAGGCTTCTATTGAAATAAAAGCAAGCTTTATGATTATTCAAGAAAGTTGTGGATGTATTTCATAAAGAAAAAGAGTGATGTATTTGAGCACTTCAAAAATTTCAAGGCTGTAGCAAGCTTAATAATTAAGTGCTTGAGGTTAGATGGAGGGGGAGAGTACATGTCTAATGAGTTCAATGACTTTTTGAGGTCTCATGGGATAAAAAGATATAATGCAGTTGTAGAAAGTAAAAATATGCATATTCTAGAAGTTTCATAGGTATTGATGGATGAAAAGAATTTACCAAAATATTTTTGATCTAACGCTATTCATACTATTGTCTATATTATGAACAAAACTCACATAGCTGTAGTTAATTGGATGACTTTTGAAGAATGCTTTATAGATAAGAAGCCCGATGTATCATACTTGAAAGTGTTTGGTTTTATTGCATATGTTCATGTGCCAGATGAGATGTAAAAGAAGCTTAATCCAAAGGCTAAAAAGAGTAAAATTTTCATTGAATACTCTTTAGAGTAGAAAGAATATTGTTGTTATAACTCTGTTTACCATATTTGAGTTTAGAGTGATTTGTATGTTATTTTTTATGAGAAGAGTAGCTGGCATGCATCTAGTGGTGATGCATTGGATGATGATCATGATCATGATAGTTATATGTAGAAAGTAAAGCAAGAATCATGAAGTCTTAGTGGACCAAAAAAATCATATGGTACTACATCTATAGTTAGCCCTTTGTCTAGGAGACTAAGAAGCAGTCCCACATCTTCAAGTGTATTTACTAGTATTACAGCTAAAGGCAAAGGAAAGAAGAAAGTGTGAGATGGTAATGATGCATCTACTAGTTCATTTGAGGTTTGATGGAGATTCTAGTGGTTCAGAGAGTTTGGATTATGAGCTTAGTATTCCTTCCGTCAAGACACCATGTGTACAGAGAGCACATGGTAATGTAAAGGCTTTACTGAGTGATCCGCTAGTACCCAAGTCTAGTAGGGTCAAATATCCTATTAAAATATTTAGTTTTGAAGGTTATGTATCTCATTATTATAATTATATGCTAAAGGTGATCGAGGATGTTGAGCCCACTTATTTTGAGGATGATGTTGATCATGCCCATTAGGATGCAACAATGGATGAGGAGATGGCTGCATTAGAGGCCAATAAGACTTGAGATCTAGTACCTATGGAAAATCAAAGTTTGCAGCAAGAAGAATGTGCACAAGATGGAGATGAGAGCTCAAAGTACAAGAATAAAATCTTGCTTACTAAGTTGCTCAAAGTACAACTTGGGTACACTCTATCTCACACTTGATAGTGACCCATAGGCTGTTTATATAGCCTGTGCCAAGCTAGGGTTAGGGTTTTCCTTGCCCCCTAAGGCCATTCACATCCATCTGCCCTCATAGACCCTTGCTTAGGGTGAATTCCCATGCCTATATTGTAACACCCCCCCCCAATGCCAGGGTGGCATTGCATCACAAGACATGTTGAAGTTTCTCCCCTCAATCAAATGGGATGCCTTTATAAATCAGGCTACAAGGATATTCATATGTAGAGGATGCTACAAGACTCAAAAGAGCAGTCATCTGTGGATTGGGAAGCAAAGTTGGCCTCCAATTCCTTGGATACTAGTGGAACATTGGGACACTTACTCTTGATATGCCCGATTTTTTTACATTTGTTGCACTTCATTTTGTCAAGGTATTTCTTCCAACAATTGCTTACAATATGCCCTTTTTTGTGACAGAAGGAGCACTCATTAGAAGTGGTATGGACTAACACTTGCTCATAGGAAGTGACTGTTGAAGTTCCTTTAGTATTGTTCCTCTTCTCTTCATCCAGGCAAGATGGATGGTACTTGCCAAAGTTGGGTTCGAGATATTAGTGAGGGTAGTCACAAGGGTTGGAAAAACCTTCTTCATAGACTTTAGCAGGATGGCAATGGCATCTTCATCATGGATGGGTGCTTGAACAGAGGCAAGCTGTGCCATAAGCCCCTTCATATGTGAAATAAACTTGCTTAGATCTTCTCCCTATTTTAGATCTTCTCCCTATTTTTATTCCAAGATGAAAAACTCAATCTTGAGAAATATCTTGGAGTTCTTCCCTCTAGCACCGTAGAGCCTTTCAAGCTCATCCCACTTTTCCTTGGCAGTGGAGAATTGGTCAATATGATGAATTAAAGATTCATCTAAATGAAGCATGATGATGGGCTGAGCCCGATCATCATCTTCTACATCAAGAGGATTGGATGGGTCAATTACTTTTTTCCCTTTTATGAAGGGCCAGTGGCCTCTTTCCATCATTTTGTATTTTACTAAGACTTGCCAAGGATGGTAATCTTTTCCATTAAATTTGTGAATTTGAGGCCTTACATCTGCATAGGCCATGGCCATTATAGGAAGGTCTTACCAATTGCCTTAAGCAATGGTAGTGTCTAGTCCTTTACTAGTGGCCAAGTACAACCAAATTGCAACCTCTAGTTACCCAAACTATCCATAGCCACTCCTTTAGCAATAGCTTTGAAAACATTCAAAAAATCACTTCCATTGGCCAACATCACTACATTAACTAATCAAACTCACATCAAGCCCTCACACCCCACTCATATCAAGAAACACAGCTCTCCCTTAGCCTCTTGTCTTCCTACATCCTCAAAATTCCCCCAGAAGAATCCAACTAATCTACCTTTGGAATCAATACTAAATTCTCATCACATGAGCTTGAAGAATAAGCAATTACCTTCAAAAGAGGATGTCCTCTCCAACATCTATAAATTTACCCCATAAAGGTGTTGAGATGGCAAGCTCAACACATGTGAACACTGATGATGGACTACCTGGTTAGATGGGTTTACACATCTACACTTACCACATCAATGGTCATTATGATCCTCGCATAGTCACTAACTTATCACTTACTATATTTGGTTTTTTCACCTATCTATAGATGGCATAGTTATAGTGCAAGTCGATTAATATAGTTAGTTATGCACTATTTGACTTTGTAGGCCACTTTCCTTTATGTTGTATCTTATCTATGTTTTGTGTATATTATATTCTGTAAAGAAGAAGAATAAAAAAATAGCAAGAAAATGTTTTTAGTCTCCATCTATCTTCTTGTGTTCTTGAGTGAGCTTCCTCTTATGTATATGGTGTGTGTTTGCTATAGCAACTCAAGCAAGTCCCCTCATCATGCGAATCCGATATGGTATCAGAGCGGTGCTACTAAGGGAGGCTGGTTTTGAAGGCTAAAGTGAAGGAGAAGAAGCAAGGATTTAATCAAGTGAGCAATGAGTAAGAAGCTCTCCCATTCTTCCACTCTTCCTCTTGGATAGTGCTCGTCGAGGCACTAGAATCAAGATAAAGCGAAAAGCTCAGATTGCTATGAGATTTGGTGCAAGCATAGTAGTGTATATTCTATAAACCAGCCTTTCAAGGATTTTCCGTTGCTTTTATGACCATTTGAGACTATTTTAGGCCTCGTTTTAGAGCCACAAGGTTGTAAAGAGCAGTTTTAGGGTATACTATGATTTCAATTGGGTTGACCGAAAGTGGGTGCACATGTTACAGATTTTGAATCTATGAGTTTTAGTTGTTTGATAGGAAGCAAACACAAGTTTTATCTACAAATAGGTTGCAAATTACATATAATATTAGGCAGTCCATCAGTACAAAAGGCTACTTGGTGTATATCTGTGCACTTGTTGTGAAATGTTATAGAAGACTTGCTTACTATGTTGTATTAATCTTGTGATAATGGTAGAGAATAGTGGTGTTGTGATGCTATGCATCCACCATTGTGGACCTAAGGGCGGAGTTTTTTGCTAAGAATTTGAACTCATTAGTCAGCGTCATTAGGAATTTGTTTTTCATTGTATATGTCTTTTCATTTGCCATTCAGTTTGAACTGTCAGTTTGAAAATTTAATTGCTTGGTTCCATCCTAAATTTTTTGTATTCGCTAAGTAGTACTCATGCGCAAATAGCATGTATATATGTCTCTGTGTTTGGTAGCTCATATGAGTGCTTGTTTGTTCTATTGTTGAGGATCTAGTGCGAAGTTTGCACATGAAGAAGACAGGGAGTCAAATCTAGTGGAACATTCGGTGGAGGAAGAAGCTTGAACACAAGGGCTAAAAGAGAAGCCTCTCAACTTGATGAACAACATCAACCCATCTAATCATTCTCTTGATAATAGGCCAACTAGTCTTGGTAGTAAAAATCCACTCCAAAAAAAAAGGAAAAGAGGGATATACACACAACACCTAGGGGTCCACCCTAGCCCACATGCCTACATCACAACCTTCAAGATTATCAAGGGCAAGATGTCCCAAAGCATGCTTGGTAGGTTGTCATCCTAGTAATAGCGCATCACCATAGCTTTCCTCAAATTTGGTCATCAAGTGTAGAACAATGTTCCAAGTTTACTTAGAAATTGATCAATCTCCTAATTACACTACATGAGCACCACACATCACATGGGATAAGCACCATGACAGATACACTAAACATATAAAGAACCATCAACATTAGTGGCCCACGCCTTTTGCTTTGTACAAACTCCTCTATCTCTAGCAACCATCATCCACCTCCATCTTCACCAAGCATCATCCTCCTCTTCATTGCAACCTACAAAATACCACCAGCCCCACTTTTCCTTTACACCCTCAAAGAACCCTTTTCCTTCACAATCTCTTCATCAATTGGCCTAGCATTTCTCACCATTCACACTATGTTCCTTTTAGCATGAGTACCATGGGATTGGCACTCGACTAGTGTGGGGATGAAATGTTAATGATATGAAGACATGAAGAAATGGAAAACCATGAAAGGCCCACAATTTTTTGCAAATCTCCATGTTTTACCATTATATCAAAAGATGCAATGAGAGCCCAAGCTCCCTCCCATGCAAATTGTGTTGATAAATGAGTAGCACACTTAAGAGTTATAGACATGTAAATCAATAGATCTAGGTGCATACAATGAGGAATGATTGGTGACTTGGTCAAAAAGAGAGCTGGAATGCCCAAGGGGAATGGGAAAAACCTAACCCTTAAAACTTGTAGAAGGAGGATGAGAATGAACAAAACAAGCTATTCTTGTGTGTGCTAACTTTAAGCTCTTTCTCTCTTGCTTTTGTCGAGAGAGAGAGAGAGAGAGAGAGAGAGAGAGAGAGAGAGAGAGAGAGAGAGAGAGAGAGAGAGAGAGAGAGAGAGAGAGAGAGAGAGAGAGAGAGAGAGTGTGTGTGTGTGTGTGTGTGTGTGTGTGTGTGTGTGTGTGTGTGTGAGGTTGAGATTGAGGAAAAGAGAGTGAGAGTATGAGGTGAGGGACTAAGAGTGAAGCCCCCATCTCTTCTCATGTGCTCTCTCATGCCTTAACCGTGCTCTAACCTTATTGGAGGTTTACTTTACACACTCACTACAAACGAGTATCGATTCATGTGAGAGAGACTATATGAGAGGTAGCCATCAATATAGTGGTTGGACCTCCTAAATCAATAAGAGGCTACCCAAAGTCCCAACATTGAGCACATGTGCCCAATAAAAAGCTAACCAAGGTTAGCAACAAGCAATATACACACGGACACAAAGAACTACCCACTATACTCAAAGAGGTGTTGTCTTCTACAATCCTGCTTCACATTCCTTTTCTATTTTCATCTCCTAGGGGATGAGAATGACTCAAAATGAATTTTACAACAATTGCATGCTAAGAACAAAAGACATCTTGTCATTACTATTAGAGAGGTTGAAGAGGCAGACAAGATGATACCCTTTGATGTAGAGAAGGAGAGAGTCAAGGCTTCTTTGTAAAGTTTTGATTGAGCCCTAGTTGCCCCTGGTGACCTAGAGAATGTGCAATTGGTCAATGTGAGGAAGGAAGTCTATCTCTATCTTATACTTGCCTATTTTTACAATCTTGGATGACCTAGACGATATAATGAATTCACTAGAGATTCATAAGGATTACAATCTCGCTATCTTAGTGCAATTTAGTTAGTTTGACTTAAGGTGGTTGACTGGGCTTAAAGAGGATAATTTCATCTTCTTTGTTGACATTTCATTGTCTTCATCATCCTCATCCTCTAAGGTTGACAGATGTAAAAGTGTAGATGATATTGTTTGAGGGATGGCTCCATAGGAACCCTACCTTTCATTTTCCACAAATGTTCTCTTTTTGATTAAGAATACAAATTGCGCACTTTCTCAACCCTTACTACAATGGCACGAGTAGCATATGATATATAGTAAGGGGTCCTTAAAGATTGGTATTCATACCCAATGCCAAATACCTGGTTGCAAAGATGCATTCTTAGAAGGAAAAACAAAGAACTATGGCTGACCAAGAATAAGGAGAGAATGAACTAAATACCAATAGACTTTCATTGCTTTTAAGAAAATGTGATCCACAATTGGATTGTCCCACTTCCATCCTCTTATTCCATTTATACCTCATACTTTCCCATGTTGGCTAGGCAAAGTCTTTCAATTATTAAAACTCTTTCTTCTTCAATAGGCCATTCTTACCACTCATAAGCCTTGGTCTTTGCTACAATGCTTTAGAGGATCTACTTTCCCATGTTGGCTAGGCAAAGTCTTTCAATGATTAAAACTCTTTCTTCTTCAATAGGCCATTCTTACCACTCATAAGCCTTGGTCTTTGCTTCAATGCTTTAGGGGATCTACTCACCCATCATAAACTTTGCATCTTTGACCGTATAATATTTTAACCAAGAGATGCAAATCTATCTTGTCCATTTCCCACAAACTCACTTCAATGCTTTTGAGGATATGCTTTCCCATCACAAACTTTGCATCTTGGACCACAGAATTAGCCAAGACATGCAAATCTATCTTGTCCCCACCACTCCCCACCTTATTCTATTCTTACTCAAAAAGAAAACTTTTGTGGCAAATCAAAGGCAGGGTTCCTACGGAGTCATGCCTCCAACAATATTAGCAACACTTTTATAGCTATCCACCTCAGAGGATAAGGATGATGAAGGCAATGAAATATCATCCAAAGAAGATAAAATTATCCTCTTTGAGCCCACCTATCCATGAATAAAAGTTTTTATTATTTGCTCTTTGAGCCCCATCTCTTGCCTTGTCTCTCCCTAAAGGCCAACCATTGTAAAACTTTTCATTTGCATATGAGTTATTGTATGCTTCTTGTCTCTTTTATTTTTACCTTTGTAATGAAAGACCTATATTTGAGTTTTGGTATGTCCTATTTTCTTCTTTTGACCTCGTTCTATGGCAAATTAATCTGTAAAAGTAGATTGCTTGCCTTTTGTGCACCACCACCCATGGTGTCTTGTATGTCTTAAGTATCTAGTCTTGGAATACCAATGAGGATTCTCCATTCCTTGGGTGGGGACCAAATCAACAAACTCCCATGCTGCCTCATAAACCAAGGATTGTTATTATAAATAATATGCTATGCTTAGAGCTAAATAGTAAGTTCAAGCCATAGGAACCAAATATGAAGTTTCTTGCCATATAACGTGTGAGATTGTTAGGTCCTTAGGCATCCTTCACGGAGGTTTCAAATTTGTCAAGGGCCCTCTTGAATGCCAACAGATCCTCCTTGGACCAAGGTATTTTATCACAATATAGGAACATTGTATCTAATGCCTCCTAAACTTTAGCCTTTCTTCTCCTTGCTCTTCTATCATCCTTGTGGTGTTTGACTACATTGTATAGCACTTTCCATTGGTTATAATGAATGTGAGAAGAATCTTTCATGGAGTTTCTTTTTCCAAGCTTGCCATGGAAGCCTAAAACCTCCTATCCTTAACTCCACCTATTGAGTTTTTCCTTGGAACATATTCCCATTTCTTGATCTTTAAAGATCTATCTTAATTACAACATTGCCCATATGGAGACTAATTTCTAATAGAACCTTCTTAATAGTCCCCCCTTCTAGGGTTGCAATTTCTATACAAATCTAATATAAACATGCACAATTTTCTCAACTATTCAACACAAGATATGCAATGTGTATATGTGAATGATTGTTAAAGGGATACCTAGAATGGCTTGAAAGTTTGAAACTTTAGTATGTTTATCACACGTACCTTATTCCAACTAGCAGCATTGCACTCCTTGGCCATGGCCATAAAGTAAATGCAAGTATTGTTAAGCAATATGTAACAATTTCGAAAGGATAATTCCTTTTAATAAAATAAAGGCAAATTTTTTTTTACTCCCCTCCTTCTCCCCCAGCCGACGCCGCGCTGGAGGGGAGGGAGGGAAGCCACGATGAAGCAGCACGCTGGAGCTCATGTGGAGCCGTAGCCATGCGTGTTGCCGCGTAGGGGAGGGAGGAACCTCTCCCTCCCCCTATTTAAATCACTAGGGAGCAGAGATCGAGAGGGAAAAAAAACAGAGTGCTGCTGCCATGAGAGAGTGAAGGCTTTGAGGGAGGGACAAGCCTGCACTTCTGCCGCTTGAGGGAGAGAGGAGGGTCGCCTGAGCCGAGGAGGAGCCGCTGATTCACGCCAACCGCCATTGCCGCTTGATACCATAGGCCGCACTGCCTGTCATATCCTGGGGGAGCCATTTCCTTTCCCCCCCCCCCCCCCCCCCCACCCCCCCACGTAAGCTTTTGGAAGCTTAGAAGCTTCCAAGGGGGGGCCTTCTTAGCCCCCTTTCCCTTGAGCTTTAAAACCCCTCCCCCCACCATGTTTTAACCCCCTTAAGCCCCCTTTCCCATGGTTGTTGGAACCACCCCCTATCTTAAAACCCTCCCTAGGGCCCCTTCTCGTGGCCTCTTAAAACCCCTCCCCCCCGTGTTTAAAATTTTCTTTTAGCCCCTTCCCTTGAGGCATCTTGAAACCCCCCTTGAAATTCCTCTTCAAAGGCTTCCTTAGGGTTTTTTTTCCCCCCTCAAAAAGCTTGACCTTAAGGGTCCTTTGCCTCCCCGTGATTATAAATCCCCCCTAATGGCCCCCTTAGCCCTTTTTACCCTTGGAGCTTTGTTTTTTTTCCCCCCACTCGTAAATCAAAAGAGAGTGTCGAGGGTCTTTTGACACCTCCCTTGCCCACTCAAAAGCCCTTGTAAGGGATTCCACACCTTTTCATTCCTCGTTTGTGCGAGTCATTTCAAGGCCATTTAGCCCCTCCCATGGCTTTAATGGGTCTTATTCGCAAAAGATTTTGAAACACCCCTTCTTTCGAAATCCCTACTTCAAGGAGGGAGCCTTCCAAAAACTACTTTTGACGGACGGTGCAAGTGAGCGACGGTGGAATTCCAAAGAGGAGTTGTAAAGCTACTTCCACGATGGAAAGAATACAATTGCGATGCCTCCTAAGAAAGTCCAAGGCGCAGCCGCGCGAGGGTTGTCTCCCAGCATCCATGTGGACATCTCACCCCAAGTCCAAGTTTTCCTTCCCAATTTTTATTTGGTATTATTGTAATCATGCAAGGTTAATCATTAGAAATAGGATATATTTTTGTCCTAAATGCTCATGACATAGGAACTTAGTCATTAATACTTTCAATAAAACATGCAAAATAAAGAAAGCATAAATGCATTTCTGGCAAATAGCCTTATGCATTGAAATGAAATAAAAATTGGATTAATGTCCATTAAAATAGTATACTTCGTTTAAGCCTAGATGTATAAACTACACATCTCACTATTAACCCATATCCTCTTCGCAATGAATCATCATGGAAAGTGCAAAGCATGAAATGATTCTTACGATGCATAAACTCTAGGAAATTATTGTTTGTCAATTGCATAAATTATCAAGAAAAAGGTTACTTGTTTAGCATGAATTTTATTCGCAAAGTAAAGGAAGATTAGTAGGAATTAACCTAACCTATGGCTGACCTCAAATCAATAAGTTAGGGTTGAAAAATCAATTTATGCATAGACAACGAGTCATGTGGAAATGATCTCGAACTTATCTTCTAGAGTTAAACAAATTGACATCAATCTAAAACACCTAAACCACCGAGTACTCGTTTAGAACGAGTTAAATTCCAAGAAATTCACTAGAAAATTAATACGTGACCTAATCGTACATATTGCTAAAAAGTGAAACTCCTATACCTTAAATACTTGGCCAATTTCGCCGAAATGAGGGGATAGTGCAACATATTTGGAAGGTGAACTAGGTTTTGTCCCTAAGATTCTTACAAGATGGAACTTCGAAACCCTAGGTCCTACGACATCTATCTAATATAATCGGGAACAGATTGTTTCATGACTCCGTTCAATGAGTAGAATAAGTCTCATAGTTCGATGCGACACTTGCGCAGCAAGTGCGAAGTCATATGATCTTGTGATTGGATCACAAGAGAATGGACAAATTATCACAATGAGGTTGGCGGATCCTTACACAAGTTATCTTGCAAGAGGATGAATAATCATCCTAATTTAGTATCCTTCTTGAGTAACGAAGATTGATTGGAAACTAAAGACCAGCTGATAAATTGAAATAACCAATGAACTTAAGGTTTTACCGAGTTGGGTTAATAGGGTACGCCCTAACCCAAGATATAGGGGATCTTGCCAAGTTGCAAGTCATCCCGGATCGAGTGCTGGACGCATTCGAAAGGAAGGATTCATTCCTTAGCAGTTTGTTAACAAAATGACTAATGGATATGTTTGTGCTTGCTACAGATTTTAGAGCGCTGTTTGGCTTTGTTTGATCAATGAATTAAAAGATAAATGGATATCTATACTTCAAGTTGAAGGCCTGAAGGGAGAGCCAGCTTCAGTTACCCCCGACTGCCTGCCTGACCCTAACCAAGGGGGTTGTTAACCGCGCCAGGAAAGTGGGCCGAACCCGCCGCGAGAGGTCTCTCCGTTGAGCGCTACTTGGAGTAGGAGGACGCTTCAGTGCCAGAGGGGGCTCTGGCCGTAAATCCCTCACCTTCCGGGCCCTGCACAAGAGGCTAACATGACTCGGGATTGGATCTTGAGGCCCGCATACTAGTCTACGAGCGAAAACTTGGATTAGTGATCCCTGTGGATTGCTGGATAGCCTTCGGGCGGATTGTGGATAAGCCTACGGGCTGGACTCTTTGTATTTCAAAGATAAATATGATAAGTTGTTAATAAGAAACTTGTCTGATATTATTTTTCTATGTCAAGTGGTAAGATTACGTGAAGGAACCAGTGCCTAACAGGTTAATTAAAGAAACTGGTTGTTACATGTCCAACTAATGTGTTAGGTAATTAAATAACTAAAACAACCCGAGGAAAGTGCGGAGGATGGACCATAGGTCCGTCCTACGAATGGGTGGTCCCGGTTGGTAGGGAACTTTTCTCAAATCATGATGGATAGCAGGAAGATCGTCAAAGAAGAACAACAGAAGCGTTAACCTAGAGTTATGATTGAACCCGATTTATGTTGTTTTAGGGGAACGGAATGGGACTATGCCTTATGGCAGAGAGGTTGAGCTTTGCATCCCTCTCATTTCCCATTCTCCTTGAACCAAGTGCAGCATGAATCCGCTTCGGACCTAGCGTTTCTGCGTAAAGTAATTCGCTTGGGTCCGACGTTAGTTGCTGTTAGGAAATGACCAATAAGGAAAAACCCTAATTTAGGTCGATCCTAAGTGGGAACGGCCGGAATACTTCCGCTACGTAGCAGACGCGGAAAGCCCTAGATCGCAAGCCCCGTAACATTCCATGGGAGTGCCGGGCGGAGCTTTCTAGACATCCTTTTCGATGGACTGCTAAGACGTGTCCTAAAGACACAAGTGGACACGTTACAGTTGGTATCAGAGCCGACCAACAACGGAATTGTTTTTTTTAAGATGAAGTAAACCAAATGTTGCTGTCCAAACATTTTCTTACTTTCAATGCTATCTTGCAAAATTACGAAGCGTGAAATAAGTTCTTAGTATTTCGAATCATGTTTTTGACTGCAATGCATTCTCTGCATTATCGACAAAGGGTTGAGATGATGAACATCCTAGAACAAATCTATAATCCATCACCTTTGTACATGGAACGAAGATGGACGGGTGCTTTAGGAATCTACTATATAGTCGCCCACCGGTTTGCTTACCTACAAACCAACCTAAAAAGGATTAAGTGGTTGGAAGACTTGAAAGTCGTGAAGCTGTTCATTTTTGTGGAAGCTCATGTAAACTCAACTTTACATATTCGAGGTCGGAGGGTTGAGATGAACTCATATGTATATGAGGAAGTAACCCGTGTAATCCCCGCCGATAGGATTAAAGTGTTAGGGCACCATGAAAAGAATGGGTTCCAAAGGAAAGGATATCCTGAACTTCCAATGACTTACCGATTCCTGAAGAACCATGACCCGAAACCATACTATTATACAGTTCCTGTAGATAAATGTAATACAATGTTGTTCTCCCCAAACTAAATGTAACAATTGGCTTATCATCGCAAGAAATGTTGTATTTCGAAAGGGCTATGCCCATATAAATACAAATAAGACTTCCTTTTTTCAATGTCTGATTGTGCATTAGAATTGATAAAAAGTTAAGTGGTTAGCTTGCTTGCGTAATAGCAGAATTGAAGATGTAATATAAACCAATAACGATTATCATATAATAACGTTAAGAAACCTTTATCTAGACACAACCCCAGGTACAGATTCCTAGTTCGCATCCTACATCAAGTACTGCTGTAATCCAGGAGAAGAAGTTTGTTCTCAAGCAGATTAAGCCATCCGAGTTTGACGGGAGAGGCAGGTCCGTCCAAGCTGATGCTGAAATTTGGATTGAATCCATGGAGGATTACTTCGAAGTAGCCGGTACTGCACCCGCCAATCAGGCTATGCTCGCCAAGCTGAAGCTCACCAGCAAAGCCAGGCTTTGGTGGAAGCAATGGTGCAATGATCAAGGGATTGTGGAGGGATCCATTACCTGGGAGAAGCTAAAGAAAGCCATGCAGGGAAGATACTTAGCACCTGCATACCGCACGTAGAAAGTGAATGAGTTCTATGAGCTAAAACAGCTGGGACTCACTCTTGATGCATACTATTCTAAATTCATCTCACTTTTAAAGTATGCACCACAGATGGACATGACACAGCAGGTGTCCAAATTTTGTGCGGGCTTAAACCCACCAATAAATACCTGTCTCGAATCTATGCGTCCATCAGATCTTCTGGATGCACTCATTCGAGCGGTGCCTATAATTCAGGAGGTGCAGTCTAGACCAAGGGGTAACAAAGCTTGGTCTTATAATGACCCGAACAGAGGCGCATTCAGACCTCAAATGAAGAGAGTTCAAGGTCATAATCAAGGACAAAGAAAGAAAGCAAGGACTAGCAATGTCAACAACTTTGTTCCTACTCAAATCAATGGCCGAAACCTCCATTGTTTCCACTGCAACAAACCCGGTCACTTCAAGAGGCAATGTCCCAAGCTTGGTGGAGGACATCGCCAAGCACCTTTCCAAGGAACGGGCTATGGTTAAGGAGCTGCTACCCGGGGCAGAGGAAGAACCGCATGCGTTGCCAATAGGCAATTGTGAGAAGAAGAAGAAGATCCGACCATGGAAGCAGAGTTTGAAAGGGCAACAGTCCGTGCCGCTCTACACAAGAAAGGGCCGAATCGCCAGTTCTCGGTGATTCAGACAGCGTCGGACTATCAAGGTAAAAGTTTCAAGACCTTGATTGATTGTGGCAGTACACATTCCTTTATCTCGCCAGCATGTGCAAAAAGATTAGGAATAGCCACAGTAGAACCACTTACCCTGCTTGTGGAATTGGCAAATGGTCGTGAGGTTACTTGTACCATGCAAACTACTAAGGTGGAATTCTTTCTGGGAGGAAAAACGACTTCGGTCAAATTCAGAGTCATGAATTTAGGTATCCATGAGTGTCTACTCGGAATGGATTGGCTTAAGCCTAATGACGCCCACATTCATTGTGGAAAGGGTCAAGTTTCCTTTCGAAACTCTAAAAGGGAATTAGTCACAACTCAAGGTGAGGCTGGAGTGCCGAGAATCCAATTGGCCAAAGTATCTTAGATCATAAAAGGAGTCAGAAAAGGATTACCTGTCTACTTAGTTAAGCTCAACAAGTTAGATCAAAAGCAAGAGTCTAGTGAAGGATCTTCTTGGCTAAAGGAATACGCGAACATATTCCCTGAAGAGTTGACAGAACTCCCGCCTCAAAGAGAAGTGGATCATGAGATTAAGTTAGTACCAAGAGCTGCACCAATTGCAAAGAGACCTTATAGAATGTCCATACCAGAAGCAATTGAGCTGAAGGAACAACTCAAGCAACTACTAGATTAGGGCTACATCTGGCCTAGTAGTTCACCATGGGGAGCTCCAGTACTATTCCAGAAAAAGAAAGATGGGACACTTCGACTATGTATTGATTACCGAGGATTGAATCAATCAACGGTCAAGAACAAGTACCCTATTCCTAGAATAGATGAGCTTCTTGATTGTCTTCAAGGTACAAAGATCTTCTCTAAGATTGATCTCAGGTCAGGTTACTATCAGATAAGGATTAAGGAAGAAGATATCCCCAAGACAGCCTTCAATACAAGATATGGGCACTTTAAGTTCCTAGTTATGTCATTCGGACTTACGAATGCACCTGCCACCTTCAATAAGTTAATGCAGGATATCTTTAGGCCATATCTTAATGATTTCGTGCTTGTCTTCTTTGACGACACTTTAGTCTATTCTAAACATGAAGAAGATCATGAACCCCAACTTCGGATTGTCCTTGAGACAATGAGGTCACATAAGCTGTATGCTAAGATGAAGAAGTGTGAATTCTTCAAACATCAGATTGAATATCTGGGATTCATAGTATCAGCAGAAGGAATCTCAATGGACCCAGCCAAGGTCATAGATGTGTTGGAATGGCCAATACCAACATCTATCAAAGAATATATGCAACTTTCTGGGATTGACAGGATGGTATAGGGTCTTCATCAAAAACTATGCTTTGATTGCAGCACCTCTAACGAACTTACTGAAGAAGCAAACTTCCATTGCATGGTCAACTCCCGAACAAAATAGCTTCAACAAATTGAAGCAAAGATTGGTATCAGCACCTATCCTAAAACTTCCCGACCTCAATAAGGAGTTTGAGGTAGTAACTGATGCTAGCATACTTGCCTTGGGGTGTGTACTTATGCAGGAATGGCATCTAGTAGCATACTCTTCAAGGAAATTGAAGAGTCATGAAAAGAATTATGCTACGAATGATCTGGAATTGCTAGCTGTCATCCATGCTCTAAAGCTTTGGAGACACTACCTGTTGGGTAACAAGTTTACCCTAGTAACCGATCATAAGAGTCTCAAATGGATCTTTACCCAGAACGAGCTCAACATGAGGCAACGTCGGTGGATTGAAGTACTGGAGGAATATGACTTTGAAATCAAGTACCGACTAGGAAAAGAGAATTTAGTTGCCGATGCACTCAGTTGTAAGGCATTCCTTAATTCCCTAATCTTGCAGAATCCATCAACAGCCAGATCTCTAGCTACAAAAGTATCTATGCCAAACAACCCTATACTTGAGTTAGCTAGAGAGGATGCATGCCATGATCCGGCCTACCAAACAATGCTAAGGGAGATCTCTATCAAGGATCAGAATCAAAAGATGCAGGCTAAGTATCATGAATTTTCTATCAATAGTGGACTTGTCTACTATAGAACAAGGCTGTGTATACCAGCAAGCCAATCACTTAAGTAGAAGATATTATGGGAAGCTCATGATTCCCCTTTTGCAGGACATCCTGGCTATGCCAAAACTCTTAATGCAGTTAGGAAGAGCTACCATTGGGAGAGGCTTAAAGGTGACGTTCTCAAATATGTCATCGAGTGTTTGTCTTGTCAATGTATCAAAGCCGAACATGTCAAGATGCCAGGGAAAGTGCAACCGCTTGACATTCCCCAAATGAAATGGGAATTCATCAATATGGATTTTGTTGTAGGCCTACCCCAAGTCCAGGGAGGATACAACTCCATCATGGTTGTGGTCGACATGCTTACTAAGGTTGCACACCTTATTCCAGTAAAGACAAACTATAAAGCCTCAGACATTGCAAGATTGTTTATCAAGGAGATATTCAAGCTACATGGTTTACCCAGAAGAATCATTAGTGATCGTGATTCTCTCTTCACATCACACTTCTGGAGAGCTATCTTTGAAGCTATTGGGACTCAACTCTGCTTTAGCACCGCTTACCATCCCCAAACGGATGGCCAAACAGAGCAGGTAAATCAAGTCATCGAGGATATGCTAAGGGCATACTACTATCGAGAGCCGAAGAGGTGGATTCAATACTTACCTTTAGTTGAATTTGCCTGCAATGCTTCTTACCAACAAAGCATTCAGATGACCCCTTTCCAAGCATTGTATGGTCATGACTATCGAAGTCCCCTAAACTTCTCAGATCCAACCTTAAGGGTTGAAGCTTCAAGGCAGATGTTGGAAGAGATAGATGATCAAATAAAGTCAATAAGATACGATATCCAAGCTACCAAGGATAGACGAAAGGCATATGCGGATTTGAAGCGTCAAGATAGAATCTTTGAAGAAGGAGACATGGTCTTCATTCGCATACGCCCAAAGAAGAGTTCCCTATCCTTAGGAGATTACAAGAATCTAAGTCCAAGGTATTGCAAACCGTACAAGATCCTCAAATGCCTAGGACCTAATGCTTACAAACTACAACTCCCTGAGAACCTAAAGGTTCACAATGTATTCCATATCAACCTATTGAAGAATTATGTACCTAATCCTAACCATGTACTTGACAACCAACAAGTTGTAATGCCTAGTCAAGGAGTCCTTGAACTAAGGCCTCACAGGATCTTAGATGTTAGGGAGAGGCAATTAAGATCCAGAACACTGAGGGAATGCCTTGTCCAGTGGAAAGATTATCCCAAAGAGGATGCCACTTGGGTAGATGAAGGCACTCTCGACCATCAATATCCCCAGTTTATCTCGAGATGAGGACATCTCGATTCCTCTAAGGGAAAGAGAATGTAACAATTTTGAAAGGATAATTTCTTTTAATAAAATAAAGGCAATTTTTTTTTAAATCCCCTCCTTCTCCCCCAGCCGACGTCGCGCTGGAGGGGAGGGAGGGAAGCCACGATGAAGCAGCACGCTGGAGCTCATGTGGAGCCGTAGCCATGCGTGCTGCCGCGTAGGGGAGTGAGGAACCTCTCCCTCCCCCTATTTAAATCACTAGGGGGCAGAGATCGGGAGGGGAAAAAAACGAAGTGCTACCGCCATGAGAGAGTGAAGGCTTTGAGGGAGGGAGAAGCATGTGCTTGTGCCGCTTGAGGGAGAGAGGAGGGTCGCCTGAGCCGAGGAGGAGCCGCTAATTTACGCCAACCGCCGCTGCCTCTTGATACCATAGGTCGCGATGCCTGTCGTATCCTGAGGGAGCCATTTCCTTTACCCCCCCCCCCCCTCCTCCCCACCTAAGCTTCTGGAAGCTTAGAAGCTTCCAAGGGGGGGCTTTCTTAGCCCCCTTTTCCTTGGGCTTTAAAACCCCTCCCCCCACCGTGTTTTAACCCCCTTAAGCCCCCTTTCCCATGGTTGTTGGAACCCCCCCTTGGGTGTATTAAAACCCTCCCTAGGGCCCCTTCTCGTGGCCTCTTGAAACCCCTCCCCCCCCCCCCCCGTGTTTAAATTTTTCTTTTAGCCCCTTCCCTTGAGGCATCTTGAAACCCCCCTTAAAATTCCTCTTTAAAGGCTTCCTTAGGGTTTTTTTTTCCCCCTCAAAAAGCTTGACCTTAAGGGTCCTTTGCTTCCCCGCGATTATAAATCCCCCCTAAGGGCTCCCTTAGCCCTTTTTACCCTTGGAGCTTTGTTTTTTTTTTCCCCCGCTCGTAAATGAAAAGAGAGTGTTGAGGGTCTTTTGACACCTCCCTTGCCCACTCAAAAGCCCTCGTAAGGGATTCCACACCTTTTCATTCCTCGTTTGTGCGAGTCATTTCAAGGCCATTAAGCCCCTCCCATGGCTTTAATGGGTCTTATCCGCAAAAGATTTTGAAACACCCCTTCTTTCGAAATCCCTACTTCAAGGAGGGAGCCTTCCAAAAACTACTTTTGACGAACGGTGCAAGGGGCTGACGGTGGAATTCCAAAGAGGAGTTGTAAAGCTACTTCCACAAGGAAAGAATACAATTGCGATGCCTCTTAAGAAAGTCCAAGGTGCAGCCGCGGGAGGGTCGTCTCCCAGCATCCATGTGGACATCTCACCCCAAGCCCAGGTTTTCCTTCCTAATTTTTATTTGGTATTGTTGTAATCATGCAAGGTTAATCATTAGAAATAGGATATATTTTTGTCCTAAATGCTCATGACATAGGAACTTAGTCATTAATACTTTCAATAAAACATGCAAAATAAAGAAAGCATAAATGCATTTCTGGCAAATAGTCTTATGCATTGAAAGGAATTAAAAATTGGATTAATGTCCATTAAAATAGTATACTTCGTTTAAGCCTAGATGTATAGACTACATATCTCACTATTAACCCATATCCTCTTTGCAATGAATCATCATGGAAAGTGCAAAGCATGAAATGATTCTTACGATGCATAAACTCTAGGAAATTATTGTTTGTCAACTGCATAAATTATCAAGAAAAAGGTTGCCTATTTAGCATGAATTTTGTTTGCAAAGTAAAGGAAGATTAGTAAGAATTAACCTAACCTATGGCTGACCTCAAATCAATAAGTTAGGGTTGAAAAATCAATTTACGCATAGATAACGAGTCATGTGGAAATGATCTCGAAATTATCTTCTAGAGTTAAACAAATTGATATAAATATAAAACACCTAAACCGCCGAGTACTCATTTAGAACGAGTTAAATTCCAAGAAATTCACTAGAAAATTAATACGTGACCTAATCGTACGTATTGCTAAAAATTGAAACTCCTATACCTTAAATACTTGGCCAATTTCGCCGAAATGAGGGGATAGTGCAACATATTTGGAAGGTGAACTAGGGTTTGTCCCTAAGATTCTTACAAGATGGAACTTGGAAACCCTAGGTCTAATGACGTCTGTCTAATATAATCAGGAACAGATTGTTTCATGACTCCGTTCAATGAGTAGAATAAGTCTCATAGTTCGATGCGACACTTGCGCAGCAAGTACGGAGTCATATGATCTTGTGATTGGATCACAAGAGAATGGACAAATTCTTGCAATGAGGTTGGCGGATCCTTATGCAAGTTATCTTGCAAGAGGATGAATAATCATCCTAATTTAGTATCCTTCTTGAGTAAGGAAGATTGATTGGAAACTAAAGACCAGCCGATAAATTGAAATAACCAATGAACTAAAGGTTTTACCGAGTCGAGTTAATAGGGTACGCCCTAATCCAAGATATAGGGGATCTTGCCAAGTTGCAAGTCATCCCGAATCAAGTGCTTGACGCATTCAAAAGGAAGGATTCATTCCTTAGCAGTTTGCCAACAAAACGACCAATGGATATGTTTGTGCTTGCTACAGATTTTAGAGCACTGTTTGGCTTTGTTTGATCAATGAATTAAAAGATAAATGGATATCTATACTTTAGGTTGAAGGCCTGAAGGGAGAGGTAGCTTCAGTTACCCCCGATTGCCTGCCTGACCCTAACCAAGGGGGTTGTTAACCGCGCCGGGCAAGTGGGCCAAACCCACCGTGAGAGGTCTCTCCATTGAGCGCTACTTAGAGCAGGAGGACGCTTGGGTGCCAGAGGGGGCTCTGGCCGTAAATCCCTCGCCTTCCGAGCCCTGCACAATAAGCTAACGTGACTCGGGATTGGATCCCGAGGCCCACATACTAGTCTACGGGCGGAAACTTGGATTAGTGATCCCTGTGGATTGCTGGATAGCCTTCGGGCGGATTGTGGATAAGCCTACGGGCTGGACTCTTTGTATTTCAAAGATAAATATGATAACCTATTAATAAGGAACTTGTCTGATATTGTTTTTCTATGTCAAGTGATAAGATTACGTGAAGGAACCAGTGCCTAACGGGTTAATTAAAGAAGCTGGTTGTTACATGTCCAACTAATGTGTTAGGTAATTAAATAACTAAAACAACCCGAGGAAAGTGCGGAAGATGGGCCATGGGTCCGTCCTATGGATGGGTGGTCCCGGTTGGCCGGGAACTTTTCTCAAATCACGATGGACAGCAGGAAGATCGTCAAAGAACACGAACAACAAAAGCATTGACCTAGAGTTATGATTGAACCCGATCTATGCTGTTTTAGGGGAACGGAATGGGACTATGCCTTATGGCAGAGAGGTTGATCTTTGCATCCCTCTCATTTTCCATTCTCCTTGAACCAAGTGCAGCGTGAATCCGCTTCGGACCTGGCATTTCTGCATAAAGTAGTTCGCTTGGGTCCGACGTTAGTTGCTGTTAGGAAATGACCAATAAGGAAAAACCCTAAACCCTAATTCAGGTCGATCCTAAGTGGGAACAGCCGGAATACTTCCGCTACGTGGCAGACGTGGAAAGCCCTAGATCGCAAACCCCGTAACATTCCATGGGAGTGTCGGGCAGAGCTTTCTAGACATCCTTTCCGATGGACTGCTAAGACGTGTCCTGAAGACACAAGTGGACACGTTACACAATAACACCTTTTGATACATTACACATGTACTTTATTGTATTTAAATCTTTGTCCATGTACCACTCCACATTATATTGTCCAAACCATTCAATGCTTAGTTTCTCCCCTGCTTGTTGAGCACTTATCACCTCATTTATAGAAGTTCATTGAAACACCTAGTGCAAAATATCAAAATATTATGTGTAAACCTGAAATGCTCCTGACCACCAAATGTCTTGTTTTGATTACATAATGAACTACACTAAGTACTCCGCGCCTTCATCCCCTTCACCATTTGGCTAAAGGGCCCTATTCATCAAGATTATAGAAACTCTCTCAATTTTCTTACCCTTCACAATCTCACTTTTATTTAGCTTGATAATAGTTTGAATGGCAATTCCATTTTCAATTATATGCTCTAGCCTATAAAAACATGATCATAGCTCTCTACAAAGTCCTCAAGTCAAAGAGTATATTGTTACATTTTTCATACTTTAGCACTCTCTTCTTTCCAAGATAGCTATCTATGATGTAAAAGGGCTCACCAAGGACTTCCAAGACTCTCCAGTTGATATTATGTCATACTTGTTAAACTAAAGATAGCTTTGGAAGTATAGATGACCCTTTTACACTTCAATGTCTTTTGCATAACTCTAAAGGGTTGAGTGTAGCTTTGTCTACTAATCCCCACTTTGTCTAGGGTGCCTTAGATGTCCTCTTTGTCCAAGTGAGACCTTTCCAGGAACTTTTCAATACATTATTCCTTGGCCTTTCTGTCAATATGTTCCCTACAACTTTGGAAGGAATGATGTTACCATAGACTGCCACCTCCCTTCTCTCACCAACCCCTTCCACTGCCCTCATACCCCCTTGAGAAGACATTGTTGTTTATGGCTCGTTGCTACCTTCACCGTTCCTCTTCTACTTCAAGTGCCCTATTCCATCATCAAGCCTTGCATTTGGAGCATCTTCCATCTAGCATCACCATCCTCTACTTGGCATTAGCACCCTTTTTCATCAGGCTCCACCTTTACCTATGATTTCAGTCAGGAGAGCTTCTCCTTGCTTGGCATCAACATCTCTAATTCAATGTCATCATCCTAGCCTTTGGTGATAGTCTACACTGTCGAGCATCAGTGATTTCATCACTCATTTATCACATGATGCTAGGACTTGTGTTTTTGCAACATAGCTCCTCCTCCATCACCTGACATCACTTATCTATCACAGAGGCTACTATGGGATCGATGTTTTTGTAGCTTGGCTCATCCTCCATCATCTAACATTGTCATTATCCACATGGTGTTAGCATTTGGGCTGCTCTCCCTCCATTTGATAGCTTCGACAATCTAGGATTTGCATTTCACTGCCTAGTTCACTCTTGGCATCGAACGATTGTGATTTGCTCTCTTGATAGCTGGTGATCATCTTTCACATCTTCAATGGCATCACAGGACTGTAGTCAGCTCCCTCAACAACTGTCTTTCACCTTCTAGTGATTACTTTGATAGCCCATTGCTCGGAGGATTGCATTTTGCTCCCTTCATTGTGCAAATTTCCCACAGGTGCTACCACCTATTTCACACATGATAGTGCACTTATCTTTTGAGCTTCGGCTCCACTACATCATCTCTTTCTCTCATAGCATGGTTCAATGCATCATCATTGTGTTCTTCTTGTATTTCTAAGTTTCTCTTCACTCTTAATGTTTGTTGTACGCACTCATATTACTCTCCGCACTATTGTCTCTCTGCACCATCACTTATTTTGACATATCATCATAGCATACCTGTTATTTTGATAAGGAGTACATTGAAAAGGTCCCTGCTCAGCTTCATATATAAGAAGTTAAGGCTATTGGCTATCCTTTACCTTCTCATGTGAAGGTTAGTCAAGCCGATTGTCTACACTCTGATGAGCAGAAGGTTGAGATACCCAAGATCCCTCTTATGGACCCATATTAGAAAGTTTGATGTATGCCATGATAGCCACTTTTCTTAATATAACATTTGCAATCAGAGTTGTAGCATGCTATGTGGCTACACATAGCAAGAGGCATTGGGATGCCATGAAGGGTATCATAAGGTACCTTAAAGGCACTGTAGATATGTGCATATGTTATGGTGGCTTGGATATATGAGTCCTGGGGGGTACACTAACTCTAATTATGCATGATATGCAGACAATAGAAAGTCCACCTCCAGTTATGTCTTCAAGAGGCATCTATATAGTCACTACATCTGGACCTACATGGGTCCAACAGGGAATGTACTTGCTAGGTACATTGCACCATTGTGTCAAAAGCTAAAGCAAGAAGTAGAAAGCACATTTCATTCCATAATAGAAGCTTGCATTGTTTGTGCCCCTTTCACTATGATTGTGAGGCCATATACAAATAGTAGTAAATATGAGTTTTGAGATCTCCTTACACCATGCAAAACCATCTGGATATCAATCAAGGGTAAATTTTGCTAGTTATGAGTTGAAAAATCACTAGCATAAGCATATCTCATAAGCAACATTATGCATAATCATGGTATAGTAAAATTTGATATCAAAGTATAGTGTATCATTAGTATTAATAGCTAGTTTGAAGTTGCCTTTTCTTATAGAAATCGTTTGTTATCCCATATGTTTTTAATATTTGATATGTGTTTTTTGTCTCTCTCTTTTTTTAGAATGCATAAGATTTTTTTAATGTAGTTTTCTCAACTAAAAATTCCATTCTTTTTCCTACAGAAGGAATTTTTTATACAATTTAAAAGGGAACATCCAAATGTTCTTATACAGTACATGACTTTCAAAAAGTTGAAGCCCTATTTTGTGTGCACAACTTAAAGAATAGAAACACATGATGTTGCATTCAACATATCCAAATTTTCTTCTTGAGAGATGCTTTTAGCTAGCTATGTCATTCACTGTGACAAGTTTCCATGGGAAACAAAATCGATGCAATTGTCATATTTGCAAATTTGCTAAGACTAGTACTTATAGTGCACACACTCCAATTTAGCTCAATGTCACCCAAACATGGGAGAGCTTACTTTGTGCATGAGTTAAAAACTCTACTTACCATACACTAAAGTGTTTAGAAGTCAAATGTTCAGAATGTGGCATACGAAATCTACCATGATGTCCACATGAGCTAAAGAAAGAATCAAAATGTGTCACTATTAAAATATTCAAAGATGATGTTGGGGTTGATAATAAGGGAAAGAAAAAGAAGACAAAAATTCTTAGTTTTAAGGAGATGAGCTACAGTCAATTGACAAACAGTGTATAGAATGCACTTGTAGAAGTTTATTGTTCACAACTTCACTACCAAGTAGGAGATAGATCAATTCAAATTGTGTAGGCAGACATTCAATGGGGAGATAGTTGTGTCTGTCATCATAAACTTTGTAGAAAATTACACTTTCCAAGAAAAGGATGATATATAATTGATGCATTGGCACTCTAGCCAAGTTACAATTTGGCCTCTCATTATGTACTTTCAAAGGGCTAGTACAGTTCAAATGACTTCATTTTTTAGTTTGAGATGATGGGACCCACGATAAAGTCTTTGTTCAACATTAATTTATGCTACATTTATGGTTGACTGAAGGAGCAAGGCTTGCAATTGGAAGAGAAATTGGTCTAATCGCATGGGGCCACATGTCAATTCATTTCATATCTAGGTACAAAGGAATGGCATGCTTAATCATGACACACCACTTCTCTGGATCCGAGCATGGAAAAGGAGAACATGATGGAGCTAGTGCACTTGGAAAAGGACATTGACTCATGAGCAGCTTAAATAGGATCGAGCAAAGCTACAATGCATTGCCAATGTTGTAAGCTTTTTGTGACAACACATGAGTGCATGGCCAGATGTTGTGTCCATTGCCAATAAGATCATGTGAACAAAGTACTTTGGGAAGTCAAACTTGATGAGGTGGAAATAACTAAATCATGGAATTGTAAACCCATTCCAAGATCATGATCCTTGCATGTTGTTTGTGGTTATTCAAGTAGCAATGAAACTAAGAATAAGAAAGTGGAGATGATGCATAAATAGATCATCTCATTGAATCACAAACATATCATGTGCTTGAATCTCTACTAGAAGATAGTCAGGTTGACTTTGAAGATGATGATAAGCCATTGTATGAAGGACACCATGATATAATTAGACATGCTTTGAAGATTTGAGACAAGTTTGCAATTGTTGTAGAGGAGAACAATGAGGAATTCCAATATTTTTATGTGTTGAAGTACATCTCACCAAAAGATCATATCTATAATGCAATGATAAAAAATTGGGGAAATGAGATTGTTGCAAATACTTATATGATCAAAGGACATTGGTATAAAAAAGTGGATGGTATCACTTTCAAGTTGATTGATCATCATTAAGAAGCTTTGATATACATGCACTTAGTACATGCCATCAAGTTTCCAATGGAAATGATTGATGCAAGGATGTAGTGCTACAAGATGTCTACTATCATCTATGAAGCAATTTATAATAGTGTGCCACATGATGTGTAAATCTCATTGTGAATAGTGCCAACACCAATGCATGATGATGTTGGGCAAATGCATGTGTTCTCAATGTGCCAATAACTCTCGTCTTCAATAATTGGCCTTTAGTGAAACATAACTTTGTGCAATAGCTCCCATTTTCATTAATTTATACATATACTTGTATTCGCTTGACACGTTTGTTGGATGAAAAGTTTATGTGGCATGACCCTAGGCTATAGTTTGATGGCAGCCATGTCGAAAAAAAAACAAACAATGATGCATGATACTAGTACATATGCACAAACACATAATATAAACAAGGGGATAAATTCTATATAAAGGTCATGTGATATCCAGCTCTTTTCTTTCATTTCATGATACTAGTATATATGTGCAAACCAAGTTTTGGATGTGCAAGAAAGTATACTTAAATAATAATACCTCGTAGAGTTGCTAGCTTAATGAAGAGGCATTTCCTCTCCTAAGTGACCTTCCACTACTCAAATGTCCTTATTTATTTAGTTCCAACCTTTGAATGGGAGTTGTATTTATAGGGCTCCCCGATGCTTGGTTCTCATACACAAAAGCTACTTCCTTTTGAATGTTCTTCAAGTCCTCATCCACGTCTAACTTCATGGCACAATGCATAGATGCAGCTTCAAAGAAGTGGGAATCTACCAATAACAAATCGTTTATGTGTGTATACAAGGTCACGCCCACAATTTAATGTGACTGTTTTAATTGTGTTAGCTCTCATACGATAATCTTTTTTCTCGTAAACTAGCTCTCCACTTGTAGACTCCCCATACTTTGAAATATACTCTATGCTTTCTCCTATAGAAGAAGCACACAAATCACAAGTGGCCAAAATAATGACAAGAACATATACCTAGCTAGCTGGCTAAGTAGCTAGTCTACTATCAAAATAGCTAACTATCTAGTCAAAAAAGTAACTAACCATCAAATTGGTCAACTAGCTAACTATCTAACTAACTGATCAACCAACAAATTAGCTAACTAACTAGTCAACTAGCTATCTAGCTATCTACTCTACTACTTAAATAGCTATTTAGTCTACTACTACTTGAATAGTTATCTAGCTATCTAAGTAGCTAGTCTACTATCTAGTCAACAAATTAACTAGCTATCAAATTAGTCAAGTAGCTAACTATCTAACCAACTAGTCAACTAGCAAATTAGCTAACTAGCTAGTCTAGTGGTTATCTAATTGTCTACTCTACTACCCAAATAAATATCTAGCTATTTAGCTTTCTAAGTAGCTAGTCTACTATTTAATAGCTAACTATCCACTTCAATAAAGTAATTAGCTAACTAGCTAGCTATCTAGCTATCTAATCAACTAAGCTATATAATTGGTCGACTAGTTGACTAGCTACGTAGCTAAGTAGCTAGTCAACTAAGTGATTGGCTATCGAATTGATCAACCAACTGGCTAGCTAAGTAACTACCTATCTAATTAATCGGCTAGCTAACTAGTCAAGTAACTAGTCCCTAAGTAACTAGCTGTCTAATTATTCAATTAACTAGCTAGCTAATTAACTAGTCAATTCACTTAGTTATCAAGTCAAAGATTAATTAATGATATATATAGATTGAGTCTAAACAATTTCATTGTTACATGCAATCCAAAGCATAAAGGTACTTACTTTTGTGAAACCTTAATCTAGGAGACTACATTTTTGTTATTTGTTGATAGAATCCTTTAACCATACGTAATATTCTTGCATCACATTATGGGAGGAGACAAGTATACATGGAAAATGAGACCCAAAAATTAAACAAGGAGATGTCTTGTATGAAAGCTAAAAAATCTAAGTAAATCTAAGCTTTACAGATATCAAGGAGTGAACTAGAGAGAGAAAGAAGAGAGAAAAGACTGCAAAAGAGAGAAGTGCAAAAGTGAGAGAAAAAGAGTGACGAGAAGAGAGAAAGACTAGAATAGGAGAGAGAAAGATAAGAAAGAAGAATAGAGATGGCTGGAAGCCATGAAAGAACGGGAGGAGCTAGAGAGAGATTAAGGATAAAGATGTATTATTGTGTAAAAGCTGATCAATTGTACATGTGACCTTTTGTTCTTTTACATGCTCCTAATTCGATTCTTTACATCCCATCTCCACTCTGATGTTTTTATCCTCAAAAACAAAATAAAACTTATTACAAATTACCAAGTGATAGAAAGGAACAGGGCACTCTATGTGGACTAAAATAAAATGGCCTAATCTTTAAGGATTTACAAAATAAATACAATTAGAGGGCTGAGAATCGAGTACAAAGCATTGACAACCATTGAAAAATATGAAAATAAAATCTTAGACTAAAATGTCGCCATTAAGAGCTCCTCCCAAATAGAGACTCTGTGTTGTCCACTACAGACCTTGATGTACTAAATCTGTAATAACTTTGGATTGACTAATCCAAATCAGACATGCTATAGCTTCAAATAAAGCTCTCTTTAAGTACTTTCAATCCATATGACTCACACATCTCTATCATTAATTCAACATGAAATCTGATCCAAAACAAAGATATATTTTGCGGTGAAACAAAGCTCACGAGTCAGCATGATAGTTGTCATAAAATTCTTGAAGGTAAGGATATCATTTCCAGAGTGATGTTGCTCCACGCAGAGAGCTAAGTCCAACCCTTAACCTCCCGGGTGTCAAAAGGAAAGTTAGTATCATATCCATACAACATGACCACCAAATCAAAGATATCATCACTCATGAGATAATATGAATGTACAAATGAATCCATAAAAGAATAAACAATTGAATCAAATAAAAGCCCATGATCATAGTTTTCCTCGTCAGAAACTTTATAGGCTGCAACTGTAAACTCTTTATCATCCTCTTGATCATCATCAAAATTGTCTTCATCATGATTGTCTTTATCCTCTTTATCTGAATATTCAAGTAACACAAATATCCTTACATTCTTTGCTCTGAAAATGCCTTGATGATTAGAATACATCGGTTCAGCACATCTATAGCATAACCCTTGAGCATGCAGCTCTTTGATCTAATCACTAGTAATTGTCGAGCTTTACACGTTGTTGACCCAATGTTGCCCACATCATCACTATGTAAATCAAAAATAAAATAATCATTTTATTATCCATGGTACTCATGAGAAGCATATGATTGAGAAGTACAAGAATGTTGTCCATGATTCTCATGATAAGCATATGGCTGAGAAATACATGAATATTGTCCATGGTTATATTGCTATCCATATAGGTATTGGTGTCCATGAGAGAGTGATTGGCTATACTCATTGCTATACATATTTAGCAATGATTACAATAAGTCTTACTGAATTACTGATTAGCCATAGCAATCGATACAATTAGTATGTACTTGTCATATACATGTGCTAAACTCTCTTGCAAAACATTACCATAAAGATTGATGAGAGCTTCCAAGACGCATGGATGTACCAACTGATCCACGTAAAATGTCAAATGTTTGACAAGTGCTCGTTCTATTCGAACGACATCTATCACTTTAGCTACCATCATGGTTGCATCAAACTCCATGAGTGCATATGTCGATACACCAATTATGTCAAGCATATGAGCAACTGACTTGCTAAATTCCAATGCTCTTATGATGCTCATAATATTGCTACTGGATGTCACTTGCGTCCTATAAGACGCTTCAAAGTCAATATTGCCTTATGGTATATGATAGGAATCAAAACCATGTAAGCAATATCCTTGCTGAAGCATCTCTTGCATCATAATCCACTGATGTTAATGAAATTCTATTGCCATTTTTGCTATACAAACAGACTGAAATTACAGCTGCTCTAAAGTCCACTCTGAAAAGCAACTATGCAACCAATCTAGTAGTGGTAAACTTGTCATAAGAACAACAGATTAGCTACTACCAATAGTTGCACTCAATCTTGCTCAAGCCCTTAAGCTTGCTGGAAAGGTCAAACCTGTTCAAGCATGTAATAGATAGCCCTTGAAGCATGCTACTATCCAAGATGCAAAGGTGAACATCAATCTAGACAAGGTAATTGCTTATGGTCCCACTGTTCAGCCTCGAAACTATTGTTGCCTTGTCAAGGCTCTCCACAGATTTTAGAATGACAAGGAGAGTGGCCATCAACTGCTTTCCCTTTTGCTCTATTGATATGTGGACCAAGCATAGCAGAGACTGTCTCCACACTTTGCCTCAAGAAGGGGCTCAACTCTTGCTGACAATGGCTACAGTAGGCATTCTTCACTTGTGCCCTCCTCTTCAACTTCAGCTGAAGATAACCTAGAGCAACCAGATCAAGCAAGTCCCTTGCCTAATGGAAGAGCAACAAAAAAAAAATCCACTATACATCAGAGGTATTCCTGATATAATATTTCATCAATCTATTGTTGCATTGCTGGAAACCTGAAGTTCAATTTTCTCTTCCTCCATGGCAAGTCTCAAAGCTGAGAATTGATTCCCTCAGTACTCTTCATGCCTTGATGTTGATTTCTGAACCTCAATCCAAGCTTCTTCATGGTAGATGTGAGCTTCTTTAAAGCCCATAAAGATTAAGCAAAGCCTTCCATCTAGCAAAGCCTCTTTAAGACTCGTTTTTTTTCATGAATCCTCTCATATTGCAAGCATAATTTTGCTCTGTTTGCTGCAGTGTTTGAACTTACAAATATGAGGGCTTCATCACCGGATTTAGAAAAACTTTTTCTACCTCAGACCATTGCAGCAAGCTGATACCTGAGATGGTTAAAAGTTTATTCAATGAACAACTGCTATTGTCTTACTATAGAAGAAATGGAACCAACAGAACTCCATTCAAGAGAGTAGAAAGCTCTATCTGAAGATCCCCCACTTGAACCACCTCCATGGTACAACTAGTACGATTAATGGGGAGAGAAATATATATATTCTAAACAACTGCACTGATCAAAGACTGGTGTGATTATTGCACTCAAGTTTTCCCCAAGCAATGGTGCCTTCCAGATTTCTACCTGCTGAAAAGTCTCATGGATTGAACAGTTGAGAATAATACCCTGCTTTGCTGTCCTTCAGTAGAAGTCACTGTGGCTACATGGTCAAGAGCACAATAATACCAGATTGAGTCAAGATCTGATGCCCTGGGTCAATGCCAGTGAAGGTACTGAGACTGTCAAAATTCTGAAGTCCCCCTTGCTCTGTGTCAATAACTGTCTTCTTTGGTTATGCTAAGTAGTTGTCTTCTGTAATTATGCTACCACCATGAACATGTGCTCCAAATGCTACCGAGAGGTTGTCCAGCAAGGTAACAGTTCTCCTCAATCATGCATCATTTTATATGGAAGGGAAAACATGGTCTACTTTCACTCTCTCAGTGGTGAAGTTGGCACAAAAACAGCAGGTGAAGAAAATCAAGACTCCCTGATGTTGACCATAAACTCACTTTCTAGTGAATGTTGACTATGAGCTCACTTTTTCAATGATAAGGATGATCTCAAAGTCTAGATCAGTGTACAGATTCTCCATTAAGCCTCAAGGATCTGATTCAGCCAATCTATGAACAACCGTTGCCTAATTTGCCACAGAGTTTATGATGCTGCCTTATCTGTCTAACCTCTCACCGACATAGAGAGGTTGCTTCTTTGAAATTTCTTTTGTAGATAACTGTAAGAATTTTCCTGTAGTAGAACTAATACCAGGTATTTGTCTCTGTTCTTGCTTCAGCATACTGTTTCACAATTCCAGTGATCTTTGTCTTTGTCTGTGTCCCAGTCATTTCCAGCAAGATTGTTGTCTTTAAAATCATCCGATTCTCCTTGTCGTTAAGAACTCTTGCGGCTACTGCATCTGTTTTCTTTTTTACACACATGCTAAGTTGTTTTTTAGCTTTGTGGCTAGCACTGTGATGTACAATCTCTGCAGGTGTTTGATACTTATCTTGAGCAAGACAGATTGTTGAGCTTAGAAACGACTGCTGTGATCATTGGTAATGATCTCCACACGATCATTGAGGCTTCATCTGTAGCATTGAGTTTCATACAATTTGTATCACTGACACTGTTCGTGAAAGGTGACTGCACAGCTTGCTTACCATTGCATGTTGCAGAGATCGTTGCATGTGCTGATGATAATGGCATAGTGGTGCCTCTGCCTATTTTTACTTTGGCACCTATGGATCCTGTACCAGATCTTCCCACAGTAGGCCGTGATGAGGTGAAACAAGAACCCCAGGAGGCTACAGCAGGTAAACTGCTTGACTTGGGAAAGCTTCCATATGTTGAAGGTGATTTTGTTGAGTTTCCAGGTATAGTCTGTGCATTAGTGGTCAAAGGTGCAGAATGCAAATCTAAAGGAGGGGGTAGAACAATACCCGAACGCCACTGAGGAGGATTTGCAGGTATTCCAACAACGTAAACCAAATTCCTTTGGATCACGCGAACATTGCTCAAATTCTTTCTTCCCGTCTTAAAATACTTTGAATGGCCAGAAAGCCAAGCTGATGCTGCTGCTTCTTCTTCTTCTTCAGCTGATGCTGTTGTTTCTTCTTCTTCTTATTCTTCTTCTTTAGCTAATGCTACTGCTACTTCTTCATGGGTGCGACCTCCAGCAAAACGGGGTAGAAGAGGGAGGCATTTGCTACAAGGAATTGGCAGCCGCTGCTGCCAAGCTTAACTCAGTCATTGCTGCTCAAGCTGCAGTTGAGGCTAAGGCAGTTGCAGCTAACAAGGCCGATGTAGCAGCAAAGGCTACAGTAGCTGCTAAGGCTGCCCTTGAAGCAGCGGTAAGGAATTTTAACCGAAAAGGCAGGGAGATTGAGATCAAGGCGGACCTTCAATTTATTGGAGGCGTTGCGTCCACACAATCTGCTATGGATGATGAAGAACTAGCGCTTCAACTTCATCGAGCCATGAACAGTTCTCCTAGATTTTCTCGCAGTCTTAGCTCATTACAACCAGAGCTTTCCAGGCCCTCAGATTCTGGACATGCATTTAGCTAGGACGTGATGCAGCCTCCTGAACCTGTAGAGAAGAAGGATGAAACGCAAGTACCTAACACGGCTTCCAAGCCCTCAGATGGCCATATTACTGGCCTTGTGTAGAAAAAGAGGAAAACTGATTCAAGAAACATGGTTTCCAGCGTCCTCAATGGCCATCACTCCAATGGCAAACCTGCAGAAGAGAAGACAAGAGAAGAACACAAGAAGGCCATCTGTTTTCCAGGGTTTTGCATCCAGACCCTCAGGATGGGGCTACTCAGGCTTGCCACGTTGGGGACAGCATTGGCCACCTGCCCTCTGAGCTCATGGAGCTTGAGGACCTGCACCCTATATTACCCCTTGGCTCTTGGAATTTTCTAGTGAGAGAAGAACAGAGGGGAACCTTATCCATGCACCTTTTAAAAAATGACCTGAAATGACCAACGAGGCTACAAGCTGTTAAATTTAGCCTTTCTACTATCAAACTTGGTCCAAGACTCCATTAATGCTCCAGGCCTGATATTCTTTTGGTCTTTGGACCTCTCGGCACTTCACTGCTACTCCTCTCCAGTCTTCAATTCTGCATGCCTTCTCCTTGGAAATGCCCATTGGTCACTCCAATGTTGCCTACCATGTCTGTCTTCGATGCTACCTATCTTCTTCTTGGAAATGTCCACTGGTCACTCCAATGTTGTTTGCCATGTATGTACTTGTGTACCTAAAGTTCTTGGATTTGTGTGGCTAAAAAGAGGAAACCAAACAAAATATGACTACCTCGCTCAAGAATGTGAGAAACTCTGGAGTCTGGTACCACTTGTCACAGAGAGAAAGAAAGAGGAGAGAGAATACTATAGAAGATACAAAAGAAGAAGTGTAAAAGTGAGGGGAAGAGAGTGACGAGGAGATAGAAAGACTAGAATAGGAGAAAGAAAGGCATGAAAGAAGAAGAGAGATGGCTAGAAGCCATGAAATGACAAGAGTAACTAGAGAGAGATGAAGGACAAAGATGTATTATTGTGTAAAAACTCATTACATGTACATGTGTCCTTTGCCCTTTTATATGCCCCTAATTCAATTCTTTATAGCAGAGCATTAGCTCACACTGCTTCACCTCAAATGATATTTTGCAAGATAGTAGAGAACTTATCTCTATCTAACTAACATGTATATCAAATTCTTCATCACCAATCTCTTGCAACATTACATTAACAATATCCCTATTACTTTCAATCTAACTTGAAATTTTTTTGTTTTCAAATCATGTGTATAGACTACTAGCCTCAACTCCAAAGTGTTGATCTTTGTATGAAGCATCTGCATTGCCTTTAGAAAGCCTCCATTGCTATACAACTTACACTTTGCATTTTCATGACATTGTTGTTTTTTCTTTAAATCAGCTTGAAGGCATAAAATCCTATCTATGATCTCTACATGCAATGCATCTAGTTGTGCACTACATAAATATGGATCATCCTTCACTTTTTCCACATTTGATATGTTGCTATGGTCATAAACATTCACAATTGGGACCATGCAAGAAGACCCCATCACGTCAATGACCACTTTTGATTGTAGCCATCATCCATTTTTTCCTTCCATGTCTATTTTCTTTCACGACAAGCTTATCTCATCCTCAGCAAAAACTTCCTATGCAATGTGATTCTTTGGCTCCATGGTCTTTTCCTTTTGCTCTCCAAACTCCACAGCAACACCTCTTACAAATGTGATACTAAGCTCTCCTTTGCCTCTTGATGCACATCAATGTACAATGTCTTCACCTAGATTTCAAGGTCATCTTGAATCAAGGGAGCCTTCATCAAGACCTTTGTAATTGTAACTGTCTTTGAAGACACTCAACAATAGGTTTGGGGACATATCACAATTAGAAAGATCACATGGGTTCAAACCTTCTAATCTCAAGCCATACTCACTATCAAATTCATCTTTTGTAGTGCAGAAGGCCATTCAAGAGTTTGGCTTGCCCTGTGCTTGGTGTATTGAGTTTGGCAAAGCTTAGGTTGTGTATGATAACTAGGAGCACCATGGTTAAAAAAGTGAGTACAAGAAGACAAAGTAGGAAAGTTGAGTAGAAGTAATATTCCATGTAATTAGTTCCTAGTGCTCACATGAATGAGAATGTACCTAGTTAAATGCCATAATATGGAGAGCCTCTCGAAAAGAGAGTTCACAACTTGCAAGGAGATGGTTGAGGATATGCAAGACCTCTCAAGGGAGCTACCATTCTGAAATTGGTTACATTTGGACCACACCAATACTCTGACCTCGAGCATGCACAAAGTTTTTGTTTTCTTTCTATCAAGCTAGGTTAAATTGTGGTAAACAGTAATGATTGATCACTTATAGTCTACCTTCATAGGGTTTAAAGCATCATCAAAAGAATACTTAGAGGAGCAAGGAGAAGAATTTTGCAAAAGATCGTTAAAAAGAGATGAGAAGCAATGTTGTACCAAGTTGCATGAAATGACTAAAAGAGATCCATGTAACCAGCATGAGATTGAGTGAGTATCTAGTTTAAAGTCTAATTTGTATGGTGACCATTTCCCACAATTAGTGCTAGACAAACAAGTAGACAAATTTGTATATCTTGATATGGCCATCTATAATTACCTAGTATAAGATGTGGGGAATGGCATCCCAACTTGTGTGGCCTATAATCCCTATTATGATATATGTGGAATGGGACTCCCTAGCTATATGATCTATAATTGCCTAGTATAGCATGTAGGAAATGGAATTCCCTAGTTATATATAGGGAATTCATATAGGCACACCTAGGATCTACTACTATGAGATCTGAGAAATGTAATTTCTTGGATATATGTAGGGAATGCATTTGTAGATACCTACAAAATATGAGAGAATTTCCTACATTTCACAAGTTTTCCTATGTAGAAAGTGCTCAAAAGATCCTTTTGGCATATACATATGCTTGTATTCTTCCTATACATCCCACCAAGCCTTTTGCCACATTTTGTATAAGGCAATCTATTCAACATAATTGGATGTTATCTCTTAAACTACCACTTTCAAGATAATATATAATCTGCATTATGTTTTATTACTTAACAACCATTTACTATGATTATTATCAAACTCTTCATCAATGGCACAAAACTTGTTAGACCTACTCATTTTGTATGTTCATAGTCATATTTTATATTGTTAGGTCAAAATCTAAGGGTATATAAGTTGAAGATGGGGTATGTATAAAATAGTGTTCTAATGGAACTCATAAACTCTACACCATATTTAACCTAAGCACATGTGTGTATGTGCATGTGTAGCAATTTAACACATAGAGGGCCATGAAACATTACTTAACAACGATGATGACTTGAGAGAGAGAGAGAGAGAGAGAGAGAGAGAGAGAGAGAGAGAGAGAGAGAGAGAGAGAGAGAGAGAGAGTGTGTGTGTGTGTGTGTGTGTGTGTGTGTGAGATATATGGGCAAAAAAACTTCAGTACAACAACTATCATAAATTATGTGGGTGTGTGTGTTATATCAAATTGCAAAAAATATAAAAATTTATGAATTCAAACCCATCGTGGTATAAAATAATGTAGGAGGGTTTAATACTAATAATCAAGTCTCATAATGACTAAAAATACACACTACGATGCAACCATGAGAGTGTAATTCATATGTTAGAGACATTAAAATATGACACAATTCAATAGATAAGACAAGATTAATGAATTGTTAAACCATATTTAAGCAGGAAAATAGACAGGATGGGCTACAAATATTCCTAATTAGAAGGAACTATCATAACATTATAATCTTCTTCCAATGTCTATGAACAAGCTAGGTGGAACCACTTTTTATGAAGGGTTGAACCTATTCCTAATTAGAAGGAACTTTCACAACACTAGAATCTTCTTCCAACTTCTATAACCAAGCTAGGTGGATCCCCTTTTTATGAAGAGTTGGAGCCACTTTTTATGAAGGGTTGAACCTATTACTTGCAATCCAATTATAATAATGAGTTAGTAAGAACAAACACATCATTGTGGGTTGCATTTGTCAACACCTTTTGTAGTTTTTAATCATCAAACTTAGCTCATAAGCTTGAGTAGAAGACAAAGAACACATGTTTGCTTCATCACATGACTCAGTAGCCACAACAGCAAGCCAAAGTTGAAGAGCATGGATAGGAGGTAGAAAGGAGACATTTTACCATTACAGATAGAAACACATATCCATGATCTATCTTCTTCGTGAATAGACTGTGACCTGCAAATCTAAATCCATGTTGCTGTAAATAATTGCTGATCTGAGCACTCCATGCTCTAGGTGCATGTTTAAGTCCATATAAAGCCTTTTTCAACTTACATACATGTGTAGGAAAGTTTGGGTGAACATAGCCTTTAGGCTGCTCCATATATACTTCCTCAACCAAATCACCATTCAAGAAAGCATTCTTGACATCCATTTGCCATAATTTCCAGCCTTTGCATGCTGCCAAAACAATGACAGTTCTGACTGTTGCCATTTTAACCACCGGACTGAAAGTCTCCTCATAGTCAAGGCCATATTGTTGTGCATACCCTTTTGCAACCAACCTGGCCTTATAGCATTCTAACGAAGCATCTAACTTGCACTTAACCTTGTGTACCCATTTGCAGCCAATGGGGACTTTTCCTTCAGGCAACTCAACCAATTCCCATGTCTCATTTTCAGCCAGGGCTACATATTCCTCATCCATGGTAGCACACCAATTATCATCTATAACTGTATCATCAAACTTTGTAGGTTCTTTGTAACATGTTGCACTAGCCATGTATGCATAATGGCGGGTTGAATAACCAGTGTATGTAAACCTGTCAACTAGTTTTCTGACTCTCTTAGATCTCCGTAACTGTGGCTCACTCTGAGCTTGCCTCTCATGAGGTGGTACATAATGACTCTCCCTTGCTCCAAGCGTCATAATAGACAAAATGTCCAACTCACTATCCAAACTGTTGCTGTTAGATGACTCATAACCTGCTGTAAGTGGACCTCTCACATCCTCAAGCATCTATTCTTTTCCCTTACACAATCTCCCCCTCACTAACATATCCGTGTCAATGGACGCAGAAGTACGACTCCGCAAGTGTCTTGACCAAGGACTTACTGTAGGTGACCCATCACCTGTAGGACCACTCATAGATGTACTCATTGTAGGTGTATTTTCAACATTACTAGTGCTGGTTGATCCATCAGTAGCCACTGCAACAAGATTATCATACCACGATGCCAACTCATCAAAAAAAACATCTCTACTAATCAATGTCTCGTGTGTAGATGGTACACAACACTTGTAAGCTTTCCGATATTGTGCATAACCAAGGAACACACTCTTGACAGCTTTAGGATCCAATTTCTTCCTCTTTTCATCAAGAACATGCACATATGCAATGCTGCCAAATGCCTTCAAGTGTGAAATGTCAGGCTTATGACCATACAACGTCTCATATGTAGTTACATCATGAATCCCTATTGTAGGGGTTCTATTCAACACATAGATAGCAGTCACTACTGCTGTAGCCCAATAACCATTTGGCAAACTCTTCTCATTGAGCATAGCTCTTGCTGATTCCATTAGTAATCTATTTTTCCTTTTTGCTACGCCATTTTGCTGCGATGTATAGCTGCAAGTTAACTGTCTTCTAATCCCATATTTAGCAAGGTACCTATCAAAGTAATTAGAGACATATTCTCCACCTCCATCTGATCTAAGACATGAAATTTTACAGCTCAACTCATTTTCAGCATGCTTCTTGAAGTCCTTGAATGCATCAAACACATCATCCTTATGTTTCAATATGTAAAGCCAAATATACCTGCTGAAATCATCAATGAAGGATACATAGTAACGAGCACCACCAAACAAAGCATTATGAGATGGACCCCATACATATGAATGTACCAAGTGCAAGGGTCGTGAGCTATTCCATACATGTCTCATAAATGGAAACAGTGTCTGCTTTCCAAACTAACATGCATCACATACATGTCCAAAGTAATGATACTTGAACCTAGGTAGTCCAAGCACAATCTCCTTCTGCTGCATAGATTTCGGCTTTTGTACATTCACATGGCCAATCTGCTTATGACATATCTCAACATCCTGCATAGCGCCATCATCATGTGCAAACATGGCTGCTTTCAATTCTGGAATTCTAGGTATGTCTGGCATTTCCTTGTAGTTTTTTGCACCTATCTGGAAGGCACTAGATGATTCCATGGAGTAGGTGCTGAGCTTGAGTCATCGCACGCAACCTGCAAGCTGTTGTCTATGCAGTCGGATCAAGTTGTCTGGGTCCGATTCCCAGAATCGGACCACCCGATTTCTAGAATCGAACCGTCCAACTGCGAGAATCGGACCGGCCAACTACGAGAATCGGACCATTGGTCCTAGCGCCACAATCAGACTACTCATCCTATCACAGGAGTCAGACCTCCTGTCCGACTAGGGAAATCGAACCAAAGTAGAAAGCGAACTGTCCAATTTTCACAATCAGACCACCCTATCTGAGTCTCAAATTCAGACCAACCTGTCCGAATCGGACCACTTCACCAGAACTTAAAATAGAGGATTTTTAAACCTGCCTAACAGTCCTGGCCACCCTGTTCACATCTCTGGCCCCCCCTGGAAACCCAATTTAGCACTTAGAAGCCAGAGACTAGACAGGATAACCAAGGATTCATCCCAAACAGTTAAACACTAAGCGGAATGAATTTAGAACTTGACTTGACTTTCGGTAACCAACCAACCAACCCTGAAGCAGAATAGAGAACGCAACATGGACTTTCAGTAAGACCTTAGATCAGCCAAAACCTGTACTTAGAGCCATATCAGGCTACGAACGTGAGGGGAAGAGTGGAGTTTGCATTGAGTATTTCCTGCATCCGCACCTCACTTTTGACTTTATCACCAAAGGTGCACTACAAGAAAAGAAAAAGCCTATTTTCGCACTGAGCACTAGAAAGCACAAAGCACAACTTGTGAATAAGATTGACAACTGCTTTCAATAACAAGAAACTCATCAGGAGATATAATAACATCAAGGAACTCACTATTAGGAGAAGATCTCAAAACATAGTTGGGTGCCTGAGAGCCCCATTAGTAGGACCTTAAGAGGACATAAAGATCCAGAAGGCGACAACATAGAGGATCGGACGTTGCCGAAGCTACTCAAATTGATCGATGACCTTGTGGAGCTGGAAGTGGGAGCAATGTCAGGATCACGAGGCGGACAAGACTGGACTTGGGAGAATTCCCAGTCTTAGTGCAGGAGTTAGTCAATGAGTACAACTTGTTGACTAGGACGATAGTTCAAGGCAGACTAGTATAGGAAGTGGTAGCAAGCCTAGAAGAGGAAAGAAAGGTGATTAGAAAGGCGCTAGAGGGCATAATTTCCTATAACCACGAGCAGAAGGCTAGGAAACTCCAACAAGATGTAGACATGTATGAGGCCTGACGTGTGCTAGCCTTGGCTGGTGCAGCCAAAGGAGGGCCAAATGCAGAGAGAGAATGAGCAGCAGAGGCTGACTTATCGTTGAGTGAACTCATAGCCAAGCGACTCATGGACAATACGTCTGCTGAGCAGAGCGCAATAGCCTTAGCCCTACCGCATTACTCTCAGGATTAGGGGTCACGCAAGGGGCAAAGGGGCAATCTAGAATCCCTATTGTAGCAAAGCTGCTAGACAAGTATGAACCTGGCAATGATCCATATAGCTTTTGGAGCAATTTGAACAAGTTTGTGAAGCAAACGGTCTCATGGACCTTGCACAATGCTCTCAAGATTTCGGTCTGTGCTTAGGTGATAAGGGGAGAATTTGGTACACTAGTCTAAATGCATCTGAGCGCATGAACTTTGCCCGCCATCTTAAGGACCTCTTTATCAAGAGATTCTTTGAGGCAGGGTACTCTAAAAATCTCATCGTCCGGTTGATGAATGTCAGTCAGAGGGAAAAGGAAGACATAAGGGACTATGTCACTCAGGTGCGTAGCCTCTTCAAGAGGATCCCTGCAAATGAGCGACCTAACGAGAAGGCTGTGTCTACCGTATTTATAAATGGAATTCGAAGCGAGGAGCTCTACAAGGCTTTGGCTAGTAACTCCACTCTACACCGAGATGTGTTTACTAGAGTCTTTGAAGAGGCAATAAGGGTGGACGATCAGCTTAGAGAGCAAAGCATGAGGAACACCAGTCGGGACAGTACAAGTCAGAGAGCTCCAGAGTAGTTAACAGTTTCAGGAGAGAGAGAGAACTCTAGCATACAGGATAAGGGAAAGAGTGTTGACCAAGTCCAGGAGCTGGCTGAGGTGAGAATGGAGCTTGCACAATTGCAAGAACAAATGAGGAAACATGTGCAGTCGCATATGCAGTGTATACACTGTGGCGGTAACCACCTCCCAGCTGAGTGCCAAGATCCTAGATCTAGACCGTGCTCAAACTATGGTAGGTTTGGTCATGATGCATTACGTTGCAGACTGCCAAGGAGATTCCCATATGCGCAGCAATACAACCCTCCATACTTAGGCAATAGGCCACCTAACCTCTTTGGCAAGGGAGCCCAGTTGGCGCTTCCAGCACCAAATGACGCAAGACCGGCCATTCCTAGGCTAGAGATGAACCCAACAGGCATACCCAGACCACCATGGCCCTATGTGAACCATCCACCGAGTGACGCTCCTGTTCACCCTAGTCTTGCTGCTCATACAATTCCGTTGAAAGAGGGCAGTCGTCCTGTATGGCAGAAAGTAAGGCGTATGCCTTTCGAACTGAGGGACGGGCTGTTTGAAGAATTACAGAAGCTTCGAAAAGCGGGTTTGATTTTTCCTGTGCAACACACGGAATGGTGTTCGCCAGTTGTGATAAGAAAGAAGAATAATAATCAAATCCGATTATGTGTAGACTTTAGGGAGCTGAATAAGCAGATAGTTAAGGACTACTACCCGTTGCCATTTATTGACCAGATTTTGGATCAATTAGCGGGTAGGGAAATATATTTCGTTCATGGATTGCTTTGCAGGATATAACCAGATGGCAATTGCAGAAGAGGACAAGTTGAAAACAACTTTTGTTACTGTATTTGGTACTTTTGCGCACCATGTGATGGCCTTTGGTTTATGCAATGCGCCTGGTTCGTGGCAACGAACAGCAGATAAGACATTCGGTGACATATCCCCTGAAGAGTTGAAGGTGTTTATTGATGACTTAGGGGCCGCCACCGTGAGAGGAAGGCAGCTGATCATTTTAAGAAAATGCTTTGAGCGGTGTAGACAATTCTGCATCGCCCTAAACCCACGGAAGTGTGTTTTTGGAGTACCTTATGGGCTATTGTTGGGTCATGTGGTCAGTTCGGTAGGAATTGCGACAGACCCCGAGAAGGTCAAAGCTATAGTTGCCATGGGTCCACCACGCACTCCGAAGGAAGTTCATAGCTTTCTGTCTCTTCGGTTGGTTATTACTGTAGATTCATAAACGCCTTGGCAGAAAGAACGTTGCCGCTTACGAATTTATTGTCATTTAGCTGTTTGTTCGAATGGGGTGACCCTTGTAAGGCAGCATTCGAGGATGTGAAACAAGAGCTAGCAAGAGCGCCCGTTTTAAAAGCACCTAGAAGAGGTGAGATGTTCTATATATTCTCAGCAGCCACCATGTATAGTATCAGTTGCTGTTTAGCCCAAATTTGGGAAGAGAAGTGGTACCACCCGATTGCTTTTGCTAGCCGGAAGCTGGGGGTATCCGAAATCAATTATACTTACATGGAGAAATTGTGTCTAGCGATGGTCTTTGGGACCAAGAAATTCAGGCATTATATTCTCTATGAGAAAGTTGTGCTTTATACGAAGGCGAAGGGACTTCGATTATTGATGAATAAGCTACAGCCGCCTGATCGTCTAGCAAAGTGGTTGATCACTTTGCAGGAATTCGATTATGAAATCCGTAGTAAGCCACCAAGGTTGCAAGGCATCGTGGAATGTCTTGTGGACTTTGGGGAGCCGAAAGAATCTATGGCTGAAGGTAGTGACATGGAGTTGTTATTTAAAATAGATACGGCATCTATTCCCTCCTAGTATGTTGCAATAATGCATTATTTATCGACGGGAGAGGCGGGATCTGAATTATCTAAAGCTGAGAGAAGGAAAATTAAGCAGCAAGTGTTAAAGTTTGCCTTGATCACATGTACATTATATCGGCAAGGGGTTGATGACATCTATCGCTGGTGTGTGATGCCTGACGAGGTGCCATTCATTTTGGAAGAGTGCCATGATTCTGCTTGCGGCGGCCATTTTGCTGGATGGCTTACAGCACAAAAGGCTTTAAGAGCAGGTTATTGGTGGCCTGCCATCTTCCAGGATGCGTTTGCATATGTTAAGAGATGCGATATTTGCCAACGACATGATAGTCGAGAGAATAGGAAATGACCACTCACCCCTATTATGGCGATACTTCCATTTGAGAAGTGGGGAATAGACTTTGTGGGTCCTATTACTCCGTCGTCGACTACGCAAAAGAGGTACATCATTGTAGCAACTGACTACTTCACAAAGTGGTCAGAAGCACGTGCAACAAGGAAGGATGATGCTAAAGAAACTGCTAGTTTCCTTTTAGAGCATATAATATGCCGTTTTGGTCCGCCGAAAGAACTAGTGTCGAACCGCGGAACCCATTTCCTGAATAAGGTGATCAAAGGTTTGACAGAGATGTGCCAAATCAAGCATAACAAGACAACCCCATATAATCCGCAAGCCAATGGGCAAGTTGAAAGCACCAACAAGCAGCTTGTGGGCATCCTGTCCAAAATTGTATCGGAAAAGAAACGGGATTGGGATAAAAAGTTATACGTGGCAGTGTGGGCCTATAATACGACCTTCAAACGAGCCACTGGCCATACCCCGTTCAAGTTAGTATATGGGGAGGAGTGTGTCTTGCCTTTAGAGATTGAGCTTCCGACTATTCGGTTTGCCATCAATCATTCTTTGAGCGATGAAGCACTTTTTGAGAACTTGACGACACTGGCACATTTAGACAAGCTTAAGCTGCAGAGCTTATTGCACCAAGAAGTGGCGAAGCGTCGAATGAAACAGTTACACGACCTCAAAGCCAAGAAATACACCTTCAAGAAAGGACAGCTTGTTTTGTATTATGACGCATGACGTGAATTATTTCCAGGCAAGCTAGAGCCCAAATGGGACAGGCTCTATAAGATCGTTAGAATAGAAAAGAATAAATCCACAGTTTTGTTAGCTGACCTTGAGGGGATATAATTTAAAAATAAGGTTAATCTTAATAAGATTAAACCTTATTATTTCTGATTGCACTAATACTATGACTGCCTTGCAGGTCTGGGAGAGATCGATCAAATATCTGCAAGGAAATCGTGATAGGGGTTGATGGGTCGTCTGATCCCTTATTTAGAACACCCATATTTAGAACAGAGGTATCATCAGGGAAAGCTCATTTGGTGGAGCAAAGGATACAAGGTGGCTGAGCAAGAAGGCAGGACATTTATTTGGGAGATCAAGGTCTTTTGCCATCACTGCCTACAAATTTTGATGAGCATCCCTGTTGAATTTAATGATGATGGAGGGATGGAGCCTACAGTCCACCCGTTGAATATGCTGAATTTCGATTACTACAATTACGAGTAGAGTTCCGGATGGCGGGATATGTAAACCCTTTATGGACGTACACCTTGTACTTTGATGGGGCGTGCAGGGGTGCATGTAAAAAAGGAAGTGTAGGAGTTGTCATCCGAGACCCCCGACGACGCATTGTCATGAAGTTAGCTGCTTATCTCGGGGAGAATTTTACCAATAATATAGCAGAATACAAGGGGCGTGCAGGGGTGCATGTAAAAAAGGAAGTGTAGGAGTTGTCATCCGAGACCCCCGACGACGCATTGTCATGAAGTTAGCTGCTTATCTCGGGGAGAATTTTACCAATAATATAGCAGAATACAAAGCCCTGATTATGGGTTTGAATATTGCAAAGAAGGGTGGTATCCGCCAGTTATTGGTGAAAGGGGACTCTCAGTTGGTTTTAAATCAACTCAATGGGACGTACATGGTGCGAAACCCCATCCTTTGCATGTACCATCATACTGCCATAGCCCTGCTAGACGAATTTGATAGAGTGTCTTTTCAGTTGATTCCACGAACTTGGAATCAGTTTGCCGATTCATTGGCTAATTTTGTGTATGAAGAAGACCTCTTCTTTAATTGTGGCCCTTGTCCCGATATATCTATTGATGGTGAGGCAGGGCCTGGTCGTTTGTGGGGTATGCTTTCTGAACATGCCCTCTTTGGCAGACGATGGTTGATCTGGGTGATGCAGAGGGTAAGCGAGACTCATTTGCCTTTATTATCTTGGACCCACAGACTGATTAGACGACATGTGATGCGAACACCTCTTGCAATATACGCATGAGGGATGGGTCATAATTTAATGCACCTAGTTTAGGGCTACGAGCCTCTGTTCCCCTGGGCATGGTATGGTTTGATGTCTATCATAGTTGTTTCCAGGAGGATGTTATGAGTAGAAGTGTTTGATTTCATTAGGCCAAGAGGGCCGATTCAGTTTTGTAGTGAAGTGTTTTCATTTCATTAGGCCAAGAGGGCCATTTCCCTGTCTAGTGCGGGTGCATTTAATCGGGTTTTTGTTTTAAGTGTTGTGCTGGACAGGTTTCGTGTTCGTGAATGTGGGTGGAGCTGGAGGAGCCTTTGCTGCTATGGAAGCTTCTTGTGGCCAATCCAGGTGATACCTCTCCTTTACGAGTACCTTTCTTTCCTGTTATATGTGTATTTGTACTTATCGAGGGGATATATTTTTGTTGGGGACCGACAACCAAGGCATAAAGTTCCAGGTTTAGGCTAAGTATGTTTGAGGGAGGTCGGAGTAGTCATTGCCTCCTGTGAAGACATTGTCAGGCCTCGAAAGACCTGTTTTAGAAGGAAGTCCTAGTGGCCCTGTTCTGCTAGCCTGCTAGGCAGCCGTTCTAGGAGTTCTTGTTAGTAGTAAGGCAGTTAGAGAAGCTTGCCAGAAGATAATAATGATGATGCAACCCTGAACATCCCAAAAGATGAATCTAAATACGAAGGTGTGTAAAAAGGGGCTCTAACCCCTATCAAAGAAAAGAAAAGGAATGAAAATGAATAGGCAGTTGATCATCGCCTTGCGAAGGCCTAGTAGGTTCCTGGGGACAAGTCAGACCCAGGGCCGATACCTTTTCTTCCTAGGGGTGCCTTCTTGCTGAAAAAAAATAAATGACAAAACAAGGAAGGTTGGAGCGAAAATAAAAGTGAGCGTTAGAAAAGGATTAAGTGTCGCCTTGCGAGGGCTTGGTAGGTTCTTGGGTGCCGAGACAGGTCCTGAGGCCGATGCCCTGTTCTCCTTGGGTCACTACGCTCAGCTCCCTCCTTTTTACATGCCCAAGTATGTTGATCAAATAAAAACCCTAAAAAAAGAACTGTACTGAAAGAAAATACTCCTTGATTAGGCTATAGGAGTCCTCGCCTTGTAGGAGCTCCTAGTTGTGTTGTCTTTAGTTGGTAAGTAGTTCAGACTATCACTGAGGGTAGCCTCTTTGATAGGTTTTTTAGTTTGGCTGTGTTGGAGCAGTTGGTCAGTGACTCGCTTTGGATCTTCTATTAGATGATGCTAGGCCTACTCCTTGTGGATGTCATGCCTTGGTTCTGTCCAGGGGTAGGGGGAGCATGGTGCTGAGTTTTATTATATATTTGTTTTGTATCAGTTTGATGCTTCTTTGGTTGTTTATGTGCGTGCAGATATGTTCGTGGATTCAACAGGCTGAGTTGCCCTATCCTGTGGTCGCCAATGAGAGCGGAATTTTGGTGCCAAGAATTGCTTAAAAATAGCTAAAAATTATGAATATCAAGGGAAAAATATTCAATGTCAAAGGCGGCGGCTCGATCTAGGACGATTTTAAGCGTCAAAGTGCTTTAAAGGTGCTCGAGTGACACTTGTTGATTTTTCATAATTTTTCAGACAGTCGTGCGGGTTGACACGAGCTACTGGCCAATGCGTGATGCCAAGCCGGACGCCCAGGATTTTTCAGAGTTCAATTCCGAGTCCGGACGGAAAAATGGCCAAGGAAATGGTCAAGATGCGAAGAGGTGGACATTAGAGTGGCCAAAGTGGGCATGACTTTTGGGAGCCCAAGAAATTTAAATGTCACATGAAAGTTTGATGCAAGAAGGAGCATGAAATCGTGGAGAGAGGAGGCGCCAGGATGCACCCGAAAAATGCGCCTCCTCCTCCTTCATCATGGCATGGAGGTTGTATACAACCTATCAAGCAGATCATTCGCCCTCATTCCCCTCTGTATGCTGGTCATTTCGCCGCCCTTCGCTCCTCAATTGATGGCCTGAATGCTGAGATGGAAATCTAGTCTTTCTCTCTCCTCCCTCTCTCTCTTCTAAGGGGGAGTTCATGTGGGAAGAAGAAGGAAGAAGAAAGAATGGTGGAGGCTTGTCCGGCATGGATCGGATTGCTTCCCGGGCTGGAAATGGTGATTTGTGATCGTCATGAGCATGAAGTGTTGTTGATTTTCAGATTTGCAACCATGGACATGAAACCGGAAACACGCAAATAAGCGGTAATTCAATTTTTTTCAAAGGAAACTTGAAATTTCATGGCTTTTGATTGATAAAATGTTGTTCATGTGGGCTAAAAATTGTTTATGTTGCTGTTTTCCATGAGTCCTTGTTGATCATAATCAGCAAATCAGAAAAATATGCATCTTGTGGCTCAAAATAATACACTAAAACACGTAAAATATGGAAAATCAAGGAAAATGATGTTTTTGAGCATAAAAATGGGAAAATGAATAGGAACACCAACTAAATTTTCATTTTTGCTGCAAGAAGGAACTAAGGGCCACAACCCATAACCTATTTTGAATTTTTAGTAATAAAATAATGCAAAAAATAAGGAAAAATGCAAGAAAAATAGAGGAAAAACCATAAAAAATAGGAAAAAAATGCATTTTGGATGCGGAAAATTAATGAAAATTAAGAACAATGTTTGTGAATGTTTGTGGGGACTGAAGCATGAGGATTTGCCTCAGTTCAACCCCACCTTCTTGTTCCAGTGTGTTTTTCTCGCTTTTTACACATAAAATGATGGCAAAATGCCCTATAAATCTATACAACAATGCAACATTTGATCGATGGAAGGGTAGAGTGGTTTAAATGTGTTTAAATGTGGAGTAAAATGATGAAAAGATTTTTGTTTTTGTTTGCATGCCATATAGGTCGGTGAATAATTATAAAATAAGAGCCTAGTAGCACGAGGGTTTCCTTGGTGCTAGGTATGTGCAGCGCCGCATAAGATCGGTAGTTGAAAATCATTGAAAGGATGTTTGGCACATGTGCACAATATTGATTTCATTCATGGAAATATTTAAAGGTATCAGAAATCCTGGATGCACAGCAATTGTTTTCATTAGGATCTTGACCCACGTTGAGTGAGAGACAGGACATCCTAAGCCATAGGCTAGTCGTGGGGTCTAGGGAAAAGAGAAGTAAGGACAATGGTACATTCCTGTATACGATTAAATGGTACCTTGAGTGGATTTTATGCGACATGTTTATATGTTGAGCGATCCATCGAGGGGCCAATCCCCAAGGTGTAGGAGAGTCGCAAAGGGGTGGCGGCATTCAGCCGTTGGAGGACCCCCTGTGTCTGTGCTTCATGCCATTAGGCAATGTGTAAGGGACTCCCTCTGAGGAGTAGTGGGTGAGAGAAGAGTGGACTACAAACGACGTAATACAAACACAAGATGTTTAGGAAGGCAATGTATGTGTCATCAACGCTCCTAGCCGCGAGGCCGTGGGGTTGTTGAGCGCGTGAGATAGAGGTCCGGCTAGTGCACGAGCCAATGCCGGCCCGTTCTAGGTTTCATCATGATGATATTGCCAATATGCATGCTACTATTTTCGCTAAAGTCAAAGACATGATTACGAAAGCCCAGCAATTATACGCTAGACAAGCTAATAAGAAAAGAAAAGCCATTATATTTGGTGATGATTATATTTAGTTACGCATTGAAAAGAGAAGAGTGCAAAGTGTTGAGAAACACCCTGTTGTTAAATTAGCACCTAGATTTTATGGACCTTTTAAAATCATTCACAATATCAATGACAATGCATTCAAATTAGAACTATCTCCACATTGGAAAATCCATAATACTTTTTCATATCAGTTTACTATGACCTTTTAGAGGTTAATTACTTGTTCACCCTGTCTATGAAAACCCTCATTTGTTAGAAGAAGAAATTGAAATTCTTGAACATGAAACTATTCTAGATACTGACTTTATGACCACTAGAACTGACTGTACATACTCTAGATATTTGGTTAAGTTTAAAAATCATCATGTTGAATAAGCCCAATGGATACATGTTCGTGACCTAAGTGCTTACCCCTCACTGCTCGCTCCACATTGAGCTAATAGCAATTGAGAACAATTTCTATCCCACCCCGAGAATATGATGCTAGGAGGCATATTCCACGATGGATTCCGTGAGGTTTTTATTCCATGGTGGATTCCGTGAGGTTTTGCGGTGGATTCCTTGTGCGAGAAGTTGACAGAAACGCTTGTCCTTTTTGGGTGTCATGTTAATTTAATATGCACGTAGGTGATTCCACAAAATACATATTTAAATTAATGGGCGTTTATGAGTTTAGAGTGCACTCATATTAAATTAAGGTTAGGACAGAGTTCCAACCTATTTATTTATTTTGTAGCTGAAGACTACTAGGTATTCACTTTTGTCGATTTAATTTTATTATTTTCTAACAATTGTGAATGCTTCAATTGATGTGTAGAGCAGGCAGCGGTGGCGTTGGAAAGCACTGGGCGATGGCGTGTATTCAAATTACCTAAAAGAATTATTATTTTTGATGGGCATGTGCCTTATCATTAAAGGCATGGCACTAATATTTATTTAGGCACACTTATTTATTGAAGCACTTGACAAATATTTATTATTTTGTATGCGCATAGATGCTCGGTTTAAATATTTAATTATTGGACATTGTATTTGTATTTGGGCACAGCCCGATTTTGGGGATGCCCAACCGTTTTATTCTTTATTTGGATAAAAGCAAACACAAAAGCCAAAGCATGCTAATTGTAAATTGGGTTATTTTTTAGCTTGGAGATGAATCAATTTATAAATATGTGCCTTGTGGAGTGCTCACACAAGGCATGGGGGGAGATTGTACCCAATTTGTCTTTTTACTTCATGTTGTGCAAAATTTTCTTCTTACTTTATGAGTTTTAGTAGAGTTCTTTATTCTTGAGGACCTTTCGGCATTCACTATGCACGCATACAGCATCCCATTTGCATACCAAACCTATAAAATCCCATTAAACCAAAGCCACAAGTAGGCCTTAAGCCATTATAGCAATGATGATCCATTATTGAATTGCATGGCCATGGACACAAGAGATGACTTAGTAAGGTGCATCTGACGATTGGACTCAACTTTCATGATGATCCATTATTGAATTGGCTTCCAACATGGCCATGGACACAAGAGATGACTTAGTAAGGTGCATTTGACGATTGGACTCAACTTTCATGATGATCCATTATTGAATTGGCTTCCAATATGGCCATGGACACAAGAGATGACTTAGTAAGGTGCATCTGACGATTGGACTCAACTTTCATGATGATCCATTATTGAATTGGCTTCCAACATGGCCTTAAGCCATTATAGCAATGATGATCCATTATTGAATTGGCTTCCAACATGGCAATACTTCGTTTAGGGTATTAGCAATGACAAGAAATCAACCATTAGAAGACAATATCATGCCACATTCACACTTGGATAGGATCCTAATAGAGGAGGAACTCCGCATTGCAAGCCAAATCAACTCGGGTGACCTCTTGACTTATGTATTGACGTATATCATATGTGTGGGCATTCGTCCACATGATATGGATTGTCATGCAATATTAGAGTATAACCCAATCTTTTACAACGAGTGGCTCTTGAAATAGTAAGGCACAACGAGGATGTACTAAATGCCCTTATGCCTCTACTTCCACAATCCTAGGAAGAATTTTCATCATTTCCAAGGGGGAGGGGGTAAAGTGGAAGGTGAATGAAAAATCGAAATAGGAGTTGAGCTTCAAAAGAAAATGATGAATTGAATTTTATTCTTCTTTTAGTAAAAATTATCCATAAAGTTATTGCATGGAATGTATGGATTGATTGATGTGAAAATTTTCATTTCTTAATTTATACATTTCACCATATGAAAGTGTTTCTTTCTAATCACTTTACCTTCTACGCAAGAAATGTCCTTCAAAGAGAACTCATTGTGGACTGTTGTGCAGTGACAGGAATCCAAATGGCAGGGTAGCAAGATAAAACCAACAAGCTCCCATTCTCAAAGGAATAACACAAAAAATATTGCTTACCCACTAAGATACACATCTTTAACAAGCTAAATACAACATGCATAACTTGGAGGAGCTGGTGCCATCGGAAAAGGTAGTCAAACAATGCAATCTTGCTAAGTACCTAGAGAAGGTGGGTTCGAACATAGATCATATCAAATGCACCAAATTTTTGAAAACATTTGATGTCTAGAAGAATAGTGGCATGGTGACAATCAGACAAGGAGATGCCACTAGGAGGGTGAAAGTTGAACTTAGCCCGAAGATCATGGAGAAGGTATTGGGGTTAGTGGTGGATAAGTTGGAAAAGAGGCCAAAGAGAGATGTATATGGGATGTTAGGAATGGATAAGAATAAAATTTACATGAATAACAAAATCATATTGGCTAATATTCCTGAGCCCACCATCAAACTACAAGCAAAGATGGTCCACACTCTCTTCTTGAGTCAAAGATATAATGCCGTTATGAATAGAATAGGAGTGCCCTTACTTGAAAGCCTTAAAACAATCTAGGCATTGGAAAAGGTACTAGAAATAGCTCCAAGGGAAATAGGAGGAGAGTCAACTACAATAGTGGAATGAAATAGGACAAAATATGCATCTAAGGTGTCAATCATAGGGTTCAGAGAGGTGCAAACAGCCATAACACAGGAAGCTGTGGGGGAGATGGAAAGAGAAGAAGTAGTGGAGGAGCCCTAAATAATCATGGACCCAAGATAGATCTCCCATTGCAATGATCCCTCTCCCACTTCATTCTCAATAGGGAATTTGAGGGAAGAAGAATTCAATAGATTTCAACAGGAGGAGACAGAACGAGTTGTAAGAAGAGAGAAGCTGATCGCCAAATTCAACAGGAAGAAACCTTAAGTGTGAGGATGATTAGTAAATAAGGGAGGCAAGGTTCTAAACCATCAAGCCAAGGAGAAAGAAGAAGAATCATGTTGAGAATCCCAAGCAAAAAAAACTAGAGCTAGAGTAGAAGGGGGCAGAGACCTAGAAACTTGCCAAACAAAATCAAAGAGACTGGAAGAAGAAGGCAAAAAGAAATGGGGGTAAGAAGATGATCACTTTCGAAGAGCAAAAGAGGAGTCAAAAAGATATGAATAATAACATCAAAAGAAATAGGAGGAAGAGGAAGAAAGGTTGAGAAGAGAGGAGGATGAGCAAATGGATCTTATCATTAGAAGATCAATAGAGCAACCCTCTCGATCTGAAGAGCTATCCATGTGAAGCCCAGAATAGGGAGATGTACCTAGCATATATTGCCACAGAAGAGGTGGAACAAAGGCTTGTGGTAGTTGGCAAGGAAAAGGCTCCCCTGCACCCACCCCTAACTATCATGGTCACCATGATCACTTCAATGTAAGGAACCACAGAAGGAGCAGCCAATGCAAGTAATGACATGACTTGGGTGCAATATCTCATAAGCAAAGTGCACGAGCTTGCACCTGCACCAAGCAAAGGAGCTCCACTTGTCGCAGGAACCAAAAGGCTAGTAACAAGGAGAATACTGATGTAGAATCATGCCAAGGGCCAAAGGTACCCCATCTTGAAGTATCTAATACTTCGGTGCCCTCAATAATACACAGCATAGAAGAGTATGATGAGCAGGTGAAAGAACTTTAGAGTCAACATGACAAGATGAATGAAGAAAGAAAGGCCACACTTTGCCAAGCTAGACGAAGAAAGGAATACCTTTGCAAACTATCGATTAGAAAAAACGAGGCAAATGCCCATAATAACTAAGGAAATGATGGCATTAAAAGAAGCCTTAAAGGCAAGGTAGGGTGAAGAGAGCATGCGAGACCTATATGATGAAAAAAGGGAGAGCTGCATTGCTCTAGAGATATAATGAGCTATCGCATCTTAGGATAGGAGACGCCTTGAGGAAGAGGTCAATAGCTTGAAGGAATGAAGAAAAAAACTACCCAAAGAACTATAGGAGGTAAATGCGCAAGGTGAGCAAGAATGAAGGAGGAAGATGGATGAGCTACATAATAACTTCATGTAGCACTCCATCAGCAGACCATCCTAAGGGAACAAATAGAGCACCAAAATTGAGAGAAGGAATAAATGAGTATATTATGGCGAGAGCAAGAGCAAGTAATCACTACTCTCACACAATATCAGAACCAAGGATTGCGGAAAATGAAAGGGAAGGCGGAAGAATGGGTAGTTAAACATGATGATAGGATTAAAGATTTAGCTTACCACTTGGCACATTCAAAGAGTGAATGCACTATGATAGAAAGCAAAGTTGAAGCTGTGGAGACGGGGATGCTTGAGTAGCAAAAAGCCTTCTTGAACACAATACTAAATGTCACCCAGACAAGAGAGGAAGATACTATTGATGAATTGAAAAGGAAATTAGAGCTGCCAAGGAGAGACTCCATACTAAGTTGCCCAAACCTGACACCAACATAGCTGTGGAGGAACAAAGAGCTCATTTGATCACCATTGGATTATCCATGCAGGAACTTGAATTGCTAGGGTTTTGGAGCAAGAGTAGCAAGCACAACCTCCCCCTAAGGAGCCGAGAGAGCCAATACATGAAGAGGGTCTAGACTTTGAGCAAGACCACGATGAGGAAGCGCAATCGCATGAACCAAGCCCCCCACTGTAAACACAAGTACAAACAGAAGAGCAAGGTGAGGAAACCATACCCCTCGAGAGAATGGTAGGAATGAGGCACAAGTAGAGAGAACAAGTAGATCTAGCACGAAGAAAACTCCAAGCTAAGCTACAATGAGTTCCTAATGTGACCATTCCTCAAGGAGAGAAGTGCTATCTTGTGAACTGGAACTAGGAGCTTGTAGTTGAACCTTTGAAATCGCATTCACCTTCCCTTGAACAATGAACTGAGTGTTATCTCCAAGGGTAGTGGATGAAGTGATAAAGCTCTTGGCAAGGCTAGGGAAGCGATGGTCAGATAAGAGAATTAGATACCCCACAAGGTAGCAATGGGAGCCTACAGAGACTATTGGGAGGATAAGGTGATGGAGGTGAGGTGTCCAGGAATGTGAAGGGATATGAAGCACAACCAAAGTGGCAAAGAAACATTTGGGACTCTAACTTAGATGCCTGGATGGCATTCTGTGGCACACTACCATACGAGAGAAATAATCCTACCTACATGTCCTAGCTGGGAAGAATTGGGGTTGATTTCAACCAAGAGGTACATAATAGGCATGATTTTTCTAAGATCTACCATGTAAATGCCACATCTTTGGAAGAGTGTATGACCTTCACATAGAGGGATCTCCGTCCATCCATAGAATGCTTCCTTTAGGAATTCTCTTCTTGCCCAAATAGCCTCTTGAGAATCTTACTAAAACAAAAGCCTACTATATAGGAAGAGTGGTTGCCACCACTCTTCTTTTACATTAATGCAAGGAGTTATGTAATGACCCATCTCATGATGAGAGCCACCCTCTTGGAAAAGTACTATATGAGCTTATTAGAAGATATGAGCGATAGTATATTTACTTGGTGCAACCACCTATTTTTGTCCACCACACTCCTCAATGTAAGAATCAACTTAAAGGGCTATATGCAGATCCAACCTTTCCTAAGCAAATCCCTCAAGCCTCCCTACCGCTTGGCCACTACCCATGGATGGGATGCCACTTAATGTGCTCCCTTGTGTAACCGAGAGAGAGAGAGAGAGAGAGAGAGAGAGAGAGAAGAGAAAAGAAGTGCAAAAGAAAAGAAAAGAAAAATGAAATTCCTCCATTTGTACTCTATGAGTGTCACAATCATTGCACCTAGGGACTATCCTAGCCCCTCCCCTACTTCACAACTTAGGGCACATCAAGGGTATGACATTTTGATAAACCTATCTCCCTAAGTCACACACAGCATCTCCCTTTACACGAACTAGATCCTTAAGTGTGGGACAACACCTTAGGCTTGCCTATGGTTCTCGACCCATCTCCCAATTCCACCATCACTTGCATAGTGCATGCACGGTAAGGTAGACAGACCCCCTAGAAAGTGTATTCGTTTTTCTTTTTAAGTACATTGTGCAATGGTGTGGCAAGCCAACAACTATGAAAGCCTTCTTCAATCACTAATCTATCTGCGATATTAGCAATATTAAAACTTTCTTCACAGAGTGTCTCCAACCAACCTCCCCAAAGGCTCCAAGAGCCATTCCACACCAACCCTTAACATCTTCAACCTATACCATCAAGTTCCATGGGGTTAGCACTCAATTAGGAGGGTGGTAATGTTAACCCTTGAAATACCAATATGAAAAATCTAGAAAACTAGAAGTAGAAGTAGAAGACAATCCCAAGGTAAGAGAAACATGGAGAACAAGGCGCACTAATAAAATTTTGAAAACACAAAGCGTAGGAAAAAATTCTAAATGTAAGAGGGAGGCGCACAAGAATAAGCACACCTTAATATTTTTACCAAAAGAGTGCCAAGTCATTGTACTTTATTTTGTAAAAGAGCATTGGGCTCTCTCCCATGCAAGTTGTAAAGAATAAGAGACACGAGTTAGGGCCATGCTAATAGGAAAGGAGGAGGAAAAAGAGTTGAGAAATGGAGAGAGGCCGATAACCAAAAGGGATGGCTATCCAAGGAGGAGGTAGGGCATGTATAGAAATCAAAAAGTGAATGAAGAAGCTCATTCTTGGTGTGACACCAAACTTACTCTCTTCTTATTTCTTGCTTCTTGCTTCATTCTTGTGTATGAGAGAGGGAGAGAGGGAGTGTGAGAGGGAGAGAGAGTGTACGAGAGAGAGTGAGGAACCGTGGAGAAGCTCTTTTTCTCTTCTCTTCATATTCTCCTTCTTCTCTTTTATTTTCTCACGTGCATAGCTATGGAGCTTGCTTGAAAGCACATCTTAGATCGTGGAGCTATTGATGGATTTATCGAAGGAGGCAACTCAATCAAATTCAAATGTAAGCTCCCTACACTTGTGTATGAGAGAGTGTGCATGGCTATGTGAGAGGTAGCCATAGCTCTCGGCTTGAAACACTTAAAGCAATAAGAGGTCCATGGGTCTTAGCAGCGTGCTCTCAAGAATGCTGACAGAATTCATCTCAAGGACATTCTTGGAAATCATTACCATTGAAGCATTCCATGGCCTTGGAAAAGATGAGATATTTGCAAGACACATTGATGTTTTCTAGCATTGCTTGTACATGTGCACATTTATTTTAGAAATGATGAAAGCCTAATTTTGCACAACTCACTCTTATGCATTTGAGATCAAAGGTATCACATACCTTGGAGTCTTGTAGGTTTTGGAACTCACATGTTTCAAGAAACACCATAATGCCTTGAGAACCCAACACAATGCTTGTCGAAGAAGAAGAAGAAGAAGAAGAAGAAGAAGAAGAAGAGGGAGGAGGATATGGAGGGAGTGGGGAGAAGAAGAAGAGAAGGAGAGGAGGAGGAGGGAAGAAAAAGAAGGAGAGAGAGAGAGAGAGAGAGAGAGAGAGAGAGAGAGAGAGAGAGAGAGAGAGAGAGAGAGGGGCAATGGGGGAGAGGGGAGGCAATGGGAAAGAGGGGAGGGTACACAAAGGGGGGGAGGTGAGAGAAAGAAAGAAGAAAGAAAGAAGGAAGAGAGAGGAGAGAGGAGAGAGGAGGGAAGGAGGGGGGAACTGTCGGGAGGGTGGGGTTATTTGAATTTAAAAAATAAAAATAAAATGAAAAAATAATGAGTATTTGATTTGTGGTTTTAAAAAAAGAAAAAAAAAGAAAAATCAAATGTAGCCCCCTACGTCCCGTGCACAGGCGCAAGGCGGGGGTAAAAAAAATGTGTAGTGGTGGGACCCATAGAGGGCACTGTCACAGGGGCGAATGGTGCGATGGACCCATCAGAAGACATGTAAATTGAAAAATGCAAATGTTCATGCGCAAGGTGGGAGACGCGTACACAAGTAAAAACATGAAAAATTTAATAAAATCCAAACTGTGCATCGAAATGAAATGCCGTACAAATGGAAGATGTGTAGGAAGGCAAGGGGAAGACAGTTGAAAAATGCAGAGCGTTCACATGAGAAAAAGGCAAAAATCAAGCCCGAAAATGGATAATGGAGGAGGATAAGAATATTAAAGAAGCAAATCTTAGCATATTTTATGTGTAGGTATGTGAACGATACTTATGAGAGTGGATGAATAAGGACAAATGAGCCAAAGAGGTCACACAAATATATGCAATGTATCTCATTAGCAAAGAGAAGTGAATATCTCAAACTAAAAAAGCAATAAAATCATGTACTTGCTCAACCATAAATCAATAAACTTTATTGCATATATTCTTATTATGAATGGCTTTCTCTCATACCCTCCATAATTTTCTTCAATTGGTATCAAAGCCACATCCTTGAGGCTTGTGAGGTAGAGAGGCATCCATAGCTATGCATGCTTAGAGAAGCTCAAGATAAGGAAAAAGTTGTCGCCCAAAGAAGCTCAAAGCTTGAGGTTGAAGACTCTCAAGCCTATCAAGTGCATTAGAGGTGTTAAAGAGGCTTCTATTCAAGAAAGGTATAAGGAAATATCATTCTTACTAGGTCATTATCATATTTGAAGAGTTCTTAGTGGCTACAATTGAAGCATCTTCACAAGGTCTATTTTTCAAGCTTCTTGTGTTGTGTGCCAAGTAAGGGTCAACTTGAACTCCCAACCTCCTAAGGGGGATACTTAAGGGGCTTGCTTGTACAACTAGAGGGCTTAAACACCCTACTTCTAATAGAACATAGATAGAGACAAAGAAGAGAGAGAAATCATAGCTACTTATGGATTTTGACTCCCAAATTCAATCATAGCGTGATGAGAGGATGATACCGATAGCTTCATTGTTGTCAAAAACATATTGAAGGCATGCACAATTTTTGGATCGCCAAAAAAACAATTACCCTACTTTTCAACATTATCTTCTTTATCCTCTTCTTTTAGGCTTATATCCAAAGGCTAAATTAATCTCATATTGAAAATCCCTTTCCCACCTCATCATTCAAATCAGTTTCTTCCTACATGCTTCTTCACATTAGTAGAACTAATCCATTTACTTGGACATTGCAAAGATTTTATTTAGTTGTAAATTATTTATGTTGCCTATGCTTAAAGCATTTTCGAATCAAAAGTCGTTGTATTTGCATTTGCACAATTCAAATACATCTAGACTTGAAAAGTAACTTTGTCCTTCTTGTAAATCAAAGCTAGATACTGCCATGGCAGATAACCCGATGAAACCTCTCCATTGAGCAAAATGTTGACACAAGATGTCGTTGATAAATTCACAAGGTTCATATTCCACACTTGGCAATCCAAAATGATGTATTTTCTTATGCAAAAGAGCTTATGGGGCATCGTCATTGGGAGATACACAACAACAAGTTTTGGAGAAGAATATGAACCAAGTAATAAGAAAGTGTTGAGATACATAGCAACAGGTTTAGGTGATGAGTGCATGCATCACATTGATGGTATTCCAAGTGCAAAGTTAGCATGGGAGGAGCTCGATAAAGTTTTCAACACCAAATCCAAGCACTCCAAGGTAAAGCTTCTGATGTGACTTTATAAATTGAAGTTTAATCCAAAAGAATATCTCACAAGTCACTTGAATAAGTATAAGGGTATTAAACAAAAAATGATTGTTTTAAAAATAACACTTGATGAAGATAAGGCAAAATCTATTTTATTAGCAAGTTGTGATGTTGATGGCTATCAAAATTTAGTCAAAACATTATCTAATATGGATGATTTACAGTTACATGACATTGAGACATCTAGAGAGAGAGAGAGAGAGAGAGAAGAGCAAAATTAAACCCATTGGAAGCACTACAACCACTACTCGTGACAATGTATTTGTTCCTATAAGAAAATGAAGGCTCAAATGCAATCATTATGGATTAACTAATCATGAAGAAAAAAATTGCACAAAAAAAGATAAACATCAATGTACAATTTTGTAGATACTTTGGTCGTTTTGAAAGAGCGTGCTATCCAACAAAGCAAACCATGCAAACAAGCCATGTCAAAATCATAATGTATCTAAATCAAACCAATCGAAAGATGTATCTCCATCCAATGGACACCTATTCTAAATCCCACAGTTGTAAAGTCCACTGTTGGTACCAATAATGTAGCTAAGGGAACGAACATCCTATTCAATCCAATGCCCTTTCCTTGCATTAGTCACACCTACCTATGAGTATAATAGGGGACTCGACCCGGGGGGTGGGTTAATCTTGTAATCACATCCCTAGTGATAATGGAAATTGGGGGGGTGGGTTAATCTTGTAATCACATCCCTAGTGATAATGGAAATTGGTAATGACCAACCACGCATCGAGGGGGGGTTTGTTAGTATATTTAATGCATAGGTATATGAACAATGCTTATGAGAATGGATGGATAAGGATGGATGGGGTGGCAGCCAAAGAGGTCACACACTAATGTATACAATGCATCCCATAAGCAAAGAGAAGTGAGTGTCTCAAATTGGAAAAGCTATAAATTCATGTACTTGCTCAACCATAAATCAATCATCTTTCTTGTATACATTCTTATTATGAATGGCTCTCTCTCATATCCTTCATAATTTCTTCAACAAAGTTACAAAGGTGCGAGCAACTTCCATGGGTTATAAGGAAAGGAAACTTCGATTACTACTAATGTTATCGCTATTCTTAAACGGTGGAGCATGAAAAAGATATATGCAACATTAGGCATTTCCTATTAAAAGATAATCTAAAATTATTAGATTTCCTAAAAATGTCTATTTTTTAAAGTAAACTTTTCGATGATGTTGGAGGCCAAGGTGAGAGTCAGTAGAGCAGATGAAGCTTCTAAAGGTGTTCTTAAAACAGAAGCATCTAATTGGATTTTTGAGAGACTTTCAACATCAAGCCCTTCACCTTCCTAGTTCCTACAAATGTTCCTAATAGTTTATTCGTGGAAGAAGTTTAAATAGCATCTAATATAACCAGGGTTAGTCCGCAAGACTATGAGGCTATACACAATATGATAGCAAATTCATTGGCTCATAGCAAAATAAAGCACATGATTTTGCCTCGTCCGTTTTGGCTTAAAGCCATAGGACAAGCCTAAAATATATCCATTGTTGATTCAATAGGATAATGTTTTTAAATCATAGATAAAATGAAAGTGGATGGAACTAAAGTTGTCAAGATTTCTTATGGCTATGATAACTTCAAAAATATTTTTGTTGACTTGATTAAGTTGCAATGTTTCATGGCTTGTTTCTACAAGATGCAATGCTCAAAAGGTATTGACTTGTCTTACTTTAACATTAAGGATTCAATATAGTACACCTGTTTCTATTAAGTCTATGCCAACTATGAATGCTAGGCTAACCTTGGCATTTGTTATCAGGCAGCTTGACGAATGCCAAATCGTAAAGGGACACAAGTTGGAGAGGATGGATCTTAATTGATGAATTACACCATGGCCTATGTAAAAGATAGCATTCTTATTTGACCATTTAGTGTGTAGTCAGACAAAAAATTTGGTGCCTAGCAATGGCTGAAGTGTCAAATGAAACCCATAATGTTCTCTCTTAGATCTTCCAATGTACTCCATATCTCGATATAATTTTTAGGGAAACAAGTGGTGAGAAGCTCTACATGGAAGGAGATAGAGAATTCAATATTAAATGGTACTTGGGTGGTGATCTCAAGACACTGAAGTAATGTTCAATTATGGCACTGAGGCATCAACATCATTGGCTTATCCATATTGCATGGAAACCAATGATTCTTCTGAGGCCATGGATAATGTTACATGGAAGGGAGGAGCACTAACATGCAATAGAAAGGTGCCACCAAATAGGTCATGCCTTGATGAGAATTGGAAAGCCATATTTCCAATTAACATTGAGAATGTCCATTTTTTCACTTTGCATTACCTTATGCACATATTTGACAAGATGTTGACGTTGCATGTCAATTATGTATACACAATAGAGCCTTTCTCCAAATGTGACGTGGCTATTGAGAAAGTTGAGAAGCTATTAAATTCATTATTAGGTGTACATGGAGGCAAGATTAAGATTAAAAAGGACCAGAAAACATCAACCCTAACTTATGATATAGCACATAAAATATCAATGAGTGGGACAAAGGTGAAGAAAATCTTAAGAAATATGATAGGCAAGCCATCAAAGTTAAAGTGGGAGCTATGAAAGATTTATGCATATGAATACATATTTAGAAAGAGACCCTAGTTGTAAGAATGCAAGGGCGAAAATTTGACATTCTTTTGTTAAGCTAGTGTGTATAATGCTAAAACCCTCAACAGATTGCGCCACTCAAGTTGAATTTCATACAATAGTCAATGATTTTACAAAGCTAGTTGACAATGCATGAAGAGAAACCAACATCACCCACCACATGATAAGTCTTCAAGTATATTACTTGCATGTTCTTTTTATATTTGTATAATTTGATATTTTAAATCTATTTCAATGGTCCATATATTTAAAGCATATATTATATGCTCATGGATTATATTTTTTAGAGAAGTATGGGTATTTTGAAAATGTAAAGCATCTAAGTTATGAAGTCTCGTTACCGAGCTTGTGGTGCGTGTTTCAAGAACACTTCCTAGGGAGATGGTCATATATAAAAAAGTTACCTTGTAAATGTTTGATTGGTTTTATAGATGTACCTTTAGCCACTCCATCATATTGGAGAATGGTAAGGCTATCGCATTGGCCAAGTTTCACAGGTAAAAAATTCAAGCACATAATAAGGAAAGGTGGCAAAACACATCTGTAGTGAATACGCATGGAACATGGTGCATGGCATGGTAGGCAAAACACATTTGTAGTGAATACGCATGGAACATGGTGCATGACATGGTAAAGGGAAGAGTCAAAATAGACACATATGAAAAATTGTGTGTGAACCCCCTTAAACCTTAATACTAAGTTTCATGCAAATAGAGCTCTTTTAGTTCATTTCTTATTCCATATGTCTATTACCTTGTATTTTCTTCATATTTTCTAATCCATCTCATGGCCCACACTAAGCAAATTGTGTGATGACATCCATAACCAAGCCAAGTATTCACATGTTCACCATAGCAAGGCAAAGAGATCCCCAATTTTAGTCAACAAAATGATTCCGACAATAGTGCAACCTCATTGTCTTTGCAGTCCTTCCCCTCCCCCCTAGCAAAAAATCCCCAAGGCCAAGGTCCATCCAAAGGTTTGAAGATCCTCCCTAGATTGTACTTGGAGACCTTGAAAAGAGCTCATGAGTAACAAAACCATTTAGAAGACAAAGAAACAAGTGAAGATGTGGAAGGTGATAACACCCATCCAAAGAATAATGAGAGTGACACTTCTACGAACGAAGAAGATGGCAACAATGATATTGAGGGCAATATGATGATGACATCATAGGCCCCAAAACAAGATTTATTGGCCCAAGCTTAGTGGCAAGGGCCCCATGAGATGCCCCAAGATACAAATTGAGCAACCCAAAGCACTTCCTTCTCCTCCTCTAATATCACTCCTCTCTAGGCCCTATCAAGAGCAACCCACACTTGAGACCCACAACCTTCATCCCAATAAGCACAGATATGACAACCATGATGAGGTTCAATCGAGTAAGTCTCAAGGCAAAGACTAAAGAGGAGGAGGGAGTGCATGTGAGAAGCGAGCTTTCGGAGCGAGCTTTTTTTGGCAACTTCTAGTTTTATTCCACATAGTCCATTTGGCCCTCTTTTTCTTTTGGGCATATATCAAGCACCACTACTACTCCTCCATTGCCACCACCACCACCACTAGCATTGCCATATCTTACTCTCCCCCTCCTCATTAGAACCACAATCAATTCTTCTCTCTCTCTCTCTCTCTCTCTCTCTCTCTCTCTCTCTCTCTCTCTCTCTCTCTCTCTCTCTCTCTCTCTCTCTCTCTCTCTCTCTCTCTCTCTCTCTCTCGGAGACCCACATTATGAATTTCCCTCTCCTCCCCCCTCAATAACACCCTCTCTCTCTCTCCTCCCCCTCTATATTTTTCTTTTTTACACGCATCTCTGTCTCTCTAACAACACATCAATAGTTCTCTCTCAATTGCTTTACACCACTACATTAAGCTTATATGATTAATTTTTATAATATTAGCACAATGTTAGTGGTTAAATTACACATACACAAGCAATGTCACACTCACGTATACATTCACATCTCCTCTCTCTCAATTATTTGCATGAATATTATATATTACATCATGATATATTAGTACTTCAATTGTGCACACATAAGCAAAACTCGATACACTTATACTTACTCATCTCTCTCTCTCTCTCTCTCTCTCTCTCTCTCTCTCTCTCTCTCTCTCTCTCTCTCTCTCTCTCTCTCTCTCTCACGCACACACACACACACACATTAGGGACCAACCATCAACATATCACTCTCCTAAAAAACACATCACACACATGCACACGCACACACATACGCATGTTGAGGATCCACGACATGTGTCTCCCTCTTCTCCTTATGAATAACAACCTCTCTCTCTCTCTCTCTCTCTCTCTCTCTCTCTCTCTCTCTCTCTCTCTCTCTCTCTTTGTAATTTTCAGTCCCAACATTGTCATTTATCATCTCTCTCCCTCTCTCTAACAATGCTTTAGTAGTTCTCTCTCCTTAACTTATTTACATCACTAGATTAAGCTTATGCACTTATCTTTGATAATATTATCACAATGTTAATGGTTTAGTTATGCATACATATGATATATCACACTACATATACACTCGCATCCCCCCCTCTCTCCCTTCTTTGCACGTATTTTGTTATTATCTATTGATGTGTCAGTACTTTAATTATGTATACACGAGCGACCCACATACACATTTACTTATACTTACACATTCCTCTCTCTCTTTCTACTTCTCTCTCTCATCCTCATTTCATTAGGCTTACATATGGATTGGAGTTATATATTTGTTTACAATAGACCCTTGTAAGAAATTACTTCACAATCTCCATAAAATATAGCTCCATATTGCTTCATTACCTACAGCTATTATTTAAACTCCAAACTTCAACAACCAAATATGTTAATATAGTGATACATTTCACATTACTACAAAAACTACAAAAAAAGACTAAATCCACAAATTAACTTGTAAGTTAGTGACTACTATGTGCAAAGCAGATGAACATGTTTATTGCAAACATTAAATATCAATCTAGCTCCATTGCTAGAAGGTGAAATGGGTATTCTCTAACAAACTCCTAGACTTCCCCATGAAAACCTTCTAGCTCAATCAAACAGGGAAGCTTGTCTTCCAAGAAGATGGTATTCATGGGATTTTCCTCAGTAAAATAGGCAAGCACATGTTTGAAGAGGATGGTATCCATGGGATTTTCTTGAAATGTAGATGGACATATAAAAGAGTTAGGTGGGTTACATTGCATCTTCTTTATGCTATCATCAACAAATAATATAATTGTAGGGCTAAAGTGTGGACAATCAATATCATCAAAATATTTTAGAAATTGTAGCTTCACCCTTAATCCTTTCCAAAGAACGAGTTACAATAACAAATGCACCAGAGGTATCAAATTTCTATGATTAGCCATAGTCTCTTTAGAAGAAGACACAAAAGTGCACCATATTCTAAAGAATATATGTGGAATTCCTTACCAGGAATTTGGATCCTCATGTCTCTTACACCTCTTTTTCTTCAAGTATTTTTGGTATAATGCCTTCTTATTAGAGGGAAATTCACCTCTAGGTAGTCCAGGAAGATAGGACATCTTGCATTAGATAGACCTACCTTGATTGTTCTCTTTGTGTGTATGTGTGTGTGTGCATGTATATACGCATGTGTGTGTCTCATTAAGAACTTGTGTCTATCTCTCTCTTATTAAAAAACTACTGTCACTAAAAATCTCTCCCTCTCTCTCATTAATATATATACATATTAATGTGTGCATGTACTTATGTGTGTGTATTGGAAGTCCTAACACATACACGCACATGCATATACATATGATTAGTTCAAAGAAGTGTAACTATACTCTATAGCTTATGAATATTCATATTACAACAACATGATGTCAAGTTAGCAAAGACATGTACAATGAGATATTAATATGATACTCTCTCTCTCTCTCTCTCTCTCTCTCTCTCTCTCTCTCATAAAGCATATTGATTGATAATCGAATTTATACTTGTTTTCGCCAAACAATATTAGAAAATGAAAATGAGGTTGAGTGAATTGACTTTATAAGCAATGGATTTAAATTTTTAGTTTTAAAAGATTTATTAAAATTTTAAAATAGTTTTTTAAAATAAAAATAATCCATATATATATATATATATAATTTTAAAGAATTATACATATATATAAATAATTAAAAATTTAAATTCCTCTATTTATTGATCGTGAATTTCTAATACATCTTGACTTATTGTAAAGCACTCATACCATATAAATTATCTCCATTCTTTTGTCCATCTAAAATGAAAAAAATTTAAGAAGTTTCAAAATATACGCGTTCCAACCAAAACAAAACGATTTCGATATTAAATAAGCTCACCTTTCTACTACTAATATAGAAGAAGCTCTCCATATAAATGCTTTCCATCAATACAAGATGCGCCAACAGATTTAGGAGACTCCAATGATTACTCATTGTGACTGACTCAATCATTCCATCCGGCATATGAAATTGAATATCAAATGCTTGTCTTCCCATGTCTTTAATGACTCCACAAGAATCCATTAGTCTACTTTGTTCATCCAATGTCAGCAATAGAAGCATCTGTACAATGATGAACATGCAATCAAGTAATGGAAGGTAACACTAAGAACCACCTCTCTACATATAAACATGTCACCTTCGTGCACCCCATCCATCTCATTCCATCCTTCTTCAAAATTGGAATTATAAACATCCTTACAAATGAACATGGAGGGACATTAGTATATATTAGTGGGTTTGAAGATATAAGAAAAACTATGAATTGGCACTAACCAAGAAAGACCCATTGATATGGAAGCTCTCCTAGATTTGAATGAGCTATGAATGTCATATAAGATCTTTGATTTTAATATCTCAAGTGTCCACTCATCTAGAATGGATCATTCCAAAGGATTGAGAGATGGACAATGAAGTAATTTAAGAGAACCATACAAATTAGCTAATGTAGGCACTGTATACATGAACTTATAGAAGAAAATATTATGATCCATAAGACTTTTTGATCATCATTGTGTTATCCGTATCTACATGTAGAGCTTTATATGTCCCATACAAGCTTCTAAAAGGCTAATACTCGACAAAATTAGAAGAAAAAATGTTTGTTGGGAAATAAGAAGTAAAAGCTTTAATAATATATGAAAAGTTAAGAACATCACTACAATATATAGGCCTTGTACCGACGTTTAAAGCGACGAAAATACAAACAACAAAATTTGCCCCCATCATCGCAAAAAGCGTCGTTATTAACGACGCCATAGAAACGTTAGTATTGGCATCTCTATCAGCGTCGCTATTGGCGTCGCTATGCACATCGCAAACCGTCTGTACTGGCGTCACTATTTTGTGATGTTGATAGCGATGCCAATACCGACGCTGATAGCGACGGTTTGTGACGTGATTTGCGACGCTGATAGCGACGGTTTGCGACGTGCATAGCGACGCGATCAGTAAAATTTGCGACGCTAATAGCGATAGTAATAGGGGAAAATTTTTGTGGCAGGGCAGCAAGCTGCCTTGCCACATATAGCACTGTGTGCTTTATGAGAGCCATACAAAATAGTTTCTGCACTACTGTGTACAATGCGCTTGCAAACAAAAACAATGTATACTGAAATCAAAAACTGATACATGAAATAAATACACGATCGCATAAAAAGCAATTGGTACAATCATGAGAGGATATCACTAGTACATAGAACATGTCTACATAGATTAGGCGACTCAAAAATAAAGGTATGTGAGCTCTAGGGATCCAAGGGCGAGCTACGCATCCTCGTCCCCTGAAAGCTTGTCCCGCCGCAAAGGAGCATCGAACGGACTCTGTAGAAAAAAAAACAACACATCAGTCCACCATACAATAATGCATTCAAATATCTCATGGTAACTACCGACAAGAAAGATGAGTGACTTACAGGGCCGCCGCGTCTATACAGTCGGTCGATCAATGCAGTGAGACCATGCTTCTTTGCATATCGAGTCTCAAGGCCAGTCGGATCGTGATTTGTAATGGAGTGCTATAAAGAAAACAAAATGCTAACTATTAGAAACATGATTGTCAGTACAAAGAATATTTCAAAAAAAATAAACAAGCAAAACAAAAGAAAAACTTATAAAGTCCTCCAAATATGTCATGTGGCCACCACTCCCAAGATGATGGACCACTTCGACCTCGAGTCGTGCCCTCACGGCCTCGCGCTGCTAACTCCAACGTCCTGGAGAATCTGTAGCCTCCTCCCTCAGTCGGCTCCAGTTGTCTGCATCTAACCATTCAGGCTTTGCAGCCCCTCTCTTGATTGCCTTGAGTGCCTCGGATCGTCTATGCGACATGTATGCATGCATGCAATCCATCATCCAGCCCGTAGAGAATCTATCTACTGCGGTTAGCACTGGAAACTCCTCGTGCAAGGATGCTACTATGTAGTCCTTGCTCCCCTCCGGTATATTCTTCCAATGATCCAAGACGTTGTGTCGAAAAACTTGTTGGCACAACTCTCTCATGTGAGCCATCACCCTCCTCCCCTCATCATTCATGATGATGGCTCCTGATCTACTATCGACCAGATATCCATAACCCCTGGGAGTCTGCCTAAGATGTGTTCTCTCCCATCTGCGTCCACGCTCCTGGGCATATCCAGGAGACCCCTCTGCATCCGGTGTACTGATGAGGGTAATCTCTCTCGGAGTGGCTGCTGACAACTGCACAAAAGTCAGAGTAACTGGAATAGACACCCCCATAGGTGCGACAAATCCTGGAGGTGATGCAGCTCTAGTTGAACGACGAGACGGAGACACCACGTCCGTGTCTCCACAGTATCCACTTGAGCCACGAGAGCGAGGAGTCGCACCTGTATCCCGTGTCGACCGCGGGCTCACTGCCTCTGTATCTCTACAGCATCCCCCTGATCCCGATGCACTCCCTCCCTTTGGCCCAAGTCGTGAGCGTCGAGATTGTCTGCTCGAAGCTGAAGCATCCGATCGCGCTGAAGCAGATCTAGCAGAGCACCCTGACGAAGAACGAGACAACTCCTAGTCTGCCATCTCTCTGAATCTAGTGATCTGGTCTAGAGACATGCGTGCAAAGATGTCATGTAACTCCTCATCGCTCATCCCTCGACTCATCTTGAAAATGTCACATGCACATACAAAAAATGATGTTAGAATAATCAATTTAAATCATACAAAGCACAGTAATATAAATCATTTTTTAAAAATCTAACTTAAAATGCATATCTTATGTACCCTTATAAGCGATTGGTCAACGAATTGAGTAAGTGGGTGTTCCAAGTATGAACTATCCTATGGTCCCATGTTAATCTCTTGACACAACTCCGCATACACTGGAAGGTCGATATACATGTCACCACAAAAGAATGAGTCTGCCTCGTTCTTAAAGAATTCTTCGACTCCTGTATTTCAATCATTGTTAGCCGATGCTAGCTCCAAGCTTTCGACGGCCTCCACCCCTTGCAATATCGACCCCTCTATTTGCATATTATCTTCATCTATGCTCGGAACATCGCTTTGATCATATACTCTCGCACTTCGGGGAGTTGAAGGTATAACATACCCCCATCGAGGTTGTTGGGGGTTTGGATAGAAGATTACATGTTCACAAACACGTACAAGAGAGTTCAAACCATTGTGACATAAACCATGTCGTAATACAATTAGCAAGCAAATGACTCCATGCATAAAGCTTCCATTGACATAGAATGCTTGCTTTAGATTACCTAAAAAAATTTATGTCTTTCTTCTTGGTTCCTATCAAAGAAGAGGGCCTTACAAATAGTTTTGACATGAATACTCTTTTCCTTTACCTATGTGGCATATGACTATGCTTCGATTTCCCACCATCTTAAGTGACTTGGAATTTGAAGTGTTGAGGGAGGTCACCTCCTACCCTTTTCCCCTACATGCATCCATAAGGAGAGGACAAATGCAGCGATGGAGGAGTAGTCTTTCTTGTCAACACTCATCTAATGCCATTTTTTGTGGACAAACTCAAAAACTCATTCAGTGCCCTTGAAATTTTTAGTGACGAAGGTACTTGCCATTATATAAACATAAGAATGGGTATACGTATACGATACAAACACACTAGATGATCTCCTAGTAGCACTTGTTGGGGCTACTTGTATTATTGTGAAGTTGTGAGTCTACATCTTGCTCATGCATTATCATGCATCTACTTCTCTTTGTTCATAAAAGAAGAACATACAATAATTTTTGTTTGGTACAAATGATGCACTAAGTAAATATGTGCAAAACCCCAACATTCTCAAGAGGTAAAATGTTATACTTTTACCAAATTAAAAATATTATTACAAAGAAAACACATTGATAGAAGAGCAAAACTTTCTTTTCACAAGAATTATATATAGAATAACATAATTGAATTGTAATTAGTAATAGTAAAATGTCAAAAGTAAATCATTACAATCGGTTAGTGTGCCTAAGTAGAAATATGAGCTCCGAACATGGGCAAAGAGAGATGAGAATAGAGCATGGGGCATGTAGGCTCGGGGGGACCAATCAGCAGGCATATTGATATCCATTTTATTATATGCAAATGATGTGGTATTGATTGCAGACTCTCTTGAGGGCTTTTAAAGACACATGGATGCATTGTAAACATTTTATATGCATAGAGGATCAATAGTGAACCTTTGGAAGACAAAGATGATGGTGGTTAATAGTACATTCAAGTCATAAAAATAGACCTTGCTCAATTAGATGTCAAGACATGGATAGCACTGATATAGAAAGTAGAGACAAAGATGGCGTTTTATTGAGAGCATCTCCTTCATACCACAAAGGTTTTGCCCACAACCTTTTCCATTTCCTCTCTCTCCCTCCCTCCCTCTCCCTCTCCCTCTCCCTCTCTTTCTCTCTCATTTCCTCTCCTTCTCACAATATATCCTAACACTTTTCGAAAGCAAAAGGGAGAGGGAGAGAGAGAATGCACTCCCTCTCCCTCTCTTTCTCTCTCATTTCCTCTCCTAAACAAGCAAAAGAGAAAGCGATTTAAACCCTAAACAAGCAAAAGAAGGAGAGAGGGAGACTCACCGATGAGATATGGCGACTGTGGGGCGGCTCCTCTTCGCAATGAAGGCTCCTCCTCTCCTTCGCGAACAACGGTGACGGCGGCAGCGACGGCGGCGGCAAGCCTTCTTCCTCTCCCTCTCTTACGACGGTCGCTCTCTCTCTCTCTCTCTCGCTCTCGCTCTCAAAACATAAGACGCAAAAATGCAAAATAAACCCGCGCTCGATTTTAGCCTGTTTTTTTCCCTATGGAGCGTCGCTATTTGCGTTGCTGTGTCGCGACGCAAATAACGACGCCGGTACTCGCGTCACTACCCGCCGTCGCTATAGGCTTAATCCTTGTAGTGCATAAAAGCAATGACTTACAACTTGAGGGGAAGAATTGTTGAGTACTTCCAAGAGGTTATTTCAAGAAGAATAGTGCACATATACAAAAGTTTTGTATATTGACCCAAAACTTACCCAAGAATAGTTTGAAAATAGGGTTTTCTCATAACATTTGCCTTTCTAAACTCTTCATCATTGATTAACCAACATTTGCCCACCTATCTACAAACTAAAATCATGGAAGTCAGTTAACTTTTACCCTGAAAATAGATCATGTCTAAAAGAATCTTCCAAAAGCATCCATGAACCAACACCTATAGGAGGCCAAAGTGCAATAAGTAGAGTTGGAGCTTTGGAATGATTGTATGAGGATCTTAGAAGAGACAATGTTGAAGCCATAGCAATGAGGCAAGATCTGTAAAAAGGATCGGATACCACTTAGAATGCTTACATAATTTTTTTGGTTGAGTCAAAAGACCAAGTGATAAAGCTCCAAATTCAAATCAAGGATAAAGACATAGAGTTATAGGAGAAACATCTTGAGGTAAAAGAAAAAAATAAAGTATTCAAAGTCAAGGAGGAAGACAGAGAAAATCGATGCAAGATGATGAGTACAACATGATGACCAACTTGATAAGGCCCTATTGTTGAAGGCTACATTGTAAACCCATTAATCCTTCTTGAACAATGCTCCTTTCTAATTGCTATGCTTGTCCATTGTATTATGTACATGGATAGTAGATATGAAATCATGGGGTCACCTTTGCTAACATGTAGATGTCGTTGAAATGAATTTGAGAAGAATACTACTTAGAAGGAGATGAATGTGAGTAAGAATACTTCAGAATAGTGGTAGATATGGAGATGGGAGAAAGAGAGAAATTGGATGCTATGTGGCTATGGCTTGGAGAAATAGGGGGTTGTGTGGCTATGGCTGGGCGCTATGTGATTGTGACTGGGAGAAGTTGGGAGTTATGTGGCTATGGTTGTGTGAGTATAGAAAGATGACAAATTTTGTGGATTGAAGGTAATATAATGACCATGGAAGAAATATAGAAGTTGGGTGTTGTGTGGCCATGGTTGTGTAAGTGTAGAAACTTGAGAAGATTTGTGGAATGGAGGTAAGGGAATGATCAAAAGTGAAGCATGTCTCACAAAAAGACACAAAAAAATGCTTGTTTTGACTATATATGACAAAAGAAGAGGTTTTAGGGGGAAATGGGCCTTTTTTGGAGAGGGGGAGAAATTTCAAATATTGGGTTAACTTATTGGACACCCAGTGGGATCCACCTAACATGGGGTAGTAAAAGTAGCGGGGAAGAGGGACATAAAAGGGCAAGCCTATCCGTGGTAGGGATAAGGGAAAAAAGGGAGTGGATAAAATGTGCACACCATCTTCTTTCCTGTTGGTCTGCCTAAAATCTCCTATCATTAGGATAGCTATTAACTCTTAAGCTAAAGGACCCTTTTTGAGTCCATATTTCCCCTAATGGGTCACAAAACTATGGTAAATGAGTGTGAAACTATGGAAAAAAGACCAAAATACAAAGCTTCCATTGCTAGGAATGTTTGAGTAGCAATTGGGATATGTACTACAACTAGCAATGCAAGATAGGCATAAATCACTAGGGTACCAAGTACTGCAACTAGCAATCGGGATATGTACTGCAACTAGCAATGCAAGATAGGCATAAATCACTAGGGTACCAAGTACTGCAACTTGCAATCGGGATATGTACTGCAACTAGCAATGCAAGATAGGCATAAATCACTAGGGTACCAAGTTCTGCAACTAGCAATCAGGATATGTACTACAACTAGCAATGCAAGACATGCATAAATCACTAGGGTACCAAGTACTGTCAAAGACACAAAGATGTCAAAGAGATAGATGTAATCCTAAATAAAAGAGTAGCATGCACATAAGTCAACTATGCATATGTGATCTCCAGAAGCAACAAAGATCCACCAATCTATAACTAACTCACTACATATGAATAGTGAGGCTCAAGTATATAACCAAGCATGCATCCAATTTTGATAAACCCTTTTGATAGGAGTAAGTATCAGGTGTACAACCAAAGCTAAATCAACCCACAATCATTAGTATCTACATGAATAATGTAGACCATAACTAGGCAAGTAAAAGTCTCCCACCACTGACTCATAGGCAAGTAAAAGTCTCCCACCATGAGAATAAATACATAGGCAAGTAAAAGTCTCCCACCACTGACTCATAGGCAAGTAAAAGTCTCCCACCATGAGAATAAATACATAGGCAAGTAAAAGTCTCCCACCACTGACTCAAGAGTCCAACCTCTACAAATAAAATATTACCTCATAGTATGTGAGTACCCAATGACGTGAAGTAATACATTTGGGGGCATGTTTTATGCAATAAGTGTTCAAGGCCATAACCAAGAAAGCTTCAAGTCAAGTAGCCATTGTTTAATCATAGGAGCTCAAAATGAAAGCCTAGAGCTCAACATAAGTATATCCAAGCATAATAACCAATGCCACGAATCAATACATCAAAATTCAAGCATAACGTAGCTAGAGCCCCAAGAGTAGCCCCATATTTTTTGGTGCATTTTTAGGGGGGGTTACCTTGTTGCTCCTTCTCTTGCCATTTGGTCCTGCCACCTTGCCTGGTGTTTTGCCCAATCTTTAGGGGTATTTCTAGCTTCCTTTGGCTTTGTCTTTGGTATTGATTGAATAGCTTTCGATTAGCCATTACTCTATAGTCCAGGACATGTCTATTATTCACTGTTTGGACAACAAGTACTTGCTTGCTTTATGCTCTATTGGTGCTTATAGGGAAAGTTTTCAATTCTTGGATGATGTATTGATAATATGGTAGGCTTTTGGACTGATTAGAGATTGTTTAGCTTAGTTCTTGAAGGGTTCTTTGCTATTATCCTATGGACAATGAATGATGACGCTCTTCGGTCACTTGGAAAGCTCAAACATTGCTAGGGAAGGGTTGGTGGGGAAGGGTTGGGAGTTGATCCAAGAAGAGATGGGGCTAATGCAAACCTCATTGAGTGGCTACCATGAAAGTTGAGAATGAAGCTCACTACCCAGGCTGAAGTGATATATCGGTGAAGCTCATTGAATGATTGATCTAATACAAGTTGAAAGGTGGAGCAAGAGTGAAAGTACAAGCAGAAGTAAGAGTTATGAAGGTTCCATCAAAAGAGAGCAAGATGGTGTGTGGGAACTCCAATAGTCACCTGTAGTATATCGGTATGTGGGCAATAAATACAAGTAAATGTAGGTGGCTAGTCACATGTGGCCTTTAATCCCCAACAACAACAATAATGATGATGATGATTGTGCTAAATAATGGATGATGACTAAGGCTTGGAGATCATTTTAGAAACTTTATACAACTTTTTTTGAAAATGTTATTACATGGAACGATAAGAAATTGTTTGCCTTTAGTAATTACACTTTTCCTTTTGTCATTGAATCCATTTTTATCATTGCATAAGCGTTGCTCAATATCCAGGTCACCATCCCCTAAGTATTCTTTAGCATTTTACTACCTTCCCCCTCATGTCATGTTACATATTATAAATATTACTATTGTATTATTAATAGCGTAATCATAATAACAATGTTATTAACATTATTAAAAATTGACACATTAATATAAATTGTCAATATTAACTCATGTAGTATATTATTAACATTAGCACTACTATATTTTATTATAAACACTTACACTGTACTTTATAATGAACATTTAATTTATATACATCAATTTATCAAACATTCATTATAAATAACATTCTATTATGATAATAATCAAACAATTCATTAATAATTTAGAATTGAAACATTTATAGTAATAAACATTGGTTACATTTAATATAATAATTATAAAAACTAGTCCTTATACAACATTTTATTTTACTATTCACAATTAATGTTTATTTGATAATTAATAATGATAAATGTTTCTTAATAATCTATAAGTAAATGCTTATTATAATAGAGATAAGCATTTTCTAAAATGTTTACCATTGATGTTTTTTGTTTAAAACTTTAATGTTATTATTGATGTTTCTATATTAACAATGAATAGTTAACATGATAATAACAAGGGTTTATATATGTTTAGGTAAGTAACTTTAACAAAGATGTGGTGCAGTCCCCTTCAAGGCCAAGGGTGAGGTGAAGAGTAGTATTTGAGGGAGTGATGCAATTTGCACTTTGATAGCTTACCAGAAGCTTTAGCTTAACTGCCACATTATAGGCATGCTTCCTACTTCTTACAACTTTGGACTCTTACTCGAGGTTATAAATATTTTACTCCTTTATGAACAGAGTTCCATGCACGCATTTAAAAAATTGTTTTAGATGCAAAAATGTTTATATAGTATAAACAAATAACCACTATTACAAAAGTTTATGGGGCTAAGGAAGAAAGAGTTATTGGCAAAACAAAAGAGAAAAAGCATGTTCACTTTTGTGATGATTGCTGGGTGTGCCCTGACTCCTACCATTCAACCTTCCCATTAAGATGTGCTATGATTCAACACAAGCTTTTGGAATGTGTTTGTACTGCCTTTTGACCTTTAAGCTATTAGGGCATCCTCCCTTAAGGCTTACTAAGATTTACTAAACATACGAAATTCGAAACAAAAGCCTCCTCTCTCCCTCCCTCCCTCCCTCCCTCCCTCTCACAATCAGAGCACCGGCAAGGCAAGCATATGCCATAGTAACGCAGCCCTGTGTCTTCTTCCTCTGGTGACTACACGTCCATCCACTTCCAGTTACTGTTGCTTTGCTGCAGATGTCCATTGCAATCATTCATCCTGGCATTTCATAACTCATACGTTTGCAGATTTTGTACCAGCTCATGGTGTACAGGCACCAGTAATCGTTGGCTCTTCATTGGCAGCTTGGGGCAGCCCCTAAGGCTTCAAGGTACGCTCCAGAGCCTTTGTACAGCAGACAAGTAACGCTTTGACAGCCACATACACAACAGCTCATGTCTATAACAAGAAGTTTATTACAAATTCCCATGTGGCAAAAGAGGCTCTTTTCCTTGCTTTCCCGTATAGAGTGCAACATCATGAACTTCTGCTTGGGAGGCACCACACATATAGCTAGATGCAGTTGGGGGGCAGGCAGGGGCTGGCATCCCACTGCCACGAACTGCACCTAGCTAGGTGTGCGGTCCCTCCCTTGTAAAAGCTTATGATGTTGTCGTAATTTACAATGTGGGAATAACAGTGGAATTTTTAAAAAAACTTATTGTATATACGACTGCGTGTAATGTGCACAAAGGTTTCTCCTAGTTTGTTAAAGCCAAATGTATTTGTGGCATGATAGCATGTGCTATACCTAAAGGCTTCTCCTAGTTGTTTTCCCCAGTATGTGGTTTGAGGGACTGATCCTTATGCCTTCCATCCTCAGGGAGTCCTTGACATGGCTGGCAACAGCCTTCCAGTGTTTTCTGTTCGGGATGGGCTGAAATTATCAGACATGGGCTGCATTTTGGAACCAAGTTCCAAGATGCACCACTCATGTCCACTTCCATCACAATTGAAGCTACTGCAGGACAATGTCTCTTCCCTTCACATGCCATTTGGAGTTAGGTCTATCAATGGAGGTAATTCTCTTTTTCTATTCAAATCACTAATGTGGTACATGGATATCGGCTTAAAGTTCCTGAATACATTTGGGAACGCAATTGGAGGGTTCCATTGAGAGTTTCATGCAGCTGAATCAGTCAACCAATATTCATTGAATATTGACTTGATGTGGATCATTGAAGACCCTTTGGTCTGCATCTGCATTTGAATGAAATCCTATAATGATTGGTAATGCAGCCACACATTTCACCCTTGTATGCTTGTGGGAGACTCAAAACAGTGCCTATATCTAAAGTAACATCTTACATTATGGTTATTGGACAGGCTTTAATCACATCTTACATTATGGTTATTGGACAGACTTTAATCAATCAGCCAATATCACATTGGACAGTGTTCAATACTTGTCTATTCTATGGATCTAGCCCATACTCTAGGCATTTGTCCTATTTAAGTTTAAGGATTTTCATAATTCCTCAAACTTTTCATGTGATAGTGCCTTGGTAAAATATTTGCAATATTCTCATGTGTAGAAATGTATATCATATTGATCGCCCTTGCATGTGATCTCTCTCTAACATAGTCATAATGTATCTCAACATGTTTTGTATAAGCATGAAACACATGATTTTGTGCTACTACAATAGTATTTTAACTATTAGAGAGAATATGAGTGGGTCCCTTCAAATGAACTTGAAAGTTAGTTATGTAAAGAAATGCCCCAATGTGAAAACACAAATATAAGTGTACGACCAAGTATAAACTCAATAGAGCACATGATAAAGTATAAACTCAACAGAGCACAGTTAGGGTTAGGATAACTCAGAGACAATGAACACAATAAATATAATAAATAAATGAATCTGTATAATACAATGCTCATGTAGCAAACACACTATGCAATGAAGAAATATTGTATCTTGAACTCTCGTGTCTTGAGGACTGAGGTAGAGATAATGAGCTAGAGAGAGTGTCGTACTCTTGACACATCTCAAAATGCAGCACGGTAGTCTCCAAGATGTTAGACAGCAGCAAAAGTGATGTTGGATCAGTGTCAGACATGCAGAGGAGAGAGAGAATTGCAAACGTAATAGACTGGTGATGACTTGGTTGATAGACGGCAGTAAAAAGGCAAGTTTGATGACATGGCAGATAGATGGCAACAAAAATGGAGGTATGATGATATGGTAGTAGTTCGTACAGCAAAAGCAACTCACAAACGTAGCAGTAGAATAGGTTGCCATTTGTAGATGATGCTGTAGATGCAGTAAATGCAATAAAAATTTGTATGGATTGTGTCAAGGAGATTGAAAACAGGTGTCGGATAGATGCAAACAATATTGAGTAGCCTCAATTGAGATATATTTTAGAACGGAGTGAGGACAGTGAAGTTAGATTACTTGAAACTTGCAAAAACGAGATTGGTTGAATGGGAGGGTAGCACAATACGAGGAGTTTCAAAAACGAGAGGAATGAAAATGGGAAAAATTAGAGTTTTGGGGTTTTTGGCCAAATTTTGAAAATAGGGAAACGATGGTGTTTCGGATTATAACACTACAATAAATATATTATCATGTAGATATGTAAATATATCAATGCTTAACAAAACATGTATCCAAATTTTATACAAAACTTTAAGTCTTCATATCATTTGACCGAAATTAAAGATTCGTTACAGGTGTCACAAGTGACGACTCAACGGTTAAGATAGTTTAACACAATTATCAATTTTTAAAACTTTAAACAACAAAATGAAATATAATTTATGATTCAAATCATTCAAAGATTGATATCAAGAACAGTGCAATGAAGATGCATAAGTAAAATCAAGATACAATGATATATGTGTTATGTAACTATGTCTTGTAAATAATTTGTCCAAAGTCCATTGAGCACGGAGTACTAGTAAGTATTGAGTAAAAAGTATCAATATCAATGAACAACTAACAATTGCAATGCTAAACTAACTCTTGAGTCATGTGAGGTATCATGACTCTAGTCTCTGGTATCCTTGAGTTATGACTTATCCGAATTTCAAGGATTCGTGCGCCATCTCCTCATCTGACTTTGAGAATCTTGATCGAGAAGATGATGAAGTAGCCTTAGTCTCAATCTGAGACTCTAGCTCGAACTTTGGTTGTGATGTACTATCATGTGTGGCTCTTGCTTTAATTACACTAGTCCTTCTTTGTGTATAAGTCACATGGATTGGTGTTGATAGCTTCTCATAACACATGGAGTAGATATTTCACTTATCCTCTGGTATCTTTGGGATGCCACACACTATTCCTATTTCAATTTTGTTGACATTCACTTATAAAGGTGACAAGACAAAGATATCAAAGAAGTTTTAACATGTTCAATATTCATATATATTACAATTTATAATCTAATTTTCAAGTAGTGACAAGGTTAAAAAGTTAAAATATAGATAATATGATTCATTAGCTACGAAGGCTCGGAAAATAGAGTAGTTATCTCAAGAAGTTAAAGATTGTATGAGCAAAATACTAATCGCTCCAATTGGGTTGTTGTAAACTTGTTTTTCTTTTTGGTGTGGAATAGGGTCCATGTGCTCTGGTTCTTCTCGGTAGGACTTGAACTATAAGCTTGAGAGAGGATACGAATGGCAATGTGTTTTTATTCAAATTAAAGAGATTGAGGTTAGGTGATTTTTAATAGATAAGCTGCAAGGTCAATATTTAAGTACGCAATAGATTATAAAACCTAGGTTGCATAATCCATTAGATTATCAAAATATAAACGCTATAACTCACATATCAAAGTAAGATCATAATTGTCATAATTTTTCTACCAAGAGATAGGCTAAAGCTGCTCTCTCAAAGTCTAGTTGTGGATTGGCCAAAATGAAAAGAATGATTACAGAATGTTAACAAATTATCCTCTACTCCTATCATTATATCTGAATCATCCCCTGCGAGGTACCTCATGTACTCTATGAAGTTCTCTAAATCCTCGCTAGGGTACTGCTCACATCTCATAAGGGGATGCAATGTATGTGCGACAATGTGGATTAGTTTATGGAACCAATCCTATTGTGCATTCCACACTGCAAGAATCTCATCAACCCTTGTGGGTGATGGATAATAGATCATAGATAAAATAAGTTAGAAGTTAGAACAATCATCAATGAGTCGTTAACATTAAACAATTATCCATATTACAAATGTAAAAGTTAAATTGTAACTTACTTGTCTTGAAGCAAAAGGTTATTGCAAAGCAAGGCCTTGTTAATTTTATCCATATACTCATATAGAAGGCTTAAAGTACTCTCCATATTAGTGATGTGCAATACAATGTAAACAGAGTGAGACTTTTCACAAATGTCTCTGTCTCAATCCACCAACTTTCATTCACCTTCACCATCAGCCAGGTGGCTCTTCTTGCAGGTCCCAACCCTTGCGTTTGATGCAGGCGCCTTCTCTAGTGGTTGCCACGTCACCATCTACCTTCTCTTGGTTGCGTTTTGCTGCAAGGCGGCCTTCTATTAGGTGGGCGACACTCCTCTTGGTGGCGTTTTACTCTTCAGGCGATTTTCTCTTCCTCTGATGGCCCTTCTCTTGCAGGTGACTCCACCCTAGGCTGCGTTTTGGTGTCTAATGGCTTTTGCGTCAGCGTTTGCATCATTTCCAGTTTCGTTTACAGCTTCTAGTTCTTGGCGACCTCAGTTTCTTGCCATTCACAGTTTGATCGGTGGTTGGTGACCCTGTTGGTGGTTATCTCTTGGCATTAACAAACTTTGTTTGGTGTTTGCAGATTTGGAAGATGTCTTACCAATTTTCAGGCTTCGATGACTCAGAGGATGAGCTTCTTTCTCATCATTCCTTCGAGCGGAGATGAGATTATCAGGAGTTTCGTGATCGACATCGGGAGGAGTCTCCTCGTATCCGTCCTTCTTCAGTCCATGCATCTCAGAGGGTTCCATCTATTGTGAAGGTTCCATCGGCAAAGACTGCTTCAGATGTCCGTATGCCTTCCTTGATTCCCTCAATACAGGTGCCTATACTCCCTTCCTTTCCAAAGGAAGACAAGTTAGATGGCTCCAACTACTCCCTCTGGTCGTGTAAGATGGAGTGTATCCTTGACACATTGGACCTATGGGAGCTTGTTTCTTCATCCATCGACTGTCCCTTGGTGGATTTGTCAGATGGGGCTTCTATGGACGGTGCAACTTGTGGGATAGGCTCAACTCTCGAGCCCGTTCCTTCCTCTTTATGAGTCTTCACGACGCTGTTCTTGTTCATGTTCACAGGTTAAAGACAGCGGCGGAAGTGTGGAAGAAGCTTGCGCCTTTGTATCAGTATGAGACGTTTCCCCACAAGATTTCGTTGGAGAAGAAATTGCGGATGCTCAGTCTTGATGATTCTTCTTCCATGAAGGAGCACATCACAAAGATGGAGGATATTCGAGGCAAGCTAGCCTCTCTTGGTCGGGTGATTTTGTCCAAGGATATGGCAATGATTCTCTTGACTCAGCTGCCCTCACCTCGGTATGATATCTTCTATACCAGCCTCATCACCTCGAGGACCTGCAAGAAACTTCCATGGGAGGGACTTTCCCCGCTTGTCTTGGAGCATGATGAGTGTCTAAGAGAGGTGGGTGTTAGTGGCTCCACCAAGGCTTTTACTGCAAGTACTGGTGGCGGCAAGAAGAAGTAGCAGCAGAAGGAGAAGGCCAAGGACACGAAGGAGGAGGACAAGAAGGATGCGAAGGAGAAGAAGCCCAAGTGCCTACACTGTGGGAATGACACTTATCCCGAGGAGAAGTGTCGGCAGAAGTACCCCCATCTGAAGCCCAAGGAAAAAGACTCGAAGGCGATCCCAGCCACAACAGAGTCTGCTTTTGTGCATGTCTTTGTTGAGGAGGATATAGCCCTAGCTTCTACCACTCAGGAGAAGCCTTGGCTAGTGGACAAGGGAGCATTTTCTCACATGACCTTTTGGCAGGATTGGCTTCAGGATCTTCGTTCGAGAGGGGGCACTGTCACCATTGGTGACAACTCTACAGTTCCTGTTCGCAGCATGGGGACTTTACCTCTGTTTTCTGACAGGCGATCTTCTTCCGCCAAAGTTCTTTATGTACCTGATTTGTGTAAACGCCCCGAACAACGTAGTATGCTTAACAATTATGATATTCGCTTGTTTTCGAGATTTAATATAAAAGAGAATGAACACTTAAAGCTGAAAATGAAAATTACTCACAAAATTACAGCCATGAAAATGTAAAAGTAATGGAGACAAGATTGAGGGTTGAAGATGGGCAAGGAATGCATTTCTGCTCAACCCAAGTCCCTTAGGAAAGAGCTCAGTTACAATCAACCTGAGAGTGAGGAGAAGTAATTCTCACTCTCACAAGATCATGCAAAGATGTACAAACACATGCATTATCTATTATGCAATGATAAGAACTGATTTCTTTATAGTATGAGAGAAGAAAGAGGGAAATCAGCCTTTCTCTATCGTTGATCAGCAATACATGGATAGGGCTTGCTTCTTGTTGCTAAAATGGAAGAAAGAGCTCGAGAAGAAGGTGTTGTAATGAATTTACAGGCTTGCTGTCCTGTAAAACAGCAGTGAATAGAAGAGGGAATATAGAGGAATTTGATAATGGAGAAGTGGGGGATGATGATGGGGATAGATGGGGCCAGTTTCTGGCTATCTGTGGGTACTGTACATGAGTTTATAGCAAAGAAAAATAATGCTGAATGAAGAAAAATGAGCTCTTATTTATAGGAGAGGGAAGAGCTAGTACAAAAGGGGAAAGTGGAGTAGCACAAGACAAGTGTCCAGCCACATGTCATGAGATGTGACAAGTGGTGGGAACACTTGGAAACTTGTGTGACAAGTGTCTTAACACTTGTCTCTTCTCTATGGCCTTCCTTTTTGGGCTGAATACTGTCAAGAATAGAAATAACCAAATTTAGTAAGTATAGTCAGAGTACAGAATTTACTATTTTTAGAATGACATCTCTATTTTTTTAGGACTAGCATATTTAGGCTCATTTGAGGCTTCTAAAATTTAGGGACCTCCTAAAATTTAGGGACCCCCCAATATGGGTGTCATATGAAAGCTTTTTTCGTGTACATCGCAAAAATGGTATCAGAATCTTCATGTGACTTTCCTATGCAAAGAAATGCGCATTTCAAGCTTTCAGCCCACACATGCACATTGTACAAGTATTTTATGATCATGCCATCTTGTTGATTGTAACTGTCTGTTCTGGCGGATCTAGCCCACACTTCAAGGCATTGATCCTTTCTGTGTGCGAGTCTAACCCTGATATGCATGAGTTCTGGTCACAGACGCCCATTCGGGCCATATAGGTGGAAGTGGGAACTATCTTTTCTCTAACCCACCGCGTGGGTCCACCATAACCTGTGACCACTTATCAGTGGCTAGCTCCAATGCACTTTTCTTTATACCTAATTAGTGCAAAGGAAACAAATTTAATAAATCATTATATAGACAAATTAATGAAAAAGGATACAAATTCTGTTCCTATACAGTTGTGACAATTTGGGTTTTAACCTATTGTCTGTGCATGGTCTTACTCAGCTAGGTACCCTAGTCATTTTTACCCAGGATGCAGTCACAGTGGAGGATGCTTCTACAAGTGATGCTCTTTGGACAGGAAGATGAGGGTGGGCTCTACACGCTCATAGCCTTGGCTGTGAGAGCTTCCCACGAGCTTGGTCTACTTTGGCATGCTCGTTATGGGCATCTGAACCTTGATGCCATTCGGCAAGCTTCGAGGAGGCAAATGGTGGAGGGACTTTGAGATTTCCCTCCTCTTCACACTTTATGCCCTAGTTGCTTGAGGGGCAAGCAATATAGGTAGCCTCACCCACAGGTTGCTTCCAGGAGGGCTTCCCCGCTCGAGCACCGACCTTTGTGGACCAATGGGCATGACCTCCCTTGGAAGGCCAAGTATCTGATGTTGGTTGTAGACGACTTTAGTCGTTATGTGTAGCCTTATTTCTTGGAGTACAAGAGCGAGGTGTATTCCCGTTTCTGTGAGTGGAAGGTGTTTGTGGAGACACAGACTTCTTCCAAAGTTCGTGGTGTTCGAGCTGATTACAGTGGCAAGTTCACTTCTTACCTTTTCTCTCAGTTTTGCAGGGACCACGGCATTCGGGTTGAGTATTCCCATCCGAACATACCATTAGAGAATGGTGTGGTGGAGCGTGCGAATCGGACCATGGTGGAGATGGCGTGATCCATGCTGGAGCATAGGAGTCTTCCTCATTTCCTTTGGGGTGAGGCGGTGGCTACGGCGGTGCATATACGCAACTGCTCTCCGACTTCAGCATTGCAGGACATGAATCCTTTTGAGGCTTTCTTTGGGAGGAAGTCTTCTGTGTCTCACTTTTGCATCTTTGGATGTGATGCTTTTGTCCATGTGGACAAGAAGAAGAGGAAGACGAAGCTCGACTCTAAGTCGAGACATGTTATCTTCGTGGGCTCTAGCACAACCACGAAGGGATATTAGCTCTACAACCCGACGACACAAAAGATTGAGATGAGCAGGGATGTGATCTTCGATGAGGCTTCAGCCTTTGAGGATTCGATTGATGGTTCTCTTACAAGTGCTTCTTCGTCATCGACGGACCCTCCCCCACCTTCTTTCCCTACTCTTCCTTCCAGGATGCCTCTTAGCTCCCCTCCTTTTTCTTTGGCTCCTCCCCCTCCTATTCCTCCTTCTGTTCCCTCTACTTCGGCTTCCCCTCGCCCTTTGGCGGATGTGGCTCCTTCTTCGATCACTTCCCTCCCTTTAGCCTCCCTTCAGGAGTCTTCTAGGGATATACCGCCATCCGATAGGGAGCCTTCTTCAGATGAGGAGGATCTACCTTCCCTTGGTGAGGGGGAGTTTCTTTCTCAGACAGGTGCTTTGCAGGTTCCGGAGGCTACTCGGTCTCCCTTGCAGCAGGAGGAGTCTCTCAGGCTTCCTTTGTGGTATGGCCGGCTTTTGCAAGATTCCGGTGTTACTCACTTTTCTGCTTCTTCTATAGGTCCACGTAGATCAGCCCGATTACGGGCCTCGCGGGATAGTTCACTCTGTGTGAACTATGCTTTTATGTCCCAGATTCTTCAGGATTTTGAGCCGTCCACTATTGAGGAGGCTCTTGCACAGGATGTTTGGAGAGGGGCTATGCAGGCAGAGATCGATTCCATTGAGCGAAATCAGGCTTGGGACCTTGTACCGTGTCCCAAGAAATGGAAGGTGATATGTGTAAAATGGGTTTTTAAGACCAAGTATCTTGTAGATGGCTCCTTGGACAATCACAAAGCTAGGCTTGTTGCCAAGGGTTTTGCATAGCGGGCGGGTTTGGATTACTTTTAGACTTTTGCTCCTACAACTCGGATATCCACCATTCGAGTTCTTTTGGCTCTTGCAGCTCACCACCATTGGCCTGTTTACCAGATGGACGTCAAGTTAGCCTTTCTGAATGGCATCCTTGAGGAGGAGATCTATGTTTCACAGCCTCTAGGCTTTCTTGTGCAGGGGAAGGAGGATCATGTCTATAGGCTGCGGAAGGCCCTTTATGGCCTGAAGCAAGCTCCTCGTGCTTGGTACCAGAGGATTGACCGCTTCTTTCTACAGTGTGGTTTTCAGTGCTCCGATCATGACCCCAACCTCTACTTCAGGGTTGTGGGTGACCTTTGTGTTTTGCTGATCTTGTATGTGGATGATCTTATTATTACAGGGAGCAACACTTAGTAGGTGGAGCACACTCGGTCTATTCTATGGCAGGAGTTTGACATGACGGATCTAGGGATCCTTCACTTCTTTCTTGGTCTGGAGATCTATCAGATGGCACAGGACATCTTTATCTCGCAGCACAGGTACACCTCCGAGCTTCTTTCGGAGTTTGGTCTGGCTGAGTGTCGGCCTATTTCATGCCCCATGGACCCTGAGTCCAAGATTTTAGCAGGTGGAGTTCCCCTTCCTGACCCCACCCGTTACAGGTGCCTTGTTGGCTCACTTATTTGGCTTCTTCACACTCGGTCGGATATCTCTTTTGTGGTGGCTTTGTTGTCTTCTTTCATGAAGACTCCTACTTAGGATCACTGGCTCATAGCCTTGCGTATCCTTCGGTATTTGCAGGAGACTTGATCCTATGGGATCATGTATAGAGATGGGACCACTCTTTTTGGATGGAGTGATTCTGATTGGGTAGGTGATGTGGATTTGAGATGAACCACTACAGGCTATGCTTTTACCCTTGGATCCGGTGCTGTCTCCTGGAGCAGCAAGAAGCAGCCTAGCGTGGCACTTTCTTCGAAAGAGGCTGAGTATCGGGCCTTATGTTCGACTGCTATGGAGGCAATTTGGCTCTGTCGTATGATGGCGGATATTGGCTTTTCCTTGACAGGACCTACGGAGCTGCGCGTGGACAACCAGAGTGCTCTTGCTTTGGCAAAGAACCTGGTGTTTCATGCTCGCACGAAGCACATTGAGGTTCAGTACCACTATGTTCGAGAACGGATCGTGGATTCGGAGCTGGCGATGGCCTATTGTCCCACGGTGGACAATGCGGTTGATCTCTTCACGAAGCCTTTGCCTCAGGCTTCTTTGCTTCATCACATGCGGATGTTAGGTCTTCAGGCCCTCCCAGGATATGAGAGGGGGTGTTAGCCCGTCTTGGCTAGTCGGCGGTCAGCTCTTGGGTGTGTAGGCAGTCGGCCCATTTTATGGGCAGGTTGGACATTATGGGGCAGTTGGCCAGTTTGGAGGCTGGGGGGCTATATATAGCAGCCCCCCCCATCAGTCCCTTACATTGTCTTGCAGATTTCAGCATTCTCCCTACTCTCCCACTCCAACATTGGTGCTACCATTGCTTCCAGGCTGATCTGGTGCCCTCACTGACTCTCCGGGCTGCATGCAGGGTCTGATCAGTCCACACCTTTGTATTCAGCATTCATTTCAGTCAGTGCAGATTTTCTTTCTTCATTTTCTGCTTTCTCTCTCTTCCTCTGTGTTCGCGTTTCTTCTTTCGTTGCACACTCTCACACCTTCTTCTTCCACCCCTTCTACATTGAAAAAAGCTTTCCATGTTGGTCCATCCTCTTCCAATTCTTCCAAGGATACATTCAATAAACCTAAGAGGTAAGTATTGTTGAAAGAATTGGAAGAAATGGAAAGCTTTCTCTCTATTCCTTTGTGTTCACGTTTCTTCTTTCGTTGCACACTCTCACACCTTCTTCTTCCACCCCTTCTACATTGAAGAAAGCTTTCCATGTTGGTCCATCCTCTTCCAATTCTTCCAAGGATACATTCAATAAACCTAAGAGGTAAGTATTGTTGAAAGACAGGTCATGACATCATTGAATGTCGTAAGCGCATTGCATCGAAAAAGGAGTCGAATCTTGCTCTCACACATTAGATTGTGAACTATTCTTAGTTCAAGGATTATACTTTTTCCATTCAGTGTCGGTATAATCCTTCTATTCATGATTCTTGTTTTTCTATTATTGATGCGGCTTCTACTTGGTATTTTGATAGTGGTGTATCTAAGCATATCACCTCTTGTCGAGCATTATATTCATCTCTCCCTGATGTACCTAAGGGGGGTATAGTCATGTGTGCTAACAATGCCTCTTGTGCAGTTAAAGGTATTGGACATGTGTAGGTTGTCTCCGTCTTGGGCACTTCTTTGACATTGCATGATGTTCTCTATGTGCCCGACATCAAGAAGAATCTTACTTTCATTTCAGCCTTGCAACTTGAGGGTTTTGCGTCATTTTTGATGGCCCTCGATATGCGGTATATGATGATCAAGTTTCTTCTTCCATTGTCTTGATAGGCACCCTTACTAAAGGTCTTTATCGTCTTGATACTTATGATTAGCAACTTGCTGAAAATCCTGTTGTTGACAGTGCTTTATTAACCAAGGATATGGTCAAACATCGATGAAGCTCTAGTTAGAGGATATGGTCTAAGATCTTCCAAAAATTCACCTGCCATCAAATCATATTTGTGAAGACTGTTTACTTGGTAAGATGCATCAATTGTCCGTTCCTAAGGATTCTCATGTTCATTCACCATCGATTTTGCATCTCCTTCATAGCGATGTTTGTGGACCTATGTGGACCAAATCCATTGGTAGATTCCTATATTTTGTCACATGGATTGATAACAAATCTCAATCTACTTGGCTATATGGGCTGAAATCTAAGTTTGAAGTCTTCTCTTGCTTCAAGACTTTTACTACCATGGTGGTGTTAGCAGATCAGAGACTGGCCGTACAGTCACAGTTAGACTGCCACGTGGCAGTCCGACCTGTACCAGTACAGTCGGCTGCATTTAATGCAGCCGACCTGTCTATTTGATGCGCCCTGATTCTGGCTAATTATAGCCGAGTTTTCAGCCTTCTGCCCACACTCTTCTGCTCGCAGATTACAGACTGGAGGCTCGTGCAAATTCCGTCTCTGTTCGCAGATTTCAGACAAGAGATCGTGCAGACTGCAGCGGACTTCGAGGTGAACAACAGGTTGCATCGTCGAGGTGGAGACACGCAGTCTAGTGCTCTGCGCCCATGTATATATCTGCATATCTTTGTATACAACACACTTTATACAGCAGATCTTCATCTTCCACTGTCTCTTTCTCTCTCCTCTCTGCGTTCTCTCTCTCTCTCTCAGTTCTACGCTTCCGCACCACTGCACTCTGACACGGTATCAGAGCTTGTTGAAGGGCTGACTGAGTGCAGAACCAACTTGTAGAGGAGTTTCCATCGCGACATAAGGCTGCGTTTTCAGCGTTTGAGGGCAAGCAGGAGGGCTGCGCCTTGGAACAAGGCTGAAGCGAGTGTGGGCGCGCAGGAAAGGAGTCCAGGTGGTGGATTTGCTGCTGTTTGACGAGGAGGAAGTTTGAGTTTTCAGCTTTCAAGTGCAGGTTTTGCTTTTTCATCGCCTCCGGCGGGAGAAGAAGTTTCGGGACACGGAAGAGCCCTAGCAGGCTGAGATTTCACAGTCAGAGGGGGCTGCTTTTGCGTTTGTGAAGGCATTACAGGTGAAGATGTCTACAGAGATTGACTTGGAGTTCCAGACGATTATGGACCGGAAGGTTCATGTCTTACCGGCTTTTCCCGCAGATCAGAAGCTCGATGGCGACAACTACCGCATTTGGCGCGTGATGATGTTAGCCATCCTTGAGTCCTACGATTTGGCGGAGCTTGTACAGGAGGAGATCGATTGGCTCTCGGTGAGAGATGAGTCCAAACTCTCTTCCGATGCTCGTGCGAAGTTGGCCAAGGCACAGTCTCATTGGGACAAATTGAATGCTAGGATTCGTTCCTTTCTTTTTCTGTCTTGTACTACAGCCGTGATAGCCCACATCAAGCACTTGACGGTGGCTCAGGAGATATGGCTAGAGCTTGATCAGATGTATAACCGGATGACCCTTATGAAGCGGGTTTCTTTGGAGGTGCAGATGCGGACCTTGTCCGTGAACAAGTCTTCTTCGTTGCGGGAGCACATCAACAAGCTTAGACAGCTTCAGATGCAAGTTCAGAATGTGGGGAAGCCGATTTCCTCAGAAGACATGGCGATCACACTCTTGTCCCAGTTGTCGCCACGATTCGGTGCTTTCTACTCCGCCCTCATTGCTTTGGGGCGAGAGTCCACTCTTCGATGGGAAGAGTTGGTTCCTATGGTCTTGGACCAAGAGAAACAACTGAAGGGATAGAATGCTTCCAAGTCGGAGGCATTGATAGGTCAAGCCTCTCAGAAGAAGGGGAAGGACCAAAAGAAGAAGAAGGGGGATAACAAGTCAAAGAAGGACAAGGACAAGGACAAAGAATCCACATGCCATATTTGTGGAAAGACCGGCCATTGGAAGAAGGATTGCCTTGACAAAGACAAGAAGGACACCAACAAGAAGGACACGAAGGATTCTGGAGCGGTGGCTGCATCCTCATCAACTGCGTTTCTTCATCTAGCTGTCATTGAGGACTCTACACCGAATGCTTCTGATGCTGCGATGACAGCTCCCCAGGCTCGAGAGTGGATCGTTGACAGTGGTGCCTCTCGGCACATGACTCCTTCATCAGATGGTGTTGCCCAGTTGCGACCTTCGCGTGGGTAGATTCTCATTGGAGATAGCTTTTCGGTGTCTATTGCAGGACGGGGTGAGATGTAGCTTATTCCAGCTAGACGTGGTGGTACCCATACCTCAGAGGTCTTGCATGTACTAGGTTTAGGGTATCATCTACTGTCAGTTCATAAGATTTGTTCCCTTGGACTTTTGGTGGAGTTTGACAGTGATTCGGTGCGAGTCCTTGATCGTGGGTCAAGGAAGGTTCTCTCATCCGGTTTGCTGCTGTTTGACGAGGAGGAAGTTTGAGTTTTCAGCTTTCAAGTGCAGGTTTTGCTTTTTCATCGCCTCCGGCAGGAGAAGAAGTTTCGGGACACGGAAGAGCCCTAGCAGGCTGAGATTTCACAGTCAGAGGGGGCTGCTTTTGCGTTTGTGAAGGCATTACAGGTGAAGATGTCTACAGAGATTGACTTGGAGTTCCAGACGATTATGAACCGGAAGGTTCATGTCTTACCGGCTTTTCCCGCAGATCAGAAGCTCGATGGCGACAACTACCGCATTTGGCGCGTGATGATGTTAGCCATCCTTGAGTCCTACGATTTGGCGGAGCTTGTACAGGAGGAGATCGATTGGCTCTCGGTGAGAGATGAGTCCAAACTCTCTTCCGATGCTCGTGCGAAGTTGGCCAAGGCACAGTCTCATTGGGACAAATTGAATGCTAGGATTCGTTCCTTTCTTTTTCTGTCTTGTACTACAGCCGTGATAGCCCACATCAAGCACTTGACGGTGGCTCAGGAGATATGGCTAGAGCTTGATCAGATGTATAACCGGATGACCCTTATGAAGCGGGTTTCTTTGGAGGTGCAGATGCGGACCTTGTCCGTGAACAAGTCTTCTTCGTTGCGAGAGCACATCAACAAGCTTAGACAGCTTCAGATGCAAGTTCAGAATGTGGGGAAGCCGATTTCCTCAGAAGACATGGCGATCACACTCTTGTCCCAGTTGCCGCCACGATTCGGTGCTTTCTACTCCGCCCTCATTGCTTTGGGGCGAGAGTCCACTCTTCGATGGGAAGAGTTGGTTCCTATGGTCTTGGACCAAGAGAAACAACTGAAGGGATAGAATGCTTCCAAGTCGGAGGCATTGATAGGTCAAGCCTCTCAGAAGAAGGGGAAGGACCAAAAGAAGAAGAAGGGGGATAACAAGTCAAAGAAGAACAAGGACAAGGACAAAGAATCCACATGCCATATTTGTGGAAAGACCGGCCATTGGAAGAAGGATTGCCTTGACAAAGACAAGAAGGACACCAACAAGAAGGACACGAAGGATTCTGGAGCGGTGGCTGCATCCTCATCAACTGCGTTTCTTCATCTAGCTGTCATTGAGGACTCTACACCGAATGCTTCTGATGCTGCGATGACAGCTCCCCAGGCTCGAGAGTGGATCGTTGACAGTGGTGCCTCTCGGCACATGACTCCTTCATCAGATGGTGTTGCCCAGTTGCGACCTTCGCGTGGGTAGATTCTCATTGGAGATAGCTTTTCGGTGTCTATTGCAGGACGGGGTGAGATGTAGCTTATTCCAGCTAGACGTGGTGGTACCCATACCTCAGAGGTCTTGCATGTACTAGGTTTAGGGTATCATCTACTGTCAGTTCATAAGATTTGTTCCCTTGGACTTTTGGTGGAGTTTGACAGTGATTCGGTGCGAGTCCTTGATCGTGGGTCAAGGAAGGTTCTCTCATCCGGATATGAGGAGAACGACATCTACAAATTGAAGTCTTCTATCGTCCTCTCTACTCTTCTTCTTACCTCTCAGACACAGTCAGAGCTATGGCATGCTCGGTTTGGTCACCTCAACTATGATTATCTTCGGAGGGCGTCACGTGGACAGCTTGCTCGAGGGTTGCCGGACATAGTGGTGAGCCAGCAGCCATGCGTCTCCTGCATTCGTGGGAAACAGCATAGGGATGCGATTCCCAACAAAGCTTCGCGGTGGTCTACTTCACCGACGGAGCTTGTATCTACGGATCTTGTGGCCCTATGAGGAACGAGTCCTTGCGAGGAAGCTCGTACTTCATGTTGATCGTAGATGACTACAGCAAGATGACATGGGTCTATTTCTTGGCGTTGAAGTCAGAAGCTTTCTCCCACTTCAAGGATTGACTTCTCTTTGAGGAGAACCGATCAGGCCGGAGATTGAAGACCTTGCGATTCGACAAGGGTGGTGAATTTGTTTCTAATGAGTTTGCTCGTTTTTGTGCAGATAAAGGTATTCACCAGGAGTTTGCTATCACCAACACTCCTCAAGAAAATGGCATTCTTGAACGGAAGAACCGAAGTGTGATCGAGATGGTGCGCACCATGATGGAGCACCGACGGACACCTCAGTTTTTGTGGGCCGAGGTTGTGGCTACTGCAGTCCACATCCTTAACCGATCCCCCACTTCGGCCGTTGATGGGATGACACCTTTTGAGGCTTACTTTGGGACTAAGCCCGATGTTTCTTATTTTAGGGTTTTTGGGTGTGATGCCTATGTTCACATTCCCAAGGCTCATCGTGATAAATTTGAAGCAGCTTCTCGAAGACAGGTATTTGTTGGCTAAAGCTCCCAGTCCCAAGGCTATCGTTTGTATGATCTCGTCAAGCGGGATGTGTACACCAGTTGAGATGTGCGGTTTATGGAGGTTCCGGCCATAGCAGCGGGTGAGGAGCATCCCGTTCTTGGAGATCCAGAGGAGAGTTGGGCTCCCGCAACATTTCCTTTGGAGCCCGCGCCTTTTGATTCTGATTCTGTTTTTGACACAGTCTACTGTTCCACCGGTCACCCTCGAGGAGTTACCACCGGTGGATATCCCAGAGTCTTCAGCTGATGGAGAGAGACGAGGAGAGGTCCGGCCTCCTCCTCGTTGGGCTCGTGACACACTCCGTGATTCAGGGATCGAGGGGGTCCTTGAGGAGTGGGGACCGCAGGATGGTCCGCGGCGGTCACGGAGGCACCAGGCACATTCTACGGAGCTTGTTGCTACTGTACAGTCGGCTGCATTTAATGCAGCCGACCTGCCTATTTGATGTGCCCTGATTCTGGCTATTTATAGCCGAGTTTTCAGCCTTCTGCCCACACTCTTTTGCTCGCAGAATATAGACTAGAGGCTCGCGCAGATTCTGTCTCTGTTCGCAGATTTCAGACAGGAGATCGTGCAGACTGCAGTGGACTTTGAGATGAACAGTAGGTTGCATCGTCGAGGTGGAGATACGCAGTCCAGCGCACTGCGCCCGTGTATATATCTGCATATCTTTGTATACAGCACACTTTATACAGCAGATCTTCATCTTCCACTGTCTCTTTCTCTCTCTTCTCTCTGCGTTCTCTCTCTCTCTCAGTCCTACGCTTCCGCACCGCTGCACTTTAACAGGTGGAAACCAAAGCGACTTTGGCATTTGGACCCTTCGCACTGACAAGGGGAGCATATATCTTTCTAAACAGTTTTTAGAATATCTTGCATCTCAAGTTTTTCATAAGCAATGTACCATCCCTCAGTCCCCACAATAAAATGGAGTAGCAGAACGGAAGAACAAGTCACTCATGGAGATGGCAAGATGCATGCTGAAGAGTAAGAATTTGCCTCATTCTTTTTGGTTCGATGGTATTCTTTGTGCCACTTATGTTTTGAACAGGTGTCTCACAAGAGCTTTATGCACCATCACTCCTTATGAGGCATGGATTGGCTCCAAGCCTTCTCTCTCTCATATGAGAATTTTTGGATCATTGGTGTATGCTCATGTGCCTTCTTAGAAAAGGCATAAACTAGATGATAACACTCTTTGTTGCATATTTATTGGATAAAGTAAAGGGTATTGTCTTTATCAACCCTCTACAAGCAAGGTTATTGTCAGCCGAGATGTTATCTTTGCTAAAAATGCTTCTCACCTTTGTTGAACTGTCAAAAACAACCTATCATTGATGCTTCTGACATCTTTGATAGCCTAGTATCACTTTTCCATAATGTTTCCATAGTTGATCCTTCTTCTTAGCCTTCATTTCCACCACCTACAACTACATTACAGCAGTCTATTCAGCCTGATTTACAGCCACAATAGCATCATGATACCTTGTTTGAAGAGCATCCCCCTATTCTTGATCAATTGGAGTACACAAAGGTTGACGAAATTCAGCAGCCTAAAAGAGTCCCTCGTTGGCTCCACACTCGGGCTAACACGAATTGCCCAAATTGTTGCCCATTTGCATGTCTGACTTGCCCAAACTACTTGACTTGCTTTTGTACAAGACAATGTTGTCTAAACTGCCAAAACTATCCTATCCAAGCATCTTGGAGGTGATATCTCTAATAGAAGTACCCCTCCTAATATGCCACCATATAGGATAAGTGCAGCCTAGCAAAAGGCGATGAGTTAGGTGAAGGAGCTGTTAGAAAAAGGGTCAATTCACCATTTCATCTCCCTTTTTCTCACTTGTGCTTTTGGTATAGGAGGAGGATGGTTTATGGTATACATGCATCGATCATTGTACCTTGAATAAGATCACGATCAAGAATCAATTTTTGATTTCTAAGATTGATGATATCATGGATAGACTATGGGGATCAGCCATATTTCACCATATTTATGTTGGGTGTAAAGTCCCTTCGTCTCCATGTAAAGTTATATGGGTGTGAATACACCCTTATTTGTACCCTAACATATAAATACATTCTTTATTCTTTGTGTACCGTCACAATCTGGTACACTCATCTTGACATTCACTCTCTCTCACTCTCAACACTGCTGCTCCACTTTTGACTCGCACTTCCATTGCACACTCTTCTCTTCAAACTGGTATCAGAGTTGCGGCTAAGGTGTGCGTGCTTCCCGAAGTCTATGCGTGTTAGCTTCAACTTGTTTGCTCGAAGAAACGTCAACTTCAGGCCAAGCTGAGTGTAGAAGACAGGTTCAGGCACGTGTGCGTACTGGATAGATAGGTGACAAGTTAGAAACCCTAAATCTGTGTAGGCGATAGTCTTTTCAGTCGGTTTTGACCAAGCAAGTGCAGCGACATTTTCGAGGTCATAGGCAACAATTCCCAGATCAGTGTGGACCAGGCAATGGCTAATGATAGCTGGTGGCAGTCAGTTTTGACTGGCAGGACACAAGGAACAACTCACAATAGTCAGTCGACAGCCCATTTGACTTTTTGGTGTGACTTGGCACATCTATACAAGCCCTAGTTCACGCATGGAAGCATAGTTAAGATTTTTTTAGAAATTTCATGGTTGAAAGTTGGGGATTTTCCTAGATTTGATGTTGTTCATGCATAACAGTGACATTTGACCCGGAAATTGCAAACATAGTGCATATTAGCTTTGTTAAATTTGGGGCTTTTCATATATCATTGAAATTTTGTTCAGCTGAGCTGAATCTATTGACATTGGTGTACATTTGGACTTGAGAAATTGGGGCTTTTGCAAAATTTTGTGAAATCTTGCTAAATTTACTCATTTTATGCTCTCGGGAACACGTATTAATGTGTTTGGGCAGGTTGGTTAGTGAAGTTTTGGGGCTTTTGTTGAAATTTGTGGATTTTGGCAAAATTGATGTGTGCAATGCATTTTGGGGACATTGCTGAAGCAATCTTGGTGATGTAAGTAGTGTAATTTGAGTCTTTTATCTCCCACTTGTGAGATTTTGGAGAATTCTTGGGTATTTTTTGTGTATTAGAAGTTGATTTGGACAAATATGTATGCAGTATACATGTCAGGCTGCTCCTTTTGAGTTGATGTATTGCTGAATATTCATGGTGCAGCAGTCTTATAGGTCATTTGCAGATCTGGATTGTCGTAGATGTATTTTTGGTGACATTGCTGAAGTGGGAGTCACCTGGCAGTGATGTATGCATGTAATGTATGCTGAAATTTCAGTTATATTGCTGAAAATTATTTCCTCTACCGCTGTACTTGTATTCCAGCATTGTTTGTAATACAATGACACCAAAACTTGCTTTTATTTCTTGAAAAATTGGGCTGAAGTTAGCTGAATATTCAGCTTGTTATTTGCTGTCATAAATTACAGCATTGATACTTGGCACTTTACTGACAAATGGCCACTAATGCTTCTAGTAGCAGTGACATTAAATCCCTCCTTGAAATCAAGAGGTTTGATGGCACTGGCTTTGATCGATGGAAGGACAAGATGCAAGGCATTTTGTTTCTCAAAGATTGTGATGATGCTCTCTTGGAAACTAAGCGTGCAACTATGGCAAATGAGGATTGGGCTAGACTCAGCAAGAAGGCCATTGCATGCATTAAAATGGATGTATCTGATGATATACTTATAGACATTAAGCGTCTCGATATAGCTTATACTGTATGGAAAAAATTAATGGATACTTATAAAAATACAACTCTAGGGAATCAAGTCCATCTCATGCGCAAGCTTGTGAACATGGAGTTGGATGAGTCTAAGCCAACATTTGAGCATTTGAGTGCTTTCACAAGGATTTTGAGTCAGTTTTATAGACTCTGGTTTGGAGCCCTTCAATGATAAACTGAAAGTTATTTTCTTGTTGATGACTTTATCTGATAGCTAGGAGGCTTTGGTTGTTTCACTTAGCAACAACATTGCTTTAACCTATGATGGTGTTAGGGGCTCTGAAACCGGTCTATGACTCATATAAAGCGGTAGTTCCTTCAGTTAATACTTGGTCTTTTCACATACACACACAAATAGAGACCTCACTCCCTCGCTCAACACCGGATTGGTCCCAAAGATGTGTACGTATCTGAGGATGTAGGTCCATTGCTTGACAATATAGATCATTGGGTAGGAAGGCCTACATGTGTCAGAAGGCAGTCGCAAAGGTTTTGGCCATCTTTAGATTGCGTTTTGTTGATTGATGAGGGTGAGCCTCTCACATTTAGAGAGGCACAATCATGTGAAAACAAGAGAAAGTGGAAGCTTGCTATGCAGGAAGAGATGAAGTCTCCGTATGCAAATAATACTTGGGAGCTTGTACCTTTGTCCAAGGATAGGAAAGCTATCCCTAATGAATGGGTTTACCAAGTGAAATCTATTGATGGGAAGCCAAAGTGCAAGGCATGCATAGTTGGTTGTTAGGGGCTATACACAAAAGAAAGGCATAGACTTTCAGGAGGTTTTTTCACCACTGGTAAAGATGACTACGCTCCATGTTTTGTTTGCTCTCGCTGCATCCTTAGATTTAGAGTTGGATTAGATGGATGTGAAGATTGCTTTTCTTCATGGTGACTTGGATAAAGAGTTGTATATGAAACAATTAGAAGGTTTTGCCATTCCAGGGAAAGAGCATTTGGTTGTAAGCTGAAACGCATCTTATTGGGGATGAATCAAGCCCCTAGACAATGGTACAAAAAGTTTGATACCTTCATGCTCAACCATGAATTTTAAGAGAGTCATGTAGATCATTGCTTATACACTAAAAAGGTTGATGATGGAAGTCTTATTATGTTGGTTTTATATGGGAATGACATGCTAATTGCAAGAAAGCATAAGAGTACTTTGAATGCTCCTTAAAGGCATCTAAGTTCAGCCTTCTCTATGAAAGATTAGGGGGAAGTTGAACACATTTTAGGCATGCGCATTAAAAGAGATAGAGGGCAGCACTTGTTTCTATCACAAGACAAGTACATCAGCAAATTACTTGATAGGTTTAATATGGTTGATGCTAACCTTCTTGGTGTGCCTTTGCCGCCACATGCAAAGCTTAACAAAGCTGATGACCCAAAGGATGATGCAACTGTTAGTGCTATGAAGGGCATACCTTACGCATTAGCTTGTGGGTCTTTGATATATGCTATGGTTGCAACTTGCCCTGGCATTGCTTATGCAGTGGGAGTTGGTAGTAGATTCATGTCTAATCTTGGCAAGCCACATTGAGAAGTAGTAAAATATATATTCAGATACTTAAAAGGTACACAAGTGAAGTGTATATGCTATGGAAAGGGTACACTAGAGTTACTGGGATTCTGTGATTCGGACATGGTAGGAGATCTTGACACTAGGAAATCTACTAGTGGGTATGTTTTTACTTTGCTTGGTGGGGCTATCTCTTGGTGTTCAAGGTTGCAGAAAATTGTGGCAGGGTACTAAGAGGCTGAATATATTTCAGCCACAGAAGCTTCTAAGAAAGCTATTTAACTTGGCCGTTTGGTCAAGGATTTTGGTCTTTCTTCATGTACCCCAGTGGCTTGGTTGTGATAGCGAGAGTGCAGTATCTCTAGCTAAGAATACTATGTTCCATGCACGCACCAAACACATAGATGTTTGGTACCACTTTATTCGATAGGTCTTGGATGATGGTCTTGTCACACTGACTAAGATCAAAACCCAAGATAACCTTGTAGATGTTCTCACTAAGAGTCTTGTTAAGGCTCAACATGAGCATGGCATCCGATTAGTGGAAGTAGGTTAGCTTAAAGGTTCCACTTCGAGCCTTCAAGTGGGAGGTTGTTAGGTGTAAAGCCCCTTCGTCTCTGTGTAAAGTTATACGGGTGTGAGCACACCCTTATTTGTACCGTAACATATAAATACATTCTTTATTCTTTGTGTACCGTCACAATTTGGTACACTCATCTTGGCATTCACTCTCTCTCACTCTCAACATTGTTGCTTCACTTTTGACTCGCACTTTCATTGCACACTCTTTTCTTTGAAACTCGTCTTGGCATTCAATCTCTCACTCTCAACACTGCTGCTCCACTTTTGACTCACACTTTCATTGCACACTCTTCCCTTCAATTCATTTAAAAAGTGGTCACCATTATCTATGTATAAGATTAGATGATAAATCAAAGATAGCCTTTAGGACTTCTTTTGGGCTTTATGAGTTTCTTATCATGCTATTTGGGCTTATGAATGCTTTGGCTATATTCACTTATATGATGGAGAGGATCTTTAGACTACATAAAGCATTTGTGGGAACGTTCTTTGATGACATGATTGTGTATTCAAATAATGAAGAGGAGGAGAGAAGATACTTGGATATTATGTTCAATGGGTTGTGTAAGCTTCATTTGGTGATTAGTGACAAGAAAAGTGAGTTTTTTTTGCTTGAAATTTATTTTTTGGGCCAATATTGTCCATCGATGGGGTATAGATGGATCTTGGAAAGATTGAGGTGATACGTTCATGGCCACATTTGAGGAATTCAGATGAGATTTGTAGTTTTATGGGCTTGTATTCTTATTAGAAGAGATATATTTGTAATTTTTCTTTAATAATATCTCCTTTGTATGCTTTGGAAAAGAAGGGTGTGCCATTTAAGTGGATATTAGTGGAAATTTCATCCTTTGATAAAAAATATGACTTCAGATTCTATGCATGTGGTGCCTGATCTAAGGAAGTCATTTTTGTTCAACACGATGCTTGTGGAAACAATGTTGGTATTATTTTAATGCAAGATAGCCATGTAGTGGCCTATAAGAGTTGCGTCTTCCATGGTGTAAAGAAGAACTTTCAGGTCTATGAGAAGGAATCAGAATCGTTGGCTGTAATTCACGTACTTTTAACATGGAAACACTATCCTTTAGTGTTTGATTTCATTGTACAAATAAATCATTAGACATTAGGCTACTTTCAGACTCAGACTTAGTTCTTTGAGAAACATATGAGATGGTTAAACTTTCTATGTTTCATTTTCGATTGTGTATAGTGGCCAATGCACTATCTCTTAAGCCTTAGATTTTGGCTATCAATATGGTTTGTCACATTGAGTCGGATGCCATGAAGGACTAGAATGGTGTTGATTCCGATTTTGCTAATGTTTATGATCAACTATGCAATGGCTAGAGCCAAGAGCATTATGCACTTAGAGATGGCTTTTTGATAATGTATGGGTGACTATGTGCTACGAAGCAATTGAGGCCAGAGGTGATGATAGAGAGTCATACTCCTTATGCATAGCATAGAGGTTCGATGCTACAATTACGGTAGTGGAGCACTTTTACATGATGTAGAGCAGTTTGTCTCCACATGCCTTGTGTGTTAGAAGATCAAGTACGATAGGCAAAAAGTGCCAAGCTTGTTGCAGCCCTTGTCTATCCCTAATAAGCCCCAGTAGATCATTGCTATGGATTTTTATCTTTGATCTTTGGAGGGCTTCTATAGGGAATGATGGGATTTGGTGGACTATCATATCTGGGTTCAATAAGCAGATTCACTTCGTTCCTATCAGGAAGAGGATAAAGGTTGATCCTATGGCATGATTGTTTATGCAATATATATTTAAATATCATGGCATGCTTGAGTCGATTGTGAGTGATCGAGATCTACAATTGACCAGTTTGTTTTGGAAGGGATTGCTTGAAAGTATGGGTACTTTACAAAAATTTTCTTCGTTCTTCCATCCAGAGACATATGGTTAGTCTAAAAAGGCAAATTTCATAGGTTTGGGTCTCTTGAGGTGCTATGAATTGGAGCATAAGACAGTGTAGGAGCGGTACTTGCCTTTGATTGAGTTTGCATATAATAATACAGTGCATAATTCCATTGGTAAGGCTCCATTTGAGATCGTAGAAGGTAGCAAGAAAATGCCTCCTATTTTGCACACTAAAGATAAGATCTTTGAGGTTGTTTGCTATGTTGAAAACCTAGATGCAGCTTATGATTTATCAAAAGGTAAAGCAAGTAGTTCAGAGATCGTAAGAGAAGCAAAAGAGGGCATATGATCACCATGGATGTGCTTTGCATTTTGCAAAGAGTGTTGCATTTTGACAAGGCAAGGTTGAAACAGATGAAGTGTATAGAGAGATTGTATTCAAAGTTGAATACTGATGGATATATAATGCCTTTCATGTGAGCTTTAGTGATGTGCGAAAGGATATGTTTGCTGAAATTTAACTTGTTGGTTGAGAAGCTAGATGGGATTTTGATACTCAAGCAGATTTTGTCACATGAGGAAAGAAATGTTAAGAGGTAAAGTTTTCAGAAGATATTTGGTGAAGTTTTAGAAGATTTCACTAATGGATGCTAAATGGATGGCAGATAGTGACTTTGTAGACTATCCTCTGTTGTTGCAACTTTACCTTGATGCCTTCTAGTTAGAGCTAACTTTAGATCGGGCTTAGTTAAGTTCAGTAGAGTAGGAATCTAAAGAATTACTTGATGCTCAAGTGGAAGGTAGCACTTTCACTCCTCTAGTGATGGACAACTCTAGTGTATAGTTGATCTTGGATGTATTCAACATGCATCCAAGGTATTGTTGCCGACAAGATGTCTGCCAATATACTAGTCACTATAGTTGGTATGCATATGGACATATTTTTCACTGTGGCTTTGAAACTATACATTTGCATTGGATGATGACTATCAAAGGTTGATTAACACTTGCTGGTTTACTCTTGATGATTCTCAGTTGGTATTCAGCTGACTTTTATGCACAACAGTGTGTTATATAATGCCAGTGATAGTTCAGCCATGGTTTATGCATTCCTATGGTTGTTTGTTCAGAACATTTGTGATACTTTAGTAATGGATGCATTCCATGAGGTTTTTGTAGCAGTTTTGGATTCTTCTTGTGTATTATGTTTTGGCTATATTGGCTAGAAATTTTCAGCAAGTGTTTGCCATGTGGATATGTATTTTTAATGCTTTGCTTAATTTTTGCTTAGGGATTAATCAAATGTGCGTATGTGAAGTTCACGTGTGATGTGCAAATCAATTAGTCACAATGGTGGGGAAAGGACTCTTAAGTCACTGCATATGGAATGTGAAAGTTTGTAATAAGTTATATTGGTTAGGTATTGGTGTGTACCTAGTATTAGTTTTGGCCTAGGGCATTTAAGTGGTTAATAAATGTCAACAGTGACATTAGGAACTAGGCATTAATTGATTGATTAATGCCATACCAATTTAAGGACCAAATAATGCATAGGACCACTTGGGAGTCAAATTGGCCTAGTTGATTTAATTGTGGATGGGTACTTTGAATTTTTTGGGTAGGGACACAGGGTTGAGAATTAATTTTATAAAAGAGCCAAAAAATCCAATTTGAAAGGTTGCTACTTGAAAAAGCCTAACATATACCACTTGACAGTCAAAATGGTCTAGCTAATTTAATTGTGGATGGGCACTTTGAATTTTTGGGTAGGGACAAAGGGCTGAAATTAATTTTCAGAATGATTAAATTTTGAGCATGTCTTAGTATACATGGCAATATCTACACTCTTGAAAGTGTCCTCAAGATAACCAGTATCAGGTCAAAGAGCTCCATTATAGTTCGACATTGTAAATCTCAACGATGAGGACCTAGGGCATGTGCTCTTTCCTACTTGGGCTAGAGTGAGGTCTTCTTTCAAGTATGTCTTCTCTTCTTTCAAGTATATCTTCTCTCCTTTCAAGGCTTACCTCTTGGGACAAGAAAACCTTCTTTTTTATCCATGTCCTTGAACCTAAGAATTAAAACCTTCGTAGTATCCACATGCCAGCTTCTCATTTGCGCCAATTTTTGTCCAAATTACTTTTGCATCTTCTTGGGGGGTGCCTTTCTCAGCCCACCCCACTATGTGCACGTGCAAAGCGCACACTCTACAGTTTGACGCCTCCTCAATTGTGGCATTCATGACCTCCACTTTATGGATGGGTGAGTTTTGTTGTTTGCTAACCACATTAAACAATTGTGTGGTTTCTTTTGCTTGTGCTTGTGTCACTTTGGGCCACGAGTTAATCTCTTTTTCCGCATGGACACAAATCTCTTTTCTCATCTTGTACCTTTGGAGTGATCTCCCCCTCCTCTCGTACATGTAATTGTATATGCCTTTTACATTCTTTTAGCTTCTCTTGGAGTTCCACCATAACATGATTTTCAGACATGTCTTTCTTCACTATTTTTAATTGTCATTTGCAGTTTGTGAGCTCCGCTCTTAACTCATTGATGACCATGTTTCTTTCATGCATGGCCCTTTCAATTGTTAGTAGTCATGTGTGTCATGCACAATAATCTTCTACCTATGAGTCTTACTTTTAGTCAGATAGGGACATTAGGAGCTCTGACACTCAGTTTGTCATGTGTTTTGAGGAAGGAGGCATCTCTATTTAAAGCATGCATTTCTTTTTTAAACAGTTTTAGAGGCGTGTGTTCACACTTGCTGAGTTATTTTTCAGCCCATTGCAGCACTTTTTTAGTGAGATTGGAGGTTGCGTTTACATTGGCAAATGGGGTGAACAGCTTTTTTAAGTTTGCAACTATCTTTTCTTGATTATTTTATCAGTGATAATCAGGTTGGCCAGCATTTTTTAGGCCTAGATTCATGCGGTCAACCAATTTCCAGCATTTTTGGCTATTCATAGCCTATCTCTAGTGGCTGGTCATTTTTCTCTTTGCAGGTTTAAGCACACTTCAATATTCAAGGCTTTCCTTGGTCTTCTGGTGCTGCCTTCTATCATCAGCCTAATCTAGTGCTCTCATTGATGCCTTGGGTTGTGTGCAGGAATTGATCAGTCCACCTTTGAATTTAGCTTCCATTCAAATTTAATTTAGACATTCTTCTTCCATTCTCTTCTTTCTTTGCAGTAGTAATTGTCCTCCCTTCTCTCTCCATGTTTGTGTTTCCTTTTCTATTGCGCACTCTCGCATCAATGTTCTCTTTCTATAACATAAACTGCACATAGAATTCTCTTTCCATTTGTGCTGAACATTTTGATAGCATTTGTGCCATATCAGCCTGCATGGCCTCTTGCATGGTGCCTCACATTTTGTCTATACGTGCTTTCATTTGCTTCTAATGACTTCCAACTTGATGTCTTGCATTTTGCAAGTCTCACAATGCATTTATGTAACTGTACGCATTTGAGTCAATTACATGCCCCTTTGTGCAAGGGATCTTGAGAGGTGACCTTGTGTGCGAGAGAGAGAGAGAGAGAGAGAGAGAGAGAGAGAGAGAGAGAGAGATATTAACGTCTTCTGAGGCCAAAATTGACCAATGAGACAAAATCATGTATAATGTTGATCATCACTAGACATCAAAGTATGACGTGTTGGAAGATGATCAATGATATACTATAAAAAAAGCCAAGGTGGTGTACTATATAAAATAGTGCATGTCTAGCTATGTGGCTGAATGATACATGTATATCTAGTTTCATCCAATCTAGATCGGTGGGTATTCTTGAAACCAACCTTTCTCCTTGGACAGGGTGGTAAATAACCTAATTAAGCACTAATTATAACGAGTATAAAATTCACGTAAACATAAAATGCACACTTTACCACTTTAAACTTAGACATTGGACACCTTGTTGGCCCCAAAATTAGCGTCCCTTGTGGTATTTCTTTATCTTAGATTGCAAATGGAAGGAGTACAATTGAGATCCTTTAATCTCCTTCTCTAATCATAGTGCCTCTTGCGGTCAAAACTGACCAACAAGCCTCCAAACCAATTTGCCCCTTGGTTTGCTTGAGGATTGGCTTTCACCTTGCTCCTTGAAATGTAATTGAGTCCCAAATGTGATATTGGTTGGTTGGCCTTTTGAATCTCCTTGAAATTCTTCAAATTCAGTTATTGAAATTCAAGTCCTAGGCCCTCAATTTTGAGTATACATTTCGAGGTGATTGTCAAAACCCTAATTTTTGTTGTGTAGATTAGGGTTTACACTAGAGATTGATTGAAATCTCTTCCTTTGATGGTTCAAACTACTGGAAAATGCTAAGATAAGGGGAGATGAGAGTGTTGGGTGTAAAGGCTCTTTACGCTTTTCCATGTGTATAATACTTTACACATGTGAACTCACCCGTGTGGGTGTAAGTGTACCATATCCTAAGTATAAATACATTCTTTTATTCTTTGTGTGTACCATATTAGTACACACCTATCTGTCAACTCTCACTCACACTCACTCAGTGTTCACTAAACTCCCGTTGTACCTAGATTGACATGTATGCTTTCCTTGCTGCTGCTCAACTCTTCAAACTAGTATCATAGCACAATGGTCCAAGCAAGCGGCAAACAGGCAATTGCAACAACGACAGCCACATGCAATAGTTGCTAATTGTAGGCAACAACCACAATCGCCAGCTGTAGGCGATATCCACAGGTAGTAGTCATCAGCCATAGTCGCCATTGCACGCGATAGCCATAGGATCTAGGTCGACGGGGCAATGACAGGCGTCAGGCGGTGCACAAGCCTAGACGACTCGTAGGCAACGCAAGCCTAGGTGACACGCAGGCGAGAGGCGCTGGCAGTGCATAGACTCAGGCAATACGTAGCCGACAGGCGTGCTAGTGGGACTCAAGGTCATCCCAATGGTAGGCAGTCATCGCGCGCTAGGTTAATGAGTGCTCAGAAAATCTTGTTTTTAAGAAGTGGCTTATTTTTTAAGCCTTGGCTTGTGTGTGGAAGCACGGTCTTTAGATTAGTACATTCTTATGCTCGAAAATTTGGGACTTTTGCCAGATTTGGTGTTGAACTCATATTTCAGTGACCCTTAACCTATTTTTTGTAGAGATTGGATGCACAAGTCTCGAAAATTTTAGGGCTTTTCACGTGTAAGTGAAATTTTGCTCGGTTGAGTCATTTTCTTTGAAAATTATGCACTCTTAGACCTCGAAATTAGGGGCTTTTGCAGAATTAGTGAAATTTCTATAACATTTACTCGCATTTGATGCTTGGGAAGATGTATTGATGCAATTGGGGCAGATCTATTGTAAAAATTTTGGGGCTTTTCGTATCGGTGATGCATTCTGAACCGATTTGAGCTTTGACAGTGAAAACAGAATTCATTGTTGAGTGGGAGAATTTTGAACTTGGGATGTTTCAAATGTTGTAAAAAGGCAATTTCTCATGGTATATGTATTGCTGAATGCTCATTATGCAGTGAAACAGTGGTATATATGTTAAAATGTAGAAGGTACTTATATGAACATGTACTTAGAGAATATCTAGGAAGACTTGAGTGTCTCATTTTCACATCACTACTTCTCAATTTGCAATCCTGAATCCCTACATATGATGTTATCCTACCATCACATTCCATCCACACTATACTTATTTATGTCCCATCAATCCCAATCTATCAAATCATCATTTCTTTCTATCCTATCATATCCTGTCTTCCTCTTGCAATCATCTCGCTCTAATTGTATACCCAAATCTCAATCATTATTCTACATTACATGGCAATAACCTCATCAACAATCACAAGTACTCTCTCTTCCAATTTTCTCTCAGTATCATCATGAAATGGTTTATCTTGCCTTATCCAAATCATCATCTACAAATTGTGTCTTTTTTAAATTGGCCAACTATTTTGGTCTCCCAAAGGAGGGGAAAAGAATGGATAAAGTACAAAGAAATACTTGTGTACATTTGCACAAACTACTTTGTATGGATAAAAGAGCACACTGACACAGAGTATGCTATTACTAAAGATATTACGCTCAACTCTTGGAGTCCTCTCAAAGACAATATGCTTGAAATTGCTCATCAATCACTTGCTATTTTACACTTTTGTATTCATCAACAACCTTCCCAAAGATCATGTCACAAGCACCTTATCAATCTCTATTTTACTATGGTATCTAGTGACATTGGGATCATATTTCCATCTATAAATATGCTCTCACCGTTATTTTACTCCACAACTATCAAGTTCCAATTGGAATATATCATCTATCTACTTGATGAGCCCAAAGTCTATCATGAAGCAAACTATGGTGATCGGTTCTTCATCAAGGTATCCATTAACCAAAGCCCAAAGATCTTCATCATCAACTTACATCCCTTGAATCGTTGTAAGCAAAGATTGATGTATATCTTTTGCAACAACAAGGATAAGGTCTCATGCTATAGTCATCATTGTAATCTTACTTCTCTTGTAGCCAAAATGATTGGCAGAAAGTCTTTGTATTACAAAAGAAAATCCTATTTTCTTTTGAGAAGGAAGGAAGAATGTTAGAATATATTGTTAACCTTTTCTAGAGAGGGGGAATGTTAGAATGTTAGAAGATACTCATATGAACATATACTTAGAGAATATCTAGGAAGACAATATCTAGATATTTAGGAGAACTAGATAAGATGGATCTAGAACATGTGGAGGATACTTCTCTAAGAGAACCCTATCATATCCACACCTTCATTGTATATATATATGTACTCATACCTAGTCCAATGTAAGAGTGTGTAAGCAAGTGAGCAATACAAGTGTGTGGTTCATTCTCCATCTCATTGTCTCATTATCTCTCTCTCTTTCTCGCACCATCACTTTCACTACAATATACAGCACTTGGGTTGTTGCATCTGGGCATTATGGTGCTTTATTACTGAAGTGGGAGCTGTCTCATTAATGCAAATGTATTAAATTTGATTTGTGTATATGTTGTAATCAGTACTTAAGACTGAAATTACAGCAAAACATTTGCTTCTTGGATACCTTGGAAGGACAAGTGTGTGTACTTTCTGTTACATTCAGCAACCTTGCTATTGATTGAAAGCATTCAACATTTTATTGCAGTTTTTTATTGTTGAAGATGGTTGGCAATGCATCTACATTTGACACAAAGAATTTCTTTGAGATTGGTAAATTTGATGGCAATGGCTTTGATATTTGGAAAGGTCGTATGCAAGGTATACTCTTTCTAAAGGATTGTGATGATGCTTTGGCAGAACATAAGCCTATTGCTTTGCTAGATGAGGATTGGGCTAAAATGAATAAAAAGGCCATTACTTACATTAAAATGGCAGTTATAGATGATATCTTGGTTGATATAAAGGGGCTTGATATTGTCTATGCAATTTGGGAGAAACTCAAGGCTACTTATGAGAATACAACTCCTGTCAATCATGTGCATCTCATGCGAAAGTTGGTCAACTTGAAGCTTGATGAGTCTAAGCTTGCCTCAAAGTATTTGAATGCTTTCAATGGTATTTTGAGTCAGTTACAGGATGCAAACTTGCCAGCTTTTGATCCTAAATTGAGGGCTATCTTCTTGCTCATGACTTTGCTCGATTCATGGGAAGCATTGGTTGTCATTGAGTAATAACTCCAACTTGGCATTTGATGGTGTGCATGGTTCTATTCTCAATGAAGAGATTAGAGGCAAGGCAAGTGGGGAAAACAGTGGATCGGCCTACAATGTAAGATAAAGAACTGAAAAAAGATCAAATGCTGCAAATAAGAACAAAAATCGCAGCAAAAGCAAGGAAAGACAGCAATATGTAACTTGTTATCAATGTGGTTACGAAGGGCATAAAAAGTCCGATTGTAGGTATTTTAAAAGAGAACAAGAACGCAAGCAGCAAGCTAATGCAAAAGGCAAAAAGAATGAAAAGGATGGTAGCTCTACCCCTAAAGAGAGAGAAAAAGAAAATGTGATATTTGGTGTTGTTATTGAGGAGATAGAAGAGAACAAAGATGCTAATTTGTTGGTTGCATTTTCAAATCCATATGCTATTACAATGGAGGACATGTATATTACTAAAACGGATGTGATAGATGCTTTGTTGTCAGCTCATGATGGTTTGTCACAATCGTGGATTGTTGACAACGGTGCTTCATTTCATGTAGCTCCATCTTTGAAGTATATTTTTTTAAATACAAAAGGTAATCTTGAAAAAGTCTACTTAGGCAACAATCATGCATGTGATATTGAAGGAATGGGCACCATATACTTGGCTCTTGAAAATGGTTAGGAATTGATCCTTCATGATGTTAGGTATGCACTTGGTATCAAGAAGAGCTTGCTTTCAGTTGGGTAGCTAGACAACAAAGGTTACTTCACTACTTTGGTGGTGGAATGTGGAAGATACAGAAAGGGTCAATGCTAGTCACTAGAGGTGGTAAAAAGGGTACTCTATATTATCTCTACTGCAAGGCACTTCGTTCCTATTTTTAAATTTTTTTTTGCTGACGTGGAGTCATACACGGAGTTATGGCATAAGCGTCTTGGACACACGAGCCAAAAGAGTTGCAGGCACTTTTTTCACTTGGAAGAGTTTATGTGAAAAACTCAAAGCTTGACTTTTAAGATGACTGTGTTCTGGGTAAACATATGAAGAGTGTATACTCTCATGGAGCCTTTAGGAAGGCACGTATTTTGGATTTAGTCCATTTTAATGTATGCACCATGTCAATAAAAACTCATAGTGGTTATCGTCATTTTGTGTCTTTTATTGATGACCATTCTAGAAAGCTATGGGTTTACTTGCTTAAGTAGAAAAGTGAGTATATTGGATGCTTTTAAAAGGTTTTATGCATTTGTTAGTACTCAAAAGGGTTTAAATTTAAAATACATAAGAACAGATAACGGGGGGGAGTATATATCTAAAGAATTCAATAAATTTTGTGATACCAATGGGATTAAAAGGGAGCATACAGCTCCTTATAATTCGTCTTGAGCGAATGAATCGCACGTTATGTGAGGATATATGTTCATGTTGTTTACAACTAATCTCCCGCAATTTTTTTGGGAAGAGGCACTTAAAAACCGCGGTGCATATCTGCAACCGATCTCCACATCGTGCACTTGAAAGTGGCATTCTTGAAGAGGCTTGGTTTGTCAAACCTGCTTCATATGACCGCTTAAGAGTCTTTGGCTATGAATGCTATGTACATGTACCTGTTGATAGCAAAACCAAACTTGACATGAAATCTCATAGAGGCATCTTCATGGGTTATGGAGATGAAGGTGAAATAGGCTATAGAGTTTGGGTTCCAAGCATAAAAAAGGTGCTATGTAGTTGGGATGTGGTATTTAATGAGTCAAAGTTGCTAAAAATGTTACATCTAATGACTCAGACAAAAAGAAAGTGAAATTTGAGCATGATTAGCCACTTGAACAATCATTAGCCATTGAAAATTCAGCTCCTTTTGATGTTGATTATGATAATCGGTGTATCATCATTGAGCTAGATGAAAATGGGCAACAAGGGGATGCTGAAAATCAGCTAAGGCAACAAAACCAGCATGTTGAAAATGAATTTTAACAGCCCGAAAATGTACTATAGCAACTTGAACATGCAGCTCAACAACCAAATAATGAGGTCATTGACATTTCTTTAGATGTGGATCCATTACCTGATAACACAGATCATTGGGTAAGAAGGTTTACACGTGCCACATTTCTTTAGATGTGGATCCATTACCTGATAACACAGATCATTGGGTAAGAAGGTTTACACGTGCCAGAAGACCTATGCAAAGGTTTGATTCCTCTTTGGATTGCATTTTGCTCACAGACAAAGGTGAGCCTTTTACGTATAAAGAGGCTTTATCATGTGAATTAAAGAAAAAGTGGGAGCTATCTATGCAAGAAAAAATGAAGCCATTGTATCAGAATGATACTTGAGATTTGGTTTCACTACCCAAGGATAGGAAAGCCATTCCTAACAAATGGGTCTATAAAATCAATGTGGATGGCAAACCCAAATACAGAGCTAGACTTGTGGCTAAGGGCTTTACACAAAAAGAGGGCATTGATTTTTAGGAAGTCTTTTCTCCTGTTGTTCAAATGACCACTCTTCGGGTATTATTTGCCATTGTAGCATCTATGGATCTTGAACTTAATCAGATGGATGTTAGAATTGCATTCTTGCATGGTGATCTGGAAGAAAACTGTATATGGAACAGGCCGAAGGTTTTGTTATACAAGGAAAGGAGCATTTAGTATGTTAGCTTAAGAGAAGCTTGTATGGTTTGAAACAAACTCCTAGACAATGGTATAAAAAGTTTGTTGGCTTTATGCTTTCACATGGGTTTCAAAGAAGTAATGCAGATCACTGCTTAAATATTAAGAAGGCTGATGGTGAAAGCCTTATTTTACTAGTGCTTTATGTGGATGATATGCTTATTGCTGGTAAGTATAAAAGCCAATTCAATTCATTGAAAAAACAATTGAATTCAGCCTTCTCTATGAAGGATTTGGGTGTAGTTGAACACATTTTGGGCATGCGTGTGACAAGGGATAGAGAAGAACAACTCTTATTTCTCTTACAAGAGAAGTACATCAGCAAAGTACTTGATTATTTTTCTATGGCACATGCTAAGCCCCTTGGTGTTCCTTTACCACCATATCTTAAGCTTAGCAAAGCAGATTGCCCAAAAGATGATAAGGCAGCTAACTCTACGAAGGGCGTTTCTTACACTTCAACTTCTGGTTCATTTATGTATGCTATGGTTGCCACTAGACCTGATATTGCTCATGCAGTGGGAGTAGTGAGCGGGTTTATGTCAACTCTTGGCAAAGCACATTGGGAAGCAGTGAAATGCATCTTACGATACCTAAAGGGCACACAAAGAAAATGTATTTGCTATGGAAAGGGTATGTTACATCTGTAGGGTATTGTGATGCAGATATGGCAGGTGACTTGGATAGTCACAAGTCTACTAGCGGGTACATATTTACCTGTTGACTGGTGGGGCAGTTTCTTGGTGCTCTAGATTACAAAAGATAATAGCACTCTCTACCACCGAGGTTGAATATATTTCAGCCACTAAAGCTTCAAAAGAAGTTGTTTGGCTTGGTCGTTTGGTCAAGGATTTTGGGTTGCCCACCAAAACACCTGTCATTCGATGTGATAGCTAGAGTGCTGAATGTTTGGCTAAAAATGCCATGTTTCATGCATGTACCAAACATATTGATGTTCGGTATCATTTTATCAGATAGGTTCTGGATGATGGTCTGGTCACACTGAGTGAGATCAATGGTCTAGTCACATTGACTAAGATCAAATCATAGGATAACCCTGCAGATGTTCTCACTAAGTCTTGCTAAGGCTCAACATGAGCATTGTATTAGAATTTTAGGACTTGGTTAAAGGTTCTCTTGAAACCTTTAACTGGGAGGTTGTTGGGTGTAAAGGCCCCTTATGCTCTCTCGTGTGTATAATACTTTACACATGTAAAATCACCCTTGTGTCAAAGTGCAGCGATGCGGAAGTGTAGGACAAAGACTGAGAGAGAGTGAACACAGAGAGAGAGAGAGAGAGAGAGAGAGAGAGAGAGAGACAGAGAGAGAGAGAGAGAGAGAGAGAGAGAGAGAGAGAGAGAGAGAGAGAGAGAAAGAGAGAGAGAGAAAAGGAGACAGTGTAAACACAGAAAATTTGCGGTGTAGTATGCTGTATTAGAGTGCAGAAATACACAAGGGGGTAGAGGAAATATTTGCGTATGTCTTTGACTTGATGATCTCGATCTCTCTCAGTCCGAGCACAGTCTGTCTCAGCCAGTAGATCTCAAGATCAGAATTTGAAATAATGAATGTTGGAGTGTGCCATGAATAGGCTATAAATAGCCAAAAAATAGAAAATAACTGTACTAGGTCGGCTGCATTAAATACAGTTGACTATAGTAAAAAACTGTTCGACTACAAGTGCTAACGTGGTGCCTACCGACGTGGCAGTGCCGTACTCACTGTTCATACCGAAGAATCCTCAGGGCAGCCTGTCAATGCACGTGTTTGGGTTTCAAGGATTCAATCAACTGATGGTAGCGTGAAGCATCCATCATGGGAGAATCCGAGTGTGAAGTGGCCTTCCAATTCGGATCCATAGGAGTAGTAATGGGCCGATAAGTCTCCATCTCAAAAGTCACCAAGAGCTCTTGAATGTACCTCTGCTGAGAGATGAAAATCCCCCTCTGAGACTGATAAATCTCGTGACCCAAAAAGAAATAAAGAATCCCCAAATCCGTCATCTCGAATGCCTGATGTAAAGCTATCTTGGTCTCTCGGACCTTTTGTGCATGATATCCTGTTAGAATCAAATCATCAACATATAACACAAACAACACACGACCAACCTCGAAAGTGTGCACATAAAGCTGTGGATCGGCCTTAGAGCGCCGATATTCCAACTTCGACTGAAGAAATGAGTCAATCTTTTCGTTCCATGCACGCGGAGCTTGCTTAAGGCCATACAAGGCCTTCTTCAACCTGTAAACTTTCCCATCCGAGGATCCAAAGCCAGGAGGCTGCTCAACATAGATCTCCTGTTGCAAGTCACCATTCAGAAAGGTCGACTTCACATCCAACTGATAGACATGCCATCTCCTATAGCTAGCCAAGGCAAGAACAGCTCGAATAGTCGCCTTACGAGTAGTGGGGGCAAAACTATCATGGAGATCAATGTCTGGGCGTTGAGCAAAACCTTTAGCAACAAGGTGACCCTTGTGCTTGTTCAAAGAACCATCGCTAAGGTACTTGGTCTTGAAGATCCACTTGACACCAATCACCTTCTTATGAGAGGGACGAGGCACAAGAGACCAAGTGCCATTACTCTCAATAGCCTCCAACTCGGCTTCGCCTTCCGCCAATGATCAGACTGCAAAGCCTCCTTTATTGAAGTGGGCTCACAATCCTGTATATAGTTGGAGCAAACAAGCTCCAAAGAATGTGCCTGGTTCCTCCGTGACCTCCGCGGTCCATTCTACGGTTTCCACTCCTCAGGGACCCCCTCAAACCCTGAATCTCGGAGTGTGTCACGGGCCCAACAAGGAGGACGAACCTCTCCGCGCCGCTCTCCATATGCTGAAGACTTAGGAACATCCAGCGGCGGAAGCTCCTCGGGGGTTGCCGGTGAAAGAGAAGACTTTGAATCGGAGGGAAATCTCCATCAAGAGGCTCTGGCTCCAAAGGAATGGTCTTGGGAGCCCAACTTTCCCCTGGATCTCCAAGGACGGGGTGCTCCTCACCCCCCTCTGTGGCCGGGACTTCCACGAACCCCACATTTCAGCTCGTGTAGACATCCCGCTTGACGGGATCAAACAAACGATAACCTTGGGACTGGGAGCTATAGCGAACAAAAAACCTGTCGTCGAGAAGTTGCCTCGAACTTATCACGCTGCGTCTTCGGAATATGGACAAAAGCGCCACACCCAAAGATGCTGAAATAAGAGACATCAGGCTTAGTCCCGAAGTAAAGCCTCAAAAGGTGTCATCCTGACAACGGCCAAAGTGGGAGATCGATTGAGGATGGGAATTGCGGTAGCCACTGCCTTGACCCACAGAAACTGAGGTGTCTGTCGGTGCTCCATCATGGTGCGTGTCATCTCGATCACACTTCGGTTCTTCCGCTCCAAAATGCCATTCTCTTGGGGAGTGTTGGTGTTAGCAAACTGTTGGTGAATGCCCCTATCTACACAAAAACGAGCAAACTCATTAGACATAAATTCACCTCCCTTGTTTGAACGCAAGGTCTTCAATTGCCGGCCAGAACGATTCTCTTCAAAGAGAAGCCAATCCTTGAAGTGAGAGAAAGCCTCCGACTTCAAAGTCAAGAAATAGGCCCAATTCATCCTGCTGTAGTCATCTATGATCAACATGAAGTACAAGCTCCCCTTTAGGGACTCGGCCCTCATCGGGCCACAAAGATTTGTAGATACAAGCTTCATGGGTGAAGTAGACCGCCTAGAAGCTTTGTTGGGAATCGCATCCCGATGCAGTTTCCCACGAATGCAAAAGACACATGGTTGATGGCTCACCACTATGTCTGGCAATCCTTGGACAAACGGCCCTCGGGACGCCTTTCGAAGGTACGCATAGTTCAGGTGGCCAAACCGAGCATGCCAGAGCTTGGATTGTATTTGAGAAGTAAGAAGAAGAGAAGTAAGAGCCGAAGAAGACTTTGATTTGTAGACACCATTCTCTTCATACCTTGCAGAGAGAACCTTTCTCGATCCACGATTAAGGACTCGAACAGTATCACTGTAAAACTCCACCAAGAGGCCAAGAGCATAAATCTTATGGACCGAAAGTAAATGATACCCCAAACCTGGAACATGCAACACCTCAGTGGTGTGGGTACCACCACGTCCATCTGGAATAAGCTGCATCTCACCCCACGCAACAATAGACACAGAAGAGCTGTCTCCAATGAGAATTTGCCCACGCGAAGGTCGCAAATGGGCAACACCAATGGAAGAAGGAGTCGTGTGCCGTGAGGTACCACTGTCCACAATCCACTCTTGAGCTTGGGGAGCTGTCATCGCAGTATCAGAAGTCTTCGATATAGAGTCCTCAATGACTGCTAAGTGTAGAAAAGTAGCTGATGAGGGTGTAGCCACCGTTCCAGAATCCTTCATGTCCTTTTTCTTAGTATCCTTCTTGTCTTTGTCGGGGCATGCCTTCTTCCAGTGACCGGTCTTTCCACAAATATGGCAAGTCGATTCCTTCTCCTTGTCCTTCTTGGATGTGTTGTTCTCCTTCTTCTTCTTTTGGTCCTTCCCCTTCTTCTGAGAGGCTTGACCAACCAGTGCCTCCGATTTGGAAGCATGCTGTCCCTTCAATTGTTCCTCCTAGTCTAAGACCATAAGAACCAACTCTTCCCACCGAAGAGTCAACTTCGGCCCTAATGCAATAAGAGCGGAGTAAAAGGTACCGAATCGTGGTGGCAACTGAGATAGTAAAGTGATTGCTATGTCTTTGGAGGAAGTAGGCTTTCCCGCATTTTGAACTTGTATTTGAAGTTGCCGAAGCTTGTTGATGTGTTCTCGAAGCAAAGAAGACTTATTCACAGACAAAGTCCTCATCTACACCTCCAAAGAAGCCCCTTTGCATCGGGGTCATCTGGTTGTACATCTGGTCGAGCTCTAGCCATATCTCTCGAGCCACCGTCAAGTGCTCGATGTGAGCTATCACGGCTTGTAGTGCAAGACAGAAACAAAAAAGATCGAATCTTGGCATTCAGTTTGTCCCAATGAGATTGGGCCTTGGTCAACTCCGCATGAGTATTGGAAGAGAGTTTGGACTCATTCCTCACCGAGGGTCTGTTAATCTCCTTCATCACTAGTTCTGCCAAATCATAAGACTCCAAAATGGCCAACAACATCACCCGCCAGATGCGGTAATTGTCACTATCAAGCTTTTGATCCGATGGAAGAGTTGGTAGGACAAGCACCTTCCTATCCATAATCGCCTAGAAATCCAAATTAGTCTATATAGACATGTTAACTTGCAATACTTGCACAAATGTAAAATCAGCCCCCTCTGATTGTGAAAACACTGCCTTCTAGGGCTGATTCCTCCACTGCCCAAACCTTCTTCACCCGCTGGAGGTGATGAAAAGGTAAAATCTGCAATGGAAGGCCTCAAAGGCAGCCTTCCTCCCCTTCGAACAACAATAGCCTGCAGCAAATTCACCGACTAGACTCCTTTTCCACACGCTCACACTCGCCTCAGCCTTGATCCGATGCTCAGCCCTCCTGCTCGCCCTCGAATCCTGGAAACGCAGCCTTGTGTCGCGCTGAAATCTCCTCTTTAGATAGGTTCAGCCCTCAGTCAGTCCATGTTCACCGCTCTGATACCATGTCAGAGTGCAGGGATGCGGAAGCGTAGGACAAAGACTGAGAGAGAGTGAACACAGAGAGAAGAGAGAGAGAGAGAAAGAAAAGGAGACAGTGTAAACACAGAAAATCTGCGGTGTAGTATGCTGTATAAGAGTGCAGAAATACACAAGGGGGTAGAGGAAATATGTGCGTATGTCTCTGACTTGATGAACTCGATCTCCGTCAGCCCGAGCACAGTCTGTCTCAGCCAACAGATCTCAAGATTAGAATTTGAAATTATGAATGCTGGAGTGTGCCACAAACTAGCTATAAATAGCCAAAAAATAAGAAATAACTGCACCAGGTCGGTTGCATTAAATGCAGCTGACTGCAATAAAAAACTGTCTGACTGCAGTAAATTGTCCGACTGTAGGTGCTGACGCGGCACTTGCTGATGTGGCACTGCTGTACTCACTGTTCAAGAAATGAGTGGCTAACACCTTGCAGGTGTAAGTGTACCGTATCCTAATTATAAATACATTCTTTAATTCTTTGTGTGTACCACACTGGTACACACCTATTTGTCGACTCTCTCTCTCTCTCTCATAGTACTCACTCATTGTCCACTAAACTCCTGTTGTACCTAGATCGACGTGTATGCTCTCCTTGCTTTTGCTCAACTCTTCAAACATAGAATGTTGTAGAGAGAGAAATTTTAGAGTTTCATTGCAAGAAATGTTGAAAAGCTATTGTTGTCTTGCTAAAACAGCCATGGAAGTTATCACATATTACTTGGGACCACCAGAAAGACTATTGTCCCCTCTCGTTTGCTATCACTTGCACAAGAAAGATCTTGGGCTACTAGCACTTGCTCCTGGAGGGCTTCAAATTGCTATCACATACTGTAGGACTGATCCTTGGTGGCTGCAAATCATATCAGCAGTCTCTCCTTGCTCTCTAACAGCCTCCTTCTCTCTCACAATGACTCTGGAATAGACTCCACCAGCCCCTAATAACATTTTTCCCATGTGCATAGGCAAGTTTTGCCAAGTGACAGCCTTCTATTTTCATTTTTCATCATTATCCAACTTATTAAATTAATTTTGAGTGCTCAGAAAATTAATTCCACCAATCAATAATTAAATTGGCTAGGCTAATTTGTCTTCCAAGTATCCTGAAATAGTTATTGACCCTTAGACTGACATTAATGAATTAATTAATGCTTAGTCTCTAATATCATCACCACTGATATTAGTAGCCAATAAATTGGTCTAGGCCAAAATTTGACACCGTGTAGCACTAGTATTTGTCAGACATAACTTATTACAACTTTTGCGTATGGCACCTACTACATCCTCAGGGTTCTTGGCTTGTTATCATGAAATAACTGCCATGTACATCACATGTGCTAAACAAACAACCTTGCACACTTGATTAATATCTTAATCAAATGTTATCGGCAAGATTAAAGCATCTTAAAATTTCATGTCCCCGTAACAACCCTTGTATCTCTCTTTGATGTAACATCTGTGTTTGGTATCCTTGTATCCGTGAGCAACGTGCTGCTCTAATCTCCTCAACTCTTTGCACTGTCACTCATCTTTTGTATTGGTGTTGTATGTTTGGTCACTATTTGGAAGAAATCAATTAGCTATGATTGATGCTTCCCTCTCTGTGTAGTGCGAGCTTGTAGTAGTGATATGCAGAGCCTTTGAATCTCCTCCAAATAGCATGGGGTATCCAGCTTAGATTGTGTAGTGCGAGCTTGTAGTAATGATGCATGGAGCCTTTGAATCTCCTCCAAATAGCATGGGGTATCTATAGCTTGGATTGTGTTGTAGGTTTTGTATTTGCAGATGTAGTGCTCTTGGCTCTCTACCTCCTCCTAGCATAATATGTAGATTTGCTCACCTCTAGGGATGTGGGCTGTTCTCCTAGTCTCAATCTCAAGCTGGTGAGAGAGACCCTAATCTGGCCGCCTCTCATGTGGCATGTATACATCTAGGTATTGAGGTCTCAAAGAACCCATCCATGGTGGGTCTTCATGAAGTGGTCTCTGGAGAGAGAGAGAGAGAGAGAGAGAGAGAGAGAGAGAGAGAGAGTGTGTGTGTGTGTGTGTGTGATTGGCAGCAAAGGCCTTGGCCTGTGCAACTGAAGCTTGTCAAAACTCTTGATCTAGCTTTGGCGTGCCTCTTGCACTCTTGTCCTTTTGTATTTACTGAATTTGTTGTGTCTGGTCTATGCACGATGGCTTGGAGCCACCTTGCACCTTGTAACCTCGTAATCTTGTACTTTTTTCGTAATTAATACAATTACCTATTATCTGCGGGCGCGCACACACACACAGAGAGAGAGAGAGAGAGAGAGAGAGAGAGAGAGAGAGAGTCATTGGGAGCAGCAGGCTGAAAGAAATGTGGGCCAAAAATGGGCAAATTGACTTTGATCAGATCTTTTATGACATGCAGCAGTTTTGACCGGGTGTCATCAGACAAGTGGGGATGGGATCGGACATGCCATATGGGCAGGTCCATCTGCCAGATGTAGACAACCTTGGACTAGAGGCATTGCCGCTGGTCACCATTGTGCCATCTTGTGCTTCCTCTTATGGATTCCATTGCCCATATGTTCCAAGCTCTCGTGTTCAAGTGTTCTTTTGATCATTTGCGAATTCTCACATGGTATCAGATGGCTAGTGTTGCTGGTTTTCTGCTGTCGTGTGCTGTTACTGACAGTTTTCAGGTCTGAACCTGTGTGCCTTTTGCTGCTGGTGCCTTCTTGAGCTTGGAGAGTGATAGCTAATTGCTTTCAGACAGGTTGATGTGGCTGGTCTTCCCTAAGACCCGTCAACTAGCTGTTGGCCACTTTATGATGGAGCTTGACTGAGTTGAGAGTGAACACTACGGATAACACATACACATAGAGTAGAGAGCTGTAGAAAGGAGAGTGAGCACGACACCTCTTATGTTTAGTACAAAAGACTAGTGTACCTCTTTAGGTTTTAGATAGATATATATAAAAGTACAAATGTGTCAAGGGTGTGTTCACACCCGTGCATATATAAAAGGCATGATGGTCCATATTCCCAATAACCTCCCACCTAAAGGCAATGTGCCTTAAGAGGAGAAAAGAATCAGTTGCAAAACCTTGGAGATATACTCCTGCTGAGATAGATAGAGTAATCCTTTTGACCTATCTCTAAGTATTTGCATGCCAAGAATATGATTTGCATCAACAAGATCCTTCATGTCAAAGCTGCCATGAAGACTTTGCTTCAGTGAGTCCAAGGCATGAATATCCCTGCCAACAATCGGTATGTCATCAACATACAGAACCAAGATAATCAGGCTGCTATCTGTTGTCTTCTTGGTGTACAAGAAGTGATCCACTTGATTTCTATGAAAACCTTGAGACTACATAAATGTATCAAACTTATGATACCATTCTCTTGGTGCTTGTTTCAGCCCATACAAACTCCTTTTGAGTTTACATACCATCTTCTCTTTCCTTTTTGCCACAAACCCTTTAGGTTGCTGCATATATATGTCTTCATGCAGATTGCTATGTGAGAATACAGTCTTTACATCCATCTGTATGAGCTCCATATCTTCAGCCGCAACCAAGCCCAAAATGGTTCTCAATGTAGTTATCTTGACTTTAGGAGAGAAGATCTCATCAAAGTCAACTTCATGTTTCTACTTGTATCCCTTCGCAACTAATCTTGCTTTGTACTTTGGCGAGGAACTAGAAATAACCTTTATCTTGTAAACCCATTTGCATGGAAGGGTTTTTTGCCCTTTAGGTAACTGCACCAAATCCCAAGTGCCATTTTTCTCAAGAGATTTCATCTCTGACAATATGGCTTTATACCATTTTTTGCTGTCCTGTCTATCCATTGCTTCCTTGAAGCAAGACGGTTCACCACAGTTTGTCAACATGACATAATCAGCCACATTGTTTGCACCAGGAACAAATCTATCAAGTTGTCTAGTAGCCCTAGACGATCTCCTAACCCAATGATCATTGTTTGCTGGCTTTTGAGCCTGCAAATTTTGCATGTTCAGCTTGCTGTCTAGCATTTCAGCCTCTAAATCAGCATTAACAGCTTGTTGTCCTGGCTGTTCTTGCACATCTAGTGGCTCATTATTATGGGCAATGGTTGGTTGATCATTTTCCGCATTATTTTTCTGCATTTGCAAGTTCATTTACAGCAGGTAGTTGTTGGTGTGCAGCGGGCACATTTTGCTGTCCAAAAGGGATTTCTTCTCGGAATACAATCTACGGACCTCCTCAGTCTTTACGGGCTGTTTATGCTTGCGATCTTCCCAGAAGATAACATCATTGCTGCGTACTATTTTCTTTTTCTCGGGATCCCATAATCTATACTCCATTTCACCCTCGTCACTATATCCTAGGAAAATGCATTTACATGACTTTGGTTCAAGTTTGCTGCGTTCTTTTTTACGAATACACACAAAAGCCTTGTAGCCAAACAGTTTCAGGTGAGCATATGAAGGTGGCTTGGCCGACCACGCTTATGAGAGACTCCCTCCTCCCCCAAGGACCTGTTCGGTGACCGATTAATCAAGTGAACAGTTGTCATAACAGCCTCTGTCCAAAAGCCATGGGATAACGTAGCATGAGACAATATTGTACGGACCTTATCCTATATGGTCCGATTCATACGCTCTGCAACTTCATTTTGGGGTGGATTATGAGGGGCAGTGAGCTCCCTCTTTATCCCTTTGTTGTCACAAAACGCTTGAAAGGCCTTGGACACATATTCCCCACCATTGTCAGAGCAAAGACACTTAAGTGTCTTATCAGTTTGATTTTCAACCAATGCCAAGAATTTTTGAAACTTGTCAAGCACTTCGTTCTTTCTACGAATAGGGTCAACCCATATCTTCAGTGTAGCATCATCGATAAAGGTGACAAAGTATTTCTTTCCCCCTAAAGATAACCTTGGTATCTGACATACATTGAAATGTACTAACTCAAGAGGAGAAGGTTTTAGTGAAAGAGACTTCTTATGAGACGTTTGTGCATGTTCACCATAAACACAATGATCACAATGCTCAAAATCAGCATAATGAAGACAAGGCAAGTAACCTAAACGAGAAAGCACTTTCATTCCAGTTTGACTTATGTGTCCTAACCGGCCATGCCACAAAGAAACACTTGGCTACTCGGTCACGGCAACAACATGGCCATGCACACTAGATACATGGAGAGGATACAAGGTATTACTTTTACAACCTCTGGCAATCACTCTAGATCCCTTACAGATCTTTCATTTCCCATCACCAAAGGGGTATGAAATCCATTGTCATCTAGTTGCCGTGTGCTAATTAAGCTTTTCTTAAGCTGATGTGCATGCCATATATGTTGAAGTGTGAAGATAGAACCATGCTGAAATTGCGACTGCACACTATTAATACCTGCAATGTCATATGCATAGTTGTCCCTCCAAGATGGACAACACCATGTCGACCCCTTGTATAGTTAGAAAACCACTCACGATGAGGGGTGACATGAAAGGTAGCACTTGAATCTAGAATCCAGTGTGCATGTCATCATTCGTATCTGCAAGTAAAGCATATGTACTAAAGTGTGAAGAAACAAAGAATACGTCATTCCCACTGTCATTGTCATGAGTGACTACATTCACCTCTTCCATTTTAACACTGCTCTTCTTAGGTTGACTCTCTTTCTTCTCTTCCTTGCTATCATCTATCTTTTTGCCCTTTTCTTTCTCTTTCTTTCATTTGTATCAGTCACATTTAAAGTGACCCTTCTTGCCACAATGATGGCATTTAACATCCTCATTGCGTGATTTACTACGTCCCTTGCTATTAGATTTGCCTTTCTGTTGTGATTTGCCCCTAGTATGCAAAGCATTGGAAGACTTACTGGATGCATTGTTTTGCCGATTCATTTCTTCCATGAGTAGAGCATTCTCTACATCAGCATACAAAAGTATTGTATTAGAATTGCTCATAGCAGTCCTGAATGTATCCCAACTCTGTGGTAGAGTGCAAAGCAAGAACGTAGCCTTAAGTTCTTCATCAATCATGAACTTCAAGGCAACCAGCTGGTTGAATATAGAGTTAAACTCACTCAAGTGAGTAGACATTGCTGTACCCTCTTTCATATGCAAATCCATAAGCTTTTTCAGCAAGTAAACTTTGCTTGCGGCACTCTTCTGGGCATACAGTTCTTATAGTCGAGTCCAAATCACATAGGTAGAAACCAAACCTTCAATGTTAATCAGCAAGGTATCAGAAATCGATAGCTTGATGGTTGAGTGTGCAAGCTCATTTAACTCATCCCAGTCTTTCTGTTCCATATCTGCAGGCTTTGCCCCTTTGGTCTTAATCGGCCTTGCTTGCTTCTTCTGCAACAGGATATTATAGCATTGTTTTTGCCAGACTGCACAGTTATGTGCTCCTTCAAACTTCTTAATGTGCATGAGATGACTGCTGTCACTGCTGCCAGCCATGATTTTCAGCCCAAATGTGACCAACAAATTCAGCAAATGCAGGCCCAAACTGTCACACAAGTGACCGAGGTACAAACAAGTACCAACCAGCAATAAATAACCACGTAAAAGCAGAAATTTCAGATCTGCAAATAAATTTTCAGAAGCACTAAAACTTGTGCTACAGCACTTCACAACTCATTACATTTGTTCCAAGGACAAATTCATCACATCACATAAGAAGTCCCAAATTTTAGCTGTAATTTTTGTTGTACATGCACCCACGGGCACAAAATTTGACACGCACGGTCAAAAGCCCTAAAATTTTTGTGTTCAAAGCATCAACCATACATCTGCACTGTCTTTGAGATGCATAGAATAGGACAATTTTGCCAAAATAGAGTGATTTCAGCAAAACCCCCAAAATTTTCCAAGTGCTAGATGTCCAAATTGCATGGAATTAAACCCACATGTACATAAAATGACCAAATGGCGCACAAATTTCGCCCAAACAGCAAAAGCCCCAAATTGCACGGGGTCCAATGTGCTTCAATGTCGAGAAATTGGGTAAATTTCAGCCCAATTCTTGCATGTACATGAAAAGCCCCAAATTTCGGAGGCAAAATGTCACAAATTCCTGCAATTTCTAAGACAAATATCATTGTTGTGTCCTGCTCGCATCAAGTTTGGACAAATCCCCAAAATTTTGGCACAAATTTGTTCAAAATTATGAATTGTGCTTACATGCATGAATGGCTGCAATGGAAAGGGGGTAAAAGGGATTTTAAAAAATAAAAAATTTGAGAAAAACATGACGGGGAGGGGGGTCTGTTGACGCGCCGACCTGGGTCGCGATTGTGCAGCTGGTGGCCGCCACGCGTTGGACCCAACTCCTCGCTACGGAATGGAGCCTCACGCGGCGCCTATCTATCGTCATTCGTGCAGCAGTGTTGTCTGCCCGTCGCTTTCCGCAAAACCAACAGCCATCGCCTTCTGCAGCTCAGTCACGCCAAGACCAGCAGTCGTCTGAACTGTTCACCTGCAACTGCTGGTTGTTGCATGACCTGCAGACGTTCGTCAACGTGATGCTTGGTGCCACACGTTTTGCAGCCCGCTGTACCTCTGACTCCGCCTACTGAATATCTGACTCCTACATGACCGTTGGAGCATTCAACACAACTTGTGCTGTAATACCAGTTTGATGGAGCCTGATTGAGCTGAGAGTGAACACTACGGATCACACACACACACACACACACACACACACACACACACACACAGAGTAGAGAGCAGTAGAAAGGAGAGTGAGCACAACACCTCTGATGTTCGGTACAAAAGATTAGTGTACCTCTTTAGGTTTTAGATAGATATATATGAAAGTACAAATGTGTTAAGGGTGTGTTCACACCCGTGCACATATAAAAGGCACGATGGCCCTTTATTCCCAACACTTTAAAGGTTGGCTGATCATGCGGCTTGTGTGGCCTATAAATGGTCTATGATGACTGGGAGGCTAGAGGGTTGGAAGCTGAAGAGCATAGAATGATGATGATTTGGTGTCTGAAGAAGAGGGTTGTTCCTCAGGCAGTGTTTACATAGCAGAAGTCACATCAGCAGTGGGCACAGGCCTCAGAGCTCAGCATTTTGTAGTTTCTTTAATGCTAACAGTTAAGCATTATTTTATATAGTACTTTTTCAAAACTTGAGACTGATGCCGGTGCCTGCATTGAAGCACATGTACTTTTGAATGTGGAAGATAATAATTGGGGGGACTTTTCCACCCACTTAAGTTAAATGATAAATTAACGTAATGTGCATCTCTTTCAACTAAACACTGAATGTATTTGCAAGCAACTACACCCCCAAAGCAGTCATTGGCAAGAGCTCATCATATTCGTGAAAGAGATAGTTCAGTGGCACTGATGCAGGAGTTTAGGACTTGTTCACTACCACCACAAAACAAACACTCTAATCATTGCTGCACAAAATGTTTAGAAAACCTATTTTGCAGACAGCATAACATTCAATTTAAAGGCAGAGAACCTATTTCACAGACATCAGAACATTCAATTTAAAGGCAGAAACTTTGATATTTTCCATGAAATGTAGCTCTCAATGGTGGCATTTTCAGAGCAATCTGAACTTCTTTGTACAGCCATGTATGACTGTTGTTTGAATGTTGCAGGCTTGCTTTTGAGGCCATTGTGTTATAGGGCGTCTCCAAGCAGTGTATCAGTTCATGCAATTAGCACTGAAAGTAAAGAGGTATTGCCCTCGTCTTTGTTTCTAGATTGAATCTGCTATTGAGATTCGAGTCCACACAAGTTCTGAGCAGCAGTTAAGATTGCTGACAAAAGCCTTTGATTAAATAATACTAGTTTACAGTGAATAGTTCTGAGCCACAGTTAAGGTCACTGACAAAAGCATTTGATTAAATAATACTTGGTTACAGTGAAGGAGATGGAAAGGAAGCAGGGGAAAGGGGGGGGGGGGGGCATAATTGGGGGAGGGTGTGCTTTTTGTTTGGGGGGTAGGGGGACAGAAAACGGGGAAGGAGAGAGTGAGGGAGAATGGAGGAGGGTAGGGGCATAGGACTGTTGGAAGAACCCAAATGTTCTGTACAGGAAGATTTCCTTTCAGAATCATAGCCGTGAGCATTTTTACTTCTGTTTAATTGTTCTTGAACTCAGGTTCTTGAAGCCCAACTTGAACAAGGTGATCTTGAGCATATGTTACATTTTTATCGGGATCCACTGTTATCAGATAGTGCCACTGCTCAACTTCTGAAACGAGTATGTTCTATTGTTTTCTTTGCTTTGCTTTGGATATCCAGTTGTAAATTTTTACAGTATGTTTCTCCTTCAAATGAGTTACCCATGCCACCTTTCTTTATTGTGATGTAGGTTCAAGAAAAGGTGTCACCTTATATTTGCTCTATCAAGACAGAACAGGTTATTGTCTGCCTATCTTGGTTATGTGTCCAAGCATATGCTTCTGTTTGCATGACCATTCAGCGCTTTTTGGCAGTGTTTTAATGTAGCTCTGAGCTCAGACCTATCTACAGAAAAACTGGAGGTACTAAAATGGCTTTTAAGAGAGACGTTTCAACCTGATTTGCTGCAGACTCGAAGCAATCTGGAAAAGACTGGTAATTCTTGGAAAGGTCTGATGGTGCTTAGTTTGTAGTACTGATTTTGATATTTTCTCCTCTGCTTTCAGATGGTGGTACTTCTTATCTAGTTGAAGTTGGTCCTCGACTGTCTTTCACAACTGCATGGTCTGCAAATGCCATTTCTGTATGTAAAGCTTGCACTCTCTCTGAGGTGACTCGGATTGAGCGTTCAAGAAGATACATGTTGTTTGTGAATGCGAATGATCCTCCTTTGGATTCAAGTCAGCTAGAACAATTTTCTTCAATGGTGAGCTCCAAAATTTGGAAGTGTACGCTACTGCCTACCACGCACACACACCTCCACTCCACCCCACCCCCCACCTACACAGACACTACCACCCACACCCACCCACCCACACACCACCAACACACCTACAACAAACCCCACACCACCCACACCCCACCTGAAACCTCAACCCAAAAACCCCCACCCCAAAAAGGGGAAAAAAAAAAAAGAAACCCCCAACAGTGAAGTGTATGCTAACTTTATCTCTTGCAGAGGATCATACTTGTTAATGTGGTCTTTTATAGGTTATTTGTTTCCACAACCCTACATAATCTCTCTCCTTACCAGGTTCATGACAGGATGACTGAATGCGTTTATTTTTCCAAGCTCACCTCATTTAAAACCAATGTTGTTCCGGAGCCTGTTTTTCAAGTGCCAGTCTTGGAGGTATTTAATATGATGCTTTGCTATCGTTCTTTCTAGCATACCTTTCCCACTGATGATTCACATGTTTCTATCTCTAGAAAGGACTGGAAGCATTGAAGGCAATCAATAAACAGATGGGCCTTGCTTTTGATGATTTTGACCTTGAGGTAATACATCTGCATTATTCCAGTGTGATAGCTACAGAATGAACCAGGAGCTGTACAGCTGTTTTACATGCAAGTGTGTATGCACTCTTGAGGTTTGTGAATTCATAAAGGACTTATCTATTCTAAGCATTTCTTAAATGACCTTTATACTCTTGATCTATATAGGGAAATGTACAGAGTTTGTTTTTATTCTAAAGCAACATCTGAGCCTATTTGACTGCAAGTCAAGCTGCATAAATTTTGGATTTTGCATGAGTTTCCAATTCTAAATTCCAAAAATAATGGTTGGTTAAGAATATGCAGGCATGCCATCTGCAGTCTGTAAACCTGTTAACTTGAATCCTAAGCACATTAAAAGGTGAATACTTTCAAAGCTAAGTTGCATCGTGAATTCCTGTTTTAAGACCCCTCAAGATGTTGGATATGTCTCTGTCTTTATATTTATATAGAAAGCTGACTTGCTTCTTGTGGTGTTGTGTGTTGCTATATTAAATATTATTATTTTGAGGCTTATTTCTTTACAATAGGGTTATAAAATTTACAAATGGATGCAGTTCTATACCCACCTTTTTAAGGAGGATTTCAAACGGAACCCAACAAATGTTGAGCTTTTTGATATTGCTCAGTCTAACAGTGAACATAGCAGGCACTGGTTTTTCAAGGTAGGGCAAACACATGGAGTTGCTCTTTATATCGCTCTCGTTATCTTCTTGTATCTTATGTTGGTGTCTGATGTAGGGTGAACTGGTTATTGATGGTGAATTAGCTCCAAGTTCATTAATGGACTTAGTCAAAGAAACACTTAAAGCAAATCCCAACAACTCTGTAATTGGTTTTAACGATAATTCTAGGTATGAGGGTGCCTGTTACTCTGATTAGCAGCTTAGAAGGCTCCTAAATATGTTATTGTGTTGTTTTGGCACTGTTGAAGAATCACTTTTGCTGATACTTTCTTGTGCTTATTTCAGTGCAATACGGGGCTTCCCTATTAATGTCCTTCGTCCACAGGCTCCTGGTTTACCCTCTTCTCTTTGCATGCACCATCGTGACTTTGACATTTTGTTTACAGCTGAAACACACAATTTCCCTTGTGCGGTATGTGTCTAAATGTGCCCTTGGCTACTTTTGGACATGCCATCTTGAAGCTGTTTTTCAATGTGATTTTTGTTATGCATAGGTGGCACCTTTTCCTGGTGCTGAAACTGGTGCAGGAGGACGTATCAGAGATACACATGCAACTGGCACTGGATCATTTGTTGTAGCATCAACTGCTGGTTATTGTGTTGGAAACCTTCATGTGGGGAGCTACTGAAACTCATGATTTTATATTTTATGCCTCATTGACTGGCCTTTTTTTCAACAGAAAAAACAAGACAGTCTTTGTTAGTATATTTTTGTCATAACTGATGGCAGTATTATTCTATAGCTTGAAGGCACCTTTACGCCTTGGGAAGATACAAATTTCATATATCCAAAAAATTTGGCACCACCTCTTCAGGTCTTTATTACTATGCTGTTTGCATTTATTTTTAATCCTAAATGGGCTTGTGAATAAAAAGTATGCATATCTTAAGAAATGTGAATATGTTTGGGCTGCTTTCATTTCGTTTCTGTTCTATATTTGCTTTGTCATATCAGGGGTCATTTTATGGGCGCTTTTCATTATCAAGGCTTGACTCATTGTGTGTAACAGAGCCAATATTGTCCATTTAGTGTCATTTGATGCCTGCTTAATTTAATATGTGAACAGAACGATTTGTTAGCATCATCCGCAGAAGAGAAAATGTGCAGTCTGATATTAAGCATCATTCCTAGTGTGTAAGGTGGTTCTCGATTAAACTGGTCAGTTTGGGAACTTTGAGTTGATGTGCATGTTTTTCTTTTTGTGGCAGTCTTTTTGGGAAACTTATGTTGTCAGAAAGGGAAGGATTTGTCTATCGTGACAATTTAGAAAACTGTTTTTCAAGTTGAGACTGAAGTCTGAAGGCTTAGAATGCACTGACTGGTTCTTGTATTTTCAGTAGTCAAGGCATAGTTAGAAGAGCTGGTCTGATAGCATCCATCGAATGTATGCAGATATTGATTGACGCAAGTGATGGTGCTTCTGATTATGGCAATAAATTTGGGGAGCCCTTGATTCAGGTGAGATAAATGTGACAAGGTTATGCCATTATTTGTCTTTAGCTTTCTCTGTATAATGGATATGCAATGTGTGTCTACAGGGCTTTACACGGACTTTTGGGATGATATTACCAAATGGTGAGCGTCGTGAATGGCTGAAACCAATAATGTTTAGTGGGGGTATTGGCCAGGTTTGCAAATCTGGTGATTCTAGTATTATTTGAGAAAGGTGATGAATGAAAACATGACTCTTTATGACTAGACTTAATTTTTCTCCAGATTGATCATGAGCACGTGAACAAAGGAGAACCAGATCTAGGGATGCTCATTGTCAAAGTAGGTGTCATAAAGCTTTATATGCTTATTCACTCAGGCAAGATGTTGCTTTCAGATGTTGTCTAACACTTTGACTGACATGCTGTCCGTATTTAACTGCATAGATCGGTGGTCCAGCTTACCGGATTGGTATGGGAGGTGGTGCAGCCTCTAGCATGGTGAGTAAAAATATCTATCTGAAAGCTTTTATTCTTCCACAGCTTAATGTGCTCCAAGTTCCAACTCCACTCAAAAAGGATAGATGTGATACAACCCTTCTATGAACCTAATCCATGATTTAAACCTCTAAATTGTCGTTGGCTTAATCCTCTATAAACCTAACCCATAGCTTAATCCTCTAAAATTGTCTTTGGCAGTTTAAACATTTCCATTTCTGTCATTAAGTTCAAGAAGTCGTGTAAATGGTTTTGTCTTAACTGGTCTTAACTCTAGAGTATTGTTCTTTTGAACAGTTCAGAGTTCAAGAGTACTGTTCTCTTTGAGACTGATTTAGCCTTTAACCACCACTTGGGCTCATTGATGGTATTGGAGTGGAGAAGATTATTGGAAACTGAACAGTGGTAGATATTAGAATTAGATAGAAGCTATGCAGTGGTGAAAACATGGTCTTCACATCAAATCATGTGAAGGGTGCTTCTTCGAAGAAGAGTTGTACATGATGGTTGAAGTCCTGAGGATACAGTGAATGCAGAGTTTATGTTCAATAAGCAAGGGGTTGTTGTTGGTTTTTTATGTGGTTAATGTGCCCATCGCTTATGATAGGAATAATACTGGAGTTTGTGAGATCGCATGTATACATCAAATGCTAGATATAGATAGCATGCTTTGCATTGGATGAAGTTCATTAGAGTCTGCAACCATCCAGTTTCTTGCCTTTCTCGACATGAAGTTCACACTCCATGTAACCATCCAGTGTCTGTCCTGTTTTGACATGATGAGGCAATGTAGTGAATAAGTGTATCCTTTGAAGCACAGTTAGAAAAAGAAATACATATAATAAGCAAAATATATTCCAGTTTCTATTAGGAAGCATTGAGCTGTTGCAAGCTCCGGTGACATCTAACTCATTGATCACTTGCAATGAGTTTTCAATAGCTCATCCATGTGAATTTGACCTATGGAATGTTGACGAATCCTCCAGATTTTCCAGTAGTTACCTCAATGAAAATGAGCCTCCATTAGTCAGGTACCATCATTGGTGATAGTGGCTTCACATAATATTGAGATATAATACTGAGGAATGACTTGCAGTTAGCTGTGTTGTCCAATTGGAAGCTAAATTGCAGCAGCTTTAGTAAATCAAGAGCTGAATGCCAAATAGAAGCACTGGATTGCATCTGAAGAGGCTTGAATCATGACTCAATCGAGGTCAGTAACTCATATACAAAGCTCATTTGTACTTCCATCCTTGGGCTCCCTGAAACTACATCTCCATGTTTTTGCCGTTTCAATCTTCCTGTTTCCATCTCTACCCTTCTTTCCCTAAAGCTACTTTAAACTTCGTGAAACTCCAAATTTTTGCTGTTCCTGTTCTGTTTCTCTTTCCATGTGCTTGTTTCCCCTTTTCCATAACTATGAATTGAGTGGCAAGCTTTATGATTAGCTTGTTGTGTGTTGGATAAGCTTCAGTAAGATCCCTTGAGAAGTATAGTTGGCATGATTTGTGTCTATTTGCTTAACAGCAGCTCATTGTTTACCTAGTTTGGTGCATAAATCACACAAATCAAGAAGCAGCTGTATACCAGCTTTGTATACACATGCAGTCTTTCATTGAAGGGATTCTTGGTAGCCTTTTAGGAGGTCCAGGTTTTGAGATTTGTCGTGATCTAGTCCACTAATTGATGGGTATAGTTGAGCTTCAGCCTTGAAGAACAGACTGCTTTTCATTTTTTTGGTTTGAGCAGCTGATGCAATGAGATGATTTATGTGGGATGAAAGTTGCAAGACAGGAAGCTATGGAGAATAAGAAGCATTCCTGTGGGTATGTAAGCAATGTGTATAAGGAAGACAATGTTATGGATCGGACAGTCTAAAAACTATTAGCAGCTTACACATATCTCCTCCTCTTTTCCATTAAAGGTATGTTCAAATATTATGAATGATCTTTTGCTGCTCACTCCATCTTCGCCACCTTTACTCTAGATTGTCTTTTACTTTTGATGACATTTGTTACTTCTCTGTCCCAATATTTTCCATATCTAGTTCATCTGCTCATGAAGGATGTTATGGTCCATGTGCTCAGGTTTGCAAACTCGTCCTCCTTACTTAAGTATTTGCTATTTTCAACTTATCCTCCTTACTCTTTCTGTGATAAACTGCCAATGTCAAGCAAAAATATCGCATTAAAAATTAGGCCGAAATATTTCTGATCAGGTATAAATTAGTGGCCAATTCATTAGACTTAAAGAAAACTTAAATCACTCATTTTATTGGAGTTTTAGTAGGATTAAACTCCAACAAAACTCTAAAAAGGTTAAGGGGGTGTTACTAGTTAGGCTACGCACACAATGGTTGGGACATTGAGCAAACTCTTGTTGTTTCAAGAGTTTCAATGCTCTTCAACTCAACCACCTCTCGCATGGCTGGCTCATATTCCAATCTCAAAACTGTTCTCTCTCCTTACTATCCCAAGCAAGAAAACTAATGACTAAGAGCTTGTAGTAAACTCACCTTCTTACCTATGTGTGTTGAAGTTTGAATGCCTTGAAGGTTTGGTGGCGGCCTTATGATTTAAGCAACATCCCTTCGATTTACTCCTGCTATTCCATCACAATTGATCTGATTCGCAAGCGCTCCAATGAAGAAAGCAAAAGTAGAGAATAAGGAGAAGTACCAACCTCAATCTCATAGTCTACCTCTCACCCTCCAAGCTACAGAAGAACTAGGGAAAGGAAAAAGGAAAGGCAAGATGAGAGAGAAGTTTCACTCTTGAAGTCCCTCACTCACACTTTCACTCCCTCGCTCTCAACAAGGTGGACAAAAAGATAAGGTGAAAGCAAGGAGAGGGTTGCTCTCAAAGTTGCATACACCAGAATGAGTTGCAACATCACTGTATCCCGAAATGGCATTTCGGCAACCCCAAAACAAAAGGGCCATTTCGGACCGAAATAGGGACGGGAAAATGCCATCTTGGTACCTTGCGGGTGGAGCGATAGACCGGTTATATAGAGAGAAAAAACATGTGTTCCTTTTCAGTTTCGCCACCATCTTCTCCGCGATCATCTCTTTCTCTTAAGCACACTTTCTCTTGCAGCTTTGGAGTTCACCCCTTCTCTAAGTTCTTCTCCAAGTTCATTGATTCTTTTCATTATCTAAGTTCTTCTTCTTCCTTATTTTTCTTACTACCACTACCATCCCCTCCTCCTCCAATCTTTTTCTAAGTTCTTAACTTCTTTCCAAATTCCTGTTACCTAATCATGGCTCTAGATCCATTTGGAAGGTATGTCACTCCAATCAAGAGATATGAGGGCTCCGGTGAATTGAAGGAGCAGTGCAACTATTATGGATTGGAGAAATGAAGGAGCATAACCCGCGTGAAAGACCACTTGGCGTGTGTCTCAAACAAAGTTATTAGACCTTGTGTAAATTTGTTGGCAGAAGTAACGGTAAGTCTCTATCTTTGGCACCGAAAACATATGGGGATTGAGCTACAAGTGGATGAATTCTCTCATCTAACACCACATAAGGGTAATGAAGTACAAGTGGGGCAAGGGGAGGATAGTGGGTCTAATGGCACTAGGCAAATTGGAGATGCCAATGGCCCATTAAAAAGAAGTGCATCCATATCCATGCAGGGTCCAAGTGCAAAAAGGGCTCTATTGCCATTTTTTAGTGGTGGTGGGCAAAGGGGCTCCTTGTATGGTGCAAGTGTCCATGCAAGACTTCAGAGGTATGCTGTTGTGGAGGCAACCAAGGAGCTCACATGCTTATTTATTTAGTGTGCTATCCCTTTCAACGTGGCTACTACACATAAATGGAAAAAGACGATTAAGGGAGTGAGCCACTAGGGTGTGAGTGGGAAGGAATCTCCGTGGATATATTACATACATGAGAGCTTCGAAAGGAAAAAATATTCATTATAATGTTTTGGTGTCTTTATGCAATAAAGGTACTATGTTCATTAAGGCCATCGATGCCTTTGCCTTAGATCTTACCATCGCATGAGCTTTCATTTGGGAGTACATGCGAGAGTCATCATGGATATAGAGTCCAAAATGTGGTGTAGGTGGTGATAGATAATGGAAGCAATTGTGTCTCCATGGAATGTATGCTTGAGGAGGAGTTCCTTGGCATTGTATGGGCTCCATGTGCATTCCATTGCCTTGACTTGCAGTTCACATGCTCTTGTACCTCAAATGCCCATGGTAGCTCAAGTATCAAGAGCACTCGCCTATACTACCATGTGAAGACAAGTGAACTAACAAAGTGCAAAGATAACATGAACTCCTCGAATAACCAATGAATACTTAGATAAATGGAATGAACATGGAAGAATGGATATATGAGTCTCTACACAAGCAAGGCATGACACAATTTACTGACATTAGATATCTCAACTCTTTTTCTTATGGAGGGTTTTCTTCGTCATTGAAACAATCTTCTTGGTCACGACCCTTACTATCTCTAAATTCCCCATATGTTGTAGCTTCTATCAAGAGGTTGGGGTAGACACACAATCAACTCCATTTACTATGATCATGCCTTCTATGACACATCTTGTATTAGATCCTTCATATTTTTTTCATGTCAAGTGCAATGTATCCAATTTGCGCACGTATTCTTTCATTTTAAGCTCCACTTGCTAGGATTTTCTATGCATTTCATGGAAAGTTGAAGGGAAGTATAGTTAGCAACCATGTGTGTCTATGTCTCCTATTTGAATGGTGATCTTGTGCTTGTGAGCCTTAGTCAGAGTCAGACAAGGATATTATGAGCTTTGACACCATCTTTCCCCGTTGGCCAGCTGCAAGTCAACCACATTTTCAAGGCATTGGCTATTTATTCCAACCCCTCTCCACCATGTCCAGTGTGTCTTCCATTCTAGACTACCTCTCATTCTTGTCATCACCTCCTACCTTCATCTTGCACCCTCATTGATCCTACAAATCGCGTGTCAGCGTTGATAGATTGCAGCCTTGTACCTTTGTGTTTAGTTTGATTTGTTGCATTCGTTTTGTCTCCATTTTTGCTTCTCACTTTATGTTCTTGTTCTTGTCCAATGCACGCTATCATATGTGTATTTTACTTGTGGTAGTCAACTGGTGAGGATACCCAACACTTGGTTGGGGGAGGACAGTACACTTTGGGGATAATTGTCAATAGAATATCCTCATTATAGCCTTAGTCGGAGTCAGACAAGGATATTATGAGCTTTGACACCATCTTTCCCCGTTGGCCAGCTGCAAGTCAACCACATTTTCAAGGCATTGGCTATTTATTCCAACCCCTCTCCACCATGTCCAGTGTGTCTTCCATTCTAGACTACCTCCCATTCTTGTCATCACCTCCTACCTTCATCTTGCACCCTCATTGATGCTACAAATCGCGTGTCAGCGTTGCTAGATTGCAGCCTTGTACCTTTGTGTTTAGTTTGATTTGTTGCATTCGTTTTGTCTCCATTTTTGCTTCTCACTTTATGTTCTTGTTCTTGTCCAATGCACGCTATCATATGTGTATTTTACTTGTGGTAGTCAACTGGTGAGGATACCCAACACTTGGTTGGGGGAGGACAGTACCCTTTGGGGATAATTGTCAATAGAATGTCCTCATTATAGCCAAGCCTTGTGCTAGTTTCATGTATTCCCTTTGGTTTGTACATTCAAAAAGTTTTTTTTTGGTTAATTGGAGACCCAGACTCATAGCAATATGTAAACTTAATAGGAAAACCTAGAAGTAGAAGATCCCCCCATCGGGTTTCTACTGTAAATTGAGAACGTTTTTGGTCCATTTTAATGTTAAGTCTTTCCTCTCCCACTCTATTTCATCTATAGGATAATTTTCATTGTTTGTGTGTTCGTGTGCACGTGTATCCTTCTTTGAAAGCTTGCGTACCTTTATGTACTCTCACCATTTGGTATGTCCTTTGCTCATGTGTTGAGTACTTCTACTCAACTCACATATAGTGAGTGTGCCTACTCAGCTTCTCGATGCTTAATTGCAGATCACTTCATCAAGAATGCATTTAGTGAAAATAATTGTTTGCTGATCCAATTCAATACAAGGGCTAGAGCTACAACCTACTCCATGTATTTGCTACATTGAACTTGTTGGTCAATGGAAAGCTTACAATGCTCCCTTGCAAGGCTCATCTTAGTGATTGCTATGTAGCTTTAACACAATAAATCAATGTTGATCATGAGCTCATGAGCTCCTAAATCTAGCATTAGGTGACAACTAGGTTACTTTGGTTCTAAATAACTTGACCTTGAAATATTTCAATTTTATGAAGCAAGTTTTAACTAAGCCCATGTTATTGACCATATACAATTTGAGTGTCAGCTCGCGTGTTAATGCATTGTTGCATGACTGATTCCACAAGAAGAAGACTTCTACAATCTAGAGAGGGCCTTGATTTCCACTCTTTTGAGAGGAAAGTCAGGGAGTGGCAAAACCTTGAAAGGAAGGCAAAGTCCTAGGAATGGCCAATTCTCTTCACCGGACTCTACGAAATCAAACACTTGGGAGACCCCATTGGGAGTACATTCCTAGAAAGAATAGATTGTGTACTCATTCATATGCCTTGTCATATTGATAACAATGTAAATTTACGGATGGAACATGAGGTAACTGATCTTGTGGTTCTACTTCTCATTAAATCTTGACCCCACCTAAAAGTGGCAATGTTGCTCCTCCTTTGTGGCTGAAAGGCTTAATGGTCCTTCATCTCAAGCATGAGGTGCCCACACCTATCGCTTGAATTCCACTTGTAATGCAACATATGGACAACCCCCTCAGCTAGTGACTTACAGAGCCTCAGAAGGCTTGATTGGTCCTAATTTTGATCTCGATTCTAGAGGCTAATTTCACGCCTCATTATAAGCATGCGGCATGCCTATTGTTAGGTAAAGGAAACATTCAACATTATGTTGGATTGGCAAATTCTTACTTTAAAGCACCAAAAGCATGCCATTGAAGTTCTAGCTGTTGAGATTGTGCTGCAGCTAGAGGAGTGAGCAGGTGAGTGAGAGCGACAAAGAGAGAGACACAAATAATAAAATGTATTTATACTTAGGGCACGTAAGGGTGCATTCATATGTACAATTAAATAATACACAACGGAGGTGAATAAAAGGGCCTTTACACCCCAACACTAGCATGTGGTCGTCACGTATCTGTTTGGAATCTACATATGCCAGCATTGTATATTAGTCACAAGTTGACATTGTAGATCTACCTGTTTTGGCTGAGACTTGGATTTTTCAATACTCTCATGGTGAGTACATGTTATCTCTTGGCTTAGCCCTGTTTTCTTGGTCGATATGGGAGACCAACACTTTTGCTACTTTGTCTCCTATGGTCACTATGGCGGGGGTTCTATGATGCACCCTGCTTCTTCACAGGTTTCTAGCTAAGTTGTTCATTCTTTACTAGGCACAACCTCCCCGCCTTACCCCCCAAAAGGTAGTATTCTTGACCCTTCTCATGAGAGCCAACTCCAAATGTTGATGCTTGAGTGTCTCTTAGGGAGTGTTGGTCTTGCTTCTCCCTTGGCATCAACTCGCATTGAGTGTGCTACTCTTGTGGAAACTGGCTGTAGAAGCCCGTGCATCCTTTTGCTACCTCTACTAGGGGCGGTACTCTTGGATCAGTGAGCAGCTACCTGAGACATCACTCGTGGTATCGAGACCCTTGAGAGCGGTTTTTTGTTCATTGGCCGGCTTGAAATTTAAAACAACAAAAGACTCTGCCATCATTCTCCTTTTGCTCCCTTTTTGGGTCTAGGAGGGTTTGCTAAGAATGAAAAATTCGGGCAAAATTGTTGTTAGTTAATTCCAAATTAGGACATTTTCCCTTAGCCCTTGTTTTGGGTTCTTGAGCATTCCACTGGAGTCCTATCACTCCTTGTGCTTCATTGTATCTACTTCCTTGCTTGCATAGAGGTTTGTGTATCTATTCTTACATTTCAATTCTCTTTATATGAGCATTCATTTGTTATTCAAGAAGCTCTTTTTTTTGCGCTGTCAGCCGACTGGTCTTTAGAGTCTGCATCCTTGTCTAGTATTGGGCTTAGCAGTGAGAAACAGTTCTTTGGCAGTGGCCTTGTAAAATAAAATGTTGTCTGCATCACTAGAACACTTTTTGTCCATAGATTCTTTCCTTAATATGGAATGATCTTAAAGTTGCAAGGAATGCTTTTCAACCTTCTTACAGTTTGAAGGAGATTGCCCTTGATTTCTATCTGCATATGAAGTGATGGTTTCATGAAGGCTGGATTGAATGTGCTGGTCAGGTGAGCGGACAAAATGATGCAGAACTTGATTTTAATGCTGTTCAAAGGGGGGATGCAGAAATGGCTCAGAAGCTGTATCGAGTAATCAGAGCATGCACTGAAATGGGGGAAAATAATCCAATTGTAAGCATACATGATCAGGGTGCTGGAGGCAATTGCAATGTAGTTAAGGAGATCATTTATCCCAAGGTGAACGTATGCAGACTCTTAAGTATGCTGATGCATGGAGTTGTTTCCTTTAGTTTGCTTATGTTGTGTTTTCTGAGCTCTTAAAGTTATCTGTACGAATCACAGGGTGCAGAGATAGATATAAGGTCAATTGTGGTTGGCGATAACACACTGTCAGTTTTAGAGATATGGGGTGCAGAGTACCAGGAGCAGGTAATTTGAGGAGTCAAGGTATTCCATTATTTTAAAACTGATTTGGATATATTTTCTCAGACTCTCTTGATGCAGGATGCCTTGTTGATCCGCCCAGAAAGTGAAAAGTTCTTACAAGAGATTTGTCAACGTGAGAGGGTTTCCATGGCAGTGATAGGAACAATAAGGTGTCTCTTAGCCTTTTCCTTCATCAATGTTATTGCTAGAATCATGGCTATCATATGTTGTGAGGGGTATGTGCTATGCAGACTCTATGTCTATCAGGTGACTCTTATTCTTACATGAATTTTCCTTTGTTCAGTGGAAGCGGGAAAATTGTTCTGATTGATTCACTGGCTATGAGGGAAGCTACAGCTAAAGGCCTTCCTGCACCATCTCCTGCCGTTGATCTAGACCTTGAGAAAGTAAGTTGCTGCTGAAAATGTTAGTGTCTGTCAAACATTAGTACCTTGGTGTCTGTAGTTTCGTTGTTTGAAATAATCAAAGATCAGAGCGTGCCCTGCCCTTCCATGAGTGACACTTTTTAAAAATCTTAGTGTATATCCATTGGTGCAACAATGGGGTAGGTGATTGCAAATGTATGAAAGCCTTCTTTTGGCTGTGTCTAATGCAAATTGTGGCAATACCTCAACACCCTTTGTATGCTGCCTTTAGTGTGCTAGATCTTGAGTCACAGATAATTGTCTTCTTTCTATGGCTCACATGTGGGGCTGCCTGTGAAATAGGAGTCTGAGAAATTAACCAGAACTGACGTCGTTTTGGGTGGTTTTATCATGCCAAGCCTCTGTCTGTTGGCTATCCTTGACATGGAGTGTTTTGTGGTTTATCTTTAATGCAAGAAGGTTATCTAGTGAGACAAGTAGAAACACAAAGGCACCTTATATGACCTACCATAATATGTGTGTCTGACAGTGGTGGAAAAATCCAAGCACGATTAAAAGAGAGGCAGTCACCTTTAGGTTAAGGTAAAAAAGCAATCTTTAATTTCTGCAGGCTGTTGCTGCTGCTAGCAGCCCTCTATGACATCACTGTTACTTTCGTCATCATCTACCATCTGCTGTACCTTATATTTTGCATGTTGGGCACTCATATTATTGCCGGCTGGTCTCTAAGCGGTCCATGACACCATTACAGCAGGGCTGCATCTGTGTTTTCAGCTATTCTTGTTGCTACAATCAGAGAGTACAGCAGCTGCCCACCTTCCTAGAGGCCTTTCTGGCTGATAGATTTCTTTTTTGCTGCTGCTGATACTGCTGCCCTTGGAGACCTTCTTGGAGATTTTTTCAGCTAGCAGACATTTGCTTATTTGCTGTTGCAGGACCTTCTATCAGCAAACAGTTTTGTTGGTGCTGCTACAGTCATTGGAAGTCATCTTCACCATCACCCACAGCCACAGAGGACTCCTTTTCACTCCCTTCACTGCTGTCCACCTTTATCCAATGTCTTCTCTGATATCCCCTTACTGGAGGTTTGTGTTTTCATCCCTCCATAGAGAAAATTCCTTCATAGGTGTTGCTTCTTGATCAGTAAGAATAGTGCAATCATCTCAGGTCACTCCGTCAGTGCTAGACTTTGTGACTTACGCATCAGCCCTGATCCTAGAGACATGGTGGTGAGGGTGTATTATCGTTGTAGATGATTCATTGTTTTTGAGTACATTCACTATTAATGTTTGTCATACGTTTGTCATCTCCATTGCCAACCCTATTGTTTCTTTACATACCATTCCTATAAATTGTCCACTTGCTTGCCTTGTGGGTCTCCATATATGTGGCATGCATTCTTGTCAATCTACTATCCATGTTGGGGTAAGGTCTCTCTGAGGATGATCTTTTCCTCATTGAAAACTTTCCTTTTGGAGAGAGTCTCTTCATGCCTCCAAGTCAGCAAACTTGGATTAGAGGCCGATCCTTGGTTGAGTACTCTCCATTGCTATTAAGAATAGAGGCATCAAGTACCCCTAGCTGTCCACATAGAATTTTGATGCTATCTAATGGGTTGTTTTCTTTCTTCCACTTCACTACTCGAACATGTAGGGGTTTGATCTTCCTTCTCTTTTCCTCTTCTAGCGCGGTATTCACGAAATGCATCTTTACATGATGGAGCTTCTTTACTCCTTTGATGCATTTCAACTTCTCTGCCACATCCTCTTGGGCTTCTTTGTTATTGCTGCCCATATATTGAGTTCCATTTCCATATGGTCTGTAGCTCATTAATCAGTTTTCACCTTGCCAGCATGGTCTTCATGATCTTTCCCCTTTTTTGAGGAGCTCAAACTGAATTTGTAGGTAGCTATTTCTTTTTTTTTTTAGGAGCTCAAGCTGAATTTGTAGGTAGCTATTTCATTTTTAAATTCCTCAATGACACGTGTTCCTCTCTTGAAGACAACCATCATTGTTGTCTTTCGATGAGGTGAAATGTGTCTGTATCTTGTCATGGGCCCCTTCCATGATTGCATTTGCTTTGCATTTTTCTCCATGATTTGTTGCATTGTTTCATCACACATGCACGTGTGTTCATGTGCATATCATAGTTGTCAAGTACGAAAAGTACGGTACAGTATGGTACGATAAAATATGGTACTAAATGGTACCTTAAGATTTCATAAGGTACGGTACGATATTAGTACAAATTTTTTTTTAACTTCATTATTTTGAACTATAGATGATAGAACAGATGTTTAAAGTCTAAATAGCAATGCTATTGGAGTATATAAGATGAATACTTGAGGGCAACATGCCAACCTCTATGGCATATGCCACATGCGTAACATGCGCTACAACTTACAAGTACATACATAGGAGTGGATACATCATACATGAATGATCATACAAATAAGAGGCATGTATGCTTGAGAGAGAGAGAGAGAGAGAGAGAGAGAGAGAGAGAGAGAGAGAGATATGAAATGACATGAGATGCTTTATTAATGTCTACAAGAGGCCAAAATGACCTGTGAGACCAACAGTTACCAAACAAACCACCAAAGATTTTGGTAAAAGATTTATGAATTTTGTTATGGTTTTGTTTGGCATTGCTAAGGCTAAAGTAGCTACCGATGGTACATTCACTAATTCGTGTGCTCTCAGAAGGTACATTAGGCCAAGCTATCCTCTAGCCTAGTTTTATTAGCAATGTGTACTAATGTTTTGGGTTGGGTGGTGCAAAATGAGCTGTGAACAAAGGTAAAATCAATAGGATTAAGCTACTTGATGATTCTCAAATGGTGCTGAATTTATTTATTGATGACACTAACATATTGTGAAAAATGATGGGACATCAATTAGAAATGTTTGGAACTGCTTGAATACATTATGTATGGCCTTTGGCTCTAGGATAAATCATAACAAAACATGTATGAGGAGTCTAATCAAGCTTCCACCCCCTTTCTTGGTTGATCGATCAAGGCTACAAAATCACCACCACCACCACAACAACAACAGTCAACAACCCAAACCACCACCAACAACAACCATGCCACAAAACCAAAAAAAAAAAAGGTGCTTGTTTTTTGGTACGAATTCGTATGGTACGTTATGGTACGAACCGTATAGTACGAACCAGTTCATACTACGTACGAGTGCAACTATAGCGCACATGCACGCACACACGCACGCACGCACGCATGAGAGAGAGAGAGAGAGAGAGAGAGAGAGAGAGAGAGAGAGAGAGAGAGAGAGAGCAAATATTGTAAGCAAATTTGCAAGGTTTTGGGTGATATGCCACGAAAAAGGTTCCAGTTTGTGAGACAAAAGGTTGTCTCTGAACCTCTTGATATTGCCCCTGGAGTGACTGTTATGGATGCCTTGAGGCGGGTGTTGCACCTTCCATCAGTTTGCTCTAAACGGTTTTTGACAACAAAGGTGATGCATTTACCTTTTCAGACACTTTTCTGGCTCGTAAACATGAGCTGTTGCTATGAATTCATGTTAAATTGTTTACTTGTCAGGTTGATCGGTGCGTAACTGGGTTGGTTGCACAGCAGCAAACTGTGGGCCCTCTGCAGCTCACACTTGCAGATGTAGCTGTTATTGCACAGGTTGATTATTTCCTAGTAACTTATAAACATTTGTGGAGTATACCATTAAGAATTACTGAATATTTCAAGCACATAAAACTGTTTTTCCCAATGTTCTACTGGTTCTGTTGAGGATTATTTCTGTGAAGTGTATTTAGAGCTCATAATGTTTATTGATATGCCAGACTTACACAGGGTTAACTGGTGGTGCATGTGCAATTGGTGAACAGCCAATCAAGGTTATACCTTGTTATTACATTTTCAATGTTGGTGTGTAGCTGATGACTATTTAAAGTTCTTCCTTTACAAATTTGGCCTGAGGCTTTTTGTGGGACTGTTTGAACCTTTCATTTGATGCATCCATAGGGTCTACTCTGCCCAAAGGCAATGGCTCGACTAGCAGTAGGAGAAGCACTCACCAATCTTGTGTGGGCAAAGGTATGCTTTTGTGTTTTATGCAGAGGAAGGGAGGAAGGGGATTGAATGTCTAGAAATGTGGTTCCCAGACTATACAGTTAACGAGAGTAGAGTATCATGCTTGATATAGAAGAAAACTTGAAATCTAAGCTAAACTGAAAATCTGTAAAATGCAAAGGTAGTGCAAGATGCAAGGGAAGGCCATTCATGCAATGTGGTGAAGGCTGAATCATCGCTACCTTCAAGTCCTGTATAACCCCTCATCAAATCAGCTGCTTATGTTTCTCATTTCCTCATTTTGGATAACGTTTTGGATCCAAAGCAAGTGATTTTATGAGATTACCCAATTACAAGGGAGAATTCCTCCTGGCCCTTTTTAGTTAAAAGGTGCTCAATGTCTTCTTTACGCATGTGTTATAGTGATGCTCTTATGTGCCATGCTTGGCTTTGTATATGGGTTGTGTTTTCTCACCATCCTATTCTCTTTCTTATGGACCTGACCTGCTGATGCAATAAAGACCATGCCCTTCAGGTAGCTTTTGGCCACTTGAAGCTGCAATGTGTAGCATCCAGCTATGCTGTTGAGGTTAGAGCTAATCTCCTGAGTTTTTGGACTGCCAACTCCTGTAGGTTCTTCAACATAATGCTTTGATACTTGAAGGGTGATGAGACCTGTGGTGGGCTATGCGGTCTGTGAAAAAGGGAATAAGATTCCCATGAACTCTCATAATAAGCAGGGCATGAGCTAGTAAAGTTTTTGTTTGGCTTACGTCTTAACAAGCATATTCTGTCCTTTATGGTCTGATCTTAGCATGTCACTGCAGTTGTGGCTGTGGAGGCCAGTGGAAATGGGATGGGGTGGGTTGTTTTCTGCCTTTCTTGTGGGTGACAGTTTTCAGGGATGGATGAGTGGCTAGGGATTTGTGTTTGGTATATTGCATGAATTGTGAAGTGGCTGTTGGTTGGTCTGTGTAGGTGACAGCACTGAAGGATGTGAAAGCTAGTGGAAACTGGATGTATGCTGCAAAATTGGAAGGTGAAGGAGCATGCATGTATGATGCTGCTGTTGCCCTGCGAGATGCTATGATTGAACTTGAAATAGCTATCGATGGTGGGAAAGATAGCCTGTCAATGGCTGCCCAAGCAGGTGGTGAATTGGTAAAAGCTCCAGGTGACTTAGTCATCAGTGTCTACTCAACATGCCCAGATATCACAAAGACAGTCACACCTGATTTGAAGGTATAGAATGCTTTTCCTTTCTGTTCTCATGTTATTGTCATCAAATGTTCTTAAGGTTTGACTGGGTGCACACTTGTTATTAATAATAACAATGTATATGTGGTTTTCCATGTAAAGCTTGGAGATAAAGGTGTACTCTTGTACATAGATTTGGGGAATGGTAAAAAGCGCCTTGGTGGCTCTGCTTTTGCTCAGGCCTTTGATCAGGCATGATTCTGCTGATTTTCTAATTCTGTTTTGCATTCACTTTTGATTTTACCTTTTATTGCACCATATATAAACCCATGCTTTCTTTCAACAGATTGGGGATGTATGTCCAGATTTAGACGATGTGTTGTACCTTCGAAAGGTCTTCCAAACTGTACAGGTAACTTTATTATGTCAAATGTACAGCTGTTTTGTCTGCAATGCAGTCTAACCCTGAGAAATGGGTCATTTGCAGGGTCTTTTAGACAAGGAATATATCTCTGCGGGACATGATATAAGTGATGGTGGTATTGTTGTTGCGCTGCTAGAAATGGCTTTTGCAGGAAATTGTGGTTTAAAAGTTAACTTGGCTTCTTCTGGAGGCAAATTGTCTTCCGAGTTCACACCATTCGACACTCTATTTGCCGAAGAATTAGGTCTGCTACTTGAGGTAAGGTTGTGAGAAACATGTCTTTTTTGTCTTGCAGTGAATCTATATAATTTTTAACAAGCAACCAGGCTGACAAATAAAATCTTGAACTTTCAGGTTGACCTTAGTATACAAGAGACTGTAACGAAAGAGCTAGCAGTAGCAGGTGTATCTTGTGCTGTGATTGGCAATGTTAGTGCTTCACCAAATGTACACATATCAGTTGATGGGTATGAATACATAAATGCATCGAGTATTGAGTTGCGTGATCTATGGGAGAACACAAGTTTTGCTTTGGAAAGACTCCAAAGATTGGAGTCATGTGTTGAGGCTGAGCAATCGGGCTTAAAACATAGACATATTCCAGCATGGAATCTGTCATTTACACCATCAAAGACCAGTCAGAAACTTCTTAGTTCTAGAACTAAACCAAAGGTTGCAATAATTCGGGAGGAGGGAAGCAACGGAGACAGGGAGATGTCTGCTATGGTCTATGCTGCAGGTTTTGATCCCTGGGACGTTACAATGTCAGATCTTTTGAGGGAACGAATCACATTACAGGATTTCAAAGGAATTGTTTTTGTTGGAGGTTTTAGCTATGCAGATGTACTAGATTCAGGAAAGGGTTGGGCAGCCACAATTCGATTCAATGATTCTCTCTTGAAACAGGTACCATTCTCAGAGGGGACATCTTTGCTTCCCGTTCTTGCTGATCCTTAACATGCCTTCCTCCTCCATGGATGTAAGGAGACATAACATATTAATATAGTAGTTTTAATATCACTAATAGCTTTATTAGTATTATCAGTAAAATTATTATTGATATTGCTGATAGCAATATTAATAGTATAATATGGCATCCTACAAGCAACTTAGGCTCAGATTCTCCCAGCATTATCAATTTTGTAGTACTAGCTACTATCATGTGCAAAAGCATTGATTTGGGCTTGAATCAAAGTGTTGCTAGAAAACACAAAAGAATCATTTTGAGTTCTTAAAGTTTTGTAATTATGTTTTTTGTTTCAAGACGGATTTGCTTGAATTCTCTGAGTGAGATTTTTCTTTAGAAACAATGGTATGTAATGGCAAAAATGTGTTTTTTTTTTCCCAACAGTGATGTCTTGCCTTTGACTCTTTTGATGAATGTGGCATGCAGTTTCAAGACTTCTATAGACGGGCAGATACATTTAGTCTTGGTGTGTGCAATGGGTGCCAGCTCATGGCTCTTCTTGGTTGGGTTCCTGGTGAGGATGTAAGCAGCTCATTGGGCATGGGTGGTGATGAAGCACAGCCACGATTTATACACAATGAGTCTGGTCGTTTTGAATGTAGATTCAGCTCTGTCACGATAGAGGAATCACCAGCCATTATGTTTCAGGGTATGACTGGATTAACAACCGGTATTTGGGTTGCTCATGGTGAAGGGCAAGCCTTCTTTCCCAACAAATCAATGTTGGAGAAGGTGACAGCTCTGAGTTTGGCTCCATTGCGGTATTGTGATGATTCTGGGGATGTAACAGAGCAGTATCCATTCAATCCCAACGGTTCACCTATGGGAATTGCTGCTCTATGCTCACCAGATGGTAGGCACCTGGCAATGATGCCTCATCCTGAGCGCTGCTTTCTCATGTGGCAATATCCCTGGTATCCAACTGAGTGGAAGCATTTAGATGCAGCAGGCCCAAGCCCATGGTTACGGATGTTTCAGAATGCTTTAGATTGGTGTCAAAGACAAACGGGATGAGTGAGATGGGTTTGTCAAAAGGTTTCAGATTTCTGATGTTGTAAAACTTCAGACATGGCAGCTTGATCACAATGTGCCATCTACAAGCATGGTGCAATATGTGCAGTAAGGCAAGTGCAGTGATATGCTAGGAAGAAGGGTCTTTTGCAAATCTTTTCTAAGGACATGGATATATTATTGTGAGGTTTATGAATAAGCTACCGAAGTCACAGCTGCCTTCTATGTATTATCAAGAAGCCAAGTATCAAATTTGTGTCTCTGGCAAGTGAACACTTGCCTTAAACCATCCCACTTGCTTATTTGCATCTTCATGAGCGCATGTAAAACTAATAATTATTGTGGGGCTCCCAATACTAGCTCTATAAATTGGAGCAACATATTGCTTCCACACTGGACTTTCTTCAGTGGAGGTATGTATGCTTTGAAGCGAACTTAGGTACACGTTTTCATGGCAAAGAGGAATAATAAAACTATTGATATTTAATACTAGCTTCTTGTTATTCTCGAGTATAGTCAGATTTATAAATTCAGCTGAAATTATTGCTGACTGATACATGTGCGTGTGAGCGGGTGCGCCCTCCGCCCCCCCATCTAGAGACTGCATGTGTGTTTTGGCATAGCTCATTTTCTTGTGTATCTAAGCAAGTCTTGAGTGTTTCTCACACACACACACACACACACACACACACACACACACACACACACACACAGTGTTTTGGCCTAGCTCATTTTCTTGTGTTTCTAAATAAGCCTTTGGTTTGGATTTTTGATTAGAATTTGCTGGCTAAGTGTTTCACATTATACACCTCTTGTGTGTGTATATTTTGGCCTAGCTTATTTTCTTGTGTCTCTAAATAAGTCTCAAGCGTTTCACATAATAATACATGCCCTACTCACAAGACTTTAGAATCTGTATTCATGAAGCATCATTGCATTCTAGAGAAGTATTCATTACTTGTAAGTTTACCTTGTTGCATACTAATAATTAGCTCTTGTACCATACTTACGGCCTATAATTATGGCTCAAAGAATGTATCCATGATTATATAAATGTTCATCGGCACTCCATTAGCTCTTGCAATGGTGGAATAGTATAATGGAATTTTGTAAATGAATTGTAACATTGAAACTCTTTGTTACTTATTGTTATCTCACTTGTAAATTATGAAGCATCAAGTGCTTAATGTACCTAGATAACTAGGAACATTAGAAGGTTGGTGTACCAAAGCTTTTACAAATTTTGTTAATTTTACCATAGATATCATTGCACTAAGTAGAACTCTCTTCATGGATAGTTTTCAAGTAGTGAAGAGTTTGCCACACGAAAATGCTTGTATGCATTCTTAGTTCCACGCATGAAAATCGTGCAAAAAATCCATGAAGCTGAAAATTGAATAACACTATCCATTGAAGGATTTTGTAAGCACACGAAAGAAGTGGGAAATGTTGGCTATGGTGAGGGAAATAAAGGTTAAGGATGTCTTGTGAAGAAGATGTATGTTAAGGCAAAGGTGGAGGCAAAAGGCGGACATGTACTTTCTAATTGATTGAGATATGTAATATGCGTGTGCACGAGTATTTTGCATGCAAAGGGGAATTATAAATTGGAATGGAATAAGAGTGTATAGGGCATGCTTGATGATTCTTTCGGTTGTGCCATGGTAATCGAATAGTAGCAACAATTCATCTCAAATGCTCCACTAATCCATCAATAATCTCAAATTCGTTATAAAAAGCTGTAGGTGAATTTCTCCCTTGTTGCACCATCATCTCCTCGTTTCTTTGTGTTGTTCTCTCCACTTGCGATATCTTTACCTGTAGAAGAGAGCCACAATTGCCTAAGAACTAGGTTGACATGTGCAGCTCATAAAGCAGTATGAAGTTTTGTATGCAATTCTTGCATGTTTGTTATGTAGCAACTTTATCGATGGTCTTTAGAAATGCGATGTGTTTCGAAGCAAAGTATGTTTGTAGATAAGTTTTTGAGTTCAAATACATGGAGGATGTTGAAAGGAGAATATGTATGCATATGTAGTTTGTCATTGATCATGGTTTTGAATGTTCATATCTCTTTTGATTATAGGTGCCATGGGGAAGTGGGAATAAGAACAAAACCATTGCATTTTTCAAGGTGATATCTAGGTAGGGTGAGGTTTTTGAGGCAAGCCGTTCGTCTTGAACGTTGCCGTTGTTTCAACGAGACATAATATGATGCATGTCAACTTGTGCCAATCGGCTCTTTGAAATGCTTGTCGTTGGCTTGGCTCGACTACCTTTTTGAGCAAACTGTAACATCTTTCATTCTTGTGATTTGCTTGGAGCATTGGGTTGAATGGAGAGCTTTCATGATGGAGCTCCATAATCCTTTCAATGGATTGCTTGTTGAGGATGTAATGCTCTATTCTTGGATGTGGATGTTGTGTTATAGTCATGTACTTCTGGATCAGTGGATTATGTAGTATGTTGAAAGCAAACACATATGCAATATCGGATGTAGTCAAGTCAATTCTAGTAGATGGTTGTGAAAGTGATCCATTATTTCAAGAGACTAGAGGGTTATCGAGAATAGATCGACAGTCTAAGGTTTCGTTTGCAATCGTTTAAACTAATTTAAAAAAAACGAATGACGAAGATTTGAATCTAACCTTTTAGCTTGCAAACATGATGATCGAGAAACTGACATACGTGTCTCCATACACTTATTTATGACCTTCCTCTCTCCTCAAATAAGAGACGAATTTCGTAATGAAGAGAATTGTCCATACTACTTAACTCTCCTCCCTTTATATAAGCTCAATGCTCCCCAACATTAAAAGCTTTTGTAGTTTGCAAACTTGAAAAGCCCATGCTTTCAAGCATTGGTAATTATAAGCGGAGGTGACCAATTTTTTACTTTTTATCACATAAAGTTTATGAGAGTTCTATATTCTTCAAACATGCACAGGTGCATCAATTGAGCATCATGCTTCTAGCATAGCAACACGAGCTCAAATTTGGGGGCTGACAATTCACTTGATCAAACCATTGTACCTTTTAGGGATGCTTTTAATTTGGGGGTTGACAATTTAGTTGATTAAACCATTGTACCTTCTAGGGGTGCTTTTAATTGTGATAATATATTAACTCGATAACCCAATGAACTCGCTCACGATGGGGGGGACCCATGTTGATAAGTATCCTAATGAATGAGAGAGAGAGAGAGAGAGAGAGAGAGAGAGAGAGAGAGAGAGAGAGAGAGAGAGAGAGGTTGCGATGCCATAGTCAATCAACATCGTCCTACCTAATCGCATCCCAACTAGGAGAAACTAACTAATAATTATCTAATCATCATTCATCGTTATAAGAAATCTAATTAATAATCATCTAATCATCAACAATCATTAGAACTAATCTAGCTAATAATCTAATCATTGATTGTTAGAACTAATCTAAGTGATTGTCATCCATCTATTTAACTAATGCCTATTGTTTAACTAATTGGCATCTATCTAACTCATGTCATAAACTAACTAATAATTGTCTAATTTATAATTTTCATTAATCATTAGAACTAATTATCAACTATCTAACTAATAGTCATCTCATAAATTGGAATCGAATCATACTATGATCAAATTTATCATCATGGAATTCGAGCTCGACATTCAAAATGAAAGTGTTGCAGATCGATTAAGTACATGGCCGCCTCCTAGACACTCACCTCTTCTTAGACACTCGCATGACATTCTTGGCACTCCTAGTTATGTCCTCTCTTAGCTCTCTTGGCTTTGGTCATCATGCCTCTTCGACATTGTCTCGCATGACATTCTTGACCACTTTATCCTTGTTCCGTATGTTTGTTGTTTATTGGTTTACTTTTCTTTTGATTTCTTTCGTAAAGTTGTTGTGCACGTGTAATAATATAAAAAAAGCCACCTTGAGCTTCCTTGATACCCATCATTGCGGGCTTAAAAAAATAACAAAAATGATAATTACAAAACATCACATAGCTGCACTTGTAACAAGCTCTCTCTGTCTCTCTCTCTCTCTCTCTCTCTCTCTCTCTCTCTCTTCTAGACAATTGCTCCTATCCGTTTAGCCACTCCTTGAAGATAAGTGACTTGGTGAGCTCCCTTCTCTCTCTCTCTCTCTCTCTCTCTCTTCCCAACAATCCTTTATGCTTGCTTTCTACTCTACTTCCCTTGATAATTTAATGTTTTGACTATACTTGATGTGATACAACTAGCTAATCTAGATAAATAGTCCACTATTCTTTGCCATATACTACATACCCTCCTATATATTCCCTAAGGCATTTTCCACTTTAACTAATGGGTAACTAATCCATGACTACATAAGTAATACTCTCTTCTAATTCATTGTCTTGATTCAAAGTTATCTACCCTAAGGTAGCTATTTACAAACTAGTCTATTTACGCTTGTTGATCACTTCATTTTTAAAGTTTGTACCACATACTCTAGTATGTATTTTCTAATGTAGTTGCCCCTTTAACTCATCGATGACTACACAAATAATCCTCTATTCTAACCCATTGACTTTTAAAGCTATCTATCCTAAAGTAACTATCATATGTGTGTGTGTGTGCGCGTGTGTGTGTGCGTGTGTGTGTGTGTGTGTGTAACCCACCCATTAATCAGATACTATTTAATAAACTTACAAGTTAATGTTTTTAAAACTCAACTTCTTAGTTTTGACTACACAATATTAATGTTTTCCTTGTAAAAGGGGATAACACTAACCCTAAATTTTTTGTGGGACTAAAAAATCTTATCACACCCATATGAAAGGTATTTTCTCACAAACTGTAACAACTCTCATACTACAAGTTCATTCGCAATAGCAGGAGTCAAAGCAATGCACATCTAGAGTCAAAAGGCAACTACCAAGTATCACAACAATTATGTCTTAAAATAAGGTACTATCCACATGGTGTGAAGGGGATAACAATCGAGGTGGTCCCCTTATACATGCAACTTGTTGATACTTTTTAGTCCACACTAACTAGCCTCTTCGGTTGGTTTTGCAACTAATACAATCACCTCTTCACCATGTACTTATTACCTTGATTTGAAATGTGAAACACTAAACTTTTTGGGAAAATAGAATCTTTATCATGTTGCAAGGCTCCAATGTACATTCTTTTTATTAAGGATGGTTCATAGACCCCCACATGTATTTCATCATGCTCTTTATACATAAAAATAAGAAATATTATTTAGAAAATTACCTTTTTATCATCTTTATTTGAACATCAATAGTATATGGATTTTTAATGTGAGAAACTCACGGGTAACACACACACACACACACACACACACACACACACACTCTCTCTCTCTCTCTCTCTCTCTCTCTCTCTCTCTCTCTCTCTCTCTCTATGACCTAGCTCATTTTTTGTGTGTTTTCAAATTAGTCTTAGTTTCACATAATACACACCCTAGTCACATGACTTATCAAGGAGCATCATGCAATCTAAATAACTACTTATTACTTTCCACTTCTAAGTTTTTGTTGCATACCATTAATTGACTCTTGTGCCATATTTAAAGTCTATTATATGATTAAAAGAAAGTATCCACACTTATATAAGATGTTTATTGGCACAAACAATTAACTCTTGCAATAATTGAATAGTTTAGTGGAGTTATCAAACTAATTATAACATAGAAACTCTCAATACTTATTTTTGATGCCTCACCAGTAACTTCAGAAGCTTGAAATGCATAATGTGCCTAGATCACAAGAAACATGAGAAGGTTATGATGGCAAAAAAGTTTTTTGGTTAGTTTATTGCACATATCACACTTAGCACAACTTATTTTGTGTTGAACATCTATGGAAACAAGGTATGCTTTTATTAAAAATGAAAAATTTACCTACCCCCTACTTCCCTTAGTTTGATGTCATAGATAGGGACTGGTTTATTACGTTATATGGTTAGAATTTCAATTTTTGCCTAAGGTAATGATGGTTTGGGGCATTAATTGACCTTATTGATGGCCCTACATCGGAAGGCATATCCCATGTATGATATGTTATAGACCTTACTCTAGTTACTAATACTCTACTCTTTAATAACTTGATTTTTAAAATTATTCTAGCTTAATGCAAATTCAATTATAGATTAAGGTAAACAAAGAAATATTTCTTTACTTTAGAACAATTATGGTAGATATAGTGTTTTACATATTGCAAACTATTATAGAAATTGTAAGCTTAATGAACTTTAACATAAAATATCAACCCTCCCTTTCCCCCTAATTAATTTTTTTTCAAGTATGAATTGAAATTGTTGTATTAGAATATAATAAAAATATAATACTTAACTTCCTACATTGGACAATGATGGGTTACACACAATGGCCTTGTACATGGCCCCACTTGCCCTACACTAGAAGTCCTATGTGTTAATATGCACATTTTTAATGGCTATAAGCCTTACTTTTCTACTTTTTTGAATTTTGAACTACAAGATTAAACTTAGTTCATATTTCCAATGTTTATAGCTTTGCACTTTGTTAGTGAGTACCTAAAGTTTTTAATTTCATGAAGGATAGGGGATATGGTGATTTATAATTTGGCATGCCATCCAAATAACATGTGTACCATCCCTTATAATGTAGTTGCATTTTAACATGATCATTTAAACATTGCTACATAGACAACACTTTTGTTCAATTTAGGGAATTTTCAATAAATATGGGTTATAATATGTGTCACATGGCTACATTACTGCCTTTATAAGGTAGCAATTTATTTAAATAAGAGACATTCCTAATTGAGGTTTGATATTAACAATTATAAGGTTGGCCTATCCGTGTTGAATTTAAATTTGATAACCATTATTGCATAGACATTAGATTCTATACTAATTCTTATTTAGTACAAAAACTTGACCTCTTAACAACATTTTCTAAATACTAATTACCTTCAACTTTAAATTGGTAGTAGTAGTATGACCCAATTGGGGGCTCTTAGCTATCTTTGAATTTAGTAGATATGGGCAAGTTTTTTTACATGGCATTCCTTGGGTTGCTCCTATACTGAATCCTCATGTATCTTTTTGCTTGGTGGTAACAAAAGAAACATAGAACCTCTCATTTGAAATGCCATCCTTTAGGATATGGGCCTATATGCTCACGTTTGCATTAAGCCCATTGTCTCATTAGCTACTCCCTTATTTATTTCTCTCTAGATATCTCAAGCTTTAGGGATGCATATTTTGAGTAGCCTAATAGACAAGAATAAAGTAAAATTGTTTTGTGAGGGCTATTGGGAAAGCAACCGAATGAGTTTTTTGTTACGACCACACAAGTGAGATCATGCTGCAGTAGCGAGAGCACACATGAGTGGGTAGCGTGAAGGCATCTCTGCAACACACCACAGAAGACATCACAGCTTTGAAAGGTGAGAAGGATCGAAGCTTGCACTCGAGAGCTATGGCGGGAGAGCAAGAGCAAGAAAGAGAGAGACAAGAAATGGGAACTCCAACAGTCACAATGTGTAACGGGGCCTTCCTTTATTCAAACTGTCACTAAAAGAATAAAGAATAAAGTGATGGTGACGGGCGCCCGCCACTTGCAGTGTGCAGTGGCGGTGACTGGCAGTGTAGTAATACACGGGCGGCTAGGCAGAGGTGCCTTTACCCCCAACAACCTCCTACTTAAAGGCGAATCTGCCCTAGTGAGGAGTGAAAAGAAAAAGAAAAAGAAAAAGACAGTACAACATGTACACATGTACAATAGGATAAGGAAAGACGTATATCATCCCACGCCCATCAACCTCCTGAGGAAGGCAAAGCGCTCTGTAGAGAGGCTTTTTGTGAGTAGATCTGCAGGATTCTGGTTAGTCGAGATCTTGACAAGGTCAACAGACTTGTCCTCAACGACCCCATGTATGAAGTGATACCTCACCTCAATGTGTTTCGTCTTCGCATGGAAGACCGGATTCTTAGCTAACTGAATAGCACTCATAGAATTCGAATGCAGTGTAGAGGTAGCATCAATACCAAGTTCAACAACCAAACGACCCAACCAAATGGCCTCCTTGCAATCCTCAGTGGCTGCAACATACTCGGCCTCTGTAGTAGAAAGGGCCGTGCATTTCTGCACCCTGGACATCCAAGAAACATCACCTCCAGCATAGCTGAATACATAGCCGGAAGTGGACTTCCTACTATCTGCATGTCCTGCATAATTAGAGTTAGTGTATCCCATGACTCCTATATCCCGGCTGCCATAGCATGTGCACATATCGACAGTGCCCTTCAGGTACCTCATGATACCCTTCACGGCATCCCAATGCTTCTTGCCAGGTGTAGCCATATAGTGTGCCACAACACCAATTGCAAAGGCAATATCTAGACGAGTGGCTATCATGGCATACATAAGACTGCCCACTGCGGATGCATAGGGAATCTTGGCCATCTTAGCCCTCTGCTCATCTGTCTGCAGACAATCAGCCTATGATACCTTCACATAAGAAGGCAATGGACAACCAATAGGCTTTACGTCATGCATGTGGAAGTGCTCAAGGACTTTATGAATGTACTCCCTCTGTGACAAGTAGAGGAGTCTCTGATGCTTGTCGCATCTAATGCGCATACCAAGTATGTGAGCGGCCTATCCCAGATATTTCATCTCAAAGCTCTTCTTGAGCTGAGCCTTAAGAGCATGTAGCTCATCATGAGCTTTCCCTGCGATCAGCATATCATCCACATAGAGTACCAAAATATATAAAGAACCATCACGGGCTTTCTTCGTGTAAAGACACGATCCATAGCACTCCTGCTGTAGCCCCGTGACTGCATAAAGGCATCAAACTTATGATACTACTCCCTGGGTGCTTGCTTCAAGCCATAACGAATTTTCTTCAATTTGCATACTAGGTGCTCCCTGCCAGGTTCTGCAAAGCCATTAGGCTGCTCCATATAAATCTCATCATGCAAGTCCCCATGTAAGAAAGCCATCTTGACATCCATCTGGCATAAATCTAAGTCAAGCTGAGCAACCAAAGCCAAGACTAAGCGTAGGGTGGTCATCTTAACCATAGGAGAAAAGACCTCATCAAAGTCCACACGATGCTCCTGCTTAAACCCCTTTGCTACCAGTCTAGCCTTGTATGCCGGCTTGGGTTGTCTAGGGGTACTTTTCAGCTTGTACATCCACTTGCATGGCAAGAAGGAAACCAAATCCCAAGTGTCATTCTTATGCAAGGAGTCTATCTCAGACTGCATAGCCCTCTTCCAGGAGTGACTGTCACCTCTACGCATAGCCTCATCATAAGTGAAAGGCTCTTTTACATCTGTAACCAAGACATAATGCACCAAGGGCTGAAATCTATCACGTGGACGTCTGACTCTAGTAGACCGTCTCACGGCAGGCTCTACTGCCTGCCCAGCTGCCTGTCCAACATCCTGACCATGAGCATCTGTTGCAGCTGTAGGCTGTCCAACTGGCTGTGTGGGAGCTCTCGGCTCCTCTTGAAATATGACCCTGCGGATCTCAACAACTCTCTCAGGCTGCCAATGCATCTTGTCTTCATGGAAGACTACATCATGACTGGGGATTACTTTCCGCGCATGCGGATCCCAGAGACGGTAACCCATCTTGCCTGCATCCCCATAACTAAGGAAAATGCAATTGACACTCTTAGGATCCAGCTTACTTCTCTTGTCCCTGTGCACATGGCAAAATGCCTCACATCCAAAGACATGGAGATGCGCATAAGAGGGAGGTTTTCCAGTCCATCCCTCCTCTACAACCTATAAATCCAAACCACTAGAAGGTGATCTGTTTATGACATTCACAGCTGTACTAACTGCCTCAGCCCAAAAGCTGTGTGGTAGGCCTGCATGGCTAAGCATACTGCGTACACGCTCCTGGATGGTTCTATTCATCCGCTCAGCCAAACCATTCTGGAGGGGGGGTGTAGGGGGCGGTCAACTGACACTTAATACCCCTCTCATCACATAACTGCTCAAAAGCACATGAGACATACTCACTGGCCTACCAGACTTCTTATGCATAGACCTAGTCTGCCTGCCATAAAGACAATGCTCACATGAATCAAAACATGCATAATCAAGAGGCGATAAGTATCGCAAACCAGAAAGCATTTTCATTCCCTTCAAAGACATATGGCCCAAACGGGCATGCCAAAGAGATACATGTGGGATAGAACTCACATACAAAACATGATCAAGGGAAGAAGTGGATCAAGGGATAGAGGCTGCCAGCCTTGGCACCTCTCGCAATCACAAGTCTACCACGAGTGATCTTCCATGCAGAGTCTCCAAAAGATACATGATAACCTGCATCATCAAGCTGTCCAACTGACATGAGACTACGTGTCAAAGCAGATACATGATGTACATCCTGCATAACAAAACTGCTGCTAGAAGGAAACTGCAGCCTAACATCACCAATGCCCACAATATCAAGAGAGCTATCATGACCCAAGCACACAGAACCCGAAACAGTATGGTATGAATGAAACCACTCTCAGCAAGGTGTCACATGAAAGGACGCACTTGAGTCCAAGAGCCAACACTGTGCATACATAGAGTGTATCTCTGTCATCTGCGAAGCACTAGAAGAAGCTGCAAGGATATAATCATCATCAACATCCTCAGGCTGCATAACATTGATGTCTTTAATTTTAACACTGGACTTTGCAGGCACTATGCTGCGATTAGAAGACTTATCCTACACTTTGTCTTTCCCCTTATCTTTGCGCCTTTCATTGCATAGTTCATGGCATTGTGGCCTAATATGGCCCTTTTTCCCACAATGGTGACAAGTAACATTTGCATTCCTGCCACAGGATTTGCTACGTGACTTCCCACGAGACTTAGACCGAGATTTCTGAGAATCTCGTCCACGGCCACTGCCACTGCCATGCTTTCCATATCCATCATTCCTGCCTCTAACTATCATAGCATGCGACACATGAGAGGCATCCAAATTCTTACAGTTAACCTCTTCCTGCAGAAGAGCGCTCTCAACATTAGATAATTTCAAGGAAGTAGTAGAGGCACATAATGCAGTGCGGAATACATCCCATGACTCATTAAGAGTACCAAGCAAGAAAAGAGGAGCGACATCCTCTACAAAAGTGATGTCCTGCAAAGTCAAGTTCTTAAGTATAGCATGGAACTGGCTCAAGTGAGCAGACATAGCCACATTCTCCTTTATGCGAAGATCCATAAGCTGCTTCAGCCACCAATACATTTGACTCGCTGGACTTTTCTTGTCATAGAGATTCTTGATTTTATCCCACAACTGCCATGCACTCTGTTCTTCCGTAAATACATTGTAATGAACCTGCTCTGTGAAAGATAATACAATAGTGGACTTGCATAACTCATCAAGCTCAAGCCATTCCTCATCTGGCATAGTTGCAGGCGAATGCCCGCTTAATCTCAATGGTTTGATCTGCGATTTCTGCACCAACAGCTGCCAAATCTGGCTCTTTCAATAAGAGTAATTCGTATAATCAAGCTTAGTGATGTTGAAAATAGCATGATCAGTGGACGAACTCGCCATAATGCAGGCTGGAAGACTGTAGACAGTTCAAAACTGCTTGCTGTTTACTACAGAAAATGATAAAAAAATCACCAAAATCGAGAGAAAATGGTGAGAAAAGTGTAACCAAAGCTGCTGCTCACCAAGTACTAGTGAAAGTACAACATTTCAAAATATTTTAGCATGAAAAATCCATGTCAGTTCGGAGTTATATGCTTGCTGTAATAAATGACAATAGGGTACTATGAGAGTCAATTTATGACCAAATCACTGCGTCAAGTCAATAAATGACAACCAAGATATGACTAGCCATAAACGGGCATAAATCAGCACCAAATAGTCATCAAGACCCTGGGCAAACACCCAAACATGTCACCAAAGCATCAGTTAGTTGAGTAGGCATACCCCCTGGACAATAGGGCAAAGTATACATAACACTGGCAAAACCTAACACCAGTAGGTGTATGCTCACAAGAGTGCAAAGCCCAAGCTCAGGTCAAAAGAAACTCCAAGATATCAGTGCATGAACCATGCAATACTTCAGTGTAAGAGATCCCAAAATCTCAAGTATCTACGAAATGCTCAAAATAGTATAAACCTCCTGCTCAATGTTGATCAAGCATACAAGATGCTCCCATGGCATAAAAGGCAGATAAACGAGCTCAACAACTCAATCCAACCAAGTCAAAGTACCAAAGACAGGTAACCAAGACAATGCCTCAATAGCATCCCAAGAGCATGACGGCTACAGAGCGACTGTAGGTAGCATCCATACTCATCTTTGCCATTTCTGTCAATGACCTATGACACACATGGGATTCATGGTTGCCTTTGGTTGAGTTTTCCTATAATAACTCCACTCATGCTAACTTTGGAGTTTCACCCTTTGAGGCTATTTATGGCTACAAGGTGTCCCTATCCACAGTTATTTTCAGTGAGAATATTAACCCTCATGGAAAGGAAGAATTGAAAAGAATACATATCCTTCTTCAAAAATATAAGATGAATCTTAGAAATGCTCAAGATCAAATGAAGGTATATGTTGATGAGAAGAGACGACCCTTGGAGTTCTAGGAGGAAGAGTTAACTTTATTGAAAGTACCCAAGTCTCACTATTCTACTTTAAAGAATGGATCTAGTAACAAACTTGCTCGTAGGTTCTATGGACCCTATAGAATCTTGAAGCGTATTGGAGACTTGGCATATAGATTAGAACTTCATTCTTCCACTAAGATTCATAATGTGTTTCATGTTAGTAAGCTCAAACCCTTTTATGGTACCCAGGTGAAAATAGTTGATGAGCTGCCTCTTATGGATGAAGAAGGACTTATTCAGTATATTCCTAAGGAGATCATAGGTCAATATGAAAAAAAGATTTGCTCTCGCTTTATTATTGATTATTTGATCAAATGAAAGGGTTTATCACTTGAGGAAGCTTCTTGGAGACCAAATTCTATTTTGGATGGGTTTCCCTATCTATGAGGGATGCATTAATGGTTGAGACATAGTCAACATGGGAGGCAATTGTGTTATAAACAGGGTCTAGATAGCAATACATTTTAGAAAAGATTTTATCCACTAAAATTTATTAATAATACCTTGTCTCACTGACATAGGTATAAAAGGTGTGAGACATGTTAATTTTGACATCTTTTTACCATAATACAATTATTGTTTCTCCTCACATCTACTTGTACTTAGCTTTCATGCCTTCTCTCTCTTCTTTCTTAACTTTCTAGTATTTCTCTCTCCTCATCACTAATTCTCTCTCCTCTTTTCTCTCTCTTCTGCTATTCTTTCTTTCACTTCTCAACCCTCTCCTTGACAAATGACAAATGATTTGAGGTGGACCAATGGGAGAAGGGGCAGTGTACATATTTCATCCACTCTCTTTTTTCCCTTGTCTCGACCACTTATAGGCTTATCCCCCTATGTCCCCTTTATCCCACCTACACACTTTTACCACCCCATGTCAAGCAAGTCCTACTAAGCATCCAAAAATGTGTCCCAATATTTGAAAAATTTTCCTCTAAAAATGATATTTTTTCCCCCCAAAATCTCTTCTTATGTGATGTTCAATTAAAAAAAACATTTTTTGGCATCTTTCTATAAAAAATGCTTCTCTTATCTCCATTCCATAAATATTCTCATCTTTCTATGCTCACATAGCCATAGCTACATAACCCTTAACTTCTTCCAACCATATCCACACAATACACTGCTTTTCTCTTTCTTCCATCTCCATATCTACAACCATTCTAAAGTATTCTTATTTGCATTCCTCTCCTTCTAAGTAGTATTATTCTTAGATCCATTCCAATGACATCTAGATGTCAACAAAGGCAACCTCATGATTCCATTTCTGCTATCTATGTACATAATACAAAGAATGAGCATGGAAAATTAGAAGAGCATTTGTAATGTATATGCTCTGAGACATCCTCAATAACACAATTTAGTGGTCCATCAAGAGAATTTTCTAGGCAAAGATGCTCTCGATAGTCTTTCGAATAACATGAGGTTTTCTGCTTACACTCTCTCGAGTCCACTTCACAACAGAAGGTCTTGGCCATTCCCATGAGGATTGACGTGAATTTCAGGCTCTAAATAAACTAAGGTAGCTTAATAGAATTAATTAACATTGGTCTTTGAGCATCTACTTATGCTAGATTTTCCAAATCGAAGTCGACTCATATTGCACTTGGTTCAAGGAGAGTGAGAAATGAGGGGAAGCATAATTACGTTGATCCCTCTATCCATAGGAAAAAGTCTCATTCCATTCTCTTAAAATGATACGGTGTCAAGGTTCTAATTGATTCTATATTGTCAATATTCTCTATACTCTAACGCATCGAATTATAAAGAAGCTCTCGGCTTACTAAGACTACCTTGCCTTAGGGTAGTTTCATAAGCAATCTCGCCCTCTCACTTACCTTGGTTGGATAATTTTAGATATATACTTACCTAACACATTTATGGTATACATACAAAATCAACTTACTTAATTATTCATCTTAATTATAATGCTCATTCACATAACTTAAGTCACAATACACAAACAATGAAATAATCCTTTGGAATACAACTTCTTGGTAAAGGCGCAAGCTCACAAAAAATGTGGGAGAGCACCGAATATTCTAGCAAGGCTCTCTCAAGGATCAAGGAGGTCCTCTCAAAGATGAGGAGGTCCTCTCAAGGATCAAGGAGGCTCTCTCAAGGATGAATGATGCTCTCTCAAGGATCAAGGAGAACCTCCAAGGGCTCTCACGAGGAAAGTGCAGGGCACAATGTATTATAAGAGTGCTAGGCTCCCCCTTGTGCAAGTTGTAAAGTCTAAATGGACATAGGTGAAGGGATAAGGCAACTAGAAGGGAATATAGAAAGAGAACCTTGGCAAGATGCCTAGTCATGTAAAAAAGGGAACGGGCGCCCAAGGGATTTAGGGCTTGTATATAAACCTAAAAAGTGAATGAGAAGCTCATTCTTTGGTGTGTAGCAAAAGTGGTCTCTTCTTATTCTCTTCTTCTCTCCTTCTTGCTTGCTTGTGTGTGCTTGAGAGAGGGAGTGTGAGGGAGTGAGTGTGTGAGGGTGAGGGATCTTGGAGAAGAAGCTCTCCATAATCTCATCTCTTCTTCTTCTTCTTGTTCTCTTGTCTCGCACGTAGCTATGGAGGATGGAGCTCGAAGGAGGAGGCTTGAGGTTGCTTGAGCTTGCATCTCGAATCATGGAGCTACTCGCCTGCTTGAGGGACGAGGCTACTCATTTGGGCATCAAGGTAAGCTCACTACACCCCCATGGGATTGAAGGTGTGTTGGCTAGGTGAGAGATAGCCATTTGTGCTCGCTTGAAATGCTTGAAGCAATAAGTGGTCCGTGAGTCTTGGCAGTTGAGTGTGAGCTCCCACTACAATGTCAAATCTTTGACAACCCAAATAAGCATCCAAGAGCTCCAAAGTATGCAAATGAACACCCAAATGAAGCTCCAAGTGGCAATCAAACATAGACAATGTAAGGAGCATGCATTTTTGACATATGCATCAAAGCATGCACTGAAGGGTCAAGCATAGACCATAGGTATAATGAGTGTTACAAAGCATGCCACTATAGACAAATGGCAATTAAATGCCAACCAAGATGGAGCTCGATCAAAGCTCAAAAGGCATTCCAAAAAGCAATACAAGACATGTGCCAACCTTCGTATACATTCGTGTAGTCGTATGAGTCACCTAGGAAAGCACTCGTGAACCAATAGGTAGAACATACATTGACCAAATAGGCTTCAGCCCTGGTTATTACAACAATAAATTCATTGTCAAAACTAAGTAAATCATCCTCAAATGAAACTCAAAGCCACCTCAAATCATGGACATATGATGTACCAATGTACAAGCATCAATAGTACACATCAAGAGTACATATAGAACACCCGAAGCATAGCCAGAAGCAATAGGCACATAAAATCTGTGTTAAAAGAGGTTCAGCCTTGCTATATATAACAGTGAATACACTGTCAAACCAAGCTATTTCAGTACCAAAATCAATTCTAAGAAATGACATAGCATCCTCGAATATATAAGCATCAACCGGGCATCATCCAACCAATGGCAATGAGTGTAGACATCAAAGATGAGTGTTACCCTATTTTATGATAGTATGTGGACTGTTATAACAATCCAAAACTGAAGCTTAGAGCTCAAATGGAATGCCAAGAGTGGAAGGATCAATGCCAAAGTGACGAAGGAGATTCGGTATGGCAGCCTCTATACTATGCCAAACTCCCTTCTGCCACAAAGTGAATGAGGTAAGGGCACCACCTAGTCATGGAAGAGCGGACTAGGACGCTATGCAAGAGGGAGAGGAGCTTGTGAGGGAGAAGAGAGGAAAACTGAGAGAGAGAGAGAGAGAGAGAGAGAGAGAGAGAGAGAGAGAGAGAGAGAGAGAGAGAGAGAGAGAGAGCTACAGAAAATAGATGAATCAATAAAACTTAAGACGGCACAAGAGATGGAGAACCCTCAAGATATAACCAATATACACAATATGGACACCAATAGCATGGGCTTATTACACTATAGAGCATGCATAAGCTATGGTAAGGGAATGAACTGCATAAGCTCATGAGAGAGAATGGGGAAGGCTTAATAGGGTTGAAGAATGCCTCTTGGCTCTCTCTTGCAAATCACAAAGGAGAAGGTCTCTTTATATAGGCTTTAAGGGTGTTTAGGGAGGAGGTTAAGATAGAATAGAAATTAATACCACCAAAGCTGCATTAAGGTGGTTCCACCAATGTGGAAGCTCCATCTAGATGTTTTCTTGACCAAATGTGTACTTAATCAAGTTTCATCATAGGTGAGTTGTCTCCATTCTTCCCCCCCATAGCTTGAGTCCAAGAGCTCTCCTATAAAAAAATATAGAGAATCATCATAAAATAAGACCATATCTAGCAAAAATGGAGAGAGAGCAGTGAGAATTCATACATTACTACTACAATTAAGGATGATTTGAGGGTGATTTAGCAGGGGAATTCTAATGGTTTATTAGCTTGAGAGAGAGGAGAAGAGAGGGGAAAGGGTTGGGAGTCTAATGAATGATGTTTTATGGAAATGTTAAGTGTGGGGAAGAAAGTGTGGGTGTGTATAAAATTGGGAGGTGGTCTCCACCGCAGTTAGAAAAAGTTGGCGTCCACCATTTTAGCCATATCTCCTAACTCGTAGCTCCAAAAAATTATAAAAAATACCAGTCAAAGCTTCATCTCATGCGCTACAACTTTCATGTTGAAAAGTTTTTTTGGATCGGAGTGAAAGTGTTTTTAAAAAATCTTACAAAATCATGTGACTGATTTTTCTTCCACTAATACTTCCAAGAAGGGTCCCATTTGTTTAAATTATCATAAGGCTCCAAAGCTATGACATTATGAGCCTCACATACCCTTTGGATGGCTCCAAATCCATTTCATGTCTTTTTTTTTCACATTACACATTTTCCCTTCACCTTCCTTCATTGATCTTTACTCTTCACCCCCCCTTGGTAAACCGGTCCATGAAATATTTCCATCCAATGATTTCTTGGATTTCCCAAGAGATTGTTCCCACCCTCTTCTTTATTTCAAACATCCAAATGTACAAAAAATCAACAAAGTATTAGACAAATATTTATTTATGATTTTCTCGGATCACCAAGCATCAAAACCAAGTGTATAAATGCTTGTATACGTGCCCAATGAAGAAGATATGCTGTAGGAGATGAAAAATGTGAGTTACTGCTAAAAAAGGGCATGTTCCATACAACATGATACTACACCGGCAAGGTGAGGGCTACGAGGGATTGCTCCAAATTACTCGAGAAGGCTTAAAGAGTGCCTAAGAGGAATGCAACCAATAGGAAGCTTGAACAGAGTGGTTATGACTACCAACAAAGAGATGACCACTATAGGTATTTAAATGGAAGTTGAGAGTGTGCTAGACCAAGCTAGCTCATGAAGAAGAAGGTTTTGATACCAATTGAAAGGAGGTGAGCCTTGAAGTGGAAGCACGAGCGGGAGTAAGAGGTATGGTGGAAGGAGCAAGAGCAAGAGAGAGAGACACACACAATGTGGGAACTCCAATAGTCACAATGTGTGACCAGCCTTTCCTTTATTCAAATGTCATTGAAAGAATAAAGAATGAAGTGATAGTGATGGGCACCCGCTGCCTATAGTATGTAGGTGCAGGTACTGTCAGTGTAGTAATACACGGGCGGCTAGGCAGAGACGCCTTAACCCCCAGTAGAAAGTCTATTTCCAAAATATGCATTTTATGCTAGTTGATTAGCTTAGAATGCTCCTACCATATCTCTTTCGACTGATGTAATCAAGGCCAATGCCAAGCAAGATGGCAAGACAATAGTGGGGTCACCCCCCCCCCCCCAACCTTGCCATTAATAATGACCTTGAAGGGATGCACAACTCGGATCGAGGTGGAACTTTGCACACCCCTTGAGTCTCGAACCCTAAAAACTTGTTACCCCAAATACCATTGGAAGAAATTGGAAATGTATATGGGCTATATGTTACACATGCATTAGTAGTGAATTGAATGTATACTATTTGGGACTCTTGTTGAGTTTTCCAAATCATTATAGGAAGTCATAGGCCATGTATGGATGATATGGTATACTCCGAAGGTTATGTATATGCTACAATCAATTGTCTAAGGCTTTTGCATCATAAAAAGGTTAAACAATGTTGATTTGGACCAAGACAGATTGTGAGGCAAGATGTAAGCATTCTTGGACTGCTCCAAAAAACCTATTGCATCAAAAAGGAATTGGACAATTGAGCTAATATCCTATAGCTTATTTCAAAGAGGGTTTCTTCCCCTTCTCATAGAGCTAGAAAGCTCCCCAAGCAGAGTTTCCATTGGAGAGTTACATCTACTTTTTGTGTAGTAGTGGTCCTGTAGGATAAGTTGTAGTCCCCTCGTGTACAACCACAAAAAGTTATTCATAGCTGATTCAGATTTTTTTTCCATAATTTTCTTTTGCATAGACTTGTAGAGGGCAGCCTTCCCCTCTGTTTTGAATCAAAACTTTCTCGATTAGAGCTCCCTAGCTAAAGATATCTCAGATTTTGTACCAGAGGGTCTGTTTGGACAGTATTCAGCATGGTAGGACAAAGAGGCAAGGCAAAGGACTAGGAGGTCTCTATACTCTCCTTACCTCCTTGTTCTTCTTGTGTGCGATTGATAATTATGTACTTGAAAAACTTTGCTCGTACAAAACATACTCACTATTGTAACAATCCTTAGAAAATTGTCACACATTTGAAAGAAAAGAGTTAGTTCAATGTTATTTTGCAATGGACTATCCTTTGAGTGAAACACTATTTTAAAGTTAAACGTCTTCCACATGACTTTTATAAGTTTATCATTGTCAAGTTAAATAGACTTAGCCAATCTGTTGGCATTTACAATTATCCTCCGACCACAAGAATATAATATTGATGAGGGCTCTATAACCAACAATACAAAGAAAAAATATGAAACTTATATATGGTAGTTTATGGAATCAACTATCTTGATATATTTTGATAAAAAACTTACCGCAAATTTTCTATATTTCATTTGTATAAGTATATCAGAAGGCATAGGAGGCTTTTTTATAGCACTTCAATCAATGTTCTTGCGTCTTTATATTAAAAAATAATAAAATTTAGAGTACTTATAACAAATAAAAGTTTAAATGGTTAAGAATCCTTAGATTATTCAACTTATATCTTAGCATTTTTATGGATTTCTTTCAAAGAATTGATGAAAAAAACATTGCTTATCAATACAGTTTATGGGAATTAGGCTCCAATGAGATTTGGAAACAATCATGTAAATAATTTAGTACAATAAACTATTTTAAAACTAGACAAAATACCACACTATTTACCTTTCGTGGTATGGAATCAAAATAAATTCTAAAGTATCAAAATCAATTTGATTGAGCCAATGGTCAAATCTGTTTACTTCATGCTCACTTAACTTCATATAATAGGAGATTGAAGGATCAAGAATCTCAAATTTTTATTGTATATCAAAAATAACTTTATGCATCATACACCTAGTAAAAGTAATAAAATTGTGAATATATAAAAAATTATTACTATAAAATAATCATTCTTAAGAATAATTTTTTGAGAATTTTATCTTAATCGAGCAAGAAGAATAGAGTCATTTACTTATCTCCTTTTATTCTTAAGGATCTAAATACATTCTCAGTCCAAAGCAATAACATCACTTTTCTTGTCTATGTCACCAATCAAGAAGCAATATACATTTAAACCTATTGGATTAACCCTTTGAAACATATCAAAAAGCTCATTCTCTAGTGCTCTTAGTTTCTCTACTTCTTTTTCTTTTACTTTATTCCTTTTGTGCTCCCTCCATTTTTGTGCTTGTTTCTTGGTAGCCTTTTCCTCCTTCCTGTATAGTCATGTATCATATGTGATATCCTCCCCTTTAGGACTTGTGTCCTTCTTTTTCTTCATGTATGGTGGCACATTTAGAATATTGTTAACCCTAGTACAAGACCAAAAGCGCCATTGAGCATTAGAGGGTTTTCCCCAAACCAATGCTTGAGGTAAATAAGTAGGAAGAAAGGGCATTTGATCTTTGTTGCAAGTAAGTGTTTTGGATGGTTTTGTGCAACAACAAGCCTAAATCGAAGGAAAACGGGGTTGAAATTCGGCAAAGAAGAGGAAAAGGCATCCAATGAGTGAAGAGAGCTCATTTTCAATTTCAGGGCTTTGAGAGAGAGAGAGAGAGAGAGAGAGAGAGAGAGAGAGAGAAAGAGAGTTGGAGCTCTAGGGCAAAGACAAGATCGAGTGCACCGATTCAGTGGTTTTCGAGTACTCTAGGTACACACAAACCTTCCTTAGCACTTGATCATTGATTTTGCAAGTGCTAGGGCTTGGCATCAACTGCTACATGGATTGAACGAATTGAAATTTAGCCTCAATGTTTGTTTGCATTGTTAGAATCATACACACATCACAAAGTTCAATTCCCAAAATTAGACTCAGACTCGGATAGTCCGATTTAGCCACTCGGACACCTACAATTGAGCATCTGATCGGACATCATTAGCCAATCGGACAGACTCGGACTTGGATAGTCAGACTCAGACAGACTTGGACCATTTGATTTTCTCACTCGGACACACCCAGAATCGGACATCTGATAATCGGACATAATGACCAGAGCTTGGAGACTGATTAGTCTAGCACATATCCCAAGCCATTCAACCTGAAGCAAGGCAAGTCCCTTGTAGGCATCCAAACACATTGGGTAGCTTCAAGATCGTGACTTAGCTAACCTAATCAAACCTATTAGAGTGATCACCACCTAAGGGAGCGGACTAGAAAAGTACACACATTGTTTTCGTCATAGTCACACACTACATGAATAATCACTTGAAGTGCACTAAAAAAGCAAAAAGATTTTGCACTGTGCATGAAAAGAAGCACCCCGTAAACACTTGAGCGCACTTAAATTTGAAGATTGGCTAAACTAACAAGGAACTCACATGCAAGATAAGCAACCTGAATGAATCCACTAATAGAAGAAGACCCTTGAATCTCAAACGTGTGGCTAAGGCTACCAAGTATCAAAAGCAAGCCTCTTGGAGAGCAAGGAGACTAACACAATTAGGGACTTAACCTTACCTGATTTGATCAGTTTGATTGACAACTTAGTGGACCAAGAGGCCAACCAAGCTCCAATCATAAAAATGACTAGCTCGACTTGGGAGAGTTTCAAGTCGACATCCAGGAGATGATCAATCAATGTGATTTACAAACCAAGATGGAGCATCATGGTAGGCTGGCTGAAGATATCATAGCTGACCTTGAGGAAGAATGGAGATTGGACAAGAAGGCAATGTCGGACATAACTGCTTACAACTAAGAAGAGCGAGCTCAAAGGCTAAGGCAGGGAATAGAAATGTGAGAGGTCTAGTGAGTTTTAGTGCTTGCCAATCGGAATAGGACAAGACCCAATGCGGAGAGGGAAAGAGAACTAGAAGTTGATCTCACTTTGAGTGAGCTTCTCACTAAGCAACTCATAGACAACATGGTTGCAGAGGAAAGCAGCCCTAGCAACTTCATTGCTAGTGGGACTAGGAATCACTTCAAATTCGAGAAGCCAGCCGAAGATACTTGTAGTTGCCAAACAACCCGACAATGACCCATAGTAGTTCGAGCAGGTGTGCGAGGTGAACAACCTAACATACCCTACTTAACATGCAGTTTTCGGTCTTTGTCTTGGAGATAAAGGATGGATGTGATACACCAATCTAGATGACAACAAACACAACAACTTCAATACTCTCAAGAGCCTCTTCATCAAGAGATTCTCTAAGGAGGCAAGGTACTTGGATAACCTCATGGTTCAACTGAGGAATATTAGTCAAAAGGATAAGGATGACATTAGAGATTATGTCACCCATATGCGGAGTCTCTTTAAGAGAATCTTAGTCATCACATATTGAACTAGTAAGCAAGCAGTCTCCATCGTATTCATAAGCAAAATTAGGAGTCAAGAGCTCTACAAGGTCTTGGTAGGCAACTCGAACAACCTGCAAAGGGACATGGTAGCTAGGGTCTTTAAAGAAGCCATACACATAGACGACTTGCTTGAGGAGAGAAACTCGAGAGCCACAAGCCAAGATAGTGCAGCCTCTAGAGAGAGCTAGTATCGCTACTAAGAGATCTAGTTAGGGTAACCAAGAGAAAGGGAAGAGTATTGACTTGAGCCAAGAATTGGCGGAGGTAAAGCTAGAGTTAGAAAAGCTCCAGGAAATTATTAGAAGACTTGTGTGACTTCACATGCTAGGTTCCGTCATGATGCTATGCATTGCCAATTATTGAGGCGAATAGACCGCCACAATTTGGAAGGGGAGCTCCATTAGCTCTCCCAATGCCTAATGATGCCAATCCAGCTATCTCTAGAATGGACACTAACCCTATAGGCATATCTAGACTATATGGACCCTTTGTGACCCATCCACCAAGTGAGGCTCCAATGCATTATGTAGAGGAGTCAAATGAGGACGAGACATACGTGGACCCTTACATCTCGTATGATGATGAGGGAAATCCCATCGTAATGGACTTTAGACTAGTTCCGGTGATGCTATGTTAGGACGAGAAAGGGATAGAGGCCTAGGAGGGCAAAGCCAAGACCCAATCTCTCATTGCCTTGAATAGAACAAGCTAACCAAGAAAAGACTGACTTGAGATGCCCCGAGTGTGGAATCACTCACTTATATGTCGAATGTCCCAAGCAAAAGCCATCTACTATAGCTAAGCCATCATACCTTCTGTACATTTGGGGCTCTTTGGAGTCAAAACACTTGATGGTGAGGCCACTCCCATCTTGTTGAACGTCATGTCTAGGGCACAAACGAAGTAGGCCAGTATTTCATTACCAAGACCTAGCAACCTAGATGCAGCCTTGATAGGAAAAAAGACTCGCCAAAGGAAGAAAAAAAGGGATGATGCCAAAGTGACACTTAAAACACATAGTGTGGCCACACTAATGAGAGGAAAGCAAGTGGCAGATGTAGAGGCTAAGACTTTAGCACCTAAAACAACAGAGAAGGGGAGTGCCAAGGTGTGGGACTATCCTGGTCGAGACCAATGGCAAAAAAGTGTAGCCCAAGATGACGAAAGGCAAGTGACTAATGGCCTGTGTATGACATTGCTATCAGCTCCTATAATGTTGCCAATGGGGGATTTGCTTAGGCAAAGCCCTTCATTATGGCAAGAATTGAAGCAATGGGTAGAGGGACCTAATGAGCTAGGAATAGTTGACTTGCATGAGAATGATGTAGCCATGCAGATACCCAAACCAGCCTCACCTTGAACTCAATGCCTAAGTCCTTGCATGTGAATGCTTTTTGGGAAGGCACAGAGATGCATGCGGTCCTACCAGTGGTGGAAGCACTAGGAGATGTCACGAGAAAGGGGATTGTAGACACGAGAGCAAGATTCGGTGTACTTAGCCATGCAGTTTTATAGGTTTGCGGTAACCCGCCAGTGGAGGCTGCAAGGTTTATTGCCACACTAGCTAATTCCATGAAAGTTAATCCATTCGGAGTGTTGAAGGATTGGCCCTTAAAGATAGCAGGTGTCCAATTCTTGGTGAACTTCATCATTATGATGAAGGGAGTAGACTATGATATCGTGCTAGGCCGACCATGGATGAAGAATGCGCGAGTGATTGAAGACTCGGGTAACGGCCTCAAATTCCTATGTAATAGATCGGAGTCAGTAAGAGTTGAGATGTATACTTAGAAGACCACATCGGTTGACTTAGATGCCATCTCCTCTATCTTAAAGGAGACACCCAAGCAGGGAATTCATGCGGACCCTTGATGAAGAACATTCCATGCCCTGAAGACGAGTGAGATTAGATGCATGTGCTAGCCACCGTCAACCAGCTATTCTCGGATGAGGAAGAAGATTATAAGTAGGTTGCAAGGATGGCCAATGACTCCCATACAAAGCCACCGCACCTTAGATTCCAAGGGGAAAGACCCTACCATCAGTGCCACTCTATATGATGGTCAAAAACCCTAGTAGGCAACAAATACCCACCCCTTTCCATATCTCGTTTAACATACGTGAACTCCAAGGGATTCTTGGGTATCTAACAAGGGAGCTAGCTGGTCACCCCATTGCTACTCTCAAGTCACCCCAAGATCTTATGGATGAATCGGGATGGCAATGGACCAAAGTGTACGACCTAAACTTTATGTACAATTGGGCATTGATTACAGATGAAAAGAGAGTCAAGAATAGAGACCTAGATGATGACGAGCAGTTAGAAGGTATCAATTTCGTGACAAGTACGAGAACTGCTATTCCTTGAATGAAAGCAATGAAGAAGAGGCTAAGACGATAGAGTATGACACTGATGGCCGAGTGATCGAACAAATAAAACTAGACTCCAAGCCACAGAGAGCCAATGCATTGAGAATTGAAAGATTAGTCTTCAACACTGAATGTGATTGCACTTGGTTGGATTACTTAGGTGTAATGAACTATGAACAAGTAGGGCTATTCTAGCCAAGTGTCACATCTCTCTTTAGGATGGAGTCGATCTTAGAGCTACCACCGCCAGGGGAAACTCCATCCTCTAGTGGGGGTTGTGAGTTCAGCTCAGAATCACATGTAACCTTTGAGAGCAATCTATAGATACCCTGACTGCCTAAAACTAAATACACCAAAGGGGACATGCCAATCCACCTAAGGTGTAGACGGTTGAAGGAGGAACATAAAGGACAACCAAAAGGGTCAGAAGTTGAAAAGCAAAAGAAATCCCAAGATCAACCAAAGTAGTTCACTAAATTCAAGAAAGGGGACATGATAGTGATCTTGTTGGATGCAAAGAGACAAGGACAAACAAATGAGCCGATAGAAGGACATGTTAAGTCAAGGAAGTTGACTTAGCAGGGGAAGGGGAGAATCCTCGACCCATGTCTATAGCTCATGACATGACCAAGCAAGAAGAGGTTGATCTTATTTCTCTCTTGTGAGAGTATATAGATGTGTTTGCCTAGTCCTTAGACAAACTCAAAGGAGCTGATCTGAGGGTCATAACACGTACCATTCCAATGACTTTTGACGCAAGGCCAGTAAAGCAATGACCTTACCCAATGAATCTAAGGCATGCTCACACTGTGAAGGAAGAGATCAATAAACTATTGAAGGCAGGATTCATCTATGAGATTGAGCACACGACTGGATGTCACCCATTGTGATCATCTTTAGGAAGAACAGAAAAATCCGAGTGTGCGTGAACTACAAGAAAGTCAATGCCACAACTATGAGAGATAATTATCCGTTACCTTACACAGAGCATATGCTTGAAAGAGTGGTAGAAAAAGAGGTCTACAGTTTCCTAGATGACTTCTAAAGCTACAACCAAGTTCAAATACGCCCCAATGACAGGCATAAGATAACATTTGCCACAGAGTGGGGTGTATTCGCATACATAGTTATGCCCTTTGGGGTAATGAACGCACCTGCTACCTTTTAGTGTCTAACATGTGCCATCTTCAAAGACATGCTTAGGGGGAGCTAGAAGTATTTGTTGACAACCTACACATGCACTCTAGCTGGAAAGAATACCTAGAGAATCTTCGTGTAGTCTTTGAATGATGTAGGCTCTATAGTGTCTCTTTGAACCCCCTAAAGTGCCAATTATTTTGGGTGAAACATAGATGTATCTTAGGGCACATGGTATCCAAGAATGGCATTGCCATTGACTCCTCTAAGATTAGGGTTATTGTCAACTTGCCACCACTGACCAACTATAAGGGAGTTCAGTGCTTCTTCCTAGGACACACAAGGTACTATCAACGGTTCATTTTGAACTATGTATTGACTGCTAGACCACTCTACAAGTTGCTAATTGTATTCGAGTGGACCGAGGACTGCCAATGCAGTTATGAGGAATTGAAAAAGACTCTCACTACCACACCAATTTTATGAGCCACAAACTGGAACATGACATTACATGTGTACATTGATGCGCCAAAGTTTGCCATTGGAGCCATTTTGTGCCAGCCTGGCAAACATAACCTTGATTATCCAGTGAGCTTTGCTAGCAGACAACTCATGGATATGGAGATAAACTACCCCACAATGGAGAGGAAAGGTTTGGCCATAGTATTTGATGTAAAGAAATTTTGGTATTATCTTTTGGCTACGCCCTTTACCTTCTTTGTTGTCCATCAAGCCTTGCTTTATCTTGTCAACAAACATTGTGCTACTGGATACATAGCTCAAGGGTTACTTCTGCATTTAGAGTTGGACTTTTCTATGGCTGTACGCAAGGGGAAGCAACACTACATGGCAAATCACATGTCTTGCATACCCATAGGAGAGGCCACTGGACAAGGCATTATAGATGACCTACCTGATGCACACCTTTTTAGCATGTCCAGTGAGAAGGATTTATTCAAAGCTGACTTGACACTTATTGGGATGACGAAATAGTTCAAATCCTAGAGCACAGACATAGTCCAAATTCTAGAGCACAAACTACCAGAGAGATCTATTGAGAAGGCTAGGCTTAGGCGTCTTATCCTTAAGATTCAACCCTATCAATTAATCGCCGGCCAACTCTATAGGTTAAGGTAAGATGGCTTGTTGCATATATGTGTATGTAAGCATGAAATGCATGATGTGCTGATTGAAGCGCATGATGGAATTGCTAGAGGACACTTCAATGGCGATACTACGGCCCGCAAGGAACTAAAATCTCAACTGTGGTGGCCCACCCTATTTTGCAATGTTGCTAAATTCGTAAAGGATTGTGACGAGTGTTAAAGGACTAAGGTCCCTATTTGTCAGGACAGGATGGAGTTACAGGATGGAGTTAACCCTAGTCGTAGCATGCGAACCATTCAAAAAATGGGCATTGACTTCATTGGGTCAATCAATCCCGCAGCATAGTACTCCCAAGCCAATTACATTATTTTGGCAAATGGACTGCCTTAAAAAATGGGCCAAAGCTTGAGCCATGAGAAAGAAATATGCTAGAACCAAGGGTAAGTTTATTTAGGAGCAAGTGATCTCACGATTTGGCTGCCCCATCGAACTAGTTAGTGACCAAGGCACTCACTTCATTAATGAAGTGATTCCCCACTTGTTGTCCACCTTCTTGATCATCCATAGGAAATAATTACCTTACTATCCTCAAGCTACTGGTCATGGCAAAGTCCATGAACAAGATCTTAGTGAATGTCCTGACTAAGATAGTCTCTACCTCATGCAACAACTGGGATAACAAACTCATGGCAGCACTGTGGGCCTATAGGACAACCTTTAAGATGGCAATTGGCCAAACACCCTTCAAGATAACCTACAAAACTAAAGTGATTCTTCCAGTAGATATTTTTGTCCCTAGCTTGAGAGTAGTAGTACAAGAGCGATGGGATGGGAAAGAATCATGGACTAAATGCTTAGTAGAGCCGGAGCATCTCTCCAAGAGACATGACTCCTAGCTACTCATGCACTAATTTGTGAGAAGGCAAGATGCAAGAGTTGGTTTGACAAGCATGTCAAACCACGTGACTTCGAGCAAGGTGACCTAGTATTGCTATACTCAGTGAAGGGCCATAAGAAAAAGATGAAATTTGGAGGATAAGGGTCTTTCAAAGTCCGTAATATTAGTCAAACAGGCAATGTAGAGCTCGAAACCTTAGAAGGAGAGGGCATAGGCTTCTTTAACGACAATCGTCTCAAGAAATAGTACCCCCAACCCATCCATTGTACAAGCTACCACTTGTCAACGTGAGAATAGCCACCATTATAGAAATTGAGGATACGAACAAGGAGGGAGTAGAACCTGCTTATTTATGAATCACAAAAGACATGCACTTTTGATGTGCTCATTGATGAGGGAGTTGACTCCAACATCTTTACTCATGAGCATTGGACTCTCATCGTAGCCCCAACTGCAACCCACTAATGCTAAGCTCAACCCATTTGGGGGACATTCCTACCCTTTGCTAGGGAAATGCAAAGTGGCAGTCTGTCTATCGAGAGATTGAAAGCCTACCCATGATTCTCTATGTGCTACCTAACACTAAGGCCACAGGTAAGGATTTGCTGCTAGGATGCGCTTTCAAGAAGCAGACACATTGCAATGTTGACCATGACTCGTAGCGCATTCACCTCACCATTGGCAATGTCAGGATAATAATGGCTTTTAGCAAGGGTAGTGTGGCTCCACCCAAGCTTGCAGTACCACTGATAGTAGTACCTAAAACAAAGTCTAAGGAGGGGGGTCGTGACTTGTCACGCCTTGCCAAGATTGACCAATCGTAGCCCAAGGGAAACACAACCAAGACCACTAAAAAATAGCTAAAATGGGTACCTAAACACCAATCACCACCATTTAAGAGCCGATCCCCATGGATCCATAACTCTCAAACATCACGTCCTAAGCATAGGAGATAGAGTTTTGGCGCTCTAGAACCCTCAAGCCATGATGGATACCTACGGCGCTATTGTATGCACAAGGCTACTATGAGGGCAATAACTGGATTTGGGTGCCTAATACCAAGAGTACACACGTGTCCCTCAGCCATCTACTACTAGCCCATCTCCAAAGACTAGTGAGCCACCTAAACCTACTAAGCCGCTTGAGTCAAAAACCAAACCCATCGAACCACAACAGTGCTATCGAGCAAAACCGCAATTGGCTGCCCCTAAATTGACTCAACCTAATGCTTCTAGCGCCCCAACGGCTTCACAATCAACAGGCATCACAACAATTGGGCTCCAAACCACGCCCCTCACATAAGTGACTAGCCCACATCCTAAGGATCAACCGAAGCGACAGACACCACTTGCTAATCTATCTAGCCCATAGTCAACCCCAACCCCCCCTACAAGCCTTACACCCTCTTATGAGCAGAGATCTATTCTTATGTTGGCCTCTAATCTAGCTAAGAACACGAGATGGATAACTTGGTCACATGCATTAGACGCTTGGATGGTACCTTCACAATGCTTGCCAAAAGCTACGAACAGCTAGAGCTAGGCCTCCTAGACGACCCTTTAGGAATTGATGTATGCACAATGCCATGTACCTAGGAAGAATCCGAGTTCATGTTCATTAAAGTCCCCATGGTAGTTGAGGAATTGATCGCCATTGAGATTTCTCATGAGCAAGATCGTAAATGAAGGCTAATCACATTCTATAGCAAGAGCAAAGTCTCTTTCACAAGCCAAGAGCTAGAAGAACTTCATAACCTGGCTGCCTGACTCCTCCTAGACATTCTCTATCTTCGATGGGAATAAGAGGGATGCCCAATCATGACCAATGCCGAGCAAAGACGCACCATCAAAACATCTGAGTATGACCCTACTTATGTAGCTTCTACCTCATTTAGAATATTGGCCATCACTTGCAATCAACCCTTAGAAGATCATAACATGGCCCACCCCTATTTAGATCGAGTCCTTACCAAGAGGAAGAGCTATACATTGCTAGCAGGATCAACTCCGGTGACTTCCTAATTGATGTTCTGATCTACATTATGCATGTAGGTATTAGACCTCATGACATGGACCATCATGCTCACTTGGAGTATAACACACACTTCTACACTTGGCTAATGCAAAAGTGAAGCACCGTAAGCCTGTGCTTTTTCATGCCCTTAACCCTTCATTCTCCAATCCTAGGAAGGATTCACATCATCCAGAGGGGGGGAGCGTGTAAAGTGGGAAAGAATCCAGATCTCAAACCTCAACCAATGTCTAAAGGAGGACAGATAAAAATTGACTCATGGTTGAGAAAAATTGTCATAAATTTTTTGGATTGAGTAGACAGCTTGAAGGAAAAGTCTTTATGTTATACTTAAGCACTTCTCATTTCCATGGCTTACATTCATTATTTTCTTATCATCTTTCAAGTGTTATCTCAAGAAAACTAATGGTAAGCTAGTTTTGGTATTGTGAGAGGAACCTACGATGGCAGGCAAGGACAAAGGCAAGCTTTTGTTCACAGAAGAAGAACATGCAAAGTATACGGCCTAATAGCTAAAATAAGAGCCTTTAACTGGTTCAAGTTTAGGAACATCATGAATTTGGACGATGTGGACATGGAAGAGCCAGCCGTGAAGTATCTGGACGTGATTTCAAGAAGAAGGAACATTGCAATGTCGACTATGACTCGCACTGCATTTACCTCGCCATTGGCAATGTGAGGATAGTAACAGCTTTCAGTAAGGGCAATGTGGCTCTACCCAAGCCCACGCAACGCCACACCGATAGTAGTACTTAAAACAAAGTCTAAGGAGGGGGGTCATGGCTTGTCCTGCCTTGCCAAGATTGACCAATCGCAACCCAAGGGAGATGCAACCAAGACCACTAAACAACAACTAAAATGGATACCTAAACACCAATCACCACCATTTAAGAGTGATCCGCATGGACCCTTAACTCCCAAACATCATGTCCTAAGTATAGGAGACACATTTGGCGCTCTAGAAGCTAATGAATAGTCAAGCCACAATGGGTATCTATGGCCCTGTTGGGTGCACAAGGCTACTATGAGGGCAAGAAGTAGATTTGGGTGCCTAAGACCAAGAGTAGCACATGTGCCCTCCTTAGCCATATGCTACTAGCCCATCTCCAAAGACTAGTGAGCCACCTAAACCTGCTAAATCGCTGGAATCAAAAACTAAAACCATCTAACCACAACACATTTATTGACCAAAACTGCAATCGACTGTCCCTAAACCTACTCAACCTAATGCTGCTATCACCCCAATGGCTTCACAACTAGAAGCAGCACATCTGAGCTCCAAACCACTCCCCTCACAAAACTTGGCTGCCACTAACTCCTCCTACACGTTCTCTATCTTCAATGGGAATAAGAGGGCTACCCAATCATGACCAATGCCAAGCAAAGATACACATCATGAAGAGCACCCTGCCACGGCACCATGAGAACCACGAACCGGCTAGGTAGAGGCTGCAAATACATTTGCTAGCCATGAAAACCTACAAGAAAACCTTTCCTTCTCACCAAGAACCATGCTCTCCAAACACACAAATGAAAGGCACACAAGAAATTGAGAAAAATTCTTCCATCCTCACCCTCTTCCTCTTTCTCACTCTCCATAAGATCTTGCAAAGGAGCACAAGAGAGGGAAGAAAGAATAAGAAAGTAAGTGTTGTGCCAAATGAGAGAGGGAGAAATGAACCGTGACAAGAGAAGATAAAGGAAGAGAGAGGGTGTAACCACCTCAACCTCCCACCTCCCCAAATCCCACGGCTGCAACCACCTCCTTTTCCTTTCTTGAATTATAAAACTCAAATTTGCATACATTGGCTAAGGTCTAAGGACCTTTCAACTTTTAGCATGAGACAAAAGGTGTTTGACCTTTCCTTTTCCTAGAAATATTTTATAATGTGTCTCTTTTGGACTACACATTTTACATTGCTTCATATTTGAAATTTTAACAAAGGGGTACAAAAGCAAAATGTTATTTTGCAAAGGATGTTTCCATGTTGAGCACATTTTTGTGCCTTTATTTGCACTGATTTCCTAGTTATCATTCCTCCCACGTTTAAGTGTGAAGCGTCCCCACGAACAAACTTGAAGAAGAACCACGATCAGCTTGGACAAATCTTCATCTTCATCATTAGTCTTCAGTCTTCATTTCTTTTCTTCAATCTTCTTTGAATTGTCATTGGATTTGGAGGGAAATAACACACAAAATAGATCACAACTAGGACGTTGAAGCCTAGGTTGAAAATAACACAATTAAAACCACAAACAAAACCCATAAGATAGGGCTCTTCAACAATTTGTAAACAATAACAAGGTCACACTCAAGTTAGAATGGAAGATAACCACACTATAAAGCTCATGAAGAAATCCCAAAAATATAAAAATGAAGTGCATCCCTTGCAAAGGATATAATATTTAAGTTCTCCCACCCAGAAAAATGAATTTTGGAAAAGAGAAGGTGGGTTTTATTAAAAGTAAAATTGAAAAGAAAAAACCAGATATTATTGTGCATATTAGAGGGTAATCTTGGTGGAAAAGAAGTGAATTGAGCATAGAATAAGATCTACATAAGAATGACCATTAAGAAGATTAAACATGCAAACCATAGAAAAGGTTTTTTTTTTTGTGCTATTAAAAACAAAGGTTGAAGGGTTGGTTTTAAACTATTTCTGAGGACGAAATCGATGCCCCTCCACGTGGATGGATAAGATAATGGTGACGGAATCGTTCTGTGGAGGGTGAGGAGGTAAAAATGGTCGCCCGTTGATGTTGAAGAGGAACGGGCTTTGCTGGAGATTGCAGGCTCACTCACGCGATGAACTCCCGGATGCATTGTCTGATGTCGACGGTGAGGCAGAGTTGGAGCTCAACGGTATGCTCGTATGTCTTCTTCTCTTCGAACGCCAGGTGTGCAGGGATAATGGTGCTAACAAAAAAAACTCTGATGTGTTTGTTTCATCATCATCGACACTCCCCGATTCAATCTCGTCGTCATCATCAGAACCCATCTAGCCTAATTCCCTCTTCTATTCAACACCATCGTTTCTGAATATTATGAGGCGACTCCTTGATGACTCAATTTCGTAAAGACAAGAGAGCTCATCATGGTGGCGTTGAGATTTCCGAGAGAATGTGGTTTTTGTTTTTAAGGCACAGGTAAGCATTGTGGCAATAGTAGTTGAGACCAGGGAGGATGGTCATGTCCTTCTTCTTTTTTCTTTTGGTATTGGAATATAGCAAAGAAAGATAACTCTCCATGGTCAAAATTAGCTGCAAATCCTTTTCTCTTGCAAGCTCCATAGCCACCTCTTTCCCGGCTAGTGCACCAAATGAAGAGCACCCTGCCACGGCACCATGAGAACCATGAACCAGCTAGGTAGAGGCTGCAAATACATTTGCTAGCCATGAAAACCTGCAAGAAAACCTTTCCTTCTCACCAAGAACCATGCTCTCCAAATACACAAATGAAAGGCACACAAGAAATTGAGAAAATTTCTTCCATCCTCACCCTCTTCCTCTTCCTCACTCTCCATAAGATCTTGCAAAGGAGCACAAGAGAGGGAAGCAAGAACAAGAAAGTAAGTGTTGTGCCAAATGAGAGAGGGAGAAATGAACCGTGACAAGAGAAGATAAAGGAAGAGAGAGGGTGTAACCACCTCAACCTCCCACCTCCCCAAATCCCACGGCTGCAACCACCTCCTTTTCCTTTCTTGAATTATAAAATTCAAATTTGCATACATTGGCTAAGGTCTAAGGACCTTTCAACTTTTAGCATGAGACAAACGGTGTTTGACCTTTCCTTTTCCTAGAAATATTTTATAATGTGTCTCTTTTGGACTACACATTTTACATTGCTTCATATTTGAAATTTTAACAAAGGGGTACAAAAGCAAAGTGTTATTTTGCAAAGGATGTTTCCATGTTGAGCACATTTTTGTGCCTTTATTTGCATTGATTTCCCGGTTATCACATCAAAACCTCTGAGTATAACCCTACTTATGTAGCTCCTACCTCATTTAGAGTATTGGCCATCACTCATAATTGACCCTTAGAATATCATAACATGGCCCATCCCTATATAGATTGAGTCCTTACCGAGAAGAAGAGCTACACATTGGTAGTTGGATCAACTACGACAACTTCCTAATTGATATTTTGACCTACATTACGCATGCAGGTATTAGACCTCACAACATGGACCATCATGCCCACTTGGAGTATAGCCTACACTTCTACACTTAGCTAATGCAAAAGTGCAGCACCGCAAGCGTGCACTTCTCCATGCCCTTAACCCTTCATTCTCCAATCCTAGGAAGGATTCACATCATTCTTGTGGGGAGGGGTCAAGGTCGGAAAGAAACCATGTCTTAAACCTCAACCAATGTCTAAAGGATAGATAAAAATCAACTCATGATTGAGGAAAATTATCATAAATTTTTTGGATTGTGTGGACTTCTTGAAGGAAAAGTATTTATTTTATACTTAAGCACATCTCCTTTCCATAGATTACATTCATTATTTTCTTATTACCTTGCAAGTTTTATCTCAAGAAAACTAATGGTAAGCTGTGGTATTGTGACAGGAACCTAGGATGACAGGCCAAGACAAAGGCAAGCTTCCGTTCACAAAAGAAGAACATGTGAAATATGGCCTAATGGCTAAAATAAGGGCCTTGAATCGGTTCAAGTTCAGGAACATCATGAACTTGGAGGACATGGTCATGGAAGAAGCAGCCGTGAAGCAGCTTGTCGACCAATGCAATTTGGGGAGGTACATGGAGAAGGTTGGACAAAGCTGTTCACTATAGCAAGTATGCAGAGTTCCTACAGACCTTCGATGTTAATAGGAACCGCGACACTAAAACAATGAGACAAGGAGAAGAACCCCGTAGGGTCAAGGTGGGATTGAGCCCAAAAATGTGGAAAGAGCATTAGGCTTGGCCAACAAGGTCGAGAGGAGGTGGCCTAAAAGGGATGCCTACAGTATGTTGGGAACAAACAAAGCCCTAGTTCACACCAATGATGGCATCAGCCTAGCCGATATTCCAAACCCTGAAGTCAAGTTGCAAGTAAGGGGATGATCCATGCTATATTCTCTAGCCAAAGGTACAATGCGTTAATGAACAGAATTGGAGTGCCCTTGCTAGAGAGCCTTGCAGCCAAGTCCTTGGATGAAGTGAATTAGAATGGCTACATGCAAAAAACCATTGAAGCTTCTGCAAAGGCACTGATGGACCTAAAAACGGGCCGGCATTGGCTCATGCACTAGCCGGGCCTCGTCACTACTCACAAGACAACCCCTCGGCCTAGCGGCCAGGAGCGTCTATCACAATCTCTGCCTTCCTAAACATTGCGTTTGTAATACGTTGTAGTCCAACTGATCCTAACCCAATATTACTCCTCAGAGGGAGTCCCTTTCACATAGCCAAAAGGCTTGAATCACATACACATGGGGTTCCTCCTACAACTGAATGCCGTCAACCCTCTGCGACTCTCCTACACCTTGGGGATTGGCCCCTCAGTGCGCCGCTCAACATATAGACATTTCGCACAAACGTCACTCAAGGTACCAAATAAGCATGTCCAGGAATGTACCATTGTCCTTACTTCTCTTTCCCCTTTAGGACCCGCGTCTAGCCTATGGCTTAGGTACCTCACTGCCTCTCAACGTAGGTCATGTCATAAGAAACCAATTGCAATGCATATCCAGGAGCTGATCACTGATACTTTTAAATTCTTTTTCATGCTCCATGCATTTGGTGGATGCCTAGTGCTCAAACATTTAGCAAAACAGTATTGTGCACAAGTGCAAAAACATTCTTTTAATGGTTTCCAACTACCGTTCGTGCTTCGTTGCATGGGCCTAGCACCGAGGTGATCCTCGTGCTACTAAGCTCTTAATTTTAATTATCATCCGTCCTAAATGCTATGCATATAAATCAGCAACTTTCCCATCATCTCACATGGCATTTAGACATATTTCAACTTCTCTACCCTTCCCCGTTTAAATATTGCATCGTTGGATAGATTTATAGGGTATTTTGACACCCTTTTATGTATAAAAAACGGGAAAAACCACACTAGAACAAGAAGGTGGGGTTGAACTGAGGCAAATCCTCATGCTTCAGTCCCCACAAACATTCACAAACATTGCTCTTATTTATCCTTATTTTTCGGAACCCAAAATGTATTTTTCCCCCATTTTTTAGGGTTTTTCCACCATTTTCTTGTCTTTTTCCTTATTTTCCTATATTATTTAATTACTAAAAATTCAAAACAGGTTATGGGCTGTGGCCCTTAGTTCCTTCTTGCAGAAAAATGAAAGTTTAGTTGATGTTCCTATTTACTTCCCCATTGTTATGCCAAAAACCCTCATTTTCCCTTGTTTTTCCATGTTTTACGTGTTTTAGCATATTATTTTGAACCACAAAATGCATATTTTTCTGATTTTTTTATCATGACCAGCAAGAACTCATAGAAAACAGCAACATGAACAATTTTTATCCCACATGAACAACATTTCATCCATCAAAAGCTATAGAATCTCAAATTTCCTTTGAAAATTTTAAATTACCGCTTATTTGTGTGTTTCGAGTTTAATGTCCATGGCTGTAGATTTGGAAATCAGCAGCACTTCATGTCCAGCACCATCACCAATCACCATTTCCAGCCCGTGGAGCAATCCGATCCATGCCGGACAAGCCTCCATCATTCTTTCTTCTTCCTTCTTCTTCCCACATGAACTTGCCTTTAGAAGAGAGAGAGGGAGGAGAGAGAAAGACTGAAATCAGAGATCTTCAAAGAGAGCATCATTTGACGGGCGAAGGGCGGCGAAATGACCAGCATACAGAGGGAAATGAGGGCCAATAATCTGCCTGATAGGTTGTATGCAACCTCCATGCCATGATGAAGGAGGAGGAGGCGCATTTTTCGGGCGCATCCTGGCACCTCCTCTCTCCACGTTTTTTCTCATCAAATGCATGAAACTTTCATGCTACATTAAAAATTGGGCTCCCAAGGGTCATGCCCATTTTGGCCAAACTTTGGTCCACCTTTTCAAATCTTGCCCACTTTGTGGCTATTTCCCCGTCCGGACTCAGAATCGAGCTCTAAAAAATCCTGGGCGTCCGGCTTAGCACTCCGCATTGGCCAGTAGCTCGTGTCAACCCGCACGACTGTCTGAAAAATTATGAAAAATCACCAAGTGTCGCTCGGGCGCCTTTAAAGCACTTTGACGCTTAAAATCGTCCTAGATCGAGCCGCCGCCTTTGACATTGAATATTATTCCCTTGCTATTCATAATTTTTAGCTATTTTTAAGCACTTCCTGTCACCTAAATTCCGCTCTCAGGCACTAGCCACAGGTACGAGACCAGTGTGCGGGGAGTCTCTGGCTTCCACAATGGGGGATGGCAAAGAAGAAATCATCATCAAAAGCATCAATTATAGGGTTTGGCGGGGTGCTAACCACTATAATCCAAGAGGTTGTGGGAGGGGCAGAAGGTGAAGAGAAAGTGGGGAAGACACATGAAAGATCACCATCCCAGGACCAAGAGCAGTCAAGTGAAAGGACACTGAGTGAGGGTAGAGAACCGTAGATACCATCTAGTCAAGGAGGGCCTAGCAAGCCAAAGAAGAAGACTCCAAAAAAGCAGTAGCAAGAAACAAGGGAGAGAATGACCAAGGAAGAAAATGTTGAATTATAGAGAGTACGGACAGAGTCAAGGAGGTCTGAAGAAGAGAGAAGGAGGAAAGCAAAAGCAGAAGGCAAAAGACCTGCACAGGAAGAAAGAGGAAGAGTTGTCTCAAGCCATCTACATTACAGTGGAAGAGCCTTCCAAGGAGGAGAAGTTAGCTGCTATGAGTCCACTAAGGGAAGAAGGCCCAAGCACCAACACCAAAGTGGTAGAGATTGAACCACCACCGATGACAAAGAGCAAAGGCAAGGGATTGTTGTATCCAATCCCACCTGTTCTCGTGCCCCAACCAGTGACCACCACAACCACCCAAGGCATCACTAGCATAGTGGATGCAAGCAACCTCATGGCCTGGGTGGAATATCTAGTGAATAAAGTGCAAGAAATAGCCTCGGATTCAAGTGGAGGAGCTCCAATAGTTGGAACAACGAGACTGGCAATTGCAGATGCTGAATCAAGGCAAGATCCCAAGAAGCGGAAGATAGAGCCATTGACAACATCTATACCTATAGCAATGCCACCATTATGGACTATGACGAATACATCAAGAAGCTTCTCACACAACAGCTAGAAAGAGAAAAGGAGGAAAAGAAGATAGTTGTGGCAGAATTGAAGGCTCAAAGGGAAGCATTGGTAGCCATCCAGCTGGAAAGGAATCACAAAGTAGCAGGGTACCAAAGGAAAATCTACGAGCTGAAGAAAGAGCTCAAGGCCAAGCAAAAGGGAAAAGACAAGCTCATCTTCATGCAACATGAAGAATTGAGAGAGCAATTGAAAAGGATCGAAGAGGCAGTGGTAAACTTGAAGTAGAGGACATAGAAAAAGCTAAAATCCCAAAGTTATGAAAAGATATTTTCAAAATCTTTAGCGGCTTAATGCTAGAGTTTTGTTGTATTGAATGGTTGAGTGACTTTAAGATTTTCATTTATTGACATTTTTTTTTTTCTTATGTAGATTGAAATTGAAGACCTTGATAACTTTCTTGGAAGAGCCAAAGGCTCTAGGCTTTTGGAGCTTGGGCCTTGGGGCTACTATATTGGTCGAATCTTGAATAATCAAACTATTGTAACTTATCACAGTAGATTTTCAAGCTCTCCAAGTTTACCAATGATGGCTTTAAAGGCAATTTTCAAAATGATTGGATCTTAAGTTTTCAATAGAGGAGTAGAGAAGATAATTTTAGTGGAGAAGGACAAAACCGTAAGGGTTTTTGGCTACATACCTAGTTACAGTGGGTCTAGAGTTGGATACTTTGGAGTTCTTAGCTCCTATTTACTCTCCATGTAGGAGATGCAAAAGGTCTGAAACTTCTCCCAAGCTACAAAAAGTAAGAGTTTTTGAAATGTAGTGGCCTTATTGAGTGGGATGAAACCAAAGATTCCTCTACAACAATAGAATCAAACTAAAGTATTTTAAAGAGTCAAAGGCTTCTTGAAACCCATATTTTTCCTTCTCTTTGTTTAGGTTTTAACAATTTTGAAAATCTCTACTTTGCACAAGAGTCTAGACATCCCTCTTTTCTTTTTTGAGTAACCATTTCTATGATTTTTGCCAAAGATGATGCATTACATGACATGATTGTGACTTTAAGTTTAAATTTAAGTGAAATTTATTTGTAGAATCATTGAAAGACCTCTAATAAACTATTTTCTTTGACACTTTTTCATCCATGCCTTGTGTGTTCTCAAAGTATTCTGTTCTTGACTAATAATGCTAGCTTCTTACCATATAGTGAGTGAAGTGTTAAATACCCCAAGCTTCTATCATTTCCTAACAACCATACATTTGAGATTCTTTCCATTTTTATCCATATTTTTTAGATCCTTATATAAAAAAGTATATTCACAGATTTAAAATGAAAGAACACAACTCTAAGCATTGAAAGTACTAAGAACATTGCCTTCAATCTTACCACTTTGGTATCCAATAACCAGCCTCAACATAAAGGATTAAAAAAGATCACAAAAATCAATTGTCTCTATGTATAATATTTAATACACATAGATTAAGCAATGCACATATAAAAAAGAGAATAGAATTAATATAATTGACAATTTAATTTTCTTGCAACTCTCATTACAAATATAAAAATAATCATTGTGCAAAAGTAAATGCAAACATGCATACAAATTTGATGTATCTTAATACATAATATATATGTTTGCTGTAATGATTATATGATGGCTAATTATGCATGCAAGGTCAAATGATCTCATACACTGATTCAACCTAATGGTTGATGGATATGAGATCAATGAATGACCTAATGGCCTTGAGATGTTTAGATGGATGCTCAAACAATGTTCAAAAATATGGCTTTAGCACATTAATTGTAGTAATGCAAAATCATGGCTAAGTTATAGCAAAAAATATTGTGATGTTCTCCCTGGGCTATCTCTAGAGAGAGATGATAAACATAAAGTAGAGATAGACCAAGATGGAGCAAGTAGTGATGGTTAAGGGCTACTTGCTATCTTCTCCTCCATTATTATTCTTCCATTCTCAAAGTTTTCTACAAGTGGTATCCTCCAGTGATGGATTTCCTCAACTTAGGGACACTTTACATATGCTTCTACTTTTGACACATACAACCATAGGATATGAATGTCATATTTATCAACGCTCCCCCTCAAGCTCAGAATGAGCTTGCACACATAAGACTCCAAGTGCACTCTTGAAGTACTCAAACTTATCTCTACCTAATGCTTTGGTAAAGATATCAGCAACTTGGTCATTTGTTTTCACATGGACCAAGTCAATCTCTCCATCAATCTTTGCCAACATAATGCTACTAACATTGTCACAATACATAATGACTCCACCATCAATCTCTATCCCCATGTCATATAAGATCAATCTCAGCCTTGTTTGCTCACATGCTGCCAATGCAATGCCTTTATACTCTACTTCAGTGCTTGATAGAGCAACTATAGGTTGCTTCTTATTGCTCCAACTTACCATGGTTGAACCAAATGAGAATGCATAGCCACTAGTAGATCTTCTATCCATAGAGCTACCTGCCCAGTCTGCATCTGAGTATCCAAACAATGTAGGCTTTATTCCTTTTTCATAAAACAAGCCAAATCCACATGTCTTCTTCACATACCTAAGAACTCTTCTCACTACATCCAAATGTGATTTGCATGGTTTCTGCATAACTGACTTATCAATCCAAGTCTGGTCTTGTAATGGTCAAGTAGATAAGACTACCAACCATCTTTCTGAACATAGTGACATCCTCAACATAAGATCATCGTCCATCAACTTAACATTTTGATCCAATGGTGAATCAACGGTTTGCATCTTGTCATGCCATATTTTTCCAACATCTCCAATGCATATTGCCTTTGTGTCAACCATATACCATGAGGGGTATCAATAACCTCAATACCCAAGAAGTATCTCAACAAACCAAGGTCCTTTATATCAAAATCTTTATGTAACCCATGCTTGACTTCAGAAATCTCCTTCTCAAATGTACCTGTAATAATGAGTCATCAACATAGATGACAACAACAACCATACCATCTTTTGTATGCCTCACATAAAGTGAATAATTAGCTTTGCTTTGCTAAAATCCCATGCTGCATAAGAATTTGCTAATTCTATCACACCACGCTCTTAGTGCTTGCTTCAGTCCATATAAAGCCTTCTTCAACCTGCATACATAATGTGGGTATTTTGGATCTATATAGCCCTCTGCTTGATCCATGTACACTTCCTCTTCTAAGTTGCCATTCAAAAATGCATTTTTCACATCCATTTGATCAAGCTTCCAACCATAGATAGAAGCCAAGGAAATCATTGATCTCACTATCGTCATTTTTGCTACTGGATTGAATGTTTCTTCATATTCCAAACCATAAGTTTGTGCATATCCTTTTGCAACCAGCCTTTCTTTATACCTCTCAAGAGAATCATCCGACTTACATTTGACCTTATAAACCCATTTACATCCAATGGATTTCTTGCCATGAGGTAATTTCACCAAATCCCAAGTCTTGGTTTTCCTTAGTACATCCATCTCCTCATCCATTGCTTGTCTCCACTCTTTGCTCTCTACTGCTTCTTCAAAGCAAGTAGGCTCCACATGTTGTAAATAAGAAACCATGTATGCATAATGCATCTTCATGAACCCATTATAGGTCAATCTATCAATCGAATACCTTACCCTTTCTGACCTTCTCAATTGAGGTGCACTACCATGTGTCTCAACTAATCTAGCATGTGGTGGAACATACTTTCATGCACTTCTAGTGCTAGGTGTTTTAACATCTAGAATGCCATACTCATCATCTATAGATTCATCTTCTAAACTTTCAGCCATAGGTCTCTTTCCTTTTGCAACTTCTGCACTCCTTTGTGCATTTCTCAATCTACCACTCCATGGACTGTAGTTGCCACTGCTTTCCACATTCTCTTGAGGTCTTGAAGCATCTTCTACATGCTGATTTTCAGCCTTGTTGTTTGCTGAAATTTTCCTTCCATAGCCATCATCATCATTGCTTTCATAGGAATCAACATCCACTGCAATTTTGGGCTTGCACCATGATTCATATTCACTGAATCTCACATCCCTGCTTATGTATACTTCCTTATTCACTAGATCATAGCATTTCTATCCCTTCTTCTCATCAGGATATCCAAGGAAAATGCATTTTACAGTCTTTGGTTCCATCTTCTTTCTCAAATCATCCGGAACATGAACATAACAAACACATCCAAAGTCTTTAAGATATGCAACAGTGGGTGTCCTGCCATACATTCTCTCATATGGTGACATATTATGAGTCAAGGCTGTAGGTGTTCTATTCATAATGTGAACTGTAGTATGCACTGCTTCTGCCCAATATGACAATGGCATGTTCATTTGGTTCATCATTGCCCTTGCAACCTCTGCAATAATCCGGTTCTTCCTTTCAGCCACACCATTTTGCTAAGGTGTGTACCTACATGTCAATTTCCTTTTGATACCATGATCTCTCAAGAAATCACAAAACTCATATGAGATATACTCTCCACCATTATCTGACCTCAAACATTTTATGTAGCATCCAAACTGCTTTTCAGGCATAGATTTAAATTCCAAGAACTTTTCAAATGCTTCACTTTTATGCTGCATAAAGTACACCCAAGCCATTCTACTAAAATCATCAATGAAAGTGATATAGAATCTACATCTTCCACTCATAGAAACATTCTGACATGGGCCCCATATATCTGAGTGTACCATTTCCAAAGGATAGGTGCTTATTCTCCCCCTCTTTGGAAATGGCAATTTGGACTGCTTGCCAAATTGACAAGCCTCACATACATGATCAAAATTCACATATCCAAAATCCAGTAGACCATGGACTATCTGTCTTAATTGCATTTGCTTCAATCTTTGCAAATCGACATGACCAATCCTTCTATGCCATAATTCCACATCCTTATCTTGCCCATGTCCTCTCTCAACATACATAGAGTTTTGAATCATTGGAGTAGCTGCATCCAAAGCAAATAATCTCCCTTTCTTTCTACCATGAGCAATCACCCTGCCAGGTCTTCCATTATGGAACTCCTCAATGAAACATCCAAACTTATTGAATCTCACCTGCAATCCTTGATCGACCAACCGATGCTAAGTTCTTAGTTATTGTGGGCACATAAAGTACATCACAAAGCTTATTCTCAATCCCATCTTTGGTAACAAGTGGCACATTACCAATATGAGTAATTTTATGTAAAGTACCATCACCAGTGGCAATATATTCCTCATTCTACATTTTCTCCTTACTATCAAACCACTCAGCATGATGAGTCACGTGGTTTGTAGCTTCTGAATCTAAAAACTAGTCATTCTCACAAAGAGGGTGAGTCATGCTCCCAAGCACATGCTCCATAGCAAATAGGTGACCTCTAGGCGATCCACCTCTAGGTCCATAACCTGTACCACCATAAGTGCCTGCATAATGGACATATTGGGTCCTTCCATGACCCCTAGACATGGCATTCTATTTCTGATAACAATCCCTCTCAAAATGACCAAACTACCCACAATAATGACAAGTGTCATTTCTCTATGAAGAAGGACTAGATCGTCCTCTACCTCTAGGGAAAGATCTCCCCCTGCCTCTATGCATGTAGTCACCATGACCAAAGTTACCTCTTCCACGAGAAAAACCATAATTACCACAACCAAGTGAAGAGCCTCTAGTGTCAAGATTATGGGAGAGAAGGAAGGAGTCTCACTTGTAGCTTTCTTGCTTGCACAATGGGGGAATACACACAAAGGTGGAGGCTAAAAACAGTTTTCCTCTTCTTAGTTTGTGTAAGCCAAAAGAACTCTAGTACAAAGAAATAGGAGAACCCTATATATGGGTCTCAAACCAAACTCAACTAACTAAGGTGGCATACTAATTGAGCCACGAACTAGAGTAGATAAGGATAGCTGTCATCTAGCTATTATTCATGGGCGGTGTACCAACCGCATCTGCAGCTAACAAGTCAGTGACATAAATGCACAACGGTCACCCTAGCATATCACGAGTGGAGCTCGATGTCTCAACACTCCCCCTCGAGCTCAATCCCAATTCCTGCACACCAATCAGGTCTCTGAACTTGCATAGCTTCTCTGCGCCCAATGCCTTTGTAAATATGTTAGCTACCTGATCCTCTGTGCTGACATAAACTAGATCAATAAGACCTAGTAAGACCCTCTCCCGCACATAGTGATAATGCACCTCAATGTGCTTTGTTCTAGCATGATAGACTGGGTTATTTGCCAAGTGTATACTACTCATGTTGTCACAATAAATGACAACTGGCCCATTTGTAGGCTGATGCATATCATAAAGTAGCTTATGTAACCAAGCTACCTCACGTGCAGCCATTGCTGCACCCCTGTACTCAACCTCTGTGCTCGACAAGGCAACTGTAGGCTGTTTCTTGCTGCTCCAAGTGACTACAGCACTCCCAAAAGAGAACACATATCCACTGGTAGATCGTCTATCAGAAATACTACCAGCCCAATCAGCATCAATGTATCCATGCAACTGTATCTGAATCCCAGTCTCATAAAGTAGTCCATATTGCAATGTGGACTTCACATACTTGAGTATGCATCTAGCCGCATCCAAATGCGGTTTCCTTGGAGCCTGCATAAACTGACTTACCAATCCAACAGCATAGCTCAAATCTGGCTTGGTAATAGTCATATAAATCAAACTTCCTACTATGCGTCTGTACATAGTAGGGTCTTCGATAAGCTCACCTGCATCTGCGCTCAGCTTCACATTCTGCTCCAAAGGAACTGAAATAGGCTTATAGCCTGTCATCCCATATTTGGACAGCATGTCCAATCCATACTGCCTCTGCAAGAGCCGTATCCCACTCGGTGATCTAATCACCTCAATGCCCAAGAAATAATACAGCTCTCCCAAATCCTTCATCTCAAACTTCTGCTTCAATAGCATTTTCACATGAAGGATATCTTTATCACTATCACCTGTCATAATCAAATCATCAATATAAATGACAAGTAGCATAATACCTTTCTCCATTTTTCTCACATAAAGTGAGAAATCTGCCTTGGAAAATACTGTCCTATCTTGTCAGACCATGCTCTAGGTGCTTGCTTCAAGCCATACAAGGCTTTCTTCAACGTGCAAACAAACTCACGATGAACAGCATGCACATAACCTGGTGGCTGCTCCATATAGACCTCTTCTTGCAAATCACCATGCAAGAAGGCATTCTTTACATCCATCTGATGTAAACACCATCCCTTTGATGCAGCCATAGCAATGACTGCTCTTACGGTTGCCATTCTTGCAACCGGACTGAATGTTTCTTCATAATCAATGCCATATGTTTATGCATATCCCTTGACTACTAATCTTGCCTTGTATCTATTCACAGAACCATCTGCATTGTGCTTCACCTTATAAACCCACTTACAACCAATTACATTCTTATCTTTAGGCAAAGGTACCAATTTCCATGTAGTATTTGCTTCCAAGGCATCCATTTCTTTATCCATGGCTTTCTCCCATTTTTCTTTTCCCATGGCTTGCTCAAAAGAAGTGGGTTCTGGTTCCTGTATCACTTTGACCATATAGGCATAGTGAATGGCTGTAAATCCATCATATTTTAGCCTATCCACAGGATACCTAGCTCTGCTAAACCTGCGCAAGGTAGGTTCACTCCCAGGTGCTCTCAAAACATCCCTGGTATTCCTTACTCCAGGTGTAACAATAGAAGGAATACCCAACTTATCACCAATGCTCTGTTCTGAGCCACTGGATTCACCATCCACATAAGAGTGACTTGCATTCACATCAAACATGGGCTGATCTACCTTCTCTTTTCCTTTTCGTGATACCTACATACCACTATCTGCATTTCTTTGAGCATATTCTCCTGATCTCAATCTGCCTATCCATGGCAAAGAATGTGAACAACTGCTGGAGGACGCTCCAGGTCCACTAATATCTTGTGACTGTTGCTGTGAATTCTATGCAGCATTACCATTTTGTGCATGTACATTATCAATCACATTTACTGGTTTATACCAGCTACTCATCTCATCAAAAATAACATCTCTGCTCACTGTAAACTTACGAGTAGAAGGGTTATAGCATCTATACCCTTTTTGCTGACTGCAGAGAGTAACCAATAAAGATGCACTTCTCAGCTTTTGGATCCAACTTGGATCTCAACTCATCTCGCACATGAACATAGGCAATGCAACCAAAAATTTTCAAATGAGAAATATCTAGTTTCCTACCAATATACCTCTCCTTTGGAGTCATGCCATGTATTGCTGCAGTGGGAGTCATGTTCATTATGTAGACTGCTGTAGCAACTGCCTCAGCCCAGTAAAAATCTGGCAGGTCTTTTTCATTGAGCATGGCACGAGATACCTCTCCAATATGCCTGTTTTTTCTTTCTGCAATTCCATTTTGCTGTGGGGTATGACTACATGAATATTGCTGCTTTATGCCATGCTCCTGCAAGAACCTTGCAAACTCATTTGAGAGGTACTCTCCCCCTCCATCTGACCTTAGGCATTTTATTTGCAGGCCTGTTTCTTTTTCAACCATAGCTTTAAGAGTTTTGAAATGCCCAAAAACTTCACTTTTCTTTTTCATAAAATACACCCAAACTTTTCTGCTATAGTCATCAATAAAAGTGACAAAATAATGACAGTCTCCAATAGATGCAGCTTTAGTAGTCCACACATCAGAGTGGATTAATTCCAATGGCTTCTTACTCTCTTGAACATGTCTAGGAAATGGTTTCCTTGCCTGTTTTCCAAATTGACAAGCTTCACATACCTTATGCATTTCTGCAACCTTGAATTTAGGCAATCCTGCAACAATATTTTGGGCTTGCATTGATTTAAGTCGTTGTACATTAACATGGCCAATGCGTTTATGCCAGATATCAATATCTACAACTACACCGGTCCCATGTGCAAACATTGCTGCACTCAATTCAGGCATGTCTGCTTCCAATGTAAACATTATGCCCTTCTTCTTTCCTTTTGCTATCAAGCGACCTTTATTTTTCATATCCTCAACAAAGCATCCATGAGAATTAAATCTGACCTGCAAGCCCTGCTCAACCATTTGACCGATAGAAACCAGGTTCTTGGTGATATTCGGAACATGAAATACATCCGACAGGTATTTCTTTTTCCCATCCTACATAGACAGAAATTTTTCCAATCTACACAATAGGATGTGCAGTGTCATCACCAGTCTCCACAAATCCTGGTTTTTCCATTTTCTTTGCATCCTGCATCCATTCTGCATGACCTGTCATGTGGTTTGATGCACCTGAGTCAACATACCACACATCGTTGCTTTCTTCTGCACTTGTCACAGAATTGGTCATGTGCTGCACCATAAACAAATGCTCATTTCTGTCATCACCCTGTCTACTAGAAGATGCATAATTCCCTTGTTGCAATTTTCCATTCATGATGTCATTCTGCTTTTTATAGCAGTCTTTAGCCATATGACCCATTTTACCACAGTAGTAGCATTCAACATTGCTGTTTGCATTTTGGCCTCTTTGCCATCCACCACGACCTCTTTGGCTCCCCCTGCCTCTAGAGTTACCACGTCCTCCTCCATAGGACTGGTTTTCTTGAGTTTGTTGCATATTCTGATTTCTACCACGGCCTCCAGATCGGCCTCCTCTACCTCTGTCTCTACCTCTTCCAGCATTTGAGTAGAAGACAGCTTCTTTTGAAGTTCCTCCTGAAGAAGATGCACCACCATTTCTCTGCTCCTCAAAAATTAGAAGAGCAATCAACTCCTCAAAATCAGGAAATCTTTCACGGACGGAAATGGATGTTCGGAACTATACATAATCATTTCCTAGACCATTCAAGGTCACAAAAACTAAATCATCATCTTCCACTGGCAACCCAATGGAAGCAAGTGCATCTACAATCTTCTTCGCCTTCATGTGGTAGTCATTGATGCTCATACTTTCTCTTTGTTAGATATGATCAATGCCCCACCCTCATTAGGTGCTACCAATGATCCATGGTGCTCAAAGTTGTAAGGTCCCCATTATGAGGAGAAGCCAAATGTGAGCCCGGACATTGATTGAGTCCTGACTTGTATATCAGATGAGGTCTATGTGATCGGATGGCAAAAAGGTGACCGTTGTGGGTTTAATCTTTGGGTTAGATGGAGTGGTTAAGCTGGTAGCAACTCGAGGCGCATTGCATCGAGTTGCGGGGTAAGGGAGTTAAAATAGGCCCCTATTGTGGGGTCCGGGGGCCGCAAAAGCGGCCCCTGGCTGGGGGGTCCCAGGGGGGCCAGCGGCCCCCTGGTGAGGGTCCAGGGGCAGCGCCCCCGGCCCGATGGTAAAGGAAATATTCCCTGGAATATTCCCTGGCCGACTAGTGGAGGCTCATATGGTAGGTCGGTCAGCAAGCCGACCTAACGACCTTCGCGGGCTATAAAAGCTAAACCCCTTCGCAGCCATCTCTCACTCATCTTTTACCTAGTCAGAGTTGTTGTTTCAGCTAGTCTTAAACTCTTCACCTATCTTCTGTCTAGATCGCCATCTAAGCTTCACACAGTGGAAGTGCACGGGTGGACAGAGCCATCTTTGTATCAATTGTTTGGAGTTAAAGAATTTATTGATTCTCCTCTTATCTGTTGTGTACTCTCTATCTCTTTCTTAGATTTTGTTCGTTGCACCGTGTAATATTTTACATTTGCACATTGTGCAACTCTTGCTTGAGCTACATTTTCCTGGCTTGCGTATTTGTGCTATACATTTTTGACAAAGTATCCCATGCCTCCTTTGGCGTACTTGCATCCTAAATATGCACAATCATAGAGTCTAAAATACTGATAGACAGCATAACTTTTCTGGCTCTCTCATGCCATCCTTTAAATGCCTGCATTTGTTGTTGATTGGGAACATCAGGAAAAACTGGTTCTTCTTCGTTTCTTGCAACAAATTCCCAATATCCTTTTCCCATAAGGAAATTCGTCATTCTAAACTTCCATGCTTGGAAGTTGTTCTTGTCAAGATTTTCAGTGACAATCTGTGAAAGAGAATCAGACGCCATTACAGAACACGGTAAAAAATTCTGTCACTGCAAAAAACACAGCTTCAACCTCACAAGGGCAAATCTGCAAAACTGACGAAAGTGGTATTTGACCACATAGTCACTTCTTAGTGACGATTTTGCATCAACAGGCAACAAGAATGATTCTATAACTCCCAATGTCTCTGCGCACAGGCATACGATGCAATTTCTATGGTAACTTTTCACCGACCTGTAGAACAGTGGTCGCACAACAAAAAATTGGGCCTTTTCTTGAGTGCATGCGGAAAACTTCCGCCTCCAAAACAGGCCCTGAAATGGCCTCAAATCAAAAAAATAGGGTAACGAAGAGCTAAAGCCTAGTCCCGCAGCATATACTGCCCTTTGCTTCACCGTGAAGAGCGTCTCAATCTGAGACAATGCACTCTTGCACTTTCCGGCTGTGCTAACTGCAGAGACTTGCTCCCAAAACAGAAAAATGAAAGCAACACTGGTCCTCTTACCAGAACACCGCGAACTTGGTTTGCTTTCTTGAGCTCCTTACCACGAACAAGGCTCTGATACCATGTCAAGATTGTGGGAGAGAAGAAAGGAGTCTCACTTGTAGCTTTCTTGCTTGCACAATGGGGGAATACACACAAAGGTGGAGGCTGAAAACAGTTTTCCTCTTCTTAGTTTGTGTAAGCCAAAAGAACTCTAGTACAAAGAAATAGGAGAACCCTATATATGGGTCTCAAACCAAACTCAACTAACTAAGGTGGCATACTAACTGAGCCATGAACTAGAGTAGATAAGGATAGTTGTCATCTAGCTATTATTCATGGGCGGTGTACCAACCGCATCTGCAGCTAACAAGTCGGTGACATAAATGCACAACGATCACCCTGGCATATCACGAGTGGAGCTCGATATCTCAACATCTAGCTCTAGATGAGCTGCCATGACCTCTCTGGTGATAGAAAACACTATCTCCACCTGCATTTTTGCCACTCCTAGATGCATTCAATCCCAACTTGATTTCTTCTATAAGTAGCAATCCAATAAGCTCCTCAAAGTCAAGCATAGAGCTTCCTCAACTGAAATAGAGGTATCCAAATATTTGAAAGTTGGTTCAAGTTCATTTAGTGTCACTGACACTAAATCATCATCATCAACAGGTGTATTAATGGATGCAAGGTCTTCTGCAATTTGCTTGATTTCTACCACATAGTCACTGATACTGCGATTGCCTCTCCATGCACCATGTAATCTCTGCTTGAGTTGTATCTTACGTACTTCTGTACATGTTCCATACATTTTTTCTATGATTTCCCATGCCTCCTTACAAGTACTTGCCTTTTTCATATGAGGAATCAATGTTTCTGAAATACATATGGAGATCCAATGTAAAACCTTCCTGTTCTTCCCTGTCCAATCCTTGTATGTTTTTTTTTGCTCTTCAATTGGATGTTCAGGAACTTTTGGACATTCATCATCACCTATTGTGAGGTCCCATAGACCTCTACCCATCAAAAAATTCTCCATCTTGTAAGACCAAACACTATAGTTGTCTTTGGTCAATTCGTCTCCCATGATCTAAGTGATCTGTGCCGTGTTAGACATTATGACTGCTGCAAATTCAAAAAAGACAACAATACAAACTATCCACAAATGGTATTCAACAGCATGCCCCAATCCGGAACATCAATGGTCCAATCCGAGACCAAAAAGCATAAAAAATAATCCAAAAATGCATGTAAAAATAGCTTCCAGCAATATGATTTTCAAACATGTGTCCAAAATCTATCATATACATCCATCCATGATTTCAACATGTCATACATTCAGTTCCCAACAAGAAACATCCAATTCGGATCCCAAACGATGTTCGTATGATCCAAAAAGCATTAAAAAATGCGTCTAAAATTAACCATTTTTCTGCAATTTTTTTGCAGTTTTTTATGCCAAGCTGGAAGTACAGATCAAGCTGAAGCTACAGAAAATTTCCCAAAAATTTTTTAGCAAAAACCAGCCTCCAAATAGCCTTCCACAAGTTGCATAGAACCTACCCTTGACTTCTACACATTCCCAGAACAAATATTGAGTAGATTCTTCATGATGTTCACACAACATGCATTTGTGAGATTCTGCCACTATTTTATGAACAGCAAATACTGCTAGCTGTGCAGAAGGTGAGTTTAAGCTGCCTATTATCAATGGCAACTCAGGATTAAAAAAGGCTTTGAGAGAAATTGGATCCATTCCAAAAGATCAAATTCTGGCCATTGAAGTGCTTTGGACTTCCAAAATGAAAATTATGCGCTTTCAGAACATAAGCTCTATGGAATTGTTAGCAGAGCTATTGGACTGCTTATTGTGGAAAAGAAAAGATTGTAACAACAGGCATAAAGGGATTACTGGTTACTTGTCAGATTTTCCAGCAGGGTGGACACCTGCAGATTTGGCTACTATGGCTAGGCATAAAGGGATTACTAGTTACTTGGCTCAATTATGACGCTTGTTCTCTTAGCAAGAGTCGCAGTCTCCTAGAAGATTATCCATCTTAAAATCACGAATTCTTAACGAGGGAAAATGACTGGTTAGCGATGACTGAGCCAAGTGAATTGGAGGACCAACTGTCTTGGCAAGATTCTCTTGCTGCTGTACGAAATGCAACTCAGGCGGCAACTTGTATTCGTGCAACTTTCAGGGCACTTCCCTTTTACAAGAGGCAGGAGTCTATTGAAGTTTTACACGAGATGGGGGCTTATCTAGAAAGGCTATAGTCTCTAGTAATCAACCTTCAGTTCCAACCGAGGCCATAGAACCATCTTGCCCATCAGCAAGCAAATACATTCCGACAAGTCTCAGGACTCCCTCAGCACAACGATGCTCTGATACCAAATGATAAACATAAAGTAGAGATAGACTAGGATGGAGCAAGTAGTGATGGTCAAGGGCTACCTAGTATCTTCTCCTCCATTATTATTCTTCCATTCTTAGAGTTTTCTACAAGTGGTATCCTCCAGTGATGGATTTCCTCAACTTAGGGCCACTTTACATATGCTTCTACTTTTTTGACACATACAACCATAGGACATGAATGTCATATTTATCAACACAAAGAGAGAGAGAGAGAGAGAGAGAGAGAGAGGAGTGTGTGTGTGTGAGGGAAATCTTAAAAAGTGTGACAACCAAAAAAATAATTATTTTAAACACTCTTGAAGGATTCTTGAAATTGTATAGAATATTGTTGTAAAATCTTCATGAGAGCATAAAATCATTCTTACTCTTGAAAAGGCCACCTAAAATACACCTCTATCTTTCTACTAAAAAATGTATAAAATTTGACCACCTTTCCATGCTATCACCCTTCATATGTGGCATCACAAAAAGGCGATGTCATCATACCTTATTTGCATATATATATATATATATATATATATATATATATATATATATATATATATATATATATATATATATATATATATATATATATATATAGAGAGAGAGAGAGAGAGAGATGGTTGGAGATAGAACGTGTGTGTGTGTGAGGTTTCTTTATTATCATCTAGTATAGTGCACCAATGTTAACTTCTCTTGGTTGTATAAGTGGTACATGAATTTCAAGGTTGTTATGGCTTCCTATAAACACCCACCAAAGAAGACAGTACCTCCTCCATGGGATCATGGGTGGTGATCTAGGATTGTTCATTGTGCGATGAGTGAGGATGCTACTTTCAAGGCACTAAGGGATAGAATTTCTCTCAAGTCATAACGAGTGTAAAAGGAGCATATTGTGCATGTAAAGGCCATTACAAAACAACTATTAGGGTCCCTACCAATCAGAGTAGATCTAGTATTAGTGCTTATTAGGAGGATGCAATCCTATCTCATGTAGTAGGTATAGAGGTTATCACATACATGCATGTTTCCAATATGGGCACAAACAATACCTTGTTGATACATCACATCATGATGGACTACTTGTGGCAGACAATTGGAGATGGACATATTATAGGATGTGATTGGTACCTTCTTCATTGAAAAAAAATCAAAGCCTCCATTAGCCTCCATTTGTTAGCTTTATAATAGTGAGCATCTTGTATACCCTATCTTTGAACTGTGCCTTGACATGCTTGAGGGCCTTGTCATACTTGATAAAATACTCCACATCACTAAGCTATGTCCTATCCAACTCTATAGTTGCCACCCACATGACTTCTATGAACTTACCTTGTAGTTCATAGCCATGACAATCTACTAAATGTACAAAATGAAGATGCTAAGGGTCAACCTTTACATATTGTGTGGCAACATAATATTGACAAGAAAGAATCACAAACCCTCCATAAGAGTTGTCCCAATAGCCTTCTAATGTTAGTTCGTGTGAGAATATTCATTAGGAGTTAGAATGGAGTATAAAAGGCTAGAAATGTAGATTGTGCACATCTTTTACTCATTAATTAAATTCTCACTCCTTGAGTATTCCAAGTTTGGACATCCCACCATAGCAAGAGGAGCTACATACCTTACTCCACCACAACAAGAGGTGGGGAACTTACTGCCTATCTACATTTCCTTCATTGTATTTATTTCGCATGATAATCTAAGTATTAGCTATGGCCACCTTGGTTATAGCTTTCCTATTACATTTTGTGTAATTCTTGTTCCAAGGTAACCACTATATTTACATTGGTATTAGAGGAAGTCTAGATCCAATAGTGTGTCATTTTCAAGGTTAGATATTGCTATGGTAGTTTTTGTAGAGTAATTGGAGTTCACATCTTGGCAATTGTGATAAGACTACTTCTATAGTTAACCTTGACCACATTGGAAGCTATTTGAAGAAAATCTTAGTAAAATGGAGAAGTCCGTGCCATTTTAGTAGGTTGTGACCCTTTCCCAAACAATTTTCGAGGTCTATGGACAAAAGAGAGGTCATAAGGAAAAAAATACAACTAAAAGTTTCACTAGTTTACACAATAGGGTTTGTTTCTTTTCTTTCTTAGCTTTTCCTTCAAGCTCCCTTGGAGAAAATGGCTTCCATCTTTGAAGGATTCTTTCTCCTTAATGGCCACTTGATCTTACTTCTAAGCAACCTTTGAAGCCCTATGATAAAAATCTAGAGGAGCTTTTGATTGGAGACATGGGGAAATAGCCCAGCACAATCTACATTGCCATTTCAAGCCTATAAATAATAAACACAACTTGAAATGCTTGGATACTTAGTTGTAGTCTTCTTGGCTTGTAGACGACCACCAATTTTGTAGTCTTTGGCTTCTTGAATCTAGTGATAGACTTATGAGTCAGGGCTATTGTTTGTTCTCTTATTTTGGATGGAGGAGTTATTATGGTCTTTGTACCCTTAGATTCTTGTGTTTAAGTTTCTACAAGAGGTTACTTTTGTTCTAACTTGGGTAGCTAGAGTATGTGATTCATGAATGATAGTAGCCTTGCTCATGGAGTAGGACTTTTGACACCCACCTAGGCATAGAACTCTATCTCCTATAGGGTATTATTGTCAAAGTGGTTGTCTTTGTTTTTTCTCTTGGACTTGTGAGGCTATGTTTTAGATGCAAATTCCTCTTTTGTTGTAGTTTCCTTGGGGTATCCACTTGGTGTTATCCATAAGATTTGTTACAATTCAAAATTGATTGTTGGATTTAATCCTCTTCATTTGTGTGTCTAATAGGTTGGCAACAAGTCTTTAATCCCCTTAGATAAATTTGTGTATTTGAGGGATACTATGGTTGTTTTACCTTTTCCCTTTGCAAGGTCTATGTAATGTCTCCTCCCCTCCCCCGTAACCCCATACTAACCGCTCCATAGGAACTCCCCCCCTTTAATTTTTTTAACTTTTTTTAACTCTCTCTCTCTCCCCCTCCCGTGTGCATGGCGGGGGGAGAGAGAGAGAGAGAGGGAGTGAAGTTAGTGATAGGGGGGCATGCAGCCCCCCCAGGTGGCAGGTGGCAGGTGGCAGGTGGCAGGTGGCAGGTGGCAGGTGGCAGGTGGCAGGTGGCAGGTGGCGGGTGGCACCGCCTTACCACCTCCCCCTCCACCTTATAAAGTTCCCCCCTCCCTGGGCAATGGCGTCCCCTCCAGCTCTGCAGAGCCTTCCCCCCCTCCTTGCGGACACACACAGGCACTCCCCTCCTTGGCTTGTCAGCAGCCCGAAGGAGCACCCCCTGGTTTCGCAGCAGCTTCCCCCCCCCCCCCCCCATTCGTTGACAACTGCGCCCCTCCCCCGTGAACAGTGTGAAGAGAGGGAGAGGGAGAGGGAGAGATAGGAGGAGAAGAGGAGGGAGAAGAGAAGGAGAACAAGAAGGAGAAGAGGAGGGAGAAGAGAAGGAGAGAAGGAGTGAAGGAAAGAGAGAAGAGGAAGAGGAGAAGGAGAGAGGAGAAGAGGAAGAGGAGAGGGAGAGAAGAAGGGAAGGAGAGAGAGAAGAGAAGGAGAAGAAGAAGGAGAAGAGGAGGGAGAAGAGAAGGAGTGAAGGAGTGAAGGAAAGAGAGAAGAGGAAGAGAAGAAGGAGAGAAGAGAAGAGGAAGAGGAGAGGGAGAGAAGAAGGGAAGGACAGAGAGAAGAGGAGAAGAAGAAGAAGGAGAAGAGGAGGGAGAAGAGAAGGAGAGAAGGAGTGAAGGAAAGAGAGAAGAGGAAGAGGAGAAGGAGAGAGGAGAAGAGGAAGAGGAGAGGGAGAGAAGAAGGGAAGGAGAGAGAGAAGGGAGAAGAAGAAGAAGAAGTGAAGAAGGAGAAGGGGAGAAAAAGAGGTAGAAGAGGAAGAGGAGAGGGAGAGAAGAAGAGAAGGAGAGAGAGAAGAGAAAGAGGAGAGGGAGAGAAGAAGATAAAGAGAGAGAGAAGAGAAAGAGGAGAGGGAGAGGGAGAGAGAGTGGGAGAAGAGGAAGAGAAGAAGAAGAAGAAGAATAGGAAGAGAGAGAGTAGGAGAAGGAAAGAAGAAAAGAAGAAAAGAGGGAGAGAGAGAGGAGAAGAGAAGAAGAAGAAGAGAGAGAGAGAGAGTTGGTGAGAGGTGAAGGTCCGAAGAGCCGCACTCAAACCACCCCCTCAATGAAAGGCCCATCTAACGACCTTTCCTACCTGAGCCTATCGTCCAGAAAGCCATTAAGGTTCGGATTGTCCAATCTTCGCATGGCAAATGGCTCCCAAGAAGAAAGTCGCGGGAAGCGTAGGTGCCAAAGCTACCGTTGGTACTGGTAATGCAGGAGAGGCAAGCAGAGAGACCAACGTAACGAATGCCCCTACCATCACGAATCAACCCAGGTTATTTAAGCTTTGTAATTAATTATGTATTATTTCTTGTGGTAGCTACGTGCATGGAAAAAGGACGAGCCGTAGGATTTTTGTTTACTCTAAGCGCTAAGTTGCATACGTGAAATGGTAGAGTATGGAGTTGGCATAAGTTTATATGCATGAAATGGTAGAGTATGGGGTTCACATAAGTTTATATGCATGAAACAATAGCTTTTACACACATAAAATGATAAGGTTTTTGCATTATTCCACATAAAATAATAGTTTTAAACAAGTTCAGTGCATGAATAGTCATTTAGAATTCATGTTTCGCAATCATGATTAAAAGAAACACATGAAATGTTAGTTTCCGTTCGTAAGATCATTTGCACCGTTGGAAAGAAACCTAGACTTTCATGTACTCCCTTATCAAAAAAATGCAATAGCATCCTAAGATTGCAAACCAGTTTTTCATGCACAAGGATGATAGAGTACATTAAAGTAACAGTTAGATCATGCACATGTCGATATATTTTAACTTGTACACTCAATGGGGTTGCACGATAAACATTGATAGAAGAGTAGTTCTAAGAGAAATTCCGTTTAGAGATCCTTATCCGAACTCTAGCCGATAGATGAGGATTGGATAACCTATGGCTAATCAGGTTGGAATCTCGTTAATGTACTCTTAGTGATGTACTAGCAATATGGGTTAGCACTTGATGACCTGTGATATTAGATAGCTACTCTAGGAATTGGGTTGATTTTCTACCCTAAATAGGTAGCCAGGATTAATAAAGGTCAAGATGAAATCACTTAGATCATTTAAAGGATCTAGAAGGAATTTATTAAATTGTCCTTTCGAAGCCCTATCCCAAGAGGGAAAGCAAACTTTATGATAGTTGATTTATACTAAGCATGTTGCTTGGAACTGTTGAAATGGTTTTAACGAAGGCCGATCTTGTTAAAGACATATTGTTGACCCAAGTTATGCTTGGTTGCTTGAAAAGGTTGTAAAAGTGTTTTGATACATCCAAGTTAAATTTTGGTTGTGTATGCAATGGGATTGCCATGCCTTGAAGCAAGAGGTTGTGCATTCAATTGTTTGTTGCTGTGGTTTTGGATGCTAATTCAAGTTGTTTGTGATTGATGATTTCATGGCCGGGTCTGTGATGACTGATTGCCATGGGAACAAAAGGGATGTTCTTCCTAGTAAATGTTACTAAGTTGGTTGCTTTAGCTGTGGTTGATTTCCTAAAGGGATAATTAAGGAAGGATGGCGCTAGCTACCCCCCCCCCCCCCCGCGAACCGCCAAACCCTAACCAAGGGGGTTATGAATCTGCACCGGGAATGTGGATCGAACTCGCCATGAGAGGTCTCTCCATGGAAATTACTTGGCATAGGAGGATGCTTGGGTGCCAGTGGAAGCTCTGGCCGTAAATCCCAATGCCTCCGGATCCTACACAAGAGTTCTATGTGACTCAAGATGGGATCTCGAGGCCTTGATACTAGTTACAAGGCGGAATCTTGGTAGGATAAACCTTCGGGTCTCTATTGCCGGGAGACAGAAGGATGTTTTTGCGGAGGCAGAAAGGAACACTTAATTCTCCTGTATGGGTAGGAGACAAACATTAATCTGAAGATAAATTAAGGAAGTGTTTGATCTTGTTCTATCTTGCTTTCGTGTCAATGCCCTAAATTACGTAAAGGAACCTGTGATTAATGGGTTAATTAAGGAAGCTGCTTTTATGTATCAAACATAATGTGGTAGGTAATTAGATAACTAAAACAATCCCCGAGGGAAGCGTGGTGGATGTGACCAATGGGTCTATCCTAGGGAAGGGTGGTCTCGGTTAGCCGAGAGCTTTCCTCAAAGGAAATGTAAACGAGAAATGTTAGGGAAAAGTCAGTCGATGACCTTAGACAATGTTGGCTAGAACCCTGATTCATACTGTTTTAGGGGACCGGAATGGGACTATGCCCTACGGGCATAGAGGTCGAGTGACGCATCCCTCTCGTTTTCCATTCTCTTTGAACCAAGTGCGGTGTGAGTCTGCTTAGGTCCAGTTGTATCTACGCAAAGTGGAGCGGTTATCAATTGATGCTAGAAGGCTGTTAGGAAGACCCAATTACAAGGATCCCGAACTTCAGGTCGATCTTAGTGGGAACGGCCGGATAAGTTCCATTGTGGGGCAGACTCGAGAGACCCTAGTTGGCAAACCCTGCGTCATTCCTTGGGAGTGCTGGGTGGAGTCTTCTAGATATATCTCTCGATGGACTGCTGAGACGTGTCCCGCGATTTGAGAAGCAGGCACGTTACAATCTAGGCAAATATGGAACAATATGGGAATGATTTTAGTCTCCACCAAGGTAACCTAGCAAGGAATACACCTCGCCTTTATACAACCCAAGTTTTGCATGTGTTGGTGCAAAAGTTAGTTACCCAATCTCTATCCAATACTCATAAGCTAAGACATTATATTTAGTATATTCATCCATGAGAGCATCAACTAACCTCTCTTTTTGCTATTACATGGACCTAAGATATGTAGAAGTCACTATAACCACATCATCAATATCAAATTTCGATAGCTAGAACAAAATTTTCTTGATCTTATCTTGCTTGTGGGTTGTGGGTTGTGAATTTGTTTTAATAATTTGGAATTATCTAGCTCTAGAGAATTGTCTGGACTCTCTATAGGGTTTGGTTCTAGGAGGGGTACAAGGTGCTCCTATGCTTCATTGAACATTTCTTGATATCTCCTTGATAGGTTTCTCACTATGCTACAATGTTTCTATGATCCAATTCTTGACTTTCATCATGGTTTCTATTTGTAGCATTGGGCCATGATTCCTACTAGCCTTGGTAGTTTCTATTCTAGATCTTAGGGGTTTGTTACTATTTCTTATTGCTTTTGTTTTTTATCTTTTCTTTGACTCATCTATCAATTGTCTTAAGTTGTGAGCAATCTACATACATGTGCTTATTCCAAAATTTTGGCACCTTGGATCATTATAGTCCTTCTTTAGCTACATGAGACCTCTAGTTAGGTTTGTGATCTAGTTCCATTTATAGGATTTCTTAAGTTACAAGGTTATTTATATGGTCAAGAAGAACTGGGATGGGAGTTTCTTTGAGAAGGTAGTCCCTTAGCAAAGATACCTTTAGATTTCAAGTATTTAGGAAATTTGAATGAGCTCCCATATCTAGTGTACACATTGTTTCTTTTAGCTCTTAATGGCTTGATATGCCTTTCTAATTCATGTGCTACAAGGTCAAGTCCCTTAGGATTTCACTTTTGGGTCCTTACAGGTTGGCATGTGCTCACCAAGTTAACATGCAAGTTTTAGGCTTGGGATCTCGGTCTTTTTGGGTCTATGTATCCCTTTGAAGTCTAAATTGCTCTATCCATGCCTCGATTATTCTAACATGGAAGTTTTAGACTTGGGATCTTGGTCTTTTGGGGTCTATGTACCTAATTGATCAAGTCTAAATGGCTCTACCTATTTCTCAACTATTCTTTATGTGTCAACACAAGTCTTGGGGCTTCTCTAGATTGACTAGGTTCACTTGTTTCCTTCTTTACTTGGTTAGCAACCTTCAAATTGAATGCCTAGTGTGGACTTGGGATGTTCTAATATATGGCAAGGTTCCAAAGAAACCTTTGCAAGTTTTAGAATGTCTTTTTGAGCTCAAAAAGAGGTATAGCATTGGATTATGTCTTGATAGGATCCTTTGAGCTAAGATATAAGCTAAGACTAGTTTGCTTTACTCACGAGATCTGTGATGTCAAGATGGCTACCCTAAAGGTGATTCCACATCCAATAGCTTAAGGATATTTTGGATAGTGGTTGAAGGCCCTTTAGAAGCACAAAAGTTTTTTGCCAATGGTAGTGAGGTGATAACTCTCTAATCAAGGCTTGCTTGTGCTCAAATGGACGTAAGGGAATGGGAACTACATGGTTACGGTATTCAACTCACTAGTAAAGGGAGAAGACATGGAGATTTGGGTGGCACTTTGAGCTCTTGTAGTGATCCAACTTTGTTTCATAGGTTTAGGAGAATCTTGCAACGTTAGGCTTCCAACTTGAGTGCAGGTTGTCCTTCTATGAGTCAATGGTTCTCAAAGTAGACTCAAGGTATTCAAGTGCATCTTGGGAGAGGTGTTTGGGCTCCTTCATAGGGCTTTAATGTTGGCTCTTAGGAACTATGTCTCACTTTACCCAACAGTCAGATGTACGCTATGTGTCCAATGGCTCAAATCATGTAGCCTCAAGTTATTGCTAGTACATTGCACTCTATGGATTTTCTTTCAAGGGAAACTCACAATACATGTGAAGTCTATCTACAATCTAGTGGTATTGATGGAGACTTATGTGCAATTAGATCTCTCTCTTCTTCAAGGGCAAGTAAAGTATGTAGTGCTTCCATGCAGACTAGGGTATCCAAGTCATATGAAAGATGAATCTCTTAAGTATGGTCTTCCAAGGTAGGTTATGCCAATGATGGTGTATCCTTGAGGTATTGGATATCTTAAGTAGTTTGTTTGAGAAACCATGGGTGGAAAGACCAAACCAAATTAATAACATTTTATTTTTCTTTCCAAGGCTTTGTAGGATATTTTGATGATTTTAGGGTCAAGAAAAAAAAATATGGAGGTGAATATGGTCAAGATTACACACATACACACACACACACACACAACGTAGAAATGTGGAATACCATGAGGCAATCAAACCAAGTGCAAATAAAACCTTAGGTCAACTACAAGATGAGGTTTAATGTGAGAGAAAGAAGAAAATTTATTACGTGACTGGTGTTCCCAAATAGATAAGCCCTGCCGAATTTAGCAAGAAATCTGAGGGTATCCCTCGAGCTTCGAACCTTGGCACTTCTTGCCCCACTAATTAATGGCCATCCTGGGCTACTTGCCCGGTGGAAGGTTATTATGTCTGACATTCCCTCCCTCTTTCAAAAAATCATTGTCCTCAATGATTAGTGATGGGAAGTGTCGTCGAATCAGAGCTTCGAATTCCCATGTAGCATCAGAACTGGTAGACCTTTCCATGCAACTAGATACTCATGGAGAGTATGATTACGCAACCGTTTTTCTCTCCGATCTAGTATCTTGTTTGGTCCATGGTCAACAACTGAATCTTGTTCCTGCAAAGGTAACATACCATCAATTAGATTATCATCATGTGAGATGTACTTTCTTAATTTGCTAACATGAAACACTAGATGAACACGGCATCCAAGAGGAAGTTCCAATCGGTAAGCTACATCACCTAGCTTCTTAATAATTTTCCATGGTCCACAATATCTTAGAGATAACTTTGGACATTTGCTAGTCAATAAAGCAGACAACTTGGCTGGTACTTGGAGAAAAAAAAATTCTCCTAATTCAAAGATCCTACTTGATCTTTTCTTATCTGCAAAATGCTTAGCCCTATCAGCAACTTGATGTAACTTGGCTTGAGCAATTTTAATATTGGCATGTATGTCAGTAAAAACAAATTCTACTCTGCAGTTGGGCATTTCTCATCTGACCTTACTGTACTAGGAAAACTTGGATTCATTCCATTATTTATTTCAAAAGGAGACAAACCTGTCGCCTTATGAGGTCTGTTGTTATACGCAAATTCTAACAAAGACAAATGTGTATCCCAATCTGTTTGTTTATCATATACATATGCTCTCAGCATGTCTTCTAGTGTCTGATTAACTCTTTCTATTTGACCATCTGTTTCTGGGTGATCACCACTTGACATGTAAAGACACATTTAAACGACCAAAGACATGACGCCAAAAATGACCAGTAAACCTGACATCCCTATCAGACACAATGGACATAGGTAGAGCATGCAACCTAAACACATGATCAATAAAAAAATCTATGACTTGTGGAGCTTCCACACTTTCACGAGTGGCTATAAAATGAGCCATTTTATTGAAGCGATCGACTATCACTAGGATAATGTCTTTTTGTCTCTGGGTTCTAGGTAAGCCGACAATGAAATCCATGGAAATAATTTTCCAATTAGATTCTGGAATTTGTAGTGGCATTAGCAGACCTGGTGGCTTCACCCTTTCTTCTTTATTAACTTGACATTGAAAGCATTGTTGGACATATTGGCAAACATCCTTGGCCAACTTTGGCCACCAAAATGTCCTTCTAACAATCTATATGGTCTTATCAGTACTAGGATGTCCTGCACAAGGCACATCATGGTTATCAAACAAAACTTTCTTTCATGCACTAGGAACACAGATCTTGCATTTTCGTTTAAGAAACCCATTCTCAATTGAAAGGTTCCTAAATGAACTTGCCTTATTAGACATAACAGTAAATAGAAGTATCTCGTCCATCCCTAATCAAAGAGTATCATTCTATGGCCTAATAATTTTTTTCCATATAAGAGTCCTCTAATTGTGCTTCCTTTATTTCTTGAAGCAATGAGCTTTCTAAAATTGTAAAGCTCATTTGATACATTGTACGAGTTAATGCATTAGCAACAACATTATCCTTACCCTTCTTGTATAGAATTTCCATATAAAATTCTTGCACCATTTCAGCCCATCGAGCTTGGCACCCTCGAATATCGGGTTGACTACAAAAATACTTAAGGGTATGGTGATCTGTATGAACTTTAAAATCTGCACTACATAAATAGTGCTGCCAAACTTTTAGGCAATGAACAATAGCATAAAGCTCTTTTTCATGAACTGGCCAATTCTGTTGGCTTGGAAAAAGCTTCTTACTTTCAAAAGCTACAAGCCTACCTTCTTGGCTAAGGACTACACCTATCGCAATGCTACTTGCATCTATTTCAAAAACAAATGGTTTCTCAAGATCAACTATCTTGAGAACAGGGGCAGAAGAAACTGCTTGTTTCATAGCCTCAAAACTTTCTTGTTGCACTGATGTCCACACATAGGGCACCATAGCTTGCAACAAATCTGTCATAGGAGAAGCTATATATGAGTATGCGTATATTAATCTCCTATAGAATCCTATCAATCCCGAAAAGGAACGAATAGATGTTTCATTTTGGGGTGTTGGCCAGCTAAGTATCACAACAACCTTCTTGGGGTCCATCTTGATCCCATTGGCAACAGATACAATATGACCTAAATACTCTATCTCTACCAAACATAGAATCATCTTGTCTGGGTTAGCATAGAGCTTTGCTTCCCACAAAGTTTCAAAGACTGTCACCAAATGTGACTCATGTTCATGGATACTCTTACTATGCACAAGCACATCGTTAATAAAATCTACAACAAACTTGCCCGTGTATGGTCTTAGTAAATCATTCATTAACATTATAAAAGTAGCAAGAGATTTGTTAAAGAGAAAGGCATAATCAAATACTCATATTGACCAAATCTTGTTCTAAAAGTAGTTTTAAAAATATCTTTATCTCTTACTCTAATATGGTGATAACCACTTTTTAAATCAATCTTACTAAAGATAGAAGCACCACCTAGAGCATTCAAGAGATCATCAATACGAGGCATAGGATATCTATGCTTGGCAGTTATTTTGTTTAAATCCCTGTACTCTACACACATTCGAAAAGAACCATCTTTCTTTTTTACAAGTAAAACAGGGGCTGCAAAGGGTGAAAAGCTAGGTTTAATCAATCCTTTGCTTAAGTACTCATCCACCACCTTATGAACTTCAACTCCTCTTGTAGACTCATCCTAAATAGGGGTCTAGCAAACTAGATTAGCTCCTGGGATGAGCTCAATCCTATGCTCCATGTTCCTACAAGGAGGTAAACCAATAGGTAGTTCAGATTTAAATACATCGAAAAATTGGGCTCTTATTTTACTTGATAAGGCCAAAGGGATACTTGTGGCACTTCCACCTTTATCTGTGTTATCCTTTGACACACATTTAGAAATATTTAAAATATATCAAAAGTAAAGAGACTTGCGGTCAATCTTGAGCACCTTGGTCATCGAGAGAATCTTCACTTCTTGGAGATGTGGTTCTCTATGAATCAACAATCATTGGCCCTCGTGCTCAAATTGATAAATTGAGAAGAGAACTCAATGATAGGTCTCTTCTTTGCATGCCACTGCTTGCTCAACACTAGGTCGAATCTTGCAAGCCATGTAATTTCAAAATCTAATCTGTCCTCATAGGAATGGATCTGTACATGGAGGTCAACAACTCGCTACTAATCCCATATCTCTGGACCAATCCCATCAACTAGCTCTACCGAATAACTATATTCTGAAGGGGTAGTCTTGAGCTTCAGCTTCTTGACAAGATTAGAGCTAATAACATTATGTGAAGAGCCCGTATCAAATCAAATACGCACAAGGCATCCTGCCACTATGCCTTTCATTACAATGAGCTCAGTGTCAGCAAACTGGTACCCCTTTTGTGCCTCAGGCGATAACATTGCATCTGGCATAGTTGGTACTTTCTTCATTACTGTGACAGCTAGGATCCATTCATGATAACCAGAGTCATGTGAGGTGACTCATCTAGGCCATCTCTCGTCTTATCCACATCCTGCATTGGATTAAGCACCATTTGAGCACTGACTCTTGCCTTCTTGGGACAAGCCTTAGATTTATGCTGCCCCAGGCATCCGTAATAGAGTCCTTCTCTCATTGCTTTCTCCCTTTGCTGTAGAGTGAGCATGGATTTATTGTAAGCTCTCTCAACCATAGCAGATACCTTCCTCTTGGTAACTAATACCGTCTTGATCATATACACCTCTCTAGTGTCCTTTGCACGAGGAGCACTAGATGCAACTGCAGGAGTAAAGACACGGCGTGCACATCTAGTCCAAGGAAATCTCTGGGCCTTCCCATCTTCAAGGACCAATGCAAGCTCCACTGCCTCATTCAAGGTTTTACATCTCTCCTTCCTAATAGGTTTCCTTAAGGTTTCTTTTAAGCCTATGACAAATTTATGCACTTGCAGAAAGTCAAGAATATGTTTAGGGACCTTTAACAGAATCTCTCTATACTTGTCTGCATATTCCTGGACAGAGTAGCTCTTCTGAGCTATGAAGAACCACACATCTAGAGCCCTTGTCCGCTCATCTGGAGGGACAAATTTATTATAAAACAATGTCTTAAATGCAATCCAAGTAGACGGCTCAGCATGATCCTTCTTAATTTTTTGCCACCAATAGTGAGTGACATCCATGAGATTATATGTAGCTTGCTGTATCTTTAAAGCATCCTCATGAATATGGCATAACATAAAACATGGCTCCCATTTAGAGAGCCATTGTTCCACCGCATTTGCAATCCTTTGTGCCATTGTGCCATTGAACTTAGGTGGCTTAAGGTCTTTAAGCTGCCACTTAGCTTCTGGCAATGGAGGAACGACTACAGAGGAGTCATGTACAACTTGTGTGTCAGGCATACATGCATCAAGTAAACTCTCATCTAAAGGTCTCTTGCCTTTTTCCAAAGCATTTCGAGTTAAAAATTGCATTTGTTCAAGCAAAACTTGCATTGTGCCTTCTAAACTAGAAAGACGATTATGCACATCACTAGATGAAGAGGGCAACTCGTCATCATGCATAAGAGGTTCTTCCTCTACATCAGTGTCGTTCAAAGGCATATCTTCAGTGCCTAACATGATTGATTAATTGATTTTATTTTTTTTTACAAGGGGATGGAGGGCTCACAAGCTTGGTAAAAAGGGGATTCTATCCCACATGTAGAGTGCCACAAGGAATTTACCAAGGATAAAAGGTGAAAGGGAGATGGTCATTCTCTCAAGTAAAAGAGAGAGAGCTCTCTTGTGTGATGGAGTGTGCCTTGGCCTTGGTGGTGCTATTGGCCGTTGTTGGCTCACGTGATTGGCTCGTTGGGCTGCCACTGTGGGCCTTGTGGTGGGTGCCGCCACCTGCAAAGAAAGAGGCATTTCAAGCTTGTTGGGGGTAAAGGCGCCTCCGCCTAGCCGCCTGTATATTACTACACTGACAGTCACCACCTCTGCACACTGCAGGTGGCGGGCGCCCATCACTATCGCTTTATTCTTTATTCTTTTAGTGACAATTTGAATAAAGGAAGGCCCCGTCACACATTGTGACTGTTGGAGTTCCATTTCTTGTCTCTCTCTTTTCTTCCTCCTGCTCTCCCGCCATAGCTCTCGAGTGCAAGCTTCAATCCTTCTCACCTTTCAACTGGTATCAGAGCACGGCTTCCCGACTCTTGAGCTTTGCTCATGGCATTCTCAGCTTCCCATTGACTCCCCACTCGCATTGGGTCTACTTCCTGACAGCCATAGCTCATTCTCTTGAGCTCCCGTCACTCCCCGGCTTCCCGAGCTTCTTCCTGGCCTATTGAGGCACCATCAGGGCATTGACATTGAGGTATTGCTTCATTATTTCAAAGATTTATCCCAGTCCATAGGTCTAGGTAAACAGGGTTTTCACAGGTTGTGGACAGCCATAGCTCACACCTCTTGGAGCTTCCTTCACATGGATCTTGCTTCCAGCCTATCAAGGCTTGTTGAGGCTTGGTGTAGGCCTTCTTTGGCCCCCATTTGTGGCCCCTTTGGGCCCCATTGTTAACATGTGGGACAGCAGACCCCCCTAGCCAGCTCACCTTTTTTTTTACGCCTATTTCAAAATCTGGCCCAAAAATCACTCCTTTTGTCATATCTCGGGCATTCAGAACCCGATTCAGGCAAGGTAAGAGTCTAAGTTGGGATTTTGGCATGCTCCGGACGTGATGGTGATGTTGGATTTGCCAAATTCTGATGACAGAATATTCTGCAACAGATTTCAGGTTTGAGACAGCATGTATTTGTATGCCTATGGCTTATGTGATGCTTCTACTGATGTCGATTGATTGGGGGATTGAAGCTACATGTAATGCTATGATTTTGGCCTGATTGTAGGGCTGGAAATACTCCTTTTATAACAGTAAATGCATGCTAAATACTCTTGGGCTGAACCACTTATTTATCATTTCTGTCTGACCATTAGTCTAATAGATGAGATAGACTAAAGGAGGCAATTTAGTATCCATGGAGCTGAATATCACTTGCCAAAAGTTACTCATGAACTTGATATCACTATCATGCACAATCACTTGTGGTAATCCATATAATCTAAATATCTATTTCATGAACTGACTAGACACATGTGAAGCAATGAAATGGGTCTTGGTATGAAGAAAATGGGCTACCTTAGTGAGTTTTCCCACTACTACATAAATGCTATTCCAACCCTTTTTGGTAGTAGATAAGCTAGTAATGAAATCCATGGTAATATGTGTCTATTTTCCTTTAGGGATAGGCAATGGCTATAACAAATGCCCTAGCTTATGGGTGTTATCCTTGTTTTGCTAACAAAACATGCATTTCATGACATAGTCCTTAACATCTCTTCATAATCCTTTCTAGTTGAAGCTTTATTGATATTTTCGTAGGTCTTAAACACTCCAAAATGTCCAATTGTAGGTGAAGAATGTAACTCCTCAATCAATTTCATCCTAAAAGAAGTAGAGGGAATAACAATCTTACCATTAAGCAAGATTAGGCCATTTTTAAGCTGATAATGTGAGTTTTTCTCCATAAGACCTTACTGTAATTTTTGAAATACATGGGGTTGAGCTCATCATCCAACAGATAGGCCTCTTGTAAATTTTCAATTCAGTCACCATGTAACTCAATCATAGTTGAAACCTGACATGCCCACATTCTAGAAAGAGAATAAACTACCACATTGTCTTTGCCCCTTGTTTGAGTAATGTCAAAATCATAATTTTGTAAGGTAGCTATCCACTTATGCTACTTAAGATTGAGATTTGATTGAGTAAGAAAATACTGTAGGAAGCTGTGATCACTTTGAACTCTAAACCGAGTGCCATACAAATAATGGTGGCACTTCTTTATTGCATGTAGAATAGCCAATATCTCTTGATCATAGACACCATCACTTTTTTTGTAAGCTTGTGATTTTCAAAGGCAATAAATCGAAGCTCTTGTAGCAAAATAGCCATTGTGCCACAAGCACTTGTATCACACTATATCGTAAACTCGTTAGAGAAATTCAAGCATACTAAAATAGGACATAAATAAGTAGTTTCTTTAACTAGTTAAAGCTACTATCTGCAAGTGTATCCTTAAAAAAAGCTTTCTTCTTCAACCTGTCAATCAAAGGAGATGTTATAACTACATAATGCTTAATGAATTTGCAATAGAATGATGATAGATGAGAAACCCTCAAGGTAATGGTTGTAGATGTTGGCTAATCTCTAATACATTGCACCTTCTTAGGATTAGCTTATATCCCTTTTGTAAAGAGTGGAATTATGGGAATATAAAAGGGAAAATGGCATATTGATGGGACCTAAAATGGGCCGGCATTGGCTATGGCACTAGCCGGACCTCATGCACACAATAGACACCCCCACCACATGGGCTCGCGGGCTAGGAGCGTCTGAGACTCACTCTACACTAAATGCTAATGTCGATTCTGCATTTGTATTAGGTCATAGTCCAACGTTTACCATCCCTTCTCCTCAGAAGGAGATCCCATAACATATAGTCATAATACCTTGTAGCACAACCATAGGGAAGCACCTCTCGACTGATTGCCGCAGCTCCACTGCGACTCTCCTACACCTCGGGGATTGGCCCCAAGATGCGTCGCTCCAACATAAAGTACACACTATACAAGCTCCACTCTTTCATTTTGAACGTATTCCAAGAGATACCATGTGTCCTTACCAAATAATTCCCCAAGAAAACGATCAACTAGCATATAGCTTAGGTCATCTTCCCACTCAAGCGTAGGTCATCATAACGGAAAACATGTGCAATGCATCTAGCTCTTCATATTCTGATACCATGGTTGATATGCACATGTAAAAATGGATGATCCTATGTGCTTCAGCATAATTTTCAATCAAAAAACGTGCCATGCACAATCAGGCTTTCCAATGCTCAATCACTAACTCGTTGTGGCGATGTAAGGATAGCATTGAGACAATGCTCATGATACTATCCTCTTAATTAAAATACAATGAGCTCTATATCATGATATGCATCAGCAAAATCAGCAATAAACAGCCCCCAAATCGTATCATTCAAACACCCCACCCCCTACGTTTAGGTAGTGCTTCCGTTGCATAGGTGTAGGGGTCCATTTTGTCATGTTTTGATGTAGCAAAAGTGATAAATCATGAACTTTGACAAAAAGATAGGGCAAACTAAGGCTAAACCTCATGCTCCACCACTACCATACATTCACAAACACTCATTATATTTTTCCTTATTTTTATGAAGTTTATGAAGCGTATTTTTATTTTTTTCCTATTTTTTCTTATTATTTAGCATTTATTTGATAATAATCACTATTATTTTTTTATTTTTTCACGCCAACCATTCTAGCATACTAAAATTTAATTTTATGTTTCATTTTTTCCCATAGGAACACATTTCACCTACCCGAAATGACAAAACCATCATTTTACCCTTTAAAATCACATTTTGGGTTTTACGGGATTTAAATAGTGCATTATGAAATCATAATTTTTTGATAGACAACAATTAAACATGATGCAACCAGCACTCAAACAATTTTTCATCACATGAGAACATCATTTCCATCATAAAATGTCAAAAAAGCTTCATTTCCTTCATAAAAAATAGTCATACCGTGTTTCTACGAAATCCGAGACGCATTAAATGACTACATGACCAGCGGACGGAGTCTTCATTGCTCTCAATTCCATGTTGCACATCAAGCTTTAGCATCTCCATTAATCTCCATCATCATTTGCTTCAATCTCCTTCCCAATTCTTCCTTCAAGATAATGCACATGAACAACCCATAGAGGGGAGAGAGGAGGAGAGAGAAAGACTAAAAATGAGATTTTTAAATCCTCCATTAAAACAGGCAAGCTTACAGCCATCTTGCTCCTCTCTCTACCCTTGAGATCAAGAATCTCTCTCTCTCTCTCTCTCTCTCTCTCTCTCTCTCTCTCTCTCTCTCTCTCTCTCTCTCTCTCTCTCTCTCTCTCTCTCTCTCTCTCTCTCTCTCTCTCTCTAAACAGGTTTTAATCGGAGAGGCATCGAGCAAAAATGAGGAGGCACATTGACGCTTTCCTCTGTTCAACACTTTTTGCATTAGTTTCAAGGCTTTTACTAAGCCTAAGGTTTAAAACATTAAAATAATCGGTTCGTCTTTTTGTGTTCACACTGTCCTGCAAGTGGATTTTTCAATTTTGAGGGGGCAAAAGAACTCCGATTTGCAGTCTGACTAGACAGGCAGCTTCCTGGCATCGGACTCCATCAATCTGTCCTCTCCCATGCACTTTAGGGCTTCCTGATTCGATATAGCTGCTTTATAACGCCGAACCTTGCAGGGATTAAATGGGGGGTCAAACGACCTCCAATTGACAAACCGAGACTTGCGTTGGATTCCTAAAGGAAAACTCTAGCTTAACCATCCACCACCATTTGATTTTTCATGAAAATTGGCTTGTTAATGCCTCTCGAGCACTTTTCGGCTCCAAAAATGGGCTCCAGTACTTCAAGAACAAGTCCAAATCGGGTCCTAAAATCCAGCTCACATATGTGCATGATACCAATTTTTTACACAAGAATACGACTTTGTCATTCTTCTCTCTTTAGCTCCTCCTATCCTTTCATGGCTTTCAACCATCTCTCCTTCTTTTCTGTATTCTCTCTCCTCTCATGTCCCTTCATGAAGAGTGGGATTAGAGCACTGCTCTTTGATCCATTGTCTCCTCTTTTTCTTAATATTCAGTCTCAATTTTCATCATAAAAACATGTTTTGGACAAGTACTATATAGGTACAAGACATGGATTGTGTTAAGCAGTGACTTACAGGACACCTAGAATTGGAAGAAGAAAATTTGGAGATCTTTGAAGCTAGAAGGGATAGATATGGCAGTGGATAATCAAAATAGCATGTCGTCACTCAAGCCTAGGCATTTTTGGCAGCTAGTTTGGTTAAAGATGTAATATTCCACCCCCTCCCCTTTGTAAATCAAAAAGGAAATTTTCTTAATTCCTTTTGCCCCCCTGCCGCGCTGATAGGTGGTGAGGGGGGGAAAGAAGGGCAATGGCGATAATAGGGATGACGTGGAGGGAGGAGAAGTAGACAACATAGTAGCCGATGATGTGGAGAAGGAGGGAGGCGACGTGGAAGAAAAAGGCAACGAGGCAGACTGCATGGTGGCAGCCCACTTTGGTCACCCAGATGGGTGATTGGGGCCCATCACACCCACCCCCAATATTACCCTCCTCTCCCCTATATAAACCCCCCCCCCCCCCCCCCCATCACAAAAGGGGGCATAGGAAGCCTTGAAAGCCACAACCTGTTGCTGCACGAGTAGTGAGAGAGGGTGATAGGGTGGGAGAGAGAGAGGAGAGAGGAGAGAAGAAGAGAAGAAGAATAATAATAATAATAGGGAGAGAGAGAGAGAGGAGAAAAGAAGAGAGAGGGAGAGAGAGAGAGAGGAGAAAAGAAGAGAAGAAGAAGAGGGAGAGAGAGAGTGGTGTGTGTGTGTGTGAAGAATAAGAAGAAGAAGAGGAAGAAGAAAGAGAGGTGAGAAGAGAGAGGACAAGAAGAAGAAGAGGGAGAGGAAGAGGGAGAGGAAGAGGGAGAAAGAGTGAGTGAGTGAGTGAGAGGGAGAAAGACTCCTTGAAGGTTCTGCCCTTCCCCTCCTTAGAAGGTGTCCCACACATTCCTTCTCTCCCCATTGCTGTGAACCCATACCCCGTTTTCACAAGTTTATCCTTCAATCGCAAGCTCATTTCGCTCCCCAACTGGCCCGCACTAATTGGGTAGTACAAGACGTGGAAGTCCTGTGTGAAGCGCATTTAAAATCGGGGATGGCACCCAAGCGGATATTGTCACACCCAAATGTCATTTCCTCCACAAGCAACAAAGCCTCAGGCGCGAAGGCATTACTGCCAATCCAACCACAGCACCGATCGTAGCCGTACTAAGCCACATGGGAAGGGATTATTGAAAAGGGTAAATTCATCGCAACTTTTGAAAGATGGAGTTTATGAAGCGCATGTATCTAGGGAAGTTAATTGCACCTAGATGCTATGCGACAAATCCATATGTAGCATGAATGGCATACAAGGTTCCAAGGTATTGTTCACCCTCCTTTCCTGGAAATTAATAGATAAAGTATCTTACCACACTGAAAGTATGTTGATCTTGCACGCTTCACAGATCACATGGTAAGTAATCTATCCTAGAGGAAATTCAATCTCGAAACTCTAGTGCATAGTTAACACAAACGACGACCATAAGGGTTAGAACTTAGGTGCCTTGAGATCCCTCCAATAGCAACTATGTTTATCAATCATGTTTGGGGTTGGGCTAGATACAACAACAAGTCTAGGGCAAGCGAAGAGCTCAAGGATTAGGAAACCCTAAGTCAAAGGAAAGACTGATGTTTTTTTACTTGTTGAAGAAGGCTGGGTTATCGATCAATGTAAGATATTAATAGAACTTAGCCCTTGTACAATGTTGAAACTTTAACATATGCCTTAGCCGAAAGAAGGGTGTGTTAAGTAAATCTTACGTAGAACTGCTCCTGATCCCAAGGAGAAGAGGGAATATGCGATGGAAGGTTATCGTGACCATTCCTGCAATGTTGGAAAAGGATATCATTGTTTTGTTGATTGATCTAACATCGTCCTAAATGTTTTTTGCATTAAATTGCAATGTGATTTGGATGATTATTCCAAGTGCTTGTGCTTGATGGTAAATGCATAGCAAGGGTCTATGATGACAAGTTGCCATGGGAATAAAGGAATGTTTTCCTGAAATATGATATTAGACTGATTGCATGGATTGTGCTTGATTCCTAAATGGATTAATCAAGGAATGATATTTTACACGGGTGGATCATCTCCAATGTCACACCGCATTTCAACCCGAAAGGGCACTGCTCGATTCACGGGCCGAAGGTCGAGTGGTGAAAAGGCCATCCACGAAAATTGTGCCTCACTCCTAGACCACTTGGGGTCAGTGGAGCTCTAGACACCCCTTGCCGATTCCAGGATAAAGTTGTAGACTACCGTGAGCCCAACATCTGGGGCGTTGGAAGATCCTATTCTAGATCAAGGATAGGAATTATGGTGCCTTGTGATTTGGACCGGCGGGTACTTCTGTTGGACAGAAGGGATACATAATTCTCATGTATGGGCAAGAGACGAAGATTAACTGGAAAATAAGTTAAGGAACCTTGTTTGTCAAAAGGATTCTGTGCTCTGTATTCATGTTTATTCTGTAAATTACTTAAACAAACCTTGTTTCTGGTTTAATTAAGAAATCTGATTTTGAATGTCACATATAAATGTGATAGGGCATAATTAGAAAACTAAAGTTATCAAGGAAAGTGGGTGGGCAGAACCCCTTATGGGTCTGTCCTACGATAGGGTGATCCTAGAGAATTGGGAGACTTCTCACAAGGTTTAACTGTCGTTCAACCTTTAGGTATGATTAAGTTAGGACCCGATTCATGCCATTTTAGGGGACTCTGATGGGACTATACCCCACATGTAAAGAGGTTGAGTGGCGCATCCCTCTTGTTTCCCATTCTCTTTGAACCAAGTGCAACATGGGTCTGCTTTGGCTTGGGTATCTCTACGTAAAGTAGGATGTCCAGGATGCGAAGCTAGAATGTTGTCAAGGGACCTTGACCACTAGGAACTCAAGTTTCAAGTCGATCCTAGTGGGTTCGGCCGCGAATGTTCCGTTGGGAGGCAGACTTAGGAAACCCTAGGCGACAAACCCCATGACATTCCATGGGAGTACCAGGCAGCGTCGCTTAGACTCGTCTCTTGATGGACCGCTAAAAACGTGCCTGGACAGGCGGGCATATTACAGTTGGTATGTGAGCTAAACTTCGTAATGATATGGGATTGATTTATGTATGGCTCATAAACATATCGGGGATGGCACCCAAGCGAATATTTTTGCACCCAGATCGCAGTCCCTCCATGAGCAATGATGCCTCAAGTGAAGGCATCACTGCCAATCCAACCACGGCACCCGTTATAAGTAATGTATTTCCAAATTAATGAATGCTCTCTTTGATTCATGTGTGAGATGCATTAGAGCCATACTAAGCCGCATGGGAAGGGATTATTGAAAAGGGTAAATTCATCGTAACATTCGAAAGATGGAGTTTAGGAAGCGCATGTATCTAGGGAAGTTAGTTGCACCTAAATGCTATGTGACAAATCCATACGTGGCATGAATCACATGCAAGGTTCCAAGGTATTGTCGACTCTCCTTTCCATGAAATTAATAGATAAAGTATCTTACCACACTGAAAGTACTTTGAGCTTGCACGCTTGACAAATCACATGGTAAGTAATCTGTCCTAGAGGAAATTCAATCTTGAAACTCTAGTGCATAGTTAACACAAACAACGACTATAAGGGTTAGAACTTAGGTGCCTTGAGATCCGTCTAATAGCGACTATGTTTATCAATCATGTTCAGGGTTGAGCTAGATGCAACAACAACTCTAGGGCAAGCGAAGAGCTCAAGGATTAGGAAACCCTAAGTCAAAGAAAAAACCGATGCTTTTGTACTTGTTGAAGAAGGATGGGTTATCGATCAATGTAAGATATTAATAGAACTTAGGCCTTGTACAATGTTGAAACTTTAACATATACCTTAGCCGAAAGAAGGGTGTGTTAAGTAAATCTTACATAGAACTACTCCTGATCCCAAGTGGGAGAGGGAATATGCGATGGAAGGTTATCGTGTCCGTTCCTGCAATGTTGGAAAAGGATATCAGTGTTTTGTTGATTGATCTAACATCGTCTTAATTATTTTTTGCATTAAATTGATTGTTACGATGTGATTTGGATGATTATTCCAAGTGCTTGTGCTTGATGATAAATGCATGGCAAGGGTCTGTGATGACAAGTTGCCATGGGAATAAAGGAATGTTTTCCTGAAATATGATATTAGGCTGATTGCCTAGATTGTGCTTGATTCCTAAATGGATTAATTAAGGAAGGATATTTTAAACGGGTGGATCATCTCCAAGGTCATGTCTCGTTTCAACCCAACAGGGCATTGCTCGATTGACGGGCCAAAGGTTGAGTGGTAAAAAGGCCATCCACGGAAATTATGTCTCACTCTTAGACTGCTTGGGATTAGTGGAGCTTTGGACACCCCTTGCCGCAGAGTTGTAGACTGACATGAGCCCAACGTATGGGGCGTTGGAAGATCCTATTCTAGATAAATGATAGAATTTATGGCGCCATGTGATTTGGATAGAGTACTTCTGTTGGACAGAAGGGATACATAATTCTCATGTTTGGGCAGGAGACAAAGATTAACTAGAAAATAAGTTAAGGAACTTGTTTGTCAAAAGGATTGCATGCTCTGTATTCGTGTTTGTGCTGTAAATTACACAAACAAACCATGTTCCCTAAAAGGCTTAATTAAGGAAGTTGATTTTGAATGTCATACATAAATGTGATAGGACCTAATTAGAAAACTAAAGCTATCAAGGAAAGTGGGTGGGCGGCACCCCTGATGGGTCTGTCCTACAATAGGGTGGTCCTAGAGAGCTGGGAGGCTTTTCACAAGGTTTTATCGTGATTCAAACTTTAGGTATGGTTAAGTTAGAACTTGATTCATGTTGTTTTAGGGGACCGAGATGGGACTATGCCCTACGGGAAGAGAGGTTGAGCGACGCATCCCTCTCTTTTCCCATTCTCTTTGAACCAAGTGCGGCATGGGTCTGCATTGGCTTGGTTAACTCTATGTAAAGTAGGATGTCCTGGACCCAATGCTAGAATGTTGTCAAGGGACCTTGACCACTAGCGACTCAAGTTTCAGGTCGATCCTAGTGGGTTTGGTTGTGAACGTTCCATTGCAAGGCGGACTCAGGAAACCCTAGGCGACAAACCCCATGATATTCCACGGGAGTGTCAAGCGGCGTCGCTTAGACTCGTCTCTCAATGGACCGCTAAAAACATGCCTGGACAATCGGGCACGTTATGAAAGAGGACTTAGTTGGCAAAAAGAGAGACTAGTCCTGGTTGCTTTTGAAAACAAGCTTATTCTTCCTTCCTTCAAGCTTTCATGGTGGATTCATCAACATCTCTCTCTTCCTATAAATCTATGGTCAAAATACATGCTCTATCTTGATTCTTCTCATCATTTCAAGTAAGATCATAACTATTCTTGAAGGCAAAAGCATCATGTGAGCTACAGTAGTATTTCATGCTATTAGCACACCAAGAACAAGGTGATTTAAACCATTTTTTATGGTTTCTAATGTCATAGAAGTGGCTTGAAAGGGCTCTATTTCTAGCATTTACTATACTGGACACACAGATCTAATAAAGCTGTGTCCATTGCAGCTTATCTACTCAAGATATGAAGCAAGCATTACTTGCGAGAGAAGGAGCAATTCTTCTAGTCTTTAACTGAGACTTTAGAGAGTGAATTGACCTTCTAATCCATGCAAGATTCAAAGGCTAGATTCAGAAGCACCTAAAAGTATCACGAAATAGATTTGTTGCTTTCACTTCCCTTCTTTGTTAAACATGCTTTGGCATCATCCTTCTTCCTAAGAATTTGGTGTGGTTTCTTGAGCTTTACTCTGTAGATCCTGAGAGCAAAGATCAAAAACATCCAGTAGCACAAGATATTCTACTTTTCATAAAATGATTGCTTTTTTATTAGACTCTCTCTTCCTTTTTTTTTAAACCAACAAGATGGAAAATCAGATACTTTGCCCATCATGTAATGGTTGACATCCTATGAAATGTGGCATTTCAAAGAGTACACTCTCTCTTTTTTTTTTCTATTTCCTACTATCCACTCTCAGCATAAGCAATCTTGTTGGTTAATTCAATGCTAAAGAGCTCCTTGACAAACTGATGAAGAATGCGCCATTGGACCATAGGAACATATTTGAGGATGCAGCTCCAATGAAAGTGGTGTCTTGCAAGATTGAGGCTCCCTTGTAGAGCTATAGAGTGGTAGAAAGAGGTGTGACCTCTACTTCTTGCTCAACAATCAGTCAAATAATCGGAGCCCTATTGCTACAGAAGCACATTGAATGATCATGAACCAGATGAGGAGGACTTTTACTCTTTAGCTTTGTTGCTAGCTAGTCATCACAACTATTGCAAGATGTTGCAAAAGCACTTTAGCACTATTGTTGTTTGATCTAAAAATAGCGATGATCACTAATAAGGGACCAAAATTAGTCGTCTTCTAGGATTGAGAATGTAAATGGCAATGATCACTAATAAGAAACCTAAATCGATTGTCTTCCAAGATTGAGGATATCTAATCTTGGAAATATGGAATGGAAGAAGAATGATTGGAAAGCAAGTTGATTCAAGTTCAAGGTCTCTTTACAACAAGATGTCCTTCTTGCACCCACTGCATCAAACTCAGATTGGTTAAGCAATACAAAACAGAATCCCTTGCGGTATTGGCAACATTAAGAGTGGCATTGGGAAGCCAAATTGGCCCGGCCCCTTTCCATGCTTGCGAACATTGGTAACACCTCCTAAAAGTGTAGATGATACATGTTGCCATTATTGCTACTGCTTTGATGAGTGACCATTCAAATAGGCAATGTTGTTGTTGGTCCCAGTTTATGGGATAAGAGCACCAAAGTTCATTGCTTGCTTGGAAGATGTTGAGGCCAATTGCATTGCAGACCACTAATGCTGCTAACAACAATGGCAATCACATTGCATTGAAAACATTGATGCTAATAACAATAGTGGCAATTATAGTGAATTATAGTGGTGGAAAGAGTAATGTGTGTGTGGTGGGTATACAGAAATGATGCATGTGCCATTTTTAGGTATACATTGACCACTTTAAAGTTGTTGAGCTTATGTACAATGTACACTTGCAAGCAGTAGCCTTGCAAAGATTGCCTCAAGGATGCTGGACTTTCTGTAAAGGATGTAGTATTGACAATTCTGAATTGACATGCTTGATTGTGGCCTTAGTAGTAGATTTGGATGTCTTCTTGTCTTCATCTATAATAGAAGACGAATGAAAGGTTGTAATAATTTGAAGCTCTTTGCTTCTACCTTGATATGTGTTGCTACTCTCCTCCCATGACATGTTCCAACAATCACAAAGCTCAAGCTAGGAGTTATGTATGTCCATGAAGGAACTAAAGTCACTCAATAGTTTGTCAATAGTGGATTTACATTTGTTCATGCAAACTCTATTGCAGATGTTGTGTGTTGTTGATGCTTCTCCTCTTGATTGGTTTGATCTAGAAGAGGTGAAAAAAAAAACCAAAAAAAGAAAGTATTTTCAGAGTACATAGAAGTTAAAAAGGCATTGCAAGAGTACACTCACAAGTTAAATGTTACAATAATGGAGCTAGAGAAAGATAAAGCACAAATAGGGCTACAAGTGCATAGTTGCCTTGTCATCAACTCTTGGTCTCTGTTAACAGTCCATGACAAGTGGAAGCATCATTGCCTTCTGCAATTGTGTGTTGATATTACTGTTTATAGCCCTATGGTGTACTTTTGTATGACAGAAAGGGGTAGACAGAACCGAGATGCCACTGCATCTTCATTGCAAGCATTGTCATTGTCGAACAAACTAGAAGAACCATTGTCTTCTGCAAGGTTGACTAATGTTCTTTTCATCATGTTCAACAGATGTAGCCTTTCTTTTTCCAGATCCTACTAGGTCGATTAAGAGTAGGGAAGTTGTATAATCCCTTGTTGTGGAGCTTGAGTAGTGGCCACGTCAACAACCACAATCTGGATCAGCTAATTAGGACTGGAGCATCAACAATGGCAACAATGAGCAATAGAGGATGGTATATACTAGAATATATGGGACAGATGAATCTGGTGCAAGGAGCTTCCATGTGAGGGTGGATGCTTACGATGCTATGAGCCATTCTATTAATCCACATATGGGAGTGGTCACTATTCCTCATATGGGAGCGGTCAGATCAGATTAAAATCTTAGTTTCTATATAGGCAGATTACATGTATATTTCTTATGCCCTTTATATAGTTTCCTAGAATGCAAATTTGCAACCATGAACAGAGATTCAGTACAATAACTCAATATTTTGTCACTGCTCTTGTCTATGCATGGAGGATGATTGTACCCAATCGTGTACCATGCACTCTTAATTTATTTTTCTCTTCTTGAAATTAGCGTGTTCCAAAAATTTCTTGTTAATTTATGCGATTACATTGTGAAGAGCTACAACATTGGTATCAAAGCAAGATGATTAGTTTGCATATCGATATCAATAAAAGAGTTTTGATGTCTCAAAAAAGCCTTGTAAAAATCCTAGAGATAATATTTTGAAAAAAATTATTATGTGATTTTTTAACAAGTCTATTTTTTATAAATATGCATATCTAAAATCATAAAATGTCATCATCATAACATTCTCATGACTTAACATCAAACCTAGAAATGTGAGCCTCCATAAAGGTGAGAATGATTGGCCTGATAATGATCCTACCTTTTCATTATAAAAGTGACAATGAATACTCAATTTAAATTTTGCTAACTTTTGATTGCCTCCCTCCATCCTCATTTCCTTTTTCATTTCCTCCTTCTCCTTGCTAGTTTCTTATTCTTATTTTTTTCCAAATTCACATTGTTTTCTGATACTGATATTCAAATCACATCCTTAGCTAGAGATCAATCATCTACTGATATTTATATTGCTAGGAAAAAAGTTTTTTATCAACTTTATATTGAGCTAGAACATGAGTATGAATTAATCATAAAAAGAATTTCAATACTATTTGAAAGTCCATGAAGCATGTGTGGAGATTTGAAGAAAATAGAAAACTTGGTCTTTGGTTGGATAGGAGATTTTACAATAGCTCTTCGATTAGGTTAACTAGTGATGGTTATAATGGTTTTTTAGGACATAAATCAATTTTCTTTGCATAGATAGATGTTCTAAGATTGGAGAATCACTTATTAACAAAACATAGAGATGAGTTATTGGGTGAAAGCAAGTTAACCTAGTAATAGTAACATGTTGGGTGAAAGCAAGTTAACCTAGTAATAGTAACATGTTGAGAAAATAGGTATACATTATAATTTTTACAAATTAAATCATAACTTGTCGCAAATTGCACATCAAGATTCTTTGTTTGATGAGATTTCTAATTATACATAACATCACAGAAAATTTTACATTTTGGCTAATATTTAGATCTAGTTAATAATACGTACTAGATTTATGCTAGAAGTTACCATGTCTATGGACATCGTATTTAGTAAAGGTTAACCTACTTTCAATGAAGCTCCACCTAGTATAAGGGTTGTCTTGGGAGCATTGATTGCTTAGATTAGTGTAATGCACATAATTATCAACTGCAAGACTCTCTATATGCCTAATACAATCTTCCCTATAAACTTGAATCTTGTCAATGCGATCCTCTAAAAGATCTTGAAGGTTGAAAGGAACATTCAATGTTGCCTTGATATAGTTGAACGTAGATGAATTTCCTAATTTATCATAATTTATCAACAAAGTATCCATTCATTGGATCTCCAAGAAGTTCTGAGATTGAACTCCTCAATAATGAGGTCCCACTTGGTAATAAGATTAGACTTGGAAGTATTCATTGCTTGAATTACTATAATGCACATGATTATCAATTGCAAGACTCTCTGCTACATGCAAAATATAATATTCTCTGTGACTTAAAGCTTGTCGGTGAGATCCTTCGAAAGCTCTTCAAGGTTAAAATAAACATTTAGCATTGCCTAATATAGTTGAACTTAGATTACTTTTCTACTTTGTGAAGAAAATAAAAAAGTATGTCGTCACCTCTCTCCTCAATCAGTTCCTAATCCATCCCTTCAGAAGACTATCTCCTTTTTGTCAATTTTTATCACAAATAGTTTATATGTGCTTTTTCTTTGCCCAAAATAAAAACCCATATAAAATGATGTTGGGGTTGAAGGCTACATGTGCCTAACTACCTATATTTATCTTGTACTTGCTTCTCACACACATGTACACTATAGGTGGTGACCACCCATCACTATCACTTTATTCTTTATTCATATTATGACAAAAGAATAAGGAAAGGCATGCCATACATTGTGACTATTAGAGCTCCTATTGCATACCAGTCTTGCTCTCTCTTCTTTTCCTATCCTCCATAGCTCTTGCTCATTCCTTCCACCTTTCAATCAATATCAAAGTAGGCATTCAAGGAGCTTCATTGACCTTCACTTTAGCTAGGGAAGAGAGCTCCATTCACAGCTTTCATGATAGCCATTCATTGAGATATGCATCAAGGTCATCTCTCCTTGGTTCATCTCCCCACCTTCCTTCCCTAGGACCATTTGAGCCTCCCTAAATATTCAATGAGACTAGTAGGAGCCAAGAGAAATGCAAGAAACAACCTGCATTTTTTGGCATAAATTTAGGGGTTGTTCCTTGCTTTGCATTCATCAATCATTCTTCCTTGGTAGTCCTATTGCTTATTGCCCAACATTTGGGGGTTCTCCCCAGCTTCTCTGACTCTGTCTTGAGCATCATTTGAGGAGTTTGAAGTTACCCCAAATAGTTCATGACATACCATTGTTCACTATTTGGGGTAGCAAGGATGCAATTGTTTGATGCTCTAGTGATGCTTTAAAGCTTCTTGGATTGATTAGATATTTTTTGGCTAAACATTTGGAAGGTTCTTTGTTGTAATGCCTTGTGGGCAACAAGCATATAGAGAGAATGCTTATGTATTTGATGTGTTTGATGCCTATATGCTACTGAGGGATGTTATATAGACTTATGGATGTTTGCCACTATGTAAATGCTTGGATATGCTCTCATTGAGCTTTGAGCTTTGATCTTGAGCTCAAATATTTACAAACTTGCAATGGCTACTTAAATTGGAGCTTTATTAGTCATGGGCTTGGCTACTTATACTATGTATATGCTCCCAAATATACATTTTATGCTTTTCAGGTTCTTGGATGTTATGACACTCATGTCTTGAGCTTGTATTGCTATTTGTCATTTGGATTTTGTTCCAATGGGAGTACCTTGACATTTATCTTTATAGATCTTGATTTATTAGAGACAATGGGAGTATCTTTCTTATATATACATATGCTCCATTGGTTTATGCATACACTGTCTTTGTAGACAACTTGCATGCCCAGTACTTTCTCTTATAAGATGGGTTTGTCAGCTTTGGTTTCATTCTCGTTTATGTACTTGAGCTTCATTGTCCATATGTAGTGAGCTAGTTGCAAATTGGTGGTTCTCTATTTATTTTGGAGATCTCTTATACACCATGCTACTCCTTTGCTTGGGACTACATCTATGTACTTGACATCTTTGGGTCTCTAATAGCATTTGGTACCTTAGTGGTTTTACACTCTTTCTTAACACTACTAATTGCTTTGCATCTCCTAGTTGTTATTCAAATATCTCTAGAAGTGGGAGCTTTGTATTTTGGTCTTTCGCTTATAGTTCTATACTTTATTATTATACTTTTATGGATAATAATATTGAAAGTCAGTTTTGAGTAGTTTCTTTGAGAGTAGACATTTGTTAAGGCACTTTAGTGTATTTATTTTGGTGGAAAGCCATTCATTGTATTACATTATGCCTTGACCAATTTTGGGGCTATTTTATTGATATTATAACAGTTCATTCATGCTTTGCTTTGCAATTATCTTGCCCTCTGCCTTTGGGAATATTGCCATTTTCAACGTAAACAAGTTGGATTGCAACAACTTCAATTATCGAAAGACCTAGATATGGCACATTTTGGTTCAAAAGAAGCAAATTAGACCATTGAAATACAAATATATATACCCCAAAGAGTTTGATGTAGAGGCTTGGGTTGATCTTGATGAGTCATGCAAGTCAACCATTATCTTATCTTTGTTAAAGCAAGTTTATTTTAATGACATTGAGACAAAAGGGTGGTGCTTGGGAGCTATGGGAGAAAATATTTGTCTCTATAATAAGAAAATCCTTGCTTCACAGTTGTATTAGCTTAAGAAACTCATGGACCTTCATATAAAAAAGGCACTACTATGATTGCTTACTTGAATGAGTTCCATTCCATCTCTAGCCAGCTTACATTGTAGGGATTATCTTTGAGGAAAATTTTAGGGCTGTGTTATTGGTTGTCACTCTCCTTGATTCTTGGGACACTTTCCACAGTGGCATAAGTACTAATGGTCCTATAGAAGGTTTTACGCTTAAAGATGTAGAGTGTGCCTTACTTATTGTTGAGGAAGTAAATAGGAAGAATATTGATGTAACATGCACACCTCTCATGCACTTACTGTTAGAGGCTATAATGATGGAAGATATGGTAATTACCATCATGTGGTAGAGATGCATAGTAGAGTATGTCAAAGTCTAGATTTTGTGGGTAGGGTTGTAGTAAATTTCATGGCCCCAAGTCATCTCTTACATGGCATCATTGTGGGTAGTAGGGTCATATTCAGTCATAATGCTATAAAATATGCCAAGATAGGTGAGATAAAGGCCAGGGAAAAGCCCGAGATAATACTAAGACCTTAGATGATTGTAGCATCACAAAGTCTACTATCAAGATTGAGGAGATAAATGCATTGAAGTACAGATCTAATGGATTCATTCTAGTTGCTTCTTCCCCTCGTGTCTAGTTAACTAATACTCATTCATCTTTCTCTCACTGTTGGATGCATGATTCAAGGCCTTCCTTTCATGTGACCTCGCATCATGCTTAGTTCTATACCCATTATCCTAGGACATATTGTGTGAGACTGGGAGATGATCATGTTTGTGATCTTACTGGCATCATAGATGTTCATTTGCAATTTGCTATTGGAACTTCATTTTTGTTGCATGATGTATGCCATATGCCATCTTTGACTAAAAGGCTTAGTTCTACAAGACAGTTGGATCATGTTTCCTTTGGTGATTCTATATGGAAAATCACTCATGGCAATCTCATTTTAGCTAGAGGTTCCAAGACCAGCAGTCTTTATCCCTTCCTTATATTTGGCACTGATATTGATCATGTGTTAGCTATGATTGATCTTCCAAATGTATCTCTTTGGGGCATATGCAACTAAAATGAATAAAAGTCTTGACTTTTTTACAGTATCTCCCACCCCTAGATTTTTTGTATTTGATTTATGTGATCATTGTTTATATGGTAGATAAACTTGTTAACATGTATAAAAAGTTTAGCACTATGTGCATGGAGGGTCATCCTTTGGCCCTTGTTCATGTGGATGTTTGTGGTCCCATGCCCTATTAGTCCTTGGGTGGTGCAAAGTATTTTGTTATATTCATTTATGATTATCTGTATGGGGTCTAGGCCTATCCCATAAAGTAGAAGTCAAAAGTTTTGCCTACTTTTCAGTGCTTTCTTGCTATAATTGAGAACTAATTTGGATATAGGTTGAAATGCCAAAGGTCTGATAATGGGAGCGAATATGTCTCTAAGGAATTTGAACAATTTTGTGATGAGGAGGGTATTAAGCATTAGTTGACTACCTTGTGTATCCCACCCTAGAAAGATGATGCAGAGTACATGAATAGGACTATTCAAGAAATATTCTACAATATGCTTAGTCAAGCAAGCTTACCACATACATTTTGGACTAAGGCAGTTACCACAACCGTTCACTTGATCAATAGATCCCCATGCACTACTCTTAGTGGTAGAATTGTAAAGGAGATATCGTCTAGTAAACCTCCTTTATGTTCCCATTCGCGAGTCTTAGATGTGAGACATTCTGCTATATTTTCAAAGACAAACACAATAAGAAAGATCGAAAGTCCATCAAATGCATCTTTCTTGGATATGGTGATGCAAGTGAGATGGGCTATCACCTTTGGGATCCAGGTTCAGAAGGCTATTTGCAGCCATGATGTTGTCATTCATGAGGGTAAGATACATAAGCAATCAAAGCTGATGATTGAGGTGTGTAGGGTGATCTTTCAAGAGGAGCATCTCATAACTATACAACTAGCCCTAGTTAGATAGCCTACATCAGTTATTGATCATGTAGTGGCCCAAGATCTGCCTAGTGTGTTGTAAGACCATGCTATTAGATAGAGAGGATAGGATGTACAAGTCCCCCCAACTAGTCTTGAGATGCTCTTCTAGATCCTCACATCCTCGTCATCATTATGAGACCTCTATGTATTATGTCACAGTGACAAGTTTTAGTAAGCCCCTTACTTATAAGAAGGCTATGCACAAAGGTGATAGTCATGCTTAGGAGAGGACCATGGAGTATGAGTTTGATTCAATGCAAAAAAATCATACCTAGGGTTTGGTTCCATTGCCTAGTGGAAAACATACATTGCTATGCAAATGGGTATATAAGTTGAACAGCACCCCTAATCACCCTAAGCTAGCATATAAAGTCAATTTGGTTGTTAAGGACTTTAAACATGAAAAGGGAGGTGATTTTGATGAGATATTCTTCCTTATGGTCAATATGACTACCTTTCACTTGATTTTGGCCTTGGTTGATCTAGACTTATGCCAAATAGATACTAAGATAGCTTTCCTATATGGGGACCTATACAAGGACATCTATATGCAGTGGACTATGGGCTTTTTAGAAAAGGATAGGTAACACCTATTGTGCAAGTTGAGGAAGAGTTTTTTGGATTTAAGAAGGCACCTAGGAAGTGGTACCATAAGTTTAATGCATGTATACATTAACAAGGTTATTCTTGTAGTGATATGAATGTGTATCTTTACATAAAGAAGGTCCATGATGATGGCCTTATCATTTTGGTACTATATTTTGATGATATACTGATTGCGGGGAGCGCTCATGATGAGCTCAATGTGCCTTGAAGACTCAACTCAAAACGAGTTTTGAGATGAAGGGCATGGGGCATACCTCTCACATATTTGATATACGCAATATATGCAATCACTCTTCTAAGGGACTTCTCTACTTGTCACACAAAAATACATTCACAAAGTACTTGAGCGCTTTCATATACATGGTGGAACACCAATTGGCACCCCTTTACCTTCCCATGTGAAGGTTGGTTAGACCAATTGTCCATGGTGAGATTATGAGTGGGTTGAGATGGCCAAGATCTTGTATGTATCCAAAATGGGTAGCTTCATGTATGCTACGATACCCACTAGACCTAACATAGCATTTGTAGTGGGAGTCGTGGTTTATTACATAGTGACACGTAGTATGAAACATTGGGATGTTGTGAAGGGTATCATGAGATACCTTAACAACATTGTGGATTTGCGCCTTTGTTATGTTGACCAAGACACAAACTTTGATTATGTAAGACATGGCAAATAGTAGGAGGTCCACCACTTGTGGCTATGTCCTCACCTTTATTGGAGGTGCTATTTCTTGGATGTCTAGGGTGCAGAAATGCATTGCCTTATCTACTATTGAGACTAAGTACATTGCAGTCCCACTGTGGCTTTGCAAGGAGACCGTATGGTTTCGACACTTGGTTTTAAACCTTGCTATCATATATGTGACTCCGACATTGCATTTGAACTCTATGAGTGCCATTTAATTGACATTTGATTTGATCTTTCGTGTAAAAATCAAGCATATTGAGACCCATTACCACTTTATCAGAGAGGTGGTTGAGGACAAGTACATAGAACTTGTCAAGATCTCTATAGATGAGAATCCTATTGATTTGCAGAGTAAAAATCTCCCAATGGGATGTTATGTCTTCCTTAGAAAGATGATGGGCATAGAATGAGATGATGTCGATTCCTCGTCTAGTTGTACTTACATATACATGTTGTACTTTCACTTTTTTTTTATTTTTCCTCCACATTCACTTTTAAAGGGGAGGTTGTTGGGTGTTAAAGGCTACTATGCTTAGCCACCTATATTTATCTTGTTCTTACTTTTTCCACATACACGTAAACTATAGGTGGCCATCGCCCATCACCATCACTTTATACTTTATTCTATGACAATAGAATAAGGGAAGGCAAGTCAAGCATTGTGGTTGTTAGAGCTCCCACATATCAGACTTGCTCTCTCTTCTTGCTCCAACCTCAATATCCCTTGCTTCTTACTTCCCTTGTGCTCTCACTCTTGCTCAATCCTTCCACCTTTCAAAAGTTAGATTTTTATTGTAAGAAAACATGAATTTCTTGGAGATAGATTGTAGAGCCATAAACTAAAACCACATTTCTTAAGACATGGGAGAAAAACTAGATTTCGAGTACTAAATGGAGAAAATCTTGTTATGAGACGCACAAAATAAAAATATACACTATTAATTGAGACAAATATAATTTGTTTTTCATGAAACAACCAAGTTTTCACTTGAATCTAAAGGTTTTAAAAAGTATTTGCATGAAAGTTTCTCAACATTGGTTTCAGACCTATATTATATTTTTTTTTTGCAAATTCAATATGTAAATATTTATCTTTATCTATCTAGAAAATAACTCAACCTTAACTCAAAACATCTCAAAGGAGAAAATAGACACATTTGAGAGAATTTGACAATCATAGCTTCCTTGTCTTTTGAAGGCCTCTACTATTGCACATGAGAGCCTAGAAAAAATGAACTAGGGGAAAAAAAGGATAGATTACCAAGAGACTCCAAAGGAGTTTAAAAATGAGTATTTTGGCCTTAAAAATTGTGCATCTTTTTGAAAATATATCTTTTTTATTGGATTTAGGACTATTCACCACCTTTTTAGAAACCCTATATAAAAGAGCTCTCTATTTCAAATAATACTTTTACAAGGACTTAGCTCATTGCATTTCAAATGTACTTTCCATAAGAAGCAATCTAGTTTTGGTTAAGTGTATGCTTGTTGGAAGATATCAATCACTAGGATAGGTATAAATCCTTGGTTGTTCTAAACTCCACTTTCTGTAAGTAGTCTAGCTTTGGTAAGTGTATACATGTTGGAAGATATCAATCACTAGGATAGGTATAAATCCCTGGTTCTAATCTCCACCTCTTAAGCTTTTGTGGAGCTTTGATGTTGAGTATTGCTAAATAAACTGTTGCCTGGACTTTCAATCCTTGCAAACCTTGCTTTCTTCAAGAATGGGTATCCTGCTTTGAATTAGTAAAAACGAGTTGTTGCTAACTTTGATAGTGGAATAAATCTCCAAAGCCATGATTTTGGCAAGTTTAATGGTCAAAAATGTGTAGATTTACGAGATTGATGGTTAGTCAGCCAGCTATCTTAAGAAACATGAATTTTGGGGATCTGTGCATACAAACCTTTAAACATTTTACGGATTTGAAACCACTTCAAGAAAAAGCCATATTCAAATCTACCTCAGTATAGGGTGTGACCTAGACAGATGATCTCCGCACTCCTTCACGCAAATCTATCCTTTTCCGTGGCAGGCGAGAGAGAGAGCCTACCTCATCTTATGCTATCAAGGCTAGCCTCACTAAAGCTCCTGGTGGCAGTGACAAACGGGCACAGGCTATGCTTTCTGCTCAAGACCTCATGCCAAGAACCCTTCTCTGTACAGCTGGAGCTCAGCCAAGAACCCACGGCCTCCTCACCAAATGTCAAAAGTAAGCCTTTCTCAAATTAGCCAAAGGCCTCGCCTTCTGCTCTCTCTCTCTCGGCCTATTGTGAGGCCTCACTTGAGTGCATATAACGAAAGCTTCACAGGCATGATGCGCCACATGGGTAGCATCGCTACTGTCATTCTGGGGCAACGAGCATTTGGATCGGAGTCTGCCTGCAAACCTAGCAACGCTTAAAAATGTGCAAGTGGGAATTGGTGTTCGCAAATTTTCACCCTATTATCGAATTGAATGATGTCGTTGTGTATTTAGTTGGGGTTAAGTACCATGACAGCCCAAAGTATCAGCAACCTTCGCCTTGCACTTCTTCATAAGTTAGCCTTCTGAACACGAAAAAGAGCACCAAAGAAGGAAGCTGTGCAAAACTGGGGCAAAAGAACATACGACTTAATTCAGCACAGCATCCATGCAATCTTGAGTTAAGCACAAGTACTTTGACATCAGACATGGCAGTGTAGGGCAGGGCCATAGGACATGGAGAAAGAGCTCACTTTCCATATGGTTAAGCTGGGTGCTGACAAACACAAAAGCTACTTTACTTCTGACAGACAGTGGCCCTTTCAGGTGCCACCGCATATCAGTGATTAAAATGTAGACTGCATAACAGGAGTATCAAAATATGTAGTAGACGAATTACTTTTGCTTAGCCATGTGCTTGCTTAGCAATTCCATCCTTTGTGAGCTTCACTCTATTCTATCCCTCCTCCACACTCGCAGTTTTCTTTCAGCTTCTTTCACTTTCACTACGGCATTCTACCCTCGTGTGCTGAGCACAACTTTGACTAAATGTACCAAATCAAGGGCAAATTTCATAAGCTGGCAAGCAGATTGACAGGGCATTGATAAGGCCTATAAATCTTTCAACTCGCAAGAATGTTAACAGAGTTTCAACCACGTAGACAAAACTGAGCGCTACCTTCAATTGTTATATAAAATCCCAAAATCTGTGTGAAACGTTCAACAAGCTCTTGAACGGTTACCTTCAATCACTTTAAGCTCCAAAGGCTGTCACAATTTCTTCCAACCCCTAGATTCTCTCCTTCCTCATATATATACATGTGGAAGGACTTCCTAGAGACTCCAATATTAGGTGGAGGGAACATACAAAAAGGAGCTACTGCCAGTGCCCTTTTTCCTTGAATCTTGTAACATACAAGAACCAAAAAACAAACAAGCCACCATTTATCCTACTTGTAGTCAAAACTAAGCTAAAACAAGCCACCATCAACCAACAATGCCCCAAACCTTAACTATAAAACAAGCCCCCATTAACCAACACATCCACTTGTAGTCAAAACTTAGCTTAAAACAAGCCACCATTAACCAACACCCTACTTGTACTCAAGACTTACCTACTTCACTTGTACTTGCTATCAGTAAAGTTGGGCTTTGGGATGCAAATACAAAATCATAAGACAAGAATTACATATGGAGTAAGTACCTAATATAGCCCCATCATTAATTAGACAATATTAAAATACTTCCCAAGGCAAGCAACAAAAACTGACTCCGAGGATCAGAAACATAAGAGTGAAAAAATGGATGTAGTTTGGCCTAGTTACAGCTGTGTGAGAAATTTCTCCTTGCTCTTGGCAAGTTTGGAGGCCAAAATGAATGTAGTTTGCTCATTCAAAAGACAAAACCGATACATCTCATACAAAGAATAGTAATGGCCAACCTACATAAGAATTTAGAAGTTGCATGTGGATTAACCATCCTCAATTCCTGTAAAAAGGAGCTGGAATTCCCAAAATTGAGCACAAAAAACTACCCAATCGACCACCCAACTGCAGAGTCAATGCAGATAGGCTGTTGTGCACATTCTACTAATAGAGCCTCTCAGATCCTAAAAAGCCAGCCACCATGGGCAGCAAAGAAGGGAGCAAAAACAAGGGACTCCACAGCCATGAGCTTGATGAGAATATTGAGCGAAGGTCCCGATGTATCTTTCAGAGGGTCTCCAACAGTGTCACCAATTACAGCAGCTTTGTGTGCATCTGAACCTTTGGGACCCAAAGTCCTTGCATGTTCAGAAGCACCCGCCTGCAATCATAGAATCAAGCATGAGATTGGGAGAAACCTAACAAATGATTACAGTAAAGCCATCGCATAGAATGAGCTGTCAAGTACATTATCCAATCATAGCATCAGTCAAAGCTCAAGCATTCAAGCCTATTGTGTAATCAGCACCTGATAAGAACACATACAGGAAGCAGATTAATTGAAACACACCTCAATATATTTCTTTGCATTATCCCAAGCTCCTCCAGTGTTGGATGCAGAGATGGCAATCTTGAAAATTTGCCAGGAAATGTCTATTATTAGCACAAAGAGTAAAGTAGACAGGGAGACAGCTGCAAATTTTTCTAAAATACAGAAGGCTGCATAAAACCCAACTCACCTGGACTCCAGATACCAAGGCACCAGCAAGAAGACCTGCGAGTGTCTGCACTCCAAACAGTATACCCACGATGAGAGGAGTCAGCATAACAAGAGCACCAGGGGGGATCATCTCCTTGATGGATGCATCAGTAGATATCTTCACACATGTTGCATAGTCAGGCTTCGTTATTCCCTCCATCAGCCCAGGAATAGTGTTAAACTGTCTGCGCACTTCTTCCACCATGCTCAGGGCTGCCTTCCCAACACTCTTCATAGTAAGAGCAGAAAACCAATAGGGTAACATAGCTCCAACAATCAGCCCAATGAAGACCCTTGCAGATAGAACGTCAACAGAGGAAATAGAAGCACGGCTCACATAAGCACCAAATAGAGCCAATGATACCAATGCAGCAGATCCAATCGCAAATCCCTAGCACACAACAAAAATGGATCAGAAACTGTGTCACCCTTGCAACCATAAAATAAAACTAAGTTTTCATGACACAGCCAAAAATTACAGAATCATATACACACCTTGCCAATAGCTGCTGTTGTGTTACCAGCAGCATCTAGTGCATCAGTTCGCTCTCGGATGTGGTGACTCATCCCAGCCATCTCGGCAATGCCACCAGCATTGTCACTGATGGGCCCATAGGCATCAATAGCAAGCCCAGTGGCAATGGTGCTGAGCATACCTAGAGCTGCTACTGCAACACCATAGAACACAGCCAGGGCAAAGCTCACATAGATAGCTATGGCAATTGCAAAGATGGGAATAATCACAGACTTGTAGCCCAAGGCTAGACCAAAGATAATATTAGTTGCCGCTCCAGTCCTGCACGCATCTGCAACATCCTGGACAGGACTGCAAACCACAACGCATCAGACATTAAGGATGGCATCTGCAATGTCCTGGACAGGACTGCAAACCACAATGCATCAGACATTAATCATGGCAAACTTAACAAGTCTAAAGAGACTGATTTAACACAAAATTAGAACCTGTATGCATTGCTTGTGAAGTACTCTGTTGTGAATCCAATTATCAACCCAGCCCAAAGTCCCACACCAACACAGAAGAACAGCTCCCTGTAGTCAGCAAAATTCTCAATACCCTGCAGGTCCCTCAACCAAACGAATGCAGACATAAGAATGAGTGATGCAGCAATCTTACCACCACTGCACTTCTCGGGGAGTGCTTCCAAGGTCATAGATGTAGAATGTTGTAGGAAGAGCAAGATAGCAAACAACAAAGATACCAACTGTCATCAATGCTGTTGAAATAATCAGCTGATTCTTCAACGCTGGCTCAATTTGCTTCACATCCTTGATTTCAAAGAAGTCAGTGGCAAACAAGGTCGTGATTAAACAGACAATGATTCCCATGGAGCTGATAAGAAGAGGAAAGCACATTGCTGTGAAATCATGGTTGTTGCCAAAAGAGGATATAGATGCCACAACCAAAGCCGCACACGACGACTCAGCAAAAGAGCCAAACAGGTCAGAGCCCATTCCAGCAATGTCCCCTACATTGTCACCGACATTGTCAGCAATAACCTGTCCCAACAAATCAAGTCAGACGATAGGCGGAGAGCAGTCAAAACCTTCCATGAGAGAGCCCACATAAAGCATGAACAATGCAGTTGTTACAATAAACATAAGAGTTACCGCAGGATTTCTTGGGTCATCTTCAGGTATGTCTCTCTCAACCTTCCCCACCAAATCAGCACCCACATCTGCAGCCTTGGTGTAAATTCCTCCTCCCACTCTTCCAAAGAGAGCCACTGATGAACCACCAAGCCCATAGCCAGTAATTGCTTCAAAGAGGCCTTCCCACTCGTTCTGATAATATAACCTGAACAAGTTAATGGCAATGTAGAGGACAAGGAGCCCACTTGCAGAAAGCAAAAAGCCCATGACTGCTCCAGAGCGGAACGCAGCAATGAAGGCCTTGCCAACACCCTTCCTGGCCTGGAGGGTTGTACGTGCATTTGCATATGTGGCAATTTTCATTCCAAGATAGCCTGACAGCACAGACGTACACACACCGAGTATAAAGGCGACAGTAGTGAAGGCAGCAGTGATAAGGGCGGGAGCACATTCTTGGCTAGTGTTGTAAACACAAGGCTGTGTTGAGAGGCTAAAGTTCTCAACAGAGCCAAGAAACACAAATATAATGATGGCAAATAACCCCAAAAACGCTCCGAGATACTTGTATTCGGTCAAAAGAAAGGAGGTGGCACCTGCACGACGCTTCATCTTGTCAGAAAAACTTAATCCAAGGTTGAGACCATATAGAAACCAAGAGAAACCAATTACAGTGCCATCTCGAACCTACATTGTCAAACGTGTAAACTAAAACACAAAATGTTGCTAGACGGCAGGACGAAGACTCTTCCTATGGAAGACATCAAGTTGCCAGACAATTTGAGGTCGACCTAACAACACATAATCATGTGAGCTAGCTGCCAGGATAGGCTGCATTAATTGAAAAGCTGGCTAATTCGCACGTCTGTGAATCGTTGCGCCGCAAAAAAATCGCATAAAATTCTCATCGCAGAGGTTACATTGCTACAAGACCTAACTAATTCACGCGTTCAGACGTACGAGAATATAAAGCACATGACCAAAAAACGGCTTACTGAGCGGAGAAGAAATGCAGCAACAGGTGCAACTGCGAGCGCCCGACAGAGAACATGAAGAAAGAACGAAGCATAGAGAGCGACAGACAGTGAGTGCGAGGGAGAGAGAGAGAGAGAGAGAGAGAGCTTACCGACAGAGATGGCTTCTTGAATGTCAGCGCACTTGGCTACCACGCCGGCGCCGTCGGGACCTTCTTCGAGGAGAGCCTCCTCGGCGCCATTGTCGCCGAACTTGGACGGGGAGACGGAGATGTACGAGACAATGTACCACTGCAGCAGGGCGAAGGCGATGCCGATTACCGCGGCCACGGGGATGAGGATTTCGGTGAGGGTGGCCGAGAGGATCGGCATGGCGGGAGGCAAGGTCTTCTTCCCCGCGCGCAGGGCAGCACAGAAGAAGAGACGCAGAGCGAGAAGAAGCTAGGGTTTTGGACACGCCCCGCTGGTATACACACTCGCCCTCTCTCTCTCTCTCTCTCTCTCTCTCTCTCTTCTGTGCGATGAGAGGTGAGGAATGAGGGAGAAAGGGCAAAAAGAAATGCCTCACGTTAGCCAAAAAGGGTGTAGGTAAAGCGAGACAGAGAGAAGGGGTGGGGGGTGAGGTAAAGCACGATTGCCGTGGCTCTCATCCATAGTAAATGCGCCGAGGCTTAAGCTGGTGGCCACAGAGAGAGAGAGAGAGAGAGAGAGAGCGAGCGCGCGTAGGACTGCCCAGTGCCTTCCCACGCTGGAATCACCTCCTCCCATTTCCATAAACCTACCCTTTTCGGGGGGAGAGGAAGCCCCTAAGAGTAGCTTCACACACCATTGTTCACACCGAGAGCTGTGACCCCGCTCCCGCCAAAATCGCATTGCAGGGCGTGGGGGCCGTAGGGTTGCCCACAGCCCATACACCCGTGCTAGGGAGTTACATATTGAGTGACAAACACTCAACCCTTGACCACTTCCATGGACATGGGCACAATACATTTTACACACTAGAAAGATACACTAAGTATAAATGTCAAAAACAATGAATATATAGTATTTTTTATTGGTTGCACATGAAAAGGTGCATTCTTGTGTATCACTGTGTCCGAGTGGATAGGGGAGACCCCAAATAGATGCTTTGAGTGGATAATGATCTATAAAATTGGGCATCTGGCACTTGGTGTGTAACCCGCTTAACATTGCTAATGAATCAAAAAGCCCCACTACCTGTCAATGATTAATCAACAAAGCCAATCCCAAATACTCAAATTACTAATTTTTAATGTAAGTGATAATGTTTACCTTGGCATCTTACTTCCCTTCAATACCCCCCCAAAAGGGAGTGCTTCATTCGCCAAGCATAGTAGTGATCTGCCTAGCATGAAGATATTAACTATGGTCATTTCTGTTTCTTCATCTTTGCACTCTATCTCTCATTCCCATGGCACATTCATAGCACTTCAACTTGCACGTGGATAATAAGCATCATTATTGATGTAGTTGCAAGCACAATCCAATGACTCGCACAGTGTCTCGACTCTTCAATGGTACTCAAAAGACTTTAATGAGTCCTATTGAAGGTGGCGCATGCATTCAAGATACTAGTCCACACACATTTGTACCTTGACCAAGTTAGCTTGCTCATGTCAAATTAAACTACATGCATCATGGCTCTTATTTTAAAAATTCAACTGAAAATAAAACCTAGAGTTTTTTTCAAAGGCTCTCATGAGTTGCACACCATGAACTTCCACACAAGTGCAATAATCATACCTGGAATGAGAATATTCTCACTATTGGTTGATTTGCAATAACCATGGAAACAACTTGCATTCAATTGACGACCAAAGCTCAACCATCTCCCTTGCCAGAGGAGAATCGTGCTTTCACACCCCTTCTCAAATGAGCTACACTTCATTAGTAGAGAAGATTAAGAAGGGGAAATCCCAAGGCGACGACATTTTAGCCAAACTATATGAGGCAATCTATGCCTTTGCCAATGCATGCGCAAGGGTGGGGGAGGTTCTTGCATTGATGAATGAAGGGTGAATCAAGTCATTGCCTAAGTCATCGATGAGAATAAGCCAAGTCAATGGCGTCCTTCAATGATGTTAAATATCTTCTATAAGATTATCTCTAAAGCTCTTGCATTGAGGATAAATTTCATGTTGCCCTAGGTCAAGGAATATCATGGATTTATATTTGGATGCAAAATACATGATGTTATATACTCAATCTTATAGTGGCAGTGGAGCATGCAATGGAATTTTGGGGAAACTTATGCTAGTGATTATGGATTTTAGACCAAGCCCATGATAGGTTGTGATGGCATTTCTCATTGGTTGCCAAGGAGAAGCTAGGATTTGGAGAGAACATTTATGATGGTAGGCACTTTCTTCACCAGCCACTACTAAAGTGGGCGTCGATGGTTTTATATTGCACTCATTTGCATTGCAATGATCTACCATGCAAGGGTGTCCCCTAGCACTCCCTTGTTGTAGACCCACTCCTAAAGACTTTGGATTTTAGGATTCAAAGGGGCACATTACATGGGCTTCCCTCCCAAATGGCACATAGATACATACATAACCTTTGTAGACAATAATTCGAACATAGTCAAAGTCGAAAGAGCCAATATACATGAAAGGTGAGAAGGATCGAAGCTTGCACGCGAGAGCTATGGCGAGAGAGCAAGAGCAAGAAAGAGAGAGACCTAAAATGGAAACTCCAACAACCACAATGTGTGGCTGGGCATTCCTTTATTCAAACTATCACTAAAGAATAAAGAATAAGTGACTGTGACGGCCGTCCGCCACCTGCAGTGTGCAGTGGCGGGTATTGTCCATGTAGTAATACATGGGCGGCTAGGCAGAGGCGCATTTACCCCCAACAACCTCCCACTTAAAGGCGAATCTGTCCGGTGAGAGAGAGAAAAAAGAAAAGGCAGTACAACATATACACATGTACAAGAAAAAGACATCATCTCATCCAATGCCCATCAATCTCCTGAGGAAGGCAAAGCGCTCAATAGTGAGGCTCTTCATGAGCAATTCTGCAGGATTCTGCTCAGTCGGAATCTTGACAAGGTCAACAAACCTGTCCTCAACGACCTCGCGAATGAAGATACCTCACCCTTCGCACAGAAGACCGGATTCTTGGCCAACTGAATGGCACTCATAGAATCCGAATGCAGTGTAGACATAGCATCTATCATACCAAGGTCTGCAATCAAATGGCCTAACTAGATAGCCTCTTTGCAAGCCTCTGTGGCTGCAATATACATGGCCTCTGTAGTAGAAAGGGCCATACACTTCTAGCCCTAGACATCCAAGAGATAGCCCCTCCAACATAAGTGAACACATAGCCAAAAGTGAACTTCCTACTATCTGCATGTCCTACATAATCAGAGTCAGTGTATCCCACGACTCCTGTATCGTGGCTGCCATAACAAAGACACATATTTGATGTGCCTTTCAGGTACCTCATGATACCCTTCACGGCATCCCAATGTTTATTGCCAAGTGTAGCCATATAACGTACCACAATCCCAACTGTAATAGCAATATCTGGACGGGTGGCTATCATGGCATACATAAGACTGCCCACGACTGATGCATAGGGAATCTTGGCCATCTCGGCCCTCTCTCATCTGTTTGCGGACAATCGGCCTGTGAAACCTTCACATGAGAAGGTAATGGACAACCAATAGGCTTAACATCCTGCATGCAGAAGCACTCAAGGACTTTATGTGCGTATTCCTTCTGTGACAAAGAGGAGTCCCTGAGATATATCGCGCGATGCGCATACCAAGTATATGAGAGGCCTGTCCCAGATCTTTCATCTCAAAGCTCTTCTTGAGCTGAGCCTTAAGAGCATCGAGATCCTCATGAGTTGTCCTTGCTAAAAGCATGTCATCCACATAGAGTATCAAAATCAATAAAGAACCGTCACGGGCTTTCTTCCTGTACAAGCACGGATCCATAGCATTGCGGTTGTAGCTATGTGACTGCATGAATGCATCAAACTTATGGTACCATTCCCTAGGTACCTGCTTTAAGCCATATAGACTCTTCTTTAGCTTGCATACTAAGTGTTCCGTGCTAAGGTCTGCAAAGCCCTTAGGCTGCTCCATGTAAATCTCATCATGCAAGTCTCCATGTAGAAAAGGCGTCTTGACATCCATATGGTACAAATCTAGGTCAAGCTGTGCAACCAAGGCCAAGACTAAGCATAGGGTAGTCATCTTGACCACAGGAGAAAAGACTTCATCAAAGTCAACACCGTGCTCCTACTTAGAACCCTTAACAACCAGTCGAGCCTTGTATATCTTATGCCTCCTGGCATCATATGCCAGGAGGCATATTTCACGGTGGATTCCGTAAACTTTGATGACTGGGGCTCACACACAAAGTGGATTCTTTGTGCGAGAAGTTGATGGGGACGCCTGTCCTTTTCGGGCGTTTCATTAATTTAGTGTGTACATGGGTGATTCCATAGCGGGTGATTCCGCAAAATGCATATTAAATTAATAAACGTTTATGAGTTTAGAGTGCGCACTCGTAATAAATTAAGGTTAGGATTAATTTCTAACCAGTTGATTTATTTATGTAGCTGAAGACTGCTAGGTATTCACTTTTGTCGGTTTAATTGTATTATTTTACTAACGATTGTGAATGCTTCAATTGATGTGTAAAGATAGCAGCAGTGGCGGAGGAAAGCATTGAAGGATAGCGAGTATTCGATTTATCATTTATATTATGATGGGCGCATACCTTAGGCATGGCGCCTAATTTTGCCGCGCCTATTTATTGAGGCGTTGGATATTTATTATTATTTTGTATGCGCATGGGCGCACGATTATGTTATTTGTACTTGGACATTGTATTGGGCATGCCAGACTCTTTGGGCACCGTCTGTTAGCTTTATTCCTATTTTGTGCTAAAGCAAACTCAAAAGCTAAAAGCTTGCTATTTTGTAATTTGGGCTATTATTTGAGCTTGAAGATGATTAATACATAAAATACATGCTTTGTGGAGCGCTCACACAAGGCATGGTTCATGCTTTTTACATTGAATTTTGTGCAAAAAGTAGAGTTTTATTATTCTTGGGAACCTTCCAGCATTCACTACGCGAGTGTACAGCATCCGATCTGTGCACCAATATCGGCTTGGGATATTTAGGGGTACTTTTCAACTTGTACACCCACTTGCATGGCAAAGTTTTCTTACCTTGAGGCAAGGAAACCAAATCCCAAGTCCAATTCTTATGCAATGAGTCAAGCTCAGACTGCATAGCCCTCACCGAAGAGTGACAATCACCTCAGCGCATAGCCTCATCATAAGTGAGCGGCTCTCCTGCATCTGTAACCAATACATAATCCATAGAGGGCACAAAACGGTTAGGAGGTCGTCTATCTCTAGTAGAATGCCTCAATCCAGGCTCTACTACCTGACCGACATCCTGTCTAACATCAGCATGTCTAACATCTGGGCCATGAGCATTAGGTGATGCTGCATGTTGTCTAACTAGCTGTGGAGCGAGCTGAATGGGAGCAGGTGGCTCCTCCTGAAAGATAACTCTACGTACCTCAACCACTTTTTCAGGCTGCATATGCATTTTGTCCTCATGAAAGATGACATCATGGCCGCGAATCACTTTCCACGCATGTGAATCCCATAGAGGGTAACCCATCTCTCCTGCATTTCCATAGCCAATGAAAATGCATTTGACACTTTTACAATCCAGCTTATTTTGTTTGTCCTTGGGCACATGGCAGAATGCTTCACAGCCAAAGACACGCAAATGATCATAAGAGAGGGGTTTGCCTGCCCATACCTTCTTTGCAACCTGAAAGTTAATGCCATTGTAGGTGACATGTTAATGAGATGCACTGTAATAGTAACTGCCTCAGTCCAAAAGTGTTGCGGTAAGCTAGCTTGGCTAAGCATGCTACGGACCCTTTCCTGAATGGTCCTATTCATGCGTTCAGTCATACCATTTTGGGGTGGGGTGTAAGGGGCGGTCAACTAATGCTTAATACCCCGCTCATCACAAAACTGCTCAAAAGCACGTGATACATACTCACCCCCATTATCTGACCTTAGGCATTTGAGCCTTTTCCCAGACTGGTTCTCTGCCAATGCAAGCCAACGCTGAAATGTGTCTAAGACATCGGATTTTCTCTTTATGGGATAAGCCCAAACCTTACGCAAGTAATCATCTATAAAAGTAACAAAGTACTTTGCCCCACCAAGTGACTAACAAGGCATGGGTCCACATACATCTGAGTGCACAAGAGCCAAGGTCTCACCCGTGCGTTTCTTACCAAAATTTTTATGTATATTTCTAGTCTGTCTGCCATACAAACAATGATCACAATAATCAAAATGCGAGGAGTCCAAAAGATGGAAGATATTGCAAAGCATGGAGCATTTTCATTCTTTTAAGAGGCATATATCCCAAACGAGCATGCCAAAGGGATACACGGGGAATAGAACCCACAGACAAAACATGATCCAATGTAACTCCTGATACAAGTAAGGGATAGAGACTGCTAGACTTGGCACCTCTTGCAAGTACAAGTCTGCCCCACGAGTAATCTTCCATGTAGAGTCTCCAAAAGACACAAAATACCATGCATCATCAAGCTGTCCAATTGACATATGGCTGCGAGTCAACGCAGGTACATGGCGCACATCATGCAAAATAAAAGAACTGCCAGAAGGAAACTGCAGCCAAACATCTCCAATGCCCACAATGTCAAGAGACTTGCCATCACCAAGGCGCAAAGGTGCACAAAACTAGACATAGTACGATAGGTATGAAACCAATCTCTATAGGGTGTCACATGAAATGATGCACCCGAATCCAAGAGCCACCACTGTGCATACATAGAGTGTATCTCAGAAGTCTGTGAGGCATCGCATGAAGAAGCTGCAAGTATGTAATCGTCATCTGAATCAGTGGCCTGCATGACATTAACCTCTTCTATCTTCACACTAGACTTTGCAGGTAGTATGCTGCGCTCAGAGGACTTTTCCTGCATTTTATCTTTTCCCTTTTCCTTACGCTTATCATCATGCATTTTATGGCACTGTAGCCTAATATGTCCTGCTTTCCCACAATAATGGCATGTAAGATTAGACTTCCGTCCACAAGACTTACTGCGACCACGTGGCTTGGACCTGGACTTCTGAGAGTCCCTGCCCTTATGATCATTATCATGCCTGCCATGCCTGCCACCTCTAACTGTCGATGCATGTGAAGAGTGGAAAGCATCATTGTTTCTCCTGTTGATTTCCTCAGTCAATAAAGCACTCTCAACATCTTTGATTTTCAGCCCATCAAGCTTGTTTGTGCATATGGCAGTACGGAATACATCCCATGATTCAAACAAGGTGCCAAGCAGAAACAATGGGTGCAAGTTGTCTTTGAACTCAATACCTTGTGACAACAGACTCTTCATGATAGCATGAAACTGACTGAAATGAGATGAAAGGGAGGTCCCCTCCTTCATGTGAAGGTCCATTAACTGCTTCAGCCAATACATATGTGACGCAAGACTTTGCTGCGCATAGAGCTCCTGAATCTTCTCCCATAAATCCCATGCACTCTGATTCTCATCTTCAATAACATTATGATGGATTATAAAATAATGGTAGACTTCCATAGCTCATCAACTTCCATCCAAACATCATCATCCATATGCTCAAGTTTAACACCTTTGAAACGCAAGGGTTTAATCTGCAACTTCTACACCAAAACCTGCCATATTTGCGACTTCCAATACCCATAGTTGGTACCATCCAACTTGGCAATGTTAAAGAGAGCTGTGTCTTTCAGATGACCAGCCATACTATCCCAAATCAATGCAAAAAGGCAAAATTGTAGGTTGCTGTAATTAGCAGAAAATGCACTAAAACCACTGCTAAAGCTGGCTGAAAGAGTGGATTTTACCAAGAGAAGCACATGTCCACCCCTGCAGATTTCAGCTTGCTGTAATAAGTGACAGATTTCAGTAAATGAGAGCTAATTGTGCCAGAAGCGGATCCCAAGTCAATCATATACTTCCAAGACCATAACCAGCATCATGCGGGCATAACATAGGTATATGACAATCAATAAGCATGAATCCAACACCCCCCAATCAATAGAGCAAAGTGTGCCTGCCACTACCAAGACTTGACATAAGTAGGTGTCAACTCACAAGGAAAGGGACCCAAGTCAAAAAGTCAGCTCATAAGCATCGAAAGGAACCAATACATATGAAACATGCATCATCCCAAAGGGTAAGAAATCCCAAATAGTCTCAAAAGCTCAAATAGCATAAGATCCGCCTGCTCTATGTCTGTCAAGCATCCAAAGACGCTCCCACTGGCACAAAAGCCATATGTACGAGCTCAAAATCTCAACCAAGGCAAGTCAAAGTGCCAATGATAAAAGACCAAGACAATAGATCAATAGTACCCAATGAGCACATCGGCTAGAGAGCATCTACATGTAGCATCCATAAGCATGTAAGTTATCCCCAATGTAGATATCTGGCAAACCAAGTAACATCCAAGACAAATTCTGAATGATCAACTGTGAAGTGAAGCCTAAGCTTCAGTGAGCACTCAAGCTCAACAAGTACATGGGATAATCACTATAACATTAGCATCAAGCCATAGGCGACAAGCAAGCATGTACCCAAAGAGCATCAATTGTCAAAGCATATACCAATGTCAAGCATAAACCAAAGTCAACGAGTGTAGACTGAAATAAGCTCAAGCTTTACAAAAAAAAGTATCTGGAACCAAAGATAAGCTCGAAGTCGTATCCTGAAGCATCAATATCTCATTGGATAGGCCAAGACATAAGGCTGGAAGCAATAGGCATAACCCAAAGCATGGAATGTAGCATCAGCCCACTATATTATAACATACAACTACAATCCAAAACTGTGTATTTGCAGGCCCAAATGATCATCAAAGTGATGGCAAATCAATAGCATTACAACCACCAAGCATTTGGCATACATCCAATGGCATATGGGCATCAATGTATGCAAATAGGAGCTCCAAGTGATGAAGAAATGACTATCACAGATATGTAACAGACCTCCTGCTGTATACACAACCAATAGAAGCTCAAGATCAAGGTCCAAAGCCAAGTATAAGCATCAATACATTGCATTTATCATTGCCAAGTGTGCCACAATGATGACGAAGCTGAGCATAGCCATGATTGAATGGAGGAGTTGCTGAATAGACCTGTGGAAAACCAGGCGCAAATAGTGTAGATTTTGCTGCAGGACCAGTTGCTCAACGTGGTGATGAAGGGGGGGCCACAAGGATTGCTACTCAAGCCCTAGAGCAAGGGCATAAAGGCCATAGAAGGCTCAAGCCAATACATGGCACCTTCAAGCTTCAATGGGTCTTGGATATGGTTGCCCCTGCCCAGCCTAACCTGTAACCAACAGTAAAGAATGAAAAAGAAGCTTCAATACCTCTGATACAATGCCTTAAGGGTGCCCAACAATACCGAGAAGAAGCTCAGGAAGGTGGGGAGTGACGGGAGCTCGAGGGAGTCGGCTATGGCTGCCAAGATGGAGACCCAATGTGAGTAGGGAATCGATGGGAAGCAGAGAGTGCCACGAGCCAAGCTCAAGATTCGGGAAGCCAAGCTCTGATACCAATTGAAAGGTGAGAAGAATCGAAGCTTGCACGGGAGGGCTATGGTGGGAGAGCAAGAGCAAGAAAGAGGGAGACCTGAAATGGGAACTCCAACAACCACAATGTGTGGCTGGGCCTTCCTTTATTCAAACTGTCACTAAAAGAATAAAGAATAAGTGACTGTGACAAGTCCCCATCACCTGCAGTGTGCAGTGGCGGCTAATGTCAGCATAGTAATACATGGGCGACTAGGCGGAGGTGCCTTTACCCCCAATAATACAAGAGCTCCTATAAGTGTATGAGCAATAATCTTGGGTATTTGGGGCTAAAATCAGCAAGCCCAAGTCATAATTATTGTTCCTTGGATTGTGGGACCTATCGAAGTGGCTTTAGCAATAAGGATTTAAGAAGGTGAAGATGGGGGAAATAATTAGATACTTACGAGCTCCTATTGGTCTGAGCAACCTCAACTTCTTAAAAATGGGTTGGCTAGTGGCTAAAATAGAGCAAAATACAGCTAATATGCAAAGATGCCCATTTCCTATTATGTGTAGCTAGTCATAATGGAAAATATACTCTTCCCTATAAGTCGTGTTCATGGTAATAGCTACCTTGTTTGCTAATAGGCAAAGTGAGAGGATAGAGAAGATATTGAGAAGCTTCTCATGGAGCTTTAGGTACTACAACATATGAAGGGTATACAACCAAATATAAGATGCAACTATGCATAAATTTGTTTTGAAATGATGTGCCTTGCCTTTGAAACAAGTGTTAATATTAGCTATGGTTTATGAGCATCAATGTTTGCATCAAAATACATGGCGGAACAAATGTTGGATTAATCACCGCTAAATAGTGATACTTTTTCACCATGTGCAATATATCATACCAATGAACATATTGACAATTGCAGTTTTTTTTAAAAATGTGAGGATCTAGGGTGAGATCCCTACTATCTATGTCTACTATCCTATCAAACATGGACCATCTGTTCATTTGTAAATATCTTATAGCCTCAAAATTTGCTTTACCTATTTAAAAAGACAGAATATGCAATTATTATAATTATATAATGTACATAAGTTTATGTCCCATTATTTGAGTTCTTTGACTCTAAAAAGTAGACAAAACATATAATTTACATATTATCAATGTTACATGTGGCTTGGACGTGCACGTCAAGCTCACTCTCGCAAAAAAGAATGCCATGGAGCAGGATCCCCTTGCAAAGATGTACACATAATACATAGAGTGAGAGAAGCTATCCACTCCAAGTCAAGACCTTTCTCCATCTGTCCTTGCAAAACTCGATTGACAAGACAATATATACCCCCCAAAGGAGGATCACTCGAATGACAATATATGCTAAGAGTTGGGCTTGCATTTGCACATGGAAAATATTAAAACAATACACATGCTAAGATCTCTCTCTTCTCTCTAGTCCCCCTCTCTCTCTCTTCTTCCTTTCCTCTACTATTTCTCTCTTCTCTCTCTCTTTCTTCTTTCTTCTCTCTTCTCTCTTCTCCCTTCTCTCTATCCTCTTTCTCTCTTCTCTCCTCTCCCTACCTTGTATTTATTCTCTCTCTCTCTCTCTCTCTCTCTCTCTCTCTCTCTCTCTCTCTCAAAACAAACTTCAAACTTTGAACAAAAACACGTCTAGTGTACCAAAATCAAATTTCACAAAAGAAAGAGATGAAAATGCAAAGGTAGAAGTTGAAGGATACTTGGCTCGGGGACAATGTGGCAAGATGAACTCTTACATGTAAGAAAACCCCACATGAATGGGGGGTGGGGTGGGGTGGGTTGTGGAGATGAAGCAAAAGCAACCATGGGAGCTTAACTCTTCTTGAGAAAACATGCATGCAAAATGAGAAGAGCATGGAAGGTTTTGGTTTAAGGCTCCCATAGCATTGAAATAAGCACGCTTTTTGTTTAAGTGCTAATATAAGCCATTGTGTATGCACCATAATTGAAATTTAAATTTCATTTGAATACTTAATAGTAAAATTATTAGAATATAATGAAAGGTATATTAACAAAAGTATCAACACTCATATTGACACAAAATGCAAAGCTAATATTGAGGTGCCGAGTTTTTTCATATTCGCATGAAATTTTGCATTGGTATTTGCCTCGTTCCTTGTATTGGGGAAAGTGGAACATTGGCATGCAATATCCTCAAACACAATTACAATAGCAACAAAAATGGAGGACTTGGTTTGGAGAAGTGGTAGATAGAGCTAGAATATTGGTATTCAAATTGTTCACATGCCTTGATGGAAGTTAACTATGGGCAATCATAAACAATTATGCTATTAGCAAGGCAATATGCAAGGAGGCTAATGCAATTTGCTTATATGGGAGGATCAAATTCTATTAATGGGCAACAAAGTCAAATCAAAGATTACAAGGTATCAAAGTCTCTAATGAGTTTGTGGAGAGGATTTTTAAAGAAGCTAAAATGGAGGGAGGAGGGCTCGTGAAAGGGAGATGTTGCACTATAAGATTACAAATAAAAATATTCTCTGATATCCAACAAACCTAGCCAATGGAATTTGTTGGAAATATAAAATTTTATGGCAGTGAGGGAAGACTAGCATCTCATTTGCCATGCCAACACAATAGTAAATTGCAGGTTTTGGCACCGTTGCTCCCCTCCATGTTATGCAAGGAGATGAACCTTATCCAAACTGTTCCATGAGAAAAAGAATGCTTTACTTTGGATAGATCTATTGGAGAAAGTATCCTTATTCTTTTATATTAAATCTCTTTGTATCACTAGATGTAATTGTGCTTATGTTTTATTGTCGATGCCAAGAGTTTTGCTACATGTTTTAACATTTTTTATTTGCTATGTCCTTTATATTTACATGTATTATATGGCTAGATTTGCATGCAAGTAATACAAGTGTTGACTATGTTTTATTGTTGATGCCAAGAAGTTTGCTACATGTTTTAAGATTTGTATGCAAGTAACAAGTGTGAGGTAGGATGTGTGTGTGTGTGTGTGTGTGTGTGTGACATAATAAGAAAATGGCAAAGGCTTGCATTGCTTCTTTTACAATCACGATAGCTTCCCACGATAGTGCCGAGCTACTACGAAGCAAGCTAGCATTTATTGCACATGAAACTGGCAATAAACTCTAGTTCTAATTTCTCCAAACATGCATTCTCTTGATGTCCTAAGTATCTAAAATTTGGCACCCTTTTAGCTCATCCTTATGGTAGCACTTTTCCTCTTTGTTATTGGCTTTTTCACTGTGAGTGCATTTTGTTTATTCTTCTTCCTCTTCCTTTTGGTGGTTGACCTTTTTCCAACTTTTGCATTAAGGTTTATCCCATGGATCCATTGCTTTATTGGTCTACCTCTTACCATATGTTTACCTCATGCAAAGCCACTTATACTTCATGAACCAAGATGCTGAGTACATTTAAAAAAGTTGCCACAAGGTTCTCATAAGGTGCTTATCCTTACTAACTCTATTAAGTAGCATGTAGCTCTTGCTAATAACCTTAAGTGCATAATTATGTTGCTTCCACATCTTTCTCCATTCCCAAATATGCATGCATGATCTTTCCTACCATCTCAAAATCTTTCACTACATGGATCTTTGGTGGCTACACCATCTTTAATCCTTGAGCCTATGAGATGCAATAAAGGGGGTTTGACCTAAGACCGCCATTGCAAGGTTAACCCTACTAGAATGGGGAGTAAATGAAATGGATAATTTTTCTTACATATTCAAATGAGGTTTTGAAGAAAACCTTTATATCTTGCTATTAGGAGGTCAAAAATCTTACAAGGTTTACAACAACAAATAACTAGCACACAAACTTATGCCAAATAGCAGTAAGAAATGGCTAATTTCAACTTACGCTAAGATGCAAATAGAATATAGATCAAAGATTGGTTCTCTCAATATGAATAACATAATTAGTTCTACAACTATAGGTGCAATGGTATTTGTGTTTAAAGTTCAATATTGTTAGCTAAAGTTTTCTTGTGCCTCCCATCAACTAGGGTGGAAGGACTATATTTCAACATTATCAAAGCATACACTGGTCATGATTCTCTTCTTATAATTGAGTTGGTGGGATTATGGAAGGGTTTTAGCTACCTCCTTCTAGTTGAAGATTTGGATGTGTAAAAAGGCTTCGAAAACTAAAAGAAGCAATTATCACCAAAGTTGGGTGATCCAATGAATATAAAGAAATACAAGATTTGGAAAGGAGGTTGTGAGCGTAGGGTAAATGAGATATTAGTGAGAAGATTTGGTCACACACACGCATGCATGCACATGGAGAGAGAGAGAGAGAGAGAGAGAGAGAGAGAGAGTGTGTGTGTGTGCACGCGCGCGCGTGTGTGCGTGTGTGTGTGTAAGTGAGAGAGAGAGAGAGAGAGAGAGTGAGCATGTGTGCATGTGTGCGCATGCATGCATGCACGCATGCATATGTGTATGTGTGTGAGGCTAACTTGCTAGGAAGTTCAATTGATATACAATTATCTAGGGCTTGATGGATGAATGGATGAGCCAATAGAATTTACAAAATTGGTTGAAAGTTTTTGTCAATGGAGCGTGTCATAATCTAATGATGATTGAGATAACAACTATTGTAGATTATGAATTTTTGAAACCTTATGGTAGTTGGCTCAAAAAGTTCAAATGATCATAGGAGGTTCAAGACGTCCCAATCAAGTTGGACCTTTAACAGAAATTAAAAACAAGTCAATCAAGTCATATATATGGTAGAATAAGGAGTTAAGTGTAATGGAAGGAAGCTCCAAATGCAACTTTCCATGCTCTATTAAAGAGTAATGCAAGTTCACCTTTTTGTGGCTCTTAGATGTGATGCAACATTTTTCATTAACATTTTAGGTCCAAAATGTCAAGGATATGAAAATGTGGGTAGTAGTGTAAGGATAGTTGTTTAGGAATTTAGAATATAGTATGTGGACCCATTATTTGTCAGCAAGTGGTTTAACGAATTAAAGATGCATTACACCACATTGCAATGTGTGACACCACTATTTAGAATTGCATCCACTTCATTAGGCTTTTTGAGTGGGAGGTTTGATTTTCTACTCCTCTTCTATGGCACATAGCATAAAACTAATGTACCTCTTACCTTTTTAAAAAAATGAGAAAATCATTGGAACTTTGAAAACAACCACTAAGTATGCATGTTAGTCAAGATGTCTACTTTTTCATGCATTGAAAATGTTAGACAGCATACTACTCACACACATCTCAAATCTACATCTACCCATGCAACCTTGTGGCTTGGCATCCTTTGTTGTATTGTGCCAATGATTAAGCTTTTTAAAAAAGGCTTTACTTGATCACATTGTTCACTTTAGCTGCTTGTCTATTTTGATACCCAATTGTTGTTCATGGTTTGGAGATCACGATTTTGTCCATTATGTTGCAATCATGCAATTGCTCATGTGCAACTCAAAGTTTTACCAAAATAAGGAAAATGATTATAATTCTTTATGTGTGTAAAAATACTGAAGACAAGGCAAATTGAGAAAGTCACTACATTACAAAGAATATTCAAAAAAAAAGAAAATAGAAAATAATGTTTTGGCGATAATTGTTCTAGCACATATTTCCATAACACTCAACATGTCTACCTCAATGAGACCTTTTGTGCTATATGAGGAAGGATCCTTCATTAACCATAATTCAACTAAATACACATAGAACAGAGCTCTTCTTTGAAATGTAATGCACAAGTTATAATTGAATATGATTCATTTGATCGAGAATGGGCAATTGAGATAAGAAAGAATAAAGTTTGTCTTCCATCATCCCATCTATCAATCACTTTCTCAAATAATTAATGAATTCTCAAGATTGGGTAATCTAAACATTGGATAAGTTGTAGTAAAACATGAAAAGAGTCACATACACATAATCTTTTGACTTCAAGAAGTAAAACCAAATCGTTCCATTTTACTACTTTGGATCAATGTATTATTCTGATCATATAGATAGGTAATCTATTTAAGAGGCCCTGTGCATATGTGTGTTTGATAGATCTTCATTGTTCTAATCCAATAGAGCTAGGGCCCCTTATACATCCCATTAGAATATATATATATATATATATATATATATATATGGTTTTAAGAAGTGTCATTGTCATCTTTTAGGTGGAAAGGAACCAATAAGTACAAATTTAAATTAGCCAAGGGCCCTTAGGTTACAATGGGTGATACGACATAACTTATATTGTGCTAATAAAAATCATTATAAGAAAGGGTAAACAAGTTGGATGGAGAAGAAGAACAAATGGAATATGCTTGATAGCAATTGAAAGAATTTTGTGGACAAGGAACTCATCGTAAATATCATGAATGATATGCCATTGATTAATACGTTATACCAAATTGGAGCTGAGGTGTAAATTTCACCCACATTTGCAGGTGGATAATTGGGGGTGTGCATGCACATGTGTGTGGTTGTTTTCATTGTAAAGCATATGTTTTTGTTTTATATTACAATATGATTTGGTTGCTACAGAAAAGTGGTCCGGGTACTTTGTGCATGTGTAAGCACATGCACTTGCGTGTTAAAAAGCAAAAGATTACAAAGTTAACAACCACCATGCAAGTTTCTTCTTAGTTACCATTATCTGCAATACATGGGAGCTTGCTTCAAAGAATACCAAGTTAGATCTTTATATACAATTTCCCAACCTAAGGTGTGAAATTTTGAGGTGGATATGTCTATTTGTTGTCCATGCACTTATATCAATAAAAGGCATATAATTGTTCCATTTTTTCATAATGCACATGCAAAACCTAGGCCTTAACAATTAGGAAAGGTTAGGCAAGGTTTGTGCCCACAAGGGACGTAAAGAAAATTATTTCATCTTACTATTGAGTTGTCCCCTCAACACTAAGCATGGTGCTCATAACTAAAAGAAAAGGCGTGATTACAATGCCCTCAATGAGAGAAACTTCATGCACAAAACTTAGAGGAGAGGGGGAAGATAGAAGTACGTAGGAAGAGCCTCTAGTGAAGAAATATTATTTCTTACATGCCACTAGGAAATAGGTAGCACATAAAAAAGGTAGTGCAATCCTTACCTTGAGGGCATTGGCTGCCATCATCTTAATCATATTCGCCAGAGGAAGAGGGAGTGCATGGGCACATGTGGCGCGCACACCTCCTTTCTCATTAAATGCCTTTTATTGATTTTTATATTGTATTAGTATTGGTAGATATTACTTTTTCTACCTACATCATTTAAAATGATAATAGCTCTTATTCACATGACCATCTTAACTCTTTCTTTCCCTCTCGAAATGTGCTAGGACTATAACCTATCTTTGACTGTAATCATACTAGTTCAAATACAAAAAAGTGGATGATTACAGGAAGCAAAATAATTGGCTTTAGAAAGTGTTTATGAAAAGCATGTAGCATATGCACCCCACCTAGTTCAATGCCACTTGCTTTTCCTACTAACAAGTTTTGGACCCTTCCACCTTGAGCTATTTCACATTGGAGACATGCATATTCCTTTTTGACATTTTTAAAGACTAATTACTAAAGTGAGGCTACCCCCTTTTTGTAGGGCAAACTCACTTGTTAGGACTTCTGTGGATTGAGTGAGTTGTTGGTTTTGGCAAAGCTCGAGGTCAAGGCTAGATTTTGAGATTCTAGCTAAATTGATTAGAGATCTTTCACACACAAATGCTATAGCCATTAATGTGTGAATGTTTGCTTTGATCTTGTAATCAGACTCCGGCATGGTTAGCTTATATTTTCTCGAAAAGGCAAAGTCTCCCAGGCAAGCTTCACAGGAAACATTTTCGATAGTAGCAGATACAAAAAGCTTAGACTCGGGATTTTGGAGGGCTTTGTTGATCAAATGACACTTATATACTATTTATTAGTTAACGAGAGGTGGGGGGCGGGTGCCACATGGCAGCCCCCACCTCCCCCACAAGAAGAAAAAGAGAACGCGGGGGCAGGTGCCATGCGTCCAGCACCCGCCCTCGCCCGCAAAAATCGTGCGCCGGGGCGAGTCTAGGCGCGGAGCGCCTAGTACTATTTCATAACCAGAACTTTTGTGATGTTCAAGACTTGAAAGGTTGTTGGAAATTCGAGAGTCTGTTTTTGGAATTTGTACAATTTATTTATGTAAAAAAAAAAACAGCATGAGGCCTTGGGGTTTTTGGTGAACAATAATTCCCAAAGGGACCAAGAAAGTGGTAACTGGTTCACGATGAGAAGCCAAGGTAGCCACAAGCAGCGCGCGAACCGACGTTTACAGCGGAGAATGTGGCGGAGCATGCCACGTAGGCGAGCCAGCGAGGCTGGCAGCCCTGCGCCGATACGATAGGCTGGCAGCCTGATTTGATAGAAGGCCGTTCATCGATTGGTTTGTTGTTCCCGTTCCCGATTTGGCGGAGGGCCCGCCGAATTAAGCGCCCCCTCCTTTTCCTCTCAACCACACAACACACAACGGCCTTTTTTAGCGGGCTTTTCGTTGGATATCGCCAAATGATTGGCTAAAAAGGCTCCACTTCTCTCTCTCTCTCTCTCTTTTCCTCCCGATTCGACAAAATATATCCCAGCCGTTTTAATCCAAAAAGCAAAGGCGTGTGTTAAACGCTCGGTTACAAGACGTATTGTTTTAGGGCCTACCCTTCTTTTGTTTTTTGGGGGGCGCCCATCCATAACTTTGCCACCCACTTCGACAAGGATCTCATCCCTCCACATCTTTACCCTCTTAGAGCCCCATCGCAGCTACGATCACACCACAACATGGATATAGATCCCCCATTGCCCGCTACCCCTCGTCGTACAACGTATTTTAATAGGTGTACATTCAAAAAACATTTTGACAATAGAGCTGATACAAAAACTTTCAATTCGAAAAGCTTGGATGGATTTTTGAAACAAATTCCATGTGTTTTTCGTTTCTATAATTACTAATTTTGTAAATTTCAAGGTTTTTTAAAACCTTGTTCTTCAGATTTTGAAGGTTTCAACAATCCATTTCACATTAACCTTGATTTTTTCATGAACACTAGTATCAACCACTATTGAAGACCCGTTCTGCAAAAATAAGGGGTCATCTCACCACTTGCATCATGTGGATTGTGGCTACAAGACTTAGCCATGGAGTTGTGGACGTCCAACCTCTATGTTCAAACTTACGATGGAACACTTGGTTGCAAACATTTCACATTAACTAACAAATTAGATGAAAGTGAGACTCAAACCACGAACCTCATGCTAAGTAGCATCAAACCTTCATGAAGGAAGAAGACAATTGAGTTAATATACAATCAATGATCTGCAACTTCTTTATTAAGAAATGAGCTATGAAATAAGTGTGAGTTTAAGATTCACCTAATAAGACCTATCTGTCGGACAAAAGAAACATGATTTTAACAGTTATCACTTTTAATACCACCATCAACAAGTGAAGTAACCAAATAAGTTGAGATTTTCCATGGCACAATAGAACACTTGGTCACCAACAAGCTAGGCGTTTCGTTGCTTTTACCAAAGAATGTCCCCGTACATTTTAAAAAACTCATTCAATCCCACCCCTTTAAGAGGAACACATCTAATGAGTAAAACAAGTGATCATACAACCCATGCTCGTGATGACCACCCAGTTACTCTTTGAACTTTTTGGTACGCAAACAACAATTTTCCCACATCATGAACTTAACCCAAGATAAATGAACATAAAGACCTACTTATAGGCAAACCAAATCTAGATCAAGATTTAAGGTATGTTGAATGTGGCTTTTTTGAATCATGCTTTTGTTTCTTATTACAAAATTTGCTAAAGGTACCTCAATGTTCTTGCAAGAGATTGTCCTATACAATGAAGGGTACTCACATGACTAAGTGCTCTAAGATATTATTGTTGCCCCTTCCCTTGTCCCCTTCTACATGAAAGATGCATCCAATTGAACATGTTGAGGTCATTGCTTATTGATGGGGCATATCTTGCTATTTTGCCAAATTACTCACAAGCTCTTTTACATGTGTAAGGATGCTATGTTGGCAATGAATTAGATAGCCATGAAAGTCAATACTTAATTAGTCAAAATATACAAGGAATAGGAAAAACAACAAGGTAAGTATAACAATAACAATGAACTTGAAAATTATTTATGAGTAATAATAGGTAAGGCCCTGAGTTGTCCTTCTCTATAGACACTCTCGAGCTATAGGCCTAGTGTTTTGGATGTTACATGTTTGTTTGCTTTTAAGATTCAAGTTGAAGCCTAATTTTTCATGCACCTCTTTAGTATCAAACGTGTGATTGAAGTAAATTTATTTTACAAAGTACTTTAACAACCTACAAAAGTGAGATGTATCCATCCCTAGCTATAGGCTAGTGAGACAATATTTGGTAATTGGTTAAGCACCTTTCTAGAATCAATACCATTTAGATCCCATAGGATTCATGAACTTAGTTGATCAAGTGATCTCTGAGTTTGGGGAAATTTTAAGGACCGAACCCAAAAGGATAGACGTGAGGGTTTTTATGCTTTTGTAGTCTTCCTAAGAGGTTAATTTAACACCCATCTAAAAAAGGTCACTTCACAACAAATTAAAAAAAAAGAGTAGCTAACATTGCATCTAGTTTAAAGAGAGTGTAAAATGAGGGGGAGCCAAGCATTGACCCCTCTGCAATAGCATTGTCACACATTTGGTCCCCTAAGACAATGTTATCTTGGGTTTTATTATTTTACTTAGATAGTCATGATCATTTGGCTCTAATGCTAGCGATAACCACTCAACTAATCGAGTCCACTTATCCATAAGATAGGGTCATTGGATCACCATCCAATTTCTTTCAATTGTCTAGGTTCAACTTAACATAACATATTTGTATAAAACTTGGGTCAATCTGACGTGTGGTTAGCCTTGCATTCCTACGTGTTTATTAACTTAAAGAGAGTTATTGTTGGCCACTTGGAGTTCCTTTAATGATATGAGGACCTAATGATGCCTCCTTTGATGATAGTGCCATAGTGTTGAGCCAATGTTGGGGGGACTATTGCAGAAGTAGGGATTTGGCTTCGTCATGAACATCTTCTCTTGTCCACGAGTTTCTCCTACATCTCAAGTCTCAAACCACAAACATCTCCTTCTTCAGTGCAAGATCTTGACCACAATCAAATGGAATCTTGGTGGTCCAACTTGGATGCTCTTCTCATGTGCACACACACACACACACACACACACACACACACACACACACACACACCTCTCTCTCTCTCTCTCTCTCTCTCTCTCTCTCTCTCTCTCTCTCTCTCTCTCTCTCTCTCTCTCTCTCTCTCTCTCGTTAAGGTTGATGATATGATTGCATGACAATATGTCAGTGTTAGGGAGGCGTGATAATGATTTGATATTGTGCCTTGGTGCATAAGCAAGCCTTTACTTTATAGGAAAGGAGGAACAATAATTATCTCCTTAACGAAGAATGAGAACCACCCATCATAATCATAATTTTCAAGCTGAAAAGGGTGGTTAAAATCAATTGCATTGGATCACTTGTGGTGCCTTACTTTCAAGAAGATTGATGTTAGTTTGGGGTAAATTACAAGTACACACGTATGGAGAGAAAAGGAGTTTGATAACGAGAGAGAGAGAGAGAGGGGTAAATGCATGGTTCTCTTAACCATTGAGTTGGGATGCTTTTATTATAACTTGATAATTAATACAAAGGGGATAAAGTGTACTATGGCATGGTAGAACAAGGGCACACTATTACATGCAAGAGCATTACCTCTTTTTTTTTTTTGCTTGTAGAAGATACAATTAGACTTAAAGGAAGCATTGAAACAAAAAAAGAAGACTTATGTACATACCAACAGAAGCTTATTAGAGCATATAGAGAGAACTTGGCTGATTTTCTAGGTGGTTGTCAATGTTACCAACCTGGTCACCTAAAGTATCTACTCATTAGTCATTGGATCACAACCCTCAAGGTCACATTGGTTGAGGGTTGTTGTAAGACTTGGTTATTACCTTAATGATGATCTCTAAAGCCTCAATGCACACCAAGTCTCGCACGCGCGTGTGCGCGCGCGCGCACACACACACACACACACACACAAGTAATGTTTACTATGGGGTAGGTATTCAAAAGTATGTCCGGCCAAGGACTGTGACTATTGTGATCCCTGATTGGAAGTAGTAGTAGCTAGTTCAGTGGACTGGCTACTATTGGTGGATTGCGGTGTCAAGTCCTTATGTTAACCGTCAGAAAAACAAGGTGGAAAATCTGGAAAATCTAAAGCAGAAGACAAAGGCTAAGGCAAAAGTAAACGGAAGATGAAGGCGCGACATGAAAAATATGGAAACATAAGAAGTGCAAAAAAGTCCTAAATAAAGGAAACATGCGCACAAGAAAAAGCACAAGTCAATACTTTTGTGAAAGAGCCCAAGCGTATCATGATTTAATTTAAAGAGTGCCGGATTCTCACCCGTGCAATTTGTAAAGGTAGATGGGCGGTAGGAAGGAAGCTAGGAAGATAGGAGGACAATGGGAAAAATGGCCTAGACTATGACCGGCCATGTAAGAATCGACGACGCATCAGCTAGGTGAGAGATAGCTATTAGAGCTCACTTGAAACGCTTGAAACAATAAGCAGTCTGTGGGTCTTGGCGGTTGAGCGTGAGGTTTTTTGATCTTCGAAGCAAGTATGTATTTTGGGTTATTTTGTTTGTTTGATGATTGGAAGACATGGAGAAATCATTTCGGTTATTTGCTTTCGATTCTTGTTGCATTTAACATAGCTTAGAATTAGGAAATCGAATTAGAAAAGGGCAGGGCTTACTATTGCAAAACATGGCACAAATCATGCAAAAAATGGCAAAAAGATTGCTTGGGATGCTTAGGTTAAGAGCCAAGAGGCCAAGGGAGAGCTCATTTGTAACCCTTACACACACACGCGCGCACACACACACACACACATAGAGAGCCTGCGGAGAATCGATTCGATCTTGTCACCGGAGAGCCTACTGATCGCTTCAGGTATATCAATCACTTCCCCTTGCACCCTAGTTGCGATCTAGAAGGTGTGTGTGAAACGATTAGCTAAATTGTCAATTTCAATCAAAATTGCCTCGCCGCTGTCTCATCCGGCCCATTCGAGTGGCCGGTTTTTGGGCTGAGTCTTAGAATCGGCCCTCGGCCCTTTGTCTTTCGGCCGACTCGGCCCAAAACCCTACTCCGCCCATCCGAGTGGCATCACTTGGCTCCACTTACAAACTCGGCCAACCATCCCGCTCGGTGTAGGGGAGCTTCAAGCTCTACCCTGAGACCTACGGACCACTTATTGCTTAAGTGTTTCGAACCGAGCAGCCATGGCTACCTCTCACATAGCCGATACGCAATGCCTACCTTACGGGTGTAGTGAGCTTACCTTGATGCTCGATCGAGTACCCTCCTCTCTCTTGCACACCGGCAGCTCCACGATCCTTGAGGCAAGCTCAAGCAACCTCAATCCCTCTCCCATGAGCTTCATCCTCCATAGCCACGCGAGAGACAAGAGAAGAGAAGAGAGGAGGAGAAGATGAAGAGAGAAGATGGAGAGCTTCTTCTCCAAGATCCCTCACTCTCACACAATCACTCCCTCACTCCTTCACACTCTCTCAATCCCTCTCTCACACACAAGCAAGAAGGCAAGAAACAAGAGAAGAAGAAGAAGAAGCTTTTGCCACACACAAGAATGAGCTTCTCATTCACTTTTCAACTTTATATACATGCCCTAATTTCCATGGGTGGTCATCCCCCTTTTTTACATGGCCGGCCATTAGCCTAGGCCCCTTTTCTCATTGTCTGTCTATCTTCATAGCTTCCTTTCCACCGCCTATCTACATTTACAAATTGCATGGGTGAGAGCCCAGCACTCTTTTACAAGATTTCAGGGTGCGCCTTTTTATTTTAAAATGCGCATTTCCCCTTTTGCATTTGCCTTGGACTTTTAAGGTTGCCCTTGTGCTTTTGGTCTTTTTTCCTCTTCTTTCTTGAGTCGGGCTACCTTTTTTCCGCCTTTTCCCTGCGTCTTTTCCGCTTTCTTTTGCTTTTTTCGTGTTGGGGTTAACATTACCCCCCTCCTAGACGAGTGCCAGTCCCATGGCACTGTGGTGGGAAGTAGTGGGATAGATGATGCCAATGCTAGGTGTAACTGATGGGTAGATGATGCTGAGGCTTGTGAATGAGAGGTGATGGAGTTTGATGACGATGATCAGGAGAGATTCCGACGAGCTTTAGTCTTCCTGACGATTCTCGAAATCTTTCTCGCTGTTCTGGCGCCCCTATGGAGCCGGTCATCTTTTGAGTATCCGAAACACTTGAAACAATAAGCAATCCCTTAGGAGGATGGTATTGGAGGGATTTATTCTGGAGAAACCCCTCGAACGCTATTTGCCTTGAAGAGCCGTGGCCTGGGCTGAAAACCCTTGTCTGGGAGTAGAGGATCTTCAGTTTTGAGTTGAAAGTCTTCAGGCTTGTGGTGCTAATAAGCGATTCGTAGATCTTGAGGCGGTGGGCATGGATCATCGGACGGTGAGGTTCCAAGATCTATGCCGATGGCAGCCCATCACGGGGTTTTCCTTTGGCTTGATTTGGTTTAGTCATGGTAGCCATCAGTAGGCGGATGATTGGCAACATGAAATCTGTTGAGCCATTGAAACCTTCGTAGCGAAGCTCCTGAAGTTGCAGTAATGGGGTCATGTTTGACTCCTGGAAAAATTCCTTGTCATTGGAGGATGTAGTAGATGATCTCTTTCGGCCAAGCTGCTCGTTCTTGAAACATGAACATAACCTGCAAGAAAAGTGGTGCACTTCCTAGGGGGTGGGTCTGTCTCACTGTGTAGTGCATGGTGTTCGTGCCAGTGGAACTGGGAGATGGGTCTAACCTTGGGCAAGCCCTTGGTAATGTCCCACACTTGAGGACCCAATTCGTGTGGCTTCGGAGGTGCGGTGCAAGACTCAGGGTGACAGGTCTGAAAGTCATGCCCTTGATGTGCCCTAAGTGTGAAGTGGGGGGGGGGGGGGGGGGCTAGAGAGGACTCTAGATGCAGTGAGTATGGTGCACTATAATAGTGAAAGAAGACTGCAAGCATTTTCTTTTCTTTCCCTTTTTTTTTTTTTTGAGAGAGAGAGAGAGAGAGAGAGAGAGAGAGAGAGAGAGAGAGAGAGAGAGAGAGAGAGAGAGAGAGAGAGAGAGAGAGAGAGAGAGAGAGAGAGAGAGAGAGAGAGAAGTACATTGGGCAAGGTATGGGGCACCTATTTAGTCACGGGGCGGTCGCAGGCATTGTGATAAAAATGCGTGACTTTGTAGGTATTCCTTAATACCGGCTCTAGCTCTTAGAGGAGTGGTGGACAAAAAGGGGTGATTACACCTTGCAAAACGGGTGTCACTCATATTTTCTAATAGCTCTAAGCAGAAGGCAGGGAGGAGAGTAGCGCGCATCATCAACCTCGTCATGGCTCTACTATCTATTCCTAGGTTAAGATAAAAAAAGAGTGGAGGGAGATGGGCTTCCTCTGCTGCAAGTTTCTTGAGTAGCAGGAATTTGAGAAGTCGGAGGTAATTATAAGTGGTTAAGAATGCTCGATCGGGGCAGGAAGAGAAATCTACAAGAAAACTATTTATGGAGGGAAGTATATCTTCTACCCTAAATACTAAGCACTCCTCCGGGCTTCTAGCATTTACATTATAGATTTTCGGAAAGTCAAAATCCCCATGCAAATCTTTGTTGTAATCCACTCCATGCCTACGGGGGTAGGGCATGTAGATGGGATCGTTACGCTCTTCGGGGAGGGAGCTACAAAATGCGGTCCAGGCATCAAAATTGGTGTCCCAAATCCTCCTCTGCCATTTCGGCTGTGCTTCCTAGCCTTGGACGGATTTGGGAACCAGTCTGACCTTGTCTTCCCAGTATTCTCGTGGCTCTTGTCTCCACCTAGTCATTATCATGCTTCTTTCTTCCATCCATCTGTTTGCGAGTTCGTTAGCCAGATCTTTGATCTTGGCTACGACTCCTAAGGGTAGGGCCCGATTCAGGGAGCGTGGAAAAGAGAATGAAAGCTTGAATGACCTCTTATGTAGCTCTCTCTGGCGCCAGATGACCAACTCCTGGGGCCAATCTACAGGATGTGCATCATTTCTCAGTGGCATGGGCTCCTCAGGAAGTTGTCGTGGAAGTATGTGCGCTCGGCGTTGGGCCTCCTCTGCTAACTCTTGCCTCCTTCTCCTTGCTGCAATTATGTGTTCAGGTAGCTCGGCATCGGTAGGTTCCTCCTGTGGGATCTCGGGTCCTCCTCCGCCATTTCGGCTGTGCTTCGTAGCCTTGGACGGATTTGGGAACCAGACTGACCTTGTCTTCCTAGTATTATCGTGGCTCTTGTCTCTACCTAGTCATTATCATGCTTCTTTCTTCCATCCATTTGTTTGCGAGTTCGTTAGCCAGATCTTTGATCTTGGCTACGACTCCTAAGGGTAGGGCCCGATTCAGGGAGCATGGAAAAGCGAATGAAAGCTTGAATGACCTCTTATGTAGCTCTCTCTGGCGCCAGATGACCAACTCCTGGGGCCAATCTACAGGATGTGTATAATTTCTCAGTGGCATGGGCTCCTCAGGAAGTTGTTGTGGAAGTATGTGGGCTCAGCGTTGGGCCTCCTCTGCTAACTCTTGCCTCCTTCTCCTTACTGCAATTATGTGTTCAGGTAGCTCGGCATCGGTAGGTTCCTCCTGTGGGATCTCGGGTTGGGGCGGACTCGGCATCCTTTGTGGCTCTTCGTCATCATCTTGCTCGAAGTCCGGGCCCTCTTCGACATTTCGCTCTACCACAGGAGGAACGACTGGTGATAGTGGCGGTGGTGGCTGCTCCTGCTCCTGAAAACCCAACTCCTTGAGCTCCACAGTGGAAAGGCCCGTACATCGCAAGTAGTAGAATTGTTGCTCTTTAGTTATTCCTGTACTTGTTGGAAGCTCCCGCTCCTAAAGACCGTATCTTAGCGCCCGGGTGCTTAGCTCCAACTTTCTTTTTACCTGTTCCACTGTATCATCACCCTCAGCTTGCGTCACGTGGAGCACCGTATTGAGAAAGGCCTATCGTTGGGTCTTAGTGGTTATCTCTGCAGCCTCAACCCTAGCTTCGGCTGGCATTCTTTCACATTCTGCCACCGCCAGGCGTTCTGTTAAGTCCCTTACCCTGTCAAAGTTTTTTCTTTCCCACTCCATGGCTCTCTCCTCCATCTTTTGCCTTTGTTCCTCTAGCTGGCCCTCTAGGGTGGTTAACACCTGCTCATTTGATAAAGACCATAACTGGTTTCTTTCTCTTAGTTTCTGAGCGAGCTGTTATTTAGCAATCCCCCTTGCTTGATCAAGAATGCTGAGCCTGTGGTGCGCTTCGGCCAGGATCTCTGATTTCTCTTGTACCAACTGTTCTTGGCTCTGGATTTCAGCGCGGAACAGCCTCTTCTAATTAAAGGTCATGGCCATGAGGGCTTCCACGTCTTCCTGGGAGGTCTCCAGCGCATCTTGCAATCTCTGCACTTCATCCTGTAGTCGTTTTGCTTCAGCTGAGACCCCCGGCCCTTCATTTTTCAGAAATTCGATTTCCCTTATTAGCCTGTTCTGTTCTTCTTGCTCGTGCCATGACTGGGGCTCCGCGGCATGTTCTTGTGGATCAGTGGCTTCGCCTTCCTGAACCTCCCGGTAGAGCTTTTTCACTTGGGCCACCCTTTGCTAGAGATCACTGTATTGCTGCATCAATAGTTTTAGGTTCCTTTGTTCCACCACTAGGCTCTGCTCCTCATCCTCCAACCTTTGCCTAAGGCAGCTTTCATTGGTCTGGGCTTCCTTCGTTTTCTCTTCTAGCTGGTCTTGCACGGCCTTTATCTCTCTCCGTCTGTCAGCTTCCTGCCTTGAGACCTCTAGCTTGAGGGCCGCTGACGTCTCCTTTTCTTTCTCTAGTTCCAACAGGGCCACCTTCTTTTCTTCTATTGCCTTGTCCAGTTGTGTCAGTAACTCGGCCACATATACGTCATAGTCTGTGGTGGCAGGTATGGGAGTATTGGGTGTGGTGGTCGATGCCTCCAGCCTTTGTCATTTGGGGTCTTGCCGTGACTCTGCATCTGCGGTGGCGGGCCTTTTCAATCGAGTTTCAGGGACAATTTCGGCCACCTTGCTCATGAGCATCCGCACCATGGTCATGAGCTGTGCCGCATCGAGAGAAGGCGTGGGTTGTGCAGCGGTTGCGGTCGTAATTTCAGCTGTTGTTGGCACAAAGGAGGGAGGGAGTGGATGTAGGAGGGACTTGCCCTTGCCTACGACCACCGGTGCTGCTTCCACACTTATGCTGGCTTCGGCTTTATGGCTAGGGCTTGCGGGTTCGAGTTCTCCGCCCCCATGGGTCTCTTCCACCGACCTTCGGGTAGCTTCTGCCAGTTCGGCCAGTTCCTTCAGTCGCTGCTCCTCAGCTCCTTCCTCTGCCCTCCTTTTCCTGTCCTCTTCTGACTTCTTCGGCTCCTCTCCTATTCTGGCAAGCTCCTCCTCCTCTTTCCTCCTTCTTTCTTCCTCGGCCCTTTGAGACTCTTTTTTAGCTTTTTTGATGTCAACCCGTTCTTCCTTACTTAATTTCTCTTTCTTCTCCTTCTGTCTCCTATCACTTTTGCTTTGTTCTTCGGGTTTGCTGGTGCTTCCGCTAGAGTGAGGAGGGCAGCTGAACTTTGAATGGTCTTCTGTACGAATCCATTCCAGTCTATTTCTTCAGGGACTCCTGCTGCTATGCTTTTCAACAGTGGGACCCCGATCATGTTCATCAGCGCATCGTAACGTTGGCCCGAGAAGAGGTTATGGATCATTTTTGCTTGTAGTTTCACCGCTGGGTCTGGGATGTCAGCCAAGCTGATTCCATCCACAGTATGCACCGCTTCTTTCTTGACCCCCAGCATGGTGTAAACATCTCGCCTCGGCCTTCTCTCTTTCTTTGGCACAAGCCCTAGGGCCTTTTCTATGATCATTGCATTGAGGGGCACTTCGATTCTTCTTTCTTGCTCCCCCGTCCTTACTGTGACGGTGCCACAGTTCCTGCTTTTGTCGAAATTCCTCAGGAAATCCGCGCACATGCTGTAATCCACAAACTGCCCCACCTTCTCCACGTACTTGTGGAGATGGCATCTTTCCACTAAGTCTTTGATCGCGGGTTCCTCCAGGATGGCCTCGTCTAAATTAAGTGTGTGGTTGAAAGTGAAGTGACTGAATCCGCGCGTCTCGATGCTGATGTCGAATTTGGTCATTTCCTCTTCTGAGAATGGTAGTTTGCCTCCTTTGTCCTGTCCTGCCATGGCGGTGACCTGTCAACAGACCATGCCAACATTAATGCCTAACAATCGGCTTATTTCTAATTAGAACTAAGTTTGAGAGAAAAATATATGGGCCCAAAATGGGTACACTTGCTTAGAGGCTTGACCATTGCTATTGTTTTATTTTGCTGTATTCTTCCATAGAAACTTTCTTAATTATAACAATTTGCTAGCTAGATAACATAACTTTTCATCTTTGCTCTGCTCTTGCTCACCTTGCTCCCCCCTCCGTCAAGGATCTTTCAAAGAATCCTTCCTAGGATTAGCACAGGAGGGCGAGGTAAGCACTGTTTCGCGTGGGTTGACTTACCTAGCCAATAGCCAATCATAGAAGCTTGGATTGTATTCGAGTTGGGCATGACAATCCAGAGTAGATGGTTGGATGGAGACTTGGAAAATGTAGGTCAAAACGTTGTGGAAGAGATCTCCGGTACTGAGGCGACTGGCAACATGTAATTCCTCTTTGGTGAGGAATTGGTCAATGTAGGGGTGGGCGAGCATATGGTCGTCCAAATGCTGATTACAGGTGATGGCCAAGACCCTAAACGAGATAGGTGCTACATAAGTGGGGTCATATTCGATACTTTTGATTGCCCTGCGTTGCTCAGCATTGGTAATTATGCGACAACCTTTTTTCTCCCATTGGATCCTTAGCGTAAACCACTGCTGCAAGAATGTGGAAGGTGAGCTTGCCATCTGCTTGAGCTCTTGCAACTCTTGTTCAGGAGCAGAACGAGGAGGCTTACGGTAAGAAGTGATAAGTCTTCTGAGTGCAGCCTGATCCTTTGAGATTTCATCGTTTGCTATCAGTTCGGCAGCAATTTTGGGAACTTTAGCGGTCATAAGTTCGTATTCCTCCCAAGTGCATGGTAATGCACGAACATCCAAAGCAAGCGTTTCGTCCAAAAGACCTAGGTCTAGCCTCTTGTAGCTTCTAGCAAATGTCGTGAAAGTTTCATCTAACATTTTAATGCAGGTTATTAAATCATCCCCAGAAGTTGCGGCAAGGTCCTTAGCCAAAGAGAGGAAATGTCGTATTACGTATGAAGGTTTAAGACCCTCTGGCGGGGCTGGTGCAATTGGACTGGATAGTTGTGACTTCCTCATCGGTGTCACGGGTTGGGCCTCACTTTGTGAAGCACTTTAAGATGCTGCATGAAGCTCTAGAGGCATGGGGGTTGTACTAGGTTCTGAGTGAGCAGTCATAGTGGTTTGTAAGTTCTCAGGATTAGGTAGGTTTAAGACCTGGGGCATTTGCTTTGGTCGATAGATGAGCTGAGACTTGCTAGCCACCACTGGCCCTGGCCTGCTAACTGTGTTTTGGGCGCCACTTTTGCAAGCCTCTCTCGTTAGGGTGAGATTGCTTGTAGATGAGCTTCTTAGCTGGCCATTTTTAGGCACCCAAATCTAAGGATTGCCCTCGTAGTATCTTTGTGCCCGCAAGAGGTCTTTGGGAATCCAACGCAGCGTGGTTGTGCGTCTACGACGATAGCGTTTAGACTGCCTCTTGGGTCGGGATGGTTGATAATTTGGACGTTTAGGATCATACTTGGGTGGTTTACCTGGATGTGGTTTTTGCCATTTCGGCACCCATAGAAACTTGGACTCTTTGGCCTTGTGAGCGCTCTTGGTGGGCGCGGGTTTGGCGTGGAGAATTCGGCACGAGGCCGTAGTTTTCGTTGTTCAGACTCGGGTTGAAGCATGGTCGTAGGGGTTTCTACCGGCGGCTTCGTAAAAGTGGGGGAGTTAAGGCAACCCTTGCTGAAAGTCGTCATTATGCGCACATTGCCGTCAGCAAGATGTATGCGATTTAGGTTGTAATCCACATTACAGTTGGTTTGTTTCTTGAAAGTGTGACCTAATAGTGATACATTATCAGCTTCCTTAGTGTTAGGTAACACATGGAAGAAGGCTGGTAAACTTTCAGACTTGATGGAAACGACCACCTTGCACTTTCCTAGGAGTGGGTAAGTGGTACCCCCAAACGGGGTGAGTTTAGCGTTAGTGGGCTGTAGTTGTGGTTGACCAATGCGTGTCCAATGGTCGTGTGTTAGGATGTTGTAGTCAGCACCTTCATTAATCAAGGCTTCGAAAGAATACACCACTCCTGCTGCAACTGTGATCCACAGGTATGCCGGTGCCACTGCTTCTTCGTCCTGATCTGTCAGGTCAGTTACAGTAGCCATGAGGACGTTCAGTGGGGGTTCTAGCATGGGTGGCTCATGTAATGGATGTGAAGGAGGATAGTACTTCTTAATGCGGCTGCCATTAAAAAAGCCTATTCCCTCACCGTCAAGTGTCTCCAACTCGACATTCCTGGTCCTACCGATCATGCGTACTCTGAAAGCCCCTAGCCCCCAAAACTTCATCTTCTGTTTATGTCCTTTTACCAAGTACAGTAGAACAAGGTCCCCTTGTTCGAAGTCTCGCTGCGTGACATGCTTGTCAAACCACATCTTTCGTCGAGCCTTTTCACAAATCAGAGAGTGAGTGGCGAGGAGTCGGGTCTCCGTTAAGCACTCAAGTTCCACTAAGCGGTTGGCCCAAGCCTCTCTTCCCTCCCAATGCTCCTGGATTGCTAGCCTCAAACTAGGGATGAAGAATTCTACGGGCAAGATGGCTTCAGTTCCGTAAGTTAGCCTAAAGGCCGTCTGTCCTATAGCTGTTTTATAAGCTGTGCGATAGGCCCACAAGGCCGCCATTAGCTTGTTGTCCCAGTCACTTCTCAAAGTAGACATGACTTTTGTAAACACATTGACTAGGATTTTGTTTGTGGATTCGGCTTGGCCATTAGCCTGAGGGTAATAGGGAGAGGACTTCCGATGAATTATTAGGAAGGTAGAGAGCAAGTGGGCAATCACTTCATTAATGAAGTGTGTGCCTTGGTTGCTTACAAGTTCGATTGGACAACCAAATCGTGAAATGACATGCTCCCACAAGAACTTTGCGGTGGTCCTAGCATCGTTCTTCCTCGTGGCTCGTGCCTCTGTCCATTTCGTTAAATAGTCGGTCACCACTATGATGTATCGAGCTTGGGAATATTGTGTTGCAAGACTGACAGGCCCAATAAAATCGATGCCCCATTTTTCAAAGGGTTGTCGGGCTATGACAGGGGTCAACTCCAACTTGTCCTTTCGCACAGGCACTTTGGTTCTTTGGCACTCATCGCAATGCTTTACAAATTTAGTTGCATCGCAGAATAGGGTGGGCCACCATAGTTGGGATTGTAGCACCTTTCGGGTTGTTGTGTCCCCACTAAAGTGTCCTTCAGCGATTCCGCCATGTGCTTCGTTTAATGCGTCGTGCATCTCGTGCTCACACACGCATCTGTGCAATAAACCGTCTTGTCCCAGCCTGTAGAGTTGGCCAGCTATCAGTTGGTATGGTTGAATTTTCAAGATAAGTCTCTTCAGCCTGGCCTTCTCAATGGGTCGCTCTGGTAGTCCATTTTCTAGCACTTGCACTATGTCATCGGCCCAATATGGCGTCAGATATGCTCTAAACAATTCTCGTTTACTAGACAAGTTGAAAAGATGGGCGTCCGGTAAATCATTAGGCACGCCTTGTCCAGCGGCTTCTCCTGTGGGTATGCGAGACATGTGGTCAGCCATGTAGTGCTGCCTTCCTTTGCGTACAACCACAGAGAAGTCAAACTCCAATAAAAGGAGTAACCATCTAGCTATGCACCCCGTAGTGCAAGGCTTGTTCACAAGATACAGTAGGGCTTGATGGTCAACAAAGAAGACAAAAGGAGTGGCCAACAGGTAATGCCTGAATTTCTTTACCGCAAATACCATGGCCAACCCCTCCCTTTCCGTCGTGGAATAGTTCATCTCGGTTTCTGTGAGCTGCCTGCTACTGGCAAAACTCATCGGGTAATCCAAGTTATGCTCACTAGGCTGGCATAGCACGACTCCAATAGCGAACTTAGAGGCGTTTATGTGCACATGGAACGTTACGTTCCAGTCTGGGGCTCACAAGATTGGTGCAGTCGTAAGAGCCTTTTTCAATTCTTCATATGCGCGCTGGCATTCCTCCGTCCACTCAAACACTATCAATAGCTTGTACAAAGGTCTAGCTATTAATGCATAATTTAGCACAAATCGTCGATAATATCTAGTGTGTTCCAAGATGCATTGAACTCCCTTGTAGTTGTCGGGTGGCGGTAGGTCAACAATGACTCTGACTTTGGAAAAGTCAGTGGCAATGCCGTTCCTTGACACTACGTGCCCCAAGATGCATCCGTGTTTTACCCAGAACTAGCACTTTAAGGGGTTTAGCGAGAGGTGGTATACCCTACACCTTTCAAAGACAGCTCTCAATTTCTTCAAGTGTTCGGCCCAACTAGAGTGTAAACATAGGTCATCTACGAACACTTCCAGTTCGCGCCTAAGTATGTCTTTAAACATAGTGCACATTAGGTGCTGGAAAGTTGCAGGTGTGTTCATTAGCCCAAAAGGCATGAGAATGTAGGCGAATACACCCCATTGCGTGGCAAAGCTAGTCTTGTGCCTGTCGTTGGGGTGCACTTGCACTTGATTGTAACCCGAGAAACCATCCAGAAAATTGTAGGCTTCCTTCCTTGCTACCCTCTCCAGCATGTGCTCGGTGTAAGGTAAATGATAGTTATCCCGTCTTGTAGTGGCATTCACCTTTTTGTAGTTTACGCACACTCGGATTTTCCCATTTTTCTTCATGACAATTACGATAGGTGACACCCAGTCCGTGTGCTCGATCTCATATATGAAACCTGTCCTCATCAGTTTATCAATCTCCTCCTTCACTGCATGGACGTGCTTGGGATTCATGGGGTAAGGTCGTTGTTTTGTTGGCACTGCATCTGGAACCATTGGGATGTTATGAGTCACGACCCTAGGGTCGGCTCCCTTAAGTTCGTCCAATGTCCAGGCAAACACGTCAACGTACTCTTGCAGGAGCGCAACAAGTTTGGTCTCTTCCTCCTCCCCTAAGTCATCTGCAACGAACAGCGGTCTTGGGTTTTCGCCTTTCCCAGCCAAGTTAACCTCTTTGACTTTGGCGGGTCCCTCGATCGGTTCACTAGTCCGACCTTGTCTTTTTGCACCTAACAGGACCACCACTCTGTCACGCTTTTTAAATTTTGTAAACCGTTTGGGTAGATCCTGTGGTTTCCTCTGTCTTTCCGCTTCTGAGTCTGTTGCTTGCTTCCTGGCCTCCTCTTTTAGCCTCCTGCGCCTCAGGTGGACTCGCAAGTCTCCCTTGGTGCGTTTGACCTCAGAGGGTGGCGGTATCTCGGGATCACTCTTAGTGCTAACTTCCAACTCTGAGTTGAACTCGCATCCTTCACTTGAGGAAGGTGTTTCCCCCGTGGGTCTTAGTTCCGTAGGTGAATCTGTCTTGAGCACTGGGATTACCCATCGTTGTGCAACTCCAACTTGCTCATAATCTACGGCTTCTATTCGTTCTAGCCAGGATCTGTCACACTCTATTAGCATGACTCCTTTTTCGTTTCGACTGAGCCCTTCTTTCCTAGGTCTTAAGTCTGCCCTGATTTGCTCTATCGCTTTTCCCTCCGTGTCGTACTCTATCGTGTCTACCTCTTCTTCACTCTCTTCTCCCGTAGAGTGATAGTCCTCATACTCCTCATCGTCTGGGTCCTATCCTTCTGACTGCTCATCATCCCCTAAGCTTTCCTCTTCAATCTCCTTGTCGTCAGTAACTAAAGCCCAGTTATATAACAAGTTTAGGTCATGGACTTTGGTCCATTTCCATTCTGGTTTAGCTAAAAGGTCACGTAGAGGTTTTAAGCTAGCGGCCAAATTGCCATTCAATTTATCGATCAGATACTCTACGATCTCCTGAACAAATTGCCATTCAATTTATCGATCAGATACTCTACGATCTCCTGAAGCTCTAGTTTGTTGTTGGGGATGTGGGACGAGGCCGGTTTGCCTGGGTTGAGTGAGCTTCCTGCCATCATGCAAAGCGGCACAATTGGCTCCTCAGTTGGCACGGTAACGATTTTAGCAGCCTGCCGATGTGGTCCTTCCTCATTCGAGAATGGTAGGTCAATGGTTGCCAGCACGTGCATCCAATCCCTCTCATCCTCAGGGCAAGGAATATATCTAGCGAGCGATCCATAGGGCTTGGTCATTTGAGTATCGCCTTTTAGCATGGCTGAGATGGCAGCCAGGTCAACATGCATCGTCATCCAAGTGTCCATCTCTACCCTCACTGCACTAGTTCTGTTCCCTAGGAAAATCAATCCATTGCCCCAATCCTCTATGACTCGTGCATTCCTCATCCAAGGTCGGCCTAATAGTATGTCATAATCCACTCCCTTCATGACAATGAAGTTTACCGAGAATTGCACACCGGCAATCTTTACCGGCCAATTCTTTAAGACCCCAAATGGTCTTACCTTCATTCCGTTTGCTAGCGTGACATTGAATCTAGCAGTCTCTACAGGAGGGTTTCCCCATGCCTCTAGGACCGCATGGTTTAGCACATTAACACCGGCGCCTGTGTCTACAATTCCTTTCTGAGTCATGTCTCCTAAGGCTAGGACGGGCAAAACTGCGTGCATTTCAGTGCCTTCCCAAAAAGCATTGATGTGCAAAGACTTAGGATCTGCATGTAGAGTTAGACTTGGGATCCGTGTAACTGCATCATGATCTTGCGGATCAGTACCCGCAAGTTCCGCGTGTTCCTCGATCGAGTCTTTTAACTCCTGCCACAAGGAGTGATTTTGCCTAAGCAGATCCTCCAGGCTTAGAGTTACTGGGGTGGATAGCAAAGTTGTGAGGAGGCTATTGGACCCTTGTCTTCCTCTGAGGCTGGTAGTTCTAGGCCATGCATTCTGTCTGCCCTGGTAAGCTTCCCCCCGGCCTTGCTGCTGAGTCGCTCCTAGTGGTGTAGGCATGCTCCCAACCTGTGGTTTTGAGGGTGAGACTGGTGTGCTAATACTGGAGAAGTCGTACATAGGGTCTTCCAATATGGGTTCAACATCTTCGAGGTGCTTTTGGGCGTCCTTGACCCACTCCTTGACCTTGGCTATAGCTTCGAGTTGCCATTTGGGATGGGGATATTCCCCTACCTTGGCACTCCCTAGCTCTGCTGTCTTAGGAGCCGAGGTCTCTGCCTCTACGTTTGTGACCCTCTTTCCCGTTACCAGCGTAGTCGATTCCTCAGTTTTAAGGGTTATCTTCGCATCGGTTCTCTTTTTCTGTCTCCTCCGGCTTTTCTTCCCTATTGAGGTTGCATTAAGGTTACTTGGCCCTGGCAAGGAGATGCCTGCTTGTTTCGTTTGAGCTCGCGTCATAGCATGTAGTGGGATGGGCATATCCTCACTACCGAAAGTTTCAACTCCAAAGAGGCCCAAAGGCACCGATGGCATGTTGGCAGCGCTCGTTGATGGCTTTCGCCTAGGACAGTCAGGAAACAAATGATTGATTCCACACTCTGTGCATCGAAGATCCGCTTTGTCCTTGTTAGCTTGCTCTCGCTCTGGGCAACATGATGAAATGTGGCCTGGGTGGCCGCAAGTCCAGCATGTGACTGGATCCTGGCTTGGCCCTCCAAAGTCTCTGCCTCGTCCTCTTCCTAAAGCCATCACCGGCACTGGCCGATAGTCCATCAAGACTGGGTTGCCCTCCTCGTCGTAGGATACATAAGGATTGACATATGCCTCTTCCTCATTAGGCTCCTCCACAAAGTGAACATGAGCATAGCTAGTGGGTGAGTCACAAAAGGCCCTGGTGGCCTAGGTATACCAGTTGGGTTCATCTCCAGCCTAGGCACGATAGGTCTTGGGTTGGTTGGTGCTGGAAGAGCTAATTGGGTTCCCCTGCCAAGGAAATTAGGTGGCCTATTACCTAAGTATGGAGGGTTGTACTGCTGCGTATATGGAAGTCTCCTCGGCATTCTGCAATGTGCTGCATCATGTCCAAATCTACCGCAATTTGAGCATGGCCGAGATCTAGGATCTTGGCACTCCACTGGGAGGTGATTGCCGCCGCAGTACACACATTGTACATGCGATCTCACAAGATTTCTAACGAGCTCTTGCAACCGTGCAATCTCCATTCTCATCTTTGCCATCCCTTGGTCGTGGTCTACACTCCTTCCCTTGTCCTGCGCGCTAGCAGTTGTTTTTTCCCCTAAGGTGGTTGATCTCTCAGGGTCCCTCTGGCTTGCACTATCTCGGGTGGTAGTCCTCATGCTACGTTTCCTAGGTTGATCGTCTACGCGTATTGCCTCCTCGAAGACTCGAGCTAGCACGTCTCATTGTAAGGTGGAGTTACTGGCCAAAGCCTTGTAGAGCTCCTCACTCCGAATCCCGTTCATGAACACTGTAGACACTGCCCTCTCGGTGGGTCGCTCATTGGCAGGGATTCTCTTGTAGAGATTGCTCACTTGAGTGACGTAATCTCTAACGTCCTCCTTCTCCCTTTGACTGATATTCATCAACCTAACAATGAGGTTGTCTGAATACCCTGCCTCCGAAAACCTCTTGATGAAGAGGCCCTTAAGGCGAGCGAAGTTTGTACGTTCTGTGTCATCCATACTAGAGTACCAGGTCCTCCCCTTGTCGCCTAAGCACAGGCCGAAGGCTTGAGCTCGTTGCGCAGGGTCAGTAAGACCGTTTGCCTCACATACTTGCTCGAACTGCTCCATGAAGCTATACGGGTCACTGCTAGGTTCGTATCGAGCTAGTTGTTTCGCTACTATGGGGATTCTAGCCTGCCCTTTAGCCCCTTGCGTGACTCCCAATCCTGACAGTAGCGCGGTGGCTAGGGCAGTAGCACTTTGTTCCACGGATGTATTGTCCATGAGTCGCTTTGCCACCAGTTCACTCAATGTCATGCTAGCCTCTGCTGCCCGTTCCCTCTCTACGTTCGGTCCTGACTTGGCTGCCCCAGCTAGGTCCAGTACTCGTCTAGCCTCGTATATATCCACATCCTGCTGTAGCCCTCTAGCCCTTTGCTCATGGTTGTAGGCAATTATGCCTTCCAACGCTCTCTTGATAGCTCTTCTCTCTTCTTCCAGGTTAGCCACCACTTCCTCTACAGGTCTACCTTAGATCTCAGTCCTGGTGAGTAGATCGTAGTCATGGACCGGTTTCTAGATTGAAGTTGGAAATTCTCCTAAGTCTAATTGGTCTTCCCCTTGGTCGCCTCTTGATTCCGACATTGTTTCTGCTTCCAGCTCCACGAGATTGTCGATGAATCCAATCAGCTCTGGCAGCTTCCACTCCTCTATCTTGTTGCTTCTTGTGTCTTCGTGTTTTCTCCAGGTACTACTTAGTAGGGCGCTCAGGCATCTGTCGAAGTCTTGGGGTCTTCTCCTACTAGTGGGTTCCTTAATGTTATTAGGTATCCAGATGTGTTCCTTGTTATTTGAAAGCAACAGCGCTCCTTACTTACACGTTGTGCTTAGTGCTTTCGTGGTGCTTGGTGCAAAAACAGGCTTTTCTCTTTTCTTGCTGTGCAGGTTTAGTGGAGCACAAAAGTGAAATGCCGATGCAAAAAGAGTTTAATGCAAACTCCACCTTGTTTCTACCCACGTTCTTAGCCTAATTTGAGTTTTCAACTCGATTCCCGGCTATTCTATGGTCTTTTCGCACCCTGCATTTGATTAATCTCTGAGGTTCTAATGGCCAAACTGGGTCCTGGGGGTGTTCAGGGTTGCGTCTTGGGGTCAGGTCTGTGGCAAGGTCAGCAAAAGATCCTTATCTTTTTGTTCTGGCAAGATGGTCCGATTCTGGAAATTGGACAGGGTTGGTTCGACTCTGGGAGTCAGACGGTCCGATTCTGACAATCGGACCTATCTGGTTCGACTCTAATAGTCGGGCGGGGTTGGTCCGATCGGACCAGTGGTCCAATTTTGGTAATGTCCGACTCTAGGAGTCCAATCAAAAAAGTGGTCTGATTCTAGTAGTCCGATCCTGGACTGGTCTGATTCTGGGGATCGGACCACTACGGGTTGGTCCAACTGCGTCGACGGCGGGCACGATTTCGACGCGTTTGAATCCTTCCTAATGCCTACTGCACTCAATCACCACAAACTTCCCATAACTGATTAGAGCGCCAATGGAACACACTGGACTCACCTGAAGCAGCACGAATCGAATGCGCCTAGAATCGGGGTCGTGTTTCCTCGTCCTGTGAACTAGAAAATCTCTCTCTCTCTCTCTCTCTCTCTCTCTCTCTCTCTCAAGGCCAACTAAAGAAATGAGGTCTGTCCTGGCTTCCCAAACCTCTTAAGGTCCTTTCCTAGCACTGCAGAACCTTACAGCCAGTTCCTTGTCCCTGTTTCACCTAAAAACTTGAATCTGGGCCCCTGTTTTTCTGTTTCCAGCAGTAACCAGAACCCCTGTTTTCTCTTTTCCTACCCTAATCTAACCTTAATCTAGTGTAGGCAATATGAAAAACAGAAATGCAGAATAGTAGTCCTAATCTAATGCTTGTAACAAACCCAAATACTTACCTGTTCCACGGATTAAAACCTCCTAAATCTCCTAGTTATCTCGAGCACTAGTTCAGGCTGCAAACCCTACTTCCATGCTCGATCTGATGCACGCGGCGCTCAAGGCTCGATTTCGTCGGTCACGACAATGGAACCAAAATGTAGGGGAGCTTCAAGCTCTACCCCGAGACCTACGGACCACTTATTGCTCAAGTGTTTCGAACCGAGCAGCCATGGCTACCTCTCACATAGAAGACACGCAATGCCTACCTTACGGGTGTAGTGAGCTTACCTTGATGCTCGATCGAGTACCCTCCTCTCTCTTGCACACCGGCAGCTCCATGATCCTTGAGGCAAGCTCAAGCAAGCTCAAGCAACCTCAATCCCTCTCCCATGAGCTTCATCCTCCATAGCCACGCGAGAGACAAGAGAAGAAAGAGAGGATGAGAAGATGAAGAGAGAAGATGGAGAGCTTCTTCTCCAAGATCCCTCACTCTCACACAATCACTCCCTCACTCCTTCACACTCTCTCATGCACAATCAAGAAGGCAAGAAACAAGAGAAGAAGAAGAAGAAGCTTTTGCCACACACAAAAATGAGCTTCTCATTCACATTTCAACTTTATAACATGCCCTAATTTCCATGGGCGGTCATCCCCCTTTTTTACATGGCCGGCCATTAGCTTAGGCCCCTTTTCTCATTGTCCGTCCATCTTCCTAGCTTCCTTTCCACCGCCTATCTACATTTACAAATTGCACGGGTGAGAGCCCGGCGCTCTTTTACAAGATTTCAGGGTGCGCCTTTTTATTTTAAAATGCACATTTTCCCTTTTGCATTTGCCTTGGACTTTTAAGGTTGCCCTTGCGCTTTTGGTCTTTTTTCCTCTTCTTTCTTCAGTCGGGCTACCTTTTTTCCGCCTTTGCCCTGCGTCTTTTCCGCTTTCTTTTGCTTTCTTCGTGTTGGGGTTAACACTTGGCCCTCGGCCCGCGCAAAATACGACCCTCGAACAAACATGATTCGGCCCTCAGTCTGTATGCCTTGGCCCATGTGAGTAGAATCCCTCATCTGTCCGAGTGACCCCGTCTGAGTGGACCTTTTTGGCCCATCCGAGTCAGTACCTCGGCCCGCCGTTTGAGTCCACCTTGTCCAAGTCGTCCATTCGGCCCTCAGCCCGAGTCCGAGTCACCCACTCGGCCCTTGCAATTCGGACAAGTTGGACCGAGTATGGACTTTTCCAAAATTTCCAGAAATTTGACTAGACCCAGCTAGAGCTCAGTTGCACAACCTGTCACGAGTCGTCCTGACGCTCAGAACTCGATTTTGGTGCAAGGAATAGGCAAAATCGTAAGGTGCAACCGCTTGGCAGTTTGCGTAGGCTGTCGCGAGACCTAGAGTCCTAGAGATAACCTGCTGAGCCATAAACCCCTCGGACCTCGGCAGAGGGGGCTCTGCCCCCTCTACATCTCCCCTGAGTAGGTTGGAGAGAAAACACGCATCGTGATAGGTCCTCCAAATTAGACCCTAGTGTAGTAATGGCTCTAGACGAGCATGGATTCTCACTTGCAAAAGAGCAACCAAAAGCCCATACCCGAACAGAGACAACAGAGACCCTAGAACCTCAATGGGCCAATCTAGCTAACAACGGCAAAAAGATCACACTGCAAAAACACGTACGTGCTACGTTCAGACTGCATCTAGTCAAAAGGGAAAGCAACAACATCAAGCTACAACGACGAGAATGACTAGATATGATAGTCCTGACAATAGATGCTCCTTGAATAGCACTGCACAGACGATCCAAGACATTAGTGGAGAATCCACATTTAGTCGTGCAGTTGGGGACTCAAGGGCATTTGTCAGAAGGCTTAAATTTACAAGTTAAGACCCGAAAGATGAAGACATAGTACCACCTGCTTATCTTAGGGTCAAACTCACCACGAAAAGAGAGCACATTGTCGATGTTCTGATTGATGAAGGAGTAGATTTGAATATCTTGACCTATGAAGCATGGACCCTACTAGGCCAACCAGAGCTCACATCGACTAATGCAACTCTTAGCCCTTACGGGGGACACCCACAAGCACTCATAGGGAAGTGAAAAATCCTTGCGACAATTGAAACTAAAATCTTGCCTATCCTATTTCATGTGCCTCCAAATAGTGCTAATTGTAGGAAGGAAACCCTCCTTGGAAGACCCTTCAAAAGGGTGACCAAGTGTGATGCTGATTATGTAGCATAGAGAGGATACACTTGAGACTACCAGGTGTGAGAATTGTCACAACCTTTAGCAAGGGTGACCTCATCGAACCTCGAGGGAAAGGCAAGGAGGGTGTTGACATAACAGTCAAGCCTGCTAACGAGAGCAAGGACTTGTTGGAAGAGTTGATACAAGCACAGGTCGAATAATGAGAACCGGTGATGAGTGAGACCATGCCTGAAACAAGAAGGTTAGGAGACAATGCCAAGGACGGGATTTGGACTTACAAATATCGTAGAAGACCCCAAAAGAAGCCCAAGCCTTATAGACAAAGGCATCGATGGAGGGTCAGCACAACGCCACGATGGATATCCAAAGCGTTGCTACGTGCTCAAGGGTATTACGCAGGTAACCGATGGATTTGGGTGCCAAAACCCCCTGCTAAACCTCCTTTGTCCTGAAGGCCATATCGTATCAAGAGCAAAGAAGCGTAGGAGGAGATCTAAACGAAAAAACAAAGTCTCGAGTCAAAAACACTGGAATGACTGAGCCCCTCATGGTCGAAATCAAGAAACAAACAGGACTAATCGAAGGGTAGATTCTCAGCCTAGCATGCTTGACAAGCATATATCAGATGTAATCGTTGAGGATATGCAAAAGCCACTAGTGTCCAAGGAGCCTTTGATTCCCCAAGGGGATAACATGCATCATAGGCACAACATTGCTCATGGCAAGGTTAAATGCTCAACAAAGCAAATGGTAAAATCATCTAACAGCCATGAGTAAATCTTCCAGCATTGTCGGAGCCACTTAGGAGTCCCAAGTCTCCTACACCCTCTTTCCCTAAACGGACACAGGAAGCACAACAACATTCATCAAGTGCAGCTACTCAATCTAAATCTCTATCTCCATCTAAGCTTCCAAATGTCCAAGAGGTGGAATAACACCATCTGTAGCTCTTGGCCCAAGGATATGCGTGTGCAACCTAATGTGACTAGATCAACTCATACTTGATCTACACAAGTGAATGCTCAAAGGGCAACAAAAGACATGACCACTTCTGATTACCTCAGGGACTTGACACTGCAATCCACAAAGAGTAGTCAGCCCACTGGACTAGCTGCTACTACTTCCAAGCAGTCACAACCCTTGGCTATGACAACAACCCTTGCGGAACATGTCCTTAGCAGTTCACCTGTGGAGGAGGTGCCACAACCAGCATCCTTGACAACTCCAGAACTTCCAAAGCACTTAAAGCCTATGCTTGAGGAGAAACCTCTCAAAGATGTGGCCAAGGAGATGGCAGTGTCCCTGTGTTCAGTCACAACGCAAAGAATATCTTATACACCTTCACGTGTACTTCTTTTCAACATGGACAACTTTGCTTCACCCACATGTTGTTACGAGAAACCAGCCCGCGATCTTCTAACTACGTAATATCTAAGTATACACGAGCACTCACATAATATCTGCACCGAAACATATATACAATTTGGGTCCTCAAGTGTAGGACAATACTCTCAGCTTACTTAGAGTTCGACCTGTCTCCCAAACTAATTGAACTACGTCTTGTGCATGATAAAGAAGACCAACACTACCCCTAGGGAGAGACCACATATGAGAAGTTTTCAATTGTAGCTATTGAAGACTCTAACAAAAGTGTTGTTCACTCTTCATCGACACTCACCTCTGAATTCTTATCCTTTATCATCCTGTAAGCCCGCCAAGAATCGTCATGTGTAGAATCCCCAACAAACCAACACTTGTGCTGGCCATCAATGAAATCCCCAACAGAGAATAGCCCTACCACCAACTCCAACAATCCTACCACCAGCCACCTAGGCCACCAACATGCCCCCAACGACCTTCCTCCACACCACCGCCAACACTCCTCCACGGCAACCACCAATGTCCCTTCCACCCACACCTTCAGTGTAGGCCAAAGCCTGCTACTAACGATGGTGAGTGCCATGGGATTGGCACTTGTCTAGGAGGGGGGTAATGTTAACCGTCAGATGAACAAGGTGGAACCGTCAGATGAACAAGGTGGAAAATCTGGAAAATCTAAAGCAGAAGACAAAGGCCAAGGCAAAAGTAAACGGAAGACGAAGGTGCGACATGAAAAATATGGAAACACAAGAAGTGCAGAAAAGTCCTAAATAAAGGAAAAATGCGCAAGTCAATACTTTTGTAAAGGAGCGCAAGCGCATCATGATTTAATTTAAAGAGCATCGGGCTCTCACCCATGCAATCTTTTTGGCTGCATGGTGTGTGTCTGTGACATGTCTTGTAACATTACCCCCCTCCTAGACAAGTGCCCCATGGCACTTGCGGGTTTGAGCTGATGAAGATCTGGTGATTTGAGAGGTGGTCATGTGAGTCGATGATGATGGGGCCTCCAAAGTTGGTGGCTTGCATTGTTTGGAGTTACCAAGAGGCTGCTAGTGGGAGCCTCTTGGTATATTCAAATGTACACATAGTCTTATTTACAGATGAGCTTGAGCTTGTGGGATAGTTACATGCATTTGTTCTCTTGAGAGCTTTATGTCTGCAGTTTGTCTGTAGTGGGCTGATTTGATACGCCTGTTGGGGCAGGCACCTATCTTTGTCATAGGTTTGTCAGTTTTGTATGCATCTTGGATGGTTATGTATTGAGCCTCTTACTCTATCAGTTATGCTTATGTTTGGTCTCTTCTATTACCTTGAGACCCATTACATGCATGACTTTTGGACCTATGAGATGTCTCTTGCCTGACAGGTTATTGGTTTGACAGTTCTTGGTACCTTCTTGCCCCTGGAAACTCACTGTTGGATGTATCTTGTTACCTGGTAGTTACAGTGACATATGTATTAGTGATCGCTTCATTTTGGGACGGTTTTACATACTGTTGTCATTTATTACAGCAAGCTGAAATTTGTAGATTTTGAGCACTTCTATGAGGGTAATGCTTACTATTTGATGTTATCTTGGTCATATTTGGTGGACAGGTGCTTCTCTTGGTGAAATCCACCCTTTCAGCCAATTTTAACAGTGGTTTTAGTGCATTTTCTGCTAATTATAACAACATGCAATTTTGCTTTTTTTGCTTTGATTTGGGACAGTATGGGTGGTCATCTGAAAGATACAGCTCTCTTTAACATTGCCAAGTTGGATGGTACCAACTATGGGTATTGGAAGTCCCAAATATGGCAGGTCTTGGTGCAGAAGTTGTAAATTAAACCCTTGCGTTTCAAGAATGCAGATAGTGGTATGCAGGTATCACGAAAAGGAAAAGAGAAGGTTGATCAGCCCATGTTTGATGTGAATGCACGTCACTCTTATGTGGATGGTGAATCCAGTGGCTCAGAACAGAGCATTGATGATGAGTTGGGTATTCCTTCTATTGTTACACCTGGAGTAAGGAAGACCAGGGATGTTTTGAGAGCACCTGGGAGTGAACCCACTTTGCGCAGGTCTACCAGAGTTAGGTATCCTGTGGATAGGCTGAAATATGATGGATTTACAGCCATTCACTATGCATATATGGTCAAGGTAAGGAACCAGAACCCACTTCTTTTGAGCAAGCCATGGGAAAAGAAAAATGGGAGAAAGCCATGGATGAAGAAATGGATGCCTTGGAAGCAAATGCTACATGGGAATTGGTACCTTTGCCTAAAGGTAAGAATGCAATTGGCTGTAAGTGGGTTTATAAGGTGAAGCACAATGCAGATGGTTCTGTGAACAGATACAAGGCAAGATTAGTAGTCAAGGGGTATGCACAAACATATGGCATTGACTATGAAGAAACATTTAGTCCGGTTGTAAGGATGGCAACCGTAAGAGCAGTCATTGCTATGGCTGCATCAAAGGGATGGTCTTTACATCAGATGGATGTAAAGAATGCCTTCTTGCATGGTGATTTGCAAGAAGAGGTCTATATGGAGCAGCCACCAGGTTATGTGCATGCTGTTCATCGTGAGTTTGTTTGCAGGTTGAAGAAAGCCTTGTATGGCTTGAAGCAAGCACCTAGAGCATGGTCTGACAAGATAGGACAGTATCTTGTCACTATTGGCTTTCAGATTTCCAAGGTAGATTTCTCACTTTATGTGAGAAAAACAGAGAAAGGTATTATGCTGCTTGCCATTTATGTTGATGATTTGATTATGACAGGTGATAGTGATGAAGATATCCTTCATGTGAAAATGCTATTGAAGCAGAAGTTTGAGATGAAGGATTTGGGAGAGCTGCGTTATTTCTTGGGCATTGAGGTGATTAGATCACCAAGTGGGATACAGCTCTTGCAGAGGCAGTATGGATTGGACATGCTGTCCAAATATGGGATGACAGGCTGTAAGCCTATTTCAGTTCCTTTGGAGCAGAATGTGAAGCTGAGCGCAGATGTAGGTGAGCTTCTGGAAGACCCTACTATATACAGACGCATAGTAGGAAGTTTGATTTATATGACTATTACCAGGCCAGATTTGAGCTATGCTGTTGGATTGGTAAGTCAGTTTATGCAGGCTCCAAGGAAACCACATTTGGATGCGGCTAGACGCATACTCAGGTATGTGAAGTCCACATTGCAGTATGGACTATTTTATGAGACTGGGGTTCAGATACAGCTGCATGGATACACTGATGCTGATTGGGCTGGTAGTATTTCTGATAGATGATCTACCAGTGGATACGTGTTCTCTTTTGGGAGTGCTGCAGCCACTTGGAGCAGCAAGAAACAGCCTACAGTTGCCTTGTCGAGCACAGAGGCTGAGTACAAGGGTGCAGCAATGGCTGCATGTGAGGTAGCTTGGTTGCATAAGCTACTTTATGATATGCATCAACCTACAGATGGGCCAGTTGTCATTTATTGTGACAACATGAGTAGTATACACTTGGCAAATAACCCAGTCTATCATGCTAGAACAAAGCACATTGAGGTGCATTATCACTATGTGCGAGAGAGGGTTTTACTAGGTCTTATTGATCTAGTTTATGTCAGCACAGAGGATCAGGTAGCTGACATATTTACGAAGGCATTGGGCGCAGAGAAGCTGCGCAAGTTCAGAGACCTGCTTGGTGTGCAGGAATTGGGATTGAGCTCGAGGGGGAGTGTTGAGATATCGAGCTCCACTCGTGATATGCCAGGGTGACCGTTGTGCATTTATGTCACCGACGTGTTAGTTGCAGATGCGGTTGGTATACCGCCCATGAATAATAGCTACATGATAGCTATCCTTATCTACTCTAGTTTGTGGCTTGGTTAGTATGCCACCTTAGTTAGTTGAGTTTGGTTTGAGACCCATATATAGGGTTCTTCTATTTCTTTGTATTAGAGTTCTTTTGGCTTACACAACTAAGAAGAGAAAAACAGTTTTCAGCCTCCACCCTTGTGTGTATTCTCCCATTGTGCAAGCAAGAAAGCTACAAGTGAGACTCCTTCCTTCTCTCCCACAATCTTGACAAAAAGTAAGTGAGATTTTGCCCTCTTCTAACTCATGAGCCTCCAACTTGGGTCCTAAAACCCCTAAAGTTTATATGAAAAGAAGTGATGACTTGCTAAGTTAGCCATTTTACCTCCAGATATGTCTGAGTCTCTAGCCATAGCTCCTACTTGCTCCAAAAAGCTAAAACTAATGGTGGTCCTTCTTGTTGTACCGGTACATATGACCTAAGTAACTAGGATTTGAAATTTGAAAAGGAACTAGATGGAGAAAGAGGAAATGAGAAAAGGACCAAAGCCTGATGCTCTAATACCACTTGTAAAATATGAAGCTGAGAGGAGACAGGAGAATGAGCTGAAGAGAGAGAAAGATAGAATGAATAAGAGAAAGAAAGACTAGAAGAGGAGAGAGAAATACAATAAAGAGGGGGGAAGGGAGGAGGAAGCCATGGAAGTTGAAGATGAAGGTGAAGAGTATGTTCTTGATAATAACCGGTTGCCCTAAACTAGGACTCTCACACCTTATACACCCCGGTCAGTGTGACTGGGTATTTAACCCTAGTCCCTATGTATCCTGCTTGTTACACCTACAATGCAAGAACAACCTTTAAGAAAGCTCGCACTATTAAATTTACTACATGTGAATAAATTTTGTTGCTAGGTTATGTCAATACTCCTCTATGTTTGAATGTGCCTTTGAAAAATTCTCTCAGACTAGATCAAAAACTCTTACACAGTATTCCCACAGGAATTGCACTTTATAATAGCAAAAGGAATGTGAAAAGGGTTTGTCATAAAGGGCTTCTTGAATGACCAATCCCTTTTAAATTTCTAGATGTTGCCTAAAAAAACAAATGAGAACTTTAAGCTTATAAGCTATTGCTTTGAAAAGCTTTTTCTTTGAAAGCGAGATCGAAAGAAGCAGGCAAACAATTGACCTCCATTTGTTAAATCGATAGCAGTTGAGGAGGTGTTTTTTGAAGGCCTAAAAATGGTATTGAGGCTCTAATAAGTGAATCAGTGGTTCCTAATCGTACTCTCCCCTTTTTTAGAGTAAAACCACTAGTCTCCACAAATACCACTATCAAAGTGGTTTTGCATTGTTCAACTATCCACAAGTTCTTGAATGGAGAGAAGATTGATTAAAAAAAAAAACATTTGCAAGGTCCCTTTCGTACACTTATTTTAAAGAAAAAGACATGGAAGATAATGAAGCCTAGTGTTTGATAACAAAACCACTGTACATACGGTTTATTCGGTGTATAAAAGATCAAACCTTGATGTGGATGATGGAACATCCTTCAAGATGGATGTATATCTCCTTTTCCATTTTGACCATGCTTTGATGCCAATGTTGCAAGAATCCATAGCTTAAGTAAATACTGAAGAAAATCGAGAAACCAACAAGTTAGAAAGGTGAAGAGTTTAGAGATAATTCATGCGTGAGACACCAATTGGGTATAATCATACCCCCATGCATTGGGAGGGTACTTCCCAATGCATGTATTTTTAATTTTAGATTATCTTATTGTCCAAGATACATGCTAAGTCTTACTTTTAGGCTCTTTCTTTGTACTAATGCTTCCTCTACGCTCCATTCCCCCCCACCCCCCCCCCCCAAAAAAAAAAAAAGGTCTTAAAAATATCACTCTCTAGTCTATCCTAACGTTTTTACATCAAAATAATATTTGAGCCTTTCTTAGGCTTTGTTAGACTTTTAATGAGATAAGATGCAAATAAATAAATTGTGTATGTGTGTATCCATACAATAATCATGTGCTCAAAAGCCCTTATAAAAATAAAATAAATCCATAGTGATGAAATATCAGTAAATAAATTATCATTATACGCTAACTTACGCTCCACTCAAAAATAATAATTTGCCACTCGTTGTAACATAAAACACAATAATTTACCTAACATCCACCTTACACAATGCAAATGCTACCACACGTTCACATGTGCAACAAATAACAATCATGTGGTGAATTCTCAAATAAAAATTCACTTAAAATAATTCGTTGAATCTATTTTTCATGACATACTCCCTAGTTGAGAAGCAAATGTTTGCACTTGCTTAGGCTCTTGAAATAAAGCACTTAGAGGAAAATAAGTAGTATCAAGTTTCAAACAATGGGTACATAAACTTAAAAAGACTTAAATCAATAACATAAACAACTCAAGTATTTCCTCACCCACATATCACACATTCTAATGTCCCATACCACTAGAATATGGAATATGTGTCCTATTATGATAACTCAAAACATCATTGGTAATCCAACTAGATAAAATTGAGCTTCTAAAATTTTCAAATTCCGTACCAAATGTGGCTGATTAGCAAGCCATTCATGTTGTCGCAATGTGACAAATCTACACCACAAATCAAACATGATACCTCATGCGATAAAATAAACACATTTTTTAAAAGGAGATTTTCCTAAGATAAATAGTGGATAAGACAATTTGGTTGTCATTCAAGGAAGATAAATAGTTGAATTGGAGAATGCATTGTCAATGCCACATGAGATTATAAAGGGTACCAGATCAATAGAGATACCATAGGTATAACACAATAATTTCGTACTTAAATATAGTCAATAAGATCTCCTTTAACCCATAGAATTCGGTCACTCAGCAACAGTAAATTGTGGAAACTTCAAGAAAGGATGAGCAAGTCCCTTGCTCAAATAGGTATAAAAGTATGCACCAATCGAGTTGAGAGAAACATAGTCCAACCATTTTAGCTACAAGGAGCCCTTTCCATTGCATAATAAAGAGTGCCAATAATAATAAGGGAGAAAATGAAATACCCCCCCTCATGTGTCCTATAACAATAAAGAAACACGTAAGGGTAGTATTGTTAAGATTTTTTTGTAAAGAAATAAAAGCAATAAAATAACTCTTTTTTTGAATGATTAGTAAGTGTGTTATCAAAAATTTCCTTTGGCTAAAGAGACCCATGGCATGTGAGCAAAACTCCTCTCTGTAGTAGTCTTTTTATTGTGTGAGTTGGTTATCCATATTGTATGGATCCTTTATGGTAAACTTCTCTATATGAATAGGCTAATAGTTGCAGTAGATTTTCCATAGTGCACAAAAACAACCCTTTAATAAATCCCACAATGCAAGAACAACCTTCAAGAAACCTCGCACGAATAAATTTACTATGTGTGAATAAAGTTTTGTGTTGGGTAATGTCAATACTCCTCTTTGTATGAACATGCCTTTGAAAAATACTCTCAATATCAGAAACTCTTACACGATATTCACATAGGAATTGCACTTTATGATAACAAAAGGAACGTGAAAAGGGTTTGTCATAAAGGGCTTCTTGAATGACCCGTCCCTTTTAAATTTTTGGGTGTTGCCTTAAAAAACAAATGAGAAATTTAAGCTTATTAGTTGTTTCTTTTAAAATCTTTTTCTTTGAAAGAAACAGCACCCTGACAAGATCAAAAGAAGCAGGCACACAATTGAGACCTCCATCTGTTAAATCAACGGCAGTTGAGGAGATGTTTTTCGAAGCCTTGAAAATGGTTTTGAGGCTCTAATGGTAGCAAAAGTGAATAAGTGGTTCCTAATCATACTCTCCCCTTTTTTAGAGCAAACCACTAGTCTCCACAAATAGCACTATCAAAGTGGTTTTGCATTGTTCAACTATCCACAAGTTCTTGAATGGAGAGAAAATTGATTATTTAAAAAACCTTTGCAAGGTCCCTTTTGTACACTTCTTTTAAAGAAAAAGACATGGAAGATAATGAAGCCCAACAAAACCACTGTGCACATTGTTTATCCAACATGTGTAAAAGTCTGAAGCTTGATGTGGATGATGGAACATCCTTCAAGATGGATGTATGTCTCCTTTTCCATATTGAGGCATCGTCTGATGCCAATGTTGTTGGAATCCATAACTTAAGTAAATATTGAAGAAATTTGAGAAACCAACAAATTACAAAGGTGAAGAATTTAGATATAATTCATGCACAAGACACTAATTGGGCATAATCATACCCCCATGCATTGGGAAGGTACTTCCACACTAACGAAATATCAATAAATAAATAATCATTGTACCCTCACTTGTGCTCCACTAAAAAATAATAATCTACCCATCATTGCAACATAAAACACATTAATTTATCTAACAGCCACCTTGCATAATGCAACTGGTACCACACTTTCACATGTGCAACAAGTCACAATCATGTGGTGAGTTCTCAAATAAAAATTCACATAAAATAAATCATCAAATCTATTTTTCATGACATACTTCCCAGTTGAGGAGCAAATGTTTGCACTTGCTTAGGCTCTTGAAATAAAGTACTTACAAGAAAAGAATTAGTATCAAGTCTCAAACAATGAGTACAAAATTTTAAAAAGACTTAAATCAAGAACATAAAGAACTCAAGTATTTCCTCACCCACATATCACACATTCTAATGTCCCATACCACTAGAATATGGAATATGTGTCATATTTTGATAACTCAAAACATCATTGGTGATCCAAGTGGATAAATTTGAGCTTCTAAATTTTTCAAATTCCACACCAAATGTGGGTGGTCAGCCATCCATTCATGCTATCTTAATGTGACAAATCTACATCGCAAATCAAACATGATGCCTCATGGGATAATATAGCCACATTTTTAAAAAAAATGGGAGTTTTCCAAGATAAATAGTGGATAGAACAATTTGGTTGTCATGCAAGGAAGATAAATGGTTGAATTGGAGAATGCATTGTCGATGCCATGTGGGATTATAAAAGGTTCAGATCAATAGAGACACCATAGGTATAACACCATGATTTTGTAGGAAAATATAGTCAATAAGATCTCCTTTAACCCATAGAAGTCAATCACTCAATAACACTCAATTGTGGAAACTTCAAGAAAGGATGAACAAGTCCCATGCTCAAATAGGTATAAAAGTATGCACCAATCGAGTTGAGAGAAAATTAGTCCAAATTCTTTACCTACTAGGAGGCCTTCTCGAAGCATAATAAAGAATGCCAATAATAATAAGAGAGAAATTGAAATACCTCCCCTCATGCATCCCACAATAATAAAGAAAAATGTAAGGGTAGTATTATTAAGATTTTTCTATAAAGAAAGAATAGCAAGAAAATAACTCCTTTTTTTTAAGATTTGAAAGTGTCCTATCACAAATTTTCCCTGGTTAAAAGAACCATGGCATGTGAGCAAAACTCCTCTCTAGTAGGCTTTTTATTGTGTGAGTTGGTTGTCCATATTGTATGGATCCTTTATGGTAAACTTCTGTGTATGAATAGGCTAATAGTTGCAGTATATTTTTCATAGTGCATAGAAATAAACCTTTAATAAATCCCACAATGCAAGAACTACCCTTTAAGAAAGCCCGCACGAATCAATTCACTACGTGTGAATAAATTTTGTTGTTGGGTAATGTCAGTACTTGTCTATGTATGAACATGCCTTTGAAAAATCCTCTTGAACTAGATCAAAAACTCTTACACAGTATTCGCACAAGAATTGCACGTTATAATAACAAGAGGAATGTGAAAAGGGTTTGTGATAAAGGGCTTCTTGAATGACTTGTCCCTTTTAAATTTCTCGGCACTACCTAAATAAAATGAATGAGAAGTTTAAGCTTATAAGCTATTGCTTTTAAAAGCTTTTTATTCGAAAGAAATGGCACCCCAATGAGATTGACAGCATCAAGCACACAGTTGATGTCCATCCGTCAAATCGACGGTAGTTGAGGAGGTGTTTTTTGGCATCCTTACAATGGTTTTGAGGCTTTGATTGTAGAAAAAGTAAATCAATGGTTCCTAATCATACTCTCCCCAACTGTCCACAAATTCTTGAATGGAGAAAGGTTTATGTATTTAAAAAACCTTTGTTGCAAGGTCCCTTTTGCACACTTTCTTTAAAGAAAAAGACATGAAAGATAGTGAAACCCAATCTTTGATAATAAAACCATTGTGCACAATGTTTATCCAGCCTATTAAAGATCGAAGCCTGATGTGGATGGGCATGTTGAAACCGCATATGTTCATCGGGGGAACGCCCTTCAAGATGGATGTATGTCTCCTTTTCCATGTTGATGCATGCTCTGATGCCAATGTTGCAAGAATCCATAGCTTAAGTGAATATTGAAGAAAATTGAGAAACCAACAAATTACAAAGGTGAAGAGTTCAGAGATAATTCATGCTGCAGACACCAATTGGGTATAATCATACCCCCATACATTGGGAGGGTACTTCCCAACCCATACCCCCATGCATTGGGACGGTACTTCCCAATGCATGTATTTTTAATTTTGGATTATCTTCGTGTCTAAGATACATGCTAACCATTACTTTTAGGCTCTTGCTTTGTAGGAATGCTTTCCCCCCCATAAAAGTATGGTCCTAAAAATATCACTCTCTAGTCTATCCTAAGGTTTTTACATCAAAATAATATTTGAGCCTTTCTAAGGCTTTGTTAGACTTTTAAGAAAATAAGATTCCAATAAATAAATTGTGTGTGTGCATACAATAATCAACTAGCCATTCATGTTGTCTCAATGTGACAAATCTACACCACAAATCAAACATGATGCCTCATGCAATAACAAAACAACATTTTTTACAAAAAGGAGAGTTACCCAAGATAAATAGTGGATAGCACAATTTGGTTGTCATTCAAGTAAGATAAATGGTTGAATTGGAGAATGCATTGCTGATGCCATGTAGGATTATAAAAGGTACAATATCAATAGAGATACCATAGGTATAACACCATGATTTTGAAGTTAAATATAGTCAATAAGATTTCGTTCAACCTATAGAAGCCAGTCACTCAGGAACACTAAATTGTGGAAACTTCAAGAAAGGAACAACAAGTTTCGTGCTCAAATAGGTATAAAAGTATTCATCGATCGAGTTGAGAGAATCTTAGTCCAAACCTTTTAGCTACTATAAGCCCTTTCAGTTGCATAACAAAGAATGCCAATAATAATTAGAGAGAAATTGAAATACTCCCCTCATGTGTCCCACAACAATAAAGAAAAATGTAAGGGTAGTATTATTAAGATTTTTTTGTAAAGAAATAATAGCAAGAAAATAACTCATTTTTTAAATGATTTGTAAGTATGTTATCACAAAGTTTCCTTGGTTGAAGAGACCCATGGCATGTGAGTAAAACTCCTTTGTAGTTGCCTTGTTATTGTGCGAGTTGGCTATCCATATTGTATGGATCCTTTATGGTAAATTTGTGTGTATGAATAGGCTAATAGTTGTACTATATTTTCCATAGTGCACAAAAACAACCCTTTAATAAATTTGGCAATGCAAGAACAACCTTTAAGAAAGTCTACATGAATAAATTTAATGCATGTGAATAAATTTTCCTGGGTAATGTCAATGCTCCTCTATGCATGAACATGACTTTGAAAAATTCTCGGACTAGATCAAAAACTCTTACACGATATTTGCATAGGAATTGCACTTTATAACAACACAAGGAATGTGAAAAGGGTTTGTGATAAAGGATTCTTGAATGACTCATCCCTTTTAATTTATGGGCGCTACCTAAAAAAAGGAAAGAAAAGTTTCAACTTATAAGCTATTGCTTTAAAAAGCTTTTTCTTTGAAAGAAATGGTACCCTAACAAGATCGACAACACAGCAGCAAAGCACGGACACAATTGACCTCCATCCATAAAATGGATGGCAGTTGAGGAGCTGTTTTTCAGCATCCTGATAGTGGTTTTGAAGCTTTGATGGTAGCAAAAGTAAATCAATTGTTCTTAATCATACTCTCCCCTTCTTTGGAGCAAAACCACTAGTCTCCACAAATACCACTATCAAATTGGTTTTGGATTGTTCAACTATCCACAAGTTCTTGAATGGAGAAAATATTGGGTTTTTTAAAAATTAAAACCTTTGCAAGGTCCCTCATGCACACTTCTTTTAAAGAAAAAGACATGGAAGATAGTGAAGCCCAATCTTTTATAACAAAACCACAGTGCACAACGTTTATGCAGCATGTAAAAGACCAAAGCTGGATGTCGATGATGGAACATCCTTCAAGATGGATGTGTGTCTCCTTTTCCATGTTGACATATACTCTGATGTGAGTGTTGCAAGAACTCATAGCTTAAGTAAATATTGAAGAAATTTGAGAAACCAACCAATTACAAAGGTGAAGAGTTTAGAGATAATTCATGCACGAGACACCAATTGGGTGTAATCATACCCCCATGCATTGGGAGGTACTTCCCAATGCATTATTTTTAATTTTAGATTATCTTATTGTCCAAGATACATGCTCATAGCCTTACTTTTAGGCTCTTGCTTTGTATGGATGCTTTCCCCCCCCAAAAGAACGCTCCTAAAAATATCACTCTCTTGTCTATCCTAATGTTTTTACATCAAAATAATATTTGAGCCTTTCTTAGGCTTTGTTAGACTTTAACAAAATAAGATGCCAATAAATCAATTGTGTGTGTGTGCATACAATAATCATGTGTTCAAAAGCCCTTATAAACATATAATAAATCCACATTGATGAAATATCAATAAATAAATAATAATCACCGTATGCTAACTTACGCTCCACTCAAAAATAATAATCTACCATTTGTTGTAACATAAGACATATTCGTTTACCTAATAGCCACCTTGCACAATGCAACCGGTACCACACATTCACATGTGCAACAAGTCACAATCATGTGGTGAATTCTCAAATAAAAATTCACATAAAATAAATAATAGAATCTATTTTTCATGACATACTCCCTAGTTGAGAAGAAAATGTCAACACTTACTTAGGTTCTTGAAATAAAGTACTTAGAGAAAAAGAATTAACATCAAGTCTCAAACAATGAGTACAAAAATTTAAAAATACTTAAATCAAGAACATAAACAACTCAAGTATTTCCTCACTCACATATTACACATTCTAATGTCCCATACCACTAGAATATGGAATATGTGTAGTATTGTGATAACTCAAAATGTCATTCTTAATCCAACTAGATAAAATTGAGCTTCTAGAATTTTCAAATTCCATACCAAATGTGGGTAGTCAGCCACCCATTGATGATGTCTCAATGTGACAAATCTACACCACAAATCAAACATGATGCAAAAAAAAAAAAAGGAGAGTTACCCAATATAAATAGTGGATAGCACAACTTGGTTGTCATTCAAGGAAGATAAATGGCTAAATTGAAGAATGCATTGTCGATACCACGTGAGATTATAAAAGGTACCAGAGCAATAGAGATCTCATATATATAAAACCATGATTTTGCAGTTAAATATAGTCAATAAGATCTCCTTTAACCCCTAGAAGTGAATCACTTAACAACACTAAATTATGGAAACTTTAAGAAATGACGAACAAGTCCCTTGCTCAAATAGGTATAAAAGTATGTACCAATCGAGTTGAGAGAAACTTAGTCCAATGTTTTAGCTCCTAGGAGCCCTTTTTGTTACATAATGAAGAATACCAATATTAATAAAAGTAAAATTGAAATACCTCACCTCATGTGTCCTACAACAATAGTATCTCTTAAGAGAATTATCTTATTTCTATTGAATTCGGGTAGAAATTTTTAGAAAAACCTGTGGTATCGCGATTGGTAAAGGGTTATTATCCACTCTCGTGACTCCGTTAGTGACTCTTGTGCTCCCAACTCCAACTGTTGCTTCCACGTTAGAAGGGTCACTCGCGATTCCCACTTTTGAATTCTTTTTCTTCGAGGCCATGACAGAAATATGATTCGTAGAAGGAGAAGAACACGATAGTAATACTAGCTAGCAAAGGTGTAAGACTCTTGATGATGATGATGGTTATTGCGGGATTTGATGATGAAGGCCTCATGGATGGTTCTTCTCGTTTCGTGGAAGAGCAATACTTCTCTCTCTCCTAGAGGCAAGTAAGGGTAAGAACAAGAGTTGCTCTTTCTCTAGTATAAAGCAAGAGTGAGAGAATAGGACCTTTTCCACATTTTTCTTTCTCATAAAAATCATGTATAAAAAACACATGGCCTTCACTAAATATAGATTTTTTCCATCATTTTTTAGAATATCTCAAAGCATCTTATGCCCTTCCATGTGTGACCCCCTCGCCAGGCCTTCAATCACATGCCATCTTAAGATTAACTTCCAAGGTGACAATGGAAAGCAATAAATAACCATACTCTATAAAGTAAGATATTTGAATGAGTCCACTACTATGTATAATTATCCTCTTATGTCCTCCAAGGTGAGCTACTAATAACTTAATACCCTCCGCATTAGCATGTCTTTCCTTAAGGTGAATGCTAGATCCTAAGGCCTCATGGTAGTCATTAGAATGAACATTTTTCAATGATATCTTGCCCCTTTTTCACACTCTCCCTTTTCCTTTATCCATGCAAAAGCACTCTAAAAATATTGCTAGGAGCATGCCACATTTAATGTATGCTTAAGTCATGTATTGCCATCTACTTCATCATCAAAAGTATCGAGTCCTTCATCCACCCTCCAAACTCCTCGCCATAGCATTGCAAGTTCCCCAACTCTTGTCTTATTGACCTAACATAAGGGAAACAAAGCAAACTGTACATGCTACCATACTTGTTGTCCAACCAAAACATACTAATAGTGATGTTGACTTTTTCTACTCTAAACAATTGATTCACGGACATCTTCCATGGTTTTTTGCGGCGAGTGGATGCACAACATTATGACATCATCCCCTACGAGGTCTAGTAGTTGGCATTTATGAGGAGGGCGGATCTATTGCAAGCTAGTGTTGAGCCAAGAAGAAGATACTAGTGAATACGCCTTCCAAGACCATGAAAACCTGGGTAAGGGAGGCTGCAAGTACTCTTACAGACCTTGAATTTTAGAAAAGAAGGTGTGGAAAAACCCTCTTCTTACACACAAAAACCATGAATCACTGCGCACAACATATTTTATGACAAATTACTTCCTCATTCCCTCTCTCAAGAGATCGGACATGAAGCACAAGAGAAGGGAACAAGAGTTGCGCAGAATGAGAGAGAGAGAGAAAGAATCGTAAGATTAGAAGATAAAGGAGAGAGGTAGTTAAAACCACCTTTTCCAACCTTCTTTCCCACAACCTTTCAAACCTCCTTTTTTAAAAATTCATTTTATTGAAGCACAAAATACAAAATTATTCTTAGGTTCATAGCCTTTATAGTTTGTTAGGCCAAGTACAAATGAGATTTACATGTCCAAAAGACCATGTAGTCTGCACTACATTTGACAATACGTAGCATTGATTTTTGACAAATTTTGCACTAAAATAAGGGTTCATCATTTCTCCCACACTGGAAAGGTGAGCTCCTGCAAACCAAGATTGGTGAAGACCCGCAACTCTTCATCACTTTGCTTCATCAAAAGGCTTCTTTGACCTTGAGACACTCCCACACTTATTCTTCAAACTCCTTGTTACATAGAACACAAGAAAGATCTCCCATCCGCCTTTGGTCCACAAAAAGAACAACCTCACAACATGGTAAAAATGACTTTGCCACCTTGAAGCTTTGTGCAAGAAAGGCCCCATAAAAAGATTTTGCTGTTTAGCACACCCTCACTAATGATTTTTTCAATAAAGATCTCCTCCCATGGCCTTGTGAATCTTAGACATGAGTTTGATTTCAGCTTAGGATTAACTATTATCATGATTACTTTGTGGGATAGAGAAGAGGCCAAGGATTGTGTGAATTGAACTCTAATTTTAGGGTTTTTTTTTTTTGAACCAGGATTGAGAAAATATATACGTCGACTGTTGTGAATCCATTGATGTGGGAATGGAGAAAGCCAATGGATGCACTCTAAATGTGGCATAGTACATCTTCTATAGTCGATTGTAGGCCACCCCAAAATATACTACAATCGTATGTTGCGCTCAAATCTTCTTGTCATAATACCTTCTTTTCATCTATCTATCAGATCTTCCTGTCATAATACCTTCTTTTCATCTATCTGTTCATCTCACTAATCTTTTGATGCTTCTCTTTGTGCTTGCTTTTGGTCAGCGATTTCCTGAGGCTATCCCAACATGGTTCTTATGAGAAAGCCACCTTTGTTTTCATCCCAATAGGAAATTGATGCTAAGCCACCCATGCTTAAGCACATAGGCTACACAGATTTCAGATTTTGATAGCTTTGTTCTTCTCAATTTGCCACTGAAAATCCATGTTCTCTGGTCTTATTAGTCTATTCTTCTAATGAACAGCATCGAATGCCAGTAGACATAGTCGTTCTCTAATTTTGGCTTCTTTCCTAGCATTCTAGATCACCTCCCTCCCGGCAGACGCACCAGTGAATACACCTTCCAAGACCATGAAAACCTGGGTAAGGGAGGCTGCAAGTACTCTTACAGACCTTGAATTTTAGAAAAGAAGCAGTGGAAAAACCCTCTTCTTACACACAAAAACCATGAATCACTGCGCACAACATATTTTATGACAAATTACTTCCTCATTCCCTCTCTCAAGAGATCGGACATGAAGCACAAGAGAAGGGAACGAGAGTTGCGCAGAATGAGAGAGAGAGAGAGAGAAAGAATCGTAAGATTAGAAGATAAAGGAGAGAGGTAGTTAAAACCACCTTTTCCAACCTCCTCTCCCACAACCTTTCAAACCTCCTTTTTTTAAAATTCATTTTATGGAAGCACAAAATACAAAATTATTCTTAGGTTCATAGCCATTATAGTTTGTTAGGCCAAGTACAAATGAGATTTACATGTCCAAAAGACCATGTAGTCTGCACTACATTTGACAATACGTAGCATTGATTTTTGACAAATTTTGCACTAAAATAAGGGTTCATCAACTAGTGTTTGGTATACCGTGATTTGAGGTCGTGTATATATATGAAAAGTGAGGAGAACCTGCTATAGAAGCCAAAGAGATGTCGAAGTGTTGAATGACATGCTCTATGATTAGGGGGACTTGTCTTCATCATAGGAGAGTGTAACTATGATAGCAGAGCTAGGAGCTTTGCTTCGTTATCATTGGACGGGTGAAGAGAGGAAGATGCCATCATCGAACAAAAAAAGAAAAAAATGGCCTATTTTGCACACTAAGAGACTATAGCTATGATCGACTTCATTGGAGAAGCATCATGAGGTCACAATTTGAAGATGCGCTTTTTGGCCTATAATGATCAAGGAGGTTTAATTAAAATGTTTATATTACTCCTTTCATATCACCCCTGATTTGAAATATGCATCTTCTTTATGAAGTCTTCAGTTCTGATGCTTTGATGTCTTGCATGCTCATGATTCTATGATGAAGCATGTGATAACCAACACTATCAATGTTGATCAAAACAAAAGGAAAAAAAATTAAACTATGTCATATGATAGCTTTATTTTTCATCCATACTTCATTGCTATCTATTCTTTGTATTAATAGAGTATTACACCTCATCCAACTAAAGCTAAATCTATTTATTTGATGAGATTACTTAAAGGCTAATCAATCTATTCCATGTCGTGGTTTTATTGATGTTGCATATGGTACTCAAGGTTTTTTTGGTTAATATTTGCAAGTTTGGGCTCATAATTACCATGTTCTAGCTTGATGATGGTGTTCTATGTGGTGTCTTGTGGCCACACAGAAATATACTCACATGTATTTTGTGGATATAATAATTTTCTCATGATTATCTTATATTGGTGTGATAGTTCATATGGTGCTCGTGAGCAAAGAATTGTGTTACTACTTTGTGTGGCTGGTTGGTAGTCTTGGGTTGGGTCTACTAGATTGGTTTGTTTCTCTTGCACTACTAAGAGTGCTCTACGTATCATAAGAGTTAGAAGTAGCATCTATTGAGTCAAGTACCAAGTCACATACCCTTTTTGATGCTCCTTTGTCTCTTCTTAGATTCGGGTTGTACTTGGGTTTTTTCCTTATACACCGCTCACATGAAAACATTGATGTTAGGGACGTCCCTATGTTGTCCTTGGAGGAGTCCTTCTAGTTGTTGATGAAAAATTCTTCTTAGTACACGGTAAGTCGTTTGGTGATAGATGAAAAGGTTGCTAAAGATTATGATATTGCTTGTATCCTTGACAAGTGACTTGCAATGGTGGATGAAGATTTGCTTGAGGTTATGGAAGAAGTCCAAGTTAGTGAAAAATATGTGAAGTGACTTGCAATGGTGGATGAAGATTTTATTGAAGGTTATAGAAGAAGTCCAAGTTAGTGAAAAAGATGTGAGGGTGTGAAGGTTATAGTAATCTTTTGTACCTACAATGAAAAATATCATGTAATAGTTTCCCTAGGAGAAGTTCCAGACTCCTCATTATGCTAGCACGTGACTTCTATTGATAGTTTGGAAGATGGGTCGAGCTCAAGTGAACTTAGAGCATTATCCTATACCTGAGGACCCAACATTGCATAGATTATTGTGCAAATATGCAAATATTATGTGACTACGTGTGCATACTTAGGTATTACGTAGTTAGAAGATTATTCCATTGGTTCTTCATAGTTGTGTAGTTGATGAAGCAAGGGGACTTGATAGGTTGGGTAAATTTACCAATACTAAGGGAAACGGTACCTGAAGAAGATCATAGGAGATGCTACTAGTATGTTGGACAATGCATTATATCATAGCTAAATGATTTTGAGCAGGCCTCTTGTAGTTGCAATTAGTTGTGGCAATTTGAGATCATGGTCTCCCTTTCAAGTGGCTTTTAACATTGTTTTTCGTGTCAATTGTGATGACATGGAATGAATGAAGAATAGAGAGAAAAAAAGTGTAATTGACTCAAGGTGATAGGTCTAATCACATGTGAGACTAGCTCCCTAGGCATGTCCTACTCTTAATGTGCCCTAACAAATGCACATAAATTTGGAAGGAGGGCTAGGGGGTGCACAAACCCAGTTGACCAAGGACATCTAATGTACCTAGCTTAAGGACTCCTAGGTACATTGTTGTGATCATAAGTACATATTTCTATTCTTCTTCTTCTTCTTCTTCTTTTGAATAAATATATAAATGCCATACAATGGGGCTTTCAACCTTACACTAGAAAACTTTAGGTTGGGAAGGCTAATCATGGTAAAACTCTAGCTTTTCTATGCATTTGAAAAATATTGTCGCAAAAATGATTTGGTATGTGAGCCTTTGTGTTGGAAAATTTATTGTTGATGAAGAATTAAGTATTGAGACTTTAGGAAAGACATTGCACTTCCTACTAGGATAGCAAGAAAATTGAGGTATTAGTTAAAGTAGATTTTTCTTGACAAAGTTTGCTCCTCTATATCAACTTTCTTTTTGTGCATCCTTGAGGTAAATCATGAGCTCTTTAGAAGCTATTAACTTGTTACTTCCTTGATGTCAGCTTTCAAACGTATCACATGTCACTTGTTTTGTTTGCATTAAGTTGATAAAATTGAGAGCACATGCAATCAAGTTCAAAAAGTATTATAATTTGAAAGTTTGAAAAGAGATTTTGGATGTAACATTTACCAATTACTAGTTCTAGACTCATTAATAGCTCACTTGTCAAGTGTTCCCTCCTCACAAGGTATTGTGTATATAGTGTGCTTTTTTTGTTTTTAAACTAATATGATTGATTCTATTATATACAATAATCATAATGAATTGATTTGATAAACTATGGTACAATGTTGCTCCACCTATGAAGAAGCCAATTATAGAAGTTGGGATTGTATTGGAATGCAATGTGGAATTGTGGCACTTTTTTGAAAAATAGTATACATGCAATGGCATCAAGTACCAGTTCCCTCAACCCAATCAGCTAGCAAAAGTAATTCTTTCTCTATCAAGAGTTTATTCAAAAAAAGGCGACCTTGGATTGGTTCAAGGAGTTCAACATTTTGTACTATTGTGAGTTTCTTTTGCAAGAGCCATTAGTGGACCATTTTTTATCTAATATATTATGCCCTTTTGCTTTTAGTTCTAGTGTGGACTTCCTCCAACTTTCCTTCACCATTCTTAGTGTAGAACAAGGGAATCGAATGAAGCTCCTCAACTCCATCTTTTGACATATGTTGCATCAGTACATCAACAATTTCTAGGTATCATGCACAAATGTATTCTTTCTCTGGCCACTTAATGAGCCAAGTGAGGAATGAAGTTCATGTGGTAAGACCTTCAAGCTCTACATGAACAACCACATACATAAGCAACTTTATTTTATCATGGATATCCTTGTGGCACTCTGTTACCTATCGATTCTCCTTTTTTGCTATTTCTCTTGCCATTTCCACAATAGATTTTTAGAGAAATTGAATCTTGAAATTAAGGGGTAGTTCTAGTTGACAATAACGTTGCTTATGAGTTGTTCAATTACTTGTGCTTGTTGTTTTTAAATCTTGCATCCCTCTTCACTAGATCCTTGGTGAAAGTGTTATTGAACTTACTAGGTCTAGATGTATTTTTAATGGTATTTTTGGTACCTTTTTGTTGCATATATTCTAATTGTTTTCCTTTAGGATTTGCTTTCATGATCTAAATTCAAGTGTTCATACATTTTATGCCATAGTCTAGTGGGAGAAAGAGGGGCTAATCTTTAATTTTGCATGGTTGCAAATGCTAAAGGTGATCCATCAAGTTTGAAGAGTCTCCCATGCTTCTTTCCTTTTGCTCCTTTGCAGTAATCTTTTATCTCTTTCATGAGGCATTGCTAGCCTTCAAATTCCATTTTTTGAAGCCTTTTTCTATATGTCTCCAAGCAAGAGTAGGATCTTGGTCAATGAGGGGTACCAAGAGAACATCTCCAAGTGTTTTTTTTCAGCTTTCTATTCAATTGGACAAGTACATCTCCTTTACTTATAATAGCATTAGGAGTACTATCTACAACATAGATATTGCCATTGTGAGTAGAAGGAAGTCAAAGAAATATTCAATGTGTATAATATGTGGGATCTTATCCCACTATCAATCCACCATTGTTCTTCTTTGATTCTAAGGTCTATGCTATTGGCTTGTATAGTCCGCTCAATAAAGAGTAAAGAGTTGTCTTGGAAGAATCATAGAGCTTCCTTCATTAGTAATTAGTTAGCTAAATTTTCATTCCAACAAATTGCTTCTTCCTACAATACTTCTCAAAATACCTATATTTTGAACAATAATAGCATTGATTTGAGTTATGACCATCTTTACCTATATCTCTTCCTCTACCTCTAAAGGCATGGTGTCCTCTTCCATAAGAAGCATGATTATTTTCATGAGATCATTAATCGTTATTATGGTGGGCTAGTTGATTGATGTCTTCCTCTTCCTCTTTGGATGTGGAATCATCCTCTTTCTCTTGTTGACAAGAGGGTTGTTAATTGTGTTTGTAGAAGTACTTGTAGAGTTGTGATTAAGAATGTCCTTCATGAATACTTGTCTTTAAACTTTATCTCTAAGAACTTGCTCCATCTCATTAAGTGAAGGTTTTTAGCTTAAAATAATGGAGCCTTGTATAAGTCCTTCATATTCTTCCTTCAAACCATGAATGATGATTGTAGAGAGCTTATTGTATGTCCCCTACAATAGTTTGCTCATATAGATTATTCCCACTTTTAATGTAGTTTGTGGCATTCTTTTCTTTATTTCTCTTTGCATTGGTAAGCTTGGATCTCAAGGATATTTCCCTTGAGGTACTCTTTTACTCATAGATGTTCTTGAAGATCTCCTATGTAGAAATAACATGACACAATAGACAGGATTTGAGCAAGGAGTAGAGAACACACAATAAATATGAGAAGAATAGAAACTGCTTCATTTTCATACAATTTGATACAAAGATGGCTTTGTCCACTTGTGCGCTTCCACTATGAAGCTTAGATGGTGATATAGACATTTGATAGATGAAGAGCTTAAGGATATTTGGAAGAACTCTAACTAGGGTGAAAGATAGACTGATGATGGCTTTGGAGGGGTCTTCCTTTTATAGCTTGGGAAGGTGGTCTAGTTGGCATGTCTGACCATATTATGAACCTAGTCAGCCAAGGAATATTCCCTTTACTATCGAGTCAATGGGGGCGCTACCCTTGGACCCCCGTGAAGGGGGCCTATCAAATACATTTGGCTACTCTCTTCAAGAAGCTTAGAAAACATAGGCTAATTATTATTGAAAAGAAGTGTGAGCTACTTATATCAAAGATTCACTTTAGGACATATTGTCACAAAAAGTGGTGTTGAAATGGATCTTGCAAAAGTTGAAGCAATATATGGCTTGCTTCACTTCATAACTTTCATGATGTATGTAGTTTTCTTAGGCTATGTTTATATTACAAAGTTTTTAAATGCAGCTGATGAGATTGAAATTTTAACAAGGTATAGAAAAAATTTTGCAAGTTCACGAGAAAGAGTTAGTTGTTGCAATTCATGTTTTTTTCCACTCAAAAACCCTACTTGCTTAGGGATGATTTTGTTACATTTGTCATACACCTATCATACTCGGACACAAATCTTAGATATTCTTTGATGCACTAGTGATGTTAATCACTTATGCTATAGGATGAAGATAGTGTGATGTGGTGTCATGCTAGAATATCAAATTTACCATTGTGTGGGACAAAGGTAGAGTCAAAGGATATTACTGAACTATGCACAATGAGATCAAGAGATACTACTATCTCTCTTGAGAGCGTTTTTGGCTATTATGCAAAATCATGCAACTCAAGGACCAAAGATGCCTAGGATTATTTTTTGTCAAGATCATCCAATAGCACAAGGAGACTCTCTTGAGAGCTAAGAGAACAATAAGTCCCAAGAAACCTAGACATAACATCCCACAAAGTTCCTCATACTAGTGATAACCTAGGATCCTTCTACACCAACAACCACCTTCCTAATCCAAGGGAGTTATCTTCACGAGACATCACCCTAGGGCAAGCCATATCATTATATCAAGCAAGCCATCTTGGGTCCCCAATTGAATGACCCAACCATACTTACCATTGGCATATACAAACCATCATCAAACTGCCACAAGACGCACCCATTGGCATATACTTCAAACCCCCTAAATGTTGGAGTAAATGCAATATTTTATGAGGGAAACACAAAGTTGAGCGAAGACCACATTATCCTAAGTTTTTTCTATTTAATATTTAGTTTCAAGTATGGCTGTAGATTTGATTTTTACATTTGATTCACTTGACTTTGATTATATTCTTTAACAAGACATCATTGTAATTTTATTATATGCCATATTGGCCTTTTCCTTCCCTCCGCCCTCTCTCCAAGGCGGTTGAGGATCATGCTATAACACTACACAAAGATAAGATAATAGGTCCACCATTACGAACACAATCATCGATACCCATTTGAGGTGACTATAGAGCAAGCTATAATGTATGCAAACATATGAGACAGCATCCTCTAGCCAAGCTATACTCAAGATGCTCTCTCTCTCTCTCTCTCTCTCTCTCTCTCTCTCTCTCTCTCTCTCTCTCTCTCTCTCTCTCTCTCTCTCTCTCTCTCTCTCTCTCTCTCTCTCTCTCTCTCTCTCTCTCTCTCTCTCTCTCTCTCTCTCTCTCTCTCTCTCTCTCTCTCTCTCTCTCTCTCTCTCTCTCTCTCTCTCTCTCTGTGTGTGTGTGTGTGTGTGTGTGTGTGTGTGTGTGTGTGTGTGTGTGTGTGTGTGTGTGTGTGTGTGTGTGTGTGTGTGTGTGTGTGTGTGTGTGTGTGTGTGTGTGTGTGTGTGTGTGTGTGTGTGTGTGTGCACATGCATGCATGCGCGCGCGCACGCGCGCACACACACACGCATGTACGCATGCTCACACATTAAACAAATTGTCTCATAAAGAATTTTAGCCCTTTTGTAGACATTCATATTGAGAAGCAAAGCAAAGAAATCTTTGAAAAATATGAGCTCGGTTCAAAATCAATCCTTTGTAAATTATTTGTTATGAAAGACAATCTCTTTGAGCTAAGTAAAGAGGATTGCTACAAACCTAGAGCAACATAAGAAATTGAGCATGCACATGAATCAATACAAGATAAAGTAGCTTCATACTATAATATTATTAAAAAGAGTGCATTTTCTCTTCTATACCTACCAAAACCAAACACACCAACCTAAACTAACTAATGAATATTTGGACCACAATTAGAGGACAATGTGACCTACCAAGCCAAAATTCAGATTAAAGCATGTGCAATTGAGATTTAGTAGAATACTGACTATTTTCGTATAGTACTTCCATTAAGAAGAGTGCATTCTTACCTTCCAAAACCAAACATACTAGCCTACACGACAACTGAGAAATATTTGGGCCAAAAATAGGAGGACACTCTCCTTGTGAAAATCAGGAAGAGACTGCATACTAAGCTAGAACTCACATCCAAACACTAATAGTATATAAACAAAACACAAAAGTGTATAGTGTTGGCTTTCCCTTCAAAATCAATCAACAAACCCAACTACTCCAAAACAAGGATTACATTATCATAGTCACCAAACCCAAGTTTCAATTTCAAATATCAACCATCAAGAATAATATGACCCCCAATAGTGCCATAGTGATCTCCAACTTTGTCAAAGCTTGTTGATGTATAAATTTATGTATTGACAACTTCAATCCAACAATCCTAATGAACATGAAAAATAGATGAATACAAGGCATTGAGATCTCCTTCTTTGAAGCCTGTAGAGAAAAATATGAGCATGATCACTTGGGTTCACAGCAAAGGCAATCCATGTCTTCTTTGATTGTGCTTTTGCAACCCAAAAATGTGGGACTCACTATGGATGATTGTAGTCTCATGGACGATTTTCACTTGTAAAAGACTAGCATAGTCAATGTATTCATTATTTTCCTTGTATAATTTCTATGTTCACCTAATAACACAACCATCTTCTCTATTCGTCAGACACATTGCAAGGAGTTGTCTAAGCATTCCCCACCCTGTGCTCCACGCCATCAAAAGAAATCCTAAGGAAACCATTTAAATGTCTCCTATGCACTTAAACACATCCCATTGTTTACCTTCCACACTGAATTTTGTTAACAAGGATTAGTTCTTCACAAATTTGATGTACAAGAGAAGGCACATGAATGCATGATAATGTTCTAACTAGTAGCTTGTTGTTTAAGTAGGGGTACATCAACCATTACAAATAGCATTTTTGTAAGGTCATGAACTTTGAGCCTATCATGGGCATGTCTAGGAGCTTCCCTTATAGAAGCCTATCACGGGCATATCCAAGAGCTTCCCTCATAGATGCATGTTTACATTCTGAAAGATTAGACTTGCATAGGAAATGACCTCCATCTCCTTGACTCAACATTCATTTTGCCCAATGGAACCCTCTCACTTTCCACCAACACACCAAGTGTCAAATGATTGCAATTCATCTTTTCCAAAAGCTAATGAGTTTGTTTTTTGCTACCTCAACAAACACTTCACTTGGTGCATCCCTCCATTGATGGCATAACTCAACTTGCCGCCACAAATCACAATTAGGAGGTAGAAGTAGTTGTTAAGGGTGACCTGTCTATAATGTTATCCAAGTCTATGTTCAATGTGCTACTAATATGCGTAGAGGCAATGTAGTCCCTTTGCATGGCAAAGGTTTTGAAATGCAAACTCACCATTTGTTTATTTGATTCTAGGCACACTTATACAATAGGATTGTAAAGATAAGCATTTGAGGCGGAGTTCAAAATATTCTTGAAGATCCTTCTCTATCAATGTTATCCCCTTTGACTCAAAACATATAAACAAGGTTCAAAGAGAGGCATCGCTTCTTCTGAATGTCTATTATGTGCACCATTTTTTAACTTAGAATGTGGCACAAAGGGTATGAGAGGACAAGAATATGTAAACTAAAACAATCATTGAGGTATGAGAGGACAATAATATATAGAGTAAGACAATCCTTGAAAAATATTGAAGTAATGATGCATCAACAAAAGCAAACCCCTTTAATGTTCTTCAACACCCATAACTGCCAATAAAGAGGAATAAACTCTCTACAAACCATTTTGAAGTTATGAGTCCAAACATACATTCACATGTACACGAAGATAGCTTGGAGGAGATGTAGGCCCATATCCAACATATGTGAGGACTCCCAAAAGGGTGACCAATAGGAAGTTGCCTTTCCCCCCCCATGGCATCTATATTGATCAATATGTATTGTTTACTTGAATTTTGTTAACAAGGATTAGTTATTTACAAATTTGATGCACAAGATACTTGAATGTATGACAATGTTCTAACTAGTAGCTTATAGTTTAGGTAGGGGCACATCAACCATTAAAAATAGCATGTTTATAAGTCTTGAACTTTGAGCCTATCATGCACCATTTTTAGTTACATATGCTAGAGTATAAGAATGGTTGTTTGACAAGGCACTTTGAGAAAGCATGCTACGTAGTTTACTTGCAATCACCTACATCCTAAGGCTAACACAATTCTATATCGAGACTTTTCAATGTGCTAGGCTTGGAATATGCAAAAAAGAATGTGGACAAAGAGTACCCAAGGAAATACATGTGTAGAGAGATACTTGTATCTACTCATCATTTTAGACAGAACATACACATCATTTGAGACATTGCATACAATTAACAATGTGATGTATTCTACATTTATGGAGACTCGCATTGTAAAGGGTTTATTGGAAACTAATGAAGAATGAAAAACATACATACATGAAGCTACATTAATGCAAACAATTGCACATTAAGACTATTTGTGTCAATTTTGATCTTTTATTCACCCCCCAACCTGGTGTACTTTGAAAAGAGTTTTCAATGTTGTTAATAAATGATGTAGTGCATCAATAGTCTTTACAAAATAGAAAAAATGTTTATCTACAAGATATGGCCAATAATCAAGCTTGGATCCATATTCAAAAAATTATCATAAACTATCTACAATGAGTACACAAATTGGTGGATACATTATTGTGAATGCATATCCTTGCTTCTATGTTTCAATGACAAGTATTTCCTTTCCTAATCTCACATTGATAGTGGAATTGCTAGCTTCCAAGCTATGGGTGGACATTACAAACTAGAAATCCACTATGTATGGGGATGACATGCATGGGACTTCCTTGGTGGTTGCATACATCCCCATGCTAATGTATTGCCAAGTGAAACAAAATTTTAATAATAACAAAAGGCTTGGAACTAGTCCTCATTCATAAACATAGAGAGAAAATTACATGAGGTTTGAACTTTGCATTGTTGACTTTGTTGTATGTATCTTCGAAGATCCTACTTATTTTCCTAGGTAATCTTAAGAGAGGAGGATTGCAAAAGGAAGGAAAGTGTTACCATCACAAGTGAAACATAAAGAGATTAGTAGATACTCAAAGGATTTGTTTGTTTTTAGTTGGAATATATACAATTTGATTAAAAGTATTACATTTTGAATTGACAATTGGAGTGCATGATGACTTTGTTGATTCTTTCATAGCATTACCTTCACACAAGTATTGATAGAGCTATACTTATCAATATCTATTTTGATTAGTCTAATGCACAACCCTCAATTGTGTTTTGGGATCAATCTTTTCTCTTTTGCTTTCATAGGGTGCCAATCTATACACCAAACCATATTCACCATAGGCTCGAAGTCACGTCGACATTCTTAATAAACTCTATATGGATTGTTTATCTTGACCCATCTTATTGAGTTTATAGATAGTTTGGGATGCTCGCCTTGATGTTTTAATTCTAATCACTTTTAATCTTCTATTAGGCATCCCAAGCACTTCTACTTCATGGATTGAGATGCATGCACTCCATTCGAATTTTGAGATTGTGCACAAGTTCATTGTCAATATTGTTCCTACAAAGATGATAATTAATTCTCCCTCCATTCAAGCAACTTCCTATTAAATGATAGTCTATCCTTTCATAATTTTCGTGTATACACGTATTGATATTCTAAACTTTATTTTCATATTTCATGGTAAATGGATACATGCCTTCTATACATGCTTCACCATCAAGGAGGCCTAGCTTCAATATGGCCCACAAAATTGTTGTCATTCAAACCGAGACATGGTGAAGACTTTGGCTACCACACACTTCGACATTACTTGCCAAATGTAAGGATGATGGAGACTAAATAGAAATCTTGCCTAAGAGATGACATCCAACACAATGTTAGCTCCGTGCATAGTTTTTTAGATACATTGTCCTCGGGGACTAGCTCTAGAGATTAGTTGTTGTATTGATGAGTGGATACATGGCATTTGAACATCCATGTTGCTCGATTGTGATCTTAACCACATTATCCAACATTTGATAAAGAGACCTCTTCTAGCTCATAGGGGTGATTGCGAGAAGAACATGAAGAGCCATCAAGAGAATGATACTTATGGGTATCCTTTTTGTCAATATGACTCGTTCCTTAAAATACTTATTTTGCCCATAGAATATGTATTGGTTAGTGTTAATCATGCACTCCACATGATAATTGTCTAATATCTGAATGACCTTTCTTGCTTGCACTGCGTAATTTCTTATTAGTATGGAAATGCAACATCTCATCCATGGAGGGATCTACATGCTTGCTATTTTCTTTGCATAAGGTTTATAATTTCGACACTTCGACAATATTGTTGTAAATCCCTTTGCTAGGCTGAGACAATTGACACTTCATGAGGATGAATGCACACTATGACAATCCACTAGGTTTAGATGCAAGCTAGGCCAAAAGTATATAGATAATGATAGCAAAGAGGCTTCCTCACTACACTCTCAAAGAAAGGCATCTCATATCAAGTGGATTGCAAAACAATATGATTTAAATAGTTCTAGATGTAATTATCCTTCTATCTATCAATGGCCTTCAAATAAAAACCATCTATCCGCACTTGGTTTAAAGATAAAACTCTTAAGCAAATAAGAAAACAAACCTCATAGACAACAAAAAAATATTTGTACCAATTGCAACAGGCTATTTCCTTTACACCTTACAATTCAGGAGGTTTGATTTACCAATGTGATTCAGCGAAGACACTAATCGAGTCACTAGATACAATGGCATCTGAAAAGCATGCCAAGTGTTTGATACAGGCTCATAACAAGCAACTCCATTTGCTTAGATGGTCAAGAATGCACCTCAAAGAGGTCAATTGAAGTGCAAATTAATTTTACAACTTATCATTTTAATTAACTTGATGCCCGCACAGCTCTCTAAAAAGCATTGCCTCTTAATGTACTGCCAGAGGTGGTGGCTTCAAAGAATGATACCACCGAGCTGTACATTTTTGAACATCGATATTCATCCATATGGACTGTTCTCAGGTATCTTACAAAAGCCGGATATATAGAAACAAGAGTCAACTTCTAGTCCCCAACCAATAGATCAAGGAACAACTCTAGCAGAAATGAACAAAAGCAAAGATGAGACACACGAGATGAACCAAAAGCTGTCAAAGAAGCAGGACATGCTTTGATCTAGGAAAGCACAATTCTTCGCCAGACTACTACCAGTTTACTCCCTGTGAATCCAATAAGACTCTATTTCATCATATCCTCTTCATCTATATACTTAAGCATTCCACAGGCAAATAAAAGCAAACTCAGGGCAGACCTCTCAGAATGCGCTTACAAAGGTGGTTTCACATAAGTAGACATTAATCTTATCACATCTGCATCTTTAAATATGGATTTTGAAATGAGAAATAAGAGAATCCACTTGCTAAAACATCAGTGATTATTTTCATTGAATAGCATATGCTGTCTATTTCTTTTTGTCGAATCACTTGATACAACTAGATCTGGGATATGAAAGACCAAGAATAACATCCAGGCAGTTTCTTCGAGCCAGAAAAAGGATGGGGAGGAAACTATTAACCAGGCCTAGAGTCCAAACACACTGAGTCTGAACCTTGAACAGTACACAGATATAAAAGCAGAACTGCAAAAAGCACACTCAAGAATCCACTAAACCACATCCTTGCATTCTTAACAAACCTTCGAAGATGAAATCTTGAGGTGAGAAACCATTGATGCATACGAGAAAACCACTAGTACTGAGGAAGTGCAGCAATCCATAGGATCAAAAATGAGGATGCACGCTATGCAGGCGAAGAGGAGGCGCAGTAGACTTCCAAACCATGCTGCATTAAGCAGGATAACACCTCAGAAAACAGCAAATGTTTAATGAAACAACCATTAAGACTAACCAGCTCCAGCAACCTTCACAAAAAAGACTGTAAAACATCTATCCACATCATTAACACAGATGTCCATCGGAGAAATAACATCAAAGTAAATAGGAGAGAAACTTAACCACTGCTAAGCATCCGAAGAGAGCTCTACTGAAGAAGCCCAACTCTATCTTCATGCAACTAATCCAAAACTTCATCCACAGCTTAATGCTTTAAGCCAGCAGTGTAGAGTTAGAAAGTATAACAGTGACCTGCAGTATACTGCCACATATACTGCGTTTCCCGGCCCGAAGCCCACTTACTGACCCCTCAGTAAGGTAAGTCTTAGGTGGACTTTTCCACAACAGTAAACTGTATGTGCATCCATGACCCCATCATAACAAAGCATCCATGACATGATCAAGGTGTCGTGCTGCGGCTTCGACGAGAATTCTTTGCCGCTGGGCTTCTATATAACAGTTTATCCAAAAAGATAATGTTAAGGAAGGGCAACAGCATTACTTCCATCCTTTTTTCAAAACAAAGAACCACATATGTAATACCCATTAGCATATGGTGAAGAGTGACGATCTCGTCTTGCTGGAGGTGATTGACTGGGACTCCGTCGTCGTGGTAAAGGAGATACGCTTCGACGGCGTGGTGACAAGCTTCTGAATGACTGCAACTCATATTAAGATCAGGATACAGAGAACCACATCATAAACCTCAATTTCCAAATGATCTGGAAACAAAAGACAGATGAGTTGGAAACATTGTTATCTGGCATCAAAACTTACATATTTTTAATTTGGGAAAAGAACCGTTGAAAGTGTTCAAAGCCAATATGGTTCCACCATGACCAGTGCAAGCACACCAACCATAGAAAAAGAAGAAAGTCAGTGTGAGCTATCAAAGATAATACACTTGCAGCTAAATTATTGGAGCCTTATAGAATAGTAGTAAGCCAATAGTTAACCCAACATGTTATACAATTACCTTCGCCCATAACTAGGACTGCGTCGCGGACGAGGACTCCGACTTCTGACTCGTCTACCACTTCCATATCCAGAAGGCCCAATCCGGAGACGACATTCTCGAGCAAAGTGCCCAGGTTCACCACACTCATAGCACTTCATGTCCTCACCACTTCTCCCCCGTGGACCACCACCACCAGCAGAATTGCGGGACATCTCAACACGCCAACCATTCTTTCCTACATGTCAAAGATTTAGTGGTAATGACTTGAAATCTCTCTAATCAGACAGTCCAGCAAAAAATGAAGATATACAGCATAAAATACAAGAAATTAGTCATTGGAAATATCATCAAGTTCTGACTGAACAAGGTAAGATGAATCGTGTAAGAAACAAAAGCTTAGCATGGACTGTCTGCACAGCTGCATGATAGCTGCTTGTCATTGAAAATCAGATTTGCATGTCTTCGCATCGTTTGATGCTTATGGGCTCCCAAATAACTTTTCAGGCACTATGTTGTTGTTCCCCTTTTGTTCACCATTAACAACAATTGAAGAATATCATTGCTTGCAACCTATAATACCACCCTTTGTAGATTAGAGCTAAGTGTTGGGAATAAAGGCCTTGTGCCTTTAAATGTGCTCATGTGTGAACACACCCTTAGCACTTGTACTTACACATATATATCTACTTAAAAACCTTAAGTGGTACACTCATCATTGTACCTAAAAATGTGCTCACTCTCTGCTCTGCTCTCTCTCACTCTCTCTGTCTCTCGCTGCGTGTAACGACTGATTGTCTCGATCTTCACGCCTAACCCATCACTATAAACTGGTATCAGAGTTTATGGTACAAGACCGACGGGTCATGCAAGCAGTCATTGAATAGGTTGCCAAGCAAAGGCCTGTGCAGCTCAAGTCGTGCGAAAAACGAACTAGCGTGTGGCGCCTAGGGAGTGGGGTCCATCGACTATGGAACCAGCGTCACACTAAAGACCAACGGGCAACGACCAGACCAGGTCTGAAGACACGCTGCAGGCAACACCAGACGAAACGGGCTGCAAGCGACAGTCTTCAAGTACGTGACAAGTCAATGACTTGTGTGCTGCAGGCGACAGCTCCCATAGCATCAAGCGGCGCCTTTTCTGCAACGCGATTGCAGGCGACACATCAAGAAGAATGCTACAAGTCAACGAGTCACAAATTCGTTTTTTCTTTTCTTCTCCAAAATTCTTCTTGAATTTTCCCTTGGCTTGACGGGGGTTCGTGCGCATAAGCACAGAATTCAGATCTATGCAATCTTGGCCCAAAAATTTGGGGCTTTTCCCGGATTTGGGGATTGTGATGCAAGATAAGACAATTTGTCTCAAAAATTGCAGGAATTTGTGACATTCTGCCTCCGACATTTGGGGTTTTTCATGTACAAGCGCAAATTGGGCTGAAATTTACCCAATTTCTTGACATTGATGCAAATTGGACCCCGTGCAATTTGGGGCTTTTTGTAATCTGGGCAAAATTTGTGCAACATTTGGTCAAATTATGTACATACAGGTTGAATTCCACGCAATTTGGACATCAATACTTGGTAAAATTTGCGGGCATTGCTGAAATTGCTCTATTTTGGCAAAATTGGCCTGTTCTATGCATGATAGAGAAAATTGGCCAGCAGCTGAAGCATATGGTATCTTGGCCATTTCAGCCTTCTCATCATCCGATACAAGGCTATCCTCTGAACTGAGTTTCACATATGGAGGCAATGGAACCCCAATTGTTTTCCCCTCTCCATATTGAAACGCTGCAAAAACTTGGAGGTATACTCCTCCTAAGATAGATAGAGTAATCCTTTTGACCTATCTCTGAGTTTTCGCATGCCAAGAATGTGATTTGCATCACCAAGATCCTTCATGTCAAAGCTGCCATGAAGACTTTGCTTCAGTGAGTCCAAGGCATGAGTATCCCATATACTCCTATTGAGATAGGTAAAGCAAACCTTTAGGTCTCTGAGTATTCGCATGCCAAGAATGTGATTTGCATCACCTAGATCTTTCATATCAAAGCTGCCATGAAAACTTTGCTTCAATGAATCCAAGGCATGAGTATCCCTGCCAGCAATCAGTATGTCATCAACATACAAAACCAAGATAATCAGGCTGCCATTTGCTGCCTTCTTGGTGTACAAGCAGTGATCCACTTGACTTCTATGAAAGCCTCGGGACTACATGAATGTATCAAACTTATGATACCATTCTCTTGGTGCTTGTTTCAGCCCATACAAACTCCTTTTGAGTTTACATACAATTTGTTTTTTCCCTTGTTCAACAAACCCTTCAGGCTGCTACATATATATGTCTTCATGCAAATCACCATGTAAAAACACCGTCTTTACATCCATTTGTATGAGCTCCATATCCTCAACTGCAACCAAGCCCAAAATGGTTCTCAATGTAGTCATCTTGACTACAAGAGAGAAAATCTCATCAAAATTAATTCCATGCTCCTGCTTGTACCCCTTTGCAACCAATCTTGCCTTGTACTTTGGTGAGGAACCAGAAGTGACCTTCATCTTGTAAACCCATTTGCATGGAAGGGTTTTCTGCCCTTTAGGCAACTGCACCAAGTCCTAAGTGCCATTTTTGTCAAGAGATTCCATTTCTGATAGCATGGCTTTATTTCATTTCTTGTTGTCCTGTCTATCCATTGCTTCCTTGAAGCAAGACAATTCACCACAATCTGTCAACATGACATACTCAGCCACATTAATTGCACCAAGAACAAATCTATCAGGTTGTCTAGTAGCCCTAGATAAATCTCCTAACCCAATGATCATTGTTTGCTAGCTGTTGAGTCTCCAAATTTCCATTTTCAGCTTGATATCCTAGCATTTCAGCTTGCAAATCAGCATTAACAGCTTGCTATCCTGGCTGTTCCTGCACATTTAGTGGCTCGTCATTATGAACAATGACTGGCTGATCATTTCCAACATTATTTTCTACATTTGCAGGTTCATTTACAGCAGGTATTTGCTGCTGTACAGCGGGCACATTTTACTGTCCAAAAGGTATTACTTCTCAAAATACAACCCTACGGACTTTCTCTGTTCTTTCGGGCTGTTTGTGCATGTGATCTTCTCGAAAGATAATATCATTGCTGCATACTACTTTTCTTTTTTCAGGATCCCATAATCTATAACCCATTTCACCTTCATCACTATATCCTAAGAAAATACATTTACAGGACTTTAGCTCAAGTTTGTTGTGTTCTTTCTTACGTATGTGCACAAATGCTTCGCAGCCAAACACTTTCAAGTGTCCACAAGCACGCTTCTTTGGAAACTCCCTCCCCCCCCCCCGAAAGACTTGTTTGGTGACCGATTAATCAAATGTACGACTGTCATAACAGCCTTTGCCCAAAAACCATGAGGTAAAGCAGCATGAAACATCATCGTACGGACCTTATCCTATATGGTCTAATTCATACGCTCTGCACAACCATTTTGGGATGGATTATGAGGGACAGTGAGCCCAAAATCAGCATAACAAAAGCAAGGCAAGTAACCCAAACAAGAAAGCACTTTCATCCCAGTTTGACTTATGTGTTCCAACCGGCCATGCCACAAAGAAACACTTGGTTGCTTGGTCACGGCAACAACATGGTCACACACACTAGATACATGGAGAGGATACAAGGTATCACTTTTACAACCTCTGGCAATCACTCTAGATCCCTTACAAATCTTTCATTTCCCATGACCAAAGATGGTATGAAATCCAAGGTCATCTAGATGTCCTGTGCTAATCAAGCTCTTCTTGAGCTAAGGTGCATGCCGTACATGCTGAAGTGTGAAGACAAAACCATGCTGAAACTACAACTGCACACTGCCAATACCTGCAATGTCACATGCATAGTTGTCCCCAAGATGGACAACACCATGTCGACCCCCTATATAGTCAAAAAACCACTCACAATGAAGGATGACATGAAAGAAAGCACCTGAATCTAGAATCCAAGTATGCATGGCATCATCCGTATCTGCAAGTAAAGCATGTGTATCAAAGTGTGAAGAGACAAAGAGTATGTCATTCCCCCATTGTCACTGTCATAAGTGACTATATTCACCTCTTCAATTTTGACACTACTCTTCTTAGGTTGACTCTTTCTTCTCTTCCTTACTGTCATTTGTCTTCTTGCCCTTTTCTTTGTTAAAGATACGGGATCTAGGACATGGCAGTGAGTTATGGTGGATGGAAAGAGAAGTGTGGACTCATGATGGAGAAGACAAAGACACTGTTTGTTACACAAGTGAATTAGGTTCCAAGATTGAGACTTGGACTCATAAACACAATCTTGTGTATGTGGACAATGACACTGACACTTCACTGAAAAGAAAAGAGTACTATCATTGCATTAAGAAAAGGAAGCAAGGACAATGCTTTATAGGAAAGTAGGAAACTGCAGTAGGCACCACTGTGCATATGGGATAGGTAAACCTGCATGTCCTTGGCCCTCAAGCTCCATACAAAGAGACTGTTTAGTGAGTGTGATTGCTGAATCTCAACACCCCTCCTCAATCACAACTAGAAAGGCACAAAGTGTGTAGAGGCTATAATGAGAACCACCTGCAAAGTGTGGGCACACCACAAACATGGTAGACACCAGAGGCTGTCGCAGAAAAGGCCAAGTGTGGGCACCAAAACATGATGGACATCCAGAGGCTGTAACAAGGGCCTCATAAAGTGTACAGGGACTGTAATGCCAAGTTACATGAGGAGTTTACAAAGCTTATGGTAAGAAGCATTAGGGCAAGGAAATACAAGGCTTTTAAAACAGTCTATCAGAGTAATGAGAGTAGAAGGACTGATGAGTCTTGTCCTTCCGATCCTGGTGGTCTTCATCTTCATCTTCTTCTTCATCTTTTGGTCCATGGTCTTCTTCTTCTTTCACAGCTGCAAGATAAGCCTTTTGGGACCTCTTTCTAGCATGACAGAACTTCTCAGTGTGTCCGGTCCTTTTGCAGAAGTCACAGAAGAGCGGTTCCTTTTTACCTTTGTATCTGTTGTTTACATATAACATTTATTCATCCTTTGAAGTGCTAGGCTCTTCTTTGCTTTTAAGTTTCTTTTCTTCCTCTAGCAGAGAGGCTTTAATGTCAACAAGTTGAGGATCAAGCATATTGGTTAGAGTGGTTGATACATTATCATAAGCAAGAGGTAGACTTTTTAACAAGACACCAATGCAAACATCTTCATCCATTTTTAGCTTTATCCCTGCAAGTTGAGTAAGCAGGCTTTCCATGTAGTTCAGATGGGATGCCAGGGATGTATGAGGCTTCATATCAAGTCGGAAAAATTCAATTAATAGACCATACTTAGACGACTTTGACTGGGCACCAAATAAGGTATCCAATTTATCCCAAGTGTCATGGGACGTGTCACAAGCATCCACATGATGGATGTAGCTGTCATCCAATTTCAGTTTGATGATGGCTTGTGCCTTGTCATCATTCTTCTGCCAAGTAACTGCAAGGTCCACATCTCGAGGTTTCTTCTCTTTGCCATTTGTAATGGCCCAAAGACCCTTCTTCATTAGAATGAGCTTGATGCGGGTTTGCCAAGTGTAAAACCCGACTCCTTTAAATCGAGCATTTGGAGAGTCTTTTCCCATGTTGAGGTTGCAAGATCAGCAACAAATCAACTCTAGAATTCTTAGATTTTATTAGTAGAAGAGCAGATTACAATGTGTCAAGAGACACAAGTAATGACAGTGTGAAAACACACTATGTCTGTGTTGATGTTGAGCTTGATTCTTCTTGTTCAGAATCGTTCGATCGTTCTTCAATCTTCTCAGGTCCTTCCCCTCCTTGATTTGGTGCTGGGACAGTGGATTAGAGTGGGCTTTAGCTTGGTAAAGTGTCAGGAGTGAGAAAATGAGAGAAAAAAAGAGCTTGGGAGATTTTGGCTATGGTGGAATTAGGGTTTCTGAGACAGAGGCCTGGTTTTTTTCAAATTGCAAGAGTTGTAGTTGATCATTTTCAAAACTTTTTACATGTCTAGGAAGCTTATGTCAAGGGCTATCAAAGCCCCATGGAAATCGTCCAGATCGTGGGCAGTATGGCGCACGTAGAGAGCTTGAACAGGGGCGGCGCAGATCAGGACAGCGATGGCGAATTTCCGCAATGCTGGAGCTGTAGGTCACTAATGTTGGTGTTTAAAGTGACAGGAGGCAGCGCCCTGAGCCAAGGAACATTTCTCCAGAAGAAGGCGTGTTGAAATATTGCCTGTGGAGGGAGATCAAGAAGCTCCACTGAGGCAAGGTGCAGGTTTGGCTATGGCTGCCACAGGTCAAGTGGAGATAGAATTCAAAAATGAGCTCATTAGCTGGGACTGAGCTGGACTTGAGCTGATTTGAGTGAAGAGGAGCTGAGAGAGGAGTGAAATGAGCTAGGCCATGCCCGACTGCGCTCTGATACCATGTTAAAGATACGGAATCTAGGACATGGCAGTGAGTTATGGTGGATGGAAAGAGAAGTGTGGACTCATGATGGAGAAGACAAAGACACTGTTTGTTACACAAGTGAATTAGGTTCCAAGATTGAGACTTGGACTCATAAACACAATCTTGTGTATGTGGACAATGACACTGACACTTCACTGAAAAGAAAAGAGTACTATCATTGCATTAAGAAAAGGAAGCAAGTACAATGCTTTATAGGAAAGTAGGAAACTGCAGTAGGCACCACTGTGCATATGGGATAGGTAAACCTGCATGTCCTTGGCCCTCAAGCTCCATACAAAGAGGCTGTTTAGTGAGTGTGATTGCTGAATCTCAACATTCTTTCTCTTTCTTCCATTTGTAGCAATCACGTTTAAAGTGACCCTTTTTGCCACAATGATGATATCCAATATCCTTACCACGTGATTTACTATGTCCCTTGCTATCATATTTGCCTTTCTGTTGTGATCTGCCCCTAGTATGCAAAGCATTGGAAGACTTACTGGATGCATTGTTCTGCCAATTCATTTCTTCCATGAGTAGAGCACTCTCTACATCAACATACAAAAGGATTGCATTAGAATTGCTCATAGCAGTCCTGAATGTATCCCAACTCTCTAGTAGAGTGCAAAGCAAAAACATAGCCTTAAATTCTTCATCAATCATGAACTTCAAGGCAACCAGCTAGCTAAAAATGGAGTTAAACTCACTCAAGTGAGTAGACATTGCGGTATCCTCTTTCATACGCAAATCCATAAGCTTTTTCAGCCAATAAACTTTGCATGCGGCACTCTTCTGTACATACAGTTCTTCCACTCTAGTCCAAATAGCATAAGCAAAATCCAAACCTTCAATGTTAAACAGCAAGGCATCAGAAATCGATAGCTCAATGGTTGAGCATGCAAGCTCATTTAACTCATCCCAATCTTCATGTTCTATATCTGCGGGCTTTGCCCCTTTGGACTTAATCGGCTTTGCTTGCTTCTTCTACAACAGGATATTATAGCACTGTTTTTGCCAGACTGCAAAGTTATGTGCCCCTTCGAGCTTCTTAATGTGCATGAGATAACTGTTGTCACTGCTGCCAGCCAAATGTGACCAAAAATTCAATAAATGCAAGTCCAAACTGTCACACAGGTGACCAAGGTACAAACAAGTACCAACCAACAATAAATAACCACGTAAAAGCAGAAATTTCAGATCTGCAGATAATTTTTCAGAAGCACTAAACCTTGTTAGCACTCCACAACTGATTACAGCTGTTCCAAGGACAAATACATCACATTATAACATTATACATGAGAAGTCCCAAATTTTAGCTACAATTTCTGTTGTATATGCACCCACAGGCACAAACTTTGACACGTACAGTCAAAGGCCCCAAAATTTTTGTCCTCAAAGAATCAACCATACATCTGCACTGTCTCTAACATGCATAGAATAGACCAATTTTGCCAAAATAGAGCAATTTCAATAAAACCTCCAAATTTCCCAAGTGCTAGGTGTTCAAATTGCATGGAATTAAACCCACATGTATATAAAATGACCAAATGGCATAATAAATTTCGCCCAACAGCAAAAGCTCCAAATTGCACGAGATCCAAGGTACATCAATGTCGAGAAATTGGGTAAATTTCAGCCTAATTCTTGCATATAAATGAAAAACCCCAAATGTCAAAGGCAAAATGTCACAAATCCCTGCAATTTCTAAGGCAAATATCACTGTTGTGTCTTGCTCGCATCAAATCTGGACAAATCCCCAAACTTCTGGCACAAATCTGCCCAAAATCTTGAACTATGCTTACACGCACGAAACGTTCGCCAAGAGTAAGTAATGGCTGAAAGGATTTAGAGGGAGATTTGATTTTTTTAAAATCAAAGAAAAAAAAATCTTTGCGTGACTTGACATGGGTCCATTGATCTATCATGTTCGTGACGACCCGCTAAAGACCGTCTTGTCCGTCGCACGCCGCCATCAAATCTAGTCCATCATGTTGCCTAGAGCATGTCGTCTGCAGCCCGTCAATCGCGTGGCCTCCGTATCATGTCGCCTGCCGCCTAGCCTTCATCAATCCTATCAGTGTGCAAGTCTCGTCCAGCTAACCACTGTCTGACCGTCTGACGCCTGCCTACTCTACCTGTCAACCACCTAGGCCTAACTACTATCACTGCCCATAACTAGTGCTTGTGCACTGACTCTGGCTGCCGACTGCAACTGACGACTACTACCTATGACTGTCAATGTTTTGGCTACCTACATGGACCATCAACTCTGATACCAATTTGTTAGAACCTGATACGAAGATGAGAGTGAACGCGACGGATAATACACACAAAGAGTAGAGAGCAAAGTGCAGAGTAGAGGGGGGAGAGAGCACACACTTGATGTTCTTGGGTACAATGACGAGTGTACCTCTACAAATATGCTAAGGGTGTGTTCACACCCGTGCATACATAAAAGGCACGATGGCCCTTTATTCCCAACATGGAGGTAGAGGATGCAATTACAAGTAGGATATCAACAAACACCGCAGGAGAGCGTGCAATATGGTCAGTTGAGCTCAGGTCACAACATCATCTCTGACTAGCGCATACCACACCTATCTATCTCTCGCCATAGCCACTTCACCACATGCACAAGCATCAACTATTACACATACCTAACACACCACCTTTTACTTCACACATGAGCTAGCTAGTCACCATGTTTGCAATGGTCTTACCCAATTTGAGCACATTGCTTCTTTGGCAACACTCATCTCCCAGTTGGCTTTCATCCTACATTCAACCACCTTTCAAAGCTTTCCACACTCCACATGCATTAGGGGACATGTTTGACCTAGGGCCATGCCCCAAAACAGATGGTATGATGACGAGTGCAAAGAGCTCTACAAACACCTCCAAACCCAAATAAGACTAGGGTAGATCACAAAGAGGGAGTCACGCACACATAAGGACCCTTACTTGCCATAAGAGGCAAGCATACGAGCTTATGTAATATTGCTGGATTTGTACCATTTATTCATGAGCAAGGGTGCATCCACCACATGGCGCAAAATACAAGAGCCACACCGACCCACACCCTTAGGAGATCCAAAGATTTGGCACTTGCACGCAAAAATCTTATACAATATACCACACCAGCTGCAAATCCCATGTCCCATTGAGCCTTGCTCCACCATATTAACCTTCACACATGACATGGTGAGGAAGGCCATTGAGCCTCTATAACATGGACAATTGATGGATCATATAGGTAAACACAATGAGCACTTTATCTACACAGTGGATATCTTAAGCCCCCTCCTTGCATTATGTTTAACAAGGCATTGGTGGGTTTTCCAAAGGAGCGGACTATGCACACCATTGTGTCTATCCACAAATCTCAACACCTTCTAGATCCGAGCAACTCCAAGACCATTATGGTGGGGCATACACTAGCCAAGATCTATGAAATGGTGATGGAACTAAGTTGAGTGTTTATGCCAAGGGAGAGGGACTAAGAGGTGGGATTCAGACAAGGGTTCTCTACACTAGACCACATATTCACCTTGAGAGCTATGAACGAGCAAGTGAAAGCCAAGTTTGTGGATTTCCAAAATCATCTGACACAATCCCACAAGATAGACTACCGAAGAGATTGCAGACACCTAGGATCCCATCACACATGATCTAGGGCATCTATGTGTTGTACGAGAGACTGATAGACAGAGTTAAATGCCCAAGAGGACTTTCGAGTGTGCTCTCTAGCACCATCGGCGCGAAGCAATGATACCCTCTCTCTTGCACTCTTTGGCCTCTACATCAACAAGATAAAGGAGCATATCACATGATGACGAGGAGATAGAGTGGACATAGCAAGTACATCAATCTCTATTATGCTTTATGCCGATGATATTGTCTTGGTCTCTGAGTCATAGAAGGATCTATGACGACATCTCCATGCCCTACATGACTTCTACTCACATCATCCATTAACTACTAATCTTGGGAAAACCAAGATCCTGATCTTCCATACATCAACCTCAGTATGCAAGAGATCAAGCTTCACTCTAGGAGCAGTCTAGGTGAAGATAGTGGAATCATATATCTACTTGGGAGTCACCTTTACCACATCCGATAGGAAATTTACCATGGCAAAAACATTGACCCATACAAGGAAATGTTGCATTGGGCCATGCTAGAGAGTGTGCCATCAAATACACTTCCATGAGCCCCACACAAGGAGATGGTTATTTGACACATTGGTCACACCACCCTTGATGTACAAAGCACCAATTTGGACCCCTATCTTGGCTAGATATCTACGGACACAAATTGAGAGAGAGATTATAATGCTCTCATAGATAATCTATAGCAAACCATTAGTACCACATGAGATCCTTAGAGTTGAGTTTGCAACACCCATCATGAAGACGAAGGCTCTTCCAAATCATCAGCTTTATACATACAATATGAAACATGCACCCAAACAAATTGCTTAGGAGAGCTTTCCAAGAGCAATGGCTCACAAGATATGGGATCGACATGGACTACCTCCCTTGTCACAAGGACATGTATTGTTAATGCTTAGCTTTGGTATTTTTAAGTTGAACACATGTGAGGTGCACATGTAAAGTGTAAGTCAGTTAAGTCACAATCACGGCCTAATTATCACAAGCGAACAATGGGTGACATTAATCAAAGTTGCACTAAGCGGTGCCGAATGCATACTTGTGGGTTGAGCCATTAATTGGGCCATTAAATGTCAAGTGTGACAATACAACACTAGGCATTAATTAATGAATTGATGCTAGTTGTAGGGCACTTAATATTGGGGCAATTAAATGCCCTATGGGGGTTAGCACATTCATTGTGAATGGACACTAGCCAGTTCTTAAGCAAGGACAAATGGATAATTAATTAATTTTCAAAAATTAAATTCTGAAAATTAATTAGTTAATGCTGAACACTATACTTAGAAGATTGCTAAGTGACAAAACAAACTACCACTTGTCAAAATTACCCCTACACATGTGAGGTGCACATGTAAAACGCGAGTCAATTAAATCATGGTGACCACTGGAGTATCCCAAGTGAACAATGGGTGACATTGACAAAAGTTGTACAAAGTTATCTCGGACACATACTTGTGGGGACTTAGTGTTAGTTTGGGCCTAAGCCATTAGTTGGGCCATTCGATGTCTAATGGTGACATTAGGAGACTAGATATTAATTAATGACTAAATGCTAGTCCTGGGCCAATTAATGTTGGGACAATAAAATGTCGTATGAGGGTTAGCCAATTAATTGTGAATAGGCACTAGCTAGTTCTTGGACGAGGACAAATGGATAACTAATTATTTCAAAAATTATATTCTTAATATCAATTAATTAATGCTCGAAGAAGGCTGCCAAGTGGCAAAACAAGCTGCCACTTGTCAAAATTACCCGTGCAAACTAGGTGAGGACCGGTTGGGGCTGGCTAAGTGTCATTCTGACCAATTAGTGCATTGTGGAGTTGAAAGCAAGAGGAGAAAGTGCTGCTACAACAAGTGAAGTGCCAACAGTTTGTGTGCATTCCTTGCTACCAGCCAAAGGGGCTACTATAGCATGTGATTGCTCCCAAAAGGTGATCCACATCATCCGACTTCAACCTTGAGCAAGTAACAACCATCTAGGGCTCATAGATCAGCAAGATATGGATTCTATATCCCGAGCATAACTCTTTAAGTTCACCTTTTGCAATGTTCTTTTGTTTTTCTCTTTTCTCTTGTGTCGTGCAATCTATTACAACAGTCTTCTATGCTCCCATCGTTGCAACCACTTCTGACAAAGGAAAAATGCAATGCCTAATCTTGGACAAGGCACTTACCATGGGCAACAAGCAATTAATGTTGATTAAGACCAAATTGCGAGTCCTTCTAGGCATCTTGAAGCTAATAACCAACAAGAGTAAGAGGAATTTAATAATCAATTTAAGGATCAACTGAGGACAACAGCAAAAATGTTTGTGCAATCAGCAAATGGTCCTTGGTCTATGTGCTTTTTGAACTCCCTAAAGGAGGGCAGCAAAGGCAAGAGGAGGAAATCGTCTTCAAGGACTTTGGGACAACAAGATGCACCTAAGGAAGAGCCAATGCAGCAACATGATGTTCCAAATGTGGGTAATAAGCATAAGCAAATGAAGCTAGTAGGGCAATCAATGTATATGCCAAGCCAAGTTGGATGTGCCAATCCAATGATTTTTGGACAGCAGGGCATACATGTCAATGTAGTTCACTTGGGCTACTCTGATAATGGTTCAATTTTCCAAGCAATGGCTGGTAATGCTTCAACCATGGAGATGCAAGGACCAAATGTACTTGGTATGCAACCACCTATGTGTGGTTTGCAAGTCCCAATGTATCCAGGTATGGCATGTGGAATGGAAAACCCAATGTATAGAAATATTGGCATGATGCTAGGGCACAAAGTGACATGTTTGGTAGTGCATTTGCTAACTCCGATAAGTTTGGAACTCATGGTATTAATGTTGGTCATATAAAGCTAGTCATAAGGAAAATGCAACTGGTAATACCTAGAATGTATGGGCAAATGTTTTGGTATGGCTAGTGGTATGCAAATTCCCATGCACAATCATATTGCAATGTTTCAAAGTATACAAACAAGAATGTTTCGTAATGCATCTAGTGCTCCTAGCATGTTAGTTACACGAGGGACTAGTCAATTACATGTAATGTTTCCTATTGGTTAAGTTAGAATTGCAACAATGTGAAAGTTCCAAGAATCTGTGCAGTCGAGAGGACCAAAGGCCTGCAACCTACTAGAGGTTTTAGAGCAAGTACATTAGAGCTAAAGTTCCCATATGCTATTTGGTGAAATTTCAATATTGTTTCACCTATGATGGGATATAAATGGATGGGGGAGGGTGACCTAGCAGATCACCCTCAACGTTGTACTTTACCTTAATGACTATGTTGCAAAGATAAAACAAACTACATAGGACCTTGCTTTAATTGAGTTTATGAGGACTAGACCGTTCTCTACCTCTAGAAAATGCTTTCCCTCTGCCTCTAGGCATAAATTCTTTGTGACCAAAATAGTTGCGACCACGAGCAAAGTTGTCTCCACAACCATATGAAGATTCTCTAGTCTTAATAAACTACCATACCCTCTCAAATAGTAGAATACACTATCTTAACTAGCATTTTTCCCATAGCTAGATGCATTGAGACCCAAATTTATTTCTTCAGTAAAAGCAGCAAGGCAATCAACTTCTCAAAGTCAAGCATAGAACTACCTCCCATAGAAATAGAAATGTCAAGGGACTTGAATGTGCGGCCAAGTCCATTTAAGGTAACTAAAACCAAGTCATCATCATCCACAAGTGCATATGGTGCTTGTCATTACTATGGACAATTTTGCCATTTTGAGAAAGAATGATATCATAAGCAGAGTGCTATCATAAGCAAAATGCTATGTCTAGAGATCATGGACAGACTCAGTATGGCCATTATGCGAGTGGTTATGGAGACAAAAGTTTTGTGCCTAGAGATGCTTCATCACCTAGAGGTCATCTTTTTGCTATGGAGCATGTATTTGGTTACATGACACATCTCCCTAAAAAGGATGATTTGTTTTTGGATTCAAAAGCTACAAATCATAGGACACATCATGCAAAATGGTTTGATAGAAAGCAACAAATGCAAAGTGAAAAGTATGTTGCTACAAGAGATGATACATTGCATAAGATCACTCATATTAGCAGTGTTTCATTAGTAACCAAAGATAAGATAGAAAATAAACTTGGGGATGTTTTATATGTGTCTATAATCACTAAGAATTTGGCTTTTGTTAGACAAATGGTTGATCAAAAGCTATAAGTAAGGTTCAATAAATATGCTTACTTCATTGAGGAGTTTAAAAATGGCAATTTGATTGCAAGTGGCCAAAAAAAAGGTAAGTTGTTTGCATTGGATATAGGTACTCTTGTTATAGAAAGTTCTATGTATGCAAAGATTGGATATGGACAAGACAAAGACGTTGAGTTATAGCATAGAAAAATTGGGCATGTAAACTTGCAAAGGCTGAAGCAAATGCAATCTAGACACGTTCTTTGTCTTCCGCACTTTGGCTAAAGTGAGAAATGTCAATTTGGCAACCAATCTAAGCTCCCATTTTCAAAGAGGGGGAGAAATTAGCACATTTCCTTTGACAATGGTACACTTAGACATTTTACGTCTATGTTAGAAGATATCTTTGAGTGGGAGATGCAAGTTATACATTACATTCATTGATGATTTTGATAGGATGACATAGATCTGTTTTTGCAACATGTTAAGTGAGGCTTTTGAAAAGTTTTTGAAATTTGAAGCTATGGTAGAAAAGCAATTTGGAAATTACATAAAGTGCTTGAGATTGGATAATGGAAGTGAATACATGTCAGATTACTTTTTTGACTACTTGAGAGATCATGGGATTAAGAGATAAGTTACATGTAAATATATATACACCTCAATAGAATGTTGTAGAAAAAAAAAAATAGGATTATTGCTAAAGTGGCAAGAGCTATGATGCACCAAATGCACATGCCCTTGACTTATTAGCCTAAGGCAACACACTGTGCAATCCATATTACGAATAGGACAACATTGACTCATCACATCACTGTATCAAAAGATGTATGGAAGAACTCCTACAGTTGCATATTTTAGGGTGTTTGGTTGCATATGTTATGTTCATGTTTCTAATGACTTCAAGAGAAAAATAAAACTTAAGGCTATCGAATGTATTTTCCTTGGCTAACTAGATGAGAAGAAGAGTTATAAATGTTGCAATCCTGCCACTAGAGAGATCTACATAAGCAAGGATGTAAGGTTTAGCAAATATGAGTCATGGTATAGACCTGAAGCTGTAGTTGAGATGGATGCTTATGAGAGCAGTGATAATGATGGTTATGTGAAGAAACTTGCAACAAACAATACTAAAACAAATCAACATATTGAAGACATGTCTAGTCCCCAAGACAATGAAGAGAGCATTGAAAGTTATAGCCCATGTTGTGGTAGATTGAGGAGTGCACAAATGTAGGCAAAAATTGTAAAAGGGAAAAGGCCTATGGATGAGAGTTCAAAAAATGAGTCTACAAATGATGAGTTTTGTTAGAATTTGCCAATTTTATGGAGTGCTCAATATTTTAGTTATTTGGTTCGTAGTATAAACACAACTACATTAATAAGTTGTGTCACCACTTCTAGAGTTAGTTCTAGAGTTAAATGAACTCTAGTTGAGTTGGGATAGGTCAACTTACTTAAGACCTATTGTACTTTCATTCTATCATTCTAACACTTGCATCTTTCGAGTGTGGAATTGCTGCCCACTCTTGCTCATTGTCTTGTGCTCTCTCTCTCTCTCTCTCTCTCTCTCTCTCTCTCTCTCTCTCTCATTTCCAACATTTGGTATCAAAGCAACTTCTACATGCGGATTTTGAACAGCCACTACCAATTGGTGCCACTCTGCCAAGGTCCTACTATAGCCAACCAACGTTCATCCCAATTATGAGAAGTTGTTTTGGAGGAGGTGTTGATGCTATTTTCAGCCTGCACAAGTCCCAAACACAATCTTGCATGCAACTATGCACACATGATTGAAAATTGTGGCCAGAGGAAAAGGACGATATTCATCTTGAAGAGAGCGACGGGTAGTTGCTTGAATTGCTAAGGGGCAGTCACAAAGGGGGCACCATGGGGCAATCGTAGCAGAGACAAATGGCCATTCGCCTATCTGTATTGTGACAACCGTTCTAGCCCTTCAAACAGGCGGTGGAATATGATACGTGTGATGAGGGAGTCGACATGTGCTGAGGAGTCAACTCCCCTACACTCTTGTATGGTATCATCACCTAAGTGAGACACAGAATTGATCTATCGCAAAGGTGGCAACCCTAGACTGCCAAGCGGCCTTACCACATCAGCATTGCTGAAAACGCAGCTTTCTGCTTAGAGGTGTCAGCTTTTCTTATGCCAAGTCCCCATTATGCTACCAACTTCCTCTCTTGTTGGAGGCAACAAGCTTCCTCAATTAAGCAACAATCCTTTGCAGCAAACACACATATTCCTTGCTCTAGCAACAACTCTCCTTAGCAAATGCACCTTTCTTTGTGCAAGTAACAATATGTATCCCCCACGTAGACCCTCTACATTGACTTTCTCCTAGTCTTGTAGCCATTTTCTCCTATTTCAAACTATTTTCAGCCAAAATGCAGATTTCTTGTGGGTCTCTTGCAAGATATCGAAGATGTCCTACAATTAGTTTCACCACTTTGATGATACAGATGAGGAGTGAGAACACTCCTCCAAACGGCTTGTAGCGAGGATCACGCAAAGGGCCGTCGTTTCGTCTACCATTAGACAAGTCATTTTCACAATGATCATGAATGTCCCTAGAACAAAAAACTAATGCTAGCAATAGCAACAGTAGTATTTCTTCTCGCTTGATGTAAAGAATACGACTCCACACAATACCCACTAACTAAGTTTATCGTGTCTAATATTTCAACCCCCCTATGGTGAATCGGGGATCAAATGGTGCTAGACTTGGATCGTTCAATCCAACAATACCATCGTATCATGTATTTTCGACTTATAAGCCTTAATCATGTGGATGTCATTCTAAGAGTGCCATCATTCTTTGAAAAATATTCCTCCTTGTATATTGATTATAAAAATCATATATATACATATATATATATATATGTATATATATACATATACATATATATATATATATATATGTATATATATACATATACATATACTTACATATATATATATATATATAGCTTGATGGTCATTTCCATGTGATCAAGGGCTATTTATTCTCTAGGATCACAAAAAATAATATACATATGATTTCAGCAATGGAGTTCGCTCAATGTTTTCTGATCCAACTATTACTACTTATATTTGCTTCGTCGAAAAAGTTCAATCATCTAATAATCAATATAACCAATTTCTTTTAATAATAACCTTAATATGAGATTAAATGTGAGTAATTAAATCTAATATTACATGAGTATACTGATGTTTTTTGGTCCGAGTTACCTGACAAACTCCCGTTGTCTCGCAAAACCTTAAACTATAGGATTGAAACTTTGCTCGATAACCATCCCATCTCTCGACAACCTTACAAGTTTAGCCCAAAAGAGGACAAGATAGCTAGGCAACTTCAAGACTATTTGGCTAAGGGTTGTATTGAGCCGAGTAAATCCTCGTGTGGTACGCCTATACTCCTTGCCAGAATAAAGATGGCACAATGCACATAGTTGTCAATTACAAGGGTCTAAATAAGGTGACCATCAAGAATATATTTATTGCCAAGGATGGGTGATCTTATAAATCAACTTTGTGATAAGATCTAGATACTATCAAATACAAATAGCTTCAAAGGATGTCCCGAGAACTGCATTTCGAACGCAATATGGACATTATCAATTTTTTATCCTACCTTTTCGATCAATACTCCTGCAACTTTCCAACAAATTATGAATGATTTATTCCGTCTGTAACTTCATTTCCCTCAACAACATCCTTATTTATAGTAAGTCCTTAAAAGAGCATGCCAAAACACTTGCGTATCATCTTATGTCTGTTCAAACAAGAGCAGTTGTTTACTAAACTATCCAAGCATTAATTTTTTCACACAAAGTTATTATATCTTGGTTATGTCATCTCAATTGATGGCATTTGGATTGACTTTGAGAAGATACGAGTAATGCTTGATTGGCCTATTTCGAGGACCATAAGACCAATAAAATCTTTTTTTAGATTTTATGGGTTTTTTTTTTTAATTTCATTAAAGACTATGCTCATATTATTGAACCCTTAACACGTTTGCTTAAGAGTATCTGAAGCAAGAAGAAGCACGTTAGTACGCCCATTGTTTGGACTAGTAAGCTCAATCAATGTTTTCAAACATTGAAACGGCTTATTACCACTGTACCCATGTTGCAGATTATTGATCCCAATAAACCTTTTGAGGTTCATAAAGATACGAGCAATTATGCTTTAAGTGCAATCCTTTATTAAGATGGCCGATCTATCACATTCAAGAGCTATAAGCTCGTTGATGCTACCCAAACATGTTATGCCACCCAAGAGAAGAAACTGTTGGCGGTTATCCGTTGGCTTAAAGTATGGTGTCATTATCTGTACAACGCCCGATTTATTATTTGGACGGACCACCACTCATTGAAATATTTTTATGAACAACCCAATCTTTGTGGCTGCAAGGCAAGGTGAACAAAGTTTTTACAAGAGTTTAACTTCGAAATTCACTTTAGGAAGACTTGATAATGCCCAAACATATTATACCACCTGAGAGAAGGAATTGTTGACATTCATCCATGGGCTTAAAGTATGGCATCATTAACTGTACAACGCCCAATTTATTATTTGGACAAACCACTACTCATTGAAATACTTATGTGATCAGCCCAATCTCTATGGCCGTAAGGTAAGGTGAACAGAGCTCTAACAAGAGTTTGACTCCAAATTTCACTATAGAAAGGACGCGACTAATATGGTTGCTTATGCTCTTAGTCCATTTCTAAAGTCAGTGCCTTATCCTTCTCCAAATTTTCAACTAATTTTTATCTTTCTCTCAAAGGGCGTTCTCAAAGATATCTTCACTTTGATAAGATATGGCAATTGGTTCAAAAGGAACTTAATAGCCTTAAAGCTTAGGCGGTCTAAATGCCCAAAGACTGGCTATTGAGAGAAAGATGGCGAAAAACCATTCCATTGAAAATAAATTACTTTTTAAATAAAGCAAAATGTATTCATTCAATAATCAAGATATCCACAATAAAATTTTGTACGAGTGTCACACTGCACTTAGTCCTAGATACCTTGGCATACATCAAACTTTGGCCTTGGTTGCTCGTTATTTTTATTGGCCACATATTAAGACATGGTTGAGCCTTATGTACATGAGTGTCTGTAGTATCAACTTAAAAAAGCTAAATGGCACAAACAAGCAAGGATATTGCATCCTTGACAAATCCCTAATAGAAAAGGAAGCAATATTTCTATGGATTTTATGGTTAGATTCCCCCATATGAATCAAGGTCATGATGCAATTTAAAATATGATCGACCAATTAACGAAATTGACCCAATTCATTCCTACAAAGACGATTGTCAAAAGCTATGAGTTGGTCAGTCTCTTTGTCAAACACCTTTATATACTTTATGATTTGCTCTATGAAATATTTAGTGATCAGGATCCTAAGTTTACTGGTCATTTTTAGCAAACCATCTTCCAAAAGTTGAAAACTCAATTGTCCATGTCATCCTCACAACATCCAAAAACCAATGGGCAAACCACACGAACAAATCAAACCAGAGAATATGCTTCATGCATATGCCTCTCGTAGACAATCTAATTGGAAGTATTATCTTCCTCAGATTGAGTTTGCTTATAACAATGCTAAGCATTCGATTGGTTATAGCCCGTTTATGCTTTACCGATTGCCATGACTCAAGAAGGGTGAAAATACAGTCTGTAGTTGACTTTCTACAAGATATGCACGAGATTTAACAATTGTAAGAAAAAACATTAAAACATCCCAAGACTGTGCTACATTTTATGCTAATCAACATTATACTCCCAAAGGACTCCAAGAAGGCATATGGCTTTACCTTAAGTCCCAAAGGACTCCCATTCAATGACTATTGGCAAGTGCTATAAATTGTCTTCGAGGTATTACGGTCCTCTTTAAATTACCAAGAAGATAAGTAGCATATCCTACGAGTTAGACTTACCATCAAAAACTTGAGTTCACCCTGTGTTTCCACGTGAGTCATTTGAAAGAACAATTGATACAAGCTCAACAGATTGTTCCAATTGAGGAAGTCTCACGACTTGATGATACTACTCATGTTCCACTCGAACCCGAATTGGTTTTTAAACTTAGAACTAAACGATCCTATCGAACCATTTATCCCAAGTATTTGGTTAAGTAAAAAACCCACCCAAAGACAGAGGCTACTTGGGAGAGTCGATGCATTCATTGAAGAGTTGTTTTCCTCACTTCATTCTTGAGAATATTGCTAAGAACAACAACCATTCATAAGGGGGGAAGTGTCATGTCCCTAGACATCCGGATGGGCACTAGTAGCATACACTGGTCATAGAGGTCATGAGGTCACTTAGTGCGAATGCACTAAGGGCAGCACTAAGTCCTATTTATAGGACTCAAGGCCCTATTAAGCTCATTCATTGTGTGATCACCACTCTTGGACTCTTGGCCCACTGGCTGACGTATCCATACACCAAGATGGTGTGGGCTGGTGATATGGGACACCAATTGGAATGCGGTCGTGGACTCGTGGCCCAAAGTGCTACTAGCTCCCAAGCTCAAGGATGAGCCTATTTGGCTCTATGGCTGGGAGATAAGTTCAATGTCCAATCCCTTTTACGATAAGTTTGGCTTGTAACAATGTCTCATATGCAAGTTGGATCCAAGGGGCACATTTCAATATGAGTGCATACCATCTCGTCACACTATTTTGGATAATCAAGTCTATACTAGGAAATTAAAGGCTTAGTACTTGAAATCAATGGGCCGGAATTCAACGAATTGCCAAAGATCTCAAGAAGCCAACCATCCCATTTGGATTTGGGGTTCATTTTGACTAGCCAAGGGTCAACTACAGGCCAATCCCCCATTGCAGCACCCTATTCAAGACAAAAGACTACTAAAACCAGCCTTCCATCTCCAAAATGGTGGTGTAACCCAATTTAACTCAAAATTACAGCAAGCATTAAACACACAAATCTGGAAATACACACTTTCCACTTAATCTTAAACACTATATTTTTGTGAGAGTGCACAATGGAAGAGGAAACACAAACACTGAGAGAGAAGGGAAGAGAAAGACTACATTGGAAAAAGAGAATGCAAGAAGTAAAATATGGGCTGAACTCTAAAGGAATGTTGAATACAAGGACTGGTGGTCACTGATCAGTCCCTATACACAGCCCAAGGAGTCCATGGGGACACAGGATCAGGCTGATGACAAAAGGTAGTACTGAAAGACAGAGGAGAGTCCCGAACATCAAAGTGTGATGAAACGTGCTGAAACTTGCAAGACAAAATGACCAGCATTCTATCTTCGTAGAAGGCTCAAACAATGCAGAAAATCTGCATTCTTCACAACAGCTCTACTCCAAACAGCAAGTGAGTGTGGTCTTCTCATCGTAGAACCTTTGAGCCCTCACTTCGGTGATGATACCATGTGCAAGCGCACAACAAAAGAGAAAAGATGAACACAGAGAGAGAAAGGAAGAGAAACACAGCAATGGAAAAAGAGAATGGAACCAACAAAACAACGTTTGGCCCCATGACCTGCATTTACTACTCTCCTCCTCCTCTTTTCATTCTTCTCCCTCCCTTCCTTCCTCCTCCTCCCCCTCCTCCACCTCCCTCCCTCCTTCCTTGCATTCCCTTTTTTCTTTTCTTCCTTCCATCCCTTTGCTCCTCCTTCCCTCTATATTTCCTTCATTCTCATGCCTTCTTCTTCATGGCCGCGAACCCATTTTGGAGGCACATCACTCCAATCTCAGTATACAATGGCTCCAATCTCAATTGCTTTGAATTCACTGTTCTAGAAGAGGACTTCGCCACAAAGTTGTCCTCTTGAAGTAGTAAACATCAAATTCATTGACAAGTGAGTTGTAACATGGACACACCCTTATGCATCATATTCAACCAATTGTGGCCATAAAGCTTGTGATGTCATATCCTCTATTCAAGCTAGAAAGAGGCTATTATTGTTTACATGCAATATTCGTATGTGAGCGTTGATCCTATTTCATTCTTCTTTTGGCTTGAGGTGTGTGGTGTCTTCAATGACTTTGGAGTTTTTGCTGGTATTTGGGTCTCCAATGGTGCTCTCCTTTTTTTTTCAACCTCATACCACATGGTAGAAAATTGACTTGTGTGAGGTGAAAAATCCCCCCACTTGTGCAACTATCTCATTGAATGAGGGTATTTCATATGCCAAAAAATGATTTTTTCCAATTTGGTATAGAAATCTATGGAGATAGCACCTTGGAAAACATTTGTGGGAGGTAACGAGGTTTTGAGAGGGATGATGGTTTTGAGAAAACCAAGACCACCCCGATGGGGCTCAACAAATTTCTAATTTTTTCTACACAACATCCATGCATTTAATGTGACAATTATATTGAAGGGTTTTTTGTTTGCCCAGAGTTTCCAACAAAGCAATCATGGTTTCCATTTTCCATTTCATTAAATGGAATTTCTCTGTAAGAATTAGAAAGCGTCAAGTGCCACAAAAGAAATAGCACCCAAAAAAAAAAAAAAAAAACTCATTGGATCTCAAGTTGGAGCTTAGCACATTTAGATGAAGCACGAATGTTCATACACACATGTGCACAAGACACACATGCAGATATGTTGTATATTTCTTAAAATAGAATGATACACACTAAAGCTGAAAGGAGCAATTTCAGACTGACAGTACACACCTCCTCTTGTCAACAAGTAGCAAACATAACAAGTATTAAGCACACATACCATTCAAAGACCTTATTGCATCCAGCGCATCCCTTTTGTCGTCGAACTCAACAAAAGCATATCCAGGTGGCTTACGGGCTACCCACACGCTATCAACAGAACAACAGTTTAAGAGAATGATATCACGACACTATGTAAACAGTACTGCAAGCTTCCACATCACATGGTAAAGTAGGGAAAAAACAGCTGTATATGGCAAGGTTCACAAACCACGAATATAAAAGAAATGCAGGAATAATACACTGCAGTGTAGAAAGAGTACTTGCTGAAGTGTATAAATCAAGCAATTTTAGTGGAGCTAAAATGAAGGACCGATTGAAATTTTCCCAGAAAAGGCCAAAAAATCCAGTCAGTGAGAAATGTCATGTCTAGCTGCAACTACCAAACAAGGGATTTTTACAACAAATTGGATCTGTGACCAAGAAGAAGAACTCTTCGAATGGTTAGGATTTGCATGATCACATCTGTGCAAGTGCCTGAAAAACTCTATCAGCAACAGTCGCCTTATTTGACGTCTCTTGAGGGGTCAATTTCTTTGCAGAAATTTTTGTGGAAATCGAAATCACACGGTTTTCACAGCTTTGAGTTGCGGCATCACAAGTGAGAAAACAAAATGTGTTGAGGCGACGCACACTTCTCATGGAAAAGAACGTCAATGGCAAGAAATTCCAAAATTCCTAATGGACAGCTTCGGTCAGATAAGTTCGAGGTGAGCATCGACAGGCCAGAAACCTTCAAAAAGCATACAGAAAATGAGAGGGACGTTGATGGCTTACTTGCGGAGGACGCCAAATCTGCGAAACTCGTCTTCAAGCTCGCGTTCGGTAGTCCGGGGCTCGATGCTTCCAACGTAGACGCGAGACATGGCCCCGGAAGGAAGTGCTGCAGGCACCGCACAAGGTCAGGAGAAGCAGAAGAAGAAGAAGAGGAGGAAGAAGAAGAAGCAGAAGCAGAAGCAGAAGCAGAAGGTGCCATTTGAATGGAGAATGGGAACCCTGTCCGAGAACTCACCGACCACAACCAGAGAAGGCAACAGCCACTCAGTTCATTCCGTGTCTTTGCGATCTCTCCTAACCCCGAGCGCCGGCCCCGGTCAAATGTTGGAATCGTCAGTCTTGTCCCGCCCAATTTTTGGGCGAGCCCGTTGTTGCGATTTGTAAACAAGGTGATGTGATCCCAAGGGCCTCCATGCGTGAAGTGTTTTAAGGAGGTCGCTCCCACATAAATGACATCTAAAAAGAAGATAAAGCAAGTGATATTTATTATTGAGTTTCAAACAGGGGTGGAAGTTTTCTTGAAAATTTCATGTACTTGCATGTGTTTTGTGTAACATTATCACATAGCTTTATGTTTTCTTCAATCCTTGCACTTGAGGAGTACACTCATTTTCCTGATGAGCTCATGTCCCAACACTTATGGATGCTCCTAAGTCTATCGTTAAGATCGAGATAGCGGATGGGAAAATCCCACCCCAAATCTATGCACCGATGCAAATAATGGCCACAAAATTTTGCTAGGAGAGCAAACATTTTTGTATTACAAAATTAGCAATGGATATATATATATATATATATATATATATATATATATATATATACACGTGATATGCGAAGGATACATGTGTGTGTGTAACATGCCCGCTCCTCAAATCGCGGGACACGTCTTAGCAGTCCATCGAGAGATATATCTAGAAGACGCCGCCCGGCACTCCCAAGGAATAACACGGGGTTTGCCAAGTAGGGTCTCTCGAGTTTGCCCTACAATGGAGCTAATCCGGCCGTTCCCACTAAGATCGACCTGAAGTCCGGGTTCCTAGTCAACATTGTCTAAGGTCATAGACCGACTTTTTCCTAACATTTTCTATTAACATCTCTTTGAGGAAAGCTCTTGGCTAACCAAGACCACCCTTCCATAGGATAGACCCATTGGTCATATCCACCATGCTTCCCTCGAGGGTTGTTTTAGTTATTTAATTACCTACCACGTTATGCTTGACACATAAAAGCAGCTTCCTTAATTAGCCCGTTAGCCACAAGTTCCTTTACGTAATTTAGGCCACAAACGCGAAGACAGGTTAAAACAAGATCAAACACTTTCTTAACTTATCTTCGGATTAATGTGTGTCTCCTGCCCATATAGGAGAATTAAGTGCTCCTTTCTGCCTCCACAAAAAAATCATTCCGTCTTCCGGCAATAAAACCCGAAGGTTTATCCTTCCAAGATTCCGCCTTGTAACTAGTATCAAGGCCTCGAGATCCCATCTCGAGTCACGTAGAACACTTGTGTAGGGCCTGGAGGCATTAGGATTTACGGCCAGAGCCCCCACTGGCACCCAAGCGTCCTCCTACGCCAAGTGATTTCCACGGAGAGACCTCTCGCGGCAGATTCAGTCCACATTCCCGACGCAGATTCATAACCCCCTTGGTTAGGGTTTGGCGGCTCGCGGGGGGTAGCTAGCGCTATCCTTCCTTAATTATTCCTTCAGGAAATCAACCATAGTTGAAGCAACCAGCATAGTAACAATTGCTAGGGAAAACATCCCTTTCATTTCCATGGCAATCCGGCCATGAAATCATCAAACACTCCCCACTTGGGTTAACATCCAAAACCACATTAACAAACTGTTGAATGCACAACCTCTTGCTTCAAGGCTTCGCAATCCCATTGCATGCACAATCAGAATTTTAATTGGATGTATCAAAACACTTGCTTAAGGGATTTACAACCTTTTCAAACCGCCAAGCATAACTTGGGTCAACAATCCAATTAGGGTTAGGTCACCAGCTTCAACTAAGCTAGGAGCATATCCATTTGCGATAGTCCACAGCAAGTTCGATAAAACAATTCGCAGGCAATTATACTTATTCCTAATGCCCCGGATTACATGTGACTTGCATCTATGAAAGCCTAGGGTTTTGTCTAACGATGCAAGTGTATCTCATGAACAGAATTAACATTTCATGTGTTCCTTTTAACCATGATTGCGAAACGTGAATTCTAAATAACTATTCATGCACTGAACTGGTTAAAAAGCTATCATTTTATGTGAAGTAAGGTGATAACCCCATCATTTTATGTGAGTAAAAGCTATCATTTCATGTGAGATAAGGCGATAACCTTATCATTTTATGTGAATTTCAAACTCTTCCATTTGTGCATGCAACTTAGTTCTTAGAGTAAACAAAACCCTAAGACTCATTCTGGTTCCATGCACAAACCATTTCATCTCTTGCACGAGTAATATTACTTAATTAATTATAAGGCTTAGAACCTGGGCTTGATTCATGTGTGCTGCATTGGTCGTTCCACTCATCCCTCCAGCATTACCAGTGGTTTGGGCGCCTATGCTTCCCGCGACTTTCTTCTTGGGAGCCATTCGCCTTGCGGAGATTGGGCAGTTCGGACCTTAACGGTTTCGGTTTGACACAATCGGTTGGGAAGACCACCGGATGGGGTTCGTTGCCAGGAGAGTGGTTTGGGTGACTCGTAGCGGTTACCTCCTTTCTCTCTCTTCTTCTTCTTTTCCTCCTCTCCTCCTTCTTTCTCTCTCTCTCTCTCTCTCTTCTTCTTCTTTGTTTTTCTTACCCTCCTACTCTCTCTCCCTCTCCTTCTCTTCTCCTACTTCTCTCTTATTCCTCTACTCTCCCTCTCTCTCTCCTCTTCTTTCCCTTCTCCCACTTCTTTCTCCTTCTGCTCCTTCCTCTTTTCCTTCTTCTACTACTTCTCTCCTCTCTCCCTCTACCTCCTCTTCTTCTTCCTCTTTTACTCCTCTCCTCTCCTCTCTCCTCTCCTCTTCTCCTTTTCTTCTCCTTCCCTTCTTCTCTCTTTCTCCTCTTCTTTCTTCTCCTTCTTCTCTCTTCTCTCACTCTTCTCTTCTCCTTCTCTTCTTCTCTTCTTTCTCTTCTCCTTCCCACTCTCTCCCTTCTTCTTACTTTTCTCCCACTACTTTCTTCTTATCCTCTCCTTCTCTTCTTCTCTCCCTCTTCTCTCTCTTCCCTCTTCTTCTCCTTCTTCTTTTACTCCTTCTCTCTTCTTTCCTCTCTCCTCTTCTCTTCTCCTTCCCTTCTTCTCTTCTTTCTCTTCTCCTTCCCACTCTCTCCCTTCTTCTTACTTTTATCCCACTACTTTCTTCTTATCCTCTCCTCCTCCCTTTCTCCTCAAGGCCGGTCAGGGTGGTAGGGGGGGGCTTCTACGTCAGCCAGGAGGGGGGGCCGCAGCGTCCGTCGAAGGACCCAGGGAGTTGACGGGCTGCCTGCAGCAAACGGGGGGGACTTTTGCAGCAACCGCGGGGGGGGGGGGGGGGGGGGGGGGGGGGGGGGCGCAGCTGTAAGCCACCACCTGGGCGGCATGCACCCCCCTTTCCTTCTTCACTCCCTCTCTCTCTCTCTCTCCGACGTACTGTCAGGGGGGAGAGAGAGAGAGAGGGAAAAAATTTTTGAGAAAGAAAAGAAAAGAGGGGGGGTTCCTACAGCACGGGGACGTTACTCTGTGTGTGTGTGTGTGTGCGCATGCAAACACACAAAGGCTTCTCATTACATTGGTGTAATTTACATGAAATAAAGGCTTGTATTCCATTGTAGTTGGGTAATGTGTGGTAGTCTTAACGGTTGATATATTTTCTATGGTCCTTGAGGCTTGTACAAAATCTTGTTTTAAATATGAGGAAGCTTAAGACATGATATTTCAATAGGTTCTTATCTAGTTGGTGGATATCATGCCTGCCACCATATAGTTGAATGCACTATTTTGCATTAAGTTTGATATTTGGGTTGAATTGATGGACTTTTCTATTAAATATTGGCAATTACTTATGAACCATTAGAAAGATGTTGTGTAAGCTAGGCTAATGTGAAGAAATCATAATGGTATAAGCTAAATGGCCCCAACGTTATTCAGTTTGAAGTGCTTTGCTGGATGTCTCGTGGAATTGTTTGATTTTGTTGCTTACGGTCATTATGCTTCCTTAGGATCGTGTTTTATCTACTAATCATGCTAAGTTTGTGTTGAATGCTTGCCATTTGGGAATTGCTTGAAAAGTTTAAAGGTGAGTGTGCAAAATGCATGGCATAAATGAGGTGATTTAACATGCTCCTCTTAACCTTTCTTCAAGTGTTTTAAATGATGCATTGTCTCAACGATTTCTTACCTTGGCAAGTTCTTGCACGTGCATGGGGTTTAGCTTAGTTGATTGAAGTGTTTAAAAGCTAGCTAGTTAGTGTTGCATTTGATCAATAACAAAAGTCAAAACATCAACAAACTTTGATTGGTTAGTTTGCAAGAGTCTTAGTAGTTAATTAATTTGTTGACATGGTTGCTTTAAGTGTAAGTTCCTCAAGCAACCAAAAGATCTAGGAAATTTTATAAGACATATGTGCTACATGAACATTATATCACCTTGCCTCCATGGTTTGTTTAAACAAGGTCTCCATGGTTTGTTTAAAACATATGTGCTACATGAAAAGTGTCCACTATCACCATGACATTATAACTTTACTTATATGCATGATCCAAGGACATGAGGAAATTATTCGCCTTGGCTCCATGGTTTGTTTAATAAGGCCTCAAGGAAAAAATTTGTGTGTGTGAAGCTCTTTTTGGCTCAAAGCATGTACTGTAGGCCTAGTATGAGATCCATGCATTATAGAGAGCTCCCTTTATAGTTGGGCATATTTGTTGTAATGAACGGGACACATGGGAACTAGGGGTAAGATACCCAGTCACACTGACTAGGGTATAAAAGGTGTAAGAGACCTAGTTTAGGGCATCCAAATATAATCAAGAATTGACTCTTCACCTTCTCCTTTAACATCTATGGTTTCCTTCCTCCTTCTCCCCTCTTTTCTATCTTTCTCTCTCCTCTTTTAGTATTTCTCTCTCTTCTTCTTCCCTCCTCTCTCCTCTCAGCCTCATTCATTATAAGTGGCATCAGAGCTTCAAGCTTTGGTCCTTTTTTCCCTTTTCTATTTCTCTATCTAGTTCCCTTTTCAAATCTAAAAACCTTAATTACTCAGGTAGTGGGTACAAGTACAGCAAGAGGACTACAGTTAGTGGTAACTTTCTTGAAGCAAGCAGGAGCTATGGCTAGAGCCTCTAACATAACAATAAGTAAAATGGTTTAACTTAGCAGGTTGTCACTCTTTTTTATGCGACTTTTAGGGATTCTAGAACAAAGTTGGAGGCTCAGGAGTTACAAGAGGACAAAAACCTTGATTACGTCCCTTGCATCCTCAATGTGAGATTAAGCAATATTTTGATTGATATCAACCTTGTGTGGCCTCCAGGATAACCCCTGCAATTTTCGATGCAACTTATGTTGCTGCCTCTGCTCCCCTCCTGCCCCTCCTCAACTATGACTAACCTCTCCCATGGCTTCCATCATCTTCCAACAATGATTGAGACTCAATCAAAATTTTGACATTCTTCCTCTAACATTTGAGCTCCCACAAGTTGAAAACCATAGCACACAATAATGAATTGTTTTGGGAAACCATTGAAGCTTAGCCTAAGCTCTCAAATCAATCCAAACCTCTTCAATCTCAGTCCCTGAAGCCCCTTCATCCATTCATGGCCTCACTCACCCAGATTGAAGACATGGAGCTCAATACGCAAAGAATTCTTACAAACAGCCATGAAAGCTCCATGTGAAGCTTTCAATTCTTGAAGAGCAAGCTCAAGATCAAGCATGGGAGCCCCATCATTAGAGGAAGCACCAAACTCCTAAAGATTGTACATATTGGAGTGCTTTGCTTACCCATACAGACTTAGTGAAGGACTTGGATCATTGTGGGATTATGCTTCATCCATCTACTTCAAACACTAATGAGATATGTCAATTCAATCTTAATCTCTCATTTTAACCCACTTGCTGAGCTTAGTCCCTTTGTTGGAGATATTAAGGATGCATATTGCCTTATTAGTAGAGTCCTTCATTGCATGCATACTACCCACATGGAATCAGTAGCCTAATTGCTCTCCATTTACTTTTTAATGCATCATATTAGCTCTTCCTCATTGATTATTGTTGACTTGATTACTTATCCAATCATGTGTGTGTTGAACGAATCCCAAGTGGATAATAAGCCATTGTAAAAAGTGTATGTGGTAGCCAATGAGTCACTCAACTACCAAGGTAAGCCCCACCCAAGCTCTTGATTCAATCCTTGCATCTCATGAAAAGGCCCAATGTCTATTTTCCAATGCATTTCATGCTGGTTGAATAATTAAAAATGCTTGCCATGTATACTCTAGCTAAGGAAAAAGGCCGAATGCCAAGCGAGGTGATAAGCTAAAATAGAGGTGACCTTGCCTTACCACTTAAGGCCCTGAAGGGGTGCACAACCCACCGGCCCAGGGGAAAAATTTTCAACCTCTTGGTGATCCACAATCAGATACCTATATGCAAGTGTAGGTACACTCCATGATCACCCCATTTCCGATGAGATATCCCCTAATATGACACACTTTTAGTGATCAAGATACCCATGTATGGCACTTGATATGCATGCAGTCAACGAAAGATGTATGGCACTAAGGCTTCCTTATGCAGTGATGGCAAAGCAAATTGATGCTTAAATGTACTTAGGATCATGATTAGTATGCTAAGGATGTTTATTACTATGATGCTTAGGCTCCTTAGTCCATGAGCCACTCATACAATGCATGTTCAAATTGGGACAAGTAATGTTTTAGTTGTAAGCACTCAAGAACAGTTACAGAAAGCTTGTTGCAGTAAATTTTGTGTCGCATTTGGGAGTGAACCCTATAGCTTATCTTGATGAGGGATTCATCCTCTTCGATTTGAATCAAAGATCTCATTGATCAGAGTTTCCTACTAGAAATTACATCCATTTTACTAATAGTGGGTCATGTGGACTGCACTTAGATGGCAGGACGGAAAGGCAAAGGCCCATGAGGAGGTCTAGAGGGAGACTAGGGACTCCAAGGCCTTGATGAATGAACAAACTAGATTGGTACAAGATTTTGCAAGAGGAAGTGCCCAATATGGACTCTTATAGCATGCTCAATCACACCCTTTGTTAATATGAGATTGCCACATGGAAAGGCACAATGATATGGTTGCCAATCATCATTAGATGCTCTCAAAAATAGATATTGCAATTAAAAAGATGGCCCTTTTCAAATATTGGACTTAATAAACCTTGGAACATCTCACCACCATTGTAGCCTAGTTGGCCACTACCTTGGCAAGGCAAATGAGTTCAAGAGCAAATCACGACGACCTCCACCATTGGACTCATTTCATGGCCCACAAGGTATTCTTAGAGTGAAGGGTATTTCCCCCTCCTTTCACATTCAAGATCGGTGAGCCTTCCCATGGTCAGGATGAGCCTCTCTTGAGCTCTTCCATCATCCATCCGGCCAATCCCACCATGAGACCCTAGCCCCACACTAGCCGAACCTCTCCCGCTCTCCCTAGGAGCCCCAATGGGACTTATCCGGCTCAGCCCCATCATGGACACCATGGTATTAATGGGCAGCATGGGTTCAATGCACAACATGGTATGTATGGATAGTATGGTATGTATGGGCAACATAGTATGCATGGACAATAAGGTTATCATGGGCAATAAGGCTCCAATGAGCTCCAATGAGGCAACATAGTATGCATGGACAATAAGGCTATCATGGGCAATAAGGCTCCAATGAGCTCCATGACAAGATTATTCTCACCAAGTACAATAAGCAATCACCATCCCCATCGAACTTGGAAGAATGGACCTCCAAACTAGAGTCCTACTTCAATATTTACCCATGCATTGATGATCAATAAATTATATTTGCTTCCCTCCATCTAGAGAGATTTTCCCACACATGATGGCACAACATCAACCATGAGAATCATTAGTTCATTGATTGGGAACATAAAAATTAATTCATGAAGTTGACCATGTATGTTGAGATTGTTAGTGATGATGCAAAATTGCACAAAATACATCTATGGGTTAAAGCCTAGCTTGTCAACAGCCAATGTAATGGCTCAAAAACTTTCCACTTTATTCAATACAATTGAATTGGTTGAAAGATATGCAAGAAAGTACTGTAAAAATGAGAATTTTTAGCAAGGTTATGGATAGCCCAACACCCCATTGAGGTCTACCCCATATGGGGGAGTTTTTAGAGGCAACTCCATGCCTAGTAGCATCCCTAAAATACCTATTACCCTTCCATGTTATGAAAGAAAACATGGCACTTTTGGGACAACACGTGACTCTAATGGTGAATATGCTAAAAATGGACCTCAAACTACATCAGCCATGAATGGTCGAAGTGATCAAAAGCTCGTTTGTCCAGATGTTGTGAAGGATCGGAATGAAAAAGGCCTATGTTTTAAATGTGGTGATAAGTACACGGTAGATCATGCTTCACAATGCCCTAACCAGGATAGCAAAGGTTAAAGTTCATAGCATGTATGTAATGGAAGATTGGAGCAATGAGAAGGAGGAATTACATGTTGAAAATGAGGAGTATGCCAAGGATTTGGACTAGAGTAGTTTTATGATCTAGTGGATGGACCCAAGTGGTTGCCCATCTCATTCTCTTGATTTGATTACTCCTACTACACCCCATCTGGCTACCACTTCCCTTTGCTCCATCTCCAGGGATGCATGGATTGGTTCTAGGATTCCCAACACTCTATGTATTCAAGACAATATTAATGAAAAGCATGTATTTATCCCTATGGATAGCAGTAGTGCATACAATTTTGTCAATAAATCACCCATTGATCAATTGAGATGCACACACATGGAATTACAGCACCCCTTGAAAGTTCAAGTAGCAAATGGTAAAGAACAAACCAACACACATGTATACTCCAAGGTTCCCCTATGCTTGGCTGCAAATTATGTGGCATTGGTTAATCTAATTGCATTAGACACAGGCCCCATTGATGTTGTCTTGGGTTGTGACTAGATAAAATATTTGGGTAAAATTACTATGGATTACTCTCAACTCTATATGGAGTTTTTTATGCATGGACAACTCATCTGCTTAGAGGGAGTTCATGATAATGCTAATTTTTACTTAATTACAGCAAAGCAACTCAAAAGGGGGTTTAAGAAATGCTCATAGGTCTTTGTCTTGCACTTGACTATGGAAAATCCAAATCAACCCTCTAAAGTATTTAAGAATTCAACCTTGAAGGCCTTACTAGAGGAGCATGATGATTTATTTCATATACCTACAGCCCTTCCCCTAAGAGGCAAGTGGACTACCCGCTTGATCTAGAGCCCCATTCCAAGCCAATGAACAAGCCACCTTATAGACTCTCCAAGTGTGAATGTAAAGAATTTGCAAAGCAAGTTGAAGAGTTACTTGAGATGGGGTTATTGAACTGAGTTCCTCACCCTATACATCTTCGGTCCTGCTAGTCAAGAAGAAAGATGGCTCTTTCTGCATGTGCATTGACTATAAGGACTCAAATAAGATCATAGTCAAGAAGCAATATCCTATCCCACGGATTGATGACTTATTGGGTGAGTTGAAAGGGGCACAAATTTTCACTAAGATTAATCTTCCATTTGGCTATCATTTGATGTGCATTAGGGAGGGTGATGATATCAAAATGGCTTTCAAGACTAATCATGGGCTTTATCATTATCTAATAATGACATTTGGATTGACTAATGCCACTGCCACATTTTAAAGCCTCGTGAATGAAATCTTACACTCCTTCCTGTTCAAGTTTGTGCTCGTTTTCTTTGATGATATTCTCATTTACAACAAATCACAAGAGGAGCACTTGGCACATGTTAGAAGGGTGTTTGATATCTTGAGAGACCATAAGCTATTTGCTAAGGAAAGTAGGTGCATCTTCATGCAGACATGAGTGGAGTACTTGGCACACATTGTTAGTGAAAATGGCATATAAGTTAACCCTCAAAAGGTACAATATATTAAGGATTGTCCCACACCATCCAACACTACCTCATTTCGTGGTTTCCTTGGTCTCTCTTCATTTTATAGATGCTTCATCAAGCATTATGTCACCATTGCAGCCCCTTTGACTGATTGGTTTGTTGATTGCAACTTTAACTAGTTGAAGGAAATACTTACTTTAGCCCCCATCATCGTATGCTCTGACTTCTCAAAAGAGTTTACCATTCATTGTGATGTTAGCAGGGCTGAGGTATTGGTGTTGTATTACTGCAAGAGGATGGGATGATTGCTTTTGAGAGCTATGAGCTTGATGAAAAGGAGATACAAATGAATGTTTATGACCTGGAGATGTTAGCCATCCTCCATGCTATTAAGAAATGGCACCATTACCTATATGTGGCAGCTGGTTTAAAGTGAAGAGCAACCATCGAGTCCTCCAATACTTTTTGATTCAGTCTACTTTGACTCCTGAGCAGAGAAAATGGGTGGTAACTTTGCAAAAGTATAATTTTGAGATCTCTCACACTAGGGGCAAAGATAATATAGTGACTAAATCACTATCACATATGTGGGCATGTAGAATGTCTTTCATTTTAGAGTTGCATAGTGATTGGATTGAGAAGCTTCAAGAGATCTATTTGTTGAATGAGGATTTCAGCCACATATTTCAAAATTACAGCATGGGGTAATGGATGAAAACTCCCAATATCAGCTAAAAAATGGCATTATCTGGTCCCATGGCAAGATTGTCATACCCTACACTTCTCCCTTCATGTGGAAGATCATGGAAGAGTTGCATCCTTACCCCATTGCTAGTCACTTGGGTATTTTCAAAACATATGATAAGATTGCCAAGAGCTTTCACTAGAAGGGCCTATGGAGGAATGTCAAGGATTTTGTGGCCAGCTGTGTTCCATGCCGGGAGAACAAGGATAGCACACTTAGACTCACTAGTATCTTGTAGCCCCTGCCTATTCCTAAAGGGAAATAGATATGTATCACTATGGATTTCATCACTAGCCTCCCCGTGTCACCAAGAAAGGATGGAACATTATATATGTGGCAATTGACCACCTCACTAAGGCCGCTCACTTTATCCCAACTAAGATATAGTACACTGCCCCTCAAGTAGCCACTCAATTTATGGAGCATGTATGTAAGTTGCATGGGTTACCACAAGTCATAGTGCATGATCAGGATGCCAAGTTTATGAGTAACGTTTGGCATGTGGTTTTCACATCTATGGGCACCAAGCTTGCTTCATCCATTGCATACCACCCATAGACTGATGGTCAAGAGGTTTTCACATCTATGGGCACCAAGCTTGCTCCATCCATTGCATACCACCCACAGACCGAAAGGGTAAATAAATGGCTTGAGACCTACCTACGATACTTTTTCCATGATGTACAACACTGCTGGGATATGTGGCTCCACTTGACTGAATTTGCACGTAAAAACTCCACCCACTCTAGCATTGGGGTTTCTCCATTTGAGGCATTATACAGGTATAAGGTTCCCCTCCTTACGGTCTTGTTCAATGATAAGATCAATCCCTAGAGTAAAGAGGAGTTAGAGTGCATGCAACCCTTGCTTTAGCAATGCAAAGTGAATCTTCAAAAGGCCCAAGATCACACAAAGCTTTATGCTGATGAGAAAAGAAGGAGCTTGGAATTCCAAGAGGGAGGGTTGGTCCTCTTGAAAGTGCCTAAGTCTTGTTACTCCACTCTTAAGGAGGGTAGTAGTAACAAGCTGGCCTACTATTTCTATGGCCCCTACTAGATCCTCAGAGAGTTGGTGACTCGGCTTACCAATTAGAGCTTCCCCCCACCACCAAGATTAACAATGTGTTTCATGTCAGCTAGTTGAAGCCTTTCATTGGCACCCTCAATGGACTATATGGAAGAGCTGACTCCTATAAACGAAGAATGGTGCACAGATCGGATGCTGTATGCGTGCGTAGTGAGCGCCGGAAGGTCCCCAAGAATAAAAGAACTCTACTTTTGCATAAAAAACAAGAGAGAAGACTTGCACGACATGAAGCAAAAGACCAATTGGGTACAATCTCCCCCCATGCCTTGTGTGAGCGCTCCACAAAGCATGTATTTTATATATTATTACTCTCCAAGCTCAAAAAAATAGCCCAATTTACAATTAGCACGCTTTAACTTTTGTGCTTGCTTTTGTCCCACTAAAGAATTAAAGCTATTGGGCACTAAAGAGTCGGGCGGTGCCTAAATACAATGTCCAATACAAATATTTAAATTGTACACCCATGCATATATAAAATAATAAATAAATGTTAGGCGCTTCAATAAATAAGCGCGTCAAAATAAATATTGGCGCCACGCCTAAGATGCGCGGCCATCAAAAATGATAATTTCTTCTAAATAACTTGAATACACGCTATCGCCCAGTGCTTCCCAACACCATCATTGCCAGCTCTACACATCAATTGAAGCATTCACAATTGCTAGAAAATAATAACATTAAACCAACAAAAGTGAATATCTAGCAGTCTTCAGCTACAAAATAAATAAATTGGTTAGAACTCAGTCCTAACCTTAATTTATTATGAGTGCGCACTCTAAACTCATAAATGTCTATTAATTTAAATATGTATTTTGCGGAATCACCCGTTATAGAATCACCCACTTGCACATTAAATTCACAAGACGCTCGAAAAGGACAGGCGCCCCCATCGACTTTTCGCACAAGGAATCCACCTTGTGTATGAGCCCCGACAATAAATAAAATTTTACGGAATCCATTGCAAAACCTCACGGAATCCACTGTGGAATATGCCTCCTGGCATCATCCTCTCCTTGAATCTCCCTTCACCCTACTATCTCTTACCCCCTGGTAGACTTTCGACACCAAACGCACTGACATCGTGTTAGGGGAAGTTTATGATATTATTAGAGGTGAATTTCGAAAGATATTTGGGCTGATTTGGGGCTGATATCTTTAGCCATATTCAGAGAATTAGCTACAATAGTGATCTTTTAATTCATTTCTTACTCTACAGAAGACATCTTGTCAAAATATGCAAGTATTATGTGCCCCTATGGTAGGGCAATGTTTGTAGATCATTCATAGATGCTTTGAGTTGAATTAAGAGGAGCTTTTTCTCTTATTTCTTGGCTATGGTAAGTTATCCTTATCAGGAACTCAATTTGAAGCTCTCTTGAAGCAAGTCTCTTTGCCCTACAAGCCTTGTAATTGACTCATAAGCTTTTATCCCTAACAGTCTACATTGAATGTAATCATGCAAAGTTGATTCATGCTATGGCATCATGTATGAATGATGGGATGCAGAGTTGTTTTTGATACATGACAACATATTGTACTTGATTTTATACTTTATGATTGTTCTTATAGTCAAGAAAACAAGCTTGATTTGAGTTAGAACTTATGAAATAATACTATTGTGATATTTGCTAAGAACATGTAGTTGGAATTCTATTAATATCTTCAAGAACTTGGCTTGAAACCTTCAACCCTTCTCTTATCTCTACCATCTTCGAAGTCTAAGCTCTTGAACCTCCATACATTCTTTTCTCTCAAACCCCTGTGATTGACCATGAAGTACCACTTGAACCTTTAAACATTCATTGTAATCTACTTATCTCTTGAAGACACATCTCTATCTATCTTGTCCAGTTTTCTTGCCAAACCCCTGTGACAATCTTCAACCCTACACACTGTGACACCGCCACTTGCAATGTACATGTGTGCATGTATGCAGGTAGTGTCAATGTAACTAATACATGGGTGGCTAGGCACAAGTGCCTTTACCCCCCAAAACTTGTAAGTTCTTCAAAGTAGGACCTTTTTTTCAGACATCTTCATGATTGAGTAGCATGTAAAACATGACTGGTATACTTGCAATTTCAATGGTCATGAGAAATTCACTTTTGCTTAGGAGAAAATATACAGATCCTTTGTAAGGACTAATAGTTGTATTTATTGGCACAATATGCAATATAATTTTCTTGTTTGTAAATGAGAGCATCAATTACATGTTTTCTTTTTGCAACAAGTTTGTATTACAATATGCAAGCTTATGCTATTTCTTCATAGAGGTGTAAACAATGATTTTGGTTTAGCAAAGGTCAATAATAATGTTAAAATGGTAATATGATGCAAAATTATGTCTCCAAGGCCATACATGTGACCTATGATTGCACTTTTGATAATACACAAAGCATAGGTATGGATGGTGGAAAAGTCTCATTCAATCAAGGAGCAAATTTTGATTACCTTGTAAGCAAATTTTCAAAACTAATAACTTTTAATCCAACCATTATTTTTGCTATTCTTGACCTCATGTAGATCCACCTAAAAAAAGTTTCTTCAAGATTCACTCAGTTTGGAGAGATATATCAATTTTCCTATGTATCTAGAGAGTAGTGTTGGATAGTCTTGGACTATGGGTATGATAGTAAACAATGAGACACCATAGAGATACACTATTGAGAGTATAGAGCATTGCTGAGTATAGCCCACACTCCCAACATTGTATGTATTGTTATATCAAGGCTAGTCAAGCTCTTTAGTGTTAGTCTTGGGTTTAGAGATTAGCCCATCACTTATACATGGATGCCATAGCTATCCTTCTATTTTGAATAAACATTTCAGTATAATTATTTTCTTACAAAAGTTTAGAATGGTATCAAAGTAGGCATGTTAGGATCTTGCTAGTGTGAACCTTGTGTGTGTAAAAATCCCCACTCACTGCATTGTTGCTTGAAGTTAAAAATGGCACATGGTCTAGATAGTCTATACTTGGAGGGAACACAAAAGCTTAATGGGACCAACTATGCTATTTGAAAACTAAAGATGGAGTCAGATAGATACACTAAAACCAAATTAGGTTTTGGGAGAAGAACTAGCCAAATGGGACAACAAGGCCATGCTTGCTATCCATATAATGAAGTTGAAAGTTAATGATTATATTCTCAGTAGCCATCTAATGAATGTGAAGACTCCTAAGAAAGCTTAGGATATTAGATATACTCAATGCCCCACCCTCGTAAGGTGCCACCAATGATCCATGGTGCTCTAAGTTGTAAGGCCCTCATTATGAGGAGAAGCCATGTGTGAGCACAGATTGACTTGTACGTCAGATAAGGTCTATGATCTTTGTGGATCTAGCCATTGGGTTAGATAGAGTAGTACGTTAGATAAGGTCTATGTGACCAGATGGCAAAAAGGTGATCTTTGTGGATCTAGCCATTGGGTTAGATAGAGTAGTTATATTGGTAGCAACTTGAGGCATAATGCATTGAGTTGCAGGGTATCGCGTAGCCCTATTTTGGGGTTCGGGGGTTGCAGGAGTGGCTGCTAGTTGGGGGGTCTCAAGGGGACTGTTTTGGTTAATCATTTCATTGAATTATGATGTCAACAAAGAATGTGCTAATGAAATATCTATAGGTCAAAAGATTTGATCCATCATGCAATAAACATTGTTGGTGGATTTGTAAGCCCAAATGGCGTAAGCAAGAACTCATATAATCAAAAGATGGCCCTGAAATGAGTATTTGAAGGTATATGCTCTTAAGATCTATCTTGATATAAATTGCACTTCCTTCTAATTTATCAAATTTTGGTATAGGAAACCTATTTTTTGGAGTGTTCTTATTCAAAATAGGGCAATTAATACACATTGATTATAAAATATCATTTTTTTTGGAGTATAAGAAAGAAAAAGGGTGATGAATTGGGCTAACTCAACTTGATTATAAAATATCCTTTTTTTTGGAGTACAAGAAAGAAAAAGGGTGATGAATTGGAGTACAAGAAAGAAAAAGTGTGATGAATTGGGCTAACTCAACTTTTTTTCAACAACTCATTAATATGACTCACTTGGGTAGCTCTTACTCTATAGGGTGGCTTATTCTATGATTAGGCACTAGCTCAATCGGATGATCCTCTAGTCTTAGAAAAAAGTCTTTGATTCATTCAATAACTATGTTTGCTCATTATTCATAAGTAAAACATTGGACTTGGCAGTTATATTAATATCTTTTTTTAAAATCAAGCATGCAAAAACATGGTTTTTCATTTTTGAAGAAATTATTGAAGTAGATACAATAGGAAATAACCCTTCCTCCCATTTTACATCATGAATGTGCTACCTTCCTCTATAAGAGGCTGCATTTCTTATTACATATATCTATCATTGAATGCACTCTATGACACTGTGTCTTTTAAGTAAGTTAAGAAATAGGCTTAGTACTTCCAACTTTAAGCTTTTTCGTGCCGAGCTATCGTTAAACGGTCCTCCTCTAATGATTCATCCAGTCCTGAAATGAGGCATAGGGTAAGGCAACATGTGTTCATGCCCCAAAGTCTAGGAGAGGAAACTCTAACTAATTCCCATAGAGACTTGAAAGAATTCAACTCTAACCATATTGCTGATACTCCAAATCAATCAATGAAAAAAAAGAAAATCCTTGATTGCAAATGAATATGGAGTTTCCAATGATAGGGGTGAATGGCTTTGCATGCCTAGGATAGGTCAAACTAGCACTACCTAGAGTGTCCATCTTGTCATCTTCTATCCTCAACTTGGTTGTCCATTTTGAAAAAATAAAGGTGCAATGAGCACTTGGATAAAAAAATTTAATAGCATGCCGATCTAAATTAGCACAATGAATTATATCTAATCTCAGCCAAGTTTTTATCACATCCACGTCAAAAGTGTTTGTGATTGAGAAGATAAAAATTGTTTAAAATTGCCTCTAAGTGTTGATGTCTTATCTTGAACCCAAAATGATGCGTGCATTCTTCTTTAAAAAATGACCACCTTACACATTTTGAATGCTTGAAAATTTTACCTAGTCTAGAGTAGTTACATCAAATTGTTGGATGAAGATCAAAATCTTCAACCTCTCTTGTATAAGATTCAAAGTTTTAAAATATAACATTACCCCATCTTCTTGTTATCTTTGACTTTAGAGTTAAAAAAATATTGTTTGTATTGATAAATAGTAGGTGATGATACAAAATCGACTTAGACTACTACTTTTGATCCCTTGGGCCACGTCTCTCTCCCTAGTCTTCCCTACCTTGCAAGCAACACCACTATTCCATTATGCGTTCCCATTTAACCTCTGTTCTACTTAATTCAAACATTAGTTTGAGCCTATCTTCCCATATGGTTTGCAATGCAAAATCCCTTAAAGTTTGGCATGCTAGCTTTCTAGATTAGCGTTGCATTTGCACATCTGCAAAGATACAAGATTTCATTTTCTCCACATCATTCCTTGGATATGAATGTGAGGAAGGACCTCACAATGTGATACATTTTTGCAAGTCCCTAAAAAACCCCTAATGTTTGCAATAAGCAATTAGGTTTTGGGACTTTGTATAGATGTGTGGTTCTTGCTTTTCAATTTGGATGATTCAATAAAACTCAAACTCTAGGTAGGGTAAGAGTTCTAATCGAGCTTTATGTTTTCATTTTTCGAAATTTGATTTGCATTCATACATCTCCAAATATACAAGTTTCCATTTTCTCTTGATCTTTTCTTAGACATGGATGCAAGGAAAGACTTCATGCTATGTTGTATTTTTGCAAAACCCTAAAAAACCCCTAAGTTTGAAAATAGGCAGTTAGGTTTTGGCACTTTCTATAGATGTGTGGTTGTTGCTTTCAAGTTCTAAAGATCAATAAAACTTGAACTTTAGGTAGGTTAGGAGTTTCGACACCTAGCTTCATGTCTTTATTTACATTTTACCTGTAAGCTTCTTTGTCGAGATTGAGTGTTTGGACATGTGAATAGAAGAAACTAGATGCAAAGACCCAAGCAACATTAGTAAGAGGTAAGGTCTCCTAATACCCTAACTATTGCACATCACAAGGAACTAAGGCTCACAAGCACTACATTGCACATTGTTTTAGAGCACTGCATTGGGGCTTCTAATACCCCAAATTATCTATTACTTCCATGACATTGGGAATGATGTGCTAAGTTGCACCTTTTTATTGCACTACAGTGCATGACGCCCACTAAGGCTATAGTCAGTAATAGTAGAAGCATGAGCATGAATGTTTATACTAGCATCGAGCACCCATCACTTGGCATAACACATTGGGAAATTCTAGCACTAATTAGGAACCTTGGATTGAGAGAGTGAGGGATTGGTGAGTCGGTGGTCGTGAATGTCTACAATGACTTAGGCTAGGGATCTTGAAATATTCTCAACAATATCAATCAAGAGTATTATGATGTTGGGGGATGAGTCAAATCTCTTCTATTAAGAGGTGAGGCTTGGATGTAAAAGATTTAATTTAATCAACAAACTTGTGTGTTCATGTATGCATTTAGCACTAAGCACAATGTAGGCGTTCCCTAGGGTTTCATTGGGAAAACTTTCTATCTCCTTTCCAAAATATTTATGCCTCACACATAGATCTTCTTCAAAAGGTCTAGGCTCTAAGCCCACTACCCTTTTTGGTTCCTTAAAATTATCCTTAATAGAAATTCTCTTAGTCTCTAACATCTTCCTCAAAAGGTCTAGGCTCTAAGCTCACTACCCTTTTTGGTTCCTTAAACTTATCCTCAATAAAAACTCTTTTAGTCTCTAACATCTTCTGATTGTCCCACAAATGAAGAATAAAAAATCACAATGGCTCATCAACTCATCAAATTCATAACCATTTTCATTATGCTCTTTCTCACTCCCAATTCTCTCTTTCCTAGGGTTTTTTTTCTTTCCATAGAAGACCCATCCATATTCTCAAAGGATTCCACATAAAAAACTTGAGATCACCCACTCTAGTCAATCCTCAAGGATTTTTTATCAACCCTCTATCACCAATCATAGGTGTACTAAAACTTTCATGAGAAGTCACTCCATCATCTCCCTTCTCAAGTAGGGTGCCTCATACTTCTTTGACTCTCACTTTCCCTCCTATTCCCAATGTAAATAAAGAGATTTCTTGGTTAGAATCTAATTTATTATTAGATTCTTCATCTTTCTCTTCATGATCTCCTTCTAAACTATTAGTATCCTCTTTATCACTCTCATCTTCCTCACTGTCATCATCTTCGATTGACTTCCTTGTAGTCATTTTAAGTTTCTTGGGCAAGTCTTTTTTATGATGAGTTGTTATAGTTCCTTTCTCCTAGTCTTATATAGCTCCAACTTTTCTAAGCCATGGCCTTCGTAAGATTAAAGGGAATGCCCCAAACCCAACTAGAATTGCATGACAATTAATTTTCATAGGCACATCATTCACATTGACTTCTAGGTCCTATGTGATCCCTAGACATTTTATCCATGCATGATTAGCCAATCTTAAGTGGAATCTTGATCCTTCAATCATTTGGATACTAAATTTCTCTACGCAAGCTTGTGTAATTACACATACTTGTGCTCCTCTATCTATATAGGCCTCTATAATATCCTCCTTATAATGGGCATTCATAGTTGGATATAATCCTCATTATCCTTCTTTTCTTTCCCTCAGCCTTAGGATTTATCAATCTCTCCACTCTCTCCTCATTTTTGGACAAATTTCCATGAACTAGGCAGATAAAATATTGGCCTTCCTTAGTAAGAGATCCTTTTGCATGTCATACTCCACTTCTCCTTGCCTTGAAGATATATCAATTACATGGTAATGCATTCTTAGAGTCCTAGATTGTATAATGAAGGGGGAAATGGTTAATTATTTTGTGTAACAAATACTCTAGTCACACTAGCATGAGTGTAAGATGTAAGGGGATTAATTTTCCATTCATTTAGTTACTAATACAAGATCCTCTTCATCTCCAAGCTTCTCCTTCAACTTCTATGACACTCTCTCTCTTCTTTCTATCTTTGTCTCTCTATTTCTCATCTTTCTCTCTCCTTTGTAGTCTATCTCTCTTCTCTCTACCTCCTTCTTTAAATAAATTTAATCCCAACTTGTTTTATATCCTAATTTATCTTCCCTTTTGTACCTCATCATCTTCATTTCGCTTTAGTTGCCATCTCTCCCCAAGCTTACCAAGTTTAGGCTCATCCCTTTCTACTTCTCTCCTCCTTCTAGTAACAAGCATTATATCAACCCTTTTATTGGCAGCTAATGAATTTAATGCACTTTTTCCTTTCCCTTCAACATTTAGTCAATGGCTCGTGAATTTCTATCCCGTAGTCATTTTGACTATTTGGTAGGTGGAGTGGATACATATCTCCTCCTATTCATCAAGGATGTGGACAATTTTGATTGGTATGACCGACCTCTCTGTAGATGAAACAAGTTGGAACTCTTTTGGGAAGACCTCTACTATTTCCCCTAAAAAATTCTCCTTGCGCTCCTTGACTAATAGGTCCTCCAACTCCTCTATCCCAAGATCTATCTCTCAATGTTGCAAGCCTCATATTTGGAATTTGTGTAGCTAGTTGGTGTTCAACCTCAACTACTAATTAACTGAGTTCCCTATCTTGTCAACACTTGATAATTGTAGCCATTATTTGTTGGGCGTAAAGGTGTCTTTGCTTAGCCGCTTGTGTATTACTACACTGATAGTACCCACACCTGCACACTACAGGCAGTGGGCATCCATCATTATCACTTCATTCTTTATTCTTTCAGTGATATTTGAATAAAGGGAAGGGCAGTCATACATTGTGACTGTTGGAGTTTCCACATTGTGCATGTCTCTCTCTCTTGCTCTTGCTCCTTTCACCATAGCTCTTGCTCCTGCTCATGCTTCCATTTTAGGGCTCACCTCTCTTCAATTGGTATTAGAGCTTTCTTCTTTGTGAGCTTGAGCTTGGTCCAGCACACTCTTAACTTCTATTTGAATACCTACAACAGTCATCTCTTTGTTGGCAACCACCATAGCCACTCCGTTCGAGCTTCCTATCGGTTGCATTCTTCTTAGGCACTCTTTGAGCCTTCTCGAGCAAGTTATAGTAGCCCCCATAGTCCTCACCCTGCTGGTGCAACATCACATTGTAGCAGCAGCTCACGTTTTTCATATCCTATAGCATATCTTCTTCATTGGGCAGCTATAGAAGCACTTATACACTTGGTTTTGATGCTTGGCATTGATCCTTCCACTCTTGCCATTTGATTTGAGTGCTAAGATTTAGTTTTGGACTATTATAATAGTCCACAGACTGTCATAAAACATGGAAACACTTATCTTTGATGTCTACACTCATTGCCATTGGTTGGATAATGTCCAATTATACTCGGGTTGATGCTTATATATTCGGGGATGCTACATCATTGCTTGGAGTTGATTTTGGATTGATTTAACCACTTCATTTACTCTATTTTGTCTGAGGTTTGCTAGTTGGAAATACAGTGCAGCACTCTATTTGATGCTTCTATGGTTAGCTTTGTTGGTCTTATGATGCCCGATTATACTCGGGTGATGTCTACATGTATGGGAATGCTATGCCTGTGTTATGGGTTGGATTTGGAGCTGATTTTGGTACTAAAATAGCTTGGTTTGACAGTGTATTCATTGTTGTATATAGTAGGGCTGAATCTCTTTTAATAGGGATTTTATATGCCTATTGCTTCGAGCTATGATTCGGGTGCTCTATATGCACTACCGATGTGTACCATTGATGCTAGTACATTGGTATATCATATGCCTATGATTTGAGGTGGTTTTGAGCTTGAATTGAGGACTGATTTACTTAGTTTTGACAATGAATTTATTGCTATAATAACTAGGGCCGAAGCCTATCTAGTTAGTGTATGCTCTACCTATCACGAGTGCTTCTTGGGTGACTCATATGATTACATGGATGTATACGAAGGTTGGCACACATCTTGTATTACTCCAGAATGCCTTTTGAGCTTTGATCGAGCTTTGTCTTGATTGGCATTTGATTGACATTGGTCTATAATGTTATGCTTTGTGATAGTCATTATGCCTATGGTCTATGCTTGACCCTTCGGTACATGCTTTGACGCATATGTCAGAAGTGCATGCTCCTTACATTATCTGTGTTTGATTGCCACTTGGAGTTTCAGTTGGGCATTCATTTGCATACTTTGGAGCTCTTGGATGCTTATTTGGGTTGTTAGAGATTTGACATTGACTGCTACATGATATACTGGATATTATAGGCGATGCTTGACCGATCCCTTGCTCTGGATGCTCTGTTGATATACGGTCTTGGATCCATGATGCCTTATGTATTCACATGCTATCTTTGAGCTTGGTTGCTCAATTGATATTGATCTTTTTGCCAATGGAAGCTTCATGCTATCTCTGGATATTGCAAAGCTTGTGATTTATGTAGTTGAGCTTCTTGAGTAGATGAGATTAGGATCGCTTACATGTCTATGCTCTCGATAGATACTTGTTTGCATTGGATGCTTTTGGGCTGATTTGATCCGTCTTCTCTTTGAGCATACATCGACCTTTGTCAGGTCTTATCAATTATAGGCATACACCTAGCTTGGCTTACTCTCTGAGTTCTTTATGCCAGGGCTTGTATCCTCCTATTGACATCGATTGCTTTGACACATTTGGGCATTTGGCTCATGGTTCTTAGCTTTTACAGTGTTTGTTACATGCCCGCTTTATGCAGGATCTGACCTGGTAGTCATACTTGACTTTTGTTAGCTTATTGTTTGCTCTCTTTTTCTCATTACTGTGATTTATTATATCAAGCTAATTTATGGGGATTGTGATGTATTTACTGAGCTTCATGTCATTTTGATATACTTTTGGTACTATTTGGTGGACAGGTAGTCATTTTAGCAGTTTCTCTTATTTTTAGCTTGTTTTGGTAGTGGTTTTTGCTTGTTTAATGCTAATTATAATAGGCTATTTTTTGCATAGTCTGTCTCTATTTGACTCATTATGGCCAGTCATCTCAAAGATACAACTTTGTTTAACATTGCCAAGTTGGATGGCACCAATTGTGGCTATTGGAAGTCTCAAATATGGCAGGTTTTGGTGCAGAAATTGTAGATTAAGCCACTAAGAAACAAAGATATTAAACCCTAAAACATGGATGATGATGATTGGGTTGATTTAGATGCACTATGCAAGTTCACTATCATTTTATCACTCTTTGAAGACGTCCACAATAATGTTGTTGAAGATGAAGATCAAAGTGCATGGAACCTATGGGAAAAGATTCAGGAACTTTATGCAAAGTAAAGCCTTGCTTCGTAGATGTATTGGCTTAAATAAATGATGGATCTTTGTATGAACGAGGGGACCCCATTGTTTGTTGACTTTAGCCAGTTTCATTCTATCATGAAGAATCTTCTTCAAGAGGGTATTGAGTTTCAGGATAATTTACATCCTTTGTTTCTACTTGGCACTACCTGAGTCTTGGGATGTATTTCACATTGTGATCTGTACCAAAAAAATTGATGCTTGACTAAATAAATTAGTAAGAAAAACAATGATGCTTCCCGCAATTCACATGCTTTATCCATTAGAGGTGGCAAGAAAGATAATGATTGACATGGGAAGGACTCTCAAAAGTCCCAATCTAAGTCACATGGATATAGCAAGTCCCCTGGACGTAAGTCTGATCTTACATGCCATTATTGTGGGAAAGCAGGACACATACGGTCGTAGTTCCATAAGATGTGCGATGACAAGCGCACTGAAAAGGGGAAAGAAAAAGTGCAATAGAAATCTAATGATCGTAGCATTATACCTGCAAAGTCTAGCATAAAGATTGAGGAGATAAATATCATGCAACTTGAGGAGTCCGATGGTGACTACATCTTAGCAGCCTCTTCATGTGATGCCTCTTAGTTGACCGATGCTCACTCTATGCATGCACAATGTTGGCTCTTGGATTTAGGTGCGCCTTTCCATGTGATCCCTCTACTGTGAGTGATTTCATACCAATCGCAGTGTATCTAGTACTATGCGCTTAGGTGATAATAGGTCTCTTACTATTGTTGGCATTTGTGATGTCACTATATAGTTTCCCTTTGGTAGCACTTTTGTTCTGCATAATTTACTTCATGTACCCACCCTGACTAAAAGCCTTATGTTTGTTGGGTAGCTTGATGATGCAGGTTATTATATATGCTTTGATGATTCTACATGGAAGATAACTCGTGGTAGGCTTGTTCTTGCAAGAGGTGCCAAGTTTGGCAATCTCTACCCCTTGGTTATATTTGGTACTATTGACCATGTTTTATCTGTGGGTTTTATCCCACATGTATTTCTCTGGCATGCTCGTCTCGGGCATATGTCGCTTAAGGGAATGAAAATACTTTGTGCTTTGTAGTATCTTCTGCCTTTTGACTAGCATTTTGAGGAGTGTGATCATTGTTTATATGGCAAGCAAACTAGGAATTCGCATAAAAAGTCCAGTATTCCACGCATGGGTGAGCCTTTGGCTCTTGTGCATTTAGATGTGTGTGGACCCATACCCTGCCAGTCATTAGGGGGTGCGAAGTACTTTGTCACATTTATTGACAATTATTCATGTAAGGTTTGGGATTATCCCATAAAGTAGAAATTTAATGTCTTAGCCATCTTTCAACATTGGCTTGCTCTCACCAAGAATAAGTTTGGGCATAGGCTGAAATGCCTGATGATTGATAACAGGGATGAGTACGTCTCACGTTGTCGCACGGGATTTGCACAGGGGTTCGTGAAAGTTGCTCGTCGCATGGACGCTTTGAGATGAGAGAATTCAACAAAATAAAACTTATTTAGAAGAATTTTTGAATGAGAAAAACAACTTCTTGATTAAAATATAGGAAAAATACAGGTTCAAAAGACTTTCGGATTTGATGTTAAGAGTTTTGGGAAAGACAAGATAAATTCTCAATCTTAGAAAGAAGAGATGAAGGTGGGATGACAAAATTTTATGGAAAATTTTCGAGGAGCATGAAGCTCAACTCAGAAGTTTGATGTCATACAGAATTTGTTAACGATCTTTTTAAAAAAAAGGCGAGAAGCTTTAAGCTCAATTCAAACCAAACTTCATAGTGACTCGCGATGATGGTATCTTTGATGTAGGTGAGGGGCTTAAAGCTCATCCTCAAGCCTTCTCTCCAAAATTCGATGCCGGTCTTCGAAGAAGGTGACGGATTCAAGCTCAACCTCTAGCCTCTCTCACAACATGCGACCCTCCTCCAATTACAAACTTCAATGCAACGAGTAGTGCTCTTTGCACCATTTACCCCTCTCTTATATAGTTTTTTGTCAAGTACTCACGTTAGGTTTGCTTTTTGCTTTCTATAAAGTCTAAGGCTTTTTAACATTGCCACAGACTGCTTCGTCATCATCAATGTCCATCTTCATATTGTTATCTTACATGTGGAGTCTGCCTTATATTTTGTGGATAGTCCGTCACCTTGCGAGTTTTTAGGATGCGGCTGTCAGCATCTAGTTTCGTTGTCGGGACATCTTCTTTCTCCACTAACATACAAGTTGCTGCGGTGCTTGTCACCTTCTTGCAATTTGGATCACGGTCATCGCCTCTTTCACATGAAAGCTCCCATTATTGATCCAATCTACCTTCTTAGTTTGAGCATCTTCATAGTTTGGATTGTCACACAATAGCCTTTGAAACACAGGATATCTTCTCTTTTGTAGCATTGATGTCGCCCTCTCACAGTCGTGCCCTCTTGCGTTAGAAGAATCTCATTACATGTCACATTAGATTTTGAACTTCCATCAATTGAAATCTTCTCCCTCCTTCCTATAGATATCGTGCCAATGATAAATACGATGCCGTTAAATTGTTAAAGTTGAGGACAATAATGGCGATGAAGTTGCAAATAGAAGGCCGTACTGACTTCAGTGGGATAAGCTTCAGCAAACTCACGTCTAGTTCTGACAAACGAATAAGCTTTGCAAGAAATTTTTGAAGCCTTCTTCCCCATGCTCTTAGTAGCAACCAAATATTTCTATGCCCCTAGAAACATTTAGTTTCCCCCACCTTCCAATGTTCTTGTGACCCTCTTTTTCCATACTTTTTCCACCAATCCTCCAAGAGCTGGCTGCAGAAGTCCTTCTCATGCAAGATTTGTCCAATTCTCTTCTGTTGGATCTTCATCTTTACACTTTATAGTTGCTTATAAAGCCTTTATTTCTACTTTGAGAGATGATGGTGCGCAAATCGGATACTGGATGCATACATAGGGAGTGCTGGAAGGTCCCCAAGAATAAAGAACTCTACTAAAACTCATAAAAAGCAAGAAGAGAGTTTGCACGACATGAGGCAACACTACAACAAGCAGTAGTTATAGACGCGCTTGGTACACGCGCATAGTCGGGCGTGTTTAACTGTGCGTATATAAGTGCATCTATAAGCGCGTGTATATAGACGAAATTCGTGCTCTATATACATGTGCTTATAGACACGCTTTCAGATGCGCGCATAGACGTGCACTAAAATTTTAAAAAAAATTGAAAAATATTGCTAATGTGTCGTTCTTTTCAAAGTAGTCCCGTCTTGCGTTTCTTTTGGGTTTTTTCTGACAGGCGCACGACACAAAGAGAGGAGAAAGGAAGAAGCAAAGAAAAAAGGGTAAAGAGAGGAGGAAGCAAGAGGCAAAGAGAAAGGAGAGGGAGGAGAAGAAGGAATTTGTAGCCCTGTCGCCGCCGCCCATCACAACACTGATTCAAGGTGAGTCCTTCTTGTCTCTCTCTCTCTCTCTCTCTCTCTCCCTCCCTCCCTCCCTCTCGCTCTTTCTCTCTCTATCTTTGCTTTGAGTTGTATTTTGCTACCTTCTTAGCTTTTGGTATGTTTGTTGCGACGAGGAGAACAGCCAAAGAGCAAGGAGATGGATGAGAAGAAGGAGTTTGTAGTTGTGCCGCTGCCCATCACAACAAATATTCAAGGTGAGTCCTTCTTCTCTTCTCTCTCTCTCTCTCTCTATCTGTTTACTCTGAGTTGTATTTTGGTTCCTTCTTAGCTTTGGGTATGTTAGTTGTTGCTTGCTTTTCCTAGTTTTATTTTGTGCTTCACTGCTAATTCGTGTCTACAAGCGGGTCTTATATACAGAGTAGACGCGCAAGTGTTGAAGATCCATTCAACCTCCTAGGTTTTTTTGAGTTTTGTGGAGCTGGTGCATGTAAGAGTATGTTTGATCCATAGAGTAGACGTGCCTATAGACACATTCGTGTTAAACAACCACACCTCCTCTGAGGTTTTTTGAGTTTTGTGGACCTGGCATGTGTAGGAGCGTATCTAGTGTGCAGTGTACACGTGCTGATAGACACACAAATTTGTTTTGCAAAATATACAAAAAGAGAGAGAGATATATATATATATATATATATATATATATATATATATATATATATATATATATATATATATATATATATATATATATATATATAGAGAGAGAGAGAGAGAGAGAGAGAGAGAGAGAGAGAGAGAGAGAGAGAGAGAGAGAGATAGACACGTAGACAGAAATACTCACTACAATGCAATGGCACCTTAAGTATAAGAGTAACATCGGTAGGCTACATAATACATTTAAAATTGGAGAGAAAAGAGAAGGCGAAGGATAATATAGATAGCACGAGATGGGAAGGAGTAAACATGGGAGCGGATAGCAAGCCGATAATCACCACAACCAATATTTTGATTGTGTTATATAGCCTAACAATGTTACTCTTAACCTTAAGGTGTCTTTGCATTGAAATAAGCATGTGCTCTATTTCTAGTATTAACAAAATAGTTGAGAAATCCCTACATGCGTGCTATCATAAGCTATACAGTTTGCTTACATTGGGACTACATGATCCTTGCAACGGATCCTAGCTTATAAAATCACTTTTTTTTGTTGTATTAGCTACCTTGTAAAATTACTTATCTCTCACACTGGTACTACACGATCTTTGCAATGGACTTTTACAAGAAGGGGCTCATCATAGATAAGGTATGTTTTGTTATTGCATGAGAAGTATGACTAATATTCTTGAGTAATGTTCTTGTGTTATCTCCAAACACACAAAATTTGATGGGGGGAAAAAAAAGCCAGAGAGCATGTGGTTGCAAAAAGCCAGAGAGCATGTGGTTGCATGGCAACCACATGCTCTCTGGTTTTTTTTTTTCATACACTGTTTTGCGCGTCTATATATGCGTATAAGTTGCAGGTGAAATCACATCTATGTGCGAGTGTATATGCGCATCTATAAGTGCATCTATATGAGCATCTATATTCGGGTGTATATGCGCGTTTATTTAAGCGTGTATATGCACATCTATTAGTGCGTGTAGATTCCCATATACACACGACTATAGACACGAAATTATACACGCGCACTTACACGGGCTTATAGACGCACCCATAAGATTTTCTCTCAATTCAAAAATCGCGTCTAAGAGGCCTTTTTATTGTAGTGCAAAAAGACAAATTGGGTACAATCTCCCCCCACGCTTTGTGTGAACGCTTCACAAGGCATGTATTTATAAATTTATTCATCTAAAACTCAAAAATAGCCTAATTTTACAATTAGTATGCTTTAGCTTTTGTGTTTGCTTTTGTCCAAATAAAGAACAAAGCGGTTGGGCGGCCCAAGAGTTAGGCTGTGCCCAAATACAATGTCCAATAATGAAATATTTAAACCGAGCACCCATGCACATACAAAATAATAAATATTTGTCAAGCGCTTCAATAAATAGGAGCGTCTAAATAAATATTAGTGCCACGCCTTTAATGATAAGATGTGCATCCATAAAAAATGATAATTTCTTCTAGGTAATTTGAATACATGCTATTGCCTAGTGCTTCCCAACGCCACTGCTGCTTGCTCTACACATCAACTAAAGCATTCACAATTGTTAAAAAATAAAAAAATTAAACCGACAAAAGTAAATACCTTGCAATCTTCAGCTACAAAATAAATAAATAGGTTAACTCTGTCCTAACCTTAATTTAATACGAGTGCACTCTAAACTCATAAACGCCCATTAATTTAAATATGTATTTTGCAAAATTACCCGCTGTGGAGTCACCCACATGCACATTAAATTAACTTGACGCCCAAAAAGGACAGGTGTCCTCGTCAACTTCTCGCACAAGGAATCCTCCTTTTGTATGAGCCCCATCAAATAAATACACTTTTACGAAATCCACCGCAAAACCTCACGGAATCCATCGTGGAATAAAAAACTCATGGAATCCACTATGGAATATGCCTCTTGGCATCATAACCCAAGGGTGGGATAGCAATACATTTAGAAGATTCGAAACCTTTAAGCTTTTCATCATTTTTAAAGGCTAAAAACTTCTTTTAAAGCCTTAAGGTTTTAGCTTTTTAATAAAGCTTTTTTTTGTTCATGTTTCTTCTGCTACCTTCCATTTTTGAGGATGCCACCATCCTTTTTCTTTTGTTTGTGATGCTTTTGAACAGGCCACTACCCTTTTTCGTTCCTCATCGGAACCGCCACAGGACCACCACACTTGATCGAAACGTGCGGTCCATCTCTAGTAGCTCATTTCAAAAAGTTCATATCATCAATGCCTACTTGAATTGTTATGATGTCTTCCTTCATATAATCACCAAGCACACATGCATCCAAAATAAATATCCCTTGCTTCTTGTTTGCCAACTCCCATTTTCTTTAAGTAAGTTTAGATCTACATATGCAAATCCAATAGCCCATAGACGTTGCGAAATTATGTTGCGTAAAGCAATATTCCTTTGTAACCTCACAGAAGTGCTAAACTTATACATTGCAATATGTGTTGCTTGAGGCATAATTGTAATATTTCTGCTGAAAAATATTACGAGCCACGTAAGTCTCATGCAATGACAATTCCGGCATTGAAAATACGGACGGTGCGATCTTTAAATTGTACACGACGTATCATGATCTCCATTGGCAGAATAGAGACTAAGGTTTAAAGAAACCGCATATCTTCATGTGAACCTCCTTTTGGGAGGAGGTAAAGAGGATAATGATATAATTATTGCAAATTTTTTAAATCCTCTTCTCCCCAGTCGAAGCGTGGCTGAGGGAAGAGGATGGGGCTATGTTGGGAAATAGTAGAGGTGGAAGAAGAGGAGCCATGCGGGCACCACGTGGGGGAGGGAGGCCTTACCCCCTCTTCCTATAAAAACCCTTGCTATGGGGTGGAGGGGGGAGTGTGGTAAGGCTGATAGGAAGGAGAGGTAGCCGTGAGAAGGGAAGCTGAGTCGGACGCTGCCGTGATTGTGTGAGAGAGAAAGTAGAGCTGCGCCGCTCTGAATGCGCCGAGAGGGAGGAGGATTGCCTTAGAAGAATCGTTGCTGCCATATTTCGCCTCTCCTGCCTGCCAACAACTGTCAATAATAATCGTCTCCTCTTCCTCCACGTGGATTCTGACAGCCAACAGAAGCTTCCAAGAAGCTTCTTGGAAGCTTCTAAGGGGGGCTCTCTAAGCCCCCTTTTCTATTGCCTTCTCAAGTGGGTTTTTATTACTTCCACGTTTCTAAAAAACCCTTTTCCATTGGCCCTTCTTGTGTGGCCAAAATTAAGGTCTTTCCCCTTGCATCCTCGTGAATTAAGCCTTTCCCCCCTTGCATCCCCCATAAAGCTTACACTAGCTGGGTTTTTAAGCCCCTTTCCATAGCATTTCCACAAGGCTTTTAACCTCGTTTCCTTTTAAAGCCTCCCATTGCATTCCTACACAAGCCATATTGGTAGGTTTTAAACCCTCTTTTCTGTTGGATCTCCTCAAGTTCACTCTAACTGCCGGATTCAAAAACCATCTTTCCTATTACAACTCCCACAAGCCTATTTTTTCTAACCGAATTAAAAGGCCCTTCCCTTTTGAACCCTCCGAAAGCCCAAATTTCTTTCCCCTCTTAAGCTTCGAGGAGGAAGCCTACAAGGTCTTCCAAAGCCCAATTCCACAAGACAGAACATCGGTCAAGGAAGCCGATTCTCAAAAGAGAATTGCGCGTGCAAAGGAGATGGGCCAAGATCATAAGTCTGTGGCCAAGGCAAGAAGATCGAATTCGCGATGGCCCCTAAAAAGGCACAAGGCGCAACCGCAAGAGGATCATCTCCTAACATTCATGTGGACATTTCACCGAATCCACAAGTCCAGGTTTTCTTCCTAATTTTGGTTTACGTCGAAATATTGAAATTGTGAATGGATAATTTATGAAATTAGGGTGCACTTTTGGCTATTTTTAAGGAAATAACTCATAATTGAAGAATCAGTCATTTTTATTTTTTTTCAAAGAAACGAGTGAAAGAAGGACATAAGACGTCCATGCATTCTTAGCAAGTTGTTTTTATACATTGCAAAGTAACGAATTTAGATCAACTAATGATCATCTTTACAAAGTTGAAATTATTGTTGTATACTTTGATTATGCATGGAAAGATAAAAATTGCATGTTGCATTATTAGACATCTCTTTCTTCGCAAAGATTCATTAAAGAAGATTGCTAACAACCGTAGGAATTTGCAAGGCATGGAAATGATTCTAGGACTGCATGAAGAAGATTAAACTCTAGGCAATTGGCATAAATCTCGTTTCAACTGTGTAGTTGTTAGAAAAGGCTGCATGGTTTAAACATAAAACCCTAAAGCTTAGTAGCTTGAATCTTGAATGCATGTTCTAGAAGGATCAATAGAAATTGTGTTGTAACTTAACATGCGCTTGAAGCTTAGCCGCTAAAGCTAGGGTTTGTAAATCTAATCATTCATAGCCAATGAATCGTGTGCTCACGAGAATGGTATCGTAATGGTTTTACCCTAAACACCTAAACCACAAAAGAACTCGCTTAGGAATGGTTAAATCGATGCAACATACCCCAAGTGCTAACTAGGATTTAGCACGTTGAGGACGTGACCTAGTCGCTCTTATTGCCAAGCTGAAACTCTCATACCCTAAAGACCTGCCCACATTCACGAAATGTAGGGACAATAGGATATACTTGCGAGAAACGATCTAGGGTTTCTACCCTAAGGATCGCTCGATTAAAAAGATGAAACTCGGATTGAGTTGGAACCCTAGGACCGACGGTGTCGCCTAGTGCAATCAGGAATGGATTGGATATGAAGACACCCTAACCCTATTTCCTATCTAATCATGATTCTGCGATTAGAAGACGTCATTTGATGGGTAAAATAGTCCCATGGATTAGATGCGGCACTTGTGCAACAAGTTGTAGAGTCGCATGATCTTGTGGTTTGACCACAAGAGAATGGCCAATTCCTCGGAATACGATTGGCAGATTCTTGCGCAAGTTTATCTTGCAAGATGATGAGTAGTCGTCCTGATATAGTACCTTTCTTGGGAAAAGTGACCAAGATAAGGGGATTAGATATTTGCTTGGAAGCAAAGGACCAATCAATAATTTGGAGCAACATATTTTTTGTTAATAGAACTTAAGGTATTGGTTAAGTTGGGTTAATAGGGTACGATTCTAACCCAAGGATATAAGGGTTAACAAACAAACCCTTGGGAATCTTGCCAAGTCGCAATTGATCCCGAATCGAGTGTTGGATGCATTCGGAAAGAAGGATTTACTCCTTAGCAATTGGCCAAATAACGACCACTGGAAATGATTGTGCTTGTAACAATTTAAAGGGCACTGTTTGCTTTGTTTGCTCAAGGAATTAAAGGATGAAAATATATCTAATGCTTCAGGTTGAAGGCCTGAAGGGAGAGGCAGCCTCAGTTACCCTCGATTGTCTCCCTGACCCTAACCAAGGGGGTTGTTAGCCACGCCGAGAAGGTGGATTGAACCCTCTGTGTGAGGTCTCTCCGTTGAGCACTACTTGGAGTAGGAAGATGCTTGGGTGCGAGGGGGGGGGGGGGGGGGCTTTGGCCGTAAATCCCTCACCTTCCGAGCCCTGCACAAGAGGCCAACGTGACTCGAGATTGGATCTCGAGGCCCGCATACTAGTCTACGGGCGAAATCTTGGATTAGTAATCCCTGTGGATTGCTGGATAGCCTTTGGGCGGATTATGGATAAGCCTACGGGCTGGACTTTTTAAATGTATTCCAAAGATAAATATGATAACCTATTGACAAGGAACTTGTTTGACACTTTTTCTATGTCAAGTACTAAGATTACACGAAGGAACCAATGCCTAATGAACTAATTAATGAAGCTGCTTGATGCATGTCCAACTAAATGTGGTAGGCAGAAAGTGCGGTGGATGTGGCTATGGGTCCGTCCTACGGATGGGTGGTCCCGGTTGGCCGGGAACTTTTCTCAATCATAAATGACAGCAAGAAGATCGTTTCAAAGGACATGAACAACAAGGGCGCTGACCTAAAGTCTAGGTTATGATAATCCCGGTTTACGCTGTTTTAGGGGTACGAAATGGAGCTATGCCTTATGGCAGAGAGGTTGAGCTTTGCATCCCTCTTGTTTCCCATTCTCCTTGAACCAAGTGCAGTGTGAATCCGCTTCGGCCCTGGCGTTTTTGTGTAAAGTAGTTCGCTCGGGGTTCGATGCTAGTTGCCCTTTAGGAAATGACCATTAGAAAAAACCCTGATTCAGGTCGGTCCTAAGTGGGAACGGCCAGAATACTTCCGCTACGTGGCAGACGCGGAAAGTCCTAGATCGCAAACCCCGTGACATTCCATGGGAATGCCGGACGGAGCTTTCTAGACCTCCTTTCCGATGGATTGCTAAGATGTGTCCTGAAGTGAACAAGTGGACACATTACAATAATGCTCATGTTGTCCTTCACAGCTTGTACCATTCAGAGACTTCTTGAATAAGGTGTTGCTTTCTATAAACATTCACTTATGCAACTATTGTCATCAATGTCTACTCCATGGAAAAAAATTGGATGTGTGATGCCTCTGTTGTCCAAGTCACCGTCTTGCTTACCAAGCAAGCTAGCCTTGTCAACCGTCTAATGCTCTAGTTTCCTCTCTTCAAGTCAAATACTAACAGCCATGCACATATTAAAAACTCTATCATTATATAACAAACACCTCTTGATTCAGCAACCCAGTGCTATATTTCTCCTTCATCTCTATTGCTGCAAACATGACCCGTTCCCATATCTTTTTCCAACAATGCCAACAGTTTGTGCTCTTTGAGTAGTAAACAAGATCAAATGATACCAATAGCCTTTGATATTATCACAAAATGATAATGTCTGTCATATTCTTCTTTTGCTTCTCAATTTCCTTTGTCCCGATCATCCCCTAAGCAAAATATTGAATTTCTCGTCCAACCATCTAATACACCTTCAGTAATTTCAAATAAGCATGCCAAATTATAATGATTGCATTGAGTTTTCACTCAAATCCAAAAAATGAGTGTATCTCGATTTTCAATGCATGAAAGAAAGTCTCTTAGTTTTTTGTCAGTTTTTGAATTTTTTGTACTTGAGAACTTGATTGTCTTGGTTGAGATAGATTGATTTCTTATAGATTGGAGCTAGATTTTGTGAGTAGCTATTAGACATCTTGAGTCAAGTGTGCTTTCTTTCCAATATTCTTGCACATCACTAGGATTATGGATTCACAAGCACTTCACGTTACACTTGTTGGATACACTGTACTCAAGGGTCATCTCTTGATTTTCTTCAATTATGTCTATGACATGGGTTGGATTAATGCACTTATTGCAGCATCATGAGCACTAGCACAACATGATGCCCACTGCAACTATATGTAGTAAAATTTAGATGTATGTGCACTTGAGACACCAGCCTTTATTGTGTTTGCATTGTTCCTTGCATGCACTAAAATTGGAATATTCATCACTAAATTAGGAACCTCAGGTTGAAAGGGAAAGGTAGTCAGGTGAGTTTGAGGGTTGTGAAGGACTCCTCGAGTTGCGAGATCGACTGGCTACCTTGGTCAACATCTTGAGGACCATTATTTTCTCAAGAGTTTGTGAGATGGGCTTTCTACCTTGGTCATGTTGGGGTGGATGATGGCACGTCACTGTTGGTGGGAAGAATCTATCTATAGTGGTCGAGGGTGGAAAGAGAGCTGAGGTCGAAAATAAGATCATTATTATGTAAGAAAGAGAAAAGGAAAGAGATGGCAACCTTAGCAGAATAGTGGAAGTAAGTAATTCGTAAAAGAAGAAATTAGTGAAAGCAAAAGCTTTCGAAAAGAAGCAATAGACAAGTAGAGGCAAGGGCGGGCCATCACTTACAAGGAAGGAGCTTGAGCCTGGATACATCCAACAACCAAGGTGGTCGCTTTGTGAAACTGATTAGGGAATGCCAAAAAGGGAGTAGATTCAAGTGACCGCTGCTTGTGACTTGGTTGCATCCAGACGTCCAAGAAAGAGGGGATCGATGGGGTGTGCCATAGAGGAGGCTTCTCTCATGCATTCTAGCATGGAGACCTCATCTAGTCTTCTAGCACACAAGCCCTTGGACAAGACATTAGTGCACCATGGCCCAACAGAGCAGCAACACCATCTAGCAGTATCAAGGATGATGCGGGGCTAATGCGGTCATTCTAAGGCACTGGCCTTCTCCATCAAAACGCGAGGACATCATAGTATAGATTTACCTTCTAAGGGGGCAGCTGTCAAGATGGGCCTATGAAAGTGGTGCCCACCAACTTGCAGAAAGGGAGAGTGAGGGAGCCGTATAAGAAGCTATGCTGCTAGCATGATATGATGATGTTTCTAAAGGCTATCATCCTATCCATTTGTGGTGTGCTAAAAGAGAATAAAGAGGATTACCACTTGGATGTTCTACTTGCTTACAATTGCCAATTTAGCCTATGGTGGGTATAGAGTAAAAGGATTGCTGAATAGGATGCTAGCTTAGAGTAGGCATTTGAGAAAGCTACTTTAGAATAGGACGGTAGCTTGGAGAGTTGTTCGAGAAGGACATGCTTTTGTACCCTTGAAAATTTCACAATTCTAGTTTGATGGTATACTAGCAGACCATTTTATAAAATGCCTCTTTGGATGTGCATAGCTTTGTGATATTGGGAGTTTGGATGATAGTGCTAGGGTACTTGAAGTGCTTAGGATGAAAATAAAATAAATGCTCTTCACATGCCAAGTATGCATGGATGAATCAAAAGATGATCTGGATCGTTACATTTTGTGATAGGGTTACCGGGAAAATGCAACTTTAGGCAAGGCACATTCATGGCAATCTTCAAAGTGGGTAGGTGCACAAATAGAGAGAGAGAGAGAGAGAGAGAGAGAGAGAGAGAGAGAGAGAGAGAGAGAGAGAGAGAGAGAGAGAGAGAGAGAGAGAGAGAGAGAGAGAGAGAGAGAGAGAGAGAGAGAGAGAGAGAGAGAGAGAGAGAGAGAGAGAGAGAGAGAGAGAGAGAGAGAGAGAGAGAGAGAGAGAGAGCGAGGGAGGGAGGGAGGGAGGGAGGGAGGGAGGGAGGGAGGGAGGGAGAGAGAGAGAGAGAGAGAGAGAGAGAGAGAGAGAGAGAGAGAGAGAGAGAGAGAGAGAGAGAGCGAGGGAGGGAGGGAGGGAGGGAGGGAGGGAGGGAGGGAGGGAGAGAGAGAGAGAGAGAGAGAGAGAGAGAGAGAGAGAGAGAGAGAGAGAGAGAGAGAGAGAGAGAGATAGAGAGAAAGAAAGTTATATTAACGTCTTCTAAAGACCAAAACTGGCCTATGAGACAAACTGTGATACAACTGATGAGGTCCAGCTATCCAAAATAAAAGTGCTGAATGAAAAGCTAAAAATTGAAAACTGAAAATACGGTGCTGTGTGTGTGATAAGTGTCGTATATGTGTATGTGCGTATGTAGCTCTGGTACTCTAGATAATGGCTACAAAAGGGGAACAAATGTCGGCTGTGATAAAGTGGTGCGATGTGTATATGTAACAGATGCAGGGAGATATACTATCCTGGGATGTAGTAGTAGTCGTCGAAGTCACTAATAGCAGGTGATCCCTCCTGGATGCAGGATGTGGTACATCGGCGGTGGAGAAAGAGCAAATTGGAGATCTGAGATCCAATGTGTCGAGTGTCGTCGAATCTTAGTCTGTTGTCGATGTAGATCAAGAATCCTCCGGATCTCCTGTCGGTGTGGCTGTGGGGTTCGAAACCCCCGGATCCTCTTGCGGCGTCGGATATGCTGGTCCTCAGCTTGCTGTAGTGTGAGCCCGGAGGTTTGGCTGGAGGCTGGTATAGTAGCTCTCACTCTGTCTGTCTGAAAGAACTGTGTAATAGTCGTCTGGGTTGGCCCCTCTCTGACTGGGACTCGCTGTGTGCTCTGCTCTCTGATGTGCCATGCCTCTCCCAGAAAACGACCAAATGATCTCTGGTCCATATCAGTCATACATCCATGAAGTGAGCTGCTCAATGTGTATCTAGATCTCAACTCTGAGTATGCTAGGCATCTGAGAACAAAATGCTCCTCACTCTCCACCTCTGATCTGCAAAGGGGGCATATCCTCTCCTCCCATGGGATGCCACTGGCTCTGGCACTCTCAATCATAAGCTGATGTGATGATACCCTGAGCTGTCCAATAAGAACTCTCAATTGATGTGGCATATAGATCTGCATATATCTCGGAATCTCTATGAATCCCTGCTCTGATATGCTCAAGAACTGTGTATAATAATGTGCCATCTTCGATGGCAGTGGCTGTGCAGGGCTGACCCATATCCTCTGTATATAAATATGCCATATCTCCTGTCTGATGACTCTGTTCCTCTCAGAGAGAGAGAGGGTGTAAGTGGGAGCCTGAGTATCATATAGAAGAGGTGGGATAGTCTTCTTCTAATTTCATCAACTACTCTAATCGATGTTGAATTGATTTTTCCAGATTGACCTTGTGTTCCACTACAATTCTGAGACTATGCACAACAAATTCCATAGGTACGATTGCCTGATGTCCATGAGCTAGTGTGATATTGGGAGTTTGGATGATAGTGCTAGGGCATGTTCCCTTGGGTTGGGTCTCTCCATTGAAAAATGTTAGAGCTTACCCTAATTGATGACATGATTTATGCTTCATACATTGAAAATGTTAAAGGTTGTGCTAATTGATGACATAGTTTATGCTTCATCCATGAAAGATAAAGCTGAGCTCGAGAATGCTTACCCGTGGCTTAGTGTGACAACTTGAGAAGAACTTTGAGAAGATGAGAAACTCAAAAGAGCATTAACGCTATGTAAAGATATGGAGAAAATGTGGACTTGAGACTAGATACTTAACAAAGCTTAGAGAATTATATACTGGATGTTTTCTACTAGTATCTTAGGACTTTGAGTTTTGGAGGTGGATGGAAACATGAGAGATAGAATGCTTAGGTAGTCCTGACTATGTTGAGTGAACAAAACTTGCCTATGATTAGGATCGTATTAATGCATCAATTTGAGGGCAAGAAGAGAAAGGAAACTCCATGAAATTGAGAGGTATTGCGATCGTTTTTTAGTAGTGCATTTGAAAGTACATGTTTGTGGCTTCTAATTGTTATCCTTGAGGACTAAAACATCATAAAGAAGAACCTTGAGAGAGAGATATTCATGAAATGTGAGGTTGCACACCAATCATATTTATGAAATAATATTTACAAAGATGTATTGATCATACTATGATCTACCAAAACATCATCTCATGGATCCTTTCCTCAAGTATTTTAAGGTCTATATTCTCATATCTTGGTGGATTCTCATGTACATGTCAAACAACATAATGTGGTGGCTCTTGGGGATAACCAAAACATCCCATACCGAAACAAGGCTTTCAATCTCTTATGTGGTACTATATGTAGCACTTTCCAATATACCCAGAAGGTTTTAGGTATAGGCTTTTCCCCAATGTCTAGTACCATTCAACAAAGGCATTGAACAAAAGGTATATCTTAACTATCCTTAATTGCTCAGCCCATCTAATCATCCCTAGCTCGTAATGAAGAAGGATGTTGTGCCCACAATATATCTCCATATGTGACCTTTTCCTTGGCCAGAAATCTTTCATGTACCATGAGTTAGGATAAGGTTGCAATACAAGCTGTGAAGGACAACATGAGCATTATGCCTCAAGCGACACGGATTGTAGTGTACAAGTTTGGCACTTCTGTGAGGTTACTGAGAAATATTGCTTTATGGAAGATAATTTTGCAACATCTATGGGCTATTGGATTCGCATATGTAGATCTAAACTTAAAGAAAATGGGAGTTGGCAAACAAGAAGCAAGGGATATTGATTTTGGATGCATGTGTGCTTGGTGAATATATGAAGGAAGACATCATAACAATTCAAGTAGGCATTGATGATATGAACTTTTTGCAATGAGCTACTAGAGATGGATTGCACATTTTGATCAGATGTGGTGGTCCTATGGCGGTTCCCATGAGGAACGAAAAAGGGTGGTGGCCTGTTCAAAAGCATCACAAACGAAAGAAAAAGGAGGGTGGCATCCTCAAAAACGGAATGTGGTGAAAGAAACATGAACGAAAAAAAGCTTCATTAAAAAGCTAAAACCTTAAGGCTTTAAAATAAGTTTTAAAAGCCTTTAGGCTACGTTTAGGGCTAAAAGCCTTTAGGCATTTGAAAACCCCAACCCATAACCTTTATGAACAATCTATAAAAGGGGGGGCCAAGAGGCATGAAGGGCCCTTCATTAAACATGCAACCTCTTCTGTAATGTGAGAGAAAGGAGGTCCCATACAGAAGTATGGTTTTTTGTGAGAGTTTGTCAACCTTGTGAGAGTTTTGGATGTTGCTCAAATGACACATTGTGTATCGAATATTAAAGATGTTGAGATGACAAGCTCAACACATGCAGACATTGATGATGAACCACCTGGTTAGATGGGTCCACACGTCTACACTTAGCACGTCGGTGGTCATTATGACTCTCACATGGCCATTGACTCATTACTTATTATATTCAGGTTGTTACACCTATTTACAGCTGGCATAGTTATAGCGCCAGTCGACTAGTGTAGTCGGTTATGCATTGTTTGACTTAGTAGGCCACTTTCCTTTATGTTGTATCTTATCTATACTTTGTGTACATTGAAAAGAGTGTGAAAGAAGAAGAAGAAACCAACAAGAAAACGTTTTGGCCTCCATCTCTCTTCTTGTCTCTTGAGTGAGCTTCTCCTTGTGTATTCTGTGTGTGTTCGGCGCAGCATCTTGAGCAAGTCCCCCCACCACGCGATTCTTGACATGGTATCAGAGCCACGCCACTGAGAGAGGCTGATTTCGAAGGTTGAAGTGAAAGAGAAGAAGCAAGGTTCAAGCAAGCAAGCCACGGGTAAGAAGCTCTTCCATCCTTCCACTCTCTCTCTTGGATAGTGCCTGTGGAGGCACGGGAAGCAGGGCAGAGCAAAAATCTCAGATTGTAATGAGATTTGGTGTGCGCGAATAGCACTGTGTATTCCGCAAATCTGAGGCCGTTTCAGGCCCCGTTTTAGAGCTGCAAGGTTATAGACAATAGTTTCAGGGTACATTGTGATTTCGGCTGTTTTGACCGAAAGTGGGTGCACAGGTTAAAGATTGTGAATTTGTAATTCTTGAGGTGTTTGCAGGAAGGGAACATAAGGTTTATTTGCAAACAGGTTATAGATTGCATGTATTGTTGAGGAGACAGTGAAAAATGTCTGGTGTATTACTGTGCACTACAGGTCGAGGGTTGCAGAAGATTTGCTTGCTATTTGGTATTAATTTTGTGATATGACAGAGAACAGTGGAAGCCCCATCATTGAGAAGCTCGACAAGAAAACTACCCTTCATGGAAGTTCCATGTCACGAACTTCCTTATTGGAAAAGGCCTCTACAAGGTTGTTTCAAGTGAAGAAAAGGAGTCGGAGGTGAGTGATCCTCCAACTGCAGAAGAGACAAAGGCACGGAAGGAATGGAATGCAAAAGACAAGAAGGTCATGTATTGGCTGTCTGCAGTAATTGACAATAATATGCTAGGGCATATTAGAAATGTAGAGAATTCATATGCAGCTTGGACCATACTTGAAAGTATATTTTCCGTAAATACAAAGGCACGAAAGATTCAACTCAAGCAAGAGTTGAATACATTGAAGAAAGGGAAGATGTCTATCAATGAGTATGCACTGAAGGTAAGGAGCATTACAGATGCATTGGCAACGATTGATGCAATGCCCGATGATGATGATTTGGCGTCGTCTACCTTGGGTGGACTTAACAATGAAAAGGCTTGGAAGTCTTTTGTAACTTCTGTATATGTCAGAAAGCCATTTCCAAATTTCGATGAGTTGGTCTCCCTTATGATAATTGAAGAGATCAACATGTAGAGTGAGACATCTGAAAGAAGTGGTGAACAGGTTCAAGCTTTCTACTCCAGTTCAGGAAGGGGACGTGGTAGGTTCTCTTCAAGACGCCGTGGTATAGGACGTGGTAGTGACAACCAGCAAAACAGATTGAATCAACAATTTAGAGATATATAGGTTTCAAGAGGTCATGGTAACTTTAGAGGCAGGGGGAGTTTTAGAGGAAGAGGTGGATGATAGAACAGAGGCTCTAACAACTCTGGTATTGTGTGTCACTATTGTGGCAAAATAGGTCATATTGCAGCCCAATGTTATGCTAAGAAAGATGATATTCGCAGTGGTAAGTTGCAGCAAGGAAACTATGCATCATCTTCACGACAGAATGAAGACAAAAATGAACGTCTGTTTGTTATGCAGCATATGCTGAATGTTGTTACAGGAAAGGGAACACATGATGATGTTTGGTATGTTGATTCAGGTGCATCCAATCATATGACCAGCCATGCAAAATGGTTTGGAGAGATGCAGGATTTGCAAAATATAGGTTATGTGCAGATGGGTGATGATTCATGCCACCTAATTTCACACATTGAAAAAGTTCCCTTGTCCTTGCATGATGGTAAGACAAAGAGTCTTCCAGATGTATTACATGTACCATCTATTACAAAGAACTTGGTGTCAGTCGGTCAAATGGTAGAACAAGGGCTGTAAGTCAAATTTAATGCAAAGGGCTGCTTTGTAGAAAACTTCAATGACAAGTGTAGGTTGGTAGCAAAGGGAAGTAGAGTTGGATGTATGTTTGCTCTGGATGCTGGAATTCCTACTATGAATGCTGATATGTATGCTAAAGGAAAAGGTGTTGTTGCAGATATTGAAATTTGGCACAAACGCATTGGATATGCAAATATACAAAGGTTGAAATTAATGCAGTCCAAAGGGTTGGTTACAGGTTTGCCTACATTTAGAGTTGTAGAATTTCATAAGGTATGTGAAGCATGTCAGTTTGGTAAGCAGGCAAGACAACCCTCTTCACATGACAGAGATGTAAGCATAAATATCCTTGATGTTGTGCATACAGATATTTGGGGGCCTACACAAAATGTATCTCTTGGAGGCAGTTCATACTTTGTCACATTCATTGATGATTGTTTTAGAAAGCTGTGGGTATATTTTATGAAGGAAAAGAGTGAAGAGTTTGAGCACTTTAGAACTTTCAAGGCTGTAGTTGAAAGAGAAATAGGCTTGAAAATAAAGTGCTTGAGGTCAGATGGAGGGGGAGAGTACCTCTCGAATGAGTTCAGTGATTTTCTGAGGTCTCATGGGATAAAGAGATAGTTCACATGCAGGTATACCCCATATCAAAATGGTATTGCAGAAAGGAAAAACAGGCATATTGCAGAAGTTGCACGCGCCTTGATGGTTGAAAAGAATATGCCTAAGCATTTTTGGTCTGAGGCTGTTCATACTACTGTTTATATTATGAACAGAACTCCCACAGTTGCAGTTCATGGGATGACTCCTGAAGAATGCTTTACTGGCAAGAAGCCTGATGTATCGCACTTGAAGGTATTTGGCTGTGTTGCATACGTTCATGTGCCAGATGAGCTACAAAAGAAGCTTGATCCAAAGGCATAAAAATGTGTCTTTATTGGATACTCTGTAGAGTAGAAAGGGTATTGCTGTTATAACCCTGTCACATGTAAGTTCAGAGTGAGCAGGGATGTCATCTTTGATAAAATGAGAAGTTGGTATGCATCTAATGGTGATGCATTAGATGATGATAATGATCATGACACTCATGTGCAGGCTGAAAAGCAAGAATCACGGACTCTTAGTGGACCAGAGACATCATCTGGTAGTCCTTGGCCTGGGAGACTAAGGAGTAGCTCTACATCTTCAGGTGCATCTAGTAGCACTATAGGTAAAGACAAAGGAAAGAATAAAGTGTCAGAAGGCATTGATGCAGTTCTTGATGGAGACTCCAGTGGCTCAGAGAGCTTGGATGATGAGCTTGGCATTCCTTCAGTGAGGACACCAGGTGTACAGAGAGCTCATAATAATGTAAAGGCTCCATTGAGTGATCCGATGGTACGCAGATCTAGCAGGGTCAGATACCCTATTAAAAGATTTGGTTTTGAAGGTTATGCAGCTCACCATTATGCTTATATGGTGAAACTAGTTGAGGATGTTGAGCCTATATGTTTTGAGGAGGCTGTTGGTCATGCTCATTGGGATGCAGCAATGGATGAGGAGATGGCTGCATTAGAGGTCAATAAGACTTGGGATCTAGTATCATTGCTGAAGGGCAAGAAAGCTATTGGATGTAAGTGGGTTTATAAGATTAAGCACAATGCAGATGGTTCTATTAGTAGGTACAAAGCTAGGCTGGTTGCAAAAGGCTATGCCCAGACATATGGCATAGATTATGAAGAAACCTTCAGTCCAGTTGCTAGGATGGCAACTGTCAGACGTGTGATTGCTTTGGCAGTAGCCAAAGGTTGGAGGTTGCAGCAAATGGATGTGAAGAATTCCTTCTTTCATGGTGATTTGCAAGAAGAAGTGTATATGGATCAACTAGCAGGTTATGAAGATTTAGAACATCCCACGTATGTGTGCAGGTTGAAGAATGTGCTCTATGGGCTCAAGCAAGCACCTAGAGCATGGTCTGACAAGATCAGAGAGTATCTTGTCAATATTGGCTTTTATGTTTCTGATGCTGATCACTCACTTTATGTGAGAAAGGGAGATGCAGGTTTGGTCATCATAGTCATCTATGTGGATGACTTGATTATTACAGGTGATAGTGATAGTGGGATTTTTGAAGTCAAGGAGTTTTTGAAGAAGAAGTTTGAGATGAAGGATTTAGGTGAGCTAAGGTACTTCCTTGGCATTGAGGTGATCAGATGTGATGATGGTATATGGCTGTCCCAAAGACAGTATCGCTTGGATATGTTGTCCAAGTATGGTATGACAGAATGCAAACCACTTTCAGTCCCATTGGAGCAGAATGTAAAGTTGAGTGCTAATGTTGGGGATGAGATAGAAGACTCTACATGACCATTACAAGGCCACACTTGAGCTACGCTGTTGGTCTTGTGAGTCAGTTTATGCAAGTACCTAGAAAGCCACATTTGGATGTAGTCAGACGCATATTGAGATATGTGAAGTCCACATTACATTATGGACTTTTCTATGAGGCAGGTACAGATGTACAGGCACACCAGTGGATACATGTTCTCTCTTGGTAGTGCAGTAGTTGCTTGGAGCAGCAAAAAGCAATCTACAGTTGCTTTGTCGAGTACAGAGGCTGAGTATAGAGGTGCTGCTATTGCAGCATGTGAGGTAGTATGGCTATAAAAGTTAATGGCTGATTTGGATGTGCAGGTGGAAGGTCCAGTTGTCATTTATTGTGACAACATGAGCAGTATACAGTTGGCTAGGAACCCTGTGTTCCATTACATAGGATCAGATAGTTGACATCTTCACGAAGGCATTGGATACAAAGAAGCTTCAAAAGTTTCGAAGTTTACTTGGAGTTGCAGAGATGTAGTTGAGCTTGAGGGGGAGTGCTGAGATGACAAGCTCAACACATGCGGACATTGATGATGAACCACCTGGTTAGATGGGTCCACACATCTACACTTAGCACATCGGTGGTCATTATGACTCTTACATGGCCACTGACTCATTACTTATTATATCCAGGTTGTTACACCTATTTACAGCTGGCATAGTTATATTGCCAGTCGACTAGTGTAGTCGGTTATGCATTGTTTGACTTAGTAGGCCACTTTCCTTTATGTTGTATCTTATCTATACTTTGTGTACATTGAAAAGAGTGTGAAAGAAGAAGAAGAAACCAACAAGAAAATGTTTTGGCCTCCATCTCTCTTCTTGTCTCTTGAGTGAGCTTCTCCTTGTGCATTCTGTGTGTGTTCGGCGCAACATCTTGAGCAAGTCTCCCCACCACGCGATTCTTGACAAAAGAGGTATGAAGTGATTATTTGTTTTTGGACTCAAGATTTCATGTTTGAATGTTTATGTATGCTTTACCTAGTGTCCATTTTTGATGTTTTTTAGAGCTACAAGAGGCATTGTTGGTCATTTGCGTTCTTGTGTGGGTTGTGTAGTGTTTATGAAACATTAAATTTTTTTGTTTTGAGTCGTTTGTCAATATAGTCAATTTCCTATTGGCACTCCTTAATGTCTCGCTATATCGAGTAGTGAGTGAGGCTTGTCTTCGATCACCACTTGCTTAACAATGAAAGTTCTTTAACATCCAATTTTGACGTGCAAGGTACCTATTATGCTTGACATACGTGCATCTATTGTTGAAATTTATATGTAATTTGCAAGATCATAGGGTCTGCTAAGGGTGCAGAGGCCCAAGTTGTAGTGAATGCCTATCATGGATGTTGTTAGTATATTATACAGGCTAGGATGTGGTAAAATTTTATAAATACACACAACTACCCACATTGGGTAGCTATGTGTCTAGATGGGTTGATGTATGCAATGGTTTTGAGGCTACATATATTGGAGTGAATGCAATCGTCTACTCTACAAAGTCCTTGAGTGGATGTACATGTGTTGATGAACAGAGTGAATGAGCGTAATAATGTTGCCTAAGGTAGACTAAGTGTTAGATGATTCTCATCATGTGGTGGAAACACAATTTAGTGTAGCAAGGATGGATGCATAGTGATGAATGCACATTAGAAGATGCACTTCACTGGGTGCATACTTATAGCATATGCTCTATATATGGCTATGTAGAGGTGAAGGGGTTAATTGGGTGTGGATACATTGTGTGTAATTGGATGAGATGGTGCTTCCTATGTGCGATTGACTACACATAGTATGCGTTTGAGTACAAAAACTGTGCAGTCAACTACACTTGAGCACACATAGTGGTCGATGCCCATTTGTCCTTCCGCTACCTCTCTTCCCATTGTCCTTCCATCCTACTAGGTTGGACATGGGTTGTAGAGATAGAGATTAGGTGGCTTGATGCATACCACATTGTGACTGTGAGGAATCTCTTACACAACTATGCAGGTAGAGTAATGTGCAGTCTAGGAGGATACAATATGTATCTCTATGGAGATGGGGGCATGGTGTAGCACTGGTTGCACTACAAGGGTTAGAAGCACTTTATGAATGTAGAGTGTAGTGTTGGATGCATGCATTACTATGCACAAAGATAGTGAAGCGAATGTACTCTTGTGTGGTGTGAATTGATGTGGATACACGACATGCTATTGTGGAGGGAAAGATGAGGCTCTTGTTATGAACACTTGGTCTATATGCTACATGCTATGTGGTGTGAGACATAATGGAGTGCCCAAATTAAAAATCTTACTTAATGAATCAATCAAAATCAATGAATGGTGAAATCTACACATAGAAAACCAATTCAAACTCACAGGAGGTACACAATCTAATTATACTCATGATCGTGTAATTGGCATGTAACTCATGTGTTTTGGGTCATATGGTGTTGCCAAGGTGCACTTAGTGTCCACTAACCTTGCCACTCATGCCAATCCTTCCACCCAACAGGATGGATGGCCAAGTACATGAAGGGAAAGTGCCTTATGCTCACATGGCCACACACATATGTAGGAGGATGCACATAGTGTAGGTAGGAAAAACAACATTACCTCCTTCACCCAAATTCAAAAAGCAATAATAAACAATTCAATTCCTTTGTGCTAACATGTGTGTATAGCAATCAGTGCATTGATACAGAGGGAGCAAGTACGAAGCCTTCTCAATTCATGCATGCATCAAATATCTTTTACATGTGCAATCATTAATGATGGCTAAGTGACTAGGTTGTTTCTAACACACACCCTTCCTTTCATAGGTAATTGCCCACCCCACTAAGAGGGGTGAAAGTCATTGATAGGGTAAGATGGAGACATGACCTATCACGAATACTCCATTTTACAAAAACTTCACATGCAATAAGTTAAACACCCTACCTATGATTGCAATAGCCGGGTTGGCATGACATCCTTAGTGGTAATTATCCTATTGAGTGGCAGCTTTGGGTTTCTCCTCCTCCCCCAATTGTGGCTTTGCTCCTTTCTTCAAAGGTGATTCTAGTTTTCTTTCTCTTCTTCTCACTATTAATGTGCGGTGGGGATGCAAGGCTCCTTCTCATGATAATAAGGGTAAAGATGACGAAGATAGGAGTTGTGATTCATGCAATTTATGAAGTAGATAATGATGACAGATAAGTTGAGGTTGGGGTGCTGTTGGCTATAGGAAAGATGATTGCGGTGGTGGCAAAGCGTTCAAGTGTGGCACAAGAGGACATGGGGCATAAGGCAAAAGTGAGGTGGGAGCACCGTGTGGAGTTTGGGGTTCTATCAACTATAGGTGAGGCGACTGTGGTGGTGGCCAAGCAGCCACATGTAGCACAAGAGGATGTGGGACATACTGGAGTAGCACGACAACGATTGTATGACATGTTACTAATGTTGAGGTGGGGCTACTGGGCACTAGGTGATGGTGTTGTGTGGAGCACTGTGTGGAGGTTAGCCTCCTTTCTTGCATGAGTGGATGAGGTTCAAGTGGCAGAGTGGGTGCATTGTTGGGGAATGAGGCATAAGGACTCCAACAATCATGATGACTTGCGTGCGAGTAGGGTTGTAGGTATGGTGGATGACACAGTGAAGAGGGAAGACAAATTGATTATGCGTTGCAACTCAATGATTGGGGGGTGGCTATTTAAGGAAATCCTCCCCTTCCTTACTAAAAGCACACATGCCATGCCTTTTTTTGGAATAATAAATAAGAGTTAAGCCCCCATTCACCGGACTTTTTTTTAAATGGGTTGAACTTCCCTCTTTCCTTATGCAGCTTGCTCATCAAGGATCAAAGGCGTTCATCCTCATGGTGATTCCCATCCTCAAGGTTCCCTTTCTCACATCGAAAGGCATGTGAAAAATTTGTACTTGAAATATTAGTGAATATTTTTTATGTGAACAACTTTGCTTATATGTACTTGAAATATCATTAATGAATATTTTTATGTGAACAACTTTGCTTATGCATGAGAGAAGGTGTTATAGATACTATGTCCTAAAATCAAAAAATGGAAAGCTTTGCAAGAAAAATGTGCGTCATAATGCATCCTATGCTAGGCAAAAATGAAATCCACTAATCAATTCCATAATGCATTTGTCAAAAATCATTAAGAAAAAACAACCAAACCCAACTAAGTTATGCTTCACACTCAACATCTCTGGGCCGTCGAGCACACTGTTGTTCTTTCTAGAGCTTGGGTGCATGCATTGTTGACGTGTTTATTCTCAAGAGTATTTTGAATACAAGAGCAAAACAATGACAAGCAATTGAGTTTTTTGTTGCCCTAAATCATTTGAAGCTACTCTTGTATATATGATCATATAATAGTGAGTGTTTTGCAATCCAAACCCCAAATATGTTTATGAAGCTCTTTGGACTCTTGCTATAGCTTCTTTAGCTATCTCTATATGATCTCTTCTATATTATGGAACTCTCATAACTATATTCTCCTATGTGCAATAGCTTCATCCTTCGAGTTTTGGAACCCTCATTTTGCATCAATAGATGAGCCAACTCCATGGCATATATCTCTAGTTTTTGGAACCCTGTTCAAGGCTATGGACAAAGCCCTCTAGTAGTTAAGCCCAAAATACCCCTTTTATGCTTCAACTCCATGGCATATATCTCTACTTTTTGGGACCCTATTTACTGCTATCAATAGCCCTCTACTTCAACCCAAGATATCCCTTCTATGCTTTAGGAAAACCATGAACTATTCTTGCATAAAAACAACCTAGTATTTCTATTTGTTCTATTCAAGACAACACTTAAAATGTTTTCTTGTTCTCTATAAACATAGCAACACATTTTGATATTATGTACGATAATCAAGCTCCTTAACGTCAAGTTTCAAGACAACTTCTTGAGGGGAAGTTATTCAATTGTCTAATGTGTGTATGCTAGGATTGTAGACCAAATTTGGGGGGAGAAGAGAACTTTCATTATGAGTGTCACGCAATGCAAATGACATTAACTCAAGAGTTGGCAAAACTTTCATTCTTGTTGGGAATAACTATTTAGAAAGTAGATGCTCTCATAAAAAAAATCATTAAGAGATAGAAAAATGGAGTCAGACTTGTCTACAATGATAGCTTGCTTAGTGGAAAGGCTAATATTATTATTTGAATGAGTTTTCATGCTAAAGAGGTAGTTGATATCAGATGCATGAGCAGTTGGGCTATTTTCTGAAAGGTGAGAAGGATCGAAGCTTGCACGCGAGCTATGGCGGGAGAGCAAGAGCAAGAAAGAGAGAGACAAGAAATGGGAACTCCAACAGTCACAATGTGTGACCGGGCCTTCCTTTATTCAAACTGTCACTAAAAGAATAAAGAATAAAGTGACGTGACGGGCGCCCGCCACCTGCAGTGTGCAGTGGCGGGTACTGTCAGTGTAGTAATACACGGGGCGGCACGGCGGAGGCGCCTTTACCCCCAACAACCTCCCACTTAAAGGCGAATCTGCCCTAGTGAGAGAGAAAAGAAAAAGAAAAGACAGTACAAATGTACATAGGTGAGGAAAGGTGACATCTCATCCAACGCCCATCAACCTCCTGAGGAAGGCAAAGCGCTCAGTAGTGAGGCTCTTCGTGAGCAAATCTGCAGGATTCTCGTCAGTGGAGATCTTGACAAGGTCAACAGACCTGTCCTCCACGATACCACGTATGAAGTGATACCTCACCTCAATGTGTTTCGTCTTCGCATGGAAGACCGGATTCTTAGCCAACTGAATGGCACTCATAGAATCCGAATGCAGTGTAGGTGTAGCATCAATCCCAAGGTCAGCAACTAGACGGCCTAACCATATGGCCTCCTTGCAAGCCTCAGTGGCTGCAACATACTCGGCCTCAGTGGTAGACAAAGCCGTACACTTCTGAACCCTGGACATCCAAGAGATAGCCCCTCCAGCATAGGTGAATACATAGCCAGAAGTGGACTTCCTACTATCTGCATGTCCTGCATAATCGGAGTCAGTGTACCCCACGACCCCTGTATCCTGGCTGCCATAGCAAATACACATATCTGCTGTGCCCTTCAGGTACCTCATGATACCCTTCACGGCATCCCAATGTCTGCTGCCAGGTGTAGCCATATAGCGTGCCACAACACCAACTGCATGTGCAATATCTGGACGAGTGGCTATCATGGCATACATCAAACTGCCCACGGCTGATGCATAAGGGATCTTGGCCATCTCGGCCCTCTGCTCATCTGTCTGCGGACAATCGGCCTGTGATACCTTCACATAAGAAGGTAATGGACAGCCAATAGGCTTTACGTCCTGCATGCGGAAGCGCTCAAGGACTTTATGAATGTACTCCCGCTGTGAGAGATACAAAAGTCCCTGATGCCTATCGCGCTTAATGCGCATCCCAAGTATATGTGAGACCTGTCCCAAATCCTTCATCTCAAAGCTCTTCTTTAGCTGAGATTTAAGAGCATCTAGCTCATCATGAGCTTTCCCTACTATCAGCATATCATCAACATAGAGTACCAAGATAAGCAAACTGCCATCACGGGCTTTCTTCGTGTAAAGACACGGATCCATAGCACTCCTGCTGTAGCCCTGTGACTGCATAAAGGCATCAAACTTATGATACCATTCCCTAGGTGCCTGCTTCAAGCCATACAAGCTCTTCTTCAACTTGCACACTAGGTGCTCCCTGCCAGGTTCTGCAAAGCCCTTAGGCTGATCCATATAGATCTCATCATGCAAGTCCCCATGTAGAAAAGCCGTCTTGACATCCATCTGATATAGATCTAAGTCAAGCTGTGCAACCAAAGCCAAGACTAAGCGCAGGGTGGTCATCTTAACCACAGGAGAGAAGACCTCATCAAAGTCCACACCATGTTCCTGCTTAAAACCCTTTGCTACCAATCTAGCCTTGTATGCCGGCTTGGGGTGTCCAGGGGTACTTTTCAGCTTGTACACCCACTTGCATGGCAAAGCCTTCTTGCCCTTAGGCAAGGCAACCAAATCCCAAGTCTCATTCTTATGCAGGGAGTCTATCTCAGACTGCATAGCCCTCTCCCAGGAGTGACTGTCACCCCTGCGCATAGCCTCATCATAAGTGAAAGGCTCTCCTGCATCTGTAACCAAAACATAATGCATAGAGGGCTGAAATCTGTCAGGTGGACGTCTATCTCTAGCAGACCGTCTCACCGCAGGCTCTGCTGCCTGTCTAACTACCTGTCCAACATCCTGGCCCTGTGGAGGAACTGCTGCAGGCTGTACTACTGGCTGTGCTGGAGCTTTAGGCTCCTCCTGAAAGATCACTCTGCGGATCTCAACCACCTTCTCAGGCTGCCTGTGCATCTTGTCTTCATGGAAGACGACATCATGGCTGCGTACTATTTTCCGCGCCTGCGGATCCCATAGGCGATAGCCCATCTCTCCTGACTCACCATAGCCAAGGAATATGCATTTAATGCTCTTTGGATCCAATTTACTCCTCTTGTCCTTGGGCACATGGCAGAATGCCTCACATCCAAAGACACGGAGATGCGCATAAGAGGGTGGCTTACCAGCCCAAACTTCCTCTGCAACCTGGAAATCCAATCCACTGGAAGGCGATCGGTTTATGACATGCACTGACGTACTAATTGCCTCAGCCCAAAAACTCGGGGGTAGGCCTGCATGGCTAAGCATAGAGCGCACACGCTCCTGAATAGTCCTGTTCATGCGCTCAGCCAAACCATTCTGGGGTGGGGTGTAAGGGGCGGTCAACTGACGCTTAATACCCCTGTCATCACAAAACTGCTCAAAAGCATGCGAGACATATTCTCCCCCATTATCTGTCCTAAGGCATTTCAGCCTATACCCAGTCTGGCTCTCAACAAGAGCAAGCCATCTCTGAAAAATTGCCAAGACATCGGACTTCTGCTTTATGGGATAAGCCCACACTTTCCTAGAAAAATCATCAATGAAGGTAACGAAGTACTTCGCGCCACCCATAGACATGCAAGGCATAGGCCCACAAACATCGGAATGCACCAATGCCAAGGGCTCACTCATGCGTGGCCTACCCGATTTCTTATGCGTAGACCTATTCTGCTTACCATAAAGACAATGATCACACGAGTCAAAACATGCATAATCCAAAGGCGGAAGATACTGCAAACCAGATAACATTTTCATTCCTTTCAAAGACATATGCCCCAAACGGGCATGCCAAAGTGATACATGTGGGATAGAGCCCACTGCCAAAACATGGTCTACAGAAGACCCAGATACAACAAGAGGATAGAGGCTGCCAGCCTTGGCGCCTCTAGCAAGCACAAGTCTGCCTTTGGTAATCTTCCAGGTAGAATCCCCAAAACAGACATGAAATCCTGCATCATCCAACTGTCCTGCAGACATAAGACTACGCGTAAGCGCAGGTACATGACGTACATCCCTGAGAAAAAAGGAACTGCCAGTGGAAAACTGCAACTGAATATCTCCACAGCCCACAATATCAAGAGACCTGTCATCTCCAAGTTTGACTGATCCAGATACAGTACGGTAAGAGTGAAACCACTCACGGTAAGGCGTCACATGGAAGGACGCACCTGAATCCAATAACCAGCACTGTGCATACATACTAGGTGTCTCAGTCAAGTGTGAAGCATCAGAAGAACTAGCTGCAAGTATAAACTCATCACCACCATCGGACTCTTCAGTCTGCGTGACATTAATTTCCTCAATCTTGACGTTGGACTTCGCAGGTACTATGCTGCGATCAGAGGACTTCTCCTGCACTTTATCTTTCCCCTTATCCTTGCGCTTCTCATTGCGCAACTCATGACACTGTGGTCTAATATGGCCCTTTTTCCCACAATGATGACAAGTGACATTTGCATTGCGTCCACGCGACTTACTACGCGACTTGCCACCACGAGATTTAGACCGACCCTTCTGCGAGTCACGGCCTCGGCCATTACCACGGTCATACCTGTCATTCCTGCCTCTAACTGTCAAAGCATGACTACCACGAGAGGCATCCAAGTTTTTGCGATTCACCTCTTCCTGAAGAAGAGCACTCTCAACATCTGCCAATTTTAGAGTAGCACTAGAGGCACAAAGAGCAGTGCGGAATACATCCCATGACTCATTCAGAGTTCCAAGCAAGAAAAGAGGAGTTACTTCCTCTCCAAAGGTGATATCCTGCGAAGTCAGGTTCTTCAGTATAGCATGGAACTGGCTCAAGTGAGCAGACATAGTCGCATTATCCTTCATGCGCAGATCCATAAGCTGCTTCAACCAGTACATCTGACTCGCCGGGCTTTTCTTATCATAAAGATTCTTGATCTTATTCCATAGATCCCATGCACTCTGTGCTTCCTCAAATACATTATAATGTACCTGTTCAGTGAGAGACAATACAATCGTGGACTTGCATAGCTCATCAAGTTCAAGCCAGTCGTCAATGTCCATAGTTTCAGGCTGCTCCCCACTCAACCGAAGTGGCTTAATCTGAGATTTCTGCACCAAAACCTGCCATATTTGACTCTTCCAGTAAGAGTAGTTGGTACCATCCAACTTTGTAATGTTAAAGATGGCACTATCATGCGAAGATGACGCCATTATGCAGGCTGGAAATGCCCAAACAGTCCAAAACTGCTTGCTGTTTTACTGCAGAAACTGCCCAAAAATGACCAAAACGGGGTCCAAAGGGTGAGCAAAGTGTGCCAAAAGTTGCTGCCCACTTAGTACTAGGTGCGGTACACCAAATCAGGATATTTCAGCATGAAAAGTACACCTCAGTCCACCAATAACTGCTTGCTGTAATAAATTGCAGGTATGCAGTCTAGAGAGCAAACTGTCCCAAAATAGGATCCAATGTCAAGCAAACAATGCTAGGTCCAAAGCCGGCATGAAACGGACATAAGCAAGGCCAATGACAGTGAAAAGAACATGAGCTCAACACCAAGCATGTCAAAATAACATCTGCCAGTGAAAGGCACACCCCCAGACACTCTAGGCAAAGTGTTCCTGTAACTGCCAAAACCTGACACAAATAGGTATCTGCTCAAAGAGAAAGATCCAAATATGAGACTCAGCTCATAAGCATCCTGTGAACCAAGAGTACATCAATGCATATCCATAAAGATCGGAGTATGATCCCAAAGTCTCAATGTGTATGTAGCTGCTCAAGACATAAACTGCTTCAAATACATGTAAGTGCTCCAATAGCATGCAACTGTCAAAGGTCAAGAAAGCATGTAAAATGCTCCCACTGGCACAAAAGGCGTACAAAGCGAGCTCAAAAGCTCAAACAACCCAAGAGAAAGCACCAGTGATAAGTGACCCTGTCAATGCATCAAGCGCATCCGAGAGAGCATGACATACATGAAGCACCGGTCGTATTAACCATGAAGCAATACATAAGCCCAAATAAGCTCTCGGTCAACTCAATGACATCCAAATAGCAACCAAGATCAGTGATCAAGTAAGCCGGGAATGCTCAAATACATCCAAATCCAAGCTCCAAATGTCGGTATGGCATACACGAACCAAATAGCATATGTCACGAACCAAAGCATGTAATGCAAAAGCCTAATTGTCAAGCAGAGACATGAGGCATAGGCGGTCCACGAGCATGCCGAGTCGGTCCAAATGCCAGTGAAGACGGAGCTAATGCGAAGCTCAAAAGCATCCCATAATCTCATACATATGCTCCAAGTCGTCCCCAAATGTCAGAGATATCATGCCAAAGCTCAAAGCATACATCCGGTATCGGTAGGTAAGTGCCAAAGCATGTAAAGTACCTTCAGCCCACTGTTATTCCAGCATGTATTTACTGTTCTAAACAGTAGATTTCAGCCCCAAATTCAAGCCAAAATCATGGTCAAACCAAATGCATACATCCCCAATACATCCGGGTAGGAAGTAGACCACATACGGGCATCAAACAAGGTAACCGGAGTAGAGTATAAGCATTAAATGCCAATGCCAAGTGTGGCTGCCCTGTTTCCAGCACTGTATAACAGTAAATAACAGTCCCAAATCAGCCAATATTTCAAGCCAAAATCATGGCATAATCATGTGCATACATTCCCAAGGCACTAGGCATCATGTAGACCGCATACGGGCATCAAATAGCACAACCGGAATGGAGTATAAGCAACAAATGCTAATGCCAATGGTGCTGCCCTGTTTTCAGCCTGTTATGACAGTTTATGACAGTCCGAAATCTGAAGAAATCAGCCCCGAAAGATCAAGACCAATACCCAAAGCTTGAATGACATCAAACATGAAGTCTATAGCCCTCTTGATCAAGGTAGAGAGCAAGAAGCAATGGCCAAGTGTGGAGCTGAAGTAGATGAGTGCTCACAGCCTGGAAAAAAATGATGCAATCTGCCCTGTTGGTGCTGAACTTGCTGTTGCTCCACATGGGCTGAAAAGGGGGTAATGGGGGGCTCAATGATGGCCCAAGGTAGGCACATACCAAGCCATGAAGGCCCAATGCAAAGGGGAGGGAAGATATGAGCTATGGAGCTCAAGAAGAGTGGCTGCCCTTTGTTCCTGCCCTGTTTCAATCTGAGAATACACTCAAATGCCTGCAAATGCTGAAGCAATACCTCAAGGGCAAGGCCCTGATGAAGCTCAAGAAGGCCAGGATGGAGCTCGGGAAGCCGGGGAGAGTCGGGAGCTCAAGAGGTCGGCTATGGCTGCCGGGATGGAGACCCAATGCGTGAAGCGAGTCGATGCGAAGGTCGGGAAGCACCGAGTCGAGCTCGAGCAAGAGAATGCCAAGCTCTGATACCAGTTGAAAGGTGAGAAGGATCGAAGCTTGCACGCGAGCTATGGCGGGAGAGCAAGAGCAAGAAAGAGAGAGACAAGAAATGGGAACTCCAACAGTCACAATGTGTGATCGGGCCTTCCTTTATTCAAACTGTCACTAAAAGAATAAAGAATAAAGTGACGTGACGGGCGCCCGCCACCTGCAGTGTGCAGTGGCGGGTACTGTCAGTGTAGTAATACACGGGGCGGCACGGCGGAGGCGCCTTTACCCCCAACATTTTCAGCACATATGTATACCAAAAAGGGTAGTATTCTATTGCTAGACTATGGGAGTAATAATCCATTATTATCTTTAGACCTATGCATGGTCTTGAAAGATGATTGAGGTATGAGAATGTGATAAAAAATAAATAGGTGTTTTTAAACCATTGAGACTTGGTAGAATTTTGTTTGTTAATCAAACTTGTAGGCCCTATAGATGCATGAGGAGTATGTGGACCTTGCTATTTTCATAAATGACTACTTCATTGATTTGGAGAAATTAGGTGTCTTATTAGTTTGGCTTGTTATTTGAGGCATTGGAAGTTGAATGAGAGATTATTAGATCTAAAGACCAAATTACTTAAGTCTTAGCACCAAGCCACTAACTTATACTGACACTCCTTTACTTTCATGTCTTGGGTTGTGAGAGTGGATTATATTCGCTCTCCGCTTGCGATATGAGGGTAGTTAGTAGCATTAAAAGCAAGATAGCTAGTGGCCCATTGATGGTTGTAGTGATAATTATGGCAATTTGCATGGCACATGGTCAAAGAGAATATTGCAACTAGTAGCAAGCTATAAAAGGAAGAGGCTCACCTAAGTAAGGGGTTTGTTCGTTTGCATCTTTTGGTTCGATAGTTCATAGTCATTGACTTGCATCTTAGGTGCTATAATAGTAGCATAGCTATCCCTGGCATATAGCTTGGGTTGATAATTGGCAGTAGTACTACCTCCCCCTTTGTATTTCTATTATCTTTGAGTATATGAAGCTATGCTACTTCTCTAGTATTGGTCTCTGTATAGTTAGATACTATCATTCACATATTTGATGAGACTATTGTATTGGATATGGATATCAAAACACTTGGGAGTTTCATTTATTGTCTTTATCTTTACCATTTTGGCTATGTCTATCTTCTTACCTTGGATATTGATTGTAGATTAGGATGTTGGTGTCCACATGTGTCAGTTTTTTGTGTGACTGCACTTTGCCCTATGGTGGTGATGTTCGGACCCGATTACGAATACCAAACCGGATTACTTGGTAATTCCTACTTCCCATCAGGATGTGGAAACACCACAGTCACACTTCCTAATAACCCCACCAATTCTACCAAGAAGCATACACTTAATGCCTCAAAAAAGAGTGATACTTACACAAAACTAACAAGCCCAAGTAGTCAGTAATCCTCAAGTTAAGCTCAACCTGAGAAAAGCCTCTAGCTCAATTAAAACTTACCTTGTGGACTGAGAGAATTAAATGACATTACAATAGAAATTTCCCAAAATGAAAATCAAGTAGTGATTACCTATCTTAAGAAATTGAGTGATAAAATCATGTTTCTTGCTTGTGTGTATACCCAAGGTTATGTTGGAATTATACTGAGCAATTTGAGGAATTCTGAGCATGGCCACCATCATGGGAAGAGCGGCAACACCTCAGCAAGCAATATAGTGACCACATCGATGACCTTGGAAAGCTCATTCCCAATGAGAAAGTTGAGAAACACTATTTGGTTCCCAAATTTCATAATGCATTGTGCTCCCAAACCATTGAGGAAATATTATTACTAGAGGGTCAAAGTTCATTCGAGCAAGTATAGTGCACCTTCAGAGCCTCAAGGGTGAGATTGGAAGTCAGCTCATGACCATTTAAAAGCAAAGATAAGCCATATGAAAATCCCAACTTGATCCAATGTACGTAGCTTGGACTTCCCTGTGAGTACTTGCCATTTTACAAGGAGTCATGACCTTTCCTTTCTCAACAAAATCCGAACAATAGAACACCTCCATGTTGCAAGTAGATTAAATCAAGGAGGTGTGGTACTTGAAGTTGTAGCGTTTCTATCCTATTTGCACAATTTCCATAACTTCTAGACACATACAATGCACTCCAATACAATCCTGACTTCTATCAATGGCTCATATATTGATAGAGTAACCCTATACCATAATCCACAACACTTGTACATTGCAATTTTATACACAATATAATCTATATTTATTTTTTGAAAAAATACAAAAAAAGCATAAAGCAATTCATGCATGCCAGACTATTAGTATCCCTGCAATGCTCGAAAGCATTGTTACATTTTTCATGCACGGTGGGAGCAAGAAGTTGATGAATGTTAACAACATGAATTGGTAAGTGATTATAAACAACCATTTTCAAAAGTTTTAAATCCTCATTGAACTCAATTGTATATGCTATCAATTTTTATCAAGTGAATGTAGACAAAGAGGTGGCTAATGATATACTTAAGGTAGAAATAACAAAGGAGTAGTAAGTTAGTAAGCTTTGGAAGATCTCATGGACACAAGAAAGAATGAAGATATGGATGTGTAGGATTCTCAATGAACTCCAAGGGAATGCAAAAAGAAATTAAACATCAAAGAGCTTATTTCATCAAGTAAACCTCAACTGCTGTCTGAAGCTCTCTATTATTGCATGATGAAGTGTAACAACTTCTAAGATATTCAATTATCCCTCAAACTTTAAACTTTTCATCAATAATAGGTTCTTCACAACATCAATTCAATGCTTAAGGATCAAAAAATGCTTACTCAATGTGCAATCCTTCTTAGCCTTCCAAATCTTCACCATCTATCTGAAATCTCTTGTAAGGCTAAAAGCCTCATTGTATGGCACTATTGTATCATTCAAAAACCAAAAAAATAAGAAGAAGAAGAAAAAAATATTTTTTTTAAAAATGCATGCACGATCACTTCACTACACCTAGGTGTTCTCAAGTTAGGTACATCCGGTGGGCTTGGTTAGTAAGCTCTGCCCCCCTAATCCCCTATTGCTTTTGTTCATTCCTCCTACACTTACTCAATGCACATCAATCATCAGGCATATCTAGGAAGCATGCCTTGCCTATAGTTAGAGACCTGTCACCCTGAGTCACTTGCATATTTTCTTCTCTGTATTCACACGAATGCCACCCATAAATCAAGGTGGAAAAGTGCTAGAAGAGGAGACCATTTTGTTCAATCTCCCCTGTGAAGTAGAATTGAGATTCCCATGTTCAACTAAGTTCAAGGTTTCCGATGGGGAGATGAGATGGTGATGTGCATGGATATGAATTTCAATCGACTACTTAGAGGACTCGTCTGGGCTGTTGGAGGAGGCACCTCACACGTGTATCAGAGCCTAGGTTTCAAAAGAGCTTTTAGTGTAAGGTTAAGTAGTCAACATATAAAAGGAATTAATAAGATAACCACACTTGTTTGAAGAGAAGTGTTGTTGATTATCTTGCACTAACGCTAGCATACACATTGTGCTCATCAGGAAATTAGCGATGAGGAAGCTATATATTTGCGGGATATTTCTCCCATCATGTATCAAGTAGCCTTAGGGTCAAATAAATTCTCATACCATGAGAGCGGAATTTTGGTGCCGGGAATTGCTTAAAAATAGCTAAAAATTATGAATATCAAGGGAAAAATATCCAATGTCAAAGGCGGCGGACGATTTTAAGCGTCAAAGTGCTCTAAGGATGCCCGGGCAACACTTGCAGATTTTTAGTAATTTTTCCATGCGCCTGTGGCGGTTAGTGGAGCTATCAATCAGTGCGGGATACCGAGACGAGCTCACAGAAATTTTCAGATCGCGATTCGGACACCGTATGCGAGAGAGACGGGAAAAGGGCCAAAAGGCCGGTCAAAAGAGGTGCCCAAAAAAGAGAAGTGAAGGGGTGCCTTTAGGAAGGGGCACCCCCCTTCCCTCAAAAAAACGAGATTGAGGGGGGGCGGCAGGCTGCAGCGCCGAAAAAAAATGGCGCCCCCCCCACAAATCGTGATGAGGGCTTGAAAGCAAGCCATGGAAGTAACTACAGCAGGCAACTACTCTCACTCCGCGCTCCGTATCGCTCCGGTCCACGCGAGAAATGGCAGCCTGTAGAGGGAGAGAGAAAATCAGTCTTTCTCTCTCCTCCCTCTCTCTCCTCTAAAGGCAGGTTCATGTGGGAAGAGAAAGGAAGAAGAAAGAATGGTGGAGGCTTGTCCGGCATCGATCGGATTGCTCCACGGGTTGGAAATGGTGACGTGTGATCATCATGAGCATGAAGTGCTGCTGATTTTCAGATTTGCAGCCATGGACATGAAACCCGAAACACGCAAATAAGCGGTAATTCAATTTTTTCAAAGGAAATTTGAGATTTCATGGCTTTTGATTGATAAAATGTTGTTCATGTGGGCTAAAAATTGTTTATGTTGCTGATTCCCATGAGTACTTGTTGATCATAATCAGAAAATTAGAAAAACATGCATCTTGTGGCTCAAAATAATACACTAAAACACGTAAAATATGGAAAATCAAGGGAAAATGATGTTTTTGGGTATAAAAATGGAAGAATAAATAGGAACACCAACTAAATTTTCATTTTTGTTGCAAGAAGGAACTAAGGGCCACAGCCCATAACCTATTTTGAAATTTTAGTAATAAAATAATGCAAAAAATAAGGAAAAATACAAGAAAAATAGAGAAAAACCACAAAAATAGAGAAAAAATGCATTTTGGGTGCGAAAAATTAATGAAAATTAAGAACAATGTTTGTGAATGTTTGTGGGGACTGAAGCATGAGGATTTGCCTCAGTTTAGCCCCACCTTCTTGTTCTAGTGTGTCTTTTTCCGCTTTTTACACATAAAATGATGGCAAAATGCCTTATAAATCTATACAACAATGCAACATTTGATCGATGGGAGGGTAGAGTGGTTAAAATGTGTCTAAATGCGGAGTAATGATGAAAAGATTGCTGGTATTTGTTAGCATGCCATATAGGTCGGTGAATAATTATAGAATGAGAGCCTAGTAGCACGAGGGTTTCCTCGGTGCTAGGTTCGTGCAACGCCGCATAAGAACGGTAGTTGAAAATCATTGAAAGGGTGTTTTCCATATGTGCACAATATTGATTTCATAATTGTTTGAGCACTTAGCATCCACAATATGCATAAACCATGGAAATATTTAAAGGTATCAGAAATCCTGGATGCACAGCAATTGCTTTCATTAGGACCTTGACCCACGTTGAGTGAGAGACAGGACACCCTAAGCCATAGGCTAGTTGTGGGGTCTAGGGAAAAGAGAGGTAAGGACGATAGTACATTCCTGTATACGATTAAATGGTACCTTGAGTGGATTTTGTGCGAAATGTTTATATGTTGAGCGACGCACCGAGGGGCCAATCCCCAAGGTGTAGGAGAGTCGCAGCGGGGTGGCGGCACTCAGCCGTTGGAGGACCCCCTATGTCTGTGCTTCATGCCATTAGGCAATGTGTAAGGGACTCCCTTTGAGGAGTAGTGGGTGAGAGAAGAGTGGACTACAAACGACGTAATACAAATGCAAGATGTCTAGGAAGGCAATGTATGTGTCATCAGCGCTCCTGGCCGCGAGGCCGTGGGGTTGTTGAGCGCGTGAGATAGAGGTCCGGCTAGTGCACGAGGCAGTGCCGGCCCGTTCTAGGTTCCATCAGTGGTGCATCTGTCGGGAGCCACTTAAAAGTGGCGGTCCTCGAATCTTGGTTGTCTAGGGACCAACTAGCAGTTTGTGCCAAAGGATACTGTGATTGATCCGTTATTTATTGATAAGCATCGTCTAGCAGAAATCCAAAAGCAAGAGAGAGACGAAAGAGCTAGGCGATGTGCTGAAATTTTTAGGAGATATTCCCCTAAGCGTAGCGGTGCTGAACCCTTACGAGGGAGTGGATCTAGTGGTCTTGGGGCCACAAGCAGTAAGTTAGAAGAAGGTGGAAGCTCTAGTGCTCCCCTTCCATCCATAAGCCAGTCTATATCAAGTGCGGGAGGTGTAACCCCACCGTCCCTTATTCCTAGTGCAAATCCAATCCTCGTCATGGCACAGCCTATTGCAATTCCAGCAAGAGTGACAGATTTGCTGGCTCTAGGTTACCCGCTACCCATTTTTAATGGGCTAGTTGAGGAAGATGCAGAACTCCACATTAGGGAGTTTCAAAAGCTGATGTTTAACTGTCGCATCCAAGAAGAAGGACATTTAATGATGTTTTTCAATATGACTCTCAAAGGAAGAGTCGCTATATGGTATCATGGTGTAGAAGCCGGAACCATATTGAATATTGATTCATTTTATGGAGCTTTTCGAAGGGAGTTTGCCCTTGAAAGGGGTGGGCAATATTGGTTGCGTGTACTCAACGTGACCCGCCAAGAACCACACGAGGATATTCGTGCTTATGCGAAGAAAATAAAAGAGGTTTTCCGTAAGTTGGACACCTCTATTCCTATCCCCGCAGCTGCCCAATTGCAATATTTCCTACATGGTTTGGACTTTAATATCCAATTGCAGTTTAGTGTCCCCTTGGGGGATATAGATACTGCCATTACACGAGCACAAGAGGTGGAATCCCGACTACAAGCAGCCTATGCTTCTCGAGGAAATTCGAATATGGGTTTAGTATTGGGAAACAATGTGGCGATGGCCAATGGCAGTAGTAGCCAAGGGATAGCGATGGCTAACCCTAATGGGAGAGGGAACATGATGCATAATGTCCCTTTATTACCAGCTCCCCCTAGCATGTCAATGCCTACGGGCAGTCAAATGGCTCCAAATGGTGGAGGCCAGGCGGTCAATTCTAATACCATGCATGTGGCTCAACAACCAGTGCCTAATCGAATTGTTAGGCCAATGGAAGGACATGGTAATGACCAAGGCTATGAGTCGAGTGCTTCCAATGTTCTTGGCGAGGTTAAGGACATGATGAAGCATTATACCGACATGATTACGGAGCAGTATCGTCAAATAGCCGTTGATGTCAACTTCCTTAAAAAACAACAAAATTTGATAGGAAGTAGATACCCAGATGAGGGTGCACCTTCGAGGTTTAGTTGCAAATGGTATGGTGGGCAACACTATCCAAGAAATTGCCCAAATGTTAAGTGCAATATCTGTGGAAAATTCGGCCATTTAGCAGCTACTTGCTGGAGTAAGATCAGTTCCCTCCAGCGCGGTAGTCGGCAGCCAGGGCCTGTTAATCATCGTGCCCAAGGAAATGATTCCCAGCGAGAAGACGGGCCTAAACAAATACTTCAACGACCAAAGACTACAGTGGAGGAGCTACCCAGCGGTAGTGGGGTTAGTTTGATTGAGGCTGTATGCGTTAATGATGCTGAAACCTCTAATCTGCGAGCTGTTCTTACAAGAGGTCAAAAGGGTAGAGAAGCCGACAAGGATCAGCCTGTCGACGGAAACCCTAAACAAGGCGACAAAGGAACGCAAGTTTTGGATCTTGCCATGGAAGGGGGACCTTTGAAGCCCGTGGAGAGTAAAGCCGATAAGGAACCACCAAAGAAGAAGGTGAAAGTTAAAAAAGAGGCAATAAAGCCGGTTCAGCGACCTAAAGAGCGGATGGTTTGGCATGAAAAGCGAACTCTATTGAACTATCATGAATTCGATTTGGCGAGCTCTCTTTGTAAAGTCAAGCCGGATGTGAATCTTCTGCAGCTTATTAAGCTTTCCCCAGAAGTACGCAAGGAATTTAGAAAGATCCTACGTACCGGGTATATCGTAGAACCTTTGGGTATTGTGCGAGTTGGTGATGATTGGTTCGAGCATGCTGAGAAGCATTGCCCAAGGGTTGCAGCCTATGTCGATGGGATATTAGTAGATTATGCCATTGTCGACATGGGATCATCTGTTAACATTATGAGTTCTGAACTGATGGAAAGGTTGGGTCTTGCGATCTAGAAAGATACCTCCACAATTCTCAGAATGGCAGATGATAGTTTGAGGTAGCCGGAAAGCTGCATTACTAAGGTCCATGTCACTGTTGCAAATGTAGAATGCATGTTGGACTTTAGGGTGATTCGTTTTGCAAGCTGTCCAAGTTACCAAGTATTACTCGGACGACCTTGGATCTTGCAGGCGGACTGCCAAGTAGATATACCCGCCGATCGACTAATATTCGGCAGAGATGCCCAGCGTGTGGTGGTTGATGCTTATCTTGAGTCTCCGCGGAGTGAGAGAGCTCCTCTATCTTCTACAGAATTGGAGATATTAGAAGATTTATCTGCTAGTGAGACATCATCGAGTGATGAGTCCAAAGAGGGATCCACCACGGAAGACATCTATCAGATCACTTTGAACGAGCCGATAGAGGGCCAAGATCGTATGAGAGATGCAGATGTTATCGAGCTAGACCTTGGTATGCCTGATGATTCGCAGCCAATCAAATTAGGTTCTATGCTCAGCATAGCAGAAAGGGAGGACTATGTGGCCTTGATTCAGGAATTCCGCGATATCTTTGCCTGGAGTTATGATGAGCTGAGAGGCATTCCTCCTAGGCTTGCTGTTCATACAATTTCGTTGAAAGAGGGCAGTCGTCCTGTACGACAGAAAGTAAGGCGTATGCCTTTCGAATTGAGGGACGGGCTGTTTGAAGAGTTACAGAAGCTTCGGAAAGCAGGGTTGATTTTTCCTGTGCAACACACGGAATGGTGTTCGCCGGTTGTGATCAGAAAGAAGAAAAATAATCAAATCCGATTATGTGTAGACTTTAGGGAGCTGAATAAGCAGATAGTTAAGGACTACTACCCATTGCCATTTATTGACCAGATTTTGGATCAATTAGCAGGTAGGGAGATATATTCGTTTATGGATTGCTTTGCAGGATATAACCAGATGGCAATTGCAGAAGAGGACAAGTTGAAAACAACTTTTATTACTGTATTTGGTACTTTTGCGTACCATGTGATGGCCTTTGGTTTATGCAATGCGCCTGGTTCGTGGCAACGAACAACAGATAATACATTCGATGACATATCCCCTGAAGAGTTGAAGGTGTTTATTGATGACTTAGGGGCTGCCACTGTGAGAAGAAGGCAGTTGATCATTTTAAGAAAATGCTTTGAGCGCTGTAGACAGTTTTGTATCGCCCTAAACCCACGGAAGTGTGTTTTTGGAGTACCTTATGGGCTATTGTTGGGTCATGTGGTCAGTTCGGTAGGAATTGCGACAGACCTCGATAAGGTCAAAGTTATAGTTGCCATGGGTCCACCACGCACTCCGAAAGAAGTTCATAGCTTTCTGTCTCCGGTTGGTTATTACCATAGATTCATCAACGCCTTGGCAAAAAGAACGTTGCCGCTTACAAATTTATTGTCCTTTAGCTGTTTGTTTGAATGGGGTGACCCTTGTAAGGTAGCATTCGAGGATGTGAAACAAGAGCTAGCATGAGCTCCCGTTTTAAAAGCACCTAAAAGAGGTGAGGTGTTCTATATATTCTCAACAGCCACCATGTATAGTATCAGCTGTGCTGTTTAGCCCAAATTTGGGAAGAGAAGTGGTACCACCCGATTGCTTTTGCTAGCCGAAAGCTGGGGGTATCCGAAATCAATTATATCTACATGGAGAAGTTGTGTCTAGCGATGGTCTTTGGGACCAAGAAATTCAGGCATTATATTCTCTATGAGAAAGTCGTGCTTTATACGAAGGCGGAGGGACTTCGATTATTGATGAATAAGCTACAGCCGCTTGATTGTCTAGCGAAGTGGTTAATCACTTTGCAGGAATTTGATTATGAAATCCGTAGTAAGCCACCAAGGTTGCAAGGCATCGTGGAATGTCTTGTGGACTTTGGGGAGCCGAAAGAATCTTTGGCTGAAGGTAGTAACATGGAGTTGTTATTTAAAATAGATACGACATCTATTCCCTCCTGGTACGCTGCAATAACACATTATTTATCGACGGGAGAGGCGGGATCCGAATTATCTAAAGCTGAGAGAAGAAAAATTAAGCAGCAAGCGTTAAAGTTTGCCTTGATCGCAGGTACATTATATTGGCAAGGGGTTGATGACATCTATTGCCGATGTGTGATGCCTGACGAGGTGCCATTCATTTTGGAAGAGTGCCATGATTCTGCTTGCGAAGGCCATTTTGCTGGACGGCTTATAGCACAAAAGGCTTTAAGAGCAGGTTATTGGTGGCCTGCCATCTTCCAGGATGCGTTTGCGTATGTTAAGAGATGTGATATTTGTCAACGACATGATAGTCGAGAGAATAGGAAACGACCACTCACCCCTATTATGGTGATACTTCCATTTGAAAAGTGGGAAATAGACTTTGTGGGTAATATTACTCTGTCGTCGACTGCACAAAAGAGGTATATCATTGTAGCAATTGACTACTTCACAAAGTGGTCAGAAGCACGTGCAACAAGGAAAGATGATGCTAAAGAAACTGCTAGTTTCCTTTTAGAGTAGATAATATGCCATTTTGGTCCGCCGAAAGATTTAGTGTCGGATCGCGGAGCCCATTTTTTGAATAAGGTGATCAAAAGCTTGATAGAGACTTGGCAAATCAAGCATAACAAGACAACCCCATATAACCCGCAAGCCAATGGGCAAGTTGAAAGCACCAACAAGCAGCTTGTGGGCATTCTGTCCAAAATTGTGTCGGAAAAGAAACGGGATTGGGATAAAAAGTTATACGTGGCAGTGTGGGCCTATAATACGACCTTCAAACGAGCCACTGGCCATACCCCGTTCAAGTTAGTATATGGGGAGGAGTGTGTCTTGCCTTTAGAGATTGAGCTGCCGACTATTCGGTTTGCCATCAATCATTCTTTGAGTGATGAAGATGCACTTTTTGAGTGCTTGACGACACTGGCACATTTAGATGAGCTAAGCTGTAGAGCTTATTGCACCAAGAAGTGCACTAATACTATGACTGCCTTGAAGGTCTAGGCGAGATCGTTCAAACATCTGCAAGGAGATCGTGATAGAGGTTGATGGGCCGTCTGATCCCTTATTTAGAACACCCATATTTAGAACAGAGGTAACATTAGGGAAAGCTCATTTGGTGGAGCAAAGGATATAAGGTGACTGAGCATGAAGGCGGGAAATTTATTTGTGAGATCAAGGTCTTCTGCCATCACTGCCTACAAATTTTGACGAGCATCCCTATTGAATTCAATGAGGATGGAGGGATGGAGCCTACAGTCCACCCGTTGAATATGCTGAATTTCGATTACCATAATTACGAGTAGAGTTCAGGATGGCGGGATATGTAAATCCTTTATGGACGTACACCTTGTACTTTGATGGGGCATCCAGGGGTGCATGCAAAAAAGGAAGTGTAGGAGTTGTCATCCGAGACTCCCGACGATGCAATGTCATGAAGTTAGCTGCTTATCTCGGGGTGAATTTTACCAATAATATGGCAGAATACAAAGCCCTGATTATGAGTTTGAATATTGCAAAGAAGGGTGGTATCCGCCAGTTTTACTGGTGAAAGGGGACTCTTAGTTGGTTTTAAATCAACTCAATAGGACGTACATGGTACGAAACCCCATCCTTTGCATGTACCATCATACTGCCATAGCCCTGCTAGACGAATTTGATAGAGTGTCTTTTCAGCTGATTCCACGAAATTGGAATCAGTTTGCCGATTCATTGGCTAATTTTGCGTATGAAGAAGACCTCTTCTTTAATTATGGCCCTTGTCCCGATATATCTATTGATGGTGAGACAGGATTTGGTCGTTTGTGGGGTATGCTTTCTGAACATGCCCTCTTTGGTAGACGATGGTTGATTTGGGTGATGTAGAGGGTAGGCGAGACTCATCTGTCTTTATTATCTTGGACCCACAGACTGATTAGACGACATGTGATGCGAACACCTCTTGCGATATACGCAGGAGGGATGGGTCATAATTTAATGCACCTAGTTTAGGGCTACGAGCCTCTGTTCCCCTGGGAATGGTATGCTTTGATGTCTATCATAGTTGTTTCCAGGAGGATGCTAAGCGTAGTTATGTTTGATTTCATTAGGCCAACAGGGCCGATTCAGTTTTGTAGTGAAGTATTTGATTTCATTAGGCCAAGAGGGCCGATTCAGTTTTGTAGTGAAGTATTTGATTTCATTAGGCCAAGAGGGCCATTTCCCCGTCTAGTGCGGGTGCGTTTAATCAGGTTTTTGTTTTAAGTGTTATGCTGGACAAGTTTCGTGATTCGTGGAATTTGGTGAAGCCTGGAGGAGCCTTTGTTGCGATGGAAGCTTCTTGTGGCCAATCCAGGTGATACCTCTCCTTTACGAGTACCTTTCTTTCCTGTTATATGTGTATTTGTACTTGTCGAGGGGATATATTTTGTTGGGGACCGGCAACTAAGGCATGAAGTCCCAGGTTTAGGCTAAGTATGTTTGAGGGAGGTCGGAGTAGTCATTGCCTCCTGTAAAGACATTGTCAGGCATTGAAAGACCTGCTTTAGACGGAAGTCCTAGTGGCCCTGTTCTGCTAGCCTGCTAGGCAGCCGTTCTAGGAGTTCTTGTTAGTAGTGAGGCAGTTAGAGAACAGAAGACAATAATAATGATGCCAAGAAACCCTGAACATCCTACAAGATGAATCTAAATACGAAGGTGTGTAAAAAGGGGTTCTAACCCCTAGCAAAGAAAAGAAAAGGAATGAAAATGTATAGGCAGTTGATCATCGCCTTGCGAAGGCCTGGTAGGTTCCTGGGGACGAGTCAGACCCGGGGCCGATACCTTATCTTCCTAGGGGTGGCTTCTTGCTGGAAAAAAAAAAGACAAAATAAGGAAGGTTGGAGCGAAAATAAAAGTGAGCGTTAGAAAAGGATTAAGTGTCGCCTTGCGAGGGCTTGGTAGGTTCTTGGGTACCGAGACAGGTCCTGAGACCGATGCCCTGTTCTCCTTGGGTCACTACGCTCAACTCCCTCCTTTTTACATACCCAAGTATGTTACTAAAATAAAAACCCTAAAAGAAGAAATGTATTGAAAGAAAATACTCCTTGATCAGGCTATAGGAGTCCTCGCCTTGTAGGAGCTCCTAGTTGTGTTGTCTTTAGTTGGTAAGTAGTTCAGACTACCACTTAGGGCAACCTCTTTGATGGGTTTTTTAGTTCGGTTGTGTTGGAGCAGTTGGGTAGTGACTCGCTTCGGATCTTCTATTAGACGATACTAGGCCTACTCCTTGTGGATGCCATGCCTTGGTTCTGTCCAGGGGTAGGGGGAGCATTGTGCTGAGTTTTATTATATATTTGTTTTGTATTAGCTTGATACTTCTTTGGTTGTTTATGTGCGGATATGTTCGTGGATTCGACGGGCTGAGTCGCCCTATCCCGTGGTCACTAATGAGAGCGGAATTTTGGTGCCGGGAATTGCTTAAAAATAGCTAAAAATTATGAATATCAAGGGAAAAATATCCAATGTCAAAGGCGGCGGCTCGACCTAGGACGATTTTAAGCGTCAAAGTGCTCTAAGGATGCCCGGGAAACACTTGCAAATTTTTAGTAATTTTTCCATGCGTCTGTGGCAGTCAATGGAGCCATCACTCAGTGTCGGATGCCGAGACGAGCTCACAGAAATTTTCAGATGGCGATTCGGACACTGTATGCGAGAGAGACGGGAAAAGGGCCAAAAGGTCAAAAATTGGGAGGTGCCCAAAAAAGAGAAGTGAAGGGGTGCCTTTAGGAAGGGGCACCCCCCTTCCCTCAAAAAAACGAGATTGAGGGGGGGCGGCAGGCTGCAGCGCCTAAAAAAAACGGCGCCCCCCCCCAAATCGTGATGAGGGCTTGAAAGCAAGCCATGGAAGCAACTACAGCAGGCAACTACTCTCACTCCGCACTCCGTATCACTCCGGTCCACGCGAGAAATGGCAGCCTGTAGAGGGAGAGAGAAAATCAGTCTTTCTCTCTCCTCCCTCTCTCTCCTCTAAAGGCAGGTTCATGTGGGAAGAGAAAGGAAGAAGAAAGAATGGTGGAGGCTTGTCCGGCATCGATCGGATTGCTCCACGGGTTGGAAATGGTGACGTGTGATCGTCATGAGCATGAAGTGCTGCTGATTTTCAGATTTGCAGCCATGGACATGAAACCCGAAACACGCAAATAAGCGGTAATTCAATTTTTTCAAAGGAAATTTGAGATTTCATGGCTTTTGATTGATAAAATGTTATTCATGTGGGCTAAAAATTGTTTATGTTGCTGTTTTCCATGAGTACTTGTTGATCATAATCAGAAAATCAGAAAAACGTGCATCTTGTGGCTCAAAATAATACACTAAAACACGTAAAATATGGAAAATCAAGGGAAAATGATGTTTTTGGGCATAAAAATGGAAGAATAAATAGGAACACCAACTAAATTTTCATTTTTGTTGCAAGAAGGAACTAAGGGCCACAGCCCATAACCTATTTTGAATTTTTAGTAATAAAATAATGCAAAAAATAAGGAAAAATACAAGGAAAATAGAGAAAAACCACAAAAATAGGGAAAAAATGCATTTTGGGTGCGAAAAATTAATGAAAATTAAGAACAATGTTTGTGAATGTTTGTGGGGACTGAAGCATGAGGATTTGCCTCAGTTTAGCCCCACCTTCTTGTTCTAGTGTGTCTTTTTCCGCTTTTTACACATAAAATGATGGCAAAATGCCTTATAAATCTATACAACAATGCAACATTTGATCGATGGGAGGGTAGAGTGGTTAAAATGTGTCTAAATGCGGAGTAATGATGAAAAGATTGCTGGTATTTGTTAGCATGCCATATAGGTCGGTGAATAATTATAGAATGAGAGCCTAGTAGCACGAGGGTTTCCTCGGTGCTAGGTTCGTGCAACGCCGCATAAGAACGGTAGTTGAAAATCATTGAAAGGATGTTTTCCATATGTGCACAATATTGATTTCATAATTGTTTGAGCACTTAGCATCCACAATATGCATAAACCATGGAAATATTTAAAGGTATCAGAAATCCTGGATGCACAGCAATTGCTTTCATTAGGACCTTGACCCACATTGAGTGAGAGACAGGACACCCTAAGCCATAGGCTAGTCGTGGGGTCTAGGGGAAAGAGAGGTAAGGACGATAGTACATTCCTGTATACGATTAAATGGTACCTTGAGTGGATTTTGTGCAAAATGTTTATATGTTGAGCGACGCACCGAGGGGCCAATCCCCAAGGTGTAGGAGAGTCGCAGCGGGGTGGCGGCACTCAGCCGTTGGAGGACCCCCTATGTTTGTGCTTCGTGCCATTAGGCAATGTGTAAGGGACTCCCTTTGAGGAGTAGTGGGTGAGAGAAGAGTGGACTACAAACGACGTAATACAAATGCAAGATGTTTGAGGCCAGTGCCGGCCCGTTCTAGGTTCCATCATACCGCGAGGCTATATTTGAGATAATGGAGATGATCTTTATTCCTCCAATTGTATTGCAACCTTATCCTAACTCATGGTACATGAAAGATTTCTGGCCAAGGAATAGGTCACATATGGAGATATATTGTGGGCACAACATCCTTGTTCATTACAAGCTATGGAGGATTCGATGGGCTAGACAATTAAGGATAGTTAAGATTTACCTTTTGTTCAATGCCTTTGTTGAATGGTTACTAGACATTGGGGATGAGCCTATATCTACAACCTTGTGGTTATATCGAAAAGTGCTACATATAGTACCACCTGAGAGAGTGAAGGCCTTATTTTGGTACGGGATGTTTTGGTTATCCCCAAGAGCCACCACATTATGTTGTTTGACATGTACATGAGAATCCACCAAGATATGAGAATATAGATCTTGAAATACTTGAGGAAAGGATCCATGAGATGATGTATTGGTAGATCATAATATGATCAATACATATTTGTAAATACTATTTCATAAACATGATTGGTGTGCAACCTCACATTTCATGAATATCTCTCTCTCAAGGTTCTCCTTTATGATCTTTTAGTCCTCAAGGAGAACAATTAGAAGTCAGAAACATGCACTTTCAAATGCACTACTAAAAAAAGATTGCAATACCTCTCAATTTCGTGGAGTTTCCTTTCTTTTCTTGCTCTCAAATTGATGCATCAGTACAATCCTAATCATAGGCAAGTTTTGTTCACTCAACATAGCCAAGACTACCTAAGCATTCTATCTCTCATGTTTCCATCCACCCTCCAAAACTCAAAGTCCTAAGATACTAGAAGAAAACATCCAGTATATAATTCTCTAAGCTTTGTCAAGTATCTAGTGTCAAGTCCACATTTGCTCCATATCTTTACATAGTGTTAATGCTCTTTTGAGTTTCTCATCTTCTCAAAGTTCTTCTCAAGATGTCACACTAAGCCACAGGTAGGCATTCTCGAGCTCACCTTTGTCTTTCATGGATGAATCATAAACCATGTCATCAATTAGCACAACCTTTAACATTTTCAATGTATGAAGCATAAATCATGTCATCAATTAGGGTAAGCTCTGACATTTTTTAACGGAGAGACCCAACCCAAGGGAACATGCCTTAGCACTATCATTCAAATTCCCAATATCACACTAGCTCATGGATGCGAGGCAATTGTACCTATGGAATTTGTTGTGCATAGTCTCAGAATTGTAGTGGAGCAGAAGGTAACTCTTGAAAAATCAATTCAACACCAATTAGAGTAGTTGATGAAATTAGAAGAAGACTATCCCATCCCTCTCTCTATCTCTCTCTCTCTCTCTCTCTTTTTGCACCTGCCCACTTTGAAGATTGTCAAGAATGTGCCTTGCCTAAAGTTGCATTTTCCCGATAAGCCTATCACAAAATGTAACGTTCCAGATCATCTTTTGATTCATCCATGCATACTTGGCATGTGAAGAGCATTTATTTTACCATCATCCTAAGCACTTCAAGTACCTAGCACTATCATCCAAACTCCCAATATCACATATAGGCATTTTATAAAATGTTGTACTTGTATTCCATCAAACTAGAATTGTGAAATTTTCAAGGGTACAAAAGCATGTCCTTCTCGAACAACTCTCTAGGTTACCGTCCTATTCTAAAGTGGCTTTCTCAAACCCCTACTCTAAGCTAGAATCCTATTCAGCAATCCTTTTGCTCTATAGCCACCATAGGCTAAATTGGCAATTGTAAGCAAGTAGAACATCCAAGCGGCAATCCTCTTTATTCTCTTTTAGCACACCACAAATGGATAGGATGATAGCCTTAAGAAACATCATCATATCATGCTAGCATCATAGCTTCTTATATGGCTTCCTCTCTCTTCCTCTTTGCAAGTTGGTGGGCACCACTTTTATAGGCCGATCTTGATAGCCGCCTCTTAGAAGGTAAATCTATAGTGCGATGTCTTTGCGTTTTGATGGAGATGGCTAGTGCCTCAGAACTATTGCATTACCCCAACATCATTCTTGATACTGATAGATGCTGTTGTTGCTCTGTTGGGCCATGGTACACTAATCTCTTGTCCAAGGGCTCATGTGCTAGAAGACTAGAAGAGGTCTCCATGCTAGAATGCATGAGGGAAGCCTCTTCTATGGCACACCCCATCGATCCCCTCTCTCTCGGATGTCTGGATGCAACCAAGTCATAGGCGACAACGGTCACTTGAATCTACTCCCTTTTTGGCATTCCCTAATCAGTTTCACAAAGCAACCACCCTGGTTGTTGGATGTATCCAGGCTTAAGCTCCCTCCTTGTAAGTGATGGCCCACCCTTGCCTCTAGTTGTCTTTTGCTTCTTTTCGAAAGCTTGTGCTTTCACTAATTTCTTCTTTTATGAATTACTTACTTCCACTATGCAGCTAAGGTTGCTATCTCTTTCCTTTTCTCCTTCTTACATAATAATGATCTTCTTTTCAGCCCCGACTCTCTTTCCACACTCGACCACTATAGATAGATTCTTCCCACCAACACTGACGTGCCATTATCCGCCCCAACATGACCAAGGTAGAAAGCCCATCTCACAAACCCTTGAGAAAATAATGGTCCTCAAGATGTTGACCAAGGTAGTGAGTTGATCTCACAGCTCGAGGAGTCCTTCACAACCCTCAAACTCACCCGACCAACTTTCTCTTTCAACCTTAGGTTCCTAATTGAGTGATGGATATTCTGATTTTTAGTGCATGCAAGGAACAATGCAGACACAATAAAGTGTGGCGTCTCAAGTGCACATACATCTAAATTTTATTGCATATAGTTGTAGTGGGCATCATGTTGTGCTAGTGCGCATGATGTTGCAATAAGTGCATTAATCCAACCCATGTCATAGACATAATTGAAGAAAATCAAGAGATGACCCTTGAGTACAGTGTATCCAATAAGTGTAATGTGAAGTGCTTGTGAATCCATAATCCTAGTGATGTGTAAGAATATTGGCAAGAAAGCACACTTGACTCAAGATGTCTAATAGCTATTGACAAAATATAGCTCCAATCTAAAAGAAAATCATAAGTCCCAACCAAGACAATGAAGCTCTCAAGTACCAAAAATTCAAAAAATGACAACAAACTAAGAGACTTTCTTTCATGCATTGAAAATCGAGATACACTCAAATTTTTTGGATTTGAGTGAAAACTCAATGTAATCATTATAAGTTGGCATGATTATTTGAAATTACTGAAGGTGTATTAGATGGTTGGATGGAAATTCAATATTTTTCTTAGGGGATGATCGAGACAAAGGAAATTGAGAAGCAAAAGAAGAATATGATGGACATCATCATTTTTTGATAATATCAAAGGCATCCTATTCAACAATCCTTTTGCTCTATAGCCACCATAGGCTAAATGGCAATTGTAAGCAAGTAGAACATCCAAGCGGCAATCCTCTTTATTCTCTTTTAGCACACCACAAATGGATAGGATGATAGCCTTTAGAAACATCATCATATCATGCTAGCAGCATAGCTTCTTATACGGTTCTCTCTCTGTCCCTCTCTGCAAGTTGTTGGGCACCACTTTTATAGGCTGATCTTGATAGCCGCCCCTTAGAATATAAATCTATACTGCGATGTCCTCGTGTTTTGATGGAGAATGCCAGCACCTCAGAATGACCGCATTAGCCCTACATCATCCTTGGTACTGCTAGATGGCATTGCTTCTCTGTTGGGCCATGGTACACTAATCTCTTGTCCAAGGGCTCATGTGCTAGAAGACTAGAAGAGGTCTCCATGCTAGCATGCATGAGGGAAGCCTCCTCTATGGCACACCCCATCAATCCCCTCTTTCTCGGACATCTGGATGCAACCAAGTCATAGGCAACAACGGTCACTTGAATCTACTCCCTTTTTGACATTCCCTAATCAGTTGCACAAAGCAAACACCCTGGTTGTTGGATGTATCCAGGCTCAAACTCCCTCCTTGTAAGTGATGGCCCGCCCTTGCCTCTAGTTGTCTTTTGCTTCTTTTCGAAAGCTTGTGCTTTCTCTAATTTCTTCTTTTATGAATTACTTAATTCCACTATGCAGCTAATGTTGCCATCTCTTTCCTTTTCTCCTTCTTACACAATAATGATCTTCTTTTCGGCCCTGGCTCTCTTTCCACCCTCAACCACTATAGATAGATTCCTCCCACCAACACTGACGTGCCATCATCCACCCCAACATGACCAAGGTAGAAAGGCCATCTCACAAACTCTTGAGAAAATAATGGTCCTCAAGATGTTGACCAAGGTAGCGAGACAATCTCACAACTCGAGGAGTGCTTCACAACCCTCAAACTCACCCGACCACCTTTTCCTTTCAACCCGAGGTTCCTAATTGAGTGATAAATATTCTGATTTTTAGTGCATGCAAGGAACAATGCAAACACAATAAAGGTTGGTGTATCAAGTGCACATACATCTAAATTTTACTACATATAGTTGCAGTGGACATCATGTTGTACTAGTGCTCATGATGCTGCAATAAGTGCATTAATCCAACCCATGTCATAGACATAATTGAAGAAAATCAAGAGATGACCCTTGAGTACAGTGTATCCAACAAGTGTAACATGAAGTGCTTGTGAATCCATAATCCTAGTGATGTGCAAGAATATTGGCAAGAAAGCACACTTGACTCAAGATGTCTAATAGCTACTCACAAAATCTAGCTCCAATCTATAAGAAAAAACATCAATCTCAACCAAGACAATCAAGTTCTCGAGTACAAAAAATTCAAAAAATGGCAAAAAACTAAGAGACTTTCTTTCATGCATTGAAAATCGAGATACACTTAAATTTTTTAGATTTGAGTGAAAACTCAATGCAATCATTATAATTTGGCATGCTTATTTGAAATTAGTGATGGCATATTAGATGGTTGGATGGGAAATTCAATATTTTGCTTAAGGGATGATTGGGACAAAGGAAATTGAGAAGCAAAAGAAGAATATGATGGACATTATCATTTTGTGATAATATCAAAGGTTATTGGTATCATTTGATCTTGTTTACTACTCAAAGAGCACAAATTGCTAGCATTGTTGGAAAAGGATATGGGAACGGGTCATGTTTGCAGCATTAGAGATGAAGGAGAAATATAGCACCGAGTTGCTGAATCAAGAGGTGTTTGTTATATAATGATAGAGTTTTTAATATGTGCATGGCTGTTAGTATTTGACTTGAAGAGAGGAAGCTAGAGCATTAGACGGTAGACAAGGCTAGCTTGCTTGGTTAGCAAGACGGTGACTTGGACAACAGAGGCATCACACATCCAATTTTTTTCCATGGAGTAGACATTAATGATGACAATAGCTGCATAAGTGAATGTTTACAAAAAGCAACACCTTATTCAAGAAGTCTCTGAATGGTACAAGCTGTAAAGGACAACATGAGCATTATGCCTCAAGCAACATGAATTGCAAAGTACAAGTTTGGCAATTCTTTGAGGTTACTGAGGAATATTACTTTATGCAAGATAATTTCACAACGTCTATGGGCTACTGGATTTGCATATGTAGATCTAAACTTAAAGAAAATGGGAGTTCGCAAACAAGAAGCAAGGGATATTGATTTTGGATGCATGTGTGCTTGGTGATTATATGAAGGAAGACATCATAACAATTCAAGTAGGCATTGATGATATGAAATTTTTGAAATGAGCTACTAGAGGTGGACTGCATGTTTCAATCAGGTGTGGTGGTCATGTGGTGGTTCCGATGAGGAACGAAAAAGGGCGGTGGCTTGTTCAAAAGCATCACAAATGAAAGCAAAAGGATGGCGGCATCCTCAAAAATGGAAGGTGGCAGAAGAAACATGAATGGAGGAAAGCTTTATTAAAAAGCTAAAACCTTGAGGCTTGAAAAGAAGTTTTTAGCTTTAAAAAACGATGAAAAGCTTAAAGGTTTCGAATCTTCTAAATATTTCAAACGTTTAGGGCTAAAAGCCTTTAGGCTAAAACCCCAACCCATAACCTTTATGAACAATCTATAAAAGGGGGGGCCAAGAGGCATGAAGGGCCTCTTCATTAGACATGCAACCTCTTCTCTAATGTGAGAGAAAGGAGGGTTCCATATACAAGTATGGTTTTTTGTGAGAGTTCATCAACCTTGCGAGAGTTTTGGATGCTGCTCAAATGACACATTGTGTATCAAATATTAAAGAGGTATGAAGTGATTATTTGTTTTTGGACTCAAGATTTCATGTTTGAATGTTTATGTATGCTTTACCTAGTGTCCATTTTTGATGTTTTTTAGAGCTACAAGAGGCATTGTTGGTCATTTGCATTCGTGTGTGGGTTGTGTAGTGTTTATGAAACATTAAAATTTTTTGTTTTGAGTTGTTTGTCAATAAAGTCAATTTCCTATTGGCACTTCTAAATGTCTCGCTATTGAGTAGTGAGTGAGGCTTGTCTTGGATCACCACTTGCTTAACAATGAAAGTTCTTTAACATCGAATTTTGATGTGCAAGGTACCTATTATGCTTGACATGCGTGCATCTATTGTTGAAATTTATATGTAATTTACAAGATCATAGGGTCTCCTAAGGGTGTAGAGGCCCAAGTTGTAGTGAATGCCTATCATGGACGCTATTAGTATATTATACAGGCTAGGATGTGGTAAAATTTTATAAATACACACAACTACCCACATTGGGTAGCTATGTGTCTAGATGGGTTGATGTACGCAATGGTTTTGAGGCTACATATATTGGAGTGAATGCAATCGTCTACTCTACAAAGTCCTTGAGTGGATGCACATGTGTTGATGAATAGAGTGAATGAGTGCAATAATGTTGCCTAAGGTAGACTAAGTGTTAGATGATTCTCATCGTGTGGTGGAAACACAATTTAGTGTAGCAAGGATGGATGCATAGTGATGAATGCACACTAGAAGATGCACTTCACTGGGTGCATACTTATAGCAGATGCTCTATATATGGCTATGTAGAGGTGAAGGGGTTAATTGGGTGTGGATACATTGTGTGTAATTGGATGAGATGGTGCTTCCTATGTGCGATTGACTACACATAGTATGTGTTTGAGTACAAAAACTGTGCAGTCAGCTACACTTGAGCACACATAGTGGTCGATGCCCATTTGTCCTTCCGCTACCTCTCTTCCCATTGTCCTTCCATCCTACTAGGTTGGACATGGGTTGTAGAGATAGAGATCAGGTGCCTTGATGCATATCACATTGTGACTGTGTCCTCTCTTACACAACTATACAGGTAGAGTAATATGCAATCTAGGAGGATACAATATGTATCTCTATGGAGATGGGGGCGTGGTGTAGTAGTGATTGCAGTACAAGGGTTAGAAGCACTTTATGAATGGATAGTGTAGTATTGGATGCACGCATTACTATGCACAGAGATAGTGAAGCGAATGTACTTGTGTGTGGTGTGAAGTGATGTGGATACACGACGTGCTATTGTGGAGAGAAAGATGAGGCTGTTCTTATGAACACTTGGTCTATATGCTACATGCTATATGGTGTAAGCCATAATGGAGTGCCCAAATTAAAAATCTTACTTAATGAATCAACCAAAATCAATGAATGGTGAAACCTACACATAGACAACCAATTCAAACTCATAGGAGGTACACAATCTAAGTATACTCATGATCGTGTAATTGGCATGTAACTCATGTGGCTTGGGTCATATGGTGTTACCAAGGTGTACTTAGTTTCCATTAACCTTGCCACTCATGCCAATCCTTCCACCTAATAGGTTGGATGGCTGAGTGCATGAAGGGAAAGTGCCATATGGTCACATGGCTACACACATATGTAGGAGGATGCACATAGTGTAGGTAGGAAAAACAACATTACCCTCTAAGGGCTGAAATGATAAATGGGTTGCCTCTTACCCATCCAACTTCCAATCCTCACTAAGAGAACTAAAGAGGGCACCACCTTGCCAAAGGGAGGATAGGCTAGGATATCCTTTTTCTCAAAGAGAATCAAAAGAACCAAGACACAACTTCACAAGAGAGAATATATGTACTAGACACCATATTAGAATATGAGAGAGAGAGAGATTAGAGGGTAGGGAAACAAGAGGAGAAGAGGTAGAGGAAGCTTGCCATTAGGAGAAGAGGTAGAGGAAGTTTGCCATTATGTATTCATGGAATGAGTAGATGAGAAGAGAGGGAGACAAGAGGAGAAGAGGTAGAGGAAGCTTGCCACTATGCTACATAATAAAAGAACTCACTCATAGCTTATCAAAGAGATGGACTAGCATGAGGGTATTCTAGAGTGCTCTCATGTGCTTGTCATTGTCTTTTTTTACATCTCCATGGGCTCCTTATATAGCCTCCATGAGGGATTATATTAAGCTAATCTTCTTGATTAACATAATCCTAGATGATGTATGGTATCTTTGAAAATATGGAGAATAGTGGATGGGACAAGTCTCCACCTTGGTCATCATGCAAGAAGCCAAGGGTGGTAGTAGAAAAAATAGAGAAAGGGAGCTAGATTACAAGAGGTGGATGCCCAAAGCACATTATTATAATATATTTACAATAAGGATACAATGGAAAGTTGATGTGGTGAAAGAGAGAAGAAAATTGCATGTAGCTAGGAGTTTGCGCCTTTGTAACTTCAAATCGGTGAAGAATCCGAAAAAATTTTCTTCTGCAACTTTGTAGACCAAGTCGAAATCAATCGGGTAGCATGAGAATTTTCTTGAAATTCACTTTTCTTTGGGATTTATTGAGATGACAAAAAATGGCTTCCAAAAGTTACTTTGACTTTAGTTCCTTATATATATATATATAAATACATATAAGCATGTGATAGAAGGGGTCCATGCTTGTAAGCTTTTGTGTAAGATCCAAATAACACCATGATGTGGATATTGACTTGTGTACTAGGGTGAGGTGTCCTTTAATGATGGTGATAGATTCCAAATATTAGTGATGCAGGTGGAATCCACATGTAGTTGGAGGCTAGTCCTTTGAAAAATCTATGCACTCACTCAACTCTTAGGTGTAATCCATTTCCATCTTCACTAAGATAACCATCCCTTTTACCCTTTACATTGACATCCCTCCTAAGAACTTGTTCCCCCCATTTGCTAGAGTTATCATAATCGAGAGCCAATGTAGCATCCCTGTGCTTGAAGAGTAAACCCAAAGTGATATGGTAAGGTTCTTGATAGGGGTTTTGGCCAAATTTTGTGGTAGAAATCCGGTTCGTAAAAAACCTGGATCATTAGCCCTCCCCTTAGGCTAGAGGCATTAATGCCTCTAGCTTACTAATGATGGTCCAATAGAGCAAGGAGGATTGCATCCCCTCATTGGTAGCTCTTTATCAAATGACTGCTCCAAAGTGTCCCTGTCTCTTTGAAAATAAGACTTGAGTCGCCATCCATTTACCCTTGTCTTGTGAACTCTCCCATCGATGTCACCTAGCTTATAGCTACCATTTGGATATCTCCTTATGACCATGAATGGCCCTTCCCACTTGAATACAAGTTTAGCATCCTTTTTGTTATCAAAACGGTTATCATAGCGTAGCACAAGTGATCCTTCCCTTATGTGTTTGCTAGCTAGCTTCTTATTAAATGTCTTCGTTCTCTCTTCAGCCTGCATGGAATAGTGTTAGATTGCTTCTTCTCTGTCTAACTCCAGCTTCTCTAGATCCAAGATCCTTTCCTCTAACTTCTTATCTTGATTCTTCTCTCGACCAGCTACTAAAACATGTAAGCTGGCCCGTTCCACCTCTATAGGAAGAAAAGCCTCTTGGCCATAGACAAGGTGAAATGAAGTATAGCCAAGTGAGGTTTGAATGAAGTCCTATAGGCCCAAAGAGCTGCACTCAATTTTTTATCCCAGTGCTTGGGGTGCATGTGTACTTGCTTGGTAATTATCTTACAAATCAACCATTCACTTTTTCGACCAAACCATTACACTGTGGGTAGTAGGGAGTAGAATGCCTGCGCTTGATTTTTAGCCTTTCCATTAACTCCCCTACTAGATTTGGCCCTAAAACCAGGACCCTGATCAGAGATAATTTCCAAAGGTGTGCCAAATTTCCAAAGGTGTGCCAAACGTGCAACAAATGTTTTCAAACACAATTTTTTTCTCTTCTTGGGCTGTGATCCTACTAGTTACTGAAGCCTCTGTCCACCTCGTCATGTAGTCCACACCCATTATGATGTATTCCTTGCCAGACTGAGTTCGTGGGAGTGGCCCTATTGCATCAATCCCCCATTTCTCAAATGGGCCATATGTAGTTATGGAATTTTGTTCCACATGCACTAGCTTCCTTGGTCCGGCCTTTTGGCAATCATCACAAGTGCGGTACCAATGTTGTACATCTTGATGCAGACTAGGCCACACAAAACTAGCTTGGAGAATCTTTTTGCTGGTTATTTCTTGAGCAAAATGTCCACCACAAACCCCCTCATGAAAGCTCTTAATCACATCCATAATCTCCTTTGCTATTGGCACCCTTCTAAGCATTGCATCCTTTCCTTTGCAATACAACACATCATTTATCAAGCGGTATTTAGTGGCCTTAGTAGCTAGCTACCTTTTCTAACTCTTACTCATATGTGTAGGTGCCTCACCATACACAAGAAAATAAAGTACATCTTGTAGTTGAAACTTACCTTGAAACAAGGGAAGCTTTACTGCAATGATGCCCACCATTACCTCTTTCAATTTTTTAGCTACTAGAGCATCTACGTCACCATCTGTGCGCCTTGGAACAAAATAGATTTGGGCTTTCTGTAGCTTTCTCATGAGAGTTTTAGCTTCTCTCATTTTCACTGCCAAGTTATCATTTTTACAAGCCCAGATTCCTTTCATTTGCTTAATAATTAGCATAGAATCCCCAAAAACATTAAGTCGAGTGACACCATGTGAGAGACACCACCTCAAACCTAAAAGCAAGGCTTGATATTCTGCCTCATTGTTAGAATGGACATCATCCAAGGTGATACCTTCTTCATAAAGTTTGTCACCTTTGGGACCGAACACCACTATTCCTATTGCCGCTCTCTCTTTAATACTCTTGTAGGCCCCATCAAAGTAGAGGGCATGGGCATTCTCCACCTGTGGGCGGGTCCTCAAGAGGAGGTGTCTCCTCTTTTACCTTTCCCTTCTCTTTTTCCTTCTTTTGATGGCATCTATGGGTCAACAAATCAGCTAGGCAGGCCCGAGTAGAGTCCTCCGCCTTGAGGGTGTAGTCAAACTCTTGGAGTTGTATCACCCACTTAGCGATTCTGGCTGAAGCATCCATGTGCTATAAGGCATAGGGAAAATGCTCTTCTGTCATGATCACTGTGAACGGCCTAGGGAGAAGATAAGGATGAAAATTTCTTACAGCAAACATTAGAGACAAAACCATCACCTCCACCATTTTATATTAGTGCTGCCCCTAGAGCATCTTCCCCAAAACTCGGGTTGACAAAAAACTCTTGATCCCAGTAAGGCTGTAAAATTATGGGAAGGGTGTTGAGAGCTTCTTCACCTCGTGAAAGCACCTTTCACTAGTGGAAATACTAATTGGGAGAGGAGATGAATGAACCACTCCATATATCGCACCTTTTGAATGAAAGAGGTTAGTTGCTTCACAGAAGATAGTGATGGCATTGCCAATAGGGCCTTAACTTTGTTTAGGTCTACTTCAATGCCCCTCTCACTTACGACATGCAACACTTCTCATGGTTTAACTACCCCCCCATTTGTGCGAGGCAGTTGAAAGCTTCATCCACCTTTCCTAGATGTAGAGCCTTAGAGCTATAAATACAAAAATCATCAATAAAGACCCTGATGGACTTACCAAAATATGGTTGGAAGACATAATTCATGAATCGTTGGAAGGTAGTCGGGGCATTTGTTAATCCAAATGGCATTACTTTGTAAGCAAAACACCCCTAAGGCGTGATGAAGGTGGTCTTCTGTTGATCCTTCTCAGCTATTCAAATACGAAAATAACCTAAATACCCATCACAAACAGTGTATCTCTTATGCCCAGCCACCTCGTTGAGTATTTCATCCTAAAAGGGAAGAGGAAAGTGATCTCTCTTTGTTGCAGCATCTAGCAGCTTGTAGTCCACACAAATCCTCCATTTGTCATTCTTCTTGGGTGTTATCACTACAGGTGAGATCCACTCTGAGTCCGCTATTGGATAGATGAAACCTGCCATCAAAAGTTGTTGCACCTTAGTGAGTAGAGCTTTTTGTTGAACTACTCCCAACCATCATAGTCGCTACACCACTGGCCTTGCTCCCTCTTTTAGATTAATGTGATATTGTACTATTGTCACACATGTGATGTATTCATAATTAGAAATAAAAAGTGTAGAGTGTTTTATCACCACTTCCATGTAGGCTACCTTCTCCTCAACTGATAGATCCTTAGCCAACATTTTTTCTAACCCCTCCTTCTTGACCTTTGGAAGCTGCTACGGAATTTTACTACTAGAAGGCCCTTTTAATGTAATCCCCATCACTTCTAGAGAGGTTTCTTCATCCTCATTAGAAGACTCTCTCTCTATCGTACATGACCAACCCTCGCTGGAACTCATACATCAGCAGTGGTCTCTAACACAAGATCCTCATGTCGGCCCTCCTTCATGTTGTAGATAATGCTCTTCCATTTTTTCTGTAGCCCATTCTGTGGCCTTAGCTCTAAAGCCCCTGTCTCTCAATCTTGTCTGACTTTCATTCCCATTAGGCATGGTCACCCGAGAATGAGTGGATAGCCGTCCCCCTTCACTGGCATCACATACATGTCAAGCTCCAATTGCACTCCACACAGCTTTACCTTGACTTTCTTTATAACTCCCAAACAATTTACTACTACATTGTTAGCCATTTTGGCCCCAAATTTAGTAGTTTCATTTATCTCTAATCCCAAACGATGCGTCAACTTTTCCGTCATGACACAAATCTCTGCATGTCCATCCACATATGTCTTTGATACTCTCTGCCCATTGATTTCGGCTTCCACTAGAGGTACAATATCTTTCATCTTTCTAGCCTGGATTGGTTTCACGTGTCTATTCTTCATGGGTCTAATGCTTACCATCTTTGACCATTGTTGTCACACTATTGGAGATAGATGTAGTAATTGTGGCCATGAAATTTTTGGCCCTTGATCCCTCACATCAGCAAGCAAATCATAAGCTGTAGTACCTCTACCCAAGGAAAAAACATCTGGCTCAATGTGTCGGCATGAGCAAGCCCTCCTCTTTTTACTACCGTGTGTCTTTGCAGCCTTTGAAGACTTTGCCTCCTCTTCCATATTTTCAACCTCTGGTGGTGTAGGCTCCATCCTCTCAATTCTACGGGCTTTCTTCACCGGCATTGCTTCAACCTCTACTACTTTGGCCTTCCCTTTGACATCACTCTCATCCAAATTGATCATCCTGATGTCACGATTCTCTAGCGGCTGGATAGGCAAGGGCGGCACCTTTGCAAGTGGTCGAGGATGCTGGAGAACTTGAACCCATGGTGGAGGCCCTGGATTCAGTGGAACAAGCCTCTCCCTAGGTGGTGTCACTTGTTGTCCTATCCTTCTTGGTTGGAATCCATTTCCTAGCAAACATCTGGGATGAGGGCAAAAGTACATACCGTGGCTAGTCTCCCCACAATTATAGCAAATATACTCTCTTTCTTATCTCCTTGGATCTCGATTGCCTTCATTTGTGAGGGGAGAGGGACCGTACTCCTTGCACCAAATTCAACGAAAGGCTTTCAAGTTGATTAGTAATGCGTTGTAGGAGCTCTTGCTGTGGCATCTCTAGTTCGGGTGGGGCCTCTGCTATTTCTCTAGGCCTTGGCATGGTTAGTAAAACCTGCATGGGCTCAACTCCCCCCTTCAACTGGGCTTGATACTTCAATTTTCTATCTTTCTCCATGGCATAAGTGACTAATTCTTCATAGGATGTGGGAAACTTTCCTTTGACCTTCTCCCTTAGTAGAGGGTGGAGTCCGGCCAGAAAACAATCTTTATTAAGGCAATCAGGTACTCTCTCCCTCGGTTAAGGAGGCTATCCATTTATCCCATAATTTTATAAACATGCCTTAATATGCTTGGTACTCCCCCGGTAAGGTTTGGTGAAGATCTAGGAGCTGTCTCCAAATATCTTCAGGAGGCTTTGTATTTTGGTACTCATGCATGAATGCGGTCTTGAGATCCTCCTAGTTACCCCTTGTAGCCTCTAGGAGAGCTTGATACCACACTCGAGCATCACCCTTTAGAACTAAAGAGAAGGTCCGTACTTTGGTTGCTTCATCGTCCCAACTTGTGACTAGGAAGGCCATTTCTAAGTCATCTAGAAAGTCTAGAGCTTCTCCCCTTTGTGCCAAAAAAAACTTGAAAAAGCCATGATAGGAAGATGTTGATCTAGCTCAATACAAAATAAAGATAAACACGTCTAGGACGAAGACATATCCTATTAAGGGTAGAATAAATGGATTCACATATGCATTAATCTCAGCAAGACGACGAGGGCCCAATAAGCCCCTTATGATATTTTGAAACTTGAGCTTTGTGCTAACTATTATATGCATGGTTTGCCTAGCAAGTGGACGGATAGGTCCGTACAAATCCCTATGGTTTATGGGATACACTTAGAGTAGAATGAATATATGCACATTAAAGGATATGTTATAATCCAAAATAGAAAATATTATGGGATCAGGGGACAACAAGATCTCTCTCAACCTCTTAGCTCCAAAATAGAAGACCAACCTTTGCTAAAAAATGTATCTTTCTACTAATGCACATATCCACCCAAATGTTTTGAACCCATTGAAAGTTATAGAAAGTAAGAGTAGTCATTTATGCATTAACTACAAATTTCCACTACAAACGTTCATGAAGCATGTTGTTGAAGCTCTGGTTTCTTAGATCCCACCATCCAAGAGATGCGAAGGATTTGCTCACCACTGATTGGCATAGCTTTGGTGTGACCATCATCAGCCTTGTAAAGTTCATAGGCTTCGATAGCTACCCTCTCAATTACTTTGAGTCTTCTTGCTAGTAGTAGTTAAAGTGCATCACCATACGTAGCCTCTCGCCAATACCGCACACCATTGATGTGTAACTCCCCCTCCAAAAACTTGTTAATCCCCGAATTTGAAAGCGCCTTCACCACTTGAAGACGAGGAAAGTACATAATGATGACAGATAAGATGGGGTAAAAATGATGATGATGATATGGAAGAAGATGATGAGGGTGATGACGGTGGTGGCAGTAGGTGAATGATGATGGTTGAGAAGACAATGGTGATGCTGTTGATGGTGCAAGGGCGGAGGCCGAGGAGGACAATGATTATGATAATGGTGGCGATTGTAGGAGGCAACAGTGAGCTACAGTGGTGACATAGATGATAGGAGGGAGGTAATGGTGATGACAATGGTCATGGCAAGGACAATTGCACATAAGCGGGCCATAGTGATTGTAGGGGGTGTCAGGGCAAAAGGGAGGTGGGACCATCGTGTGGAGGTTGGGATGCTATTGGCTATAGGAAAGATAATTGCGGTGGTGGCCAAGCGGTCCAGGGTGGACAAGAGGACATGGGGCATAAGGCAAAAGGGAGGTGGGAGCACCATGTGGAGGTTGGGTTGCTATCAGCTATAGGTGAGGCGACTGTGGTGGTGGCCAAGTGGCCAAAGGTGGCACAAGAGGGTGTGGGACATATTGGAGTAGCACGAAAACGATGGTGTGATAGGTTACTAATGCTTAGGTGGGGCTACTGGACACTAGGCGACGGTGTTGTGTGAAGCACCATGTGGAGGTTAGCCTCCTTCCTTGCAGGAGTGGATGAGGTTCAAGTAGCAAAGCGGGTGCACTATTGGGGAATGAGGCATAAGGACTCCAACAATCATGATGACCTGCGTGTGAGTTGGGTTGTAGCTATGGTGGATGACACAGTGAAGAGGGAAGAAAAATTGATTATGTGCTGCAACTCAATGATTAGGGGGGTGGCTATTTAAGGAAATCCTCCCCTTCCTTACTAAAAGCACACATGCCATGCTTTTTTTTTTGAGAATAATAAATAAGAGTTAAGCCCCCATTCACCTGACCTTTTGTTTAACAGGTTGAACTTCCCTCTTTCCTTATGCAGCTTGCTCATCAAGGATCAAAGGCCTTCATCCTCATTGTGATTCCCACCCTCAAGGTTCCCCTTCTCACATCAAAAGGCATGTGAAAAATTTGTACTTGAAATATTAGTGAATATTTTTTATGTGAACAACTTTGCTTACATGTACTTGAAATATCATTAATGAATATTTTTATGTGAACAACTTTGCTTATGCATGAGAGAAGGTGTTATAGATACTATGTCCTAAAATCAAAAAAGGGAAAGATTTGCAAGAAAAATGTGCATCATAATGCATCTTATGCTAGGCAAAAATGAAATCCACTTATCAATTTCATAATGCATGTGTCAAAAATCATTAAGAAAATACAACTAAACCTAACTAAGTTATGCTTCACACTCAACATCTGTGGGCGATTGGGCACACTGTTGTTCTTTCAAGAGCTTGAATGCATGCATCGTTGATGTGTTTATTCTCAAGAGTATTTTGAATACAAGAGCAAAACAATGACAAGCAATTGAGTTTTTCGTGCCCCTAAATCATTTGAAGCTACTCTTGTATATATGATCATATAATAGTGAGTGTTTTTGCAATCCAAACCCTAAATATGTTTATGAAGCTCTTTGGACTCTTGCTTTAGCTTCTTTAGCTATCTCTATATGATCTCTTCTATATTATAGAACTCTCATAACTATATTCTCCTATGTGCAATAGCTTCATCATTCGAGTTTTGGAACACTCATTTTGCATGAATAGATGAGCCAACTCCATGGCATATATCTCTAGTTTTTGGAACCCTGTTCTTGGCTATGGACAAAGCCCTCTAGTAGTTAAGCCCGAAATACCCATTTTATGCTTCAACTTCGTGGCATATATCTCTACTTTTTGGGACCCTATTTACTGCTATCAATAGCCTTCTACTTCAACCCAAGATATCCCTTCTATGCTTTAGGAAAACCATGAACTATTCTTGCATAAAAACAACCTAGTATTTCTATTTGTTCTATTCAAGACAACACTTAAAATGTTTTCTTGTTCTCTATAAACATAGCAACACATTTTGATATTATGTACGATAATCAAGCTCCTTAACGTCAAGTTTCAAGACAACGTCTTGAGGGGAAGTTATTCAATTGTCTAATGTGTGTATGCTAGGATTGTAGACCAAATTTGGGGGGAGAAGAGAACTTTCATTATGAGTGTCACGCAATGCAAATGACATTAACTCAAGAGTTGGCAAAACTTTCATTCTTGTTGGGAATAACTATTTAGAAAGTAGATGCTCTCATTAAAAAAATCATTAAGAGATAGAAAAACAGAGTCAGACTTGTCTACAATGATAGCTTGCTTAGTAGAAAGGTTAGTATTATTATTTGAATGAGTTTTCATGCTAAAGAGGTAGTTGATATCAGATGCATGAGCAGTTGGGCTATTTTCAGCACATATGTATACCAAAAAGGGTAGTATTCTATTGCTAAACTATGGGAGTAATAATCCATTATTATCTTTAGACCTATGCATGGTCTTGAAAGACGATTGATGTATGAGAATGTGATTTAAAAAAAAAGGCATTTAAAAACCATTGAGACTTGGTAGAATTTTGTTTGTTAATCATACTTGTAGGCCCTATAGATGCATGAGGAGTATGTTGACCTTGCTATTTTCATAAATGACTACTTTGTTGAGTTGGAGAAATTATGTGTCTTATTAGTTTGTCTTATTATTTGAGGCATTGGAAGCTGAATGAGAGATTATTAGAGCTAAAGACCAAATTACTGAAGTCTTAGCACCAAGCCACTAACTTATACTGACACTCCTTTACTTTCATGTCTTGGGTTGTGAGAGTGGATTATATTCGTTCTCCGCTTACGATACAAGGGTAGTTAGTAGCATTAAAAGCAAGATAGCTAGCGGCCATTGATGAGCAAACAGTTGTAGTGATAATTATGGCCATTGGCATGGCACATGGCCAAAGAGAATATTGCAACTAGTAGCAAGCTATAAAAGGAAGAGGCTCACCTAAGTAAGGGGTTCGTTTGTTTGCAGCTTTTGGTTCGATAGTTCATAGTCTTTGACTTGCATCTTGGGTGCTATAATAATCACATAGCTATCCCTGGCATAGAGCTTGGGTTTAATCATTGGCGGTAGTACTACCTCCCCCTTTGTATTTCTGTTATCTTTGAGTCTATGAAGTTATGCTACTTCTCTAGTATTGGTCTCTGTATACTCAGATACTATCATTCACATATTTGATGAGACTATTGTATTGGATATGGATATTAAAACACTTGGGATTTTTGTTTACCGTCTTTATATCTATCATTTTGGCTATGCCTATCTTCTTACCTTGGATAGTGATTGTAGATTAGGATGTCAGTGTCCACATGAGTCAGTTTTTTGTATGACTGCACTTTGCCCTATGGTGGTGATGTTCGAACCCGATTACGAATACCAAACCCGACTACTTGGTAATTCCTACTTCCCATCAAGATGTGGAACACCATAGTCACACTTCCCAATAACCCCACCAATTCTACCAAGAAGCATACACTTAATGCCTCAAAAAAGAGTGATACTTACACAAAACTAACAAGCCCAAGCTAGTCAGTAATCCTCGAGTTAAGCTCAACCTGAGAAAAGCCTCTAGCTCAATTAAAACTTACCTTATGAGAGAATTAAATGACGTTACAAGAGAAATTTCCCAAAATGAAAATCAAGTAGTGACTACCTATCTTAAGAAGTTGAGTGTGATAAAATCATGTTGCTGTATACCCAAGGTTATGTTGGACTTATATTGAGAAATTTGAGGAATTCTGAGCATGGCCACCATCATGGGAAGAGCGGGAACACCTCAGCAAGCAATATAGTGACCACATAGATGACCTTCTAAGACTCATTCCCAATGAGGAAGTTGAGAAACACCATTTGGTTCCCAGATTTCATAATGCATTGTGCCCCCAAACTCATGACCATTTAAGAGCAAAGATAAGCCATATGAAAATCCCAACTTGATCCAATGTACATAGCTTCGACTTCCCTCCGAGTACTTGCCATTTTACAAGGAGTCATGACATTCCCTTTCTCAACAAAATCCTAACAATAGAATATCTCCATGTTGCGAGTAGATTAAATCAAGGAGATGTGGTACTTGAAGTTGTAGCATTTCTAATCCTATTTGCACAATTTCCATAACTTCTAGACACATACAATGCACTCCAATACAATCCTGACTTCTATCAATGGCTCATATATTGATAGAGTAACCCTATACCATAATCCACAACACTTGTACATTGCAATTTTATACACAATAGAATCTATATTTATTTTTTGAAAAAATACAAAAAAAAAAAAAGCAATTCATGCACGCCAAACTATTAGTATCCCTGCAATGCTCGAAAGCATTGTTACATTTTTCATGCACGGTGGGAGCAAGAAGTTGATGAATGTTAACAACATGAATTGGTAAGTGATTATAAACAACAATTTTCAAAAGTTTTAAATCCTCATTGAACTCAATTGTATATGCTATCAATTTTTATCAAGTGAATGTAGACAAAGAGGTGGCAAATGATATACTTAAGGTAGAAATAACAAAGGAGTAGTAAGTTAGTAAGCTTTGGAAGATCTCATGGACACAAGAAAGAATGAAGGCATGGATGTGTAGGATTCTCAATGAACTCCAAGGGAATGCAAAAAGAAATTAGACATCAAAGAGCTTATTTCATCAAGTAAACCTCAACTGCTATCTCAAGCTCTCTATTATTCCGAGATGAAGTGCAACAACTTCTAAGATATTCAATTATCCCTCAAAATTTAAACTTTTCATCAATAGCAGGTTCTTCACAACATCAAATCAATGCTTAAGGATCAAAAAGTTCTTTCTCAATGTGCAATCCTTCTTAGCCTTCCAAATCTTCACCATCTATCTGATCTCTCTTGTAAGGCTAAAAGCCTCATTGTATGGCACTATTGTATCATTCAAAAACCAAAAAAATAAGAAGAAGAAGAAAAAAATATTTTCTTAAAAAATGCATACACGATCACTGCACTACATGTAGGTGTTCTCAAGTTAGGTACATCCGGTGGCCTTGGTTAGTAAGCTCCGCCCCCCTAATCCCCTATTGCTTTTGTTCATTCCTCCCACACTTACTCAATGCACATCAATGATCATGCATATCTAGAAAGCATGCCTTGCCTATAGTTAGAGAAATGTCACCCTGAGTCACTTGCATATTTTCTTCTCTCTATTCACACGAATGCCACCCATAAAGCAAAGTGGAAAAGTGCAAGAAGAGGAGACCATTCTATTCAATCTCCCCTGTGAAGTAGAATTGAGATTCCCATGTTCAACCAAGTCCAAGGTTTCCCATGGTGAGACGAGATGGTGATGTGCATGGATATGTGGATATGAATTTCAATTGACTACTTAGTGGACTCCTCTAGGTCTGTTGGAGGAGGCACCTCACACGTGTATTAGAGACTAGGTTCCAAAGGAGCTTTTAGTGTAAGGTTAAGTAGTCAATGTATAAAAGGAATTAATAAGATAACCACACTTGTTTGAAGAAAAGTGTTGTTGATTATCTTGCACTAACGCTAGCAGACACATTGTGCTCATCAGGAAATTAGTGATGAGGAAGCTACACATTTGCGGGATATTTTTCCCATCATGTATCAAGTAGCCTTAGGGTCAAATAAATTCTGATACCATGAGGCTATATTTGAGATAATGGAGATGATCTTTATTCCTCCAATTGTATTGCAACCTTATCCTAACTCATGGTACATGAAAGATTTGTGGCCAAGGAATAGGTCACATATGGAGATATATTGTGGGCACAACATCCTTCTTCATTACAAGCTATGGAGGATTTGATGGGCTGAACAATTAAGGATAGTTAAGATTTACCTTTTGTTCAATGCCTTTGTTGAATGGTTACTAGACATTGGGTATGAGCCTATAACTAAAACCTTGTGGGTATATCAGAAAGTGCTACATATAGTACCACCTGAGAGAGTGAAGGACTTATTTCGGAACGGGATGTTTTGGTTATCCCCAAGAGCCACCACATTATGTTGTTTGACATGTACATGAGAATCCACCAAGATATGAGAATATAGACCTTGAAATACTTGAGGAAAGGATCCATGAGATGATGTTTTGGTAGATCATAGTATGATCAATACATCTTTGTAAATACTATTTCATAAATATGATTGGTGTGCAACCTCACATTTCATGAATATCTCTCCCTCAAGGTTCCTATTTATGAGGTTGTAGTCCTCAAGGATAACAATTAGAAGCCACAAACATGTACTTTCAAATGCACTACTAAAAAAAGATTGCAATACCTCTCAATTTCATGGAGTTTCCTTTCTTTTCTTGCTCTCACATTGATGCATTAATACGATCCTAATCATAGGCAAGTTTTGTTCACTCAACATAGCCAAGACTACCTAAGCATTCTATCTCTCATGTTTCCATCCACCCTCCAAAACTCAACGTCCTAAGATACTAGAAGAAAACATCCAGTATATAATTCTCTAAGCTTTATCAAGTATCTAGTGTCAAGTCCACATTTTCTCCATATCTTTACATAGTGTTAATGCTCTTTTGAGTTTCTCATCTTCTCAAAGTTCTTCTCAAGCTTTCACACTAAGCCACAAGTAGGCATTCTCGAGCTCAGCTTTGTCTTTCATGGATGAATCATAAACCATGTCATCAATTAGCACAACCTTTAATAGTTTCAATGTATGAAGCATAAATCATGTCATCAATTAGGGTAAGCTCTAAAATTTTTCAATGGAGAGACGCAACCCAAGGGAAGACGCCCTAGCACTATCATCCAAACTCCCAATATCACACTAGCTCATGGACATGAGGCAATTGTACCTATGGAATTTGTTGTGCATAGTCTCAAAATTGTAGTGGAGCACTAGGTAAATCTTGAAAAATCAATTCAACATCGATTGGAGTAGTTTATGAAATTAGAAGAAGACTATCCCATCTCTCTCTCTCTCTCTCTTTGTGTACCTTCCCACTTTGAATATTGTCATGAATGTGCCTTGCCTAAAGTTGCATTTTCCCGGTAAGCCTATCACAAAATGTAACGATCAAGATCATCTTGTGATTCATCCATGCATACTTGGCATGTGAAGAGCATTTGTTTTGTCGTCATCCTAAGCACTTCAAGTACCCTAGCACTATCATCCAAACTGCCAATATCACATAGCTATGCACATCCAAATAGGCATTTTATAAAATGGTCTACTGGTATGCCATCAAACTAGAATTGTGAAATTTTCAAGGGTACAAAAGCATGTCCTTCTCGAACAACTCTCCAGACTACCATTCTATTCTAAAGTAGCTTTCTCAAACCCCTACTCTAAGCTAGCGTCCTATTCAGCAATCCTTTTGCTCTATAGCCACCATACGCTAAATTGGCAATTGCAAGCAAGTAGAACATCGAAGCGGCAATCCTCTTTATTCTTTTTTAGCGCACCACAAATGGATAGGATGATAGCCTTTAGAAACATCATCACATCATGCTAGCAGCATAGCTTCTTATACGACTCCCTCTCTCTCCCTCTCTGCAAGTTGGTGGGCACCACTTTCATAGGCCGATCTTGACAGTTGCGCCTTAGAAGGTAAATCTATACTGTGATGGCCTCGTGTTTTGATGGAGAATGCCAGCGCCTCAGAATGACTGCATTAGCCCTGCATCATCCTTGGTATTGCTAGATGGCGTTGCTTCTCTGTTGGGCCATGGTACACTAATCTCTATTCCAAGGGCTCCTGTGCTAGAAGACTAAAAGAGGTCTCCACGCTAGAATGCATGAGGGAAGCCTCCTCTATGGCACATGCCATCAATCCCTTCTTTCTCGAACGTCTGGATGCAACCAAGTCATAGGCAGTGGTCACTTGAATCTATTGCCTTTTTTGGCATTCCCCAATCAGTTTCACAAAGCGACCACCCTGGTTGGGTGATGTATCCAGGCTCAAGCTCCCTCCTTGTAAGTGATGGCCGGCCCTTGCCTCTACTTGTCTGTTGCTTCTTTTCGAAAGCTTGTGATTTCACTAATTTCTTCTTTTACGAATTACTTACTTCCACTATGCAGCTAAGGTTGCCATCTCTTTCCTTTTCTCCTTACATAATAATGATCTTCTTTTCGGCCCCGACTCTCTTTCCATCCTTGACCACTATAGATAGATTCTTCCCACCAACACTGACGTGCCATCATCCACCCCAACATGACCAAGGTAGAAAGGCCATCTCACAAACTCTTGAGAAAATAATGGTCCTCAAGATGTTGACCAAGGTAGTGAGCCGATCTCACACCTCGAGGAGTCCTTTACAACCCTCAAACTCACCCAACCAACTTTCCCTTTCAACATGAGGTTCCTAATTGAGTGATGGATATTCCGATTTTTAGTGCATGCAAGGAACAATGCAGACACAATAAAGGGTGGTGTCTCAGGTGCACATACATCTAAAATTTATTGCATATAGTTGTAGTTGGCATCATGTTGTGCTAGTGCTCATGATGCTGCAATAAGTGCATTAATCCAACCCATGTCATAGACATAATTGAAGAAAATCAAGAGATGACCCTTGAGTACAGTGTATCCAACTAGTGTAATGTGAAGTGCTTGTGAATCCATAATGCTAGTGATGTGCAAGAATATTGGCAAGAAAGCACACTTGACTCAAGATGTCTAATAGCTATTGACAAAATATAGCTCCAATCTAAAAAGAAAAACATCAATCTCAACCAAGACAATCAAGTTCTCAAGTACAAAAAATTCAAAAAATGGCAAAAAACTAAGAGACTTTCTTTCATGCATTGAAAATCGAGATACACTCAAAATTTTTGGATTTGAGTGAAAACTCAATGCAATCATTATAAGTTGGCATGCTTATTTGAAATTACTGAAGGTGTATTAGATGGTTGGAAGGGAAATTCAATATTTTTCTTAGGGGATGATCAAGACAAAGGAAATTGAGAAGCAAAAGAAGAATATGATGGACATCATCATTTTGTGATAATATCAAAGGCTATTGGTATCATTTGATCTTGTTTACTACTGAAAGAGCACAAACTGCTGGGATTGTTGGAAAAAGATATGGGAATGGGTCATGTTTGTAGCACTCGGAGATGTAGGATAAATATAGCACTGGGTTGCTTAATTAAGAGGTGTTTGTGATATAAGGATAGAGTTTTTAATCTGTGCATGGCTGTCAATATTTTACTTGAAGAGAGGAAGTTAGAGCATTAGACGGTTGACAAGGCTAGCTTGCTTGGTTAGCAAGACGGTGTTGCAGTGCGTACGGTTGAAGGTCACCAGAGGGGTTTGGCAAGAGAACAATGTATGGGGGTTCAAGAGCTTTTACTATGGAGATGGTAGAGATAAGATAAGGGTTGAAAGTTTCAAGCCAAGTTCTTGAAGATAAGAGACAGCTGGGTGTAGATTCAGGGAGAGGAGTAGATGGAAGAGAAGGGGTTCGAAGAAATTGAAGACATAGAAGAATACTCCAAAAAAGAAATAGAAAATGAAGAAGAATACTAACAGAGATGAAGCCTGTCAGTTTCTTTCAGCATTATGAGAAAATATGACTCTAATAGACAAAAACGTGTACAAAATAATATCTTCCTCTATGCTGCTCAGATTCACCAATCTGATGCCTCCATTGGCTCAGAAAGAGGGGCTAAATCCCCGGACAGCTGGCCAAAATTATGCCAAATCACTCCTTCATCTCCCACTTCGGAGTGCTGCTCACTCCCTGAAAACAGCGATCACACATCGCACGATTTCACCAATCTCTCTTTTCACATAAAATCCTCTCAAATTGGTTGAAAGCTACATGCTTTCTTTTACATGTCATCCTAATCTAGAAGTTGTCTATAGTTTTATGGATTTTTACAAGAGATAATATCTAGAATATCAAAAATTGGCTTAAAAACTTGTCCAAAGAAATCTAATCTTTTGAAACATGGACACTAACACTAATGCCAAAAGTGGCATTGGCTCTTTAAATCTAAAAGGAAGCCACACTCTAGTATACGATGTCCGCGTAGCAGCATGACATCCACCCCCTCCTAACTTGCACATCCTCTGGCATGTGCCAAAGTCTTACGGATTTGTAGTGTCACAAGAAGTATCTTCTGCCATGTCAATGTCTTCATCTTCTGTCTCTTCTTCTTCCTGTATGTCTTCATGCTCTTGAATTATATTCAAGTCTTCTAACTCATATGTTGAACTTTCTCTTCATTTGAAGAGCTTGATTCTTTTTCCAACTACAGGTATCTTTATGCTGGTCCCATCCAATTCAGCCAATGAATATGTGGCATTGTCATGAATGGCCTTTACCACATACGGGCCAAACCAACGCTTTACCATCTTCCTAAAAGCAGTATATTGATTGTCTAGGCTGTTGTCATAGACAAGCACCCAATCGTTTTCTTGAATTGCTCTTGGTGGCCGAAGTCGATGTCGCTTATCAAATATTCTTTTGTTCTTTAGTCTTGCTGTCTTTAGCTTCTCAATAGCTACTTGAACATCTTCAGGCCTTCTTTCTAGCTGCCATATACGCAAAGTCAGTAATTCTTCTCTACTCATGCCTTCCTCCCAAGGTAGAAGAATCCATGTGAGAATTGATTCTTTAATTGGCATAATTGGTTGTTGTCCATGCATAAGTTCATATGCTGGCATATAGCCAGTCACTGTACTATGAGTAGTCCGGTCAGTTCATAATGCAAAAGGTAGCATTTTAGGCCATTCTTTGATCTTTTCTCTACAAGACTTTGCTAGAGCTTTGAGAATAGACTGGTGCCCTCTCTCACTTTTCCCATTGCCTTCAGGGTTGTAGGCTGATGTTAAAGCCAACCTAATATCCAATTGAGCAAAGAAGTTGCATGCCTCATCAACATTCAACTCTCCTCTATCTGTAGTTACTTTACCCACACAACCATATCTACAAAACACTTCTTCAAGCAAAAATGATAAACAACTTGAGTGGATTTGGTTGTTAAGGCTTTGCCCTCAACTTGATTGATTAGATCCTCTCTTGCAAGTACTAAATATCGCATATTCCATATTCCTGTAGGCATGGTTACAAGATCAATAACCCATAAGCACCTATAAAGTATTCATGATCACACTTTAATGCTATTACAACTCCCCACAATTCCCTTTTTACTTGTGTATACGTTCTTTGACGTTCATTGAGAACCTTTGCTCCAAAACAAATTGCATACCTGTTACCTTCAAGGTCTTCTTGGCCAACAGCCCATCCTATCCCAATGGGACTTGTATCCACAGTAAGGATGATGGGTTGACCATTTGAATAATCAGCCCTTGCCCTCAACTTGATTGGTTAGATCCTCTCTTGCAAGCACTAAATATCGCACATTCCATATTCTTGTAGGCATGGTTACAAGATCAATAATCCATAAGCACCTATAAAGTATTCACGATCACACTTTAATGCTATTACAACTCCCCATAATTCCCTTTTTACTTGTGCATACGTTCTTTGACTTTCATTGAGAACCTTTGCTTCAAAACGAATTGCATACCTGTTACCTTCAAGGTCTTCTTGGCCAACAGCCCATCCTATCCCAATGGGACTTGTATCCACAGTAAGGATGATGGGTTAACCATTTGAATAATCAGCCCTTTTGAGAGTGGGGGCTGAAATTAACAACTTTTTTAGTTTGCGTATAGTGAGAGTATGCTCTTCCCCCCAAGAGAATCTTTGGCCTTTTCTTAATAATTGATAAAGATTTTTGACTACATGAGCAAAATGTGGTATCCATATGAGATAGAATACACATTTGCTAAGAAATCTTCTCACCTCAGAAATACTTATGCATTTTTCTTGCATTATATCTTGATTGGTGAAGGTTTACGTCCGTAGGGGCCACTCAGATGTCCGACCACTAGGACTTCTTCTACTCCAAAAATCGACTTAGCTCCAGAAAGGGTAAGATGTACCTCTTCTAGCCTTGTCAAAATCCTGTCACAATCATGAATATGGTTAACTACAAATGTCCTGTAGCCATCTTCATCAAGCTCCTCATTCTTTTCATTGACTTCACATCCCTTGATAGGTACATCATCAAGAAATGGAAGAGTAAGTTGTGGAATAAAGTCCCTTAAAACTTTGTGCATGGCATTCATCATATGGGCTATGGAGTTTGTTGCACCTTGTGGTAGAGTGCACATGCGGACCAATCCAAGAGGTGTCTTCATTGTGGTAATGTCTCGCTATCTAATGAAAGCTGAAATTGGTCATATCCTGAATATAGGTCGCCCATAGAATAAATTGCTCTACCTGCAAAAGCTTCAGCAAACTCGTCAACAATTGGACCCGAACCAACATTTCGGATTGTGACATGATTAACAGGTTGTAGATCTTGAATGAATCGTAAAGATTCATTTTTTAAAGGCAGTTTGAGTAAGGTGCTGAAGAAGGTTCCAAAATCTTCATTCTGATCTTTTCATTTTTCCAGTAATTTGGACAAATGCGCCCTTGGAATAGGAATAGGTTTGAGGTTCCAAGGTACATGCCACAATATTTGGATCCACATAGCCTATTTCACTTGGCTGAAATGCAAAAGCTTTTCCATGTCTCATTAGAATTTGCATAAAAGAGTGTTTTTCAACCGGTGAAAGGAAAAAATTTTCACCTATTTTGAGCTCTTTTATACTTTCAGATGTGAACTTGTGACCAATGTTGGAAGGATCACGAAGACTTGATTGATTTGCTGCAGTATTAGCCAACCCTTCACTTTCAAGAGGCAGTGGGACTACCATGGGCTTGACTTTCTTATCCACTGTCTTGTATTTTGTCTCCACTTGTGCTTCAACCTTGTTGAGTAAGCCAATGTCTTCCTGCTCAACAAATTCTTGAATTGTTTGATAAAAATCCAATGTACATACTTCTATGGATTGATTTTCAACCGATTTTTTGTATGAGTAGCTACATATATTTTCAGCCAATGTGTTGGTAGTAATCAGTCCAAAAAAAATGCCTAAAATATCTTCATTTTTAGCCATCACATCATAAGTTTTTATCTCCCTTTTTACATGACATAAGTATTTTCTATCAGCTTTAGTCATGGGTGGAAGAGACTTATAACAACCCATGCTATTGGTTGTACATACATACAGATTTGCTAGAGACACGATTTCTGTAGCATAAGGAGGTTCAATATTTTTACATGACACACTACCATAGCCTCCTTTTATAGCAGTGCAGCCCGAAAACCCTTGAATTCTCAGGTATTAGAAGGCACAGGATAATCATGCAGTCGATCTCTGTTTCGATGATGGCTAACACACATAGTAAGAAATTGGACAGGTCGTTCATTATCCTTGCTTCGGATTCAAGCACAGGAAGAACCATCATCGAGAGCTTTTGTTTCCAAGCGCGCTTCAGAAATGTAAGGTTGCCCAAGAATGATAGGGTAACTACAAGAGTCTTGAACAAAAAAGTGAAAATTTTCTTTTATGCCTCCAATAGTTACTTGCACTTTAGGACATGCAACATATAACTCTCTAGAAGAGTTGTTTGCAGCTCTCATTCACCATCCTAGATCAACATCTATGGGCCATTTGCCACTTTCATAGAGACTCCTTGCCATGACGTTTATCTCCGAGCCATGGTCTAAGACTGCAATACATGGTGTTTCTTTTTCTCCAATTTTGACGACTGTCTCCGTTGTTGCTCTTGCCCAATGCGTACGGGAGTAGTGACTGCTTGGAATAAACCGAGCCTCTTCCTCCTCATGCATTCTTTTTGAGAGGTGGGCTGCCCAATTGGTTTGAACCAGCCGACCATTACATTTTAAGCTTTTACTTCTTTAATTTTTGCATTCATGTTTTCTTTATCTTCAACTTCAATTGCTACAATTAATTCTTTAACTGCTTCAAGATAAATTAATTCTTTAACTGCTTCAAAATAAATTCCTTGTGAAGTCATGCACTATTTCTTCAGCTTCATCACCAACATATTATCTTTTCCTTTTGATTACATTAATAATTACATCATGGAATTCATGTTTAGCAATTCCAAGAATTTTGCCTAAGGTGAATTCAATTTTGCTTCCTAGAATTTGTTCTTCTAGGACTCGTTTGAGATTGGTTGCAGATTCTATGTCGTCAGATTGCAATTTGTAGCCTAGATGCTTGCCTTTCTTCTTTCCTTCGGTCTTCTTTTTTTGTGGCACATCTTCCATCTCTTGATCTGGGGTTATATTTTCAGCAAGCTTTGGTTGTTTAGGCATTCTTCTAGTCACCCGTTTTGAAGGGCTAGAAGAGGAAGGCCCTGGTTCATCTTCTCTTCTTCTCTTTTCTTCAATCAAGACTTCTTTATGATTGATGTCAGCCACATGTGCAAAGGCGGAAAAAGAATCTACGAGTTCTTTCCAACCAGCTATTTCTTGAATGCACTATAACTGGCGTTAGTCAAATCTTCTTTGGCTGCTTTACCACGTTTCATGTGATCTAGTGCCTGCATCCATGCTTTAGATTGCACATTAGCTTTACATACTTTCAAACTTGATTTAGTTGGCTCAATTTGCAGCAGGCCATAGGTAGCTGCATCAATTGCTGCATAGGCATTCTTTACAGCTAAATCTTCTAATCTTTTCTTCATTCCACCATTGCCAAAATTTGGCTCCAGTGAAAGACCAGTTTCAGCTACATGAATCTGTGCTTTAGCCTCACGGAAGGCACATCAATCCCTCTTGTCATGTTGTTGGCCATTGTACCAAATACAACACCTCTTAAAGTCTTCTCTCATGGGTCTTTGAGTTGATGACTGTCCTCGTTCTTCAACTTTGACATCCAGCTTCGCCACCTTGGAAATAATTTTTGTAAGATTCAGATGAAGGCCATGCATGCTTTTAATCAGTTCATCCATGACATCGTTTTTAGAAGGAACATAAGACGAAAGAGTTGGTTGATTAATCAAAGGAATAGGGGATTTTGAAGGTGGAACAAGCTCCATCAATGGAGTTGTTGAAGTTGAAGTAGAGCCCAATCTTAGTCGAATCCACTCTCTCCGAGCAATCATGTTAACTGCATCAGACTAACATCTGTCCATGCAATCTTGACTCCTGATTCGGAGGTAGCATCTTCTAGGCGATCAGTAAGCTTCCCTTGCAGAATGGGATCTGCAGCCTTAAGGCATAATTCAATCTTCTAACCTTCCATACTTTGTTGGTCTTCAGCATCAAGTTGTCCAAATTTACTTTCAAACTGATGGTATAAAGTGGTTGCAGCTAAACCTTTGTTGGGTTTCTTAACCCAATCAATGAAACTTTTCTTTGTCATTAGGCCGAAGTCTTCTAAGAAGAATTCTTCGCGTAGGGATTTTTTGAATACAGCACAATCCGCATCTTGTTGAAAAAGACCATGGATTCTTTCTTGAAGACCATGCTTGGCTAGTCTGGCAAAATAATGGGTCCATGCATGTTGTGGTACACCAAAGAGGAGCATTTTTTAAACATATAAGTGAATAAAAACAGTGACATTTTGACCGTTGAATTGTTTTAATTCTCGCCCAACTTACTCTAGGGCCTTGATAGCTATGGAATCAATCTTCTCTTCGTCTTGCCTTTGTTGTTGTTGTTGTTGTAACATTTGGATTTGTTGTTGCTGAGTCTGCTGCAGTATGCGCACCAATTGTTGTAGAGTATCTCCTGAAGAATCCCCCATCTTGGAATTCTCTTACACCGACCTTTACGTCGGGTTCACCAATGTCGCAACACGTAGGGTTGAAGGTCACTACAGGGGTTTGGCAAGAGAAGAATGTATGGGGGTTCAAGAGCTTTTACTCCAGAGATGGTAGAGATAAGAGAAGGGTTGAAGGTTTCAAGCCAAGTTCTTGAAGATAAGAGACAGTAGGGTGAAGGTAGATTTAGAGAGAGGAGTAGACGGAAGAGAAGGGGTTCAAAGAGATTGAAGATGTAGAAGAATAATCCCAAAAATAATTAGAAAATATAGTAGAATGCTAACAGAGATGAAGCCTATCAGTTTCTTTCAGCATTATGAGAAAATATAACTCTAATAGACAAAAACGTGTACGAAATAATACCTTCCTCTATGCTGCTCAGATCACCAATCTGATGCCTCCATTAGCTCCGAAAGGGGGGCTAAATACCAGGACACCTACCAAAATTCAACCAGATCACTCCATCTTCCACTTCGGAGTGCTGTTCACTGCTTGAAAACAGCGATCGCGCGTCGCACAATTTTGTCAATCTCTCTTTTTACATAAAATCCTCTCAAATTGGCTAAAAGCTACATGCTTTCTTTTACATATCATCCTAATCTAGAAGTTGTCTATAGTTTTTATGGATTTTTACAAGAGATAATATCTAAAATATCAAAACTGACGAAAAACTTGTCCAAAAAAATCTAATATTTTGAACCATGTACACTAACACTAATGCCTAAAGTGGCATTGGCTCTTTAAATTTAAAAAAAAGAAACACTCTAGATTTTTTTACACAATATGCACGTAGCGGCACGACAACGCTAATCACCAAAGGCTATGGAGCACTAAGCAACATCAGAGATAACGGAAGATGATGCAAGTAACAGGCCAGACTGCAAAATGCAGCTATGGAGAGAGATGTAGAAGAGAGAAACCCGATACCATGTAATGGAGGTAGCGAACGCAAGAAAGAACAAGTATTGGAGGAGCTAGTGATGGCAAGAGGGCACCAAACGCAATAAAGGGTTTGTACTCGTTATTTACAGTCATTGATAACACCATATTGGGGCATATAAAAAATGCAAAAACTTCACATGTAGTTTGGACAACCTTTGAGAATATATTCTCAATAAATACAAAGGTATGAAAAATTCAACTCAAGCAAGAGTTGAATACCTTGAAGAAAGGAAAGATGTCTATAAATGAGTATGTTTTGAATGTGAGAAGCATCGCAGATACCTTAGCATCTATTGATACAATGCATGATGATGATGATGGTTTGGTTTCATCTACTTTGGGTGGCTTTAATAATGAGAAGGCTTGAAAATAATTTGTTATTTTTGGATATGTACAAAAACTATTTCCCGATTTTGATGAGTTGGTCTCTCTCATGATCACTGAAGATATCAATATGCAAAGTAAATCATCTAAAAGAAATGGTGAAAAAATCAATGCATTGTACTCAAGTTCAAGAAGGGAACATGGCAAATCCTCTTCAAGAGATTATGATATGGATCATGCCTGTGACAACCAACAAAATAAGTTAGATCAACAATTTGGTGACGTGCAGATTTTAAGAGGTTGTGGTGCTTCTAGAGGTAAGGGGAGCTCTAGAGGAAGAGATAGATGGCAGAATAGAGCTGATCAATTCTAGTATTGTTTGCATTACTGTGGAAAAACAAGTCATATTATAGTTCAGGAAGGGAATGTGGCAAATCCTCTTCGAGAGATTATGGTATGGATCATGCTCGTAGCAACCAACAAAATAAGTTAAATCAACAATTTGGTGACATGCAGATTTCAAGAGGCCGTGGTACTTCTAGAGGCAAGGGGAGCTCTAGAGGAAGAGATAGATGGCAGAATAGAGCTTCTAGCAATTCTAGTATTGTTTGCATTACTGTGGAAGAACAAGTCATATTATAGCCCATTGTTTTGATAAGAGGGATGACATTCGCAATGGCAAGTTGCAGCAAGGAAATTATACATCATCTTCAAGACAAAATGATAACACAAATAAGTGTTTGTTTATCATGCAACATATGACGAATGTTATTACAAGAAATAGGACATGTGATGATATATCGTATGTTAATTCTAGTGCATTTAACCATACGACCAGTCATGCTGAATGGTTTGGAGGGATGCAAGATTTACAAATTCTAGGTTATGTAGAGATGAGTGATGATTCTTGTCATCCAATTTTACATATTGAAAAACTTCCTTTATCCTTGCATGATGGCCAAAGAAAGTGTTTGTCAAATGTTTTACATATGCCATCTATCATAAAGAATTTGGTATTTGTTAGTCAAATGGTAGAGCAAGAACTGCAAGTTAGATTTAATACGAAGGGCTATTTGGTTGAAGACTTCAACAATAAGTACAAGTTGATTGCAAAAGGAACCAAAGTTGGCCACATGTTTACTTTGGATGCTAGAGTTCCTACTATAAATGCTACTATTTATACTAAAGGCGAAGGTATGGTTGCAGACATTGAAATATGACACAAATGTATTTCACATGAAAATCTACAAAGGCTAAAATTAATGCATTCGAAAGGGTTGGTTACAGGTTTGCCTACATTGAAAGGTTACAGAATTACATAAACTTCATGAAACATGTCAATTTGGGAAGTAGACAAGGCAATCGTTTTGCACATCCAAGTGATAAAGGTACACCCATGGTAGGGGTTTATTCCCCAACCCAACCTTTTGTGAAAACCCATGTGCACAAGTATCCCATCCATGTGCATCAAGCCCCACCCTATTCTTCCATTTCCCAGGTGGCCACACAATATGTTGAGAGGGGGTGTTGAGCTAAAAAAATGCAATATTACTTACTTGGCTCTCAATTATAGCCCCAAAACTCAAATTTAACAAACTTTTATTAAAAAGAAGCGCAATCTTCCGCAAGTGTTTGAGTCCCATAAGCCAAACCCTAATTTGGGAGGATCCATCCATTTGTAAATAGACAGGCTGCCAATTGCTCAACCTCAATCTCATTTTTACAGATTGCTAGCACCAAAACTTTACTAATCAACACCCCATACATAGGATATCTTAGTTCGAGTTGTTGTCCATAATTGTATCAATGCTTGTTATCCAACTCTCCCCAAGTGTTAGGGACTGCTATTAGCCTTTGTTTACTACTGTACGACCATTTATTGCTACTCCTCGGACTTTTTAGCTTGTCAAAAGCTGTAATGTGGCAATTTTATTTGCATTTATAGCTTAAAACTAATGCTTATTATGCCTGTCTAGCCTCTTCTAAGCTGCATTTCTTGCTGACTGACATCTCTGAGAACTCTCTACTTTGCGATTCAGGATTTATCAAAGTACAATACACTCTCCAACTCATACTTTTTGCCTTGGTTCTTGAGACATGGGAGTTTGGGGGTCAATATTTCACCTTTGCATTTAGTATTGTACATATATTTGTTAGCAATATGTTTGTCATGCCTTGTCAACTCCCACCTCTAAGCCTCTATCTCAGTTAGATGAGGACTTTGGGAACTCTGACCTATCTATCACTTGTTTAGACAAAGGAGGTAGCTCATTCTGGAGCAGTTAGTTTATTGCCTTTCAGTGCATTTTCTCCTTCAAACATGTTTTTGTTTGCATTTCCCAGGCAGTTTTTGCATACATTAGTGTATCTCACATGTTGGACATTGTCCACCCTTTTCAGGATTTTTTTGAGCCCTATTAAGCATTTTTACCAGCATTAAATGCTGGTCGGCCACATTTTTGGCCTCACATTGCAATTAGCCAGATTTGGGGTTTGTTGGCTATATATAGCATGCCCCTTCCACATTAACATTCATCTTCCTTCTTCCTTGGCAAGTGCACACTCCGACTTTGTTATCTTTCTCTATCTTTGCTCTTGCTGTCATCATCAACATGATCTGGTGCCCTCATTGACATTGTGGGTTGCATGCAGGGATTGATCAGTCCTCCTACATTCAACATTCTTTCCTTGCTCAATGCAAATTTTTCTTCTTTTCTTGCAGTCTCTCTTTGTTCCTTTGTTTCTATGGTCATATTCCTTCTTCCGTTGTGCAGTCGCATGGTATCATCACCTAAGAGAGACATTGAGCTGTTTTCTCATGGAGGAAACTATCTCAAACTGCCAAACAGCCTTGCCACATCAGTGTTTTGTTGAAAACATAGCTTTCTTCTTGAAGGTGACAGCTTCTTTTGTGTAGGCGACACTATTTCTCCCCCAAGCCCTCTACATCAACTTCCTTGTGATCCTATAGCCTTTTCCTCCTATTTCAAGGCTATCCACCACCAAAACGCAAAATTTCTTATGGGTGTCTTGTAGAATTTTGAAGATGTCTTACAACTAGTTTCATGGCTTTGATGTTACAGATAAGGAGCCTTCTTAGCACGAAGACTTGGCTGATTTGCTTCCCTATCACCCAGGCCTTCACTTTTAGGAGACAGTGGGACTGCCACATGCTTGACTTTCTTATCCACCGTCTTGTATTTTATCTCCACTTGCGCTTTAGCCTTGTTGAGTAAAGTAATGTTTTCCTGCTCAATAAATTCTTGAATTGTTTGATAAAAATCCAATGTACATACTTCTATGGACTGATTTTTAGCTTAATTTTTTGTATGAACAGCTGCATCTATTTCAACCAATGTGTCAGTAATAAGTCCAAAAAAATGCCTAAAATATCTTCATTTTCAGCCATCATGTCATAAGTTTTTAGCTCCCTTTTTACATGTTATAAGTATTTTCTTTCAGCTTTAGTCATGGCTGGAAGAGACTTATAACAACCCATACTATTGGCTATACATACATACAAATTTGCTAGAGACACGATTTCTGTAGCATAAGGAGGTTCAATCTTTTTACATGACACACTACTATAGCCTCCTTTTATGGCAGTGCAACCCGAAAACCCTTGAATTCTCGGGCATTAGGAGACACAGGATAATCATGTAGTCAATCTCTGTTTCGATGATGGTTAACACACATAGTAAGAAATTGGACAGCTCGTTCATTATCCTTGCTTTGGATTCGAGCATAGGAAGAACCTTCATCAAGAGCTTTTGTTTCCAAGCAGGCTTTAGAAATGTAAGGTTGCCCAAGAATGATAGGGTAACTATAAGAGTCTTGAACAAAAAAGTGAAAATTGTCTTTTATGTCTCCAATAGTTACTTGCACATTAGGACATGCAACATATAACTCTCCAGAAGAGTTGTTTGTAGCTCTAATTCGCCAACCTAGATCAACATCTATGGGCCATTTGCCACTTTCATAGAGACTCCTTGCCATGATGTTTATCTCCGAGCCATGGTCTAAGAGTGCAATACACGGTGTTTCTTTTTCTCCAATTTTGACGACTATCTTTGTTATTGCTCTTGCCCAATGTGTATGGAAGTAGTGACTGCTTGGAATAAACCAAGACTCTTCCTCCTCATGCATGTGCTGTAGACGACCTTCTTTTTGAGAGGTGGGCTGCCCAACTGGTTTGGACTAGTCGATCATTACATTTTCAGCTTTCACTTCTTTAATTTTTTCATTCATGATTTCTTTATCTTTAGCTTCAATTGCTACAATTAATTCTTTAACTTCTTCAAGATGAATTCCTTGTGAAGTCAACTTCTCTTCATCCTGCACAAAAACTCAAAGAACTTGCAAAAAAGCATGCACTGTTTCTTTAGCTTCATCACCAACATATTGTCTTTTCCTTTTGATTACATTAATAATTACATCATGGAATTCACGTTTGGCAATTCCAAGAATTTTGCCTAACGTGAATTCAATTTTACTTCCTAGAATTCGTTCTTCTAGGACTCGTTTGAGATCGGTTGCAAATTCTATGTCTCAGACTGCAATTTGTAGCCTGGCTGCTTGCCTTTTTTCTTTCCTTCGGTCTTCTTTTTTTGTGGCGCATCTTCCATCTCTTGATCTGGGGTTATATTTTCAGCAAGCTTTGGTTGTTTAGGCGTTCTTCTAGTTAGCCGTTTTGGAGGGCAAGAAGAGGAAGGCCTTGTTCATCTTCTCTTCTTCTCTTTTCTTCAATCAAGACTTCTTTATGATTGATGTCAGCCAAATGTGCAAAGGCGGAAAAAGAATCTACGAGTTCTTTCCAACCAGCTATTTCTTGAATGCACTATAACTGGCATTAGTCAAATATTCTTTGGCTGCTTTACCACGTTTCATGTGATCTAGTGCCTGCATCTATGCTTTAGATTGCACATTAGCTTTACATACTTTCAAACTTGATTTAGTTGGCTCAATTTGCAGCAGGCCATAGGTAGCTGCATCAATTGCTGCATAGGCATTCTTTACAGCTAAATCTTCTAATCTTTTCTTCATTCCACCATTGCCAAAATTTGGCTCCAGTGGAAGACTAGTTTCAGCTGCATGAATTTTTTCGTCTTTCCAAAAGACGAGCTTCTGTGCTTTAGTCTCACGGAAGGCAGAACACTCCCTCTTATCATGTTGTTGGTTGTTGCACCAAATACATCGCCTCTTAAAGCCTTCTCTCATGGGTCTTTGAGTTGATGATCGTCCTCGTTCTTCAACTTTGACATCCAACTTCTCCCAATGAGTTCATCCATTATATCATATTTAGAAGGAACAGAAGAAGAAAGAGTTGGTTGATTAGTCAAAGGAATATGGGATTTTGAAGGTGGAACAGGCTCTGTTCTTATATGAGAACATTATCACCCATTTTGGCACTCCCCTAGATCTTGTAAGCGACGACAGAGGTACTCACTTTCTCAACAAGATTACGGAAGAATTGACAGAGCTATACAAGATACGTCATCGCAAGTCCACACACTACTATCCTAGAGCCAACGGCCAACTTGAAGTTATCGACTGCATCCTCTACTCAATCCTGACAAGGATGATTGCTACACATCATCATAATTGGGATGATCAACTTACAGAGGCCCTCCGGGCATATAGAACCTCCCATAAGGCTACTACAAGACAGACACCTTTCTAGTTGGTGTACGATACCAAAGCCATTTTTCCTATTGAGTTAGAGCTACCCTCTTTGTGTGTGACTATCAAAGAATGCCTAGTCAATAATGAGTCCCTACAGCACCATCTCCTACACTTGGAATGTTTAGACGATACTCGCAAGATGGCCCTACAGTGTCATCAATGGAGTTATTGAAGTTGAAGTAGAGCCCAATCTTAGTCGCATCCTCTCTCTTCAAGTAATCATGTTAACTGTATCAGTAACATCTGTCCATGTAGTCTTGACTCCTAATTCGGAGGTAGCATCTTCTAGCCGATCAGCAAGCTTTTCTTGCAGAATTGGATATGCAGCCTTAAGCAATAATTCAATATTTTGACCTTCCATACTTTGTTGGTCTTCAGCATCAAGTTGTCCAAATTTACTTTCAAACTCATGGTATAGAGCTGTTGCAGCTAAAACTTTGTTGGGTTTTTCAACCCATTCAGTGAAGCTTTTCTTCATCATAAGGCCAGAGTCTTCTAAGAAGAATTCTTCGCATAGGGCTTTTTTGAATGTAGCCCAATCCACATCTTGCTGAAAAAGACCATGGATTCTCTCTTGAAGACCATGCTTGGGTAGTCTGGCAAAATAACGACTCCATGCATGTTGTGGTACACTAAAGAAGATAATTTATTCAACATACAAGCGAATAAAAACAGAGACATTTTGACAAAATTCCTACACAACTTTCTCTAGGGCCTTGATAGCTGTGGAATCAATCTTCTCTTCGCCTTGCCTTTGTTGTTGTTGTTGTAACATTTGGATTTGTTGTTGCTGAGTTTGCTATAGTATGTGCACCAATTGTTGTAGAGTATCTCCTGAAGAATCCCCCATCTTGGAGTTCTCTTACACCAACCTTCATGTCAGGTTCACCAATGTTGCAACGCATAGGGATGAAGGTCACCACAAGGGTTTGGCAAGAGAAGAATATATGGGGGTTTAAGAGCTTTTACTTCGGAGATGGTAGAGATAAGAGAAGGGTTGAAAGTTTCAAGGCAAGTTCTTGAAGATAAGTGATAGCAAGGTGTAGATTTAGGGAGAGGAGTAGACAGAAGAGAAGCGGTTCAAAGAAATTGAATACATAGAAGAATGCTCCCAAAAAGAAATAGAAAATGAAGAAGAATACTAACAGAGATGAAGCATGTCAGTTTCTTTTAGCATTATGAGAAAATATAACTCTAATAGACAAAAACGTGTACAAACTAATACCTTCCCTTATGCTGCTCAGATCCTCAATTTGATGTCTCCATTGGCTCGGAAAGGGGGGTTAAATACTAGGACAACTGGCCAAAATTCTGCCAAATCACTCCTTCTTCATCTCCCACTTCAGAGTGTTATTGCGTGAAAACAACGATCATACGTCGTGTGATTTTTCCAATCTCTCTTTTTACATAAAATTCTCTCAAATTAACTGAAAGCTACATGATTTCTTTTACATGTCATCCTACATTAGGGCCAAAAACGCTTCAAAAAATGCACTTTTGTTAATCACGGGATTAAGGAAAGGGCCAAAGAGAGTTCGCCACGTGTGCAAGAATATGGTATTCTTGTCTCCTCTTTTTTAGAGATAGTGGAGTCCATTTCGTGATTCTCTCTTCTTTTTTAGCCAAAACCCCTAAAGTCTGACATGTTTTGGAGTCCCAAAGACGTTATTTACTTACAAATCTGACAAAATACGTGACAGAGATGTGATGAAATTAAGAATGAGTTTTTTGAAAGTAGGGAGATCTTTCAATATTGTTTTTGCCGCCCAATACATACTCATTTGTGTTCTTGGCGCTACTTTTTAGTTCATTCACTCCTCTTTGAGCTTCTTTCTCTGCGCTTTCATTCTTTTCATGGCTTCTTCCAGTCGCCCTTCTCGTTTAATACACTCTTGCACAGTCTATAGCCAGGGAGCAGATGGAAATTTTGAGCCCAAAACCTTTGCTGTAAACGATTGGGTTACCATGCTGCCATCTTGCAAGGGCTCTCATAAGGTGAAAAGAAGAAAACGAGAAGATATAAAACATCACTGGAAGGGGCGTATCATTGCCTTCAAAATTATGCCCGAAGGCTGGTTTGTCAAGGTGCAACATGTTTACATGGCCAAGGATATGCACTTGCCTCCAAACGAACGTGTTCCCCAACAAACACATTGTAAGTTATAAGTTGAATAACGTATATAATTCTTTTCCATTTATGCAAGTTCTAACAAACGGTTCGTCATTTTAGATATCTTTCCGTCAACAAGTATTGAATGGCAACCTGTGGAAAGCCTAAGTGGGACTTTCCATGCCATTCATAAGGTATTGGCAGACATTATTTATGCCGATCAAACTGTGTCTTTTTATAGTGAATGCAAGGTTTTTATATATTATGCACAGTATGTGGTTCCCTCTAAAGCGGATAGGTATGGGAATATCGAAGATTTGCCATTGCCAAGTCTTTCATCTCTAAACTGGGAGATTCCTGACAAGGTAACGGTGCAGAGTTTCAAATTCAAAATATCTCAGGATATTAAAAAGTCCATGACAGCTGGAAGGATCTCAAGAAGAATACGTTTATCATGGTTTATACCCCTCCATATCTTTGTGGCTTGCTTCAAAACAGCAAATTTACAAAGAACGAAGGTATCCTGGCTAAGTAGAAACTTTTCGGAAGAGGATTTGGACAACGCTATAGGGACGCATTGGAAATCTAGAGAGTGCGATCATAAGGGTGATATCTTGAGGTGCAGTGCATGCCCTCAATCCTTGGCTTTGGCTTACAATATCCCTCGCCAAACTCTTGCTTTGGGCTTTGATTACAGGAGATAAAAACTACGATTGGGTATTTGGGTTCCCTTGGATTCCGATACAGATTACGCACCATATAAACTTGCGGTGCACGTTTTGCCGCATGAAGAAGTAAACAAGGTGAATGTTACTTCCAATTGGAGTCTAAAAGATGTGAGGGATACCTTGGAATTGCTAGACAATACATCCCCTAGATATAAGTTCAAAGTGAATGGTGTAACAATTGGTAAAAGAGCCGAGCGCTCTTTCTTTTGTACGAGTTGTTTGTCTCCCACAATTGTGAGTTTTGAGCCTTGAGAATAAAAACTTGGCAGGAATTTATCTTAATAGACTGTCCTTAAGATATTTTTTAATGGGAACTCATAAGGAAGCAAGATGCCTTTCGAATGTGTATAAATAAAATGTACATTACATTCGATTTACAAGTGAAAATTTTCATTACACAATGAGGTACAAAAATTGCATAAAAATGTACAAAGCCAAAATAATAAGGCTCGTGTATGCTTATGTTTGCTATTTTCATTCTTTATCGATTTCTTCAAAGATATTTTTTCTCATAGGGCCTTTCTTTGATTGTTGAAAAAATTTCACCTTTAAAGGTAGTCTCTTTTCTTGGGGCTTAAGAGGGGATGGATCAAATTTAAGAGGAGAGAGCATTGGCATTCCTTTTTTCTTAGACTCTGCAGCAGTGGTCCCATTGCCTTTGCCCTTGCCTTTACCATTGCCATTGTCCTTACCCTTTCCCTTGACCTTTCCCTTGCTTGTGCCCTTGGCCATTGAAGTTTTGGGAGGAAGAGGGGAGTCAGGATCATACGGTGTGATTGCCCTGTCCAGAATCAGCTCGATGCATCTCTCCCTTATCCACCAAACATATGATTCGGGATAGTCCTTACACTGTAAGAATAAATATTAAAAGTTAGTGAAAAGAAATGATGATAAGGGTTGCACAAACATCAAATGAAATTAACTTACATTCACTCCTTCTATTTGTAACAACTTTGAATCCACTGTTCTGCAAATGTTTGAGATAACTCTCCATCCACAAGAATGCGCATCGCTTTGCAATGGAACTTCTTGTAGAAGAAAAGTATAGGGCCTTTGAGGATCAGCAAGATCCTCGTATGTTGTATCCAAAAATGTAGAAACGAGTCTACCAGCACTGCAAAAGGAAGCTTTGTAAGTTCAAAATATTCTTTATAAATAAAATCAAAGTAAGTAATTTTCTTTCAACATACATTCGTGCTTGACCATGAACACCGCTGAGAGAATTCATAAAGATAATTTCCCTTGAAAGACAATTAATGTAGATGAGACTCCAATGCCCTCTGCAAATTCATAAAAGAGGTGAGTAGAAGGGTGAAAGCAAATGAATATAAATTTTCCTCTACAGAAAAAGAAAAATACATTTCTACATAAGGGAAAAAGATGTGGTAATTTGTCACACTATCGAAGCTACGAAAAAATGGTGAAATATTAGAACCAGATTTTGCAAAAAGTTCCACAGAGAGAAGTGGATCAACAATGTATATGGTTCTTCGGATATCGAGAGTGAGCGAGGAGACCAATGCCCTGTAGACAATAGCAAAAGCTGTTCAATACAAATTTCATCCAAAATATACTTGAACCTAAAAGACTTAACTTACGCAAAAAAAAAAAAAAACCTTACCTTATGCAACAAAAAACCACGGAGTCAGATAGTTGGACATCCCTTTTTTCCAACATGGGCTTGTCCTCGGGAGATATACTAAGATATTCCTCCTCAGGTTCCGCAGAGACATTCACAAGAATCTGCCCATACACTTTGCCCATCCTCTCGCTGTTGACGGGAGCAAGTAATGCGGCTTTCCTCTTGTAAACATCGTCTTCAGTTTCAAGCACCTCCTGATTTTTCACTCAAGAAAGCCTCCTGCTGGGTGGCACCCCTTGTAGGGTAAAGGTGAGTAACATCCTCAACATTTAGCTTTTTCTCTTTCCTGGACAATTTTGGGGGAATGTTAAGGATTTCAAAGGCTTTTTGATCATTGGAAGGCAAGGGCCTCAGCACTTTGTCAAACCTATACCTGACTTTGCTGATGATGCTGAAATCTTTATTCATAAGGGTGATCCTATGAGCATGGGCGGCAGCAATGTAAGCATAGTTCATGAAATCAATAACAAAATCTTTTGCGGCCTCTTGCAGGGCAAGAATGGCTGAGAGTTGCCACTTCTTATTTAGACCAGAGACAGTTGCCACTTGAGACAATCTATCAGAGATCTCTTTAACGACCCTTATAAAAGCAGCTTTTGGAATGACATGCTGTGTAGCCCTCTGGGCTTTCCTTATCTCACTGAAACATCTCTGCATATAGAAGAACCTAGACTTCCTCTTTCTCTTTTGTGGCTTGGGAGGTTCAGTGGCTTCAGCAGATGTAGCCTCAGGTGCCATTGTAGGGAATGAGTCTTTCACAGGGCAAGAATCACCCTTTGCTTCCTCAACTTCAGGAGAAGAAACATTTATAGAAGATGCAAGGCCAACACCAGGTGTAGGGGGGATTTCTGTTGTAAAATGCTCTGGGGCCTGTGATGGACCAGCTACAGTAAACTTGGCAGAGGGCTCCTCCTCAGATTCATCAAATTTTAACTTTCTTTTTCCCCCACTGTCCTTCCCATCCAGATACACTCTTCTTGCAGTTTGCTTTGTCCTTGCCATCCAGAAATGCAAAAATAACAACCAGAAGGACAATTCTAGAAATAGTAAATCAAACAGGCTAATTGACGCGAAAAGGGACGAAATGAGAAATTCCGATACGGCGCGATATGAACAAAACGAGCACAACGGAACAGCGCCCTCGCTCCGTATTGGACACTAGAATGTCGATACGGCGCGATATGGAGCAAACCAAGACTGCGTATGGATGCCCTCACTCCGTATTGGCAATGCCACAAGGGTGAGACGGAAATGCTGATACGGCGCGATATGGAGCAAACGAACCCAGCGGATGGACGCCCTCGCTTCGTATTGGCCTGGTCCGTATTGGTGAGACAAAAGTACTGATACGGCGCGATATGCAATAAACGAGAATAGCGTTCGGACGCCCTTGCTCCGTATCGGCACACCTCTTTTTTAAAAGCAAATAAGGAACGGAGCCGAAAGACCACCGATACAACGCGAGAGTTAAGAAACGGAGAAGACGCAAGTCTTGTATCGCACCGTATCGGCAAGCAAGGCGGGAAGAGCTCGAGAAATGAAAAGTGTACACGTAGGAAAGATCACCACTTATATACCCACGTGAATCATGATACGTGTCGGACACGTGTCCGACGCTGATTGTGCCACGTATCTGCATTTATGGTCCGTGTGCTATGTGTCAAGTAAAGACTGGTCCACTTCTTTGCCACGTGGTTATCGGCCACGTGTTGGCCAACGGCTACTGCCACGTGTCGGAAACCAACGGATACTGCCAGGTGGCATAATTCCGCGCCTACATAAGGGTGTGTTCCTCATCCATACGTTTTTTTTCGGTTTTTCGGGAGCTCTGTTTGTGTTGCTAATACGGCGCGAGGGCGACTGTTTGCCTTCTTCACTTTTCTCTCTTCACGTCATTTTGGAGGTTCTGCAGAGTCTTCTTTCGGCTCTCCTCTCAAGTTCATTCTGCCCAAGCTCGTGTGACCACCGTTGTGGCGTTCGCGCTTCTTACTGGAATCACCGATACGGCGCGAGGGGGCCTATCCGTCTGATTCGTTTCTCTCTTATTGCGCCGTATCGGCAGAAGTTGCAAACATGTCTGAACCCATAGAATTCCTAGGATCCAAGGTTTCTCCAGGAACTGGTAAAAGGAGGCTTTCAAAAGGCTCAAGGGCATCAACATGTGATTCTTTTTCCTCTCCATCCTCTGCCACCACTGTGAGAAGGCCAAGTACATCTCCAGGGAAGCGAACGTCGGTAGTGAGAGGTCAAGGAGTATCAGAGCTCACTGATATCACTCCATCAGAGAGGCTACTTGATTTTATGCTTTAGAATGGAATGGATCTCTCATTCTATGGAGTTGTGAAAAATGTGTTTAATCCTGATTGGGAACTTGACAAAGTTCTGAAATCTTGTGAAAAATATATTGTGGAGGACTTTTTGGAGTTTGAAAATCTTGCAGGTCCTTCTGTTGAAGTTGGCACAATTGAATATGTCCATGTTCCCATTGGGTCAACAGGAAATGAAAAGTCAGTATTTACTAAAAAGTGCAGTGCCCACTCTCTGGAGAGGTTTTATTCAAGAGACATATTTTGCTGCACTCATTCCAAAAACTGCAAGATGATGAGAAAATCTGTTGCTTTTATTGTTTTCAGCCTTGTCAAATACCGTGTGAAAGCTGAGGAGCAACAGTTCGAAGGAGCAAAATCTGCCAGCTTTTGCATGTTAGATGATTTGGTAGATGAAAAGGAAACAGAGGAGGTTGTAGATACAGATTTTGAGGCTTCTATTGCTGAGAATTTGGATGTTGCTCACTTCAAAGCTGAGACTATCATTGAGGAGAGCCAAGGAGATACAAACCCTCAACCTGATGAGAGTTCTCACCATATTGTTCCTTCCCTACCATGTATACCTTTCAAGGACAAGGAGTACATTTTACTGTCAGATATTCAAAAACTTTTTAATCTCAGGGAAGATTATTGTCTTGCAATTATTGCAGAGGCTTCTGAAGCTGCACATGGGATAATTGACACAGAAAATGAATCAAAGGAAGAGATTCTGAAACTTGATAAAGAAACTCTAGATGATAAGTTTATTGATGCTAGTGAGGCCCTCTCTCTTTGTTTTGAAAAGGCCAAAGAAGCTGAGAAAGAGTTGAGTATTACTGATGAGGACTTCGATCGCATTCAAAGCGAACTCGGGATTTCCAATTTTGGAAGAGAGGAGCCTGAATATGTTAAAGAATTGACTAACACCAATGAGACAGCATCATCAATTAATTTATGGAATCCATTTAAATTGGAGTACGATGAAAATCAAGTGGTAAGATAATTTTGAATTTGCTTTTACACATTGGTAGGTTTACATTTCATGCTCATTCAGTATGGGTTTTATTTGCAGTTGGAGATTGCTGATACAGATAACTTCTTGGGGCATGGCAAAGGATCGAGAGCTGCTAGTAACACCACCAAAGACATTGCACTCGGCCATTACTTGGCTAGGATTGACCCTGATTCCTTTTTTGTACTTCATAGTAGTTTCTCAGAGGATGCGGCATGGCCGATACTTTGTATTAAAGCTATTACAAGGCTTCTAGGTTTCTCAAGATTACAATATAATGCCCACAAAGTAATGTTTTTGGAAAAGACTGCAGCAATTAGGATTTTTGGCTACGGTCCAGGTTACTCTGCTTCTAGAGCAGGATACTTTTTGGCGTTTTCATCCTACGCCTTAGCTACAGACCGAACTGATGTAAAATCTATAGCTGGCTACAAGAGAAAAAAATTTCTACGATATAGAGGAAAGATTCCTGAGGAGGAAGAGAATGTGAGAGTTTTGGAAAACTAGCTTTGTATATATTCTTTCTTATATATAAAAGTGCGATTGCTCATGTGTCATTGTCGTCTTTTATTTGCATTCTTTGAAGTTGTCGTCGAAAAAACCAGTTGAATAGCTCCTCCAAAGCATTGCTTTTTGTAACTCCTCCCCCATGCCTTGTGCTTCGAAAATAACTTGTGCGTGCTTGATAGTGGGATTTTTCCATGCCTTGGTTGCTATAAGTTGCTAAGGGCCCATGCTCCTCCACAAAGAAAGGTCCATGAATATGAAGAATATGCTGCAATACAAAATAACACAAATTTTATACCAATCGAAAAACCTATCAAAATAAGCCCATATTAAATAATTATTACTTTACCAGATAAAAAGTGATATCTTTTTCTCCCCATGCCTCTTTTATCGCCTGAACAAGCTTTGTGATTGATCTTTTGAACTCTTTCGCATATGTATATGTTGTCTTATGTTGCCTGAGGAGTTTCAGAAAAACATCAAGGTGTATCCAGACCTCCATTCTAAGAAACGCAAGCCTCGGCGTGCTTGCAACATTTTTTGTGATCTCACATAGCTCTCTCCAACACTCCCAAGCCACATTCACCTGCCTTCCCGAATGGTTTCCTAAGAATCGTCTAGCTTTTGAGCCTCCCATAGAGACATTGGCCAAGATATCTCTTGTTTTTCCTGAAAGTATTGGATCCTTTCTCAAGTGAACTTGGCCCCCATGAAATCCCATTTTCGATAGCAATGCCTCGCATTTATCAATACACTCATCTGATAAAGATAATGGCTTAATGGAATATGCGTAGTCAAGATGCAATCTGAGAAGCTTATCGATTATTCTAATCTTTGCATGCAAAGTACAAATATGAACATTCTTAAGAGAGATGGAAAGAATGGGATCCCAGATGTCTTCTATGTTTTTAAATTTACTCAAATCTATAGAGTCTCTATTTGGGGCTCTTCTTACTGGTCGCAAACTACTCCAATCTTTGGATCCAATACTTTCCATGCAATAAATGCAAAATGATATTTTGCATTTGCACCATTACATATTCCAAGCATACATTTGATAGTTTTCAAATCAGCACTCATATGCCATTCCACATTAAATTTACCAACCCCATAAACTACCAACATTTCGCCTTCACTTTGAGACTTAATGATATTTGGAATACCTGTATGGTTGAACAACCATTTCAACGTTTGATGATTTTCAATTGGTACCTGGGCTGCACCAATCCACCAAATCTCCATCTCGGATTGGATCTTATGCAATGGAGCTTTGCCCTCGCCATTGCCATGGTCCAATGGCATGTTCATGAGGCAAATGCTAATTCTTTCCATCTTCTGTCCCTTTTGAATCTATGCTTCATCCAACTTCAAGGCAAACTTTAGAACACCATAACTTTCTTCCACTGTGATTTTATACATGTGAACCATTGCAATTTGCACCTTTTTTAGATCAACCCATATATTGTTAAACTCATTGTAATAAAAAATTGCCTGTTTTTTTGTTTTTCATAGGACATAGACCTTTCGATGTGAATGTAATCTCCAAAAACATGTGGAATCTTGCGATTCATGGAAATTATTGCAGACGAAACTGCAAGGGCTCGGGGCAATCCAAATATAGTTACCCTATTGCGTTTAAGATTTTTAAACCATAATCCAGAGATAGCACGATAACCTTTTCGACTTATACCCACAGTATCACATGTCTCTACGATTTCATTTGCTTTCACTGTGCCTTTTAAATCCTTCACTAACTCTCTCAGAGTTGGACCTCTCAAATCCACATTTTCTGGTGACTTAAGAATCCTCAAAATGTCTTTCTTATTCATGGTTTCCTTCAAAAGTTTGATTCTTTCCTCATTCTCTCGGATATTTATGCCTAGTATGTTAGAGACATATTTCTTTGTAAGATTTAGTCTCCTTTTCTTTGGTCTCTCACACAAGCTGGTTATATTTTTTAATGGTCTCTTCCTCTCTCTAAATCCTACTGGAGTTTCTCTTAAGCATGTTAGCTTATCCTGCAATGAATTGTTAACATTTTTCAAAATATCAATTTGACTTGTCAACTCTAAAATATTTGTTTGTGTAGTTTCTAGTGCTTTTTTCATTTTGTGCACTTGAGCTATATATGTGTAAGATGCAGATTATAACCTCATACAGTAGCCAAGCATTCCATTGTAACCTTCTCCAGCATATCTTATATAGTCATGGACATTCAAAAAAGGAGGTGGTTTACCTATAGAAGGATCCCTGGCATAGATATTTCCATCCACCCACAAATCTATATGCTTCATTCCTTGTGTTCGCAACCTGTTGGCTTCAATCTCATCTATCAATACTCGATGATGTATACTTCTCCAAGATGTGTAAGTCGGATCTAGCTGAATAGATAGCTTGTATTTACGTGTGCTTGCGCCTGTGTTATTTGAAGTAGTATTGCTAGACATTCTAGCAAATGAACCGAGCAAGAATCTCACAGTGGTAGGAAGCAAGTGCAACAAAAGGAATGGTAAAAGAGAATAGTGTATAGAAAGAAAACGCGGGAGCAAACAAATGCGAAGTTCGTACGAAAATCTCGAAAATACAAAATCTCTCGAGTTCCAAGACAATAAACGGCCGAAAAGGTGACCCCTGACCTGGATTAAAAGATGAGGGCAATTAATAGCCGACCTCTTCAATGAACCAAATATTCTCTCATTAATCACATATGGACAACCAAATTTAGAGGTTTTATTCTTCCTAAACCTCAACTAATTAGCAACTTAATCACTTTCTTACAAGTGCCATTTTTGAAGCGTTTTTGGCCCTAATGATCTACAAGTTGTCTATAGTTTTATGGATTTCTACAAGAGATAATATCTAAAATATCAAAAATTGGCTTAAAAACTTGTCCAAAAAAATATAATATTTTGAACCATGGACACTAACACTAATGCCTAAAGTGGCATTGGCTCTCTAAATCTAAAAGGAAGTCACACTCTAGATTTTTTTTACACGGTGTGCACGTAGCAACATGACAATGGTGACTTGGACAACAGAGGAATCACACATCCAATTTTTTTCCATGGAGTAGACAATGATGACAATAGCTGCATAAGTGAATGTTTATAGGAACCAACACCTTATTCAAGAAGTCTCTGAATGGTACAAGTTGTGAAGGACAACATGAGCATTATGCCTCAAGCAACACGGATTGCAATGTACAAGTTTGGCACTTCTATGAGGTTACTGAGGAATATTTCTTTATTCAAAATAATTTCGCAACATCTATGGGCTACTGGATTTGCATATGTAGATCTAAACTTACTTAAAGAAAATGGGAGTTGGCAAATAAGAAGCAAGGGATATTGATTTTGGATGCATGTGTGCTTGGTGATTATATGAACGAAGACATCATAACAATTCAAGTAGGCATTGATGATATGAAATTTTTGAAATGAGCTACTAGAGGTGGACTGCACGTTTCGATCAGGTGTGGTGGTCCTGTGGCGGTTGCGATGAGGAATGAAAAAGGGTGGTGGCTTGTTCAAAAGCATCACAAACGAAAGCAAAAGGATGGTGGCATCCTCAAAAATGGAAGGTGGTAGAAGAAATATGAACCGAAAAAAGCTTTATGAAAAAGCTAAAACCTTAAGGCTTTAAAAGAAGTTTTTAGCTTTAAAAAACGATGAAAAGCTTAAAGGTTTCGAATCTTCTAAATGTTTCAAATGTTTAGGGCTAAAAGCCTCTAGGCTTTTCAAAACCCCAACCCATAACCTTTATGAACAATCTATAAAAGGGGGGGACAAGAGGCATGAAGGGGCCCTTCATTAGACATGCAACTTGTTCTCTAATGTGAGAGAAAGGAGGGTCCCATACACAAGTATGGTTTTTTGTGAGAGTTCATCAACCTTGCGAGAGTTTTGGATGCTGCTCAAATGACACATTGTGTATCAAATATTAAAGAGGTATGAAGTGATTATTTGTTTTTGGACTCAAGATTTCATGTTTGAATGTTTATGTATGCTTTACCTAGTGTCCATTTTTGATGTTTTTTAGAGCTACAAGAGGCATTGTATGTCATTTGCATTCGTGTGTGGGTTGTGTAGTGTTTATGAAACATTAAAATTTTTTGTTTTGAGTTGTTTGTCAATAAAGTCAATTTCCTATTGGCACTTCTAAATGTCTCGCTATTGAGTAGTGAGTGAGTCTTGTCTTGGATCACCACTTGCTTAACAATGAAAGTTCTTTAACATCCAATTTTGATGTGCAAGGTACCTATTATGCTTGACATGCGTGCATCTATTGTTGAAATTTATATGTAATTTACAAGATCATAGGGTCTCCTAAGGGTGTAGAGGCCCAAGTTGTAGTGAATGCCTATCATGGACGCTATTAGTATATTATACAGGCTAGGATGTGGTAAAATTTTATAAATACACACAACTACCCACATTGGGTAGCTATGTGTCTAGATGGGTTGATGTACGCAATGGTTTTGAGGCTACATATATTGGAGTGAATGCAATCGTCTACTCTACAAAGTCCTTGAGTGGGTGTACATGTGTTGGTGAATAGAGTGAATGAGTGCAATAATGTTGCCTAAGGTAGACTAAGTGTTACATGATTCTCATCGTGTGGTGGAAACACAATTTAGTGTAGCAAGGATGGATGCATAGTGATGAATGCACACTAGAAGATGTACTTCACTAGGTGCACATTGATAGTAGATGCTCTATATATGACTGTGTAGAGGTGAAGGGGTTAAATGGGTGTGGATGCATTGTGTGTAATTGGATGAGATGGTGCTTCCTATGTGCGATTGACTACACATAGTATGTGTTTGAGTACACAAATTGTGCAATCAACTACACTTGACCACGCAAAGTGGTCGATGCCCATTTGTCCTTCTGCTACCTCTCTTCCCATTGTCCTTCCATGCTACTAGGTTGGACATGGGTTGTAGAGATAGAGATTAGGTGCCTTGATGCATATCACATTGTGACTGTGAAGAATCTCTTACAAAATTATACAGGTAGAGTAATGTGCAATCTAGGAGGATACAATATGTATCTCTATGGAGATGGGGGCATGGTCTAGTAGTGGTTGTAGTACAAGGGTTAGAGGCACTTTATGAATGGACAGTGTAGTGTTGGATGCATGCATTACTATGCATAGAGATAGTGAAGCAAATGTACTTGTGTGTGGTGTGAAGTGATGTGGATACATGACATGCTATTGTGGAGGGAAAGATGAGGATGTTGTTATGAACACTTGGTCTATATGCTAAATGCTATGTGGTATGAGCCATAATGGAGTGCCCAAATTAAAAATCTTACTTAATCAAAATCAATGAATGGTGAAACCTACACATAGAGAACTAATTCAAACTCACAGGAGGTACACAATCTAATTATACTCATGATCATGTAATTGGCATGTAACTCATGTGATTTGGGTCATATGGTGTTGCCAAGGTGCACTTAGTGTCCACTAACCTTGCCACTCATGCCAACCCTTCCACCCAATAGGTTTGATGCCGAGTGCATGAAGGGAAAGTGCCTTATGCTCACATGGCTACACACATATGTAGGAGGATGCACATAGTGTAGGTAGGAAAAAAAACATTACCCTCCTTCACCCAAATTCAAAAAGAAATAATAAACAATTCAATTCCTTTGTGCTAACATGTGTGTTAAGATTTAGAGACAGAGACAAGAGTGAAGAGCTGAGTGCTCTCTACTTCTTTCATTATCTCATAGACCACACACATAATATAAGTGTATACAATAGTACCAAGGTCAGTAGGACCATTCACACTGGGTCTAAGACCACCGACTTATTTAATGTCCCACACTTGCTGATATAGCTGGATACATCTAATGTCGGTCATACATACTGACAGGAGAATAATGGGAGCTTGATATTCTAACACTCCCCCTCAAGCTCAAATCATCTGATGAACTCCAAGTAGCTGTCTGAAGCTACTAAACTTATCTTTACCCAAAGACTTGGTAAAGATATCTACAACCTGTTCATCAGTCTTCACATGCATAAGATCTACTCTTCTTGCAAGAACCATCTCTCTAATAAAATGGTAATGTACCTCTATGTGTTTTGTCCTGGCATGGTATACTGGATTCGTTGCCAGGATCAGTACACTACTGAGATTGTTGCATAATAAGGTCACTGGAGCATCCACCTGAATATCCAAATCAGCCATAAGCTTGAGTAGCCATGAAATCTCGCATGCTGCCAATGCAGCACTCCTGTACTTTGCCTCAGTACTAAACAATGCAACTGTTGGTTGCTTCTTGTTGCTCCACTTGATCATGCCACCCAAAAGCATAACCACTCATAGATCTATGTATCCAACGAGTTTCAAGGGCTTATCTCTCATATAGAACGGCCCATAATCTACAGTGGACTTAACATATCTCATAATCTGCCTAACAGCATCCAAATGTGGCTTCCTGGGCTTCTGCATAAACTGACTTATGAGCCTAACTGCATAACTCAAATCTGGCCTAGTGATGGTCAAATAGATCAGACTTCCAACCATCTGCCTGTACATAGTCACATCCTGAATTTCAGCTCCAGTGCTAATGTCCATCTTGACATTCTGATCAAGGGGTGTATCCAATGGTTTGCATTAAGCCATGCCATACTTTTTCAGCATTTCCATGGCATAATGTTTCTGCATCAACCATAAACCATTTTCAGCCTTGATTACCTTAATACCCAAAAAGTACTTCAATTCACCGAGATCTTTCATGTCAAATTCAAGATTTCAGCATCTTCATTTCATGCTGTATGCCGAAGTCATCATCACCAGTGATTATCAAATCATCAACACATATGACCAGCACTACCAAGCCACTGTTAGTCTTCTTTGTAAATAGGTTGTGATCAGCCCTACCAATAGTAAATCCCAACCTCTGCAAGTAGTTACTGATTCTAGCATGCTAAGCCCTCGGAGCCTGCTTTAGCCCATACAATGCCTTTTTCAGCCTGATACATAATGCTAAAAATCACGATGAACATACCCTTCTGGTTGAACCATATAAACATCCTCTGCTAAGTCACCATTAAGAAAGGCATTCTTCACGTCCATCTACTGTAATTTCGAGCCTCTAGTAGCAGCCAAAGCAATCACAGTGTGTATGGTTGCCATCTTGGCAACAGGGCTGAATGTTTCCTCATAATCAAGTCCATACTGTTGGACATACCCCTTAGCAACCAGCTTGGATTTGTACCTTTCCACACTGCCATCCGACTTGCATTTGATTTTGTAGACCCATTTGCAGCCAATGGTCTTTTTTCCTTTAGGTAGTGGCACAAGATCCCATGTCTTATTTTCAGCCAAGGCATTCATTTCTTCATCCATAGCTACACACCATTTCTCATCTTCCACTGCTTCAGCATATGTACCTGGTTCTTTGATCTCCACCACTTTTGTCATGTAAGCATAATGCTTTGCAGAGTAGCCACTATATGTCAACCTGTCAACAGGGTATGTACGAAGCCTTCTCAATTCATGCATGCATCAAAGATATTTTACATGTGCAATCATTAATGATGGCTAAGTGACTAGGTTGTTTTTAACACACACCCTTCCTTTCATAGGTAATTGCCCACCCCACTAAGAGGGGTGAAAGTCATTGATAGGGTAAGATGGAGACCTGACCTATCACCAATACTCCATTTTACAAAAACTTCACATGCAATAGGTTAAACACCCTACCTATGATTGCAGTAGCCGGGTTGCCATGACATCCTTAGTGGTAATTCTCCTATTGAGTGGTAGCTTTAGGTTTTTTCTCCTCCCCCAATGGTGGCTTTGCTCCTTTCTTCAAAGGTGATTCTAGTTTTCTTTCTCTTCTTCTTACTATTAGTGTGGGGTGGGGATGCAAGGCTCCTTCTCGTGATGATGGGGGTAAAGATGGCAGTGATAGGAGTTGTGATTCATGGGATTTATGAAGTAGATAATGATGACATATAAGATGGGGTGAAAATGATGATGATGCTATGGAAGAAGATGATGATGGTGGTGGCAGGAGGTGAATGATGATGGTTGAGAAGACAATGGTGATGATGTTGATGGTGCAAGGGTGGAGGCCAAGGAGGAAAATGATTATGATAATGGTGACGATGGTAGGAGGCAATAGTGAGCTATAGTGGTGACAGAGATGATAGGAGGGAGGCGATGGTGATGACAATGGTCATGGCAGGGACGATTGCACATAGGCGGGCCATAGTGACTGTAGGGGGTGTCAGGGTGAAAGGGAGGTGGGACCATCTTGTGGAGGTTGGGATGCTATTGGGTATAGGAAAGATGATTGCGGTGGTGGCCAAGTGGTCGAGGGTGGCACAAGAGGACATGGGGCAAAAGGGAGGTGGGAGCATTGTGTGGAGGTTGGGTTGCTATCAGCTATAGGTGAGGCGACTGTGGTGGTGGCCAAGTGGCCAAAGGTGGCACAAGAGGATGTGGGACATACTGGAGTAGCACGACATCGATGGTATGACATGTTACTAATGCTTAGGTGGGCCTACTAGACACTAGGCGATGGTGTTGTGTGGAGCATCGTCTCGAGCACCGTGTGGAGGTTAGCCTCCTTCCTTGCAGGAGTGGATGAGGTTCCAGTGGCAGAGGGGGGGTGCAATGTTGGGGAATGAGGCATAAGGACTCCAACAATCATGATGACCTGCATGCGAGTAGGGTTGTAGCTATGGTGGATGACACAGTGAAGAGGGAAGACAAATTGATTATGCGCTGCAACTCAATGCTTGGGGGGGTCGCTATTTAAGGAAATCCTCCCCTTCCTTACTAAAAGCACACATGCCAAGCTTTTTTTTTTGAATAATAAATAAGAGTTAAGACCCCATTCACCCAACCTTTTGTTTAATGGGTTGAAATTCCCTCTTTCCTTATGCAGCTTGCTCATCAAGGATCAAAGGTCTTCCTCATGGTGATTTCCATCCTCAAGGTTCCCTTTCTCACATCGAAAGGCATGTGAAAAATTTGTACTTGAAATATTATTAGTGAATATTTTTTATGTGAACAACTTTGCTTATATGTACTTGAAATATCATTAATGAATATTTTTACGTGAACAACTTTGCTTATGCATGAGAGAAGGTGTTATAGATACTATGTCCTAAAATAAAAAAAGGGAAATATTTGCAAGAAAAATGTGCATCATAATGCATCCTATGCTAGGCAAAAATGAAATCAACTTATCAATTCCATAATGCATTTGTCAAAAATCATTAAGAAAATAGAAGTAAACCTAACTAAGTTATGCTTCACACTAATCATCTCTGGGCCATTGGGCACACTGTTGTTCTTTCAAGAGCTTGTATGCATGCATCGTTGATGTGTTTATTCTCAAGAGGATTTTGAATACAAGAGTAAAACAATGACAGGCAATTGAGTTTTTTGTGCCCCTAAATCATTTGAATCTACTCTTGTATATATGATCATATAATAGTGAGTGTTTTTGCAATCCAAACCCTAAATATGTTTATGAAGCTCTTCAGACTCTTGCTTTAGCTTCTTTAGCTATCTCTATACGATCTCTTCTATATTATAGAACTCTCATAACTATATTCTCCTATGTGCAATAGCTTCATCCTTCAAGTTTTGGAACCCTCATTTTGCATCAATAGATGAGCCAACTCCATGGCATATATCTCTAGTTTTTGGAATCCTATTCTTGGCTATGGACAAAGCCCTCTAGTAGTTAAGCCCAAAATACCCCTTTTATGCTTCAACTCCGTGGCATATATCTCTACTTTTTGGGACCCTATTTGCCGCTATCAATAGCCCTCTACTTCAACCCAAGATATCCCTTTTATGCTTTAGGACAACCATGAATTATTATTGATTGAAAACAACCTACTATTTCTCTTTGCTCTATTCAAGACAACACTTAAAATGTTTTCTTGTTCTCTATAAACATAGCAACACATTTTGATATTATGTACGATAGTCAAGATCCTTAATGTCAAGTTTCAAGACAATGTCTTGAGGGGAAGCTATTCAATTGTCTAATGGGTGTACGCTAGGATTGTAGACCAAATTTGGGGGGAGAAGAGAACTTTCATAATGAGTGTCATGCAATGCAAATGACATTAACTCAAGAGTTGGCAAAACTGTCATGCTTGTTGGGAATAACTCATTAGAAAGTAAATGCCCTCATCAAAAAAATCATTAGGAGACAGAAAAATGGAGCCATACTTGTCTACAATGATAGGTTGATTAGTGGATAAGCCGGTATTATTATTTGAATTAGTTTTCATGCTAAAGAGCTAGTTGATATCAGATGCATGAGGAGTTGGGCTATTTTTAGCACATATGGATATGAAAAGGGTAGTATTCTATTGCCAGACTATAGGAGTAAAAATCCATTATTATCTTTAGACCAATGCATGGTGTTGAAAGATGATTGATGTATGAGAATATGATTTATAAAAAAGGCATTTTAAAACCATTGAGACTTGGTAGAATTTTGTTTGTTAATCAAACTTGTAGGCCCTGTAGATGCATGAGGAGTATGTTGACCTTGCTATTTTCATAAATGATTACTTTGTTGATTTGGAGAAATTAGGTGCCTTATTAGTTTGTCTTGTTATTTTAGGCATTGGAAGTTGAATGATAGATTGTTAGAGCTAAAGACCAAATTACTTAAGTCTTAGCACCAAGCCACTAACTTATACCGACACTCCTTTGCTTTCATGTCTTGGGCTGTGAGAGTGGATTATATTCATTCTCTCCTTGCGATACGAGGGTAGTTAGTAGCATTAAAAGCAAGATAGCTAGTGGCCCATTGATGAGCAAACGGTTGTAGTGATAATTATGGCCATTGGCATGGCACATGGTCAAAGAGAATATTGCAACTAGTAGCAAGCTATAAAAGGAAGAGGCTCACCTAAGTAAGGGGTTCGTTTGTTTGCAAATTTTGGTTCGATAGTTCATAGTCTTTGACTTGCATCTTGGGTGCTATAATAATCGCATAGCTATCCTTGGCATAGAGCTTGGGTTTAATCATTGGCAGTAGTACTACCTCCCCCTTTGTATTTCTATTATCTTTGAGTCTATGAAGTTATGCTACTTCTCTAGTATTGGTGTTTGTATACTCAGATACTATCATTCACATATCTGATGAGACTATTGTATTGGATATGGATATCAATACACTTGGGATTTTTGTTTACCATCTTTATCCCTATCATTTTGGCTATGTCTATCTTCTTTCTTATGAATACTGATTGTAGATTAGGATGTCCGTGTCCACATGTGTCAGTTTTTTGTATGACTGCACTTTGCCCTATGGTGGTGATGTTTGGACCCAATTATGAATACCAAACCCGACTACTTGGTAATTCCTACTTCCCATCAAGATGTGGAAACACCACAATCACACTTCCTAATAACCCCACCAATTCTACCAAGGAGCATACTCTTAATGCCCAAAAAAAGAGTGATACTTACACAAAACTAACAAGCCCAAGTTAGTTAGTATTCCTCAAGTTAAGCTCAACTTGAGAAAAGCCTCTAGCTCAATTAAAACTTACCTTGTGACCAGGAGAATTAAATGACATTACAACAGAAATTTCCCAAAATGAAAATCAAGTAGTGACTACCTATCTTAGGAAATTGAGTGATAAAATCATGTTTCTTGCTTGCGTGTATACCCAAGGTTATGTTGGACTTCTATTGAGCAATTTAAGGAATTGTTAGCATGGCCACCATCATGGGAAGAGTGGGAACACCTTAGCAAGCAATATAGTGACCACATAGATGAACTTCTAAGACTCATTCCTAATGAGAAAGTTGAGAAACACCATTTGGTTCCCAGATTTCATAATGCATTGTGCCCCAAAACCATTGAGGAAATATTATTAACTAGAGGGTCAAAGTTCATTCGAGCAAGTATGGTACACTTTGAGAGCTTCAATGGGTTAAATCAAAAGTCAACTCATGAACATTTCAGAGCAAAGATAAGCCATATCAAAATCCCAAATTGATCCAATGTATGTAGCTTCAACTTCCCTCCGAGTACTTGCCTTTTTACAAGGAGTCATGACCTTCCCTTTCTCAACAAAATCCTAACAATAGAATACCTCCATGTTGCAATTAGATTAAAGCAAGGAGGTGTGGTACTTGAAGTTGCAGCATATCTAATCCTATTTGCACAATTTCCATAACTTCTTGGCACATACAATGCACTCCAATACAATCTTGACTTCTATCAATGGCTCATATATGGATAGAGTAACCCTATACCATAATCCACAACACTTGTACATTGCAATTCTATACACAATAGAATCTATATTTATATTTTTTAATAATACAAAAAACATAAAGCAATTCATGCATGCCAGACTATTAGTATCCCTCCTACAATGCTCGAAAGCATTGTTACATTTTTCATGCACGGTGGGAGCAAGAAGTTGATGAATGTTAACAACATGAATTGGTAAGTGATTTTAAACAACCATTTTCAAAAGTTTTGAATCCTCATTGAACTCAATTTTATATGCTCTCAATTTTTATCAAGTGAATGTAGACAAACAGGTGGTGAATGATATATTTAAGGTAGAAATAACAAAGGAGCAGTAAGTCAGTAAGCTTTGGAAGATCTCATGGACACAAGAAAGAATGAAGACATGGATGTGTAGGATTCTCAATGAGCTCCAAGGGAATGAAAAAAGAAATCTGACATCAAAGAGCCCATTTCATCAAGCAAACCTCAATTGCTGTCTCAAGCTCTCTATTATTCCAAGATGAAGTGCAACAACTTCTAAGATATTCAATTATCCCTCAAACTTTAAACTTTTCATCAATAACAAGTTCTTCACAACATCAAATCAATGCTTAAGGATCGAAAAATTCTTACTCAATGTGCAATCCTTCTTAGCCTTCCAAATCTTCACCATCTATTTGATCTCCCTTGTAAGGCTAAAAACCTCATTGTATATTGTATCATTCAAAAACCAAAAAAATTAGAAGAATAAGATTAAAAAATGCGTGCACGATCACTGCACTACACCTAGGTGTTCTCAAGTTAGGTATATCCGGTGGCCTTGGTCAGTAAGCTTCGTCCCCCTAATCCACTAGCCCTTTTGTTCATTCCTCCTACACTTACTCAATGCACATCAAGGATAAGGCATATCTAGGAAGCATGCCTTTCCTATAGTTAGAGACCTGTCACCTTGAGTCACTTGCTTATTTTCTTCTCTGTATTCACACGAATGCCACGCATAAAGCAAGGTGGAAAAGTGCCAGAAGAGGAGACAACTCAGTTCAATCTCATTGGAAGCAACTACAACTACTAAAGTTTCTTATTCACAGGCCATTCATATATGATACGTCTTATCAAGCATAGTAACGATGTCTTAAAAATATTCTTCAAGTGGATTTTCAGTCAACATCAATGCTTCTTCCCTTCTCTTTATCAACAACACTGCTTCAAGGAACCAAAATATCTCTCTTCTAACTAAGTAGTACCTTAGTATTCACATATACTCACTTGATATCTACACCACAACCTATACATGGTTTGGGTCCTCAAGTGCAGGGCCATACTTCAAGTTCCCTTAGGGTTTGAGCCATCTCCCAAGTCAACAAAATATGTCTTATGTATGATAATAAGACTAGCAATTTCCTCTAGGGAGCAACTGCATAAGAGGTTTTTAAAAAAAATTATAGGTATTGAAGATCCCAAGGAGTAATGTGCCATCAGCTCATCTTCAAGATTTTGTACTCTCAATGTAGTACTTATTCCCTTTGATCTACCATAGGATCTCACCATGAGAATGATTACCATCAGCACTGGCAAGAAAATCCCAAGAATATCGTAATCTTTAGCAACAAGACCATCTACCACCATTATAGTCATAATTTATCTTAAACTAAGAAGCTTCTACTATCAATAGTTTGAAAAATGCCTCAAAGAACAACACACGACGATCCATAGCATCCGCATCTTTGGTGTGAGCTAAAGCATGCCACTTACAAGGGAGAGTGCCATAGGACTAGAACTCCTTTAGGAGGGGGATAATGTTAACTGCAAGAAGTAAGTAACCTGCAACATGCAAGAAAGTACAAAGAAGGATCACAATTTTTAGATAATTAGCCACACCATAATGTGCATGAAACATTTGCATATTTGAAATACCAAAAGGTTGTAACAATTGTATCAATTTATCATGTAAATCTGCAAGCATGATCAATCCCGTGCAATTTATAATATTAGAGTAGGCTCCTTAGAAAAAACACTAAAGGTTCTATTTCATTCTCACCATAGGAAAAGCATGCAATAAGGGATAACTAGTCTTGAGCCCCAAAAAGTAGGCTAGATACCCAAGAGGGATGGGGAAACATCAACCCTAAAAATAAAAAATAAAAATGAATAGAATTAAAAGAGCAACCTATTAATGTACATGCAAACTTTGTGCACTTGTCTTCTTGCTTTCCTTGTGTGTGAGAGAAGGTGAGGATCAGAGTGAAAGATTGAGAGCAAGAGAGTGAGGCTAAGGAACCAAGAGGATGAAGCTCTCCCATTCTTCTCTCCAAGCACTCTCTCTTGCCATACCCATGCTTACTCTATTTAATATGGAGGCTATAGAGGGTTGAGACATGAAGGAGTACACACTTGGGTCATGGAGCTTGCGTGTACATCCATCATGGTCCATGGTATGCTACGGAATGCTGCTCATGACAATTGTGTTTTGATCCAAATGGTAGTGGCTAGGTGAGAGCTAGTCCAAGGATTTCGTATATCAAAGCTCTTAAAATAATAAAAGTGTCTAATGATCCCAAGACATTGAGCTCATGTTGCCCAATATTTTGGTTCCATTGTCACAACCAACAGCACATGGACCTACAAAGTTGATCACACGGTTCCTTGTTGTGGAATAGGAGTGATGCTTATGCATTGCGTCCAAAATTTATATGAGGGGTAGTTCCTTTTTTTTTTTTTTGTGGAATAGGAGGTGCACGAATGTGCAAACCCTCAAATGCTTGCGATAAGTAGGTATAGGTAAATTTGTTGTTTTTTTCTTTGTATTTAATTTAAAAATAAAGAGAGAGAGAGAAAAAGAAGGAGAATAAGAAGAAGGGTTAGGGTTTTTAATATTAAAAAGAAGAAAAAGAAAGGGGAGAAAGAAAGAAGTAGAAGAGAGAAAAGAAGATAAAGAAGAAGAAAAAGGGGAGGAAAAGAAGGAGAGGAAGAAAAGAAAGAATTAGAAGGGAGAAAAGAAGAAGAAGAAGAAGAAAAAGGAGGAGAAAAGAAGGAAGAAGAAGAAGAAGACAAGAAAGAGGAGAAGAAGAGAAAAAAAACTAGGGTTTTCGCCCTTCTCCTACGTCCCCCGACCTCCTCCACCGTCCGACGTCCCCTCCTCCTCTCCAATGCTCATCCTTTCCCCATCTCCTCTAGCTTCTCCGCCTCCCCCCACGGCCACCCTCCCACTACTTCTCTCCTCCCGCCTACTGCCTGGGCCATAGGCTTCCCCCTCTTCTCTTGCTCACCCGGACTGCAATATCTCTCCTCTAGCTGCCTTCACCTCCCTTCATGGTCGCCTGCAACCTCCACCAAGTTGCGGCCCCTTGCCGCCACAGATTTGTGGGCTTCCACCACTCATATAGAGAAATGGGTGGAAGCGACAGGACGTGGAGGAGTGAGGTCGTCACAGGGTCGTAGAGCAACTTTAGCACCTGCACACTCTTTGCGTCTCTGGTCTTCAGCTTTGATGCATCCTTTTGGTCTTCTTCTGTCGCAACAACATTTGCGTTGTCGCTCCTCCTCGTCGTGTTCGTTGATGATCCTCTTTGTCACCTTCTGCCTTCTCTCCCTTCGTTCCGTCCTCCTTCGTTCCCCTTTGTAATCGGTGCCGCTCCAAAAAAAAGCTTCAGAAAGCATCATCATTAATGACATCTATTTGCTCCACCTCAACATCTCATCCTGATTCAGATTACACGGCTCACAAAAGCTCGGTGCTTTTCTCTGTAGAAAAGCTTGCGATTACATCAGTCATGTCACCATTCAAGCCGTTACGAGCATATTAAGCTTTTTTGCTATTTTGTTTATGAATGCCGTCATAGCTTATGCCATCTTGCTTTCGTAAACACTGCCACGTCCAGTCCCGCAGTTTATGCCGCTGACAAAGCAACTTGAAGTTCATAGCAGCCTATTGTGCCTCTTTCAGAAATGCGTTAGCATTGATCAGAAACATAATAATCCTTTAGTTCTTCAGTTTGTGACACTGGCATTGAGCCAAATATTAGATGTTCTCGTGTCTTCCTATCTGTTTCATCTTCAAACCCTGCAAACTCCCACTCCTTGAGAGATTCCATTTGATAGATAGTGTCAGCTTGCTGGGATAAATTAGAGCCATATGAACAAGATGTCTTTAATTTTGAGGGCTGTGTTAGTTGACCTCTACAGTGTGAGAAAAATGACGTTGATGAAGGTCCAGTTACTGCAGGATTTGGCCCTGTTGACCCAATAACTCGAGCAATCGTGCGTAGCAACATACCACCCCCCATCATTGTATGGCAACAATGCAATACTAGGGGCTCGATCTTGGAATATCAACAGGATGTTACTACATGTACCTATAATCTTGATCAACTATACCTCGATGCACCCCCCCGCTCTGAAATTCATCCATTCAAGTACTTCTTCGTGGTAGCCAAGGCCTTTTATACAAAATGCGAAAAATAGAGATGAAGCGAGAATCCACTTGGCTACACAGTGGTAGTAGAAGAGATGACAAGAACTTTGTTTGCTTATCCTCTGGCAGATCCTCCATTCTCAGGAATAAACCAATTGCCTCAAATGCATAACTTCCATCTTCAAAGCTTGTTGTTTGTGTACTTCTAGAAAGTATTTCACTAGTGGTGAAGCTACTCAAAATATCTTGCAAGCTCTTTGATCACCAACGTTATTAGTCAATGAGTTCGGCCTCTCCAAAGAGCTCTTGCACGAGGAAAGTCCAAAACCAAGCTCGTCTTTTCCTTGGATCCTTGAGCCTTCAAAAAAATTACATGTTTTTCCATGCAATATGCGCTTTCAAGAATATGTTTTTAAAAAGAACATCCTGCTCAATCACTAATGCAGTTTGCAATTTAGAATCCTTGCTGTACATTCAATTGAGTGATGCTTACAAAAAATTATGAATGCATTGAAAAAATTGTGCCTAGCCTAACTACAGATGTTTGTGTGTCATGCAAATGCAAACAAAGAGACAGACACAAAGGAAAATAAATTCCAAATGACGTTGACTAATGTGATCAATTGGCGAAAAACTCTACCCTTAGATTTGCAGTGGTGGACGTGTAGCATCACGACAATGGCTGTCCAAGCAATGTCTTAGTGGTCCATCGAGAAATGAATTTAAGCATCATTGTCCGGTGCTCCCATGGAATGTTCCGGGGTTTGTTGCCTAGGGTTTCTCGAGTCCCCCTCGCAATGGAACGCTTGCGGTCGAACCTACTAGGATCAATTTGAAAGCTGGGTTCCTAGTTGGCAAGGTCCTCTAACAACATTCTAGCGTCAATGGATCCTAGACATCCTACTTGGTTCAACCTAAGCCAAAGTAGACACATGCCACACTTGGTTCAAAGAGAATGGAAAACAAGAGGGATGTGTCGCTCAACCTCTCTGCCCGTAGGGCATAGTCCCATTCTGGTCCCATAAAACGGCATGAATTGGGTTCTAACTTGCTATAACCTAAAGATTGCATGATTGTAGAACCTTGTGAGAAGCCTCTTTTTCTTCTGGGAGCACCCTTTCGTAGGAGGGACCCGTCGGGGGTTCCGCCCACCCACTTTCCTGAATAGGCATTCTTTAGTTATCTGATTAGGTCCTATCACATTTACTTGTGACAATTAAAATCTGCTTTCTTAATTAAGCCTTTTAGGGAACATGGTTCATTCACGCAACTTACGTTCCTTGCAATCCATGAGGATGCGTCTTATTTCCTCCAGGTTTTTGCCCTTGTACTAGTAATAGGGCCTCAAGTATCTATCTCGAGTCATGTAGATTGTTTGAGTAGGACTCCGAGGCAGGGAATTTAGAGCTAGAGTCCCCCCTAGCATCCAAGTGTCCTCCTATGTTCAAAGTAACCCACGGGGAAACCTCTTGTGGCGGGTCCAGTCCATGTTCTCGTTACGGTTATTTAGAACCCCCTTGGCTAGGGTTGGCCGCCAGTTGAGGGTAGCTTGGCGCACCCTCCTTGAATTCATCTTGATTCATTATTCAAATTTCTTTTGTGAGCTTGGGTCATACATTCCTTTCATAGACATTGAATCTAGATTTACAAGCACAAACAATAATGAAGGCGAGTACTCAAGACATTTGCTAATGTGGAGTCCTCATCTTTGAATGCTTAGCGTTGCCCTTCTTGGGAATTTCTTGGCTTGGCATCATTTTCCATTATATTTTGAGGGATAGAGAATACACTCTTTTTGATCTCTCTCCTATTAAATAGGGGTGAGAAATTTTGCTATAGTTTGGGATGACAGCTTTCCTAAGTTACTAATCTTTGGTTCTTATCTTAAGATCCCGCTCTAGGATTTTAATTATTCAGTTGGTAACCACTTTCTTGTCTTAGAATTTTATTGGGGTTCTAAGTTTAGCCTAGGGTTTCCTTCCCTCAAGATAGCAAGAACTTGTGTTTACTCCTCTCGCAAGTCAAGCGTAAAATAAGTCTATTTACCATTTTGAAATAGTTGCGAGCATCGAATGTAACTTGGCGAATAGTCATTCTTCTTGTGGGTACGACATTCGACCTTTCTTGTGTTAGCTTCGAGATGTATCATATTTTGAAAATGATATACCCAAGAGTGTTTTGGATCCATGGCGGCTGGCTATTGGGGTAGAGACCAAAGAGCATGTTGACTCTAAGACTGACTCTAAGTCAAAATATGGACGTAAGGGCAACTTGGCCTATTTGCGATTAGAACCCTAGTTGAGTCGAATTAAATCTTAGCCTCACTCATCATGTAGGATTTCATTTACCACATTGGCCCTTGCAATTAAGCTTATCACTTCACATGTGCATCTTTAATCTACCTTTTTAGATGCATCCCTATTATGTGGTACAATTGAGACTATTCATGATGCCATGCAAAACTAGATGCATGTCTTTTTTGAGTTTTCGATACGATGAGGGATCCCCAGTACGTACTCATAAAAATTCATTCAAGTGAATTTATGCAATTCATAAGGCATGACTTAATTATTTAAATGTGAGTGTACACGAGTTCATTGTAAATGCAAGTTAATTCACTCCAATGGTCTACGCGATGCAATTGACCTATATAGGATATTTATGTACACCAGCAATCCATGATGCATTTGCAAAAGTTCAAACCTAATACTTGACTTAATTATTGCCACAACCCATAGATGCTTAATCTATTCACGACAATTCATGGTTATTAAGCCTTTCAACTACCTTTCAAGCTAAGCAAGTTACGTGATGCGAGGTATGATTTCTTCCTAATGATGTTTATGCTTAAATATTTGACTTCAATTACTAGACACGATAGCGGTACCCGGTTTTGGATTGTTGAGTTAGCGTTCAGACTTGATAACCTATTCGTGTTGATGGTGGCATCTTTGCCGGATCCTTCTTCCATAGTCCTAGCTTTTCCAGTTACTTGGGAGAGTTTATGCTTTGAGGAAATTTCGGAGTTGGAATGCATTCTTTACTCCTCTCAAAGGACTCCTTGGTGCTGATGTTCCCTACACCTTGTCTTGACTTCTGCGATCTCCTTTTGAACTAGAAGAAATCGATGGAGAGGTCTCGGGAAGTGTTGATGGGGAGAGAGGGTGCTTGAGGCTTCGTCCAGGTAAGGAATTGTCCTTGGGCCTCTTCTCTCTCTCTCTCTCTCTCTCTCTCTCTCTCTCTCTCTCTCTCTTTCTCTCTCTTTCTTAAGCTTAGCAGAAGGGGGGAAAGAGAAGAATGGCGTGTTCATTCCTTTGCTTAAGGAGAGGGGGATTATATAGGAGAGAAGTGGGTATTAATTTTTTGGGGGGGGATGCTATGATAGGGGATCCTTAACTACACAGGACCCCCCAGATCTTTCTACCACCATGCGGCCTACTAAGGGAAAGGAAGGGATATTGGGGGGGGGGGGGGGGGGTTGGAGGTGGCACACGTGTGCCCTCCCCCCCATCAAATTCATCGTCATCGTCATCGCCGCTCCCATGGCCTTTGACAGCCTACTTCCCGCCACATCACTCCCTTTCACTACCATGCTCTCCTACTTTACTCCCATTGTCCGTCGACTTCTAGTTTGACTCCCCCTCCCTTCGCCAATCGATGATGTTGATGGGGGGAATGTAGTTTAATTTAATTTGGTTAAAAAAAAGGGGGGAAATCTAACGACGAGGGCATAAGATTATTTTGATAAAAAGAAGGGGTCCTTATAGCAGCGACGGAGGCGGACTATTACAACCATGCATGCTCCTCACTCCTAATTGACAAGTATCATGCATGGTTAAATGCAACAATGATGATGGCAATGAGTATGGTAGCGAAATCCTATACAGACAACTTGAATGAGTATAGTTGGATTAGCTTGATGGAGGATGTTATCAATGAGTATGGTAGCAAAATCCTAGAGACAACTTCAATATCACTCTCACTAGGGGAGAAAATGGATAAAGATGGCTAAGGAGCTCTTGGCAAAAGAGGTATCTAATGTCCCATTGGATAGAGGAACCAAATGGGATGCTCATGGACATTTTTGTTGCAAGGATGACATAATGGGGCTCATGGCAAAAGAAGACTGATATGGCCTAATGGATGGAGGGACGAAATGGGATCCTTGTGACCCTAGTGGATTCAAACTTCCCACTTCCATCAAAATCAGCCATAGCCAAGGATGAAGAAAAGAAAATGCCCCCTCCAAAAGTAGACTCTAAGAGTAAGGGCAACACCAAATCTATTACTAGGAAGAAGAGCACAATCAACAAAAAAGTGAGGGAATGCCCAAGATCTTTCCTTTGAAGTTCAAGACATCCCCTCTCATAGCCAATGAGAAAAGAGTGGCCTTGAAAACCTATTCTTGCCTCTTGAATAATTTGATTCTTTTCTGACTTGCAAGAGCTTGTTGTTCTATAAGATCTAACTGCTCAAACCAACTTTCACATTCTCTTAATAACTCTGTAGCCACAAGACCCTTATTTGGTTTTAAAACCCACTCATAGAAAGTCTTGTGGGTAATAAAATTGGTGTCTTCAATGTAAACTTCTTCTCGGAGTGTCTTCTTGAAAGCTACCCAGCTAGCATCATGCATGTATAATTCAGTAACTTGGGCTTTCAATTCATGTATAGTGACATGTATAAAATACTGGCTCCATCCAAGTTGAGCCACCCCAAAGAACTCCATATTTTGAGCATAGGTATGCAAATATGCAAATACATTCCTTCCATTAAACAACTTCATCTCATGCTCTACTGCTTGCAGAGCATTCATCATAATAGTTTCTGTTTGAGCAGAAGCCTGTATTACTTGTTTTTGTTGTTGTACCTCCATAAGTATGTTTATATTCTACACTAATTGCTACAAAAAATCACTACCAAATGTGCTTAAAGGTTCTCCCATCTTGCCTTTCCTTGTAACAATCTTTCACGTCAAGTTCACCAATATGTCGAAGGGGCTTTGGTCAAAAGGTCGTATCCATTGGGGATCAGAGAGAGAATGAAGTAGAGAATATGAGATAGAAGAAAAGAAGAAAAATAGACAAGTGGTACACAAGATAAAGACAAAGCTCAATGAATCAAAGCACTATGTATTGATAGAACATGAGAAGATAAACAAAATCCTTATCTCGGACTACTTAATAGCAATCTCCAAGCATTAGATCTCCTATAGCTCCTCAGTAGACCAAAAATGCATTCCAAACATTAACTTGTTCTCTATTGCTTAGACAAAAAATTTGATGGTTCCATTGGCTTTGAAAGGGGGTAAAATCCCAAGACACCTAATTAGAATTCTCTGAGATCGCTCCTTCTTCTCCCTATGATTCAAGGTGCTATTTACTGCCTTTGTAAATAACGATCGCGCACGGTGTGATTTCAGAAGCCCTTCTTTATTTGCATGAGATCTCCAAAACCGTTTGAAAAAGTAACTTGCTTTTTGCATGTCACCATATTCTAGAAGTTTTTTACACATTCTTAGGATATTTTTAAGAAATAATATCCAAAATATAAAAAATAGACTAAACTTATCCGAAAATCTTGTATTTTGGAACTAACCATACTATGGACACTAACACTAATGACTAATATGACATTGACTCTCTAGATTCGTAAGACAGCCGGATGATGATGCACTCTAGGTTTTTTCATAGTGTGTATATGTAGCGACGTGACAACGTGGATGTCTGTGTAAAATGTGATAAGTTGGGTTTATTTTAGGAATTCAATGTGGTTTGTTGTGTACGAAAAAAATAAAAAAATGGATACCTCCAAGGTGTGTGTATGCACCCTAATCTGAATGCACACACTAAAAAGTAATGACCACGTCCACCATAAAGGAAACCAAAATACAATCCAACTAGGTTGAAAGTTGACAACATAAGTAAAAAGACCAAAACATGGCATGCATTTTTTAATAATTTATAATTTATTTTTATAGATTTATGAAATTTTATGATTTTTTTCTTTTTTAAGTTGAAATAAATGAATTTGGAAATGCAACTAGGAATGAAAAATGTGGAATTCTGAATGGGTTTTTTAAGAGTTTTTAAATATTTGTTAGTCATTTTTGCGAATTCTTGAAGATTTTTAATGAAAAGTTTAGTTTTATGGTGGATTTTTAATTTTTTTATTTTAAACAAATTTCAAATGAGATTTACTATCCAAAAATTTATGCCTATATTTTTGATTTTTTCACCATTTTTTGTAATCTTTTTTATTTTTTTGAGATTAAATTTTTATATTTATATTTATTTTTTTGTTGTGAAATTTTTATTTTTGTGTTTAAATGTTTTTAGCAATTTTAAAATTGGCAAGAAGGAGGGGTACCATGGTTTCCCACACTACACGTGAACATTTGCAATGAGCCCTATGGGACAAACAAAACCCTACGCATGTTCTCATGTATGAATGGAGGCAAAGAATCTTGGCCACATATGAACATATCATGCATGCATAAAAATCAAAACGAAAGCTTATGTGTAATTAGTAATTGAAAAGACAACATAATGAGGAGAAGAGAGCGTGGGGGTAGTGTCGGTGATAGTAGGGGGAAATTTTTGAAGGAGGAGGAGGAGGAGGAGGAGGAGCAACAACAATAACAATACCAACAACAACAATAGAAGAAGGAGAAGGACAAGGAGAGGAAGGGCAAGGAGAAGGAGGAGGAGGAGGAGGAGGAGAAGAAGAAGAAGAAAAAAATAATAATGATTAAGTACGAGTGCCCTTTCATCCCATACACAAGCGGGGGGTGGGGTAGAAAATTTTGAACTACCAGGATTAGGTAGGAACAGGGAGAGCATGGGCAGGGGGCTAGACGTGACACATTGGACCCACTAATATGCATCATGAGACAAAAAGAAGCATTCACGCGGCACGAAGGGACGTCGATGGACATAAAAATGCGAAGAAATTAATGAGGGACCAACTAGACATTGGATAAAGAAGCAAAAAAAAGGAAAAGTGGACATGACAATGGGAGAGCTAACTCAATGGATGCTTTTGGCGGTAAAGAGAAGCATGCACATGGAAAAATACCAAAAAACATATATGAAAATATAATTAGAGATTAATAAAAAAAAATTCATCTACCAAAACAGAATGTAATAAGAAGGAAAGATGTCTAGTTTTTGAGGTGATGGATAGGGCTATCAACAAGTGAAATTACAATTTCGATGAGAAACAAGGGTATTCACATGAAAACATACAGAAAATATCAAAGAAAAATACATGCAAACATGTGAAAATTAATAACAGGAAATTCATGCATCAGAAAGACATGTGATGAAAATAAAAAATATTCAAGGAAATGAAAGAATCAAGACTATAAGGTCAAAACACAATTTTGGAGTGAAAATGATGAGTTCATGTGAAAACACATATGATTCATATAAAATCCTTCAAAAATTAATAGCTTATGAAGCAGGACTCGAAACAAAGGGTAGTAAAAGGAAAAAGAGTCCAATTTGAAGGGGAAATTAGGGCTATAAGGTCGGATTTCAATTTCACAAGGATAGGTGGGACGTGCCCATGAAAATACATTTGAAGAGCGTAAAAATGGTAAAAAATGGATAACGAATGAATTGTAGGTCTGAACAAGGGATTATAAAAGGAAAAGATTCAATTCAAAGGGACGAATAGGATTCTAACATAAAAGTGTAGTTCGAGTGAAGCAAGGATGCATTCACATGGAAAAATGAAAAGAGGAAAATAGCCAAAGGGCAAAAGGGAAGGCCTTGGGTATGGGGTAGAATAGGATATATGGGTGGGGAAGAAGGACCCCAATAGGGCATAGAAAATACATTGTATCATTAAAAGGTCAGATAAAGAAGCATTTTTTATAAGTGTATACATAATAGATGTGCAAGGACATGTTTTCCCCCTTAAAACCTTAACAAACTGGTTTTGTTAATCAACATGGCCTAGGACTTGACAATCGAGACAGAACCCTCACGTCTCCATACTTAAGACATGACATACATATATAAACACAAGAGGTTGGGTTAGAAACACTTGGCCTATTAAGTCGATGGTCAATGCCAACAATTGTTTATGTGCGAGGTATGAGGATTGACCACACACAAGAGGTACTGTAGCTTGCCAAAGCATGCTCCAATCATGGCAAGGACCACACAACTGTTAGAAATGCGGGATCTAGAGCATGACATAACCGGAAGCTATGGAGAATGGAAGGAGAAGTGTAGACTCATGATGGAATGGACACTGTTTGTTACACAAGTGAATTAGGTTCCAAGATTGAGACTTGGACTCATAAACACAATCTTGTGTATGTGGACAATGACATTGACACTTTACTGAAATGAAAAGAGTACTATCATTGCATTAAGAAAGGAAGCAAGTACAATGCTTTATAGGAAAGTAGGAAACTGCAGTAGGCACCATTGTGCATATGGGATAAGTTAGCCTGCATGTCCTTGACCCTGAGACTCCATACAAAGAGGCTGTTTGAGTGTGATTGCTGATTCTCAACACCCCTCCTCAATCACAACTAGGAAAGGCACAAAGTGTGTAGAGGCTGTAATGAGAACCACCTGCAAAGTGTGGGCATACCACAGACATGGCAAAACACCAGAGGCTGTCGCAGAAAAAACTAAGTGTGGGTACCATAAACATGGTGGACATCCAGAGGCTGTAACAGGGGCCTCACAAAGTGTACAGGGACTGTAATTCCAAGTTACATAAGGAGTTTACATAGCTTATGGAAGGAAGCATTAGGGCAAGGAAAAATACAAGGCTATTAAAACAGTCTATCAGAATTATGAGAGTACAAGGACTGATGAGTCTTGTCCTTCCGATCCTGGTGATCTTCATCTTCTTCTTCCTTTGCTTCATTTTCTTCTTCTTCTTTGACTGCGACTAGATAGGCCTTTTGGGATCTCTTTCTTGCGTGGCAGAACTTCTCGGTGTGTCCGGTCCTTTTGCAGAAGTCACAAAAGAGCTGATCTTTCTTGCCTTTGTAACTGTTGCCAACATATAATGCATGCTCATCTCTAGAGGTACTTGGTTCTTCTTTAGTTTTTAGCTTCTTTTCTTCTTCTAACAGTGATGCCTGGATATCAACAAGCTCAGGATTTGGCATGTTGATTAAAGTTGTTGATACGTTATTATATTCAGGAGGCAAGCTCTTAAGTAGAACACCGATGCAAACATCTTCATCCATTTTAATGTTTATTCCTGCAAGTTGGGTTAGGAGTCCTTCCACGTAATTGAGATGTGTGGCAAGTGATGTGCTGGACTTCATTTCAAGCCTGAAGAATTCAATCAGGAGACCATACTTTGATGATTTAGATTGTGCACCGAACAGGGTGTCAAGTCTTTTCCATGTATCCTGTGAGGTCTCACAGTTATCCACATGATGGATATAACTGTCGTCTAGCTCCAATTTGATAATGGCCTGGGCTCTGTCATCATTCTTTTGCCAAGTAGTTGCAAGGTCCGCGTCCCGCGGTTTCTTCTCTTTGCCATTTGTGATGGCCCAGAGACCCTTCTTCATCAGGATGAGCTTGATGCGGGTTTGCCAAGTGTGGAATCCGACTCCTTTGAATCGAGCATTTGGCGAGTCTTTGCCCATGTTAGATTTACGGGAACAGTAGCAAATCAACTTCAGACTTTATTAGATTTGAGCAACAGAAGAATTGATTGAGAGACACAAGTGCTAAAAAGCACTAACTTAGTGTCAATGAATACCAAATCTGCAAAAGTCTTTTACTCCAAGTGATCTTCCCCTTCTTGATTTGATGCTGATGCCTTCAGATCTGAGTGACAGTACTTTAACGAACTTCAGAGAGTATTGCTCAGTGATTAAAATCACTGTTGATAACTTCAGTGAGAGAAATAGTGAAAAATGTCAAGATTTTGAAGCTTTTGGCTATGGTGGAATTAGGGTTTCTGAGACAGGGGCCTAGTTTTTTGTTGATTGCAGGAGCTACAGTGGATCATTTTCAAAACTTTTTACATATCTAGGAAGCTTATGTCATGGGCTACCAAAGCCCCATGGAGATTGTCAACATCGTGGTCAGTATGCAGCGCGCAGGTGCCGCGAACAGAATCGGCGCAGATCTGGACAGCGAGGTCGAATTTGAGCAATGCTGGAGCTGTAGATCATCAATGTTGGTGTTTAAAGTGACAGGAAGCTGCGCCCTGAGCCAAGGAACATTTCTCCAGAAGAAATCGTGTTGAAATTCTGCCTGATTGAAGAGTTATGGAAGCTCCAAGCAAGGTAGGTCCTGTCTGGCTATGGCAGACACAGAACAGAGATTGAGGATTTTCACAATGCTGAGCTCCAGATGGTCCAATGTCCTAGATTGATGTGATACAGGGAAGCTTTATGAGTTGGGGAATACTTTTCCAGAAGGAAGCTCCAAGAGATTTGACCTGTGGAGTGAGATATAAGCAGTTCAATCTGACAGGGTGCTGCTGGCTATGGCTGCCATGGAAGCTTCAGTGAGAGTAGAGTTGAGAAAAGAAGTCATACACTGACACTGAGCTGGATGGAGGTTCAGAAGAGTCAAGAGAGGCTGGAGAAGCAATGCCATGCCCAACTGGGCTCTGATACCATGTTAGAAATGCGGGATCTAGAGCATGACATAACCGGAAGTTATGGAGGATGGAAGGAGAAGTGTAGACTCATGATGGAATGGACACTGTTTGTTACACAAGTGAAGTAGGTTCCAAGATTGAGACTTGGACTCATAAACACAATCTTGTGTATGTGGACAATGACATTGACACTTTACTGAAATGAAAAGAGTACTATCATTGCATTAAGAAAGGAAGCAAGTACAATGCTTTATAGGAAAGTAGGAAACTGCAGTAGGCACCATTGTGCATATGGGATAAGTTAGCCTGCATGTCCTTGACCCTGAGACTCCATACAAAGAGGCTGTTTGAGTGTGATTGTTGATTCTCAACAACAACAACACCCAGGGAGATAGCATTATTGATGAAGACTCATTAAGTTATCGAGACAGAAAATATAGCAGTTAGCTCAATAGCCACTCATGTTAGAATGATAGATTAGTCTCACACCCCACAACTCACGTCACTTTTGGAGAGAAATTAAAAGAATCCATATCTCACATTTGGTTTAGAAATTGACAAGGGATATTGTTCACAACGAGTATGCCAATGTGTACAATTGATGGTGTATTAATGTATCCCAACCAATCTAGCATAGGTGCAAGAAGAAAGGCCAAAGAAAAGAGTGACGTGTCCTAATGTAGTGACAAAGGCCCGTTTTGTGTGTGCATAGAAAAATGTGAACATACCTAATGTAGAGTAATAGGATAGTGTACCAAGAGGGGTGGCTTCCAAACTATATCTTGGAGAGGCCAATTGACGAGTTAGTTGATTTGGACTATGGGTTATTACCACCTTTTTTGTAGCCAACTTCTTGCCCAAGGGTGTTTGTCATGCTTTCTTGGAGCGAGGCCTTTTATGACATAGAATTTCTTCATTTTCTCATGTAATAGTTTACTTGTTTTTCTTAAAAAAATTATTTTCTCTTTTTCCTACTCATGAGGGTGTTTTCCATCAATTTCCCAAAAATAGGTCAGTATGGTAGGGACTGAAGTCATTTTCTCCCATAATCTTTTTTGTTTGTTTGTGTTTTTGTCTTTTTTAATAACAAGAATCTTAGTGTTCAGAGCCAACCCTATCACATTTGTTGGATTGGAAGGAAGGGAAGCATAACAAGGTCAAGGGATGGAACAAAAGGTACAAAAGAAATCATCCACTTTATCAATAGAATCCAAATGATGATGGCTAGTAGAATCAACATGAGAAGCATTAAAGAGTGACACCAAAGGGAAAGAGGGGTTGTCAGTTGTGATTGCCAAGATCCTCAGGGAAGGAAATATTTCTTCAAGTGACAGCCATTAGTTAGAAAGGGATCATTAGAGGCATCTATAGCCTAGATCTGAACAGAGCTATGAGGATTGATTGCAAGTAACTTGCAAGGGCCCATCCAATTCTGTTGAAAATTTCTAGAAAACTTGCCAAAGCATGAATCATAGGTAAGGATGAGATCATCTTCTTTGAAATCTTTCTATTTAATGACGTTATTATGGTAAGCTTTGCGTTGAGATTGTGTGGCTTCCATGCATTGTAAGGCCATCCTTCGAGTCTTTCTAGACATTCAAAGCGCATGAGACAACACTATAGGGACTTTGTATCTCCTAGGTGCTTTGTGATGGCTACTTATTGTAGAGAGTGAATTTTGGCTCAACAGGAAAGATGGTTTCTGTACCATAGACCAACTGGAAAGTTGTTGTCATGTTATGGCCTTATGGGAGGTTCTATATATCGAGAGGGCTTTTGTAAGTCGATTATCGCAATCGTGATGATGTGTAGCAATTGTCCTTGTGAGGATCAAACAGAGGATACGATTGGTGGCTTCCACATGATGGTTGGCTCTTGAGTCTTAGGATGTAGACTTATGATGGAGGATCATGTAGATCTCTGTTAGCTCTTCCATGATCTTATTTAGAAAGTGAGTACTATGATCACTTACTAGCTCCAAGGGATGACCAAATTGGGTGACTATGTTCTCGTACATGAAGAACAGAGCCATGCTGTTGCCATCATCACACTTGAGAGCTTTAGCTTCACACCACTTTGTGGCATAATCAGTACTAGAATGTATTTGTTCTGCTTCCTTTTGGTTGGAGGGTCTCAATGGGACCCATGAAGTCAATGCCCCATTTCTCAAATGGCTTCAAGGGAAGGATAGGCTATAGTGGCATTGTATTGGTTTTTGTAGGCTTTCCTATTCATTGATAGACCATCACAACTCTTATAATAGGAGAGTTGGCTATTAGTATCCTTTGAGTAGAGCTTTCTTAGCCATCATTTCCCCTGCAAAGTGTCCAACACACGGCTCATCATGGCATGCTTTCAACATGATCCCAATCTCATCTCATGCAACACATCTTTGTAGTGTTAAGATATGTAAGCTCAGTCAGTCTACCTATTATCTACTGACATGCTTTCAACATGATCCCAATCTCATCTCATGCAACACATCTTTGTAGTGTTAAGATATGTAAGCTCAGTCACTCTACCTATTATCATGGCATGCTTTCAACATGATCCCAATCTCATCTCATGCAACACATCTTTGTAGTGTTAAGATATGTAAGCTCAGTCAGTCTACCTATTATCTACTGACATGATAGCTAGGTGTGTGTAGTTGTCTATCATATGTGTGACTTGAAGAAGTCTGTACTTGAGTTAACCATAGTTAGTTAGTGTAGTCACTTAGACCTAGTTCACTTTGCGTTACTCAGTTAGTGTGATGGAATAATGAAGTGAAGATGAGAGTATACTGCTCTCATTGTTTTGCCGCTATGTCTGTCTCTCTTTCTCAATAATTGAACATTGTATCAGAGCCATAAACCCCCGTGATGTGTGAAGCCCGAAAGCATGGCATTGGAGTTGTGAGGAGCTGGAGATTAAATTCCTACAGAAGTTCATATGTGGTAGTCATTTGCATTACTTCAAAGCAGGACAACAAACGTGGGTCTAGAATGTTGCACCTATTTTTTGGATTGAAGAAAAGGACAATACTAAGGCATGAAGAGAAACATTAAGAATAGTATAGAATCAGTGTGAAAGATCTACATTTGTGCCTATTTGTGGGTTATTAGGTTGGGGTAGCTTGCAATCATCGGTTTCTATGATTAATGATCACTATCTTGGGCATTGTTGGGCTTGAAGTTAAGCTCGCTCACTATTTGAGCTATTAAATACCCCATGAATGCTTTGTAATGAGCATATATGAATGCATCTACTTTGATAGGGAAAAATCAGACATGTTTTTAGCTATTAAATACCTGTATGGGCACACTCAACTACATGAGGTGGTTTGATAAATGTTTCAAAACGCATATGCCTTTGACCTTGTGCATTTGGCATGATTAAAAGGGGAAAATTTTAGTACTAGATAGCTTTACATATATGAAAATGCAAGCTGAAATCTGTCATCGAATGTATGACAAATCATACTTGATAGTTGAAGCATTGCGATGCTTGTTTAGTACTTGCAAAAGCCCGGATATTTTCCCTATGTTTTGGGAATGTGATGTGGATGTTCTTTGGATGTTGTGGGCTAGAAATACTTTAAATTTGGACTGAATTCATTGATGGTCATACAGTGGCTGACTATTTATAGCATGTAAAGAGTTTGTTTGGCACTGCTAATGGTCATAGATACTACCATTGATGCCTATATGTCTCGACATTGAACTTTGAAGGTTATGGTGCATGTCGGAGATGTTTTGAGGGTTTTGACATGAAAATGTTTTCAGGCTGTTTTGAGGTTGTTTTGAGCTGAAAATGATTCAGTTTGCATAGGCAAATAAGTGCTGGACATTACAGATTGCTTGTCTGTCTATTGTTACATAGCTTGGTTGCATACAAGATATGCAAGAGATGAAGTCTACATGAACATTCCATCATGTCTAGATGTCTTGCCACATCTTTGGGGATGTTTTTTACATGTCTATGAACTGAAATACACTAATTATAGAGATTTAGTGTAAACTTTTTTTGGGCTGAATATTTCATATAGAGCTTACTTGGTCTATAGTAATAGTCAAACATTGTTTAATTTAAATTGCATTGAATACATAGAGTTGTAGAGACGGCAAATCTTGAAAGAACCGATAACATAACTCAAATAGTGGGTGACAAATTAGATGAAAATAACTATGCTATTTGGAAGTTAAGGATGGTGATTTTTCTCATTGGCAAGGGCTATTGGGACTTGGTTAACGGGTGCGGAAGCTGAGCATAAGCTTCTCGAAAAGGGTCAACCAACTATTGCTAATAAGCTTAGGGCTGATTGTGCATGGACTGAAAGATCCCAGAGAGTGTTGCATTGGTTGTCCTTTATGTATCCCTAACACAATGGTCATGCAAATAATGAATTGCAAATCACTTGAAGATGCTTGAAATATTTTTTTGATGAGACACTATGGCGCGACTACTAGTTCACGCAAAATTATGTTAAAGTAGAACTTTAACACAATGGATAGGAAAGGATGGTCCATACAAGATTATGTGACTTAGATCAAGACTATTGCAGATTAGTTAGCTCTTGAAAGAGTTGAAGTAGATGATGATGATATGGTGGCTGTGACCTTGAATGGTCTAGGACCAGAATATAAGTCCTTTAATATGTCAATTTTAGTCAGGATTGAAAGGCCTAAATTTAATGAATTGGTATCCTTGCTTATCCATGAAGAAGCGAAATTGGGTTTGGCTATGAGCTCAAGTATCTCTAAAGCAAATATGTAGCTTTTTATTCTAATCAACGAGGCCATGGTTCTGGTGCCAGAGGTTCTAGTCGTGGTGGAGGAACCCAATAGCTCATGCATCTCAGCACGAGCAAAGTTAGTAGGGATTTTCTAGTAGAGGTGGTAGATACTCCCATGCGAGGGGGAGATCTCAGTCTAGGGGTAGAGGATCCTAGCATACTTAGTCTAGTCATGAAAATGCAAACAAGAATAAAGATTGTCATTACTATTGCAAGCATGGCCACATTGCAAGAAGAGTGCCAGAAGAAGTAGGCTTATCAGGAGGGTAGACAACATGGACACTATGCATCTTCTAGCCATATAGAGCCTAAGACTAGTGAGAGACTCTTTGCTATGACTTATATATGCAACAAGGGCAAGTAGCAAGGAAATACTGATAATGTTTGGTATATAAATTCTAGTGCCTCAAACCACATGCCACCACATGGTGAGTGGTTTGATGAGCTGAAAATAGGTGCTAATGGTTATGTATGTACTAGAGATGATTCTCAGCATGACATAGCACACACAAGGATTGTTTCTTTAGTTATGTTTGATGGCAAAAAAAGCACTTGCATGATGTATTGCATGTTCCTTTGGTCACCAAGAATTTGTTATATGTAGGTTAGATGGTTGAGCAGAACAACCTACAAGTACGATCTAATAGAGATGGCTACTTCATAGAGGAGTATTGCAAAGGATGTAGATTGGTTGCTAAAGGCTAGAGACATGGTAGGATGTTTACACTGGATGCAAACATTCCTAAATTGAATGCTACTATGTTTACTCATGATGGGGCAAGTATTTGAGACATTAATATGTGGCATAAATGGATTGGACATATAAATGTCCAAAAGGTAAAAAATATGTAGCATAAGGAGCTTGTTACAGGGCTACCACAAGGTCTAAGTATGCTGATTTGGAATATATATGCTCAACATGTCAATTTGTGAAATAAGCTAGGTTTCCATTTTCCAAGAATACACGGAATAGTAGCATGCCTTTACAGCTTGTGTACTCAGATGTCTAGGGAGTTTCCCATAATACATCACTTGGTGGGTCTCAAATCTATGTGGCCTTTATGGATGACTATAGTAGGTACACATGGATATACATCTTAAAGCATAAAGATGATGCACTGGATAGCTTTGTGGATTTTAAAGCTCATGTTAAAAATGAGCTTAACTATTATGTCTCATGCTTATTCTCTGACAGTGGTGCAGAGTATGTTTCAAAAGAGTTTGGTAGATACTTAGCAAATGGGATCACGAGGCAATTGACTTACAACTATACTCCACAACAGAACGGAGTTGTTGAAAGAAAGAATAGGGTGATTATGGAGGTAACCAGGGCCATGTTAAATGAGAAGGATATGCCGTTGCATTATTGGAATGAAGCAGTACTTATGGCTATCTATGTTATGAATATAACATCTATAGTAGGGCTACATGAAAAGACACCTTATAAGTAGCTCTATGGCTATAAGCCAGATATCCAACATTTGAAAGTATTCGGTAGTATTGCCTATGTCCATGTTTCAGATGATAAACAAAGAAAACTTGACCCTAAATCAGTGAAGTGTATTCTTATTGGATACTCCTAGGAAAGGAAGGCATAGAAGTGCATTGTTGCGACTACACGAGAAATATTGCTCAGTCATGATGTTGTGTTTGATGAGTTAGCATCTTGGTATGGTGCTAAGAAGGCTACAATATATGATGACACTTCACAAGATACATATGCTGAAAATAGATAGCACGACACTTTTTCTACTAGTGGACCTTCTCATGATGCCTCTAGCAATGTAAGTCCTTAGACAAGAAGGCTCCACAATCATGGGTCTCCATCTAGTAACATGGATACATCAGTGAGAGGGAGAGATATAGGAAAAGAGAACTTTTTTGATGATATTATAGGTCTATTGACTTTAGGGTATGACTCTTCTAAGAGTCTTGATAGTGAGTTTGTTATACCTAGAGTGGTTACACCTGTAGTTAAGTAGAGATATGTACTACCTGATGAGAGAGTAGAATCTAGTTCACCTCTATTGCGGAGATCGTAGGGAGAAAGGAAGTTTGTGGATAGACTTGCCTATAGTGGATACTTAGTGAGACATTATGAATACATGACATGTGTTGAAATACAAAGAGCCTATGTCTTTTGCAGAAGCAATTAAGAAAAAGAAATGGTGCAAGGCTATGGATGATGAATACGAGGCCTTGCTAAAAATAAAACATGGGATTTATTTGAGTTGCAAGACAATATTTTCACTGAGTGTAAAGATTCGCATGGTGGTTTCATCTCAAAATTGGAAAGATTATTACCTCCTTTTCCACACATCTCGAGCATCGAAATCTTCCCATTGATGACACCATGCAACTTTTTGCCTCTTTGAGATTGAGCTACACCTCGATCACATAGTTTCTTTAAAAAACAAAAAGGTAAGTGAAAACACAAGGGCACGTATAGACCAGGCGGATGACCATCCTTCAAGATAGATGGTTGTCCGATGTCGGAGGGGTTTTTCTCGAAAGGTCGAATCCACTAGGGATCAGAAGTAGAAGGAAGTAGAGATAGGAGATGGAAGAGAAGATAGAGAATATCCAAGTGGTAAACACTACAAAAACAAATCACAATGAATTGAAACAATATGTATTGAAAGAACCTGGAATCTTTGCACTACTTAGAAGCAATCTCCAGGCATTAGTTCTCCTGGAGCTCCTTCATAGACCAAAAACGTGGATAAGAAAAATCAGCTCTTTCTCTGCTACTCGGAACCCAAATGTGATGGCTCCGTTGGCTCCGAAAGGGGGGTAAAACCCAGGACACTTGATCACGGATCTTCCAAAACACTCCTTCTTCTTTCAATTCAATCTGCAGTTTTCAACCTGTTTACAGTGATCGGGACGTGCGCGATTTCATCAATCTGTCCTTCTTGTGAAAGTCCCCTAATTGGCTGAAAAAGCAACTAGCTTTTTGCATGCCATCCTAATCTAGAAGCTTTTTCTAACTTTTTCGAAGTTTTACAATAAATAATATAAAAAAAAGACTAAAATTATCCAAAATTCTAGTATTTTCAGATAATCCATGCGACTCACACTAGTACTATTGGCTCAGATCACATTGACTCTCTAGATCAATAGAGAAGTCGGATGATGATGCATTCCATACTTTTTCACAATGTGTCCTCATAACATCACAACATCCACCCCCTCTGAACCTGCACATCCTCCGATATGTGCCAAAATCCTAGTTGTCACCGGATTATGAGTCCTCCTCATCCTCTGCAATCATATCCTTTACTTCTTCATCTTCCATATCTTCCTGGCTAGCCTCTCTATCATGGCCACTATTTTCTTCAAATTCTGGCAACTCATAGGCAGTAGATTCCTGCCTTTTGAATAATTTGATTCTTTTCCTTGCTATCGGAAGTTTTATGGCTGTCCCATATAGCTCATTTAATGCATAAGTAGCATTATCAAACACCTGTCTTACCACATAGGGTCCAAACCATCTTTTGGAAACTTTACGCATGGCACTATGCTAGTTATCTAAACTGCTATCATAAACCAATACCCAATCCCCATCTTGTATGGTTCTTAGTCTCAGTCTATGTATTTTGTCAAACCGTTTCTTGTTCTGTATCCTTGCTACCCTTAACTTTGTAGTTGCTACCTCTATGTCTTCTGACTTTCTTTCCAACTGTCTAATGCGTAAGGCCAACAAATCCTCTCAATTCAATTCCTCCTCCCAAGGTAACACACTCCATGTGACTGTCATCTCTTCTATCGGCATGATAGGTTTTTGACCATACATCAATTTTGCAGGCATATATCCTGTAACAGGATTATGAGTTGTTCTGTCAGCCCACAAAGCATAAGGGAGCAATCGTGGCCACTCTTTTATATTCTCTCCACATGCTTTTGCCAATGTCTTCACAATAGGTGGATGACCTCTTTCACTTTTGCCATTTCCTTTAGGGTTATAGGCTGAAGTTAAAGCAAGCTTTATCCCCAACCGTGCAAAGAAATCATGAGCTTCATCTGCATCCAACTCACCCCTATCTGCTGTAAATTTTCCCACACAGCCATATCGATAAAAGATCTCTTTTAAGAGAAAAGTACATATGGCATTTGTCGTCTTAGTACGTAGAGCTCTCCCTTCCACTTGATTAGTCAAGTCTTCACGAGCAAGCACAAGATACCTCATTTGCCAAAGACTTGTAGACATTGTGACCAAAATCACCACCCACTTAAAATGCCCTACTACCAATATCTTTCTTTGATTTTTGTAAAAGTACCCCAAACACCTCTATGACCAGCCCACAAGCTTTCATGAAATTCTTGCATTACTTTTACTTGTGAAGCTCTGTCACCCAAAACTCGCATTGGTATACCCTGTTTCTTTTTAGCAGGTTTCCACAAGTATCCATCTTTTAAGAAAAATCCATAGGCTTTCCTCTTGATCTTCTTAAACTCCTCATCTGACCATTCATCTCTCTTTGTTAATGTATTGAGATATTGACCAATCTCAGCCACTCTCCTGCATATTTGTCTTCCAGAAACACTTCTACACAAGATGCAAAACATCTAAAGTGTCTTCTCTTTGTTGTCCAAGCTTCTGTTAATGCTATAGCAACACCTTGCATTACTAAATTCACTCTTGCAACATCATTTTCAGCCATAAGAAAGTCATCTTCTTCCTCCTCATCCATCATCCCATCTTCATTCTCATAGCGTGCTCGAGATAACATGTCTGCCATCACTGGGTTATCTACTTCTGCAATATGCTGAAATTCAGGGTTCAAAGATTTGATGTATGCAATCCACTGGAGCATAGCAATGTCCAGGGTAGCACAACTAGTAATCATACCCAATACCGATAAACAATCAGTCTCAATGACTACATGAGCATCCATAAAATAATCCTTATCACATTTAACAGCTGTCACAATTTCCCATAATTCTCTTTTAACCAGTGGATATCTTCTATGTCGTTCAGTCAATACTTTAGCACCAAAGCGAATTGCATATCTTTGTCCTTCCTCATCATCTTGCCCAATTGCCCATTCAATCTCGATTGGGCTTGTATCAATTGTAATAAAAATAGGCTTTCCACGTGAATAGTTAGCCTTTCTCAATGTAGGAGCAGATTTTAAGAGTTGCTTCAATTTCTTCATTGCTTTCTGATGCTTCCTTTCCCAATGAAATTTTTGACCTTTTCTTAGAAGCTGATAAACAGCATCGGCTACATGTGCAAAGTGAGGAATCCATATCAAATAGAACACACATGCACCCAAGAATCTACGCATCTCTGATACATTCGTGCATACATCTCGCATTCTATCAATCCCATCTATTTTTGCTGGTGATGGCCTTCGCCCATAAGGCCCACACATATGCCCAACAATCAAAACCTCTTCAACTCCAAAGACAAACTTTTGTCCAGAAAGAGTTAAATGCACCTCTTCTAGACATGTCAAAATCCTCTCACAATCCACAATATGATTTGCAACAAACTGTCTGCATCCATGAGCATCCATCTCTTCATTCTTTTCATCCACTGCACACCCTTTGATTGGAACATCATCCAAGAAGGGCATAGTCAATTGTGGTATAAAATCCCTGAGTACCCTATTCATAGCATTTGTCATGTGTGCCACTGAGTTTGTTGCACCCTGTGGGAGAGTACACATCCATACTAATGCCAAAGGAGTCTTCATGGTTGTGATATCCCTGCTTTCAATTGCAAGATGAAACTGATCATACCCTGAGTAAAGATCACCCAAAGAATAGATCGCTCTGCCTGCAAAAGCCTCTGCAAATTCATCAACCATAGGACCTACACCCACATTTCTTATGGTCACTTTATTGACCAGTTGCATGTCTTAAATAAATCTCAAAGCCCCGTTCTTTTTTGGCACAGTAAACCAATGATTTGAGTACGGGGCTGAAAAAGGCTCCAAAATCTTCATGCAATTATTTTCATTTAGCAAATCCATTAGCTTTGGCAAGTAAGATTTAGGCACTGGAATAGGCCTCAAGTTCCATGGTACACGTGACACAGTAAATATGACCATATGAGAGACAACATTTGGATCCACACAACCTATTTCACTTGGTTGAAATGCAAATGCCTTCCCATGTCTAGCCAACATATGCATAAAACAGTTTCTCTCAGTAGGCAAAAGAAACCCTTTTGCACCAACTTTCAATTCTTGTAATGTTTCAGATGTAAACTGATGACCTATATCTTTAGGATCTCGTAAGCTTGGCTGCCTTGAGACTTTTTCATACAAACCCTGACTCTCTGGTGGAAGTGGAAAAGCAATTGGTTTCACCTTTTTATCAACTGTTTTGTTCTTTGTCTCCACAAGTGCTTCATCCCATTGTAATACTTCCTGCTGAGTAAACAATGCTATAACATCATACATATCCAAAGAGCATACTGACAACACTATGTTTTCAGTCTCATTTTCTACATGTATAGTTGCTGAAATTTCAGCCATAGTGCCATTAATATTCAACCCATAAAAGATGCCTGAAATGCCATCATTTTCAGCTAACAATCCCAATGATCTCAGTTTCTTAATAGCCCATTTCATAGATATGCATTCAATCCTACACATAGCTTCCATAGGCTTAAACCAACATGAATTGTTTGTTGTAAACTGAGAATTACCAATAGTAAATACATGCTTCATTTCATCAAGAGGCGAGTACACCCTCTGAACAGCACTACTGTAGCCCCGCATTATAGCAGTGCTTAATGAAAATCCAGGTCTTTGAATTCCCTTGCATTTGGAACCAAAGGAGACTCTCGAAGCGTATCACGATTTCTAGGATGATTAACACAAATAGTAAGAAATTGGACTGCTTTTCTCCCATCTTTGCTTATGACTCTTGCATAAGCAGAACCATCATCAAGCACCTTTGTTTCCATACGCACACCTGTAATATAGGACTGTTCCAAAATCACGGCATATGAGGAATTATCTTGCACAAAGAAGTGTTGCTCTTCATGTACATCACCAATCGTCACTTTTATATTAGGACATGTAGCATAGAGCTCCCCTGAAGAATTATTTGCAGCCCTCATTCAGCAACCATGATCAGTGTCTACAGGCCATGCACCATTTTCATACAATCCACACTCAATGACATTTGTCTCAGACCCATGGTCAAGTAAAGCAACACAAGGAGTTTCACGCTCCCCTATTTTCACTACCGTTTCAGTGGTAGCTCTAGCCCAATGATTTCTTATGTAGTGACTTCGAGGAATAAATCCTAGAGTCTCTTCTCCATATTGTTGCATTTGCCTTACTCCACCATGCATATTGCTACAAGAAAATGCATTTTCAACCACTTTCTTCTCTTTTCCACATATTATCTACTGATTAGTAGCATCCTGCACAGATAATCCAGTACTTACTTCATGCTCATATTCAGCCCGATGACCCAACAAACTAGTTTCCTCTTCAAATTGTAGCAATGCACTAGTGGTAGCACCAAAAAACTGACGCTTCCTTTTAATTATGCCAATGATCTCATCATGAAATTCTCGCTTGGCAATGCCAAGCACCTCTCCCAAGGTAAATTCCACCCAACTGTTAAAGATCCATTCTTCAAGAACCTTCTTAAGATCTGTGGCTGTCTCAATGTCAGATTGCAACTTATATCCTAGCTGCTTGCCCTTCTTTTTCCCCTTCTGTTTGTTATCTTGTTTTTGCTTTTGACTGATCTCTTCCATAACATGCTCGGGAGGTGGTTGATTTGCAGCTTTAGGCTGATCCACACTTCTTCTTGTCATTCTTTTAGATGTCCCTGCAATATCTTCATCTCTTTTTCGTTTTTCTTCCATAAGTACATCCTTGTTTTGTACCTTTGCTAAATATGCATACACTGAATATGCATCTACCGGTGATTCCCAACCAATTATGCCATGAATGTCTTGCCCTGCATGAGACATTTCACAATTAGTGACCTTTCTCTTTTCAGCTACATGTAAAGCATGTGCCCATATTTCAGTCTTTGGACCAACCATCACTTGGCCATGCATTCTATCCAACTGTAGACTAAAAGTAGAAGCATGTATTGCCGCATAAGCATTTCAGACAGCCAAGTCTTTCAACAACTTCTGCATACCTCCCTTTCCAAAATTCAAAGAAAGAGGCAATCCCATTTCTTATGCATGGATCTTGCCATCTTTCCAAAAGATAAGCTGTCGTGCCAAGGCCTCCTAATAGGCAGCACAATCCTTTCTCTCGTGCTACAAACTATCACACCACGTACATCTTTTTCCAGGCTTAGGGGTTGCTGCCCGTCCCCTTTCCTCTTGTCCTTTTTCATCCAATTTTGCAACCTTCAATTGAAGATTCCGCATCCCTTTGACCAATTCATCTAAGACATATTCCCTAACAGAGGGAACAATAGCAGGTACAACCATAGGGTTAGCCATAGAAGCGGGTGGCTTACTGGATACTTCAACTGTCTTACTCATAACAGTGGGCAAGCTAGAGATATGCAATCTTTCTCTTCTTTTATGCTTCTTCACAAACGGAGTAATAGCTTCCTTGATATGTCTCCACTCTGTTTTCAAACCTTTCTTTGTAGTTTGATCCTCTAGCAAATCATCAAGCTTCACTTGAAGCTCAGGATTAGCTGCCTGTAAAACAATTCAATTTTTTGACTCGCAAGAGCTTGTTGTTATGCAAGATCCAATTGCTCAAATCTACTTTCAAATTCTCTTAACAATTATGTAGCCACAAGACCCTTATTGGGTTGTATAACCTACTCCTGAAAAGTCTTGCGTGTATTCAAATTGGTGTCCTCAATGTAAAATTCTTCCCTGAGTATCTACTTGAAGGCTACCCAGTCAGCGTCCTGCAAGTATAATTTAGTAATCCGTGCTTTCAGTTCATGAATAGTAACACGTACAAAATACCGGCTCCATGCAGATTGAGCCACTCCAAAGAATTTCATCTTCTGAGCATAGATATGCACATATGCATATACATTCCTACCATTGAATAACTTCACCTCACGCTCAACTGCTTGCAAAGCATTCATCACGACACTTTCTGTTTGAGCTGAAGCTTGCATCACCTGTTGTTGTTGTTGTACCTGCATAAGCATATTCATATTTTTCACCAACTGTTGCAAAACATCATTGGAGATTGTATTCGAAGGTTCTCCCATATTATCTTTCCTTCTTCTCTGACAACCTTTCATGTCAGGTTCACCAATGTCGAAGGGGTTTTTGTTGAAAGGTCGAATCCACCAGGGATCAGAAGTAGAAGGAAGTAGAGATAGGAGTTGGAAGAGAAGATAGAGAATATCCAAGTGGTAAACACTACAAAAACAAATCACAATGAATTGAAACAATATGTATTGAAAGAACCTGGAATCTTTGCACTACTCAGAAGCAATCTCCAGGCATTAGTTCTTCTGGAGCTCCTTTGTAGACCAAAAACGTGGATAAGAAAAATCAGCTCTTTCTCTATTGCCCGGAACCCAAATCTGATGGCTTCGTTGGCTCCGAAAGGGGGGTAAAACCATAGGACACCTGATCACGGATCTCCTAGATCACTCCTTCTTTCAGTTTAACCTGCAATTTTCAGCCTGTTTACAGCAATCGCGACGCGCATGATTTCATCAATCTGTCCTTCTTATGAAAATCCCCTAATTGGCTGAAAAAGCAACTAGGTTTTTGCATGCCATCCTAATCTAGAATTTTTTTCTAACTTTTTCGGATTTTTACAATAAATAATATCAAAAATAGACTAAAATGATCCAAAAATCTAATATGCAACTCACACTAGTACTAATGGCTTAGATCACATTGACTCTCTACATCAATAGAGAAGTCGAATGATGATGCATTCCCTACTTTTTCACATTGTGTCCTCATAACATCACGACACCGCCCTTTTCCTTGCACAAAATTTTGCAATTACTATATAAAAGGAGCATTGCAATACATCCTAAAAACCATAGATTTTGAACTATTCCCTTGGATTTGTCAAAAGAAAAATTGGAAAAAATTTGATTTCTTATTTCTGGTGGAAATTGCAAAAAATTTTAAATAACATGATGCCGATTAGAGGAATTTTTATTAGGACTTCTTATTCTTTTTTTGGGAATATTTTTGAACATTAAACTCAAATTTTTTGATTTTACCCTTTTGATTTTACTCTTACTTTGCTATGTTTGGCATGGATGCTTTTGCTTTTGGTTTTTTCATTAAAAATAAAAGTGTTATTTATTTTTCATTGATGCATAAAAAATTTAGGCAAAATCCAATATGGCTTTGCTCTAATACCAAGTAGGAGACATTGCATGTCTAGATTCTTTTGGTGCTTCATGCCATGTTCTTTCAATACTTCGAGGTCGCTCACCCCAAATAAGAATATTAATCTCCTTTGCTAAGAGAAGCACTATTAGGTCACTCTCTTAGGCCAAGCACTCCAAATAAGAGTATAAATATATTTTGTGTCTTCGACCAATGTTGCCACCAAAGCATAGCTCATTTTATGCGCACACTGTCATGAATTTGAAATCTTGTAGTTGCATCTATGGCTTCCATCACTAATAGTTGTATGTGTGGGTCCCACCTAGTAATATTAAATTGAGGTTTATAGATGAATCATAAAACAATTCTAGATATTTAAGAATCACTTTATTTTAAGGGAACCATAAACCTCAATGAACTTGTGATGGAGTGTAATGTGTAATGAAGATTGCCTCAACTATTTCACATTGATAAACTCCACCCATGAAAATCTAAGAAGAGAATAACAAGAACTATTGCATGAAATGAATAAAGCATACCTATGCAATTAGCATGAGATTAAATGAATCTTTTGTTTAAATGCTTCTTAGAGGTTGATTGACGTAGTTGTTATTTCCAAAATGTAGTAATAAGAGAGCATTGCCATGTTTATCAAACACTATCCAAATCAAAGGAGAGAGAGAGAGAGAGAGAGAGAGAGAGAGAGAGAGAGAGAGAGAGAGAGAGAGAGAGAGAGAGAGAGAGAGAGAGAGAGAGAGAGAGAGAGAGAGAGAGAGAGAGAGAGAGAGAGAGAGAGAGAGAGAGAGAGAGAGAGTTACAACAAAGCAGCAGCAATATGAGCTAGGTTTAAAGAAAAAGATACATTGAAAAATATAATTAGTTTACCAAAGCTTCATGCTTTGAGTATTTTATTGTAAGGACTAATGCAAGAAAATCTAGGGTGCAACTACTAGTGGCACAACCTAGTTTCCATCTCTTTCACCCTCAAGGAAGTTACTATATGTATATCCTCTACATCACGTGCGTTCAAGGCCTATTTATAAATATCCTTATCTATGAATTTTGTAAAAATAAAACATAACCCTTTTCCATTCAATCTATAAATAACCCCTTTATATTATATCCTTCTGTATGTAAAAAAATGTATGAAAATGGTATTTTAAAATATCCCCACGTGATGTACACATATATTCATGAGTAACTTACCCAAGCTTTCACCATATTCGACTATATACCTTGTTCTTATCAAAGGGGTGTTACACATAGGAAAATCAACCAACCACTGGACTTGATTTATTATTTGTGTCATAGAGAAAGGTTTTATTAGGCAATCTCCAAGGTGATAGGTAATGGAAGCAAGAGAAATTAGAGCTTTAATTAATGATTGGGTATGTCAAAGGTAGAACAAGGGTGGATGGATTTCCAAATAGGAAATTTCTAAAACCAAAGGTTTTTAAGAACCTCAAGGCAACCACAATAGGGTGGTACCCTTGCAATTGAAGTCTAGGTGTTTACATTAGTTAGTGTCCAAGTATTGGCACATTTGAAACTTTACTAGGAAAGAGTATTACTCGAATTGATTTTTTTTCATAATTAAGTTTATTTTATAATATGGTTGATTGTGAATGTTGTACCATTGGGACTTAAGTTTGTATGTTTACATTAGTTAGTGTCTTAGTGTGGAGGTGTTTGGAACTTAATTAGGAAAAAGTGTTACTCTAATTGAACTTTTCACACAATTAAGTTTAGTTTACAATATGGTCGATTATGAATTTAATGAATAAGGTTGAATATACAAGATAGGCCATGAACTTGAGTTCCCTTAGCCTCCTACATACAAGGATGTCATGACAGAGGTGTGGATGATGGTTTTGTTTGTGGGCAAGGATGTGAACATGGTCTTCAACAACGTTTCTCAATCTTACTCATGTCCTAGCAACCATGAGGGTTGAAAATTATTAGGTTATAGAGCTCGTGGGGGAAGGCTCCATTGGAAAGTCTACAAAGGTAGGTGCAACTGTACTGGTCAGGTATGGAAAGAACCAAGCTTCATGACACTCTCGCATCCTTGTGTAAATGAATGGATTCACATACATTGTTCAGATGCATTTTTTTGTGCTTTGTCTCATAGAGCGTGGCAATGAAGCTCATCCTTCAACATAGCAAGTGCATCAAGCAAGAAATTGAGGTGATCCTCTTTTGCAAGGCATGCATAAAATCGTTGCCTGCCTAATCATGGTCACAATCTCAGTAATTGAATTTGTAAGGTAAATCCCTATGCTCAGGTAAGTTACTCATGAACATATATGCGCATCACATGGGTTCAAAATAAGGTATTAAAAAAAACCATTTTTATACATTTTTTACATATAGAAGGGTGTAATATATTGGGTTATTTTCATATTGAATAAAAAAGGGTTATCTTTTATTAAGGAAAAATTCATAGATAAGAATGTTTATAAAAAGGCCTTGAATGCACATGATGTAGAGGATATACATATAGTAACTTCCCCAAGTCCCTATGCTTGGCATGAAATTCCACGCATATAGCTCAAATCCAATTTAAGTTTTAATATAGAGCAACCTGAGCTCCCCCATCTCACTTTTGTTCATAGACAAGCAGCCTTGATCTTTCCTGTGTAGGGTAGGCACAGTTTGCAATTTTTGATACGTTAAGTGGTCCCTTGTGAAGTTGTTGCACCATCCGTTTGCCCAACATTTTTTTGTCCACTCAGTCTATGGGGGATTGCACCTCGCTAAATTTGAATGACTTGTGGGTAAAGTAGTGTGGTATTAGTCGCACAAGGAGCTTTAAGGATATTGGCATGGGAGTCTTGGTGAGTCAGGTGCAGAGGCTAAGGAAAATGAATAAGGATGTCATTGATGTTAGTTGTGCATCCACTATTGATACTTCTGTAGCACTTTCAACTTATTGTGTTGCAACTGGCATTCCTCCTATTGCGTTTTTGCCAACAAACAGAATCTAAATTGCTCGGTTGGTGCAAGGAAGTGCCAATGGGGTAGTCTTATTGAGCTTGGACACCAATTTTGTTAGGTGCATGTGTCTAATTTGAGAAGTGACAGAAGCAATGCTTATATACTTGGCTAATTCTTTATAAAGCCTTCCCTTGGAAGACCAAAGAATTGCAGCCATAGGTATTTTGGGTGGGAGGTTCTTGACTGGGTTATTGTACCTCGAAGCAATCTTGGGAGGTGCACAAGTTGCAAATGCCAATCCACTGTATCTATATCATAAGACCAAGTGGAAGAATTATACACCTATGAAGGCCAACCCTAGTTTTGCATCTGCTATTCAAACTAGTGATCTAGTATCCATTGATGATGCAATTTATGCCCTTTGAAATTTTGATGGGATTGTAGAAGAGACTACAACTGATAGCGAGACAGATTTCATGAATAGATTTTCTCTACATTGCATAGTTACAATTTTCTTATGGGTCATGCATGCAAACAAAAGTGGAGGATTGCTAAGTCATGCATGACTCTCCATAGTAGTGGCTATTAATTAGAACACTATCATAACCCTAGCACCCTTCAGCCTAGTTCAATAATTCTTGGTAGTTTGCAACATTCTTCCTCATGGCTCAATGTAGTGTTTCCTATTAGGATTTTGAATTCTAGAAGATTATAAGATGCTTCTTGTTCTCCTCAAATATGATTTTTGTGATGATGTTAGTTTATCACCCTAAACTAGCTATTATCAAAACATGTCATGGAAAGTGAAGTGTTTAGAGGATTCTTCCTTGTCCTTAAGATATAAAAGTGGTCACTCATTATCTTCAAACCAAAGTGTCTCAAAGATCATGTTGGTGTATGCATCATGCTATATCTAGTGAGGTAATACACAATTATCTTCAAACCAAAGTATCTCGAATATCATGTGATGTATGAATCATGCTATATGTGGTGAGATAATTCATCTATTGAATTCTAAAACTATTGCCATGTGGTGAGATAATCCATAATTATCTTCAAACCAAAGTGTCATGTGGTGTTTGCTTCATGCTATTATGGTGAGATAATTCATCTATTGAACTCCATAACAATTGTCATGACATTTGTAACATTTAGATATTCCAATCCTACCCTACCTCTTGCTTTCCATGTTATTTGGCATGTTCACTTGATGATCCATCAAGGCTCCGCTCAACATTGATCCTGCTATCATTGGGGCAAGAATGCATAAAGGAAGACAATGTTACCAACGTAGATATCTATTGTGTGGCCTTCCAAAATCTACATATGGTTTAGAAATATTGGATGGTCTTCTTAGAGCTTTGAGAATCTCTTACTTAGACTATAGTAGACATTGGTGAGCTATCACATGTGGGGAGTTTTTTTATTTATCTCTTGCTTTATACTTGAGGAGACTTCTTTTCATTTTCTTTGAGGCACATCTAGTCTATGTGTAGGACTTGAGCATCTAGGGGTCTAACATCTTATTGACTTCCTTGTGCCATTGTCTTCCCTTGTTATTGTAGCATTTATTGAGTATTAGGAGGGTGTGTTAGGAATATGTATTCTACTCTATAAAGTGCTATTGTGGTTTCACTCATGACCCTCTTGTTATATCTCATCATCTTGAGTCTTGTCCTCTTAGGTCTTGTCCTCTTAAGTCTTGTCCTCTTGGGCCTCATCCCACTTGTGGCCTTACAAAGGCAACCGTATTTGGCACCCCACACATTATGTTCCAAAATCGTCATCATTTACTCGCCGTTTGTTGGTCCTTCACTTTGAGATCCAACTTGTTGTGAGTGTCCATGATTTAGAACCATTGGATGGTCTTCTTGGAGCTTTGAGAGACACTTAGAATCTCATGGACATTGGTGAGCTACCACATGTGGGGAGTTGTATCTTTATCCCATGATTTCTACTTGAGGAGTCTCCTTTGTGTTGTCTTCAAGGCACATCTGGTCTATGTATAAAGCATCCATGGCCGTAGCATCTTCTTGACTACTTTCCACCATTGAAATATCTTGTTACTATAGCATTTAGTGAGTATCAAGACAATGTGTTAGAAATATGTATGGGGCTCTATAAAGTGCTATTGTGGTTTCTATGGTGATCCTCTTATTATATCTCATACTCTTGTTATATCAAGACAACATGTTAGAAAATATGTATAGTGCTCTATAAAGTGCTATTGTGGTTTCTCTGGTGACCCTCTTATTATATCTCATACTCTTAAGTCTTTTCCTCTTGGGTCTCCTCCTCTTGAGTCTCATCCCACTTGTAGCCTTCACAAAGGCAACTCTATTTGTCATCTTGCATATTGTATGCTAAAACCATTGTTCACTCACTCTTGATTGGTGCTCCACTCTTGGATCCAACTTGTTGTGAGAGTTCTTGGTGGCTCACTTTGGGATAAATATTGTGTGATCTCTATCTTTATTAAGTTCCTTTCTATTTTTCCTCCATTAATATTGTTTATAATTTACATTGGCCTCTCAAATCCAATTTATGGAATTATAGGAAATGAAGTCGATGCGTTTGTAGTTAATTAATTTTTGGTACTCTTGAACATCAAAGGAAATGCACTAAAGTGCACGCACCTTGAGAAACCACCCCATTTTCCTAGGGATTCTTTATGTGAGGTTGAAAGAGAGGGTTCTTTTTATATATATTTTGGAAATGCACATGCATTAGAATGATATGGAAGAAGTTGCACAAATGGCACACTACAATTGGTTCCTAGTTTTTGTAAATATCAAACTAGGTTAAAAGGTGGTCAACATTAAGTTATTGATCAATTATAGTTACTTTCATTGGGATTGATGAACTAACAAATAATGTTTAGAGGAGTAAGAATAATAATTTTGCAAAAGTTCATAAAAAGGGGACGAGAAGCAAATCCATACCAGGTGGCCATGAAATAAATAAAATAGACCCATGGATCTGAGTTTCATCCCCTAGGGGGTAGTTTATGGCTCTTAGGATGCTCTATATCTACATTTAGCATGAATCATAGTTGATGTGTCTTTTAAATCATGCTCTTGAATTCTCAAAAGGTTGATGCGCTATCACATGGTCCATTACCTGAGGGACTTTATATTAATATTGGTACACATTCTAGTATTAAGACATACAAGGTTGCATCCTTGAGGATGATGGAACATTAGAGTCGATATTGAATGGCTCTCCTAGCCATAATGATGTAGGTAATAAGTTTTAGGCTTAGGGAATTTTTAGGATTTAGGTCATGGCACTAGGACTAGCTTATGGGATCTTGCTTTATAAAGGGTTCCATGGCCCTTGGGATTGTTATCTTGGATTAGTTATATATTTGGATTCTTAATTTCTTTTGAGAGCTAGCTAGCTATTTATAGCTAGATGAAACCTTCAACCTTTGGGTTTATGTGAAAGATAACTTATAGCCCTTGCAAATGGGTGAAATGTGTCTCCTACTAGAGTAGTTATTTAAGGGCTGAAGACTTTATCATACATAGTAACTAAGAAAAGTAACTAAGAATATTAACTTTAATGTGTAACCAATAGTCGTGCAAAATCTTATTAAAAACATAAGATTAGTCATATTCCAATAATCTAGCCATATAGATGTAATACAATGTAAGATCATACAACTTTTCGACCATAAATATGTATAGAGTCAACGAAAATAACATAGATTATGGAATTAAGGTATATTGTGACAATTGTTTAATAAAGCTACTTAAAAACATGTGCATTCTAATAAATTGACATTCATTATGTAAGATACTACAAAATCTTGGAGGACTTATATGGAAAAATAATAAAATATGTAAAAAGGAAATTCTTTTTAATTCACTACAAATGTCAGGTTGATTTTATTTTAAAAAACACATTGTTGTTAGTTATGTGATCGCTTCATGACTTGAGATTGTTGACATTCTTTCTATCATTGTTTAAATCTAACACTTCCGAAGTACAAAATGAAGCTTCAAGTTCCATCTTGATGATAATAGCCATGCCACCATGTCTTGGTTCATTTTAAGCTATGCATATGCCTATTGGCATGATAGCTAGATGACCATTTGTACATGTAATTGCTCATGCAAGAACATTAATCATGTAATCAAGAAAACTTTGTAAAGCAAGTTTTTAACCAATCACCAATCCATGTGCAAATTAACATGCAAATTTTAAAGAATCTACAACTAGCATGGGATTGAGTGACTATTAGTTTAACCCTAATTTGTTTGGTAACCATTTTCCACAAAATAACTAGGTTTTCAACATAAGATTAGGCTATTTTAATTCCCTATTATGAGCTATAGAGAATGGAATTCCCTAGTTGTGTGGGCCATAATTCCCTAGTATGATATATGGGCTCAGGTAAGTTACTCAGGAATATATGTGTGCATCACATGGGTTCAAAATAAGGTATTTTTAAAATACAATTTTTATTCTTTTTTTACATATAGAAGGGTGTAATATAAAAGGGTTATTTACATATTGAATAGAAAAGGGTTATGTTTTATTCATGAAAAATTCACAGATAAGGATATTTATAAATAGGCATTGAACGCACGTGACGTAGAGGATATACATATAGTAACTTTCCTGAGTATATGAGGAACTAGATTCCCTAGTTCAAGATGTGGGGAATGAAATTCCCTAGTTATATGTGGGGAATTCATATACGCATACCTATGATTCCCTATTGTAAGGTGTTGTAACGTGTCCACTAGGATCATCCAGGACACGTCTTAGCAGTCCATCGGAAAGGATGTCTAGAAAACTCCGCCCGGCACTCCCATGGAATGTTACGGGTTTTGCAATCTAGGTCTTCCCGTGTCTACCACGTAGCGGAAGTATCCTGGCCGTTCCCACTTAGGATCGACCTGAATTTGGGTTTTCTTGTTTGGTCATTAGCTAGCAGCAACTAGCGTCAGACCCGAGCGAACTACTTTACGCAGAAACGCCAGGTCCGAAGCGGATTCACGCTGCACTTGGTTCAAGGAGAATGGGAACGAGAGGGATGCAAAACTCAACCTCTCTGCCATAAGGCATAGTCCCATTTCATTCCCCTAAAACAGCGTAAATTGGGTAAAACATAATTCTAGGTCATTGTTTTCGATGAACCTCCCGCTGCTCTTCGAGATTTTTGAGAAAAGTTCCCAGCTAACCGGGACCACCCAACCGTAGGACGGACCCATGGCCCATCCTCCGCACTTTCCTCAGTTTGTTTTAGTTATGTAATTATCTAACACATTAATTTGACATATAACAACCAGCTTCTTTAATTAACCCTGTTAAGCACTGGTTCCTTCACGTAATCTTATCACGTGACATAGAAAAATAATATCAAACAACTTCTTTATTATCATTTCATCATTTTATCTTTGAAATACAAGGAGTTCCGCCCGTAGGTTGTCCATAATCCGCCCGAAGGCTTATCCAGTAATCCGCTAGGGATCACTATTCCAAGCTTCTGCCCGTAGACTAGTATGCGGGCCTCGAGATCCAATCCCGAGTCACGTTAGCCTCTTGTGCAGGACCCGGAAGGCGAGGGATTTACGGCCAGAGCCCCCCCTGGCACCCAAGCGTCCTCCTGCTCCAAGTAGAGCTCAACGGAAAGATCTCTCGCGGCGGGTTCGGTCCACGTTCCCGGCGCGGTCAACAACCCCCTTGGTTAGGGTCAAGCAGGCAGTCGGGGGTAACTGAAGCTGCCTCTCCCTTCAGGCCTTCAACTTGAAGCATTTAGATATCTTTTTATCCTTTAGTTCCTTGAGCAGACAATGCAAACAGTGCTTTCTAAACTATTACAAGCACAATCAATTTCAGTGATCGTTTATTTGGCCAACTGTTAAAAGTGAATCTTTCTCTCCGAATGCATCCAGCATTCGATCTGGGATCAAATTGCGACTTGGCAAGATCCCCAAGGGTTTGTTTGTTCACCTTTTGTCCTTGGGTTAGGGCCATACCCTGTTAACCCAACTTAACCAATACCTTAGGTTTTATTAATAGTAAATCCTGGCGACCATGTCGCTTCAATTTATTGATTGGTCATTTGCTTCCAGGCAAATACCTAACTCTCCTTTTTCTTGGCAATTATTCCCCAAGAAAGGTGATGTAACAGGATGATTACTCATCCTCTTGTAAGTTAAATTTGCGCAATAACTTGCCAACCTCATTTCAAGAAATGGCAAAACTCTCTTGTGAACAAATCACAAGTCTATGCGATGTTGCAACTTTTTGCACATGTGTTACATCTATTCCACGGGATCATTTCACCCATTGAATGGCGTTTTCCGATCACGGAATTACCTCCAGCCGAGAAGCAGGGTTTAGGGTGTCTTCTTACCCAACCCATTCCTAATTATATTAGGCCATGGTCCTAGGAATTTTCAACTCAGTCGGAGTTTCATCATTTGAACGAGTGATCCTTGGATAGAAACCTTAGATCGTTTTATGCATGAGCATCCAATTGACTCAACATTTCGTGAATGTGGGTATGATCTTTGGGTTTGAGGGTTTTGACTTGGCAACAAGTGTAAAACTAGGTCGACTCCTTATCGTGCTAAACCCTAGTTAGCACTTGGGATATTTGTCATATCGACTGAACCATGCCCATATGAATCCCTTGTGGGTTAGGTGATTTAGACAACTCAATATACTTGTCTTGCGACAAGGATGAACCTTTCCTAGAGATAATAAACTAGATCTAAAGGAGGAAAAATAGTTACAACTACACCAATACATGTAAACATGCGATTTATTGCTTCTACGCATCACATGGTTCACAATAACCCTATCTTTCCTTGGTAAAGTAAAAATGCCTGATAATCTGGACACTAACTTTCCTAGGTCCTACTAGGACTTACATCAAATAATCATGCCTACAACCTTGTTGTCTACACTTTAGAATCTCATGCTTTGATAAACTATGCAACCTTTCCTAAATGCGGATCCTGATGAATGAAATTTTTGCATGACGACTATGCAATACGCAACTTTCTCCTAGCTACAATGTAGTCAATGAAGTTCATACAAAACTAAAGCTAGTGTTAACTTATTCCATTTTACATGCCACTTGCAAGTCCATAGATCATTTTCGTACTCTTCCATTTCTTTTCGGATAACATCTTATGGGTGTTAACTTTTCCTCATGAATCATTACAAAGAAGATTTATCTAAAAATGTGACATGCCACTAATCTTTCCATGCCTAGTAAAAAGGTGTACCTCAATAATTTCAACCTTGTAATGAGGTAACAGTTGTCCTAGGCTCGTCACTTTTGAATGCACAAAAGGAAACTTACTGATAAGGTCCTACAAATGCATAGACACCTTATGCTCTTTTCATTCATTCCATTGAACGTACCAATGATCAATTTTCATATCTTAAGCTATTTCTAGTAAATGTTCAAATAGTCAATTCATTTTCCAATTGCATTTAACTTGACTAGTTGAATTTGAACATGCATGAGTGCTTCCTAATCCATGAAGTTATCGTGATTAATTCAATACTTTTGTGTGGAATCCAAATAGATAAAACTTGGACTTGTGGACTCCGGGAAATATCCACGTAAATACTAGGAGAAGATCCTCCCGCAGGCGCGACTTGTGACTTTTTAGGGTCCATGGTAGGCGTGATTTTTGGCTTCCGGATTGCCTTCGCGGTCTATAAATTTACTCGCCTTGGTATGCAGCCTCAAGATCTTGCCCTTCTCCCTCGTACGCAGGAGATACCTTCATGGAACTTCGGATCTTTAAAAGGCCGGCCTGTGGGACCTGGGCCTATAGGATTTGGGTATATGGGACTTGGAGCTTATGGAAGGCCTTAGGATTCGGAGCTTGGGTCTTCTTTCTTTCGAAAAAAGAGAGGGTTCGTGAAAGGGATCCTGTGATGGACCTTGCAAGAGTGGAGACTTTAAATCTGGCCCTAGAGGCCTTATGGGAGATTTAGTAGGAAGGCCCTTATAGGCTTCCTCTTCAGAGCTAGGGGAAAAATGGACTTATGGAGGATCTGTGTGGAAGGGCGTTAAGGAACCCTCTTGTTCTCTACAAAGACCTCGGGGGGGGGGGGGGGGTTGATAGGGATGGGGTTATGGGGGAAATATAGTGGGAAGGGGCTTTAAATCCGAGCCTAGGAGGCTTATGGGTGATTGGTGGAAAGGGACTTGTGTTGGGAATCCACGAGAAGGGGGGGGGACTTTATGGGGACTTGGGTGGGAAATCCACGGGAAGGGGGGACTTAAACCAGGGCTAATATGGGTTGTGTGGGAAAGGAATGGGAAAGGGGGATTGAATCCCGGGGGTAAAGATTGCTTGTGTAGGATCCAATGGGAAGGGGGCTTAGGGAAGCTCCCTTAGAAGCTTCCTAGAGAAGCTTCTAAGAAGCTTCAGCACGTGGTGTGACAGCGTGGAGACCTGCAGGGTGGCGGCCAAATGAGCCAGGTGGCAGCGATTCTGTCAGCTGGCGGCTCCACGGTTGTAACGGCTTCTGGCGATGGCAACGACGGCCTCAATTTTTAGGCGGTGGCTCCTCCTGTACACAGCACAGCCCCGGCAGCTTCCTCATGGCCCCTCCTTCACCGGCAGCCTCCCCACAGTCCCTCCATCACCATCGCCTCCTCACGGCCCTCCATCACCGTGGCCTCCTCACGGCCCTTCATCACCGTGGCCTCCTCACGGCCCTTCATCACCGTGGCCTCCTCACGGCCCCTCCATTACCATACTACTTAAATAAGTGAGGGGGAGGGTCCTCCCTCTATCAGTCTCCCGACTCCTTTAGCCCCCCCAACTCCCCCGTTAGAGGGGGTTTATATAAGAAAAAGGGGGGAAGAGGACACCCTCCCACGTGGTGGCCTGCATGGCTCTTCTCCCCTCCACTTCTCAAGTTCCCTATTTCAGTCCATCCCCTTCCCTCAGCCACGCTTTGGCTGGGGGAAGTAATAAAAAAAATTTGCAATTACCTTATCCTCTTGACCTCTTCCCAAGAGGCTGTTTACCTATGGTTATGCGGGTTATTTAAACCTCGGTCCCGTTTTGCCAGTGGAGAGGTCATGATTCTTCGGTCCCGATTTACCAATGCGGAGTACTCCTTTTCTCGCGTACGATCATAAATCAGCTACCGGAAATGGAGATAACCTTTTCACAAATTTACGATGTGCGGGAGGTTGGTCTAGTAATATTTCAAACGGAAATATTACAGGTGTGGGAAATATAATTCCCTAGTTATATGTAAGAAACACATATGTAAATACCTAAGAAATACTAGAGAATTTCCTAGATTCCAAGGGTTTTCCTATGTAGGAAATGTTCAAAAGCTATTTGTGTGTGAGTCCTAGCACATCACAAAAACTAGTTTTCTTGAGAAAGGCATTTCCTTAAGAGTTTCCCAAATAGAAACTTTTAGGGTATCTAATTAAGGCATATTTACAATTCAACATATCTATAATCTAAATAATGATCAAGTGAACTTCTTCTATGCTTAAAATTCATAACATAAGATGATCGTAACATACACAATACATCAAATTTAAGCATAAAATAACATGAATCAAGAATATAAGACATACTACAAAGGTATACTTCTTGATTGTCTTCTTCAAGGAACTAGTTGTAGTCAATCATGATAGCTTTGATACCATATTGAGATGTAAAGAGAGAAGATATTTAGAGAGAGAGAGAGAGAGAGAGAGAGAGAGAGAGAGAGAGAGAGAGAGAGAGAGAGAGAGAGAGAGAGAGAGAGAGAGAGAGAGAGAGAGAGAGAGAGAGAGAGAGAGAGAGAGAGAGAGAGAGAGAGAGAGAGAGAGAGAGAGAGAGAGATGGCATATACACTCCCAAAGACTATTTCATGTTGATCATAATCTACATATATATAGGTGAGATCTACTCTAGATAGAGTGAGCTATATATAGCTCCAACACGCATAAACTCCAAGCCGAGCCATTGCAAGTTCTAGATGTGACTATCCCTCAAGGAGAGGAGTGTGATCCTGTAAAAATGGGGTCAGAAACTTATAGTGTAGGAGCAATGGAAAAATTGCAATTGCCCTTTTGAGTTTTCCTTTACCTTCTCTCCAATGCTAGATAGGCCGATATTATCTCCAAGAGTGGTGGAGGACATAATAAAGCTCTTGGCAAGGTTGGAGAGGAGATGGTTGGATGAAAGAATGAGACACTCCATGAGGTGGCAATAGCAACCCTGCAGATTATTGGGAAGACAAGGCAGTGGAGGTGCCCCGGAGACTGGAAGGGTATGAGACTCAACCTAAGTGGTGCAGAAACATCTAAGACTCTAACTTAAAAAGACCTGGATGACTTTTTGTAGCACCCTACCACATGAAAGGGATGATCCTACCTACATGTCCTACATGCTGAGGATTGGAGTTGACTTCAACTGGGAGGTGTATGATAGGTATGACTTTTTTATGATCTACAATGTGAATGCCTTGTCTCCTGAAAAATACACGACCTTCACTGAAAGGGAACTCTGCCTATCAATAGAATGTTTTCTAAAGAATTCTCCTAGTGGGCCCAGATCTTGCTTTCATTATTGTGACCTGTAACTGTCTTCTTCTTTTGCGAATACTACCAAAACAAAAGCCTATTGTAGAGGAAGAGCGGTTATCCCCCCTCTTTTTTGATATCAATGCATGAATAGATAGCTGTGCAATGGTCCACCTCATGATGAGAGCCACTCTCTTGCCAACATTTTGTATGAGCCTATTAGAGGATATGAGTGATAGTAGGTTCATCGAGTTTAAGCACCCATTTTTATCATCTACTCCCCTCAATGTAAGAGCTAACTTGAAGCGCTATATGCAAAATAGGGCCTTCTTAAGCAAATCCCTTAAGCCTCCATGCAGCTTGGCCCCTGCTTGTGAACATGGTACCACTTAATGTTCTTTGTAAATTTTTAAAATAGAAGGAAAATATCTAGATATTTAGGCTTTCTTCTAGGTATTGATGTAAAAGAAAATTATAGAGAAAAACTAGTACTTTGAAAAATGGAAAAAAAAGTATGGGTGCTAAAGCACAAAAAATGGGCCTCTTCATGTGAAGCTTCATATTTTGAAGTGTTTTATTTATGCATCTATCTTGGTTTATCTTCCAGAATAATTTAGAATCCATCCCTACAAAATGAATGAGACTCCTTAATGAGTAAACTCTTGTGAAGTAAACATGACAAGAGTAGATATTTGACTCCAATCTCAATGAGCTTTCTAAAGAATGATAAATGCATTGGTCGCATGTTGTTCATGGACAAGGAAAAAGAAAGCATTGCATTAAGGGACAAGTTTCTTAAAAGGTGTAAGCTCCAAGAAGTTCCTTGGGCCGAGATGCTAGTCGCATTGATTTATTTAGGAAACACCCATTCTATAAATCCTGGAATCTTAATAGAATAGAATTAATATCATTGAAGCCATCATGAAGTTCAAACAAGAAGGTCTAATTCTTTACATTGTGGATTCCTTGAGGGTAGTTCTTAGGTGCTCTAGGCTGATTGGAAGGGTCATGAAGCTAGAGAAATACGAAATTTTATTTTGGATTTAAGCCTTTCATCTAGCTCTTGTAAATGTTGTTAGTAGAAAATGCATGTTCTTGCCTAGATAAGGTTTTCACAAAGCTTGCTTTTTGTTGATTTAGCTTGGTAAAAGATAACATTTGATGTAGCTAAAGGCACTTGGGGTTACATGTCCATGACCTATAGGATTTCCTAGGAATTTTTTGCAAGAAAATGTGATGACTTGATGTAACACTTAAAATTTTGAATTCAAAGGAGTTGGGAAGATATGGGATTTAAGTGCCTTGGAATAAATCCTAGCTAAAAGCCTCAATAGACTATGCTCCTTGACGCTCCCATTAAAGATATATTTTTCTCATGAAGGGTTCTGTTGGGAGCCATAATACTGCTAATAAATTGCAAGTTAGAGATTTGTAGTGCTAAGGAGACCATAATGCATTTGTTTGGGGATTTGGTGAATAATAACCATTGGCAATGAGACATGACCCTAGTTAAGCTAGCATTAGGGCCAAAAACGCTTCAAAAAATGCACTTTTGTTAATCACGGGATTAAGGAAAGGGCCAAAGAGAGTTCGCCATGTGTGCAAGAATATGGTATTCTTGTCTCCTCTTTTTTAGAGATAGTAGAGTCCATTTCGTGATTCTCTCTTCTTTTTTAGCCAAAACCCCTAAAGTCTGACATGTTTTGGAGTCCCAAAGTTGTTATTTACTTACAAATCTGACAAAATACGTGATAGAGATGTGATGAAATTAATAATGAGTTTTTTGAAAGTTGGGAGATCTTTCAATATTGTTTTTGGCGCCCAATACATACTCATTTGTGTTCTTGGCGCTACTTTTTAGTTCATTCACCCCTCTTTGAGCTTCTTTCTCTGCGCTTTCATTCTTTTCATGGCTTCCTCCAAGCGCCCTTCTCGTTTAATACACTCTTGCACAGTCTATAGCCAGGGAGCAGATGGAAATTTTGAGCCCAAAACCTTTGCTGTAAACGATTGGGTTACCATGCTGCCATCTTGCAAGGGCTCTCATAAGGTGAAAAGAAGAAAACGAGATGATATAAAACATCACTGGAAGGGGCATATCATTGCCTTCAAAATTATGCCCGAAGGCTGGTTTTTCAAGGTGCAACATGTTTACATGGCCAAGGATATGCACTTGCCTCCAAACGAACGTGTTCCCCAACAAACACATTGTAAGTTATTAGTTGAATAACGTATATAATTCTTTTCCATTTATGCAAGTTCTAACAAACGGTTCGTCATTGTAGATATCTTTCCGTCAACAAGTATTGAATGGCAACCTGTGGAAAGCCTAAGTGGGACTTTCCATGCCATTCATAAGGTATTGGCAGACATGATTTATGCCGATCAAACTGTGTCTTTTTTTAGTGAATGCAAGGTTTTTATATATTATGCATAGTATGTGGTTCCCTCTAAAGCAGATAGATATGGGAATATCAAAGATTTGCCATTGCCAAGTCTTTCATCTCTAAACTGGGAGATTCCTGACAAGGTAACGGTGCAGAGTTTCAAATTCAAAATATCTTAGGATATTAAAAAGTCCATGACAGCTGGAAGGATCTCAAGAAGAATATGTTTATCATGGTTTTTACCCCTCCATATCTTCGTGCCTTGCTTCAAAACATCAAACTTACAAAGAACGAAGGTATCCTGGCTAAGTAGAAACTTTTCAGAAGAGGATTTGGACAACACTATAGGGACGCATTGGAAATCTAGAGAGTGCGACCATAAGGGTGATATCTTGAGGTGCAGTGCATGCCCTCAATCCTTGGCTTTGGCTTACAGTATCCCTCGCCAAACTCTTGCTTTGGGCTTTGATTACAGGAGATACAAACTAAGATTGGGTATTTGGGTTCCCTTGGATTCCGATATAGATTACACACCATATAAACTTGCGGTGCACGTTTTGCCGCATGAAGAAGTAAAGAAGGTGAATGTTACTTCCAATTGGAGTCTAAAAGATGTGAGGGATACCTTGGAATTGCTAGACAATACATCCCCTAGATATAAGTTCAAAGTGAATGGCGTAACAATTGGTAAAAGAGCCGAGCGTTCTTTTTCTTGTACGAGTTGTTTGTCTCCCACAATTGTGAGTTTTGAGCCTTGAGAATGAAAACTTTGCAGGAATTTATCTTAATAGACTATCCTTAAGATATTTTTTAGTGGAAACTCATAAGCTATCATGAAGCAAGTTGCCTTTCGAATGTATATAAATAAAATGTACATTACATTCGATTATAATTGAAAATTTTCATTACACCATGAGGTCCAAAAATTTCATATAAATGTACAAAGCCAAAATAATAAGGCTCGTGTATGCTTATGTTTGCTATTTTGATTCTTTATCGATTTCTTCAAAGATATTTTTTCTCACAGGGCCTTTCTTTGATTGTTGAAAAAATTTCACCTTTATAGGTAGTCTCTTTTCTTGGGGCTTAAGAGGGGATGGATCAAATTTCAATGGAGAAAGCATTGGCATTCCTTTTTCTTTAGACTTTGCAGCAGTGGTTCCATTGCCTTTGCCCTTGCCCTTGCCTTTACCATTGCCATTGTCCTTACCCTTTCCCTTGCCCTTTCCCTTGCTTGTGCCCTTGGCCATTGAAGTTTTGGGAGGAAGAGGGGAGTCAAGATCATATGGTGTGATTGCCTTGTCCAGAATCAGCTCAATGCATCTCTCCCTTATCCACCAAACATATGAATCAGGATAGTCTCTACACTGTAAGAATAAATGTTATAAGTTAGTGAAAAGAAATCATGATAAGGGTTACACAAACATCAAATGAAATTAACTTACATTCACTCCTTCTATTTGTAACAACTTTGAATCCACTGTTCTACAAATATTTGAGATAACTCTCCATCCACAAGAATGCGCATCGCTTTGCAATGGAACTTCTTGTAGAAGAAACGTATAAGGCCTTTGAGGATCAGCAAGATCCTCGTATGTTGTATCCAAAAATGTAGAAACGAGTCTACCAGCACTGCAAAAGGAAGCTTTGTAAGTTCAAAATATTTTTTGTAAATAAAATCAAAGTAAGTAATTTTCTTTCAACATACATTCGTGCTTGACCATGAACACCGCTGAGAGAGTTCATAAAGATAATTTTTCTTGAAAGACAATTAATGCAGATGAGACTCCAATGCCCTCTGCAAATTCATAAAAGAGGTGAGTAGAAGGGTGAAAGCAAATGAATATAAATTTTCCTCTACAGAAAAAGAAAAATACCTTTCTACATAAGGGAAAAAGATGTGGTAATTTGTCACACTATCGAAGCTACGAAAAAACGGTGAAATATTAGAACCAGATTTTGCAAATAGTTCCACAGAGAGAAGTGGATCAACAATATATATGGTTCTACGGATATCAAGAGTGAGAGAGGAGACCAATGCCCTGCAGTCAATAGCAAAAGCTATTCAATACAAATTACATCCAAAATATACTTGAACCTATAAGACTTTACTTACGCAAAAAAAAACAAAAAATATAAGCCTTACCTTATGCAACAAAAAACAACGGAGTCAGATAGTTGGACATCCCTTTTTTCCAACATGGGCTTGTCCTCGAGAGATATACTAAGATATTCCTCCTCAGGTTCCGCAAAAACATTCACAAGAATCTGCCCATACACTTTGCCCATCCTCTCACTGTTGACGGGAGCAAGTGATGCGGCTTTCCTCTTGTAAACTTCGTCTTCAGTTTCCAACATCTCCTGATTTTTTTCACTCAAGAAAGACTCCAGCTGGATGGCACCCCTTGTAGAGTAAAGGTGAGTTACATCCTCAACCTTTAGCTTTTTCTCTTTCCTAGACAATTTTGGGGGAATGTTAAGGATTTCAAGGGCTTTTTGATCGTTGGAAGGCAAGGGCCTCAGTACTTTGTCAAACCTATACCTGATTCTGCTGATGATGCTGAAATCTTTATTCATAAGGGTGATTCTATGAGCATGGGCGGCAGCAATGTAAGCATCGTTCATGAAATCAATAACAAAATCTTCTGCGGCCTCTTGCAGGGCAAGAATGGCTGAGAGTTGCCACTTCTTATTTAGACCAGAGACAGTTATCACTTGAGACAATCTATCAGAGATCTCTTTAACGACTCTTATAAAAGTAGCCTTTGGAATGACATGCTGTGTAGCTCTCTGGGCTTTCCTAATCTCACTGAAACATCTCTGCATATAGAAGAACCTAGACTTCCTCTTTCTCTTTTGTGGCTTGGGAGGTTCAGTGGCTTCAGCAGATGTAGGCTCAGGTACAATTGTAGGGGATGAATCTTTCACAGGGCAGGCCTCACCCTTTGCTTCCTCAACTTCAGGAGAAGAAACATTCACTGCACTCAAATTCTTTAACTCCATGGAAGATGTTAGGCCAACACCTGGTGTAGGGGGGATTTCTGTGGTAAAATGCTCTGGGGCCTGTGATGGCCCAGCTTCAGCAAACTTTGAAGAGGGCTCCTCCTCAGATTCATCAAATTGTAACTTTCTTCTACCCCCACTGTCCTTCCCATCCAGATACACTCTTCTTGCAGTTTGCTTTGTCCTTGCCATCCAGAAAAGCAAATACAACAACCAGAAGGACAATAACTGAAATAGCAAAAATCTGTAAACCCAACAGGCTAATCGACGCGAGAAGGGACGAAATGAGAAATTCCGATACGGCACGATATGAACAAAACGATGAGAATGGAACCGCGCCCTCGCTTCGTATTGGAGATTACAAGAGGAGAAATGCCGAAATGGCGTGATAGGAGGAATGCGTAGACCGCGGAACCACTCCCTCGCTCCGTATTGGAGACGACAATGCTGATACGACCCGATATGGAGGAAACGAAGACAGCATAGAGATGCCCTCGCTCCGTATTGGCAATGACACAAGGCCGATATGACGCGAGGGGGAGGTTACGAAAGCCTTGAATGAACGTACTTGCTCCGTATCGGCACACCTTGTTTTGACCAGCGAAGCAAAGGACTCAGCAAAAAGACCACTGATACAACGCGAGAGATTAGAAACGCAGAAGACGCAAGACTTGGATCGCACCGTATCGGTAAGCAAGGCAGGAGAGCTCGAGAAATGTAAAGTGTACACGTAGGAAAAATAACCCCTTATATACCCACGTCAATCATGACACTTGTCGGACACGTGTTCGACGCTGATTGTGCCACGTGTCTGCACATATCGTGCATATGCTACATGTGAAGTAACGACCGGTCCACGTGTTTGCCACGTGGTTATCGGCCACGTGTTGGCCAACGGCTACTGCCACGTGTCGAAGACCAACGGATAGTGCCAGGTGGCATAATTCTGCGCCTACATAAGGGTGTGTCCCTAATCCGTACGACTTTTTCGGTTTTTTCTGGACCTCAGTCTCTTATCCTAATACGGCGCGAGAGCGAGTGTTTGCATTCTTTTCTTTCGTCTGTTCGCGTCGTTTTGGAGGTTCTGCAGAGTTTCCTTTAGCTTTTCTCCCAAGCTCATAGTGCCGAAGCTCATGTGACCACCGTTGTGGCTCTTTCGTTAAAGTTCTTGCTGGAATCACCGATACGGCGCGAGGGGGCACATCCGTCTGAATCGTTTCACTCTTATCGCGCCGTATCGGCACAAGCTATAAACATGTCTGAACCCACAGAATTGCTAGGCTCCAAGGTTTTTCCAGGAACTGGTAAAAGAAGAAGGCTTTCAAAAGGCTCAAGGGCATCAACATGTGATGAGCCTGTGCATTCTGTTTCTTCTCCATGCTCTGCCACCAGTGTGAGAATGCCAAGTACATCTCCAGGGAAGCGAACGTCGGTAATGAGAGGTCAAGGAGTATCAGAGCTTACTGATATCACTCCATCAGAGAGGCTACTTGATTTTATCCTTCAGAATGGAATGGATCTCTCATTCTATGGAGTTGTGAAAAATGTCTTTAATCCTGATTGGGACCTTGACAGTGTTCTGAAATCTTGTAAAAAATATATTTTGGAGGACTTTTTGGAGTTTGAAAATCTTGCATGTCCTTCTATTGAAGTTGGCACAATTGAATATGTACATGTTCCCATTGGGTCAACAGGAAATGAAAAGTCAGTATTTACTAAGAAGTGTGGTGCCCACTCTCTGGAGAGGTTTTATTCAAGAGACATATCGTGCTCCACTCATTCCAAAAACTGCAAGATGATGAGAAAATCTGCTGCTTTTATTGTTTTCACCCTTGTCAAATATCCTGTGAAAGCTGAGGAGCAACAGCTGGAAGGAGCAAAGTCTGCCAGCTTTTGCATGTTAGATGATCTGGTAGATGAAAAGGAAACAGAGGAGATTGTAGATGCAGATTTTGAGGCTGCTATTGCTGAGAATTTGGATGTTTCTCACTTCAAAGCTGAGACTATCATTGAGGAGAGCCAAGGAGATACAAACCCTCCAACTGATGAGAATTATCACCATATTGTTCCTTCTCTACCATCTATACCTTTCAAGGACAAGGAGTACATTTTACTGTCAGATATTCAAAAACTTTTTAATCTCAGGGAAGATTATTGTCTAGCAATTATTGCAGAGGCTTCTGATGCTGCAAATGGGATAATTGACACAGAGAATGAATCAAAGGAAGAGATACTCAAACTTGATAAAGAAACTCTAGACGATAAGTTTATTGATGCTGGTGAGGCCCTCTCTCTTTGTTTTGAAAAGGCCAAAGAAGCTGAGAAAGAGTTGAGTATTACTGATGAGGACTTCGATCGCATTCAAAGCGAACTTGGGATTTCCAATTTTGGAAGAGAGGAGTCTGAATATGTTAAAGAATTGATTAACACCAATGAGACATCATCATCAATAAATTTATGGAATCCATTTAAATTGGAGTACGATGAAAATCAAGTGGTAAGATAATTTTGAATTTGCTTTTACACATTGGTAGGTTTACATTTCATGCTCATTTAGTATGGGTTTTATTTGCAGTTGGAGATTGCTGACACAGATAACTTCTTGGGGCATGGCAAAGGATCGAGAGCTGCTAGTAACACATTCAAAGACATTGCACTCAGCCACTACTTGGCTAGGATTGGCCCTGGATTCCTTTTTAGTACTTCATAGTAGTTTCTCAGAGGATGCAGCATGGCCCATACTTTGAATTAAAGCTCTTACAAGGCTTCTAGGTTTCTCAGGATTACAATATAATGCCCACAAAGTAATGTTTTTGGAAAAGACTGCAACAATTAGGATTTTTGGCTATGGTCCAGGTTACTCTGCTTCTAGAGCAGGATACTTTTTGGCGTTTTCATCCTACGCCTTGGCTGCAAACCGAACTGATGTAAAATCTATAGCTGGCTACAAGAGAAAAAAATTTCTACGTTATAGAGGAAAGATTCCTGAGGAGGAAGAGAATGTGAGAGTTTTGGAAAACTAGCTTTGTATATATTCTTTCTTATATATAAAAGTGCGATTGCTCATGTGTCATTGCCGTCTTTTATCTGCATTCTTTGAAGTTGTCGTCGAAAAAACCAATTGAATAGCTCCTCCAAAGCATTGCTTTTTGTAACTCCTCCCCCATGCCTTGTGCTTCAAAAATAACTTGTGCGTGCTTGATAGTGGGATTTTTCCATGCCTTGGTTACTATAAGTTGCTAAGGGGCCATGCTCCTCCACAAAGTAAGGTCCATGAATATGAAGAATATGCTGCAATACAAAGTAACACTAATTTTATACCAATTGAAAAACCTATCAAAATAAGCCCATATTAAATAATTATTACTTTACCAGATAAAAAGTGATATCTTTTTCTCCCCATGCCTCTTTTATCGCCTGAACAAGCTTTGTGATTGATCTTTTGAACTCTTCCTCATATGTATATGTTGTCTTATGTTGCCTGAGGAGTTTCAAAAAAACATCAAGGTGTATCCAGACCTCCATTCTAAGAAACGCAAGCCTCGGCGTGCTTGCAACATTTGTTGTGATCTCACATAGCTCTCTCCAACACTCCCAAGCCGCATTCACCTGCCTTCCCGAATGGTTTCCTAAGAATCGTCTAGCTTTTGAGCCTCCCATAGAGACATCGGCCAAGATATCTCTTGTTTTTCCTGAAAGTATTGGATCCTTTCTCAAGTGAACTTGGCCCCCATGAAATCCCATTTTCGATAGCAATGCCTCGCATTTATCAATACACTCATCTGATAAAGATAATGGCTTAATGGAATATGCGTAGTCAAGATGTAATCTCCAAAAACATGTGGAATCTTGCGATTCATGGCAATTCTTGCAGTCGAAACTGCAAGGGCTCAGGGCAATCCAAATATAGTTACCCTATTGTGTTTAAGATTTTTAAACCATAATCCAGAGATAGCACGATAACCTTTTCGACTTATACCCACAGTATCACATGTCTCTACGATTTCATTTGCTTTCATTGTGCCTTTTAAATCCTTCACTAACTCTTTGAGAGTTGGACCTCTCAAATCCACATTTTCGGGTGACTTAAGAATCCTCAAAATATCTTTCTTATTCATGGTTTCCTTCAAAAGTTTGATTCTTTCCTCATTCTCTCAGATATTTATGCCTAGTATGTTAGAGACATATTTCTTTGTAAGATTTAGTCTCCTTTTCTTTGCTCTCTCACACAAGCTGGTTATATTTTTTAATGGTCTCTTCCTCTCTCTAAATCCTATTGGAGTTTCTCTCAAGCGTGTTAGCTTATCTTGCAATGACTTGTTAACATTTTTCAAAATATCAATCTGACTTGTCAACTCTAAAATATTTGTTTGTGTAGTTTCTAGTGCTTTTTTCATTTCGTGCATTTGAGCTATATATGTGTAAGATGCAGAGTATAACCTCATACAGTAGCCAAGCATTCCATTGTAACCTTCTCCAGCATATCTTATATAGTCATGGACATTCAAAAAAGGAGGTGGTTTACCTGTAGAAGGATCCCTGGGATAAATATTTCCATCCACCCATAAATCTATATGCTTCATTCCTTGTGTTCGCAACCTGTTGGCTTCAATCTCATCTATCAATACTCGATGATGTATACTTCTCCAAGATGTGTAAATCGGATCTAGCTGAATAGATAGCTTGTATTTACGTGTGCTTGCGCCTGTGTTATTTGAAGTAGTATTGCTAGACATTCTAGCAAATGAACCGAGCAAGAATCTCACAGTGATAGGAAGCAAGTGCAACAAAAGGAATGGTAAAAGAGAATAGTGTGTAGAAAGAAAACGCGGGAGCAAACAAATGCGAAGTTCGTACGAAAATCTCGAAAATACAAAATCTCTCGAGTTCCAAGACAATAAACGGCCGAAAAGGTGACCCCTGACCTGGATTAAAAGGCGAGGGCAATTAATTGCCGACCTCTTCAATGAACCAAATATTCTCTTATTAATCACATCTGGACAACCAAATTTAGAGGTTTTATTCTTCCTAAACCTCAACTAATTAGGAACTTAATCACTTTCTTACAAGTGCCATTTTTGAAGCGTTTTTGGCCCTAATGGAAAAGGCTATATGTGTGCACTCTAATAGTGTTTGTGCAACCAACAAACATGTTAAAAGAGAATTGTGGCTATGTTACACTTGTCACAATAATTTCATGAGGAACTTTTAATCATTTCCTACATAGGAAACTTTGTCAAATGTAGAAAATTCTCCAATATTTCCTATACGAGTAGGTACATATCCCCATATCTAAGTAGAAAATTACATTCCCTACATCTAAGAATAGATAATTGTAAGTCAATTTAGAGAATTTCCTACATTCTCTCAAAAATTCCTATATAAGAGAATGTAAAAGTGTAATTTCCTACATTCAGTTAGTAGTGATGAATAATAAACATCACCAATGAGTAATTGAGTTAGAAGAGGTTAAACACATGTAGTCTAATAGTGTTTATGCAATCAAAGGACCCATTAAAAGGGAGTTCCAGTTTCATTTGATTGCTGTGTCCCGCCAGCCTTTCCCCATATTTTTCCTTTTTTCTCCACCCTATTTCAATCGCTGTATTTTTTGTTATTAATTTTTCAATATATTTTCAGTTTTTTTTTTGGTGTTTTTCGCATGTGAACCCCTTCTAACTCCCCCGAAAGTGAGTTTTGACATGATAGCCCTGTGCATCTCCTTCCCGTGGACATTTTCTCTTTTTACTGCCCTTCATTTTGCTACTCGGTTCTTTCTGTATTAATCTTTAAACCCATTTTCGGGTCTGTTTTTTAGGTTTTTTCCATGTGAACACGTCCTCTCTTGATCAGAATTGTGTGTTGACATGATAGGTTTGTCGGGCTACGTTATTTGGCACATTTTGCATTCTTTCCACCCTGTGTTCCCGCGAGTGGATTTTCCCATATTAATCCCCGTATATATTTTTTGAGTCGTTTTTTGTGTTTTTCCCATATGAACACCTTGCTTTTGCCCCACCACCCGTGTTGCAATTTTTTGTCATCTTTTCCTCATCTCCCCACACATTTTCCCTTTTTATGGTCTTTCGATCCGGTGTATGGTTTGGGTTTTATTATTTTTTCTTCCTCTTGACGTATAGCCACGTCTCTCGTGTCGTGCGTGAACGTGCATGTTTTTGGTTTTAAGCGCCTTGGGATGCCCATGTGGCCTTTGTGCCTCGGGTGTCACTGTCTTAGCCCCGTCTGATCCCATTGATATAAAATTATTTTACTCCCGTCCCCCGCATGTGTGTAGAACGGTGGTGCGCTCACCTTTTAATGGATTTCACAAAAACACAAAAAAAAAAAAAACAAAACAAAACAAAAACAAAAAACAACAACTAAAAAAGAAAAAACAAAAAAACCCACAAAAACAAAAAACAACATACATTAAAAACAATAAAAAAAAACCAAAACCACAAAAAAAAACACGCACACACATAAAAATACAATAATTCAACCAAATAAAAAAAAACACAAAACAAAAACAAAAAAACAACAAAAAAAGAAAAAAACAAATAAAGAGAAAAAAACCAAGAAAAAAAAGACAAAAGGAAAGACACAAAAAATCGAAGCAACAAAAAAAAAAAACACAAACAAAGAACAAAACAACAAAAAGAAACAAACAAAAAAAGAAAAAAGAAAAAACAAAAAATAAACAAAAAAAAGAAAAAACAAAAAAAGACAAAACCAAAATAGAGAAAAAAAAGCACAAAAGAACCAATAAAATAAAAAAACCAAAAACAAAAGAAAAACCCAAAACAAAACATGAAAAAAAAAACGTTAGTGGTGGAGGGCGAGGACCCTGTGGCTGGCGGTGCAGAGGGAGGGAGACGGCGACGATGGGAGGGAGAGGCCTGCTGGCAGGACCCGGCAGAAGGGGAGGAAGAGGGAGAGGAGGAGAGGGCGAGGAGAGAGGGCGTAGGAGAAAGGAGGGCTCGGCGGGGGGAGGGAGGGTGCAGGAAGGTGGGCCCGACGGAAGGGGAGCAAGAGGGAGACAAGGGGAGGACGAGGACGAAGGGCGCAGGAGGAAGGAGGGCCCGACACAAGGTGAGGAAGAGGGAGATGAGGGGAGGGCAAGGAGGGAGAGCGTAGGAGGGAGGGCGACCCCGTGAGGTAAGTGGTTTGTTTTGTTTGTTTTTTTGTCTTCTTTTGTGTTTTTTTTGTTGTTGTTTTTTCATGTTTTGTTTTGGGTTTTTGTTTTGTTTTTTACTTTTATTGGTTCTTTTGTGTGTTTTTTTTTTCGTATGTTTGTTTTTTTTCTATTTTGGTTTTCTCTTTTTTGGTTTTTTTGGGGTTTTTTTTTTTGGGTTTTTTTCTTTTTCTTCTTTTGATTTTTCTTTTTTTTAAAAAATTGTTTTTTGTTTGTTTCTTTTTTTGTTTTTTTTTTTTTGGTTTTTATTATTTGGTTGTTTCGATTTTTTTTTGTCTTCCTTTTTGTCTTTTTTTTTTCTTGGTTTTTTTCTCTTTGTTTGTTTTTGTTCTTTTTTTTCTTTTTTTTGGGTTTGTTTTTATTTGTTTTGTGTGTTTTTTTTGGTTGAATTATTGTATTTTTGTTTTTATGGGTGTTTTTATTTTAAAAAAATTTTGTGGTTTTGGATTTTTTTAAAACTTTTGTTTTTAATGTATGTTGTTTTTTGTTTTTGTTGGTTGTTTTTTTTGTGTTTTGTTGTTGTTGTTTTTTTTGTTTTGTTGTGTGTGTGTGTGTGGTTTTTTTTTTTTTTTTGCGAAATCCATTAAAAGGTGAGCGCACCCTCATGTGCGGGGCGGGAGCAAAAAACAATTGCATTGATGGGATTAGACAGGGCGGGGACGACAACACGCGAGGCACAGAGGCCACGGGGGCATCCCAAGGCGCTTAATACCAAAAACATGCGCGTTCATGCACGATAGGAGAGACGCAGCAAAGGATGTGATTGGTGACTTCAACTTGGCCATTGGCTTTGGGGTAGTAAGGGGTGGACTTGCAATGGCAGTCCAATGATGTTGATCCTCCAAGAGGTGCTTGTAAGTCCCTTGATTGTGATTGTCATCTAGAATTTGATCATTATATTTTTCAAGAATCAAAAGCACACAATCTAGAGCCAAATTTATTAAAGTATTTCCACATCTTCTTGACTACTATCGGTCATGCTTGGGTCAAATCCAACCTTGAGCAACTAATTATTCTCCATGAAAAAGCGATGTCATCTTTCATGCATCAAACATATAAACAAAGTAGCATGTAAGGGACCAAAGCCATGTCTTCGTTTAGGTGACCTCATCTAATCACCTCACATTTTTAAAGCATAGAGATCTAGAAGGTCAACCATCTCATCTCTAATTCAACCCTTCATAGCTCAACTTTCACTTGCATGATGACTTTCCAACATTAATGCATTAATGAAGTGGCTTCTTGGGATGCTACACTCCCCATGATATGTTCCCTCATAGAAACCTATACATTGATAGGGGAGTGTTGATCATGATTAATTACTTTTTCTTGAACCATATACAAATCGTTCTTGTCAGGATCGAGCAAAGGATGTGATTGGTGACTTCAACTTGGCCATTGGCTTTGGGGTAGTAAGGGGTGGACTTGCAATGGCAGTCCAATGATGTTGATCCTCAGCAAGCAATATAGTGACCACATCGATGACCTTGGAAAGCTCATTCCCAATGAGAAAGTTGAGAAACACTATTTGGTTCCCAAATTTCATAATGCATTGTGCTCCCAAACCATTGAGGAAATATTATTACTAGAGGGTCAAAGTTCATTCGAGCAAGTATAGTGCACCTTCAGAGCCTCAAGGGTGAGATTGGAAGTCAGCTCATGACCATTTAAAAGCAAAGATAAGCCATATGAAAATCCCAACTTGATCCAATGTACGTAGCTTGGACTTCCCTGTGAGTACTTGCCATTTTACAAGGAGTCATGACCTTTCCTTTCTCAACAAAATCCGAACAATAGAACACCTCCATGTTGCAAGTAGATTAAATCAAGGAGGTGTGGTACTTGAAGTTGTAGCGTTTCTATCCTATTTGCACAATTTCCATAACTTCTAGACACATACAATGCACTCCAATACAATCCTGACTTCTATCAATGGCTCATATATTGATAGAGTAACCCTATACCATAATCCACAACACTTGTACATTGCAATTTTATACACAATATAATCTATATTTATTTTTTGAAAAAATACAAAAAAGCATAAAGCAATTCATGCATGCCAGACTATTAGTATCCCTGCAATGCTCGAAAGCATTGTTACATTTTTCATGCACGGTGGGAGCAAGAAGTTGATGAATGTTAACAACATGAATTGGTAAGTGATTATAAACAACCATTTTCAAAAGTTTTAAATCCTCATTGAACTCAATTGTATATGCTATCAATTTTTATCAAGTGAATGTAGACAAAGAGGTGGCTAATGATATACTTAAGGTAGAAATAACAAAGGAGTAGTAAGTTAGTAAGCTTTGGAAGATCTCATGGACACAAGAAAGAATGAAGATATGGATGTGTAGGATTCTCAATGAACTCCAAGGGAATGCAAAAAGAAATTAAACATCAAAGAGCTTATTTCATCAAGTAAACCTCAACTGCTGTCTGAAGCTCTCTATTATTGCATGATGAAGTGTAACAACTTCTAAGATATTCAATTATCCCTCAAACTTTAAACTTTTCATCAATAATAGGTTCTTCACAACATCAATTCAATGCTTAAGGATCAAAAAATGCTTACTCAATGTGCAATCCTTCTTAGCCTTCCAAATCTTCACCATCTATCTGAAATCTCTTGTAAGGCTAAAAGCCTCATTGTATGGCACTATTGTATCATTCAAAAACCAAAAAAATAAGAAGAAGAAGAAAAAAATATTTTTTTTAAAAATGCATGCACGATCACTTCACTACACCTAGGTGTTCTCAAGTTAGGTACATCCGGTGGGCTTGGTTAGTAAGCTCTGCCCCCCTAATCCCCTATTGCTTTTGTTCATTCCTCCTACACTTACTCAATGCACATCAATCATCAGGCATATCTAGGAAGCATGCCTTGCCTATAGTTAGAGACCTGTCACCCTGAGTCACTTGCATATTTTCTTCTCTGTATTCACACGAATGCCACCCATAAATCAAGGTGGAAAAGTGCTAGAAGAGGAGACCATTTTGTTCAATCTCCCCTGTGAAGTAGAATTGAGATTCCCATGTTCAACTAAGTTCAAGGTTTCCGATGGGGAGATGAGATGGTGATGTGCATGGATATGAATTTCAATCGACTACTTAGAGGACTCGTCTGGGCTGTTGGAGGAGGCACCTCACACGTGTATCAGAGCCTAGGTTTCAAAAGAGCTTTTAGTGTAAGGTTAAGTAGTCAACATATAAAAGGAATTAATAAGATAACCACACTTGTTTGAAGAGAAGTGTTGTTGATTATCTTGCACTAACGCTAGCATACACATTGTGCTCATCAGGAAATTAGCGATGAGGAAGCTATATATTTGCGGGATATTTCTCCCATCATGTATCAAGTAGCCTTAGGGTCAAATAAATTCTCATACCATGAGAGCGGAATTTTGGTGCCGGGAATTGCTTAAAAATAGCTAAAAATTATGAATATCAAGGGAAAAATATCCAATGTCAAAGGCGGCGGACGATTTTAAGCGTCAAAGTGCTCTAAGGATGCCCGGGAAACACTTGCAGATTTTTAGTAATTTTTCCATGCGCCTGTGGCGGTTAGTGGAGCTATCAATCAGTGCGGGATACCGAGACGAGCTCACAGAAATTTTCAGATCGCGATTCGGACACCGTATGCGAGAGAGACGGGAAAAGGGCCAAAAGGCCGGTCAAAAGAGGTGCCCAAAAAAGAGAAGTGAAGGGGTGCCTTTAGGAAGGGGCACCCCCCTTCCCTCAAAAAAACGAGATTGAGGGGGGGCGGCAGGCTGCAGCGCCGAAAAAAAATGGCGCCCCCCCCACAAATCGTGATGAGGGCTTGAAAGCAAGCCATGGAAGTAACTACAGCAGGCAACTACTCTCACTCCGCGCTCCGTATCGCTCCGGTCCACGCGAGAAATGGCAGCCTGTAGAGGGAGAGAGAAAATCAGTCTTTCTCTCTCCTCCCTCTCTCTCCTCTAAAGGCAGGTTCATGTGGGAAGAGAAAGGAAGAAGAAAGAATGGTGGAGGCTTGTCCGGCATCGATCGGATTGCTCCACGGGTTGGAAATGGTGACGTGTGATCATCATGAGCATGAAGTGCTGCTGATTTTCAGATTTGCAGCCATGGACATGAAACCCGAAACACGCAAATAAGCGGTAATTCAATTTTTTCAAAGGAAATTTGAGATTTCATGGCTTTTGATTGATAAAATGTTGTTCATGTGGGCTAAAAATTGTTTATGTTGCTGATTCCCATGAGTACTTGTTGATCATAATCAGAAAATTAGAAAAACATGCATCTTGTGGCTCAAAATAATACACTAAAACACGTAAAATATGGAAAATCAAGGGAAAATGATGTTTTTGGGTATAAAAATGGAAGAATAAATAGGAACACCAACTAAATTTTCATTTTTGTTGCAAGAAGGAACTAAGGGCCACAGCCCATAACCTATTTTGAAATTTTAGTAATAAAATAATGCAAAAAATAAGGAAAAATACAAGAAAAATAGAGAAAAACCACAAAAATAGAGAAAAAATGCATTTTGGGTGCGAAAAATTAATGAAAATTAAGAACAATGTTTGTGAATGTTTGTGGGGACTGAAGCATGAGGATTTGCCTCAGTTTAGCCCCACCTTCTTGTTCTAGTGTGTCTTTTTCCGCTTTTTACACATAAAATGATGGCAAAATGCCTTATAAATCTATACAACAATGCAACATTTGATCGATGGGAGGGTAGAGTGGTTAAAATGTGTCTAAATGCGGAGTAATGATGAAAAGATTGCTGGTATTTGTTAGCATGCCATATAGGTCGGTGAATAATTATAGAATGAGAGCCTAGTAGCACGAGGGTTTCCTCGGTGCTAGGTTCGTGCAACGCCGCATAAGAACGGTAGTTGAAAATCATTGAAAGGGTGTTTTCCATATGTGCACAATATTGATTTCATAATTGTTTGAGCACTTAGCATCCACAATATGCATAAACCATGGAAATATTTAAAGGTATCAGAAATCCTGGATGCACAGCAATTGCTTTCATTAGGACCTTGACCCACGTTGAGTGAGAGACAAGACACCCTAAGCCATAGGCTAGTTGTGGGGTCTAGGGAAAAGAGAGGTAAGGACGATAGTACATTCCTGTATACGATTAAATGGTACCTTGAGTGGATTTTGTGCGAAATGTTTATATGTTGAGCGACGCACCGAGGGGCCAATCCCCAAGGTGTAGGAGAGTCGCAGCGGGGTGGCGGCACTCAGCCGTTGGAGGACCCCCTATGTCTGTGCTTCATGCCATTAGGCAATGTGTAAGGGACTCCCTTTGAGGAGTAGTGGGTGAGAGAAGAGTGGACTACAAACGATGTAATACAAATGCAAGATGTCTAGGAAGGCAATGTATGTGTCATCAGCGCTCCTGGCCGCGAGGCCGTGGGGTTGTTGAGCGCGTGAGATAGAGGTCCGGCTAGTGCACGAGGCAGTGCCGGCCCGTTCTAGGTTCCATCAGTGGTGCATCTGTCGGGAGCCACTTAAAAGTGGCGGTCCTCGAATCTTGGTTGTCTAGGGACCAACTAGCAGTTTGTGCCAAAGGATACTGTGATTGATCCGTTATTTATTGATAAGCATCGTCTAGCAGAAATCCAAAAGCAAGAGAGAGACGAAAGAGCTAGGCGATGTGCTGAAATTTTTAGGAGATATTCCCCTAAGCGTAGCGGTGCTGAACCCTTACGAGGGAGTGGATCTAGTGGTCTTGGGGCCACAAGCAGTAAGTTAGAAGAAGGTGGAAGCTCTAGTGCTCCCCTTCCATCCATAAGCCAGTCTATATCAAGTGCGGGAGGTGTAACCCCACCGTCCCTTATTCCTAGTGCAAATCCAATCCTCGTCATGGCACAGCCTATTGCAATTCCAGCAAGAGTGACAGATTTGCTGGCTCTAGGTTACCCGCTACCCATTTTTAATGGGCTAGTTGAGGAAGATGCAGAACTCCACATTAGGGAGTTTCAAAAGCTGATGTTTAACTGTCGCATCCAAGAAGAAGGACATTTAATGATGTTTTTCAATATGACTCTCAAAGGAAGAGTCGCTATATGGTATCATGGTGTAGAAGCCGGAACCATATTGAATATTGATTCATTTTATGGAGCTTTTCGAAGGGAGTTTGCCCTTGAAAGGGGTGGGCAATATTGGTTGCGTGTACTCAACGTGACCCGCCAAGAACCACACGAGGATATTCGTGCTTATGTGAAGAAAATAAAAGAGGTTTTCCGTAAGTTGGACACCTCTATTCCTATCCCCGCAGCTGCCCAATTGCAATATTTCCTACATGGTTTGGACTTTAATATCCAATTGCAGTTTAGTGTCCCCTTGGGGGATATAGATACTGCCATTACACGAGCACAAGAGGTGGAATCCCGACTACAAGCAGCCTATGCTTCTCGAGGAAATTCGAATATGGGTTTAGTATTGGGAAACAATGTGGCGATGGCCAATGGCAGTAGTAGCCAAGGGATAGCGATGGCTAACCCTAATGGGAGAGGGAACATGATGCATAATGTCCCTTTATTACCAGCTCCCCCTAGCATGTCAATGCCTACGGGCAGTCAAATGGCTCCAAATGGTGGAGGCCAGGCGGTCAATTCTAATACCATGCATGTGGCTCAACAACCAGTGCCTAATCGAATTGTTAGGCCAATGGAAGGACATGGTAATGACCAAGGCTATGAGTCGAGCGCTTCCAATGTTCTTGGCGAGGTTAAGGACATGATGAAGCATTATACCGACATGATTACGGAGCAGTATCGTCAAATAGCCGTTGATGTCAACTTCCTTAAAAAACAACAAAATTTGATAGGAAGTAGATACCCAGATGAGGGTGCACCTTCGAGGTTTAGTTGCAAATGGTATGGTGGGCAACACTATCCAAGAAATTGCCCAAATGTTAAGTGCAATATCTGTGGAAAATTCGGCCATTTAGCAGCTACTTGCTGGAGTAAGATCAGTTCCCTCCAGCGCGGTAGTCGGCAGCCAGGGCCTGTTAATCATCGTGCCCAAGGAAATGATTCCCAGCGAGAAGACGGGCCTAAACAAATACTTCAACGACCAAAGACTACAGTGGAGGAGCTACCCAGCGGTAGTGGGGTTAGTTTGATTGAGGCTGTATGCGTTAATGATGCTGAAACCTCTAATCTGCGAGCTGTTCTTACAAGAGGTCAAAAGGGTAGAGAAGCCGACAAGGATCAGCCTGTCGACGGAAACCCTAAACAAGGCGACAAAGGAACGCAAGTTTTGGATCTTGCCATGGAAGGGGGACCTTTGAAGCCCGTGGAGAGTAAAGCCGATAAGGAACCACCAAAGAAGAAGGTGAAAGTTAAAAAAGAGGCAATAAAGCCGGTTCAGCGACCTAAAGAGCGGATGGTTTGGCATGAAAAGCGAACTCTATTGAACTATCATGAATTCGATTTGGCGAGCTCTCTTTGTAAAGTCAAGCCGGATGTGAATCTTCTGCAGCTTATTAAGCTTTCCCCAGAAGTACGCAAGGAATTTAGAAAGATCCTACGTACCGGGTATATCGTAGAACCTTTGGGTATTGTGCGAGTTGGTGATGATTGGTTCGAGCATGCTGAGAAGCATTGCCCAAGGGTTGCAGCCTATGTCGATGGGATATTAGTAGATTATGCCATTGTCGACACGGGATCATCTGTTAACATTATGAGTTCTGAACTGATGGAAAGGTTGGGTCTTGCGATCTAGAAAGATACCTCCACAATTCTCAGAATGGCAGATGATAGTTTGAGGTAGCCGGAAAGCTGCATTACTAAGGTCCATGTCACTGTTGCAAATGTAGAATGCATGTTGGACTTTAGGGTGATTCGTTTTGCAAGCTGTCCAAGTTACCAAGTATTACTCGGACGACCTTGGATCTTGCAGGCGGACTGCCAAGTAGATATACCCGCCGATCGACTAATATTCGGCAGAGATGCCCAGCGTGTGGTGGTTGATGCTTATCTTGAGTCTCCGCGGAGTGAGAGAGCTCCTCTATCTTCTACAGAATTGGAGATATTAGAAGATTTATCTGCTAGTGAGACATCATCGAGTGATGAGTCCAAAGAGGGATCCACCACGGAAGACATCTATCAGATCACTTTGAACGAGCCGATAGAGGGCCAAGATCGTATGAGAGATGCAGATGTTATCGAGCTAGACCTTGGTATGCCTGATGATTCGCAGCCAATCAAATTAGGTTCTATGCTCAGCATAGCAGAAAGGGAGGACTATGTGGCCTTGATTCAGGAATTCCGCGATATCTTTGCCTGGAGTTATGATGAGCTGAGAGGCATTCCTCCTAGGCTTGCTGTTCATACAATTTCGTTGAAAGAGGGCAGTCGTCCTGTACGACAGAAAGTAAGGCGTATGCCTTTCGAATTGAGGGACGGGCTGTTTGAAGAGTTACAGAAGCTTCGGAAAGCAGGGTTGATTTTTCCTGTGCAACACACGGAATGGTGTTCGCCGGTTGTGATCAGAAAGAAGAAAAATAATCAAATCCGATTATGTGTAGACTTTAGGGAGCTGAATAAGCAGATAGTTAAGGACTACTACCCATTGCCATTTATTGACCAGATTTTGGATCAATTAGCAGGTAGGGAGATATATTCGTTTATGGATTGCTTTGCAGGATATAACCAGATGGCAATTGCAGAAGAGGACAAGTTGAAAACAACTTTTATTACTGTATTTGGTACTTTTGCGTACCATGTGATGGCCTTTGGTTTATGCAATGCGCTTGGTTCGTGGCAACGAACAACAGATAATACATTCGATGACATATCCCCTGAAGAGTTGAAGGTGTTTATTGATGACTTAGGGGCTGCCACTGTGAGAAGAAGGCAGTTGATCATTTTAAGAAAATGCTTTGAGCGCTGTAGACAGTTTTGTATCGCCCTAAACCCACGGAAGTGTGTTTTTGGAGTACCTTATGGGCTATTGTTGGGTCATGTGGTCAGTTCGGTAGGAATTGCGACAGACCTCGATAAGGTCAAAGTTATAGTTGCCATGGGTCCACCACGCACTCCGAAAGAAGTTCATAGCTTTCTGTCTCCGGTTGGTTATTACCATAGATTCATCAACGCCTTGGCAAAAAGAACGTTGCCGCTTACAAATTTATTGTCCTTTAGCTGTTTGTTTGAATGGGGTGACCCTTGTAAGGTAGCATTCGAGGATGTGAAACAAGAGCTAGCATGAGCTCCCGTTTTAAAAGCACCTAAAAGAGGTGAGGTGTTCTATATATTCTCAACAGCCACCATGTATAGTATCAGCTGTGCTGTTTAGCCCAAATTTGGGAAGAGAAGTGGTACCACCCGATTGCTTTTGCTAGCCGAAAGCTGGGGGTATCCGAAATCAATTATATCTACATGGAGAAGTTGTGTCTAGCGATGGTCTTTGGGACCAAGAAATTCAGGCATTATATTCTCTATGAGAAAGTCGTGCTTTATACGAAGGCGGAGGGACTTCGATTATTGATGAATAAGCTACAGCCGCTTGATTGTCTAGCGAAGTGGTTAATCACTTTGCAGGAATTTGATTATGAAATCCGTAGTAAGCCACCAAGGTTGCAAGGCATCGTGGAATGTCTTGTGGACTTTGGGGAGCCGAAAGAATCTTTGGCTGAAGGTAGTAACATGGAGTTGTTATTTAAAATAGATACGGCATCTATTCCCTCCTGGTACGCTGCAATAACACATTATTTATCGACGGGAGAGGCGGGATCCGAATTATCTAAAGCTGAGAGAAGAAAAATTAAGCAGCAAGCGTTAAAGTTTGCCTTGATCGCAGGTACATTATATTGGCAAGGGGTTGATGACATCTATTGCCGATGTGTGATGCCTGACGAGGTGCCATTCATTTTGGAAGAGTGCCATGATTCTGCTTGCGAAGGCCATTTTGCTGGACGGCTTATAGCACAAAAGGCTTTAAGAGCAGGTTATTGGTGGCCTGCCATCTTCCAGGATGCGTTTGCGTATGTTAAGAGATGTGATATTTGTCAACGACATGATAGTCGAGAGAATAGGAAACGACCACTCACCCCTATTATGGTGATACTTCCATTTGAAAAGTGGGAAATAGACTTTGTGGGTAATATTACTCTGTCGTCGACTGCACAAAAGAGGTATATCATTGTAGCAATTGACTACTTCACAAAGTGGTCAGAAGCACGTGCAACAAGGAAAGATGATGCTAAAGAAACTGCTAGTTTCCTTTTAGAGTAGATAATATGCCATTTTGGTCCGCCGAAAGATTTAGTGTCGGATCGCGGAGCCCATTTTTTGAATAAGGTGATCAAAAGCTTGATAGAGACTTGGCAAATCAAGCATAACAAGACAACCCCATATAACCCGCAAGCCAATGGGCAAGTTGAAAGCACCAACAAGCAGCTTGTGGGCATTCTGTCCAAAATTGTGTCGGAAAAGAAACGGGATTGGGATAAAAAGTTATACGTGGCAGTGTGGGCCTATAATACGACCTTCAAACGAGCCACTGGCCATACCCCGTTCAAGTTAGTATATGGGGAGGAGTGTGTCTTGCCTTTAGAGATTGAGCTGCCGACTATTCGGTTTGCCATCAATCATTCTTTGAGTGATGAAGATGCACTTTTTGAGTGCTTGACGACACTGGCACATTTAGATGAGCTAAGCTGTAGAGCTTATTGCACCAAGAAGTGCACTAATACTATGACTGCCTTGAAGGTCTAGGCGAGATCGTTCAAACATCTGCAAGGAGATCGTGATAGAGGTTGATGGGCCGTCTGATCCCTTATTTAGAACACCCATATTTAGAACAGAGGTAACATTAGGGAAAGCTCATTTGGTGGAGCAAAGGATATAAGGTGACTGAGCATGAAGGCGGGAAATTTATTTGTGAGATCAAGGTCTTCTGCCATCACTGCCTACAAATTTTGACGAGCATCCCTATTGAATTCAATGAGGATGGAGGGATGGAGCCTACAGTCCACCCGTTGAATATGCTGAATTTCGATTACCATAATTACGAGTAGAGTTCAGGATGGCGGGATATGTAAATCCTTTATGGACGTACACCTTGTACTTTGATGGGGCATCCAGGGGTGCATGCAAAAAAGGAAGTGTAGGAGTTGTCATCCGAGACTCCCGACGATGCAATGTCATGAAGTTAGCTGCTTATCTCGGGGTGAATTTTACCAATAATATGGCAGAATACAAAGCCCTGATTATGAGTTTGAATATTGCAAAGAAGGGTGGTATCCGCCAGTTTTACTGGTGAAAGGGGACTCTTAGTTGGTTTTAAATCAACTCAATAGGACGTACATGGTACGAAACCCCATCCTTTGCATGTACCATCATACTGCCATAGCCCTGCTAGACGAATTTGATAGAGTGTCTTTTCAGCTGATTCCACGAAATTGGAATCAGTTTGCCGATTCATTGGCTAATTTTGCGTATGAAGAAGACCTCTTCTTTAATTATGGCCCTTGTCCCGATATATCTATTGATGGTGAGACAGGATTTGGTCGTTTGTGGGGTATGCTTTCTGAACATGCCCTCTTTGGTAGACGATGGTTGATTTGGGTGATGTAGAGGGTAGGCGAGACTCATCTGTCTTTATTATCTTGGACCCACAGACTGATTAGACGACATGTGATGCGAACACCTCTTGCGATATACGCAGGAGGGATGGGTCATAATTTAATGCACCTAGTTTAGGGCTACGAGCCTCTGTTCCCCTGGGAATGGTATGCTTTGATGTCTATCATAGTTGTTTCCAGGAGGATGCTATGCGTAGTTATGTTTGATTTCATTAGGCCAACAGGGCCGATTCAGTTTTGTAGTGAAGTATTTGATTTCATTAGGCCAAGAGGGCCGATTCAGTTTTGTAGTGAAGTATTTGATTTCATTAGGCCAAGAGGGCCATTTCCCCGTCTAGTGCGGGTGCGTTTAATCAGGTTTTTGTTTTAAGTGTTATGCTGGACAAGTTTCGTGATTCGTGGAATTTGGTGAAGCCTGGAGGAGCCTTTGTTGCGATGGAAGCTTCTTGTGGCCAATCCAGGTGATACCTCTCCTTTACGAGTACCTTTCTTTCCTGTTATATGTGTATTTGTACTTGTCGAGGGGATATATTTTGTTGGGGACCGGCAACTAAGGCATGAAGTCCCAGGTTTAGGCTAAGTATGTTTGAGGGAGGTCGGAGTAGTCATTGCCTCCTGTAAAGACATTGTCAGGCATTGAAAGACCTGCTTTAGACGGAAGTCCTAGTGGCCCTGTTCTGCTAGCCTGCTAGGCAGCCGTTCTAGGAGTTCTTGTTAGTAGTGAGGCAGTTAGAGAACAGAAGACAATAATAATGATGCCAAGAAACCCTGAACATCCTACAAGATGAATCTAAATACGAAGGTGTGTAAAAAGGGGTTCTAACCCCTAGCAAAGAAAAGAAAAGGAATGAAAATGTATAGGCAGTTGATCATCGCCTTGCGAAGGCCTGGTAGGTTCCTGGGGACGAGTCAGACCCGGGGCCGATACCTTATCTTCCTAGGGGTGGCTTCTTGCTGGAAAAAAAAAAGACAAAATAAGGAAGGTTGGAGCGAAAATAAAAGTGAGCGTTAGAAAAGGATTAAGTGTCGCCTTGCGAGGGCTTGGTAGGTTCTTGGGTACCGAGACAGGTCCTGAGACCGATGCCCTGTTCTCCTTGGGTCACTACGCTCAACTCCCTCCTTTTTACATACCCAAGTATGTTACTAAAATAAAAACCCTAAAAGAAGAAATGTATTGAAAGAAAATACTCCTTGATCAGGCTATAGGAGTCCTCGCCTTGTAGGAGCTCCTAGTTGTGTTGTCTTTAGTTGGTAAGTAGTTCAGACTACCACTTAGGGCAACCTCTTTGATGGGTTTTTTAGTTCGGTTGTGTTGGAGCAGTTGGGTAGTGACTCGCTTCGGATCTTCTATTAGACGATACTAGGCCTACTCCTTGTGGATGCCATGCCTTGGTTCTGTCCAGGGGTAGGGGGAGCATTGTGCTGAGTTTTATTATATATTTGTTTTGTATTAGCTTGATACTTCTTTGGTTGTTTATGTGCGGATATGTTCGTGGATTCGACGGGCTGAGTCGCCCTATCCCGTGGTCACTAATGAGAGCGGAATTTTGGTGCCGGGAATTGCTTAAAAATAGCTAAAAATTATGAATATCAAGGGAAAAATATCCAATGTCAAAGGCGGCGGCTCGACCTAGGACGATTTTAAGCGTCAAAGTGCTCTAAGGATGCCCGGGAAACACTTGCAAATTTTTAGTAATTTTTCCATGCGCCTGTGGCAGTCAATGGAGCCATCACTCAGTGTCGGATGCCGAGACGAGCTCACAGAAATTTTCAGATGGCGATTCGGACACTGTATGCGAGAGAGACGGGAAAAGGGCCAAAAGGTCAAAAATTGGGAGGTGCCCAAAAAAGAGAAGTGAAGGGGTGCCTTTAGGAAGGGGCACCCCCCTTCCCTCAAAAAAACGAGATTGAGGGGGGGCGGCAGGCTGCAGCGCCTAAAAAAAACGGCGCCCCCCCCCAAATCGTGATGAGGGCTTGAAAGCAAGCCATGGAAGCAACTACAGCAGGCAACTACTCTCACTCCGCACTCCGTATCACTCCGGTCCACGCGAGAAATGGCAGCCTGTAGAGGGAGAGAGAAAATCAGTCTTTCTCTCTCCTCCCTCTCTCTCCTCTAAAGGCAGGTTCATGTGGGAAGAGAAAGGAAGAAGAAAGAATGGTGGAGGCTTGTCCGGCATCGATCGGATTGCTCCACGGGTTGGAAATGGTGACGTGTGATCGTCATGAGCATGAAGTGCTGCTGATTTTCAGATTTGCAGCCATGGACATGAAACCCGAAACACGCAAATAAGCGGTAATTCAAATTTTTCAAAGGAAATTTGAGATTTCATGGCTTTTGATTGATAAAATGTTATTCATGTGGGCTAAAAATTGTTTATGTTGCTGTTTTCCATGAGTACTTGTTGATCATAATCAGAAAATCAGAAAAACGTGCATCTTGTGGCTCAAAATAATACACTAAAACACGTAAAATATGGAAAATCAAGGGAAAATGATGTTTTTGGGCATAAAAATGGAAGAATAAATAGGAACACCAACTAAATTTTCATTTTTGTTGCAAGAAGGAACTAAGGGCCACAGCCCATAACCTATTTTGAATTTTTAGTAATAAAATAATGCAAAAAATAAGAAAAAATACAAGGAAAATAGAGAAAAACCACAAAAATAGGGAAAAAATGCATTTTGGGTGCGAAAAATTAATGAAAATTAAGAACAATGTTTGTGAATGTTTGTGGGGACTGAAGCATGAGGATTTGCCTCAGTTTAGCCCCACCTTCTTGTTCTAGTGTGTCTTTTTCCGCTTTTTACACATAAAATGATGGCAAAATGCCTTATAAATCTATACAACAATGCAACATTTGATCGATGGGAGGGTAGAGTGGTTAAAATGTGTCTAAATGCGGAGTAATGATGAAAAGATTGCTGGTATTTGTTAGCATGCCATATAGGTCGGTGAATAATTATAGAATGAGAGCCTAGTAGCACGAGGGTTTCCTCGGTGCTAGGTTCGTGCAACGCCGCATAAGAACGGTAGTTGAAAATCATTGAAAGGATGTTTTCCATATGTGCACAATATTGATTTCATAATTGTTTGAGCACTTAGCATCCACAATATGCATAAACCATGGAAATATTTAAAGGTATCAGAAATCCTGGATGCACAGCAATTGCTTTCATTAGGACCTTGACCCACATTGAGTGAGAGACAGGACACCCTAAGCCATAGGCTAGTCGTGGGGTCTAGGGGAAAGAGAGGTAAGGACGATAGTACATTCCTGTATACGATTAAATGGTACCTTGAGTGGATTTTGTGCAAAATGTTTATATGTTGAGCGACGCACCGAGGGGCCAATCCCCAAGGTGTAGGAGAGTCGCAGCGGGGTGGCGGCACTCAGCCGTTGGAGGACCCCCTATGTTTGTGCTTCGTGCCATTAGGCAATGTGTAAGGGACTCCCTTTGAGGAGTAGTGGGTGAGAGAAGAGTGGACTACAAACGACGTAATACAAATGCAAGATGTTTGAGGCCAGTGCCGGCCCGTTCTAGGTTCCATCATACCGCGAGGCTATATTTGAGATAATGGAGATGATCTTTATTCCTCCAATTGTATTGCAACCTTATCCTAACTCATGGTACATGAAAGATTTCTGGCCAAGGAATAGGTCACATATGGAGATATATTGTGGGCACAACATCCTTGTTCATTACAAGCTATGGAGGATTCGATGGGCTAGACAATTAAGGATAGTTAAGATTTACCTTTTGTTCAATGCCTTTGTTGAATGGTTACTAGACATTGGGGATGAGCCTATACCTACAACCTTGTGGTTATATCGAAAAGTGCTACATATAGTACCACCTGAGAGAGTGAAGGCCTTATTTTGGTACGGGATGTTTTGGTTATCCCCAAGAGCCACCACATTATGTTGTTTGACATGTACATGAGAATCCACCAAGATATGAGAATATAGATCTTGAAATACTTGAGGAAAGGATCCATGAGATGATGTATTGGTAGATCATAATATGATCAATACATATTTGTAAATACTATTTCATAAACATGATTGGTGTGCAACCTCACATTTCATGAATATCTCTCTCTCAAGGTTCTCCTTTATGATCTTTTAGTCCTCAAGGAGAACAATTAGAAGTCAGAAACATGCACTTTCAAATGCACTACTAAAAAAAGATTGCAATACCTCTCAATTTCGTGGAGTTTCCTTTCTTTTCTTGCTCTCAAATTGATGCATCAGTACAATCCTAATCATAGGCAAGTTTTGTTCACTCAACATAGCCAAGACTACCTAAGCATTCTATCTCTCATGTTTCCATCCACCCTCCAAAACTCAAAGTCCTAAGATACTAGAAGAAAACATCCAGTATATAATTCTCTAAGCTTTGTCAAGTATCTAGTGTCAAGTCCACATTTGCTCCATATCTTTACATAGTGTTAATGCTCTTTTGAGTTTCTCATCTTCTCAAAGTTCTTCTCAAGATGTCACACTAAGCCACAGGTAGGCATTCTCGAGCTCACCTTTGTCTTTCATGGATGAATCATAAACCATGTCATCAATTAGCACAACCTTTAACATTTTCAATGTATGAAGCATAAATCATGTCATCAATTAGGGTAAGCTCTGACATTTTTTAACGGAGAGACCCAACCCAAGGGAACATGCCTTAGCACTATCATTCAAATTCCCAATATCACACTAGCTCATGGATGCGAGGCAATTGTACCTATGGAATTTGTTGTGCATAGTCTCAGAATTGTAGTGGAGCAGAAGGTAACTCTTGAAAAATCAATTCAACACCAATTAGAGTAGTTGATGAAATTAGAAGAAGACTATCCCATCCCTCTCTCTATCTCTCTCTCTCTCTCTCTCTTTTTGCACCTGCCCACTTTGAAGATTGTCAAGAATGTGCCTTGCCTAAAGTTGCATTTTCCCGATAAGCCTATCACAAAATGTAACGTTCCAGATCATCTTTTGATTCATCCATGCATACTTGGCATGTGAAGAGCATTTATTTTACCATCATCCTAAGCACTTCAAGTACCTAGCACTATCATCCAAACTCCCAATATCACATATAGGCATTTTATAAAATGTTGTACTTGTATTCCATCAAACTAGAATTGTGAAATTTTCAAGGGTACAAAAGCATGTCCTTCTCGAACAACTCTCTAGGTTACCGTCCTATTCTAAAGTGGCTTTCTCAAACCCCTACTCTAAGCTAGAATCCTATTCAGCAATCCTTTTGCTCTATAGCCACCATAGGCTAAATTGGCAATTGTAAGCAAGTAGAACATCCAAGCGGCAATCCTCTTTATTCTCTTTTAGCACACCACAAATGGATAGGATGATAGCCTTAAGAAACATCATCATATCATGCTAGCATCATAGCTTCTTATATGGCTTCCTCTCTCTTCCTCTTTGCAAGTTGGTGGGCACCACTTTTATAGGCCGATCTTGATAGCCGCCTCTTAGAAGGTAAATCTATAGTGCGATGTCTTTGCGTTTTGATGGAGATGGCTAGTGCCTCAGAACTATTGCATTACCCCAACATCATTCTTGATACTGATAGATGCTGTTGTTGCTCTGTTGGGCCATGGTACACTAATCTCTTGTCCAAGGGCTCATGTGCTAGAAGACTAGAAGAGGTCTCCATGCTAGAATGCATGAGGGAAGCCTCTTCTATGGCACACCCCATCGATCCCCTCTCTCTCGGATGTCTGGATGCAACCAAGTCATAGGCGACAACGGTCACTTGAATCTACTCCCTTTTTGGCATTCCCTAATCAGTTTCACAAAGCAACCACCCTGGTTGTTGGATGTATCCAGGCTTAAGCTCCCTCCTTGTAAGTGATGGCCCACCCTTGCCTCTAGTTGTCTTTTGCTTCTTTTCGAAAGCTTGTGCTTTCACTAATTTCTTCTTTTATGAATTACTTACTTCCACTATGCAGCTAAGGTTGCTATCTCTTTCCTTTTCTCCTTCTTACATAATAATGATCTTCTTTTCAGCCCCGACTCTCTTTCCACACTCGACCACTATAGATAGATTCTTCCCACCAACACTGACGTGCCATTATCCGCCCCAACATGACCAAGGTAGAAAGCCCATCTCACAAACCCTTGAGAAAATAATGGTCCTCAAGATGTTGACCAAGGTAGTGAGTTGATCTCACAGCTCGAGGAGTCCTTCACAACCCTCAAACTCACCCGACCAACTTTCTCTTTCAACCTCAGGTTCCTAATTGAGTGATGGATATTCTGATTTTTAGTGCATGCAAGGAACAATGCAGACACAATAAAGTGTGGCGTCTCAAGTGCACATACATCTAAATTTTATTGCATATAGTTGTAGTGGGCATCATGTTGTGCTAGTGCGCATGATGTTGCAATAAGTGCATTAATCCAACCCATGTCATAGACATAATTGAAGAAAATCAAGAGATGACCCTTGAGTACAGTGTATCCAATAAGTGTAATGTGAAGTGCTTGTGAATCCATAATCCTAGTGATGTGTAAGAATATTGGCAAGAAAGCACACTTGACTCAAGATGTCTAATAGCTATTGACAAAATATAGCTCCAATCTAAAAGAAAATCATAAGTCCCAACCAAGACAATGAAGCTCTCAAGTACCAAAAATTCAAAAAATGACAACAAACTAAGAGACTTTCTTTCATGCATTGAAAATCGAGATACACTCAAATTTTTTGGATTTGAGTGAAAACTCAATGTAATCATTATAAGTTGGCATGATTATTTGAAATTACTGAAGGTGTATTAGATGGTTGGATGGAAATTCAATATTTTTCTTAGGGGATGATCGAGACAAAGGAAATTGAGAAGCAAAAGAAGAATATGATGGACATCATCATTTTTTGATAATATCAAAGGCATCCTATTCAACAATCCTTTTGCTCTATAGCCACCATAGGCTAAATGGCAATTGTAAGCAAGTAGAACATCCAAGCGGCAATCCTCTTTATTCTCTTTTAGCACACCACAAATGGATAGGATGATAGCCTTTAGAAACATCATCATATCATGCTAGCAGCATAGCTTCTTATACGGTTCTCTCTCTGTCCCTCTCTGCAAGTTGTTGGGCACCACTTTTATAGGCTGATCTTGATAGCCGCCCCTTAGAATATAAATCTATACTGCGATGTCCTCGTGTTTTGATGGAGAATGCCAGCACCTCAGAATGACCGCATTAGCCCTACATCATCCTTGGTACTGCTAGATGGCATTGCTTCTCTGTTGGGCCATGGTACACTAATCTCTTGTCCAAGGGCTCATGTGCTAGAAGACTAGAAGAGGTCTCCATGCTAGCATGCATGAGGGAAGCCTCCTCTATGGCACACCCCATCAATCCCCTCTTTCTCGGACATCTGGATGCAACCAAGTCATAGGCAACAACGGTCACTTGAATCTACTCCCTTTTTGACATTCCCTAATCAGTTGCACAAAGCAAACACCCTGGTTGTTGGATGTATCCAGGCTCAAACTCCCTCCTTGTAAGTGATGGCCCGCCCTTGCCTCTAGTTGTCTTTTGCTTCTTTTCGAAAGCTTGTGCTTTCTCTAATTTCTTCTTTTATGAATTACTTAATTCCACTATGCAGCTAATGTTGCCATCTCTTTCCTTTTCTCCTTCTTACACAATAATGATCTTCTTTTCGGCCCTGGCTCTCTTTCCACCCTCAACCACTATAGATAGATTCCTCCCACCAACACTGACGTGCCATCATCCACCCCAACATGACCAAGGTAGAAAGGCCATCTCACAAACTCTTGAGAAAATAATGGTCCTCAAGATGTTGACCAAGGTAGCGAGACAATCTCACAACTCGAGGAGTGCTTCACAACCCTCAAACTCACCCGACCACCTTTTCCTTTCAACCCGAGGTTCCTAATTGAGTGATAAATATTCTGATTTTTAGTGCATGCAAGGAACAATGCAAACACAATAAAGGTTGGTGTATCAAGTGCACATACATCTAAATTTTACTACATATAGTTGCAGTGGACATCATGTTGTACTAGTGCTCATGATGCTGCAATAAGTGCATTAATCCAACCCATGTCATAGACATAATTGAAGAAAATCAAGAGATGACCCTTGAGTACAGTGTATCCAACAAGTGTAACATGAAGTGCTTGTGAATCCATAATCCTAGTGATGTGCAAGAATATTGGCAAGAAAGCACACTTGACTCAAGATGTCTAATAGCTACTCACAAAATCTAGCTCCAATCTATAAGAAAAAACATCAATCTCAACCAAGACAATCAAGTTCTCGAGTACAAAAAATTCAAAAAATGGCAAAAAACTAAGAGACTTTCTTTCATGCATTGAAAATCGAGATACACTTAAATTTTTTAGATTTGAGTGAAAACTCAATGCAATCATTATAATTTGGCATGCTTATTTGAAATTAGTGATGGCATATTAGATGGTTGGATGGGAAATTCAATATTTTGCTTAAGGGATGATTGGGACAAAGGAAATTGAGAAGCAAAAGAAGAATATGATGGACATTATCATTTTGTGATAATATCAAAGGTTATTGGTATCATTTGATCTTGTTTACTACTCAAAGAGCACAAATTGCTAGCATTGTTGGAAAAGGATATGGGAACGGGTCATGTTTGCAGCATTAGAGATGAAGGAGAAATATAGCACTGAGTTGCTGAATCAAGAGGTGTTTGTTATATAATGATAGAGTTTTTAATATGTGCATGGCTGTTAGTATTTGACTTGAAGAGAGGAAGCTAGAGCATTAGACGGTAGACAAGGCTAGCTTGCTTGGTTAGCAAGACGGTGACTTGGACAACAGAGGCATCACACATCCAATTTTTTTCCATGGAGTAGACATTAATGATGACAATAGCTGCATAAGTGAATGTTTACAAAAAGCAACACCTTATTCAAGAAGTCTCTGAATGGTACAAGCTGTAAAGGACAACATGAGCATTATGCCTCAAGCAACATGAATTGCAAAGTACAAGTTTGGCAATTCTTTGAGGTTACTGAGGAATATTACTTTATGCAAGATAATTTCACAACGTCTATGGGCTACTGGATTTGCATATGTAGATCTAAACTTAAAGAAAATGGGAGTTCGCAAACAAGAAGCAAGGGATATTGATTTTGGATGCATGTGTGCTTGGTGATTATATGAAGGAAGACATCATAACAATTCAAGTACGCATTGATGATATGAAATTTTTGAAATGAGCTACTAGAGGTGGACTGCATGTTTCAATCAGGTGTGGTGGTCATGTGGTGGTTCCGATGAGGAACGAAAAAGGGCGGTGGCTTGTTCAAAAGCATCACAAATGAAAGCAAAAGGATGGCGGCATCCTCAAAAATGGAAGGTGGCAGAAGAAACATGAATGGAGGAAAGCTTTATTAAAAAGCTAAAACCTTGAGGCTTGAAAAGAAGTTTTTAGCTTTAAAAAACGATGAAAAGCTTAAAGGTTTCGAATCTTCTAAATATTTCAAACGTTTAGGGCTAAAAGCCTTTAGGCTAAAACCCCAACCCATAACCTTTATGAACAATCTATAAAAGGGGGGGCCAAGAGGCATGAAGGGCCTCTTCATTAGACATGCAACCTCTTCTCTAATGTGAGAGAAAGGAGGGTTCCATATACAAGTATGGTTTTTTGTGAGAGTTCATCAACCTTGCGAGAGTTTTGGATGCTGCTCAAATGACACATTGTGTATCAAATATTAAAGAGGTATGAAGTGATTATTTGTTTTTGGACTCAAGATTTCATGTTTGAATGTTTATGTATGCTTTACCTAGTGTCCATTTTTGATGTTTTTTAGAGCTACAAGAGGCATTGTTGGTCATTTGCATTCGTGTGTGGGTTGTGTAGTGTTTATGAAACATTAAAATTTTTTGTTTTGAGTTGTTTGTCAATAAAGTCAATTTCCTATTGGCACTTCTAAATGTCTCGCTATTGAGTAGTGAGTGAGGCTTGTCTTGGATCACCACTTGCTTAACAATGAAAGTTCTTTAACATCGAATTTTGATGTGCAAGGTACCTATTATGCTTGACATGCGTGCATCTATTGTTGAAATTTATATGTAATTTACAAGATCATAGGGTCTCCTAAGGGTGTAGAGGCCCAAGTTGTAGTGAATGCCTATCATGGACGCTATTAGTATATTATACAGGCTAGGATGTGGTAAAATTTTATAAATACACACAACTACCCACATTGGGTAGCTATGTGTCTAGATGGGTTGATGTACGCAATGGTTTTGAGGCTACATATATTGGAGTGAATGCAATCGTCTACTCTACAAAGTCCTTGAGTGGATGCACATGTGTTGATGAATAGAGTGAATGAGTGCAATAATGTTGCCTAAGGTAGACTAAGTGTTAGATGATTCTCATCGTGTGGTGGAAACACAATTTAGTGTAGCAAGGATGGATGCATAGTGATGAATGCACACTAGAAGATGCACTTCACTGGGTGCATACTTATAGCAGATGCTCTATATATGGCTATGTAGAGGTGAAGGGGTTAATTGGGTGTGGATACATTGTGTGTAATTGGATGAGATGGTGCTTCCTATGTGCGATTGACTACACATAGTATGTGTTTGAGTACAAAAACTGTGCAGTCAGCTACACTTGAGCACACATAGTGGTCGATGCCCATTTGTCCTTCCGCTACCTCTCTTCCCATTGTCCTTCCATCCTACTAGGTTGGACATGGGTTGTAGAGATAGAGATCAGGTGCCTTGATGCATATCACATTGTGACTGTGTCCTCTCTTACACAACTATACAGGTAGAGTAATATGCAATCTAGGAGGATACAATATGTATCTCTATGGAGATGGGGGCGTGGTGTAGTAGTGATTGCAGTACAAGGGTTAGAAGCACTTTATGAATGGATAGTGTAGTATTGGATGCACGCATTACTATGCACAGAGATAGTGAAGCGAATGTACTTGTGTGTGGTGTGAAGTGATGTGGATACACGACGTGCTATTGTGGAGAGAAAGATGAGGCTGTTCTTATGAACACTTGGTCTATATGCTACATGCTATATGGTGTAAGCCATAATGGAGTGCCCAAATTAAAAATCTTACTTAATGAATCAACCAAAATCAATGAATGGTGAAACCTACACATAGACAACCAATTCAAACTCATAGGAGGTACACAATCTAAGTATACTCATGATCGTGTAATTGGCATGTAACTCATGTGGCTTGGGTCATATGGTGTTACCAAGGTGTACTTAGTTTCCATTAACCTTGCCACTCATGCCAATCCTTCCACCTAATAGGTTGGATGGCTGAGTGCATGAAGGGAAAGTGCCATATGGTCACATGGCTACACACATATGTAGGAGGATGCACATAGTGTAGGTAGGAAAAACAACATTACCCTCTAAGGGCTGAAATGATAAATGGGTTGCCTCTTACCCATCCAACTTCCAATCCTCACTAAGAGAACTAAAGAGGGCACCACCTTGCCAAAGGGAGGATAGGCTAGGATATCCTTTTTCTCAAAGAGAATCAAAAGAACCAAGACACAACTTCACAAGAGAGAATATATGTACTAGACACCATATTAGAATATGAGAGAGAGAGAGATTAGAGGGTAGGGAAACAAGAGGAGAAGAGGTAGAGGAAGCTTGCCATTAGGAGAAGAGGTAGAGGAAGTTTGCCATTATGTATTCATGGAATGAGTAGATGAGAAGAGAGGGAGACAAGAGGAGAAGAGGTAGAGGAAGCTTGCCACTATGCTACATAATAAAAGAACTCACTCATAGCTTATCAAAGAGATGGACTAGCATGAGGGTATTCTAGAGTGCTCTCATGTGCTTGTCATTGTCTTTTTTTACATCTCCATGGGCTCCTTATATAGCCTCCATGAGGGATTATATTAAGCTAATCTTCTTGATTAACATAATCCTAGATGATGTATGGTATCTTTGAAAATATGGAGAATAGTGGATGGGACAAGTCTCCACCTTGGTCATCATGCAAGAAGCCAAGGGTGGTAGTAGAAAAAATAGAGAAAGGGAGCTAGATTACAAGAGGTGGGTGCCCAAAGCACATTATTATAATATATTTACAATAAGGATACAATGGAAAGTTGATGTGGTGAAAGAGAGAAGAAAATTGCATGTAGCTAGGAGTTTGCGCCTTTGTAACTTCAAATCGGTGAAGAATCCGAAAAAATTTTCTTCTGCAACTTTGTAGACCAAGTCGAAATCAATCGGGTAGCATGAGAATTTTCTTGAAATTCACTTTTCTTTGGGATTTATTGAGATGACAAAAAATGGCTTCCAAAAGTTACTTTGACTTTAGTTCCTTATATATATATATATAAATACATATAAGCATGTGATAGAAGGGGTCCATGCTTGTAAGCTTTTGTGTAAGATCCAAATAACACCATGATGTGGATATTGACTTGTGTACTAGGGTGAGGTGTCCTTTAATGATGGTGATAGATTCCAAATATTAGTGATGCAGGTGGAATCCACATGTAGTTGGAGGCTAGTCCTTTGAAAAATCTATGCACTCACTCAACTCTTAGGTGTAATCCATTTCCATCTTCACTAAGATAACCATCCCTTTTACCCTTTACATTGACATCCCTCCTAAGAACTTGTTCCCCCCATTTGCTAGAGTTATCATAATCGAGAGCCAATGTAGCATCCCTGTGCTTGAAGAGTAAACCCAAAGTGATATGGTAAGGTTCTTGATAGGGGTTTTGGCCAAATTTTGTGGTAGAAATCCGGTTCGTAAAAAACCTGGATCATTAGCCCTCCCCTTAGGCTAGAGGCATTAATGCCTCTAGCTTACTAATGATGGTCCAATAGAGCAAGGAGGATTGCATCCCCTCATTGGTAGCTCTTTATCAAATGACTGCTCCAAAGTGTCCCTGTCTCTTTGAAAATAAGACTTGAGTCGCCATCCATTTACCCTTGTCTTGTGAACTCTCCCATCGATGTCACCTAGCTTATAGCTACCATTTGGATATCTCCTTATGACCATGAATGGCCCTTCCCACTTGAATACAAGTTTAGCATCCTTTTTGTTATCAAAACGGTTATCATAGCGTAGCACAAGTGATCCTTCCCTTATGTGTTTGCTAGCTAGCTTCTTATTAAATGTCTTCGTTCTCTCTTCAGCCTGCATGGAATAGTGTTAGATTGCTTCTTCTCTGTCTAACTCCAGCTTCTCTAGATCCAAGATCCTTTCCTCTAACTTCTTATCTTGATTCTTCTCTCGACCAGCTACTAAAACATGTAAGCTGGCCCGTTCCACCTCTATAGGAAGAAAAGCCTCTTGGCCATAGACAAGGTGAAATGAAGTATAGCCAAGTGAGGTTTGAATGAAGTCCTATAGGCCCAAAGAGCTGCACTCAATTTTTTATCCCAGTGCTTGGGGTGCATGTGTACTTGCTTGGTAATTATCTTACAAATCAACCATTCACTTTTTCGACCAAACCATTACACTGTGGGTAGTAGGGAGTAGAATGCCTGCGCTTGATTTTTAGCCTTTCCATTAACTCCCCTACTAGATTTGGCCCTAAAACCAGGACCCTGATCAAAGATAATTTCCAAAGGTGTGCCAAATTTCCAAAGGTGTGCCAAACGTGCAACAAATGTTTTCAAACACAATTTTTTTCTCTTCTTGGGCTGTGATCCTACTAGTTACTGAAGCCTCTGTCCACCTCGTCATGTAGTCCACACCCATTATGATGTATTCCTTGCCAGACTGAGTTCGTGGGAGTGGCCCTATTGCATCAATCCCCCATTTCTCAAATGGGCCATATGTAGTTATGGAATTTTGTTCCACATGCACTAGCTTCCTTGGTCCGGCCTTTTGGCAATCATCATAAGTGCGGTACCAATGTTGTACATCTTGATGCAGACTAGGCCACACAAAACTAGCTTGGAGAATCTTTTTGCTGGTTATTTCTTGAGCAAAATGTCCACCACAAACCCCCTCATGAAAGCTCTTAATCACATCCATAATCTCCTTTGCTATTGGCACCCTTCTAAGCATTGCATCCTTTCCTTTGCAATACAACACATCATTTATCAAGCGGTATTTAGTGGCCTTAGTAGCTAGCTACCTTTTCTAACTCTTACTCATATGTGTAGGTGCCTCACCATACACAAGAAAATAAAGTACATCTTGTAGTTGAAACTTACCTTGAAACAAGGGAAGCTTTACTGCAATGATGCCCACCATTACCTCTTTCAATTTTTTAGCTACTAGAGCATCTACGTCACCATCTGTGCGCCTTGGAACAAAATAGATTTGGGCTTTCTGTAGCTTTCTCATGAGAGTTTTAGCTTCTCTCATTTTCACTGCCAAGTTATCATTTTTACAAGCCCAGATTCCTTTCATTTGCTTAATAATTAGCATAGAATCCCCAAAAACATTAAGTCGAGTGACACCATGTGAGAGACACCACCTCAAACCTAAAAGCAAGGCTTGATATTCTGCCTCATTGTTAGAATGGACATCATCCAAGGTGATATCTTCTTCATAAAGTTTGTCACCTTTGGGACCGAACACCACTATTCCTATTGCCGCTCTCTCTTTAATACTCTTGTAGGCCCCATCAAAGTAGAGGGCATGGGCATTCTCCACCTGTGGGCGGGTCCTCAAGAGGAGGTGTCTCCTCTTTTACCTTTCCCTTCTCTTTTTCCTTCTTTTGATGGCATCTATGGGTCAACAAATCAGCTAGGCAGGCCCGAGTAGAGTCCTCCGCCTTGAGGGTGTAGTCAAACTCTTGGAGTTGTATCACCCACTTAGCGATTCTGGCTGAAGCATCCATGTGCTATAAGGCATAGGGAAAATGCTCTTCTGTCATGATCACTGTGAACGGCCTAGGGAGAAGATAAGGATGAAAATTTCTTACAGCAAACATTAGAGACAAAACCATCACCTCCACCATTTTATATTAGTGCTGCCCCTAGAGCATCTTCCCCAAAACTCGGGTTGACAAAAAACTCTTGATCCCAGTAAGGCTGTAAAATTATGGGAAGGGTGTTGAGAGCTTCTTCACCTCGTGAAAGCACCTTTCACTAGTGGAAATACTAATTGGGAGAGGAGATGAATGAACCACTCCATATATCGCACCTTTTGAATGAAAGAGGTTAGTTGCTTCACAGAAGATAGTGATGGCATTGCCAATAGGGCCTTAACTTTGTTTAGGTCTACTTCAATGCCCCTCTCACTTACGACATGCAACACTTCTCATGGTTTAACTACCCCCCCATTTGTGCGAGGCAGTTGAAAGCTTCATCCACCTTTCCTAGATGTAGAGCCTTAGAGCTATAAATACAAAAATCATCAATAAAGACCCTGATGGACTTACCAAAATATGGTTGGAAGACATAATTCATGAATCGTTGGAAGGTAGTCGGGGCATTTGTTAATCCAAATGGCATTACTTTGTAAGCAAAACACCCCTAAGGCGTGATGAAGGTGGTCTTCTGTTGATCCTTCTCAGCTATTCAAATACGAAAATAACCTAAATACCCATCACAAACAGTGTATCTCTTATGCCCAGCCACCTCGTTGAGTATTTCATCCTAAAAGGGAAGAGGAAAGTGATCTCTCTTTGTTGCAGCATTTAGCAGCTTGTAGTCCACACAAATCCTCCATTTGTCATTCTTCTTGGGTGTTATCACTACAGGTGAGATCCACTCTGAGTCCGCTATTGGATAGATGAAACCTGCCATCAAAAGTTGTTGCACCTTAGTGAGTAGAGCTTTTTGTTGAACTACTCCCAACCATCATAGTCGCTACACCACTGGCCTTGCTCCCTCTTTTAGATTAATGTGATATTGTACTATTGTCACACATGTGATGTATTCATAATTAGAAATAAAAAGTGTAGAGTGTTTTATCACCACTTCCATGTAGGCTACCTTCTCCTCAACTGATAGATCCTTAGCCAACATTTTTTCTAACCCCTCCTTCTTGACCTTTGGAAGCTGCTACGGAATTTTACTACTAGAAGGCCCTTTTAATGTAATCCCCATCACTTCTAGAGAGGTTTCTTCATCCTCATTAGAAGACTCTCTCTCTATCGTACATGACCAACCCTCGCTGGAACTCATACATCAGCAGTGGTCTCTAACACAAGATCCTCATGTCGGCCCTCCTTCATGTTGTAGATAATGCTCTTCCATTTTTTCTGTAGCCCATTCTGTGGCCTTAGCTCTAAAGCCCCTGTCTCTCAATCTTGTCTGACTTTCATTCCCATTAGGCATGGTCACCCGAGAATGAGTGGATAGCCGTCCCCCTTCACTGGCATCACATACATGTCAAGCTCCAATTGCACTCCACACAGCTTTACCTTGACTTTCTTTATAACTCCCAAACAATTTACTACTACATTGTTAGCCATTTTGGCCCCAAATTTAGTAGTTTCATTTATCTCTAATCCCAAACGATGCGTCAACTTTTCCGTCATGACACAAATCTCTGCATGTCCATCCACATATGTCTTTGATACTCTCTGCCCATTGATTTCGGCTTCCACTAGAGGTACAATATCTTTCATCTTTCTAGCCTGGATTGGTTTCACGTGTCTATTCTTCATGGGTCTAATGCTTACCATCTTTGACCATTGTTGTCACACTATTGGAGATAGATGTAGTAATTGTGGCCATGAAATTTTTGGCCCTTGATCCCTCACATCAGCAAGCAAATCATAAGCTGTAGTACCTCTACCCAAGGAAAAAACATCTGGCTCAATGTGTCGGCATGAGCAAGCCCTCCTCTTTTTACTACCGTGTGTCTTTGCAGCCTTTGAAGACTTTGCCTCCTCTTCCATATTTTCAACCTCTGGTGGTGTAGGCTCCATCCTCTCAATTCTACGGGCTTTCTTCACCGGCATTGCTTCAACCTCTACTACTTTGGCCTTCCCTTTGACATCACTCTCATCCAAATTGATCATCCTGATGTCACGATTCTCTAGCGGCTGGATAGGCAAGGGCGGCACCTTTGCAAGTGGTCGAGGATGCTGGAGAACTTGAACCCATGGTGGAGGCCCTAGATTCAGTGGAACAAGCCTCTCCCTAGGTGGTGTCACTTGTTGTCCTATCCTTCTTGGTTGGAATCCATTTCCTAGCAAACATCTGGGATGAGGGCAAAAGTACATACCATGGCTAGTCTCCCCACAATTATAGCAAATATACTCTCTTTCTTATCTCCTTGGATCTCGATTGCCTTCATTTGTGAGGGGAGAGGGACCGTACTCCTTGCACCAAATTCAACGAAAGGCTTTCAAGTTGATTAGTAATGCGTTGTAGGAGCTCTTGCTGTGGCATCTCTAGTTCGGGTGGGGCCTCTGCTATTTCTCTAGGCCTTGGCATGGTTAGTAAAACCTGCATGGGCTCAACTCCCCCCTTCAACTGGGCTTGATACTTCAATTTTCTATCTTTCTCCATGGCATAAGTGACTAATTCTTCATAGGATGTGGGAAACTTTCCTTTGACCTTCTCCCTTAGTAGAGGGTGGAGTCCGGCCAGAAAACAATCTTTATTAAGGCAATCAGGTACTCTCTCCCTCGGTTAAGGAGGCTATCCATTTATCCCATAATTTTATAAACATGCCTTAATATGCTTGGTACTCCCCCGGTAAGGTTTGGTGAAGATCTAGGAGCTGTCTCCAAATATCTTCAGGAGGCTTTGTATTTTGGTACTCATGCATGAATGCGGTCTTGAGATCCTCCTAGTTACCCCTTGTAGCCTCTAGGAGAGCTTGATACCACACTCGAGCATCACCCTTTAGAACTAAAGAGAAGGTCCGTACTTTGGTTGCTTCATCGTCCCAACTTGTGACTAGGAAGGCCATTTCTAAGTCATCTAGAAAGTCTAGAGCTTCTCCCCTTTGTGCCAAAAAAAACTTGAAAAAGCCATGATAGGAAGATGTTGATCTAGCTCAATACAAAATAAAGATAAACACGTCTAGGACGAAGACATATCCTATTAAGGGTAGAATAAATGGATTCACATATGCATTAATCTCAGCAAGACGACGAGGGCCCAATAAGCCCCTTATGATATTTTGAAACTTGAGCTTTGTGCTAACTATTATATGCATGGTTTGCCTAGCAAGTGGACGGATAGGTCCGTACAAATCCCTATGGTTTATGGGATACACTTAGAGTAGAATGAATATATGCACATTAAAGGAGATGTTATAATCCAAAATAGAAAATATTATGGGATCAGGGGACAACAAGATCTCTCTCAACCTCTTAGCTCCAAAATAGAAGACCAACCTTTGCTAAAAAATGTATCTTTCTACTAATGCACATATCCACCCAAATGTTTTGAACCCATTGAAAGTTATAGAAAGTAAGAGTAGTCATTTATGCATTAACTACAAATTTCCACTACAAACGTTCATGAAGCATGTTGTTGAAGCTCTGGTTTCTTAGATCCCACCATCCAAGAGATGCGAAGGATTTGCTCACCACTGATTGGCATAGCTTTGGTGTGACCATCATCAGCCTTGTAAAGTTCATAGGCTTCGATAGCTACCCTCTCAATTACTTTGAGTCTTCTTGCTAGTAGTAGTTAAAGTGCATCACCATACGTAGCCTCTCGCCAATACCGCACACCATTGATGTGTAACTCCCCCTCCAAAAACTTGTTAATCCCCGAATTTGAAAGCGCCTTCACCACTTGAAGACGAGGAAAGTACATAATGATGACAGATAAGATGGGGTAAAAATGATGATGATGATATGGAAGAAGATGATGAGGGTGATGACGGTGGTGGCAGTAGGTGAATGATGATGGTTGAGAAGACAATGGTGATGCTGTTGATGGTGCAAGGGCGGAGGCCGAGGAGGACAATGATTATGATAATGGTGGCGATTGTAGGAGGCAACAGTGAGCTACAGTGGTGACATAGATGATAGGAGGGAGGTAATGGTGATGACAATGGTCATGGCAAGGACAATTGCACATAAGCGGGCCATAGTGATTGTAGGGGGTGTCAGGGCAAAAGGGAGGTGGGACCATCGTGTGGAGGTTGGGATGCTATTGGCTATAGGAAAGATAATTGCGGTGGTGGCCAAGCGGTCCAGGGTGGACAAGAGGACATGGGGCATAAGGCAAAAGGGAGGTGGGAGCACCATGTGGAGGTTGGGTTGCTATCAGCTATAGGTGAGGCGACTGTGGTGGTGGCCAAGTGGCCAAAGGTGGCACAAGAGGGTGTGGGACATATTGGAGTAGCACGAAAACGATGGTGTGATAGGTTACTAATGCTTAGGTGGGGCTACTGGACACTAGGCGACGGTGTTGTGTGAAGCACCATGTGGAGGTTAGCCTCCTTCCTTGCAGGAGTGGATGAGGTTCAAGTAGCAAAGCGGGTGCACTATTGGGGAATGAGGCATAAGGACTCCAACAATCATGATGACCTGCGTGTGAGTTGGGTTGTAGCTATGGTGGATGACACAGTGAAGAGGGAAGAAAAATTGATTATGTGCTGCAACTCAATGATTAGGGGGGTGGCTATTTAAGGAAATCCTCCCCTTCCTTACTAAAAGCACACATGCCATGCTTTTTTTTTTGAGAATAATAAATAAGAGTTAAGCCCCCATTCACCTGACCTTTTGTTTAACAGGTTGAACTTCCCTCTTTCCTTATGCAGCTTGCTCATCAAGGATCAAAGGCCTTCATCCTCATTGTGATTCCCACCCTCAAGGTTCCCCTTCTCACATCAAAAGGCATGTGAAAAATTTGTACTTGAAATATTAGTGAATATTTTTTATGTGAACAACTTTGCTTACATGTACTTGAAATATCATTAATGAATATTTTTATGTGAACAACTTTGCTTATGCATGAGAGAAGGTGTTATAGATACTATGTCCTAAAATCAAAAAAGGGAAAGATTTGCAAGAAAAATGTGCATCATAATGCATCTTATGCTAGGCAAAAATGAAATCCACTTATCAATTTCATAATGCATGTGTCAAAAATCATTAAGAAAATACAACTAAACCTAACTAAGTTATGCTTCACACTCAACATCTGTGGGCGATTGGGCACACTGTTGTTCTTTCAAGAGCTTGAATGCATGCATCGTTGATGTGTTTATTCTCAAGAGTATTTTGAATACAAGAGCAAAACAATGACAAGCAATTGAGTTTTTCGTGCCCCTAAATCATTTGAAGCTACTCTTGTATATATGATCATATAATAGTGAGTGTTTTTGCAATCCAAACCCTAAATATGTTTATGAAGCTCTTTGGACTCTTGCTTTAGCTTCTTTAGCTATCTCTATATGATCTCTTCTATATTATAGAACTCTCATAACTATATTCTCCTATGTGCAATAGCTTCATCATTCGAGTTTTGGAACACTCATTTTGCATGAATAGATGAGCCAACTCCATGGCATATATCTCTAGTTTTTGGAACCCTGTTCTTGGCTATGGACAAAGCCCTCTAGTAGTTAAGCCCGAAATACCCATTTTATGCTTCAACTTCGTGGCATATATCTCTACTTTTTGGGACCCTATTTACTGCTATCAATAGCCTTCTACTTCAACCCAAGATATCCCTTCTATGCTTTAGGAAAACCATGAACTATTCTTGCATAAAAACAACCTAGTATTTCTATTTGTTCTATTCAAGACAACACTTAAAATGTTTTCTTGTTCTCTATAAACATAGCAACACATTTTGATATTATGTACGATAATCAAGCTCCTTAACGTCAAGTTTCAAGACAACGTCTTGAGGGGAAGTTATTCAATTGTCTAATGTGTGTATGCTAGGATTGTAGACCAAATTTGGGGGGAGAAGAGAACTTTCATTATGAGTGTCACGCAATGCAAATGACATTAACTCAAGAGTTGGCAAAACTTTCATTCTTGTTGGGAATAACTATTTAGAAAGTAGATGCTCTCATAAAAAAAATCATTAAGAGATAGAAAAACAGAGTCAGACTTGTCTACAATGATAGCTTGCTTAGTAGAAAGGTTAGTATTATTATTTGAATGAGTTTTCATGCTAAAGAGGTAGTTGATATCAGATGCATGAGCAGTTGGGCTATTTTCAGCACATATGTATACCAAAAAGGGTAGTATTCTATTGCTAAACTATGGGAGTAATAATCCATTCTTATCTTTAGACCTATGCATGGTCTTGAAAGACGATTGATGTATGAGAATGTGATTTAAAAAAAAAGGCATTTAAAAACCATTGAGACTTGGTAGAATTTTGTTTGTTAATCATACTTGTAGGCCCTATAGATGCATGAGGAGTATGTTGACCTTGCTATTTTCATAAATGACTACTTTGTTGAGTTGGAGAAATTATGTGTCTTATTAGTTTGTCTTATTATTTGAGGCATTGGAAGCTGAATGAGAGATTATTAGAGCTAAAGACCAAATTACTGAAGTCTTAGCACCAAGCCACTAACTTATACTGACACTCCTTTACTTTCATGTCTTGGGTTGTGAGAGTGGATTATATTCGTTCTCCGCTTACGATACAAGGGTAGTTAGTAGCATTAAAAGCAAGATAGCTAGCGGCCATTGATGAGCAAACAGTTGTAGTGATAATTATGGCCATTGGCATGGCACATGGCCAAAGAGAATATTGCAACTAGTAGCAAGCTATAAAAGGAAGAGGCTCACCTAAGTAAGGGGTTCGTTTGTTTGCAGCTTTTGGTTCGATAGTTCATAGTCTTTGACTTGCATCTTGGGTGCTATAATAATCACATAGCTATCCCTGGCATAGAGCTTGGGTTTAATCATTGGCGGTAGTACTACCTCCCCCTTTGTATTTCTGTTATCTTTGAGTCTATGAAGTTATGCTACTTCTCTAGTATTGGTCTCTGTATACTCAGATACTATCATTCACATATTTGATGAGACTATTGTATTGGATATGGATATTAAAACACTTGGGATTTTTGTTTACCATCTTTATATCTATCATTTTGGCTATGCCTATCTTCTTACCTTGGATAGTGATTGTAGATTAGGATGTCAGTGTCCACATGAGTCAGTTTTTTGTATGACTGCACTTTGCCCTATGGTGGTGATGTTCGAACCCGATTACGAATACCAAACCCGACTACTTGGTAATTCCTACTTCCCATCAAGATGTGGAACACCATAGTCACACTTCCCAATAACCCCACCAATTCTACCAAGAAGCATACACTTAATGCCTCAAAAAAGAGTGATACTTACACAAAACTAACAAGCCCAAGCTAGTCAGTAATCCTCGAGTTAAGCTCAACCTGAGAAAAGCCTCTAGCTCAATTAAAACTTACCTTATGAGAGAATTAAATGACGTTACAAGAGAAATTTCCCAAAATGAAAATCAAGTAGTGACTACCTATCTTAAGAAGTTGAGTGTGATAAAATCATGTTGCTGTATACCCAAGGTTATGTTGGACTTATATTGAGAAATTTGAGGAATTCTGAGCATGGCCACCATCATGGGAAGAGCGGGAACACCTCAGCAAGCAATATAGTGACCACATAGATGACCTTCTAAGACTCATTCCCAATGAGGAAGTTGAGAAACACCATTTGGTTCCCAGATTTCATAATGCATTGTGCCCCCAAACTCATGACCATTTAAGAGCAAAGATAAGCCATATGAAAATCCCAACTTGATCCAATGTACATAGCTTCGACTTCCCTCCGAGTACTTGCCATTTTACAAGGAGTCATGACATTCCCTTTCTCAACAAAATCCTAACAATAGAATATCTCCATGTTGCGAGTAGATTAAATCAAGGAGATGTGGTACTTGAAGTTGTAGCATTTCTAATCCTATTTGCACAATTTCCATAACTTCTAGACACATACAATGCACTCCAATACAATCCTGACTTCTATCAATGGCTCATATATTGATAGAGTAACCCTATACCATAATCCACAACACTTGTACATTGCAATTTTATACACAATAGAATCTATATTTATTTTTTGAAAAAATACAAAAAAAAAAAGCAATTCATGCACGCCAAACTATTAGTATCCCTGCAATGCTCGAAAGCATTGTTACATTTTTCATGCACGGTGGGAGCAAGAAGTTGATGAATGTTAACAACATGAATTGGTAAGTGATTATAAACAACAATTTTCAAAAGTTTTAAATCCTCATTGAACTCAATTGTATATGCTATCAATTTTTATCAAGTGAATGTAGACAAAGAGGTGGCAAATGATATACTTAAGGTAGAAATAACAAAGGAGTAGTAAGTTAGTAAGCTTTGGAAGATCTCATGGACACAAGAAAGAATGAAGGCATGGATGTGTAGGATTCTCAATGAACTCCAAGGGAATGCAAAAAGAAATTAGACATCAAAGAGCTTATTTCATCAAGTAAACCTCAACTGCTATCTCAAGCTCTCTATTATTTCGAGATGAAGTGCAACAACTTCTAAGATATTCAATTATCCCTCAAAATTTAAACTTTTCATCAATAGCAGGTTCTTCACAACATCAAATCAATGCTTAAGGATCAAAAAGTTCTTTCTCAATGTGCAATCCTTCTTAGCCTTCCAAATCTTCACCATCTATCTGATCTCTCTTGTAAGGCTAAAAGCCTCATTGTATGGCACTATTGTATCATTCAAAAACCAAAAAAATAAGAAGAAGAAGAAAAAAATATTTTCTTAAAAAATGCATACACGATCACTGCACTACATGTAGGTGTTCTCAAGTTAGGTACATCCGGTGGCCTTGGTTAGTAAGCTCCGCCCCCCTAATCCCCTATTGCTTTTGTTCATTCCTCCCACACTTACTCAATGCACATCAATGATCATGCATATCTAGGAAGCATGCCTTGCCTATAGTTAGAGAAATGTCACCCTGAGTCACTTGCATATTTTCTTCTCTCTATTCACACGAATGCCACCCATAAAGCAAAGTGGAAAAGTGCAAGAAGAGGAGACCATTCTATTCAATCTCCCCTGTGAAGTAGAATTGAGATTCCCATGTTCAACCAAGTCCAAGGTTTCCCATGGTGAGACGAGATGGTGATGTGCATGGATATGTGGATATGAATTTCAATTGACTACTTAGTGGACTCCTCTAGGTCTTTTGGAGGAGGCACCTCACACGTGTATTAGAGACTAGGTTCCAAAGGAGCTTTTAGTGTAAGGTTAAGTAGTCAATGTATAAAAGGAATTAATAAGATAACCACACTTGTTTGAAGAAAAGTGTTGTTGATTATCTTGCACTAACGCTAGCAGACACATTGTGCTCATCAGGAAATTAGTGATGAGGAAGCTACACATTTGCGGGATATTTTTCCCATCATGTATCAAGTAGCCTTAGGGTCAAATAAATTCTGATACCATGAGGCTATATTTGAGATAATGGAGATGATCTTTATTCCTCCAATTGTATTGCAACCTTATCCTAACTCATGGTACATGAAAGATTTGTGGCCAAGGAATAGGTCACATATGGAGATATATTGTGGGCACAACATCCTTCTTCATTACAAGCTATGGAGGATTTGATGGGCTGAACAATTAAGGATAGTTAAGATTTACCTTTTGTTCAATGCCTTTGTTGAATGGTTACTAGACATTGGGTATGAGCCTATAACTAAAACCTTGTGGGTATATCAGAAAGTGCTACATATAGTACCACCTGAGAGAGTGAAGGACTTATTTCGGAACGGGATGTTTTGGTTATCCCCAAGAGCCACCACATTATGTTGTTTGACATGTACATGAGAATCCACCAAGATATGAGAATATAGACCTTGAAATACTTGAGGAAAGGATCCATGAGATGATGTTTTGGTAGATCATAGTATGATCAATACATCTTTGTAAATACTATTTCATAAATATGATTGGTGTGCAACCTCACATTTCATGAATATCTCTCCCTCAAGGTTCCTATTTATGAGGTTGTAGTCCTCAAGGATAACAATTAGAAGCCACAAACATGTACTTTCAAATGCACTACTAAAAAAAGATTGCAATACCTCTCAATTTCATGGAGTTTCCTTTCTTTTCTTGCTCTCACATTGATGCATTAATACGATCCTAATCATAGGCAAGTTTTGTTCACTCAACATAGCCAAGACTACCTAAGCATTCTATCTCTCATGTTTCCATCCACCCTCCAAAACTCAACGTCCTAAGATACTAGAAGAAAACATCCAGTATATAATTCTCTAAGCTTTATCAAGTATCTAGTGTCAAGTCCACATTTTCTCCATATCTTTACATAGTGTTAATGCTCTTTTGAGTTTCTCATCTTCTCAAAGTTCTTCTCAAGCTTTCACACTAAGCCACAAGTAGGCATTCTCGAGCTCAGCTTTGTCTTTCATGGATGAATCATAAACCATGTCATCAATTAGCACAACCTTTAATAGTTTCAATGTATGAAGCATAAATCATGTCATCAATTAGGGTAAGCTCTAAAATTTTTCAATGGAGAGACGCAACCCAAGGGAAGACGCCCTAGCACTATCATCCAAACTCCCAATATCACACTAGCTCATGGACATGAGGCAATTGTACCTATGGAATTTGTTGTGCATAGTCTCAAAATTGTAGTGGAGCACTAGGTAAATCTTGAAAAATCAATTCAACATCGATTGGAGTAGTTTATGAAATTAGAAGAAGACTATCCCATCTCTCTCTCTCTCTCTCTTTGTGTACCTTCCCACTTTGAATATTGTCATGAATGTGCCTTGCCTAAAGTTGCATTTTCCCGGTAAGCCTATCACAAAATGTAACGATCAAGATCATCTTGTGATTCATCCATGCATACTTGGCATGTGAAGAGCATTTGTTTTGTCGTCATCCTAAGCACTTCAAGTACCCTAGCACTATCATCCAAACTGCCAATATCACATAGCTATGCACATCCAAATAGGCATTTTATAAAATGGTCTACTGGTATGCCATCAAACTAGAATTGTGAAATTTTCAAGGGTACAAAAGCATGTCCTTCTCGAACAACTCTCCAGACTACCATTCTATTCTAAAGTAGCTTTCTCAAACCCCTACTCTAAGCTAGCGTCCTATTCAGCAATCCTTTTGCTCTATAGCCACCATACGCTAAATTGGCAATTGCAAGCAAGTAGAACATCGAAGCGGCAATCCTCTTTATTCTTTTTTAGCGCACCACAAATGGATAGGATGATAGCCTTTAGAAACATCATCACATCATGCTAGCAGCATAGCTTCTTATACGACTCCCTCTCTCTCCCTCTCTGCAAGTTGGTGGGCACCACTTTCATAGGCCGATCTTGACAGTTGCGCCTTAGAAGGTAAATCTATACTGTGATGGCCTCGTGTTTTGATGGAGAATGCCAGCGCCTCAGAATGACTGCATTAGCCCTGCATCATCCTTGGTATTGCTAGATGGCGTTGCTTCTCTGTTGGGCCATGGTACACTAATCTCTATTCCAAGGGCTCCTGTGCTAGAAGACTAAAAGAGGTCTCCACGCTAGAATGCATGAGGGAAGCCTCCTCTATGGCACATGCCATCAATCCCTTCTTTCTCGAACGTCTGGATGCAACCAAGTCATAGGCAGTGGTCACTTGAATCTATTGCCTTTTTTGGCATTCCCCAATCAGTTTCACAAAGCGACCACCCTGGTTGGGTGATGTATCCAGGCTCAAGCTCCCTCCTTGTAAGTGATGGCCGGCCCTTGCCTCTACTTGTCTGTTGCTTCTTTTCGAAAGCTTGTGATTTCACTAATTTCTTCTTTTACGAATTACTTACTTCCACTATGCAGCTAAGGTTGCCATCTCTTTCCTTTTCTCCTTACATAATAATGATCTTCTTTTCGGCCCCGACTCTCTTTCCATCCTTGACCACTATAGATAGATTCTTCCCACCAACACTGACGTGCCATCATCCACCCCAACATGACCAAGGTAGAAAGGCCATCTCACAAACTCTTGAGAAAATAATGGTCCTCAAGATGTTGACCAAGGTAGTGAGCCGATCTCACACCTCGAGGAGTCCTTTACAACCCTCAAACTCACCCAACCAACTTTCCCTTTCAACATGAGGTTCCTAATTGAGTGATGGATATTCCGATTTTTAGTGCATGCAAGGAACAATGCAGACACAATAAAGGGTGGTGTCTCAGGTGCACATACATCTAAAATTTATTGCATATAGTTGTAGTTGGCATCATGTTGTGCTAGTGCTCATGATGCTGCAATAAGTGCATTAATCCAACCCATGTCATAGACATAATTGAAGAAAATCAAGAGATGACCCTTGAGTACAGTGTATCCAACTAGTGTAATGTGAAGTGCTTGTGAATCCATAATGCTAGTGATGTGCAAGAATATTGGCAAGAAAGCACACTTGACTCAAGATGTCTAATAGCTATTGACAAAATATAGCTCCAATCTAAAAAGAAAAACATCAATCTCAACCAAGACAATCAAGTTCTCAAGTACAAAAAATTCAAAAAATGGCAAAAAACTAAGAGACTTTCTTTCATGCATTGAAAATCGAGATACACTCAAAATTTTTGGATTTGAGTGAAAACTCAATGCAATCATTATAAGTTGGCATGCTTATTTGAAATTACTGAAGGTGTATTAGATGGTTGGAAGGGAAATTCAATATTTTTCTTAGGGGATGATCAAGACAAAGGAAATTGAGAAGCAAAAGAAGAATATGATGGACATCATCATTTTGTGATAATATCAAAGGCTATTGGTATCATTTGATCTTGTTTACTACTGAAAGAGCACAAACTGCTGGGATTGTTGGAAAAAGATATGGGAATGGGTCATGTTTGTAGCACTCGGAGATGTAGGATAAATATAGCACTGGGTTGCTTAATTAAGAGGTGTTTGTGATATAAGGATAGAGTTTTTAATCTGTGCATGGCTGTCAATATTTTACTTGAAGAGAGGAAGTTAGAGCATTAGACGGTTGACAAGGCTAGCTTGCTTGGTTAGCAAGACGGTGTTGCAGTGCGTACGGTTGAAGGTCACCAGAGGGGTTTGGCAAGAGAACAATGTATGGGGGTTCAAGAGCTTTTACTATGGAGATGGTAGAGATAAGATAAGGGTTGAAAGTTTCAAGCCAAGTTCTTGAAGATAAGAGACAGCTGGGTGTAGATTCAGGGAGAGGAGTAGATGGAAGAGAAGGGGTTCGAAGAAATTGAAGACATAGAAGAATACTCCAAAAAAGAAATAGAAAATGAAGAAGAATACTAACAGAGATGAAGCCTGTCAGTTTCTTTCAGCATTATGAGAAAATATGACTCTAATAGACAAAAACGTGTACAAAATAATATCTTCCTCTATGCTGCTCAGATTCACCAATCTGATGCCTCCATTGGCTCAGAAAGAGGGGCTAAATCCCCGGACAGCTGGCCAAAATTATGCCAAATCACTCCTTCATCTCCCACTTCGGAGTGCTGCTCACTCCCTGAAAACAGCGATCACACATCGCACGATTTCACCAATCTCTCTTTTCACATAAAATCCTCTCAAATTGGTTGAAAGCTACATGCTTTCTTTTACATGTCATCCTAATCTAGAAGTTGTCTATAGTTTTATGGATTTTTACAAGAGATAATATCTAGAATATCAAAAATTGGCTTAAAAACTTGTCCAAAGAAATCTAATCTTTTGAAACATGGACACTAACACTAATGCCGAAAGTGGCATTGGCTCTTTAAATCTAAAAGGAAGCCACACTCTAGTATACGATGTCCGCGTAGCAGCATGACATCCACCCCCTCCTAACTTGCACATCCTCTGGCATGTGCCAAAGTCTTACGGATTTGTAGTGTCACAAGAAGTATCTTCTGCCATGTCAATGTCTTCATCTTCTGTCTCTTCTTCTTCCTGTATGTCTTCATGCTCTTGAATTATATTCAAGTCTTCTAACTCATATGTTGAACTTTCTCTTCATTTGAAGAGCTTGATTCTTTTTCCAACTACAGGTATCTTTATGCTGGTCCCATCCAATTCAGCCAATGAATATGTGGCATTGTCATGAATGGCCTTTACCACATACGGGCCAAACCAACGCTTTACCATCTTCCTAAAAGCAGTATATTGATTGTCTAGGCTGTTGTCATAGACAAGCACCCAATCGTTTTCTTGAATTGCTCTTGGTGGCTGAAGTCGATGTCGCTTATCAAATATTCTTTTGTTCTTTAGTCTTGCTGTCTTTAGCTTCTCAATAGCTACTTGAACATCTTCAGGCCTTCTTTCTAGCTGCCATATACGCAAAGTCAGTAATTCTTCTCTACTCATGCCTTCCTCCCAAGGTAGAAGAATCCATGTGAGAATTGATTCTTTAATTGGCATAATTGGTTGTTGTCCATGCATAAGTTCATATGCTGGCATATAGCCAGTCACTGTACTATGAGTAGTCCGGTCAGTTCATAATGCAAAAGGTAGCATTTTAGGCCATTCTTTGATCTTTTCTCTACAAGACTTTGCTAGAGCTTTGAGAATAGACTGGTGCCCTCTCTCACTTTTCCCATTGCCTTCAGGGTTGTAGGCTGATGTTAAAGCCAACCTAATATCCAATTGAGCAAAGAAGTTGCATGCCTCATCAACATTCAACTCTCCTCTATCTGTAGTTACTTTACCCACACAACCATATCTACAAAACACTTCTTCAAGCAAAAATGATAAACAACTTGAGTGGATTTGGTTGTTAAGGCTTTGCCCTCAACTTGATTGATTAGATCCTCTCTTGCAAGTACTAAATATCGCATATTCCATATTCCTGTAGGCATGGTTACAAGATCAATAACCCATAAGCACCTATAAAGTATTCATGATCACACTTTAATGCTATTACAACTCCCCACAATTCCCTTTTTACTTGTGTATACGTTCTTTGACGTTCATTGAGAACCTTTGCTCCAAAACAAATTGCATACCTGTTACCTTCAAGGTCTTCTTGGCCAACAGCCCATCCTATCCCAATGGGACTTGTATCCACAGTAAGGATGATGGGTTGACCATTTGAATAATCAGCCCTTGCCCTCAACTTGATTGGTTAGATCCTCTCTTGCAAGCACTAAATATCGCACATTCCATATTCTTGTAGGCATGGTTACAAGATCAATAATCCATAAGCACCTATAAAGTATTCACGATCACACTTTAATGCTATTACAACTCCCCATAATTCCCTTTTTACTTGTGCATACGTTCTTTGACGTTCATTGAGAACCTTTGCTTCAAAACGAATTGCATACCTGTTACCTTCAAGGTCTTCTTGGCCAACAGCCCATCCTATCCCAATGGGACTTGTATCCACAGTAAGGATGATGGGTTAACCATTTGAATAATCAGCCCTTTTGAGAGTGGGGGCTGAAATTAACAACTTTTTTAGTTTGCGTATAGTGAGAGTATGCTCTTCCCCCCAAGAGAATCTTTGGCCTTTTCTTAATAATTGATAAAGATTTTTGACTACATGAGCAAAATGTGGTATCCATATGAGATAGAATACACATTTGCTAAGAAATCTTCTCACCTCAGAAATACTGATGCATTTTTCTTGCATTATATCTTGATTGGTGAAGGTTTACGTCCGTAGGGGCCACTCAGATGTCCGACCACTAGGACTTCTTCTACTCCAAAAATCGACTTAGCTCCAGAAAGGGTAAGATGTACCTCTTCTAGCCTTGTCAAAATCCTGTCACAATCATGAATATGGTTAACTACAAATGTCCTGTAGCCATCTTCATCAAGCTCCTCATTCTTTTCATTGACTTCACATCCCTTGATAGGTACATCATCAAGAAATGGAAGAGTAAGTTGTGGAATAAAGTCCCTTAAAACTTTGTGCATGGCATTCATCATATGGGCTATGGAGTTTGTTGCACCTTGTGGTAGAGTGCACATGCGGACCAATCCAAGAGGTGTCTTCATTGTGGTAATGTCTCGCTATCTAATGAAAGCTGAAATTGGTCATATCCTGAATATAGGTCGCCCATAGAATAAATTGCTCTACCTGCAAAAGCTTCAGCAAACTCGTCAACAATTGGACCCGAACCAACATTTCGGATTGTGACATGATTAACAGGTTGTAGATCTTGAATGAATCGTAAAGATTCATTTTTTAAAGGCAGTTTGAGTAAGGTGCTGAAGAAGGTTCCAAAATCTTCATTCTGATCTTTTCATTTTTCCAGTAATTTGGACAAATGCGCCCTTGGAATAGGAATAGGTTTGAGGTTCCAAGGTACATGCCACAATATTTGGATCCACATAGCCTATTTCACTTGGCTGAAATGCAAAAGCTTTTCCATGTCTCATTAGAATTTGCATAAAAGAGTGTTTTTCAACCGGTGAAAGGAAAAAATTTTCACCTATTTTGAGCTCTTTTATACTTTCAGATGTGAACTTGTGACCAATGTTGGAAGGATCACGAAGACTTGATTGATTTGCTGCAGTATTAGCCAACCCTTCACTTTCAAGAGGCAGTGGGACTACCATGGGCTTGACTTTCTTATCCACTGTCTTGTATTTTGTCTCCACTTGTGCTTCAACCTTGTTGAGTAAGCCAATGTCTTCCTGCTCAACAAATTCTTGAATTGTTTGATAAAAATCCAATGTACATACTTCTATGGATTGATTTTCAACCGATTTTTTGTATGAGTAGCTACATATATTTTCAGCCAATGTGTTGGTAGTAATCAGTCCAAAAAAAATGCCTAAAATATCTTCATTTTTAGCCATCACATCATAAGTTTTTATCTCCCTTTTTACATGACATAAGTATTTTCTATCAGCTTTAGTCATGGGTGGAAGAGACTTATAACAACCCATGCTATTGGTTGTACATACATACAGATTTGCTAGAGACACGATTTCTGTAGCATAAGGAGGTTCAATATTTTTACATGACACACTACCATAGCCTCCTTTTATAGCAGTGCAGCCCGAAAACCCTTGAATTCTCAGGTATTAGAAGGCACAGGATAATCATGCAGTCGATCTCTGTTTCGATGATGGCTAACACACATAGTAAGAAATTGGACAGCTCGTTCATTATCCTTGCTTCGGATTCAAGCACAGGAAGAACCATCATCGAGAGCTTTTGTTTCCAAGCGCGCTTCAGAAATGTAAGGTTGCCCAAGAATGATAGGGTAACTACAAGAGTCTTGAACAAAAAAGTGAAAATTTTCTTTTATGCCTCCAATAGTTACTTGCACTTTAGGACATGCAACATATAACTCTCTAGAAGAGTTGTTTGCAGCTCTCATTCACCATCCTAGATCAACATCTATGGGCCATTTGCCACTTTCATAGAGACTCCTTGCCATGACGTTTATCTCCGAGCCATGGTCTAAGACTGCAATACATGGTGTTTCTTTTTCTCCAATTTTGACGACTGTCTCCGTTGTTGCTCTTGCCCAATGCGTACGGGAGTAGTGACTGCTTGGAATAAACCGAGCCTCTTCCTCCTCATGCATTCTTTTTGAGAGGTGGGCTGCCCAATTGGTTTGAACCAGCCGACCATTACATTTTAAGCTTTTACTTCTTTAATTTTTGCATTCATGTTTTCTTTATCTTCAACTTCAATTGCTACAATTAATTCTTTAACTGCTTCAAGATAAATTAATTCTTTAACTGCTTCAAAATAAATTCCTTGTGAAGTCATGCACTATTTCTTCAGCTTCATCACCAACATATTATCTTTTCCTTTTGATTACATTAATAATTACATCATGGAATTCATGTTTAGCAATTCCAAGAATTTTGCCTAAGGTGAATTCAATTTTGCTTCCTAGAATTTGTTCTTCTAGGACTCGTTTGAGATTGGTTGCAGATTCTATGTCGTCAGATTGCAATTTGTAGCCTAGATGCTTGCCTTTCTTCTTTCCTTCGGTCTTCTTTTTTTGTGGCACATCTTCCATCTCTTGATCTGGGGTTATATTTTCAGCAAGCTTTGGTTGTTTAGGCATTCTTCTAGTCACCCGTTTTGAAGGGCTAGAAGAGGAAGGCCCTGGTTCATCTTCTCTTCTTCTCTTTTCTTCAATCAAGACTTCTTTATGATTGATGTCAGCCACATGTGCAAAGGCGGAAAAAGAATCTACGAGTTCTTTCCAACCAGCTATTTCTTGAATGCACTATAACTGGCGTTAGTCAAATCTTCTTTGGCTGCTTTACCACGTTTCATGTGATCTAGTGCCTGCATCCATGCTTTAGATTGCACATTAGCTTTACATACTTTCAAACTTGATTTAGTTGGCTCAATTTGCAGCAGGCCATAGGTAGCTGCATCAATTGCTGCATAGGCATTCTTTACAGCTAAATCTTCTAATCTTTTCTTCATTCCACCATTGCCAAAATTTGGCTCCAGTGAAAGACCAGTTTCAGCTACATGAATCTGTGCTTTAGCCTCACGGAAGGCACATCAATCCCTCTTGTCATGTTGTTGGCCATTGTACCAAATACAACACCTCTTAAAGTCTTCTCTCATGGGTCTTTGAGTTGATGACTGTCCTCGTTCTTCAACTTTGACATCCAGCTTCGCCACCTTGGAAATAATTTTTGTAAGATTCAGATGAAGGCCATGCATGCTTTTAATCAGTTCATCCATGACATCGTTTTTAGAAGGAACATAAGACGAAAGAGTTGGTTGATTAATCAAAGGAATAGGGGATTTTGAAGGTGGAACAAGCTCCATCAATGGAGTTGTTGAAGTTGAAGTAGAGCCCAATCTTAGTCGAATCCACTCTCTCCGAGCAATCATGTTAACTGCATCAGACTAACATCTGTCCATGCAATCTTGACTCCTGATTCGGAGGTAGCATCTTCTAGGCGATCAGTAAGCTTCCCTTGCAGAATGGGATCTGCAGCCTTAAGGCATAATTCAATCTTCTAACCTTCCATACTTTGTTGGTCTTCAGCATCAAGTTGTCCAAATTTACTTTCAAACTGATGGTATAAAGTGGTTGCAGCTAAACCTTTGTTGGGTTTCTTAACCCAATCAATGAAATTTTTCTTTGTCATTAGGCCGAAGTCTTCTAAGAAGAATTCTTCGCGTAGGGATTTTTTGAATACAGCACAATCCGCATCTTGTTGAAAAAGACCATGGATTCTTTCTTGAAGACCATGCTTGGCTAGTCTGGCAAAATAATGGGTCCATGCATGTTGTGGTACACCAAAGAGGAGCATTTTTTAAACATATAAGTGAATAAAAACAGTGACATTTTGACCGTTGAATTGTTTTAATTCTCGCCCAACTTACTCTAGGGCCTTGATAGCTATGGAATCAATCTTCTCTTCGTCTTGCCTTTGTTGTTGTTGTTGTTGTAACATTTGGATTTGTTGTTGCTGAGTCTGCTGCAGTATGCGCACCAATTGTTGTAGAGTATCTCCTGAAGAATCCCCCATCTTGGAATTCTCTTACACCGACCTTTACGTCGGGTTCACCAATGTCGCAACACGTAGGGTTGAAGGTCACTACAGGGGTTTGGCAAGAGAAGAATGTATGGGGGTTCAAGAGCTTTTACTCCAGAGATGGTAGAGATAAGAGAAGGGTTGAAGGTTTCAAGCCAAGTTCTTGAAGATAAGAGACAGTAGGGTGAAGGTAGATTTAGAGAGAGGAGTAGACGGAAGAGAAGGGGTTCAAAGAGATTGAAGATGTAGAAGAATAATCCCAAAAATAATTAGAAAATATAGTAGAATGCTAACAGAGATGAAGCCTATCAGTTTCTTTCAGCATTATGAGAAAATATAACTCTAATAGACAAAAACGTGTACGAAATAATACCTTCCTCTATGCTGCTCAGATCACCAATCTGATGCCTCCATTAGCTCCGAAAGGGGGGCTAAATACCAGGACACCTACCAAAATTCAACCAGATCACTCCATCTTCCACTTCGGAGTGCTGTTCACTGCTTGAAAACAGCGATCGCGCGTCGCACAATTTTGTCAATCTCTCTTTTTACATAAAATCCTCTCAAATTGGCTAAAAGCTACATGCTTTCTTTTACATATCATCCTAATCTAGAAGTTGTCTATAGTTTTTATGGATTTTTACAAGAGATAATATCTAAAATATCAAAACTGACGAAAAACTTGTCCAAAAAAATCTAATATTTTGAACCATGTACACTAACACTAATGCCTAAAGTGGCATTGGCTCTTTAAATTTAAAAAAAAGAAACACTCTAGATTTTTTTACACAATATGCACGTAGCGGCACGACAACGCTAATCACCAAAGGCTATGGAGCACTAAGCAACATCAGAGATAACGGAAGATGATGCAAGTAACAGGCCAGACTGCAAAATGCAGCTATGGAGAGAGATGTAGAAGAGAGAAACCCGATACCATGTAATGGAGGTAGCGAACGCAAGAAAGAACAAGTATTGGAGGAGCTAGTGATGGCAAGAGGGCACCAAACGCAATAAAGGGTTTGTACTCGTTATTTACAGTCATTGATAACACCATATTGGGGCATATAAAAAATGCAAAAACTTCACATGTAGCTTGGACAACCTTTGAGAATATATTCTCAATAAATACAAAGGTATGAAAAATTCAACTCAAGCAAGAGTTGAATACCTTGAAGAAAGGAAAGATGTCTATAAATGAGTATGTTTTGAATGTGAGAAGCATCGCAGATACCTTAGCATCTATTGATACAATGCATGATGATGATGATGGTTTGGTTTCATCTACTTTGGGTGGCTTTAATAATGAGAAGGCTTGAAAATAATTTGTTATTTTTGGATATGTACAAAAACTATTTCCCGATTTTGATGAGTTGGTCTCTCTCATGATCACTGAAGATATCAATATGCAAAGTAAATCATCTAAAAGAAATGGTGAAAAAATCAATGCATTGTACTCAAGTTCAAGAAGGGAACATGGCAAATCCTCTTCAAGAGATTATGATATGGATCATGCCTGTGACAACCAACAAAATAAGTTAGATCAACAATTTGGTGACGTGCAGATTTTAAGAGGTTGTGGTGCTTCTAGAGGTAAGGGGAGCTCTAGAGGAAGAGATAGATGGCAGAATAGAGCTGATCAATTCTAGTATTGTTTGCATTACTGTGGAAAAACAAGTCATATTATAGTTCAGGAAGGGAATGTGGCAAATCCTCTTCGAGAGATTATGGTATGGATCATGCTCGTAGCAACCAACAAAATAAGTTAAATCAACAATTTGGTGACATGCAGATTTCAAGAGGCCGTGGTACTTCTAGAGGCAAGGGGAGCTCTAGAGGAAGAGATAGATGGCAGAATAGAGCTTCTAGCAATTCTAGTATTGTTTGCATTACTGTGGAAGAACAAGTCATATTATAGCCCATTGTTTTGATAAGAGGGATGACATTCGCAATGGCAAGTTGCAGCAAGGAAATTATACATCATCTTCAAGACAAAATGATAACACAAATAAGTGTTTGTTTATCATGCAACATATGACGAATGTTATTACAAGAAATAGGACATGTGATGATATATCGTATGTTAATTCTAGTGCATTTAACCATACGACCAGTCATGCTGAATGGTTTGGAGGGATGCAAGATTTACAAATTCTAGGTTATGTAGAGATGAGTGATGATTCTTGTCATCCAATTTTACATATTGAAAAACTTCCTTTATCCTTGCATGATGGCCAAACAAAGTGTTTGTCAAATGTTTTACATATGCCATCTATCATAAAGAATTTGGTATTTGTTAGTCAAATGGTAGAGCAAGAACTGCAAGTTAGATTTAATACGAAGGGCTATTTGGTTGAAGACTTCAACAATAAGTACAAGTTGATTGCAAAAGGAACCAAAGTTGGCCACATGTTTACTTTGGATGCTAGAGTTCCTACTATAAATGCTACTATTTATACTAAAGGCGAAGGTATGGTTGCAGACATTGAAATATGACACAAATGTATTTCACATGAAAATCTACAAAGGCTAAAATTAATGCATTCGAAAGGGTTGGTTACAGGTTTGCCTACATTGAAAGGTTACAGAATTACATAAACTTCATGAAACATGTCAATTTGGGAAGTAGACAAGGCAATCGTTTTGCACATCCAAGTGATAAAGGTACACCCATGGTAGGGGTTTATTCCCCAACCCAACCTTTTGTGAAAACCCATGTGCACAAGTATCCCATCCATGTGCATCAAGCCCCACCCTATTCTTCCATTTCCCAGGTGGCCACACAATATGTTGAGAGGGGGTGTTGAGCTAAAAAAATGCAATATTACTTACTTGGCTCTCAATTATAGCCCCAAAACTCAAATTTAACAAACTTTTATTAAAAAGAAGCGCAATCTTCCGCAAGTGTTTGAGTCCCATAAGCCAAACCCTAATTTGGGAGGATCCATCCATTTGTAAATAGACAGGCTGCCAATTGCTCAACCTCAATCTCATTTTTACAGATTGCTAGCACCAAAACTTTACTAATCAACACCCCATACATAGGATATCTTAGTTCGAGTTGTTGTCCATAATTGTATCAATGCTTGTTATCCAACTCTCCCCAAGTGTTAGGGACTGCTATTAGCCTTTGTTTACTACTGTACGACCATTTATTGCTACTCCTCGGACTTTTTAGCTTGTCAAAAGCTGTAATGTGGCAATTTTATTTGCATTTATAGCTTAAAACTAATGCTTATTATGCCTGTCTAGCCTCTTCTAAGCTGCATTTCTTGCTGACTGACATCTCTGAGAACTCTCTACTTTGCGATTCAGGATTTATCAAAGTACAATACACTCTCCAACTCATACTTTTTGCCTTGGTTCTTGAGACATGGGAGTTTGGGGGTCAATATTTCACCTTTGCATTTAGTATTGTACATATATTTGTTAGCAATATGTTTGTCATGCCTTGTCAACTCCCACCTCTAAGCCTCTATCTCAGTTAGATGAGGACTTTGGGAACTCTGACCTATCTATCACTTGTTTAGACAAAGGAGGTAGCTCATTCTGGAGCAGTTAGTTTATTGCCTTTCAGTGCATTTTCTCCTTCAAACATGTTTTTGTTTGCATTTCCCAGGCAGTTTTTGCATACATTAGTGTATCTCACATGTTGGACATTGTCCACCCTTTTCAGGATTTTTTTGAGCCCTATTAAGCATTTTTACCAGCATTAAATGCTGGTCGGCCACATTTTTGGCCTCACATTGCAATTAGCCAGATTTGGGGTTTGTTGGCTATATATAGCATGCCCCTTCCACATTAACATTCATCTTCCTTCTTCCTTGGCAAGTGCACACTCCGACTTTGTTATCTTTCTCTATCTTTGCTCTTGCTGTCATCATCAACATGATCTGGTGCCCTCATTGACATTGTGGGTTGCATGCAGGGATTGATCAGTCCTCCTACATTCAACATTCTTTCCTTGCTCAATGCAAATTTTTCTTCTTTTCTTGCAGTCTCTCTTTGTTCCTTTGTTTCTATGGTCATATTCCTTCTTCCGTTGTGCAGTCGCATGGTATCATCACCTAAGAGAGACATTGAGCTGTTTTCTCATGGAGGAAACTATCTCAAACTGCCAAACAGCCTTGCCACATCAGTGTTTTGTTGAAAACATAGCTTTCTTCTTGAAGGTGACAGCTTCTTTTGTGTAGGCGACACTATTTCTCCCCCAAGCCCTCTACATCAACTTCCTTGTGATCCTATAGCCTTTTCCTCCTATTTCAAGGCTATCCACCACCAAAACGCAAAATTTCTTATGGGTGTCTTGTAGAATTTTGAAGATGTCTTACAACTAGTTTCATGGCTTTGATGTTACAGATAAGGAGCCTTCTTAGCACGAAGACTTGGCTGATTTGCTTCCCTATCACCCAGGCCTTCACTTTTAGGAGACAGTGGGACTGCCACATGCTTGACTTTCTTATCCACCGTCTTGTATTTTATCTCCACTTGCGCTTTAGCCTTGTTGAGTAAAGTAATGTTTTCCTGCTCAATAAATTCTTGAATTGTTTGATAAAAATCCAATGTACATACTTCTATGGACTGATTTTTAGCTTAATTTTTTGTATGAACAGCTGCATCTATTTCAACCAATGTGTCAGTAATAAGTCCAAAAAAATGCCTAAAATATCTTCATTTTCAGCCATCATGTCATAAGTTTTTAGCTCCCTTTTTACATGTTATAAGTATTTTCTTTCAGCTTTAGTCATGGCTGGAAGAGACTTATAACAACCCATACTATTGGCTATACATACATACAAATTTGCTAGAGACACGATTTCTGTAGCATAAGGAGGTTCAATCTTTTTACATGACACACTACTATAGCCTCCTTTTATGGCAGTGCAACCCGAAAACCCTTGAATTCTCGGGCATTAGGAGACACAGGATAATCATGTAGTCAATCTCTGTTTCGATGATGGTTAACACACATAGTAAGAAATTGGACAGCTCGTTCATTATCCTTGCTTTGGATTCGAGCATAGGAAGAACCTTCATCAAGAGCTTTTGTTTCCAAGCAGGCTTTAGAAATGTAAGGTTGCCCAAGAATGATAGGGTAACTATAAGAGTCTTGAACAAAAAAGTGAAAATTGTCTTTTATGTCTCCAATAGTTACTTGCACATTAGGACATGCAACATATAACTCTCCAGAAGAGTTGTTTGTAGCTCTAATTCGCCAACCTAGATCAACATCTATGGGCCATTTGCCACTTTCATAGAGACTCCTTGCCATGATGTTTATCTCCGAGCCATGGTCTAAGAGTGCAATACACGGTGTTTCTTTTTCTCCAATTTTGACGACTATCTTTGTTATTGCTCTTGCCCAATGTGTATGGGAGTAGTGACTGCTTGGAATAAACCAAGACTCTTCCTCCTCATGCATGTGCTGTAGACGACCTTCTTTTTGAGAGGTGGGCTGCCCAACTGGTTTGGACTAGTCGATCATTACATTTTCAGCTTTCACTTCTTTAATTTTTTCATTCATGATTTCTTTATCTTTAGCTTCAATTGCTACAATTAATTCTTTAACTTCTTCAAGATGAATTCCTTGTGAAGTCAACTTCTCTTCATCCTGCACAAAAACTCAAAGAACTTGCAAAAAAGCATGCACTGTTTCTTTAGCTTCATCACCAACATATTGTCTTTTCCTTTTGATTACATTAATAATTACATCATGGAATTCACGTTTGGCAATTCCAAGAATTTTGCCTAACGTGAATTCAATTTTACTTCCTAGAATTCATTCTTCTAGGACTCGTTTGAGATCGGTTGCAAATTCTATGTCTCAGACTGCAATTTGTAGCCTGGCTGCTTGCCTTTTTTCTTTCCTTCGGTCTTCTTTTTTTGTGGCGCATCTTCCATCTCTTGATCTGGGGTTATATTTTCAGCAAGCTTTGGTTGTTTAGGCGTTCTTCTAGTTAGCCGTTTTGGAGGGCAAGAAGAGGAAGGCCTTGTTCATCTTCTCTTCTTCTCTTTTCTTCAATCAAGACTTCTTTATGATTGATGTCAGCCAAATGTGCAAAGGCGGAAAAAGAATCTACGAGTTCTTTCCAACCAGCTATTTCTTGAATGCACTATAACTGGCATTAGTCAAATATTCTTTGGCTGCTTTACCACGTTTCATGTGATCTAGTGCCTGCATCTATGCTTTAGATTGCACATTAGCTTTACATACTTTCAAACTTGATTTAGTTGGCTCAATTTGCAGCAGGCCATAGGTAGCTGCATCAATTGCTGCATAGGCATTCTTTACAGCTAAATCTTCTAATCTTTTCTTCATTCCACCATTGCCAAAATTTGGCTCCAGTGGAAGACTAGTTTCAGCTGCATGAATTTTTTCGTCTTTCCAAAAGACGAGCTTCTGTGCTTTAGTCTCACGGAAGGCAGAACACTCCCTCTTATCATGTTGTTGGTTGTTGCACCAAATACATCGCCTCTTAAAGCCTTCTCTCATGGGTCTTTGAGTTGATGATCGTCCTCGTTCTTCAACTTTGACATCCAACTTCTCCCAATGAGTTCATCCATTATATCATATTTAGAAGGAACAGAAGAAGAAAGAGTTGGTTGATTAGTCAAAGGAATATGGGATTTTGAAGGTGGAACAGGCTCTGTTCTTATATGAGAACATTATCACCCATTTTGGCACTCCCCTAGATCTTGTAAGCGACGACAGAGGTACTCACTTTCTCAACAAGATTACGGAAGAATTGACAGAGCTATACAAGATACGTCATCGCAAGTCCACACACTACTATCCTAGAGCCAACGGCCAACTTGAAGTTATCGACTGCATCCTCTACTCAATCCTGACAAGGATGATTGCTACACATCATCATAATTGGGATGATCAACTTACAGAGGCCCTCCGGGCATATAGAACCTCCCATAAGGCTACTACAAGACAGACACCTTTCTAGTTGGTGTACGATACCAAAGCCATTTTTCCTATTGAGTTAGAGCTACCCTCTTTGTGTGTGACTATCAAAGAATGCCTAGTCAATAATGAGTCCCTACAGCACCATCTCCTACACTTGGAATGTTTAGACGATACTCGCAAGATGGCCCTACAGTGTCATCAATGGAGTTATTGAAGTTGAAGTAGAGCCCAATCTTAGTCGCATCCTCTCTCTTCAAGTAATCATGTTAACTGTATCAGTAACATCTGTCCATGTAGTCTTGACTCCTAATTCGGAGGTAGCATCTTCTAGCCGATCAGCAAGCTTTTCTTGCAGAATTGGATATGCAGCCTTAAGCAATAATTCAATATTTTGACCTTCCATACTTTGTTGGTCTTCAGCATCAAGTTGTCCAAATTTACTTTCAAACTCATGGTATAGAGCTGTTGCAGCTAAAACTTTGTTGGGTTTTTCAACCCATTCAGTGAAGCTTTTCTTCATCATAAGGCCAGAGTCTTCTAAGAAGAATTCTTCGCATAGGGCTTTTTTGAATGTAGCCCAATCCACATCTTGCTGAAAAAGACCATGGATTCTCTCTTGAAGACCATGCTTGGGTAGTCTGGCAAAATAACGACTCCATGCATGTTGTGGTACACTAAAGAAGATAATTTATTCAACATACAAGCGAATAAAAACAGAGACATTTTGACAAAATTCCTACACAACTTTCTCTAGGGCCTTGATAGCTGTGGAATCAATCTTCTCTTCGCCTTGCCTTTGTTGTTGTTGTTGTAACATTTGGATTTGTTGTTGCTGAGTTTGCTATAGTATGTGCACCAATTGTTGTAGAGTATCTCCTGAAGAATCCCCCATCTTGGAGTTCTCTTACACCAACCTTCATGTCAGGTTCACCAATGTTGCAACGCATAGGGATGAAGGTCACCACAAGGGTTTGGCAAGAGAAGAATATATGGGGGTTTAAGAGCTTTTACTTCGGAGATGGTAGAGATAAGAGAAGGGTTGAAAGTTTCAAGGCAAGTTCTTGAAGATAAGTGATAGCAAGGTGTAGATTTAGGGAGAGGAGTAGACAGAAGAGAAGGGGTTCAAAGAAATTGAATACATAGAAGAATGCTCCCAAAAAGAAATAGAAAATGAAGAAGAATACTAACAGAGATGAAGCATGTCAGTTTCTTTTAGCATTATGAGAAAATATAACTCTAATAGACAAAAACGTGTACAAACTAATACCTTCCCTTATGCTGCTCAGATCCTCAATTTGATGCCTCCATTGGCTCGGAAAGGGGGGTTAAATACTAGGACAACTGGCCAAAATTCTGCCAAATCACTCCTTCTTCATCTCCCACTTCAGAGTGTTATTGCGTGAAAACAACGATCATACGTCGTGTGATTTTTCCAATCTCTCTTTTTACATAAAATTCTCTCAAATTAACTGAAAGCTACATGATTTCTTTTACATGTCATCCTACATTAGGGCCAAAAACGCTTCAAAAAATGCACTTTTGTTAATCACGGGATTAAGGAAAGGGCCAAAGAGAGTTCGCCACGTGTGCAAGAATATGGTATTCTTGTCTCCTCTTTTTTAGAGATAGTGGAGTCCATTTCGTGATTCTCTCTTCTTTTTTAGCCAAAACCCCTAAAGTCTGACATGTTTTGGAGTCCCAAAGACGTTATTTACTTACAAATCTGACAAAATACGTGACAGAGATGTGATAAAATTAAGAATGAGTTTTTTGAAAGTAGGGAGATCTTTCAATATTGTTTTTGCCGCCCAATACATACTCATTTGTGTTCTTGGCGCTACTTTTTAGTTCATTCACTCCTCTTTGAGCTTCTTTCTCTGCGCTTTCATTCTTTTCATGGCTTCTTCCAGTCGCCCTTCTCGTTTAATACACTCTTGCACAGTCTATAGCCAGGGAGCAGATGGAAATTTTGAGCCCAAAACCTTTGCTGTAAACGATTGGGTTACCATGCTGCCATCTTGCAAGGGCTCTCATAAGGTGAAAAGAAGAAAACGAGAAGATATAAAACATCACTGGAAGGGGCGTATCATTGCCTTCAAAATTATGCCCGAAGGCTGGTTTGTCAAGGTGCAACATGTTTACATGGCCAAGGATATGCACTTGCCTCCAAACGAACGTGTTCCCCAACAAACACATTGTAAGTTATAAGTTGAATAACGTATATAATTCTTTTCCATTTATGCAAGTTCTAACAAACGGTTCGTCATTTTAGATATCTTTCCGTCAACAAGTATTGAATGGCAACCTGTGGAAAGCCTAAGTGGGACTTTCCATGCCATTCATAAGGTATTGGCAGACATTATTTATGCCGATCAAACTGTGTCTTTTTATAGTGAATGCAAGGTTTTTATATATTATGCACAGTATGTGGTTCCCTCTAAAGCGGATAGGTATGGGAATATCGAAGATTTGCCATTGCCAAGTCTTTCATCTCTAAACTGGGAGATTCCTGACAAGGTAACGGTGCAGAGTTTCAAATTCAAAATATCTCAGGATATTAAAAAGTCCATGACAGCTGGAAGGATCTCAAGAAGAATACGTTTATCATGGTTTATACCCCTCCATATCTTTGTGGCTTGCTTCAAAACAGCAAATTTACAAAGAACGAAGGTATCCTGGCTAAGTAGAAACTTTTCGGAAGAGGATTTGGACAACGCTATAGGGACGCATTGGAAATCTAGAGAGTGCGATCATAAGGGTGATATCTTGAGGTGCAGTGCATGCCCTCAATCCTTGGCTTTGGCTTACAATATCCCTCGCCAAACTCTTGCTTTGGGCTTTGATTACAGGAGATAAAAACTACGATTGGGTATTTGGGTTCCCTTGGATTCCGATACAGATTACGCACCATATAAACTTGCGGTGCACGTTTTGCCGCATGAAGAAGTAAACAAGGTGAATGTTACTTCCAATTGGAGTCTAAAAGATGTGAGGGATACCTTGGAATTGCTAGACAATACATCCCCTAGATATAAGTTCAAAGTGAATGGTGTAACAATTGGTAAAAGAGCCGAGCGCTCTTTCTTTTGTACGAGTTGTTTGTCTCCCACAATTGTGAGTTTTGAGCCTTGAGAATAAAAACTTGGCAGGAATTTATCTTAATAGACTGTCCTTAAGATATTTTTTAATGGGAACTCATAAGGAAGCAAGATGCCTTTCGAATGTGTATAAATAAAATGTACATTACATTCGATTTACAAGTGAAAATTTTCATTACACAATGAGGTACAAAAATTGCATAAAAATGTACAAAGCCAAAATAATAAGGCTCGTGTATGCTTATGTTTGCTATTTTCATTCTTTATCGATTTCTTCAAAGATATTTTTTCTCATAGGGCCTTTCTTTGATTGTTGAAAAAATTTCACCTTTAAAGGTAGTCTCTTTTCTTGGGGCTTAAGAGGGGATGGATCAAATTTAAGAGGAGAGAGCATTGGCATTCCTTTTTTCTTAGACTCTGCAGCAGTGGTCCCATTGCCTTTGCCCTTGCCTTTACCATTGCCATTGTCCTTACCCTTTCCCTTGACCTTTCCCTTGCTTGTGCCCTTGGCCATTGAAGTTTTGGGAGGAAGAGGGGAGTCAGGATCATACGGTGTGATTGCCCTGTCCAGAATCAGCTCGATGCATCTCTCCCTTATCCACCAAACATATGATTCGGGATAGTCCTTACACTGTAAGAATAAATATTAAAAGTTAGTGAAAAGAAATGATGATAAGGGTTGCACAAACATCAAATGAAATTAACTTACATTCACTCCTTCTATTTGTAACAACTTTGAATCCACTGTTCTGCAAATGTTTGAGATAACTCTCCATCCACAAGAATGCGCATCGCTTTGCAATGGAACTTCTTGTAGAAGAAAAGTATAGGGCCTTTGAGGATCAGCAAGATCCTCGTATGTTGTATCCAAAAATGTAGAAACGAGTCTACCAGCACTGCAAAAGGAAGCTTTGTAAGTTCAAAATATTCTTTATAAATAAAATCAAAGTAAGTAATTTTCTTTCAACATACATTCGTGCTTGACCATGAACACCGCTGAGAGAATTCATAAAGATAATTTCCCTTGAAAGACAATTAATGTAGATGAGACTCCAATGCCCTCTGCAAATTCATAAAAGAGGTGAGTAGAAGGGTGAAAGCAAATGAATATAAATTTTCCTCTACAGAAAAAGAAAAATACATTTCTACATAAGGGAAAAAGATGTGGTAATTTGTCACACTATCGAAGCTACGAAAAAATGGTGAAATATTAGAACCAGATTTTGCAAAAAGTTCCACAGAGAGAAGTGGATCAACAATGTATATGGTTCTTCGGATATCGAGAGTGAGCGAGGAGACCAATGCCCTGTAGACAATAGCAAAAGCTGTTCAATACAAATTTCATCCAAAATATACTTGAACCTAAAAGACTTAACTTACGCAAAAAAAAAAAAAAACCTTGCCTTATGCAACAAAAAACCACGGAGTCAGATAGTTGGACATCCCTTTTTTCCAACATGGGCTTGTCCTCGGGAGATATACTAAGATATTCCTCCTCAGGTTCCGCAGAGACATTCACAAGAATCTGCCCATACACTTTGCCCATCCTCTCGCTGTTGACGGGAGCAAGTAATGCGGCTTTCCTCTTGTAAACATCGTCTTCAGTTTCAAGCACCTCCTGATTTTTCACTCAAGAAAGCCTCCTGCTGGGTGGCACCCCTTGTAGGGTAAAGGTGAGTAACATCCTCAACATTTAGCTTTTTCTCTTTCCTGGACAATTTTGGGGGAATGTTAAGGATTTCAAAGGCTTTTTGATCATTGGAAGGCAAGGGCCTCAGCACTTTGTCAAACCTATACCTGACTTTGCTGATGATGCTGAAATCTTTATTCATAAGGGTGATCCTATGAGCATGGGCGGCAGCAATGTAAGCATAGTTCATGAAATCAATAACAAAATCTTCTGCGGCCTCTTGCAGGGCAAGAATGGCTGAGAGTTGCCACTTCTTATTTAGACCAGAGACAGTTGCCACTTGAGACAATCTATCAGAGATCTCTTTAACGACCCTTATAAAAGCAGCTTTTGGAATGACATGCTGTGTAGCCCTCTGGGCTTTCCTTATCTCACTGAAACATCTCTGCATATAGAAGAACCTAGACTTCCTCTTTCTCTTTTGTGGCTTGGGAGGTTCAGTGGCTTCAGCAGATGTAGCCTCAGGTGCCATTGTAGGGAATGAGTCTTTCACAGGGCAAGAATCACCCTTTGCTTCCTCAACTTCAGGAGAAGAAACATTTATAGAAGATGCAAGGCCAACACCAGGTGTAGGGGGGATTTCTGTTGTAAAATGCTCTGGGGCCTGTGATGGACCAGCTACAGTAAACTTGGCAGAGGGCTCCTCCTCAGATTCATCAAATTTTAACTTTCTTTTTCCCCCACTGTCCTTCCCATCCAGATACACTCTTCTTGCAGTTTGCTTTGTCCTTGCCATCCAGAAATGCAAAAATAACAACCAAAAGGACAATTCTAGAAATAGTAAATCAAACAGGCTAATTGACGCGAAAAGGGACGAAATGAGAAATTCCGATACGGCGCGATATGAACAAAACGAGCACAACGGAACAGCGCCCTCGCTCCGTATTGGACACTAGAATGTCGATACGGCGCGATATGGAGCAAACCAAGACTGCGTATGGATGCCCTCACTCCGTATTGGCAATGCCACAAGGGTGAGACGGAAATGCTGATACGGCGCGATATGGAGCAAACGAACCCAGCGGATGGACGCCCTCGCTTCGTATTGGCCTGGTCCGTATTGGTGAGACAAAAGTACTGATACGGCGCGATATGCAATAAACGAGAATAGCGTTCGGACGCCCTTGCTCCGTATCGGCACACCTCTTTTTTAAAAGCGAATAAGGAACGGAGCCGAAAGACCACCGATACAACGCGAGAGTTAAGAAACGGAGAAGACGCAAGTCTTGTATCGCACCGTATCGGCAAGCAAGGCGGGAAGAGCTCGAGAAATGAAAAGTGTACACGTAGGAAAGATCACCACTTATATACCCACGTGAATCATGATACGTGTCGGACACGTGTCCGACGCTGATTGTGCCACGTATCTGCATTTATGGTCCGTGTGCTATGTGTCAAGTAAAGACTGGTCCACTTCTTTGCCACGTGGTTATCGGCCACGTGTTGGCCAACGGCTACTGCCACGTGTCGGAAACCAACGGATACTGCCAGGTGGCATAATTCCGCGCCTACATAAGGGTGTGTTCCTCATCCATACGTTTTTTTTCGGTTTTTCGAGAGCTCTGTTTGTGTTGCTAATACGGCGCGAGGGCGACTGTTTGCCTTCTTCACTTTTCTCTCTTCACGTCATTTTGGAGGTTCTGCAGAGTCTTCTTTCGGCTCTCCTCTCAAGTTCATTCTGCCCAAGCTCGTGTGACCACCGTTGTGGCGTTCGCGCTTCTTACTGGAATCACCGATACGGCGCGAGGGGGCCTATCCGTCTGATTCGTTTCTCTCTTATTGCGCCGTATCGGCAGAAGTTGCAAACATGTCTGAACCCATAGAATTCCTAGGATCCAAGGTTTCTCCAGGAACTGGTAAAAGGAGGCTTTCAAAAGGCTCAAGGGCATCAACATGTGATTCTTTTTCCTCTCCATCCTCTGCCACCACTGTGAGAAGGCCAAGTACATCTCCAGGGAAGCGAACGTCGGTAGTGAGAGGTCAAGGAGTATCAGAGCTCACTGATATCACTCCATCAGAGAGGCTACTTGATTTTATGCTTTAGAATGGAATGGATCTCTCATTCTATGGAGTTGTGAAAAATGTGTTTAATCCTGATTGGGAACTTGACAAAGTTCTGAAATCTTGTGAAAAATATATTGTGGAGGACTTTTTGGAGTTTGAAAATCTTGCAGGTCCTTCTGTTGAAGTTGGCACAATTGAATATGTCCATGTTCCCATTGGGTCAACAGGAAATGAAAAGTCAGTATTTACTAAAAAGTGCAGTGCCCACTCTCTGGAGAGGTTTTATTCAAGAGACATATTTTGCTGCACTCATTCCAAAAACTGCAAGATGATGAGAAAATCTGTTGCTTTTATTGTTTTCAGCCTTGTCAAATACCGTGTGAAAGCTGAGGAGCAACAGTTCGAAGGAGCAAAATCTGCCAGCTTTTGCATGTTAGATGATTTGGTAGATGAAAAGGAAACAGAGGAGGTTGTAGATACAGATTTTGAGGCTTCTATTGCTGAGAATTTGGATGTTGCTCACTTCAAAGCTGAGACTATCATTGAGGAGAGCCAAGGAGATACAAACCCTCAACCTGATGAGAGTTCTCACCATATTGTTCCTTCCCTACCATGTATACCTTTCAAGGACAAGGAGTACATTTTACTGTCAGATATTCAAAAACTTTTTAATCTCAGGGAAGATTATTGTCTTGCAATTATTGCAGAGGCTTCTGAAGCTGCACATGGGATAATTGACACAGAAAATGAATCAAAGGAAGAGATTCTGAAACTTGATAAAGAAACTCTAGATGATAAGTTTATTGATGCTAGTGAGGCCCTCTCTCTTTGTTTTGAAAAGGCCAAAGAAGCTGAGAAAGAGTTGAGTATTACTGATGAGGACTTCGATCGCATTCAAAGCGAACTCGGGATTTCCAATTTTGGAAGAGAGGAGCCTGAATATGTTAAAGAATTGACTAACACCAATGAGACAGCATCATCAATTAATTTATGGAATCCATTTAAATTGGAGTACGATGAAAATCAAGTGGTAAGATAATTTTGAATTTGCTTTTACACATTGGTAGGTTTACATTTCATGCTCATTCAGTATGGGTTTTATTTGCAGTTGGAGATTGCTGATACAGATAACTTCTTGGGGCATGGCAAAGGATCGAGAGCTGCTAGTAACACCACCAAAGACATTGCACTCGGCCATTACTTGGCTAGGATTGACCCTGATTCCTTTTTTGTACTTCATAGTAGTTTCTCAGAGGATGCGGCATGGCCGATACTTTGTATTAAAGCTATTACAAGGCTTCTAGGTTTCTCAAGATTACAATATAATGCCCACAAAGTAATGTTTTTGGAAAAGACTGCAGCAATTAGGATTTTTGGCTACGGTCCAGGTTACTCTGCTTCTAGAGCAGGATACTTTTTGGCGTTTTCATCCTACGCCTTAGCTACAGACCGAACTGATGTAAAATCTATAGCTGGCTACAAGAGAAAAAAATTTCTACGATATAGAGGAAAGATTCCTGAGGAGGAAGAGAATGTGAGAGTTTTGGAAAACTAGCTTTGTATATATTCTTTCTTATATATAAAAGTGCGATTGCTCATGTGTCATTGTCGTCTTTTATTTGCATTCTTTGAAGTTGTCGTCGAAAAAACCAGTTGAATAGCTCCTCCAAAGCATTGCTTTTTGTAACTCCTCCCCCATGCCTTGTGCTTCGAAAATAACTTGTGCGTGCTTGATAGTGGGATTTTTCCATGCCTTGGTTGCTATAAGTTGCTAAGGGCCCATGCTCCTCCACAAAGAAAGGTCCATGAATATGAAGAATATGCTGCAATACAAAATAACACAAATTTTATACCAATCGAAAAACCTATCAAAATAAGCCCATATTAAATAATTATTACTTTACCAGATAAAAAGTGATATCTTTTTCTCCCCATGCCTCTTTTATCGCCTGAACAAGCTTTGTGATTGATCTTTTGAACTCTTTCGCATATGTATATGTTGTCTTATGTTGCCTGAGGAGTTTCAGAAAAACATCAAGGTGTATCCAGACCTCCATTCTAAGAAACGCAAGCCTCGGCGTGCTTGCAACATTTTTTGTGATCTCACATAGCTCTCTCCAACACTCCCAAGCCACATTCACCTGCCTTCCCGAATGGTTTCCTAAGAATCGTCTAGCTTTTGAGCCTCCCATAGAGACATTGGCCAAGATATCTCTTGTTTTTCCTGAAAGTATTGGATCCTTTCTCAAGTGAACTTGGCCCCCATGAAATCCCATTTTCGATAGCAATGCCTCGCATTTATCAATACACTCATCTGATAAAGATAATGGCTTAATGGAATATGCGTAGTCAAGATGCAATCTGAGAAGCTTATCGATTATTCTAATCTTTGCATGCAAAGTACAAATATGAACATTCTTAAGAGAGATGGAAAGAATGGGATCCCAGATGTCTTCTATGTTTTTAAATTTACTCAAATCTATAGAGTCTCTATTTGGGGCTCTTCTTACTGGTCGCAAACTACTCCAATCTTTGGATCCAATACTTTCCATGCAATAAATGCAAAATGATATTTTGCATTTGCACCATTACATATTCCAAGCATACATTTGATAGTTTTCAAATCAGCACTCATATGCCATTCCACATTAAATTTACCAACCCCATAAACTACCAACATTTCGCCTTCACTTTGAGACTTAATGATATTTGGAATACCTGTATGGTTGAACAACCATTTCAACGTTTGATGATTTTCAATTGGTACCTGGGCTGCACCAATCCACCAAATCTCCATCTCGGATTGGATCTTATGCAATGGAGCTTTGCCCTCGCCATTGCCATGGTCCAATGGCATGTTCATGAGGCAAATGCTAATTCTTTCCATCTTCTGTCCCTTTTGAATCTATGCTTCATCCAACTTCAAGGCAAACTTTAGAACACCATAACTTTCTTCCACTGTGATTTTATACATGTGAACCATTGCAATTTGCACCTTTTTTAGATCAACCCATATATTGTTAAACTCATTGTAATAAAAAATTGCCTGTTTTTTTGTTTTTCATAGGACATAGACCTTTCGATGTGAATGTAATCTCCAAAAACATGTGGAATCTTGCGATTCATGGAAATTATTGCAGACGAAACTGCAAGGGCTCGGGGCAATCCAAATATAGTTACCCTATTGCGTTTAAGATTTTTAAACCATAATCCAGAGATAGCACGATAACCTTTTCGACTTATACCCACAGTATCACATGTCTCTACGATTTCATTTGCTTTCACTGTGCCTTTTAAATCCTTCACTAACTCTCTCAGAGTTGGACCTCTCAAATCCACATTTTCTGGTGACTTAAGAATCCTCAAAATGTCTTTCTTATTCATGGTTTCCTTCAAAAGTTTGATTCTTTCCTCATTCTCTCGGATATTTATGCCTAGTATGTTAGAGACATATTTCTTTGTAAGATTTAGTCTCCTTTTCTTTGGTCTCTCACACAAGCTGGTTATATTTTTTAATGGTCTCTTCCTCTCTCTAAATCCTACTGGAGTTTCTCTTAAGCATGTTAGCTTATCCTGCAATGAATTGTTAACATTTTTCAAAATATCAATTTGACTTGTCAACTCTAAAATATTTGTTTGTGTAGTTTCTAGTGCTTTTTTCATTTTGTGCACTTGAGCTATATATGTGTAAGATGCAGATTATAACCTCATACAGTAGCCAAGCATTCCATTGTAACCTTCTCCAGCATATCTTATATAGTCATGGACATTCAAAAAAGGAGGTGGTTTACCTATAGAAGGATCCCTGGCATAGATATTTCCATCCACCCACAAATCTATATGCTTCATTCCTTGTGTTCGCAACCTGTTGGCTTCAATCTCATCTATCAATACTCGATGATGTATACTTCTCCAAGATGTGTAAGTCGGATCTAGCTGAATAGATAGCTTGTATTTACGTGTGCTTGCGCCTGTGTTATTTGAAGTAGTATTGCTAGACATTCTAGCAAATGAACCGAGCAAGAATCTCACAGTGGTAGGAAGCAAGTGCAACAAAAGGAATGGTAAAAGAGAATAGTGTATAGAAAGAAAACGCGGGAGCAAACAAATGCGAAGTTCGTACGAAAATCTCGAAAATACAAAATCTCTCGAGTTCCAAGACAATAAACGGCCGAAAAGGTGACCCCTGACCTGGATTAAAAGATGAGGGCAATTAATAGCCGACCTCTTCAATGAACCAAATATTCTCTCATTAATCACATATGGACAACCAAATTTAGAGGTTTTATTCTTCCTAAACCTCAACTAATTAGCAACTTAATCACTTTCTTACAAGTGCCATTTTTGAAGCGTTTTTGGCCCTAATGATCTACAAGTTGTCTATAGTTTTATGGATTTCTACAAGAGATAATATCTAAAATATCAAAAATTGGCTTAAAAACTTGTCCAAAAAAATATAATATTTTGAACCATGGACACTAACACTAATGCCTAAAGTGGCATTGGCTCTCTAAATCTAAAAGGAAGTCACACTCTAGATTTTTTTTACACGGTGTGCACGTAGCAACATGACAATGGTGACTTGGACAACAGAGGAATCACACATCCAATTTTTTTCCATGGAGTAGACAATGATGACAATAGCTGCATAAGTGAATGTTTATAGGAAGCAACACCTTATTCAAGAAGTCTCTGAATGGTACAAGTTGTGAAGGACAACATGAGCATTATGCCTCAAGCAACACGGATTGCAATGTACAAGTTTGGCACTTCTATGAGGTTACTGAGGAATATTTCTTTATTCAAAATAATTTCGCAACATCTATGGGCTACTGGATTTGCATATGTAGATCTAAACTTACTTAAAGAAAATGGGAGTTGGCAAATAAGAAGCAAGGGATATTGATTTTGGATGCATGTGTGCTTGGTGATTATATGAACGAAGACATCATAACAATTCAAGTAGGCATTGATGATATGAAATTTTTGAAATGAGCTACTAGAGGTGGACTGCACGTTTCGATCAGGTGTGGTGGTCCTGTGGCGGTTGCGATGAGGAATGAAAAAGGGTGGTGGCTTGTTCAAAAGCATCACAAACGAAAGCAAAAGGATGGTGGCATCCTCAAAAATGGAAGGTGGTAGAAGAAATATGAACCGAAAAAAGCTTTATGAAAAAGCTAAAACCTTAAGGCTTTAAAAGAAGTTTTTAGCTTTAAAAAACGATGAAAAGCTTAAAGGTTTCGAATCTTCTAAATGTTTCAAATGTTTAGGGCTAAAAGCCTCTAGGCTTTTCAAAACCCCAACCCATAACCTTTATGAACAATCTATAAAAGGGGGGGACAAGAGGCATGAAGGGGCCCTTCATTAGACATGCAACTTGTTCTCTAATGTGAGAGAAAGGAGGGTCCCATACACAAGTATGGTTTTTTGTGAGAGTTCATCAACCTTGCGAGAGTTTTGGATGCTGCTCAAATGACACATTGTGTATCAAATATTAAAGAGGTATGAAGTGATTATTTGTTTTTGGACTCAAGATTTCATGTTTGAATGTTTATGTATGCTTTACCTAGTGTCCATTTTTGATGTTTTTTAGAGCTACAAGAGGCATTGTATGTCATTTGCATTCGTGTGTGGGTTGTGTAGTGTTTATGAAACATTAAAATTTTTTGTTTTGAGTTGTTTGTCAATAAAGTCAATTTCCTATTGGCACTTCTAAATGTCTCGCTATTGAGTAGTGAGTGAGTCTTGTCTTGGATCACCACTTGCTTAACAATGAAAGTTCTTTAACATCCAATTTTGATGTGCAAGGTACCTATTATGCTTGACATGCGTGCATCTATTGTTGAAATTTATATGTAATTTACAAGATCATAGGGTCTCCTAAGGGTGTAGAGGCCCAAGTTGTAGTGAATGCCTATCATGGACGCTATTAGTATATTATACAGGCTAGGATGTGGTAAAATTTTATAAATACACACAACTACCCACATTGGGTAGCTATGTGTCTAGATGGGTTGATGTACGCAATGGTTTTGAGGCTACATATATTGGAGTGAATGCAATCGTCTACTCTACAAAGTCCTTGAGTGGGTGTACATGTGTTGGTGAATAGAGTGAATGAGTGCAATAATGTTGCCTAAGGTAGACTAAGTGTTACATGATTCTCATCGTGTGGTGGAAACACAATTTAGTGTAGCAAGGATGGATGCATAGTGATGAATGCACACTAGAAGATGTACTTCACTAGGTGCACATTGATAGTAGATGCTCTATATATGACTGTGTAGAGGTGAAGGGGTTAAATGGGTGTGGATGCATTGTGTGTAATTGGATGAGATGGTGCTTCCTATGTGCGATTGACTACACATAGTATGTGTTTGAGTACACAAATTGTGCAATCAACTACACTTGACCACGCAAAGTGGTCGATGCCCATTTGTCCTTCTGCTACCTCTCTTCCCATTGTCCTTCCATGCTACTAGGTTGGACATGGGTTGTAGAGATAGAGATTAGGTGCCTTGATGCATATCACATTGTGACTGTGAAGAATCTCTTACAAAATTATACAGGTAGAGTAATGTGCAATCTAGGAGGATACAATATGTATCTCTATGGAGATGGGGGCATGGTCTAGTAGTGGTTGTAGTACAAGGGTTAGAGGCACTTTATGAATGGACAGTGTAGTGTTGGATGCATGCATTACTATGCATAGAGATAGTGAAGCAAATGTACTTGTGTGTGGTGTGAAGTGATGTGGATACATGACATGCTATTGTGGAGGGAAAGATGAGGATGTTGTTATGAACACTTGGTCTATATGCTAAATGCTATGTGGTATGAGCCATAATGGAGTGCCCAAATTAAAAATCTTACTTAATCAAAATCAATGAATGGTGAAACCTACACATAGAGAACTAATTCAAACTCACAGGAGGTACACAATCTAATTATACTCATGATCATGTAATTGGCATGTAACTCATGTGATTTGGGTCATATGGTGTTGCCAAGGTGCACTTAGTGTCCACTAACCTTGCCACTCATGCCAACCCTTCCACCCAATAGGTTTGATGCCGAGTGCATGAAGGGAAAGTGCCTTATGCTCACATGGCTACACACATATGTAGGAGGATGCACATAGTGTAGGTAGGAAAAAAAACATTACCCTCCTTCACCCAAATTCAAAAAGAAATAATAAACAATTCAATTCCTTTGTGCTAACATGTGTGTTAAGATTTAGAGACAGAGACAAGAGTGAAGAGCTGAGTGCTCTCTACTTCTTTCATTATCTCATAGACCACACACATAATATAAGTGTATACAATAGTACCAAGGTCAGTAGGACCATTCACACTGGGTCTAAGACCACCGACTTATTTAATGTCCCACACTTGCTGATATAGCTGGATACATCTAATGTCGGTCATACATACTGACAGGAGAATAATGGGAGCTTGATATTCTAACACTCCCCCTCAAGCTCAAATCATCTGATGAACTCCAAGTAGCTGTCTGAAGCTACTAAACTTATCTTTACCCAAAGACTTGGTAAAGATATCTACAACCTGTTCATCAGTCTTCACATGCATAAGATCTACTCTTCTTGCAAGAACCATCTCTCTAATAAAATGGTAATGTACCTCTATGTGTTTTGTCCTGGCATGGTATACTGGATTCGTTGCCAGGATCAGTACACTACTGAGATTGTTGCATAATAAGGTCACTGGAGCATCCACCTGAATATCCAAATCAGCCATAAGCTTGAGTAGCCATGAAATCTCGCATGCTGCCAATGCAGCACTCCTGTACTTTGCCTCAGTACTAAACAATGCAACTGTTGGTTGCTTCTTGTTGCTCCACTTGATCATGCCACCCAAAAGCATAACCACTCATAGATCTATGTATCCAACGAGTTTCAAGGGCTTATCTCTCATATAGAACGGCCCATAATCTACAGTGGACTTAACATATCTCATAATCTGCCTAACAGCATCCAAATGTGGCTTCCTGGGCTTCTGCATAAACTGACTTATGAGCCTAACTGCATAACTCAAATCTGGCCTAGTGATGGTCAAATAGATCAGACTTCCAACCATCTGCCTGTACATAGTCACATCCTGAATTTCAGCTCCAGTGCTAATGTCCATCTTGACATTCTGATCAAGGGGTGTATCCAATGGTTTGCATTAAGCCATGCCATACTTTTTCAGCATTTCCATGGCATAATGTTTCTGCATCAACCATAAACCATTTTCAGCCTTGATTACCTTAATACCCAAAAAGTACTTCAATTCACCGAGATCTTTCATGTCAAATTCAAGATTTCAGCATCTTCATTTCATGCTGTATGCCGAAGTCATCATCACCAGTGATTATCAAATCATCAACACATATGACCAGCACTACCAAGCCACTGTTAGTCTTCTTTGTAAATAGGTTGTGATCAGCCCTACCAATAGTAAATCCCAACCTCTGCAAGTAGTTACTGATTCTAGCATGCTAAGCCCTCGGAGCCTGCTTTAGCCCATACAATGCCTTTTTCAGCCTGATACATAATGCTAAAAATCACGATGAACATACCCTTCTGGTTGAACCATATAAACATCCTCTGCTAAGTCACCATTAAGAAAGGCATTCTTCACGTCCATCTACTGTAATTTCGAGCCTCTAGTAGCAGCCAAAGCAATCACAGTGTGTATGGTTGCCATCTTGGCAACAGGGCTGAATGTTTCCTCATAATCAAGTCCATACTGTTGGACATACCCCTTAGCAACCAGCTTGGATTTGTACCTTTCCACACTGCCATCCGACTTGCATTTGATTTTGTAGACCCATTTGCAGCCAATGGTCTTTTTTCCTTTAGGTAGTGGCACAAGATCCCATGTCTTATTTTCAGCCAAGGCATTCATTTCTTCATCCATAGCTACACACCATTTCTCATCTTCCACTGCTTCAGCATATGTACCTGGTTCTTTGATCTCCACCACTTTTGTCATGTAAGCATAATGCTTTGCAGAGTAGCCACTATATGTCAACCTGTCAACAGGGTATGTACGAAGCCTTCTCAATTCATGCATGCATCAAAGATATTTTACATGTGCAATCATTAATGATGGCTAAGTGACTAGGTTGTTTTTAACACACACCCTTCCTTTCATAGGTAATTGCCCACCCCACTAAGAGGGGTGAAAGTCATTGATAGGGTAAGATGGAGACCTGACCTATCACCAATACTCCATTTTACAAAAACTTCACATGCAATAGGTTAAACACCCTACCTATGATTGCAGTAGCCGGGTTGCCATGACATCCTTAGTGGTAATTCTCCTATTGAGTGGTAGCTTTAGGTTTTTTCTCCTCCCCCAATGGTGGCTTTGCTCCTTTCTTCAAAGGTGATTCTAGTTTTCTTTCTCTTCTTCTTACTATTAGTGTGGGGTGGGGATGCAAGGCTCCTTCTCGTGATGATGGGGGTAAAGATGGCAGTGATAGGAGTTGTGATTCATGGGATTTATGAAGTAGATAATGATGACATATAAGATGGGGTGAAAATGATGATGATGCTATGGAAGAAGATGATGATGGTGGTGGCAGGAGGTGAATGATGATGGTTGAGAAGACAATGGTGATGATGTTGATGGTGCAAGGGTGGAGGCCAAGGAGGAAAATGATTATGATAATGGTGACGATGGTAGGAGGCAACAGTGAGCTATAGTGGTGACAGAGATGATAGGAGGGAGGCGATGGTGATGACAATGGTCATGGCAGGGACGATTGCACATAGGCGGGCCATAGTGACTGTAGGGGGTGTCAGGGTGAAAGGGAGGTGGGACCATCTTGTGGAGGTTGGGATGCTATTGGGTATAGGAAAGATGATTGCGGTGGTGGCCAAGTGGTCGAGGGTGGCACAAGAGGACATGGGGCAAAAGGGAGGTGGGAGCATTGTGTGGAGGTTGGGTTGCTATCAGCTATAGGTGAGGCGACTGTGGTGGTGGCCAAGTGGCCAAAGGTGGCACAAGAGGATGTGGGACATACTGGAGTAGCACGACATCGATGGTATGACATGTTACTAATGCTTAGGTGGGCCTACTAGACACTAGGCGATGGTGTTGTGTGGAGCATCGTCTCGAGCACCGTGTGGAGGTTAGCCTCCTTCCTTGCAGGAGTGGATGAGGTTCCAGTGGCAGAGGGGGGGTGCAATGTTGGGGAATGAGGCATAAGGACTCCAACAATCATGATGACCTGCATGCGAGTAGGGTTGTAGCTATGGTGGATGACACAGTGAAGAGGGAAGACAAATTGATTATGCGCTGCAACTCAATGCTTGGGGGGGTCGCTATTTAAGGAAATCCTCCCCTTCCTTACTAAAAGCACACATGCCAAGCTTTTTTTTTTGAATAATAAATAAGAGTTAAGACCCCATTCACCCAACCTTTTGTTTAATGGGTTGAAATTCCCTCTTTCCTTATGCAGCTTGCTCATCAAGGATCAAAGGTCTTCCTCATGGTGATTTCCATCCTCAAGGTTCCCTTTCTCACATCGAAAGGCATGTGAAAAATTTGTACTTGAAATATTATTAGTGAATATTTTTTATGTGAACAACTTTGCTTATATGTACTTGAAATATCATTAATGAATATTTTTACGTGAACAACTTTGCTTATGCATGAGAGAAGGTGTTATAGATACTATGTCCTAAAATAAAAAAAGGGAAATATTTGCAAGAAAAATGTGCATCATAATGCATCCTATGCTAGGCAAAAATGAAATCAACTTATCAATTCCATAATGCATTTGTCAAAAATCATTAAGAAAATAGAAGTAAACCTAACTAAGTTATGCTTCACACTAATCATCTCTGGGCCATTGGGCACACTGTTGTTCTTTCAAGAGCTTGTATGCATGCATCGTTGATGTGTTTATTCTCAAGAGGATTTTGAATACAAGAGTAAAACAATGACAGGCAATTGAGTTTTTTGTGCCCCTAAATCATTTGAATCTACTCTTGTATATATGATCATATAATAGTGAGTGTTTTTGCAATCCAAACCCTAAATATGTTTATGAAGCTCTTCAGACTCTTGCTTTAGCTTCTTTAGCTATCTCTATACGATCTCTTCTATATTATAGAACTCTCATAACTATATTCTCCTATGTGCAATAGCTTCATCCTTCAAGTTTTGGAACCCTCATTTTGCATCAATAGATGAGCCAACTCCATGGCATATATCTCTAGTTTTTGGAATCCTATTCTTGGCTATGGACAAAGCCCTCTAGTAGTTAAGCCCAAAATACCCCTTTTATGCTTCAACTCCGTGGCATATATCTCTACTTTTTGGGACCCTATTTGCCGCTATCAATAGCCCTCTACTTCAACCCAAGATATCCCTTTTATGCTTTAGGACAACCATGAATTATTATTGATTGAAAACAACCTACTATTTCTCTTTGCTCTATTCAAGACAACACTTAAAATGTTTTCTTGTTCTCTATAAACATAGCAACACATTTTGATATTATGTACGATAGTCAAGATCCTTAATGTCAAGTTTCAAGACAATGTCTTGAGGGGAAGCTATTCAATTGTCTAATGGGTGTACGCTAGGATTGTAGACCAAATTTGGGGGGAGAAGAGAACTTTCATAATGAGTGTCATGCAATGCAAATGACATTAACTCAAGAGTTGGCAAAACTGTCATGCTTGTTGGGAATAACTCATTAGAAAGTAAATGCCCTCATCAAAAAAATCATTAGGAGACAGAAAAATGGAGCCATACTTGTCTACAATGATAGGTTGATTAGTGGATAAGCCGGTATTATTATTTGAATTAGTTTTCATGCTAAAGAGCTAGTTGATATCAGATGCATGAGGAGTTGGGCTATTTTTAGCACATATGGATATGAAAAGGGTAGTATTCTATTGCCAGACTATAGGAGTAAAAATCCATTATTATCTTTAGACCAATGCATGGTGTTGAAAGATGATTGATGTATGAGAATATGATTTATAAAAAAGGCATTTTAAAACCATTGAGACTTGGTAGAATTTTGTTTGTTAATCAAACTTGTAGGCCCTGTAGATGCATGAGGAGTATGTTGACCTTGCTATTTTCATAAATGATTACTTTGTTGATTTGGAGAAATTAGGTGCCTTATTAGTTTGTCTTGTTATTTTAGGCATTGGAAGTTGAATGATAGATTGTTAGAGCTAAAGACCAAATTACTTAAGTCTTAGCACCAAGCCACTAACTTATACCGACACTCCTTTGCTTTCATGTCTTGGGCTGTGAGAGTGGATTATATTCATTCTCTCCTTGCGATACGAGGGTAGTTAGTAGCATTAAAAGCAAGATAGCTAGTGGCCCATTGATGAGCAAACGGTTGTAGTGATAATTATGGCCATTGGCATGGCACATGGTCAAAGAGAATATTGCAACTAGTAGCAAGCTATAAAAGGAAGAGGCTCACCTAAGTAAGGGGTTCGTTTGTTTGCAAATTTTGGTTCGATAGTTCATAGTCTTTGACTTGCATCTTGGGTGCTATAATAATCGCATAGCTATCCTTGGCATAGAGCTTGGGTTTAATCATTGGCAGTAGTACTACCTCCCCCTTTGTATTTCTATTATCTTTGAGTCTATGAAGTTATGCTACTTCTCTAGTATTGGTGTTTGTATACTCAGATACTATCATTCACATATCTGATGAGACTATTGTATTGGATATGGATATCAATACACTTGGGATTTTTGTTTACCATCTTTATCCCTATCATTTTGGCTATGTCTATCTTCTTTCTTATGAATACTGATTGTAGATTAGGATGTCCGTGTCCACATGTGTCAGTTTTTTGTATGACTGCACTTTGCCCTATGGTGGTGATGTTTGGACCCAATTATGAATACCAAACCCGACTACTTGGTAATTCCTACTTCCCATCAAGATGTGGAAACACCACAATCACACTTCCTAATAACCCCACCAATTCTACCAAGGAGCATACTCTTAATGCCCAAAAAAAGAGTGATACTTACATAAAACTAACAAGCCCAAGTTAGTTAGTATTCCTCAAGTTAAGCTCAACTTGAGAAAAGCCTCTAGCTCAATTAAAACTTACCTTGTGACCAGGAGAATTAAATGACATTACAACAGAAATTTCCCAAAATGAAAATCAAGTAGTGACTACCTATCTTAGGAAATTGAGTGATAAAATCATGTTTCTTGCTTGCGTGTATACCCAAGGTTATGTTGGACTTCTATTGAGCAATTTAAGGAATTGTTAGCATGGCCACCATCATGGGAAGAGTGGGAACACCTTAGCAAGCAATATAGTGACCACATAGATGAACTTCTAAGACTCATTCCTAATGAGAAAGTTGAGAAACACCATTTGGTTCCCAGATTTCATAATGCATTGTGCCCCAAAACCATTGAGGAAATATTATTAACTAGAGGGTCAAAGTTCATTCGAGCAAGTATGGTACACTTTGAGAGCTTCAATGGGTTAAATCAAAAGTCAACTCATGAACATTTCAGAGCAAAGATAAGCCATATCAAAATCCCAAATTGATCCAATGTATGTAGCTTCAACTTCCCTCCGAGTACTTGCCATTTTACAAGGAGTCATGACCTTCCCTTTCTCAACAAAATCCTAACAATAGAATACCTCCATGTTGCAATTAGATTAAAGCAAGGAGGTGTGGTACTTGAAGTTGCAGCATATCTAATCCTATTTGCACAATTTCCATAACTTCTTGGCACATACAATGCACTCCAATACAATCTTGACTTCTATCAATGGCTCATATATGGATAGAGTAACCCTATACCATAATCCACAACACTTGTACATTGCAATTCTATACACAATAGAATCTATATTTATATTTTTTAATAATACAAAAAACATAAAGCAATTCATGCATGCCAGACTATTAGTATCCCTCCTACAATGCTCGAAAGCATTGTTACATTTTTCATGCACGGTGGGAGCAAGAAGTTGATGAATGTTAACAACATGAATTGGTAAGTGATTTTAAACAACCATTTTCAAAAGTTTTGAATCCTCATTGAACTCAATTTTATATGCTCTCAATTTTTATCAAGTGAATGTAGACAAACAGGTGGTGAATGATATATTTAAGGTAGAAATAACAAAGGAGCAGTAAGTCAGTAAGCTTTGGAAGATCTCATGGACACAAGAAAGAATGAAGACATGGATGTGTAGGATTCTCAATGAGCTCCAAGGGAATGAAAAAAGAAATCTGACATCAAAGAGCCCATTTCATCAAGCAAACCTCAATTGCTGTCTCAAGCTCTCTATTATTCCAAGATGAAGTGCAACAACTTCTAAGATATTCAATTATCCCTCAAACTTTAAACTTTTCATCAATAACAAGTTCTTCACAACATCAAATCAATGCTTAAGGATCGAAAAATTCTTACTCAATGTGCAATCCTTCTTAGCCTTCCAAATCTTCACCATCTATTTGATCTCCCTTGTAAGGCTAAAAACCTCATTGTATATTGTATCATTCAAAAACCAAAAAAATTAGAAGAATAAGATTAAAAAATGCGTGCACGATCACTGCACTACACCTAGGTGTTCTCAAGTTAGGTATATCCGGTGGCCTTGGTCAGTAAGCTTCGTCCCCCTAATCCACTAGCCCTTTTGTTCATTCCTCCTACACTTACTCAATGCACATCAAGGATAAGGCATATCTAGGAAGCATGCCTTTCCTATAGTTAGAGACCTGTCACCTTGAGTCACTTGCTTATTTTCTTCTCTGTATTCACACGAATGCCACGCATAAAGCAAGGTGGAAAAGTGCCAGAAGAGGAGACAACTCAGTTCAATCTCATTGGAAGCAACTACAACTACTAAAGTTTCTTATTCACAGGCCATTCATATATGATACGTCTTATCAAGCATAGTAACGATGTCTTAAAAATATTCTTCAAGTGGATTTTCAGTCAACATCAATGCTTCTTCCCTTCTCTTTATCAACAACACTGCTTCAAGGAACCAAAATATCTCTCTTCTAACTAAGTAGTACCTTAGTATTCACATATACTCACTTGATATCTACACCACAACCTATACATGGTTTGGGTCCTCAAGTGCAGGGCCATACTTCAAGTTCCCTTAGGGTTTGAGCCATCTCCCAAGTCAACAAAATATGTCTTATGTATGATAATAAGACTAGCAATTTCCTCTAGGGAGCAACTGCATAAGAGGTTTTTAAAAAAAATTATAGGTATTGAAGATCCCAAGGAGTAATGTGCCATCAGCTCATCTTCAAGATTTTGTACTCTCAATGTAGTACTTATTCCCTTTGATCTACCATAGGATCTCACCATGAGAATGATTACCATCAGCACTGGCAAGAAAATCCCAAGAATATCGTAATCTTTAGCAACAAGACCATCTACCACCATTATAGTCATAATTTATCTTAAACTAAGAAGCTTCTACTATCAATAGTTTGAAAAATGCCTCAAAGAACAACACACGACGATCCATAGCATCCGCATCTTTGGTGTGAGCTAAAGCATGCCACTTACAAGGGAGAGTGCCATAGGACTAGAACTCCTTTAGGAGGGGGATAATGTTAACTGCAAGAAGTAAGTAACCTGCAACATGCAAGAAAGTACAAAGAAGGATCACAATTTTTAGATAATTAGCCACACCATAATGTGCATGAAACATTTGCATATTTGAAATACCAAAAGGTTGTAACAATTGTATCAATTTATCATGTAAATCTGCAAGCATGATCAATCCCGTGCAATTTATAATATTAGAGTAGGCTCCTTAGAAAAAACACTAAAGGTTCTATTTCATTCTCACCATAGGAAAAGCATGCAATAAGGGATAACTAGTCTTGAGCCCCAAAAAGTAGGCTAGATACCCAAGAGGGATGGGGAAACATCAACCCTAAAAATAAAAAATAAAAATGAATAGAATTAAAAGAGCAACCTATTAATGTACATGCAAACTTTGTGCACTTGTCTTCTTGCTTTCCTTGTGTGTGAGAGAAGGTGAGGATCAGAGTGAAAGATTGAGAGCAAGAGAGTGAGGCTAAGGAACCAAGAGGATGAAGCTCTCCCATTCTTCTCTCCAAGCACTCTCTCTTGCCATACCCATGCTTACTCTATTTAATATGGAGGCTATAGAGGGTTGAGACATGAAGGAGTACACACTTGGGTCATGGAGCTTGCGTGTACATCCATCATGGTCCATGGTATGCTACGGAATGCTGCTCATGACAATTGTGTTTTGATCCAAATGGTAGTGGCTAGGTGAGAGCTAGTCCAAGGATTTCGTATATCAAAGCTCTTAAAATAATAAAAGTGTCTAATGATCCCAAGACATTGAGCTCATGTTGCCCAATATTTTGGTTCCATTGTCACAACCAACAGCACATGGACCTACAAAGTTGATCACACGGTTCCTTGTTGTGGAATAGGAGTGATGCTTATGCATTGCGTCCAAAATTTATATGAGGGGTAGTTCCTTTTTTTTTTTTTTGTGGAATAGGAGGTGCACGAATGTGCAAACCCTCAAATGCTTGCGATAAGTAGGTATAGGTAAATTTGTTGTTTTTTTCTTTGTATTTAATTTAAAAATAAAGAGAGAGAGAGAAAAAGAAGGAGAATAAGAAGAAGGGTTAGGGTTTTTAATATTAAAAAGAAGAAAAAGAAAGGGGAGAAAGAAAGAAGTAGAAGAGAGAAAAGAAGATAAAGAAGAAGAAAAAGGGGAGGAAAAGAAGGAGAGGAAGAAAAGAAAGAATTAGAAGGGAGAAAAGAAGAAGAAGAAGAAGAAAAAGGAGGAGAAAAGAAGGAAGAAGAAGAAGAAGACAAGAAAGAGGAGAAGAAGAGAAAAAAAACTAGGGTTTTCGCCCTTCTCCTACGTCCCCCGACCTCCTCCACCGTCCGACGTCCCCTCCTCCTCTCCAATGCTCATCCTTTCCCCATCTCCTCTAGCTTCTCCGCCTCCCCCCACGGCCACCCTCCCACTACTTCTCTCCTCCCGCCTACTGCCTGGGCCATAGGCTTCCCCCTCTTCTCTTGCTCACCCGGACTGCAATATCTCTCCTCTAGCTGCCTTCACCTCCCTTCATGGTCGCCTGCAACCTCCACCAAGTTGCGGCCCCTTGCCGCCACAGATTTGTGGGCTTCCACCACTCATATAGAGAAATGGGTGGAAGCGACAGGACGTGGAGGAGTGAGGTCGTCACAGGGTCGTAGAGCAACTTTAGCACCTGCACACTCTTTGCGTCTCTGGTCTTCAGCTTTGATGCATCCTTTTGGTCTTCTTCTGTCGCAACAACATTTGCGTTGTCGCTCCTCCTCGTCGTGTTCGTTGATGATCCTCTTTGTCACCTTCTGCCTTCTCTCCCTTCGTTCCGTCCTCCTTCGTTCCCCTTTGTAATCGGTGCCGCTCCAAAAAAAAGCTTCAGAAAGCATCATCATTAATGACATCTATTTGCTCCACCTCAACATCTCATCCTGATTCAGATTACACGGCTCACAAAAGCTCGGTGCTTTTCTCTGTAGAAAAGCTTGCGATTACATCAGTCATGTCACCATTCAAGCCGTTACGAGCATATTAAGCTTTTTTGCTATTTTGTTTATGAATGCCGTCATAGCTTATGCCATCTTGCTTTCGTAAACACTGCCACGTCCAGTCCCGCAGTTTATGCCGCTGACAAAGCAACTTGAAGTTCATAGCAGCCTATTGTGCCTCTTTCAGAAATGCGTTAGCATTGATCAGAAACATAATAATCCTTTAGTTCTTCAGTTTGTGACACTGGCATTGAGCCAAATATTAGATGTTCTCGTGTCTTCCTATCTGTTTCATCTTCAAACCCTGCAAACTCCCACTCCTTGAGAGATTCCATTTGATAGATAGTGTCAGCTTGCTGGGATAAATTAGAGCCATATGAACAAGATGTCTTTAATTTTGAGGGCTGTGTTAGTTGACCTCTACAGTGTGAGAAAAATGACGTTGATGAAGGTCCAGTTACTGCAGGATTTGGCCCTGTTGACCCAATAACTCGAGCAATCGTGCGTAGCAACATACCACCCCCCATCATTGTATGGCAACAATGCAATACTAGGGGCTCGATCTTGGAATATCAACAGGATGTTACTACATGTACCTATAATCTTGATCAACTATACCTCGATGCACCCCCCCGCTCTGAAATTCATCCATTCAAGTACTTCTTCGTGGTAGCCAAGGCCTTTTATACAAAATGCGAAAAATAGAGATGAAGCGAGAATCCACTTGGCTACACAGTGGTAGTAGAAGAGATGACAAGAACTTTGTTTGCTTATCCTCTGGCAGATCCTCCATTCTCAGGAATAAACCAATTGCCTCAAATGCATAACTTCCATCTTCAAAGCTTGTTGTTTGTGTACTTCTAGAAAGTATTTCACTAGTGGTGAAGCTACTCAAAATATCTTGCAAGCTCTTTGATCACCAACGTTATTAGTCAATGAGTTCGGCCTCTCCAAAGAGCTCTTGCACGAGGAAAGTCCAAAACCAAGCTCGTCTTTTCCTTGGATCCTTGAGCCTTCAAAAAAATTACATGTTTTTCCATGCAATATGCGCTTTCAAGAATATGTTTTTAAAAAGAACATCCTGCTCAATCACTAATGCAGTTTGCAATTTAGAATCCTTGCTGTACATTCAATTGAGTGATGCTTACAAAAAATTATGAATGCATTGAAAAAATTGTGCCTAGCCTAACTACAGATGTTTGTGTGTCATGCAAATGCAAACAAAGAGACAGACACAAAGGAAAATAAATTCCAAATGACGTTGACTAATGTGATCAATTGGCGAAAAACTCTACCCTTAGATTTGCAGTGGTGGACGTGTAGCATCACGACAATGGCTGTCCAAGCAATGTCTTAGTGGTCCATCGAGAAATGAATTTAAGCATCATTGTCCGGTGCTCCCATGGAATGTTCCGGGGTTTGTTGCCTAGGGTTTCTCGAGTCCCCCTCGCAATGGAACGCTTGCGGTCGAACCTACTAGGATCAATTTGAAAGCTGGGTTCCTAGTTGGCAAGGTCCTCTAACAACATTCTAGCGTCAATGGATCCTAGACATCCTACTTGGTTCAACCTAAGCCAAAGTAGACACATGCCACACTTGGTTCAAAGAGAATGGAAAACAAGAGGGATGTGTCGCTCAACCTCTCTGCCCGTAGGGCATAGTCCCATTCTGGTCCCATAAAACGGCATGAATTGGGTTCTAACTTGCTATAACCTAAAGATTGCATGATTGTAGAACCTTGTGAGAAGCCTCTTTTTCTTCTGGGAGCACCCTTTCGTAGGAGGGACCCGTCGGGGGTTCCGCCCACCCACTTTCCTGAATAGGCATTCTTTAGTTATCTGATTAGGTCCTATCACATTTACTTGTGACAATTAAAATCTGCTTTCTTAATTAAGCCTTTTAGGGAACATGGTTCATTCACGCAACTTACGTTCCTTGCAATCCATGAGGATGCGTCTTATTTCCTCCAGGTTTTTGCCCTTGTACTAGTAATAGGGCCTCAAGTATCTATCTCGAGTCATGTAGATTGTTTGAGTAGGACTCCGAGGCAGGGAATTTAGAGCTAGAGTCCCCCCTAGCATCCAAGTGTCCTCCTATGTTCAAAGTAACCCACGGGGAAACCTCTTGTGGCGGGTCCAGTCCATGTTCTCGTTACGGTTATTTAGAACCCCCTTGGCTAGGGTTGGCCGCCAGTTGAGGGTAGCTTGGCGCACCCTCCTTGAATTCATCTTGATTCATTATTCAAATTTCTTTTGTGAGCTTGGGTCATACATTCCTTTCATAGACATTGAATCTAGATTTACAAGCACAAACAATAATGAAGGCGAGTACTCAAGACATTTGCTAATGTGGAGTCCTCATCTTTGAATGCTTAGCGTTGCCCTTCTTGGGAATTTCTTGGCTTGGCATCATTTTCCATTATATTTTGAGGGATAGAGAATACACTCTTTTTGATCTCTCTCCTATTAAATAGGGGTGAGAAATTTTGCTATAGTTTGGGATGACAGCTTTCCTAAGTTACTAATCTTTGGTTCTTATCTTAAGATCCCGCTCTAGGATTTTAATTATTCAGTTGGTAACCACTTTCTTGTCTTAGAATTTTATTGGGGTTCTAAGTTTAGCCTAGGGTTTCCTTCCCTCAAGATAGCAAGAACTTGTGTTTACTCCTCTCGCAAGTCAAGCGTAAAATAAGTCTATTTACCATTTTGAAATAGTTGCGAGCATCGAATGTAACTTGGCGAATAGTCATTCTTCTTGTGGGTACGACATTCGACCTTTCTTGTGTTAGCTTCGAGATGTATCATATTTTGAAAATGATATACCCAAGAGTGTTTTGGATCCATGGCGGCTGGCTATTGGGGTAGAGACCAAAGAGCATGTTGACTCTAAGACTGACTCTAAGTCAAAATATGGACGTAAGGGCAACTTGGCCTATTTGCGATTAGAACCCTAGTTGAGTCGAATTAAATCTTAGCCTCACTCATCATGTAGGATTTCATTTACCACATTGGCCCTTGCAATTAAGCTTATCACTTCACATGTGCATCTTTAATCTACCTTTTTAGATGCATCCCTATTATGTGGTACAATTGAGACTATTCATGATGCCATGCAAAACTAGATGCATGTCTTTTTTGAGTTTTCGATACGATGAGGGATCCCCAGTACGTACTCATAAAAATTCATTCAAGTGAATTTATGCAATTCATAAGGCATGACTTAATTATTTAAATGTGAGTGTACACGAGTTCATTGTAAATGCAAGTTAATTCACTCCAATGGTCTACGCGATGCAATTGACCTATATAGGATATTTATGTACACCAGCAATCCATGATGCATTTGCAAAAGTTCAAACCTAATACTTGACTTAATTATTGCCACAACCCATAGATGCTTAATCTATTCACGACAATTCATGGTTATTAAGCCTTTCAACTACCTTTCAAGCTAAGCAAGTTACGTGATGCGAGGTATGATTTCTTCCTAATGATGTTTATGCTTAAATATTTGACTTCAATTACTAGACACGATAGCGGTACCCGGTTTTGGATTGTTGAGTTAGCGTTCAGACTTGATAACCTATTCGTGTTGATGGTGGCATCTTTGCCGGATCCTTCTTCCATAGTCCTAGCTTTTCCAGTTACTTGGGAGAGTTTATGCTTTGAGGAAATTTCGGAGTTGGAATGCATTCTTTACTCCTCTCAAAGGACTCCTTGGTGCTGATGTTCCCTACACCTTGTCTTGACTTCTGCGATCTCCTTTTGAACTAGAAGAAATCGATGGAGAGGTCTCGGGAAGTGTTGATGGGGAGAGAGGGTGCTTGAGGCTTCGTCCAGGTAAGGAATTGTCCTTGGGCCTCTTCTCTCTCTCTCTCTCTCTCTCTCTCTCTCTCTCTCTCTCTCTCTTTCTCTCTCTTTCTTAAGCTTAGCAGAAGGGGGGAAAGAGAAGAATGGCGTGTTCATTCCTTTGCTTAAGGAGAGGGGGATTATATAGGAGAGAAGTGGGTATTAATTTTTTGGGGGGGGATGCTATGATAGGGGATCCTTAACTACACAGGACCCCCCAGATCTTTCTACCACCATGCGGCCTACTAAGGGAAAGGAAGGGATATTGGGGGGGGGGGTTGGAGGTGGCACACGTGTGCCCTCCCCCCCATCAAATTCATCGTCATCGTCATCGCCGCTCCCATGGCCTTTGACAGCCTACTTCCCGCCACATCACTCCCTTTCACTACCATGCTCTCCTACTTTACTCCCATTGTCCGTCGACTTCTAGTTTGACTCCCCCTCCCTTCGCCAATCGATGATGTTGATGGGGGGAATGTAGTTTAATTTAATTTGGTTAAAAAAAAGGGGGGAAATCTAACGACGAGGGCATAAGATTATTTTGATAAAAAGAAGGGGTCCTTATAGCAGCGACGGAGGTGGACTATTACAACCATGCATGCTCCTCACTCCTAATTGACAAGTATCATGCATGGTTAAATGCAACAATGATGATGGCAATGAGTATGGTAGCGAAATCCTATACAGACAACTTGAATGAGTATAGTTGGATTAGCTTGATGGAGGATGTTATCAATGAGTATGGTAGCAAAATCCTAGAGACAACTTCAATATCACTCTCACTAGGGGAGAAAATGGATAAAGATGGCTAAGGAGCTCTTGGCAAAAGAGGTATCTAATGTCCCATTGGATAGAGGAACCAAATGGGATGCTCATGGACATTTTTGTTGCAAGGATGACATAATGGGGCTCATGGCAAAAGAAGACTGATATGGCCTAATGGATGGAGGGACGAAATGGGATCCTTGTGACCCTAGTGGATTCAAACTTCCCACTTCCATCAAAATCAGCCATAGCCAAGGATGAAGAAAAGAAAATGCCCCCTCCAAAAGTAGACTCTAAGAGTAAGGGCAACACCAAATCTATTACTAGGAAGAAGAGCACAATCAACAAAAAAGTGAGGGAATGCCCAAGATCTTTCCTTTGAAGTTCAAGACATCCCCTCTCATAGCCAATGAGAAAAGAGTGGCCTTGAAAACCTATTCTTGCCTCTTGAATAATTTGATTCTTTTCTGACTTGCAAGAGCTTGTTGTTCTATAAGATCTAACTGCTCAAACCAACTTTCACATTCTCTTAATAACTCTGTAGCCACAAGACCCTTATTTGGTTTTAAAACCCACTCATAGAAAGTCTTGCGGGTAATAAAATTGGTGTCTTCAATGTAAACTTCTTCTCGGAGTGTCTTCTTGAAAGCTACCCAGCTAGCATCATGCATGTATAATTCAGTAACTTGGGCTTTCAATTCATGTATAGTGACATGTATAAAATACTGGCTCCATCCAAGTTGAGCCACCCCAAAGAACTCCATATTTTGAGCATAGGTATGCAAATATGCAAATACATTCCTTCCATTAAACAACTTCATCTCATGCTCTACTGCTTGCAGAGCATTCATCATAATAGTTTCTGTTTGAGCAGAAGCCTGTATTACTTGTTTTTGTTGTTGTACCTCCATAAGTATGTTTATATTCTACACTAATTGCTACAAAAAATCACTACCAAATGTGCTTAAAGGTTCTCCCATCTTGCCTTTCCTTGTAACAATCTTTCACGTCAAGTTCACCAATATGTCGAAGGGGCTTTGGTCAAAAGGTCGTATCCATTGGGGATCAGAGAGAGAATGAAGTAGAGAATATGAGATAGAAGAAAAGAAGAAAAATAGACAAGTGGTACACAAGATAAAGACAAAGCTCAATGAATCAAAGCACTATGTATTGATAGAACATGAGAAGATAAACAAAATCCTTATCTGGGACTACTTAATAGCAATCTCCAAGCATTAGATCTCCTATAGCTCCTCGGTAGACCAAAAATGCATTCCAAACATTAACTTGTTCTCTATTGCTTAGACAAAAAATTTGATGGTTCCATTGGCTTTGAAAGGGGGTAAAATCCCAAGACACCTAATTAGAATTCTCTGAGATCGCTCCTTCTTCTCCCTATGATTCAAGGTGCTATTTACTGCCTTTGTAAATAACGATCGCGCACGGTGTGATTTCAGAAGCCCTTCTTTATTTGCATGAGATCTCCAAAACCGTTTGAAAAAGTAACTTGCTTTTTGCATGTCACCATATTCTAGAAGTTTTTTACACATTCTTAGGATATTTTTAAGAAATAATATCCAAAATATAAAAAATAGACTAAACTTATCCGAAAATCTTGTATTTTGGAACTAACCATACTATGGACACTAACACTAATGACTAATATGACATTGACTCTCTAGATTCGTAAGACAGCCGGATGATGATGCACTCTAGGTTTTTTCATAGTGTGTATATGTAGCGACGTGACAACGTGGATGTCTGTGTAAAATGTGATAAGTTGGGTTTATTTTAGGAATTCAATGTGGTTTGTTGTGTACGAAAAAAATAAAAAAATGGATACCTCCAAGGTGTGTGTATGCACCCTAATCTGAATGCACACACTAAAAAGTAATGACCACGTCCACCATAAAGGAAACCAAAATACAATCCAACTAGGTTGAAAGTTGACAACATAAGTAAAAAGACCAAAACATGGCATGCATTTTTTAATAATTTATAATTTATTTTTATAGATTTATGAAATTTTATGATTTTTTTCTTTTTTAAGTTGAAATAAATGAATTTGGAAATGCAACTAGGAATGAAAAATGTGGAATTCTGAATGGGTTTTTTAAGAGTTTTTAAATATTTGTTAGTCATTTTTGCGAATTCTTGAAGATTTTTAATGAAAAGTTTAGTTTTATGGTGGATTTTTAATTTTTTTATTTTAAACAAATTTCAAATGAGATTTACTATCCAAAAATTTATGCCTATATTTTTTATTTTTTCACCATTTTTTGTAATCTTTTTTATTTTTTTGAGATTAAATATTTATATTTATATTTATTTTTTTGTTGTGAAATTTTTATTTTTGTGTTTAAATGTTTTTAGCAATTTTAAAATTGGCAAGAAGGAGGGGTACCATGGTTTCCCACACTACACGTGAACATTTGCAATGAGCCCTATGGGACAAACAAAACCCTACGCATGTTCTCATGTATGAATGGAGGCAAAGAATCTTGGCCACATATGAACATATCATGCATGCATAAAAATCAAAACGAAAGCTTATGTGTAATTAGTAATTGAAAAGACAACATAATGAGGAGAAGAGAGCGTGGGGGTAGTGTCGGTGATAGTAGGGGGAAATTTTTGAAGGAGGAGGAGGAGGAGGAGGAGGAGCAACAACAATAACAATACCAACAACAACAATAGAAGAAGGAGAAGGACAAGGAGAGGAAGGGCAAGGAGAAGGAGGAGGAGGAGGAGGAGGAGAAGAAGAAGAAGAAAAAAATAATAATGATTAAGTACGAGTGCCCTTTCATCCCATACACAAGCGGGGGGTGGGGTAGAAAATTTTGAACTACCAGGATTAGGTAGGAACAGGGAGAGCATGGGCAGGGGGCTAGACGTGACACATTGGACCCACTAATATGCATCATGAGACAAAAAGAAGCATTCACGCGGCACGAAGGGACGTTGATGGACATAAAAATGCGAAGAAATTAATGAGGGACCAACTAGACATTGGATAAAGAAGCAAAAAAAAGGAAAAGTGGACATGACAATGGGAGAGCTAACTCAATGGATGCTTTTGGCGGTAAAGAGAAGCATGCACATGGAAAAATACCAAAAAACATATATGAAAATATAATTAGAGATTAATAAAAAAAAATTCATCTACCAAAACAGAATGTAATAAGAAGGAAAGATGTCTAGTTTTTGAGGTGATGGATAGGGCTATCAACAAGTGAAATTACAATTTCGATGAGAAACAAGGGTATTCACATGAAAACATACAGAAAATATCAAAGAAAAATACATGCAAACATGTGAAAATTAATAACAGGAAATTCATGCATCAGAAAGACATGTGATGAAAATAAAAAATATTCAAGGAAATGAAAGAATCAAGACTATAAGGTCAAAACACAATTTTGGAGTGAAAATGATGAGTTCATGTGAAAACACATATGATTCATATAAAATCCTTCAAAAATTAATAGCTTATGAAGCAGGACTCGAAACAAAGGGTAGTAAAAGGAAAAAGAGTCCAATTTGAAGGGGAAATTAGGGCTATAAGGTCGGATTTCAATTTCACAAGGATAGGTGGGACGTGCCCATGAAAATACATTTGAAGAGCGTAAAAATGGTAAAAAATGGATAACGAATGAATTGTAGGTTTGAACAAGGGATTATAAAAGGAAAAGATTCAATTCAAAGGGACGAATAGGATTCTAACATAAAAGTGTAGTTCGAGTGAAGCAAGGATGCATTCACATGGAAAAATGAAAAGAGGAAAATAGCCAAAGGGCAAAAGGGAAGGCCTTGGGTATGGGGTAGAATAGGATATATGGGTGGGGAAGAAGGACCCCAATAGGGCATAGAAAATACATTGTATCATTAAAAGGTCAGATAAAGAAGCATTTTTTATAAGTGTATACATAATAGATGTGCAAGGACATGTTTTCCCCCTTAAAACCTTAACAAACTGGTTTTGTTAATCAACATGGCCTAGGACTTGACAATCGAGACAGAACCCTCACGTCTCCATACTTAAGACATGACATACATATATAAACACAAGAGGTTGGGTTAGAAACACTTGGCCTATTAAGTCGATGGTCAATGCCAACAATTGTTTATGTGCGAGGTATGAGGATTGACCACACACAAGAGGTACTGTAGCTTGCCAAAGCATGCTCCAATCATGGCAAGGACCACACAACTGTTAGAAATGCGGGATCTAGAGCATGACATAACCGGAAGCTATGGAGAATGGAAGGAGAAGTGTAGACTCATGATGGAATGGACACTGTTTGTTACACAAGTGAATTAGGTTCCAAGATTGAGACTTGGACTCATAAACACAATCTTGTGTATGTGGACAATGACATTGACACTTTATTGAAATGAAAAGAGTACTATCATTGCATTAAGAAAGGAAGCAAGTACAATGCTTTATAGGAAAGTAGGAAACTGCAGTAGGCACCATTGTGCATATGGGATAAGTTAGCCTGCATGTCCTTGACCCTGAGACTCCATACAAAGAGGCTGTTTGAGTGTGATTGCTGATTCTCAACACCCCTCCTCAATCACAACTAGGAAAGGCACAAAGTGTGTAGAGGCTGTAATGAGAACCACCTGCAAAGTGTGGGCATACCACAGACATGGCAAAACACCAGAGGCTGTCGCAGAAAAAACTAAGTGTGGGTACCATAAACATGGTGGACATCCAGAGGCTGTAACAGGGGCCTCACAAAGTGTACAGGGACTGTAATTCCAAGTTACATAAGGAGTTTACATAGCTTATGGAAGGAAGCATTAGGGCAAGGAAAAATACAAGGCTATTAAAACAGTCTATCAGAATTATGAGAGTACAAGGACTGATGAGTCTTGTCCTTCCGATCCTGGTGATCTTCATCTTCTTCTTCCTTTGCTTCATTTTCTTCTTCTTCTTTGACTGCGACTAGATAGGCCTTTTGGGATCTCTTTCTTGCGTGGCAGAACTTCTCGGTGTGTCCGGTCCTTTTGCAGAAGTCACAAAAGAGCTGATCTTTCTTGCCTTTGTAACTGTTGCCAACATATAATGCATGCTCATCTCTAGAGGTACTTGGTTCTTCTTTAGTTTTTAGCTTCTTTTCTTCTTCTAACAGTGATGCCTGGATATCAACAAGCTCAGGATTTGGCATGTTGATTAAAGTTGTTGATACGTTATTATATTCAGGAGGCAAGCTCTTAAGTAGAACACCGATGCAAACATCTTCATCCATTTTAATGTTTATTCCTGCAAGTTGGGTTAGGAGTCCTTCCACGTAATTGAGATGTGTGGCAAGTGATATGCTGGACTTCATTTCAAGCCTGAAGAATTCAATCAGGAGACCATACTTTGATGATTTAGATTGTGCACCGAACAGGGTGTCAAGTCTTTTCCATGTATCCTGTGAGGTCTCACAGTTATCCACATGATGGATATAACTGTCGTCTAGCTCCAATTTGATAATGGCCTGGGCTCTGTCATCATTCTTTTGCCAAGTAGTTGCAAGGTCCGCGTCCCGCGGTTTCTTCTCTTTGCCATTTGTGATGGCCCAGAGACCCTTCTTCATCAGGATGAGCTTGATGCGGGTTTGCCAAGTGTGGAATCCGACTCCTTTGAATCGAGCATTTGGCGAGTCTTTGCCCATGTTAGATTTACGGGAACAGTAGCAAATCAACTTCAGACTTTATTAGATTTGAGCAACAGAAGAATTGATTGAGAGACACAAGTGCTAAAAAGCACTAACTTAGTGTCAATGAATACCAAATCTGCAAAAGTCTTTTACTCCAAGTGATCTTCCCCTTCTTGATTTGATGCTGATGCCTTCAGATCTGAGTGACAGTACTTTAACGAACTTCAGAGAGTATTGCTCAGTGATTAAAATCACTGTTGATAACTTCAGTGAGAGAAATAGTGAAAAATGTCAAGATTTTGAAGCTTTTGGCTATGGTGGAATTAGGGTTTCTGAGACAGGGGCCTAGTTTTTTGTTGATTGCAGGAGCTACAGTGGATCATTTTCAAAACTTTTTACATATCTAGGAAGCTTATGTCATGGGCTACCAAAGCCCCATGGAGATTGTCAACATCGTGGTCAGTATGCAGCGCGCAGGTGCCGCGAACAGAATCGGCGCAGATCTGGACAGCGAGGTCGAATTTGAGCAATGCTGGAGCTGTAGATCATCAATGTTGGTGTTTAAAGTGACAGGAAGCTGCGCCCTGAGCCAAGGAACATTTCTCCAGAAGAAATCGTGTTGAAATTCTGCCTGATTGAAGAGTTATGGAAGCTCCAAGCAAGGTAGGTCCTGTCTGGCTATGGCAGACACAGAACAAAGATTGAGGATTTTCACAATGCTGAGCTCCAGATGGTCCAATGTCCTAGATTGATGTGATACAGGGAAGCTTTATGAGTTGGGGAATACTTTTCCAGAAGGAAGCTCCAAGAGATTTGACCTGTGGAGTGAGATATAAGCAGTTCAATCTGACAGGGTGCTGCTGGCTATGGCTGCCATGGAAGCTTCAGTGAGAGTAGAGTTGAGAAAAGAAGTCATACACTGACACTGAGCTGGATGGAGGTTCAGAAGAGTCAAGAGAGGCTGGAGAAGCAATGCCATGCCCAACTGGGCTCTGATACCATGTTAGAAATGCGGGATCTAGAGCATGACATAACCGGAAGTTATGGAGGATGGAAGGAGAAGTGTAGACTCATGATGGAATGGACACTGTTTGTTACACAAGTGAAGTAGGTTCCAAGATTGAGACTTGGACTCATAAACACAATCTTGTGTATGTGGACAATGACATTGACACTTTACTGAAATGAAAAGAGTACTATCATTGCATTAAGAAAGGAAGCAAGTACAATGCTTTATAGGAAAGTAGGAAACTGCAGTAGGCACCATTGTGCATATGGGATAAGTTAGCCTGCATGTCCTTGACCCTGAGACTCCATACAAAGAGGCTGTTTGAGTGTGATTGTTGATTCTCAACAACAACAACACCCAGGGAGATAGCATTATTGATGAAGACTCATTAAGTTATCGAGACAGAAAATATAGCAGTTAGCTCAATAGCCACTCATGTTAGAATGATAGATTAGTCTCACACCCCACAACTCACGTCACTTTTGGAGAGAAATTAAAAGAATCCATATCTCACATTTGGTTTAGAAATTGACAAGGGATATTGTTCACAACGAGTATGCCAATGTGTACAATTGATGGTGTATTAATGTATCCCAACCAATCTAGCATAGGTGCAAGAAGAAAGGCCAAAGAAAAGAGTGACGTGTCCTAATGTAGTGACAAAGGCCCGTTTTGTGTGTGCATAGAAAAATGTGAACATACCTAATGTAGAGTAATAGGATAGTGTACCAAGAGGGGTGGCTTCCAAACTATATCTTGGAGAGGCCAATTGACGAGTTAGTTGATTTGGACTATGGGTTATTACCACCTTTTTTGTAGCCAACTTCTTGCCCAAGGGTGTTTGTCATGCTTTCTTGGAGCGAGGCCTTTTATGACATAGAATTTCTTCATTTTCTCATGTAATAGTTTACTTGTTTTTCTTAAAAAAATTATTTTCTCTTTTTCCTACTCATGAGGGTGTTTTCCATCAATTTCCCAAAAATAGGTCAGTATGGTAGGGACTGAAGTCATTTTCTCCCATAATCTTTTTTGTTTGTTTGTGTTTTTGTCTTTTTTAATAACAAGAATCTTAGTGTTCAGAGCCAACCCTATCACATTTGTTGGATTGGAAGGAAGGGAAGCATAACAAGGTCAAGGGATGGAACAAAAGGTACAAAAGAAATCATCCACTTTATCAATAGAATCCAAATGATGATGGCTAGTAGAATCAACATGAGAAGCATTAAAGAGTGACACCAAAGGGAAAGAGGGGTTGTCAGTTGTGATTGCCAAGATCCTCAGGGAAGGAAATATTTCTTCAAGTGACAGCCATTAGTTAGAAAGGGATCATTAGAGGCATCTATAGCCTAGATCTGAACAGAGCTATGAGGATTGATTGCAAGTAACTTGCAAGGGCCCATCCAATGCTGTTGAAAATTTCTAGAAAACTTGCCAAAGCATGAATCATAGGTAAGGATGAGATCATCTTCTTTGAAATCTTTCTATTTAATGGCGTTATTATGGTAAGCTTTGCGTTGAGATTGTGTGGCTTCCATGCATTGTAAGGCCATCCTTCGAGTCTTTCTAGACATTCAAAGCGCATGAGACAACACTATAGGGACTTTGTATCTCCTAGGTGCTTTGTGATGGCTACTTATTGTAGAGAGTGAATTTTGGCTCAACAGGAAAGATGGTTTCTGTACCATAGACCAACTGGAAAGTTGTTGTCATGTTATGGCCTTATGGGAGGTTCTATATATCGAGAGGGCTTTTGTAAGTCGATTATCGCAATCGTGATGATGTGTAGCAATTGTCCTTGTGAGGATCAAACAGAGGATACGATTGGTGGCTTCCACATGATGGTTGGCTCTTGAGTCTTAGGATGTAGACTTATGATGGAGGATCATGTAGATCTCTGTTAGCTCTTCCATGATCTTATTTAGAAAGTGAGTACTATGATCACTTACTAGCTCCAAGGGATGACCAAATTGGGTGACTATGTTCTCGTACATGAAGAACAGAGCCATGCTGTTGCCATCATCACACTTGAGAGCTTTAGCTTCACACCACTTTGTGGCATAATCAGTACTAGAATGTATTTGTTCTGCTTCCTTTTGGTTGGAGGGTCTCAATGGGACCCATGAAGTCAATGCCCCATTTCTCAAATGGCTTCAAGGGAAGGATAGGCTATAGTGGCATTGTATTGGTTTTTGTAGGCTTTCCTATTCATTGATAGACCATCACAACTCTTATAATAGGAGAGTTGGCTATTAGTATCCTTTGAGTAGAGCTTTCTTAGCCATCATTTCCCCTGCAAAGTGTCCAACACACGGCTCATCATGGCATGCTTTCAACATGATCCCAATCTCATCTCATGCAACACATCTTTGTAGTGTTAAGATATGTAAGCTCAGTCAGTCTACCTATTATCTACTGACATGCTTTCAACATGATCCCAATCTCATCTCATGCAACACATCTTTGTAGTGTTAAGATATGTAAGCTCAGTCACTCTACCTATTATCATGGCATGCTTTCAACATGATCCCAATCTCATCTCATGCAACACATCTTTGTAGTGTTAAGATATGTAAGCTCAGTCAGTCTACCTATTATCTACTGACATGATAGCTAGGTGTGTGTAGTTGTCTATCATATGTGTGACTTGAAGAAGTCTGTACTTGAGTTAACCATAGTTAGTTAGTGTAGTCACTTAGACCTAGTTCACTTTGCGTTACTCAGTTAGTGTGATGGAATAATGAAGTGAAGATGAGAGTATACTGCTCTCATTGTTTTGCCGCTATGTCTGTCTCTCTTTCTCAATAATTGAACATTGTATCAGAGCCATAAACCCCCGTGATGTGTGAAGCCCGAAAGCATGGCATTGGAGTTGTGAGGAGCTGGAGATTAAATTCCTACAGAAGTTCATATGTGGTAGTCATTTGCATTACTTCAAAGCAGGACAACAAACGTGGGTCTAGAATGTTGCACCTATTTTTTGGATTGAAGAAAAGGACAATACTAAGGCATGAAGAGAAACATTAAGAATAGTATAGAATCAGTGTGAAAGATCTACATTTGTGCCTATTTGTGGGTTATTAGGTTGGGGTAGCTTGCAATCATCGGTTTCTATGATTAATGATCACTATCTTGGGCATTGTTGGGCTTGAAGTTAAGCTCGCTCACTATTTGAGCTATTAAATACCCCATGAATGCTTTGTAATGAGCATATATGAATGCATCTACTTTGATAGGGAAAAATCAGACATGTTTTTAGCTATTAAATACCTGTATGGGCACACTCAACTACATGAGGTGGTTTGATAAATGTTTCAAAACGCATATGCCTTTGACCTTGTGCATTTGGCATGATTAAAAGGGGAAAATTTTAGTACTAGATAGCTTTACATATATGAAAATGCAAGCTGAAATCTGTCATCGAATGTATGACAAATCATACTTGATAGTTGAAGCATTGCGATGCTTGTTTAGTACTTGCAAAAGCCCGGATATTTTCCCTATGTTTTGGGAATGTGATGTGGATGTTCTTTGGATGTTGTGGGCTAGAAATACTTTAAATTTGGACTGAATTCATTGATGGTCATACAGTGGCTGACTATTTATAGCATGTAAAGAGTTTGTTTGGCACTGCTAATGGTCATAGATACTACCATTGATGCCTATATGTCTCGACATTGAACTTTGAAGGTTATGGTGCATGTCGGAGATGTTTTGAGGGTTTTGACATGAAAATGTTTTCAGGCTGTTTTGAGGTTGTTTTGAGCTGAAAATGATTCAGTTTGCATAGGCAAATAAGTGCTGGACATTACAGATTGCTTGTCTGTCTATTGTTACATAGCTTGGTTGCATACAAGATATGCAAGAGATGAAGTCTACATGAACATTCCATCATGTCTAGATGTCTTGCCACATCTTTGGGGATGTTTTTTACATGTCTATGAACTGAAATACACTAATTATAGAGATTTAGTGTAAACTTTTTTTGGGCTGAATATTTCATATAGAGCTTACTTGGTCTATAGTAATAGTCAAACATTGTTTAATTTAAATTGCATTGAATACATAGAGTTGTAGAGACGGCAAATCTTGAAAGAACCGATAACATAACTCAAATAGTGGGTGACAAATTAGATGAAAATAACTATGCTATTTGGAAGTTAAGGATGGTGATTTTTCTCATTGGCAAGGGCTATTGGGACTTGGTTAACGGGTGCGGAAGCTGAGCATAAGCTTCTCGAAAAGGGTCAACCAACTATTGCTAATAAGCTTAGGGCTGATTGTGCATGGACTGAAAGATCCCAGAGAGTGTTGCATTGGTTGTCCTTTATGTATCCCTAACACAATGGTCATGCAAATAATGAATTGCAAATCACTTGAAGATGCTTGAAATATTTTTTTGATGAGACACTATGGCGCGACTACTAGTTCACGCAAAATTATGTTAAAGTAGAACTTTAACACAATGGATAGGAAAGGATGGTCCATACAAGATTATGTGACTTAGATCAAGACTATTGCAGATTAGTTAGCTCTTGAAAGAGTTGAAGTAGATGATGATGATATGGTGGCTGTGACCTTGAATGGTCTAGGACCAGAATATAAGTCCTTTAATATGTCAATTTTAGTCAGGATTGAAAGGCCTAAATTTAATGAATTGGTATCCTTGCTTATCCATGAAGAAGCGAAATTGGGTTTGGCTATGAGCTCAAGTATCTCTAAAGCAAATATGTAGCTTTTTATTCTAATCAACGAGGCCATGGTTCTGGTGCCAGAGGTTCTAGTCGTGGTGGAGGAACCCAATAGCTCATGCATCTCAGCACGAGCAAAGTTAGTAGGGATTTTCTAGTAGAGGTGGTAGATACTCCCATGCGAGGGGGAGATCTCAGTCTAGGGGTAGAGGATCCTAGCATACTTAGTCTAGTCATGAAAATGCAAACAAGAATAAAGATTGTCATTACTATTGCAAGCATGGCCACATTGCAAGAAGAGTGCCAGAAGAAGTAGGCTTATCAGGAGGGTAGACAACATGGACACTATGCATCTTCTAGCCATATAGAGCCTAAGACTAGTGAGAGACTCTTTGCTATGACTTATATATGCAACAAGGGCAAGTAGCAAGGAAATACTGATAATGTTTGGTATATAAATTCTAGTGCCTCAAACCACATGCCACCACATGGTGAGTGGTTTGATGAGCTGAAAATAGGTGCTAATGGTTATGTATGTACTAGAGATGATTCTCAGCATGACATAGCACACACAAGGATTGTTTCTTTAGTTATGTTTGATGGCAAAAAAAGCACTTGCATGATGTATTGCATGTTCCTTTGGTCACCAAGAATTTGTTATATGTAGGTTAGATGGTTGAGCAGAACAACCTACAAGTACGATCTAATAGAGATGGCTACTTCATAGAGGAGTATTGCAAAGGATGTAGATTGGTTGCTAAAGGCTAGAGACATGGTAGGATGTTTACACTGGATGCAAACATTCCTAAATTGAATGCTACTATGTTTACTCATGATGGGGCAAGTATTTGAGACATTAATATGTGGCATAAATGGATTGGACATATAAATGTCCAAAAGGTAAAAAATATGTAGCATAAGGAGCTTGTTACAGGGCTACCACAAGGTCTAAGTATGCTGATTTGGAATATATATGCTCAACATGTCAATTTGTGAAATAAGCTAGGTTTCCATTTTCCAAGAATACACGGAATAGTAGCATGCCTTTACAGCTTGTGTACTCAGATGTCTAGGGAGTTTCCCATAATACATCACTTGGTGGGTCTCAAATCTATGTGGCCTTTATGGATGACTATAGTAGGTACACATGGATATACATCTTAAAGCATAAAGATGATGCACTGGATAGCTTTGTGGATTTTAAAGCTCATGTTAAAAATGAGCTTAACTATTATGTCTCATGCTTATTCTCTGACAGTGGTGCAGAGTATGTTTCAAAAGAGTTTGGTAGATACTTAGCAAATGGGATCACGAGGCAATTGACTTACAACTATACTCCACAACAGAACGGAGTTGTTGAAAGAAAGAATAGGGTGATTATGGAGGTAACCAGGGCCATGTTAAATGAGAAGGATATGCCGTTGCATTATTGGAATGAAGCAGTACTTATGGCTATCTATGTTATGAATATAACATCTATAGTAGGGCTACATGAAAAGACACCTTATAAGTAGCTCTATGGCTATAAGCCAGATATCCAACATTTGAAAGTATTCGGTAGTATTGCCTATGTCCATGTTTCAGATGATAAACAAAGAAAACTTGACCCTAAATCAGTGAAGTGTATTCTTATTGGATACTCCTAGGAAAGGAAGGCATAGAAGTGCATTGTTGCGACTACACGAGAAATATTGCTCAGTCATGATGTTGTGTTTGATGAGTTAGCATCTTGGTATGGTGCTAAGAAGGCTACAATATATGATGACACTTCACAAGATACATATGCTGAAAATAGATAGCACGACACTTTTTCTACTAGTGGACCTTCTCATGATGCCTCTAGCAATGTAAGTCCTTAGACAAGAAGGCTCCACAATCATGGGTCTCCATCTAGTAACATGGATACATCAGTGAGAGGGAGAGATATAGGAAAAGAGAACTTTTTTGATGATATTATAGGTCTATTGACTTTAGGGTATGACTCTTCTAAGAGTCTTGATAGTGAGTTTGTTATACCTAGAGTGGTTACACCTGTAGTTAAGTAGAGATATGTACTACCTGATGAGAGAGTAGAATCTAGTTCACCTCTATTGCGGAGATCGTAGGGAGAAAGGAAGTTTGTGGATAGACTTGCCTATAGTGGATACTTAGTGAGACATTATGAATACATGACATGTGTTGAAATACAAAGAGCCTATGTCTTTTGCAGAAGCAATTAAGAAAAAGAAATGGTGCAAGGCTATGGATGATGAATACGAGGCCTTGCTAAAAATAAAACATGGGATTTATTTGAGTTGCAAGACAATATTTTCACTGAGTGTAAAGATTCGCATGGTGGTTTCATCTCAAAATTGGAAAGATTATTACCTCCTTTTCCACACATCTCGAGCATCGAAATCTTCCCATTGATGACACCATGCAACTTTTTGCCTCTTTGAGATTGAGCTACACCTCGATCACATAGTTTCTTTAAAAAACAAAAAGGTAAGTGAAAACACAAGGGCACGTATAGACCAGGCGGATGACCATCCTTCAAGATAGATGGTTGTCCGATGTCGGAGGGGTTTTTCTCGAAAGGTCGAATCCACTAGGGATCAGAAGTAGAAGGAAGTAGAGATAGGAGATGGAAGAGAAGATAGAGAATATCCAAGTGGTAAACACTACAAAAACAAATCACAATGAATTGAAACAATATGTATTGAAAGAACCTGGAATCTTTGCACTACTTAGAAGCAATCTCCAGGCATTAGTTCTCCTGGAGCTCCTTCATAGACCAAAAACGTGGATAAGAAAAATCAGCTCTTTCTCTGCTACTCGGAACCCAAATGTGATGGCTCCGTTGGCTCCGAAAGGGGGGTAAAACCCAGGACACTTGATCACGGATCTTCCAAAACACTCCTTCTTCTTTCAATTCAATCTGCAGTTTTCAACCTGTTTACAGTGATCGGGACGTGCGCGATTTCATCAATCTGTCCTTCTTGTGAAAGTCCCCTAATTGGCTGAAAAAGCAACTAGCTTTTTGCATGCCATCCTAATCTAGAAGCTTTTTCTAACTTTTTCGAAGTTTTACAATAAATAATATAAAAAAAAGACTAAAATTATCCAAAATTCTAGTATTTTCAGATAATCCATGCGACTCACACTAGTACTATTGGCTCAGATCACATTGACTCTCTAGATCAATAGAGAAGTCGGATGATGATGCATTCCATACTTTTTCACAATGTGTCCTCATAACATCACAACATCCACCCCCTCTGAACCTGCACATCCTCCGATATGTGCCAAAATCCTAGTTGTCACCGGATTATGAGTCCTCCTCATCCTCTGCAATCATATCCTTTACTTCTTCATCTTCCATATCTTCCTGGCTAGCCTCTCTATCATGGCCACTATTTTCTTCAAATTCTGGCAACTCATAGGCAGTAGATTCCTGCCTTTTGAATAATTTGATTCTTTTCCTTGCTATCGGAAGTTTTATGGCTGTCCCATATAGCTCATTTAATGCATAAGTAGCATTATCAAACACCTGTCTTACCACATAGGGTCCAAACCATCTTTTGGAAACTTTACGCATGGCACTATGCTAGTTATCTAAACTGCTATCATAAACCAATACCCAATCCCCATCTTGTATGGTTCTTAGTCTCAGTCTATGTATTTTGTCAAACCGTTTCTTGTTCTGTATCCTTGCTACCCTTAACTTTGTAGTTGCTACCTCTATGTCTTCTGACTTTCTTTCCAACTGTCTAATGCGTAAGGCCAACAAATCCTCTCAATTCAATTCCTCCTCCCAAGGTAACACACTCCATGTGACTGTCATCTCTTCTATCGGCATGATAGGTTTTTGACCATACATCAATTTTGCAGGCATATATCCTGTAACAGGATTATGAGTTGTTCTGTCAGCCCACAAAGCATAAGGGAGCAATCGTGGCCACTCTTTTATATTCTCTCCACATGCTTTTGCCAATGTCTTCACAATAGGTGGATGACCTCTTTCACTTTTGCCATTTCCTTTAGGGTTATAGGCTGAAGTTAAAGCAAGCTTTATCCCCAACCGTGCAAAGAAATCATGAGCTTCATCTGCATCCAACTCACCCCTATCTGCTGTAAATTTTCCCACACAGCCATATCGATAAAAGATCTCTTTTAAGAGAAAAGTACATATGGCATTTGTCGTCTTAGTACGTAGAGCTCTCCCTTCCACTTGATTAGTCAAGTCTTCACGAGCAAGCACAAGATACCTCATTTGCCAAAGACTTGTAGACATTGTGACCAAAATCACCACCCACTTAAAATGCCCTACTACCAATATCTTTCTTTGATTTTTGTAAAAGTACCCCAAACACCTCTATGACCAGCCCACAAGCTTTCATGAAATTCTTGCATTACTTTTACTTGTGAAGCTCTGTCACCCAAAACTCGCATTGGTATACCCTGTTTCTTTTTAGCAGGTTTCCACAAGTATCCATCTTTTAAGAAAAATCCATAGGCTTTCCTCTTGATCTTCTTAAACTCCTCATCTGACCATTCATCTCTCTTTGTTAATGTATTGAGATATTGACCAATCTCAGCCACTCTCCTGCATATTTGTCTTCCAGAAACACTTCTACACAAGATGCAAAACATCTAAAGTGTCTTCTCTTTGTTGTCCAAGCTTCTGTTAATGCTATAGCAACACCTTGCATTACTAAATTCACTCTTGCAACATCATTTTCAGCCATAAGAAAGTCATCTTCTTCCTCCTCATCCATCATCCCATCTTCATTCTCATAGTGTGCTCGAGATAACATGTCTGCCATCACTGGGTTATCTACTTCTGCAATATGCTGAAATTCAGGGTTCAAAGATTTGATGTATGCAATCCACTGGAGCATAGCAATGTCCAGGGTAGCACAACTAGTAATCATACCCAATACCGATAAACAATCAGTCTCAATGACTACATGAGCATCCATAAAATAATCCTTATCACATTTAACAGCTGTCACAATTTCCCATAATTCTCTTTTAACCAGTGGATATCTTCTATGTCGTTCAGTCAATACTTTAGCACCAAAGCGAATTGCATATCTTTGTCCTTCCTCATCATCTTGCCCAATTGCCCATTCAATCTCGATTGGGCTTGTATCAATTGTAATAAAAATAGGCTTTCCACGTGAATAGTTAGCCTTTCTCAATGTAGGAGCAGATTTTAAGAGTTGCTTCAATTTCTTCATTGCTTTCTGATGCTTCCTTTCCCAATGAAATTTTTGACCTTTTCTTAGAAGCTGATAAACAGCATCGGCTACATGTGCAAAGTGAGGAATCCATATCAAATAGAACACACATGCACCCAAGAATCTACGCATCTCTGATACATTCGTGCATACATCTCGCATTCTATCAATCCCATCTATTTTTGCTGGTGATGGCCTTCGCCCATAAGGCCCACACATATGCCCAACAATCAAAACCTCTTCAACTCCAAAGACAAACTTTTGTCCAGAAAGAGTTAAATGCACCTCTTCTAGACATGTCAAAATCCTCTCACAATCCACAATATGATTTGCAACAAACTGTCTGCATCCATGAGCATCCATCTCTTCATTCTTTTCATCCACTGCACACCCTTTGATTGGAACATCATCCAAGAAGGGCATAGTCAATTGTGGTATAAAATCCCTGAGTACCCTATTCATAGCATTTGTCATGTGTGCCACTGAGTTTGTTGCACCCTGTGGGAGAGTACACATCCATACTAATGCCAAAGGAGTCTTCATGGTTGTGATATCCCTGCTTTCAATTGCAAGATGAAACTGATCATACCCTGAGTAAAGATCACCCAAAGAATAGATCGCTCTGCCTGCAAAAGCCTCTGCAAATTCATCAACCATAGGACCTACACCCACATTTCTTATGGTCACTTTATTGACCAGTTGCATGTCTTAAATAAATCTCAAAGCCCCGTTCTTTTTTGGCACAGTAAACCAATGATTTGAGTACGGGGCTGAAAAAGGCTCCAAAATCTTCATGCAATTATTTTCATTTAGCAAATCCATTAGCTTTGGCAAGTAAGATTTAGGCACTGGAATAGGCCTCAAGTTCCATGGTACACGTGACACAGTAAATATGACCATATGAGAGACAACATTTGGATCCACACAACCTATTTCACTTGGTTGAAATGCAAATGCCTTCCCATGTCTAGCCAACATATGCATAAAACAGTTTCTCTCAGTAGGCAAAAGAAACCCTTTTGCACCAACTTTCAATTCTTGTAATGTTTCAGATGTAAACTGATGACCTATATCTTTAGGATCTCGTAAGCTTGGCTGCCTTGAGACTTTTTCATACAAACCCTGACTCTCTGGTGGAAGTGGAAAAGCAATTGGTTTCACCTTTTTATCAACTGTTTTGTTCTTTGTCTCCACAAGTGCTTCATCCCATTGTAATACTTCCTGCTGAGTAAACAATGCTATAACATCATACATATCCAAAGAGCATACTGACAACACTATGTTTTCAGTCTCATTTTCTACATGTATAGTTGCTGAAATTTCAGCCATAGTGCCATTAATATTCAACCCATAAAAGATGCCTGAAATGCCATCATTTTCAGCTAACAATCCCAATGATCTCAGTTTCTTAATAGCCCATTTCATAGATATGCATTCAATCCTACACATAGCTTCCATAGGCTTAAACCAACATGAATTGTTTGTTGTAAACTGAGAATTACCAATAGTAAATACATGCTTCATTTCATCAAGAGGCGAGTACACCCTCTGAACAGCACTACTGTAGCCCCGCATTATAGCAGTGCTTAATGAAAATCCAGGTCTTTGAATTCCCTTGCATTTGGAACCAAAGGAGACTCTCGAAGCGTATCACGATTTCTAGGATGATTAACACAAATAGTAAGAAATTGGACTGCTTTTCTCCCATCTTTGCTTATGACTCTTGCATAAGCAGAACCATCATCAAGCACCTTTGTTTCCATACGCACACCTGTAATATAGGACTGTTCCAAAATCACGGCATATGAGGAATTATCTTGCACAAAGAAGTGTTGCTCTTCATGTACATCACCAATCGTCACTTTTATATTAGGACATGTAGCATAGAGCTCCCCTGAAGAATTATTTGCAGCCCTCATTCAGCAACCATGATCAGTGTCTACAGGCCATGCACCATTTTCATACAATCCACACTCAATGACATTTGTCTCAGACCCATGGTCAAGTAAAGCAACACAAGGAGTTTCACGCTCCCCTATTTTCACTACCGTTTCAGTGGTAGCTCTAGCCCAATGATTTCTTATGTAGTGACTTCGAGGAATAAATCCTAGAGTCTCTTCTCCATATTGTTGCATTTGCCTTACTCCACCATGCATATTGCTACAAGAAAATGCATTTTCAACCACTTTCTTCTCTTTTCCACATATTATCTACTGATTAGTAGCATCCTGCACAGATAATCCAGTACTTACTTCATGCTCATATTCAGCCCGATGACCCAACAAACTAGTTTCCTCTTCAAATTGTAGCAATGCACTAGTGGTAGCACCAAAAAACTGACGCTTCCTTTTAATTATGCCAATGATCTCATCATGAAATTCTCGCTTGGCAATGCCAAGCACCTCTCCCAAGGTAAATTCCACCCAACTGTTAAAGATCCATTCTTCAAGAACCTTCTTAAGATCTGTGGCTGTCTCAATGTCAGATTGCAACTTATATCCTAGCTGCTTGCCCTTCTTTTTCCCCTTCTGTTTGTTATCTTGTTTTTGCTTTTGACTGATCTCTTCCATAACATGCTCGGGAGGTGGTTGATTTGCAGCTTTAGGCTGATCCACACTTCTTCTTGTCATTCTTTTAGATGTCCCTGCAATATCTTCATCTCTTTTTCGTTTTTCTTCCATAAGTACATCCTTGTTTTGTACCTTTGCTAAATATGCATACACTGAATATGCATCTACCGGTGATTCCCAACCAATTATGCCATGAATGTCTTGCCCTGCATGAGACATTTCACAATTAGTGACCTTTCTCTTTTCAGCTACATGTAAAGCATGTGCCCATATTTCAGTCTTTGGACCAACCATCACTTGGCCATGCATTCTATCCAACTGTAGACTAAAAGTAGAAGCATGTATTGCCGCATAAGCATTTCAGACAGCCAAGTCTTTCAACAACTTCTGCATACCTCCCTTTCCAAAATTCAAAGAAAGAGGCAATCCCATTTCTTATGCATGGATCTTGCCATCTTTCCAAAAGATAAGCTGTCGTGCCAAGGCCTCCTAATAGGCAGCACAATCCTTTCTCTCGTGCTACAAACTATCACACCACGTACATCTTTTTCCAGGCTTAGGGGTTGCTGCCCGTCCCCTTTCCTCTTGTCCTTTTTCATCCAATTTTGCAACCTTCAATTGAAGATTCCGCATCCCTTTGACCAATTCATCTAAGACATATTCCCTAACAGAGGGAACAATAGCAGGTACAACCATAGGGTTAGCCATAGAAGCGGGTGGCTTACTGGATACTTCAACTGTCTTACTCATAACAGTGGGCAAGCTAGAGATATGCAATCTTTCTCTTCTTTTATGCTTCTTCACAAACGGAGTAATAGCTTCCTTGATATGTCTCCACTCTGTTTTCAAACCTTTCTTTGTAGTTTGATCCTCTAGCAAATCATCAAGCTTCACTTGAAGCTCAGGATCAGCTGCCTGTAAAACAATTCAATTTTTTGACTCGCAAGAGCTTGTTGTTATGCAAGATCCAATTGCTCAAATCTACTTTCAAATTCTCTTAACAATTATGTAGCCACAAGACCCTTATTGGGTTGTATAACCTACTCCTGAAAAGTCTTGCGTGTATTCAAATTGGTGTCCTCAATGTAAAATTCTTCCCTGAGTATCTACTTGAAGGCTACCCAGTCAGCGTCCTGCAAGTATAATTTAGTAATCCGTGCTTTCAGTTCATGAATAGTAACACGTACAAAATACCGGCTCCATGCAGATTGAGCCACTCCAAAGAATTTCATCTTCTGAGCATAGATATGCACATATGCATATACATTCCTACCATTGAATAACTTCACCTCACGCTCAACTGCTTGCAAAGCATTCATCACGACACTTTCTGTTTGAGCTGAAGCTTGCATCACCTGTTGTTGTTGTTGTACCTGCATAAGCATATTCATATTTTTCACCAACTGTTGCAAAACATCATTGGAGATTGTATTCGAAGGTTCTCCCATATTATCTTTCCTTCTTCTCTGACAACCTTTCATGTCAGGTTCACCAATGTCGAAGGGGTTTTTGTTGAAAGGTCGAATCCACCAGGGATCAGAAGTAGAAGGAAGTAGAGATAGGAGTTGGAAGAGAAGATAGAGAATATCCAAGTGGTAAACACTACAAAAACAAATCACAATGAATTGAAACAATATGTATTGAAAGAACCTGGAATCTTTGCACTACTCAGAAGCAATCTCCAGGCATTAGTTCTTCTGGAGCTCCTTTGTAGACCAAAAACGTGGATAAGAAAAATCAGCTCTTTCTCTATTGCCCGGAACCCAAATCTGATGGCTTCGTTGGCTCCGAAAGGGGGGTAAAACCATAGGACACCTGATCACGGATCTCCTAGATCACTCCTTCTTTCAGTTTAACCTGCAATTTTCAGCCTGTTTACAGCAATCGCGACGCGCATGATTTCATCAATCTGTCCTTCTTATGAAAATCCCCTAATTGGCTGAAAAAGCAACTAGGTTTTTGCATGCCATCCTAATCTAGAATTTTTTTCTAACTTTTTCGGATTTTTACAATAAATAATATCAAAAATAGACTAAAATGATCCAAAAATCTAATATGCAACTCACACTAGTACTAATGGCTTAGATCACATTGACTCTCTACATCAATAGAGAAGTCGAATGATGATGCATTCCCTACTTTTTCACATTGTGTCCTCATAACATCACGACACCGCCCTTTTCCTTGCACAAAATTTTGCAATTACTATATAAAGGAGCATTGCAATACATCCTAAAAACCATAGATTTTGAACTATTCCCTTGGATTTGTCAAAAGAAAAATTGGAAAAAATTTGATTTCTTATTTCTGGTGGAAATTGCAAAAAATTTTAAATAACATGATGCCGATTAGAGGAATTTTTATTAGGACTTCTTATTCTTTTTTTGGGAATATTTTTGAACATTAAACTCAAATTTTTTGATTTTACCCTTTTGATTTTACTCTTACTTTGCTATGTTTGGCATGGATGCTTTTGCTTTTGGTTTTTTCATTAAAAATAAAAGTGTTATTTATTTTTCATTGATGCATAAAAAATTTAGGCAAAATCCAATATGGCTTTGCTCTAATACCAAGTAGGAGACATTGCATGTCTAGATTCTTTTGGTGCTTCATGCCATGTTCTTTCAATACTTCGAGGTCGCTCACCCCAAATAAGAATATTAATCTCCTTTGCTAAGAGAAGCACTATTAGGTCACTCTCTTAGGCCAAGCACTCCAAATAAGAGTATAAATATATTTTGTGTCTTCGACCAATGTTGCCACCAAAGCATAGCTCATTTTATGCGCACACTGTCATGAATTTGAAATCTTGTAGTTGCATCTATGGCTTCCATCACTAATAGTTGTATGTGTGGGTCCCACCTAGTAATATTAAATTGAGGTTTATAGATGAATCATAAAACAATTCTAGATATTTAAGAATCACTTTATTTTAAGGGAACCATAAACCTCAATGAACTTGTGATGGAGTGTAATGTGTAATGAAGATTGCCTCAACTATTTCACATTGATAAACTCCACCCATGAAAATCTAAGAAGAGAATAACAAGAACTATTGCATGAAATGAATAAAGCATACCTATGCAATTAGCATGAGATTAAATGAATCTTTTGTTTAAATGCTTCTTAGAGGTTGATTGACGTAGTTGTTATTTCCAAAATGTAGTAATAAGAGAGCATTGCCATGTTTATCAAACACTATCCAAATCAAAGGAGAGAGAGAGAGAGAGAGAGAGAGAGAGAGAGAGAGAGAGAGAGAGAGAGAGAGAGAGAGAGAGAGAGAGAGAGAGAGAGAGAGAGAGAGAGAGAGAGAGAGAGAGAGTTACAACAAAGCAGCAGCAATATGAGCTAGGTTTAAAGAAAAAGATACATTGAAAAATATAATTAGTTTACCAAAGCTTCATGCTTTGAGTATTTTATTGTAAGGACTAATGCAAGAAAATCTAGGGTGCAACTACTAGTGGCACAACCTAGTTTCCATCTCTTTCACCCTCAAGGAAGTTACTATATGTATATCCTCTACATCACGTGCGTTCAAGGCCTATTTATAAATATCCTTATCTATGAATTTTGTAAAAATAAAACATAACCCTTTTCCATTCAATCTATAAATAACCCCTTTATATTATATCCTTCTGTATGTAAAAAAATGTATGAAAATGGTATTTTAAAATATCCCCACGTGATGTACACATATATTCATGAGTAACTTACCCAAGCTTTCACCATATTCGACTATATACCTTGTTCTTATCAAAGGGGTGTTACACATAGGAAAATCAACCAACCACTGGACTTGATTTATTATTTGTGTCATAGAGAAAGGTTTTATTAGGCAATCTCCAAGGTGATAGGTAATGGAAGCAAGAGAAATTAGAGCTTTAATTAATGATTGGGTATGTCAAAGGTAGAACAAGGGTGGATGGATTTCCAAATAGGAAATTTCTAAAACCAAAGGTTTTTAAGAACCTCAAGGCAACCACAATAGGGTGGTACCCTTGCAATTGAAGTCTAGGTGTTTACATTAGTTAGTGTCCAAGTATTGGCACATTTGAAACTTTACTAGGAAAGAGTATTACTCGAATTGATTTTTTTTCATAATTAAGTTTATTTTATAATATGGTTGATTGTGAATGTTGTACCATTGGGACTTAAGTTTGTATGTTTACATTAGTTAGTGTCTTAGTGTGGAGGTGTTTGGAACTTAATTAGGAAAAAGTGTTACTCTAATTGAACTTTTCACACAATTAAGTTTAGTTTACAATATGGTCGATTATGAATTTAATGAATAAGGTTGAATATACAAGATAGGCCATGAACTTGAGTTCCCTTAGCCTCCTACATACAAGGATGTCATGACAGAGGTGTGGATGATGGTTTTGTTTGTGGGCAAGGATGTGAACATGGTCTTCAACAACGTTTCTCAATCTTACTCATGTCCTAGCAACCATGAGGGTTGAAAATTATTAGGTTATAGAGCTCGTGGGGGAAGGCTCCATTGGAAAGTCTACAAAGGTAGGTGCAACTGTACTGGTCAGGTATGGAAAGAACCAAGCTTCATGACACTCTCGCATCCTTGTGTAAATGAATGGATTCACATACATTGTTCAGATGCATTTTTTTGTGCTTTGTCTCATAGAGCGTGGCAATGAAGCTCATCCTTCAACATAGCAAGTGCATCAAGCAAGAAATTGAGGTGATCCTCTTTTGCAAGGCATGCATAAAATCGTTGCCTGCCTAATCATGGTCACAATCTCAGTAATTGAATTTGTAAGGTAAATCCCTATGCTCAGGTAAGTTACTCATGAACATATATGCGCATCACATGGGTTCAAAATAAGGTATTAAAAAAAACCATTTTTATACATTTTTTACATATAGAAGGGTGTAATATATTGGGTTATTTTCATATTGAATAAAAAAGGGTTATCTTTTATTAAGGAAAAATTCATAGATAAGAATGTTTATAAAAAGGCCTTGAATGCACATGATGTAGAGGATATACATATAGTAACTTCCCCAAGTCCCTATGCTTGGCATGAAATTCCACGCATATAGCTCAAATCCAATTTAAGTTTTAATATAGAGCAACCTGAGCTCCCCCATCTCACTTTTGTTCATAGACAAGCAGCCTTGATCTTTCCTGTGTAGGGTAGGCACAGTTTGCAATTTTTGATACGTTAAGTGGTCCCTTGTGAAGTTGTTGCACCATCCGTTTGCCCAACATTTTTTTGTCCACTCAGTCTATGGGGGATTGCACCTCGCTAAATTTGAATGACTTGTGGGTAAAGTAGTGTGGTATTAGTCGCACAAGGAGCTTTAAGGATATTGGCATGGGAGTCTTGGTGAGTCAGGTGCAGAGGCTAAGGAAAATGAATAAGGATGTCATTGATGTTAGTTGTGCATCCACTATTGATACTTCTGTAGCACTTTCAACTTATTGTGTTGCAACTGGCATTCCTCCTATTGCGTTTTTGCCAACAAACAGAATCTAAATTGCTCGGTTGGTGCAAGGAAGTGCCAATGGGGTAGTCTTATTGAGCTTGGACACCAATTTTGTTAGGTGCATGTGTCTAATTTGAGAAGTGACAGAAGCAATGCTTATATACTTGGCTAATTCTTTATAAAGCCTTCCCTTGGAAGACCAAAGAATTGCAGCCATAGGTATTTTGGGTGGGAGGTTCTTGACTGGGTTATTGTACCTCGAAGCAATCTTGGGAGGTGCACAAGTTGCAAATGCCAATCCACTGTATCTATATCATAAGACCAAGTGGAAGAATTATACACCTATGAAGGCCAACCCTAGTTTTGCATCTGCTATTCAAACTAGTGATCTAGTATCCATTGATGATGCAATTTATGCCCTTTGAAATTTTGATGGGATTGTAGAAGAGACTACAACTGATAGCGAGACAGATTTCATGAATAGATTTTCTCTACATTGCATAGTTACAATTTTCTTATGGGTCATGCATGCAAACAAAAGTGGAGGATTGCTAAGTCATGCATGACTCTCCATAGTAGTGGCTATTAATTAGAACACTATCATAACCCTAGCACCCTTCAGCCTAGTTCAATAATTCTTGGTAGTTTGCAACATTCTTCCTCATGGCTCAATGTAGTGTTTCCTATTAGGATTTTGAATTCTAGAAGATTATAAGATGCTTCTTGTTCTCCTCAAATATGATTTTTGTGATGATGTTAGTTTATCACCCTAAACTAGCTATTATCAAAACATGTCATGGAAAGTGAAGTGTTTAGAGGATTCTTCCTTGTCCTTAAGATATAAAAGTGGTCACTCATTATCTTCAAACCAAAGTGTCTCAAAGATCATGTTGGTGTATGCATCATGCTATATCTAGTGAGGTAATACACAATTATCTTCAAACCAAAGTATCTCGAATATCATGTGATGTATGAATCATGCTATATGTGGTGAGATAATTCATCTATTGAATTCTAAAACTATTGCCATGTGGTGAGATAATCCATAATTATCTTCAAACCAAAGTGTCATGTGGTGTTTGCTTCATGCTATTATGGTGAGATAATTCATCTATTGAACTCCATAACAATTGTCATGACATTTGTAACATTTAGATATTCCAATCCTACCCTACCTCTTGCTTTCCATGTTATTTGGCATGTTCACTTGATGATCCATCAAGGCTCCGCTCAACATTGATCCTGCTATCATTGGGGCAAGAATGCATAAAGGAAGACAATGTTACCAACGTAGATATCTATTGTGTGGCCTTCCAAAATCTACATATGGTTTAGAAATATTGGATGGTCTTCTTAGAGCTTTGAGAATCTCTTACTTAGACTATAGTAGACATTGGTGAGCTATCACATGTGGGGAGTTTTTTTATTTATCTCTTGCTTTATACTTGAGGAGACTTCTTTTCATTTTCTTTGAGGCACATCTAGTCTATGTGTAGGACTTGAGCATCTAGGGGTCTAACATCTTATTGACTTCCTTGTGCCATTGTCTTCCCTTGTTATTGTAGCATTTATTGAGTATTAGGAGGGTGTGTTAGGAATATGTATTCTACTCTATAAAGTGCTATTGTGGTTTCACTCATGACCCTCTTGTTATATCTCATCATCTTGAGTCTTGTCCTCTTAGGTCTTGTCCTCTTAAGTCTTGTCCTCTTGGGCCTCATCCCACTTGTGGCCTTACAAAGGCAACCGTATTTGGCACCCCACACATTATGTTCCAAAATCGTCATCATTTACTCGCCATTTGTTGGTCCTTCACTTTGAGATCCAACTTGTTGTGAGTGTCCATGATTTAGAACCATTGGATGGTCTTCTTGGAGCTTTGAGAGACACTTAGAATCTCATGGACATTGGTGAGCTACCACATGTGGGGAGTTGTATCTTTATCCCATGATTTCTACTTGAGGAGTCTCCTTTGTGTTGTCTTCAAGGCACATCTGGTCTATGTATAAAGCATCCATGGCCGTAGCATCTTCTTGACTACTTTCCACCATTGAAATATCTTGTTACTATAGCATTTAGTGAGTATCAAGACAATGTGTTAGAAATATGTATGGGGCTCTATGAAGTGCTATTGTGGTTTCTATGGTGATCCTCTTATTATATCTCATACTCTTGTTATATCAAGACAACATGTTAGAAAATATGTATAGTGCTCTATAAAGTGCTATTGTGGTTTCTCTGGTGACCCTCTTATTATATCTCATACTCTTAAGTCTTTTCCTCTTGGGTCTCCTCCTCTTGAGTCTCATCCCACTTGTAGCCTTCACAAAGGCAACTCTATTTGTCATCTTGCATATTGTATGCTAAAACCATTGTTCACTCACTCTTGATTGGTGCTCCACTCTTGGATCCAACTTGTTGTGAGAGTTCTTGGTGGCTCACTTTGGGATAAATATTGTGTGATCTCTATCTTTATTAAGTTCCTTTCTATTTTTCCTCCATTAATATTGTTTATAATTTACATTGGCCTCTCAAATCCAATTTATGGAATTATAGGAAATGAAGTCGATGCGTTTGTAGTTAATTAATTTTTGGTACTCTTGAACATCAAAGGAAATGCACTAAAGTGCACGCACCTTGAGAAACCACCCCATTTTCCTAGGGATTCTTTATGTGAGGTTGAAAGAGAGGGTTCTTTTTATATATATTTTGGAAATGCACATGCATTAGAATGATATGGAAGAAGTTGCACAAATGGCACACTACAATTGGTTCCTAGTTTTTGTAAATATCAAACTAGGTTAAAAGGTGGTCAACATTAAGTTATTGATCAATTATAGTTACTTTCATTGGGATTGATGAACTAACAAATAATGTTTAGAGGAGTAAGAATAATAATTTTGCAAAAGTTCATAAAAAGGGGACGAGAAGCAAATCCATACCAGGTGGCCATGAAATAAATAAAATAGACCCATGGATCTGAGTTTCATCCCCTAGGGGGTAGTTTATGGCTCTTAGGATGCTCTATATCTACATTTAGCATGAATCATAGTTGATGTGTCTTTTAAATCATGCTCTTGAATTCTCAAAAGGTTGATGCGCTATCACATGGTCCATTACCTGAGGGACTTTATATTAATATTGGTACACATTCTAGTATTAAGACATACAAGGTTGCATCCTTGAGGATGATGGAACATTAGAGTCGATATTGAATGGCTCTCCTAGCCATAATGATGTAGGTAATAAGTTTTAGGCTTAGGGAATTTTTAGGATTTAGGTCATGGCACTAGGACTAGCTTATGGGATCTTGCTTTATAAAGGGTTCCATGGCCCTTGGGATTGTTATCTTGGATTAGTTATATATTTGGATTCTTAATTTCTTTTGAGAGCTAGCTAGCTATTTATAGCTAGATGAAACCTTCAACCTTTGGGTTTATGTGAAAGATAACTTATAGCCCTTGCAAATGGGTGAAATGTGTCTCCTACTAGAGTAGTTATTTAAGGGCTGAAGACTTTATCATACATAGTAACTAAGAAAAGTAACTAAGAATATTAACTTTAATGTGTAACCAATAGTCGTGCAAAATCTTATTAAAAACATAAGATTAGTCATATTCCAATAATCTAGCCATATAGATGTAATACAATGTAAGATCATACAACTTTTCGACCATAAATATGTATAGAGTCAACGAAAATAACATAGATTATGGAATTAAGGTATATTGTGACAATTGTTTAATAAAGCTACTTAAAAACATGTGCATTCTAATAAATTGACATTCATTATGTAAGATACTACAAAATCTTGGAGGACTTATATGGAAAAATAATAAAATATGTAAAAAGGAAATTCTTTTTAATTCACTACAAATGTCAGGTTGATTTTATTTTAAAAAACACATTGTTGTTAGTTATGTGATCGCTTCATGACTTGAGATTGTTGACATTCTTTCTATCATTGTTTAAATCTAACACTTCCGAAGTACAAAATGAAGCTTCAAGTTCCATCTTGATGATAATAGCCATGCCACCATGTCTTGGTTCATTTTAAGCTATGCATATGCCTATTGGCATGATAGCTAGATGACCATTTGTACATGTAATTGCTCATGCAAGAACATTAATCATGTAATCAAGAAAACTTTGTAAAGCAAGTTTTTAACCAATCACCAATCCATGTGCAAATTAACATGCAAATTTTAAAGAATCTACAACTAGCATGGGATTGAGTGACTATTAGTTTAACCCTAATTTGTTTGGTAACCATTTTCCACAAAATAACTAGGTTTTCAACATAAGATTAGGCTATTTTAATTCCCTATTATGAGCTATAGAGAATGGAATTCCCTAGTTGTGTGGGCCATAATTCCCTAGTATGATATATGGGCTCAGGTAAGTTACTCAGGAATATATGTGTGCATCACATGGGTTCAAAATAAGGTATTTTTAAAATACAATTTTTATTCTTTTTTTACATATAGAAGGGTGTAATATAAAAGGGTTATTTACATATTGAATAGAAAAGGGTTATGTTTTATTCATGAAAAATTCACAGATAAGGATATTTATAAATAGGCATTGAACGCACGTGACGTAGAGGATATACATATAGTAACTTTCCTGAGTATATGAGGAACTAGATTCCCTAGTTCAAGATGTGGGGAATGAAATTCCCTAGTTATATGTGGGGAATTCATATACGCATACCTATGATTCCCTATTGTAAGGTGTTGTAACGTGTCCACTAGGATCATCCAGGACACGTCTTAGCAGTCCATCGGAAAGGATGTCTAGAAAACTCCGCCCGGCACTCCCATGGAATGTTACGGGTTTTGCAATCTAGGTCTTCCCGTGTCTACCACGTAGCGGAAGTATCCTGGCCGTTCCCACTTAGGATCGACCTGAATTTGGGTTTTCTTGTTTGGTCATTAGCTAGCAGCAACTAGCGTCAGACCCGAGCGAACTACTTTACGCAGAAACGCCAGGTCCGAAGCGGATTCACGCTGCACTTGGTTCAAGGAGAATGGGAACGAGAGGGATGCAAAACTCAACCTCTCTGCCATAAGGCATAGTCCCATTTCATTCCCCTAAAACAGCGTAAATTGGGTAAAACATAATTCTAGGTCATTGTTTTCGATGAACCTCCCGCTGCTCTTCGAGATTTTTGAGAAAAGTTCCCAGCTAACCGGGACCACCCAACTGTAGGACGGACCCATGGCCCATCCTCCGCACTTTCCTCAGTTTGTTTTAGTTATGTAATTATCTAACACATTAATTTGACATATAACAACCAGCTTCTTTAATTAACCCTGTTAAGCACTGGTTCCTTCACGTAATCTTATCACGTGACATAGAAAAATAATATCAAACAACTTCTTTATTATCATTTCATCATTTTATCTTTGAAATACAAGGAGTTCCGCCCGTAGGTTGTCCATAATCCGCCCGAAGGCTTATCCAGTAATCCGCTAGGGATCACTATTCCAAGCTTCTGCCCGTAGACTAGTATGCGGGCCTCGAGATCCAATCCCGAGTCACGTTAGCCTCTTGTGCAGGACCCGGAAGGCGAGGGATTTACGGCCAGAGCCCCCCCTGGCACCCAAGCGTCCTCCTGCTCCAAGTAGAGCTCAACGGAAAGATCTCTCGCGGTGGGTTCGGTCCACGTTCCCGGCGCGGTCAACAACCCCCTTGGTTAGGGTCAAGCAGGCAGTCGGGGGTAACTGAAGCTGCCTCTCCCTTCAGGCCTTCAACTTGAAGCATTTAGATATCTTTTTATCCTTTAGTTCCTTGAGCAGACAATGCAAACAGTGCTTTCTAAACTATTACAAGCACAATCAATTTCAGTGATCGTTTATTTGGCCAACTGTTAAAAGTGAATCTTTCTCTCCGAATGCATCCAGCATTCGATCTGGGATCAAATTGCGACTTGGCAAGATCCCCAAGGGTTTGTTTGTTCACCTTTTGTCCTTGGGTTAGGGCCATACCCTGTTAACCCAACTTAACCAATACCTTAGGTTTTATTAATAGTAAATCCTGGCGACCATGTCGCTTCAATTTATTGATTGGTCATTTGCTTCCAGGCAAATACCTAACTCTCCTTTTTCTTGGCAATTATTCCCCAAGAAAGGTGATGTAACAGGATGATTACTCATCCTCTTGTAAGTTAAATTTGCGCAATAACTTGCCAACCTCATTTCAAGAAATGGCAAAACTCTCTTGTGAACAAATCACAAGTCTATGCGATGTTGCAACTTTTTGCACATGTGTTACATCTATTCCACGGGATCATTTCACCCATTGAATGGCGTTTTCCGATCACGGAATTACCTCCAGCCGAGAAGCAGGGTTTAGGGTGTCTTCTTACCCAACCCATTCCTAATTATATTAGGCCATGGTCCTAGGAATTTTCAACTCAGTCGGAGTTTCATCATTTGAACGAGTGATCCTTGGATAGAAACCTTAGATCGTTTTATGCATGAGCATCCAATTGACTCAACATTTCGTGAATGTGGGTATGATCTTTGGGTTTGAGGGTTTTGACTTGGCAACAAGTGTAAAACTAGGTCGACTCCTTATCGTGCTAAACCCTAGTTAGCACTTGGGATATTTGTCATATCGACTGAACCATGCCCATATGAATCCCTTGTGGGTTAGGTGATTTAGACAACTCAATATACTTGTCTTGCGACAAGGATGAACCTTTCCTAGAGATAATAAACTAGATCTAAAGGAGGAAAAATAGTTACAACTACACCAATACATGTAAACATGCGATTTATTGCTTCTACGCATCACATGGTTCACAATAACCCTATCTTTCCTTGGTAAAGTAAAAATGCCTGATAATCTGGACACTAACTTTCCTAGGTCCTACTAGGACTTACATCAAATAATCATGCCTACAACCTTGTTGTCTACACTTTAGAATCTCATGCTTTGATAAACTATGCAACCTTTCCTAAATGCGGATCCTGATGAATGAAATTTTTGCATGACGACTATGCAATACGCAACTTTCTCCTAGCTACAATGTAGTCAATGAAGTTCATACAAAACTAAAGCTAGTGTTAACTTATTCCATTTTACATGCCACTTGCAAGTCCATAGATCATTTTCGTACTCTTCCATTTCTTTTCGGATAACATCTTATGGGTGTTAACTTTTCCTCATGAATCATTACAAAGAAGATTTATCTAAAAATGTGACATGCCACTAATCTTTCCATGCCTAGTAAAAAGGTGTACCTCAATAATTTCAACCTTGTAATGAGGTAACAGTTGTCCTAGGCTCGTCACTTTTGAATGCACAAAAGGAAACTTACTGATAAGGTCCTACAAATGCATAGACACCTTATGCTCTTTTCATTCATTCCATTGAACGTACCAATGATCAATTTTCATATCTTAAGCTATTTCTAGTAAATGTTCAAATAGTCAATTCATTTTCCAATTGCATTTAACTTGACTAGTTGAATTTGAACATGCATGAGTGCTTCCTAATCCATGAAGTTATCGTGATTAATTCAATACTTTTGTGTGGAATCCAAATAGATAAAACTTGGACTTGTGGACTCCGGGAAATATCCACGTAAATACTAGGAGAAGATCCTCCCGCAGGCGCGACTTGTGACTTTTTAGGGTCCATGGTAGGCGTGATTTTTGGCTTCCGGATTGCCTTCGCGGTCTATAAATTTACTCGCCTTGGTATGCAGCCTCAAGATCTTGCCCTTCTCCCTCGTACGCAGGAGATACCTTCATGGAACTTCGGATCTTTAAAAGGCCGGCCTGTGGGACCTGGGCCTATAGGATTTGGGTATATGGGACTTGGAGCTTATGGAAGGCCTTAGGATTCGGAGCTTGGGTCTTCTTTCTTTCGAAAAAAGAGAGGGTTCGTGAAAGGGATCCTGTGATGGACCTTGCAAGAGTGGAGACTTTAAATCTGGCCCTAGAGGCCTTATGGGAGATTTAGTAGGAAGGCCCTTATAGGCTTCCTCTTCAGAGCTAGGGGAAAAATGGACTTATGGAGGATCTGTGTGGAAGGGCGTTAAGGAACCCTCTTGTTCTCTACAAAGACCTCGGGGGGGGGGGGGGGGGGTTGATAGGGATGGGGTTATGGGGGAAATATAGTGGGAAGGGGCTTTAAATCCGAGCCTAGGAGGCTTATGGGTGATTGGTGGAAAGGGACTTGTGTTGGGAATCCACGAGAAGGGGGGGGGACTTTATGGGGACTTGGGTGGGAAATCCACGGGAAGGGGGGACTTAAACCGGGGCTAATATGGGTTGTGTGGGAAAGGAATGGGAAAGGGGGATTGAATCCCGGGGGTAAAGATTGCTTGTGTAGGATCCAATGGGAAGGGGGCTTAGGGAAGCTCCCTTAGAAGCTTCCTAGAGAAGCTTCTAAGAAGCTTCAGCACGTGGTGTGACAGCGTGGAGACCTGCAGGGTGGCGGCCAAATGAGCCAGGTGGCAGCGATTCTGTCAGCTGGCGGCTCCACGGTTGTAACGGCTTCTGGCGATGGCAACGACGGCCTCAATTTTTAGGCGGTGGCTCCTCCCGTACACAGCACAGCCCCGGCAGCTTCCTCATGGCCCCTCCTTCACCGGCAGCCTCCCCACAGTCCCTCCATCACCATCGCCTCCTCACGGCCCTCCATCACCGTGGCCTCCTCACGGCCCTTCATCACCGTGGCCTCCTCACGGCCCTTCATCACCGTGGCCTCCTCACGGCCCCTCCATTACCATACTACTTAAATAAGTGAGGGGGAGGGTCCTCCCTCTATCAGTCTCCCGACTCCTTTAGCCCCCCCAACTCCCCCGTTAGAGGGGGTTTATATAAGAAAAAGGGGGGAAGAGGACACCCTCCCACGTGGTGGCCTGCATGGCTCTTCTCCCCTCCACTTCTCAAGTTCCCTATTTCAGTCCATCCCCTTCCCTCAGCCACGCTTTGGCTGGGGGAAGTAATAAAAAAAATTTGCAATTACCTTATCCTCTTGACCTCTTCCCAAGAGGCTGTTTACCTATGGTTATGCGGGTTATTTAAACCTCGGTCCCGTTTTGCCAGTGGAGAGGTCATGATTCTTCGGTCCCGATTTACCAATGCGGAGTACTCCTTTTCTCGCGTACGATCATAAATCAGCTACCGGAAATGGAGATAACCTTTTCACAAATTTACGATGTGCGGGAGGTTGGTCTAGTAATATTTCAAACGGAAATATTACAGGTGTGGGAAATATAATTCCCTAGTTATATGTAAGAAACACATATGTAAATACCTAAGAAATACTAGAGAATTTCCTAGATTCCAAGGGTTTTCCTATGTAGGAAATGTTCAAAAGCTATTTGTGTGTGAGTCCTAGCACATCACAAAAACTAGTTTTCTTGAGAAAGGCATTTCCTTAAGAGTTTCCCAAATAGAAACTTTTAGGGTATCTAATTAAGGCATATTTACAATTCAACATATCTATAATCTAAATAATGATCAAGTGAACTTCTTCTATGCTTAAAATTCATAACATAAGATGATCGTAACATACACAATACATCAAATTTAAGCATAAAATAACATGAATCAAGAATATAAGACATACTACAAAGGTATACTTCTTGATTGTCTTCTTCAAGGAACTAGTTGTAGTCAATCATGATAGCTTTGATACCATATTGAGATGTAAAGAGAGAAGATATTTAGAGAGAGAGAGAGAGAGAGAGAGAGAGAGAGAGAGAGAGAGAGAGAGAGAGAGAGAGAGAGAGAGAGAGAGAGAGAGAGAGAGAGATGGCATATACACTCCCAAAGACTATTTCATGTTGATCATAATCTACATATATATAGGTGAGATCTACTCTAGATAGAGTGAGCTATATATAGCTCCAACACGCATAAACTCCAAGCCGAGCCATTGCAAGTTCTAGATGTGACTATCCCTCAAGGAGAGGAGTGTGATCCTGTAAAAATGGGGTCAGAAACTTATAGTGTAGGAGCAATGGAAAAATTGCAATTGCCCTTTTGAGTTTTCCTTTACCTTCTCTCCAATGCTAGATAGGCCGATATTATCTCCAAGAGTGGTGGAGGACATAATAAAGCTCTTGGCAAGGTTGGAGAGGAGATGGTTGGATGAAAGAATGAGACACTCCATGAGGTGGCAATAGCAACCCTGCAGATTATTGGGAAGACAAGGCAGTGGAGGTGCCCCGGAGACTGGAAGGGTATGAGACTCAACCTAAGTGGTGCAGAAACATCTAAGACTCTAACTTAAAAAGACCTGGATGACTTTTTGTAGCACCCTACCACATGAAAGGGATGATCCTACCTACATGTCCTACATGCTGAGGATTGGAGTTGACTTCAACTGGGAGGTGTATGATAGGTATGACTTTTTTATGATCTACAATGTGAATGCCTTGTCTCCTGAAAAATACACGACCTTCACTGAAAGGGAACTCTGCCTATCAATAGAATGTTTTCTAAAGAATTCTCCTAGTGGGCCCAGATCTTGCTTTCATTATTGTGACCTGTAACTGTCTTCTTCTTTTGCGAATACTACCAAAACAAAAGCCTATTGTAGAGGAAGAGCGGTTATCCCCCCTCTTTTTTGATATCAATGCATGAATAGATAGCTGTGCAATGGTCCACCTCATGATGAGAGCCACTCTCTTGCCAACATTTTGTATGAGCCTATTAGAGGATATGAGTGATAGTAGGTTCATCGAGTTTAAGCACCCATTTTTATCATCTACTCCCCTCAATGTAAGAGCTAACTTGAAGCGCTATATGCAAAATAGGGCCTTCTTAAGCAAATCCCTTAAGCCTCCATGCAGCTTGGCCCCTGCTTGTGAACATGGTACCACTTAATGTTCTTTGTAAATTTTTAAAATAGAAGGAAAATATCTAGATATTTAGGCTTTCTTCTAGGTATTGATGTAAAAGAAAATTATAGAGAAAAACTAGTACTTTGAAAAATGGAAAAAAAAGTATGGGTGCTAAAGCACAAAAAATGGGCCTCTTCATGTGAAGCTTCATATTTTGAAGTGTTTTATTTATGCATCTATCTTGGTTTATCTTCCAGAATAATTTAGAATCCATCCCTACAAAATGAATGAGACTCCTTAATGAGTAAACTCTTGTGAAGTAAACATGACAAGAGTAGATATTTGACTCCAATCTCAATGAGCTTTCTAAAGAATGATAAATGCATTGGTCGCATGTTGTTCATGGACAAGGAAAAAGAAAGCATTGCATTAAGGGACAAGTTTCTTAAAAGGTGTAAGCTCCAAGAAGTTCCTTGGGCCGAGATGCTAGTCGCATTGATTTATTTAGGAAACACCCATTCTATAAATCCTGGAATCTTAATAGAATAGAATTAATATCATTGAAGCCATCATGAAGTTCAAACAAGAAGGTCTAATTCTTTACATTGTGGATTCCTTGAGGGTAGTTCTTAGGTGCTCTAGGCTGATTGGAAGGGTCATGAAGCTAGAGAAATACGAAATTTTATTTTGGATTTAGGCCTTTCATCTAGCTCTTGTAAATGTTGTTAGTAGAAAATGCATGTTCTTGCCTAGATAAGGTTTTCACAAAGCTTGCTTTTTGTTGATTTAGCTTGGTAAAAGATAACATTTGATGTAGCTAAAGGCACTTGGGGTTACATGTCCATGACCTATAGGATTTCCTAGGAATTTTTTGCAAGAAAATGTGATGACTTGATGTAACACTTAAAATTTTGAATTCAAAGGAGTTGGGAAGATATGGGATTTAAGTGCCTTGGAATAAATCCTAGCTAAAAGCCTCAATAGACTATGCTCCTTGACGCTCCCATTAAAGATATATTTTTCTCATGAAGGGTTCTGTTGGGAGCCATAATACTGCTAATAAATTGCAAGTTAGAGATTTGTAGTGCTAAGGAGACCATAATGCATTTGTTTGGGGATTTGGTGAATAATAACCATTGGCAATGAGACATGACCCTAGTTAAGCTAGCATTAGGGCCAAAAACGCTTCAAAAAATGCACTTTTGTTAATCACGGGATTAAGGAAAGGGCCAAAGAGAGTTCGCCATGTGTGCAAGAATATGGTATTCTTGTCTCCTCTTTTTTAGAGATAGTAGAGTCCATTTCGTGATTCTCTCTTCTTTTTTAGCCAAAACCCCTAAAGTCTGACATGTTTTGGAGTCCCAAAGTTGTTATTTACTTACAAATCTGACAAAATACGTGATAGAGATGTGATGAAATTAATAATGAGTTTTTTGAAAGTTGGGAGATCTTTCAATATTGTTTTTGGCGCCCAATACATACTCATTTGTGTTCTTGGCGCTACTTTTTAGTTCATTCACCCCTCTTTGAGCTTCTTTCTCTGCGCTTTCATTCTTTTCATGGCTTCCTCCAGGCGCCCTTCTCGTTTAATACACTCTTGCACAGTCTATAGCCAGGGAGCAGATGGAAATTTTGAGCCCAAAACCTTTGCTGTAAACGATTGGGTTACCATGCTGCCATCTTGCAAGGGCTCTCATAAGGTGAAAAGAAGAAAACGAGATGATATAAAACATCACTGGAAGGGGCATATCATTGCCTTCAAAATTATGCCCGAAGGCTGGTTTTTCAAGGTGCAACATGTTTACATGGCCAAGGATATGCACTTGCCTCCAAACGAACGTGTTCCCCAACAAACACATTGTAAGTTATTAGTTGAATAACGTATATAATTCTTTTCCATTTATGCAAGTTCTAACAAACGGTTCGTCATTGTAGATATCTTTCCGTCAACAAGTATTGAATGGCAACCTGTGGAAAGCCTAAGTGGGACTTTCCATGCCATTCATAAGGTATTGGCAGACATGATTTATGCCGATCAAACTGTGTCTTTTTTTAGTGAATGCAAGGTTTTTATATATTATGCATAGTATGTGGTTCCCTCTAAAGCAGATAGATATGGGAATATCAAAGATTTGCCATTGCCAAGTCTTTCATCTCTAAACTGGGAGATTCCTGACAAGGTAACGGTGCAGAGTTTCAAATTCAAAATATCTTAGGATATTAAAAAGTCCATGACAGCTGGAAGGATCTCAAGAAGAATATGTTTATCATGGTTTTTACCCCTCCATATCTTCGTGCCTTGCTTCAAAACATCAAACTTACAAAGAACGAAGGTATCCTGGCTAAGTAGAAACTTTTCAGAAGAGGATTTGGACAACACTATAGGGACGCATTGGAAATCTAGAGAGTGCGACCATAAGGGTGATATCTTGAGGTGCAGTGCATGCCCTCAATCCTTGGCTTTGGCTTACAGTATCCCTCGCCAAACTCTTGCTTTGGGCTTTGATTACAGGAGATACAAACTAAGATTGGGTATTTGGGTTCCCTTGGATTCCGATATAGATTACACACCATATAAACTTGCGGTGCACGTTTTGCCGCATGAAGAAGTAAAGAAGGTGAATGTTACTTCCAATTGGAGTCTAAAAGATGTGAGGGATACCTTGGAATTGCTAGACAATACATCCCCTAGATATAAGTTCAAAGTGAATGGCGTAACAATTGGTAAAAGAGCCGAGCGTTCTTTTTCTTGTACGAGTTGTTTGTCTCCCACAATTGTGAGTTTTGAGCCTTGAGAATGAAAACTTTGCAGGAATTTATCTTAATAGACTATCCTTAAGATATTTTTTAGTGGAAAATCATAAGCTATCATGAAGCAAGTTGCCTTTCGAATGTATATAAATAAAATGTACATTACATTCGATTATAATTGAAAATTTTCATTACACCATGAGGTCCAAAAATTTCATATAAATGTACAAAGCCAAAATAATAAGGCTCGTGTATGCTTATGTTTGCTATTTTGATTCTTTATCGATTTCTTCAAAGATATTTTTTCTCACAGGGCCTTTCTTTGATTGTTGAAAAAATTTCACCTTTACAGGTAGTCTCTTTTCTTGGGGCTTAAGAGGGGATGGATCAAATTTCAATGGAGAAAGCATTGGCATTCCTTTTTCTTTAGACTTTGCAGCAGTGGTTCCATTGCCTTTGCCCTTGCCCTTGCCTTTACCATTGCCATTGTCCTTACCCTTTCCCTTGCCCTTTCCCTTGCTTGTGCCCTTGGCCATTGAAGTTTTGGGAGGAAGAGGGGAGTCAAGATCATATGGTGTGATTGCCTTGTCCAGAATCAGCTCAATGCATCTCTCCCTTATCCACCAAACATATGAATCAGGATAGTCTCTACACTGTAAGAATAAATGTTATAAGTTAGTGAAAAGAAATCATGATAAGGGTTACACAAACATCAAATGAAATTAACTTACATTCACTCCTTCTATTTGTAACAACTTTGAATCCACTGTTCTACAAATATTTGAGATAACTCTCCATCCACAAGAATGCGCATCGCTTTGCAATGGAACTTCTTGTAGAAGAAACGTATAAGGCCTTTGAGGATCAGCAAGATCCTCGTATGTTGTATCCAAAAATGTAGAAACGAGTCTACCAGCACTGCAAAAGGAAGCTTTGTAAGTTCAAAATATTTTTTGTAAATAAAATCAAAGTAAGTAATTTTCTTTCAACATACATTCGTGCTTGACCATGAACACCGCTGAGAGAGTTCATAAAGATAATTTTTCTTGAAAGACAATTAATGCAGATGAGACTCCAATGCCCTCTGCAAATTCATAAAAGAGGTGAGTAGAAGGGTGAAAGCAAATGAATATAAATTTTCCTCTACAGAAAAAGAAAAATACCTTTCTACATAAGGGAAAAAGATGTGGTAATTTGTCACACTATCGAAGCTACGAAAAAACGGTGAAATATTAGAACCAGATTTTGCAAATAGTTCCACAGAGAGAAGTGGATCAACAATATATATGGTTCTACGGATATCAAGAGTGAGAGAGGAGACCAATGCCCTGCAGTCAATAGCAAAAGCTATTCAATACAAATTACATCCAAAATATACTTGAACCTATAAGACTTTACTTACGCAAAAAAAAACAAAAAATATAAGCCTTACCTTATGCAACAAAAAACAACGGAGTCAGATAGTTGGACATCCCTTTTTTCCAACATGGGCTTGTCCTCGAGAGATATACTAAGATATTCCTCCTCAGGTTCCGCAAAAACATTCACAAGAATCTGCCCATACACTTTGCCCATCCTCTCACTGTTGACGGGAGCAAGTGATGCGGCTTTCCTCTTGTAAACTTCGTCTTCAGTTTCCAACATCTCCTGATTTTTTTCACTCAAGAAAGACTCCAGCTGGATGGCACCCCTTGTAGAGTAAAGGTGAGTTACATCCTCAACCTTTAGCTTTTTCTCTTTCCTAGACAATTTTGGGGGAATGTTAAGGATTTCAAGGGCTTTTTGATCGTTGGAAGGCAAGGGCCTCAGTACTTTGTCAAACCTATACCTGATTCTGCTGATGATGCTGAAATCTTTATTCATAAGGGTGATTCTATGAGCATGGGCGGCAGCAATGTAAGCATCGTTCATGAAATCAATAACAAAATCTTCTGCGGCCTCTTGCAGGGCAAGAATGGCTGAGAGTTGCCACTTCTTATTTAGACCAGAGACAGTTATCACTTGAGACAATCTATCAGAGATCTCTTTAACGACTCTTATAAAAGTAGCCTTTGGAATGACATGCTGTGTAGCTCTCTGGGCTTTCCTAATCTCACTGAAACATCTCTGCATATAGAAGAACCTAGACTTCCTCTTTCTCTTTTGTGGCTTGGGAGGTTCAGTGGCTTCAGCAGATGTAGGCTCAGGTACAATTGTAGGGGATGAATCTTTCACAGGGCAGGCCTCACCCTTTGCTTCCTCAACTTCAGGAGAAGAAACATTCACTGCACTCAAATTCTTTAACTCCATGGAAGATGTTAGGCCAACACCTGGTGTAGGGGGGATTTCTGTGGTAAAATGCTCTGGGGCCTGTGATGGCCCAGCTTCAGCAAACTTTGAAGAGGGCTCCTCCTCAGATTCATCAAATTGTAACTTTCTTCTACCCCCACTGTCCTTCCCATCCAGATACACTCTTCTTGCAGTTTGCTTTGTCCTTGCCATCCAGAAAAGCAAATACAACAACCAGAAGGACAATAACTGAAATAGCAAAAATCTGTAAACCCAACAGGCTAATCGACGCGAGAAGGGACGAAATGAGAAATTCCGATACGGCACGATATGAACAAAACGATGAGAATGGAACCGCGCCCTCGCTCCGTATTGGAGATTACAAGAGGAGAAATGCCGAAATGGCGTGATAGGAGGAATGCGTAGACCGCGGAACCACTCCCTCGCTCCGTATTGGAGACGACAATGCTGATACGACCCGATATGGAGGAAACGAAGACAGCATAGAGATGCCCTCGCTCCGTATTGGCAATGACACAAGGCCGATATGACGCGAGGGGGAGGTTACGAAAGCCTTGAATGAACGTACTTGCTCTGTATCGGCACACCTTGTTTTGACCAGCGAAGCAAAGGACTCAGCAAAAAGACCACTGATACAACGCGAGAGATTAGAAACGCAGAAGACGCAAGACTTGGATCGCACCGTATCGGTAAGCAAGGCAGGAGAGCTCGAGAAATGTAAAGTGTACACGTAGGAAAAATAACCCCTTATATACCCACGTCAATCATGACACTTGTCGGACACGTGTTCGACGCTGATTGTGCCACGTGTCTGCACATATCGTGCATATGCTACATGTGAAGTAACGACCGGTCCACGTGTTTGCCACGTGGTTATCGGCCACGTGTTGGCCAACGGCTACTGCCACGTGTCGAAGACCAACGGATAGTGCCAGGTGGCATAATTCTGCGCCTACATAAGGGTGTGTCCCTAATCCGTACGACTTTTTCGGTTTTTTCTGGACCTCAGTCTCTTATCCTAATACGGCGCGAGAGCGAGTGTTTGCATTCTTTTCTTTCGTCTGTTCGCGTCGTTTTGGAGGTTCTGCAGAGTCTTCCTTTAGCTTTTCTCCCAAGCTCATAGTGCCGAAGCTCATGTGACCACCGTTGTGGCTCTTTCGTTAAAGTTCTTGCTGGAATCACCGATACGGCGCGAGGGGGCACATCCGTCTGAATCGTTTCACTCTTATCGCGCCGTATCGGCACAAGCTATAAACATGTCTGAACCCACAGAATTGCTAGGCTCCAAGGTTTTTCCAGGAACTGGTAAAAGAAGAAGGCTTTCAAAAGGCTCAAGGGCATCAACATGTGATGAGCCTGTGCATTCTGTTTCTTCTCCATGCTCTGCCACCAGTGTGAGAATGCCAAGTACATCTCCAGGGAAGCGAACGTCGGTAATGAGAGGTCAAGGAGTATCAGAGCTTACTGATATCACTCCATCAGAGAGGCTACTTGATTTTATCCTTCAGAATGGAATGGATCTCTCATTCTATGGAGTTGTGAAAAATGTCTTTAATCCTGATTGGGACCTTGACAGTGTTTTGAAATCTTGTAAAAAATATATTTTGGAGGACTTTTTGGAGTTTGAAAATCTTGCATGTCCTTCTATTGAAGTTGGCACAATTGAATATGTACATGTTCCCATTGGGTCAACAGGAAATGAAAAGTCAGTATTTACTAAGAAGTGTGGTGCCCACTCTCTGGAGAGGTTTTATTCAAGAGACATATCGTGCTCCACTCATTCCAAAAACTGCAAGATGATGAGAAAATCTGCTGCTTTTATTGTTTTCACCCTTGTCAAATATCCTGTGAAAGCTGAGGAGCAACAGCTGGAAGGAGCAAAGTCTGCCAGCTTTTGCATGTTAGATGATCTGGTAGATGAAAAGGAAACAGAGGAGATTGTAGATGCAGATTTTGAGGCTGCTATTGCTGAGAATTTGGATGTTTCTCACTTCAAAGCTGAGACTATCATTGAGGAGAGCCAAGGAGATACAAACCCTCCAACTGATGAGAATTATCACCATATTGTTCCTTCTCTACCATCTATACCTTTCAAGGACAAGGAGTACATTTTACTGTCAGATATTCAAAAACTTTTTAATCTCAGGGAAGATTATTGTCTAGCAATTATTGCAGAGGCTTCTGATGCTGCAAATGGGATAATTGACACAGAGAATGAATCAAAGGAAGAGATACTCAAACTTGATAAAGAAACTCTAGACGATAAGTTTATTGATGCTGGTGAGGCCCTCTCTCTTTGTTTTGAAAAGGCCAAAGAAGCTGAGAAAGAGTTGAGTATTACTGATGAGGACTTCGATCGCATTCAAAGCGAACTTGGGATTTCCAATTTTGGAAGAGAGGAGTCTGAATATGTTAAAGAATTGATTAACACCAATGAGACATCATCATCAATAAATTTATGGAATCCATTTAAATTGGAGTACGATGAAAATCAAGTGGTAAGATAATTTTGAATTTGCTTTTACACATTGGTAGGTTTACATTTCATGCTCATTTAGTATGGGTTTTATTTGCAGTTGGAGATTGCTGACACAGATAACTTCTTGGGGCATGGCAAAGGATCGAGAGCTGCTAGTAACACATTCAAAGACATTGCACTCAGCCACTACTTGGCTAGGATTGGCCCTGGATTCCTTTTTAGTACTTCATAGTAGTTTCTCAGAGGATGCAGCATGGCCCATACTTTGAATTAAAGCTCTTACAAGGCTTCTAGGTTTCTCAGGATTACAATATAATGCCCACAAAGTAATGTTTTTGGAAAAGACTGCAACAATTAGGATTTTTGGCTATGGTCCAGGTTACTCTGCTTCTAGAGCAGGATACTTTTTGGCGTTTTCATCCTACGCCTTGGCTGCAAACCGAACTGATGTAAAATCTATAGCTGGCTACAAGAGAAAAAAATTTCTACGTTATAGAGGAAAGATTCCTGAGGAGGAAGAGAATGTGAGAGTTTTGGAAAACTAGCTTTGTATATATTCTTTCTTATATATAAAAGTGCGATTGCTCATGTGTCATTGCCGTCTTTTATCTGCATTCTTTGAAGTTGTCGTCGAAAAAACCAATTGAATAGCTCCTCCAAAGCATTGCTTTTTGTAACTCCTCCCCCATGCCTTGTGCTTCGAAAATAACTTGTGCGTGCTTGATAGTGGGATTTTTCCATGCCTTGGTTACTATAAGTTGCTAAGGGGCCATGCTCCTCCACAAAGTAAGGTCCATGAATATGAAGAATATGCTGCAATACAAAGTAACACTAATTTTATACCAATTGAAAAACCTATCAAAATAAGCCCATATTAAATAATTATTACTTTACCAGATAAAAAGTGATATCTTTTTCTCCCCATGCCTCTTTTATCGCCTGAACAAGCTTTGTGATTGATCTTTTGAACTCTTCCTCATATGTATATGTTGTCTTATGTTGCCTGAGGAGTTTCAAAAAAACATCAAGGTGTATCCAGACCTCCATTCTAAGAAACGCAAGCCTCGGCGTGCTTGCAACATTTGTTGTGATCTCACATAGCTCTCTCCAACACTCCCAAGCCGCATTCACCTGCCTTCCCGAATGGTTTCCTAAGAATCGTCTAGCTTTTGAGCCTCCCATAGAGACATCGGCCAAGATATCTCTTGTTTTTCCTGAAAGTATTGGATCCTTTCTCAAGTGAACTTGGCCCCCATGAAATCCCATTTTCGATAGCAATGCCTCGCATTTATCAATACACTCATCTGATAAAGATAATGGCTTAATGGAATATGCGTAGTCAAGATGTAATCTCCAAAAACATGTGGAATCTTGCGATTCATGGCAATTCTTGCAGTCAAAACTGCAAGGGCTCAGGGCAATCCAAATATAGTTACCCTATTGTGTTTAAGATTTTTAAACCATAATCCAGAGATAGCACGATAACCTTTTCGACTTATACCCACAGTATCACATGTCTCTACGATTTCATTTGCTTTCATTGTGCCTTTTAAATCCTTCACTAACTCTTTGAGAGTTGGACCTCTCAAATCCACATTTTCGGGTGACTTAAGAATCCTCAAAATATCTTTCTTATTCATGGTTTCCTTCAAAAGTTTGATTCTTTCCTCATTCTCTCAGATATTTATGCCTAGTATGTTAGAGACATATTTCTTTGTAAGATTTAGTCTCCTTTTCTTTGCTCTCTCACACAAGCTGGTTATATTTTTTAATGGTCTCTTCCTCTCTCTAAATCCTATTGGAGTTTCTCTCAAGCGTGTTAGCTTATCTTGCAATGACTTGTTAACATTTTTCAAAATATCAATCTGACTTGTCAACTCTAAAATATTTGTTTGTGTAGTTTCTAGTGCTTTTTTCATTTCGTGCATTTGAGCTATATATGTGTAAGATGCAGAGTATAACCTCATACAGTAGCCAAGCATTCCATTGTAACCTTCTCCAGCATATCTTATATAGTCATGGACATTCAAAAAAGGAGGTGGTTTACCTGTAGAAGGATCCCTGGGATAAATATTTCCATCCACCCACAAATCTATATGCTTCATTCCTTGTGTTCGCAACCTGTTGGCTTCAATCTCATCTATCAATACTCGATGATGTATACTTCTCCAAGATGTGTAAATCGGATCTAGCTGAATAGATAGCTTGTATTTACGTGTGCTTGCGCCTGTGTTATTTGAAGTAGTATTGCTAGACATTCTAGCAAATGAACCGAGCAAGAATCTCACAGTGATAGGAAGCAAGTGCAACAAAAGGAATGGTAAAAGAGAATAGTGTGTAGAAAGAAAACGCGGGAGCAAACAAATGCGAAGTTCGTACGAAAATCTCGAAAATACAAAATCTCTCGAGTTCCAAGACAATAAACGGCCGAAAAGGTGACCCCTGACCTGGATTAAAAGGCGAGGGCAATTAATTGCCGACCTCTTCAATGAACCAAATATTCTCTTATTAATCACATCTGGACAACCAAATTTAGAGGTTTTATTCTTCCTAAACCTCAACTAATTAGGAACTTAATCACTTTCTTACAAGTGCCATTTTTGAAGCGTTTTTGGCCCTAATGGAAAAGGCTATATGTGTGCACTCTAATAGTGTTTGTGCAACCAACAAACATGTTAAAAGAGAATTGTGGCTATGTTACACTTGTCACAATAATTTCATGAGGAACTTTTAATCATTTCCTACATAGGAAACTTTGTCAAATGTAGAAAATTCTCCAATATTTCCTATACGAGTAGGTACATATCCCCATATCTAAGTAGAAAATTACATTCCCTACATCTAAGAATAGATAATTGTAAGTCAATTTAGAGAATTTCCTACATTCTCTCAAAAATTCCTATATAAGAGAATGTAAAAGTGTAATTTCCTACATTCAGTTAGTAGTGATGAATAATAAACATCACCAATGAGTAATTGAGTTAGAAGAGGTTAAACACATGTAGTCTAATAGTGTTTATGCAATCAAAGGACCCATTGAAAGGGAGTTCCAGTTTCATTTGATTGCTGTGTCCCGCCAGCCTTTCCCCATATTTTTCCTTTTTTCTCCACCCTATTTCAATCGCTGTATTTTTTGTTATTAATTTTTCAATATATTTTCAGTTTTTTTTTTGTGTTTTTCGCATGTGAACCCCTTCTAACTCCCCCGAAAGTGAGTTTTGACATGATAGCCCTGTGCATCCCCTTCCCGTGGACATTTTCTCTTTTTACTGCCCTTCATTTTGCTACTCGGTTCTTTCTGTATTAATCTTTAAACCCATTTTCGGGTCTGTTTTTTAGGTTTTTTCCATGTGAACACGTCCTCTCTTGATCAGAATTGTGTGTTGACATGATAGGTTTGTCGGGCTACGTTATTTGGCACATTTTGCATTCTTTCCACCCTGTGTTCCCGCGAGTGGATTTTCCCATATTAATCCCCGTATATATTTTTTGAGTCGTTTTTTGTGTTTTTCCCATATGAACACCTTGCTTTTGCCCCACCACCCGTGTTGCAATTTTTTGTCATCTTTTCCTCATCTCCCCACACATTTTCCCTTTTTATGGTCTTTCGATCCGGTGTATGGTTTGGGTTTTATTATTTTTTCTTCCTCTTGACGTATAGCCACGTCTCTCGTGTCGTGCGTGAACGTGCATGTTTTTGGTTTTAAGCGCCTTGGGATGCCCATGTGGCCTTTGTGCCTCGGGTGTCACTGTCTTAGCCCCGTCTGATCCCACCGATATAAAATTATTTTACTCCCGTCCCCCGCATGTGTGTAGAACGGTGGTGCGCTCACCTTTTAATGGATTTCACAAAAACACACAAAAAAAAAAAAAAAAAAAACAAAACAAAACAAAAACAAAAAACAACAACTAAAAAAGAAAAAACAAAAAAACCCACAAAAACAAAAAACAACATACATTAAAAACAATAAAAAAAAACCAAAACCACAAAAAAAAACACGCACACACATAAAAATACAATAATTCAACCAAATAAAAAAAAACACAAAACAAAAACAAAAAAACAACAAAAAAAGAAAAAAACAAATAAAGAGAAAAAAACCAAGAAAAAAAAGACAAAAGGAAAAACACAAAAAATCGAAGCAACAAAAAAAAAAAACACAAACAAAGAACAAAACAACAAAAAGAAACAAACAAAAAAAGAAAAAAGAAAAAACAAAAAATAAACAAAAAAAAGAAAAAACAAAAAAAGACAAAACCAAAATAGAGAAAAAAAAGCACAAAAGAACCAATAAAATAAAAAAACCAAAAACAAAAGAAAAACCCAAAACAAAACATGAAAAAAAAAACGTTAGTGGTGGAGGGCGAGGACCCTGTGGCTGGCGGTGCAGAGGGAGGGAGACGGCGACGATGGGAGGGAGAGGCCTGCTGGCAGGACCCGGCAGAAGGGGAGGAAGAGGGAGAGGAGGAGAGGGCGAGGAGAGAGGGCGTAGGAGAAAGGAGGGCTCGGCGGGGGGAGGGAGGGTGCAGGAAGGTGGGCCCGACGGAAGGGGAGCAAGAGGGAGACAAGGGGAGGACGAGGACGAAGGGCGCAGGAGGAAGGAGGGCCCGACACAAGGTGAGGAAGAGGGAGATGAGGGGAGGGCAAGGAGGGAGAGCGTAGGAGGGAGGGCGACCTCGTGAGGTAAGTGGTTTGTTTTGTTTGTTTTTTTGTCTTCTTTTGTGTTTTTTTTGTTGTTGTTTTTTCATGTTTTGTTTTGGGTTTTTGTTTTGTTTTTTACTTTTATTGGTTCTTTTGTGTGTTTTTTTTTTCGTATGTTTGTTTTTTTTCTATTTTGGTTTTCTCTTTTTTGGTTTTTTTGGGTTTTTTTTTTGGGTTTTTTTCTTTTTCTTCTTTTGATTTTTCTTTTTTTTAAAAAATTGTTTTTTGTTTGTTTCTTTTTTTGTTTTGTTTTTTTTTTTGGTTTTTATTATTTGGTTGTTTCGATTTTTTTTTGTCTTCCTTTTTGTCTTTTTTTTTTCTTGGTTTTTTTCTCTTTGTTTGTTTTTGTTCTTTTTTTCCTTTTTTTTGGGTTTGTTTTTATTTGTTTTGTGTGTTTTTTTTGGTTGAATTATTGTATTTTTGTTTTTATGGGTGTTTTTATTTTAAAAAAATTTTGTGGTTTTGGATTTTTTTAAAACTTTTGTTTTTAATGTATGTTGTTTTTTGTTTTTGTTGGTTGTTTTTTTTGTGTTTTGTTGTTGTTGTTTTTTTTGTTTTGTTGTGTGTGTGTGTGTGGTTTTTTTTTTTTTTTGCGAAATCCATTAAAAGGTGAGCGCACCCTCATGTGCGGGGCGGGAGCAAAAAACAATTGCATTGATGGGATTAGACAGGGCGGGGACGACAACACGCGAGGCACAGAGGCCACGGGGGCATCCCAAGGCGCTTAATACCAAAAACATGCGCGTTCATGCACGATAGGAGAGACGCAGCAAAGGATGTGATTGGTGACTTCAACTTGGCCATTGGCTTTGGGGTAGTAAGGGGTGGACTTGCAATGGCAGTCCAATGATGTTGATCCTCCAAGAGGTGCTTGTAAGTCCCTTGATTGTGATTGTCATCTAGAATTTGATCATTATATTTTTCAAGAATCAAAAGCACACAATCTAGAGCCAAATTTATTAAAGTATTTCCACATCTTCTTGACTACTATCGGTCATGCTTGGGTCAAATCCAACCTTGAGCAACTAATTATTCTCCATGAAAAAGCGATGTCATCTTTCATGCATCAAACATATAAACAAAGTAGCATGTAAGGGACCAAAGCCATGTCTTCGTTTAGGTGACCTCATCTAATCACCTCACATTTTTAAAGCATAGAGATCTAGAAGGTCAACCATCTCATCTCTAATTCAACCCTTCATAGCTCAACTTTCACTTGCATGATGACTTTCCAACATTAATGCATTAATGAAGTGGCTTCTTGGGATGCTACACTCCCCATGATATGTTCCCTCATAGAAACCTATACATTGATAGGGGAGTGTTGATCATGATTAATTACTTTTTCTTGAACCATATACAAATCGTTCTTGTCAGGATCGAGCAAAGGATGTGATTGGTGACTTCAACTTGGCCATTGGCTTTGGGGTAGTAAGGGGTGGACTTGCAATGGCAGTCCAATGATGTTGATCCTCCAAGAGGTGCTTGTAAGTCCCTTGATTGTGATTGTCATCTAGAATTTGATCATTATATTTTTCAAGAATCAAAAGCACACAATCTAGAGCCAAATTTATTAAAGTATTTCCACATCTTCTTGACTACTATCGGTCATGCTTGGGTCAAATCCAACCTTGAGCAACTAATTATTCTCCATGAAAAAGCGATGTCATCTTTCATGCATCAAACATATAAACAAAGTAGCATGTAAGGGACCAAAGCCATGTCTTCGTTTAGGTGACCTCATCTAATCACCTCACATTTTTAAAGCATAGAGATCTAGAAGGTCAACCATCTCATCTCTAATTCAACCCTTCATAGCTCAACTTTCACTTGCATGATGACTTTCCAACATTAATGCATTAATGAAGTGGCTTCTTGGGATGCTACACTCCCCATGATATGTTCCCTCATAGAAACCTATACATTGATAGGGGAGTGTTGATCATGATTAATTACTTTTTCTTGAACCATATACAAATCGTTCTTGTCAGGATCGAGCAAAGGATGTGATTGGTGACTTCAACTTGGCCATTGGCTTTGGGGTAGTAAGGGGTGGACTTGCAATGGCAGTCCAATGATGTTGATCCTCCAAGAGGTGCTTGTAAGTCCCTTGATTGTGATTGTCATCTAGAATTTGATCATTATATTTTTCAAGAATCAAAAGCACACAATCTAGAGCCAAATTTATTAAAGTATTTCCACATCTTCTTGACTACTATCGGTCATGCTTGGGTCAAATCCAACCTTGAGCAACTAATTATTCTCCATGAAAAAGCGATGTCATCTTTCATGCATCAAACATATAAACAAAGTAGCATGTAAGGGACCAAAGCCATGTCTTCGTTTAGGTGACCTCATCTAATCACCTCACATTTTTAAAGCATAGAGATCTAGAAGGTCAACCATCTCATCTCTAATTCAACCCTTCATAGCTCAACTTTCACTTGCATGATGACTTTCCAACATTAATGCATTAATGAAGTGGCTTCTTGGGATGCTACACTCCCCATGATATGTTCCCTCATAGAAACCTATACATTGATAGGGGAGTGTTGATCATGATTAATTACTTTTTCTTGAACCATATACAAATCTTTTCCCATCTTACCTTAGTAGAAATGATGCAAGTCGAATTGGTTCTTTCTTCATGTTATTGTATGATCGCTTAAATAATGTACTTTTCTCTTGTGACATGTTTGATAACATTATCCTCAACCCTTCTATAGGGACTTTCTCTACATCATCCAAAAATACTAGAAACTAAGTGGATAGAATTAGAGCTCCTAGCTATGCCAAGACTCTCAATGTAGTTAGGAAGAGCTACTCTTGGGAGAGGCTTAAAGGTGACGTTCTCAAATATGTCACTGAGTGTTTATCTTGTCAACGTATCAAAACCGAACATGTCAAAATGCCAGGAAAGTTACAACCACTTGACATTTCCCAAATGAAATGGGAATTCATCAGTATGGACTTTGTTGTTTGTCTATCCCAAGTTCAGGGAGGATACAACTCCATCATGGTTGTGGTTGACGTACTTACTAAGGTTGCACAACTTATTCCTATTAAGACAAACTATAAAGCCTCAGACATTGCAAGGTTGTTTATCAAGGAGATATTCAAGCTACATGGTTTTTCCAGAAGAATCATTAGTGATCATGATTCTCTCTTCACATCTCACTTCTGGAGAGCTATCTTTGAAGCCATTGGTACTCAACTCTGTTTTAGTACAGCCTACCATCCCCAAACTGATGGGCCAAACAGAGCAAGTCAATCAAGTCATCGAGGATATGCTAAGGGCATACTGCTGCCGTGAACCAAAAAGGTGGATTCAATACTTGCCTTTGGTTGAATTTGCCTACAATGCTTTTTACCAACAAAGCATTCAGATGTCCCCTTTCCAAGCATTGTATGCGCATGACTGTCGAAGTCCCCTAAACTTCTCATATCCAACCTTGAGGGTTGAAGCTTCAAGGCAGATGCTTGAAGAGATGGATGACCAAATGAAGTCAATTCGACAGGACATCGAAGCAGTCAAGGATAGACAAAAGGCATACATGGATTTGAAGCATCAAGATAGAACCTTTGAGGAAGGAGACATGGTCTTCATTCGCGTACGCCCAAAGAAGAGTTCCCTATCCTTAGGAGATTGCAAGAAGCTAAGTCCAAGGTATTGTAGACTATACAAGATTCTCAAGTGCCTAGGACCCAATGCTTATAGATTGCAACTCCCTGAGAACCTAAAGGTGCATAATGTATTCCATATCAGCCTACTGAAGAAGTATGTACCTAATCCTAGAAATATACTTGATGACCAACAAGTTGTAATGACTAGCCAAGGAGTCCTTGAGCTACAGCCTGACAAGATCTTAGATGTTAGGGAGAAACAACTCAGATCCAGAACCTTGAGAGAATGCCTCGTCCAGTGGAAAGATTATCCCAAGGAGGATGCCACTTGGATGGATGAAAGCACTCTCAACCAACAATATCTGGGGTTCATCTCAAGATGAGGACATCTTGATTCCTCCAAGGGGGAGAGAATGTAATATTCCCGTTTGAAAAATATTACTAAACCGACCTCCTGCGCACCGTAAGCTCGTGCAAAGAATATCTTCAGTGCCGGTAGTTAATCTATAACCACACGTGAGAAATGGAGAACTTCATCTTTGCAAAGTAAGGCCAGGGTTTCATTCAAACCCACATAGCTGCGGGGAAACATCCTCTTGGGAGGAGGTTAAGAGGATAATGCTGTAATTAATTTCAAATTTTTTTATTATCCCTTCTCCCCAGCTGATGCACGATTGAAGGAGAGGGAGTGTGGAGGGAGTGCTGAAGCTGAGAAGTTGCGAGAAGTAGTGAGGCCGCCGCCACGCTAAATGAAAGAGCTACTGCTGCCGGCGAGCCATCCCGCCTTCAGAGCCATTTGCCGGGTTGCTGCCGTCGATGCCACATAATGCTGCTGACGCCCATGTGCCACCAGTAAGGCCTTCCAAATCATCGTCATCCTCTTCCACGTAGCTATTATCCTCCCTCTTTCCACGTGGTGAGCTGCACGCTTTAGAAGCTTCATAGAAGCTTCTTTAGGAAGCTTCTAAGGGGGCTTTCCTAATCCCCCTTCCCACCAATCACCCACAAGCCCATTCCTACCCCCGGGTCTTTGTGGACCCCCTCCCCACTAGATGTCAAGATTGTGGGAGAGAAGGAAGGAGTCTCACTTGTAGCTTTCTTGCTTGCACAATGGGGGAATACACACAGAGGTGGAGGCTGAAAACAGTTTTCCTCTTCTTAGTTGTATAAGCCAAAAAAACTCTCTTACAAAGAAATAGAAGAACCCTATATATGGGTCTCAAACCAAACTCAACTAACTAAGGTGGCATACTAACTGAGCCACAAACTAGAGTAGATAAGGATAGCTATCATGTAGCTATTATTCATGGGCGGTGTACCAACCACGTCTGCAACTGACAAGTCGGTGACATAAATGCACAATGGTCACCCTGGCATATCACGAGTGGAGCTCGATATCTCAACACTCCCCCTCGAGCTCAATCCCAATTCCTGCACACAAGCAGGTCTCTGAACTTGCGCAGCTTCTCTGCGCCCAATGCCTTCATAAATATGTCAGCTACCTGATCCTCTGTGCTGACATAAACTAGATCAATAAGACCTAGTAAAACCCTCTCCCGCACATAGTGATAATGCACCTCAATGTGCTTTGTTCTAGCATGATAGACTGGGTTATTTGCCAAGTGTATACTACTCATGTTGTCACAATAAATGACAACTGGCCCATCTATAGGCTGATGCATATCATAAAGTAGCTTATGCAACCAAGCTACCTCACATGCAGCCATTGCTGCACCCCTGTACTCAGCCTCTGTGCTGGACAAGGCAACTGTAGGCTGTTTCTTGCTGCTCCAAGTGATTGCAGCACTCCCAAAAGAGAACACATATCCACTGGTAGATCGTCTATCAGAAATGCTACCAGCCCAATCAGCATCAGTGTATCCATGCAACTGTATCTGAACCCCAGTCTCATAAAATAGTCCATACTGCAATGTGGACTTCACATACCTGAGTATGCATCTAGCCGCATCCAAATGCGGTTTCCTTGGAGCCTACATAAACTGACTTACCAATCCAACAACATAGCTCAAATCTGGCCTGGTAATAGTCATATAAATCAAGCTTCCTACTATGCGTCTGTACATAGTAGGGTCTTCCAAAAGCTCACCTGCATCTGCGCTCAGCTTCACATTCTGCTCCAAAGGAACTGAAATAGGCTTACAGCCTGTCATCCCATATTTGGACAGCATGTCCAATCCATACTGCCTCTGCAAGAGCTGTATCCCAGTTGGTGATCTAATCACCTCAATGCCCAAGAAATAATGCAGCTCTCCCAAATCCTTCATCTCAAACTTTTGCTTCAATAGCATTTTCACATGAAGGATATCTTCATCACTGTCACATGTCATAATCCAATCATCAACATAGATGACAAGTAGCATAATACCTTTCTCTGTTTTTCTCACATAAAGTGAGAAATCTGCCTTGGAAATCTGAAAGCCAATAGTGACAAGATACTGTCCTATCTTATCAGACCATGCTCTAGGTGCTTGCTTCAAGCCATACAATGCTTTCTTCAACTTGCAAACAAACTCAGGATGAATAACATGTACATAACCTGGTGGCTGCTCCATATAGACCTCTTCTTGCAAATCACCATGCAAGAAGGCATTCTTTACATCCATCTGATGTAAAGACCATCACTTTGATGCAGCCATAGCAATGACTGCTCTTACGGTTGCCATCCTTGCAACCAGACTGAATGTTTCTTCATAGTCAATGCCATATGTTTGTGCATACCCCTTGACTACTAATCTTGCCTTGTATCTGTTCATAGAACCATATGCATTGTGCTTCACCTTATAAACCCACTTAGAGCCAATTGCATTCTTATCTTTAGGCAAAGGTACTAACTCCCATGTAGCATTTGCTTCCAAGGCATCCATTTCTTCATCCATGGCTTTCTCCCATTTTTCTTTTCCCATGGCTTGCTCAAAAGAAGTGGGTTCTGGTTCCTGTATCACTTTGACCATATATGCATAGTGAATGGCTGTAAATCCATCATATTTCAGCCTATCCACAGGATACCTAGCTCTCGTAGACCTGCGCAAAATAGGTTCACTCCCAGGTGCTCTCAAAACATCCCTGGTCTTCCTTACTCCAGGTGTAACAATAGAAGGAATACCCAACTCATCATCAATGCTCTGTTTTGAGCCACTGGATTCACCATCCACATAAGAGTGACCTGCATTCACATCAAACATGGGCTGATCAACCTTCTCTTTTCCTTTTCGTGATACCTGCATACCACTATCTGCATTGCTTTGAGAAGATTCTCTTGATCTCAATCTGCCTGTCCATGGCGAAGAATGTGAACCACTGCTAGAGGACGCTCCATGTCCACTAATATTTTGTGACTGCTGCTGTGAATTCTGTGCAGCATTACCATTTTGTGTATCTACATCATCAATCACATTTACTGGTTTATACCAGCTACTCATCTCATAAAAAACAACATCTCTGCTCACTGTAAACTTATGAGTAGAAGGGTTATAACATCTATACCCTTTTTGCTGTAGAGAGTAACCAATAAAGATGCACTTCTCAGCTTTTGGATCCAACTTGGATCTCAACTCATCTGGCACATGTACATAGGCAATGCAACAAAAAATTTTCAAATGAGAAATATCTGGTTTCCTGCCAGTATACCTCTCCTCTGGAGCCATCCCATGTATTGCTGCAGTGGGAGTCCTGTTCATTATATAGACTGTTGTAGCAACTGCTTCAGCCCAATAAAAATCTGGCAGGTCTTTTTCATTGAGCATGGCACGAGATACCTCTCCAATATGTCTGTTTTTCCTTTCTGCAATTCCATTTTGTTGTGGGGTATGACTGCATGAATATTGTTGCTTTATGCCATGCTCCTGCAGGAACCTTGCAAACTCATTTGAGAGGTACTCTCCCCCTCCATCTGACCCTTAGGCATTTTATTTGCATGCCTGTTTCTTTTTCAACCATAGCTTTAAGAGTTTTGAAATGCCCAAACACTTCACTTTTCTTTTTCATAAAATACACCCAAACTTTTCTGCTATAGTCATCAATAAAAGTGACAAAATAATGACAGCCTCCAAGAGATGCAGCTTTAGTAGTCCACACATCAGAGTGGATTAATTCCAATGGCTTCTCACTCTCTTGAACATGTCTAGGAAATGGTTTCCTTGCCTGTTTTCCAAACTGACAGGCTTCACATACCTTATGCATTTCTGCAACCTTGAATTTAGGCAATCCTGCAACAATATTTTGGGCCTGCATTGATTTAAGTCACTGTACATTAACATGACCAATGCGTTTATGCCAGATATTAATATTTGCGACTACACCGGTCCCATGTGCAAACATTGCTGCACTCAATTCAGACATGTCTGCATCCAACATAAACATTCTGCCCTTCTTCTTTCCTTTTGCTATCAAGCGACCTTTATTTTTCATATCCTCAACAAAGCATCCATGAGGATTAAATCTGACCTGCAAGCCCTGCTCAACCATTTGACCAACAGAAACCAGATTCTTGGTGATATTCGGGACATGAAATACATCAGACATGTATTTCTTTTTCCCATCCTGCATATACAAAGGAATTTTTCCAATCTGCACAATAGGATGTGCAGTATCATCACCAGTCTCCACAAATCCTGGTTTTTCCATTTTCCTTGCATCCTCCATCCATTTTGCATGACGTGTCATGTGGTTTGATGCACCTGAGTCAACATACCATACATCATTGCTTTCTTCTGCACTTGTCACAGAATTGTTCATGTGCTGCACCATAAACAAGTGCTCATTTCTGTCATCACCCTGTCTACTAGAAGATTCATAATTCCCTTGTTGTAATTTCCCATTCATGATGTCATTCTGCTTTTTATAGCAGTCTTTAGCCATATGACCCATTTTACCACAGTAGTAGCATTCAACATTGCTGTTTGCGTTTTGGCCTCTTTGCCATCCACCACGACCTCTTTGGCTCCCCCTGCCTCTAGAGTTACCACGTCCTCCTCCATAGGACTGGTTTTCTTGAGTTTGCTGCATATTCTGATTTCTACCACGGCCTCCAAATCGGCCTCCTCTACCTCTGCCTCTACCTCTTCCAGCATTTGAGTAGAAGACAGCTTCTTTTGAAGTTCCTCTTGAAGAAGATACACCACCATTTCTTTGCTCCTCAGAAATTAGAAGAGCAATCAGCTCCTCAAAATCAGGAAATCTTTTACGAACTGAAATGGATGTCCGAAACTGTGCATGATCCTTTCCTAGACCATTCAAGGTCACAGAAGCTAAATCATCATCTTCCACTGGCGACCCAATGGAAGCAAGTGCATCTGCAATCTTCTTCACCTTCATGTGGTAGTCATTGATGCTCATATTTTCTCTTTGCACATTATGCAACTCTTGCTTGAGCTGCATTTTCCTGGCTTGCGTATTTGTGCTATACATTTTTGACAAAGTATCCCATGCCTCATTTGGCGTACTTGCATCTTGAATATGCACAATCATAGAGTCTGAAATGCTGATAGATAGCCAGTACATAACTTTCCTGGCTCTCTCATGCCATGCTTTAAATGCTTGCATTTGCTGTTGATTGGGAACATCAGGAAGAACTGGTTCTTCTTCATTTCCTGCAACAAATTCCCAATATCCTTTTCCCATAAGGAAATTCGTCATTCTAAACTTCCATGCTTGGAAGTTGTTCTTGTCAAGCTTTTCAGTGACAATCTGTGAGAGAGAATTAGACGCCATTACAGAACACTGCAAAAAATTCTGTCACTGCAAAGAACACAGCTTCAGCCTCACAAAGGCAAATCTGCAAATCTGGCGAAAGTGGTATTTGACCACACAGTCACTTCCTAGTGACGATTTTGCATCAACAGGCAACAGGGATGATTTTGTAACTCCCAATGTCTCTGCGCACAAGCATACGATGCAATTTCTACAGTAACTTTTCATCGACCTGTAGAACAGTGGCTGCACAGCATAAAACTGGGCCTTTTCCTGAGTGCATGCAGAAAACTTCCGTCTCCAACACCGGCCCCGAAATGGCCTCAAATCAAAAAAACAAGGTCGCCAAGGGCTAAAGCCTTTTCCCACAGCATATACTATCCTCTTGCTTCACCGCGAAGGGCGTCTCAACCTGAGACAATGCACTCTTGCAATTTCCGGCTGTGCTACCTGCAGAGATCTGCTCCCAAAACAGAAAATGAAAGCAACACTGCTCCTCTTACCAGAACACCGCGAGCTTGGCTTGCTTTCTTGAGCTCCTTACCACGAACAAGGCTCTGATACCATGTCAAGATTGTGGGAGAGAAGGAAGGAGTCTCACTTGTAGCTTTCTTGCTTGCACAATGGGGGAATACACACAGAGGTGGAGGCTGAAAACAGTTTTCCTCTTCTTAGTTGTGTAAGCCAAAAAAACTCTCTTACAAAGAAATAGAAGAACCCTATATATGGGTCTCAAACCAAACTCAATTAACTAAGGTGGCATACTAACTGAGCCACAAACTAGAGTAGATAAGGATAACTATCATGTAGCTATTATTCATGGGCGGTGTACCAACCGCATCTGCAACTGACAAGTCGGTGACATAAATGCACAACGGTCACCCTGGCATATCACGAGTGGAGCTCGATATCTCAACACTAGATTCCACATAAGTCCGTTTCTACCCCTTCCCTTCCCCCCCCCCTCAGGATTTTTATGAGAGGAAGAAGAAGTTCATAGGCCTCCCTTTCCCGCAAGGCCCCTATAAAACCATTCCTAGCCCTGGAATTTTTAGAGAAGAAGAAGAAGAACTCTCAAGCCTCCATTTCTGCAAGGCTATTCACAAGAACCCTTTCGCGAACCCCTCCCCTCCCGCAAAAAGGCCCAAGTTCCAAATCCTAAGGCCTTCCATAAGCCAAATTCCGGAAGTCGGTACTTTTGTCAAGGATCCGTACTTCAAAGGGGATCTCCGTGTACGAGGGAGACGGGCAAAGATCTTAAGGCTGCGAACCATGAAGGCATACCAGAAGCCGATATCACGTCTAGGATGGCCCCTCAAAAGTCACAAGGCGCGCCTGCAGGAGGTTCATCTCCTAGTATTCATGTGGATATTTCACTGAGCCCACAAGTCCAGGTTTTCTTCCTATTTTTGATTTACGTAGAAGTATTGCAATTATGCATGGTTATTTCATGGAACCAGGATGCACTTATGCTTGTCAAATCCACCTAGCTAAATGCGATTGAAATAAATTGGCTATTTGAAATTTACTAGAAGTAACTCACGATACGAAGTTGGTTATTTGTACTTGCAATGGAATGAACGAAAAGAGCATAAGGTGTCTATGCATTTTAGTACTTTATTAGCAAGTTGCCTTTTGTGCATTGCAAAGTGATGAGTCTAGAATAACTAATGACTATCATTACAAAGTCAAAATTATTGTAGTACACCTTTGATTATGCACGGAAAGATTAAATCATTGTCATACTGCTGCGCATCCGAGGTGTGGAATCCACCAAAAAGTTGTGTGTGTGACATTTGTTACTTTGTACATACTTAGACGTTGTGCTTTGCTCTGCCTGAACGTTTTGCCTTTAGTTGGTTCATGTTCAATTTCACAGAAGAGACAAGTGCTGTTTGGGAGTGAATCTAATATTTGTTACAAACAATGTAGAAGGAAAATGGACGATCCAAGTGAAATTGTTGAGGCTGCACTAGATCAACACATCAAGATGATAAAACAAATGAAAGGTGTACCAGGAGTCAAAGAAGATTGATTGACAGAAGAATTAAATCCTAAACATTATGCTCTTTCATTAGTGGGAGAATCCTGCACTATTATATGGTTATGGAGGCTTCAATATCCGTATAACACCATCATTTAATGTATCACGTATAGTTTTTGCTAGACATTGTGGGGAGGTACTTGCTTTTGCAAACATTCGTGGAGGTGGGGAGTATGGTGAAGAATGGCACAAAGCAAGTTCTCTAGACAACAAACATAACTATTTTGATGATTTTATATCATGTGGTGAATTCTTACTTAAAGAAGGGTACACTCAATCAAAGAAACTAGCTATCGAGGGAGATAGCAATGGAGGCCTTCTGGTAGCTGCTTGCATCAATCACAGACCGGACCTTTTTGGATGTGCCCTTGCTCATGTTGGAGTGATGGATATGTTGCGGTTTCATAAGTTTACTATTGGGCATGCCTGCTGGACTACTGATTATGGTTGCTCGGAGGAAGAGGCCGCTTTTCTGTATGCTAAAACTATGTGTTGTATGCTAAAAAAAGAACCAGAGAAAAAAATCTTGTGCAGAGGGAAAAGGCGCCAACACCATATTACAGGAAGGAAGATGAGCGACTGGGAGGTCTCCAAGCAGGTTCATAAATCTTTATGAGACAGTGGATGAGTTTGTTCTAGCCCATGCACTTGGTTGGTGAGCCTGCAAAGAAGTTGCATACTGCAAGGAGTCGAAATGATCAAGTTGTCATAGATGTTTGACTATGGTGTCGTGATGCCATCGATCTTATTTTAGCTCAGATTGTTGGACTACAGGTTGCTTTAGTCAAGCTGGCTACAAAGTACCAAGATCTAATTGTACCTGGTTATACACACATTCAATGGGCTCAACCGATACTTGTTTCTCACCTTCTACTAGCATATGTGGAGCAGCTTGAGCGTGACATTGGGCGCCTACGTGATTGCAAGAACCACATGAGCTTTTGTCCTCTTGCGGCTTATGCTTTAGCTGGTACTGGTCTTCCCATTGATGGCTTTGCAACATCAAAAGCTTTGGGCTTTGATGCTCCCTTGCGAAACAGTATTGATGCTATGTCAGATCGTGATTTTCTATTGAAGAATCTGTTCAGCCCTTTTGCAGATTTCTACCTGAAAACGTCATTTTTTTGAATGCTTGGAACCTAATGCGAACATCATCAAAGTTAAAGTAGAGCACTAGCAAGCTGTTGAAGATGCGTCAGTGCAGCTGGATGTTGGTCACCTCGATGAGAATGGTGTTTACACAGGGTAATTCACAACTTTTGCCCTCAGTGGCTTTGTTAGAGCAGAGGGTGATGCAGACAGTGCACTAGATCGGTTGTGGCAGAAGGCCAAAGCCAAGCTTGAGGTGGCCTCCCGCTAATCGCATATAACTCATAGCTAGCAGACAGTAATGATCTTGTCTTCAACGTGCATCCAATTTTCATGCTAGTGGGATTCATTGTCCTCACAAGTGAAGTAATTTTGGTGTTCAAGGGTGTTCCGGGTACAAAGAGTTATAAGAAAGCAGTTCATCTTACTATCCAAGCATTGGCTTTTGTGCTGGCTATAGTTGGCATTTGGGCAGCCTTTAAGTATCATGGTGTAAAAGGAATTGATGATGTCTACAGTTTGCACTCATGGCTGGGTATTTCAACAGTCCTTATGTTTTCTTTACAGTGGATTTCTACATTTGTAATTAATTGATACTGGTGCTGCGGCCTACCCTGCTCATCAAGTTTATATATAAAACACAGTGCATCATGTTTTCTCTGAATTGCTATAGTTATGGCGATCAGTATTGGGTAGCTCTCATTGAATCCCGGAGTTCTCAGTCGTTAAAGGAACACAAAAGGGAAAAACAAACCAACTTGTGTTAGTAAACCTGCATCTTCCTCTCATGCTGGAACGAATACTCGTCTTTATTTCCCCAAGAAAAGCTTGCCTGCGTTTTTCTTCTCATGCTGACATGCAAGAAGGAGCTTCAAAGATCCATACAATCATTTCTTGTCTTGCTTATTCACATGATTGATCTTCTATCTTGAAATTCATCAAGGTCCTCTATGGACGTGACTTTTGCTTTCAAAAACCCTTTGACATCACATGTCGCATTTTTAGAAAAATCTTCTTCGTAATCATTCATTAAGAAAGTCGTTATCAACCGTAGGAAATTGCAAAGCATGGAAAAGATTCTAAGGGCTGCATGAAATAGGTTAGCTCTAGCTTCATTTGGCATGAATCTCATTTAACTACATAGTAGTTAGGAAAGGTTGCATAATGCACATTCATTGTACGAATAATTTCATTCATCAAGAGATGTAGCTAGGGAATCGATACAATATACTCCAAGTGCTAACTAGGGTTTAGCATGTTAAGGACTTGACCTAGTTTCACACTTGTTGCCAAGTTGAAACCCTCATACCCAAAGGTCCTACCCACATTCAGGGAATGTAGGGACAATTGGACGTGCTTGCAAGAAAAGATCTAGGGTTTCTACCCTAAGGATCACTCAATCAAATGTTGAAACTCGAATTGAGTTGGAACCCCTAGGACCGGCCTAGTGCAATTGGGAATGGGTTGGATAAGAAGACACCCTAACTCTTGCTTCTTATCTAATCATGATTCCGTGACTAGAAGACGCCATTCGATGGGTGAAATGATCCCATGGAATAGATGCAACTCTTGTGCAACAAGTTGCAACGCACATGATCTTGTGGTTTGATCACAAGAGAATTGCCAATTCCTCGGAATGAGATTGGCAGATTCTTGCGCTTTAACTTGCAAGAGGATGAGTAGTCATCTTGTTATATCACCTTTCTTGGGGGGGAAATTTTTTTCCAAGATAAGGGAATTAGGTATTTTCTTGGAAGCAAAGGACCAATCAATAATTTGGAGCGACATAGTCGCCATGATTTACTGTTAATAAAACCTAAGGTATTGGTTAAGTTGGGTTAATAGGGTACGGCCCTAACCCAAGGATAAGAGGGAGAACAGAGAAACCCTTGGGGATCTTGCCAAGTCGCAATTGATCCCGGATCGAATGCTGGATGCATTCGGAGAGAAGGATTCACTCCTTAGCAGTTGGCGAAATAAACGACCACTGAAAAATAATTGTGGTTGTAACAGTTTAGGAGCACTATTTGCATTGTTTGCTCAAGGAACTAAAAGATGGAAATATATTTAATACTTCAGGTTGAAGGCCTGAAGGGAGAGGCAGCTTCAGTTACCCTCGACTGTTTACTTGACCCTAACCAAGAGGGTTATTAGTCGCGCCGAGAATGTGGACCGAACCCGCCGTGTGAGGTCTCTCCGTTGGGCACTACTTGGAGCAGGAGGACGCTTGGGTGCCAGGGGGGGCTTTGGCCCTAAATCCCTTGCCTTTCGGGCCCTGCACAAGAGGCCAACGTGACTCCGGATTGGATCTCGAGGCTCGCATACTAGTCTACAGCGGGCAAAAATCTTGGATTAGTAATCCATATGGATTGCTGGATAGCCTTCGGGCGGATTATGGATAGCCTTCGGGTGGATTATGGATTAGCCTGCTGGCTGACTTTATGGATGTATTCCAAAGATAAATAAGATAACGTGTTGAAAAGGAACTTGTTTGACATTGTTTTTCTATGTCAAGTGCTAAGATTACGTGAAGGAACAAGTATTTAGCGGGCTAATTAAGGAAGCTGCTTGATGCATGTCCAACTAAATGTGGTAGGTAATTAGACAACTAAAGCAACCTTGAGGAAAGTGCGATGAATGTGGCCATGGGTCCGTCCTACGGATGGGTGGTCCCGGTTGGCCAGGAACTTTTCTCAATCGTAATGGACAATAATGAGTTCTTCTCAAAAGAAATGAATAGAAAGGGCGCTGATCTAGAGTTAGGTAACAACAAAAATCCTGATTTATGTTGTTTTAGGGAAACAGAATGGGACTATGCCTTATGGGCAAAGAGGTCGAGCCTTGCATCCCTCTCGTTTTCCATTCTCCTTAAACCAAGTGCAGCGTGAATCTTCTTCGTCCCTGGCGTTTCTGCGTAAAGTAGTTTGCAGTTCGACGCTAGTTTCCATTTAGGAAAATAACCGTTAGAGGAAACCCTGATTCAGGTCGGTTCTAAGTGGGAATGGCTGGAATACTTTTGCTACGTGGCAGATGACACGGAAAGTCCTAGATCGCAAACCGCGTAACATTCCATGGGAGTGTCGGGCAGAGCTTTCTAGACTCTCTTTCCAATGGACTGCTAAGACGTGTCCTGAAAGGGAACCGATGGACAAGTTACACAAGGAGGATGGTGTGAAATTTGGATGGGCCCATAAGAAGCAAGAAGATGTATGGAGAGAGTTAAATATCAAATATACCATGAAGAAAGCAAATTTAGGTGATTATAAATGTGTTTTGACTGACAGGAAGATCATCGCTGCCTTGAAAATGGGACTACAAAGTGCTCAATAGACTTGTGAAGATTTGCAAATGAAGCCAAAAGGTAAAGAGGATAAGAAATGGTGGCTAAAGCCTTGGTCTGAAGGCTTATTTGAGGCTTATGCCAATTTAAATCTACGAGATTCTGATATAGATGAGGATTTTTTAGTTCTTGTCAATGATGGAGTGGATTCAAAGGAGGAGATATCTACAAGTGAGATAAGACATGTGGTAGACTCTATGTTGGATGAAACAAATGAAGTGAGCCCAGTAGTGGAGCTTGAGAATAGTAGGGTTTTTTAAAAGTCTACATTGGTAAGCCAACTCTATGATGGATTAGATGCAAAAGATATAATGATAGCCCATTTCTATCACAAAAGGAGAGCACCAAGATAAATATTGCAATTAAGAGAGCCCTAAGATAGTACTAGGATGGTCAAGATGTGTATTCTGACATTTTTTTTTCAATATTTTTGAAAAGAACACAATACTCACTCTACGATAGAGTTGAGCAACTAGCCTACTAGTATGTGTGCATTGTACATCTAATTTCTCTATTTGGAGTTTTTTTCAAAACCCTATCTTTATTCATGTAGCTTTAAATCATCCATATTAGATAGTGTTTCAACTACATTCTAATAACCATCTACATCACAACTTTCTCCAAGAATATATTTGGCCTCATCTTCACTAAATATGAGTTGTAGAATAGCAATTGGTTGTCTAATACCCTTGTATTTGTTCAAGTGACTTGTAAGATCTTGTTTTGGGTTGAACTTTAAAGTATAGAGTTGCATTAGTAGTCTCATTTGGGAGTGCTTGGATTCAGTGTGAGAAACTTTGTTGTGCTCCTCCCATGTTGTATTTATGCTTAAAATACTATCAATGTGATGGACACATTCATCATCCAAGCCTGCTCTGCTAGAAACCTCATTGCTTTCTTGTTGCTTTCTTCACACCCTTCTCCTAAGATTATTTTTGTATCTTTCCTAATGATGATGCCCCATAAACTCTTTTGCATAAGAAGATACATCATTTTGAGTTGCCAAGTGTGGAACCAAAATCCCATGAATTGGTTAGTGACATCTTGAGTTGACATAGTGATCAATGGAGGTGTCTTATCAAGCTTATAGATGAATGACGAGCATTGTCTAACTCCTTACAAAAAGAGAGATTACAACCAAGTTTTATCAATGCGAATTTTCACATACAAATAGCCATTTAGATAGATCGATGCAATACAATTAGAGTGTGAACATTCCAACCTATTTAATTCAAAGCAATTTGGCTAGGACAATGAGAACATGGCTACAAATAAACTTGTTCAAATATAATAGTGTGAACATGGCTCTAAGAAAGCTAGTTCACTTGAGACCAATGTGAAAGAGGTGCTTTAGATAAGGGTTTTTAAAAGCCTTAATTTTGAGAAGATTTAAAGGGGAAAAAATTTGTTGAATCAACCATTATTTTGCTAGCTAGGCCATGGACCAAATGACCCTACAAGATGCTTGTTGAGCTCCTTTCCTCTTATTGGACCTATTTTCAAGTTTTTTGTCTAGGTGGTACTCCACTTTATTATGTGACAAAGGGAAAAGTTTAGCAAAGATATAGTCTTTTACTTCCTTTGCATTTTTCGTGAGATTCTTCAAATTTAGATTTACAGAGATCTCACTCACAAACCTTTAAGACTCCTTACTCTGACTGAAACTCTTTATCTCCTTCAAAAGGCTCTTTCAACTTCTACTACAAATGAATTGGTTATTAAGTTTTGCAATTCTTTCTCACTTGAAGACTCTTGTGATTGAAACTTCTCTTCCTTCTCTATTACACTCAAAGTAGGCCCCTAACTTCTTTTTGGAAGCTACCCCCTTGCTATAAATGAGTAAAAGCCACCAAGTAGAACCAAAAAAATGATGGTTGAATGAAGAATATACCTTGATTCTTGCTCAAATGATAACGGCTTCAATATTTTGGATAGCACCTCTTCATTAGCTTGGAGATATTGATTTTCAATAAGGTGGTGGATGCCTTGCAACCTCACAGCACAAGGAGGTTGCTCTAATACCACATGTAGAATGGGCTAATGAGGTCAAACACAATGAGTGCCATAGATTTGAGAAGATTTGAGAATAGAACACTCTCTTGAGAGTACTTCTCCATTAGTTGATGCATCTTTAAATAGGCAATGTTTACAATCTATTACATTGCACATAGCCTTCCCTAGTGCCAACTCATCTATCCACTTGTCCACCCAATTGGTCATCCACATCCATCCGCTCTTCTAAGTCTATTTTTGATGATCATGCATTGAATATGCTAGCACCATTTCCATTATAGTGAGCACCAGCGAAGTGGTGCTAGTTGGATAATAGGTAAAAATAATGAAGAGGGAAACGTGTACCTAGTTAGATTTGAAGCAAAGGTCTTAAATGGCATAAAGATATCTGCAGGTTAAGAGGGAGCTATGGGATGTTGTTATAGCCCTTAAATGTGACAAAGAGTATTCCATTGATGCACCTATGATAGTTGAAACAAAATGTTAATGCGCGAGAAGATTGCAAGCTATGCTACTCCAAATATTGCCATGTTGAGATAGATTGCAAGCCATGCTACTCCAAATATTGCCCTGTTGAGATAGATTGCATATATCAAGTCTCTAAATCCTCAGTTTTGGCATAGTATAGGAAAACAAAATCCAATGTGACTGATATGTTGCCCATGACACAATTTGAGGATGAAGATGAGATGATGGATAATGATCATGAGGAGGAATTTTTAGTTGAAGATACATTGGCAGTTGTTGTCAATGTGTGTACAACAACATGGACACCAATTAATATAGTAGGTACAACAAAAGGACTAAGAGGTACAATTAGTCTAACAATGAGTATATCAACAACAAGAAAAGTACTTACAATAATAGAAAAAGCATGGATAATAGAGGAAAACCACTACAAATGTTATGGTTTTGCATTGGAGATGTTTTATGAAGAGTTATATAAGGGAGAGTGGCACAAAATTTTTCAATACTTGAGTGCACTATAAAAAACAAATGAATGGACTAATAAAGAGTATAAAAGAATCAAGACAAAAGCATACTATTACTTTCTAAAGGATGGGTTTCTTTGAAAACACTCGAAGAAGAAGAAAGGTTCTCCATTGTTGTCCTATGTGATAAGGCTACTCAGTCACAAGTTGTATTGGAATTTCATGATAGACTTTAGGCTTTTCATAGGGGTATCTATGCTACTTTTGAAAAGATTAAGGAGAGTTCTTGGTGAAAGGGGATGTATAAAGATGTTTCATAGTATGTTGAATCTTGTAACACTTGCTAGATGTATTCATAAGTGAAACATAAAGATGATTTGTAGCCAACCTATCCTTTATCTATGTATTATAAATGGGTTGTTGATATTGTGGCCATGCCTATAGGGATTTGGAAAATAAGGTATATTGTGCTTGCTTGTAAGAGGATTTGACTAATCAGGTGGAAGGCAGGGCTCTTATGAAACTAAGACAACATATGTTGCATGCTTATTTTTACTTGGAATGATGATGAGATAATGGATAATGATGATGAGAATAGATTTATAGCCCAAAATGCATTGATAATTGCCCTCAATATAGGTACAATAGTTATAAATACAAGGATACATATTAATAAAGTACGTACAATAAAAGTACTAACAAGTATAACTACTATAACAAATAGTACAACAACAAGAAACATGTTTTTAGTAATAGAAAAGGAATGGGAAGGAGAGAAAAAGCACTACAAATGTTATGTTTCAACACTAGAGATATTTTAGGAAGAATTGGTCAATAACTAATTACATTGTCAAAGAATGATGAATGGACTAATGAAGAGTATAAAAGAATCAATACGAAAGCATATGGTTACTTTTTGAAGAATGGGTTTCTTTGGAATCATACAAAGAAGAAGTGTTTTCCATTGCAAGTCCCGCGTGATAAGGCTACTACGTCACAAGTTATGCAAGAATATCATGATAGTGTTTAGGCTAGTCATAGGGGTGTCTCAACTACTTTGGAAAATATTGAGAGATATCAGTGGAAGGGGATGTATAAAGATGTTTCACAATATGTTGAATCATGAATCACTTGCTAGATGTATTCGTCATCAAAAAACGAAGATGATTTGTAGCCAAAATATCCATTATCCATGCATTATAAATAGGTTTTTGATCTTATAACCATGCCTACGCGACTTTGGAAAATGAGGTATATTGTGCTTGCTTTTGAGGATTCGACTAATCAGGTGGAAGAAAGAGCTTTGAGAACCAAGACAACAAATGTTACATGCATTTTTTACTTGAAGATTTGTTATACTACTACTGAAGCAAGATTCCCATAATCCCCAATATGGTGTTATACTACTACTAAAGCAAGAATCATGAAAATCAAACCAATATTTTCCTTGATTTAGGGTAATAAAGCATACATAGAAGAATTAAGAATCTAGTTAGCTCCTTCTTCCCAAACTAGCAAGCACTTTTGATCTTCTTATTGATTCATTCTGAGCCCTAAACTTTATGCAATTAGCCTCACACAATGTCTTGCCATCTCCTCCACACTTCTAGAGGAATGTAATGTAGATAGTGTTATGTAGGGTCCCTCTGACACCTTCTTTTGCAACTATGTAATGACATTCTTTTAAGGCCTTGTGCAATTAGTCAAACTAATAGTGTGTGACTAAGTACAATGACATAATTCTTCTAGTGGCCTAGGATTTCATGGTTCCTAAGAGGCTCCTAAGATGCTATGCTTGTTGGTTTCATGCTTGCAATGTCTAACTATGTGTAAACTGGATGAGCAAGAGCCAATTGTGTAAATGCATTTTCCTTGTTAATGAAACATATTGAACAAAGCTTTGGGCATCCTGTGGATACAGTATTAAGGTTTTTGTGGTAGAGTGTGATAAACTCCAAGATGTGGGTTTTCTTAGTTGTTACCGTGAAACAATTTTGAATTTTAGGAGCAATGGTCTTTACATAACACTTAGTTGCATACCTAGTCCTCATGCTTCAAGGGCCTCTAGTAAATTAAAAAGCTTAAGGTCATTGCTTTTGGTTCGTTACTATGCACAAATATCAGACCCATGCTTCTCCACTTGAAAATAATAGTTCATCCTAATACTCAACTTCTTTACCTTGTGATCTCCACATTGAATAGTCCATGGGGTTTCTTCAATTCAAGAAAGAGCACATTTTCAATTTCAATTGCAAGTTTCTTGCTATCCACTTATTATTCCCTACAAAGCTTGTGTTCTTAGCATAGATAATCTAGGAAAGTGATAGTGTGATATTTTTCCAATCAAAATGTACAAGGGACCTCATACCATTGTGAATGGGTTAGGGGTGTCATGAAGGTGTTGATACTTCAAGAATTTCCACCATACCCTATACATTATGTATTTGACAAATTGACTACTTTCTCAACTCAAGATCCTCTATGGTCTCTCTCCAAGTGTAAGGATCCTCTACTTCATAATAGCTAGTGCAGAGCTCGTGGGAGGTTTAGAAAGCATGCGAAGTAAGTAGTTGAATTCTTTGCTTCCAAAATGTGAAAAATCTAGCATGGAAATAATGTTTTAGGCCTATTGTAAGAGGGGTAACCTAGTTGGATGGTGGTTTAATGAGAGAAGATGTGCTACTAGGATAGAGCACTATAATAGGACTAGATATATGGTTGAGCTCATGTTAAGTGTGAATTTCATTCCCTAACCCATCTCCTAAGATGGTTTATCTTGTTTGATTAATTTCATTCAAAGTTTTTGGCAATGTTATTGAAGCCATATGATTCTCCCTTCAATTATTACAATCCTTCCAAGATCAAGGATGATTCAATGTGAACCAAACAACCAAATAATGAAATGCTTGAAAGAGGGTTGTTTTGGTAAGATTCCTTTGTTAATGCAAACATAATGGTTGGTGTTGTGAACTATCTTTCAAGTCACCAAAATATTTCTCTTTTAGCCCTCTACATAAGACTTGTAACCCATGACAATAGTGAACTAAGATTAAGAAAAATCATGCCAATGTTTTCCTTGATTTAGGGTAGCAAAGCATGCATAATAGTGGTAACAATCTTATTACTAGTGCCTTACTATTATTTACCCTTGAGTATACTATTCTTAGGCTTTATAGATTAGCTCTCATCATGTTTAATTCAGTCCTATTGATGCCCCAATTCTCAATCCAAAAGAAGGTATCAAATCCTATCTTATTTTAGCCAAAAAGATATTGTTCAAGCCTATTCCACATAGTGATAATAAAGAGAGTAGTGATAAACCGCTAAATCTACACTAAAAATTTTGCTAATGGGATTATTGATCACACATGAGTGTTTTTGCACCTACCCTCCAATTTGTTTACTTTTTTCTTTCCTCCCAAAGTGGTAGGCACTTTTGAGTTTTTTTGTTCTTTAATTCTTATCCCTAGATTTCATGCAATTTTCCTCACACAAGGTCTTTCCATCTTCTCCAAACTTCTATAGGCATGTATCCTATAGGCATGTAATGCAGATACTGTTATATAGGGTCCCTTTCACACCTTCTTTTGCAACTATGCAATGAAATTCTTTAAGGGCCTTATGCAAGTAGTTAAACAAACAATGTGTCACCAAGTGCAATGCCACAATTTTTGGAGGGGCCAAGGCTTTCATGGTTCGTAATAAAGTTCTTAAGTTGCTATGCATGTTGGTTGCATTCCTTAGATGTGTAACTATGTCTTAAGTGGATGGGCTAGAAGCAAGTGTGTTAGGGCATTGTAGTTCTAGTGAAGCACCTTTAAGAAATCTTCACACATTTTGTGGATGTAGTATCAAGGTTTTTGTGCTAGATTGTGATAAAACTCCAAGATGTGGGTTTTGTGATGAGTTTTTGAGGTGAAGATTTTTGAACTTCAAGAGCAATGGTCTTTACATAACACGTGGTTTGGGTATCTATTATTGATGCTACAAGGGACCTCTAGTAAGTGGAAAAGCTTAAGGTACTTAATTTGGTTCATTACTATGCATAAATATAGGCCAAGTACTTCTTCACTTGAAAAAACTTGTTCATCCTAATACTTAGTCTTCTTTGCTTTGTGATCTCCACATTGGATAGTTCATGGGGTTCCTTAAATTCAAGAAAGAGCACATTTTCTATTTCAATCCCAAGTTTCCTACTATCCATTCGTTATTCATTATGAATCTTGTCTTCTTAGGAACACAATATTAGTGAGTTTGGGAATCTCCTAATTCCCATTTTTTGAATACTAAAAAGGTGGCACTCGGATAACATGCCCATACGTTTCTCAAAACCATATGATGTGACCTATTATTTGAAAGAGCTTGAAAAATGGAATCTATTGAGCTGTACAATGCTCAACTTGGAATTATAGTGTTCAAGTTATGACAAATCTAAAGATTTGATCACATGTCCCAAACTTATGGGAATTTCCCATATTCCTCAATATGGTGTTTAGGAGAGATAATCTCAACAAGTGATAGCATGATATTGTTACAATAAAAATGCAAAGGGGATATCAAACCATTGACAATGAGTTTTGGTTGTCATGAAGTTGTTGATACTTCAAGTAATTTCCACTATACCATGTATACTATGTATTTGACAAACTGACCACCTTTTGAGCTCAGGCTCCTCTCTGGTCTCCCTCCAAGTGCAAGGATCCTCTTCTTCACAATAGGTACCTTGGAGGTTTACAAAGCATGCCTACTAAGTAGTTGAATTCTTCAATTCTAAAGGGTGCAAAAAGAAGAGTGGGACTAACTTTTTAGGCCTAGTGTAGGAGTGGTAAACTAGTTGGATGGTGATGTGATCTAAGAGAGGATGTGCTACTAGGATAGACCACTTTAATAGGGCTAGATGTGTTATAGAGTTCTTGTTTAGTGTGAAAATGGTTCCTTTACCCATCTTGTCGGATGGTTTCTCTTGCTTGATTAATGACATTTAAAGTCTTTGGAAATGCTATTGAAGTCATATGGTTCTCCCTATAATTATTACACACCTTCCAAGCTTAAGGATGCTTTAATGTGGACTAGACAACCAAATAACAAAATTCATGAAAGGGGGTCGTTTTGTAAGATTCCTTAGGTAACATGGTCATAATGGTTGCTCGTCTATTATCTTTGCCCCTAACTACTTTACTCCTTACTTAATTGTCCACTTCACCACTCAAGTGAGAGTGCATGATGTGCAACTCAATAAGGCTTTTGTCAAAAAGTGGTACAATTTGAATGAACTCAAACCTATCCAATGTTGTATGGGTTTCGAGGCATGACATGAAAATTCTATGAGAAAACATATTTGGAAGATTAATCAAGTTCAAATGCAGTTGACCTTGCTTGATGTACATAGCACTTGGCCATGGTAGTGTTGTTGTCTTGCAAGACTTGCATATGGGTTGACACTTATTGGGACCAATTTGATGTGTTAAACTACCCATGTTCAAGGAGATGATGGTTGAAACTTTAAAACAAATATATCATTGAAGGATAATAAGGGGGGCATAATTAGAAGGGAAAGAGCGAACTAAAGAAGAAAGAAAATGTGAAATTTTCAGCCCAACAATATGACTTTTTGGACTACAAGCATAGCATAAAACATGGAAACTAGGGCATTTGAAAGAGGAAATATATAATGTGATGAAGAGGGAAAGATTAGAGTCAAAAGGGATATAAGGGACCTAAAGCCTCTTAAACAACATGTGTGTAGGGATGAAGTGTCATACAAAAGAGGATGGTTGAACTATTCAAAGTGAAGACAAAAACAAGATATTCTCAATCAACAATAGTAGTGGGCTGATCCTAAACAAGAAAATCATACATGATTGTCTTGAATCAAAAGAAATATTGAGTTGATCTAGAATAAGTGTAGTCTAGTGCTATCCTAAAGAAAAAGGAGATATTTGTCTGATTGAGAGTGCTATTCTTGAACAATTGTTAGATAAAACAAGAGAATATGTGCTAAGAAAGAGTAGGTTTGTTCATAGTAAAGCATAGGGATATTATTCAACAATAGAATCATACAGGATTGTGAAATGGCCTTTACATAACACTTGGTCAGGGTATCTAGTATTGATTCTGCGACGAGGGACCTCTAGTAAGTGTAAAAAGTTAAGGTATTTAATTTTGGTACATTACTATGCATAAATACATGCTGACTACTTCTCCACTTGAAAACACTTGTTCATCCTAATACTTTGTCTTCTTTGCCTTGTGATCTCCACATAGGACTAGATGTGTGGTTGAGTTCTTATTTAGTGTGAATATGAATCCTTCACCCATCTTCTCAGATTGTTTGTCTTGTTTGATTGATGACATTTAGAGTTTTTGGCATTGTTTTTGAAGTCATATGGTTCTCCCTATAGCTATTACAAGCCTTCTAAGTGTAAGGATGATTTAATGTGGAGTAGACAACCAAATAACAATATTCATGAAATAGGGTCATTTTGTAAGTTTCAATGTAGTTGTGGAGAGTTATGATTATAAACCTTCTTCTCGCCTTTTCTTCATACAATGAGATCTATTCCTTCCTTAGTTGAAATTTTAGTCTAAGATGGGGTGCCGTTTTAGTCATATATGATAAGTCCCTTGATATTTTTGGTGTAGTTGTGTAGGAGTGTAGGTTGTATCTTAGTGTGTCACATAAAAGTTGTTAGGCCATTGATAAATCTTCTATGGTTTTAGACTGCGATCCAACAAAGATATGTAGGTAAGTCAACTACATCCTTTGAATCTCTTAGTTTCTTGTTGGCATTAAGAATGAGAGACGAAGCTTAGAAAGTTAGGAGCAAGAGGACAAGCCAATTAAGAGGTAGTTGGGCCATTGGTGTATTAAGCTCTTCAAATAATTTGAGTCTCCATCTAACGTCTTTTTGTTGAGCTTTCTTTGAGCCTAAAAGGAGCTTTCATTCACATCTTATCAATAGATAATTGTGTTAGAGTAGTTATCAAATTTAATGAAGTACATGTCATTAAACACACTAAAGATTTTGAGTACATGTCATTAAACACACTAAAGATTTTGCTCATCTCCCCAAAATACTACAGGTTGAGATGGCAACTTACTAGGGCTATTATGGGTCAAGACGACACATTCTCATGCACCAAACTCAGTTGTCAGTATCTTCTTGTACTTTAATCTAATTCAGTAGCTCAATACAAGTTTTTGACTCTATAAACTCATTCTAATCATAAGCTCACTCTCTATAGACAACACAAAATTTTAGGGGACTAGTTGCCTATCTGCCACCAATACATATGCTCCTATCCATGTATATGCTTATGTAAGTGTAATTTGATTTGGTAATCTCCATGTGCCTAGAAGAGATTATATGAGAACATGTGTACATATGTGTATTTTATATTGAGAGAGAGAGAGAGAGAGAGGATGATTATTTAATTTTTTTATGGGGACAAAAGAGAGTATTGATTGAGTTTTAGTCATAGTGGGGTACTATTATTGTAGTGGTAAGGGTAGAATAAGTAGAATGAGTAAACAATCATGGGTTACAAAGAAAACTCACATGAACTCTTACTCTACATACCTCTTGTCCCATCAAATATTTTATTCTTGAAAAACATTCGCATCCAAATTTCCATTTGTTTGGATTTATATTGAGTGTCTGCTAATAGGTTATTAAGCATCAAGATCTTATTGGGCTATACATATTGCTATTGCTATATTCTCCTAACTATTGTAACTTGTTTTTTCCGTGATAAGGATTGCACCTTGTATATGATCATATTGGGATAGAGTTTAGGGCAAAATAGAGTTTGGGTGAATGACATCCCTTGGGTATCATAAAACTCTCTCTTTACAAAACAAGATTCTTATTTATCCCCTATTGATAAAGAGAAGCGAGAATCTCATTGAATTCATGGAATCTTTAATTGAGATATTTCATAATTCTTGTCATTGGATTAATAGAGTGGCACAATGGGTACATTAGACATCAAAATCATACTATTTGGAGATAGGGGATGGAGAGATGAAGTTTCTATTAGGCTATGGCATAATATTATGGCTTTTGTTTTTGCTAAAGTTTGGATATTGAGAAATGATAGACTATTTCATAGGACTAAGGTAGATATAGTTCCATTGGATAAATCAACACTTATTTCACACTACAAGATACATGCCTTATATCGACATTTAAAGTGATGAAAATGTTCATAGAGAAATTTACTCCCTGTCGTCGCGAAAAACGTCGGTATTGGTGACGCCATAGAATAGTCAGTATCAACGTCGCTATTTGCATCGGTATTTGCGATGCTAATATCGACACAAATAACGACACTTTGTGACGCATGTTGCGACGCTGATAGCGATGCATGCAGTAAATTTACGACACTAATAGTGATGGTAACAGAGAAAAAAAAATTGTGGTAGGGCAGCAAGTTGCCCTACCACATATAGCACTATGTACTTTATTTGGGCCATATAAAATAGTTTTAGTAATGTGTACAATGCTTATGTAAATAAAAGCAAAGTGTACTTGAATCATAACACTGATACATGAGATAAATACATGATCACATTGTGACCGGTACAATCATAGAAAGATACTACTACTACATAGAAAATGTCTACACAAATCATGTGACCAAAAAAGAAGAGTATGTGAGCTCCAGGGATCCAAGGGCAAGCTATAGATCCTCCCCATCGGAAACCTCGTCCCGCTTCAAAGAAGCATCGAATGGACTTTGCAAAAAAAGAAACAACTACACATCAGTCCACCATACAATAATGCATTTTAATTAAACTTAGTAACTACGGACAAGAAAGATGAGCGACTTATAGGGCCGTTGCGTCCATACAATCGGTCAATCAATGCAGTGAGACCATGTCTCTTTGCATATCGAGTCTCTAGGTCGGTGGGATTGCAGTTTGTAATGGAGTGCTGCAAAGAAAACAAAATACAACTGTTAGAAACATGATTGTCAGTACAAGGAATATTGCAAAAAAATAAGCAAGCAGAACAAAAGAAAAACTTACAAAGTCCTCTTGATATGTCCTGTGGCCGCCACTCCCAAGATGATAAACCACTCCAGCCTCCAGTCGTGTCCTTGCTACATTGCGCTGTTGTCTCCAATGTCCTAGAGAATCTGTAGCCTCCTCCCTGAGTCGGTGCCAGTCGTCCATGTCTAGCCACTCGAGCTTTGAGGCCACGCTCTTAAGTGCCTTGCGTGTGTTCGATCATCTGTGGGACAAGTACGCACATATGCACTCTATCATCCAGCCCGTGGAAAAGCTATCTGCTGCGGCTGGTATCGGAAACTCCTCATGCAAGGATGCTACTATGTAGTTCTTTCTCCCCTCCGGTATGTTCTTCCAATGATTCAAGATGTTGTGCAGAAAAACTTGTTGGCACAACTCTCTCATACGAGCCATCACCCTCCTCCCCTCATTCATGATGATGGCTCATGTCCTATCATCTATAAGGTATTCATAACCCTTTGGGGTATGCCTAATATGTGCCATCTCCCACCTGCGACCATGCTCTTGGGCATATCTAGGAGACCCCTGTATAGGTGTGACAAATCCTATGGGTGACACAACTCCAAATGAACGACAAGACAGAGACACTGTGTCGATACCTCCACAACAACCGCATGAGCCACGCTCTCTCAAGCTGCCACGAGAGCAAGGAGTAGCATCTTTATCTCGAGTTGACCGCAGGCTCACTGCATCCAAGTCTCCACAGCATCCCCCTGAACCACTCCCTCCGTCTGGCCCAAGTCTGGAGCATCAACCTCATCTATTGGAAATTAAAGTATCAGAGAGTACCGAAGTAGATCTAATAGAACAGATTGATGGTGTCCGAGACAACTCCTGGTCCGCCATATCTCTGAGTCAATCCATCTGATTTGGAAACATATGCGTGAAGATCTCCTGTGGTGATCTAAATATCCACAAAGGTCACTTGCACATACAAAAAATGATGTTAGCATAATTAGTATAAATCATACAAAACATGGTAATATAAATCTTTAAAAAATGATCTTACTTAAAATGCATATCTTATGTACCCTTATAAACGATTCGTCAACGAATTGAGTAGGTGGATGCTCCAAGTATGAAGTACCCTATGGTGCCATGTCAATCTCCTGACACAACTGTCCATACACTGGAAGGTAAATAAACATGTCACCACAAAAAGATGAGTCCACTTGGTTCTCAAAGAATTCTTGGACTCTTGTATTTCCATCATTGTTACCCAATGTTGGCTCCTCTACATGCTCCAAGCTTCCAGTGTATCAATAAACATGTCACCAGAAAAAGATGAGTCCACATGGTTCTCAAAGAATTCTTGGACTCCTGTATTTCCATTATTGTTACCTGATGCTAGCTTCTCTACATGATCCAAGCTTTCGGTGGCCTCCATCCCTTGCAATATCAACCCCTCTATTTGCATACTTTTCTCATCTATACTCCAAACATCTCTTTGATCATATACTCTCGCACTTCAGGGAGTTGAAGGTATAATGTACCACCATCGAGGTTGTCGTGGGTTTGGATAGAAAATTACTTGCTCAAAATCATGTACAAGAGAGATTTAACTATTGTGACATGTACCATGTCTTAATACAATTAAAAAAAACATGAGTTCATGCAACTCTTCACAATGGGCCGGCAACACAAACGTATCGCACAAATCCGCCCATTTTTTTTTAGAATCTATTTCAAGAAGTCTAGATAGACATCGTCAAACTATTGCTTCATCTCCTTCAAGTACCACTTTGAACCATTGCACATCAAATAGGATCATGGAGAAGCTATGGTAATCCACTGTGACAATACTTTACAAGTTTCCAAATACTCCATCTCATCTATAACCGTGTTTGGATCCGTTGCTCACATCATCGGTTCTCTTGCTCGAACTTTGCCATGATACCACAATCTATTATGGAGCGCATTTTGTCAATATGCTCCACGCGAAAATGTCGTCTGCACGACCATGCCGCACTATATATATTTTATGGTACATTGAAACACTCAATTAGTTGTCGCATATAAAATATAGATACGACAAACCCTAAACACATCATCACCTTTGGACTACATCCCCTCGAGAATTCCCACTCCTCGATTGAGACCTCCGTCCCTTCGCGAGATGTTGTCGAAGGATTTGAAAAAGCAAAGTCGCGACCACAGAGGACCTTGACTAATTCCAGGATAGAAGATCAATCAAGCGAGATTACGATTCAAATTGAAAGAAGGAAGCTAATGCCTCTTCTCTTTCAAACCTCTTTCTTAACAACTTGCAACATGATGGTTGTGTTGGGTCTTCATCATCATCATCCAAGTTTTCAATATTAGTCAAGTGTAGATACCACTTTTGAAGCAACTAGTTAGTTTTTGTGGACTTCTGCACTAAGTTTTGATACCCCAATGGAAATAGAGACTGGAAAGACGAAAACAGATAACTCTGAACTCAAAAAAAGTGGATACACATGGGTTTTAGAGACTTTATGTAACTATGGCAGGCTGCAGGAATATCTGGTGACATCCTTCATCCTATTGGTTCTTTCTACTTTGGCACAACTTTTTGTTCAGCCTGTGAGTGGGCCTGTGGAGGGAATTATTCCACTCATACATAAAAGCTTCTCCCAGAAATCTTTACAAACTGGTAACCTGTCCTCATCTTTAAGTGATTTCTGAGAATCTCAAATTGATGGTGGTTCAAGTGCTGATGTAGGGATTACTGGAGCTTGATATATGGGGCCTCTTTGTCCTTGTCCATAAGGTTAATTGTAGTATTGCTCAAGTTAATAATCATCCATATGCAAACGCTTGGTTGCCTATTGGTATGCGTCTCTGTTGTAACCATAAGCACCTTCATAATCTGCATAGCCATAAGCTCCGCCAAAATTTGTTGTCTGGTGAGCATGGTCACTAACAGCTGAGACAGATCCAACTCGCCAATCTTTTACTTGCGACTTTTGAGATGATCGAAAACATGGAGAAAGCAACACACAGGTCTCTGGCGATTTTTCCCGTAGATAGTCTTGACAAACAACAGCATAATCCCTCTCCCCACTTGCAGGTGTGTGATGGGCATATCGACACTCTCCTTCTTAAGCAACTTCTTTTCTATCAGCACTGATCAGTAATGATTAAGGGGCCGATTCAAGCAAAACACGCATACTGACTTGCTGCTCATAAATCAACGCCTTCTGTGCTTCCTACTTGCTACCTGTAAATTAGCGCACTCTATGCTACTTGGTGCAGATTTTCATGTGTTGCATTTGTTCCTTCAGATTTTCCTTCCAATTCTTAGTGCTTCTCGAAAACTCTTCCAAGCAGGTCCTGCTAAGGAGACACTAAGCCCTCCAGTTCTGCTCTTTGTACCCCCCAGACTCTGTTAGAAGAAAAGAGCCAAAAAGAGAGAGGATCTCAAAGTGGCCCTCATAAGTTACAGTGCCACCAGAAATGGCTGGCTGACGCAGTGTAACATTTGAAATGGCCCCATTTGCAGAAAGGATGCAAATTTCTCGAGGTCCTTGTTGTGAGAAAGACATGATTCGTGTAGCCACTTGCCGATTAGCAGTATCGCGCAACTCCCTGGTTCCAGGCCGTTCAAAATTGTCCTTAATTCATTGAGCTTTTCTGGATCACAATGGCCTTCTGGATTACTATACTCTCCTGCAAGTTCATAACACGTTCATAACACTTCTGAATCATCTCCTTCATGTCTTCCCTTATTTGGCCATCTCTGTTAAGTCCTTCCTCCTCTGTCCTGCTCCTCAACTCTAGCCTTTCTTTTGTCGCCCGAATTCTGCACATATTGCTGTCCAATCAGCTCCTCCTTCCTCTTTTCTGCTGCGTAAGCCTCTCTAAAATCGTCGAAAACATGGAGTCCATCCCCAGTATGAGAAGTAAGCACAATAGAGGGAGCTGAATAAGCTTCTGCCGCCGCTGCCCATACCCAATGGACCACATAAAAAACTCCCAAGGACAATCAATAGCACAATTCCAACAGCAGATGCCTTCCATGGCAACCCCAAAAGCCTCCTTTTTCCTTTGCCTCAATGTCGACCGCTTTTTCCCAGGACCTCTTTTTCCCTCAGCACCAGAAAAGCGGCCCCTTTCTTTTTCTCATCATCTTCGTTTTTGCTTCCCTCCAAAAAGCCCTCATTTCAAAAATAGACCTTGCTTTTTCTTTCAGCTCCTCTATTCCTGCCCCATCATATACAACCAAAGTATCACTATTGTAGATGCCTAGAGAAGATATAGCAGTAGTCATAGAAGATCCAATGTGGAAGCTAACCTGCATGTCATTCTGAAAATATTGAACTTCACAAAGAACTCCACCAACCACACCTACGAATGTCAAAGCACCATATACATAACCAATCTCAGAATCTGTGCTAGTCTCAGCCACATCTCCCAAAGCTCCAGTGAGCTGTTGATCAAAACCTCCTCGTCTAGGTTGACTGATCACTTGGCAAGACATGCCAACTAGAGCATTATTGATAAGTTCCTCTTGCTCCAAACCCTCTTCCATGCAGAACAAAAGTATAAACACAACAACTAAATATGTACAAAGTATCAAATCCCACACACACAACTTTTGGGTGGATTTCACACCTCGAATGCGCAGCAATACGACATCCACCCCCTCTAATCCTGTGCATCCTCCGGATGGGCCAACTACCCATGATCGTTATCATCAAGATCCACAAACAGATCAATCTCTTCATTGTGCATTTCCGGTATATCAACAAGATTATCTGTCATACCATCTGTCCCTTCCATTGACATTTCTTCTCATTGCTCTTCTCTTGCAAATTCTTCCAATGCATAATCTTCATCATCTCTTTTCTTAAAAATCTTGATTCTTTTTCTTGCAATAGGCACTCTAAGCATTGTCCCATCCAATTCTGTCAACTCATATGTTGCATTATCAAAGACATGTCTGACTATGTATGGCCCAAACCATCTTTTCACCATCTTCCAAAGTGCAGTATGCTGATTTTCAAGGCTGCTATCAAAGACTAATACCCAGTCTCCTTCTTCTATTGCTCTAGGCCGCAAGCGATGCCTGCTGTCAAACCTGTCCTTATTTCTTAGTCTAGCAACCTTCAACCTATCAATAGCTAGCTGAATATCCTCTGGTCTTCTCTCCAACTGTCGAATCCGAAGAGCTAAGAGCTCCTCTCTCGTCAAATCCTCCTGCCAAGGTAAAACTGACCAAGTCAAAGCACAAGTCTCAGTCGGCATAACCGGTTTCTGACCATACATCAACTCTGCAGGCATATATCCTGTGGTAACACTATGAGTCGTACGATCAGCCCACAAAGCAAATGGTAGAAGTCTCGGCCATTCTCCAATCCGTCCTTTGCATGCTTTGGCTAATGCTTTCACTATTGGCGGATGCCCTCTTTCACTCTTCCCATTTTCCTTTGGATTGTATGCTGTGCTTAGAGCCAACTTGATTCCTAGTTGAGAGAAAAACTCCCTAGCTTCAGCTGCATCCAATTCACCACGATCCGCAGTGATCTTACCCACACAGCCATACCTGCAGAAAATTTCTTCCAATAAGAACTTACACACTGCACTAGTGGTCTTCGTTCTCAAAGATCTGCCCTCAACATGATTGGTAAGATCCTCTCTAACCAAAACAATATACCTCATTTGCCATAGACCCATAGGCCTAGTAATCAAGTCAACTACCCACTTATAATGAATGCATAGCGGATAGGTCGGATGAAGCTCATCTCGATGACGCACTACCAAATACATCTGGCAGTCTCTGCAAGTCTCTACAAAGTGAGAAACATCTCTATACATGCCTTTCCACCAATATTTCTCCTTGATTTTCTCATAAGTAGCCCACACTCCTCTATGACCAGCCCAAGGACTCTCATGAAACTCCCTCATCACCTGTAACTGTGTCTCTCTATCGCAGACAACCCGCAAAGGTAATCCGCCTCTTTTCTTCGGATGTTTCCAAAGAAATCCGTCCTTGAGAAAATAACCATAGGCTTTCCTTCTGATCTTCTTGAACTCTTCATTTGTCCATTCATCTCTTTTTCTTAGTGTACTAAGGTACTTGCCAATCCGCAACCAATCTCCAACATAGAGTTCTTCTATGAAAGCCACAATATCATAGACATGGCAAACATGATCAACCATAGTGGCTGAAATTTCTGCATCATCTTCTTCTACAAGTAGAGTCTCCTCATCATCATATCTGGCTCTAGACAACATATCTGCCCCACTGGATTATCCTTCCCTACTATGTGTTTAAATTCCGGATTTAATGACTTGATGTATGCAATCCATCTCAGCATAGCTATATCCGGAGTAGAGCAACTCGTAGTCATTCCAATCAATGGCAAGCAATCTATCTCTACCACAACTGAAGCTCCAATAAAGTACTCCTTGTCACATTTGAGAGCCGTAACAATCCCCACTCCCTCTTGATTTGCGGATATCTCTTCTGTCTCTCGTTTAGGACTTTTGCCCCAAAGCGAATAGCATACCTGTTTCCATCTGCATCATCTTGACCCACAGCCCAACCTATGCCAATTGGACTAGTGTCAACTGTCAATACAATAGGCCTTCCACAATTATAATCCGCTTTCCTGAGAGTAGGAGAAATCTACAATAGCTTCTTCAATTTCCGCATGGCTCTAGTGTGGCTCTCATCCCAATAGAATTTCTGCCCCTTTCGAAGCATCTGATATAAACAATCTGCTATGTGTGCAAAATGAGGTATCCAAATCATATAAAACACACAAGCTCCAATGAATCTACGGACCTCCGAAGTGGTAGAACAATACTCCGTTATCTTGCCTATAGCATTCACCTTATCAGGTGAGGGTTTCCTGTCATAATATCCACACATATGTCCAACAACGACAACCTCATTCACTCCAAAAACAAATTTTTGCCCTGATAGTGTCAAGTTCACTTCTTCTAACCTGGCCAAAATCTTCTCACAAGCTGAAATATGATCAGCCACAAAGTATCTGCATCCCTGCTCATTTAAATTCTCATTCTTCTCTTCTTCTGCACACCCCTTAATGGGCACATCATCCAAGAAAGGCATGGTAAGCTGAGGTATATAATCACGAAGGACCTTATGCATGGCATTCATCATATGCGCAACAAAATTAGTGGCACCTTGAGGCAAGGTACACATCCTGACAAGCCCAATAGGGGTACTCATGGTGGTTATGTCCCTGCTTTCCAAAGCCAGCTGAAATTGATCATATCCCGAATACAAGTCACCTAAAGAATAGATGGCACGTCCAGCAAATGCTTCTGCAAACTCATCTACAACTGGACCTATACCAACATTCCTGATAGTAACTCTGTTTACTGGCTGCATGTCCTGTATAAATCGGAGAGTACCATTCTTCTTTGGAACCGTAAACCACTTGTTTGAGTATGGTGCAGATGAAGGCTCAAGAATTCCCATCTTGATTTTCTCATTCAATAAATCAATCAGCTTTGGCAGGTGTGCCTTAGGCACTGGAATAGGTTGGAGGTTCCATGGAATATGAGGAATAGTAAAGATCACCGTAGGAGCAACAATATCTGGATTCACACATCCAATCTCATGCGGGAAAAAAGAAAACCCCCTTCCATGTTGCTCAAGCATCTCCTGAAAGCATTGCTTCTCTATGGGTAGCAAGAATTCACCATTTTCAATTTTCAATTCAGCAAGAGTCTCTGCTGAAAATTTATGGCCTATATGCTCCGGATTCCTCAAAATTGGCTATTTGGTAGCCCTCTCTATTTGCTGATCACTAACAGGTGGAAGCGGTACAGCTACCGGCTTCACCTTCTTATCCACAGTCTTGTATTTCGTGTCAACCCTGGCTTCATTATGATCCTTTGCATTATTCAAATCTTGTTGTAAATCAGCAATTCTACACCTCAGCCCTCTGCTCTATAGACTGCATAGGAACAACCCTAAACTCTGGATGCTGAAATATTTCAGCAGTAAACTCTGTTGGCTGAAAGTTTTCAGCTCTCTGTGTCTCTGTAGGCTGATCATAATCAGCTGGAAACTCTGTTTGCTGAATTTATTCAGCACTCAACACTTTTTGCTGAGCCACCTCAGCCTCTGACTCAATTTGTGACACAAAATCTGCAATTTCATGAAACATGTCCAGGGATTGCACTAATACATTACTGTGACAACTCTGCATATCAGTTTTCAGTATATCTTCCATCTCTGTCATCATATCTGTACAAATCATACTGTCATACATTCCATCTATGTGCTCATCATCCTTTAAAATTCCTACATTTTTCAAATTTTTCTCCTTCCTGCATATGTACTGCCTGGCAGCTCTAGGCAACTTAGAAGTCTTCTGATAACTCATTGAACTGTTTGCTGAGATTCCAACAAAATCGGAGGAGAAAACACTGCTGCTAGGAGGCGAGAACTCCAATATCCTCTGCTCTGTACCACCGTCGTCTCGCGAAACGGCAGTACCTAATGAAAACCTGAATCCCTCACAGTGGGCAAAGGTGCATCTCTAAGAGTATCCCTGTTTCTAACATGGTTCACACACATAGTCATAAACTGAACTGCTCTCATGCCATCTTTACTGCGAATCCGTGCATAAGCAGATCCATCATCCATTACCTTTGTCTCCATACGCATCTCTGTGATGAATGGCTGTCTAAGAATTATGGGATAAGAGCATGAATCTTGCACAAAGAAATGGAAATCCTCCTCTACATCTCCAATAGAAACCCTGACACTGGGACAGGCAACATACAAATCACTTGCAGTGTTGTTGGCGGCTCTCATACGCCACCCATGCTCTACATCCATAGGCCATCTGTTACTCTCATAAACTCCACGAACTATGAGATTAATCTCTGAACCATGATCCACCAAAGCAACATAAGGTACTTGTTTCTCTCCAATTTTTACCATCGTCTCTGTAGTTGCCCTAGCCCAATGACTCTGCGAAAAGTGACTACGCGGTATCAAGACAGGCTCATCAGTTTCAGCATAATGCATAGGCTGAACTCTCTTCTTTATCTGTAGAAAAATAGAAGCATTCTCAACCATAACCTCATCCTCATCCTCATCCAATTCCCCAATCAAAACTCCCTATGTATCAGTAGTAGGCAATGCAATTCTTTTCCTCTTCAGGACCTCTTGAAACTGATCTTGAAACTCTCTTTTTGAGATGCCCAAAACCTCAGAAATAGTAAAAGTCTCCTCACTGCCAAGTATCTTATCATTAAAGATTTTCTTCATGTCTGCAGATGTCTCAATATTAGACATCAATCTAAACCCTGGTTGCTTTCTCTCTCTAGGCTCTTGCCTCTTTTCTCTCTTTTGAGCATCTTCTATCTGTCATTCTGGCCCTGGTCTCAAAGACGGTCCTGCAGTAGGTGGAGTAACAAACTCACCCCCTCTAGTCTTTTTAGCTGCACTTGGATTTTCTTTATCCCTCTTACGCTTCTCCTCAACAAGTACATCTGCTCCCTGAGACTTAGCCAAGTAGGCATAAATAGAGTACCTGTCACAACAGGCGAATTCCAACCTGTCTCAGATCTGATGCTAGAGCCTGCACTAGTCAAAACAGTTTGCTGAATTTTTCCCTTGTTTACAGTCTCCATAGCATAAGTCCATAGTGCTGACTGATTCTCTGATCCCTTCTCAATCTGGACTCCATATGCAGAAGCATCTCCTCTATCTGTCACATAAGAAGTACGGTAGCCATGTCATCCACTAACTTCTTCATTCCGCCTTTCCCAAAGTTGGTAGCAAGCGGAGCACCTGTTTCAGTCAACCAAATCTCACCATCTTGTCCCCAAAATACCAAATTCTTCCTCCTTGCATCCTGAAAAGATTCACAATCCCTGCAATGCTGATGGTCCGTACTATCACACCAAATACATCTTCGATCTCTCCTGGGTGTACTAGGAGCACTCCTAGGTGCAGTAGGAGCACTAGAAGAAATAGTAGGCGCAGTCGAAGCAAACTGCTCTTTCAAAATTTCCACCAATTCCTCTTTAACTGACTCTAGTGTCAAATCCGTTATGCCTTTGATTATGTCATCAAGAGAGCTAGGCACCGACGGAGTGGATGGTTTTGGAGCAAAAGGTGCTGGCATCGGTCGTGGAACAGGAGGAGTGGAAACAGTAGGCACTGGCATAGGCCAAGAAACTGACTAAGGAGAAGAAGAAATAATAGGGATAGAAACAGGCATAGGAGCAGAAGACGGTATCAGTGTCATAGAACCATTTTGTAAGCGGGTCTTCCATATCCTTCTCTTGGTCAAAGTCGAGACTGCATCCTGAGCATCTTGCCAATCCGTTTTAAGTCCCATAGGCTTCGTGCGATCCTCAAGAAGCTCTCCCAATTCTTCTTGAAGAGCAGGATCTGTAGCTTGCAAGAAAAGCTCAACTTTCTCAACATCCAATGCTCTTTGTTCAATGGCATCAAGTTGACTATACCTTTCTTCAAATTCTCGTATCAACTATGAAGCAGCTAGACCTTTGTTCGGCATGTAGACCCACTCTTGGAATGACCGCCGTGTAGCCATACCAAAGTCCTCAAGGAAATACTCTTCTTTCAGGGCCTTCTTAAAATCTTGCCAATGTGAATTTTGAATAAAAAGATCAGTCACTTTTGCCCTCAAGGCGGGTGTGACAAGACGAAGGAAATACTTACTCATAAGTCCAGCTGGAACTCCAAAAAACCCCATCTTGATCTCATATGTCTTCAAATATGCTGAAACATTACGGCCATCAAATAGCTTCTTCTCATTCTCAACTGCTTCAATCGCCTTAGTCACGCTGATTGCATTCTCCTGCTCTGAATATAGTTGCCTTTGCTGAGACAACTGTTATTGATACAATTGCCGCTGCTGCTGCATATACAATTGTGTCTGCTGATTTTGAAGCTGCAAATACATGGACATATTCTGCAAAATCTGCTTTAGATCATCTGTTGAAGTACTTGACGCTGCAGTCATTGATGGAGCTGAAGTAGAGGACGCAGCTGGAATCGTAGAAGAGGCTGAAAATGATGTTGAAGTATCACCCATCCTGAAATTTCTCCGACGCTTTCACGTCGGGTTCACCAAAGATGTCGAAGGATTTGAGAAAGCAAAGTCGCGACCACAGAGGACCTTGACTAATTCCAGGATAGAAGATCAATCAAGCGAGATTATGATTCAATTTGAAAGAAGGAAGCTAATGCCTCTTCTCTTTCAAACCTCTTTATTAACAACTTGCAATATGATGGTTGTGTTGGGTCTTCATCATCATCATCCAAGTTTTCAATATCAGTCAAGTGTAGATACCACTTTTGAAGCAGCTAGTCAGTTTTTGTGGACTTCTGCACTAAGTTTTGATACCCCAATGGAAATAGAGACTGGAAAGATGAAAACAGATAACTCTGAACTCAAAAAAAGTGGATACACATGGGTTTTAGAGACTTTATGTAACTATGGCAGGCTGCAAGAATATCTGGTGACATCCTTCATCCTATTGGTTCTTTCTACTTTGGCACAACTTTTTGTTCAGCCTGTGAGTGGGCCTGTGGAGGGCATTATTCCACTCATACATAAAAGCTTCTCCCAGAAATCTTTACAAACTGGTAACCTGTCCTCATCTTTAAGTGATTTCTGAGAATCTCAAATTGATGGTGGTTTAAGTGCTGGTGTAGGGATTACTGGAGCTTGATATATGGGGCCTCTTTGTCCTTGTCCATAAGGTTAATTCTAGTATTGCTCAAGTTAATAATCATCCATATGCAAACGCTTGGTTGCCTATTGGTATGCGTCTCCGTTGTAACCATAAGCACCTTCATAACCTGCATAGCCATAAGCTCCGCCAAAATCTGTTGTCTAGTGAGCATGGTCACTAACAGCTGAGACAGATCCAACTCGCCAATCTTTTACTCGCGACTTTTGAGATGATCGGAAACATGGAGAAAGCGACACATAGGTCTCTGGCGATTTTTCCCGTAGATAGTCTTGACAAACAACAACATAATCCCTCTCCCCACTTGCAGATGTGTGATGGGCATATCGACACTCTCCTTCTTAAGCAACTTCTTTTCTATCAGCACTGATCAGTAATGATTAAGGGGTTGATTCAAGCAAAACATGCATACTGACTTGCTGCTCATAAATCAACACCTTCTGTGCTTCCTACTTGCTACCTGTAAATCAGCGCACTCTATGCTACTTGGTGCAGATTTTCATGTGTTGCATTTGTTCCTTCAGATTTTCCTTCCAATTCTTAGTGCTTCTCGAAACTTCTTCCAAGTAGGTCCTGCTAAGGAGACACTAAGCCCTCCAGTTCTGCTCTTTGTACCCTCCAGAATCTGTTAGAAGAAAAGAGCCAGAAAGAGAGAGGATCTCAAAGCGGCCCTCATAAGTTACAGTGCCACCAAAAATGGCTGGCTGACGCAGTGTAACATTTGAAATGGCCCCATTTGCAGAAAGGATGCAAATTTCTCAAGGTCCTTGTTGTGAGAAAGACAAGATTCGTGTAGCCACTTGCCGATTAGCAGTATCGCGCAACTCCCTGGTTCTAGGCCGTTCAAAATTGTCCTTAATTCATTGAGATTTTCTGGATCACAATGGCCTTCTGGATTACTATACTCTCCTGCAAGTTCATAACACGTTCATAACACTTCTGAATCATCTCCTTCATGTCTTCCCTTATTTGGCCATCTCTGTTAAGTCCTTCCTCCTCTGTCCTGCTCCTCAACTTTGGCCTTTCTTTTGTCGCCCGAATTTTGCACATATTGCTCTCCAATTAGCTCCTCCTTCCACTTTTCTGCTGCGTAAGCCTCTCTAAAATCATCGAAAACATGGAGTCCATCCCCAGTATGAGAAGTAAGCACAATAGAGGGAGCTGAATAAGCTTCTGCCGCTGCCCATACCCAATGGACCACATAAAAAACTCCCAAGGACAATCAGTAGCACAATTCCAACAGTAGATGCCTTCCATGGCAACCCCAAAAGCCTCCTTTTCCTTTGCCTCAATGTCGACCACTTTTTCCCAGGACCTCTTTTTCCCTCAGTATCTGAAAAGCGGTCCCTTTCTTTTTCTCATCATCTTTGTTTTTGCCTCCCTCCAAAAAGCCCTCATTTCAAAAATAGACCTTGCTTTTTCTTTCAGCTCCTCTATTCCTGCCCCATCATATACAACCAAAGTACCACTATTGTAGATGCCTAGAGAAGATATAGGAGCAGTCATAGAAGATCTAATGCGGAAGCTAACCTGCATGTCATTCTTGAAATATTGAACTTCACAAAGAACTCCACTAACCACACCTACGAATATCAAAGCACCATATACATAACCAATCTCAGAATCTGTGCTAGTCTCAGCCACATCTCCCAAAGGTCCAGTGAGCTGTTGATCAAAACCTCCTCGTCTAGGTTGACTAACCACTTGGCAAGACATGCCAACTAGAGCATTATTGATAAGTTCCTCTTGCTCCAAACCCTCTTCCACGCAGAACAAAAGTATAAACACAACAACTAAATATGTACAAAGTATCAAATCCCACACACACAACGTTTGGGTGGATTTCACACCTCGAATGCGCAGCAATACGACAACGTTGCAGTCAAAGCTCCATACAACCATCGCTTTGACATAAACCGCGGCATCTCCTCCATGCCGTGGGATATCAAATCAGTCGATGGCCTGCACTACATCGAAATTCAGATCGCGCTTCCTCCCGATCTTTCCTAGCTTGCTGGTAGCTAGCGAACCACGTCTCCATGGAGGCATGGTACAACATACAAAAGCGATTCACTTTCTCCTCGATTGCAGCATCCATTCTTTTTTCTATCCCATTTTCAACCACCACATCTCCCGTCAGCCTATCATCATCCTTCAACGCGACCATAGCATATTGTTGTCTAAATCCACCAGTGGTAGCTATTGTGAAATATGCACTAACACCTCAAACACCAACCAACCTTTAACCATGCTACCTTCTTGCTGAGCTTGTTGTCGCACAAAGCCTTTCAGGGTTTTCATAAAGTGCTCCAAGAAGAACATCCATGGTGTTTGGACAGGTCCAACAATCTCCACATCATCTACAAGATGTACAATAAGGTGGATTTGTATCGTAAGCATGCTGGTAGATAGGTATTTCTCAAAGAGACAGACCATCTCCACTGCTCCCCGCCTTGCAGATTCAATAGAGGACGTCTCAATCTCCTTTAGTGAGATCCATTGCACTAAAGTTGAAAACTTGTAGATCGCCCCGCGTATTTTTGTAGTGAGGCATCCTGTGATCGTGATTGGTAGTACAAACTGCCACAAACAAGGAAGCATTATGAACAATGACTACACTCCAAATAGAAAAATATGTGGGCCACTTACAATCCATTCGTAGTAAAAACCTGACATATCTTATGTCAATCATGGGATTTTAGCCCTGATAATTGGTTTTTAGAAAACATAAACCTGAGACAACGCATCATACCCGTTAGATTTGACTATTTGCTTCACAATGCACTCTTCTTTAGTGGACAAAACCCAAGGAACACGAGGTAGCTGCAAGCGACTATCAGCACTCGACTCCAACCAAAGTGCCTCCTTCAAATCCATTCGTGCCCCTATAGTGTCTCTCTTTCCTATGATGTGGTCCCATAGTAAACTACCCACGTTCTTGAAAATATGCATGGGATCCAACAAGTGGTTGATCTGTAAGTGGGTCCAATATGAGATAGAAGATTCCTCAATTCCGAAGGTCTTCAAATGCAGGCGCTTACTTTCTTAGGTGTTAGAAGAGATTAGGATGATGACAATAAAACTCATGTCACTGTTATACCTATATCAATCTGCAAAATTCTCATAGCTGAAGACTTTTCACAACTGTCAGAATTGGCATTACAGCTCAAGCAACAGTTAAAGTCACTCAGAAATACAGCAGTTGCTTCCTCCTATAGCTTCTGATCCTCAATTTCCATAGCTCTCAGTTACTTTGGGTGCATTCCTAAAGAGCACAAAGATGTAGAAGAAACTGGCACCTCTTGCAATTCTCAAAAGATCTTCAATTTTTACCATGTGCTGGCTTCACAAAGACATACTCAAAGAGACTTTGATTTTGTAGATGGCTGCAATATATTTTGAGAGGATGTCTTGCACTTAGTATCTAAGCTGGTTTCACATAAGGCAACTCTGGCAACACAGGAGTCTGCATCTATACCCAAAATTAATTGGAAGTGTGCAAAGATGGTGGTGACAAGAGTCGAAATTTTGCACTGGAAACACGAACTCGATGATCATAAGCGAGGGCTGGCTGCGTTGAAGAGCAATAATAGCCTCAACCATGAGACCAATCAAAGCTGAGTTGTGGCAACTCCAAAAATCCAGTGCCGTGAGACGGTTGTTATCGTCTAACAGTTTTTTCAGCAGTGCTGCGAGGCTCTTTGATAGACAGCAGGCTAGTTAGGTCTCGGATTGGTGCTGTGTGATCAAACTCAAGACCATCAGTTTACAAGACTGACGCTCTACCACTGAGCTACAGAGGCAATTAACCATCAACCAGCAACGAGGACCCATCACAGGAGAGTAGAGCAGATCAGGCGCAGCATGAATATCTGTTCTAGGCAGATGACATGACCATGGTGAGAGAATCCAAGATCTCTAACAGCCAAACCGGCATACCCCCAAAGCCCAGAAAAAAAAAACACCGTTTTCCTCATGGTTTGACATCACTGTGCACGTTCTTCCCCCATCACATAGCCAGGAACTAGCCATTGGAATCGATGCACCAGCTACCTTACAACTTCATAGACTTGCAAGCATAACATATGTGCTTTCTGCCGAGTGATCTTCTTCATATTGGCCTGCAATTTGTGAACAACAGGTGCCAAGTAAACAAGGGTTTTCCTAGTTCCCATCTCTGCATTCACAAGCAAATCCCTGTTTGATAGGAAGGATGGTGTGGCAGCCTGCTGGATGCAAGTAGGAGTGGTGAATCCCATGTGAGCAAAACCGAGGTCCAAAAGCTTGTCAGCTTCATCAAAAAACTATCCATCCCAATTCTCATAGCAGAACGAGGTAGTATGTTTCAAGTGATCTCCTCCGTGTTTTTTTCAGAAAAGCCTGATCTACCCACAGTTTTCCTTCATTCTCTTTTCTTCCTCCAGGCCCGATATATTGCACTCAGAAAAGCGGCCCCTTTTCTTTACCAGAAAAGCCACCCCTCCTTTTTCCCTCAGAAAAGCGACCTTCAATTTCAGGTTCAGACTAGCCAACATATGCACCATTGTCTTCCAAAATCGTAATTGTGCTGTGTTCAACTAGACTGCGCTCAACAAGCCCTTTGACAGGGCTGATCTCGTTTCCTCCATAAGTCCGAGAGTCTGGTGAAATGATTTTCCCTTTGTCCCGCCTGTCCACTGGGAGGAGGTGACCAACCAGGCCAACGACTTCTCTGTGGAGTGAACATGAAGCCTAAATCTCCGAGATTTCCCTTCGGAAGCTCCAGAGCTTAATTGGAAAGGTGACAAATATGAGAAATAATACGACCGTAGACCTGATCAGAGCTCAATTGTGCAAAGCTTTCAAGCAGTCATAGATAGCAATGTCTTCATCCCCCTTGCTCTTCAGCTGGGCAATCAGAATACGAGCCAATGCATTAACTGATTTCAATCCACTTTTTCTTTGTGCTTGCCCACCAGCACCTTTGATGCTCTTTGACTTCTCTGAAGTTGTCCCATTCTCAGAATTAGAAGAAGATGATGGAGCTACCTGCCTTCTTCTATTTACAGATGAATGTACATATGCAAGGCCATTCCCATCAACCAGAACAGCCGCTGCCATCATCAAGGCCCTTCCCGCATGCATGGCACACCCAAAGACAACTGTTATGTTGCTGGTTTTCACAGAATTGTTTCCAACAACTATATTGGGATGAAAGGAATCTCGAACCAAAATTCCTTGTGATGAACTTCCATCTCCATAAACCAGCTCATAAGTACAGTACTGTTCTGTTTGGCAAACCTCCAAACTGCACCTGTTTAAAAATGTTCACAACTTCTTCATAGAGCTCATGGTCAATGTATCATGCAATCAATGCATTCAATGAGATTAAATCTTGTACTAATAGCTGGTTAAACGCATCGCATGCCTCTGCAATTGAGCCACATCTTGTGTACATATCAACTACTGCACTGCCCACACAGATCTCTCTTTCCAAGCCTTTTTTTATTATGCCAGCATACACTTCCCAACCTAATCTCAATTCTCCTTTGCTGCCACAAGCTTTCAAGCTGTAGGCAACCATAACAGCATCAGCAGACACACCTTCCATCTGCATTTTGCCAAAACACTTCAGCACATCATCATCAAGCCCTTGTTCAGCATATGCTGCAACCAGTGCAGTCTAGGAGACTCTATCTCGAACTAACAGTCTATCAAATACTAGTTTTGCCTCTGCAACTGACCCACATTTGCCATACATATTCACTAGTGTGCTGCTTGGATGAAGACATCTTTCCAACCCAATTTTCACTATTTCAGTGTTTATTTCTTGGCCTAATTCCAAAGCTGCTCTATTGCCACAAGCCTTTATACAAAGAACAAGTGTAACAGCATCTGCAAGCACACCTTCGATCTGCATCTCTTTGAAACAGTTTAGTACTTCCTCACAAAGCCCATGTTCTGCATACCTTGTAATCAGTGCATTCCATGAAATAGAATTCCGCAGTGGCAGCCTTTCAAACATGTAATGTGCTTCTGCCAAGAAGCCACATTTAGCGTACATGTCAACCAGAGCATTACAGATAAGTTTCTCTTGCACCAAACCCCTCTCCACTATACTGCCCACGCAGAACAAAAATGCAAACACAATGATTAAGTATGTACAAAGTAACAAATGCCACACACACAACTTTTTGGTGGATTCCACACCTCAGATGCGTAGCAGTACGACACCGTTGCATTTTATTTGGATGTGACTCCGTGTGGACAATTTTCAGCTTGTACCAGCTTTGGGCATTCATACGTACTAGAGGTCGTCTAAGAAAAGCTTCCCTGGGTTCATGACCCTCTAGTAAGAAAGCGGTGTGTCCTTGATATACCATCTCCTTCATGGTTCGTGACCTTCAGGAGTGTAACTGTGGCCCACACAATGGACATGTATGATAATCTAAGGTAACTAGACCTATCCCAACATCTCTATCCAATGAATACAAACTTGAACGAGCTATGATAGACATGATCAGTGAGAACAGAAGCCTACTTATCTAAGCACTCTCCGAATCCCGAAAAGTCATATATGATCCACATGAGAATGGCTTGAAAATTAGCAGAATGTCAATCATTGCGGTTGCTCATATCTTGCACGGTAACGCCCTCCCCCCACAAAATCTTAAGCTCATCGACTAATGGACAAAGATACACGTCCATATTTTTGACTTTGTAGCGGCCAGGAACGAACAAGCTAAGGATGAGATGTCCTTTCTTCATAGAAAGCCATGGAGGGATATTGTAGTTGACAAGGACTATAGGCCACAGATTGTAAGAAGTTGAGCGCAGACCGAATGTGTTCACGTCATCCATAGCAAGACTGAGCTGAAGATTCCTTGGCTCTCGAGCAAAGCCTAGGAAGGTAGAGTCAATGTGACTCCATACATGTGAATCCACTAATATTCGCTGAACTCCATCTATGGACCTATTCTGTGCATGCCACATTGTCAAGCTCACCATATCGGACGTATAAAACATGTGGTTTATGCGGGGGATAAGCGAAAAGTATCTAAGAACTTTTTGAGGGATGGTTTGCTCTTGCAAGTCGTGTCAATACCTATGAGCATCATACGTTGGACATGTCTCCATAGTCTCATATTCTCCTTGAAATAGTATGTAATCGTTGATACATGCATGGTTGCTGTTGTAGTCCATGCCAAGTTTTTGTAAAATGTGTCGTGCATCATCATGAGACTCACGTATGGTATTTGCAAATAGTAATATATGATACTTTAGTAACTTGAAAAAAAAAATCATAAAACACCTTGAAAAAGCACAAATGTTTTTTATAATATTGTCGAAAAGAAATCAATGAAGCGTACGTACAAGGTATTTGAACAACTCGGTCACACTCACATCGCTCCACCCATATTTTTCTTGCACACTTAGGAGTGCAAGCAATATCTTCAGATGAGATACTTGGCACCCATCATATAATGGTATGGATGCTTCCTCTCTAAGCAGATTAGATGTCTTGACATCCATGGGCATTAATGCATCAATCATTGCCTCCATCTTAGGCTCCAAGATTGTACGAAAGTCTGAAAGGCTGACTGTCTCCTCTGGTATTGACGGTATAGATTGGGTGGTACCTTCCTAGTGGTGGATTGGCTCAGGCTATCCATCCATCGCATGCTCATGAACTCTTCTAATTGGCCACAAAGGGTGCACTCCTCCTTGGGACGAGACGTCACCTCCCTGGATAGAAAATTTGCCATCCACACCCAATGTTTTTGTATATGGTATTCAATTAGCTTGCAAATACAATGCATGATTGATATACACTTTTCTTACCATTTGCTCAAAATCTGAGATCGCTTGATCAATGATCTTACCCTCTGTTCTTTATCCGTTCATTCTCTTCTCTCCTTCCATCTCTCTCTTTTTCTCTTTCTTTATTATGTTGTATCTTTATTCCCTCTCTCTGATTCCTTCTTTCTTTTTTTCTTCCTCTCTCTCTCTCATTTCCTTTAACAAAACATCTCTCTCTCTCTACTACTACCACTACCACTACAATAAAGAAGAAAATAAGAAAAAACAACAACAATAACAATAACAACAACAACAACAACAACTACTACTACTACAAACAATAAAAGAAGAAAAAACTACTACTACTACTACTATAATAACAAAAATAACAAACAAAAAAACTAAACAACAATAAACAAGAAATGAAAAAAAATAACAACAACAACAAACAAGAAAACTAATACTATTACTACAATCACAACTATGACGACTACCACTACCACTACCACAACAACAAACCATTACCACTACTAGTACAATAGAAAAGAAAAGAAGAAATAACAATAACAACTACAACAACAACAACAAAAACAAACAAGAAAAGAATAAAAAACTACTACCACTACTACTACAACAACAACAATAACAACAAACAAGAAAACTAAACAACAATAAACAAGAAAAGAAAAAAAACTACTATAACAACAATAACAACAAACAAGAAAACTACTACTACTACTATTACTACTACTACTACTACAACCACAACTACGACCATGACTATGACTACCACAAAAACAACAAACAAGAAAAGAAGAAATTAAACAAGAACTACTACTATCACTACCACTACCACTACTACTACTATTATGACTACCACAACAACAACAAACAAGAAAATAGGACATTAAACCACAACAACTACCACTACCACTACCACTACCACAACAAATAAGAAAAAAAAGAAGAAGAAATAAAACAACAACAACCTCTCCCTCCCTCCGTCCCTCCCTCCATCCCTCCCTCTCCATCGCTTTCTCACTTTCTCTATTATGTTTAATGTTTTCTCCCTCTCTCTCTCGTTCCTTCTTTCCTTTTCTCTCTTTCTCTCCCTCTCTCATTTCCTCTCTTTCGCTCTCAATATACATGATTTTTAACAAAGATAAGCAAAAGAAAATGAGAAAAAACAAAAACAAAGCAAGAGGGAACAATGCACCCATCGCAAAAACCTGAGGATGGATTCGGTGGCGATGGCGGTGAGAAGCTTTCCTTCTCCCTCTTTCTCTCTTTCTGTCCCTCTCCCTCTCAAATGCAAGATGGAGTTCGCTCTCCCTTTTGATCTCTCTTTCGTTCGTTTGTGCAAAATGATGCACTCAGGTTTTGGCCTGCGTTTTTTCGCTTGAGTACTGTCGCTATTTGTGTCGCCGCTAATTTACATCGGAAATTGCCGTCGCTATGCGCCTGTATCCTTGTAGTGCGAAATGACATTTTGATATCTTTAAGAGGTTTTGGACTCAAGGAGAGAGAACCTATAAGATGTTTCACAAGTCCCTAAAGAAATTGTATATTGGCCTTTGATTGGCATTGTATATACTATCCTCTATTAGTAATACAACTACATTATTTTAGGAAAAGAAAGCCATTCAAGAGAGAATGCATGGTTCATGAGACTTTCTTATTCAATAATGAGGTAAGATTTTCTTCTTCTTCTTGTGAATAATAGAAATATCTAAGCTTATTTTGTACTCTTCTCAGAAACACACTTATTTATGTGAGAAGCCATCATTAAAGAGAAAGGAAAGTGCAACAAAGCTTAAGAGAAAATATATTTCTCTTTTCACTCCTTCTTTCTTTTTAAAGTTTTGTGGATCTTTTTGTAACTATGTTACTTTTTCTTCTCTATTTTGTATTATTGTCATTCTTATTGTAGTGTAGAACACTTGCAGTAACGTGTTTGTAGGCATGTGTAAAAGAATAGCTTCACTAATAAATATTCTTTTAAAGTAACCTACAAAGCATTGTATCTATACTTAGTTTAGATATTTTATAATTATTCAATTGTAAAACTCTATGTAGAGTCTACAAGAAAAATATCATACTAAGTGTGTCATAAAATGTGTTGTTAAACTCTATTTTCACATTATTGTTGGTGAATGCAAATGATTAGACTATTGTAAATTGAAATTTATTTAATGTATTAAAAAAAAAACTACTTTCTAGAGCATAGTTTAAGTGCAGTTCTTAACTTTTAAATTTCATCAATTTAATGTATAGGGGAAGAGAGAGAGAGACAGAGACAGAGACACAAAGAGAGAGAGAGAGAGAGAGAGAGAGAGAGAGAGAGAGAGAGAGAGAGAGAGAGAGAGAGAGATTCCACTATATATATGAAAAGCTCAATAAACCATGAAAAGCCATGGATTCTTGGTAGGTAGATGAGAGCATCTCTTGCACGTACGATAGATTGATTTTTGTAGACATATTGGCTATTTGAAATGTTAGCAATCCTAAAATTTGAAATTTTGTGATTCAATATGTCTTAAGTGATGGAGTTTGTTAAGTAGGAAGGATTATGTTTGAATAAAAGGGCTAAATTTGTGGTAGAGACAAAGTACAAAACTATGGATAGGAGAGTCAAATTGGTTGCAATGCATATACCAACAAATAGTTAAGAGATGTATGATTTGGTCGCTAGATAACCAAGCTTAATGGATGCAAAGGGAATTGGTCACAAATTTATTGCAAAATCACTTTAATAACTAAAGATTGGTTTTAATGAATTTCTCATAGCCTCTATACAATAAATTCTTTGAGGAGATGATATCCAGACATGGTAAAGCTTTTGTCTTTCATGCATCTAAAATAGGTTAGATGGATCTAGCATAGTCCTAGATCCTATTGTCATTTATACCATTTTGCATATGCCAACTTGCGATTGATACCTTCCTAAAAGTTTACTTGCCTAAGCTCATGGATTTGGTGAGTAAGAAGATTTAAATGAATATTTGGGAGCCTTCATCAACCCATTATTCAAAAAGATGGCTAATTGTACCAAAGAAGAACAAAAGGTTCAGATTTATTGAGGATATGCATCCACTTAATAAGGTGACATCATGAATGTTGGTATAGGTCTTATGGTTGATGAATTTGCAAAAGCATTTGCTAGTAGAGTAATCCATTCCTTGGGGAACTTGTATTCAGGCTATGATCAATTTTAGTTGGCAATAGAGAGCAGGGACATTACCACTATGAAAAGCCCCTTGGGTTTACTATGTATGTGTCCTTAGTGGAAAACAAATTCAATAGCACATATAGTGAATGCTATGAACAAGGTGGTGAGAGATTATATTCCCCATTTGACTATGTCATTCTTGATTGATGTACCTTTTAAAGTGTACAAAGGAAGAGAAATACTAAGAGCTGATTGATTGAGGTTGTAGGAAATTTGTTAACAGTCACATTGCTATGATTGTGAGAAGATATTGGCAAAACTAGTTCATCTTAATGCTTTTAGTCAAAAGTTTGTCTTGGGAGTAGAGGAAGTACTTATTGTTGGCAAGCTATTTGTGTGCCTTATGGTAGAAGGTCATCTCTGGCAAAGGTTGATATGATTGATAGCATGTAAGAAATTACTCTTCCCTTTCAAAAATAAGGATATTTTTAGGACATGTGTATTCTACCTCCGCTAGATACTGCATTTTGCATAGGTTGTTGATGACTCTTATTAGTTATTTTCTTCCTACAACTCCAACATATCTACTATTTTGTGTGATGGAGAAGATGGTTGAAAAACAAAAACTATAGGGTGAACATTACCAAGGCAAGATACTTGTTTGCTAGGGTTTTTCTTAGGACTTACATATGATATTAAAAGGGAACATAATAAAGTTGAGTTAGACCTTGGAGCTATTCAAGATATAAAAGGGTTGATCCACCTCTAGAAAAGGTTTATAGTAGAAAAAGCATATTCTTGGCTAGAAAAGTGTTCTACAAAGCTTGTTTTTTGTTAACTTAGTTCAATCCTAGGAAGATAATGATTGAGAAAACTAGCGTAGCTTTGGTGTTTCATGTCCATGACCTATAGGATTTCCTAGGAAGTTGTTGAAAGGAAATGTGATGGGTCGATGTACCACTTATAGTTAGCAATTAGAATATCAATTAGCTTGCATTACTTGTGAAAGTTGGTTGTAGGGGAAAAATGTAAGCTTGTAACTCAAAGGTCCGTAGAGAAATGAGAAGAGGCGAAGAGTTTGAAGTGAAAGTAGGTAGCAAACTATGGGATTTAAGTGTCTCCGAATAAGTCATAGATAAAAGCCTCAATAGACTATGCTCCCCAATGCTTCCCATTAAGGACATGTTTTGATGAAGGGTTCTGCTAGTAGCCATATTAACTACTAGTAAATTGCAAGTTAGAGGTATAATTGATGGACATTGTGTCCGCAATGCTAAGGAGACCATAAAGCATTTGTTTTGGGATGGATGCATTGCCCTTGGGGCATTGAAAGTTGTCTCTCTCCCATACATCTCGGAGATGAGCAAGATAGATTAGGATTCCATCTCTTGGGCTATGAAACTATCAAGAACAAATGTAAGGAAATTGGTTATCGGGCTTTTCGAACCTTCACCTTGCAAGCAAATTGGAAATCAAGATTGAAGATCAACTTTGAGCAATTTGGGAAGAAAGAGTGAAGATCAACTTTAAGCAAGTTAGAATTGAAATTCAATGGGATTTGTGGATGTAGCTTATCAGATCGGGAAGTTTAGGGAGGGCGACTTGACCAAAGTACTCAAAAGAATTGGCCTAGCCTCATCCGTTTTGGGATCACAGGTAACTCTTCTCGCGTCTAGAAACTAGGAAAGTGTGACATACAAGTCAAATCTGATGAGCTTCTGCAGTCAACGGTTTTACACGTGCGGTCTCATAATAATTGTGTACGTGTTAAAAGGGAATCGTGGCAGTCTGACGCGTGTCACAATAATTTATTTCCAAAAACAAATAGTCAGCCTTGCGAGTTGATCGTTCACATATCATTAGCACTGCGCCAGGAAAGGCGGTAAGCTGGCGGAATGGCTCGACGTGCTTGTAAGCCCTGATTGTGACTGTTATCTAGAATTTGATAATCATATTTCTCAAGCATTTGACCTTATTCAGAGCCCGCCATCGAGGGTCAAATCCATTAGTGTATTTCCACACCTTCCCGACTATCAGTCATGCTTAGGTCAAATCTAACCTGGAGTTATAAAAATTATTGTTCCATGAAAAGTACTGGCGTCATCATTCATGCGTCAAACCCTAGAGAACTTTCACTCAGATGATTCACTGAAGGATTTACAGTCTTCAATGCTATGCATGGGTTGAAGTCATTTGCACAAGACACGGATTTACTATTAAGGGTACAAGTGACCAACAAGGCTCATCAATTGGCAAAGATAGATGCCTACATACTCCCATTGAATTATCATAGCCTTGCCCCCATGATGGTTGATCTTATAGCTCCAGAAATTAGTGCAATTGATGTAGTTCTTGGCTATGATTGGCTCAAGTGACTTGGGAAATTTTCATTGGGCTTAGATCATATATACAAATGCATTTGATATAGTTCTTGGCTATGATTGGCTGAAGTGACTTGAGAAATTTTCCATGGCCTTAGATGATATACAAACGGAGTTCACTGGGAATGGGAAGCAAGTCCTCAATGACATAGAGAGAAACCAAATGGAGAAATATCCATGTTTGTGCAAGTTCTTTGAAGATTACAAAGACATTTTCCAACCACCTTCTTCATTGCCACCAAAGAGAGAAGTGAACTTTCCCATAGACTTGGTACTAGACACCCTAATGGCTTGTCAAGTAGGAAAACTAGCCTAGCCTTTCAAATTAGGATTTGGGTATAAAAGGTAGAGAATACGCCATGTCCACACCTTCCACTATATATTGTGATTATTCATGTCCACCAGCATGAGATATGTGTCATGTGAACCTTCATTCTAAAGCTTCTATGATTTTTAGCTATGGTGTGGTTATGGTAATAATATGAATTTTTGCTATAGCATGACTATGGCTTGGTCATATGTTTGTGCATTTTGTCTTGAACCATACATTTATTTTCAATTAGACTTTATTTCCTTTCATTTATTCATATGCAATGGCTATGTTATGCCATGAATATACATACTTATATGTAGATGTCCTTATGGATATCATATGTATGTTTGTGTGAGGGAAGGTATATATAATCTATATATGTGCATGCATATATATACAAGGATGGATATCCACACACACGTGTGTGTGTGTGTGTGTGTGTGTGTGTGTGTGTGTGTGTGTGTGTGTGTGTGTGTGTGTGATGCCACTTATATTTATGCATATGTCATGCCATATTAGGAGTTGCTTTATGGACTCCACTTTACAAAAATTGGCTCTCCTCTAGAAAATCATCACTTCTATGCACATGAGGTTTGCTAATCTCAATCATATGAAGTTCAAAGACCACTTGGCATGAGAAAAGGTCAAGAAAATTCTTTAAAATACAAGGGCCCTTTTTTAATATAAATTAGTAAGCAAACAAGACGAGGGTGTAGCAAGGCTTAAGTCCTACACTAATGCTAGGCATTACACACGTAAATGAGTGGAAAAGGCATTAAAAATGGTGGGGAGAGGGGTCTTCAATCCACAGCAAAGCGAGGCACAATGAATGTAGATGGAGTGATATGGATTGTCACATTTTAAATCAAGAGGTGTAGATAAATGTGAGACTAAGTTTGTAACTATCTAAAGCTCTTCTAAATTTAATATATTGTCAAAAGTGCAATTTATTGTTTTGAATACTCCTTGATTTCATACATTGCAATTTAATATTGTGGGTTGATATCTTACTAGTTGTGAGATGGCTTATAACTCTAGTCGTAGTAGGATTACTACATGGATGTAACTTATATAAGGAGGGAATCGTCATGAAATAAATGTCTGGAATTAAAAAAGATTAGAATTTATTGACACTTTTCTTTTGCCACATTCATTGGAATTTCTTTATTGATTCTACTCTAGCCTCCCCTAACATCTCTAATGGCAACAAGGAATTGAGCTATGTTAAGACGAGGGGAGCAAGAGAAGGGTGAATAAGATGATGATGAGGAGGCCATTAAGGAGAGAGAGAAGGATGATGATAACCCGTTGAATTACATATGATTGAGTTCGATAGTAGATATCTTGTGGAAGAAGAATAAGCCACCTAAAGAGAAAACTGAGTTGTTGATGGTAGAAATGCATAGTATTTTGTATATAGTTTTACAACCAATAGCTCAATTTCATTGTTTTAATAGGGTCACTTATGTTTATTATTGTATGTATATGTGCACTTAAAGTTTAATAAAATTTTATCTAAAAGTACATTTATATTTATGTTTGTTACTTTTATATCCACCCAATTGTAGAAATGTATCCTTGGTTATATCCATAACTAGACCCATAGATGTGCCCGTAAGTTCTTATTTTTGTAGTTTATAAAGTGTGTCTTGTTACCCATCTACAACACTTGTCCTTTGTAGTATTCTTATTGAGTACAATGTACAAGGATTATGTTATTTTGTTGATTGATTTGATACATTACAATTTTCTTATATCAAACAATACTCATCATGCATATGTGAAAAAGTTAAAAAAAGAAAAGAATGAGTTTTTTCTTGCATGATTGTAGCTTCATAATAGAGTTGCAATTTTGCAACTAGTAACACCAACTCTTTGGTTCTCTTAAAAACCCAAAAATAGTGCATTTATAACCAAATCTAAATGATGGGTTACATGTCTTTAAATGCAAGTCAGTAGACATCCACATTCATGTTCCAATAAATGTGCCAAGAATTATTTAATGTAACTCAAAAAGACATAATTCTAACCATGCATGCATCACCTATTCCTTATAATGTAAGAAAGGTTAGAAGGGATGAGACAATATGGACATTTAAAAAAGAATGAACCTTACTATATTGGTTAATGAAAAAACCCTTAACTAGATCCTTGACTAGAGTACTTGATTAAAAAATACCAAGTCTTTATATAGATTAATAAAACTCATTATATTAGTACAGATTAGAAGATTTTATCCAAGATTGTCACCCTATTGTAAATTTGTAAATAGAGGAAGGAAAGGGATCATTAAACAATAGAATCCCTCTCTTAATCATGGAGTAAGACTCTCAAGAAGATAGAAGATACAAGGTAAACATTCTTGAATAGCTGAGAATGAGGAAATAGAGATAATGGGATTGGCAGGGGAAGTACTAAAGAAAAATGTTTAACTATAATCCTAGTTATCTATGAAGAGAAGAAATCGAAGAATGGAAGGTACTTTGATTTATAACAAGAGATAAGAGTTGAAGAAGAAATTGAATAAGTAGTACACGGAGTGAAGTACCTTGGATAGCATAATAATGAGTTAACCAAGAAAATGTTTTGAAAAGAATTATCATGTGGATTATCCTTTCAATGCCCATATTTTTATTGAAGATTATGAAGGTGAAGAATGATTCTAGTAAAATTTTACAATGTTCAAATGTTAGAATGATAATGATAGAGTTATTTATCATAGTTGGGTTATTTGGAGGCCATTGACCATGTTACATACAAATTGTGAGCTATACAATATAATGAGAGTATAGACATGGTTGACAAACATTCTTCTATGAGCATGTCCAAAATTACACTTACAAGCATGTTTATACACTTGCTTATTTGCATTTTTAAAAGCTCATAAATAGACTTGTAAACGTGTTTTGAATAGGGATAATATATTTGAAACAAAAAACAATTCATGTTGATTTTCAATGTCTTGTTGATAAAAGAAGGCTAAAGAAAACGTGAGTGGAAAACCTTAGTAAGAGACAACACACAAAATGAGACACAAGAAGATATTGTGAGAGCTAGAACATTAGAGAGCTATTATATGAAGAAGGTAGATTTTATCATTCTTTCTCATCTCAAGGAAAGATAAGTTTTCACAATGATTCTTTGCAATAATAAGGTAAGATTTCTTATTCTTCTTCTTATCAAATACACAAAGGGATCTCTTTTTTTTTTGGTATTCTTTTTCTAAAAGAGAGAGCCATTTGTCCTGGTAAGAGTTAGGCACTTTTTTGGGACTACTTGGAGATTAAGAGGCTATGGGAGTGTGTATAGTGATGGCTAAGCAAGGCTAAGTTTTTGAAGACTTTTTACATCAAACTCATACTATTTAGAGATAGGGGGTCTAGAGATGAAGTTTCCATCAAGGTATGGCATAATAATAGGGGTGTTGTGTTTTATAAAGTTTGGATATTAGGAAATGATAGATTATTTTGTAGGACTAAGGTAGATACAGTTCCATTGGATAGATGGACACTCATTAGGAATTACATTTTGATATCTTTAAGAGGTTTTGGACTCAAGGAGAGAGACTTATAAGATATTTCACAAGTTTCTAAAGTAATTTTGATGCTTTCTTGAAATTGGCCTATAGTTGCATTGTATATAATTTCCTTTATTAATAATGCAGCTACATTATTTTAAGAAAAGGACAACCATTCAAGGGAGAAGATATGCTTCATGAGACTTTCTTGTTCTCAATAACCAAGTAAGATCTCTTATTATTCTTATGAATAATAGAAATATCTAAGCGTCTTCTATGCTCTTCTAAAAAACACATTTGTTTAACTGAGGAAACATCATTCAAGAGAAAGGAACCTGCAACAGAGTTGAGGAGAAATATATTTTTCTTTTCACCCCTTCTGTCTTTTTAAAGTTTGTGGATCTCTTTGGTTACTTTTTCTTCTCTATTATGTAGTATTGTCATTTTTATTGTAGTGTAGAACATTCGATAGTAACGTGTTTATAAGCACATGTAAAAAAATAGTTTTCGTGTAGCTAGTTAGCTACACCAGTAAATATGTTTTTAAAGGAATCTACAAACCATTCTATACTATACTCAAAGTGTAGATATTTTGTACTTCTTCTATTGTAAATATCTATGGAGAGTCTATAAGAGAAACACATGATTAAATGTGCCACAAAATGTCTTGTTAAACTCAATTTGCCAATTATTGTTTTGATGAATGCAAATTATTAGATTAGTGTAATTTTAAATTTATTTGATGTATACTTTGTAAAAATATATACTTTTTAGAGTGTAGTTTATGTGTTCTTCTTAACATTTACATCTCATTATTCTCATGTATAGGTGGAGCAACATATTCTAGTTTACATCATAGCACTCTAAATCTTCATTTATTTTGAATCACATGTATGTTTGGAAAGCTACTACAAGCATTGGTGGAGGGTAGCACATGAGGAAGGAACATTAATGTGGAGTAGGTTGCTCTTGTACCATGTGTGATACATCTATCATCATGATGGGATCCTCATGCTCTTTCATGAAATGCACCTTTTAGAGAGTGAGCTCCTTGTGAACAAATGAGGCATGTCTATCCATGTTCATGTTTGTAAATATCCTAGATTCCATGCTATGTAAGTGGATGATAAACAAATATTTCTATAATATGCTATCAAAATATAACATTTTTCTTTTTTCTAACCCAAATATTGCCTTCCTTTTTTTTCTATAAGTGCATTATGCACTTATCCATGTACATGTCCAATAAGCATACAATAAAGATTTATCGCTATTAAGATTAATAGCAATGTTCAGAGTGCAAAAGTAATATTTCAAATAAACGACCAATGAAATGTTGGTTGCATGGTTAGAGTGCAAAATGAATCTATAGTTTGGACACAACAAACATCTCACTAGTATATTTACTAATAGAGAATAGTGTGTATATAGACATGTTTATGTTCACAGTTAGTACAATTAAATTTAATGTGATTATAGACACAAGTCAATTAAGGTTTATTTAACATGCTCATAAATATGTTAACACTTCCTTCCTCACAAGGCACTTTTAATCATTTCCTACATAGGGAAAAAAAGGGCATTCCCTAGTTAAAAATACATATAAATAGCACTATAAGATACATGCCTCATATCGACATTCAAAGGGACAAAAACGTTCATTAAAAAATTGACATCGTCATCATTACACATGTCAGTATTAGCATCTCTATAAAAACCTCATTATTTACGTCGCAGTTTTTGTCGATTGTGTGATGCAAATACCAACGCAAATAACGACGGTTTACGACGCGTATTCCAATGCCAATAGCGATGCATGTAGTAAATTTGCAACGCTAATAGCGACAGTTACAGAGAAAAACAATTTGTGGCAAGGCTGCCACATATAGCATGTATTTATATTTTACAAATGGGCTGACAGAGAAAAACAATTTGTGGCAATGGTCATAAAGATAAGTGTAAAATATACATGAACTGACAAGACTGATACATAGAATAAGTACAAAATTGCTGATGAGAACTCATGGAATTATGGCAAGATACAAAGGATGATAATAACATAGTACATAGAAGATGCATGCATAAATCACATGACCAAAAAAGAAAATGATGTGTGTTTCACGAATCTAAGCACAAGCTATAGATCATCACTACTCGAAAGCTCGTCCAGACACAAAAGGAGCATTGAACGGAGTGTGCAAAATGAACAACTATACATAAGTCCACCATATATAACGCATTTTAATTAAAAAACTAACTATGGACAAGAAAGATGATTGATGTATTCGATGGTTGCATGCATACAATATATCAATCAATGTAGTGAGATTATGTTTCTCTACATATCAAGTCTCCACGCCAGTGGGATCACGGTTTTATAATTGAGTGCTATAAAGAAAACATAATACAATTTTTAGAAACACAATTGTCAATACAAGTGATATTGCAAATATGTAGTCCTTGCTCCCCTCGAGTATGTTCTTCCTATGGTCCAAGATGTTGTGCCAAAAAACTTGTTGGCACAACTCTCTCATGCGAGACATCACCCTCCTACCCTCATCATTCATAATCACGGCTTGTGTCATGTCATCTAGGAGGTATCCATATCCCTCTCAATGACGAAGTATGATGTAGCCTATGGTCCCATGTCAATCTCATAGCACAACTCTGCATATATTGGAAGGTCGATAGATAGGTCACCACAAAAAGACGAGTCCACCTCATTTTCAAAGAATTCTTGGCCTTCTATCTTTCCATCATCATTACCCAAATCTTCATCCTCTTCACACTCCATCTTCAACCTCCATCCCTTGCAATATCGACCTCTCCACATGCATACTCTTTTCATCTATAATGGGAACATTGCTTTCATCATACACTCTTGCACTCTAAGGAGCTGAAGGCACAACACACAACCATCAAGGTTGTCAGGGATTTGGATAGAAAATTACATGTTTAAAATCACGTATAAGAGAAATTTAACATTTGTGGCATAAGTGTATCATGAAATTTTTTTTAAAAAAAAGTTCATACACCTATTTAGAATGGGCCGGCAAGATAAACGTGTCATGCAGATCTGTCCATCTTTTCATGGAATCTATTTCAAAAAATCCAAATGGACCTTTCCAAATGGTTGCGTCGGCTCCTTCCAATACAAATTTGAACCACTACACATCCAATATGATTATGGAGAAGCTATGATAACCCACTAAGATAACACTTTGTAAGTTTCCAAAATACTCCATCCAATATATAGTGGTGTTTGGATCTATGGCTCGCCATCCTCATCGACTCTCTTGCTCAAACTTTGCCATGACACCACAATCCATTGTGGAGCGCATTTTGTCAATGTACTCGACGTGAAAATATTGCCCATGTGACTATGCCGCACTCTATATTTTGTACTCTATGTTCAAACGGTTAGATTAGTTGTCACATATAAAATCTAGATATGAGAGCTTTTATAAAACATGTGGTCACCTTTGGACTACATCCCCTTGAGAATTCCCACTCCTCAGTAGAGACCTCCACCCCTTCACGAGAAGTTGCAATCAAAGCTCTATGTAACCATCGCATTGACATAAACCGTGACATCTCCTCCATGTCCTCAAGATATCGAATCGGTTGATAGCACGTATTGCATCAAAATTCCGATTGCACTTCTTCTCGTTCTTTCCTAGCTTGCTCGTACCTAGTGAGCCACATCTCCATGGATGCATGGTGCAACATTAAAAAAAATTTCACTTTCTCCTCCATTGCAACATGCATCTTTTTTTCTATCCCATTTCCAACCACCATATCTTCGATCAGTCTATCATCGTCCTTCAGCGACCATAGCATACTGTTGTCTGAATCCACCGTTGGTAGCCACTATGAAATATGTACTAATGTCTCTGACACCAGCAAAAACCTTCATCCATGCTATCTTCTGGCTGAGCCCGTTGTCACATAGCAAAGCCTTTCAAGGTTTTCATGAAGCGATCCAAGAAGAACATATCATATGCGTTGGGGTGCGGATAGCCCTGTCTTTAGAAAATGTGGATTTGAGGGAACACATCATGCGCATTGGGGTGCGGATAGACCTTATAAATTGCTTCACAATGCGCTCTTCTTTAGTGGATAGAACCTCAAGGAGTATGAGGTGGTTGCGAGCGACTATCCATGCTTCGATTGTGGCCAAGGCACCTTTATCTTTCCTACCTCCTTCAAATCCATTCGTACCCCTCTGCAGTGTCTCTCTTTCCTATGATGTGTTTCCATTCTATACTACCCATATTTTTGAAAATATGCATAGGATCTAACAAGTTGTTGATTTCTAAGTGGGTCAACCCATAGAAAACTGAGAAACATCGCATTCTATATGGATGTGCCTTTGTGGACCATTTTCAACTCGTACCAGCTTTGGGCATTCATTTGTACTGGAGGTTTTCTAAGAAAACCTTCCCTCAGTTCATGACCCTCCAATAGGAAAGCGGCGTGTCCTTGATATACCATCTTCTTCATGGCTTGTGACCTTCAAGAGTCTAACTGTTGCCCACACAATGGATATGAATGATAACATGAGGTAACCAAACCTGTCTTAGCATCCCTATTTAGTCAACAAAAACTTGAATGAGCCATTCTAGATATCACCAATGAGAATGGAAGCCTACTTACCTGAGCACTCCTTGAATCCCAAAAAGTCATGCATGGTCCACATGAGAATGACTCGTATATTGGCGGACCGTCGACTATCGCAGTTACTCATATCTTCCATGAGTGACCTCCTCCTCCCACAAAATCTTAAGCTCGTCAACTAATGGACGGAGATAGACATCCATATTCTTGACTTTGTAGCGCCCAAGAACAAGTAAGCTAATGATCAAGTGTCTTTTCTTCGTAGAAAGCCATGGCAGGATGTTTTAGTTAACAAAATTAGAGGCCATACACAATAAGAAGTTGAGTGGAGACCGAATGGGTTCACGCCATCCATAGCAAGACTGAGCTGAAGATTCCTTGGCTCTCGTGCAAAGCCTAGAAAGGTAGAGTCAATGTGGCTCTACTGATATTCATTGGACTCCATCTGTGGATCTATTCTATGCAGGTCACATTGTCAAGCTCACCATACCCAACATATGAAATATATGATGTATACACATGATAACTCAAAGCTATCTAAGAACTTTCTAAGCGATGGTTTGCCCTTTCAAGTCTTGTCGATACTTGTGAGCACTACACTTTGGACATGTCTCCATAGTCCCATACTCTCCTCAAAAATAGTATGCAATCGTTGACACATGCATGGATATTGTTGTAGTCCAGGAGGCCAAGCTTTCATAAAACATGTCACACATCCTCTCACAAGACTCAAATATTGTATTTCTAAGTGGTAATATATGATACTTTAGCAACCTTTTTAAAAAATCATAAAACACCTTGAAAAAATATAATTATTTTTTATAATGGTGTCAAAAAAAATCAACAGAGCGTATGTAGAATGTATCTGAACAACTCGGTCACACTCGCATCACTCCACCTATATTTTTCATGCATGCTTAGGAGTGCAAGCAGCATCTTCAGGCGAGATACTCAGCACCCATCATATATAATGGTATGGATGCTTTCTCTCTTAGTGGATTAGATGCCCTGACATCCATGGGCATCAATGCATCGATCATTTCCTTCATCTTAGGCTCCAAGATTGTAGAAAGGTCCAAAAGGTTATTCATCTCTTCTAGTATTGACATTATAGACTAAGTTGTGCCTTGCAAGTGGTGGATTGGCTCAAGCACTCTATCCATCGCACACCCACAAACTCTTCTAACTAGTCGCAATAGGTGCATTTCTCCTTGGGATGAGACATCACCTCCTTGAATAAATTTTATGGTCACGCCTAATGTTTTTGTATATGATATTCAATTAGTTTGCAAATGTAAGGCATGATTGATACACACTTTTTTACCGTTTGCTCAAATTCTAAGATCTCCTTATCAATGATCTCCGATTGAAACTCGTCAAAGCATCATGCATGTTCTATAGACAAGCGGTGCTTTTGTTTGATTGTCAGGTTGCATTGAGAGCAAGGACATGGGACACACTGATTAAGATATGTCTCGCGATCTTGGACATCACGACCATCATCGTTTTTCATTTTGTCTACGTTGTGATACACAATAGGTTTTTGTTCTCATTCTTTTTTTCCAAGTGTTTCTCATTCTCTTACAACACATAATGAACTAGTTTAATATATATTATTAAGATTCCATATAAACCTTCTTACATTTTAACATAAGTTTTTAGGAACTATTGAGCTTGCATAAGTAGAAGGCAAAGAGTCATCTTTTATTTAAGTTTTTCCTATAGCTAAGAGACATTACATCATAATAAGATTCCTATTATAAAGATTTACCCATGGAAATTAGATACATTAATAGTATGGTATAATTGAGGTTTGGTAAAAACCTCTACATTTCTGTATTTTCAAAAAAATGTCTCAAGATAAACTTCTTTACAATAATTTTACCAGCGAGAGCAGCCTAAAATGTTAACTCTATCAGTCTGAATCACTTTAGTTACTTCGTAACAAATATAACGATTTAGATGAATTATCCATTCTCCTATTGAAAGAATAGGATTAAACCTAGATTCCTTCAAAATAAACATTTAACAACTTTTAGATTTTCCATCCACATATCTATCTACTTAAGGTTGGTTCTAATATAGGAAAGATGATCGGCGTTGATAAAGCAATACATGCCATTCCATATCCAACACCTTTCATGATGGAGAAAGATCATAAAGTCAATCTAAGGTGTGCACAAATTGATCCCTCTTCATCCATATTCTAGAGAGTGCATGGCCTTTCAAATCTAGAGACTATACTCATATATAGGTGCATATCTATATTTGTAACATGTCTATCCATCAAATCCTAATGGCACACATTTATCAAGAGGTAATCAATGTAACTTCCACTCAAAACCCCCTTATAATAATCAAACTCCATTACCTCAAACTACTTAAGTATACCTTATAGGGAAAGTTCCACCTCAACCCTACGAGGATCGACCTAAAGCAAGCTTAAATCGTGATCATAATCTCCTACCATGGTTATCTAACATTAGCTTAAGATAACTACTTTGCTATTATCTCTCAAACTTAAGTAGAACATTGCATTAGTTTAAAGAGAGTGACAAATGAGGGAGAGTGATATGCATCAACCACTTTATTAATACAGTATAGTCTCAACTCAGACCCCCTAAAATAACATTGATATGGATCTAGGATGACACACTAGGATAGTTGACATTCTATCCTTCCTAACTTGACATTATCTAGCATTTCAGATTTTTAATGGAATCCTGTTGGCTAACCAATACCACTTTGTTGTATGAAAAGTCCATGGAAAATTTAAACACCCACTTCCCTCGAGGAGTAGCTTTTGTTTTCTAACTAACCTAACACAATTTATCCACCTCTCTTTGCACTCTTCGTTTCATGTTCTCTCCCCCTTCTCTTTCTTTCTCTCGTTCTCTTTCTTTGTTGCCCCTCTCTTTGTTTCTCTCCGCCCCCTTGTTGTTTTCTCACTCATTCTCCTCTCTCCCTCCCTTTCTCCCTTTATCTCTCTCTTTCTATCTTTCTTTATTATCTTTCATATTTATTCTCTCTCTATCTCTCTCTGTCTCTATCTCTCTCTCTCTCTCTTTCTTTATTGTTTTAGTCAATGTGTGAGAGTGGGATTTTCAACCCAAGAAAAGGCCAAAAAATGTGTCAAATTTTGTTAATTTGAGGCAAAATAAAAGCTTGTTGAAAGTGGAGGATGCAGATTTGATGATTTTAAGTTGCCATGGAAGGCGGGATTTAAAAGTGCTTCTGAAGATGGACCTTATAGGAGTCTTCAAAATGAAGTGAAACAAGTTCTAACCCATGTGGAACTTTGAGATGGTCATGCAAGAATCTTGAGATCATAATTTGGATAGTAGAATCTAGAGTTGTGGGTGCCTAGGCAAAAGAGGATCAAAAGACCATAGGAGTGTCAAGTGACTTTAAGGGGGAAGGGGTGGTGACCTTTGGGCCCTCTCCAACCCCCCCAAATTGTCACAAGGCATGGCAACTAGTGAGACCATGCTGACACTGAGTAGTGATGATCAGTGCTATTTTGAGACTTTTGTACCATCCATACTATGGACACTAACACTAATGACCACAATAAAGCCACCTTTTTAGGGTGAGTGCTTGCCCCCAGATCATCTATGAAAACCTTAAGCTCCTCAAGGGATATATTGACAAATGTCTTATTAGTCGTTTTTTGCCAAGATCCAAGAGCATTACATAGACCAAAAGCCACCACATAGTACCCAAAAGAATCACTCATTTGCAAAATTTTCTTAGGGCCCTCTCCTTTAATATTCTCACAATTCACACGATGATGCTCATGCGTAGGTTACCGACTACCTTGCTAGAGAGAACTAACCCTACTCCAATAGGTAGTAGCTAAGTGACTAGACTTCGCACATACATCACATCTAACATTAGGACAATTACAAGGAAAATAATGCCCACCACATGACTTACAACTAAATCATGATAAACCCAAATCATCGGGCTTTTTAGTACCCATCAAAATTTGTTGATGCTTTAGGAAATTAACATTTACGACAATCTGGTGGTATTGCTCAATGATCATATTCATATAATGTTTCATCATATCTTTTACTTCCTCTATAATGTTTGATGTACAGGACTCATAACCAATGGCTTCAAGAGCTACCCCCCACTAGGTCGCACAACTTGCAAAGGGGTTGCTATTTGTACTAACCCTCGATTTGCAAAAGAAGCTCTTTGGCTAGCTATTGGCTTAATGACATTTAGAAAAGCCGGCAACAAAGGCACATTATGCATCATGCTTCCTCTAGTATTCGTGTTGGTTAGAGGGATACTAATCACATCTTGATCTCCACTAACCAATCCCAAATTACTTCTAGGAATAAAGCTCAAATTTAGATTTTTCCTCAATGTGTAGACAACTTGTAAAGCAAGACACTACTTCCCTTGCTCGTGTTATAGCAGTATCTATATTCGCTAGAGAAACACTACTCAACTACATGTGGATATTGAAGTTGAATCCATACAAGAAGTATTGTAGTTAGACAATAGATGGGATAGGAATAGAGGCTTGCAATTTGTGGAAGATCTCTTTCATGTTCTTAGCATTTGCTTAGGCATTTTCATGGGGCTCTTGACATGTCACACCAGGAGGGCAGACTTTGAAGGTCCTACTACAAGAGGGTTTTTTAGAAGTGCAGACCGAGGCTTGGTGGTGATTGGATGCCATCCTTGAGATGGATCTCTATGATGGCCTAGATCATGCGCCCCAGCCTCCTTTCTCTACAACCTACTTTGTGTGTGGCAGGGCCTTCATAAGGCCCTAATTTAGAGCCCTCCACGATTCCAGGAGGAGATACACTACCAGCTGGTAGTCTAGGACCCCCGGGTCAGAGTTTAGGATGGGATACAGTTTTGCGCGAGTGCTCAGGAAAATTTCATTTCGAAAGGTTGAAAATAATAAATTGATTTCGGTTATGGTACCGGCTTATAAGTCGTGACACCACATTGCAACCCTCAATTTAGGGTCATATTAAAGAACATCATTAGATGTCCCTCGTCCTAAATTTGACAATTAAACATGAGTTTTTGAAACACACTAGTATGAAGCTCTCTATCCCCCCCCCCCCAAATTAAAGATAGGTAGAGGAAAGCATAAAGCTGACAAATATGACATCCCTGTAGGAATTTCAATAAGTTGTATCATAAGGACAACTGGATTTGCTAAAGGAGTTTGTAAGAGTGCAATTGTAACCCCGCTTGAACTAGGTTGCTTTACTAGGAGAAAAGGAGCACTAGAGCTTCCTCCTCCTAATGGACTGTTTGTGGTACTAGGGTACTAAGACCTCTCGCTCGTAGGGGTATCGAGCTACTACATTGAGGGGAATACCTCCTAAGGATTTCAACCTGTCGTCTAGTCCCTGCGGCTCTTTCTTCTTTTTGAATCTCTGATTCATAGTATTTATTGAAAAATAATGGGTCTATCTCAATGCTCTTTGGCATAAACGGGCTAACTAGTCCCCAATTAACTAAGATTTAGGAACCGCCACTTATTAGTAGCTCCCTCCCAACAAATTAGCACCACCTATTTGGACAAAAAATGGATCCGATGCTAGCTCTAGAGCTTTAGTTAAGCCTCCTATACTAAGCCAAATAACCCCATAGCCTCACGGCCAGGAGCGTATAAACTGTTGAGGAGGCCAGACCTACAGGCCGGAATTGGTCAGGTGCTGGACAGTATGAAGGTGTTAGAGAGGATGATCAGTATGAGGAAGTAGGAAGTAGCTTCAATGATGTAGATGGTAATCGTGGTGGCTCGGAATCGGCGTGGACTTGAACATCCCTCTTGGGAGTCAGAGTTGCGAGCAGGCTGGATAGCACAATCTCAATAGCAGAGGTGCAGATGCTGGCGACGAGCATGTCTCGCTCTCACCTCCCGGCAGTGGAAGCAGAAGCATAGATTGGTTGCATGTGCCTACTCGCTCTCTCTCCAGATTTTTACCTTCAGACTCTTCCATAGAGAGACTCTCTGCTTGTGGCCGAGAGAGAAAGGGACACGGACACAAAGGCTCAAGGAGAGATGGAGATAAAGGGAGGCATGCTCAGAGGCCCTGGCGGAGAAGGGATGCACATGCCAGCACTGCGGTGGAAGAAGTTGACCGTCACAACAGCAGTCGCTCCGACATTCTAATGCCATGGATGCGGGATTCGTCCAGCCTCACCAAGACCGGTGCTCCAGCCAGCCTTTGAGAGAGGACCTGGGTGCTATATATAGACAGACTATATATAGCTAACATAGACACTATGAATAGATTTATTAAAAGAATGTATTTGTAGATAGAATCTCTAATTTTTAGTCCAACATTATACCCTTTTCCACTCCAAGCATAGAGAGTTTCAAAATGTATAGGTGGCAAGCACCTTCTAACAAAACCAGAAAGAGCATCCCCTAGCTTATCGATGTGGCCCCTCTACGACTCTCCTACATCTAAAGGATTGGCCTCAGATGCACCATCTCAACATATAACACATACACACAAAGTCTACTCTTCATAATATTCATCTTAGGAGAGAGTATATTTCTCACCAAATCAGACCCAAGGAAATGAAACCTAGACCATAGGGAGCCTCACATTCATTGTTGGTCAATAATTTGAAACTAAGTGCTATGCATCCAAGAGATAGTTCTCTTTACACCATGTCGATACAATGCAATGCAAAGTAATAGATTTTGAGTGCAGAAATAGATCACTTAAATGAAATCAACATTGTAAATATGCTCGAACATTCTTTCCATGATTTTCCTTCACTAATGACTTTGTTGGGATGAGAAGGCATAATCGGACTACTCTATGCCACTGTACCTCTCAATACTTAAAACCCCCTTTCTCCCTACCATTTAGTTTTTAGCTTGCAATGGGTAGGTTAAGAGGTGTTTCTACGTATGTTTCTTTATAATAAAAGTAATAAATATACATTAAAACATGCAAATGGAGGTAAATCAAGGTGAATTCTTATGCTTCACCTCCATTATACTTGCACAAACACAATCCTAATTTTTCAAAAAAAATTATATTAAATTTTTAAAATATATTTTCTTTGTCTCAAAACCTATTTTTTGGTTTTTTCTTATTTTTATATAAAATGATGTATTATTTTATTTCCCAAACTCAAGAAATTAATTCAAACTCTAATCCATAATCACATTTAATATCATCCCATATGAACTTGATTTGATTACTCGAAACCAATAAAAATATCATTCTTTCATTTAAAATACGTATTTTGAGTTTTAAATAATCAATAACTCACAATTATGCATATGAGTTCTACAATTTGTAGTTCATTCCCCTTAAAAATATCACAACCAAGCTTCAACCAAATTCTCATCACATATGAACATGATTTGCATCATGAAATGTAAAAAAGAATCCAAATTTTCATTAAAAAAGAGGCTTATCACCAATTTTTCTATTTCGGGTCTTCGAAGAAGGAGCAATCTGGGAGAATTCTGAGCAGGTGTTCTATAGCTTTACCCCCCTTTCAGAGCCAACGGAACCATCAGATTTGTGGTCTTAGAGAGTAGTAGAGAGGAAGCTCATGTTTGGTGTACGTTTTTGGTCTACCATGGAGCTCTAAGAGATCTAATGCTTGGAGATTGCTTGCAAGTAGTCATAGACAAGGATTTTGTTTATCTTCCTAGGTTCTATCAATACATAATGCTTTGATTCATTGAGCTTTTTTTTAATCTTGTGTACCTCTTATCTATTCTTTTTCTTCTCTTCTATCTCCTATTCTCTACTTCATTCTCTCTCTTATCCTTGGTGGATATGACCTTCCGACTAAAACCCCTCTAATAGCACTTACCTTGTTTGAAACCTAATGATCTTGCCTTGCCTTCCTTCACAAATATAAAGCCTATCTCCTTTGGCAAACAAGAGAAATAAGAAGAAGGAAAATAAGAATAGAATGAAAATCTGAAGAGAGGAAGGGAAATAATAATAAAATGAACTCACCTTCATGTGTGTTAAGAAGAATTATAGGGGGTGAGGAATCAAATGTTATTTCTCTATTAAAGATCTTAAGTATGATATCTCTCACATGGGATTTCATGGTCTCATCTTCTATCATGTCTGTGACATAATGCTTCCTCAAGCTGTCTCTCAATGTGTTTTTTAAGAAAACAAGGATTCAAATTGATTCAAAAAGAAGAAAAGTCTTATTAAAAAGGTTTTTGAGTATAAGAATGAATTGGCATTTCCACATATGTTCTATGATCCCTTTTACTTGAGTATAAACACGCTTGTAGCCTGTCATGATTTGCTATATATGCATTTGATTGAAATTTTAGGAGCCAAGTAATACTCCAATTTTAAATGGGATGTTCCATGGTTTTTTAAATGTCCCCATAAAAGTGTGCTCCCAGCGCTACTCCAATTTTGCTATAGTAAATATGGCAAGTTGCCATGCATTTTATAATGCTATTTCCACATGCTTTGTGGAAACCTTTTGATAAGAAAAGTATAATATGGCTTCAAAATTTTCATATTTTCATGAATTATACAATTCAAAAACTTACCATTTTAAATATTTGGCTCAATTCATTTCCTCTATAATTGTTGTTGTATATTACCATTCAACATCTTGTTAATTCAAGCTATGCGATTGTGTGTAGTGATCTTTCATAATGTGTGGATTTGATTTGTAAAAGTAATGTCCAATAATAGCACAATAAAGGGGGAGGGGAGTGGAAAGAGGAAAACCCAAAGGTTGCTAGTTGTGAAATTGTTTTGTAAAACTAGTAGCTTTTGGTTTATTTACCCTATGAGAGACATATTAATGACACTGTAAAAAAGAACATAAAAATTGTAGATGCAATGCATATTTAATTATGTCAAAACTACTAATAAAGTTTTGGATAAATCACATTATAATATCCACAAAAAATTGTGTTTCATCTTTTGTAAAGTATATGCAAAATTATACGTGGATCTATTGATGCAATATGTAACATTACAATAGATGTGCCCATTAGATTTTTTTACAGTCCAAGAAGGTGTCAATCAAGCTATTTGTGGACAAAAATCTTTGTATGAATCCTTACAAAACCTTATGTATTACATATCCCCAAGCTACTTATATATATTGTTCATAGTCACCAAGTCATTTTAGAAAATCCACAAGCCATAAAGCATCTCTATAATGCCCAAGCTATCTATGCATGTTGTCCATAACATGGATGCATCAGATTGTCACTTGATTGGCATTCTCCATGTTATAGCATTGGTAGTTAAAATATCTCAATTGATATTCTTTTTCAATCTTCATTAGGATCTTCTTGTACATGCATATGACCTATGATTGAAAACACAAAATTAATATGTAGAATTGTGTGCACTAATGCATTTTGACAATAATTCACATGTAGTCATCACTCATATACTCCCAATGCTTATACAAAATTTGAAAACCTATTCACTTTTGAGGTGGAGATTTTGATGGGAAAGAGTTAGTTTGCAAAGTGTATACTAGTTATTTTATAAAGTAGGCTTGCAAAGATGAGCCACTAACTAAATGGTTGAATTAACCTCATTCCTCCAACTCAAATTTTTTTTACTAAATAAATATTTAAGAAACCTTGTTGAATTAACATACTTTGTAAGAATCTTGTTACACTAAATCAATTGAAACTAGACATTATAATATATCTCTACTCAAACTCAATGCATTGTATCAAATCAAAGGAGATATTGAAAAAAATCTCAACATAATCCAGCAAGTTGCCTTTAAGAAGTTAGAAGTTTCTCAGAACATTGATGTAGTACATCAAGTTCTCTATATTCTTAGGAAAATTTCTTTCTTGGGTGACCAAACATGTTTAATATATTCACTATAACTTGATGCATTGCATCAAGTTGATCTAGTTTTATCATGACTCATTGCATCAAGTCGTTCTTTTTGGAATCTTTTGAATCCTTTGACATGCAGATCTTATCAAGTGCATGTAGTCCAACCTAGATTACAAGGAAAAATGATGTGAATATTGTCAAGAAACAGGATCTGTCGTCCTTTGATTCATTTGATCCCAATACTTTAGAGGATATTAAAGGTTCTCTTAATGATGTAGAGGTGCAATCATCAATAGATGTAGATCACTCATACTATCAGCATCACAAATCATCTAAATATATTTCATGCATGCAATAATGATGTGGTGGTAAAACAATTATCCAAAAGAATAGAAGAAGTTATGGTATGGAGCATGCTAGGTTACTTGTAAGTGATACAAAAATCAAATATGCATTACAATGTGATTGTTGCTAAAAGAGTTCTCTTGCTACATATGGTTATCAAAAACTAAAGGCACTTTCACATTGTTATTTTTCTTTGATGTAAAATCAATAGGATGCTTTTCTTCTTCAATATTGATACTATGGGTATGTGGAAAGTTTGAGTATTATTTTTTTAGCACAATGATTTGAAGGACAATATTTTAAATATGCTTCAGTCTCATCTTAAAAGAGTCAAATGTTGAATGTCTAAGTATGATTGAGCCAAATGTTACCATTGGTCCTCTAGGCAAGGTTGCACTTTCTTGGATGGAAATGTTCTTTAAGGCACATTGTGAAGTTAGATCAACATCAAGGAGGTTGCATCTTGCATATAATTTTACTAGGAGACTGAACTATATTACATCTACAAGCAAGTTATGCTTCAAAATGTAGACAAGTTTGTGAGCTATCCACACTTCACTAGATTGTGAAAGTCATTCTTTAGCAATGTATCAATCCCTTGGGCAAGTTACTATATGTGTATCCTCTAAATCATGTGAATTCAAGGCCTATTTATAAATACCCTTATCTATGAATTTTTCCTAAATAAAATATAACCCTTTTCTATTCAATCTGTAAATAACCCCTTTATATTACACCCTTATGTATGCAAAAAATGTATAAAAATGGTATTTTAAAAATACCTTATTTTGAACCTACGTGATGCACACATATATTCATGAGTAACTTACATGAGATGAATCCCAAGGAAAGCTAGAATGGGAGAATATCTCAGAGTATATAGCATCTATAGAAATTTAAAAGCTCAATGAAAAAATGCAAGAGATGATGAGGAGCTTCTGATGGCAAAGGAAGCACTACAAATTCATTGGGAAGAGCAATCAATAGAGAGAAAAAAGGCCATGCAACATAAGCCTAAGTATTTTTCTATACTAGAAAGATATATTGGACCTACATTGATGGTATAGACTAGAAAGAGTCACACTTACCTCCTTTCTTCATCTTCTAAAGGATGTGAGTAAAGAAACTCTAGTTGAAATGCACTTAATGGGATGCCTTGTGTACCATGGAAGAGTTCATTCTAGAGTATTCTTTACTTATCCAAATGTTCATAATGATCCTAATATTATGATCACAATTTTGAGCATTTTACTATTTGGTTGGAAGGGTGCTTTAGCACTTATACTTTATTTGCAGTTTTGGATAACATAAGAGAGAATAAAAATCAAATAGTTCTACGCTACCTCAACATGCTTGTACACATGTGGATATTTCAAAAGGTCAAAGTGAATTTTTTGATGGTGATTAATAATGGGTAATTCGCTATATGTATACCCTCTATATCACGTGCGTTCAAGGCCAATTTATAAATATCCTTATCTATGAATTTTTTATTAATAAAACATAACCCTTTTCTATTCAATCTATAAGTAGCCCCTTTACACGGGACCCTTCTGTATGTAAAAAATGTGTATTTTATTTTTTTAAAATCCCTTATGTTGAATCCACGTGATACATACATATATTTATGAGTGACCTCCCCAGGTGATTAATACACATGATCATACTGATTAAATGTTCAGCACATCTTCTAAGTGAGTATCTCGACACATTGCTTTTAGCTTGTTTGAAATGATATGTCATATAGGATGCTCATACATCAAAACCAGTTGTCAAACTTTTTGCACATGGATCAAAGGAAAAAAAGGTAAAATCTTTGCACAAGTTAAATAACCTTAGCTTTCAACATGCATTTCTAATAAAGAGGAAAAAGAAAGGTAGTAGATTACATCTATATAAAAAGCCAATCTCTTTCAATAACGAGTGATTACATCTATATAGAAAGCCAATCTCTTTCAATAACGAGTGATTGCCTTCAAGGGGACTTAAATTCTTGGAGATATATCCCAGATACTATAATGCTTGTAGTAAAACAAAAACCCTTGGATTCCATCAAAGAGGGCAAGAAGGCATGTAAGAAGGGACAAGAGATTGACTATGCCAAATGTATACAAGAACAAAGGCAATTAATTAAGAAAGCAACAAAGTATGCAAGCACATTGGATGGGACCTCGTGGGATTATTTTTTCCAAGACCAAGAGAAAATACTTACAAAAATACAAAATGATGATTGGCATCGAACAAAACCTTTTGCATGGCCTAAAAGTTTGAGTACTATAAATCCTCTTGCAAGGAGCAATGTACAAATGTCAGAGGAGATCCAAAAGTCCTTACATCCTAAGGAGCAAGAAATGTATATTGGTAATAGAATATCTAGAACAACAACTGAGAAGCTACAAGAAATATGGCAGGGTGATATTAATGATATTAAGGTGGGATCACCATTGGTTGAGGATAATGAGATGGGTCATCCATTTTGGATAGGAAAAGTTTTGGAAGTTAAGAAGGATGATACTTTAGGTAAGATATGCTCCATAGAAGTACACTAGTTTCAAACAAAGTATAAGGATGCACTTGCCGGTAAATACACACTAGACATGAACACTACCAAAAATCCTACAACAAAAAAAAGCAACAAAAGTCAAGCCAATGCACAAGCATATTAAAACTTGATAAGGTGGATAAATTACTATATGATCTTTTCCTTACAACAACTGGACATTCCAAGAAGTCAACTGTTGCAATTTACAAAGAGAAAGTTCTTTGTTTGTAGAAAGATGATGATGATGTCAACATGATAATGAGCCTAGAAAAACAGGATGTACTAGAAGTAGAGCCAAAAATTTGGAAAAACAAAGTCTGCATTTAGATAAAGGCAATGCTATTGTTGATAGTAGAGAAGAGGATGCATAATTTAGCTCAAAAGGTGCATGGACAGAAGCTAATGATACTGATGGTGTAATACAAGAGGAAGATAAAGAAGAGTGAATGCCTTACAAAAATAAAATTAATCAAGTTTTTTAAATCTCTTGTTGTTGAAATATCTATTATTTTTTCAATTAGTATAAATTTGGTAAATGTTTTAAAATCTTGCTAGCATGTGTATGTGGAGTCTTGATGAATAGTAAGTTTTTTGTGATGGATAAAAATTGTATGCTTCTCTTATGGTCCCCTTTTAAATTTTCTTTCAAAATATAGGTGCCTTACAAGGTGCCAAATATGATACTATTCAAAAAGTTTACTCATTTTTATATCAAGTTTTCAAAAGATTGACTAAACAATGTGTGATTTTGAATTAGAATATGAAAAAAAGGTAGTTGTTTAGGGAGTCTTTGGAAATATTTCAAATGTACCTCTGAAGATGAAATATTACCCAAAAGGTTTGTAAGTGTGTTTGTAGTGGACCTTATGCTATATGAAGGGCATTTGCATGGAAAAGAGTTAGTTTGCGAAGCATAGAGTAGTTATTTTATAAAGTAGTCCAACAATGATGAGACACAAACTAAATGGTTGAATGAACCTCATTCCTCCAACTCAAAATTTTTCCACCAAAGAAATACTCAAGTAACAAGTATGTTTGGTATAATAGTCCAATCTTACTCTAATAAAACTTTAACAATGGGTTCAACTATTTAAATCAAATGTGTTGAAGTGCTTATCCACTATTTACAACAAATTTGAAATATGTTTTCAATTGTTCAAATCTTCAACGATCATCAATTCTGAGGATAGTCGGTAATAATGTGTTGATGCAGCTTGTGGATACTTTTGAGGATGGCCATTAAGGTTGCGTCAAGAAGTGGATTTTTGTTGGTTGCTCTCTCCCAGTGACTCGTGAGTCTCTATCACATGGCCAAATTATGTCTGCATCACATAGCACCACACAATGTGTGGTGCTGTCTTCTTGAGGCAGTGTTCACCTTTGACGATTCAATATTTATTGTCATATGTCTGATATCATTTGTGCTTTATATGTCTGATATCATTTGTCCCATGTACACGGTAGGGTACTCATGAATGTGGAAGTTACTAGCAGTGTTCACGAAATTTTTTTTTAATAGGAAATACAAAAACCTTTAGACATGTGTAAATGTAGGTTTTTGTCAATATTTATAATTCAAAAATTTATTACTTAAACGTTTAAGATATTTTACATTCAAATTCAAAATCTAACTATCAATAACCTTGTACCAAATAATCTTACATTCTAAAAAATTTAATTTGCAATATAGAGCTTATCACAAAATGAAGTGATTTTGTATTATAGTTGGCATCCTGAATGACAAACAGGGATCCAAGATAATAGAGAGTGAGTGAATGAATCACACAAGGTAGCTTTATTCATACTACAAAAAGAAGCTACTATCTTGAAGCTATATCAAGTGCATCCTAGAAGCTTAACTATTGTCTTTCGACATTGGATGAGTCACATAGTCCCCATACAAATTTTCTTATACAAAGTAAGATATGCAAATGTCCCAAAATTCCATGTTAGGAGTCATCTTCAAGCAAAAAAGCATCATCTGCACATAAAAAAGAGAGGCTACGTGAGCTTCAAAACACCTTTTTAAATATCTCAAAAGTGTATAAAGAGAATGGCAAGACTCAACTCCTTAAGTAGGAGACGAAGAAGCCAATCAGTGAGCAAGTCCACACCTGCAAAACACATAATTTTAAAGCTCAAACATAAGTAAAAGTTACATAAGTATACTTTAAAATAACATGAATTTAAATATAACAAAATATAGAGCATTAAAAACCTTACAAATTAAGGTTGAGGAGCACCATAGATATGCCTTGATGTTTTGCAAATTTTCCATGCTTCAATTGCTTTGGTAAAGTCCATTTCTGGTAGAGTACCACCCTCAATAGAAATCATCATTAAAGCTTCCATATGTGCTATATCAAGCTGATTTCTATTGCATGTCTTTATTAGGTTTTGAATGGAAAAGCCTCTTTCACAAATGGCAGTGCTTGAACACTACAATAATGCAATTTGATTAAGCTTTAATAAGTTTTGATACTTCTCGCATAGCACTGGATTGAAGCTAATTCGAGTCCAAGTATCTTTTAAAGCTAGGTTTTTCCAATCCAAGGAACCTTGAACTTTGAAAATCTGAAATTCCCTCCTCAAGCTCATACCATCAATCACACCTTCATATACATGACTATCAATTGTTTTAGGAGATACATAAAAGTTAATCAAGGCATTCACTTCTTCAATCCCATACATCTTAAAAAGTTGTCCAACGAGGAAGGAAGAGGGACATAATATGTTTAAGTTCTTCAATATGGAGTTGTCTTCAAATCTCTCTCTCAAAGCAGTCAACAATTGAGAGCAATACTCTTTTTGAAAAGTAAGAGCAATATGCAAATCAGTCCCTATCACATATCTTTGTAGCTTCACACCACAAAAACAATCACCTTTTGTAGATGACCTCAAAGATGCCAAGTGACCGGTCTTAGAGCCATAATTAGGAATAATAGGATATCCTTTGCTATCATGATTCCAAGCATTAACATCCACATATGGGTCAACAATAAACTCTAACTCAATGGCCCCAATAGCAACATTAATAATACTAGGAACTGTTGTGACATCCACAAAATCACTCTGAAATATATAGCTCAAATGTGATACATGTTCCAACAAATCAACAAGAAAATGTACACTGTAGACAAACTCAAAGCATGACACCAGCTCTTAAAGAGATGGATTTTGAACGCGCAGAAATTCCAAAAGTGACTCAATAACTTCGCAAATGGTTTGAAGAACTTTGTGCTGGCTTAGCCATTTGATCTTATGAATGTTCTTTACATGAAGTGTAGAACAATCAAACTCTTGCTCTAATTGTTCTAATATTTTTAAATGTGAAGGACTTGATTTTATGAAGGTACAATTTCATTAAGAATCATATCTACTTTGCGTGCATAATCACTTCCCCTCATTGCATCACCTACACATAGATGCACTCGATGTGCAACACAATAGATTGCAGTAAGAAATGGACTACCTTTTTTCAACATAGTAGCAAGGCCATTTTCTTTTCCCACCATTACTGATACACCATCTGATCCAAAACTAACCATCTTTGGCACATCAACTCCATGTTTTACAAAAAATTCTGAAAGCAACGCCTATAATCCTTTTGGTGACTTGTCCTATACTTCTAGCAAACCAAGAAAAGAAACATGTGGCTCATGTCTCCACATGTAGCTGACATACATAATAATATGCGAAGTAGTTGCGACATCCGTAGACTCATCTACATATAGCCCAAAGAAAGAAGATTGCTTTACCTTGTCCATAAGGTCATTTTTCATGGAATCAGCAATAAAAGACACAAACATGGTTGCACCCTTGTCATTGTTACACATGTATTCTGGAACATTTTCAGCACCACAACAACGCAATAGTTCCAATTGTGGACCAAATTTCAAAAAAGACATATTATGCTTTTGCAATGAAATAAGCTACTTTGAACAAACATAGCACACTATCACCTGCATTATCTTGCTGTATTTGTAACCCATTTTCAAATGCCTTTTGATTGTGTCCTTGCACATAAGCTGTAAACTTATATGCCTTGGAGTCTGCATGTTGCTTTATCGCACTAAGTTGAATATTAATGGACCCAGTAGTGCCATACTCACTTTTACACTTCTTATGATTTTTGCATATGTTACAAAACACTCTTCCTAGTGATTTATCAAAACATGCTCACTCAAAGAGAACTACCCAAGATTCATTCCATGTACATCTTGGCTTTTTAATACGAATTGCCTCTTCCTCACCCACATTTTCTGCAATACATGCATCTACCTCCGAGGTACTACCATTGCTTTCAACATTTGAGTACTTAGAGTTCTCTACTTTCATTGATGTAAAGCCTGGTATAGTTAAGAGTGATGTTTGCATTTGATTGTTTTTCTACTGATTATCTTTCATTTTTTGCAATTAAATAAAAGAAAATTAAGATTGCTATTATTTTTATTTCAATAGTTTACCCATGCGTATTAAGGCCTCCTCATAAGATCATTGGAGACCATTGTAAAAGGGGTGTAAGTTACTATACAAACCTTTTTTCACAAACACATGGAAGTAGACAAATATACATCTTCTATCACTTGTCTCTACATTATTTGTGAATCATACCTAAGATTTCAAATGTAACAATAATTATTAACTCCCTAGGGCGACGTTAGTATATTCAGTACTAGAGATGGATGAAATTAAAATTGCTTTTATTTTTATTTCAAAAGTTAACCCCATCAATATTAAGGCCTCCTCATAAGATCATTGGAGACCATTGCAAAAGGGGTGTAAAATATGTAAACCTTCTTCCACTTAGATTAATGGATAACTAGCAACATTCTCATCAAGCTTTTCCCTTCTTTTATTTATTTTCCTGGTCCACCACCCTCCGTCCCAGTTAAACACACATTTGTATACCTAGCAATCACATTACAAAGTCTTTCTCCTACAAGTAGATGCATCCCTCCCAATCTTCTTAGAAAGTGTGTTACTCCAAAGATGTAATGTTCTCAATTATTGAAGGTGTCGACCTCCAGGTTGACTTTAGATTCCATTTCAAGCTCTTATATTGCATAGAAGAACAATTAAGCTTAAACGGGGTGGGCTTGGCCAACCTTGTCAAGGGAGACACAAATTTACATGCAAATAGGATGAGAAAATAATTGAGAAATGAGATTTACTTTCCAAGAGGAGGCAGTGCTGCTTGGTGTCATTGGAGGAGGAAAAAGCACCACCTGCTGGCGCCCGCCCTGAAGGAGGAGGAGGAAGCGCCCGCCGCTCTGATGAAAGCGCCGCTTGATGCCCCGCCTGTGCCCGCCTCGATTACCACCCTAGACAAAGTATGTCGCCAAGGTCTAATGCCTGCCTGGAAGCCCGCCAAATATTATTTTAAGTGCCAGTAATTTGTATCCTATTTTTTATAAAATTCACTAAACCTTTTACTTAAATTTTTAAAGGTAATTTGTTAAAATGTACAATTCATTTTACATTAAACCTCGGTTTTTCGTGAACACTCGTTACTAGCATGTCTGTACAAAGGGCCATACAAATCGTTGAGTGGTGAGATTCAGAACGTGCGTGGAAAGTTAAAACATGATTTAAGTCCTCAAAGTACTGCTGACATTTAAGGCTGCGGCACCGGCGAGGACAGAACAGATCATTTACATATCGATCCTTATTCTGGCTGCAGCTGCTGATGGCACTGGTTTTGACGATGTGCTGCCACGCTGCTCGAGGTAGCCGCCGTAGATGTAGGAGCAGAAGCCCCAGAAGGAGAGGGCAAGGGCGATGCCCTTGAGGGCGTCGAAGTGGTCGCCGAAGAAGACGAGGGCGAGGAGGGGGAGGGCCGGGATCATAGCCGTCATGAGCACGCAGGACATGAGGGACGACGCCGCAAATATCACCCCCACGCCGCCCACGAAGTAGAGCTGCCAGGCCACAGCGGACCACAGCAGCGTCATGGCGTACTTCGTCGGCCCCAGGTTGAAGGCGTGTATCGCCTCGCGATGGATGGCTTTGAGATCTCCTGCGGCCCACATCCCGATCAGCGACACCACGGAGGCCACGATGGAGATGGCCACCTGCAGCAGAACATGCAATCTCGTTCTCTCTCAGTCGACTTAAGTTAAAGCGTCTTCACTCACTTGCGAGGTAGCTTATATGCTAACCTACTTAAAGCGTCAACAACAAATAATACGTACCTGGACCTCCATCACCACCACGAAGCTGCGCTGTGCCTGCCGACCTCCTACTACGCCTTTCACGTACAGCAGCTCGATCAGCGGCAGCAGCAACGCAAACAGGGCCGACGCCGCAATGGTCGTCACGAACCCGACCGCGTACTGCACTTCCGTCACGCCCGGTGGCCGGTCCGTCGGCCCCGCGCTCACCCCCATGAGCACCGTCCCGGCCGTGATGCACACGACGCAGTTTACCACGGACGCCGTCACGCGCTGTCGCACCAGTGCCACCGTGAACAGCGCGTTGAACGCCAGCTGACTCGACGACACGATCGAGTTGGTGCTGACGGACAGGTATGACAGGCCCCAGGAGTACAGCAAGTTGTCGAAGGCAGTCATGCAGCCCAGGGCCGCATAGATCATCGCCAGCGGCGTCAGCGGCGGCCTTAACCCCTGCCACTTGTAGCACACCAGCAGGACCAAGGCTATTACCGGCCAGCCCGTGCTCTCTATCCAGGTGTAAAGCCACCTCCGTGTGCCCCCGTGCGCGAAGTAGAGCCGCCCCAGCAGCGTGCCCGAGGACAGGCCCAGCACTAGCGCTATGCTGCTCACTGTCATCAGCACCCAGAAGCCTATCCCTTTCGCGAACAGTACTGTCCTGCATCTCCAGCTCGTCGACCGTGGGTCCTCTGGCGGATCCCTGCCGCTCATCCCTCTTTCGCAATTGTCTTCTGCAGTTTGATACCACCAGTTGTCAAATACGAGAAAGAAGCCGCAGTGCCAAGTGGCAATAATCAATCTTCTTGACAGATATTAATCAAAGAAGATAACACAGTGGCAACGCTCAAACAGCCGCTCCGACCAAATCACATTAACATGAACCGACAGCATTACGGCGCACAAGAATATTCTAACGGCATCTAGTACCCTGAGTTATATTTTCTTTTTCAGCTGTGGCGGCCCACTGGGCGATAGCTTATATTTCTGTCAGTGCAAGCAACAGTCTTATTAATAGAAGCGCACAACATAAAATTAACGACGGACAAGCATATCATGAATAATAAGAGAGCTGATCACGGTATACAGTGCCCGTCTGGTCTCTTACCACGTTGCTCTAGCAGAGACTCCCCCATCACCACGACTTGCTCATCCGGCCGCTTGAGAGGAGACGTGGACTGCTGACTTTCTGGCTTACGGACTCGACCTCCAAAGAAAGAGTGCCCATCGGTCGTAAAGGGGTAGACCGTAGAGGGAGTGGGACTTTAGGACTGGAAGCGAGAAAAGCTTTCAAGTTTCCTCGGCGGATCGAGTCCCGACCGTCTCAGGCAACAAGCCGAACCTATTTATAAGCTCAATATTGCGCACATGACCCTCATTCTACTATGTGGGAGTCGGCCGGCTGACAACAATGTCAAAATACGTGAGAGCTACAGTTTCATTAATACGAAGTGCCCTGCCACTCCCCATTTTCTTAGAAAATACTAGAGTAGCTAGATACTATGGTCTAGGTTTTGTTGGGTGCATACACGCTCAACGCTCATCATCGTCTTGTCAAAACATTATTCGTGATGCACTCTCTCTACACAAAGTCACCTTTCTCCTATGTGTTTTTCAATATGTAACTATTGCTTTGTTAAATGATATCAAAAGACTTTATAATTTTGGAGGTGAATGTGAGTAGTGAGTTGAAATAGCTAAGCATGTGGCTTCTTGAAAGTTTACTTCTTATTATTAATAAAGCTGTCAAATGACTTTTCTTCATCACATTGTATTCTACTTTTCTTATAGAGATAGGAGTAGACGAAATGACACATCACTTAGACTTTGTAGTGTCCAGACAAAAGATAAAAATAAGAAAAAACCTATTATGGTTGATAGTGGATGGAGCATTGACTACACCCATGCCCCTTTCATTATAGGCCTTGGTAACTCGAGGAGAGGGGGGTTTCACTATATATATATATATCAGACGCATTCAAAACCTATTTATAAATACTCTTGTGTATAAATTCTCCCTATATAAAACATAAACCTTTTCTGTTCAATATGTACATGATCCCTTTATACAACACCCTTCTGTATGGAAAAATTGTATCCAAATAACATTTCAAAAATGCCTTAGCTTGAGTCCACATGATACAAACACATATTCATGAGTGGCTCCCCCAAGCTTGGTACACTCTATTACATTAGATTATCCACCTAATCTTATCCATCTACTCATTTACCTTATTGGTTAAATTTTGAGGTGATTATAGGCCAATGATGTTAATATAAATACTCATGTTTTCACTTTTAGCCTGACACTTTATTTTCTTTTCATTCTTATTCCATAGGCATTCATTCATGCATTTAAAGTTTGTTGCTATCATGCATCAATTGAACATCTTCTTTTTCAAAAGAATAGGTGAAAGTGAAGGACACAACGCAATATCATGTCTCATCTCATTGCTATCCACAATCTTCGTGTTAGGCCTCTTTCCATTTACTCAAATTTGAGAAGTTGACATGCACCATTATTAAGTTGGACCTCTTAAATGGAGCTTTACTTAATATAGATCGATTTATTGTCTGCCATCAATGATGGAAATAAGAATCCTCCCATGAATGACCAAGAATTCCTATGGTAGAAGCAAAAAGTTGCACCTGACTCAATGGAGATCTTTTTATAGTGCAATCATTGAGACATTCAAATGGCACATAGCTTGAATATTTATCCATGATATGTTCCATTTGAGGAGGGGTCTATAGTTCTACCACTTAGAGGACATCCAGTATGGAGAGTAGTTATGCATCCAACAAAAACATAGTCCGTGAACATGGACAAAAAGTATTGAGGAGCTTGAAGCTTCAAAAGTGTTGGCAAGTTTGTGAAGTAGGTTGATTGTAGAAACAACCTTTTCTAACTGAGAATCCAAGACATCTCATTATTCAAGCTAGTGTAGTGCAAGGGATAAAAGATTTATCTTTCTACGTTTGAGAAGTTCCATCTTATGTATGTCTTGAGCAAGCAAAAAGAAGGGAATTTTCAAAAGCTGGCAATCTGTAGAGGTGTTTTTCTTGTTGTATCTTATTCTAAGTTAGATGCAATTGATGATAGATGATTAGTAGGTTCTATTTGGTAATTTATTATGATGCAAAAATGTGATGAAGAAACTCTTTATCCATTCCAATGGAAGAATGTACTAGCATCTCTTGATACTCAAAAATTAACCTTCATAGACTATATTAATGTGTTATGTACATTGCATTTTTGTATGTAAGACACATGGAGGAGGTGTACACAAAATTCTTTATGGCTCTATCATGTAGATATGAGTATTGTACTTTGGACTCTAAGTATAATAGATTCTAATGATATGGTTGCGAGATTAGGTGGAGGTGAATGGGATGAACATCTTTATGTACTCATCTTCACAGCCATGGAAGCCATACTAGAGTAGACCTATTGAGAGTTTCTTTGTCGATAGAAATTATAAATGCGTTCCATAATGATCTAACTTGTTAGCAATACACTCTAAAAGAGAGGAGATGCTTACTAGAGTATAAGTTCAAGTTTGAAACATTTACCCCTTGTGATCAAGGACCTTGTGTTTTAAGAAGAACCTTAAGGAACAACAATAAAGTTTGCTCAAGTGCTACAATTGAGCTCAAAGGATAATAGAGGCAAAGCATAGTTTCTCCTAGTGAACCTTTAAGGTATAAATCTATATTGCTAGTCTTGTGAGGCAACGTTCAAGTCATACAAAGCGTAGCACTAAGGTCATAAAACTCTACCAACACTCTTTGATATTTCTCAATCATGCAGGTCCTTGTGGATTTTTTCTAGTAGTCGAGTGTGTGTGAACGTATTAACCATAATTAAGGTCAACATATTCAAAAGCATATTATATTTACATTCCATATTCAATTAAATTCAATTAATCCAATTAATCCATTTAGAGACATAATGTAAAGGTATTTACAATTATGTCCAAACTCAACCCATTACATGCTTATGCAATAGGGGTCCAAATCATACATACAAACATGTTATTATTATTTAAAAAGAATGCAAGTTTGATTGCAAGTTGCAATTGAAGTGAGCTTATATTGTTTTCTCACATGTTGTAGTCAAGATTCGAAAGGTTCAATGATAGCTCCACACTATTTCACTTTTGTTGATAAAAACATTTATTCAAGCTAACATGAAGTTCTTGTATTGACTCAACACTATCATTTGACAATATATTGCTTCATTGCAATCTATTATCAAAGACAAGTAGAGCATTGGCAAACAATATTACAATTTTCATAACCAAGTTCTTAATTAGTTCCACTTCAATTAATAAGCTAGCCTTTACCAAATTTTTTAGAGGAGCCAGAAAACCTTTAGACAAAGATAGGGTCCAACTTTGAAAAAGACTCATACTCAGGTAGTCAAAAACTCAAAAGAGCTAGATAAGTTTAGAGACAAAACAAACTCATTTGTTGAAAATTCTCCTTAGAAGATATGATTTTACAATCTTATTGAGGATATCTTTTGATCAAAAGAAAATCTTAGAATGGTTAGACAAAGTAGGTGTTGTAAGATCTATGGAGAAATATCTAATTCAGACTACTATAGGAATTCATCCCTCTCTTGAATTTACCAATGAATGCTGAGGTATTAATTTTATTTATTGAATTGGGTAAAGTTGATTATTGGGCATTTTTAGGTAAATTTCAACTCACAAAAAGAGATAAATGAACCCCCATATAAAATGCCAATTAGTTCTTTCTTCATGATTCTTGCATCTATATTATTTCAAAGTGTGCTAAAATTTACTCTTTGGAAAAAACATAAACCTTTAAAATGATTGTGAGAAATGGTTTTTTTGAGAGCATTCTCAATACAATAGTAAACAATGCTGAATTATAAATGATCCATCATATTCCTAAAACTCAAGCACTCTTGAATATATGACCATGTAAGTATGGAGTTTTTTTGCAATCAAAATCCTAAGTTTTTCATAAAGAATTTATGTCACTAACTTGAGCTTCTTCTCATCTCTATATTTTCTTGTCTATTTAAGAACTTTCATCATTGTATCATTTTATGCCGAGAAACAATATTGTTATGATTCCTCTATTGCGCTAGTAACGACTACGCTAGATTGACTGTAAATAGTAGCTCTTGTCCTTGATTAGATCAGTACTCACTAGTATAAGAATGATACACATGCATCAAAATGAGACTTGAAGGAACATACTAGCCTTAAAATGTGCTAATGTGAGTCTTCAAGCAAGGCTCAAATGTTTCTTATGTTTTGCTATAACGCCATTTTGAAAGTCGGCTTATTAAAGAGACAGATTTTGAACTTTATTTAACACAATTTTAACTTACAACAAGTAGTCACATACTATTAAGAATGGATATTTTTAATAAAGACTTAAGCAACTTTTCTTTACACAAAGAAATGAAATATGAACATCATTTCATCCTTTCTTCAAGACTCTCCTCACTATCTTCTAAGGCAAACATGTTCCTTGCTACATTGGAATTTACATGAAATGTGACTCTCATATTCTTTAATATAAGTTCTTTTAATCTGTCATGGTAACTTGGATTTTTATTGTCTACTAAAAATAATTTAAAAGTAGAGAAGACAGTATAACGAGTACTAAAGAAGTTGAAGCAAGAGCGAGAAAAATCTTCATGGCAAAAGATAGGCTCTAGGTTATAGAAACATTTATACTTAAAGAATCATAAATTCAAGTGAACTCTAAAAAGGTTTAGAGACATACAAAACTCATTTCTTCATCATCATTCATGTAATGTGTTGAAAATGTAACTATAAATAGATAATTTCACAATTTCATATTAAAGGTTTTGGATTGAAACTAGAGAGCATTAATACAATCATAAAAGTGTTTATTCTCAAGAGCGTTCTGAATAGAATAGTAAAATAATGACGTGTAATTGACTCTGTTGTGTCCCTAAATCATTTAAACTTACTCTTGCATATATAATCATATAATGAAAGTGTTTTTTGAAATCCAAGCCCTAAATCATTTTTGAAGCTCTTAGAACTCTTGCTTTAGCTTCTCTATATGTTCATTTCTATATTATAAAACTCTCATCCCCACATTCTCCTGTATGCCATAGCTTTACCCTTCTAGCTTTGAAACCCTCATTCTACATCAATAGATGAGTTAACTCCATGGCATATATCTCTAGTTTTTTGAACCCTATTCTTGGCTTTGGACAACCCTCTAGTTCAGCCCTGAATGCCCCTTTTATGCTTTTGGACTACCATGAATTGTGCTTAATTCAAAACAACATGCTATTTCTGTTTTTTTAATTCAAGACAACACTGAGAATGTTTTTAATTCTCTATAAGAAATACCTTTCATGAAGCCATGTGAACCCCTTTATGATAATTCTTTTCGTGCCTCTTATTCTCATTCTCCTTTTCCTCTTTCTCTCATCTGTTTTATACATCATAGTGTATTGTATACTTCCTTGCTATCCCAAGATGCAAGCACCTATTCATGGCCTAAATTTGCAATCCTAAAAAACTCTATGCTTGATATTCATCACTTCATATTGTCATGTGGTCTCAAGTCCAATGGCCGATATTGTAAAGGTTTGTGTTCTCAAGGATTTTAATGATATGCATTTAGGATACTAGAAGCCTTATTCTCTTGAGATATTAAGCTCATTTGAGACACTATAATGAACTCAATAGGTACATACATATCCACATGATACCAAGTATCAAACCTTAGAAAGTCATGTTGTTGAAGCGTTTGGGGTCGAAAGTCTACCACACGGGTAAGAGATAGGAGGGTGAAGGGAGATTTAGGGAGAGGAGTAGATGGAATAGAAGGGGTTCGAAGAAAGAGAAGATATAGAAGAATACTCAGAGAGGTAAAGCTTGTCTATTTATTTCAATATTATGAAAACATAAATCTCTTGTAGACAAAAATGTGCATAAAACAATACCTTCCTCTATGCTGCTCAGACCGCCAATCTGGTGTTTCCATTGGCTCCAAAAGAGATGTTAAATACCAAGACACCTGGCCAGAATTTTGCTAGATCACTCCTTGATCTCCCAGTTTGAAGTGTTGTTCACTGCCTAAAAACTGCGATCGTGTGTTGCACAATTTCGCCAATCCTTCTTTTTACATAAAATCCTCCCAAAATGGCTGGAAGCTACATGCTTTTTTTTACATGTCATCCTATTTTATATTTGTCCATAATTTTTAGATTTTTATAAGAGATAATATCTAAAATATTAAAAATTGGCTAAACTTGTCCAAAAATCTAAAATATTTGGATCATCCACACTATGAATACTTACATTAATGACTAATATGGCATTGGCTCTCTAGATCAATAAAAAAGTCGCACTCTAGAGTTTTTCATACTATGTGCGCGTAGCGGCACGACATCCACCACTGTCAAAGCGTTTGGGGTCAAAAGTCTACCACGGGGGTAAGAGATAGTAGGTTGAAGGGAGATTCAGGGAGAAGAGTAGATGGAAGAGAAGGGATTCAAAGAAATAGAAGATGTAGAAGAATACTCACAGAGGTGAAGCCTATCAATTTATTTCTGCATTATTAGAAGATAAATCTCTTGTAGACAAAAAGGTGCATAAAACAATACCTTCCTCTGTGCTGCTCAGACCACCTATCTGATGTTTCCATTGGCTCTAAAAGGCAAATAAAATATCACGACACCTAGCCAGAATTCTACTTGATCACTCCTTCTTCATCTCCCAGTTCGAAGTGTTGTTCACTACCTAAAAACTGCGATCACTACAAGGAAACACAAGTATAGCGATGGCGGGTAGCGATGCAGGAATAGCAGTGTCGTTATTTAGCGACGGCCCACATGGAAAAAAGAAAGGGCCGAAACGTGAGCGTGTTTCATTTCGCACATTCGTGAGACATTTCGAGAGGGAGAGCGAGAGAGAGAGCGACGGTTTTGCATAGAGGGTGAGAGAGGGAGAGGAAGAAGGCTTGCCGCCGCCGCCGCTGTCGTTCGCAAAGGAGAGGAGAAGCCGCCGTCGCGAAGAGGAGCTGTCAAACCCTCGCCAAATCTTTAGGATGCGTCCATGCTCTCTCTCTTTTGCTTGTTTAGGGTTTAATTTGTGTATATTGAGAGAGGGAGAGGAAATGAGAGAGAAAGAGAGGGAGAGGGAGGGAGAGAAAGAGAAAGAGAGGGGGAGAGAAAGAGAAAGCGAGGGAGAGGGAGAGGGAGGGGGAGGAAATGAGAGAGGGAGAGGGAGGGAGAGAAAGAGAAAGAGAGGGAGACACTACAACAAAAAGGCTCCATAGACGCGCTTGTAGACGCAATATTTGAATTGTGAAAAAAAATACCGGGCGCATTTATTAATGCGTCTATTTTCGTGTCTACAAAATCGCGTCTAAAAGCGCGCTTATGATCAGAGTTACACGCACACTTAGACGCGCCTATAGACGCGCGTATAAACGCGCTACGTAAATATATAATCATATTTATAAAGAAGTGGACATATTCATATTGTGCGTCTATACAAGCGTGTATCTACGCGTCTAAAACCGCGTTTACTCTGAAATTTTTTGACGAGAATAGACACGCATTTATCCTGTAATTTAGACGCGCTGATAGACGCGCAAAACAGAGGTATGAAAAAAAAACCAGAGAGCATGTGGCTTTGCAAGCCACATGCTCTCTGGTTTTTTTTCCCCCATCAACATCAAATTGTATGCTTAGGGAAAATAGAGAAAGATTATTTCGAAGATTGGATACTGAAAACAAAACAATGTATGTAGCACACGAAATTTCATATATATAGATGAAACGTTTTTACATTATGAGTTCTAGTGCTTGTGACATCATGGTCGCAAGCACTAGCTGAAAGTAATACATATCAAAAATGAAAATTACAAGCCAAGGGGAGGCATGCATGCATGGGGCTCCTCTATATCTCCTCAGAAGAGGCATCATCATCGCTACCACCACCGTTGCCTGTGCCGCTGCCGTTGCCGCCACCGCTACTGCTAGTCCCCCCTTCGCTATCCTCAACTGCATCAGGGTTCACCTACACAAAGGATTAAGGTATATAAATACCATTACAAACAATAAATTAGAGTTATCTTTACTTTTCATGTAAAAAATAAAACATACCTCTTCTGGTGGTGGAATCCTCATGGCGTGATTATATTGCTCCTCCGTGATGAGTCCCTCCTCGTAGAAATGCTGCCAAGTGGACGCCCGGTTATGACCTCGATGGTAGCCTACCTCTCTAGGAGTAGGCATCCTACCAACGATATGGAACTACAAAACAATTTGAATATACAACGTATTAAAACACACTACATAATGAAGTGAAACAAATTACAAAATTTAAATTTTTTTAAAATCAAATAATACTTACAAACTTAGCCTCCCATGACTCCCTGCCACCCAATCCATAATGCGACGATCCCATGGTTGCCATGTAGATACGTTGCGCCTCTGCATGCTGGCGACTTGTCATTTTCTCCGTTGCTCTCTTCTTGGCCTCTTTCCACTCCTTGCGGTGGCAATTGGGTGGTTGGCCATATCCAGGGTGCCCCTGCTCTTGTCTCCACAATGACTCCTTGGCGCACGTCATAAGGTGAGACCTCTTGTTATGAAGCGCGTCTCTCACCTTTGACCGTTCCCAATCATCTGAGAATCGTGAATTCTTGGGATTAGGGTACCTTTTATGTACTGCCCGCAGCACCTCTTGCCACAAACCATTTTTTTGGTGCTTGAAGGGAATCATGCAATCTTTGTATGTGGCATGCACGACACTCCTCAAGTAGGCTATCACTTCCCTCCCCTCAAAGTCATGCAAGATACCACCAACATCAGTGATAGAGTAGTACATTTGTGGAGGCTCACCTCTCTCATTTTCCGGTGCGGGTGATCGAGAACCACCACCTAGGCAACCCCCACAAAGCCCTCGACCTCCTCGTCCTCCCGCACCGCTCTCCCTCCTCCCTCGATGTGTACTACCCTCTAGCTCACTTGATACACGTGCCTCTGCAGATGTACGTGCTTCGGCCGATCCATGTATCTCAGCTGATCCCTGTGTAGGCAAAGATGTGATAGGTGTCCCAGACATCACACTAAAAACCTCATCTGCAGTGGGAGGGCGACCAAGATAATTGGTCATCTCCCCCATGAATTCCTCCTTGTTGAATGGGGTGCTGGAGGATCCAGGATTCCACATCTACACAAGAAAAATCATATTACCCTGTGTAGATAAAACATATTACATACAATGTCTATACCTGCGTCTCTGTGCGCGTCTACTCTCTGTGGGCGTCTGTCATAGCGCGTGTATCATCGCGTGTACACTGTAGAGCACACGCGCCGGCACACGTGCTCAAGGACGCACCCCCAGAGAAACATTTTTTGCGTCTATATTTGCGTCTACACTGAGATGTAGACGCGCTATCAGACGCGCTCGGTCGGTTGATTTTAGTAGACGACCGCCATTGATGATTTACAAAATGCAATACATAATGGAATCACAAATCCTAAATACACAGACAGAGCAGAGAGAGGAAGAGAGAAACAAAGAGAGAGAGAGAGAGAGAGAGAGAGAGTCAGCTTGGGTGTTTGGTGTGGCGGGTGGTGGCGCTTCTTCCTTCTCCTTCTTCCTCTCCTTGATAAGTTACCCTCCCTTGATGCTTACTTGCTTGCTTGCTGCTTCTTCTTGTTCTCCTCTATCTTGTTCTCTCTTTCTTCCTCTCCTTGGCTTTCCTTTTTCCCTTCTTGTGTGTTTAAAATGAAAGAAGAGGTGAGTCATGAGGAGATGAGGCATGAAGAGACTGCATGTCGGCTAAACTCAAGCTTCAGAACTGCAAAAAACGTAGGAAAGGAAAGGCGTAGTTTGAAAAGAAACGATTTAAGTATGATTTGAATTTTGACGTGTGCATCTATTTTTGTGTGTATAAGTGCGTCTATTTGCACGGATATATAGACGCAAAATTCGCGTCTATTTACACGCACGTTTACATGCTCTTATAGACGCTGTGATAGACGCGCCCGACTTTGCGTGTCTAACATGTGTGTCTATGCCTCGTTTCCGTTGTAGTGAGAGGGAGAGAGAGGGAGCGTACATTCTCTCTCTCTTTTACTTTTGCTTATATGATTTGTGTATATATATTGAGAGAGGGAGAGGAAATGAGAGAGAAAGAGAGGGAGAGGGAGAACGAGGAAATGGGAGAGGGAGGGGGAGGGAGGGAGAGAGAGAAAGAGAGGGAGGGAGAGTGTATTCTCTCTCTTATTTTTTTTGAATAATTTGTGTATAATGAGAGAGGGAGAAGAAATGAGGGAGAGAGAGAGGGAGAGGGAGAGGGAGAGGGAAATTAAAGAGAGGGAGAGGGAGGAAACGAGAGAGGAAAAGGGAGGAAATGAGAGAGGGAGAGGGAGGAAGAGAGAGAGAAAGAAAGGGAGAGGGAGAGGGGGAGGAAATGGGAAAGGAAGAGGGAGGGAGAGAGAGAAAGAGATGGGAAGGAAATGAGAGAGGGAGAAGGAGGGAGAGAGAGAGGGACGGAGACATTAAACATAATAGGAAAATGAGAGAGGGAGAGGAAATGAGAGAGGGGGAGGGAGGGAGAAGAAATGAGAGAAGGAGAGGAAGAGAGCAAAAGAAAATGAGAGAGGGAGAGGAGAGAGAAAAAAGAGAGAATGAGAGGAGAGAGAAAAAGAGATAAGATGTTAAACATAATAGGAAAAGAGAGAAAGAGAGGGTGTGGGTGAGGGTGAGGGCGAGGAAGGGAGAGTAAATGAGAGAGGGAGAGGAGAGAGAAAGAAATGAGAGAGGGAGGAGAGAGAAAAAGATAGAAACATAATAGGAAAAGAGAGAAAGAGAGGGTGTGGGTGAGGGTGAGGGCGAGGGAGGGAGAGTAAATGAGAGAGGGAGAGGAGAGAGAAAGAAATGAGAGAGGGAGGAGAGAGAAAAAGAGAGAAATATTATTAAACCTAATGGAAAAAGAGAGAAAGAGAGGGTCAGGGTGAGGGAGGGAGAGGAAATGAGAGAGGGAGAGAAAGAAAGAAAGGGAAACGAGAGAGGGAGAGGAGAGAGAAAAAATGAGAGAGGGAGAGGAGAGAGAAAAAGAGAAAAATCATTAAATCTAATAGAGAAAGAGAGGGTCAGGGTGAGGGAGGGACAGGAAATGAGAGAGGGAGAGAGAGAGAGAAAGGGAAATGAGAGAGGGAGAGGAGAGAGAAAAAGGAATGAGAGAGAGAGGAGAGAGAAAAAGAGAAAAAATAATTAAACCTAATAGGGAAAGAGAGAAAGCGAGGGTTAGGGTGAGGGAGGGAGAGGAAATGAGAGAGGGGGAAAGGAGAGAAAGGAAAATGAGAGAGGGAGAGGAAAGAGAAAAAGAAAAAAAATCATTAAATCTAATAGAGAAAGAGAGAAAGAGAGGGTTAGGGTGAGGGAGGGACAGGAAATGAGAGAGGGAGAGAAAAAGAGAAAGGGAAATGAGAGAGGGAGAGGAGAGAGAAAAAGGAATGAGAGAGAGAGAGGAGAGAGAAAAAGAGAGAAAGGAAAATAAGAGAGGGAGAGGAGAAAGAAAAAGAGAAAAAAATCATTAAAGCTAATAGAGAAAGAGAGAAAGAGAGGGTCAGGGTGAGGAAGGGACAGGAAATAAGCGAGGGAGAAAAAGAGAGAAAGGAAAATGAGAGAGGGAGAGGAGAGAGAAAAAGGAATGAGAGAGAGAGAGAGGAGAGAGAAAAAGAGAAAAAATCATTAAACCTAATAGGGAAAGAGAGAAAGAGAGGGATAAGGTGAGGGAGGAAGAGGAAATGAGAGAGGGGGAGAAAGAGAGAAAGGTAAATGAGAGAGGGAGAGGAGAGAGAAAAAATGAGCGAGAAAAAGAGAAATAATCATTAAACCTAATAGAGAAAGAGAGAAAGAGAGGGTGAGGGTGAGAGAGGGAGAGAAAATGAGAGAGAGAGAAAGAGAGAAAGGGAAATGAGAGATGGAGAGGAGAGAGAAAAAGAAATATGAGAGAGAGAGGAGAGAGAAAAAGAGATAAAAATCATAAAACCTAACAGGGAAAGAGAGAAAGAGAGGGTCAAGGTGAGGGAGGGAGAGGAAATGAGAGAGGGAGAGAAAGAGGGAGGGAGAGGAAATGCGAGAGGGAGAGAAAGAGAGAAAAGTAAATAGGAGCTTACAATAAGCTTAGGGTACTATGATAGTGTGTACTAAGAATGAGTCCACCTCACTAAGAATAGGATTGGCGATTCACCTCATTAAGAATGAGTCCATCTAGGTACAAAGGATACAAATACATTATCCTAGAAACTACATTATAGAAGCTTCCACTTATGTTGGCACAAGGGTACCATCATATTTCACCCTCCCCCTCTCTATATTTGTGTATGTATCTACGTACAAAGAGTACAAATAAAAATAGACAGAAAAGAAGCCAAATAGACAAATGTAACAATATGTGGGTATAATAGTCACTGTTACAACTTCTCTTCTTCTTTACTACCCATATTTGCTATTGTACCCAAGTATTATGAAGGCAGATAGATAGATAGAAAAATAGATAGATAGATAGATAGATAGTATCATAGTACCCTAGTATGTACTACCTTGTACCTATTACATACTATCATAGTACCCTAGAACCTCACATTTACTGCATAATGCTTAAGATAGCCTAGCAGCTGCTACATAGTATCATAGTACTGGATACTTGGCACTATGATATTAGAGTACTAGCACTACAACAAAAAGGCCTCTTAGACGCACTTTTAGACGTGATTTTTGAATTGAGAGAAAATCTTACAGGCACGTCTACCTGCCCGTCTATTTGTGTGTCTATAATCTCGCGTCTATAGTCGCATGTATGAAGAAATTTACACACAGAAATAGCGCTCACCCTCCCCCTCTCTATATTTGTGTATGCATCTACGTACAAAGAGTACAAATAAAAACAGACAGAAAAGAAGCCAAATAGACAAATGTAACAATATGTGGATATAATAGTCACTGTTACAAATTCTCTTCTTCTTTACTATCCATATTTGCTATTGTACCCAAGTATTATGAAGGTAGATAGATAGATAGATAGATAGTATCATAGTACCCTAGTATGTACTACTTTGTACCTATTACATACTATCATAGTACCCTAGAACCTCACATTTACTGCATAATGCTTAAGATACCCTAGCAGCTGCTACATACTATCATAGTACTGGGTACTTGGCACTATGATATTAGAGTACTAGCACTACAACAAAAAGGCCTCTTAGACTCACTTTTAGACGCGATTTTTGAATTGAGAGAAAATCTTACAGGCATGTCTACCTGCCTGTCTATTTGCGCGTCTATAATCTCACGTCTATAGTCGCATGTATGAAGAAATTTACACTCAGAAATAGACGCGCTCACCCTCCCCCTCTCTATATTTGTGTATGCATCTATGTACAAAGAGTACAAATAAAAACAGACAGAAAAGAAGCCAAATAGACAAATGTAACAATATGTGGGTATAATAGTCACTGTTACAAATTCTCTTCTTCTTTACTATCCATATTTGCTATTGTACCCAAGTATTATGAAGGTAGATAGATAGATAGATAGATAGTATCATAGTACCCTAGTATGTACTACCTTGTACCTATTACATACTATCATAGTACCCTAGAACCTCACATTTACTGCATAATGCTTAAGGTACCCTAGTAGCTGCTACATAGTATCATAGTACTGGGTACTTGGCACTATGATATTAGAGTACTAGCACTACAACAAAAAGGCCTCTTAGACGCACTTTTAGATGTGATTTTTGAATTGAGAGAAAATCTTACAGGCGCGTCTACCTGCCCGTCTATTTGCGCGTCTATAATCTCGCGTCTATAGTCGCATGTATGAAGAAATTTACACGCAAAAATAGACACGCGGTAGACGCGCATATACACGCGTGAATACAACCGCATAAAAAACCAAAATTGTTATTTATTTAATTTCTTTTGTGCATCTACCAGCACGTCTACATGGCAAATTAGATGGGCATATAGACACGCCCATAGACGCGCTTTTACAAGTGCTGATAGACGCAAACGCAAAACCAAAGATCTAATTTTAAAAAAAAGATATTTAATTTCTTTTTTAAAATTTGAATTATGTAGCGCGTGTATGAGTGCGTGTACTCTGCATTTTAGACGTGATTATAAACGCGTATTTTCTGCAATTTAGACTCGCAGATAGACACGAAAAAGAGAACTGGGAAAAAAACCAGAGAGCATGTAACAAAGCAACTACACGCTCAAAACCAGAGAGCATGTGGCAAAGCAACCACATGCTCTCTGGTTTTTTTTCCCCTTCCATACATCAAATTGTGCATTTTGGAAAAACACAATGGATCTGAAAGCACGAGAATTGAAAACAAAAATCCATGTATTCATTATAGATAAAAACGTATTTACATGGAGAGTTTAAGTGCTTGCGACCTAAAGCATGGCCGCAAGCAGTAGGCTCAAAGATGGATAATAGATATACAAGAAAACAAGGCCATAGAGGAGGTATGGTGCTCCTCTACGAATCTGAAGAAGAAACATCTTTGCTAGCACCACCATGGCTACTAGCATCGCTATCCCCCTACTCGCTATGCTCCACATCACGGTTCGCCTACACATACAAAAGATCAATGTTGCTTACGTACAATTACAAAGAAAAAGTTATAATTAGCTATACTTTTAATAGGAAAGTAAGAAAAACATACCTCCTCTGGCTGTTGAATCCTCAAAGCCTAGTTGTATTGCTCCTCAATGATGAGACCCTCCTCATAGAAGTGAAGCCATGTGGCTGCGCAGTTATGGCCTCAATGGTAACCTACCTCTCTAGGAGTAGGTATCCTACCAACGATAGTAGTTTGCAAAACAATTATGATATATACAAATAATTATGAGACACAATATATTAGAACAAATTATATAAATAATTGAAAGAAATATAAATTTTAAAAAACTAGAAATCAAAATATACTTACAAACTCTGCCTCCTACGACTCTGTGCCGCCCGATCCATAATGCGATAATCCCATGGTTTCCGTTTGGATGCGTCGCACCTCTACGTGCTGGCGACTCTTCACTTTCTCTACTGCTTTTTTCTTAGCTTTCTTCCACTTTATGCATGGCACATAGGTGGTTGGCTATAGGCTCCACGCCCCTCCTCTCGTCTCTGTAGTGACTCCCTGGCACATGTCATGAGGTGAGATCTTTTGTTGTGCAATTTCCTTTTTTTTGTGCGTCCCCCAATCATCCAAGAATCGGTGACCCTCAGGATTTGGGTACCTCCTATGGACTGCCCTCAACACCTCCTGCCACAAGCCGCTTTTTTTATTCTTGAAGTAAACGAAATAATCTTTATATATCGCATGCATGACGCTCCTCATGTACGCCATTACATCCCTTCCTTCATCATCATGGAAGATGCCACCAGTATCTATAACTCTATAGTACTGGCGTACAGGCTTCTCTACATGACCTTCTGGTGAGGGTGATCGCTCGCCACCTCCTAGGCAACCCCCACACAAGCCTCGTCCTCCCCCTCGACTCTCACTCCTCCCTCTCTGTTGACTACCCTCTGCCTCGCTGGATACATGTGCTTTTGCAAATGCACATGCATCGGCTGACGCTTGTGCTTCAGTCGATGCATGTACAGGTGCTATACGTGGAGTACCTACAATTGGAGTTTGGACATTTGGTATTTGGGAAGCAGTGCTAGGCAAAGATGTCAGAGGCGTTCCAGACATGACGCTGAACATCTCATCTACTGTGGGAGAGCGGCCAAGGTGTCTAGTCATCTCTCCCATGAAGTCTTCCTTACTAGGAAAACCTCCAAAAAATGCATTGACCCCTCTGTCGAACAAGCCTAATGTATCATTCACGCGATCCAAATCTGGGTCATTGCTAGATGAACCAAGATGCGACATCTGCAAACAAAACACAAGAAAACGACAAATTCGTACAATTCCAGATTTAAAAAAAAAAAAATCAGAGCTGGCTGGCACGTGTATAATTGCGTCTAAAATGCAGGATAGACGCGCTCTCAGACGCATCCCTGAGGTCAACCCTCCTGTCAGAGCGTGTGTATATCCTTATCTGAGGTGCAGCATAGACGCGCTCTTAGATGCAATTCTAAGTCAATGCTTCTGGGTGCACGTATATCCTTGCACGTGTATTCTCGCATCTCACATGCAGGATACATGCGCCTAGAGACGCGACTCTAAAGTCAAATCTTCTTCTGTGCAGAGCGTGTGTATTCTCGTGTCTCAGACAACGCAGAATACACGCGCTATGAGACATGACTGCAGACGCAATGACAGTAAACATAGCTTCGCATCTATACATGCGTCTGTACTGAAATTTAGATGCACTGGAAAATGCGCTCAGTCGACTGGTTTCAATCCGACAACCGCCATTCATGATTTATTTGTGCTATAAAATATTCAATCATAGATCCTAATACACATAGAGAGAGAGAGAGAGAGGACTCACCTTGGGTGTTTGGTGTGGCGGATGGTGGCTCTTTTTCCTTCTCCTTCTTCCTCTCCTCGGTGAGTTACTCTCCCTTGATGCTTGCTTGCTGCCTGTTGTCTTCTCCCTTTGCTTCTTCTTCCTCTTGTTCTCCTCTCTCTTGTTCTCTCTTTCTTCCTCTCCTTGGCTTTCATTTTTTTCCTCTTGTCTCTTTGAAGTGAAAGAAGAGGTGAGTTATGAGGAGGTGAGGCATGAAGAGACTGCATGTCGGCTAAACTCGAGCTTCAGAATGCGCAAAAAACGCAGGAAAGGAAAGGCGCAGTTTGAAAAGAAGTGATTTAAGTATATTTTGAATTTTGATGTTTGCGTCTATTTTTGCGTGTATATGCACGTCTAAGTTTACGTAAACGCGCTTATAAACGCGAAGTTAGACGTGCAGATAGACGTAGATTTAGACGCGTAGGTAAACACAGATATAGATGCGCATTTAGCTTTTATCATGAATTTTTGTTTTTAAAATAAGTTTGATAGTAAGTTCTTATCATAAGTTTTTATGTATTTGTGATAAGTTTTGTGTATTTAAAATTGAGATCTTAGAATAATTAATACGCCAGCTTGAAGTTTTTATGTAAATATATGAATAACAAATTTGATATTGTCATGAATTAGGTTTAATCATGTCATCATTCTCACCTAGTGTGGTGTATGCTGATGAGTCAACGAGCACATCCTCAAGTGAGGATGAAACATTACGTCTTCATAATCAAGATGCATGGCTACGATGAAAAATTAAATGCATGTGTGATCGTTGTTGAGGGTGTATTTTTCGAGCACGTCAAGTTGCAATGTCACACCTCAGCATGTATGGAGAATGGGACTGAGAATAATCACCGGTATTCATTGTTTTTTTTAACACTAAGATTGCTAGTCTATGTTACTCAATATATATCAACATATATGAAATTCCCTTTTGTGGTTGAGCAGGATGCAGTGCCACATCCTCAGATGCTCCCTCCCGCACGTCGAGAGGCTGCAAAACGTCGGTGCAAGGAGGCAGAGTCTTCAAGAAGAGTGGAGACTGACGACCATGATAGTAGCCCTCATGAAGTGTCCCATCAAGTTGTAGAGGATGAGATTTTGGACAACGTGGTACACCATCTATTTTCGCAACCGGTTCAGGGAGAAGGTCACTCTAGAAAGCTAGATGACCCACTATACATAGCGTCATCTACTCTGTTGTATGAAGGTTGTACGTACTCCGTTCTTCGTGCATCCCTCGAGATACTTAACTTGCAAACAATTTATGGATGGAGTAATGTCAGTTTGAATGGGTTATTGAAGTAGGTATCAATTCAGTTTGGCTTATGAATCATAATATTAATTTTTGGCTTATGAATCATAATATTAATTGTTCTATTTTGAAATCAGACACAAATATATGTTGGTGGCTTTTTAACTCACTTTTAAAAATATATGTAGGTTATTATCACAAATGCTTCCAAAAGGAAACCAATTACCAACTAAGAGAGAGCAAGCAAGACATTACTTGAAATCTCTAGGAGGCCTCGATTATGTCAAGATCCATGCATGTGTCAATGATTGTGTCTTATTTCGTGGGATTCATGAGTTCGCACGAGAGTGTTCTGTTTGTGGCGAATCAAGATATGAAGTGGAGATGAAGTCAATGGATGTGCCTCGTAAGGTTTTGCGACATTTTCCGATTGGTCCACGTATTCAATTTATGTTCAAGAGTAAGTCTATTGGAAAGGTCAAATCATGGCATGCTAGTCATTGTTCAAGTGATGAAAAATGGAGGATTCCTGCAGACACACCGACATGGCAACATATAGATAATTTGTGGCCCATTTTCAAATAAGAGCCAATAAATTTGAGATTTGGTTTACGAGAACAAAAACATATAAATCTACAACTTTATTGACTATCATGTTTTTGAAGTACAAAGAAGAAAATATAACTAAAAAGAATAATTTAGCTAATAAATCTTGAAATTGTGGATATATGAAACAAATCAAAATGTGGGATCTAATAGTGTGCAGATGGAAACGTACAATTGATAAAAGAGGTTCAATGTTACCCCATGAGTTTATCTAGAATGAAAAGGCTAAAGCATTGAGGATTCTTGCACCTAATGAGATCAATGTTGTATTGTTGTTTTGAGTTATACATCTATGCTAGAAATGTTATATTATTGTTTTGAGTTCTATCGCAATACTAGAAATGAATGGGACAAGAAAAATGTTGTATTGATAATAGAATAAATTTACGTAATGGGCATGAAAGTCTACTAGTATAAGACTACTTTTAATGTCAAAAGAGTGATGAATATTATTAACTGCAAAACGTGAAAGGCCTCTACAATTTTTGAAAAGAAAAATTTTATTAATTATTTTGGATGTTTTATCGAGAGCAGGCTCCCTCACATGCAAATTCTATACAAATTGAGTGGCACCAAAAGGCTAGGATGTGCATGATTTAATGTTTACACTAAGAGTAAAATGGACAGGATGCCCAAGGGAAGGGGAAAGCCATAACCCTAATAATCATGTATAAAAAGTACAAAAACAAATAGAAAATGCTATTCATGTGTGTGCTAATTTGCTCTCCATCTCTCTTGTTGCTCTATTGTCCAAGTGTATGAGACTGAGATAGAGTGAGGGAGAGCATGAGGAGTGAGGGCCTTATACATGGTGAAGCTTCATCTATTTTCTTCTCTTCATCTCCATCCCTTTGTAGTGAGTTGAGCTTTTGAGCAATAGGGTGTGATGTTGACTATGTAGTAGGGGGGTGCATTACATGACACTCTTCTCCATCTTCATCTCCTCTCTTTTGTAGCAAAGACTCCTCTCAAGTGCTTGGATGACAACAAAGGCAAGAAGGTGAGTGAGCAAGTGCATGCATGGATCATGGAACATACCTCACTAATGCAAACAATGATGACATTGTAAGTTTGCTCACTACATTAATAAGTTTGGACATTGCATCACATGGAGTTGTTAGATTCATGTGCATGTATTCTTGCAAGGTGAAAAATAGCCATGGCTTCATGTGTCAAATCCTTGAAAGAATAAGGTTGTGTCGAATGATCCCAACATTGAGCTTCGAGAATGGAAGTTTTTGGTTCCCTTACCATGACCAAGGAGGTATTAGCCTTGAAGTCATTGACATACAACTTTGCATTATAGATTAGGCAGTGTGATTGTGCTAAATTTGAAACTATGCAAACAGCTAGGTTGTGATTTTTGTTCACATGTGAGAAATAATGTCACTGTGCAGTTCATGATAGAGTTATTGAGGTATAAATTAGAAGTAACAAACACTCTTAATGTTGAGAATAGAAAGATGAAGTATTTAATGTGAATAGAGAAAAATAGAGACAATATATTAAGACAACTTGAGATTTACAATACACATTTGAACACCTTTAGAAATTGTAAAGATCCATCCCTTAGGTCCTTCACAACATATCAACAACACCTCTGCCGACTCCGCTTCCTCTCTGTAACGTGTCCACCTCTTCCCTTTCAGGACACGTCTTAGCAGTCCATCGGAAAGAGAGTCTAGAAGGCTCCGCCCGGCACTCCCATGGAATGTTACGGGGTTTGCGATCTAGGACTTCCCGAGGCTACCACGTAGCGGAAGTATTCCGACCGTTCCCACTTAAGACCGACCTGAATCAAGGTTTCCCCTAATGGTCACTTAAACGACAGCTCGTGTCGAACCCCAGGCAAACTACTTTATGCAGAAATGCCAGGGACGAAGTGGATTCATGATGCACTTGGTTCAAGGAGAATGGAAAACGGGAGGGGTGCAAGGCTCGACCTCTCTGCCCATAAGGCATAGTCCCATTCCGTTCCCCTAAAACAGCAGAAGTCAGAATTCTAGTAAACTAAACTCTAGGTCAGCGCCCTTGCTATTCATTTCCTTTGAGAAGAGCTCCTTGATGTCCATTTCGTTTGAGAAAAGTTCCCGGCCAACTGGGACCACCCATCCGTAGGACGGACCCATGGCCACATCCAGCGCACTTTCCTCAGGGTTGCTTTAGTTGTCTAATTACCTACCACATTTAGTTGGACATGCATCAATCAGCTTCTTTAATAAGCCAGCTAGACACTGGTTTCTTCACGTAATCTTAGCACTTGACATAGAAAAACAATGTCAAACAAGTTCCTTTTCAACAAGTTATCTTATTTATCTTTGGAATACATCCATAAAGTCCAGCCCGTAGGCTAATCCATATTCTGCCCGAAGGCAATCCAAAATCCACCCGAAGGATATCCAGCAATCCACAGGGATTACTAATCCAAGATCCCGCCCGTAGACTAGTATGCGGGCCTCGAGATCGAATCCCGAGTCATGTTGGCCTCTTGTGCAGGGCTCGGAAGGCAAGGGATTTACGGCCAGAGCCCCCCTAGCACCCAAGCATCCTCCTGGTCCAAGTAGTGCCCAACGGAGAGACCTCTCGCGGCGAGTTCGGTCCACGTTCCCGGCATGGCTAACAACCCCCTTTGTTAGGATCATGCAGACAGTCGGGGGTAATGGATACTACCTCTCCCTTCAGGCCTTAAACCTCAAGCATTAATTAACTTTCCATCATTTAGTTCCTTGAGCAAACAATGCAAATAATGCTCCTAAACTGTTATAGACACAATCAATCCAGTGATCATTTATTTGGCCAACTGCTAAGGAGTGAATCCTTATCTCCAAATGCATTCAGCATTCGATCCGGGATCAATTGCAACTTGGCAAGATCCCCAAGGGTTTGTTTGTTCACTCTTTTGCCCTTGGGTTAGGGTCATACCCTATCAACCCAACTCAATCAACACCTTAAGTTCCATAAATTAAGATTAAATCCTGGTGACCATGTCGCTCTAACTTGATTGATCCTTTGCTTACCAAGCAAATACATAACTTCCGTTATCTTGGCAATTTTCCCCAAGAAAGGTAATGTAACAGGATGACTACTCATCCTCTTGCAAGTTAAACTTGCGCAAGAACCTGCCAACCTCATTCCAAGGAATGGCAAAACTCTCTTGGGATCAAACCACAAGGCCATGCAACGTTGCAACTTGTTGCACAAGTGTCGCATCTATTCGATGGGATCATTTCCTAGTCAAGGAATTATGTTTAGACAAGAAGCAGGGTGTCTTCTTACTCAACCCAATCCTAAATGCACTAGGCTGACAACGTTCTATCCTAGGGTGTCTTCTTACTCAACCCAATCCTAATTGCACTAGGCCGACAACGTTCGATCCTAGGGTGTCTTCTTACTCAACCCAATCCTAATTTTACTAGGCCGGCGTTTGGTCCTAGCGATTCCAAACTCAAACTGAGTTTTAACATTAAGTTGGTCGATCCTTAGGGTAGAGACCCTAGATCGTTATTTGCATGAGCGTCCAATTGACCCAAACATTCCGTCAATTTGGGTAGGACCTTTGGGTTTGAGGGTTCTGACTTGGCAACAAGTGCGAAACTAGGCCGAATCCTTAGCGTGCTAAACCCTAGTTAGCACTTGGGTTATTTATCGTATCAACTGAACCATGCCTATAGGAATCCCTTGTGGGTTAGGTGATTTAGATTATTTGATCTACTTGTCTTGCGATAAGGACGAGCCTTTCCTAGGGATGATAAACTTGATCTAAAGGAGAAAAATAGTTGCAAAATGTCACAATACATGTAAACATGCGATTCATTACTTCCACGTACCACTAGATTCGCAATAACCCTATCTTTTCTTGCTAAAAGTCAAAACGCATGATAATTTGCAGAATAACTTTCATAGGACCTACTAGGACTTACATCAAAGAATCATGTCTATAACCTTTTTGTCTAGGCATTCAAGTTTCATGCTTTGATAAGTCATGCAATCCTTTCTAAATTCCACTCGATGAATTGAAATTTACGCACGATGAATGTGCAACATGCAACCCTTTCCTAACTACAACGTAGTTAATGAAGTTCATACAAAGTGAATATTGTAGGACTAGTGTTGGCTTATTCCATTTTGCAAGCACATGCCACATGCAAGTCCATAGAATCATTTTCGTGCTCTGCTATTTCTTTTCGGATAACATCCTATGGGTGTTAACGACTTTTCCTCATGAATCATTACAAGGAAGATATTGCCTAAAATGCGACATACGCTTATTCCTTCCATGTCCAGTCAAAAATGCACTTAACAATTTCATTCCTTTGCCCTAAGTAATAGGCGTTTAGACTCATTACTTTGGAAATGCACCAAAATAGCAACATGCAGCTAATCTCCTAAGACGGACAACTCTAGAAATGCAAATGATCCAATTGCGTGACATGCATTATTCCTTATCTATCGTTCAAAGAGATAATTTATCAAATGTACTTTTATCACTATTACTTGAACTAGCGATAAGCGAGAAATGCATTATCCCTATGCTAGGTAAATTAAAAACATGCATAAGCGCTTTAAAGCATTTCTTTATGTGGAAAATAAATTTGTGGAACCTAGGTTTGTGGATCTGCGGTGATATCTACGAAAAAGTGATGTCCTACGAAGTCAAGTTCTTGAGTATAGCATGGAACTGTCTCAAGTAAGTAGACATAGTCACATTCTCCTTCATGCGAAGATCCATAAGCTGCTTCAACCAATACATTTGACTCGCTGGAATTTTCTTGTCATAGAGATTCTTGATTTTATCCCACAACTGCCATGCACTCTGTTCTTCCTCAAATACATTGTAGTGAACCTGTTTTGTGAGAGACAATACAATGGTGGACTTGCATAACTCATCAAGCTCAAGCCATTCTCATCTGGCATAGTTGGAGGTGGATGCCCGCTTAACCTTAAAGGTTTGATCTACGATTTTTGCACCAACACCTGTCAAATCTAGCTCTTCCAATAAGAGTAATTCGTACCATCAAGCTTAGTGATGTTGAAAATAGCAAGATCAGTGGACGAACTCGCCATAATGCAGGCTGGAAGATTGTAGACAGTTTAAAACTACTTGCTGTTTACTGCAGAAAATGACAAAAAAATCACCAAAATCGAGGAAAATTGGCGAGGAAAGTGGAACCAAAGCTGCTTCCCACCAAGTACTAGTGAAAGTACATCATTTCAAAGTGTTTCAGCATGAAAAATCCATGTCAATCCATACATATATGCTTCCTGTAATAAATTTCAGATTTCAGTAAAAGAGAGCTAACAGTGCCAAAATCGAATCCCAAGGCAATCAGATATTACCAAGACCAAAGCTGGCATCATGCGGGCATAGCATAAGCATATGATAGTCGATAAGTATGAATCCAATACCCAGGTATGTCATACAAACATCTACCAGTGAGTAGGCACACCCCCCAGTCAACAGGGCAAAGTGTTCCTGCCACTACCAAAACTTGACACAAGTAGGTGTCACTTCACAAAGGAGGGCTTCTGCTCACATAGTCAATATGGCCATGAGATGGCTGAGATTATGAGAGAAGTAAAGGATCCAATTGACTTAGAAGAAGCACTTGCAGATCGAGTATGGAAGGTAGCTCTGCAAGGCGAGTATGAACTTGAAGTAGAGTACAAGGCAGCTTGTTTTGTTGCATGTGAAGCAATATGGTTGAGAAGGATCCTATGGCATATAGGAGTGTAGGATGAAGAACCAATTGTGCTAAGATGTGAAAATCAGAGTTGCATTGCCATTGCCAAAAATCTAGTGTTTCATGCACGCACCAAACATATAGAGATCTAGTATCACTATGTACGTGATTTGATGGAGGATGGGATAGTGGAGCTAGTCTACTTTCCAACATAGGATAATGGAGCAGATATCTTCACCAAAGCACTTACGAAAGATTTGCTTCAAGTTCATCTTCAAAGACTAGCTCAATCTTATGCCTCACCCTCATAAGGTGCCACTAATGATCCATGGTGCTTAAATTTGTAAGGCCCCCATTATGAGGAGAAGCCAAATGTGAGCCCGGACATTGGTTGAGTCCTGACTTGTATATGAGATGAGGTGTAATATATCGAATATTGGAAATTCATGGGAAATTTTTTTTATTCTTCTCCCATCAGGTGATGGTCGTGCTGGAGGGGGAGAGGGATTTAGAAAGGACGGCAAGCTCCTCGTTGGAGCTTGCTGATCCTCAATGCCATGCGCACTGACATGATGGAGAGGGATGATTCCCCTCCCCTCCCCTATTTAAATTAAGGGGGGCTGCTACCGTCTAGGGAGGAGAGAGGGAGAGTTGTCAGGCTGCCTGTCATCACCAGAGCCTGGGAAGGAGTACGAGGTGGAGCCAGACATTGGGAGAAGTCGAGGAGAGGCGCTGTACAAGCTGGTCGCCGCCAGTGTTCATTTTTGAAGGTTGCACAGCCCTTCTGGGCCATTATCGACCTGCTGGAGAATCCTAAAATATTGCAAGCAATGCAGTTGAAGGGGAAAAGAAAAAATTTGCCCTTCTTGGAGAAAGGCAAAATTCTTCAAGCGCTGCATTCGAAGGGCACTTTTTTTCCTAAAAAATTAATATATTATATTATAAATAAATTTATTAGTAGTGACTCGTGAGTCTACTAGTTAGAACTTAGAACTTAGTAGTAACTAACTTAGACTCCCAAGTCCCGAGTTAGTAACTAAGTAGGCTCACGACTCACGAGTATAGTACTATACACTTCTAACTTTCTAAGTACACGAGGCCGTGGCGATCAAAACCCTAGGTACTAGGTAGGAGCCGTAACTTGACTCCTGACTCCTGACTCCTGAGTCCTGAGCCCTCATCTTTTTGAGTGCGACAGGCTCAAAACCCTCCCCTCAAGGCTCACGTTCTTGAAAGTGACAGGCAGTGAGGCTGCACTATGCAGGCACGTAGGCTGACTCCTGAGTCGACTCGTCACTCCAGTCGTGAGTCGTGACCACGGTCCACGGACCACCATCCTGGTCCCTGGAGGCTGCCGGTTGGGAGTCGGGACTCGGGACTCGGCCCTTAGGTCCCAGGAGTCAGGACTCCTCAGGAGTGGACGTGAAGCCTGAAGCCTCAAGAGCCAAGGCTGACCGACGTGGCTGCTGGACTCTGGAGTCTGCAGCCGCGACTCACGAGGCTCGAGCGGTGGTCTGTGGAGTCGTGCAGCGTGGAGTCTGGACCGTGGAATCTGGATGCTGGTCCGACAGTCGATAGCCTGGAGGCTGGAGCCGCGAGCGTTCAGAAGTTAGGCAGCAGGCTTCAGCGTGCGGCATGGCCCATGGGCATGACTCGTGAGTTGTGACGATGCCTGCATACCCAAGGGCCAGTGCCCACTGCAGTCTGCGGGCAGCGGCACTGCCTTGAACTTCCATCACTTGCAAGTTGCCACTGCCTAGAGGGCCGAGTCCCGACTCCCAACTCGCGAGTCACGAGGCTACTACCAAATGCCATTTGGAAATTGGCACTTCAAGATTCATCATTCAGGTCCCAGGAATCAGGATTCAGGATTCAATACGAGCTATAATAGAAGTTGTCTTGAGGTCCACCGCCCGAGGAGCTAAAGCTTACTCAGTGCTCACTGGCTCAGCCTTGCGCAGCTCGAACTTCAAAGGTACATTTTTTGTCGTACAACATAGATTCTTGAGCTTGGAGAATTTATATTTTAACATACGATTCTTGAGCTTAGAGACTTTCAAAATCTAAGACTATTAATATTAGATAGATGTCTTTGTCTTGCAGCCTACAAGGCAGATTGATATTAGAGTATACCATCTAACTTTAAATCAAGTCTTCATCGAAACTTTGAGCAGGTATGAGTTCAACATTCTACCAATTTTTAAATCTCAAGTTTTAAAGATTGCTAGTATTTGTCACAGTCCACTACCATTTGGATTTTGGAGTGTTTAAGTTTAGCATACCTTAACTCTTTGCATCCATATTATAGATATGGGTCGTCCTAAGAGGGATTTGAGTCAATTGACTCTATCTCTAGCACTTGCTCGAAGGAAACGGGTTGCTCAAGGAGATTCCATGCCTATAAGTGCCTCATCGATTGCACCTCCGCCCACATCTGACACACCTACTGCATCTACTCATATAAATGTGAGTTTGGATCTAAACATGCCTATAGGGGATGCAAGTGAAAGTGTGGATTCTTTTGATGAAGCTATGAGAAGTCTTGATGGGGTAAGAGAGCAATATGTTGCTCATGTAGATGCCACCCTAGATTATGAGGGTAGTGTACCTCAAAAAGTGAAAGGTCAACGCTCTTACAAAGAGCATTGGAAAACATATCATCCATGGAGTTATTCATTGCATGATGCTTATGGTAAAGAAAGGATTTTTTGTAGCTATTGCATACAATTTCGAATGAGTAATGCTTTTGCTACTGTTGGGAGTACAGTACTTCAAAGGCCATCATTACAGACTCACGAGAAATCGAAGGAGCATGAGAAGGCTGCATTTCTATGGGCTGAAAAAGAAAGGAAATCTATGGTGCCTATGAGCTTGCATCTTGAAAAGATGGACTCTAATGCAGTAGATAAAAAGGTATCTCGTGTAAAAGTTCTTTTGAAAGTTTTGTATTTTATTTCCATTAGGGATAAATCTTTGTGTGATTTTCAAAAGAATGTCGAGGAATTGGCATTCCTTGGAACACCAAATGTTCCTATTGAGAATTGTTATGCATCCTACCTTTCATACACATCTTCTTTGCTTTTCTTGGAGGCATGTTATACACACTTTTATGAGATGGTTAAAAGTGAAATTATTGAGAGTCCTTTCTTCTCCTTGATGGTAGATGAGAGTACAGATGTCTCTAATGACCATCATATGATTGTGTGTATAACATATTTGACAAAAACTGGTCATGTATGCAATCGCTTCATTAGGTTGCTTCATACAAGAAATGGAACTGCAGCTGCTTTATATGATGCACTTTCAGAGTTCTTATGCATGTATGGTTTATCAAAATCAAAATTGGTGGGATTTGCCACTGATGGCTGCAGTGTTATGATGGGCATGGAGAATGGATTGGTTGCACGTTTTGCCAGAGATGTACCTCATTTGGTTGGAATTCATTGCATTGCACATAGAGATGCTTTGGTAGTAAAAGATGCATTGAGTGGATTTCCTATTTTTGATGTTGTGGAAAAGGCAGTAAAGAAGGCTTACAAATGGGTGAATAGCTCTTATAAGAGACATGAAGAGGTAAAGGACCTTGCTTCAGAGTTTCATCTTTCAGCTCATGAGATTTTGAGAATGCATGACATTCGTTGGTTATCACGTGGGCAAGTAACAAAGAGGATGGTAACTTTGATGCCAGTGCTCTTGCGAATTTGGAAGCGAGAGAAATGTGATTTGTATACCTCCTTTACCTCTTTTAAAGTTCAGTTTTTTCTTCATTTATTGACAGATGTACTTCATCATTTGAATGTTTTGAACAAAAAGTTCCAAGTTGATCATGTGGATATTACTACAATTGGCACAGAGCTTGTGACTACAATCGATATTCTTCAAGCTCGCTTTCTTGCAGGTGAGTTTGGTAGAGGTGCTGAGCATATTACCCAGTTTTTCGGGCAAGTGAAAGATGGTTGCATGGTGTTTCAAAATGGTGCACAACTGATAGATAAGCATACACTGCATATCAATGTCTTGGGAAATAAAGATACAGCCAAGGATCTTATCACATGGGATGCTTGTATTGATGTTGGAAGGCAGTTTCTTCGTAGTGTGATAACTTCATTGCATGCTCGATTTCGTGACTTGGAGCTTTTTGAGGCTACCAAAATCTTTAGCCCTAGAGACTATCCAGAGGATGTACGTGGTATTTTCAACATGGGTGCTATATGGATTAGGCCATTGTTGGAAAAGTTTGGAGATATAGTGAATGTGCATATGTGTAAGTTGCAATATGAAGAGTTTATGGCAAAACTAAAGAGAGCATGTCCTGGAAAGAGTATGCATATGGCATGGCAGTTTTGTGCACATGATATTGAATGGGATCAGTCTTTTGGTGAGATGAAGAAGCTTTGGCGTGCTTGCTTGTTTATTGTTGCAAGCACAGTCAATTGTGAAAGGGGATTCTCCAAGATGAACCGGATCAAGTCAAATGACCGCAATCGTTTGAGCTTGGAGAATGTTAACAAGCTGATGTTTCTTTCTTACAATGGCACACGAGATCCAAGAGAGGTAGATTGGGATGCGATCTACTCTACTTGGGATAGCTTGAAAGCTCATCGGGATGTTGATATCCATACCACAATTTAGATAGTTGTGCTCTAGCCTCTCACTATTTTATCACTTGTATGAACTATTCTAATTTATTTTCTTTATTGACTTGAGATTTGACAATTGTTATTTTGCATACAATTCAAATAAAAAGATATTAACATTGTTGTTAAAGCTTGTAAGAATACAAAGATTTATGTCTCATTTATTACTTTGAAGTTTCTTACCAAAGATACATGAAAATAGGTCTAATTACATAGTTTATCGAGAATAGATAGTAAAAGCTATATCAATGATTCATAATAGAGTTGATATGATTCATAATAGAGTTGATTAAATCTAATATGTATAGTAAAAATTGAAAGGAAAAATTATATTGTACATGAATTAGAATTTTACCGTTGTTAAGTGATTTTGATTAAAAAGCTTCCTTGAATCTTTGCACAAACTTTAGATCTTGAAAGGAAATATTTATTGCACACATCATTCGAAGGCTATATTTTGAAAAATGACCTTCAAGTCGAAGGGCAAGATCATAGAGAGACCTTCAGGAGAAAATATGGACTAGCCCTTCAAAAATGAACACTGGTCGCCGCCAGTCCGCCCTGGTGGAGTCATGAGCTGCCACGTGAGCAGCCGCCACCATTCCGCCTCCAATCCTCCTGATCCAAGGGTGTGCTACTTTAGGCCCCCTTCCTATGGGCTTGGGATTACTATTCCCCCTGAATGTCCCTTTTTAAAGCTCATAAGCCCCCTTCCTATGCATCTTGTAACCCCTTTCCCTCCCTCGTGTTTTACACTTTTTAAGTCCTTATTTTTTCCCAAAATATCTAAGGCCCTCAAAGGTCTTATTATCCCCCAGTGCTAACATCAATAATATTTTGTCTTGGGCCGTAAAACAAACCCTTGTGTTCCCTTTCTAACCCTTGTGTTCCCTTTCATTCCCTCCTCCCCCCCCCCCCCCCCCCCCCGGTTTTTTTTAAAACTCCTATAAGCTCTTTCCATGGTATTTTGAAACCCCCCTCCTAGTATTCTTAATTTTCCTTTAGCCCTTACGCTTGGTTTTGGAATTATTTTCCCTCCCGTGCTTTAACCACCTATAAAAAAAAAATTTGGGCTTTACAAGACCCTTTTCCCCCCAAAAGTACTAGGCTTTGAAAAGGTCTTACTACCCCCCTCCTCGTGGTTAAACCCCTTAGCCGTTCCTTGCCCTTTCCAAAATACCCTTGGGACTTGGATTTTTCCCCTACTCGAAAAAGAAAAGAAGAGTATTGAAGTTCAAGGGAGCGACGGTGGAATTCCGAAAAGGAAGTGTAAAGCTATTTCTACGTCCGAAGGACTATAATTGCAATACCTCCTAAGAAAGTCCAAGGCGCAGTCGCAGAAGGGTCATCTCCCGGTATCCATGTGGAAGAGTATTGAAGTGCAAGGGAGCGACGGTGGAATTCCGAAAAGGAAGTGTAAAGCTATTTCTACGTCCGAAGGACTATAATTGCAATACCTCCTAAGAAAGTCCAAGGCGCAGTCGCAGAAGGGTCATCTCCCGGTATCCATGTGGATATCTCACCCCAAAACCGGGTTTTTCTTCTTGGCTTTAATTCAGTTTTAAGCCAATCATGCAAAGGGAAATTGTTAGGGATAGGATATATTTGTCCGAGTTATTTGTAATGAAGGATTTTAGCTTATTTGAATGAATGATAATGTATAGAACTTAGTTTCCTTTGAATAGCATCAAGCATTATAAATTATGAGCAAGATTATCTATTTACTATAGTAGTATATTTCAGTTAAATCCTGAAGGTATAGAAATTATATCTTGCACCATTAGTTTTATTCATTTTCGCAACGAATCATTGTAAATGATTAAATTCATGAAAGGTTTCTTTCGTTGCTCAAATTACTAGGAAGTTATCATTGCTAATTGCACATCTTAGCAAGGGAAATATTTGTTATTTGGCATGAGTTCATCTGCAAGGAAAAAAAAAAATTAAATTGAACTGTATTGACTGAAAAGTAAATTGTCACAAGGATAGCAAAACCGTGACAAGGCGATTAATATTACCTTCCAAAAGATAACCAAACCAATCTAAACATAGAAATATTCATACCCTAAGCACTTGACTACTTTCCTTATTGTAGGGCCAAAAAAATTCGTAAAGATAAAGAACTAGGGTTGTCCCCGAGATTCTTAAAAAGAAACCCTAGGCCCGACATACGTCAGCTTAAAGGATCTAAAACGGATTATTCCATCGTAGGACTTGCGCAGCAAGTACGAAATCATTTAGTCTTGTGATTGATTCACAAGGAGAAAGGGTAAAAACCCTCAACAAGGATGGCAGATCCCTACGCAAGTTATCTTGCAAAAGGACGTATTTTTGGATATCCTTCTAAATAAGGAAAGTTGTAAACTGGAAACTAGCATATTTAAGGAACTTTAGGGTTGACCAAGTTGGGTTAATAAGGTACGCCCTACACCGAAATGTAAAGGATCTTGCCAATTTACAAGACACCTTGGGAACGAGTGCTGATACACTCAAAAGGAAAGAACACTTCCTTTAGCAGTTTGCCAAACAACACAGTTGATTAATGAAAATGTTTGTGCTTGCTAGAGATTTTAGGGCTCTGTTTGAATTATGAATTACAAATTAAATGAGTACATATACTTTAGGTTAAAGGCCTGAAGGAAGAGGCAATTTCAGTTACACCCGACTACCTGCCTAACCCTAACCAAGGGGGTTGTTCACCGCGCCGGGAATGTGGACCGAACCCGCCGCAAGAGGCCTCTCCGTTGAGCTCTACTTGGAGGGCCATGGGTCCATCCTACGGTTGGGTGGTCCCAGTTAGCCGGGAACTTTTCTCAAAAATCTCGATGAACAGCAGGATGATCATCAAAACCAATAATGGAAGCAATGACCTAGAGTTATGTCTTACCGCTGTTTTAGGGGAACGGAATGGGACTATGCCTTATGGCAGAGAGGTTGAGCTTTGCATCCCTCTCGTTTCCCATTCTCCTTGAACCAAGTGCAGCGTGAATCCGCTTTGGACTTGGCGTTTCTGCGTAAAGTAGTTCGCTCGGGTCCGACGCTAGTTGCTGTTAGTTAATGACCAGTCAGGAAAACCCTAATTCCGATCGATCCTAAGTGGGAACGGCCAGGATACTTCCGCTACGTGGCATACGCGGGAAGACCTAGATCGCAAATCCTGTAACATTCCATGGGAGTGCCGGGCGGAGCTTTCTAGACATCCTTTCCGACGGACTGCTAAGATGTGTCCTAGATGATACTAAGAGGACACGTTACAGTTGGTATCAGAGTCGACCATCAACGGAATTGTTTTTATAAGATCTCAATAAATTGAAATAAAGAAATTATTGTTGTCCAAACATTTCATTACCTTCAATGCTGTCTTGCAGAATAATGAAGCGTGGAACAAGTTTTTGGTATTTCGGGTCATGTTTATGATTGCAATACATTCTCCGCTTTATAGACAAAGAATTGGGATGATGAACATCCTGGAGCAGATTTATAATCCATTACCTTTATACATAGAACGAAGATGGACCGGGTCTTCAGGAATTTACTATATAGCCGCCCACCAATTTGCTTATCTACAGACCAACCTAAAGAGGATCAAGTGGTTGGAAGACTTGAAAGTTGTGAAGCTGTTCATTTTTGTGGAAGCTCACGTAAATTCGACTTTACATATTCAAGGTCGGAGGGTTGAGATGAACTCATATGTATATGAGGAAGTAACCCGTGTAATCCCAGCCGACAGGATTAAAGTGTTGGGCTGCAATGAGAAGTATGGATTCCAACGGAAAGGGTATCCTGAACTTCCAATGAATTATCGATTCCTAAAGATCCATGACCCAAAACCCTACTATTACACAGTTCCTGTAGACAAATGCAATACAACGTTGTTCTCCCCAAACTGAATGTAACGATTGGCTTATCATCACATGAAACGTTGTATTCAAAAAGGCTATGCCCATGTAAATACAAATAAAGACTTCTTTTTATCAATATCTGGCTGTGCATAAAAGTTGTTAAAAAGTTAAGTAGCTACATTGTTTACGAGATAGCTAAATTAAAAATGAAAGATAAGCTAACGTCGATTATCATATAATAACGTTAAGAAAACCTTTAACCAGGCACAACCCCAGGTACAGGTTCCAAATTTGCCTCCTACATCAAGTACTGCTGTGACCCAGGAGAAGAAGTTCCTTCTCAAGCAGATAAAGCCACTCGAGTTTGACAGGAGAGGCAGATTTGTCCAGGCTGATGCTGAAATTTGGATTGAATCCATGGAGGATTACTTCGAAGCAGCTGGTACTACACCTACCAATCAGGCCATGCTCGCCAAGTTAAAGCTCACTGGCGAAGCTAGACTTTGGTGGAAACAATGGTGCAGGGATCAAGGGATTTCAGAGGGGTCCGTTACCTAGGAGAAGCTGAAGAAAGCCGTGCAGGGAAGATACTTACCACCTACATATCGTACACAGAAAATGAATGAATTTTACGAGCTGAAACAGTTAGGACTCACTCTCGATGCATACTACTCCAAATTCGTCTCACTTTTAAAGTATGCGCCACAGATGGATATGACGCAGCAGGTGTCCAAATTTTGTGCGGGCTTAAATCCACCAATAAATACCCGTCTCGAATCTATGCGTCCATCAAATCTTCAGGATGCACTCATTCGAGCAGCGCCTATAATTCAGGAGGTGCAAGCTAGACCAAGGGGTAACAAAACTTGGTCTTATAGTGACCCGAACAGAGGAGCATTCAGACCTGAAATAAAGAGAGTTCAAGTCATAATCAGGGACAAAGAAAGAAAGCAAGGACAAATAACGTCAACAACTTTGTTCCTACTCAAAGTTATGGCCGAAACCTCCGTTATTTCCACTGCAACGAACCCGGTCACTTCAAGAGGCAATGTCCCAAGCTCAGCGGAGGACATCGTCAAACGCCTTTCCAAGGAGCAGGCCGTGGTCAAGGAACCGCTAACTGTGGAAGAGGAAGAACCGCCTGCATTGCCAATAGGCAAAGATGTGAAGAAGAAGAAGAGGAAGATCCGACTATGGAAGCGGAATTTGAAAGAGCGACAGTCCATGCCGCTTTACACAAGAAAGGGCCGAATCGCCAGTTCTCGGTGATTCAGGCACCGTCGGACTATCAAGGTAAAGGTTTCAAAACCTTGATTGATTGTGGCAGCACACATTCCTTTATCTCACCAGCATGTGTAAAAAGTTTAGGAATAACCACAGTAGAAGCACGTACCCTACTTGTGGAATTGGCAAATGGTCGTGAGGTAACTTGTACCAGGCAAACTGCTAAGGTGGAATTTTTTCTGGAAGGAAAGAACACTTCTGTCAAATGCAGAGTCATGAATTTAGGTATCCATGAGTGTCTACTCGAGATGGATTGGCTTAAACCCAACGACGCCCACATTCACTATGGAAAAGGTCAAGTTTCCTTTCAAAACTCTGAAAGGGAATTTGTCACAACTCAAGGTGAGGCAGGACTGCCAAGAATCCAATTGGACAAAGTATCTTGGATCATAAAAGGAGTCAGAAAAGGATTACTCGTTTACCTGATCAAACTCAACAAGTTAGATCAAAAGCAAGAGTCTCATGAGGGACCTTCTTGGCTAAAGGAATACGCTGACGTATTCCCTGAGGAATTGACTGAACTTCCGCCTCAAAGAGAAGTAGATCATGAGATTAGGCTAGTACCTAGAGCTGCACCAATTGCAAAGAGACCTTATAGAATGTCCATACCAGAAGCAATTGAGTTGAAGGAACAACTCAAGCAACTGTTAGATCAGGGTTACATCCGGCCTAGCAATTCACTGTGGGAAGCTCCAGTACTATTCCAGAAAAAGAAAGATGGGACACTTCGACTATGTATTGATTACCGAGGGTTGAATCAATCAACAGTTAAGAACAAGTATCCTATTCCTAGAATAGATGAGCTTCTTGATCGTCTTCAGGGTGCAAAGATATTCTCCAAGATTGATCTCACGTCAGGTTACTATCAGATAAGGATCAAGGAAGATGATATTCCAAAGACAGCCTTCAATACAAGATATGGGCACTTTGAGTTCCGGGTTATGTCATTCGGGCTTACCAATGCACCTGCCACCTTCAATAGATTAATGCAGGATATTTTTAGACCATATCTTGATGATTTCGTGCTTGTCTTTTTTGATGACACTTTAGTCTATTCTAAACAGGAAGAAGATCATGAACCTCAACTTCGGAATGTCCTTGAGACAATGAGGTCACATAAGCTTTATGCAAAAATGAAGAAGTAAGCATTCTTTAAGCGGAAAATTGAATATCTGGGATTCATAGTATCATCAGAAGGAATATCAGTAGACCCAGCCAAGGTCAGAGATGTGCTTGAATGGCCAACACCAGTATCTGTCAAAGAAATACACAGCTTTCTTAGATTGACAGAATGGTATAGGGTCTTCATCAATAACTATGCTTTGATTGTAGCACCTCTTACAGACTTATTAAAGAAGCAGACTTCCATTACATGGTCAACTTCCGAACAAAATAGCTTCGACAAATTGAAGAAAAGTTTGGTATCAGCACCTATTCTAAAACTTTCTGACCTCAATAAGGAGTTCGAGGTAGTAACTAATGCTAGCATTCTTGCCTTGGGGTGTGTACTTATGCAGGAAGGTCATCTAGTAGCATACTCTTCAAGGAAATTGAAGAGTCATGAAAAGAATTATGCTATGCATGATCTGGAATTACTAGCTGTCATCCATGCTCTAAAGCTTTGGAGGCACTACCTGTTTGGTAACAAGTTTACTCTAGTAACCGATCATAAGAGTCTCAGATGGATTTTTACCCAGAACGAGCTCAATATGAGGCAACGTCAATGGATTGAAGTATTGGAGGAATATGATTTTGAAATCAAGTGCCGACCAGGGAAGGAGAATGTAGTTGCCGATGCACTCAGTCGCAAGGCATTCCTAAATTCCCTAATCTTGCAGAATCCATCAACAGCCATATCTTTAGCTACAAAAGTATCTATGCCAAACAACCCTATACTTGAACTAGCTAGAGAGGAAGCATGCCATGATTTGGCCTACCAAACAATGCTAAAGGAAATATCTACCAAGGTGCAGAATAAAAAGTTGCAAGCCAAGTATCATGAATTTTCCATTGATAATGTACTTGTCTACTATAGAACAAGGCTATGTATACCAGCAAGCCAGTCACTTAAGCAGAAGATAATATGGGAAGCTCATGATTCCCCTTTCGCAGGACATCCTGGCTATACTAAGACTCTTAATGCAGTTAGAAAAAGCTACCATTGGGAGAGGCTTAAAGGTGACATTCTCAAATATGTCAGTGAGTGTTTATCTTGCCAACATATCAAAGCCCAACATGTCATGATGCCAGGGAAACTGCAACCCCTTGACATTCCCCAAATGAAATGGAAATTCATCAGTATGGATTTTGTTGTGGGCTTACCCCAAGTCCAAGGAGGATACAATTCCATTATGGTTGTGGTTGACATGCTTACCAAGGTTGCACACCTGATTCCAGTAAAGACAAACTATAAAGCCTCCGACATTGCAAGATTGTTTATCAAGGAGATATTCAAGCTACATGGGTTACATAGAAGAATCATAAGTGACCGAGATTCTCTCTTCACATCACACTTCTGGAGAGCTATCTTTGAAGCTATTGGGACTCAACTCTGTTTTAGCACTGCCTACCATCCCCAAACGGATGGCCAAACAGAGCGAGTAAATCAAATCATCAAAGATATGCTTAGGGCATACTGCTATCGAGAGTCGAAGAGGTGGATTCAATACTTGCCATTAGTTGAATTTTCCTACAATGCTTCTTACCAGCAGAGCATTCAGATGACCCCTTATCAGGCATTATATGGTCATGATTGTCGAAGTCCCCTAAACTTTTCTGATCCAACCCTAAGGGTTGAAGCGTCAAGACAGATGTTGAAAGACATGGATGATCAAATAAATTCAATAAGACAAGACATACAGACGGCCAAGGATAGACAAAAGGCGTACGCAGATTTGAAACGTCAAGAAAGAGTCTTCGAAGAAGGAGACATGGTCTTCATTCGCGTACGCCCTAAAAAGAGTTCTCTATCCTTAGGAGATTGCAAGAAGCTAAGTCCAAAGTATTGTAGGCCATACAAGATCCTCAAAATCCTAGGACCTAATGCTTATAGATTACAACTCCCTGAGAACCTAAATGTTCACAATGTATTCCATATCAGCCTATTGAAGAAATATGTACCTAATCCTGACCATGTACTTGATGACCAACAAGTTGTAATGCCTAGTCAAGGAGTCCTTGAACTAAGGCTTTATAAGATCTTGGATGTTAGGGAGAGACAATTAAGATCCAAAACCCTAAGAGAATGCCTCGTCCAGTGGAAAGATTATCCCGAAGAGGATGCCACTTGGATAGATGAACGCACACTCAACCATCAATATCCCTAGTTTATCTCGAGATGAGGACATCTTGATTCCTCTAAGGGGGAGAGAATGTAATATATCGAATATTGAAAATTCATGGAAATTTTTTTTTATTCTTCTCCTGTCAGGTGATGGTCGTGCTGGAGGGGGAGAGGGGTTTAGAAAGGACGGCAAGCTCCTCGTTGGAGCTTGCTGATCCTCAATGCCATGCGCACTGACACGATGGAGAGGGAGGATTCCCCTCCCCTCCCCTATTTAAATCAAGGGGGGCTGCTGCCGTCTGGGGAGGAGAGAGGGAGAGCTGTCAAGCTGCCTGTCATCGCCAAAGCATGGGAAGGAGTACGAGGTGGAGCTAGACGTTGGGAGAAGTCGGGGAGAGGCGATGTACAAGCTGGTCGCCGCCAGTCTGCCCTACTGCAGTCAAGAGCTGCCACGCTAGCAGCCACCACCATTCCATCTCCAATCCTCCTGATTCCGCCGCCTGATCCTGTGCCAGCTCACCACGAGGCCTGGCCACGAGGCCTAGCCACGAGGCCGTCGACTATGCCTTCTTTATTTTCCCCCCACCTGGCTTTCCAGCAAACCTTGGAAACTTCCAAGGGTGTGCTACTTTAGGCCCCCTTCCTGTGGGCTTGGGATTACTATTCCCCCCGAATGTCCCTTTTTAAAGCTCATAAGCCCCCTTCCTATGCATCTTGTAACCCCTTTCCCTCCCCTGTGCTTTACACTTTTTAGGTCCTTATTTTCCCCCAAAAGATCTAAGGCCCTCAAAGGTCTTATTACCCCCCGGTGCAAACATCAATAATCTTTTGTCTTGGGCCGTAAAACAAACCCTTGTATTCCCTTTCTAACCCTTGTGTTGCCTTTCATCCCCCCCCCCGGTTTTTTTTTAAACTCCTATAAGCTCTTTCCATGGTATTTTGAAACCCCCCTCCTAGTATTCTTAATTTTCCTTTAGCCCTTACGCTTGGTTTTGGAATTATTTTCCCTCCCGTGCTTTAACCACCTATAAAAAAAAATTTGGGCTTTACAAGACCCTTTTCCCCCCAAAAGTACTAGGCTTTGAAAAGGTCTTACTACCCCCCTCCTCGTGGTTAAACCCCTTAGCCGTTCCTTGCCCTTTCCAAAATACCCTTGGGACTTGGATTTTTCCCCTACTCAAAAAAGAAAAGAAGAGTATTGAAGTGCAAGGGAGCGACGGTGGAATTCCTAAAAGGAAGTGTAAAGCTATTTCTACGTCCAAAGGACTATAATTACAATACCTCCTAAGAAAGTCCAAGGCGCAGTCACGGAAGGGTCATCTCCCGGTATCCATGTGGATATCTCACCCCAAAACCAGGTTTTTCTTCTTGGCTTTAATTCAGTTTTAAGCCAATCATGCAAAGGGAAATTGTTAGGGATAGGATATATTTGTCCGAGTTATTTGTAATGAAGGATTTTAGCTTATTTGAATGAATGATAATGTATAGAACTTAGTTTCCTTTGAATAGCATCAAGCATTATAAATTACGAGCAAGATTATCTATTTACTATAGTAGTATATTTCAGTTAAATCCTGAAGGTATAGAAATTATATCTTGCACCATTAGTCTTATTCCTTTTCGCAACGAATCATTGTAAATAATTAAATTCATGAAAGGTTTCTTTCGTTGCTCAAATTACTAGGAAGTTATCATTGGTAATTGCACATCTTAGCAAGGGAAATGTTTGTTATTTGGCATGAGTTCATCTGCAAGGAAAAAGGAAATTTAAATTGAACTGTATTGACTGAAAAGTAAATTGTCACAAGGATAGCAAAACCGTGACAAGGCGATTAATATTACCTTCCTAAAGATAACCAAACCAATCTAAACATAGAAATATTCATACCTTAAGCACTTGACTACTTTCCTTATTGTAGGGTCAAAAAAATTCGTAAAGATAAAGAACTAGGTTTGTCCCCGAGATTCTTAAAAAGAAACCCTAGGCCCGACATACGTCAACTTAAAGGATCTAAAACGGATTATTCCATCGCAGGACTTGCGCAGCAAGTACGAAATCATTTAGTCTTGTGATTGATTCACAAGGAGAAAGGGTAAAAACCCTCAACAAGGATGGCAGATCCCTACGCAAGTTATCTTGCAAAAGGACGTATTTTTGGATATCCTTCTAAATAAGAAAAGTTGTAAATCGGAAACTAGCATATCTAAGGAACTTTAGGGTTGACCAAGTTGGGTTAATAAGGTACGCCCTACACTGAAATGTAAAGGATCTTGCCAATTTACAAGACATCTTGGGAAAGAGTGCTGATACACTCAAAAGGAAAGAACACTTTCTTAGCAGTTTGCCAAACAACACAGTTGATTAATGGAAATGTTTGTGCTTGCTAGAGATTTTAGGGCTCTGTTTGAATTATGAATTACAAATTAAATGAGTACCTATACTTCAGGTTAAAGGCCTGAAGGAAGAGGCAGTTTCAGTTACCTCCGACTACCTACCTAACCCTAACCAAGGGAGTTGTTCACCGCGCTGGGAACGTGGACCGAACCCGCCACGAGAGGTCTCTCCGTTGAGCTCTACTTGGAGTAGGAGGACGCTTGGGTGCAAGGGGGGGGCTCTGGCCGTAAATCCCTCGCCTTCCGGGTCCTGCACAAGAGGCTAATGTGACTCGGGATTGGATCTCGAGGCTCGCATACTAGTTTACGGGCGGAAGCTTGGAATAGTGATCCCTGCGGATTACTGAATAGCCTTCGGGCAGATTATGGAAAAGCCTACGGGTGGAACTCATTGTATTTCAAAGATAAAATGATGAAATATTAACAAAGAACTTGCTTGATATCGTTTTCTATGTCACGTGATAAGATTACGTGAAGGAACCAGTGCTTAATGGATTAATTAAAGAAACTGATTGTTATATGTCAAATCAATGTGTTAGATAATTACATAACTAAAAACAAACCGAGGAAAGTGCAAAGGATGGGCCATGGGTCCGTCCTACGGTTGGGTGGTCCCAGTTAGCCGAGAACTTTTCTCAAAAATCTCGATGAACAGCAGGATGATCATCAAAACAAATAACAGAAGCAATGACCTAGAGTTATGTCTTACCCGATTTACGCTGTTTTAGGGGAACGGAATGGGACTATGCCTTATGGCAGAGAGGTTGAGCTTTGCATCCCTCTCGTTTCCCATTCTCCTTGAACCAAGTGCAGTGTGAATCCGCTTCGGACCTGGCGTTTCTGTGTAAAGTAGTTCGCTCGGGTCCGACGATAGTTGCTGTTAGTTAATGACCAGTCAGGAAAACCCTAATTCCGATCGATCCTAAGTGGGAAGGGCTAGGATACTTCCGCTACGTGGCAGACGCGGGAAGACTTAGATCACAAATCCCATAACATTCCATGGGAGTGTCGAGCGGAGCTTTCTAGACATCCTTTCCGACGGATTGCTAAGACGTGTCCTAGATGATACTAAGAGGACACGTTACAAGAGGTCTATGTGACCCAATGGCAAAAAGGTGACCATTGTGGGTCTAATCTTTGGGTTGGACAAAGTAGTTAAGCTAGTAGCAACTCGAGGCACATTGCATCGAGTTGCCGGGTAAGGGATTTATAAGGAGCCCCTATTTTGGGGTTTGGGGGCCGCAGAAGAAGCCCTTGGCTAGGGGGTCCCAGGGGGGCCGATGGTGAAGGGAATATTCCCTAGAATATTCCATGGCCAACTAGTGGAGGCTCATATGGTAGGTCGATCATGCCGACCTAACCGCCTTCATGGGCTATAAAAGCTAAACCTCTTCACAACCATCGATCACCTATCTTTCTCCCAGTCAGAGTTATTCCAGTTAGCCTTAAGCTCTTCACCTATCTTCTGTCTAGATCGGCATCTAAGCTTCACTGTGGAAGCGCATGGGTGGACAGAGCCATCTCTGTATCAGTTGTTTGGAGCTATAGATATTTTATAATTCTTCTCTTATCTGTTGTGTATTGTCTATCTCTATCTCTTTCTCAGATTTTGTTCTCTGTGCCGTGTAATTTTTGCATACTACACTAGGCTTACGCTATACCATGTTATGCTTAGTCTATACTATGCTAGGTGTCATAAACTAAGCTATTGAATATGAACATGAAGGTGTTCATAATGCCCAAACCATATCTTAGATGCATGAGTTCATAATACATCAATTTCTCAAAATTAGGCTTAAGTCTAGTGAAGTACTTACCTTCTAGGCATGACATTCTCCACACAATTGATTTTCTCAACTTAGTATCATCATTTTACAAGTGAAGAAGACTTGTAATGCTTTATAGAAGAATACATCTGATTTACAAGTAGAGAGGTCTATTGGTTGCATAGATAAGAGGAGGGACCAATCATCTAAGCAATCACTTGGTGTCATATGGTTTTAAAGGTAGGATGTAAAGCCTCAATGAGATAATATATTAGAAATTTTTATCAGGTTCAATATGATTTGACCCTACTTAATGTATATTGCATTAGGCATTTAACTTGGACAATGAATGGGAGTATTCTATGCCTTAAATTCATTATGTTATACTTAAAAGATAATGTGGTTTGCTTCAAAGAGACAAAACTTTAAACCTTGAAATAAAGTATATGAATGAAGAACATTAAGTGATAAATCTTTAAGAAAAAAATGGGTGCTACTTGAAGGAGGGCATGAAACCCTAGAGAAATGAAGTTCTTGCATACTAAAATGTATTGTCATAAATTAATACAAATACGAGCATTTAATATGGACTCAAGGAAATTCAATGTAATATCAACTGGCAATGTATTTGTTCTTAGCCTTTACAAATCAATCCTAATCTTATTCAAAGTAATCATGAAGTTTCTTCCAAATTGTACCTCCCTCCATGCTTTATATATCATGTTGGTTATGTGTCTTTTTCTTCTTTAACAAAACCTATTAAATCCCAATACTTATAAACATCAATATATATACATTTTCTCAACATTCTCTTGATGCTTTGCCTATTTATGTTCTTGATTTAGAGAAATCCCCATACCTTGTTGTTGTCTACATTTTATCTTCTCCATGTCCCTCTTTAGATTACACCTAGTGCTCCCCTCATTTTGAATTGAACAACACCCTTTTTCCCACAATAGTTCAAATGCCAAAAGCATTGAAAAAATCTAAATGAAGTGCCCTCTTTATCTCCAGTAAAGCACTCTCTTTTCTCATGTTGCCATGCCGCTACGCAAATAGAGTGTGGAAAACTCTAGAATGCACTGTCATTCGGCTTTCTTATTGATTTAGAGAGCCAATGCCATATTTGTCATTAATGTCAGTGTCCATAGTGTGGATGGTTCAAAAATACTAGATTTTTGGACAATTTTAGCCAATTTTTTAATATTTTAGATATTATCTTTTGTAAAAATCCAAAAAACTATAGACAACTTCTAGAATAAGATGACATATAAAAGAAAGCATGTAGCTTTTAGCCATTTTGGGAGGATTTTATGTAAAAAGAAGGGTTAGCGAAATCATATGATGCACAATCCACTACAAGATATAGACCTTATACCGACATTAAAAGCAATGAAAATGCAAATAACAAATTTTGCCCCTGTCGTTGCAAAAAGTGTCGTTATTGGCGACGCCATAGAACAGTCAGTATCACTGTCGCTATCAGCATTTGCAACGGTTTGTGACACAAATAACGACGCCAATAACGATGTGAACAGTAAAATTTGCGATGCTAATAGCGACGGTAACTGGGAAAAAAAATAATTTGTGGCAGGGCAGCTTGATAGCACTGTCAGTATATATTGTTTTTGTTTGCAAGCGCATTGTACATAGTGCAGAAACTATTTTGTATGGCTTTAATCATAACACTGATACATGAAATAAATACATGATCGCATAATAAGCGATTGGTACAATCGTGACAAGATATCACTAATACATAGAAAATGTCTACATAGATCAGGCGACCCAAAAATAAAGGTGTGTGAGCTCTAGGGATCCAAGAGCGAGCTACATATCCTCGCCCTCCGAAAGCTCATCCCACCATAAAGAAGCATCAAACGGACTCTGCAAAAAAAGAAACAATACATCAATCCACCATATAATAATGCATTCTAATTAAACATGGTAACTATAGACAAGAAATATGAGTGACTTACAGGGCCGCCGTGTCTATACAATCGGTTGATCAATGAAGTGAGACCGTGCCTTTCTACATATCGAGTCTTAAGGCTAGTTGGATCACGATTTGTAATGGAGTGCTGCAAAGAAAACAAAATGCTAACTGTTAGAAACATGATTGTCAGTACAAAGGATATTGCAAAAAAATAAACAAGCAAAACAAAAGAAAAACTTACAAAGTCCTCCAAATATGTCCTGTGGCCGCCACTCCCAAGATGATGGACCACTTCGGCCTCGAGTCGTGCCCTCGCCGCCTCGCGCTACTGCTGACTCCAACATCTTGGAGAATCTCTAACCTCGTCTCTCAGTCAATGCTAGTCGTCTGCATCTAACCACTCGGGCTTTGTAGCCCCACTCTTCATTGCCTTGCATGTGTCGGATCATTTGTGTGACATATATGCATGCATGCAATCCATCATCCAACTCGTAGAGAATCTATCTACTGAGGTTGGAACCGAAAACTCCTCGTGTAAGGATGCTACTATATGGTCCTTGCTCCCCTCCGGTATATTCTTCCAATGATCTAAGACATTGTGCTGAAAAACTTGTTGGCACAACTCTCTCATGCGAGCCATCACCCTCCTCCCCTCATCATTCATGATGATGGCTCCTGACCTACCATCGACTAGATATCCATATCCCCCTGGAGTCTGCCTAAGATAGGTCCTCTCCCATCTGTGTCCACGCTCCTGGGCATATCCAAGAGACCCCTGTGCATCCAGTGTACCGATCAGGGCAATATCTCTCGGAGTGGCACCCATAGAGATACCACCTGCTGACGGCTGAGCAAAAGCCGGAGTAACTGGAGTACACGTCCCCACAGGTGTGACAAATCCCTAAGGTGATGCAACTCTAGCTGAACAATGAGACGGAGACACCGTGTCTGTGCTTCCACAGCATCCACCTAAGCTTGATCCATGCTCCTTGCAAGGGCCACGAGAGCGAGGAGTCACACCTATATCCCATGTCGACCATGGGCTCACTACATCTGTATCTCTACAGCAACCCCCTGACCCCGAAGCACTCTCTCCCTCTGGCCCAAGTCTAGAGCATCAAGCTCGTCTGCTCGAAGCCGAAGCATCCGATCACGCTAAAGTAGATCTAGCAGAGCGCCTTGACGAAGACCGAGACAGCTCCTGGTCTGCCATATCTCTGAATCTCACGATCTAGTCTGGAGACATGTGTGTGAAGATATCTTGTAACTCCTCATCGCTCATCCCTTGACTCATCCTAAAAATGTCACCTGTACAATTAAAAAATGATGTCAGAATAATCAATTTAAATCATACAAAGCACAGTAATATAAATCCTTTAAAAAAAATCTCACTTAAAATGCATATCTTATGTACCCTTATAAGCGATTGGTCAAGGAATTGAGTAAGTGGATGCTCCAAGTATGAAGTATCCTATGGTCCCATGTCAATCTTTTGACACAACTCTGCATACACTGGAAGGTCGATAGACATGTCACCACAAAAGGATGAGTCCACCTCGTTCTCAAAGAATTCTTGGACTCATGCATTTCCGTCATTATTAGCCGATGCTACCTTCAAGCTTTCGACGGCCTCCACCCGTTGCAATATCAATCCCTCTATTTGCATATTATCTTCATCTATGCTCGGAACATCGCTTTGATCATATACTCTCACACTTCAGGGAGTTGAAGGTATAACATACCACCATCAAGGTTATCGGGGGTTTGGATAGAAGATTACGTGTTTGTAACATGCCGTACTACCAATAGCACGCGTAAACCCTCTTTTTGTAAGGATAATTTCTTTTGATAAAGGCAAATTTTTTTTACTTATTCCCCTCTTCTCCAGCCGACTATCAAGCTGGAGGAAGAGGGGAATAGCATGTGAAAGCGAGCTCCTTGCTAGAGCTTGCTTATACTCTATAGCATGCACTCGATGCGTGGGGGAGGGAGGATCTTATCCCCTCCCCTATTTAGACCAAGGGAGTGTGCAGGCTGAGGGAGAGACGGCCGCCTGCTGACATTGTGTAAAAACTCATGAGGGAGAGTGAGATTGAGAGCGTGGCTGCTGCCATAAGTGGGTTGCCAAGGAGTGAGAAAGCTCGATGCCATTGCTGAGAGGGAGAGGAGGACAGAGGCGATGGTTACTACCGTGAGGGAGTACAGTCGTCAAGGGGGGGGGAAGTCTGTCAACGCCGCGAGTCCAGCAACCGCCGTTCAGCTGCCATCCGTCGTGAGTTTGCCACGAAACGTCCTTTTCCCTCTACGTGGGAATCTGAACCCCCCTGTGCTCTCTAGAAGCTTCCAAAGCTTTTAAGGGGGGGCTCTATAAGTCCCCTTTCCCCCCCCATAAAAGATTTTAACCTAAAGGCCCTTTTTATACCCTTTTGTTTACCCCCTTACAAAAAGAAAAGAGGGTATTAAGGGTCTTTTGACACCTTCTTTTCCCATACAAAATCCCTCGTAAGGGTTCTACACATTTTATTTCCCATTCTTGTGAGTCTTTAAAAGGCCATTAAGCCTCTCCCATGGTTTTAATGGGCCTTGTTCGCGGAGGATTTTGAACACCCCCTTCCCGATTTTGAACCCTTTTCGTGGTTTCTCCCCTCCTCCACAAGTATCCCTTCGAAGAGCTTCTACGAAAGGAAAGAACAGAAGACTCATAAAGGACAGTGGTATTTCAAAAAGGGAATTCGCAAAGCTGCATCCATGATGGAAAGGCTGCATTCGCGATGCCTCCTAAGAAAGCCCAAGGCACAACTGCAGGAGGATCGTCTCCTAGCATCCACGTAGACATCTCACCATAAGTCCGGGTTTTTCTTCCAAATTTTATTTTACGTCGTTATAATTCAATTGGGCGTAGATGATTTTTGGAAATAGGATGCATTTTTCGTCTTAATGCTTTAAAAAAATTAACTCGCGACTGAGAAATTCAATCATTAGTATTTCTAATAAAATGAACAAAATAAAGTGAGCAGAAGATTGATATGCGTTCCTAGCAAGTAGTTTTTGTACATTCAATGAACTGAACTTAGATTATTGTCCATATTTACAAAACGGAATTAAGATAATGAACTCTGTTTAAGCATGGAAGTATAAAATCATGTCACATTATTAGGCCATATCTTCTTCGCAATGAGTCATCATGGGATGTGCTAAGAATCCATAAGAAAGTGAGTACTCGTTTTAGAAAGGAGTTAATTCAATTCCAAAGAACTCACTAGGATTTAATACGTGACCTAGTTGCATGTATTGCTAAAACCGAAACTCCTATACCTTGAATACTTGCCCACATTCATCGAATGTAGGGATAGTGGAACTCACTTGAGAAGTGATCTAGGGTTGTCCCTAAGAATCTTTCGCTAAAAAGATGGAACTTGGAACCCTAGGATTGACAACGTCAGCCTAATGTAATCAGGAACAGATTGTTTCATGACTCCATGTGATGGGTAGAATAGTCCCATAGTTCGATACGATACTTGTGCAATAAGTGCAGAGTCGTATGATCTTGTGATTGGATCACAAGGGAATGGCCAATCCTTGGAATGGGGTTGGCAGATTCTTACGCAAGTTATCTTGCAAGAGGATGAATAATCGTCGTAATATAGTATCTTTTTGGGGTAAAGATAATTGCTTGGAGAAAAGGACAAGCCAATCAATTGGAATAACATATGTACTTAAGGTATTGACCAAGTCGAGTTAATAGGGTATGGCCCCAAACCCAGGATATAGGGGATCTTGCCAAAGTCGCAAGTCATCCCAGATCGAGTGCTGGATGTATTTGAAAGGAAGGATTCACTCCTTAGCAGTTGGCCAATAATAAACGACCAATGGAAATGTTTGTGCTTGTTACAGATTTAAGAGCACTGTTTTGCTTTGTTTGATCAATGAATTAAAGGATAAATGGATATCTAATACTTTAGGTTGAAGGCCTGAAGGGAGAGGCAACTTCAGTTACCCCCGATTGCCTACTTGACCCTAACCAAGGGGGTTGTTAACCACGCTGGGAAAGTGGACCGAACCCGCCGCGGGAGGTCTCTTCGTTGAGCGCCACCTGGAAGAGAAGGAGGATGCTTGGGTGCCAGGGGGAGCTTTGGCCATAAATCCCTCACCTTCCGGGCCCTGCACAAGAGGCTAACCTGACTCGGGATTGGATCTCGAGGCCCGCATACTAGTCTACGGGTGGAATCTTGGATTAGTGATCCCTGTGGATTGTTGGATAGCCTTCGGGCAGATTGTGAATAAGCCTACGGGCTGGACTTTTTGTATTTCAAAGATAAATATGATAACCTGTTAACAAGGAACTTTTTTGACATTGTTTCTCTATGTCAAGTGATATGATTAGGTGAAAGAACGGGCTAATTAAAGAAGATGATTGATACATGTCTAACTAAATGTGTTAGGTAATTAAATAACTAAAACAACTTGAGGAAAGTGCGGTGGATGTGGCCATAGGTCCGTCCTATGGATGGGTGGTCCCGGTTGGCCAGGAACTATTTTCAAATCACGATGGACAGCCAGAAGATCGTCAAAGAATAGGAACAACAAAAGTGTTGACCTAGAGTTATAACTAATCCCGATTTACGCTGTTTTAGGGGAACGAAATGGGACTATGCCTTATGGTAGAGAGGTTGAGCTTCGCATCCCTCTCGTTTTCCATTCTCCTTGAGCTAAGTGCAGCGTGAATCCACTTTGGACCTGGTGTTTCTGCGTAAAGTAGTTCGCTTGGGTTCAACGTTAGTTGCCGTTAGGAAATGACCAATAGGAAAACCCTAATTCAGGTCGGTCCTAAGTGGGAACGGCCGGAATACTTCCGCTACGTGGCAGACGCAGAGAATCCTAGATCGTAAATCCCGTAACATTCCATGGGAGTGCCGAGCAGAGCCTTCTAAATATACTTTTCGATGGACTGCTCAGACGTGTCCTGAAGATAACAGGTGGACACGTTACACTATTCACAAACATGTACAAGAGAGTTGAAACCATTGTGACATAAACCATGTCGCAATACAATTAGTAAATAAATGAGTCCATGCACTTGTTCACAATGGGCCGGCAACACAAAGGTGTCACGCAAATCCGTCTTTTTTTTTCAGAATCTATTTCGAGAACTCCAGATGGACCTCATCGAACTGTTGCTCTTGCTCCTCCAAGTACCACTTTGAACCACTACACATCGAATAGTATCATGGAGAAGCTACGGTAATCTACCATAGCAATACTTTGCAAGTTCTCAAAATACTCAATCTCATCCTCAACCGTGTATGGATCCGTTGCTTGTCTCCGCCTCTCTTGATCGAGCCTTGCCATGATACCACAGTCCATTGTGGAGCGCATTTTGTCAATACGCTCCACGCGAAAATGCCATCCACGCGACCAGACCACGCTGCACTATATATTTTGTACTGTACATTGAAACACTCAAATTAGATGTCGCATATAAAATTGAGATACAACAAATTCTAAACCCCTCATCACCTTTGGACTACATCCCCTCAAGAATTCCCACTCCTCCATTGAGACATCTGTCCCTTTGCAAGATGCTGCGGTCAAAGCTCCATGCAACCATCGCGTTGACATGAACTGCGGTGGCATCTCCTTTATGCCTTCGGGGTATCAAATCGGTCGATGATGCATACTACATCGGAATTCAGCTCGTGCTTTCTCTCGATCTTGCCTAGCGATCTAGTACTTGGCAAGCCACATCTCCATAGAGGCATGGTGCAACATACAAAAGCGATTCACCTCCTCCTCCATTGAGGCATCCATTCTTTTTTCTACCCCATTTCCAACCACCACATCTTGTGCAGGACCCGGAAGGCGAGGGATTTACGGCCAGAGCCCCCCCTGGCACCCAAGCGTCCTCCTGCTCCAAGTAGAGCTCAACGGAAAGACCTCTCGCGGCGGGTTCGGTCCACGTTCTCGGCGCGGTCAACAACCCCCTTGGTTAGGGTCAAGCAGGCAGTCGGGGGTAACTGAAGCTGCCTCTCCCTTCAGGCCTTCAACCTGAAGCATTTAGATATCTTTTTATCCTTTAGTTCCTTGAGCAGACAATGCAAACAGTGCTTTCTAAACTATTACAAGCACAATCAATTTCAGTGATCGTTTATTTGGCCAACTGTTAAAAGTGAATCTTTCTCTCCGAATGCATCCAGCATTCGATCTGGGATCAAATTGCGACTTGGCAAGATCCCCAAGGGTTTGTTTGTTCACCTTTTGTCCTTGGGTTAGGGCCATACCCTGTTAACCCAACTTAACCAATACCTTAGGTTTTATTAATAGTAAATCCTGGCGACCATGTTGCTTCAATTTATTGATTGGTCATTTGCTTCCAGGCAAATACCTAACTCTCCTTTTTCTTGGCAATTATTCCCCAAGAAAGGTGATGTAACAGGATGATTACTCATCCTCTTGTAAGTTAAATTTGCGCAATAACTTGCCAACCTCATTTCAAGAAATGGCAAAACTCTCTTGTGAACAAATCACAAGTCTATGCGATGTTGCAACTTTTTGCACATGTGTTACATCTATTCCACGGGATCATTTCACCCATTGAATGGCGTTTTCCGGTCACGGAATTACCTCCAGCCGAGAAGTAGGGTTTAAGGTGTCTTCTTACCCAACCCATTCCTAATTATATTAGGCCATGGTCCTAGGAATTTTCAACTCAGTCGGAGTTTCATCATTTGAACGAGTGATCCTTGGATAGAAACCTTAGATCGTTTTATGCATGAGCATCCAATTGACTCAATATTTCGTGAATGTGGGTATGATCTTTGGGTTTGAGGGTTTTGACTTGGCAACAAGTGTAAAACTAGGTTGACTCCTTATCGTGCTAAACCCTAGTTAGCACTTGGGATATTTGTCATATCGACTGCACCATGCCCATATGAATCCCTTGTGGGTTAGGTGATTTAGACAACTCAATATACTTGTCTTGCGACAAGGATGAACCTTTCCTAGAGATAATAAACTAGATCTAAAGGAGGAAAAATAGTTACAACTACACCAATACATGTAAACATGCGATTTATTGCTTCTACGCATCACATGGTTCACAATAACCCTATCTTTCCTTGGTAAAGTAAAAATACCTGATAATCTGGACACTAACTTTCCTAGGTCCTACTAGGACTTACATCAAATAATCATGCCTACAACCTTGTTGTCTACACTTTAGAATCTCATGCTTTGATAAACTATGCAACCTTTCCTAAATGCGGATCCTGATGAATGAAATTTTTGCATGACGACTATGCAATACGCAACTTTCTCCTAGCTACAATGTAGTCAATGAAGTTCATACAAAACTAAAGCTAGTGTTAACTTATTCCATTTTACATGCCACTTGCAAGTCCATAGATCATTTTCGTACTCTTCCATTTCTTTTCGGATAACATCTTATGGGTGTTAACTTTTCCTCATGAATCATTACAAAGAAGATTTATCTAAAAATGTGACATGCCACTAATCTTTCCATGCCTAGTAAAAAGGTGTACCTCAATAATTTCAACCTTGTAATGAGGTAACAGTTGTCCTAGGCTCGTCACTTTTGAATGCACAAAAGGAAACTTACTGATAAGGTCCTACAAATGCATAGACACCTTATGCTCTTTTCATTCATTCCATTGAACGTACCAATGATCAATTTTCATATCTTAAGCTATTTCTAGTAAATGTTCAAATAGTCAATTCATTTTCCAATTGCATTTAACTTGACTAGTTGAATTTGAACATGCATGAGTGCTTCCTAATCCATGAAGTTATCGTGATTAATTCAATACTTTTGTGTGGAATCCAAATAGATAAAACCTGGACTTGTGGACTCCGGGAAATATCCACGTAAATACTAGGAGAAGATCCTCCCGCAAGCGCGACTTGTGACTTTTTAGGGCCCATGGTAGGCGTGATTTTTGGCTTCCGGATTGCCTTCGCGGTCTATAAATTTACTCGCCTTGGTATGCAGCCTCAAGATCTTGCCCTTCTCCCTCGTACGCAGGAGATACCTTCATGGAACTTCGGATCTTTAAAAGGCCGGCCTGTGGGACCTGGGCCTATAGGATTTGGGTATATGGGACTTGGAGCTTATGGAAGGCCTTAGGATTCGGAGCTTGGGCCTTCTTTCTTTCGGAAAGAGAGAGGGTTCGTGAAAGGGATCCTGTGATGGACCTTGCAAGAGTTGAGACTTTAAATCTGGCCCTAGAGGCCTTATGGGAGATTTAGTAGGAAGGCCCTTATAGGCTTCCTCTTCAGAGCCAGGGGAAAAATGGACTTATGGAGGATCTGTGTGGAAGGGCGTTAAGGAACCCTCTTGTTCTCTACAAAGACCTCGGGGGGGGGGGGGGGGGGGGGGGGGGGGTTGATAGGGATGGGGTTATGGGGGAAATATAGTGGGAAGGGGCTTTAAATCCAAGCCTAGGAGGCTTATGGGTGATTGGTGGAAAGGGACTTGTGTTGGGAATCCATGAGAAGGGTGGGGAATTTATGGGGACTTGGGTGGGAAATCCACGGGAAGGGGGGACTTAAACCGGGGCTAATATGGGTTGTGTGGGAAAGGAATGGGAAAGGGGGATTGAATCCCGGGGGTAAAGATTGCTTATGTAGGATCCAATGGGAAGGGGGCTTAGGGAAGCTCCCTTAGAAGCTTCCTAGAGAAGCTTCTAAGAAGCTTCAGCACGTGGTGTGACAGCGTGGAGACCTACAGGGCGGCGTCCAAATGAGCCAGGTGGCAGCGATTCTGTCAGCTGGTGGCTCCACGGTTGTAACGACTTCTGGTGATGGCAACGGCGGCCTCAATTTTCAGGCGGTGGCTCCTCCCGTACACAGCACAGCCCCGGCAGCTTCCTCATGGCCCCTCCTTCACCGGCAGCCTCCCTACAGTCCCTCCATCACCGTGGCCTCCTCACGGCCCTCCATCACCGTGGCCTCCTCACGGCGCTTCATCACCGTGGCCTCCTCACGGCCCTTCATCACCGTGGCCTCCTCACGGCCCCTCCATTACCATACTACTTAAATAAGTGAGGGGGAGGGTCCTCCCTATATCAGTCTCCCGACTCCTTTAGCCCCCCCAACTCCCCCGTTAGAGGGGGTTTATATAAGAAAAAGGGGGGAAGAGGACACCCTCCCACGTGGTGGCCTGCATGGCTCTTCTCCCCTCCACCTCTTAAGTTCCCTATTTCAGTCCATCCCCTTCCCTCAGCCACGCTTTGGCTGGGGGAAGTAATTAAAAAAATTTGCAATTACCTTATCCTCTTGACCTCTTCCCAAGAGGCTGTTTACCTATGGTTATGTGGGTTATTTAAACCTCGGTCCCGTTTTGCCAGTGGAGAGGTCATGATTCTTCGGTCCCGATTTACCAATGCGGAGTACTCCTTTTCTCGCGTACGATCATAAATCAGCTACCGGAAATGGAGATAACCTTTTCACAAATTTACGATGTGCGGGAGGTTGGTCTAGTAATATTTCAAACGGAAATATTACATTCTCTTCCCCTTGGAGGAATCGAGATGTCCTCATCTCGAGATGAACTGGGGATATTTATGGTTGAGAGTGCTTATCATCCACCCAAGTGGTATCCTCCTCGGGATAATCTTTCCACTGGACGAGGCATTCTTTCAAGGTTCTAGATCTCAGTCGTTTTTCCCCTAGCATCTAAGATCCCGTCAGGCCGTAGCTCAAGGACTCCTTGACTAAATATTGCAATTTGTTGGCCATCAAGTACATGGTTAGGGTTAGGTACATACTTCATTCTTCAATAGACTGATATGGAATACATTATGAACCTTTAGGTTTTCCGGGAGTTGCAGTCTATAAGCATTATGTCTTAAGCACTCGAGGATCTTGTATGGTCCACAATACCTTGGACTTAGCTTCCTGCAATCTCCTAAGGATAGAGAACTCTTCTTTGGGCATACGTGAATGAAGACCATGTCTCCTTCCTCAAATATTCTATCTTGACACTTCAAATCCGTGTATGCCTTCTGTCTATCCTTCGCAGCTTTGATGTCCCGAGAAGTGAAATCATGAGCTTCGCACAATATCTTCTGTTTAAGTAACTGGCTTGCCGGTATACATGCTCTCATTCTATAGTAGACATGTCCATTATTGACAGAGAATTCATGACCTTTGGCCTATAGCTTTTGTTCCTGGTCCTTGATAGAGATTTCCCTTAGCATCTTTTGATAGGCTAGATCATGGCATCCTTCCTCTCTAGCTAGCTCAAGTATGGGGTTGTTCGGCATTTATACCTTTGTGGCTAGAGATCTAGCTATTGATGGATTTTTAGAGAATTAAGGAATGCCTTGCGACTGAGTGCATCAGTAACTACATACTCCTTTCCAGTTCGGTACTTGATCTTAAGGTCACACCCCTCCAGCACTTCAATCCACCGACATTTCCTCATGTTGAGCTTGTTCTAGGTAAAGTTCCACTTGAGACTTTTTATGATCAGTCACTAGTGTAAACTTGTTACCCAGCAAGTAGTGTCTCCAAAGCTTGACAACTAAAAGTTCAAGATCATGGGTAGCATAATTCTTTTCATGGATCTTCAGTTTCTTGAAGATTTGGCTATAGGATGACTTTTCTATATAAGCATGCTAGTATCAGTTACTTCCTCTACTCCTTACTGTGGTCTAGAAGTTTTAGGATCGGTGCTGATACCAAACTTTGCTTCAACCTATCAAAGCTAGTTTGTTCGGCAGTTGACCATGCAATGGACGTTTGCTTCTTCAATAATTCTGTCAAAGGTGCTGCAATCAAAGCATAGTTTTTGATGAAGACCCCATACCATCTTGTCAATCCAAGAAAGCTGAGTATTTCTTTGACAGTTGTTGGTATTTGGCCATCCTAGAACATTTCTAACTTAGGCTGGCTCCACTGAGATTCCTTCTACCGATATGATGAATCCCAGATAACCAATTTGATGTTTGAGGAATGCACATTTCGTCATCTTAGCATACAGCTTGTATGACCTCCTTGTCTCAAGGAAAATCCGAAGTTGGGGTTCATGATCTCCTTCCTGTTTGGAATAGTCTAGAGTGTCATCAAAGAAGACGAGCACAAAGTTTATCAAGATATGGTCTAAAGATATCCTTCATTAACCTATTGAATGTGGCAGGCACATTCGTAAGCCCTAATGACATAGCTAGAACTCAAAGTGTCCATATCTAGTGTTGAAGGTCGTCTTTGGGATATCTTCTTCCTTGATTCTTATCTGATAGTAACCAGACCTAAGATAATCTTGGAGAAGATTTTGGCACCCTGAAGACTATCAAGAAGCTCATCTATTCTAGGAATATGATATTTGTTCTTGACTGTTGATTGATTCAACCCTCTATAATCAATACATAGTCGAAGTGTTCCATCTTTCTTTTTCTAGAACAGTACAGGTGCTTCTCATGGTGAACTGCTAGGACGGATGTAGCCCTTTGATCTAGCACTTGTTGAGTTGTTTCTTCAGTTCAATTGCTTCCGGTATAGACATTCTATAGGGTCTCTTCTCAATTGGCACAGCTCCTATTACTAGCTTGATCTCATGATCTACTTCACTTTGAAGCGAGAGTTCTGTTAACTCTTCAGGAACTACGTCCGCATATTCCTTTAGCCAAGTGCCCAAATCACTTTACTTCTTTATCAATATTCATAGTCAAGACAATCGTTTAAAAAAAGTTTTATTCCATTCATATCAGCATAGCCCTTTCGGGGTACAATTATTTCTTGGGGCGATGGAACAAGTTGATACATTAATTCGAAGAGAATAAGATATTATTGCATTCAGCTACAGGAACTGAGTAGTAGTACGGATTGGGGTCATCGATTTTCAGGAATCGATAGTTCATTGGAAGATTAGGGTATCTTTTCCTTTGATATCCATTCTTCACATGACGTCCCAAAACCTTGATTCGGTCGGCAGGGATTCTTTGAATCACTTCTCCGTACACATACTTATTCTGGTTAACCCTTCGACCCCCGACCTGTAGGGACGCGTTCGCGTGAGCCTCAACGAAGACGAACAGCTTTACGATCTTCAAATCCTCCATCCACTTGATTCTCTTCAAGTTAATTTGAAGGTACGCAGGTTGATAGGCAGTTATGTAATAGATCCCTGTAACACCCATCCATCTCCGTTCCATGTATACAGGCAATGGATTGTAAATGCGGTCTAGGATGTTCATCATCTCAACCCTTTGTCGATAATCCGTGGAATGCATCGCGGTCATAAACATGACTCAGAACACTAAAAACCTGTTCCATGCTTCATAATTCTGCAAGACAGCATTGAAAGTAAGGAAATGTTTGGGACAGTAGCATTTGCTTTACTTCGTCTTATTAAAATTTCCTAAAAACAAGTCCTTTGTTGGTTTGCTCTGATACCAACTGTAACGTGTCCACTAGGATCATCCAGGACACGTCTTAGCAGTCCATCGGAAAGGATGTCTAGAAAACTCCGCCCGGCACTCCCATGGAATGTTACGGGTTTTGCAATCTAGGTCTTCCCGTGTCTACCACGTAGCGGAAGTATCCTGGCCGTTCCCACTTAGGATCGACCTGAATTTGGGTTTTCTTGTTTGGTCATTAGCTAGCAGCAACTAGCGTCAGACCCGAGCGAACTACTTTACGCAGAAACGCCAGGTCCGAAGCGGATTCACGCTGCACTTGGTTCAAGGAGAATGGGAACGAGAGGGATGCAAAACTCAACCTCTCTGCCATAAGGCATAGTCCCATTTCATTCCCCTAAAACAACGTAAATTGGGTAAAACATAATTCTAGGTCATTGTTTTCGATGAACCTCCCGCTGCTCTTCGAGATTTTTGAGAAAAGTTCCTAGCTAACCGGGACCACCCAACCGTAGGACGGACCCATGGCCCATCCTCCGCACTTTCCTCAGTTTGTTTTAGTTATGTAATTATCTAACACATTAATTTGACATATAACAACCAGCTTCTTTAATTAACCCTGTTCAGCACTGGTTCCTTCACGTAATCTTATCACGTGACATAGAAAAACAATATCAAACAACTTCTTTATTATCATTTCATCATTTTATCTTTGAAATACAAGGAGTTCCGCCCGTAGGTTGTCCATAATCCGCCCGAAGGCTTATCCAGTAATCCGCTAGGGGTCACTATTCCAAGCTTCTGCCCGTAGACTAGTATGCGGGCCTCGAGATCCAATTCCGAGTCACGTTAGCCTCTTGTGTAGGACCCGGAAGGCGAGGGATTTACGGCCAGAGCCCCCCCCCCGGCACCCAAGTGTCCTCCTGCTCCAAGTAGAGCTCAACAGAAAGACCTCTCGCCGCCGGTTCGGTCCACGTTCCCGGCGCGGTCAACAACCCCCTTGGTTAGGGTCAGGCAGGCAGTCGGGGGTAACTGAAGCTGCCTCTCCCTTCAGGCCTTCAACCTGAAGCATTTAGATATCTTTTTATCCTTTAGTTCCTTGAGCAGACAATGCAAACAGTGCTTTCTAAACTATTACAAGCACAATCAATTTCAGTGGTCGTTTATTTGGCCAACTGTTAAAAGTGAATCTTTCTCTCCAAATGCATCCAGCATTCGATCTGGGATCAAATTGCGACTTGGCAAGATCCCCAAGGGTTTGTTTGTTCACCTTTTGTCCTTGGGTTAGGGCCATACCCTGTTAACCCAACTTAACCAATACCTTAGGTTTTATTAATAGTAAATCCTGGCGACCATGTCGCTTCAATTTATTGATTGGTCATTTGCTTCCAGGCAAATACCTAACTCTCCTTTTTCTTGGCAATTATTCCCCAAGAAAGGTGATGTAACAGGATGATTACTCATCCTCTTGTAAGTTAAATTTGCGCAATAACTTGCCAACCTCATTTCAAGAAATGGCAAAACTCTCTTGTGAACAAATCACAAGTCTATGCGATGTTGCAACTTTTTGCACATGTGTTACATCTATTCCACGGGATCATTTCACCCATTGAATGGCGTTTTCCGGTCACGGAATTACCTCCAGCTGAGAAGCAGGGTTTAGGGTGTCTTCTTACCCAACCCATTCCTAATTATATTAGGCCATGGTCCTAGGAATTTTCAACTCAGTCGGAGTTTCATCATTTGAACGAGTGATCCTTGGATAGAAACCTTAGATCGTTTTATGCATGAGCATCCAATTGACTCAACATTTCGTGAATGTGGGTATGATCTTTGGGTTTGAGGGTTTTGACTTGGCAACAAGTGTAAAACTAGGTCGACTCCTTATCGTGCTAAACCCTAGTTAGCACTTGGGATATTTGTCATATCGACTGAACCATGCCCATATGAATCCCTTGTGGGTTAGGTGATTTAGACAACTCAATATACTTGTCTTGCGACAAGGATGAACCTTTCCTAGAGATAATAAACTAGATCTAAAGGAGGAAAAATAGTTACAACTACACCAATACATGTAAACATGCGATTTATTGCTTCTACGCATCACATGGTTCACAATAACCCTATCTTTCCTTGGTAAAGTAAAAATGCTTGATAATCTGGACACTAACTTTCCTAGGTCCTACTAGGACTTACATCAAATAATCATGCCTACAACCTTGTTGTCTACACTTTAGAATCTCATGCTTTGATAAACTATGCAACCTTTCCTAAATGCGGATCCTGATGAATGAAATTTTTGCATGACGACTATGCAATACGCAACTTTCTCCTAGCTACAATGTAGTCAATGAAGTTCATACAAAACTAAAGCTAGTGTTAACTTATTCCATTTTACATGCCACTTGCAAGTCCATAGATCATTTTCGTACTCTTCCATTTCTTTTCGGATAACATCTTATGGGTGTTAACTTTTCCTCATGAATCATTACAAAGAAGATTTATCTAAAAATGTGACATGCCACTAATCTTTCCATGCCTAGTAAAAAGGTGTACCTCAATAATTTCAACCTTGTAATGAGGTAACAGTTGTCCTAGGCTCGTCACTTTTGAATGCACAAAAGGAAACTTACTGATAAGGTCCTACAAATGCATAGACACCTTATGCTCTTTTCATTCATTCCATTGAACGTACCAATGATCAATTTTCATATCTTAAGCTATTTCTAGTAAATGTTCAAATAGTCAATTCATTTTCCAATTGCATTTAACTTGACTAGTTGAATTTGAACATGCATGAGTGCTTCCTAATCCATGAAGTTATCGTGATTAATTCAATACTTTTGTGTGGAATCCAAATAGATAAAACCTGGACTTGTGGACTCCGGGAAATATCCACGTAAATACTAGGAGAAGATCCTCCCGCAAGCGCGACTTGTGACTTTTTAGGGCCCATGGTAGGCGTGATTTTTGGCTTCCGGATTGCCTTCGCGGTCTGTAAATTTACTCGCCTTGGTATGCAGCCTCAAGATCTTGCCCTTCTCCCTCGTACGCAGGAGATACCTTCATGGAACTTCGGATCTTTAAAAGGCCGGCCTGTGGGACCTGGGCCTATAGGATTTGGGTATATGGGACTTGGAGCTTATGGAAGGCCTTAGGATTCGGAGCTTGGGTCTTCTTTCTTTCGGAAAGAGAGAGGGTTCGTGAAAGGGATCCTGTGATGGACCTTGCAAGAGTGGAGACTTTAAATCTGGCCCTAGAGGCCTTATGGGAGATTTAGTAGGAAGGCCCTTATAGGCTTCCTCTTCAGAGCTAGGGGAAAAATTGACTTATGGAGGATCTGTGTGGAAGGGCGTTAAGGAACCCTCTTGTTCTCTACAAAGACCTCGGGGGGGGGGGGGGGGGGGGGGGGGGTTGATAGGGATGGGGTTATGGGGGAAATATAGTGGGAAGGGGCTTTAAATCCGAGCCTAGGAGGCTTATGGGTGATTGGTGGAAAGGGACTTGTGTTGGGAATCCACGAGAAGGGGGGGGGACTTTATGGGGACTTGGGTGGGAAATCCACGGGAAGGGGGGACTTAAACCGGGGCTAATATGGGTTGTGTGGGAAAGGAATGGGAAAGGGGGATTGAATCCCGGGGGTAAAGATTGCTTGTGTAGGATCCAATGGGAAGGGGGCTTAGGGAAGCTCCCTTAGAAGCTTCCTAGAGAAGCTTCTAAGAAGCTTCAGCACGTGGTGTGACAGCGTGGAGACCTGCAGGGTGGCGGCCAAATGAGCCAGGTGGTAGCGATTCTGTCAGCTGGCGGCTCCACGGTTGTAACGGCTTCTGGCGATGGCAACGACGGCCTCAATTTTTAGGCGGTGGCTCCTCCCATACACAGCACAGCCTCGGCAGCTTCCTCATGGCCCCTCCTTCACCGGCAGCCTCCCCACAGTCCCTCCATCACCATCGCCTCCTCACGGCCCTCCATCACCGTGGCCTCCTCACGGCCCTTCATCACCGTGGCCTCCTCACGGCCCTTCATCACCGTGGCCTCCTCACGGCCCCTCCATTACCATACTACTTAAATAAGTGAGGGGGAGGGTCCTCCCTCTATCAGTCTCCCGACTCCTTTAGCCCCCCCAACTCCCCCGTTAGAGGGGGTTTATATAAGAAAAAGGGGGGAAGAGGACACCCTCCCACGTGGTGGCCTGCATGGCTCTTCTTCCCTCCACTTCTCAAGTTCCCTATTTCAGTCCATCCCCTTCCCTCAGCCACGCTTTGGCTGGGGGAAGTAATAAAAAAAATTTGCAATTACCTTATCCTCTTGACCTCTTCCCAAGAGGCTGTTTACCTATGGTTATGCGGGTTATTTAAACCTCGGTCCCGTTTTGCCAGTGGAGAGGTCATGATTCTTCGGTCCCGATTTACCAATGCGGAGTACTCCTTTTCTCGCGTACGATCATAAATCAGCTACCGAAAATGGAGATAACCTTTTCACAAATTTACGATGTGCGGGAGGTTGGTCTAGTAATATTTCAAACGGAAATATTACAGGTGTGGGAAATATAATTCCCTAGTTATATGTAAGAAACACATATGTAAATACCTAAGAAATACTAGAGAATTTCCTAGATTCCAAGGGTTTTCCTATGTAGGAAATGTTCAAAAGCTATTTGTGTGTGAGTCCTAGCACATCACAAAAACTAGTTTTCTTGAGAAAGGCATTTCCTTAAGAGTTTCCCAAATAGAAACTTTTAGGGTATCTAATTAAGGCATATTTACAATTCAACATATCTATAATCTAAATAATGATCAAGTGAACTTCTTCTATGCTTAAAATTCATAACATAAGATGATCGTAACATACACAATACATCAAATTTAAGCATAAAATAACATGAATCAAGAATATAAGACATACTACAAAGGTATACTTCTTGATTGTCTTCTTCAAGGAACTAGTTGTAGTCAATCATGATAGCTTTGATACCATATTGAGATGTAAAGAGAGAAGATATTTAGATAGAGAGAGAGAGAGAGAGAGAGAGAGAGAGAGAGAGAGAGAGAGAGAGAGAGAGAGAGAGAGAGAGAGAGAGAGAGAGAGAGAGATGGCATATACACTCCCAAAGACTATTTCATGTTGATCATAATCTACATATATATAGGTGAGATCTACTCTAGATAGAGTGAGCTATATATAGCTCCAACACGCATAAACTCCAAGCCGAGCCATTGCAAGTTCTAGATGTGACTATCCCTCAAGGAGAGGAGTGTGATCCTGTAAAAATGGGGTCAGAAACTTATAGTGTAGGAGCAATGGAAAAATTGCAATTGCCCTTTTGAGTTTTCCTTTACCTTCTCTCCAATGCTAGATAGGCCGATATTATCTCCAAGAGTGGTGGAGGACATAATAAAGCTCTTGGCAAGGTTGGAGAGGAGATGGTTGGATGAAAGAATGAGACACTCCATGAGGTGGCAATAGCAACCCTGCAGATTATTGGGAAGACAAGGCAGTGGAGGTGCCCCGGAGACTGGAAGGGTATGAGACTCAACCTAAGTGGTGCAGAAACATCTAAGACTCTAACTTAAAAAGACCTGGATGACTTTTTGTAGCACCCTACCACATGAAAGGGATGATCCTACCTACATGTCCTACATGCTGAGGATTGGAGTTGACTTCAACTGGGAGGTGTATGATAGGTATGACTTTTTTATGATCTACAATGTGAATGCCTTGTCTCCTGAAAAATACACGACCTTCACTGAAAGGGAACTCTGCCTATCAATAGAATGTTTTCTAAAGAATTCTCCTAGTGGGCCCAGATCTTGCTTTCATTATTGTGACCTGTAACTGTCTTCTTCTTTTGCGAATACTACCAAAACAAAAGCCTATTGTAGAGGAAGAGCGGTTATCCCCCCTCTTTTTTGATATCAATGCATGAATAGATAGCTGTGCAATGGTCCACCTCATGATGAGAGCCACTCTCTTGCCAACATTTTGTATGAGCCTATTAGAGGATATGAGTGATAGTAGGTTCATCGAGTTTAAGCACCCATTTTTATCATCTACTCCCCTCAATGTAAGAGCTAACTTGAAGCGCTATATGCAAAATAGGGCCTTCTTAAGCAAATCCCTTAAGCCTCCATGCAGCTTGGCCCCTGCTTGTGAACATGGTACCACTTAATGTTCTTTGTAAATTTTTAAAATAGAAGGAAAATATCTAGATATTTAGGCTTTCTTCTAGGTATTGATGTAAAAGAAAATTATAGAGAAAAACTAGTACTTTGAAAAATGGAAAAAAAAGTATGGGTGCTAAAGCACAAAAAATGGGCCTCTTCATGTGAAGCTTCATATTTTGAAGTGTTTTATTTATGCATCTATCTTGGTTTATCTTCCAGAATAATTTAGAATCCATCCCTACAAAATGAATGAGACTCCTTAATGAGTAAACTCTTGTGAAGTAAACATGACAAGAGTAGATATTTGACTCCAATCTCAATGAGCTTTCTAAAGAATGATAAATGCATTGGTCGCATGTTGTTCATGGACAAGGAAAAAGAAAGCATTGCATTAAGGGACAAGTTTCTTAAAAGGTGTAAGCTCCAAGAAGTTCCTTGGGCCGAGATGCTAGTTGCATTGATTTATTTAGGAAACACCCATTCTATAAATCCTGGAATCTTAATAGAATAGAATTAATATCATTGAAGCCATCATGAAGTTCAAACAAGAAGGTCTAATTCTTTACATTGTGGATTCCTTGAGGGTAGTTCTTAGGTGCTCTAGGCTGATTGGAAGGGTCATGAAGCTAGAGAAATACGAAATTTTATTTTGGATTTAGGCCTTTCATCTAGCTCTTGTAAATGTTGTTAGTAGAAAATGCATGTTCTTGCCTAGATAAGGTTTTCACAAAGCTTGCTTTTTGTTGATTTAGCTTGGTAAAAGATAACATTTGATGTAGCTAAAGGCACTTGGGGTTACATGTCCATGACCTATAGGATTTCCTAGGAATTTTTTGCAAGAAAATGTGATGACTTGATGTAACACTTAAAATTTTGAATTCAAAGGAGTTGGGAAGATATGGGATTTAAGTGCCTTGGAATAAATCCTAGCTAAAAGCCTCAATAGACTATGCTCCTTGACGCTCCCATTAAAGATATATTTTTCTCATGAAGGGTTCTGTTGGGAGCCATAATACTGCTAATAAATTGCAAGTTAGAGATTTGTAGTGCTAAGGAGACCATAATGCATTTGTTTGGGGATTTGGTGAATAATAACCATTGGCAATGAGACATGACCCTAGTTAAGCTAGCATTAGGGCCAAAAACGCTTCAAAAAATGCACTTTTGTTAATCACGGGATTAAGAAAAGGGCCAAAGAGAGTTCGCCATGTGTGCAAGAATATGGTATTCTTGTCTCCTCTTTTTTAGAGATAGTAGAGTCCATTTCGTGATTCTCTCTTCTTTTTTAGCCAAAACCCCTAAAGTCTGACATGTTTTGGAGTCCCAAAGTTGTTATTTACTTACAAATCTGACAAAATACGTGATAGAGATGTGATGAAATTAATAATGAGTTTTTTGAAAGTTGGGAGATCTTTCAATATTGTTTTTTGGCGCCCAATACATACTCATTTGTGTTCTTGGCGCTACTTTTTAGTTCATTCACCCCTCTTTGAGCTTCTTTCTCTACGCTTTCATTCTTTTCATGGCTTCCTCCAGGCGCCCTTCTCGTTTAATACACTCTTGCACAGTCTATAGCCAGGGAGCAGATGGAAATTTTGAGCCCAAAACCTTTGCTGTAAACGATTGGGTTACCATGCTGCCATCTTGCAAGGGCTCTCATAAGGTGAAAAGAAGAAAACGAGATGATATAAAACATCACTGGAAGGGGCATATCATTGCCTTCAAAATTATGCCCGAAGGCTGGTTTTTCAAGGTGCAACATGTTTACATGGCCAAGGATATGCACTTGCCTCCAAACGAACGTGTTCCCCAACAAACACATTGTAAGTTATTAGTTGAATAACGTATATAATTCTTTTCCATTTATGCAAGTTCTAACAAACGGTTCGTCATTGTAGATATCTTTCCGTCAACAAGTATTGAATGGCAACCTGTGGAAAGCCTAAGTGGGACTTTCCATGCCATTCATAAGGTATTGGCAGACATGATTTATGCCGATCAAACTGTGTCTTTTTTTAGTGAATGCAAGGTTTTTATATATTATGCATAGTATGTGGTTCCCTCTAAAGCAGATAGATATGGGAATATCAAAGATTTGCCATTGCCAAGTCTTTCATCTCTAAACTGGGAGATTCCTGACAAGGTAACGGTGCAGAGTTTCAAATTCAAAATATCTTAGGATATTAAAAAGTCCATGACAGCTGGAAGGATCTCAAGAAGAATATGTTTATCATGGTTTTTACCCCTCCATATCTTCGTGCCTTGCTTCAAAACATCAAACTTACAAAGAACGAAGGTATCCTGGCTAAGTAGAAACTTTTCAGAAGAGGATTTGGACAACACTATAGGGACGCATTGGAAATCTAGAGAGTGCGACCATAAGGGTGATATCTTGAGGTGCAGTGCATGCCCTCAATCCTTGGCTTTGGCTTACAGTATCCCTCGCCAAACTCTTGCTTTGGGCTTTGATTACAGGAGATACAAACTAAGATTGGGTATTTGGGTTCCCTTGGATTCCGATATAGATTACACACCATATAAACTTGCGGTGCACGTTTTGCCGCATGAAGAAGTAAAGAAGGTGAATGTTACTTCCAATTGGAGTCTAAAAGATGTGAGGGATACCTCGGAATTGCTAGACAATACATCCCCTAGATATAAGTTCAAAGTGAATGGCGTAACAATTGGTAAAAGAGCCGAGCGTTCTTTTTCTTGTACGAGTTGTTTGTCTCCCACAATTGTGAGTTTTGAGCCTTGAGAATGAAAACTTTGCAGGAATTTATCTTAATAGACTATCCTTAAGATATTTTTTAGTGGAAACTCATAAGCTATCATGAAGCAAGTTGCCTTTCGAATGTATATAAATAAAATGTACATTACATTCGATTATAATTGAAAATTTTCATTACACCATGAGGTCCAAAAATTTCATATAAATGTACAAAGCCAAAATAATAAGGCTCGTGTATGCTTATGTTTGCTATTTTGATTCTTTATCGATTTCTTCAAAGATATTTTTTCTCACAGGGCCTTTCTTTGATTGTTGAAAAAATTTCACCTTTACAGGTAGTCTCTTTTCTTGGGGCTTAAGAGGGGATGGATCAAATTTCAATGGAGAAAGCATTGGCATTCCTTTTTCTTTAGACTTTGCAGCAGTGGTTCCATTGCCTTTGCCCTTGCCCTTGCCTTTACCATTGCCATTGTCCTTACCCTTTCCCTTGCCCTTTCCCTTGCTTGTGCCCTTGGCCATTGAAGTTTTGGGAGGAAGAGGGGAGTCAAGATCATATGGTGTGATTGCCTTGTCCAGAATCAGCTCAATGCATCTCTCCCTTATCCACCAAACATATGAATCAGGATAGTCTCTACACTGTAAGAATAAATGTTATAAGTTAGTGAAAAGAAATCATGATAAGGGTTACACAAACATCAAATGAAATTAACTTACATTCACTCCTTCTATTTGTAACAACTTTGAATCCACTGTTCTACAAATATTTGAGATAACTCTCCATCCACAAGAATGCGCATCGCTTTGCAATGGAACTTCTTGTAGAAGAAACGTATAAGGCCTTTGAGGATCAGCAAGATCCTCGTATGTTGTATCCAAAAATGTAGAAACGAGTCTACCAGCACTGCAAAAGGAAGCTTTGTAAGTTCAAAATATTTTTTGTAAATAAAATCAAAGTAAGTAATTTTCTTTCAACATACATTCGTGCTTGACCATGAACACCGCTGAGAGAGTTCATAAAGATAATTTTTCTTGAAAGACAATTAATGCAGATGAGACTCCAATGCCCTCTGCAAATTCATAAAAGAGGTGAGTAGAAGGGTGAAAGCAAATGAATATAAATTTTCCTCTACAGAAAAAGAAAAATACCTTTCTACATAAGGGAAAAAGATGTGGTAATTTGTCACACTATCGAAGCTACGAAAAAACGGTGAAATATTAGAACCAGATTTTGCAAATAGTTCCACAGAGAGAAGTGGATCAACAATATATATGGTTCTATGGATATCAAGAGTGAGAGAGGAGACCAATGCCCTGCAGTCAATAGCAAAAGCTATTCAATACAAATTACATCCAAAATATACTTGAACCTATAAGACTTTACTTACGCAAAAAAAAACAAAAAATATAAGCCTTACCTTATGCAACAAAAAACAACGGAGTCAGATAGTTGGACATCCCTTTTTTCCAACATGGGCTTGTCCTCGAGAGATATACTAAGATATTCCTCCTCAGGTTCCGCAAAAACATTCACAAGAATCTGCCCATACACTTTGCCCATCCTCTCACTGTTGACGGGAGCAAGTGATGCGGCTTTCCTCTTGTAAACTTCGTCTTCAGTTTCCAACATCTCCTGATTTTTTTCACTCAAGAAAGACTCCAGCTGGATGGCACCCCTTGTAGAGTAAAGGTGAGTTACATCCTCAACCTTTAGCTTTTTCTCTTTCCTAGACAATTTTGGGGGAATGTTAAGGATTTCAAGGGCTTTTTGATCGTTGGAAGGCAAGGGCCTCAGTACTTTGTCAAACCTATACCTGATTCTGCTGATGATGCTGAAATCTTTATTCATAAGGGTGATTCTATGAGCATGGGCGGCAGCAATGTAAGCATCGTTCATGAAATCAATAACAAAATCTTCTGCGGCCTCTTGCAGGGCAAGAATGGCTGAGAGTTGCCACTTCTTATTTAGACCAGAGACAGTTATCACTTGAGACAATCTATCAGAGATCTCTTTAACGACTCTTATAAAAGTAGCCTTTGGAATGACATGCTGTGTAGCTCTCTGGGCTTTCCTGATCTCACTGAAACATCTCTGCATATAGAAGAACCTAGACTTCCTCTTTCTCTTTTGTGGCTTGGGAGGTTCAGTGGCTTCAGCAGATGTAGGCTCAGGTACAATTGTAGGGGATGAATCTTTCACAGGGCAGGCCTCACCCTTTGCTTCCTCAACTTCAGGAGAAGAAACATTCACTGCACTCAAATTCTTTAACTCCATGGAAGATGTTAGGCCAACACCTGGTGTAGGGGGGATTTCTGTGGTAAAATGCTCTGGGGCCTGTGATGGCCCAGCTTCAGCAAAGTTTGAAGAGGGCTCCTCCTCAGATTCATCAAATTGTAACTTTCTTCTACCCCCACTGTCCTTCCCATCCAGATACACTCTTCTTGCAGTTTGCTTTGTCCTTGCCATCCAGAAAAGCAAATACAACAACCAGAAGGACAATAACTGAAATAGCAAAAATCTGTAAACCCAACAGGCTAATCGACGCGAGAAGGGACGAAATGAGAAATTCCGATACGGCACGATATGAACAAAACGATGAGAATGGAACCGCGCCCTCGCTCCGTATTGGAGATTACAAGAGGAGAAATGCCGAAATGGCGCGATAGGAGGAATGCGTAGACCGCGGAACCACTCCCTCGCTCCGTATTGGAGACGACAATGCTGATACGGCCCAATATGGAGGAAACGAAGACAGCATAGAGATGCCCTCGCTCCGTATTGGCAATGACACAAGGCCGATATGACGCGAGGGGGAGGTTACGAAAGCCTTGAATGAACGTACTTGCTCCGTATCGGCACACCTTGTTTTGACCAGCGAAGCAAAGGACTCAGCAAAAAGACCACTGATACAACGCGAGAGATTAGAAACGCAGAAGACGCAAGACTTGGATCGCACCGTATCGGTAAGCAAGGCAGGAGAGCTCGAGAAATGTAAAGTGTACACGTAGGAAAAATAACCCCTTATATACCCACGTCAATCATGACACTTGTCGGACACGTGTTCGACGCTGATTGCGCCACGTGTCTGCACATATCGTGCATATGCTACATGTGAAGTAACGACCGGTCCACGTGTTTGCCACGTGGTTATCGGCCACGTGTTGGCCAACGGCTACTGCCACGTGTCGAAGACCAACGGATAGTGCCAGGTGGCATAATTCTGCGCCTACATAAGGGTGTGTCCCTAATCCGTACGACTTTTTCGGTTTTTTCTGGACCTCAGTCTCTTATCCTAATACGGCGCGAGAGCGAGTGTTTGCATTCTTTTCTTTCGTCTGTTCGCGTCGTTTTGGAGGTTCTGTAGAGTCTTCCTTTAGCTTTTCTCCCAAGCTCATAGTGCCGAAGCTCATGTGACCACCGTTGTGGCTCTTTCGTTAAAGTTCTTGCTGGAATCACCGATACGGCGCGAGGGGGCACATCCGTCTGAATCGTTTCACTCTTATCGCGCCGTATCGGCACAAGCTATAAACATGTCTGAACCCACAGAATTGCTAGGCTCCAAGGTTTTTCCAGGAACTGGTAAAAGAAGAAGGCTTTCAAAAGGCTCAAGGGCATCAACATGTGATGAGCCTGTGCATTCTGTTTCTTCTCCATGCTCTGCCACCAGTGTGAGAATGCCAAGTACATCTCTAGGGAAGCGAATGTCGGTAATGAGAGGTCAAGGAGTATCAGAGCTTACTGATATCACTCCATCAGAGAGGCTACTTGATTTTATCCTTCAGAATGGAATGGATCTCTCATTCTATGGAGTTGTGAAAAATGTCTTTAATCCTGATTGGGACCTTGACAGTGTTCTGAAATCTTGTAAAAAATATATTTTGGAGGACTTTTTGGAGTTTGAAAATCTTGCATGTCCTTCTATTGAAGTTGGCACAATTGAATATGTACATGTTCCCATTGGGTCAACAGGAAATGAAAAGTCAGTATTTACTAAGAAGTGTGGTGCCCACTCTCTGGAGAGGTTTTATTCAAGAGACATATCGTGCTCCACTCATTCCAAAAACTGCAAGATGATGAGAAAATCTGCTGCTTTTATTGTTTTCACCCTTGTCAAATATCCTGTGAAAGCTGAGGAGCAACAGCTGGAAGGAGCAAAGTCTGCCAGCTTTTGCATGTTAGATGATCTGGTAGATGAAAAGGAAACAGAGGAGATTGTAGATGCAGATTTTGAGGCTGCTATTGCTGAGAATTTGGATGTTTCTCACTTCAAAGCTGAGACTATCATTGAGGAGAGCCAAGGAGATACAAACCCTCCAACTGATGAGAATTATCACCATATTGTTCCTTCTCTACCATCTATACCTTTCAAGGACACGGAGTACATTTTACTGTCAGATATTCAAAAACTTTTTAATCTCAGGGAAGATTATTGTCTAGCAATTATTGCAGAGGCTTCTGATGCTGCAAATGGGATAATTGACACAGAGAATGAATCAAAGGAAGAGATACTCAAACTTGATAAAGAAACTCTAGACGATAAGTTTATTGATGCTGGTGAGGCCCTCTCTCTTTGTTTTGAAAAGGCCAAAGAAGCTGAGAAAGAGTTGAGTATTACTGATGAGGACTTCGATCGCATTCAAAGCGAACTTGGGATTTCCAATTTTGGAAGAGAGGAGTCTGAATATGTTAAAGAATTGATTAACACCAATGAGACATCATCATCAATAAATTTATGGAATCCATTTAAATTGGAGTACGATGAAAATCAAGTGGTAAGATAATTTTGAATTTGCTTTTACACATTGGTAGGTTTACATTTCATGCTCATTTAGTATGGGTTTTATTTGCAGTTGGAGATTGCTGACACAGATAACTTCTTGGGGCATGGCAAAGGATCGAGAGCTGCTAGTAACACATTCAAAGACATTGCACTCAGCCACTACTTGGCTAGGATTGGCCCTGGATTCCTTTTTAGTACTTCATAGTAGTTTCTCAGAGGATGCAGCATGGCCCATACTTTGTATTAAAGCTCTTACAAGGCTTCTAGGTTTCTCAGGATTACAATATAATGCCCACAAAGTAATGTTTTTGGAAAAGACTGCAACAATTAGGATTTTTGGCTATGGTCTAGGTTACTCTGCTTCTAGAGCAGGATACTTTTTGGCGTTTTCATCCTACGCCTTGGCTGCAAACCGAACTGATGTAAAATCTATAGCTGGCTACAAGAGAAAAAAATTTCTACGTTATAGAGGAAAGATTCCTGAGGAGGAAGAGAATGTGAGAGTTTTGGAAAACTAGCTTTGTATATATTCTTTCTTATATATAAAAGTGCGATTGCTCATGTGTCATTGCCGTCTTTTATCTGCATTTTTTGAAGTTGTCGTCGAAAAAACCAATTGAATAGCTCCTCCAAAGCATTGCTTTTTGTAACTCCTCCCCCATGCCTTGTGCTTCGAAAATAACTTGTGCGTGCTTGATAGTGGGATTTTTCCATGCCTTGGTTACTATAAGTTGCTAAGGGGCCATGCTCCTCCACAAAGTAAGGTCCATGAATATGAAGAATATGCTGCAATACAAAGTAACACTAATTTTATACCAATTGAAAAACCTATCAAAATAAGCCCATATTAGATAATTATTACTTTACCAGATAAAAAGTGATATCTTTTTCTCCCCATGCCTCTTTTATCGCCTGAACAAGCTTTGTGATTGATCTTTTGAACTCTTCCTCATATGTATATGTTGTCTTATGTTGCCTGAGGAGTTTCAAAAAAACATCAAGGTGTATCCAGACCTCCATTCTAAGAAACGCAAGCCTCGGCGTGCTTGCAACATTTGTTGTGATCTCACATAGCTCTCTCCAACACTCCCAAGCCGCATTCACCTGCCTTCCCGAATGGTTTCCTAAGAATCGTCTAGCTTTTGAGCCTCCCATAGAGACATCGGCCAAGATATCTCTTGTTTTTCCTGAAAGTATTGGATCCTTTCTCAAGTGAACTTGGCCCCCATGAAATCCCATTTTCGATAGCAATGCCTCGCATTTATCAATACACTCATCTGATAAAGATAATGGCTTAATGGAATATGCGTAGTCAAGATGTAATCTCCAAAAACATGTGGAATCTTGCGATTCATGGCAATTCTTGCAGTCGAAACTGCAAGGGCTCAGGGCAATCCAAATATAGTTACCCTATTGTGTTTAAGATTTTTAAACCATAATCCAGAGATAGCACGATAACCTTTTCGACTTATACCCACAGTATCACATGTCTCTACGATTTCATTTGCTTTCATTGTGCCTTTTAAATCCTTCACTAACTCTTTGAGAGTTGGACCTCTCAAATCCACATTTTCGGGTGACTTAAGAATCCTCAAAATATCTTTCTTATTCATGGTTTCCTTCAAAAGTTTGATTCTTTCCTCATTCTCTCAGATATTTATGCCTAGTATGTTAGAGACATACTTCTTTGTAAGATTTAGTCTCCTTTTCTTTGCTCTCTCACACAAGCTGGTTATATTTTTTAATGGTCTCTTCCTCTCTCTAAATCCTATTGGAGTTTCTCTCAAGCGTGTTAGCTTATCTTGCAATGACTTGTTAACATTTTTCAAAATATCAATCTGACTTGTCAACTCTAAAATATTTGTTTGTGTAGTTTCTAGTGCTTTTTTCATTTCGTGCATTTGAGCTATATATGTGTAAGATGCAGAGTATAACCTCATACAGTAGCCAAGCATTCCATTGTAACCTTCTCCAGCATATCTTATATAGTCATGGACATTCAAAAAAGGAGGTGGTTTACCTGTAGAAGGATCCCTGGGATAAATATTTCCATCCACCCACAAATCTATATGCTTCATTCCTTGTGTTCGCAACCTGTTGGCTTCAATCTCATCTATCAATACTCGATGATGTATACTTCTCCAAGATGTGTAAATCGGATCTAGCTGAATAGATAGCTTGTATTTACGTGTGCTTGCGCCTGTGTTATTTGAAGTAGTATTGCTAGACATTCTAGCAAATGAACCGAGCAAGAATCTCACAGTGATAGGAAGCAAGTGCAACAAAAGGAATGGTAAAAGAGAATAGTGTGTAGAAAGAAAACGCGGGAGCAAACAAATGCGAAGTTCGTACGAAAATCTCGAAAATACAAAATCTCTCGAGTTCCAAGACAATAAACGGCCGAAAAGGTGACCCCTGACCTGGATTAAAAGGCGAGGGCAATTAATTGCCGACCTCTTCAATGAACCAAATATTCTCTTATTAATCACATCTGGACAACCAAATTTAGAGGTTTTATTCTTCCTAAACCTCAACTAATTAGGAACTTAATCACTTTCTTACAAGTGCCATTTTTGAAGCGTTTTTGGCCCTAATGGAAAAGGCTATATGTGTGCACTCTAATAGTGTTTGTGCAACCAACAAACATGTTAAAAGAGAATTGTGGCTATGTTACACTTGTCACAATAATTTCATGAGGAACTTTTAATCATTTCCTACATAGGAAACTTTGTCAAATGTAGAAAATTCTCCAATATTTCCTATACGAGTAGGTACATATCCCCATATCTAAGTAGAAAATTACATTCCCTACATCTAAGAATAGATAATTGTAAGTCAATTTAGAGAATTTCCTACATTCTCTCAAAAATTCCTATATAAGAGAATGTAAAAGTGTAATTTCCTACATTCAGTTAGTAGTGATGAATAATAAACATCACCAATGAGTAATTGAGTTAGAAGAGGTTAAACACATGTAGTCTAATAGTGTTTATGCAATCAAAGGACCCATTAAAAGGGAGTTCCAGTTTCATTTGATTGCTGTGTCCCGCCAGCCTTTCCCCATATTTTTCCTTTTTTCTCCACCCTATTTCGATCGCTGTATTTTTTGTTATTAATTTTTCAATATATTTTCAGTTTTTTTTTGTGTTTTTCGCATGTGAACCCCTTCTAACTCCCCCGAAAGTGAGTTTTGACATGATAGCCCTGTGCATCCCCTTCCCGTGGACATTTTCTCTTTTTACTGCCCTTCATTTTGCTACTCGGTTCTTTCTGTATTAATCTTTAAACCCATTTTCGGGTCTGTTTTTTAGGTTTTTTCCATGTGAACACGTCCTCTCTTGATCAGAATTGTGTGTTGACATGATAGGTTTGTCGGGCTACGTTATTTGGCACATTTTGCATTCTTTCCACCCTGTGTTCCCGCGAGTGGATTTTCCCATATTAATCCCCGTATATATTTTTTGAGTCGTTTTTTGTGTTTTTCCCATATGAACACCTTGCTTTTGCCCCACCACCCGTGTTGCAATTTTTTGTCATCTTTCCCTCATCTCCCCACACATTTTCCCTTTTTATGGTCTTTCGATCCGGTGTATGGTTTGGGTTTTATTATTTTTTCTTCCTCTTGACGTATAGCCACGTCTCTCGTGTCGTGCGTGAACGTGCATGTTTTTGGTTTTAAGCGCCTTGGGATGCCCATGTGGCCTTTGTGCCTCGGGTGTCACTGTCCTAGCCCCGTCTGATCCCACCGATATAAAATTATTTTACTCCCGTCCCCCGCATGTGTGTAGAACGGTGGTGCGCTCACCTTTTAATGGATTTCACAAAAACACACACACACACACACACAAAACAATTAAAAAAAAAACAAAAACAAAAAACAACAACTAAAAAAGAAAAAACAAAAAAACCCACAAAAACAAAAAACAACATACATTAAAAACAATAAAAAAAAACCAAAACCACAAAAAAAAACACGCACACACATAAAAATACAATAATTCAACCAAATAAAAAAAAACACAAAACAAAAACAAAAAAACAACAAAAAAAGAAAAAAACAAATAAAGAGAAAAAAACCAAGAAAAAAAAGACAAAAGGAAAGACACAAAAAATCGAAGCAACAAAAAAAAAAAAACACAAACAAAGAACAAAACAACAAAAAGAAACAAACAAAAAAAGAAAAAAGAAAAAACAAAAAATAAACAAAAAAAAGAAAAAACAAAAAAAAGACAAAACCAAAATAGAGAAAAAAAAGCACAAAAGAACCAATAAAATAAAAAAACCAAAAACAAAAGAAAAACCCAAAACAAATCATGAAAAAAAAAAACGTTAGTGGTGGAGGGCGAGGACCCTGTGGCTGGCGGTGCAGAGGGAGGGAGACGGCGACGATGGGAGGGAGAGGCCTGCTGGCAGGACCCGGCAGAAGGGGAGGAAGAGGGAGAGGAGGAGAGGGCGAGGAGAGAGGGCGTAGGAGAAAGAAGGGCTCGGCGGGGGGAGGGAGGGTGCAGGAAGGTGGGCCCGACGGAAGGGGAGCAAGAGGGAGACAAGGGGAGGACGAGGACGAAGGGCGCAGGAGGAAGGAGGGCCCGACACAAGGTGAGGAAGAGGGAGATGAGGGGAGGGCAAGGAGGGAGAGCGTAGGAGGGAGGGCGACCCCGTGAGGTAAGTGGTTTGTTTTGTTTGTTTTTTTGTCTTCTTTTGTGTTTTTTTTGTTGTTTTTTTTTCATGTTTTGTTTTGGGTTTTTGTTTTGTTTTTTACTTTTATTGGTTCTTTTGTGTGTTTTTTTTTTCGTATGTTTGTTTTTTTTCTATTTTGGTTTTCTCTTTTTTGGTTTTTTTGGGGTTTGTTTTTTTTTGGGTTTTTTTCTTTTTCTTCTTTTGATTTTTCTTTTTTTTTTAAAATGTTTTTTGTTTGTTTCTTTTTTTGTTTTGTTTTTTTTTTTGTTTTTATTATTTGGTTGTTTCGATTTTTTTTTGTCTTCCTTTTTGTCTTTTTTTTTCTTGGGTTTTTTCTCTTTGTTTGTTTTTGTTCTTTTTTTTCTTTTTTTTGGGTTTGTTTTTATTTGTTTTGTGTGTTTTTTTTGGTTGAATTATTGTATTTTTGTTTTTATGGGTGTTTTTATTTTAAATTTTTTTTGTGGTTTTGGATTTTTTTAAAACTTTTGTTTTTAATGTATGTTGTTTTTTGTTTTTGTTGGTTGTTTTTTTTGTGTTTTGTTGTTGTTGTTTTTTTTGTTTTGTTGTGTGTGTGTGTGTGGTTTTTTTTTTTTTTGCGAAATCCATTAAAAGGTGAGCGCACCCTCATGTGCGGGGCGGGAGCAAAAAACAATTGCATTGATGGGATTAGACAGGGCGGGGACGACAACACGCGAGGCACAGAGGCCACGGGGGCATCCCAAGGCGCTTAATACCAAAAACATTCGCGTTCATGCACGATACGAGAGACGCAGCAAAGGATGTGATTGGTGACTTCAACTTGGCCATTGGCTTTGGGGTAGTAAGGGGTGGACTTGCAATGGCAGTCCAATGATGTTGATCCTCCAAGAGGTGCTTGTAAGTCCCTTGATTGTGATTGTCATCTAGAATTTGATCATTATATTTTTCAAGAATCAAAAGCACACAATCTAGAGCCAAATTTATTAAAGTATTTCCACATCTTCTTGACTACTATCGGTCATGCTTGGGTCAAATCCAACCTTGAGCAACTAATTATTCTCCATGAAAAAGCGATGTCATCTTTCATGCATCAAACATATAAACAAAGTAGCATGTAAGGGACCAAAGCCATGTCTTCGTTTAGGTGACCTCATCTAATCACCTCACATTTTTAAAGCATAGAGATCTAGAAGGTCAACCATCTCATCTCTAATTCAACCCTTCATAGCTCAACTTTCACTTGCATGATGACTTTCCAACATTAATGCATTAATGAAGTGGCTTCTTGGGATGCTACACTCCCCATGATATGTTCCCTCATAGAAACCTATACATTGATAGGGGAGTGTTGATCATGATTAATTACTTTTTCTTGAACCATATACAAATCGTTCTTGTCAGGATCGAGCAAAGGATGTGATTGGTGACTTCAACTTGGCCATTGGCTTTGGGGTAGTAAGGGGTGGACTTGCAATGGCAGTCCAATGATGTTGATCCTCCAAGAGGTGCTTGTAAGTCCCTTGATTGTGATTGTCATCTAGAATTTGATCATTATATTTTTCAAGAATCAAAAGCACACAATCTAGAGCCAAATTTATTAAAGTATTTCCACATCTTCTTGACTACTATCGGTCATGCTTGGGTCAAATCCAACCTTGAGCAACTAATTATTCTCCATGAAAAAGCGATGTCATCTTTCATGCATCAAACATATAAACAAAGTAGCATGTAAGGGACCAAAGCCATGTCTTCGTTTAGGTGACCTCATCTAATCACCTCACATTTTTAAAGCATAGAGATCTAGAAGGTCAACCATCTCATCTCTAATTCAACCCTTCATAGCTCAACTTTCACTTGCATGATGACTTTCCAACATTAATGCATTAATGAAGTGGCTTCTTGGGATGCTACACTCCCCATGATATGTTCCCTCATAGAAACCTATACATTGATATGGGAGTGTTGATCATGATTAATTACTTTTTCTTGAACCATATACAAATCTTTTCCCATCTTACCTTGGTAGAAATGATGCAAGTCGAATTGGTTCTTTCTTCATGTTATTGTATGATCGCTTAAATAATGTACTTTTCTCTTGTGACATGTTTGATAACATTATCCTCAACCCTTCTATAGGGACTTTCTCTACATCATCCAAAAATACTAGAAACTAAGTGGATAGAATTAGAGCTCCTAGCTATGCCAAGACTCTCAATGCAGTTAGGAAGAGCTACTCTTGGGAGAGGCTTAAAGGTGACGTTCTCAAATATGTCACTGAGTGTTTATCTTGTCAACGTATCAAAACCGAACATGTCAAAATGCCAGGAAAGTTACAACCACTTGACATTTCCCAAATGAAATGGGAATTCATCAGTATGGACTTTGTTGTTTGTCTATCCCAAGTTCAGGGAGGATACAACTCCATCATGGTTGTGGTTGACGTACTTACTAAGGTTGCACAACTTATTCCTATTAAGACAAACTATAAAGCCTCAGACATTGCAAGGTTGTTTATCAAGGAGATATTCAAGCTACATGGTTTTTCCAGAAGAATCATTAGTGATCATGATTCTCTCTTCACATCTCACTTCTGGAGAGCTATCTTTGAAGCCATTGGTACTCAACTCTGTTTTAGTACAGCCTACCATCCCCAAACTGATGGGCCAAACAGAGCAAGTCAATCAAGTCATCGAGGATATGCTAAGGGCATACTGCTGCCGTGAACCAAAAAGGTGGATTCAATACTTGCCTTTGGTTGAATTTGCCTACAATGCTTTTTACCAACAAAGCATTCAGATGTCCCCTTTCCAAGCATTGTATGCGCATGACTGTCGAAGTCCCCTAAACTTCTCATATCCAACCTTGAGGGTTGAAGCTTCAAGGCAGATGCTTGAAGAGATGGATGACCAAATGAAGTCAATTCGACAGGACATCGAAGCAGTCAAGGATAGACAAAAGGCATACATGGATTTGAAGCATCAAGATAGAACCTTTGAGGAAGGAGACATGGTCTTCATTCGCGTACGCCCAAAGAAGAGTTCCCTATCCTTAGGAGATTGCAAGAAGCTAAGTCCAAGGTATTGTAGACTATACAAGATTCTCAAGTGCCTAGGACCCAATGCTTATAGATTGCAACTCCCTGAGAACCTAAAGGTGCATAATGTATTCCATATCAGCCTACTGAAGAAGTATGTACCTAATCCTAGAAATATACTTGATGACCAACAAGTTGTAATGCCTAGCCAAGGAGTCCTTGAGCTACAGCCTGACAAGATCTTAGATGTTAGGGAGAAACAACTCAGATCCAGAACCTTGAGAGAATGCCTCGTCCAGTGGAAAGATTATCCCAAGGAGGATGCCACTTGGATGGATGAAAGCACTCTCAACCAACAATATCTGGGGTTCATCTCAAGATGAGGACATCTTGATTCCTCCAAGGGGGAGAGAATGTAATATTCCCGTTTGAAAAATATTACTAAACCGACCTCCTGCGCACCGTAAGCTCGTGCAAAGAATATCTTCAGTGCCGGTAGTTAATCTATAACCACACGTGAGAAATGGAGAACTTCATCTTTGCAAAGTAAGGCCAGGGTTTCATTCAAACCCACATAGCTGCGGGGAAACATCCTCTTGGGAGGAGGTTAAGAGGATAATGCTGTAATTAATTTCAAATTTTTTTATTATCCCTTCTCCCCAGCTGATGCACGATTGAAGGAGAGGGAGTGTGGAGGGAGTGCTGAAGCTGAGAAGTTGCGAGAAGTAGTGAGGCCGCCGCCACGCTAAATGAAAGAGCTACTGCTGCCGGCGAGCCATCCCGCCTTCAGAGCCATTTGCCGGGTTGCTGCCGTCGATGCCACATAATGCTGCTGACGCCCATGTGCCACCAGTAAGGCCTTCCAAATCATCGTCATCCTCTTCCACGTAGCTATTATCCTCCCTCTTTCCACGTGGTGAGCTGCACGCTTTAGAAGCTTCATAGAAGCTTCTTTAGGAAGCTTCTAAGGGGGCTTTCCTAATCCCCCTTCCCACCAATCACCCACAAGCCCATTCCTACCCCCGGGTCTTTGTGGAGAAGAAGAGAGGCTTCCTTAAACCCCCTCCCCACTAGATGTCAAGATTGTGGGAGAGAAGGAAGGAGTCTCACTTGTAGCTTTCTTGCTTGCACAATGGGGGAATACACACAGAGGTGGAGGCTGAAAACAGTTTTCCTCTTCTTAGTTGTGTAAGCCAAAAAAACTCTCTTACAAAGAAATAGAAGAACCCTATATATGGGTCTCAAACCAAACTCAACTAACTAAGGTGGCATACTAACTGAGCCACAAACTAGAGTAGATAAGGATAGCTATCATGTAGCTATTATTCATGGGCGGTGTACCAACCACGTCTGCAACTGACAAGTCGGTGACATAAATGCACAATGGTCACCCTGGCATATCATGAGTGGAGCTCGATATCTCAACACTCCCCCTCGAGCTCAATCCCAATTCCTGCACACAAGCAGGTCTCTGAACTTGCGCAGCTTCTCTGCGCCCAATGCCTTCATAAATATGTCAGCTACCTGATCCTCTGTGCTGACATAAACTAGATCAATAAGACCTAGTAAAACCCTCTCCCGCACATAGTGATAATGCACCTCAATGTGCTTTGTTCTAGCATGATAGACTGGGTTATTTGCCAAGTGTATACTACTCATGTTGTCACAATAAATGACAACTGGCCCATCTGTAGGCTGATGCATATCATAAAGTAGCTTATGCAACCAAGCTACATCACATGCAGCCATTGCTGCACCCCTGTACTCAGCCTCTGTGCTGGACAAGGCAACTGTAGGCTGTTTCTTGCTGCTCCAAGTGATTGCAGCACTCCCAAAAGAGAACACATATCCACTGGTAGATCGTCTATCAGAAATGCTACCAGCCCAATCAGCATCAGTGTATCCATGCAACTGTATCTGAACCCCAGTCTCATAAAATAGTCCATACTGCAATGTGGACTTCACATACCTGAGTATGCGTCTAGCCGCATCCAAATGCGGTTTCCTTGGAGCCTACATAAACTGACTTACCAATCCAACAACATAGCTCAAATCTGGCCTGGTAATAGTCATATAAATCAAGCTTCCTACTATGCGTCTGTACATAGTAGGGTCTTCCAGAAGCTCACCTGCATCTGCGCTCAGCTTCACATTCTGCTCCAAAGGAACTGAAATAGGCTTACAGCCTGTCATCCCATATTTGGACAGCATGTCCAATCCATACTGCCTCTGCAAGAGCTGTATCCCAGTTGGTGATCTAATCACCTCAATGCCCAAGAAATAACGCAGCTCTCCCAAATCCTTCATCTCAAACTTTTGCTTCAATAGCATTTTCACATGAAGGATATCTTCATCACTGTCACATGTCATAATCCAATCATCAACATAGATGACAAGTAGCATAATACCTTTCTCTGTTTTTCTCACATAAAGTGAGAAATCTGCCTTGGAAATCTGAAAGCCAATAGTGACAAGATACTGTCCTATCTTATCAGACCATGCTCTAGGTGCTTGCTTCAAGCCATACAATGCTTTCTTCAACTTGCAAACAAACTCAGGATGAACAACATGTACATAACCTGGTGGCTGCTCCATATAGACCTCTTCTTGCAAATCACCATGCAAGAAGGCATTCTTTACATCCATCTGATGTAAAGACCATCACTTTGATGCAGCCATAGCAATGACTGCTCTTACGGTTGCCATCCTTGCAACCGGACTGAATGTTTCTTCATAGTCAATGCCATATGTTTGTGCATACCCCTTGACTACTAATCTTGCCTTGTATCTGTTCATAGAACCATCTGCATTGTGCTTCACCTTATAAACCCACTTAGAGCCAATTGCATTCTTATCTTTAGGCAAAGGTACTAACTCCCATGTAGCATTTGCTTCCAAGGCATCCATTTCTTCATCCATGGCTTTCTCCCATTTTTCTTTTCCCATGGCTTGCTCAAAAGAAGTGGGTTCTGGTTCCTGTATCACTTTGACCATATATGCATAGTGAATGGCTGTAAATCCATCATATTTCAGCCTATCCACAGGATACCTAGCTCTCGTAGACCTGCGCAAAATAGGTTCACTCCCAGGTGCTCTCAAAACATCCCTGGTCTTCCTTACTCCAGGTGTAACAATAGAAGGAATACCCAACTCATCATCAATGCTCTGTTCTGAGCCACTGGATTCACCATCCACATAAGAGTGACCTGCATTCACATCAAACATGGGCTGATCAACCTTCTCTTTTCCTTTTCGTGATACCTGCATACCACTATCTGCATTGCTTTGAGAAGATTCTCTTGATCTCAATCTGCCTGTCCATGGCGAAGAATGTGAACCACTGCTAGAGGACGCTCCATGTCCACTAATATTTTGTGACTGCCGCTGTGAATTCTGTGCAGCATTACCATTTTGTGTATCTACATCATCAATCACATTTACTGGTTTATAGCAGCTACTCATCTCATAAAAAACAACATCTCTGCTCACTGTAAACTTACGAGTAGAAGGGTTATAACATCTATACCCTTTTTGCTGCAGAGAGTAACCAATAAAGATGCACTTCTCAGCTTTTGGATCCAACTTGGATCTCAACTCATCTGGCACATGTACATAGGCAATGCAACCAAAAATTTTCAAATGAGAAATATCTGGTTTCCTGCCAGTATACCTCTCCTCTGGAGCCATCCCATGTATTGCTGCAGTGGGAGTCCTGTTCATTATATAGACTGTTGTAGCAACTGCTTCAGCCCAATAAAAATCTGGCAGGTCTTTTTCATTGAGCATGGCACGAGATACCTCTCCAATATGTCTGTTTTTCCTTTCTGCAATTCCATTTTGTTGTGGGGTATGACTGCATGAATATTGTTGCTTTATGCCATGCTCCTGCAGGAACCTTGCAAACTCATTTGAGAGGTACTCTCCCCCTCCATCTGACCCTTAGGCATTTTATTTGCATGCCTGTTTCTTTTTCAACCATAGCTTTAAGAGTTTTGAAATGCCCAAACACTTCACTTTTCTTTTTCATAAAATACACCCAAACTTTTCTGCTATAGTCATCAATAAAAGTGACAAAATAATGACAGCCTCCAAGAGATGCAGCTTTAGTAGTCCACACATCAGAGTGGATTAATTCCAATGGCTTCTCACTCTCTTGAACATGTCTAGGAAATGGTTTCCTTGCCTGTTTTCCAAACTGACAGGCTTCACATACCTTATGCATTTCTGCAACCTTGAATTTAGGCAATCCTGCAACAATATTTTGGGCCTGCATTGATTTAAGTCACTGTACATTAACATGACCAATGCGTTTATGCCAGATATTAATATTTGCGACTACACCGGTCCCATGTGCAAACATTGCTGCACTCAATTCAAACATGTCTGCATCCAACATAAACATTCTGCCCTTCTTCTTTCCTTTTGCTATCAAGCGACCTTTATTTTTCATATCCTCAACAAAGCATCCATGAGGATTAAATCTGACCTGCAAGCCCTGCTCAACCATTTGACCAACAGAAACCAGATTCTTGGTGATATTCGGGACATGAAATACATCAAACATGTATTTCTTTTTCCCATCCTGCATATACAAAGGAATTTTTCCAATCTGCACAATAGGATGTGCAGTATCATCACCAGTCTCCACAAATCCTGGTTTTTCCATTTTCCTTGCATCCTCCATCCATTTTGCATGACCTGTCATGTGGTTTGATGCACCTGAGTCAACATACCATACATCATTGCTTTCTTCTGCACTTGTCACAGAATTGTTCATGTGCTGCACCATAAACAAGTGCTCATTTCTGTCATCACCCTGTCTACTAGAAGATGCATAATTCCCTTGTTGTAATTTCCCATTCATGATGTCATTCAGCTTTTTATAGGAGTCTTTAGCCATATGACCCATTTTACCACAGTAGTAGCATTCAACATTGCTGTTTGCGTTTTGGCCTCTTTGCCATCCACCACGACCTCTTTGGCTCCCCCTGCCTCTAGAGTTACCACGTCCTTCTCCATAGGACTGGTTTTCTTGAGTTTGCTGCATATTCTGATTTCTACCACGGCCTCCAAATCGGCCTCCTCTACCTCTGCCTCTACCTCTTCCAGCATTTGAGTAGAAGACAGCTTCTTTTGAAGTTCCTCTTGAAGAAGATGCACCACCATTTCTTTGCTCCTCAGAAATTAGAAGAGCAATCAGCTCCTCAAAATCAGGAAATCTTTTACGAACTGAAATGGATGTCCGAAACTGTGCATGATCCTTTCCTAAACCATTCAAGGTCACAGAAGCTAAATCATCATCTTCCACTGGCGACCCAATGGAAGCAAGTGCATCTGCAATCTTCTTCACCTTCATGTGGTAGTCATTGATGCTCATATTTTCTCTTTGCACATTATGCAACTCTTGCTTGAGCTGCATTTTCCTGGCTTGCGTATTTGTGCTATACATTTTTGACAAAGTATCCCATGCCTCATTTGGCGTACTTGCATCTTGAATATGCACAATCATAGAGTCTGAAATGCTGATAGATAGCCAGTACATAACTTTCCTGGCTCTCTCATGCCATGCTTTAAATGCTTGCATTTGCTGTTGATTGGGAACATCAGGAAGAACTGGTTCTTCTTCATTTCCTGCAACAAATTCCCAATATCCTTTTCCCATAAGGAAATTCGTCATTCTAAACTTCCATGCTTGGAAGTTGTTCTTGTCAAGCTTTTCAGTGACAATCTGTGAGAGAGAATTAGACGCCATTACAGAACACTGCAAAAAATTCTGTCACTGCAAAGAACACAGCTTCAGCCTCACAAAGGCAAATCTGCAAATCTGGCGAAAGTGGTATTTGACCACACAGTCACTTCCTAGTGACGATTTTGCATCAACAGGCAACAGGGATGATTTTGTAACTCCCAATGTCTCTGCGCACAAGCATACGATGCAATTTCTATAGTAACTTTTCATCGACCTGTAGAACAGTGGCTGCACAGCATAAAACTGGGCCTTTTCCTGAGTGCATGCAGAAAACTTCCGTCTCCAACATCGGCCACGAAATGGCCTCAAATCAAAAAAACAAGGTCGCCAAGGGCTAAAGCCCTTTCCCACAGCATATACTGCCCTCTTGCTTCACCGCGAAGGGCGTCTCAACCTGAGACAATGCACTCTTGCAATTTCCGGCTGTGCTACCTGCAGAGATCTGCTCCCAAAACAGAAAATGAAAGCAACACTGCTCCTCTTACCAGAACACCGTGAGCTTGACTTGCTTTCTTGAGCTCCTTACCACGAACAAGGCTCTGATACCATGTCAAGATTGTGGGAGAGAAGGAAGGAGTCTCACTTGTAGCTTTCTTGCTTGCACAATGGGGGAATACACACAGAGGTGGAGGCTGAAAACAGTTTTCCTCTTCTTAGTTGTGTAAGCCAAAAAAACTCTCTTACAAAGAAATAGAAGAACCCTATATATGGGTCTCAAACCAAACTCAATTAACTAAGGTGGCATACTAACTGAGCCACAAACTAGAGTAGATAAGGATAACTATCATGTAGCTATTATTCATGGGCGGTGTACCAACCGCATCTGCAACTGACAAGTCGGTGACATAAATGCACAACGGTCACCCTGGCATATCACGAGTGGAGCTTGATATCTCAACACTAGATTCCACATAAGTCCGTTTCTACCCCTTCCCTTCCCCCTCCCCTCAGGATTTTTATGAGAGGAAGAAGAAGTTCATAGGCCTCCCTTTCCCGCAAGGCCCCTATAAAACCATTCCTAGCCCTGGAATTTTTAGAGAAGAAGAAGAAGAACTCTCAAGCCTCCATTTCTGCAAGGCTATTCACAAGAACCCTTTCGCGAACCCCTCCCCTCCCGCAAAAAGGCCCAAGTTCCAAATCCTAAGGCCTTCCATAAGCCAAATTCCGGAAGTCGGTACTTTTGTCAAGGATCCGTACTTCAAAGGGGATCTCCGTGTACGAGGGAGACGGGCAAAGATCTTAAGGCTGCGAACCATGAAGGCATACCAGAAGCCGATATCACGTCTAGGATGGCCCCTCAAAAGTCACAAGGCGCGCCTGCAGGAGGTTCATCTCCTAGTATTCATGTGGATATTTCACTGAGCCCACAAGTCCAGGTTTTCTTCCTATTTTTGATTTACGTAGAAGTATTGCAATTATGCATGGTTATTTCATGGAACCAGGATGCACTTATGCTTGTCAAATCCACCTAGCTAAATGCGATTGAAATAAATTGGCTATTTGAAATTTACTAGAAGTAACTCACGATACGAAGTTGGTTATTTGTACTTGCAATGGAATGAACGAAAAGAGCATAAGGTGTCTATGCATTTTAGTACTTTATTAGCAAGTTGCCTTTTGTGCATTGCAAAGTGATGAGTCTAGAATAACTAATGACTATCATTACAAAGTCAAAATTATTGTAGTACACCTTTGATTATGCACGGAAAGATTAAATCATTGTCATACTGCTGCGCATCCGAGGTGTGGAATCCACCAAAAAGTTGTGTGTGTGACATTTGTTACTTTGTACATACTTAGACGTTGTGCTTTGCTCTACCTGAACGTTTTGCCTTTAGTTGGTTCATGTTCAATTTCACAGAAGAGACAAGTGCTGTTTGGGAGTGAATCTGATATTTGTTACAAACAATGTAGAAGGAAAATGGACGATCCAAGTGAAATTGTTGAGGCTGCACTAGATCAACACATCAAGATGATAAAACAAATGAAAGGTGTACCAGGAGTCAAAGAAGATTGATTGACAGAAGAATTAAATCCTAAACATTATGCTCTTTCATTAGTGGGAGAATCCTACACTATTATATGGTTATGGAGGCTTCAATATCCGTATAACACCATCATTTAATGTATCACGTATAGTTTTTGCTAGACATTGTGGGGAGGTACTTGCTTTTGCAAACATTCGTGGAGGTGGGGAGTATGGTGAAGAATGGCACAAAGCAAGTTCTCTAGACAACAAACATAACTATTTTGATGATTTTATATCATGTGGTGAATTCTTACTTAAAGAAGGGTACACTCAATCAAAGAAACTAGCTATCGAGGGAGATAGCAATGGAGGCCTTCTGGTAGCTGCTTGCATCAATCACAGACCGGACCTTTTTGGATGTGCCCTTGCTCATGTTGGAGTGATGGATATGTTGCGGTTTCATAAGTTTACTATTGGGCATGCCTGCTGGACTACTGATTATGGTTGCTTGGAGGAAGAGGCCGCTTTTCTGTATGCTAAAACTATGTGTTGTATGCCAAAAAAAGAACCAGAGAAAAAAATCTTGTGCAGAGGGAAAAGGCGCCAACACCATATTACAGGAAGGAAGATGAGCGACTGGGAGGTCTCCAAGCAGGTTCATAAATCTTTATGAGACAGTGGATGAGTTTGTTCTAGCCCATGCACTTGGTTGGTGAGCCTGCAAAGAAGTTGCATACTGCAAGGAGTCGAAATGATCAAGTTGTCATAGATGTTTGACTATGGTGTCGTGATGCCATCGATCTTATTTTAGCTCAGATTGTTGGACTACAGGTTGCTTTAGTCAAGCTGGCTACAAAGTACCAAGATCTAATTGTACCTGGTTATACACACATTCAATGGGCTCAACCGATACTTGTTTCTCACCTTCTACTAGCATATGTGGAGCAGCTTGAGCGTGACATTGGGCGCCTACGTGATTGCAAGAACCACATGAGCTTTTGTCCTCTTGCGGCTTATGCTTTAGCTGGTACTGGTCTTCCCATTGATGGCTTTGCAACATCAAAAGCTTTGGGCTTTGATGCTCCCTTGCGAAACAGTATTGATGCTATGTCAGATCGTGATTTTCTATTGAAGAATCTGTTCAGCCCTTTTGCAGATTTCTACCTGAAAACGTCATTTTTTTGAATGCTTGGAACCTAATGCGAACATCATCAAAGTTAAAGTAGAGCACTAGCAAGCTGTTGAAGATGCGTCAGTGCAGCTGGATGTTGGTCACCTCGATGAGAATGGTGTTTACACAGGGTAATTCACAACTTTTGCCCTCAGTGGCTTTGTTAGAGCAGAGGGTGATGCAGACAGTGCACTAGATCGGTTGTGGCAGAAGGCCAAAGCCAAGCTTGAGGTGGCCTCCCGCTAATCGCATATAACTCATAGCTAGCAGACAGTAATGATCTTGTCTTCAACGTGCATCCAATTTTCATGCTAGTGGGATTCATTGTCCTCACAAGTGAAGTAATTTTGGTGTTCAAGGGTGTTCCGGGTACAAAGAGTTATAAGAAAGCAGTTCATCTTACTATCCAAGCATTGGCTTTTGTGCTGGCTATAGTTGGCATTTGGGCAGCCTTTAAGTATCATGGTGTAAAAGGAATTGGTGATGTCTACAGTTTGCACTCATGGCTGGGTATTTCAACAGTCCTTATGTTTTCTTTATAGTGGATTTCTACATTTGTAATTAATTGATACTGGTGCTGCGGCCTACCCTGCTCATCAAGTTTATATATAAAACACAGTGCATCATGTTTTCTCTGAATTGCTATAGTTATGGCGATCAGTATTGGGTAGCTCTCATTGAATCCTGGAGTTCTCAGTCGTTAAAGGAACACAAAAGGGAAAAACAAACCAACTTGTGTTAGTAAACCTGCATCTTCCTCTCATGCTGGAACGAATACTCGTCTTTATTTCCCCAAGAAAAGCTTGCCTGCGTTTTTCTTCTCATGCTGACATGCAAGAAGGAGCTTCAAAGATCCATACAATCATTTCTTGTCTTGCTTATTCACATGATTGATCTTCTATCTTGAAATTCATCAAGGTCCTCTATGGACGTGACTTTTGCTTTCAAAAACCCTTCGACATCACATGTCGCATTTTTAGAAAAATCTTCTTCGTAATCATTCATTAAGAAAGTCGTTATCAACCGTAGGAAATTGCAAAGCATGGAAAAGATTCTAAGGGCTGCATGAAATAGGTTAGCTCTAGCTTCATTTGGCATGAATCTCATTTAACTACATAGTAGTTAGGAAAGGTTGCATAATGCACATTCATTGTACGAATAATTTCATTCATCAAGAGATGTAGCTAGGGAATCGATACAATATACTCCAAGTGCTAACTAGGGTTTAGCATGTTAAGGACTTGACCTAGTTTCACACTTGTTGCCAAGTTGAAACCCTCATACCCAAAGGTCCTACCCACATTCAGGGAATGTAGGGACAATTGGACGTGCTTGCAAGAAAAGATCTAGGGTTTCTACCCTAAGGATCACTCAATCAAATGTTGAAACTCGAATTGAGTTGGAACCCCTAGGATCGGCCTAGTGCAATTGGGAATGGGTTGGATAAGAAGACACCCTAAATCTTGCTTCTTATCTAATCATGATTCCGTGACTAGAAGACACCATTCGATGGGTGAAATGATCCCATGGAATAGATGCAACTCTTGTGCAACAAGTTGCAACGCACATGATCTTGTGGTTTGATCACAAGAGAATTGCCAATTCCTCGGAATGAGATTGGCAGATTCTTGCGCTTTAACTTGCAAGAGGATGAGTAGTCATCTTGTTATATCACCTTTCTTGGGGGGGAAATTTTTTTCCAAGATAAGGGAATTAGGTATTTTCTTGGAAGCAAAGGACCAATCAATAATTTGGAGCGACATAGTCGCCATGATTTACTGTTAATAAAACCTAAGGTATTGGTTAAGTTGGGTTAATAGGGTATGGTCCTAACCCAAGGATAAGAGGGAGAACAGAGAAACCCTTGGGGATCTTGCCAAGTCGCAATTGATCCTGGATCGAATGCTGGATGCATTCGGAGAGAAGGATTCACTCCTTAGCAGTTGGCGAAATAAACGACCACTGAAAAATAATTGTGGTTGTAACAGTTTAGGAGCACTATTTGCATTGTTTGCTCAAGGAACTAAAAGATGGAAATATATTTAATACTTCAGGTTGAAGGCCTGAAGGGAGAGGCAGCTTCAGTTACCCTCGACTGTTTACTTGACCCTAACCAAGAGGGTTATTAGTCGCGCCGAGAATGTGGACCGAACCCGCCGTGTGAGGTCTCTCCGTTGGGCACTACTTGGAGCAGGAGGACGCTTGGGTGCCAGGGGGGCTTTGGCCCTAAATCCCTTGCCTTTCGGGCCCTGCACAAGAGGCCAACGTGACTCCGGATTGGATCTCGAGGCTCGCATACTAGTCTACAGCGGGCAAAAATCTTGGATTAGTAATCCATATGGATTGCTGGATAGCCTTCGGGCGGATTATGGATAGCCTTCGGGTGGATTATGGATTAGCCTGCTGGCTGACTTTATGGATGTATTCCAAAGATAAATAAGATAACGTGTTGAAAAGGAACTTGTTTGACATTGTTTTTCTATGTCAAGTGCTAAGATTACGTGAAGGAACAAGTATTTAACGGGCTAATTAAGGAAGCTGCTTGATGCATGTCCAACTAAATGTGGTAGGTAATTAGACAACTAAAGCAACCTTGAGGAAAGTGCGATGAATGTGGCCATGGGTCCGTCCTACGGATGGGTGGTCCCGGTTGGCCAGGAACTTTTCTCAATCGTAATGGACAATAATGAGTTCTTCTCAAAAGAAATGAATAGAAAGGGCGCTGATCTAGAGTTAGGTAACAACAAAAATCCTGATTTATGTTGTTTTAGGGAAACAGAATGGGACTATGCCTTATGGGCAAAGAGGTCGAGCCTTGCATCCCTCTCGTTTTCCATTCTCCTTAAACCAAGTGCAGCGTGAATCTTCTTCGTCCCTGGCGTTTCTGCGTAAAGTAGTTTGCAGTTCGACGCTAGTTTCCATTTAGGAAAATAACCGTTAGAGGAAACCCTGATTCAGGTCGGTTCTAAGTGGGAACGGCTGGAATACTTTTGCTACGTGGCAGATGACACGGAAAGTCCTAGATCGCAAACCGCGTAACATTCCATGGGAGTGTCGGGCAGAGCTTTCTAGACTCTCTTTCCAATGGACTGCTAAGACGTGTCCTGAAAGGGAACCGATGGACAAGTTACACAAGGAGGATGGTGTGAAATTTGGATGGGCCCATAAGAAGCAAGAAGATGTATGGAGAGAGTTAAATATCAAATATACCATGAAGAAAGCAAATTTAGGTGATTATAAATGTGTTTTGACTGACAAGAAGATCATCGCTGCCTTGAAAATGGGACTACAAAGTGCTCAATAGATTTGTGAAGATTTGCAAATGAAGCCAAAAGGTAAAGAGGATAAGAAATGGTGGCTAAAGCCTTGGTCTGAAGGCTTATTTGAGGCTTATGCCAATTTAAATCTACGAGATTCTGATATAGATGAGGATTTTTTAGTTCTTGTCAATGATGGAGTGGATTCAAAGGAGGAGATATCTACAAGTGAGATAAGACATGTGGTAGACTCTATGTTGGATGAAACAAATGAAGTGAGCCCAGTAGTGGAGCTTGAGAATAGTAGGGTTTTTTAAAAGTCTACATTGGTAAGCCAACTCTATGATGGATTAGATGCAAAAGATATAATGATAGCCCATTTCTATCACAAAAGGAGAGCACCAAGATAAATATTGCAATTAAGAGAGCCCTAAGATAGTACTAGGATGGTCAAGATGTGTATTCTGACATTTTTTTTTCAATATTTTTGAAAAGAACACAATACTCACTCTACGATAGAGTTGAGCAACTAGCCTACTAGTATGTGTGCATTGTACATCTAATTTCTCTATTTGGAGTTTTTTTCAAAACCCTATCTTTATTCATGTAGCTTTAAATCATCCATATTAGATAGTGTTTCAACTACATTCTAATAACCATCTACATCACAACTTTCTCCAAGAATATATTTGGCCTCATCTTCACTAAATATGAGTTGTAGAATAGCAATTGGTTGTCTAATACCCTTGTATTTGTTCAAGTGACTTGTAAGATCTTGTTTTGGGTTGAACTTTAAAGTATAGAGTTGCATTAGTAGTCTCATTTGGGAGTGCTTGGATTCAGTGTGAGAAACTTTGTTGTGCTCCTCCCATGTTGTATTTATGCTTAAAATACTATCAATGTGATGGACACATTCATCATCCAAGCCTGCTCTGCTAGAAACCTCATTGCTTTCTTGTTGCTTTCTTCACACCCTTCTCCTAAGATTATTTTTGTATCTCTCCTAATGATGATGCCCCATAAACTCTTTTGCATAAGAAGATACATCATTTTGAGTTGCCAAGTGTGGAACCAAAATCCCATGAATTGGTTAGTGACATCTTGAGTTGACATAGTGATCAATGGAGGTGTCTTATCAAGCTTATAGATGAATGACGAGCATTGTCTAACTCCTTACAAAAAGAGAGATTACAACCAAGTTTTATCAATGCGAATTTTCACATACAAATAGCCATTTAGATAGATCGATGCAATACAATTAGAGTGTGAACATTCCAACCTATTTAATTCAAAGCAATTTGGCTAGGACAATGAGAACATGGCTACAAATAAACTTGTTCAAATATAATAGTGTGAACATGGCTCTAAGAAAGCTAGTTCACTTGAGACCAATGTGAAAGAGGTGCTTTAGATAAGGGTTTTTAAAAGCCTTAATTTTGAGAAGATTTAAAGGGGAAAAAATTTGTTGAATCAACCATTATTTTGCTAGCTAGGCCATGGACCAAATGACCCTACAAGATGCTTGTTGAGCTCCTTTCCTCTTATTGGACCTATTTTCAAGTTTTTTGTCTAGGTGGTACTCCACTTTATTATGTGACAAAGGGAAAAGTTTAGCAAAGATATAGTCTTTTACTTCCTTTGCATTTTTCGTGAGATTCTTCAAATTTAGATTTATAGAGATCTCACTCACAAACCTTTAAGACTCCTTACTCTGACTGAAACTCTTTATCTCCTTCAAAAGGCTCTTTCAACTTCTACTACAAATGAATTGGTTATTAAGTTTTGCAATTCTTTCTCACTTGAAGACTCTTGTGATTGAAACTTCTCTTCCTTCTCTATTACACTCAAAGTAGGCCCCTAACTTCTTTTTGGAAGCTACCCCCTTGCTATAAATGAGTAAAAGCCACCAAGTAGAACCAAAAAAATGATGGTTGAATGAAGAATATACCTTGATTCTTGCTCAAATGATAACGGCTTCAATATTTTGGATAGCACCTCTTCATTAGCTTGGAGATATTGATTTTCAATAAGGTGGTGGATGCCTTGCAACCTCACAGCACAAGGAGGTTGCTCTAATACCACATGTAGAATGGGCTAATGAGGTCAAACACAATGAGTGCCATAGATTTGAGAAGATTTGAGAATAGAACACTCTCTTGAGAGTACTTCTCCATTAGTTGATGCATCTTTAAATAGGCAATGTTTACAATCTATTACATTGCACATAGCCTTCCCTAGTGCCAACTCATCTATCCACTTGTCCACCCAATTGGTCATCCACATCCATCCGCTCTTCTAAGTCTATTTTTGATGATCATGCATTGAATATGCTAGCACCATTTCCATTATAGTGAGCACCAGCGAAGTGGTGCTAGTTGGATAATAGGTAAAAATAATGAAGAGGGAAACGTGTACCTAGTTAGATTTGAAGCAAAGGTCTTAAATGGCATAAAGATATCTGCAAGTTAAGAGGGAGCTATGGGATGTTGTTATAGCCCTTAAATGTGACAAAGAGTATTCCATTGATGCACCTATGATAGTTGAAACAAAATGTTAATGCGCGAGAAGATTGCAAGCTATGCTACTCCAAATATTGCCATGTTGAGATAGATTGCAAGCTATGCTACTCCAAATATTGCCCTGTTGAGATAGATTGCATATATCAAGTCTCTAAATCCTCAGTTTTGGCATAGTATAGGAAAACAAAATCCAATGTGACTGATATGTTGCCCATGACACAATTTGAGGATGAAGATGAGATGATGGATAATGATCATGAGGAGGAATTTTTAGTTGAAGATACATTGGCAGTTGTTGTCAATGTGTGTACAACAACATGGACACCAATTAATATAGTAGGTACAACAAAAGGACTAAGAGGTACAATTAGTCTAACAATGAGTATATCAACAACAAGAAAAGTACTTACAATAATAGAAAAAGCATGGATAATAGAGGAAAACCACTACAAATGTTATGGTTTTGCATTGGAGATGTTTTATGAAGAGTTATATAAGGGAGAGTGGCACAAAATTTTTCAATACTTGAGTGCACTATAAAAAACAAATGAATGGACTAATAAAGAGTATAAAAGAATCAAGACAAAAGCATACTATTACTTTCTAAAGGATGGGTTTCTTTGAAAACACTCGAAGAAGAAGAAAGGTTCTCCATTGTTGTCCTATGTGATAAGGCTACTCAGTCACAAGTTGTATTGGAATTTCATGATAGACTTTAGGCTTTTCATAGGGGTATCTATGCTACTTTTGAAAAGATTAAGGAGAGTTCTTGGTGAAAGGGGATGTATAAAGATGTTTCATAGTATGTTGAATCTTGTAACACTTGCTAGATGTATGCATAAGTGAAACATAAAGATGATTTGTAGCCAACCTATCCTTTATCTATGTATTATAAATGGGTTGTTGATATTGTGGCCAAGCCTATAGGGATTTGGAAAATAAGGTATATTGTGCTTGCTTGTAAGAGGATTTGACTAATCAGGTGGAAGGCAGGGCTCTTATGAAACTAAGACAACATATGTTGCATGCTTATTTTTACTTGGAATGATGATGAGATAATGGATAATGATGATGAGAATAGATTTATAGCCCAAAATGCATTGATAATTGCCCTCAATATAGGTACAATAGTTATAAATACAAGGATACATATTAATAAAGTACGTACAATAAAAGTACTAACAAGTATAACTACTATAACAAATAGTACAACAACAAGAAACATGTTTTTAGTAATAGAAAAGGAATGGGAAGGAGAGAAAAAGCACTACAAATGTTATGTTTCAACACTAGAGATATTTTAGGAAGAATTGGTCAATAACTAATTACATTGTCAAAGAATGATGAATGGACTAATGAAGAGTATAAAAGAATCAATACGAAAGCATATGGTTACTTTTTGAAAAATGGGTTTCTTTGGAATCATACAAAGAAGAAGTGTTTTCCATTGCAAGTCCCGCGTGATAAGGCTACTACGTCACAAGTTATGCAAGAATATCATGATAGTGTTTAGGCTAGTCATAGGGGTGTCTCAACTACTTTGGAAAATATTGAGAGATATCAGTGGAAGGGGATGTATAAAGATGTTTCACAATATGTTGAATCATGAATCACTTGCTAGATGTATTCGTCATCAAAAAACGAAGATGATTTGTAGCCAAAATATCCATTATCCATGCATTATAAATAGGTTTTTGATCTTATAACCATGCCTACGCGACTTTGGAAAATGAGGTATATTGTGCTTGCTTTTGAGGATTCAACTAATCAGGTGGAAGAAAGAGCTTTGAGAACCAAGACAACAAATGTTACATGCATTTTTTACTTGAAGATTTGTTATACTACTACTGAAGCAAGATTCCCATAATCCCCAATATGGTGTTATACTACTACTAAAGCAAGAATCATGAAAATCAAACCAATATTTTCCTTGATTTAGGGTAATAAAGCATACATAGAAGAATTAAGAATCTAGTTAGCTCCTTCTTCCCAAACTAGCAAGCACTTTTGATCTTCTTATTGATTCATTCTGAGCCCTAAACTTTATGCAATTAGCCTCACACAATGTCTTGCCATCTCCTCCACACTTCTAGAGGAATGTAATGTAGATAGTGTTATGTAGGGTCCCTCTGACACCTTCTTTTGCAACTATGTAATGACATTCTTTTAAGGCCTTGTGCAATTAGTCAAACTAATAGTGTGTGACTAAGTACAATGACATAATTCTTCTAGTGGCCTAGGATTTCATGGTTCCTAAGAGGCTCCTAAGATGCTATGCTTGTTGGTTTCATGCTTGCAATGTCTAACTATGTGTAAACTGGATGAGCAAGAGCCAATTGTGTAAATGCATTTTCCTTGTTAATGAAACATATTGAACAAAGCTTTGGGCATCCTGTGGATACAGTATTAAGGTTTTTGTGGTAGAGTGTGATAAACTCCAAGATGTGGGTTTTCTTAGTTGTTACCGTGAAACAATTTTGAATTTTAGGAGCAATGGTCTTTACATAACACTTAGTTGCATACCTAGTCCTCATGCTTCAAGGGCCTCTAGTAAATTAAAAAGCTTAAGGTCATTGCTTTTGGTTCGTTACTATGCACAAATATCAGACCCATGCTTCTCCACTTGAAAATAATAGTTCATCCTAATACTCAACTTCTTTACCTTGTGATCTCCACATTGAATAGTCCATGGGGTTTCTTCAATTCAAGAAAGAGCACATTTTCAATTTCAATTGCAAGTTTCTTGCTATCCACTTATTATTCCCTACAAAGCTTGTGTTCTTAGCATAGATAATCTAGGAAAGTGATAGTGTGATATTTTTCCAATCAAAATGTACAAGGGACCTCATACCATTGTGAATGGGTTAGGGGTGTCATGAAGGTGTTGATACTTCAAGAATTTCCACCATACCCTATACATTATGTATTTGACAAATTGACTACTTTCTCAACTCAAGATCCTCTATGGTCTCTCTCCAAGTGTAAGGATCCTCTACTTCATAATAGCTAGTGCAGAGCTCGTGGGAGGTTTAGAAAGCATGCGAAGTAAGTAGTTGAATTCTTTGCTTCCAAAATGTGAAAAATCTAGCATGGAAATAATGTTTTAGGCCTATTGTAAGAGGGGTAACCTAGTTGGATGGTGGTTTAATGAGAGAAGATGTGCTACTAGGATAGAGCACTATAATAGGACTAGATATATGGTTGAGCTCATGTTAAGTGTGAATTTCATTCCCTAACCCATCTCCTAAGATGGTTTATCTTGTTTGATTAATTTCATTCAAAGTTTTTGGCAATGTTATTGAAGCCATATGATTCTCCCTTCAATTATTACAATCCTTCCAAGATCAAGGATGATTCAATGTGAACCAAACGACCAAATAATGAAATGCTTGAAAGAGGGTTGTTTTGGTAAGATTCCTTTGTTAATGCAAACATAATGGTTGGTGTTGTGAACTATCTTTCAAGTCACCAAAATATTTCTCTTTTAGCCCTCTACATAAGACTTGTAACCCATGACAATAGTGAACTAAGATTAAGAAAAATCATGCCAATGTTTTCCTTGATTTAGGGTAGCAAAGCATGCATAATAGTGGTAACAATCTTATTACTAGTGCCTTACTATTATTTACCCTTGAGTATACTATTCTTAGGCTTTATAGATTAGCTCTCATCATGTTTAATTCAGTCCTATTGATGCCCCAATTCTCAACCCAAAAGAAGGTATCAAATCCTATCTTATTTTAGCCAAAAAGATATTGTTCAAGCCTATTCCACATAGTGATAATAAAGAGAGTAGTGATAAACCGCTAAATCTACACTAAAAATTTTGCTAATGGGATTATTGATCACACATGAGTGTTTTTGCACCTACCCTCCAATTTGTTTACTTTTTTCTTTCCTCCCAAAGTGGTAGGCACTTTTGAGTTTTTTTGTTCTTTAATTCTTATCCCTAGATTTCATGCAATTTTCCTCACACAAGGTCTTTCCATCTTCTCCAAACTTCTATAGGCATGTATCCTATAGGCATGTAATGCAGATACTGTTATATAGGGTCCCTTTCACACCTTCTTTTGCAACTATGCAATGAAATTCTTTAAGGGCCTTATGCAAGTAGTTAAACAAACAATGTGTCACCAAGTGCAATGCCACAATTTTTGGAGGGGCCAAGGCTTTCATGGTTCGTAATAAAGTTCCTAAGTTGCTATGCATGTTGGTTGCATTCCTTAGATGTGTAACTATGTCTTAAGTGGATGGGCTAGAAGCAAGTGTGTTAGGGCATTGTAGTTCTAGTGAAGCACCTTTAAGAAATCTTCACACATTTTGTGGATGTAGTATCAAGGTTTTTGTGCTAGATTGTGATAAAACTCCAAGATGTGGGTTTTGTGATGAGTTTTTGAGGTGAAGATTTTTGAACTTCAAGAGCAATGGTCTTTACATAACACGTGGTTTGGGTATCTATTATTGATGCTACAAGGGACCTCTAGTAAGTGGAAAAGCTTAAGGTACTTAATTTGGTTCATTACTATGCATAAATATAGGCCAAGTACTTCTTCACTTGAAAAAACTTGTTCATCCTAATACTTAGTCTTCTTTGCTTTGTGATCTCCACATTGGATAGTTCATGGGGTTCCTTAAATTCAAGAAAGAGCACATTTTCTATTTCAATCCCAAGTTTCCTACTATCCATTCGTTATTCATTATGAATCTTGTCTTCTTAGGAACACAATATTAGTGAGTTTGGGAATCTCCTAATTCCCATTTTTTGAATACTAAAAAGGTGGCACTCGGATAACATGCCCATACGTTTCTCAAAACCATATGATGTGACCTATTATTCGAAAGAGCTTGAAAAATGGAATCTATTGAGCTGTACAATGCTCAACTTGGAATTATAGTGTTCAAGTTATGACAAATCTAAAGATTTGATCACATGTCCCAAACTTATGGGAATTTCCCATATTCCTCAATATGGTGTTTAGGAGAGATAATCTCAACAAGTGATAGCATGATATTGTTACAATAAAAATGCAAAGGGGATATCAAACCATTGACAATGAGTTTTGGTTGTCATGAAGTTGTTGATACTTCAAGTAATTTCCACTATACCATGTATACTATGTATTTGACAAACTGACCACCTTTTGAGCTCAGGCTCCTCTCTGGTCTCCCTCCAAGTGCAAGGATCCTCTTCTTCACAATAGGTACCTTGGAGGTTTACAAAGCATGCCTACTAAGTAGTTGAATTCTTCAATTCTAAAGGGTGCAAAAAGAAGAGTGGGACTAACTTTTTAGGCCTAGTGTAGGAGTGGTAAACTAGTTGGATGGTGATGTGATCTAAGAGAGGATGTGCTACTAGGATAGACCACTTTAATAGGGCTAGATGTGTTATAGAGTTCTTGTTTAGTGTGAAAATGGTTCCTTTACCCATCTTGTCGGATGGTTTCTCTTGCTTGATTAATGACATTTAAAGTCTTTGGAAATGCTATTGAAGTCATATGGTTCTCCCTATAATTATTACACACCTTCCAAGCTTAAGGATGCTTTAATGTGGACTAGACAACCAAATAACAAAATTCATGAAAGGGGGTCGTTTTGTAAGATTCCTTAGGTAACATGGTCATAATGGTTGCTCGTCTATTATCTTTGCCCCTAACTACTTTACTCCTTACTTAATTGTCCACTTCACCACTCAAGTGAGAGTGCATGATGTGCAACTCAATAAGGCTTTTGTCAAAAAGTGGTACAATTTGAATGAACTCAAACCTATCCAATGTTGTATGGGTTTCGAGGCATGACATGAAAATTCTATGAGAAAACATATTTGGAAGATTAATCAAGTTCAAATGCAGTTGACCTTGCTTGATGTACATAGCACTTGGCCATGGTAGTGTTGTTGTCTTGCAAGACTTGCATATGGGTTGACACTTATTGGGACCAATTTGATGTGTTAAACTACCCATGTTCAAGGAGATGATGGTTGAAACTTTAAAACAAATATATCATTGAAGGATAATAAGGGGGGCATAATTAGAAGGGAAAGAGCGAACTAAAGAAGAAAGAAAATGTGAAATTTTCAGCCCAACAATATGACTTTTTGGACTACAAGCATAGCATAAAACATGGAAACTAGGGCATTTGAAAGAGGAAATATATAATGTGATGAAGAGGGAAAGATTAGAGTCAAAAGGGATATAAGGGACCTAAAGCCTCTTAAACAACATGTGTGTAGGGATGAAGTGTCATACAAAAGAGGATGGTTGAACTATTCAAAGTGAAGACAAAAACAAGATATTCTCAATCAACAATAGTAGTGGGCTGATCCTAAACAAGAAAATCATACATGATTGTCTTGAATCAAAAGAAATATTGAGTTGATCTAGAATAAGTGTAGTCTAGTGCTATCCTAAAGAAAAAGGAGATATTTGTCTGATTGAGAGTGCTATTCTTGAACAATTGTTAGATAAAACAAGAGAATATGTGCTAAGAAAGAGTAGGTTTGTTCATAGTAAAGCATAGGGATATTATTCAACAATAGAATCATACAGGATTGTGAAATGGCCTTTACATAACACTTGGTCAGGGTATCTAGTATTGATTCTGCGACGAGGGACCTCTAGTAAGTGTAAAAAGTTAAGGTATTTAATTTTGGTACATTACTATGCATAAATACATGCTGACTACTTCTCCACTTGAAAACACTTGTTCATCCTAATACTTTGTCTTCTTTGCCTTGTGATCTCCACATAGGACTAGATGTGTGGTTGAGTTCTTATTTAGTGTGAATATGAATCCTTCACCCATCTTCTCAGATTGTTTGTCTTGTTTGATTGATGACATTTAGAGTTTTTGGCATTGTTTTTGAAGTCATATGGTTCTCCCTATAGCTATTACAAGCCTTCTAAGTGTAAGGATGATTTAATGTGGAGTAGACAACCAAATAACAATATTCATGAAATAGGGTCATTTTGTAAGTTTCAATGTAGTTGTGGAGAGTTATGATTATAAACCTTCTTCTCGCCTTTTCTTCATACAATGAGATCTATTCCTTCCTTAGTTGAAATTTTAGTCTAAGATGGGGTGCCGTTTTAGTCATATATGATAAGTCCCTTGATATTTTTGGTGTAGTTGTGTAGGAGTGTAGGTTGTATCTTAGTGTGTCACATAAAAGTTGTTAGGCCATTGATAAATCTTCTATGGTTTTAGACTGCGATCCAACAAAGATATGTAGGTAAGTCAACTACATCCTTTGAATCTCTTAGTTTCTTGTTGGCATTAAGAATGAGAGACGAAGCTTAGAAAGTTAGGAGCAAGAGGACAAGCCAATTAAGAGGTAGTTGGGCCATTGGTGTATTAAGCTCTTCAAATAATTTGAGTCTCCATCTAACGTCTTTTTGTTGAGCTTTCTTTGAGCCTAAAAGGAGCTTTCATTCACATCTTATCAATAGATAATTGTGTTAGAGTAGTTATCAAATTTAATGAAGTACATGTCATTAAACACACTAAAGATTTTGAGTACATGTCATTAAACACACTAAAGATTTTGCTCATCTCCCCAAAATACTACAGGTTGAGATGGCAACTTACTAGGGCTATTATGGGTCAAGACGACACATTCTCATGCACCAAACTCAGTTGTCAGTATCTTCTTGTACTTTAATCTAATTCAGTAGCTCAATACAAGTTTTTGACTCTATAAACTCATTCTAATCATAAGCTCACTCTCTATAGACAACACAAAATTTTAGGGGACTAGTTGCCTATCTGCCACCAATACATATGCTCCTATCCATGTATATGCTTATGTAAGTGTAATTTGATTTGGTAATCTCCATGTGCCTAGAAGAGATTATATGAGAACATGTGTACATATGTGTATTTTATATTGAGAGAGAGAGAGAGAGAGAGGATGATTATTTAATTTTTTTATGGGGACAAAAGAGAGTATTGATTGAGTTTTAGTCATAGTGGGGTACTATTATTGTAGTGGTAAGGGTAGAATAAGTAGAATGAGTAAACAATCATGGGTTACAAAGAAAACTCACATGAACTCTTACTCTACATACCTCTTGTCCCATCAAATATTTTATTCTTGAAAAACATTCGCATCCAAATTTCCATTTGTTTGGATTTATATTGAGTGTCTGCTAATAGGTTATTAAGCATCAAGATCTTATTGGGCTATACATATTGCTATTGCTATATTCTCCTAACTATTGTAACTTGTTTTTTCCGTGATAAGGATTGCACCTTGTATATGATCATATTGGGATAGAGTTTAGGGCAAAATAGAGTTTGGGTGAATGACATCCCTTGGGTATCATAAAACTCTCTCTTTACAAAACAAGATTCTTATTTATCCCCTATTGATAAAGAGAAGCGAGAATCTCATTGAATTCATGGAATCTTTAATTGAGATATTTCATAATTCTTGTCATTGGATTAATAGAGTGGCACAATGGGTACATTAGACATCAAAATCATACTATTTGGAGATAGGGGATGGAGAGATGAAGTTTCTATTAGGCTATGGCATAATATTATGGCTTTTGTTTTTGCTAAAGTTTGGATATTGAGAAATGATAGACTATTTCATAGGACTAAGGTAGATATAGTTCCATTGGATAAATCAACACTTATTTCACACTACAAGATACATGCCTTATATCGACATTTAAAGTGATGAAAATGTTCATAGAGAAATTTACTCCCTGTCGTCGCGAAAAACGTCGGTATTGGTGACGCCATAGAATAGTCAGTATCAACGTCGCTATTTGCATCGGTATTTGCGATGCTAATATCGACACAAATAACGACACTTTGTGACGCATGTTGCGACGCTGATAGCGATGCATGCAGTAAATTTACGACACTAATAGTGATGGTAACAGAGAAAAAAAAATTGTGGTAGGGCAGCAAGTTGCCCTACCACATATAGCACTATGTACTTTATTTGGGCCATATAAAATAGTTTTAGTAATGTGTACAATGCTTATGTAAATAAAAGCAAAGTGTACTTGAATCATAACACTGATACATGAGATAAATACATGATCACATTGTGACCGGTACAATCATAGAAAGATACTACTACTACATAGAAAATGTCTACACAAATCATGTGACCAAAAAAGAAGAGTATGTGAGCTCCAGGGATCCAAGGGCAAGCTATAGATCCTCCCCATCGGAAACCTCGTCCCGCTTCAAAGAAGCATCGAATGGACTTTGCAAAAAAAGAAACAACTACACATCAGTCCACCATACAATAATGCATTTTAATTAAACTTAGTAACTACGGACAAGAAAGATGAGCGACTTATAGGGCCGTTGCGTCCATACAATCGGTCAATCAATGCAGTGAGACCATGTCTCTTTGCATATCGAGTCTCTAGGTCGGTGGGATTGCAGTTTGTAATGGAGTGCTGCAAAGAAAACAAAATACAACTGTTAGAAACATGATTGTCAGTACAAGGAATATTGCAAAAAAATAAGCAAGCAGAACAAAAGAAAAACTTACAAAGTCCTCTTGATATGTCCTGTGGCCGCCACTCCCAAGATGATAAACCACTCCAGCCTCCAGTCGTGTCCTTGCTACATTGCGCTGTTGTCTCCAATGTCCTAGAGAATCTGTAGCCTCCTCCCTGAGTCGGTGCCAGTCGTCCATGTCTAGCCACTCGAGCTTTGAGGCCACGCTCTTAAGTGCCTTGCGTGTGTTCGATCATCTGTGGGACAAGTACGCACATATGCACTCTATCATCCAGCCCGTGGAAAAGCTATCTGCTGCGGCTGGTATCGGAAACTCCTCATGCAAGGATGCTACTATGTAGTTCTTTCTCCCCTCCGGTATGTTCTTCCAATGATTCAAGATGTTGTGCAGAAAAACTTGTTGGCACAACTCTCTCATACGAGCCATCACCCTCCTCCCCTCATTCATGATGATGGCTCATGTCCTATCATCTATAAGGTATTCATAACCCTTTGGGGTATGCCTAATATGTGCCATCTCCCACCTGCGACCATGCTCTTGGGCATATCTAGGAGACCCCTGTATAGGTGTGACAAATCCTATGGGTGACACAACTCCAAATGAACGACAAGACAGAGACACTGTGTCGATACCTCCACAACAACCGCATGAGCCACGCTCTCTCAAGCTGCCACGAGAGCAAGGAGTAGCATCTTTATCTCGAGTTGACCGCAGGCTCACTGCATCCAAGTCTCCACAGCATCCCCCTGAACCACTCCCTCCGTCTGGCCCAAGTCTGGAGCATCAACCTCATCTATTGGAAATTAAAGTATCAGAGAGTACCGAAGTAGATCTAATAGAACAGATTGATGGTGTCCGAGACAACTCCTGGTCCGCCATATCTCTGAGTCAATCCATCTGATTTGGAAACATATGCGTGAAGATCTCCTGTGGTGATCTAAATATCCACAAAGGTCACTTGCACATACAAAAAATGATGTTAGCATAATTAGTATAAATCATACAAAACATGGTAATATAAATCTTTAAAAAATGATCTTACTTAAAATGCATATCTTATGTACCCTTATAAACGATTCGTCAACGAATTGAGTAGGTGGATGCTCCAAGTATGAAGTACCCTATGGTGCCATGTCAATCTCCTGACACAACTGTCCATACACTGGAAGGTAAATAAACATGTCACCACAAAAAGATGAGTCCACTTGGTTCTCAAAGAATTCTTGGACTCTTGTATTTCCATCATTGTTACCCAATGTTGGCTCCTCTACATGCTCCAAGCTTCCAGTGTATCAATAAACATGTCACCAGAAAAAGATGAGTCCACATGGTTCTCAAAGAATTCTTGGACTCCTGTATTTCCATTATTGTTACCTGATGCTAGCTTCTCTACATGATCCAAGCTTTCGGTGGCCTCCATCCCTTGCAATATCAACCCCTCTATTTGCATACTTTTCTCATCTATACTCCAAACATCTCTTTGATCATATACTCTCGCACTTCAGGGAGTTGAAGGTATAATGTACCACCATCGAGGTTGTCGTGGGTTTGGATAGAAAATTACTTGCTCAAAATCATGTACAAGAGAGATTTAACTATTGTGACATGTACCATGTCTTAATACAATTAAAAAAAACATGAGTTCATGCAACTCTTCACAATGGGCCGGCAACACAAACGTATCGCACAAATCCGCCCATTTTTTTTTAGAATCTATTTCAAGAAGTCTAGATAGACATCGTCAAACTATTGCTTCATCTCCTTCAAGTACCACTTTGAACCATTGCACATCAAATAGGATCATGGAGAAGCTATGGTAATCCACTGTGACAATACTTTACAAGTTTCCAAATACTCCATCTCATCTATAACCGTGTTTGGATCCGTTGCTCACATCATCGGTTCTCTTGCTCGAACTTTGCCATGATACCACAATCTATTATGGAGCGCATTTTGTCAATATGCTCCACGCGAAAATGTCGTCTGCACGACCATGCCGCACTATATATATTTTATGGTACATTGAAACACTCAATTAGTTGTCGCATATAAAATATAGATACGACAAACCCTAAACACATCATCACCTTTGGACTACATCCCCTCGAGAATTCCCACTCCTCGATTGAGACCTCCGTCCCTTCGCGAGATGTTGTCGAAGGATTTGAAAAAGCAAAGTCGCGACCACAGAGGACCTTGACTAATTCCAGGATAGAAGATCAATCAAGCGAGATTACGATTCAAATTGAAAGAAGGAAGCTAATGCCTCTTCTCTTTCAAACCTCTTTCTTAACAACTTGCAACATGATGGTTGTGTTGGGTCTTCATCATCATCATCCAAGTTTTCAATATTAGTCAAGTGTAGATACCACTTTTGAAGCAACTAGTTAGTTTTTGTGGACTTCTGCACTAAGTTTTGATACCCCAATGGAAATAGAGACTGGAAAGACGAAAACAGATAACTCTGAACTCAAAAAAAGTGGATACACATGGGTTTTAGAGACTTTATGTAACTATGGCAGGCTGCAGGAATATCTGGTGACATCCTTCATCCTATTGGTTCTTTCTACTTTGGCACAACTTTTTGTTCAGCCTGTGAGTGGGCCTGTGGAGGGAATTATTCCACTCATACATAAAAGCTTCTCCCAGAAATCTTTACAAACTGGTAACCTGTCCTCATCTTTAAGTGATTTCTGAGAATCTCAAATTGATGGTGGTTCAAGTGCTGATGTAGGGATTACTGGAGCTTGATATATGGGGCCTCTTTGTCCTTGTCCATAAGGTTAATTGTAGTATTGCTCAAGTTAATAATCATCCATATGCAAACGCTTGGTTGCCTATTGGTATGCGTCTCTGTTGTAACCATAAGCACCTTCATAATCTGCATAGCCATAAGCTCCGCCAAAATTTGTTGTCTGGTGAGCATGGTCACTAACAGCTGAGACAGATCCAACTCGCCAATCTTTTACTTGCGACTTTTGAGATGATCGAAAACATGGAGAAAGCAACACACAGGTCTCTGGCGATTTTTCCCGTAGATAGTCTTGACAAACAACAGCATAATCCCTCTCCCCACTTGCAGGTGTGTGATGGGCATATCGACACTCTCCTTCTTAAGCAACTTCTTTTCTATCAGCACTGATCAGTAATGATTAAGGGGCCGATTCAAGCAAAACACGCATACTGACTTGCTGCTCATAAATCAACGCCTTCTGTGCTTCCTACTTGCTACCTGTAAATTAGCGCACTCTATGCTACTTGGTGCAGATTTTCATGTGTTGCATTTGTTCCTTCAGATTTTCCTTCCAATTCTTAGTGCTTCTCGAAAACTCTTCCAAGCAGGTCCTGCTAAGGAGACACTAAGCCCTCCAGTTCTGCTCTTTGTACCCCCCAGACTCTGTTAGAAGAAAAGAGCCAAAAAGAGAGAGGATCTCAAAGTGGCCCTCATAAGTTACAGTGCCACCAGAAATGGCTGGCTGACGCAGTGTAACATTTGAAATGGCCCCATTTGCAGAAAGGATGCAAATTTCTCGAGGTCCTTGTTGTGAGAAAGACATGATTCGTGTAGCCACTTGCCGATTAGCAGTATCGCGCAACTCCCTGGTTCCAGGCCGTTCAAAATTGTCCTTAATTCATTGAGCTTTTCTGGATCACAATGGCCTTCTGGATTACTATACTCTCCTGCAAGTTCATAACACGTTCATAACACTTCTGAATCATCTCCTTCATGTCTTCCCTTATTTGGCCATCTCTGTTAAGTCCTTCCTCCTCTGTCCTGCTCCTCAACTCTAGCCTTTCTTTTGTCGCCCGAATTCTGCACATATTGCTGTCCAATCAGCTCCTCCTTCCTCTTTTCTGCTGCGTAAGCCTCTCTAAAATCGTCGAAAACATGGAGTCCATCCCCAGTATGAGAAGTAAGCACAATAGAGGGAGCTGAATAAGCTTCTGCCGCCGCTGCCCATACCCAATGGACCACATAAAAAACTCCCAAGGACAATCAATAGCACAATTCCAACAGCAGATGCCTTCCATGGCAACCCCAAAAGCCTCCTTTTTCCTTTGCCTCAATGTCGACCGCTTTTTCCCAGGACCTCTTTTTCCCTCAGCACCAGAAAAGCGGCCCCTTTCTTTTTCTCATCATCTTCGTTTTTGCTTCCCTCCAAAAAGCCCTCATTTCAAAAATAGACCTTGCTTTTTCTTTCAGCTCCTCTATTCCTGCCCCATCATATACAACCAAAGTATCACTATTGTAGATGCCTAGAGAAGATATAGCAGTAGTCATAGAAGATCCAATGTGGAAGCTAACCTGCATGTCATTCTGAAAATATTGAACTTCACAAAGAACTCCACCAACCACACCTACGAATGTCAAAGCACCATATACATAACCAATCTCAGAATCTGTGCTAGTCTCAGCCACATCTCCCAAAGCTCCAGTGAGCTGTTGATCAAAACCTCCTCGTCTAGGTTGACTGATCACTTGGCAAGACATGCCAACTAGAGCATTATTGATAAGTTCCTCTTGCTCCAAACCCTCTTCCATGCAGAACAAAAGTATAAACACAACAACTAAATATGTACAAAGTATCAAATCCCACACACACAACTTTTGGGTGGATTTCACACCTCGAATGCGCAGCAATACGACATCCACCCCCTCTAATCCTGTGCATCCTCCGGATGGGCCAACTACCCATGATCGTTATCATCAAGATCCACAAACAGATCAATCTCTTCATTGTGCATTTCCGGTATATCAACAAGATTATCTGTCATACCATCTGTCCCTTCCATTGACATTTCTTCTCATTGCTCTTCTCTTGCAAATTCTTCCAATGCATAATCTTCATCATCTCTTTTCTTAAAAATCTTGATTCTTTTTCTTGCAATAGGCACTCTAAGCATTGTCCCATCCAATTCTGTCAACTCATATGTTGCATTATCAAAGACATGTCTGACTATGTATGGCCCAAACCATCTTTTCACCATCTTCCAAAGTGCAGTATGCTGATTTTCAAGGCTGCTATCAAAGACTAATACCCAGTCTCCTTCTTCTATTGCTCTAGGCCGCAAGCGATGCCTGCTGTCAAACCTGTCCTTATTTCTTAGTCTAGCAACCTTCAACCTATCAATAGCTAGCTGAATATCCTCTGGTCTTCTCTCCAACTGTCGAATCCGAAGAGCTAAGAGCTCCTCTCTCGTCAAATCCTCCTGCCAAGGTAAAACTGACCAAGTCAAAGCACAAGTCTCAGTCGGCATAACCGGTTTCTGACCATACATCAACTCTGCAGGCATATATCCTGTGGTAACACTATGAGTCGTACGATCAGCCCACAAAGCAAATGGTAGAAGTCTCGGCCATTCTCCAATCCGTCCTTTGCATGCTTTGGCTAATGCTTTCACTATTGGCGGATGCCCTCTTTCACTCTTCCCATTTTCCTTTGGATTGTATGCTGTGCTTAGAGCCAACTTGATTCCTAGTTGAGAGAAAAACTCCCTAGCTTCAGCTGCATCCAATTCACCACGATCCGCAGTGATCTTACCCACACAGCCATACCTGCAGAAAATTTCTTCCAATAAGAACTTACACACTGCACTAGTGGTCTTCGTTCTCAAAGATCTGCCCTCAACATGATTGGTAAGATCCTCTCTAACCAAAACAATATACCTCATTTGCCATAGACCCATAGGCCTAGTAATCAAGTCAACTACCCACTTATAATGAATGCATAGCGGATAGGTCGGATGAAGCTCATCTCGATGACGCACTACCAAATACATCTGGCAGTCTCTGCAAGTCTCTACAAAGTGAGAAACATCTCTATACATGCCTTTCCACCAATATTTCTCCTTGATTTTCTCATAAGTAGCCCACACTCCTCTATGACCAGCCCAAGGACTCTCATGAAACTCCCTCATCACCTGTAACTGTGTCTCTCTATCGCAGACAACCCGCAAAGGTAATCCGCCTCTTTTCTTCGGATGTTTCCAAAGAAATCCGTCCTTGAGAAAATAACCATAGGCTTTCCTTCTGATCTTCTTGAACTCTTCATTTGTCCATTCATCTCTTTTTCTTAGTGTACTAAGGTACTTGCCAATCCGCAACCAATCTCCAACATAGAGTTCTTCTATGAAAGCCACAATATCATAGACATGGCAAACATGATCAACCATAGTGGCTGAAATTTCTGCATCATCTTCTTCTACAAGTAGAGTCTCCTCATCATCATATCTGGCTCTAGACAACATATCTGCCCCACTGGATTATCCTTCCCTACTATGTGTTTAAATTCCGGATTTAATGACTTGATGTATGCAATCCATCTCAGCATAGCTATATCCGGAGTAGAGCAACTCGTAGTCATTCCAATCAATGGCAAGCAATCTATCTCTACCACAACTGAAGCTCCAATAAAGTACTCCTTGTCACATTTGAGAGCCGTAACAATCCCCACTCCCTCTTGATTTGCGGATATCTCTTCTGTCTCTCGTTTAGGACTTTTGCCCCAAAGCGAATAGCATACCTGTTTCCATCTGCATCATCTTGACCCACAGCCCAACCTATGCCAATTGGACTAGTGTCAACTGTCAATACAATAGGCCTTCCACAATTATAATCCGCTTTCCTGAGAGTAGGAGAAATCTACAATAGCTTCTTCAATTTCCGCATGGCTCTAGTGTGGCTCTCATCCCAATAGAATTTCTGCCCCTTTCGAAGCATCTGATATAAACAATCTGCTATGTGTGCAAAATGAGGTATCCAAATCATATAAAACACACAAGCTCCAATGAATCTACGGACCTCCGAAGTGGTAGAACAATACTCCGTTATCTTGCCTATAGCATTCACCTTATCAGGTGAGGGTTTCCTGTCATAATATCCACACATATGTCCAACAACGACAACCTCATTCACTCCAAAAACAAATTTTTGCCCTGATAGTGTCAAGTTCACTTCTTCTAACCTGGCCAAAATCTTCTCACAAGCTGAAATATGATCAGCCACAAAGTATCTGCATCCCTGCTCATTTAAATTCTCATTCTTCTCTTCTTCTGCACACCCCTTAATGGGCACATCATCCAAGAAAGGCATGGTAAGCTGAGGTATATAATCACGAAGGACCTTATGCATGGCATTCATCATATGCGCAACAAAATTAGTGGCACCTTGAGGCAAGGTACACATCCTGACAAGCCCAATAGGGGTACTCATGGTGGTTATGTCCCTGCTTTCCAAAGCCAGCTGAAATTGATCATATCCCGAATACAAGTCACCTAAAGAATAGATGGCACGTCCAGCAAATGCTTCTGCAAACTCATCTACAACTGGACCTATACCAACATTCCTGATAGTAACTCTGTTTACTGGCTGCATGTCCTGTATAAATCGGAGAGTACCATTCTTCTTTGGAACCGTAAACCACTTGTTTGAGTATGGTGCAGATGAAGGCTCAAGAATTCCCATCTTGATTTTCTCATTCAATAAATCAATCAGCTTTGGCAGGTGTGCCTTAGGCACTGGAATAGGTTGGAGGTTCCATGGAATATGAGGAATAGTAAAGATCACCGTAGGAGCAACAATATCTGGATTCACACATCCAATCTCATGCGGGAAAAAAGAAAACCCCCTTCCATGTTGCTCAAGCATCTCCTGAAAGCATTGCTTCTCTATGGGTAGCAAGAATTCACCATTTTCAATTTTCAATTCAGCAAGAGTCTCTGCTGAAAATTTATGGCCTATATGCTCCGGATTCCTCAAAATTGGCTATTTGGTAGCCCTCTCTATTTGCTGATCACTAACAGGTGGAAGCGGTACAGCTACCGGCTTCACCTTCTTATCCACAGTCTTGTATTTCGTGTCAACCCTGGCTTCATTATGATCCTTTGCATTATTCAAATCTTGTTGTAAATCAGCAATTCTACACCTCAGCCCTCTGCTCTATAGACTGCATAGGAACAACCCTAAACTCTGGATGCTGAAATATTTCAGCAGTAAACTCTGTTGGCTGAAAGTTTTCAGCTCTCTGTGTCTCTGTAGGCTGATCATAATCAGCTGGAAACTCTGTTTGCTGAATTTATTCAGCACTCAACACTTTTTGCTGAGCCACCTCAGCCTCTGACTCAATTTGTGACACAAAATCTGCAATTTCATGAAACATGTCCAGGGATTGCACTAATACATTACTGTGACAACTCTGCATATCAGTTTTCAGTATATCTTCCATCTCTGTCATCATATCTGTACAAATCATACTGTCATACATTCCATCTATGTGCTCATCATCCTTTAAAATTCCTACATTTTTCAAATTTTTCTCCTTCCTGCATATGTACTGCCTGGCAGCTCTAGGCAACTTAGAAGTCTTCTGATAACTCATTGAACTGTTTGCTGAGATTCCAACAAAATCGGAGGAGAAAACACTGCTGCTAGGAGGCGAGAACTCCAATATCCTCTGCTCTGTACCACCGTCGTCTCGCGAAACGGCAGTACCTAATGAAAACCTGAATCCCTCACAGTGGGCAAAGGTGCATCTCTAAGAGTATCCCTGTTTCTAACATGGTTCACACACATAGTCATAAACTGAACTGCTCTCATGCCATCTTTACTGCGAATCCGTGCATAAGCAGATCCATCATCCATTACCTTTGTCTCCATACGCATCTCTGTGATGAATGGCTGTCTAAGAATTATGGGATAAGAGCATGAATCTTGCACAAAGAAATGGAAATCCTCCTCTACATCTCCAATAGAAACCCTGACACTGGGACAGGCAACATACAAATCACTTGCAGTGTTGTTGGCGGCTCTCATACGCCACCCATGCTCTACATCCATAGGCCATCTGTTACTCTCATAAACTCCACGAACTATGAGATTAATCTCTGAACCATGATCCACCAAAGCAACATAAGGTACTTGTTTCTCTCCAATTTTTACCATCGTCTCTGTAGTTGCCCTAGCCCAATGACTCTGCGAAAAGTGACTACGCGGTATCAAGACAGGCTCATCAGTTTCAGCATAATGCATAGGCTGAACTCTCTTCTTTATCTGTAGAAAAATAGAAGCATTCTCAACCATAACCTCATCCTCATCCTCATCCAATTCCCCAATCAAAACTCCCTATGTATCAGTAGTAGGCAATGCAATTCTTTTCCTCTTCAGGACCTCTTGAAACTGATCTTGAAACTCTCTTTTTGAGATGCCCAAAACCTCAGAAATAGTAAAAGTCTCCTCACTGCCAAGTATCTTATCATTAAAGATTTTCTTCATGTCTGCAGATGTCTCAATATTAGACATCAATCTAAACCCTGGTTGCTTTCTCTCTCTAGGCTCTTGCCTCTTTTCTCTCTTTTGAGCATCTTCTATCTGTCATTCTGGCCCTGGTCTCAAAGACGGTCCTGCAGTAGGTGGAGTAACAAACTCACCCCCTCTAGTCTTTTTAGCTGCACTTGGATTTTCTTTATCCCTCTTACGCTTCTCCTCAACAAGTACATCTGCTCCCTGAGACTTAGCCAAGTAGGCATAAATAGAGTACCTGTCACAACAGGCGAATTCCAACCTGTCTCAGATCTGATGCTAGAGCCTGCACTAGTCAAAACAGTTTGCTGAATTTTTCCCTTGTTTACAGTCTCCATAGCATAAGTCCATAGTGCTGACTGATTCTCTGATCCCTTCTCAATCTGGACTCCATATGCAGAAGCATCTCCTCTATCTGTCACATAAGAAGTACGGTAGCCATGTCATCCACTAACTTCTTCATTCCGCCTTTCCCAAAGTTGGTAGCAAGCGGAGCACCTGTTTCAGTCAACCAAATCTCACCATCTTGTCCCCAAAATACCAAATTCTTCCTCCTTGCATCCTGAAAAGATTCACAATCCCTGCAATGCTGATGGTCCGTACTATCACACCAAATACATCTTCGATCTCTCCTGGGTGTACTAGGAGCACTCCTAGGTGCAGTAGGAGCACTAGAAGAAATAGTAGGCGCAGTCGAAGCAAACTGCTCTTTCAAAATTTCCACCAATTCCTCTTTAACTGACTCTAGTGTCAAATCCGTTATGCCTTTGATTATGTCATCAAGAGAGCTAGGCACCGACGGAGTGGATGGTTTTGGAGCAAAAGGTGCTGGCATCGGTCGTGGAACAGGAGGAGTGGAAACAGTAGGCACTGGCATAGGCCAAGAAACTGACTAAGGAGAAGAAGAAATAATAGGGATAGAAACAGGCATAGGAGCAGAAGACGGTATCAGTGTCATAGAACCATTTTGTAAGCGGGTCTTCCATATCCTTCTCTTGGTCAAAGTCGAGACTGCATCCTGAGCATCTTGCCAATCCGTTTTAAGTCCCATAGGCTTCGTGCGATCCTCAAGAAGCTCTCCCAATTCTTCTTGAAGAGCAGGATCTGTAGCTTGCAAGAAAAGCTCAACTTTCTCAACATCCAATGCTCTTTGTTCAATGGCATCAAGTTGACTATACCTTTCTTCAAATTCTCGTATCAACTATGAAGCAGCTAGACCTTTGTTCGGCATGTAGACCCACTCTTGGAATGACCGCCGTGTAGCCATACCAAAGTCCTCAAGGAAATACTCTTCTTTCAGGGCCTTCTTAAAATCTTGCCAATGTGAATTTTGAATAAAAAGATCAGTCACTTTTGCCCTCAAGGCGGGTGTGACAAGACGAAGGAAATACTTACTCATAAGTCCAGCTGGAACTCCAAAAAACCCCATCTTGATCTCATATGTCTTCAAATATGCTGAAACATTACGGCCATCAAATAGCTTCTTCTCATTCTCAACTGCTTCAATCGCCTTAGTCACGCTGATTGCATTCTCCTGCTCTGAATATAGTTGCCTTTGCTGAGACAACTGTTATTGATACAATTGCCGCTGCTGCTGCATATACAATTGTGTCTGCTGATTTTGAAGCTGCAAATACATGGACATATTCTGCAAAATCTGCTTTAGATCATCTGTTGAAGTACTTGACGCTGCAGTCATTGATGGAGCTGAAGTAGAGGACGCAGCTGGAATCGTAGAAGAGGCTGAAAATGATGTTGAAGTATCACCCATCCTGAAATTTCTCCGACGCTTTCACGTCGGGTTCACCAAAGATGTCGAAGGATTTGAGAAAGCAAAGTCGCGACCACAGAGGACCTTGACTAATTCCAGGATAGAAGATCAATCAAGCGAGATTATGATTCAATTTGAAAGAAGGAAGCTAATGCCTCTTCTCTTTCAAACCTCTTTATTAACAACTTGCAATATGATGGTTGTGTTGGGTCTTCATCATCATCATCCAAGTTTTCAATATCAGTCAAGTGTAGATACCACTTTTGAAGCAGCTAGTCAGTTTTTGTGGACTTCTGCACTAAGTTTTGATACCCCAATGGAAATAGAGACTGGAAAGATGAAAACAGATAACTCTGAACTCAAAAAAAGTGGATACACATGGGTTTTAGAGACTTTATGTAACTATGGCAGGCTGCAAGAATATCTGGTGACATCCTTCATCCTATTGGTTCTTTCTACTTTGGCACAACTTTTTGTTCAGCCTGTGAGTGGGCCTGTGGAGGGCATTATTCCACTCATACATAAAAGCTTCTCCCAGAAATCTTTACAAACTGGTAACCTGTCCTCATCTTTAAGTGATTTCTGAGAATCTCAAATTGATGGTGGTTTAAGTGCTGGTGTAGGGATTACTGGAGCTTGATATATGGGGCCTCTTTGTCCTTGTCCATAAGGTTAATTCTAGTATTGCTCAAGTTAATAATCATCCATATGCAAACGCTTGGTTGCCTATTGGTATGCGTCTCCGTTGTAACCATAAGCACCTTCATAACCTGCATAGCCATAAGCTCCGCCAAAATCTGTTGTCTAGTGAGCATGGTCACTAACAGCTGAGACAGATCCAACTCGCCAATCTTTTACTCGCGACTTTTGAGATGATCGGAAACATGGAGAAAGCGACACATAGGTCTCTGGCGATTTTTCCCGTAGATAGTCTTGACAAACAACAACATAATCCCTCTCCCCACTTGCAGATGTGTGATGGGCATATCGACACTCTCCTTCTTAAGCAACTTCTTTTCTATCAGCACTGATCAGTAATGATTAAGGGGTTGATTCAAGCAAAACATGCATACTGACTTGCTGCTCATAAATCAACACCTTCTGTGCTTCCTACTTGCTACCTGTAAATCAGCGCACTCTATGCTACTTGGTGCAGATTTTCATGTGTTGCATTTGTTCCTTCAGATTTTCCTTCCAATTCTTAGTGCTTCTCGAAACTTCTTCCAAGTAGGTCCTGCTAAGGAGACACTAAGCCCTCCAGTTCTGCTCTTTGTACCCTCCAGAATCTGTTAGAAGAAAAGAGCCAGAAAGAGAGAGGATCTCAAAGCGGCCCTCATAAGTTACAGTGCCACCAAAAATGGCTGGCTGACGCAGTGTAACATTTGAAATGGCCCCATTTGCAGAAAGGATGCAAATTTCTCAAGGTCCTTGTTGTGAGAAAGACAAGATTCGTGTAGCCACTTGCCGATTAGCAGTATCGCGCAACTCCCTGGTTCTAGGCCGTTCAAAATTGTCCTTAATTCATTGAGATTTTCTGGATCACAATGGCCTTCTGGATTACTATACTCTCCTGCAAGTTCATAACACGTTCATAACACTTCTGAATCATCTCCTTCATGTCTTCCCTTATTTGGCCATCTCTGTTAAGTCCTTCCTCCTCTGTCCTGCTCCTCAACTTTGGCCTTTCTTTTGTCGCCCGAATTTTGCACATATTGCTCTCCAATTAGCTCCTCCTTCCTCTTTTCTGCTGCGTAAGCCTCTCTAAAATCATCGAAAACATGGAGTCCATCCCCAGTATGAGAAGTAAGCACAATAGAGGGAGCTGAATAAGCTTCTGCCGCTGCCCATACCCAATGGACCACATAAAAAACTCCCAAGGACAATCAGTAGCACAATTCCAACAGTAGATGCCTTCCATGGCAACCCCAAAAGCCTCCTTTTCCTTTGCCTCAATGTCGACCACTTTTTCCCAGGACCTCTTTTTCCCTCAGTATCTGAAAAGCGGTCCCTTTCTTTTTCTCATCATCTTTGTTTTTGCCTCCCTCCAAAAAGCCCTCATTTCAAAAATAGACCTTGCTTTTTCTTTCAGCTCCTCTATTCCTGCCCCATCATATACAACCAAAGTACCACTATTGTAGATGCCTAGAGAAGATATAGGAGCAGTCATAGAAGATCTAATGCGGAAGCTAACCTGCATGTCATTCTTGAAATATTGAACTTCACAAAGAACTCCACTAACCACACCTACGAATATCAAAGCACCATATACATAACCAATCTCAGAATCTGTGCTAGTCTCAGCCACATCTCCCAAAGGTCCAGTGAGCTGTTGATCAAAACCTCCTCGTCTAGGTTGACTAACCACTTGGCAAGACATGCCAACTAGAGCATTATTGATAAGTTCCTCTTGCTCCAAACCCTCTTCCACGCAGAACAAAAGTATAAACACAACAACTAAATATGTACAAAGTATCAAATCCCACACACACAACGTTTGGGTGGATTTCACACCTCGAATGCGCAGCAATACGACAACGTTGCAGTCAAAGCTCCATACAACCATCGCTTTGACATAAACCGCGGCATCTCCTCCATGCCGTGGGATATCAAATCAGTCGATGGCCTGCACTACATCGAAATTCAGATCGCGCTTCCTCCCGATCTTTCCTAGCTTGCTGGTAGCTAGCGAACCACGTCTCCATGGAGGCATGGTACAACATACAAAAGCGATTCACTTTCTCCTCGATTGCAGCATCCATTCTTTTTTCTATCCCATTTTCAACCACCACATCTCCCGTCAGCCTATCATCATCCTTCAACGCGACCATAGCATATTGTTGTCTAAATCCACCAGTGGTAGCTATTGTGAAATATGCACTAACACCTCAAACACCAACCAACCTTTAACCATGCTACCTTCTTGCTGAGCTTGTTGTCGCACAAAGCCTTTCAGGGTTTTCATAAAGTGCTCCAAGAAGAACATCCATGGTGTTTGGACAGGTCCAACAATCTCCACATCATCTACAAGATGTACAATAAGGTGGATTTGTATCGTAAGCATGCTGGTAGATAGGTATTTCTCAAAGAGACAGACCATCTCCACTGCTCCCCGCCTTGCAGATTCAATAGAGGACGTCTCAATCTCCTTTAGTGAGATCCATTGCACTAAAGTTGAAAACTTGTAGATCGCCCCGCGTATTTTTGTAGTGAGGCATCCTGTGATCGTGATTGGTAGTACAAACTGCCACAAACAAGGAAGCATTATGAACAATGACTACACTCCAAATAGAAAAATATGTGGGCCACTTACAATCCATTCGTAGTAAAAACCTGACATATCTTATGTCAATCATGGGATTTTAGCCCTGATAATTGGTTTTTAGAAAACATAAACCTGAGACAACGCATCATACCCGTTAGATTTGACTATTTGCTTCACAATGCACTCTTCTTTAGTGGACAAAACCCAAGGAACACGAGGTAGCTGCAAGCGACTATCAGCACTCGACTCCAACCAAAGTGCCTCCTTCAAATCCATTCGTGCCCCTATAGTGTCTCTCTTTCCTATGATGTGGTCCCATAGTAAACTACCCACGTTCTTGAAAATATGCATGGGATCCAACAAGTGGTTGATCTGTAAGTGGGTCCAATATGAGATAGAAGATTCCTCAATTCCGAAGGTCTTCAAATGCAGGCGCTTACTTTCTTAGGTGTTAGAAGAGATTAGGATGATGACAATAAAACTCATGTCACTGTTATACCTATATCAATCTGCAAAATTCTCATAGCTGAAGACTTTTCACAACTGTCAGAATTGGCATTACAGCTCAAGCAACAGTTAAAGTCACTCAGAAATACAGCAGTTGCTTCCTCCTATAGCTTCTGATCCTCAATTTCCATAGCTCTCAGTTACTTTGGGTGCATTCCTAAAGAGCACAAAGATGTAGAAGAAACTGGCACCTCTTGCAATTCTCAAAAGATCTTCAATTTTTACCATGTGCTGGCTTCACAAAGACATACTCAAAGAGACTTTGATTTTGTAGATGGCTGCAATATATTTTGAGAGGATGTCTTGCACTTAGTATCTAAGCTGGTTTCACATAAGGCAACTCTGGCAACACAGGAGTCTGCATCTATACCCAAAATTAATTGGAAGTGTGCAAAGATGGTGGTGACAAGAGTCGAAATTTTGCACTGGAAACACGAACTCGATGATCATAAGCGAGGGCTGGCTGCGTTGAAGAGCAATAATAGCCTCAACCATGAGACCAATCAAAGCTGAGTTGTGGCAACTCCAAAAATCCAGTGCCGTGAGACGGTTGTTATCGTCTAACAGTTTTTTCAGCAGTGCTGCGAGGCTCTTTGATAGACAGCAGGCTAGTTAGGTCTCGGATTGGTGCTGTGTGATCAAACTCAAGACCATCAGTTTACAAGACTGACGCTCTACCACTGAGCTACAGAGGCAATTAACCATCAACCAGCAACGAGGACCCATCACAGGAGAGTAGAGCAGATCAGGCGCAGCATGAATATCTGTTCTAGGCAGATGACATGACCATGGTGAGAGAATCCAAGATCTCTAACAGCCAAACCGGCATACCCCCAAAGCCCAGAAAAAAAAAACACCGTTTTCCTCATGGTTTGACATCACTGTGCACGTTCTTCCCCCATCACATAGCCAGGAACTAGCCATTGGAATCGATGCACCAGCTACCTTACAACTTCATAGACTTGCAAGCATAACATATGTGCTTTCTGCCGAGTGATCTTCTTCATATTGGCCTGCAATTTGTGAACAACAGGTGCCAAGTAAACAAGGGTTTTCCTAGTTCCCATCTCTGCATTCACAAGCAAATCCCTGTTTGATAGGAAGGATGGTGTGGCAGCCTGCTGGATGCAAGTAGGAGTGGTGAATCCCATGTGAGCAAAACCGAGGTCCAAAAGCTTGTCAGCTTCATCAAAAAACTATCCATCCCAATTCTCATAGCAGAACGAGGTAGTATGTTTCAAGTGATCTCCTCCGTGTTTTTTTCAGAAAAGCCTGATCTACCCACAGTTTTCCTTCATTCTCTTTTCTTCCTCCAGGCCCGATATATTGCACTCAGAAAAGCGGCCCCTTTTCTTTACCAGAAAAGCCACCCCTCCTTTTTCCCTCAGAAAAGCGACCTTCAATTTCAGGTTCAGACTAGCCAACATATGCACCATTGTCTTCCAAAATCGTAATTGTGCTGTGTTCAACTAGACTGCGCTCAACAAGCCCTTTGACAGGGCTGATCTCGTTTCCTCCATAAGTCCGAGAGTCTGGTGAAATGATTTTCCCTTTGTCCCGCCTGTCCACTGGGAGGAGGTGACCAACCAGGCCAACGACTTCTCTGTGGAGTGAACATGAAGCCTAAATCTCCGAGATTTCCCTTCGGAAGCTCCAGAGCTTAATTGGAAAGGTGACAAATATGAGAAATAATACGACCGTAGACCTGATCAGAGCTCAATTGTGCAAAGCTTTCAAGCAGTCATAGATAGCAATGTCTTCATCCCCCTTGCTCTTCAGCTGGGCAATCAGAATACGAGCCAATGCATTAACTGATTTCAATCCACTTTTTCTTTGTGCTTGCCCACCAGCACCTTTGATGCTCTTTGACTTCTCTGAAGTTGTCCCATTCTCAGAATTAGAAGAAGATGATGGAGCTACCTGCCTTCTTCTATTTACAGATGAATGTACATATGCAAGGCCATTCCCATCAACCAGAACAGCCGCTGCCATCATCAAGGCCCTTCCCGCATGCATGGCACACCCAAAGACAACTGTTATGTTGCTGGTTTTCACAGAATTGTTTCCAACAACTATATTGGGATGAAAGGAATCTCGAACCAAAATTCCTTGTGATGAACTTCCATCTCCATAAACCAGCTCATAAGTACAGTACTGTTCTGTTTGGCAAACCTCCAAACTGCACCTGTTTAAAAATGTTCACAACTTCTTCATAGAGCTCATGGTCAATGTATCATGCAATCAATGCATTCAATGAGATTAAATCTTGTACTAATAGCTGGTTAAACGCATCGCATGCCTCTGCAATTGAGCCACATCTTGTGTACATATCAACTACTGCACTGCCCACACAGATCTCTCTTTCCAAGCCTTTTTTTATTATGCCAGCATACACTTCCCAACCTAATCTCAATTCTCCTTTGCTGCCACAAGCTTTCAAGCTGTAGGCAACCATAACAGCATCAGCAGACACACCTTCCATCTGCATTTTGCCAAAACACTTCAGCACATCATCATCAAGCCCTTGTTCAGCATATGCTGCAACCAGTGCAGTCTAGGAGACTCTATCTCGAACTAACAGTCTATCAAATACTAGTTTTGCCTCTGCAACTGACCCACATTTGCCATACATATTCACTAGTGTGCTGCTTGGATGAAGACATCTTTCCAACCCAATTTTCACTATTTCAGTGTTTATTTCTTGGCCTAATTCCAAAGCTGCTCTATTGCCACAAGCCTTTATACAAAGAACAAGTGTAACAGCATCTGCAAGCACACCTTCGATCTGCATCTCTTTGAAACAGTTTAGTACTTCCTCACAAAGCCCATGTTCTGCATACCTTGTAATCAGTGCATTCCATGAAATAGAATTCCGCAGTGGCAGCCTTTCAAACATGTAATGTGCTTCTGCCAAGAAGCCACATTTAGCGTACATGTCAACCAGAGCATTACAGATAAGTTTCTCTTGCACCAAACCCCTCTCCACTATACTGCCCACGCAGAACAAAAATGCAAACACAATGATTAAGTATGTACAAAGTAACAAATGCCACACACACAACTTTTTGGTGGATTCCACACCTCAGATGCGTAGCAGTACGACACCGTTGCATTTTATTTGGATGTGACTCCGTGTGGACAATTTTCAGCTTGTACCAGCTTTGGGCATTCATACGTACTAGAGGTCGTCTAAGAAAAGCTTCCCTGGGTTCATGACCCTCTAGTAAGAAAGCGGTGTGTCCTTGATATACCATCTCCTTCATGGTTCGTGACCTTCAGGAGTGTAACTGTGGCCCACACAATGGACATGTATGATAATCTAAGGTAACTAGACCTATCCCAACATCTCTATCCAATGAATACAAACTTGAACGAGCTATGATAGACATGATCAGTGAGAACAGAAGCCTACTTATCTAAGCACTCTCCGAATCCCGAAAAGTCATATATGATCCACATGAGAATGGCTTGAAAATTAGCAGAATGTCAATCATTGCAGTTGCTCATATCTTGCACGGTAACCCCCTCCCCCCACAAAATCTTAAGCTCATCGACTAATGGACAAAGATACACGTCCATATTTTTGACTTTGTAGCGGCCAGGAACGAACAAGCTAAGGATGAGATGTCCTTTCTTCATAGAAAGCCATGGAGGGATATTGTAGTTGACAAGGACTATAGGCCACAGATTGTAAGAAGTTGAGCGCAGACCGAATGTGTTCACGTCATCCATAGCAAGACTGAGCTGAAGATTCCTTGGCTCTCGAGCAAAGCCTAGGAAGGTAGAGTCAATGTGACTCCATACATGTGAATCCACTAATATTCGCTGAACTCCATCTATGGACCTATTCTGTGCATGCCACATTGTCAAGCTCACCATATCGGACGTATAAAACATGTGGTTTATGCGGGGGATAAGCGAAAAGTATCTAAGAACTTTTTGAGGGATGGTTTGCTCTTGCAAGTCGTGTCAATACCTATGAGCATCATACGTTGGACATGTCTCCATAGTCTCATATTCTCCTTGAAATAGTATGTAATCGTTGATACATGCATGGTTGCTGTTGTAGTCCATGCCAAGTTTTTGTAAAATGTGTCGTGCATCATCATGAGACTCACGTATGGTATTTGCAAATAGTAATATATGATACTTTAGTAACTTGAAAAAAAAATCATAAAACACCTTGAAAAAGCACAAATGTTTTTTATAATATTGTCGAAAAGAAATCAACGAAGCGTACGTACAAGGTATTTGAACAACTCGGTCACACTCACATCGCTCCACCCATATTTTTCTTGCACACTTAGGAGTGCAAGCAGTATCTTCAGATGAGATACTTGGCACCCATCATATAATGGTATGGATGCTTCCTCTCTAAGCAGATTAGATGTCTTGACATCCATGGGCATTAATGCATCAATCATTGCCTCCATCTTAGGCTCCAAGATTGTACGAAAGTCTGAAAGGCTGACTGTCTCCTCTGGTATTGACGGTATAGATTGGGTGGTACCTTCCTAGTGGTGGATTGGCTCAGGCTATCCATCCATCGCATGCTCATGAACTCTTCTAATTGGCCACAAAGGGTGCACTCCTCCTTGGGACGAGACGTCACCTCCCTGGATAGAAAATTTGCCATCCACACCCAATGTTTTTGTATATGGTATTCAATTAGCTTGCAAATACAATGCATGATTGATATACACTTTTCTTACCATTTGCTCAAAATCTGAGATCGCTTGATCAATGATCTTACCCTCTGTTCTTTATCCATTCATTCTCTTCTCTCCTTCCATCTCTCTCTTTTTCTCTTTCTTTATTATGTTGTATCTTTATTCCCTCTCTCTGATTCCTTCTTTCTTTTTTTCTTCCTCTCTCTCTCTCTCATTTCCTTTAACAAAACATCTCTCTCTCTCTACTACTACCACTACCACTACAATAAAGAAGAAAATAAGAAAAAACAACAACAATAACAATAACAACAACAACAACAACTACTACTACAAACAATAAAAGAAGAAAAAACTACTACTACTACTACTATAATAACAAAAATAACAAACAAAAAAACTAAACAACAATAAACAAGAAATGAAAAAAAATAACAACAACAACAAACAAGAAAACTAATACTATTACTACAATCACAACTATGACGACTACCACTACCACTACCACAACAACAAACCATTACCACTACTAGTACAATAGAAAAGAAAAGAAGAAATAACAATAACAACTACAACAACAACAACAAAAACAAACAAGAAAAGAATAAAAAACTACTACCACTACTACTACAACAACAACAATAACAACAAACAAGAAAACTAAACAACAATAAACAAGAAAAGAAAAAAAACTACTATAACAACAATAACAACAAACAAGAAAACTACTACTACTACTATTACTACTACTACTACTACAACCACAACTACGACCATGACTATGACTACCACAAAAACAACAAACAAGAAAAGAAGAAATTAAACAAGAACTACTACTATCACTACCACTACCACTACTACTACTATTATGACTACCACAACAACAACAAACAAGAAAATAGGACATTAAACCACAACAACTACCACTACCACTACCACTACCACAACAAATAAGAAAAAAAAGAAGAAGAAATAAAACAACAACAACCTCTCCCTCCCTCCGTCCCTCCCTCCATCCCTCCCTCTCCATCGCTTTCTCACTTTCTCTATTATGTTTAATGTTTTCTCCCTCTCTCTCTCGTTCCTTCTTTCCTTTTCTCTCTTTCTCTCCCTCTCTCATTTCCTCTCTTTCGCTCTCAATATACATGATTTTTAACAAAGATAAGCAAAAGAAAAGGAGAAAAAACAAAAACAAAGCAAGAGGGAACAATGCACTCATCGCAAAAACCTGAGGATGGATTCGGTGGCGATGGCGGTGAGAAGCTTTCCTTCTCCCTCTTTCTCTCTTTCTGTCCCTCTCCCTCTCAAATGCAAGATGGAGTTCGCTCTCCCTTTTGATCTCTCTTTCGTTCGTTTGTGCAAAATGATGCACTCAGGTTTTGGCCTGCGTTTTTTCGCTTGAGTACTGTCGCTATTTGTGTCGCCGCTAATTTACATCGGAAATTGCCGTCGCTATGCGCCTGTATCCTTGTAGTGCGAAATGACATTTTGATATCTTTAAGAGGTTTTGGACTCAAGGAGAGAGAACCTATAAGATGTTTCACAAGTCCCTAAAGAAATTGTATATTGGCCTTTGATTGACATTGTATATACTATCCTCTATTAGTAATACAACTACATTATTTTAGGAAAAGAAAGCCATTCAAGAGAGAATGCATGGTTCATGAGACTTTCTTATTCAATAATGAGGTAAGATTTTCTTCTTCTTCTTGTGAATAATAGAAATATCTAAGCTTATTTTGTACTCTTCTCTGAAACACACTTATTTATGTGAGAAGCCATCATTAAAGAGAAAGGAAAGTGCAACAAAGCTTAAGAGAAAATATATTTCTCTTTTCACTCCTTCTTTCTTTTTAAAGTTTTGTGGATCTTTTTGTAACTATGTTACTTTTTCTTCTCTATTTTGTATTATTGTCATTCTTATTGTAGTGTAGAACACTTGCAGTAACGTGTTTGTAGGCATGTGTAAAAGAATAGCTTCACTAATAAATATTCTTTTAAAGTAACCTACAAAGCATTGTATCTATACTTAGTTTAGATATTTTATAATTATTCAATTGTAAAACTCTATGTAGAGTCTACAAGAAAAATATCATACTAAGTGTGTCATAAAATGTGTTGTTAAACTCTATTTTCACATTATTGTTGGTGAATGCAAATGATTAGACTATTGTAAATTGAAATTTATTTAATGTATTAAAAAAAAACTACTTTCTAGAGCATAGTTTAAGTGCAGTTCTTAACTTTTAAATTTCATCAATTTAATGTATAGGGGAAGAGAGAGAGAGACAGAGACAGAGACACAAAGAGAGAGAGAGAGAGAGAGAGAGAGAGAGAGAGAGAGAGAGAGAGAGAGAGAGAGAGAGAGAGAGAGAGAGAGAGAGAGAGAGAGAGAGAGAGAGAGAGAGAGAGAGAGAGAGATTCCACTATATATATGAAAAGCTCAAGAAACCATGAAAAGCCATGGATTCTTGGTAGGTAGATGAGAGCATCTCTTGCACGTACGATAGATTGATTTTTGTAGACATATTGGCTATTTGAAATGTTAGCAATCCTAAAATTTGAAATTTTGTGATTCAATATGTCTTAAGTGATGGAGTTTGCTAAGTAGGAAGGATTATGTTTGAATAAAAGGGCTAAATTTGTGGTAGAGACAAAGTACAAAACTATGGATAGGAGAGTCAAATTGGTTGCAATGCATATACCAACAAATAGTTAAGAGATGTATGATTTGGTCGCTAGATAACCAAGCTTAATGGATGCAAAGGGAATTGGTCACAAATTTATTGCAAAATCACTTTAATAACTAAAGATTGGTTTTAATGAATTTCTCATAGCCTCTATACAATAAATTCTTTGAGGAGATGATATCCAGACATGGTAAAGCTTTTGTCTTTCATGCATCTAAAATAGGTTAGATGGATCTAGCATAGTCCTAGATCCTATTGTCATTTATACCATTTTGCATATGCCAACTTGCGATTGATACCTTCCTAAAAGTTTACTTGCCTAAGCTCATGGATTTGGTGAGTAAGAAGATTTAAATGAATATTTGGGAGCCTTCATCAACCCATTATTCAAAAAGATGGCTAATTGTACCAAAGAAGAACAAAAGGTTCAGATTTATTGAGGATATGCATCCACTTAATAAGGTGACATCATGAATGTTGGTATAGGTCTTATGGTTGATGAATTTGCAAAAGCATTTGCTAGTAGAGTAATCCATTCCTTGGGGAACTTGTATTCAGGCTATGATCAATTTTAGTTGGCAATAGAGAGCAGGGACATTACCACTATGAAAAGCCCCTTGGGTTTACTATGTATGTGTCCTTAGTGGAAAACAAATTCAATAGCACATATAGTGAATGCTATGAACAAGGTGGTGAGAGATTATATTCCCCATTTGACTATGTCATTCTTGATTGATGTACCTTTTAAAGTGTACAAAGGAAGAGAAATACTAAGAGCTGATTGATTGAGGTTGTAGGAAATTTGTTAACAGTCACATTGCTATGATTGTGAGAAGATATTGGCAAAACTAGTTCATCTTAATGCTTTTAGTCAAAAGTTTGTCTTGGGAGTAGAGGAAGTACTTATTGTTGGCAAGCTATTTGTGTGCCTTATGGTAGAAGGTCATCTCTGGCAAAGGTTGATATGATTGATAGCATGTAAGAAATTACTCTTCCCTTTCAAAAATAAGGATATTTTTAGGACATGTGTATTCTACCTCCGCTAGATACTGCATTTTGCATAGGTTGTTGATGACTCTTATTAGTTATTTTCTTCCTACAACTCCAACATATCTACTATTTTGTGTGATGGAGAAGATGGTTGAAAAACAAAAACTATAGGGTGAACATTACCAAGGCAAGATACTTGTTTGCTAGGGTTTTTCTTAGGACTTACATATGATATTAAAAGGGAACATAATAAAGTTGAGTTAGACCTTGGAGCTATTCAAGATATAAAAGGGTTGATCCACCTCTAGAAAAGGTTTATAGTAGAAAAAGCATATTCTTGGCTAGAAAAGTGTTCTACAAAGCTTGTTTTTTGTTAACTTAGTTCAATCCTAGGAAGATAATGATTGAGAAAACTAGTGTAGCTTTGGTGTTTCATGTCCATGACCTATAGGATTTCCTAGGAAGTTGTTGAAAGGAAATGTGATGGGTTGATGTACCACTTATAGTTAGCAATTAGAATATCAATTAGCTTGCATTACTTGTGAAAGTTGGTTGTAGGGGAAAAATGTAAGCTTGTAACTCAAAGGTCCGTAGAGAAATGAGAAGAGGCGAAGAGTTTGAAGTGAAAGTAGGTAGCAAACTATGGGATTTAAGTGTCTCCGAATAAGTCATAGATAAAAGCCTCAATAGACTATGCTCCCCAATGCTTCCCATTAAGGACATGTTTTGATGAAGGGTTCTGCTAGTAGCCATATTAACTACTAGTAAATTGCGAGTTAGAGGTATAATTGATGGACATTGTGTCCGCAATGCTAAGGAGACCATAAAGCATTTGTTTTGGGATGGATGCATTGCCCTTGGGGCATTGAAAGTTGTCTCTCTCCCATACATCTCGGAGATGAGCAAGATAGATTAGGATTCCATCTCTTGGGCTATGAAACTATCAAGAACAAATGTAAGGAAATTGGTTATCGGGCTTTTCGAACCTTCACCTTGCAAGCAAATTGGAAATCAAGATTGAAGATCAACTTTGAGCAATTTGGGAAGAAAGAGTGAAGATCAACTTTAAGCAAGTTAGAATTGAAATTCAATGGGATTTGTGGATGTAGCTTATCAGATCGGGAAGTTTAGGGAGGGCGACTTGACCAAAGTACTCAAAAGAATTGGCCTAGCCTCATCCGTTTTGGGATCACAGGTAACTCTTCTCGCGTCTAGAAACTAGGAAAGTGTGACATACAAGTCAAATCTGATGAGCTTCTGCAGTCAACGGTTTTACACGTGCGGTCTCATAATAATTGTGTACGTGTTAAAAGGGAATCGTGGCAGTCTGACGCGTGTCACAATAATTTATTTCCAAAAACAAATAGTCAGCCTTGCGAGTTGATCGTTCACATATCATTAGCACTGCGCCAGGAAAGGCGGTAAGCTGGCGGAATGGCTCGACGTGCTTGTAAGCCCTGATTGTGACTGTTATCTAGAATTTGATAATCATATTTCTCAAGCATTTGACCTTATTCAGAGCCCGCCATCGAGGGTCAAATCCATTAGTGTATTTCCACACCTTCCCGACTATCAGTCATGCTTAGGTCAAATCTAACCTGGAGTTATAAAAATTATTGTTCCATGAAAAGTACTGGCGTCATCATTCATGCGTCAAACCCTAGAGAACTTTCACTCAGATGATTCACTGAAGGATTTACAGTCTTCAATGCTATGCATGGGTTGAAGTCATTTGCACAAGACACGGATTTACTATTAAGGGTACAAGTGACCAACAAGGCTCATCAATTGGCAAAGATAGATGCCTACATACTCCCATTGAATTATCATAGCCTTGCCCCCATGATGGTTGATCTTATAGCTCCAGAAATTAGTGCAATTGATGTAGTTCTTGGCTATGATTGGCTCAAGTGACTTGGGAAATTTTCATTGGGCTTAGATCATATATACAAATGCATTTGATATAGTTCTTGGCTATGATTGGCTGAAGTGACTTGAGAAATTTTCCATGGCCTTAGATGATATACAAACGGAGTTCACTGGGAATGGGAAGCAAGTCCTCAATGACATAGAGAGAAACCAAATGGAGAAATATCCATGTTTGTGCAAGTTCTTTGAAGATTACAAAGACATTTTCCAACCACCTTCTTCATTGCCACCAAAGAGAGAAGTGAACTTTCCCATAGACTTGGTACTAGACACCCTAATGGCTTGTCAAGTAGGAAAACTAGCCTAGCCTTTCAAATTAGGATTTGGGTATAAAAGGTAGAGAATACGCCATGTCCACACCTTCCACTATATATTGTGATTATTCATGTCCACCAGCATGAGATATGTGTCATGTGAACCTTCATTCTAAAGCTTCTATGATTTTTAGCTATGGTGTGGTTATGGTAATAATATGAATTTTTGCTATAGCATGACTATGGCTTGGTCATATGTTTGTGCATTTTGTCTTGAACCATACATTTATTTTCAATTAGACTTTATTTCCTTTCATTTATTCATATGCAATGGCTATGTTATGCCATGAATATACATACTTATATGTAGATGTCCTTATGGATATCATATGTATGTTTGTGTGAGGGAAGGTATATATAATCTATATATATGCATGCATATATATACAAGGATGGATATCCACACACACGTGTGTGTGTGTGTGTGTGTGTGTGTGTGTGTGTGTGTGTGTGTGTGTGTGTGTGATGCCACTTATATTTATGCATATGTCATGCCATATTAGGAGTTGCTTTATGGACTCCACTTTACAAAAATTGGCTCTCCTCTAGAAAATCATCACTTCTATGCACATGAGGTTTGCTAATCTCAATCATATGAAGTTCAAAGACCACTTGGCATGAGAAAAGGTCAAGAAAATTCTTTAAAATACAAGGGCCCTTTTTTAATATAAATTAGTAAGCAAACAAGACGAGGGTGTAGCAAGGCTTAAGTCCTACACTAATGCTAGGCATTACACACGTAAATGAGTGGAAAAGGCATTAAAAATGGTGGGGAGAGGGGTCTTCAATCCACAGCAAAGCGAGGCACAATGAATGTAGATGGAGTGATATGGATTGTCACATTTTAAATCAAGAGGTGTAGATAAATGTGAGACTAAGTTTGTAACTATCTAAAGCTCTTCTAAATTTAATATATTGTCAAAAGTGCAATTTATTGTTTTGAATACTCCTTGATTTCATACATTGCAATTTAATATTGTGGGTTGATATCTTACTAGTTGTGAGATGGCTTATAACTCTAGTCGTAGTAGGATTACTACATGGATGTAACTTATATAAGGAGGGAATCGTCATGAAATAAATGTCTGGAATTAAAAAAGATTAGAATTTATTGACACTTTTCTTTTGCCACATTCATTGGAATTTCTTTATTGATTCTACTCTAGCCTCCCCTAACATCTCTAATGGCAACAAGGAATTGAGCTATGTTAAGACGAGGGGAGCAAGAGAAGGGTGAATAAGATGATGATGAGGAGGCCATTAAGGAGAGAGAGAAGGATGATGATAACCCGTTGAATTACATATGATTGAGTTCGATAGTAGATATCTTGTGGAAGAAGAATAAGCCACCTAAAGAGAAAACTGAGTTGTTGATGGTAGAAATGCATAGTATTTTGTATATAGTTTTACAACCAATAGCTCAATTTCATTGTTTTAATAGGGTCACTTATGTTTATTATTGTATGTATATGTGCACTTAAAGTTTAATAAAATTTTATCTAAAAGTACATTTATATTTATGTTTGTTACTTTTATATCCACCCAATTGTAGAAATGTATCCTTGGTTATATCCATAACTAGACCCATAGATGTGCCCGTAAGTTCTTATTTTTGTAGTTTATAAAGTGTGTCTTGTTACCCATCTACAACACTTGTCCTTTGTAGTATTCTTATTGAGTACAATGTACAAGGATTATGTTATTTTGTTGATTGATTTGATACATTACAATTTTCTTATATCAAACAATACTCATCATGCATATGTGAAAAAGTTAAAAAAAGAAAAGAATGAGTTTTTTCTTGCATGATTGTAGCTTCATAATAGAGTTGCAATTTTGCAACTAGTAACACCAACTCTTTGGTTCTCTTAAAAACCCAAAAATAGTGCATTTATAACCAAATCTAAATGATGGGTTACATGTCTTTAAATGCAAGTCAGTAGACATCCACATTCATGTTCCAATAAATGTGCCAAGAAGTATTTAATGTAACTCAAAAAGACATAATTCTAACCATGCATGCATCACCTATTCCTTATAATGTAAGAAAGGTTAGAAGGGATGAGACAATATGGACATTTAAAAAAGAATGAACCTTACTATATTGGTTAATGAAAAAACCCTTAACTAGATCCTTGACTAGAGTACTTGATTAAAAAATACCAAGTCTTTATATAGATTAATAAAACTCATTATATTAGTACAGATTAGAAGATTTTATCCAAGATTGTCACCCTATTGTAAATTTGTAAATAGAGGAAGGAAAGGGATCATTAAACAATAGAATCCCTCTCTTAATCATGGAGTAAGACTCTCAAGAAGATAGAAGATACAAGGTAAACATTCTTGAATAGCTGAGAATGAGGAAATAGAGATAATGGGATTGGCAGGGGAAGTACTAAAGAAAAATGTTTAACTATAATCCTAGTTATCTATGAAGAGAAGAAATCGAAGAATGGAAGGTACTTTGATTTATAACAAGAGATAAGAGTTGAAGAAGAAATTGAATAAGTAGTACACGGAGTGAAGTACCTTGGATAGCATAATAATGAGTTAACCAAGAAAATGTTTTGAAAAGAATTATCATGTGGATTATCCTTTCAATGCCCATATTTTTATTGAAGATTATGAAGGTGAAGAATGATTCTAGTAAAATTTTACAATGTTCAAATGTTAGAATGATAATGATAGAGTTATTTATCATAGTTGGGTTATTTGGAGGCCATTGACCATGTTACATACAAATTGTGAGCTATACAATATAATGAGAGTATAGACATGGTTGACAAACATTCTTCTATGAGCATGTCCAAAATTACACTTACAAGCATGTTTATACACTTGCTTATTTGCATTTTTAAAAGCTCATAAATAGACTTGTAAACGTGTTTTGAATAGGGATAATATATTTGAAACAAAAAACAATTCATGTTGATTTTCAATGTCTTGTTGATAAAAGAAGGCTAAAGAAAACGTGAGTGGAAAACCTTAGTAAGAGACAACACACAAAATGAGACACAAGAAGATATTGTGAGAGCTAGAACATTAGAGAGCTATTATATGAAGAAGGTAGATTTTATCATTCTTTCTCATCTCAAGGAAAGATAAGTTTTCACAATGATTCTTTGCAATAATAAGGTAAGATTTCTTATTCTTCTTCTTATCAAATACACAAAGGGATCTCTTTTTTTTTTGGTATTCTTTTTCTAAAAGAGAGAGCCATTTGTCCTGGTAAGAGTTAGGCACTTTTTTGGGACTACTTGGAGATTAAGAGGCTATGGGAGTGTGTATAGTGATGGCTAAGCAAGGCTAAGTTTTTGAAGACTTTTTACATCAAACTCATACTATTTAGAGATAGGGGGTCTAGAGATGAAGTTTCCATCAAGGTATGGCATAATAATAGGGGTGTTGTGTTTTATAAAGTTTGGATATTAGGAAATGATAGATTATTTTGTAGGACTAAGGTAGATACAGTTCCATTGGATAGATGGACACTCATTAGGAATTACATTTTGATATCTTTAAGAGGTTTTGGACTCAAGGAGAGAGACTTATAAGATATTTCACAAGTTCCTAAAGTAATTTTGATGCTTTCTTGAAATTGGCCTATAGTTGCATTGTATATAATTTCCTTTATTAATAATGCAGCTACATTATTTTAAGAAAAGGACAACCATTCAAGGGAGAAGATATGCTTCATGAGACTTTCTTGTTCTCAATAACCAAGTAAGATCTCTTATTATTCTTATGAATAATAGAAATATCTAAGCGTCTTCTATGCTCTTCTAAAAAACACATTTGTTTAACTGAGGAAACATCATTCAAGAGAAAGGAACCTGCAACAGAGTTGAGGAGAAATATATTTTTCTTTTCACCCCTTCTGTCTTTTTAAAGTTTGTGGATCTCTTTGGTTACTTTTTCTTCTCTATTATGTAGTATTGTCATTTTTATTGTAGTGTAGAACATTCGATAGTAACGTGTTTATAAGCACATGTAAAAAAATAGTTTTCGTGTAGCTAGTTAGCTACACCAGTAAATATGTTTTTAAAGGAATCTACAAACCATTCTATACTATACTCAAAGTGTAGATATTTTGTACTTCTTCTATTGTAAATATCTATGGAGAGTCTGTAAGAGAAACACATGATTAAATGTGCCACAAAATGTCTTGTTAAACTCAATTTGCCAATTATTGTTTTGATGAATGCAAATTATTAGATTAGTGTAATTTTAAATTTATTTGATGTATACTTTGTAAAAATATATACTTTTTAGAGTGTAGTTTATGTGTTCTTCTTAACATTTACATCTCATTATTCTCATGTATAGGTGGAGCAACATATTCTAGTTTACATCATAGCACTCTAAATCTTCATTTATTTTGAATCACATGTATGTTTGGAAAGCTACTACAAGCATTGGTGGAGGGTAGCACATGAGGAAGGAACATTAATGTGGAGTAGGTTGCTCTTGTACCATGTGTGATACATCTATCATCATGATGGGATCCTCATGCTCTTTCATGAAATGCACCTTTTAGAGAGTGAGCTCCTTGTGAACAAATGAGGCATGTCTATCCATGTTCATGTTTGTAAATATCCTAGATTCCATGCTATGTAAGTGGATGATAAACAAATATTTCTATAATATGCTATCAAAATATAACATTTTTCTTTTTTCTAACCCAAATATTGCCTTCCTTTTTTTTCTATAAGTGCATTATGCACTTATCCATGTACATGTCCAATAAGCATACAATAAAGATTTATCGCTATTAAGATTAATAGCAATGTTCAGAGTGCAAAAGTAATATTTCAAATAAACGACCAATGAAATGTTGGTTGCATGGTTAGAGTGCAAAATGAATCTATAGTTTGGTCACAACAAACATCTCACTAGTATATTTACTAATAGAGAATAGTGTGTATATAGACATGTTTATGTTCACAGTTAGTACAATTAAATTTAATGTGATTATAGACACAAGTCAATTAAGGTTTATTTAACATGCTCATAAATATGTTAACACTTCCTTCCTCACAAGGCACTTTTAATCATTTCCTACATAGGGAAAAAAAGGGCATTCCCTAGTTAAAAATACATATAAATAGCACTATAAGATACATGCCTCATATCGACATTCAAAGGGACAAAAACGTTCATTAAAAAATTGACATCGTCATCATTACACATGTCAGTATTAGCATCTCTATAAAAACCTCATTATTTACGTCGCAGTTTTTGTCGATTGTGTGATGCAAATACCAACGCAAATAACGACGGTTTACGACGCGTATTCCAATGCCAATAGCGATGCATGTAGTAAATTTGCAACGCTAATAGCGACAGTTACAGAGAAAAACAATTTGTGGCAAGGCTGCCACATATAGCATGTATTTATATTTTACAAATGGGCTGACAGAGAAAAACAATTTGTGGCAATGGTCATAAAGATAAGTGTAAAATATACATGAACTGACAAGACTGATACATAGAATAAGTACAAAATTGCTGATGAGAACTCATGGAATTATGGCAAGATACAAAGGATGATAATAACATAGTACATAGAAGATGCATGCATAAATCACATGACCAAAAAAGAAAATGATGTGTGTTTCACGAATCTAAGCACAAGCTATAGATCATCACTACTCGAAAGCTCGTCCAGACACAAAAGGAGCATTGAACGGAGTGTGCAAAATGAACAACTATACATAAGTCCACCATATATAACGCATTTTAATTAAAAAACTAACTATGGACAAGAAAGATGATTGATGTATTCGATGGTTGCATGCATACAATATATCAATCAATGTAGTGAGATTATGTTTCTCTACATATCAAGTCTCCACGCCAGTGGGATCACGGTTTTATAATTGAGTGCTATAAAGAAAACATAATACAATTTTTAGAAACACAATTGTCAATACAAGTGATATTGCAAATATGTAGTCCTTGCTCCCCTCGAGTATGTTCTTCCTATGGTCCAAGATGTTGTGCCAAAAAACTTGTTGGCACAACTCTCTCATGCGAGACATCACCCTCCTACCCTCATCATTCATAATCACGGCTTGTGTCATGTCATCTAGGAGGTATCCATATCCCTCTCAATGACGAAGTATGATGTAGCCTATGGTCCCATGTCAATCTCATAGCACAACTCTGCATATATTGGAAGGTCGATAGATAGGTCACCACAAAAAGACGAGTCCACCTCATTTTCAAAGAATTCTTGGCCTTCTATCTTTCCATCATCATTACCCAAATCTTCATCCTCTTCACACTCCATCTTCAACCTCCATCCCTTGCAATATCGACCTCTCCACATGCATACTCTTTTCATCTATAATGGGAACATTGCTTTCATCATACACTCTTGCACTCTAAGGAGCTGAAGGCACAACACACAACCATCAAGGTTGTCAGGGATTTGGATAGAAAATTACATGTTTAAAATCACGTATAAGAGAAATTTAACATTTGTGGCATAAGTGTATCATGAAATTTTTTTTTAAAAAAAGTTCATACACCTATTTAGAATGGGCCGGCAAGATAAACGTGTCATGCAGATCTGTCCATCTTTTCATGGAATCTATTTCAAAAAATCCAAATGGACCTTTCCAAATGGTTGCGTCGGCTCCTTCCAATACAAATTTGAACCACTACACATCCAATATGATTATGGAGAAGCTATGATAACCCACTAAGATAACACTTTGTAAGTTTCCAAAATACTCCATCCAATATATAGTGGTGTTTGGATCTATGGCTCGCCATCCTCATCGACTCTCTTGCTCAAACTTTGCCATGACACCACAATCCATTGTGGAGCGCATTTTGTCAATGTACTCGACGTGAAAATATTGCCCATGTGACTATGCCGCACTGTATATTTTGTACTCTATGTTCAAACGGTTAGATTAGTTGTCACATATAAAATCTAGATATGAGAGCTTTTATAAAACATGTGGTCACCTTTGGACTACATCCCCTTGAGAATTCCCACTCCTCAGTAGAGACCTCCACCCCTTCACGAGAAGTTGCAATCAAAGCTCTATGTAACCATCGCATTGACATAAACCGTGACATCTCCTCCATGTCCTCAAGATATCGAATCGGTTGATAGCACGTATTGCATCAAAATTCCGATTGCACTTCTTCTCGTTCTTTCCTAGCTTGCTCGTACCTAGTGAGCCACATCTCCATGGATGCATGGTGCAACATTAAAAAAATTTTCACTTTCTCCTCCATTGCAACATGCATCTTTTTTTCTATCCCATTTCCAACCACCATATCTTCGATCAGTCTATCATCGTCCTTCAGCGACCATAGCATACTGTTGTCTGAATCCACCGTTGGTAGCCACTATGAAATATGTACTAATGTCTCTGACACCAGCAAAAACCTTCATCCATGCTATCTTCTGGCTGAGCCCGTTGTCACATAGCAAAGCCTTTCAAGGTTTTCATGAAGCGATCCAAGAAGAACATATCATATGCGTTGGGGTGCGGATAGCCCTGTCTTTAGAAAATGTGGATTTGAGGGAACACATCATGCGCATTGGGGTGCGGATAGACCTTATAAATTGCTTCACAATGCGCTCTTCTTTAGTGGATAGAACCTCAAGGAGTATGAGGTGGTTGCGAGCGACTATCCATGCTTCGATTGTGGCCAAGGCACCTTTATCTTTCCTACCTCCTTCAAATCCATTCGTACCCCTCTGCAGTGTCTCTCTTTCCTATGATGTGTTTCCATTCTATACTACCCATATTTTTGAAAATATGCATAGGATCTAACAAGTTGTTGATTTCTAAGTGGGTCAACCCATAGAAAACTGAGAAACATCGCATTCTATATGGATGTGCCTTTGTGGACCATTTTCAACTCGTACCAGCTTTGGGCATTCATTTGTACTGGAGGTTTTCTAAGAAAACCTTCCCTCAGTTCATGACCCTCCAATAGGAAAGCGGCGTGTCCTTGATATACCATCTTCTTCATGGCTTGTGACCTTCAAGAGTCTAACTGTTGCCCACACAATGGATATGAATGATAACATGAGGTAACCAAACCTGTCTTAGCATCCCTATTTAGTCAACAAAAACTTGAATGAGCCATTCTAGATATCACCAATGAGAATGGAAGCCTACTTACCTGAGCACTCCTTGAATCCCAAAAAGTCATGCATGGTCCACATGAGAATGACTCGTATATTGGCGGACCGTCGACTATCGCAGTTACTCATATCTTCCATGAGTGACCTCCTCCTCCCACAAAATCTTAAGCTCGTCAACTAATGGACGGAGATAGACATCCATATTCTTGACTTTGTAGCGCCCAAGAACAAGTAAGCTAATGATCAAGTGTCTTTTCTTCGTAGAAAGCCATGGCAGGATGTTTTAGTTAACAAAATTAGAGGCCATACACAATAAGAAGTTGAGTGGAGACCAAATGGGTTCACGCCATCCATAGCAAGACTGAGCTGAAGATTCCTTGGCTCTCGTGCAAAGCCTAGAAAGGTAGAGTCAATGTGGCTCTACTGATATTCATTGGACTCCATCTGTGGATCTATTCTATGCAGGTCACATTGTCAAGCTCACCATACCCAACATATGAAATATATGATGTATACACATGATAACTCAAAGCTATCTAAGAACTTTCTAAGTGATGGTTTGCCCTTTCAAGTCTTGTCGATACTTGTGAGCACTACACTTTGGACATGTCTCCATAGTCCCATACTCTCCTCAAAAATAGTATGCAATCGTTGACACATGCATGGATATTGTTGTAGTCCAGGAGGCCAAGCTTTCATAAAACATGTCACACATCCTCTCACAAGACTCAAATATTGTATTTCTAAGTGGTAATATATGATACTTTAGCAACCTTTTTAAAAAATCATAAAACACCTTGAAAAAATATAATTATTTTTTATAATGGTGTCAAAAAAAATCAACAGAGCGTATGTAGAATGTATCTGAACAACTCGGTCACACTCGCATCACTCCACCTATATTTTTCATGCATGCTTAGGAGTGCAAGCAACATCTTCAGGCGAGATACTCAGCACCCATCATATATAATGGTATGGATGATTTCTCTCTTAGTGGATTAGATGCCCTGACATCCATGGGCATCAATGCATCGATCATTTCCTTCATCTTAGGCTCCAAGATTGTAGAAAGGTCCAAAAGGTTATTCATCTCTTCTAGTATTGACATTATAGACTAAGTTGTGCCTTGCAAGTGGTGGATTGGCTCAAGCACTCTATCCATCGCACACCCACAAACTCTTCTAACTAGTCGCAATAGGTGCATTTCTCCTTGGGATGAGACATCACCTCCTTGAATAAATTTTATGGTCACGCCTAATGTTTTTGTATATGATATTCAATTAGTTTGCAAATGTAAGGCATGATTGATACACACTTTTTTACCGTTTGCTCAAATTCTAAGATCTCCTTATCAATGATCTCCGATTGAAACTCGTCAAAGCATCATGCATGTTCTATAGACAAGCGGTGCTTTTGTTTGATTGTCAGGTTGCATTGAGAGCAAGGACATGGGACACACTGATTAAGATATGTCTCGCGATCTTGGACATCACGACCATCATCGTTTTTCATTTTGTCTACGTTGTGATACACAATAGGTTTTTGTTCTCATTCTTTTTTTCCAAGTGTTTCTCATTCTCTTACAACACATAATGAACTAGTTTAATATATATTATTAAGATTCCATATAAACCTTCTTACATTTTAACATAAGTTTTTAGGAACTATTGAGCTTGCATAAGTAGAAGGCAAAGAGTCATCTTTTATTTAAGTTTTTCCTATAGCTAAGAGACATTACATCATAATAAGATTCCTATTATAAAGATTTACCCATGGAAATTAGATACATTAATAGTATGGTATAATTGAGGTTTGGTAAAAACCTCTACATTTCTGTATTTTCAAAAAAATGTCTCAAGATAAACTTCTTTACAATAATTTTACCAGCGAGAGCAGCCTAAAATGTTAACTCTATCAGTCTGAATCACTTTAGTTACTTCGTAACAAATATAACGATTTAGATGAATTATCCATTCTCCTATTGAAAGAATAGGATTAAACCTAGATTCCTTCAAAATAAACATTTAACAACTTTTAGATTTTCCATCCACATATCTATCTACTTAAGGTTGGTTCTAATATAGGAAAGATGATCGGCGTTGATAAAGCAATACATGCCATTCCATATCCAACACCTTTCATGATGGAGAAAGATCATAAAGTCAATCTAAGGTGTGCACAAATTGATCCCTCTTCATCCATATTCTAGAGAGTGCATGGCCTTTCAAATCTAGAGACTATACTCATATATAGGTGCATATCTATATTTGTAACATGTCTATCCATCAAATCCTAATGGCACACATTTATCAAGAGGTAATCAATGTAACTTCCACTCAAAACCCCCTTATAATAATCAAACTCCATTACCTCAAACTACTTAAGTATACCTTATAGGGAAAGTTCCACCTCAACCCTACGAGGATCGACCTAAAGCAAGCTTAAATCGTGATCATAATCTCCTACCATGGTTATCTAACATTAGCTTAAGATAACTACTTTGCTATTATCTCTCAAACTTAAGTAGAACATTGCATTAGTTTAAAGAGAGTGACAAATGAGGGAGAGTGATATGCATCAACCACTTTATTAATACAGTATAGTCTCAACTCAGACCCCCTAAAATAACATTGATATGGATCTAGGATGACACACTAGGATAGTTGACATTCTATCCTTCCTAACTTGACATTATCTAGCATTTCAGATTTTTAATGGAATCCTGTTGGCTAACCAATACCACTTTGTTGTATGAAAAGTCCATGGAAAATTTAAACACCCACTTCCCTCGAGGAGTAGCTTTTGTTTTCTAACTAACCTAACACAATTTATCCACCTCTCTTTGCACTCTTCGTTTCATGTTCTCTCCCCCTTCTCTTTCTTTCTCTCGTTCTCTTTCTTTGTTGCCCCTCTCTTTGTTTCTCTCCGCCCCCTTGTTGTTTTCTCACTCATTCTCCTCTCTCCCTCCCTTTCTCCCTTTATCTCTCTCTTTCTATCTTTCTTTATTATCTTTCATATTTATTCTCTCTCTATCTCTCTCTGTCTCTATCTCTCTCTCTCTCTCTTTCTTTATTGTTTTAGTCAATGTGTGAGAGTGGGATTTTCAACCCAAGAAAAGGCCAAAAAATGTGTCAAATTTTGTTAATTTGAGGCAAAATAAAAGCTTGTTGAAAGTGGAGGATGCAGATTTGATGATTTTAAGTTGCCATGGAAGGCGGGATTTAAAAGTGCTTCTGAAGATGGACCTTATAGGAGTCTTCAAAATGAAGTGAAACAAGTTCTAACCCATGTGGAACTTTGAGATGGTCATGCAAGAATCTTGAGATCATAATTTGGATAGTAGAATCTAGAGTTGTGGGTGCCTAGGCAAAAGAGGATCAAAAGACCATAGGAGTGTCAAGTGACTTTAAGGGGGAAGGGGTGGTGACCTTTGGGCCCTCTCCAACCCCCCCAAATTGTCACAAGGCATGGCAACTAGTGAGACCATGCTGACACTGAGTAGTGATGATCAGTGCTATTTTGAGACTTTTGTACCATCCATACTATGGACACTAACACTAATGACCACAATAAAGCCACCTTTTTAGGGTGAGTGCTTGCCCCCAGATCATCTATGAAAACCTTAAGCTCCTCAAGGGATATATTGACAAATGTCTTATTAGTCGTTTTTTGCCAAGATCCAAGAGCATTACATAGACCAAAAGCCACCACATAGTACCCAAAAGAATCACTCATTTGCAAAATTTTCTTAGGGCCCTCTCCTTTAATATTCTCACAATTCACACGATGATGCTCATGCGTAGGTTACCGACTACCTTGCTAGAGAGAACTAACCCTACTCCAATAGGTAGTAGCTAAGTGACTAGACTTCGCACATACATCACATCTAACATTAGGACAATTACAAGGAAAATAATGCCCACCACATGACTTACAACTAAATCATGATAAACCCAAATCATCGGGCTTTTTAGTACCCATCAAAATTTGTTGATGCTTTAGGAAATTAACATTTACGACAATCTGGTGGTATTGCTCAATGATCATATTCATATAATGTTTCATCATATCTTTTACTTCCTCTATAATGTTTGATGTACAGGACTCATAACCAATGGCTTCAAGAGCTACCCCCCACTAGGTCGCACAACTTGCAAAGGGGTTGCTATTTGTACTAACCCTCGATTTGCAAAAGAAGCTCTTTGGCTAGCTATTGGCTTAATGACATTTAGAAAAGCCGGCAACAAAGGCACATTATGCATCATGCTTCCTCTAGTATTCGTGTTGGTTAGAGGGATACTAATCACATCTTGATCTCCACTAACCAATCCCAAATTACTTCTAGGAATAAAGCTCAAATTTAGATTTTTCCTCAATGTGTAGACAACTTGTAAAGCAAGACACTACTTCCCTTGCTCGTGTTATAGCAGTATCTATATTCGCTAGAGAAACACTACTCAACTACATGTGGATATTGAAGTTGAATCCATACAAGAAGTATTGTAGTTAGACAATAGATGGGATAGGAATAGAGGCTTGCAATTTGTGGAAGATCTCTTTCATGTTCTTAGCATTTGCTTAGGCATTTTCATGGGGCTCTTGACATGTCACACCAGGAGGGCAGACTTTGAAGGTCCTACTACAAGAGGGTTTTTTAGAAGTGCAGACCGAGGCTTGGTGGTGATTGGATGCCATCCTTGAGATGGATCTCTATGATGGCCTAGATCATGCGCCCCAGCCTCCTTTCTCTACAACCTACTTTGTGTGTGGCAGGGCCTTCATAAGGCCCTAATTTAGAGCCCTCCACGATTCCAGGAGGAGATACACTACCAGCTGGTAGTCTAGGACCCCCGGGTCAGAGTTTAGGATGGGATACAGTTTTGCGCGAGTGCTCAGGAAAATTTCATTTCGAAAGGTTGAAAATAATAAATTGATTTCGGTTATGGTACCGGCTTATAAGTCGTGACACCACATTGCAACCCTCAATTTAGGGTCATATTAAAGAACATCATTAGATGTCCCTCGTCCTAAATTTGACAATTAAACATGAGTTTTTGAAACACACTAGTATGAAGCTCTCTATCCCCCCCCCCCCAAATTAAAGATAGGTAGAGGAAAGCATAAAGCTGACAAATATGACATCCCTGTAGGAATTTCAATAAGTTGTATCATAAGGACAACTGGATTTGCTAAAGGAGTTTGTAAGAGTGCAATTGTAACCCCGCTTGAACTAGGTTGCTTTACTAGGAGAAAAGGAGCACTAGAGCTTCCTCCTCCTAATGGACTGTTTGTGGTACTAGGGTACTAAGACCTCTCGCTCGTAGGGGTATCGAGCTACTACATTGAGGGGAATACCTCCTAAGGATTTCAACCTGTCGTCTAGTCCCTGCGGCTCTTTCTTCTTTTTGAATCTCTGATTCATAGTATTTATTGAAAAATAATGGGTCTATCTCAATGCTCTTTGGCATAAACGGGCTAACTAGTCCCCAATTAACTAAGATTTAGGAACCGCCACTTATTAGTAGCTCCCTCCCAACAAATTAGCACCACCTATTTGGACAAAAAATGGATCCGATGCTAGCTCTAGAGCTTTAGTTAAGCCTCCTATACTAAGCCAAATAACCCCATAGCCTCACGGCCAGGAGCGTATAAACTGTTGAGGAGGCCAGACCTACAGGCCGGAATTGGTCAGGTGCTGGACAGTATGAAGGTGTTAGAGAGGATGATCAGTATGAGGAAGTAGGAAGTAGCTTCAATGATGTAGATGGTAATCGTGGTGGCTCGGAATCGGCGTGGACTTGAACATCCCTCTTGGGAGTCAGAGTTGCGAGCAGGCTGGATAGCACAATCTCAATAGCAGAGGTGCAGATGCTGGCGACGAGCATGTCTCGCTCTCACCTCCCGGCAGTGGAAGCAGAAGCATAGATTGGTTGCATGTGCCTACTCGCTCTCTCTCCAGATTTTTACCTTCAGACTCTTCCATAGAGAGACTCTCTGCTTGTGGCCGAGAGAGAAAGGGACACAGACACAAAGGCTCAAGGAGAGATGGAGATAAAGGGAGGCATGCTCAGAGGCCCTGGCGGAGAAGGGATGCACATGCCAGCACTGCGGTGGAAGAAGTTGACCGTCACAACAGCAGTCGCTCCGACATTCTAATGCCATGGATGCGGGATTCGTCCAGCCTCACCAAGACCGGTGCTCCAGCCAGCCTTTGAGAGAGGACCTGGGTGCTATATATAGACAGACTATATATAGCTAACATAGACACTATGAATAGATTTATTAAAAGAATGTATTTGTAGATAGAATCTCTAATTTTTAGTCCAACATTATACCCTTTTCCACTCCAAGCATAGAGAGTTTCAAAATGTATAGGTGGCAAGCACCTTCTAACAAAACCAGAAAGAGCATCCCCTAGCTTATCGATGTGGCCCCTCTACGACTCTCCTACATCTAAAGGATTGGCCTCAGATGCACCATCTCAACATATAACACATACACACAAAGTCTACTCTTCATAATATTCATCTTAGGAGAGAGTATATTTCTCACCAAATCAGACCCAAGGAAATGAAACCTAGACCATAGGGAGCCTCACATTCATTGTTGGTCAATAATTTGAAACTAAGTGCTATGCATCCAAGAGATAGTTCTCTTTACACCATGTCGATACAATGCAATGCAAAGTAATAGATTTTGAGTGCAGAAATAGATCACTTAAATGAAATCAACATTGTAAATATGCTCGAACATTCTTTCCATGATTTTCCTTCACTAATGACTTTGTTGGGATGAGAAGGCATAATCGGACTACTCTATGCCACTGTACCTCTCAATACTTAAAACCCCCTTTCTCCCTACCATTTAGTTTTTAGCTTGCAATGGGTAGGTTAAGAGGTGTTTCTACGTATGTTTCTTTATAATAAAAGTAATAAATATACATTAAAACATGCAAATGGAGGTAAATCAAGGTGAATTCTTATGCTTCACCTCCATTATACTTGCACAAACACAATCCTAATTTTTCAAAAAAAATTATATTAAATTTTTAAAATATATTTTCTTTGTCTCAAAACCTATTTTTTGGTTTTTTCTTATTTTTATATAAAATGATGTATTATTTTATTTCCCAAACTCAAGAAATTAATTCAAACTCTAATCCATAATCACATTTAATATCATCCCATATGAACTTGATTTGATTACTCGAAACCAATAAAAATATCATTCTTTCATTTAAAATACGTATTTTGAGTTTTAAATAATCAATAACTCACAATTATGCATATGAGTTCTACAATTTGTAGTTCATTCCCCTTAAAAATATCACAACCAAGCTTCAACCAAATTCTCATCACATATGAACATGATTTGCATCATGAAATGTAAAAAAGAATCCAAATTTTCATTAAAAAAGAGGCTTATCACCAATTTTTCTATTTCGGGTCTTCGAAGAAGGAGCAATCTGGGAGAATTCTGAGCAGGTGTTCTATAGCTTTACCCCCCTTTCAGAGCCAACGGAACCATCAGATTTGTGGTCTTAGAGAGTAGTAGAGAGGAAGCTCATGTTTGGTGTACGTTTTTGGTCTACCATGGAGCTCTAAGAGATCTAATGCTTGGAGATTGCTTGCAAGTAGTCATAGACAAGGATTTTGTTTATCTTCCTAGGTTCTATCAATACATAATGCTTTGATTCATTGAGCTTTTTTTTAATCTTGTGTACCTCTTATCTATTCTTTTTCTTCTCTTCTATCTCCTATTCTCTACTTCATTCTCTCTCTTATCCTTGGTGGATATGACCTTCCGACTAAAACCCCTCTAATAGCACTTACCTTGTTTGAAACCTAATGATCTTGCCTTGCCTTCCTTCACAAATATAAAGCCTATCTCCTTTGGCAAACAAGAGAAATAAGAAGAAGGAAAATAAGAATAGAATGAAAATCTGAAGAGAGGAAGGGAAATAATAATAAAATGAACTCACCTTCATGTGTGTTAAGAAGAATTATAGGGGGTGAGGAATCAAATGTTATTTCTCTATTAAAGATCTTAAGTATGATATCTCTCACATGGGATTTCATGGTCTCATCTTCTATCATGTCTGTGACATAATGCTTCCTCAAGCTGTCTCTCAATGTGTTTTTTAAGAAAACAAGGATTCAAATTGATTCAAAAAGAAGAAAAGTCTTATTAAAAAGGTTTTTGAGTATAAGAATGAATTGGCATTTCCACATATGTTCTATGATCCCTTTTACTTGAGTATAAACACGCTTGTAGCCTGTCATGATTTGCTATATATGCATTTGATTGAAATTTTAGGAGCCAAGTAATACTCCAATTTTAAATGGGATGTTCCATGGTTTTTTAAATGTCCCCATAAAAGTGTGCTCCCAGCGCTACTCCAATTTTGCTATAGTAAATATGGCAAGTTGCCATGCATTTTATAATGCTATTTCCACATGCTTTGTGGAAACCTTTTGATAAGAAAAGTATAATATGGCTTCAAAATTTTCATATTTTCATGAATTATACAATTCAAAAACTTACCATTTTAAATATTTGGCTCAATTCATTTCCTCTATAATTGTTGTTGTATATTACCATTCAACATCTTGTTAATTCAAGCTATGCGATTGTGTGTAGTGATCTTTCATAATGTGTGGATTTGATTTGTAAAAGTAATGTCCAATAATAGCACAATAAAGGGGGAGGGGAGTGGAAAGAGGAAAACCCAAAGGTTGCTAGTTGTGAAATTGTTTTGTAAAACTAGTAGCTTTTGGTTTATTTACCCTATGAGAGACATATTAATGACACTGTAAAAAAGAACATAAAAATTGTAGATGCAATGCATATTTAATTATGTCAAAACTACTAATAAAGTTTTGGATAAATCACATTATAATATCCACAAAAAATTGTGTTTCATCTTTTGTAAAGTATATGCAAAATTATACGTGGATCTATTGATGCAATATGTAACATTACAATAGATGTGCCCATTAGATTTTTTTACAGTCCAAGAAGGTGTCAATCAAGCTATTTGTGGACAAAAATCTTTGTATGAATCCTTACAAAACCTTATGTATTACATATCCCCAAGCTACTTATATATATTGTTCATAGTCACCAAGTCATTTTAGAAAATCCACAAGCCATAAAGCATCTCTATAATGCCCAAGCTATCTATGCATGTTGTCCATAACATGGATGCATCAGATTGTCACTTGATTGGCATTCTCCATGTTATAGCATTGGTAGTTAAAATATCTCAATTGATATTCTTTTTCAATCTTCATTAGGATCTTCTTGTACATGCATATGACCTATGATTGAAAACACAAAATTAATATGTAGAATTGTGTGCACTAATGCATTTTGACAATAATTCACATGTAGTCATCACTCATATACTCCCAATGCTTATACAAAATTTGAAAACCTATTCACTTTTGAGGTGGAGATTTTGATGGGAAAGAGTTAGTTTGCAAAGTGTATACTAGTTATTTTATAAAGTAGGCTTGCAAAGATGAGCCACTAACTAAATGGTTGAATTAACCTCATTCCTCCAACTCAAATTTTTTTTACTAAATAAATATTTAAGAAACCTTGTTGAATTAACATACTTTGTAAGAATCTTGTTACACTAAATCAATTGAAACTAGACATTATAATATATCTCTACTCAAACTCAATGCATTGTATCAAATCAAAGGAGATATTGAAAAAAATCTCAACATAATCCAGCAAGTTGCCTTTAAGAAGTTAGAAGTTTCTCAGAACATTGATGTAGTACATCAAGTTCTCTATATTCTTAGGAAAATTTCTTTCTTGGGTGACCAAACATGTTTAATATATTCACTATAACTTGATGCATTGCATCAAGTTGATCTAGTTTTATCATGACTCATTGCATCAAGTCGTTCTTTTTGGAATCTTTTGAATCCTTTGACATGCAGATCTTATCAAGTGCATGTAGTCCAACCTAGATTACAAGGAAAAATGATGTGAATATTGTCAAGAAACAGGATCTGTCGTCCTTTGATTCATTTGATCCCAATACTTTAGAGGATATTAAAGGTTCTCTTAATGATGTAGAGGTGCAATCATCAATAGATGTAGATCACTCATACTATCAGCATCACAAATCATCTAAATATATTTCATGCATGCAATAATGATGTGGTGGTAAAACAATTATCCAAAAGAATAGAAGAAGTTATGGTATGGAGCATGCTAGGTTACTTGTAAGTGATACAAAAATCAAATATGCATTACAATGTGATTGTTGCTAAAAGAGTTCTCTTGCTACATATGGTTATCAAAAACTAAAGGCACTTTCACATTGTTATTTTTCTTTGATGTAAAATCAATAGGATGCTTTTCTTCTTCAATATTGATACTATGGGTATGTGGAAAGTTTGAGTATTATTTTTTTAGCACAATGATTTGAAGGACAATATTTTAAATATGCTTCAGTCTCATCTTAAAAGAGTCAAATGTTGAATGTCTAAGTATGATTGAGCCAAATGTTACCATTGGTCCTCTAGGCAAGGTTGCACTTTCTTGGATGGAAATGTTCTTTAAGGCACATTGTGAAGTTAGATCAACATCAAGGAGGTTGCATCTTGCATATAATTTTACTAGGAGACTGAACTATATTACATCTACAAGCAAGTTATGCTTCAAAATGTAGACAAGTTTGTGAGCTATCCACACTTCACTAGATTGTGAAAGTCATTCTTTAGCAATGTATCAATCCCTTGGGCAAGTTACTATATGTGTATCCTCTAAATCATGTGAATTCAAGGCCTATTTATAAATACCCTTATCTATGAATTTTTCCTAAATAAAATATAACCCTTTTCTATTCAATCTGTAAATAACCCCTTTATATTACACCCTTATGTATGCAAAAAATGTATAAAAATGGTATTTTAAAAATACCTTATTTTGAACCTACGTGATGCACACATATATTCATGAGTAACTTACATGAGATGAATCCCAAGGAAAGCTAGAATGGGAGAATATCTCAGAGTATATAGCATCTATAGAAATTTAAAAGCTCAATGAAAAAATGCAAGAGATGATGAGGAGCTTCTGATGGCAAAGGAAGCACTACAAATTCATTGGGAAGAGCAATCAATAGAGAGAAAAAAGGCCATGCAACATAAGCCTAAGTATTTTTCTATACTAGAAAGATATATTGGACCTACATTGATGGTATAGACTAGAAAGAGTCACACTTACCTCCTTTCTTCATCTTCTAAAGGATGTGAGTAAAGAAACTCTAGTTGAAATGCACTTAATGGGATGCCTTGTGTACCATGGAAGAGTTCATTCTAGAGTATTCTTTACTTATCCAAATGTTCATAATGATCCTAATATTATGATCACAATTTTGAGCATTTTACTATTTGGTTGGAAGGGTGCTTTAGCACTTATACTTTATTTGCAGTTTTGGATAACATAAGAGAGAATAAAAATCAAATAGTTCTACGCTACCTCAACATGCTTGTACACATGTGGATATTTCAAAAGGTCAAAGTGAATTTTTTGATGGTGATTAATAATGGGTAATTCGCTATATGTATACCCTCTATATCACGTGCGTTCAAGGCCAATTTATAAATATCCTTATCTATGAATTTTTTATTAATAAAACATAACCCTTTTCTATTCAATCTATAAGTAGCCCCTTTACACGGGACCCTTCTGTATGTAAAAAATGTGTATTTTATTTTTTTAAAATCCCTTATGTTGAATCCACGTGATACATACATATATTTATGAGTGACCTCCCCAGGTGATTAATACACATGATCATACTGATTAAATGTTCAGCACATCTTCTAAGTGAGTATCTCGACACATTGCTTTTAGCTTGTTTGAAATGATATGTCATATAGGATGCTCATACATCAAAACCAGTTGTCAAACTTTTTGCACATGGATCAAAGGAAAAAAAGGTAAAATCTTTGCACAAGTTAAATAACCTTAGCTTTCAACATGCATTTCTAATAAAGAGGAAAAAGAAAGGTAGTAGATTACATCTATATAAAAAGCCAATCTCTTTCAATAACGAGTGATTACATCTATATAGAAAGCCAATCTCTTTCAATAACGAGTGATTGCCTTCAAGGGGACTTAAATTCTTGGAGATATATCCCAGATACTATAATGCTTGTAGTAAAACAAAAACCCTTGGATTCCATCAAAGAGGGCAAGAAGGCATGTAAGAAGGGACAAGAGATTGACTATGCCAAATGTATACAAGAACAAAGGCAATTAATTAAGAAAGCAACAAAGTATGCAAGCACATTGGATGGGACCTCGTGGGATTATTTTTTCCAAGACCAAGAGAAAATACTTACAAAAATACAAAATGATGATTGGCATCGAACAAAACCTTTTGCATGGCCTAAAAGTTTGAGTACTATAAATCCTCTTGCAAGGAGCAATGTACAAATGTCAGAGGAGATCCAAAAGTCCTTACATCCTAAGGAGCAAGAAATGTATATTGGTAATAGAATATCTAGAACAACAACTGAGAAGCTACAAGAAATATGGCAGGGTGATATTAATGATATTAAGGTGGGATCACCATTGGTTGAGGATAATGAGATGGGTCATCCATTTTGGATAGGAAAAGTTTTGGAAGTTAAGAAGGATGATACTTTAGGTAAGATATGCTCCATAGAAGTACACTAGTTTCAAACAAAGTATAAGGATGCACTTGCCGGTAAATACACACTAGACATGAACACTACCAAAAATCCTACAACAAAAAAAAGCAACAAAAGTCAAGCCAATGCACAAGCATATTAAAACTTGATAAGGTGGATAAATTACTATATGATCTTTTCCTTACAACAACTGGACATTCCAAGAAGTCAACTGTTGCAATTTACAAAGAGAAAGTTCTTTGTTTGTAGAAAGATGATGATGATGTCAACATGATAATGAGCCTAGAAAAACAGGATGTACTAGAAGTAGAGCCAAAAATTTGGAAAAACAAAGTCTGCATTTAGATAAAGGCAATGCTATTGTTGATAGTAGAGAAGAGGATGCATAATTTAGCTCAAAAGGTGCATGGACAGAAGCTAATGATACTGATGGTGTAATACAAGAGGAAGATAAAGAAGAGTGAATGCCTTACAAAAATAAAATTAATCAAGTTTTTTAAATCTCTTGTTGTTGAAATATCTATTATTTTTTCAATTAGTATAAATTTGGTAAATGTTTTAAAATCTTGCTAGCATGTGTATGTGGAGTCTTGATGAATAGTAAGTTTTTTGTGATGGATAAAAATTGTATGCTTCTCTTATGGTCCCCTTTTAAATTTTCTTTCAAAATATAGGTGCCTTACAAGGTGCCAAATATGATACTATTCAAAAAGTTTACTCATTTTTATATCAAGTTTTCAAAAGATTGACTAAACAATGTGTGATTTTGAATTAGAATATGAAAAAAAGGTAGTTGTTTAGGGAGTCTTTGGAAATATTTCAAATGTACCTCTGAAGATGAAATATTACCCAAAAGGTTTGTAAGTGTGTTTGTAGTGGACCTTATGCTATATGAAGGGCATTTGCATGGAAAAGAGTTAGTTTGCGAAGCATAGAGTAGTTATTTTATAAAGTAGTCCAACAATGATGAGACACAAACTAAATGGTTGAATGAACCTCATTCCTCCAACTCAAAATTTTTCCACCAAAGAAATACTCAAGTAACAAGTATGTTTGGTATAATAGTCCAATCTTACTCTAATAAAACTTTAACAATGGGTTCAACTATTTAAATCAAATGTGTTGAAGTGCTTATCCACTATTTACAACAAATTTGAAATATGTTTTCAATTGTTCAAATCTTCAACGATCATCAATTCTGAGGATAGTCGGTAATAATGTGTTGATGCAGCTTGTGGATACTTTTGAGGATGGCCATTAAGGTTGCGTCAAGAAGTGGATTTTTGTTGGTTGCTCTCTCCCAGTGACTCGTGAGTCTCTATCACATGGCCAAATTATGTCTGCATCACATAGCACCACACAATGTGTGGTGCTGTCTTCTTGAGGCAGTGTTCACCTTTGACGATTCAATATTTATTGTCATATGTCTGATATCATTTGTGCTTTATATGTCTGATATCATTTGTCCCATGTACACGGTAGGGTACTCATGAATGTGGAAGTTACTAGCAGTGTTCACGAAATTTTTTTTTAATAGGAAATACAAAAACCTTTAGACATGTGTAAATGTAGGTTTTTGTCAATATTTATAATTCAAAAATTTATTACTTAAACGTTTAAGATATTTTACATTCAAATTCAAAATCTAACTATCAATAACCTTGTACCAAATAATCTTACATTCTAAAAAATTTAATTTGCAATATAGAGCTTATCACAAAATGAAGTGATTTTGTATTATAGTTGGCATCCTGAATGACAAACAGGGATCCAAGATAATAGAGAGTGAGTGAATGAATCACACAAGGTAGCTTTATTCATACTACAAAAAGAAGCTACTATCTTGAAGCTATATCAAGTGCATCCTAGAAGCTTAACTATTGTCTTTCGACATTGGATGAGTCACATAGTCCCCATACAAATTTTCTTATACAAAGTAAGATATGCAAATGTCCCAAAATTCCATGTTAGGAGTCATCTTCAAGCAAAAAAGCATCATCTGCACATAAAAAAGAGAGGCTACGTGAGCTTCAAAACACCTTTTTAAATATCTCAAAAGTGTATAAAGAGAATGGCAAGACTCAACTCCTTAAGTAGGAGACGAAGAAGCCAATCAGTGAGCAAGTCCACACCTGCAAAACACATAATTTTAAAGCTCAAACATAAGTAAAAGTTACATAAGTATACTTTAAAATAACATGAATTTAAATATAACAAAATATAGAGCATTAAAAACCTTACAAATTAAGGTTGAGGAGCACCATAGATATGCCTTGATGTTTTGCAAATTTTCCATGCTTCAATTGCTTTGGTAAAGTCCATTTCTGGTAGAGTACCACCCTCAATAGAAATCATCATTAAAGCTTCCATATGTGCTATATCAAGCTGATTTCTATTGCATGTCTTTATTAGGTTTTGAATGGAAAAGCCTCTTTCACAAATGGCAGTGCTTGAACACTACAATAATGCAATTTGATTAAGCTTTAATAAGTTTTGATACTTCTCGCATAGCACTGGATTGAAGCTAATTCGAGTCCAAGTATCTTTTAAAGCTAGGTTTTTCCAATCCAAGGAACCTTGAACTTTGAAAATCTGAAATTCCCTCCTCAAGCTCATACCATCAATCACACCTTCATATACATGACTATCAATTGTTTTAGGAGATACATAAAAGTTAATCAAGGCATTCACTTCTTCAATCCCATACATCTTAAAAAGTTGTCCAACGAGGAAGGAAGAGGGACATAATATGTTTAAGTTCTTCAATATGGAGTTGTCTTCAAATCTCTCTCTCAAAGCAGTCAACAATTGAGAGCAATACTCTTTTTGAAAAGTAAGAGCAATATGCAAATCAGTCCCTATCACATATCTTTGTAGCTTCACACCACAAAAACAATCACCTTTTGTAGATGACCTCAAAGATGCCAAGTGACCGGTCTTAGAGCCATAATTAGGAATAATAGGATATCCTTTGCTATCATGATTCCAAGCATTAACATCCACATATGGGTCAACAATAAACTCTAACTCAATGGCCCCAATAGCAACATTAATAATACTAGGAACTGTTGTGACATCCACAAAATCACTCTGAAATATATAGCTCAAATGTGATACATGTTCCAACAAATCAACAAGAAAATGTACACTGTAGACAAACTCAAAGCATGACACCAGCTCTTAAAGAGATGGATTTTGAACGCGCAGAAATTCCAAAAGTGACTCAATAACTTCGCAAATGGTTTGAAGAACTTTGTGCTGGCTTAGCCATTTGATCTTATGAATGTTCTTTACATGAAGTGTAGAACAATCAAACTCTTGCTCTAATTGTTCTAATATTTTTAAATGTGAAGGACTTGATTTTATGAAGGTACAATTTCATTAAGAATCATATCTACTTTGCGTGCATAATCACTTCCCCTCATTGCATCACCTACACATAGATGCACTCGATGTGCAACACAATAGATTGCAGTAAGAAATGGACTACCTTTTTTCAACATAGTAGCAAGGCCATTTTCTTTTCCCACCATTACTGATACACCATCTGATCCAAAACTAACCATCTTTGGCACATCAACTCCATGTTTTACAAAAAATTCTGAAAGCAACGCCTATAATCCTTTTGGTGACTTGTCCTATACTTCTAGCAAACCAAGAAAAGAAACATGTGGCTCATGTCTCCACATGTAGCTGACATACATAATAATATGCGAAGTAGTTGCGACATCCGTAGACTCATCTACATATAGCCCAAAGAAAGAAGATTGCTTTACCTTGTCCATAAGGTCATTTTTCATGGAATCAGCAATAAAAGACACAAACATGGTTGCACCCTTGTCATTGTTACACATGTATTCTGGAACATTTTCAGCACCACAACAACGCAATAGTTCCAATTGTGGACCAAATTTCAAAAAAGACATATTATGCTTTTGCAATGAAATAAGCTACTTTGAACAAACATAGCACACTATCACCTGCATTATCTTGCTGTATTTGTAACCCATTTTCAAATGCCTTTTGATTGTGTCCTTGCACATAAGCTGTAAACTTATATGCCTTGGAGTCTGCATGTTGCTTTATCGCACTAAGTTGAATATTAATGGACCCAGTAGTGCCATACTCACTTTTACACTTCTTATGATTTTTGCATATGTTACAAAACACTCTTCCTAGTGATTTATCAAAACATGCTCACTCAAAGAGAACTACCCAAGATTCATTCCATGTACATCTTGGCTTTTTAATACGAATTGCCTCTTCCTCACCCACATTTTCTGCAATACATGCATCTACCTCCGAGGTACTACCATTGCTTTCAACATTTGAGTACTTAGAGTTCTCTACTTTCATTGATGTAAAGCCTGGTATAGTTAAGAGTGATGTTTGCATTTGATTGTTTTTCTACTGATTATCTTTCATTTTTTGCAATTAAATAAAAGAAAATTAAGATTGCTATTATTTTTATTTCAATAGTTTACCCATGCGTATTAAGGCCTCCTCATAAGATCATTGGAGACCATTGTAAAAGGGGTGTAAGTTACTATACAAACCTTTTTTCACAAACACATGGAAGTAGACAAATATACATCTTCTATCACTTGTCTCTACATTATTTGTGAATCATACCTAAGATTTCAAATGTAACAATAATTATTAACTCCCTAGGGCGACGTTAGTATATTCAGTACTAGAGATGGATGAAATTAAAATTGCTTTTATTTTTATTTCAAAAGTTAACCCCATCAATATTAAGGCCTCCTCATAAGATCATTGGAGACCATTGCAAAAGGGGTGTAAAATATGTAAACCTTCTTCCACTTAGATTAATGGATAACTAGCAACATTCTCATCAAGCTTTTCCCTTCTTTTATTTATTTTCCTGGTCCACCACCCTCCGTCCCAGTTAAACACACATTTGTATACCTAGCAATCACATTACAAAGTCTTTCTCCTACAAGTAGATGCATCCCTCCCAATCTTCTTAGAAAGTGTGTTACTCCAAAGATGTAATGTTCTCAATTATTGAAGGTGTCGACCTCCAGGTTGACTTTAGATTCCATTTCAAGCTCTTATATTGCATAGAAGAACAATTAAGCTTAAACGGGGTGGGCTTGGCCAACCTTGTCAAGGGAGACACAAATTTACATGCAAATAGGATGAGAAAATAATTGAGAAATGAGATTTACTTTCCAAGAGGAGGCAGTGCTGCTTGGTGTCATTGGAGGAGGAAAAAGCACCACCTGCTGGCGCCCGCCCTGAAGGAGGAGGAGGAAGCGCCCGCCGCTCTGATGAAAGCGCCGCTTGATGCCCCGCCTGTGCCCGCCTCGATTACCACCCTAGACAAAGTATGTCGCCAAGGTCTAATGCCTGCCTGGAAGCCCGCCAAATATTATTTTAAGTGCCAGTAATTTGTATCCTATTTTTTATAAAATTCACTAAACCTTTTACTTAAATTTTTAAAGGTAATTTGTTAAAATGTACAATTCATTTTACATTAAACCTCGGTTTTTCGTGAACACTCGTTACTAGCATGTCTGTACAAAGGGCCATACAAATCGTTGAGTGGTGAGATTCAGAACGTGCGTGGAAAGTTAAAACATGATTTAAGTCCTCAAAGTACTGCTGACATTTAAGGCTGCGGCACCGGCGAGGACAGAACAGATCATTTACATATCGATCCTTATTCTGGCTGCAGCTGCTGATGGCACTGGTTTTGACGATGTGCTGCCACGCTGCTCGAGGTAGCCGCCGTAGATGTAGGAGCAGAAGCCCCAGAAGGAGAGGGCAAGGGCGATGCCCTTGAGGGCGTCGAAGTGGTCGCCGAAGAAGACGAGGGCGAGGAGGGGGAGGGCCGGGATCATAGCCGTCATGAGCACGCAGGACATGAGGGACGACGCCGCAAATATCACCCCCACGCCGCCCACGAAGTAGAGCTGCCAGGCCACAGCGGACCACAGCAGCGTCATGGCGTACTTCGTCGGCCCCAGGTTGAAGGCGTGTATCGCCTCGCGATGGATGGCTTTGAGATCTCCTGCGGCCCACATCCCGATCAGCGACACCACGGAGGCCACGATGGAGATGGCCACCTGCAGCAGAACATGCAATCTCGTTCTCTCTCAGTCGACTTAAGTTAAAGCGTCTTCACTCACTTGCGAGGTAGCTTATATGCTAACCTACTTAAAGCGTCAACAACAAATAATACGTACCTGGACCTCCATCACCACCACGAAGCTGCGCTGTGCCTGCCGACCTCCTACTACGCCTTTCACGTACAGCAGCTCGATCAGCGGCAGCAGCAACGCAAACAGGGCCGACGCCGCAATGGTCGTCACGAACCCGACCGCGTACTGCACTTCCGTCACGCCCGGTGGCCGGTCCGTCGGCCCCGCGCTCACCCCCATGAGCACCGTCCCGGCCGTGATGCACACGACGCAGTTTACCACGGACGCCGTCACGCGCTGTCGCACCAGTGCCACCGTGAACAGCGCGTTGAACGCCAGCTGACTCGACGACACGATCGAGTTGGTGCTGACGGACAGGTATGACAGGCCCCAGGAGTACAGCAAGTTGTCGAAGGCAGTCATGCAGCCCAGGGCCGCATAGATCATCGCCAGCGGCGTCAGCGGCGGCCTTAACCCCTGCCACTTGTAGCACACCAGCAGGACCAAGGCTATTACCGGCCAGCCCGTGCTCTCTATCCAGGTGTAAAGCCACCTCCGTGTGCCCCCGTGCGCGAAGTAGAGCCGCCCCAGCAGCGTGCCCGAGGACAGGCCCAGCACTAGCGCTATGCTGCTCACTGTCATCAGCACCCAGAAGCCTATCCCTTTCGCGAACAGTACTGTCCTGCATCTCCAGCTCGTCGACCGTGGGTCCTCTGGCGGATCCCTGCCGCTCATCCCTCTTTCGCAATTGTCTTCTGCAGTTTGATACCACCAGTTGTCAAATACGAGAAAGAAGCCGCAGTGCCAAGTGGCAATAATCAATCTTCTTGACAGATATTAATCAAAGAAGATAACACAGTGGCAACGCTCAAACAGCCGCTCCGACCAAATCACATTAACATGAACCGACAGCATTACGGCGCACAAGAATATTCTAACGGCATCTAGTACCCTGAGTTATATTTTCTTTTTCAGCTGTGGCGGCCCACTGGGCGATAGCTTATATTTCTGTCAGTGCAAGCAACAGTCTTATTAATAGAAGCGCACAACATAAAATTAACGACGGACAAGCATATCATGAATAATAAGAGAGCTGATCACGGTATACAGTGCCCGTCTGGTCTCTTACCACGTTGCTCTAGCAGAGACTCCCCCATCACCACGACTTGCTCATCCGGCCGCTTGAGAGGAGACGTGGACTGCTGACTTTCTGGCTTACGGACTCGACCTCCAAAGAAAGAGTGCCCATCGGTCGTAAAGGGGTAGACCGTAGAGGGAGTGGGACTTTAGGACTGGAAGCGAGAAAAGCTTTCAAGTTTCCTCGGCGGATCGAGTCCCGACCGTCTCAGGCAACAAGCCGAACCTATTTATAAGCTCAATATTGCGCACATGACCCTCATTCTACTATGTGGGAGTCGGCCGGCTGACAACAATGTCAAAATACGTGAGAGCTACAGTTTCATTAATACGAAGTGCCCTGCCACTCCCCATTTTCTTAGAAAATACTAGAGTAGCTAGATACTATGGTCTAGGTTTTGTTGGGTGCATACACGCTCAACGCTCATCATCGTCTTGTCAAAACATTATTCGTGATGCACTCTCTCTACACAAAGTCACCTTTCTCCTATGTGTTTTTCAATATGTAACTATTGCTTTGTTAAATGATATCAAAAGACTTTATAATTTTGGAGGTGAATGTGAGTAGTGAGTTGAAATAGCTAAGCATGTGGCTTCTTGAAAGTTTACTTCTTATTATTAATAAAGCTGTCAAATGACTTTTCTTCATCACATTGTATTCTACTTTTCTTATAGAGATAGGAGTAGACGAAATGACACATCACTTAGACTTTGTAGTGTCCAGACAAAAGATAAAAATAAGAAAAAACCTATTATGGTTGATAGTGGATGGAGCATTGACTACACCCATGCCCCTTTCATTATAGGCCTTGGTAACTCGAGGAGAGGGGGGTTTCACTATATATATATATATCAGACGCATTCAAAACCTATTTATAAATACTCTTGTGTATAAATTCTCCCTATATAAAACATAAACCTTTTCTGTTCAATATGTACATGATCCCTTTATACAACACCCTTCTGTATGGAAAAATTGTATCCAAATAACATTTCAAAAATGCCTTAGCTTGAGTCCACATGATACAAACACATATTCATGAGTGGCTCCCCCAAGCTTGGTACACTCTATTACATTAGATTATCCACCTAATCTTATCCATCTACTCATTTACCTTATTGGTTAAATTTTGAGGTGATTATAGGCCAATGATGTTAATATAAATACTCATGTTTTCACTTTTAGCCTGACACTTTATTTTCTTTTCATTCTTATTCCATAGGCATTCATTCATGCATTTAAAGTTTGTTGCTATCATGCATCAATTGAACATCTTCTTTTTCAAAAGAATAGGTGAAAGTGAAGGACACAACGCAATATCATGTCTCATCTCATTGCTATCCACAATCTTCGTGTTAGGCCTCTTTCCATTTACTCAAATTTGAGAAGTTGACATGCACCATTATTAAGTTGGACCTCTTAAATGGAGCTTTACTTAATATAGATCGATTTATTGTCTGCCATCAATGATGGAAATAAGAATCCTCCCATGAATGACCAAGAATTCCTATGGTAGAAGCAAAAAGTTGCACCTGACTCAATGGAGATCTTTTTATAGTGCAATCATTGAGACATTCAAATGGCACATAGCTTGAATATTTATCCATGATATGTTCCATTTGAGGAGGGGTCTATAGTTCTACCACTTAGAGGACATCCAGTATGGAGAGTAGTTATGCATCCAACAAAAACATAGTCCGTGAACATGGACAAAAAGTATTGAGGAGCTTGAAGCTTCAAAAGTGTTGGCAAGTTTGTGAAGTAGGTTGATTGTAGAAACAACCTTTTCTAACTGAGAATCCAAGACATCTCATTATTCAAGCTAGTGTAGTGCAAGGGATAAAAGATTTATCTTTCTACGTTTGAGAAGTTCCATCTTATGTATGTCTTGAGCAAGCAAAAAGAAGGGAATTTTCAAAAGCTGGCAATCTGTAGAGGTGTTTTTCTTGTTGTATCTTATTCTAAGTTAGATGCAATTGATGATAGATGATTAGTAGGTTCTATTTGGTAATTTATTATGATGCAAAAATGTGATGAAGAAACTCTTTATCCATTCCAATGGAAGAATGTACTAGCATCTCTTGATACTCAAAAATTAACCTTCATAGACTATATTAATGTGTTATGTACATTGCATTTTTGTATGTAAGACACATGGAGGAGGTGTACACAAAATTCTTTATGGCTCTATCATGTAGATATGAGTATTGTACTTTGGACTCTAAGTATAATAGATTCTAATGATATGGTTGCGAGATTAGGTGGAGGTGAATGGGATGAACATCTTTATGTACTCATCTTCACAGCCATGGAAGCCATACTAGAGTAGACCTATTGAGAGTTTCTTTGTCGATAGAAATTATAAATGCGTTCCATAATGATCTAACTTGTTAGCAATACACTCTAAAAGAGAGGAGATGCTTACTAGAGTATAAGTTCAAGTTTGAAACATTTACCCCTTGTGATCAAGGACCTTGTGTTTTAAGAAGAACCTTAAGGAACAACAATAAAGTTTGCTCAAGTGCTACAATTGAGCTCAAAGGATAATAGAGGCAAAGCATAGTTTCTCCTAGTGAACCTTTAAGGTATAAATCTATATTGCTAGTCTTGTGAGGCAACGTTCAAGTCATACAAAGCGTAGCACTAAGGTCATAAAACTCTACCAACACTCTTTGATATTTCTCAATCATGCAGGTCCTTGTGGATTTTTTCTAGTAGTCGAGTGTGTGTGAACGTATTAACCATAATTAAGGTCAACATATTCAAAAGCATATTATATTTACATTCCATATTCAATTAAATTCAATTAATCCAATTAATCCATTTAGAGACATAATGTAAAGGTATTTACAATTATGTCCAAACTCAACCCATTACATGCTTATGCAATAGGGGTCCAAATCATACATACAAACATGTTATTATTATTTAAAAAGAATGCAAGTTTGATTGCAAGTTGCAATTGAAGTGAGCTTATATTGTTTTCTCACATGTTGTAGTCAAGATTCGAAAGGTTCAATGATAGCTCCACACTATTTCACTTTTGTTGATAAAAACATTTATTCAAGCTAACATGAAGTTCTTGTATTGACTCAACACTATCATTTGACAATATATTGCTTCATTGCAATCTATTATCAAAGACAAGTAGAGCATTGGCAAACAATATTACAATTTTCATAACCAAGTTCTTAATTAGTTCCACTTCAATTAATAAGCTAGCCTTTACCAAATTTTTTAGAGGAGCCAGAAAACCTTTAGACAAAGATAGGGTCCAACTTTGAAAAAGACTCATACTCAGGTAGTCAAAAACTCAAAAGAGCTAGATAAGTTTAGAGACAAAACAAACTCATTTGTTGAAAATTCTCCTTAGAAGATATGATTTTACAATCTTATTGAGGATATCTTTTGATCAAAAGAAAATCTTAGAATGGTTAGACAAAGTAGGTGTTGTAAGATCTATGGAGAAATATCTAATTCAGACTACTATAGGAATTCATCCCTCTCTTGAATTTACCAATGAATGCTGAGGTATTAATTTTATTTATTGAATTGGGTAAAGTTGATTATTGGGCATTTTTAGGTAAATTTCAACTCACAAAAAGAGATAAATGAACCCCCATATAAAATGCCAATTAGTTCTTTCTTCATGATTCTTGCATCTATATTATTTCAAAGTGTGCTAAAATTTACTCTTTGGAAAAAACATAAACCTTTAAAATGATTGTGAGAAATGGTTTTTTTGAGAGCATTCTCAATACAATAGTAAACAATGCTGAATTATAAATGATCCATCATATTCCTAAAACTCAAGCACTCTTGAATATATGACCATGTAAGTATGGAGTTTTTTTGCAATCAAAATCCTAAGTTTTTCATAAAGAATTTATGTCACTAACTTGAGCTTCTTCTCATCTCTATATTTTCTTGTCTATTTAAGAACTTTCATCATTGTATCATTTTATGCCGAGAAACAATATTGTTATGATTCCTCTATTGCGCTAGTAACGACTACGCTAGATTGACTGTAAATAGTAGCTCTTGTCCTTGATTAGATCAGTACTCACTAGTATAAGAATGATACACATGCATCAAAATGAGACTTGAAGGAACATACTAGCCTTAAAATGTGCTAATGTGAGTCTTCAAGCAAGGCTCAAATGTTTCTTATGTTTTGCTATAACGCCATTTTGAAAGTCGGCTTATTAAAGAGACAGATTTTGAACTTTATTTAACACAATTTTAACTTACAACAAGTAGTCACATACTATTAAGAATGGATATTTTTAATAAAGACTTAAGCAACTTTTCTTTACACAAAGAAATGAAATATGAACATCATTTCATCCTTTCTTCAAGACTCTCCTCACTATCTTCTAAGGCAAACATGTTCCTTGCTACATTGGAATTTACATGAAATGTGACTCTCATATTCTTTAATATAAGTTCTTTTAATCTGTCATGGTAACTTGGATTTTTATTGTCTACTAAAAATAATTTAAAAGTAGAGAAGACAGTATAACGAGTACTAAAGAAGTTGAAGCAAGAGCGAGAAAAATCTTCATGGCAAAAGATAGGCTCTAGGTTATAGAAACATTTATACTTAAAGAATCATAAATTCAAGTGAACTCTAAAAAGGTTTAGAGACATACAAAACTCATTTCTTCATCATCATTCATGTAATGTGTTGAAAATGTAACTATAAATAGATAATTTCACAATTTCATATTAAAGGTTTTGGATTGAAACTAGAGAGCATTAATACAATCATAAAAGTGTTTATTCTCAAGAGCGTTCTGAATAGAATAGTAAAATAATGACGTGTAATTGACTCTGTTGTGTCCCTAAATCATTTAAACTTACTCTTGCATATATAATCATATAATGAAAGTGTTTTTTGAAATCCAAGCCCTAAATCATTTTTGAAGCTCTTAGAACTCTTGCTTTAGCTTCTCTATATGTTCATTTCTATATTATAAAACTCTCATCCCCACATTCTCCTGTATGCCATAGCTTTACCCTTCTAGCTTTGAAACCCTCATTCTACATCAATAGATGAGTTAACTCCATGGCATATATCTCTAGTTTTTTGAACCCTATTCTTGGCTTTGGACAACCCTCTAGTTCAGCCCTGAATGCCCCTTTTATGCTTTTGGACTACCATGAATTGTGCTTAATTCAAAACAACATGCTATTTCTGTTTTTTTAATTCAAGACAACACTGAGAATGTTTTTAATTCTCTATAAGAAATACCTTTCATGAAGCCATGTGAACCCCTTTATGATAATTCTTTTCGTGCCTCTTATTCTCATTCTCCTTTTCCTCTTTCTCTCATCTGTTTTATACATCATAGTGTATTGTATACTTCCTTGCTATCCCAAGATGCAAGCACCTATTCATGGCCTAAATTTGCAATCCTAAAAAACTCTATGCTTGATATTCATCACTTCATATTGTCATGTGGTCTCAAGTCCAATGGCCGATATTGTAAAGGTTTGTGTTCTCAAGGATTTTAATGATATGCATTTAGGATACTAGAAGCCTTATTCTCTTGAGATATTAAGCTCATTTGAGACACTATAATGAACTCAATAGGTACATACATATCCACATGATACCAAGTATCAAACCTTAGAAAGTCATGTTGTTGAAGCGTTTGGGGTCGAAAGTCTACCACACGGGTAAGAGATAGGAGGGTGAAGGGAGATTTAGGGAGAGGAGTAGATGGAATAGAAGGGGTTCGAAGAAAGAGAAGATATAGAAGAATACTCAGAGAGGTAAAGCTTGTCTATTTATTTCAATATTATGAAAACATAAATCTCTTGTAGACAAAAATGTGCATAAAACAATACCTTCCTCTATGCTGCTCAGACCGCCAATCTGGTGTTTCCATTGGCTCCAAAAGAGATGTTAAATACCAAGACACCTGGCCAGAATTTTGCTAGATCACTCCTTGATCTCCCAGTTTGAAGTGTTGTTCACTGCCTAAAAACTGCGATCGTGTGTTGCACAATTTCGCCAATCCTTCTTTTTACATAAAATCCTCCCAAAATGGCTGGAAGCTACATGCTTTTTTTTACATGTCATCCTATTTTATATTTGTCCATAATTTTTAGATTTTTATAAGAGATAATATCTAAAATATTAAAAATTGGCTAAACTTGTCCAAAAATCTAAAATATTTGGATCATCCACACTATGAATACTTACATTAATGACTAATATGGCATTGGCTCTCTAGATCAATAAAAAAGTCGCACTCTAGAGTTTTTCATACTATGTGCGCGTAGCGGCACGACATCCACCACTGTCAAAGCGTTTGGGGTCAAAAGTCTACCACGGGGGTAAGAGATAGTAGGTTGAAGGGAGATTCAGGGAGAAGAGTAGATGGAAGAGAAGGGATTCAAAGAAATAGAAGATGTAGAAGAATACTCACAGAGGTGAAGCCTATCAATTTATTTCTGCATTATTAGAAGATAAATCTCTTGTAGACAAAAAGGTGCATAAAACAATACCTTCCTCTGTGCTGCTCAGACCACCTATCTGATGTTTCCATTGGCTCTAAAAGGCAAATAAAATATCACGACACCTAGCCAGAATTCTACTTGATCACTCCTTCTTCATCTCCCAGTTCGAAGTGTTGTTCACTACCTAAAAACTGCGATCACTACAAGGAAACACAAGTATAGCGATGGCGGGTAGCGATGCAGGAATAGCAGTGTCGTTATTTAGCGACGGCCCACATGGAAAAAAGAAAGGGCCGAAACGTGAGCGTGTTTCATTTCGCACATTCGTGAGACATTTCGAGAGGGAGAGCGAGAGAGAGAGCGACGGTTTTGCATAGAGGGTGAGAGAGGGAGAGGAAGAAGGCTTGCCGCCGCCGCCGCTGTCGTTCGCAAAGGAGAGGAGAAGCCGCCGTCGCGAAGAGGAGCTGTCAAACCCTCGCCAAATCTTTAGGATGCGTCCATGCTCTCTCTCTTTTGCTTGTTTAGGGTTTAATTTGTGTATATTGAGAGAGGGAGAGGAAATGAGAGAGAAAGAGAGGGAGAGGGAGGGAGAGAAAGAGAAAGAGAGGGGGAGAGAAAGAGAAAGCGAGGGAGAGGGAGAGGGAGGGGGAGGAAATGAGAGAGGGAGAGGGAGGGAGAGAAAGAGAAAGAGAGGGAGACACTACAACAAAAAGGCTCCATAGACGCGCTTGTAGACGCAATATTTGAATTGTGAAAAAAAATACCGGGCGCATTTATTAATGCGTCTATTTTCGTGTCTACAAAATCGCGTCTAAAAGCGCGCTTATGATCAGAGTTACACGCACACTTAGACGCGCCTATAGACGCGCGTATAAACGCGCTACGTAAATATATAATCATATTTATAAAGAAGTGGACATATTCATATTGTGCGTCTATACAAGCGTGTATCTACGCGTCTAAAACCGCGTTTACTCTGAAATTTTTTGACGAGAATAGACACGCATTTATCCTGTAATTTAGACGCGCTGATAGACGCGCAAAACAGAGGTATGAAAAAAAAACCAGAGAGCATGTGGCTTTGCAAGCCACATGCTCTCTGGTTTTTTTTCCCCCATCAACATCAAATTGTATGCTTAGGGAAAATAGAGAAAGATTATTTCGAAGATTGGATACTGAAAACAAAACAATGTATGTAGCACACGAAATTTCATATATATAGATGAAACGTTTTTACATTATGAGTTCTAGTGCTTGTGACATCATGGTCGCAAGCACTAGCTGAAAGTAATACATATCAAAAATGAAAATTACAAGCCAAGGGGAGGCATGCATGCATGGGGCTCCTCTATATCTCCTCAGAAGAGGCATCATCATCGCTACCACCACCGTTGCCTGTGCCGCTGCCGTTGCCGCCACCGCTACTGCTAGTCCCCCCTTCGCTATCCTCAACTGCATCAGGGTTCACCTACACAAAGGATTAAGGTATATAAATACCATTACAAACAATAAATTAGAGTTATCTTTACTTTTCATGTAAAAAATAAAACATACCTCTTCTGGTGGTGGAATCCTCATGGCGTGATTATATTGCTCCTCCGTGATGAGTCCCTCCTCGTAGAAATGCTGCCAAGTGGACGCCCGGTTATGACCTCGATGGTAGCCTACCTCTCTAGGAGTAGGCATCCTACCAACGATATGGAACTACAAAACAATTTGAATATACAACGTATTAAAACACACTACATAATGAAGTGAAACAAATTACAAAATTTAAATTTTTTTAAAATCAAATAATACTTACAAACTTAGCCTCCCATGACTCCCTGCCACCCAATCCATAATGCGACGATCCCATGGTTGCCATGTAGATACGTTGCGCCTCTGCATGCTGGCGACTTGTCATTTTCTCCGTTGCTCTCTTCTTGGCCTCTTTCCACTCCTTGCGGTGGCAATTGGGTGGTTGGCCATATCCAGGGTGCCCCTGCTCTTGTCTCCACAATGACTCCTTGGCGCACGTCATAAGGTGAGACCTCTTGTTATGAAGCGCGTCTCTCACCTTTGACCGTTCCCAATCATCTGAGAATCGTGAATTCTTGGGATTAGGGTACCTTTTATGTACTGCCCGCAGCACCTCTTGCCACAAACCATTTTTTTGGTGCTTGAAGGGAATCATGCAATCTTTGTATGTGGCATGCACGACACTCCTCAAGTAGGCTATCACTTCCCTCCCCTCAAAGTCATGCAAGATACCACCAACATCAGTGATAGAGTAGTACATTTGTGGAGGCTCACCTCTCTCATTTTCCGGTGCGGGTGATCGAGAACCACCACCTAGGCAACCCCCACAAAGCCCTCGACCTCCTCGTCCTCCCGCACCGCTCTCCCTCCTCCCTCGATGTGTACTACCCTCTAGCTCACTTGATACACGTGCCTCTGCAGATGTACGTGCTTCGGCCGATCCATGTATCTCAGCTGATCCCTGTGTAGGCAAAGATGTGATAGGTGTCCCAGACATCACACTAAAAACCTCATCTGCAGTGGGAGGGCGACCAAGATAATTGGTCATCTCCCCCATGAATTCCTCCTTGTTGAATGGGGTGCTGGAGGATCCAGGATTCCACATCTACACAAGAAAAATCATATTACCCTGTGTAGATAAAACATATTACATACAATGTCTATACCTGCGTCTCTGTGCGCGTCTACTCTCTGTGGGCGTCTGTCATAGCGCGTGTATCATCGCGTGTACACTGTAGAGCACACGCGCCGGCACACGTGCTCAAGGACGCACCCCCAGAGAAACATTTTTTGCGTCTATATTTGCGTCTACACTGAGATGTAGACGCGCTATCAGACGCGCTCGGTCGGTTGATTTTAGTAGACGACCGCCATTGATGATTTACAAAATGCAATACATAATGGAATCACAAATCCTAAATACACAGACAGAGCAGAGAGAGGAAGAGAGAAACAAAGAGAGAGAGAGAGAGAGAGAGAGAGAGTCAGCTTGGGTGTTTGGTGTGGCGGGTGGTGGCGCTTCTTCCTTCTCCTTCTTCCTCTCCTTGATAAGTTACCCTCCCTTGATGCTTACTTGCTTGCTTGCTGCTTCTTCTTGTTCTCCTCTATCTTGTTCTCTCTTTCTTCCTCTCCTTGGCTTTCCTTTTTCCCTTCTTGTGTGTTTAAAATGAAAGAAGAGGTGAGTCATGAGGAGATGAGGCATGAAGAGACTGCATGTCGGCTAAACTCAAGCTTCAGAACTGCAAAAAACGTAGGAAAGGAAAGGCGTAGTTTGAAAAGAAACGATTTAAGTATGATTTGAATTTTGACGTGTGCATCTATTTTTGTGTGTATAAGTGCGTCTATTTGCACGGATATTTTACACGCACGTTTACATGCACTTATAGACGCTGTGATAGACGCGCCCGACTTTGCGTGTCTAACATGTGTGTCTATGCCTCGTTTCCGTTGTAGTGAGAGGGAGAGAGAGGGAGCGTACATTCTCTCTCTCTTTTACTTTTGCTTATATGATTTGTGTATATATATTGAGAGAGGGAGAGGAAATGAGAGAGAAAGAGAGGGAGAGGGAGAACGAGGAAATGGGAGAGGGAGGGGGAGGGAGGGAGAGAGAGAAAGAGAGGGAGGGAGAGTGTATTCTCTCTCTTATTTTTTTTTGAATAATTTGTGTATAATGAGAGAGGGAGAAGAAATGAGGGAGAGAGAGAGGGAGAGGGAGAGGGAGAGGGAGAGGGAGAGGGAGAGGGAAATTAAAGAGAGGGAGAGGGAGGAAACGAGAGAGGAAAAGGGAGGAAATGAGAGAGGGAGAGGGAGGAAGAGAGAGAGAAAGAAAGGGAGAGGGAGAGGGGGAGGAAATGGGAAAGGAAGAGGGAGGGAGAGAGAGAAAGAGATGGGAAGGAAATGAGAGAGGGAGAAGGAGGGAGAGAGAGAGGGACGGAGACATTAAACATAATAGGAAAATGAGAGAGGGAGAGGAAATGAGAGAGGGGGAGGGAGGGAGAAGAAATGAGAGAAGGAGAGGAAGAGAGCAAAAGAAAATGAGAGAGGGAGAGGAGAGAGAAAAAAGAGAGAATGAGAGGAGAGAGAAAAAGAGATAAGATGTTAAACATAATAGGAAAAGAGAGAAAGAGAGGGTGTGGGTGAGGGTGAGGGCGAGGAAGGGAGAGTAAATGAGAGAGGGAGAGGAGAGAGAAAGAAATGAGAGAGGGAGGAGAGAGAAAAAGATAGAAACATAATAGGAAAAGAGAGAAAGAGAGGGTGTGGGTGAGGGTGAGGGCGAGGGAGGGAGAGTAAATGAGAGAGGGAGAGGAGAGAGAAAGAAATGAGAGAGGGAGGAGAGAGAAAAAGAGAGAAATATTATTAAACCTAATGGAAAAAGAGAGAAAGAGAGGGTCAGGGTGAGGGAGGGAGAGGAAATGAGAGAGGGAGAGAAAGAAAGAAAGGGAAACGAGAGAGGGAGAGGAGAGAGAAAAAATGAGAGAGGGAGAGGAGAGAGAAAAAGAGAAAAATCATTAAATCTAATAGAGAAAGAGAGGGTCAGGGTGAGGGAGGGACAGGAAATGAGAGAGGGAGAGAGAGAGAGAAAGGGAAATGAGAGAGGGAGAGGAGAGAGAAAAAGGAATGAGAGAGAGAGGAGAGAGAAAAAGAGAAAAAATAATTAAACCTAATAGGGAAAGAGAGAAAGCGAGGGTTAGGGTGAGGGAGGGAGAGGAAATGAGAGAGGGGGAAAGGAGAGAAAGGAAAATGAGAGAGGGAGAGGAAAGAGAAAAAGAAAAAAAATCATTAAATCTAATAGAGAAAGAGAGAAAGAGAGGGTTAGGGTGAGGGAGGGACAGGAAATGAGAGAGGGAGAGAAAAAGAGAAAGGGAAATGAGAGAGGGAGAGGAGAGAGAAAAAGGAATGAGAGAGAGAGAGGAGAGAGAAAAAGAGAGAAAGGAAAATAAGAGAGGGAGAGGAGAAAGAAAAAGAGAAAAAAATCATTAAAGCTAATAGAGAAAGAGAGAAAGAGAGGGTCAGGGTGAGGAAGGGACAGGAAATAAGCGAGGGAGAAAAAGAGAGAAAGGAAAATGAGAGAGGGAGAGGAGAGAGAAAAAGGAATGAGAGAGAGAGAGAGGAGAGAGAAAAAGAGAAAAAATCATTAAACCTAATAGGGAAAGAGAGAAAGAGAGGGATAAGGTGAGGGAGGAAGAGGAAATGAGAGAGGGGGAGAAAGAGAGAAAGGTAAATGAGAGAGGGAGAGGAGAGAGAAAAAATGAGCGAGAAAAAGAGAAATAATCATTAAACCTAATAGAGAAAGAGAGAAAGAGAGGGTGAGGGTGAGAGAGGGAGAGAAAATGAGAGAGAGAGAAAGAGAGAAAGGGAAATGAGAGATGGAGAGGAGAGAGAAAAAGAAATATGAGAGAGAGAGGAGAGAGAAAAAGAGATAAAAATCATAAAACCTAACAGGGAAAGAGAGAAAGAGAGGGTCAAGGTGAGGGAGGGAGAGGAAATGAGAGAGGGAGAGAAAGAGGGAGGGAGAGGAAATGCGAGAGGGAGAGAAAGAGAGAAAAGTAAATAGGAGCTTACAATAAGCTTAGGGTACTATGATAGTGTGTACTAAGAATGAGTCCACCTCACTAAGAATAGGATTGGCGATTCACCTCATTAAGAATGAGTCCATCTAGGTACAAAGGATACAAATACATTATCCTAGAAACTACATTATAGAAGCTTCCACTTATGTTGGCACAAGGGTACCATCATATTTCACCCTCCCCCTCTCTATATTTGTGTATGTATCTACGTACAAAGAGTACAAATAAAAATAGACAGAAAAGAAGCCAAATAGACAAATGTAACAATATGTGGGTATAATAGTCACTGTTACAACTTCTCTTCTTCTTTACTACCCATATTTGCTATTGTACCCAAGTATTATGAAGGCAGATAGATAGATAGAAAAATAGATAGATAGATAGATAGATAGTATCATAGTACCCTAGTATGTACTACCTTGTACCTATTACATACTATCATAGTACCCTAGAACCTCACATTTACTGCATAATGCTTAAGATAGCCTAGCAGCTGCTACATAGTATCATAGTACTGGATACTTGGCACTATGATATTAGAGTACTAGCACTACAACAAAAAGGCCTCTTAGACGCACTTTTAGACGTGATTTTTGAATTGAGAGAAAATCTTACAGGCACGTCTACCTGCCCGTCTATTTGTGTGTCTATAATCTCGCGTCTATAGTCGCATGTATGAAGAAATTTACACACAGAAATAGCGCTCACCCTCCCCCTCTCTATATTTGTGTATGCATCTACGTACAAAGAGTACAAATAAAAACAGACAGAAAAGAAGCCAAATAGACAAATGTAACAATATGTGGATATAATAGTCACTGTTACAAATTCTCTTCTTCTTTACTATCCATATTTGCTATTGTACCTAAGTATTATGAAGGTAGATAGATAGATAGATAGATAGTATCATAGTACCCTAGTATGTACTACTTTGTACCTATTACATACTATCATAGTACCCTAGAACCTCACATTTACTGCATAATGCTTAAGGTACCCTAGCAGCTGCTACATACTATCATAGTACTGGGTACTTGGCACTATGATATTAGAGTACTAGCACTACAACAAAAAGGCCTCTTAGACTCACTTTTAGACGCGATTTTTGAATTGAGAGAAAATCTTACAGGCATGTCTACCTGCCTGTCTATTTGCGCGTCTATAATCTCACGTCTATAGTCGCATGTATGAAGAAATTTACACTCAGAAATAGACGCGCTCACCCTCCCCCTCTCTATATTTGTGTATGCATCTATGTACAAAGAGTACAAATAAAAACAGACAGAAAAGAAGCCAAATAGACAAATGTAACAATATGTGGGTATAATAGTCACTGTTACAAATTCTCTTCTTCTTTACTATCCATATTTGCTATTGTACCCAAGTATTATGAAGGTAGATAGATAGATAGATAGATAGTATCATAGTACCCTAGTATGTACTACCTTGTACCTATTACATACTATCATAGTACCCTAGAACCTCACATTTACTGCATAATGCTTAAGGTACCCTAGTAGCTGCTACATAGTATCATAGTACTGGGTACTTGGCACTATGATATTAGAGTACTAGCACTACAACAAAAAGGCCTCTTAGACGCACTTTTAGATGTGATTTTTGAATTGAGAGAAAATCTTACAGGCGCGTCTACCTGCCCGTCTATTTGCGCGTCTATAATCTCGCGTCTATAGTCGCATGTATGAAGAAATTTACACGCAAAAATAGACACGCGGTAGACGCGCATATACACGCGTGAATACAACCGCATAAAAAACCAAAATTGTTATTTATTTAATTTCTTTTGTGCATCTACCAGCACGTCTACATGGCAAATTAGATGGGTATATAGACACGCCCATAGACGCGCTTTTACAAGTGCTGATAGACGCAAACGCAAAACCAAAGATCTAATTTTAAAAAAAAGATATTTAATTTCTTTTTTAAAATTTGAATTATGTAGCGCGTGTATGAGTGCGTGTACTCTGCATTTTAGACGTGATTATAAACGCGTATTTTCTGCAATTTAGACTCGCAGATAGACACGAAAAAGAGAACTGGGAAAAAAACCAGAGAGCATGTAACAAAGCAACTACACGCTCAAAACCAGAGAGCATGTGGCAAAGCAACCACATGCTCTCTGGTTTTTTTTCCCCTTCCATACATCAAATTATGCATTTTGGAAAAACACAATGGATCTGAAAGCACGAGAATTGAAAACAAAAATCCATGTATTCATTATAGATAAAAACGTATTTACATGGAGAGTTTAAGTGCTTGCGACCTAAAGCATGGCCGCAAGCAGTAGGCTCAAAGATGGATAATAGATATACAAGAAAACAAGGCCATAGAGGAGGTATGGTGCTCCTCTACGAATCTGAAGAAGAAACATCTTTGCTAGCACCACCATGGCTACTAGCATCGCTATCCCCCTACTCGCTATGCTCCACATCACGGTTCGCCTACACATACAAAAGATCAATGTTGCTTACGTACAATTACAAAGAAAAAGTTATAATTAGCTATACTTTTAATAGGAAAGTAAGAAAAACATACCTCCTCTGGCTGTTGAATCCTCAAAGCCTAGTTGTATTGCTCCTCAATGATGAGACCCTCCTCATAGAAGTGAAGCCATGTGGCTGCGCAGTTATGGCCTCAATGGTAACCTACCTCTCTAGGAGTAGGTATCCTACCAACGATAGTAGTTTGCAAAACAATTATGATATATACAAATAATTATGAGACACAATATATTAGAACAAATTATATAAATAATTGAAAGAAATATAAATTTTAAAAAACTAGAAATCAAAATATACTTACAAACTCTGCCTCCTACGACTCTATGCCGCCCGATCCATAATGCGATAATCCCATGGTTTCCGTTTGGATGCGTCGCACCTCTACGTGCTGGCGACTCTTCACTTTCTCTACTGCTTTTTTCTTAGCTTTCTTCCACTTTATGCATGGCCAATAGGTGGTTGGCTATAGGCTCCACGCCCCTCCTCTTGTCTCTGTAGTGACTCCCTGGCACATGTCATGAGGTGAGATCTTTTGTTGTGCAATTTCCTTTTTTTTGTGCGTCCCCCAATCATCCAAGAATCGGTGACCCTCAGGATTTGGGTACCTCCTATGGACTGCCCTCAACACCTCCTGCCACAAGCCGCTTTTTTTATTCTTGAAGTAAACGAAATAATCTTTATATATCGCATGCATGACGCTCCTCATGTACGCCATTACATCCCTTCCTTCATCATCATGGAAGATGCCACCAGTATCTATAACTCTATAGTACTGGCGTACAGGCTTCTCTACATGACCTTCTGGTGAGGGTGATCGCTCGCCACCTCCTAGGCAACCCCCACACAAGCCTCGTCCTCCCCCTCGACTCTCACTCCTCCCTCTCTGTTGACTACCCTCTGCCTCGCTGGATACATGTGCTTTTGCAAATGCACATGCATCGGCTGACGCTTGTGCTTCAGTCGATGCATGTACAGGTGCTATACGTGGAGTACCTACAATTGGAGTTTGGACATTTGGTATTTGGGAAGCAGTGCTAGGCAAAGATGTCAGAGGCGTTCCAGACATGACGCTGAACATCTCATCTACTGTGGGAGAGCGGCCAAGGTGTCTAGTCATCTCTCCCATGAAGTCTTCCTTACTAGGAAAACCTCCAAAAAATGCATTGACCCCTCTGTCGAACAAGCCTAATGTATCATTCACGCGATCCAAATCTGGGTCATTGCTAGATGAACCAAGATGCGACATCTGCAAACAAAACACAAGAAAACGACAAATTCGTACAATTCCAGATTTTTTAAAAAAAAAATCAGAGCTGGCTGGCACGTGTATAATTGCGTCTAAAATGCAGGATAGACGCGCTCTCAGACGCATCCCTGAGGTCAACCCTCCTGTCAGAGCGTGTGTATATCCTTATCTGAGGTGCAGCATAGACGCGCTCTTAGATGCAATTCTAAGTCAATGCTTCTGGGTGCACGTATATCCTTGCACGTGTATTCTCGCATCTCACATGCAGGATACATGCGCCTAGAGACGCGACTCTAAAGTCAAATCTTCTTCTGTGCAGAGCGTGTGTATTCTCGTGTCTCAGACAACGCAGAATACACGCGCTATGAGACATGACTGCAGACGCAATGACAGTAAACATAGCTTCGCATCTATACATGCGTCTGTACTGAAATTTAGATGCACTGGAAAATGCGCTCAGTCGACTGGTTTCAATCCGACAACCGCCATTCATGATTTATTTGTGCTATAAAATATTCAATCATAGATCCTAATACACATAGAGAGAGAGAGAGAGAGGACTCACCTTGGGTGTTTGGTGTGGCGGATGGTGGCTCTTTTTCCTTCTCCTTCTTCCTCTCCTCGGTGAGTTACTCTCCCTTGATGCTTGCTTGCTGCCTGTTGTCTTCTCCCTTTGCTTCTTCTTCCTCTTGTTCTCCTCTCTCTTGTTCTCTCTTTCTTCCTCTCCTTGGCTTTCATTTTTTTCCTCTTGTCTCTTTGAAGTGAAAGAAGAGGTGAGTTATGAGGAGGTGAGGCATGAAGAGACTGCATGTCGGCTAAACTCGAGCTTCAGAATGCGCAAAAAACGCAGGAAAGGAAAGGCGCAGTTTGAAAAGAAGTGATTTAAGTATATTTTGAATTTTGATGTTTGCGTCTATTTTTGCGTGTATATGCACGTCTAAGTTTACGTAAACGCGCTTATAAACGCGAAGTTAGACGTGCAGATAGACGTAGATTTAGACGTGTAGGTAAACACAGATATAGATGCGCATTTAGCTTTTATCATGAATTTTTGTTTTTAAAATAAGTTTGATAGTAAGTTCTTATCATAAGTTTTTATGTATTTGTGATAAGTTTTGTGTATTTAAAATTGAGATCTTAGAATAATTAATACGCCAGCTTGAAGTTTTTATGTAAATATATGAATAACAAATTTGATATTGTCATGAATTAGGTTTAATCATGTCATCATTCTCACCTAGTGTGGTGTATGCTGATGAGTCAACGAGCACATCCTCAAGTGAGGATGAAACATTACGTCTTCATAATCAAGATGCATGGCTACGATGAAAAATTAAATGCATGTGTGATCGTTGTTGAGGGTGTATTTTTCGAGCACGTCAAGTTGCAATGTCACACCTCAGCATGTATGGAGAATGGGACTGAGAATAATCACCGGTATTCATTGTTTTTTTTAACACTAAGATTGCTAGTCTATGTTACTCAATATATATCAACATATATGAAATTCCCTTTTGTGGTTGAGCAGGATGCAGTGCCACATCCTCAGATGCTCCCTCCCGTGCGTCGAGAGGCTGCAAAACGTCGGTGCAAGGAGGCAGAGTCTTCAAGAAGAGTGGAGACTGACGACCATGATAGTAGCCCTCATGAAGTGTCCCATCAAGTTGTAGAGGATGAGATTTTGGACAACGTGGTACACCATCTATTTTCGCAACCGGTTCAGGGAGAAGGTCACTCTAGAAAGCTAGATGACCCACTATACATAGCGTCATCTACTCTGTTGTATGAAGGTTGTACGTACTCCGTTCTTCGTGCGTCCCTCGAGATAGTTAACTTGCAAACAATTTATGGATGGAGTAATGTCAGTTTGAATGGGTTATTGAAGTAGGTATCAATTCAGTTTGGCTTATGAATCATAATATTAATTTTTGGCTTATGAATCATAATATTAATTGTTCTATTTTGAAATCAGACACAAATATATGTTGGTGGTTTTTTAACTCACTTTTAAAAATATATGTAGGTTATTATCACAAATGCTTCCAAAAGGAAACCAATTACCAACTAAGAGAGAGCAAGCAAGACATTACTTGAAATCTCTAGGAGGCCTCGATTATGTCAAGATCCATGCATGTGTCAATGATTGTGTCTTATTTCGTGGGATTCATGAGTTCGCACGAGAGTGTTCTGTTTGTGGCGAATCAAGATATGAAGTGGAGATGAAGTCAATGGATGTGCCTCGTAAGGTTTTGCGACATTTTCCGATTGGTCCACGTATTCAATTTATGTTCAAGAGTAAGTCTATTGGAAAGGTCAAATCATGGCATGCTAGTCATTGTTCAAGTGATGAAAAATGGAGGATTCCTGCAGACACACCGACATGGCAACATATAGATAATTTGTGGCCCATTTTCAAATAAGAGCCAATAAATTTGAGATTTGGTTTACGAGAACAAAAACATATAAATCTACAACTTTATTGACTATCATGTTTTTGAAGTACAAAGAAGAAAATATAACTAAAAAGAATAATTTAGCTAATAAATCTTGAAATTGTGGATATATGAAACAAATCAAAATGTGGGATCTAATAGTGTGCAGATGGAAACGTACAATTGATAAAAGAGGTTCAATGTTACCCCATGAGTTTATCTAGAATGAAAAGGCTAAAGCATTGAGGATTCTTGCACCTAATGAGATCAATGTTGTATTGTTGTTTTGAGTTATACATCTATGCTAGAAATGTTATATTATTGTTTTGAGTTCTATCGCAATACTAGAAATGAATGGGACAAGAAAAATGTTGTATTGATAATAGAATAAATTTACGTAATGGGCATGAAAGTCTACTAGTATAAGACTACTTTTAATGTCAAAAGAGTGATGAATATTATTAACTGCAAAACGTGAAAGGCCTCTACAATTTTTGAAAAGAAAAATTTTATTAATTATTTTGGATGTTTTATGGAGAGCAGGCTCCCTCACATGCAAATTCTATACAAATTGAGTGGCACCAAAAGGCTAGGATGTGCATGATTTAATGTTTACACTAAGAGTAAAATGGGCAGGATGCCCAAGGGAAGGGGAAAGCCATAACCCTAATAATCATGTATAAAAAGTACAAAAACAAATAGAAAATGCTATTCATGTGTGTGCTAATTTGCTCTCCATCTCTCTTGTTGCTCTATTGTCCAAGTGTATGAGACTGAGATAGAGTGAGGGAGAGCATGAGGAGTGAGGGCCTTATACATGGTGAAGCTTCATCTATTTTCTTCTCTTCATCTCCATCCCTTTGTAGTGAGTTGAGCTTTTGAGCAATAGGGTGTGATGTTGACTATGTAGTAGGGGGGTGCATTACATGACACTCTTCTCCATCTTCATCTCCTCTCTTTTGTAGCAAAGACTCCTCTCAAGTGCTTGGATGACAACAAAGGCAAGAAGGTGAGTGAGCAAGTGCATGCATGGATCATGGAACATACCTCGCTAATGCAAACAATGATGACATTGTAAGTTTGCTCACTACATTAATAAGTTTGGACATTGCATCACATGGAGTTGTTAGATTCATGTGCATGTATTCTTGCAAGGTGAAAAATAGCCATGGCTTCATGTGTCAAATCCTTGAAAGAATAAGGTTGTGTCGAATGATCCCAACATTGAGCTTCGAGAATGGAAGTTTTTGGTTCCCTTACCATGACCAAGGAGGTATTAGCCTTGAAGTCATTGACATACAACTTTGCATTATAGATTAGGCAGTGTGATTGTGCTAAATTTGAAACTATGCAAACAGCTAGGTTGTGATTTTTGTTCACATGTGAGAAATAATGTCACTGTGCAGTTCATGATAGAGTTATTGAGGTATAAATTAGAAGTAACAAACACTCTTAATGTTGAGAATAGAAAGATGAAGTATTTAATGTGAATAGAGAAAAATAGAGACAATATATTAAGACAACTTGAGATTTACAATACACATTTGAACACCTTTAGAAATTGTAAAGATCCATCCCTTAGGTCCTTCACAACATATCAACAACACCTCTGCCGACTCCGCTTCCTCTCTGTAACGTGTCCACCTCTTCCCTTTCAGGACACGTCTTAGCAGTCCATCGGAAAGAGAGTCTAGAAGGCTCCGCCCGGCACTCCCATGGAATGTTACGGGGTTTGCGATCTAGGACTTCCCGAGGCTACCACGTAGCGGAAGTATTCCGACCGTTCCCACTTAGGACCGACCTGAATCAAGGTTTCCCCTAATGGTCACTTAAACGATAGCTCGTGTCGAACCCCAGGCAAACTACTTTATGCAGAAATGCCAGGGACGAAGTGGATTCATGATGCACTTGGTTCAAGGAGAATGGAAAACGGGAGGGGTGCAAGGCTCGACCTCTCTGCCCATAAGGCATAGTCCCATTCCGTTCCCCTAAAACAGCAGAAGTCAGAATTCTAGTAAACTAAACTCTAGGTCAGCGCCCTTGCTATTCATTTCCTTTGAGAAGAGCTCCTTGATGTCCATTTCGTTTGAGAAAAGTTCCCGGCCAACTGGGACCACCCATCCGTAGGACGGACCCATGGCCACATCCAGCGCACTTTCCTCAGGGTTGCTTTAGTTGTCTAATTACCTACCACATTTAGTTGGACATGCATCAATCAGCTTCTTTAATAAGCCAGCTAGACACTGGTTTCTTCACGTAATCTTAGCACTTGACATAGAAAAACAATGTCAAACAAGTTCCTTTTCAACAAGTTATCTTATTTATCTTTGGAATACATCCATAAAGTCCAGCCCGTAGGCTAATCCATATTCTGCCCGAAGGCAATCCAAAATCCACCCGAAGGATATCCAGCAATCCACAGGGATTACTAATCCAAGATCCCGCCCGTAGACTAGTATGCGGGCCTCGAGATCGAATCCCGAGTCATGTTGGCCTCTTGTGCAGGGCTCGGAAGGCAAGGGATTTACGGCCAGAGCCCCCCTAGCACCCAAGCATCCTCCTGGTCCAAGTAGTGCCCAACGGAGAGACCTCTCGCGGCGAGTTCGGTCCACGTTCCCGGCATGGCTAACAACCCCCTTTGTTAGGATCATGCAGACAGTCGGGGGTAATGGATACTACCTCTCCCTTCAGGCCTTAAACCTCAAGCATTAATTAACTTTCCATCATTTAGTTCCTTGAGCAAACAATGCAAATAATGCTCCTAAACTGTTATAGACACAATCAATCCAGTGATCATTTATTTGGCCAACTGCTAAGGAGTGAATCCTTATCTCCAAATGCATTCAGCATTCGATCCGGGATCAATTGCAACTTGGCAAGATCCCCAAGGGTTTGTTTGTTCACTCTTTTGCCCTTGGGTTAGGGTCATACCCTATCAACCCAACTCAATCAACACCTTAAGTTCCATAAATTAAGATTAAATCCTGGTGACCATGTCGCTCTAACTTGATTGATCCTTTGCTTACCAAGCAAATACATAACTTCCGTTATCTTGGCAATTTTCCCCAAGAAAGGTAATGTAACAGGATGACTACTCATCCTCTTGCAAGTTAAACTTGCGCAAGAACCTGCCAACCTCATTCCAAGGAATGGCAAAACTCTCTTGGGATCAAACCACAAGGCCATGCAACGTTGCAACTTGTTGCACAAGTGTCGCATCTATTCGATGGGATCATTTCCTAGTCAAGGAATTATGTTTAGACAAGAAGCAGGGTGTCTTCTTACTCAACCCAATCCTAAATGCACTAGGCTGACAACGTTCTATCCTAGGGTGTCTTCTTACTCAACCCAATCCTAATTGCACTAGGCCGACAACGTTCGATCCTAGGGTGTCTTCTTACTCAACCCAATCCTAATTTTACTAGGCCGGCGTTTGGTCCTAGCGATTCCAAACTCAAACTGAGTTTTAACATTAAGTTGGTCGATCCTTAGGGTAGAGACCCTAGATCGTTATTTGCATGAGCGTCCAATTGACCCAAACATTCCGTCAATTTGGGTAGGACCTTTGGGTTTGAGGGTTCTGACTTGGCAACAAGTGCGAAACTAGGCCGAATCCTTAGCGTGCTAAACCCTAGTTAGCACTTGGGTTATTTATCGTATCAACTGAACCATGCCTATAGGAATCCCTTGTGGGTTAGGTGATTTAGATTATTTGATCTACTTGTTTTGCGACAAGGACGAGCCTTTCCTAGGGATGATAAACTTGATCTAAAGGAGAAAAATAGTTGCAAAATGTCACAATACATGTAAACATGCGATTCATTACTTCCACGTACCACTAGATTCGCAATAACCCTATCTTTTCTTGCTAAAAGTCAAAACGCATGATAATTTGCAGAATAACTTTCATAGGACCTACTAGGACTTACATCAAAGAATCATGTCTATAACCTTTTTGTCTAGGCATTCAAGTTTCATGCTTTGATAAGTCATGCAATCCTTTCTAAATTCCACTCGATGAATTGAAATTTACGCACGATGAATGTGCAACATGCAACCCTTTCCTAACTACAACGTAGTTAATGAAGTTCATACAAAGTGAATATTGTAGGACTAGTGTTGGCTTATTCCATTTTGCAAGCACATGCCACATGCAAGTCCATAGAATCATTTTCGTGCTCTGCTATTTCTTTTCAGATAACATCCTATGGGTGTTAACGACTTTTCCTCATGAATCATTACAAGGAAGATATTGCCTAAAATGCGACATACGCTTATTCCTTCCATGTCCAGTCAAAAATGCACTTAACAATTTCATTCCTTTGCCCTAAGTAATAGGCGTTTAGACTCATTACTTTGGAAATGCACCAAAATAGCAACATGCAGCTAATCTCCTAAGACGGACAACTCTAGAAATGCAAATGATCCAATTGCGTGACATGCATTATTCCTTATCTATCGTTCAAAGAGATAATTTATCAAATGTACTTTTATCACTATTACTTGAACTAGCGATAAGCGAGAAATGCATTATCCCTATGCTAGGTAAATTAGAAACATGCATAAGCGCTTTAAAGCATTTCTTTATGTGGAAAATAAATTTGTGGAACCTAGGTTTGTGGATCTGCGGTGATATCTACGAAAAAGTGATGTCCTACGAAGTCAAGTTCTTGAGTATAGCATGGAACTGTCTCAAGTAAGTAGACATAGTCACATTCTCCTTCATGCGAAGATCCATAAGCTGCTTCAACCAATACATTTGACTCGCTGGAATTTTCTTGTCATAGAGATTCTTGATTTTATCCCACAACTGCCATGCACTCTGTTCTTCCTCAAATACATTGTAGTGAACCTGTTTTGTGAGAGACAATACAATGGTGGACTTGCATAACTCATCAAGCTCAAGCCATTCTCATCTGGCATAGTTGGAGGTGGATGCCCGCTTAACCTTAAAGGTTTGATCTACGATTTTTGCACCAACACCTGTCAAATCTAGCTCTTCCAATAAGAGTAATTCGTACCATCAAGCTTAGTGATGTTGAAAATAGCAAGATCAGTGGACGAACTCGCCATAATGCAGGCTGGAAGATTGTAGACAGTTTAAAACTACTTGCTGTTTACTGCAGAAAATGACAAAAAAATCACCAAAATCGAGGAAAATTGGCGAGGAAAGTGGAACCAAAGCTGCTTCCCACCAAGTACTAGTGAAAGTACATCATTTCAAAGTGTTTCAGCATGAAAAATCCATGTCAATCCATACATATATGCTTGCTGTAATAAATTTCAGATTTCAGTAAAAGAGAGCTAACAGTGCCAAAATCGAATCCCAAGGCAATCAGATATTACCAAGACCAAAGCTGGCATCATGCGGGCATAGCATAAGCATATGATAGTCGATAAGTATGAATCCAATACCCAGGTATGTCATACAAACATCTACCAGTGAGTAGGCACACCCCCCAGTCAACAGGGCAAAGTGTTCCTGCCACTACCAAAACTTGACACAAGTAGGTGTCACTTCACAAAGGAGGGCTTCTGCTCACATAGTCAATATGGCCATGAGATGGCTGAGATTATGAGAGAAGTAAAGGATCCAATTGACTTAGAAGAAGCACTTGCAGATCGAGTATGGAAGGTAGCTCTGCAAGGCGAGTATGAACTTGAAGTAGAGTACAAGGCAGCTTGTTTTGTTGCATGTGAAGCAATATGGTTGAGAAGGATCCTATGGCATATAGGAGTGTAGGATGAAGAACCAATTGTGCTAAGATGTGAAAATCAGAGTTGCATTGCCATTGCCAAAAATCTAGTGTTTCATGCACGCACCAAACATATAGAGATCTAGTATCACTATGTACGTGATTTGATGGAGGATGGGATAGTGGAGCTAGTCTACTTTCCAACATAGGATAATGGAGCAGATATCTTCACCAAAGCACTTACGAAAGATTTGCTTCAAGTTCATCTTCAAAGACTAGCTCAATCTTATGCCTCACCCTCATAAGGTGCCACTAATGATCCATGGTGCTTAAATTTGTAAGGCCCCCATTATGAGGAGAAGCCAAATGTGAGCCCGGACATTGGTTGAGTCCTGACTTGTATATGAGATGAGGTGTAATATATCGAATATTGGAAATTCATGGGAAATTTTTTTTATTCTTCTCCCATCAGGTGATGGTCGTGCTGGAGGGGGAGAGGGATTTAGAAAGGACGGCAAGCTCCTCGTTGGAGCTTGCTGATCCTCAATGCCATGCGCACTGACATGATGGAGAGGGATGATTCCCCTCCCCTCCCCTATTTAAATCAAGGGGGGCTGCTACCGTCTGGGGAGGAGAGAGGGAGAGTTGTCAGGCTGCCTGTCATCACCAGAGCCTGGGAAGGAGTACGAGGTGGAGCCAGACATTGGGAGAAGTCGAGGAGAGGCGCTGTACAAGCTGGTCGCCGCCAGTGTTCATTTTTGAAGGTTGCACAGCCCTTCTGGGCCATTATCGACCTGCTGGAGAATCCTAAAATATTGCAAGCAATGCAGTTGAAGGGGAAAAGAAAAAATTTGCCCTTCTTGGAGTCATGAGCTGCCACGTGAGCAGCCGCCACCATTCCGCCTCCAATCCTCCTGATCCAAGGGTGTGCTACTTTAGGCCCCCTTCCTATGGGCTTGGGATTACTATTCCCCCTGAATGTCCCTTTTTAAAGCTCATAAGCCCCCTTCCTATGCATCTTGTAACCCCTTTCCCTCCCTCGTGTTTTACACTTTTTAAGTCCTTATTTTTTCCCAAAATATCTAAGGCCCTCAAAGGTCTTATTATCCCCCAGTGCTAACATCAATAATATTTTGTCTTGGGCCGTAAAACAAACCCTTGTGTTCCCTTTCTAACCCTTGTGTTCCCTTTCATTCCCTCCCCCCCCCCGGTTTTTTTTAAAACTCCTATAAGCTCTTTCCATGGTATTTTGAAACCCCCCTCCTAGTATTCTTAATTTTCCTTTAGCCCTTACGCTTGGTTTTGGAATTATTTTCCCTCCCGTGCTTTAACCACCTATAAAAAAAAAATTTGGGCTTTACAAGACCCTTTTCCCCCCAAAAGTACTAGGCTTTGAAAAGGTCTTACTACCCCCCTCCTCGTGGTTAAACCCCTTAGCCGTTCCTTGCCCTTTCCAAAATACCCTTGGGACTTGGATTTTTCCCCTACTCGAAAAAGAAAAGAAGAGTATTGAAGTGCAAGGGAGCGACGGTGGAATTCCGAAAAGGAAGTGTAAAGCTATTTCTACGTCCGAAGGACTATAATTGCAATACCTCCTAAGAAAGTCCAAGGCGCAGTCGTAGAAGGGTCATCTCCCGGTATCCATGTGGAAGAGTATTGAAGTGCAAGGGAGCGACGGTGGAATTCCTAAAAGGAAGTGTAAAGCTATTTCTACGTCCGAAGGACTATAATTGCAATACCTCCTAAGAAAGTCCAAGGCGCAGTCGCAGAAGGGTCATCTCCCGGTATCCATGTGGATATCTCACCCCAAAACCAGGTTTTTCTTCTTGGCTTTAATTCAGTTTTAAGCCAATCATGCAAAGGGAAATTGTTAGGGATAGGATATATTTGTCCGAGTTATTTGTAATGAAGGATTTTAGCTTATTTGAATGAATGATAATGTATAGAACTTAGTTTCCTTTGAATAGCATCAAGCATTATAAATTACGAGCAAGATTATCTATTTACTATAGTAGTATATTTCAGTTAAATCCTGAAGGTATAGAAATTATATCTTGCACCATTAGTTTTATTCATTTTCGCAACGAATCATTGTAAATGATTAAATTCATGAAAGGTTTCTTTCGTTGCTCAAATTACTAGGAAGTTATCATTGCTAATTGCACATCTTAGCAAGGGAAATATTTGTTATTTGGCATGAGTTCATCTGCAAGGAAAAAGAAAATTTAAATTGAACTGTATTGACTGAAAAGTAAATTGTCACAAGGATAGCAAAACCGTGACAAGGCGATTAATATTACCTTCCAAAAGATAACCAAACCAATCTAAACATAGAAATATTCATACCCTAAGCACTTGACTACTTTCCTTATTGTAGGGCCAAAAAAATTCGTAAAGATAAAGAACTAGGGTTGTCCCCGAGATTCTTAAAAAGAAACCCTAGGCCCGACATACGTCAGCTTAAAGGATCTAAAACGGATTATTCCATCGTAGGACTTGCGCAGCAAGTACGAAATCATTTAGTCTTGTGATTGATTCACAAGGAGAAAGGGTAAAAACCCTCAACAAGGATGGCAGATCCCTACGCAAGTTATCTTGCAAAAGGACGTATTTTTGGATATCCTTCTAAATAAGGAAAGTTGTAAACCGGAAACTAGCATATCTAAGGAACTTTAGGGTTGACCAAGTTGGGTTAATAAGGTACGCCCTACACCGAAATGTAAAGGATCTTGCCAATTTACAAGACACCTTGGGAACGAGTGCTGATACACTCAAAAGGAAAGAACACTTCCTTTAGCAGTTTGCCAAACAACACAGTTGATTAATGAAAATGTTTGTGCTTGCTAGAGATTTTAGGGCTCTGTTTGAATTATGAATTACAAATTAAATGAGTACATATACTTTAGGTTAAAGGCCTGAAGGAAGAGGCAATTTCAGTTACACCCGACTACCTGCCTAACCCTAACCAAGGGGGTTGTTCACCGCGCCGGGAATGTGGACCGAACCCGCCGCAAGAGGCCTCTCCGTTGAGCTCTACTTGGAGGGCCATGGGTCCATCCTACGGTTGGGTGGTCCCAGTTAGCCGGGAACTTTTCTCAAAAATCTCGATGAACAGCAGGATGATCATCAAAACCAATAATGGAAGCAATGACCTAGAGTTATGTCTTACCGCTGTTTTAGGGGAACGGAATGGGACTATGCCTTATGGCAGAGAGGTTGAGCTTTGCATCCCTCTCGTTTCCCATTCTCCTTGAACCAAGTGCAGCGTGAATCCGCTTCGGACCTGGCGTTTCTGCGTAAAGTAGTTCGCTCGGGTCCGACGCTAGTTGCTGTTAGTTAATGACCAGTCAGGAAAACCCTAATTCCGATCGATCCTAAGTGGGAACGGCCAGGATACTTCCGCTACGTGGCATACGCGGGAAGACCTAGATCGCAAATCCTGTAACATTCCATGGGAGTGCCGGGCGGAGCTTTCTAGACATCCTTTCCGACGGACTGCTAAGATGTGTCCTAGATGATACTAAGAGGACACGTTACAGTTGGTATCAGAGTCGACCAACAACGGAATTGTTTTTATAAGATCTCAATAAATTGAAATAAAGAAATTATTGTTGTCCAAACATTTCATTACCTTCAATGCTGTCTTGCAGAATAATGAAGCGTGGAACAAGTTTTTGGTATTTCGGGTCATGTTTATGATTGCAATACATTCTCCGCTTTATAGACAAAGAATTGGGATGATGAACATCCTGGAGCAGATTTATAATCCATTACCTTTATACATAGAACGAAGATGGACCGGGTCTTCAGGAATTTACTATATAGCCGCCCACCAATTTGCTTATCTACAGACCAACCTAAAGAGGATCAAGTGGTTGGAAGACTTGAAAGTTGTGAAGCTGTTCATTTTTGTGGAAGCTCACGTAAATTCGACTTTACATATTCAAGGTCGGAGGGTTGAGATGAACTCATATGTATATGAGGAAGTAACCCGTGTAATCCCAGCCGACAGGATTAAAGTGTTGGGCTGCAATGAGAAGTATGGATTCCAACGGAAAGGGTATCCTGAACTTCCAATGAATTATCGATTCCTAAAGATCCATGACCCAAAACCCTACTATTACACAGTTCCTGTAGACAAATGCAATACAACGTTGTTCTCCCCAAACTGAATGTAACGATTGGCTTATCATCACATGAAACGTTGTATTCAAAAAGGCTATGCCCATGTAAATACAAATAAAGACTTCTTTTTATCAATATCTGGCTGTGCATAAAAGTTGTTAAAAAGTTAAGTAGCTACATTGTTTACGAGATAGCTAAATTAAAAATGAAAGATAAGCTAACGTCGATTATCATATAATAACGTTAAGAAAACCTTTAACCAGGCACAACCCCAGGTACAGGTTCCAAATTTGCCTCCTACATCAAGTACTGCTGTGACCCAGGAGAAGAAGTTCCTTCTCAAGCAGATAAAGCCACTCGAGTTTGACAGGAGAGGCAGATTTGTCCAGGCTGATGCTGAAATTTGGATTGAATCCATGGAGGATTACTTCGAAGCAGCTGGTACTACACCTACCAATCAGGCCATGCTCGCCAAGTTAAAGCTCACTGGCGAAGCTAGACTTTGGTGGAAACAATGGTACAGGGATCAAGGGATTTCAGAGGGGTCCGTTACCTAGGAGAAGCTGAAGAAAGCCGTGCAGGGAAGATACTTACCACCTACATATCGTACACAGAAAATGAATGAATTTTACGAGCTGAAACAGTTAGGACTCACTCTCGATGCATACTACTCCAAATTCGTCTCACTTTTAAAGTATGCGCCACAGATGGATATGACGCAGCAGGTGTCCAAATTTTGTGCGGGCTTAAATCCACCAATAAATACCCGTCTCGAATCTATGCGTCCATCAAATCTTCAGGATGCACTCATTTGAGCGGCGCCTATAATTCAGGAGGTGCAAGCTAGACCAAGGGGTAACAAAACTTGGTCTTATAGTGACCCGAACAGAGGAGCATTCAGACCTGAAATAAAGAGAGTTCAAGTCATAATCAGGGACAAAGAAAGAAAGCAAGGACAAATAACGTCAACAACTTTGTTCCTACTCAAAGTTATGGCCGAAACCTCCGTTATTTCCACTGCAACGAACCCGGTCACTTCAAGAGGCAATGTCCCAAGCTCAGCGGAGGACATCGTCAAACGCCTTTCCAAGGAGCAGGCCGTGGTCAAGGAACCGCTAACTGTGGAAGAGGAAGAACCGCCTGCATTGCCAATAGGCAAAGATGCGAAGAAGAAGAAGAGGAAGATCCGACTATGGAAGCGGAATTTGAAAGAGCGACAGTCCATGCCGCTTTACACAACAAAGGGCCGAATCGCCAGTTCTCGGTGATTCAGGCACCGTCGGACTATCAAGGTAAAGGTTTCAAAACCTTGATTGATTGTGGCAGCACACATTCCTTTATCTCACCAGCATGTGTAAAAAGTTTAGGAATAACCACAGTAGAAGCACGTACCCTACTTGTGGAATTGGCAAATGGTCGTGAGGTAACTTGTACCAGGCAAACTGCTAAGGTGGAATTTTTTCTGGAAGGAAAGAACACTTCTGTCAAATGCAGAGTCATGAATTTAGGTATCCATGAGTGTCTACTCGAGATGGATTGGCTTAAACCCAACGACGCCCACATTCACTATGGAAAAGGTCAAGTTTCCTTTCAAAACTCTGAAAGGGAATTTGTCACAACTCAAGGTGAGGCAGGACTGCCAAGAATCCAATTGGACAAAGTATCTTGGATCATAAAAGGAGTCAGAAAAGGATTACTCGTTTACCTGATCAAACTCAACAAGTTAGATCAAAAGCAAGAGTCTCATGAGGGACCTTCTTGGCTAAAGGAATACGCTGACGTATTCCCTGAGGAATTGACTGAACTTCCGCCTCAAAGAGAAGTAGATCATGAGATTAGGCTAGTACCTAGAGCTGCACCAATTGCAAAGAGACCTTATAGAATGTCCATACCAGAAGCAATTGAGTTGAAGGAACAACTCAAGCAACTGTTAGATCAGGGTTACATCCGGCCTAGCAATTCACTGTGGGAAGCTCCAGTACTATTCCAGAAAAAGAAAGATGGGACACTTCGACTATGTATTGATTACCGGGGGTTGAATCAATCAACAGTTAAGAACAAGTATCCTATTCCTAGAATAGATGAGCTTCTTGATCGTCTTCAGGGTGCAAAGATATTCTCCAAGATTGATCTCACGTCAGGTTACTATCAGATAAGGATCAAGGAAGATGATATTCCAAAGACAGCCTTCAATACAAGATATGGGCACTTTGAGTTCCGGGTTATGTCATTCGGGCTTACCAATGCACCTGCCACCTTCAATAGATTAATGCAGGATATTTTTAGACCATATCTTGATGATTTCGTGCTTGTCTTTTTTGATGACACTTTAGTCTATTCTAAACAGGAAGAAGATCATGAACCTCAACTTCGGAATGTCCTTGAGACAATGAGGTCACATAAGCTTTATGCAAAAATGAAGAAGTAAGCATTCTTTAAGCGGAAAATTGAATATCTGGGATTCATAGTATCATCAGAAGGAATATCAGTAGACCCAGCCAAGGTCAGAGATGTGCTTGAATGGCCAACACCAATATCTGTCAAAGAAATACACAGCTTTCTTAGATTGACAGAATGGTATAGGGTCTTCATCAATAACTATGCTTTGATTGTAGCACCTCTTACAGACTTATTAAAGAAGCAGACTTCCATTACATGGTCAACTTCCGAACAAAATAGCTTCGACAAATTGAAGAAAAGTTTGGTATCAGCACCTATTCTAAAACTTTCTGACCTCAATAAGGAGTTCGAGGTAGTAACTAATGCTAGCATTCTTGCCTTGGGGTGTGTACTTATGCAGGAAGGTCATCTAGTAGCATACTCTTCAAGGAAATTGAAGAGTCATGAAAAGAATTATGCTACGCATGATCTGGAATTACTAGCTGTCATCCATGCTCTAAAGCTTTGGAGGCACTACCTGTTTGGTAACAAGTTTACTCTAGTAACCGATCATAAGAGTCTCAGATGGATTTTTACCCAGAACGAGCTCAATATGAGGCAACGTCAATGGATTGAAGTATTGGAGGAATATGATTTTGAAATCAAGTGCCGACCAGGGAAGGAGAATGTAGTTGCCGATGCACTCAGTCGCAAGGCATTCCTAAATTCCCTAATCTTGCAGAATCCATCAACAGCCATATCTTTAGCTACAAAAGTATCTATGCCAAACAACCCTATACTTGAACTAGCTAGAGAGGAAGCATGCCATGATTTGGCCTACCAAACAATGCTAAAGGAAATATCTACCAAGGTGCAGAATAAAAAGTTGCAAGCCAAGTATCATGAATTTTCCATTGATAATGTACTTGTCTACTATAGAACAAGGCTATGTATACCAGCAAGCCAGTCACTTAAGCAGAAGATAATATGGGAAGCTCATGATTCCCCTTTCGCAGGACATCCTGGCTATACTAAGACTCTTAATGCAGTTAGAAAAAGCTACCATTGGGAGAGGCTTAAAGGTGACATTCTCAAATATGTCAGTGAGTGTTTATCTTGCCAACATATCAAAGCCCAACATGTCATGATGCCAGGGAAACTGCAACCCCTTGACATTCCCCAAATGAAATGGAAATTCATCAGTATGGATTTTGTTGTGGGCTTACCCCAAGTCCAAGGAGGATACAATTCCATTATGGTTGTGGTTGACATGCTTACCAAGGTTGCACACCTGATTCCAGTAAAGACAAACTATAAAGCCTCCGACATTGCAAGATTGTTTATCAAGGAGATATTCAAGCTACATGGGTTACATAGAAGAATCATAAGTGACCGAGATTCTCTCTTCACATCACACTTCTGGAGAGCTATCTTTGAAGCTATTGGGACTCAACTCTGTTTTAGCACTGCCTACCATCCCCAAACGGATGGCCAAACAGAGCGAGTAAATCAAATCATCAAAGATATGCTTAGGGCATACTGCTATCGAGAGTCGAAGAGGTGGATTCAATACTTGCCATTAGTTGAATTTTCCTACAATGCTTCTTACCAGCAGAGCATTCAGATGACCCCTTATCAGGCATTATATGGTCATGATTGTCGAAGTCCCCTAAACTTTTCTGATCCAACCCTAAGGGTTGAAGCGTCAAGACAGATGTTGAAAGACATGGATGATCAAATAAATTCAATAAGACAAGACATACAGACGGCCAAGGATAGACAAAAGGCGTACGCAGATTTGAAACGTCAAGAAAGAGTCTTCGAAGAAGGAGACATGGTCTTCATTCGCGTACGCCCTAAAAAGAGTTCTCTATCCTTAGGAGATTGCAAGAAGCTAAGTCCAAGGTATTGTAGGCCATACAAGATCCTCAAAATCCTAGGACCTAATGCTTATAGATTACAACTCCCTGAGAACCTAAATGTTCACAATGTATTCCATATCAGCCTATTGAAGAAATATGTACCTAATCCTGACCATGTACTTGATGACCAACAAGTTGTAATGCCTAGTCAAGGAGTCCTTGAACTAAGGCTTTATAAGATCTTGGATGTTAGGGAGAGACAATTAAGATCCAAAACCCTAAGAGAATGCCTCGTCCAGTGGAAAGATTATCCCGAAGAGGATGCCACTTGGATAGATGAACGCACACTCAACCATCAATATCCCTAGTTTATCTCGAGATGAGGACATCTTGATTCCTCTAAGGGGGAGAGAATGTAATATATCGAATATTGAAAATTCATGGAATTTTTTTTTTATTCTTCTCCTGTCAGGTGATGGTCGTGCTGGAGGGGGAGAGGGGTTTAGAAAGGACGGCAAGCTCCTCGTTGGAGCTTGCTGATCCTCAATGCCATGCGCACTGACACGATGGAGAGGGAGGATTCCCCTCCCCTCCCCTATTTAAATCAAGGGGGGCTGCTGCCGTCTGGGGAGGAGAGAGGGAGAGCTGTCAAGCTGCCTGTCATCGCCAAAGCATGGGAAGGAGTACGAGGTGGAGCTAGACGTTGGGAGAAGTCGGGGAGAGGCGATGTACAAGCTGGTCGCCGCCAGTCTGCCCTACTGCAGTCAAGAGCTGCCACGCTAGCAGCCACCACCATTCCATCTCCAATCCTCCTGATTCCGCCGCCTGATCCTGTGCCAGCTCACCACGAGGCCTGGCCACGAGGCCTAGCCACGAGGCCGTCGACTATGCCTTCTTTATTTTCCCCCCACCTGGCTTTCCAGCAAACCTTGGAAACTTCCAAGGGTGTGCTACTTTAGGCCCCCTTCCTGTGGGCTTGGGATTACTATTCCCCCCGAATGTCCCTTTTTAAAGCTCATAAGCCCCCTTCCTATGCATCTTGTAACCCCTTTCCCTCCCCTGTGCTTTACACTTTTTAGGTCCTTATTTTCCCCCAAAAGATCTAAGGCCCTCAAAGGTCTTATTACCCCCCGGTGCAAACATCAATAATCTTTTGTCTTGGGCCGTAAAACAAACCCTTGTATTCCCTTTCTAACCCTTGTGTTGCCTTTCATCCCCCCCCCCGGTTTTTTTTTAAACTCCTATAAGCTCTTTCCATGGTATTTTGAAACCCCCCTCCTAGTATTCTTAATTTTCCTTTAGCCCTTACGCTTGGTTTTGGAATTATTTTCCCTCCCGTGCTTTAACCACCTATAAAAAAAATTTTGGGCTTTACAAGACCCTTTTCCCCCCAAAAGTACTAGGCTTTGAAAAGGTCTTACTACCCCCCTCCTCGTGGTTAAACCCCTTAGCCGTTCCTTGCCCTTTCCAAAATACCCTTGGGACTTGGATTTTTCCCCTACTCAAAAAAGAAAAGAAGAGTATTGAAGTGCAAGGGAGCGACGGTGGAATTCCTAAAAGGAAGTGTAAAGCTATTTCTACGTCCAAAGGACTATAATTACAATACCTCCTAAGAAAGTCCAAGGCGCAGTCACGGAAGGGTCATCTCCCGGTATCCATGTGGATATCTCACCCCAAAACCAGGTTTTTCTTCTTGGCTTTAATTCAGTTTTAAGCCAATCATGCAAAGGGAAATTGTTAGGGATAGGATATATTTGTCCGAGTTATTTGTAATGAAGGATTTTAGCTTATTTGAATGAATGATAATGTATAGAACTTAGTTTCCTTTGAATAGCATCAAGCATTATAAATTACGAGCAAGATTATCTATTTACTATAGTAGTATATTTCAGTTAAATCCTGAAGGTATAGAAATTATATCTTGCACCATTAGTCTTATTCCTTTTCGCAACGAATCATTGTAAATAATTAAATTCATGAAAGGTTTCTTTCGTTGCTCAAATTACTAGGAAGTTATCATTGGTAATTGCACATCTTAGCAAGGGAAATGTTTGTTATTTGGCATGAGTTCATCTGCAAGGAAAAAGGAAATTTAAATTGAACTGTATTGACTGAAAAGTAAATTGTCACAAGGATAGCAAAACCGTGACAAGGCGATTAATATTACCTTCCTAAAGATAACCAAACCAATCTAAACATAGAAATATTCATACCCTAAGCACTTGACTACTTTCCTTATTGTAGGGTCAAAAAAATTCGTAAAGATAAAGAACTAGGTTTGTCCCCGAGATTCTTAAAAAGAAACCCTAGGCCCGACATACGTCAACTTAAAGGATCTAAAACGGATTATTCCATCGCAGGACTTGCGCAGCAAGTACGAAATCATTTAGTCTTGTGATTGATTCACAAGGAGAAAGGGTAAAAACCCTCAACAAGGATGGCAGATCCCTACGCAAGTTATCTTGCAAAAGGACGTATTTTTGGATATCCTTCTAAATAAGAAAAGTTGTAAATCGGAAACTAGCATATCTAAGGAACTTTAGGGTTGACCAAGTTGGGTTAATAAGGTACGCCCTACACTGAAATGTAAAGGATCTTGCCAATTTACAAGACATCTTGGGAAAGAGTGCTGATACACTCAAAAGGAAAGAACACTTTCTTAGCAGTTTGCCAAACAACACAGTTGATTAATGGAAATGTTTGTGCTTGCTAGAGATTTTAGGGCTCTGTTTGAATTATGAATTACAAATTAAATGAGTACCTATACTTCAGGTTAAAGGCCTGAAGGAAGAGGCAGTTTCAGTTACCTCCGACTACCTACCTAACCCTAACCAAGGGAGTTGTTCACCGCGCTGGGAACGTGGACCGAACCCGCCACGAGAGGTCTCTCCGTTGAGCTCTACTTGGAGTAGGAGGACGCTTGGGTGCAAAGGGGGGGCTCTGGCCGTAAATCCCTCGCCTTCCGGGTCTTGCACAAGAGGCTAATGTGACTCGGGATTGGATCTCGAGGCTCGCATACTAGTTTACGGGCGGAAGCTTGGAATAGTGATCCCTGCGGATTACTGAATAGCCTTCGGGCAGATTATGGAAAAGCCTACGGGTGGAACTCATTGTATTTCAAAGATAAAATGATGAAATATTAACAAAGAACTTGCTTGATATCGTTTTCTATGTCACGTGATAAGATTACGTGAAGGAACCAGTGCTTAATGGATTAATTAAAGAAACTGATTGTTATATGTCAAATCAATGTGTTAGATAATTACATAACTAAAAACAAACCGAGGAAAGTGCAAAGGATGGGCCATGGGTCCGTCCTACGGTTGGGTGGTCCCAGTTAGCCGAGAACTTTTCTCAAAAATCTCGATGAACAGCAGGATGATCATCAAAACAAATAACAGAAGCAATGACCTAGAGTTATGTCTTACCCGATTTACGCTGTTTTAGGGGAACGGAATGGGACTATGCCTTATGGCAGAGAGGTTGAGCTTTGCATCCCTCTCGTTTCCCATTCTCCTTGAACCAAGTGCAGTGTGAATCCGCTTCGGACCTGGCGTTTCTGTGTAAAGTAGTTCGCTCGGGTCCGACGATAGTTGCTGTTAGTTAATGACCAGTCAGGAAAACCCTAATTCCGATCGATCCTAAGTGGGAAGGGCTAGGATACTTCCGCTACGTGGCAGACGCGGGAAGACTTAGATCACAAATCCCATAACATTCCATGGGAGTGTCGAGCGGAGCTTTCTAGACATCCTTTCCGACGGATTGCTAAGACGTGTCCTAGATGATACTAAGAGGACACGTTACAAGAGGTCTATGTGACCCAATGGCAAAAAGGTGACCATTGTGGGTCTAATCTTTGGGTTGGACAAAGTAGTTAAGCTAGTAGCAACTCGAGGCACATTGCATCGAGTTGCCGGGTAAGGGATTTATAAGGAGCCCCTATTTTGGGGTTTGGGGGCCGCAGAAGAAGCCCTTGGCTAGGGGGTCCCAGGGGGGCCGACGGTGAAGGGAATATTCCCTAGAATATTCCATGGCCAACTAGTGGAGGCTCATATGGTAGGTCGATCATGCCGACCTAACCGCCTTCATGGGCTATAAAAGCTAAACCTCTTCACAACCATCGATCACCTATCTTTCTCCCAGTCAGAGTTATTCCAGTTAGCCTTAAGCTCTTCACCTATCTTCTGTCTAGATCAGCATCTAAGCTTCACTGTGGAAGCGCATGGGTGGACAGAGCCATCTCTGTATCAGTTGTTTGGAGCTATAGATATTTTATAATTCTTCTCTTATCTGTTGTGTATTGTCTATCTCTATCTCTTTCTCAGATTTTGTTCTCTGTGCCGTGTAATTTTTGCATACTACACTAGGCTTACGCTATACCATGTTATGCTTAGTCTATACTATGCTAGGTGTCATAAACTAAGCTATTGAATATGAACATGAAGGTGTTCATAATGCCCAAACCATATCTTAGATGCATGAGTTCATAATACATCAATTTCTCAAAATTAGGCTTAAGTCTAGTGAAGTACTTACCTTCTAGGCATGACATTCTCCACACAATTGATTTTCTCAACTTAGTATCATCATTTTACAAGTGAAGAAGACTTGTAATGCTTTATAGAAGAATACATCTGATTTACAAGTAGAGAGGTCTATTGGTTGCATAGATAAGAGGAGGGACCAATCATCTAAGCAATCACTTGGTGTCATATGGTTTTAAAGGTAGGATGTAAAGCCTCAATGAGATAATATATTAGAAATTTTTATCAGGTTCAATATGATTTGACCCTACTTAATGTATATTGCATTAGGCATTTAACTTGGACAATGAATGGGAGTATTCTATGCCTTAAATTCATTATGTTATACTTAAAAGATAATGTGGTTTGCTTCAAAGAGACAAAACTTTAAACCTTGAAATAAAGTATATGAATGAAGAACATTAAGTGATAAATCTTTAAGAAAAAAATGGGTGCTACTTGAAGGAGGGCATGAAACCCTAGAGAAATGAAGTTCTTGCATACTAAAATGTATTGTCATAAATTAATACAAATACGAGCATTTAATATGGACTCAAGGAAATTCAATGTAATATCAACTGGCAATGTATTTGTTCTTAGCCTTTACAAATCAATCCTAATCTTATTCAAAGTAATCATGAAGTTTCTTCCAAATTGTACCTCCCTCCATGCTTTATATATCATGTTGGTTATGTGTCTTTTTCTTCTTTAACAAAACCTATTAAATCCCAATACTTATAAACATCAATATATATACATTTTCTCAACATTCTCTTGATGCTTTGCCTATTTATGTTCTTGATTTAGAGAAATCCCCATACCTTGTTGTTGTCTACATTTTATCTTCTCCATGTCCCTCTTTAGATTACACCTAGTGCTCCCCTCATTTTGAATTGAACAACACCCTTTTTCCCACAATAGTTCAAATGCCAAAAGCATTGAAAAAATCTAAATGAAGTGCCCTCTTTATCTCCAGTAAAGCACTCTCTTTTCTCATGTTGCCATGCCGCTACGCAAATAGAGTGTGGAAAACTCTAGAATGCACTGTCATTCGGCTTTCTTATTGATTTAGAGAGCCAATGCCATATTTGTCATTAATGTCAGTGTCCATAGTGTGGATGGTTCAAAAATACTAGATTTTTGGACAATTTTAGCCAATTTTTTAATATTTTAGATATTATCTTTTGTAAAAATCCAAAAAACTATAGACAACTTCTAGAATAAGATGACATATAAAAGAAAGCATGTAGCTTTTAGCCATTTTGGGAGGATTTTATGTAAAAAGAAGGGTTAGCGAAATCATATGATGCACAATCCACTACAAGATATAGACCTTATACCGACATTAAAAGCAATGAAAATGCAAATAACAAATTTTGCCCCTGTCGTTGCAAAAAGTGTCGTTATTGGCGACGCCATAGAACAGTCAGTATCACTGTCGCTATCAGCGTTTGCAACGGTTTGTGACACAAATAACGACGCCAATAACGATGTGAACAGTAAAATTTGCGATGCTAATAGCGACGGTAACTGGGAAAAAAAATAATTTGTGGCAGGGCAGCTTGATAGCACTGTCAGTATATATTGTTTTTGTTTGCAAGCGCATTGTACATAGTGCAGAAACTATTTTGTATGGCTTTAATCATAACACTGATACATGAAATAAATACATGATCGCATAATAAGCGATTGGTACAATCGTGACAAGATATCACTAATACATAGAAAATGTCTACATAGATCAGGCGACCCAAAAATAAAGGTGTGTGAGCTCTAGGGATCCAAGAGCGAGCTACATATCCTCGCCCTCCGAAAGCTCATCCCACCATAAAGAAGCATCAAACGGACTCTGCAAAAAAAGAAACAATACATCAATCCACCATATAATAATGCATTCTAATTAAACATGGTAACTATAGACAAGAAATATGAGTGACTTACAGGGCCGCCGTGTCTATACAATCGGTTGATCAATGAAGTGAGACCGTGCCTTTCTACATATCGAGTCTTAAGGCTAGTTGGATCACGATTTGTAATGGAGTGCTGCAAAGAAAACAAAATGCTAACTGTTAGAAACATGATTGTCAGTACAAAGGATATTGCAAAAAAATAAACAAGCAAAACAAAAGAAAAACTTACAAAGTCCTCCAAATATGTCCTGTGGCCGCCACTCCCAAGATGATGGACCACTTCGGCCTCGAGTCGTGCCCTCGCCGCCTCGCGCTACTGCTGACTCCAACATCTTGGAGAATCTCTAACCTCGTCTCTCAGTCAATGCTAGTCGTCTGCATCTAACCACTCGGGCTTTGTAGCCCCACTCTTCATTGCCTTGCATGTGTCGGATCATTTGTGTGACATATATGCATGCATGCAATCCATCATCCAACTCGTAGAGAATCTATCTACTGAGGTTGGAACCGAAAACTCCTCGTGTAAGGATGCTACTATATGGTCCTTGCTCCCCTCCGGTATATTCTTCCAATGATCTAAGACATTGTGCCGAAAAACTTGTTGGCACAACTCTCTCATGCGAGCCATCACCCTCCTCCCCTCATCATTCATGATGATGGCTCCTGACCTACCATCGACTAGATATCCATATCCCCCTGGAGTCTGCCTAAGATAGGTCCTCTCCCATCTGTGTCCACGCTCCTGGGCATATCCAAGAGACCCCTGTGCATCCAGTGTACCGATCAGGGCAATATCTCTCGGAGTGGCACCCATAGAGATACCACCTGCTGACGGCTGAGCAAAAGCCGGAGTAACTGGAGTACACGTCCCCACAGGTGTGACAAATCCCTAAGGTGATGCAACTCTAGCTGAACAATGAGACGGAGACACCGTGTCTGTGCTTCCACAGCATCCACCTAAGCTTGATCCATGCTCCTTGCAAGGGCCACGAGAGCGAGGAGTCACACCTATATCCCATGTCGACCATGGGCTCACTACATCTGTATCTCTACAGCAACCCCCTGACCCCGAAGCACTCTCTCCCTCTGGCCCAAGTCTAGAGCATCAAGCTCGTCTGCTCGAAGCCGAAGCATCCGATCACGCTAAAGTAGATCTAGCAGAGCGCCTTGACGAAGACCGAGACAGCTCCTGGTCTGCCATATCTCTGAATCTCACGATCTAGTCTGGAGACATGTGTGTGAAGATATCTTGTAACTCCTCATCGCTCATCCCTTGACTCATCCTAAAAATGTCACCTGTACAATTAAAAAATGATGTCAGAATAATCAATTTAAATCATACAAAGCACAGTAATATAAATCCTTTAAAAAAAATCTCACTTAAAATGCATATCTTATGTACCCTTATAAGCGATTGGTCAAGGAATTGAGTAAGTGGATGCTCCAAGTATGAAGTATCCTATGGTCCCATGTCAATCTTTTGACACAACTCTGCATACACTGGAAGGTCGATAGACATGTCACCACAAAAGGATGAGTCCACCTCGTTCTCAAAGAATTCTTGGACTCATGCATTTCCGTCATTATTAGCCGATGCTACCTTCAAGCTTTCGACGGCCTCCACCCGTTGCAATATCAATCCCTCTATTTGCATATTATCTTCATCTATGCTCGGAACATCGCTTTGATCATATACTCTCACACTTCAGGGAGTTGAAGGTATAACATACCACCATCAAGGTTATCGGGGGTTTGGATAGAAGATTACGTGTTTGTAACATGCCATACTACCAATAGCACGCGTAAACCCTCTTTTTGTAAGGATAATTTCTTTTGATAAAGGCAAATTTTTTTTACTTATTCCCCTCTTCTCCAGCCGACTATCAAGCTGGAGGAAGAGGGGAATAGCATGTGAAAGCGAGCTCCTTGCTAGAGCTTGCTTATACTCTATAGCATGCACTCGATGCGTGGGGGAGGGAGGATCTTATCCCCTCCCCTATTTAGACCAAGGGAGTGTGCAGGCTGAGGGAGAGACGGCCGCCTGCTGACATTGTGTAAAAACTCATGAGGGAGAGTGAGATTGAGAGCGTGGCTGCTGCCATAAGTGGGTTGCCGAGGAGTGAGAAAGCTCGATGCCATTGCTGAGAGGGAGAGGAGGACAGAGGCGATGGTTACTACCGTGAGGGAGTACAGTCGTCAAGGGGGGGGGAAGTCTGTCAACGCCGCGAGTCCAGCAACCGCCGTTCAGCTGCCATCCGTCGTGAGTTTGCCACGAAACGTCCTTTTCCCTCTACGTGGGAATCTGAACCCCCCTGTGCTCTCTAGAAGCTTCCAAAGCTTTTAAGGGGGGGCTCTATAAGTCCCCTTTCCCCCCCCATAAAAGATTTTAACCTAAAGGCCCTTTTTATACCCTTTTGTTTACCCCCTTACAAAAAGAAAAGAGGGTATTAAGGGTCTTTTGACACCTTCTTTTCCCATACAAAATCCCTCGTAAGGGTTCTACACATTTTATTTCCCATTCTTGTGAGTCTTTAAAAGGCCATTAAGCCTCTCCCATGGTTTTAATGGGCCTTGTTCGCGGAGGATTTTGAACACCCCCTTCCCGATTTTGAACCCTTTTCGTGGTTTCTCCCCTCCTCCACAAGTATCCCTTCGAAGAGCTTCTACGAAAGGAAAGAACAGAAGACTCATAAAGGACAGTGGTATTTCAAAAAGGGAATTCGCAAAGCTGCATCCATGATGGAAAGGCTGCATTCGCGATGCCTCCTAAGAAAGCCCAAGGCACAACTGCAGGAGGATCGTCTCCTAGCATCCACGTAGACATCTCACCATAAGTCCGGGTTTTTCTTCCAAATTTTATTTTACGTCGTTATAATTCAATTGGGCGTAGATGATTTTTGGAAATAGGATGCATTTTTCGTCTTAATGCTTTAAAAAAATTAACTCGCGACTGAGAAATTCAATCATTAGTATTTCTAATAAAATGAACAAAATAAAGTGAGCAGAAGATTGATATGCGTTCCTAGCAAGTAGTTTTTGTACATTCAATGAATTGAACTTAGATTATTGTCCATATTTACAAAACGGAATTAAGATAATGAACTCTGTTTAAGCATGGAAGTATAAAATCATGTCACATTATTAGGCCATATCTTCTTCGCAATGAGTCATCATGGGATGTGCTAAGAATCCATAGGAAAGTGCAAGGCATGAAATGATTCGTAAGTTGCATAAATTGATCAATTATTATTTTTCAACTGCATAATTATTAGTAAAATATTGCTTGTTTAGCATGAATCTTGTTTGCAAGTTATAGGATGATTAATTGGAATTAGGTTATAACCTAACCTATGCTTGATCTTAAATCAATAAGTTAGGGTTGAAAATCAATTGATGCGTAGACAACGAGTCATGTGTTTATGGAAATGATAACGTAATTATCTTCAAGAATTAAACAAATTGGCATAAACCTAAACACCAAAACCTGCAGAGTACTCGTTTTAGAAAGGAGTTAATTCAATTCCAAAGAACTCACTAGGATTTAATACGTGACCTAGTTGCATGTATTGCTAAAACCGAAACTCCTATACCTTGAATACTTGCGCACATTCATCGAATGTAGGGATAGTGGAACTCACTTGAGAAGTGATCTAGGGTTGTCCCTAAGAATCTTTCGCTAAAAAGATGGAACTTGGAACCCTAGGATTGACAACGTCAGCCTAATGTAATCAGGAACAGATTGTTTCATGACTCCATGTGATGGGTAGAATAGTCCCATAGTTCGATACGATACTTGTGCAATAAGTGCAGAGTCGTATGATCTTGTGATTGGATCACAAGGGAATGGCCAATCCTCGGAATGGGGTTGGCAGATTCTTACGCAAGTTATCTTGCAAGAGGATGAATAATCGTCGTAATATAGTATCTTTTTGGGGTAAAGATAATTGCTTGGAGAAAAGGACAAGCCAATCAATTGGAATAACATATGTACTTAAGGTATTGACCAAGTCGAGTTAATAGGGTATGGCCCCAAACCCAGGATATAGGGGATCTTGCCAAAGTCGCAAGTCATCCCAGATCGAGTGCTGGATGTATTTGAAAGGAAGGATTCACTCCTTAGCAGTTGGCCAATAATAAACGACCAATGGAAATGTTTGTGCTTGTTACAGATTTAAGAGCACTGTTTTGCTTTGTTTGATCAATGAATTAAAGGATAAATGGATATCTAATACTTTAGGTTGAAGGCCTGAAGGGAGAGGCAACTTCAGTTACCCCCGATTGCCTACTTGACCCTAACCAAGGGGGTTGTTAACCACGCTGGGAAAGTGGACCGAACCCGCCGCGGGAGGTCTCTTCGTTGAGCGCCACCTGGAAGAGAAGGAGGATGCTTGGGTGCCAGGGGGAGCTTTGGCCATAAATCCCTCACCTTCCGGGCCTTGCACAAGAGGCTAACCTGACTCGGGATTGGATCTCGAGGCCCGCATACTAGTCTACGGGTGGAATCTTGGATTAGTGATCCCTGTGGATTGTTGGATAGCCTTCGGGCAGATTGTGAATAAGCCTACGGGCTGGACTTTTTGTATTTCAAAGATAAATATGATAACCTGTTAACAAGGAACTTTTTTGACATTGTTTCTCTATGTCAAGTGATATGATTAGGTGAAAGAATGGGCTAATTAAAGAAGATGATTGATACATGTCTAACTAAATGTGTTAGGTAATTAAATAACTAAAACAACTTGAGGAAAGTGCGGTGGATGTGGCCATAGGTCCGTCCTATGGATGGGTGGTCCCGGTTGGCCAGGAACTATTTTCAAATCACGATGGACAGCCAGAAGATCGTCAAAGAATAGGAACAACAAAAGTGTTGACCTAGAGTTATAACTAATCCCGATTTACGCTGTTTTAGGGGAACGAAATGGGACTATGCCTTATGGTAGAGAGGTTGAGCTTCGCATCCCTCTCGTTTTCCATTCTCCTTGAGCTAAGTGCAGCGTGAATCCACTTCGGACCTGGTGTTTCTGCGTAAAGTAGTTCGCTTGGGTTCAACGTTAGTTGCCGTTAGGAAATGACCAATAGAAAAACCCTAATTCAGGTCGGTCCTAAGTGGGAACGGCCAGAATACTTCCGCTACGTGGCAGACGCAGAGAATCCTAGATCGTAAATCCCGTAACATTCCATGGGAGTGCCGAGCAGAGCCTTCTAAATATACTTTTCGATGGACTGCTCAGACGTGTCCTGAAGATAACAGGTGGACACGTTACACTATTCACAAACATGTACAAGAGAGTTGAAACCATTGTGACATAAACCATGTCGCAATACAATTAGTAAATAAATGAGTCCATGCACTTGTTCACAATGGGCCGGCAACACAAAGGTGTCACGCAAATCCGTCTTTTTTTTTCAGAATCTATTTCGAGAACTCCAGATGGACCTCATCGAACTGTTGCTCTTGCTCCTCCAAGTACCACTTTGAACCACTACACATCGAATAGTATCATGGAGAAGCTACGGTAATCCACCATAGCAATACTTTGCAAGTTCTCAAAATACTCAATCTCATCCTCAACCGTGTATGGATCCGTTGCTTGTCTCCGCCTCTCTTGATCGAGCCTTGCCATGATACCACAGTCCATTGTGGAGCGCATTTTGTCAATACGCTCCACGCGAAAATGCCATCCACGCGACCAGACCACGCTGCACTATATATTTTGTACTGTACATTGAAACACTCAAATTAGATGTCGCATATAAAATTGAGATACGACAAATTCTAAACCCCTCATCACCTTTGGACTACATCCCCTCAAGAATTCCCACTCCTCCATTGAGACATCTGTCCCTTTGCAAGATGCTGCGGTCAAAGCTCCATGCAACCATCGCGTTGACATGAACTGCGGTGGCATCTCCTTTATGCCTTCGGGGTATCAAATCGGTCGATGATGCATACTACATCGGAATTCAGCTCGTGCTTTCTCTCGATCTTGCCTAGCGATCTAGTACTTGGCAAGCCACATCTCCATAGAGGCATGGTGCAACATACAAAAGCGATTCACCTCCTCCTCCATTGAGGCATCCATTCTTTTTTCTACCCCATTTCCAACCACCACATCTCCAGTTAGTCTATCATCATCCTTCAGCGACCGTAGCATTTCATTGTCTGGATCCACTGTTGGTAGCCATTGTGAAATATGCACTAGCGCCTCAGACACCAACCAACCTTCAGCCATGCTACCTTCTGGTCAAGCTCGTTGTCGCACAAAGCCTTTCAAGGTTTGCATGAAGTGCTCTAAGAAGAACATCCATCATGTATGGACATGTTTAGTAATCTCCACTTCATCTACAAGATGCACAAGAAGGCGGATTTGTATCGTGAGCATGCTGGCGGGCAAGTATTTCTCAAAGAGACAGACTGTCTCCACTGCTCCCCGCCTCGCGGATTCAATAGAGGGCGTCTTAATCTCCTTCTGTGAGATCCATTGTACCAAAGTCAACAACCTGTAAATGGCCCCGCGTATTTCTAGAGTAAAACATCGTGCGATCGCGATCGGTGGTACAAACTGCCACAAATGAGAAAGCATTATGAATAATGGCTACACTCCAAACAGCACAATGTGCATGCCAATTACAATATATTCGTAGTACAAACCTGACATATCTTATGCTAGTCATGGGATTTTAGTCCTGATAATTGGTCATCTTTAGAAAATGCAGACCTGAGAGAACGCATAATACCTGTCGGAGTGCGGATAGACTTGACTACTTGCTTCACAATGTGCTCTTCTTTAGTGGAAAAAACCCAAGGAGCGCGGAGTGCAAGGAAGTTGCACGCGACCATCAACACTCAACTGCGACCAAAGCGCCTCCATCTTATCTACCTCATTCAAATCCATTCGTGCCCCATATAGTGTCTCTCTTTCCTGTGAAATACAAATAACAAAATTTGCCCCTGTCGTCGCAAAAAACATTGTTATTGGTGATGCCATAGAACAGTTAGTATCACCGTCAGTATTAACGTCCGATGTAATGCGATGCTGATAGCGATAGTTTGTGATGTAAATAACGACGCAAGCAGTAAAATTTAGGACGGTAACAGGGAAAAAAAAAATTGTGGCAGGGCAGCAAGCTTCCCTGCCACATATAGCACTGTGTGCTTTATTAGAGCCATACAAAATAGTTTTTGCACTGTGTACAATGCGCTTACAAACAAAAACAATGTATACTGAAATCATAACACTAATACATGAAATAAACACATGATCGCATAATAAGCGATTGGTACAATCATGACAAGATATCACTAATACATAGAAAATGTCTACATAGATTAGGCGACTCAAAAAGAAAGGTGTGTGAGCTCCAGGGATCCAAGGGTGAGCTTCATATCCTCGTCCCCCGAAAGCTCGTCCCGTCGCAAAGGAGCATCGAACGGTGTCGTATTGCTGCGCATTCGAGGTGTGAAAACCACCCAAAAGTTGTGCATGAAATTTGTTACTTTGTACATATTTAGTTGTTATGTTTTCTCTTTCATTCTATGCCGAAGATGGAGAGTTGTTGGATCGCATTCTCTCACGGGGCGAAAGATACTCTGAGGAGGATGCAAAGGTTATTGTGGTGCAAATTTTGAACATAGTATCCTTCTGCCACTTGCAAGGTGTTGTTCATCGGGGTCTGAAGCCAGAAAATTTTCTTTTCACAACGAAGGTTGAAGCTGCATCAATGAAGGCTATTGATTTTGGTCTATCGGTTTTTGTCAAGCCAGAGGAGAGACTTAATGACATCATGGGAAGTGCCTACTATGTTGCACCTCATACAGCACAGAGGCTGATGTTTGGGAGCATTGGAGTTATTACTTATATTCTTCTTTGTGGAAGTTGGCTTTTTGGGGGCTTGCACTGAGTCGGGGATATTTCGGGCTGTAGAGAGCTTTATGGGCTGTTTTTTTTGCTTTTTCGGAGAACCTTAGCTTGGAATGGGGCTTAATTAGAAAATAGGAAAATGACAAAAAGGGAGGATCAATGCTGGATGGATTGGAGGGAAATCCGAAAAGGGGGGAAAGTTTTGAACGTGGGGGAAACAGAGGAGGATGGACGATGGAGGAAAGTGTGAGGGGGAGCCTTGCTTTAGGGAAAAAGGAGCCTATTTTGGAGGAGAAGGGGACACGCTTTGGAGAAGGAGATCGAGGACTCTCAAGGAGCTTGGGGGGGGGACGAAGACTGCAGAAACGAGGTGAAGCCGAAGGAACACAGGAGGATATACGGATGGAAGAAAGCGCAAAGTGGACGCTGTTGCGATAGAGGAGTGCCAAGACCGAAAGGCGAGAAGATGACACGAACGTGAAGAAGATGAACAAGGGGACAACGACGGAGGTGAAGAGGGACGGAGAGACGCAGAATCGAAGACGTCGTGATGAAGAATAGTGCCTGCAAGTGATGACCGCTCCTGCTGGATTCTCAATAGTATGGAGTGGAGAAGACAGCAGCACAGAAGGTGAAGCTAATTTGGAAGACAGCAACAAATTTGTCGAAGCCTTCTGAGGTGGACAACTGCAGCAGAGGTGGCGAGACGAAGCTAATTTGGAAGACATCAGACAGAGGACAAGGATCATCATGTCAGATGGCACGAGTTGACGTAGAGGTGAAGGTGACTGCAACATACCAGCACCCTCCATAGCCGCGGTGCCTTCATAGGTTTTTCTCACCTACTGGTCGTCACCACGAGAGCCCTATATGCCCGACAAAACTTGCGGATGATGGGACGACAAAGAGAAATCTACAGCCGATGCTTTGCTTATGAAGATGGAGAAGACTAAAGGAGGGGGTCTTCAGAGCATTATCGTCATGTCAGCCACACGCCGCATCACCTCTCCTGTCACTACTGCAACATCATCAATCTGTTCATCCTGAGACACATTGTCTCGCTCTCGTCTCACTCCACTACGTCGAAGATTTGTGCTCGAATTCTACAACTAGCCTGACCTATTCGAGTGCCATGCTTACAATGTAAGCGAAGGAAAATCCTCTACCATCGAAAATCATAAGAAGAATTTGTGCACAAGTCAAAGACTCGGAAGCACAGAAGAAGGAAAGACGATGGTGAAAGAGTTTGAAGGATGAAGGGTGGTATCTCAGAATACTGATCGGCATGAAGTAGACAATGATGAATATTATGCTGTTCTCCATGCTATTGACAGTGACCAACAACAAATTTTGCATACTTGGACTAAACGAATGGCGTTAATACTTCCCTTCTATGCAAAGGTGACAGTGATGGACGTTAGAGAGAAGGGCTGCATTCAAAATTTTATGGTATAACATTGTTAATAAGGTAGCTGTGCCAGCAGTTTAGATTGAAAGTCATGCTCAATTCTACTACTTGAAATTCTTACTCAAATCATGTTAAGAGCAAGGAGAATTCAGCTTGATACTCTGATTATATGACTTGCTTAAACCTTCACATCTTGCTTGTAAGAGTGTATTTCATATAGCACTGGAGTTCCTTCCGTCACAATGAAGATTTTCTATAGGATTCAAAACTTTTCAAAGGATTCTCAAAGGCCATGGATGTGAATATAGTCAATAATTACCTGTCTGAATCAAAAGAACAAGCTGTTATAACAGAGTTCAGCTTCTCTGATGTAAAAGAGGGAGTTATTAAGCTAATAGGTTGTTTGTCTCATCAGTCTTCTGAAGAGTTGTTGGAATGTAAATATGATCCTTTGTGGAGGCCGCCACTATTGACCTTCTATCCTGAAATTAGATAAGGTCCTCTGTGGATACGACATTGCTTTCACAAATCCTTTGACAACGGACTCTACAGAAAAAAAAACAACACATCAATCTACCATACAATAATGCATTCTAATTAAACATGGTAACTACAAATAAGAAAGATGAGTGACTTAGAGGGCCGTGGCGTCCATACAATCAGTCGATCAATAAAGTGAGACCATGCCTCTCTGCATATCGAGTCTCAAGGCCAGTCGGATTGCGATTTATAATGGAGTGCTGCAAAGAAAACAAAATGCTAACTGTTAGAAACATGATTGTCAGTACAAAGAATATTGCAAAAAAATAAACAAGCAAAACAAAAGAAAAACTTACAAAGTCCTCCAAATATGTCCTGTGGCCGTCACTCCTAAGATGATGGACCACTATGGCCTCGAGTCGTGCCCTCGTCGCCTCGCGTTGCTAACTCTAATGTCCTGGAGAATCTGTAGCCTCCTTCCTCAGTCGTTGCCAGCCCTCTGCATCTAACCACTCGGGCTTTGCAGCTCCACTCTTGATTGCCTTGTGTTGAGATATCGAGCTCCACTCGTGGTATGCCAGGGTGACCGTTGTGCATTTATGTCACCGACTTGTTAGTTGCAGATGCGGTTGGTACACCGCCCATGAATAATAGCTAGATGACAACTATCCTTATGTACTCTAGTTCGTGGCTCAGTTATGCCACCTTAGTTAGTTAAGTTTGGTTTGAGACCCATATATAGGGTTCTTCTATTTCTTTGTACTAGAGTTCTTTTTGGCTTACACAACTAAGAAGAGGAAAACTATTTTCAGCCTCCATTTGTGTGTGTATTCCCCCATTGTGCAAGCAAGAAAGCTACAAGTGAGACTCCCTCCTTTTCTCCCACAATCTTGACATGGTATCAGAGCCTTGTTCGTGGTAAGGAGCTCAAGAAAGCAAACCAAGTTCGTGGTGTTCTGGTAAGAGGACCAGTGTTGCTTTCATTTTTCTGTTTTGGGAGCAAGTCTCTGCAGGTAGCACAGCCGGAAAGTGCAAGAGTGCATTGTCTCAGATTGAGACGCCCTTCGTAGTGTAGCAAGAGGGCAGTATATGTTGCGGGATAAGGCTTTAGCCATAGGTTGCCCTGTTTTTCTAATTTCAGGCCATTTCGGGGCCTGTTTTGGAGGCGGAAGTTTTTCACAAGTACTCAAGAAAAGGCCCTGTTTTTTGCTGTGCGACCACTGTTCTATAGGTCGGTGAAAAGTTTCTGTAGAAATTGCATCGTATGCCTGTGCGCAAAGACATTGGGAGTTACAGAGTCATCCTTGTTGCCTGTTGATGCAAAATCGTCACTAAGAAGTGACTGTGTGGTCAAATACCACTTTCGTCAGTTTTGCAGATTTGCCCTTGTAAGGCTGAAGCTGTGCTTTTTGCAGTGACAGAATTTTTTGCAGTATTCTGTAATGGCGTTTGATTCTCTTTCACAGATTGTCACTGAAAAGCTTGACAAAAACAACTTCCAAGCATGGAAGTTTAGAATGACGAATTTCCTTATGGGAAAAGGATATTGGGAATTCGTTGTAGGAAATGAAGAAGAACCAGTTCTTCCTGATGTTCCCAATCAATAGCAAATGCAGGCATTTAAAGGATGGCATGAGAGAGCCAGGAAAGTTATGTACTAGCTGTCTATCAGCATTTCAGACTCTATGATTGTGCATATTCAGGATGCAAGTACGCCAAAGGAGGCATGGGATACTTTGTCAAAAAGGTATAGCACAAATATGCAAGCTAGGAAAATGCAGCTCAAGCAAGAGTTGCACAATGTGCAAAGAGAAAGTATGAGCATCAATGACTACCACATGAAGGTGAAGAAGATTGCAGATGCACTTGCTTCCATTCAATCGCCAGTGGAAGATGATGATTTAGTTTATGCGACCTTGAATGGTCTAGGAAAGGATTATTCATAGTTCCGAATATCGATTTCCATCCGCGAAAGATTTTCTGATTTTGAGGAGTTGATTGCTCTTCTAATTTCTGAGGAGCAGAGAAATGGTGGTGTATCTTCTTCATGAGGAACTTCAAAAGAAGTTGCCTTCTACTCAAATGCTAGAAGACGTAGAGGCAAAGGTAGAGGAGGCCGATCTGGAGGCCGTGGTAGAAATCAAAATATGCAGCAAACTCAAGAAAACCAGTCCTATGGAGGAGGACGTGGTAACTCTAGAGGCAGGGGGAGCCAAAGAGGTCGTGGTGGATGGCAAAGAGGCCAAAATGCAAACAGCAATGTTGAATGCTACTACTGTGGTAAAATGGGTCATATGGCTAAAGACTACTATAAAAAGCAAAATGACATCATGAATGGAAAATTGCAACAAGGGAATTATGTATCTTCTAGTAGACAGGGTGATGATAGAAATGAGCATTTGTTTATGGTACAGCACATGACCAATTCTGTGACAAGTGCAAAAGAAAGCAATGATGTGTGGTATGTTGACTCAGGTGCATCAAACCACATGACAGGTCATGCAAAATGGATGCAGGATGCAAGGAAAATGGAAAAACCAGGATTTGTGGAGACTGGTGATGATATTGCACATCCTATTGTGCAAATTGGAAAAATTCCTTTGTCTATGCAGGATGAGAAAAACAAATACCTGTCGGATGTATTTCATGTCTCGAATATCACCAAGAACCTGGTTTCTGTTGGTCCAATGGTTGAGCAGGGCATGCAGGTCAGATTTAATTCTCATGGATGCTTTGTTGAGGATATGAAAAATAAAGGTCACTTGATAGAAAAAGGAAAGAAGAAGGGCAGAATGTTTACGTTGGATGCAGACATGCCTGAATTGAGTGCAGCAATGTTTGCAGATGGGACCGGTGTAGTTGCAGATATTGATATCTGGCATAAACACATTGGTCATGTTAATGTATAGCGACTTAAAGCAATGCAAGCCCAAAATATTGTTGCAGGATTGCTTAAATTCAAGGTTGCAGAAATGCATAAGGTATGTGAAGCCTGTCAGTTTGAAAAACAGGCAAGGAAACCATTTCCTAGACATGTTCAAGAGAGTAAGAAGCCATTGGAATTAATCCACTCTGATGTGTGGACTACTAAAGCTGCATCTCTTGGAGGATGTCATTATTTTGTCACTTTTATTGATGACTATAGCAGAAAAGTTTGGGTGTATTTTATGAAAAAGAAAAGTGAAGTTTTTGGGCATTTCAAAACTCTTAAAGCTATGGTTGAAAAAGAAAAGGCTGCAAATAAAATACCTAAGGTCAGATGGAGGGGGAGAGTACCTCTCAAATGAGTTTGCAAGGTTCTTGCAGGAGCATGGCATAAAGCAACAATATTCATGTAGTCATATCCCACAGCAAAATGGAATTGCAGAAAGAAAAAACAGACATATTGGAGAGGTATCTCGTGCCATGCTCAATGAAAAAGACCTGCCAGATTTTCACTGGGCTGAGACAGTTGCTAGAGCAGTCTACATAATGAACACGACTCCCACTGCAGCAATACATGGCATGACTCCAGAGGAGAGGTATATTGGTAGGAAACCAGATATTTCTCATTTGAAATTTTTTGCTTGCATTGCCTATGTTCATGTGCCAGATGAATTGAGATCCAAGTTGGATCCAAAAGCTGAGGAGTGCATCTTTATTGGTTATTCTCTGCAGCAAAAAGGGTATAGATGCTATAACCCTTCTACTCGTAAGTTTATAGTGAGCAGAGATACTGTTTTTTATGAGATGAGTAGCTGGTATAAACCAGTAAATGTGATTGATAATGTAGATGCACAAAATGGTAATACTGCACAGAATTCACAACAGCAGTCACAAGATATTAGTGGACCTGGAGCGTCCTCTAGCAGTGGTTCACATTCTTCGCCATGGACAGGCAGATTGAGATCAGGAGAATCTTCTCAAAGCAATGCAAATAGTGGTATGTAGGTATCACGAAAAGGAAAAGAGAAGGTAGATCAACCCATGTTTGATGTGAATGCAGGTCACTCTTATGTGGATGGTGAATCCAGTGGCTCAGAACAGAGCATTGATGATGAGTTGGGTATTCCTTCTATTGTTACACCTGGAGTAAGGAAGACTAGGGATGTTTTGAGAGCATCTGAGAGTGAACCTACTTTGCGCAGGTCTACTAGAGCTAGGTATCCTGTGGATAGGTTGAAATATGATGGATTTACAGCCATTCACTATACATATATGGTCAAAGTGATACAGGAACCAGAACCCACTTCTTTTGAGCAAGCCATGGGAAAAGAAAAATGGGAGAAAGCCATGTATGAAGAAATGGATGCCTTGGAAGTAAATGCTATATGGGAATTGGTACTTTTGCCTAAAGATAAGAATGCAATTGGTTGTAAGTGGGTTTATAAGTTGAAACACAATGCAGATGGTTCTGTGAATAGATACAAGGCAAGATTAGTAGTCAAGGGGTATGCATAAAAATATGGCATTGATTATGAAGAAACATTCAGTTCGGTTGCAAGGATGGCAACCGTAAGAGCAGTCATTGCTACGGCTGCATCAAAGGGATGGTCTTTACATCAGATGGATGTAAAGAATGCCTTATTGCATGACGATTTGCAAGAAGAGGTATATATGGAGCAGCCACCAGGTTATGTGCATGCTGTTCATCTTGAGTTTGTTTGCAGGTTAAAGAAAGCCTTGTATGGCTTGAAACAAGCACCTAGAGCATGGTCTGACAAGATAGGACAGTATCTTGTCACTATTGGCTTTCAGATTTCCAAGGCAGATTTCTCACTTTATGTGAGAAAAACAGAGAAAGGCATTATGCTACTTGTCATTTATGTTGATGATTTGATTATGACAGGTGATAGTGATGAAGATATCCTTCATGTGAAAATGCTATTGAAGCAGAAGTTTGAGATGAAGGATTTGGGAGAGTTGCGTTATTTCTTGGGCATTGAGGTGATTAGATCACCAAGTGGGATATGGCTCTTGCAGAGGCAGTATGGATTGGACATGCTGTCCAAATATGGGATGACAGGCTGTAAGCCTATTTCAGTTTCTTTGGAGCAGAATGTAAAATTGAGCGCAGATGCAGGTGAGCTTCTAGAAGACCCTACTATGTACAGGTGCATAGTAGGAAGTTTGATTTATATAACTATTACCAGGCCAGATTTGAGCTATGCTGTTGGATTGGTAAGTCAGTTTATGCAGACTCCAAGGAAACCGCATTTGGATACGGCTAGATGCATACTCAGGTATGTGAAGTCCACATTGCAGTATGGACTATTTTATGAGACTGGGATTCAGATACAGTTGCATGGATACATTGATGTTGATTGGGCTGGTAGTATTTCTAATAGACTATCTACCAGTGGATATGTGTTCTCTTTTGGGAGTGCTGCAGTCACTTGGAGCAGCAAGAAATAGCCTACAGTTGCCTTGTTGAGCACAGAGGCTGAGTATAGGGGCGCAGCAATGGCTGCATGTGAGGTAGCTTGGCTGCATAAGCTACTTTATGATATGCATCAGCCTCCTACAGATGGGCCAGTTGTCATTTATTGTGACAACATGAGTAGTATACACTTGGCAAATAACCCAGTCTATCATGCTAGAACAAAGCACATTGAGGTGCATTATCACTATGTGTGGGAGAGGGTTTTACTAGGTCTTATTGATCTAGTTTATGTCAGCACAGAGGATCAAGTAGTTGACATATTTACGAAGGCATTGGGCGTAGAGAAGCTGCGCAAGTTCAGAGACCTGCTTGGTGTGCAGGAATTGGGATTGACCTCGAGGGGGAGTGTTGAGATATCGAGCTCCACTCGTGGTATGCCAAGGTGACCGTTATGCATTTATGTCACTGACTTATTAGTTGCAGATGCGGTTGGTACACCGCCCATGAATAATGGCTAGATGATAGTTATCCTTATCTACTCTAGTTCGTGGCTCAGTTAGTATGCCACCTTAGTTAGTTGAGTTTGGTTTGAGACCCATATATAGGGTTCTTGTATTTCTTTATACTAGAGTTCTTTTTGGCTTACACAACTAAGAAGAAGAAAATTGTTTTCAGCCTCCACCTGTGTGTGTATTTCCCCATTGTGCAAGCAAGAAAGCTACAAGTGAGACTCATTCCTTTTCTCCCACAATCTTGACACCTTGTGTGCGTTGGATTCTCTGTGTGACATGTATGCACGCATGCAATCCATTATCCAGCCCATAGAGAATCTATTTACTGAGGCTGGCACCGAAAACTCCTCGTGCAAGGATGCTACTATGTATTCCTTGCTCCCCTCCGGTATGTTCTTCCAATGATCCAAGACGTTGTGCCGAAAAACTTGTTGGCACAACTCTCTCATGTGAGCCATTACCCTCCTCCCCTCATCATTCATGATGATGGCTCCTGACCTACTATCGACTAGATATCCATATCCCCTTGGAGTCTACCTAAGATGGGTGCTCTTCCATCTGCATCCATGCTCCTGGGCATATCCAAGAGACCCCTGTGCATCTGGTGTACCAACCGGGATAATATCTCTCTGAGTGGCACCCACACGGGTGCCACCTGCTGACGGCTGAGCAAAATCCGGAATAACTGGAGTAGACATCCCCATAGATGTGACAAATCCCTGAGGTGCAAAGCTCTAGCTGAACGATGAGACGGAGACACCGCGTCCGTGCCTCCACAACATCCACCTGAGCCTAAGCCACGCTTCCTAGAAGAGCCACAAGAGCGATTCCCACCTGCATCCCATATCGACCGCGGGCTCACTGCCTCTGTATATCTACAGCATCCCCCTAACCCCGAAACACTCTCTCCCTCTGGCCCAAGTCTGGAGCATCGAGCTCATCTGCTCGAAGCCGAAGTATCCAATCGCATTGAAGTAGATCTAGTAGAGCGCCCTGACGAACACCGAGACAACTCCTGGTTTGCCATATCTCTGAATCTCGTGATCTAATCTGGAGACATGCGTGTGAAGATGTCTTATAACTCCTCATCGCTCATCCCTCAACTCATCCTGAAAATGTCACTTAAAAGAAAAAAAATGATGTTAGAATAATCAATTTAAATCATACAAAGCACAGTAATATAAATCATTTAAAAAAAATCTCACTCAAAATGCATATATTATGTACTCTTATAAGAGATTGGTCAACGAATTGAGTAAGTGGATACTCCAAGTATGAAATATCCTATGGTCCCATGCCAATCTCTTGACACAACTCCACATACACTGGAAGGTCGATAGACATGTCACCACAAAAGGATGAGTCAACCTCGTTCTCAAAGAATTCTTGGACTCCTGTATTTCCATCATTGTTAGCCGATGCTAGCTCCAAGCTTTCGACGGCCTCCACCCCTTGCAATATCGACCCCTCTATTTACATATTATTTTCATCTATGCTCAGAACATCGCTTTGATCATATACTCTTGCACTTAAGAGAGTTGAAGGTATAACATACCACCATCGAGGTTGTTGGGGGTTTGGATACAAGATTAACTGTTCACAAACATGTACAAGAGAGTGCAAACCATTGTGACATAAACCATGTCGTAATACAATTAGCAAATAAATGAGTCCATGCACCTGTTCACAATGGGCCGGCAACACAAAGGTGTTGTACAATCCGTCCATTTTTTTTCGGAATCGATTTTGAGAAATCCAGATGGACCTCGTCAAACTGTTGCTCTAGCTCCTCCAAGTACCACTTTGAACCACTACACATCAAATAATATCATGAAGAAGCTACGGTAATTCACCATAACAATACTTTGCAAGTTCCCAAAATACTCCATCTCATCCACAACCGTGTTTGGATCCGTTGCTCATCGCCGGCCCTCTTGCTCGAACCTTGCAATGATACCACATTCCATTGTGTAGCGCATTTTATCAATACGCTCCATGTGAAAATGCCATCCGCGCGACCATGCTGCACTATATATTTTTTACTGTATATTGAAACACTCGAATTAGATATCGCATATAAAATTTAGATATGACAAACTCTAAACCCCTCATCACCTTTGGACTACATCCCCTCGAGAATTCCCACTCCTCCATTGAGACCTCTGTCCCTTTGCAAAATGCTGCGGTCAAAGCTCCATGCAACCATCATGTTGACATGAACCGCGGCATCTCCTTCATGCCTTTGGCGTATCAAATCGGTCGATGACGCGTACTACGTTGAAATTCCACTTGCGCTTCCTCTTGATCTTGCCTTGTAATCTGGTACTTGGCGAGCCACGTCTCCATAGAGGCATGGTGCAACATTCAAAAGCGATTCACCTTCTCCTCCATTGAGGTATCCATTCTTTTTTCTACCCCATTTCCAACCACCACATCTCCAGTCAGTCTATCATCGTCCTTCAGCGAATAGCATTTCATGTCTGGATCCACCATTGGTAGCCATTGTGAAATATGCACTAGCACCTCAGACACTAACCAACGTTCAAGCATGCTACCTTCTGGCCGAGTTCGTTGTTGCACAAAGCCTCTCAAGGTTTTCATGAAGTGCTCCAAGAAGAATATCCATCGCATATGGATAGGTCCAGCAATCTCCACTTCATCTACAAGATGCACAAGAAGGTGGATTTGTATCATGAGCATACCCATCGGAGTGTGGATAGACTTGATTACTTGCTTCACAATGCACTCTTATTTAGTGGACAAAACCCAAGGAGCGTGAGGAAGGTGCACGCGACGATCAGCACTCGACTGTGGCCAAAGCGCCTCCATCTTACCTACCTCCTTCAAATCCATTCGTGCCCCTATAATGTCTCTCTTTCTTGTGATATGGTCCCATAGCAAGCTATCCACATTCTTGAAAATATGCATGGGATCCAACAAGTGGTTGACCTATAAGTGGGTCCAATATGGCAACTCGTAGAAAACTGAGAACCACCGCATTCCGTTTGGATGTGATTCCGCGTGGACCATTTTCAGCTTGTACCAGCTTGCGACGTTCATATGTGTTGGAGGTCGTCCAAGGAAACCTTCCCTGAGTTCATGATCCTCTGTCAAGAAAGCAGTGTGTCCTTGATATACCATCTTCTTCATGGTTTGTGACCTTCGGGAGTCTAACTGTGGCACGCATAATGGACATGTATGATAACCTGCACTAACCAAACCTGTTCCAACACCACGACCCAGTGAATACTTGCTTGAACGAGATAAAATATAGATATTACCAACGAGAACGGAGGCTTGCTCACCTGAGTACTCTATGAATCCCGGAAAGTCATGTATCATCCACATGAAAATGGCTCAAATATTGGCTGACTGCCGCCGACCATCGCGCTTGCTCATATCTTGCACAGTGACCCCCTCCTCTCACAAAATACGGGTCCATATTTTTGACTTTGTAGTAGGCGGGGACAAGTAAGCTAAGGATGAGATGTCCTTTCTTCATAGAAAGCCATGGAGGGATACTGTAATTGACAAGGACTATAGGCTACACACTGTAAGAAGTTGAGCATAGACTGAATGGGTTGACACCATCCATTGCAAGACCAAGCCAAAGATTCCTTGGCTCTCGAGCAAATCCTGGGAAAGTAGAGTCAATGTGGCTCCATGCGCATGAATCCGTTGATATTCATTGAACTCCATCCGTGGACCTATTCTGTGCATGCCATGTTGTCAAGCTCGCCATGCCGGATGTAGAAACATGTAGTTTATGCAGGGGATAAGCAAAAAGTGTCTGAGAACTTTTTGAGTGATGGTTTGCCCTTGCAAGTCTTGTCAATACCTGTGAGCTTCACACTTTGGACATGTCTCCATAGTCTCGTATTCTCCTCGAAACAATATGCAATCGTTGATACATGCATGGATGTTATTGTAGTCCATGCCAAGCTTTTGTAAAACATGTCATGCATCATCACGAGACTCAGGTATGGTATTTGCAGGTGGTAATATATGATATTTCAATAACCTAAAAAAAATCATAAATACTTGAAAAAGTACAAATGTTTGTAATAATAGTGCCGAAAAAAAATCAATGAATCATATGTACAAGATACCTGAACAACTCGGTCACACTCTATCACTCCACCCATATTTTGCTTGCACACTTAAGAGTGCAAGCAGTGTCTTCAGCCGAGATACTCAACACCCATCATATAATGGTATGGATGCTTCCTCTCTAAGCGGATCAGAAGTCTCGACATCCATGGGAATCAATGCATCGATCATTGCCTCCATCTCAGGCTCCAAGATTGTAGGTAGGTCTGGAAGGTCGCCTGTCTCCTCTCGCATTGACGGTATAGATTGGTCTTGCAAGTGGTGTATTGGCTCCTGTACTCCATCCATCGCATGTCCACGTACTCTTCTAATTGGCCGCAAAGGGTGCACTCCTCCTTGGGATGAGACATTACCTCCCTGGATAGAAAACTTGCCAATGAGACCCAATCTTATTGTATATGGTATTCAATTAGCTTGCAAGTACAATACATGATTGATATTAACTTTAAATTACCATTTGCTGAAAATTCGCAATCTCCTGATCAATGATCTCAGATTGAAACTCGCCAAATTATCGTATGTGTTCTATAGACAATCGATGTTCTCGTCTAATTGCCAGCTTGCATTGAAAGCAAGGACATGGGACATACTAATTAAGATACGCCTCGCGATCCTGAACAACAGGGCCTTCTTCGTTTTCCATTTTTTCTATGTTACAACAAACAATTTGTTTTTGTTATCATTCTTCTCTTTTCTTAGATTGTTATCCTCTCCTTCTATCTCTCTCTTTTTCTATGACCTAGCATATAGTATCATAGAACACTAGTATTTAGTATCTAGTACTGAGTACTTAGCACATAATATCATAGCATCTTAGTATCTAGCACCTAGTACTCTAGTATCATAGTACCAAGTACCCAGTACTATGATACTATGTAGCAGGTGCTAGGGTACCCTCTCTTTCTCTGTTTCCGTATTAGGTTTAATGATTTTTATCTCTTTTTCTCTCTCCTCTCTCTCTCTCATATTTCTTTTTCGCTCTCCTCTCCATCTCATTTCCTTTTCAGTCTCATTTCCCTTTCTCTCTTTCTCCCTCTCTCATTTCCTCTCCCTCTCTCACCCTCACCCGCTCTTTCTCTCTTTCTCTATTAGGCTTAATGATTTTTTCTCTTTTTTCTCTCATTTTTTTTTTCTCTCCTCTCCCTCTCTCATTTCCCTTTCTCTCTTTCTCCCCCTCTCTCATTTCCTCTCCCTCCCTTACCCTAACCCTCTCCTTCTCTCTTTCTCTATTAGGTTTAATGATTTTTTCTCTTTTTCTCTCTCCTCTCTCTCTCTCATTCCTTTTTCTCTCTCCTCTCCCTCTCTCATTTCCCTTTCTCTCCTTCTCTTCCTCTCTCATTTATTGTCCCTCCCTCTCCTTGACTCTCTCTTTCCCTCTTTCTCTATTAGATTTAATGATTTTTCTCTCTTTTTCTCTCTCATTTTTTCTCTCTCCTCTCCCTCTCTCATTTCACTTTCTTTCTTTCTCTCCCTCTCTCATTTCCTCTCCCTCCCTCACCTTGACCCTCTCTTTCTCTCTTTTTCCATTAAGTTTAATGATATTTTTCTCTGTCTTCTCTCTCTCAGTCCTTTTTCTCTCTCCTCTCCCTCTCTCATTTCCCTTTCTTTCTTTCTCTCTCTCACTCATTTCCTCTCCCTCCCTCACCCTGACCCTCTCTTTCTCTCTTTTCCCATTAGGTTTAATGATCTTTCTCTCCTTTTCTCTCTCCTCTCTCTCAATTTTTTTCTCTCTCCTCTCCCTCTCTCATTTCATTTTCTCTCTTCCTCTCCCTCTCTCATTTCCTCTCCCTCGCTCACCCTCACCGTCTCTTTCTCTCTTTCCCTATTAGGTTTAATGATTTTTATCTCTTTTTCTCTCTCCTCTCTTTCTCATATTTCTTTTTCTCTTTCCTCTCCATCTCATTTCCTTTTCACTCTTATTTCCCTTTCTCTCTTTCTCCCTCTCTCATTTCCTCTCCCTCTCTCACCCTCACCCGCTCTTTCTCTCTTCTCTATTAGGTTTAATGATTTTTCTCTTTTTTCTCTCATTTTTCTCTCTCCTCTCCCTCTCTCATTTCCCTTTCTCTCTTTCTCCCCCTCTCTCATTTCCTCTCCCTCCCTCACCCTAACCCTCTCCTTCTCTCTTTCTCTATTAGGTTTAATGATTTTTCTCTTTTTCTCTCTCCTCTCTCTCTCATTCCTTTTTCTCTCTCCTCTCCCTCTCTCATTTTCCTTTCTCTCTTTCTCTCCCTCTCTCATTTCGCGTCCCTCCCTCACCTTGACTCTCTCTTTCTCTATTAGATTTAATGATTTTTTTCTCTTTTTCTCTCTCCTCTCCCTCTCATTTTTTCGTCTCTCTTCTTCTTCTCTCATTTCGCTTTCTTTTTTTCTCTCCCTCTCTCATTTCCTCTCCCTCCCTCACCCTGACCCTCTCTTTCTCTCTTTTCCCATTAGGTTTAATGATCTTTTTCTCTCTCCTCTCTCTCAATCCTTTTTCTCTCTCCTCTCCCTCTCTCATTTCCCTTCTTTCTTTCTCTCCCTCACTCATTTCCTCTCCCTCCCTCACCTAACCCTCTCTTTCTCTCTTTTCCCATGAGGTTTAATGATATTTCTCTCTTTTTCTCTCTCCTCTCTCTCAATTTTTTTCTCTCTCTCTCCCTCTCTCATTTCGTTTTCTCTCTTCCTCTCCCTCTCTCATTTCCTCTCTCTCCCTCGCCCTCGCCCTCGCCCTCTCTTTCTCTCTTTCCCTATTAGGTTTAATGATTTTTCTCTCTTCTCTCTCCTCTCTCTCTCTCATTTCCTGTCCCTCCCTCACCCTGACCCTCTCTTTTTCTCTTTCTTTATTAGATTTAATAAAAATCTTCTCTTTTTCTCTCTCCTCTCCCTCTCTCATTTTTTTCTCTCTCCTCTCCCTCTCTCATTTCCCTTTCTTTCGTTCTCTCCCTCTCTCATTTCCTCTCCCTCCCTCATCCTGACTCTCTCTTTCTCTAATTTTCCATTAGGTTTAATGATCTTTCTCTATTTTTCTCTCTCCTCTCTCTCTCATTTCTTTTTCTCTCTCCTCTCCCTCTCTCATTTCCTTTTCTCTCTTCCTCTCCCTCTCTCATTTCCTCTTTCTCCCTCGCCCTCACCCTCACCCACACCCTCTCTTTCTCTCTTTGCCTATTATGTTTGACATCTTATCTCTTTTTCTCTCTCCTCTCGTTCTCTCTTTTTTCTCTCTCCTCTCTCTCTCTCATTCCCTCTCTCTCTTCCTCCCCCTCTCTCTCTCATTTCCTCCCCCTCCCTCTCCCATTTCCTCCCTCTCCCTGTCTTTCTCCCTCTCCCTCTCTCTCTCTCTCTCTCATTTCTTCTTCCTCTCTCATTATATACAAATTATACAAAAAATAAATAAATAAGAGAGAATATACTCTCCCTCCCTCTCGTTCTCTCATTTCATCCCCCTCCCTCTTCCATTTCCTCTCTCTCCCTCTCCCTCTCCCTCTCTTTCTCTCTCTCTCTCCCATTCTCTCTCTCCCTCTCTTTTTCTCTCTCCTCTCATTCTCTATTTTTTTCTCTCTCCTCTCCCTCTCTCATTTCCTTTTGCTCTCTTCCTCTCCTTCTCTCATTTCTTCTCCCTCCCTCTTCCTCTCTCATTTCCCTATTATGTTTTCGTCTCCCCCCCTCCCTCTCCCTCTCCCTCTCCCTCTCCCTCTCCCTCTCTCATTATATACAAATTATACAAAAAATAAATTAAAAAGAGAGAGAATACACTCTCCCTCCCTCTCGTTCTCTCATTTCATCCCCCTCCCTCTTCCATTTCCTCCCTCTTCCTCCCTCTCCCTCTCCCTCTCTTTCTCTCTCTCTCCCTCCCTCCCCCTCCCTCTCCCATTTCCTCCCTCTCCCTCTCCCTCTCTCAATATATATACACAAATCATATAAGAAAAAGTAAAAGAGAGAGAGAATGCACTCTCCCTCCCTCTCCCTCTCTCATTTCCTCCCTCTCCCTCTCCCTCTCTTTCTCTTTCTCTTTCTCTTTCTCTCCCTCTCTCATTTCCTCCCCCCTCCCTCTCCCTCTCTTTCTCTTTCTCTTTCTCTCCCTTCCTCTCTCTCTCCCTCTCTTTTTCTCTCATTTCCTCTCCTAAACAAGCAAAAGAAGGAGAGAATTAAACCCTAAACAAGTAAAAGAAGGAGAGAATTAAACCCTAAACAAGCAAAAGATGGAGAGAATGGACTCACCGTAAAGATATGGGGAAGGTTTGGCGGCTCTCTTCGCGTGACAAACACTACAAGATATAGACCTTATACCGACGTTTAAAGCGAAGAAAATACAAACAAAAAAATTTACCCTCGATGTTGCAAAAAGCGTCGTTATTGACGAAGCCATAGAAACGTCGCTATTGGCATCGCTATATGCATCGCTATATACGTCGCACAAATGCGATGCATATAACGACTCATATAGTGACGTAACTAGTAAATTTGCGACACACATGGCGACGCCAATAGCGACGCGAGCACTAAATTTGCGACGCAAATAGCGACGGCAATAGGGAAAAAAAAAATTGTGGCAGGGCAGCAAGCTGCCCTACCACATATAGCACTGTGTGTTGTATGAGAAGCATACAAAATAGTTTTTGCACTACTGCATACAAAGCGCTTGCAAACAAAAAGAATGTATACTGAAATCATAAAATTGATACATGAAATAAATACATGATCGCATAAAATGTGATTGGTACAATCATGAAAGGATATCACTAATACATAGAAAATGTCTACATAGATCAGGCGACTAAAAACTAAAGGTGTGTGAGCTCCAAGGATCCAAGGGCGAGCTACAAATCCTCATCCCCCGAAAGCTCGTCCCGTCGCAAAGGAGCATCGAACGGATTCTACAGAAAAAGAAACAACACATCAATCCACCATACAATAATGCATTCAAATATCTCATGGTAACTACGAACAAGAAAGATGAGTGACTTACAAGGCCGCCGCGTCTATATAATCGGTCGATCAATGCATTGAGACCGTGCCTCTCTGTATATCGAGTCTCAAGGCCTTGCGGATCGCAATTTGTAATGGAGTGTTGCAAAGAAAACAAAATGCTAATTGTTAGAAACATGATTGTCAGTACAAAGAATATTTCAAAAAAACAAACAAGCAAAACAAAAGAGAAACTTACAAAGTCCTCCAAATATATCCTGTGGCCGCCACTCCCAAGATGATGGACCACTCTGGCCTCGAGTCGTGCCCTCGCCGCCTCCCGCTGCTGACTCCAACGTCCTGGCGAATCTGTAGCCTCCTCCCTCAGTCGGCGCCAGTCGTCTGCATCTAACCACTCGGGCTTTGCAGCCCCACTCTTGATTGCCTTGCGTGCGTCGGATCGTCTATGTGACATGTATGCACGTATGCAATCCATCATCCAGCCCGTAGAGAATCTATCTACTACGGCTGGCACCGGAAACTCCTCCTGCAAGGATGCTACTATGTAGTCCTTACTCCCCTCTGGTATGTTCTTTTAATAATCCAGGACGTTGTGTCGAAAAACTTGTTGGCACAACTCTCTCATGCGAGCCATCACCCTCCTCCCCTCATCATTCATGATGATGGCTCCTGACCTACTATCAACCAGGTATCCATAACCCCTAGGAGTCTGCCTAAGATGGGTCCTCTCCCATCTCCGTCCACGCTCTTGGGCATATCCAGGAGACCCCTCTACATCGGGTGTACCGACGGGGGTAACCTCTCTCGAAGTGACACTCAAACGGGTGCCACCAAAAGGGGTGCCACCTGCTGATAGCTGCACAAAAGCCGGAGTAACTGGAGTAGACGTCCCCATAGGTGTGACAAATCCTGGAGGTGACGCAGCTCCAGCTGAACAACGAGACGGAGACACCACATCCGTGTCTCCACAGCAGAATCCCCCTGATCCCGATGCAGTCCCTCTCTCTAGCCCAAGTCGTGAGCGTCGAGATCGTCTGCTCAAAGCTGAAGCATCTGATCGCGCTAAAGTAGATCTAGCAGAGCGCCTTGACGAAGAACGAGACAGCTCTTGGTCTGCCATCTCTCTATATCTCGCCAGCTTGTCTGGAGACATGCGTGCCATCATGTCCTCAAACTCCTCATCGCTCATCCCTCGACTCATCCTGAAAATGTCACCTGCACAGATAAAAAATGGTGTTAGAATAATCAATTTAAACTATACTAAGCACAGTAATATAAATCATTTTTAAAAAATCCCTCTTAAAATGCATATCTTATGTACCTTTATGGAAGATCTAAACAACGAATTGAGTAATATAATTCTCCAAGAATGAAGTATCCTATGGTCCCATGTTAATCTCCTGACACAACTTTGCATACACTAGAAGGTCGATAGACATGTCAGCACAAAAGAATGAGTCTGCCTCGTTCTCAAAGAATTCTTGGACTCCTGTATTTCCATCATTGTTAGCCGATGCGGGCTCCAAGCTTGCGGCGGCCTCCACCCCTTGTAATATCGACCCCTCTATTTGCATATTATCTTCATCTATGCCCGGAACATCACTTTGATCATATACTCTCGCACTTCAAGGAGTTGAAGGTATAACATACCACCATCGAGGTTGTTGGGGGTTTGGATAGAAGATTACCTGTTCACAAACACGTACAAAGCGAGTTCAAACCATTGTGACATAAACCATGTCGTATTACAATTAGCAAGCAAATGACTCTATGCACCTGTTCACAATGGGCCGCCAACACAAAGTTGTCGCGCAAATCCGTCCATTTTTTTTCGGAATCTATTTCAAGAAATCCAGATGGACCTCGTTGAACTGTTGCTCCAGCTCCTCCAAGTACCACTTTGAACCATTGCACATCGAATAGTATCATGGAGAAGCTACGGTAATCCACCGTAATAATACTTTGCAAGTTCCCAAAATACTCCATCTCATCCACAACCGTGTTCTGATCCGTTGCTCCTCGCCGGCTCTCTTGCTCAAACCTTGCCATGACACCACAGTCCATTGTGGAGCGCATTTTGTCAATATGCTCCACGCGAAAATGTCGTCCACGCGACCACGCTGCACTATATATTTTGTACTGTACATTGAAACACTCAAATTAGATGTCGCATATAAAATTTAGATACGACATATTCTAAACCCCTCATCACCTTTGGACTACATCCCCTTGAGAACTCCCGCTCCTCCATTGAGACATCTGTCTCTTCGCTGGATGCTGCGGTCAAGGCTCCATGCAACAATCGTGTTGACATAAACCGCGGCATATCCTCCATGCCTTTGTGATATCGAATCGGTTGATGACGCGTACTGCGTCGGAATTCAGCTCGCGCTTCCTCTCGATCTTGCCTTGCAATCTGGTACTTGACGAGCCACGTCTCCATGGAGGCATGGTGCAACATACAAAAGCGATTCACATTCTCTTCCATTGAGGCATCCATTCTTTTTTCTACCCCATTTTCAACCACCACATCTCCAGTCAGTCTATTATCGTCCTTCAGCGTCCATAGCATTTCATTGTCTGGTTCCACCGTTGGTAGCCATTGTGAGATATGCACTAACGCCTCTGACACCAACCAACCTTCCGCCATGCTACCTTCTGGCTGAGCTCGTTGTCGCACAAAGCCTTTCAGGGTTTTCATGAAGCGCTCCAGGAAGAACATCCATTGCGTATGGACAGGTCCAGCAATCTCCACTTCGTCCACAAGATGCACAAGAAGGTGGACTTGTATCCTGAGCATGCTAGTGGGCAGGTATTTCTCAAAGAGACAGACCGTCTCCACTGCTTCCCGCCTCACGGATTCAATAGAGGATGTCTTAATCTCTTTCTGTGAGATCCATTGCACCAAAGTCGACAACTTGTAAATGGCCCCGCGAATTTCTGGAGTAAGGCATTCTGCGATCGCGATCGGTAAGACAAACTGCCACAAATGAGAAAGCATTATGAATAATGGCCACTTTTCAAATTGCAAAATGCCCACGCTAATTACAATCCATTCTGTTCACAAACCTGACATATCTTATGCCAATCATGGAATTTTAGCCCCGACAATTGGTCATCTTTAGAAAATGCGGACATGAGAGAACGCATCATACCCGTCGGAGTGCAGATAGACTTGATTACTTGCTTCACAATGCGCTCTTCTTTGGTGGACAAAACCTAAGGAGCGTGAGGAAGCTGTATTGCCCCTTCAGCACTCGACTGCGGCCAAAGCGCCTCCATCTTACCTACCTCCTTCAAATCCATTCGTGACCCTATAGTGTCTCTCTTTCCTGTGATGTGGTCCCATAGCAAGCTGCCCACATTCTTGAAAATATGCATGGGATCCAATAAGTGGTTGACCTGTAAGTGGGTCCAATATGGAAACTCGTAGAAAACTGAGAACTGTCGCATTCCATTTGGATGTGATTCCGGGTTTACCATTTTCAGCTCGTACCAGCTTGCGGCATTCATACGTGTTGGAGGTCGTCCAAGAAAACCTTCCCTGAGTTCATGATCCTCCGGCAAGAAAGCGGCGTGTCCTTGATATACCATCTTCTTCATGGTTCCTGACCTTCGGGAGTCTAACTATGACCCACACAATGGACATGCATGATAACCTGAGGTAACCAGACCTGTAAGGTGAGCCACAGCCTAGTGAATACTTGATTGAATGAGATAAAATATAGATATTACCAGCAAGAATGGAGGTCTGCTCACCTGAGCACTCTCCCAATCCCGAAAAGTCATGCATCGTCCACATGAGAATGGCTCAAATGTTGGCTGATCGCCGACCATCGCGCCTGCTCATATCTTGCATAGTGACCCCCTCCTCCCACAAAATCTTAAGCTGATCAACTAATGGATGAAGATACACGTCCATATTTTTTACTTTATAGCGGCCCGGAACGAGCAACCTAAGGATGGGATGTCCTTTCTTCGTAGAATGCCATGGAGGGATTTTGTAGTTGACAAGCACTATAGGCCACACACTGTAAGAATTCGAGCGCAGACGGAATGGGTTCACACCATCCATGGCGAGACCGAGCCGAAGATTCCTTGGCTCTCGCGCAAAGCCTGAGAAGGTAGAGTCAATGTGGCTCCATGTGTGCGAATATCCTGATATTCATTGAACTCCATCCGTGGACCTATTCTGTACATGCCACGTTGTCAAGCTTGCCATGCCGGACGTGCGAAATTTGTGGTTTATGCGGGGGATGCGCGGAAAGTGTCTGAGAACTTTTTGAGGGATGGTTTGCCCTTGCAAGTCCTGTCAATACCTGTGAGCACCACACTTTGGACATGTCTCCATAGTCTTGTATTCATCTCGAAACAGTATGCAGTCGTTGATACATGCATGGATGTTATTGTAGTCCATGCCAAGCTTCCGTAAAACATGTTGTGCATCATCACGAGACTCAGGCATGGTATTTGTAGGTGGTAATATATGATATTTCAAAAACCTGAAAAAAATCATAAAACACCTTGAAAAAGCACAATTTTTTGCAATAATACTGTAAAAAATAATAATCAATGAAGCCTATGTGCAAGGTACCTGAATAACTCGGTCACACTCGTATCGCTCCAACCATATTTTGCTTGCACACTTAAGAGTGCAAGCAATGTCTTCAACCGAGATACTCGACACCCATCATATAATGGTATGGATGCTTCCTCTCTAAGCGGGTTAGATGTCTCAACATCCATGGGAATCAATGCATCGATCATTGCCTCCATCTCAGGCTCCAAGATTGTAGGTAGGTCAGGAAGGTTGTTTGTTTCCTCTGGCATTGACGGTATAGATGGGCCTTGCGAGTGGTGGATTGGCTCCTGCAATCCATCCATCGCACATCCACGAACTCTTCTAATTGGCCGCAAAGGGTGCAGTCCCCCTTGGGTCAAGACATCACCCCCCTGGATAGAAAATTTGCCAACAAGACCCAATCTTATTGTGTATGGTTTTCAATTAGCTTGCGAGTACAATGCATGATTAATATTAACTTCAAATTACTGTTTGCTGAAAATCCGCAATCGCCTGATCAATGATCTCAAATTGAAACTCGCCAAATCGTTGTACGTGTTCTATAGACAATCGGCGTTTTCGTCTAATTGCCAACTTGCATTGAGAGCAAGGACATGGGGCACGCTAATTAAGATACGTCTCGCGATCTTGAACAATAATACCTTCTTCATTTTTCATCTTATCTACATTACAGCAAACGAGGCTTAAATGGATAGTATGGAGATGTACGTCAAGTTGCAAGTTGACCATAAATCTTGCATTGTACATAGTAGTTGAGAGATTTATTGATGTTATATCTCGGCCTTGTATCATGCTCAAGGATTTGTTTGTCCCAGTAGATAATTATTCATTATTGTAAAAAACTGCACTAGAGGGCTTTGAGTATAAGTAAGCCATTTATGAGCATCATTGAGGATCTCTTAGTCTAATAATAAATCAGTCTCAACAAAAAGCATCTTAGAAATGTGGTTTTTTGGTCCTAGGATCGCGTATTAAAATTAATGCCATCTATGAAATTTATCAACTATAGTAATAAAATTTATTTCAATCAATTCTACTCATAGTCATAAGACCTGAGAGAAAATATCCTATACTCAATTTAAGGGATTCTTCTTCTATAACAATACTTTTGGGTTCATTTTGATGAAGTACCGTAATGACCATTAGCTAGGGTATCATTTTCTTTTAGTCCTTCCGTTGACTAGTTGGCATGATTTCTAATTTGTTATGCCTATAAAGTTAATACAAAAACAATGAATTATGCATATCACAATTAGATCCCCTACTTGGACATTATGAAGGACATGACCAATTTTAAGCCATCTTAAAGAGTTACCAATATACGTGGCCCATGGCAAAGCACATTGCATACCATTATCGATAAGTCTATTATCTGCATCTTAAATCTCCTAATTAGACTTTATAAATGGTATGACTAATTTTTAGCCCCCTTAAGGAGTCGATGTAATGGTACCCATTAAAAAAAGTAAAGTGGATACCATTACCATAATCATGGATATGCTATCATTTCAATTTATGTTATCTTTCTCTTTCTCTCCCTCTCCCTCCCTCTCTTTCTCTTTCTCTCATATTTCCTCTCCCTCTCACAATATATCTTAACACTCTCCAAAAGCAAAAGGGAGAGGGAGAAAGAGAATGCACTCTCCCTCCCTCTCCCTCTCCCTCTCCCTCTCCCTCTCACTCTCTTTCTCTTTCTCTCCCTCTCTCATTTCCTTCCCCTCCCTCTCCCTCTCTTTCTCTCCCTCTCTCTCCCTCTCCCTCTCTTTCTCTCTTTCTCTCTCATTTCCTCTCCTAAACAAGCAAAAAAGAAAGTGATTCAAACATTAAACAAGCAAAATGGAGAGGGAGAGAGAGAATGCACTCTCCCTCTCTTTCTCTTTCTCTCCCTCTCTCATTTCCTTCCCCTCCCTCTCCCTCTCCCTCTCTTTCTCTCCCTCTCTTTCTCTCTTTCTCTCTCATTTCCTAAACAATCAAAAAAAAAAGTAATTTAAACATTAAAAAAGCAAAAGAGAGAGGGAGAGAGAGAATGAACTCTCCCTCCCTCTCCCTCTCCCTCTCTTTCTCTTTCTCTTTCTCTCCCTCTCCCTCTCTCTCCCTCTCCCTCTCCAACTTCCTCTCTTTCTCTCTTTCTCTCTCATTTCCTCTCCTAAACAAGCAAAAAAGAAAGTGATTTAAACATCAAACAAGCAAAAGGGAGAGGGAGAGAGAGAATGCACTCTCCCTCCCTCTCCCTCTCCCTCTCTTTCTCTTTCTCTCCCTCTCTCTCCCTCTCCCTCTCTTTCTCTCTCATTTTCTCTCCTAAACAAGCAAAAGAGAAAGAGATTTAAACCTTAAACAAGCAAAAGAAAGAGAGAGGGAGACTCACCGATGAGATATGGCGAGCGTGGGGCGGCTCCTCTTTGCGATGAAGGCTCCTTCTCTCCTTCGCGAACAATGGTGGCGGCGGTGGCAAGTCTTCTTCCTCTCCTTCTCTCAAGAGGATGTCACTCCTCTTTTCTTGCTTGGTACACTTAATGAGTCATGGGATGTATTCCACACTGCATTATGTGCCTCTACTGCTACCTTGAAATTATCTGATGTTGAGAGTGCTCTTCTGCAAGAAGAGGTTAACCTTAAGAATTTGGATGCCTCTCATGTGTCGCATGCTATGACAGTTAGAGACAAGAATGATGGATATGGAAAGCATGGCAGTGGTAGTGGTCGTGGACGGGATTCTCAAAAATCTCGGTCCAAGTCTCATGGGAAGTCACGTAGTAAATCCCATGGTAGGAATGCAGATGTTACTTGTCACCATTGTGGGAAAAAGGGCCATATTAGGCCACAATGCCATGAATTGTGCAATGAAAGGGGCAAAGATAAGGGGAAAGACAAAGTGCAGGATAAGTCTTCTGATCGCAGCATAATGCATGCAAAGTCTAGTGTTAAAATTGAAGAGATCAATGTTATGCAACCTGAGGATATTGATGATGATGATTATATCCTTACAGCTTCTTCTAGTGCTTTGTAGATGACAGAGATACACTCTATGTATGCACAGTGTTGGCTCTTGGACTCAGGTGCATCCTTTCATGTGACACCTTGCCGAGAGTGGTTTCATTCATACCATACTGTATCGGGTACTGTGCGCTTGGGTGATGACAGCTCTCTTGATATTGTGGGCATTGGTGATGTTAGGCTGCAGTTTCCTTCTGGCAGCAGCTTTGTTATGCAGGATGTACGTCATGTACCTGCTTTGACACACACTCTCATGTCAGCTGAATAGCTTGATGACGTAGGTTATCATGTATCTTTTAGAGACTCTGCATGGAAGATAACTCGTGGCAGACTTGTGATTGTGAGAGGTGCCAAGGCTGGCAGTCTCTACCCCTTGATTGTATTAGCTTCTTCCCTTAATCATGTTTTGTCCGTGGGTTCTATCCCACATGTATCTCTTTGGCATGCCCATTTGGGCCATATATCTTTCAATGGAATGAAAATGCTTTCTGGTTTGCAATACTTACCACCCCTTGATTATGCATGTTTTGATTCATGTGAGCATTGTCTTTATGGCTGGCAGACTAGGTCTATGCATAAGAAGCCTGGTAGGCCACGCATGAGTGAGCCCTTAGCATTGGTACATTTGGATGTTTGTGGGCCCATGCCTTGTGAGTCTATGGGTGGTGCAAAGTATTTTGTTACATTCATAGACGATTTTTTACAGAAAGTTTGGGCTTATTCCATTAAGCTGAAATCTGATGTCTTGGTTGTGTTTCAGAGATGGCTTGAGCATTTTCTTTATGGCAGGCAGACTAGGTCTACACATAAGAAGTCTGGTAGGCTATGCATGAGTGAGCCCTTGGCATTGGTACATTCGGATGTCTGTGGGCCCATGCCTTGTCAGTCTATGGGTGATGCAAAGTATTTTGTTACATTCATAGATGATTTTTCACGAAAAGTTTGGGCTTATCCCATTAATCTGAAATCCGATGTCTTGGCTATGTTTCACAGATGGCTTGCATTGGTTGAGAACCAGTCTGGGTATAGACTAAAATGCCTAAGGATAGATAATAGGGGTGAGTATGTCTCACGTGCTTTTGAGCAGTTATGTGTTGAGAGGGGTATTAAGTGTCAGTTGACCACCCCCTACACCCCTCCTAAAATGGTTTGGCTGAGCGAATGAATAGAACCATCCAAGAGCATGTACGTAGTATGCTTAGTCATGCAGGTCTACCACCACAGAGCTTTTGGGATGAGGCAATTAGTATAGCTATGCATGTCATAAATAGATCACCTTTTAGTGGTTTGGATTTCCAGGTTGCAGAGGAGGTATAAACTGGAAAACCTCCCTCTTATGCGCATCTCCGTGTCTTTGGATGTGAGGCATTTTGCCATGTGGCCAAGGACAAGAGAAGTAAGCTGGATCCCAAGAGTGTCAAATGCATTTCCTTGGTTATGGGGATGCAAGTGAGATGAGTTACTATCTTTGGGATCCGCACGCACGCGAAAAGTCATCCGCAGTTATGATGTAGTCTTTCATGAAGACAAAATGTATAGGCAGCCTGAGAGAGTTGTTGAGATCCGTAGGGTCATATTTCAGGAGGAGCCGAGAGCTCCCGCACAGCTAGTTGGACAGCCTATAGCTGCAGCAGATGCTCATGGTCAGGGTGTTGGACAGGCAGTTGGGCAGGCATCAGAGCCTACTGTAAGACGGTCTACTAGAGACAGACGTCCACCTGATAGATTTCAGCCCTCAATGCATTATGTCTTGGTTACAGATGTAGAAGAGCCTTTCACCTATGATGAGGCTATGTGCAGGGGTGATAGTCACTCCTGGGAGAGGGCTATGCAGTCTGAGATAGACTCCCTACATAAGAATGACACTTGGGATTTGGTTTCCTTGCCTACGGGCAAGAAGGCTTTGCCATGCAAGTGGGTGTACAAGCTAAAAAGTATCCCTGGACACCCCAAGCCAACATACAAGGCTAGATTGGTAGCAAAGGGTTTTAAGCAAGAGCATGGTGTAGACTTTGACGAGGTTTTTTCTCCTGTGGTTAAGATGACCACCCTGCGCTTAGTCTTGGCTTTGGTTGCTCAGCTTGACTTGGATTTATACCAGATGGATGTCAAGAACACTTTCTTACATGGGTACTTGCATGATGAGATTTATATGGAGTAGCCTAAGGGCTTTGCAGAACCTTGGCAAGCTGCACCTAGTGTGCAAATTGAAGAAAAGTCTTTATGGCTTGAAGTAGGCACCTAGGGAGTGGTATCATAAGTTTGATGCCTTTATGCAATCATCACAAGGCTACATCCGGAGTGCTATGGATTCGTGGTTTTACACGAAGAAAGCCCCTGATGGTTCTTTATTGATTCTGGTACTCTATGTGGATGATATGTTGATACCAGGGAAAGCTCATGATGAGCTAGATGCTCTTAAGGCTCAGCTCAAGAAGATATTTGAGATGAAAGATCTGGGATAGGCCGCTCACATACTTGGTATGCGCATTAGATGCAACAGGTATTAGGGATTCCTCTACTTGTCACAGAGGAACTGCATTCATAAAGTCCTTGAGCGCTTCTGTATGCAGGATGTAAAGCCTATTGGCTGTCCATTGCCTTCTTATGTGAAGGTATCATAGGCTGATTGTCCACAGACAGAAGAGCAGAAGGCCGAGATGGACAATATTCCCTATGCATCCGCAGTGGGCAGTCTTATGTATACCATGATAGCCACTAGTCCAAATATTTCCTTTGCAGTTGGTGTTGTGGCACGCTATACGGCTACACCTGGCAAGAAGCATTAGGATGCCGTGAAGGGTATCATGAGGTACCTAAAGGGCATTGTAGATATGTGCATATGCTATGGTAGCCAAGATACATGAGTCGTGGGGTACACTGACTCTGATTATGCAAGACATGCAGATAGTAGGAAGTCCACTTCCGGCTATGTATTCACCTATGCTGGAGGTGTTGTTTCTTGGATGTCGGGTGCAAAAATGCACAGCCCTTTCTACTACAGAGACCGAGTATGTTGTAGCCACTGATGCTTGCAAGGAAGCCATTTGGTTGGGTCTTTTAGTTGCTGACCTTGGTATTGATGCTATCCCTACACTGCATTTGGATTCTATGAGTGCTATTCAGTTAGCCAAGAATCTAGCCAAGAATTCAGTCTTCCATGCGAAGACGAAACACATTAAGGTGAGGTATCACTTCATACATGGGGTCATTGAGGACAAGTCTGTTGATCTTATCAAGATCTCGACTGACCAAAATCCTACAGATCTGCTCGGAAAAGCCTCTCTACAGAACGCTTTGCCTTTCTTAGGAGGTTGACGGGCGTGGGATGAGATGATGTCTTTCCTCATCCTGTTGTACATGGGTACATGTTATACTATCTTTTTTTTTTCTTTTCACTCCTCATTGGGGCAGAGGGCAAATTCGCCTTTAAGTGGGAGGTTGTTGGGGGTAAAAGCGCCTTTGCCTAGCCGCCCATGTATTACTACACTGACAGTCACCGCCACTGCACACTGCAGGTGGCGGGCACCCGTCACACCGTCACTTTATTCTTTATTCTTTTAGTGACAGTTTGAATAAAGGAAGGCCCGATCACACATTGTGACTGTTGGAGTTCCCATTTCTAATCTCTCCCTTTCATGCTCTTGCTCTCCCGCCATTGTTCTTGAGCCCAACCTTCGATCCGTTGCTCCCTTTCAAAAGGAGGATCTTTAACCACATCTGCTTCCTTCCTTTTGTGAGGACAATCAAGCTTCATATGCCCTAACTCACCACAAAGAAAGCACCTTCCTTCTCGTTTGTACTTTTGTATCTCAGAGGGGGTGAGAGATACTTGTGCTTCTTCTTATTATCCTCTAGCTTTGAATATTGGTCACGGGTAAAGATAGATCTTCTTCGATTAGTCATGTCTCTTGGTTGATCATAGAGTTACTCTTTTCTAACTCTCTAAGAACTCATCTCCAACTTTTGAGATGTATCAAGTGTATGCAAAATTTCAACTATAATGGCAGACTCCATCATGCGAGATAAGGTTTCATGTGGATACACCTTCATGGTTCTATGTAAATGAGGGAGTAGGCCAGCCTCAAACTTCCTTTTCTTCTCTTCATCACTGATCTCCATGAAAGAATTAACCTTGAGAAGAGTAGACAAAAACTTGTCCACATAACTAGTGACCTTCTCATGCTCTTTCTGGCCTAGCCAATCCCACTCCTTGACATCATTCTGAAAAACAGGAGGCAAGAACTGAGCAAATAACTTCTTCTTGAACTTTTCCCAAGTCATAGGTTTTCTTCCCTTCAAAATGAGAGTCAACTACTAATTGCTAGCGGTGTTTTTCAAGTGCATGCCTACATGCATTAGCTTGGACTTTTCTGCAAAATTGCGATCAGAAAAAGCAACTTCAAATTTCTTGATAAAGGCTAATGCCTTAGCAGGATCTCTCTTACTAGAGTAAGAGTCAAACTTTATGTCCTTATCCCTAGACTTGAAACTCTGTCTTCTTAAGCTTGCTCCTCTTATTGTCCCTCTTTGTCTGTTTGTAGATTGTATGAGACTTAGAACCAAGAGAGTAGGAACTAGAACTTGATGAGGAGGAGGAGGATCCTGAGTAATCAGGGGAGTAGCTGGTTGCTGAGGGAGATGATTCCATCCTTGGCCACCTCACTAAAGGTGAGGTCTTTTTACTCTTCTTGACCCGAGAGTCCTTCTTCCTTCTAGGAAGCTTCTTATCAATTGGATGCTTTTCACATTTACCATCAATTGGTGTAATGATGTTTCTTTCATTATCACCATCTTTTTTAGGATTTGGTCCTTCGTAAGTAGCTTTTTCCCTTGCCCTTAAGTTGTCAGTAAATTGATCTAGTTTGAGATTTTCCAACAAGCTATGATACTCTGTCAATGGAGCCTGTAATTGCTCACTTCTAGGCACTTCATCAGTTGCCATCTTTACGTTCTTCTTACAAGGATGTCTATTACTTTGAGAAAAGTAAAAAGACCTGCTCTGATACCACTGTTATAAGGTCCCAAATACATGCTCGACTTTCTTACGTACTTAAATATATATGGTGAATATTATGCTGGAGTAGAGAGAGAATAGATGAGGGAAAAGAAAGTTGTAAAGAGAGAGAGAGAGGTAGAGAAATTGACAACACACTAGGGACTAGAAGATGGGCTACTCCCCCCCCTTGTGGAGTTATATTATTGACAAGGAGTAAGCTCCTCCATTACACATAAGCCGGTTCTTACTTGTAGATCTTGGAAACAAGATCACGGTTCCTTGCACCGTATACAACTAGCTAACACTTGCACAACTTGGAAGTTGGCACCTTTTGATCCTTCTAGAGTGTCCTTCTCTCCTACTCAATATGTATAGGGCTCTCCTCTTAGTGCTTGATTTCAGCAAAGATTCCACAGCCCTTGCACCTTCTGTACTCCTCCTGGAACTTGATTTCAGTAGAGCTTCCGCAGCACTTGCACCTTCTCCTTTCCTCTTCGAACTTGATTTCAATAGAGCTTCCATAGCACTTGATTTCAGTAGAGCTTTTGCATCACTTGCACCTTCTCTTCTCCTCTTGGAACTTGCAAAGTGATGCTTTCTTCACCTCTCTCACACCCAAGGAGAGCCTCATCTTTTATAAGCTCTTAAGAGCTTCTTTTCTTGGAGAGAGACTACACGAAAGTTGTAGATCTCCTTGTTTCAGATAACCATCGCTTATTTTTAGAGAACTTCTTTCTATCACGAGATATTTTAAAAATGGATTCACCATGTCTTTTTTAAAAAGAATAGCTTCTCAAATTGTACCCTTAACTTGTGGTCCATGCAACCACCTTAAGGAGAGTTCATGGAATTGCCCTGGGCCTCAACCTTAAGATTGACTTCCACACAAAATCTTGTGCCTTTTTAGACCTTAGAAAGAGAAAATCACTTCTCTCCTCACTTCCAGAGAATCACGTATCTTGTCTTTCTTAATGAGAGATTTATCTCTTGTCTTTCTTAGTGAAAGAAAATACCTTAAATCTTAACTTGTAAGGGAGAAGATGACCCCAAATGAATGCACTGCTCATTACACACAAGTACACATTCGCAGGCATCCTTAGATACACATATAAATACGTATACACAATGCTAATGAACTTCCTCTTCTTAGAACTTAATCCATCTTCATTTATGTGTAACTACTTGGTGCTTGTGTACACTCTTACACTTGGCAAACACTTCTTTTTTCCTTCATAACTTGTATTGCATGTACTAGATATCCCCGTCACAGTGCTTTGATTACCCCATTAAGTGATGCACTAGGAATACTGGTCTCTAAATGGTCTCATGGCCATGCTAGACCATCATCAACACTTAAAGAAAAGTGAGTCAATAATTTATTGAAATACTTTTAAAAAAAATAGAGAATGTGTAATAAGTAATCAATTTAGTGACATCCCTTTGGCTTCTAAAGAGTTGACCTCAACTGTAGAGGGGATACATAGTCCTTAAAAAGATCTCGAAAGTCTTGTACTTCTCTCTCAGTCATAAACTAAGTGTCCAATGGGGGATAATTCTTAAACTTAACTAGATACTTCCATAATACCTTACCTGACCTTAGAGTATTGTCCTGATGGTGTTAAATTCTCTCAGGCACAAGGAACTCTTCTATTTCTTCTATGTCAGGTAAATCTTCCTTGATTGGTTCCATTGGAGGTTCCCTAATATAGGGACATAGCAAACTTATATGGAAAGCATTATTAATGTTCCAATGACTTGGTAGATCCAAACAAAAAGTCACATGATTTATCTTATATGTGATCTTGAAAGGGCCATAATAGCGATTAAAAAGCTTAACCACTTTAGCCTTTTGACCTTTCAGCATCTTCAAGCGAGCCTTCTCAAACTTAAGAAGAACATATTGTCCCAACTTGAGATCTAACTTATGACGATGATTATCAGCTTTGCGTTTATGCTTCTCTTGTGTCCTTTGGATAGCAGCTTTTACTTGAGTGAAAACTATATGAATGTCTCTAACAAACTCATCTACTGGAAAGATCCTATCCTTCGTAAGAAGAATGGGTGGTAAATGAGGCTTACCATAGATGATCTCAAAGGGTGCCTTACCAGTACTAGAGTACACTGTATTATTGTATACAAACTCTACTAAAGGCAAATACTTTTTCCATTCTCTTTAATTATCAGAGACATAGGACTTTAAAAGGTCCAAAATAGTAGAATTAGCACTTTCACTCTGCCCATTCGTTTGAGGATGATAAGAGGATGAAAACTTTAACTTTTTCTCGAGGTTCTCAAAGAGAGCTTGCCAAAAGATATGAGCAATGAATAACTTAGCCATATGATCGGTTTTGATTGTCTTTCGCAGAGGTATAAAGTGATCTTGCTTACTAAATCTATCAATGATTGTCCAGATTGCGTCGTTGATTTCTTGGGTGCAAGGAAGCTCCATGATAAAGTCCATGGCAATACTTTCCCAAAGCTCATTGGGAATAGGTAATGGCTTTAGTAGACTGGGTGGTTCATGTCTGTCATACTTTACTTTTTGGCATATCTTGCACTCGTGGACATATCTTTCAATGTGATCTCTAAGAGTGGGCCAAAAGAAATATCTTTCCAATGCTTGAGTAGTGGGTAGAATACCCCTATGTCTAGCATATGGAGATGCATGTGCTTCATCCATTACCTTGTGTCCTAATGGTAATGCTACACAAATTGCTTGATGATGATACAAATAACCATCTCGAATCATATAAGGTGTAATCGAATAACCTGAGTTAAGATGATCCCATATGGTTGAGAATTCGGGATCAATTGCATACATTTTGGGTAAATCCATGCACTCGTTATGGTAAACAGTTGTGATTGCATTCACTCGAGGTCGCCATGATAGAGCATCTGCTACCACATTCGTAGTTCGAGATTTATGAAGGATTTGAAAATGAAACATAGATATTGTGCAGTACAAGCAACTCATGGATGAGGGGTGGAGGTGACTATCCATAGACTAGAGGGCACATTGAGGCCTATATGCCTAGGTGAGGGCTCTAATTCACGAGATCCACATGTAGAACACACAAGTTTCAATCTCACTTTATGTAAAGAATGTAATGTTTGTATAAATGTGTATAAAAGTATACCATTTCCTAATTTGTCACTTTTAGATCTAACTAGACTTCTATTTAGGAGTTAATCAATACCACGCAACAAGATTCTGCTCTAGGTGATGTCACACAATAGGACCTTGCTCAAAAGTATTTATTATTGATTGTAGCCTTATAAACTTGAATATAGGAAAATTTATAAAAGACTATGACTAGGGTGTCCTAAATTGTAGCATAGCTTTCCTATTGCATACAAAAACACTACATTGCAGTTTTTAAGCCTTTGACATAACATTGTTGTTCATCTTCTGTCCAGCGCGTCTATTTGCGCATCTAACGTGCAGCATAGACGCGCTGCCAGACGCGCATCCCAGGTCAATGCGCGTCTACAATCGTGTGTAGACTACAGGTCAACCTTCTGTGCAACGCGTGTATCATCGCGTGTACATTGCAGAGCACACGCGCCAGCACACGCGCTCTAAGACGCGCTCTCAGACGCTCTGAGAGGAGACATTTTTGCGCACCTATGTCCGCGTCTACACTGAGATGTAGACGCGCTAGCAGACACACTGGGTCGGCCGATTTTAGGCCAACGACAGCCATTGACGATTTACATAATGCAATACATAATGGAATCACAAATCCTAAATACACAGACAGAGCAGAGAGAGGAAGAGAGAAACAAAGAGAGAGAGAGAAAGAGACTCACTTTGGGTGTTTGGTGTGGTGGGTGGTGGCGCTTCTCCTTCTCCTTCTTCCTCTCCTTGGTAAGTTACCCTCCCTTTATGCTTGTTTGCTTGCTTGTTGCTTCTTCTTGTTCTCCTCTTTCTTGTTCTCTCTTTCTTCCTCTCCTTGGCTTTCCTTTTTCCCTTCTTGTGTGTTTGAAAGGAAAGAAGAGGTGAGTCATGAGGAGGTGAGGCATGAAGAGACTAGGTGAGGCATGAAGAGACTGCATGTCGGCTAAACTCAAGCTTCAGAACCGCCAAAAACGCAAGAAAGGAAAAGTGCAGTTTGAAAAGAAATGATTTAAGTATGGTTTGAATTTTGAAGTGTGCATCTATTTTCGCGTGTATATGTGCGTCTATTGTTCAGATAGATGTGAATATAGACGCGAAAATAGATGCGTAAGTAGATGCGGATTTAGACGCGCATTTGGGATTTATCATAATTTGTTGTTTTTAAGATAAGTTAAGATAGTGAATTCTTCTTAAGTTTTGATAAGTTAAGATAAGTTTTAAGATGATGATTTTTGTGTATTTAAAATTAAGATCTTATGTAAACATATGAATGACAAATATTTTGATGTTGTCATGAATTAGGTTTAATCATGTCGACGTCGTCATCACCTAGTGTGGTGCAAGTTGGTGAGTGAATGAGCACATCCTCAAGTAAGGATGAAACATTGCATCTTCATAATCGAGATGCATGGCTACGACGAAAAATTAGATGCATGTGTGATCGTTGTCGAGGGTGTATTTTTCGAGCACGTCAAATTGCAATGTCACACCTCAGCTTGTATGGAGAATGGGACCAAGAAAAATCACCGGTATTCATTGTTTTTTTTACCACTAAGATTGCTAGTCTATGTTACGGAAATTATATATCAACGTACATGAAACTCCCTTTTGTGGTTGAGCAGGATGCGGTGCCACATCCTTAGATGCTCCCTCCCGGGCGTCGAGAGGCTGCAAAACGTCGACGCGAGGAGGCAGAGTCTTCAAGAAGAGTAGAGACTGATGACCATGATAGTAGCCCTCATGAAATGCCCCATCAAGTCGTAGAGATGAGATTTTGGACAACATGGTACACCATCTATTTTCACAACCGGTTCAGGGAGAAGGTCACTCTACGAAGCCAGACGATCCACTATATGTAGCATCATCTACTCCATTGTATGAAGGTTGTACGTATTTCGTTCTTCGTGCGTCCCTCGAGATACTTAACTTGCAAACAATTTATGGATGGAGTAATGTCAGTTTGGATGCGTTATTGAAGTAGGTATCAATTCAGTTTGGCTTATATATGAATCATAATATTAATTGTTAACTTCTCTATTTTGAAATCAGACAGAAATATATGTTGGTGGTTTTTTAACTCACTTTTAAAATATATGTAGGTTATTATCACAAATGCTTCCAAAAGGAAACAAATTACCAACTAAGAGAGAGCAAGCAAGACATTACTTGACATCTCTGGGAGGCCTCGATTATGTCAAGATCCATGCATGTGTCAATGATTGTGTCTTATTTCATGGGATTCATGAGTTCGCACCAGAGTGTCCTATTTGTGGCGAATCAAGATACGAAGTGGAGATGAAGTCAATGGATGTGCCTCGTAAGGTTTTGCGACATTTTCCGATTGTTCCACATATAAAACTTATGTTCAAGTGTAAGTCTATTGGAAAGCTCATGTCATGATGAAATCGGTAAGAAGTGCATTTCTCTCGATTGACTTTAAAGTATTTAGCATGATGAAATGTTTACATAATATATTGTTTGTTTGTTAGGTTCTCTATATTCTTTCGTCTTCCGTACTGGACTGAACTCAAGATCAATCACCTGTTGGACCCCATGCACATATTCAAAAATGTTGTATCTACATTATGGGATCACTTGATAGGGGCTCACGATTCAGTTAATGTAAGGGAGGATTTACGTAACATTGGTCACATGAGACGAGCCTGGCCACGAATTGGACCCAGAGGAAAGATTGAGCTCCCCATGCACCTTGGATATTGTCAAAGAACGAGGAAAAAATAGTGAAGGAACAAATATATAGCTTTTGAACACCCACAGGATGTATGAGATGTCTCAAGGGAGCCTTCATAAAGAAAAAGAAAAGAGGTGTGGAGCAACTATCTGGTTTGAAGTCCCACGATTGGCACAAAATGATTCAAGTAAGGGTATCTCTAACCATGAATATAGTAATTAGTGGCGTAACTATGTGTAAACTTTGGGGTATGATGAATTTTTCCTCAACTAATCATTTGCATCTATGAATATTGTTTACATTCAGTTTGTACTTCCTACTAGCATATCCCATTGTGCCTCCAAAGATGTACGTGATATCATTTACAAGATGGGAGAGCTTGTGAGGTCTATATACATTGTATTTTTTCATTATATATCTTTGAATTTCTACACAAAAATAAACACTTCTCAAATACATCTTGACATATACATGAGCTCGAAGGAAATCGATCCAAACACATTGCAAGATGCTCGAGTATTATCTATTGAGGTGGTTTGTTTGGTGGAGGAAATTTTTTCTCGATCCATTTTGACTACTCAATTACATTTACTCGTACATTTGATTGATGAGATCACACTTTGTGGGGCACTTCATGTAAGGTGGATGTTTTTTCTTGAGTGCTTCATGAAAACCTTGAAAGATTTTGTGAGGCAAAAAGCACAGCTTGAGGGAAGCATGGCTGAGGGTTGGTTAGTGCAATCATCCCTTGTTTATATCTCTGAATATCTTGCTGAAGTGGATCCCTCTCAACCACGACTATGGAAAGATGATGAAGACTTGAGGATGACCTCTATAGTACCTCAAGGAAAAGGAATGAGTAAAGTGCTGACAAAAGAAGAACTTCCTAAGTTAAATAGTTTTTGCGTGCTCAATAGTGATGTTATGAACAAATGGGTGACACTATATAATGAAGCAAGGGCAAGAAGAAAAAGCGAAAGACAATAATTTCGCACTAGATATGGACATAATGTCTCATTTCCAGATCATCTAAATGTGCTCCCACGTCATATTGACATAGATTGGTTACATGAGGAAATGGAGAGAATGGAAAAAGAGGAGGAAATTAATATATCTCAAGAAGAGTGGGAATACGCACGAGGTTGCTTATCAAAGGTGAGACATACTATCAATTAATTTGTTTCTATAAGTTTTATTTTATATAAATAATTGACATGTTTGATCTTTTATCTTTTACTACTAGTGCACATTATTCAATGCACTTTGGTGTGAGGGTAAGCATCTTCGAACTCAACGTATAGATGAAAAGAGAAATACCCAAGATTGTGGTGTCCTTGCTCACTTCGAGGATGCCAATGGTACCATGGAAGGTTATTGTGGCTTGATCCAAGATATTCTGAAGCTTGACTTCAGACGATTCTTTATATATGTACTGGATGTGAAGTGGTTTAAAGAAGTGGTAACAAATGGTGAGCATTGCACAATCAGACATCATCCAAGTGGTTTTGTAATCATTGACTCTACAAAATTTCACCAAAACAAGAATGACACATTAGTACTACCTCAACAATGAGAGCAGGTATATATGCAAAGGCTAATTTTTTTTATGTATACATGTGATACATATACAGAATATAATAAGTACTTAAGTTTTTTGCTTTTGTTTTTCAAATACAGGTTGTGTATCATCCAATGGTAAACAATAATCGATGGTGGTATGTCATCCCTATATCTAATCGTTCAAAACCAATATATGGTAATATTACCGACATGGAGATAGGAGATGACAATCCAACAAATAATGATGATGTGCATGATGACACCATAATGGATGATATGCATGATATAGTACAAGATGAACCTTGCGATGATGTTCAAGGAAACGCAGAAGAAGACAATAATGTGATTGTCGATGATATTGATGAAGTTATTGAGCAATATAGCAACACATTTGATAGTGGGATAGACTTATTTGTTTCGTTACCTCTTGGTAACATAGACTTAGAAGTAGATAGTTTAGCAAGGGTTGATCTCATTGAAGATGAGATAGATCATTCACTATAACATACTTAATTTGCTTATTGATTCAATATATGTGTATTCCTAATTCTATGCTTTTTATCATGTGCACACGTGCATACTCAAGAATCAATAGTCAATTTTAAAGCAAGCATTGAATTTTCCATAATAAAAAGGAAGTATCTTTTATCATCTTCAAGTACATAGAGAAATTACGAGATACATATTGCAATGCTTGCTACTAATTGTAAGGTTTCTGTCATTTGCCGCTAATTACTTATATCAGGCTTGTCAACTGGAGGAACTGCCATTCATTAGAGAGCAATGAAAAAGTAATAATTAACTCTATTTTTTTAATTCAATGATTCAATGTGTATGCTTAATTCTATGATTTTTATCATGCGCACATGTGCATGCTCAAGAATCAATTTCAGGTGGTTAAATAATTATTAACTTTGGTTTTTCAATTATGTGAATTGCTAATTTTAGGTGGTTAAATAATTGTGCGTCTGCTGGCGCGTCTATATTAGTGTCTATTTGTGCGGATATATAGACGCAAAATTTGTGTCTATTTACACGCACGTTTACACGCATTTATAGACGCTTTGATAGACGCACCCGACTTTGCGCGTCTAACGTGCGCGTCTATGCCTCGTTTCTGTTGTAGTGCTAGATATGTACGTAATGTCTCATTTCTAGATCATCTAAATGCGCTCCCACGTCATATTGATATAGATTGGTTACATGAGGAAATGGAGAGAATGGGAAAAGAGGAGGAAATTAATATATCTCAAGAAGAGTGGGAATACGCACGAGGTTGCTTATCAAAGGTGAGACATACTATCAATTAATTTATTTCTATAAGTTTTATTTTATATAAATAATTGACATGTTTGATCTTTTATCTTTTACTACTAGTGCACATTATTCAATGCACCTTGGTGTGAGGGTAAACATCTTCGAACTCAATGTATAGATGAAAAGAGAAATACCCAAGATTGTGGTGTCCTTGCTCACTTCGAGGATGCCAATGGTACCATGGAAGGTTATTGTGGCTTGATCCAAGATATTCTAAAGCTTGACTTCAGACGATTCTTTATATATGTACTGGATGTGAAGTGGTTTAAAGAAATGGTAACAAATGGTGAGCATTGCACAATCAGATGTCATCCAAGTGGTTTTGTAATCATTGACTCTACAAAATTTCACCAAAACAAGAATGACACATTAGTACTACCTCAACAATGCGAGCACGTATATATGCAAAAGCTAAATTTTTAATATGTATACATGTGATACATATACAGAATATAATAAGTATTTAAGTTTCTTGCTTTTGTTTTTCAAATACAGGTTGTGTATCATCCAATGGTAAACAATAACTGATGGTGGTATGTCATCCCTATATCTAATCTTTCAAAACCAATATATAGTAATATTACTGACATGGAGATAGCAGATGACAATCCAACAATTAATGATGATGTGCATGATGACACCATAATGGATTATATGCGTGATATAGTACAAGATGAACCTCGCGAGGATGTTCAAGGAAACGCAAAAGAAGACAATAATATGATTGTCAATGATATTGATGAAGTTATTGAGCAATATAGCAACACATCTAATAGTGGGATAGACTTATTTGTTTCGTTACCTCTTGGTAACATAGACCTAGAAGTAGATAGTTTAGCAAGGGCTGATCTCATTGAAGATGAGATGGATCATTCACTATAACATACTTAATTTGCTTAATGATACAATGTGTATTCCTAATTCTATGATTTTTATCATGTGCACACGTGCATACTCAAGAATCAATAGTCAAGTTTAAAGCTAAATTGAATTTTCCATAATAAAAAGGAAGTATTTTTTATCATCTTCAAGTAGAGAAATTACGAGATACATATTGCAATGCTTGCTACTAATTGTAAGGTTTCTGTTGCTTGCCGCTATTTACTTATATCAGGCTTGTCAACTGGAGAAACTGCCATTCATTAGAGAGCAATGAAAAAGTAATTATTAACTCTATTTTTTTAGTTCAATGATTCAATGTGTATTCTTAATTCTATAGTTTTTATCATGCGCACACGTGCATGCTCAAGAATCAATTTCAGGTGGTTAAATAATTATTAACTTTGGTTTTTTAATTATGTGAATTTCAATTTTAGGTGGTTAAATAATTGTGCGTCTGCTGGCGTGTCTATATTGGCGTCTATTTCCGCGGATATATAGACACAAAATTCGCGTCTATTTACACGCACTTTTACACGCACTTATAGACGCAATGATAGACACGCCCGACTTTGCACATCTAACATGCGCGTCTAGGCCTCGTTTCTGTTGTAGTGCAATGGACTGTGGAGTGATGGCAATGTTTGAGGAGGAAAGCCGACGACGTGCCACAGATCCAAACCGTGTAGTTGCAGAGATGGAGTATTTCGGATGTTTACAGAGTATCCTTGCAGTGGACTATTGAAGTTTCTCCGTGACCATATTTGATGTGCAATGGTTCAAGGTTACTCTCGAAGGAGAAGGTGCAACTGTTCGGCGAGGCCCAAGTGGCTTTGTTGAGATTGACTCAACAAAGAAGTGGACCGATTTGAGTGATACATTTGTTTTGCCAAATCACTGTGAGTAGGTAAGAGTACCTAATACTTGACACGCTTTAGCAATCTCAAAGAGGACTTTTATACTAATCGTAATATGGATCGGGTCGTCTTTTTCCCTAATCCGCAACAACCTCAATGGTGGTATGTCATTCCCATGACATCTAGGAGTATTCGCGTGTTTGCCAGAACCCCCGTACTGATCGTAGAAGAGACACCTTTAATAGCGGCAATGACAAAAGGCATACAAGAAACTAGGATGAACTGCCTGGAGGACCAAGACATCTCACCTATGGAGATAGAGGAGATAGAGGATGGGTTTTTTTGAAAATGAAGCAGAGTCCTCATTTTGTGGATAATTTTGTATAGATCTCCCGGTGTATACTGAGCTATGTCAAGACGAGATTGTGGAACCCTAAATAAAAGTGACTCGATCAAAACGTTCCTCCCACTACAGCAATGCCACTTTTTGCAAATCGGTTAGGACAGTTTGTATGTTTTTGGAGTATGGTGTTTTGTATTATTTATTTATTTTTAATTTTAAAATGAAGTCTTGCAAATTAAGCCTTAGTTTTATTATGTCTTGCAATTCATTATCTAATTGACTTATTTTTCCTTGTATGTGCAAGTTTAGGATTTGGGCACGAACAGCAGGATGAGTTGGGATTTTACAGATGACGACATTGACGCATGCTAGCGCATTTCTCATCGGAGCAGCTAGCACGGGTCAGAGATAGAGCTGATGCACAACTTTCCCGTTCCACCTCAGCACGATCGGCAGACTCTAGACGGTCCGATGCTTTGGTCTCCAATAGACGCAGTCGCAGGTCTCGCTTTGCTTCAGAGTCACGTGGTCGAGGAGGAGGTAGCTCCTGTTGTGGGGACGCGGATGCAGTCTCTCCCACTCGCACTGCCACCAGGGAGTCGACACCGTCTTTCACTGGCGGTGGCAGGCAGACGTCTACTGCTCCCACTCCTTCACGCACCCCACCGATCACTCCCAGGGCCGACAAGAAGTACACGAAACCCACTCCTCCAGGTATGTATTTTCACATGAAGATTTTCGCAGTAGCACTTATCAATTCATGTTGTGTTTGAAACATTTGTATTAATGTCATGAAAGTACCCATTTGCAAAATCTTGTAGGTTACTCGTATCTCATAGATAAGGCCTCTGGCCATTTATACATGAATGATGATGGAAAAGCTGTCATCTCTAGGATGCATGAGTTGTGCCAACAAGTATTTCGGCACAACATTACAGACAAGTGGAAGGAGATCCCAGATGCCAGTAAGGAGTACATAATCGATACTTTGTATCGAGAGTTCCCTCAGCCCTCTAGCAATGATAGATTTTCAAGAGGGTGGATGATGATGCGTATGCGGACTATCAGTCGCATAGGTGGTCTGATGCATGCGAAGCAGTCAAGCAGGGCAAATCAAAGCCAGAGTAGCTAGATACAGAGGACTGGAGTAATCTCCAGGATGAGGCGACATCCACTCCAGACAAGTGGAAGCAGCAGAAGGATGCAGCAAAGGCGCGCTTGGATGCAGGATCAATGCATCACCTTAGTAGCGGCGGCCACGCAACATTCGTGGCAGATCTCGTAAGTATTAATAGGGTAGAGTACTCTAATTTAATGACATCCATGTTGATGTATGTATTTCGAACATGAATCTCAAGTACGTTGTTTTTCAATATTTGTGTGCCACAGCAAGGTTTTACGAATCGCGACCCGACTGCACTAGAGGTGACATACGAGGAGAAGCATGGCTTGAGTGCCCTGATCGAGAAGCTCTATGCTCGCGGAGAACCGGTAAGTAGTAATAAATATCATTCCTAATTTGAGAAATCTGTCATTATATTTCAGTTTGTATTTGGTACTCACAATTATATATGTATTTGCTGTTGCATACTCTCTTCGATATGCCACTACAGCGAGAGGAGTTTTCTGATGCGGATGAGTCGTAGAGGGGAGATTAGGCTACATAGGATTACTCCCCATCTTGTATTATGTAAGGCCTTATGGCCTCTATCCTCCATATGTAATAGCAAAGTATATATGATTCGGACTTCTATGTTGTAGCATGACTCCATATTTGCTTTGTCGCAATAGCACTTCTCAATTTAAGTTCTATTATTTTATTTATCAATGCAGTGCACATTTGTGTTAATTAATGTCATGAAAGTACTTGTTTGCAAAGTCTTGTCATTATTTGGGATCGATTGTCTAACTTCTTTGACAGCAGGAATTGTCTCTTAGCCCTGTATGGCTCTAACTGTGGCAGGGCTGCATCTGCAACTCTGCCACAAATTTTTTTTATTCTCTGCAACCATTGGTATCAGCGTCGGAAAATAATTTTGCAATCGTAGATATTAGCGTCGGAAATTCCTCTTTAATCGTCGCTATTTTCATCGGTATTAGCGTCGGTATTAGCGTTGCTAAATAGCAATGCTAATACCGACGGTTTTGTAGCGACGCTAATACCGACGACGGGGATATTTTTTATATATAAAGAAAACGTCGTTATAAATGTCGTTATAGCATGTATATGTTGTAGTGATACCACCATTGAGGTTGTTGCAGATTAGGGAAAAAGACGACCTGATCCATATTACGATTAGTATAAAAGTTCACTTTGAGATTGCTAAAGCGCTCAAGTATTAGGGACTCTTACCTGCTCACAGTGATTTGGCAAAACAAATGTATCACTCAAATCGGTCCACTTCTTCATTGAGTCAATCTCAACAAAGCCACTTGGCGCTCACGGAACAGTTGCACCTGCTCCTTCGAGAGTAACCTTGAACCATTGCACATCAAATATGGTCACGGAGAAACTTCGATAGTCCACTCCAAGGATACTCTGTAAACATCCGAAATACTCCATCTCTGCAACTACATGGTTTGGATCTGTGGCACGTGGTTGGCTTTCTTGCTCAAACATTGCCATCACTCCACAGTCCATTGTCGAGAGTAACTTGTCGATGTGCTCTACTCAAAAATGTCATCCACGTGACCATCCTGCACTATGGACCTTATACTGGGAGAAAAACAAGTATATTAGTTGCGATTTGCAATATAGATTGTAATTTCTTGGGATTGCATACCTTGGGATTGCATCCATACCTTGGGATTGCATCCACGTGAGAAGTCCCACTCTTCTTCAGTAACTGTTTCTCCATCTTGAGATGCTTTGGTTAGGGCCTCATGTAGCCATCTAGTGGACATGAGTAGAGGCATCTCCTCTAAGCCCTTCGGATATCGAATGGGCCGTTGTCGCGTACTGCGTCGAAAGTCAGATCTTGCAAACTCTTGCTCAGCTTGAGCATCCTCATACCGTTGCAGCCACTTCTCCATCATAGCGCTATGCAGCATACAAAATTGGTTCACCTTGGACTCCATGGATGCGTCCATCTTCTTCTCTATTCCGTTTCCCACTAGGACATCTCCATTCAGACGATCATCCTCCTTAAGTGACCATATCAAGCCTTTGTCCCAGTCCACAGTGGACAACCACTCAGAAATGTACACCAAGGCCTCCAACACTAACCAACCTTCAGTCATGCTACCCTCAAGACGAGCCCGTTGTCGCACAAATCCCTTTAAGGTCTTCATGAACCGTTCAAGGAAAAACATCCATCGACTATGGACTGAACCTGCAACTTGCAATTCATCTACATTATGCACTAGAAGATGGGTTTGTATCATGAGCATGCTAGTGGGAAGATACTTCCCCAAAAGACAAGCAGTCTCTACTGCCATGCATTTCGCGGATTCAATCGATGATGTGTGAATGTCTTTTTGGGAGACAAACTCAACCAACTTGGACAATTTGTAAATGGCTGTCCGTATCTCCGATGTCAGAGACCCCGCGATTGCGATCGGCAATAGAAACTGTGAAAACCATGTAATTAATATTGTGTATAAACAAACGGAGATTCTGAAATCTAATATGCAGAATCATGCCATACGCAGCCTCATACCGTACATACCTGACACATCTTATGCCAATCATGGGATTTGAGTCCTGCCAGTTGGTCATCCTTTGTGAATGTTGTCTTGAGAGAACGCATTAGGCCAGTCGGCGTGTGAAAGGACTTGATGTTTTCCTTTACTCGTCGCACTTCATTGCCAGACAAAACCCAAGGAGCGCGCGGTAATTGCACTCGACCGTTGACGCCACTTACAGGCCAATATGGTTCCATCTTTTCCACTGCTTTCAAATCCATGCTCGCTCCTAATGTGTCTCGCTGCCCAATGAGGTGGTCCCATAGCAAGCTACCCACATTCTTAAAAATGTGCATGGGATCTAAAAGGTGGTTAATTTTCAATTTTTTCCAATAAGTCAGCTCATAGAAAATTGAGAAGCATCGCATTCCACTAGGAAGCGAGTCTTGGTCCACCATCCTGCGATCAAACTAGCTCAGTGCGTTCATTCTCGCAGGAGGGCGACCAAGAAATCCTTCTCTCATGACATGACCCTCTGGCAAAAAAGCCCGATGTCCCTCAAATACCATCTTCTTAATAAATTTTGACATACGAGAATCCAACCTTGGTCCACATAGAGGACATGCATGGTAACCTGACATGACTAGCCCTACAGAACACATATGTACAATGAGGCATGTCATAACACCAACATCGCTCAAAGAAAACTAGCAAAATAAGAAAATACACTTTACCATAGCATTCTCCATAACCTGGAAAGTCATGCATAGTCCACATAAGAATTTCCCTTATAGTTGCAGATCGCCTACCAATATGTTTGCTCATGTCCTCCACTACAATTCCCTCCCACAACTCCTTTAGCTCATCAATCAGTGGAGAGAGGTAGACATCCATATTCTTGACTTTGTATCGTCTAGGCACAAGCAAGCTGAGCAAAAGGTGTCCTTTCTTGGTGGAAAGCCATGGTGATATATTGTAGTTAACAAGGACCATCGGCCATACACTATAGGAGGTGGAACGTAAACCAAAAGAATTTACCCCATCCATGGCAAGACGGAATCGTAGATTCCTCGCCTCCTTTGCAAAGTCAAGGAAAGTCTCGTCAATGTGATGCCATGCTTCTGAGTCAGCTGATGTACGTTGTACACCATCAGTGGATCGATTTTTCGCATGCCATGTAGTCAACTTTGCAAAACTCTTGGTCCGAAAAATGTGACAAAGACGCGGTATCAGCGGAAAGTGCCTCAAAACCTTCTGCAGAACAGTCTGTCCTTGCAAGTCATTTTGATACCTGTCCGCACCACACTTGGGACATGTGGCCAATAATTCAAACTCTCCCCGAAAGAGAACACAATCATTGGGGCAAGCATGAATGGAATTATAATCCATGCCTAGCTTTCGCAGCACTTGTCTTGCATCATCACAAGACTCAGGCATCGTGTTTTGGGTAGGCAAAATGTAAGATTTCAACGTTCTACATATTGCAATGAAGCACATTATTAGAGTACTACATAGCACATTTTAATGGCTTTCAATAAAGAATCATACACATCATAATATACCTGAATAGCTTTGTCACACTCGTATCGCTCCATCCATACTTTGTTTGTATGCTCAACAATGCAAGAAGTGTCTTCAAACGGGATACCCGACTCCCATCATACAATGGAATGGCAGCCTCCACAATTAAAGGATCTTGGGATTCCGAGTCCGTCGGAAGCAATGATTCAATCATGTCCTCTAACTGGGGCTCCAAAAAAGCAGGAGGATCGTCCATGTCTCTAACATTCTCACCCATAGAAGGGGGTTGAGAGTTATCACCTTCTATGAGACAGTTAGTTATCTCGGATGGCATTTGTATAGAGCGCGGATGAACCTGTCTTACTGGACACAAGAGATTTGCGGACTACAATGTATCGACATGGCCCTGACCCTGTAAAGGACGTTAAGGAGCTAACTTCTAAGATAACCCCTAACTGTTATACTTAAATCAATTACATGTAATATAGTAATGAGAGAGAACTTACCGCAATCTTGTAATTCAAGACTACTTGGTCGATTATCTCAACTCGAAACTCTCCATACCGTTGCACATGCTCTATGGAAAAATGACGTTTTCGACGAATGACCAATTTGCATTACGTGCATGGAAAGGGGACACGTTGATTGAGCCAAGCCTCACGATCCCCACCATGTTGGTCGTGAGTGCTAGACATCTTGGTTGTGATGTAATGGAATGATAATTTAATAAGGATTCTATATTGTATATTGGAACCACTCCACTATATATATTTCAAGTCTTTTTTAAAAAATTTTCGTACCTATCTCTTTGTGTTCGGCTCTAAACTTATCTATCTTTGAGGTCGGCTCTAAACTATACTCACACACATACATTTTTATAACAGTTAATAGATCTTCCATTATGCCTTGAAAGGCACAACTCCTTTTGAAGCCTTTATTGGTCAAACGCTAGTCGTGAGTTGTTTGAAAATTTTTGGAAGCATTACTTATGCTCATAGAAAGAAATTAGACTCTAAATCTCTCAAACGTATTCTCATGAGTAATAGTAACATCACCAAATCATTTTACTTTTATGATCCTAGAAAAAGAAGTATTTCTACATCTAGAAATATCATTGTGGATGAATATGTAGTTTAGAAAGATCTTGCAAAAGATACAATCCAATCAAAACAAGCATCTCATTTCTCTTTCTCTACATCTCTATCTCTCTCACTCTCTCTCTAAAATTATAATCAAGCAAAACAAGCTCCATTTCTCTTTCTTTCAACACTTCCTACCCTATATACATTGCAAAGATTGAAGAAAAACCAACACTTTCTAACCTACATTGCAAAGAATAAAAACCAACATAAGAAAAAATTTGAAAACACTCGCTTCCATTTCTCTCTCTTTCAACACTTCCTAACCTACATTGCAAAGCAACACAGAGCAACACAAAGATCGAAGAGAAACCAACATTTCTAACCTACATTGCAAAGCAAAACAAAGATTGTAAAGAAACCAAAATAGGGCATACCGTCATGCTCTCTTCTTCTTCCATGACCTCTTTGTGCGGGCGACGCTCCTCTCCTCGCGTGCGGCTCGCGGCTTGCTTCCTTGCTCACCTCCCTTTCTCTTTCTCTCCGCCGTCGTGCGCGCATTTGAAAGAAACATTTGGGTTTCCACGAAATATTACCAGAGTAAGTCGTCGCTATTAGCGTCACTATTTACGTCGTTATTTGCATCATTAAATAGCGACGCTAATACCGATGCATTTTTTGACTTAAAATATTTCGAGGATTAGCGACGTAAATAGCGATGCCAAAAAAAAACGTCTCTACTTAGTGTCGCTATATGTGTGTACCCTTGTAGTGTGTGTTTTTACCATCAAGTGCATACTTATGCTTTGTTTGCAACTAGTGTAATTCTATGGAGCATATCTTACCTAAAGTATCATCCTTCTTAACTTCCAAAACTTTTCCTATCCAAAATGGATGACCCATCTCATTATCCTCAACCAATGTTGCCACAAATGAGCCCACCTTAATATCATTAATATCACCCTGCCATATTTATTGTAGCTTCTTAGTTGTTGTTCTAGATCTTCTATTACCAGTATACATTTCTTGCTCCTTAGGATGTAAGGACTTTTGGATCTCCTTTGACATTTGTACATTATTCCTTGTAAGAGGATTTATAGTGCTCAAACTTTTAGGCCATGCAAAAGGTTTTTATGGATGCCAATCATCATTTTATATTTTTGTAAGTATTTTATCTTTGTCTTGGGAAAAATCATCCCACTAGGTCCCATCCAATGTGCTTGCATACTTTGTTGCTTTCTTAATTAATTGCCTTCGTTATTGTATACATTTGGCATAGTCGATATCTTGTCTCTTCTTGGATCCTTCCTTTCCTTCTTTGATGGAATCCAAGGGTCTTATTTTACTTTAGGCATTATAGTATCTAGGATATATCTCAAGAATCTAAGTCCCCTTGAAGGCAATCACTCGTTACTAAAAGAGATTGGCTTTCTATATAGATGAAATCTACCACCTTCCTTTTTCCTCTTTATTAGAAATGCATGCTAAAAGCTAAGGTTATTTAACATGGGCAAAGATTTTACCTTTTTTTCCTTTGATCCATGTGCAAAACGTTTGACAACTGGTTTTGGTATATGAGCATCCTATATAATACATATTATTTCGGGCAAGCTAAAAGCAATGTGTCGAGATGTTCAGTTAGCAAATGTGCTGAAAATTTGATCAATATGATCATGTGTATTAACCACCATCAAAAAATCCACTTTACTTTTTGAAATATCCACATGTGTACAAGATTGTTGAGGTAGCCTAGAACTGTTTGATTTTAGTTCTCTATTATGTTATCCAAAACTGCAAATAAAGAACAGGTGGTAAAGCACCCTTCCAGCCAAAGAGTAGAATATTCAAAATTGTGATCATAATGTTAGGATCATTATGAACAATTGGATAAGAAAAGAATACTCTAGAATGAACTCTTCCATGGTACACAAGGCATGCCATGAAATTCATTTGAACTAGAGTTTCTTTACTCACATCCTTTAGAAGATGAAGAAAGGAGGTAAGTGTGATTTGTTCTAGTCTATACCATCAATGTAGGTCCAATATATCTTTTTGGTATAGCAAAACACATATGCTTATGTTGCATGGCCTTTTTTCTCTCTATTGATTGCTCTTCCCAATGAATTTGTAGTGCTTCCTTTGCCATCAGAAGGTCCTCATAATCTCTTGCATTTTTTCCTTGAGCTTTTAAATTTCAACAGATGCTATATACTCTGAGATATTCTCCCATTCCAACTTTCCTTGGGATTGATACATTGCTAAAGAGTGACTTTCAAAATCTAGTGAAATGTGGATAGCTAACAAACTTGTCTAAATTTTGAAGCATAAATTGCTTGTAGATGTAATATAGTTCAATCCTAGTAAAGTTTTTTGCAAGATGCAACCTCCCTAATGTTGGTATAAATTCACAATGGGCCTTAAAGAACATTTCCATTCAAGAAACTACAACCTTGCCTAGAGGGCCAATGGTAACACTTGGTTCAAGTTTATATCCATCATACTTACACATTCAACATTTAACTCTTTTAAGGTGAGACTCAAGACTATTTAAAATATTGTCCTTCAAATCATTGTGCTAAAAAAACAATACTCAAACCTTCCACATACCCATAGTATCAGTATGGATGAAAGAAAAGCATCATGTTGATTATACATCAAAGAAAAATAACATTGTGGAGTGCCTTCAGTTTTCTATAACCATATGTAGTAAGAGAACTCTTTTGGCAACAATCACATTGCAATGCATATTTAATTTGTGTATCACTTACAAGTAATCGAGCATGTGATGCGAGGAGGCATATTCCACGGTGGATTCCATGAGATCACAGTGGATTCCATAAGGTTTTGTGGTGGAATCCGTAAAACTATATTTACTTTCGAGACTCATACACAAGATGGATTCCTTGTGCGAGAAGTTGACAGGGATGCCTGTCCTTCTCGGGCATCATATTAATTTAATGTGCACGTGGGTGACTCCACAATGGGTGATTCCACAAAATACATATTTAAATTAATGGACGTTTATGAGTTTAGAGTACACTCATATTAAATTAAGGTTAGGACAGAGTTTCAAACTATTTATTTCTTTTGTAGCTAAAGACTGCTAGGTATTCACTTTTTTCGATTAAATTTTATTACTTTCTAACAATTGTGAATGCTTCAGTTCATATGCACAGTAGGCGGCGATGGCATTTGGAAGCAGTGGTGGGGCGATAGCGCGTATTCAAAGTACTTAGAAAAAATTATCATTTTTTAATGGATGCGCATCTTATTATTAAAGACGTGGCGCTAGTATTTATTTAGATGCACTTGTTTATTAAAGTACTTGACAAATACTTATTATTTTGTATGCACATGGGCGCATGGTTTAAATATTTTATTATTGGACATTGTATTTGGGTACAACCCGACTCTTGGGCTGCCCAACCGCTTTATTCTTTATTTGGACAAAAGCAAACGCAAAAGCTAAAGCATGCTTATTTGTAAAATTGGGCTATTTTGGAGCTTTGAGAGGAATAAATTTATAAATACTTGCCTTGTGCAGCGCTCACACAAGGCATGGGGGGGAGATCGTACCCAATTGGTCTTTTTGTCTCGTGTTGTGCAAGTCTATTCTCTTGGATATTAAGCTTAAAGTAGAGTTCTTTGTTCTTGGGGACCTTCCGGCGCTCGCTACGTACACATCCATCATCCAATTTACACACCAATGGTATCAGAGGGAATTTGAGATCAAGGACTTCTAATCGCTTACCATATTGCACAAAGGTAAAGCTCCTAGAATGAGCGGGCTCTACAGTCAATCCATCAATATCAACGTGTTCTTGGTAGTGAAAACCCCCTGTTATGCTATTAGATCGCATAGGACCACTCTCTGTTCGATGGAGGACCACTCACGAAGCTCCTTTGTAAATACGTTTTTTTTTCTTTTCTCTCAAACAAAAGACAGAAAATTACCAAGTTAAATATCAATCATTAAGCTTATTGTTTAACCTTAAACCTTAAAGACCCCAAAACTCAATCGTCTGTGGCGGGAGGACGTACTCTAGGATGACAACGTCGACGAAAAGCTATCGCCGTACTGAATGTTTGATCAAGATTGATATAAGCTTTTTATTGACAAAGCTTAAAGCTAAGCTTTGGTAAATCTTAGAAGTTTCATTAATAATCTTCTTCTCAACAAGCGTTCACACTGAGTCAATCCCAAAGACCTTTCCAATCTCCCTGCAAGCCTTTGTTCACACCCGTGCTACGATAGAGATAATTTTCAGCAAGCAGATTGCTATACGCAGTCTACACGGACAAAGTATTTGTTGGAAGAAGGATTTCATCAACTTCCATACCCGCAAAAAGAATATTGCAAAAACTCATTTATAAAAAAAAGCAATCCTTGTAAACCCGACTTTCAGCTATGCTCATCTTGCTAACAAGATTTCGAGTGTGTAAGGTTATTTGAAATTTTGCAGGATGACCGATCAAAATATGGAAGATTTTATGGCCAAATGTGATTTATCGAAACCAACGATGGAGCAAAACCTAGACTTAATTATAATGCAGCTTCAAGAGGAACGAAGAGCATGTCAAACTTTGCAAGCTCAACTGGTCACTCTTTAACGATCTACTGTCGAACAAGATGGACCGCAACACGAAGATGTTATATGACGTACAATCGATGCGGCACTCAAAGAACAATCTATTCAGAAAGCAGCCAAGATAAGTAACATAAATTTGAAATTCTATGCTTTTAATGGGCTACGTGATGGAAAGACTGTTCTTTTCTTTATGAGTAAGTTTGATGATTATTTCCATGAAGAACAGTATGCTGAAAAAGACAAACTCAAGTGTGTCACGAACCATTTAGTGGACAGAGCATCGCTATGGTGGACTGTTTTCCGCAAAAGTATTGATTGTCCTACTACTTGGGAAGCTTTTCCAAAGAAATTTTTGCAAAATTTTCTTTTACCTCAATTCCACGAATACGCAATCAAACTGTGGGATCTTCTTCAACAAAGAGATCGTGAGCCTATGTCCCAATATACCGAGCGCTTTTGGAATGCCTTATGGCAACTTCGAATGCTTAAAGATGTACTTGAGGCGATCCATAAGTGCAAGTTTATGTCTAGTTTGCTTAGTCAGTTCTATGCAAGAGTAAACATGTTCAAGCCAAGGACTCTCAAGGATGCGATTTCTTTAGCCCATGATACTGAAGACAAAATTCGAGGACGAGAGAAGTGACCATAACAATTCCCAACTATCGATAACTTTGGTACAAAGTAATTCAATTCTACCTTTCGAAGATTTAATCAAAATCCTTTATTCCATCTTCTTTCCGTAAATCCCGGATGCGCCCCCTTCTTTACCATCCAACACAAATCCAAGTACTAAGCTATCTTTCCAAACATTCCTAAACTCCCAGCTATTAGCTATAATGTTTCCAAAGCCAAACCCATAGTCTACTACAAGTGCCATCAATCTCGACATCTAGCAGTAAATTGTCAATCCAAAAAGCCAATTGTTCATATCAACTACTTGGGAGCGACTAAAGATGAAGACCATGAAGACATGCTTGATTTCACAGAAGATAATGATGATATCGGTACTACATCAGATACTTTACCAAGTATGCCAAATCCTCATTTCGTATTAACGATGAAATGTCTTGTGCATGGTAGAGAAAAGATTGTGTTACATGATGATGGGAGCACACACAACTTTATTTTTACAAAATTGGTCAAAGAATTGAATTTACATACTGTCTCGACTCATTATTGTATCAAGGCTGCATTCTTAGGTACTAGATACAATGGAACACAAGAAGTTCATGACTTAGAAATTAAAATCGTCGATTATATTGAGCACAGAAATTTCTTAGTTATGCCTTTGCAATCTAGCAACATTATCTTAGGAATGCCTTGGCTTCATAAATACAATCCCGATATAGATTATTCCACACATTAAATGAATATACATTCTAATGGGAAACAAATCACATTACATGGTACTCACACTTTTGATAATTTTCCATTGCTTAGTCAAACACAACTAAAAGTGCATTAAGAAAGGGTAGCAGATCTTGCTTAATATGGGTGAATGAAATTGAAGCTAAGAAAAATCAGATGGATGCTACACACACACAATTTCTTTCACAATTTAAAGATTGTTTTACTGTTGATTTACCACCTGGCTTAGCACCTACATGTCCTGAAGATCATAAAATAGACTTAATTCTAGGTTCTTAACTGCCATGTAAAGCACCTTATCGACATAATCAAATTAAACAGAAAGAAATTCAAACCCAAGTTGAAGAATTATTAACCCGAGGACTCATTAGGCCCAGTAGTTCTTCTTATGGTGTACATATCCTATTAGTTAAAAAGAAAAATAACACCTATAGGATGTGCATTAATTATCATACCCTAAACAAGATTACTATCAAGAATAGATATCCAATACCTAGGGTAGACGACTCATGGATAAACTACAAGGGGCCACAATATTTAGCAAGATAGATCTTAAATCTTGATACCATCAAGTATGACTGGACACATCTAATATTTTCAAAACTGCATTTAGAACTCAATTTGGACATTATGAATTCCTTGTTATGCCTTTTAGTCTAACTAATGCACTAGCTACATTTAGTCGTATGATGAATCACATATTTTTGAAACATCAGCATGTGTAATTGTTTTCTTTGATGACATATTGGTTTTCAATAAGAATGAGAACGAGCATTACGAACATTTATCCTTGGTTTTCAAATTATTGAAAGAGAATCAATTGTATGCTAATCCTAAAAAGAGTGAATTTTTTCGAACCCACATTGAATACTTAGGACATATTATTTCATCTCACGGTATTAAAGAATATAATATTAGTGAGTCATTTTTTGAATACTAAAAAGGTGGCACCCGGATAACATGCCCATATGTTTCTCAAAACCATATGATGTGACCTATCATTGGAAAGCACCTGAAAAATGGAATCTATTGAGCTATAGAGCACTCGATTTGGAGTTATAGTGTTCAAGTTATGACAAATCCAAATATTTGACCACGTGTTCGAAACTCATGGAAAATTCCCATATTTTTCAATATGGTGTTAAAATTGATCCTAAAAATATAGAAGCAAATTTGAATTGGTAGATACCTAAAAATGTGCATGAATTACGTTTGTTCTTAGGTCTTGCTAGCTTTTATATAAAATTTGTGAGAAATTTTTCATTGCTTGCATTACCTTTGAAAATTTTATTAAAGAAATGTATTGTGTATCATTGGTCCGAAAATCAGTAAAAGTTTTTTGATTTACTAAAATATGTCTTAACACATGCTCCTGTATTGCAATTACCTGACTTTAATAGACCATTTTTCCTAGTAGTCACTGATGCTAGTGGATCTGGAATAGGAGCTGTCGTTATGCAAGATTCACATCCCATAGCCTACTCTAGCTGCAAACTTAAACCATCTGAACTCAAGTATTTTACCTATGGTAAGGAATTGCTAGTAGTAGTACAAGCTTTACATCAATGGAAACACTATTTAATGGGATCTCAATTCAGGATTAAAACTTACCAACAAAGTATCAAACATCTCCTTAGTTAGCCACAAATCTCTAATCATCATATCAAATGGGCTGCTTTTATTCAAAGTTTTTATCCACTTAACCAATATCAACCTAGAAAAAATAATGGTGCTGCCGATGCCTTGAGTAGAAAACCAACTATCCATAATATCTGTGTGATATCTTTAGATTCTTGTATCCCTATGACAGATATCTATGACCAAGACCCTAGTTTTCAAGCTGATTGGAATAGATTAGTTGCCAATAACTGGATTCCAATTGATTTATTGTCTTATTCTGATGGATTTATGTTTTATGAGAAAAGGTTGTGTGTAACTGTTCCATTTCCATCATTTGTGTTGCATGAAACTCATTGTCCCCCATACCAAGGCCATAGAGGTAATATTTCTACTTTACATACATTGGTTGAAGATTTTTATTGGCCACAGGTGGAATTTGATGTTTCTAACTTTGTATCTAAATGTTTAATTTGTCAAAGAGTTAAGCGATACCATAATAAGCAATATGGTTTATTAATGCCTTTTCCAATTCTAGAACAACCATGGAAACGTATTTCCATGGATTTTATTACTGGTTTGCCTAACACCCAAGCTAATCATGATATGATTTGAACTATTGTAGATTGATTTAGCAAACAAGCATATTTCACTCCATGCAAGAAAACATTAACTGCATCTCAAGTTGTACAATTATTTTTTAAGATTATTTTCACTAACCATGGTTTGCCAAAAGTTATTATTTATGATTGTGATTATAGATTTTGCAATAATGTTTAGACTACTTTGTTTGCTAATTTAGATACAAAGATTGATTTCTCATCTGTATTTCATCCTAAAACAAATCAGCAAACAGAAGCTACTAACAGTACAATTTTAGATCTTTTGTATCCATACAAAATTTCAAAACCACAAACATGGGATACACACTTACATTTACTTCAATTTGCATACAATAATATACCACATAGAGCTACATAGAAAGCACCTTTTCAAATCGTTTATGGATATAGATTGCCTATACCTGTTACCTCATTGTCAAACAAAGGTAAAGCTACTGATGATATTACCAAAATGCATGCTACTATTTTTTATTGAATTTGGTTACACATTGAAAAGAGAAGATTACAAAGTGTTGAGAAACACCTTGTTGTTAAGTTAGCCTCTCAATTTTATAGACCCTTCAATATCATTCACAAAATCAATGACAATGCATTTAAATTAGAACTTCTCCAACACTGGAAAATCCTCAATACTTTTCATATCAATTTGTTACGACCTTTTAGAGGCCAATTACTTGTTCATCCTATCTATGAAAACCCTCCGTTATTAGAATAACAAACTGAACTCCTTGAATCCGAAACTATTCTAGAAACTATTTATATGACCACTAGAACTGGCCCCGTATATATTCTAGATATTTGGTTAAGTTTAAAAATCATCATATTGAAGAGGTTCAAATGGATGCCCGCCCATGATCTAAGTGCTTACCCTTCATTGCTTGCTCCACATTGAGCTAATAGTAATTGAGGACAATCGCTATCCCACCCTATGGGTATGATGCCAATAGGCATATTCCACGGTGGATTTCATGAGACCACAGTGGATTCCGTGAGTTTTTATTCCACGATGGATTGCATGACGTTTTACAGTGGATTCTGTAAAACTATATTTATTTGTCGAGGCTGGTACACAAGGTGGATTCCTTGTGCGAGAAGTTGAAGAGGACACCTGTCCTTCTCGGGTGTCATGTTAATTTAATGTGCACGTGGATGACTCCACAGTGGGTGATTCCGCAAAATATGTATTTAAATTAATGAGCGTTTATGAGTTTAGAGTGCACTCGTATTAAATTAAGGTTAGGAAAGAGTTTCAACCTATTTATTTATTTTGTAGCTGAAGATTGTTAGGTATTCACTTTTTTGGTTTAATTTTATTATTTTCTAACAATTGTGAATGCTTCAGTTGATGTGTAGAGCAAGTAGTGGTGGCGTTGGGAAGCACTAGGCGATAGCACATATTCAAATTACTTAGAAGAAATTATCATTTTTGATGGGCATGCGTCTTATCATTAAAGGCGTGGCACTAATATTTATTTCAATGTACTTATTTATTAAAGCGCTTGACAAATATTTATTATCTTGTATGTGCATGAGCGCATGGTTTAAATATTTCATTATTGGACATTGTATTTGGGCACAACTCGACTCTTGGGCCACCCAGCCGCTTTATTCTTTATTTGGACAAAAGCAAACACAAAAGCTAAAGCATGCTTATTTGTAAAATTGGGCCATTTTTTAGCTTTAAGAGGAATAAATTTATAAAAACGTGCCTTGTGGAGCGCTCACACAAGGCATGGGGGGAGATTTTACCCAACTTGTCTTTTTGTCTCATGTTGTGCAAGTCTATTCCCTTGATTTTTTAGCTTAAAGTAGAGTTATTTGTTCTTGGGGGCCTTCCCGTGCTCGCTACGTATGCATCCAACATTCGATTTGCACATGAGCATGCGTCATACCATAACTTCTTCTATTCTTTTGGATAATCATTTTACCACCACATCATTCTTATGCATGAAACATCTTCAGATGATTTGTGATGTTGATAGTATGAGTGATCTACATCTATTAATGATTGCACCTCTACATAATTAAGAGAACCTCTAATGTCCTCTAAAGTATTGGGATTAAATGAATCAAAGGACAACTGATCTTGTTCCTTGATAATATTCACATAATTTTTCCTTGTAATCTAGGTTGGGCTACATGCACTTGATAAGATCTCCATGTCAAAGGATTCAAAAGATTTCTTTTATTGAAATGATAAATTATAGAAAAATTCAATAAGAAATTGAGTTATAAGAGGTGTAGATAGTTGGATTTCATAGGCCTTCTATTTATATAATGACTTGATAAAGAATAATGAGTGATAAAAGTGGATCAAATGCATCAAGTTTTAGTGGATATATTTAACATGTTTGATCACCCAATAAAGAAATTTTCCTAAGGCTATAGAGAACTTGATGTACTACATCAATGTTCTAAGAAACTTGTAACTTCTTAAAGGCAACTTGCTAGATTATGTTGAGATTTTTTAAATATCTCCTTCAATTTGATACAATGCATTGAGTTTGAGTAGAGATATATTATAATATATAGTTTCAATTGATTTAGTGCAACAAGATTCTTACAAATTATGTTAATTCCACAAGGTTACTTCAGTATTTCTTTAGTGGAAAAATTTTGAGTTGGAGGAATGAGGTTAATTCAACCATTTAGTTTGTGGCTCATCTTTGCAAGCCTACTTTATAATATAAATAGTATACACTTTGCAAACTAACTCTTTCCCATCGAAATCTCCACCACAAAAGTAAATAGGTTTTCAGCTATTGTATAAGCATTGGGAGGATATGAGTGATGACTACATGTGAAATATTGTCAAAATGCATTAGTGCACAACTCTTAGTACATGTCAGCTTACACTTCATAGAATTATTCAGGTTTGTGTGTACTAAAACTATGTATTAGCACAAATCCAAAATTTCAATTTTGCATATTAATTTTCTATTTTCAATCATAGGTTATATGCATGTACAAGAAGAGCCTAATAAAGATTGAAAAAAAATATCAATTGTGATATTTTAACTACCAATGCTATACTTACATGGAGAATGCCAATCAAGTGACAATTTGATGCATCCATCTTATGGACAACATGCATAGATGGCTTGGGCCTTGTGAATTTTCTAAAATTACTTGGTGACTATGAACAATAGGTATAGGTATCATGGGGATATGTAATAGATAAGGTCTTGTAATGCTTCACTACAAAGATTTTTGTCCACAAATAGTTTGATTGACACCTTTCTTGGATTGTAAAAAATCCTAATGGGAAGCGTCAATAGATCCACGTATAATTTTGCATATACTTTACAAAAAATGAAACACAAATTTTTGTGGATATTATAATGTGATTTATCCACAACTTTATTAGTAGTTTTGACATCATTATATATGCATTGCAACTACAATTTTTATGTTCTTTTTTACAATGTCATAAATATGTCTCTCATAGGGTAAATAAACCAAAAGCTATTAGTTTTGCAAAACAATTTTACAACTAGCAACCTTTTCGTTTTCCTATTCCCTCTCCCCTCTCGCTTTATTGTGTGATTATTTGATATTACTTTTACTAATCAAATCCACATATTATGAAAGATCACTGCACACAATCACATAGTTTGAAGTAAGAAGATGTTGAATGGTAATATACAACAACAATTATAAAGGATATGAATTGAGCCAAATATTTAAAATGGTAATTTTTTAATTGTATATTTCATGAAAATATGAAAATTTTGAAGCCATATTATCCTTTTCTTATTTAAAAAAATTCCACAAAGCATATGCAAATAGCATTATAAAATGCATGGCAACTTGCCATATTTACTATAGGAGAAATGGAGTAGCGGTGGGAGCACACTTTCATGGGGACACTTTAAAAACCATGAAACATCCCATTTAAATTTGGAGTATTACTTGGCTCCTAAAATTTCAATCAAATGCATATATAGCCAATCATGACAAGCTACAAGCGTCTTTACACTCAAGTAAAAGAGATCATAGAACATGTGTGGAAATGCCAATTCAATCTTATACTCAAAACCCTTTTTAATAAGACTTTTCTTCTTTTTGAATCAATTTGAATCCTTCTTTTCTTGACAAACACATTGAGAGATAGGTTGAGGAAGTGCTATGTCACGGACGTGACAAAAGATGAGACCATGAAATCCCATTTGAGAGATATCATACTTAAGATCTTTCATAGAGAAATAACATTTGATTTCTCACCCCCTATAATTCTTCTTAACACACATGAAGGTGAGTTCATTTTATTATTATTTCCCTTTCTCCCTTAAGCTTTTTCATTCTAACATTATTTTCCTTCTTCTTATTTCTCTTGCTTGCCAAAGGAGATAGGCTTTATATTTGTGAAGGAAGGCAAGGCAAGCTCAATAGGTTTCAAACAAGGTAAGTGTTGTTAGAGGGGTTTTAGTTGAAAGGTCATATCCACCGAGGATTAAAGAGAGAAGGAAGTAGAGAATAGGAGATAGAAGAGAAGAAGAAGAATAGACAAGAGGTACACAAGATAAACAAAAAGATGAATGAATCAAAGCACCATGTATTGATAGAACTTGAGAAGATAAACAAAATCCTTGTCTAGGACTACTTGGAAGCAATCTCCAAGCATTAGATCTCCTAGAGCTCCCTGATAGACCAAAAATGTGCACCAAACATTAGCTTCCTCTCTACTACTCTGTAAGACCACAAATCTAATGGTTCCATTGTGGCTCAGAAAAGGGGGTAAAACTGTAGGACACCTACTCAGAATTTTCCTAGATCACTCCTTCTTCTAACACATGAAATAGAGAAAAATGATGATTGGCCTATTTTTAAATGGAAATTTGGATTCTTTTTTACATTTCATGATGCAAATCATATTCATATGTGATGAAAATTTGTTTGAGCCTTGGCTGTGATATTTTTAAGGGCAATGAACTACAAATTATAAAACTCATATTCATAATTATGAGTTATTAATTCTTTAAATCTCAAAATATGTGTTTTAAATGAACGAATGATATTTTAATTGGTTTCAGGTGATCAAATCAAGTTTAAATACAATATTTTATGTTTAAAAAATTTAAAAATATATGGTTTTGAGACAAAGAAAATATTTAAAAACTAGTTTTTGTATGTGAAAATTTATGGAAAACTAGGATTGTGATTATGCAAGTATGATGGAGGTGAAGCATAAGACTTCAACTTGGTTTACCTCCATTTGTATGTTTTAATATATATTTATTACTTTTATTATGAAGAAACATACATGCAAATACCTCTTAACCTACCCATTGCAAGCAAAACCCTAAATGGTAGGGAGAGAGGGGGTTTTAAGTATTGAGAGATATAGTGGCACATAGTAGTCCGACAGTGCCTTCTCATCGCAACAAAGTCATTAGTGAAGGAAAATCATGGAAGAAATGTTTGAGCATATTTACAATACTGATTTCGTTTAAGTAAAATATTTTTGCACTCAAAGTCTGTTACTTTGCATTGCATTGTATCGACATGGTATAAAGAGAACTATCTCTTGGATGCATAACACTTGGTTTCAAATTATTGACCAATGATGAATGTGAGGCTCTCTATGGTATAGGTTTCATTTCCTTAGGTCTAATTTGGTGAGGAATATACTATTTCCTAGGACAAATATTATGAAGAGTGGACTTTGTGTGTATGTTTATATGTTGAGATGGTGCATCTGAGGCCAAATCCTTGGGATGTAGGAGGATCGTAGTGGGGCCACATCGATAAGCTAGGGTATGCTCTTTCTAGTTGTGTTACGAGGTGCTAGCCACCTATATGTTTTGAAACTCTCTAATCTTGGTGTGGGAAAGGGTATCGTGTCTACCTACGAATGCATTCTTTTGATAAATCTATTTGTAGTGTCCATTGCTCCTAGCCGTGAGGCTGTGGGGTTATTTGGGTGAGTATAGGAGGCTTGGCTAAAGCTTTATAGAGGTAGTGTCAGATCCATTTTCGGTCCAGATAGGTGGTGCTGCATTTGTCGAGAGGGAGGTATTAATAAGTGGTAGTTTCTAAATCTTGGTTAATTAGGGACTAGTTAGCTAGTTTATGCCAAAGAGCATTGAGATAGACCCATTATTCTTCAATAAATACTATGAATCAGAGATTCAAAAATAAGAAAGAGCGGAAGGGACTAGACGGAAGATTGAAATCCTTAGGAGGTATTCCCCTCAATGTAGTAGCTCGATATCCCTACAAGGGAGAGGTCTTAGTAGCCCTACTACCACAAATAGTCCATTAGGAGGAGGAAGCTCTAGTGCTCCCCTTCTCATAGTAAGTCAACCCACTTCAAGCGGGTTATAGTTGTACAGCTACAAAACCCTATGGAAAATCTAGTTGTCATTATGATACAACCTATTGCAATTCCTATAGGAATGTCGTATATGTCAACTTTATGTTTTCCTCTACTCATTTTCAATGCATTAGCGGGGGAGGGTGCAGAACTTCACATTAGTGAGTTTCAAAAAATCATGTTTAATTGTCGAATTTAGGACAAGTGACATCTAATGATATTCTTTAATATGACCCTAAATGGAGAGTTGCAATGTGGTATCAGAACTTAGAAGCCGGTACCATAACCAGAATCGACTTATTCATTCCAACCTTTCGAAATTAAATTTTCCCTGAGAGAGGTGGTGACTATGAGCTAGATGTGCTAAATGTGACATGTCAAGATCCCCATGAACATGCCTAAGCATATTCTAAGAAGATGAAAGAGATATTCCACAAATTGCAAGGCTCTATCCATATCCCATCTATTGTCTAACGGCAATACTTCTTGCATGGATTCGACTTGAATATCCAAGTGCAGTTGAGTAGTGTTCCTCTAGCGGATATATATACTGCTATAACATGAGCAAGGAAAGTAATGTCTTGCATACAAGCAGCCTACGCATTGAGGGAAAATCTAAATTTAAGCTTTAGTCCTAGAAGTAATTTGGGATTGGTTAGTCGAGATCAAGGTGTGATTAGTATCCCTCTAACCAACATGAATGGTAGAGCGTGATGCAAAATGTGCCTTTGTTGCCAGCTTCTCTAAATGTCATTAAGCCAACAACTAGCCAAAGAGCTTCTTTTACAAACCAAGGGTCAATGCAAATAGCACCCACTTTGCAGGTTGTGCAACCTAGTGGGGGGTAGCTCTTGAATCCACTGGTTATGAGTCCTCTACATCAAACATTTTAGAGGAAGTAAAAGATATGATGAAACATTATACAGATATGATCATTGAGCAATACCACCAGATTGTTATAGATGTTAAATTCCTAGAGTGTCAGCAGATTTTAATGGGTACTAAAAAACCTGATGATTTGGGTCCATCATGATTTATTTTTAATTCATGTGGTGGGAATTATTTTCCTTGTAATTGTCCTAATGTTAGATGTGATATATGTAGGAAATGATGCGCAGGACCCGGAGTTTGGTGACTTTCTTGCCCTGTGTGGCTGGAGTGACTTAGCTTAGACTTAGGTGATTAAGCTTAAAAAGCTTAATGATCATACGTCGCCTGATTTCGTGGGGGGGGGGGGCGTTTTTGTGACGGCGCGAAAAACGCGGGGGTGTCTTCAGATACCACGACTGAAATTTGTGAAGCTTGAAGCTTTTTAAAAGCTTCTAAGATTAAGCTTAAGCCTTGTTGAAGCAATTAACTTGAATATGAAGAAAGCTTATCTCTGGTTTTTCCACGACTTGATGAAGGAGATGGATGCGTGGTCCTCCGCCTGCACAGCCTGGTCCTTTGCGATCTGATAGTAGAAACAGGGGTTCTTGATCGCCAGAAGTCTGCCTGTATCGACGGTTCACGACGAGATTGACTGTAGAGCCCGATCGTTCCTGGAGCTCCGCCTTCGCTCGAGATTGGTAGTGATTGGAAGCTCTTGATCTCAGCTCCGCTCTGATACCACTGGTGCGCAGATCGGTCACAGTATGCTCACGTAGTGAATCCCGGAAGGTCCCCAAGAACAATGAACTCTACCTTTTTGCACAAAAAACAATGTAAAAGCATGAACGACAAGAAGGAAGAGACCAATTGGGTTCAATCTCCCCCCATGCCTTGTGTGAGCGCTTCACAAAGCATGTATTTTTTGTAAATTTCCATGTTCATGCTCAATAATAGCCCAATTTACAAAAATATGACAAGCTTTTTGCTTTTGAGTTTGCTTTCTACAAAAATAGAAAATAAAGCTAATGGACGGTGCCCGTAGAATCTGGCACGCCCAATCTCAATGTCCAAATAGAAATAACATATCCGTGCGCATAGGCGCATACAAAATAATAATCAATAATCGATGTCTCAATAGACATAACAAAATATAGGCGTGGCGCCTATCAAAATATAATCCAAAGGTCGAATACTCGCTAGACTCCAATACTTTCCTCCGCCACTGCTGCTATCTCTACACATCAACTGAAGCATTCACAATCGTTAGTAAAAATGCGCACTCTAAACTCATAAACATTTATTAATTTAATATGCATTTTGCAGAATCACCCGCTATGGAATCACCCACGTACACACTAAATTAATGAAACGCCCGAAAAGGACAGGTGTCCCCATCAACTTCTCGCATAAAGAATCCTCTTTGTGTATGAGCCCCGGTCATCTAAGTTTTCGGAATCCACCGTAAAACCTCACGGAATCCACCGTGGAATATGCCTCCTGGCATCAAAAATTAACTAAGGAGTGAAGTAGTCAGGGGAAAAGATAACATATGAGCAACCACTATGACCATGTTACCTAAGGAGTCTTACAAAATGACCCCCTATCATGAATTTTGTTATTTGGTTGTCTAGTCCACATTAAATCATCCTTAAGCTTGGAAGGTGTGTAATAATTATAGGGAGAACCATATGAATTCAATAGCATTGCCAAAAACTTTAAATGTCATTAATCAAACAAGAGAAAACATCCAAGAAGATGGGTAAAGGAACCATTTTCACACTAAACAAGAACTCTATCACACATCTAGTCTTATTAAAGTTGTATATCCTAGCATCACATCCTCTGTTAGATCACACCACCATCGAACTACTTTATCACTCCTACACTAGGCCTAAAAAGTTAGTCCCACTCTTTTTTTTTCACCCTTTAGAAGTGAAGCATTCAACTACTTAGTAGACGTGCTTTTTAAACCTCCAAAGTACCTATTGTGAAGAAGAGGATCCTTCATAGAGGAGCTTGAGCTCAAAAGGTGGTCAGTTTGTGAAATGCATAATATACATGGTATAGTGGAAATTCCTTGAAGTATCAACAACTTCATGATAGTATCCAAAACTCATTGTCAATGGTTTGAGATCCTCTATGCATTTTGATTGCAACAATATCATGCTATCACTTGCTGAGATTATCTCTCCTAAGAAGACAAGATTCATAAGGAATAATGAATGGATAGTAGGAAACTTAGAATTGAAATTGGAAATGTGCCCTTGCTGGAATTTAAGGAACCCCATGACCTATCCAATGTGGAGATCACAAGGCAAAGAAGACTAAGTATTAGGATGAACAAGTTTTTTCAAGTGGAGAAGTACTCGGCCTATATTTATGCATAATAATGAACCAAATTTAAGTACCTTCAGCTTTTCCACTTACTGATCGAGGTCCCTTGTAGCATCAATAGTAGGTACCCATACCATGTGTTATGTAACCTCAAAAACTTGTCACCTCAAAAAATCTTCACAAAACCCACATCTTGGAGTTTTATCACAATCTAGCACAAAAACATTGATACTACATCCACACAATATGTGAAGCTTTCTTAAAGGTGCTTCACTAGAACTACAATGCCCTAACACACTTGCTTCTAGCTTATCCACTTAAGACATAATTACACATCTTAGGAATGCAACCAACATGCATGGCAACTTAGGAACTTTATTAGGTACCCTGAAAGCCCTGGCCCGCCATCCCAAAATTGTGGCATTGCACTTGGTGACACATTGTTTGTTTGACTACTTGCATAAGGCCTTTAAAGAATTTCATTGCATAGTTGCAAAAGAAGGTGTGAAAGGGACCCTATATAACATTATCAACATTACATGCCTATAGAAGTTTAGAGAAGATGGAAAGACCTTGTGTGAGGATAATTGCATGAAATCTAGGGATAAGAGTGAAAGAACAAAAAAAATCAAAAGTGCCTACCACTTTGGGAGGAAAGCAAAAAGCAAAAAAATTGGAGGGTAGGTTCAAAACCACTCATGTGTGATCAATAATCCCATTACCACAAGTTTTAGTGTAGATTTAGGTGTTCACTACTCTTTTCATCATTACTATGTGGAATATATTGATAAATATGGTATATCCTAAGTCAAATCCTATGGTTGTATGTATCTAAAGTAGAAGCATATGTAGAGTGTCCTTAAGTTGAGGGTATCTATCACTTTGAGGATACCACTTGGAGTAGATTGTGAGAATGGAAGAATGAGGAGATAGAAGAAGATGAACATGAAAAATGGTTAACTCTCCATATTCCATGCCGTCCACTTTCTATTGCATATCTCTCCCCCTCTCTTTTCAGTTGGTCTCAGAGCAATCTGTGAATGACATTCAACTTACGGGCTTCTGAGAGGTGAAGATTCAAATCTTCTTTTTTGGACACGATCAAAAGCCGAAACACTTGCAACTGCATCTCCAATGGCAAGGAGAAAGAATGCTAGTGTGAAAACAACTGTTATATTGAAAGAGAGCCATCTCTTTTAGGAAGAGGTGGCCAACCACCTATTTGAAGATAACACGAAAGATGGAGTAGCCATGTAGTCTCTCTGATTTGCCCATGTGGTCAATGTGAATTTTGGGCTTGGTCACACTAGTTTTGAATAACAAAATGAGGCTTTCTCCCCAGAGATGAATACTTTTCTTTGAAGGAAACTACCAAGCTCATTGAGGTTGTTAGAAAATCTCAGATTTGGGTGAGGGGCATCATTGAGTGATGGATGAGGCAACAAATTGAAGAGGCGTTGTAAGCACACCATCAATTGCCATACCTGCAATAAAGGTTGATCAATAGTGCTATAGATTCAAGCCATTTAGGCCATTCAAATGGTGACTTGATTCACCGTCATTCAGGCAGCAGGTGCAACCATTTGCTCAAAATCGATAAGGTTTTGATTGCTTAAGCTTGTTATTTAAAGCTTAAGTCTAAGTTACATTAAACCCTTGGTACATTTTTTGAAGTTGCTGAGGGCGTCTACTATGCCGAATGGCATGGCAGGTCTCTATACAATTCTTCAAGCTGGCAACAATGTCTCCTTTGCTCAATTTCATGGCAAGTCTCTATGCAGTTAATTGCCAACTTTTGCCTTTTCTTGGTACAACTTTTAAAGCTGCCATTTTGGAGGCAAAAAAAAAATTGCAAAAAAATTCTTGAAATTTTTCTATAGCTTTAGCTTGATATGTAGTTCCAGCTTGGCACAAAAAATGCAAAAAATTTGCAGGAAAAATGGTCAATTTTAGACCCGTGTTTTGATGCATTATGGGTCATACAGACATCGTTTGGGATCCAATTTGAATGTTTCTTGTTGAGATTTGAATGTATGGCATGTTGGCATCATGGATGGATGTATATGACCATTTTTGGACACATGTATGATAGTCATATTGCTAGAAGCTATTTTTACATGCATTTTTGGGGCTATTTTTTATGCTTTTGGTCTCGGATTGGACCATTGATGTTCCAGATTGGGGCATGCTGCTGAATACCATTTCTAGACACTTTGTATTGCTAGCTTTTTTGAATTTGCAACAGCCATAATGTGTGACACAACACAGATCACTCAGTTTGTGGGAGACAAATTGACCAAAGACAATTATTGTGTTTGGTCTTACAAGATGGAGAATTTTTTGGTCTATGGGACCTCATAACAAGTGATGATGAATGTCCAGAAGTTCCTAGACATCCAACTAAAGATAAAAAGAAAGCGTACAAGGATTGGATATGGAAGAACATGAAGGTTTTACATCGGATCTCCATATGTATTTCAGAAACCTTGAGTCCTCATATAAAAAAGGCAAGTACTTTGTAAGGAAGCATGGGAAATCATAGAAAAAAATGTATGGAACATGTACACAGGCTTGTAACATACATTTCAAGCAGAGATTACATGGTGCATGGAGAGGCAATTGCAGTATCAGTGACTATGTGGCAGAAATCAAGCAAATTGCAAAAGACCTTGCATCCATTAATGCACTTGTTGATAATGATGATTCAGTGTCAGTGACACTAATTGGACTTGGACCAGCTTTCAAATCTTTGGATGCCTCTATTTCAGTTAGAGGAGGCTCTATGCCTGACTTTGAGGAGCTTATTGGATTGCTACTTATACAGAAGATATCAAGTTGGGATTGAATGCATCTAGCAGTGGAAAAAATGCAAGTGGATACAGTGTTTTCTATCACCAAAGATATCATGGCAACTCATCTAGAGCTAGAGGCTCTTCACTTGATCGTGGTAGTGATGTTTTTTCTCGTGGAAGAGGTAACTTTGGTTGTGGTGACTACATGCTTAGAGGCAAGGGGAGATCTTTCCCTAGAGGTAGAGCACGGTCTAGTCCTTCACAAAGAGATGTCACTTTTCATTCTTTTGATTAGTTTGGTCATGGAAAGTCCTAATATGGCCACTATGTAGGCACTTATGGTGGTACAGGTTATGGACCTAGAGGTGGATCGCCTAGAGGTCACCTATTTGCTATGGAGCATGTGCTTGGGAGCATGATTGACCCTCGTCGTGAGAATGACTGGTTTTTGGATTTAGGAGCAAAAAATCACATGACTCATCACGCTGAGTGGTTTGGTAGCAAGGAGCTGATGAAGAATGAGGAATTTATTGACACTGGTGATGATACTTTACATAAAATTACTTATATTGGTAGTGTGCCACTTGTTACTAAAGATGGGATTGAAAATAAGCTTGGTGATATACTTTATGTGCCCACAATAATTAAGAACTTAGCATCGGTTGGTCAAATGATAGATCAAGGATTGCAGGTGAGATTCAATAAGTTTGGATGTTTCATTGAGGAGTTTCATAATGGAAGATCACCTGGTAGGGTGATTTCTTGTGGTAGAAAGAAAGGGAGATTATTTGCTTTGGATGCAAGTACTCTAATGATTCAAAACTCTATGCATGTTGAGAGAGGACATGGGCAAGATAAGGATGTGGAATTATGGCATAGAAGGATTGGTCATGTCAATTTGCAAAGATTGAATCAAATGCAATAAAAAAAGATAGCCTCATCTTGGATATGTGAATTTTGATAATGTATGTGAGGCTTGTCAATTTGGCAAGCAATCCATATTTCCATTTCCAAAGAGGGGGAGAATAAGCAACTAGACTCAGATATTTGGGGCCCATGTCAGAATGTTTCCATGATCAAAAGATGTAGATTATATATTGATGATTTTAGGAGAATGACTTGGGTGTACTCTATGTAGCATAAAAGTAAAGCATTTGAAATTTAAATCTATGGCTAAAAAGCAGTTTGGATACTACATAAAATGTTTGAGGTAAGATAATGGTGGAGAGTACATGTCATATGAGTTTTGTGACTTCTTCAGAGATCATGGTATCAAAAGGCAATTGACATGCATGTACAGACCTTACCAAAATGGTGCGGTTGAAAGGAAGAATTGAATCATTGCAGAGAACGCAAGGACAATGATGAACCAAATGAACATGCCATTGTCATATTGGGCAGAAGCAGTGCATATTGTAGTTCACATTATGAATAGAACACCTACAACCTTGACTCATGATATGTCACCATATGAGAAAATGTATGGAAGGAGACCCATTTTGGCATACTTTAGAGTCTTTGGATGTGTTTGTTATGTTCATGTTCTAGATGATTTGAGAAAGAATATGGAACCAAAGGCTATAAAATGCATTTTCCTTGGATATCCTGATAAGAAGAAGGGTTACAAATGCTATGATCCAGTGAGTAAGGAAGTATACATAAGCATGGATGTCAGATTCAATGAATATGAATCATGGTATAAGTGCAAAATTGCAATGGATGTTGATTCCTATGAAAGCATTGATGATGGCTATGGAAGGAAAATGTCAGCAAACAACAATGCTGAAAATTAGCATGTGAAAGATGTGTGAGAGAGAGAGACTATGAGAGAGATACACAAGACATGCTCCCAAAAGAATGATTCATATTGATGTAGAGTTAGTATATATAGGTGAGACCCAAGTCAAGTGAGAGATGATATATATAGTTGTAACATCCCCACTCAAACAAAGGTCTCTGGCTACGAGTGAAAAAACCCTTGCGGAGAACAAGGGAAAAACCCAAGCCCCGACACATACCTACGATACAAAAATGATTTACTATAAAGTTTTCTTGAATACAATGATACATGCCTCAATCAATGAGACAAGAACTTGGAACAATACCAAGTACATGTCTTAATGAACTAAAGCGAGCTTCACTAAGAGCTTTTGTGAAGATGTCTGCAACCATTTGATCACTAGGACAATGCTCCACCATAATGGAACCTTTCTTGACTTCATGTCGAACATAATGATAATGAATAGCAATATGCTTTGATGTACTATGTTGTATATAGTCTTTGGTAAGACTAATAGCACTTTGGTTGTTGCATCAAGAAGAGGTATACTAGATGATGAAGGATGTCCCAAATCTACAAGTAGTTATCGAAGCCAAACTAGCTCGCAAGCTGCTAATGATGCAGCAACATATTCGGCCTCAGTTGTAGAAAATGCAACACATCGTTGTTTCTTGCTGGACCAAGAAACCAAACATCCATTTACAAAGAAACAATTCCCACTTGTAGATCGCATGGATAAATGTGAACTTGCTCAATTAGCTTCTGTATATCCAATAAGGTCAAGAGAAGTTGAAGAAGATAAAGAAGAATCCTCTCGACGACGATAAATAAGACCAAACTCCTTAGTACCCTTGAGGTACTTAAGAATACGTTTTGTAGCACTCCAATGAATAGTGGAAGGGGAAGAAAGATACTGTACCAAAAAGTTAGCTGCAAATAAAATATCTGGTCTTGTGTTTAAACCAATAAATTGAAGACAACCAACAAGATTAGCAAAAGGTTGATGAGTGGCTGATTCTTCATTGCGTGTTGTAGATGTACCCTTGGTAGAGATCGAAAGAATGGGAATGTTGGCAGAGTGCGCATTTGTCAACCCAAACTTCTTAACAATATCATTAATAAACTTTGTCTGGCGAAGAAGAAGAATGCCTTGTTGTTAGTGTCATTGAACTTGAATACCCAAACAAGAATGTATCTCACCAAGATCCACCATTTCAAATGCAGTCAATAAAAGCTTCTTCATAGCATCCAAGAAAGCAATATTATTTGACACAAGAATAGTATCATCAATATATAGAGGAAGAATAATAAAACATTTGTCATCCCTTTTGATGTAAAGATTTGGGTCAGCAAAACATGCAACAAAACCTTTAGATGTGACGAACTGATCAATCTTAATATACCAAGCACGAGAGGCTTGCTTCAATCCATATAATGAACGATGAAGTTGGCATACAAGATGCTCCTTTCCTGTAATCATAAAACCTTCAGGTTGCTCCATATAGATTTCTTCTTCAAGATCTCTATTTAGAAAAGCCGTTTTAACATCCATTTGGTGAATTTCTAGATCAAATAGTGTTGCAAAAGCCAAAATCATACGAACAGTTGTGCAGCGCACAACGAGAGAAAATGTTTCTTGATAATCTACTCCTGCAATCTGCGAGTAACCTTTTGCAACAAGTCGTGCTTTGAACTTATCAAATGAGCCATCAGCTTTGGTCTTGGTTTTATAAACCCATTTACATTTGATAGGAACACGATTTGGGGGGAGTTCAGTAAGAATCCATGTACCTTTGGAGATTAAAGAATCGTACTCAACTTGCATAGCTTCTTGCCATTGATCCCTTTGAGACGAATTGATAGCTTCCATATACGATATTGGATCGTCTTGGATAGACATAGCATCATCAAAGACATCATATTCAATAGAATAGAATCCATGTTCTATCTCAATAGGAAGATCGACATATATCTCCAAATTTTCATCAATCTTCTTTGGAGATGAAGAAGGTTTATGATCATCAGAATTAGTAGACTCACAAAGGAAGTAAGGAAATGCACTAAGCAAAGACTGTGTATCATCTAAAACATCTGATGACCATGTGCCACCCATAGTCTTCTCATCAAATATAGCATCACGACTAATGATAACCTTTTGAGTAGAAGGATCATAAAATTTGTAACCTTTGGAATGATCTGAATAACCAAGAAAAATAACCTTCAAACTTGGAGGATCCAACTTATGTCGAGTGTCCTTGGCATACCAGCGGGTGCAGTTGTTGGAAGATGATTTTGAATAAAAACGAGTGTTAGAAGTGCTTCAGTCCAAAACTTTTGAGACAAACCAGAGTGTATAAGCATGCAATGTATAGCATTAAGAATAGTGTGATTTTTGCACTCAGCAACACCATTTTACTGAGGAGAATAAGGAACTGTAAACTCATGATGAATACCTTGATCCTTACAGAAGTCATCAAATAGATTTGATACATATTCACCGCCATTGTCATTGCGAAGAGTCTTTATAGAGAATCCAATTTGAAGCTCCACACTTATCTTGTATTGTTTAAATATAGATAAAGGCTCAGACTTATGTCGAAGAAGATAGACATGTGTGTACCGTGAGAAATCATCAATGAAAGTTATAAAATATCGATATTGAGACTTTGAGGTAGGAAAAGGACCGCAAATATCGGTATGAACCAAATCCAAGAGAGCACAGGAATGTGATGAAGTAGAAGTGTGGAAAGGCGAACGATGGTGTTTTCGAAGTGCACAGTACTCACTTATTCCCATACGTGGATGAGATTTAAGATCCATACCTTGCACAAGACCGTGATGATGAAGATTAAGAATTTTGGCAAAATCGGAGTGTGCAAATCGTTGATGCCATAATTTGCAATATGTATCTCTAGGGGCAGTAACAACATTTGCAACCGTATCATTCAATGATAGCTCAAATAGATTACCATGTCGAGGAGCCACTACTATAGTAAGTCCGTCATTCTCTATACGACATTGATTATGATCAAAGCCAACAAACAAACCAAGACCAACTAGACGAGCAACAAAAAGAAGATTTCTTTGCAAATCTGGAACATGAAGAACTCCTCTTAATATTCTAGTGGACGAAATAGTCCGCATATATAAATCACCCACTCCTTTGACTTGACAAGTCGTATCATCCGCAAGGTAAACAAACTTCTTGATAGGAAGAGAAAGATAATTATGAAGCCACTGCGATTGGTATGTCATGTTTCCAGTGGCACTTGAATCAACGATGAATAGAGAACCATCATGAACATGAAGTACCTTTTCTGAAGAGATATAATGATGGAGAAAATTGAGATCCTGATGAGTATGATCATCATCAGTTGTAGTTTGTTGAACAATATAAGCTCGAGAACGTTCTTCATCATATCTGTGTTTATAACAACGATGAGACGGATGATCTATATGTGCACAATAATCACGAGGAAAACTTTTGGACAAGCAAGGTTGCTTTATAGTAACTCCATGCTCCTCATTATATTGACATGGCCAGCAATCAAAAGCCACGTGGCCTTTCTTATCATAATAAGAACAATGTTTGTTAGGATAAGCAAGACGAGAAGACTTACCACCTTGATTAGGGCGTCCACCCTGCTGAAAACGTGAAGCGGGACGCTTGCGAGCAACAAAAGTAGCATCAAAATCCCTTTGTTTGTGAGTGACCAAAACAACATCAGATTTTTCCAAATGATACTCATGATGTTGAGAATATTCAATAGGATCAGATATACATGCTTTGTCAAAGTGGATATCATCCTTGTTAGACAAAATAGTGATGATATTGTCATATAAAGGATCTTTGATGGTATGAAGAAGTTGAGTAACAATCTGACTTTTAGCAACAGGAGTGCCGACAGCACCAAGTTGATTGTTAATGTCTTCAAAAGCCTGGATATGAGAGTGCATAGAAGTACCAACCTTATATTCAAGATTCTTTAAACGAGTTTGGAGATATAAAATTTCGGTGACTGATTTCTTCTCAAATGTTGAGATAAGATACTCCCAAACAGCAGGAGAGATTTCCAGATGAAAGACATCCAACATAAGTGAGTTAGGAAGTGCAGACAATATATAACGACGAGCCGCTTTGTCACGACGAATCCAATCAGTATGATCAACTTTCCATTGTTCAAATAACAGGCCATCAATCACATCAATAGGTTGAACTGGGCAAGACAGGTCGCCCAAAACAATATCAAATAATTTGTCACCTTCAAGAATTAGCATCATCTTTGCTTTCCACCCAGGAAAGCCTTGTCCTTGGAAGAAGGGAACCAAACGTTGGCCAAATGGATATCCATTAACAATTATGCAATTGGCCATGCCTGTATCTCGAGAGAAAACAAATAAGATGAGATCGCAGAATCTACAAACCATGAACAAGACGAGAGTAGTTGAGACTCGTGACAATCAAAATAGGGATATGCACATAAGAACGATGAAAAGTATTGAGTGACTAAAAGGAAAGCCCAAAATAGAGAGACGTAATGTGCAAAACGAGATGACGCGTATAAGAAAAGTGCTATTTCAGTCGAACAAAGAACATGAACGAGAATAAAACATCGTTAAAAATAGCAAGATGTTTGCTTGTCGTAATCAACGTCATTAACGAAGATGAGCGATTAACGAACTGTAATTAGAATTACAGTCTTAAATAAAGAATCGCAGATTCGAGCAGAATTGTTGTCTTGAATCCTGAACTATCATAACTTTTGATCGAGAACTTTGATTGACAAGCAGTTTTGGTGCATAGATCGGTCGTTGTATGCGCACGTAGTGAGCATCAGAAGGTCCCCAAGAACAAAATAACTCTACTTTTTACACAAAAACCAATGAAGAAAGCTTGCACGACATGAACAAGAGACCAATTGGATGCAATCCCCCCCCATGCCTTGTGTGAGCGCTCCACAAAGCATGTATTTTTATATATTATTCATCTTCAAGCTGAAGAAATAGCCCAATTTACAAAATAGCACTCTTTAGCTTTTTTTTTTGCTTTTGTGCCACTAATGAATTAAAGCTATTGGGCACCCAAGAAGTCAGGCGGTATCCAAATACAATGTCCAATACAAATATTTAAATCGTGCGCCCATGCGCATATAAAAATAATAAACAAATATCAAGCGCTTTAGTAATTAAGCGTGACAAAATATGGGTGCCATGCCTAAGATATGCGCCCATCAAAAATTGATGATAATTTGAATATACGCTATCCTCCAATGCTTCCCAATGCCACCGCTGTTTGCTCTACACATCAACTGAAGCATTCACAATTGTTAGAAATATAATACAGTTAAACCGACAAAAGTGAATACCTAGCAGTCTTCAGCTACAAAAATAAATTGGTGAGAAATCAATCCTAACCTTAATTTATTACGAGTGCGCACTCTAAACTCATAAATGTTTATTAATTTAAATATGTATTTTGTGGAATCACCCGCTATGGAATCACCCACTTACACATTAAATTAACAAAACGCCTGAAAAGGATAAGCATCCCCATCGACTTTTCGCACAAAGAATCCACTTTGTGTATGAGCCTCGGTAATAAAATTTTACAGAATCCACCGCAAAACCTCACCGAATCCACCGTGGAATATGCCTCCAGGCATCATACCCCCGGGGTGGGATAGCAGTTGTCCTCAATTGCTATTAGCTCAATGTGTAGCTAATAGTATGGGAAAAGCACTTAGGTCTCTAGTGTCCATCCATTGGGCCTCTTCAACAAGATGATTTTTAAACTTGACCAAATATCTAGAATATCTATGGCCAATTCTAGTGGTCATAAAGTTAGTATCTATAATAGTTTCAGGCTCAAGGATTTCAGTTTCGTCATCAAGTAAAGGTGGGTTGTCATAGACAGGGTATACAGGTAGTTGTCCTCTAAAAGGTCGTAATAAACTGATGTGGAAGGTGTTGTGGATTTTCCAATGTTGTGGTAATTCTAGTTTAAATGCATTGTCATTGATTTTGTGTATGATCTTGAATAGTCCATAAAATCTAGGTGCTAATTTGACAATGGGGTGTTTATCTAGACTTTGTAATCTGTGTTTTTCAATTCGTAACCAAACATAATCATCAACTTTAAAATTCATAGCCTGTCTTTTCTTGTTTGCTTGTTTTGTGTATGATTGCTGGGCTTTGGCAATCATATCTTAAACTTCATAAAAAATAGTAGCATGCATATTAGTAATATCATCAGCAGTTTGAATTTTGTTTGATAATGATGTAATAAGTGTAGGCAATCAATATCCATAAATAATTTCAAATGGTACTTTCTTTGTAGCCATATGTGGTGTGTTATTATATGTAAACTAAAGAAAATGTAGATATGTATCCCATGTATGTGGTTTTGAAATGATGTAAGCACGTAAAAGATCTAAAATAGTGCTACTAGTAGCTTCTGTTTGACCATTTGTTTCAAGATGAAATGTAGATGAAAAATCAATCTTTGTTCCTAAGTTAGCAAACAAAGTAATCCAAAAATTATTGCAGAATCTAGAATCATGATCAGAAATAATGACTTTTGGTAAACCATGGTTAGTGAAAACAGTTTTCAAAAACAATTGAGCAGCTTGAGATGCAGTTAAGGTTTTCTTACATGGAATAAAATATACTTGTTTGCTAAACCTATCTACAACAGTCCAAATCATACCATGATTAGCTTTAGTGTTAAGTAGACCAACGATAAAATCCATTGAAATCTATTCCCATGGTTATGATGGAATGGATAATGGCATTAATAAACCATATTGTTTACCATTGTGTTTTTTAACTCATTGACAAATTAAGCATTCAGAAACAAAAGTAGATACATCAGTGTCCATATGTGGCCAATAAAAATCTTCAATCAATGTATGCAAATTAGATATAATTCCTCTGTGACCTTGATATGGGAGACAATGAATTTCATGCAAAACCAATGATCGAAATGGAACAATCATACATAATCTTTTTTCATAAAACATAAACCCATTAGTATAAGACAGTGAATCAATAGGAATCCAATTATTTGCAACTAGTTTATTCCAATCAGCTTGAAAAGTAGGATCCTGATGATAAGTATCTTTCATAGGAATAAGAGAATCAAATGATATCACGGAAATATTTTGAATTATCGATCTTCTACTCAAAGTATTAGCAACAATATTCTCTTTTCCAGGTTGATATTGTATAAGGGGATGAAAAATTTGAATAAAAGCGGCCCATTTAATGTGTCGGGTAGATATTTGTGGTTGACTAAGGAGATGTCTAATGCTTTGTTGGTCAGTTTTGATCATGAATTCAGATCCCATTAAATAATGTTTCCATTGATGTAAGGCTTGTACTACGGCTAGCAATTCTTTGTCATAGGTAGAATATTTAAGTTCAGATGGTTTGAGTTTGCAACTAGAGTAAGCTATGGGATGAGAATCTTGCATAAGGATTGCTCCTATTCCAGATCCACTAGCATCAGTAACTACTAAAAAGAATGGTCTATTGAAGTCAGGTAATTGTAATACAGAAGCATGAGTTAAATCATGTTTCAACAAATCAAAGGACTTTTGTTGATTGTCAAACCAGTTATACACAATACCCTTCTTTAAGAGTTTTGTCAAAGGTAATGCAAGTAATGAGAAATTCCTCACAAATTTTCTGTAAAAGCTAGCAAGACCTAGAAAAGAACATAATTCATGCACATTTTTGGGTATGGGCCAATTTAAGATTGCCTCTATCCTTTTAGGGTCCACTTTAATACCTTCTGATGAAATAATATGTCCTAGATATTCAATTTCTGTTTGGAAGAATTTACTCTTTTCTGGATTAGCATATAATTGATTGTCTTTTAATAACCTAAAAAGTAAAGACAAATGTTCATAATGCTCATTCTCATTTTTACTGAAAACTAATATGTCATCAAAGAAAACAATGACACAATGCTGATGTTTCAGAAATATGCGATTCATCATATGATTGAATGTGGCTGGTGCATTAGTTAAATCGAAAGGCATAACCAAAAATTCATAGTGTCCAAATTGTGTTCTAAATGCAGTTTTGAATATATCAGATTTGTCCAATCTTACTTGATGATATCCAGATTTAAGATCTATCTTACTGAATATGGCAGATCCTTGTAGCTTATCCATAAGATCATCTACCCTAGGAATCAGGTATCTATTCTTAACAGTAATTTTATTTAGGGTACGATAATCAATGCACATGCGATAAGTATTATTTTTCTTCTTCACTAATAAGACAGGTGCACCAAATGGAGAACTACTAGGTCGAATTAACACTATAGGATATAGGCCTTATACCGACATTTAAAGCAACAAAAATACAAATAACAAAATTTGCCCCCGTCGTCGCAAAAAGTGTTATTATTGATGACGCCATAGAACAATCGATATCACTGTGGCTATTAGCATCAGTATTGGCGTCAATACCGACGCTAATAGGGATGGTTTGCGACGTATATAACGATGCCAATAACGATGCGAGCAATAAAATTTGCGATACTAATAGCGACGGTAATAGGGATTTTTTTTTTTGTGGTAGGGAAGTATGAGAGCCATAAAAAATAGTTTCAGTTACAAAGCCCTCCAAATATTTCGTGTGGCCACCACTCCCAAGATGATGGACCACTCCGACCTCGAGTCGTGCTCTCGCCACCTCGCGCTACTGACTCCAACATCTTGGAGAATCTTTAGCCTCCTCTCTCAATCGATGCCAGTCGTTTGCATCTAACCATTCGGGCTTTGCAGCCCCACTCTTGATTGCCTTGCGTGCATCAGATCGTCTATGTGACATGTATGCACTCATGCAATCCATCATCCAGCCCATAGAGAATCTATCTACTGAGGCTGGCACAGGAAACTCCTCATGCAAGGATGCTACTATGTAGTCTTTGCTCCCCTCCAGTATGTTCTTCCAATGATCCAAGACGTTGTGCCGAAAAACTTGTTGGCACAACTCTCTCATGCGAGCCATCACCCTCCTCCCCTCATCATTCATGATGATGGCTCTTGACCTACTATCGACTAGATATCCATAACCCCTTGGAGTCTGCCTAAGATGGGTCCTCTCCCATCTGCATCCATGCTCCTAGGCATATCTAGGAGACCCCTCTGCATTCGGTATACCAACCAGGGTAATATCTCTCGGAGTGGCACCCACAGGGGTGCCACGTGCTGACAGCTGAGAAAAAGCCAGATAACTGGAGTAGATGTCCCCACAGGTATGACAAATCCCTGAGGTGACGCAGCTCTAGCTAAATGATGAGACGGAGACACCGTGTCTGTGTCTCCACAGCATCCACCTGAGCTTGAGCCATGCTCCCTGGAAGGGCCACGAGAGTGAGGAGTCGCACCTGTATCTTGTGTTGACCATAGGCTCACTACCTTTGTATATCTCCAACATCCCCGTAATCACGATGCACTCCCTCCCTCTGGCCCAAGTCGTGAGCGTCGAGCTCGTCTGCTCAAAGCCGAAGCATCCGATCGTGCTGGAGCAGATCTAGCAGAGTGCCTTGACGAAGACCGAGATAACTCTTGGTCTGCCATCTCTCTGAATATCGCGATCTAATCTAGAGACATGCATGTGAAGATGTCCTGTAACTCCTCATCGCTCATCCCTCGACTCATCCTAAAAATTTCACCTGTGTAGACAATAAATGATGTTAGAATAATCAATTTAAATCATACAAAGCACAGTAATATAAATCATTTTAAAAAAAATCTTACTTAAAATGCATATCTTATGTACCCTTATAAGCAATTGGTCAACAAATTGAGTAAGTGGATGCTCCAAGTATGAAGTATCCTATGGTCCCATGTTAATTTCTTGACACAACTTCGCATACACTGGAAGGTCGATAGACATGTCACCACAAAAGAATGAGTCCACCTCATTCTCAAAGAATTCTTGGACTCATATATTTCCATCATTGTTAGCCGATGCTGGATCCAAGCTTTCGATGGCCTCCACCCCTTGCAATATCGACCCCTTTATTTGCATATTATCTTCATCTATGCTCGGAATATCGCTTTGATCATATACTCTCGCACTTCGGGGAGTTGAAGGTATAACATACCACCATCAAGGTTGTTGGGGGTTTGGATAGAAGATTAACTATTCACAAACATGTACAAGAGAATTCAAACCATTGTGACATAAACCATGTCGTAATACAATTAGCAAGTAAATGAGTCCATGTACCTGTTCACAATGGGCCAGCAACACAAAGGTGTCGCGCAAATCTGTCCATTTTTTTTCGGAATCTATTTCGAGAAATCCAGATGGATCTCGTCGAATTGTTACTCCAGCTCCTCCAAGTACCACTTTGAATCACTGCACATTGAATAGTATCATGGAGAAGCTATGGTAATCCACCGTAACAATACTTTGCAAGTTCCCAAAATACTCCATCTCATCCACAACCATGTTTGGATCCGTTGCTCATCGTCGGCTCTCTTACTTGAACCTTGTCATGATACCACAGTCCATTGTGGAGCGCATTTTGTCAATACGCTCCACGCGAAAATGCCGTCCACACGACCACGTTGCACTATATATTTTGTACTGTACATTGAAACACTCAAATTAGATGTCACATATAAAATTTAGATACGATAGATTCTAAACCCCTCATCACCTTTGGACTACATCCCCTCGAGAATTCCCACTCCTCCATTGAGACCTCTGTTCATTCGCGAGACGCTGCGGTCAAAGCTCCATGCAATCATCACGTTGACATAAACCGCGGCATCTCCTCAATGCCTTCAGGATATCGAATTGGTTGATGATGTGTACTTAGGGTTTAAAGATAAATGAGCCAAACTATTGTTACATTCATTGGAGGACCTTGAGACAAGTAAAAAACTCATTGGTCTCTATTCTACATCTGGCCTTGATAAAGCTTAAACAACCTTGAAGATATCACCTTTAACCATAACACAACTCGATGTTAATACAAGAGAGTTTGAGTGCCGTTTTTTCAAGACAAGAACCTTTGACTAAAGGCTAACAAGCTAGGACAGCTACCATCCGAGAACTATCAAATATAGATCCAAATTGCATAATTTCTTGCTTCTATCACATAGAAGTGGGGTTGAAAAGAACGTATTCCCTATCCCTCGGAGGATATTAGAAATTTTTGCTAACGCAAGAAGGACAAACGCCAAACGTCAAAGATAGGGACTCCACCTTAGCAGATGTCCCAAGCACTCGCTTACACCATTGTTTGAGGCTTATAAATTGAGGAACACTGCTTGTAAAAATATTGTATAACCACAAACTCATAAAAGAAATGGTAATAATGAATCAGGTTGAACTTTTGGAAGGCGTGCCAAACCACTCCCAACTGGCTGCCAACCTAGTCAAGGGGGTTCTAAATAGCCTAGATGGGAATATGGACCAAACCTACCACGAGAGGTCTCTCCGCCAGTTGGATTGAATGTAGGAGGATGCTTACATTCTAGGGGGGGCTCTGGTTGTACATTCCCTGCCTCTAGGTCCTAGTCAAACTATATGCATGACTTGAGACAGATTCTGGAGGGCCCCTGTTACTAGTGTAAGGACCGAATCTTGAAGGAAATAAGGGGCATCCTCACGGATTGTGAAATTTGTCCCTTTCCAACAAAACTTGTATCTCAGTTAAAATGCTAATATTAAGTTTACTTCCAAGGAATCTGTCTGAAATTATTTTTGTGTCAGTGCCATAATATTACGTAAGAAAACCCTATCCCCCCCGAAAGGCTTAATTAAGAAAACTGTTTTTAAATGTCACACATGAATGTGGTGGCTAATTAGATAACTAAAGTATGCTCACTGAGAGAAACGGGTGGGCAAAAACCCCCAACGAGGTCTATCCTATATGGAAGGGTGGTCCCACAGAACTGGGAGGCTTCTCACAAGATTCTACCATCTTTTAGCCTTTAGGCAGTATAGTTTAGTACCCGATTCAAGCCGTTTTAGGGGACTGGAATGGGATTATGCCCTATGTGTAGAGAGATGGAGCGACACATCCCTCTCGTTTCTTCTTCTTCTTAAACCAAGTGGGGTATGGATCTGCTTTGGATTGGGTAACTCTGTGTAAAGTAGATTGTCCAAGAGACCTTTGACCGCTAGGGACTGAAGCTTTAGGTTGATCCTAGTGGGTTCGGCCGCAAACATTCTGTTGTTAGGCATACTCGGCAAGCCCTAGGTGACAAACTCCGTGACATTCCATGGGAGTGCCGAGTGGCGATGCTTAGATTCGTTTCTCGATGGACTGCCAAAACATGCTTGGACAACCAATAGATGGGCACGTTGCATAATGAAATCACCTCCATGAGAAGTTTTCTTCGAATATGCACCATGAGCGCAATAATGAGACTTTTTATACCTTGTGTGCTTCACATTTCTAAAGACTCATATTTTTCCAAATACTATGATCCATGAGTATATAATATGTATTATAAAGGTATGGAGTATTGACATTAGATTTGGAGTGTCAATGTGATTAAATATGAAAGAATGTGCAAGTAGTAGAGTTGAAGGTGTACCATGTAGTGGGTAATGTTGGTTTTTTCCCATACATTGACACCTACCTTTTTAAAATCATTGGCACTATATAAAATTAAGCTTGAGTGGAATGATCGATTGATGGTTTTAGCATTATACATACTAACTAGGAAAAAGAATGCCAAACGTCTTTTGCCCACAGGTATTCTTAAGACTAGGATCTCATTCAAATTTGTACTACATTTGCAAAAATCATTCCACAAATTTCACTTTAACTTTGATGGCTTACCAATCATATTACTTAGGAATCTCTTTGCCTACATTTTACTCATTGATATTTTTTGTGCTATGTTATAAGTTTTGTTTGCTATTTTTTATTTTTCATGAATTGAATATGTGCAAATTTAAAATAAATAGGAAACAAATCCAAAATAGTAATACTTAGAAAGTATTGAGATTTTTATTCTCAAAGGAGACGTTTCGATAATACAAATCCAATAAAAATTACTAAAAGTGTTGATTCCTCATGCATAACCATTGCATTGCAAAATTGTATTTTCTTGACCGAGTGTGAGTTATATCCAAGCCATTTAGGTATAAGAATCATAAGGGATTTAAGGTGAGGAAGAGTGAAATAAGTATAATGATTTGTGAAATAAGTGTATGATGAAAGCAATGTTCTGAGCTTAGATGAGGACAATATGCAAATGGAGGGGTCGATCTTGCAAGGGGTGGAGGTCAAAGATAGCTTGGAGCGTGTAGAGGAGGCAGAATCCGATAATGATGATGGAAAGACAAGAGGCTAAGAATTCTTTGAGAGTAAGGTGGACTCATCCTTTTGTGGTAACCTATCTATCACTTGCAGCATCCGCCTACTCAATTCGTTAATGATGTGCTTATAAGGATACTCTAGATTATGCATTTTAAGTAACATCATTTTTTTAAAGAGTTATATTACAGTGCTTTGATTGAATCTTTATATTGATTATGCTAGCATCACTTTTTGTCTGTATAAGTGACCTTTGATGATATTTGCAGAGCATGATGAGCTGAGGTATGAGCGACGAGAAGTTACAAGAGATATTCACACGTATGTCTCCAGATAAGATGGCTCAATTCAGAGATATGGCAGGCCAGGAGGTGTCTCAGACACCTTCAGGCTATTCCATTAGATCTACTTTAGCACGCTCTGATGCTTTGATTTTCAGTAGATTAGGTCGACACTCCAAATTAGGCCCAGCCAAAGGGACTGGTTTTGCAAGATGCTGTAGAGATGTGGATGCGATGAGTGTGTGGTCAGCTTGAGATACAAGTGCTACTCCTTGCTCTCGTGCTTCAAAAAAAGAAGCTTATTAAAAGCTTCTCAAATTGTTTTATTCCGCCTGCGGCGGCAGTATGAACTGGCCACCGTCGACGCTGACGAAAAGCTCCTGAGGTCCTTTAAATCCAAGCTAAGTCATAAAGACTTAAAACTCCAAGTCCTCCAAGTTCCTCAAGTCACTAAGGTCATCAAAGTTATCTTCAACAACTATCATAAAGGCGGTTCATACTCAGTAGCACACAAATCAGTCTACTAACCTCTGGAAGCCCCTGTTCACACCTGTGAACTGACAGAAGTAGATTACATCAATTAATTATCTATACGCAGTCTATACACAAAATTACTTTCTTGGAAGATGGTTGTGACAACGAATTCCGCAATCATAAAAGAGAAATACTACAAAAGTCGAAATTATATATATATATATATATATATAAGCCTTGTAAACCTGCCTTTGAGCTACGCTCATCCCGCTAACAAGTTTTCGAGTGTGTGAGGTCTTTTGGAATTTTGCAAGATGACTGATCACGATCTTATGGCTGAAGGTGATTTACCCAAACCAACAATGGAGCAAAAGTTGGATTTGATTATGATGCAGCTTCAAGAGGAACGAAGAGCACGACAAGCTTTGCAAGCTCAATTGGTCAATCTGCAAAACGATCTACCACCGACCAAGATGGATCGCAACCTGAAGATCTTATATGACGTACCATCAATGCAACACTTGAAGACCAATCTATTCGGAAAGAAATAAAGATAAGTAAAAGAAACTTCAAATTTTTTACTTTCAATGGATCATGCGATGGAAAGACTGTTCTTGCTTTTATCAGTCAATTTGATGATTACTTCTATGAAGAAACATATGCTGAGAAAGACAAAATTAAATGTGTCACTAACCATTTAGTTGACCGAGCATCCTTATGGTGGACCGTGGTCCGCAAAAGCGTTGATTGTCCCACTACTTGGGAGACTTTCCAAATGAAATTTTTGAAGAATTTCCTTCCTCCTCAATTCCACAAAAAAGCAATCAAGCAATGGAATCTTCTACAACAAAGGGATCGCGAACCTATTTTCTAATACACTGAACGTTTCTGGAATGCCCTATTGCAACTACGTATGCTCGAAGATGTACTTGAAGCAACTCATAAACGCAAGTTTATGTCTGGCCTACTTGGACATTTCTATGCGGAAGTCAATATGTTCAAGCCAACAACCCTTGAAGATGTAATTTCCTTGGCCCATGACACTGAAGACAATATTCGCAAACGAGACAAGCGACCACAGCAATTCCCAACTAATGGTAACGTTGGTTCCAAACAATTCAATTGAAATTTTTGAAGATTCAATCAAAGTCATTTTCTTCAATTTTCATTCCGTAAATCTTGGATACGACCACCTACTTTACCATCAAACACAAATCCAAACCCTAAGCCATCTCTACCGTCAAATCCCAACATTCCTAAACTTCCTGCCATTACCAATAATGTATCCAAAGCAAAACCCATAGTTTGTTACAAATGTTATCAGCCTGGACATCTAGTAGCCAATTGTCAATCCAAAAAGCCATCCGTCCATATCAATTATTTGGGAAAAATAGAAGATGAAGAATGTGAAGAGATGGCGGACTTTACGAAAGACGATGACGACATTGGTACTACTTCGGATACTTTGCCAGGTATGCCAACTCCCCATTCCTTGTTAACAATGAAATGTTTTGTGCATGGTAAAGAAAATACTATTTTACATGATGATGGGAGCACACATGACTTTATTTCTGCAAAATTAGTCAAAGAATTGAATTTACAAACTATTTCTACACATTATCGCATCAATGCTGCATTCTTAGGTACGAGATATAATGGAACATAAGAGGTGTATAATTTAGAAATTAAAATTCGTGAATATACTGAACGAAGAAATTTCTTTGTTGTACCTTTGCAGTCTAGTGACATTATCCTAATAATGCCTTGGCGTCATCAATACAATCCTAGAAATGCCTTGGCGTCATCAATACAATGCAGATATAGATTATTCTACGCATTCAATTAAAATCTCTTTTCAAGGAAAACAAATCACACTGCATGGTATGCACGCTTCCAATAATTTTCCATTGCTTACTAATACTCAAGCTAAATGTGTATTTTCATTAAACGTTTCGAGAGGGAGAGCGAGAGAGAGAGCAACCGTCTTGCATAGGGTGAGAGAGGGAGAGAAAGAAGGCTTGCCATTGCCGCCGCCGCCATTTGCGAAGGAGAGGAGGAGCCTTCATTGCGAAGAGGAGCCGCCAAACCCTCGCCATATCTCATCGGTGAGTCCATTCTCTCCTTATTTTGCTTGTTTAGGGCTTAATTCTCTTCATCTTTTGCTTGTTTAGGAGAGGAAAGGAGAGAGAAAGAGAGGGAGAGGGAGAGGGAGGGAGAGAAAGAGAAAGAGAGAGGGAGAGAAAGAGAAAGAGAAAGAGAGGGAGAGGGAGAGGGGAGGAAATGAGAGAGGGAGAGAAAGAAAAAGAGACACTACAAGGATTTGAGCTAGTAGCGACGCCGATTAGCGACGACAGATAGCGGCGTCGCTATTGGCGTCGCAAATAGCGACGGGCCGCAGGGAAAAAACGCGGCCGAAACCGAGCGCGGTTTTCATTTCTTGTTTGTTTCATTGAGAGTTTTGAGAGCGAGAGCGAGGGAGAGAGCGACCGTTGTGAGAGAAGGAGAGGAAGAAGACTTGCCGCCGCCGCCGCCGCCGCCATTGTTCGCGAAGGAGAGGAGGAACCTTCATCGCAAAGAGGAGATGCCCCATGCTCACCATATCTCATCGGTGAGTCTTCCTCTCTCTTTCTTTTGCTTGTTCAAGGTTTAAATCACTCTCTTTTGCTTGTTTAGGAGAGGAAATGAAAGAGAAAGAGAGGGAGAGGGAGAGAGAGGGAGAGAAAGAGAAAGAGAGGGAGAGGGAGAGGGAGAGGGAGAGAAAGAGAAAGAGAGGGAGAGGGAGGGAGAGGGAGAGTGCATTCTCTCTCTCCCTCTCCCTTTTTCTTGTTTAACGTTTAAATCACTTTCTTTTTTGCTTGTTTAGGAGAGGAAACGAGAGAGTAAGAGAGAAAGAGAGGGAAAGGGAGAGGGAGAGGGAGAGGGAGAGAGAGAGAGAGAAAGAGAAAGAGAAAGAGAGGGAGAGGAAGAGGGAGGCTGAGGAAATGAGAGAGGGAGAGAAAGAGAAAGAGAGGGAGAGGGAGGGAGAGTGCATTCTCTCTCTCCCTCTCCCTTTTGCTTGTTTAATGTTTAAATCACTTTATTTTTTACTTGTTTAGGAGAGGAAATGAGAGAGAAAGAGAGGGAGAGAAACAGGGAGGGGAAGGAAATGAGAGAGGGAAAGAAAGAGAAAGAGAGGGAGAGTGCATTGTCTCTCTCCCTCTCCCTTTTGCTTGTTTAATGCTTAAATCACTTTATTTTTTGCTTTTTTAGAAAATGAGAGAGAAAGAGAGATAGAGAGGGAGAGAAAGAGAGGGAGAGGGAGAGGGAGGGGAAGGAAATGAGAGAGGGAGAGAAAGAGAAAGAGAGGGAGAGGGAGAGGGTGAGAGAGAGAGAGTGCATTCTCTCTCTCACTCTCCCTCTTGCTTGTTTAATGTTTGAATCACTTTCTTTTTTGCTTGTTTAGGAGAGGAAATGAGAGAGAAAGAGAGAAAGAGAGGGAGAGGGAGAGAGAGGGAGAGAAAGAGAGGGAGAGGGAGGGGAAGGAAATTTAAGATAATAGACTTATCGATAATGGTATGCAATGTGCTTTGCCATGGGCCACGTACATTGGTGACTCTTTAAGATGGCTTAAAATTGGTCATGTCCTTCATAATGTCCAAGTAGGGGATCTAATTGTGATATGCATAATTCATTGTCTTTGTATTAACTTTATAGGCATAACAAATTAGAAATCATGCCAACTAGTCAACAGAAGGACTAAAAGAAAATGATACCCTAGCTAATGGTCATTATGGTACTTCATCAAAATGAACCCAAAAGTATTGTTATAGAAGAAGAATCCCTTAAATTGAGTATCGTATATTTTCTCTCAAGTCTTATGACTATGAGTAGAATTGATTGAAATAAATTTTATTACTATAGTTGATAAATTTCATAGATGGCATTAATTTTAATACGCGATCCTAGGACAAAAAAACCACATTTCTAAGATGCTTTTTGTTGAGACTGATTTATTATTAGACTAAGAGATCCTCAATGATGCTCAAAATGGATTACTTATACTCAAAGCCCTCTAGTGTAATTTTTTACAATAACGAATAATTATCTACCGGGACAAACAAATCCTTGAGCATGATACAAGGCCGAGATATAACATCGGAAAATCTCTCAACTACTATGTACAATGCAAGATTTATGGTCAACTTGCGACTTGACGTACATCTCCATAAAGCTATTGATCGACCGATATGCAGAGAGGCACGGTCTCAATGCATTGATCGACCGATTGTATAGATGCGGCGGCCCTGTAAGTCACTCATCTTTCTTGTACGTAGTTACCATGAGATATTTGAATGCATTATTGTATGGTGGATTGATATGTTGTTTCTTTTTCTGCAGAATCCGTTCGATGCTCCTTTGCGGCGGGACGAGCTTTCGGGGGATGAGGATTTCTAGCTCGCCCTTGGATCCTTGGAGCTCACACACCTTTAGTTTTTAGTCGCCTAATCTATGTAGACATTTTCTATGTATTAGTGATATCCTTTCATGATTGTACCAATTGCATTTTATGCGATCATGTATTTATTTCATGTATCAGTTTTATGATTTCAGTATATTCTTTTTGTTTGCAAACGCTTTGTATGCAGTAGTGCAGAAACTATTTTGTATGGCTCTCATATAGTACACAGTGCTATATATGGCACGGCCACAAAATTTTTTTTTCCCTGTTACCGTCGCTATTTGCATCGCAAATTTATTGCTCGTGTCGCTATTGGCCTCGCTATGAGAGTCGCAAATTTACTAGTTGCGTCACTATATGCGTCGCTATTTGCGACGCATATAGCGATGTTTCTATGGCATCGTCAATAACGATGCTTTTTGCGACGACGGGGGCAAATTGTGTTGTTTGTATTTTCGTCGCTTTAAACATCGGTACAAGGTCTATATCTTATAGTGAGAGGGAGAGGTAGAGGGAGGGAGAGTGCATTCTCTCTCTCCCTCTCCCTTTTGCTTTTATAAATTGTGTATATATATTGAGAGAGGGAGAGAAAATGAGAGAGAAAGAGAGGGAGGGGGAGGGGGAGGGGGAGGGGGAGGGGGAGGGAAGGAGAGGAAATGAGAGAGAAAGAGAGGGAGAAGGAGAGGGAGGGGGAGGAAATGGAAGAGGAAGGGGGATGAAATGAGAGAACGAGAGGGAGGGAGAGTGTATTCTCTCTCTTTTTTATTTATTTTTTGTATAATTTGTATATAATGAGAGAGGGAGAAGAAATTAGGGGGAGGGAGATTGAGAGAAAGAGAGTAAAATTAAAGAGAGGGAGAGGGAGGAAATGGCAAAGGGAGAGGGAGGAAGAGAGAGAGGGAATGAGAGAGGGAGAGAGAAAGAGAAAGAGAAAGAGAGGGAGAGAAAGAGAAAGAGAAAGAGAGGGAGAGGGAGAGGGAGAGGGATGGGGATGGGGAGGAAATGAGAGAGGGAGAGGGAGCGAGAGTGCATTCTCTCTCTCTTTTACTTTTGCTTATATTATTTATGTATATATATTGAGAGAGGGAGAGGAAATGAGAGAGAAAGAGAGGAAGAGGGAGAGGGAGAGAGAGGAAATGGGAGAGGGAGGGGGAGGGAGGGAGAGAGAGAAAGAGAGGGAGAGGGAAAGGGAGCAAGAGGGAGAGGGAGAGCGAGAGGGAGGAAATGGAAGAGGGAGGGGGATGAAATGAGAGAACGAGAGGAAGGGAGAGTGTATTCTCTCTATTATTTATTTATTTTTTGTATAATTTGTATGTAATGAGAGAGGGACAAGAAATGAGGAAGAGGGAGAGGGAGAAAGAGAGGGAAATTAAAGAGAGGAAGAGGGAGGGGGAGAGGAAATGAGAGAGGGAGGGGAAGGAAGAGAGAGAAAATGGGAGAGGGAGAGGGAGAGGGAATGAGACGGGGAGAGGGAGAGAGGGGAGAGATGAAAACATAATAGGGAAATGAGAGAGGGAGAGGGAGGGAGAAGAAATGAGAGAAGGAGAGTAAGAGAGCAAAAGGAAATGAGAGAGGGAGAGGAGAGAGAGAAAAAATAGAGAATGAGAGGAGAGAGAAAAAGAGATAAGATGTTAAATATAATAGGAAAATAGAGAAAGAGAGGGTGTGGGTGAGGGTGAGGGCGAGGGAGGGAGAGGAAATGAGAGAGGGAGAGGAAGAGAGAAAAGGAAATAAGAGAGGGAGAGGAGAGAGAAAAATAAATGAGAGGGAGAGGAGAGAGAAAAAGAGAGAAAGATCATTAAACCTAATGGAAAAATAGAGAAAGAGAGAGTCAGGGTGAGGGAGGGAGAGGAAATGAGAGAGGGAGAGAAAGAAAGAAAGGGAAATGAGAGAGGGAGAGGAGAGAGAAAAATGACCTCTTTTTTTCCCTGTTTTCAATATTAATTGCTATAAAAATTTCAGCCACGGTATCAACATCAACCAACCCTGAAAACAGCAATGGACTACCTTCATTTGTAGCCATCAAACCATATGTCTTCATCTCTTGTTTAGCCCATCATACATATTTCTTATCAGCCCTACACATGGCTAAAATATTCTTAAAAGTGCCAAGACTACATGCTCTCCATTCTTGCAATCCAGACACAAACATAGTTTCCACTTTTCTTGGAGGCATAAATATGTTCCTACAGGCACTACCATAGCCTCCACTTATAGCACTACTATCTAAAAACCCTTAAACTCTCACGCATTAGGTGGCATGGGATTATCCTACAACCTATTCCGATTGTGGGGATGGTTCATACAAAGAGTGAGAAACTGTATGCCTTTGTATTGTATTTACTCTAAACCGGAGCATATGAATTACCATGATCCAAGGTTTTTGTTTCCAGTCTTGATTCAAAAATATAGGGCTCCCCCAAAATCAACAGATAACTACACGAATCCTACAAAAAGAAAAGATATTCATCCCTAACATCTCGAATAGTCATGGGTACATTCGAACAAGCTGCATAAAGATCTCCTGATGAATTGTTTGTTGGCCGCATGCACCATTTTGAATCTACATCAATCAGTCAACCTTCATTCTTATACAAGGTGTGTGCCATAACATTGATTTCCGAACCATGATCCAAGAGAGCTATGTAAGGCATCTCTCTTTCTCCCACTTTTACAATAGTCTCTATTGTAGCACGAGCCCAATGCGTTTGTGAATAATGACTACTTGGAATAAAATGAGCATCTTCTTCTTCATGTGCTTGTTGATGGACATCCCCATTATACATAGCCTTCTCTCTATGCTTATTGTTGCCTATAAGACCAAATTTAGCCACGATCTTGCTGTCTACACTCCCATTTAATCCATTTTCAGTATGAACCTGTTCCAAAATAGCATGATATGCATCATCAATTTCGCTCTGAAGATGTTTCTTTATGTCTTTGTCAACCTGCATTAATGCTTGCAAAACTTCACCATAACTATATTTTTTGTTTTAGCATATTAATGATTGCATCATGAAATTTATTCTTTGCGATTCCAAGAACTTTGCCAAGTGTGAATTCCACTCTATTGCCAAGTATGCGATCTTCCAAGACTTTTTTAAGGTTTGTGGGAGTGTCAAGATCTGATTGTAACCTGTAATCGGGCTACTTACCCCTTTTCTTCCCTTCTTGTTTCTTGTCTTGAGATGCATCCTCCATAACATGCTTAGGTATGGGTTTTTTAGCCTCTTTCTGCTACTCCATTTTACTTTGTGTTATGCATTTGGATGGACCCAAAGAAGAAGGACCGGCAACGTCCTCATCTCTTTTCTTCCACAAGAGCTTATTGATTATGAACCGCAACCAAATAAGCATAGGCTGAAAATGAATCCACTAGTGCACTCCATCTTGTTCTCCCTCGTATACTCTAACCTGCATGAGTCAATTCAAACTTTGTTGTTTTGCATTTTTCCATGCAATTTAGTGCTTGTATCCAAACGCAAGTTTTTGCTTCAGTCATGCCTTCTTTACAAGCTTTATCAGTCCTTTCAATTCTCAACCCATATGTGGTTGCATCTATGGAAACAAATGCTATCCTTACAGCCATCTCTTCCAACCTCTTCTGCATGCCACCATTTTCAAAATTTGGCTCTATTGGAAGACCAATTTTTGTTCCATGTTGTAATATTTCCGCGTAACCGTACCATAAATATTAACTTTCCGCACGCCGTGTAAACCCTGTACAAAGGGTATCTCTTGCACTGAAATTATTGGCAGTATAATGTGCAACCCGCACACGTGAAATAGGGTCCTCTGCAATGGTAAATCAAAACCGGGAGTTCAAAACCGCAAGCCGCATGAAAACACCCTCTTGGGAGGGACAATTTTAATTAAATTAATGCAAATTTTTTACTATTATCCCTTCCCCCAGCCGATGCATGGCTGGAGGAGAGGGAGTGTGGAGGGGGGGATGGCCAAGTGAAGATTGCATGAGGGAACTCTCCACGTGGATGGAGACCCTCTTCCCCACCCCCCATTCCTATATAAACACCCCCCATCAAGGGGGTGTGCTAAGGAGAGGAGACTGTGGAGGGAGGAAAGAAGGAAGGCCGTCGGGACGTGAGGGAGTGGGAGAAGCCGTGTGAAGGAAGGAAGGCCGCCACCGTGCTGGTCGCCGCCAGCACCGCCGCCAGTCCAGCCGCCAGCCATTGCTGCCGCCCCAGTCCGTCCTGGCCGCCAGGCCGCTGTCGCTGCCGCCATCCGTCCGCCACAGCTGCCAGGCAGCTTCCACCCGCCGCCACGCTGTTCACGATCTTTCCCCCCACGTGGTTCAGTGAAGCAAGAAGCTTCTTAGAAGCTTCTTTGGAAGCTTCTAAGAGGGGCCTCCTTAAAGGCCCTTCCCACCATTTTCCAAAGGCCTTCCCAAAGACCCTTTTCCGCCACTTTTCCAAGAAGATCCATTAATACCCCTTCCCAGATTTTGGAAGAGGGGACCGTGAAGCCATAAAGACCCCGCATGACCCATCGAAAAGGTCCGCAAGAAGATTTTAAGCCGCTAGCCGTCCGAGGTTAAATTCCGCGCCGATTCGAGTTTTCTTGAAGACTCCTAAGCTTTCGTCCCAAGCACCATCCCGAAGAGGAATTCTCCCGCATACAAGGATAAAGGCAGAGGTCGGAAGGCCGTATTCCGAGAGCCGTCACTCCGTGGACCACAAAGGCAAATTGGAAGTCGAATTTACGACTACGATGGCCCCAAAACGATCACAAGGTGCGACCGCGGGAGGCTCATCTCCGAACGTGCAAGTGGACATCTCCCCGACTCCACAAGTCCAGGTTCTTCCGAGTTAATTCCGCATAAGGAAATGATTAGGCACGCTTAGCCCATAAAAAGTAATTGCATTTTTACGCTTAATATGCATACGGAAATTGGAAAGAAATACATCTCTTGAACATTAGGTAAGATTGAAATTGTCATGAATTTGAACGATTAGAAGGTTAGATGCATGTAGTTTTGGTACCGTTTCAAGGCAATGAGTCTAAACCTAGGCAAAGAAATGGAATTTATAAGTGCATTATCTTCGTCCTAGATATGCTAGAAATAAGCGTATACTGCACATTAGGTAACATACTTCTCGTAATGATTTCATAGAAAAAAGGTTAGCATCATAAGGTATCATTCGGAAAGAATTAATAGAGTACTACAGTGTACGTATGGACTTGCAAATAGCTTGTAAGACCTAGTAGATCCTAGGGAGTTAGCATACAGATTAACAAACATTTTACCTTACCAAGGAAAGATAAAGTTATCATGGACCATGTGTTGCGTGAAAACAATAAACCGCATGCTTATGCGTATTGGTGGAATTGTATCTATTGTTCTCCGTTAGATTTAGTTTACTACTTTAGAAAGATCATCCTTGTCGCAAGACAAGAATAATTGAATTGACTAAATAATCTAAACCACAAGGATTCGTGGGACATGATTGAGTCAATATAATAGGAATCCTAAGTGTTAACTAGGGTTTAGTACAATTCGACCTAGCTTTAGACGGAAACCGTGAATCTAAAGATCCTACACACGTTCACAAATTGGCGAAACAATTAGATGTTCATGCTTGAAATGATCTAAGGTTTTATCCTAAGGATCATGACGAAACTCCGACGGAGTTGCATATTCTAGAACCAGGGCCAACCTAATTAGGGATGATTTGGAGAATACCCAATAAAAACCTGTTACTCGATGGAGGTAAACTCCGTGATCGGGAAATGCTAAGTAATGGATAGAAGGATTCCGTGGAATAGATGCAATACTTGTGCACAAAGCTGCAACAGTGTATAGTCTTGAGAATTGTCCACAAGAGAGTTTTTTGTCATCTCTCGAAAATGAGGTTGGCAAGTGATTGGAAGAATTTAACTTACAAGAAGATGACTAATCACCCTGTTACTCCTTTTCTTGGGGATAATTTGCCAAGGGAAAGGAAAGTTAGGTATTTGAAAAGGACCGGACAATAAACTGAAGCGACATGGTCGCTGGAACCTACCACAACTAAACCTAAAGTATGGATAGGGTATGACCCTGACCCTAAGAATGATAGGAATCTTGCCAAGTTGCAATTGATTTCGGATCGAATGCGGGTTGCATTCGGAGGAAAAGGAGTTACTCCTTGACAGTTTGCCAGCCAAAACGACCATTGGAATTTGATTGTGCTTGTAACAGTTAGAAAAGCACTGTTTGCATTGTTTGCTCAATGAACTAAAGGAGGAAAACATATCTAAATACTTCAGGTTGAAGCCTGAAGGGAGAGGCAGCTTCAGTTACCCCCGACTGCCTGCCTAACCCTAACCAAGGGGGTTGTGAACCGCGCCGGGAACGTGGACCGAACCCGCCGTGAGAGGTCTCTCCATTGAGTTCTGCTTGGAGCAGGAGGACGCTTGGGTGCCAGAGGGGGCTCTGGCCGTAAATCCCTCGCCTTCCGGGCCCTGCACAAGAGACTAACGTGACTCGAGATTGGATCTCGAGGCCCGCATACTAGTCTACGGGCGGAAACTTGGATTAGTAATCACTGAAGGATTACTAGATAGCCTTCGGGCGGATTATGAATACGCCTACGGGCGGGAACTCCTTGTATTTCAAAGATAAAAGGATAAAATGATAACAAAGAAGTTGTTTGACATTGTTTTCTTTATGTCCTGTGATAAGATTACGTGAAGGAACCAGTGCATAACAGGGTTAATCAAAGAAGCTGTTTGTATATGTCAAACTAATGTGGTAGGTAATTACATAACTAAAACAAACCGAGGAAAGTGCGGAGGATGGACCATGGGTCCGTCCTACGGATGGGTGGTCCCGGTTAGCCGGGAACTTTTCTCAAAACCTTCGACGAACAGAAGGACGATCGTCATCACCGAAACAAGCAAGGAGAACAATGACTTGGAAGTACCGATTACCTGATTCAGGCTGTTTTAGGGGAACGGAATGGGACTATGCCTTTTGGCAGAGAGGTCGAGCCTTGCATCCCTCTCGTTTCCCATTCTCCTTGAACCAAGTGCAGCATGAATCCGCTTCAGACCGGGCGTTCTGCGTAAAGTAGTTCGATCAGGTCTGACGCTAGTCGCTGTTAGTAAATGACCAACAATTCCAGCCGATCCTAAGTGGGAAACGGCCAGGACGCTTCCGTTACGTGGCAGACGCGGAAAGTCCTAGATGACAAAACCCGCAACATTCCATGGGAGTGCCGGGTGGAGTTTTCTAGACAACCTTTCCGATGGACTGCTAAGACGTGTCCTAGAGGGTTCCAGTGGACACGTTACAGTTGGTATCAGAGCCGACTTATAATGGAATTGTTTTCATAAGATTTCATTAGAAGTGGAGTAAAGAAATTGTTCCTGTCCAAACATTTTCTCATCTTCAATACTGTCTTGCAGAGTTACGAGGCGTGGAACAAGTTTTTGGTGTTCCGGATCATGTTCATGACTACGATGCATTCTCCGCATTATAGGCAGAGAATTGAAATGATGAACATCTTGGAACAGATTTATAACCCATCACCTCTATATATAGAGCGAAGATGGACTGGGTCTTCAGGAATCTACTACATAGCTGCCCACCGGTTTGCTTATCTACAGACCAACTTGAAGAGGATCAAGTGGTTGGAAGATTTGAAAGTCGTGAAGCTGTTCATTTTTGTGGAAGCTCACGTGAATTCGACTTTGCATATTCGAGGTCGTGGAGTTGAACTAAACTCATATGTTTATGAGGAAGTAACCCGTGTAATTCCAGCCGATAGAGTTAAGGTATTGGGACGCCATGGGAAGTATGGTTTCCAGCGGAAAGGATATCCCGAACTTCCGATGAATTATCGATTCCTAAAGATACATGACCCAAAACCCTACTACTACACAGTTCCTGTAGACAAATCCAATACTATATTGTTTTCCCCAAACTAAATGTAATGATTGGATTATCATCGCTCGAGTTGTTGTATAAGGCTACGCCATATAAATATAAATAAGGACTTCTTTTATCACTATCCGATTGTGCATCAAAGTTGTTGCAAAAAGTTAAGTTGCTTCATGAGTTACGAAATAGTTGAACTAAAGATAAGTTAATGTCAATTAACATATAATAATATTAAGAAAACTTTTACTCAGGCGCAACCCCAGGTACAAGTTCCAAATTCACCCCCTACGGCAAGTACGACTGTGATCCAGGAGAAGAAGTTCCTCCTCAAACAGATTAAGCCACCCGAGTTTGACGGGAGAGGCAGATTCGTCCAGTCAGACGCTGAGATTTGGATTGAGTCTATGGAGGACTACTTCGAAGCCGCTGGCACTGCACCTACCAATCAGGCCATGCTAGCCAAATTAAAACTCACCGGTGAAGCCAGACTTTGGTGGAAGCAATGGTGCAGGGATTAAGGAATTTCAGAGGGGTCTGTTACCTGGGAGAAGTTAAAGCAAGCCGTGCAAGGGAGATATTTGCCACCCGCATATCGTACATAGAAAATGAATGAGTTCTATGAGCTAAAACAGTTAGGACTCACGCTTGACGCATATTACTCTAAGTTTGTCTCACTCTTAAAGTATGCGCCACAAATGGATACGACACAGCAGGTGTCCAAATTTTGCGCAGGCTTAAATCCACCTGTAAATACTCGTCTCGAATCTATGAGACCATCAGATCTTCAGGATGCACTCATTCGAGCAGCACCCATAATTCAGGAAGTGCAAGCTAAACCAAGGAGTATTAAGAGTTGGACTTATAGCAACCCAAGCAGGGGAGCATTCAGACCCTAGGTTAAGAGAGTTCAAGGCCACAATCAGGGACAAAGAAAGAAAGCAAGGACAAATAACGTCAACAACTTTGTTCCTACTCACGGTAATGGCCGAAACATCCGATGTTTCCACTGCAATGAACTCGGTCACTTCAAAAAGCAATGCCCCAAGCTCAGTGAGGGACACCGTCAAGGTATTGGCCGCGGGCAGGGAGCCGCCGCCCGTGGAAGGGGAAGAGCTGCCTGCATTACCAATAGGCAAAGATGTGAAGCAGAGGAAGAGGAAGATCCGACTATGGAAGCAGATTTCGAAAGAGCGACGGTCCATGCCGCTCTACACAAGAAGGGCCCGAATCGCCAGTTCTCGGTAATTCAAACGCCGTCGGACTATCAAGGTAAAAGTTTCAAAACGTTGATTGATTGTGGCAGCACACATTCCTTTATCTCACCAGCGTGTGCTAGGAGATTAGGAATAGCCACAGTAGAAGCACCTACCCTACTTGTGGAATTGGCAAACGGTCGTGAGGTAACTTGTGCTAGGCAAACTGCTAAGGAGGAGTTCTATCTGGGAGGAAAGAAAGCCTCAGTCAAATTCAGAGTCATGAATTTAGGCATCCATGAGTGTCTACTCGGGATGGATTGGCTTAAGCCTAATGACGCCCACATTCACTGTGGAAAGGGTCAAGTTTCCTTTCGAAACTCTGACAGAGAGTTTGTTACGACTCAAGGTGAGGCAAGAGTGCCGAAAATTCAATTAGCCAAGGTATCGCGGATCATAAAAGGAGTTAGGAAAGGATTACCCGTTTACTTGATCAAAATTAACAAGTTGGATCAAAAGCAAAAGGCTCATGAGGGACCCTCTTGGCTAAAAGAATATGCTGACGTATTCCCTGAGGAATTAACTGAACTCCCACCTCCAAGAGAAGTTGATCATGAGATAAGGCTAATACCTGGAGTTGCGCCAATTGCAAAGAGACCTTATAGAATGTCCATTCTAGAGGCTATTGAGTTGAAGGAACAACTCAAGCAACTGTTAAACCAAGGCTACATCAGGCCTAGAAATTCACCATGGGGAGCTCTAGTCCTATTCCAGAAAAAGAAAGATGGTACACTTCGACTATGTATTGATTACCGTGGGTTGAATCAATCAACAGTCAAGAACAAGTACCCTATTCCTAGAATAGATGAGCTTCTTGATCGCCTTCAAGGTGCAAAGATCTTCTCCAAAATTAATCTCAGGTCAGGCTACTATCAAATCAGGATCAAGGATGAGGATATTCCAAAAACGGCCTTCATTACAAGATATGGGCACTTTGAATTCTTGGTTATGTCATTCGGCCTTACAAATGCACCTGCCACTTTCAATAGGTTAATGCAGGATATTTTTAGGCCATATCTTGATGATTTCGTGCTTGTCTTCTTCGACGACATTTTAGTCTATTCTAAACATGAAGAAGATCATGAACCCCAACTACGGATTGTGTTGGAGACAATGAGGTCTCATAAGTTGTATGCAAAAATGAAGAAGTGTGCATTCTTCAAACGGCAGATTGAATATCTAGGATTCATAGTATCATCAGAAGGAATATCAGTAGATCCAGCCAAAGTCAGAGATGTGCTTGAATGGCCAATACTAGTATCTGTCAAAGAGATACGTAGTTTTCTTGGCTTGACAGGATGGTATAGGATCTTTATCAAAAACTATGCTTTGATTGCAGCACCTCTTACCGACTTACTAAGGAAGCAGACTTCTATTACATGGTCAACTCCCGAGCAAAATAGCTTCGACCAATTGAAGCAATGTTTGGTATCAGCACCTATTCTGAGACTTCCTGATCTCAATAAGGAGTTCGAGGTAGTAACTGATGCTAGCATTCTTGCCTTGGGGTGTGTTCTTATGCAGGAAGGTCATCCAGTAGCATATTCTTCAAGGAAATTGAAGAGTCACGAAAAGAATTATGCCACTCATGATCTGGAGTTATTAGCTGTCATCCATGCTCTAAAGCTTTGGAGACACTACTTGTTGGGAAACAAGTTCACTCTAGTAACCGATCACAAGAGTCTCAAATGGATTTTTACCCAGAACGAGCTCAACATGAGGCAACGTCGATGGATTGAAGTATTGGAGGAATATGATTTTGAAATCAAGTATCGGCCAGGAAAGGAGAATGTGGTTGCCGATGCACTCAGTTGCAAGGCATTCCTAAACTCCCTAATCTTGCAGAATCCATCAAAGCCAGATCTCTGGCTACAAAAGTATCTATGCCAAGCAACCCTATACTCGATTTAGCTAGAGAGGAAGCATGCCATGACTTAGCTTACCAAGCAATGATGAAAGAAATATCTACCAAGGATCAGAATCCGAAGTTGCAGGCAAAGTATCATGAATTTTTTGTTGACAATGGACTTATTTACTATAGAACAAGGCTATGTATACCAGCAAGCCAGTCACTTAAGCAGAAGATATTGTGGGAAGCTCATGATTCTCCTTTCGCAGGACATCCTGGCTATGCAAAAACTCTTAATGCAGTCAGGAAGAGCTATTATTGGGAGAGGCTCAAAGGTGACGTCCTCAAATATGTCACCGAATGTTTGTCTTGCCAACGTATCAAGGCTGAACATGTCATGATGCCAGGGAAATTACAACCACTTGACATTCCCCAAATGAAATGGGAATTCATCAGTATGGATTTTGTGGTGGGCTTACCCCAAGTCCAAGGAGGATACAACTCCATTATGGTTGTAGTTGACATGCTTACTAAGGTTGCACACCTGATTCCAGTAAAGACAAACTATAAAGCCTCCGATATTGCAAGAGTGTTTATCAAAGAAATATTCAAGCTACATGGGCTACCTAGAAGGATCATTAGCGATCGAGATTCTCTTTTCACTTCTCACTTCTGGAGAGCTATCTTTGAAGCTATTGGGACTCAACTCTGTTTTAGCACTGCCTACCATCCCCAAACAGATGGACAAACAGAGCGAGTAAATCAAATCATTGAAGATATTCTTAGGGCTTACTGCTGTCGAGAGCCAAAGAGATGGATTCAATATTTGCCGTTAGTAGAATTTGCTTACAATGCTTCTTATCAGCAGAGCATTCAAATGACTCCTTTTCAGGCATTGTATGGTCATGATTGTCGAAGTCCTCTAAATTTTTCTGATCCTACCCTGAGAGTGGAAGCTTCAAGACAAATGTTGGAGGACATGGATGACCAAATAAGGTCAATAAGATAAGACATACAAGCAGCCAAAGATAGACAAAAGGCATATGCGGATTTGAAGCGCCAAGAGAGGATCTTCGGTGAGGGAGACATGGTCTTCATTCGTGTACGCCCCAAGAAGAGTTCTTTATCTCTAGGTAAATGCAAGAAGCTAAGTCCAAGGTATTGTGGTCCGTATAAAATCCTCAAATGCCTAGGACCCAATGCTTATAAATTGCAACTTCCTGATAACCTAAAAGTTCACAATGTATTCCATATTAGTCTCTTAAAAAAGTATGTACCCAACCCAAATCATGTACTCGATGACCAACAAATTGTAATGCCTAGTCAAGGAATCCTTGAACTAAGGCCGGAAAAGATTTTAGATGTTAGGGAGAGACAGTTGAGATCTAGAACCTTGAGAGAATGCCTCGTCCAGTGGAAAGATTACCCCGAAGAGGATGCTATCTGGATGGATGAAAGCTCTCTCAATCTTCAATATCCCCAGTTTATCTCGAGATGAGGACATCTCGATTCTTCTAAGGGGGAGAGAATGTAATATTTCCGCGTAACCGTACTATAAATATTAACTTTCCACACACCGTGTAAACCCTGTACAAAGGGTATCTCTTGCACTGAAATTATTGGCAGTATAATGTGCAACCCGCACACGTGAAATAGGGTCCTTTGCAATGGTAAATCAAAACCGGGAGTTCAAAACCGCAAGCCGCACGAAAACACCCTCTTGGGAGGGACAATTTTAATTAAATTAATGCAATTTTTTTTACTATTATCCCTTCCCCCAGCCGATGCATGGCTGGAGGAGAGGGAGTGTGGAGGGGGGGATGGCCAAGTGAAGATTGCATGAGGAAACTCTCCACGTGGGTGGAGACCCTCTTCCCCACCCCCCATTCCTATATAAACACCCCCCATCAAGGGGGTGTGCTAAGGAGAGGAGACTGTGGAGGGAGGAAAGAAGGAAGGCCGTCGGGACGTGAGGGAGAGGGAGAAGCCGTGTGAAGGAAGGAAGGCCGCCACCGTGCTGGTCGCCGCCAGCACCGCCGCCAGTCCAGCCGCCAGCCATTGCTGCCGCCCCAGTCCGTCCTGGCCGCCAGGCCGCTGTCGCTGCCGCCATCCGTCCGCCACAGCTACCAGGCAGCTTCCACCCGCCGCCACGCTGTTCACGATCTTTCCCCCCACGTGGTTCAGTGAAGCAAGAAGCTTCTTAGAAGCTTCTTTGGAAGCTTCTAAGAGGGGCCTCCTTAAAGGCCCTTCCCACCATTTTTCCAAAGGCCTTCCCAAAGACCCTTTTCTGCCACTTTTCCAAGAAGATCCATTAATACCCCTTCCCGGATTTTGGAAGAGGGGACCGTGAAGCCATAAAGACCCCGCATGACCCATCGAAAAGGTTCGCAAGAAGATTTTAAGCCGCTAGCCGTCCGAGGTTAAATTCCGCGCCGATTCGAGTTTTCTTGAAGACTCCTAAGCTTTCGTCGCAAGCACCATCCCGAAGAGGAATTCTCCCGCATACAAGGATAAAGGCAGAGGTCGGAAGGCTGTATTCCGAGAGCCGTCACTCCGTGGACCACAAAGGCAAATCAGGAAGTCGAATTTACGACTACGATGGCCCCAAAACGATCACAAGGTGCGACCGCGGGAGGCTCATCTCCGAACGTGCAAGTGGACATCTCCCCGACTCCACAAGTCCAGGTTCTTCCGAGTTAATTCCGCATAAGGAAATGATTAGGCGCGCTTAGCCCATAAAAATTAATTGCATTTTTACGCTTAATATGCATACGGAAATTGGAAAGAAATACATCTCTTGAACATTAGGTAAGATTGAAATTGTCATGAATTTGAACGATTAGAAGGTTAGATGCATGTAGTTTTGGTACCGTTTCAAGGCAATGAGTCTAAACCTAGGCAAAGAAATGGAATTTATAAGTGCATTATCTTCGTCCTAGATATGCTAGAAATAAGTGTATACTGCACATTAGGTAACATACTTCTGGTAATGATTTCATAGAAAAAAGGTTAGCATTATAAGGTATCATTCGGAAAGAATTAATAGAGTACTAAAGTGTACGTATGGACTTGCAAATAGCTTGTAAGACCTAGTAGAGTAATGGATAGAAGGATTCCGTGGAATAGATGCAATACTTGTGCACAAAGCTGCAACAGTGTATAGTCTTGAGAATTGTCCACAAGAGAGTTTTTTGTCATCTCTCGAAAATGAGGTTGGCAAGTGATTGGAAGAATTTAACTTACAAGAAGATGACTAATCACCCTGTTACTCCTTTTCTTGGGGATAATTTGCCAAGGGAAAGGAAAGTTAGGTATTTGAAAAGGACCGGACAATAAACTGAAGCGACATGGTCGCTGGAACCTACCACAACTAAACCTAAAGTATGGATAGGGTATGACCCTGACCCTAAGAATGATAGGAATCTTGCCAAGTTGCAATTGATTTCGGATCGAATGCGGGTTGCATTCGGAGGAAAAGGAGTTACTCCTTGACAGTTTGCCAGCCAAAACGACCATTGGAATTTGATTGTGCTTGTAACAGTTAGAAAAGCACTGTTTGCATTGTTTGCTCAATGAACTAAAGGAGGAAAACATATCTAAATACTTCAGGTTGAAGCCTGAAGGGAGAGGCAGCTTCAGTTACCCCCGACTGCCTGCCTAACCCTAACCAAGGGGGTTGTGAACCGCGCCGGGAACGTGGACCGAACCCGCCGTGAGAGGTCTCTCCGTTGAGTTCTGCTTGGAGCAGGAGGACGCTTGGGTGCCAGAGGGGGCTCTGGCCGTAAATCCCTCGCCTTTCGGGCCCTGCACAAGAGACTAACGTGACTCGGGATTGGATCTCGAGGCCCGCATACTAGTCTACGGGCGGAAACTTGGATTAGTAATCACTAAAGGATTACTGGATAGCCTTCGGGCGGATTATGAATACGCCTACGGGCGGGAACTCCTTGTATTTCAAAGATAAAAGGATAAAATGATAACAAAGAAGTTGTTTGACATTGTTTTCTTTATGTCCTGTGATAAGATTACGTGAAGGAACCAGTGCATAACAGGGTTAATCAAAGAAGCTGTTTGTATATGTCAAACTAATGTGGTAGGTAATTACATAACTAAAACAAACCGAGGAAAGTGCGGAGGATGGACCATGGGTCCGTCCTACGGATGGGTGGTCCCGGTTAGACGGGAACTTTTCTCAAAACCTTCGACGAACAGAAGGACGATCGTCATCACCGAAACAAGCAAGGAGAACAATGACTTGGAAGTACCGATTACCCGATTTAGGCTGTTTTAGGGGAACGGAATGGGACTATGCCTTTTGGTAGAGAGGTCGAGCCTTGCATCCCTCTCGTTTCCCATTCTCCTTGAACCAAGTGCAGCATGAATCCGCTTCAGACCGGGCGTTCTGCGTAAAGTAGTTCGATCAGGTCTGACGCTAGTCGCTGTTAGTAAATGACCAACAATTCCAGCCGATCCTAAGTGGGAAACGGCCAGGACACTTCCGTTACATGGCAGACGCGGAAAGTCCTAGATGACAAAACCCGCAACATTCCATGGGAGTGCCGGGTGGAGTTTTCTAGACAACCTTTCCGATGGACTGCTAAGACGTGTCCTAGAGGGTTCCAGTGGACACGTTACACATGTATTTTGCCATCTTTCCAAAAGACTAACCTTTTTTCTTCCACTTCAAGATAGGCCGTACAATCTCTCTTTTTATGTTGTAAAATGTAACACCCAATGCATCCCCTCTGGTATCCTTCTCTATAAGGCCTGACCCTTCTCTTCTACCTTGATGTCCAACTTTTTGACATTTGCATATATTTTTTTCAAATTGAGCCTCAAATCATGCATACATTTGATTAATTCACAACATCACCTTTGAGAGCCAGACAAAGAGGTATAGCCGGTTGTTCTGCCATAGCCACAAGCGCCTTGGCTGCAACTTCAGCCCCCTTATGAGCACTGGCAGGTGTGGTTCTTGTACCCCATCTTAATTTCATCCACTCTCTCTTTAGAAATATATGTATTGCCTCAGTTATATTAACCCAATTTGATTTTACCCCCCATTTCAGAAGAGGCAGCTTCTAAATGATCAGTCAGCTTCTCCTACAAGACAAGATCTGTAGCCTTCAGAATCAAATCAATTTTTTGACTCTCCAACGATTGCTGCTCATGAACATCCAATTGCACATACCGACTTTCAAATTCACGGAGCAAAGCTATAGCAACCAATCCTTTATTGGGATTCTCAATCCAATCTGTAAATGTCTTTCTAGTTACCAACCTTGCATCTTCCAATACAAACTTTTCTCTTAAAGCTTTCTTAAAAGCTTCCCAATCAGCATCTCTTCTATGTAACTCATTAATCCGATCATGCAATGCATGCATGGCCAAACAAGAGAAACACCGACTCCATGCATACTTCGGTACCCCATGAAACAATATATTTTCTTCATATAATTAGATAAAGAGAAAAACATTTTGACCCTTAGACTGCTTCAATTCTTGTTCCACTACTTGCAATGCATTCACAGCTAAGGAATCAATTCTTTCAGCTTTCTACCAAGTTTGTATCTGTTGTTGTAACAATTGATATTGTTTTTGTTGCTGCAACAAAGCAATCATCTGTTGTAAAGCATCACCACCACTTGAACTTACAGAATCCCCCATCTTTACATACCTATTGCTTACTTTCATGTGGGGTTCACCATTGTCGGAGCATTTGGGGTTGAAAGTCTACCACGAGAGTAAGAGATAGTAGGATGAAGGGAGATTCAGGGAGAGGAGTAGACAAAAGAGAAAGGGTTTAAAGAAATAGAAGATGCAGATGAATAATCACAAAGGTGAAGCCTGTCAATTTATTTCTACATTATGAGAAGATAAATCTCTTGTAGAAAAAAATGTGCATAAAATAATACCTCCTCTATGCTGCTTAGACTGTCGATCTCTTGTCTCCATTGGCTCCTAAAGGGGGTAAAATACTAGGAGACCTAGCTAGAATTCTACTAGATAACTCCTTCATCTCCCAGTTCAGAGTGCTATTCATTGCCTGAAAACTGCAATCACCTATTGTGCAATTTCACCAATCCTATTTTTTACATAAAATCCTCCCAAAATGGCTAAAAGCTATATGCTTTCTATTACATGTCATCCTATTCTAGAAGTTGTCTATAGTTTTTGGATTTTTACAAGAGATAATATCTAAAATATCAAAAATTGACTAAACTTGTCCAAAAATCTAGTATTTTTAGACCATCCATACTACAGATACTGACATTAATGATTAATATGGTGTTGGTTCTTTAGATTAATAAGAAGCCTAATGATGATGCACTCTAGAGTTTTTTGGATTGTGTGCACATAGCGGCATGACATCATCTTGTTATTGACTTGTGAGTAAGGCTTGCTCTCTCACATAACATCTCTCCTATATTCAGATTCTTATACCAAGAATCAATAATATGATAAATATCAGGTAACTTCTCTACACTCAAAACTCTCATTGTTCCTCTTTCTTTTTCCTTTGAACTTTGGATTTACTAAATTCTTCCAGTGTCCTCCCATCTTAGGACATAACTCCATTGAAAAGATATATTGTACTTCTTACCCATCAAAGCTCCTTTTAGGTCATAATCACTTTTCCCTTCCCCCAAAGGGATATCAAAAGCATGATAATGTTTCCTAGGTTTTCTTTTTTTCTCTCCTTTATTCTTTTTTACTTTTTTAAATCTTTCTCCCTCTTTTCTCTCAAACCTTACTTGTCTCATGTTCTTCTCTCTCAGCATCTCTCCTCCTTTTTATTGTAGGTATCAGATCAACTATTTTATTTGCCTCATTGTGTTTCTCTAAAATAATGCAATTAATGGCACTTTCCCTTTCCCTTCTTCAGTTGGCCTTGGTACTTGGAATGTGCAATGGTATTTTATTTCTATTTCAAAATCATTTTGTCTATTCGAAAGATTTTGAGATAAATGATACATCACTACAAGGATTTGGACCATTAGCGACGCCGATTAGCGACGGCGGATAGCGGCTTCGCTATTGGCGTCGCTATTGGCATCGCTAATAGCGTCGGTATTTGTGCTTCGAGTTTTGAGAGCGAGAGCGAGGGATAGAGCGACCATTGTGACAGAAGAAGAGGAAGAAGACTTGCCGCCGCCGCCGCCGCCGTTGTTCGCGAAGGAGAGGAGGAGCCTTCATCGCAAAGAGAAGCTGCCCCACGCTCGCCATATCTCATTGGTGAGTCTCCCTCTCTCTTTCTTTTGCTTGTTCAAGGTTTAAATCACTCTCTTTTGCTTGTTCCTGAGGAAATGAAAGAGAAAGAGAGGGAGAGGGAGAGAGAGGGAGAGAAAGAGAGAGAGAGGGAGAGGGAGAGGGAGAGAAAGAGAAAGAGAGGGAGAGTGCATTCTCTCTCTCCCTCTCCCTTTTGCTTGTTTAATGTTTAAATCACTTTCTTTTTTGTTTGTTTAGGAGAGGAAATGAGAGAGAAAGAGAGGGAGAGAAAGAGAGGGAGAGGGAGAGGGAGGGGAAGGAAATGAGAGAGGGAGAGAAAGAAAAAGAGAGGGAGAGTGCATTGTCTCTCTCCCTCTCCCTTTTGTTTGTTTAATGTTTAAATCACTTTTTTTTTGCTTGTTTAGGAAATGAGAGAGAAAGAGAGATAGACAGGGAGAGAAAGAGAAAGAGAGGGAGAGGGAGAGGGAGAGGGAGAGGGAGAGAAAGAGAAAGAGAGGGAGAGTGCATTCTCTCTCTCCCTCTCCCTTTTGCTTGTTTAATATTTAAATCACTTTCTTTTTTGCTTGTTTAGGAGAGGAAACGAGAGAGTAAGAGAGAAAGAGAGGGAGAGGGAGAGGGAGAGGGAGAGGGAGAGAAAGAGAAAGAGAAAGAGAAAGAGAAAGAGAGGGGGAGGGGGAGGGAGGGGGAGGAAATGAGAGAGGGAGAGAAAGAGAAAGAGAGGGAGAAGGAGGGAGAGTGCATTCTCTCTCTCCCTATCCTTTTTGCTTGTTTAATGTTTAAATCACTTTATTTTTGCTTGTTTAGGAGAGGAAATGAGAGAGAAAGAGAGGGAGAGGGAGAGGGACGGGAAGGAAATGAGAGAGAGAGAGAAAGAGAAAGAGAGGGAGAGTGCATTGTCTCTCTCCCTCTCCCTTTTGCTTGGAGGATGTTTAAATCACTTTATTTTTTGCTTGTTTAGGAAATGAGAGAGAAAGAAAGATAGAGAGGGAGAGGGAGAGAAAGAGAAAGAGAGGGAGGGGAAGGAAATGAGAGAGGGAGAGAAAGAGAACGAGAGGGAGAGGGTGAGGGTGAGAGAGAGAGAGTGCATTCTCTCTCTCACGACAGGTTTGGTTGTTTGTTGTTTGAATCACTTTCTTTTTTGCTTGTTTAGGAGAGGAAATGAGAGAGAAAGAGAGAAAGAGAGGGAGAGGGAGAGAGAGGGAGAGAAAGAGAGGGAGAGGGAGGGGAAGGAAATTTAAGATAATAGACTTATCAATAATGGTATGCAATGTGCTTTGCCATGGGCCACGTACATTGGTGACTCTTTAAGATGGCTTAAAAATGGTCAATTCCTTCATAATGTCCAAGTAGGGGATCTAATTGTGATATGCATAATTCATTGTTTTTGTATTAACTTTATAGGCATAACAAATTAGAAATCATGCACACTAGTCAACGGAAGGACTAAAAGAAAATGATACCCTAGCTAATGGTCATTACAGTACTTCATCAAAATGAACCCAAAAGTATTGTTATAGAAGAAGAAACCCTTAAATTGAGTATAGGATATTTTCTCTCAGGTCTTATGACTATGAGTAGAATTGATTGAAATAAATTTTATTACTATAGTTATTAAATTTCATAGATGGCGCGCATTAATTTTAATACGCGATCCTAGGACAAAAAAACCACATTTCTAAGATGCTTTTTGTTGAGAGTGATTTATTATTAGACTAAGAGATCCTCAATGATGCTCAAAATGGATTACTTATACTCAAAGCCGAGATATAACAAATAATTATCTACCGGGACAAACAAATCCTTGAGCATGATACAAGGCCGAGATATAACATCGGAAAATCTCTCAAGTACTATATACAATGCAAGATTTATGGTCAACTTGCAACTTGACGTACATCTCCATAAAGCTATCCATTTAAGCCTCGTTTGCTGTAATGTAGATAAGATGGAAAACGAAGAAGGTCTTATTGTTCAAGACCGCGAGACGTATCTTAATCAACGTGTTCCATGTCCTTGCTCTCAATGCAAGTTGGCAATTAGACGAAAACGTCGTTTGTCTATAGAACACGTACGACGATTTGGTGAGTTTCAATCTGAGATCATTGATCAGGCGATTGCGGATTTTCAGCAAACGGTAATTTGAAGTTAATATTAATCATGCATTGTACTCTCAAGCTAATTGAAAACCATACACAATAAGATTGGGTCTTGTTGGCAAATTTTCTATCCAGGGGGGTGATGTCTCGACCCAAGGGGGAGTGCACCCTTTGCGGCCAATTAGAAGAGTTCGTGGACATGCGATGGATGGATTGCAGGAGCCAATCGACCACTCGCAAGGCCCATCTATACCGTCAATGCTAGAGGAGACAGACAACCTTCCCGACCTACCTACAATCTTGGAGCCTAAGATGGAGGCAATGATCGATGCATTGATTCCCATGGATGTTGAGACATCTGACCTGCTTAGAGAGAAAGCATCCATACCATTATATGATGGGTGCCGAGTATCTCGGTTGAAGACATTGCTTGCACTCTTAAGTGTGCAAGCAAAATACGGTTGGAGCGATACGAGTGTGACTGAGTTATTCAGGTACCTTGCACATAGGCTTCATTGATTTTTTTTTAAACAGTATTATTGCAAGAATTTGTGTTTTTTCAAGGTGTTTTATGACTTTTTTCAGGTTATTGAAATATCATATATTACCACCTGCAAATACCATGCCTGAGTCTCGTGATGATGCACGACATGTTTTACGGAAGCTTAGCATGGACTACAATAACATCCATGCATGTATCAACGACTGCATATTGTTTCGAGATGAATACGAGACTATGGAGACATGTCCAAAGTGTGGTGCTCACAGGTATCCACAGAACTTGCAAGGGAAAACCATCCCTCAAAAAGTTCTCAGACACTTTCCGCTCATCCCCTGCATAAACCACATGTTTCGCACGTCTGCCATGGCAAGCTTTACAACGTGGCATGTGCAGAATAGGTCCAATGGAGTTCAACGAATATCAGTGGATTCGCGCGCATTGAGCCACATTGACTCTACCTTCCCAGGCTTTGCGCGAGAGCCAAGGAATCTTCGGCTCAGTCTCGCCATGGATGGTGTGAACCCATTCGGTCTGCGCGCTCGACTTCTTACAATGTGTGGCCTATAGTGCTTGTCAACTACAACATCCCTCCATGGCTTTCTACGAAGAAAGGACATCTCATCCTTAGCTTGCTCGTCCCAGGCCGCTACAAAGTAAAAAATATGGACGTGTATCTTCGTCCATTAGTCGATGAGCTTAAGATTTTGTGGGAGGAGGGGGTCACTATGCAAGATATGAGCAGGTGCGATGGTCGGCGGTCAGCCAACATTCGAGCCATTCTCATGTGGACGATGTATGACTTTCCGGGATTGGGAGAGTTCTCAGGTGAGCAGACCTTTGTTCTCGCTGGTAATATCTATATTTTATTTCATTCAATCAAGTATTCACTAGGTCGTGGCTCGCCTTACAGGTCTGGTTACCTCAGGTTATCATGCATGTCCATTGTGTGGGCCACAGTTAGACTCCCGAAGGTCACGAACCATGAAGAAGATGGTATATCAAGGACATGCCGCTTTCTTGCCGAAGGATCATGAACTTAGGAAAGGTTTTCTTGGATGACCTCCAGCACGTATGAACGCTGCAAGCTGGTATAAGCTGAAAATGGTAAATCCGAAATCACATCCAAATGGAATGCGACGGTTCTCAGTTTTCTACGAGTTTTCATATTGGATACACTTACAGGTCAACCACTTGTTGGATCCCATGCATATTTTCAAGAATGTGGGCAGCTTGCTATGGGACCACATCACAAGAAAGAGAGACACTATAGGGTCACGAATGGATTTAAAGGAGGTAGGTAAGATGGAGGCGCTTTAGCCGCAGTCGAGTGCTGAAGGGGGAGTGCAGCTTCCTTGCGCTCCCTGGGTTTTGTCTACCAAAGAAGAGCACATTGTGAAGTAAGTAATCAAGTCTATCCGCACTCCGATGGGTATGATGCGTTCTCTCAAGTCCGCATTTTCTAAAGATGACCAAATGTCTGGGCTAAAATCCCATGATTGGCATAAGATATGTCAGGTTTGTGAACAATATGGATTTTAATTAGCGTGGACATTTTGCAATTTGAAAAGTGACCATTATTCATAATGCTTTCTCATTTGTGGCAGTTTGTCCTACCGATCGCGATCGCAGGATGCCTTACTCCAGAAATTCGCGGGGCCATTTACAAGTTGTCGACTTTGGTGTAATGGATCTCACAGAAAGAGATTAAGACGTCCTCTATTGAATCCGCAAGGCGGGGAGCAGTTGAGATGGTGTGTCTCTTTGAGAAACACCTGCCCACTAGCATGCTCACGATACAAGTTCACCTTCTTGTGCATCTTGTGGACGAAGTGGAGATTGCTGGACTTGTCCATACGCAATGGATGTTCTTCCTGGAGCGCTTCATGAAAACCCTGAAAGGCTTTGTTTGACAATGAGCTCGTCCAGAAGGTAGCATGGCGGACGGTTGGTTGGTGTCAGAGGCGTTAGTGCATATCTCACAATGGCTACCAACGGTGGAACCAGACAATGAAATGCTATGGACGCTGAAGGACGATGATAGGTTGACTGGAGATGTGGTGGTTGGAAATGGGGTAGAAAAAAGAATGGATGCCTCAATGGAAGAGAAGGTGAATCGCTTTTGTATGTTGCACCATGCCTCCATGGAGACATGCCTCGCCAAGTACCAGATTGCAAGGCAAGATCGTGAGGAAGCGCGAGCTGAATTCCGACGCAGTATGCATCACCGACCGATTCGATATCCCGAGGGCATGGAGGAGATGGCGCGGTTTATGTCAACACGATGGTTGCATGGAGCCTTGGCCGCAGCATCCAGCGAAGGGACAGAGGTCTCAATGGAGGAGTGGGAGTTCTCGAGGGGATGTAGTCCAAAGGTAATGAGGGGTTTAGAATGTGTCATACCTCGATGGTGGTATGTTATACCTTCAACTTCTCGAGGTGCGAGAGTATATGATCAAAGCAATGTTCCAGGCATAGATGAAGAAAATATGCAAATAGAGGGGTCGATATTATAAGGGGTGGAGGCCAGCGCAAGCTTAGAGCTGGCATCGGCTAACAATGATGAAAATACAGAAGTCCTAGAATTTTTTGAGAACGAGGCAGACTCGTTCTTTTGTGGTGACATGTCTATCGACCTTCCAGTGTATGCAGAGTTGTGTCAGGAGATTAACATGGGACCATAGAATACTTCATTCTTGGAGAATTGTATTACTCAATTCGTTGTTTAGATCTTCCATAAAGGTACATAAGATATGCATTTTAAGAGGGATTTTTCAAAAATGATTTATATTACTGTGCTTTGTATAGTTTAAATTGATTATTCTAACATCATTTTTTATCTGTGCAGGTGACATTTTCAGGATGAGTCGAGGGATGAGCGATGAGGAGTTTCAGGACATCATGGCACGCATGTCTCCAGATCAGCTCGCGAGATTTAGAGAGATGGCAGACCAGGAGTTGTCTCATTCTTCGTCAGGGCACTCTACTAGATCTGCTTCAGCACGATCAGATGCTTCAGCTTCGAGCAGACAATCTCGACGCTCACGACTTGGGCCAGAGGGAGGGACTGCAGGAGGATCAGGGGGGTGATGCTGTGGAGACACGGACGTGGTGTCTCCGTCTCGTCGTTCAGCTGGAGATGCATCACCTCCAGGATTTGTCACACCTGTGGGGATGTCTACTCCAGTTACTCCGGCTTTTGCGCAGCCGTCAACAGGTGGCACGCCTTTTGGTGGCACTCCTTTTGGTGGCATCCCCTTTGGTGGCACCCCTTTGAGTGGCACTCCGGGAGAGGGTACCCCCGTCGGTACACCGGATGTACAGGGGTCTCCTGGATATTCCCAGGAGCGTGGACGGAGATGGGAGAGGGCCCATCTTAGGCAGACTCCTAGGGGTTATGGATACCTAGTGGATAGTAGGTCAGGAGCCATCATCATGAATGATGAGGGGAGGAGGGTGATGGCTCGCACGAGGGAGTTGTGCCAACAAGTTTTTCGACACAATGTCCTGGATCATTGGAGGAACATACCGGAGGGGAGCAAGGACTACATAGTAGCATCCTTGCACGAGGAGTTTCCGGTGCTAGCCGCAGTAGATAGATTCTCTATGGGTTGGATGATGGATTGCATGCATGCATAATGTCACATAGACGATCCGACGCACGCAAGGCAATCAAGAGTGGGGCTCCAAAGCCCGAGTGGTTAGATGCAGACGACTGGCGCCGACTGAGGGAGGAGGCTACAGATTCGCCAAGACGTTGGAGTCAGCAGCGGGAGGCAGCGAGGGTACGAATCAAGGCCGGAGCAATGCATCATCTTGGGAGTGGCGGCCACAAGACATATTTGGAGGACTTTGTAAGTTTCTCTTTTGTTTTGCTTATTTGTTTTTTTGAAATATTCTTTGTACTGACAATCGTGTTTCTAACAGTTAGCATTTTGTTTTCTTTGCAGCACTCCATTACAAATCGCAATCCGCAAGGCCTTGAGACTCGATATGTAGAGAGGCAAGGTCTCAGGGCATTGATCGACCGATTGTATAGACGTGGCGGCCCTGTAAGTCACTCATCTTTCTTGTCTGTAGTTACCATGAGATATTTGAATGCATTATTGTATGGTGGATTGATATGTTGTTTCTTTTTCTGCAGAATCCGTTTGATGCTCCTTTGCGGCGGGACGAGCTTTCGGGGGACGAGGATTTCTAGCTCGCCCTTGGATCCTTAGAGCTCACACACCTTTAGTTTTTAGTCGCTTGATCTATGTAGACATTTTCTATGTATTAGTGATATCCTTTCATGATTGTACCAATCGCAGTTTATGCGATCATGTATTTATTTCATGTATTAGTTTTATGATTTCAGTATACATTCTTTTTGTTTGCAAGCGCTTTGTATGCAGCAGTGCATAAACCATTTTGTATGGCTCTCATACAGCACACAGTGCTATATCCCTACCACAAATTTTTTTTTCCCTGTTACCGTCGCTATTTACATCGCAAATTTACTGCTCGTGTCACTATTGGTGTCGCTATGAGCATTGCAACTTTACTGGTTGCGTCGCTATATGCGTCGCTATCTGCATCACATTTTTGCGTCGCTATCTGCGTCACAGATATAGCGACGCAAACAACGACGCATATAGCGATGATTCTATGGCGTCGTCAATAACGATGCTTTTTGCGATGACGGGGGCAAATTTTGTTGTTTGTATTTTCGTCGCTTTAAACGTCGGTATAAGGTCTATATCTTGTAGTGCATGTCCCCTCCTGCTATAGATGGAGTGTGCTTATATGATCTATCAATCCACAAGAAAAACAAAGCACCATTGGTCTTTGAAAATATCCTCTCCCATTTCCTTCTCTTCCACTTCCTAAATTTTCTAGAATATTATGTCCTACAGGTCCCCTACTTTCTCTTTCCCAAGGTCTTCCTTTCAAAGCTCCTAACCTCATGTTTTGCACTTGTCGAGACAATTGATCCTCAACTTCTAGAGCTAATTGAGCATTCTGTCTTGCTAAAATCTAAAACTTTTGTCCATTCCCTTGCCAGTTTTAGTCCATGTTTTCATTCTTTGATGTTCTATATGGTGCTCTCTTTTTTATTTTTTCAAATTTTCTTTCGTTTTCTATGGCAATCACCATTACTTCTTCAAGGTGCCCGATTCTTTAATTTTTAAATTTTTTCTCATCTCTCCCTATAAATTTTCCATAAAATCTTTTATTTCTAGCATTGTAGGTGCTCTCTCTCCTGGGCCTAGGGATGTCTTGCAACAATCCCATAATGGAGTTATATTCTAAAGTAAAAAATTCTATGGTCTGGTGTTTTTTTTCCAATAAATTTCTATTTTTTACCAAATATCTGTAGAAGTTTCAATTTCTTTAAATTGATCAAGAGACGTGTTTAGTTATTTCATTTACATAGGAATAGAAGGATTTTGCAATTTGAGAGTTTTCATAGTCCTTAAACCAATTTGGTCCTTATCCAACAACTAAAATTTTAACATTTCGAGTTTTAAGGTCGAGTCAACAATTAGTTGGATGATGCATCCAAGTCTAATTTTTCAAGGAATTGCTAAGGATCCTCTCTTTTTGTGCGATGAAATTCCAAAAAGAACTGGCCCTCAAAAACCAATCTCAAGCAGAAATCAATTCACAAATTAGGAACAAAGTCAATTGTCAGCACTCCTCAATGGGGTCACCAAAAAAGATGTTTTATGAGTGGTGATTAGAAGCAAACATCTCACACAACCCGAAAATGAATGATAAGGAGTGTTGGTTATTGAATCGATTTTCTCTAAGTACAACACAAAACAGAAACTTTTTAGTCTTTACAACCACAATACAACCAAAACACCAGCACAAACAAACAATTATGTATATTGTAGCCTTAATTTCGATGAGAACATACTCAATGCAAAGCATCTAAGACCTTAAACAAAGTTCAAAATGCGAGCTTCGAAAAAATAATTGCATAATGTCTTCATACCTCTTTGGGTTGTGACAATACATTGAACCTTAAGCATCAAGTTTGTGATAGTTTGACAAACTCACACAAGTCCCCACAAGCTTATGTGTGATCCTTGTGTCTTCTCACATGGGGAATATGAAAAACAAACTTCGAGAAGGGCCCCTATCTCTTCACAACTCTCTCTTTATATAGTTTTTTACTCTAACCCGAAAAGCTTACTTGCTTTTCATTAATTTTTTTTTCTAAAAGTACAAAACGTTTCAGGCTTTTTTGTGTTTAAAAGTGTTTTGCCTTTTTCCATGTCTTTTCTTTAAAATAGGTTGCCACCTTGAAATTTTCCTTCGATTGTGCCAGTCAACAAAAACATTTGGCACAAGCATGAAAGTGATGATGAACAATATTCTTTTCTAGTATAGACAATAATGACAATACTCACTAGAAGCAGTCAAAAATTCACCCGTTGTCATCTCAGTTACAAATTGATGAGCAATCCAAAACTTATATGTGCTCTTTATTCCTCTCTTCATGTTAATACCATCTGAGATTTGAAAATCAAGATCCGCACAAGGAAACCAACAGTGTGCCTAGAAAGTACACCTGAGATTTGGGTTTCTCCAACCAACATGCATATTGCAATACCACCTAATGTCCAATTGATGTATGACCCATGCATGTAGGTAATCATCTCTGATAGGCTTCCTTCTTGAAATGAAAATCATAATCTAGGAAGACTCTCCCAGATAAAGGGCTCTCCCCACTTGAGCATCATCTATAGCTGGCCTTGAATAAATTGGCACAAATAGACCACTTTTGCATTAGTAAGATCTTTCTTTCCTTTAATTTTATCTATTGTTGTCCTCCTAACTCTCAACAAGGCATTTCACACAATCAATGTGTAGGCTCATTCGAGCCTGGTCCTCACTTTGTACCCATAAAACAAATTATTGAGACTTCAAGCTCAAGTTGCATGTATGCCCAACATGACTTATATGTGTCCAGGTGTCTGTAGCATCTCTACATCACCGAATAAGTCAGGTTATGACTTAGATGGAGTAATTAGAGACTTTGAACATGGTATCAGAGTATGGTTTTGGCTGAGAATAGGCATGACTAGAGCTGAGCTGAATAGGGACTACAGTCAATGGCAATCACAAGTAAAGAAGACCAATTAGTTGAGTGCTGACTAGTTAGGCATTAACCAGAGAAAACACGTGTGCTAGTGGTACCTCAGATCAGTGTAAGCGTGGATGGCAATGTGAGTAGCCAAGAATAGCGTGGACTGTAGTGTGACTAGCCTAGATAAGTGTGGACAACAATGTTGAATACAAAAAGTGCATCTAGTTTCCTAATTTACATCGTGGACTCATTGTAGAGATTGCACTTGGTTCTCTCCTACTTGCCAACGTGGACAGCAATTGAGCTATGATAATGCTTGATTGCATCACTCAAGATGGTACCTCTATATTGAGGCCTTTTGAAGAGGAGCGAAGGGTAGAAGTTAGAGTACTTGTTCGCGCTTGTTGAAGTCACGGTCAAGGAAGGGTAGATTTGTGTTTCTTGGGTTGATTTGGCACCTAGTTCATAAGTGATCTAGATGTACAATGTATGATTTGTCTGATTCTTGGTGAGTGGTGAAAGTATAATGTTTGTCAAGCAAAGAATGCTTGAGTGGTATGCCACTTGCATTGACCAAGGTCATGGACTGAAATGCATATGTTTTGAGAGCTGAATATGAACTGAACTATGAATGGTACTATGCCCTAGGAGCATAAGGCACTAGTTCATGGAGTTTTTGTGCATGAGATTGAGATCTCATTTCTTTTACTAGAATGCTAAATCAGTGATCATCCTGTGAACTACAACAATATTTTACTTTATGTTTATGAATCATCATGAGTGCTGAATATATTGTGAGAATATTATGATTGCATCCTGGAGGTAGTACTTGTGATATCTCCATTGTATGGGCAGCATTACTATTAATAAATCAAGATTCTCATGGTCTACATTGGGTACATGTATCAGTAGTTGGTTGGCATCATTGTAAGCGTGCTAGAACTTGATGACCAAAATCAGCAGAGTGACATGATTAGAGTGTACTCTTATGTATGACTGAAAGGCCGTCTAGGAATATTCAATGATGAATGCAAAATGGAATAGAACTTGGACACTGAGCAAAATGTTTGCATTGAACTTGTCATGCAATTTATGTGGTTGAATACTTGGGCAAACAAATTGGAGGAATAGTGGCATGTCACATGCTATAAGGAAGTATGGACATGTTTTTTTTCATTGACATAGCTCATTGAAACATGACTTGGTGCTCATAGATGTCTAGGTGGTTCTATATGATTATATATTGCTATTTGAGTTGCTACGAGCACAAACTATGCGCTAAGATTGTACTGAATACTACAATTTCTTGCAATTTTAGATTGCTAAAAGTTATTTTCTTACATGAATACGAGAAGCATGTGTTACTATTATGACCATAATGCTTAAGTGTTGATGCTCAACTAAGAGTATACATGTTGGAACATGTTTTGACAACTTTGGAAGTTGAGATAATGTGTATGATATAGTGAGTTTATTGTTGAAAACAAAAGGACTGAAATTGTCATAAATATGCAATGAATAGAATAATTGTTCTGAGCAAAGTGTTTCTTGGCTCACAAGATGTCATGTAGTAATAGGTTATTACTGCATTGAACATATTGAACTGTTAAGATGGCAAATGCAGAGAGAACTGATAATATAACTTAGATAGTGGGAGACAAACTTGATAACAACAATTGTGCTATTTGGAAGTTTTGGATGGAGAACTTTCTGATTGGAAAGGGTTATTGGGATTTAGTTATGGGTGCTAAAGCTGAACCTAAAATTCTTGACAGAAATCCTATAGCTGAACAAAAACAGGTACATCAAGCATGGATGGAAAGAACCCAACGAGTGTTGCATTGGTTGTCCCTGTGCACTCTGATGCAATGGTCATGTAGATAATGAACTGTAAGTCACTAGAGAATTCTTGGAATATTTTGATGTAGTATTATGGCACGATCACTAGTGCTCATAGAATTCAGCTAAAGCCGAAGTTCAACAATATGCATAGGAAAGGTTGATGTATACAGGACTATGTGATCAAAATTAATACCATTGTAGATCAGCTATAGCACTAGTCGGAGTTGATGTTTGATGATGAGGTTTTAGTGGTCGTTAATCTAAATGGTTTGGGACCTGAGTAAAAATCATTTGACACCTCTATATCCATGAGGGCTGAAATGCCAGACTTTAATGAGCTTGTGTCAATGCTTATCCATGAAGAAATTGAATTGGGGTTAACTACAGGATGAAGTAGTTCTAAAGGCAAGGATGCTATGTTCTATTCTAATCAACAAGGTTGTAGTAGTTGAGGAAGAGGGTTTTCTCATGGACGAGGAACACAACAGCATGCATCTCACACTAGTAATGCCCTACAAGGTCAGCAGGCAAGAGGTGGTGGTTATTCTAGAGCGAGGGGGAGATCCAGCCCTAGGGGCAGAGCATCTTGGAAGTCATAACATACTCATGACAATCCGAATAAAGATAAGGATTTTCACTACTATGGCAAGTATGGCCACATTGCAAAATAGTGTTGAGAAAATCAGGCTTATCAAAAAGGTAAAACAACAAGGACATTATGTATCATCAAGTCATACAGAGGATGCTTCCACTGATAGATTGTTTGCCATGAAATATGTTCAAAATCATGCACTTAAGGATGTTAAAATAGATAATGTCTAGTACATTGATTTTGGAGCTTCAAATCACATAACACCTCATGGTGATTGGTTTACAAATATGGTTCTTGAAAAGAATGGATATGTGTGTATAGGGGATGATACTCAACACACCATTGAGAATAAGGGCATAGTACCCTTGGTCATACATGATGGGCAGAAGAAAAGTTTGCATGATGTATTGCATGTGCCCTCCATTATAAAAAACTTGTAACAATTGGTCAAATGACTGAATAGAACTTGTAGGTTTGATTTAATAAACATGGTTGCTTCATAAAAGAGTTTGGTAATGTAGTAAGCTCATTGCTTGATATCACAAACATGGTAAAATTTTCACATTGGATGCAACATTACCTCGGCTAAGATCAGCCATGTTTGCACAAGGCCAGGGCACCATTAGAGATTTGGAAATATGGCACAAAAGGGTTGGTCATGTAAATATTCAGTGGCTGCAAATTATGCAGAGAAAGTATCTTGTGACAATTTTACCAAAGTTTGCATTCAATGAGATCGGTCATGTCTGTGATGCATGCCAGTTTGGCAAATAGTCTCACTTTCTGTTTGTAAAGCATGTTCAGAGTAGATGAGACTGTTACAGTTGATACACTCTGATGTAGGGGGACCAACCCAAAATGCCTCTCTGGGAAAATCTAAATATTATGTGACTTTTATAGATGATTTTAGTCAGTATACATGGGTATATATCTTGAAACACAAGGAAGAAGTGTTCACTGTTTTTTAAGAGTTCAAGAGGCAAGTTGAGAAGGAATTTGACTGCTACATCTCATGCTTGAGATCTAACAATGGTGGAAAATATGTATCTAATGAGTTTGACAGATACTTAGCTATAAATGGCATTCACAGGCAACCCACATGTAGTTAGATCCCACAACAGAATGGTGTAGCTGAAAGAAAAAAAAAGTGCTTATGGATACTGCTCTTGCGATGCTAAATGAAAAAGACATGCCACTGCACTATTGGGATGAGGCTATTATAACAACCATGTATGTGCTGAATCAAACCCCCACTACATGTATACATGACATGACTCCATACTAGAAACTCTATGGGCAATAGCTTGACATAAGTCACATGAAAGTTTTTGGATGCATTGCCTATGTTCATATCCCTGATGAAACATGTAAGAAATTTGATCATAAAGCACAAAACTTTGTGCTCATTGGTTAGCACAGGAGAGGAAAGCATATAAATGTTATGATCCATCTACTAGAGAGATATTTTTCAGAAAAGATGTCATATTTGATAAAATGGCTTCATGCCATGCATCATCTTCTAGCATGCCTTGCCTACAAACATTGGTTTTCCTATTATTTCATAGCATAGTGCTTCTATCTTAGGGCCTATATGTGGTGGATCCTCTAGTGTATCTTCATGGATGGGCAGATTGAGAAGTTCTGCATCACCATCCATTGACACCACTATGTCAGTGAGGGGGAGAAAAGAGGTAGAAAGAAGAGGAAAAGAAAAAGTTACTAATGATATCTCTGGCATGATGACCTAGCATGAGGACTTCTTGTTATGATTTGGGTGACATTCTTGAAAGTGAACTTGGTATTCCATCTATTTTTACACTTGGTGCTCGGAAGAGCAAGTATATACCACCTCATGAAAGAGGGGAATCAAGCATTGCATTGCAGTTGAGACACTTGCATAGGGTTTGATACCTAGTGGATAGACTCACATACAATGGATATTTTGCAAAAAAATATGCATACATGACAAAGGTTATGGAGTATAAAGAACATGCTATGTTCGCTGAGGCAGTAGTGGATAAGAATTGGTGCAAAGCCATGCATGAAGAGATGGCTGCATTGACTAAAAATAAAACTTGGGATCTTGTTTTATTACTTGATAGTAAGAAGACCACATGATGTAAATAGGTGTATAAAATCAAATGCAAGTCTAATGGTAGCATAGGGAGATATAAAGCCAGGTTGGTTGCAAAGGGGTATGCTCAACAATATGGCTTAGATTATGAAAAAACTTTCAACCCAATGGCCAGGATGGCAACCATTAGAATTGTAATTGCTTTGGTTGCAGCAAAGGGTTGGAAATTGTAGTGATGGATGTAAATAATGAATTCTTGAATGGCGACCTAGAAGAGGATGTATTCATGGATCAACCTGAAGGGTATGTATATCCACGGTTTCCTCATTATGTTTGCAAGTTGAAGAAAGCCTTGTATGGGTTGAAATAGGCACCAAGAGCCTAGCATACACAAATTAGCAGTTACTTGCGATGTCTATATTTTATGGTTGGAAGGGCTGATCATAGTTTGTTTTCTAAAAAGATAGATAGAGGATTGGTTGTTGTAGTCATCTCCATGGATGATCTCATCATTATAGGTGATGATGACATTGGAATTAAAAATGTGATGAGTATGCTAAAATCTGAATTTGACATGAAAGATCTAGGTGAGCTTAAATTTTTCTTGGGCATTGAAGTGATAAATTGAGTTAATGGACAGTGGGCCTGTTGTAGAAACATTGTGCTTTGGAAATGATAAAAAAATATGGGATGACATAGTGTAGACCACTTAATACATCATTGGATTAGAATATTAAACTAGACATAGATACTGGAACTGAGATTGCAAATGTCACTATGTACAGACAGATGGTCAAAAGTTTGATTTACTTAGCTATCAGTAGACCTAATCTAAGTTATGTAGTCGGGCTTATAATTCAGGTAATGCAAAAGCCCAAGAAACCACATCTTGATGCTGTAAGAAGGATTATGCGATATGTCAAGGCAATTGTAGACCATGGGCTATTTTATGAGAAAGATAAGGCACTAAAGCTCACTTGCTACACTAATGCAGACTGGGTAGTATGTCCTTATGATCGTATCTCTACTAGTGGCTATGCATTCAGTCTTGGTAGTGGGATGATCAGCTAGAGTAGTAAGAAGAAATTGACTGTTGCACTATCCAGTACTGAAGTGGAATACAAAGATGGAGCTGTGAGATTGCTTAGTTGCGAAAGTTGATGGTGGCAGATTTAGATATACAGGTTTAGGCTCCAGTGACACTATACTATGATAACCTCAATAGTGTCCTTTTGGCAAAAAATCTTGTTTATCATGCTAGAATGAAACATATAGAGGTACACTATCATTTCATTCATGAGATGGTACTTGGAGGAAAGGTGGAACTCCTACACTTGAAGACAGACCAACAAGTAGTAGATATCTTTACCAAGTCCTTAGGTAAAGATAAGTTCACTCACTTTAGACATCTACTTGGTGTATAGCAACTATCTTAAGCTTGAGGGGGAGTGTTGAGACTTCAAGCTCAAGTTGCATGTATGCTCGACATGATAGCTATGTGTCTAACTATCTCTAGTATGTGTGCATCACACTGAATAAGTCAGGTTATGATTTAGATGGAGCTATTAGAGCAGCGTGGTTTGACCTACTTAGATCAAGATATATTAGGCTACTTTAGTAGTGTGAGACTATTTGAATAAAAAAGGGATAATATGAGAGCAACTAGTCTGTTTCATCTAATCTCTTTCTATGTCTCTTTAAACACCAATGAACACTTGGGAAAAAGACTCTCTCAAATGATACTTTAAACTGGATAGGTTTTCTTTATTTTTCAAGAATACTAGCATGAAGAAAATTGACCTCAAGTAATAATAAACACTTTGATGCTTTTGAATGCCTCCCTATACTTCCAAACTTGTCATTGATATATCCTCCAACTTTTATTCCCATCATAGCACCCACAATTTCTCTTTTGATGATAGACTCCTTTTATTTTTGTGCTTTTGATTTCATGCAATGTGTGCTTTTAAAAATATGCATTTAAAAATGAACGTTTTTCTCAGTCATATATGATTTGAGAAGTGGTACAAAGTTGAATCTATGCCATGCAATTATACAAGCAATGCCCCACTCAAAGAGATGGATGCACTGAAAGATATACTGTCTTGCCTATCTACAATTGCCTATGTGATATACAAAATGCAAATACAATTCCTTGATTACTTTAGATTCTTAACCTTAGCTCTCATCACTTAGCAAGAAGAAATGTATTGTTCTCCACTCCACCCACCCAAAATCTCACAATCTCTCAAGAAAATAGTGGTCCTCATGATGTTGACTAAGAAAACAACCCATCTCACAACTCAAGGCGTCCTACATGGTCCTCAAATCTCTCCCAACCACCTTTCTTGCTAAACCATAGGTTCTTATTTGGTGATGAATATCCCATTCTTGTGCATGCAAAGAAATATGTATGCACAATAAAAATGTGCTATCTCAAGTGCATGTTCATCTAAGATTTACTGTATATAGCTGCAATTGACATCATGCCATGCTAGTGCTCAATGATGGTGCAAAACCTATATCAATCCAATCCTTAACATAAAAATAATTGAAAAAATCAAGAGACGACCCCCAATTGTTGTGCCTTTGACAAGTGCAATGTGAAATGCTTGTGAATCCATAATCCTTGTGATATGCAAAAGTATCAGTAAGAAAATATAGATGTTTCAAGATGTCCAACAACTAGCAACAAACTCTAGCTCCAACCAGTCCAAAAACCTCCAATCTCAACCAAGGCTATCAAATTTTCACACTCAAAAATACAAACAAAATGTCAAAAATAATTCCTCATCTAGATAAACATAAAAATTCACCTACAAAATGACAAAATAAACAATTACACAAACAACTAAGCTACAAAAATCCTACCAATCTAATGCTTTTCTAGGGGGTTTTCACTTTACATGAAAGTGATTGACATCATCATTCTTATTATAGTGTAGAAAATTTGGTAGTAACGTTTTTATAGGCATATGTAAAAGAATGGTTATAGTGTAGCCAACTATATTAGTAAATATGCTTTTAAAGGAATATACAAACCATTGTATACTATACCTAGTGTAGATATTTTGTAGTTTTTCTATTGTAAATCTCTATGGAGAGTCTATCAAAGAAACACATTATTAAATGTGCCACAAAATGTGTTGTTAACTCTATTTTTCCATTATTGTTGGTGAATGAAAATTATAAGATTAGTGTAATTTTAAAATTATTTGATGTATAATTTGTAAGCAAAGATACTTTTTAGAGCATAGTTTGTGTGTTGTTATTGACTTTTAAATTTCATCAATTTGATGTATAGGTAGAGCAACATATTTTAGTTTACATCATAGCAAACTAAATCTTTATTTATTTTGAATAGCATGTATGTTTGGAAAGCTGCTACAAGCATTGGTGGAGGGTAGCACATGAGGAAGAAACATTAATGTTGAGTAGGTTTCTCTTGTACCATGTGTGATACATCTATCATCATGCTCCTTCATGAATGTGCCTTTTAGGAAGTGAGTTCCTTGTGAATCAATGAGGCATGTCTATCCATGTTCATGTCTCATTGACTTGTAAATATCCTAGATTTGGTGCTATGTAAGTGCATGATAAACAAATATTACTATACTATGCTATCAAAATATAACATTTTTCTTTTTGCTAACTCAAATATTGCCTCTCTTTTCCTTTCTACAAGTGCATTATGCACTTATCCATGTACATGTCCAATAAGCATAGAATAAAGATCTATCACTATAAAGATTAAGAGCAATGTTTAGATTGCAAAAGTAATATTTCAAATGAAAGACCATGAAATGTTGGTTGCATGGTTAGACTGCAAAATAAAGCTATAGTTTGGTCACAATAGACATCTCGCTAGTATATTTACTAGTAGAAAATACCATGTATATGGACATGTTTGTATTCACGTTTAATACAACAAAATTTAATGTGATTATAGACACAAGTCTATTAAGGTTTATTCAATGTGCTCATAAATATGTCAGCACTTCCTTTGTCACAAGGAGTTGTTAATCATTCCCTACATAGGAAACAAAAGGGCATTCCTAGTTAAAGTTACATATAATTAGGTAGGAATTGTCCTACATATTGAAAATTTTATCCCTACATATGAAAATTTCGTATGTAAGACATTTTATACAAGGTACATAAGAAAATTTTCCTCCCCACATAGGTAAATTTTCATATGTGGGACATTTCCTATGTGATTCCCTAATTTTCTCTAACTACAAAATGTTCCATTTTCCTTATATTTGGTGAGAAATATATCTATAGATGCTGTAACAGACCTACTATAATACTCTTAACACCTCTAGACCTTTTTTTTTGGACTAATCAAACAAATCTATATCTTCATTCGCTAAAAGAAATGATAATCTATCACCACTCAAAGCATGAGAAGCATAACAATACTAAAAAATTATAAACCTAGTGAATACCAAAAAGACCTACAAATTTTGAAATCTTCAATCACACTAAATCTTTCAACATTGGCATACATAAGAAGGTTCACCACTAGAAACATGGGAAACCTACTAGTAACCAAAAAAATTTTAAATTGTAAACAAGAAAACAAGTACGAAATGATGCATTGCTTCTACTGAGCTCAGAGAAAGAGCATAAAATTTAAGTATTAGTACTAAAAAATAGGACTAATATCACCATCTAAAGCATGATATACGTACATAAGAAGGTTCATCACTAGCAACATGAGACACCTACTTGTAGCGAGAGACTTTAAAAATTATAGACCAGGAAGCAAGTACTAAATGATCCATTTATTCTAGTGAGATGAGTGAAATAACATAAGAATTTCACTACTAGTATTGACCAAGAGGACCAATATCACCATCTAGAGCATGATATACATAGTTATGATTTTTAGAATCTGAGATGAACCAGACCTATTAGACAAACTTCCAACGACTTTATTTATCCTTACAACTATTACTACAAGAGGACCAATATCACCATCTAAAGCATGGTATACATAGCTATGATTTATAGAATCTGAGATGAACCAGACCTATTAGAAAAATTGGCAACAACTATATTTATCCTTACAACTATAAATTGAGATCATGCCTTGAGATGAATATGGAGCATCCCAATCATGATAAATGTGTAACCTCCAACTCTTATTTGTAGTTATTGAAAGCAGTACCAATTTAGAGTTTTAGTCACATTGATATGCATGGCACATCTTCTCAATGAGAGAATCAAATATCTAATTGTAGGAATCTATTTTCCCAAACTTCTAAACTACTTGTAAGTGTTACATCCAATTTTACATTTAGCATTAATATCCCTCCTCTTCTACAATTTTGGGGATGGAAAGTGGTGGGGCAAGTAGGGAGTGCATAGAATTGATAACAACACACAATAACAATATATGAGAAATGCCCAATGAGAGAAGTGTGTATAGAAAAATAAGAATGAGAGAAGCCCTTGGCCTTCGCATCTCAAGGACTAGGGGAATTGAGATGATGGTGGAGTTGATGACTTTTCAAGAAACTCTTAGAATGTGTAGTAGCCAATATGGATCCTAAATGCAATAGGAGTAGTCCATTTATGATTCAAGAATGATGCCACCTAGTTGTGCATGGTTGTCTAGACAAAAAATATATAGCTATGATGGGTGGTTGATAGCATGGTAGACTAAGAAAGACCATTAGAGATGGTAGTAGAACTACCAAGGTGAAAACAAAGCATTGCACATCTTAGTGGGGACTAAAACCGATATGAGACACTAGGAGCAAGGCTGCAAGTTGGATGTCAATTAGTTGGACAACTTTTCCAAGTGTAGAAGTATGTTGTTGATGATGACTAGCTATTGTTGAAGCACATTGAATTGGAAATGCACTTGATGAGGGAGTAGTGACAAAAATGGGATAATGATCAAAATGATTACCAAGATGATGGTAGCAAAAATACTAGAATGTAGTAATGGAGAGGGGAGTCCATGACCTGTGCTTTTATAGGCTACCTCAAGAAATGTTTTCTTGTGACAATATAGTATCTTTTCCGCTAAAATATTTGTTTAAAGCATTGTTTTTAAAGTTAATGTAGGTGGAAAAATAAATATTAATTCAGCCCTTGATTTTACTTGCTCAAGAGGATGTTGGCTCCACCAACTGTCTTGAACCTCCCTTGGGAGGATATTTTTGTATATTTTATTTGTCTTGGAATAATTGTAGTATGAGAATGGTTGTTAGATCAAGTGCATAAGTATATTACATCCCTTACATATGGCTCCAAAGTGCTAAGTTATCCCATCATTCATCCAAAGTGTCTCCAAGTGATTAGTCCCCCTATCTCGCAACTAAAGTGTCTCCAAGTTATTTGATGTCAATAATAGACATTGCTTGGATAGCTGAAGTGATCAATCTTAGACTACCTCTCTTGATGCCTCTTTCACCCTATCCAAATTGGTTTTTTTTGAGAGCACAACATCTATGACGATGCATCCACATGGATAGTTATTTTGAATGTGTATACAAAGCAATAAGAAACAACTCTTAATAATCTATAAACACTCTTAACACAATACTTGTATTTAACTAGTACTAGTGATAATAATAGATGTGCTCCATCCCCTTTATGTCTCAAAACCACCTACACTAGATCTCTAGGTAAGCTATGGATTTGCTAGCCAATACAAAAGAATATTAGGTCTCAATCTATGTTGGATCTTCAATCCTACATAAAGTAAAAAACACTACTATAGCCTCTACTTCTTTCAGCAATAATCTTCTCCCTGCTCAAGTCTGCAATTTATAGCTACAACTCTAATGTATCCATAAATAGCAAAACGAGAGCCTATGTATATGATGTATGCATTGGTATATGCATATACTCAATGCTAAATATAGTAGTAGATCTACTTCAATTCCTCAAATTTTGAGTAACTTGCATGCTTAGCTCAACCTTGATGCTTTTATTGTAGTCCAATATAGTGAGAATCAAGTTTTAAATTGGGTGTGAATAGTATTAACAACCATAGAAAATTTGAGTATCTTCTTGGACTTTGTTCTAAGCATAGCACCAAATCTAGTACCCCTAAAATAGGTGCCTGTCCTCCCTAACTTCCTAGAGAAAGAGAAGTTGGATGGCTCTACCTGGACCATTGGTCATATTCAATAATCTAGGTGTGGACATCTCTTTTCTACTCATTGTATTCTATCCAAGTATGTTGATTATATTCTATCCGAGTACCATTAATTTAAGTACTAATTTTAAAGAAAACAATATCCCTAGTAGTAGAAACTATATGGATACAACCAAAAATCAAAGCACGATTGCCAAAGTGCAAGAAAATTTTCGAATGTGACAAAACCAACCAAAATTATACAAAAATATTGGTTCTCTTACCATATTGCCTAGATGCCTATCTTTAAACAAGTCATCTTCATCGTTTGGACTTCCACCAAAACAAACATCATGGGAACTCATCATCGCAATGTGTATGTCTTTGACTTTCCATGGGGATTGGTGTTGTTGCAAGCAGATGCACATCAACAACTTGGAAAGCCATGTGTTTAGAAGTAACAAGGATATGGCATGCAAATAGAAATCTCATTAAAAAATCAAAACTTTGGGATCCATAGCAATAAAGACCAATTGAATGGATGATTGAGCTTTTTCACAAACTGTTCTAAGATATATAATGTAACTTTGGAACAATAATCCAAATTAAACTTCCAACAGATTGAGCATTTCTTCATCTTACTCTAGATCATGAAAGAGTGTTGCATACTTGTGTCACATGTTGTGCTTTTGTAATTGAGTTGTAGTTGTTATACATATAGACCATTGTATTACCAATATAAAGATGGACTTGTAGCCCTTGTTTAAGAATACAGCATCACACACATTTATAAGATAGTTTGCAGCATAAATGTTGAATTAAGGATTCCACGTATCTTGCTACCACATGCTCTACCTTTGTAGAAACAAAATATGGCTTCAACCCATGTACTAAACAAGTATCCTTCTGATAAATGGGGATGTGAACTTGCTACTATATAACGGCCTACAACAAAGCCTTTAAACTAAAGTGTTTCTTCTCTACTTAAAATTTTTCTAACATGCACTTTGTTTTTAGCCAGAGAGTTGTAGAAAACGTGCCTAATGAGTTTTTTTTTCTTATTTGTTATTCTTAAATACCTTGACCTTGTATTTAAAATCTTCAAATTTGCTATATGTCTTTGTTGGTATCCAAGCTATACATCTGATATATATCAATGATACTACTTGAGTTGACGTGTAGGTCTGTTTGTATGGCACCTCGAATTGTGGGCATTCATGCTTTTCAAGGCTACTAGTAATTGTGCTTTAGGCCAATACCCACTACAACCTCATCAACCAATTTTATTTGGAAAATCAACCCCATGTATTTCTTTAAACCCCCTTATATGTTGATGCTTTATGTGTCAAAATTTTTCTTTAATATTTGATGTAAATAAATATCGAGGAGCTCACCAATTCTATATTGACAATGTGTTCTGCAAAGGCCTTCACCAAGTGCACTTCATTATAAAACATCTTCTTAGGTTGCACATGGATAAGACCTTAGTTTCTTGGTGTGAGCCCTTAAGCATGGATCCTAATATAACCAGAGACTCCACACAACATCCAGATAAGTAGCTACACAGCCTCGTACACACTCTATCAAGAGTCTTTCGCTTGCATTATCACCACGTGGTACTGGTGTCAACTCTGTAAAAGATTTTAAGGTCTTAGGTGAAAATTCTACATCTTTAGTTATAACATTTCTGCTCGAAAATATTACTAAACCTGACTGCCCGCACGCCACATAAAACCTATGCAAGGTTATCTTCCACATTGTAATTTCCGACAGCTTAATCCGTAACACGCACGGGCGAAAACGAGACCTCCGCAATGGGAAATTGAGCCCGGGGGTTCAAGTCCGCATAACCACGGGGAAACACCCTCTTGGAAGGGGGCAAAATGTATAATATTAATGTAATTTTTTTTATTATTATCCCTTTCCCCCAGCTGATGCACGGCTAGAGGAGAGGGAGTGTGGGGAGGGATGGGCTAGGTGAGAGGTGTGTGTTGCATGGGCGGGGGGAAGCCATGCATAGCCCACGTGGTGGAGCTTCTCTCCCCCCTTTAAACCTATATAAGAACCCCCCTTAGTGGGGGATTGGTAAGATGGAAGGCTGTGTGAAGAGAGGAGGGAGTCTGGATGCTGCTGAGCTTCACGAATTGTGAAGGAGAGGAGAACGCCGCCATAGCTCCGCCGAGCTGGAGATGCCGCCGCCAGGAAATCGCTGCCCTCATACGGCTGCTCTGCCGCCATCCCATTCTTCCTGCCAACGTCCTTGTCACCCTCCCCTCTCTGTTGTCATTTCCCATTCTCCTATCATTGGCCTTTGCTTCCCATGTCACGTATGTGATAGGCTGAGGAAGCCTCCTTAGAACCTGTAACGTGTTCCCTAGTATCATCCAGGACACGTCTTAGCAGTCCATCGGAAAGGATGTCTAGAAAGCTCCGCCCGGCACTCCCATGGAATGTTACGGGTTTTGCGATCTAGTTCTTCCCGTGTCTGCCATGTAGCGGAAGTATCCTGGCCGTTTCCACTTAGGATCGACCAGAATTAGGGTTTTCCTAATGGGTCATTAGCTAACAGCAACTAGCGTCAGACCCGAGCGAACTACTTTACGCAGAAACGCCAGGTCCGAAATGGATTCACGCTGCACTTGGTTCAAGGAGAATGGAAAACGAGAGGGATGCAAAGCTCAACCTTTCTGCCATAAGGCATAGTCCCATTCCGTTCCCCTAAAACAACGTAAATCGGGTAAGACGTAACTCTAGGTCATCGTTCTCGTTATTCTTTTTGATGATGATGATCATTCCGATGTTCTTCGAGATTTTTGAGAAAAGTTCCCGGCTAACCGGGACCACCCAACCGTAAGACGGACCCATGGCCCATCCTCCGCACTTTCCTCGGTTTGTTTTAGTTATGTAATTATCTAACACATTAATTTGACATATAACAATCAGCTTCTTTAATTAATCTTGTTAAGCACTGGTTCCTTCACGTAATCTTATCACGTGACATATAAAAACAATATCAAGCAAGTTCTTTTAACATCTCATCATTTTATCTTTGAATTACAAGAAGTTCCGCCCGTAGGCTTGTCCATAATCTGCCCAAAGGCTAACCAGTAATCTCCAGGGATCACTATTCCAAGCTTCCGCCCGTCAACTAGTATGCGGGTCTCGAGATCCAATCCTGAGTCACGTTAGCCTCTTGTGCACGACCCGGAAGGCGAGGGATTTATGGCCAGAGCCCCCCCGGCACCCAAGCGTCCTCCTACTCCAAGTAGAGCTTAACAGAAGACCTCTCGCGGCGGGTTCGGTCCACGTTCCCGACGCGGTCAACAACCCCCTTGGTTAGGGTTAGGCAGGCAGTCGGGGGTAACTGAAGCTGCCTCTCCCTTCAGGCCTTTAACCTGAAGTATAGGTACTTTTTTTATTTGTAATTCATAATTCAAACAGAGCCCTAAAATCTCTAGTAAGCACAAATATTTCCATTAATCAACCCAGTCGTATGGCAAACTGCTAAGGAAGTGTTCTTTCCTTTTTGAGTGTATCAGCAGTCGTTCTCAAGATGTCTTGTAACTTGGCAAGATCCCTTATATTCCGGTGTAGGGTATACCCAACTTGGTTAACCCTAAGGTACCTTAGATATGCTAGTTTCTATTTTACAACTTTCCTTATTTAGAAGGATATCCAAATCTACGTCTTTTTGCAAGATAACTTGCGTAAGGATCTGCCGTCCTTGATGAGGGTTTTTTTTTCCCTTTTCTCCTTGTGAATCAGTCACAAAATGATTTCATACATGTTGCGCAAGTCCTGCGATGGAATAATCTGTTTAGATTCTTTAAGCTGACGTATGTCAGGCCTAGGGTTTCTTCATTTAGGGACAAACCCTAGTTTCTTATCTTTATGAAATTATTGTCCTTACGATAAGGAAAGTAGTCAAATGTTAGGGTATGAATGTTTCTATGTTTAGATTGGTTTGGTTCGCTTTTGGAAGGTAATCTTACTCGTCTTGTCACGGTTTTACTTTCCTTATGACAATTAACCTTCCCAATCAATACAATTTAATTTGGCATATAGCATAATGCCAAGATGATACAAAGGGCGACAATACTCCTTGGGACAAAAGGCCTAGCTGAGAAATTGGTGTATACACACTTTATTAGTCCCAAGTCCTCAAATAGCAGGGGAAAAGTGTTAATAGAGTGTCATCCAACAATTTCCCATTACATTTTCTTTCCAAATGAGTTCGTATATCTAATTTTTATACTTGTTAATTCCTAACATTTAACTTCCGTTTTCTTTAAAGATGAACTCATGCCAAATAACAACAGTTGTCTTGCTAAGATGTGCAACTAGCAAAGATAACTCCCTAGTAATTTGAGCATCGAAAGAAACCTTTCATGAATTTAGCCATTTTACCATGATTCGTTGCGAAAGGAATAAGACTAATGGTGCAAGATATAATTTCTACACTTTAGGAATATATTACTATAGTAAATGGTTAATCTTGCCTATAATTTTATAATGCTTGATGCAATTTGAAGAAAGCTAATTTGTATACATTGTCATTCATAAGCTAACTCCTTCGTTAAAAATAACTCGAACAAATATATCTATCCTTAACAATTTTTCTTTGCATGATTGACTTAAAACCGAATTAACACCAAGAAGAAAAACCTAGCTTTGAGGTGAGATATCCACATGGATACCGGGAGATGACCCTCCCGAAGCTACACCTTGGACTTTCTTTGGCGGCATCGTAGTTTGAATGTGAGATCGCCTTTTCCTTTTTCTTATTGGAATTCCACCGTCTTCTCCTTTCTTTTCTTTTACCTTTTCCCCACTCTTCCTCCTTCACTCCCTCTTTTCACTCCCTCTACTTCCCTCCCTATCTTTTATCTCACGGCTATTTTTCCCTTACGGAATACCATACGAGGCCATGATGAAGAATTGGATTTTTAGGACATGGGAGTGTGTGGACACCGGCTTGTTTGATAAAACTAAGAACACAAAGCTCAATTAAGAGAGCACTCGCACAAGAAGATCTAAAAAGTGAGTGAAGGAATTAATGCAAGAGAATGGAAGTCTGCAAGGTAGCCTAAGGACAAAGTAGGCCTATGGGTGTGACTTGAATAGTCTAAAGAGCTATGAGGAGGGGAAAAGGGCAAGGGCTTAGGGGGGAAAATTAAAACCGGGAGGGGAAACAAGGGGGCTTAGGGGGGAAAATTTAAACCCAGGGGGGGGGAGGTAATAAGGGCTTTGGGGGGGATTAAAATCCGGAGGGGGAAAAAACAAGGCTTAGGGGGGGGATTATACCGGGAGGGGGGGGAAACAAGGCTTTAGGGGGGAATTAAAAACCCGGGAGGGGGGAAAACAAGGCCTTAAGGGGGATTTAAAAACCCGGGAGGGGGGGGGGGGAAACAAGGCCTTAAGGGGGATTTAAAAACTCGAGAGGGGGAAACAAAGGGGGTTTAAAGAAAAACATAAGGGCGGGTGAAAGGGGGCTAAGAAGGTTCTTTTATAAGCTTCCCCCCAGGAAGCTTCTAAAGCTTCCACGTGGGGGGGAAAGCTTATTCAGCAGAACGGCGGGACTGGACGGACTACGACAGTCGATGCTGATGTGGTGGAGGGCAGATGTCGGCGTGGCAGTGGCGACTCGTCTTCCTCCCTTCAGCTCGGAGATATGGCGGCGCTTCCCCTTGTCTTGCTCAGCCTCTTCTCTCACGGCCCAGCCTCCTTCTATACAGCAGCCCCCTCCCCTCGTTTAAATAGTGGAGGGAGGGGGATCTTCTCTTCTTGCGTGTCGACACGCATGTCCTCCCTCCCTCCACAGGCTCCACCAAGGAGCTTAGTATCTCCTTCTATTCCCCTCCCCCTCCAGCTTGTCAATCGGCTGCAGGGATAAGGGGGGAATAATTTTTTTAAAAATTCTATTTAACTAATTCATTCTTATTAACGTGGGATATTACATTCTCTCCCCCTTGGAGGAATCGAGATGTCCTCATCTCGAGATAAACTGGGGATATTGATGGTTGAGAGAGCTTTCATCTATCCAAGTGGCATCCTCTTCGGGATAATCTTTCCACTGGACAAGGCATTCTTTCAAGGTTCTAGATCTTAACTGTCTTTCCCTAACATCTAAGATCCTTTCTGGCTTCATGAAGTGATAGATAGACACGAGTAGTGATGTCGAGCTCGAACTGCAAAAAACGTGCAAAAAACGCAGAAAAGCACAGGTTTGAAAAGAAAGCCACAACTTTTTTTAAATTTTTCTATACTTGCATGGCGCGTCTGTCAGCGCGTGTAATTGCACATGTATATGCGCAGATAATTCCTGTCACACACACTTACAGACGCACAGTAACAATTTAAGGAATCAATGCATGTATTTAGGGAATCAATTGACCTATGTGGTGACATATATAACAAAGCTTGAGGATAAGAGATAACACGTTGGTAAGTCAATTGGCACATATGTAGTGACTTACTAGACCATCCCACTTACAATTGCATGCAAGTATCAATAGGTGGATAAAGCATATATGGTTTTTAGCTAGAGAGAGATAATGCAATGAAGGTGTACACGAAAGAGATAGAGAAAGGCATATTATCCATCAATCAATCAAAGATATGTACATGAAGTGACTTGATATAGTAATTAAAGTATCGTCATTTTTAGGATGCTCCATTGACTTCTGCAAGTTCCTATAACCTTGAAGTAGAATATAGCCAACCCACTGTCCACGGAAGGAAAACTTGGCCTCATCGAATTAACCAAGTTAATTTACTTATACATTTCGTAGATAAGAGATTTGTAGTTGGCTTGTTGGTATTAGTCACCAACAAGTGGACACACTGGCTAAAGATGATGAAAAGAGGACATGTGCACATTGGTTACATGTGGTCCACCTTATCTAAAATTATATGTGAGCTATAAGTGCACCTTGACATGATTGGAAGAGCTTGCATATGCACAAGCCAACTGATTTACATCAATCTACTCATGCTATGAATTGGCATGCATGGCTAGGTTAAGTGCACAACATTAAATGAGACATGTGAGTGTATTGATCAGTTCTCTCTCTCTCTCTCTCTCTCTCTCTCTCTCTCTCTATCTCTATATAACTTTCTTTCTTTCTTTCTCTCTCTCTCTCTCTCTCTCTTTATATATATATATATTGCAAATGCACAGGTCAACCTTTGATTTATATATACATCCAATCATCATGCCCTATCCAATCACATTTGTATAGGGCATGATTGGATGTATATAGGGCATGAAATCACATATATGTAATTAGCTTTGGAATGATTGGATATATATTTGTAATACTCAGAAAGAAGTAAAGTTGGTAATGTATATCATGTCCTATGCATGTATATGCCCTATACATGTATATCATGTCGTAGCGTTGGATCCAGGTGTAATTGTGTCATATATACATCCAATCATGCCCTATTCAAAAAAATACTAGTTGTTAAGAGGTTTGGTCATATTCAGGGACTTTATGAGAAATGAAAAATATGTGCGTTTATTTTCGCATCTATAAGCGCGTTTATCAGCACGGATATATAGACGCATTTTTTATACTAGCGTGAATAGACGCGCTGATACACACGCTTATAAACGCATCCGCTTTTTCGCGTGTACAGTGCGCGTCTATAGGGCCTTTCTCTTGTAGCGGCTCCTTGGGTTTTGTCTGGCAATGAAGTGCGACAAGTAAAGGAAAACATCAAGTCCTTTCACACGCCGACTGGCTTGATGCGTTCTCTCAAGACAACATTCACAAAGGATGACCAACTGACAGGACTCAAATCCCATGATTGGCATAAGATGTGTCAGGTATGTACGGTATGAGGTTGCGTATGGCATGATTCTGCATATTAGATTTCAGAGTCTCCGTTTGTTTATACACAATATTAATTACATGGTTTTCACAGTTCGTATTGCCGATCGCAATCACGGGGTCTCTGACATCAGAGGTAGGACAGCCATTTACAAATTGTCCGAGTTGGTTCAGTTTGTCTCCCAAAAATATATTCACACATCATTGATTGAATCCGCGAAATGCATGGCAATAGAGACTGCTTGTCTTTTGGAGAAGTATCTTCCCACTAGCATGCTCACGATACAAACCCATCTTCTAGTGCATATTGTAGATGAATTGCATGTTGCAGGTCCAGTCCATAGTCGATGGATGTTTTTCCTTGAATGGTTCATAAAGACCTTAAAGGGATTTGTGTGACAACGGGCTTGTCCTGAGGGTAGCATGGCTGAAGGTTGTTAGTGTCGGAGGCCTTGGTGTACATTTCTGAGTGGTTGTCCACTCTGGACCGGGACAAAGGCTTGATATGGTCACTTAAGGAGGATGATCGTCTGAATGGAGATGTCCTAGTGGGAAACGGAATAGAGAAGAAGATGGATGCATCCATGGAGTCCAAGGTGAACCGATTTTGTATGCTGCATAGCGCTACGATGGAGAAGTGGCTGCAACGGTATGAGGATGCTCGAGCTGAGCGAGAGTCTGCAAGATCACTTTTGACGGAGTACGCGACAACGGCCCATTCGATATCCAAAGGGCTTAGAGGAGATGCCTCTACTCATGTCCACTAGATGGCTACATGAGGCCCTAACCAAAGCATCTCAAGATGGAGAAACAGTTACTAAAGAAGAGTGGGGCTTCTCACGTGGATGCAATCCCAAGGTATGGATGTAATCCCAAGAAATTACAATCTATACTGCGAATCACAACTAATATACTTGTTCTTCTCCCAGTATAAGGTCCATAGTGCAGCATGGTCACGTGGACGACATTTCAGAGTAGAGCACATCGACAAGTTACGCTCGATAATGGACTGTGGAGTGATGGCAATGTTTGAGCAGGAAAGCCGACGATATGCCATAGATCCAAACCATGTAGTTGTAGAGATGGAGTATTTCGGATGTTTATAGAGTATCCTTGCAGTGGACTATCGAAGTTTCTCCGTGACCATATTTGATATGCAATGGTTCAAGGTTACTCTCAAAGGAGCAGGTGCAACTATTCGGCGAGGGCCAAGTGGCTTTGTTGAGATTGACTCAACGAAGAAGTGGACCGATTTGAGTGATACATTTGTTTTGCCAAATCACTGTGAGTAGGTAAGAGTCCCTAATACTTGACGCGCTTTAGCAATCTCAAAGTGGAATTTTATACTAATTGTAATATGGATAGGGTCATCTTTTTCCCTAATCCGCAACAACCTCAATGATGGTATCACTACAACATATACATGCTATAACGACCTTTTCTTTATATATAAAAATATTCCCGTCGTCAGTATTAGCGTCGGTATTAGCATCGCTACAAAACTGTCAGTATTAGCATCGCTATTGAGTGACGCTAATACCGACGAAAATAGGGACGGTTACAGAGGAATTTCCAATGCTAATACCGACGATTGCAGAATTATTTTCTAATGCTGATACCGACAGTTGCATAGAATATTTTTTTTTGTGGCAGAGCTGCAGATGCAACCCTGCCACAGTTAGAGCCACATAGGGCTAAGAGACAATTCCTGCTGTCAAAGAAGTTAGACAATCGATCCCAAATAATGACAAGACTTTGCAAACAAGTACTTTCATGACATTAATTAACACAAATGTGCACTGCATTGATAAAGAAAATAACAGAACTTAAATTGAGAAGTGCTACCGTGACAAAGCAAATATGGAGTCATGCTACAACATAGACGTCCGAATCATATATACTTTGCTATTACATATGGAGGATAGAGGCCATAAGGCCTTACATAATACAAGATGGGGAGTAATCCTATGTAGCCTAATCTGCTCTCTACGACTCATCTGCATCAGAAAACTCATCTCGTTGTAGTCTGCAACAGCAAATATATATATAATTGTGAGTACCAAATACAAACTCGTTCGGCGAGCATAGAGCTTCTCGATCAGGGAACTCAAGCCATGGTTCTCCCCGTATGTCACCTCTAGTGCAGTCGGGTCGCGATTCGTAAAACCTTACTATGGCACACAAACATTGAAAAACAATGTACTTAAGATTCATGTTTGAAATACATACATCAACATGGATGTCATTAAATTAGAGTACTCTACTCTATTAATACTTACAAAATCTGCCACGAATGTTGCGTCGTCGCCGCTGCTAAGGTGATGCACCGATCATGTGTCCAAGCGTGCCTTTTCTGCGTCCTTCTGCTGCTTCCACTTGTCTGGAGTGCATGTCGTCTCATCCTAGAGATTACTCTAGTCCTCTCTATCTAACCACTTCGGCTTCGATTTGCCCTGCTTGAGTGCTTCGCGTGCATCAGACCATCTATGCGACTGATAGTCACGCATACGCGTCAGCATCCACCCTCTCCAAAATCTATCATTGCTAGAGGGCTAAGGGAACTCTCGATACAATGTATCGATTATGTACTCCTTACTGGCATCTGGGATCTCCTTCCACTTGTCTGTAATGTTGTGCCGAAATACTTGTTGGCACTACAACAGAAATGAGGCATAGACGCGCATGTTAGATGCGCAAAGTCGGGCATGTCTATCACAGTGTCTATAAGTCCGTGTAAACGTGCGTGTAAATAGACACGACTTTTGCGTCTATATATTCGCGCAAATAGACGCTAATATAGACGCGCCAGCAAACACACAATTATTTAACCACCTAAAATTAGCAATTCACATAATTAAAAAACCAAAGTTAATAATTATTTAACCACCTGAAATTAATTCTTGAGCATGCACATGTGCGCATGATAAAAACCATAGAATTAAGAATACACATTGAATCATTGAATTAAAAAAATAGAGTTAATAATTACTTTTTCATTGCTCTCTAATAAATGGCAGTTCCTCCAGTTGACAAGCCTGATATAAGTAATTAGCAGCAAGCGACAGAAACCTTACAATTAGTAGCAAGAATTGCAATATGTATCTCGTAATTTCTCTACGTACTTGAAGATGATAAAAGATACTTCCTTTTTATTATGGAAAATTCAATTCAGCTTTAAAATTGACTATTGATTCTTGAGTATACACATGTGCGCATGATAAAAACCATAGAATTAGGAATACACATTGAATCAATAAGCAAATTAAGTATGTTACAGTAAATGATCCATCTCATCTTCAATGAGATCAACCCTTGCTAAACTATCTACTTCTAGGTCTATGTTACCAAGAGGTAACGAAACAAATAAGTCTATCCCACTATCAGATGTGTTGCTATATTGCTCAATAACTTCATCAATATCATCGACAATCACATTATTGTCTTCTTCTGCGTTTCCTTGAACATCCTCGCGAGGTTCATCTTGTACTATATCACGCATATCATCCATTATGGTGTCATCATGCATATCATCATTAATTGTTGGATTGTCATCTGCTATCTCCATGTCGGTAATATTACCATATATTTGTTTTGAACGATTAGAGATAGGGATGACATACCACCATCGGTTATTGTTTACCATTGGATGATACACAACTTGTATTTGAAAAACAAAAGCAAAGAACTTAAGTATTTATTATATTGTGTATATGTATCACATGTATACATATAAAAAAATTAGCCTTTGCATAATACCTGCTCGCATTGTTGAGGTAGTACTAATGTGTCATTCTTGTTTTGGTGAAATTTTGTAGAGTCAATGATTACAAAACCACTTGGATGACGTCTGATTGTGTAATGCTCACCATTTGTTACCACTTCTTTAAACCACTTCACATCTAGCAATATAAAGAATCGTCTGAAGTCAAGCTTCAGAATATCTTGGAACAAGCCAGAATAACCTTCCATGGTACCATTGGCATCCTCAAAGTGAGCAAGGACACCACAATATTGGGTATTTATCTTTTCATCTATACGTTGAGTTCAAAGATGCTTACCCTCACACCAAAGTGCATTGAATAATGTGCACTAGTAGTAAAAGATAAAAGATCAAACATGTCAATTATTTATATAAAATAAAACTTATAGAAACAAATTAATTGATAGTATGTCTCACCTTTGATAAGCAACCTCGTGCATATTCCCACTCTTCTTGAGATATATTAATTTCCTCCTCTTTTTCCATTATCTCCATTTCCTCATGTAACCAATCTATATCAATATGACGTGGGAGCGCATTTAGATGATCTAGAAATGAGACATTACGTCCATATCTAGTGCGAAATTCGTCTTTCGCTTTTTCTTCTTGCCATTGCTTCATTATATAGTCTCACCCATTTGCTCATTACATCACTATTGAGCACACAAAAACTATTTAACTTACGAAGTTATTCTTTTGTTAGCACTTTACTCATTCATTTTCCTTGAGGTACTATAGAGGTCATCCTCAAGTCTTCATTATCTTTCCATAGTCGTGGTTGAGAGGGATCCACTTCAGCAAGATATTCAGAGATATAAACAAGGGATGATTGTACTAACCAACCCTTAGCCATGCTTCCCTCAGGCCGTGCTTTTTGCCTCACAAAATCTTTCAAGGTTTTCATGAAGCGCTCAAGAAAAAACATCCACCTTACATGAACTGCCCCACAAAGTGTGATCTCATCAATCAAATGTACAAGTAAATGTAATTGAGTAGTCAAAACGGATCGAGGAAAAATTTCCTCCACCAAACAAACCACCTCAACAGATAATACTCGAGCATCTTGCAATGTGTTTGGATCAATTTCCTTCGAGCTCACGTATCTGTTAAGATGTATTTGAGAATTGTTTATTTTTGTGTAGAAATTCAAAGATATATAATGAAAAAATATAATGTATACACACCTCACAAGCTCTTCCATCTTGTAAATGATATCACGTACATCTTTGGATACACAATGGGATATGCTAGTAGGAAGTATGAACTGAATGTAAACAACATTCATAGATCAAATGATTAGTTGAGGAAAAAGTCATCATACCCCAAAGTTTACACATAGTTACTCCACTAATTACTATATTCATGGTTAGAGATACCCTTACTTGAATCATTTTGTGCCAATCGTGGGACTTCAAACCAGATAGTTGCTCGACACCTCTTTTCTTGTTCTTTATGAAGGCTCCCTTGAGACATCTCATACATCTTGTGGGTGTTCGAAAGCTATATATTTGTTCCTTCACTATTTTTTCCTCATTCTTTGGCAACATCCAAGGTGCATCCAATGCGTGGCCAAGCTCGTCTCATGCGACCAATGTTACGTAAATCCTCCCTTATATTAACTGAATCACGAGCCCCTATCAAGTGATCCCATAATGTAGATACAACATTTTTGAATATGTATGTGCATGGGGTCCAACAGGTGATTGATCTTGAGTTCAGTCCATTACGGAAGACGAAAAAATATAGAGAACCTAACAAACAAACAATATATTATGTAAACAATTCATCATGCTAAATACTTTAAAGTCAATCGAGAGAAATGCACTTCTTACCGACTCATGCCGAGTGGAGGGTGGCTGTCGGCATTAATCCATCTCTCCTTCCAATATCAAATGGTTAGAGATTGTGGAGTCATTCCATTAGTAGGGAGAACATATTTAGGATGGTCAATAGGAAGAAATCGATGATGATTGTCGTAGATAACCTTCTTTAAACGTGCCAGCCTAGAGGAAACTAGAGAGGGACCGCAAATAGGACATGCATGATATCTTGACGTGGTTAAACCTAAAAAAATAAGTGAATTAATAAAATGCAATTGATTCAAGTCTTAAATTTCAAATATAGAGTTATATACATGTACCTGAACACTCTCCGTATCCTGGAAAGTCGTGCATGGTCCACAACAACATGGCCTTCAATGTGAAATCTCTAGAGGATGCAGATGCACTTGTATCTTGCACCTCAATACCTTCCCATAACATTTCTAACTCTTCAATCAAAGGCTCTAAGTAAATATTCATGTTTTTTACCTTGTGCTTTCCAGGAATCAAAAGGGACAACATCACATGTCCCTTTTTAATTGCCATGAAAGGAGGAATATTATAGTTCACCAATACCAATGGCCATACACTGTATGATGTGCTTTTGATGCCAAATGGATTGATTCCATCCATACCTAAACCAAATCTCAAATTTCTTGGCTCTTCTTTGAAAACGGGCCACAAATTATCTATATGTTGCCATGCCGGTGTGTCTGCAGGGATCCTCAATTTTCCATCACTTGAACGATGACTAGCATGCCATGACATGAGCTTTCCAATAGATTTACACTTGAACATAAGTTTTATACGTGGAACAATCAACACCATATTGGGGAATATGGGAATTTCCCATAAGTTTGGGTCATGTGGTGAAATCTTTGGATTTGTCATAACTTGAACATTATAACTCCAAATCGAGCGCTCTATAGCTCAGTAGATTCCATTTTTCAAGTGCTTTCCAATGATAGGTCACATCATATGGTTTTGAGAAACTTATGGGCATGTTATCCGAGTGCCACCTTTTTAGTATTCAAAAATGGGAATTGGGAGATTTCCAAAGTCACTAATATTGTGTTAATAAAAAAATGTCGCAAAACCTTACAAGGCACATCCATTGACTTCATCTCCACTTCATATCTTGATTCGCAGCAAACAGGACTCTCTCGTGTGAACTCATGAATCCCACGAAATAAGACATAATCATTGACACATGCATGGATCTTGACATAATCGAGGCCTCCCAGAGATGTCAAGTTATGTCTTGCTTGCTCTCTCTTAGTTGGCAATTTGTTTCCTTTTGGAAGCATTTGTGATAATAAACTACATATATTTTTAAAAGTGAGTTAAAAAACCACCAACATATATTTCTATCTGATTTCAAAATAGAACAATTAATATTATGATTAATAAGCCAAATTGAATTGATACCTACTTCAATAACGCATCCAAACTGACATTACTCCATCCAAATTGTTTGCAAGTTAAGTATCTCGAGGGATGCACGAAGAACGGAGTGCGTACAACCTTCATATAGCGGAGTAGATGATGCTACATATAGTGGATCATCTGGCTTCGTAGAGTGACCTTCTCCCTGAACCAGTTGCGAAAATAGATGGTGTACCATGTTGTCCAAAATCTCATCCTCTACAACTTGATGGGGCATTTCATGAGGGCTACTATCATGGTCGTCAGTCTCTACTCTTCTTGAAGACTTTGCCTCCTCATGTCGACGTTTTGCAGCCTCTCGATGCCCGGGAGGGAGCATCTGAGGATGTGGCACCGCATCCTGCTCAACCACAAAAGGGAGTTTCATACACATTGATATATAATTCCCGTAACATAGACATGCAATCTTAGTGGTAAAAAAAAACAATGAATACCGGTGATTTTTCTCGGTCCCATTCTCCATATAAGCTGAGGTGTGACATTGCAATTCGACATGCTTGAAAAATACACCCTCGACAATGATCACACATGCATTTAATTTTTCGTCATAGCCATGCATCTCGATTATGAAGACGCAATGTTTCATCCTCACTTAAGGATGTGCTCATTGACTCATCAACTTGCACTGCACTAGGTGATGACGACGTCGACATGATTAAATCTAATTCATGACAACATCAAAATATTTATAATTCATATATTTACATAAGATCTCAATTTTAAATACACAAAAATCATCATAAATACATTAAAACTTATGATAAGAATTCACTATCAAAACTTATCTTAAAAATAAAAAATTATGATAAAGCCCAAAATGCGCGTATATATCCGGGTTTACCTACGCGTCTATATTGGCGTCTATTTTCGCGTCTATTTGAACAATAGACGTGCATATACACGTAAAAATAGATGCACATGTCAAAATTCAAACCATACTTAAATCATTTCTTTTCAAACTGCGCCTTTCCTTTCCTGCGTTTTTTGCAGTTCTGAAGCTTGAGTTTAGCCGACATGCAGTCTCCTCATGCCTCACCTAGTCTCTTCATGCCTCATCTCCTCATGACTCACCTCTTCTTTCATTTCAAACACACAAGAAGGGAAAAAGGAAAGCCAAGGATAGGAAGAAAGAGAGAACAAGAAAGAGGAGAACAAGAAGAAGCAGCAAGCAAGCATCAAGGGAGGGTAACTTACCAAGGAGAGGAAGAAGGAGAAGTACGTGAAGTACGTATCGTACATGGAATATGCACAACATTTTTCTCATTGTCATATGCCTCCAAATTTCCTTGCAATGCTTTGAGGAATAAGTAAGCCATTGCACCACAAATGAGTACGGTGGCTCTCCAACCATATACAAGAGAATATGTATCTCCATTTGTAAAATAAAAGTAGAGGAAACTATTTTAGCCATATTAACATTAAAATAGAGAGATATTGATTAGAAACTATAATCTAAGATCAAATAAAACTACAAATTCTTCTATATTTAAGAAAGAAAAAACAAATATGAAATTGTGAAAATCCTTATTCATAGTTACTCTCTTTCTTTCTCCTCTATCGTTCTTGTTGCCCTTTGTGTACCTACATATATACAAATAAAGTGACATAGTTAAATTTTTTGAAAATGAAAAGTTGAGCTTAAGACTTCCTTTAAAATACATCTAGCTATATTTGAAGTTAAATAAACAAATATCCACATAGTTTGTAGGAATTCCATTTTTAGCTTGTAGCAATTCTATTTTCATAAAGCCAACATGTTAATAGACGTGTGTAGCTTCTTTTTTTCCATGTAATTTGCACATGCTTTTATACACTCTATGACACTCTTCCTATTCTCACTATATAGAGAGATGTTCTTACCCAAAGGTGACATACACTATACAAAGAGTTGTTTAAGAATAGAGGTCAATAAGCACATTTCTAGATGTGTGAAAAAAAGCATTTCACTACATGTTTGAAGATTTTTTACATTTTTCACGCTCCAATTTACACGGTTCTTGATCCACCATCCTAGCAAAGACCTCTTTTATGGTCATGTTAATCAAAAATAGATTAAAATAAGTATAACAATAATACACAAAGAAAATAGATGAAAGCTAGAGATGGCAAAGCAAAAGGAGAAGATTCTATGCCTCAAAATGAACTCGCCTTGTTTTTGAAGCCAAGCTTGTCTTGCCTCCTTTTACAAATATAGGGATCACTTGCTTTACCAAAAAAGACAAACAAGGAGATGAAAAAAAAGAATACAATGAAAAGAGATGAAAGGAAAGTAAAATTTAAAAAAAAATACAATGAAAGGAAAGAATGCAATGAAGAGAGATGAAAGGAAAGTAAAATTTTAAAAAAATATATATTCATGTGTGTAGAGAAAAATAGGAGATGAGGAGTCAAATATCCTCTCTCCATGAAATCTCTTAAGCATGGCACTTCTCAAATGAGAGCTCATAATCTTGTGTTATGTCTCATTTATCACTTAGTGCTTTCTGAGTACTTCTCTTGCTATGTTTCACTCAAAATTAAATTGCATGTTTATGGAAATGTTTAATATCTAGTGTATTTTGCATGAAAATGCACATTTTAAATGCCTAATTTTAAATTACTTTTCATAGAATTTAGATGCAAACACAACTTTTTATAGCTATTTTTGTGTTTTTTTGGGTTCCCAAGGCCACAACTTTCACGAGTCTATAAATGCAACTGTAAAATCAAGTCGACCATCCACATTCTTAGGGGGTTCACTATATATATATGTATATACAGATATCACCTGCATTCAAAGACTATTTATAAAAACTGTTATCTCTAAGTTTTTCTTGAGTTAAATACAACTATTTTCTATTGAATTTGTAAATAATCCCTTTACATACACTATTTTATATTTAAAAATGTATAAAGTAGTACATTTAAAATCTCTTATTTTTGAACTCACATGATACACACATACATTCATAAGTGATCCCCTCAAAATCTACATTTCTACTTTCTTTTTGTCATAGTGAGGCCTGAATATTATGCATGTTAAGTCTTCTTATAGAGATATAGTTTCACAATCATTTTTTTAATTTGGAGTTCTTAGTTTGAAACAAGGGTGCTGTGACAGAGACAATCTCATGCATGGATATGTATCATTGGTAGGCTGAGCAAAGTATGTGAGTGAGGGATAAGGTTGTCGAGTTTTTCTCTAATTTTCTAAATAAGGATATGTGGTGCTAGCCTATAATTTGAAGTTTTCCTAGCTTTTTGTTGTGCCTAGCGAGCTATAAATGTTGCTAGGTGGGTATAACATGCTTTTTGCATTTCTTGGCAGGATTATAGTTGGTTTTTAGGTTATCTTTTACCTAATCTAGATTGCTAAAAAAATTAGACAATCATGTTAACATAGGAAGGACACATCCTATTTTCCTAGATTTTAAAGTAATTATGTAAATTTTCAATCCCTAATGGTAAAATGTTATATTCTTTCCCTTATATTGAAAGATAAATAGAGCCTCAAAACCTATAACATTTTTTGGTTTTCTATTTTTTAATTATTTATTGAGTAATATTTTTCTTTGGAAAGCCCACTAGAGTTTAAATTACATTGATATATTTGCAAGAGAAATAATCCTAATAAATTCTCTTTCTAAAGTATATGGCCAAGCCAAGATGTATAGTGTGCTCTCCTTTCCTTGTTGTTCCAATGCAATGTAGTATAATTATTTCTATTTGTTACATTAGATTATTGACTTTAATGTTATATTGTAGTGCTAGTAAACCTATTGTAAGCTTTCTTAAGAAGACTTATGAAGATATTGTTGATTCCCAAAATCCATTTGAGTATCTTATACAAGAGTTCTCATATTGAAATGACATTACTAGTTGTGGTTAGAGAGTATTTACAAATTCTTATGAAATCAAGATGTGAATATAAAGTCTACGTCAACTGGGAGGATGGACCAACAACAATGATGGGTTGTTGCTTGTTAACGCTTGAGGACTTTGTCTTATACTTCTTTAGACTTTCTGTGTCGATATGGGCATTATCAAAAGAAATTGGTTGCTTATTCTCCTCCTCTATTTTCATTTATGATGGGTTCCAAAGTTAGAAGGGTAAAGCTATTGCATATATGAGAATATAGTGATGAGAGTTTTATAATATAGAAATGAACATATAGAGAAGCTAAAGAAGCTAAAGTAAGAGTTCTAAGAGATTCATAAATGATTTGGGGCTTGGATTTCAAAAACACTTTAGTTATATGATTATATATGCAAGAGTAACTTTAAATGATTTAGAGACACAACGGAGTCAATTACGCATCATTATTTTGCTATTCTATTTGAAATGCTCTTGAGAAAAAACACTTTTATGATTGTATAAATTCAAGAACCTTTAATGTGATTGTGAAATCATCTATTTGTAGTTACATTTTCAACACATTACATGAATGATGATGAAGAAATGAGTTTTGCATGTCTCTAAACCTTTTTAGAAATCAGTTGAATTTATGATTCTTTAAGTATGAATGTTTCTATAACCTAAAGCCTATCTTTTGCCATGAAGATTTTTCTCACTCTTGCTTTAACTTCTTTAGCACTCGTTGTACTATCTTGTCCATTTTGAAATTATTTTTACTAGACGCTAACAATCGAAGATACCATGAGAGTCTAAAAGAACTTATATTTTAGAATATGAGAGTCACATTTCATGTAAAGTCCAATGTAGCGAGAAACATGTTTGCCTTAGAAGATAGTGAGGAGAGTCTTGAAGAAAGGATGGAATGATGTTCATATTTCATTTCTTTGTGTAAAGAGGATTTGCTTAAGTCTTTATTAAAAATATCCATTCTTAATAGTACGTGACTACTTGTTTTAAGTTAAAATTGTTTGAAAGAAATTTCAAAATTTGTGTCTTTAATAAGCCGTGTTTCAAAATGGCATGATAGCAAAACATTAAGAAACATTTGAGCCTTGCTTCAAGACTCACATTAGCACATTTTAAGGCTAGTATGTTCCTTCAAGTCTCATTTTGATGCATGTGTATCATCCTTATACTAGTGAGTACCAATCTAATCAAGGACAATAACTACTATTTACAGTCAATCTAGCGTAGTCGTTACTAACACAATAGAGGAATTATAACAATATTATTTCTCGGCATAAAATGATATAGTGATGGAAGTTTTTAAATAGACAAGACAATATAGAGATGTGAAGAAGCTCAAGTCAGTGACATAAATTCCTTATGAAGAACTTAGGATTTGGATTGCAAAAAATTACATACTTACATGGTCATATATTAAAGAGTGCTTGAGAAAGTTTTGGAATATGATGGATCATTCCTTCACCATTGTTTACTATTGTATTGAGAATGCTCTCAAAAATACCATTTCTCACAATCATTTTAAAGGTTTATGTTTTTGCCAAGGAGTGATTCTTAGAAAACTTTGAAATAATATAGATGTAAGAATCATGAAGAAAGCACTAATTGACATTTTTATGGGGATTCATTTATCTCTTTTTTGTGAGTTCCAATTTACCTAAAAATGCCCAATAATCAACTTTACCCAATGAAGCAAATAATATTAATACCTCAACATTCATTGGTAAATTCAAAAGAGGGATATATTTGTATAGTAGTCTGAATTAGATCTTTCTCCATAGATCTTAGAACACATACTGTTTCTAACCATTCTAAGATTTTCTTTTGGTCAAAAGATATCCTCGAAAAGATTGTAAAATCATATCCTCTAAGGAGCATTTTCAACAAATGAGTTTGTTTTGTCTCTAAACTTATCTAGCTCTTTTGAGTTTGTGAGTACCTGAGCATGAATCTTTTTCAAAGTTGGACCCTATCTTTGCCTAAAGGTTTTCTGGCTCCTCTAAAATTTTTGCTAAAGGCTAGCTTATTAATTGAAGGGGCACTACTTAAGAACTTGGTTATGGATGAAAATTGTGATTTTGTTTGCCAATGCTTTACTTGTCTTTGATAATAGATTGCCATGAATCAATATATTGTCAAATGATATTGTTGAGTCAATACAAGAACTTCATGTTAGCTTGAATAAAACTTTTTATCACATGAGAGATCAACTAAAGTGAAATAGTGTGGAGCTATCATTGAACCTTTTGAGTCTTAATCACTACAACATGTGAGAAAACAATATAAGCTCACTTCAACTTGCAATCAAACTTGCATTCTTTGTAAATAATAATAACATTTTTGTATGTATGATCTGGACCCCTATTGCAAAAGCATGTAATGGGTTGAGTTTGAACATAATTGTAAATACATTTACATTTTGTCTTTAAATGGATTAATTGGATTAATTGAATTTAATTGAATATGGAATGTAAATATAATATGCATTTGAATATGTTGACCTTAATTATGGTTGATACGTTCACGCATGCTTGATTACTAGGAAAAATCCACAAGGACCCGCATGATTGAGAAATACCAGAGAGTGTTGGCAGAGTTTTATGACCTTAGTGCTACAATTTGTATGACTTGAACATTGCCTCACAAGACTAGCAACAAAGATTTATACGTTAAAGGTTCACTAGAAGAAACTACAGTTTGCCTCTATTATCCTTTGAGCTCAATTGTAGCAATTGAGCAAACTTTATTCTTGTTCCTTAAGGTTTTTCTTAAAACGTAAGGTCCTTGGTCAAAAGGGGTAAATGTTTCAAACTTGAACTTATACTGTAGCAAGCCTCTCCTCTCTTTCAGAGTGTGGTGTATCATGTGGGTTCAATATAAGGGATATTTTAAATACCATTTTTACACATTTTTTACATATAGAAGGGTCCCATATAAAAGGGTTACTTACAGATTGAAAAGAAAAGGGTTATGTTTTATTAAGAAAAAATTCATAGATAAGGATATTTATAAATAAGCCTTGAACGCACGTGATATAAAGGGTATACATATAGTGAACTCCCTGGGACTCAAACTAAGGGATTTTTGAAATGTTATTTGGATACATTTTTACACACAGAAGGGTGTTATATAAAGGGATCATTTACATATTGAACAAAAAAGGTTTATGTTTTATATAGGGAGAATTTATAGACAAGAGTATTTATAAATAGGCTTTGAATGCATGTGATATATATAGTGAAACCCCCCTCCCCTCAAGTTTTTTTTAAATAATGCGCAGAGAATATCAATATTATGAATAAAAGGCCTATAATGAAAGGGACATGGGTGTAGTCAACGCTCCATCCACCATCAACCATAATAGGTTTTTTCTTATTTTTATCTTTTGTTTGGACACTACAAAGTCTCAGTGATGCGTCACTTCGTCTACTCCTCTCTCTATAAGAAAAGTAGAATACAATGCGATGAAGAAAAGTCATTTGATAGCTTTATTAATAATAAGAAGTAAACTTTCAAGAAGCCACATGCTTAGCTATTTCAACTCACAACTAACATTCACCTCCAAAATTATAAGGTCTTTTGATATCATTTAACAAAGCAATAGTTACATATTGAAAAACACATAGAAGAACTGTGACTTTGTGTATAGAGAGTGCATCACGAATAATATTTTGACAAGACGTTGATGATGAGCATTGAGCACGTGTGCACCCAATATGAGGGTAGTCCTCCTTGAGCTCCCTCACCCACGTGATGGCGTCATGTGATGCACGTTGATAGCTCCCCCTACTACATGTGAAATCTCGTCCTGCAAGCCTTCCGGCTTTCTTGTAAATATACTTGTGCCTTAGTTGCACCTTGGGAATACATATGCCGTGTTATCTTCATTCCGTGTTGTGTTACCTTGTCCCATGACATGTTACACTTTTGCAACTCATGATGTGTTACGCTTCCGCATTCCGTGTCATGTCATGATATGCTTCTGCAAAACTGTGGGACCGCTGATTAGAGGGTGATCCCTCATGAGATCGGCTCCACAAGGTGGGTGTTGCGTGCCCCATAATGGGCCTTAGAAGGAGGGTTTGTTACACTTGGTATTGGAGAAAACTCCTTGATTGGTGTGAGATGACCCCCGAGTGAGTGAGCCTGGTAGAAGAAAAAATTCTCCTATGCGAAAATCGAAGGCTACCATCAGAAAAGAAGAAATTGAACGAAGGTATGTAGAGAAAAGGCGCCTCCTAGAAGTTTACCGGAAGTTGGAGTCTTTAAGAGTGGAGATATGTAAAACCAAGGTGGATAAACTCAATGGCAAAACAAAGCCCCTTGGAATGGTGCTGTCGGAGCTGGGCTGGTGCATCGATATAAAGTCTACAGTGACCTGGCGCTATGCCATAATGAATTAAAAATTTTGAATGCAGGTATTGCAAAATGCTATGAGTATCTTCTAAAAGTGGGCGACTGGTATACCCTAGATCATGAAAGCACCTTGAAAAGAGGGATTTCTTGGGACTATGGTGCAGATGCTGCAATAGGCGGCTTGCCAACGTCAAAGACTCAAACGACAAATTTGCTACGTCTAACTGCTTAGCAGATGACCAGGTTGACCCCGACTACCCACCCAAACCACGTCGTCGAGAGCCCAGTTCTAGCTCGAGCAATGAATATTCCAGTGATTATAGTAATGACTCTTCGGAGTCTTATGATGATCAAGAAGACTTTGAGGAGTCAAGTAAAGATAAAGACAACTCTACCAAGTCAAGTGCTGATGAAGATGACTCTTTGGAGTCCTATGGTGATGAGAAAGCAAAAGAAGAAGAAGATGAAGAAGACTTTGCAGAGTCAGGTGAAGAGTCGATGAAGATGACTCTATGGAGTCTCATTCTGATGCAGTAGATGAAACAGATGAAGATGAGAATGATGATGCTAAACATGGGAGATCGGTCTGTATCATCTCGAAGAAGACCGACATGGCAAAGGTTATGCTGCGACGGGCAGAGGCCTTGAAGGGAAAAAGGGGCCAGATGAAGCCGGGTGCAAGCTCGCGGGTTGGTAACCCTCAGTACGACACGGAGTCGGATGCGAACTCGCATGACCAAGTGATCGTTAAGCTGTTGAAGGCCATGGGTGTGTCAGAAGAGGACGAGTCAACAATTGATAATCCACATACAGATGATGACACTGTTGAAGACTTCTAGAGCCGGGAGGATAAATGAATGGCCACATCTTATGTTGAAGGCTCCTGGAGCCGGGAGGATAAATGAATGGCCACATTATGTATTGAAGACTCCTGGAGACGAGAGGATAAACGAACCGCCAATTTCCATATTGATACCCAAGAAGACTCCTGGAGTTGGGAGATTAAACTGACGGCCACATACCATATAGAAGACTCCTTGAGCCGAGAGGATAAACAAATGGCCATATTTCCTGTCAAAGACTCCTGGCGCCGAGAGGTTAAATGAACGGCTATGCTACTTGATAATCTTTTCAAAAACTCCTTGAGCCAGGAGGATAAAAGAAAGGCCACTTTCCACGATGATTCTTATGAAGACTCCTTGAGCCAAGAGGATAAACCAATAGCCATACAAAATGTTCAAATCTTTCAAGACTCCTTGAGCCAGGAGGATAAACGAATGGCCATACTTCTAGAATGTCATATCTGCAAACTCGCGACGCCATGAGTATAAAAGAACGACTATTCCCCTTTCAAATGGTGCTTTGAGTGCCATCTTCGCAAGATGGCGGCATACTCAAAAATTTTGGGCTTATCTGGCCCAACTTTTATCAAGGGGAGGCGCATCTTCACAGTGCACCTCGCGCAACTATCTTGTTCATGGATTGACAGATCAGGCCAATTGGGGCCTTCCTGCTTACTTGATTCACGGATTGATAGATTTGGCCAATTGGGGCCATCTAACTCAGGGCGCCGCTTACTGGGCCCTTGCATTCACGATGTGGCACACTCCAAGCTGAGTTACTTGCCTGGCCTCTCAAGTCCACTGGAAGTTTCTGCACACTCATAGTGCCAGGACCATGCCTTATAGCAAGTGAACACAACTTGTTTTAACTTGGTTATTCTCCATTTTGTGCTTGTAAATCTGGTCAGCAGATGGATGAATTGAAGTGTTTCCAATATTACTTGTCTTCCTAGTCAGCCAGTTTGGATCATTCCACATCTGTAAATTGAGTCAATGGGTAATTTCCTTTGAGTCAATGAAGACCATGTTCCACATTTGTAATTGAGTCAATGGGCATGGCACCTGTGGGCAACCCTGGTCGGCTTGATAGTGAGTCGACAAAGACCTCCAAGTTTTTGATCATAGGTTAGGTCGAGAGGGTAAACACTGGCCGTCTTGATAGTGAGATGTGTTTAAACCTCCGAAGTTTTGAGTCTCATCACACCACCTCTAGTGGCTTTGAGTCTAGTTTTGAACCTCGACGTGGTCGTCGAGTTCTTTTAAGGGGAGGTATGTATGAGGGTAGTCCTCCTTGAGCTCCCTCACCCACGTGATGGAGTCCTATGATGCACGTTGATAGCTCCACCCACTACATGTGAAATCTTGTCCCGCAAACCTTCCGGCTTTCTTGTAAATATACTCGTGCCTTAGTTGCACCTTGGGAATACATATGCCATGTTACCTTCATTCCATGTCCTGTTACCTTGTCCCGTGATGTGTTACGCTTCCGCAACTCATGACGTGTTACACTTCCACGTTCCATGTCGTGTCGTGATACGCTTCCGCAAAATTGTAGGACCGCTGATTAGAGGGTGATCTCTCATGAGGCGGGCTCCACGGGGTGGGTGTTGCCTACCCCATAACGGGCCTCAGAAAGAGGGTCCGTTGCACCCAACAAAACCTAGACCATAGTATCTAGCTACTCTAGTATTTTCTAAGAAAGTGGGGAGTGGCAGGGCACTTCGCATTAATGAAACTGTAGCTCTCACGTATTTTGACATTGTTGTTAGCCGGCCGACTCCCACATGGTAGAATAAGGGTCATGTGCGCAATATTGAGCTTATAAATAGGTTCGGCTTGCTGCCTGAGACGGTCGGGACTCGACCCGCCGAGGAAACTTGGAAGCTTTTCTCGCTCTCAATTTTCTTCCATTTCTCCCGCTTCCATTCCTAAAGTCCCACTCCCTCTACCCCTTTACGACCGATGGGCGCTCTTGCTTTGGAGGTCGAGTCCGGTAAGCCAGAAAGTCAGCAGTCCACGTCTCCTCTCCAGCGGCCGGATGAGCAAGTAGTGGTGATGGGGGAGTCTCTGCTAGAGCAGCGTGGTAAGAGACCAGACGGGCACTGTATACCCTGATCAGCTCTCTTATTATTCATGATATGCTTGTCCGTAGTTAATTTTATGTTGTGCGCTTCTATTAATAAGACTGTTGCTTGCACTGACAGAAATATAAGCTATCGCGCCAGTGGCCACAGCTGAAAAAGAAAATATAACTCAGGGTACTAGATGCCGTTAGAATATTCTTGTGCGCCGTTATGCTGTCGGTTCATGTTAATGTGATTTGGAGCGGCTGTTTGAGCGTTGCCACTGTGTTATCTTCTTTGATTAATGTCTGGCAACAAGATTGATTCTTGGCACTGCGGCTTCTTTCTCGTATTTGACAATTGGTGGTATCAAACTGCAGAAGACAATTGCGAAAGAGGGATAAGCGGCAGCGCTCCGTTAGAGGATCCACGGTCGACGAGCTGGACATGCAGGACAGTACTGTTCGGGAAAGGGATAGGCTTCTGGGCGCTGATGACAGTGAGCAGCATAGCGCTAGTGCTGGGCCTGTCCTCGGGCACGCTGCTGGGGCGGCTCTACTTCGCGCACGGGGGCACACGGAGGTGGCTATACACCTGGATAGAGAGCACGGGCTGGCCGGTAATCGCCTTGGTCCTGCTGGTGTGCTACAAGTGGCAAGGGGTAAGGCCGACCCCGCTGACGCCGAAGCTGGCGATGATCTATGCGGCCCTAGGCTGCATGACGGCCTTCGACAACCTGCTCTACTCCTGGGGCCTGTCGTACCTGCCGGTCAGCACCAACTCGATCGTGTCGTCGACTCAGCTGGCGTTCAACGCGTTGTTTACGGTGGCGCTAGTGCGGCAGCGCGTGACGGCGTCCGTGGTGAACTGCGTCGTGTGCATCACGGCCGGGACGGTGCTCATGGGGGTGAGCGCGGGGCCGATGGACCGGCCATAGGGCGTGACGGAAGTGCAATACGTGGTTGGGTTCGTGACGACCATTGCGGCGTCGGCCCTGTTTGCGTTGCTGCTGCCGCTGATCGAGCTGCTGTACGTGAAAGGCGTAGTGGGAGGCCGGCAGGCGCAGCGCAGCTTCGTGGTGGTGATGGAGGTCCAGGTACGTAGCGTTTGTTGTTGACGGTTTAACTAGGTTAGCATATAAGCTGCCTCGCAAGTGAGTGAGAGACGCTTTAACTTAAGTCGACTGAGAGAACGAGATTGCATGTTCTGCTGCAGGTGGCCATCTCCATCGTGGCCTCCGTGGTGTCGCTGATCGGGATGTGGGCCGCAGGAGATCTCAAAGCCATCCATCGCGAGGCGATGCACGCTTTCGACCTGGGGCCGACGAAGTACGCCATGACCCTGCTGTGGTCCGCTGTGGGCTGGCAGCTCTACTTCGTGGGCGGCGTGGGGGTGATATTTGCGGCGTCGTCCCTCATGTCCTGCGTGCTCATGACAGCCATGATCCCGGCCCTCCCCCTCCTCGCCCTCGTCTTCTTCGGCGACCACTTCGACGCCCTCAAGGGCATCGCCCTCGCCCTCTCCTTCTGGGGCTTCTGCTCCTACATCTACGGCGGCTACCTCGAGCAGCATCGCAGCACATCGTCAAAACCAGTGCCATCAGCACCTGCAGCCAGTATAAGGATCGATACGTAAATGATCTGTCCTCGCCGGTGCTGCAGCCTTAAATGTCAACAGCAGTACTTTGTGGACTTCCATGTACATATTTTAAGCTTTCCACGCACGTTCTGAATCTCACCAGTCAACGATTTTTATGGCCCTTTGTACAGACATGCTGGTAACTTCCACATTCATGAGTGGCCTACCGTGTATATGGGACGTCAATATAAAGCGCAAATGATATCAGACATATGACAATAAATATTGAATCGTCAAAGGTGAACACTGCATCAAGAAGACAGCACCACACATTGTGTGATGCAGACGCAATTTGGCCATGTGGTAGAGACTCACTGGGAGAGAGCAGCCAACAACAATCCACTTCTTGACGCAACCTTAATGGCCATCCTCAAAAGTATACACAAGCTGCATACTTAGAATTCTCAGAATCGATGATCATTGAAGATTTGAACAATTGCAACCATACTTTAAATTTGTTGATGATCGCTGAAGATTTGAACGATTGAAATCATACTTCAAATTTGTTGTAAATAGTGGATAAGCACTTCAACGCATTATTACTGACTATCCTGAGAATTGATGATTATTGAAGATTTGAACAATTGAGACCATATTTCAAATTTGTTGTAAACAGTGGATAAGCACTTCAACACATTTGGTTTGAATAGTTGAACCCATTGTTAAAGTTTTATTAGAGTGAGATTGGACTATTATACCAAACATACTTGTTACTTGAGTATTTCTTTGGTGGAAAAAATCTGAGTTGTAGGAATGAGGTTTATTCAACCATTTAGTTTGTGTCTCATCATTGTTGACCTACTTTATAATATAACTACTCTACTGTTTGCAAACTAACTCTTTCCCATGCAAATTCCCTTCATATAGCATAAGGTCCACTACAAACACACTTACAAACCTTTTGGGTAGTATTTCATCTTGGGAAATACATTTGAAATATTTTCAAAGACTCCCTAAACAACTACCATTTTTTCATATTATTATTAAATTAAATCAAACAATTTTATTTTTGTAAGGCATTCACTCTTCTTCATCTTCCTCTTGTATTGCACCATCACTATCATTAGCTTCTATCCATACACCTTTTGAGCTAGATTATGCATCCTCTTCTCTACTATCAACAAGAGCATTACTTTTTTCTGAATGCAAACTTTTCTTTTCCAAGTTTTTGACTTTTCTTCTAGTACATCTTGTTTTTCTAGGCTCATCATTATATCGGCATTATCATCATCTTTCTACAAACCAAGAACTTTCTCTTTGAAAATTGCAATGGCTGACTTCTTGGGATGTCCAGTTGTTGTAAGGAAAAGATCATATAGTAATTTATCCATCTTATCAAGTTTTAATATGCTTGTGCATTGGCTTGAATTTGCTTGCTTTCTTTTTCTTGTAGGATTTTTTGTAGCACTACAACAAAAAGGGTTCATAGACGCGCTTGTAGACGCAATATTTGAATTGTGAAAAAAAATATCGGGCGCGTTTATTAACGCATCGATTTGCACGTCTACAAAATCGCGTCTAAAAGTGCGCTTATGATCAGCGTTACACGCACACTTAGACGCGCCTTTAGACGCGCGTATAAACGCACTACGTAAATATATAATCATATTTTTTAAAAAGTGGATATATTCATATTGTGCGTCTATACAAGCGTGTATCTACGCGTGTAAAACCACGTTTACTCTGAAAGTCTTTGACGAAAATAGACGCGTTTTTATCCTGCAATTTAGAGGCGCTGATAGATGCGCAAAATAGAGATATGAAAAAAAAAAAACCAGAGAGCAAGACCACATGCTCTCTAGTTTTTTTCCCCCCATCAACATCAAATTGTATGCTTAGAGATAGCAGAGAAAGATTATTTCGAAGATTGGATACTGAAAACAAAACAATGTATGTAGCACACGAAATTTCATATATATAGATGAAACATTTTTACATTATGAGTTCTAGTGCTTGTGACGTCATGGTCGCAAGCACTAGCTGAAAGTAATACATATCAAAAATGAAAATTACAAGCCAAGGGGAGGCATGCATGCATGGGGCTCCTCTATATCTCCTCAGAAGAGGCATCATCATCGCTACCACCAGCGCTGCCTGTGCCGCTGCCGTTGCCACCACTGCTACTGCTAGTCCCCCCTTCGCTATCCTCAACTGCATCAAGGTTCGCCTAAACAAAGGATTAAGGTATATAAATACCATTACAAACAATAAATTAGAGTTATCTATACTTTTCATGTAAAAAATAAAACATACCTCTTCTGGTGGTGGAATCCTCATGGCGCGATTATATTGCTCCTCCATGATGAGTCCCTCCTCGTAGAAATGCTGCCAAGTGGACGCCCGGTTATGACCTCAATGATAGCCTACCTCTCTAGGAGTAGACATCCTACCAACGATATGATACTACAAAACAATTTGAACATACAACGTATTAAAACAGACTACATAATGAAGTGAAACAAATTACAAAATTTAATTTTAAAAAAGAAATCAAATAATACATACAAACTCAACCTCCCATGACTCCCTGCCACCCGATCCATCATGCAACGATCCCATGGTTGCCATTTGGATACATCGCGCCTCTGCATGCTGGCGACTTGCCATTTTCTCGTCCTCCCGCACCACTCTCCCTCCTCCCTCGACGTGCACTATCCTCTACCTCACTCGATACACATGCTTCTGCACATGCACGTGCTTCGGCCGATCCATGTACCTCAGCTGATCCCTGTGTAGGCAAAGATGTTATAGGTGTCCCAGACATCACACTGAAAACCTCATCTGTAGTGGGAGGGCGACCAAGATAATTGATCATCTCCCCCATGAATTGCTCCTTGTTGAATGGGGTGCTAGAGGATCCAGGATTCCACATCTGCACAAGAAAAATCATATTACCCTGTGCAGATAAAACATATTACATACAGCGTCTATACCTGCGTCTCTGTGCGCGTCTATACCTGCGTCTCTGTCAGCGTGTGTCAGCGCGTCTCTGTGGGTGTGTGTCAGCGCGTCTATTTTCGCGTCTATAGCCACGTCTACACTGTCATCTGGATGTGCTGACAGATGCACACAGTCGCACCATTTCTTCTTAAACTTGCTTAAAAAACAAAGCTAAAAAACCTCCATAGATGACAAGATCCAGCATGTGAAAAGAGAGACAAACAAACAGAGAAACCAAACAAGATTGAGAGAGAGAAGAAGAACTCACCTTCTTTGCTTGTTCCAACGGGTGGCGACGGCTAGGTTGCAAGCTCCTTGTCCTCCTTCTCCCTTCTCTTGGTAAGTTGCTTCAATCTTGTTCTCTTCCTTGCTGTTTGGCTCTTCTTCTTTACTCTTTGGCTCTTCTTTCCTCCTGTCCTCTTTTTACTCTTATTTCCTTGCCTCATTGTCTTCATGAAGTGATAGATAGATACGAGTAGTGATGTCGAGCTCGAACTGCAGAAAATACACAAAAAACGCAGGAAAGCACAGGTTTGAAAAGAAAGCCACAATTTTTTTTAAATTTTTCTATACTTGCGTGGCGCGTCTGTCAGCGCGTGTAATGGCGCGTGTATATACGCAGATAATTTCTGTTACACGCGCTTATAGACGCGTAGGAACAATTTAAGGAATCAATGCATGCATAATTAGGGAATCAATTGACCTATGTGGTGACATATTGTAAATGCACATGTCAACCTTTGATTTATATATACATCCAATCATCATGCCCTATCCAATCACATTTGTATAGGGCATGCCCTATCCAATCAATGCATGCATTTAGGGAAGCAATTGACCTATGTGGTGACATATATAACAAAGCTTGAGGATAAGAGATAACACATTGGCAAGTCAATTGGCACATATATATGTAGTGACTTACTAGACCATCCCACTTACAATTGCATATTATCCCACTTACGTATCAATAGGTGGATAAAGCACGAATGGTTTTTAGCAAGAGAAAGATAATGCAATGAAGGTGTACACGAAAGAGATAGAGAAAGGCATATTATCCATCAATCAATCAAAGATATGTGAGCTATAAGTGCACCTTGACATGATTGGAATAGCTTGCATATGCACAAGCCAACTGATTTACATCAATCTACTCATGCTATGAATTGGCATCCACAATCTTTCCCACTTCATCCACAATCTCAGCCAACTTATCATCAGTAAGATATCTAACATCATCCTCCATTTGAAATCGACCTGTTTGGAAGGTTTTGTTCCACTAGCTCAATCTCATGGGGTTCAAGTGGGGCAGCTTGGCTTGGGCTGACCCAAACCAAGTTCCATATTTTGCATGCCAGGACAATCTCATGTTGAAGATAAGAAGGTATCTTGCTTTCTTTGTGGGAAGAAAATATTTTTTTGATCAATCCACATATAGTGCTAGGGGCACCCCGTGTGTTTATGCAATTCAGCTTCTCTCTCGGATCCCATGGGGGCCAATACTTCTTTGTTTTTGGAAGCACGTCAAAGATTGTCATGGGAGCAAGGGGAAGGATCAACCTTCTTCCATCTACTAGAAGGTTATAAACATAACCACCTCAGCCTAAAGCATGTTGAAAAATATCTAGAGTCTGTGAACTCTGGATCTATGCCATTAAAATGCCATTTGATAGTCTCCCACTCTGAATTGGAAACGTTCTCAACATTTTCAAAATAGAAAAATGGAGGGCCTTCCATCAAACTATTCAATGGCTTTGACTTGCCTTTAAAAAAGCCAGGAATTCCGAACCCCATGCCCTTTTTGAACTTGAAGGGTGGGATAGAACCTAGATGTGGACGTGATGTTTTTCCATTCATAGATTGAGTCTCGAGCCATAAAACACTCGAGTCTTCACTGGCACTTTTATCCAAGTCTAGAGTAGGAGTAATGCTGATCTTTGTTTTAAGGCCCAGGTAAGTGTACCATAGCTTAAGGGCTCTTTCATCTACCCAGTATATTTTTCTACAAACACCTCGTGAGGGTCCAGCATGTCTAGTTATTTGAACACCTCGTGAGGGTCCATCATGTCTAGTTTGATCTTTTATCTTTTACGACTAGTGCACATTATTCAATGCACTTTGGTGTGAGGGTAAACATCTTCGAACTCAACGTAAAGATGAAAAGAGAAATACCCAAGATTGTGGTGTCCTTGCTCACTTCGAGGATGCCAATGGTACTTCGAGTAATCATTAACTCTATTTTTTTAATTCAATGATTCAATGTGTATATTTCTTAATTCTATGGTTTTTATCATGCGCACACGTGCATGCTCAAGAATCAATTTCAGGTGGTTAAATAATTATTAAATTTGGTTTTTTAATTATGTGAATTGCAATTTTAGGTGATTAAATAATTGTGCGTCTGCTGGCGCGTCTATATTAGCATCTATTTGCGCGGATATATAGACGCACAATTCGCGTCTATTTACACGCACATTTACACGCAGTTATAGACACTATGATAGACGCACCCGACTTTGCACGTCTAACATACGCGTCTATGCCTCATTTTTGTTGTAGTGTAGTGTTCATGGCTAGTATCACTACAACATATACATGCTATAACGACGTTTATAACGATGTTTTATTTATATATGAAAAATATCCCCGTCATCGCTATTAGCATCGCTACAAAACTGTCGCTATTTGCCTTGCTATTTTCGTCGCTAATTAGCAACAAAAATAGCGACGCTTACAGAGGAATTTCCAACGCTAATACCGACGATTGCAAAATTATTTTGCGATGCTAATATCGATAGTTGCAGAAAAAAATATTGTGGCAGGGCTGCAGATGTAGCCCTGCCATAGTTAGAGCCATACAGGGCTAAGAGACAATTCCTGCTGTCAAAGAAGTTAGACAATCGATCCCAAATAATGACAAGACTTTGCAAACAAGTACTTTCATGACATTAATTAACACAAATGTGCACTGTATTAATAAAGAAAATAACAGAACTTAAATTGAGAAGTGCTACTGCGACAAAGCAAATATGTATATACATGTACATCAATATGTGGTGAATGACATGGAGATGTGTATATGGAGTCATGCTACAACATAGAAGTCCGAATCATATACACTTAGCTATTACATATGGAGGATAGAGGCCATAAGGCCTTACATAATACAAGATGGGGAGTAATCCTATGTAGCCTAATCTGCTCTCTACGACTCATTCGCATAAAAAAACTCCTCTCGCTGTAGTGGCATACCGAAGGGAGCCTGCAACAGCAAATACATATATAATTGTGAGTACCAAATACAAATTGACACATAATGACAGATTTCTCAAATTAGAAATGATATTTATTACTACTTACCGGTCTTTCGCGAGCATAGAGCTTCTTGATCAGGGCACTGAGGAAACTCTCGATACAATGTATCGATTATGTACTCCTTGCTGGCATCTGGGATCTCCTTCCACTTGTCTGTAATGTTGTGCCGAAATACTTATTGGCACAACTCATGCATCCTAGAGATGATAGCTTTTCCCTCATCATTCATGTATAAATGGCCAGTGGCCTTATCTATGAGATACGAGTAACCTACAAGATTTTGCAAACGGGTACTTTCATGACATTAATACAAATGTGTCAAACACAACTTGAATTGATAAGTGCTAGTGCGAAAAAGGATGCGAAAATACATATCTGGAGGAGTGGATTTCGTGTACTTCTTGTCGGCCCTAGGAGTGATCGGTGGGGTGCGTGAAGGAGTGGGAGCAGTAGACGTCTGCCCGCCACCACCAGTGAAAGACGGTGTCGACTCCCTGGTGGTAGTGCAAGTGGGAGAGACTGCATCTGTATCCCCACAATAGGAGCTACCTCCTCCTCGACTGCGTGACTTTGAAGCAAAGCGAGACCTGCGGCTGCATCTACTGGAGACCGAAGCATTGGACCGTCCAGAGTCTGCTGATCGTACTGAGGTGGAACGGGAAAGCTGTGCATCGGCTCTATCTCTGACCCTTGCTAGCTCGTCCGATGAGAAACGCGCTAGCATCGCGTCAATGTTGTAATCTGTAAAATCGTGATTCATCCTGCAGTCCCTGCCCAAATCCTAAACCTACACATACAAGGAAAAATAAGTCAATTAGATAATGAATTGCAAGACATAATAAAACTAAGACTTAATTTGCAAGACTTCATTTTAAAATAATAATAAAAATTAGATAATACAAAACACCATACTCCGAAAACATACAAACTGTCCTAACCGATTCGCAAAAAGTGGCATTGCTATAGTGGGAGGAACGTTTTGATCGAGTCACTTTTGTTTAGGGTTCCACAATTTCATCTTGACATAGCTCAGTATACACCGGGAGATCTATACAAAATTCTCCACAAAATGATGACTCTGCTTCATTTTCAAAAAGTCCATCATCTATCTCCATAGATGAGATGTCTTGGTCCTCCATGCGGTTCATCCTAGTTTCTTGTATGCCTTCTGTCATTGCCGCTATTAAAGGTGTCTCTTCTACGATCGGTATGGGGGTTCTGGCAAACAAGGGGATACTCCTAGATGTCATGGGAATGACATACACTACAAGGGTACACATATATAGCGACACTAAGTAGCGACGTTTTTTTTCGGCATCGGTATTAGCGTCGCTATTAGCATCGGTATTTGCATCGCTAATAACCAACATTTTTAGCCACACAAATACCAACATTTTTAGCGATGCAGATACTAATGCTAATAGCGACGACTTACTGCGGTAACATTTCCCCAAAACCCGAACATTTCTTTCATATGAGCGCGCAAAGGCGGAGAGAAAGAGAAAGGGAGGTGAGCAAGAGAGGGAGGTCAGTAAGGAAGCAAGCCATGAGCCGCACATGAGGACAGGAGCGTCACCCGCACAAAGAGGTCGTGGAAGAAGAAGAGAGCACGACGGTATGCCCTGTTTTGGTTTCTTTACAATCTTTATTTTGCTTTGCAATGTAGGTTAGAAAGTATTGGTTTGTCTTCGATCTTTGTGTTGCTTTGTGTTGCTTTGAAATGTAGGTTAGGAAGTGTTGAAAGAGAGAGAAATGGAAGCGAGTGTTTTCAAAAATGTTTTTGTGTTGGTTTTTATTCTTTGCAATGTAGGTACAAAAATGTATGTGTGTGAGCATAGTTTAGAGCCGACCTCAAAGATAGATAAGTTTAGAGCTGAACTCAAAGAGATAGGTATGAAATTTTTAAAAAAAGGACTTGAAATATATATAGTGGAGTGGTCCCAATATACAATATAGAATCGTTATTAAATTATCATTCCATTACATCGCAGTCAAGATGTCTAGCACTCACGACCAACATGGTGGTGATTATGAGGCTTGGCTCAATCAACGTGTTCCTTGTCCATGCACGCAATGCAAATTGGCCATTCGTCGGAAACGTCGTTTGTCCATAGAGCATGTGCAACGGTATGGAGAGTTTCGAGTTAAGATAATCGACCAAGCAGTCTTAAATTACGAGATTGCGGTAAGTTCTCTCTCATTACTATATGACATGTAATTGATTTAAGTATAACAGTTTGGGGTTATCTTAGAAGTTAGCTCCTTAACGTCCTTTACAGGGTCAGGGCCATGTCGATACATTGTAGTCCGCAGATCTCTTGCATCCAGTAAGATGGGTTCGTCCGCGCTCTATACAAATGCTGTCAGAGATAACTAACTGTCTCATAGAAGGTGATAACTCTCAACCCCCTTCTATGGGTGAGAATGCTGGAGACATGGACGATCCTCCTGCTTTTTTGGAGCCCGAGTTAGAGGACATGATCGAATCATTGCTTCCGACGGACTTCAAATCCCAAGATCCTGTAATTGTGGAGGCTGCCATTCCATTGTATGATGGGAGTCAGGTATCCTGTTTGAAGACACTTCTTGCATTGTTGAGCATACAAACAAAGTATGGATGGAGCGATGCGAGTGTGACAGAGCTATTCAGGTATATTATGATGTGTATACTTCTTTATTGAAAGCCATTAAAATATACTATGTAGTACTCTAATAACATGCTTCATTGCAATTTGTAGAACGTTGAAATCTTACATTTTTCCTACCCAAAACATGATGCTTGAGTCTCGTGACGATGCAAGACAAGTGCTGCGAAAGCTAGGCATGGATTATAATTGTATTCATGCTTGCCCCAATGATTGTGTTCTCTTCCAGGGAGAGTTTAAATTGTTGGCCACATGTCCCAAGTGCGGTGCAGACAGGTATTGAAATGACTTGCAAGGATAGACTGTCCCGCAGAAGGTTTTGAGGCACTTTTCACTGATACTGCGTGTTCGTCACATTTTTTAGACCAAGAGTTTTGCAAATTTGACTATATGGCATGCGGCACCAGCTGATTCAGAAGCATGGCATCACATTAACGAAACTTTTTCTGACTTTGCAAAGGAGGCGAGGAATCTACGATTCAGTCTTGCCATGGATGGGGTAAATCCTTTTGGTTTACGTTCCACCTCCTATAGTGTATGGCCCGTGGTCCTTGTTAACTACAATATACCGCCATGGCTTTCCACCAAGAAAGGACACCTTTTGCTCAGCTTGCTTGTGCCTGGACGATACAAAGTCAAGAATATGGATGTCTACCTCTCTCCACTGATTGATGAGCTAAAGGAGTTGTGGGAGGGAATTGTAGTGGAGGACATGAGCAAACATATTGGTAGGCGATCCGCAACTATAAGGCAATTCTTATGTGGACCATGCATGACTTTCCAGGTTATGGAGAATGCTCTGGTAAAGCGTGTTTTCTTATTTTGCTAGTTTTCTTTGAGTGATGTTGGTGTTATGACATGCCTCATTATACATGTGTGTTCAGTCCAAGGTGAACCGATTTTGTATGCTGCATAGTGCTACGATGGAGAAGTGGCTGCAACGGTATGAGAATGCTCGTGCTAAGCGAGAGTTTGCAAGATCTAACTTTCGACGAAGTACGCGGCAATGGCCCATTGGATATCCAAAGGGCTTAGAGGAGATGCCTCTACTCATGTCCACTAGATGGCTACATGAGGCCCTAACCAAAGCATCTCAAGATGGAGAAACAATTTTACTGAAGAAGAGTGGGACTTCTCACGTGGATGCAATCCCAAGAAATTACAATCTATATGAGAAATCACAACTAATATACTTGTTCTTCTCCTAGTATAAGGTCCATAGTGTAGCATGGTCACGTGGATGACATTTCAGAGTAGAGCACATCGACAAGTTACGCTCGACAATGGACTGTGGAGTGATGGCAATGTTTGAGCAGGAAATCCGACGACGTGCCACAGATCCAAACCGTGTAGTTGTAGAGATGGAGTATTTCGGATGTTTACAGAGTATCCTTGAAGTGGACTATCGAAGTTTCTCTGTGACCATATTTGATATGCAATGGTTCAAGGTTACTCTCGAAGGAGCAGGTGCAACTGTTCCGCGAGGGCCCAGTGGCTTTGTTGAGATTGACTGAACAAAGAAGTGGACCAATTTGAGTGATACATTTGTTTTGCCAAATCACTGTGAGCAGGTAAGAGTCCCTAATACTTGACGCGCTTTAGCAATCTCAAAGTGGACTTTTATACTAATCGTAATATGGATCAGGTCGTCTTTTTCCCTAATCCGCAACAACCTCAATGGTGGTATGTCATTCCCATGACATCTAGGAGTATCCCCATGTTTGCCAGAACCCCCGTACCAATCGTAGAAGAGACACCTTTAATAGCAGCAATGACAGAAGGCATACAAGAAACTAGGATGAACTGCCTGGAGGACCAAGACATCTCACATATGGAGATAGAGGAAATAGAGGATGGGTTTTTTGAAAATGAAGCAGAGTCCTAATTTTATGGAGAATTTTGTATAGATCTCCCGATGTATACTGAGCTATGTCAAGATGAGATTGTGGAACCCTAAACAAAAGTGACTCGATTAAAACATTCCTCCCACTACAGCAATGCCACTTTTTGCAAATCGGTTAGGAAATTTGTATGTTTTTGGAGTATGGTATTTTGTATTATCTATTTTTAATTATTATTTTAAAATGAAGTCTTGCAAATTAAGTCTTAGTTTTATTATGTCTTGCAATTCATTATCTAATTGACTTATTTTTCCTTGTATGTGCATGTTTAGGATTTGGGCATGTCCAGCAGGATGAGTCGGGATTTTACAGATGACGACATCGACGCGATGCTAGCACGTTTCTCACCAGAGCAGCTAGCACGGGTCAGAGATAGAGCCGATGCACAGCTTTTCCATTCCACCTCAGCACGATCGGCAGACTCTAGACGGTCCGATGCTTCGGTCTCCAGTAGACGCAGTTGCAGGTCTTGCTTTGCTTCAGAGTCACGTGGTCGAGGAGGAGGTAGCTCCTGTTGTGGGGACGCGGATGCAGTCTCTCCCACTCTCACTGCCACTAGGGAGTCCACACCGTCTTTCACTGGCGGTGGCAGGTAGACGTCTACTGCTCCCACTCCTTCACGCACCCCACCGATCACTCCCAGGGCCAACAAGAAGTACACGAAACCCACTCCTCCAAGTATGTATTTTCACATGAAGATTTTCGCAATAGCACTTATCAATTCAAATTGTGTTTGACACATTTGTATTAATGTCATGAAAGTATCCGTTTGTAAAATCTTGCAGGTTACTCGTATCTCATAGATAAGGCCTCTGGCTATTTATACATGAATGATGATAGAAAAGCTGTCATCTCTAGGATGCATGAGTTGTGCCACACTACAACAAAAAGGCCTCATAGACGTTATTTTTGAATATAGAGAAATTCTTACGGCCGCGTCTATCCGCCTGTGTATTTGCGCATCTATAATCGCATGTATCAACGAATTTACATGCACAAATAGACGCGCAATAGACGCACATATACACGCACATATAGACACGCTGGTAGACGCACTTTTACAAGCACTGATAGACGTGAACGGAAAACAAAAAATGTCATTTTTAAATAAAAGCTATTTAATTTCTTTTTAAAATTTGAATTATGAAGTGCGTGTATAAGCGCGTGTAGTCTGCATTATAGATGCGCGTATAAACGTGAATTATCTGCAATTTAGACGCGCTGATAGACGCGCAAAATAGAACTGGAAAAAAAAACTAGAGCGCATGTGGTTGCTTTGCCAGAGAGCATGAGCAACATGCTCTCTGGTTTTTTTTTTTCCCCTCCCATACATCAGATTGTGTATTTGGGAAAAAGACAATGTATCTTACGGACACAAGAATTGAAAATAAAAGTCCATGTATTCATTATGTATCAAAAGCATTTACAAGGGAAGTTTAAGTGCTTGCGACCTAAAGCGTGGCCGCAAGCAGTAGGCTCAAAGAGATATCATACATATACAAGAAAAGAAGGCCTCATGAGGAGGTATGGTGCTCCTCTACGAATCTGAAGAGGAAACATCTTCGCTAGTACCACCATGGCTACTAGTGTCGCTATCCCCCTCCTCGCTATGCTCCACATCCGGGTTCGCCTACACACACAAACGATCAGGGTTGCTTACATAGACAAGGTGGAGAAAAAGTTATAATTAGCTATACTTTTAATAGGAAAGTAAGAAAAGCATACCTCCTCTGGCTGTCGAATCCTCATGGCCCGGTTGAATTGGTCCTCAGTGATGAGACCCTCCTCATAAAAGTGAAGCCATGTCGCTGCGCGGTTATGGCCTCGATGGTAACCTACCTCTCTAAGAGTAGGTGTCCTATCAACGATGGTAGTCTGCAAAACATTTAGAGATATACAAAAAATTATGAGTCACAGTATATTAGACTAAAATATATAAAGAATTGAAAGAAATATAAATTTAAAAAAACTAGAAATCAAAATATACTTACAAACTCTGCCTCCCATGACTCTCTGCCGCTCGATCCGTAATGCGACGATTCCATGGTTTCCATTTGGATCCATTGCACCTCTACGTGCTGGCGACTCTTCACTTTCTCAGCTGCTTTCTTCTTGGCTTTCTTCCACTCTATGCGGTGGCACATAGGTTGTTGGCTATAGGCTCCACGCCCCTCCTCCAGCCTCCGTAGTGAGTCCCTGGCCCGTGTCATGAGGTGGGTACATCCCCAATCATCGGAGAATCGCTGACCCTCAGGATTTGGGTACCTCCTATGGACTGCCCTCAACACCTCCTGCCACAAGCCGCTTTTCTGATTTTTGAAGGCAATGAAACAATCTTTATACGTCGCATGCACGACGCTCCTCATGTATGCCATTACATCCCTTCCCTCATCATCATGAAAGATGCCACCAGCATCTGTAACTCTATAGTACTGGCGTACAACCTCCTCTACGTGATCTACTGGTGAGGGTGATCGCTCGCCACCTCCTAGGCAACCCCCACACAAGCCTCGTCCTCCCTCTCGACTCTCCCTCCTCTCTCTCTGTTGACTACCCTCTGCCTCGCTGGATGTACGAGCTTCTGCAGATGCACGTGCTTCTACAGATGCTTGTGCTTCAGCCGATGCACGTGGATCACGTGGAGTACTTGCATATGGAGTACCTGCATGTGGAGTACCTGCATGTGGAGTCTGGGAAGTAGTGCCAGGCAAAGACGCTAGAGGCGTCCCAGACATGACACTGAACACCTCGTCCGCTGTGGGAGAGCGGCCAAGGTATCTGGTCATCTCTCCCATGAGTTCTTCCCTACTAGGAAAACCTCCAAAAAATGCATTGATCCCCCTGCCAAAGGAGGCCAATGTATCATTCATGCAATCCACATCCGGGTCATTGCTAGATGAACCAAGATACAACATCTGCAAAAAAAACACAGGAAAAAGACAAATTTATTTACATACAAAAAATCATATATTACCTACATTTTCAAAGAGCTTTCTTTAGACATTGAGCATAACACTTAAGTGCTAATGCTTCTCTTAAACAAGAAAACTGATAAACACAAACATGGGATTGGTCATATTCATCATTGTAAAAATATATTGTTTACTATCAGAACTGGGTGACCTGGCACGTGTATCCCCACGTCTAAATTGCAGGTTAGACGTGCCCTCATACGCGCTCCAAAGTGAACCTTCTGTCCAATGCGTCTATCTACGCATCTAAGATGCAGCATAGACGGGCTGTCAGACGCGCATCCCAGGTCAATGCTCGTGTATAATCACATGTAGACTGCAGGTCAACCTTCTGTGCAGCGCGTGTATCATCGCGAGTACACTGCAAAGCACACGCACTAGCACACGCGCCCTTAGACGCTATGAGAGGAAACATTTTTCGCGTCTATACTGAGATGTAGACGCGCTATCAGACGCACTCGGTCGGCTGATTTTAGGCCGACGACCGCCCTTGATGATTTACAAAATGCAATACATAATGGAATCACAAATCCTAAATACACAGACAGAGCAGAGAGAGGAAGAGAGAAACAGAGAGAGAGAGAGAGAGAGAGAGAGAGAGAGAGAGAGAGAGAGAAAGAGAGACTCACCTTGGGTGTTTGGTGTGGCGGGTGGTGGCGCTTCTACTTAATACTCTATATGGTTTGTGTTGAGCTATGCATTAATTGCTAGATGTCTATACAAACCACTGATTGGTTCGGATGGACAAATGAATGTTAGCAAGCTTATGAGAGGCTTACACACGCTCTAACTTCAATAACCATTTCAAGAGCCTAGATTGATCTATCACTTTCCGTGTACATTTTGATGCTTCAAAATTTACCATTGGAGTAAGGTTATGCATAATGGCAAGCCAAACTTAGCTTGCATGTAAACTCATATTTCAATTTTTAATTCAACCAAGAGTATATTTTTTCCATCCCTTTTTTTGTCCTTCAATATATTATTATATATGTCAAGCAATGATACTGTGTTTATATTTTAATACAATGTGGATTAAGTTCATATAAACAATTTGTAATTGCATGCAATAGAGGGTAAAATAAAACCACACATCTACTACTTGCAAAATTTTGGCTTTGGTTATAATTTGTAACTAGTTGCTCTTGGTTTTTTTTCTCTTGCTTACATGTTTATTATCACATGAACATATCTATGTAAGTTGTAGACAAGTTATCAAAAAGGTCACAATCAATTAGGTTAATTCGAATGAAATAAACCCAACTTGCACTACATGTATATTGATAGTGTCTTAAATATGAGTTTCGATGCGTGTGTAAGTTTTTTTTGCAATTCAAAAAATGTGTCAACGTGGCTATCTATGGCCTTAATCGTTTGTAATGCCTTGTATATGTTAAGTACTCAACTTCTTTTGAGAACAAACTTGACAAGGTTGGTGCAATCATCAATAATGTTAGCAAACCAAGTTGTATCCTCCTTTTCATACTAGTATTTCAGTACCCAATTAAGTAAATTTGCTACAACTACTACAAGTAACCTTTGAATATCTCTCTTCTACAAGTCTAAATGTATCTTTATAGTTGTTTACATTATTCATAACAACTTGCACCACATGATAATGACTTATGTCTTCATAGCCTTGCATAAAATCTCTGCAATATATTCTCCTAACTTAATTTTTCCTATGCTATGTATATCATTTAATGTCTCCCCCCTTGGTGAAACTAACATGATGTTTATAAATTCTTGTCCTTGAACATTGGAACCATCTGATACGATAGTATATATCGAGTCAGGCCCCACTTGCATAGAATGACCCTTTCAACTTACTCCACCTCTAAGTGGCATTTATCAAGAACATCAGGATATATTGAGTGATAATTAAGATAGTGGGGGAAAGCCAACCCCAAACTTGACGATTTTTTTCCATGCACATTTCCAATTATCATTATCCACAATTGTCATTGCACATCCAAAAAGAAATATGGCCCTCGCCAAGGCTATCTACGCTCCTTCTAATTGCATTCTATGAAGACTCATTGACATAGGCTTGGAAGACATTCACTTTATTCTTGGACTCACAACTTCCCTCATTAGTTTATACTTGCAACTCTCCAAAGCTAGAATCATGCATACACACATGAACACCCGCCCCCACACACGCACACACACACTCTCTCTCTCTCTCTAGGTGTAGGATAGCTTTTTAAGTGCCACATGCTCACCTAATAAGATAGCTCTGACCACTTATAATTCGGTGCTAGTATTCTTGGATGATGGAAAGAAAGGCGCTATTGCAGGGGTAAGGATAATGTCTTCCAACCATGTGAGAAGAAGAAAGTAAATTCTGGAAGCGATTGTGTAATACATAAAGAAAGATGTCATTCGGCCTACATAATTTCTCCTAGAGTAAGATGGGAAAAGATGCACGTATGGTTCAACAAAAAAAAATTAATCGTGGTCAACCCAGGCCCTAGCAGGGTACATTGTTTATCTTGGTCAACAAAATGAAGACGTGGGTTCGATCCCTGGCACCCTACATTGTTTATATGTTTGACGCATGAATGATGATGTCACCACTTTGTCATGGAGAATAGTTAGCTGCTAAGGTTGGATTTGACCTAAGGATGACTAATAGTCGGGAAGATCACGATCAAGGGGCTTATAACAAAAAGCACGTCGAGCCATTCCGCCAGCTCCGGCGGTAATCGCCTATCACCTTTCGTGCAACGCTTACACTACTTGGACGATCGACGTCATAAATTATTGGGAGGTTTGGACTCGCAAGGCCGATGGTTTGTTTCTGGACATAAATTATTGTGCGCGCGTAACATGGCCACGATTCCCTTTTAATACGTCCGCAACTGCAATCTACTAGACTACTGCATATGTACAACCTCCTCTCGCCTAGTTACAACTTAGAGTCGTTGGCAAATTTTATTATTCATAACTGCTCACGGTACACTTTTGGGAGCTGTTGCAGATACCTTCAGTTTCCAAGGTCAACAGATTTTACCTGTCTTCACATTTTAATGCCAATTTTTGGACGGTAAAAGAGTCTTTGTCAATCATTATCTCTGGCTACAAAACGGGTAAGGTTATGCCAATTCTTTTGAGTACCAACAATCTTTTGATTTGTCTAATGACCGTTGAGTGAATAGCTTACATTGTTCTCATACCAACAATCTTTAGGGGTGATGCAAGTGAACTAGTATTTTGATTGCTAACTCTAAGCATATGTCAACCCCTCACATTTTCTTGCAACAACTTCCTACAATATCCTATAGGTTGTGGACATATCCCAAGTGTCCCTATCTTCTCAATTGTTTTCTTTCTATCATCATCCTAAAATTAACAAATAGCAAGCTTCGTATAACCCTTTTCTAGCCAAGAACATGCATTTTCTACCAATAGTCTTTGCTAAAGGTGGATAAATTTTCATCTTTCTCTAGCTTCATGACCCTACCATCCCACCTAGAGAACCTAAGACCTTCCCTCCAAGAATCCACATTAAGGTTAAGGATTATACATTTTTGTTTGACCCTCCAAAAATAAAACACTTCAAAGTCCTCACCTTCATATGAAAATACCAATTTGTGATACTTTGATACCTACATTTCCTATCAATCTTTTCAGGAACCCATTTTGCTCTATCATTTTCTTTCGCATCAATACCCACAAAAAAGCTTGAATATCTAGAGATTTTCCCTCTGTTTGATACTTTTTCTTTCAAACTTAGCTTTGTCAAGTCATCATCCATGTCACTAATCAATAGAGACTTCTCATATCTCATCTTTAATCTAGTAGATTTTCCATATATCTTGAATAGCTCTATGGTTTGGTGAAGAACATACTGAGAAAGAGCAAGATCGAAGGTGGTAAAAATACAAGGTAAGCACAAAGTCCCTCGATAGTTTTCATGCTTCTTGGTCTCTTTTCTTGTTATGAGAAACCCTACGCACTTCTCTAATTCACATAGTATTGAGAAAGGCCATGGCTTCAAGAAGGCATGGTTTGTTATTTCTTATATACATGCTTATAACTAAACCTAGATTTGAGATTTCTTGTGATAGATTTTAGTAAAAAGTCTATATTTGTGACCATGAATCAAAGAGAAATAGATCAAATGTGTTATTATGTTGCTATAATTAATTTATGTGTTGATTACTCATAAAGTTTAAATGCAATGAGAGAAGGGGAGAAGGAAACAAAGACTATGCTTTCATTGTTTTAGGAAAAATGAATAACAAGAGAAAAAAATATATATTTTTGGTTTCTTTGAACCTTATTTATTGTGTGTGTGTGTGAGTGAGAGAGAGAGAGAGAGAGAGACAGAGGAATGAGGTGTTGTAACCTAGACATTCTTGGAAGAGTACATAGTGCTCTCATGTGTAAGCCTCTAAAAGCAATTAGCTTTATCCATGTTTTCACCACATTTCATTTATGAATGTCCTCATCCTCTTATCCACAATCATATTATCTAATACTTGAGCTTTTTCCCACCTCGAATCCACCTAATGCATTGAGCTCATAATGAGGTATCTTGTATATAGATCACATGTGTGAACACAATGATAATCGAGTATTCAATGAAATTCTTCCACTTTTTTGCACTCTAGCACTCTTACTCTCTATTCTCACACATGGTATTAGAGTATACCAAGATCTTGTACCGGCTCACATGCTTTGGTTCTACCTCTCTCCTTTTTTTGAGAAAATCTAATACTGATCTAAATACTATCTACCATCATGTCTCAAAGACTCATACTTTCTATGGCACTCAATCCTCCTTACTCTCTTCTTGTTCATAAAAGATGGAGAAGCTTATAGGATCCAACTACTAGAGTTTGCGCATCAAGATGTGGCTCTACCTCACATAGGTAAATTGATGGTCCATTTCTTATGGTGTGGATAAGGACCCATGACAAGAGATTTACCCAGCCTTTCCCATGTGGATTGGTGGCCCAAAATAAATTTGATGGAATGTAGCTAAAAGATGCCATTAATGGTGACACTAGTGGCATAGTAATAGCTAGCTTATGCCATTAATCGATTATGGCAAATGGACTTCATGACACCACAAGCATGAGAAGCTATAAAAGGATCAAATAAGAAGTGTTGTTTTTCTCTTCCTTCCATGAGTGCCTCTTGATACTCCACTCTTTCTTCTTCTTCTTTACTTTCTCTTCCTTCCTTTTTTTGGGTCCTAACCTTTCCTAAATTTTGAGATCGCCTTACATCATCCAATACAATGTTACATTGCTATGGTAGCCAAGATGATCTAGTCCATTATCATGGATGTCTCCTAAGTGTTTATCCTTTTGGGATGTACTCTATATTCTAATTTCATTATGAAACCTTGTAGTCTCTTGATGGAATATATCGACTTCTCTTTTCTTGAATAAGTACTTGTCTCAATAGTACAAGTGGTAGTCTTTTCTTTTGGTATGCCCTATCGTTGAATTCGTAATGCTAGAATACCCCCATGTCAGGTTTGAGTATGATAAGGCTCTGCTATTCCATAGAGTTAGTGACACCAATTTTCTCCTTGTGACCACAATTAAAACCTGGACCTGACTACAATCACACTAGGAAGGAGCATGTGTTATAACAATTGAAATTGCAACAACTCTACCCTAGCAATAACCCCTACAAAGGCTTTGGTGGTAAATCCCAAGGATACATTACCATCTCAAATGTTTTCAACTTTTATCAACACAACCACCCTTCCCCAAGACAAATGGCTCTTTGATACAAGTACCACACATGATAGGACCCGCCATCCTGAGTAGCTCACCAACTTTGTCATGTGTGATTGTCCCTTGCAAGTCATGTTGGGAGATGAAAGTACCAACAAGGCCATGGATATGGATATCTTCATATACATCTATTGAATTGTGAATCTACCACCATCTCCAAGGTATACTATGTCACTAATCTTTCCAACAATCTTTCAATCAACAACATCAGTGCCACTAGTGTTATTGCCTCCTTATATCCTTTGTCTCCGAACCTACTCTCTCTCTGATGGCTCACTAACTATTAACTCTTAAATATCCATGAAAACAAAGCGTACCAATTGAATGCACATGTGTTTCTTCCATCTTTTGCATTTATATCCAATTTACCAAATCCAACCAAAAAGAAAAAGACACATCACATAGATTTTCTCATATTTGTAAAATTTTCCTCCAAAAAATGAAAACAAAAATGCTTGCACTACAAATTCCATGCTCACTTATCGCACTTCCTTTTTGAGATTCTCATGCACACTTAGTAAAGTCATCCACTTTACATAATGTTCTCTATATACATTCATTTCACATGCTAACTACTTTTCTTCTTAGAGACAAATATTTCATCACTTTGATTCATTAACCACACCCACTATACATTTATCTAGTTATTACTATTAACATTGAAGACATTTCATCACTTTAACGTGTACAAGGAGTTCAAGGTTGAAAATAAACTTGACCATTAAATCAAACTTCCCCAAACTGTAGTGCCCCAAGGAGATCAAGGCCTCGAGTGACTCAAACCCTCGGGTAAATTACTCATGAATATATGTGTGCATAGCATGGGCTCAAAATAATGCATTTTTAAAACTATTTTTATAAAATTTTTACATATAGAAAGGTGTTATATAATACGGTTATTTACAGATTGGATAGAAAAGGCTTATGTTTAATTCAAGAAAAATTCACAGATAAGGATATTTATAAATAGGCCTTCAACACACATGATGAAGAGGATATACATATAGTAACTTCCCCAAGCTTAAACCCAAGTGTTGGAGCTATATATAGCTCACCCTATCTAGACTAGGTCTCACCTATGTATATGTAGATTGTGATCAATATGATGTAGTCTTTGGGAGTATATATGGCGTGTCTCTTCTCTCCCTCTCGTGTCTCTGTATATCTTCTCTCTCTATATCTCAACATGGTATCAGAGCTATCATGATCGACTACAACCAATTCCTTGAAGAAGATAATCAAGAAGTATATCTATGTAATATCTCTTCAATTATTGATTTATATCATTTTCATCCTTGAATTTAATGTATTGTGTATGTTATGAGCATCTTATGTTATGAATTTTAAGCATAGAAGAAGTTCACTCGATCATCATCGATCATCATTTAAATTGTAGATATGTTGCTCTAATTGGACACCCTAAACGTTTCTATATGGGAAACTCTTAAGGAAACGCCTTTCTCATAAAAATCGGTTTTTGTCATGTGCTAGGACTCACAATCTTTCTTCTTATAAAATCCGCGCTCAATTTCTAGTTCTGTGTGAAAAGTTATGTCAATTTAGGTAAACTGGACTTGAAATAAGAAGCCAAACAGGATAATAGCTTTTTGTGCAGACTTCTATGTCACAGGTTTTGTCACAGTTACTCACTCTTGTAGTTGTACCAAAATTAGCTTCTATGTAGTTCATATATGGTATGAAAATTATGTGATCTTATATTGTACACATTCTCTCAGCCAGCAATGTTGAATAATTTGATAATCATCAATAGATTTCCTTATGGACAACGTTCTTTTCCTCACTTTTAAGGACAATGATTCCTTGGGTGGAAAGTAAAGATGCTGCTAATTCTTGAAGGTGATGACTTGCATGATATTGTTCTTGGTAATTATGAATGTTCTCCTCAACCAATTGATCAAGCTCATGATAATACCCTTGTATTTGAAGCATCTATCTTTGAAGAGTGGCAAACTCTTTGTAATGAGTGGGTCAGACGCGACAAAGTAGCTCGTCGGTATATTCTTTCTACTCTTCAAGAATCTCTTATACTTGATGTATGTAATATTTCAACCTCACAAGCTATATGGGAGTATTTGATAGAAAATTTTGAGAAGAAATCTATTATCGAAATACTCTATCTTCATAGTAAACTCATCGAGTTACAGTACAACATCGAAACTTCTATGACAACACATATTGAATCATTCAAGAAATTATCAATCAACTTGTTTCCTGTTGGTGATGTTATTCCACGAAACCAATTGGTAACACAGCTTCTTGATACTATAAAGGATCGTGCTTATGATAATATTGTTACGATATTATCTAACAAAGATGGGATCAACAAGCTTGTATATCTTTGATTGAATATTCACAATGACATGAACGAAGCCACAGAAATTAAGAAACAATTATGTTCTCACAAGAGGACACACAATCAGAACAAATTGACCAAGCATTACTTGCTCAAAGGCATCCCTTTCCAGGCTCTACACGTAGGATTCGTCATGGTGGTAACTTCTCTTGTCTCAAGTTTCCTAAGAGACATTGTTCTTATTACAATAGAAATTGTCACACTATAGATGATTGATGGGAAAAAATATATAATGAAGAACATGGTATTACAAATAAACAACTGTGTAATTTATCCAGAGATTATTCTCCTTGTGATTACTGCAAAAAGAGTGATCATCCAACCCATCTATATTTCAAGAGATGTCTTGATTCAGATCGTAATAGAGCATATGCTGCTACACATGACAACACTACTAAAGAACCAAATTGTGTGAGTTATTCTATCTCTCTAGAAAGGATACTTCATATTCATGACTCAGGGGGTCACTCATGAACATATGTATATATAACGTGAGTTCAAAATAAGGGGTTTTTAAAATACAATTTCTATAAAATTTTCACATACAGAAGGGTATCATATAAAGGGGTTACTTACAGATTGAATAGAAAGGGTTGTTTTTAATTCAAGAAAGATTCATAGATTAGGATATTTATAAATAGGCCATGAACACACGTTATATAGAGAATATTTATATAGTGAACCCCCCGAGGTTCATGATGGAACTCTTTTTATTATCGATTCTGGTGCTATGGAAAACATGACATATGAGTCCCAATGGTTATATAATTATCATTCTATTCGTATCAAGAAATTGGTTTATCTTTCTGATAACACAACCTATGGAGTTAAAGGTATAGGTGATTTATATCTTAGTACTCTTTCTTCAACAAGAATTTTGTATGGAGTTTTACATATCCCATATCTACAAAGGAATATTCTTTCAGTTGTTGCAAGAACTGTTGGATCTTGGTCTCTTTGTCAGTTTTGACCATACAAAGTTTTGTATTGAGAAAGATGGCCAAACCATCGTTGTTGCTCCTCAAAATGGTAATCTTTTTGAGTTATCTTTAAATGAAGATTTTGCAAATATTGTTACAGCTCTTGGTGATATTAACAACAAAATATGGCATTATCACTTTCTTCACTTTGATTTTTCAAAGCTTGTTGATCTTTATCGCTGTGACCTTGTTCAAGATATGGAATTCAAAGATCCTCCTCATATGGGTATTTGTGAATATTGTGCACTTGGAAAGCATTTTCACAACCCTTTTCCATTTTCGCCACAACTCGTTGTAGAGATTTGCTTGATCTTATTCACATTGATATTTGTGAACATTTTCCTCCATCAAAATCTCAATATTCGTATTTCATGACTTTTATTGATGACTTCTCAAGATACACCATTTTTTTTCTCTTGTGACACAAATCAAAAGCTTTATTATCTTTTCAACAATATCAAAAAGTTGTGGAACTTCATACTGGTCGTTGCATCAAAAAACTTTGCGGTGATAATGGTGGAGAATACATTTCAAATGATTTTGATGATTATTATAATAATTAGGGTATTCATAATGAATATACACTTCCCTACTCTCCTCAAGAAAATGGTATTGCTAAGCGTAAAAACATGACTATTCTTAATGCCATGTGAAGTATGCTCATTCATTCTAGCTTATCTCGATGTTTTTGGGCTAAAGTAGTCTTAGTAATAGTATTTGTGCAAAATCATCTTTCTACAACTAATCCTTCTGGTAAAATACCAATTACTACTTAGACAAGTGAAACTCCTTCTATATCATATTTTCAAACTTTTTGATGTTGAGAGCTAGAAAGATGAGTGGGTTGCCTCTTATCCACCCAGTCTCCAATCCTCACTAAGAGAGCTAAAGAATGGCACCACCTAGCCAAAGGGAGGATGGGCTAGAACATCCCTTTCTTGAGTGAGTGGAAAGAACCAAAACACAACTTCAAAAGGGAGAATTTGTAGCCCATCTTAAGGGAAATAAAGATGATGGAATGTTAAGAGAGGTGATGGCTCCTAATTTCTCCCATGAGCATATATATAACATGAGGAAATAAGGATTCCCCACTAATAGAGCATATGGAAAGTCTTACTTAATAAGTTTAAGTATCAATGTAGAGGGATAACTAGAAGAGAGTATATATGATCTAGACATCATATTAGAATATGAGAGAGAGGAAGAGAGATGAGAAGAGAGAGAGACAAGAGGAGAAGAGGTAGAGGAAGCTTGCCATTATATATTCATGGAAAGATACATTTAAAAAAAACTCACTCATAGCTTACCTTAAAGAAATGGACTAGCATTCGGGTGTTGCATAATGTGCTCTTAGTGGCTCCCCTTGGGCTTGGTGATCTGGAGTGCTCTCATGTGCTTGTGATTGTGTCCTTCTTTACATCTCCTTGGGCACCTTATGTATTCTCCATGAGAGATTAGATTAAGCTAATCTTCTTGATTAACAAAATCGTAGATGATGTATGGCATCTTTGATAATATGGATAATAGTGGATGGGATAAGTACATTATTATAATATATTTATAAGAAGGATAAAATGAGAAGTTGATGTGATAAGGGTGAAAGAGAGAAGAAAATTGCTTACAGCCAGCAGTTTGAGCCTTTATAACTTCAAATTAATGAAGAATCTCAAAAAAGATTTATTCTGTAACTTTGTAGGCCAGGTCAAAACCGGTCAGGTAACGGGGGAATTTTCTTGAAATTTGATTTTTCTTAGGATTTATTAAAATTATTTAAAAAAACTTCAAAAAGCTGCTTTGACATTAATTCCTTATATACATGTAAGCATGTGATAGAGGGCTAGTGACAGATCCCTTATATACATATAAGCATGTGACAGATCCCAAATCTTAATGATGCAACCCAAGTGTAGTTGGAGACTAGTCCTTCCAAAAAATCTATGCACTCACTCAACCCCTAAGTATAATCCATTTTCATTTTCACTAAGATAACCCATCCCTTTTACCCTTTACATTGACATCCCTCCTAAGAACTTGTTTCCCCACTTGCTAGAGTTATCATAACAATGAAGAAATGTAGCATACCTAATGCTTGAAGAGTAAACCTAAAGTGATAAGATGTAGGGTTTAAGCTATGGGTAAGGCTTTTGATAGAGGTTTTGGCCAAATTTTGTGGTAGAAATCTGGTTTGTAAAAAACCCAAATCAATGTATTGCTTATATTCATGCACCCAAAGAGAGTCGCAAAAAACTTGATCCTCCTAGTTTTAAAGTTATTTTCCTTGGATATTTAAATTTTTCTAAGGGATATAAGTTTTGTGATCCATCTTTTGAGAAGGTAATCATAAGTTGTGATGCTATTTTCAATTAGCAACTTATGGGCAGCACATGGTCTCAGGGGGATGCCGGTCGAATGTGGTCATTAGAGAACATCGATGATACAAAGTCATTACTCACTTCTTTTTCTTTTCTATATCACGATGAATCTCCTTCACAAGATAGTATTGACTCTTCAAATCAAGATTCACAACTTGCACCTATTATTATTGATGATGACCTTGGCATTGATCTTCCAATTGATAATGAGCATGGTACTTGTCATGTTTATGATGCTTATATTCTTAAGAATAGTCTCAATATTTGTGGAGATCGTGCCTCTTATAGTGATGCCATGTTATCCCCACAAAAGAAGAATGGCAAGACATGGAAGCTGAGTATGAATCTCTTCTCTCTAAAGATACATGGGTTCTAAATGAGTTAGCAGTTGGATGTATTGCTATAAAATAAAAGTGGGTTTATAAGACCAAAACAAAAGCACATGGAACTTTTGGAAAATTCAAAGCAAGGCTAGTTGCTAAAGATTTCTCACAAATTGCATGAGTTGATTATCAGGAAAATTTCTCACTTGTTATTCGTATTACAAGTATTCGGGTCTTGTTGGAAGATTGAAAGAAGAGATATATATGGAGAAACCATAGGGATTTGTAGTCAAACATAAGGAAAAGCTTGCTTGTAGACTTTATCAAGCACTTTATGGTCTCAAACAATCTTCATGAGCTTGGTATTAAAAGATTGATCTCTTCCTTACAAAACAAGGTTCTATCACTACAAGATATAAGTCTTATACCGACGTTAAAAGCGAAGAAAATGTAAAAAAAGAAAAATTTTCCTATCGTCGCAAAAAGCGCCGTTATTGGCGACGTCATATCCGTATTAGCGTCATTATCAGCGTTGCTGTTTGTGTCGGTATCAGCATCGCAAATACCGACGCAAATAATGAGGCTGATACTAACGCAAATAACAATGCTAATAACGACGTGTGCAGTAAATTTGCGACGCTAATAGTAACGGTAACAGGGGAAAAAATTTTGTGGCAGGGCAATAAGCTGCCTTGCCACATATAGCACTATGTGCTTTATTTGGGCCATACAAAATAGTTTCTACACTATGTACAATGCTCATGTAAATAAAGACAAAGTATGCTTAAATCATAACACTGATACATGAAATAAATACAAGATTGCATAATGAAAGCGACTGGTATAATCATGGCAAGATATCACTACTACGTAGAAAATATCTACACAGATCACGTAACCAAAAAAGAAGGGTGTATGAGCTCTAGGGATCCAAGGGCAAGCTATAGATCATCACCATCCAAAAGCTCATCCCGTCGCAAAGGAGCATCGAACGGACTCTGCAAAAAAAGAAACAACTACAGATCAATCCACAATACAATATTGCATTCTAATTAAACATGGTAACTACGGACAAGAAAGATGAGTGACTTACAGGGCCCCTGCGTCCATATAATCGCTCGATCAATGCAAAGTGAGACCATGCCTCTCTGCATATCAAGTCTCAAGGCCGGTCAGATCACGATTTGTAATGGAGTACTGCAAAGAAAACAAAATACTAACTATTGGAAAAATGATTGGCAGTATAAAGGATATTGCAAAAAAATAAACAAGAAAAACTTACAAAGTCCTCCAAATATGTCCTGTGGCCGCTACTCCCAATATGATGGACCACTCCGGCCTCGAGTCATGCCCTCGTCGCCTCGTACTACTGACTCCAACATCCTGGAGAATCTATAGCCTCCTCTCTCAATCGGCGCCAGTCATCCGTGTCTAACCACTCGAGCTTTGCAGCCCCACTCTTGAGTACCTTGCATGTATCCAATCCTCTGTGTGACATATATACATGCATGCAATCCATCATCTAGCTCGTAGAAAATATATCCACTGAGGCTGGAACTAGAAAATCCTTATGCAAGGATGCTACTATGTAGTCCTTGCTCCCCTCTGGTATGTTCTTCCAATGATCTAAGACGTTGTGCTGAAAAACTTGTTAGCACAACTCTGTCATGCGAGCCATCACCCTCCTCCCCTCATCATTCATGATGATGGCTCCTGACCTATTATCGGCTAGATAGGCATATCCCCCTGGGGTATGCCTAAGATGGGTCCTCTCCCACCTACGTCCACGCTCCTGGGCATATCCAAGAGACCGTTGTGCATCTGGTGTACCGACCGGGGTAATATCTGTCGGAGTGGCACCCATAGGGGTGCCACCTGCATACCGTTGAGCAAATCCCGGAGTAAGTGGAGTAGAAATCCCCACATGTGTGAAAATCCTGGAGGTGATGCAACTCCAACTAAACGACAAGATTGAGACACCACGTCTATGCCTTCATAGTATCCACCTGAGCCTGAGCCACACTCCCTGGAACCGCCACAAGAGCAAGGAGTCGCACCTGTATCTTGTGCCGACTGTTTGCTCACTGACTTCGTATTTTGCGGCATCCCCCTTACCCTGAAGCACTCCCTCCGTCTAGCCCAAGTCTAGAGCGTCGACCTTGTCTGCTCCAAGCTGAAGCATCCAATCGCGTTGAAGTAGATCTAGCAGAGCGGCCTGACGATATCTGAGACAGCTTCTAGTCTGCCATGTCTCTGAATCTCATGATCTGGTTTGGAGACATACGCGTGAAGATATCCTACAACTCCTCATCGCTCATCTCTTAACTCATCTTGAAAATGTCACCTGCATAGATAAAAAATGATGTTAGAATAATCAATTTAAATCATACAAAGCACGGTAATATAAATGCTTAAAAAATAATCTCACTTAAAATGCATATCTTATGTACCCTTATAAGCGATTGGTCAACGAATTGAGTAAGTGGATGCTCCAAGTATGAAGTATCCTATGGTTCCATGTGAATCTCTTGACACAACTTCGCATACATTGGAAGGTCGATAGACATGTCACCACAAAAGGATGAGTCCATCTTGTTCTCAAAGAATTCTTGGACTCCTGTATTTCTATCATTGTTAGCTGATGCTGGCTCCAAGCTTTCAGTGGCCTCCACCCCTTGCAATATTGAACCCTCTATTTGCATATTGTCTTCATCTATGCTCAGAATATCACTTTAATCATACACTCTTGCACTTCGGGGAGCTGAAGGTATAACATGAACCGCGGCATCTCCTCCATGCCCTCGGGATATTGAATCGGTTGATGACATGTACTACGTCAGAATTCAGATCGCGCTTCCTCTCAATCTTACCTAGCGATCTGGTACTTGGCAAGCCACTTCTCCATAGAGGCATGGTGCAACATATAAAAGCGATTCACATTCTCCTCCATTATAGCATCCATTCTTTTTCTACCCCATTTCCAACCACCACATCTCCAGTTACTCTATCATTGTCCTTCAGTGAGACCATGGTATTTTGTTGTCTGGATCCATCGTTGGTAGCCATTGTGAAATATGCACTAGCGCCTCAGATACCAACCAAGGGGAAGAATACCCATCGCGTATGGACAGGTCCAGCAATCTCCACTTCATCTACAAGATGCACAAGAAGGTGGATTTGTATCATGAGCATGCTCGTAGGCAGGTATTTCTCAAAGAGATAGACTGTCTCCACTGCGCCATACCTGTTGAAGTGTGGATAGAATTGACTACTTGCTTTACAATGTGCTCTTCTTTAGTGGAAAAAACCCAAGGAGCGCGAGGTAGCTGCACGTGACCATCAGCACTCAACTACGGCCAAAGCGCCTCCATCTTACCTACCTCCTTCAAATCCATTCATGGCCCTATAGTGTCTGTCTTTCTGTGATGTGGTCCCATAGAAAGCTGCCCACATTCTTGAAAATATGCATGGGATCCAACAAGCGGTTGACATGTAAGTGGGTCCAATACGGCAACTCGTAGAAAACTGAGAACCGTCGCATTTCGTTTGGATGTGACTTCGTGTGGACCATTTTCAGCTCGTACCAGCTTGCGGCATTCATACGTGTTGGAGGTCGTCCAAGAAAACCTTCCCTGAGTTCATGATCCTTTGGCAAGAAAGCAGCGTGTCCTTGATATACCATCTTCTTCATGGTTCATGACCTTCGGGAGTCTAATTGTGGCCCGCACAATGGACATGCATGGTAACCTGAGAGCCAGACCTATTCCAACACCACAACCCAGTGAATACAAACTTGACCAAGATAAGATATAGATATTACCAATGAGAACGAAAGCCTATTTACCTGAGCACTTTCCGAGTCTCGGAAAGTCATGCATCTTCCGCATGAGAATGGCTCGAATATTGGCAGACCAGGACCATCGCGCTTGGTCATATCTTGCATGGTGACCCCCTCCTCCTACAAAATCTTAAGCTCATCGACTAATGGATGAAGGTATACGTCCATATTTTTGACTTTGTAGCGGCCACGGACAAGTAAGCTAAGGATGAGATGTCCTTTCTTCGTAGAAAGTCATGGAGGGATATTGTAGTTGACAAGGACTATAGGTCACACACTGTAAGAAGTTGAGGGCAGACCGAATGGGTTCACGCCATCCATTGCAAGATCGAGCCGAAGATTCCTTGGCTCTCGGAAAAAGCCTGGGAAGGTAGAGTCAATGTGGCTCCATGCGCGTGAATCCATTAATATTCATTGAATTCCATCTGTGGACTTATTCTACGTATGCCACGTTGTCAAGCTCGCTGCCATGCCGGAAGTACGAAACATGTGGTTTATACGGGGAATAAGCGGAAAGTGTCTGAGAACTTTTTGAGGGATGGTTTGCCCTTGCAAGTCCTGTCAATACCTGTGAGCATCACACTTTGGACATGTCTCCATAGTCTCCTATTCTCCTCCACACAGTATGCAATCGTTGATACATGCATGGATATTGATGTAGTCCATACCAAGCTTTCGTAAAATATGCCGTGCATCATCACGAGGCTCAGGCATGGTATTTGCAGGTGGTAATATATGATATTTCAATAACCTGAAAAAAATCATAAAACACCTTAAAAAAGCACAAATGTTTTTTATAATAGTGCCGAAAAAAAATCAACAAAGCATATGTACAAGGTACCTGAACAACTCGGTCACACTCGCATCGCTCCACTCGTATTTTGCTTGCACACTTAGGAGTGCAAGCAGTGTCTTCAGGCGAGATACTCGGCACCCATCATATAATGGTATGGATGCTTCCTCTCTAAGCGGATCAGAAGTCTCCACATCCATGGGAATCAATGCATTGATCATTGCCTCCATCTCAGGCTCCAGGATTGTAGGTAGGTTTGGAAGGCTGCTTGTCTCCTCTGGCATTGACGGTATAGATTGGCCTTGCAAATGGTGGATTGGCTCATGCACTCCATCCATCGCACGCCCACGAACTTTTCTAATTAGCCGCAAAGAGTGCACTCCTTCTTGGGACGAGACATCACCTCCCTAGATAGAAAATTTGCCAGCCAGACCCAATCTTATTGTATATGGTATTCAATTAGCTTGTAAGTACAATGTATGATTGATATTAACTTTTCTTACCGTTTGCTAAAAATCTGCAATTGCCTGATCAATGATCTCAAATTGAAACTTGTCAAATCGTCGTACGTGTTTTATAGACAATTGACGTTTTCGTCTAATTGCCAGCTTGTGTTGAGAGCAAGAACATGGGACATGCTAATTAAGATATGCCTCCTGATCTTCAACAATAGGACCTTTATTGTTTTCCATTTTGTTTACGTTACGACAAACAATTTGTTTTTGTTATCATTCTTTTTTTCTTTCTTAAATTGTTCTCCTCTCCTTCCATCTCTCTCTTTTTTTTCTTTCTTAAATTGTTATTCTCTCCTTTTATCTCTCTCTCTTTTTCTACATGACGACTACGACCATGACCACGACTACGACTACGACTATGACCACGACCATGACTACAACCATGACTACCATGATCACCATGACCACGACTATGACTACGACCACGACTACGACTATGACTACGACTACGACTACGACCATGACCACGACCATGACCACGACCACGACCACGACCACGACCACGACTACGACTACGACTACGACTACAACTATGATAACTACTACCACGACTACGACCACGACTACAACTATGACTACGACCACGACCACGACCACGACCATGACCACGACCATGACTATGATGACTATGATCATGAACACGACTACGACTACGACCATGACCACAACCACTACCACTACCACTACCACTACCACTACCACTATCACTACCACTATGACCAGGACTATGACTACGACCATGGCTATGACCACTACAACTACGACTACGACCACGACTATGACCATGACCACGACTACGACCACAACCATGACTATGACTACGACGACTACGACCACGACCACCATGACCATGACCATGACTACGACTACGACCACGACTACGACTGCCACCACGACCACAACCATGACTATGACGAGCACGACCACAACCACAACCACGATCACGACGACAACTACTTATTTAGAGATGAAGAGAGAGACAAGAGTTGACAGAAGAGAGAGGAGAAAGAGAGAGAGATCCGACTAGAGCATTTGACACCCATAATCAACACACCGTGGAAAACACAAACACAAATTGACATTGAATTATGGCAAGAAAATCCACCACAAAACAATAGTTATAATACTCGAGGTAGGATTTCAAAGTCTTATTGATTTCAATCGGTCATGGATGCCATACTATGGGTAGGTTGCACTCACTAAGAATAGAATTGGCGATTCACCTCATCTTCTCTCCATCATCAATAGAATTCTCCTTTACCATTTACAACTCACCCACCTTCTCACCACACTATTACACACTACAATCTCTATGAGGGCATGAAATTGGGATCTCCACAGATACCAAAGCATGATCTCTAGCTTGATGGTTGCATATGTACTACTACTACTCGTGGAATAAACCTTAAAATAGTTAGTATACTCAAATATATGCTTGTTAGAGTAGAAATTTGTTCCTAAGACTGTTCTAAGGAAGAAAAAGGGTTAATGATAAAAGAGTGTCCTTCCTTGCAAGTGATTTTATATTATATTTATTAATTAAAATTGATAGTTGAGAGATCTTGTAGTGATGCTGTTTTAGTTTTGCGAAGCATATGAATGATGCTATTTTAGTTTTTTGTATTTTTAAAAAAAGAAGAGATTGATTTTTATGGAATATGCAAAGTAATTTTTGGATTTACATTATGAAAAATGAATGTTTTTCATACTGATAGGCTGATTGCATTCGTTGTATACTTGCGTGGTGGAGGCTAGGACAAGCCCCATGTATGAGAGATCTCTTTGCAGGAAGAACATTATGCTAGGAGGCATAATTATACTAGCGCTCTCTAGCCATATATCCCTTAGGTTTGTTGAGGATCGGCCTAACCCCTATGAGCCTAGGATGAGCTTATTGTAAGGTCTTATTTACTTTTCTCTCTTTCTCTCCCTCTCTCATTTCCTCTCCCTCCCTCACCCTCACCCTGTCTTTCTCTCTTTCCCTATTAGGTTTAATGATTTTTCTCTCTTTTTCTCTCTCCTCTCCCTCTCTCATTTTTTTCTCTCTCCTCTCTCTCTCTCTCATTTCCTCTCCCTCCATCACCCTCACCTCTCTTTCTCTCTTTCCTTATTAGGTTTAATGATTTTTTTCTCTTTTTCTCTCTCCTCTCCCTCTCTCATTTCCTTTTTTCTCTTTCTCTCTCTCTCTCATTTCCTCTCCCTCCCTCACCCTTACCCTCTCTTTCTCTCTTTCCCTATTAGGTTTAATGATTTTTCTCTCTTTTTCTCTCTTCTCTCTCTCTCTCATTTCCTTTTCTCTCTACCTCTCCCTCTCTCATTTTCTCTCCCTCCCTCACCCTCACCCTCACCTATACCCTCTCTTTCTCTCTTCTCCTATTATGTTTAACATATTTTCTCTCTTTTTCTCTCTCCTCTTATTCTCTCATTTTTTCTCTCTCCTCTCCCTCTCTCATTTCCTTTTTCTCTCCTCTCATTTCTTCTCCCTCCCTCTCCCTCTCTCATTTCCCTATTATGTTTAATGTCTCCCTCCCTCTCTCTCTCCCTCTCTCATTTCCTCTCCCTCTCTAATTTTCCTATTATGTTTAATGTCTCCCTCCCTCTCTCTCTCCCTCTCCCTCTCTCATTTCCCTATTATGTTTAATGTCTCCCTCTCCCTCTCTCATTTCCTCTCCCTCCCCCTCTCTTTCTCTCTCCCTCCCTCTCCCTCTCCCTCCCTCTTCCTTTCCCATTTCCTCCCCCTCTCCCTCTCCCGCTCTTTCTCTCTCTCTCCCTCCCTCTCCCTCTCCCTCTCCCTCTCTCAATGTATATATAGCTTGTTAGGTTGCTTAATTTAAAAACTAAAGATATTGGATACATGGGTGGAAAATAGGTGGATGATGGTCCTAATGACTCTATCCTAAGGATAAGTGCACCCGATTAGTCAACTAGATTTCAAGGTAATTATTTAGTGCTAAAGTTGATCAACATTCTTGCCTAAGTGGTAGGCTAGAATCCAAATCAACATCATTTTGGAGGGATAGTGTGGTAGGGTACCAACCCTTGAGTCTATGGAAGACTTAAAAGAGTCCAACACTCTCTATGAACCATGTTTGATGTTGGTTACTCTTGTTCTTGAGAGGTTGTGAAGTATGTTGAAGGCCGTCTTTGGGATATCTTCTTCTTTTATCCTTATCTAATAATATCCAGACCTGAGATCAATCTTGGAGAAGATCTTCGCACCTTGAAGATGGTCGAGAAGTTCATATGTTCTAGGAATAGGATACTTGTTCTTAATCGTTGATTGATTCAACCCTCTGTAATCAATACACAGTCGAAGCATTCCATCCTTCTTCTTCTGGAACAGCACTGGAGCTCCCCATGGAGAACTATTGGGACGGATGTAGCCCTGATCTAATAGTTGCTTGAGTTGCTCCTTCAGCTCAATTGCTTCCGGGATGGATATTCTATAAGGCCTCTTTGCAATTGGCGCAGCTTCCAACACTAGCTTGATCTCATGATCCACTTCCCTTTGAGGCAGAAGTTTTGTCAGCTCTTCAGGAAATATGTTCGCGTACTCCTTTAGCCATGAAGGTTCTTTACGCTTCTGATCTAGCTTATTAAGCTTAATCAAGTAGACAGGTAGTCCCTTTCTAACTCCCTTAATAATCTGAGATGCTTTGGCCAATTGAATTTTCGGCTTTCCAACCTCTCCTTGAGTTGTGACCAATTCGCCTTCAGAGTTTCAAAAGGAAACTTGGCCCTTTCCACAATGAATGTGGGTGTCATTAGGTTTAAGCCAATCCATTCCAAGCAAACACTCATGGATACCTAGGTTCATGACCCTGAATCTGACCGAAGTCGACTTTCCTCCCAAAAAGAATTTCACCTTAGCAGTTTGCCTAGTAAAGGTGACCTCACGACCATTTGCTAATTCCACAAGCAAGGTAGATGCTTGTATTGTGGCTATTCCTAATCTTCTTCCACAAGCTGGTGAGATAAAGGAATATGTACTGCCACAATCAATCAAGGTTTTGAAGCCTTTACCTTGATAGTCCGATGATGTCTGAATCACCGAAAACTTGCAATTCAGCCCTTTCTTGTGAAGGGCGGCATGGATTGTTGCCCTCTCAAACTCTGCTTCCATGATGAGGTCTTCTTCTTCGCACATTTCCCCGTTGGCAATACAGACAGTTCTTCCTTTGCCTCAGGTGGTGGCTCCTTGGCCACGGGCGATTCCTTGGAAAGGTCCTTGACATTGTCCTCCGCCAAGTTAGGGACATTGCCTTTTAAAATGACCGGCTTATTGCAGTGGAAACAACGGAGTTTGTGGCCATTATCTTGGGTAGGGACAAAGTTATTGACATTGTTGGTCCTCACTTTATTTCTTTGTCCTCGGTTTTGACCTTGAATTCTCTTGGCTTGGGGCCTATATGCTCCTCTGTTCTAATCATTATAAGACTAAGTCTTGTTACTTCTTGGCCTTGCCTGCACTTCCTGAATTATAGGCGCAGCTCGAATGAGTGTGTCCTGAAGATCTGTTAGGTGCATTGATTAGAGGCGGGTATTTACAGGTGGATTTAATCCAGCACAAAATTTCAACACCTGTTGTATCATATCCATTTGTGGCGCATACTTCAGAAGAGAGACAAACTTTGAGTAGTATGCATCAAGAGTCAGACCCAGTTGTTTCAGCTCGTAGAACTCATTCATTTTCTGTGTGCAATATGCACGTGGTAAGTATCTTCCTTGTACAGCTTTTTTCAGCTTTTCCTAGGTAATGGATCCTTCCGAGATCCCTTGATCTCTGCACCATTGCTTCCTCCAAAGCATGGCTTCGCCGGTGACCTTCAGCTTGGCGAGCATTGCTTGGTTGGCGGGTGTAGTACCGGTCGCTTCAAAGTAATCTTCCATGGAATCTATCCAAATCTCAGCATCAGTTTGGACAGTCCTTCCTTTTTCGTCAAATTCTAGCGGCTTGATCTGCTTGAGAAGAAACTTCTTCTCTTGAATCACGGCCATACTTGGTGTAGGGGTTGGACTCGGAGTCTGTACCTGGGGTTGTGCCTGGGCATTGAGATTCTTAACGTTAACAACTCGCTAAACGTTTCTTACATTACATATTATGCCCAACTCAGCTCATAGACACGACAATCATTGATAAAAAGAAGTCTTATTTTATTCATATGGGCATAGCCCTTTGAGAGTAAAATATTTCTTGGGATGGTAGAGCAAGCTGGTACATTAGTTCAGGGAGAATAATGTTGTGTTACATTTAGCTACAGGAACTAGTTAGTAGTATGGATTTGGGTCATGGATCTTCAGGAATCGATAAGTCATCGAAAGATTTGGGTATCCTTTCCTTTGGTACCCATTCTTCTCATAGTGCCCCAACACCTTGATCCTGTTGGCGAGGATTATGCGGGTCACTTCCTTGTACACATATGTGTTCAGCTCGACCCTCTGACCTTCGACATGTAAAGTTGTGTTTACGTGAGCCTCAACAAAAATGAACAGCTTCACGATCTTCAAGTCCTCCAACCACTTGATTCTCTTTAGGTTGGTTCGAAGGTACGCAAGCGGTTGGCAGCTATGTAAGAGATTCTTGAGTCACCTGTCCATCTCCGTTCCACGTATAGAGGTGATGGATTATAAATGTGGTCTAGGATGTTCATCATATTGATCTTTCGTCGATAATCGGAGGCATGCATCGTGGTCATAAACATGACCTGGAACACCATGAACCTGTTCCATGCTTCATAATTGTTGAGATATTGACTCGTGATATGCCACGGTGACCGTTGTACATTTATGTCACCGACTTGTTAGCTGCAGATGCGGTTGGTACACCACCCATGAATAATAGTTAGATGACAGCTATTCTTATCTACTCTAGTTCGTGGCTCAGTTAGTATGCCACCTTAGTTGTTGAGTTTGGTTTGAGACCCATATATAGGATTCTTCTATTTCTTTGTACTGGAGTTCTTTTGGCTTACACAACTAAGAAGAGTAAAACTGTTTTTAGCCTCCACCTTTGTGTGTATTCCCCCATTGTGTAAGTAAGAAAGCTACAAGTGAGACTCCTTCTCTCCCACAATCTTGACATGGTATCAGAGCCTTATTCGTGGTAAGGAGCTCAAGAAAGTAAACCAAGTTTGTGGTGTTCTGGTAAGAAGACCAGTGTTGCTTTCATTTTTCTGTTTTGGGAGCAAGTCTCTACAAGTAGCACATCCGGAAAGTGCAAGAGTACATTATTTCAGATTGAGAGACCCTTCGCGATGTAGCAAGAGGCCAATATATGCTGCAGGATAGGGCTTTAGTCTTGGCTGCCTTGTTTTTTTTATTTGAGGCCATTTCAGTGCCTGTTTTGGAGGCGGAAGTTTTCGGCATGCACTCAGGAAAATGCCCTATTTTTGCTGTGCGACCACTGTTCTACAGGTCGGTGAAAAGTTACTGTAGAAATTGTATTGTATGCCTGTGCGCAGAGACATTGGGAGTTACAGAATCATCCTTGTTGCTTGCTGATGCAAAATCATCACTAGGAAGTGACTATGTGGTCAAATACCACTTTCGTCAGTTTTGCAAATTTGCCCTTGTGAGGCTGAAGCTGTGTTTTTTTTGCTGTGATAATTTTTTGCAGTGTTCTGTAATGGCGTTTGATTCTCTTTCACAGATTGTCACTAAAAATCTTGATAAGAACAACTTCCAAGCATGGAAGTTTAGAATGACGAATTTCCTTATGCGAAAAGGATATTGGGAATTCCTTGTAGGAAATGAAGAAGAACCAGTTCTTCCTGATGTTCCCAATCAACAGCAAATGCATGCATTTAAAGGATGGCATAAGAGAGCCAGGAAAGTTATGTACTGGCTGTCTATCAGCATTTCAGACTCCATGATTGTGCATATTCAGGATGCAAGTACGCCAAAGGACGCATGGGATACTTTGTCAAAAATGTATAACACAAATACGCAAGCCACGAAAATGTAGCTCAAGCAAGAGTTGCACAATGTGCAAAGAGAAAGTATGAGCATCAATGACTGCCACATGAAGGTGAAGAAGATTGCAGATGCACTTGCTTCCATTGGATCGCCAGTGGAAGATGATGATTTAGTTTCTGTGACCTTGAATGGTCTAGGAAAGGATTATGCATAGTTCCGAACATCAATTTCTGTCCGTGAGAGATTTCCTGATTTTGAGGAGTTGATTGCTCTTCTAATTTCTAAGGAGCAGAGAAATGGTGGTGCATCTTCTTCAAGAGGAACTTCAAAAGAAGCTGTCTTCTTCTCAAATGCTGGAAGAGATAGATGCAGAGGTAGAGGAGGCCGATCTGGAGGCCATGGTAGAAATCAGAATATGCAGCAAACTCAAGACAACCAGTCCTATGAAGGAGGACGTGGTAACTCTAGAGGCAGGGAGAGCCAAAGAGGTCATGGTAGATGGCAAAGAGGCCAAAATACAAACAGCAATGTTGAATGCTACTACTGTGGTAAAATGGGTCATATGGCTAAAGACTGCTATAAAAAGCAAAATGACATCAGGAATGGAAAAATGCAACAAGGGAATTATGCATCTTCTAGTAGATAGGGTGATGACATAAATGACCATTTGTTTATGGTCGAGCACATGACTAATTTTGTGACAAGTACAGAAGAAAGCAACGATGTGTGGTATGTTGACTCAGGTGCATCAAATCACATGACAGGTCATGCAGAATGGATGCAGGATGCAAGGAAAATGGAAAAACCAGGATTTGTGGAGACTGGTGATGATACTGCACATCCTATTATGTAGATTGGAAAAATTCATTTGTCTATACAGGATGGGAAAAAGAAATACATATCGGATGTATTTCATGTCCCGAATATCACCAAGAACCTGGTTTCTATTGGTCAAATGGTTGAACAGGGCTTGCAGGTCAAATTTAATTCTCATGGTGCTTTGTTGAGGATATGAAAAATAAAGGTCGCTTGATAGCAAAAGGAAAGAAGAAGGGCAGAATGTTTACGCTGGATGCAGACATGCCTGAATTGAGTGCAACAATGTTTGCACATGGGACCGGCGTAGTTGTAGATATTGATATCTGGCATAAACGCATTGGTCATGTTAATGTACAGCAACTCAAATCAATGCAAGCCCAAAATATTGTTGCAGGATTGTCTAAATTTAGGATTGCATAAATGCATAAGGTATGTGAAGCCTGTCAATTTGGAAAACAGGCAAGGAAACCATTTCCTAGACATGTTCAAGAGAGTAAGAAGCCATTCGAATTAATCCACTCTGATGTATGGACTACTAAAGCTGCATCTATTGGAGGCTGTCATTATTTTTTCACTTTTATTGCAGCAATATTTATGCAGTCATACCCCACAACAAAATGGAATTGCAGAAAGGAAAAACGGGCATATTGGAGAGGTATCCCGTGCCATGCTCAACGAAAAAGACTTGCCAGATTTTTACTGGATTGAAGTAGTTGCTACAGCAGTCTACATAATGAACAGGACTCCCACTGCAGCAATACATGGGATGACTCTAGAGGAGAGGTATATTGGTAGGAAACCAGATATTTCTCATTTGAAGATTTTTGGTTGCATTGCCTATGTTCATGTGCCAAATGAGTTGAGATCCAAGCTGGATCCAAAAGCTAAAAAGTGCATCTTTATTGGTTACTCTCTGTAGCAGAAAGGGTATAGATGCTATAACCTTTCTACTCGTAAGTTTATAGTGAGCAGAGATGTTGTTTTTTATGAGATGAGTAGCTGGTATAAACCAGTAAATGTGATTGATGATGTAGATGCACAAAATGGTAATGCTGCACAGAATTCACAGCAGCAATCACAAAATATTAGTGGACCTGGAGTGTCCTCTAGCAGTGGCGCACATTCTTCGCCATGGACAGGCAGATTGAGATCAGGAGAATCTCCTCAAAACAATGCAGATAGTGGTATGCAGGTTTCACGAAAAGGAAAAGAAAAGGTAGATCAGCCCATGTTTGATGTGAATGCAGGTCACTCTTATGTGGATGGTGAATCCAGTGGCTCAGAACAGAGCATTGATGATGAGTTGGGTATTCCTTCTATTGTTACACCTGAAGTAAGGAAGACTAGGGATGTTTTGAGAGCGCCTGGGAGTGAACCTACTCTGTGCTGGTCTACCAGAGCTAGGTATCCTGTGGATAGGCTGAAATATGATGGATTTATAGCCATTCACTATGCCTATATGGTCAAAGTGATACAGGAACCAGAACCCACTTCTTTTGAGCAAGCCATGGAAAAAGAAAAATGGGAGAAAGCCATGGATGAAGAAATGGATGCCTTGGAAGCAAATGCTACATGGGAATTGGTACCTTTGCCTACAGATAAGAATGCAATTGGTTGTAACTGGGTTTATAAGGTGAAGCACAATGCAGATGGTTCTATGAATAGATACAAGGCAAGATTAGTAGTCAAGGGGTATGCACAAACATATTGAATTGATTATGAAGAAACATTTATTCCGGTTGCAAGGATGGTAACCGTAAGAGCAGTCATTGCTATGGCTGCATCAAAGGGATGGTCTTTACATCAGATGGATGTAAAGAATGCCTTCTTGCATGGTGATTTGCAAGAAGAGATCTATATGGAGCAGCCACCAGGTTATGTGCATGTTGTCCATCCTGAGTTTGTTTGCAGGTTAAAGAAAGCCTTATATGGCTTGAAGCAAGCACCTAGAGCATGGTCTGACAAGGTAAGACAATATCTTGTCACTATTGGCTTTCAGATTTTCAAGGCAGATTTCTCACTTTATGTGAGAAAAAGAGAGAAAGGTATTATGCTACTTGTCATTTATGTTGATGATTTGATTATGACAAGTGATAGTGATGAAGATATCCTTCATGTGAAAATGCTATTGAAGCAGAAGTTTGAGATGAAGGATTTGGGAGAGCTGCGTTATGTCTTGGGCATTGAGGTGATTAGATCACCAAGTGGGATACGGCTGTTGCAGAGGCAGTATGGATTGGAAATGCTGTCCAAATATGGGATGACAGGCTGCAAGCCTATTTCAGTTCCTTTGGAGCAGAATGTGAAGCTGAGCGCAGATGCATGTGAGCTTCTCGAAGACCCTACTATGTATAGACGCATAGTAGGAAGTTTGATTTATATGACTATTACCAGGCCAGATTTGAGCTATGCTGTTGGATTGGTAAGTCAGTTTATGCAAGATCCAAGAAAACCACATTTGGATGCGGCTAGACGCATACTCAGGTATGTGAAGTCCACATGCAATATGGACTATTTTATGAGACTAGGGTTCAGATACAGTTGCATGGATACACTGATGCTGATTGGGCTGGTAGTATTTCTGATAGACGATCTACCAATGGATATGTGTTCTCTTTTGGGAGTGCTGCACTCACTTGGAGCAGCAAGAAACAGCCTACAGTTGCCTTCTCAAGCATAGAGGCTGAGTATAGGGATGCACCAATGGATGCATGTGAGGTAGCTTGGTTGCATAAGCTACTTTATGATATGCATCAGCCTACAGATGGGCCAGTTGTCATTTATTGTGATAACATGAGCAGTATACACTTGACAAATAACCTAGTCTATCATGCTAGAATAAAGCACATTGAGGTGCATTATCACTATGTGCGGGAGAGGGTTTTACTAGGTCTTATTGATCTAGTTTATGTCAGTACAGAGGATCAGATAGCTGATATATTTACGAAGGCATTGGGTGTAGAGAAGCTGCGCAAGTTCAGAGACCTGCTTGGTGTACAGGAATTGGGATTGAGCTCGAGGGGGAGTGTTGAGATATCGAGCTGCACTCGTGATATGCCAGGGTGACCGTTGTGCATTTATGTCACCGACTTGTTAGCTGCAGATGCGGTTGGTACACCGCCCATGAATAATAGCTAGATGACAGCTATCCTTATCTATAGTTCGTGGCTCAGTTAGTATGCCACCTTAGTTAGTTGAGTTTGGTTTGACACCCATATATAGGGTTCTTCTATTTCTCTGTACTAGAGTTCTTTTGGCTTACACAAATAGGAAGAGGAAAACTATTTTCAGCCTCCACCTTTGCGTGTATTCCCCCATTGTGTAAGTAAGAAAGCTACAAGTGAGACTCCTTCCTTCTCTCTCACAATCTTGACAATAATTCTGCAAGACAACATCGATAAGTAAGGAAATGTTCCTGACAGCAACATTCGCTTTACGTTTTCTTATAAAGTTTTTTTATAAAGATAGATTCTTCGTTGGTTGGCTCTGATACCAATTGTAATGTGTCCACCTGTTCCCTTTCAGGACACATCTTAGCAGTCCATCGGAAAGCGAGTCTAGAAAGCTCCGCCTGGCACTCCCATTGAATGTTACGGGGTTTGCAATCTAGGACTTCTTGCGTCTGCCACGTAGTGGATGTATTATGGCCATTCCCACTTAGGACTAACCTGAATTAGGGTTTTCCCTAATGGTCACTTTCCTAAATGACAGCTAGCGTCGAATCTCAAGCAAACTACTTTACACACAAATGCCAGGGACGAAGCAGATTCATGCTGCACTTGGTTCAAGGAGAATGGGAAACGAGAGGGATGCAAGGCTCAAACTATTTGAAACTACGAGGAAGACGAGAGACGAGAGGAAGAGAAGAGAGAAGAGAGATATGAGACACCGGAAGTGGAACCCCAGAAGTGTGTCAACTGAGCACACATGATAGGAATATATAGAGGGGACCTAGGGTGCTATATATAGACAGACTAGATATAGCTAACACCCCCGCTCAAATAAAGATCCCTTACTATGGATGAAAAAAATCCTTGGGGACTCAAGGTAAAAACCCATAGCTCTATATAGGCTTACCATTATATTAATATTCAAAATATAAAATTACAAAGTTGAACTTACAAGAGCCTATTCATAGGCATCAAAGGAGCTACATCAATCGTGAATTACAACATCAACGAAGAAGGAGCTACATCACTCAGGAGCTACATCACTCTTGAATTGCAACAGCCTATGTAAAATAAGGATAAGCGACATCACTGCAAAATATAAAATCTCCAAGAAATTCCTTCAACAGAACTTAGGATGTAACCAATATATGCAAAATAAGGATAAGCGACATCACTGCAAAAGATAAAATCTCCAAGAAATTCCTTCAACTGAACTTGGGATGTAAGCAGTATATTTGTCACATCAAAACTTAAAGAAAAACGTTACAGTGACATTAGAACAACACAATGTCTATAGAGACGGTTCGTGATGCCGCTCTATAGATAACATAACACATGCGGGGCCCCATGAATAGAATATAAATAAAACAATTTGTCATCAATTGGAATATAGACACTCATCAGCTGGAAAGAATATAAATGAAATAATGTGTCATCAGCTGGAATATAGACTCTCATCACCTGGAAAGAATATAAACAAAATAATGTGTCATCAGCTGGAATATAGACCCTCATCAACTGGCAAGAATATAAATGAAACAATGTATCATCAGCTAGAATATAGATCGACGATCATCATGAAGCATGGCAATATCAACATCCAAAAGTAATGTTGATGTTGAAATGTAGACCTTAATGTTAATATTGGTTGCCTTGAAAGAAGCAATAGAAGATCAACCAAAATGAGTCCCTTAATGTTAATATTGGTTGCCTTGAAAGGAGCAACAGAAGATCAACCAAGACGAGTCTCAACAATCCATGGATCTCTCTTGCCTTTTCTTTCTCTGACAGATGCATAGGCCAGCTTGTAGTACCACTTATAAGCCAGCTTAAGAACTATGAAGATCAAGAAACCCTGTGCTTGTTGGCCCATGCAAAATAGAGAGAGAGTTGATATTGACCCAATGATTACAGACACAATTTAGGATCCTTATTGAGATAATGTGCCACTTCAAGCAAGCTTTCATTGCCAAGACATAAATCCACCACCAAGGGGATCTTTTGGAAAGAATCTGGAAGAAGCCCATATGTTCGGGCAGATATCAAGCTTCAGGTTTGGAATCCCAAGCAATGCTCCTTGAGCGTTAATAAATACTGGAAGTCCTCTTCTTGCAGGGATAGGGAATCCCTTGATTAAGTGGCAACAAACCAGAAAGAGCAGCACTGTTAATCAAGCCAGATGCAGGAGCTACTAGCCCTGCAGTCTGATTATCTACGGCAGCAGCTTTCTGCTTTTGCCCTTCTGCAAGCTTACAAGTCATCTGGTGTCCTTCCATAGTCTTCGTAGGCTCTTCTAAAGCACGCTTAATAGACTCTGCTGATTTGTAAATAAACAAAGCATATCCTTTTGACTTACATGTCTGCTTATCAAACCCTAGAGAACCTTCTTCAATTTCTCCGTACTTGGAGAACACAACCAAGAGCTTCTCAGCTAGCATGTCACGGTGTGAAGTTGATTTTGCCAGAACGCTTTTTATTCCAGAATATCAAAAACAGAGGATAAACTTAGCATCTCAATTGCAAACTCTATAACAGGCTAGCAAGCTTCATGAAGACATTCATCATCAATACACTTGATAGCAGGAACAACTTGCTTTCCAGTGTATAGGAAGCCTAAGGTGACCATGAAGGTATCATAGCCTATCCTCGTCGAGTTGGAGAGCCTGTCATACAGCTTTTGAAGGTCAATTTTCACATTTCCCATCAAATTATCCTCGTTGGCTCTACTCACTGGTGCGAAGGACGCAAGCTCCCTCTTATCCTTATGAAAGAGAGACTTGAAGAAGGGGCATCTTGCAGCGAGGATGCGAGGAAGAACAAGCACGGCTCTTCCAGAGACATAAATGATAGCATCACTGAAGACATTGCCCGCGTCCGGCAAGATCAAGCCCCCAAGGTTGCAGCTAAGCTTCTTCGTCACTCTCACTATCAGAGCTTGAGTCCGAATCCCCTGCAACTTTTGTGACCATTTCCATAACGTTGGGTTGCCCCACATTTTGCACAACATCTTCTCTGTATAACCCAACAAATCTAGGCTTCTCTCCTATTCTTGGGACAACTGGTTCTACACCTTCAGCTTTCCTTGACATTCACCGTAATGAAACTTCAGTACTAGACTCCTCATCGAGTTCCATCCTAAACGCAACACCCGCACAACAGTCTTGTTTGCTATTGTATGACTATTGCAAAAGTGATGTATGCCGTGAAGGCATGAAAAGTTGTTGCAGGTTGAGATTATTCAGATGATCTTGAAGGGACTCAACAGCAGCGAGGGACTCACCAGCAGCGAATGATTTGAAGGCATTCTCAATGTCGAATGTGTCCAAGGTCCTACCTTTTGCATCTTGCGTCCTGAAGACATCACCCTACGCGCTGAAGAAAGCACCCCGACCGCGGATCCCTTGCCATGCAAGATGAGCAGACGGCGAGTGCGGTAGCGCTCCCACGAAGCATGTGCTTCTTCCTGAGGTCTTTGTGGTACGGGTGGAGTTCCACAGCCCGCACAAGCAGGCGTCAAGCATGCCGTTGATGGAGAGCACCCATTCCTTCTCCTCCAGCTCGGGCGTATTTGTGCACTCTGATACCATGTTCGAAATTGCGAGGAAGATGAGAGACGAGAGGAAGAGAAGAGAGAAGAGAGATATGAGACACCGGAAGTGGAACCCCAGAAGTGTGTCAACTGAGCACACATAATAGGAATATATAGAGGGGACCTGGGGCACTATATATAGATAAACTATATATAGCTAACACAACCTCTCTGCCCATAAGGCATAGTCTCATTCGGTTCCCCTAAAACAGCATAAATCGGGATTCTAGTAACATAAACTCTAGGTCAGCGCCCTTGCTGTTCATTTTCTTTGAGAAGGGCTCCTTGCTATCCATTTCGTTTGAGAAAAGTTCGCGGCCAACCGGGACCACCCATCCGTAGGATGGACCCATGGCCAATCCACCGCACTTTCCTCAAGGTTGCTTTAGTTGTCTAATTACCTACCACATTTAGTTAGACACGCATCAATCAGCCTCATTAATTAGCCAGTTAGACAATGGTTCCTTCACGTAATCTTACCACTTGACATAAAAAAACAATCTCAAAGAAGTTCCTTTTCAACAGGTTATCTTATTTATCTTTGGAATACATCCATAAAGTCCAGCCCATAGGCTAATCCATAATCCACCCGAAGGCAATCGAGCAATCTACAGGGATTACTAATCTAAGATTTCGCCCGTAGACTAGTATGGGGGCGTTGAGATCCAATCCCGAGTCATGTTGGCCTCTTGTGCAGGGCCCGGAAGGCAAGGGATTTACGGCCTAAGTCCCCCTGGCACCCACGCGTCCTCCTGCTCCAAGTAGCCCTCAACAGAGAGACCTCACGCGGCGGGTTCGATCCACGTTCCTGGCGTGGCTAATAACCCCCTTGGTTAGGGTCAGGCAGACAGTCAAGGATAACTGAAGCTACCTCTCCCTTCAGGCCTTCAATCTGAAGCATTAAATATCTTTCCATCCTTTAGTTCCTTGAGGAAACAATGCAAACAATGCTCCTAAACTGTTACAAGCACAATCAATTTCAGTGGTCGATTATTTTTTGCCAACTACTAAGGAGTGAATCCTTCTTTCTGAATGTATCCAGCATTTGATCCGGGATCAATTGCGACTTGGCAAGATCCCTCAAGGGTTTGTTTGTTCACCCTTTTGTCCTTGGGTTAGGGCCATTCACTGTTAACCAATACCTTAGGTTTCATAATTTTTTAGTAAATCCTGGCGACCATGTTGCTCTAACTTGATTGATCCTTTTCTTCCAAGAAAATACCTAATTTTCCTTAACTTGGCAAATTTTCCCAAGAAAGGTGATGTAACAAGATGACTACTCACCCTCTTGCAAGTCAAACTTGGAAAAGAACCTGCCAACCTCATTCCAAGGAATGACAAAACTCTCTTGTGATCAAACCACAAGGCCATGTGATGTTATAACTTGTTGCACAAGTGTTGCATCTATTCCAAGGGATTATTTCACCCATTGAACAACGTTTTCTGGTCAAGGAATTATGTTTAGACAAGAAGCAAGGTTTAGAATGTCTTCTTACCCAACCTAATCCTAATTACACTAGCCCGACAATGTTCAGTCCTAAGGATTCCAACTCAATCCGAGTTTTTTAGCATTTGAACGAATGATCCTTAGGGTAGAAACCCTAGATCTTTACTTGCATGAGCGTCCAATTCACCCTACATTCTGTGAATGTGGGTAGGACCTTTGGGTATGAGGGTTTCGACTTGGCAACAAGTGCAAAACTAGGCCAAATCCTTAACGTGCTAAACCATATTTAGCACTTGAGGTATTTATCATATCGATTGAACCATGCCTATACAAATCCCTTGTGGGTTAGGTGATTTAGATAATTCGATCTACTTGTCATGCAACAAGGATGAACCATTCCTAGAGATGTTAAACTTGATCTAAAGAAGAAAACTAGTTGCAACATGCCACAATACACGTAAACACACGATTCATTGCTTCTACGTACCACTAGATTCGCAATAACCCTATCCTTCCTTGTTAAAAGTCAAAACGCATGATAAATTGGATAACTTACATAGGACCTACTAGGATTTACATCGAGGAATAATGCCTGCAATCTTTTGTCTAAGCGTCTGAATTTCATGTTTTAATAAGCCATGCAATCTTTTCCAAATGCAACTTGACGAAATGAAATTTGCGAATATGTAACATGCGACCCCTAGATACAACAACCTCGAAAATGAAGTTCATGCGACAGTAAGGCTAGCATTGATTTAATCCATTTCCAAGCATCTTTTTCCATGCAACTTACAAGACCGGAGTGCATTTTCATGCCATGAAATGGAAGTTAACAATTTCCCCGTGCAAATCATAATGAAGGGAATTATTGACTAAATGTAAGATACTCCTTTCCTTCACGGCCAATGCACTTAACAATTTCATTCCTTTGCCCTAAGTAATAGGAGTTTAGACTTATTGCTTTGGAAATGCACCAAAATTAGCAACATGCAGCTAATCTCCTAAGACAGACAATTCTAGAAATGCAACGTTTCAAATTCATGACATGCACTAACCTTGTCTAACGTTTAAAGAGATAATTTATCAAGTGTACATTTATCGCTACCACATGCACTAATGATAAGCACAAAAATGCATTCTTCCTTATGAAATTAAGCATGCCTAAATCATTTCTTTATGTGAGAATAAACTTGAAAAAAACCTAGACTTGTGGGCTCCGGGAGATGTCCACGTGTAAGCTTAGGAAGGAACCTCCCGCAGGTGCCCCTTGCAACTTCTTGGGAGCCATCGTTTGAACTCCGCAGATTACCCTCGCTTCTACGCATTCTCCGAATAGCTTCAAGATTTGCCTTCTCTCTTGCACATAGGGGGTTTCCTCACCGAATTACAGATCTTTGAAAATAGCGGGGCTTGTGGGACTTGTGCTTACGGGAGGGCCTGTGAGGTTGGAGCTTTGCTTGTGGGGATTGCCTTTTACGAGAGAGTTGCGGGAATGGAGCTTTATGAAAAAGCTTATGGGGATGGAGGCTTTACGAGAAGGTTTGCGGAAATGGGGCTTTTAAAAAAACGTTTGTGGGAATTGGGGCTTTATGAGGAAGTTTTTAAACACCGGAGGAGAAACCCATGTGTACAAGGCCTAAGTAACCTTATCCTTAGAAGGTTCTGTAATATCCCGCGTTAATAAGAATGAATTAGTTAAATAGAATTTTTTTTAAAATTATTCCCCCCTTATCCCTCCAGCCGACTGACGAGCTGGAGGGGGAGGGGAATAGAAGGGATACTAAGCTCCTTGGTGGAGCCTGTGGAAGGAGGGAGGACATGCGTGTCGACACGCAAGAAGAGAAGATCCCCCTCCCTCCACTATTTAAACGAGGGGAGGGGGCCGCTGTACAGAAGGAGGCTGGGCCGTGAGAGAAGAGGCCGAGCAAGACAAGGGGAAGCGCCGCCATATCTCCAAGCTGAAGGGAGGAAGACGAGTCGCCACTGCCACGCCGACATCTGCCCTCCAAAACATCACCATCGACTGTCGCAGTCCGTCCAGTCCCGCCGTTCTGCTGAATAAGCTTTCCCCCCCACGTGGAAGCTTTAGAAGCTTCATGGGGGGAAGCTTCTAAAAGAACCTTCTTAGCCCCCTTTCACCCCCCCTTATGTTTTTCTTTAAACCCCCTTTGTTTCCCCCTCCCGGGTTTTTAAATCCCCCTTAAGGCCTTGTTTCCCCCCCCCCCCCCCCCCGGGTTTTTAAATCCCCCTTAAGGCCTTGTTTTCCCCCCCCTCCCGGGTTTTTAATTCCCCCCTAAAGCCTTGTTTCCCCTCCCCCTCCCGATATAATCCCCCCCCTAAGCCTTGTTTTTCCCCCCTCTGGATTTTAATCCCCCCCAAAGCCCTTATTACCCCCCCCCCCTGGGTTTAAATTTTCCCCCCTAAGCCCCCTTGTTTCCCCTCCCGGTTTTAATTTCCCCCCCTAAGCCCTTGCCCTTTTCCCCTCCTCATAGCTCTTTAGACTATTCAAGTCACACCCATAGGCATACTTTGTCCTTAGGCTACCTTGCAGACTTCCATTCTCTTGAATTAATTCCTTCACTCACTTTTTAGATCATCTTGTGCGAGTGCTCTCTTAATTGAGCTTTGTGTTCTTAGTTTTATCAAACAAGCCGGTGTCCACACACTCCCATGTCCTAAAAATCCAATTCTTCATCATGGCCTCGTATGGTATTCCATAAGAGAGAAATAGTCGTGAGATAAAAGATAGGGAGGGAAGTAGAGGGAGTGAAAAGAGGGAGTGAAGGAGGAAGAGTGGGGAAAAGGTAAAAGAAAAGGAAGGAGAAGACGGTGGAATTCCAAGAAGAAAAAGTAAAAGGCTATCTCACATTCAAACTACGATGCCGCCGAAGAAAGTCCAAGGTGTAGCTGCGGGAGGGTCATCTCCCGGTATCCATGTGGATATCTCACCTCAAAGCCAGGTTTCTCTTCTTGGTGTTAATTCGGTTTTAAGTCAATCATGCAAAGAAAAATTGTTAAGGATAGATATATTTGTTCGAGTTATTTTAACGAAGGAGTTAGCTTATGAATGACAATGTATACAAATTAGCTTTCTTCAAATTGCATCAAGCATTATAAAATTATAGGCAAGATTAACCATTTACTATAGTAATATATTCCTAAAGTGTAGAAATTATATCTTGCACCATTAGTCTTATTCCTTTCGCAACGATTCATGGTAAATAGCTAAATTCAAGAAAGGTTTCTTCGATGCTCAAATTACTTGGGAGTTATCTTTGCTAGCTGCACATCTTAGCAAGGAAATTGTCGCTATTTGGCATAAGTTCATCTTTTAAGAAAACAGAAGTTAAATGTTAGGAATTAACAAGTATAAAAATTAGATATACGAACTCATTTGGAAAGAAAATGTAATGGGGAATTGCTGGATGACACTCTATTAACACTTTTCCCCTGCTATTTGAGGACTTGGGACTAATAAAGTGTGTATACACCAATTTCTCAGCTAGGACTTTTGTCCCAAGGAGTATTGTCGCCCTTTGTATCATCTTGGCATTATGCTATATGCCAAATTAAACTGTATTGATTGGGAAGGTTAATTGTCGCAAGGATAGTAAAACCGTGACAAGACGAGTAAGATTACCTTCCAAAAGCGAACCAAACCAATCTAAACATAGAAACATTCATACCCTAACATTTGACTACTTTCCTTACCGTAAGGACAATAATTTCATAAAGATAAGAAACTAGGGTTTGTCCCTAAATGAAGAAACCCTAGGCCTAACATACTGACATACGTCAGCTTAAAGAATCTAAACAGATTATTCCATCGCAAGAATTGCGCAACATGTATGAAATCATTTTGTGATTGATTCACAAGGAGAAAAGGGAAAAAAAAACCCTCATCAAGGACGGCAGATCCTTATGCAAGTTATCTTGCAAAAAGACGTAGTTTTGGATATCCTTCTAAATAAGGAAAGTTGTAAAATAGAAACTAGCATATCTAAGGTACCTTAGGGTTAACCAAGTTGGGTATACCCTACACCGGAATATAAGGGATCTTGCCAAGTTACAAGACATCTTGAGAACGACTGCTGATACACTAAAAAAGGAAAGAACACTTCCTTAGCAGTTTGCCATACAACTGGGTTGATTAATGGAAATGTTTATGCTTGCTAGAGATTTTAGGGCTCTGTTTGAATTATGAATTATAAATAAAAAAAGTACCTATACTTCAGGTTAAAGGCCTGAAGAGAGAGGCAGCTTCAGTTACCCCCGACTGCCTGCCTAACCCTAACCAAGGGGGTTGTTGACTGCGCCGGGAACGTGGACCGAACCCGCCGCGAGAGGTCTTTCCGTTAAGCTCTACTTGGAGTAGGAGGACGCTTGGGTGCCAGGGGGGGCTCTGGCCGTAAATCCCTCGCCTTCCACGTGCTGCACAAGAGGCTAACGTGACTTAGGATTGGATCTCGAGACCCGCATACTAGTTGACGGGGGGCGGAAGCTTGGAATAGTGATCCCTGGAGATTACTGGTTAGCCTTCGGGCAGATTATGGACAAGCCTACGGGCGGAACTTCTTGTAATTCAAAGATAAAATGATGAAATGTTAAAAGAACTTGCTTGATATTGTTTTTATATGTCACGTGATAAGATTACGTGAAGGAACCAGTGCTTAACAAGATTAATTAAAGAAGCTGATTGTTATATGTCAAATTAATATGTTAGATAATCACATAACTAAAACAAACCGAGGAAAGTGTGGAGGATGGGCCATGGGTCCGTCTTACGGTTGGGTGGTCCCGGTTAGCCGGGAACTTTTCTCAAAAATCTCGAAGAACAGCGGAATGATCATCATCATCAAAATGAATAACGAGAACGATGACCTAGAGTTACGTCTTACCCGATTTACATTGTTTTTAAAAAGAGGACAGGAGGAAAGAAGAGCCAAAGAGTAAAGAACAATAGCCAAACAACAAGGAAGAGAACAAGATTCAAGCAACTTACCAAGGGAAGGGAGAAGGAGGACAAGGAGCTTGCAACCTAGCCGCCACCCGTTGGAACAAGCAAAGAAGGTGAGTTCTTCTTCTCTCTCTCAATCTTGTTTGCTTTCTCTGTTTGTTTGTCTCTCTCTTCTCTCTCTTCACATGCTCGATCTTGCCATCTATGGAGGTTTTTTAGCTTTGTTTTTTTACAAGTTTGAGAAGAAATGGTGTGACTGTGCGCATCTATCAGTGCGTCCACACGACAGTGTAGACGTAGCTATAGACACGGAAATAGACACGCTAGCAAATGCCCACAGAGATGCCCACAGAGACACGCTGACAAACACTCACAGAGATGCAGGTATAGACACTGCATGTAATATGTTTTATCTGCACAGGGTAATATGATTTTTCTTGTGTAGATGTGGAATCCTGGATCCTCCAGCACCCCATTCAACAAGGAGCAATTCATGGGGGAGATGAGTAATTATCTTGGTCGCCCTCCCATTGCAGAGGAGGTTTTCAGTGTGATGTCTGGGACACCTATCACATCTTTGCCTACACAAGGATCAGCTGAGGTACATGGATCGGCCGAAGCACGTGCATCTGCAGAAGCACATGTATCGAGTGAGGTAGAGGGTAGTGCACGTCGAGGGAGGAGGGACAGTGGTGCGGGAGGACGAGGAGGTCGAGGGCTTTGTGGGGGTTGCCTAGGTGGTGGCTCTCGATCACCCTCACCAGAAAATGAGAGAGGTGAGCCTCCACAAATGTACTACTCTATCACTGATGTTGGTGGTATCTTGCATGACTTTGAGGGGAGGGAAGTGATAGCCTACTTGAGGAGTGTCGTGCATGCCACATACAAAAATTGCATGATTCCCTTCATACCTCTGTTTTGCGCGTCTATCAGCGCGTCTAAATTGCAGGATAAATGCGCGTCTATTCTCGTAAAAAACTTGCAGAGTAAACACGGTTTTAGACACGTAGATACACACGTGTATAGACGCACAATATGAATATGTCAACTTTTTTATAAATATGATTATATATTTACGTAGCACGTCAATACACGCGTCTATATGCGCGTCTAAATGTGCGTGTAACTCTGATCATAAGCACCCTTTTAGACGCGATTTTGTAGACGCAAAAATAGACGCGTTAATAAATGTGTCCGACATTATTTTTCACAATTCAAATTTTGTGTCTACAAGCGCGTCTATGGAGCCTTTTTGTTGTAGTGAGCACGTGGCAATTGCACTCGACTGTCGACACCACTTATAGGCCAATATGGTTCCATCTTTCCCACTGCTTTCAAATCCATCCTCGCTCCTAATGTGTCTCGCTGCCCAATGAGGTGGTCCCATAGCAAGCTATCCACATTCTTAAAAATGTGCATGGGATCTAAAAGGTGGTTAATTTTCAATTTTTTCCAATAAGTCAGCTCATAGAAAATTGAGAAGCGTCGCATTCCACTGGGAAGCGAGTCTTGGTCCACCATCCTACGATCAAACTAGCCCAGTGCGTTCATTCTCGCAGGAGAGCGACCAAGAAATCCTTCTCTCATGACATGACCCTCTGGCAAAAAAGCCTGATGTCCCTCAAATACCATCTTCTTCATAAATTTTGACATACGAGAATCCAACCTTGGTCCACACAGAGGACATGCATGGAAACCTGACGTGACTAGCCCTGCAGAACACACAGGCTTCACTACAAAGATTTTTGTCCACAAATAGCTTGATTGACACCTTTCTTGGATTGTAAAAAATCCTAATGGGTAGCCATATACTATACAAAAAATGAAACATAAATTTTTGTGGATATTATAATGTGATTTATCCACAACTTTATTAGTAGTTTTGACATCATTATATATGCATTGCAACTACAATTTTTATGTTCTTTTTTACAATGTCATAAATATGTCTCTCATAGGGTAAATAAACCAAAAGCTATTAGTTTTGCAAAACAATTTTACAACTAGCAACCTTTTGGTTTTCCTATTCCCTCTCCCCTCTTGTGTGATTATTGGACATTACTTTTACTAATCAAATCCACATATTATGAAAGACCACTACACACAATCACATAGTTTGAAGTAAGAAGATGTTGAATGGTAATATACAACAACAATTATAAAGGATATTAATTGAGCCAAATATTTAAAATTGTAATTTTTTAATTGTATATTTCATGAAAATATGAAATTTTTGAAGCCATATTATCCTTTTCTTATTTAAAAAAAATTCCACAAAGCATATGCAAATAGCATTATAAAATGCATGGCAACTTGCCATATTTACTATAGGAGAAATGGAGTAGCGGTGGGAGCACACTTTCATGGGGACACTTTAAAAACCATGAAATATCCCATTTAAATTTGGAGTATTACTTGGCTCCTAAAATTTCAATCAAATGCATATATAGCTAATCATGACAAGCTACAAGCGTCTTTACACTCAAGTAAAAGAGATCATAGAACATGTGTGGAAATGCCAATTCAATCTTATACTCAAAACCCTTTTTAATAAGACTTTTCTTCTTTTTGAATCAATTTGAATCCTTCTTTTCTTGACAAACACATTGAGAGATAGGTTGAGGAAGCGCTATGTCACGGACGTGACAAAAGATGAGACCATGAAATCCATTTGAGAGATATCATACTTAAGATCTTTCATAGAGAAACAACATTTGATTTCTCACCCCCTATAATTCTTCTTAACACACATGAAGGTGAGTTCATTTTATTAATATTTCCCTTCCTCCCTTCAGCTTTTTCATTCTAACATTATTTTCCTTCTTCTTATTTCTCTTGCTTGCCAAAGGAGATAGGCTTTATATTTGTGAAGGAAGGCAAGGCAAGCTCAATAGGTTTCAAACAAGGTAAGTGTTGTTAGAGGGGTTTTAGTCGAAAGGTCATATCCACCGAGGATTAGAGAGAGAAGGAAGTAGAGAATAGGAGATAGAAGAGAAGAAGAAGAATAGACAAGAGGTACACAAGATAAAGAAACAACTGAATGAATCAAAGCACTATGTATTGATAGAACTTGAGAAGATAAACAAAATCTGTAATATTCCGTGTGGAAAAAAAATGGGACATACGAAAAAAATTTTAATTCCCCCCTTATCCCTCCAGCCGACTGACGAGCTAGAGGGGGAGGGAAATAGAAGGAGCTAAGCTCCTTGGTGGAGCCTGTGGAGGGAGGGAGGACATGCGAGCCGACACGCCATGAGGAAAGATCCCCCTCCCTCCACTATTTAAATGAGGGGAGGGGGCCGTTGTATAGGGAGAGGTAGGTGCTGCCGTGCTGCATGAAGAGTAAGGGAGGAAGCCACAGATGTTGCCGCACTGGAGAAGGTGCCGCTGGGGAAGCCATTAGCCGCCGGACTAGGGGACGCCATCGCCTGTGGCATTGACAGCCGCCGCCATACCATCGTCCCTCTTCCATGAAGCTTCTTAGAAGCTTCTTTAAAGAAGCTTCTAAGGGGGCTTCCTTAAGCCCCCTTCCCGCTAATCCCCCCTAAGCCCTTATTACCCCCCTCCCAGGTTTTTAATTTCCCCTCTAAGGCCTTGTTTCCCCCCCCCCTCCCGAGCTTTAAATCCCCCTTCAAGCCTTGTTTCCCCCCCCCTCCCAGGCTTTAAATCTCCCTTAAGGCCTTGTTTCCCCCCCTCCCGGGCTTTAAATCCCCCTTAAGGCCTTGTTGCCTCCCCCCCTCCCGGGTATAATTCCCCCTAAGGCCTTGTTTTTCCCCCTCCGGATTTGTTTAAATCCCCCCTAAGCCCTTGCCCTTTTCCCCTCCTCATAGCTCTTTAGACTATTCAAGTCACAACCATAGGCCTACTTTGTCCTTAGGCTACCTTGCAGACTTCCATTCTCTTGCATTAATTCCTTCACTCACTTTTTAAATCTTTTTGTGCAAGTGCTCTCGTAGTTGAGCTTTGTGTTCTTAGTCTTATCAAACAAGCCGGTGTCCACACACTCCCATGTGCTAAAAATCCAATTCATCATCATGACCTCGCATGGTATCCCGTAAGGAAGAAATAGCCGTGAGATAAAAGATAGGGAGGGAAGTAGAGGGAGTGAAGGAGGGAGAGTGGGAAAAAGGTAAAAGAAAAGGAAGGAGAAGACGGTGGAATTCCAAGAAGAAAAAGAAAAAGGCTATCTCACATTCGAACTACGATGCCGCCGAAGAAAGCCCAAGGTGTAGCGGCGGGAGGGTCATCTCCCGGTATTCATGTGGATATCTCACCTCCAAGCCAGGTTTTTTCTTCTTGGTGTTAATTCGGTTTTAAGTCAATCATGCAAAGAAAAATTATTAAGGATAGATATATTTGTTCGAGTTATTTTAACGAAGGAGTTAGCTTATGAATGACAATGTATACAAATTAGCTTTCTTCAAATTGCATCAAGCATTATAAAACTATAGGCAAGATTAACCATTTACTATAGTAATATATTCCTAAAGTGTAGAAATTATATCTTGCACCATTAGTCTTATTCCTTTCGCAACGATTCATGGTAAATAGCTAAATTCAAGAAAGGTTTCTTCGATGCTCAAATTACTTGGGAGTTATCTTTGCTAGCTGCACATCTTAGCAAGGAAATTGTCGCTATTTGGCATGAGTTCATCTTTTAAGAAAACAGAAGTTAAATGTTAGGAATTAACAAGTATAAAAATTAGATATACGCATTCATTTGGAAAGAAAATGTAAAAGGGGACTGTTGGATGACACTCTATTAACACTTTTCCCTTCCTATTTGAGGTCTTGGGACTAATAAAGTGTGTATACACCAATTTCACAGCTAGGCCTTTTTGTCCCAAGAAGTATTTGTCGCTCTTTGTATCACCTTGGCATTATGCTATATGCCAAATTAAACTGTATTGATTGGGAAAGTTAATTGTCACAAGGATAGTAAAACCGTGACAAGAGGATTAAGATTACCTTCCAAAAGATAACCGAACCAATCTAAACATAGAAACATTCATACCCTAAACACTTGACTACTTCCCTTACCGTAGGGACAATAAATTCATAAAGATAAGAAACTAGGGTTTGTCCCTAAGCTTCTTAAATGAAGAAACCCTAGGCCTGACATACGTCAGCTTAAAGAATCTAAATAGATTATTCCATCGCAGGACTTGTGCAACATGTATGAAATCATTTTGTGATTGATTCACAAGGAGAAAAGGGAAAAAAAAAACCCTCAAGGACGGTAGATCCTTACGCAAGTTATGTTGCAAAAAGACGTATTTTTGGATATCCTTCTAAATAAGAAAAGTTGTAAAATAGAAACTAGCATATCTAAGGTACCTTAGGGTTAACCAAGTTGGGTATGCCCTACACGGGAATATAAGAGATCTTGCCAAGTTACAAGACACCTTGGGAACGAGTGCTGATACACTCAAAAAGGAAAGAACACTTCCTTAGCAGTTTGCCATACAACTGGGTTGATTAATGGAAATGTTTGTGCTTGCTAGAGATTTTAGGGCTCTGTTTGAATTATGAATTACAAATTAAATAAGTACCTATACTTCAGGTTAAAAGCCTGAAGGGAGAGGCAGCTTGAGTTACCCCCGACTGCCTGCCTGACCCTAACCAAGGGGGTTGTTGACCGCGCCGGGAACGTGGACCGAACCCGCCGCGAGAGGTCTTTCCGTTAAGCTCTACTTGGAGTAGGAGGACGCTTGGGTGCTAGGGGGGGCTCTGGCCGTAAATGTAATATTTCCGCACACTGTGTGCCGTAAATATTGACTTCCCGCACGTCGTGTAAATCTCGTGCAAAGATTATCACTAGTGCCAGCAGCTAATCTATAGCCACACGCGGGAAATGGAGACACTCCACCTTACGAAAATAAGGTCGGGGATTCAAACCGGCATAGCCGCGGGAAAACTCCCTCTTGGGAGGAGGATAAGGGGATAAAGGTGGAATTATTGCAAATTTTTTTATTATCTTCCCCAGCCGATGTGTGGCTGGGGGAAAGGGATGGGCTAGCATGAGGGAGGTGAGAGGGAGAGAGCCATGCAACTGACCACGTGGGGAGGTCCCCTCTCCCCCCTTAGGCTATAAGAACCCCCTCTTGGGGAGGAAGGAAGGGAGAAGGACAATGGGGGAGGACAGAAGGCTGTGGAAGGCCACGGTGGTGAAGGCGCCATGAGAGACGGACGTGCTGGAGGTCGCCAGGCTGCCGTGAAGGAGGGCGTGAGAGGGAGGAGGTGCCGGACATGAGAAGGAAGGGGTAGGTGTGAGAAGGGGGAGGCCGGACGTGAAGGGGAAGAGGGCGGCTGTGGGAAGGAGGAGGCCGCCGTCGCCAGCCGCCATGCTGCGCCCAGTCCGCTAGTCGCCACCACCGCCGCCTGACTGCCCAGTCCGCCGCCACGCCGAATCACTACCCCCCCCTCTGCCCAACGTGGCCACGTGCTGAGAGAAGCTTCGTTAAGAAGCTTCTCTAGGAAGCTTCTAAGGGGCTTCTTAAGCCCCCCTTCCCATTACATTGCCCATAGGTCTATCCACACACCCCCCGGGACTTTGAAGAGAAGGAGGCGACGAACCTTCTCACCGATTTTCCATAAGCCCTCTAGGCCGAGGGCTTGTAGAGAAGAAGAAGGGTCCTTAAACACCTTTCCACAATATCCTTAACCCTCGGGATTTTAAAGAATAAGAGAGGAAGCCCATAAAGGCCCTCCCACTAATCACTTACAAGGCCGGTCCTAGGATTTTTGGAAGAAGAAGAAGAACTCTAAAGCCCCATTCTTGCAAGGCCCATTCGCAAGAGCCCTTTTTCGCGAACATCATCGTAAGGCCCACAAAATCCTTCCTAAACCCGGAATTTCAAGGGGGACTAAAGCTCTCAAATCTCCATTGTCCAAGGGATCTCATAAGAACCCTAAGGCCTTCCCAAGTCAAATTCCGCAAGTCGGAACTTCGGTCAAGGAAGCCATATATCAAAGAGAATTGCGCATACAAGGGAGATGGACCAAGGTCATAAGACTGCAAGCCAAGGCCAAAAGTTGAAATCCACAAAGGCTAACTGGAGATCGAATTCGCGATGGCCTCTAAAAAGATCACAAGGTGCGATGCGGAAGGTTCATCTCCGAGTATACAAGTGGACATTTCCCGGAATTCACAAGTCCAGGTTTGATCTATTTGGATTCCACACAAAAGTATTGAATTAATCACGATAACTTCACGGATTAGGAAGCACTCATGCATGTTCGAATTCAACTAGTCAAGTTAAATGCAATTGGGACATGAATTGGCTATTTGAACATTATTAGAAATAGCTTAAGATTTGGAAATTGATCATTGGTACGTTCAAAGGAATGAATGAAAAGAGCATAAGGTGTCTATGAAATTGTAGGACCTTATCAGCAAGTTTCCTTTTTGTATATTCAAAAGTGACGAGCCTAGGACAACTATTGCCTCATTTGAAGGTTGAAATTATTGAGGTACACCTTTTTGCTAGGCATGGAAAGATTAATGGCATGTCCCGTTTTTGGATAGATCTTCCTTGTAATGATTCATGAGGAAAAGTTAACACCCATAAGATGTTTTTCGAAAAGGAATAGAAGGGCACGAAATGGATCTATGGACTTGCAAGAGGCATGATTATTTGATATAAGTCCTAGTAGGACCTAGGAAAGTTAGTGTCCAGATTATCAGGCATTTTTACTTTGCCAAGAAAGGATAGGGTTATTGTGAACCATGTGTTGCGTAGAAGCAGTGAATCGCATGTTTACACGTATAGGTGTAGTTGTAACTATTGATCTAGTTTATCACCTTTGGGAAAGGTTCATCCTTGTCGCAAGACAAGTATATTGTGTTGTCTAAATCACCTAAACCACAGGGATTCATATGGGCATGGTTCAGTCGATATGATAAGTATCCCAAGTGCTAACTAGGGTTTGGTGCGGCAAGAATTCGACCTAGTTTTACACTTGTTGCCAAGTTAAAACCGCAAACCCTAGGATCTTATACACATTCGGAATGTCGAGTCAATTGGGTGCTTATGCATAAAATGATCTAAGGTTTTATCCTAAGGATCACTCATACAAATGATGAAACTCCGATTGAGTTGGAAATTCCTAGGGCCGTGGGCCAATATAATTAGGAATGGATTGGGTAAGAAGATACCCTAAACCCTGCTACTCGGCTGGAGGTAATTCCGTGACCAGGAAACGCCATCCAATAGGTGGAATGATCCCGTGGAATAAATGCAACACATGTGGAAAAAGTTGCAACATCGTATAGACTGAGATTTGTCCACAAGAGAGTCTTGTCATTTCTTGAAATTATGTTGGCAAGTTATTGCGCTAGGATAACTTACAAAAAGGATGAGTAATCATCCTGTTACATCACTTTTCTTGGGGGATAATTGCCAAGGAAAAGGAAAGTTAGGTATTTGCCTGGAGGCAAATGACCAATCCATAAATTGAAGCGACATGGTCGCCAGGATTTACTATTACCTAAGGTATTGGTTAAGTTGGGTTAACAGGGTATGGCCCTAACCCAAGGATAAAAGGGTGAACAAACAGACCCTTGGGGATCTTGCCAAGTCGCAATTTGATCCCAGGTCGAATGCTGGATGCATTCGGAGAGAATGATTCACTTTTTAACAGTTGGCCAAATAAAACGACCACTGGAATTGATTGTGCTTGTAAAAGTTAGAAAGCACTGTTTGCATTGTTTGCTCAAGGAACTAAAGGATGAAAAGATATCTAAAGCTTTAGGTTGAAGCCTGAAGGGAGAGGCAGCTTCAGTTACCCCCGACTGCCTGCCTAACCCTAACCAAGGGGGTTGTTAGCCGCGCCGGGAACGTGGACCGAACCCGCCGTGAGAGGTCTCTCCGTTGAGTTCTGCTTGGAGCAGGAGGACGCTTGGGTGCCAGGGGGGGCTCTGGCTGTAAATCCCTCGCCTTCCAGGCCCTGCACAAGAGACTAACGTGACTCGGGATTGGATCTCGAGGCCCGCATACTAGTCTACGGGCGGAAACTTGGATTAGTGATCCCTGGTGGATTACTGGATAGCCTTCGGGCGGATTATGAATACGCCTACGGGCGGGAACTCCTTGTATTGCAAAGATAAAAGGATAAAATGATAATAAAGAAGTTGTTTGGCATTGTTTTCTTTATGTCCTGTGATAAGATTACGTGAAGGAACCAGTGCTTAACAGGGTTAATCAAGGAAGCTGTTTGTTATATGTCAAACTAATGTGGTAGGTAATTACATAACTAAAACAAACCGAGGAAAGTGCGGAGGATGGACCATGGGTCCGTCCTACGGATGGGTGGTCCCGGTTAGCCGGGAACTTTTCTCAAAGTCTTCGACGAGCAGCAGGTTAATCTTCAGCATCAAAGCGAATAACGAGGATGATGACCTAGACTTACATCCTACCCGATTTACGCTGTTTTAGGGGAACGGAATGGGACTATGCCTTATGGTAGAGAGGTCGAGCCTTGCATCCCTCTCGTTTCCCATTCTCCTTGAACCAAGTGCAGCGTGAATCCGCTTCGGACCTGGCGTTTCTGCGTAAAGTAGTTCGCTCGGGTCTGACGATAGTTGTTGCTAGCTAATGACCAAACAGGGAAACCCAAATTTAGGTCGATCCTAAGCGGGAACGGCCAGGATACTTCCGCTACGTGGCAGACTCGGGAAGACCTAGATTGCAAAACCCGTAACATTCCATGGGAGTGCCGGGCAGAGTTTTCTAGACATCCTTTCCGATGGACTGCTAAGACGTGTCCTGAATGGTTCTAGTGGACACGTTACAGTAAATCCCTCGTCTTTCGGGTCCTGCACAAGAGGCTAACGTGACTCGAGATTGGATGGTGAGACCCGCATACTAGTTGACGGGCGGAAGCTTGGAATAGTGATCCCTGGAGATTACTGGTTAGCCTTCGGGCAGATTATGGACAAGCCTACGGGTGGAACTTCTTGTAATTCAAAGATAAAATGATGAGATGTTAAAAGAACTTGCTTGATATTGTTTTTATATGTCACGTGATAAGATTATGTGAAGAAACCAGTGCTTAACAAGATTAATTAAAGAAGCTGATTATTATATGTTAAATTAATGTGTTAGATAATTACATAACTAAAACAAATCGAGGAAAGTGCGGAGGATGGGCCATGGGTCCGTCCTACGGTTGGGTGGTCCCAGTTAGCCGGGAACTTTTCTCAAAAATCTCGAGGAACAGCGGAATGATCATCATCATCAAAAAGAATAACGAGAACGATGACCTAGAGTTACGTCTTACCCAATTTACGCTGTTTTAGGGGAACGGAATGGGACTATGCCTTATGGCAGAGAGGTTGAGCTTTGCATCCTTCTCGTTTCCCATTCTCCTTGAACCAAGTGCAACGTGAATCTGCTTCGAACCTGGTGTTTCTGCGTAAAGTAGTTCGCTCGGGTCTGACGCTAGTTGCTGTTAGCTAATGACCCATTAGGAAAACCCTAATTCCGGTCGATCCTAAGTGGGAACGGCCAGGATACTTCTGCTACGTGGCAGACGCGGGAAGAACTAGATCGCAAAACCCGTAACATTCCATGGGAGTGCCGGGCGGAGCTTTCTAGACATCCTTTCCGATGGACTGCTAAGACGTGTCCTGGATAATACTATGGGACACGTTACAGTTGGTATTAGAGCCGACCAACAACGGAATTGTTTTTATGAGATCTCAATAAAATAAAGTAAAGAAATTGTTGCTGTCCAAACATTTCCTCATCTTCAATGCTGTCTTGCAGAACTATGAAGCGTGGAACAAGTTTTTGGTGTTTCGGGTCATGTTTATGGCTGCAATACATTCTCCGCTTTATAGACAAAGAATTGGGATGACGAACATCCTGGAGCAGATTTATAATCCATCACCTTTATACATAGAACGAAGATGGATAGGGTCTTCAGGAATCTACTACATAGCTGCCCACCGGTTTGCTTATCTACAGACCAACCTAAAGAGGATCAAGTGGTTGGAAGACTTGAAAGTCGTGAAGCTGTTCATTTTTGTGGAAGCTCACGTAAATTCGACTTTACATATTCAAGGTCGGAGGGTTGAAATGAACTCATATGTATATGAGGAAGTAACCTGTGTAATCCCAGCCAATAGGATTAAAGTGTTGGGCCGCCATGAGAAGTATGGATTCCAACGAAAAGGGTATCCTGAACTCCCAATGAATTATCGATTCCTAAAGATCCATGACCCAAAACCCTACTATTACACAGTTCCTGTAGACAAATACAATACAACGTTGTTCTCCCCAAACTGAATGTAATGATTGGATTATCATCACACGAGACGTTGTATAAGGCTACGCCTATGTAAATATAAATAAAGACTTCTTTTATCAATATCTGGCTGTGCATCAGAGTTGTTAAAAAGTTAAGTAGCTTCATGATTTACGAGATAGCTGAACTAAAGATAAGCTAACGTCAATTATCATATAATAACGTTAAGAAAACTTTTATCCAGGCACAACCCCAGGTACAGGTTCCAAATTCGCCCCCTACATCAAGTACTGCTGTGACCCAAGAGAAGAAGTTTCTCCTCAAGCAGATAAAGCCACCCGAGTTTAACGGGAGAGGCAAATTCGTCCAGTCTAACGCTGAAATTTGGATTGAATCTATGGAGGATTACTTTGAAGCAGCTGGTATTGCACCTACCAATCAAGCCATGCTCGCCAAGTTAAAACTCACTGGCGAAGCCAGACTTTGGTGGAAACAATGGTGCAGGGATCAAGGGACTTCAGAGGGGTCCGTTACCTGGGAGAAGTTGAAGAAAGCCGTGCAGAGGAGATATTTGCCACATGCATATCGTACTCAGAAAATGAATGAGTTCTACGAGCTAAAACAGCTAGGACTCACCCTTGACGCATACTACTCTAAATTTGTCTCACTCTTAAAGTATGCGCCACAGATGGACATGACACAGCAGGTGTCCAAATTTTGCGCGGGCTTAAATCCACCCGTAAATACCCGTCTCGAATCTATGCGTCCATCAGATCTTCAGGATGCACTCATTCGAGCGGCACCTATAATTAAGGAGGTGCAAGCTAGACCAAGGGGTAATAAAACTTGGTCCTATAATGACCCGAACAGAGGAGCATTCAGACCTCAAGTGAAGAGAGTTTAAGGTCACAATCAAGGACAAAGGAAGAAAGCAAGGACAAATAACGTCAACAACTTTGTTCCTACTCAAAGTAATGGCTGAAACCTCCGATGTTTCCATTGCAACGAACCCGGTCACTTCAAGAGGCAATGTCCCAAGCTCAGCGGGGAACATCGTCAAACGCCTTTCCAAGGTGCAGGCCGCGGTCAAGGAGCTGCCACCCGTGGAAGAGGAAGAACTGCCGGCATTGCCAATAGGCAAAGATGCGAAGAAGAAGAAGAGGAAGATCCGACTATGGAAGCAGAATTCGAAAGAGCGACAATCCATGCCGCTTTACACAAGAAAGGGCCGAATTGCCAGTTCTCGGTGATTCAAACACCGTCGGACTATCAAGGTAAAGGTTTCAAAACCTTGATTAATTGTGGCAGTACACATTCCTTTATCTCACCAGCATGTGCAAAAAGATTAGGAATAGCCACAGTAGAAGCACCTACCCTGCTTGTGGAATTAGCAAACGGTCGTGAGGTAACTTGTACCAGGAAAACTGCTAAGGAGGAATTCTTTCTGGGAGGAAAGAAAACCTCAGTCAAATTCAGAGTCATGAATTTAGGTATCCATGAGTGTCTACTCGGGATGGATTGGCTTAAGCCTAATGACGCCCACATCCACTGTGGAAAGGGTCAAGTTTCCTTTCGAAACTTTGAAAGGGAGTTTGTCACAACTCAAGGTGAGGCAGGAGTGCCAAGAATCCAATTAGCCAAAGTATCTCGGATCATAAAAGGAGTCAGAAAAGGATTACCCGTTTACATGATCAAACTCAACAAGTTAGATCAAAAGCAAGAGTCTCATGAAGGACCTTCTTGGCTAAAGGAATACGCTGACGTATTCCTTGAGGAATTGATTGAACTTCCACCTCCAAGAGAAGTAGATCATGAAATTAGGCTAGTGCCTGGAGCTGCACCAGTTGCAAAGAGACCTTATAGAATGTCCATACCTGAAGCAATTGAGTTGAAGGAACAGCTCAAGCAACTGTTGGATCAGGGTTACATCCGGCCTAGCAACTCACCGTGGGGAGCTCCAGTACTATTCTAGAAAAAGAAAGATGGGACACTTCGACTATGTATTGATTACCGAGGGTTGAATCAATCAACAGTCAAGAACAAGTATCCTATTTCTAGAATTGATGAGCTTCGCGATCGTCTTCAAGGTGCAAAGATCTTCTCCAAGATTGATCTCAGGTCAGGTTATTATCAGATAAGGATCAAGGAAGAAGATATTCCAAAAACGGCCTTCAATACAAGATATGGGCACTTTGAGTTCTTGGTTATGTCATTCGGGCTTACAAATGCACCTGCCACCTTTAATAGATTAATGCAGGATATTTTTAGACCATATCTTGATGATTTCGTGCTTGTCTTCTTCGATGACACTTTAGTCTATTCTAAATAGGAAGAAGATCATGAACCTCAACTGCGGATTGTCCTTGAGACAATGAGGTCTCATAAGCTGTATGCAAAAATGAAGAAGTGTGTATTCTTCAAGCGTCAGATTGAATATCTGGGATTCATAGTATCATCAGAGGGAATATCAGTAGACCCAACCAAAGTCAGAGATGTGCTTGAATGGCCAATACCAGTATCCGTCAAAGAAATACGTAGCTTTCTTGGCTTGATAGGATAGTATAGGGTCTTTATCAAAAACTATGCTTTGATTGCAGCACCTCTTACAGACTTACTAAAGAAGCAGAATTCCATTACATGGTCAACTTCCGAACAAAATAGCTTCGACAAATTGAAGCAAAGTTTGGTATCAGCACCTATTCTAAAACTTCCTGACCTCAATAAGGAGTTCGAGGTAGTAACCGATGCTAGCATTCTTGCCTTGGGGTGTGTACTTATGCAGGAAGGTCATCCAGTAGCATACTCTTCAAGGAAATTGAAGAGTTATGAAAATAATTATACCACGCATGATCTGGAATTATTAGCTGTCATCGATGCTCTAAAGCTTTGGAGACACTACCTGTTGGGTAATAAGTTTACTCTAGTAACCGATCATAAGAGTCTCAAATGGATTTTTACCCAGAACGAGCTCAACATGAGGCAACGTCGGTGGATCGAAGTATTGGAGGAATATGATTTTGAAATCAAGTACCGACCAGGGAAAGAGAATATAGTTGCCAATTCACTCAGTCGCAAGGCATTCCTAAATTCCCTAATCTTGCAGAATCCATCAACGGCTAGATCTCTGGCTACAAAGATATCTATGCCAAACAACCCTATACTTGAACTAGCTAGAGAGGAAGCATGCCATGATGTGACCTACCAAACAATGATAAAGGAAATATCTACCAAGGAGCAGAATCAGAAGTTGCAAGCTAAGTATCAGGAATTTTCCATTGATAATGGGCTTGTCTACTACAGAACAAGGCTGTGTATACCAACAAGCCAGTCACTTAAGCAGAAGATATTATGGGAAGCTCATGATTCTCCTTTCGCAGGACATCCTGGCTATGCAAAAACTCTTAATGCAGTTAGGAAGAGCTACCATTGGGAGAGGCTCAAAGGTGACATTCTCAAATATGTCACTGAATGTTTGTCTTGCCAACGTATCAAGGCCGAACATGTCATGATGCCAGGGAAACTGCAACCGCTTGACATTTCCCAAATGAAATGGGAATTCATCAGTATGGATTTTGTTGTGGGCTTACCCCAAGTCCAAGGAGGATACAATTCCATTATGGTTGTGGTTGACATGCTTACCAAGGTTGCACACCTGATTCCAGTAAAGACAAACTATAAAGCCTCCGACATTGCAAGATTGTTTATCAAGGAGATATTCAAGCTACATGGGTTACCTAAAAGAATCATTAGCGATCGAGATTCTCTCTTCACATCACACTTCTGAAGAGCTATCTTTGAAGCTATTGGGACTCAACTCTACTTTAGCACCGCCTACCATCCCCAAACGGATGGCCAAATAGAGCGAGTAAATCAAATCCTTGAGGATATGCTTAGGGCATACTGCTGTCGAGAGCCAAAGAGGTGGATTCAATACTTGCCATTAGTTGAATTTGCCTACAATGCTTCTTACCAGCAGAGCATTCAAATGACCCCTTCCAGGCATTGTATGGTCATGATTGTCGAAGTCCCCTAAACTTTTCTGATCCAACTCTAAGAGTTGAAGCTTCAAGACAAATGTTGAAGGACATGGATGATCAAATAAGGTCAATAAGACAAGACATACAAGCAGCCAAGGATAGACAAAAGGCATATGCAGATTTGAAACGTCAAGAAAGAGTCTTCGAAGAAGGAGACATGGTCTTCATTCGGGTACGCCCTAAAAAGAGTTCTCTATCCCTAGGAGAATGCAAGAAGCTAAGTCCAAGGTATTGTGGGCCGTATTAAATCCTCAAATGCCTAGGACCCAATGCTTATAGATTGCAACTCCCTGAGAACCTAAAGGTTCACAATGTATTCCATATCAGCCTATTGAAAAAATATGTACCCAATCCTAATCATGTACTTGATGACCAACAAATTGTAATGCCTAGTCAAGGAGTCCTTGAACTAAGGACAGAAAGGATCTTAGATGTTAGGGAAAGACAGTTAAGATCTAGAACCTTGAAAGAATGCCTTGTCCAGTGGAAAGATTATCCCGAAGAGGATGCCACTTGGGTAGATGAAGGCACTCTCAACCATCAATATCCCCAGTTTATCTTGAGATGAGGACGTCTCGATTCCTCCAAGGGGGAGAGAATGTAATATTCTGCGTGGAAAAAAAAATGGGACTTACGGAAATTTTTTTAATTCCCCCCCTTATCCCTCCAGCCGACTGACGAGCTGGAGGGGGAGGGAAATAGAAGGAGCTGTAAGCTCCTTGGTGGAGCCTGTGGAGGGAGGGAGGACATGTGAGCCGACACGCCATGAGGAAAGATCCCCCTCCCTCCACTATTTAAATGAGGGGAGGGAGCTGCTGTATAGGGAGAGGTAGGTGTTGCCGTGCTGCATGAAGAGTAAGGGAGGAAGCCGCAGACGTTGCCGCACTGGAGAAGGTGCCGCTGGGGAAGCCATTAGCCGCCGCGGACTAGGGGACGCATCGCCTGTGGCGTTGAAAGCCGCCGCCGTGCCATCGTCCCTCTTCCACGAAGCTTCTTTAAAGAAGCTTCTAAGGGGGCTTCCTTAAGCCCCCCTTCCCACTAATCCCCCCTAAGCCCTTATTACCCCCCTCTCGGGTTTTTAATTTCCCCTCTAAGGCCTTGTTTCCCCCCCCCCCCCCCCCCGCATTTTAAATCCCCCTTAAGGCCTTGTTTCCCCGCCCCTCCCGGGCTTTAAATCCCCATTAAGGCCTTGTCCCCCCCCCCCCCCCCCACTCCCGGGCTTTAAATTCCCCTTAAGGCCTTCTTTCCCCCCCCCCTCCCGAGTATAATTCCCCCTAAGGCCTTGTTTTTCCCCCTCCGGATTTTTTAAAATCCCCCTTAAGCCCTTGCCCTTTTCCCCTCCTCATAGCTCTTTAGACTATTCAAGTCACAACCATAGACCTACTTTGTCCTTAGGCTACCTTGCAGACTTCCATTCTCTTGCATTAATTCCTTCACTCACTTTTTAAATCTTTTTGTGCAAGTGCTCTCGTAGTTGAGCTTTGTGTTCTTAGTCTTATCAAACAAGCCGGTGTCCACACACTCCCATGTCCTAGGAATTCCAAGAAGAAAAAGGAAAAGGCTATCTCACATTCGAACTACGATGCCGCCGAGGAAAGCCCAAGGTGTAGCGGCGGGAGGGTCATCTCCCGGTATCCATGTGGATATCTCACCTCCAAGCCAGGTTTTTTCTTCTTGGTGTTAATTCGGTTTTAAGTCAATCATGCAAAGAAAAATTGTTAAGGATAGATATATTTGTTCGAGTTATTTTAACGAAGGAGTTAGCTTATGAATGACAATGTATACAAATTAGCTTTCTTCAAATTGCATCAAGCATTATAAAATTATAGGCAAGATTAACCATTTACTATAGAAATATATTCCTAAAGTGTAGAAATTATATCTTGCACCATTAGTCTTATTCCTTTCACAACGATTCATGGTAAATAGCTAAATTCAAGAAAGGTTTCTTCGATGCTCAAATTACTTAGGAGTTATCTATGCTAGCTGCACATCTTAGCAAGGAAATTGTCGCTATTTGGCATGAGTTCATCTTTTAAGAAAACGGAAGTTAAATGTTAGGAATTAACAAGTATAAAAATTAGATATACGCATTCATTTGGAAAGAAAATGTAAAAGGGGACTGCTGGATGACACTCTATTAACACTTTTCCCTTACTATTTGAGGTCTTGGGACTAATAAAGTGTGTATACACCAATTTCACAGCTAGGCCTTTTTGTCCCAAGGAGTATTTGTCGCTCTTTGTATCACCTTGGCATTATGCTATATGCCAAATTAAACTATATTGATTGGGAAAGTTAATTGTCACAAGGATAGTAAAACCGTGACAAGAGGATTAAGATTACCTTCCAAAAGATAACCGAACCAATCTAAACATAGAAACATTCATACCCTAAACACTTGACTACTTCCCTTACCGTAGGGACAATAAATTCATAAAGATAAGAAACTAGGGTTTGTCCCTAAGCTTCTTAAATGAAGAAACCCTAGGCCTGACATACGTCAGCTTAAAGAATCTAAACAGATTATTCCATCGCAGGACTTGTGCAATATGTATGAAATCATTTTGTGATTGATTCACAAGGAGAAAAGGGAAAAAAAAAAACCCACAAGGATGGCAGATCCTTACGCAAGTTATCTTGCAAAAAGACGTATTTTTGGATATCCTTCTAAATAAGAAAAGTTGTAAAATAGAAACTAGCATATCTAAGGTACCTTAGGGTTAACCAAGTTGGGTATGCCCTACACGGGAATATAAGAGATCTTGCCAAGTTACAAGACACCTTGGGAACGAGTGTTGATACACTCAAAAAGGAAAGAACACTTCCTTAGCAGTTTGCCATACAACTGGGTTGATTAATGGAAATGTTTGTGCTTGCTAGAGATTTTAGGGCTCTGTTTAAATTATGAATTACAAATTAAATAAGTACCTATACTTCAGGTTAAAAGCCTGAAGGGAGAGGCAGCTTTAGTTACCCCCGACTGCCTGCCTGACCCTAACCCAGGGAGTTGTTGACCGCGCCGCGAATGTGGACCGAACCTGCTGCGAGAGGTCTTTCCGTTAAGCTCTACTTGGAGTAGGAGGACACTTGGGTGCCAGGGGGGGCTCTGGCCGTAAATCCCTTGCCTTCCGGGTCCTGCACAAGAGGCTAACGTGACTCGGGATTGGATCGCGAGGCCCGCATACTAGTTGAGGGGCGGAAGCTTGGAATAGTGATCCCTAGAGATTACTGGTTTGCCTTTCGGTAGATTATGGACAAGCCTACGAGCGGAACTTCTTGTAATTCAAAGATAAAATGATGAGATGTTAAAAGAACTTGCTTGATATTGTTTTTATATGTCACGTGATAAGATTACATGAAGAAACCAGTGCTTAACAAGATTAATTAAAGAAGCTGATTGTTATATGTCAAATTAATGTGTTAGATAATTACATAACTAAAACAAACCGAGGAAAGTGCGGAGGATGGGCCCTGGGTCCGTCCTACGGTTGGGTGGTCCCGGTTAGCCGGGAACTTTTCTCAAAAATATCGACGAACAGCGGAATGATCATCATCATCAAAAAGAATAACGAGAACGATGACCTAGAGTTACATCTTACCCGATTTACGCTGTTTTAGAGGAACGGAATGGGACTATGCCTTATGGTAGAGAGGTTGAGCTTTGCATCCTTCTCGTTTCCCATTCTCCTTGAACCAAGTGCAGCGTGAATCCGCTTCGGACCAAGCGTTTCTGCGTAAAGTAGTTCGCTCGGATCTGACGCTAGTTGCTGTTAGCTAATGACCCATTAGGAAAACCCTAATTTTGGTCGATCCTAAGTGGGAACGGCCAGGATAGGCAAGGGTGGTCCATCATCTTGGGAGTGGTAGCCATAGGACTTATCTGGAGGACTTTGTAAGTTTTTCTTTTCTTATTCTCTCTTTTTTTTTTGCAATATCGCTTGTAATATAGAGGCAGGGGTGGTCCATCATCTTGGGAGTGGTAGCCATAGGACTTATCTAGAGGACTTTGTAAGTTTTTCTTTTGTTATTCTCGCTTTCTTTTTTGCAATATCGCTTGTATTGTCAATCATATTTCAAACAATTGTATTTTGTTTTCTTTGGAGCACTCTATTACAAACTGTGATTCCATCGGGCCTAGAGACTTGCTATGCAAAGCCCAAAAATTCACTCCTCTTTTTTATACATAGTTACTATTTTTATTAAAATGCATTATGTATGGTAGAGTGATGTATAGTTGTTTTTCTTGCAAACATTGTTCGATGCACCTTTGTGTTGGAATGAGCTTTCAAATGGCGAGGATCTATTGCTCGCACTTAGATTCGTGGAGCGCACATCCTCTTACTTTTTGGTCCTGTGATTTATGCATACATATTCTATGTACTATGTTATTATCATCCTTTGTATATTGCCATGATTCCATGAGTTTTCATCAGTGATCTTGTATTTATTCTATGTATCAGTTTTGTGGGTTTAAGTATATTTCACGCTCATTTTGATGACCATTGCACACTTAAAATGTAATCCATTTGTAGAATATAAATACAACACACAAAATTTTTTTCTCTATATAATCGTCACTATTAGCATCGCAAATTTACTATACATGTCGCTATTGGCATTGCAAACCGTCACTATTGGTGTCGGTATATGCACCAATTTTGGGATCAATTTTGCGATGCTAATACTAATGCAAATACCAATGCCCATACCAATGCTAATAGCGATGTTTCATGAAGACGCTAATACCAACGCGTTTAGCGATGACATGGAAAAAAAAAATTATGAACATTTTCATTGCTTTGAATGTCAATATGAGGCGTGTATCTTGTAGTGTTTCTTGCTATCCACTCAGTATTCCTACAAATCTTGTATTCTTAGGGAAGATAATCTAGGAAAGTGATAGTGTGATATTGTTCTAATAAAAATGTACAAGGGACCTCATACCATTGTGAATGGGTTAGGGGTGTCATGAAGGTGTTGATACTTCAAGAATTTCCACCATACCCTATACATTATGTATTTGAAAAATTGACTAGTTTCTCAACTCAAGATTCTCTATGGTCTCTCTCCAAGTGTAAGGATCACAAAGCATGTGGGAGGTTCACAAAGCATGCTGAGTAAGTAGTTGAATGCATTGCTTCCAAAGTGTGCAAAAGCTAGCATGAAAATATCGTTTTAGGCCCATTGTAAGAGGGGTAACCTTGTTGGATAGTGGTTTAATGAGAGAATATGTGCTACTAGGAAAGAGGACTATTATAGGACTAGATGTGTGGTTGAGCTTGTATTTAGTGTGAATCTCATTCCCTAACCCATCTCCTAAGATAGTTTATCTTGTTTGATTAATTTTGTTCAAAGTTTTTGGCAATGTTATTGAAACCATATGATTCTCCCTTCAATTATTACAATCCTTCCAAGCTCAAGGATGATTCAATGTGAACTAGACAACCAAATAATGAAATGCTTGAAAGGAGATTGTTTTGGTAAGATTCCTTTGTTAATGCAAACATAAAGGTTGGTGTTGTGAACTATCTTTCAAGTCCCTAAAATATTTCTCTTTTAGCCCTCTACATCAAACTTGTAGCCCGTGACAATAGTGAACCAAGATTGAGTAAAATGAGGCCAATATTTTCCTTGATTTAGGGTAGAAAAGCACGCATAATAGTGGTAACAATCTTATTAGTAGTTCCCTACTATCATTTACCCTTGAGTACACTATTCTTAGACTTTATAGATTAGCTCTCTTCTATCTCCTCATTCTTCCATTCTCACAGTCTACTCCAAGTGGTTTCCTCAAAGTGATAGATACCCTCAACTTAAGGACACTCTACATATGCTTCTATTTTAGATACATACAACCATAGGATATGACTTAGGATATATCATATTTATCAACCTCCCCCTCAAGATCAGAATGATCTTACGTACATAAGACTCCAAGTGCATTCTTGAAGTACTCAAACTTATCTCTACCTAATGCTTTGGTAAAGATATTAGCAACTTGGTCATTTTTTTTCACATGGACTAAGTCAATCTCTCCATCAATGACTTTTTCTCTAATGAAGTGATATTGCACTTCTATGTGTTTTGTCCTTGCATGGTAGAAAGGATTTTTTGCTGACATAATGTTGCTAACATTGTCACAATACATAATGACTCCACTATCAATCTCTATCCCCATGTCATATAAGATCAATCTCAGTCATGCCTACTCACATGTTGCCAATGCGATGCCTCTATACTCAACTTTAGTTCTTGATAGAGCAACTGTAGGTTGCTTCTTACTGCTCCAACTTACCATGACTGATCCAATTGAGAATGCATAGTCACTAGTAGATCTTCTATCCATAGAGCTACCTGCCCAGTCTGCATTTGAGTATCCAAACAATGTAGGCTTCATCCCTTTTTCAAAAAACAACCCATAGCCAAATGTCTTCTTCACATACCTAAGAGCTCTTCACACCACATCCAAATGTGATTTGCATGGTTTTTGCATAAACTCACTTATCAATCCAATAGCATAACTCAAGTTTGGTCTTGTAATGGTCAAGTAGATAAGACTACCAACCATCTTTCTGAACATAGTGACATCCTCAACATAAGGTCCATCATCCATCAACTTAACATTTTGATCCAATGGTGTATCAACTGGTTTGAATCTTGTCATGCCATATTTTTCCAACATCTCCAATGCATATTGCCTTTGTATCAGCCATATACCATAAAGTGTGCCAATAACCTCAATACCCAAGAAGTATCTCAACAAACCAAGGTCCTTTATATCAAACTCTTTATGTAACCCATGATTGACTTCAACAATCTCCTTCTCAAGTGTACCTGTAATAATGAGATCATCAACATAGATGACAACAACAACCATACCATCTTCTCTATGCCTCACATAAAGTGAATACTCAGCTTTGCTCTACTGAAATCCCATACTGCATCAGAATTTGTTGATTCTATCACACCATGCTCTTGGTGATTGCTTCAATCCATATAAAGCCTTCTTCAAGCTGCATACATAATGTGGGTATTTTGGATCTATACACTTCCTCTTCTAAGTTGCCATTCAAAAATGCAATTTTCACATCCATTTGATAAAGATTCAAACCATAGATAGAAGCCAAGGCAATCACCAATCTCACTGTCGTCATTTTAGCTACTCGACTGAATGTTTCTTCATAATCCAAACCATAAGTTTGTGCATATCCTTTTGCAACCAACCTTGCTTTATACCTCTCAAGGAAACATCACCTTATAAAACCATTTACATGTAATGGATTTCTTGCCATGAGGTAATTTCACCAAATCCCAAGTCTTTTTTTACCTTAGTGCATCCATCTCTTCATCCATTGCTTTTCTCCACTCTTTGCTCTCTACTGCTTCTTGAAAGCAAGTACGCTCCACATATTGTACATAAGAAACCATGTATGCATAATGCATCTTCATGAACCCATTATAAGTTAATGTATCAATGAGATACCTTACCGTTTTTGACCTTCTCAATTGAGGTCCACTACCATGTGTCTCAACTGATCTAGCATGTGGTGGAACATACTTTCTTGCACTTCTAGTGCCAGGTGTTTTAACTTGCAAAATGCCATACTCATCATCTATAGATTCATCTTGTGAACTTTTAGCCATAGGTCTCTTTCGTTTCGCAATTTCTGCACTCCTTTGTGCACTTCTCAACCTACCACTCCATGGATTATAATTGCCACTGCAACAATCTCTTGAGTCTTGAAGCATCTTATGTTACAAGTATATATATCATCTCTCACTTGAGTTGGGTCTCACCTATATATACTAACTCTACATCAATATGAATCATTCTTTTGGGAGCATGTCTTGTGTATCTCTCTCGTACTCTCTCTCTCTCTCACAACATGGTATTAGAGCTATGGATGCATAGAAACAACAAGGAAAATAAGTTGTTTCATTGCTTATACTTGATTGAATTCTTTGCACAAGTGATGATTTGATACATGAACTTGTTCAAATTAGAAGTATTAGTTAATTTTGTCTTTAAAAACAAATCTAGGTCTGGGTGCGTAGCTCTCGTCGTGCTCTCAAATCCTGTCAAAACCTGATGCCAGGAGGCATATTCCACGGTGGATTCCGTAAAATTTTATTACCAGGGCTCATACACAAAGTGGATTCTTTGTGCGAAAAGTCGATGGGGACGCCTATCCTTTTCGGGCGTTTTGTTAATTTAATGTGTAAGTGGGTGATTCCATAGCGGGTGATTTCGCAAAATACATATTTAAATTAATAAACGTTTATGAGTTTAGAGTGCGCACTCGTAATAAATTAAGGTTAGGATTGATTTCTAACCAATTTATTTTTTGTAGCTGAAGGCTACTAGGTATTCACTTTTGTCGATTTAATTGTATTATTTTTCTAACAATTGTGAATGCTTTAGTTGATGTGTAGAGCAAACAATGATGGCATTGGGAAGCATTAGAGGATAGAGTGTATTCAAATTATCATCAATTTTTTATGGGCGGATATCTTAGGCATGGCGCCCATATTTTATCGCGCTTAATTACTAAAGCGCTTAGTGGCACAAAAGCAAATGCAAAAGCTAAAGGGTGCTATTTTGTAAATTGGGCTATTTCTTGAGCTTGAAGATGAATAATATATAAAAATACATGCTTTGTGGAGCGCTCACACAAGGCATGGGGGGAGATTGCACCCAATTGGTCTCTTGTTCATGTCGTGTAAGCTTTCTTCATTAGTTTTTGTGTAAAAAGTAGAGTTCTTTTGTTCTTGGGGACCTTCTGACGCTCACTACGCGCGCATACGGTGACTGATCTGTGCACCAGTTGTATCAGAGCGAAGTTGAGATCGAGAGCTTCCAATCACTTACCATCTGACATGAAGACGGAGCTTCTGGAATGATCGAGCTCTATAGTTAGTCTCGTGGCAAATGGTCGATACCAACATGTTCGTGGCAGTCAAGAATCCCTTGATGTATACTCAGAACGCGAGGGACCAGCCTGTGTAAGCGAAGGACCATGCGGACAGTTCCTTCATCAAGTCGTTGATTACAGATAAGAAATTATCCTCCATAGCTTCAAAGCTTTCAAAGCTTTAAGGATAAGTTATAAGCTTCAAAAAAAGAAGCTTATTAAAAGCTTCCTGAATTGTTTTATTCCGCCTGCGGCGGCAGTATGAACTGGCCACTGTCGACGCTGATGAAAAGCTCCTGAGGTCCTTTAAATCCAAGCTAAGTCATAAAGACTTAAAACTCCAAGTCCTCCAAGTTCCTCAAGTCACTAAGTTCATCAAAGTTATCTTCAATAGCTATCATAAAGGCGGTTCATACTCAGCAACACACAAATCAGTCTACTATCCTCTGGAAACCCCTGTTCACACCTGTGAACTGACAGAAGCAGATTACATGAATTAATCATCTATACGCAGTCTATACACAAAATTACTTTCTTGGAAGACGGTTGTGACAACGAATTTCGCAATCATAAAAGAGAAATACTACAAAAGCTGAAATTATATATATATATATATATATATATATATATATACATATATATATACAAGCCTTGTAAACCCGCCTTTGAGCTACGCTCATCCCGCTAACAAGGTTTCGAGTGTGTGAGGTCTTTTGGAATTTTGCAGGATGACTGATCACGATCTTATGGCTGAAGGTGATTTACCCAAACCAACAATAGAGCAAAAGTTGGATTTGATTATGATGCAACTTCAAGAGGAACGAAGAGCATGACAAGCTTTGCAAGCTCAATTGGCCAATCTGCAAAACGATCTACCACCGACCAAGATGGATCGTAACTTGAAGATCTTATATGACGTACCATCGATGCAACACTTGAAGCCCAATCTATTCGGAAAGAAACAAAGATAAGTAAAAGAAACTTCAAATTTTGTACTTTCAATGGATCATGCGATGGAAAGAATGTTCTTGCTTTTATCAGTCAATTTGATGATTACTTCCATGAAGAAACATATGCTGAGAAAGACAAAATTAAATGTGTCACTAACCATTTAGTTGACCGAGCATCCTTATGGTGGACTGTGGTCCGCAAAAGCGTTGATTGTCCCACTACTTGGGAGACTTTCCAAATGAAATTTTTACAGAATTTCATTCCTCCTCAATTCCACGAAAAAGCAATCAAGCAATGGGATCTTCTACAACAAAGGGATCACGAACCTATTTCCCAATACACTAAACGTTTTTGGAATGCCCTATTGCAACTACGTATGCTCGAAGATGTACCTGAAGCAACTCATAAACACAAGTTTATGTCTGGCCTACTTGGACATTTCTATGGGGAAGTCAATATGTTCAAGCCAACAACGCTTGAAGATGCAATTTCCTTGGCCCATGACACTGAAAACAATATTCGCGAACGAGACAAGCGACCACAACAATTCCCAACTAATGGTAACTTTGGTTCCAAACAATTCAATTGAAATTTTCAAAGATTCAATCAAATTCGTTTTCTTTAATTTTCATTCCGTAAATCTTGGACACAACCACCTACTTTGCCATCAAACACAAATCCAAACCCTAAGCCATCTCTACCGTCAAATCCCAACATTCCTAAACTTCCTGCCATTACCAATAATGTATCCAAAGTAAAACCCATAGTTTGTTACAAATACCAATTGTCAATCCAAAAATCCATCCGTTCATATCAATTATTTAGGAGCAATAGAAGATGAAGAACGTTGTCGAAGGGTTTTCGAAAGCAATGTCGCAACCACAGAGGTTCTTGAGAAATTCCAAGATGAAAGATCAAGCGAAACAAATAATCAAGACGAATATGATGCCAGGGTTTAAGTGTATTACAATTTTTGGTTCAAGTACAAGTAACAAGACGGAGCAACCAAAAGCCTCGCAAGAAAACCACTTTATGTTATAAATCAGAATACAAGAACATCAGATATGTCATCCAGTCGTCAAGAGAATATCTTCAAAATAGACTCTTCTTCAACTGATAGATCAGCTAGTTTGTGTCTTTAGTGTAGCACTAAAGTCAGTGTCAGTGGATTGAGGGAGAGCACATTGGGGTAAAAGAAGCTCACTCAAAGGAATAAGATTGGGCTGACAGCGTAAGATAATTGCTTCTCCATAATCAGGTTTAAGGGTGATTCCGTGTCTTATGCCCTGCATGATGTCATCATCTACAAACTCAATGTCTTCATTATCACCTTTCAACCAGAGAGTTTCTCACACATGTCAAATTCTGTATCCAAATTGTAATTTAGCAGTGGTGGAATCCATAAGGTAATGAAGAATCATATTCTTTATCAATTCATGAAGTAGTTTCTTCTCATATCCCTTGCAATTGATGTAAAGGTAGCTCCATAATGTTTGAATAAAGAAGAGTTCAAGATCGTCTGAATATGCCACGAGTTCCACCAATTACGAATGCAATCTGTCCCTGCAAAAACCATATTGATGAAAACGACGAGCCAGTTTACACATTCATGGTTGTCCAAGAGATGGCGGCATGAAACCAAAGGGGAAGTATAAGAGTGAAAGATTGGCTTAGACATTTCTGCTATACAGAGCAAGAAGACAATCAATATAGACTTGTAGCCAGTCGGGATACACGTTATCTGCAATGCGAGGACAACAAAAAATCATTGCGTCTCAAATGACTGTTCTAAGCCCGAGCTCTTCTCCTTCTCATCCTTGAAGCTTCATCTCTCGAACTTCTTCATCCGCCTTTGATCTCATCTTTACCCTCTGTGTCAGTCTCATCTTCATCGTCTTCAACTTCTCCTCTGTCGTCTTGCAGGTCGGCGTTTCCTTTGGCTCTCTGTGGCAGCACGTTGACGGCTTCGTCGTCACCTTGAACTTCTTCGCTGTTGATCTATAATTGTCTCCATGTTGTTGAGCAAGCCCTTCGTTATCTGCTATTGCCCGTCGTCTCAGTAATTCCACCGGTCTTCTACTGCTACGTCGTCTCCTTGTCTCCCGTCGGCCTTCGTCACTTGAGCCTTCAGTGCCTCAAGAGGAGCCGTAGTGTCGTGCTGGCCATGGCTTCGTCTAGCCTCTCGTCTACCTCCGAGGATCAAAAGCAGGACCAAAGGCCGGAGTACAAGAAGGAATCATCATGCGGAGTACAAGTTTCCCCTTCCGACAATGCAGACTTCCTCCTACATCACAGCAACGTCATCCTCGTCGTGACCTTCTGCGTTGTCTCTCTGCTTCATCACCTTCTACATTTTCTTCAGAGCTCTTCTTCGTTGTCACTGCAACTTTGTCACTTTCTTCTTCATCTTCTGCTCTTTCGTCATAGCAACTTCTTCCGCTAGCCTCCGTCAATCCTCTTCAGAGCTCTTCCTCTTCACGGACTTCTGCGTTCCTCATCCTCTTCCCCATTCGTCCCTTCGTCGTCGTAATCCCCCTCCGTTGCTTTTTTTCCTTTCTTTTTATCTTCCTCCTTTTCTTGGCTTAATGCCCCTTTGATTAGCTTTCTCATCTTCGTTTTTGAAGCTTGCCTCCCTTTTCGGATTTCCCTCCTTTTTATTTAACCGGTAGCATTTACTATTTTATGTACATCATGGTAATGAGCTACCACAGAACGAAGGTCCTCCACTTCTTTAGAATAGTTGCCAAATTGAAATTCACCCTCACTTTCTCCGTTGCCTGAGAAGTCGAATCATGCTACCACTATGCGTATCCATCTTGGTGAAGTGGGCAAAACAAACACCACCAACAACAATGTGCACCAAAAAGAACCCACCTCACACACACAATCTCACCAATTGTATGTACTGATGATGCCTTTCATTTGATTTCAATGGCAAATACTCCAAAAAGGAGCACCTGAATTGTCTTCTCACTCGCATACCACAAAGGGCCATTGACACCATACTCCCATGTAACATTAGAGCTTTGCAAAATAGTAGCTGCCCAAGTCCACTGTGATACAATGACACTCACAATCAAGCCTGACTTGATGCTCCTACTAGTTGTATTGCACCATTCTGAGGTGTGCTAAACATCAAGCATACATTTGGCAAACATATCTACCAATATACTTTGACTTGCATCTCTTGGAATTATTTTAGTACTTCCTCACAAAGCCCATATTCGGCATATCTTGAAATAAGTGTAGCCCATGAGATTGCATCTCGAGTTTCCAATCCATCAAAAACCTTATTCTTCTCCATCTTCGGCATAGAATGGAAGAGCAAGCATAACAACTAAGTATGTACAAAGTAACAAATCTCATGCACAACTTTTGGGTGGTTTCACACCTCGAATGCGCAGCAATACGACATCCACCCCCTCTAATCCTGCGCATCCTCCGGATGGGCCAACTACCCATGATCATTATCATCAAGATCCACAAACATATCAATCTCTTCATTATGCATTTCCGGTAGATCAACAAGATATCCAGCCATATCATCTGTCTCTTCCATTGGAGTTTCTTGTCGTTGCTCTTCTCTCGAAAATTCTTCCAATGCATAATCCTCATCATCTCTTTTCTTGAAAATCTTGATTCTTTTCCCAACAATAGGCACTCTAAGCATTGTTTCATCCAATTCTGTCAACTCATATGTTGCATTGTCAAAGACATGTCTGACTATGTACGGCCCAAACCATCTTTTCATCATCTTTCAAAAAATCTGCAATAACTTCCTCATTTTCCGCATGGTTCTAGTGTGGCTCTCATCCCAAAATAGTTTCTACCCCTTTCGAAACAGCTGATAAAAACAATCTGCTATGTGTGCAAAATGGGGTGTCCAAGTCATGTAAAACACACAAGCTCCAATGAATCTCTGTATCTCTGAAGTGGTAGAACAATACTCCATAATATTGCCTATAAAATCCACCTTCTTATCCACAGTCTTGTATTTCGTGTCAACCCTGGCTTCATTATGCCCTTCTGCATTACATAAATCTTGCTGTAAATCAGCAATTCTGCACTCCAATGGCTGAATATTCTCAGCCCTCTGCTCTATGGACTGCATAGAAACAGCCCCAAACTCTGAATGCTGAAATATTTCAGCAATAAACTCTGTTGGCTGAAAATTTTCAGCCCTCTGCCTCTCTGAAAGCTGATCATAACCAGCTGGAAACTCTGTTTGCTGAATTTCTTCAGCACTCAACACTCTTTGCTGAGTTTCCTCAGCCTCTGACTCAATCTGTGAGATAAAATCTGCAATTTCATGAAACATGTCCAGGGACTGCACTAATACATTACCATGACAATTCAGCATATCAGTTTTCAGCATATCTCCCATCTCTGCCATCGTATCTGCACAAATCACACTGTCATACATACCATCTATGTGCTCATCATCCTCCAAAATTCCTGCATTTTTCAAAATTTTCTCCTTCCTGCATATATACTGCCTGGCAGCTCTAGGCAACCTAGAAGTCTTCTGATAACTCATTGAACTGTTTGCTGAAATCCCAACATAACCGGAGGAGAAAACACTGCTGCTGCCAGGAGGCGAGAACTCCAATCTCCTCTCCTCTGTACCACCGTCGTCTCGCGAAACGGCGGTACCTAATGAAAACCCGAATCCCTCACAGTGGGTAAGGGTGCATCTCTGAGAGTATCCCTGTTTCTAACATGGTTCACACATACAGTCATAAACTGAACTGCTCTCATACCATCTTTACTGCGAATCCGTGCATAAGCAGATCCATCATCCATGACCTTTGTCTCCATGCGCATCTCTGTAATGAATGGCTGACCAAGAATTATGGGATACGAGCATGAATCCTGCACAAAGAAATGAAAATCCTCCTCTACATCACCAATAGAAACTCTGACACTAGGGCAAGCAGCATATAAATCACCTGCAGTGTTATTGGCGGCTCTCATACGCCACCCATGCTCTACATCCATAGGCCATCTGTTACTCTCATAAACTCCACGAACAATGAGATTAATCTCTGAACCATGATCAACCAATGCAACATAAGGCACCTGTTTTTCTCCAACCTTTACCATCGTCTCTGTAGTTGCCCTAGCCCAATGGCTCCGCAAAAAGTGACTACGCAGTATCAAAACAGGCTCATCAATTTCAGCATAATGCATAGGCTGAACCCTCTTCTCTACCTGCGGCAAAACAGAAGCATTATCAACCATAACCTCATCATCATCCTCATCCAACTCTCCAATCAAAACTCCCTGTGCATCAGTGGTTGACAATGCATGTCTTTTCCTCTTCAGGACCTCCTGAAACTGATCCTGAAACTCTCTTTTTGAGATGCCCAAAATCTCGGAAATAGTAAAAGTCACCTCACTGCCAAGTATCTTATCATTAAAGATTTTCTTCATGTCTGTAGATGTCTCAATATCGGACATCAATCTGAATCCTGGCTGTTTTCTCTCTCTAGGCTCTTGCCTCTTTTCCCTCTTTTGAGCATCCTCCATCTGTCGATCTGGCCCTGATCGTGAAGACGGTCCTGTAGTAGGTGGAGTAACAAACTCACCCCCTCTAGTCTTCTTGGCTGCACTTGGATTGTCTTCATCCCTCTTACACTTCTCCTCAAAAAATACATCTGCACCATGAGATTTAGCCAAATAAGCATAAATAGAATACCTGTCAACAGGTGAGTCCCATCCTGTCTCTGATCTGATGCTAGAGCCTGCGCTAGTCAAAACAGTTTGCTGAATTTTCCCCTTGTTTGCAGTCTCCATAGCATAAGTCCATAGTGCGGACTGAGTCTCCGATCCCTTCTCAATCTGTACTCCATATGCAGAAGCATCACCTCTAGCCGTCACATAAGAAATACGCGCAGCCATATCCTCCACTAACTTCTTCATTCCACCTTTACCAAAGTTGGTAGCAAGTGGAGCTCCTGTCTCAGTCAACCAAATCTTACCATCTTGCCCCCAATATACCAAATTCTGCCTCCTTGCATCCTGGAAAGAGTCACAATCCCTGCAATGCTGATGCTCTGTACTATCACACCAAATACATCTCCGATCTCTCCTAGGTGCACTAGGAGCACTCCTAGGTGCAATAGGAGCACTAGAAGAAGTAGCAGGCGCAGTCGAAGCAAACTGCTCCTTCAACTTACCCACCAACTCCGCTTTGACTGACTCAAGTGTCAAATCTGTGATTCCTTTGATTATGTCATCAAGAGAAGTAGGCACGGATGGAGCGGATGGTTTTGGAGCAGAAGGTGTAGGCATCGGTCGTGGAACAGGAGGAATAGGTGGAGTAGAAACAGTAGGCACTGGCATAGGCCAAGAAACTGGCTGAGGAGGAGAAGAAATAACAGGGATAGAAGTAGGCATAGGAACAGATGATGGTGTAGGTTTCATGGAACCATTCTGTAGGCGAGTCTTCCATATCCTTCTCTTGGTCAATGTCGAAACTGCATCCTGAGCATCCTGCCAATCAGTTTTAAGACCCATAGGCTTCGTGCGATCTTCAAGAAGCTCACCCAATTCTTCTTGAAGAGCAGGATCTGCAGCTTGCAAGAAAAGTTCAACTTTTTCAACATCTAATGCTCTTTGTTCAATGGCATCAAGCTGACTATACCTTTCTTCGAATTCTCGAATCAACTCCGAAGCAGCAAGACCTTTGTTTGGCATGTAGACCCACTCTCGGAATGACCGCCGAGTAGCCATACCAAAGTCCTCAAGGAAGTATTCTTCTTTCAAGGCTTTCTTAAAATCTTGCCAATGTGTATTTTGAATAAACAAATCAGTCACTTTTGTTCTCAAAGCAGGTGTGACAAGACGAAGGAAGTACTTACTCATAAGTCCAGCAGGAGCTCCAAAAAACCCCATCTTGATCTCATATGTCTTCAAATATGCTGAAACATTACGCCCGTCAAATAGCTTCTTCTCACTCTCAACTGCTTCAATAGCCTTAGTCGCGCTGTTTGCATTCTCCTGCTCCGAATAGAGTTGCCTTTGCTGAGACAACTGCTGTTGATGCAATTGTTGTTGCTGCTGCATATACATTTGTGTTTGCTGATTTTGGAGCTGCATATACATGGACATATTCTGCAAAATCTGTTTTAGATCCTCCGTTGAAGTACTGGACGCAGCAGTCATAGATGGAGCTGAAGTAGAGGCAGCAGGAGTTGTAGAGGAAGCTTAAATAGAGGCTGAAGTGTCTCCCATCCTGAAATTTCTGCGACGCTTTCACGTCGGGTTCACCAAAGATGTCGAAGGGTTTTCGAAAGCAATGTCGCAACCACAGAGGTTCTTGAGAAATTCCAAGATGAAAGATCAAGCGAAACAAATAATCAAGACGAATATGATGCCAGGGTTTAAGTGTATTACAATTTTTGGTTCAAGTACAAGTAACAAGACGGAGCAACCAAAAGCCTCGCAAGAAAACCACTTTATGTTATAAATCAGAATACAAGAACATCAGATATGTCATCCAGTCGTCAAGAGAATATCTTCAAAATAGACTCTTCTTCAACTGATAGATCAGCTAGTTTGTGTCTTTAGTGTAGCACTAAAGTCAGTGTCAGTGGATTGAGGGAGAGCACATTGGGGTAAAAGAAGCTCACTCAAAGGAATAAGATTGGGCTGACAGCGTAAGATAATTGCTTCTCCATAATCAGGTTTAAGGGTGATTCCGTGTCTTATGCCCTGCATGATGTCATCATCTACAAACTCAATGTCTTCATTATCACCTTTCAACCAGAGAGTTTCTCACACATGTCAAATTCTGTATCCAAATTGTAATTTAGCAGTGGTGGAATCCATAAGGTAATGAAGAATCATATTCTTTATCAATTCATGAAGTAGTTTCTTCTCATATCCCTTGCAATTGATGTAAAGGTAGCTCCATAATGTTTGAATAAAGAAGAGTTCAAGATCGTCTGAATATGCCACGAGTTCCACCAATTACGAATGCAATCTGTCCCTGCAAAAACCATATTGATGAAAACGACGAGCCAGTTTACACATTCATGGTTGTCCAAGAGATGGCGGCATGAAACCAAAGGGGAAGTATAAGAGTGAAAGATTGGCTTAGACATTTCTGCTATACAGAGCAAGAAGACAATCAATATAGACTTGTAGCCAGCCGGGATACACGTTATCTGCAATGCGAGGACAACAGAAAATCATTGCGTCTCAAATGACTGTTCTAAGCCCGAGCTCTTCTCCTTCTCATCCTTGAAGCTTCATCTCTCGAACTTCTTCATCCGCCTTTGATCTCATCTTTACCCTCTGTGTCAGTCTCATCTTCATCGTCTTCAACTTCTCCTCTGTCGTCTTGCAGGTTGGCGTTTCCTTTGGCTCTCTGTGGCAGCACGTTGACGGCTTCGTCGTCACCTTGAACTTCTTCGCTGTTGATCTATAATTGTCTCCATGTTGTTGAGCAAGCCCTTCGTTATCTGCTATTGCCCGTCGTCTCAGTAATTCCACCGGTCTTCTACTGCTACGTCGTCTCCTTGTCTCCCGTCGGCCTTCGTCACTTGAGCCTTCAGTGCCTCAAGAGGAGCCGTAGTGTCGTGCTGGCCATGGCTTCGTCTAGCCTCTCGTCTACCTCCGAGGATCAAAAGCAGGACCAAAGGCCGGAGTACAAGAAGGAATCATCATGCGGAGTACAAGTTTCCCCTTCCGACAATGCAGACTTCCTCCTACATCACAGCAACGTCATCCTCGTCGTGACCTTCTGCGTTGTCTCTCTGCTTCATCACCTTCTACATTTTCTTCAGAGCTCTTCTTCGTTGTCACTGCAACTTTGTCACTTTCTTCTTCATCTTCTGCTCTTTCGTCATAGCAACTTCTTCCGCTAGCCTCCGTCAATCCTCTTCAGAGCTCTTCCTCTTCACGGACTTCTGCGTTCCTCATCCTCTTCCCCATTCGTCCCTTCGTCGTCGTAATCCCCCTCCGTTGCTTTTTTTCCTTTCTTTTTATCTTCCTCCTTTTCTTGGCTTAATGCCCCTTTGATTAGCTTTCTCATCTTCGTTTTTGAAGCTTGCCTCCCTTTTCGGATTTCCCTCCTTTTTATTTAACCGGTAGCATTTACTATTTTATGTACATCATGGTAATGAGCTACCACAGAACGAAGGTCCTCCACTTCTTTAGAATAGTTGCCAAATTGAAATTCACCCTCACTTTCTCCGTTGCCTGAGAAGTCGAATCATGCTACCACTATGCGTATCCATCTTGGTGAAGTGGGCAAAACAAACACCACCAACAACAATGTGCACCAAAAAGAACCCACCTCACACACACAATCTCACCAATTGTATGTACTGATGATGCCTTTCATTTGATTTCAATGGCAAATACTCCAAAAAGGAGCACCTGAATTGTCTTCTCACTCGCATACCACAAAGGGCCATTGACACCATACTCCCATGTAACATTAGAGCTTTGCAAAATAGTAGCTGCCCAAGTCCACTGTGATACAATGACACTCACAATCAAGCCTGACTTGATGCTCCTACTAGTTGTATTGCACCATTCTGAGGTGTGCTAAACATCAAGCATACATTTGGCAAACATATCTACCAATATACTTTGACTTGCATCTCTTGGAATTATTTTAGTACTTCCTCACAAAGCCCATATTCGGCATATCTTGAAATAAGTGTAGCCCATGAGATTGCATCTCGAGTTTCCAATCCATCAAAAACCTTATTCTTCTCCATCTTCGGCATAGAATGAAAGAGCAAGCATAACAACTAAGTATGTACAAAGTAACAAATCTCATGCACAACTTTTGGGTGGTTTCACACCTCGAATGCGCAGCAATACGACAACGTGAAGAGATGCCGGACTTTACGGAAGACGATGATGACATTGGTACTACTTCGGATACTTTGCCAAGTATACCAACTCCCCATTCCTTGTTAACAATGAAATTTTTTGTGCATGGTAAAGAAAAGACTATTTTACATGATGATGGGAGCACACATGACTTTATTTCTGCAAAATTAGTCAAAGAATTGAATTTACAAACTATTTCTACACATTATCGCATCAAGGCTGCATTCTTAGGTACGAGATATAATGGAACACAAGAGGTGCATAATTTAGAAATTAAAATTAGTGAATATACTGAACAAAGAAATTTCTTAGTTGTACCTTTGCAGTCTAGTGACATTATCCTAGAAATGCCTTGGTGTCATCAATACAATCCTAGAAATGCCTTGGCGTCATCAATACAATTCTAGAAATGCCTTGGCGTCATCAATACAATCCTAGAAATGCCTTGGCGTCATCAATACAATCCAGATATAGATTATTCTACGCATTCAATTAAAATCTCTATGGCTAGTAATTCTTTGTCATAGGTAGAATATTTAAGTTCAGATGGTTTGAGTTTGCAGCTAGAGTAAGCTATGGGATGAGAATCTTGCATAAGGACTGCTCCTATTCCAGATCCACTAGCATCAGTAACTACTAAAAAGAATGGTCTATTGAAGTCAAGTAATTGTAATACAGGAGCATGAGTTAAATCATGTTTCAACAAATCAAAGGACTTTTGTTGATTATCAAACCAGTTATACACAATACCCTTCTTTAAGAGATTTGTCAAAGGTAATGCAAGTAATGAGAAATTCCTCACAAATTTTCTGTGAAAGCTAGCAAGACCTAGAAAAGAACATAATTCATGCACATTTTTGGGTATGGGCCAATTTAAGATTGCCTCTATCCTTTTAGGGTCGACTTTAATACCTTCTGATGAAATAATATGTCCTAGATATTCAATTTCTGTTTGGAAGAATTCACTCTTTTTTGGATTAGCATATAATTGATTGTCTTTTAATAACCTAAAAACTAAAGACAAATGTTCATAATGCTCATTCTCATTTTTACTGAAAACTAATATATCATCAAAGAAAACAATGACACAATGCTGATGTTTCAGAAATATGCGATTCATCATACGACTGAATGCGGCTGGTGCATTAGTTAAACCGAAAGGCATAACCAAAAATTCATAGTGTCCAAATTGTGTTCTAAATGCAGTTTTGAATATATCAGATTTGTCCAATCTTACTTGATGATATCCAGATTTAAGATCTGTCTTACTGAATATGGCAGATCCTTGTAGCTTATCCATAAGATCATCTACCCTAGGAATCAGGTATCTATTCTTAACTGTAATTTTATTTAGGGTACGATAATCAATGCACATGCTGCGATAAGTATTATTTTTCTTCTTCACTAATAAGACAGGTGCACCAAATGGAGAACTACTAGGTTGAATTAACACTATAGGATATAGGCCTTATACCGGCGTTTAAAGCAACAAAAATGCAGATAATAAAATTTGCCCCCGTTGTCGCAAAAAGCGTCGTTATTGGCGACGCCATAGAATAGTCGATATCACTGTGGCTATCAGCATCAGTATTGGCGTCAATACTGACGCTGATAGCGATGGTTTGCGATGTATATAACGATGCCAATAACGACGCGAGCAATAAAATTTGCGATGCTAATAGAGACGATAACAGGGATTTGTTTTTTTGGTGGTAGGGCAGTATGAGAGCCATACAAAATAGTTTCACTTACAAAGTCCTCCAAATATTTCGTGTGGCCACCACTCCCAAGATGATGGACCACTCTGACCTCGAGTCGTGCCCTCGCTGCCTCGCGCTACTGACTCCAACGTCTTGGAGAATCTTTAGCCTCCTCCCTCAATCGATGCCAGTCGTTTGCATCTAACCACTCGGGCTTTGCAACCCCACTCTTGATTGCCTTGCATGCATCGGATCGTCTATGTGACATGTATGCACGCATGCAATCCATCATCCAGCCCATAGAGAATCTATCTACTGAGGCTGGCACCGGAAACTCCTCGTGCAAGGATGCTACTATGTAGTCTTTGCTCCCCTCCAGTATGTTCTTCCAATGATCCAAGACGTTGTGCCGAAAAACTTGTTGGCACAACTCTCTCATGTGAGCCATCACTCTCCTCCCCTCATCATTCATGATGATGGCTCTTGACCTACTATCGACTAGATATCCATAACCCCCTGGAGTCTGCCTAAGATGGGTCCTCTCCCATCTACGTCCACGCTCCTCGGCATATCCAGGAGACCCCTCTGCATCCGGTGTACCAACCGGGGTAATATCTCTCGGAGTGGCACCCACAGGGGTGCCACCTGCTGACGGCTGAGCAAAAGCCAGAGTAACTGGAGTAGATGTCCCTACAGGTATGACAAATCCCTGAGGTGACGCAACTCCAGCTGAACGATGAGAAGAAGATATTGTGTCCGTGTCTTCACAGCATCCACCTGAGCTTGAGCCATGCTCCCTAGAAGGGCCACTAGAGCGAGGAGTCGTACCTGTATCTTGTGTCGACCACAGGCTCACTGTCTTTGTATATCTATAGTATCCCCCTGATCGCGATGCACTCCCTCCCTCTGGCCAAAGTCGTGAGTGTTGAGCTCGTATGCTCGAAGCCGAAGCATCCGATCGCGCTGAAGTAGATCTAGCAGAGCGCCTTGACGAAGACCGAGACAACTCTTGGTCTGCCATCTCTCTGAATCTCGCGATCTAGTCTAGAGACATGCATGCGAAGATGTCTTGTAACTCCTCATCGCTCATCCGTCAACTCATCCTAAAAATGTCACCTGCATAGATAATAAATGATGTTAGAATAATCAATTTAAATCATACAAAGCCCAGTAATATAAATCATTTTTAAAAAAATCTTACTTAAAATGCATATCTTATGTACCCTTATAAGCAATTGGTCAACAAATTGAGTAAGTGGATACTCCAAGTATGAAGTATCTTATGGTCCCATGTTAATTTCCTGACACAACTCCGCATACATTGGAAGGTCGATAGACATGTCACCACAAAAGAATAAGTCCACCTCATTCTCAAAGAATTCTTGGACTCCTATATTTCCATCATGGTTAGCCGATGTTGGATCCAAGCTTTCGACGACCTCCACCCCTTGCAATATTGACCCCTTTATTTGTATATTATCTTCATCTATGCTCAGAACATCGCTTTGATCATATACTCTCGCACTTTGGGGAGTTGAAGGTATACCATACTACCATCGAGGTTGTCGGGGGTCTGGATAGAAGATTAACTATTCACAAACATGTACAAGAGAGTTCAAACCATTGTGACATAAACCATGTCGTAATACAATTAACAAGTAAATGAGTCTATGCACCTGTTCACAATGGGCAAGCAACACAAAGGTGTCGCACAAATCTGTCCATTTTTTTTCGGAATCTATTTTGAGAAATCCAGATGGACCTCGTCGAATTGTTGCTCCAGCTCCTCCAAGTACCACTTTGAATCACTGCACATCAAATAGTATCATGGAGAAGCTACGGTAATCTACCGTAACAATACTTTGCAAGTTCCCAAAATACTCCATCTCATCCACAACTGTGTTTGGATCCGTTGCTCATCACCGGCTCTCTTGCTTAAACCTTGTCATGATACCACAATCCATTGTGGAGCGCATTTTGTCAATACGCTCCACGCGAAAATGCCGTCCGCACGACCACGCTGCACTATATATTTTGTATTGTACATTGAAACACTCAAATTAGATGTCACATATAAAATTTGGATACGACATATTCCAAACCCCTCATCACCTTTGGACTACATCCCCTCGAGAATTCCTACTCCTCCATTGAGACCTCTGTCCATTCGCGAGACGCTGCGGTCAAAGCTCCATGCAACCATCGCGTTGACATAAACCGCGGCATCTCCTCCATACTTTTGGGATATCGAATCGGTCGATGATGTGTACTTAGGGTTTAAAGATAAATGAGTCAAACTATTGTTACATTCATTGGAGGACCTTGAGACAAGTAAAAAACTCATTGGTCTCTATTCTACATTTGGCCTTGATAAAGCTTAAACAACCTTGAACATATCACCTTTAACCATAACACAACTCGATGTTAATACAAGAGAGTTCGAGTGCCGTTTTTTCAAGACAAGAACCTTCGACTAAAGGCTAACAAGCTAGGACAGCTACCATCCGAGAACTATCAAATATAGATCCAAATTGCATAATTTCTTGCTCCAATCACATAGAAGTGGGGTCGAAAAGAATGTATTCCCTATCCCTAGGAGGATATTAGAAATTTTTGCCAATGCAAGAAGGACAAACGCTAAACGTCAAAGATAGGGACTCCACCTTAGCAGATGTCCCGAGCACTCGCCTACACCATTGTTTGAGGCTTATAAATTGAGGAACACTGCTTGTAAAAATATTGTATAACCGCAAACTCATAAAAGAAATGGTAATAATGAATCAGGTTGAACTTTTGGAAGGCGTGCCAAACCACTCCCAACTGGCTGCCAACCTAGCCAAGGGGGTTCTAAATAGCCTAGACAGGAATGTGGACCGAACCTGCCACGAGAGGTCTCTCCGCCAGTTGGATTGAATGTAGGAGGATACTTACATGCTAGGGGGGGCTCTAGTTGTACATTCCCTGCCTCTAGGTCCTAGTCAAACGATCTGCATGACTTGAGACAGATTCTGGAGGGCCCCTGTTACTAGTGCAAGGACGGAATCTTGAAGGAAATAAGGGGCATCCTCACGGATTGTGGAATTTGTCCCTTTCCAACAAGACTTGTATCTCAGTTAAAATGCTAATATTAAGTTTACTTCCAAGGAATCTGTCTGAAATTATTTTCGTGTCAGTGCCATAATATTACGTAAGAAAACCCTATCCCCCCCGATAGGCTTAATTAAGAAAACTGTTTTTAAATGTCACACATGAATGTGGTGGCTAATTAGATAACTAAAGTATGCTCATTGAGAGAAGGGGGTGGGCAAAAACCCCCAACGGGGTCTATCCTATATGGAAGGGTGGTCCCACAGAACTGGGAGGATTCTCACAAGATTTTATCATCTTTTAGCCTTTAGGCAGTATGGTTTAGTACCCGATTCATGCCGTTTTAGGGGACTGGAATGGGATTATGCCCTATGGGTAGAGAGATGGAGCGACACATCCCTCTCGTTTCTCCTTCTTCTTAAACCAAGTGGGGTATGGATCTGCTTTGGATTGGGTAACTCTGTGTAAAGTAGATTGTCCAAGAGACCTTTGACCGCTAGGGACTCAAGCTTCAGGTTGATCCTAGTGGATTCGGCTGCAAATATTCTGTTGTGAGGCATACTCGGCAAGCCCTAGGTGACAAACCCCGTGACATTCCATGGGAGTGCCGGGCGGCGACGCTTAGATTCGTTTCTCGATGGACTGCCAAAACATGCTTGGACAACCAATAGATGGGCACGTTGCATAATGAAATCACCTCCATGACAAGTTTTCTTCGAATATGCACCATGAGCCCAATAATGAGACTTTTTATACCTTGTGTGCTTCACATTTCTAAAGACTCATATTTTTCCAAATACTATGATCCATGAGTATATAATATGTATTATAAAGGTATGGAGCATTGACATTAGATTTGGAGTGTCAATGTGATTAAATATGAAAGAATGTGCAAGTAATAGAGTTGAAGGTGTACCATGTAGTGGATAATGTTGGTTTTTTCCCATACATTGACACCTACCTTTTTAAAATCATTGGCATTATATAAAATTAAGCTTCAGTGGAATGATCGATTGATGGTTTTAGCATTATACATACTAACTAGGAAAAAGAATCCCAAACGTCTTTTGCCCACATGTATTCTTAGGACTAGGATCTCTTTCAAATTTGTACTACATTTGCAAAAATCATTCCACAAATTTCACTTTAACTTTGATGGCTTACCAATCATATTACTTAGGAATCTCTTTGCCTACATTTTACTCATTGATATTTTTTGTGCTATGTTATAAGTTTTGTTTGCTATTTTTTATTTTTCATGAATTGAATATGTGCAAATTTAAAATAAATAGAAAACAAATCCAAAATAGTAATACTTAGAAAGTATTGAGATTTTTATTCTCAAAGGAGACGTTTCGATAATACAAATCTAATAAAAATTACTAAAAGTGTTGATTTTTCATGCATAACCATTGCACTGCAAAATTGTCTTTTCTTGACCGAGTGTGAGTTATATCCAAACCATTTAGGTATAAGAATCATAAGGGATTTAAGGTGAGGAAGAGTGAAATAATTATAATGATTTGTGAAACAAGTGTATGATGAAAGCAATGTTCCGAGCTTAGATGAGAACAATATGCAAATGGAGGGGTCGGTCTTGCAAGGGGTGGAGGTCAAAGATGGCTTGGAGCCTGTAGAGGAGGCAGAATCCGATAATGATGATGGAAAGACAAGAGGCTAAGAATTCTTTGAGAGTAAGGTGGACTCATCCTTTTGTGGTGACCTATCTATCACTTGCAGCATCCGCCTACTCAATTCGTTAATGATGTGCTTATAAGGATACTCTAGATTATGCATTTTAAGTAACACCATTTTTTAAAGAGTTTTATTACAGTGCTTTGCTTGAATCTTTATATTGATTATGCTAGCATCACTTTTTGTCTGTGTAAGTGACCTTTGATGATATTTGGAGAGCATGATGAGCTGAGGGATGAGCGACGAGAAGTTACAAGAGATATTCACACGTATGTCTCCAGATCAGTTTGCTCAATTCAAAGATATGGCAGGCCAGGAGGTGTCTCAAACACCTTCAGGCTATTCCATTAGATCTACTTTAGCACGCTCTGATGCTTTGATTTTCAGTAGATGAGGTCGACGCTCCAAACTAGGCCCATCCAAAGGGACTAGTTTTGCAAGATGCTGTAGAGATGTGGATGCGATGAGCGTGTGGTCAGCTCGAGATACAAGTGCTACTCCTTGTTCTCGTACACATTTGAGAGAGAGTGGCAGCTCAAGTGGTTGTTGTGGAGGCACCGATGTAGTGTCTCCATCTCGTCGTTCTGGTGGAGTTGCATCACCTGTAGGATTTGTCACACCTATGGAGACATTTACTCTACTGATTCTCTAGCTTTTGCTTAACGGTCTGCAAATGGCACCCCTATGGGTGCTACTCGGAGATATACCACCCCCATGGGTATACCAAATGTACAGGGGTCTCATGGTTATGCCCAGGAGTGCGATCATAGGTGGGAGAAGACACATCGTAGACATACCCTAGAGGGGTATTGATATCTTCTAGATGAAAGAACAGGAGCCGTGATCATGAATGATGAGGGGAGGAGGGTGATGTCTCGTATGAGAGAGTTGTGCAAATAGGTTTTTTGGCACAACGTCTTGGACCATTGGAAGAACATACCCGAGAGGAGCAAGGACTACATAGTAGCATCCTTGTATGAGTTTCTAGAACAACCCACCACGATAGAGAGGTTTTACACATGTTGAATGATGGAGTGCATGCGTGCATACATGTCACACAAATGATTAGACACATGCAAGGCACTCAAGAGTGGTGCCTCAAAGCTTGAGTGGCTAGACACAAATTACTAACAAAGACTCAGGGAGCAGGCTACAGATTCTCTAGGAGGTTGGCGATAGCAGCAGGAGATAGTAGGCCACAACCATTAGGGCCAAAAAGTTTCAAAAATGGCACTTGTAAGAAAATGATTAAGTTACTAATTAGTTGAGGTTTTAAAATAATGAACCCTCCAAATTTGGCCATTCAGACGTAATTAATGAGAGAATTTAGTATTCATTTAAGAGTTCATCCATTAAATGCCTAAGGATGTTAACTCATGTGAGAGGCCAATTTTTGGCCATTATTCTTTCTTTTTGAATATTCTACTATCACGTTTCCCACCAAAATCACGCTTCATTTTTCATCTGCATTCATTTGAATCATCGTTCTCTCCTCTTCACTTTATTTCTTAGTTCTTAAAGCAGATTTTACTCTGTCGTAAAATTTCTCACCAAAATCACATCTGGTTCTTACCAGTAGTCTGCATTGGTCTCCCTTCGTCGCCTTTCACAAAATCTTGAGAAGGTGATCAACAATCAAAAGAGTCTGTCTCTACACATAGGATTAATACCACTTACTTGCCGATTGAGCTATAGAGATATGGTCCTCCATGGACCTGAGACAAGATCATCTCGTTAGTTTTTAGCAGACCCAACTAGGTTGGGACATCCAAGCCGCATCTTTACTTTGACCCCTAAGACATCCATTCTGTAAGATTTTGTTTCAACTAAATCCATGCTTTTTCTTCAATTTCTTCAATTTGATTCATAAGAAAATGGGTAAAAGAGTCCCATGGTATTGATACAGATTGGTAGGGATAGATATACTAGGATAATCCTTAAGCTAATAGAATAGAAAGTGAAAAATTTCACCTTGATCTTGGCACTTAAAAATAGAATATCTTCATTATACAGTGTTGTAATATCAACTTTTTAGCAAGCACTAATGGATAAGACAAGGATAATATATTATAATTAGAAGAAATGAAGTACTTTGATTTCTGGGAGATAAAAATATTTACCTAGTAATAGATTAAAAATGTTTATTATTCAACTTTTAATCTCTTAAAATATAAAAAACATTAAACAAGTAATAGATAGAAGTATTAGTGATATTGTGTATCATATCAACTTTAGGACTAAGACGATTTTATGTGTGCAGGATGCTTCGAAGAATATAAAGGATACAACTTCTTACTTGATATTAGCTCTTGGGATTCTCATCATACCCTCAACTATGATTAGCACTATGGGGTTTCAAGTTTCAATATCCTCAAGTGTGATTCTTATTAGCACTATCAGATTTCAATACCTAAATGGTGGCTTGATGTCATGGGATGATACTACTCATGCTATCATATCCTAGCAAATCTCTTAAGACCTCTTCCCTTGATTTGTAAGAAGAAATAGAAAGGACTTGACTCTATTTCTTTCTCTTAGAACTGTGATTCTAATGCAGACTGATTTTATAATTGAAAGCATCACTACATTATTGATGCTTTATTCTTGTATATCTTTTTTCATGATGATATGCCATGAATACCCAACCCTCCTATTCACACCATATCATGATGGCCCAACCCCCCTATTAATGCCATATCATGATGGTCTATTTTTTTGTGGCCTTGAGGAGAAGGGAAAACCCTAACCCCAAAAAAGTATTAAAAAATCACAAAAAATCTCCCATCATGATATGGCGTGAATAGGGGGGTTGGGTCATCATGTAACCCCCCCCATTCAAGCCATATCATGATGGCTTTTTTTTGTGATTTCTTTATGCTTTTTTTGGGTTAGAGTTTTCCCTTTCCCTCAAGACCATTCCCACTCAGCTCCTCTTATCCTCTCTAGCATTAGGAAGATTCACATGTATACACTCTCAATACCTCCTTCCCTTCCTCCCCCTCCTCCCCCCTCTCAATGCCGTATTGGATTACAAAGCATGACAAGATGCTCCCCCTTAATCCACAAAAAGATGTCTTTATAAATCAAGCTATAATAAAATGCAATGTATATTCTTTCTCCTTGACTTGGAAGGCTCACTTCCTTGAGCAGAAGAGGATCTAGATTGATTTGTTGGTTAATTAAGTACTCTAGGGGAGATTGGAACCTTAACAGTTGTCTGCTTTGTCCTTGTCATCATTGTTGCACTTGAGAAAATGACAGGAAGAGTTAAAAAAAACTATTTACTGGTATGGTCGATACGACATGGAGAGGATCAGCTGATATGACACAAGAGCAGCAAAGCCAAATTTTTGCAGGGTCATATTCGCACTGTATCGTGGAGCAGCTCATACGGTGTGAGCATGGCAAAGCATAATGTTTGGTACTATACTTCTCGCTCCGTATCTTGCATTACTTGATATGGCATGAGAGTGGCACAACAAAATCTCCTTAGGGATCCTCCTCGCTCCGTATCGTGAAGGAGTAAACATGCGCATGCAAAGTACACTCCTCTCCCCTGTAATGACTTATTTTTTGTGAGACTTTAAACCCATTAATTTAAAAAAAAAAACCCATAAGGTTATAAGGCTTTGGAAAACAATAGAAAAATTTTAAGATTTTTTTGAGCTCGTTTGCTATTTTAAAACTATTTTTAGTAAAAAATGGCCTAAAAATGATTTAAAAATCACAAAAAAATCACCCAAAAATAGCATATCATGATATGGCACGAAAAAGGGGTGTTCAAGGTGCATGCAAAAAAGTGGTGTTAGAGGACCTTGAACACTCCTTTTTCGCATCATATCATGATATGCTATTTTCAGATGATTTTTAGGTCATTTTTAACTAAAAACAGTTTTAAAATAGCAAACGAGCTGAAAAAAATATTTGAAAATTTTTGAAAATTTTTTAGAGCCTAATAACCTTATGGAAAGTTTTTGAAATTTTTTTGATGGGTTTAAGGTCTCACAAAAAATAAGTCATTACAGGGGGGCTGTACTTTGCACGCACATATTTACTTCTCCACGATATGGAGCGAGGACTCCTCCTATGGAGATTTCGTTGTGCCACTCTCGCACCATATCAGGTCATCGAGGATATGGAGTGAGAAGTATAATACCTAACATTATGCTTTTCCACGCTCATGACGTATCAGCTGCTCCATGATACGGCGCGAATAGGACCCTGTGAAGATTTGGCTTTGCTGCTCTCCCATCGTATCAACTTATCCTCTCCATGTCGTATCGATCATACCAGCGAATAGTTTTTTATTACTCTTCCTATCATTTTCTGATGCCAGGAGGCATATTCCACGGTGGATTCCGTGAGGTTTTACGGTGGATTCCGTAAACTTAGATGACCGGGGCTCATACGCAAAGAGGATTCTTTGTGCGAGAAGTTGATGGGGACGCCTGTCCTTTTCGGGCGTTTCATTAATTTAGTGTGTACATGGGTGATTCCATAGCGGGTGATTCCGCAAAATGCATATTAAATTAATAAACGTTTATGAGTTTAGAGTGCGCACTCGTAATAAATTAAGGTTAGGATTTATTTCTAATCAGTTGATTTATTTATGTAGCTGAAGACTGCTAGGTATTCACTTTTGTCGGTTTAATTGTGTTATTTTACTAACGATTGTGAATGCTTCAGTTGATGTGTAGAGATAGCAGCAGTGGCGGAGGAAAGCATTGGAGTCTAGCGGGTTTCCGATTTTTCGACTATATTTTGATAGGCGCCACGCCTATATTTTGATTATGTCTATAGAGACATCGATTATTTATTATTATTTTGTATGCGCTTATGCGCCTGGATATGTTATTTTTATTTGGACATTGAGATTGGGCGTGCCAGACTCTTTGGGCACCGTCCATTAGCTTTATTTTCCTATTTTTGGTAGAAAGCAAACTCAAAAGCTAAAAGCTTGTCATATTTTTGTAATTGGGCTATTTTTGAGCAAAAAGATTGAAAATATATATTAAATACATGCTTTGTGAAGCGCTCACACAAGGCATGGGGGAGATTCAACCCAATTTGTCTCTTGTCTCATGTCGTGCTTGCTTTCACATTGGTTTTTGTGCTAAAAAGTAGAGTGCTTTGTTCTTGGGGACCTTTGGGAATTCATTACGTGAGCTACCTGCGTCCGATCTGCGCACCAGTGGTATCAGAGCGGAGCAGAGATCAAGGGCTTCCAATCGCTACCAATCTCGGGCGAAGGCGGAGCTCCAGGAACAAACGGCCTCTACAGTCAATCTTGTCGCGAACTGTCGATACAGGCAGACTTCTGGCGATCAAGAACCCCTATTTCTACTGTCAGATCGCGAAGGACCACTCTCTGTCGGCAGAGGACCACTCCCTCAACTCCATGAACAAGTCGTGATGAAACTGTGAGAAAAGCTCTTAATCCTATTAATCAAAAGCTTAATCATAAAGCTTAAGGGTATTAGAGAAGCTTAATTGCTTCAAAAATCTCATCGTGATCAACAAGAGAAGGCCCGAAAATTGCGCGCAGAGAAAACGGCCCCCCCCCCCACGATTGAAAAACGGCGGCCTCTGTCCACTTACTTAAGCTTATTAAGCTTAAAGCTTAACTAATTAAGCTTAAATCCTTCTATACTCTGCAAGTTCTACTGGGCAGATAAGTCTGCAAACTCTCGGTCACGCACTCCAGAAGACAAGTTTCGCAAGTCGACACTAATCAAGTACTGCAAGTCCTGCAAATCAGCTAAGTTCAGCAAGTCAACAACCCTGCAAGTCTGTTAAGTCTGCAACTCTGCAAGTCAGACTAAATCAGAACTGACTAACGCTCGAAACTCCTAGAAGACTTGTTCGTTTGCAAAAACTCAGAACTGGAAAGTTGTTCGCAGCAAGCTGTTCTACCTATCTACAAGTTCGTTGAAGTACTTTCAGCAAATGGAGACAGAAATATTTCAGAATTTCTGAAAATTGAAGAAGAAAATACCCAAAATACATAGCCTTGTAACCCCAAATTTGAGCTACGCTCATCCCGCTAACTGATTTTTAGTGAGAAAGGTTTGTTGAGTTTTACAGGATGACTACCCCACATATGGATGATTCTATGGCTGAAGACGACCTACCCGAGCCTACCATGGAGCAAAAGCTGGATCTTATCATGTTACAATTGGACGAAGAGCGAAGAGCTAGGCAAGCCTTGCAAGCGCAATTGACAAAGCTACAAGGAGCGTCCACTGATAAAGAAGAACCTCAAGCTGAAGATCTGATTCGCCGTACCATCGACGCCACTCTTGAAGCACAAACCATTCGCAAGGAATCCAAGATAAGTAAACGAAGTTTCAAGTTTCGTACTTTCAATGGTATAAGAGAAGGAAAGACTGTTTTATCATTCATTAGCCAATTTGATGACTATTTCCATGAGGAAACTTATCATGAGAAAGATAAAATCAAGTGTGTTACTAATCATCTGATAGATAGAGCATCACTTTGGTGGACTGTCGTCCGCAAGAGCATAGAATGTCCTGCTACATGGGAAGATTTTAAGAAGAAGTTTATGCAAAATTTTCTACCACCGCAATTTCATGAGAAGGCAATCAAGCAATGGGATTTACTTCAACAACGCGACCGTGAGCCTATTCCACAGTATACAGAGCGTTTTTGGAATGCACTTCTACAGCTACGCATGCTTGAAGACGTACCAGAGACGACACATAAGCGGAAGTACATGTCTGGACTTCTTGGACATTACTACGCTGAGGTGAATATGTTCAAGCCTGCTACTCTTGAAGATGCCATCTCCTTAGCTCACGACACTGAAGATAAGTTACGTGGAAGAGATCGACGACCACAACCATTCCAAGCAAACGGTAATTATGGATCTAAACAATTCAATTCAAATTTCAGAAGGTTTAATCCAGGTCGTTTTTCATCACCATCTTTCCGCAAGAATTGGCCTAAACCACCTACATTACCATCCACTGTCAATCCAAATCCTAAGCCTATTCCACAAGCAAATCCAAATATACCCAGACTCCCAGCCATTGCAAATAATGTGACCAAAGCCAAGCCCATCGTATGCTACAAGTGCCACCAGCCAGGCCATCTCGCAGCAAATTGTCATTCAAAGAAGCCATCAGCACATATCAACTACCTTGGAGCTATGGACGAGGACGAACATGAGGATATGCCGGACTTCACTGAAGAAGAAGATGATCCTACTACTACTTCCGACACTTTACCAGGTATGCCTACTTTACATTCATTGTTGACTATGAAATGTATGGTGCATGGAAAAGAAAGAACTTTATTACATGATGACGGTAGTACGCATGATTTTATTTCAGCAAAATTGGTAAAGGAATTGAAATTGCATACAGTACCTACGCACTATCGCATAAAAGCTGCATTTTTAGGCACTAGGTACAATGGCACACAAGAAGTTCAAAATTTAGAAATTCAAATTGGTCCATATATTGAAAGAAGAAATTTCTTAGTTGTCCCATTACAGTCTAGCGACATTATTCTAGGAATGCCATGGAGACACCAACATAATCCCAATATAGATTATTCCACACACACAATGAATATTAATTTTCAAGGAAAATCTATTACATTATTTGGTATGCATGCATCTCATATGTTTCCACTGCTTTCGCATACTCAAGCAAAACGTGCACTACGCAAGAATACTAAATCATATCTCATTTGGGTGAATGAATTGCACGCAAAAGAAACTCATATGCACCCTAGACATAAGGAATTTCTTGCATATTTTAAGGACTGTTTTGCAGAAGACCTACCACCAGGTTTACCTCCATCACGTCCAGAAGACCATAAGATTGACCTAATACCTGGCACACAACCACCTTGCAAAGCCCCATATAGGCACAATCAAATAGAGCAAAAAGAAATCCAGACTCAAGTAGAAGAATTACTCAATAGAGGTTTAATTCGACCTAGCAGTTCTCCATTCGGTGCACCTGTGCTCCTAGTCAAGAAAAAGAATAATACTTATCGGATGTGTATTGACTACCGAGCATTAAACAAGATCACTGTAAAGAATAGGTATCCTATACCTAGAGTTGATGACCTTATGGACAAACTGCAAGGATCTTCTATATTTAGTAAAATTGACCTTAAATCTGGATATCATCAGGTGAGGTTAGATAGATCCGACATATTTAAGACTGCATTCAGGACACAGTTTGGCCATTACGAATTCTTAGTTATGCCATTCGGATTAACTAATGCACCTGCCACTTTCAGTAGAATGATGAATCGTATTTTTCTAAAATATCAATATTGTGTGATTGTTTTCTTTGATGATATTTTAGTATTCAGTCAAAGTGAAAAAGAGCATTATGAGCATTTATCATTAGTTTTTCAATTACTGAAAGAAAATCAATTGTTTGCAAATCCTGACAAGAGTGAATTCTTTAAGACAGAAATAGAATATCTAGGTCATATTGTATCAGAAGAAGGAATAAAAGTTGATCCTAAGAAAATTGACGCAATATTGCATTGGCCTATTCCTAAAAATGTACATGAATTACGTTCATTCCTTGGTCTTACTAGTTTCTATAGGAAGTTTGTACGTAATTTTTCATTACTTGCTTTACCACTGACCAAACTTCTTAAGAAAGGCATTGTTTATCAATGGACTGAAAACCAGCAGAAATCCTTTGATTTACTTAAACGTGCATTGACCAATGCCCCTGTCCTACAATTGCCTGACTTTAACCGACCATTCTTTTTAGTTGTGACTGATGCTAGCGGATCAGGAATAGGAGCCGTGCTAATGCAAGACAACCATCCAATAGCATATTCTAGTTCTAAGCTGAAACCCTCTGAGCTCAAATATTCCACTTATGACAAGGAACTCTTAGCAGTTGTACAAGCATTGAAACAATGGAAGCATTATTTAATGGGTTCAGAATTCATGATAAAAACTGACCAGCAAAGCATTAGACATCTACTTAGCCAACCCCAAATTTCTGACCGTCATATCAAATGGGCTTCATTCATTCAAAGTTTCCATCCTATCGTTCAATACCAACCTGGAAAAGAAAATGTAGTTGCTGATGCATTAAGTAGAAGACCTGCAATTCATAACATTTCTATCATATCTTTTGATTCTTTAATTGCTATGAAAGACACATATCACCAGGATATTACTTTTCATTCTGATTGGCAAAAATTAGTTCAAAATAATTTCATTCCTGTTGATTCATTGTCCTATAATGATGGATTCATGTTCTTTGAAAAGAGACTGTGTGTTACTATTCCATTCCGATCTTTTGTTTTAAATGAAATTCATTGTCCCCCATATCAAGGTCATAGAGGTATCATTTCTACATTACGCATGTTAACTGAAGATTTTTATTGGCCGCATATGGATGCAGATGTGTCTAATTTTGTTTCTGAATGTCTGATTTGTCAAAGAATAAAAAGACATCATGGTAAACAATATGGGTTATTAATGCCTTTATCTATTCCATCTAAACCTTGGGAACATATATCTATGGATTTCATTACTGGCTTACCAAATACTAAATCTAACCATGACATGATTTGGACAATTGTAGATAGATTTAGTAAGCAAGCATATTTCATTGCATGTAAGAAAACTTTAACAGCATCACAAGCAGCACAATTATTTTTGAAAACTATTTTTACTAACCATGGATTGCCGAAAGTGATTATTTCAGATAGAGATTCTAGATTTTGTAATAATTTCTGGATTACACTGTTTGCAAATCTAGGCACAAAGATTGATTTCTCATCTGCATTTCATCCAGAAACAAATGGACAAACAGAAGCCACAAATAGCACTATTTTAGATCTTTTACGTGCATACACTATCTCTAAACCTCAGACATGGGATACTCATTTACATTTATTACAGTTTGCATATAATAATACACCACACACATCTACAAAGAAAGCACATTTTGAAGTTATTTATGGACATAGATTATCTACCCCTGTTGCATCTTTGTCTAATAGAATACAAAGTGCCGATGATATTGCTGTTATGCATAACACTATTTTTGATGAAGTAAAGGATATGATTGCTAAAGCCCAACAATCATATACCAAACAAGCCAACAAGAAAAGACAAGCCATGAATTTCAAAGTTGATGATTATGTTTGGCTTAGAATAGAAAAGCGTAGACTGCAAAGTGTAGATAGACATCCAGTTGTCAAATTAGCCCCTAGATTCTACGGACCATTTAGAATCATTCATAAGATTAATGACAATGCATTCAAGTTAGAATTGCCATCTCATTGGAAAATTCATAATACATTTCATATTAGTTTATTGAGACCATTTAGAGGACAATTACCTATCCACCCTGTCTATGAAAACCCACCTTTACTAGAAGAAGAGACTGAAATCCTTGAACCAGAAGCCATCATAGACACTGATTACATGACCACTAGAATTGGCCGAAGGTACTCTAGATATCTCGTGAAATTTAAGAACCATCCTGTAGAAGAAGCACAATGGATGCACGCTAGAGACCTAAATGCTTTCCCCACTCTGTTAGCTCCACATTGAGCTAATAGCAATTGAGGTCAATTGCTATCCCACCCCGGGGGTATGATGCCAGGAGGCATATTCCACGGTGGATTCCGTGAGGTTTTACGGTGGATTCCGTAAACTTAGATGACCGGGGCTCATACGCAAAGAGGATTCTTTGTGCGAGAAGTTGATGGGGACGCCTGTCCTTTTCGGGCGTTTCATTAATTTAGTGTGTACATGGGTGATTCCATAGCGGGTGATTCCGCAAAATGCATATTAAATTAATAAACGTTTATGAGTTTAGAGTGCGCACTCGTAATAAATTAAGGTTAGGATTTATTTCTAACTAGTTGATTTATTTATGTAGCTGAAGACTGCTAGGTATTTACTTTTGTCGGTTTAATTGTGTTATTTTACTAACGATTGTGAATGCTTCAGTTGATGTGTAGAGATAGCAGCAGTGGCGGAGGAAAGCATTGGAGTCTAGCGGGTTTCCGATTTTTCGACTATATTTTGATAGGCGCCACGCCTATATTTTGATTATGTCTATAGAGACATCGATTATTTATTATTATTTTGTATGCGCTTATGCGCCTGGATATGTTATTTTTATTTGGACATTGAGATTGGGCGTGCCAGACTCTTTGGGCACCGTCCATTAGCTTTATTTTCCTATTTTTGGTAGAAAGCAAACTCAAAAGCTAAAAGCTTGTCATATTTTTGTAATTGGGCTATTTTTGAGCAAAAAGATTGAAAATATATATTAAATACATGCTTTGTGAAGCGCTCACACAAGGCATGGGGGAGATTCAACCCAATTTGTCTCTTGTCTCATGTCGTGCTTGCTTTCACATTGGTTTTTGTGCTAAAAAGTAGAGTGCTTTGTTCTTGGGGACCTTTGGGAATTCATTACGTGAGCTACCTGCGTCCGATCTGCGCACCATTTTCTCAAGCTGTAGTAATGACAAGGACAAAGCACAACTGCCAAGGTTCCAATCTCCCCTAGAGTACTTGATCAGCCAACAAATCAAGGATATTTGTGATAGATTTTCAAGAATGTTGACTAAAACTGGCCTGCAAAACAAATGGTAGCTTGCAGTGATTCTTTCTCTTTAGGAGGCAGTTGAAGACTTTGTTATTGACTTTATGAATTATCCTTACATTGTTGTTGCTCATGCTCATAAGATTACCCTAATGAACAAAGATTTTAATATGATTAGCAAAATGAGGTACCGAGGATGATGTTTGCAAGAGAAAAATCGATGTACTTGGACCTGTTAATTAGAAGAAAATGGGTGAGGTGTATAGGCAAATGGTTATCAATGTTTCTTGCACTTCTGAGGAAGAGGACCATCTTAGCATATCTCATGAGAACAAGTCCATGCTAGTTGTAAAAATGATATTTAGTTGTTAGATTCTGTAGTTTATTGTTGCATAAGGTAAGGCATTTTGACTCTAAATTTTTTTAGTATATAGAATGATTGTGCTATTGATTGCAAATAACACACCTTTATTTTTACTATTAGCTTTAGGACATTGATTGCATCTCTTAGCCAATAAATCTATAAAATTATGTGTATTGTTGATCCACTATTATCAATGGAATTTTTTTAAAGATTTGGTTCAAATATAGCAATGTCTTTCAAAGCTTTTGATACCATCACAACTACCATATTTTTTTTCATTACATTGGATACACTCGCTAGAGAAATTATCATCATGAACTCTCTAAGTGGTATCCATGGCCAAGGAAGAATGTGGGTTGAATGGAATATTGCTTGCTTTTGGTTAATTATTTATTTTATTTGATTGTCTATTTTAGTTACATGTTTCCATTTGCAGTGCTGGCAGGCTCGTGACTACCTTCTTGGACACCATATATGAGCATATTGTTTATTCTAAAAAACCATATAACTCTCTCTAACAAGAAGTACCATCACAAAGTCACAAAGCCATACATATACTTGTGGAAAGAGACTGCTTTTCAAATGTTTGCAGGACAATAGATTCAAAGATACTCAAGATAAATGGAGTGAATGTAAGTCTCTTTCATATTGTTGGTTTTTTTAGGGACCCTTTTTTGGTTTAACAACTTGTTACATTTTTTCTTGTAGTGCTGGATAGGGTAATCACACTAATTGATTTTGATTTCCCTCCACAAAGCCACGAAACATGCATAATAAAAGAACCCACAATCTGATCATCATAGATAATGTCTGCGAACACCTTATGAATCACATGGAAGGTTCCACTTAAGCTTTCCATAGGTTGCCATTCCGTACTTGTTGACAGAAATATATATATAACCAAGAATTCATTATTAGTACTTGCTTTAATTTTTTTTAAAATTGTTATCAACTCAAGTCTTACAATGTACTTGCTGTGAAACACGCTCGTTTGGAGGCAAGTGCATATCCTTCGCCATGTAAACATGTTGCAGTTTGATAAACCACCCTTCATGCATAATTTTGAAAGAAATGATACGTCCCTTCCAGTGATGTTTAATATCCTCTCGTTTTTTTCTTTTCACCTTGTGAGAGTCCTTGCAAGAGGGCAGCATGGCAACCTAATCGTTTAAACTAAAGATCTTTGGCTCCCAATTTTCATCAACTCTATGGCTATAGACAATGCAAGAGTTTACTAAAAACACAATATTAGTGAATTTGGGAATCTCCCTATTCCCATTTTTTGAATACTAAAAAGGTGGCACCCGGATAATGTGCCCATAAGTTTCTCAAAACCATATGATGTGACCTATCATTGGAAAGCACTTGTAAAATGAAATCCATTGAGTTATAGAGCACTCGATTTGGAGTTATAATATTCAAGTTATGACAAATCCAAAGATTTGACCATGTGTCCCAAACTTATGGGAAATTCCCATTTTGCCCAACATGGTGTTTAAACAAGAAGAGCGCCTTCTGGTTGCCATACTTAAATTAAATTCGCAAAGAAAGAAGCTCATCGAGAAAGATGAATGAACTAAAAAGTAGAGAAAGAAGCTCACTGAGAAAGGTGAATGAACTAAAAATGAATATTAAGAAGACTAATGAAAATATATTGGGCGCCAAAAAGTTCTCGACTTTCAAAAAAATCATCATTAACTTCACATCAACTTTATTATGTCATTTGTCAAATTTTATAAGTACATAAGGACTTCGGGACTACCAAAATATGTCAGACTTTGGAGATTTTGGCTAAAAAGGAGGAGAGAATCACGAAGTGGACTCTACTATCTCCAAAAAAGAGGAGACAAGAATACCATATTCTTACACACATGGCAAACTCTCTTTGGCCCTTTTCTTAATCCCATGATTAACAAAAGTGCATTTTTTGAAGCGTTTTTGGCCCTAATGTAGAGGCAGGGGTGGTCCATCATCTTGGGAGTGGTAGCCATAGGACTTATCTGGAGGAATTTATAAGTTTTTCTTTTCTTATTCTCTCTTTCTTTTTTTAAATATCACTTGTAATATAGAGGCAGGGGTGGTCCATCATCTTGGGAGTGGTAGCCATAGGACTTATCTAGAGGACTTTGTAAGTTTTTCTTTTGTTATTCTCGCTTTCTTTTTTGCAATATCGCTTGTATTGTCAATCATATTTCAAACAATTGTATTTTGTTTTCTTTGGAGCACTCTATTACAAACTGTGATTCCACCGGGCCTAGAGACTTGCTATGCAAAGCCCAAAAATTCACTCCTCTTTCTTATACATAGTTACTGTTTTTATTAAAATGCATTATGTATGGTGGAGTGATGTATAGTTGTTTTTCTTGCAAACATTGTTCAATGCACCTTTGTGTTGGAATGAGCTTTCAAATGGCGAGGATCTATAGCTCGCACTTAGATTCGTGGAGCGCACATCCTCTTACTTTTTGGTCCAGTGATTTATGCATACATATTCTATGTACTATGTTATTATCATCCTTTGTATATTGCCATGATTCCATGAGTTTTCATCAGTGATCTTGTATTTATTCTATGTATCAGTTTTGTGGGTTTAAGTATATTTTACGCTCATTTTGATGACCATTGCACACTTAAAATGTAATCCATTTGTAGAATATAAATACAACACACAAAATTTTTTTCTCTATATAATCGTCACTATTAGCATCGCAAATTTACTATACATGTCGCTATTGGCATTGCAAACCGTCGCTATTGGTGTCGGTATATGCACCAATTTTGGGATCAATTTTGCGATGCTAATACTAATGCAAATACCGATGCCCATACCGATGGCAATAGCGATGTTTCATGAAGACGCTAATACCAACACGTTTAGCGATGACATGGGAAAAAAAATTTATGAACATTTTCATTGCTTTGAATGTCGGTATGAGGCGTGTATCTTGTAGTGTTTCTTGCTATCCACTCAGTATTCCTACAAATCTTGTATTCTTAGGGAAGATAATCTAGGAAAGTGATAGTGTGATATTGTTCCAATAAAAATGTACAAGGGACCTCATACCATTGTTAATGGGTTAGGGGTGTCATGAAGGTGTTGATACTTCAAGAATTTCCACCATACCCTATACATTATGTATTTGAAAAATTGACTACTTTCTCAACTCAAGATTCTCTATGGTCTCTCTCCAAGTGTAAGGATCACAAAGCATGTGGGAGGTTCACAAAGCATGTTGAGTAAGTAGTTGAATGCATTGCTTCCAAAGTGTGCAAAAGCTAGCATGAAAATATCATTTTAGGCCCATTGTAAGAGGGATAACCTTGTTGGATAGTGGTTTAATGAGAGAATATGTGCTACTAGGAAAGAGGACTATTATAGGACTAGATGTGTGGTTGAGCTTGTATTTAGTGTGAATGTCATTCCGTAACCCATCTCCTAAGATGGTTTATCTTGTTTGATTAATTTTGTTCAAAGTTTTTGGCAATGTTATTGAAACCCTTATGATTCTCCCTTCAATTATTACAATCCTTCCAAGCTCAAGGATGATTCAATGTGAACTAGACAACCAAATAATGAAATGCTTGAAAGGAGATTGTTTTGGTAAGATTCCTTTGTTAATGCAAACATAAAGGTTGGTGTTGTGAACTATCTTTCAAGTCCCTAAAATATTTCTCTTTTAGCCCTCTACATCAAACTTGTAGCCTGTGACAATAGTGAACCAAGATTAAGTAAAATGAGGCCAATATTTTCCTTGATTTAGGGTAGAAAAGCATGCATAATAGTGGTAACAATCTTATTAGTAGTTCCCTACTATCATTTACCCTTGAGTACACTATTCTTAGACTTTATAGATTAGCTCTCTTCTATCTCCTCATTCTTCCATTCTCACAGTCTACTCCAAGTGGTTTCCTCAAAGTGATAGATACCCTCAACTTAAGGACACTCTACATATGCTTCTATTTTAGATACACACAACCATAGGATATGACTTAGGATATATCATATTTATCAAACTCCCCCTCAAGATCAGAATGATCTTACATACATAAGACTCCAAGTGCACTCTTGAAGTACTCAAACTTATCTCTACCTAATGCTTTGGTAAAGATATTAGCAACTTGGTCATTTGTTTTCACATGGACTAAGTCAATCTCTCCATCAATGACTTTTTCTAATGAAGTGATATTGCACTTCTATGTGTTTTTTCCTTGCATGGTAGAAAGGATTTTTTGCCCACATAATGTTGCTAACATTGTCACAATACATAATGACTCCACTATCAATCTCTATCCCCATGTCATATAAGATCAATCTCAGTCATGCCTACTCACATGTTGCCAATGCGATGCCTCTATACTCAACTTTAGTTCTTGATAGAGCAACTGTAGGTTGCTTCTTACTGCTCCAACTTACCATGACTGAACCAAATGAGAATGCATAGTCACTAGTAGATCTTCTATCCATAGAGCTACCTGCCCAGTCTACATTTGAGTATCTAAACAATGTAGGCTTCATCCCTTTTTCAAAAAACAAGCCATAGCCAAATGTCTTCTTCACATACCTAAGAGCTCTTCACACCACGTCCAAATGTGATTTGCATGGTTTTTGCATAAACTCACTTATCAATCCAATAGCATAACTCAAGTTTGGTCCTGTAATGGTCAAGTAGATAAGACTACCAACCATCTTTCTGAACATAGTGACATCCTCAACATAAGGTCCATCATCCATCAACTTAACATTTTGATCCAATGGTGTATCAACCGGTTTGAATCTTGTCATGCCATATTTTTCCAACATCTCCAATGCATATTGCCTTTGTATCAGCCATAGACCATAAAGTGTGTCAATAACCTCAATAACCAAGAAGTATCTCAACAAACCAAGGTCCTTTATATCAAACTCTTTATGTAACCCATGCTTGACTTCAACAATCTCCTTCTCAAGTGTACCTGTAATAATGAGATCATCAACATAGATGACAACAACAACCATACCATCTTCTATATGCCTCACATAAAGTGAATAATCAGCTTTGCTATGCTGAAATCCCATACTACATCAGAATTTGTTGATTTTATCACACCATGCTCTTGGTGATTGCTTCAGTCCATATAAAGCCTTCTTCAAGCTGCATGCATAATGTGGGTATTTTGGATCTATACACTTCCTCTTCTAAGTTGCCATTCAGAAATGCAATTTTCACATCCATTTGATAAAGATTCAAACCATAGATAGAAGCCAAGGCAATCACCAATCTCACTGTCGTCATTTTAGCTATTGGACTGAATGTTTCTTCATAATCCAAACCATAAGTTTGTGCATATCCTTTTGCAACCAACCTTGCTTTATACCTCTCAAGGAACCATCACCTTATAAAACCATTTACATCTAATGGATTTCTTGCCATCAGGTAATTTCACCAAATCCCAAGTCTTTTTTTACCTTAGTGCATCCATCTCTTCATCCATTGCTTTTCTCCACTCTTTGCTCTCTACTGCTTCTTGAAAGCAAGTACGCTCCACATATTGTACATAAGAAACCATGTATGCATAATGCATCTTCATGAACCCATTATAAGTCACTGTATCAATGAGATACCTTACCCTTTCTGACCTTCTCAATTGAGGTCCACTACCATGTGTCTCAACTAATCTAGCATGTGGTGGAACATACTTTCCTGCACTTCTAGTGCCAGGTGTTTTAACTTGCAAAATGCCATACTCATCATCTATAGATTCATCTTTTGAACTTTTAGCCATAGATCTCTTTCGTTTCGCAATTTCTGCACTCCTTTGTGCACTTCTCAACCTACCACTCCATGGATTATAATTGCCACTACTTTCCACATTCTCTTGAGGTCTTGAAGCATCTTCTGTTACAAGTATATATATCATCTCTCACTTGAGTTGGGTCTCACCTATATATACTAACTCTACATCAATATGAATCATTCTTTTGGGAGCATGTCTTGTGTATCTCTCTCGTACTCTCTCTCTCTCTCACAACATGGTATTAGAGCTATGGATGCATAGAAACAACAAGGAAAATAAGTTGTTTCATTGCTTATACTTGATTGAATTCTTTGCACAAGTGATGATTTGATACATGAACTTATTCAAATTAGAAGTATTAGTTAATTTTGTCTTTAAAAACAAATCCAGGTCTGGGTGCGTAGCTCTCATCGTGCTCTCGAATCCTGTCAAAACCTGATGCCAGGAGGCATATTCCACGGTGGATTCCGTAAAATTTTATTACCGGGGCTCATACACAAAGTGGATTCTTTGTGCGAAAAGTCGATGGGGACGCCTATCCTTTTCGGGCGTTTTGTTAATTTAATGTGTAAGTGGGTGATTCCATAGCGGGTGATTCCACAAAATACATATTTAAATTAATAAATGTTTATGAGTTTAGAGTGCGCACTCGTAATAAATTAAGGTTAGGATTGATTTCTAACCAATTTATTTTTTGTAGTTGAAGACTGTTAGGTATTCACTTTTGTCCGTTTAATTGTATTATTTTTCTAACAATTGTGAATGATTTAGTTGATGTGTAGAGCAAACAATGGTGGCATTGGGAAGCATTAGAGGATAGCGTGTATTCAAATTATCATCAATTTTTTATGGGCGCGTATCTTAGGCATGGCGCCCATATTTTGTCACGCTTAATTACTAAAGCGCTTAGTGGCACAAAAGCAAACGCAAAAGCTAAAGGGTGCTATTTTGTAAATTGGGCTATTTCTTGAGCTTGAAGATGAATAATATATAAAAATACATGCTTTGTGGAGCGCTCACACAAGGCATGGGGGGAGATTGCACCCAATTGGTCTCTTGTTCATGTCATGTAAGCTTTCTTCATTGGTTTTTGTGTAAAAGATAGAGTTCTTTTGTTCTTGGGGACCTTCTGACGCTCACTACGCGCGCATATGGTGACTGATCTGTGCACCAGTTGTATTAGAGCGAACCTGAGATCGAGAGCTTCCAATTGCTTACCATCTCACACGAAGATGGAGCTCTTGGAACGATCGAGCTCTATAGTCAGTCTCGTGGCAAACGGTCGATACCAGTGTATTCCTGGCAGTCAAGAATCCCCTAGTGTACACTCAGAACGCGAGGGATCTTCATCAAGTCGTTGATTACAGATAAGAAGTTATCCTCCATAGCTTCAAAGCTTTCAAAGCTTTAAGGATAAGTTATAAGCTTCAAAAAAAGAAGCTTATTAAAAGCTTCATGAATTGTTTTATTCCGCATGCGGCGGCAGTATGAACTGGTCGCCGTCGACGCTGACGAAAAGCTCCTGAGGTCCTTTAAGTCCAAGCTAAGTCATAAAGACTTAAAAATCCAAGTCCTCCAAGTTCCTCAAGTCACTAAGGTCATCAAAGTTATCTTCAACAACTATCATAAAGGCGGTTCATACTCAACAGCACACAAATCAGTCTACTACCCTCTGGAAGCCCCTGTTCACACCTGTGAACTGACAGAAGCAGATTACATCAATTAATCATCTATACGCAGTCTATACACAAAATTACTTTCTTGGAAGACGGTTGTGACAATGAATTCCGCAATCATAAAAGAGAAATACTACAAAAGCTGAAATTATATATATATATATATATATAAGCCTTGTAAACTCGCCTTTAAGCTACGCTCATCCCGCTAACAAGGTTTCAAGTGTGTGAGGTCTTTTGAAATTTTGTAGGATGATTGATCACGATCTTATTGGCTGAAGGTGATTTACCCAAACCAACAATAGAGCAAAAGTTGGATTTGATTATGATGCAACTTCAAGAGGAACGAAGAGCATGACAAGCTTTGCAAGCTCAATTGGCCAATCTGCAAAACGATCTACCACCGACCAATATGGATCGCAACCTGAAGATGTTATATGACGTACCATCGATGCAACACTTAAAGCCCAATCTATTCGGAAAGAAACAAAGATAAGTAAAAGAAACTTTAAATTTTGTACTTTCGATGGATCACGCGATGGAAAGACTGTTCTTGCTTTTATCAGCCAATTTGATGATTACTTCCATGAAGAAACATATGCTGAGAAAGACAAAATTAAATGTGTCACTAACCATTTAGTTGACCGAGCATCCTTATGGTGGACCGTGGTCCGCAAAAGAGTTGATTGTCCCACTACTTGGGAGACTTTCCAAATGAAATTTTTGCAGAATTTCCTTCTTCCTCAATTCCACGAAAAAGCAATCAAGCAATGGGATCTTCTACAACAAAGGGATCGCGAACCTATTTCCCAATACACTGAACGTTTTTGGAATGCCCTATTGCAACTATGTATGCTCGAAGATGTACCTGAAGCAACTCATAAACGCAAGTTTATGTCTGGCCTACTTGGACATTTCTATGCGGAAGTCAATATGTTCAAGCCAACAACCCTTGAAGATGCAATTTCCTTGGCCCATGACATTGAAGACAATATTCGCAAACGAGACAAGTGACCACAACAATTCCCAACTAATGGTAACTTTGGTTCCAAACAATTCAATTGAAATTTTCAAAGATTCAATCAAAGTCATTTTCTTTAATTTTCATTCCGTAAATCTTGGACACGACCACCTACTTTGCCATAAATGTAACGTGTCCCCTAGTATCATCCAGGACACGTCTTAGCAGTCCATCGGAAAGGATGTCTAGAAAACTCCGCCCGACACTCCCATGGAATGTTACGGGTTTTGTGATCTAGGTCTGCCTGTGTTTGCCACGTAGCGGAAGTATCTTGGTCGTTTCCCACTTAGGATCGATCGGAATTAGGGTTTTCTTGTTTGGTCATTAGCTAACAGCAACTAGCGTCAGACCCGAGCGAACTACTTTACGCAGAAATGCCAGGTCCGAAGCGGATTCACGCTACACTTGGTTCAAGTAGAATGGGAAACGAGAGGGATGCAAGGCTCAACCTCTCTGCCATAAGGCATAGTCCCATTCTGTTCCCCTAAAACAACGTAAATCGGGTAAGACGTAAGTCATCACTCTCGTTATTCGTTTTGATGATGATGATCATCCCGCTGTTCTTTGGGATTTTTGAGAAAAGTTCCCGGCTAACCGGGACCACCCAACCGTAGGACGGACCTATGGCCTATCCTCCGCACTTTCCTCAGTTTGTTTTAGTTATGTAATTATCTAACACATTAATTTTGACATGTAACAATCAGCTTCTTTAATTAATCCGTTAAGCACTGGTTTCTTCACGTAATCTTATCACGTGACATAGAAAAACAATATCAAACAAATTCTTTATTATCATTTCATCATTTTATCTTTGAAATACAAGGAGTTCCGCCCGTAGGCTTGTCCATAATCTGCCCGAAGGCTATCCAGTAATCCGCCAGGGATCACTATTCCAAGCTTCCGCCCGTAGACTAGTATGCGGACCTCGAGATCCAATCCCGAGTCACGTTAGCCTCTTGTGCAGGACCCGAAAGGCGAGGGATTTACGGCCAGAGCCCCCCCTGGCACCCAAGCGTCCTCTTGCTCCAAGTAGAGCTCAATGGAAAGACCTCTCGCGGCGGGTTCGGTCCACATTCCTGGCGCGGTCAACAACCCCCTTGGTTAGGGTTAGGCAGGCAGTCGGGGGTAACTGAAGCTGCCTTTCCCTTCAGGCTTTCAACCTGAAGCATTAGATATCTTTTCATCCTTTAGTTCCTTGAGCAAACAATGCTTTCTAAACTGTTACAAGCACAATCAATTCCAGTGGTCGTTTTATTTGGCCAATGGCTAAAGAGCGAATCTTCCTCTCCGAATGCATCCAACACTCAATCGAGGATCAATTTGCGACTTGGCAAGATCCTCAAGGGTTTGTTTGTTAACCCTATATCCTTGGGTTAGGGCCGTACCCTATTAATCCCAACTTAACCAATACCTTAGGTTTTATTAGCAGTAAATATGTTATTCCAATTTACTAATTGGTCTTTAATCCTCATATCTTGGTTACTCTAGCCAAGAAAGGTACTATATCACGACGATTATTCTCTTCTTGCAAGATAAACTTACGTAAGAATCTGCCAATCTTATTCCGAGGAGTTTGGCCATTCCCTTTTGATCAAATCACAAGATCATGCAACATTGCAACTTGTTGCACAAGTGTCGCATCTATTTCATGGGATCTTTTCACCCATCGAAGTAGGGTTTAGGGTGTCTTCTTACCCAACCCATTCCTAATTACACTAGACCAACAACGTTTGGTCCTAGGGGTTCCAACTCAATTCGTGTTTCATCATTTGAACGAGTGATCCTTAGGGTAGAAACCCTAGATCGTTTCTTGCAAGCCCGTCCAATTTTCCCTACATTCCATGAATGTGGGTAGGACCTTTGGGTATGAGGGTTTCGACTTGGCAACAAGTGCGAAACTAGGTCAAGTCCTTAACGTGCTAAACCCTAGTTAGCACTTGGAGTATTTATTGTATCGATTGAACCATCCTATGCGATTACTTTGCGGTTTAAGTGATTTAGGTATTCGAGTTTACTTGTCTTGCGATAAGGACGAACCATTCCTAGAGATGTTTACTTGATCTAAAAGGGGAAAACTAGTTGAATTTTGTCACAATTCACGTAAGCACACGATTCATTGCTTCTACGTACGACTAGATTCACAATCCCTAACTTTTCTTGTTAAGGCCAAAAGGCATGTTAAATTTCGGCATAACTTCCATTGATCCTACTAGGACTTGCATTCACGAATCATGCTCACAATTCTTTTTTTAATCTTTTTAAGATTTCATGCTTAAATGAACCATGCAACCTTTCCCTAACTACATCTCTTGATGAATGAAACTCTTACGTGCGATGAATGTGCAACATGCAATCCTTTCCTAACTACACGTAGTTAAATGAGATTCATGCCAATTGAAGCTAGAGTTAACCTATTTAATGCAGCCCTTAGAATTATTTCCATGATTTGCTATTTCCTACAGGTGATAACGACTTCCTTAATGAATCATTACCAAGAAGATTTATCTAAAAATGTGATATGCCATTAATCTTTCCATGCCTAGTAAAAGGTGTACCTCAATAATTTCAACCTTGTAATGAGGCAACAGTTGTCCTAGGCTCGTCACTTTTGAATGCACAAAAGGAAACTTACTGGTAAGGGCCTAAAAATGCATAGACACTTTATGTTTTTTTCATTCATTCCATTGAACGTACCAATGACCAATTTTCATATCTTGAGCTAATTCTAGTAAATGTTCAAATAGCCAAATCATTTTCCTATTGCATTTAACTTGACTAGTTGAATTTGAACATGCATGAGTGCTTCCTAATCCATGAAGTTATCGTGACTAATTCAATACTTTTGTGTGGAATCCAAATAGATAAAACCTGGACTTGTGGACTCCAGGGAATATCCACATAAATACTAGGAGAAGATCCTCCCGCAGGCGCGCCTTGTGACTTTTTAGGGCCATCGTAGGCATGATTTCGGCTTGTGGTTTGCCTTCGCGGTCTACCAATTTACTCACCTTGGTATGCAACCTTATGATCTTTGCCTTTCTCCATCGTACATAGGAGATTCCTTCGCGGGACTTCAAATGAATGGTGCTTGCGGAAAAGGGGCTTTATGAGCTTCTTAGGAAGAAACCGGGGTGGTGGCTAGGAATGGGTTTACGGATGGCTTGTGGGCTTTGAAGCCTATTTGCGGAAAGGCTCTTACGATGGGTCTTGCGGGAAGGGAGCTTTATAAACTTCTTCTTCTTCTCTTCAAAATCCCGAGGCTAGGAATGGGCTTTGTGGGTGATCGGTGGGAAGGGGCTTATAGGCTTCCCCTTCTTCTCTTCAAAGCCCGGGCTAGGGGGCTTGTGGGTGTTGCAATGGAAAAGGGGTTTACAAGGATCCCGTGGGGGTAAAATGGCCTTTATGGGGAACCCATGGAAAAGGGCCATAAAAATCGGGGTTAATATGGATTTGTGGTGGATCCAATAGGAAGGGGGCTTAGAGAAGCCCCCTTAGAAGCTTCTAAGAAGCTTTTGGGGGGGGTGTGCAAGTCCAACGTGGAAAGAGGGAGGATAATAATGACATGGAAGAGGATGACGACGATTCAGAAGGTCTTGGTGGTGGCATGTGAGCTCAACGATAGCATGCGGCATCAACGGCAGCAGCCCAGCAATTGGCGTAGTGGAAGGCGGGATGGCTTGCACAACAACGGTCAGTTTGCGGCCTCTCCTTCTGTCCGTCAGTGTCTGGCTCTACGGGGGCGGCTTCACTAGCACGACCTTTCCCTTCCCTCTTTCCTCCCACTACTTTAGCGCGGCGTCCTCCCGGTCCTGCAACATGGCCGCACGGCATCGACTTCCAGTCCTCCTCTCCCTTCACAAATACAGCGCATTCTCTCTGCTTCCTTCCTTCACACGACGTAGCACGGCCTCCTCCTTCACGGCAGCCAGCATGTCTTTAAGCTCCTCCTCCCTCATAGCCCTCTCCTCTTCTACGGCCTGTCATTAAATAGTGGAGGGGAGGGGGATCTTCCCTCCCCTGCGTGTCGACACGCATGTCCCCCCCCCTAAATCAAAGCTCCACCAAGGAGCTTAGTTGCTCCTTCTAATTCCCTCCCCCCTCCAGCTCGTCAGTCGGCTGGAGGGATAAGGGGGGGAATTTTAAAAAAAATTCATTTATTCCATTTTCATATTCATTTGAGGCAAGTTCACACGCGTGCTTTTATTAGCGAATCGGGATATTACATTCTCTCCCCCTTGGAGGAATCGAGATGTCCTCATCTCGAGATAAACTGGGGATATTGATGGTTGAGAGAGCTTTCATCTATCCAAGTGGCATCCTCTTCGGGATAATCTTTCCACTGGATGAGACATTCTCTCAAGGTTCTAGATCTCAGTTATCTCTCCCTAACATCTAGGATCCTATCAGGCCTTAGTTCAAGGACTCCTTGACTAGGCATTACAACTTGCTGGTCATCAAGTAAATAGTTAGGATTAGGTATATACTTCTTCAATAGACTGATATGGAATGCATTATGAACCCTTAGGTTCTCAGGGAGTTGCAGTCTATACGCATTAGGTCTTAAGCACTTGAGGATCTTGTATGGTCCACAATACCTTGGACTTAGCTTCTTGTTATCTCCTAAGGATAGGGAACTCTTCTTTGGGCGTACGCGAATGAAGACCATGTCTCCTTTCTCGAAGATTCTATCTTGACGCTTCAGATCCACGTATGCCTTCTGTCTATCCTTGGTGGCTTGGATGTCCTATCTTATTGACTTCACTTGGTCATCCATCTCTTCCAACATCTGCCTAGAAGCTTCAACCCTCAAGGTTGGATCTGAGAAGTTTAGGGGACTTCAACAGTCATGACCATACAATGCTTGAAAAGGGGTCATCTGAATACTTTTTTGGTAAGAAGCATTGTAGGCAAATTCAACCAAAGGCAAGTATTGAATCCACCTTTTTGGCTCACGACAGCAGTGTGCCCTAAGCATATCCTCGATGACTTGATTGACTCGCTCTGTTTGACCATCAGTTTGGGGATGGTAGGCTATGCTAAAATAGAGTTGAGTCCCAATAGCTTCAAAGATAGCTCTTCAGAAGTGTGATGTGAAGAGAGAATCATGATCACTAATGATTATTCTGGGTAACCCATGTAGCTTGAATATCTCCTTGATAACAATCTTGCAATGTCTGAGGCTTTATAGTTTGTCTTTGCTAGAATAAGGTATGCGACCTTAGTCAACATGTCAACCACAACCATGATGGAGTGGTATCCTCCCTGAACTTGGGGTAGGCCAACAACAAAGTCCATACTGATGAATTTCCATTTCACTTGGGAAATGTCGAGTGGTTGCAACTTCTTTGGCATATTGACATGTTCGATTTTAATACGTTGACAAGACAACACTCAGTGACATATTTGAAAATGCCACCTTTAAGACTCTCCCAATAGTAGCTCTTCCTAACTGCATTGAGAGTCTTGGCATAGCCAGGATGTCCTGAGAAAGGGAAATCATGAGCTTCGCACAATATCTTCTACTTAAGTGACTAGCTTGCCGGTATACATGCTCTCATTCTATAGTAGACAAGTCCACTATTGACAGAGAATTCATGATACTTAGCCTGTAGCTTTTGTTCCTGGTCCTTGATAGAGATTTCCCTTAGCATCTTTTGATAGGCTGGATCATGGCATGCTTCTGCTCTAGCTAGCTCAAGTATTAGGTTGTTTGGCATACTGCTAAGGAAGTGTTCTCTCCTTTTGAGTGTATCAGCACTCGTTCCCAAGGTGTCTTGTAAATTGGCAAGATCTTTTACATTCCGGTGTAGGGCATACCCAACTTGGTTAACCCTAAAGTTCCTTAGATATACTAATTTCCGGTTTACAACTTTCCTTATTTAGAAGGATATTCAAAAATACGTCTTTTTGCAAGATTAGTGAATTAAGGAATGCCTTGCGATCGAGTGCATCAGCAACTACATTCTCCTTTCCAGGTCGGTACTTGATTTCAAAATCATACTCCTCTAGCACTTCAATCCACCGACATTGCCACATGTTGAGCTCGTTCTGGGTAAAGATCCATTTGAGACTCTTATGATTAGTTACTAGAGTAAACTTGTTACCCAACAGGTAGTGTCTCCAAAGCTTTAGAGCATGGATGACAGCTAGTAATTCCAGATCATGCGTGGCATAATTCTTTTCATGACTCTTCAATTTCCTTGAAGAGTATGCTGCTGGATGACCTTCCTACATAAGTACACATCCCAAGGCAAGAATGCCAGCATCAGTTACTACCTCGAACTCCTTATTGAGGTCAGGAAGTTTTAGAATAGGTGCTAATACCAAACTTTGCTTCAATTTATCGAAGCTATTTTGTTCGGAAGTTGACCATGTAATAGAAGTCTGCTTCTTTAGTAAGTCTGTAAGAGGTGCTGCAATCAAAGCATAGTTTTTTATGAAGACCCTATACCATCTTGTCAATCCAAGAAAACTGCGTATTTCTTTGACAGTTGTTGGTATATGGCCATCCTAGAACATTTCTGACTTAGGCCGGCTCCACTAATATTCCTTCTGCCGATATGATGAATCCCAGATAACCAATCTAATGTTTGAGGAATGCACATTTCGTCATCTTAGCATACAGCTTGTGTGACCTCCTTGTCTCAAGGAAAATCCGAAATTGGGGTTTATGATCTCCTTCCTGTTTGGAATAGACTAGAGTGTCATCAAAGAAGACGAGCACGAAGTTATCAAGATATGGTCTAAAAATATCATGCATTAACCTATTGAAGGTGGCCGGCGCATTAGTAAGCCCTAATGACATAATTAGGACTCAAAGTGTCCATATCTAGTGTTGAAGGTCGTCTTTGGGATATCTTCTTCCTTGATTCTTATCTGCTAGTAACCAGCCCTAAGATAATCTTGGAGAAGATCTTGGCACCCTGAAGACTATCAAGAAACTCATCTATTCTAGGAATAGGGTACTTGTTCTTGACAGTTAATTGATTCAACCCTCTGTAATCAATACATAGTCGAAGTGTTCCATCTTTCTTTTTCTGGAACAGTACTGGAGCTCCCCATGGTGAACTGCTAGGATGGATGTAGCCCTGATCTAGCAATTGCTTGAGTTGTTCCTTCAGCTCAATTGCTTCCGGTATAGACATTCTACAGGGTCTCTTTGCAATTGGCGCAGCTCCTATTACTAGCTTGATCTCATGATCTACTTCTCTTTGAAGCGGGAGTTCTGTTAACTCTTCAGGAACTAGCTCTAGTAGACCAGTGCAGAGCAGGTTCACTCCCAGGCGCTCTCAAAACATCCCTGGTCTTCCTTACTTCCGGTGTCTGAGCCACTGGATTCACCATCCACATAAGAGTGACCTGCATTCACATCAAACATGGGCTGATCTACCTTCTCTTTTCCTTTTTGTGAAACCTGCATACCACTATCTGCATTGTTTTGAGGAGATTCTCTTGATCTCAATGTGCCTGCCCATGGCGAAGAATGTGAGCCACTGCTAGAGGACACTCCAGGTCCACTAATATTTTGTGATTGTTGCTGTGAATTCTGTGCAACATTACCATTTTGTGCATCTACATCATCAATCACATTTACTGGTTTTTACCAGCTACTCATCTCATAAAAAACAATATCTCTGCTTATTACTGTAAACTTACGAGTAGAAGGGTTATAGCATCTATACCCTTTTTGGTATAGAGAGTAACCAATAAAGATGCACTTCTCAGCTTTTGGATCCAACTTGGATCTCAACTCATCTGGCACATGAACATAGGCAATGCAACCAAAAATCTTCAAATGAGAAATATCTGGTTTGCTACCAGTATACCTCTCCTCTAGAGTCATCCCATGTATTGCTGCAGTGGGAATCCTGTTCATTATGTAGACTGCTGTAGCAACTGCTTCAGCCCAGTAAAAGTCTGGCAAGTCTTTTTTGTTGAGCATGGCATGGGATACCTCTCCAATATGCATGTTTTTCCTTTCTACAATCCCATTTTGTTGTGGGGTATGACTGCATGAATATTGCTGCTTTATGCCATGCTCCTGCAGGAACCTTGCAAACTCATTTGAGAGGTACTCTCCCCCTCCATCTGACCTTAGGCATTTTATTTCCAGGCCTGTTTCTTTTTCAACCATAGCTTTAAGAGTTTTGAAATACCCAAAAACTTCACTTTTCTTTTTTATAAAATACACCCAAACTTTTCTGCTATAATCATCAATAAAAGTGACAAAATAATGACAGCCTCCAATAGATCTAGCTTTAGTAGTCCACACATCAGAGTGGATTAATTCCAATGGCTTCTTACTCTCCTGAACATGTCTAGAAAATGGTTTCCTTGCCTGTTTTCCAAATTGACAGGCTTCACATACCTTATGCATTTCTGCAATCCTAAATTTAGGCAATCCTGCAACAATATTTTGGGCTTGCATTGATTTAAGTCGCTGTACATTAACATGACCAATGAGTTTATGCCAGATATCAATATCTGCAACTACACCGGTCCCATGTGCAAACATTGCTGCACTCAATTCAAGCATGTCTGCATCCAGCGTAAACATTCTGCCCTTCTTCTTTTCTTTTGCTATGAAGCGACCTTTATTTTTCATATCCTCAACAAAGCATCCATGAGAATTAAATTTGACCTGCAAGCCCTGCTTAACCATTTGACCAACAGAAACCAGGTTCTTGGTGATATTTGGGACATGAAATACATCCAACATGTATTTCTTTTTCCCATCCTGCAGAGACAAAGGAATTTTTCCAATCTACACAATAGGATGTGCAGTATCATCATCAGTCTCCATAAATCCTGGTTTTTCCATTTTCCTTGCATCCTGCATCCATTCTGCATGACTTGTCATGTGATTTGATGCACCTGAGTCAACATACCACACATCGTTGCTTTCTTCTGCACTTGTCACAGAATTGGTCATGTGCTGGACCATAAACAAATGCTCATTTCTGTCATCACCCTGTCTACTAGAAGATGCATAATTCCCTTGTTGCAATTTTTCATTCATGATGTCATTCTGCTTTTTATAGCAGTCTTTAGCCATATGACCCATTTTACCACAGTAGTAGCATTCAACATTGCTAATTTTTCATTCATGATGTCATTCTGCTTTTTATAGCAGTCTTTAGCCATATGACCCATTTTACCACAGTAGTAGCATTCAACATTGCTGTTTGTATTTTGGCCTCTTTGCCATCTACCACGACCTCTTTGGCTCTCTCTGCCTCTAGAGTTACCACATCCTCCTCCATAGGACTGGTTGTCTTGAGTTTGCTGCATATTCTGATTTCTACCATGGCCTCCAGATCGGCCTCCTCTACCTCTGCATCTACCTCTTCCAGCATTTGAGTAGAAGACAGCTTCTTTTGAAGTTCCTCCTGAAGAAGATACACCACCATTTCTCTGCTCCTTAGAAATTAGAAGAGCAATCAAATCCTCAAAATCAGAAAATCTTTCACGGACGGAAATCGATGTTCGAAACTGTGCATAATCCTTTCCTAGACCATTCAAGGTCACAGAAACTAAATCATCATCTTCCACTGGTGACCCAATGGAAGCAAGTGCATCTGCAATCTTCTTCACCTTCATGTGGTAGTCATTGATGCTCATACTTTCTCTTTGCACATTGTGCAACTCTTGCTTGAGTTGCATTTTCCTGGCTTGCGTATTTGTGTTATACATTTTTGACAAAGTATCCCATGCATCCTTTGGCGTACTTGCATCCTGAATATGCACAATCATAAAGTCTGAAATGCTGATAGATAGCTAGTACATAACTTTCCTAGCTCTCTCATGCCATCCTTTAAATGCATGCATTTGCTGTTGATTGGGAACATAAGGAAAAACTGGTTCTTCTTCATTTCCTGCAAGGAATTCCCAATATCCTTTTCCCATAAGGAAATTCGTCATTCTAAACTTCCATGCTTGGAAGTTGTTCTTGTCAAGATTTTCAGTGACAATCTGTGAAAGAGAATCAGACGCCATTACAAGACACTGCAAAAAAATTTCTGTCACTGCAAAAAAAACACAGCTTCAGCCTCACAAGGGCAAATTTACAAAACTGATGAAAGTGGTATTTGACCACACAGTCACTTCCTAGTGATGATTTTGCATCAGCAGGCAACAAGGATGATTCTGTAACTCCCAATGTCTCTGCGCACAGGCATACGATGCAATTTCTACAATAACTTTTCATCGACCTGTAGAACAGTGGTCGCAGCAAAAATAAGGCCTTTTCCTGAGTACATGCGGAAAACTTCCGTCTCCAAAACAGGCACTGAAATGGCCTCAAATAAAAAAAACAGGGCAACCAAGGCTAAAGCCCTATCCCGCAGCATTAACTGCCCTCTTGCTACATCACGAAGGGTCTCTCAATCTGAGACAATGTACTCTTATACTTTTAGGTTGTGCTACCTGCAGAGACTTGCTCCCAAAACAGAAAAATGAAAGCAACACTAGTCTTCTTACCAGAACACCGCGAACTTGGTTTGCTTTCTTGAGCTCCTTACCATGAACAAGGCTCTGATACCATATCAAGATTGTGGGAGAGAATGAGTCTCACTTGTAGCTTTCTTACTTACACAATGGGGGAATACACTCAAAGGTGGAGGCTGAAAACAGTTTTACTCTTCTTAGTTGTATAAGCCAAAAGAACTCTAGTACAGAGAAATCGAAGAACCCTATATATGGGTCTCAAACCAAACTCAACTAACTAAGGTGGCATACTAACTGAGCCACGAACTAGAGTAGATAAGAATAGCTGTCATCTAGCTATTATTCATGGGCGGTGTACCAACCGCATCTGCAGCTAACAAGTCCGTGACATAAATGTACAACGGTCACCCTGGCATATCACGAGTGGAGCTCGATATCTCAACAATTATGAAGCATGCAACAGGTTCATGGTGTTCCAGGTCATGTTTATGACCACGATGCATGCCTCGAATTATTGACGAAGGATCGATATGATGAACATCCTAGACCGCATTTATAATCCATCACCTCTGTACGTGGAACGGAGATGGACGGGTGACTCAGGAATCTATTACATAGCTGCCCACTGGTTTGCGTACCTTCGAACCAACCTAAAGAGAATTAAATGGTTGGAGGACTTGAAGATCGTAAAGCTGTTCATTTTTGTTGAGGCTCACGTAAACACAACTTTACATGTCGAAGGTCGGAGGGTCGAGCTGAACACATATATGTACAAGGAAGTGACCCGCATAATCCTCGCCAACAGGATCAAGGTGTTGGGACACTATGAGAAGAATGGGTACCAAGGGAAAGGTTACCCAAATCTGTCGATGACTTATCGATTCTTGAAGATCCATGACCCAAATCCATACTACTACCTAGTTCCTGTAGCTAAATGTAACATAACATTATTCTCCCCGAACTAATGTACCAGCTTGCTCTACCATCCCAAGAAATATTGTACTCTCAAAGGGCTATGCTCATATGAATGAAATAAGACTTCTTTTTATCAATGATTGTCATGTCTATGAGCTGAAATGGGCATAATATGTAATGTAAGAAACGTTTAGTGAGTTGTTAACGTTAAGAATCTCAATGCCCAGGCACAACCCTAGGTACAGACTCCCATTCCAACCCCTACACCAAGTATGGCCATGATTCAAGAGAAGAAGTTTATTCTCAAGCAGATTAAGCCGCTAGAATTTGACGGAAAAGGAAGGACTGTCCAAACTAATGCTGAGGTTTGGATAGATTCCATGGAAGATTACTTTGAAGCGACCGGTACTGCACCCGCCAACCAGGATCTATTACCTATGAAAAGCTGAAAAAAGCTGTGCAAGGAAGATACTTACCACCTGCGTACTGCACACAGAAAATGAATGAGTTCTACGAGCTGAAACAACTGGGTCTGACTCTTGACGTATACTACTCAAAGTTTGTCTCTCTTCTGAAGTATGCGCCACAAATGGATATGACACAACAGGTGTCGAAATTTTGTGCTAGATTAAATGCACCTGTCAATACCCGCCTCTAATCAATGCGCCCAACAGATCTTCAGGACGCACTCATTCGAGCTGCGCCTATAATTCAGGAAGTACAGGCAAGGCCAAGAAGTAACAAGACTTGGTCTTATAATGATTAGAACAGAGGAGCATATAGGCCCCAAGCCAAGAGAGTTCAAGGTCAAAATCGAGGACAAAGAAATAAAGCGAGGATAAACAATGTCAATAACTTTGTCCCTACCCAAGGTAATGGCCGCAAACTCCGTTGTTTCCACTGCAATAAGCCGGTCGTTTCAAAAGGCAATGTCCCAAACTTGGCGGAGGACAATGTCAAGGACCTTTCCAAGGAACTGCCCGTGGCCAAGGAGCCACCACTCGAGGCAAAGGAAGAACCACCTGTATTGCCAACAGGGAAATGTGCGAAGAAGAAGACCTCACCATGGAAGCTGAGTTTGAGAGGGCAACAGTCCATGCCGCCCTTCACAAGAAAGGGCCGAATTGCAAGTTTTCGGTGATTTAGACACCATCGGACTATCAAGGTAAAGGCTTCAAAACCTTGATTGATTGTGGCAGTACATATTCCTTTATCTCACCAGCTTGTGCAAGAAGATTAGGAATAGCCACAATACAAGCATCTACCTTACTTGTGGAATTAGCAAATGGTCGTGACGTCACCTGTACTAGGCAAACTGTTAAGGTGAAATTCTTTTTGGGAGGAAAGTCGACTTCGGCCAGATTCAGGGTCATGAACCTAGGTATCCATGAGTGTTTACTTGGAATGGATTGGCTTAAACCTAATGATGCCCACATTCATTGTGGAAAGGGCCAAGTTTCCTTTCGAAACTCTGAAGGCGAATTGGTCATAACTCAAGGAGAGGTTGGAAAGACGAAAATTCAATCGGCCAAAGCATCTCAGATTATTAAGGGAGTTAGAAAGGGACTACCTGTCTACTTGATTAAGATTAATAAGCTAGATCGGAATCATAAAGAACCTTCATGGCTAAAGGAGGATGCAAATGTATTTCCTGAAGAGCTGACAGAACTTCCGCCTCAAAGGGAAGTGGATCATGAGATCAAGCTAGTGTCGGGAGCTGCAACAATTGCAAAGAGGCCTTATAGAATGTCCATCCCGGAAGCAATTGAGTTGAAGGAGCAACTCAAGAAACTATTAGATTAGGGCTACATCCATCCCAGTAGTTCACCATGGGGAGCTCCAGTGCTGTTCCAGAAGAAGAAGGATGGAATGCTTCGACTGTGTATTGATTACAAAGGGTTGAATCAATCAACGATTAAGAACAAATATCCTATTCCTAGAACATATGAACTTCTCGACCATCTTCAAGGTGCAAAGATCTTCTCCAAGATTGATCTCAAGTCTCGATATTATCATATAAGAATTAAAGAAGAAGATATCCCAAAGATGGCCTTCAACATACTTCACAACCTCTCAAGAACAAGAGTAACCAACATCAAACATGGTTCATAGAGAGTGTTGGACTCTTTTAAGTCTTCCATAGACTCAAGGGTTGGTACCCTACCACACTATCCCTCCAAAATGATGTTGATTTGGATTCTAGCCTACCACTTAGGCAAGAATGTTGATCAACTTTATCTCTAAATAATTACCTTGAAATCTAGTTGACTAATCGGGTGCACTTATCCTTAGGATAGAGTCATTAGGACCATCATCCACCTATTTTCCACCTATGTATCCAATATCTTTAGTTTTTAGATTAAGCAACCTAACAAGCTATATATACATTGAGAGAGGGAGAGGGAGAGGGAGGGAGAGAGAGAGAAAGAGTGGGAGGGGGAGAGGGGGAGGAAATGGGAAAGGAAGAGGGAGGGAGAGAGAGAGGGAGGGAGAGAGAAAGAGAGGGGGAGGGAGAGGAAATAAGAGAGGGAGAGGGAGACATTAAACATAATAGGGAAATGAGAGAGGGAGAGGGAGAGAGAGAGAGAGAGGGAGGGAGACATTAAACATAATAGGAAAATGAGAGAGGAAGAGGGAGAGAGAGAGGGAGGGAGACATTAAACGTAATAGGAAAATGAGAGAGGGAGAGAGAGAGAGGGAGAGAGAGAGGGAGGGAGACATTAAACATAATAGGGAAATGAGAGAGGGAGGGGGAGGGAGAAGAAATGAGAGAAGGAGAGATAAAGGAAATGAGAGAGGGACTCGCATGAAGACACTGCTTGCACTCCTAAGTGTGCAAGCAAAATACGGGTGGAGCGATGCGAGTGTGACCGAGTTGTTCAGGTACCTTGTACATACACTTTGTTGATTTTTTTTCGGCACTATTATTAAAAACATTTGTGCTTTTTCAAGGTGTTTTATGATTTTTTTCAGGTTATTGAAATATCATATATTACCACCTGTAAATACCATGCCTGAGCCTCGTGATGATGCACAGCATGTTTTACGAAAGCTTGGCATGGACTACAACAACATCCATGCATGTATCAACGATTGCATACTGTTTGGAGGAGAATAGGAGACTATGGAGACATGTCCAAAGTGTGGTGCTCATAGGTATCGACAGGACTTGCAAGGGCAAACCATTCCTCAAAAAGTTCTTAGACACTTTCTGCTTATCCCCCGTATAAACCACATGTTTCGTACATTCGGCATGGCGGCGAGCTTGACAACGTGGCATGTGTAGAATAAGTTCACAGATGGAATTCAATGAATATCAGTGGATTCACGCGCATGGAGCCACATTGACTCTATCTTCCCAGGCTTTGTCCGAGAGCCAAGGAATCTTTGGGTCGGTCTTGCAATGGATGGCGTGAACCCATTCGGTCTGCGCTCAACTTCTTACAGTGTATGACCTATAGTCCTTGTCAACTACAATATCCCTCCATGGCTTTCTACGCAGAAATGACATCTCATCCTTAGCTTACTCGTCCCTGGCCGCTACAAAGTAAAAAATATGGACGTATATCTTCATCCATTAGTTGATGAGCTTAAGATTTTGTGGGAGGAGGGGGTCACCGTGCAAGATATGGCCAAGCGCGATGGTCCCGGTCTGCCAATATTCGAGCCATTCTCATGTGGACGATGCATGACTTTCCGGGATTCGGAGAGTGCTCAGGTAAATAGGCTTCTGTTCTTGTTGGTAATATCTATATCTTATCTTGTTCAAGTTTGTATTCACTAGGTCGTGGTGTTGGAACATGTCTGGCTCTCAGGTTATCATGCATGTCCATTGTACGAGCCACAGTTAGACTCCCAAAGGTCATGAACCATGAAGAAGATGGTATATCAAGGACACGCTGCTTTCTTGCCAAAGGATCATGAACTCAGGGAAGTTTTGTTGGACGACCTCCAACACATATGAACGCTGCAAGCTGATACGAGCTGAAAATGGTCCATACGAAGTCACATCCAAACGAAATGCGACGGTTCTCAGTTTTCTACGAGTTGCCATATTGGACCCACTTACATGTCAACCACTTGTTGGATCTCATGCATATTTTCAAGAATGTGGGCAGCTTTCTATGGGACCACATCACAGAAAGAGAGACACTATAGGGCCATGAATGGATTTGAAGGAGGTAGGTAAGATGGAGGCACTTTGGCCGCAGTTGAGTGTGCTGATGGTCACGTGCAGCTACCTCGCACTCCTTGGGTTTTTTCCATTAAAGAAGATCACATTGTAGAGCAAGTAGTCAATTCTATCCACACTTCAACAGGTATGGCGCGGTGGAGATGGTCTGTCTCTTTGAGAAATACCTGCCTACGAGCATGCTCACGATACAAATCCACCTTCTTATGCATCTTGTAGATGAAGTGGAGATTGTTGGACCTGTCCATACGCGATGGGTATTCTTCTTGGAGTGCTTCATGAAAACCCTGAAAGGCTTTGTGCGACAATGAGCTCGGCCAAAAGGCAACATGGCTGAAGGTTGGTTGGTGTCTGAGGCGCTAGTGCATATTTCACAATGGCTACCAACAGTGGATCGAGACAACAAAATACCACGGTCTCGTTGAAGGAAAATGATAGACTAACTGGAGATGTGGTGGTTGGAAATAGGGTAGAAAAAAGAATGGATGCTAGCCAAGTACCAGATCGCTAGGTAAGATTGAGAGGAAGCGCGATCTGAATTCTGACGTAGTACATGTCATCGACCGATTCAATATCGCAAGGGCATGGAGGAGATGCCGCGGTTCATGTTATACCTTCAGTTCCCCGAAGTGCAAGAGTATATGATCAAAGCGATATTCTGAGCATAGATGAAGACAATATGCAAATAGAGGGGTCAATATTGCAAGGGGTGGAGGCCACTGAAAGCTCGGCTAACAATGATGGAAATACAAGAGTCCAAGAATTCTTTGAGAACAAGGTGGACTCATCCTTTTGTGGTGACATGTCTATCGACCTTCCAGTGTATACGAAGTTGTGTCAAGAGATTCACATGGAACCATAGGATACTTCATGCTCGGAGCATCCACTTACTCAATTCGTTGACCAATCGCTTATAAGGGTACATAAGATATGCATTTTAAGTGAGATCATTTTTAAAGCATTTATATTACCGTGCTTTGTATGATTTAAATTGATTATTCTAACATTATTTCTTGTCTATGCAGGTGACATTTTCAGGATGAGTTAAGAGATGAGCGATGAGGAGTTGTAGGATATCTTCACGCAAATGTCTCCAAACCAGATCACGAGATTCAGAGACATGGCAGACTAGAAGCTGTCTCGGACATCATCAGGCCGCTCTACTAAATCTACTTCAACGCGATCGGATGCTTCAGCTTTGAGCAGACAAGGTCGACGCTCCAGACTTGGGCTAGAGGGAGGGAGTGCTTCAGGGTCAGGGGGATGTCGTAGAGATACGAAGTCAGTGAGCCCACAGTCGGCACGGGATACAGGTGCGACTCCTTGCTCTTGTGGCGGTTCTAGGGAGTGTGGCTCAGGCTTAGGTGGATATTATGAAGGCATAGATGCGGTGTCTCAATCTCATCGTTTAGCTGGAGTTGCGTCACCTCCAGGATTTTCACACATGTGGGGACGTCTACTCTAGTTACTCCGGGTTTTGCTCAGTAGTATACAGGTGGCACCCCTATGGGTGCCACTCCGACAGATATTACCCTAGTCAGTACACCGGATGCATAGCGGTCTCTTGGATATGCCCAGGAGCGTGGACGTAGGTGGGAGAGAACCCATCTTAGGCATACCCCAGGGGATATGCCTATCTAGTCGATAATAGGTCAGGAGCCATCATCATGAATGATGAGGGGAGGAGGGTGATGGCTCGCATGATAGAGTTGTGCAAACAAGTTTTTCAGCACAACGTCTTAGATTATTGGAAGAACATACCGGAGGGGAGCAAGGACTACATAGTGGCATCTTGCATGAGGATTTTCTGGTTCCAGCCTCAGTAGATAGATTTTCTACGAGATGGATGATGGATTGCATGTGTGTATATATGTCACACAGACGATCGGATACATGCAAGGTACTCAAGAGTGGGGCTGCAAAGCTCGAGTGGTTAGATACGGATGACTGGCGTCGATTGAGAGAGGAGGCTACAGATTCTCCAAGATATTGGAGTCAGCAGCACGAGGCGGCGAGGGCACGACTCGAGGCCAGAGTGGTCCATCATATTGGGAGTGGCGGCCACAGGACATATTTGGAGGACTTTGTAAGTTTTTCTTTTATTTTTCTTGTTTATTTTTTTGCAATATCCTTTGTACTGACAATCATGTTTCGAACAGTTAGTATTTTATTTTCTTTGCAGCACTCCATTACAAATCGCGATCTGACCAGCCTTGAGACTTGATATACATTGAGGCATGGTCTCACTCTGCATTAATCGAGCGATTATATGGATGCAAGGGCCCTGTAAGTCACTCATCTTTCTTGTCCGTAGTTACCATGCAATATTGTATGGTGGACTGATCTGTAGTTGTTTCTTTTTTTGCAGAGTCCATTCGATGCTCCTTTGCGGGGCCGGATGAGCTTTTGGATGGTGATGATCTATAGCTTGCCCTTGGATCCCTAGAGCTCACACACCCTTCTTTTTTGGTCACGTAATCTGTGTAGACATTTTCTACGTAGTAGTGATATCTTGCCATGATTGTACCACTCGCTTTCATTATGCGATCTTGTATTTATTTCATGTATCAGTGTTATGATTTAAGTATACTTTGTCTTTATTTACATGAGCATTGTACACAGTGTAAAAACTATTTTGTATGGCCCAAATAAAGCACATAATGCTATATGTGGCAAGGCATCTTACTGTCCTGCCACAAATTTTTTTCCCCTGTTATCGTTACGATTAGCGTCACAAATTTACTGCACGTGTCGTTATTAGCATTGTTATTTGCGTTAGTATCAGCGTCATTATTTGCATCGGTATTTGCGACACTGATACCGATGCAAATAGCAACGCTGATAACGACGCTAATACGGATATGACGTTGCTAATAACGACGCTTTTTGCGACGATAGGGAGATTTTTCTTTTTTTACATTTTCTTCACTTTTAACGTCGGTATAAGGCCTATATCTTGTAGTGATAAAACCTTGTTTTGTAAGGAAGAGATCAATCTTTTGATACCAAGCTCGTGAAGATTGTTTGAGACCATAGAGTGCTTGATAAAGTCTACAAGCAAGCTTTTCCTTATGTTTGACTACAAATCCCTATGGTTTCTCCATGTATATCTCTTCTTTAAATCTTCCAACAAGACCCGAATACTTGTAATACGAATAACAAGTGAGAAATTTTCCTGATAATGGACTCATGCAATTTGTGAGAAATCTTTAGCAACCAGCCTTGCTTTGAATTTTTCAAAAGTTCCATCTGCTTTTGTTTTGGTCTTATAAATCCATTTTTATTTTATAGCAATACATCCAAGTGCTAACTCATTTAGAACCCATGTATCTTTAGAGAGAAGAGATTCATACTCAGCTTCCATGTCTTGCCATTCTTCTTTTGTGGGGATAACATGGCATCACTATAAGAGGCACGATCTCCACAAATATTGAGACTATTCTTAAGAATATAAGCATCATAAACATGACAAGTACCATGCTCATTATCAATTGGAAGATCAATGCCAAGGTCATCATCAATAATAATAGGTGCAAGTTGTGAATCTTGATTTGAAGAGTCAATATTATCTTGTGAAGGAGATTCATCGTGATATAGAAAAGGAAAAGAAGTGAGTAACGACTTTGTATCATCGATGTTCTCTAATGACCACATTCGCCCGGCATCCCCCTGAGACCATGTGCTGCCCATAAGTTGCTAATTGAAAATAGCATCACAACTTATGATTACCTTCTCGAAAGATGGATCACAAAACTTATATCCCTTTAAAAAAATAAATATCCAAGGAAAATAACTTTAAAACTAGGAGGATCAAGTTTTTTGCGACTCTCTTTGGGTGCATGAATATAAGCAATACATTGATTTGGGTTTTTTACAAACCAAATTTCTACCACAAAATTTGGCCAAAACCTCTATCAACAGCCTTACCCATAGCTTAAACCCTACATCTTATCACTTTGGGTTTACTCTTCAAGCATTAGGTATGCTACATTTCTTCATCGTTATGATAACTCTAGCAAGTGGAGAAACAAGTTCTTAGGAGGGATGTCAATGTAAAGGGTAAAAGGAATGGGTTATCTTAGTGAAAATGAAAATGGATTATACTTAGGGGTTGAGTGAGTGCATATATTTTTTGGAAGGACTAGTCTCCAACTACACTTGGGTTGCATCACCAAGATTTGGGATCTGTTACATGCTTATATGTATATAAGGGATCTGTCACTAGCCCTCTATCACATGCTTATATGTATATAAGGAATTAATGTCAAAGCAGCTTTTGGAAGTTTTTATTAATAATTTTAATAAATCCTAAGAAAAATCAAATTTTAAGAAAATTCCCCCGTTACCCGACCGGTTTTGACCTGGCCTACAAAGCTACAGAATAAACCTTTTTCGAGATTCTTCATTAATTTGAAGTTATAAAGGCTCAAACTGCTGTGGCTGTAGGCAATTTTCTTCTCTTTCACCCTTATCACATCAACTTCCCATTTTATCATTCTTATAAATATATTATAATAATGTACTTATCCCATCCACTATTATCCATATTATCAAAGATACCATACATCATCTAGGATTTTGTTAATCAAGAAGATTGGCTTAATCTAATCTCTCATGGAGGCTACATAAGGTGCCCAAGGAGATGTAAAGAATGACACAATCACAAGCACATGAGAGCACTCTAGATCACCAAGCCCAAAGGGGAGCCACTAAGAGCACATTATGCAATACTCGCATGCTAGTCCATTTCTTTAAGGTAAGCTATGAGTGAACTTTTTTTAAATGTATCTTTCCATGAATATATAATGGCAAGCTTCCTCTACCTCTTGTCTCTCTCTCTTCTCATCTCTCTTCCTCTCTCTCATATTCTAATATGATGTCTAGATCATATATACTCTCTTCTAGTTCTCCCTCTATATTGATACTTAAACTTATTAAGTAAGACTTTCCATATGCTCTATTAGTGGGGAATCCTTATTTCCTCATGTTATATATATGTTCATGGGAGAAATTAGGAGCCATCACCTCTCTTAACATTCCATCATCTTCATTTCCCTTAAGATGGGCTACGAATTCTCTCTTTTGAAGTTGTGTTTTGGTTCTTTCCACTCACTCAAGAAAGGGATGTTCTAGCCATCTTCCCTTTGGCTAGGTGGTGCCCTTCTTTAGCTCTCTTGGTGAGGATTGGAGACTGGGTGGATAAGAGGCAACCCACTCATCTTTCTAGCTCTCAACATCAAAAAGTTTGAAAATATGATATAGAAGGAGTTTCACTTGTCTAAATAGTAATTGGTATTTTACCAGAAGGAGTAGTTGTAGAAATATGATTTTGCACAAATACTATTACTAAGGCTACTTCAGCCCAAAAACATCGAGATAAGCTAGAATGAATGAGCATACATCACATGGCATTAAGAATAGTCATGTTTTTACGCTTAGCAATACCATTCTCTTGAGGAGAGTAGGGAAGTGTATATTCATTATGAATACCCTAATTATTATAATAATCATCAAAATCATTTGAAATGTATTCTCCACCATTATCACCACAAAGTTTTTTTATGCAACGATCAGTATGAAGTTCTACAACTTTTTGATATTGTTGAAAAGATAATAAAGCTTCTGATTTGTGTCACAAGAGAAAAAAAATGGTTTATCTTGAGAAGTCATCAATAAAAGTCATGAAATACGAATATTGAGATTTTGATGGAGGAAAATGTTCACAAATATCAATGTGAATAAGATCAAGCAAATCTCTACAACGAGTTGTGGCGGAAATGGAAAAGGGTTTGTGAAAATGCTTTCCAAGTGCACAATATTCACAAATATCCATATGAGGAGGATCTTTGAATTCTATATCTTGAACAAGGTCACAGTGATAAAGATCGACAAGCTTTGAAAAATCAAAGTGAAGAAAGTGATAATGCCATATTTTGTTGTTAAGATCACCAAGAGCTGTAACAATATTTGCAAAATCTTCATTTAAAGATAACTCAAAAAGATTACCATTTCGAGGAGCAACAATGATGGTTTGGCCATCTTTCTCAATACGAAACTTCGTATGGTCAAAACTGACAAAGAGACCAAGATCCAACAGTTCTTGCAACAACTGAAAGAAGATTCCTTTGTAGATATGGGATATATAAAACTCCATACAGAATTCTTGTTGAAGAAAGAGTACTAAGATATAAATCACCTATACCTTTAACTTCATAGGTTGTGTTATTAGAAAGATAAACCAATTTCTTGATACGAATAGAATGATAATTATATAACCATTGGGACTCATATGTCATGTTTTCCATAGCACCAGAATCGATAATAAAAAGAGTTCCATCATGAACCTCGGGGGGTTCACTATATAAATATTCTCTATATAACGTGTGTTCATAGCCTATTTATAAATATCCTAATCAACACCATATTGGGGAATATGGGAATTATAAGTTTGAGACATGTGGTCAAATCTTTGGATTTGTGATAACCTGAACACTATAACTCCAAATGGAGCGCTCTATAGCTCAATAGATTCCATTTTTCAAGTGCTTTCCAATGATAGGTCATGTCATATGGTTTTGAGAAACTTATGAGCATGTTATCTGGGTGCCACCTTTTTAGTATTCAAAAAATGGGAATCGGGAGATTCGCAAACTCATTAATATTGTGTTAATCTTTCTATTCAATCTGTAAGTAACCTCTTTATATGATACCCTTCTGTATATGAAAATTTTATAGAAATTGTATTTTAAAAACCCCTTATTTTGAACTCACGTTATATATACATATGTTCATGAGTGACATGAATATGAAGTATCCTTTCTAGAGAGAGAGAATAACTCACACAATTTGCTTCTTCAGTAGTGTTGTCATGTGTAGCAGCATATGCTCTATTACGATCTGAATCAAGACATCTCTTGAAATATAGATGGGTTGGATGATCACTCTTTTTGCAGTAATCACAAGGAGAATAATCTCTGGATAAATTACACAGTTGTTTATTTGTAATACCATGTTCTTCATTATATTGTTTTTCCCATCAATCATCTATAGTGTGACAATTTCTATTGCAATAAGAACAATGTCTCTTAGGAAACTTGAGACGAGAGAAGTTACCACCATGATGAATCCTACGTGTAGAGCCTGGAAAGGGATGCCTTTGAGCAAGTAATGCTTGGTCAATTTGTTCTGATTGTGTGTCCTCTTGTGAGATCATAATCATTTCTTAATTTGTGTGGCTTCGTTCATGTCATTGTGAATATTCAATCAAAGATATACAAGCTTGTTGATCCCATCTTTGTTAGATAATATCATAACAATATTATCATAAGCACGATCCTTTATAGTATCAAGAAGCTGTGTTACCAATTGCTTTCGTGGAATAACATCACCAATAGGAAACAAGCTGATTGATAATTTCTTGAATGATTCAATATGTGTTGTCATAGAAGTTTCGATGTTGTATTGGAACTCAATGAGTTTACTATGAAGATAGAGTATTTTGATAATAGATTTCTTCTCAAAATTTTCTATCAAATACTCCCATATAGCTTGTGAGGTTGAAAGATTACATACATCAAGTATAAGAGATTCTTGAAGAGTAGAAAGAATATGCCGACGAGCTACTTTGTCGCGTCTGACCCACTCATTACAAAGAGTTTGCCACTCTTCAAAGACAGATGCTTCAAATACAAGGGTATTATCATGAGCTTGATCAATTGGTTGAGGAGAACATTCATAATTACCAAGAACAATATCATGCAAGTCATCACCTTCAAGAATTAGCAACATCTTTACTTTCCACCCAAGGAATCATTGTCCTTAAAAGTGAGGAAAAGAATGTTGTCCAGAAGGAAATCTATTGATGATTATCAAATTATTCAACATTGCTGGTTGAGAGAATGCGTACAATATAAGATCACATAATTTGCATACCATATATTGATGCCAGGAGGCATATTTCACGATGGATTCCGTGAGGTTTTGCGGTGGATTCCGTAAACTTTGATGATCAGGGCTCATACACAAAGTGGATTCTTTGTGCGAGAAGTTGATGGGGACGCCTGTCCTTTTCGGGCGCTTCATTAATTTAGTGTGTACATGGGTATTTCCATAGCGGGTGATTCCGCAAAATGCATATTAAATTAATAAACGTTTATGAGTTTAGAGTGCGCACTCGTAATAGATTAAGGTTAGGATTTATTTCTAACCAGTTGATTTATTTATGTAGCTGAAGACTGCTAGGTATTCACTTTTGTCGGTTTAATTGTATTATTTTACTAACGATTGTGAATGCTTCAGTTGATGTGTAGAGATAGCAGCAGTGGCGGAGGAAAGCATTGGAGGATAGCGAGTATTCGATTTATGGATTATATTTTGATAGGCGCCACGCCTATATTTTGTCACGCCTATTTATTGAGGCGTTGGATATTTATTATTATTTTGTATGCGCATGGGCGCAGATTATGTTATTTCTATTTGGACATTGTATTGGGCATGCCAGACTCTTTGGGCACCGCCCATTAGCTTTATTCCTATTTTTGTGTTAAAGCAAACTCAAAAGCTAAAAGCTAGCTATTTTGTAATTTGGGCTATTATTTTGAGCTTGAAGGTGAATAATACATAAAATACATGCTTTGTGGAGCGCTCACACAAGGCATGGGGGTAAATTGCACCCAATTGGTCTCTTGCTCTTGTCGTTCATGCTTTTTACCTTGTAATTTGTGCAAAAAGTAGAGTTCTATTGTTCTTGGGGACCTTCCGGCATTCACTACGCGAGCGTATAGCGTCCGATCTGCGCGTCAGTGGTATCAAGCGAAGCTGAGATCAAGAGCTTCCAATCGCTACCCATCTCGTGCGAAGGCGGAGCTCCTGGAACGATCGGGCTTTACGGTCAATCTCATTGCGAACCGTCGATACAATCAGACTTCTGGCAATCAAGAACCCCTGTTTTTATCATCAGATCGTGAAGGACCGGTCTGCAGAGGCGGAGGACCACTCCTATATCCTCACATATAAGTCGTCAAAAACCAGTGAGATAAAACTCCATAGCTCACAAGCTTAAAAGCTTTTATTTTTAATAAGCTTAGTATTAAAGCTTATAAGCTTTAAGAAGCTTAAAAGCTTCGATTCGTCATCGTGAGGTCTCAAGAGACCTCCGATTTTTTCGCCGTGAGCTGAAAAACGCCCCCCCCTACGAATTTACGTTTTGGACAGTAAGCTAAAGCTTACTTACCAAAACAACAAAGTTACCTAAGCTTCAGTAAGTCAAGTCACACAAACAGATTCAGCAAGTCTATCAAGTTGAAGTACTGCAAGTTCCATAAAGCAACCAAGTTCTGCAAGTCAACATACTCTGCAAGTCACATTAGTCTGGTACTCTGCAAGTCAGACAAGTCAACTGGAGTCAGAACTCTGACTTGTGTTCAAAACTCCTAGAAGGGCTGTTCCTGCGTAGAAACTCCGAACTGCAAAGTTGTTCATTGGAAGGTACTCTACCCATACGCAGGTTTGCTGAAGCATTTTCAGCATACGAAGAAGGATAGAACACAGATTTTTCGAAGATTATGAAAGCCATACCCAAAAATACATAAGCCTTGTATTCCCGAACTTGAGCTATGCTCATCCCGCTAACTTGATTTTGAGAGTGAGAGGTCTTTTGAGTTTTGCAGGATGACGGAATCACATATGGATGATTTAATGGCTGAAGGTGACCTACCTGAGCCTACGATGGAGCAAAAGCTGGACTTAATCATGATGCAATTGGGCGAAGAACGAAGGGCTAGGCAAGCATTGCAAGTTCAACTGGCAAATTTAGAAAGAGCGTCTACCGACAAAGAAGAATCTCAATCTGAAGATCTTATCTGACGTACCATCGACGCAACTCTCGAAGCTCAAACCATCCACAAGGAATCAAAGATAAGTAAAAGAAGTTTCAAATTCCATACTTTCAATGGCATACGAGAAGGAAAAACTGTTCTTGCATTCATTAGTCAGTTTGACGACTATTTCCATGAGGAAATCTATGCAGAAAAAGATAAAATCAAGTGTGTCACTAATCATTTAGTGGACAGAGCATCTCTTTGGTGGACTGTAGTACGCAAGAGTATAGATTGTCCTGCTACTTGGGAGAATTTCAAGAAGAGGTTCATGCAGAATTTCCTTTCTCCACAATTTCATGAGAAAGCTATTAAGCAATGGGATCTTCTTCAGCAACGGGATCGTGAGCCTATTCCTCAGTACACAGAGCGTTTTTGGAATGCACTACTCCAGTTATGCATGCTTGAAGAAGTACCTGAAGCGACACACAAACGCAAGTATATGTCTGGAATCCTTGGGCATTACTACGCTGAAGTTAACATGTTCAAGCCTGCTACTCTTGAAGACGCCATTTCACTAGCTCACGACACTGAAGACAAGCTGCGAGGTAGAGATAGACGTCCACAGCAATTCCAAGCCAATGGTAATTATGGATCTAAGCAATTCAATTCCAACTTTAAAAGATTTAATCCAGGTCGTTTCCCTTCATCATCTTTCCGTAAAAATTGGGCAAAACCACCTGCATTACCATCCAATGTCAATCAAAATACTAAGCCTATTCCACAGCCAAATCCTAATGTCCCTAGACTTCCTGCCATTGCAAACAATGTAACCAAAGCCAAGCCAATAGTATGCTATAAATGCCACCAGCCTGGACATCTAGCAGCAAATTGCCATTCAAAGAAGCCACCTGCCCATATCAACTATCTTGGAGCAATGGACGATGACGAACATGAAGATATGCATGATTTCTTAGAAGATGAGGACGATACTACTACTCCTTCGGATACTTTACCAGGTATGCCAACTCCATATTCTTTATTGACTATGAAATGTTTGGTGTACGGAAAGGAAAAGATTATTTTGCATGATGACGGTAGTACTCATGATTTTATTTCAGCAAAATTAGTAAAGGAATTGAAGTTATAGACTGTACCTATGCATTATCGTATCAAAGTAGCATTCTTAAGCACTAGGTATAATGGTACACAGGAAGTGCATGACTTAGAGATTCAAATTTGTCAATACACTGAAAGAAGAAATTTCCTAGTTGTCCCATTACAGTCGAGTGACATTATTTTAGGTATGCCTTGGCGTCACCAGCATAACCCAGATATAGACTATTCTACACGTTCAATGCATATAAATTTTCAAGGAAAACCTATTACATTATATGGTATGCATGCATCTAATGTTTTTCCACTGCTTTCGCATACTCAAGCTAAACGTGCATTACACAAGAGTAGTAAATCTTATCTCATTTGGGTAAATGAACTGCAAGTAAAAGAAAATCATATGCATCCTAGACATAAAGAATTTCTTGCACATTTTAAAGACTGTTTTGCCGAAGACCTACCACCTCGTTTACCTCCTTCACGTCCAGAAGACCATAAGATAGATTTGATTCCTGGTACACAACCACCTTGCAAAGCACCATATAGGCATAACCAGATAGAGCAAAAAGAAATTCAGAGTCAAGTTGATGAATTACTAAATAGAGGATTGATTAGACCTAGTAGTTCTCCATTCGGTGCACCTGTTCTGTTAGTCAAGAAAAAGAATAATACTTATCGTATGTGCATTGACTATCGAGCTTTAAATAAGATCACTGTAAAGAATAGGTATCCCATTCCTAGAGTTGATGACCTTATGGACAAACTGCAAGGATCTGTTATATTTAGTAAAGTAAACCTTAAGTCTAGTTATCATCAGGTGAGACTAGATACGTCTGACATATTCAAGACTGCATTTAGAACACAGTTTGGTCATTACGAATTTTTAGTGATGCCATTTGGATTGACTAATGCACCTGCTACGTTTAGTAGAATGATGAACCGTATATTTTTGAAATATCAGTATTGTGTAATTGCCTTCTTTGATGATATTTTGGTGTTTAGTCAAAATGAGAAAGAACATTATGAGCATTTGTCATTGGTTTTCCAGTTACTAAAAGATAATCAACTATATGCAAATCTTGAAAGGAGTGAATTCTTTAAAACAGAAATTGAGTATTTAGGTCATATTGTATCATCTAATGGAATTAAAGTTGATCCTAAGAAAATAGATGCAATATTGAATTGGCCTGTACCTAAAAACGTGCATGAGTTACGCTCATTCCTTGGTCTTGCTAGTTTCTATAGGAAGTTTGTACGTAATTTTTCATTACTTGCTTTACCACTGACTAAACTTCTGAAGAAAGGAATTGTCTATCATTGGTCCGAAAATCAACAGAAATCCTTTGACTTATTGAAACATGCATTAACCCATGCCCCTGTCCTACAGTTGCCTGATTTTAATAGACCATTCTTTCTAGTAGTGACCGATGCTACTGGATCACGAATAGGAGCTGTACTTATGCAGGATAATCATCCTATAGCCTATTCTAGTTATAAGCTGAAACCCTCTGAACTGAAATATTCCACATATGACAAAGAACTATTAGCAGTTGTACAAGCATTAAGACAGTGGAAACACTACTTAATGGGTTCAGAATTTATGATTAAGACCGATCAGCAAAGTATTAGACATTTACTTAGCCAACCCCAAATCTCTAACCGACATATCAAATGGGCATCTTTTATCCAGAGTTTTCATCCTATCATTCAATACCAACCCGGTAAAGAAAATGTAGTGGCTGATGCATTAAGTAGAAGACCTGCCATTCATAATATTTCTGTTATATCTTTTGATTCTTTGATTGCTATGAAAGATACTTATCATCAGGATATTACTTTTCATGCTGATTGGAATAAATTAGTTCAAAATAACTTGATTCTTATTGATTCATTGTCATATAATGATGGATTTATGTTTTATGAAAAGAGATTGTGTGTTACAATTCCATTCCGATCTTTTGTTTTGAATGAGATTCATTGTCCCCCATATCAAGGTCATAGAGGTATCGTATCTACTTTACGTACATTAACTGAAGATTTTTATTGGCCGCATATGGACACTGATGTATCTAACTTTGTTTTTGAATGTTTGATTTGTCAAAGAGTTAAGAGACATCATGGTAAACAGTATGAATTACTTATGCCTTTGTCTATTCCATCTAAACCTTGGGAACAAATTTCTATGGATTTTATTACTGGTTTACCTAATACTAAATCTAACCATGATATGATTTGGACAGTCGTAGATAGATTTAGTAAACAAGCATATTTCATTCCATGTAAGAAAACTTTAACAGCATCACAAGCAGCACAATTGTTTTTGAAAACTGTTTTCACTAACCATGGATTGCCAAAAGTTATTATTTTAGATCGTGATTCTAGATTTTGTAACAACTTTTGGATTACTCTATTTGCTAACCTAGGCACCAAGATTGATTTCTCATCTGCATTTCATCCTGAAACTAATGGACAAACAGAAGCCACTAATAGCACTATTCTAGATCTCTTACGTGCATATACTATTTCTAAACCTCAGACATGGGACACACATTTGCATTTATTACAGTTTGCATATAACAATACACCACACACATCTACAAAGAAAGCACCGTTTGAAGTGATTTATGGATATAGATTATCTACACCTGTTGCATCTTTGTCAAATAAAATTCAGAGTGCTGATGATATTGCTAGTATGCATAATACTATTTTTGATGAGGTTAAAGACATGATTGCTAAAGCCCAGCAATCATATACCAAACAAGCCAATAAGAAAAGACAAGCAATGAATTTTAAAGTTGATGACTATGTTTGGTTGAGAATAGAAAAACGTAGACTACAAAGTGTAGATAGACACCCAATTGTAAAATTAGCCCCTAGATTCTATGGACCATTTAGGATCATTCATAAAATTAATGACAACGCATTCAAGTTAGAATTACCACCTCATTGGAAAATTCACAACACATTTCACATTAGTTTGTTAAGACCCTTTAGAGGCCAATTACCTGTACACCCTGTTTATGAAAACCCACCTTTGTTAGAGGAAGCGACTGAAATACTTGAACCAGAAGCTATCATAGACACTGACTTTATGACCACTAGAACTGGCCGAAGATATTCTAGATATCTAGTTAAATTTAAGAACCATCCTGTAGAGGAAGCACAATGGATGCACGCTAAAGACTTAAATGCTTTCCCCACTCTGTTAGCTCCACATTGCGCTAATAGCAATTGAGGTCAATTGCTATCCCACCCTGGGGGTATGATGCCAGGAGGCATATTTCACGGTGGATTCCGTGAGGTTTTGCGGTGGATTCCGTAAACTTTGATGACCGGGGCTCATACACAAAGTGGATTCTTTGTGCGAGAAGTTGATGGGGACGCCTGTCCTTTTCGAGCGTTTCATTAATTTAGTGTGTACATGGGTGATTCCATAGCGGGTGATTCCGCAAAATGCATATTAAATTAATAATCGTTTATGAGTTTAGAGTGCGCACTCGTAATAAATTAAGGTTAGGATTTATTTCTAACCAGTTGATTTATTTATGTAGCTGAAGACTGCTAGGTATTCACTTTTGTCGGTTTAATTGTATTATTTTACTAACGATTGTGAATGCTTCAGTTGATGTGTAGAGATAGCAGCAGTGGCGGAGGAAAGCATTGGAGGATAGCGAGTATTCGATTTATGGATTATATTTTGATAGGCGCCACGCCTATATTTTGTCACGCCTATTTATTGAGGCGTTGGATATTTATTATTATTTTGTATGCGCATGGGCGCACGATTATGTTATTTCTATTTGGACATTGTATTGGGCATGCCAGACTCTTTGGGCACCGCCCATTAGCTTTATTCCTATTTTTGTGTTAAAGCAAACTCAAAAGCTAAAAGCTAGCTATTTTGTAATTTGGGCTATTATTTTGAGCTTGAAGGTGAATAATACATAAAATACATGCTTTGTGGAGCGCTCACACAAGGCATGGGGGTAAATTGCACCCAATTGGTCTCTTGCTCTTGTCGCTCATGCTTTTTACCTTGTAATTTGTGCAAAAAGTAGAGTTCTATTGTTCTTGGGGACCTTCCGGCATTCACTACGCGAGCGTACAACGTCCGATCTGCACGCCATATATGAACTACATAGAAGCTAATTTCGGTAGAACTACAAGAGCGAGCAATTGTGACAAAACCTATGACATAGAAGTCTGCACAAAAAGCTATTATCCTGTTTGGCTTCTTATTTCAAGTCCAGTTTACCTAAATTGACATAACTTTTGACACAGAACTGGAAATTGAGCACGGATTTTATAAGAAGAAAGATTGTGAGTCCTAGCACATGACAAAAACCGATTTTTATGAGAAAGGCGTTTCCTTAAGAGTTTCCCATATAGAAATGTTTAGGGTGTCCAAGTAGGGCAACATATCTACAATTTAAATGATGATCGATGATGATCGAGTGAACTTCTTCTATGCCTAAAATTCATAACATAAGATGCTCATTACATACACAATATATTAAATTCAAGGATGAAAATGATATAAATCAATAATTGAAGAGATATTACATAGATATACTTCTTGATTATCTTCTTCAAGGAATTGATTATAGTCGATCATGATAGCTCTGATACCATGTTGAGATATAGAGAGAGAAGATATATAGAGACATGAGAGGGGAGAAGAGACACGCCATATACACTCCCAAAGACTACATCATATTGATCACAATCTACATATACATAGGTGAGACCTAGTCTAGATAGGGTGAGCTATATATAGCTCCAACACTTGGGTTTAAGCTTGGGGAAGTTACTATATGTATATCCTCTTCATCACGTGTGTTCAAGGCCTATTTATAAATATCCTTATCTGTGAATTTTTCTTGAATTAAACATAAGCCTTTTCTATCCAATCTGTAAATAACCCTATTATATAACACCTTTCTATATGTAAAATTTTTATAAAAATGGTTTTAAAAATGCATTATTTTGAGCCCACACTATGCACACATATATTCATGAGTAATTCACCCAAGGATTTGAGTCACTCGAGGCCTTGATCTCCTTGGGACACTACAGTTTGGGGAAGTTTGATTTAATGGTCAAGTTTATTTTCAACCTTGAACTCCTTGTACACGTTAAAGTGATGAAATGTCTTCAATGTTAATAGTCATAACTAGATAAATGTATAGTGGGTGTGGTTAATGAATCAAAGTGATGAAATATTTATCTCCAAGAAGAAAAGTAGTTAGCATGTGAAATGAATGTATATAGAGAACATTATGTAAAGTGGATGACTTTACTAAGTGTGCACGAGAAGCTCAAAAAGGAAGTGCGATAAGTGAGCATGGAATTTTTAGTGCAAGAATTTTTGTTTTCATTTTTTAGAGGAAAATTTTACAAATATGAGAAAATCTATGTGATGTGTCTTTTTCTTTTTGGTTGGATTTGGTAAATTGGATATAAATGCAAAAGATGGAAGAAACACATGTGCATTCAATTGGTACGCTTTGTTTTCATGGATATTTAAGAGTTAATAGTTAGTGAGCCATCAGAGAGAGAGTAGGTTAGGAGACAAAGGATATAAGGAGGCAATAACACTAGTGGCACTGATATTATTGATTGAAAGATTGCTGGAAAGATTAGTGACATAGTATACCTTGGAGATGGTGGTAGATTCACAATTCAATAGGTGTATATGAAGATATCCATATCCATGGCCTTGTTGGTACTTTCATCTCCCAACATGACTTGCAAGGGACAATCACACATGACAAAGTTGGTGAGCTACTCAGGATGGTGGGTCCTATCATGTGTGGTACTTGTATCAAAGAGCCATTTGTCTTGGGGAAGGGTGGTTGTGTTGATAAAAGTTGAAAACATTTGAGGTGGTAATGTATCCTTGGGATTTACCACCAAAGCCTTTGTAGGGGTTATAGCTAGGGTAGAGTTGTTGCAATTTCAATTGTTATAACACATGCTCCTTCCTAGTGTGATTGTAGTCAGGTCCAGGTTTTAATTGTGGTCACAAGGAGAAAATTGGTGGCACTAACTCTATGGAATAGCAGAGCCTTATCATACTCAAACCTGACATGGGGGTATTCTAGCATTACGAATTCAACGATAGGGCATACCAAAAGAAAAGACTACCAATTGTACTATTGAGACAAGTACTTATTCAAGAAAAGAGAAGTCGATATATTCCATCAAGAGACTACAAGGTTTCATAATGAAATTGGAATATAGAGTACATCCCAAAAGGATAAACACTTAAGAGACATCCATGATAATGGACTAGATCATCTTGGCTACCATAGCAATGTTACATTGTATTGGATGATGTAAGGCGATCTCAAAATTTAGGAAAGGTTAGGACCCAAAAAAAGGAAGGAAGAGAAAGTAAAGAAGAAGAAGAAAGAGTGGAGTGTCAAGAGGCACTCATGGAAGGAAGAGAAAAACAACACTTCTTATTTGATCCTTTTATAGCTTCTCATGCTTGTGGTGTCATGAAGTCCATATGCCATACTCCATTAATGGCATAAGCTAGCTATTACTATGTCACTAGTGTCACCATTAATGGCATCTTTTAGCTACATTCTATCAATGCTATTTTGGGCCACCAATCCACATGGGAAAGGATGGGTAAATCTCTTGTCATGGGTCCTTATCCACACCATAAGAAATGGACCATCAATTTACCTATGTGAGGTAGAGCCACATCTTGATGCGCAAACTCTAGTAGTTGGATCCTATAAGCTTCTCCATCTTTTATGAACAAGAAGAGAGTAAGGAGGATTGAGTGCCATAGAAAGTATGAGTCTTTGAGACATGATGGTAGATAGTATTTAGATCAATATTAGATTTTCTCAAAAAAAGGAGAGAGGTAGAACCAAAGCATGTGAGCCGGTACAAGATCTTGGTATACTCTAATACCATGTGTGAAAATACAGAGTAAGAGTGCTAGAGTGCAAAAAAGTGGAAGAATTTCATTGAATACTCGATTATCATTGTGTTCACACATGTGATCTATATACAAGATACCTCATTATGAGCTCAATGCATTAGGTGGATTCGAGGTGGGAAAAAGCTCAAGTATTAGATAATATGATTGTGGATAAGAGGATGAGGACATTCATAAATGAAATGTGGTGAAAACATGGATAAAGCTAATTGCTTTTAGAGGCTTACACATGAGAGCACTATGTACTCTTCCAAGAATGTCTAGGTTACAACACCTCATTCCTCTCTCTCTCTCTCTCTCTCTCTCACACACACACACACACACACACACAATAAATAAGGTTCAAAGAAACCAAAAATATATATATTTTTCTCTTGTTATTCATTTTTCCTAAAACAATCAAAGCATAGTCTTTGTTTCCTTCTCCCCTTCTCTCATTGCATTTAAACTTTATGAGCAATCAACACATAAATTAATTATAGCAACATAATAACACATTTGATCTATTTCTCTTTGATTCATGGTCACAAATATAGACTTTTTACTAAAATCTATCACAAGAAATCTCAAATCTAGGTTTAGTTATAAGCATGTATATAAGAAATAACAAACCCTGCCTTCTTGAAGCCATGGCCTTTCTCAATACTATGTGAATTAGAGAAGTGCGTAGGGTTTCTCATAACAAGAAAAGAGACCAAGAAGCATGAAAACTATCGAGGGACTTTGTGCTTACCTTGTATTTTTACCACCTTCGATCTTGCTCTTTCTCAGTATGTTCTTCACCAAACCATAGAGCTATTCAAGATATATGGAAAATCTACTAGATTAAAGATGAGATATGAGAAGTCTCTATTGATTAGTGACATGGATGATGACTTGACAAAGCTAAGTTTGAAAGAAAAAGTATCAAACAGAGGGAAAATCTCTAGATATTCAAGCTTTTTTGTGGGTATTGATGCGAAAGAAAATGATAGAGCAAAATGGGTTCCTGAAAAGATTGAGAGGAAATGTAGGTATCAAAGTATCACAAATTGGTATTTTCATATGAAGGTGAGGACTTTGAAGTGTTTTATTTTTGGAGGGTCAAACAAAAATGTATAATCCTTAACCTTAATGTGGATTCTTGGAGGGAAGGTCTTAGGTTCTCTAGGTGGGATGGTAGGGTCATGAAGCTAGAGAAAGATGAAAATTTCTCCACCTTTAGCAAAGACTATTGCTAGAAAATGCATGTTCTTGGCTAGAAAAGGGTTATACGAAGCTTGCTTTTTGTTAATTTTAGGATGATGATAGAAAGAAAACAATTGAGAAGATAGGGACACTTGGGATATGTCCACAACCTATAGGATATTGTAGGAAGTTGTTGTAAGAAAATGTGAGGGGTTGACATATGCTTACAGTTAGCAATCAAAATACTAGTTCACTTGCATCACCCCTAAAGATTGTTGGAATGAGAACAATGTAAGCTATTCACTCAACGGTCATTAGACAAATCAAAAGATTGTTGGTACTCAAAAGAATTGGCATAACCTTACCCGTTTTGTAGCCAGAGATAATGATTGACAAAGACTCTTTTACCGTCCAAAAATTGGCATTAAAATGTGAAGACAGGTAAAATCTGTTGACCTTGGAAACTGAAGGTATCTGCAACAGCTCCCAAAAGTGTACCGTGAGCAGTTATGAATAATAAAATTTGCCAACGACTCTAAGTTGTAACTAGGCGAGAGGAGGTTGTACATATGCAGTAGTCTAGTAGATTGCAGTTGCGGACGTATTAAAAGGGAATCGTGGCCATGTTACGCGCGCACAATAATTTATGTCCAGAAACAAACCATCGGCCTTGCGAGTCCAAACCTCCCAATAATTTATGACGTCGATCGTCCAAGTAGTGTAAGCGTTGCACGAAAGGTGATAGGCGATTACCGCCGGAGCTGGCGGAATGGCTCGACGTGCTTTTTGTTATAAGCCCCTTGATCGTGATCTTCCCGACTATTAGTCATCCTTAGGTCAAATCCAACCTTAGCAGCTAACTATTCTCCATGACAAAGTGGTGACATCATCATTCATGCGTCAAACATATAAACAATGTAGGGTGCCAGGGATCGAACCCACGTCTTCATTTTGTTGACCAAGATAAACAATGTACCCTGCTAGGGCCTGGGTTGACCACGATTAATTTTTTTTTGTTGAACCATACGTGCATCTTTTCCCATCTTACTCTAGGAGAAATTATGTAGGCCGAATCACCTCTTTCTTTATGTATTACACAATCGCTTCTAGAATTTACTTTCTTCTTCTCACATGGTTGGAAGACATTATCCTTACCCCTGCAATAGCGCCTTTCTTTCCATCATCCAAGAATACTAGCACCGAATTATAAGTGGTCAGAGCTATCTTATTAGGTGAGCATGTGGCACTTAAAAAGCTATCCTACACCTAGAGAGAGAGAGAGTGTGTGTGTGTGCGTGTGTGGGGGCCGGTGTTCATGTGTGTGTGCATGATTCTAGCTTTGGAGAGTTGCAAGTATAAACTAATGAGGGAAGTTGTCAGTCCAAGAATAAAGTGAATGTCTTCCAAGCCTATGTCAATGAGTCTCCATAGAATGCAATTAGAAGGAGCGTAGATAGCCTTGGCAAGGGCCATATTTCTTTTTGGATGTGCAATGACAATTGTGGATAATGATCATTGGAAATGTGCATGAAAAAAAATCGTCAAGTTTGGGGTTGGCTTTCCCCCACTATCTTAATTATCACTCAATATATCTTGATGTTCTTAATAAATGCCACTTAGAGGTGGAGTAAGTTGAAAGGGTCATTCTATGCAAGTGGGGCCTGACTCGATATATACTATCGTATCAGATGGTTCCAATGTTCAAGGACAAGAATTTATAAACATCATGTTAGTTTCACCAAGGGGGGAGACATTAAATGATATACATAGCATAGGAAAAATTAAGTTAGGAGAATATATTGCAGAGATTTTATGCAAGGCTATGAAGACATAAGTCATTATCATGTGGTGCAAGTTGTTATGAATAATGTAAACAACTATAAAGATACATTTAGACTTGTAGAAGAGAGATATTCAAAGGTTACTTGTAGTAGTTGTAGCAAATTTACTTAATTGGGTACTGAAATACTAGTATGAAAAGGAGGATACAACTTGGTTTGCTAACATTATTGATGATTGCACCAACCTTGTCAAGTTTGTTCTCAAAAGAAGTTGAGTACTTAGCATATACAAGGCATTACAAAGGATTAAGGCCATAGACAGCCACGTTGACACATTTTTTGAATTGCAAAAAAAACTTACACACGCATCGAAACTCATATTCAAGACACTATCAATATACATGTAGTGCAAGTTGGGTTTATTTCATTCGAATTAACCTAATTGATTGTGACTTTTTTGATAACTTGTCTACAACTTACATAGATATGTTCATGTGATAATAAACATGTAAGCAAGAGAAAAAAAACCAAGAGCAACTAGTTACAAATTATAACCAAAGCCAGAATTTTGCAAGTAGTAGATGTGTGGTTTTATTTTACCCTCTGTTGCATGCAATTACAAATTGTTTATATGAACTTAATCCACATTGTATTAAAATATAAACACAGTATCATTGCTTGACATATATAACAATATATTGAAGGACAAAAAAAGGGATGGAAAAAATATACTCTTGTTTGAATTAAAAATTGAAATATGAGTTTACATGCAAGCTAAGTTTGGCTTGCCATTATGCATAACCTTACTCCAATGGTAAAGTTTGAAGCATCAAAATGTACACGGAAAGTGATAGATCAATCTAGGCTCTTGAAATGGTTATTGAAGTTAGAGCGTGTGTAAGCCTCTCATAAGCTTGCTAACATTCATTTGTCCATCCGAACCAATCAACGGTTTGTATAGACATCTAGCAATTAATGCATAGCTCAACACAAACCATATAGAGTATTAAGTAGAAGTGCCACCACCCGCCACACCAAACACCCAAGGTGACTCTCTCTCTCTCTCTCTCTCTCTCTCTCTCTCTCTCTCTGGTGGGTCTCAAAGAGACCCAAACCTATGTAGTGCCAACTTCCTTTCGATTACTAATTGTTATTCAGGGTATGGACTTAGCCAAAACTAGCCGAGAAAACTCTGTGATTGATAAAATTTTCACTGAGGAGGAGTTACATGCTGCAAGTATACTCAGACAATGTACCATTGTACTCGATGTTGCAAAACATCTGTTGTTATTGAGTAGGCTTCCACGAGTACTAGATGCCTATGCCACACTCTAGTACAATCCTGAGTTTCACAATTGGTTTTTATCCTCACGAAGTGACATGGATTCATAAATGTGTACATAAATAAACAATGAGTTTTGTTACTGTGTATAGATAATACAAAAAAAAAGTCAACACACACACAATGGCGGTCGTTGGCCTAAAATCAGCCGAACGAGTGCGTCTGATAGCGCGTCTACATCTCAGTGTAGACGCAGATATAGACGCAAAAAATGTTTCCTCTCATAGTGTCTAAGGGCGCGTGTGCTAGCGCGTGTACTCTGCAGTGTACTCGCGATGATACACGCGCTGCACAGAAGGTTGACCTGCAGTTTACATGCGATTATACACGAGCATTGACCTGGGATGGGCGTCTGACAACGCGTCTATGCTGCATCTTAGATGCATAGATAGACGCACTGGACAGAAGGTTCACTCTGGAGCGCGTATGAGGGCACGTCTAACCTACAATTTAGACGTGGGGATACACGTGCCAGGTCACCCAGTTCTGATAGTAAACAATATATTTTTGCAATGATGAATATGACCAATCCCATGTTTGTGTTTATCAGTTTTCTTGTTTAAGAGAAGCATTAGCACTTAAGTGTTATGCTCAATGTCTAAAGAAAGCTCTTTGAAAATGTAGGTAATATATGATTTTTTGTATGCAAATAAATTTGTCTTTTTCCTGTGTTTTTTTTACAGATGTCGTATCTTGGTTCATCTAGCAATGACCCGGATGTGGATCGCATGAATGATACATTGGCCTCCTTTGACAGGGGGATCAATGCATTTTTTGGAGGTTTTCCTAATAGGGAAGAATTCATGGGAGAGATGACCAGACACCTTGGCCGCTCTCCCACAGTGGACGAGGTGTTCAGTGTCATGTCTGGGACGCCTCTGGCGTCTTTGCCTGGCACTATTTCCCAGACTCCACATGCAAGTACTCCATATGCAGGTACTCCACGTGCTCCACGTGCATCGGCTGAAGCACAAGCATCTGTAGAAGCACGTGCATCTGCAGAAGCTCGTACGTCCAGCGAGGCAGAGGGTAGTCAATAGAGAGGGAGGAGGGAGAGTCGAGAGGGAGGACGAGGCTTGTGTGGGGGTTGCCTAGGAGGTGGCGAGTGATCACCCTCACCAGTAGATCACGTAGAGGAGGTTGTACGCCAGTACTATAGAGTTACAGATGCTGGTGGCATCTTTCATGATGATGAGGGAAGGGATGTAATGGCATACATGAGGAGCGTCGTGCATGCGACGTATAAAGATTGTTTCATTGCCTTCAAAAATCAGAAAAGTGGCTTGTGGCAGGAGGTCTTGAGGGCAGTCCATAGAAGGTATCCAAATCCTGAGGGTCAGCGATTCTGCGGTGATTGGGGATGTACCCACCTCATGACACGGGCCAGGGACTCACTGCGGAGGCTGGAGGAGGGGCGTGGAGCCTATAGCCAACAACCTATGTGCCACCGCATAGAGTGGAAGAAAGCCAAGAAGAAAGCAGCTGAGAAAGTGAAGAGTCGCCAGCATGTAGAGGCGCGATGGATCCAAATGGAAACCATGGGATCGTCGCATTACGGATCGAGCGGCAGAGAGTCATGGGAGGCAGAGTTTGTAAGTATATTTTGATTTCTAGTTTTTTTAAATTTATATTTCTTTCAATTCTTTATATATTTTAGTCTAATATATTGACTCATAATTTTTTGTATATCTCTAAATGTTTTGCAGACTACCATCGTTGATAGGACACCTACTCCTAGAGAGGTAGGTTACCATCGAGGCCATAACCGCGCAGCGACATGGCTTCACTTTTATGAGGAGGGTCTCATCACTGAGGACCAATACAACCGCACCATGAGGATTTGACAGCCAGAGGAGGTATGTTTTTCTTACTTTCCTATTAAAAGGATAGCTAATTATAACTTTTTCTCCACCTTGTCTATGTAAGCAACCCTGATCGTTTGTGTGTGTAGGCGAACCCGGATGTGGAGCATAGCGAGGAGGGGGATAGCGACACTAGTAGCCATGGTGGTACTAGCGAAGATGTTTCCTCTTCAGATTCGTAGAGGAGCACCATACCTCCTCATGAGGCCTTCTTTTCTTGTATATGTATGATATCTCTTTGAGCCTACTGCTTGCGGCCACGCTTTAGGTCGCAAGCACTTAAACTTCCCTTGTAAATGCTTTTGATATATAATGAATACATGGACTTTTATTTTCAATTCTCGTGTCCGTAAGATACATTGTCTTTTTCCCAAATACACAATCTGATGTATGGGAGGGGGGAAAAAAAAACCAGAGAGCATGTTGCTCATGCTCTCTGGCAAAGCAACCACATACTCTCTAGTTTTTTTTTCCAGTTTTGTTTTGCGTGTCTATCAGCGCATCTAAATTGCAGATAATTCACGTTTATACGCGCGTCTATAATGCAGACTACACGCGCTTATACACGCACTTCATAATTCAAATTTAAAAAAGAAATTAAATATCTTTTATAAAAAATGTCATTTTTTGTTTTCCGTTCACGTCTATCAGTGCTTGTAAAAGCGTGTCTACCAGCGTGTCTATATGCGCGTGTATATGTGTGTCTATTGCGCGTCTATTTGTGCATGTAAATTCATTGATACATGCGATTATAGACGCGCAAATAGACAAGCGGATAGAGGCGCCCGTAAGAATTTCTCTATATTCAAAAATCGCATCTAAATGTGCGTTTATGAGGCCTTTTTGTTGTAGTGTGGCACAACTTATGCATCTTAGAGATGACAGCTTTTCCATCATCATTCATGTATAAATGGCCAGAGGCCTTATCTATGAGATACGAGTAACCTACAAGATTTTACAAACGGGTACTTTCATGACATTAATACAAATGTGTCAAACACAACTTGAATTGATAAGTGCTATTGCGAAAATCTTCATGTGAAAATACATACCTGGAGGAGTGGGTTTCGTGAACTTCTTGTTGGCCCTGGGAGTGATCGATGGGGTGCGTGAAGGAGTGGGAGCAGTAGACGTCTGCCTGCCACCGCCAGTGAAAGACGGTGTGGACTCCCTGGTGGCAGTGCGAGTGGGAGAGACTGCATCCGCGTCCCCACAATAGGAGCTACCTCCTCCTCGACCACGTGACTCTGAAGCAAAGCAAGACCTGCAACTGCGTCTACTGGAGACCGAAGCATCGGACCGTCTAGAGTCTGCCGATCGTGCTGAGGTGGAATGGAAAAGCTGTGCATCGGCTCTATCTCTGACCCGTGCTAGCTGCTCTGGTGAGAAACGTGCTAGCATCATGTCGATGTCGTCATCTGTAAAATCCCGACTCATCCTGCTGGACATGCCCAAATCCTAAACCTGCACATACAAGGAAAAATAAGTCAATTAGATAATGAATTGCAAGACATAATAAAACTAAGACTTAATTTGCAAGACTTTATTTTAAAATAATAATAATAAATAGATAATACAAAATACCATACTCCAAAAACATACAAATTATCCTAACCGATTTGCAAAAAGTAGCATTGCTGTAGTGGGAGGAATGTTTTGATCGAGTCACTTTTGTTTAGGGTTCCACAATCTCATCTTGACATAGCTCAGTATACATCGGGAGATCTATACAAAATTCTCCATAAAATTAGGACTTTGCTTCATTTTCAAAAAACCCATCCTCTATCTCCTCTATCTCCATATGTGAGATGTCTTGGTCCTCCAGGCAGTTCATCCTAGTTTCTTGTATGCCTTCTGTCATTGCTGCTATTAAAGGTGTCTCTTCTATGATTGGTATGGGGGTTCTGGCAAACATGGGGATACTCCTAGATGTCATGGGAATGACATACCACCATTGAGGTTGTTGCGGATTAGGGAAAAAGACGACCTGATCCATATTACGACTAGTATAAAAGTCCACTTTGAGATTGCTAAAGTGCGTCAAGTATTAGGGACTCTTACCTGCTCACAGTGATTTGGCAAAACAAATGTATCACTCAAATCGGTCCACTTCTTCGTTCAGTCAATCTCAACAAAGCCACTTGGCCCTCGCGGAACAGTTGCACCTGCTCCTTCAAGAGTAACCTTGAACCATTGCATATCAAATATGGTCACGGAGAAACTTCGATAGTCCACTTCAAGGATACTCTGTAAACATCCGAAATACTCCATCTCTACAACTACACGGTTTGGATCTGTGGCACGTCGTCGGATTTCTTGCTCAAACATTGCCATCACTCCACAGTCCATTGTCGAGCATAACTTGTCGATGTGCTCTACTCTGAAATGTCATCCATGTGACCATGCTACACTATGGACCTTATACTAGGAGAAGAACAAGTATATTATTTGTGATTTCTCATATAGATTGTAATTTCTTGGGATTGCATCCATACCTTGGGATTGCATCCACGTGAGAAGTCCCACTCTTCTTCAGTAAACCTGTTTCTCCATCTTGAGATGCTTTGGTTAGGGCCTCATGTAGCCATCTAGTGGACATGAGTAGAGGCATCTCCTCTAAGCCCTTTGGATATCCAATGGGCCATTGCCGCATATTTTGTCGAAAGTTAGATCTTGCAAACTCTCGCTTAGCACGAGCATTCTCATACCGTTGCAGCCACTTCTACATCGTAGCGCTATGCAGCATACAAAATCGGTTCACCTTGGACTGAACACACATGTACAATGAGGCATGTCATAACACCAACATCACTCAAAGAAAACTAGCAAAATAAGAAAACACGCTTTACCAGAGCATTCTCCATAACCTGGAAAGTCATGCATGGTCCACATAAGATTTGCCTTATAGTTGCGGATCGCCTACCAATATGTTTGCTCATGTCCTCCACTACAATTCCCTCCCACAACTCCTTTAGCTCATCAATCAGTGGAGAGAGGTAGATATCCATATTCTTGACTTTGTATCATCCAGGCACAAGCAAGTTGAGCAAAAGGTGTCCTTTCTTGGTGGAAAGCCATGGCGGTATATTGTAGTTAACAAGGACCACGGGCCATACACTATAGGAAGTGGAACGTAAACCAAAAGGATTTACCCCATCCATGGCAATACTGAATCGTAGATTCCTCGCCTCCTTTGCAAAGTCAGGGAAAGTCTCGTCAATGTGATGCCATGCTTTTGAGTCAGCTGGTGCCACATGCCATATAGTCAAATTTGCAAAACTCTTGGTCTAAAAAATGTGACGAACACGCAGTATCAGTGAAAAGTGCCTCAAAACCTTCTGCGGAACAGTCTATCCTTGCAAGTCATTTCGATACCTGTCTGCGCCGCACTTGGGACATGTGGCCAACAATGTAAACTCTCCCTGGAAGAGAACACAATCATTGGGGCAGGCATGAATACAATTATAATCCATGCCTAGCTATCGCAGCACTTGTCTTGCATCGTCACGAGACTCAAGCATCGTGTTTTGGGTAGGCAAAATGTAACATTTCAACGTTCTACAAATTGCAATGAAGCATGTTATTAGAGTACTACATAGTATATTTTAATGGCTTTCAATAAAGAAGTATACACATCATAATATACCTGAATAGCTCTGTCACACTCGCATCGCTCCATCCATACTTTGTTTGTATCCTCAACAATGCAAGAAGTGTCTTCAAACGGGATACCTGACTCCCATCATACAATGGAATGGCAGCCTCCACAATTAAAGGATCTTGGGATTCAAAGTCCGTCGGAAGCAATGATTCGATCATGTCCTCTAACTCAGGCTCCAAAAAAGCAGGAGGATCGTCCATGTCTCCAGCATTCTCACCCATAGAAGGGGGTTGAGAGTTATCACCTTCTATGAGACAGTTAGTTATCTCTGACAGCATTTGTATAGAGCGCGGACGAACCCATCTTACTGGATGCAAGAGATCTGCGGACTGCAATGTATCGATATGGCCCTAACCCTGTAAAGGACGTTAAGGAGCTAACTTCTAAGATAATCCCAAACTGTTATACTTAAATCAATTACATGTCATATAGTAATAAGAGAGAACTTACCGCAATCTCGTAATTTAAGACTGCTTGGTCGATTATCTTAACTCGAAACTCTCCATACCGTTGCACATGCTCTATGGACAAACGATTTTTCTGACGAATGGCCAATTTGCATTGCGTGCATGGACAAGGAACATGTTGATTGAGCCAAGCCTCATGATCACCACCATGTTGGTCGTGAGTGCTAGACATCTTGACTGCAATGTAATGGAATGATAATTTAATAACGATTCTATATTGTATATTGGGACCACTCCACTATATATATTTTAGGTCCTTTTTTTTTTAATTTCATACCTATCTCTTTGAGTTCAGCTCTAAACTTATCTATCTTTGAGGTCGACTCTAAACTATGCTCACACACATACATTTTTGTACCTACATTGCAAAGAATAAAAACCAACACAAAAACATTTTTGAAAACACTCGCTTCCATTTCTCTCTCTTTGAACACTTCCTAACCTACATTTCAAAGCAACACAAAGCAACACAAAGATCGAAGACAAACCAATACTTTCTAACCTACGTTGCAAAGCAAAATAAAGATTGTAAAGAAACCAAAACAGGGCATACCGTTGTGCTCTCTTCTTCTTCCACGACCTCTTTGTACGGGCGACGCTCTTGTCCTCGTGTGCGGCTCACGGCTTGCTTCCTTGCTGACCTCCCTCTCTTGCTCACCTCCCTTTCTCTTTCTCTCCGCCTTTGCGCGCTCATATGAAAGAAATGTTCGGGTTTTGGGGAAATGTTACCGCGGTAAGTCGTCGCTATTAGCATCAGTATCTGCATCGCTAAAAATGTTGGTATTTGTGTGGCTAAAAAGGTTGGTTATTAGCGACGCAAATACCGATGCTAATAGCGACGCTAATACCGACACCGAAAAAAAACGTCGCTACTTAGCGTCACTATATATGTGTACCCTTGTAGTGTATGTCATTCCCATGACATCTAGGAGTATCCCCTTGTTTGCCAGAACCCCCGTACCGATCGTAGAAGAGACACCTTTAATAGCGGCAATGACAGAAGGCATACAAGAAACTAGGATGAACCGCATGGAGGACCAAGACATCTCATCTATGGAGATAGAGGATGGATTTTTTTTAAATGAAGCAGAGTCATCATTTTGTGGAGAATTTTGTATAGATCTCCCGGTGTATGCTGAGCTATGTCAAGATGAAATTGTGGAACCCTAAACAAAAGTGACTCGATCAAAACGTTCCTCCCACTACAGCAATGCCACTTTTTGCGAATCGGTTAGGACAGTTTGTATGTTTTTGGAGTATAGTGTTTTGTATTATCTAATTATTATTATTATTTTAAAATAAAGTTTTTCAAATTAAGTCTTAGATTTATTATGCAATTCATTATCTAATTGACTTATTTTTCCTTGTATGTGCAGGTTTAGGATTTGGGCAGGGACTGCAGGATGAGTCACGATTTTACAGATGACGACATTGACGCAATGCTAGCGCGTTTCTCATCGGACGAGCTAGCACGGGTCAGAGATAGAGCCGATGCACAGCTTTCCTCGTTCCACCTCAATACGATCAGCAGACTCTAGACGGTCCAATGCTTCGGTCTCCAGTAGACGCAGCCGCAAGTCTCGCTTTGCTTCAGAGTCACGCAGTCGAGGAGGAGGTAGCTCCTGTTGTGGGGATACAGATGCAGTCTCTCCCACTGGCACTGCCACCAGGGAGTCGACACCGTCTTTCATTGGTGGTGGCGGGCAGACGTCTACTGCTCCCACTCCTTCACGCACCCCACCGATCACTCCTAGGGCCGACAAGAAGTACACGAAATCCACTCCTCCAGGTATGTATTTTTGCATCCTTTTTCGCAGTAGCACTTATCAATTCAAGTTGTGTTTGACACATTTGTATTAACGTCATGAAAGTACTCGTTTGCAAAATCTTGTAGGTTACTCGTATCTCATAGATAAGGCCACTGGCCATTTATACATGAATGATGAGGGAAAAGCTATCATCTCTAGGATGCATGAGTTGTGCCAATAAGTATTTCGGCACAACATTACAGACAAGTGGAAGGAGATCCCAGATGCCAGCAAGGAGTACATAATCGATACATTGTATCGAGAGTTCCCTCAGTGCCCTGATCGAGAAGCTCTATGCTCGCGAAAGACCGGTAAGTAGTAATAAATATCATTTCTAATTTGAGAAATCTGTCATTATATATCAATTTGTATTTGGTACTCACAATTATATATGTATTTGCTGTTGCAAGCTCCCTTCGGTATGCCACTACAGCGAGAGGAGTTTTTTGATGCAGATGAGTCGTAGAGAGCAGATTAGGCTACATAGGATTACTCCCCATCTTGTATTATGTAAGGCCTTATGGCCTCTATCCTCCATATGTAATAGCTAAGTGTATATGATTCGGACTTCTATGTTGTAGCATGACTCCATATACACATCTCCATGTTATTCACCACATATTGATGTACATGTATATACATATTTGCTTTGTCGTAGTAGCACTTCTCAATTTAAGTTATGTTATTTTCTTTATCAATACAGTGCACATTTGTGTTAATTAATGTCATGAAAGTACTTGTTTGCAAAGTCTTGTCATTATTTGGGATCGATTGTCTAACTTCTTTGACAGCAGGAATTGTCTCTTAGCCCTGTGTGGCTCTAACTATGGCAGGGCTACATCTGTAGCCCTGCCACAATATTTTTTTTCTGCAATTGTCGATATTAGCGTCGCAAAATAATTCTGCAATCGTCGGTATTAGCGTTGGAAATTCCTCTGTAAGCGTCGCTATTTTTATTGCTAATTAGCGACGAAAATAGCAAGGCAAATAGCGACGGTTTTGTAGCGATGCTAATAGCGATGACGGGGATATTTTTCATATATAAATAAAACATCGTTATAAACGTCGTTATAGCATGTATATGTTGTAGTGACACTAGCCATGAACACTACACTACAACAGAAACGAGGCATAGATGCGCATGTTAGATGCGCAAAGTCGGGCGCATCTATCATAGTGTCTATAACTGCGTGTAAACGTGCGTGTAAATAGATGCGAATTGTGCGTCTATATATCCGCGCAAATAGATGCTAATATAGACGCGTCAGCAGACGCACAATTATTTAATCACCTAAAATTGCAATTCACATAATTAAAAAACCAAATTTAATAATTATTTAACCACCTGAAATTGATTCTTGAGCATGCACGTGTGCGCATGATAAAAACCATAGAATTAAGAAATATACACATTGAATCATTGAATTAAAAAAATAGAGTTAATGATTACTCGAAGTACCATTGGCATCCTCGAAGTGAGCAAGGATACCACAATCTTGGGTATTTCTCTTTTCATCTTTACGTTGAGTTCGAAGATGTTTACCCTCGCACTAAAGTGCATTGAATAATGTGCACTAGTCGTAAAAGATAAAAGATCAAACTAGACATGATGGACCCTCACGAGGTGTTCAAATAACTAGACATGCTGGACCTTCACGAGGTGATTGTAGAAAAATATACTGGGTAGATGAAAGAGCCCTTAAGCTATGGTACACTTACCTGGGCCTTAAAACAAAGATCAGCATTACTCCTACTCTAGACTTGGATAAAAGTGCCAGTGAAGACTCGAGTGTTTTATGGCTTGAGACTCAATCTATGAATGTAAAAACATCACGTCCACATCTAGGTTCTATCCCACCCTTCAAGTTCAAAAAGGGCATGGGGTTTGGAATTCCTAGCTTTTTTAAAGGCAAGCCAAAACCATTGAATAGTTTGATGGAAGGCCCTCCATTTTTCTATTTTGAAAATATTGAGAACGTTTCCAATTCAGAGTGGGAGACCATCAAATGGCATTTTAATGGCATAGATCTAGAGTTCACAGACTCTAGATATTTTTCAGCATGCTTTAGACTGAGGTGGTTATGTTTATAACCTTCCAGTAGATGGAAGAAGGTTGATCCTTCCCCTTGCTCCCATGACAATCTTTGACGTGTTTCCGAAAACAAAGAAGTATTGGCCCCCATGGGATCCCAGAGAGAAGCTGAATTGCATAAACACACGGGGTGCCCCTAGTACTATATGTGGATTGATCAGAAAAATATTTTCTTCCCACAAAGAAAGCAAGATACCTTCTTATCTTCAACATGAGATTGTCCTGGCATGCAAAATATGGAACTTGGTTTGGGTCAGCCCAAGCCAAGCTGCCCCACTTGAACCCCATGAGATTGAGCTAGTGGAACAAAACCTTCCAAACAGGCCGATTTCAAATGGAGGATGATGTTAGAGATCTTACTGATGATAAGTTGGCTGAGATTGTGGATGCAGTGGGAAAGATTGTGGATGCCAATTCATAGCATGAGTAGATCGATGTAAATCAGTTGGCTTGTGCATATGCAAGCTATTCCAATCATGTCAAGGTGCACTTATAGCTCACATATCTTTGATTGATTGATGGATAATATGCCTTTCTCTATCTCTTTCGTGTACACCTTCATTGCATTATCTTTCTCTTGCTAAAAACCATTCGTGCTTTATGCACCTATTGATACGTAAGTGGGATAATATGCAATTGTAAGTGGGATGGTCTAGTAAGTCACTACATATATATGTACCAATTGACTTGCCAATGTGTTATCTCTTATCCTCAAGCTTTGTTATATATGTCACCACATAGGTCAATTGCTTCCCTAAATGCATGCATTGATTGGATAGGGCATGCCCTATACAAATGTGATTGGATAGGGCATGATGATTGGATGTATATATAAACCAAAGGTTGACTTGTGCATTTACAATATGTCACCACATAGGTCAATTGATTCCCTAATTATGCATGCATTGATTCCTTAAATTGTTCCTACGCGTCTATAAGCGCGTGTAACAGGAATTATCTGCGCATATACATGCGCCATTACACGCGTTGACAAACGCGCCACGCAAGTATAGAAAAATTTAAAAAAAGTTGTGGCTTTCTTTTCAAACCTGTGCTTTCCTGCATTTTTTGTGCATTTTCTGCAGTTCGAGCTCGACATCACTACTCGTGTCTATCTATCACTTCATGAAGACAATGAGGCAAGGAAATAAGAGTAAAAAGAGGTGAGTTCTTCTTCTCTCTCTCAATCTTGTTTGGTTTCTCTGTTTGTTTGTCTCTCTCTTCTCTCTCTTCACATGCTGGATCTTGTCATCTATGGAGGTTTTTTAGCTTTGTTTTTTAAGCAAGTTTAAGAAGAAATGGTGCGACTGTGTGCATCTGTCAGCACATCCAGATGACAGTGTAGACGTGGCTATAGATGCGAAAATAGACGCGCTGAGACACACCCACAGAGACGCGCTGACACACGCTAACAGAGACGCGCTGACACACGCTAACAGAGACGCAGGTATAGATGCGCACAAAGACGTAGGTATAGACGCTGTATGTAATATGTTTTATCTGTACAGGGTAATATGATTTTTCTTGTGTAGATGTGGAATCCTGGATCCTCTAGCACCCCATTCAACAAGGAGCAATTCATGGGGGAGATGACCAATTATCTTGGTCGCCCTCCCACTACAGATGAGGTTTTCAGTGTGATGTCTGGGACACCTATAACATCTTTGCCTACACAGGGATCAGCTGAGGTACATGGATCGGCGGAAGCACGTGCATGTGCAGAAGCATGTGTATCGAGTGAGGTAAAGGATAGTGCACGTCGAGGGAGGAGGGAGAGTGGTGCGGGAGGACGAGGAGGTCAAGGGCTTTGTGGGGGTTGCCTAGGTGGGGGCTCTCGATCACCCTCACCGAAAAATGAGAGAGGTGAGCCTCCACAAATGTACTACTCTATCACTGATGTTAGTAGTATCTTGCATGATTTTGAGGGGAGGGAAGTGATAGCCTACTTGAGGAGTGTCATACATGCCACATACAAAGATTGATGATTCCCTTCAAGCACCAGAAAAATGGTTTGTGGCAACAGGTGCTGCGGGAAATACATAAAAGGTACCCTAATCGCGAGAATTCACGATTCTCAGATGATTGGGGATGGTGAAAGGTGAGAGATCCACTTCATAACAAGAGGTCTCACCTTATGACGCGCGCCAAGGAGTCATTGTGGAGACAAGAGCAGGGGCGCCCTGGATATGGCCAACCACCCAATTGCCACCGCAAGGAGTGGAAAGAGGCCAAGAAGAGAGCAGCGGAGAAAATGGCAAGTCGCCAGCATGCAGAGGCGCGATGTATCCAGATGGCAACCATGGGATCGTTGCATGATGGATCGGGTGGCAGGGAGTCATGGGAGGCTGAGTTTGTAAGTATTATTTGATTTCTTTTTTTAAATTAAATTTTGTAATTTGTTTCACTTCATTATGTAGTATGTTTTAATACGTTGTATGTTCAAATTGTTTTGTAGTATCATATCGTTGGTAGGATGTCTACTCCTAGAGAGGTAGGCTACCATTGAGGTCATAACCGAGCGTCCACTTGGCAGCATTTCTACGAGGAGGGACTCATCATGGAGGAGCAATATAATCGCGCCATGAGGATTCCACCACCAGAAGAGGTATGTTTTATTTTTTACATGAAAAGTATAGATAACTCTAATTTATTGTTTGTAATGGTATTTATATACCTTAATCCTTTGTTTAGGAGAACCTTGATGCAGTTGAGGATAGCGAAGGGGGGACTAGCAGTAGCAGTGGTGGCAACGGCAGCGGCACAGACAGCGGTGCTGGTAGCGATGATGATGCCTCTTCTGAGGAGATATAGAGGAGCCCCATGCATGCATGCCTCCCCTTACACTACAAGGGAATGGGGCAATAGCGATGCCGATTAGCGACGGCGGATATCGGTGTCGCTATAGGCGTCGCTATTGGCGTCGCAATTGGCGTCGCTATTTGCGTCGCATATAGCGATGCCAATTGCGACGCCGCAGGGAAAAAAAGCGCGGCCGAAACCAGAGCGCCGTTTTCATTTTCTTTTCTTCGCCTTTCGAGAGCGAGAGTGAGGGAGAGAGCCAAGGCTTTGTGAGAGAAGAGGAGGAAGAGACTTGCTGCCGCCGCTGCCGCCGCCACCGCCACCGTCGTTGTTCGCGAAGGAGAGGAGGAGCCCTCGTTGCAAAGAGAAGCCGCCCACGCTCGCCATATCTCATTGGTGAGTCTCCCTCTCTCTTTCTTTTACTTGTTGAAGGTTTTAATCGTTTATTTTTGTTTGTTTAGGAGAGGAAAAGAAAGAGAAGGAGAGAGAGAGGGAGAGAGAGGGAGAGAAAGAGAGGGAGAGGGAGAGAAAGAGAGTGAGAGTGCATTCTCTCTCTCTCTCTCCCTTTTGCTTGTTTAATGTTTAAATTACTTTCTTCTTTGCTTGTTTAGGAGAGGAAACGAGAGAGTAAGAGAGAAAGAGAGGGAGAGGGAGAGGGAGAGGGAAAGAAAGAGAAAGAGAAATAGAGGGAGAGGAAGAGGGAGGGGGAGGAAATAGGAGAGGGAGAGAAAGAGAAAGAGAGGGAGAAGGAGGGAGAGTGCATTCTCTCTCTCCCTCCCTCTCCCTTTTGCTTGTTTAATGTTTGAATCACTTTATTTTTTGCTTGTTTAGGAGAGGAAATGAGAGAGAAAGAGAGTGAGAGGGAGAGGAAGGGGAAGGAAATAAGAGAGGGATAGAAAGAGAAAGAGAGGGAGAGTACATTGTATCTCTCCCTCTCCCTTTTGCTTGGAGGATGTTTAAATCACTTTATTTTTTGCTTGTTTAGGAAATGAGAGAGAAAGAGAGATAGAGAGGGAGAGGGAGAAAAACAGAAAGAGAGGGAGAGGGAGAGGGAGAGGGAGGGGGAGGGGAAGGAAATGAGAGAGGGAGAGAAAGAGGGAGGGGGAGGGAGAGGGAGCGAGGGAGAGGGAGAGGGAGAAAGAGGGAGAAAGAGGGAGGGAGAGGGTGAGAGAAAGAGAGGAAGAGAGGGAGAGGGAGAGAAAGAGAGGGAGAGGCAAGGGAAGGAAATTTAAGATAATATACGTATTGATAATGGTATGCAATGTGCTTTGCATACGGCCACGTACTTCATCAAAATTAACCCAAAATTATTGTTATAGAAGAAGAAACCCTTAAATTGAGTATAGGATAATTTCTCTTAGGTCTTATGACTATGAGTAAAATTGGTTGAAATAAATTTTATTACTATAGTTATAAAATTTCATAGATGGCGCGCATTAATTTTAAAATGGATTACTTATACTCAAAGCCGAGATATAACAAAAAATTATCTACCGGGACAAACAAATCGTTGAGCATGATACAAGGCCGAGATATAACATCGGAAAATCTCTCGACTACTATATACAATGCAAGGTTTATGGTCAACTTGCAACTTGACGTATATCTCCATAAAGCTATCCATTTAAGCCTCGTTTGCTGTAATGTAGATAAGATGGCAAACGAAGAAGGTCCTATTGTTCAAGACCGCGAGTCGTATCTTAATCAGCGTGTCCCATGTCCTTGCTCTCAATGCAAGTTGGCAATTAGACGAAAACGCCGATTGTCTATAGAACACGTACGAGATTTGGCGAGTTTCAATCTGAGATCATTGATCAGGCGATTGCAGATTTTCAACAAACAGTAATTTGAAGTTAGCATTTTTTATACATTGTACTCTCAAGCTAATTGAAAACCATACACAATAAGATTGGGTCTTGTTGGCAAATTTTGTATCCAGGGGGGTGATGTCTCGACCCAAGGGGGAGTGCACCCTTTGCGGCCAATTAGAAGAGTTCGTGGACGTGCGATGGATGGATGGCAGTGGCCAATCGACCACTCGCAAGGCCCATCTATATTGTCAATGCCAGAGGAGACAGACAACCTTCCCGACTTGCCTACAATCTTGGAGCCTGAGATGGAGGCAATGATCGATGCATTGATTCCCAAGGATGTTGAGACATCTGACCCGCTTAGAGAGGAAGCATCCATACCATTATATGATGGGTGCCGAGTATCTCGGTTGAAGACATTGCTTGCACTCTTAAGTGTGCAAGCAAAATACGGTTGGAGCGATACGAGTGTGACTGAGTTATTCAGGTACCTTGCACACAGACTTCATTGTTTTTTTTAAAAACAGTATTATTGCAAACATGGTTGGATTTTTCAAGGTGTTTTATGATTTTTTCAGGTTATTGAAATATAATATATTGCCACCTGCAAACACCATGCCTGAGTCTCGTGATGATGCACGACATGTTTTACGGAAGCTTGGCATGGACTACAATAACATCCATGCATGTATCAACGACTGCATATTGTTTCGAGATGAATACGAGACTATGGAGACATGTCCAAAGTGTGGTGCTCACAGGTATCGACAGGACTTGCAAGGGCAGACCATCCCTCAAAAAGTCCTCAGACACTTTCCGCTCATCCCCCGCATAAACCACATGTTTGCACGTCTGCCATGGCAAGCTTGACAACGTGACATGTGCAGAATAGGTCTACGGATGGAGTGCAACGAATATTAGCAAATTCGCGCGCATGGAGCCACATTGACTCTACCTTCCCAGACTTTGTGCGAGAGCCAAGGAATCTTCGGCTCGGTCTCGCCATGGATGGTGTGAACCCATTCAGTCTGCGCTCGACTTCTTACAGTGTGTGGCCTATAGTGCTTGTCAACTACAACATTCCTCCATGGCTTTCTACGAAGAAAGGACATCTTATCCTTAGCTTGCTCGTCCCGAGCCGCTACAAAGTAAAAAATATGGACGTGTATCTTCGTCCATTAGTCGATGAGCTTAAGATTTTGTGGGAGGAGGGGGTCACGGTGCAAGATATGAACAGGCGCGATGGTCGGCGGTCAGCCAACATTCGAGCCATTCTCATGTGGACGATGCATGACTTTCCGGGATTGGGAGAGTGCCCAGGTGAGCAGACCTTTGTTCACGCCTATAATATCTATATTTTATTGCATTCAATCAAGTATTCACTAGGTCGTGGATCGCCTTGCAGGTCTCGTTACCTCAGGTTATCATGCATGTCCATTGTGTAGGCCACAGTTAGACTCCCGAAGGTCACGAACCATGAAGAAGATGGTATATCAAGGACACGCCGCTTTCTTGCCGGAGGATCATGAACTCAGGGAAGGTTTTCTTGGACGACCTCCAGCACGTATGAACGCTGCAAGCTGGTACGAGCTGAAAATGGTAAACCCGGAATCACATCCAAATGGAATGCGACGGTTCTCAGTTTTCTACGAGTTGCCATATTGGACCCACTTACAGGTCAACCACTTGTTGGATCCCATGCATATTTTCAAAAATATGGGTAGCTTGCTATGGGACCATATCACAGGAAAGAGAGACACTATAGGGTCACGAATGGATTTAAAGGAGGTAGGTAAGATGGAGGCGCTTTGGCCGCAGTCGAGTGCTGAAGGGGGAGTGCAGCTTCCTCGCGCTCCCTGGGTTTTGTCTACCAAAGAAGAGCGCATTGTGAAGCAAGTAATCAAGTCTATCCGCACTCCGACGGGTATGATGCGTTCTCTCAGGTCCGCATTTTCTAAAGATGACCAAATGTCTGGGCTAAAATCCCATGATTGGCATAAGATATATCAGGTTTGTGAACAGAATGGATTTTAATTAGCATGGACATTTTGAAATTTGAAAAGTGACCATTATTCTTAATGCTTTCTCATTTGTGGCAGTTTGTCCTACCGATCGCGATCGCGGGATGCCTAACTCCAGAAATTCGCGGGGCCATTTACAAGCTGTCGACTTTGGTGCAATGGATCTCACAGAAAGAGATTAAGACGTTCTCTATTGAATCCGCAATGATCCTTCTAGGTAACCCATGTAGCTTGAATATCTCCTTGATAAACACTCTTGCAATGTCAGAGGCTTTATAGTTTGTCTTTACTGGAATCAGGTGTGCAACCTTAGTAAGCATGTCAACTACAACCATAATGGAGTTGTATCCTCCTTGGACTTGGGGTAAGCCCACCACAAAATCCATACTAATGAATTCCCATTTCATTTGGGGAATGTCAAGTGGTTGCAATTTCCCTGGCATCATGACATGTTCAGCCTTGATACGTTGGCAAGACAAACATTCAGTGACATATTTGAGAACGTCACCTTTGAGCCTCTCCCAATGGTAGCTTTTCCTAACTGCATTAAGAGTTTTTGTATAGCCAGGATGTCCTGCGAAAGGGGAATCGTGAGCTTCCCATAATATCTTCTGCTTAAGTGACTGGCTTGTTGGTATACGTAGCCTTGTTCTGTAGTAGACAAGTCCATTATCAATGGAAAATTCCCGATACTTAGCTTGTGACTTCAGATTCTGCTCCTTGGTAGATATTTCCTTTATCATGGTTTGGTAGGCCAAATCATGGCATGCTTCTTCTCTAGCTAGTTCGAGTATAGGGTTGCTTGGCATAGATACCTTTGTAGCCAGAGATCTGGCCGTTGATGGATTCTGCAAGATTAGGGAATTTAGGAATGCCTTGCGACTGAGTGCATCGGCAACTACATTCTCTTTCCCTGGTCGATACTTGATTTCAAAATCATATTCCTCCAATACTTCAATCCATCGATGTTGCCTCATGTTGAGCTCGTTCTGGATAAAAATCCATTTGAGACTCTTATGATCGGTTACTAGAGTAAACCTGTTACCCAACAGGTAATGTCTCCAAAGCTTTAGAGCATGGATAACAGCTAATAACTCCAGATCATGCGTGGCATAATTCTTTTCATGACTCTTCAATTTCCTTGAAGAATATGCTACTGGATGACCTTCCTGCATAAGTACACACCCCAAGGCAAGAATGCTGGCATCAGTTACTACCTCGAACTCCTTATTGAGGTCAGGAAGTTTTAGAATAGGTGCTGATACCAAACATCGCTTCAATTGGTCGAAGCTATTTTGTTCGGGAGTTGACCATGTAATAGAAGTCTGCTTCTTTAGTAAGTCGGTAAGAGGTGCTGCAATCAAAGCATAGTTTTTGATAAAGACCCTATACCATCCTGTCAAGCCAAGAAAACTACGTATTTCTTTGACGGATACTGGTATTGGCCATTCAAGCACATCTCTGACTTTGGCTGGGTCTACTGATATCCCTTCCGATGATACTATGAATCCTAGATATTCAATCTGACGCTTGTAGAATGCACACTTCTTCATTTTTGCATACAGCTTATGAGACCTCATTGTCTCAAGGACAATCCGAAGTTGAGGTTCATGATCTTCTTCCTGTTTAGAATAAACTAAGGTGTCATCGAAGAAGACAAGCACGAAATCATTAAGATATGGTCTAAAAATATCCTGCATTAATCTATTGAAGGTGGCAGGTGCATTTGTAAGCCCGAATGACATAACCAAGAATTCGAAGTGCCCATATCTTGTATTGAAGGCCGTTTTTGGAATATCTTCATCCTTGATCCTGATTGGATAGTAACCTGACCTGAGATCAATTTTGGAGAAGATCTTTGCACCTTGAAGGCGATCAAGAAGCTCATCTATTCTAGGAATAGGATACTTATTCTTGACTGTTGATTGATTCAACCCACGGTAATCAATACATAGTCGAAGTGTCCCATCTTTCTTTTTCTGGAATAGTACTGGAGCTCCCCATGGAGAGTTGCTAGGCCGGATGTAACCCTGATCTAACAGTTGCTTGAGTTGTTCCTTCAACTCAATAGCTTCCGAAATGGACATTCTATAAGGTCTCTTTGCAATTGGTGCAGCTCCAGGCATTAGCCTTATTTCATGATCGACTTCTCTTGGAGGTGGAAGTTCAGTTAATTCCTCAGGGAATACGTCAGCGTATTCCTTTAGCCAAGAGGGTCCCTCATGAAACTCCTGCCTTTGATCTAATTTGTTGAGTTTGATCAGGTAAACAGGTAATCCTTTTCTAACCCCTTTCATGATCCGCGATACTTTGGCTAACTGGATTCTTGGCACTCCTGCCTCACCTTGAGTCGTAACAAACTCTCTTTCAGAGTTTCGAAAGGAAACTTGACCCTTCCCACAGTGGATGTGAGCGTCATTCGGCTTAAGCCAATCCATCCCGAGTAGACACTCATGGATACCTAAATTCATGACTCTGAATTTGACTGAGGTTTTCTTTCCTCCCAGATAGAACTCCTCCTTAGCAGTTTGCCTGGTACAAGTTACCTCACGACCGTTTGCCAATTCCACAAGTAGGGTAGGAGCTTCTACTGTGGCTATTCCTAATCTTTTAGCACACGCTGGTGAGATAAAGGAATGTGTACTGCCACAATCAATCAAGGTTTTGAAACCTTTACCTTGATAGTCCGACGGTGTTTGAATCACCGAGAACTGGCGATTCGGCCCCTTCTTGTGTAAAGCGGCATGGACTGTCGCTCTTTCGAATTCCGCTTCCATAGTCGGATCTTCCTCTCCTTCTGCTTCACATCTTTGCCTATTGGTAATGCAGGCAGTTCTCCCTCTTCCACGGATGGCGGCCCCTTGACCGCGGCCTGCACCTTGACGGTGTCCCTCGCTGAGCTTGGGACATTGCCTTTTGAAGTGATCGAGTTCGTTGTAGTGGAAACATCGGAGGTTTCGGCCATTACTGTGAGTCGGAACAAAGTTATTGGCGTTATTTGTCCTTGCTTTCTTCCTTTGCCCCTGATTGTGGCCTTGAACTCTCTTAACTTGGGGTCTGAATGCTCCTCAATTCGGGTCGCTATAAGACCAATTCTTAATACCCCTTGGTTTAGCTTACACTTCCTGAATTATAGGTGCCGCTCAAATGAGTGCATCCTGAAGGTCTGATGGTCGCATAGATTCAAGACGGGTATTTACAGGTGGATTTAAGCCCGCGCAAAATTTGGACACCTGCTGCGTCGTGTCCATTTGTGGCGCATACTTTAAGAGTGAGACAAATTTAGAGTAGTATGCGTCAAGGGTGAGTCCTAACTGTTTTAGCTCATAGAGCTCATTCATTTTCTGTGTACGATATACAGGTGGCAAATATCTCCCCTGCACGGCTTGCTTTAACTTCTCCCAGGTAACGGACCCCTCTGAAGTCCCTTGATCCCTGCACCATTGTTTCCACCATAATCTAGCTTCACCGGTGAGTTTTAATTTGGCGAGCATGGCCTGATTGGTGGGAGCAGTACCAGCTGCTTCGAAGTAATCCTCCATAGATTCAATTCAAATTTTAGAAATCAGACTGGACGAATCTGCCTTTCCTGTCAAACTCGGGTGGCTTTATCTGCTTGAGGAGGAACTTCTTCTCCTGGATCACATTAGTACTTGATGTAGGGGGCGAATTTGGAACCTGTACCTAGGGTTGTGTCTGAGTAAAAATTTTCTTAACATTATTGTATAATAATTGACATTAACTTATCTTTAGTTCAGCTATCTCGTAAATCATGAAGCTACTTAACTTTTCGTAACAATCCCTGATGCACAATCGGATATTGATAAAGGAAGTCCTTATTTATATTTACATGGGCGTAGCCTTATACAACATCTCGTGTGATGATAATCCAATCATTACATTTAGTTTGGGGAGAACAACATTGTATTGGATTTGTCTACAGGAACTGTGTAATAGTAGGGTTTTGGGTCATGGATTTTCAGGAATCGATACTTCATTGGAAGTTCAGGATATCCTTTCCGCTGGAATCCATATTTCCCATGGCGGCCCAACACCTTAATCCTGTCGGCTGGGATTACACGGGTTACTTCCTCATATACATATGAGTTCAATTCGACCCTTCGACCTTGAATATGCAGAGTCGAATTTACGTGAGCTTCCACAAAAATGAACAGCTTCACGACTTTCAAATCTTCCAACCACTTGATCCTCTTTAGGTTGGCTTGTAGATACGCGAACCGGTGGGCAGCTATGTAGTAGATTCCTGAAGACCCGGTCCATCTTCGTTCTATATATAAAGGTGATGGATTATAAATCTGCTCCAGGATGTTCATCATTTCAATTCTCTGCCTATAATGCGGAGAATGCATTGCAGTCATAAACATGATCCGGAACACCAAAAACTTGTTCCACGCTTCATAGTTCTGCAAGACAGTATTGAAGATGAGGAAATGTTTGGACAGCAACAATTTCTTTACTTCATTTTATTGAGATCTTACGAAAACAATTCCGTTGTTGGTCGGCTCTGATACCAACTGTAACGTGTCCACTAGAATCATCCAGGACATGTCTTAGCAATCCATCGGAAAGGATGTCTAGAAAACTCCGCCCGGCACTCCTACGGAATATTACGGGTTTTGCAATCTAGGTCTTTCCGTGTCTGCCACGTAGCGGAAGTATCCTGGCCGTTCCCACTTAGGATCGATCGGAATTTGGGTTTTCCTGTTTGGTCATTAACTAGCAGCAACTAGCGTCAGACCCGAGCGAACTACTTTACGCAGAAATGCCAGGTCCGAAGCGGATTCATGCTGCACTTGGTTCAAGGAGAATGGGAAACGAGAGGGATGTAAGGCTCAACCTCTCTGCCATAAGGCACAGTCCCATTCCGTTCCCCTAAAAAAGCGTAAATTGGGTAAGATGTATCTCTAGGTTATCGTTTCCGTTATTTGTTTTGATGATGACGATCATCCTGTTATTTTTCAAGATTTTTGAGAAAAGTTCTCGGCTAACTGGGACCACCCATCCATAGGACGGACCCATGGTCCATCCTCCGCACTTTCCTCGGTTTGTTTTAGTTATGTAATTACCTAACACATTAATTTGACATATAACAAACAGCTCCCTTGATTAATCCCGTTAAGCACTGGTTCCTTCACGTAATCTTATCACGTGACATAGAAAAACAGTATCAAACAACTTCTTTATTATCATATCATCATTTATCTTTGAAATACAAGGAGCTCCGCCCGTAGGCTTGTCCATAATCCGCCCGAAGGCTATCCAGTAATCTGCTAGGGATCACTATTCCAAGCTTCTGCCCGTAGACTAGTATGCGGGCCTCGAGATCCAATCCCGAGTCACGTTAGCCTCTTGTGCAGGACCCGGAAGGCGAGGGATTTACGGCCAGAGCCCCCCCTGGCACCCAAGCGTCCTCTTGCTCCAAGTAGAGCTCAACGGAAAGACCTCTCGCGGCGGGTTCGGTCCACGTTCCCGGCGCGGTCAACAACCCCCTTGGTTAGGGTCAGGCAGCCAGTTGGGGGTAACTGAAGCTGCCCCTCCCTTCAGGCCTTCAACCTGAAGCATTTATATATCTTTTCATCCTTTAGTTCCTTGAACAACAATGCAAACAGTGCTTTCTAAACCGTTACAAGCACAATCAATTCCAGTGGTCTTTTATTTGGCAAACTGTTAAGGAGTGAATCCTTCTCTCCGAATGCATCCAGCATTCGATCCGGAATCAGTTGCAACTTGGCAAGATTCCTATTGTCTTTGGGTTAGGGTCATACCCTGTTAACCCATCTTAACCAATAACTTAGGTTTTATTAATAGTAATTCCCAGCTGGCATGTCGCTTTAATTTATTGATTAATCATTTGCGTCCAAGCAAATACCTAACTTCCCTTAACTTGGCAAATTTTCCCTAATGAGGGCGATGTAACAGGATGACTAACCATCCCCTTGCAAGTTAAGCTTACGCAAGAACCTGCCAACCTCATCCCAAGGATTGGCAAAACTTCCTTGTGATCGAACCACAAGGCCATGCGACGTTGCCACTGGTTGCACAAGTGTCACCTCCATTCAAGAGATCATTTCACTTTTGAATGGTGTTTTATGGTCAAGAATTATGATTAGACTCGAAGTAGGGTTTAGGGCGTCTTCTCACTCACCCCAATCCTAATTGCACTAGACCGATAACGTTCGGTCCTAGGGATTCCAACTCAAACCGAGCTCTAGCACTGGGTCGAATGGTCCTTAGGGTAGAAACCCTAGATCATTATTTACTTGCGCGTCCCATTGGGTCAATTTTTCGGGAAGGTGGGTAGGGCCTTTGGGTTTGAGGACTTCGACTTGGTGTCCAAGTACGTTACTTGGCTACATCTCTAACGTGCCAAGCCCTAACTAGTACTTGAGGTTTTTATTGAATCGGCTAGCTATGCCTATACGAAACCCTAGCAGTCGTGATACTACAATTGACTTGGATAAATTGACCTACTTGTCTTTGACAAGGACAATTCTTTCCTAGAGATGATATACTCTATCTAAAGTCGAAAATAGTTGCAAAATGTTACAATACATGTAAACCTGTAATTCATTACTTTCACATGCCATAAGATCCGCAATAGACCTATCCCTTCCTTTTAGTTAAAGTCAAAAGGCAAGATAATTTGAAGAGTAATCTACATAGGGCTTACTAGGATTTAGGTCAATGGAAACACCTACAACCTTGTGTCTAAGTATTTGCATTTCATGCTTTTATAAGCCATGCAATCATTCCTACATGTTACATGATGAAACGAAGTTTGCGAAAGTAAAAGTGCGACCCTTAGACACAACAACATCGTGAGTGAAGTTCATGCAATAATAAGGCAAGAGTCGAGTTAATCTATTTGCAAGCATCATCCTCCATGCCATTTATAAGATCGGGGTTCTTTATCATACGTGAAATTGAATTTAATAAATCCCTCACGCGAATCATAACGAAGGGAGTTATTGACTAAATGCAGAATACTCCTTTCCTACATGACCAATGCACTTTAACAATAATCCTAGGCCATATGTGGCTTCCACTTTGAAGATGCATGACGAGACAGTTTGCAACTAAGTTCACAAGGAGAATAAGTGCTTTTCATTCGTAACTTTGTAGATGCATGATATGCACGGACCCTTTATCTATATTTTATCGAATGTACTATTAACACTACCCATGAATTAATGATAACGTAGTATGAATTTCCCTATGGAGTTAAACGTATTTAAAACATCTCTTCATGTGGAGATATATTCATGGAACCTGGATTTGTGGATCCGCGGTGATATCCACGTGTAAGTCCGGGGAAGAACCTCCCGCAGGTGCGCCTTGCGTCTTCTTGAGAGCCATCGTTAGCGTGCTTACGGACTTCCGGTTTGCCTCTACCCTTACTCGTTCAGTGAGTCTTCTCCAACTGTTGCGAGTGCTTCAAAATTGAACGCCGGAGATCCCTTCCAATGTGCGGATCCTTGAGAGTACCGGCTTGCGGTTTCCAAGGCTTATTGGAAGGCCCGGTTTTAAGACTGAGAAGCCCGCATAGGACCAAGGCTTATGGCCTAATCCTTAGAAGCTTCTTAAAGACACTTCTAAGATGCTTCTAACTGAACAAAATCAACGTGGAAGGGCTTCAATGATTGGGAGAAGAAAAACATTGTTGACGGGGGGGGTGATTCGGACGATGGCAAGGAGGGCGATTATGGCGGTGGCTGCAACAGCAGAAGTAGGCATGTGTGGTGGCGATCTCCTCGACTGTAGGCGGCGGACCCTCCTCCTCTCTCCATGATCGAGCAGCACGGCGACGTTCCCCCCTTCGTTCCACCAGCACGGTCCCTCCCACTCTCTTCTCCGCTCTGGTCGTTAGCGCGGTAGCCTCATTTCTCCGTTCGTCTAATCCTCCCCTAGATCCTCCAACACACAGCCTTCCCCTCTATCCTCCCCAACAATGGCATGGCAGCAACATCTGTTTTCCCCTCTATCCTCCCCAACAATGGCGTGGCAGCAGCATCCGTTTTCCCCTCTCCCCTCCTTCTCTCCTTAGAGGGAGTATATATAGGCAAAAGGGGGGGGAGAGAAGGCCTCCACCACGTGGCCATTGCATGGGTTCCCCCCCTCCCATGCAGCCCACAACTCCTCCTTGGCCCATTCCCCCACATTCCCTCTTCTCCAGCCGTGCATTGGCCGGGGGAAAAGGGATAAAAAATAAAAAAAAATTGCTTTAATAATAACTATTTTGCCCCTCCCAAGAGGGTGTTTACGCGGGAATTTCGGTTTTGAACCCTCGGCTGGCTTTGCCAATGCGGATGGTCTCGATTTCTCACGTGCGGGTTACACATTATACTCCCGGTAAATCTAATATGTGGGATAACCTTTGCACAAGGTTTACGCAGTGTGCGGGAAGTCAATATTCACGGGTGGGAATATTACAGTCTGTCTCTTTGAGAAATACCTGCCCACTAGCATGCTCACGATACAAGTTCACCTTCTTGTGCATCTTGTGGACGAAGTGGAGATTGCTGGACCTGTCCATACGCGATGGATGTTCTTCCTGGAGCGCTTCATGAAAACCCTGAAAGGCTTTGTGCGACAACGAGCTCGTCCGGAAGGTAGCATGGCGGAAGGTTGGTTGGTGTCAGAGGCGTTGATGCATATCTCACAATGGCTACCAACGGTGGAACCAGACAATGAAATGCTATGGACGCTCAAGGACGATGACAGGCTGACTGGAGATGTGGTGGTTGGAAATGGGGTAGAAAAAAGAATGGATGCCTCAATGGAAGAGAAGGTGATTTGCTTTTGTATGTTGCACCATGCCTCCATGGAGACGTGGCTCGCCAAGTACCAGATTGCAAGGCAAGATCGAGAGGAAGCGCGAGCTGAATTCCGACGCAGTACGCGTCACCGACCGATTCGATATCCCGAAGGCATGGAGGAGATGCCGTGGTTTATGTCAACACGATGGTTGCATGGAGCCTTGATCGCAGCATCCAGCGAAGGGACAGAGGTCTCAATGGAGGAGTGGGAGTTCTCGAGGGGATGTAGTCCAAAGGTAATGAGGGGTTTAGAATGTGTCGTATCTGAATTTGTTTGCTACATCTAATTTGAGTGTTTCAATGTGCAGTACAAAATATATAGTGCAGCGTGGTCACGCGGACGGCATTTTCGGGTGGAGCGTATTGACAAAATGCGCTCCACAATGGACTGTGGTGTCATGGCAAGGTTTGAGCAAGAGAGCCGGCGACGAGCAACGGATCCGAATACGGTTGTGGATGAGATGGAGTATTTTGGGAATTTGCAAAGTATTATTACGGTGGATTACCGTAGCTTCTCCATGATAATATTCGATGTGCAGTGGTTCAAAGTGGTACTTGGAGGAGCTGGTGCGCAACAGTTCGACGAGGTCCATCTGGATTTCTCGAAATAGATTCCGAAAAAAAATGGATGGATTTCCACGACACCTTTGTGTTGCCGGCACATTGTGAACAGGTACAACTAGTCATTTGCTTGCTAATTGTAATACGACATGGTTTATGTCACAATGGTTTGAAGACGGTTTGTAAGTGTTTGTGAACAGGTAATCTTCTATCCAAATCCTCGACAACCTCGATGGTGGTATGTTATACCTTCAACTCCTCGAGGTGCGAGAGTATACGATCGAAGCGATGTTCCAGGCATAGACGAAGAAAATATGCAAATAGAGGGATCGAACTTACAAGGGGTGGAGGCCACCGCAAGCTTGGAGCCCGCATCGGCTAACAATGATGGAAATACAGAAGTCATAGATTTTTTTGAGAACGAGGCAGACTCGTTCTTTTGTGGTGACATGTCTATCGACCTTCCAGTGTATGCAGAGTTGTGTCAGGAGATTAACATGGGACCATAGAATACTTAATTCTTGGAGAATTGCATTACTCAATTCGTTGTTTAGATCTTCCATAAAGGTAGATAAGATATGCATTTTAAGAGGGATTTTTCAAAAATGATTTATATTAATGTGCTTTGTATAGTTTAAATTGATTATTCTAACATTATTTTTTACCTGTGCAGGTATCAACATTTTCAGGATGAGTCGAGGGATGAGCGATGAGGAGTTTCAGGAGATGATGGCACGTATGTCTCCAGATCAGCTCGCGAGATTCAGAGAGATAGCAGATCATGAGCTGTCTCGTTCTTCGTCAGGGCGCTCTACTAGATCAGCTTTAGTTCGATCAGATGCTTCACCTTCGAGCAGACGATCTCGACGCTCGCGACTTGGGCCAGAGGGAGGGACTGCGACTGCAGGAGGATCAGGGGGGTGCTGCTGTGGAGACACGGACACGGTGTCTCCGTCTCGTCGTTCAGCTGGAGCCCGGTCACCTCCAGGATTTGTCACACCTGTGGGGACGTCCACTCCAGTTACTCCAGCTTTTGCGCAGCCGTCGGCAGATGTCACGCCTTTTGGTGGCACTCCTTTTGGTGGCACCCCCTCTGGTGGCACTCCTTTTGGTGGCACCCCCTCTAGTGGCACCCCTTTGAGTGGCACTCTAGGAGAGGGTACCCCCGTCGGTACACCGGATGTTCAAGGGTCTTCTGGATATGCCCAGGAGCGTGGACGGAGATGGGAGAGGGCCCATACGAGACACACTCCTAGGGATTATGGATACCTAGTGGATGGCAGGTCAGGAGCCATCATCATGAATGATGAGGGGAGGAGGGTGATGGCTCGCATGAGGGAGTTGTGCCAACAAGTTTTTCGGGACAACGTCCTGGATCATTGGAGGAACATACCAGAGGGGAGCAAGGAGTACATAGTAGCATCCTTGCACGAGGAGTTCCCGATGCCAGCCGCAGTGGATAGATTCTCTACGGGCTGGATGATGGATTGCATGCGTGCATATATGTCACATAGACGATCCGACGTACGCAAGGCAATCAAGAGTGGGGCTCCAAAGCCTGAGTGGTTAGATGCAGATGACTGGCGCCGACTGAGGGAGGAGGCTACAAATTCGCCAGGACGTTGGAGTCAGCAGCGGGAGGCGGCGAGGGCACGAATCGAGGCCGGATCGGTACATCATCTTGGGAGTGGCGGCCACAGGACATATTTGGAGGACTTTGTAAGTTTCTCTTTTGTTTTGCTTATTTGTTTTTTTGAGATATTATTTGTACTGACAATCATGTTTCTAACAGTTAGCATTTTGTTTTCTTTGCAGCACTCCATTACAAATCGCGATCCGCAAGGCCTTGAGACTCGATATGCACAGAGGCACGGTCTCAGATCATTGATCGACCGATTGTACAGACGCGGCGGCCCAGTAAGTCACTCATCTTTCATGTCCGTAGTTACCATGAGATATTTGAATGCATTATTGTATGGTGGATTGATATGTTGTTTCTTTTTCTGCAGAATCCGTTTGATGCTCCTTTATAGCGGGAAGAGCTTTCGGGGGACGACAATTTGTAGCTCGCCCTTGGATCCTTAGCGCTCACATACCTTTAGTTTTTAGTTGCCTGATCTATGTAGACATTTTCTATGTATTAGTGATATTGTTTTATGATTGTACCAATCGCATTTTATGCGATATCATGTATTTATTTTATCTATCAGTTTTATGATTTCAGTATACATTCTTTTTGTTTGCAAACGCTTTGTATGCAGCAGTGCAGAAACTATTTTGTATGGCTCTCATACAGCACACAGTGCTATATGTGGCAGGGCAGCTTGCTGCCCTGCCCTGCCACAATTTTTTTTTTCTCTGTTACCGTCGCTATTGTCGTCGCTATCAACGTCGCAAATTGTCTGCAACCGTCGCTATATGCGTCGCATTTGCGACGTAAATAGCGACGCATATACTGAGGCATATAGCGACGATTCTATGGCGTCGTCAATAACGACGCTTCTTGCGACGACGGGGGTAAATTTTATTATTTGTATTTTCGTCGCTTTAAACGTCGCTATAAGGTCTATATCTTGTAGTGTTGGCTTGTAATTTTCATTTTTGATATGTATTACTTTCAGCTAGTGCTTGCGACCATGACGTCACAAGCACTAGAACTCATAATGTAAAAACGTTTCATCAATATATATGAAATTTCGTGTGCTACATACATTGTTTTGTTTTCACTATCCAATCTTTGAAATAATCTTTCTCTGCTATCTCTAAGCATACAATTTTATGTTGATGGGGGAAAAAAAACTAGAGAGCATGTGGCCTTGCTCTCTGGTTTTTTTTTTCATATCTCTGTTTTGTGCATCTATCAGCGCCTCTAAATTGCAGGATAAAAACGCGTCTATTTTCGTCAAAAACTTTCAGAGTAAACGCGGTTTTATACGCGTAGATACACGCTTGTATAGACGCACAATATGAATATGTCCACTTTTTTAAAAATATGATTATATATTTACGTAGTGCTTTTATACGCGCGTCCAAAGGCGCGTCTAAGTGTGTGTGTAACGCTGATCATAAGCGCACTTTTAGACGCGATTTTGTAGACGTGCAAATCGACGCATTAATAAACGCGCCCGACATTTTTTTTCACAATTCAAATATTGCGTCTACAAGCGCGTCTATGAACCCTTTTTGTTGTAGTGCTACAAAAAATCCTACAACAAAAAGAAAGCAAGCAAATTCAAGCCAATGCACAAGCATATTAAAACTTGATAAGATGGATAAATTACTATATGATCTTTTCCTTACAACAACTGGACATCCCAAGAAGTCAGCCATTGCAATTTTCAAAGAGAAAGTTCTTGGTTTGTAGAAAGATGATGATAATGCCGATATAATGATGAGCCTAGAAAAACAAGATGTACTAGAAGAAAAGTCAAAAACTTGGAAAAGAAAAGTCTGCATTCAGAAAAAAGAAATGCTCTTGTTGATAGTAGAGAAGAGGATGCATAATCTAGCTCAAAAGGTGTATGGATAGAAGCTAATGATAGTGATGGTGCAATACAAGAGGAAGATGAAGAAGAGTGAATGCCTTACAAAAATAAAATCAATCAAAAATTTTAAATCTCTTGTTATTGAAATATCCATCATTTTTTCAATTAGTATAAATTTAGTAAATGTTTTAAAATCTCGCCAACATGTGTATGTGGAGTCTTAGTGAATAGTAAGTTTTACATGATGGATAAAATTTGTATACTTCTCTTATGGTCCCCTTTTAGTTTTTCTTTCAAAATATAGTTACCTTTCAAGGTGACAAATATGATACTATTCAAAAATTTTACTCATTTTTATATCAATTTTTCAAAAGATTGACTAAAAAACGTTTGATTTAATTTAATAATAATATGAAAAAATGGTAGTTGTTTAGGGAGTCTTTGAAAATATTTCAAATGTATTTCCCAAGATGAAATACTACCCAAAAGGTTTGTAAGTGTGTTTGTAGTGGACCTTATGCTACATGAAGGGAATTTGCATGGGAAAGAGTTAGTTTGCAAAGCGTAGAGTAGTTATATTATAAAGTAGGTCAACAATGATGAGACACAAACTAAATGGTTGAATAAACCTCATTCCTACAACTCAAATTTTTTCCACCAAAGAAATACTCAAGTAACAAGTATGTTTGGTATAATAGTCCAATCTCACTCTAATAAAACTTTAACAATGGGTTCAACTATTCAAACCAAATGTGTTGAAGTGCTTATCCACTGTTTACAACAAATTTGAAATATGGTCTCAATTGTTCAAATCTTCAATAATCATCAATTCTCAGGATAGTCAGTAATAATGTGTTGAAGTGCTTATCCACTATTTACAACAAATTTGAAGTATGATTTCAATCGTTCAAATCTTCAGCGATCATCAACAAATTTAAAGTATGGTTGCAATTGTTCAAATCTTCAATGATCATCGATTCTGAGAATTCTAAGTATGCAGCTTGTGTATACTTTTGAGGATGGCCATTAAGGTTGCGTCAAGAAGTGGATTGTTGTTGGCTGCTCTCTCCCAGTGAGTCTCTACCACATGGCCAAATTGCGTCTGCATCAGACAATGTGTGGTGCTGTCTTCTTGATGCAGTGTTCACCTTTGACGATTCAATATTTATTGTCATATGTCTACTATCATTTGCGCTTTATATTGACGTCCCATATACACGGTAGGGCACTCATGAATGTGGAAGTTACCAGCATGTCTGTACAAAGGGCCATAAAAATCGTTGACTGGTGAGATTCAGAACGTGCGTGGAAAGCTTAAAATATGTACATGGAAGTCCACAAAGTACTGCTGTTGACATTTAAGGCTGCAGCACCGGCGAGGACAGATCATTTACGTATCGATCCTTATACTGGCTGCAGGTGCTGATGGCACTGGTTTTGACGATGTGCTGCGACGCTGCTCGAGGTAGCCGCCGTAGATGTAGGAGCAGAAGCCCCAGAAGGAGAGGGCGAGGGCGATGCCCTTGAGGGCGTCGAAGTGGTCGCCGAAGAAGACGAGGGCGAGGAGGGGGAGGGCCGGGATCATGGCTGTCATGAGCACGCAGGACATGAGGGACGACGCCGCAAATATCACCCCCACGCCGCCCACGAAGTAGAGCTGCCAGCCCACAGCGGACCACATCAGGGTCATGGCGTACTTCGTCGGCCCCAGGTCGAAAGCGTGCATCGCCTCGCGATGGATGGCTTTGAGATCTCCTGCGGCCCACATCCCGATCAGCGACACCACGGAGGCCACGATGGAGATGGCCACCTGCAGCAGAACATGCAATCTCGTTCTCTCAGTCGACTTAAGTTAAAGCGTCTCTCACTCACTTGCGAGGCAGCTTATATGCTAACCTAGTTAAACCGTCAACAACAAACGCTACGTACCTGGACCTCCATCACCACCACGAAGCTGCGCTGCGCCTGCCGGCCTCCCACTACGCCTTTCACGTACAGCAGCTCGATCAGCGGCAGCAGCAACGCAAACAGGGCCGACGCCGCAATGGTCGTCACGAACCCAACCACGTATTGCACTTCCGTCACGCCCTGTGGCCGGTCCATCGGCCCCGTGCTCACCCCCATGAGCACCGTCCCGGCCGTGATGCACACGACGCAGTTCACCACGGACGCCGTCACGCGCTGCCGCACCAGCGCCACCGTAAACAACGCGTTGAACGCCAGCTGAGTCGACGACACGATCGAGTTGGTGCTGACCGGCAGGTACGACAGGCCCCAGGAGTAGAGCAGGTTGTCGAAGGCCGTCATGCAGCCTAGGGCCGCATAGATCATCGCCAGCTTCGGCGTCAGCGGGGTCGGCCTTACCCCTTGCCACTTGTAGCACACCAGCAGGACCAAGGCGATTACCGGCCAGCCCGTGCTCTCTATCCAGGTGTATAGCCACCTCCGTGTGCCCCCGTGCACGAAGTAGAGCCGCCCCAGCAGCGTGCCCGAGGACAGGCCCAGCACTAGCGCTATGCTGCTCACTGTCATCAGCGCCCAGAAGCCTATCCCTTTCCCGAACAGTGCTGTCCTGCATCTCCAGCTCGTCGACCGTGGATCCTCTAACGAAGCGCTGCCGCTCATCCCTCTTTCGCAATTGTCTTCTGCAGTTTGATACCACCAATTGTCAAATACGAGAAAGAAGCCGCAGTGCCAAGAATCAATCTTGTTGCCAGACATTAATCAAAGAAGATAACACAGTGGCAACGCTCAAACAGCCGCTCCCACCAAATCACATTAACATGAACCGACAGCATAACGGCGCACAAGAATATTCTAACGGCATCTAGTACCCTGAGTTATATTTTCTTTTTCAGCTGTGGCCACTGGCGCGATAGCTTATATTTCTGTCAGTGCAAGCAACAGTCTTATTAATAGAAGCGCACAACATAAAATTAACTACGGACAAGCATATCATGAATAATAAGAGAGCTGATCAGGGTATACAGTGCCCGTCTGGTCTCTTACCACGCTGCTCTAGCAGAGACTCCCCCATCACCACTACTTGCTCATCCGGCCGCTGGAGAGGAGACGTGGACTGCTGACTTTCTGGCTTACCGGACTCGACCTCCAAAGCAAGAGCGCCCATCGGTCGTAAAGGGGTAGAGGGAGTGGGACTTTAGGAATGGAAGCGGGAGAAATGGAAGAAAATTGAGAGCGAGAAAAGCTTCCAAGTTTCCTCGGCGGGTCGAGTCCCGACCGTCTCAGGCAACAAGCCGAACCTATTTATAAGCTCAATATTGCGCACATGACCCTTATTCTACTATGTGGGAGTCGGCCGGCTAACAACAATGTCAAAATACGTGAGAGCTACAGTTTCATTAATGCGAAGTGCCCTGCCACTCCCCACTTTCTTAGAAAATACTAGAGTAGCTAGATACTATGGTCTAGGTTTTGTTGGGTGCAACGGACCCTCTTTCTGAGGCCCGTTATGGGGTAGGCAACACCCACCTCTTGGAGCCCGCCTCATGAGAGATCACCCTCTAATCAGCGGTCCTACAATTTTGCGGAAGCGTATCACGACACGACATGGAATGAAGGTAACACGGCATATGTATTCCCAAGGTGCAACTAAGGCACGAGTATATTTACAAGAAAGCCGGAAGGTTTGCGGGACGAGATTTCACATGTAGTGGGTGGAGCTATCAACGTGCATCACAGGACTCCATCACCTGGGTGAGGGAGCTCAAGGAGGACTACCCTCATACATACCTCCCCTTGAAAGAACTCGACGACCACGTCGAGGTTCGAAACTAGACTCAAAGCCACTAGAGGTGGTGTGATGAGACTCAAAACTTCGGGGGTTTAAACACATCTCACTATCAAGACGGCCAGTGTCTACCCGCTCGACCTAACCTATGACCAAAAACTTGGAGGTCTTTGTCGACTCACTATCAAGCCGACCAGGGTTGCCCACAGGTGCCATGCCCATTGACTCAATTACAAACGTGGAACATGGTCTTCATTGACTCAAAGGAAATCACCCACTGACTCAATTTACAGATGTGGAGTGATCCAAACTGGCTAACTAGGAAGACAAGTAATATTGGAAACGCTTCAATTCATCCATCTGCTGACCAGATTTACAAGCACAAAATGGAGAATAACCAAGTTAAAACAAGTTGTGTTCACTTGCTATAAGGCATGGTCCTGACACTATGAGTGTGCAGTAACTTCCAGTGGACTTGAGAGGCCAGGCGAGTAACTTAGCTTGGAGTGTGCCACATCGTGAATGCAAGGGCTCAGTAAGCGGCGCCCTGAGTTAGATGGCCCCAATTGGCCAAATCTATCAATCCGTGAATCAAGTAAGCAGGAAGGCCCCAATTGGCCTGATCTGTCAATCCATGAACAAGGTAGTTGCGCGAGGTGCGCTGTGAAGATGCGCCTCCCCTTGATAAAAGTTGGGCCAGATAAGCACAAAATTTTTGAGTATGCCGCCATCTTGCGAAGATGGCACTCAAAGCGTCATTTGAAAGGGGAATAGTCGTTCTTTTATACTCATGGCGTCGCGAGTTTGCAAATATGACATTCTGTATGGCCATTCGTTTATCCTCCTGGCTCAAGGAGTCTTGAAAGATTTGAACATTTTGTATGGCTATTGGTTTATCCTCCTGGCTCAAGGAGTCTTCATAAGAATCATTGTGGAAAGTGGCCTTTCTTTTATCCTCCTGGCTCAAGGAGTCTTTGAAAAGATTATCAAGTAGCATAGCCGTTCATTTAACCTCTCGGCGCCAGGAGTCTTTGACAGGAAATATGGCCATTTGTTTATCCTCTCGGCTCAAGGAGTCTTCTATATGGTATGTGGCCGTCAGTTTAATCTCCCAACTCCAGGAGTCTTCTTGGGTATCAATATGGAAATTGGCCGTTTGTTTATCCTCTCGTCTCCAGGAGTCTTCAATACATAATGTGGCCATTCATTTGTCCTCCCGGCTCCAGGAGTCTTCAACATAAGATGTGGCCATTCATTTATCCTCCCAGCTCCAGAAGTCTTCAACAGTGTCATCATCTGTATGTGGATTATCAATTGTTGACTCCTCCTCTTCTGACACACCCATGGCCTTCGACAGCTTAACGATCACTTGGTCACGCAAGTTCGCATCCGACTCCGTGTCGTACTGAGGGTTACCAACCCGCGAGCTTGCACCCGGCTTCATCTGGCCCCTTTTTCCCTTCAAGGCCTCTGCCCATCGCAGCATAACCTTTGCCATGTCGGTGTTCTTCGAGATGATACAGACCGATCTCCCATGTTTAGCATCATCATTCTCATCTTCATCTGTTTCATCTATTGCATCAGAATGAGACTCCATAGAGTCATCTTCATCGACTCTTCACCTGACTCTGCAAATTCTTCTTCATCTTATTCTTCTTTTTCTTTCTCATCACCATAGGACTCCAAAGAGTCATCTTCATCAGCACTTGACTTGGTAGAGTTGTCTTTATCTGTACTTGACTCCTCAAAGTCTTCTTGATCATCATAAGACTCTGAAGAGTCATTACTATAATCACTGGAATATTCGTCGCTTGAGCTAGAACTGGGCTCTCGACGACGTGGTTTGGGTGGGTAGTCGGGGTCAACCTGGTCACCTGCTAAGCAATTGGACGTAGCAAATTTGTTGTTTGAGGCTTTGACATTGGCAAGCCGCCTATTGCAGCATCTGCACCATAGTCCCAAGAAATCCCTCTTTTCAAGGTGCTTTCATGATCTAGGGTATACCAGTCGCCCACTTTTAGAAGATACTCACAGCATTTTGCAATACCTGCATTCAAAATTTTTAATTCATTATGGCATAGCGCCAGGTCACTGCAGACTTTATATCGATGCGCCAGCCCAGCTCTGACAGCACCATTCCAAGGGGCTTTGTTTTGCCATTGAGTTTATCCACCTTGGTTTTACATATCTCCACTCTTAAAGACTCCAACTTCTGGTAAACTTCTAGGAGGCGCCTCTTCTCTACATACCTCCGTTCAATTTCTTCTTTTCTGATGGTAGCCTTCGATTTTCGCATAGGAGAATTTTTTCTTCTACCAGGCTCACTCACTCGGGGGTCATCTCACACCAATCGAGGAGTTTTCTCTGATACCAAGTGTAACAGACCCTCCTTCTAAGGCCCATTATGGGGCACGCAACAGCCACCTTGTGGAGCCGATCTCATGAGGGATCACCCTCTAATCAGCGGTCCCACAGTTTTGCAGAAGCATATCATGACATGACACGGAACGCGGAAGCGTAACACATCATGAGTTGCGAAAGTGTAACATGTCATGGGACAAGGTAACACAACACGGCATATGTATTCCCAAGGTGCAACTAAGGCACGAGTATATTTACAAGAAAGCCGGAAGGCTTGCAGGACGAGATTTCACATGTAGTAGGGGGAGCTATCAACGTGCATCACATGACACCATCACGTGAGTGAGGGAGCTCAAGGAGGACTACCCTCATATTGGGTGCATACGTGCTCAACGCTCATCATCAACGTCTTGTCAAAATATTATTCGTGATGCACTCTCTATACACAAAGCCACAGTTCTTCTATGTGTTTTTCAATATGTAACTATTGCTTTGTTAAATGATATCAAAAGACCTTATAATTTTGGAGGTGAATGTTAGTTGTGAGTTGAAATAGCTAAGCATGTGGCTTCTTGAAAGTTTACTTCTTATTATTAATAAAGCTATCAAATGACTTTTCTTCATCGCATTGTATTCTACTTTTCTTTGAGAGAGGAGTAGACGAAGTGACGCATCACTGAGACTTTGTAGTGTCCAAACAAAAGATAAAAATAAGAAAAAACCTATTATGGTTGATGGTGGATGGAGCGTTGACTACACCCATGTCCCTTTCATTATAGGCCTTTTATTCATAATATTGATATTCTCTGCACATTATTTTAAAAAAACTTGAGGGGAGGGGGGTTTCACTATATATATCACACGCATTCAAAGCCTATTTATAAATACTCTTGTCTATAGATTCTCCCTATATAAAACATAAACCTTTTATTGGTAATAGAAGATCTAGAACAACAACTGAGAAGCTACAATAAATATGGCAAGGTGATATTAATGATATTAAGGTGGGCTCATTTGTGGCAACATTGGTTGAGGATAATGAGATGGGTCATCCATTTTGGATAGGAAAAGTTTTGGAAGTTAAGAAGGATGATACTTTAGGTAAGATATGCTCCATAGAATTACACTAGTTGCAAACAAAGCATAATTATACACTTGTTGGTAAATACACACACTACAAGGGTACGCACATATAGCGACGCTAAGTAGCGACGTTTTTTTTTTCGGCATCGCTATTTACGTCGCTAATCCTCAAAATATTTTAAGTCAAAAAATGCGTCGGTATTAGCATCGCTAAAAACGTCGCTATTTAGTGACGCAAATAGCGACATAAATAGCGATGACTTACTCTGGTAACATTTTGCGGAAACCCAAATGTTTCTTTCAAACGCGCGTGCGAAGGCGGAGAGAAAGAGAAAGGGAGGTGAGCAAGAGAGGGAGGTGAGCAAGGGAGGTGAGCAAGGAAGCAAGCCGCGAGCCGCACGCGAGGAGAGGAGCGTCGCCCGTAGAAAGAGGTCATGGAAGAAGAAGAGAGCATGACGGTATGCCCTGTTTTGGTTTCTTTACAATCTTTTTTTTGCTTTGCAATGTAGGTTAGAAAGTGTTGGTTTCTCTTCGATCTTTGTGTTGCTCTGTGTTGCTTTGCAATGTAGGTTAGGAAGTGTTGAAAGAGAGAGAAATGGAAGCGAGTGTTTTCAAATTTTTTCTTATGTTGGTTTTTATTCTTTGCAATGTAGGTTAGAAAGTGTTGGTTTTTCTTCAATCTTTGTGTTACTTTAATTTGCAATGTAGGTTAGGAAGTGTTGAAAGAGAGAAATGTAAGATAGTATTTTTATATTTTTTTCTTGTGTTGGTTCTCTTCAATCTTTGCAATGTATATAGGGTAGGAAGTGTTGAAAGAAAGAGAAATGGAAAGGAGTGTGAAGGGGGATGCTTGTTTTGCTTGATTATAATTTTAGAGAGAGAGTGAGAGAGATAGAGATGTAGAGAAAGAGAAATGAGATGCTTGTTTTGTTTGGATTGTATCTTTTGCAAGATCTTTCTAAACTATATATTCATCCACAATGATATTTCTAGATGTAGAAATACTTCTTTTTCTAGGATCATAAAAGTAAAATGCTTTGGTAATGTTACTATTACTCATGAGAATACGTTTGAGAGATTTAGAGTCTAATTTCTTTCTATGAGCATAAGCAATGCTTCCAAAAACTTTCAAACAACTCACTACTAGCGTTTGACCAATAAAGGCTTCAAAAGAAGTTGTGCCTTTCAAGGCATAATGGAAGATCTATTAACTGTTATAAAAATGTATGTGTGTGAGCATAGTTTAGAGCCGACCTCAAAGATAGATAAGTTTAGAGCCGAACTCAAAGAGATAGGTATGATAATTTTTAAAAAAAGACCTTAAATATATATGGTGGAGTGGTCCCAATATACAATATAGAATCGTTATTAAATAATCATTCCATTACATCGCAGCCAAGATGTCTAGCACTCACGTCCAACATGGTGGGGATCGTGAGGCTTGGCTCAATCAACGTGTCCCCTGTCCATGCACGCAATGCAAATTGGCCATTCGTCGGAAACATCGTTTGTCCATAGAGCATGTGCAACGGTATGGAGAGTTTCGAGTTGAGATAATCGACCAAACAGTCGTGAATTACGAGATTCCGGTAAGTTCTCTCTCATTACTATATGACATGTAATTGATTTAAGTATAACAGTTTGGGGTTATCTTAGAAGCTAGCTCCTTAACGTCCTTTACAGGGTCAAGGCCATGTCGATACATTGCAGTCCATAGATCTCTTGTGTCCAGTAAGACAGGTTCGTCCGCGCTCTATACAAATGCCATCCGAGATAACTAACTGTCTCATAGAAGGTGATAACTCTCAACCCCCTTCTATGGGTGAGAATGCTAGAGACATGGACGATCCTCCTACTTTTTTGGAGCTCGAGTTAGAGGATATGATCGAATCATTGCTTCCAATGGACTCGGAATCCCAAGATCCTTTAATTGCGAAGGCTGCCATTCCATTGTATGATGGGAGTCGGGTATCCCATTTGAAGACACTTCTTGCATTGTTGAGCATACAAACAAAGTATAGATGGAGCGATGCGAGTGTGACAGAGCTATTCAGGTATATAATGATGTGTATGATTCTTTATTGAAAGCCATTAAAATGTGCTATGTAGTACTCTAATGATGTGCTTCATTGCAAATTGTAGAACATTGAAATCTTACATTTTGCCTACCCAAAACACGATGCCTGAGCCTCGTGATGATGCAAGACAAGTGCTGCGAAAGCTAGGCATGGATTATAATTGCATTCATGCTTGCCCCAATGATTGTGTTCTCTTCCGGGGAGAGTTCAAATTATTGGCCACATGTCCCAAGTGCGGTGCGGACAGGTATTGAAATGACTTGCAAGGATAGACTGTTCCGCAGAAGGTTTTGAGGCACTTTCCGCTGATACCGCGTCTTTGTCACATTTTTTGGACCAAGAGTTTTGCAAAGTTGACTACATGGCATGCGGAAAATCGATCCACTGATGTACACCAGCTGACTCAGAAGCATGGCATCACATTGACGAGACTTTCCTTGACTATGCAAAGGAGGCGAGGATTCTACGATTCGATCTTGCTATGGATGGGGTAAATCCTTTTGGTTTACGTTCCACCTCCTATAGTGTATGGCCCATGGTCCTTGTTAACTACAATATACCGCCATGGCTTTCCACCAAGAAAGGACACCTTTTGCTCAGCTTGCTTGTGCCTGGACGATACAAAGTCAAGAATATGGATGTCTACCTCTCTCCACTGATTGATGAGCTAAAGGAGTTGTGGGAGGGAATTGTAGTGGAGGACATGAGAAAACATATTGGTAGGCGATCCGCAACTATAAGGGCAATTCTTATGTGGACCATGCATGACTTTCCAGGTTATGGAGAATGCTCTGGTAAAGTGTATTTTCTTATTTTGCTAGTTTTTTTTTAGCGATGTTGGTGTTATGACATGCCTCATTGTACATGTGTGTTCTGCAGGGCTAGTCACGTCAGGTTTCCATGCATGTCCTCTGTGTGGACCAAGGTTGGATTCTCGTATGTCAAAATTTATGAAGAAGATGGTATTTGAGGGACATCGGGCTTTTTTGCCAGAGGGTCATGTCATGAGAGAAGGATTTCTTGGTCGCTCTCCTACGAGAATGAACGCACTGGGCTAGTTTGATCGTAGGATGGTGGACCAAGACTTGCTTCCCAGTGGAATGCGACGCTTCTCAATTTTCTATGAGCTGACTTATTGGAAAAATTTGAAAATTAACCACCTTTTAGATCCCATGCACATTTTTAAGAATGTGGATAGCTTGCTATGGGACCACCTCATTGGGCAGCGAGACACATTAGGAGCGAGGATGGATTTGAAAGCAGTGGGAAAGATGGAACCATATTGGCCTATAAGTGGTGTCGACGGTCAAGTGCAATTGCCACGCGCTCACTACAACAAAAAGGCTCCATAGACGCGCTTGTAGACACAATATTTGAGTTGTGAAAAATAATGTTGGACACATTTATTAACGCATCTATTTCTGAGTCTACAAAATCGCGTCTAAAAGCGCACTTATGATCAGAGTTACACGCACATTTAGACGCACATATAGACGCGCGTATTGACGTGCTACGTAAATATATAATCATATTTATAAAAAAGTTGACATATTCATATTGTGCGTGTATCTACGTGTCTAAAACCGTGTTTACTCTGCAAGTTTTTGACGAGAATAGACGCGCATTTATCCTGCAATTTAGACGCACTGATAGATGCGCAAAACAGAGGTATGAAGGGAATCATGCAATTTTTGTATGTGGCATGCACGACACTCCTCAAGTAGGCTATCACTTCCCTCCCCTCAAAGTCATGCAAGATACCACCAACATCCATGATAGAGTAGTACATTTGTGGAGGCTCACCTCTCTCATTTTCTGGTGAGGGTGATCGAGAGCCACCACCTAGGCAACCCCCACAAAGCCCTCGACCTCCTCGTCCTCCCGCACCACTCTCCCTCCTCCCTCGACGTGCACTACCCTCTACCTCACTCGATACACGTGCTTCTGCAAATGCACGTGCTTCGGTCGATCCATGTACCTCAGCTGATCCTTGTGTAGGCAAAGATGTGATAGGTGTCCCAGACATCACACTGAAAACCTCCTCTGAAGTGGGAGGGCGACCAAGATAATTGCTCATCTCCCCCATGAATTGCTCCTTGTTGAATGGGGTGCTGGAGGATCCAGGATTCCACATCTACACAAGAAAAATCATATTACCCTATGCAGATAAAACATATTACATGCAGCGTCTATACCTGCGTCTCTGTGAGCATTTGTCAGCGTGTCTCTGTGGGCGTCTCTGTGGGCTTTTGTCAGCGTGTCTATTTCCGTGTCTATAGCTACGTCTACACTGTCGTGTGGACGCACTGACAGATGCGCACAGTCACACCATTTCTTCTCAAACTTGCTTAAAAAACAAAGCTAAAAAACCTCCATAGATGACAAGATCGAGCATGTGAAGAGAGAGAAGAGAAAGCAAACAAGATTGAGAGAGAGAAGAAGAACTCACCTTCTTTGCTTGTTCCAACGGGTGGCGGCTAGGTTGCAAGCTCCTTGTCCTCCTTCTCCCTTCCCTTGGTAAGTTGCTTGAATCTTGTTCTCTTCCTTGTTGTTTGGCTATTGTTCTTTACTCTTTGGCTCTTCTTTCCTCCTGTCCTCTTTTTACTCTTATTTCCTTGCCTCATTTTCTTCATGAAGTGATAGATAGACACGAGTAGCGATGTCGAGCTCGAACTGCAAAAAACGCGCAAAAAACGCAGAAAAGCACAGGTTTGAAAAGATATCCACAACTTTTTTTAAATTTTTCTATACTTGCATGGCGAGTCTGTCAGCGCGTGTAATTGCACGTGTATATGCGCAGATAATTCCTGTTACACGCGCTTACAGATGCGCATATGTGGTGACATATATAACAAAGCTTGAGGATAAGAGATAACACATTGGCAAGTCAATTGGCACATATGTAGTGACTTACTAGACCATCCCACTTACAATTGCATGCAAGTATCAATAGGTGGATAAAGCACGGATGGTTTTTAGCTAGAGAGAGATAATGCAATGAAGGTGTACACGAAAGAGATAGAGAAAGGCATATTATCCATCAATCAATCAAAGATATGTACATGAAGTGACTTGATATAGTAATTAAAGTATCGTCATTTTTAGGATGCTCCATTGACTTCTGCAAGCTCCTATAACCTTGAAGTAAAATATAGCCAACCACACTGTCCATGGAAGGAAAACTTGGCCTCATCAAATTAACCAAGTTAATTTACTTATACATTTCATAGATAAGAGATTTGTAGTTGGCTTGTTGGTATTAGTCACCAACAAGTGGACACACTGGCTAAAGATGATGAAAAGAGGACATGTGCACATTGGTTATATGTGGTCCACCTTATCTAAAATTATATGTGAGCTATAAGTGCACCTTGACATGATTGGAAGAGCTTGCATATGCACAAGCCAACTGATCTACATCAATCTACTCATGCTATGAATTGGCATGCATGGCTAGGTTAAGTGCATAACATTAAATGAGACATGTGAGTGTATTGATCAGTTCTCTCTCTCTCTCTCTCTATATATATATATATATATATATACATTGCAAATGCACATGTCAACCTTCGATTTATATATACATCCAATCATCATGCCCTATCCAATCACATTTGTATAGGGCATGATTGGATGTATATAGGGCATGAAATCACATATATGTAATTAGCTTTGGAATGGTTGGATATATATTTGTAATACTCAGAAAGAAGTAAAGTTGGTAATGTATATCATGTCCTATGCATGTATATGCCCTATACATGTATATCATGTCGTAGTGTTGGATTCAGGTGTAATTATGTCATATATACATCCAATCATGCCCTATTCAAAAAAATACTAGCTGTTAAGAGGTTTGGTCATATTCAGGGACTTTATGAGAAATGAAAAATATGTGCGTTTATTTTCGCATCTATAAGCGCATTTATCAGTGCCGATATATAGACGCGTTTTTTATACTAGCATGAATAGACGCGCTGATACACACGCTTATAAACGCGCCCGCTTTTTCGCGTGTACAGTGCGCATCTATAGGGCCTTTCTCTTGTAGTGGCTCCTTGGGTTTTGTCTAGCAATGAAGTGTGACAAGTAAAGGAAAACATCAAGTCCTTTCACACGCCGACTGGCCTGATGCGTTCTCTCAAGACAACATTCACAAAGGATGACCAACTGACAGGACTCAAATCCCATGATTGGCATAAGATGTGTCAGGTATGTACAGTATGAGGCTGCGTATGGCATGATTCTGCATATTAGATTTCAGAGTCTCTGTTTGTTTATACACAATATTAATTACATGGTTTTCACAGTTCGTATTGCCGATCGCAATCACGGGGTCTCTGACATCAGAGGTAGGACAGCCATTTACAAATTGTCCGAGTTGGTTCAGTTTGTCTCCCAAAAATATATTCACACATCATTGATTGAATCCGCGAAATGCATGGCAATAGAGATTGCTTGTCTTTTGGAGAAGTATCTTCCCACTAGCATGCTCACGATACAAACCCATCTTCTAGTGCATATTGTAGATGAATTGCATGTTGCAGGTCCAGTCCATAGTCGATGGATGTTTTTCCTTGAATGGTTCATAAAGACCTTAAAGGGATTTGTGCGACAACGGGCTTGTCCTGAGGGTAGTATGGCTAAAGGTTGTTAGTGTCGGAGGCCTTGGTGTACATTTCTGAGTGGTTGTCCACTGTGGACCGGGACAAAGGCTTGATATGGTCACTTAAGGAGGATGATTGTCTAAATGGAGATGTCCTAGTGGGAAACGGAATAGAGAAGAAGATGGATGCATCCATGGAGTCCAAGGTGAACCGATTTTGTATGCTACATAGCGCTACGATGGAGAAGTGGCTACAACGGTATGAGGATGCTCGAGCTGAGCGAGAGTCTGCAAGATCTGACTTTTGACGGAGTACGCGACAACGGCCCATTCGATATCCGAAGGGCTTAGAGGAGATGCCTCTACTCATGTCCACTAGATGGCTACATGAGGCCCTAACCAAAGCATCTCAAGATGGAGAAACAGTTACTGAAGAAGAGTGGGGCTTCTCACGTGGATGCAATCCCAAGAAATTACAATCTATACTGTGAATCGCAACTAATATACTTGTTCTTCTCCCAGTATAAGGTCCATAGTGCAGCATGGTCACGTGGACGACATTTCAGAGTAGAGCACATCGACAAGTTACGCTCGATAATGGACTGTGGAGTGATGGCAATGTTTGAGCAGGAAAGCCGATGATATGCCATAGATCCAAACCATGTAGTTGTAGAGATGGAGTATTTCGGATGTTGACAGAGTATCCTTGCAATGGACTATCGAAGTTTCTCCGTGACCATATTTGATATGCAATGGTTCAAGGTTACTCTCAAAGGAGCAGGTGCAACTGTTCAGCGAGGGCCAAGTGGCTTTGTTGAGATTGACTCAACGAAGAAGTGGACCGATTTGAGTGATACATTTGTTTTGCCAAATCACTGTGAGCAGGTAAGAGTCCCTAATACTTGACGCGCTTTAGCAATCTCAAAGTGGACTTTTATACTAATTGTAATATGGATAGGGTCATCTTTTTCCCTAATCCGCAACAACCTCAATGGTGGTATCACTACAACATATACATGCTATAACGACGTTTTCTTTATATATAAAAAATATCCCCGTCGTCGGTATTAGCATCGCTACAAAACCATCAGTATTAGCATGGCTATTGAGCGACGCTAATACCGACGAAAATAGGGACGATTACAGAGGAATTTCCAACGCTAATACTGACGATTGTAGAATTATTTTCTGACGCTGATACCGACGGTTGCATAGAATAAAAAATTTTTGTGGCAGAGCTGCAGATGCAACCCTGCCACAGTTAGAGCCACACAAGGCTAAGAGACAATTCCTACTGTGAAAGAAGTTAGACAATCGATCCCAAATAATGACAAGACTTTGCAAACAAGTACTTTCATGACATTAATTAACACAAATATGCACTGCATTGATAAAGAAAATAACAGAACTTAAATTGAGAAGTGCTACTACGACAAAGCAAATATGGAGTCATGCTAAAACATAGAAGTTCGAATCATATATACTTTGCTATTACATATGGAGGATAGAGGCCATAAGGCCTTCCATAATACAAGATGGGGAGTAATCCTATGTAGCCTAATCTGCTCTCTACGACTCATCTGCATCAGAAAACTCCTCTCGTTGTAGTCTGCAACAGCAAATATATATATAATTGTGAGTACCAAATACAAACTCATTCGGTGAGCATAGACCTTCTCGATCAGGGAACTCAAGCCATGCTTCTCCCCGTATGTCACCTCTAGTGTAGTCGGGTCGCAATTCGTAAAACCTTACTGTGGCACACAAACATTGAAAAACAATGTACGTGAGATTCATGTTTGAAATACATACATCAACATGGATGTCATTAAATTAGAGTACTCTACTCTATTAATACTTACGAAATCTGCCACGAATGTTGCGTGGCCGCTGCTACTAAGGTGATGCACCGATCCTGTGTCCAAGCGTGCCTTTTCTGCATCCTTCTGCTGCTTCCACTTGTCTGGAGTGGATGTCGTCTCATCCTAGAGATTACTCCAGTCCTCTCTATCTAACCACTTCGGCTTCGATTTGCCCTGCTTGAGTGCTTTGCGTGCATCAGACCGTCTATGCGACTGATAGTCACGCATACGCGTCAGCATCCACCCTCTCGAAAATCTATCATTGCTAGAGGGCTAAGGGAACTCTCGATACAATGTATCGATTATGTACTCCTTACTGGCATCTAGGATCTCCTTCCACTTGTCTGTAATGTTGTGCCGAAATACTTGTTGGCACTACAATAGAAACGAGGCATAGACGCGCATGTTAGACGCGCAAAGTCGGCGCGTCTATCACAGCGTCTATAAGTCCGTGTAAACGTGCGTGTAAATAGACACGAATTTTGCGTCTATATATTCGCGCAAATAGACGCTAATATAGACGCGCCAGCAAACGCACAATTATTTAACCACCTAAAATTAGCAATTCACATAATTAAAAAACCAAAGTTAATAATTATTTAACCACTTGAAATTGATTCTTGAGCATGCACATGTGCGCATGATAAAAACCATAGAATTAAGAATACACATTGAATCATTGAATTAAAAAAATAGAGTTAATAATTACTTTTTCATTGCTCTCTAATGAATGGCAGTTCCTCCAGTTGACAAGCCTGATATACGTAATTAGCAGCAAGCGACAGAAACCTTACAATTAGTAGCAAGAATTGCAATATGTATCTCGTAATTTCTCTATGTACTTGAAGATGATAAAAGATACTTCCTTTTTATTATGGAAAAAAAAAATTATCTTTAAAATTGACTATTGATTCTTGAGTATACACGTGTGCGCATGATAAAAACCATAGAATTAGGAATACACATTGAATCAATAAGCAAATTAAGTATGTTACAGTGAATGATCCATCTCATCTTCAATGAGATCAACCCTTGCTAAACTATCTACTTCTAGGTCTATGTTACCAAGAGGTAACGAAACAAATAAGTCTATCCCACTATCAAATGTGTTGCTATATTGCTCAATAACTTCATCAATATCATCGACAATCACATTATTGTCTTCTTCTGTGTTTCCTTGAACATCCTCGCGAGGTTCATCTTGTACTATATCACGCATATCATCCATTATGGTGTCATCATGCATATCATCATTAATTGTTGGATTGTCATCTGTTATCTCCATGTCGGTAATATTACCATATATTGGTTTTGAACGATTAGATATAGGGATGACATACCACCATCGGTTATTGTTTACCATTGGATGATACACAACCTGTATTTGAAAAACAAAAGCAAAAAACTTAAGTATTTATTATATTGTGTATATGTATCACATGTATACATATAAAAAAATTAGCCTTTGCATAATACCTGCTCGTATTGTTGAGGTAGTACTAATGTGTCATTCTTGTTTTGGTGAAATTTTGTAGAGTCAATGATTACAAAACCACTTGGATGACGTCTGATTGTGCAATGCTCACCATTTGTTACCACTTCTTTAAACCACTTCACATCTAGTAATATAAAGAATCGTCTGAAGTCAAGCTTCAGAATATCTTGGATCAAGCCACAATAACCTTCCATGGTACCATTGGCATCCTCGAAGTGAGCAAGGACACCACAATCTTGGGTATTTATCTTTTAATCTATACGTTGAGTTCGAAGATGCTTACCCTCACACCAAAGTGCATTGAATAATATGCACTAGTAGTAAAAGATAAAAGATCAAACATGTCAATTATTTATATAAAATAAAACTTATAGAAACAAATTAATTGATAGTATGTCTCACCTTTGATAAGCAAGCTCGTGCGTATTCCCACTCTTCTTGAGATATATTAATTTCCTCCTCTTTTTCCATTATCTCCATTTCCTCATGTAACCAATCTATATCAATATGACGTGGGAGCGCATTTAGATGATCTAGAAATGAGACATTACGTCCATATCTAGTGCGAAATTCTTGTCTTTCGCTTTTTCTTCTTGCCCTTGCTTCATTATATAGTGTCACCCATTTGCTCATTACATCACTATTGAGCACACAAAAACTATTTAACTTACGAAGTTCTTCTTTTGTTAGCACTTTACTCATTCCTTTTCCTTGAGGTACTATAGAGGTCATCCTCAAGTCTTCATTATCTTTCCATAGTCGTGGTTGAGAGCGATCCACTTCAGCAAGATATTCAGAGATATAAACAAGGGATGATTGCACTAACCAATCCTTAGCCATGCTTCCCTCAGGCCGTGCTTTTTGCCTCACAAAATCTTTCAAGGTTTTCATGAAGCGCTCAAGAAAAAACATCCACCTTACATGAACTGCCCCACAAAGTGTGATCTCATCAATCAAATGTACAAGTAAATGTAATTGAGTAGTCAAAACGGATCGAGGAAAAATTTCCTCCACCAAACAAACCACCTCAACAGATAATACTCGAGCATCTTGCAATGTGTTTGGATCAATTTCCTTCGAGCTCACGTATCTGTCAAGATGTATTTGAGAATTGTTTATTTTTGTGTAGAAATTCAAAGATATATAATGAAAAAATATAATGTATACACACCTCACAAGCTCTTCCATCTTGTAAATGATATCACGTACATCTTTGGATACACAATGGGATATGCTAGTAGGAAGTACGAACTGAATGTAAACAATATTCATAGATCAAATGATTAGTTGAGGAAAAAGTCATCATACCCCAAAGTTTACACATAGTTACTCCACTAATTACTATATTCATGGTTAGAGATACCCTTACTTGAATCATTTTGTGCCAATCGTGGGACTTCAAACCAGATAGTTGCTCGACACCTCTTTTCTTTTTCTTTATGAAGGCTCCCTTGGGACATCTCATACATCCTGTGGGTGTTCGAAAGCTATATATTTATTCCTTCACTATTTTTTCGTCGTCCTTTGACAACATCCAAGGTGCATCCAATGCGTGGCCAGGCTCATCTCATGTGACCAATGTTACGTAAATCCTCCCTTATATTAACTGAATCACGAGCCCCTATCAAGTGATCCCATAATGTAGATACAACATTTTTGAATATGTGCATGGGGTCCAACAGGTGATTGATCTTGAGTTCAGTCCAGTACGGAAGACGAAAAAATATAGAGAACCTAACAAACAAACAATATATTATGTAAACAATTCATCATGCTAAATACTGCTCCTTAGGATGTAAGGACTTTTGGATCTCCTTTGACATTTGTACATTATTCCTTGTAAGAGGATTTATAGTGCTCAAACTTTTAGGCCACGCAAAAGGTTTTTTTGGATACCAATCATCATTTTATATTTTTGTAAGTATTTTATCTTTGTCTTGGAAAAAATCATCCCACTAGGTCCCATCCAATGTGCTTGCATACTTTGTTGCTTTCTTAATTAATTGCCTTCCTTATTATATACATTTGGCATAGTCGATATCTTGTCTCTTCTTGGATCCTTCCTTTCCTTCTTTGATGGAATCTAAGGGGTTTTATTTTACTTTAGGCATTATAGTATCTAGGATATATCTCAAGAATCTAAGTCCCCTTGAAGGCAATCACTCGTTACTAAAAGAGATTCACTTTCTATATAGATGCAATCTACCACATTCCTTTTTCCTCTTTATTAGAAATGCATGCTAAAAGCTAAGGTTATTTAACTTGGGCAAAGATTTTACCTTTTTTTCCTTTGATCCATGTGCAAAACGTTTGACAACTAGTTTTGTTGTATGAGCATCCTGTATAATACATATTATTTCGGGCAAGCTAAAAGCAATGTGTCGAGATGTTCAGTTAGCAAATGTGTTGAAAATTTGATCAATATGATCATGTGTATTAACCACCATCACAAAATTCACTTTTACTTTTTGAAATATCCACATATGTACAAGAATGTTGAGGTAGCCTAGAACTGTTTGATTTTTGTTCTCTATTATGTTATCCAAAACTGCAAATAAAGAACAGGTGGTAAAGCACCCTTCCAGCCAAAGAGTAGAATGTTCAAAATTGTGATCATAATGTTAGGATCATTATGAACATTTGGATTAGAAAAGAATACTCTAGAATGAACTCTTCCATGGTACACAAGGCATGCCATTAAATTCATTTGAACTAGAGTTTCTTTACTCACATCCTTTAGAAGATGAAGAAAGGAGGTAAGTGTGATTTCTTCTAGTCTATACCATCAATGTAGGTTCAATATATCTTTTTGGTATAGCAAAACACGTATGCTTATGTTGCATGGCCTTTTTTCTCTCTATTGATTGCTCTTCCCAATGAATTTGTACTGCTTCCTTTGCCATCAAAAGCTCCTCATAATCTCTTGCATTTTTCCTTGAGCTTTTAAATTTCAATAGATGCTATATACTCTGAGATATTCTCCCATTCTAACTTTCCTTGGGATTGATACATTGCTAAAGAATGCCTTTCACAATCTAGTGAAATGTGGATAGCTAACAAACTTGTCTAAATTTTGAAGCATAAATTGCTTGTAGATGTAATATAGTTCAATCCTAGTAAAGTTTTTTGCAAGATGCAACCTCCCTAATGTTGGTATAAATTCACAATGTGCCTTAAAGAACATTTCCATTCAAGAAACTACAACCTTGCCTAGAGGGCCAATGGTAACATTTGGCTCAAGTCTATATCCATCATACTTACACATTCAACATTTAACTCTTTTAAGGTGAGACTCAAGACTATTTAAAATATTGTCCTTCAAATCATTGTGCTAAAAAAACAATACTCAAACCTTCCACATACCCATAGTATCAGTATGGATGAAAGAAAAGCATCATGTTGATTATACATCAAAGAAAAATAACATTGTGGAGTGCCTTCAGTTTTCTATAACCATATGTAGTAAGAGAACTCTTTTGGCAACAATCACATTGTAATGCATATTTGATTTGTGTATCACTTACAAGTAATCGAGCATGTGATGTGAGAGGCATATTCCATGGTGGATTCCATGAGATCACAGTGGATTCCATAAGGTTTTGTGGTTGAATCCGTAAAACTATATTTACTTTCGAGACTCATACACAAGATGGATTCCTTGTGCAAGAAGTTGACGGGGATGCCTGTCCTTCTCGGGCATCATATTAATTTAACGTGCATGTGGGTGACTCCATAGTGGGTGATTCCACAATATACATATTTAAATTAATGGACGTTTATGAGTTTAGAGTGCACTCGTATTAAATTAAGGTTAGGACAGAGTTTCAAACTATTTATTTCTTTTGTAGCTAAAGACTGCTAGGTATTCACTTTTTTCGATTAAATTTTATTATTTTCTAACAATTGTGAATGCTTGAGTTGATGTGTAGAGCGGGCGGTGATGGTGTTGGGAAGCAGTGGGCGATAGCGCGTATTCAAAGTACTTAGAAAAAATTATCATTTTTTTATGGATGCGCATCTTATTATTAAAGACGTGGCGCTAGTATTTATTTAGGCGCGCTTATTTATTAAAGTACTTGACAAATATTTATTATTTTGTATGCGCATGGGCGCATGGTTTAAATATTTTATTATTGGACATTGTATTTGGGCACAACCCGACTCTTGGGCTGCCCAACCGCTTTATTCTTTATTTGGACAAAAGCAAACGCAAAAGCTAAAGCATGCTTATTTGTAAAATTGGGCTATTTTGGAGCTTTGAGAGGAATAAATTTATAAATACATGCCTTGTAGAGCGCTCACACAAGGCATGGGGGGAGATCGTACCCAATTGGTCTTTTTGTCTCGTGTTGTGCAAGTCTATTCTCTTGATTTTTGAGCTTAAAGTCGAGTTCTTTGTTCTTGGGGACCTTCCGGCGCTCGCTACGTACACATCCATCATCCAATGTGCGCACCAATGGTATCAAAGTGAATTTGAGATCAAGGACTTCTAATCACTTACCATATCGTGCAAAGGTAAAGCTCCTAGAATGAATGGGCTCTACAGTCAATCCATCAATACCAGCGTGTTCTTGGTAGTAAAAACCCCCTGCCATGCTATTAGATCGCATAGGACCACTCTGTGTTGATGGAGGACCACTCGCAAAGCTCGTTTGTAAATACGTTTTTTTTTCTTTTCTCTCAAACAAAAGACAAAAAATTACCAAGTTAAATATCAATCATTAAGCTTATTGTTTAACCTTAAACCTTAAAGACCCCAAAACTCAATCGTCTATGGCGAGAGGACCTACTCTAGGATGACAACGTTGATGAAAAGCTATCGCCATCCTGAACGTTTGATCAAGATTGATATAAGTTTTTTATTCACAAAGCTTAAAGCTAAGCTTTGGTAAATCTTAGAAATTTCATTAATAATCTTCTTCTCAACAGGCGTTCACACTGAGTCAATCCCAAAGACCTTTCCAATCTCCCTACAAGCATTTGTTCACACCCGTGCTACGATAGAGATAATTTTCAGCAAAGCAGATTGCTATACGCAGTCTACACGGACAAAGTATTTGTTGGAAGAAGGATTTCATCAACTTCCATACCTGCAAAAAGAAGATTGCAAAAACTCATTTATAAAAAAAAGCAATCCTTGTAAACCCAACTTTCAGCTATGCTCATCTTGCTAACAAGATTTCGAGTGTGTAAGGTTATTTGAAATTTTGCAGGATGATCGATCAAAATATGGAAGATTTTATGGCCAAATGTGATTTATCGGAACCAACGATGGAGCAAAACCTAGACTTAATTATAATGCAGCTTCAAGAGGAACGAAGAGCACGTCAAACTTTGCAAGCTCAACTGGTCACTCTTTAACGATCTACTGTCGAACAAGATGGACCGCAACCCGAAGATGTTATATGACGTACAATCGATGCGGCACTCGAAGCACAATCTATTCGGAAAGCAACCAAGATGAGTAACATAAATTTGAAATTCTGTGCTTTTAATGGGCTATGTGATGGAAAGACTGTTCTTTTGTTTATGAGTAAGTTTGATGATTATCTCCATGAAGAACAGTATGCCGAAAAAGACAAACTCAAGTGTGTCACTAACCATTTAGTGGACAGAGCATCGCTATGGTGGACTGTTTTCCACAAAAGTATTGCTTTTCCAAAGAAATTTTTGCAAAATTTTCTTTTACCTCAATTCCACGAATACGCAATCAAATTGTGGGATCTTCTACAACAAAGAGATCATGAGCCTATGTCCCAATATACCGAGCGCTTTTGGAATGCCTTATGGCAACTTCGAATGCTTAAAGATGTACTTGAGGCGATCCATAAGTGTAAGTTTATGTCTAGTTTGCTTAGTCAGTTCTATGCAAGAGTGAACATGTTCAAGCCAAGGACTCTCAAGGACGCGATTTCTTTAGCCCATGATATTGAAGACAAAATTCGAGGACGAGAGAAGTGACCATAACAATTCCCAACTATCTGTAACTTCGGTACAAAGTAATTCAATTCTACCTTTCGAAGATTTAATCAAAATCCTTTGTTCCATCTTCTTTCCGTAAATCCTGGATGTGCCCCCTTCTTTACCATCCAACACAAATCCAAATACTAAGCTATCTTTCCAAACATTCCTAAACTTCCAACTATTAGCTATAATGTTTCCAAAGCCAAACCCATAGTCTACTACAAGTGCCATCAACCTCGACATCTGACAGTAAATTGTCAATCCAAAAAGCCAATTGTTCATATCAACTACTTGGGAGCGACTAAAGATGAAGACCATAAAGACATGCTTGATTTCATAGAAGATAATGGTGATATCGGTACTACATCAGATACTTTACCAAGTATCCCAAATCCTCATTTCGTATTAACGATGAAATGTCTTGTGCATGGTAGAGAAAAGATTGTGTTACATGATGATGGGAGCACACACAACTTTATTTTTACAAAATTGGTCAAAGAATTGAATTTACATACTGTTTTGACTCATTATCGTATCAAGGCTGTATTCTTAGGTACTAGATACAATGGAACACAAGAAGTTCATGACTTATAAATTAAAATTGGCGATTATATTGAGCGCAAAAATTTCTTAGTTGTGCATTTGCAATCTAGCGACATTATCTTAGGAATGCCTTGGCTTCATAAATACAATCCCGATATAGATTATTCCACACATTAAATGAATATACATTCTAATGGGAAACAAATCACATTACATGGTACGCACACTTTTGATAATTATCCATTGCTTAGTCAAACACAACTAAACGTGCATTAAGAAAGGTTAGCAAATCCTGCTTAATATGGGTGAATGAAATTGAAGCTAAGAAAAATCAGATGGTTGCTACACACACACAATTTCTTTCACAATTTAAAGATTGTTTTACTGTTGACTTACCACCTGGCTTACCACCTACACGTCCGAAAGATTATAAAATAGAATTAATTCTAGGTTCTCAACTGCCATGTAAAGCACCTTATCGACATAATCAAATTAAACAGAAAGAAATTCAAACCCAAGTTGAAGAATTGTTAACCTGAGGGCTTATTAGGCCCAGTAGTTCTCCTTTTGGTGTACATATCCTATTAGTTAAAAAGAAAAATAACACCTATAGGATGTGCATTAATTATCATACCCTAAACAAGATTACTATCAAGAATAGATATCCGATACCTAGGGTAGACAATCTTATGGATAAACTACAAGGGGCCACAATATTTAGCAAGATAGATATTAAAACTTGATACCATCAAGTATGATGAATCACATATTTTTGAAACATCAGCATTGTGTAATTGTTTTCTTTGATGACATATTGGTTTTCAGTAAGAATGAGAACGAGCATTACGAACATTTATCCTTGGTTTTCAAATTATTGAAAGAGAATCAATTGTATGCTAATCCTGAAAAGAGTGAATTTTTCCAAACCCACATTGAATACTTAGGACATATTATTTCATATGATGGTATTAAAGAACATAATATTAGTGAGTTTGGGAATCTTCCAATTTTCATTTGTTGAATACTAAAAAGGTGGCACCCGGATAACATGCCCATATGTTTCTCAAAACCATATGATGTGACTATCATTGGAAAGCACCTGAAAAATGAAATCTATTGAGCTATAGAGCGCTCGATTTCGAGTTATAGTGTTCAAGTTATGACAAATCCAAATATTTGACCACGTGTCCCAAACTTATGGGAAATTCCCATATTTTTCAATATGGTGTTAAAATTGATCCTAAAAAGATAGAAGCAAATTTGAATTGGTAGATACCTAAAAATGTGCATAAATTACGTTCGTTCTTAGGTCTTGCTAGCTTTTATATAAAATTTGTGAGAAAATTTTCATTGCATGCATTACCTTTGAAAAATTTATTAAAGAAATATATTGTGTATCATTGGTCCGAAAATCAGTAAAAGTTTTTTCATTTACTGAAATATGTCTTAACACATGCTCCTGTATTGCAATTACCTGACTTTAATAGACCATTTTTCCTAGTAGTCACTGATGCTAGTGGATCTGGAATAGGAGCTGTCGTTATGCAAGATTCACATCCCATAGCCTACTCTAGCTGCAAATTTAAACCATCTGAACTCAAGTATTTTACCTATGGTAAGGAATTGCTAGTAGTAGTACAAGCTTTACATCAATGGAAACACTATTTAATGGGATCTCAATTCATGATTAAAACTTACCAACAAAGTATCAAACATCTCCTTAGTTAGCCACAAATCTCTAACCATCATATCAAATGGGCTGCTTTTATTCAAAATTTTTATCCACTTAACCAATATCAACCTAGAAAAAATAATGTTGTTGCCGATGCCTTGAGTAGAAAACCAACTATCCATAATATTTGTGTGATATCTTTAGATTCTCGTATCCCTATGACAAATACCTATGACCAAGACCCTAGTTTTCAAGCTTATTAGAATAGATTAGTTGCCAATAACTGGATTCCAATTGATTTATTGTCTTATTCTGATGGATTTATATTTTATGAGAAAAGGTTGTGTGTAAGTGTTCCATTTCCATCATTTGTGTTGCATGAAATTCATTGTCTCCCATACCAAGGCCATAGAGGTAATATTTCTACTTTACTTACATTGGTTGAAGATTTTTATTGGCCACAGGTGGAATCTGATGTTTCTAACTTTGTATCTGAATGTTTAATTTGTCAAAGAGTTAAGCGATACCATAGTAAAGAGTTAAGCGATACCATAGTAAGCAATATGGTTTATTAATGCCTTTACCAATTCTAGAACAACCATGGAAACGTATTTCCATGGATTTTATTACTGGTTTGCCTAACACCCAAGCTAATCATGATATGATTTGGACTATTGTAGATTGATTTAGCAAACAAGCATATTTCACTCCATGCAAGAAAACATTAACTGCATCTTAAGCTGTACAATTGTTTTTGAAGATTATTTTCACTAACCATGGTTTGCCAAAAGTTATTATTTCTGATCGTGATTCTAGATTTTGCAATAATGTTTGGACTACTTTGTTTGCTAATTTAGATACAAAGATTGATTTCTCATCTGTATTTCATGCTAAAACAAGTCAGCAAACAGAAGCTACTAACAGTACAATTTTAGATCTTTTGTATGCATACAAAATTTCAAAACCACAAACATGGGATACACACTTACATTTACTTCAATTTGCATACAATAATATACCACATAAAGCTACATAGAAAGCACCTTTTCAAATCGTTTATGGATATAGATTGCCTATACATGTTACCTCATTGACAAACAAAGGTAAAGCTACTGATGATATTACCAAAATGCATGCTACTATTTTTTGTTGAAGTGAAAGACATGATTGCGAAAGCCTAGCAATCATACACAAAACAAGCTAACAAGGAAAAAAAATCTATGAGTTTCAAAATTGATGATTATGTTTGGTTACACATTGAAAAGAGAATATTACAAAGTGTTGAGAAACACCTTATTGTTAAGTTAGCCCCTCAATTTTATAGACCCTTCAATATCATTCACAAAATCAATGACAATGCATTTAAATTAGAACTTCTCCAACACTGGAAAATCCTCAATACTTTTCATATCAGTTTGTTACGACCTTTTAGAGGCCAATTACTTGTTCATCCTATCTATGAAAACCCTCCGTTATTAGAATAAGAAACTGAACCTATTTATTTATTTTGTAGCTGAAGATTGTTAGGTATTCACTTTTTTCGATTTAATTTTATTATTTTCTAACAATTGTGAATGCTTCAGTTGATGTGTAGAGCAAGTAGTGGTGGTGTTGGGAAGCACTAGGCGATAGCGCATATATGATCAAATGAATCAAAGGACAACTGATCTTGTTCCTTGATAATATTCACATAATTTTTCCTTGTAATCTAGGTTGGGCTACATGCACTTGATAAGATCTCCATGTCAAAGGATTCAAAAGATTTCTTTTATTGAAATGATAAATTATAGAAAAATTCAATAAGAAATTGAGTTATAAGAGGTGTAGATAGTTGGATTTCATAGGCCTTCTATTTATATAATGACTTGATAAAGAATAATGAGTAATAAAAGTGAATCAAATGCATCAAGTTACAGTGGATATATTTAACATGTTTGATCACCCAATAAAGAAATTTTCCTAAGGCTATAGAGAACTTGATCTACTACATCAATGTTCTAAGAAACTTCTAACTTCTTAAAGGCAACTTGCTAGATTATGTTGAGATTTTTTAAATATCTCCTTCAATTTGATACAATGCATTGAGTTTGAGTAGAGATATATTATAATATATAGTTTCAATTGATTGTGTAACAAGATTCTTACAAATTATGTTAATTCCACAAGGTTACTTCAGTATTTCTTTAGTGGAAAAATTTTGAGTTGAATGAGGTTAATTCAACCATTTAGTTTGTGGCTCATCTTTGCAAGCCTACTTTATAATATAACTAGTATACACTTTGCAAACTAACTCTTTCCCATCGAAATCTCCACCACAAAAGTAAATAGGTTTTCAGCTATTGTATAAGCATTGGGAGGTTATGAGTGATGACTACATGTGAAATATTGTCAAAATGCATTAGTGCACAACTCTTAGTACATGTAAGCTTACACTTCATAGAATTATTCAGGTTTGTGTGTACTAAAACTATGTATTAGCACAAATCCAAAATTTCAATTTTGCATATTAATTTTATGTTTTCAATCATAGGTTATATGCATGTACAAGAAGAGCCTAATGAAGATTGAAAAAAAATATCAATTGAGATATTTTAACTACCAATGCTATAATTGCATGGAGAATGCCAATCAAGTGACAATTTGATGCATCCATCTTATGGACAACATGCATAGATGGCTTGGGCCTTGTGGATTTTCTAAAATTACTTGGTGACTATGAACAATAGGTATAAGTAGCATGGGGATATGCAATAGATAAGGTCTTGTAAGGCTTCACCACAAAGATTTTTGTCCACAAATAGCTTGATTGACACCTTTCTTGGATTGTAAAAAATCCTAATGGGTAGCGTCAATAGATCCACATATAATTTTGCATATACTATACAAAAAATGAAACACAAATTTTTGTGGATATTATAATGTGATTTATCCACAACTTTATTAGTAGTTTTGACATCATTATATATGCATTGCAACTACAATTTTTATGTTCTTTTTTACAATGTCATAAATATGTCTCTCATAGGGTAAATAAACCAAAAGCTATTAGTTTTGCAAAACAATTTTACAACTAGCAACCTTTTGGTTTTCCTATTCCCTCTCCCCTCTCGCTTTATTGTGTGATTATTGGACATTACTTTTACTAATCAAATCCACATATTATGAAAGATCACTACACACAATCACATAGTTTGAAGTAAGAAGATGTTGAATGGTAATATACAACAACAATTATAAAGGATATTAATTGAGCCAAATATTTAAAATGGTAATTTTTTAATTGTATATTTCATGAAAATATGAAATTTTTGAAGCCATATTATCCTTTTCTTATTAAAAAAAATTCCACAAAGCATATGCATATAGCATTATAAAATGCATGGCAACTTGCCATATTTACTATAGGAGAAATGGAGTAGCGGTGGGAGCACACTTTCATGGGGACACTTTAAAAACCATGAAATATCCCATTTAAATTTGGAGTATTACTTGGCTCCTAAAATTTCAATCAAATGCATATATAGCCAATCATGACAAGCTACAAGCGTCTTTACACTCAAGTAAAAGAGATCATAGAACATGTGTGGAAATGCCAATTCAATCTTATACTCAAAACCCTTTTTAATAAGACTTTTCTTCTTTTTGAATCAATTTGAATCCTTCTTTTCTTGACAAACACATTGAGAGATAGGTTGAGGAAGCGCTATGTCACAGACGTGACAAAAGATGAGACCATGAAATCCATTTGAGAGATATCATACTTAAGATCTTTCATAGAGAAATAACATTTGATTTCTCACCCCCTATAATTCTTCTTAACACACATGAAGGTGAGTTCATTTTATTATTATTTCCCTTCCTCCCTTCAGCTTTTTCATTCTAATATTATTTTCCTTCTTCTTATTTCTCTTGCTTGCCAAAGGAGATAGGCTTTATATTTGTGAAGGAAGGCAAGGCAAGCTCAATAGGTTTCAAACAAGGTAAGTGTTGTTAGAGGGGTTTTAGTCGAAAGGTCATATCCACCGAGGATTAGAGAGAGAAGGACGTAGAGAATAGGAGATAGAAGAGAAGAAGAAGAATAGACAAGAGGTACACAAGATAAAGAAACAACTGAATGAATCAAAGCACTATGTATTGATAGAACTTGAGAAGATAAACAAAATCCTTGTCTAGGACTACTTGGAAGCAATCTCCAAGCATTAGATCTCCTAGAGCTCCGTGGTAGACCAAAAATGTGCACCAAACATTAGCTTCCTCTCTACTACTCTGTAAGACCACAAATCTAATGGTTCCACTGTCGCTCAGAAAAGGGGGTAAAACTGCAGGACATCTGCTCAGAATTCTCCTAGATCACTCCTTCTTCTAACACACAAAATAGAGAAAGATGATGATAAGCCTATTTTTAAATGGAAATTTGGATTCTTTTTTACATTTCATGATGCAAATCATATTCATATGTGATGAAAATTTGTTTGAACCTTGGTTGTGATATTTTTAAGGGCAATGAACTACAAATTATAAAACTCATATCCATAATTATGAGTTATTAATTCTTTAAATCTCAAAATATGTGTTTTAAATGAAAGAATAATATTTTTATTGGTTTCAAGTGATCAAATGAAGTTCAAATACAATATTTTATGTAAAAAATAAAAAAAACTAAAATATATGGCTTTGAGACAAAGAAAATATTTAAAAACTAGTTTTTGTCTCTGAAAATTTATGGAAAACTAGGATTGTGTTTATGCAAGTATAATGGAGGTGAAGCATAAGACTTCAACTTGGTTTACCTCCATTTGTATGTTTTAATATATATTTATTTCTTTTATTATAAAGAAACATACATGCAAATACCTCTTAACCTACCCATTGCAATCAAAACCCTAAATGGTAGGGAGAGAGGGGGTTTTAAGTATTGAGAGATATAGTGGCACATAGTAGTTCAATAGTGCCTTCTCATCGCAACAAAGTCATTAGTGAAGGAAAATCATGGAAGAAATGTTTGAGCATATTTACAATACTGATTTTGTTTAAGTAAAATATTTTTGCACTCAAAGTCTGTTACTTTGCATTGCATTGTATCGATATGGTATAAAGAGAACTATCTCTTGGATGCATAACACTTGGTTTCAAATTATTGACCAACGATGAATGTGAGGCTCTCTATGGTATAGGTTTCATTTCCTTGGGTCTAATTTGGTGAGGAATATACTATTTCCTAGGACAAATATTATGAAGAGTGGACTTTGTGTGTATGTTTAAATGTTGAGATGGTGCATCTGAGGCCAAATCCTTGGGATGTAGGAGGGTCATGGTAGGGCCACATCGATAAGCTAGGGGATGCTCTTTCTGGTTGTGTTACGAGGTGCTAGCCATCTATATGTTTTGAAACTCTCTAAGCTTGGTGTGGGAAAGGGTATGGTGTCTACCTACAAATGCATTGTTTTGATAAATCTATTTGTAGTGTCTATGCGCTCCTAGCCGTGAGGCTGTGGGGTTATTTGGGTGAGTATAGGAGGCTTGGCTAAAGCTTTATAGAGGTAGTGTCAGATCCATTTTTGGTCCAGATAGGTGGTGCTGCATTTGTCGACAAGGGGGTACTAATAAGTGGCAGTTCCTAAATCTTGGTTAATTAGGGACTAGTTAGCTAGTTTATGCCAAAGAACATTGAGATAGACCCATTATTCTTCAATAAATACTATGAATCATAGATTCAAAAATAAGAAAGAGCTGAAGGGACTAGACAGAAGATTGAAATCCTTAGGAGGTATTCCCCTCAATGTAGTAGCTCGATATCCCTACAAGGGAGAGGTCTTAGTAACCCTACTACCACAAACAGTCCATTAGGAGGAGGAAGCTCTAGTGCTCCTCTTCTCATAGTAAGTCAACCCACTTCAAGCGGGGTTATAGTTGTACGGTTACAAAACCCTATGGCAAATCTAGTTGTCGTTATGATACAACCTATTGCAATTCCTATAGGAATGTCATATATGTCAACTTTATGTTTTCCTCTACTCATCTTCAATGCATTAGCGAGGGAGGGTGCAGAACTTCACATTAGTGAGTTTCAAAAACTCATGTTTAATTATCGAATTTAGGATGAGTGACATCTAATGATATTCTTTAATATGACCCTAAATGGAGAGTTGCAATGTGGTATCAGGACTTAGAAGCTGGTACCAAACCAAAATCGATTTATTCATTCCAACCTTTCAAAATTAAATTTTCCCTGAGAGAGGTGGTGACTATGAGCTAGATGTGCTAAATGTGACATGTCAAGAGCCCCATGAACATGCCTAAGCATATGCTAAGAAGATGAAAGAGATATTCCACAAATTACAAGCCTCTATTCATATCCCATCTATTGTCTAACTGCAATACTTCTTGCATGGATTCGACTTCAATATCCAAGTGCAGTTGAGTAGTGTTCCTCTAGCGGATATATATATTGCTATAACATGAGCAAGGAAAGTAATGTCTTGCATACAAGTAGTCTACGCATTGAGAGAAAATCTAAATTTAAGCTTTAGTCCTAGAAGTAATTTGGGATTGGTTAGTCGAGATCAAGGTGTGATTAGTATCCCTCTAACCAACATGAATGGTAGAGCGTGATGCAAAATGTGCCTTTGTTGCCAGCTTCTCTAAATGTCATTAAGCAAACAACTAGCCAAAGAGCTTCTTTTGCAAACCAAGGGTCAATGCAAATAGCACCCACTTTGCAGGTTGTGCAACCTAGTGGGGAGTAGCTCTTGAAGCCACTGGTTATGAGTCCTCTACATCAAACATTATAGAGGAAGTAAAACATATGATGAAACATTATACAGATATGATCATTGAGCAATACCACCAGATTGTTATAGATGTTAAATTCCTAGAGTGTCAGCAGATTTTGATGGGTACTAAAAAACCTGATGATTTGGGTCCATCGTGATTTAGTTTTAATTCATGTGGTGGGAATTATTTTCCTTGTAATTTTCTTAATGTTAGATGTGATATATGTAGGAAGCCTAGTCACTTAGCCACTACCTGTTGGAGTAGGGTTAGTTCTCTATAGTAGCAAGGTAGTCGGCAACCTAGGCTTGTGAATCATCATGTGAATGATGAGAATATTAAAGGAGAGGGACCTAAGAAAATTTTGCAAAGGAGTGATTCTTTTGGGTACTATGTGGTGGCTTTTGGTCTATGTAATGCTCTTGGATCTTGGCAAAGAACGGCTGATAAGACATTTGTCAACACATCCCCTGAAGAGCTGAAGGCTTTCATAGATGATTTAGGGGCAAGCATTGACCCTGAAAAGGTGGCTTTATTATGGCCCTAATCCTAATCACTTTCCTTAAAGAAGTTCACAGTTTTGTTTCATCCATGGGGTATTATTCTCAATTTATTAATGCATTGGTTGAACCCTCATTACCCTTGATGAATCTTTTATCTCATAGCCATCTTTTTGAATGGAAAAAAGTATGTAAAGTGGAATTTGAAGATGTTAAAATGGAATTATCCAATGATGCCAAGAAAAACATTCGTGACATAACTAGCTAGAATCACTGATAGATGCATATTTAGCAAAAGGACAAAACACGGATGTACTTGTGGAAGAGAAATAGAAGAGAGATAAAGATAATGCAAAGTTATCTAAGAGAGTGACAAGAAGAAGGGTGGATCCTCCTAAAGTTGCAAATCAGTCACCTCATGAGCATGTTATGGAAGAGGTTGGTGGGTAGGAGTAAAAACAAGATGGAAAGCAAGAGGGCAAAAAGAAGGGCAAGCAACCGGGATATAAGTTGCAGTTTGATATCGAGACAACCACAAATGCCTTGAAAGCTCCTATAGTGGAAGATTTAGCCATTGCATATGTAGATTTACTTAATGCATCGAAAGAGGTTTACGAAGCTCAAGTTTTACTTGATGCAAGGACTTAGTGGGAGATTGGTGAAGTGTTGGATTTACATGATTTATAGGATACATTTATCACTTATGAGATAGTTCATGAGCTCGAGGATATGCATTTAGAGGATGTTAGATATGATCCTCCACACATGGAGAATTTTTCAGATGCTTTGCCAGAGGCCTACATAGATAATTATAATATGCTTCAAGTTATGGATTGCTTCACTATTTTCGATGATGGTGAGCATGTGTTGGATGCAAGTGAGGCTCAATTTATATTTGATGTGGTACATGATTGCCAGTATAAGCAGGTTTCTATGTATTGGAATTTGAAAGTGCAAGCATGTTGCTATGTATTTGTTGATGGGTGCATTGATAGCATGTATATGGAGATTCAACAGCCTCTAGTACATGATCCACACCCAAGGTCTTATGACCCTAGAGGTGACACTAGGTGTGGTTGAAGAGTTATGCAGATATGGAGTATTTTGATTTATGATCCAAGGGGATGCCTTCTTATGTGCATGATAAGTGAAAAGTTGATGCTATGGGTGTTTGACCCGGGTGGTGCATCGGTGGCATATATCGAAGGATGTGCAAGTTCAAAGGGAGTGGATGTGATGCCACTAACGCAAACACAATGTGAAAAACTCTAGGGTGCATTGTCATCTAGTTTTCTTATTAATCTAGACAGTTAATGCCATATTATTCATTAGTGTCAATGTCCATAGTATGGATGGTTCAAAAGTCTCAAAATAGCATAGATGATCACTACTCAGCGTCAGCATGGTCTCGCATCACTCCGATTCAAGCTACACAACTGATCTCAATCCTGATCTTATCACAAGAATTTGCACATGAACTGCCCCATCAGAGGAGAGAGAGGGAGAAGCAAGAAAGATTGATTTTTCATCTTTCTCATCATTGGATCATTTGCAGAGCTGAGGCTAGCAATATAAAGCAAAAAATTGAAGGAGAAGGATGAGGTGATCATATCATATGGGTATTCTTTAGCTCACTAGCTCCCCCTTCTCCATTTGCCATGGCTTTTTTTTTCAAAAAAAAAAATTGTATCCCCTCCCCCTATCTTGTGACACTTTGGGGGGTTTGAGAGGGCCCAAAGGTCACCACCCTTCCCCCTAAAAGTCACTTTACACTCCTTTGGTCTTTTGACCCTCTTTTTCCTGGGCACCCGCAACTCCAAATTCGAGCATCCAAATTACAATCTCAAGATTCTTGCATGACCATCTCAAAATCCAACACAAGTTAGAACTTGTTTCACTTCATTCTAAGTCATGGAAAAACTACTAAAAATTTGAGACTGCTACAAGGTCCATATTTAGAAGCGCTTTTAAACCCTACCTTCCATGGCCACTTAAAATCATCAAATCTGCATTTGCCACTTTCAAAAATCTTCTATTTTCCCTCAAATTAACAAAATTTGACACATTTTTGGCTTTTTCCTGGGTTGAAAATGCCACTCTCACACATTGACTGTTACTCAAGTGAATTAGGTTCCAAGATAGATTAGCTTGAGTAGAGAGAGACAAGACTAAAAGTACAAAGTAAATATCATTCTTATCAAATGATTGTCAAGTACATTTCTTTATAGTTCCATGATGGTAGCACTTTTCCACACTATGCCTATGGGATACAAGCAACTTCTCCTAGGCTATTGCATGCTCTTTGCCCCACTACTCCATACAAAGAGGCTATCTTAGGAGTGTGATTGCATAAATCTCAACAAGAAAGTGGGTTAATTGTGTGAGAGATGGTTCTGGCTATTAGCATTTGAACTCTTGAAAGAATAATATTTCCTCTAATGTCCTATCATTGAGTGTTTGCAACAAAAAACAATCAACTTCTAACAAGGATTAGTTGCAAATTAGTTTCCTTGTTATTACTTAGTCAAAATTGATTCCATTCGTGTATTAGCTAGAGAAATGATTTTTATTGAGTAAATTGGTTAGTTTTTTTCTTTACAAAAGTTGATGTAAAGTAATTCTTAACTTCCTTATCCTCTGACCTAGAGGGTATTGGACCAATAAAGATCTATATGATTTTCTATTGTACATGTAAGTCCACTGTAGCCAAAAGTTCTTCACTACTTTGTTAACATATGTGTCTAAGATGCAATAAGGGACAACTTGTAATTGGTGTTGGATGTATGCACACATATATACACGTGTGTGTGTGTATATATGTGTATGTGTAATAACATTGTCTTCTCTCATCTTCTTGGAGAGATCCTAGAGGATATACCTCCCTATCTGAGAAAGTCCCCTAGAGTCATAGGAGAAGGGAGAGGAAGTGGGAGGATTTGGAAGAATCTTGAAGACTCCTAGTTGACTTACATCACCTACAAATGCTTCCACTTAAATAATTTCAAAAGTGTACCATTAGTACCACCAATGTAACCATGCCCCTCTATATAGTGTCTTGCCAATATGAGAACACACTAGAGCTCTTGTTGTATATTACCCACATTGTAATATGACTTTGAGTTGAGATGATGATATTTGACTTGATGGGGTTCTTGGTCTCATGCTGGTGAATGTAATGCAAAACACTAGGCAAGTGAGCCATGGAAATGGTAGTAAACTAACAAGCATGTGTGTACATTTGCATCTGTGCATCTACATGTATTTATGTGGGTCTGTGTTTCGATGTTCTTTGTACATGCACATCTACATATTTATGTATATTCATGTGCTAGTTCTCTTAATTGCATAATGTTTACATGTGCATGTGTGAGGACTTTGATTTGGAAGATCAAATCTATATCACAGACACAAACATACGCAAAGCGAGAGATTCTTAATGAACCAAGGCTCAATTCCAAGTCTACATAGAGAAGACATCTTATTTTACTCTTACCAAGATTAAGCCACCATTGCCAAACTATGCTACTTTAATGTCTTGGACTTGCTCTTGCCCATTTTTGACCTCTACTCTCCTTATAAATCATCATGCTCATGGAGGTCACACCTCAATTAAAATCCTCACTTTCTCCTAGGTTAAATATTTTATTTTGCATATTTCCTTATGTGTCCATGTGTTTTCCTTACATTTTCAACATTCTATCTATTCATAATCACACTTGCCATGCCATTTGTATCTCAAAAACATAACATAGAAAAGTTTAGTGAATGCCTATGGTGTACACAAAAAGGCATGTGTTGAAGAAATTTCTTTATTGAATTTTGACCTAATTGGAGGCATCTTTGATATGTCTCCACTAAAGGGCTATTTTGCACCAAAATGCAGCATGAAAAGTCCAATGTGAATTCTTATGAGGATATAGAGTCATCATCTATAGTTGAGAAGTCCATCAAATGCAATCTATGAGACACACTCCAAATGCAAGAGAAATGTTCCTTCATTTGGGGTATTGGTTTGACTATCTTTGAAAAAGAGTGCTCTTGAATTTACATTTAGGTATGTAAAATGCTGAAATGAAATATTCAAGCATGATTTCTATGGAGAGTGCTCAAATTATGGAGTAGGACACAAGCTTTATGGAAAGAGCTATGGCAAGTGCCATGCCTTCATTTTTCCTGACTAGAGAGCCAACCCTGCTTGAGATTTGGAGGCATTATAGAGATGATGAGAGGTATTACATGCCTCTCGTCCACCATTGATGTGATCACCTTGATGAAACAATCAAGGGTTTCACTTGAACCTACTTTGAAGCGCACTAAAGGTGTACAATTTTCACATGAGGCCTTAAAATCTTGTACAAAGTTGAGACTAGTACCATGTGGCAACAATGCAAGGGAATGACTCTCGATAGATCTTTGTTCTATAGGTTATGTAGCTACCAAGTTATCTCAATCTTGTGTGCAATGCTGGGATGTATTAGGATCCATGCGCAAGGGCTCTTACTACAAGGAAGTAAGGTCTTATCTTCCCTACATGCCTGCTTCCCAAGTCCAATTGTGTAGAGCCATGCGCAAGGGCTCTTACTACAATAAAGTAAGGTCTTATGTTTGCTACATTCCTACTTCCTGGGGCTAATTTTCTAAATAAAAGTGGTTGCTGAGGTTACAATGGGTATTGGTCTAAAGAACAATTACCAAAGTAGCCTTGAAAATCATGAATGCTTTGAATTAGAGGTACCATAGAGATAGAGCGGCATAGCAACTCACGTAGTATCATTTATATATATTAGAGGTATAGCTTTGGTACCAACACAGAAATATAGTAGCTTTGAAAGTTTGAAATGGAAGGGTGGGATATTTAAGAATAATGGTAAAGCATACAAATTTTCCTAGGTAGGCTTCCTACAACTGTCTAGTCAAAAGACAGTGCAATTAGTTTGGGTGTTCCAAAGATTTCAAGTAGAGAAGAAACGCATCAGTGTAAAGGCTTTGGTGTAGGCCGTTATACACTAGCAAGTTCACATCCCCATTAGTAGAAGGGCACTTGTTTAGTACATGGGTTGAAGCCATATTTTGGGGTCTACGAATGTAGAGCATATGGTAGCAAGCATTGTGGAATCCTTGATTCAGCATTTATGTTGCAAACTATCTCATAAATGTGTGTGATGCACCAATATAGTCTTAAACGGGGGCTACAAGTCAATCTTTATATTGGGAGTATAATGGTCAATATGTAGAATATCTATAAGTCAATTACAGAAGCACAACATGTGTTTGATAAGCTTCCTACCTAAGGTGCAATCTTATGGAATGCAATGATCAGGAAGTATGTAGAGGAAATATAGATCAGTTTGTCCCTAGAAATTTTTAAATGAAAACAATTAGAGAAATAAGGTAATGTGAAAGACCAGCTAGAAAAGCACATGTAGTGGTACATGCATGATGGTGGACAAAGAAAAAGAGACTAAAATATACATGTATGCATCATGATTTTGTTTGACTATGATTTATAAGTTTATTGTTCTCTTGTGTGTCGAAGTACATAAGAGAACATAGTTTTTTACTCTTTTTATTCAAATTAGAGTACATAAGAAAACACAAATTTTTACTTTTTTTTACTCTTGTAGATGTTGATGCCTATTTGTACGAATAGTAGTGGGGTATAAGAGAAAGAGGTTTGGTCAACCGAACAATATCTCATTTACTAGCTTGATCTCCACTAGTAGTACTTTGAAGAATACCCCCTTCAAGTGATAGTAGCTTGATTTTCATTCATGATTGCTATAATGTGTGGATTACAGAGTCCATCATGATGGGTTTTGGAAAAATATTGGATTTTTATGTCATACCTAGGTAACTCAGAGCATCACAAAGAGCTTCTTGAACAATTGTAAGTAATGGTTCTTTGTAAGAAATGGTACCTTCAAGAAAATGGGCTTGGAAACCATTGAGGAATTTGATACCTTACTTTCTAGCCATCTTTGCTCTTGCTTGCCTTGTACCCATTTGTTTCTCAATATTGTTTAATTTGATCCATGCTGCAATGTTTATTGTATTATTCAATGTAAAAGTTTTGATACTCGTATTTGAATGATGATTTACACAATCCATTCAAGTAGCAAGGGTGGATATGTTCTTGACTACCTCAAACAAGTGTATCCAACACTCTTTCATGATCTAGAGTAAGATGGAGAAATCCCCAATTTGTTGAAAGTTTAATTTGGATTATTGTTCTGAAGTTATATTATATATCTTAGAACATATTGTGGAAAAGCTCAATCATCCATTCAAATGGTTTTTATTGCTATGTATGCAACTATTTTGACTTTTTTGTGAGATTTCTATGTGCGTGCCATATCCTTCTTACTTCCAAGCACATGGCTTTCCAAGTTGTTGATGTGCATTGGCCTATAGCACCACCAATGCCTATTGTAGCACTATAGGGAAAGTCAAAGACATACATATCGTGAGGAGGAGTTCTCTTGATGTTTGTTTTGGTGGAATTCCAAACAATGAAGAAGAATTGTTGAAAGATAGTCATCTAGGGAATATGGTAAGAGAACCAAGCTTTTTGTATAATTTTGGTTGGTTTTCTCACATTCCAAAAGTTTCTTGCACTTTCATAAGTCATGATTTGATTTTTGGTTGTATCCATATAGTTTTTACTACTAGGGATATTGTTTTCTTTAAAAGAAATACTTAAATTAATGCTTCTTGGATAGATTACAATCAATATACTTTGTAGAAAAGAGATTTCAATACTTGGATAGAATATGACCAATGGTCCAATTAGAGCCATCTATCTAATCTTTCTCTAGGAGGTCAGGGAGGACATGTGCATGTACCAAGGATGCTAGATTTGGTGCTATGCTTAGAACAAAATCCAAATTGATACTCAAAATTTCTATGGTTGTTAATACTATTCACACCTCATTTGAAACTTGATGCTCACTATATTGAACTACAATAAAAGCATCAATGTTGGCATAATCATGCACCTCAAAATTTGAGGAATTAACATGGATCTGCTACTATATCTAGCATTGATTATAGGCATATACCAAGGCCTACATCATTCACATAGACTCTCCTTTTGTTGTTTTTTATGTATTAGAAACGTAGTTATAAATTGTAGACTTGAGAAGTGAGAATATTATTGCTAAAAGAAGTAGAGGTTGTAGTAGTGTTTGTTACTTCATGCTTATGATTGAAGGTCCAAAGTAGATGGAGAAAATATTTTTTTCTATTGGCTTCCAAATCCATAGCTTACCTAGAGATCTCGTGTAGGTGGTTTTGAGACATAAAGGGCAAGGATCAGACATGTTATTGCTACTACTACTAGTTAAGTACAAGTATTATGTTGAGTGTTCATAGGTTATTAGTTTCTTATTGCTTTGTATTCACATTCAAAATGACTATCAATGTGGATGCATTGTCGTAGACACTACCAAACAAAGGGTGAATGAGGTATCAAGAGATGTAGTCTAAGATTGCTCCCAGCAAAGTCTATGGCTGACTTTGATTAACTTGGAGACACTTCGGTTGCTGGATAGGGGCACTACTAACTTGAATACACTTTGGATGAATGATGGGAAATCTCCCTAGTTTGGAGCAGTCTATAAGGGATCTAGTATACTTATGCACTTGATTTGACAACCATTTTCATAATACAATCATTCCAAAAGCACCTTCTCTTAGTCAAGACAAATAAAATGTACAAAAATATCCTCCCAAGGTAGCTTCAAGATGGTTAGTGGAGCCAACATCCTCTTGAGCAAGTAAAATCAAGGGGTCAAATTAATCCTTATTTGTCTACCTAGATTACTTTAAAAATAACCTTAAAAAGAATTATTTTAGAGAAAAATATACTACATTTTCAAAAGAACAAATGGCTCAAAATGGCCTATAAAAGCACAATCATGGGCCCGCCTCTCCATTGGTACACTCTAGTATTTTCATTACCATCATCTTGGTAATCATTTTCTTCATTATCCCATTTTTGTCACTGCTCCCTCATCAAGTGCATTTCTAATTCAATGTGCTTCAACAATAGCTGGCCATCATCAGCAACACACTTCTATACTTGGCAAATTTTGTCCTACTAATTCACATCAAACTTGCAGTAGTTCAAGGCCTACTCCTAGTGTTTCCTATTGGTTTTAGTCCCCACTAAAAAGTGCACTGCAATGTTTTCACCTTGGTAGTTCTACTACCATTTGTGATGGTCTTCCTTAGTCTGCCATGCTATCAGCCACCCATCTTAGCCATAATTTCTCCATCTAGAAAGCCACACAACTAGGTGGCATAATTCTCAAACCATAAATGGACTACTCCTATTGTGTTTAGGATCCATCTTGGCTACAACACATTCTAAGGGTTTGTTCAAAAGTCATCAACTTCACCATCATCTCAATTCCCATAGTCCTTAAGATGTGGAGGCCAAAGGCTTATATCATTCTTATTTTTATATACACACTTCTCTCATTAAGCATTTATCATATATTGTTATTGTGTGTTGTTATAAATTCTATGTGCTCTTTACTTACCCCACCACTTTCCATCCCTAAGTGTTTAGAAGAGGAGGGATATTAATGTTGAATGTAAAAATGGATGTAGCACTTAGAAGTAGTTCATATGATTGGAAAAATAGATTTCTACATGAGTACATAATAATAGATATAATTAGAGTGTATATAGACTTGTGGAACCTACATTTCTTAAGAGTTAATGGTTACAATTAGATATTTGATGCTGTCATGGTGGAGAAGATGTGCCATGTGACTAAAACTATAAATTGGTCCTTCTTTCAATAATTACAAATTAGAGTTGGAGGTTCCATGTTTATCATGATTGGGATGCTCCATATTCATCTCAAGGCATGAGCATCTCAATCTATACTTGTAAGGATACATATAGTTGTTGGCAATTTGTCTAATAGGTTTGGTTCATCTCAGATTCTATAAAACGTAGCTATGTATATCATGCTTTAGATGGTGATATTGGTCCTCTTGGTCAATACTAATAGTGAAATTCTTATGCTTTTGCTCTGAGCTGAGTGGAATAAATGCATCATTTAGTACTTGCTTACTAGTGTACCATTTTAAAAGTCTTTGGCTACAAGTAGGTGTCTCATGTTGCTAGTGATGAACCTTCTTATGTATGTTATATCATGCTTTAGATGGTGATATTAGTCCTTTTTGTTAGTACTAATAGTCAAATTCTTATGCTCTTTCTCTAAGCTTAGTGGAATCAACACATCACTTAGTACTTTCTTGCTTGTCTACAATTCTAAAAGTTTTTTGTTACAAGTAGATTTCTCATATTGCTAGTGGTGAACCTTCTTATATATGCCAATGTTTAAAGATTTAGTGTTATTGTAACATTTCAGAATCGTAGGCCTTTGTAGTATTCACTAGGTTTATATTTTTTGAGTATTATTATGCTTCTCATGCTTTAAGTGGTGATAGATTATCATTTATTTTAGTGAATAAAGCTTTAGATTTGTCTTATTAGTCCAAAAATGCAAGTCTAGAGATGTTTAGAGTGTCAGAGTAGGTATGTTATAGCAGCTATAGATAGATTTCTTGCCAAATAATGAGTAAAATGGAACATTTCCTAGTTATAGAAGCTAGGGAATCACGTAGAAAATGTCCCACATAAGAAAATTTCCCTGTGTACGGAGGAAAATTTCCCTTTGTACCTTGTAGAAAATGTCCCACATAGAAAAATTGCCCTATGTAGGACATTTCCTACGTGATTCCCTAGTTTCTCTAAGTAGTCAATGTTTCATTTTTTCTATTATTTACTCTCTACACTATAAGGGAATGGGGGTATAGCGACAATCATTTTCGATACAAATTAGCTGCATCACTATTTGCGTCACAAATAGCGATGCCACTTTGAGAAAAAAAAAGACAAAAACCCAAGCATAGCATTTTGTTGCAAAGAGTTTGAAAGAGAGCGAAAGAGATTGCGGATATCAATAAACACCTAGATATGACTATAGTCTCTAAATTTGCAAGGCCATGCACTCTCTAGAATTTGGATGGAAAGGGATCAATTTATGCACACCTTAGATTGACTTTATAATCTTTCTCCATCATGAGAGATGTTGGAAATGGAATGGTTGTATTGCTTTATCAATGTCGATCATCTTTCCTATATTATAACCAACCTTAAGTAGATATAGTGGATGGAAAATCTAAAAGTTGTTAAATGTTTATTTTGAAGGAATCTACGGTTAATGCTATTCTTTTTATAGGAGGATGAAAAATTTATCTAAATTGTTATATTTGTTACGAAGTAACTAAAGTGATTAAGACTGATAGAGTTAACATTCTAGGCTGCTCAGCTAGCAAAATTATTGTAAAGAAGTTTATCTTGAGACCTTTTTTCCAAATACAAAAACATAGAGGCTTTTACCAAACCTCAATTATACCATACTATTAATGTATCTAATTTCCATGGGCAAATCTTTATAATAGGATTCTTATCATGATGTAATGTCTCTTAGCTATTGGAAAAACTTAGATAAAAGATGACTCTTTGCTTTTTACTTGTGCAAGCTTAATATAACTCCTAAAATTTTATGTTAAAATATAAGAAGGTTTATATGGAATCTTAATAACGTATATTAAACTAGTTTGTTATGTGTTGTAAGAGAATGAGAATCACTTGGAAAAAAAGAATGAGAACAAAAATATGTTGTTTGTCCTAACATAGACAAAATGGAAAACAATGATGGTTGTGATGTCCAAGATCGTGATGCATATCTTAATCAATGTGTCCCGTGTTCTTGCTCTCAATGTAAGCTAGCAATCAGATGAGAGTGTTGCTTGTCTATAGAACACATACGATGCTTCGGTGAGTTTCAATCGGAGATCATTGATTAGGTGATCTCAGACTTTGAGAAAATGGTAAGAAAAGTGTGTATCGATCATGTCTTACATTGGCAAACTAATCGAATATCATATACAAAAATATTAGACATGCCGTAAAATTTATACAAGGAGGTGATGTCTCATTCCAAGGAGGAATGCACCTATTGCAGCTAGTTAGAAGATAATAAGGGCAAACCATCCCTCAAAAAGTTCTTAGACACTTTTCAGTTATCCTGCATATACATCACATGTTTCGTACGGTAGACCTGGTGAGCTTGATAATGTGGCCTGGGTAGATTACATCCACAAATGGAGTCCAACAAATAGCAGCGGATTCATGGGCATGGAGCCACATTGACTCTACCTTTCCACGCTTTGCAAGAGAGCTGAGGAATCTTCGGCTCAATCTTGCTATGGATAGTGTGAACCCATTCGGTCTCCACTCAACTTCTTATTGTGTATGGCTTGTAGTCCTTGTTAACTACAATATCCGCCATATCTTTCTACAAAGAAAAGACACTTGATCCTTGCCTTGCTTGTTCTTGGGTGCTACAAAGTCAAGAATTTGGACGTCCATCTCCATCCATTAGTTGATGAGCTTAAGATTTTGTGGGAGGAGGGGTTCACGATGGAAGATATAAGTAACTGCGATGGTTGATGGTCTGCCAATATACGAGCCATTCTCATGTGGACCATGCATGACTTTTCGGGATATAGAGAGTGCTCAGGTAAGTAGGCTTCCATTCTCATTGGTGATATCTAACATGGCTCATTCAAGGTTTTTTTAACTAAATAGAGGTGTTGGGACATGTCTGGTTACCTCAAGTTATCATGCATGTTCATTGTGTGGGCCACAGTTAGACTCCTGAAGGTCATGAACCATGAAGAAGATGGTATGTCAAGGACATGCCACTTTCTTGTTGGAGGGTCATGAACTGAAGGAAGGTTTTCTTGGATGACCTCCAGCACGAATGAATGCCCAAAGCTGGTACAAGTTGAAAATGGTCAACAAAGAGTCAAATCCAATGGAATACGATAGTTCTCGATCTTCTATGAGTTGCCCTAGATCAACCACTTGTTGCATCCCATGCATATTTTAAAAAATGTGGGTAGCTTACAATGGGACCACATCATAAGAAAGCAAGATAGTGCAAGGTCACGAAGATGGAGGTTCTTTGTCGAGCACGGATGGTTGCTTGAAACTACCTTGCACTCCTTGGGTTCTATCCACTTAGGAAGAAATATAAATGTGCTTTTAAATAAGATTTTATTAGAATTTTAGTGCACGTTTAAATGCAATGATAAATTTGATTTTACTCACTATGTTATTAAACTTTAAGTGCACATATGCATACAATAATAAACATCAATGACCCTATTAAAACAAAGAAATTGAGCTATTAGTTGTAAAACTATATACCAAATACTAAGCATTTCTACTATCAATAACTGAGTTTTCTCTTTAGGTGGCTTATTTTTCTTCCACAAGATATCTACTGTATAACTCAATTATAAGTCATTTAAGGGGGTATCATCATCCTTCCCTCTCTCCTTAATGGCCTCCTCATCGTCCTCTTATTCACCCTCCTCTTGGCTCCTCTCATCTTAACATAGCTCAGTTCCTTGTTTCCATTAGAGATGTTAGGGGAGGCTAGAGTAGAACCAAGAAAGAAGTTCACATGAATGTGGCAAAAGAAAAATTTTAACAAATTCTAATTTTTTTAAATTCCAGATATCTATTTCACGATGATTCCCTCCTTATATAAGTTACATCCCTGTAGTAATCTGTAATATTCCCACCCGTGAATATTGACTTCCCGCACACGATGTAAACCTTGTGCGAAGGTTATCTCTCGTATTGAAACTATCGGCGGTGTAATGTGTGACCTGCACGCGAGAAATGGGGTCCTCCGCATTGGTAAATCAAACCCGAAAGTTCGAAACTGCAAGTCTCACATAAACACCCTCTTGGAAGGGGCAATTTGAATATTCAAGGCAAATTCTTTTATTTTTATCCCTTTTCCCCAGCCAATGCACGGCTGGAGAAGAGGGAATGTGGGGGAATGGGTCAAGGATGAGTTGTGGGCTGCATGGGAGGGGGGAACCCATGCAGTGGCCACGTGGTGGAGTTCACCTCTTCCCCCCCATGCCTATATAAACACCCGCTACGTGCTAAGGAGGGGGAGGCTGGGATACACGTCGCCGTGCTGAGGGGAGGATCAGAAAAAGAGAGGAAACGGACGCTGTTGCCATCGCCGTAGACCAGAGCAGCGTGGGAATAGAAGGGGAGGAGTCGCTGTCCGCTGGGGAGCCGCCGTCAGGGTGCCGCCGCCTTGCAGGAAACCACCAGGCCGCCGCCCGTCCTCGCCTCAACCACGCCTTTTCCTCCCAATCATTGGGACCCCCCCCCTCCTCGACGTTGCTGCAAACTCCCAAGAGCTTCTTAGAAGCTTCTAAGGGAAGGCCATAAGCCTTGGTCCTATGCGGGCTTCTCAGTCTTAAAACCGGGCCTTCCATACTTCCAAAAAAAAACCCGTGAGGCCGGTACTCTCAAGGGTCCGCACTAGGGAAGGGATCTCCGGCGTACGATTTTGAAGCTGCTCGCAACAATTGGAGAATACTCATCGAACGTGTAAGGGTAAAGGCAAACCGAAAGTCCGTAAGCACGCTAACGATGACTCCCAAGAAGTTGCAAGGCGCGCCTGCGGGAGGTTCATCTCCTAGCATTCAAGTGGACATCTCCCCGAGCCCACAGACCCAGGTTTTTATGATTTTTGATTCTACGCAAAAGTAATGCAGTAGGTATGATAACTCTCACGGAATAGAAAGCACCTATGCATGTTCAAATTTACCAAGCCAAATTAAAAGGCAATTGAGGAAAATTCGTCTATTTGATCGATTACTAGAATTATCTCATGACATGAAATGGAGTTACTAACATTTTCAATATGATGAACGTGAGTTGTCTATCCATCTTACGACCTTAGTATTATGTTGCCTTATCATGCATTTCAAAGTGAAGAGCCTAGAACACCTACCGCCTATCATTATAAGGCTGAAGTTATTAAGTGTATTTTTGACTAGACATGGAAAGAATAAGCATATGTCGCAATTTAGGAAAAATCTTTATTGTAATGGTTCATGGGGAAAAGTTGTTAACACTCGTAGGAGGTTATCCGAAAAGTAATGGTGGTGTATCAAAAATGAATCTATGGAGAGGCATGTGGCATGTGCTTGCAAGAAAGAATATACCAACACTAACTCTACAATAACCTCATTTAACTACGTTGTAGTTATGAAAGGGTTGTATGTTGCACTTTCATCGTGCATAAAATTCATTCATCAAGTGTTGCATTTGGGAAAGGTTGCGGGATTTAAACAAAGCATGAGATTCTAAAGTGTAGATAACAAGGTAGTAGACATGATTATTTGAAGTAAGTCCTAGTAGGTCCTAAGAAAGTTGGTATCCAGCTTGTCATGTATTTTTACTTTACCAATGAAAGATAGAGTGAGTCGCATGTTTACATGTATTGTGGTAGTCGAAACTATTTTTCTCCTTTAGACCTAGTTTATTATCTCTAGGGAAGGATTCATCCTTGTCGCGAGACAAGCATAGTAAATTATCCAAATCACCTAGCCGTGAGGGATTCGTATGGGCATGGTTCAGTCAATACGATAAATACCCCAAACACTAACTAGGGATTAGCACGTTAAGGATTCGGCCAAGTTTTCCAATTGTCGCTAAGTCGAAACCTTCATGCCCAATGGTCCTACCCACATTCCCGAAATGTTGAGTCAATTGGACGTGCAAGCAAATAATGATCTAGGGTTTCTACCCTAAGGATCATTCGACCTAGTACTAGAGCTCGGTTTGAGTTGGAATCCCTAGGACCGAACGTTATTGGTCTAGTGCAATTAGGATTGGGGTGAGTGAGAAGACGCCCTAAACCCTACTTCGAGTCTAATCATAATTCTTGACCATAAAACACCATTCAAAAGTGAAATGATCTCTTGGAATGGAGGCGACACCTGTGCAACCAGTTGCAACGTCGCATAGCCTTATGGTTCGATCACAAGGAAGTTTTGCCAATCCTTGGAATGAGGTTGGCAGGTTCTTGCGCAAGTTTAACTTGCAAGGGGATGGTTAGTCATCCTGTTACATCGCCCTCATTAGGGGAAAGTTGCCAGGTTAAGGGAAGTTAGGTATTTGCTCGGACGCAAATGATTAATCAATAAATTAAGGCGACATGGCCGCCGGGATTTACTATTAATAAAACCTAAGGCATTGTTTAAGTTGGGTTAACAGGGTATGACCCTAACCCAAGGACGATAGGAATATTGCCAAGTTGCAATTGATTCCGGATCGAATGCGGGATGCATTCGGAGAGAAGGAGTCACTCCTTAACAGTTTGCCAACTAAACGACCACTGGAATTGATTGTGCTTGTAACAGTTTAGAAAGCACTGTTTGCATTGTTTGTTCAAGGAACTAAAGGATGAAAGATATATAAATGCTTCAGGTTGAAGGCCTGAAGGGAGTGGCAGCTCAATTACCCCCGACTGCCTGCCTGACCCTAACCAAGGGGGTTGTTGACCGCGCCGGGAACGTGGACCGAACCCGCCGCGAGAGGTCTTTCCGTTGAGCTCTACTTGGAGCAGGAGGACGCTTGGGTGCCAGGGGGGGCTCTGGCCGTAAATCCCTCGCCTTCCGGGTCCTGCACAAGAGACTAACGTGACTGGGAATTGGATCTCGAGGCCCGCATACTAGTCTACGGGCGGAAGCTTGGAATAGTGATCCCTAGTGGATTACTCGATAAGCCTTCGGGCGGATTATAGACAAGCCTACGGGCGGAACTCCTTGTATTTCAAAGATAAATGATGATATAAAAGAAGTTGTCTGATATTGTTTTTCTATGTCACGTGATAAGATTACGTGAAGGGACCAGTGCTTAACGGGATTAATTAAAGAAGCTGTTTGTTACATGTCAAATTAATGTGTTAGGTAATTACATAACTAAAACAAACCGAGGAAAGTGCGGAGGATGGACCATTGGTCCGTCCTACGGATGGGTGGTCATGGTTAGCCGGGAACTTTTCTCAAAAATCTTGAAAAACAACAGGATGATCATCGTCATCAAAGCGAATAACGAGAACGATGACCTAGAGGTGCCTCTTACCCAATTTACGCTGTTTTAGGGGAACGGAATGGGACTATGCCTTATGGCAGAGAGGTTGAGCCTTGCATCCCTCTCGTTTCCCATTCTCCTTGAACCAACTGCAGCGTGAATCCGCTTCGGACCTGGCGTTTCTGCGTAAAGTAGTTCGCTCGGGTCTGACGCTAGTTGCTGCTAGTTAATGACCAAATAGGAAAACCCAAATTCCGATCGATCCTAAGTGGGAACGGCCAGGATACTTCCGCTACGTGGCAGACACGGAAAGACCTAGATTGCAAAACCCGTAACATTCCGTAGGAGTGCCGGGCGGAGTTTTCTAGACATCCTTTCTGATGGACTGCTAAGACGTGTCCTGGATGATTCTAGTGGACACGTTACAGTTGGTATCAGAGCCGACCAACGACAGAATTGTTTTTATAAGATCTCAATAAAATGAAGGAAAAAAAAAAATTGTGGCTCATCGTCAATACTGTCTTGCAGAACTATGAAGCGTGGAACAAGTTTTTGGTGTTCCGGATCATGTTTATGACTGCAATGCATTCTCCGCATTATAGGCAGAGAATTGAAATGATGAACATTCTGGAGCAGATTTATAATCCATCACCTTTATATATAGAACGAAGATGGACTGGGTCTTCAGGAATCTACTACATAGCTGCCCACCGGTTCGCGTATCTACAAACCAACCTAAAGAGGATCAAGTGGTTGGAAGATTTGAAAATCGTGAAGCTGTTCATTTTTGTGGAAGCTCACGTAAATTCGACTCTGCATATTCAAGGTCGGAGGGTTGAATTGAACTCATATGTATATGAGGAAGTAACCCGTGTAATCCTAGCCGACAGGATTAAGGTGTTGGGCCGCCATGGGAAATATGGATTCCAGCGGAAAGGATATCCTGAACTTCCAATGAAGTATCGATTCCTAAAGATTCATGACCCAAAACCCTACTATTACACAGTTCCTGTAGACAAATCCAATAGAATGTTGTTCTCCCCAAACTAAATGTAATGATTGGATTATCATCACACGAGATGTTGTATAAGGCTACGCCCATGTAAATATAAATAAGGACTTCTTTTATCAATATCCGATTGTGCATCAGGGTTGTTACGAAAAGCTAAGTAGCTTCATGATTTACGAGATAGCTGAACTAAAGTTAAGCTAATGTCAACTATCATATAATAACATTAAGAAAAATTTTATCTAGGCACAACCCCAGGTACAGGTTCCAAATTCGCCCCCTACATCAAGTATGGATGTGATCCAGGAGAAGAAGTTCCTCCTCAAGCAGATAAAGCTGCCCGAGTTTGACGGGAAAGGCAGATTCGTCCAGTCTGATGCTGAAATTTGGATTGAATCTATGGAGGATTACTTCGAAGCAACTGGTACTGCACCTACCAATCAGGCCATGCTCGCCAAATTAAAACTCACCGGTGAAGCCAGACTATGGTGGAAACAATGGTGCAGGGATCAAGGGACTTCAAAGGGGTCCGTTACCTGGGAGAAGTTAAAGCAAGCCGTGCAGGGGAGATATTTGCCACCTGCATATCATACATAGAAAATGAATGAGTTCTATGAGCTAAAACAGTTAGGACTCACCCTTGACGCATACTACTCTAAATTTGTCTCACTCTTAAAGTATGCGCCACAAATGGACACGACACAGCAGGTGTCCAAATTTTGCGCGGGCTTAAATCCACCTGTAAATACCCGTCTCGAATCTATGCGACCATCAGATCTTCAGGATGCACTCATTCGAGCGGCACCTATAATTCAGGAAGTGCAAGCTAGACCGAGGGGTAACAAAAATTGGTCATATAGCGACCCGAATAGAGGGGCATTCAGACCCCAAGTTAGGAGAGTTCAAGGCCACAATCAGGGACAAAGGAAGAAAGCAAGGACAAATAACGTCAATAACTTTGTTTCTACTCACAGTAATGGCCGAAACCTCCGATGTTTCCACTGCAATGAACTCGGTCACTTCAAAAGGCAATGTCCCAAGCTCAGCGAGGGACACCGTCAAGGTGCAGGCCGCGGTCAGGGAGCCGCCACCCGTGGAAGAGGAAGAACTGCCTGCATTACCAATAGGCAAAGATGTGAAGCAGAAGAAGAGGAAGATCCGACTATGGAAGCGGAATTCGAAAGAGCGACAGTCCATGCCGCTTTACACAAGAAGGGGCCGAATCGCCAGTTCTTGGTGATTCAAACATCGTCGGACTATCAAGGTAAAGGTTTCAAAACCTTGATTGATTGTGGCAGTACACATTCCTTTATCTCACCAGCGTGTGCTAAGAGATTAGGAATAGCCACATTGGAAGCACCTACCCTATTTGTGGAATTGGCAAACGGTCGTGAGGTAACTTGTACCAGGCAAACTGCTAAGGAGGAGTTCTATCTGGGAGGAAAGAAAACCTCAGTCAAATTCAGAGTCATGAATTTAGGAATCCATGAGTGTCTACTCAGGATGGATTGGCTTAAGCCTAATGACGCTCACATCCACTGTGGAAAGGGTCAAGTTTCCTTTCGGAACTCTGAAAAAGAGTTTGTTACGACTCAAGGTGAAGCGGGAGTGCCAAGAATCCAGTTAGCCAAAGTATCGCGGATCATAAAAGGGGCTAGAAAAGGATTACCTGTGTACCTGATCAAACTCAACAAATTAGATCAAAGCCAAAAGTCTCATGAGGAACCCTCTTGGCTAAAGGAATACGCTGACGTATTCCCTGAGGAATTAACTGAACTTCCCCCTCCAAGAGAAGTTGATCATGAGATAAGGCTAATGCCTGGAGCTGCGCCAATTGCAAAGAGACCTTATAGAATGTCCATAACAGAAGCTATTGAGTTGAAGGAACAACTCAAGCAACTGTTAGATCAGGGTTACATCCAGCCTAGCAACTCACCATGGGGAGCTCCAGTACTATTCTAGAAAAAGAAAGATGGGACACTTCGACTATGTATTGATTACCGTGGGTTGAATCAATCAACAGTCAAGAACAAGTATCCTATTCCTAGAATAGATGAGCTTCTTGATCGCCTTCAAGGTGCAAAGATCTTCTCCAAAATTGATCTCAGGTCAGGTTACTATCAAATCAGGATCAAGGATGAAGATATTCCAAAAACGGCCTTCAATACAAGATATGGGCACTTTGAATTTTTGGTTATGTCATTCGGGCTTACAAATGCACCTGCCACCTTCAATAGATTAATGTAGGATATTTTTAGACCATATCTTGATGATTTCGTGCTTGTCTTCTTCGATGACACTTTAGTCTATTCTAAACAGGAAGAAGATCATGAACCTCAACTTCGGATTGTCCTTGAGACAATGAGGTCTCATAAGCTATATGCAAAAATGAAGAAGTGTGCATTTTTCAAGCGTCAGATTGAATATCTAGGATTCATAGTATCATCAGAAGGAATATCAGTAGATCCAGCCAAAGTCAGAGATGTGCTTGAATGGCCAATACCAGTATCCGTCAAAGAAATACGTAGTTTTCTTGGCTTAACAGGATGGTATAGGGTCTTTATCAAAAACCATGCTTTGATTGCAGCACCCCTTACCGACTTACTAAAGAAGCAGACTTCTATTACATGGTCAACTCCCGAGCAAAATAGCTTCGATCAATTGAAGTAATGTTTGATATCAGCACCTATTCTGAAACTTCATGACCTCAATAAGGAGTTCGAGGTCGTAACTGATGCCAGCATTCTTGCCTTGGGGTGTGTACTTATGCAGGAAGGTCATCCAATAGCATATTCTTCAAGGAAATTGAAGAGTCATGAAAAGAATTATGCCACGCATGATTTGGAGTTATTAGCTGTCATCCATGCTCTAAAGCTTTGGAGACATTACCTGTTGGGTAACAGGTTTACTCTAGAAACCGATCATAAGAGTCTCAAATGGATTTTTACCCAGAACGAGCTCAACATGAGGCAACGTCGATGGATTGAAGTATTGGAGGAGTATGATTTTGAAATCAAGTATCGACCAGGGAAAGAGAATGTAGTTGCTGATGCACTTAGTCGCAAGGCATTCCTAAATTCCCTAATCTTGCAGAATCCATCAACAGCCAGATCTCTGGCTATAAAGGTATCTATGCCAAGCAACCCTATACTCGAACTAGCTAGAGAGGAAGCATGCCATGATTTAGCCTACCAAACCATGATAAAAGAAATATCTACCAAGGAGCAGAATCTGAAGTCACAAGCTAAGTATCGGGAATTTTCCATTGATAATGGACTTGTCTACTACAGAACAAGGCTATGTATACCAACAAGCCAGTCACTTAAGCAGAAGATATTATGGGAAGCTCATGATTCCCCCTTCGCAGGACATCCTGGATATGCAAAAACTCTTAATGCAGTTAGGAAGAGCTACCATTGGGAGAGGCTCAAAGGTGACGTTCTCAAATATGTCACTGAATGTTTGTCTTGCCAACGTATCAAGGCTGAACATGTCAGGATGCCAGGAAAATTGCAACCACTTGACATTCCCCAAATGAAATGGGAATTCATCAGTATGGATTTTGTGGTGGGCTTACCCCAAGTCCAAGGAGGATACAACTCCATTATGGTTGTAGTTGACATGCTTACTAAGGTTGCACACCTGATTCCAGTAAAGACAAACTATAAAGCCTCCGACATTGCAAGAGTGTTTATCAAGGAGATATTCAAGTTACATGGGTTACCTAGAAGGATCATTAGCGATCGAGATTCTCTCTTCACTTCACACTTCTGGAGAGCTATCTTTGAAGCTATTGGAACTCAACTCTGTTTTAGCACCGCCTACCATCCCCAAACGGATGGACAAACAGAGCGAGTAAATAAAATCATTGAGGATATGCTTAGGGCATACTACTGTCGGGAGCCGAAGAGGTGGATTCAGTACTTGCCGTTAGTGGAATTTGCCTACAATGCTTCTTACCAGCAGAGCATTCAAATGACCCCTTTCCAGGCATTGTATGGTCATGATTGTCGAAGTCCCCTAAACTTTTCTGATCCAACCCTAAGAGTTGAGGCTTCAAGACAAATGTTGGAAGACATGGATGACCAAATAAGGTCAATAAGACAAGACATACAAGCAGCCAAAGATAGACAAAAGGCATATGCGGATTGAAGCGCCAAGAGAGGATCTTCGGAGAAGGAGACATGGTCTTCATTCGTGTACGCCCTAAAAGGAGTTCTTTATCTCTAGGAGAATGTAAGAAGCTAAGTCCAAGGTATTGTGGGCCGTATAAAATCCTCAAATGCCTGGGACCCAATGCTTATAAATTGCAACTTCCGGATAACCTAAAAGTTCACAATGTATTCCATATTAGTCTCTTAAAAAAATATGTGCCCAACCCTAATCATGTACTCGATGACCAACAAATTGTAATGCCTAGTCAAGGAGTCCTTGAACTAAGACCGGAAAAGATTTTAGATGTTAGGGAGAGACAGTTGAGATCTAGAACCTTGAAAGAATGCCTCGTCCAGTGGAAAGATTATCCCGAAGAGGATGCTACCTGGATGGATGAAAGCTCTCTCAATCATCAATATCCCCAGTTTATCTCGAGATGAGGACATCTCGATTCTTCTAAGGGGGAGAGAATGTAATATTCCCACCCGTGAATATTGACTTCCTGCACACGACGTAAACCTTGTGCGAAGGTTATCTCTTGTATTGAAATTATCGGCGGTGTAATGTGTGACCTGCACGCGAGAAATGGGGTCCTCCACATTGGTAAATCAAACCTGAAAGTTCGAAACCGCAAGTCTCACATAAACACCCTCTTGGAAGGGGCAATTTGAATATTCAAGGCAAATTTTTTTATTTTTATCCCTTTTCCCCAGCCAATGCACGGCTAGAGAAGAGGGAATGTGGGGGAATGGGTCAAGGATGAGTTGTGGGCTGCATGGGAGGGGGGGAACCCATGCAGTGGCCACGTGGTGGAGTTCACCTCTTCCCCCCCATGCCTATATAAACACCCGCTACGTGCTAAGGAGGGGGAGGCTGGGATACATGTCGCTGTGCTGAGGGGAGGATCAGAAAAAGAGAGGAAACGGACGCTGCTGCCATCGCCGTAGACCAGAGCGGCGTGGGAATAGAAGGGGGGGAGTCGCTGTCCGCTGGGGAGCTGCCGTCAGGGTGCCGCCGCCTTGCAGGAAACCACCAGGCCGCCGCCCGTCCTCGCCTCAACCATGCCTTTTCCTCCCAATCATTGGGACCCCCCCCTCCTCGACGTTGCTGCAAACTCCCAGGAGCTTCTTAGAAGCCTCTTTAAGAAGCTTCTAAGGGAAGGCCATAAGCCTTGGTCCTATGCGGGCTTCTCAGTCTTAAAACCGGGCCTTCCATACTTCCAAAAAAAAACGCGTGAGGCCGGTACTCTCAAGGGTCCGCACTAGGGAAGGGATCTCCGGCGTACGATTTTGAAGCTGCTCGCAACAATTGGAGAAGACTCATCGAACGTGTAAGGGTAAAGGCAAACCGGAAGTCCGTAAGCACACTAACGATGGCTCCCAAGAAGTTGCAAGGCGCGCCTGCGGGAGGTTCATCTCCTAGCATTCAAGTGGACATCTCCCCGAGCCCACAGACCCAGGTTTTTATGATTTTTGATTCTACGCAAAAGTAATGCATTAGGTATGATAACTCTCACGGAATAGAAAGCACCTATGCATGTTCAAATTTACCAAGCCAAATTAAAAGGCAATTGAGGAAAATTCGTCTATTTGATCGATTACTAGAATTATCTCATGACATGAAATGGAGTTACTAACATTTTCAATATGATGAACGTGAGTTGTCTATCCATCTTACGACCTTAGTATTATGTTGCCTTATCATGCATTTCAAAGTGAAGAGCCTAGAACACCTACCGCCTATCATTATAAGGCTGAAGTTATTAAGTGTATTTTTGACTAGACATGGAAAGAATAAGCATATGTCGCAATTTAGGAAAAATCTTTATTGTAATGGTTCATCGGGAAAAGTTGTTAACACCTGTAGGAGGTTATCCGAAAAGTAATGGTGGTGTATCAAAAATGAATCTATGGAGAGGCATGTGGCATGTGCTTGCAAGAAAGAATATACCAACACTAACTCTACAATAACCTCATTTAACTACGTTGTAGTTATGAAAGGGTTGCATGTTGCACTTTCATCGTGCATAAAATTCATTCATCAAGTGTTGCATTTGGGAAAGGTTGCGGGATTCAAACAAAGCATGAGATTCTAAAGTGTAGATAACAAGGTAGTAGACATGATTATTTGAAGTAAGTCCTAGTAGGTCCTAAGAAAGTTGGTATCCAGCTTGTCATGTATTTTTACTTTACCAATGAAAGATAGAGTGAGTCGCATGTTTACATGTATTGTGGTAGTCGAAACTATTTTTCTCCTTTAGACCTAGTTTATTATCTCTATGGAAGGATTCATCCTTGTCGCGAGACAAGCATAGTAAATTATCCAAATCACCTAGCCGTGAGGGATTCGTATGGGCATGGTTCAGTCAATACGATATATACCCCAAACACTAACTAGGGATTAGCACGTTAAGGATTCGGCCAAGTTTTCCAATTGTCGCTAAGTCGAAACCTTCATGCCCAATGGTCCTACCCACATTCCCGAAGTGTTGAGTTAATTGGACGTGCAAGCAAATAATGATCTAGGGTTTCTACCCTAAGGATCATTCGACCTAGTACTAGAGCTCGGTTTGAGTTGGAATCCCTAGGACCGAACGTTATCGGTCTAGTGCAATTAGGATTGGGGTGAGTGAGAAGATGCCCTAAACCCTACTTCGAGTCTAATCATAATTCTTGACCATAAAACACCATTCAAAAGTGAAATGATCTCTTGGAATGGAGGCGACACCTGTGCAACCAGTTGCAACGTCGCATAGCCTTGTGGTTCGATCACAAGGAAGTTTTGCCAATCCTTCGAATGAGGTTGGCAGGTTCTGCGCAAGTTTAACTTGCAAGGGGATGGTTAGTCATCCTGTTACATCGCCCTCATTAGGGGAAAGTTGCCAGGTTAAGGGAAGTTAGGTATTTGCTCGGACGCAAATGATTAATCAATAAATTAAGGCGACATGGCCGCCGGGATTTACTATTAATAAAACCTAAGGCATTGGTTAAGTTGGGTTAACAGGGTATGACCCTAACCCAAGGACGATAGGAATCTTGCCAAGTTGCAATTGATTCCGGATCGAATGCGGGATGCATTCGGAGAGAAGGAGTCACTCCTTAACAGTTTGCCAACTAAACGACCACTGGAATTGATTGTGCTTGCAACAGTTTAGAAAGCACTGTTTGCATTGTTTGTTCAAGGAACTAAAGGATGAAAGATATATAAATGCTTCAGGTTGAAGGCCTGAAGGGAGTGGCAGCTCAATTACCCCCGACTGCCTGCCTGACCCTAACCAAGGGGGTTGTTGACCGCGCCGGGAACATGGACCGAACCCGCCGCGAGAGGTCTTTCCGTTGAGCTCTACTTGGAGTAGGAGGACGCTTGGGTGCCAGGGGGGGCTCTGGCCATAAATCCCTCACCTTCCGGGTCCTGCACAAGAGACTAACGTGACTCGGGATTGGATCTCGAGGCCCGCATACTAGTCTACGGGCGGAAGCTTGGAATAGTGATCCCTAGTGGATTACTCGATAAGCCTTCGGGCGGATTATAGACAAGCCTACGGGCGGAACTCCTTGTATTTCAAAGATAAATGATGATATAAAAGAAGTTGTCTGATATTGTTTTTCTATGTCACGTGATAAGATTACGTGAAGGGACCAGTGCTTAACGGGATTAATTAAAGAAGTTGTTTGTTACATGTCAAATTAATGTGTTAGGTAATTACATAACTAAAACAAACCGAGGAAAGTGCGGAGGATGGACCATGGGTCCGTCCTACGGATGGGTGGTCCCGGTTAGCCGGGAACTTTTCTCAAAAATCTTGAAAAACAACAGGATGATCATCGTCATCAAAGCGAATAACGAGAACGATGACCTAGAGGTGCCGCTTACCCAATTTACGCTGTTTTAGGGGAACGGAATGGGACTATGCCTTATGGCAGAGAGGTTGAGCCTTGCATCCCTCTCGTTTCCCATTCTCCTTGAACCAACTGCAGCGTGAATCCGCTTCGGACCTGGCGTTTCTGCGTAAAGTAGTTTGCTCGAGTCTGACGCTAGTTGCTGCTAGTTAATGACCAAACAGGAAAACCCAAATTCCAGTCGATCCTAAGTGGGAACGGCCAGGATACTTCCGCTACGTGGCAGACACGGAAAGACCTAGATTGCAAAACCCGTAACATTCCGTAGGAGTGCCGGGCGGAGTTTTCTAGACATCCTTTCCGATGGACTGCTAAGACGTGTCCTGGATGATTCTAGTGGACACGTTACATAATCCTACTATGACTAGAGTTATAAGCCATCTCACAACTAGTAAGATATCAATCCACATTATTAAATTGCAATGTATGAAATCCACGAGTATTCAAAGCAATAAATTACACTTTTAACAATATATTAAATTTAGAAGAGATTTAGATAGTTACAAACTTAGTCTCCCATATATCCACACCTCTTGATTTGAAATGTGACAAATCCATATCACTACATCTACATTCATTGTCCCTCCCTTTGTTGTGGATTGAAGACCCCTCACCCCACCATTTTTAATGCCTTCTTCACTCATTTACATGTGTAATGCCTAGCATTAGTGTAGGACTTAAGCCTTGCTATACCCTCCAATTGTTTGCTTACTACTTTCTATTTAAAAAGGGCCCTTGTATTTTAAAGAATTTTCTTGACCTTTTCTCATGCCAAGTGGTCTTTGAACTTCATATGATTGAGATTAGCAAACCTCATGTGCATAGAAGTGATGATTTTCTAGAGGAAAGCCAATTTTGGTAAGGTGGAGTCCATAAAGAAACTCCTAACCTGGCATGACATATGCATACATATAAGTGGCATCACACACGCGCACGCGCACGCGCACGCACACACACACACACACACACACACACACACACAAGCCATTACATTTGAATAAATGAAAGGAAATAAACTATAATTGAAAATAAATGTATGGTTCAAGACAAAATGCACAAACATATGACCAAGCCATAGCCGTGCTATAGCGAAAATTCATATTATTACCATAACCACACCATAGCTAGAAATCATAGAAGCTTTAGAATGAAGGTTCATGTGAAACATATCTTATGCTGGTGGACATAGCTTATTCTCTACCTTTTATACCCAAATCCTAATTTGAAAGGCTAGGCTAGTTTTCCTACTTGACAAGTCATTAGGTTTGGTGTCTAGTACCAAGTCTATGGGATGGTTTACTTCTCTCTTTGGTGGCAATGAAGAAGTGGTTGGAAAATGTCTTTGTTATCTTCGAAGAACTTGCACAAACATGGATCTTTCTCCATTTGGTTTCTCTCTATGTCATTGAGGACTACTTGCTTCCCATTCCAAGTGAACTCCATTTGTATATGATCTAAGCCCAAGGAAAATTTCCCAAGTCACTTGAGCCAATCATAGCCAAGAACTACATCAATTGCACTGATTTTTGGAGCTATAAGATCAACCATCATGGGGGCAAGGCTATGATAATTCAATGGGAGTATGTAGGCATCTATCTTTGCCAATTGATGAGCCTTGTTGGTCACTTGTACCCTTAATAGTAAATCCGTGTCTTGTGGAAATGACTTCAATTCATCTAAAGATTAAGCTATGAGTGATGGTCGTGTCTATGAGAATACGAGCAACTTTTCCTTTAATAGTTTCTTTGAGACAAGGCGCATTCTCTCCTTTACATCCCGTCCGAGAATCTTGATAAATTCTGCATCGCATTGAAGACTGTAAATCCTTCAGTGAATCATCTGAGTGAAAGTTCTCTAGGGTTTGACGCATGAATGATGACGCCAGTACTTTTCATGGAGAACAATACTTTTTATAGCGCCAGGTTAGATTTGACCTAAGCCTGACTGATAGTCGGGAAGGTGTGGAAATACACTAATGGATTTGACCCTCGATGGCGGGCTCTGATTAAGGTCGAGTGCTTGAGAAATATGATTATCGAATTCTAGATAACAATCACAATCAAGGGGCTTACAAGCACGTCGAGACGTTCCGCCAGCTTATCGCCTTTCCTGATATGTGAACGATCAACTCGCAAGGCTGACTATTTGGTTTTGGAAATAAATTATTGTGACACGCGTCACACGGCCACGATTCCCTTTTCACACGTGCACAAATATTTTGAGACCACACGTGTACAGCCGTTGACTGCAGAAGCTCATCAAATTTTACTTGTGTGTCCCACTTTCCTAGTTTTTCTAGACGCGAAAAGAGTTTACCTGTGATTCCAAAACGGTGGAGGTTAGGCCAATTCTTTTGCATGTCTAGATATCATCTCCTCAAATAATTTATTGTACAGAGGTAAGAGAAATTTATTAAAACCAATCTTTAGTTATTTAAATGATTTTGCAATAAATTTGTGATCAATCCCCTTTGCATATGTTAATCTTGGTTATCTAGCGACCAAATCATACATCTCTTAACTATTTGATGGTAATTTATTAAAACCAATCTTTAGTTATTTAAATGATTTTGCAATAAATTTGTGATCAATCCCCTTTGCATATGTTAATCTTGGTTATCTAGCGACCAAATCATACATCTCTTAACTATTTGATGGTAGCTGCATTGCAACCGATTTAACTCTCCTATCCATAGTTTTGTACTGTCTCTACCACAACTTTAGCCCTTTTATTCAAACATAATCCTTCCTACTTAACAAACTCCATCACTTAAGACATATTGAATCACAAAATTTTAGATTTTAGGATTGTTAAAATTTCAGACAATCAATATGTCTACAAAAATCAATCTATCATATGTGCAAGAGATGCTCTCATCTACCTACCAAGAACCCATGGCCTTTCATGTTGTCTTGAGCTTTTCATATATATATAGTGGGATCTCTCTCTCTCTCTCTCTCTCCCTATACATTAAATTGATGAAATTAAAAAGTTAAGAACTGCACATAAACTATGCTCTAAAAAGTAGATTTGTTTACAACTTATACATAAAATAATTTTCAAATTACAATAGTCTGATCATTTGCATTCACCAACAATAATGTGAAAATAGAGTTTAACAACACATTTTATGACACACTTAATATGATTTTTTCCTTGTAGACTCTGCATATAATTTTACAATGGAATAACTACAAAATATCTAAACTAAGTATATTATACAATGCTTTGTAGGCTACTTTAAAAGAATATTTATTAGTGAAGCTATTCTTTTACACATGCCTATAAACACATTACTACAAAGTGTTCTACACTATAATAAGAATGACGATAATACATAATAGAGAAGAAAAAGTAACATAGTTACAAGAAAATCCACAAAACTTTAAAAAGAAAGAAGGGGTGAAAAGAGAAATATATTTTCTCTTAAGCTTTGTTGCACTTTCCTTTCTCTTTAATGATGCCTCCTCACATAAACAAGTGTGTTTCTGAGAAGAGCACAAAAGAAGCTTAGGTATTTCTATTATTCATAAGAAGAAGGAGAAAATCTTACCTCGTTATTGAATAAGCAAGTTTCATGAACCATGCATTCTCTCTTGACTGGCTTTCTTTTCCTAAAATAATGTAGTTGTATTACTAATAGAGGAAAGCACATACAATGCCAATCATAGGCTGATTTCACAACAGCATTACAATTTCTTTAGGGACTTGTGAAACATCTTATAGGTTCTCTCTCGTTGAGTCCAAAACCTCTTAAAGATATCAAAATGTCATTTCGAATAAGTGTTCATCTATCTAATGGAACTATATCTACCTTAGTCCTATGAAATAGTCTATCATTTCTCAATATCCAAACTTTAGCAAAAGCAAAAGTCATAGTATTATGCCGTAGCCTAATGGAAACTTCATCTTTCCACCCCCTATCTCCAAATAGTATGATTTTGATGTCAAATGTCTTCAAAAACCTAGCCTTGCTCAGCCATCACTATTTTATGCATTCCTATAGGCTCTTAATCTCCAAGTAGTCCTAAAAAAGTGCTTAACTTTGAGTAGGAGAAATGCCTCTATGTTTAGAAAAGAATACCAAAAAAGGAAAGAGATCCCTTTGTAGTATTTGACAAGAATAATAATAATAATAATAAATCTTACCTTATTATTGAGAAGAATCAATATGATTTTTTCCTTGAGATGAGAAAGAATTATAAAATTTACCTTCTTTATGTAATAGCTCTCTAATGTTCTAGCTCTCACAATATCTTATTACGCCTCATCTTGTGTGTTATCTATGACTAAGCTCTTCCACTCTTGTTTTCTTCAACCTTTTTTCTATCAACAAGACTCTCTCTCTCTCTCTCTCTCTCTCTCTCTCTCTCTATATGACTCTACATCATTCTTTTCCATGGGTGAGTCTATTTTCCATAGGTGTGTTAGTCAAGCAGTGGTGCCTTTAACCTTGGTGGCTCCATGGTTGTTTTGGTAACTTCTTTTGGTGAATTGGAACAAATGCTTAGTGTCGAGGCTATCCCTAGAGTCCCACAGATTTTGTAATGTACCCATTGTGCCACTATATTAATCCAATGACAAGAATTATGAAATATCTCAATTAAGGATTCCATGAATTCAATGAGATACTCACTTCTCTTTATCAATAGGGGATAAATAAGAATCTTCTTTTGTAAAGAGAGAGTTTTATGATACCCAAGGGATCTCACTCACCCAAACTCTATTGTGCCTTGAACTTTATCCCAATATTATCTTATACAAGGTACAACCCTTATTATGGACAAAACAAGTTATAAGAGTTAGGAGAATATAGCAATAGCAATATGCATAGCCCAATAATATCTTGATGCTTAATAACCTATTAGCAGACACTCAATATAAATCCAAACAAATGGAAATTTGGATGTGAAAGTTTTTCACTAATAAAATATTTGATGGGACAAGAGGTATGTAGAGTAAGAGTTCATGTGATCACTTTTGTTTGTAACCCATGATTGTTTACTCATTCTACTTATTCAACCCTTACCACTACCATAATGGTACCCCACTATGACTAAAAGTCAATCAATACTATCTTTTATTCCCATCAAAAATTTAAATAATGATCCTCTCTCTCTTTCTCCCTCTCTCTCTCTCTCTCTCTCAATATCAAATACACATATGTAAACATGTTCTCATGTAATCTCTTTTAGGCACATGGAAATTGTGAAATCGAATTAAAATTACACAAGCATATACAAGGATAGGAGCATATGTATTGGTAGATGAAGGAAAGTTACACAACTAGACCCCTAAAAATTTGTGTTGTGTATAGGGAGTGAGCTTATAGATTTGAATGAGTTTATAGAGTCAAAACTTTGTATTGAGCTATTGAATTAGATTAAAGTACAAGAAGAGACTTACAAGTAAGTTTGGTGCATGTGGTGCACAGATCGGTCGCCGTATGCACGCATAGTGAGCGTCAAAAAGTCCCCAAGAACAAAAGAACTGTACTTTTTTACACAAAAACCCATGAAGAAAGCTTGCACGACATGAACAAGAGACCAATTGGGTGCAATCTCCCCCCATGCCTTGTGTGAGCGCTCCACAAGGCATGTATTTAATATATTATTCATCTTCAAGCTCAAATAATCGCCCAATTTACAAAATAGCACGCTTTAGCTTTTGTGGTTGCTTTTGTGCTACTAAAGAATTAAAGCTATTGGGCACCCAAGACGTCAGGCGGTACCCAAATACAATGTCCAATACAAATATTTAAATCGTGCACCCATGCGCATACAAAAATAATAAATAAATATCAAGGCTTTAATAAATAAGCGCAACAAAATATAGGCGCCATGCCTAAGATACACGCCCATCAAAAATTGATGATAATTTGAATACACGCTATCCTCCAATGCTTCCCAATGCCACCGCTGCTCGCTCTACACATCAACTGAAGCATTCACAATTGTTAGAAAAATAATACAATTAAACCGACAAAAGTGAATACCTAGCAGTCTTCAGCTACAAAAATAAATTGGTTAGAAATCAATCCTAACCTTAATTTATTACGAGTGCGCACTCTAAACTCATAAACATTTATTAATTTAAATATGTATTTTGCGAAATCACCCGCTATGGAATCAGGCACTTACACATTAAATTAACAAAACGCCCGAAAAGGATAGGCGTCCCCATCGACTTTTCGCACAAAGAATCCACTTTGTGTATGAGCCACGGTAATAATAAAATTTTACAGAATCCATCGCAAAACCTCACGGAATCCACTGTGGAATATGCCTCCTGGCATCAATATGAGAATGTGTCGTCTTGACCCATAATAGCCTTGGTAAGTTGCCATCTCAACCTCTAGTATATTGGGCAGATGACCAAAATTTTTAGTGTGTTTAATGATATGTACTTCATTGAATTGGATAACTACTTGAACACAATTATCTATTGATACCATTGTATAAAAATGTGTATACTTATAAACATAATAATGGATATTGTCCTACACATTTGTCCTAATAGTTATGCCTACTCAATGGCCCAAGTAAACACTTCAAATATAAAAGAATAAGTTGTACTATGAATACATAAAAGAAACAATAAGATTTTTTGGTATGGACAATAGTGTATGATTTTTGTGTTTAGAATCAGCACACTACTTCTGTTGATTGAGAATATTCCTTCTTTTCTCTTCACTTTGAATAGTTCAACCATCCTCTTTTGTATCACAGTTCATCCCTACATACTTGTTGTTTAAGACGCTCTATGTCCTTTATATCCCTTTTCCATCTAATCCTTTTCCTCTTCACCACATTATATATTTTCCTCTTTCAAATGCCGACTATGATTGTAGTCCAAAAACTCACGTTTTTGGGCTAAAAACTTCACACTTTATTTCTTCTTTAGTTCACTCTTTCTCTTCTAATTCTGCCCCCTGTTATTATCCTTTAATTATATATCTGTTTAAAATTTTCAACCATCATGTTGTTGAACATGGGGAGTTTAACACATCAAAATGGTCCAAATAAGTGTAAGCCCATATGCAAGTCTTACAAGAAAACAACACTACCAAGTGCTATGCACATCAAGTGAGGTCAACTCCATTTCAACTCGATCAATCATCCAATTTATATGTTTTTTCATAGAGTTTTCATGTCATGCATCCAACACCATACAACATCGGATAGGTTTGAGTTCACATTCACATTGTACCACTTTCTAATAGAAGTTTTGATGACTTGCACTTCATATACTCTCACTTGAGTGGTAAAGTGGACAATTAAGTAAGGAGTAAAGTAGTCAGGGGAAAAGATAACACAAAATAGTAGCCATTATGACTGCATTACCTAATGAATCTCACAAAATGACCCTATTTCATGAATATTGTTATTTGGTTTTCTAGTCCACATTAAATCATCCTTAAGCTTGGAAGGCTTGTAATAGTTATAAGGAGAACCATATGACTTCAATAACAATGCCAAAAAATTTGAATGTCATCAATCAAACAAGAGAAACCATCTGAGAAGATGGGTGAAAGATTCCTATTCACACTAAATAAGAACTCAACCACACATCTAGTCCTACTAATATAGTTGTCTATACTAGCGGCACCAGCAAGAAACTTACAATTGAAATTGCAAATGTGCTCTTGCTTGAATTTAAGGAAACCCATGAGCTATCAATGTGGAGATCACAAGGCAAAGAAGACTAAGTATAAGAATGAACAAGTGGTTTCAAGTGGAGAAGTACTCAGCCTATATTTATGCATAGCAATGAACCAAATTTAAATACCTTAACTTTTTTCACTTACTAGAGGTCCCTCCCAGAATCAATACTAGGTACCCTGACCAAGTGTTATGTAAAGGCCATTGCTCAATCCTGTATGATTCTATTGTTGAAGAATATCCCTATGCTTTTCTATGAACAAACCTACTTTTTCTTAGCACATATTCTCTTGTTTTATTTGACAATTGTTCAAGAGTAGTGCTCTCAATTAGAGAAATATCTCCTTTTGTTTTAGGATAGCACTAGACTACAATTATTGTAGATCAACTCAATATTCCTCTAAATAAAGACAATCATGTTTGCTTTTCTTGTTTAGGATCAGCCCACTACTCTTATTGATTGAGAATATCTTGATTTTGTCTTCACTTTGAATAGTTCAACCATCCTCGTTTGTATGACACTTCATCCCTACACATCTATTGTTTAAGAGGCTCTAGGTCCCCTATATCCTTTTTTCCTCTAATCTTTCCCTATTCATCACATTATATATTTCCTCTTTCAAATGCCCTGTTGTCCATGTTTTGCGGTATGCTTGTAGTCCAAAAAGTCATGTTGTTGGGTTGAAATTTCACATTTTCTTTCTTCTTTAGTTCACTCTTTCTCTTCTAATTATGCCCCCCCTTATTATCCTTCAAGCATATATTTGTTTTAAAGTTTCAACCATCATCTCCTTGAACATGGGTAGTTTAACACATAAAAATGGTCCAAATAAGTGTCAACCCATATGCAAGTCTTGCAAGACAACAACATTGCCAAGTGCTATGTACATCAAGCAAGGTCAACTCCATTTTAACTTGATGAATCTTCCAAATATGTTTTCTCATAGAGTTTTCATGTCATGCCTTCAAACCCATACAACATCGGATAGGTTTGAGTTCATTCACATTGTACCACTTTTTTACAAAAGCCTTGATGACTTGCACACCATGCACTCTCACTTGAGTGGTGAAGTGGAAAATTAACTAAGGAGTGAAGTAGTCAAGGGAAAAGATAACATATGAGCAACCACTATGACCACGTTACCTAAGGAGTCTTACAAAATGACCCCCTATCATGAATTTTGTTATTTGGTTGTCTAGTCCACATTAAATCATCCTTAAGCTTGGAAGGTGTGTAATAATTATAGGGAGAACCATATGAATTCAATAGCATTGCCAAAAACTTTAAATGTCATTAATCAAACAAGAGAAACCATCCAAGAAGATGGGTAAAGGAACCATTTTCACACTAAAAAAGAACTCTATCACACATCTAGTCCTATTAAAGTTGTATATCCTAGCATCACATCCTCTCTTAGATCACACCACCATCCAACTACTTTATCACTTCTACACTAGACCTAAAAAGTTAGTCCTGCCCTTTTTTTTTTCACCCTTTAGAAGTGAAGCATTCAACTACTTAGTAGACATGCTTTTCAAACCTCCAAAGTACCTATTGTGAAGAAGAGGATCCTTCCACTTGGAGGGAGACCATAGAGGAGCTTGAGCTCAAAAGGTGGTTAGTTTGTGAAATGCATAATATACATGGTATAGTGGAAATTCCTTGAAGTATCAACAACTTCATGATAGTATCCAAAACTCATTGTCAATGGTTTGAGATCCTCTATGCATTTTGATTGCAACAATATCATGCTATCACTTGCTGAGATTATCTCTCCTAAGAAGACAAGATTCATAAGGAATAATGAATGGATAGTAGGAAAATTAGAATTGAAATTTGTAATGTGCTCTTGCTGGAATTTAAGGAACCCCATGAACTATCCAATGTGGAGATCACAAGGCAAAGAAGACTAAGTATTAGGATGAACAAGTTTTTTCAAGTGGAGAAGTACTCGGCCTATATTTATGCATAATAATGGACCAAATATAAGTACCTTCAGCTTTTCCACTTACTGATCGAGGTCCCTTGTAGCATCAATAGTAGGTACCCATACCACGTGTTATGTAACCTCAAAAACTCGTCACCTCAAAAAATCTTCACAAAACCCACATCTTGGAGTTTTATCACAATCTAGCACAAAAACATTGATGCTACATCCACACAATATGTGAAGCTTTCTTAAAGGTGCTTCACTAGAACTACAATGCCCTAACACACTTGCTTCTAGCTTATCCACTTAAGACATAATTACACATCTTAGGAATGCAACCAACATGCATGGCAACTTAGGAACTTTATTAGGAACCCTGAAAGCCCTGGCCCGCCATCCCAAAATTGTGGCATTGCACTTGGTGACACATTGTTTGTTTGACTACTTGCATAAGGCCTTTAAAGAATTTCATTGCATAGTTGCAAAAGAAGTTGTGAAAGGGACCCTATATAACACTATCAACATTACATGCCTATAGAAGTTTAGAGAAGATGTAAAGACCTTGTGTGAGGATAATTGCATGAAATCTAGGGATAAGAGTGAAAGAACAAAAAAAATCAAAAGTGCCTACCACTTTGGAAGGAAAGCAAAAAGCAAAAAAATGGAGGGTAGGTGCAAAACCAGTCATGTGTGATCAATAATCCCATTACCAGAAGTTTTAGTGTAGGTTTAGGTGTTCACTACTCTTTTCATCATTACTATGTGGTATATATTGATAAATATGATATATCCTAAGTCAAATCCTATGGTTGTATGTATCTAAAGTAGAAGCATATGTAGAGTGTCCTTAAGTTGAGGGTATCTATCACTTTGAGGATACCACTTGGAGTAGATTGTGAGAATGGAAGAATGAGGAGATAGAAGAAGATGAACATGAAAAATGGTTAACTCTCCATATTCCATGCTGTCCACTTTCTATTCCGTATCTCTCCCCCTCTCTTTTCAGTTGGTATCAGAGCAATCCGTGAATAACATTCAACTTACGGGCTTCTGAGAGGTGAAGATTCAAATCTTCTTTTTTGGACACGATCAAAAGTCGAAACTCTTGCAACTGCATCTCCAATGGCAAGGAGAAAGAATGCTAGTGTGAAAACAACGGTTATATTGAAAGAGAGCCATCTCTTTTAGGAAGAGGTGGCCAACCACCTATTTGAAGATAACACAAAAGATGGAGTAGCCATGTAGCCTCTCTGATTTGCCCATGTGGTCAATGTGAAGTTTGGGCTTGGTCACACTAGTTTCGAATAACAAAATGAGGCTTGCTCCCCAGAGATGAATACTTTTCCTTGAAGGGAACTACCAAGCTCATTGAGGCTATTAGTAGATCTCAGATTTGGGTGAGGGGCGTCATTGAGTGATGGATGCGGCAACAAATTGAAGAGGCGTTGTAAGCACACCATCAATTGCCATACATGCAATCAAGGTTGATCAATAGTGCTATAGATTCAAGCCATTTAGGCCATTCAAATGGCGACTTGATTCACCGCCATTCAGGCGGCAGCTACAACCGTTTGCTCAAAATCGATAAGGTTTTGATTACTTAAGCTTGTTATTTAAAGCTTAAGTCTAAGTTACATTAAACCCTTGGTACATTTTTTGAAGTTGCCGAGGGCGTCTACTGTGCCGAATGGCATGGCAGGTCTCTATACAATTCTTCAAGCTGCCAACAATGTCTCCTTTGCTCAATTTCATGGCAAGTCTCTATGCAGTTCCAGCTTGGCAAGTCTCTAGGCAAAAAAAAAAACTGCGAAAATTTTCTTGAAATTTTTCTATAGCTTTAGCTTGATATGTAGTTCCAGCTTGGCACAAAAAATGCAAAAAATTTGCAGGAAAAATTGTCAATTTTAGACCCGTGTTCTGATGCATTATGGGTCATACAGACATCGTTTGGGATCCAATTTGAATGTTTCTTGTTGAGATTTGAATGTATGGCATGTTGGCATCATGGATGGATGTATATGACCATTTTTGGATACATGTATGATAGTCATATTGCTAGAAGCTATTTTTACATGCATTTTTGGGGCTATTTTTTATGCTTTTTGATCTCGAATCGGACCATTGATGTTCCAGATTGGGGCATGCTGCTGAATACCATTTCTAGACACTTTGTATTGCTAGTTTTTTTGAATTTGCAACAGCCATAATGTGTGACACAGCACAGATCACTCAGATTGTGGGAGACAATTTGACCAAAGACAATTATTGTGTTTGGTCTTACAAGATGGAGAATTTTTTGGTCTATGGGACCTCATAACAAGTGATGATGAATGTCCAGAAGTTCCTAGACATCCAACTAAAGAGAAAAAGAAAGCGTACAAGGATTGGATATGGAAGAATATGAAGGTTTTACATTGGATCTCCATATGTATTTCAAAAACCTTGAGTCCTCATATAAAAAAGGCAAGTACTTTGTAAGGAAGCATGCGAAATCATACAAAAAATGTATGGAACATGTACACAGGCTTGTAACATACATTTCAAGCAGAGATTACATGGTGCATGGAGAGAATTGCAGTATCAGTGACTATGTGGCAGAAATCAAGCAAATTGCAAAAGACCTTACATCCATTAATGCACTTGTTGATGATGATGATTTAGTGTCACTAACACTAATTGGACTTGGACCAGCTTTCAAATCTTTGGATGCCTCTATTTCAGTTAGAGGAGGCTCTATGCCTGACTTTGAGGATCTTATTGGATTGCTACTTATACAGAAGAAATCAAATTGGGATTGAATGCATCTAACAATGGAAAAAATGCAAGTGGATACAGTGTTTTCTATCACCACAGATATCATGGCAACTCATCTAGAGCTAGAGGCTCTTCACTTGGTCGTGTTAGTGATGTTTTTTCTCGTGGAAGAGGTAACTTTGGTCGTGGTGACTACATGCTTAGAGGCAAGGGGAGATCTTTCCCTAGAGCTAGAGGACGGCGGTCTAGTCCTTCACAAAGAGATGTCATTTTTCATTCTTGTGATTAGTTTAGTCATTTTGAGAGGGATTGTTATCATAAATAGAATGCCATGTCTAGAGGTCATGGAAAGTCCTAATATGGCCACTATGTAGGCACTTATGGTGGTACAGGTTATGGACCTAGAGGTGGATCGCCTAGAGGTCACCTATTTGCTATGGAGCATGTGCTTGGGAGCATGACTGACCCTTGTCGTGAGAATGACTGGTTTTTGGATTCAGGAGCTAAAAACCACATGACTCATCACGTTGAGTGGTTTGGTAGCAAGGAGCTGATGCAGAATGAGGAATTTATTGACACTGGTGAAGATACTTTACATAAAATTACTTATATTGGTAGTGTGTCACTTGTTACTAAAGATGGGATTGAAAATAAGCTTGGTGTTATACTTTATGTGCCCACAATAATTAAGAACTTAGCATCAATTGGTCAAATGACAGATCAAGGATTGCAGGTGAGATTCAATAAGTTTGGATGTTTCATTGAGGAGTTCCATAATGGAAGATCACCTGGCAGGGTGATTTCTTGTGGTAGAAAGAAAGGGAGATTATTTTCTTTGGATGCAAGTACTCTAGTGATTCAAAACTCTATGTATGTTGAGAGAGGACATGGGCAAGATAAGGATGTGGAATTATGGCATAGAAGGATTGGTCATGTCAATTTACAAAGATTGAATCAAATGCAATCAAAAGAGACAGCCTCATTTTGGATATGTGAATTTTGATAATGTATGTGAGGCTTGTCAATTTGGCAAGCAATCCATATTTCCATTTCCAAAGAGGGGGAGAATAAGCAGCTAGACTCAGATATTTGGGGCCCATGTCAGAATGTTTCCATGATCAAAAGATGTAGATTATATATTGATGATTTTAGGAGAATGACTTGGTAGCATAAAAGTGAAGCATTTGAAAAGTTTTTGAAATTTAAATCTATGGCTAAAAAGCAGTTTGGATACTACATAAAATGTTTGAGGTAAGATAATGGTGGAGAGTACATGTCATATGAGTTTTGTGACTTCTTCAGAGATCATGGTATCAAAAGGCAATTGACATGCATGTACAGACCTTAGCAAAATGGTGCAGTTGAAAGGAATAATTGAATCATTGCAGAGGACGCAAGGACAATGATGAACTAAATGAACATGCCATTGTCATATTGGGCAAAAGCAGTGCATACTGTAGTTCACATTATGAATAGAACACCTACAACCTTGACTCATGATATGTCACCATATGAGAAAATGTATGGAAGGAGACCCATTTTGGCATACTTTAGAGTCTTTGGATGTGTTTGTTATGTTCATGTTCCAGATGATTTGAGAAAGAATATGGAACCAAAGGCTATAAAATGCATTTTCCTTGGATATCCTGATAAGAAGAAGGGATACAAATTCGATGATCCTGTGAGTAAGGAAGTGTACATAAGCACGGATGTCAGATTCAGTGAATATGAATCATGGTATAATTGCAAAATTGCAATGGACATTGATTCCTATGAAAGCACTGATGATGATGGCTATGGAAGGAAAATGTCAGCAAACAACAAGGCTGAAAATTAGCATGTGGAAGAATATGTTGTGAGAGAGAGAGAGAGTATGAGAGAGATACATAAGACATGCTCCCAAAAGAATGATTCATATTGATGTAGAGTTAGTATATATAGGTGAGACCCAAGTCAAGTGAGAGATGATATATATAGTTGTAACATCCCCACTCAAACAAAGGTCTTTGGCTACGAGTGAAAAAACCCTTGGGGAGAACAAGGGAAAAACCCGAGCCCCTACACATACCTATGATACAAAAATGATTTACTATAAAGTTTTCTTGAATACAATGATACATGCCTCAATCAATGAGACAAGAACTTGGAACAATACCAAGTGCATATCTTAATGAACTAAAGCGAGCTTCACTAAGAGCTTTTGTGAAGATGTCTGCAATCATTTGATCACTGGGACAATGCTCCACCATAATGGAACCTTTCTTCACTTCATGTCGAACATAATGATAATGAATAGCAATATGCTTTGATTTACTATGTTGTATATAGTCTTTGGTAAGACTAATAGCACTTTGGTTGTTGCATCAAGAAGAGGTATACTAGATGATGAAGGATGTCCCAAATCTGCAAGTAGTTGTCGAAGCCAAACTATCTCGCAAGCTGCTAATGATGCAGCAACACATTCGGCCTCAGTTGTAGAAAATGCAACACATCGTTGTTTCTTGCTGGACCAAGAAACCAAACATCCATCTACAAAGAAACAATTCCCACTTGTAGATCGCATGGATAAATGTGAACTTGCCCAATCAGCATTTGTATATCCAATAAGGTCAAGAGAAGTTGAAGAAGATAAAGAAGAATCCTCTCGACGACGATAAATAAGACCAAACTCCTTAGTACCCTTGAGGTACTTAAGAATACATTTTGTAGCACTCCAATGAATAGTTGAAGGGGAAGAAAGATACTGTCCCAAAAAGTTAGCTGCAAATAAAATATCTGGTCTTGTGTTTAAACCAATAAATTGAAGACAACCAACAAGATTAGCAAAAGGTTGATGAATGGTTGATTCTTCATTGCGTGTTGTAGATGTACCCTTGGTAGAGATCGAAAGAATGGGAGTGTTGGCAGAGTGCGCATTTGTCAACCCAAACTTCTTAACAATATCATTAATAAACTTTGTCTGGCGAAGAAGAAGAATGCCTTGTTGTCGGTGTCGTTGAACTTGAATACCCAAACAAGAATGTATCTCACCAAGATCCACCATTTCAAATGCATTCGATAAAAGCTTCTTCATAGCATCCAAGAAAGCAATATTATTTGACACAAGAATAGTATCATCAACATATAGAGCAAGAATAATAAAACATTTGTCCTCCCTTTTGATGTAAAGATTTGGGTGAGCAAAACATGCAACAAAACCTTTAGATGTGATGAACTGATCAATCTTAATATACCAAGCACGAGAGGCTTGCTTCAATCCATATAATGCACGATGAGGCTGGCATACAAGATGCTCCTTTCCCGCAATCATAAAACCTTCAAGTTGCTCCATATAGATTTCTTCTTCAAGATCTCTATTTAGAAAAGCCGTTTTAACATCCATTTGGTGAATTTCTAGATCAAATAGTGTTGCAAAAGCCAAAATCAGACGAACAATTGTGCATCGCACAACGGGAGAAAATGTTTCTTGATAATCTACTCCTGCAATCTGCGAGTAACCTTTTGCAACAAGTCGTGCTTTGAACTTATCAAACGAGTCATCAACTTTGGTCTTGGTTTTATAAACCCATTTACATTTGATAGGAACACGATTTGGGGGGATTTTAGTAAGAATCCATGTACCTTTAGAGATTAAAGAATTGTACTCAACTTGCATAGCTTCTTGCCATTGATCCCTTTGAGACGAATTGATAGCTTCCATATACGATATTGGATCCTCTTGGACAGACATAGCATCATCAAAGACCGCATATTCAATAGAATAGAATCCATGCTCTATCTCAATAGGAAGATCGACATATATCTCCAAATTTTCATCAATCTTCTTTGGAGGTGAAGAAGGTTTATGATCATCAGAATTAGTAGACTCACAAAGCAAGTAAGGAAATGCACTAAGCAAAGACTGTGTATCATCTGAAACATCTGACGACCATGTGCCACCCATAGTCTTCTCATCAAATATAGCATCACGACTAATGATAACCTTTTGAGTAGAAGGATCATAAAATTTGTAACCTTTGGAATGATCTGAATAACCAAGAAAAATAACCTTCAAACCTGGAGGATCCAACTTATGTCAAGTGTCCTTGGGCACATGAATATAAGCAATGCAACCAAATGTGCGAAAGTGAGAGACTGAAGGTGTCTTCCATGTCCAGATTGTTATAGGAATTTTACCCACAGCAGGTGCAGTTGTTGGAAGATGATTTTGAATAAAAACGGTTGTTAGAAGTGCTTCAATCCAAAACATTCGAGACAAACTAGAGTGTATAAGCATGCAACGTATAGCATTAAGAATAGTGCGATTTTTGCGCTTAGCAACATCATTTTGCTGAGGAGAATAAGGAACTGTAAACTCATGATGAATACCTTGATCCTTACAGGAGTCATCAAATAGATTGGATACATATTCACCGCCATTGTCACTGCGAAAAGTCTTTATAGAGAATCTAGTTTGAAGCTCCACACTTATCTTGTATTGTTTAAATATAGATAAAGCCTCAGACTTATGTCGAAGAAGATAGATATGTGTGTACCGTGAGAAATCATCAATGAAAGTTATAAAATATCGATATTGAGACTTTGAGGCAGGAAAAGGACCGCAAATATCGGTATGAACCAAATCCAAGAGAGCACAACAATGTGATGAAGTAGAAGTGTGGAAAGGCGAACGATGGTGTTTTCCAAGTGCATAGTACTCACATATTCCCATACGTGGATGAGATTTAAGATCCATATCTTACACAAGACCGTGACGATGAAGATCAAGAATTTTGGCAAAATCGGAGTGTGCAAATCGTTGATGCCATAATTTGCAATCTGCATCTCCAGGGGCAGTAACAACATTTGCAACTGTATCATTCAATGATAGCTCAAACAGATTACCATGTCGAGGAGCCACTACTATAGTATGTCCGTCTTTCTCTATACGACATTGATTATGATCAAAGCCAACAAACAAACCAAGATCAACTAGATGAGCAACAAAAAGAAGATTTCTTTGCAAATCTGGAGCATGAAGAACTCCTCTTGATATTCTAGTGGATGAAACAGTCCGCAGATATAAATCACCCACTCCTTTGACTTGACAAGTCGTATCATCTGCAAGGTAAAAAAACTTCTTGACAGGAAGAGAATGATAATTGTGAAGCCACTGCGATTGGTATGTCATGTTTCCAGTGGCACCTGAATCAACGATGAATAGAGAACCATCATGAACATGAAGTACCTTTTCTGAAGAGATATCATGATGGACGAAATTGAGAACCTGATGAGTATGATCATCATCAGTTGTAGTTTGTTGAACAATATAAGCTCGAGAATGTTCTTCATCATATCTTGTTTATAACAACGACGAGATGGATGATCTGTATGTGCACAATAATCACGAGGAAAACTTTTGGACAAGCAAGGTTGCTTTATAGTAACTCCATGCTCCTCATCATATTGACATGCCCAGCAATCAGAAGCCACATGGCCTTTCTTATCACAATAAGAACAATGTTTGTTAGGATAAGCAAGACGAGAAGATTTACTACCTTGATTAGGGCGTCCATCCTGCTGAAAACGTGAAGCGGAACGCTTGCGAGCAACAAAAGTAGCATCAAAATCCCTTTCTTCGCGAGTGACCAAAACAGCATCAGATTTTTCCAAATGATACTCATGACGTTGAGAATATTCAATAAGAGATATACATGCTTTGTCAAAGTGGATATCATCCTTGTTAGACAAAATAGTGATGATATTGTTATATAAATGATCTTTGATGGTATGAAGAAGTTGAGTAACAATCTGACTTTTAGCAACAGGAGCGCCGACAGCACCAAGCTGATTGATAATGTCTTTAAAAACCTCGATATGAGAGTACATAGAAGTACCAACCTTATATTGAAGATTCTTCAAACAAGTTTGGAGATATAAAATTTCGGTGAACCGATTTCTTCTCAAACGTTGAGATAAGATACTCCCAAACAGCATGAGAGATTTCCAGATGAAAGACATCCAATATGAATGAGTCAGGAAGTGCAGACAATATATAACGACAAGCCGCTTTGTCACGACGAATCCAATCAGTATGATCAATTTTTGATTATTCAAATAACAGGCCATCAATCACATCAATAGGTTGAACTGGGCAAGACAGGTCGCCCAAAAAAATATCAAATAATTCATCACCTTCAGGAATTAGCATCATCTTTGCTTTCCACCCAGGAAAGCCTTGTCCTTGGAAGAAGGGAACCGAACGTTGGCCAAACGGATATCCATTAATAATTACGCAATTGGCCATGCCTGTATCTCGAGAGAAAACAAATAAGATGAGATCTCAGAATCTGCAAACCATGAACAAGACGAGTGTAGTTGAGACCCGTGACAATCAAAATAGGGAGATGCACATAAGAACGATGAAAAGTATTGAGTGACTAAAAAGAAAGCCCGGAATAGAGAGACGTAACGTGCAAAACGAAATGACGCGTATAAGAAAAGTGCTATTTCAGTCGAACAAAGAATATGAACGAGAATAAAACATCGTTAAAAATAGCAAGATGTTTGCTTGTCGTAATCAACGTCATTAACGAAGATGAGCGATTAACGGACTGTAATTAGAATTATAGTTTTAAATAAAGAATCGCAGATTCGAGCAGAATTGTTGTCTTGAATCCTGAACTATCATAACTTTTGATCCAGAATTTCGATTGACAAGCGGTTTTGGTGCACAGATCAGTTGTCGTATGCGTGCGTAGTGAGCGTCAGAAGGTCCCCAAGAACAAAAGAACTCTACTTTTTACACAAAAACCAATGAAGAAAGCTTGCACGACATGAACAAGAGACCAATTGGGTGCAATCTCCCCCCATGCCTTGTGTGAGCGCTCCACAAAGCATGTATTTTTATATATTATTCATCTTCAAGCTCAAGAAATAGCTCAATTTACAAAATAGAACGCTTTACCTTTTGTGCCGCTAATGAATTAAAGATATTGGGCGCCCAAGAAGTCAGGCGGTATCCAAATACAATGTCCAATACAAATATGTAAATCGTGCGCCCATGCGCATACAAAAATAATAAACAAATATCAAGCGCTTTAGTAATTAAGCGCGACAAAATATGCGCGCCATGCCTAAGATACGCACCCATAAAAAATTGATGATAATTTGAATACACGCTATCCTCCAATACTTCCCAATGCCACCGCTGCTCGCTCTACACATCAACTGAAGCATTCATAATTGTTAGAAAAATAATACAATTAAACCGACAAAAGTGAATACCTAGCAGTCTTCAGCTACAAAAATATATTGGTAAGAAATCAATCCTAACCTTAATTTATTACGAGTGCGCACTCTAAACTCATAAACATTTATTAATTTAAATATGTATTTTATGGAATCACCCACTTACACATTAAATTAACAAAACGCACGAAAAGAATAGGCATCCCCATCGACTTTTCGCACAAAGAATCCACTTTGTGTATGAGCCCCAGTAATAAAATTTTACGGAATCCATCGCAAAGCCTCACGGAATCCACCGTGGAATATGCCTCCTAGCATCATACCCCTGGGGTGGGATAGCAATTGTCCTCAATTGCTATTAGCTCAATATGGAGCTAATAGTATGGGAAAAGCACTTAGGTCTATAGCGTCCATCCATTGGGTCTCTTCAACAAGATGATTTTTAAACTTGACCAAATATCTAGAATATCTATGGCCAGTTCTAGTGGTCATAAAGTTAGTATCTATAATAGTTTCAGACTCAAGGATTTCAGTTTCGTCATCAAGAAAAGGTAGGCTTTCATAGACAGGGTGTACAGGTAGTTATCCTCTAAAAGGTCGTAATAAACTGATGTGGAAGGTGTTATGGATTTTCCAATGTTGTGGTAATTCTAGTTTAAATGCATTGTCATTGATTTTGTGTATGATCTTAAATGGTCCATAAAATCTAGGTGCTAATTTGACAATGGGGTGTTTATCTACACTTTGTAATCTGCGTTTTTCAATTCGTAACCAAACATAATCATCAACTTTAAAATTCATAGCCTGTCTTTTCTTGTTTGCTTGTTTTGTGTATGATTGCTGGGCTTTGGCAAACATATCTTTAACTTCATAAAAAATAGTAGCATGTATATTAGTAATATCATCAGCTGTTTGAATTTTGTTTCATAATGATGTAACAGGTGTAGGAAATTAATATCCATAAATAATCTCAAATGGTGCTTTCTAATTTGTAGCCATATGTGGTGTGTTATTATATGCAAACTAAAAGTAAATGTAGATATGTATCCCATGTATGTGGTTTTGAAATGATGTAAGCACACAAAAGATCTAAAATAGTGTTGTTAGTAGCTTCTGTTTGACCATTTGTTTCAAGATGAAATGTAGATGAAAAATCAATCTTTGTTCCTAAGTTAGCAAACAAAGTAATCCAAAAATTATTGCAGAATCTAGAATCACGATCAGAAATAATGACTTTTGGTAAACCATGGTTAGTGAAAACAGTTTTCAAAAACAATTGAGCAACTTGAGATGCAGTTAAGGTTTTCTTGCATGGAATAAAATATGCTTGTTTGCTAAACCTGTCTACAACAGTCCAAATCATATCATGATTAGCTTTAGTGTTAAGTAGACCAGTGATAAAATCCATTGAAATCTGATCCCATGGTTGTCATGGAATGGATACTGGCATTAATAAATCATATTGTTTACCATTATGTCTTTTAACTCATTGACAAATTAAGCATTCAGAAACAAAAGTAGATATATTAGTGTCCATATGTGGCCAATAAAAATCTTCAATCAATGTATGCAAAGTAGATATACTTCCTCTATGACCTTGATATGGGGGACAATGAATTTCATGCAAAACAAATGATCGAAATGGAACAATCATACATAATCTTTTTTCATAAAATATAAACCCATTAGTATAAGACAGTGAATCAATAGGAATCCAATTATTTGCAACTAGTTTCTTCCAATCAACTTGAAAAGTAGGATCCTGATGATAAGTATCTTTCATAGGAATAAGAGAATCAAATGATACCACAGAAATATTTTGAATTGTCGATCTTCTACTCAAAGTATTAGCAACAATATTCTCTTTTCCAAGTTGATATTGTATAAGGGGATGAAAACTTTGAATAAAAGTGGCCCATTTAATGTGTCGATTAGATATTTGTGGTTGACTAAGGAGATGTCTAATGCTTTGTTGGTCAGTTTTGATCATGAATTCAGATCCCATTAAATAATGTTTCCATTGATATAAGGCTTGTACTACGACTAGCAATTCTTTGTCATAGGTAGAATATTTAAGTTCAGATGGTTTGAGTTTGCAGCTAAAGTACGCTATGGGATGAGAATCTTGCATAAGGATTGCTCCTATTCCAGACTCACTAGCATCAGTAACTACTAAAAATAATGGTCTATTGAAGTCAGGTAATTATAATATAGGAGCATGAGTTAAATCATGTCTCAACAAATCAAATGACTTTTGTTGATTGTCAAACCAGTTATACACAATACCTTTCTTTAAGAGTTTTGTCAAAGGTAATGCAAGTAATGAGAAATTCCTCACAAATTTTTGTAAAAGCTAGCAAGACCTAGAAAAGAACATAATTCATGCACATTTTTGGGTATGGGCCAATTTAAGATTGCCTCTATCCTTTTAGGGTCGACTTTAATACATTCTGATGAAATAATATGTCCTAGATATTCAATTTCAGTTTGGAAGAATTCACTCTTTTCTGGATTAGCATATAATTGATTGTCTTTTATTAACCTAAAAACTAAAGACAAATGTTCATAATGCTCATTCTCATTTTTACTGAAAACTAATATGTCATCAAAGAAAACAATGACACAATGCTGATGTTTCAGAAATATGTGATTCATCATACGACTGAATGTAGCTGGTGCATTAGTTAAACCTAAAGGCATAACCAGAAATTCATAGTGTCCAAATTGTGTTCTAAATGCAGTTTTAAATATATCAGATTTGTCCAATCTTACTTGATGATATCTAGATTTAAGATCTATCTTACTGAATATGGCAGATTCTTGTAGCTTATCCATAAGATCATCTACCCTAGGAATCGAGTATCTATTCTTAACAGTAATTTTATTTAGGGTACGATAATCAATGCACATGCGATAAGTATTATTTTTCTTATTCACTAATAAGACAAGTGCACCAAATGGAGAACTACTAGGTCAAATTAACACTATAAGATATAGGCCTTATACCGACATTTAAAGCAACAAAAATGCAAATAACAAAATTTGCCCCTATTGTCACAAAAAGTGTCGTTATTGGCAATGCCATAGAACAGTCGATATCACCGTCGCTATTGACATCGGTATTGGTATCAATACCGATGCTGATAGCAACGGTTTATGACGTATATAACGATCCCAATAACAACGCGAGCAGTAAAATTTGCGACGCTAATAGCGACGGTAACAAGGAATTTTTTTCTTGTGGTAGGGCAGTATGAGAGCCATACAAAATAGTTTTACTTACAAAGTCCTACAAATATATCCTGTGGCCGCCACTCCCAAGATGATGGACCACTCTGGCCTCGAGTCGTGCCCTCGCCGCCTCGCGCTACTGACTCCAACATCCTAGAGAATCTTTAGCCTCCTCCCTCAGTCAGTGCCAGTCATTTGCATCTAACCACTTGGGCTTTGCAGCCCCACTCTTGATTACCTTGCGTACATCAGATCGTCTATGTGACATGTATGCACGCATGCAATCCATCATCCAGCCCATAGAGAATCTATCTACTGCGGTTGGCACTGGAAACTCCTCATGCAAGGATGCTACTATGTAGTCTTTGCTCCCCTCCAGTATGTTCTTCCAATGATCCAAGACGTTGTGCCGAAAAACTTGTTGGCACAACTCTCTCATGCGAGCCATCACCCTCCTCCCCTCATCATTCATGATGATGGCTCTTGACTTACTATCGACTAGATATCCATAACCCCCTAGAGTCTGCCTAAGATGGGTCCTCTCCCATCTGTGTCCACGCTCTTGGGCATATCCAAGAGACCCCTGTGCATCCGGTGTACCAACTGGGATAATATCTCTCGGAGTGGCACCCACAGGGGTACCACCTGCTGACGGCTGAGCAAAAGCCGGGAGTAACTGGAGTAGACGTCCCCACAAGTATGACAAATCCCTGAGGTGACGCAGCTCCATGATGAGATGGAGACACCATGTCCGTGTCTCCAGAGCATCCACCTGAGCTTGAGCCATGCTCTCTGCAAGGGCCATGAGAGCGAGAAGTCGCACCTGTATCTTGTGTCGACTGCAGGCTCATTGCCTTTGTATATCTGCAGCATCCCCCTGATCGTGATGCACTCCCTCCCTCTGGCCCAAGTCGTGAGCGTTGAGCTTGTCTGCTCGAAGCCGAAGCATCCGATCGCGCTGAAACAGATCTAGCAGAGTGTCCTAATGAAGACCGAGACAGCTCTTGGTATGCCATCTCTCTGAATCTCGTGATTTAGTCTCGAGACATGCATGTGAAGATGTCCTGTAACTAATCACCGCTCATCCCTCGACTCATCCTAAAAATGTCACCTGCATAGACAATAAATGATGTTAGAATAATCAATTTAAATCATACAAAGCACAGTAATATAAATCATTTTTAAAAAATCTTACTTAAAATGCATATCTTATGTATCCTTATAAGCAATTGGTCAACGAATTGAGTAAGTGGATGCTCCAAGTATGAAGTATCCTATGGTCCCATATTAATCTCCTGACACAACTCCGCATACACTGGAAGGTCGGTAGACATGTCACCACAAAAGAATGAGTCCACCTCATTCTCAAAGAATTCTTGGACTCCTATATTTCCATCATTGTTAGCCGATGCTGGCTCCAAGCTTTCAACGGCCTCCACCCCTTGCAATATCGACCCCTTTATTTGCATATTATCTTCATCTATGCTCGGAACATCGCTTTGATCATATACTCTCGCACTTCGGGGAGTTGAAGGTATAACATACCACCATCGAGGTTGTTGGGGGTTTGGATAGAAGATTAACTATTCACAAACATGTACAAGAGAGTTCAAACCATTGTGACATAAACCATGTCGTAATACAATTAGCAAGTAAATGAGTCCATGCACCTGTTCACAATGGGCCAGCAACACAAAGGTGTTGCGCAAATCTATCCATTTTTTTTCGGAATCTATTTCGAGAAATCCAGATGGACCTCGTCGAATTGTTGCTCCAGCTCCTCCAAGTACCACTTTGAACCACTGCACATCGAATAGTATCATGGAGAAGCTACGATAATCCATCGTAACAATACTTTGCAAGTTCCCAAAATACTCCATCAAATTCACAACCGTGTTTGGATCCATTGCTCATCGCCGGCTCTCTTGCTCGAACCTTGCTATGATACCACAGTCCATTGTGGAGCGCATTTTGTCAATACGCTCCACGCAAAAATGCCGTCCGTGCGACCACGCTGCACTATATATTTTGTACTGTACATTGAAACACTCAATTTAGATGTCACATATAAAATTTAGATGCGACAAATTCTAAACCCCTCATCACCTTTGGACTACATCCCCTCGAGAATTCCCACTCCTCCATTGAGACCTCTATCCCTTCGCAAGACGCTACGGTCAAAGCTCCATGCAACCATCGCGTTGACATAAACCGCGGCATCTCCTCCATGCCTTCGGGATATCGAATCGATCGATGACGTGTACTTAGGGTTTAAAGATAAATGAGCTATATCTGGCCTTGATAAAGCTTAAACAACCTTGAAGATATCACCTTTAACCATAACACAACTCGATGTTAATACAAGAGAGTTCGAGTGCTGTTTTTTCAAGGCAAGAACCTTCGACTAAAGGCTAACAAGCTAGGACAGCTACCATCCGAGAACTATTAAATATAGATCCAAATTGCATAATTTCTCGCTCCTATCACATAGAAGTGAGATCGAAAAGAACGTATTCCCTATCCCTCGGAGGATATTAGAAATTTTCGCCAACGCAAGAAGGACAAACGCTAAACGTCAAAGATAGGGACTCCACCTTAGCAGATGTCCCGAGCACTCGCCTACACCATTGTTTGAGGCTTATAAATTGAGGAACACTGCTTGTAAAAATATTGTATAACCGCAAACTCATAAAAGAAATGGTAATAATGAATCAGGTTGAACTTTTGGAAGGCGTGCGAAACCACTCCCAGCTGGCTGCCAACCTAGCCAAGGGGGTTCTAAATAGCCTAGATGGGAATGTGGACTGAACCTGCCCACGAGAGTTCTCTCCGCCAATTGGATTGAATGTAGGAGGATGCTTACATGCTGGGGGGGCTCTGGTTGTACGTTCCTTGCCCCTAGGTCCTAGTCAAACAATCTACGTGACTTGAGACTGATTCTGGAGGGCCCCTGTTACTAGTGTAAGGACGGAATCTTGAAGGAAATAAGGGGCATCAGATTGTGGTATTTGTCTCTTTCCAACAAGACTTGTATCTCAGTTAAAATGCTAATACTAAGTTTACTTCAAGGAATCTGTCTGAAATTGTTTTTGTGTCAGTGCCATAATATTACATAAGCAAACCCTATCCCCCCCGAAAGGCTTAATTAAGAAAATTGTTTTTAAATGTCACACATGAATGTGGTGGCTAATTAGATAACTAAAGTACGCTCATTGAGAGAACCGGGTGGGTAAAAACCCCCAACGGGGTCTGTCCTATATGGAAGGGTGGTCCCACAGAACTAGGAGGCTTCTCACAAGATTTTACCATCTTTTAGCCTTTAGGCAGTACGGTTTAGTACCGGATTCATGCCATTTTATGGGACTGGAATGGGATTATGCCCTATGGGTAGAGAGATGGAGCGACACATATCCCTCTCATTTCTCCTTCTTCTTAAACCAAGTGGGGTATGGATCTGCTTTGGATTGGGTAACTCTGTGTAAAGTAGATTGTCCAAGAGACCTTTGACCGCTAGGGACTCAAGCTTCAAGTTGATCCTAGTGGGTTCGGTCGCAAACATTCTGTTGTGAGGCATACTCGACAAGCCCTAGGTGACAAACCCCGTGACATTCCATGGGAGTGCCGAGTGGCGACGCTTAGATTCGTTTCTCGATGGACTGCCAAAATATGCTTGGACAACCAATAGATGGGCACGTTGTATAATGAAATCACCTCCATGACAAGTTTTCTTCAAATATGCACCATGAGCCCAATAATGAGACTTTTTATACCTTGTGTGCTTCACATTTCTAAAGACTCATATTTTTTCAAATACTATGATCCATGAATATATAATATGTATTATAAAGGTATGGAGCATTGACATTAGATTTGGAGTGTCAATGTGATTAAATATGAAAGAATGTGCAAGTAGTAGAGTTGAAGGTGTACCATGTAGTGGGTAATGTTGGTTTTTTCCCATACATTGACACCTACCTTTTTAAAATCATTGGCACTAAATAAAATTAAGCTTGAGTGGAATGATCGATTGATGGTTTTAGCATTATACATACTAACTAGGAAAAAGAATGCCAAACGTCTTTTGCCCACGGGTATTCTTAAGACTAGGATCTCTTTCAAAATTTGTACTACATTTGTAAAAATCATTCCACAAATTTCACTTTAACTTTGACGGCTTACCAATCATATTACTTAGGAATCTCTTTGCCTACATTTTACTCATTGATATTTTTATGCTATGTCATAAGTTTTGTTTGCTATTTTTTATTTTTCATGAAATGAATATGTGCAAATTTAAAATAAATAGGAAACAAATCCAAAATAGTAATACTTAGAAAGTATTGAGATTTTTATTCTCAAAGGAGATGTCTCGATAATACAAATCTAATAAAAATTACTAAAAGTGTTGATTCCTCATGCATAACCATTGCATTGCAAAATTGTCTTTTCTTGACTGAGTGTGAGATATATCCAAGCCATTTAGGTATAAGAATCATAAGGGATTTAAGGTGAGGAAGAGTGAAATAATTATAATGATTTGTGAAACAAGTGTATGATGAAAGCAATGTTCCGAGCTTAGATGAGGACAATATGCAAATGGAGGGGTCGATCTTGCAAGGGGTGGAGGTCAAAGATGGCTTGGAGCGTGTAGAGGAGGCAGAATCCAATAATGATGATGGAAAGACAAGAGGCTAAGAATTCTTTGAGAGTAAGGTGGACTCATCCTTTTGTGGTGACCTATCTATCACTTGCAGCATCCGCCTACTCAATTCGTTAATGATGTGCTTATAAGGATACTCTAGATTATGCATTTTGAGTAACATCATTTTTTAAAGAGTTATATTACAGTGCTTTGCTTGAATCTTTATATTGATTATGCTAGCATCACTTTTTGTCTGTGTAAGTGACCTTTGATGATATTTGGAGAGCATGATGAGCTGAGGGATGAGCGACGAGAAGTTACAAGAGATATTCACACGTATGTCTCCAGATCAGATGGCTCAATTCAGAGATATGGCAGGCCAGGAGGTGTCTCAGACACCTTCAGGCTATTCCATTAGATCTACTTTAGCACGCTCTGATGCTTTGATTTTCAGTAGATGAGGTCGACGCTCCAAACTAGGCCAAGCCAAAGGGACTGGTTTTGCAAGATGGTGTAGAGATGTGGATGCGGTGAGCATGTGGTCAGCTCGAGATACAAGTGCTACTCCTAGCTCTCGTATAGGTTTGAGAGAGAGTGGCAGCTCAAGTGGTTGTTGTGGAGGCACCGATGTAGTATCTCCATCTCGTCATTCTGGTGGAGTTGCATCACCTGTAGGATTTGTCACACCTAGGGAGACATTTACTCTATTGACTCTCTAGCTTTTACTTAACATTCTGCAAATGGCACCCCTATGGGTGCTACTCGGAGATATACCATCCCCATGGGTATACCAAATGTACAGGGGTCTCATGGTTATGCCCAGGAGCGCGATCATAGGTGGGAGAAGACACATCGTAGACATACCCCAGAGGGGTATCGATATCTTCTAGATGAAAGAACAGGAGCCATGATCATGAATGATGAGGGAAGGAGGGTGATGTCTCGTATGAGAGAGTTGTGCCAACAGGTTTTTTGGCACAACGTCTTGGACCATTGGAAGAACATACCCGAGAGGAGCAACGACTACATAGTAGCATCCTTGTATGAGTTTCTAGAACAACCACTACAACAGAAATGAGGCATAGACGTGCATGTTAGACGCGCAAAGTTGGGCGCATCTATCATTGCGTCTATAAGTGCGTGTAAATAGATGCGAATTTTGCGTCTATATATCCGTGCAAATAGATGCCAATATAGACGCGCCAATAGACACACAATTATTTAACCACCTAAAATTGCAATTCACATAATTAAAAAACCAAAGTTAATAATTATTTAACCACCTGAAATTGATTCTTGAGCATGCACCTGTGCGCATGATAAAAACTATAGAATTAAAAATACACATTGAATCATTGAATTAAAAAAATAGAGTTAATAATTACTTTTTCATTGCTCTCTAATGAATGGTAGTTCCTTCAATTGACAAGCATGATATAAGTAATTAGCGGCAAGCGACAAAAACCTTACAATTAGTAGCAAGAATTGCAACATGTATCTCGTAATTTCTCTACTTGAAGATGATAAAAAATACTTCCTTTTTATTATGGAAAATTCAATTTAGCTTTAAACTTGACTATTGATTCTTGAGTATACACGTGTGCACATGATAAAAACCATAGAATTAGGAATACACATTGAATCATTAAGCAAATGAAGTATATTACAGTGAATGATCAATCTCATCTTCAATGAGATCAGCCCTTGCTAAACTATCTACTTCTAGGTCTATGTTACCAAGAGGTAATGAAACAAGTAAGTCTATCCCACTATCAGATGTGTTGCTATATTGCTCAATAACTTCATCAATATCATCGACAATCACATTATTGTCTTCTTCTGCATTTTCTTGAACTTCCTTACGAGGTTCATCTTGTACTATATCACACATATCATCCATTATGGTGTCATCATGCACATCATCATTAATTGTTGGATTGTCATCTACTATCTCCATGTTGGTAATATTACCATATATTGGTTTTGAACAATTAGATATAGGGATGACATACCACCATCGGTTATTGTTTACCATTGGATGATACACAACCTGTATTTGAAAAACAAAAGCAAGAAACTTAAATACTTACTATATTGTGTATATGTATCACATGTATACATATTAAAAAATTAGCCTTTGTATATATACCTGCTCGCATTGTTGAGGTAGTACTAATGTGTTATTCTTGTTTTGGTGAAATTTTGTAGAGTCAATAATTACAAAACCACTTGGATGACGTCTGATTGTGCAATGCTTACCATTTGTTACCACTTCACATCTAGTACATATATAAAGAATCGTCTGAAGTCAAGCTTCAGAATATCTTGGATCAAGCCACAATAACCTTCCATGGTACCATTGGCATCCTCGAAGTGAGCAAGGACACCACAATCTTGGGTATTTCTCTTTTATCTATACGTTGAGTTCAAAGATGTTTACCCTCACACCAAAGTGCATTGAATAATGTGCACTAGTAGTAAAAGATAAAAGATCAAACATGTTAATTATTTATATAAAATAAAACTTATAGAAACAAATTAATTGATAGTATGTCTCGCCTTGATAAGCAACCTCGTGCGTATTCCCACTCTTCTTGAGATATATTAATTTCCTCCTCTTTTTCCATTCTCTCCATTTCCTCATATAACCAATCTATATCAATATGACGTGGGAGCGCATTTAGATGATCTGGAAATGAGACTTTACGTCCATATCTAGAGTGAAATTCTTGTCTTTCGGTTTTTCTTCTTGCCCTTGCTTCATTATATAGTGTCACCCATTTGCTCATTACATCACTGTTGAGCACACAAAAACTATTTAACTTACGAAGTTCTTCTTTTGTTAGCACTTTACTCATTCCTTTTCCTTGAGGTACTATAGAGGTCATCCTCAAGTCTTCATCATCTTTCCATAGTCGTGGTTGAGAGGGATCCACTTCAGCAAGATATTCAAAGATATAAACAAGGGATGATTGCACTAACCAACCCTCAGCCATGCTTCCCTCAGTCCGTGCTTTTTGCCTCACAAAATCTTTCAAGGTTTTCATTAAGTGCTCAAGAAAAAACATCCACCTTACATGAACTGCCCCACAAAGTGCGATCTCATCAATCAAATGTACGAGTAAATGTAATTGAGTAGTCAAAATGGATCGAGGAAAAATTTCCTCCACCAAACAAACCACCTCAATAGATAATACTCGAGCATCTTGCAATGTATTTGGATCAATTTCCTTCGAGCTCACGTACCTGTCAAGATGCATTTGAGAATTGTTTATTTTTGTGTAGAAATTCAAATATATATAATGAAAAAATACAATGTACACACACCTCACAAGCTCTCCCATCTTGTAAATGATATCACGTACATCTTTGGATACACAATGGGATATGCTAGTAGAAAGTACGAACTGAATGTAAACAATATTCATAGAACAAATGATTAGTTGAGGAAAAAGTCATCATACCCCAAAGTTTACACATAGTTACTCCACTAATTACTATATTCATGGTTAGAGATACCCTTACTTGAATCATTTTGTGCCAATCGTGGGACTTCAAACCAGATAGTTTCTCCACACCTCTTTTCTTTTTCTTTATGAAGGCTCCCTTGAGACATCTCATACATCCTGTGGGTGTTCGAAAGCTATATATTTGTTCCTTCACTATTTTTTCATCATTCTTTGACAACATCCAAGGTGCATGGGGTAGCTCAATCCTTGCGTCGATGTTTTGCAGCCTCTCGACGCCCGGGAGGGAGCATCTGAGGATGTGGCACCGCATCCTGCTCAACCACAAAAGGGAGTTTCATGTACGTTGATATATAATTCCCGTAACATAGACTAGAAATCTTAGTGGTTAAAAAAAACAATGCATACCGGTGATTTTTCTCGGTCCCATTCTCGATACAAGCTGAGGTGTGACATTGCGATTCGACATGCTTGAAAAATATACCCTCGACAACGATCACACATGCATTTAATTTTTCGTCGTAGCCATGCATCTCGATTATGAAGACGCAATGTTTCATCCTCACTTGAGGATGTGCTGATTGACTCATCAGCATGCACCGCACTAGGTGATGACGATGACATGATTAAACCTAATTCATGACAATATCAAAATATTTGTCATTCATATGTTTACGTTAGATCTCAATTTTAAATACACAAAAATAATCATAAATACATTAAAACTTATGATAAGAATTCACTATCAAAACTTATCTTAAAAACAAAAAATTATGACAAAGCCTAAATGCGCGTCCATATCCGCGTTTACGTACGTGTCTATATTAGCGTCTATTTTCGCGTCTATGTTCGCGTCTATACTCGCGTCTATCTGAACAATAGACGTGCATATACACGCAAAAATAGACGCACACGTCAAAATTCAAACCATACTTAAATCATTTCTTTTTAAACTGCACCTTTCCTTTCTTGTGTTTTTTGCGGTTCTGAAGCTTGAGTTTAGCTGACATGCAGTCTCTTCATGCCTCACCTAGTCTCTTCATGCCTCACCTCCTCATGACTCACCTCTTCTTTGATTTCAAACACAAAAGAAGGGAAAAAGGAAAGCCAAAGAGAGGAAGAAAGAGAGAACAATAGAGAGGAGAACAAGAAGAAGCAGCAAGCAAGCATCAAGGGAGGATAACTTTCCAAGGAGAGGAAGAAGGAGAAGGAAGAAGCGCCACCACCCGCCACACCAAACACCCAAGGTGAGTCTCTATCTCTCTCTCTCTCTCTCTCTCTCTCTCTCTCTCTCTCTCTCTCTTTGTTTCTCTCTTTCTCTCTCTGCTCTGTCTGTGTATTTAGGATTTCTAATTCCATTATGTATTGCATTTTGTAAATCATCAATGGCGGTCGTCGGGCTAAAATGAGCCGACTGAGCGTGTCTGATAGCACGTCTACATTTCAGTGTAGACACAAGTATAGACGCGAAAAAATGTTTCCTCTCATTGCGTCTGAGGGCGTGTCTTAGAGCGCGTGTGCTGGTGCGTGTGCAAGTCAATCTACACGCGAGGATACACGTGCGCGCAGACTGACTTGGAATTTGCGTCTGTGCTGCATCTTAGATGCGAATATAGACGCGCTAGGTCGACTTTGGGAGCGCGTCTGAGGGTGCATCTAACCTACAATTTAGACGCGGTTATACATGCGCCAGCTCTCCTAGCTCTTATAAAAAATAATATATTTTTGCAATGATGAATGTGACCAATCCCATGTTTGTATTTATTAGTTTTCTTGTTTATGAGAAGCATTAGCACTTAAGTTTTATGCTCAATGTCTAAAGAAAGCTCTTTGAAAATGTAGGTAATATATGATTTTTTGTATGCAAACAAATTTGTCTTTTTCCTGTGTGTTTTTTGCAGATGTTGTATCCTGGTTCATCTAGCAATGACCCGGATTTGGATCGCATGAATGATACATTGGCCTCGTTTGGCAGGGGGTCAATGCATTTTTTGGAGGTTTTTCTAGTAGGGAAGACTTCATGGGAGAGATGACCAGACATCTTGGCCACTCTTCCACAGCGGACGAGGTATTCAGTGTCATGTCTGGAACACCACTGATGTCTTTGCCTGGCACTACATCCCAAACTCCACATGTAGGTACTCCACATGCAGGTACTACACATGCATCACCTGTATGTGCATTGTCAAGATTGTGGGAGAGAAGGAAGGAGTCTCACTTGTAGCTTTCTTGCTTGCACAATGGGGGAATACACACAAGGGTGGAGGCTGAAAACAGTTTTCCTCTTCTTAGTTGTGTAAGCCAAAAAGAACTCTAGTACATAGAAATAGAAGAACCCTATATATGGGTCTCAAACCAAACTCAACTAACTAAGGTGGCATACTAACTGAGCCACGAACTAGAGTAGATAAGGATAGCTATCATGCAGCTATTATTCATGGGCGGTGTATCAACCGCATCTGCAACTGACACGTCGATGACATAAATGCACAATGGTCACCTTGGCATATCACGAGTGGAGCTCGATATCTCAACACTCCCCCTCAAGCTCAATCCCAATTCCTGCATACCAAGCAGGTCTCTGAACTTGCGCAGCTTCTCTGCACCCAATGCCTTCGTGAATATGTCAGCTATCTGATCCTCTGTGCTGACATAAACTAGATCAATAAGACCTAGTAAAACCCTCTCCCGCACATAGTGATAATGCACCTCAATGTGCTTTGTTCTAGCATGATAGACTGGGTTATTTGCCAAGTGTATACTACTCATGTGGTCACAATAAATGACAACTGGCCCATCTGTAGACTGATGCATATCATAAAGTAGCTTATGCAACCAAGCTATCTCACATGCAGCCATTGCTGTACCCCTGTACTCAGCCTCTGTGCTTGACAAGGCAACTGTAGGCTGTTTCTTGCTGCTCCAAGTGACTGCAGCACTCCCAAAAGAGAACACATATCCACTGGTAGATCGTCTATCAGAAATGCTACCAGCCCAATCAGCATCAGTGTATCCATGCAACTGTATCTGAACCCCAGTCTCATAAAATAGTCCATACTGCAATGTGGACTTCACATACCTGAGTATGCATCTAGCCGCATCCAAATGCGGTTTCCTTGGAGCCTGCATAAACTGACTTACCAATCCAATAGCGTAGCTCAAATCTGGCCTGATAATAGTCATATAAATCAAGCTTCCTACTATGCTTCTGTACATAGTAGGGTCTTCCAGAAGCTCACCTGCATCTGCGCTCAGCTTCACATTCTGCTCCAAAGGAACTGAAATAGGCTTACAGCCTGTCATCCCATATTTGGACAGCATGTCCAATCCATACTGCCTCTGCAAGAGCTGTATCCCACTTGGTGATCTAATCACCTCAATGCCCAAGAAATAACGCAGCTCTCCCAAATCCTTCATCTCAAACTTCTGCTTCAATAGCATTTTCACATGAAGGATATCTTCATCACTGTCACCTGTCATAATCAAATCATCAACATAAATGACAAGTAGCATAATACCTTTCTCTGTTTTTCTCACATAAAGTGAGAAATCTGCCTTGGAAATCTGAAAGCCAATAGTGACAAGATACTGTCCTATCTTGTCAGACCATGCTCTAGGTGCTTGCTTCAAACCATACAAGGCTTTCTTCAACCTACAAACAAACTCAGGATTAACAGCATGCACATAACTTGGTGGCTGCTCCATATAGACCTCTTCTTGTAAATCACCATGCAAGAAGGCATTCTTTACATCCATCTGATGTAAGGACCATCCCTTTGATGCAGCCATAGCAATGACTGCTCTTACGGTTGCCATCCTTGCAACCGGACTGAATGTTTCTTCATAGTCAATGCCATATGTTTGTGTATACCCCTTGACTACTAATCTTGCCTTGTATCTGTTCACAGAACCATCTGCATTGTGCTTCACCTTATAAACCCACTTACAGCCAATTGCATTCTTACCTTTAGGCAAAGGTACCAATTCCCATGTAGCATTTGCTTCCAAGGCATCCATTTCTTCATCCTTGGCTTTCTCCCATTTTTCTTTTCCCATGGCTTGCTCAAAAGAAGTGGGTTCTGGTTCCTGTATCACTTTGACCATATATGCATAGTGAATGGCTGTAAATCCATCATATTTCAGTCTATCCACAGGATACCTAGCTCTCGTAGACCTGCGCAAAATAGGTTCACTCCCAGGTGCTCTCAAAACATCCCTAGTCTTCCTTACTCCAGGTGTAACAATAGAAGGAATACCCAACTCATCATTAATGCTGTGTTCTGAACCACTGGATTCACCATCCATATAAGAGTGACCTGCATTCACATCAAACATGGGCTGATCAACCTTCTCTTTTCCTTTTCGTGATACCTGCATACCACTATCTGCATTGCTTTGAGAAGATTCTCCTGATCTCAATCTGCCTGTCCATGGCGAAGAATGTGAACCACTGCTAGAGGACGCTCCAGGTCCACTAATATTTTGTGACTGCTGTTGTGAATTCTCTGCAACATTACCATTTTGTGCATCTACATCATCAATCACATTTACTAGTTTATACCAACTACTCATCTCATCAAGAACAACATCTCTGCTCACTGTAAACTTACGAGTAGAAGGGTTATAGCATCTATACCCTTTTTGCTGCAGAGAGTAACCAATAACGATGCACTTCTCAGCTTTTGGATCCAACTTGGATCTCAACTCATCTGGCACATGTACATAGGCAATGCGATAAAAAATTTTCAAATGAGAAATATCTGGTTTCCTACCAGTATACCTCTCCTCTGGAGTCATCCCATGTATTGCTGTAGTGGGAGTCCTATTCATTATATAGACTGCCGTAGCAACTGCTTCAGTCCAGTAAAAATCTGGCAAGTCTTTTTCGTTGAGCATGGCACGAGATACCTCTCCAATATGCCTGTTTTTCCTTTATGCAACTCCATTTTGTTGTGGGGTATGACTGCATGAATATTGCTGCTTTATGCCATGCTCCTGCAGGAACCTTGCAAACTCATTTGAGAGGTACTCTCCCCCTCCATCTGACCTTAGGCATTTTATTTGCAGGCCTGTTTCTTTTTCAACCATAGCTTTAAGAGTTTTAAAATGCCCAAAAACTTCACTTTTCTTTTTCATAAAATACACCCAAACTTTTCTGCTATAGTCATCAATAAAACTGACAAAATAATGACATCCTCCAAGAGATGCAGCTTTAGTAGTCCACACATCAGAGTGGATTAATTCCAATGGCTTCTCACTCTCTTGAACATGTCTAGGAAATGGTTTCCTTGCGTGTTTCCAAATTGGCAGGCTTCACATACCTTATGCATTTCTGCAACCTTGAATTTAGGCAATCCTGCAACAATATTTTGGGCCTACATTGATTTAAGTTGTTGTACATTAACATGACCAATGCGTTTATGCCAGATATCAATATCTGCAACTACACTGGTCCCATGTGCAAACATTGCTGCACTCAATTCAGACATGTCTGCATCCAACGTAAACATTCTGCCCTTCTTCTTTCCTTTTGCTATCAAGCGACCTTTATTTTTCATATCCTGAACAAAGCATCCATGAGGATTAAATCTGACCTGCAAGCCCTGCTCAACCATTTGACCAACAGAAACCAGATTCTTGGTGATATTCGGGACATGAAATACATCGGACACGTATTTCTTTTTCCCATCCTGCATAGACAAAGGAATTTTTCCAATCTGCACAATAGGATGTGCAGTATCATCGCCAGTCTCCACAAATCCTGGTTTTTCCATTTTCCTTGTATCCTCCATCCATTCTGCATGACCTGTCATGTGGTTTGATGCACCTGAGTCAACATACCATACATCATTGCTTTCTTCTGCACTTGTCACAGAATTGTTCATGTGCTGCACCATAAACAAATGCTCATTTTTGTCATCACCCTGTCTACTAGAAGATGCATAATTCCCTTGTTGCAGTTTTCCATTCATGATGTCATTCTGCTTTTTATAGCAGTCTTTAGCCATATGACCCATTTTACCACAGTAGTAGCATTCAACATTACTGTTTGCATTTTGGCCTCTTTGCCATCCACCACGACCTCTTTGGCTCCCCCTGCCTCTAGAGTTACCATGTCCTCCTCCATAGGACTGGTTTTCTTGAGTTTGCTGCATATTCTGATTTCTACCACGGCCTCCAAATCGGCCTTCTCTACCTCTGCCTCTACCTCTTCCAGCATTTGAATAGAAGACAGCTTCTTTTGAAGTTCCTCCTGAAGAAGATGCACCACCATTTCTCTGCTCCTCAGAAATTAGAAGAGCAATCAACTCCTCAAAATCAGGAAATCTTTCACGGACGGAAATGAATGTTTGGAACTGTGCATAATCCTTTCCTAGACCATTCAAGGTCACAGAAACTAAATCATCATCTTCCACTGACGACCCAATGGAAGCAAGTGCATCTGCAATCTTCTTTACCTTCATGTGGTAGTCGTTGATGCTCATATTTTCTCTTTGCACATTGTGCAACTCTTGCTTGAGCTACATTTTCCTGGCTTGCGTATTTGTGCTATACATTTTTGACAAAGTATCCCATACCTCCTTTGGCGTACTTGCATCCTAAATATGCACAATCATAGAGTCTGAAATACTGATAGACAGCTGATACATAACTTTCCTGGCTCTCTCATGCCATGCTTTAAATGCCTGCATTTGCTGTTGATTGGGAACATCAGGAAGAACTGGTTCTTCTTCATTTCCTGCAACAAATTCCCAATATCCTTTTCCCATAAGGAAATTCGTCATTCTAAACTTCCATGCTTGGAAGTTGTTCTTGTCAAGCTTTTCAGTGACAATCTGTGAAAGAGAATCAGACGCCATTACAGAACACTGCAAAAAATTCTGTCACTGCAAAGAACACAGCTTCAGCCTCACAAGGGCAAATCTGCAAAACTGGCGAAAGTGGTATTTGACCACACAATCACTTCCTAGTGACAATTTTGTATATACAGAAACCAAGGATGATTCTGTAACTCCCAATGTCTCTGCACACGAGCATACGATGCAATATCTGTGGTAACTTTTCACCGACGTGTAGAACAGTGGTCACACAGCATAAAACAGGGCTTTTTCCTGAGTGCGTGCAGAAAACTTCCGCCTCCAAAACAGGCCCTGAAATGGCCTCAAATAAAAAAAACATGGTATCTCAACCTGAGACAATGCACTCTTGCAATTTTCGGCTATGCTACTTGCAGAGATCTGCTCCCAAAACAGAAAATGAAAGCAACACTGCTCCTCTTACCAAAACACCGTGAGCTTGGCTTGCTTTCTTGAGCTCCTTACCATGAACAAGGCTCTGATACCATGTCAAGATTGTGGGAGAGAAGGAAGGAGTCTCACTTGTAGCTTTCTTGCTTGCACAATGGGGGAATACACACAAGGGTGGAGGCTGAAAATAGTTTTCCTCTTCTTAGTTGTGTAAGCCAAAAAGAACTCTAGTACATAGAAATAGAAGAACCCTATATATGGGTCTCAAACCAAACGCAACTAACTAAGGTGGCATACTAACTGAGCCACCAACTAGAGTAGATAAGGATAGCTGTCATGTAGCTATTATTCATGGGCGGTGTATCAACCGCATCTACAACTGACACGTCGGTGACATAAATGCACAACGGTCACCCTGGCATATCACGAGTGGAGCTCGATATCTCAATACGCATCAGCTGAAGCACAAGCATCTGTAGAAGCACGTGCATCCAGTGAGGTAGAGGGTAGTTGATAGAGAGGGAGGAGGGAGAGTCGAGGGGGAGGACGAGGCTTGTGTGGGGGTTGCCTAGGAGGTGGTGAGCGATCACCCTCACCAGTAGATCATGTAGAGGAGGTTGTATGCCAGTACTATAGAGTTACAGATGCTGGTGGCATCTTCCATGATGATGAAGGAAGGGATGTAATGGCGTACATGAGGAGCATCGTGCATGCGACGCATAAAGATTGTTTCATTGCCTTTAAAAATCAAAAAAGCGGCTTGTGGCAGGAGGTGTTGGGAGCAGTCCATAGGAGGTACCCAAATCCTGAGGGTCAGTGATTCTTGGATGATTGGGGAAGCACAAAAGTGAGGGATATGCTTCACAACAAAAGATCCCACCTCATGACACGCGCCAGGGACTCACTGCGGAGGCAAGAGGAGGGGCATGGAGCCTATAGCCAACCACCTATGTGCCACCGCATAGAGTGGAAGAAAACCAAGAAGAAAGCAGCAGAGAAAGTGAAGAGCCGCCACCACGCAGAGGCGCGACGGATCCAAATGGAAACCATGGGATCGTCGCATTACAGATCGGGCGGCAGAGAGTCGTGGGAGGCAGAGTTTGTAAGTATATTTTGATTTTTAGTTTTTTCAAATTTATATTTATTTCAATTCTTTATATAATTTATTCTAATATATTGTGACTCATAATTGTTTGTATATATCATAATTATTTTGCAGACTACTATTGTTGGTAGGATACCTACTCCTAGAGAGGTAGGTTACCATCGAGGCTATAACCGCGCAGCCACATGGCTTCACTTCTATGAGAAGGGTCTCATCACTGAGGACCAATACAACCGGGCCATGAGGATTCGACAACCAGAGGAGGTATGTTTTTCTTACTTTCCTATTAAAAGTATAGCTAATTATAACTTTTTCTCCACCATGTCTATGTAAGCAACCTTGATCTTTTGTGTGTGTAGGCGAACCCGGATGTGGAGCATAGCGAGGAGGGGGATAGCGACGCTAGTAGCCATGGTAGTACTAGCGAAGATGTTTCTTCTTCAAATTCGTAGGGGAGCACCATACCTCCTCATGAGGCCTTGTTTTCTTATATATGTATGATCCATCTTTGAGCCTACTGCTTGCGGCGAGGCTTTATGTCGCAAGCACTTAAACTTCCCATGTAAATGCTTTTGATCTATAATGAATACATGGACTTTTATTTTCAATTCTCGTGTCCGTAAGATACATTGTCTTTTTTCCAAATGCACAATCTGATGTATGGGAGGGGGAAAAAAAAACTAGAGAGCATCTTTTAAAAAAAAATGAGATTTTTTGTTTTCCATTCGCGTCTACCAGTGCTTGTAAAAGCACGTCTATAAGTGTGTCTATATGCCCGTCTAGCTCCCAAATAGATGCGCTAATAGACGCGTAAAATGAATTAAATAAATAGCAATTTTGGTTTATTATGCGCATGTATATGTGCGTCTATTTTTGCATGTAAATTCGTTCATACATGCGATTATAGACGCGAAATGGTAGACGCGCAAATAGACGGGCAGATAGACGTGCCCGTAAGATTTTCTCTATATTCAAAAATCGCGTCTAAAAGTACGTCTATGAGACCTTTTTGTTGTAGTGAACCCACCACGATAGAGAGGTTTTATATATGTTGAATGATGGAGTGCATGCGTGCATACATGTCACACAAATGATTAGACACATGTAAGGCACTCAAGAGTGGTGCCTCAAAGCTTGAGTGGCTAGACACAAATTGCTGACAAAGACTCAGGGAGCAGGCTATAGATTCTCCAGGAGGTTGGCGATAGTAGCAGGAGATAGCAGGCCATAACCATTAGGGCCAAAAACGTTTCAAAAATGGCACTTGTAAGAAAATGATTAAGTTACTAATTAGTTGAGGTTTTAAAATAATGAACCCTCCAAATTTGGCCATTCAGACGTGATTAATGAGAGAATTTATTATTCATTTAAGAGGTCAGCCATTAAATGCCTAAGGACGTTAACTCATGTCAGAGGTCACTTTTCGGCCATTATTTTTTCTTTTTGAATATTCTACTATCATGTTTCCCACCAAATCACGCTTCATTTTTTCATCTGCATTCATTTGAATCATCGTTCTCTCCTCTTCACTTTATTTCTTAGTTCTTAAAGCAAATTTTACTCTGTCGTAAAATTTCTCACCAAAATCACGTTTGGTTCTTACCAACAGTCTGCATTGGTCTCCAATCGTCTCCTTTCACAAAATCTTGAGAAGGTGATCAACAATCAAAAGAGTCTCTACACATAGGATCAATACCACTTACTTGCCAATTGAGCTATAGAGATATGGTCCTCCATGGACCTGAGACGAGATCATCTCGTTAGTTTTTAGGAGACCCAACTAGGTTGGGACATCCAAGCCGCATCTTTACTTTGACCCCTAAGACATCCATTCTGTAAGATTTTGTTTCAACTAAATCCATGCTTTTTCTTCAATCTCTTCAATTTGATTCATAAGAAAATGGGTAAAAGAGTCCCATGGTATTGATACAAATTGGTAGGGATAGATATATTAAGGATAATCCTTAAGCTAATAGAATAGAAAGTGAAAATTTTCACCTTGATCTTGACACTTAAAAATAGAATATCTTCATTATACAGTGTTGTAATATCAACTTTTTAGCAAGCACTAATGAATAAGACAATGATAATATATTATAATTAGAAGAAATGAAGTACTTTGATTTCTGGGAGATAAAAATATTTACCTAGTAATAGATTAAAAACGTTTATTATTCAACTTTTAGTCTCTTAAAATATAAAAAACATTAAACAAGTAATAGATAGAAGTATTAGTGATATTGTGTATCATATCAACTTTAGGACTAAGACGATTTTATGTGTGCAGGATGCTTCGAAGAATATAAAGAATACAACTTCTTACTTGATATTAGCTCTTGGGATTCTCATCATACCCTCAACTATGATTAGCACTATGGGGTTTCAAGTTTCAATATCCTCAATTGTGATTCTTATTAGCACTATCAGATTTCAATACCTAAATGGTGGCTTGATGTCGTAGGATGATACTACTCATGCTATCATATCCTAGCAAATCTCTTAAGATCTCTTCCCTTGATTTGTAAGAAGAAATAGAAAGGACTTGACTCTATTTCTTTCTCTCAGGACTCTGTTCTAATGCAGACTGATTTTATAATTGAAAGCATCACTACATTATTGATGCTTTATCCTTGTATATCTTTTTTCAAATGTAATATATCTCAATTTCACCAAAAAAATGACCATCAAAATAATCTTTGTGATTATAGATCTCATTTACTCTATAGCATTCATGATCTTATTTATTTTTTAAAAATAGTTTAAAGAGTATTATATGATGTTATACAAAGTTTTCTACATGAAATAACATGAACTTTTGACAAGTCAATGAAGTTAGATAAATAAATTATTAATGGAGTCATTTATATAATAATATAAACTATTGATAAATCAATGGAGTTGAATAAATAAGTCACTAATAGTCAAATTCTTATATGAAACCCATGATAATAGATATAATTATTCAATATCTCTTCAATCTTTTTCTATAGCTCAAAAGGATAGAATATACTATTTACTAAAGATAAACTATATTTCATAACTCTTCAAGAAGATACTCTCTCTAAAATAAAAATATTTTAGTGAATTGATAGAATGATTAGTAAATAATTTATTAAAAATATATATTATCTCAAAAATATATAACTATTCATATCTCTTATATATTTTTAAAGTGCTTAAAGAAGATAAAATATCTATAACAAATATATACTAATGCAATATCTATTCAAAAAGATAGTCTATTTTGGATCCAAATTATGTAATGATAGGTAGAAAAAAAAGTAAAGGAATAGCCCAAAAAATTTTAAGCTTTAGGATAATAGTCACATGTGACTCTTTGATAATGTTATAATCTTTATTTTTAATAAGACCTTACACCTATTTTAAAAATCCAAAAAAAATCATAAAAGCATTATACACTAAAAAATTTTTGGAAAGTTTTTAAGAATTTTCTGAGCTCATTTGTTATTTTAAAGCTATTTTAAGAAAAAAAGGTGAAGAGGATCCTCCTTATATGTTGTAAGGGATAAGGGAAGCTGAGTGTGAATGGTCTTGAGGGGAAGGGGAAACCCTAACCACAAAAAAACACAAAAAAAGGCCATCATGATATGCCATGAATAGGAGGGTTGGGTGATCACCCACCAACCCCCCTATTCATACCATATCATGATGGCCCAACCCCCCTATTCATGCCATATCATGATGGCCTATTTTTTTGTGGCCTTGAGGAGAAGGGAAAACCCTAACCCCAAAAAAGTATTAAAAAGTCACAAAAAATGGGCCATCATGATATGGCGTGAATAGAGGGGTTGGGTCATCACGCAACCCCCCCCATTCACGCCATATCATGATGGCTTTTTTTGTGATTTCTTTGTGCTTTTTTTGGGTTAGAGTTTCCCCTTTCCCTCAAGACCATTCCCACTCAGCTCCTCTTATCCTCTCTAGCATTAGAAAGATTCATATGTATACACTCTCAATACCTCGTCCCCTTCCCCCCCCTCCTCCTCCCTCAATGCCATATTGGATTACAAAGCATGACAAGATGCTCCCCCTTAATCCACAAAAATATGCCTTTATAAATCAAGCTATAATAAAATTCAATGTATATTCTTTCTCCTTGACTTGGAAGGCTCACTTCCTTGAGCAGAAGAGGATCTAGATTGATTTGTTGGTTAATTAAGTACTCTAGGGGAGATTGGAACCTTAACAGTTGTCTGCTTTGTCCTTGTCATCATTGTTGCACTTGAGAAAATGACACAAAGAGTAAAAAAAAACTATTTACTAGTATGGTCGATACGACATGGAGAGGATCAGTTGATATGATACAAGAGCAGTAAAGCCAAATTTTCACAGGGTCATATTCACACTGTATCGTGGAGCAGCTCATACGGTGCGAGCATGGCAAAGCATAATGTTTGGTACTATACTTCTCGCTCCGTATCTTGGATGACTTGATACGGCACAAGAGTGGCACAACAAAATCTCCTTAGGGATCCTCCTCGCTCTGTATCATGAAGGAGTAAACATACGCATGCAAAGTATACCCCTCTCCCCTGTAATGACTTATTTTTTGTGAGACTTTAAACCCATTAATTTTAAAAAAAAAACAACCCATAAGGTTATAAGGCTATTAAAAAAAATTAGAAAATTTTAAAGATTTTTTTGAGCTCGTTTGCTATTTTTAAACTATTTTTTAGAAAAAAAGGCCTAAAAATGATTTAAAAATCACAAAAAAATCACCCCAAAATAGCATATCATGATATGGTACAAAAAAGAGGTGTTCAAGATGCGTGCAAAAAAGTGGTGTTCGAGGACCTTGAACACCCCTTTTCCATGCCGTATCATGATATGCTATTTTTGGGTATTTTTTTGGTGATTTTTTATCATTTTTAGATATTTTTTACTAAAAATAGTTTTAAAATAGCAAACGAGCTGAAAAAAATCTTTAAAATTTTTTGAAAATTTTTCAGAGCCTAATAACCTTATTGAAAAATTTTGAAATTTTTTTGATGGGTTTAAGGTCTCACAAAAAATAAGTCATTACAAGGGGTTGTACTTTGCACGTACATGTTTACTTCTCCACGATATGGAGCGAGGACTCCTCCTACGAAGATTTCTTTGTGCCACTCTCGCACCATATCAGGTCATCCACGATATGGAGCGAGAAGTATAGTACCTAACATTATGCTTTGCCACGCTCGTGACGTATCAGCTGCTCTATGATACGACACGAATAGGACCTTGTGAAGATTTGGCTTTGCTTCTCTCCCATCGTATCAACTTATCCTCACCATGTCGTATCGATCATACCAGCGAATAGTTTTTTATTACTCTTCCTATCATTTTCTCAAGCAGTAGTAATGACAAGGACAAAGCAGACAACTGCCAAGGTTCCAATCTCCCCTAGAGTACTTGATCAGCCAACAAATCAAGGATATTTCTGATAGATTTTCAAGAATGTTGACTAAAACTGGCCTGCAAAAGAAATGGTATCTTGCAGTGATTCTTTCTCTTTAGGAGGCAGTTGAAGACTTTGTTATTGACTTTATGAATTATACTTACATTGTTGTTGCTCATGCTCATAAGATCACCCTAATGAACAAAGATTTTAATATGATTAGCAAAATGAGGTACTAAGGATGATGTTTGCAAGAGAAAAATTGATGTACTTGGACCTGTTAATTATAAGAAAATGGGTGAGGTGTATAGGCAAATGGTTATCAATGTTTCTTGCACTTCTAAGGAAGAGGACCATCTTAGCATATCTCATGAGGACAAGTCCATGCTAGTTGTAAAAAGGATATTTAGTTGTTAGATTCTGTAGTTTATTGTTGCATAAGGTAAGGCATTTTGACTCTAAAATTTTTTAGTATATAGAATGATTGTGCTATTGATTGCAAATAACACGCCTTTATTTTTACTATTAGCTTTAGGACACTGATTGCATCTCTTAGCCAATAAATCTCTAAAATTATGTGTATTGTTGATCCACTATTATCAATGGAAGTTTTTAAATATTTGGTTTAAATATAGCAATTTCTTTCAAATCTTTTGATACCATCACAACTACCATATTTTTTTTCATTACATCGGATACACTCACTAGAGAAATTATCATCATGAACTCTCTAAGTGGTATCCATGGCCAAGGAAGAATGTGGGTTGAATGGAATATTGCTTGCTTTTTGGTTAATTATTTATTTTATTTGATTGTCTATTTTAGTTACATGTTTCCATTTCCAGTGTTGGCAGGCTCGTGACTACCTTCTTGGAGAGGTGTGCCAAGGTTTGGTATTTGTGCGGCAGTGCTAGGCAAAGATGTGATAGGTGTCCTATACATCACACTGAAAACCTCCTCTACAGTGGGAGGGCGACCAAGATAATTGGTCATCTCCCCCATGATTTGCTCCTTATTTGGAAAACCTCCCAAAAAGCTACTAACACCTCTAGGAAACTCCGCTAAGGTGTTTTTCATGTGTTCCAACTCAGGATCAGTGCTGGAAGATCTAGGATTCCACATCTACACAAGAAAAATCATATTACCTTGTGCAGATAAAACATATTACATGCTGCGTCTATATCTGTGTCTCTGTGTGTGTTTGTCAGCGCATCTATTTTTGTGTCTATACCTGTGTCTACACTGTTATTTGGACGCGCTAACAGATGTGCACAGTCAGACCATTTTTTTAAAACTTGGTTTAAAAATGCGCAAAAAAACCTCCATAGATGACAATCTATAGCATGTAAAGAGAGAGAGAGAGAGAGAGAGAGAGACAAACAGATAGAGAAAGCAAACAAGATTGAGAGAGAGACAAGATAGAGAAAGCATCCAAGTGTAATTATGTCATATATACATCCAATCATGCCCTATACATGCATACAAATATACATCCAATCATGCCCTATACATGCATACATGCCACATAGATGATTAGATGCACGCAAGGCAATCAGGACTGGCACCTTAAAGTTGGAGTGGTTCGACAGAGAGAATTGGTGGATACTCAAGGATACGAAAGAGATAGAGAAAGGCATATTATCCATCAATCAATCAAAGATATGTACATGAAGTGACTTGATATAGTAATTAGAGTATCGTCATTTTTAGGATGCTCCATTGACTTCAGCAAGTTCCCATAACAGTGATCTATTTTAGTCATCAACACGTGGACACACTGGCTAAAGATGATGAAAAGAGGACATGTGCACATTGGCTACATGTGATCCACCTTATCTAAAATTATATGTGAGCTATAAGTGCACCTTGACATGATTGGAATAGCTTGCACATGCACAAGCCAAGTGATTTACATCAAGCTACTCATGCTATGAATTGGCATGCATGTCTTGCTTTTGCTTTGATTGTATTGATTGTGATGTATATTCCTCGAGAATAATGAGAATTAAGGGACTACCCTAAAAAGTGAGGTACTCCCTTGAATCACTAATGAAGCTTTGATTTATAAGTTTATGCATGGCTAGGTTAAGTGCACAACAAATGAGACATGTGAGTGTATTAATCAGTTATCTCTCTCTCTCTCTCTCTCTCTCTCTCCATATATATATATATATATATATATTGCACATGCACAAGTCAACCTTTGATCTATAAGTTTTAGCCATGGCTAGGTTAAGTGCACAACATATGTGACATGTGCATGTATCGATCACTTCTCTCTCTCTCTCTATTGCACATGCACAAGTCAATTTATTTGCATCATTCTACTCACGCTATGAATTGGCATGCATGTCTTGCTTTTGCTTTTATTGTATTGATTGTGTTGCATATTTGTTGAGATTAATGAGAGTCGGGGGACTACCCTAAAAAGTTAGGATACTCTCTTAAATCACCAACTAACCTTTGATCTATAATTTTATGCATGGCTAGGTTAAGTGCACAACAGATGCAACATGTGCATGTATCGATCACTTCTCTCTCTCTCTCTCTTTCTCTCTCTCTCTCTCTCTCTCTCTCTCTCTCTCTCTCTCTCTCTTGCACATGCAGAAGTCAACCTTTGATCTATAAGTTAGGCATGGCTAGGTTAAGTGCACAATAGATGCAACATGTGTATGTATCAATCACTTCTCTGATAATTATGTCGTATATACATCCAATCATGCCCTATCCAATCACATTTTTATAGGGCATGATTGGATGTATATAGGGCATGAAATCACATATATATAATTAGCTTTGAATGATTGGATGTATATTTTTAATACTCAGAAAGAAGTAAAGTTGGTAATGTATATCATGTCCTATACATGTATGCCCTATACATGCATGTATATCATGTCCTTATGATCCATGTGTAATTATGTCGTATATACATCCAATCATGCCCTATCCAATCACATTTGTATAGGGCATGATTGGATGTATATAGGGCATGAAATCACATTTATATAATTAGCTTTGAATGATTGGATGTATATTTGTAATACTCAGAAAGAAGTAAAGTTGGTAATGTATTCAAACAGATACTAGTTGTTAAGAGGTTTGGTCATATTTAGGGACTTTATGAGAAATGAAAAATATATGCCTTTATTTTTGCATCTATAGGCGCATTTATAAACGCGGATATATAGACGCATTCTATATACTACCGTAAATAGACGCTTTGATACACGCGCTTATAAACGCGCCCGGTTTTTTGCGTATATAGTGCGCATCTATAGGGTCTTTCTCTTGTAGTGGTAATTGTTAGCATTGCAATGCACCCATCCACTAGCCCCAGAGAAGCTCACAGTTCTGTTTCACTTGTGGGTTGTTATAGAAGGTTCATCAATGCTCTAGCTAAGAATTCATTTCCCTTGATGAATCTTCTGCTACTACATAGCCATATTTTTGAGTGGAGTAAACCATGCAAAGTAGCACTTGAGGAGACTACGATGGAATGATCTAAAATCCAATATTAAAAGCTCAAAAAAGAGGGGGTGGTTTTCTATATCTTCAGAATTGCAACAAGACGTAGTATCACTTTAGGCTATTCCAAATTTGGGAAGTCTAGCTATATTATCCCATTACTTTTGCAAGCTATAAGTTGGGTGTTTCAAAGCTTCATCATAGTTATTTAGAGAATGTTTTCTTGGCTATGATATTCACTACCAAGAAGTTTAGACATCACATTCTTTATAAGAAGGTGGTGTTTTTCATCAAGGCAGAGGGCTTACACCTATTATTAAGTAAGCTTCAATCAGTTGATCTCCTAGCCAGGTGGTTAATATTTGTGCAAGAGTTTGACTATGAGATTTGGAGCAAGCCTCTAAAACTACAAGGAATTGTTGAATGCTTAGTAGATTTTGGTGAGCCTAAGGAAGATGGATTAATATTAGTGACTGTGAGGATCTATGTATGATTGTTATAGCCTCAATTTTGTCATGGTATACTTCTATTATACATTATCTATCCACAAAAAACCCAATTAAAAACTTTTCTAAGTCTAAAAAGAGGAAGATTAAGAAACAAGCACTTCGCTTTTCTTTAATAGCCAGTATCTTGTATAGAAAGAGAGTGGATAAGATGTATCATCATTGCATGGTGCTTGATGAAATGTCATTCATTTTAGAAGAGTGCTATGATTCAGCGTTTGAGGGTCATTTTGATAGATTACTTATTGTCTAGAAGGCTTTGCATGTAGAATATTGGTGGCTTCCAAGAGTCTTTAGACTATGTAAGCATTATCAGTCTATCAAAGGCACAATTCCATGGAAAATCATAAGTGGCTGCTTAGTCCCATTTTAGTAACCTTGCCCTTTGAAACATGGGGCATTGATTTTGTTAGATCTATGCATCCTATGTATAAAATATGAAAGTATTACATTATTGTGATAATAGATTGCTTTAGGAATGGTTTGAAGCATGTGCTAATGAAGGATAATACCAAGGAAATGATCAATTTCATGCTATACCATATCACTTACTATTTTGGTATATCCAAAAAGCTTGTGTTTGACCGTGGGATACACTTTTTCAATAAGGTCACATAAACCTTGATTTAAGATCTAAAAATCAAGCTAATAAAGCTACACCTTATAATCCCCGAGTGAAAAAATAAAAAATAAATGATGAAAATACCATAGGATTTTTTTAGATAATTTATATATATATTACATTCTCTTACATTCTATATTTTGAATTATTTAGTGGTTTTATTTTTCTACTTTTCAAAATTGTATTAAAAGAATTCAATGGATTTTTAAAAACTAAAACTCTAATTCCATGGCCTATAAAAAACATTTACTTGGTCTTACTTTGATTTTTCAACTCTTTAATCACTTCTCCTCTCCCAAGAACCCTTGCACTTACTTCTTCACCCCTTCTTACACAATGGATTATGCTATTTATAGCTTCATGCAATTTCTTTAGGGCACGAAATTCGTCGAGAGATCAGATTTTTACAAGATGTTTTGTCCCAATATCAAGTATTATGATATGGTATTTTAGCATGGACCAAGCCCACAATACCCTATCAACTACATGAATACATACTTTAACGAGAATATATTGTTGAGTTTAAGGATTCGGGCGAGGAATGGGTGCCATGTAATCTCTTGAAGTACATCAATGGCATGGAGACATTTGGAAATGACTAGGACGTTTTCATGAAAATCTCATCCCTGCCTACTTCAAGCATCACACTCCTTGATAGGCTAAGTAATACGGCTTTGATTAGTATGGCACTCACTATCTCTCATGGACTACCACTTTTGTTTTATTACTCAATGAAGGTGAGGACTCAGGAGTGATCATAGTGAATGCTGAAGAGTATGTGGGAAGCTTACTAAAGGATGTCCCTGATGCAAAGCCTTCACTTGTGGACAATGCTAGAGAGAAAGCAGAAGTTGCAGAAGAGATAAAAACTCTAGAGCTTATGGTCGATAGAGCTATAGTTATTGTGAATAGCACCTTAAAAAGGTGGCTTAGGTGAGTAGGAGGCTACACCCTCCACTGTCGATATAGACTATTGCGTGGAATTGGCAAAGCATGCCAAGATTGGCACCCAAGAGTTTGAGGCAATGTAGGCCAGCTTGGTGGTAGGACAAGTGCCTCTAAAAGAGCAGCAAGCCTGCCCAACCAACAAGTCCAAGTCAAGTATGGACTTGACTAAACCCTCAATGGTTACCATTGATATATCGAGCAACAAGTAAGTGTATCAATAGTATATCTAGACACTTTATTTTACTATGTATACTATTTTAAGCTAATTTCATGTCAATGTAGACTATGCTCGACATCATTGATTTTTCAACTTGCCAAAAGGGCCAGGGAGCATTCAGAGGATGCCTTCATAGGGTACTACATTAGCTAGATTCCTATTGCTAACACAACCATTTTCCATACCATCTTCATCCTAGATGGATTGATTCAACTCTCTAATCCTCAAGGCCATATCAAAAGTACTGTGTGCATCCACCATCACCTTGAATGCACACAAGATTATTATTGTTAAAATGGAGTTAATGAAGCATGTTTTTTATACATGCCTAGCGGAAGGATACTACATACCATGGGGATTGGCAAAACTATAGGAGCCAATCAAGCTACCATGCAGGCAAGTGTCAAGGTAGGGTTGCTACCAAAGACCAAGAAGAGATGGAAGCAGGTCCATGACAGAATCAAAAGGTAGGGTTGCTACGAAAGACCAAGAATACATGGAAGCAGGTCCATGACAGAATTAAAAGTTTGAAGATGGTATAAAATTTATATTGAGCTTTAAGTATCTAGGCATAGTCCTATAAACAAAAAGTCATTTGTACTTTGCAGTATAATACAAATATATTTTTCTTGCAATCTATCTCTCAAGCATATTGTCTATTTTTTAGCATTCAACTATGATAAGATTAAAGGATTTTATGAATTGACATTATGTGATATCGATGTTAATATTTTCAAAGTACAACAAATGAAAATAATATAATTAAAATTTTACTAATGGTTTGACAAACTAGAGTGCTTAGGTCTGGTTCAACAATCCCAAAAATGCCATTAGAAAGGTGATCTAGGCGCTGTGCAAGTAGCTGTGGTGGATGGTATGATATATGAATGGGTGGGATGACACTACCTTGATTACCTTTTGGATGAAAATTTTGTGCTTTTTTGGCCAAAACTAAGCACTCTAGCCTATCACACCACAAACTTTTGATCCAATTTTTTTTTTAAATTTACCATGTACCTCATCACTTATATTACGCATGTTAACTTGTCATTCAACAAGCAAAAATGTTAACTAGATTATTGACTTGATAATCGATTGCTTGTTTTACTTTATCGTCAAGTTTTCAATTCATATTATAAATTTAATCATTACAACATCATACACAAATATAAAATGGGACATTCGAGGCACAATAAGAAGCAAATTTTTTTCATTACATATCAAAGTTCACAAACATTACATTACAATGAGTTACAAAAACTCTAGGCCCTTGGCAACTCTAATCTTTCTCCCCTCTTATCGATGTAGCTAGCGCATGTCTCGCTACACATGATGGTCACTCTTGTAACATGAATGGTACATAAATATGCATCCTCAAAAAGGACAATAAGGTGCCCTTCTACAGCTTCGTGGATAGCCTCCATTACAATCCCTTACATGTGGAATTGATATACATGAGAGTGAAGGAATCAATAAACGTGTAAAGGGCACCTTATTGATCAGTAAGTCCATACTAGTACTTGCGGATCTCCCTAAGAGCTACCAAGCAATGGTTCTTCCTCCCCTTTAGCCTTTGCCTTCGGACTCATTTGGCTAGACCTCACTGTGGTTGGCATTATTATGCTTGTTGGGCTTGAGGTTGGGGCTTGGGTGTGGGTTTCTTAATAGGGTTTGGTTCTAGAGCAAGGAAAAGGGGTACCAGAGGAGTAGGAGAAAGTTGTGTAGCTCATTTTGTTTTTATGTCGGGCATCACATAAGGTGCTTACCACCTATTGAGTGCCCCTCGCTTGCATCTCCACTAGCCTCATGCCAATCTATCTTATCTTGGGACCTATTGATGTTGTCATAAATGTTGTCCTCATTATCATTGTTTCCACCTTTTTGATCTATAGAGGCATCATCCTCATTTTTCTCTAGCCCATTGTTAGCTTTCACATCATCAGCTACTTCTTCCTATTCAGAAGAGTCTTCTTGTTCTTGAGCTCTTTTCAAAGTCTCCAAGGCTGATTGAGGAAGGGTCTTCAAGCCTTTGGATGGATTGGGGGGAGAAAAGGACATGGAGATGATGAGGTTGTGCTACTATTGGAGTCATTGTGTCAACTCAAATTAGGGATCTCTTTGCCTTGGCACAATGGAGAAGTAAAAACTTGTCCTTAGCCTTAGCCTAGTAGTGGATGTCATTGTGTAGTTTCTTGGTGCGGGCCATGAGGTTGATTAGAAGAGATAAATAGAAGACATTAATAGAAGTATGAAGCAGGAAATGAACTAAAAACCCTCTATTTATATAAAAACTAGTATTAGGGTTTAAGGAGGATTCACATGTTGTTTTACATAAATTCCCATTTTGACCCTTCTCTTCTCCTTATCATATGCCATGCTATATTTGTATTCACTACAAATATATTTCACCATTTTTCTTATTATGCATGTGGATTTGTTGCTTAAGAGATTTAGCAAATGCAGTAGTCTTAGCATTCTCCAGTGTGATGGAGCAATCAAAGGTGCGTATATAAAATAAATCGAATATTTCTAAAAGGTCACTTTTCTTAATGTGTAATATTTCCCTCCCTCCCGCCATATGACACTCCCTGTAATTAATGAGAAGTTTTTTTAAAAAATTAGTGTCTCCCTTACTCACACCGCCAACTGGCAGACGAAAGGGGGGGTTTTCCATGTGAGGACAAGCAAGTGTGGGGGAGCTCAAGCTGCAAGAGGACGGGCTACTGTGCTTGACGTGACGACAGGGAGCGGGAAGGCATTGACCATACCATGCATGGCAGCCATCCACTTGGCCACCCTGATGGGGATAAGGGGGGGGGCCTCCATACCATGCGATCCCGCCCCCCCCATACCACTATAAAAGGCCTTAGGCAAAAGAAGGAGGGGCATTAGAATTGCTACTCTTTCGTGATGTCCCGTTGGTGAGAGAGAGTGTGTGTGTGATATAAAAGAGAAAGAGAGAGTGTGTGTGTGTGTGAGAAAAGAGAGACAGAGAGATAGATAGATAGAGAGAGAGAGAGAGAGAGAGAGAGAGAGAGAGAGGAAAATTTTCCCTTGGAGGCTTCGGAGCTTTCCCTTTCTTTTTTCCCCACTCTCCGAGAGGGTTCTGACGAGTGCTTTCCTTGCCTAGGTACGTAGATGTGAAGAAAAATCTGGATTATACGATTAATCCCAAGCAAGGTCCAATCGAGTGTGAATCTTGCTTCAACCAATGGAGCTATGGGTCAAGGAGCTGCAATACTTGGTAACCAGGTGTGTCCCATAAATCCTGCTTAGATGGGAACTCTTAAAAATGTAGATCAACTTGATTGGGAAGGGAGAAGTGTTTTGGTAAAAATCTATGATAACTAACCAACAATTAGGTTGCATTATTCAATCATGTTGGAAATTGTGTTTTATTGTACTCTGGCATGTTTAGAACGAACAACTTGCACAAAAGAATTCGCATTTATGCAAGCTAAAATCAAGGACATTATTGATTGTCTTCATAGTGCATTAGATTTATGCACTACCACTAGCATGTTGGACAGATAAAAGAAATTGAAAAATGTGTTATCGTGACAATAAAGCATATTCATCATTATGACAAAATCCTACTTTTTGCATTGCAAAATTTGTGAAATTGAAAAGGTAGGAGTAAAGGCTTGAATCAAGTCCACGAGGATTGTGAGTTGCTACGATAATGGTTAAGTATGTTTAGGTCACCGCAATACTAAGCCAGGTATTCAGCTCCTATAAACCTTTTGGGAGAAGTAGCTTGCACTTGCATTGCGCCTGATGACTTTGTCCTCCTCACTCAAAAGAAAAATACAAGTCTCTATTTATGATTTGCATAAGTGCCTTGAAATGAATTCCCAAGAGTAGAACTCTGCATTGCATCATCATCTTAAGAAGGACTCACATCTAGATTGCGTGATATCATGGACGGTTTCAGCTGCACTGCTAGGAATTCATCTTAAAGATAGTTAAAGGTTGTGCACATGAAGGGCTAAACTTAATTGCTTAGGGCGGTTCAATGAGATGAATCCTACATATGCAAGGATATCGACTTATTTAGGGTTTAAAGGTAAATGAGCCAAACTATTTTTACATTAATGGGAGGACCTTAAGACAAGTAAAACACTCATTGGTCTCTATTCTAAATCTGGCATCGATAAAGTTGAAACAACCTTGAAGATATCACATTTAACCATGACACAACTCGATGTTCATACAAGAGAGTTCAGGTGTCGTTTTTCCAAGACAAGAACCCTGGACTAAAGGCTAGCAAGCTAAGACAGCCTACCATCGGATATAGATCCAAATTGCATAATTTCTCACTCCTATCATATAGGAGTGGGGTTGGAAAGAAGGCATTCCCTATCCCTCACAGGATATTGGAAATTACTGCCAATGCAAAAAGGACAAATTCGAAACATCAAAGATAGGGACTCCACCTTAGCAAATGTCCCGAGCACTCACCTACACTATTGTTTGTGCATACAAATTGAGGGAAACCACTTGTAAAAAGATTGTATATTCCCAAAATCATAAAAGAAATGGTAATAATGAATCAGGTTGAATCGAACTTGCCATGAGAGGTTTCTCTGCAAGGGTTGGATTGAATATAGAAGCACGCTTGGATGCCGGGGGGACTCTGGCTTTGTAAGTTCCCTACCTTTGGGTCCTATTCCAATGATCTGCATGACTCGAGATAGATTCTCAAGGGCCTTTATTACTAGTGCATGGTCAGAATCTTGGAGGAAATAAGGCATTGTCGGAGGGGTTTTTGTCAAAAGGTTGAATCCATCGGGGATCAGAAGTAGAAGGAAGTAGATATAGGAGATGGAAGAGAAGATAGAGAATACCCAAGTGGTAAACACTGCAAAAAAAATCACAATGAATTGAATCAATATGTATTGAAAGAACCAGGAATCTTCACACTACTCAGAAGCAATCTTCAGGCATTAGATTTCCCGGAACTCCTTCATATGAAAAAACGTGAGTCAAAATTACAGTTTCCTCTCTACTGCTCAAAACCCAAATCCGATGGCTCCATTGGCTCCGAAAGGGGGGTAAAACCGCAGGATACCTGATCATGGATATCCCAGATCACTCCATCTTCTCCTTTCAGTTCAATCTGCAATTTTGAGCCTGTTTGCAGCGACCGCGACGCGCACGATTTTGTCAATCTGTCTTTTTTATGAAAAATCTCCTAATTGGCTGAAAAAGAAACTAGCTTTTTGCATGCCATCCTAATCTAGAAGCTTTTTCTAACTTTTTCGGATATTCATATTTTGCACCAACTTTTACAAAATATCACTGGAGATTGTATTCGAAGTGTTACAACTATATATACCATCTCTCACTTGACTTGGGTCTCACCTATATATACTAACTCTACATCAATATGAATCATTATTTGGGAGCATGTCTTGTGTATCTCTCTCATACTCTCTCTCTCTCTCAACATGGTATCAGAGCTATGGATGCGTAGCAACAATAAGGAAGATAAGTTGTTTCATTGTTTATATTTGATTGAATTCTTTGCACAAGTGATGATTTGATACATGAACTTGTTCTCGAATCCTGTCAAAGCGGCTTGTCAATCGGAGTTCTGGATTAAAAGTTATGACAATTCAAGATTCAAGACAACAATTCTGCTCGAATCTATGATTCTTTATTTAAAATTGTAATTCTAATTACAATTCTTTAATCCCCAATTATAGTTCGTCTTCTTCGTTAATGACGTTGATTACGACAAGCAAACATCTTGCTATTTTTAGCGATGTTTTATTATCCTTCACGTTCTTTGCTTGACCGAAATAGCACTTTTCTTATATGTGTCATCTCGTCTTGCATGTTACATCTCTCTATTTCGGGCTTTCCTTTTAGTCAGTCAATACTTTTCGTCGTTCTTACGTGCATCTCCCTATTTTGGTTGTCATGTATCTCAACTACGTTCGTCTTGATCATGGTTTGCAGATTCTGCGATCTCATCTTATTTGTTTTCTCTCGACATACAGGCATGGCCAATTGCGTAATTGTTAACGGATATCCGTCTGGTCAACGTTCGGTTCCCTTCTTCCAAGGACAAGGCTTTCCTGGGTAGAAAGCAAAGATGATGCTAATTCTTGAAGGTGATGAATTATCTAGTATTGTTTTAGGTGACCTGTCTTGCCCAGTTCAACCTATTAATGTGATGAATAACAATTCTATGATTACTGATGGCTCATTATTTGAACAATGGAAAATTGATCATAGTGATTGGATTCGTCGTGACAAAGCGGCTCGTCGTTATATATTGTCTGCACTTCCTGACTCACTTATGTTGGATGTCTTTCATCTAGAAACCTCTCATGCTGTTTGGGAGTATCTTATCTCAACATTTGAGAAGAAATCGATCACCAAAATTTTGAACCCGTTCAACACTCCTTGAGCTTTTCCATTGCACATGATATTCCTGAATTTACACCTTTGTCTTCATAGCTTAAATGTCAACTTCTATAAAGCTTCCTTTGATTCCACGGTATCCTGCACTTTTCTTCGAGTTTATCATTAAAATTATCATCCTAATAATGTCCTTTGGCATCAGTTTTTCATATTTTTCTAATACACACACATCATGCATCCAAACAAAATCATACACATGCACTAAGGGAATATATACATTGGATGCAGATTGTCGAAATACATCACACAAACAATGAATCACACGCAGAAAATAACACAAATGCACAACAAAAGAAATGGAGGTGTATACTACTCGGATGCGCAGCAACACGACAACGCATGATCTGGAATTATTAGCTGTCATCCATGCTCTAAAGCTTTGGAGACACTACCTGTTGGGTAACAAGTTTACTCTAGTAACCGATCATAAGAGTCTCAAATGGATTTTTACCTAGAACGAGCTCAATATGAGGCAACGTCAGTGGATCGAAGTATTGGAGGAATATGATTTTGAAATCAAGTACCGACCAGGGAAAGAGAATGTAGTTGCCGATGCACTCAGTCGCAAGGTATTCCTAAATTCCCTAATCTTGCAGAATCCATCAACGGCTAGATCTCTGGCTACAAAGGTATCTATGCCAAACAACCCTATACTTGAACTAGCTAGAGAAGAAGCATGCCATGATTTGACCTACCAAACAATGATAAAGGAAATATCTACCAAGGAGCAGAATCGGAAGTTGCAAGCTAAGTATCAGGAATTTTCCATTGATAATGGGCTTGTCTACTACAGAACAAGGCTGTGTATACCAACAAGCCAGTCACTTAAGTAGAAGATATTATGGGAAGCTCATGATTCCCCTTTCGCAGGACATCCTGGCTATGCAAAAACTCTTAATGCAGTTAGGAAGAGATACCATTGGGAGAGGCTTAAAGGTGACGTTCTCAAATATGTCACTGAATGTTTGTCTTGCCAACGTATCAAGGCCGAACATGTCATGATGCCAGGAAAACTGCAACCGCTTGACATTCCCCAAATGAAATGGGAATTCATCAGTATGGATTTTGTTGTGGGCTTACCCCAAGTCCAAGGAGGATACAATTCCATTATGGTTGTGGTTGACATGCTTACCAAGGTTGCACACCTGATTCCAGTAAAGACAAACTATAAAGCCTCCGACATTGCAAGATTGTTTATCAAGGAGATATTTAAGCTACATGGGTTACCTAAAAGAATCATTAGTGATCGAGATTCTCTCTTCACATCACACTTTTGGAGAGCTATCTTTGAAGCTATTGGGACTCAACTCTGTTTTAGCACCGCCTACCATCCCCAAACGGATGGACAAACAGAGCGAGTGAATCAAATCATTGAGGATATGTTTAGGGCATACTGCTGTCGAGAGCCGAAGAGGTGGATTCAATACTTGCCATTAGTTGAATTTGCCTACAATGCTTCTTACCAGCAGAGCATTCAAATGACCCCTTTCCAGGCATTGTATGGTCATGATTGTCGAAGTCCCCTAAACTTTTCTGATCCAACCCTAAGAGTTGAAGCTTCAAGACAAATGTTGGAGGACATGGATGATCAAATAAGGTCAATAAGACAAGACATACAGGCGGCCAAGGATAGGCAAAAGGCATATGCAGATTTGAAACGTCAAGAAAGAGTCTTCGAAGAAGGAAACATGGTCTTCATTCGGGTACGCCCTAAAAAGAGTTCTCTATCCCTAGGAGAATGCAAGAAGCTAAGTCCAAGGTATTGTGGGCCGTATAAAATCCTCAAATGCCTAGGACCCAATGCTTATAGATTGCAACTCCCAGAGAACCTAAAGGTTCACAATGTATTCCATATCAGCCTATTGAAAAAATATGTACCCAATCCTAATCATGTACTTGATGACCAACAAATTGTAATGCCTAGTCAAGGAGTCCTTGAGCTAAGGCCAGAAAGGATCTTAGATGTTAGGGAAAGACAGTTAAGATCTAGAACCTTGAAAGAATGCCTTGTCCAGTGGAAAGATTATCCCGAAGAGGATGCCACTTGGGTAGATGAAGGCACTCTCAACCATCAATATCCCCAGTTTATCTCAACATGAGGACATCTCGATTCCTCCAAGGGGGAGAGAATGTAATATTCCGCGTGGAGAAAATAAATCGGACTAATAGAAATTTTTTTTCCCCCCCTTATCTCTCCAGCCGACTAACGAGCTGGAGGGGGAGGGGAATAGAAGGAGCTACTAAGCTCCTTGGTGGAGCCTTGGAGGGAGGGGGGACATGTGTGTCGACACGCAAGAAGAGAAGATCCCCCTCCCTACACTATTTAAACGAGGGGGGGCTGAGCCGTGGGAAAAAAAAAAGGGGGCGGGGAGGACGTCCGTTGTTGTGCCACTGTGGACCAAGGATCGCCGCCAGCCATCGTTGGATGCCACCGTCTGCGCCAACCCTTCCGCCGCCTGAAGGCTGCCCTGCCACATTCCACCTCCTAGCCATCATCGCTTGGGAGTCAAAATTTCCCCCCCCCCACGTGGGCCTTCCAGGAAGCTCCTTGGAAGGTTCCAAGGTGGGCTTCCTAAGCCCTTGTTTTTCCCCCCCCCTCCCGGGATTTTAAATCCCCCTTAAGTCCTTATTACCCCCTCCTGGGTTTTTAAACCCCCCCGTAAGGCCTTGTTTCCCCCCCCTCCCGGTATAATCCCCCCCTAAGCCTTATTTTTTCCCCTCCGGATTTTAATCCCCCAAAAGTCCTTATTACCCCCCTGGGTTACCCCCCTGGGTTTAAATTTTCCCCCCCCTAAGCCCCCTTGTTTCCCCTTCCGGTTTTAATTTTCCCCCTAAGCCCTTATTCTTTTTTTTTCCCCCTCTTAGCTCTTTAGACTATTCAAGTCACACCCATAGGCCTACTTTGTCCTTAGGCTACCTTGCGGACTTCCATTCTCTTGCATTAATTCCTTCACTCACTTTTAAATCTTTTTGTGCAAGTGCTTTCGTAGTTGAGCTTTGTGTTCTTAGTCTTATCAAACAAGCCAGTGTCCACACACTCCCATGTCCTAAAAATCCAATTCATCATCATGGCTTCGTATGGTATCCCGTAAGGAAGAAATAGCCGTGAGATAAAAGATAGGGAGGGAAGTAGAGGGAGTGAAAAGAGGGAGTGAAGGAGGAAGAGTGGGGAAAAGGAAAAAGAAAAGGAAGGAGAAGACGGTGGAATTCCAAGAAGAAAAAGGAAAAGGCTATCTCACATTCGAACTACGATGCCGCCGAAGAAAGTCCAAGGTGTAGCTGCGGGAGGGTCATCTCCCGGTATCCATGTGGATATCTCACCTCAAAGCCAGGTTTTTCTTCTTGGTGTTAATTCGGTTTTAAGTCAATCATGCAAAGAAAAATTGTTAAGGAAAGATATATTTGTTCGAGTTATTTTTAACGGAGTTAGCTTATGAATGACAATGTATACAAATTAGCTTTCTTCAAATTGCATCAAGCATTATAAAATTATAGGCAAGTTTAACCATTTACTATAGTAATATATTCCTAAAGTGTAGAAATTATATCTTGCACCATTAGTCTTATTCCTTTCGCAATGAATCATGGTAAAATGGCTAAATTCATGAAAGGGTTCTTTCGATGCTCAAATTACTAGGGAGTTATCTTTGCTAGTTGCACATCTTAGCAAGGCAACTGTTGTTATTTGGCATGAGTTCATCTTTAAAGAAAACAGAAGTTAAATGTTAGGAATTAACAAGTATAAAAATTAGATATACGAACTCATTTGGAAAGAAAATGTAATGGGGAATTGCTGGATGACACTCTATTAACACTTTTCCCCTGCTATTTGAGGACTTGGAACTAATAAAGTGTGTATACACCAATTTCTCAGCTAGGCCTTTTGTCCCAAGGAGTATTGTCGTCTTTGTATCATCTTGGCATTATGCTATATGCCAAATTCAACTGTATTGATTAGGAAGGTTAATTGTCAGAAGGATAGTAAAACCGTGACAAGACGAGTAAGATTACCTTCCAAAAGATAACTGAACCAATCTAAACATAGAAACATTCATACTCTAAACACTTGACTACTTTCCTTACCGTAGAGACAATAAATTCATAAAGATAAGAAACTAGGGTTTGTCCCTAAGGTTCTTAAATGAAGAAACCCTAGACCTGACATACGTTAGCTTAAGGAATCTAAACAGATTATTCCATCGCCGGACTTGCGCAACATGTATGAAATCATTTTGTGATTGATTCACAAGGAGAAAAGGGAAAAACCCTCTTCAAGGACGGTAGATCCTTACGCAAGTTATCTTGCAAAAAAAGACGTAGTTTTGGATATCCTTCTAAATAAGGTTAGCCAAGTTGGGTATACCCTACACCCGAATATAAGGGATCTTGCCAAGTTACAAGATATCTTGAGAACGACTGCTGATACACTCAAAAAGGAAAGAACACTTCCTTAGTAGTTTGCCATACAACTGGGTTGATTAATGGAAATGTTTGTGCTTGCTAGAGATTTTAGGGCTCTGTTTGAATTATGAATTACAAATTAAACAAGTACCTATACTTCAAGTTAAAGGCCTGAAGGGAGAGGCAGCTTCAGTTACCCCCGACTGCCTGCCTGACCCTAACCAAGGGGGTTGTTGACCGCGCCAGGAACGTGGACCGAACCCGCCGCGAGAGGTCTCTCCGTTGAGTTCTACTTGGAGCAAGAGGACGCTTGGGTGCCAGGGGGGGCTCTAGCCGTAAATCCCTTGCCTTCCGGGTCCTGCACAAGAGGCTAACGTGACTCAGAATTGGATCTCGAGGCCCGCATACTAGTTGACGGGCGGAAGCTTGGAATAGTGATCCCTGGAGATGACTGGTTAGCCTTCGGTAGATTATGGACAAGCCTACGGGCGGAACTTCTTGTAATTCAAAGATAAAATGATGAGATGTTAAAAGAACTTGCTTGATATTGTTTTTATATGTCACGTGATAAGATTACGTGAAGGGACCAGTGCTTAACAAGATTAATTAAAAAAGCTGATTGTTATATGTCAAATTAATGTGTTAGATAATTACATAACTAAAACAAACCGAGGAAAGTGCGGAGGATGGGCCATGGGTCCGTCCTACGGTTGGGTGGTCCCGGTTAGCCGGAAACTTTTCTCAAAAATCTCGAGAAACAGCGGAATGATCATCATCATCAAAAAGAATAACGAGAACGATGACCTAGAGTTACGTCTTACCCGATTTACGTTGTTTTAGGGGAACGGAATGGGACTATGCCTTATGGCAGAGAGGTTGAGCTTTTCATCCCTCTCGTTTCCCATTCTCCTTGAACCAACTGCAGCATGAATCCGCTTCGGACCTGGCGTTTCTGCGTAAAGTAGTTCACTCGGGTCTGACGCTAGTTGCTGTTAGCTAATGACCCATTAGGAAAACCCTAATTCCGGTCGATCCTAAGTGGGAACGGCCAGGATACTTCCGCTACATGGCAGACGCGGGAAGAACTAGATCACAAAACCCGTAACATTCCATGGGAGTGCCGGGCGGAGCTTTCTAGACATCCTTTCCGATGGACTGCTAAGACGTGTCCTGGATAATACTATGGGACACGTTACATTGCCAAGCTGCAAGTCATCCCGGATTGAGTGCTGGATGCGTTCGAAAGGAAGGATTCATTCCTTAGCAGTTTGCCAACAAAAACGATCAATGGAAATGTTTGTGCTTGCTACAGATTCTAGAGCATTGTTTGGCTTTGTTTGATCAATGAAATTAAAAGATAAATGGATATCTATACTTCACGTTGAAGGCCTGAAGGGAGAGGCAGCTTCAGTTACCCCCGACTGCCTGTCTGACCCTAACCAAGGGGGTTGTTAACCATGCTGGGCAAGTGGACGGAACCCGCCGCGAGAGGTCTCTCCGTTGAGTACTACTTGGAGCAGGAGGATGCTTGGGTGCTAGGGGGCTCTGGCCATAAATCCCTTGCCTTCCAAGCCCTACACAAGAGGCTAATGTGACTTGGGATTGGATCTTGAGGCACGGGCATACTAGTCTATGGACGGAAACTTGGATTAGTGATCCCTATGGATTGCTGGATAGCCTTCGAGCGGATTATGGATAAGCCTACAGGATGGACTCTTTGTATTTCAAAGATAAATATGATAACCTGTTAATAAGGAACTTGTATGATATTATTTTTTTCTATGTCAAGTGATAAAATTATGTGAAGGAACCAGTGCCTAACGGGTTAATTAAAGAAGCTGGTTGCTACATGTCCAACTAATGTGTTAGGTAATTAAATAACTAAAACAACCCGAGGAAAGTGCAGAGGATGGGCCATAGGTCCATCCTATGGATGGGTGGTCTTGGTTGGCTGGGAACTTTTCTCAAATCACAATGGACAGCTAGAAGATCGTCAAAGAACACGAACAACAAAAGCGTTGACCTAGCGTTATGATTGAACCTGATTTACGTTGTTTTAGGGGAACGGAATGGGACTATGCCTTATGGCAAAGAGGTTGAGCTTTGCATCCCTCTCGTTTCCCATTCTCCTTGAACCAAGTGTAGCGTGAATCCGCTTCGAACCTGACGTTTCTGCGTAAAGTAGTTCATTTGGGTCCGACTCTAGTTGCCATTAGGAAATGACCAATAAGGACAACCCTAATTCAGGTCGATCCTAAGTGGGAACTGCCGGAATACGTCCACTACGTGGCAGACATGGAAAGCCCTAGATTGCAAACCCCGTAACATTCCATGGGAGTGTCGGGCGGAGCTTTCTAGACACCCTTTCCGATGGACTGCTAAGACGTATCCTGAAGATACAAGTGGACACGTTACAAGAAGCCTTTTCTAACTTTTTCGGATTTTTACAATAAATAATATCAAAAATAGGCTAAAATTATCCAAAAATCTAGTATATTTGGATAATCCATGCAACTCATACTAGTACTAATGGCTCAGATCACATTGACTCTCTAGATCAATAAAGAAGTCGGTTTGATGATGTATTCTATGCTTTTTCACAGTGTGTCCTCATAACATCACGACAGCACATCCTCACAGATTGCGAAATTTGTCCCTTTTGAAGAAGACTTGTATCTCAGTTAAAATGCTAATATTAAGTTTACTTCGAAGAGACCTGTCTGAAATTCTTTTCGTGTCAGTGCCATAATATTATGTAAACAAACCTTGTCCCCCGAAAGGCTTAATTAATGAAGATTTTTTTAAATATCACATATAAATATGATAGGGCTAATTAGATAGCTAAAGTACACCTATTGAGGGAAGCAAGTGGGCAAAAACCCCCGATGGGTCTATCCTATATGGAAGGGTGGTTCCAGAGAACTGGAAGGCTTCTCACAATATTTTACCAGTGTTCGACATTTAGGCAGCGGGGTTTACTACCCGATTCATGCCATTTTAGGAAATTCAAATGGGATTATACCCTACGAGTAGAGAGATGGAGCGACACATCCCTCTCGTTTCTCCTTCTCCTTGAACCAAGTGGGGTATGGACTTGCTTCAGATTGGGTAACTCCACGTAAAATAGAATGTCCAGGAGACCTTTGACCACTAAGGACTCAAGTTTCCATTGCGAGGCGGACTTGGGAAGCCCTAGGTGCAACAAACCCCGTGAGATTCCATGGGAGTGTTGGGCGGCGATGCTTAGATTCGTTTCTTGATGGACTGCCAAAACATGCTTGGACAACCAATAAATGGGCACATTACAGTTGATATCAAATCTAACCGACGACTAAAATAATTAGGATAAATCGGGTAGAGTGAAGTGATGTTTTCATTAGAAAATGTTTTTCTTTTTACTAACTCATGGATTGCTGCCGCTTCGAGACTTATGAGGCATGGAGCAAGTTTCTCGTATTTTATATAATGTTCAGGACAGCTACGAACTCTTGAAGCTATTGCAAATGGTTCGACATTATGGGGATCCTATATCGGCTCTATAACCCCTCATTGTTGTATGTGGAAAGGCGTTGGACTTGGAGTACGGGATATTGCTACATAGATGCTAACCGACTTCCCTATCTTCAAAACAACTTGAAGAGGCTAAAATGGTTGAAGGACTTGAAGATTATCAAGTTATTCATTTTCCATGAGGCTTGTGTGAAATCAACCCTACACATTGAATGTCAGCAAGTAGATCAAAACTGCTACGTCTATGAAGAGGTGGTTAAAATCTTACCAGTAGACAGAATTAAAGTAATGGGGCAAAGTGAACATCATGGCTATCAAAAATTGGGATTTCTTGAACTTTCCATGACTTATCACTTCCTGCAAATCCATTGCCCCAATCCATACTACTTTCCTGTCCATGTAGCTAAATCCAATAGGGAATTATTAACCTGGTGTTAATGTAACTCTTGAAAAGAGAATCATCTCAGCCAATCCCTATCTATTTTCTAATGATTGTACTTGAGGCTTATGCTTCCCTATGGTTAAATAAGAATTTTATGTTCATTCAATTTGTTGTACAGTAGTGATAGAAAATAATATGCGCATTGATTTAAGTTGTGTAGGGATGTGTAGAGGCAATCCTAACACAAAAAGTTTAAATTGGTAACCAGATTCAATGCCAAGCACATAACTAGAATCCTCTTTTCGCACTAAGCCCGGTAGAGGCCCAAGAGAAGAAGTTTCTTATAAAGCAAATCAAACCACCAGAATTTGATGAAAAAGGAAAGACTGTTGAAGCTGATGTCGAAATATGGATTGAATCCATGGAGGACTATTTCAGTGCAACAAAAAAAGCACATGTGAACCAATCCATGATTGCCAAGCTCAAGCTCATCGACGAAGCTAGACTATGGTGGAAGCAATGGTGTAAAGACCAAGCAGTCACGAAAAGTACAATAACTTGGGACAAAATAAAGGAAACATTGTAGGAAGGTATATGCCATGTGCGCACAGAATTCAAAAGATGAATGAGTTCTTTAAGTTGAAACAGTTGGGCCTGCCCTCTAGAGGCGTACTACTCAAAATTTGTCTCCTTAATGAAATACACCCCGACAATAAGTATCCCCCAACAAGTCTCAAAGTTTTGTGATGGGCTGAATCCACCAATAAACAATCGGTTGGAATCAATGCGTTCTTTGGATTTGCAAGATGCATTGATAAGAGCATGATCTATTGCCCAAGAAGTCCAACTGCTGAAGTCCAGACTTTGGTCTTACAAAGACCGAAATCCACAGATGTCAAAAGCTCAAATTAAAAGGGTGCAAGGACAGAGTCAAGGCCAATGCAAGAAGCCAAGGGCAAATGCAATCAGTGACTTTGTCTCCACTCAAAGAAGTAATCAAAGTCTGCGTTGTTTTCATTGCAATGAATGTGGACACTTCAAAAGGGAATGTTCCAAACTTGGTGGAGATCGCCGTCAAGGGAAATTCAGTGGCCAACAAGCCAGGGCTACCCGAGGTCATGCAGCATTTGGAAGGGCAAAAATTTCAAATATTACCACTAAAGAATCAACGAAGAAGAAGATCCGTCTATGGAAGTTGAGATTGAGAGGGCAATCTTTCATGCCGCTCTCCATAAAAAGGGGCCGAACTGCCAATTCTCAGTGATTCAAACACCATCGGACTACTAGGGTCAGAAATTCAAAACCCTGATTGACTATGGCAGCACTCACTCTTTCATTTCACCAACCTGTGCAAGAAGGTTAGGGATAATTTGCCAACGTACGACGATTTGGCGAGTTTCAATCTGAGATCATTGATCAGGCGATTGCGAATTTTCAGCAAACGGTAATTTGAAGTTAATATTAATCATGCATTGTACTCGCAAGCTAATTGAAAACCATACACAATAAGATTGGGTCTTGTTGGCAAATTTTCTATCCAGGGGGTGATGTCTCGACCCAAGGGGGAGTGCACCCTTTGCGGCCAATTAGAAGAGTTTGTGGACGTGCGATGGATGGATTGCAGGAGCCAATCCACCACTCACAAGGCCCATCTATACCGTCAATGCCAGAGGAGACAGACAACCTTCCCGACCTACCTACAATCTTGGAGCCTGAAATGGAGGCAATGATCGATGCATTGATTCCCATGGATGTTGAGACATCTGACCCGCTTAGAGAGGAAGCATCCATACCATTATATGATGGGTGCCGAGTATCTCGGTTGAAGACATTGCTTGCACTCTTAAGTGTGCAAGCAAAATACAGTTGGAGTGATATGAGTGTGACTGAGTTATTCAAGTACCTTGCACATAGGCTTCATTGATTTTTTTATAAACAGTATTATTGCAAACATTTGTGCTTTTTCAAGGTGTTTTATGATTTTTTTCAGGTTATTGAAATATCATATATTATCACCTGCAAATACCATGCCTGAGTCTCGTGATGATGCACTCCGACGGGTATGATGCACTCTCTCAGGTTTGCATTTTCTAAAGATGACCAATTGTCGGGGCTAAAATCCCATGATTGGCATAAGATATGTCAAGTTTGTGAACAGAATGGATTGTAATTAGCGTGGGCATTTTGCAATTTGAAAAGTAGCCATTATTCATAATGCTTTCTCATTTGTGGCAGTTTGTCCTACCGATTGCGATCGCAGGATGCCTTACTCCAAAAATTCACGGGGCCATTTACAAGTTGTCGACTTTGGTGCAATGGATCTCACAGAAAGAGATTAAGACGTCCTCTATTGAATCCGCGAGGCGGGGAGCAGTGGAGACGGTCTGTCTCTTTGAGAAATACCTGCCCACTAGCATGCTCACGATACAAGTTCATCTTCTTGTGCATCTTGTGGATGAAGTGGAGATTGCTGGACCTGTCCATATGCGATGGATGTTCTTCCTGGAGCACTTCATGAAAACCCGAAAAGGCTTTGTGTGACAAGGAGCTCGTCCAGAAGGTAGCATGGCGGAAGGTTGGTTGGTGTCAGAGGCGTTAGTGCATATCTCACAATGGCTACCAACGGTGGAACTAGACAATGAAATGCTATGGACGCTGAAGGACGATGATAGACTGAATGGAGATGTGGTGGTTGGAAATGGGGTAGAAAAAAGAATGGATGCCTCAATGGAAGAGAAGGTGAATCGCTTTTGTATGTTGCACCATGCCTCCATGGAGACGTGGCTCGTCAAGTACCAGATTACAAGGCAAGATCGAGAGGAAGCGCGAGCTGAATTCCGACGCAGTACGTGTCATCGACCGATTCGATATCCCGAAGGCATGGAGGAGATGCCGTGGTTTATGTCAACATGATGGTTGCATGGAGCCTTGACCGCAGCATCCAGCAAAGGGACAGAGGTCTTAATGGAGGAGTGGGAGTTCTCGAGGGGATGTAGTCCAAAGGTGATGAGGGGTTTAGAATATATCGTATCTAAATTTTATATGCGACATCTAATTTGAGTGTTTCAATGTACAATACAAAATATATAGTGCAGTGTGGTCACGCGGACGGCATTTTCACGTGGAGCGTATTGACAAAATGCGCTCCACAATGGACTGTGGTGTCATGGCAAGGTTTGAGCAAGAGAGCCGGCGACGAGCAACGGATCCGAACATGGTTGTGGATGAGATGGAGTATTTTGGAAACTTGCAAAGTATTATTACGGTGGATTACCGTAGCTTCTCCATGATACTATTTGATGTGCAGTGGTTCAAAGTGGTACTTGGAGGAGCTGGAGCAATAGTTCGATGAGGTCCATCTCGATTTCTCGAAATAGATTCCGAAAAAAAATGGACGGATTTACGCGACACCTTTGTGTTGCCAGTCCATTGTGAACAGGCGCGTAAGTATGGGCCAGTCCACACTTTTGCTGCAGGTTCATGGTGCAACTACGGCCTTCAGCGTTTTGTCCCTGCAGATCGCATCTGCGAGCACCTCAATGGGCTAGAACGGTCTCCCTGGCTGCCTACCTTTCTGCACCCACACGTCATCCTTAATATCATCACCATCGACCCCATCAGCAACTCCCCGCCAGCCCCTCAGGTCTTGCGCGATAGGCTTCTAGTCATGGATCTCCACAAACACACCTTCTCTTACCCCCTCGAGTGCTCCAACCTGGGCATCTCCTCTCAATCCACCATCTCCATTCCTTCACGGTTTATCAAGAACTCCCTGCTTAACAGTCACCTTATCTTCCCTTTTCCTTCTCTCGTGTCTCCAATTTGTCCTTCCATGTCACTCCCCACCATATCCATGGTGCATCTCTACTCGTCATACATCGCCACACATTTCATGGTAGCAAGGATGCAAAGAGGGCAAGAATTTGTATCAAAAATCTGAAGAGGTGATTGGAAAGATTGAGGAGTGGTGTTAATGCATCTGTGATTTGCAGGGGGATGCGACTAGCCATTTCTCTTCCTCCAATCCTCACGGCGCCAAATCTGCGTCTCTCTCGCTGATGATGTACCATGAGAGTCATGCAAGTGTGCGATGATGAGGATAAGCTGCCATTCCACACCTTAATTTCCTCTACTCTTTTCTTCCCACACAGGATGATCGACGGGCATTCACAACCTTATCTCCTTCTTCAATTTCTTTTAATAGAGTAAAGATTTAAACCTTTGATAAGGAAAACCTTTCTCACCCACATCCTTGTGACCTTTCCACCTTTACCCTTTCTCCATACACACAAGTCCTCTTTATTTTCTATTTCTTTTAGTTTTATCTCTAATAAAACCTACCTTCCTTGTCCTTTTTAAAAAGAACCGGGTGGGAAAATACTATTGCCATATCTTTTGTAAGGGCATACTTCATATTCATATCATTTAGGGTCTTATTATTGTGCTGCATGTTTGGTTATTTTTCAATTCATGCTATGTGTGAGGTTGTCTTTATGTGCAAATTGTGTGAAAAGCCCTATCTCTTTCCTAATGTATGATTTTATGTGGTATGCTCGTAAACTAGGCTCCCCGTCCTAGTTGTGTGTGTATTTTTGTGATTATTTTCCTTTCCAAATCCAATGACAATTCAAAGACAATGAACAAAAGAAATGAATATTGAAGAAAGAGGATGAAGATTTGTCCAAGCTGATTGTGGTTCTTCCTCAAATTTGTTCACGGGGACGCTTCACACTTAAGCCTGGGAGGAATGATGACCGACAAATATGTGCAAATAAAGGCACCAAAATTTGCTTGTCAGGGAAACATATTTTGTAACATCATCCATTGCAAATGTAATTTTTGTCAAAAATCATTTATGAAGCAATGTAACAATGTGGGTCCTTAAGCTCACATCTTAAAATATTGCTAGAAAAAGGAAACGTCAAACCCTTTTGTCTCATGCTAAAAATGAAAGGTCCTTAGACCTTAGTCCATGTATGCAAATTTGAATTTTATAATTCAAGAAAAGGAAAAGGATAGTTGCAGCCATGGGATTTGGGGAGGTGGGAGGTTGAGGTGGTTACACTCTCTCTCTTCCTTTATCTTCTCCTCTCATGGTTCATTTCTCCCTCTCTCATTTTGGCACAACACTTGCCTTCTTGTTCTTGCTTTTCTCTCTTATGCTCCTTTGCAAAATCTAACGGAGAGTGAGGAAGAGGAAGAGGGTGAGGATGGAAGAATTGTCCAATTTCTTGTGTGCCTTTCTCTTGTGTGTCTTGAGGATATGGATTCTTGGTGAGAATGAGAGTTTTCTTGGAGGTCTTCATGGCCAGCAAATGTATTTGCAACCTCTCTTGGCCGGTTCGTGGTTCGATTTGTGCCGTGGCAGGGTGCTCTTCATTTGGTGCACTGGCCGTGAAAGAGGTGGTCATGGAGCTTGCAAGAGAAAAGGATTTGCAATCTATATTTTAGCCATAGAAAGCTATCTTTCTTGGCTGCATTTTCAAGGATCAAGAAGTTGAAGAAGAGGGGTTTTGAATGTTGTACATGAAGAAGAAGAGTGAGACGAGAGAATGCTGTCAATTGTTCGATTGCTGGCCTCCGAATCCTCTCCATCCCTATCCATCATCTACTCTCTTTCACCCTCTACGCCATCTACCTATCTTCTCCATATCACTTATCCCTTTGTGCTTCTCCAAACACACTGTACGTATGGGCCAGTCCACACTTTTGCTGCAAGTTCATGGGGCAACTACGGCATTCAGCGTTTTGTCCCTGCAGATCGCATCTGCAAGTGCCTCAATGGGCTAGAACACTCTCCCTGGCTACCTACATTTCTGCGCCCACATGTCATCCTTAATATCGTCACCATCAACCCCATCAGCAACTCCCCGCCATCCCCTCAGGTCCTGCGCGACAGGCTTCTAGTCATGGACCTCCACAAACACACCTTCTCTTACCCCCTCGAGCGCTCCAACCTAGGCGTCTCCTCTCAATCCACCATCTCCATTGCTTCATGGTTTATCAAGAAATCCTTGCTTAACAATCGCCTTATCTTCCCTTTTCCTCCTCTCATGCCTCCGATTTGTCCTTCCATGTCACTCCCCACCATATCCATGGTGCATCTCTACTCCTCATACATCGCCACATATTTCATGGTAGTAAGGATGCAAAGAGGGCTAGAATTTGTATAAAAAATCTGAAGAGGTGATTAGAAAGGTTGAGGAGTGTGTTGATGCATCTTTGATTTGCAGGGGGATGCGACTACCCATTTCGCTTCCTCCAATCCTCACGGCGTCAAATCTGCGTCTCTCTCATTGCGCTGATGATGTACCACGACAGTCATGCAAGTGTGCGATGAAGAGGATAAGCTACCATTCCACACCTCAATTTCCTGTACTCTCTTCTTCCCACACAGGACGATCGACGGGCATTCACAACCTTATCTCCTTCTTCTATTTCTTTTAATAGAGTAAAGATTTAAACCTTTGATAAGGAAAACCTTTCTCACCCACATCCTTGTGACCTTTCCACCTTTACCCTTTCTCCATACACACAAGTCCTCTTTATTTTCTATTTCTTTTAGTTTTATCTCTTATAAAACCTACCTTCCTTGTCCTTTCCAAAAAGAACCGGGTGGGAAAATACTATTGCCATATCCTTTGTAAGGGCATACTTCATATTCATATCTTTTCAGGGTCTTATTATTGTGCTTCATGTTTGGTTATTTTTCAATTCATGCTAAGTGTGAGGTTGTCTTTATGTGCAAATTGTGTGAAAAGCCCTATCTCTTGCCTAATGTATGATTTTATGTGGTATGTTCGTAAACTAGGCTCCCCATCCTAGTTGTGTGTGTATTTTTGTGATTATTTTCCTTTCCAAATCCAATGACAATTCAAAGACAATGAAGAAAAGAAATGAATATTGAAGAAAGAGGATGAAGATTTGTCCAAGCTGATTGTGGTTCTTCTTCGAATTTGTTCGCGGGGACGCTTCACGCTTAAGCCTGGGAGGAATGATGACCGACAAATATGTGCAAATAAAGGCACCAAAATGTGCTTGTCATGGAAACATATTTTGTAAAATGATCCATTGCAAATATAATTTTTGTCAAAAATTATTTATGAAGCAATGTAACAATGTGGGTCCTTAAGCTCACATCTTAAAATGTTGTTAGGAAAAGGAAAGGTCAAACCCTTTTGTCTCATGCTAAAAATCAAAGGTTCTTAGACCTTAGTCCATGTATGCAAATTTGAATTTTATAATTCAAGAAAAGGAAAAGGATGGTTGTAGCCGTGGGATTTGGGGACGTGGGAGGTTGAGGTGGTTACATACTCTCTCTTCCTTTATCTTCTCCTCTCACGGTTTATTTCTCCCTCTCTCATTTTGGCACAACACTTGCCTTCTTATTCTTGCTTTTCTCTCTTGTGCTCCTTTGCAAAATCTAATGGAGAGTGAGAAAGAGGAAGAGGGTGAGGATGGAAGAATTGTCCAATTTCTTGTGTCCCTTCCTCTTGTGTGTCTTGAGGATATGGATTCTTGGTGAGAATGAGAGTTTTCTTGCAGGTTTTCATGGCTAGCAAATGTATTTGCAGCCTCTCTTGGCCGGTTCATGGTTCGATTTGTGTCGTGGCAGGGTGCTCTTCAGCATGTTACTGTAGGATTTGTCACACCTGTGGAAACATCTACTCTAGTGACTCTAGCTTTTTCTCAGTCGTCCACAAGTGGCACCCCTATGAGTACTAATCTGAGAGATATCACCCCCTAGGTAGACTAGATGTATAGGGGTCTTCTGGTTATGCATATGAGCGCAGTCGTAGATGGGAGAGGACACACCTTAGAAATACCCTAGAGGGGTATAAATACCTTGTAGATGACATGATAGGGGCCATGATCATGAATGATGAGGGTAGGAGGGTGATGTCTCATATGAGAGAGTTGTGCCAACAAGTTTCTCGGCACAATGTCCTAGACCATTGGAAGAACATACTCGAGGGGCGGAAGGACTACATAGTAGCATCCTTGCATGAGGATTTTTGAAAGGTGAGAGGGATCGAAGCTTGCACTCAAGAGCTATGGCAGGAGAGCAAGAGCAAGAAAGATAGAGATAAGAAATGGAAACTCCAATAATTACAATGTGTGACCGGGCCTTCCTTTATTCAAACTATCACTAAAAGAATAAAGAATAAAGCGATGGTGACAGGCGCCCGCCACATGCAGTGTGCAATGGCGGTGATTGTCAGTGTAGTAATACATGGGTGGCTAGGCGGAGGCGCCTTTACCCCCAACAACCTCCCACTTAAAGGCGAATCTGCCCTAGTGAGGAGTGAAAAGAAAAAGAGAGAGAAAAAAAAAGACAGTACAACATGTACACATGTAAAACAGGATGAGGAAAGACGTCATCTCATCCTACGCCCATCAATCTCCTGAGGAAGGCAAAGTGCTCTGTAGAGAGGCTTTTTGTGAGTAGATTTGCAGGATTCTGGTCAGTTGAGATCTTGACAAGATCAATAGACTTGTCCTCAATGACCCCACGTATGAAGTGATACCTCACCTCAATGTGTTTCATATTTGCATGGAAGACCGGATTCTTGGCTAACTGAATAGCACTCATAGAATCCGAATGCAGTGTAGGGATAGCATCAATACCAAGGTCAGAAACCAAATGACCCAACCAAATGGCCTCCTTGCAAGCCTCAGTGGTTGCAACATCCTCGGTCTCTATAGTAGAAAGGGCCGTGCATTTCTGCACCCTAAACATCCAAGAAACAACACCTCTAGCATATGTGAATACATAGTCGGAAGTGGACTTCCTACTATCTGCATGTCCTGCATAATCAGAGTCAGTGCGACTCCTATATCCTGACTGCCATAGCATATGCACATATCTGCAGTGCCCTTCAGATACCTCATGATACCCTTCATGGCATCCCAATGCTTCTTGCTAGGTGTAGCCATATAGCGTGCCACAACACCAACTGCAAAGGCAATATCTGGACGAGTGGCTATCATGGCATACATAAGACTTCACACTACGAATGCATAGAGAATCTTGGCCATCTCGGCCCTCTGCTCATCTGCCTGCGGATAATCAGCCTATGATACCTTCACATAAGAAGGCAATGGACAACCAATAGGCTTTACGTTCTGCATGCAGAAGCACTCAAGGACTTTATGAATATACTCCCTCTGTGACAAGTAGAGGAATCATTGATGCCTGTTGCATCTAATGCACATACCAAGTATGTGAGCGGCTATCCCAGTTTTTTCATCTTAAAGCTCTTCTTGAGTTGAGCCTTAAGAGCATCTAGCTCATCATGAACTTTCCCTGCTATCAACATATCATCCACATAGAGTACCAAAATCAATAAAGAACCATCACGCGCTTTCTTTGGGTAAAGACATAGATCCATAGCACTCCTACTATAGCCCTTTGACTGCATAAAGGCATTCAACTTATGATACCACTCCCTAGGTGCCTGTTTCAAGCCATAAAGACTTTTCTTCAATTTGCACACTAAGTGCTCCTTGCCAGGTTGTGCAAAGCCCTTAGGCTGCTCCATATGAATCTCATCATGCAAGTCCCCATGTAAGAAAGCCATCTTGACATCCATCTTGTATAAATCCAAGTCAAGCTGAGCAACCAAAGCCAAGACTAAGCGCAAGGTGGTCATCTTAACCACAAGAGAAAATATCTCATCAAAGTCCACACCATGCTCCTACTGAAAGTCATTTGCTACCAATCTAGCCTTGTATGCCGGCTTGGGGTGTCGAGGGGTACTTTTCAACTTGTACACCCACTTGCATGGCAAAGCCTTCTTGCCCGTAGGCAAGGAAACCAAATACCAAGTGTCATTCTTATGCAAGGAGTCTATCTCAGACTAAATAGCCCTCTCCCAGGAGTGACTGTCACTCTTGCGCATAGCCTCATCATAAGTGAAAGGCTCTCCTGCATATGTAACCAAGACATAATGCATCGAGGGATGAAATCTATCAGGTGGACGTCTGTCTCTAGTAGACTATCTCACGGTAGGCTCTGTTGCCTGCCTAGCTGCCTGTCCAACACCATAACCATGGGCATCTGCTGCAGCTGTAGGCTATCCAATTGGCTGTGCAGGAGCTCTTGGCTCCTCCTGAAATATGACCCTGCGGATCTCAACAACCCTCTTAGGCTACCTATGCATCTTGTCTTCATGGAAGACTACATCATGACTGCGGATGACTTTCTGCGCCTGCGGATCCCAGAGACGGTAACCCATCTTGCCTGCATCCCCATAACCAAGGAAAATGCATTTGACACTCTTATGATCTAGCTTACTTCTCTTGTCCCTGGGCACATGGAAAAATGTCTCACATCCAAAGACACAGAGATGTGCATAAGAGGGAGGTTTTCCAGTCCATACCTCCTCTGCAACCTAGAAATCCAAACCACTAGAAAGTGATCTGTTTATGACACGCACAGTTGGACTAACTGCCTCAGCCCAAAAGCTTTGTGGTAGGCCTGCATGGCTAAGCATACTGCGTACACGCTCCTGGATGGTTAGCCAAACCATTCTGGGGGGGGATGTAGGGGACGATCAACTGACACTTAATACCCCTCTCATCACATAACTGCTCAAAAGCACATGAGACATACTCACCTCCATTATCTGTCCTTAGCCATTTTAGCCTATACCCAGACTGGTTCTCAACCAATGTAAGACATCTTTGAAACACAGCCAATACATTATCTGTTCTTAGGCATTTTAGCATATACCCAAACTAGTTCTCAACCAATGCAAGCCATCTATAAAACATGACCAAGACATCGGATTTCAGCTTAATGGAATAAGCCCAAACTTTCCATGAAAAATCATCTATGAAAGTAACAAAATACTTGGCACCACCCATAGACTAACAAGGCATAGGCCCATAGACATTCGAATGTACCAATGCCAAGGGCTCACTCATGCATGGCCTACCAGACTTATTATGCATAGACCTAGTCTGCCTGCCATAAAGACAATGCTCACATGAATCAAAACATGCATAATCAAGGGGCGGTAAGTACTGCAAACTAGAAAGCATTTTCATTCCCTTCAAAGACATATGGCCCAAACGAGCATGCCAAAGAGATACATGTGGGATAGAACCCATAGACAAAACATGATCCAGGGAAAAAGCTGATACAATCAAGGGATAGAGGTTGCAATCCTTGGCACCTCTCGCAATCACAAGTCTGCCAAGAGTGATCTTCCATGGAGAGTCTCCAAAAGATACATGATAACCTGCATCATCAAGCTGTGCAGCTGACATGAGATTGCGTGTCAAAGGAGGTACATGACATACATCCTGCATAACAAAACTGCTACCAAAAGGAAACTGCAGCCTAACACCGCCAATGCCCACAATATCAAGAGAGCTATCATCACCCAAGCGCACAGAACCCAAAACAGTACAGTATGAATGAAACCACTCTCGGCAAGGTGTCACATGAAAGGACACAATTGAGTCCAAGAGCCAACACTGTGCATACATAGAGTATATCTCTGTCATTTGTGAAGCACTAGAAGAAGCTGTAAGGATATCATCAATATCCTCAGGCTGCATAACATTGATCTCTTCAATTTCAACACTGGACTTTGCAGGCACTATACTGCAATCAGAAGACTTATCCTGCACTTTGTCTTTCCCCTTATCTTTGCGCCTTTCATTGCGTAGTTCATTGCATTGTGGCCTAATATGGCCCTTTTTTCCCATATTGGTGACAAGTAACATCTGCATTCCTGCCAGAGATTTGCTATGTGACTTCCCACGAGACTTGGATTGAGATTTTTGAGAATCCCGTCCATGGCCACTGCCACTGCCACTACCATGCTTTCTATATCCATCATTCTGGCCACGAGCTGTCATAGTATGCAACACATGAGAGACATCCAAATTCTTACGGTTAACCTCTTCCTGTAGAAGAGCACCTTTAACATCAGATAATTGCAAGGTAGCAATAGAGGCACATAATGCAGTGCGAAATACATCCCATGACTCATTAAGAGTACCAAGCAAGAAAAGAGGAATGACATCCTCTACAAAAGTGATGTCCTGCGAAGTCAAGTTCTTGAGTATAGCATGGAACTGGCTCAAGTGAGTAGACATAGTCACATTCTCCTTCATGCGCAGATCCATAAGCTGCTTCAGCCAATACATTTGACTCGGTGGACTTTTCTTGTCATAGAGATTCTTGATTTTATCCCACAACTGCCATGCACTCTGTTCTTTCTCAAATACATTGTAATGAACATATTCTGTGAGAGATAATACAATAGTGGACTTGCATAACTCATCAAGCTCAAGCCATTCCTCATCTGGCATAGTTACAAGCGAATGCCTCCTCAATCTCAAAGGTTTGATCTGCGATTTCTGCACTAATACCTGCCAAATCTGGCTCTTCCAATAAGAGTAATTTGTACCATCAAGCTTACTGATGTTGAAAATAGCATGTTCAATGGACGAACTCACCATAATGCAGGCTGGAAGACTGTAGACAGTTCAAAACTGCTTGTTGTTTACTACAGAAAATGACAAAAAAATCACCAAAATCGAGAGAAAATGGCGAGAAACTTATAACTAAAGCTGCTGCCCACCAAGTACTAGTGAAAGTATATCATTTCAGAATATTTCATCATGAAAAATCCATGTTAGTTCATACATATATGCTTGCTGTATAAATTACAGATTTTAGTAAATGAGAGCTAGTAGTGCCAAAATCGGATACCAAGTTAATCAGATACTACCAAAGCCGGCATCATGTGGGCATAACATAGGCATATGATAGTTGATAAGCATGAATCCAACACCCAAACATGTCATACAAGCATCTACCAGTGAGTAGGCACACCCCCAGTCAACGAGGCAAAGTGTTCCTACCACTACCAAAACTTAACACAAGTAGGTGTCAACTCACAAAGATACGGATCCAAATCTGAGACTCAGCTCATAATCATACAGTGAACCAAGACATATAAACCATGCATCATCCCAAGGGTAAGAAATTCCAAAGTCTCAAGTGTCTGTAACTACTCAATAGCATGTAACTGCTCAATGCATAAAAGCACCGCCTGCTCAATGTCTGATAAGCATTCAAGAATGCTCCCACTGGCACAAAAGCCATATGTACGAGCTCAAAAGCTCAAATCAAGGCAAAACACAATGCCAATGACATAAGTCCAAGACAATACATCAATAGTATATCCCGAACATGTAGGGGATAGAGCATCCCTATGTAGCATCCATAAACATGTAAGATATCAAGTACATCCCAATCTTAACGCTGACAAGCCAAGTAACATCCAAGACAACTCCAGATAATCCAAAATGCATCCAAGGTAGTGCATCAATGAGCACTCAAGCTCAACGTATGCATAGGGTAATCAATCGGGACATGAGCATCAAGCTGTAGGCAACGGATATGCATAAACCCAAGAAGCATCACTGTCAAAGCATATACTACTATCAAGCATGAACCATGTCAATGAGTGCATAATATCAAAGCTCTTCCAAAAGCATCCAGAATGAAATCCAAGCTCGAAGGCGTACCCCAAAAATCAATACTTCATGGCATATATCCAAGACATAATCCGAAACCAATAGGCATAACCCAAAGCATGTAGAATAGCTTCAGCCTACTTTTATTACATCATGAAATAGCTTTTAAAACTGAGAAATTTCAGTCCCAAATCAGTGCCAAAATGATGGCAAACCATAAGCATTACATCCACCAACAATGGGCATTGTTCTCATGGCGTACGGGCATCATATGAAGTATAGGTGAGCTGCAATGTACCTGCAGAAGTATGCCCAGACCTGTGAATAGTAGGTTTGCTATGTATTCCAGCCAAGAAGAAGCTCACTGTCAGTGCTCCAAGCCTTGTCAAATCTCAAAACATACCAACTGGCAATAGGGAGTGCCCAAATGAGGATACGAACTACCAAGAGTGTGCCAGGCTTCAGTGGAGCATTCAAATGCTGATTGGAAATGATCTACCTAGTTGGCGCAATTAGCACAAACCTGCAGACTGAGGTGCTGCACCACGTGTCAAGCAAGGGCTGGTGGGGAGGGCCACAAAGGAGCTAATGAAGCCTTGGACAAAGCCTCAACAAAGCCTGATCAAACCAAGCTAAAGGGGGAGCTTCAAACTCCATATGGAAGCTCACTAATGGCTACCCCTTCCCTATTTACCCTATGACCAGCATAGAACCCTACAAGGAAAGAGTATATACCTCTGTGTGAATGCCCTGAGGGTGCCCAAAGGGGCCGGGCGGGAAGCCGGGGAGTGACGCGACCTCGAAGGAGTCGGATATGGCTGTCGAGATGGAGACCCAATGCGAATAAACACAATATTAGTGAATTTGGGAATCTCCCAATTCCCATTTTTTGAATACTAGAAAGGTGGCACCCGGATAACATGCCCATAAGTTTCTCAAAACCATATGATGTGACCTATCATTGGAAAGCACTTGAAAAATGGAATCTATTGAGCTATAGAGTGCTCAATTTGGAGTTAAACTATTCAAGTTATGATAAATCCAAAGATTTGACCATGTGTCCCAAACTTATGGGAAATTTCCATATTCCCCAATATGGTGTTAATAGGGAGTTGATGGGAAGCTGAGAATGCCACGAACCAAGCTCAAGAGTTGGGAGCCAAGATTTGATACCAGTTGAAAGGTGAGAAGGATCGAAGCTTGCACTCGAGAGCTATGGCAGGAGAGCAAGAGAATGAAAGAGAGAGACAAGAAATGGGAACTCCAACAGTCACAATGTGTGACCGGGCCTTCTTTTATTCAAACTGTCACTAAAAGAATAAAGAATAAAGTGACGGGACAGGCGCCTGCCACCTCTAGTATGCAGTGGCGGTGACTATCAGTATAGTAATACACGGGCGGCTAGGCGGAGGTGCCTTTACCCTCAACATTTTTTGATATCATCGCAGTAGAGAGGTTTTCCACTAGGTGGATGATAGAGTGCATGTGTGTGTACATGTCACATAGATGATCGGATGTACGCAAGGTACTCAAGAGTGGCATCTCAAAGCCTGAGTGGCTAGATGCAGATGACTGGGGCAGAGACTCAAGGAGGAGACTAGAGATTCTCCATGATGTTGGTGACAGCAGAGTGGACGGTAGCAAGGACACAATTGAAGGTAGGTATAGTCCATCATCTTGGGAGTGGCAGCCACATGACTTATCTGGAGTACTTTGTAAGTTTTTATTTTGTTCTTCTCGCTTTCCTATTTGAAATATTAATTGTACTAAAAATCGTGTTTCTAACAACTGTATTATGTTTTCTTTGCAGCACTCCATTACAAACCGTGATTCCACCGGCCTAGAGACTCGATATGTAGAGAGATATGATCTCACTATATTGATCGATAGATTGTATACACGTGGTGGCCCAGTAAGTCACTCATCTTTCTTGTCCGTAGTTACTATTTTTATTAAAATACATTGTGTATGGTAGACTACTGTATAGTTTTTCATTTTGCAAAGTCCGTTCAATGCTCCTTTGCGTCGAGATGAGCTTTTGAATTGACGAGGATCTATAGCTTGCACTTGGATTCGTGGAGTGCACATCCTCTTTCTTTTTAGTCTTGTGATTTATGTAGACATCTTTTATGTACTATCTTGTTATCATCCTTTTGTATCATGCCATAATTCCATGAGTTTTCATCAACAATCTTGTATTTACTCTATGCATCATTCTTGTGGATTCAAGTATATTTTGTGCTCATTTTAACGACCATCGCATACTTAACATGTAATTCATTTGTAGAATATAAATACAGCACATAGCTGTCATGCCATAATTTTTTTTCTTTGTAACCATTGTTATTAGTATCACAAATTTACTGCACACACGCTATTGGCATCATAATATGCATCGCAAACCATCGCTATTTGTATCGGTATATATGCATCGCAAAACCGACAAAAATTGCTACTCTAAAAATTACACATATATCGACGTAAATACCAATGGTTTTATGGAGATCCTAATACCAATGCGTTAAGCGATGACGGGGAAACTTTTTTAAATGAAAATTTTCGTTGCTTTGAGCGTCGGTATTAGGCATGTATCTTGTAGTGTATCTTCTATTCCATTATACACTTATTGTCTTGTCACCTTGTAATCTCGTAGTACAAGCTCTTGTCTAGTATTGTCTTGTATCTTGTTCATCCCCATCGAGGGAGATCTTGGAATTTTGATATCTTGTATCTAGACCTACCGTCTCGAGTTCTTGGATCCTTCATACCCTATGGAGTCTTATTGTCTATACCTATGGTCGTGAGTTGTGAGATTTTTTGTATCATGTAAAGTTATCATTGTACCTTGTGCCCCTACGAGGGAATATCTTGTAATCATAATTCTTATAACCAATCTTGTATCTAGTCTAGTATCTCAAGCACAATCTAGTGCTCCCGTAACAATTTTATCCATAGATTTATTTTTACATCTGGCTTATAACTTGGACACTTTGCAAAAATTTGTAGAGTGCATTACCTTGCTATGCAGGGAAATCTACGACCATGATGAGCACGGATGTGAATTATGAAATAGACCTGTCAAGATCTAGAGGCAAATACAAGGTGGACGAAAGGTATATAGATGACGAGAGCAAGGAGGGTTCCTCTTACTAGTATGCTACTAAAGAAAGGTGTCATGTATTGAGTTCGTTTGCAAAACAATGCTAATACATGACAATCTTTGTGACAAATAATGCATATTAATTGCACCTTATCATTGTCTCATGTATGTTTTCATGCATCCCTATCTTTGTCTTTACTAGCTAGAAGCTTAGGGTGTTTATCTAAGTCAATCTAAGTGCTAGCCTAGGTTAGTATATCTAAGTCCTAATAGACAAAAAGTTGCTCGGTTTTTACTTTTGCTCCATCGTACTATGCTTTTTTTAAAGTTAAACTCCTTATTTTGAGAGAAAACTTGACAAATCTCATGCAATCATAAATAATGCTAGCAAACCAAGTTGTATCCTCCTTTTCACACCACTCTCTCACTATCAAATTAAGTGAACGAGTGTCACAACTATTATAGGTAATTTTTGAATATCTCTCCTGTACAAGTCTAACTATACCTTTACAATTTTTTGCATTATTCATAACAACTTGCACCAAATGATGCTTCCTTGTCCCTTCAATAGTCTTGCTCAAAATATCTACAATATATTCCCCTGACTTAATTTTTCCTATGGTATCTGTGGCCTTTAATTTCTCCCCCCTTGGTGAAACCAATGTGATGTTTATTAATGGTCATCATTGAATATTGGACCAATCATTTGATATGAATGTACATCTAGTTAGGTCCAAGTTGCGTAGAGTGACCACCTCTAAGTGGCACTTATCAAGAACATCATGCTATATTGAGTGATAAGACAGTGGGGAAAAGTCAACCCCAAACTCCCCAATTTTCTTCCATACATGTTTCCAATGATCATTATCCATGATTGTCATTGCATGTCTAGAAACAAATATGGCCCCAACCAAGGCCATCTATGCTTCTTCTAATTGCATCATATGAAAACTCTCATGGAGAAAGACTTGGTAGACACTCACTTTGTTGTTAGACTACCAACTTTCCTCATTCAATCGTACTGGAAACTTTGCAAAGTTAGAAGCATGGTGTGTCTAAGATTGAGAGAAGTTTAGTTGATTGACAATGTTGATTTGTAAGTCAAACACCTCAACTTGAGCACATGAAACCCTTGCAACATAAGCCCTGTTGCTTTCATAATATTCTTAAATGGCTTTGGCTACTTGTTAAGCAGCTAAGTGTTGATACATATGCATAGACTTCTTGACACTACCAAGGAAATGGTCCCTAATGTTAGATATATTACCAAACTTCACAATATGATAAAAATTACACTCTTGGCAGTAGAATAATGTAAGCTCTTCACTCAATGGTCATTATACAAATCAGAAGAGGAGGAGATTCTAAAGTGAAAGGAGTTGGAAAAATGTGAAATTTAAGTGCCTAAGAGCAACCCTAAGCTCAATAAACTATGCTCCCTAATGCCTCCCATTTAGAAGTTGTGCTGTTATGAAGAGATTTTTGGGAGCCATATTAGTTCTGCTAGTAAACTGCAAGTTAGAGGTGTAAGGATGAAGATGATGTCTACAATGTTGAGGACATGATAAGGCATTGGTCTTGAGATAGATGCATTGCCCTTGTAGGACAAGAAGATGTCTCTCTCACTTACATATTCAAGGAGATGACTAAGATAGGTTTGCATTTTGTATCTAGGCAATGAAAATATCAAGAATAAATATAAGGAAATTGGTTATCGGAATGTTAGAGCGTTCACCTTGAATGCAATTTGGGAAGAGAGATTGAAGGTCAACTTTGAGCAGGCTAGAATTGAAGTTCAATGGGGGGTGATAGTATACAAGTCTGAATGGGTTGTGGATGCAGCTTGTCAGCCTCGGAAGTTTAGGGAGAGTGGCTTGGCCGAGGTACTCAAAAGAATTGGCCTAACCTTATCTGTTTTGTAGCGAGAGGTAATGATTAATAGAAACTCTTTTTCCGACCAAAAATTGGGATGAAAGTACGATAGACAAGTAAAATCTTATGACCTTGGAAGCTGAAGGTGTCTGCAACAGTCCCAAAAAATATTAAGTGAGCAGTGATGGATACTAAAAATTGCCAATGACTGACGACTCCAAGTTCTAACTAAGCTAGATTCAGAGGTTGTACACGTGCACTCTAGTAGAGTGCAGTCAACGGATGTGTTAAAAGGGAATCGTGGCCGTGTTACGCGTGTAACAATAATTTATGTCCAAAGACAAATCTTCGGCCTTGCGAATCCAAACCTCGCAATAATATATGACGTTCATCGTTCAAAAAGTGTTAGCATTGCAGGAAACGTGATGGGCGATTACCACCGGCGGAGCTGGCGGAGTGGCTCGACGTGCTTATAAACCTCTTTATTATGACTGCTGATCATTATAGTTTTTTGAGGCATTTGACCTTAATCAGAGCGCGCCATCGAAGGTCAAATTTATTACAGTATCTCCAAATTCCACATATTCCCAACTATCAGTCATCCTTAGGTCAAATCCAACCTTAGTAGCTAACTGTTCTCAGGTCAAATCCAACCTTAGCAGCTAACTGTTCTCCATGGCAAAGTGGTAACGTCATCATTCATGCGTCAAACCTATAAACAATGTAGCATGCCAGGGATCGAACCCACATCTTCGTTTAGGTGACCTCCTATAAACAATGTAGCATGTCAGGGATCGAACCCACGTCTTCGTTTAGGTGACCTCCTCTTATCATCTCACATTTTTAAATCCTAGAGATCTAGAACGTCAACCATCCCGTCTCTAATTCAACCCTTTATAGTTTAACTTTCATTTGCCTGACGACTTTTTAAGTCAACCTTCCAACATCTATACTATTACTTAAGGAGAGGTGGGGGCGGGTGCCACGTGGCAGCCCCCCCACCTCCCCCACACAAAAAAAAGAGAACACGGGAGCGAGTGCCACGCGTCCAGCACCTGCCCCCCACCCCCCCACCCCCCCCCCCCTCCCCCCCCCCCCCGGCAAATCCGGGCGAGTCTAGGCGTGGAGCGCCTAGTTAGTGCATTAACGAAGTGGCTTCATACATTGTCGGGATGCTGCTGCTCCCCAAATATATTCCCCCACAGCCCCATGTCTTTTCTTTTTGAAGGGCAAAATTAATGAGTTTGCCCTTCAAAGATGATGGCCAAAAATACGGAATAACCTTCATTACATAAGTACATTTTTTATGAGTATTTCTAAGTTTGAAGGATGTTTTTTAAAAGTTTACTTCAACTCTCATATATTATAGTATGAGAGTAGAATAGTCGAATCCACATATAACACAAGTAAAGTTGGATTAGATTATATATGCAATTGAAAATTTACATAATGAAATCAATTATAAAAATTGAATTGAAGCTTAAACTATCTTAAATTGCTTAGATATCATACAAATAAGAAACAATGCTTCTAAAAGTACTACATACTATGTATTTAAAAATTGAAGCATGTTGACAACCACTACTTAGTAGCATGTGAACATGTAAGTAAAGTAAAAAGTTATATTTTTTACCACATGTTGAAAATAGCTACTATTTATATCAAAATCTTTTTAAAGCACTTACAAATAGACTTAAATACATGAAAAAGAGAAAACATGTATATTTGATATCATATAAATTTAGGCAAGCAGCCAAAAAAATGTTAAAGATCATTACAAAAAATTCCTATTATCATAGTACCCATAAGAGGGCATGTACATTGTATATCATATAAATTTAGGCAAGTTGCCAACAAAATGTTAAAGTGATTACAAAAAGTTCTTATGTAATGCCCATGACATAGTATAATATCAAAAAGTCATTGTTGTTACTTCTTATCATGCCCATAAAGCTTGAGTGAGTCTCACCTTCATATTTTTCCATACCTCAAAAATCAAAATCCCAATCTACTTCTTCCAAGTTTTCCGAAGAAGAAAGAGACATGAACATGAGCATATCTAAAGTGGTGAGAGATAAACATGATATCTCATCACTTTTAACACGATTCTGTTTTGAAAACCCTCTTTCACAAGCAACTAAACTTGCAAAGTAGGACTACCACAATTTTCCATAACTTGTACAAAGCGGAAAACATTTGCATCCATTCTACTTCCCCACCACATTGTCTCCAAGCTTTGAGAAGTCCCTTTGAGGGATAGGATTCAAAGAGATATAGAACAAATATTTGCAACTCACCTTCACATTGCTCAGGCTGAACCAGAGACCTCTCTCCTTTACCAAATTTCTCTCAAAGCGGAGAGAGATGTTGTCGAACTGATTGGCCTCAAATTTGTGGATCCTTGGGATAGTTTTTGGGAGAAAATAGCTTTGTTGCATTAAGCAAGTGATGATCTTGAAACCTTTCATCAAAGTTGATTATCAACCTCTGAATAAAAGTCTTTGCTAACCATGTACATTCATCAAAAGTGATTTCTTGTGCTTTATCCACTAATGAAGTGAATTGCAACACATGTATATGTATAACACCTTCTTTGTCCTTCATTGAGAACACTCCATTGTTTGTTACCTTAATGAAGCTAGTTAAGTACTTGGATCCATTTGCAAATGTACCAATCAAATACCAACCCTTCAAGAGATTGATAAGCACATCTATCTCTCTTCCAATCATTGTAATATCACAATCATTTTCCTAAATTTTTTGGCTTAATACATTAGTTTCTTTAAGTACATCTACCATGAAATGAATAATAAATAGCAACTGAAAATTTGTTGCTTTTTTATACATTGTTGGATACTTTGTCTTCCAAAATTCCAACAGTATAGATAGCACTTTCACCAACCTGCAATAACAAAAAAACTAAGTAAAAAAAGAAAACAAGAATAAAATTAGAATTAACCTAATCTAAAGCTAATTACTAAAAAAATGTATATCTTTTCATGACCTTTCCACGAGACAACCATCTCACACCATGAATTCTCATTATCTCATAATTTCTTGGTAAGAAGGCGAGCATGAGCTTGCTCATTTTGGCTCTTCGAAGAGATGAATTTCCTATCCATTGTCAGACTTTGTTAGCAAAGCTATCCATGTAGCTAATCTTTGCAAAGCATTCACAAGTATCTTTGACTAAAAGTGCTTCATTATGGGCATACAATGTACCCCAAGCAAATGTGATACATCCTTGCAAAGCTTTGCAAATAATCGAGACCTTCTTCCAACCATAGATGCATCACCATCCAAGCCCATAGCAACCATCTTAGAAAGTGGAAGATCTAATTGATGTAGCACTTTCATAATGCCTTTGTACATGGATTGAGCCTTTCCATCATCTATACCAATGAGTTTCACAAATGAGGTTTTAGGATAGCCTACACCACCATCCTTTAATTATGTGATATAAAGGATGAGATGCTTCTCAAACCTTCTATCAACACTTTCATCTACAATGATAGAGAAAAATAGACTGTGCCCAATCTCCTCCTTAAGTTTTTCACAATATACTATATACATGGCTGAGAGAAAATCTTTTCCCGACGATGGATTGATATAAGCTGAATACTCACAAGAATGAGGCATGCTAGGAGTTTTCATAACCATAAGAAACTTACATTCATCTTCAAATGCTTCTAAAGACATGTCGTTTATGGCAACCCTATACATGATTTGTATAACAGTAATAATTCTACACTTCTCATTGTCTACCATAAGTTCAACATGCTTTTCAATATGCTTTGCATTTTCATGAGCCATAAAGCTTTTGCGCTGAACTACTAACTTATGCGAGTCGGAGGAATTATGGATAGCCAATGCTTGCTTTTAAATGGTAGTGCTACCTTTTCCTCCGGAAGGATTTGGCATGTTCAATGAAGTGCAAATTGAGCACTTCACTCTCTCCTTTCCCTCTTCATCTAAGATTGAATATGACCAAGGATAGAGAAGCTTCCACACAAGGATACATAGCTACGAACATACACTCTCTTTTTCCCATTAAGAATACCATTTGCACTTTCATTCTCTACACATTGTGCATTTGGAAAAGTAATCTTGATCTGCTCAAGCAACCTTTGACGGTTATCCTTTCTAGGCCTTCCCATCCTAAAATAGCATATTAACAAGACTTTAAAACTAACATGCATATAATAAAAAACATGTAAATAAATAACCTAAACAAATGCAACACTCGATATGCATACATCCACTCTATTCTTTACATTTTGATAAATTTAATAGTGTGGATGAAGTTTTAGAATAGAGAGCTATCAATAATAAATCATATAACTCAATTAATATCACATAAAATAGAGCAACCTTACCTATTTTCTTACTTATATACACAAAAATTAACACAAACACCCAATAATCACACCAAAAACCTAAAAAGTGACATGAAACTAGTTAATATATGCATCTAAACATGCATTCAAATTATCAAAAAAAAAAAGGCACAACTACCCCATAATTGCATTGAAATGATTTGTTTAACTAAAGCAAGTTAAGTTCATAATACATGCATCTAAACACAACTCAAAAGATCAATGACTTGAGTAGAATCAAAAATTGCAAGTCATAAAGCCTGAAACTGAAATAAATTGATTCTAGACATGCTTGAATATGGAATACATTGAGGTGAAATAAGCTGAGTTGAGCCGCACGAAGACAAAATGAGAATGAGAGAGAGAGGGGGGGCTGACAGGCTATGGTGGCAACTAGTCCAGGTCCTGTCTCTAGTTCCAAGAGCACACTCAGCAAATTCACTAATGTGACCACAGGCATTGTCAAGGTAGGCTCCAAGCTTCTTCAAACATTCAAGCCTATCAATAGAATACATGTGCACATATGTGCATAAGCACCTCCCTCCCTCCCTCTGTGTGTGTGTGTGCGTGTGTGTGTGTGCATGCATGCACTCATGCACCTAATTTGATCTGCCTCACGGTTTACTCTGATTAGGTCACGATCTTGATTCTTCTCTAATCTCTCAATCCTAACAAGAATTCAATGTCATGTCTTTTGAAACACAATAAATTAATTCAAATTTCACCATCTTTACTTTCAACATAGCAAGATAAACATAGCATGATATGACTGCAGATTGATGACACAAGGTGGACCACCTTTAATTTGCCCATTTCCCTTTGTTTTTGAATTGTAATTCATTGTTCTTTCTCATCCAAATTTGCAGGTTTCATTTCTATGCTTATCATATTACAAATATGTAGAGGCTCACCATTACTGCACTCATTATAACAAAGAGATTCACCAATGCTTGATACATGACACTCCCAATAAGGACAAACCAAAATTTCCGAAGGACAAACACACAAACAATTTCGCGAAACAAAGTTTCAAAATCCCAACCCGATTTACCTCATCAAAATCAACGATACTGAACTTTGAAGTTTGATGACTGGAGAGGTAGAGCCAAGTCTCTAGGGTCGGGTGGCGAGCAAGTCATGAGAGAGAGAGAGAGAGAGAGAGAGAGAGAGAGTCCGGGACTCAGGAGCCCAAGCCGCACCCTCCAAGGCCCAAGCCGTTGCCTCTAGGGCCGAGCAAGAGAGAGAGAGAGAGAGAGAGAGAGAGAGAGAGAGAGAGAGAGAGAGAGAGAGAGAGAGAGAGAGATAGAAAGACACAGACACAAAGAGAGAGAGAGAGAGAGATAGAAAGACACAGACACAAAGAGAGAGAGAGAGAGACAGACAGACAGATAGACAGAGAGAGAGAGAGAGAGAGAGAGGAGTCCATGCCAAAGTCTTCAAAGCCCAAGCTGCAGCATCCAGGGCCAACCGAGCATGCCACACTCTTCACGAGCAAGGCCACAGTCGACCACCATCTAGGACCAAACATCTTGCAGTCTTCATGAGTGAGGCTGCAACATCTAGGACCATAGCCTCCAGGGCGAGAAAGAGAGAGAGATAGAGAGAGAGAGAGAGAGAGAGAGAGAGAGAAGCCCAACCTAGGGCTATAGCCTCCACTGTCCAAGGCGGAGCGAACAGGTCGCGACCGCCACAACCTCCAAGGCCGAGTGAGGCAGAGAGAGAGAGGGGAGCGCAAGCCGCAGCTGCAACCTCCATTGTCTAGGGCCGCGAGCGAGGGAGCGAGAAAGGAGCCACACCCCCACAGCCTCCACTATCCAAGGCCGAGTGAGGGAGAGAGAGAGGAGCCACGCCCCTGCAGAGTGCAGTCTTCAGGGCCTCAAGGTTGAGCAAGTGAGAGAGAGAGGGGCCTGGAGTTGCACTACAGAGTCTTCAGAGCCCTAGCCCTTGGGCCCTTGGGCCTCAAGTGAGAGAGAGAGAGAGATAGTAGACTCAAGAGGCGCTTTAGGAAGGTGGGTCCCAAGAGAGACTCCTGACTCCCTGCCCCTTTAGAAAGCCTTGGGCCTTGGCCAATGTGACATGTCCATAGTCCCTTGAGCCTTTAGGATTCAAATTTTGGGAATTTAAAGATTTTTGGAAGGTGGGTGCACTATCAATAGTTAAATTTGTTATTTTGGAAGGTGGGTGTACCCAGTACTGTGAAATGAATCATTAACTAATAACTACCATTAATTATTTGTATATTAAATGAAATGAATGAAGAGTTTCAATTTTTACGTCTTCAAAAGTAAAATTATTATTAGATTAAAAAATTTTATTTGAAGGGTTTCTTCAAAATGCTTTTTTTTTTACATTTCTATCTGAAGGTTTATTTTATTTTTCAACTTTCTTTTGAAATTTCATAAAAGTTTAACACTTCAATTGTTGAAGGTCATTCTCATGAAAAACGTTTTTTTTAAAATGTCACATAAGTTGCTAGCCTTCTAGAGAAGGGTCAAAGCCCCTTTGAAGGGTGTTGCAACCTTCAAATTTGAGGGTTGTTCCCCCATAACAACTTGTACACTGCCATGGGAGGGTTAACCAAGATAAATTATTTTTTGTTGAACCATCCCTACATCTTTTCCCATCTTACTTAGGAGAAATTATGTAAGCCAAAGTAGATATTTCTTAGTGTTATTACACAATCATTTAAACAATGTACTTTCTTCTTGTCACATGGTTGGAAGACATTATTCTTAACCCTACGATAGGGCACGTCTTTCCATCATCCAATTAATGATGAAGGATGGATTTGCCATGGAAATGGATTATGATATAATCTCAATATGATGCTACTATGCGCTACAAAGAAATTGGAGAAGAGATGTGGAGCCATAACACACATTAGTGGGCATGTCTAATTTTTGGTGAAATTTTGCATATAATCATGAGGAGATATCAAAAAGAGTGTATACATGTAAATTCTAACACACTTTTTAACAGTAAGTTTTCCAACTATATAAACACCAATTCTAATGCATACCCATTTATAAAATCACACTTGATCTTTTCAGCTTTCTATATGAAGAAAATATAGAAGCTACAAAAAAATTCATATAAACACAAACACACAATGTCAGAGCACTGAGCGTGTGATTACTGGAAAGACACGAGGTCTCATGAAAGGAGGTATGACAAGGCAAGAGCTGGTATTTGTGTGATGTAAGAAGAATTAAAACTAGGGAATCTCTAAAGTATACACTCTATCAGATTCTATGCGAACAAGTAACTCAAAGTTCATTATAAATCCTCTAGGGACTTAGCATGTAGCTTGACTTCTCTCCCAACAATTAGCTTTTAGGAGAACTCTCACTTTGATCAACTACACCTCAACTCTGCTAATAAGAACCTCAAAGTGTAATGCATGTCACTATCTTCCAATGCTTCCATCTTCCAACTTTGGCTTAAGGTTTAGGCACATATAACTTCATATCTCAAGGTAAATTGTCCTAAGCTTGAACTTTTTTTCATATATAGATACAATAGCACAAGGTGATAACCAGAGAGGAAGGGAGAAAAGCAAGGGATGGTGGAGATCAAAGAAAAACGTGTCACAATTAAGAGACTGATCACATGAAATAAATACATGATCACGTAATAAGCGATTGGCACAATCATGACAAGATATCACTAATACATAGAAAATGTCTACATAGATCAGGTGACTCAAAAATAAAGGTGTGTGAGCTCCAAGGATCCAAGGGCGAGCTATATATCCTCTTCCCTCGAAAGGTCGTCCCGCCACAAAGGAGCATCGAACGGCCTCTGCAGAAAAAGAAACAATACATCAGTCCACCATACAATAATGCATTCTAATTAAACATGATAACTACGGACAAGAAAGATGAGTGACTTACAGGGCCGCCGCGTCTATATAATCGGTCGATCAATGAAGTGAGACCATGCCTCTCTGCATATCGAGTTTCAAGGCCTGTCGGATCGCGATTTGTAATGGAGTGCTGCAAAGAATACAATATGCTAACTGTTAGAAACATGATTGTCAGTACAAAGAATATTGCAAAAAAATAAACAAGCAAAACAAAAGAAAAACTTACAAAGTCCTCCAAATATGTCCTGTGGCCGCCACTCCCAAGATGATGGACCACTCCGGCCTCGAGTCGTTCCCTCGTCGCCTCGCACTACTGACTCCAACGTCTTGGAGAATCTATAGCCTCCTCCCTCAGTCGGCGCCAGTCGTCTGCATCTAACCACTCGGGCTTTGCAACCCTACTCTTGATTGCCTTGCGTGCATCGGATCGTCTGTGTGACATATATGCATGCATGCAATCCATCATCCAACTCGTAGAGAATATATCTACTCAAGCTGGAACCGGAAACTCCTCATGCAAGGATACTACTATGTAGTCCTTCCTCCCCTCCAGAATGTTCCTCCAATGATCCAAGACGTTGTGCCGAAAAACTTCTTGGCACAACTCTCTCATGCGAGCCATCACCCTCCTCCCCTCATCATTCATGATGATGGCTCCTGACCTACCATAGACTAGATATCCATATCCCCCTCGAGTCTGCCTAAGATGGGTCCTCTCCCATCTGCGTCCATGCTCCTGGGCATATCCAGGAGACCCTTGTGCATCTGGTGTATCGACCGGGGTAATATCTCTCGGTGTGGCACCCATAGGGGTGCCACCTTCTTCTGACGGCTGAGCAAAAGCCGGAATAACTGGAGTAGATGTCCCCACAGGTGTAACAAATCCATGAGGTGACGCAACTCCAGCTGAACGATGAGATGGAGACACCACGTCCGTGCCTCCACAGCATCCACCTGAGCTTGAGCCACGCTCCTTGGAAGGGCCATGAGAGCGAGGAGTCGCATCTGTATCCTGTGTCCACTGCGGGCTCACTGCCTCTATATCTTTGTAGCATCTCCTTGACCCCGAAGCACTCCCTCCCTCTGGCCCAAGTATGGAGCGTCGAGCTCGTGTTTTTGAAGCCGAAGCATCCGATCGCGCTGAAATAGATCTAGCAGAGCGCCCTGACGAAGACCGAGATAGCTTCTAGTCTTCCACATCTCTGAATCTCACGATCTGGTCTGGAGACATACGTGTGAAGATATCCTGTACTCCTCATCTCTCATCCCTCAACTCATCCTAAAAATGTCACCTGCACAGATAAAAAATGATTTTAGAATAATCAATTTAAATCATACAAAGCACGGTAATATATATCCTTTTTAAAAAAATCTCACTTAAAATGCATATCTTATGTATCCTTATAAGCGATTGGTCAACGAATTGGGTAAGTGGATGCTCCAAGTATGAAGTATCCTATGGTCCCATGTTAATCTCTTGACACAACTCCGCATACACTGGAAGGTCGATAGACATGTCACCACAAAAGAATGAGTCCACCGCGTTCTCAAAGAATTCTTGGACTCCTGTATTTCCATCATTGTTAGCCGATGCTGGCTCCAAGATTTCGACGGCCTCCACCCCTTGCAATATCAACCCCTCTATTTGCATATTATCTTCATCTATGCTCAAAAAATCGCTTTGATCATATACTCTCGCACTTCGGGGAGTTGAAGGTATAACATACAACCATCGAGGTTATCGAGGGTTTGGATGGAGGATTACATGTTCACAAATACGTACAAGAGAGTTCAAACCATTGTGATATAAACCATGTCGTAATACAATTATCAAACAAATGAGTCCGTGCACGTGTTCACAATGGGCCGGCAACACAAAGGTGTCACGCAAATTCATCCATTTTTTTCGGAATCTATTTCAAGAAATCGAGATGGATTTCGTCGAACTGTTGCTTCAGCTCCTCCAAGTACCACTTTGAACCACTGCACATCGAATAGTATCATGAAGAAGCTACAGTAATCCACCATAACAATACTTTGTAAGTTCCCAAAATACTCCATCTCATCCACAACTATGTTTGGATCCGTTGCTCGTCGTCGGCTCTCTTGCTCGAACCTTGCCATGATACCACAGTCCATTGTGGAGCACATTTTGTCAATACGCTCCACGCAAAAATGTCGTCTGCGCTACCACGCTGCATTATATATTTTGTAATGTACATTGAAACACTCAAATTAGATGTCGCATATAAAATTTAGATACGACAGATTCTAAACCCCTCATCACCTTTGGACTACATCCCCTCGAGAATTCCCACTCCTCCATTGAGACCTGATCTATCCCTTCACGAGACGCTACGGTCAAAGCTCCATGCAACCATCGCGTTGACATGAACCGGGCATCTCCTCCATGCCTTCGGGATATCGAATCGGTTGATGACACGTACTACGTTGTCGTACTGCTGCGCATCCGAGGTGTGGAATCCACCAAAAAGTTGTGTGTGTGGGATTTGATACTTCGTACATACTTAGTCATTATGTTTGCTCTTTTATTCTATGTAGGTAATATAGTGAAGAGGGGTTTGGTGCAATAGGAACTTATCCGTAATGTTCTGGTTGACATGTAGGCTAAATGTGACATGTTTGTAGAAGAACAGGGAGTTTTTGATAGATTGGTAACTTGAGATGCAATATCATGGGCTACACTTATTTCAGAATATGCCGATTATGGGCTTTGTGAGGAAGTACTAAACTGTTTTAAAGAGATGCAGATCGAAGTACACTGGTGGATATGTATGCCAAATGTGGGAGCTTGCTTGATGTTCAGCACAGTGCTCAAGTGAGCAGGCCTCCGCTCTTGTTGGTAATATCTATATTTTATCTCGTTCAAGCAAGTATTCACTGGGTTGTGGTGTTGGAACAGGTCTGGTTACCTTAGGTTATCATGCATGTCCATTGTGCGGGCAACAGTTAGACTCCCGAAGGTCACGAACCATGAAGAAGATGGTATATCAAGGATACTTTGCTTTCTTGCTAGAGGATCATGAACTCAGGGAAGGTTTCCTTGGATGACCTCCAACACGTATGAATGCCGCAAGCTGGTACGAGCTGAACATGGTCCACGCAGAATCACATCCAAACGGAATGCGACGGTTCTCAGTTTTCTACGAGTTGCCATATTGAACCCACTTACAGGTCAACCACTTGTTGGATCCCATGTATATTTTCAAGAATGTGGGCAAATTGCTATGGGACCACATCACAGGAAGAAAGAGAGACACTATAGGGGCACGAATGGATTTGAAGGAGGTAGGTAAGATGGAGGCACTTTGGCCGCAGTCGAGTGCTAATGGTCGCGTGCAGCTTCCTTGCGCTCCTTGGGTTTTGTCCATTAAAGAAGAGCACATTGTGAAGCAAGTAATCAAGTCTATCCACACTGCGACGGGTATGATGGGTGCTCTCAGGTTTGCATTTTCTAAAGACGACCAATTATCACGGCTAAAATCCCATGACTGGCATAAGATATGTCAGGTTTGTACTATGAATGGATTGTAATTGGCTTACGCATTTTGCTATTTGGAGTGTAGCCATTATTCATAATGCTTTCTCATTTGTGGCAGTTTGTACTACCGATCGCGATCGCAGGATGTCTTACACCAGAAATACGCGGGGCCATTTACAAGTTGTCGACTTTGGTGCAATGGATCTCACAGAAGGAGATTAAGACGTCCTCTATTGAATCCGTGAGGTGGGGAGCAGTGGAGACAGTCTATCTCTTTGAGAAATACCTGCCCACCAGCATGCTCACGATACAAATCCACCTTCTTGTGCATCTTATAGATGAAGTGGAGATTGCTGGACCTATCCATACGCGATGGATGTTTTTCTTGGAGCGCTTCATAAAAACCCTGAAAGGCTTTGTGCGACAACGAGCTCGGCCAGAAGGTAGCATGGTTGAAGGTTGGTTGGTGTCTAAGGTGCTAGTGCATATTTCAGAATGGCTATCAACGATGGATCTAGACAATGAAATGTTATGGTCGCTGAAGGACAATGATAGACTGACTAGAGATGTGGTGGTTGGAAATGGGGTAGAAAAAAGAATGGAATTCCGATGTAGTATGTGTCATCGACCGATTCAATATCCCAAAGGCATGGAGGAGATGTCGTGGTTCATGTCAACGCGATGGTTGCATGGAGCTTTGACCACAGCGTCTCGCGAAGGGACAGATGTCTCAATGGAGGAGTGGGAATTCTCGAGGAGATGTAGTCCAAAGGTGATGAGGGGTTTAGAATCTCTCGTATCTAAATTTTATATGCGACATCTAATTTGAGTGTTTCAATGTACAGTACAAAATATATAATGCAGCATGGTCACGCGGACGACATTTTTGCGTGGAGCGTATTGACAAAATGTGCTCCACAATGGACTGTGGTATCATGGCAGGGTTCGAGCAAGAGAGCCGACGACGAGCAACAGATCCAAACATGGTTGTGGATGAGATGGAGTTTTTTGGGAACTTGCAAAGTATTGTTATGGTGGATTACCGTAGCTTCTCCATGATACTATTCGATGTGTAGTGGTTCAAAGTGGTACTTGGAGGAGCTGAAGCAACAGTTCGACGAGGTCCATCTCGATTTCTCGAAATAGATTCCAAAAAAAAATGGACGGATTTGCGTGACACCTTTGTGTTGCCGGCCCATTGTGAACAGGTGCATGGACTCATTTGTTTGCTAATTGTATTATGACATGGTTTATGTCACAATGGTTTGAACTCTCTTGTACGTGTTTGTGAATATGTAATCTTCTATCCAAACCCCCGACAACCTCGATGGTGGTATGTTATACCTTCAACTCCCCAAAGTGTGAGAGTATATGATCAAAGCGATGTTCGGAGCATAGATGAAGATAATATGCAAATAGAGGGGTCGATATTGCAAGGGGTGGAGGCCGTCAAAAGCTTGGAGCCAGCATCGGCTAACAATGATGGAAATACAGGAGTCCAAGATTTCTTTGAGAACGAGGTGGACTCGTTCTTTTGTGGTGACATGTCTATCGACCTTCCAATGTATGCAGAGTTGTGTCAAGATATTAACATGGGACCATAGGATACTTCATACTTGGAGCATCCTCTTACTCAATTCGTTGACCAATCGCTTATAAGGGTACATGAGATATGCATTTTAAGTGAGATTTTTTTTAAAATGATATATATTATTGTGCTTTGTATGATTTAAATTGATTATTCTAATATCATTTTTATCTGTGCAGGTGACATTTTCAGGATGAGTTGAGGGATGAGCGATGAGGAGTAGAAGATATCTTCACACGCATGTCTCTAGACCAGATCGCGAGATTCAGAGATATGCCAGACTAGAAGCTATCTCGGTCTTCGTCAGGGCGCTCTGCTAGATCTACTTCAACGCGATCGGATGCTTTGGCTTCGAACAGACAAGCTCGACACTCCAGACTTGGGCCAGAGGGAGGGAGTGCTTTGGGGTCAAGGAGATGCTACACAGATATAGAGACAATGAGCCCGCAGTCGACATATGATACAGATGCGACTCCTCGCTCTCGTGGCCCTTCCAAGGAGCGTGGCTGAGGCTCAGGTGGATGCTGTGGAGGCACGGACGCAGTGTCTCCGTCTCATCGTTCAGCTGGAGTTGCGTCACCTCATAGATTTTTCACACCTATGAGGACGTCTACTCCAGTTACTCCGGCTTTTGCTCAGCCGTCAGCAGGTGGCACCATGGGAGAGGACCCATCTTAGGCAGACTCCAGGGGGATATGGATATCTAGTCTATGGTAGGTCAGGAGCCATCATCATGAATGATGAGGGGAGAAGGGTGATGGCTCGCATGAGAGAGTTGTGCCAAGAAGTTTTTCGGCACAACGTCTTAGATCATTGGAAGAACATACTGGAGGGGAGCAAGGACTACAAAGTAGCATCCTTGCATGAGGAGTTTCCGGTTCCAGCCTGAGTAGATAGATTCTCTATGAGTTGGATGATGGATTGTATGCGTGCATATATGTCACACAGACGATCCGACGCACGCAAGGCAATCAAGAGTGGGGTTGCAAAGCCCGAGTGGTTAGATGCAGACGATTGGTGCCGACTAAGGGAGGAGGCTACAGATTCTCCAAGTCATTGGAGCCAGCAACGGGATACGGTGAGGGCACGACTCGAGGCCGAACGCTACAACAAAAAGGCCTCATAGACGCACATTTAGACGCGATTTTTGAATATAGAGAAATTCTTACGGGCGCGTCTATAATCGCATGTCTATTTGCGTGTCTACCATTTCGCGTCTATAATCACATGTATCAACGAATTTACACGCACAAATAGACGCACAATAGATGCACATATACACGCGCATATAGATACGCTGATAGATGCGCTTTTACAAGCACTGGTAGACGCGAACGGAAAATTAAAAATGTCATTTTTAAAAAAAGATATTTAATTTCTTTTTTAAATTTGAATTATGAAGCGCGTGTAGTGTGCATTATAGATGCGCGTATAAACGCGAATTATCTGCAATTTAGACGCGCGGATAGATGCGCAAAACAGAACTGGAAAAAAAAACGAGAGAGCATGTGGTTGCAATGCTCCTTAGTTTTTTTTTTTCCCCCTCCCATACATCAGATTGTGTATTTGGAAAAAATACAATTTATCTTACGGGCACGAGAATTGAAAATAAAAGTCCATGTATTCATTATATATCAAAAGCATTTACAAGGAAATTTTAAGTGCTTGCGACCTAAAGCGTGGCTGCAAGCAGTAGGCTCAAAGAGATATCATACATATACAGAAGGCCTCATGAGGAGATATGGTGCTCCTCTATGAATCTGAAGAGGAAACATCTTCGCTAGTACCACCATGGCTACTAGCATCACTATCCCCCTCCTCGCTATGCTCCACATCCGGGCTCGCCTACACACACAAAAGATCAGGGTTGCTTACATAGACAAGGTGGAGAAAAAGTTATAATTAGCTATACTTTTAATAGGAAAATAAGAAAAACATACCTCCTCTAGCTGTCGAATCCTCATGGCCCAGTTGTATTGATCCTTAGTGATGAGACCCTCCTCATAAAAGTGAAGCCATGTCGTTGTGCGGTTATGGCCTCGATGGTAACCTACCTCTCTAGGAGTAGGTGTCCTACCAACGATGGTAGTCTGCAAAATATTTAGAGATATACAAACAATTATGAGTCACAATATATTAGACTAAAATATATAAAGAATTGAAAGAAATATAAATTAAAAAAAACTAGAAATCAAAATATACTTACAAACTTTGCCTCCCACGACTCTCTGCCGCTCGATCCGTAATGCGAGGATCCCATTGTTTCCATTTGGATCCGTCCCACCTCTGCGTGCTGGCGACTCTTCACTTTCTCTGCTGCTTTCTTCTTGGCTTTCTTCCACTCTATGCGGCGGCACATAGGTGGTTGGCTATAGGCTCAACGCCCCTCCTCCAGCCTCCGCAGTGAGTCCCTGGCCCATGTCATGAGGTGGGATCTTTTGTTGTGAAGCATATCCCTCACTTTTGTACGTCCCCAATCATCCGAGAATCGCTGACCCTCAGGATTTGGATACCTCCTATGGACTGCCCTCAACACATCCTGCCACAAGCCGCTTTTCTAATTTTTGAAGGCAATGAAACAATCTTTATATGTCGCATGCACGATGCTCCTCATACACGCCATTACATCCCTTCCCTCATCATCATGAAAGATGCCACCAGCATCTGTAACTCTATAGTACTGGCATACAACCTCCTCTATGGAGTACCTGCATGTGGAGACTGGGAAGTAGTGCCAGGCAAAGACGTCAGAGGCGTCCCAAACATGACATTGAACACCTCGTCCGCTATGGGAGACTGGCCAAGGTGTCTGGTCATCTCTCCCATGAAGTCTTCCCTACTAGGAAAACCTCCAAAAAATGTATTGACCCCCTGCCAAAGGAGGCCAATGTATCATTCATGCGATCCACATCCGGGTCATTGCTAGATGAACCAGGATATGACATCTACAAAAAAAACACAGGAAAAAGACAAATTTATTTGCATACAAAAATCATTTATTACCTACACCCACATTTTCAAAGAGCTTTCTTCAGACATTGAGCATAACACTTAAGTGCTAATGCTTCTCTTAAACAAGAAAAGTGATAAACACAAACATGGGATTGGTCACATTCATCATTGCAAAAATATATTGTTTATTATCAGAACTAGAAGACCTGGCGCGTGTATCCCCGCGTCTAAATTGCAGGTTAGACGCACCCTCAGACGCGCTTCAGAGTGAACCTTCTGTCCAGCACATCTATCTGCGCATCTAAGATGCAGCACAGACGCGCTGTTAGACGCACATTCTAGGTCAATGCGCGTGTATAATCGTGTGTAGACTGCAGGTCAACCTTCTGTGCAGCGCGTGTATCATCGCGTGTACATTGTAGAGCACACGCGCCAGCACACGCACACTAAGACGTGCCCTCGGACGCTATGAGAGGAAACATTTTTCGCATCTATATCTGCGTCTACACTGAGATGTAGACGCACTATCAGACGCGCTCGGTCGGCTGATTTTAGACCGGCGACCGCCATTGATGATTTACAAAATGCAATACATAATGAAATCACAAATCCTAAATACACAGATAGAGCAGAGAGAGTAAGAGAGAGAGAGAGAGAGAGAGAGAGAGAGAGAGAGAGAGAGAGAGAGAGAGAGAGAGACTCACCTTGGGTGTTTGGTGTGGCGGGTGGTGGCACTTCTTCCTTCTCCTTCTTCCTCTCCTTGGTAAATTACCCTCCCTTGATGCTTGCTTGCTTGCTTACTGCTTCTTCTTGTTCTCCTCTTTCTTGTTCTCTCTTTCTTCCTCTCCTTGGCTTTCCTTTTTCCCTTCTTGTGTGTTTGAAATGAAAGAAGAGGTGAGTCATGAGGAGGTGAGGCATGAAGAGACTAAGTGAAGCATGAAGAGACTGCATGTCAACTAAACTCAAGCTCCAGAACCGCAAAAAACGCAGGAAAGGAAAGGCGCAGTTTAAAAAGAAATGATTTAAGTATGGTTTGAATTTTGACGTGTGCGTCTATTTTTGCATGTATATGCGCATCTATTGTTCAGATAAACGTGAGTATATACGCGAACATAGACGCGGAAATAGATGCCAATATAGACACGTAGGTAAACGCGGATATAGACGCACATTTGGGCTTTATCATAATTTTTTGTTTTTAAGATAAGTTTTGATAGTGAATTCTTATCATAAGTTTTAATGTATTTATGATGATTTTTGTGTATTTAAAATTGAGATCTTATATAAACATATGAATGACAAATATTTTGATGTTGTCATGAATTATGTTTAATCATGTCGACGTCGTCATCACCTAGTGCGGTGCAAGCTGATGAGTCAATGAGCACATCCTCAAGTGAGGATGAAACATTGCGTCTTCATAATCGAGATGCATGGCTACGACGAAAAATTAAACGCATGTGTGATCGTTGTCGAGGGTGTATTTTTCGAGCACATCGAATAGCAATGTCACACCTCAACTTGTATGGAGAATGGGACCAAGAAAAATCACCGATATTCATTGTTTTTTTTTAACACTAAGATTACTAGTCTATGTTACTCAATATATATCAACGTACATGAAACTCCCTTTTGCGGTTGAGCAGGCCGATGCAGTGCCACATCCTCAGATGCTCCCTCCCAGGCGTCGAGAGGCTGGAAAACGTCGACGTGAGGAGGCAGAGTCTTCAAGAAGAGTAGAGACTGACGACCATGATAGTAGCCCTCATGAAATGCCCCATCAAGTCGTAGAGGATAAGATTTTGGACAACATAGTACACCATCTATTTTCGCAACCGGTTCAGGGAGAAGGTCACTCTACGAAGCCAGATGATCCACTATATGTAGCATCATCTACTCTGTTGTATGAAGGTTGTACGTACTCCATTCTTCATGCGTCCCTCGAGATACTTAACTTGCAAACAATTTATGGATGGAGTAATGTCAATTTGGATGCGTTATTGAAGTAGGTATCAATTCAGTTTGGCTTATGAATCATAATATTAATTGTTTTATTTTGAAATCAGACAGAAATATATGTTGGTGGTTTTTTAACTCACTTTTAAAAATATATATAGGTTATTATCACAAATGCTTCCAAAAGGAAACAAATTGCCAACTAAGAGAGAGCAAGCAAGACATTACTTGACATCTCTGGGAGGCCTCGACTATGTCAAGATCCATGCATGTGTCAATGATTGTGTCTTATTTCGTGGGATTCATGAGTTCGCACGAGAGTGTCCTGTTTGTAGCGAATCAAGATACGAAGTGTAGATAAAGTCAATGGATGTGCCTCGTAAGGTTTTGCGACATTTTCCGATTGTTCTACGTATAAAACTTATGTTCAAGTGTAAGTCTATTCAAAAGCTCATGTCATGGCATGCTAGTCATCGTTCAAGTGATGGAAATTGGAGGATCCCTGCAGACACACCGGCATGGCAACATATAGATAATTTGTGGCCCGTTTTCAAAGAAGAGCCAAGAAATTTGAGATTTGGTTTAGGTATGGATGGAATCAATCCATTTGGCATCAAAAGCATATCATACAGTGTATGGCCAGTGGTATTAGTGAGCTATAATATTCCTCCATCCATGGCAATTAAAAAGGGACATGTGATGTTGTCCCTTCTGATTCCTGGAAAGCACTCGACATGAGTCGGTAAGAAGTGCATTTCTCTCGATTGACTTTAAAGTATTTAGCATGATGAATTGTTTACATAATATATTGTTTGTTTGTTAGGTTCTCTATATTTTTTCGTCTTCCCTACTGGACTGAACTCAAGATCAATCACCTGTTGGACCCCATGCACATATTCAAAAATGTTGTATCTACATTATGGAATCACTTGATAGGGGCTCGTGATTCAGTTAATGTAAGGGAGGATTTACGTAACATTGGTCGCATGAGATGAGCCTGGCCACGCATTGGACCCAGAGGAAAGATTGAGCTACCCCATGCACCTTGGATGTTGTCAAAGAACGAGGAAAAAATAGTGAAGGAACAAATATATAGCTTTCGAACACCCACAGCATGTATGAGATGTCTCAAGGGAGCCTTCATAAAGAAAAAGAAAAGAGGTGTGGAGCAACTATCTGGTTTGAAGTCCCACGATTGGCACAAATGATTCAAGTAAGGGTATCTCTAACCATGAATATAGTAATTAGTGGAGTAACTATGTGTAAACTTTGGGTTATGATGACTTTTTCCTCAACTAATCATTTGATCTATGAATATTGTTTACATTCAGTTCGTACTTCGTACTAGCATATCCCATTGTGTATTCAAAGATGTACGTGATATCATTTACAAGATGGGAGAGCTTGTGAGGTGTGTATACAATGTATTTTTCCATTATATATCTTTGAATTTGTACACAAAAATAAACAAGCACATCATACATCTTGACAGATACATGATCTCAAAGGAAATTGATCCAAACACATTGCAAGATGCTCGAGTATTATCTGTTGAGGTGGTTTGTTTAGTGGAGGAAATTTTTCCTCGATCCAATTTAACTACTCAATTACATTTACTCGTACATTTGATTGATGAGATCGCGCTTTGTGGGGCAGTTCATGTAAGGTGGATGTTTTTTCTTGAGCGCTTCATGAAAACCTTGAAAGATTTTGTGAGGCAAAAAGCATGGCCTGAGGGAACCATGGCTGAGGGTTGGTTAGTTAATCATCCCTTGTTTATATCTCTGAATATCTTGCTGAAGTGGATTCCTCTCAACCACGACTATGGAAATATGATGAAGACTTGAGGATGACCTCTATAGTACCTCAAGGAAAAGGATTAAGTAAAGTGCTAACAAAAGAAGAACTTCATAAGTTAAATAGTTTTTATGTGCTCAATAGTGATGTAATGAGCAAATGGGTGACACTATATAATGAAGCAAGGGCAAGAAGAAAAAGCGAAAGACAAGAATTTCGCACTAAACACAATATTAGTGAGTTTGGAAATCTCCCAATTCCCATTTTTTGAATATTAAAAAGGTGGCACTCGGATAACATGCCCATAAGTTTCTCAAAACCATATGATGTGACCTATCATTGGAAAGCGCTTGAAAAATGGAATCTATTGAGCTATAGAGCGCTCGATTTGGAGCTATAGTGTTCAAGCTATGACAAATCCAAAGATTTGACCACATGTCCCAAACTTATGGGAAATTCCCATATTTCCCAATATGGTGTTACTAGATATAGACGTAATGTCTCATTTTCAGATCATCTAAATGCGCTCCCATGTCATATTGATATAGATTGGTTACATGAGGAAATGGAGAGAATGGAAAAAGAGGAGGAAATTAATATATCTCAAGAAGAGTGGGAATACGCACGAGGTTGCTTATCAAAGGTGAGACATACTATCAATTAATTTGTTTCTATAAGTTTTATTTTATATAAATAATTGACATGTTTGATCTTTTATCTTTTACTACTAGTGCACATTATTCAATGCACTTTGGTATGAGGGTAAACATCTTCGAACTCAACATATAGATGAAAAGAGAAATACCCAAGATTGTGGTGTCCTTGCTCACTTCGAGGATGCCAATGGTACCATGGAAGGTTATTGTGGCTTGATCCAAGATATTCTGAAGCTTGACTTCAGATGATTCTTTATACATGTACTGGATGTGAAGTGGTTTAAAGAAGTGGTAATAAATGGTGAGCATTGCACAATCAGACGTCATCCAAGTGGTTTTGTAGTCATTGACTTTACAAAATTTCACCAAAACAAGAATGACACATTAATACTACCTCAACAATGCGAGCAGGTATATATGCAAATGCTAATTTTTTTATATGTATACATGTGATACATATACACAATATAATAAGTACTTAAGTTTTTGCTTTTGTTTTTCAAATATAGGTTGTGTATCATCCAATGGTAAACAATAACCGATGGTGGTATGTCATCCCTATATCTAATCATTCAAAACCAATATATGGTAATATTACCGGCATGGAGATAGCAGATGACAATCCAACAATTAATGATGATATGCATGATGACACCATAATGGATGATATGCGTGATATAGTACAAGATGAACCTCGCGAGGATGTTCAAGGAAACGCAAAAGAAGACAATAATGTGATTGTCGATGATATTGATGAAGTTATTGAGCAATATAGCAACACATCTGATAGTGGGATAGACTTATTTGTTTTGTTACCTCTTGGTAACATAGACCTAGAAGTAGATAGTTTAGCAAGGGCTGATCTCATTGAAGATGAGATGGATCATTCACTGTAACATACTTAATTTGCTTATTGATTCAATGTGTATTCCTAATTCTATGGTTTTTATCATGCGCACACGTACATACTCAAGAATCAATAATCAATTTTAAAGCTAAATTGAATTTTCCATAATAAAAAGAAAGTATCTTTTATCATCTTCAAGTACGTAGAGAAATTACGACATACATATTGCAATGCTTGCTACTAATTGTAAGGTTTCTGTCGCTTGCCGCTAATTACTTATATCAGGCTTGTCAACTGGAGGAACTACCATTCATTAGAGAGCAATGAAAAAGTAATTATTAACTCTATTTTTTTAATTCAATGATTCAATGTGTATTCTTAATTCTATGGTTTTTATCATGCGCACATGTGCATACTCAAGAATCAATTTCAAGTGGTTAAATAATTATTAACTTTGGTTTTTTAATTATGTGAATTGCTAATTTTAGGTGGTTAAATAATTGTGCGTCTGTTGGCACGTCTATATTAGCGTCTATTTGCACGGATATATAGACGTAAAATTCGCATCTATTTACATGCACTTATAGACGCTGTGATAGACGTGCCCGACTTTGCGCGTCTAACATGCGCGTCTATGCGTCGTTTCTGTTGTAGTGGGAGTGGTCCATCATCTTGGGAGTGGCGGCCACACGACATATTTGGAGGACTTTGTAAGTTTTTCTTTTGCTTGTTTATTTTTTTACAATATTCTTCGTACTGACAATCATGTTTCTAATAGTTAGCATTTTGTATTCTTTGCAGCACTCCATTACAAATCGCAATCCGACAGGCCTTGAAACTCGATATGCAGAGAGGCATGGTCTCACTTCATTGATCGATCGATTGTATAGACGCAGCGGCCCTGTAAGTCACTCATCTTTCTTGTCCGTAGTTACCATGTTTAATTAGAATGCATTATTGTATGGTGGACTGATGTATTGTTTCTTTTTCTGCAGAGTTCGTTCGATGCTCCTTTGCGGCGGGACGATCTTTGGAGGGACGAGGATATATAGCTTGCCCTTGGATCCCTGGAGCTCACATACCTTTATTTTTGAGTAACGTGATCTATGTAGACATTTTCTATGTATTAGTGATATCTTGTCATGATTGTACCAATCGCTTATTATGTGATCATGTATTTATTTCATGTATCAATGTTATGATTTCAGTATACATTGTTTTTGTTTGCAAGTGCATTGTACATAGTGCAGAAACTATTTTGTATGTCTCTAATAAAGCACACAGTGCTATAAGTTGCCCTGCCACAATTTTTTTTTCCCTATTACCATTGCTATTAGCGTTGCAAATTTCACTGCTCGCGTCATTATTTATATCGCAAACCGTCGCTATCAACGTTGGTATTGGCATATGTGCCAATACCGACGCTAATAGTGATGGTGATACAAACTGTTCTATGGCGTCGCCAATAATGACGCTTTTTGCAACGACGGGGGCAAATTTTGTTATTTGCATTTTCGTCGCTTTAAACGTTGGTATAAGGCCTATATCTTGTAGTGTGAATCTACAATCATGTAACGAAAGGTAAACTAGAGGCCACCACTTTGTATGAAAAGATGTCACCTGTGTGCACCCATCCACCTCATTTTATCCTTCTTCAAAATTGTAATTAAGAATGTCCTTACAAATGTATATGGAGAGACATTGATACGTATTAAAGATTTTGAAGATATATGTTAAAACATGAATTGAGGCAAACCATGAAATACCCACTAATCTTAAAGCTCTCTCGAATCTCAATGAGCTATGGATGTCATGTACGATATTGATTTTTTATGTATGAAGCATCCACTCATATGAAATGGGAAATTGGACAATGAAGTAATTCAAGAGAACTATACAATTTAGTTTATGTACGCACTATATACATGAAGTTATAAAAATAAATTTGCGATGCAAAAGATATTGTGATGTCAATCATCTTTGTTTGACCCACATCCACATATAGCGCTTTATATGTCCCAAACAAGCTTTCCAAAGGATGATCCTCAACAATATTTCAAGGAAAAATGTCTGATAGGAAAAAAGATGAAAAAAATCTACTAAACATTCAGCAATTCCTTGAAATTTTAGAGGCTTTCTCCAAATCTCATAATCAAAATCTTGCACACATATTAACCACTTAGCTAGGGGATCAATGGATTGAAGCTTTCTTAATAATAGGTGTAAGACCTCAGCCTTGATGAAAAACACCGCCTTCTTATAAAGAATATGATGCCCAAACTTCTTGGTAGTGAATACCATAGCCAAGAAAACTTTCTCTAAATAACTATGATGAAGCTTTGAAACACCCAACTTCTAGCTTGCAAAAGCAATTGGATGATATAGCTAGACCACCCAAATTTGGAATAGCATAAAGTGATACTATGTCTTCTTGCAGTTGTGAAGATATAGAAAACTACCCCCTCCTTTTTTGAGCTTTTAATATTGGGTTTTAGATAATTCCATCTTGATCTCCTTAAGTGCTACTTTGCATGGTTTACTCCACTAAAAAATATGGCTGTGTAGTAGAAGATTCATTGAGGGTAATAAACTCATAGCTAGTGCATTGATGAATCCTCAATAATAACCCACAAATGAAATATAACTATGAGCTTCTCTGGGACTAGTGTATGGGTGCATTGCGATACTAACAATTACATTTTTAAGATTAGTAGTGCAATTCGAGCTATACTTACAACATGACCCAATACTAAATCATAAGGCACCCCAAATACACACTTTCAAGGATTTAGGACTATACAATGCTTATGGAAACACTCAAAGCACTTATATAAGATAATAGGCTATCTATGACAGATTGTATCAACCCCCAAATCATCAAAAAAGACCCTATGTTCCTCAAGGGACATATTAGCAAAAATCTTATCTATCACCCTTTGCCATGATTGAGGAGCATTATACAAACCAAAAGCCATGCCATGCTATGCAGAAATACTAAGAGTGATAATGCATGTTGTTTTAATCTTGTCTTAGTCATTTGATTATAGCTCGTAAAACAATCCATAAAAGAATATATCTCTCACCTACCAATCAATTTAGAATTTGATTGTTGATAGAGAGAAAAGAATCTTGAAATCCTAAACATAAATAGATTTTATTATTTTTCTTCTTTCTAATGATCATAATTGGTGAGCACCATTCAGTTGTTTAATACAAAATATCAATCGTGCCTTTCTTATGTTGGATCTATATATAGCTTACCCTATCTAGACTAGGTCTGCTGACCTATATATATGTAGATTGTGATCAATATGATGTAGTATTTGGGAGTGTATATAGTGTGTTTCTTCTCTCCCTATCGCTAGTTCCCAAAGGTTTCTCACAAATTGCAGGAGTTGATTATCAAGAAACTTTCACCTATTGTTTGTATTACCAATATTTGGATCTTATTAGTTTTTGCTGTTGAGTTTGATTTTAAGATTCACCAAATAGATGTGAGAATTTATTTTCTTAATGGTGATTTCAAGGAAGAGATATACATGGAGAAACTAGAGGGATTTGTAGTCAAACATAAGGAAAATTATGATTGCAAACTTCATTGGGCACTCTATAGTCTCAAATACATTAGGGGAGTTTTGAGGTCTCGAAAATGCCCTGTAAGCAATCCTAGAGAGAGAAAATATTTTAAGAAATACAATCATTTTTTTATTTTTAGAAACTTTTATATTTTGGTAAGTAAATTAAAAAAATTTAATAAGTCATTATCGTGATATTCTCATGGTCACATCAAACCTAGAAATCTAGGCCGCCATAAAGATGACAAAGATTGTCAAAATGAAGATCTTACTCATCCTCATTAAAGTGAAAACTAATATTCAATTTGAATTTTTTTTTGACATTTGATTACTTCCCTCCATTCTCACTCTCTTCTTTCTTTCCCATCCTTACTAGTTTCTTCTTCATTTTCCTTCTTGTTTCTAATTCGCATACTTTTTCAATCCAATCTTCTAATCACATCCTTAGCTATGGATCAATCATCCAGTTATCTCTATAGCTCTAGTAAAAGGCATCTCTATCATCTTCATATTGAGTTGAATAGTGAGTATGAACCAATAAGGAAGAGAACAAAACCCATTATTGTTACATAGTCTACGAAACATATACTCAAGTTTGAAGGAAAAAAGAATCTTGATCTTTGGTTAGATGGCAGGCTATATCCCAAAGATCCTAGCAAAATAGTGCTTCCCCTTTCTATAATAGCTCTTCATTGTTGAGGTTCATTAGTGATGGTTATAATGGGTTTCTAGGCTATACACTTGGTTGCAGAAAATGATGTCCTCAAATTGGAGAACCATCTTTTATCAAAACATAACAACGAGTTACTGCAGAAGCTAGAAGGCTATCAACAGAGGATTCATTTGTTGGAGAAACACATCAAATCTTATCAGCGAAAGCAAACTATTTGAGGACTTTGAAATTGACAAAAGGCTCTTGGAAATATTAAGAGTCTCAAACAAGGAGGAGGTCATTGTAGTAAAAGAATCCAAGCAGCAATGTACTTTTTTTTTCACTTTAAAAATATGAAATATGACTTTGTTTATAATTAATTGTATTGATTTGTGATGTTGATTTTGTTCAGGTCTCTTCTTCAACCAAATGCAAGTTAAAGAGATTCTTTGAAAGAATCTCAGTTTTATTATCATCTTCTTCCTTTAGTAGTTTCAAAAGATATTTTGGAGAAGAAGAAATTTAGAAAGGCAAAGAAACAATGCTTGGAGTCATTTATAAAGGATCTCTCTTTGGATACAGAGTTAGTGCAGAAGACACTAGATAATATTGGTATACATTGAGATGCTTATATACAATTTTTTCAGCTTTTACAGTCAAATATGAAGAAAGGACAAGTACGTAATTGCATACTTCCAAGGCCATCTATGATTAGAACTATTAGACATAGAGTGAATGACAAGGCAATGGAGATTCTAGGTGAGCCTTTCCATATTAAGGCTAGCTTCAAGGGCAAGAAAACAAAAATTGTATTCCATAAATTTAACAATATTTTCCTTGACTTTCCCACCCTACACTACAAGATATAGACCTTATAGCGACGTTTAAAGCGATGAAAATACAAACAACAAAATTTGCCCCCGTCGTCGCAAAAGCGTCGTTATTGACGACGCCATAGAATCGTCGCTATATGCGTCGCTATATGCGTCGCAAATAGCGACATTTGCGACGCATATAGCGACGGTTACAGAGAATTTGCGACGCTGATAGCGACGGCAATAGCGACGCGTGCAGTAAATTTGCGACGCAAATAGCGACGGTAACAGAGAAAAAAAAATTTTGTGGCAGGGCAGCTTGCTGCCCTGCCACATATAGCACTGTGTGCTGTATGAGAGCCATACAAAATAGTTTCTGCACTGCTTCATACAAAGCGTTTGCAAACAAAAAGAATGTATACTGAAATCATAAAACTGATGGATGAAATAAATACATGATATCGCATAAAATGCGATTGGTACAATCATAAAACAATATCACTAATACATAGAAAATGTCTATATAGATCGGGCGACTAAAAACTAAAGGTATGTGAGCTCTAAGGATCCAAGGGCGAGCTACAAATCGTCGTCCCCCGAAAGCTCTTCCCGCTGTAAAGGAGCATCAAACGGATTCTGCAGAAAAAGAAACAACATATCAATCCACCATACAATAATGCATTCAAATATCTCATGGTAACTACGGACAAGAAAGATGAGTGGCTTACTGGGCCGCCGCGTCTATACAATCGGTCGATCAATGATCTGAGACCGTGCCTCTCCGCATATCGAGTCTCAAGGCCTTGCGGATAGCGATTTGTAATGGAGTGCTGCAAAGAAAATAAAATGCTAACTGTTAGAAACATGATTGTCAGTACCTAGAATATCTCAAAAAAACAAATAAGCAAAACAAAAGAGAATCTTACAAAGTCCTCCAAATATGTCCTGTGGCCGCCACTCCCAAGATGATGTACCGATCCGGCCTCGATTCGTGCCCTCGCCGCCTCCCGCTGCTGACTCCAACGTCCTGGCGAATTTGTAGCCTCCTCCCTCAGTCGGTGCCAGTCGTCTGCATCTAACCACTCGGGCTTTGGAGCCCCACTCTTGATTGCCTTGCGTGTGTCGGATCGTCTATGTGACATGTATGCACGCATGCAATCCATCATCCAGCCCGTAGAGAATCTATCCACTGCGGCTGGCACCGGGAAATCCTCGTGCAAGGATGCTACTATGTACTCCTTGCTCCCCTCCGGTATGTTCCTCCAATGATCCAGGACGTTGTGCCGAAAAACTTGTTGGCACAACTTCCTCATGCGAGCCATCACCCTCCTCCCCTCATCATTCATGATGATGGCTCCTGACCTGCCATCCACTAGGTATCCATAATCCCTAGGAGTGTGCCTTGTATGGGCCCTCTCCCATCTCCATCCACGCTCCTGGGCATATCCAGGAGACCGTCTCAACTGCTCCCCGCCTTGCGGATTCAATAGAGGACGTCTTAATCTCTTTCTGTGAGATCCATTGCACCAAAGTCGACAGCTTGTAAATGGCCCCGCGAATTTCTGGAGTTAGGCATCCCGCGATCGCGATCGGTAGGACAAACTGCCAAAAATGAGAAAGCATTAAGAATAATGGTCACTTTTCAAATTTCAAAATGTCCACGCTAATTAAAATCCATTCTGTTCACAAACCTGACATATCTTATGCCAATCATGGGATTTTAGCCCAGAAATTTGGTCATCTTTAGAAAATGCGGACCTGAGAGAACGCATCATACCCGTCGGAGTGCGGATAGACTTGATTACTTGCTTCACAATGCGCTCTTCTTTGGTAGACAAAACCCAGGGAGCGCGAGGAAGCTGCACTCCCCCTTCAGCACTCGACTGCGGCCAAAGCGCCTGCATCTTACCTACCTCCTTTAAATCCATTCGTGCCCCTATAGTGTCTCTCTTTCCTGTGATGTGGTCCCATAGCAAGCTGCCCACATTTTTTAAAATATGCATGGGATCCAACAAGTGGTTGACCTGTAAGTGGGTCCAATATGGCAACTCGTAGAAAACTGAGAACTGCCGCATTCCATTTGGATGTGAGTCCGGGTTTACCATTTTCAGCTCGTACCAGCTTGCAGCGTTCATACGTGCTGGAGGTCATCCAAGAAAACCTTCCCTGAGTTCATGATCCTCCGGCAAGAAAGCGGCGTGTCCTTGGTATACCATCTTCTTCATGGTTCGTGACCTTCGGGAGTCTAACTGTGGCCCACACAATGGACATGCATGATAACCTGAGGTAACGAGACCTCCAAGGCGATCCACGACCTAGTGAATACTTGATTGAATGAAATAAAATATAGATATTACTGGCGAGAACAAAGGTCTGCTCACCTGAGCACTCTCCCAATCCCGGAAAGTCATGCATCGTCCACATGAGAATGGCTCGAATGTTGGCTGACCGCCGACCATCGCGCCTGCTCATATCTTGCACCGTGACCCCCTCCTCCCACAAAATCTTAAGCTCATCGACTAATGGACAAAGATACACGTCCATATTTTTTACTTTGTAGCGGCCCGGGACGAGCAAGCTAAGGATGAGATGTCCTTTCTTCGTAGAAAGCCATGAAGGAATGTTGTAGTTGACAAGCACTATAGGCCACACACTGTAAGAAGTCGAGCGCAGACCGAATGGGTTCACACCATCCATGGCGAGACCGAGCCGAAGATTCCTTGGCTCTCGCGCAAAGCCTGGGAAGGTAGAGTCAATGTGGCTCCATGCGCGCGAATCTGCTGATATTCGTTGAACTCCATCCATGGACCTATTGTGCACATGCCACATTGTCAAGCTTGCCATGGCAGACGTGCGAAACATGTGGTTTATGTGGGGGATGAGCGGAAAGTGTGTGAGGACTTTTTGAGGGATGGTTTGCCCTTGCAAGTCCTGTCGATACCTGTGAGCACCACACTTTGGGCATGTCTCCATACTCTCGTATTCATCTCGAAACAATATGCAGTCGTTGATACATGCATGGATGTTATTGTAGTCCATGCCAAGCTTCCGTAAAACATGTCGCGCATCATCACGAGACTCAGGCATGGTGTTTGCAGGTGGCAATATATGATATTTCAATAACCTGAAAAAATCATAAAACACCTTGAAAAATCTATCCATGTTTGCAATAATACTGTTTAAAAAAAAAAACAATGAAGTCTGTGTACAAGGTACCTGAATAACTCAGTCACACTCGTATCGCTCCAACCGTATTTTGCTTGCACACTTAAGAGTGCAAGCAATGTCTTCAACCGAGATACTCGGCACCCATCATATAATGGTATGGATGCTTCCTCTCTGAGCGGGTCAGATGTCTCAACATCCATGGGAATCAATGCATCGATCATTGCCTCCATCTCAGGCTCCAAGATTGTAGGCAAGTCGGGAAGGTTGTCTGTCTCCTCTGGCATTGACGGTATAGATGGGCCTTGCGGGTGGTCGATTGGCTCCTGCAATCCATCCATCGCACGTCCACGAACTCTTCTAATTGGCCGCAAAGGGTGCACTCCCCCTTGGGTCGAGACATCACCCCCCTGGATACAAAATTTACCAACAAGACCCAATCTTATTGTGTATGGTTTTCAATTAGCTTGAGAGTACAATGCATGAAAAATGCTAACTTCAAATTACCATTTGCTGAAAGTCTGCAATTGCCTGATCAATGATCTCAGATTGAAACTCGCCAAATCGTCGTACGTGTTCTATAGACAATCGGTGTTTTCGTCTAATTGCCAACTTGCATTGAGAGCAAGGACATGGGACACGCTGATTAAGATACGACTCGCGGTCTTGAACAATAGGACCTTCTTCGTTTGCCATCTTATCTACATTACAGCAAACAAGGCTTAAATGGATAGCTTTATGGAGATGTACGTCAAGTTGCAAGTTGACCATAAACCTTGCATTGTATATAGTAGTCGAGAGATTTTCCGATGTTATATCTCGGCCTTGTATCATGCTCAACGATTTGTTTGTCCTGGTAGATAATTTTTTGTTATATCTCGGCTTTGAGTATAAGTAATCAATTTTAAAATTAATGCGCGCCATCTATGAAATTTTATAACTATAGTAATAAAATTTATTTCAATCAATTCTACTCATAGTCATAAGACCTGAGAGAAATTATCCTATACTCAATTTAAGGGTTTCTTTTTCTATAACAATAATTTTGGGTTCATTTTGATGAAGTACGTGGCCGTATGCAAAGCACATTGCATACCATTATCAATACGTATATTATCTTAAATTTTCTTCCCTTCCCTCTCCCTCTCTCCCTCTCCCTCTCTTTCTCTCCCTCTCCCTCTCTTCCTCTCTTTCTCTCACCCTCACCCTCACCCTCTCTCTCTCGTTCTCTTTCTCTCCCTCTCTCATTTCCTCCCTCCCCCTCCCTCCCCCTCCCTCTCCCTCTCCCTCCCTCTTTCTCCCTCTCCCTCTCCCTCTCCCTCTCCCTCCCTCATTTCCTTCCCCTCCCCCTCTCTCTTCCTCTTCCTCTCCCTCTCCCTCTCTTTCTCTTTTTTTCCCTCTCCCTCTCTATCTCTCTTTCTCTCTCATTTCCTAAACAAGCAAAAAATAAAGTGATTTAAACATCCTCCAAGCAAAAGGGAGAGGGAGAGATACAATGCACTCTCCCTCTCTTTCTCTTTCTATCCCTCTCTCATTTCCTTTCCCTTCCTCTCCCTCTCACTCTCTTTCTCTCTCATTTCCTCTCCTAAACAAGTAAAAAATAAAGTGATTCAAACATTAAACAAGCAAAAGGGAGAGGGAGGGAGAGAGAGAATGCACTCTCCCTCCTTCTCCCTCTCTTTCTCTTTCTCTCCCTCTCCTATTTCCTCCCTCTCCCTCTCCCTCTCCCTCTATTTCTCTTTCTCTTTCTTTCCCTCTCCCTCTCCCTCTCCCTCTCCCTCTCTCTTACTCTCTCGTTTCCTCTCCTAAACAAGCAAAGAAGAAAGTAATTTAAACATTAAACAAGCAAAAGGGAGAGAGAGAATGCACTCTCCCTCTCTTTCTCTCCCTCTCCCTCTCCCTCTCCTTCTCTTTCATTTCCTCTCCTAAACAAACAAAAGAGAACGATTTAAACCTTCAACAAGTAAAAGAAAGAGAGAGGGAGACTCACCAATGAGATATGGCGAGCGTGGGCGGCTTCTCTTTGCAACGAGGGCTCCTCCTCTCCTTCACGAACAACGACGGTGGCGGTGGCGGCGGCGGCGGCGGCGGCGGCAAGTCTCTTCCTCCTCTTCTCCCACAAAGCCTTGGCTCTCTCCCTCGCTCTCGCTCTCAAAAGGTGAAGAAAACAAAATGAAAATGGCGCTCTGGTTTCGGCCGCGCTTTTTTTCCTTGCGGCGTCGCAATTGGCGTCGCTATATGCGTCGCTATTTGCGTCGCAAATGCAACGCAAATAGCGACGCCAATTGCGACGCATATAGCGACGCCTATAGCGATACCGACATCCGCCGTCGCTAATCGGCGTCGCTATGGCCCCATTCCCTTGTAGTGCTACAATGCTTAATGATTAGATTCTATAACTTATCACTAGAAGAGGCACAAGGAGTTGCTAGATTTGTGGTTAAACTTGATGAAAGTGAGATTCTAAAATGTACAAAAATAGAGAGGGTCTCTATTAACTTAATGAATAGAGCACTTTCATCATATCATTACAATCATCAATGCCATTTAGTGTTCAATCAAAACAAAACATCTAGTGGCTAGGAGCATTCGAAGTAGATACAAGGGATTTTGATATATCGTATTGGGTTTTTCATCAAATACCAATACCTGATGTTATTAAGAGATAACAAGCAAGAGAAGAGCTATTTGTTGAAGGATTTGGGAACTATAATATTGAGTGGCCCATAGTTGGTGACTTAAAGACACTTAAATGTATGTACAATGTATCAAAGGGAGTCAACTCTAGATCTCCTTGCCTATATTGCATGTCCCTAGCCATAGAGTTGAACTCAAGCAATTGGAATAGAGCTCCCTCTAGGCATAAAAAGGATCCACAGTTTAAGCTAGTCCTAGATATTCCTTTAGTGAATGCCCATATCTATACACTTCATGTGTTTTGAAGGATAATTGAAAAGCTTGTTCATCTTTATATAGGATTTGCATGGAAGTTGAAGCCATTATTAGCTAGAACAGATGCTATAACAAAGATTGAAAAAGTCTTATCTAGAATTGATTTGTGTTAACAATAGCCACACTTAATTATAGAAACACTAATTTCTTCTCTAATTTGCGCTTCTGCAAATATGGCAGCAGTGATGCCAGGAGGCATATTCCACAGTGGATTCCGTGAGGTTTTACGGTGGATTTCGTAAACTTCGATGACCGGGGCTCATACACAAAGAGGATTCTTTGTGCGAGAAGTTGATGGGGACGCCTGTCCTTTTCGGGCGTTTCATTAATTTAGTGTGTACATGGGTGATTCCATAGCTGGTGATTCCGCAAAATGCATATTAAATTAATAAACGTTTATGAGTTTAGAGTGCGCACTCGTAATAAATTAAGGTTAGGATTTATTTCTAACCAGTTGATTTATTTATGTAGTTGAAGACTGCTAGGTATTCACTTTTGTCGGTTTAATTGTATTATTTTACTAACGATTGTGAATGCTTCAGTTGATGTGTAGAGATAGCAGCAGTGGTGGAGGAAAGCATTGGAGTCTAGCGAGTATTCGACCTATGGATTATATTTTGATAGGCGCCACGCCTATATTTTGTCATGTCTATTGAGGCATCGATTATTTATTATTATTTTGTATGCGCCTATGCGCACGGATATGTTATTTCTATTTGGACATTGTGTTGGGCGTGCCAGACTCTATGGGCACCGTCCATTAGCTTTATTCCTATTTTTGTAAAAGCAAACTCAAAAGCTAAAAGCTTGTCATATTTTTGTAAATTGGGCTATTATTGAGCATGAAGATGGAAATATACATAAAAAACATGCTTTATGAAGCGCTCACACAGGGCATGGGGGGAGATTGAACCCAATTGGTCTCTTGCTCTTGTCGTTCATGCTTTTTACATTGTAATTTGTGCAAAAAGGTAGAGTTCATTGTTCTTGGGGACCTTCCGGGATTCACTACGTGAGCATACAACGACCGATCTGCGCACCAAGCAGCCCTTTCTATCAACGGTTTGCATCCATGCTTTTATCATCACAACTCCTGTAGCCACTTTGCATCCTGTGCTCTGAAACTCCTCTATGGTTACAATGCTAAACTCTTTTGGTTCAACCTCGGGATATTGCTTGCGAGACAACAAAACTCCTTCCTCTACTAATTCACCCAAACTGCTCATGACCAATGATATGCTTATTGAACTTAAGCTTTGTATAATGGCCTTCTTGCTATGGTGAGCTCCCCTTACTTCACTTCATTCACGGTAACCACCTTTTGCACCTTGCCATCCATTCGCTTCAATGCCTAAAAGCACTTCACAACCGGTTCCTTGTACTGCTCCACCAGCAAAGAGATAGAACACCCACCATTGATCGATCTGACGGAAGATTCATGAAGATTCATGAGATAGAACAAAAATAAAAATAAGGGGCATAATATAAATCCACATTTTCTCATGTCCAATAGACTAAAGAAATATTGCTTAAAATTTTAGGAAATACAAGATGAATGAAATGAATTAAAACTTTATGCAACAGAGAAAGCATGAAACTCTAAGTCTCATCGATCAAACTTTGTTTAGCATTTACAACTCATGAAACGTGAAAACAATGATTCAGACCACCTCACAGTCCACAAAATCATGTTTTACATGTCACTTATAAAAAAATTTGATGATTTCATGTTTTATACATCCAAAAATTTTGAACAAAACAATCCATCAAGAACATCAACACAACATCATTTAACATGTATACCAGACGAATGTTGATAGAAAAACAAAGTAAAACCATTATATAATTTCTACGTCCCTAATGTATCTTTCTCCTCTTAAAACAACTAACAAGATGGATATTTCTCCTCTTAAACCAACTAACATCTTCAACGCCTCGAAATTCAGGATTGCACATAAAAATATGAAGAAAGGTGTGATACCTAACATTTGTAGGCCTTCCTCCTAACTAAACAAGATATGTGAAAGAAATAGTAACCAAAACTCGAACCTGAGTGCTCATATATATATGCCAATTGTCACCACACGTGTGATAAAAAAATACGCTGCACTAATTCGGAGGAGGTGCATTTAAAATAAAAAAGAAAATGAAAAAGACTTAAAAATCAGTGCCATAAAAGTGCGATCATGCCAAAAAAGTAAGTGACATGCGTAAACCAACATCCTTATAAACTCAATTTCTAAATCGCAAAAGAGTTTTTTCGACAACAAATCTCTCTCTATGCTGAACTAGACCAACACAACGCTAATTTGATCACAGTGCAAAATTATTCTTCAGCGCAAGGCTACTAAAGAACTCTTCATTTTGCTCAGCATATGCACTAAACCCTTGACAATGTAATTTTTTGCTCAAATATGAGTAAGCTCTGAATCCCTTGACAATTTCTACCAAATCATCCCTAAAAATGCCGAACGTATGAAACACGAAGGGTGATAGGTTTCTCTTGTCCATGTGAGGCCTCCTCGTGTTTCATATGACGAAGGCTTGCACTGTTTCTATTGTGACATGGGTGTAAGCTTTTTCTTGTCCATTTAAGCCATCGTCGTGTTTCATACGTCATGCAAATGTACATGCAGGTTATAGAAATTTCAATATCCTCTTTGACCATTCAATATCTTCCAAATGCATGTGTCTATTGGAACAACATATATTACAAAGTCAAAATGTTTAGGGTAAATAATTTTTTCCATAAAGTAGTCTAAAACTTGAGTAGAACTATAAAATTTCAAATATAAATTCCTTGAAATATAAATTTTGTTAGCTGATAGTGAGCTAGAAAATGTCCCTAAAAGGTACTAGGTGAAGCTACTAAGTAATTGGATACCACATATTGTTCTTTGAATGATATAGCAGGAATATGCACGTATGAAACACGATGGGTATTAGGTTTCTCTTGTCCATGAAAGGCCTCTTTGTGTTCCATACGACTAAGGCCCTACCATTATTCTATTGTGATATATGAAATGCAATTGGTGTTATGTTCATTTTTCTGAGTGAGGCCTCCTTATGTTTCATACGACTTAATCATGTAGTGTTTTCCTTGTGTCGTATGAAACACGATATGGTGTTAAGTTCCTTGGTCTAAAATGCCTCTTCACGTTTCATATGTCTTGTGTATTGTTTTATTAAAATTGGATTTAGACTATGTGATTAGTGTTTGCTTGCTACTTAGTGATTGTAGATGGCTATGAAGAGATCTTTCCTAATTTCTTTGTATTATTTGTTTTTTTGGATGTTTCAGATGGTTAGAACTAAGGCCACTGCAAGGAAGTAGAAAGTTGATCATAGAGGTCTTGCTTCAAAGATCCACCAATCCTCACAAGCTTTCCAAGCTTACAAGGAAATCAAAGCCAATAAGAAGGTTCTCACAGCATGTGAGGTGCCTTAAAGGAGATTAGAATTGCAATGAAGGCTTTGAATAATGCAATTCCAAAGCTATCTTTTCAAAGGCTTGTCAAAGAAATCTATGACAAGCATAGTCTACATAGTTTTAGATAGGTAGGTCTCAACTATATTTAGGAGGCTACATAGGATTTTTTGATTGAATTTTTCCAAGATTCTTATATTTGTGTCGCTCATGCACATAAGCTTACGCTTATGGATAAAGACATGATAATTCTCAAGAGATCGAGATACAGGTTTTCAAAGGTCCTTGCGCCAATACCTCTTTCTGATGTGAAGGCTTTCAATATTTTAAATGTGCCTCCATATAGAAAGAATAAAAATGATCCTCGTCTGAAGATTGAAGGTGTTATGCATATAAAGGATGCAAGACAACATGAGAAAGAGGAATCTGCCACTCTAGAGCAGGGAGATAATTGGAGGGAGTATAAAAGAAAGAAGGAAGAAGAAAAGGAAGCATAACAACTTCAATCTTTTGCACAGGAGTTATCTACCCTTCTTGAAAGGGCTAACCCTAAGGGCTTCAATGTGCAAGAATATTCCTCTAGTGATTCTTCCATAAAGTGCACTAGAGCTTTGCTTGATGGATGGGTCATGATAGGTGCTTAGCTCATCAAGAAAATCATCAATCTTGGGTATCAGATACCTATTCTTCACTGTAATCTTATTAAGATCCCTGTAGTCAATGCACATTCTGAAAGATCCATGTTTCTTTTTTACTAATAGAACTGGAGATGCATAAAGGTGAAGAACTTGATTCAATGAATCCCATCTCAAGAAGTTCCTTGATTTGCTTGGCTAAACATTGGATGTGACCGTAAAATTTATTATAGGGAGGTGATGTCTCATCCCAAGGAAGAGTGCATCTATTGAGGCTGAATTTGAGAGAAATCAATGCAAAGGTCAATTGGATGTCAAGGTACAAGAGAAGGGTGGAGCAAGAGCCCAAAGACTGTATAGAGAAGGATACAAAAGGAGATGCATTTGGTGTGACAGTTTACAACATGAAAAAAGAGATTGTACAACGTATCATGAAGCGGAAGCAAAAAATTCCCAACAGGTCCGAAATGCTCAAATATATTCAAAGACGAAGCTCCAAGTGGCTGTCATGCATGAGCAAACCGAGTGACTTCCATATCTGACAAAAGCATAAATGCAAGAGGCCTAAATGTCAAGTAGTGACAATAGGCATAAACGGTCCAAAGCATGCCAACTCAATCCAAATGCTAGTGGATGATGACCAATACTGAGCCTAATCCAAGCTCAAAAGCAGTCCTGAACCAAAAAGAAGCATTTGACAATCTGCAAATACATCAGTATGATCATTCAAATCATTGGTAAGTACCCTGTATCCAAGAACCAATGCGTACACCAAGTAAATGAGCTTCAATTCACTGTATTACATCAGCATATTCACTATCAAATGAAGCTCAATCGATGCCCAAATTTGGTCCAAATCAGTGCCAAAGCATAGACATAGGATCCCATAACATCCAGGCATCACCGAGCATCATCGAGCATCAATAGGCATCAAATGGGCAATGCCAAGAAGCATCAAACATCAAATGTCAAGTGTTGCCCTCTTTTTTATAGTCCTGGGATTGTGTTTACAGCAATGGCTAAAGGTGGAAGCACTTGTATCAATCGCCAGGAGCGACAAACCAATGCCCTGGAGTCCAGGGAAGTTTGCAAACAATGCCGAGAAGGTAGGGAAGGAGCTAGAAATGCCAGAAGTGGATCAACCTAGCCCCCTAAAAATGCGCCGCATTTTGCACTGGCTGCTTCTGGGGGCTAGGGAGTCTTCAACAGTGCTATTGAGCACTTGGCAATGATCAGGGGGCTCCAATACAGCCGTGCAAGGTGCCAAATGACGTCTGGGAAGATCAGGGAGGAGGCGCAAGATCAAAACATACCTGCAAACGAAGGTGACATGGCTGCCATTGAAGCTCGAGTTGAAGCTCTTCAAATCCAGACTGAAGAGAATGCAAAGCAAGCTCCAATGCCTTTGCTTTGATACCAATTGAAAGGGAAGTAGAACCCAGGAGCAAGAAGCTTAGCGGTGAGAGCTATGGTGGATGGAGAGCAAGAGCAAGAGAGAGAGAGAGACACTCAAAGTGGGAACTCCAATGACCACAATGTGTGGCCGGGTCACTAAAAGAATAAAGAATAAGTGATTGTGACAGGCGCTCGCCACCTATAGTATGTAGTAGTGGGTATTTTCAGTGTAGTAATATATGGGCGGCTAGGCGGAGGCGCCTTTACCTCCAACAAGAGAGAGAAAGAGAGAGAGAGAGAGAGAGAGAGAGAGAGAGAGAGAGTCTTGTTGATAGAAAGAAGGTTGAAGAAAACAAGAGTGGAAGAGCTTAGTGATAGATAACACACAAGATGAGGCATAAGAAGATATTGTGAGAGCTAGAACATTAGAGAGCTATTACATAAAGAATGTAAATTTTATAATTATTTCTCATCTCAAGGAAAAAAAATCACATTGATTCTTCTCAATAATAAGGTAAGATTTATTATTATTATTATTATTCTTGTCAAATACTACAAAGGGATCTCTTTCCTTTTTTAGTATTCTTTTCTAAACAAAGAGACATTTCTCATACTAAGAGAATTAAGCACTTTTTTAGGACTACTTGGAGATTAAGAGCCTATAGGAATGTATACAATAGTGATGACTGAGCAAGGCTAGGTTTTTGAAGACATTTGACATCAAAATCATACTATTTGAAGATAGGGGGTGGAAAGATGAAGTTTCCATTAGGCTGTGGCATAACACTATGGCTTTTGTTTTTGCTAAAGTTTGGATATTGAGAAATGATAGACTATTTCATATGACTAAGGTAGATATAGTTCCATTAGATAGATGAACACTTATTCGAAATGACATTTTGATATCTTTAAGAGGTTTTGGACTCAACGAGAGAGAACCTATAAGATGTTTGACAAGTCCCTAAAGAAATTGTAATGCTCTCGTGAACTTGGCCTATGATTGGCATTGTATATGCTTTCCTTGATTAGTAATACAACTACATTATTTTAGGAAAAGAAAGCCATTCAAGAGAGAATGCATGGTTCATGAGACTTTCTTATTCAATAACGAGGTAAGATATTCTTCTTCTTCTTGTGAATAATAGAAATACCTAAGCTTCTTTTGTGCTCTTCTCAGAAACACACTTGTTTATGTGAGGAGGTATCATTAAAGAGAAAGGAAAGGGCAACAAAGCTTAAGAGAAAATATATTTCTTTTTTCACCCCTTCTTTCTTTTTAAAGTTTTGTGGATCTTTTTGTAACTATGTTACTTTTTCTTCTCTATTATGTATTATCGTCATTCTTATTGTAGTGTAGAACACTTTGTAGTAACATGTTTATAGGCATGTGTAAAAGAATAGCTTCACTCATAAATATTCTTTTAGAGTAACCTACAAAGCATTTCATACTATACTTAGTTTAGATATTTTGCAGTTATTCCATTGCAAAATTATATGCAGAATCTACAAGAAAAAAATCATATTAAATGTGCCACAAAATGTGTTGTTAAACTCTATTTTCACATTATTGTTGGTGAATGCAAATGATTAGACTACTGTAATTTGAAAATTATTTTATGTATAAGTTGTAAACAAATCTACTTTCTAGAGCATAGTTTTTGTGCAGTTCTTAACTTTTAAATTTCATCAATTTAATGTATAGGGGGGAGAGAGAGAGAGAGAGAGAGAGAGAGAGAGAGAGAGATTCCACCATATATATGAAAAGCTCAAGAAAACATGAAAAGCCATGGATTCTTGGTAGGTAGATGAGAGCATCTCTTGCAAGTATGATAGATTGATTTTTGTAGACATATTGACTGTTTGAAATTTTAACAATCCTAAAATCTAAAATTTTGTGATTCAATATGTCTTAAGTGATGGAGTTTGTTAAGTAGGAAGGATTATGTTTGAATAAAAGGGCTAAAGCTGTGGTAGAGACAAAGTACAAAACTATGGATAGGAGAGTTCAATCGGTTGCAATGCGGCTACCATCAAATAGTTAAGAGATGATTTGGTCGCTAGATAACCAAGCTTAACGGATGCAAAGGGGATTGGTCACAAATTCATTGCAAAATCACTTAAATAACTAAAGATTGGTTTTAATAAACTTCTCTTACCTCTGTACAATAAATTCTTTGAGGAGATGATATCTAGACATGCAAAAGAATTGGCCTAACCTCCTCCGTCGGTAAACTCTTTTCGCGTCTAGAAAAACTAGGAAAGTGGGACACGCAAAATCTGATGAGCTTCTGCAGTCAACGGCTGTACACGTGCGGTCTCATTATATTTGTGCACGTGTGAAAAGGGAATCGTGGCCGTGTGACGCGTGTCAGAATAATCTATTTCCAAAACCAAATAGTTAGCCTTGCGAGTTGATCGTTCACATATCAGGAAAGGCGATAAGCTGGCGGAACGTCTCGACGTGCTTGTAAGCCCCTTGATTGTGATTGTTATCTAGAATTTGATAATCATATTTCTCAAGCATCTTAATTAGAGCCCGCCATCGAGGGTCAAATCCATTAGTGTATTTCCACACCTTCCCGACTATGAGTCATGCTTGGGTCAAATCTAACCTGGCGCTATAAAAAGTATTGTTCTCCATGAAAAGTACTGGCGTCATCATTCATGCGTCAAACCCTAGAGAACTTTCACTCAGATGATTCACTGAAGGATTTACAGTCTTCAATGCGATGCAGAATTTATCAAGATTCTCGGACGGGATGTAAAGGAGAGAATGCGCCTTGTCTCAAAGAAACTATTAAAGGAAAAGTTCCTCGTATTCTCATAGACACGAGCATCATTCATAGCTTAATCTTTAGATGGGTTGAAGTTATTTCCACAAGACACGGATTTACTATTAAGGGTACAAGTGACCAACAACGCTCATCAATTGGCAAAGATAGATGCCTACATACTCCCATTGAATTATCATAGCCTTGCACCCATGATGGTTGATCTTATAGCTCCAGAAATTAGTGCAATTGATGTAGTTCTTGGCTACGATTGGCTCAAGTGACTTGGGAAATTTTCCTTGGGCTTAGATCATGTACAAATGGAGTTCACTTGGAATGGGAAGCAAGTAGTCCTCAATGACATAGAGAGAAACCAAATGGAGAAAGATCCATGTTTGTGCAAGTTCTTTGAAGATAACAAAGACATTTTCCAACCACTTCTTCATTGCCACCAAAGAGAGAAGTAAACCATCCCATAGACGTGGTACTAGACACCAAACCTAATGACTTGTCAAGTAGGAAAACTAGCCTAGCCTTTCAAACTAGGATTTGGGTATAAAAGGTAGAGAATAAGCTATGTCCACCAGCATAAGATATGTTTCCACATGAACCTTCATTCTAAAGCTTCTATGATTTCTAGCTATGGTGTGGTTATGGTAATAATATGAATTTTCGCTATAGCACGACTATAGCTTGGTCATATGTTTGTGCATTTTGTCTTGAACCATACATTTATTTTCAATTAGAGTTTTTTTCCTTTCATTTATTCATATGTAATGGCTTGTGTGTGTGTGTGTGCACGCGCGTGTGTGATGCTACTTATATGTATGCATATGTCATGCCATGTTAGGAGTTTCTTTATGGACTCCACTTTACCAAAATTGGCTTTCCTCTAGAAAATCATCAGTTCTATGCACATGAGGTTTGCTAATGATCTCAATCATATGAAGTTCAAAGACCACTTGGCATGAGAAAAGGTCAAGAAATTTCTTTAAAATACAAGGGCCCTTTTTAAATAGAAAGTAGTAAGCAAACAAGAGGAGGGTATAGCAAGGATTAAGTCCTACACTAATGCTAGGCATTACACACGTAAATGATTGAAGAAGGCATTAAAAATGGTGGGGTGAGGGGTCTTCAATCCACAACAAAGGGAGGGACAATGAATGTAGATGTAGTGATATGGATTTGTCACATTTCAAATCAAGAGGTGTGGATATATGGGAGACTAAGTTTGTAACTATCTAAATCTCTTCTAAATTTAATATATTGTTAAAAGTGTAATTTATTGTTTTGAATACTCGTGGATTTCATGCATTGCAATTGAATAATGTGGATTGATATCTTACTAGTTGTGAGATGGCTTATAACTCTAATCATAGTAGGATTACTACATGGATGTAACTTATATAAGGAGGGAATCATCGTGAAATAGATGTCTGGAATTTTAAAAAATTAGAGTTTGTTAAAAATTTTCTTTTGCCACATTCATTGCAACTTCTTTCTTGGTTCTACTCTAGCCTCCCCTAACATCTCTAATGGAAACAAGGAACTAAGCTATGTTAAGATGAGAGGAGCCAAGAGGAGGGTGAATAAGAGGACGATGAGGAGGCCATTAAGGAGAGAGGGAAGGATGATGATACCCCCTTAAATGACTTATAATTGAGTTATACAGTAGATATCTTGTGGAAGAAAAATAAGCCACCTAAAGAGAAAACCGAGTTGTTGATAGTAGAAATGCATAGTATTTGGTATACAGTTTTACAGCTAATAGCTCAATTTCTTTGTTTTAATAGGGTCATTGATGTTTATTATTGTATGCATATGTGCACTTAAAGTTTAATAAAATAGTAAGTAAAATCAAATTTGTCATTGCATTTCAACGTGCACTAAAAGTCTAATAAAATCTTATTTAAAAGCACATTTATATTTCTTCCTAAGTGGATAGAACCCAAGGAGCGCAAGGTAGTTGCAAGCAACCATCCGTGCTCGACAAAGAACCTCCATCTTCGTGACCTTGCACTATCTTGCTTTCTTATGATGTGGTCCCATTGTAGGCTGCCCACATTTTTGAAAATATGCATGGGATCCAATAAGTGGTTGATCTACGGCAACTCATAGAAGACCGAGAACCATCGTATTCCATTTGGATGTGACTCCTTGTTGACCATTTTCAACTCGTACCAGCTTTGGGCATTCATTCGTGTTGGAGGTCATCCAAGAAAACCTTCCTTCACTTCATGACCCTCCAACAAGAAAGTGGCATGTCCATGACATACCATCTTCTTCATGGTTCATGACCCTCAGGAGTCTAACTGTGGCCCACACAATGAACATGCATGATAACCTGAGGTAACCAGACCTGTCCCAACAACCCTATTTAGTCAAAATAAACTTGAATGAGCCATGTTAGATATCATCAACGAGAATGGAAGCCTACTTACCTGAGCACTCCCTATATCCCGGAAAGTCATGCATGGTCCACATGAGAATGGCTCGTATATTGGCAGACCATCAACCATCGCAGTTACTTATATCTTCCATGGTGACCCCCTCCTCCCATAAAATCTTAAGCTCATCAACTAATGGATGGAGATGGACAACTAAATTCTTGACTTTGTAGCACCCAAGAACGAGCAAGGCAATGATCAAGTGTCTTTTCTTTGCAGAAAGATATAGTGGGATATTGTAGTTAACAAGGACTACAAGCCATACACAATAAGAAGTTGAGCAGAGACCAAATGGGTTCACACTATCCATAGCAAGATCGAGCCAAAGATTCCTCGGCTCTCGTGCAAAGCGTGGAAAGTGTAATATTTCCGATCTCTAAACCGCGTTCCTCACAAGAACCTCCTCTTGGTAGGAGGCCAAAAGGATAATTGTTGGAATTATAGTAAATTTTTTAATTATTCCCCCCTTTTCCTCCAGCCGACTGTCGTGCTGGAGGAGAGGGGAATAGCAAGGGTGATTAAGCTCCTTGCTAGAGCTCACAGAAGGGTGAATCCCATGCATTGAGCCACATGGGGGCGGAATGGTCCCCTCCCCTCAGCTATAAATGCCTATGGGAGGTGGAGTAGGAGGATAGGGGAGTTGTCAGATTGCTGACGCTGCCGTAGGGGAGGAGAAAAAAAATCGTGAAGCACAGCCGCAACACGCTGTCGAAATCATGTGAGGGAAGAAGCTGAGAGCCGTGAGATTGAGGGTCATGAGGGAGTGATCAGGCGTGGAGAAGGAGGAAGTCATCGTATCTCTGCGGTGTCGTTGCGTTAAGAGTTGAAGGTCTACCACCGGGGCTTTTAGTGCAGAAGAAGGGTTTGGGATTCAAGATTCAGAAAGGATAAATGGATTGGGTCTTGATAAGATTTGGGAATTAGAAATAATTTAGGTATGGAAGAGGAATTCAAGCCTTCTCACTTTGTACTTAGCATACTTGAACAGAAGGAATAAGACTAACTTGATTACATCAAATGCTTCAGGATGCATAGATCATTTCATAAAGGATATTTTCAGATTTCTAATTCAATTATGAATGTCAAATGCAAGCTCTAATGGCATTTATTTCATGTACAAAGATGTATTTCAATCCTTTGGGTCAAGTATATTGATGCTAGAATCAAATACAACCAAGATTTGGACCAAAGATACATGAAATGGATTGAAAATGAATAATTTTAGCTTCAGCCCTATTTTAAAACAAAAAATTCTAGCCCATAAACAAATTCAAAATGAGTGCATAAACTCAAGAAGAAGCACTCTTGATCATCTATGAACAATGTCCTGAAGAAAAGAGGTCATTTTCCTCTATTACAATCATAAAAAACCCATGTTTGCTCATAAAAATAGATCAAAATAGTGGGCTTCCCTGTTTATGACTGGTTATTCCAACCCATAACAATCCATAAGTCTTCAATATCCTCACCCTTTGCTTGCCCCAAAGTCACTCAAGCACTTGGGCACAAGTCGGGCTTCATTGGACCAAGAATAATGTAGAGAAGATGAGAGAAGTTGTGCATAAGAGCAGGCTGAATACTCTTCTCTCAGATTTCCCCTCTTTTATAGACAGTTTCAGCATGCATTTTCGTCAAACCAAAGAGGTAGAGAAGTGGAGCTCTCACCAAGTTAGCATCTTCAGTTGTTGGCCTGTTAATCTTCAGTTTGCATGCTCCATTCCATGCATCTCAGCTCCAGCTTTCTCCCAGTTCCCCTCAGGCAGAGCAGCCCGCATTTTGCATAGAAAAACGTGGGCTGCTCTCTGCTCCAACCCTAGTCACTTTTTGACCAGCCTAGGTCACCTGCTGGTCACCTTAGTCAGTTACTTTTGGTCCCGTGTGGACCTAGTGGACTTTTGACAGTTTTTGGCAACATTTTTGGGTTTTTGTCCATATTTTTGTACTTGAATTAATGTGATTTATCCAGTAGATTGTCAATTACTTCAAGATGTCCAAGTTTTAGGTTCCCATAGACTTATTTTTCATAAATGTACATGGTATATCTGCAAATTATATGCTAAATACAAAAGAACTTGTATAACTAAGGTGGATATTGGATAAGAGTGCCTGAAAATATCTCATATAATTCCCAGTGAAATTCTTCTGAGTTCATAAGAATCCCATGATTTATATCATGGACAGTAAACTCTTTGACAGCAACCCCCTCCTAACCTGCACATCCTCCGGCATGTGCCATTCTTACAGGTTAAGGAGGGTCTTCTTCTTCATCTTCATTCCCTAAGTCTTCATCTTCCTGCATGTCTTCAAGTAAAGGGCTTGTATCAAAATCAACAAATTTAGAGACTATAGTCATATCTAGGTGTTTATTAATATTTGTAACATGTCTATCCATTGAATCCTAATGGCACAAATTTATCAAGAGGTAATCGATGTAACTTCCGCTAAAAAATCCCTTGTAATAATCAAAATCCATTACCTCAAACTACTTAAGTCTACCTTGTAGGGAAAGTTCCACCTCAACCCCACAAGGATTAACGTAAAGCAAGCCTAAATCGTGATTATAGTCTTCTACAATGGTTATCTAACATTAGCTTAAGATAACTACTTTGCTATCAGCTCTCAAACTTAAGTAGAACATTGCATTGGTTTAAAGAGAACTAGAAATGAGGGGGAGTGATATGCATCAACCACTTTATTAATAAGGTATAGTCTCAACGCAACCCCCCTAAAATAACATTGATATAGATCTAGGATGACACGCTAGGATAGTTGGCATTCAATCCTTCCTAACTTGACCTAATCTAGCATTTTAGATTTTTAATGGAATTCTCTTGGCTAACCAAGACCACTTTGATGTATGAAAAGTTCATGGGCAATTTAAACACCTGCTTTCCTCAAGGAGTAGCTTTAGTTTTTTAACTAACCTAACACAATTCATCCACCTCTCTCTACACTCTTCGTTTCATATTCTCTTTCTTTCTCTCTTTCTATTTCTTTATTGCCCCTCTCTTTGTTTCTCTTTGCCCCCTCGTTGTTTTCTCACTCATTCTCCTCTCTCCCTTCCTTTCTCTCTCTCTTTTTCTATTTCTTTGTTATCTTTCATGTTTATTCTCTCTCTCTCTCTCTCTCTCTCTCTCTCTCTCATATTCTCTCTTCCTTTTCCTTTCTTATTCTTCCTCTTCACTATGAGTAGGCCTTGAATTATTGCAAGTTTGTTGTGAATTAGTAGGACAAAATTTGCCAAGTATAGAAGTGTGTTGCTGATGATGGCTAGATATTGTTGAAGCACATTGAATTGGAAATGCACTTGATGAGGGAGCAGTGAAAAAAATGGGATAATGATCAAAATGATTACCAAGATGATGGTAATGAAAATACTAGAGTGTAACAATGGAGAGGCCAGCCCATGATTGTGCTTTTATAGGCCATTTTGAGCCATTTATTCTTCTGAAAATGTAGTATATTTTTCTCTAAAATAATTATTTTAAAGGTTATTTTTTGAGTAATTTAGGTAGACAAATAAGGATTCATTTAGCCCCTTGATTTTACTTGCTCAAGAGGATGTTGGCTCCACTAACCATCTTGAAGCTACCTTGGGAGAATATTTTTGTACTTTTTATTTATCTTGACTAAGAGAAGGTGCTTTTGGAATGATTGTATTATGAAAATGGTTGTCAAATCAAGTGCATAAGTATACTAGATCCCTTATAGACTACTCCAAACTAGGGAGATTTCCCATCATTCATCCAAAGTGTATCCAAGTTATCAGTGCCCCTATCTAGCAACCGAAGTGTCTCCAAGTTAATCAAAGTCAGTCATAGACTTTGCTGGGAGAAATCTTAGACTACCTCCCTTGATGCCTCATTCACCCTACCCAAATTTGTTTTGTTTGGTAGCGTGTACGACAATGCATCCACATTGATAGTTATTTTGAATGTGAATACAAAGCAATAAGAAACAACTCCTAATAACCTATAAACACTCAACATAATACTTGTACTTAACTAGTGTTAGTGACAATAATATGTTTGAACCTTGCACTTTATGTCTCAAAACCACCTACACGAGATCTCTAGGTCTATGGATTTGGAAGCCAATAGAAAAATATATTTTCTCCAACTACTTTGGCCCTTCAATCATTAGCATCAAGTAACAAACACTACTACAACCTCTACTTCTTTTAGCAATAATATTTTCACTTCTCAAGTCTACAATTTATAATACGTTTCTAATGCATCAAAAAAAACAAAAGGAGAGTCCATGTGAATGATGTAGGCCTTGGTATATGCCTATAATGAATGCTAGATATAGTAGCAGATTGTAAAATTTTCACTTGAAATATTAAGGAGCTTTGATCCCCGCACGCCACGTAAAAACTATGCATAATCATCTCCCGCGTTGACTAATGACGGTGGCTAAGTGGTTACCCCACGCGCACGATAAAAATTCCCATCCGCGTTGTGCAATGGAGGCCGGGGTTCAAAACCGGAAAATGCATGAGAACACCCTTATTGGAAGAAGGGGAAAGTGATAATGATGGAATTTAGGCAAATTTTTTTATCCCTTCCCCCAGCCGATGGATGGCTGGAGGAGAGAGAGTATGAGAATGGTAAGTGAGGTGTGTGGGAGCTTGAGGAGGGAGAGGCATGCATAAGACACGTGGTGGCTACCATCTCCCCCCCGCCCTAAGGCTATATGAACCCCCCCATGGACAAAGGGGAAAGGGAGGAGGCTACTGCGCTGATGATCAAAGGGAGAGAAAGGAGCAAGAGGCTACTGTGTGAGGGAACGAACGATCGAAGGTAGGAAACAAGGAAAGGAAGGCGTCGTGTTGAGCGAGAGAAGAGAGAGAGTAGGGGCGCAAAAAGGAAGAGGCTGCAGTGCAGGGAAAAACGAAGGGAGAGGAAGGGGAGAGACTGCCGCTGCAGCCGAGGAGATTGCCACCACAGTCCGTCAGGCCACCGCCAACCTCCCGCCACCATATCGCCATCAACCTCCCCTCTCGCCGTCAAAATTTTCCTCTCAATCATTGACCCTTATCCCCCATGTGGTTCAGGGAGACAGAAGCTCTTTAGAAGCTTCTTAGAAGCTTCGAAAGGCAAGGGCCTTAAGCCTTGTGCATGCGGTCCTTACCTGGGTGCTTATAACCCACAATTGTAAAGGGTATTCTTGCGTAAGGAAGAAGTCGACCAGATTTTTGAACTTGGAGGGAATTCGCAGACCGCGTAAGGGCGAAGGCAAACCCGAAGTCCAAACACACTACGTCTACGATGGCTCCCAAGAAGATGCAAGGCGCACCCGTGGGAGGTTCTTCCCTGAACTTACACGTGGACTACCCCATGGATCCACAAGCCTAGGTTTTATGAATTTAATTCCACATAAAGAAATACTTTAAGCACACTTAATTCCATAGGGAGAATACATTTTACGCTTATTGTTAATTCATGCAGTAGTGATAAAATTACATTTGAGAAATTATCTCTGTAAACGATGGACAAGGATTGGTGCATATCATGCAATTGGATCGTTAGCATTTCCAAAGTTGTGAACATAAACTACTTGTCCGTCTTAGGAGCTTAGCTGCATGTTGCTTTTTCACGCACTTCGAAAGTAACAAGCCTAAGCACATCTTTCTTAGAGTTAAAAGTTGAAATTGCTAAGTGCATCCTTGATTAGCCGTGAAAGAATAAGCATATCTTGCATTTAGTCAATAACTTCCTTGCTATGACTCACATGGAAAGAATTGTTAACGTCCGTTGCATAGCATGGAAATGGGACCATAGACTTGTACGTTGCATGCGAAGATGTTTGTCGAACGGATTAAAGGTTGCATGTCACATGAACTTCATTAACAATGTTGGATTTAGAAAAGGGTTATATATTCGTCATGCGAAAAATTCATTTCATCAAGAGTTGCATTTAGGAAAGGTTTCATGGCTTATCAAAAGCATGAAATTCAAATGCTTAGACAAAAGGTTATAGGTATAATTCCTTGATGTAGATCCTAGTAGGTCCTATGTAAGTTATTCTCCAAATTATCATGCGTAATGACTTTAGCAAGAAAAGTTAGGGATATGGCAAACCTTTTTGTGCGTAGAAGTAATGAATCGCATGCTTACATGTATTGTGACGTCTTGAAATTATTTACATCTTTAGAATAAGTTTAGCATCTCTAGGGAAGGATCATCCTTGTCACAAGACAAGTAGATCCATTTAGCTAGATCGCTTGTAATATTATAACCATTAGGAATTCGTGTAGGCATAACTAGTCGATACGATAATCACGTCAAGTGCTAGCTAGGGCTTGGCACCTTAAAAATACAGCCAAGTATCGTACTTGGATGCCAAGTCGAAACCCTCAAACCCAAAGGTCCTACCCACATTCACCGAATGTTTGGGTCAATTGAACGCCCATGCAAACAACGATCTAGGGTTCTACCCTAAGGATCGACCGACCTAATGATATAACTGGGATTGAGTTTGGAAACCCTAGGACCGAACATTGTCGGCTTAGTACAATTAGGGTTGGGTTGGGTAAGAAGACACCCTAAACCCTACATCTTGTCTAAAAAAAATTCCATGACCAAGAAACACTATTCAATGGGTGAAATGATCCCATTAAATAGATGCAACACTTGTGCAACAAGTTGCAATGTCGCATGGCTTTGTGGTTCATCCACAAGATAAATTTGCAACTCCTTGGAATGAGGTTGGCAGGTTCTAGTGCAAGTTTAACTTGTAAGAGGATGGGTAGACATCCTGTTACATCACCTTTCTTGGGCTGACTTGCCAAGTTAAGGGAAGTTATGTTTTTCCTAGTAGGCAAAGGATCAATCAGCTTAAGGCGACATGGTCGCCAGGATTCAATGTCTCAATTTAAGAAACCTAAGGTGTTGGTTAAATTGGATTGACAGGGTATGACCCTAACCCAAGGACAAAAGGGTAAACAAACAAACCCTTGGGGATCTTGCCAAGTAGCAATTGATCCTGGATCAAATGCTGGATGCATTCGGAGGAAAGGATTCACTCCTAGCAGTTGGCCAATTAAACGACCACTGGATTGATTGTGTTTATAATAGTTTAGGAGCATTGTTTGTATTGTTTGCTCAAGGAACTAAAGATGGAAGATAACTAATGCTTCAAGTTAAAGGCATGAAGGGAGGGGCAACATCAGTTACCCCTGACTGTCTGCCTGACCCTAACCAACGGGGTTGTTAGCCATGCTAGGAACGTGGACTGAATCCGCTGCGAGAGGTCTCTTCGTTGGGCGATACTTGGAGCAGGAGGACGCTTGGGTGTCAAGGGGGCTTTGGCCGTAAATCCCTTGCCTTCTAGGCCCTACACAAGAGGCCAACGCGACTCGAGATTGGATCTCGAGGCCCGCATACTAGTTTACGGGCGGAATCTTGGATAAGTAATCCATGTGGATTGTTGGATTGCCTTCGGGTGGATTATGGATTGCCTTCGGGCAGATTATATGGATGTATTCCAAAGATAATAAGATTAGCCTACGAGCTGGATTATATGGATGTATTCCAAAGATAATAAGATAACCAGTTGAAAAGGAACTTGTTTGACACTGTTTTTCTATGTCAAGTGTTAAGATTACGTGAAGGAACCGATGACTAATTGGCTAATTAAGGAAGCTGTTTTATGCGTGTCCAAGTAAATGTGGTAGGTAATTAGAAAACTAAAGCAACCCTGAGGAAAGTGCGATGGATGTGGCCATGGGTTCGTCCTATAGATGGGTGGTCCTGGTTGGCCGGGAACTTTTCTCAAATGGAATCGACAGCATGGAACTTTTCTCGAAGGAAATGAATAGCAGACAACGCTGACCTAGAGTTTAGGTTACTGGAATTCCGATTTATACTGTTTTAGGGGAACGGAATGGGACTATACCTTATGGGCAGAGAGGTCAAGCTTTGCATCCCTCTCGTTTCCCATTCTCCTTGAACCAAGTGCAGCATGAATCCGCTTCAACCCTGACGTTTCTACATAAAGTAGTTCGCGTGGGGTTCGACGCTAGTTACTCTCTAGGAACTTGACCATTAGGGAAACCCTGATTTAGGTCGGTCCTAAGTGGGAATGGCCGGAATACTTTCGCTACGTAGCTGACATGGAAAGACCTAGATCGCAAACCCCGTTACATTCCATGGGAGTGCCAGGCGGAGATTTCTAGACCCTCTTTCCGATGGGCTGCTAAGACGTGTCCTGCAAACGAACAGGTGGACACGTTACAGTTGGTATTAGAGCCAACCAATGAAGGATCTGTCTTTATAAGAACTTAATAAGAAGAAGTAAAGCAAATGTTACTATAAAGAACATTTCCTTACTTATCAATGCTGTCTTGCAGAGTCATGAAGCATGGAACAGATTCTTGGTGTTCCGGGTCATGTTTATGACCACAATGCGTGCTTCAAAGTATCGACGAAGGCTCGATATGATGAATATCCTAGATCACATCTACAATCCATCACCCTTGTACATGGAACGGAGATGGATGGGTGTTTCACGAATCTATTACATAGCTGCCCACCGACTTGCGTACCTTTAAACCAACTTGAAAAGAATCAAGTGGATGGACTTAAAGATCATGAAGCTATTCGTCTTTGTTGAGGCTCACGCAAACGCAACCCTACATGTCAGAGGTTGAAGGGTCAAGCAGAATGGGTATGTGTAAAGGGAAGTGACTAGAGTAATCCCTGCCGCAGAATTAAGGTGTTGGGACATCATGAGAAGAACGGATATCAAAGGAAAAGATACCCTAATCTTCCAATGACTTATCGATTCCTAAAAATCCATGATCCCAATCCATACTATTACACAGTTCCCGTAGCTGAATGCAACAACATCTTATTCTCCTCAAATTAATATATCAACTTGTTCCATCTCCCTAAGAATAAATGTACTCTGAAAGGGCTATGCCCATATGAATGAAATAAGACTTCTTTTATCAATGATTGTCTTGATTGTGAGTATTGATAAAGAACTTAAGTGATTAGGTCACTTGGCTAAAAGCTGAATTGGGCATGAAATGTAATGTGAGGAATGCTTAGCAAGTTTTAACGTAAAGAAACTTAATTGCCCAAGCGCAACCTCAGGTGGAATTATTATTGGGAGGAAAGTCGACTACGGTTAGATTCAGGGTCATGTCATTCGGGCTGACAAATGCACCTGCCACCTTCAACAGGTTAATGCAGGATATCTTTAGGCCATATCTTGATGACTTTGTACTCACCTTCTTCGACGATACCCTAGTCTACTCCAAACAGGAAGAAGATCATGAACCCCAGCTTCGGATTGTCCTTGAGACAATGAGGGCACACAAGCTTTAAGCCAAGATGAAGAAATGTGCATTCTTCAAACGTCAGATTGAATATTTGGATTCATCGTGTCAGCGGAAGCAATCTCAGTGGATCCAGCCAAAGTCAAAGATGTTTTGGAATGGCCAATACCAACAATTGTCAAGGAAATACGCAGTTTTATTGGTTTGACAGGAACAGGGTCTTTATAAAAAACTATGCTTTGATTGCAGCGCCCCTGACGGATCTACTGAAGAAGCAAACATCGATTGCATGGTCAACTGCCGAACAATCTAGCTTTGATAGATTAAAGAAAAGTTTGGTATCAACACCTATCCTAAAACTTTCGGACCTCAGTAATAAGGAGTTCGAAGTAGTAACTGATGCTAGCACACTTGCCTTAGGATATGTGCTTATGCAAGAAGGTCATCCTGTAGCATACTCTTCAAGAAAACTGAAAGCCATGAGAAGAATTATGCTACCCATGATCTAGAGCTATTAGCTATCATTCATGCTCTAAAGCTTTGGAGACACTACCTACTGGGTAACAAGTTTACCCTAGTGATGGATCATAAAAGTCTCAAGTGGATCCCAGAACGAGCTCAACATGAGGCAACGTCGATTATGTCACTGAATTTTTCTCTTGTCAACGTATTAAATCCATCTCAAACATGTGTTGTAGCCTTCTAATTCGAATCTATAGGAGTAGAAATGGCCTTACTTATAGTAGGAAGTATCCACCACTAGTGAATTCATAGCTCAAAATGCTAGGAAAGTTGCAACCACTTGACATTCCCCAAATGAAATGGGAATTCATCAGTATGGACTTTGTTGTTGGCCTACCCCAAGTTCAGGGAGGATACAACTCCATTATGGTTGTGGTGGATATGCTCAGCAAGGTTGCACATCTTATTTCTGTTAAGACAAACTATAAAGCCTCTGACATTGCAAGGTTATTTATCAAGGAGATATTCAAGCTACATGGGTTGCCGAGAAGAATCATTAGTGATCGTGATTCTCTCTTCACATCACACTTCTGGAGAGCTATCTTCAAAACCATCGGGACTCAACTCTGTTTTAGTACAGCTTACCATCCCCAAACCGATAGTCAAACGGAGCGAGTCAACCAAGTCATTGAGGATATGCTAAGGGCACACTGTTGCCATGAACCAAAAAGGTGGATTCAATACTTGCCACTGGTTGAGTTTGCCTACAATGCTTCTTATCAACAAAGCATTCAGATGACCCCTTTTCAAGCATTGTATGGGCATGACTGTTGAAGTCCTTTAAACTTCTCAGATCCAACCCTAAGAGTTAAAGCTTCAAAGAAAATGCTAGAAGATATGGACGACCAAATGAATTAAATCAGATAGGACATCCAAGCCGCCAAGGATAGACAGAAGGCATACATGGATTTGAAACGTCAAGATAGAACATTCGTTGAAGGAGATATGGTCTTCATTCGCGTACACCCAAAGAAGAGTTCCCTATCCTTAGGTGAATGTAAAAAGCTAAGTCCGAGGTATTGTGGACCCTACAAGATCCTCAAGTGCCTAGGACCCAATGCTTATAGACTACAACTCCCTGAGAACCTAAAGGTTCATAATGTATTTCATATCAGCCTATTGAAGAAGTATGTATCTCATCCTAGCCATGTACTTGATGACCAACAAGTTGTAAAGCCTAGCCAAGGAGTCCTTGAGCTAGGGCCTGACAAGATCTTAGATGTTAGGGAGAGACAATTGAGATCCAGAACCTTGAGAGAATGCCTCGTCCAGTGGAAATATTATCCCGAGGAGGATGCCACTTAGATGTATGAAAGCACTCTCAAACTACAATACCCCCAGTTCTTCTCGAGATGAGGACATCTCGATTCTTCCAAGGGGGAGAGAATGTAATATTTTCGCTCAAAATATTAAGGATCTTTGATCCCCACACGCCGCGTAAAAACTATGCATAATCATCTCCCGCGTCGACTAATGACGGTGGCGAAGTGGTTATACCGCGTGCACGATAAAAATTCCCATCCGCATTGTGCAATGGAGGCCGGGGTTCAAAACTGCAAAACTGCGTGAGAACACCCTTATTGGAAGAAGGGGAAAGGGATAATGATGGAATTTAGGCAAAAATTTTTATCCCTTCCCCCAGCCAATGCATGGCTGGAGGAGAGGGAGTATGAGAAGGGTAAGTGAGGTGTGTGGGAGCTTGAGGAGGAAGAGGCATGCATAAGCCACGTGGTGGCTACCATCTCCCCCCCCTAAGGCTATATGAACCCCCCCTGTGGACAAAGGGGGAAGGGAGGCGGCTACTGTGCTGACGATCAAAGGGAGAGAAAGGAGCCAGAGGCTGCTGTGTGAGGGAACGGATGATCGAAGGTAGGAAACAAGGAAAAGAAGGCGCCGTGCTGAGGGAGAGAAGAGAGAGAGTAGGGGCACAAAAAGGAGGAGGCTGCTGTGTAGGGAAAAAAGAAGGGAGAGGAAGGGGAGAGACTGCCTCTACAGCCGAGGAGATCACCGCCACAATCCGTCAGGCCGTCGCCAACCTCCCCCAACCATATCGCCATCAACCTCCCCTCTCGTTGTCAAACATTCCCTCCCTTTTCCCCCACATGGTTCTAGGGGACAGAAGCTCTTTAGAAGCTTCTTAGAAGCTTCTAAAGGCAAGGGCCTTAAGCCTTGTGCACGCGGTCCTTACCTGGGTGCTTATAACCCACAATTGTAAAGGGTATTCTTGCGTAAGGAAGAAGTAGACCAGATTTTTGAACTTGGAGGGAATTCGCAGACCGCGTAAGGGCGAAGGCAAACCCGGAGTCCAAACACACTACGTCTACGATGGCTCCCAAGAACATGGAAGGCGCAACCGTGGGAGGTTCTTCCCCGAACTTACACGTGGACAACCCCACGGATCCACAAGCCCAGGTTTTACAAATTTAATTTCACATAAAGAAGTTCTTTAAGCACGCTTAATTCCATAGGGAGAATACATTTTACGCTTATCATTAAATCATGCGGTAGTGATAAAAGTACATTTGAAAAATTATCTCTATAAACGATGGACAAGGATTGGTGCATATCATGCAATTGGATCGTTTGCATTTCCAAAGTTGTGAACATAAACTACTTGTCCGTCTTAGGAGCTTAGCTTCATGTTGCTTTTTCGTGCACTTTGAAAGTAACAAGCCTAAGCACATATTGCTTAGAGTTAAAAGTTGAAATCGCTAAGTGCATCCTTGATTAGCTGTGAAAGAACAGGTGTATCTTGCATTTAGTCAATAACTTCCTTGCTATGATTCACATGGAAAGAATTGTTAACGTCCGCTGCAGAACATGGAAATGGGACCGTAGACTTGCACATTGCATGCAAAGATGTTTGTCGAACGGATTAAAGGTTGCATGTCACATGAACTTCATTAACAATTTTTTATTTCGAAAAGAGTTACATATTCATCATGCAAAAAATTCATTTCATCAAGAGCTGCATTTAGGAAAGGTTGCATGGCTTATCAAAAGCATGAAATTCAAATGCTTAGACAAAAGGTTGTAGGTATAATTCCTTGATGTAAATATGTAAATCCTAGTAGGTCCTATGTAAGTTATTCTCCAAATTATCATGCGTAATGACTTTAGAAAGAAAAGTTAGGGATATTGCAAACCTTTTTGTGCGTAGAAGTAATGAATCGCATGCTTACATGTACTGTGACATCTTGAAATTATTTACATCTTTAGAATAAGTTTAGCATCTCTAGGGAAGGATCGTCCTTGTCACAAGACAAGTAGATCCATTTAGCTAAATCGCTTGTAATATTATAACCGTTAGGGATTCGTATAGGCATAACTAGTCGATACGATAATCACCTCTAGTGCTAGCTAGGGCTTGGCACCTTAAAAATACAGCCAAGTATCGTACTTGGACACCAAGTCGAAACCCTCAAACCCAAAGGTCCTACCCACATTCACCGAATGTTTGGGTCAATTAGACGCCTACGCAAACAACGATCTAGGGTTCTACCCTAAGGATCCATTGACTTGATGATAAAACTGGGATTGAGTTTGGAAACCATAGGACCGAACGTTGTCGGCTTAATACAATTAGGGTTGTGTTGGGTAACAAGACACCCTAAACCCTACATCTTGTCTAAACAAAATTCCTTGACCAGGAAATGCCGTTCAATGGGTCAAATGATCCCATGAAATAGATGCGACACTTGTGCAACAAGTTACAACGTCGCATGACTTTGTGGTTTATCCACAAGATAAATTTTCCACTCCTTGGAATGAGGTTGGCAGGTTCTAGCGTAAGTCTAACTTGCAAGAGGATGGGTAGACATCCTGTTACATCACCTTTCTTGGGTTGACTTGCCAAGTTAAGGGAAGTTACGTTTTTCCTAGTAGGCAAAGGATCAATCAGGTTAGAGCGACATGGTCGCCAGGATTCAATGTCTCAACTTAAGAAACCTAAGGTGTTGGTTAGATTGGCTTGACAGGGTATGACCTAACCTAAGGACAAAAGGGTAAACAAACAAACCCTTGGGGATCTTGCCAAGTCGCAATTGATCCTGGATTGAATGCTGGATGCATTCAGAGGAAAGGATTCACTCCTAGTAGTTGGCCAATTAAACGACCACTGGATTGATTGTGTTTGTAACATTTTAGGAGCATTGTTTGCTCAAGGAACTAAAGATGGAAGATAACTAATGCTTCAAGTTAAAGGCTTGAAGGTAGAGGCAGCATCAGTTACCCCCAACTGTCTACCTGACCCTAACCAAGGGGGTTGTTAGCCGTGCCGAGAACGTGGACTAACCCCGCTACGAGAGGTCTCTCCGTTGGGCGCTACTTGGAGCAGGAGGACGCTTGGGTGCCAAGGGGGCTCTGGTCATAAATCCCTTGCCTTTTGAGTCCTGCACAAGAGGTCAACGTGACTCGGGATTGGATCTCGAGGCCCGCATACTAGTTTATGGGTGGAACCTTGGATTAGTAATCCCTGTGGATTGCTGGATTTCTTTCGGGCGGATTATGGATTGCCTTCGGGCGGATTATGGATTAGCCTACGGGTTGGATTATATGGATGTACTCCAAAGATAATAAGATAACATGTTGAAAAGGAACTTGTTTGACACTATTTTTCTATGTCAAGTGTTAAGATTACGTGAAGGAACCGGTGACTAATTGGCTAATTAAGGAAGTTGTTTTATGCATGTCCAACTACATGTTATAGGTAATTAGACAACTAAAGCAACCCTGAGGAAAGTGTGGTGGATGTGGCCATGGGTCCGTTCTACGGATGGGTGGTCCCAGTTGGCTGGGAACTTTTCTCAAATGGAATCGACAACATGGAACTTTTCTCGAAGGAAATGAACAGCAGGCAACGCTGACCTAGAGTTTAGGTTACTGGAATCCCAATTTATGATGTTTTAGGGGAACGGAATGGGACTATGCCTTATGGGTAGAGAGGTCGAGCTTTGCATCCCTCTCCTTTCCCATTCTCCTTGAACCAAGTGCAGCATGAATCCGCTTCAACCCTGACGTTTCTATATAAAGTAGTTTGCGTGGGGTTCGACGCTAGTTACTCTCTAGGAACTTGACCATTAGAGAAACCCTGATTCAGGTCGGTCCTAGGTGGGAACGGTCGGAATACTTCCACTATGTGGCAGACAACACGGAAAGACCTAGATCGCAAACCCCGTAACATTCCATGGGAGTGCCGGGCGGAGCTTTCTAGGCCCTCTTTCCGATGGGCTGCTAAGATGTGTCCTGCAAACGAACAGGTGGACACGTTACACATATCCACATTAATTCCTCAAATTTTGAGTTGCATGCTTATCCCAACATTGATGCTTTTATTGTAGTTCAATATAGTGAGCATGAAGTGTCAAATGAGGTGTGAATAGTATTAACAACCATAGAAATTTTGAGTATCAATTTGTATTTTGTTCTAAGCACAGCACCAAATCTAGCATCCTTGGTACATGCACATGTCCTCCTTGACCTCCTAGAGAAAGATTAGATAGATGGCTCTAATTGGACCATTGGTCATATTCTATCCAGGTATTGACATCTTTTTTCTACAGATTATATTATATCCAAGTATATTGGTTGTAATCTATCCAAGAAGCATTAATTTAAATATTTCTTTTAAAGAAAACAATATCCTTGGTAGTATAAACTATATGGATACAACCAAAAATCAAATCATGACTATGAAAGTGCAAGAAACTTTTGAAATGTGAGAAAACCAACCAAAATCATACAAAAATCTTGGTTCTCTTACCATATTCCCTGGATGACTATCTTTCAACAATTATTCTTCATTGTTTGGAATTCCACAAAACAAATATCAAGGGAACTCCTCCTCACGATATGTATGTCTTTGACTTTCCCTATAGTGCTACAATAGGCATTGGTGGTGCTATAGGCCAATGCACACCAACAACTTGGAAAGCCATGTGCTTGGAAGTAAGAAGGATATGGCATGCACATAGAAATCTCACAAAAAAGTCAAAATAGTTGCATACATAGCAATAAAAACCATTTGAATGGATGATTGAGCTTTTCCACAATATGTTCAAAGGTATATAAGTGTTGTTTACACTTGTTTGAGGTAGTCAAGAACATATCCACCCTTGCTACTTGAATGAATTGTGTAAATCATCATTCAAATACGAGTATTAAAACTTTTACATTGAATAATACAATAAACATTGCACCATGGATCAAATTAAAAAATATTGAGAAACAAACGGGTACAAGGCAAGCAAGAGCAAAGATGGCTACAAAGTAAGGTATCAAATTGCTAAATGGTTTCCAAGCCCATTTTCTTGAAGGTACCATTTCTTACAAAGAACCATTACTTACAATTGTTCAAGAAGCTCTTTTTGATGCTCTAAGTTACCTAAGTATGACATAAAAATCCAATATTTTCCCAAAACCCATGATGATGGACTCTGTAATCCACACATTATAGTAATCATGAATGAAAATCAAGCTACTATCACTTGAAGCGGGTATTCTTCAAAGTACTACTAGTGGAGATCAAGCTAGTAACTGAGATATTGTTCAGTTGACCAAACCTCTTTCTCTTATACCCCACTACTATTCGTACAAATAGGCATCAACATCTGCAGGAATGAAAAAAAGTAAAAATTTGTGTTTTCTTATGTACTCTAATCTGAATAAAAAGAGTAAAAAACTATGTTCTCTTATGTACTCCGACACACAAGAGAACAATAAACTTATAAATCACAATCAAACAAAATCATGATGCATACATGTATGTTTTAGTCTCTTTTTCTTTGTCCACCATCGTGCATGTACCACTACATGTGCTTTTCTAGCTGGTCTTTCACATTACCTTATTTCTCTAATTGTTTTCATTTTAAAATTTCTAGGGACAAACTGATCTGTATTTCCGCTACATACTTCCTGATCATTGCATTCCATAAGATTGCACCCTAGGTAGGAAGCCTATCAAACACATGTTGTGCTTCTGTAATTGACTTGTAGATATTGTACATATTGACCATTATGCTACCAATATAAAGATCGACTTGTAGCCTCTGTTTAAGAATATATTGGTGCATCACACACATTTATGAGATAATTTGCAGCATAAATGCTGAATCAAGGATACCACAATGCTTGCTACCATATGCTCTACATTCGTAAACCCCAAAATATGGCTTCAACCCATGTACTAAACAATTGCCCTTCTACTAATGGGGATGTGAACTTGCTAGTGTATAACGGCCTACACCAAAGCCTTTACACTGATGCATTTCTTCTCTACTTGAAATATTTGGAACACCCAAACTAATTGCATTGTCTTTTGACTAGACAGTTGTAGAAAGCCTACCTAGGAAAAATTGTATGCTTTATCATTATTCTTAAATATCCCAACCTTCCATTTCAAACCTTCAAAGCTACTATATGTCTGTGTTGATACCAAAGCTATACCTCTAATATATATAAATGATACTACCTGAGTTGCTATGTTGCTCTATCTCTATGGCACCTCTAATTCAAAGCATTCATGATTTTCAAGGCTACTTTGGTAATTGTTCTTTAGACCAATACTCATTGGAACCTTAGCAACCAATTTTATTTAGCAAATTGGCCCCATGTATATATTCAAACCCCCTTATATGTTGATGCTTTGTGTGACAACAAATTTCTTTAACACTATAAAAAAGAATCAGAGAGCTCACCAATTCTATGTTGACAATCTACATGCCTGAGGTTCCTCTATACAATTGGACTTGGGAAGTAGGCATGTAGCAAAGATAAGACCTTACTTTATTGTAGTAAGAGCCCTTGCGCATGGCTCTACACAATTGGACTTGGGAAGCAGGCATGTAGGGAAGATAAGACCTTACTTCCTTGTAGTAAGAGCCCTTGTGCATGGCTCCTAATACAACCTAGCATTGCACACAAGATTGAGATAAGTTGGTAGCAGCATAACCTACAGAATAAAGATCTATCGAGAGTCATTCCCTTGCATTGTTGCCACATGGTACTAGTCTCAACTTTGTACAAGATTTTAAGGCCTCATGTGAAAATTGTACACCTTCAGTGCACTTCAAAGTAGGTTCAAGTGAAGCCCTTGATTGTTTCATCAAGGTGATCACATCAATGGTGGATGAGAGGCATGTAATACCTCTCATCATCTTTACAATGCCTCCAAATCTCAAGGAGGGTTGGCTCTCTAGTCACGAAAAATGAAGGCAGGGCACTTGCCATAGCTCTTTCCATAAAGCTTGTGTCCTACTCCATAATTGGAGCACTCTCCATAGAAATCATGCTTGAATATTTCATTTCAGCATTTAAGATACATACCTAAATGTAAATTCAAGAGCACTCTCTTTCAAAGATAGTCAAACCAATACCCCAAATGAAGGAATATTTCTCTTGCATTTGGAGTGTGTCTCATAGATTGCATTTGATGGACTTCTCAACTATAGATGATGACTCTAAATATCCTCATAAGAATTCACATTGGACTTTTCATGATACGATTTGGTGCAAAATAGCCCTTCAGTGGACATATCAAAGATGCCTCCAATTAGGTCAAAATTCAATAAAGAAATTTCTTCAATACATGCCTTTTTGTGTAGACCATAGATATTATTCACTAAACTTTTCAATGTTATGTTTTTGAGATACAAATGGCATGGCAAGTGTGATTATGACTAAATAGAATGTTGAAAATGTTAGGAAAACACATGGAGACATAAGGAAATATGTAAAATAAAATATTTAACCTAGGAGAAAGTGAGGATTTTAATTGAGGTGCGACCTCCATGAGCATGATGCTTTATAAGGAGAGTAGAGGTCAAAAATGGGCAAGAGCAAGTCCAAGACATTAAAGTAGCATAGTTTAGCAATGGTGGCTTAATCTTGCTAAGAGTAAAATAAGATGTCTTCTTTATGTAGACTTGGAATTGAGCCTTGGTTCATTAAGAATCTCTCTCTCTCTGAGTATGTTTGTGTCTGTGATATAGATTTGATCTTCCAAGTCAAAGTCCTCACACATGCACATGTAAACATTATGCAATTAAGAGAACTAGCACATGAATATACATAAATATGTAGATGTGCATGTACAAAGAACATCGAAACATAGACCCACATAAATACATGTAGATGCATAGATGCAAATGTACACACATGCTTGTTAGTTTACTACCATTTCCATGGCTCACTTGCCTAGTGACTTGCATTACATTCACCAGCATGAGACCAAGAACCCTATCAAGTCAAATATCATCATCTCAACTCAAAGACACATTACAATGTGGGTAATATACAACAAGAGCTCTAGTGTGTCCTCATATTGGCAAGACACTATATAGAGGGGCATGGTTACATTGGTGGTACTAATGGTACACTTTTGAAATTATTTAAGTGGAAGCATTTGTAGGTGATGTAAGTCAACTAGGAGTCTTCAAGATTCTTCAAAATCCTCCCACTTCCTCTCCATTCTCCTATGACTCTAGGGGACTTTCTCAGATAGGGAGGTATATCCTCTAGGATCTCTCCAAGAAGATGAGAGAAGACAATGTTATTACACATACACATATATATACACACACACATGTATATATGTGTGCATACATCCAACACCAATCACAAGTTTGTCCCTTATTGCATCTTAGACACACATGTTAACAAAGTAGTGAAGAACTTTTGGCTATAGTGGACTTACATGTGCAATAGAAAATCATATAGATCTTTATTGGTTCAATACCCTCTAGGTCAAAGGATAAGGAAGTTAAGAATTACTTTACATCAACTTTTGTAAAGAACAAAAATAACCAACTTACTCAATCAAAATCATTTCTCTAGCTAATACAAGAAAGGAATCGATTTTGACTAAGTAATAACAAGGAAACTAATTTGCAACTAATCCTTGTTAGAAGTTGATTGTTTTTTGTTGCAAACACTCAATGATAGGATATGGAGCCCCAAGAGGAACACCAAAGGAAAAGGGGATTCTACTACAAGAAAATCTATCTTGTAACATCAACAAGCTTTTATTTCATTCTTTTGATCATCAAAACAAAGAAAACAACAATTCTTCACGCAACATCATAGTAGATATCTCCCACGGATTTGATAGAATCAACCATAATCTTCAACATCTTCATAAAATCCACCAATATAACAAAAAAAATAGAAGAATACACCACCTTTGAATGGAAATCAATCACATAGTATTCATCTTCAATGTCTTCATAGTTTTCTCTCTCAATCTCTCATATACAGTTACACTGTTTTGATAGAATTGAATATCTCTGGCTTTCTCTCTCTCTCTCTCTCTCTCTCTCTCTCTCTCTCTCTCTCTCTCTCTCAATAGTACATCATATTCTCACTACAATGCTCTCATAATAACTCTCAATAATCCTTCTTAGGTCGTGGATGCACCTCCCAAGAGATATGTCTGATATGAAGAGTCACTAGAGCCACTACAGTGTCTTTTCATAGCTCACTACTGTCATTGTCACTTCAGTCTTCTCTTTAGTCTTCAGCAGCTGCTTCTTCCATTTGTTTTAGCTCCTTTGAACTTAGATTCATCATTTCCAAAAGGTAGAAAATTTTTCCAAAGTCATACATACTTTCTACATAACACTTACAGAAAGTCTACAAAATAGTACAGTACAGTACCAAAGCAAATACAATACAGTTACATAGCAGAGACAGAGGCTCTACAGAAGGTTTACAGAGGGTTACAGAAGGTCACCAAAACCTCATAACTCATACTCAAACCATTCCAAACTATCAAAAACTATTCAATAGGCTTCCAAAAGATCTCAATCTTCATCAATCATCAATCCATGCTTCATTCAGAAGACAATTAGAACAAAACATAAACTATACAGAAGGTATACAGAACCAATCAGAACCTCAACAGAACATTATAGAGATTCATATCTCCACTGAGAATCATCATGATCTTTCAAAACATAATCAATATCATCCAAAACAGTCTCAAACACTTCCATTATCAACCATACATCACTCCAAATCCATCAAAAATCAATCATTCAGTCCTCCAAAACAACAAAAATCAGTCCAAAATCCAGTCTTTTTCCACTCTCAACATATCCCCACACTTAGAAAGGAAGTGCCCTTGCGACCTAACGAAAAGAAGAATATAAGTTCACTAAAGAGCTCAATTTTATCTTCCGTAGGATCTTCAATAATCTCTCCAAACCATGACCCCAACGTATCACCTGCATCTTTTTTTTTTAAATACTAAAGAAAAACTTCGTTATTCATTAACTCATCTGATAATCATTTAAAAAGTTATAACAAATTTGTAAAGGATATAAGAGGTTCTTCTTCAGCTTTCCACCATAGGCTTTCTATCCATCAGCAACAATTCAAAAAGAGCTCTCGAACAAATTATTCTCAATCAACATGAACTCATCACATACAATTATTACAACACACAAAACACTAACACAACCATCTGAATGACACCTCCAAAAAGAGATATACATCATTAAGAATCATCCAAAATACATTGCAAAGGCATCAATGAAGGTGATCCCTTTTGAAGGCTTGGTGGTTTCGAAAACAATCCATGGGAAAATGACTCATCTACAAATGTCTTTGGAGGATTTTGAAAGAACTGCAAGCAGCACATCCTTTCTAGCAAAACAAGGTATCTGCTAGGTAAACATAGGGTATGAAAATAGAGGACATCCAACTGTTGGGAATCAATGTTCACATTGACATTCATACAAAGCTTTGGAATGGCCTTTTGATCATTATGGGAATGCCTATGCATGTATGCTAGATACCAAGCAAAATGAGTTGTTAATCTCACTGAAAGATCTAGAGATTGTGAATATTGGTGAGAAAAATGAAGGTAGTTCTCGTATGCTTGACTGACAGTTGTCCAATCCCCTGCAATTATTGGCCAGTTTATCTGGGGTCCCATAAGAGAATCAGTCGAGCTCCATCCTCTTTTTCTGGAAATCTGTTGATCAAACCATTCATATTCATTAACCAATTGAGGGGGTTGAAAAATAGAAGTGGTAGAAGATGGAAGTGGAATAATTAAAAGAGGATGAAGAGATGGGTAGGCAAAGTCATAAAAGAAGGAATAAGATAAAGAAGGAGTGGCTGAAAATTTAAGGGAATCAGTTAGGAAATGTGTTAATTGATAAACAGGAAAAGTAGAAGGTATATGGATAGATGGAGAAGGGCATGATGGAGAAGGGGAAAATACTCTATCTTCAATAAAATAGCAATATGTAAATATGGGAATTTAAGGAAAAGATTGAGGTTGGAAAAGAAGAGGTAAGATTGCTGCTGAATTGGTTTGATAAAGGGAAAGATAAGTATCATAGCGATGAGCCATTTGTTAGTAATACCATAGGCTAGGAACAAAGGGACCTAAGACAGATCTTCTCTGATATGCATTAAAAAGGTTGAATCAAATGGATGGTTCTTGGAAAGATAAGCTAAGAGATCCATCCTTAGTAGGTTAGTGCTCTGCACATAGATAGAAGCTGTGTTCTAACGTTGATTCAGGACCATAGAATCAATCATTGAGTGCCAGGAATTGTCAGGGCAAGTAGCCACTTTTGAAGCATAACACTGAAACATGTCATCTATCCACAACTCCAAATAGTTGACATACAAAACAGCTTGCAAAACCACGTCCCCCACTTACCAGGCCATATCTACTTCATCTGGAATCAACAGATCACCTCATAGATACATGTAAGACAGTAACATGGTATCCGTTGTCACAGAATCTTCAAACACCATACGGACCACTTCTATCAGCAACTCAGAAAACCAAGCCCCACTCCAACCATCCTCTGGAAGAGGAAGATCCATCCTTGAAAGTTTAATATAAAAGGCCAACTTCTGCAATTGATAGTAGACAAAGAAAGAATGGTCCGGAGGAACATACTCCTAAAAGTGCTCAAATGTAGACCATAGCAAATCCATCCTGGACTGCAATCTTTCCACTTTATTTTGGAACAATGGAAACAATATGGCCTATCTCTGGAGAATTGCCAAGTCCTGCTTAGAGATAGAAGGAATCAGAGGAACATTGGGACTTGGAGGAACGGACTGTGACTGTGCCAGTTGGTCTTGCAACTGCTTAATTTGGAAAGCTTGTGATTCCACTGTATTATGAGTAGTCTATAAGGCTGACACTTTTGCATCTAAAAGAGTCTGAAACTCTTGAGCTTCTTTGGACATTCTCTCCTTCTCCTCTGAGAATTTAGTGACCTCTGATTGAGCTTCTATTAACTGAATCTTCAAAGAAGATATATCTTCTCTTTGGGCCTCAATCATTTGGGTTAGCTGCTCCATCTACTTAAACAGATCTGCAAGTGTGTCTTTAGCAGAGGCTAACTCTGAGGTTGCCTTATGCAACTGGTCTTTGGACTGCATCAGTTCTTTATAAAAAGAAGCATACAGCTGTTGAACACAAGCTCTCACTGAAAGTTCAATCGAACTCTGGATATCTTTACAAAGGAATGGAATAGCATCACTTGATAACTCTTCAGTGAAAGGACTGATATTTCCAAAGAACCCTCTCAATGTGCCCTGAAGAAATTGTTACATGTGAGGTAAGTAGGGAGGTCACTACCAGATGTAGCAGGAATTGTGACTGAAGGAAGAACTGAGGGAGTTTTATCTGCCACACACTTCAAGTGCGTCCGCTGAATGACCAGTGGAGGAGGGGAATCAAGATCCTCTATGTCAATAGGTTCTGACTCTTCTGAAGGTGGTGGGGGAGGTACTGGATCAGATGGAGGAGGTGAAAGCACACCATTCTTTAAGCCTGAGTATGTCAAGAAAGCATACAAGAAGGAACCATAGGTAACATTTGTGACATTTCCTCTAGTTACTTTGACAAAATGTTGGTCCATCTTTGTAAGCAGGTAAGTACTCCAATCAATGGCCACCCTTTTTAACACCATCCTCAAAGTTGTAAAGAGTTCTTTCGATAAATAATGGGATGGTGTTTTGGCAGGCATAAACCTGTCTTGGAGAAACTGGTAGACTAACTTCCAAAGAGGATCAGTGATCATGGAAAAAGAGACTCCTGAAGTGTTTATCACTTTCTTGACATCTAGAATCTTATTGGTTTGCTTTTGCAACAACTTGAAAATCTCATTGTTGGAGAATAACTGTCTAGCTATAACAAAGGACTCTCCTTTGTAGGGAAGAGACAAAGCCTTCCCTAATCCTCGGGGTGTTAATACCATGGAAGCATCATGAACCAGGCCCGACTTCTTGCTGTATAATGCAAGGAACTCATCACACAGGGATGGATCATCTGGAATTAGTGGGAATGAAGCAGCCACAAAAGTCGCAAGTCCTGCTTTCGCTATAGGCTCAAAAGCCAGTAGGGAAGAATAATCCCTACTGACCAGCGAGACATACTAGATAGGAGAAGGAGTATGAGGTGCCATTCAAATGAAAAACACACACACCACAACACATACAATCACAAAGAATGCCTGCAAAACAACCAAAAGGCTATAAAAAATGAATCAATCAAAAGAAGGACACACACATAGACGTAACTAACCAATTTACCACCCCAAACAATTCACATCCTAGAAAAATTCGGCATGACCTCTACACATATGCAATCGAAAACTTCATGCGATGCAACAAACAGGCACCCAAACCCCTGTATCAGGCAAAAAAGAAAGAAAAAACTACAAACCGTACCCGTAATCGTAACACATAAGCAAACCATAATACCATAAAAATCTAAATCAGGACTTGATCATAACCTTGACCAACAATCTCAACTAAGAGGACTTTACACGCCCATCCCAGGAAGCGTGCTTATTAAAAGGGGGAACAAGTGCAGTGAGAGAAAATTATTTTAATGAAGGGTTCATTTTAAGAAATTATTTAACAATGGGTGACATTTTATTAAGTTATAAACCTTAATAAGAAAACGGTGGTTCCTGTGAAGCGGTGCTTTATCGAAACCTGGACTACAATTTCCAAACTGGGGTCTCTAATTGCAAATTCATTAATTAAAAATGAATAGTGATGTGGAGCGCTTCAGTGTGTGCTTTTTTATGATGGCTGGTTCATTTTTATTAAAAATTAAGGTGCCTCTTAAGCACACGTAGCGCCTGCAAAGTGAACGGTTGGTTGATTTTAAATTATTAGAAACTGTGTGTTTAGTGCGAATGCACGTAAAAATGTGGGTGAATATAGTTCATTTTAGCAATTAATTGTAGTTAAGGGATAATGAAAATAAATAAAGCTCACAAAATAAATACCTGGTAGGGGTGTGTATGCAATGGACTGAAGGTGCACTAACTAGTTCCCCAAAGGCAAGAAATCCAGTTAAATAAAAACAAACACTACAGTGACAAAAAAAAATAAAACATCTTAGTGCTTTTGTTTTATTTGAATTTGATTTTTATTTTTATTTAAATTTTATTTGTTGATGGTTTTTTTCATTTTTGAATTCTAGGTGTGTTTGTATTTTGTATATTATTTAGTTTGGTTTATTTGTTTTGTTATTTTTATTTTTTTCTATTGTTTTTTTAATAATTAAATCATGATATATGACACATGAATATGTTATGAAGTGTAAGGGTGAAATTTCAGCCATCTAGCAAGTATAAAAAATGTGTGTTAATTCATCCATGATTTTTCAACCGATTTTTAAAATTTAAAATGAATTTTTATGTAGTGAAGTATTAAAATTAGGATTTTTGGCTTCAAATAACATTTTTCCATTTATGGAAACATTTTTAATTGAGAAATTAGTTTTGCAAAAGAGAAAAGGGGGATTGTGAAATTTTTTTGGATTTATTTTTAAAAATTTTACTAATTTTTAATGAATTTTACTCATTTTACATGTAGTTTTGAATGAATTTTTAGATTTTGAATTTTTTGCAATTAATTTTTTGAGCTTCCACTTTAACAAATATTTATATAATTTCAAACATATTTGTAAATTTTTAGAAATTTTTGTATAATTTTTTTGAAGTTTAAATAAATTTTTGGAATTTTTATGTGTTTTCTACTTAATTTTTATGTATTTTTATGTATTTGCGGGTTGAAAAATAAAAGGCAGTATCTGGGCTACGTGTGAACAACGAAGGATGAATGCATGTGAACGGCTGATTGCAATATTCCACCGCACGAACAAGTCGGAAGTGCGTTCTCGTGCGTGAACACCCGCTAGCACACCCGTACATAGCGGAAAAACAACGTAGAAAAAAGGGCAGGGACGAGGGCTGATTGAGTAGGTTAAGTGAATGAAGTTAGCTTAGTCTGAGAAAGTCAAGTAAGTTAGTTTAGTGTGTTAAATCAATTAGGTTAGTTTGTTAAGTTAGGTTAGTTAGGTCCGACTGGTTAATTAGGTTAAGTTTGGTAAATTAGGTAAGTCTAGTTAACTAGGTTAGTCTGGTTAGTGTAAGTAATATAAGTTAACTAAGCTAGGGTTAGTCAGGTTAACTATGGTTAGGGTAGGGTAACTAGGGTTAGGGTCATCTAACTAGGGGTAGATTAGGTTAACTATGGTTAAGTTAATTAACTGTGGGTTAGGGTCAATTAACTATGGGTGAGGTGAAGTTAACTGCAGTAAGGTTAATTACTGGGAGTTAGATTAGGCTTACCAGGGGTGAGTTAGTCTAACTAGGGTAAAGTTAATCGAACTAGGGTTAGGGAGGCTAACTGTAGGGAGGTTAGACTAACTGCGGTTAGTTAATCTAACTGTGGGTAGGTTAGACTAACTGTGGTTAGTTAATCTAACTAAGGGTAGGTTAGACTAACTAGGGGTGAGTTAGTCTAACTATGGGTAAAGTTAATTAACTAAGGGTTAGTTAAGGAACTAAGGGTTAGGTTAATTCAATTAAGGTTAGTTAATTCAACTGGGGTTAGTTTAAATTAACTAAGGTTAGTTTAAATGAACTAAGGTTAGTGTAAAGGAACTAACCAAGGGTACCAGGGGTGGAGGAGGAGGAGGAGGAGCGGCGACTGTCGAGGACGGCAGTGGCAACCGTCGAGGCCGGCGGTGACCAACGAGGTGACAACGAGCGAGGCAAGTGGCGGGGCATCCACGACATATTAGGCAGCCACAGGCGCAGAGAGGGGGGCAAAGGAGGTCCAACGGCGACACGACGCGATGGGGGGGGGGGGGATCCGGCGGCGGGGAGTCAGCGGGAGGAGGAGGAGGAAGAGGAAGAAGAAGAAGAGGGTGGAGGAAGAAGAGGAAGAGGGTGGAGGAAGAAGAGAAAGAAGAGGGTGGAGGACCTGGAGGCAACGTGCAGAAGCAGAGGAAAGAAGAAGGAGAAGGGAAAAAAAGAGGCGCACGAGAGCAGGTAAACAAGTTTTTTAAAAAAAAGTAATTTTTAAATGTTTAAATGTAGGTGCTCGTTTTTTTCTGGTTAAAATTTATGTGTCGGTGGTTTTTGTTATGTGTGTGCCTTTTATTGTTTAAAATTTTGAATGGTGAAATTTAGGTGTGTTTGTATGCGTGTTTTTTTAAATAAATTTGGAATAAAAAGAAATTAAATGTGGGTGTGCAAAAGAACGCACCCCCGTCTCGCGCGCATGCGCGAGCGAGCATTTAAAAAAAATTGTAGTGACGGGATCAAACGGGGCAGGGACGGCAAGGCGCATACCACAGACGCCACGGGGCATCCCGAGGTGCATAAAACCAGAAACAGGCACGTGCATGCGCAATACGAGAAGCACGGCCACACGGCAAAAAGGAAGAAAAATTAATAAAATCCAAACCGTTCGTTGGATCAAAAAACCATAAAACAAAAAATTGTGCCAGGAGATGAGGGAAAAATGATGGAAACATTCAACATGGGTTTCGGGGAAAAATCAGGGTGTTCGCATGGGAAAAATGCAAAAAGAAAGCCTGAAAACACATACGTGTATTAATATCGGAAATCTGTGCATCAGAATGAAGTGCGGAAAGAAGGAAAATGGGGTAGAACAATGTGTCCAACAACCTTATCACAGTGAAACACAGTTTCGATTGAGATAGGATGTGTTCACATGGAAAAAACCCCAAAAATGGGCCTGAAAATAGACTCGAAAATTAATACGGGAAGAACTGTGTACCAGAATGGAGGACGGTAAAAAGAAAAATATCCGAGGGGAAGGGATTCACAGGTCTAGCACATCAAAACTCAGTTGGTAAGAAATTAGGAAGGGTTCACGTGGAAGAAACACTCGAAAAAATTAATAACTAAAAATTTGGTAAGTGGAAGAGGGGGAGGAAAAATGCAAAAGTGGAGGAAAGGCCGGCAGAACATGACTGTCAAATTAAATTGGAATTTCGGTGCAAATAGGGCAAGTTCACATGGAAAAATATGAAAAATAGACACGAAAAGACCCGAAACCCCGCAAAAATTAATAACGGATAAACCGTGCATTGAAATGATACGGAGTAAAAAGAAAAAATGTCAGGGGGAATGGGTAGGACGGGACTTGTGCATCGAATAGGGTTCCGAAGCAATAAAGATACATTCACATGGAAAACCGTCAATTTTATGGGAATTGCTTCAAAAATTAATAACTTGAGAACCATATGTCGGAACAGGGGTTGGTAAAAAGGAAAATGGTGAATCCGAAGGGACGAACAAGACTCTAAGGTTTGATTGAGAGGGTACGTTCACATGGAAAAAAATCACAAAATAAAGGATAAGGGCAAACAATCAAGGAACAACCTCGGGGACAGGGTGGAATAGAACGAAGGAGTGGGGAAGGGACCCCATCAAGATAAAATGAATTCATGGCATGGATGCATGATCATATACGGGTATATGCATGGGGGTATGCAACATAGACGCGTAGGGACGCATCCCCATGCTTAGAACCTTAGCAGGGAGGGTAAACTAAACATCAAGGACCTAATACCACACATCAGACCAACCATGAATGTCCCCATACTTAAGACATAACTGTCGCTAAGAAACAGAAGGTGTAGGATTAGAAGAACTTAGCCCATAGTGCCGAGGAGTAATGTTGACGATTGAGGTTGTGTCTTGTGTCGTTGTTGACTGCAGGAGGTAACAAGGTGTCTTCACAGCACGACTCCTTTATCCTTCGTGGCAAGGACCATGCGGCAGCACCCAAGGAGGTAGCTGGTTGAAGGAATCGTAGGAAATTCGTCGACAACGAGGGATAATGTACTTAACTCATGATCACTCAAATGGAATGATAGAGCAGTCACTCGCCCCATTACTAACATCACTTGAGGAAATAATTATGAAACCCAGAGCTCACACCCAGTTTAAGAATCGACAAGAGAATGGTAGAGAGAGAGTATGCTAGGGTGCACAATTAATGCTGCATCAATGCATCCAACCCCGTCTAGCATAGGTGTAAGGAGAAAGTCCAGGGAGACTTGTAGTGCTGTGTACATAACAGAATGACGTGTCCTGTGCTGATGGCAGCGACCCATCCCGTGGGTGCATAGGAAAACCGGAGCGTACCTGACTCCAATTGTCGTAACGTCGCTCAATCCTCACCTCTCAATAATTGATTGAAGAAACACCAGTCACACTCAGCCCACCCTCTGTCTCATGCTCTGTTGAAAGATAGAGAGGGCAACCCATTCCTGATACCCATTGATGTAATCCTCACCGTCACTTGTGCAGAGCTTATATGCCTTGTGCGCAATTGATGGTGCAATTGTGCATCCCGCCCTCTGTGCGGCATACACTGCAAGAAGGAAGGCAAGGGAGCCTTATGATGCAATGCACATGAACAGATCGTGCATTGTACATTGAGAGGCCCATCCCGTGCATGCAAAAATCTGTTCACACATCTCACCTCTCATTTGATTTAAAGGAAAAGACTGGTCACTCACCCCACCCTCTGTCTCACACTCTGTTGAAGATACAGAGGGCAGCCCATACTCACATCCCCATCCTATTAGGATGAAAGCTCGCATCACTCAAGGGATTGGTGATGAAGATCATGTCGGCTATTGTCATCGGGATCTTGAAGACAAGGCGTACCCAGGGAGGCAGCCTACAAGTCTCATACTTCAATGACTTGTAAGAAAAGTCATCTGTAAAGAAGGGCAGACGGACTGTTATTTGCAGAGATAACGCACCAAGGGAGGTGGCTTCAAATTACATGCTAGAGAGATTCTGCTAGTGATAAGTCAGCTATCGTGAACTGCGGGGTGTTACCACCTTTTCCATAGTCAGCGTCCCGCCCCAAGGGTGTTTCCATCTTTTCTTGGAACCAGGTCTGTTATGACAGGGAATTTCTTCATTTTCTCTCATAATAGTTTTGTTTTGTTTTTTTCTTTTTCTTTTTCTTTTTCTCTTTTTTTTCTTTTTTTCCCGTTAAAAAAGAGAATGGTAGAAATATCATGTGTCAGGACCAACCTCGCCACTGTTGGATCAGACGAGAAGAGAACAAGATCGGGTTGAGACTTTTCTGTGAGGGATTAACAGAACGAGACCGCCTCATAAGGAGAATCATAAGGGCTATCAGAAGCATGACGAGAAGGACAATGTGATACCCAAAAGGGAAAGGGTAGGTCGATTGTGATTGTCAAGATCCCCAGGGAGGGAAATATTTTTTCAAACGATAGCCATTGTTCAGGAAGGGATCATCAGAGGCATCAACTGTCTGCACCTGAATAGAACCGTTAGGATTGACAGCAAGTACCTTGTACGGGTCCATCCACCGTTATTGAAGCTTGCAAGGAAACTTGCCAAATCGCGAATCATAGGCTAGGACAAGATCACCTTTTTTGAACTCCTTGTGCTTGATGAAGCTGTCATGATAAGCTTTGCGTCGTGCTTGAGTGGTTTCCATGCACTGTAGGGCCATCTGCCGTATCTCATCCAAGCATTCCAAGTACAGGAGAGGGCATTGCAGTGACTCATTATCTTCCAAGCGTTCTTTAACCTCCACTCGCAAAGAGGGCAATTTCAGCTCAACAGGAAAGAGGGCTTCTGTCCCATACACTAGCTGGAAAGGGGTCTGTCCTGTAGCTGCCTTATGGGAGATTCTGTATTCCCAGAGGGCCTTTGTAAGTCAATCGTCCCAATTGCGACGATGTGTAGCAATCGTTCTTATTAGAATTGAGCAAAGGATGCGATTGGTGACTTCAACTTGGCCGTTGGCTCTGGGATAATAAGGAGTGGACTTGCGATGGTGGATCTTATACAGTTCCGTTAGCTCCTCCATGATTTTTTTAAGGAAATGGGTACCTCTGTCACTTACCAACTCAAGGGGACTGCCAAAATGGGTGATAATATTCTCGTACATGAACAGGGCTACACTGTTACCATCATCCTGCTTTAGGGCTTTAACTTCACACCACTTTGTGACATAAGCCGTATATTCTAAGATATATCTATTATGCTTCCTTCTGGTAGGTGGATCAATCGGATCCACAAAATCAATCCCCCACTTCTTGAACGGCATTAGGGGAAGAATAGGTTGCAGTGGCATGGCACTTGTTTTGGTGGGTTTTCCCATTCATTGACAAGCATCACATCTCTTATAGTAATCATATGCATCCTTGTGAAGGGTTGGCCACCAATATCCTGCTAATAGAGCCTTCCTGGCTATCGCTTCCCTTGCGAAGTGTCCACCATATGGTTCATCATGGCATGCTTTCAATACTATGCTAATTTCATCCCCTGCAACATATCTCCGCAGCACTTCATCTTTGTCTCTCTTGTATAGTGCACCTCCTAGCAAGATGTAGGGGGCTGATTCTAACAGAAGCTTCTTCTTCTCACGGCTTGAGATGCCAGGAGGATACTGTTGAGTTTCTAGGAGGTTGGCGATGTCTGCATACCAGGGAGTAACTATTTCAACTAGAAACAAAGAAGCATCAAGAAGGCCTGGATCATCCTGTTCCTCTTCTTCTGTTTGAGGGATCCGTGATAGATGATCGACTAGGACATGGGAACAGCTAGGCTTAGTGACCACTTCAAAATCAAAATCTTGGAATAGGAGTAACCATCTCATTAGTCGTCCTTTCACATCTGCTTTGTTCATCAGGAAGGACAGGGCTTCATGATCCACATAGAACTTGAAGTGCGTTGACAATAGTTAGTGTCGAAACTTCTCCAATGCAAAGACCATTGCTAAGTATTCAAGCTCTATCACTGTATAGTTCCGTTCCCTATCAGTGACCTTTCAGCTTGCATAATATATTGTTTGATCTAATTTAGAGGGGCCCTTTTGACATAGGACAACACCTAGCCCTTCAAGTGATGCATTTGTGTGCACATGGAACTCCTTTGTCCAGTCAAGAGGCTGTAAGATAGGTGCTTGGATAAGGCACTGTTGTAGGGTATTAAAGGCCTCTTCACAATCATCAATCCAAAGAAAATCCACATCTTTTCTTAGGAGCTTATGTAGAGGGGCTCTCTTGGTTGAAAAATGTGCAATAAATCTCCTGTAGTAGCCCACATGGCCTAGAAATCCTCTCAATTGCTTGAGGTTTGTTGGTGCTATTAAGGCGGCAATCTTCTCAATATTCACCGGGTCTGTTGCCATCCCTTGTGCAGAGACAATATGGCCCAGAAGAACTCCCGATGAGACGCCAAAGACACATTTATCGGGGTTGAGAGAAATCCCATACTCGTGGCATCTGTCAAAACATTGCTCTAGGTGTCCCCAGTGCTCACGGATCAAACTATAGACACAAAAGTCATCAAATTACACCTCAATGAAATCATGCAAATGATTTTGGAAGGCAACCATCATTACTCATTGAAAGGTGGCAAGAGCATTACAAAGCCAGAATGGTATCACTCTATATGCATAGGCCCCCCATTCTATGGTGAAGGTTGTTTTAGATTGGTCCTCTTCTGCGATTTGGAGTTGGTTATATCCACTGAATCCATCCAAGAGGGAATACAGCTCATGGCCTGCCACTGTGTCCAACAGTTGGTTTGTAAAATGGATAGGAAAATAATCCTTCTTTGTCTTCGAACTGAGCTTTCGAAAGTCGACACATATTCGAAGTTTTCCATTCTTCTTGGGTACTACCACGATGGGCGAAACCCATTCATTGTTAGCCACATGATAAATGAACTCTGCTTCAAGAAGTTTTAATAATTCAGCCTTCACCAGAGTAGAATAATTAGGATTCATACGCCTTTGTCTTTGCCTTATAGGTTTGGCATCGGGCTCTAAGTCAATGTGATGCTGGCATACTGTGGGATCTATCCCCTTTAGATCTTTATATGACTAACCAAACACGTCTAAGTTCTCTTTGAGTAGGTCTCGCAGGACCACTAGTTCTTCTTCTGGAAGTTTGAGGCCCACTTTTAGGTGACATTCAGTACCGTCAGTATCCAAGAACGTTACTTGCCTTTCACGTTCCACTTCGCGGATAAATGTTCCACAGATGGCTTCTGAATAAAGGTCCGACTCTTTCAAGAGAGTAGTATACTTGTCTGATGTTCCATTAGAACTGGTGTCCTCCTTATGAATAGATGACTCGTTTGTCTGTTTAGGTTGTTGGAAGGGTATCGGAGCTTTGTCTGCTTCTATTTGAGTGGTGATTTCTTCTGGACTTAGGGATTCATCTTCAGAGGATGCGTCCAGGAATGTCACATAGCACAGACCTTCTAGAGGCCGAGGCTCTGAGGGCTTTGGCTTCTGTTGACAAGGGGTATTATCATCATCTTTTCTTTGGACTGAACAATCAGGGCGACAAGAGCCACTGGTGAACTTAATTTTGATGCTTCTAATCCATTGCTTATACAAATTCTGCATACTTTATTGTCCATTGGCCAACCCAAATGGAACCATGGTCATTTCATCTAGCATCTTGAGATCTTCAGCCTTTGAGGTCTCTGTAGGGACATCAACAAGATCATCCCCTATCAAAGGAAACTCTTCGTCTGCACTTTCATAACCTGCTTCATTTTCTTCCTCATCATTTTCATCCTCGTCCTTTGGAGGCTCTGTCTCTACTTCTGTAGAGGCTCTGTAGGAGAAGAACATATCTTCTGCATCTGCTTCTGCTTCTGCTTCTGTCACAGCTTCTGTCTTTGCTTCTGCCTCGGGCTCTGGCTCTAGCTCTGTGTCTAATACTATCTTTGTGACTGTCTTTATATCCGCTCTGTCTCTGGTCTGTCTCTACTTTGTATCTGCTCTGTATTTGTACTGTCTCTGCTTTGTCTCTACGATTGTCATGTAACAGGGAGAGCAGTATATCCATGCTTCTATTTCACTATTAGAGGTGATTTCAGAAGTTAATTCTAGTTGAGGCAGGAGGTATTCTCCCATGGACAAGGACTTTGCTTCCCTTGGCAGTTGGCTTACAGTCCCCATTGTTAGGGACCGTGCCTCTATTTTCTTAGAAAATATCTACTTAACAGCCTCTTCGTCTCCTAATGTACCATCTGTTACCTCGTTGGAAGAGTCAGTTATGACTTCAATGGATGTGGAGCGATTTCCTTTTTGTGATCCATACAGCTTCAACACCACTTTGTTGGGTCCTCTGCCTAGGGTCAGGGTTTCTTTGAACCAGTCCGTCTTGGCTCTTGCTTTAAAAAGCCAAGGTCTTCGCAACAACAGAGGATATGAGGTCCCATAAGAATTTGGTTTGACCACCAGATATGTCAGCCAATAGTCTCTTCCTACAAGGGTTGTTTTTACGTATGGGAGGATGCCCAACGGTTTGATTTTGCTTTGGTCAGCCAATCTGATAAGCCACTGTGTAGGTTGAATTCCTTGCAACCCTAAGTCCTTCATTGTCACATCGATCATTATGTTTACTGATGAGCCTCCATCAATCAATGCATCTGAAATAAAGCATCCTTCTATCCATACACTAATCTCTGGGGTTCCAGGATCTAGGAAGGCATTAGCCACATCTACTTCCTTTACAGGCTCCAGGGCCTTATTGGTCTTGGTCGCTGTTGAAGGAGTGATCCTTAGTCCATGTCTTCTTGTCAAGATGCTTTTGAATTTCTTTTGATGGCTAGGAGATAGCATCAGTAACTGTTGGAATGTTAAGTTTGGTTTAAAAGTGTCTAGGTCCTTTACCAAATCATAATCGTTGATAGGATCCACACGCTTCTCTAGCCTACTGGGGAATAGGGCTACACCCATTTTCATCTTTACTTTTTCTTCTAATAATTGTAGCATCGGCACTTCCTCTATTTCTAGAAGTGCTTCTGTATCATCTATCTCCTAGACCTCTGGTCCTATCTCTAGGACTGTCTTTATGACTCTCTGTGGCATTGCAGTGCTCTATATTGCACTGTTCTATTCTGTACTGCTCTGTCTCTCTGTTGGAAGGTTAAACTTCACAATCTTGGCCAGAGAGTTATTTTCATTCTGAACAACTGGTTCCTTCTTCTTGGTGCGTGTGACAATGACAACTTTCAACTCTACTAAATTGGAGGCAAGCTCTTGCACCTTCAGTTGACTATCAGTGCCATTGGCCTTTACAGGGGCTAGGCTTGGATAGTCCTTTGCAGTGTGGCCTTCTCCTTTCCATCGACTGCATAAGGGCTTGTAATCCACAAATTGTCTAGGGTTTGGAAAATTTGGCGATATATGTCACTTTTCTCCACACCTGTAACATTCCACTTCTGATCTCGGACCACTGCCAAACTGTCATCCTCTATAACTTTGAGAGGAAAACCTCCTTGGACCAAAGTTAGGACCAAATTCCCTAGGCTTTGGTCCAATATCTTGTGTTGTCATTTTGGATTCCAGCAAGTTGAATCTTGCATTTTCATCATTCTATCTTCGTTCATGCATCTCTTTCAAAGAGCAAATATCCTCTGTATGGTTCTTCCGCAAACAGTAGGAATATAAGGCTTTAGGAATGGTTGGTTTTTGGGTACATTTAGTGGCTAAATGTCCCACTTGATGACACTTTTTATACCATGTATTAGAGTGCATCACATCTCTTCCAGCTCCCACAGGAGTAGATATATTGGTGGTATTCACCTTCAGCATCTGTAGCTGCTCTGTAATCACATCCAAAAGCTCTTTCTTGATACTTGCAACTGAGTTGGATAAGTAGTCTTTCAGATCTTCACCTCCTGAAGTACCTGTAGTAGGGTTTTGGGAAGCTTCTATAATTATTGCATACACTAATTGGGTTGATCTAGAAGGTCCTCTGTTCTGGTTGTGATTCAGAGCTCCTGTTGAGACTTGGGGTTTTTGATTCTAGTTGGTAGGATTCCACTCTTGTTGAGGAGCCATTGGAGGAACTGTTTGAGGCCACTATTGTTGTGGTTGAACCATCATTTGAGGCACTGTCGTCTGTGGTGACCACAGTGGATTAGGTGCATTATATTGCGGCACTGTTTGCATCTGGGGATAGGGGTAAGAAACTATCCTTGGAACTGCATTTGGTGGGTATACCATTCCTGACATAGGAGGAGGTAAGACTCCTCTTCCTAGAGTCGTTGATAGCCTTGCTTCAACTTCGTCATACAATCTTGCACCTTCCACTGTAGCTTGCAGATTGACTGGTCTTCTCAATTCCATGAACTTGCAAAATTCTAGTTGTAGGCCTCTGAGAAACACTCATTTCTGGATACCTTCCTCCAAAATGATGATTAGTCCATCTCTTTAGGATGGATTTCATTCGCGAGACATAAGCTTCTACTCTCTTTCTAGAGGACTGACTTAAATTCATGAACTCCTCTCGCATCCGCTCTTCAAAACCTTCACGTCTCAATTTAGTGAGGAAGGCCAACTTCAGGTCGTCCCATGAGCCAAAAGTTTCTGCTGCTTGACTCTCATACCACTGAAACGCCGCGTCCTTGAAAGTGACGGGGAATATTGCTAACCAATGCTTAGGGGTTCCTGCATGGTTAGCCACACATGCTTTCATAAATTCTGCTACATTAAGATCAGGTTCTTCATTATGCTCTCCCTTAAAAACTGGCAATGGGACTACATTTGCTAGCCTGTCAAATCAATATTTCCAGGACAAATCTGACTAGGAAGGGGACCTTGAGTCACCATGGGGACTTCTGTAAAGAGTGCTTTTAGGGTGTCAAAGGAGGCTTCTGCTGCTAGCTTGTTCTGAGCTTTGATTTTTTCCTTCTCCCTTCTCACGTACCTATGGACTCCTTCTAACGCTTGCCTCTTGATTGCGTCATTCATCAGGGAGTTGGCTCCAACCAGTTGGTCTGTACTCAACAGGATAGAATCAGAGAGGGCTTCAGTCTCTGAGGTATTCTCTGGCCAACATCTCTTCTACTTCCTTCTTTTCAACCTCCCTGAATTCGGCTTTCAAACCACTACAGAGGGGGAGATATTCCGTTCTGAAAGTATCAAAACTCATTCTTCTTAGGATCGTTGTTGTGCCATTATAATAATGCCAACTTGTGAGGGTTTCAACAGTGTATGCTGTGAAAAACACTCTATCTACCAACTTCTAATGGGTTGCTAATTGGACAAATAGAAGATTGTCAGTGCATCAAGCATCCCACATATCTTGCTGTTGAGCATCCACGAACAAATTCCAACTGTTTTCCTTTTTGTCTTCGTGAACCTCCACAGATCAAGACTCCTGAAGCTTCTTTACGATCTCCCACTTCATGATGTTTGGAAACTTCTCAATGAATGCCATATTTTCCATGGGTGGTCATTCTCTCTGTCTCTATTCTTCAGTTTGTTCCCAAACAGTTTGCCACCAAGATGCAAGTTTGGGCTGCTTCAATAGGAAGAGGAAACAATCCACCACATAGAGCATGCATCATGATGGTGATATGTTTCTGCCATTGTGGGATGAACTTCTTGTGGAAAGTAGCTTTTATAACAAGAATTTCCAACTCTTTAGTGGAAGAAGAAACTTTGCAAACATCTATTGAATTCTCCTCTTCTTGATAATGCCATTTCCTTCATTTTCAACCTCTTTTGGTGCTTATTGATGGCAAGTTTCCCCGGCGGCTGCGCACAAAAAACATGGAGCCCCAAGAGGAACACCAAGGAAAATGGATTCTATTGCAATAAAATCTATCTTGTAACATCAACAAGCTTTTATTTCATTCTTTTGATCATCAAAACAAAGAAAACAACAATTCTTCACGCAACATCATAGTAGATATCTCCCACAGATTTGATAGAATCAACCATAATCTTCAACATCTTCATAAAATCCACCAATATAACAAAGAACATAGAAGAATATACTATCTTTGAATGGAAATAAATCACATAGTATTCATCTTCAATGTCTTCATAGTTTTCTATCTCAATCTCTCATATACAGTTACACTGTTTTGATAGAATTGACTATCTCTAGCTTTCTCTCTCTCTCTCTCTCTCAATAGTACATCATATCCTCTTTACAATTCTCTCATAATAACTCTCAATAATTCTTCTTAGGTCGTGGATGCACCTCCCAAGAGGTATGTCTGATATGAAGAGTCACCAGAGCCACTATAATGTCTTTTCACAACTCACTACTGTCACTGTCACTTCAATCTTCTCTTCAGTCTTCAGCAGCTGCTTCTTCCATTTGTTTTAGCTCTTTTGAACTTAGATTCATCCTTTCCAAAAGTTAGAAAAATTTCCCAAAGTCACATATACTTTCTACAGAACACTTACAGAAGGTCTACAGAACAGTACATTACAGTACCAGAGCAGATACAGTACAGTTACAGAGCAGAGACAGAGCAGAGACAGAGGCTCTACAGAAGGTTTACAAAGGGTTACAGAAGGTCATCAGAATCTCATAACTCATACTCAAACCATTCCAAACTATCAAAAACTATTCAATAGGCTTCCAAAAGATCTTAATCTTCATCAATCATCAATCCATGCTTCATTCAGAAGATAATCAGAACAAAACAGAAACTATATAGAAGGTATACAAAACCAATCAGAACCTCAATAGAACATTCTAGAGCTTCATATCTCCACTAAGAATCATCATGATATTCTAAAACATAATCAATATCATCCAAAAAACTCTCAAACACTTCCATTATCAACCATACATCACTCTAAATCCATCAAAAATCAATCATTCAGTCCTCAAAAACAACAAAAATCAGTCTTTTTGCACTCTCAACAGGACATTAGAGGAAATCTTATTCTTTCAAGAGTTCAAATTCTAATAGCTAAAACCATATCTCACACAATTAACTCACTTTCTTGTTGAGATTTATGCAATCACACTCCTAAGATAGCCTCTTTGTATGGAGTAGTGGGGCAAAGAGCATGCAACAACCTAGGAGAAGTTTCTTGTATCCCATAGGCATAGTGTGGAAAAGTGCTACCATCATGGAACTATAAAGAAATATACTTGACAATCATTTGATAAAAATGCTATTGTACTTTGTACTTTTAGTCATGTCTCTCTCTACTCAAGCTAATCTATCTTGGAACCTAATTCACTTGAGTAACAGTCAATGTGTGTGACTCGGATTTTCAACCCAGGAAAAAGCAAAAAATGTGTCAAATTTTGTTAATTTGAGGAAAAATAGAAGATTTTTGAAAGTGGCAAATATAGATTTGATTTTCTAACTTGTGTTGGAATTTGAGATGGTCATGCAAGAATCTTGAGATTGTAATTTGGATGTTGGAATTTGGAGTTGCAGGTGCCCAGGAAAAAGAGGGTCAAAAGACCAAATGAGTGTAAAGTGACTTTTGGGGGGAAGGGGTGGTGACCTTTGGGCCCTCTCCAACCCCCCCAAAGTGTCACAAGATAGGGGGAGGGGATACAAATTTTTTAATTGAAAAAAAAAAAGCCATGGCAAATGGAGAAGGGGGAGCTAGCGAGCCAAAGAATACCCATATGATATGATCACATCATCCTTCTCCTTCAATTTTTTGCTTTAAATTGCTAGTCTCAGCTCTGCAAATGATCCAATGATAAGAAAGATGAAAAATCAATCTTTCTTGCTTCTCCCTCTCTCTCCTCTGATGGGGCAGTTCATGTGGAAATTCTTGTGAGAAGATCATGATTGAGATCAGTTGTGCAGCTTGAATCGGAGTGATGCAAGACCATGCTGACGCTGAGTAGTGATGATTAATACTATTTTGAGACTTTTGAACCATCCATACTATGGACACTGACACTAATGACTAATATGGCATTAACTCTCTAGATTCATAAGAAAACTAGATGACAATGCACCTAGAGTTTTTCACATTGTGTTTGCGTTAGTGGCACCACATCCACCCCCTTTTAACTTGCACATCCTTCGGTATATGCCACCGATGCACCACCTGGGTCAAACTCCCATAGCGTCAACTTGTCGCTTATCATGCACATAAGAAGGCATCCCCTTAGATCATAGATCAAAATACTCCGTATCTGCATAACTCTTCAACCACACCTAATGTCCCCTCTAGGGTCATAAGACCTTGGGTGTGGATCATGTACTAGAGGCTGTTGAATCTCCATACATAGGCTATCAATGCACCCATCAACAAATACATAGCAACATGCCAGCTCTTTCAAAGTCCAATACATAGAAATCTCCTTATACTGGCAATCATGTACCACATCAAATATAAACTGAGCCTCACTTGCATCCAACACATGCTCACCATCATCAAAAATAGTGAAGCAATCCGTATCTTGAAGCATATTAGAATTATCTATCTAGGCCTCTGGCAAAGCATCCGAAACATTCTCCATTTGTGGAGGATCATATCTAACATCCTCTAAAGGCATATCCTCGAGCTCATGAACTATCTCATAAGTGATAAATGTATCCTATAAATCATGTAAATCCAACACTTCACCAATCTCCCTCTAAGTCCCCGCATCAAGTAAAACTTGAGCTTCATAAACCTCTTTCGATGCATTAAGTAAATCTACATATGCAATGGCTAAATCTTCTACTATTACAGGAGCTTTCAAGGCATTTGTGGTTGTCTCGATATCAAACTGCAACTTATATCCCGGCTGCTTGCCCTTCTTTTTTCCCTCTTGCTTTCCATCTTGTTTTTACTCCTACCCACCAACCTCTTCCATAACATGCTCATGAGGTGACTGATTTGCAACTTTAGGAGGATCCACTCTTCTTCTTGTCACTCTCTTAGATAACTTTGCATTATCTTTATCTCTCTTCTATTTCTCTTCCACAAGTACATCCGTGTTTTGTCCTTTTGCTAAATATGCATCTATCAGTGACTCCTAGCTAGTTATGTCACGAATGTTTTTATTGGCATCATTGGATAATTCCATTTTAACATCTTCAAATTCCACTTTACATACTTTTGTCCATTCAAAAAGATGGCTATGAGATAAAAGATTCGTCAAGGGTAATGAGTGTTCAATCAATGCATTAATAAATTGAGAATAATACCCCATGGATGAAACAAAACTATGAAATTCTTTAAGGAAAGTGATTGGGCTTAGGGCCATAATAAATCCACCTTTTCAGGGTTACAAAATAAATAAATAGGTTGGAACTCTTTTCTAACCTTAATTTAATACGAGTACACTCTAAACTCATAAACATCCATTAATTTAAATATGTATTTTGCGGAATCACCCACTGTGGAGTCACCCACATGCACATTAAATTAACGCGACGCCCGAGAAGGACATGTATCCTCGTCAACTTCTCGCACAAGGAATCCACCTTGTGTACCAGCCTCGACAAATAAATAAAGTTTTACAAAATTCACTGTAAAACGTCATGGAATCCATCATGGAATAAAAACTCACGGAATCCACTGTGGTCACATGAAATCCACTGTGGAATATGCCTCCTGGCATCATACCCACATGGTGGGATAGCGATTGTCCTCAATTACTGTTAGCTCAATGTGGAGTAAGCAATGAGGGGTAAGCACTTAGATCATGGGCAGGCATCCATTTGGACCTCTTCAATAGGATGATTTTTAAACTTAACCAAATATCTAGAATTCAAGGATTTCAGTTTGTTATTCTAATAAAGGAGGGTTTTCATAGATAGGATGAACAAGTAATTGGTCTCTAAAAGGTCGTAACAAACTGATATGAAAAGTATTTAGGATTTTTCAGTGTTGGAGAAGTTCTAATTTAAATGCATTGTCATTGATTTTGTGAATGATATTTAAGGGTCTATAAAATCGAGGGGCTAATTTAACAACAAGATGTTTCTCAACATTTTGTAATCTTCTCTTTTCAATGTGTAACCAAACATAACCATCAATTTTGAAACTCATAGCTTTTCTTTTCTTGTTAGCTTGTTTTGTGTATGATTGCTGGGCTTTCGCAATCATGTCTTTCACTTCAACAAAAAATAGTAGCATGCATTTTGGTAATATCATCAACAGCTTTACCTTTGTTTGTCAATGAGGTAACAGGTATAGGCAATCTATATCCATAAACGATTTGAAAATGTGCTTTCTATGTAGCTCTATGTGGTGTATTATTGTATGAAAATTGAAGTAAATGTAAGTGTGTATCCCATGTTTGTGGTTTTGAAATTTTGTATGTACGCAAAAGATCTAAAATTGTACTGTTAGTAGCTTCTATTTGTCCATTTGTTTTAGGATGAAATGTAGATGAGAAATCAATCTTTGTACCTAAATTAGGAAACAAAGCATTCCAAAAATTATTGCAAAATCTAGAATCACGATCAGAAATAATAACTTTTGGCAAACCATGGTTAGTGAAAATAATCTTCAAAAAAATTATACAGCTTGAGATGCAGTTAATGTTTTCTTGCATGGAATGAAATATACTTGTTTGCTAAATCAATCTACCATAGTCCAAATCATATCATGATTAGCTTGGGTGTTAGGCAAACCAGTAATAAAATCCATGGAAATATGTTTCCATGGTTGTTCTAGAATTGGTAAAGGCATTAATAAACCATATTTCTTACCATGGTATCGCTTAACTCTTTGACAAATTAAACATTCAAATAGAAAGTTAGAAACATTAAATTCCACCTGTGGCCAATAAAAATCTTCAACCAATGTATGTAAAGCAGAAATATTACCTCTATGGCCTTGGTATGGGGGACAATGAATTTCGTGCAACACAAATGATCGAAATGGAATAGTTACACACAACCTTTTCTCATAAAACATAAATCCATCAGAATAAGACAATAAATCGATTGGAATCCAGTTATTGGTAGCTAATCTATTCCAATCAGCTTGAAAACTAGGGTCTTCGTCATAGGTATCTTTCATAGGGATACGTAAATCTAAAGATATCACACAAATATTATGGATAGTTGGTTTTCTGCTCAAGGCATTGGCAACAACATTCTTTTTTCTAGGTTGACATTGGATAAGTGGATAAAAACTTTGAATAAAAGGATCCAATTTTATATGATGGTTAGAGATTTGTGGCTAACTAAGGAGATGTTTGATACTTTATTGGACAGTTTTGATCATGAATTGAGATCCCATTAAATAGAGTTTTCATTGATGTAAAGCTTATACTACTACTAGCAATTCCTTACCATAGGTAGAATACTTGAGTTCAGATGGTTTAAGTAGTAGGCTATGGGTTGTGAATCTGATGCCACGAGGCATATTCCACGGTGGATTTCGTGCCACGGTGGATTCCGTGAGGTTTTACGGTGGATTCCATAAACTTTGATGACCGGGGCTCATACACAAAGTGGATTCTTTGTGCGAGAAGTTGATGGGGACGCCTGTCCTTTTCGGGCGTTTCATTAATTTAGTGTGTACATGGGTGATTCCATAGCGGGTGATTCCGCAAAATACATATTAAATTAATAAACGTTTATGAGTTTAGAGTGCGCACTCGTAATAAATTAAGGTTAGGATTTATTTCTAACCAGTTGATTTATTTATGTAGCTGAAGACTGCTAGGTATTTACTTTTGTCGGTTTAATTGTATTATTTTACTAACGATTGTGAATGCTTTAGTTGATGTGTAGAGATAGCAGCAGTGGCGGAGGAAAGCATTGGAGTCTAGCGAGTATTCGACCTATGGATTATATTTTGATAGGCGCCACGCCTATATTTTGTCATGACTATTGAGGCATCGATTATTTATTATTATTTTGTATGCGCCTATGTGCAGGATATGTTAATTCTATTTGGGACATTGTGTTGGGCGTGCCAGACTCTATGGGCACCGTCCATTAGTTTTATTTCTATTTTTGTAAAAGCAAACTCAAAAGCTAAAAGCTTGCCATATTTTTGTAAATTGGGCTATTATTGAGCATGAAGATGGAAATATACATAAAAATACATGCTTTGTGAAGCGCTCACACAAGGCATGGGGGGAGATTGAACCCAATTGGTCTCTTGCTCTTGTCGTTCATGCTTTTTACATTGTTTTTTGTGTAAAAAGGTAGAGTTCATTGTTCTTGGGGACCTTTCGAGATTCACTACGTGAGCATATTGCGACCGATCTGTGCACCAGTGGTATCAGAGCGGAGCTGAGATCAAGAGCTTCCAATCGCTACCCATCTCGTGCGAAGGCGGAGCTCCTGGAACAATCGGGATCTACGGTCAATCTCGTCGCGAACCGTCGATACATGCAGACTTCTGGCGATCAAGAACCCCTGTTTCTACTCTCAGATTCTGAAGGACCAGGCTGTACAGGCGGAGGACCACTCCCTCATCTCTATAAACAAGTCGTGGATATACAGTAAGAATTTCCATATCTAACTTCTTCAAAATCTTAGTATTAAAGCTTAAAGGCTTCAGGAACTTTACAAGCTCCACAAAAATCGTCATCGTGGTGTAAGAGGAGGTCCGAAAATCTCGCGACGTCAAGAAAACGGCCCCCCCTCCACGATTTGCGCCGTTGCTACTCCATTAAGCCTCCCTTATTAAGCTTAATTTATTAGGCTTAATTCCTTAAGCTTAATCAAGTTAGGCAAGACAAGCAAGTCAACAAACTCCGGGTCCTGCACTCCAGAAATCAAGTTCTGCAAGTCAACTGTGATCAAGTCCTGCAAGTTCACTACGTCGGCTAAGTTTGGAACTCTGCAAGTCACCTAAGTCTGCAACTCTGCAAGTCAGACTAGTCAACTAGAGTCAGAACTGACTTGTGCTCAAAACTCCTAGAAGGTCTGTTCCTGTGCAGAAATTCCGAACTGCAAAGTTGCTCGTTGGAAGGTATTCTACCCATACGCAGGTTCGCTGAAGTATTTTCAGCATACGAAGAAGAAAATATCGTAGATTTTCTGAAGATTGAGAAAGAAATACCCAAAAAAAACACATAGCCTTGTAACCCCGAATTTGAGCTATGCTCATCCCGCTAACCTGATTTTGAGTGAGAAAGGTCTTTTGAGTTTTACAGGATGACGGAACCACATATGGATGATCCTATGGCTGAAGACGACCTACCTGAGCCTACGATGGAGCAAAAGTTGGACTTAATCATGATGCAATTGGAAGAAGAACGAAGGGCTAGGCAAGCATTGCAAGCACAATTGAAAAAATTACAAAGAGCGTCTACCGACAAAGAAGAACCTCAAGCTGAAGATTTGATTCGACGTACCATCAACGCTACCCTTGAAGCTCAAACCATTCCCGAGGAATCAAAGATAAGTAAACGAAGTTTCAAATTTCGCACTTTCAATGGCATACGAGAAGGAAAGAATGTTTAATCATTCATTAGTCAGTTTGATGACTATTTCCATGAGGAAACCTATCCAGAAAAAGATAAAATCAAGTGTGTTACTAATCATTTGGTAGACAGAGCATCACTTTGGTGGACTGTAGTACGCAAGAGCATAGAATGTCCTGCTACTTGGGAAGATTTCAAGAAGAAGTTCATGCAGAATTTCCTTCCACTGCAATTTCATGAGAAGGCTATCAAGCAATGGGATCTACTTCAACAACGGGATCGTGAGCCTATATCTCAATATACAGAGCGTTTTTGGAATGTACTCCTATAGCTACGCATGCTTGAAGACGTACCAGAGACGACACATAAGCGGAAGTATATGTCTGGACTTCTTGGGCATTACTACGCTGAAATGAACATGTTCAAGCCTGCTACCCTTGAAGACGCCATCTCACTAGCTCACGACACTGAAGATAAGCTACGCGGTAGAGACAGACGACCACAGCAATTCCAAGCCAATGGTAATTATGGATCTAAACAATTCAATTCCAATTTTAGAAGATTTAATCCAGGTCGTTTCTCTTCATCGTCTTTCCGCAAGAATTGGGCTAAACCACCTGCATTACCATTCAATGTCAATCCAAATCCTAAGCCTATTCCACAAGCAAATCCAAATGTACCTAGACTTCCCGCCATTGCAAATAATGTAACCAAAGCCAAGCCAATAGTATACTATAAATGTCACCAGCCTGGACATCTCGCAGCAAATTGTCATTCAAAGAAGCCACCAGCTCATATCAACTATCTTGGAGCCATGGACGAAGACGAACATGAGGATATGCCTGACTTCACTGAAGATGAGGACGACACTACTACTACTTCCGACACTTTACCAGGTATGCCTACTCCACATTTATTATTGACTATGAAATGTTTGGTGCATGGCAAGGAAAAGACTATTTTGCATGATGACGGTAGTACTCATGATTTTATTTCAGCAAAATTTGTAAAGGAATTGAAATTACAAACTGTACCTACACATTATCGCATAAAAGCTACATTTTTAGGTACTAGGTATAATAACACAGGAAGTGCAAGATTTAGAGATTCAAATTGGTTCATACACTGAAAGAAGAAATTTCTTAGTTGTTCCATTACAGTCGAGTGACATTATTTTAGGAATGCCTTGGTGACACCAGCATAATCCAAATATAGATTATTCCACACACACAATGAATATTAATTTTAAAGGAAAATCTATTACATTATATGGTATGCATGCATCTAATGTTTTTCCACTACTTTCGCATACTCAAGCTAAACGTGCATTACGCAAGAGTAGTAAATCATACCTCATTTGGGTGAATGAATTGCAAGCAAAGGAAAATCATATGCACCCTAGGCATAAGGAATTTCTTGCATATTTTAAGGACTGTTTTGCAGAAGACCTACCACCAGGTTTACCTCCTTCACGTCTAGAAGACCATAAGATTGATTTGATCCCTGGCACACAACCACCTTGCAAAGCACCATATAGGCACAATCAAATAGAGCAAAAAGAAATCCAGAGTCAAGTTGAAGAATTACTAAATAGAGGTTTAATTCGACCTAGCAGTTCTCCATTCGGTGCACCTGTACTCTTAGTCAAGAAAAAGAATAATACCTATCGTATGTGTATTGACTACCGAGCTTTAAATAAGATCACTGTAAAGAATAGGTACCCTATTCCTAGAGTTGATGATCTTATGGACAAACTGCAAGGATCTTCTATATTTAGTAAAATTGACCTTAAGTTTGGTTATCATCAGGTGAGGCTAGATAAGTCTGACATATTTAAGACTGCATTCAGAACACAGTTTGGTCATTACGAATTCTTAGTCATGCCATTCGGATTGACTAATGCACCTGCCACCTTTAGTAGAATGATGAACCGTATCTTTCTGAAATATCAGTATTGTGTAATTGTTTTCTTTGATGATATTTTGGTGTTTAGTCAAAATGAGAAAGAGCATTATGAGCATTTGTCATTGGTTTTTCAGTTATTGAAAGAAAATCAACTGTTTGCAAATCCTGAAAAGAGTGAATTCTTTAAGACAGAAATTGAGTATTTAGGTCATATTGTATCATCTGAAGGAATTAAAGTTGATCCTAAGAAATTTGATGCAATATTGCATTGGCCTGTTCCTAAAAACGTGCATGAGTTACGCTCATTCCTTGGTCTTGCTAGTTTCTATAGGAAGTTTGTACGTAATTTTTCATTACTTGCTTTACCATTAACAAGCCTTCTCAAGAAAGGAATTGTTTATCAATGGACCGAAAATCAACAGAAATCCTTTGACTTACTGAAACATGCATTAACCAATGTCCCTGTTCTACAGTTGCCTGACTTTAATAGACCATTCTTTCTAGTTGTGACTGATGCTAGCGGATCAGGAATAGGAGCCGTACTAATGCAAGACAATCATCCAATAGCATATTCTAGTTGTAAGCTGAAACCCTCTGAGCTGAAATATTCCACATATGACAAAGAACTATTAGCAGTTGTACAAGCATTAAGACAGTGGAAACACTACTTAATGGGTTCAGAATTTATGATCAAGACCGACCAGCAAAGCATTAGACATTTACTTAGCCAACCTCAAATCTCTGACCGTCATATCAAATGGGCTTCCTTTATTCAAAGTTTTCATCCTATCATTCAATACCAACCTGGAAAATAAAATGTAGTAGCTGATGCATTGAATAGAAGACCTGCAATTCATAATATTTCTATCATATCTTTTGATTCTTTGATTGCTATGAAAGATACATATCACCAGGATATTACTTTTCATTCTGATTGGAATAAATTAGTTCAAAATAATTTCATTACTATTGATTCATTGTCATATAATGATGGATTTATGTTTTATGAAAAGAGACTGTGTGTTACTATTCCATTCCGATCTTTTGTTTTGAATGAAATTCATTGTCCCCCATATCAAGGTCATAGAGGTATCATATCTACATTACGTATGTTAACTGAAGATTTTTATTGGCCGCATATGGATGCAGATGTATTTAATTTCGTTTCTGAATGTTTGATTTGTCAAAGAGTTAAGAGACATCATGGTAAACAGTATGGATTACTTATGCCTTTGTCTATTCCATCTAAACCTTGGGAACAAATTTCTATGGATTTCATTACTGGTTTACCAAATACTAAATCTAACCATGACATGATTTGGACAGTTGTAGATAGATTTAGTAAGTAAGCATATTTCATTCCATGTAAGAAAACTTTAACAGCATCACAAGCAGCACAATTGTTTTTGAAAACTGTTTTTACTAACCATGGATTGCCAAAAGTTATCATTTCAGATTGTGATTCTAGATTTTGTAACAATTTTTGGATTACCTTGTTTGCTAATCTAGGCACAAAGATTGATTTCTCATCTGCATTTCATCCACAAACTAATGGACAAACAGAAGCCACAAACATCACCATTCTAGATCTTTTACGTGCATATACTATCTCTAAACCTCAGACATAGGACACTCATTTGCATTTATTACAGTTTCCATATAACAATACACCGCACACATCTACAAAGAAAGCACCGTTTGAAGTCATTTATGGATATAGATTATCTACACCTGTTGCATCTTTGTCTAATAGAATTCAGAGTGCCAATGATATTGCTAGTATGCATAACAGTATTTTTGATGAGGTTAAGGATATGATTGCTAAAGTCCAGCAATCATATACCAAACAAGCCAACAAGAAAAGACAAGCCATGAATTTCAAAGTTGATGATTATGTTTGGCTGAGAATAGAAAAACGTAGATTGCAAAGTGTAGATAGACATCCAGTTGTCAAACTAGCTCCCAGATTTTATGGACCATTTAGAATCATTCATAAAATTAATGATAATGCATTTAAGTTAGAATTACCATCTCATTGGAAAACTCACAATACATTTCACATTAGTTTATTGAGACCATTTAGAGGCCAATTACCTGTCCATCCTGTTTATAAAAACCCACCTTTATTAGAGGAAGAAACTGAAATACTTGAACCAGAAGCTATCATAGACACTGATTTTATGACCACTAGAACTGGCCGAAGGTATTCTAGATATCTAGTAAAATTTAAGAACTATCCTGTAGAGGAAGCACAATGGATGCATGCTAGAGACTTAAATGCTTTCCCCACTCTGTTAGCTCCACATTGAGCTAATAGCAATTGAGGTCAATTGCTATCCCACCTCGGGGGTATGATGCCAGGAGGCATATTCCACGGTGGATTCCGTGAGGTTTTACGGTGGATTCCGTAAACTTTGATAACTGGGGCTCATACACAAAGTGGATTCTTTATGCGAGAAGTTGATGGGGACGCCTGTCCTTTTCGGGCGTTTCATTAATTTAGTGTGTACATGGGTGATTCCATAGCGGGTGATTCCGCAAAATACATATTAAATTAATAAACGTTTATGAGTTTAGAGTGCGCACTCGTAATAAATTAAGGTTAGGATTTATTTCTAACCAGTTGATTTATTTATGTAGCTGAAGACTGCTAGGTATTCACTTTTGTCAGTTTAATTGTATTATTTTACTAACGATTGTGAATGCTTCAGTTGATGTGTAGAGATAGCAGCAGTGGTGGAGGAAAGCATTGGAGTCTAGCGAGTATTCGACTTATGGATTATATTTTGATAGGCGCCACGCCTATATTTTGTCATGACTATTGAGGCATCGATTATTTATTATTATTTTGTATGCGCCTATGCACACGGATATGTTAATTCTATTTGGGACATTGTGTTGGGCGTGCCAGACTCTATGGGCACCGTCCATTAGCTTTATTTTTATTTTTGTAAAAGCAAACTCAAAAGCTAAAAGCTTGCCATATATTTGTAAATTGGGCTATTATTGAGCATGAAGATGGAAATATACATAAAAATACAGGCTTTGTGAAGCCACAAGGCATGGGGGGAGATTGAACCCAATTGGTCTCTTGCTCTTGTCGTTCATGCTTTTTACATTGTTTTTTGTGCAAAAAGGTAGAGTTCATTGTTCTTGGGAGCCTTCCGAGATTCACTACGTGAGCATACTGCGACCGATCTGCGCACCAGAATCTTGCATAAGGACAGCTTTTATTCCAGATCCACTAGCATCAGTGATGACTACTAGGAAAAATGTTCTATTAAAGTCAGGTAATTGCAATATAGGAGCATGTGTTAAGACCTATTTCAGTAAATCAAAAAACTTTTACTGATTTTCAGATCAATGATACACAATATCTTGCTTTAATAATTTCTTCAAAGGTAATGCAAGCAATGAAAAATTTCTCACAAATTTTATATAAAAGCTAGCAAGACCTAAGAAAGAACGTAATTCATGCACATTTTTAGGTATCGACTAATTCAAATTTTCTTCTATCTTTTTAGGATCAATTTTAACACCATATTGGAAAATATGAAAATTTTCCATAAGTTTGGGACACATGGTCAAATATTTGAATTTGTCATAACTTGAACACTATAACTGCAAATCGAGCGCTCTATAGCTCAATAGAATTCCATTTTTCAAGCACTTCCCAATGATAGGTCACATCATATGGTTTTGAGAAACATATGGGCATGTTATCTAGATGCCACCTTTTTAGTATTCAAAAACTAGGAATTGGGAGATTCTCAAACTCACTAATATTGTGTTCTTTAATACCATCAAATGAAACAATATGTCCTAAGTATTCAATGTGGATTTGAAAAAATTCACTCTTTTCAGGATTAGCATATAATTGATTCTCTTTCAATAATTTGAAAACCAAGGATAAATGTTCGTAATTCTCGTTCTCATTCTTACTGAAAACCAATATATCATCAAAGAAAACAATTACACAATGCTGATGTTTCAAAAATATGTGATTCATCATACGACTGAATGTGGCTAGTACATTAGTTAGACTAAAAGGCATATCAAGGAATTCATAATGTCCAAATTGAGTTCTAAATGCAGTTTTGAAAATATCAGATGTGTCCAGTCGTACTTGCTGGTATCCAGATTTAAGATCTATCTTGCTAAATATTGTGGCCCCTTGTAGTTTATCCATGAGGTCGTCTACCCTAGGCATCGGATATCTATTCTTGACAGTAATCTTGTTTAGGGCATGATAATTAATGCACATCCTAAAGGTGTTATTTTTATTTTAACTAATAGGATAGGTACAGCAAAAGGAGAACTACTGGGCCTAATGAGTCCTCGGGTTCAACTTGGGTTTGAATTTCTTTCTGTTCAATTTTATTATGTCGATAAGGTGCTTTACATGGCGGTTGAGAACCTAGAATTAAGTCTATTTTATGATCTTCAGGACGTGTAGGTGGTAAGCTAGGTGGTAAGTCAGCAGTAAAACAATCTTTAAATTGTGAAAGAAATTGTGTGTGGGTAGCATGCATATGATTTTTCTTAGCTTCAATTTCATTCACCCATATTAAGCAGGATTTGCTACCCTTTCTTAATGCACGCTTAGTTGTGTGTGACTAAGCAATGGAAAATTATCAAAAGTGTGCGTACCATATAATGTGATTTGTTTTCCATTAGAATGTATCTTCATTTAATGCGTGGAATAATCTATATCGGGATTATATTTATGAAGCCAAGGTATTCCTAAGATAACGTCGCTAGATTGCAAAGGCACAACTAAGAAATTTCTACGCTCAACTTAATCATCGATTTTAATTTCTAAGTCATGAACTTCTTATGTTCCATTGTATCTAGTACCTAAGAATGCAGCCTTGATGCGATAATGAGTCAAAACAGTATGTAAATTCAATTCTTTGACCAATTTTGTAAAAATAAAGTTGTGTGTGCTCCCATCATCATGTAACACAATCTTTTCTCTACCATGCACAAGACATTTCATCGTTAATAAAAAATGAGGATTTGGCATACCTGGTAAAGTATCTGATGTAGTACCGATATCATCATTGTCTTCTGTGAAATCATGCATTTATTCATGGTCTTCATCTTTAGTCGCTCCCAAGTAGTTGATATGAACAATTGGCTTTTTGGATTGACAATTTACCGCTAGATGTCGAGGTTGATGGCACTTGTAGTAGACTATGGATTTGGCTTTGGAAACATTATAGGTAATAACTGGGAGTTTAGGAATGTTTGGAAAGATAGCTTAGTATTTGGATTTGTGTTGGATGGTAAAGTAGGGGGCGTATCCAAGATTTATGGAAAGAAGATGGAACAAAGCGATTTTGATTAAATCTTCAAAAGATAGAATTGAATCACTTTGTACCCAAGTTACCGATAGTTGAGAATTGTTGTGGTCACTTCTCTCGTCCTCGAATTTTGTCTTCAATATCATGGGCTAAAGAAATCGCATCCTTTAGAGTCGTTGGATTGAACATGTTTACTCTTGTATAGAACTAACTAAGCAAACTAGACATAAACTTGTGCTTATGGATCGCCTCAAGTACATCTTTGAGCATTCGAAGTTTCCATAAGGCATTCCAAAAGCGCTTGGTATATTGGGACATAGGCTCATGATCTCTTTGTTGCAGAAGATCCCATAGTTTGATTGCGTATTCGTAGAATTGAGATGAAAGAAAAATTTGTAAAAATTTCTTTGGAAAAGCTTCCCAAGTAGTAGGATAATCAATACTTTTGCAGAAAACAGTCCACCATAGCGATGCTCTGTCCACTAAATGGTTAGTAACACACTTGAGTTTGTCTTTTTCGGCATACTTTTCTTCATGGAAATAATCATTAAACTTACTCATAAAGGAAATAACAGTCTTTCCATCATGTAGCGCATTAAAAGTACGAAATTTCAAATTTATGTTACTTATCTTGGCTTCTTTCCGGATAGATTGTGCTTTGAGTGTCACATCAATCGTATGTCATATAACATCTTCGGGTTGCGGTCCATCTTGTTGGACAATAGATCATTAAAGAGTAACCAGTTGAGCTTGCAAAGTTTGACGTGCTCTTCGTTCCTCTTGAAGCTGCATCATAATTAAGTCTAGTTTTTTCTCCATCATTGGTTCCGATAAATCACCTTTGGCCATAAAATCTTCCATATTTTGATCGGTCATTAGGCAAAATTTCAAATAACCTTACACACTCGAAATCTTGTTAGCAAGATGAGCATAGCTCAAAGTCGGGTTTAGAAGGCTTTCTTTTTTTTATAAATGAGTTTTTGCAATCTTCTTTTTGCAGATATGAAAGTTGATGAAATCCTCTTTCAACAAATACTTTGTTCGTGTAGATTGTGTATAGCAATCTGCTTGCTGAAAATTATCTCTATCTTAGCACGGGTGTGAACAAAGGCGTGCACGGAGATTGGAAAGGAGTTTGGGATTGACTCAGTGTGAACGCCTGTTGAGAAGAGGATTATTAATGAAACTTCTAAGATTTACCAAAGCTTAGCTTTAAGATTTATGAATAAAAAGCTTATATCAATCTTGATCAAATGTTCAGGACGGTGACAGCTTTTCGTCGACGTCATCATCCTAGAGTATGTCCTCTTGCCACATACGATTGAGTTTTGGGGTCTTTAAGATTTAAGCTTAAACAATAAGCTTAATGATTGATATTTAACTTTGTAATTTTCTGTCTTTTGTTTGAGAGAGAAGAAAAGAAAAATATATTTAGAAAGGAGCTTCGCGAGTGGTTCTCCGTCGATAGAGAGTGGTCCTTCACGATCTAATAGCACAGCAGGGGGTTTTTCACTACCAAGAACATGTTGGTATTGATGGATTGTCATGAGACTGACTGTAGATCCCATTCATTCTAGGAGATTTATCTTCGCGTGATATGGTAAGCGATTAGAAGCCCTTGATCTCAGATTTACTTAGATACCACTGGTGCGTAAATCGGATGTTGGATGTGTACGTAGCAAGCGCTAGAAGGTCCCCAAGAACAAAGAACTCTACTTTAAGCTCAAAAATCAAGGGAATGGACTTGCATGACATGAGACAAAAAGACCAATTGGGTATAATCTCTCCCCATGCCTTGTGTGACCCCTCCACAAGGCATGTATTTATAAATTTATTCCTCTCAAAGCTCCAAAATAGCCCAGTTTTACAAATATGCATGTTTAGCTTTTGCATTTGCTTTTGTCCACATAAAGAACAAAGCGGTTGGGCAGTCCAAGAGTCGGGCTGTGCCCAAATACAATGTCCAATAACTAATAAAATATTTAAACCATGTGCCCATGCGTATACAAAATAATAAATATTTGTCAAGTGCTTTAATAAATAAGTGCGCCTAAATAAATACTAGCGCCACGCCTTTAATAATAAGATGCGCGCCCATAAAAAATGATAATTTTTTCTAAGAACTTTGAATACGCGCTATTGCCAAGTGCTTCCCAACGCCATCGCCGGCTGCTCTACACATCAATTGAAGCATTCACAATTGTTAGAAAAAAATAAAATTTAAACGAAAAAAGTGAATACCTAGCAGTCTTCAGCTACAAAAGACATAAATAGTTTGACACTCTGTCCTAACCTTAATTTCATACGAGTGTACTCTAAACTCATAAGCGTTTGTTAATTTAAATGTGTATTTTGTGGAATCACCCATTGTGGAGTCAACCATGTGCACATTAAATTACTATGATGCTCGAGAAGGACAGGCATCCCCGTCAACTTGTCGCACAAGGAATCCACCTTGTGTATGAGCCCCGAAAATAAATATAGTTTTACGGATTCCACCACAAAACCTTATGGAATCTACTGTGGTCTCATGGAATCCACCGTGGAATATACCTCCTCGCATCACATGCTCGATTACTTGTAAGTGATACACAAATCAAATATGCATTACAATGTGATTGGTGCCAAAAGAGTTCTCTTACTACATATGGTTATAAAAAACTGAAGGCACTCCACAATATTATTTTCCTTTGATGTATAATCAACATGATGCTTTTCTTTCATCCATACTAATACTATGGGTATGTGGAAAATTTGAGTATTGTTTTTTTAGCACAATGATTTAAAGGACAATATTTTAAATAGTCTTGAGTCTCACCTTAAAAGAGTCAAATGTTGAATGTCTAAGTATGATAGATATAGACTTGAGCTAAGTGTTACATTGGTCCTCTAGGCAAGGTTGCAGTTTCTTGAATGGAAATGTTATTTAAGGCACATTGTGAAGTTATACCAACATCAGGGAGGTTGCATCTTGCAAAAAACTTTACTAGGATTGAACTATATTACATCTACAAGCAATTTATGCTTCAAAATTTAGACAAGTTTGTTAGCTATCCACATTTCACTAGATTGTGAAAGTCATTCTTTAGCAATGTATCAATCCCAAGGAAAGTTAGAATGGGAGAATATCTCAGAGTATATAGCATCCGTTGAAATTTAAAAGCTCAAGGAAAAAATGCAAGAGATTATGAGGAGCTTCTGATGGCAAAGGAAGCACTACAAATTCATTGGGAAGAGCAATCAATAGAGAGAAAAAAGGCCATGCAACATAAGCATACGTGTTTTGCTATACCAAAAAGAGATATTGGACCTACATTGATGGTATAGACTAGAAGAAATCATACTTACCTCCTTTCTTCATCTTCTAAAGGATGTGAGTAAAGAAACTCTAGTTCAAATGAATTTAATGGCATGCCTTGTGTACCATGGAAGAGTTCATTCTAGAGTATTCTTTACTTATCCAAATGTTCATAATGATCCTAACATTATGATCACAATTTTGAACATTCTACTCTTTGGCTGGAAGGGTGCTTTACCACCTGTTCTTTATTTGCAGTTTTGGATAACATAATAGAGAACAAAAATCAAACGCTTCTGGGCTACCTCAACATTCTTGTACACATGTGGATATTTCAAAAAGTAAAAGTGAAAATTTTTATGGTGGTTAATACACATGATCATATTGATCAAATTTTCAGCACATTTGCTAACTGAACATCTCGACATATTGCTTTTAGCTTGCCCAAAATAATATGTATTATATAGGATGCTCATACACCAAAACCAGTTGTCAAACTTTTTGCACATGGATCAAAGGAGAAAAAGGTAAAATCTTTGCACAAGTTAAATAACCTTAGCTTTTAGCATGAATTTCTAATAAAGAGGAAAAAGGAAGGTGGTAGATTGCATCTATATAGAAAGCCAATCTCTTTTAGTAACGAGTGATTGCCTTCAAGGGGACTTAGATTCTTGAGATATATCCTAGATACTATAATGCCTAAAGTAAAATAAAACCCTTGGATTCCATCAAAGAAGGAAAGGAAGGATCCAAGAAGAGACAAGATATCGACTACGCCAAATGTATATAAGAACGAAGGCAATTAATTAAGAAAGCAACAAAGTATGCAAGCACATTGGATGGGACCTAGTGGGATGATTTTTTCCAAGACAAAGATAAAATACTTACAAAAATATAAAATGATGATTGGCATCCAAAAAAACCTTTTGCATAGAGTAAAAGTTTGAGCACTATAAATCCTCTTACAAGGAACAACGTACAAATGTCAAAGGAGATCCAAAAGTCCTTACATCCTAAGGAGCAAGAATTGTATACTGGTAATAGAAGATCTAGAACAACAACTGAGAAGCTACAAGAAATATGGCAGGGTGATATTAATGATATTAAGGTGGGCTCATTTGTGGCAACATTGGTTGAGGATAATGAGATGGGTCATCCATTTTGGATAGGAAAAGTTTTGGAAGTTAAGAAGGATGATACTTTAGGTAAGATATGCTCCATAGAATTACACTAGTTTAAAACAAAGCATAAGTATGCACTTGCTGGTAAATACACACTAGCCATGAACACTACAAAAAATCCTACAACAAAAAGAAAGCAAGCAAATTCAAGCCAATGCACAAGCATATTAAAACTTGATAAGATGGATAAATTACTATATTATGATCTTTTCCTTACAACAATTGGATATCCCAAGAAGTCAGTCGTTGCAATTTTCAAAGAGAAAGTTCTTGGTTTGTAGAAAGATGATGATGATGCCGATATAATGATGAGCCTAGAAAAACAAGATGTACTAGAAGAAAAGCCAAAAACTTGGAAAAGCAAAGTCTGCATTTAGAAAAAAGTAATGCTCTTGTTGATAGTAGAGAAGAGGATGCATAATCTAGCTCAAAAGGTGTATGGATAGAAGCTAATGATAGTGATGGTCAATACAAGAGGAAGATGAAGAAGAGTGAATGCCTTACAAAAATAAAATTAATAAAAAATTTAAAATCTCTTGTTATTGAAATATCTATCATTTTTTCAATTAGTATAAATTTAGTAAATGTTTTAAAATCTCGCCAACATGTATATGTGGAGTCTTAGTGAATAGTAAGTTTTACATGATGGATAAAATTTGTATACTTCTCTTATGGTCCCCTTTTAGTTTTTCTTTCAAAATATAGATACCTTTCAAGGTGACAAATATGATACTATTAAAAAAATTTACTCAATTTTATATCAATTTTTCAAAAGATTTACTAAAAAATGTTTGATTTTGAATAATAATATGAAAAAATGGTAGTTGTTTAGGGAGTCTTTGAAAATATTTCAAATGTATCTCCCAAGATGAAATACTACCCAAAAGGTTTGTAAGTGTGTTTGTAGTGGATCTTATGCTATATGAAGGGAATTCGCATGGGAAAGAGTTAGTTTGCAAAGTGTAGAGTAGTTATATTATAAAGTATGTCAACAATGATGAGACACAAACTAAATGGTTGAATAAACCTCATTCCTGTAACTCAAATTTTTTCCACCAAAGAAATACTCAAGTAACAAGTATGTTTGGTATAATAGTCCAATCTCACTCTAATAAAACTTTAACAATGGGTTCAACTATTCAAACCAAATGTGTTGAAGTGCTTATCCACTATTTACAACAAATTTGAAATATGGTCTCAATTGTTCAAATCTTCAATAATCATCAATTCTCAGGATAGTCACTAATAATGTGTTGAAGTGCTTATCCACTATTTACAACAAATTTGAAGTATGATTTCAATCGTTCAAATCTTCAACGATCATCAACAAATTTAAAGTATGGTTTCAATTGTTCAAATCTTCAACGATCATCGATTCTGAGAATTCTAAGTATGCAGCTTGTGTATACTTTTGAGGATTATGCATCGATCACAATGTGTGGTGCTGTCTTCTTGATGCAGTGTTCACCTTTGACTATTCAATATTTATTGTCATGTCTGATATCATTTGCGCTTTATATTGACGTCCCATATACACGGTAGGGCACTCATGAATGTGGAAGTTACCAGCATGTCTGTACAAAGGGCCATAAAAATCGTTGACTCGTGAGATTCAGAACGTGCGTGGAAAGCTTAAAATATGTACATGGAAGTCCACAAAGTACTGCTGTTGGCATTTAAGGCTGCAGCACCGGCGAGGACAGATCATTTACGTATCGATCCTTATACTGGCTGCAGGTGCTGATGGCACTGGTTTTGACGATGTGCTGCGACGCTGCCCGAGGTAGCCGCCGTAGATGTAGGAGCAGAAGCCCCAGAAGGAGAGGGCGAGGGCGATGCCCTTGAGGGCGTCGAAGTGGTCGCCGAAGAAGACGAGGGCGAGGAGGGGGAGGGCCGGGATCATGGCTGTCATGAGCACGCAGGACATGAGGGACGACGCCGCAAATATCACCCCCACGCCGCCGACGAAGTAGAGCTGCCAGCCCACAGCGGACCACAGCAGGGTCATGGCGTCTTCGTCGGCCCCAGGTCGAAAGCGTGCATCGCCTCGCGATGGATGGCTTTGAGATCTCCTGCGGTCCACATCCCGATCAGCGACACCATGGAGGCCACGATGGAGATGGCCACCTGCAGCAGAACATGCAATCTCGTTCTCTCAGTCGACTTAAGTTAAAGCGTCTCTCACTCACTTGCGAGGTAGCTTATATGCTAACCTAGTTAAACCGTCAACAACAAACGCTACGTACCTGGACCTCCATCACCACCACGAAGCTGCGCTGTGCCTGCCGGCCTCCTACTACGCCTTTCACGTACAGCAGCTCGATCAGCGGCAGCAGCAACGCAAACAGGGCCGACGCCGCAATGGTCGTTACGAACCCGACCACCTACTGCACTTCCGTCACGCCCTGTGGCTGGTCCATCGGCCCCGCGCTCATCCCCATGAGCACCGTCCCGGCCGTGATGCACACGACGCAGTTCACCACGGACGCCATCACGCGCTGCCGCACCAGCGCCACCGTGAACAACACATTGAACGCCAGCTGAGTCGACGACACGATCGAGTTGGTGCTGACCGGCAGGTACGACAGGCCCCAGGAGTAGAGCAGGTTGTCGAAGGCCGTCATGCAGCCTAGGGCCGCATAGATCATCGCCAGCTTCGGCGTCAGCGGGGTCGGCCTTACCCCCTGGCACTTGTAGCACACCAGCAGGACCAAGGCGATTACCGGCCAGCCCGTGCTCTCTATCCAGGTGTATAGCCACCTCCGTGTGCCCCCGTGCGCGAAGTAGAGCCGCCCCAGCAGCGTGCCCGAGGACAGGCCCAGCACTAGCGCTATGCTGCTCACTGTCATCAGCGCCCAGAAGCCTATACCTTTCCCGAACAGTACTGTCCTGCATCTCCAGCTCGTCGACCGTGGATCCTCTAACGGAGCGCTGCCGCTCATCCCTCTTTCGCAATTGTCTTCTGCAGTTTGATACCACCAATTGTCAAATACGAGAAAGAAGCCGCGGTGCCAAGAATCAATCTTGTTGCCAGACATTAATCAAAGAAGATAACACAGTGGCAACGCTCAAATAGCCGCTCCCACCAAATCACATTAACATGAACCGACAGCATAACGGCGCACAAGAATATTCTAACGGCATCTAGTACCCTGAGTTATATTTTCTTTTTCAGCTGTGGCCACTGGCACGATAGCTTATATTTCTGTCAGTGCAAGCAACAGTCTTATTAATAGAAGCGCACAACATAAAATTAACTACGGACAAGCATATCATGAATAATAAGAGAGCTGATCAGGGTATACAGTGCCCGTCTGGTCTCTTACCACGCTGCTCTAGCTGAGAGAGGGAGTGGGACTTTAGGACTGGAAGCGGGAGAAATGGAAGAAAATTGAGAGCGAGAAAAGCTTCCAAGTTTCCTCGGCGGGTCGAGTCCCGACCGTCTCAGGCAACAAGCCGAACCTATTTATAAGCTCAATATTGCACACATGACCCTTATTCTACTATGTGTGAGTCGGCCGGCTGACAACAATGTCAAAATACGTGAGAGCTACAGTTTCATTAATACGAAGTGCCCTGCCACTCCCCACTTTCTTAGAAAATACTAGAGTAGCTAGATACTATGGTCTAGGTTATGCCTACCCCATAACGGAGACCCATAACCCTTTATGGGGTAGGCAATACCCACCCCGGGGAGCCCGCCTCATGAGAGATCACCCTCTAATCAGCGGTCCCACAGTTTTGCGGAAGCATATCATGACACGATACGGAACTCGGAAGCGTAACAAATCATGAGTTGCGAAAGCGTAACACGTCACGGGACAAGGTAACATGACATGGAATGAAGGTAACATGGCATATGTATTCCCAAGGTGCAACTAAGGCATGAGTATATTTACAAGAAAGCTGGAAGGCTTGCAGGACGAGATTGCACATGTAGTGGTGGAGCTATCAATGTGCATCACACGACGCCATCACGTGGGTGAGGGAGCTCAAGGAGGACTACCCTCATACACACCTCCCCTTGAAAGAACTCGATGACCACATCGAGGTTCGAAACTAGACTCAAAGCCACCAGGGGTGGTGTGATGAGACTCACAAATTCGGGGGTCTAAACACGTCTCACTATCAAGACGGCGAGTGTCTACCCGCTAGACCTAACCTATGACCAAAAACTTGGGGGTCTTTGTCGATTAATTTGTTATGTACATTGCATTTTTGTATGTAAGACACATGGAGGAGGTGTACACAAAATTCTTAATGGCTCTATCATGTAGATGTGAGTATTGTACTTTGGACTCCAAGTATAATAAATTCTGATGATATGGTTGCAAGATTAGGTGGACATGAATGGGATGAACATCTTTATGTACTCACCTTCCCTAGAGCCATGAAAGCCATACTAGAGTAGATTTACTGAGTTTCTTTGTTGATAGAAATTATAAATGCTTGCCATAATGATCTAACTTGCTAGTACCACACTCTAAAAGAGAGAAAATGCTTGCTATAGTATAAGTTCAAGTTTGAAACATTTACCCCTTGTGACCAAGGACCTTATGTTTTAAGAAAAACCTTAAGGAACAAGAATAAAGTTTGCTCAAGTGCTACAGTTGAGCTCAAAGGATAATAGAGGCAAACCGTAGTTTCTTTTAGTGAACCTTTAAGGTATAAATCTTTGTTGCTAGTCTTGTGAGGCAATGTGCAAGTCATACAAACCGTAGCACTAGGGTCATAAAACTCTGCCGACACTCTTTGGTATTTCCCAATCATGTAGGTCCCTATGGATTTTTCCTAGTAATCGAGCATGCGTGAATGTATTAACCATAATTAAGGTCAACATATTCAAAAGCATATTATATTTACATTCCATATTCAATTAAATTCAATTAATCCAATTAATCCATTTAAAGACAAAATGCAAATGTATTTACAATTATGTTCAAACTCAACCCATTACATGCTTCTGCAATAGGGGTCCAAATCATACATACAAAAATGTTATTATTATTTAAATAGAATGCAGGATTGATTGCAAGTTGAAGTGAGCTTATATTGTTTTCTCACATGTTGTAGTGAAGACTCGAAAGGTTCAATGATAGCTCTACACTATTTCACTTTAGTTGATCTCTCGTGTGATAATTTTTTTTATTCAAGCTAACATGAAGTTCTTGTATTGACTAAACAATATCATTTGACAATATATTGATTCATGGCAATCTATTATCAAAGACAAGTAAAGCATTGGCAAACAATATTACAATTTTCATAACCAAGTTCTTAAGTAGTGCCCCTTCAATTAATAAGCTAGCCTTTAGCAATTTTTTTAGAGGAGCCAGAAAACCTTTAGGCAAAGATAGGGTCCAACTTTGAAAAAGGTTCATGCTCAGGTAGTCACAAACTCAAAAGAGCTAGATAAGTTTAGAGACAAAACAAACTCATTTGTTGAAAATGCTCCTTAGAAGATATGATTTTACAATCTTTTTGAGGATATCTTTTGATCAAAAGAAAATCTTAGAATGGTTAGAAAAAGTAGGTTTTCTAAGATCTACGGAGAAAGATCTAATTTAGACTACTATAGGAATTCATCCCTCTCTTGAATTTACCAATGAATGATGAGGTATTAATATTATTTGCTCAATTGGGTAAAGTTGATTATTGGGAATTTTTAGGTAAATTGGAACTCACAAAAAAGAGATAAATGAACCCCCATAAAAATGTCAATTAGTGCTTTCTTCATGATTCTTGCATCTATATTATTTCAAAGTTTGGTAAGATTTACTCCTTGGCAAAAACATAAACCTTTAAAATGATTGTGAGAAATGGTACTTTTGAGAGCATTCTCAATACAATAGTAAACAATGCTGAATAAATGATCCATCATATTTTGAAACTTTCTCAAGCACTCATGAATATATGACCATGTAAGTATGGAATTTTTTGCAATCCAAATCCTAAATTCTTCATAAAGAATTTATGTCACTAACTTGAGCTTCTTCACATCTCTATATTTTCTTTTCTATTTAAGAACTTCCATCACTATATCATTTTATACTGAGAAATAATATTGTTATGATTCCTCTATTGTGTTAGTAACGACTACACTAGATTGATTGTAAATAGTAGCTATTGTCCTTGATTAGATCGCTACTCACTAGTATAAGGATGATACACATGCATCAAAATGAGTCTTGAAGGAACATAATAGCCTTAAAATGTGCTAATGTGAGTCTTGAAGCAAGGCTCAAATGTTTCTTAATGTTTTTCTATCATGCCGTTTTGAAACACAGCTTATTAAATACACAAATCTTGAAATTTCTTTCACACAATGTTAACTTACAACAAGATGTAGTCACGTACTATTAAGATAGGATATTTTTAATAAAGACTTAAGCAACTCCTCTTTACACAAAGAAATGAAATATGAACATCATTCCATCCTTTCTTCAAGACTCTCCTCACTATCTTCTAAGGCAAGCATGTTCCTTGCTACATTGGACTTTACATGAAATGTGACTCTCATATTCTAAAATATAAGTTCTTTTAGACTCTCATGGTATCTTGGATTGTTATCATTTAGTAAAAATCGAATAGAATAGCAAAATAATGATGTGTAATTGACTCCGTTGTGTCCCTAAATCATTTTAAGTTACTCTTGCATATATAATCATATAACTAAAGTGTTTTTGAAATCCAAGCCCTAAATCATTTATGAAGATGTTAGAACTCTTGCTTTAGCTTCTTTAGCTTCTCTATATGTTCATTTCTATATTATAAAACTCTCATCACTACATTCTCATATATGCAATAGCTTTACCCTTCTAACTTTGGAACCCATCATAAATGAAAATAGAGGAGGAGACTAAGCAACCAACTTCTTTTGATGATGCTCATATCGACATAGAAAGTCTGAAGAAGTATAAGACAAAGTCCTCAAGTGTTAACAAGCAACAACCTATCATTGTTGTTGGTCCATCCTCCCAGTTGATGTAGACTTTATATTCACATCTTGATTTCACAACTTTGCATCATTAGTCTCATAAGAATTTGTAAATACTCTCTAACCACAACTAGTAACGTCATTTTGATATGAGAACTCTTGTATAAGATACTCAAATGGATTTTGGGAATCAACAATATCTTCATAAGTCTTAACTTACGAAAGCTTACAACAAGTTTACTAGCACTACAATATAACATTAAAGTCAATAATCTAATGTAACAAATAGAAATAATTATACTACATTGCATTGGAACAACAAGGAAACGAGAGCACACTATACATCTTGGCTTGGCCATATACTTTAGAAAGAGAATTTATTAGGATTACTTCTCTTGCAAATATATCAATGTAATTTAAACTCTAGTGGCCTTTCCAAAGAGAAATATTACTCAATAAATAATTAAAAAATAGAAAATCAAAAAATGTTATAGGTTTTTAGGCTCTATTTATCTTTCAGTATAAGGGAAAGAATTTAACATTTTACCATTAGGGATTGAAAATTTACATAATTACTTTAAAATCTAGGAAAATAGGATGTGTGATTCCTATGTTAACATGATTGTGTAATTTTTTAGCACTCTAGATTAGGTAAAAGATAACCTAAACACCAACTATAATCCTGCCAAGAAATGCAAAAAGCATGTTATACCCACCTAGTAACATTTATAGCTCGCTAGGCACAACAAAAAGCTAGGCAAACTTCAAATTATAGGCTATCACCGCGTATCCTTATTTAGAAAATTAGAGAAAAACTCGACAACCTTATTCATTGGATCCCAACATCGATGAAAAACATCCTTTATACTTCAGTGTACAATCGGATAATGAAATATGGTGGCTTGCAGCATTTGAAGTACCAAAGGAGGACCATGAAGTACTTAAAGTTTTTTTAAACCTCACTAATATACCCAATGTTATTCAACAGCAAAATAATGGAGCAGTTTTACGCGTTGAGGGGTTTGGGGACTATCAAGTTGAATGGCATCTTGCAGGTGATTTAAAAACATTGAAGTGTATGTTTGGTTTATCAAATGCAGCAAATGCAAAATTTCCGTGCATATACTGCATGCAAACTAGGAAGAAAGGGAAAGATGGAAAGAAAGAATGGCTTGCCAAGGCAGGACAATAGGGTGCTCCGACACGTGATCAGAAAGTCATGAGAAATGGAATGCTAATTCCAGTGGATCCAAACTGGCGCCCTATTTTGGAAATACCACTAACAAGGGTTCACTTTTGCACATTGCATTGTTTGGTTAGAATAATTGAGAAGCTAGTATATGAATATATATGCTTTGCATACAAGATGCAGCCCGTGTCAGAATCTGATGCTACATGCAAGAAGGTAGAACAAGTCCTCTCTGAAGTTGGATTGCACGGAGGCCAAGTAGAAATAAAAAATGACAAGAAAAAATCGCGGAAGAGTGGAAATTTTCCTTGTAAACCATGCTTTGGCGGACCCAAGGCTAAGAAGTTTTTATCTCCACCTCGAGATGAGGAAGGCAATATACTAGTAAAACAACCAGAGAAGTACGAAGCATGGAAAAAGTTGTACCTTGCTGTTTTAGATTGGAGCAATGGGGGACGAACGAGGATTGCAAAGGCAGAAGTGTGGATACACCTAGATAGATTAGCAGCTCTCTTACAGAAGTTGAGGTTTATTGATGCCAGGAGGCATATTCCACGGTGGATTCCGTGGGGTTTTACGGTGGATTCCATAAACTTTGATGACCGGGGCTCATACACAAAGTGGATTCTTTGTGCGAGAAGTTGATGGGGATGCCTGTCCTTTTCGGGCGTTTCATTAATTTAGTGTGTACATGGGTGATTCCATAGCGGGTGATTCCGCAAAATACATATTAAATTAATAAACGTTTATGAGTTTAGAGTGCGCACTCGTAATAAATTAAGGTTAGGATTTATTTCTAACCAGTTGATTTATTTATGTAGCTGAAGACTGCTAGGTATTCACATTTGTCGGTTTAATTGTATTATTTTACTAAGGATTGTGAATGCTTCAGTTGATGTGTAGAGATAGCAGCAGTGGCGGAGAAAAGCATTGGAGTCTAGCGAGTATTCGACCTATGGATTATATTTTGATAGGCGCCACGCCTATATTTTGTCATGTCTATGGAGGCATCGATTATTTATTATTTTGTATGCGCCTATGCGCACGGATATGTTATTTCTATTTGGACATTGTGATTGGGCGTGCCAGACTCTTTGGGCACCGTCCACTAGCTTTATTTCTATTTTTATAAAAGCAAACTCAAAAGCTAAAAGCTTGTCATATTTTTGTAAATTGGGCTATTATTGAGCATGAAGATGGAAATATACATAAAATACATGCTTTGTGAAGCGCTCACACAAGGCATGGGGGGAGATTGAACCCAATTGGTCTCTTGCTCTTGTCGTTCATGCTTTTTACATTGTAATTTGTGCAAAAAGATAGAGTTCATTGTTCTTGGGGACCTTCCGGGATTCACTACGTGAGCATACAGCGACCGATCTGTGCACCATTTATGGATGGTGATGCTAATGCATTTAAAGAGACAGCTGCTAAATTTCATAAGTCCATGGTGGAGGCATGGACTACAAATAGCATAACACACTACATGGTCAATATTATCACCATTGCAAAAAAAATCATCATTTCGAATTACTTTGTGTTTCTAATCTCTTTTCTTGTGCAGCATATACTTGAAGCACATGGTCCATACTTTGCAGATCAAGGAAGTTTGGCAATATGGTCAACTCAAGGCATGGAAAGATCTCACTGGCAAGCTCGGTGTGCTTTTCAAAAGGCAACTGATCATGGAGGTGGCATCAATGATTCCAATTCTATGAGGCAATTATTCCAATGGTGGTATACGAGACTAGAGATATGATACGAGGAAAAAGAAAAGAAGTCCAAAACATCTCAAGCAGAATCTATAAGTAGGGCAATATATGAAGTGAGAAAAGCAAGATATGAAAATAGCACAGCTAGACAATGGCACGCAGAATGGTTGGCAACCCAAGAGAGAGATGGCAAAAAATGGAGACCTAGATAAAGATAATAATTTTGATGCATTTAGAGTCCACAAAAGAGCACAAGTCCCAAGGATATGACACATCAATACTCATATCTCTAACATGAGATGTCTTATAAATTTTCTTTAAAATTTCAAAGGTTTGTCACTAAGTTTTTCAAAGTCGATTTCGAACTTTGTTTTTTAATTATGAAAAGTCGATTTTGAAATCCTAAGACAAAGATATGAAAATTCCAAACATTGGAACATTCGCTGGCCTAGAGAGAGAGGGGGGCATGAGGGGGGTGTCAGGAGATAGAGAGAGGTAGGGATGGGGTGGAGAAATGAAATGAAATGATAAATTTAAAATTCATTTACACCACAGTAAGTTTGAAAGTTTTGTATTTAAGTCGTCTCTCCTTTCATTTTTTCCCATTGCTCTCCACTCTACCCTCCACCTTTCTATCCTTCATCATCACAGCCATGGCACGTTCCAAGCTTCCTATAAAAAAGGCGCCTGCGAGAGCAAGAGCTCAACACTCTTCCGAATCTAGTGAGCGTACTTTGAGTGACAAAGATCCCCTGGTGACCGATAACGGTGGCCCTACTGCAGCCAATAATGGTGGCGCTACTGTGACCAACAATGGTGGCCCTAGTGTGGTCGATAATGATGGTTCGCCATTGTCCAGAAATGGTGGTCCACATGCTCCAGCTGCTCCACCTCCCACTACTTCTCCAACTCGTAATACACGCCCTCCAACACATAAAAAGCGAAGATGGAGACCAGGCACAGCTGCGCTACGCAAGATAAGGAAATTGCAGAAGAGTGCCGACTTGATTATTCCTAAGGCACCATTCTCCAGGTTGGTGTGAGAAATACTGCAAGATCTACAGTCAGGGCATCATCACAAGTTCTTTTCGAGGAACCAGGCAAGGAATGTGGGGCGATGGTCAAGCCAAGCCTTGCTTGCTCTCCAAGAAGCAGCTGAAAGCTACTTGATTGATCTAATGAGTGATGGTCAACTTTTAGCCATTCATGCTCGACGTATCACTATTAAGCCCATAAATCTGGTTCTTGTTCGCAGGATCCACAATAACAAGGATGCATTTAATCTTAATGTCAACAATATGCTTTGAGAAGCTACCTTGTAATTGGATCTATGTTTTTAGCTCAGGTTTGGTTGTAGATTGTAAGGAGCTTAGTTTTGGGTTATCTTTCCAGTAGACCTTCAAGTATTTGATAGTAGTGGCCTACAAAATGGAGCTAAATTTTCCCTAGCTCTAGTTGTACTTGGTGCGATGCACTATCTACCGTGTATTTCATAGTTTCGCAATGCTAAATCCAATATGTGATATTCTATTTTGACCATGTTTCGCATTGTGTGAATTTTCAAGTTTCCAATTTTGTAAGTAGTTTTGTTAAGGATAAATTCAATGTGCAACCATGTACACATCGGTGATCGGTTGTACATGGGCCGATGCACTATATCCTTACTATATTTAGTGTTTTGGCAACAGTATATCCGATATGCGGTATTCCATTTTACCCATGATTTATTTTTTGTCAATTTTTAAGTTTCCAATGTTTCGCGTTGCGAGGTTGACAATACATTTAATCTGCAGTTGTGCACACTCATTATCAGTACATTTAATCTACAGTTGCAAGGTTGACAATACATTATCAGTGCAGTATAATGTAGTTAACGCATTTTCAAAAAAAGATTGAACCGTCAAATTTATAAATCGGAATCTGGTGGTAACTTCACCCTCATGCTGGGCATTAGAAAAACTCATTTATATTAAAAATTTGGCCCCATCAGAAGCCTCTGGGTCACCTGTCCGGAGGCTTGCATCTGGGGCCCTGAATCTGGGGATTCAGGGCCCCAGACGCGAGCCTCCGGATAGGTGATCCAGAGGCTTCTGTTGGGGCCAAATTTTTTTTGGGTGGTTGATGTGTCCTTCAGGAGTCTACAAGTAAAATTTCATGTGAATCGGAGCACTGGTGATATTTTTCCAAAGTGTGGATTCATTAATTAAAATTTTAGGGTTTTTGAAAAGTTTGGCTATAAGTTTAAAGTTTCACCTCATTTTACACATTTCACTTTTGAGTTCTGAGTTCTCTCTCCTAAAAGACATGGTACGCACCAAGCAAGCGGCCCGGAGATACCCCCCTGGAAATTCCATCGGCAGCCACGTCCTCCAGCTCCACCACCACCACCACGACGCCAGCATCGCAAGCGTCGATGGAAGCCAGGCACAGTGGCTCTTCGCGAGATCCGCCACTACCAGAAGACCACTCACCTCCTGATACCGAAGGCTCCATTCTAGAAGTTGGTGCGAGAGATCATGGAGGGCATACTGATCAGGAACAACAGGACCCAGTTTCCAGACGCGCGAAACAACCAGATCGCTGGACTGCCCAGGCCCTCCTCGCACTACAAGAAGCTGCTGAAGCCTACCTCATCGACTTATTTGGAGACTCAGTCTATGCAGCAGTGCATGCAAGGAGGGTCACCATCACCGATAGGGATCTGCGGATAGTTAGGTTCTTTCGGCGATGGAAAGATAGTCCTCGCGGAGGTCAGTAAGGATAGAGGTGTACAACTCAAAAGCATATGGAATGTAGCTTCTGAAGACATTTTGTAAAGCCTTGGTTGTAATGGACCCCATGTAAAATTGTTATTAATACAAATACAAAGTTTTTGGCGCATCTTATTTTTGTTTAGTCACTTGATATTTATTTTATTTACGTCGTTGAGTTATCGTTATATGCATTCGAACAAATACATGTTGTGCACGAATTCGATAAAGCACTGCTTATTAAATTTAGGATATGAATCGTGTTACGTATAAATTTGACAAATAAACGTAACATTCAAGTAAAAAACAATAGTAAATGACACGTATCACAAACTACATTGCACGCGAATCCAACAAACATCGGTTTTCATTACTTGAAGAGAAGATTACAAAGTGCAGTACATCAGTGATGCGATATTAGTAGGCAATAAGTACATCTATTTTCTCCTAGGCTTCTTCGAGCTAGGCTCCCCATGGTCAGAGCTATTCTTGATCATAGGCAACAATACATTTTGCCCCAATAGTTCCTCTCTAATGACAGTGGGGTCTTCAACAACGGCAACCATGCCACGGGCCACCATGGAGAAAAGTGGGCCAGACCTAGTACTCGTGAATAAGTAGAGTAGCTTCAAACGTCAAAGCAACACTACTTTCTCCAGGCTGGAGTTGGTCGAGATGGTCTTGAAGGGCCTAGCCTTTGTTAGTGCCCTCAATTTCAAGAAGTTCTTGGCAAATGTAGGGGAGCATGTCTTATGAAATACAATAATGTCATTGACAAGCTGCCCAACGTACTCCTTCAATGCCGAGTCTTGCACCCTTCCTTGGCTACTAGATCGGCCACCCTGCCTAGATGAAAACTCATCTATATAGACAATCTCCTGCAACACACAAGTTTAGTATCAGACTCATTATGCATGGAGTGTGCTGAAGATATATAAATCATATTTATATGAAACTTAACTAGTAGGGCCTCTAGGGCATCGGGAGCGCACACATGTATTTTTGTCGGGATCGGGCCCCCAAATGTGCCCTGGCCAGAGGCTCGCGTCTGGGGGCCTGAATCTGCCCGATCCCGACAAAAACACATGTGTGCGCTCCCAATGCCCTAGAGGCCCTACTGGTTAAGTTTCATAGGAAACCAAGAACATTACCTTCTCTACATCATCTATCTGCCGTTGTAATGGAGCATCCAGGTCTGCTCCTGCCACTGGGCCACCCTCGTCTCTCTCCTGGGTAGGCACTGCATAGTCGGGTCGAGGACCAAAAAGGCTTTCCTGCAACCGCTCGAACTCCTCATCAGAGATCTGATACTGTGGCGCCGCATCCTCAATCTGCTCCTGGATGCTCACAATGGCAAAGATGTCATCAATGCTTGTGCCATCATAACGAGCCACCTCATCAACATGTGGTGGGGCATCCTGTAAATCAAAATCTATGAAATCACTAGGTGCATCACGCACCATGATATAGTATAGTTCTTCTTCCCTAAGCTCCAACAACTCTAGCACATCGTGTATGAGTAGATATTCCACCCCCTCGATGGCGATAGCATGGAGAGAAGAGAGGGGTGGGTCTTCGCTCGTGGGTATCTCATCAGGGCAGGGAGGTGGGTGCACAATGGCCAAGCTCTATGCTGCCTCAACACTCAGATCGAGAGTGATCTCCTCAAGCTCCCTCTCAAAGTACTCTAGTAGTGGCCGAGAGGGTGCATCGATGTCCTCGTCACTGTCCTCTTACACCTCAGTGCACATAACATATATAGCAAAGGCGGCATCCCTCTCAATGAGATCCATCGTGACTTGGTCCTGTGACGAGGTGGGCACTGCTCTAGCGCGGAGATGTTGCTCCACATGCACCAGGGCTCGACTTATCACCTTTGCATGGCTGGATCCGGCACGCAAACTATACAAAAAATCCATGGGAACCCACCTGAGAGTGGAGTCGGGAATAGAGCAAGTGAGAGGGTTCACTGCATCACAAAACGATGCTAGTATACTAGAGTCAGGGTCTACAGCGGAAAGCGAGCTCTCTAGACTCAAGGTCACGCAAAACCTAGGGTATATCTGGTCCCCTATGTGCGCGTAGCATGTGGAGTTGATCCATGCGGTGAAGGCGGGAGTGGTAGCCATGGCACACAAAGAGAGAAGGAAGGAGAGCACAAGTGTAGGGAAGTGGAGAATGAAAGTGAAAATGAGTTTGGAGTTATAGCTTTTATGTGTCTAGGGTTTTAAATAAAGGTTCTTTATAAAGTTATTAACTCTAAAGTTTCAAATTAAAACTCTTACCTTAGTTTCTTTATTTCAGTACTTTAAAGTCACTGTTAAAATTACTCATACAGACAAACGCTTCGTTCTACATTATTATATCCTCGAATATGTTTGGGTCGCTGAGTATATTCAAGTCTAACGAGAGAAAATATATAAATTTTTAAAGAAAATAAATCTAAAAGGCCTTGAAATTTCATTTGGATCCAATTTAATATTAAAATTTAAGAAACGAGCAACAGAGATGCGCTACAATATATCATTGTGCAAAGACAATATTCTATAGATTATAGACCTCTAACCTACAATTTAATTATGATTTTTAACTGCACGATTGAGTAATTACAGTATGTATTATCGCACGCTTGGTGTAACGTGTCCACTAGAATCCTCTGGGACACGTCTTGGCAGTCCATCGGAAAGGCTGTCTAGAGAACTCCACCCGGCACTCCCTTGGAATGTTACGGGTTTTGCAATCTAGGTTTCCCCGCGTCTGCCACGTAGCGGAAGTGTCCTGGCCGTTTCCCACTTAGGATCGACCGGAATTAAGGTTTTCTTGTTTGGTCATTAACTAACAGCGGCTAGCGTCAGACCCGATCGAACTACTTTACGCAAAAACGTCCGGTCTGAAGCGGATTCATGTTGCACTTGGTTCAAGGAGAATGGGAAACGAGAGGGATGCAAGGCTCGACCTCTCTGCCATAAGGCATAGTCCCATTCCGTTCCCCTAAAACAGTGTGAATCGGGTAATAGGTGATTCTAAGTCATCGTTCTCGTTATTTGTTCCGGCGATGATGATCATCCCTCTGTTCGTTGAAGATTTTTGAGAAAAGTTCCCGGCTAACCGGGACCACCCATCCATAGGACAGACCCATGGTCCATCCTCCGCACTTTCCTCGGTTTGTTTTAGTTATGTAATTACGTACCACATTAATTCGACATATATCAAACAGCTTCTTTGATTAACCCTGTTAAGCACTGGTTCCTTCACGTAATCTTATCACAGGACATAAAGAAAACAATGTCAAACAACTTCTTTTATTATCATTTTATCCTTTTATCTTTGAAATACAAGGAGTTCCGTCCGTAGGCTTGTCTATAATCCGCCCGAAGGCTATCCAGTAATCCACCAGGGATCACTATTCCAAGCTTCTGCCCGTAGACTAGTATGCGGGCCTCGAGATCCAATCCCGAGTCACGTTAGCCTCTTGTGCAGGACCCGGAAGGCGAGGGATTTACGGCCAGAGCCCCCCCTGGCACCCAAGCGTCCTCCTGCTCCAAGTAGAGCTCAACGGAAAGACCTCTCGCGGCGGGTTCGGTCCACGTTCCCGGCACGGTCAACAACCCCCTTGGTTAGGGTCAGGCAGGCAGTCGGGGGTAACTGAAGCTGCCTCTCCCTTCAGGCCTTCAACCTGAAGCATTTATATATCTTTCATCCTTTAATTCCTTGAACAAACAATGCAAACAGTGCTTTCAAAACTGTTACAAGCACAATCAATTCCAGTGGACGTTTAGTTGGCAAACTGTTAAGGAGTAACTCCTTCTCTCCGAATGCATCCCACATTCGATCCGGAATCAATTGCAACTTGGCAAGATTCCTATCGTCCTTGGGTTAGGGTCATACCCAACTTAACCAATACCTTAGGTTTTACTAATAGTAGATTCCGGCGACCATGTCGCTTTAATTTATTGACTAATCATTTGCGCCAAGCAATTACTTAACTTCCCTTAACTTGGCAATTTTTCCCTAATGAGGGCGATGTAACAGGATGCCTACCCATCCCTTTTCAAGTTAAACTTACGCAAGAACCTGCCAACCTCATTCCAAGGAATGGCAAAACTTTCTTACGATCAACCCACAAGGCTATGCGACGTTGCATCTAGTTGCACAAGTGTCGCCTCCATTCCAAGAGATCATTTCACCTATTGAATGGCATTTTCTGGACATGGAATTATCTTCAGACGAGAAGCAGGGTTTAGGGCGTCTTTTTACCCATCCCATCCCTAATTTCACTAGATCGACAACGTTTAGTCCTAGGGTTCCAACTCAATTCGAGTTTCATCAATTTGAGCGATTGTTCCTTAAGGTAGGAATCCTAGATTATTGTTTGCATGAGCATCCAACTAGCTCAACATTTTGGGAATGTGGTTAGGACTAATTAGGCTTGAAGGTTTCGACTTAGCAACAATTGGAAAACTTGGCCGAATCCTTAACTTGCTAATCCCTAGTTAGTGTTTGGGGTATCTATCGTATTGACTGATTCATGCGTATACGAAATCCTTTGTGGCTAGGTGATTTGGGTAATTCACTATGCTTGTCTCGCGACAAGGATGAATCCTTCCTAGAGATAATAACTAGATCTAAAGAAGAAAAATGGCCTCAACTACCACAATACATGTAAACATGCGACTCACTCTATTATTGGTAAGTAAAAAACACATGATAAGTTGGATACCAACTTCCTTAGGACCTACTAGGCCTTACTTCAAATAATCATGTCTACTACCTTATTATCTACACCTTAGAATCTCAGGCTTTGTTTAAATCCTGCAACCTTTCCTACGGCAACACTTGATGAATGAATTTTTATGCACGATGAAAGTGCAACATGCAACCCTTACATAACTACAACGTAGCTAAATGAGATTATTGTAGAGTTAGTGTTGGTATATTCTTTCTTGCAAGCACATGCCACATGCCAATCCCTAGATTCAATTTTTGATACGCCGTCATTACTTTTCGGATAACCTCCTACGGGTGTTAATAGCTTTTCCCCATGAACCATTACAATAAAGATTTTTCCTCAATTGCCTTTTTAATTCGGCTTGGTAAATTTAAACATGCATAGGTACCTTCTATTCCGTGAGAGTTATCGTACCTAATGCATTACTTTTGCGTAGAATCAAAAAATCATAAAAACCTGGGTCTGTGGGCTCGGGGAGATATCCACTTGAATGCTTGGAGATGAACCTCCCGCAGGCGCGCCTTGCAACTTCTTGGGAGCCATTGTAGTCGTGGTTACGGACTCCGCAGATTCCCTCAATCCTTTGCTCTTGCTTTTTGAGACGGCTAGGAGGTCGATACCTTCTCCCCGCTTGGGAATAGGAGTTTCCCTAACCCGGATTTAAAACCGAGAAGCCGCATAGGATCAAGGCCTATGTCCTTAAACCTTAGAAGCTTCTGGGCAGCAGCGACGACGAGAAGGGGATCCCAATGATTGGGAAGAGTGACGTGGTCAAGGCGAGGATGGTGGCGGACTGTGGCGGCCTGGCGGACTATGGCGGCGGACTGTGGCGGCCTGGCGGACTGTGGCGGCGATGGCAGCCCTGGTCTCCCTCCTTTCCCCAACACGGCGTGGCAGCAGCGTCCGTTTCCTCCCTTTAACTTCTCTCCTTAAAGGGAGTACATATAGGCAAGGGGGGGGAAGAGAAGGCCTCCACACACGTGGCCCCTTGCATGGGTTCCCCCCCTCCCATGCAGGCCACGACTCCTCCATGGCCCATCCCCCCACACTCCCTCTTCTCCAGCCATGCATCGGCTGGGGAAAAGGGATTAAAGTAAAAAAAAATTGCTTTAATAATAACTATTTTGCCCCTCCCAAGAGGGTGTTTACGCGGGAATTTCGGTTTTGAACCCTCGGCTCGCTTTTGCCAATGCGAATGGTCTCGATTTCTCACGTGCAGGCTACACATTAGACTGCCGGTAAATCCAATATGTGGGATAACCTTTGTACAAAGTTTACGCAGTGTGCGGAAAGTCAATGTTCACGGGTGGAAATATTACATTCTCTCCCCCTTAGAAGAATCGAGATGTCCTCATCTCGAGATAAACTGGGGATATTGATGATTGAGAGAGCTTTCATCCATCCAGGTAGCATCCTCTTCGGGGTAATCTTTCCACTGGACGAGGCATTCTTTCAAGGTTCTAGATCTCAATTGTCTCTCCCTGACATCTAAAATCTTTTCCGGTCTTAGTTCAAGGACTCCTTGACTAGGCATTACAACTTGTTGGTCATCAAGTACATGATTTGGGTTGGGTACATATTTTTTTAAGAGACTAATATGGAATACATTGTGAACTTTTAGGTTATCCGGAAGTTGCAATTTATAAGCATTGGGTCCCAGGCATTTGAGGATTTTATACGGCCCACAATACCTTGGACTTAGCTTCTTGCATTCACCTAGAGATAGAGAACTCCTTTTTGGGCGTACACGAATGAAGACCATGTCTCCTTCTCCGAAGATCCTCTCTTGGCGTTTCAAATCCGCATATGCCTTTTGTCTATCTTTGGCTGCTTGTATGTCTTGTCTTATTGACCTTATTTGGTCATCCATGTCCTCCAACATTTGTCTTGAAGCTTCCACTCTCAGGGTAGGATCAGAAAAATTTAGGGGACTTCGACAATCATGACCATACAATGCCTGAAAGGGGTCATTTGAATGCTCTGCTGGTAAGAAGCATTGTAGGCAAATTCCACTAACGGCAAGTACTGAATCCATCTCTTCGGCTCTCGACAGCAGTAAGCCCTAAGTATATCCTCAATGATTTGATTTACTCGCTCTGTTTATCCATCCGTTTGGGGATGGTAGGCAGTGCTAAAACAGAGTTGAGTTCCAATAGCTTCAAAGATAGCTCTCCAGAAGTGTGAAGTGAAGAGAGAATCTCGATCGCTAATGATCCTTCTAGGTAACCCATGTAACTTGAATATCTCCTTGATAAACACTCTTGCAATGTCGGAGGCTTTATAGTTTGTCTTTACTGGAATCAGGTGTGCAACCTTAGTAAGCATGTCAACTACAACCATAATGGAGTTGTATCCTCCTTGGACTTGGGGTAAGCCCACCACAAAATCCATACTGATGAATTCCCATTTCATTTGGGGAATGTCAAGTGGTTGCAATTTCCCTGGCATCATGACATGTTCAGCCTTGATATGTTGGCAAGACAAACATTCAGTGACATATTTGAGAACGTCACCTTTAAGCCTCTCCCAATGGTAGCTCTTCCTAACTGCATTAAGAGTTTTTGCATAGCCAGGATGTCCTGCGAAAGGGGAATCATGAGCTTCCCATAATATCTTCTGCTTAAGTGACTGGCTTGTTGGTATACATAGCCTTGTTCTGTAATAGACAAGTCCATTATCAGTGGAAAATTCCCGATACTTAGCTTGTGACTTCAGATTCTGCTCTTTGGTAGATATTTCTTTTATCATGGTTTGGTAGGCCAAATCATGGCATGCTTCCTCTCTAGCTAGTTCGAGTATAGGGTTGCTTGGCATAGATACCTTTGTAGCCAGAGATCTGGCCGTTGATGGATTCTGCAAGATTAGGGAGTTTAGGAATGCCTTGCGACTAAGTGCATCGGCAACTACATTCTCTTTCCCTGGTCGATACTTGATTTCAAAATCATACTCCTCCAATAATTCAATCCATCGACGTTGCCTCATGTTGAGCTCGTTCTGGGTAAAAATCCATTTGAGACTCTTATGATCGGTTACTAGAGTAAACTTGTTACCCAACAGGTAGTGTCTCCAAATCTTTAGAGCATGGATGACAGCTAATAACTCCAGATCATGCGTGGCATAATTCTTTTCATGACTCTTCAATTTCCTTGAAGAATATGCTACTGGATGACCTTCCTGCATAAGTACACACCCCAAGGCAAGAATGCTGGCATCAGTTACTACCTCGAACTCCTTATTGAGGTCAGGAAGTTTCAGAATAGGTGCTGATACCAAACATTGCTTCAATTGGTCGAAGCTATTTTGCTCGGGAGTTGACCATGTAATAGAAGTCTGCTTCTTTAGTAAGTCGGTAAGAGGTGCTGCAATCAAAGCATAGTTTTTGATAAAGACCCTATACCATCCTGTCAAGCCAAGAAAACTACGTATCTCTTTGACGGATACTGGTATTGGCCATTTAAGCACATCTCTGACTTTGGTTAGATCTACTGATATTCCTTCTGATGATACTATGAATCCTAGATATTCAATCTGACGTTTGAAAAATGCACACTTCTTCATTTTTGCATATAGCTTATGAGACCTCATTGTCTCAAGGACAATCCGAAGTTGAGATTCATGATCTTCTTCCTGTTTAGAATAGACTAAAGTATTATCGAAGAAGACAAGCACGAAATCATCAAGATATGGTCTAAAAATATCCTGCATTAATCTATTGAAGGTGGCAGGTGCATTTGTAAGCCCGAATGACATAACCAAGAATTCAAAGTGCCCATATCTTGTATTGAAGGCCGTTTTTGGAATATCTTCATCCTTGATCCTGATTTGATAGTAACCTGACCTGAGATCAATTTTGGAGAAGATCTTTGCACCTTGAAGGCGATCGAGAAGCTCATCTATTCTAGGAATAGGATACTTGTTCTTGACTGTTGATTGATTCAACCCACGGTAATCAATACATAGCCGAAGTGTCCCATCTTTCTTTTTCTGGAATAGAACTGGAGCTCCCCATGGTGAGTTGCTAGGCCGGATGTAACCTTGGTTTAACAGTTGCTTGAGTTGTTCCTTCAACTCAATAGCTTCCGGAATGGACATTCTATAAGGTCTCTTTGCAATTGGCGCAGCTCCAGGTATTAGCCTTATTTCATGATCAACTTCTCTTGGAGGTGGAAGTTCAGTTAATTCCTCAGGGAATACGTCAGCGTATTCTTTTAGCCAAGAGGGTCCCTCATGAGACTCTTGCTTTTGATCTAACTTGTTGAGTTTGATCATGTAAACAGGTAACCCTTTCCTAACCCCTTTTATGATCCGCGATACTTTGGCTAACTGGATTCTTGGCACTCCTGCTTCACCTTGAGTTGTAACAAACTCTCTTCCAGAGTTTCGAAAAGAAACTTGACCCTTTCCACAGTGAATGTGGGCGTCATTAGGCTTAAGCCAATCCATCCCGAGTAGAGACTCATGGATACCTAAATTCATGACTCTGAATTTGACTGAGGTTTTCTTTCCTCCCAGATAGAACTCCTCCTTAGCAGTTTGCCTGGTACAAGTTACCTCACGACTGTTTGCCAATTCCACAAGTAGGGTAGGTACTTCTACTGTGGCTATTCCTAATCTCTTAGCACACGCTGGTGAGATAAAGGAATGTGTACTGCCACAATCAATCAAGGTTTTGAAACCTTTACCTTGATAGTCCGACGGTGTTTGAATTACCGAGAACTGGCGATTCGGCCCCTTCTTGTGTAAAGCGGCATGGACCGTCGCTCTTTCGAATTCCGCTTCCATAGTCGGATCTTCCCCTTCTTCTGCATCACATCTTTGCCTATTGATAATGCAGGCAGCTCTTCCTCTTCCATGGGTGGCGGCTCCCTGACCGCGGCCTGCACCTTGACGGTATCCCTCGCTGAGCTTGGGACATTGCCTTTTGAAGTGACGGAGTTCGTTGCAGTGGAAACATCGGAGGTTTCGGCCATTACTGTGAGTAGGAACAAAGTTGTTGACGTTATTTGTCCTTGCTTTCTTCCTTTGTCCCTGATTGTGGCCTTGAACTCTCTTAACTTGGGGTCTGAATGCTCCTCTGTTCCAGTCGCTATAAGACCAATTCTTAATACCCCTTGGTTTAGCTTGCACTTCCTGAATTATAGGTGCCACTCGAATGAGTGCATCCTGAAGATCTGCTGGTCGCATAGATTCGAGACGGGTATTTACACATGGATTTAAGCCTGCGCAAAATTTGGACACCTGCTGTGTCGTGTCCATTTGTGGCGCATACTTTAAGAGTGAGACAAACTTAGAGTAGTATGCGTCAAGGGTGAGTCCTAATTGTTTTAGCTCATAGAACTCATTCATTTTCTGTGTACGATATGCAGGCGGCAAATATCTTCCTTGCACGGCTTGCTTTAACTTCTCCCAGGTAACGGACCCCTCTGAAATCCCTTGATCCCTGCACCATTGTTTCCACCATAGTATGGCTTCACCGGTGAGTTTTAATTTGGCGAGCATGGCCTGATTGGTAGGTGCAGTACCAGCTGCTTCGAAGTAGTCCTCCATAGATTCAATCTAAATCTCAGCATCCGACTGGACGAATCTGCCTCTCCCGTCAAACTCAGGTGGCTTTATCTGTTTGAGAAGGAACTTCTTCTCCTGGATCACAGTAGTACTTGATGTAGGGGGTGAATTTGGACCCTGTTCCTGGGGTTGTGCCTGGATAAAAGTTTTCTTAACATTATTGTATGATAATTGACATTAGCTTATCTTTAGTTTAGCTATCTCGTAAATCATGAAGCTACTTAACTTTTTGCAACAACCCTGATGCACAATCGGATATTGATAAAAGAAGTCCTTATTTATATTTACATGGGCGTAGCCTCCTACAACATCTCATGTGATGATAATCCAATCATTACATTTAGTTTGGGGAGAACAACATTGTATTGGATTTGTCTACAGGAACTGTGTAATAGTAGGGTTTTGGATCATGAATCTTTAGGAATCGATAATTCATCGGAAGCTCAGGATATCCTTTCCGCTGGAATCCATATTTCCCATGGCGGCCCAATACCTTAATCCTGTCAGCTGGGATTACACAGGTTACTTCCTCATATACATATAAGTTCAATTCAACCCTCCGACCTTGAATATACAGAGTCGAATTTACGTGAGCTTCCACAAAAATGAACAGCTTCACGACTTTCAAATCTTCCAACCACTTGATCCTCTTTAGGTTGGTTTGTAAATAAGCGAACCGGTGGGCAGCTATGTAGTAGATTCCTGAAGATCCAGTCCATCTTCGTTCTATATATAGAGGTGATGGGTTATAAATCTGCTCCAGGATGTTCATCATTTCAATTCTCTGCCTATAATGCGGAGAATGCATTGCAGTCATAAACATGATCCGGAACACCAAAAACTTGTTCCACGCTTCATAGTTCTGCAAGACAGTATTGAAGATGAGGAAATGTTTGGACAGTAACAATTTCTTTACTTCATTTTATTGAGATCTCACGAAAACAATTCCGTTGTTGGTCGGCTCTGATACCAACTGTAACGTGTCCACTAGAATCCTCTGGGACACGTCTTGGCAGTCCATCGGAAAGGCTGTCTAGAGAACTCCACCCGGCACTCCCTTGGAATGTTACGGGTTTTGCAATCTAGGTTTCCCCGCGTCTGCCACGTAGCGGAAGTGTCCTGGCCGTTTCCCACTTAGGATCGACCAGAATTAAGGTTTTCCTGTTTGGTCATTAACTAACAGCGGCTAGCGTCAGACCCGATTGAACTACTTTACGCAGAAACGTCCGGTCTGAAGCGGATTCATGCTGCACTTGGTTCAAGGAGAATGGGAAACGAGAGGGATGCAAGGCTCGACCTCTCTGCCATAAGGCATAGTCCCATTCCATTCCCCTAAAACAGCGTGAATCGGGTAATAGGTGATTCTAAGTCATCGTTCTCGTTATTTGTTCCGGCGATGATGATCATCCCTCTGTTCGTTGAAGATTTTTGAGAAAAGTTCCCAGCTAACCGGGACCACCCATCCATAGGACAGACCCATGGTCCATCCTCCGCACTTTCCTCGGTTTGTTTTAGTTATGTAATTACCTACCACATTAATTCGACATATATCAAACAGCTTCTTTGATTAACCCTGTTAAGCACTGGTTCCTTCACGTAATCTTATCACAGGACATAAAGAAAACAATGTCAAACAACTTCTTTTATTATCATTTTATCCTTTTATCTTTGAAATACAAGGAGTTCCGTCCGTAGGCTTGTCTATAATCCGCCCGAAGGCTATCCAGTAATCCACCAGGGATCACTATTCCAAGCTTTTGCCCGTAGACTAGTATGCGGGCCTCGAGATCCAATCCCGAGTCACGTTAGCCTCTTGTGCAGGACCCGGAAGGCGAGGGATTTACGGCCAGAGTCCCCCCTGGCACCCAAGCGTCCTCCTGCTCCAAGTAGAGCTCAACGGAAAGACCTCTCGCGGCGGGTTCGGTCCACGTTCCCGGCACGGTCAACAACCCCCTTGGTTAGGGTCAGGCAGGCAGTCGGGGGTAACTGAAGCTGCCTCTCCCTTCAGGCCTTCAACCTGAAGCATTTATATATCTTTCATCCTTTAATTCCTTGAACAAACAATGCAAACAGTGCTTTCAAAACTGTTACAAGCACAATCAATTCCAGTGGACGTTTAGTTGGCAAACTGTTAAGGAGTAACTCCTTCTCTCCGAATGCATCCCGCATTCGATCCGGAATCAATTGCAACTTGGCAAGATTCCTATCGTCCTTGGGTTAGGGTCATACCCAACTTAACCAATACCTTAGGTTTTATTAATAGTAGATTCCGGTGACCATGTCGCTTTAATTTATTGACTAATCATTTGCGCCAAGCAATTACTTAACTTCCCTTAACTTGGCAATTTTTCCCTAATGAGGGCGATGTAACAGGATGCCTACCCATCCCTTTTCAAGTTAAACTTACGCAAGAACCTGCCAACCTCATTCCAAGGAATGGCAAAACTTTCTTACGATCAACCCACAAGGCTATGCGACGTTGCATCTAGTTGCACAAGTGTCGCCTCCATTCCAAGAGATCATTTCACCTATTGAATGGCATTTTCTGGACACGAAATTATCTTCAGACGAGAAGCAGGGTTTAGGGCGTCTTTTTACCCATCCCATCCCTAATTTCACTAGATCGACAACGTTTAGTCCTAGGGTTCCAACTCAATTCGAGTTTCATCATTTTGAGCGATTGGTCCTTAAGGTAGGAATCCTAGATTATTGTTTGCATGAGCATCCAACTAGCTCAACATTTTGGGAATGTGGTTAGGACTAATTAGGCTTGAAGGTTTCGACTTAGCAACAATTGGAAAACTTGGCCGAATCCTTAACTTGCTAATCCCTAATTAGTGTTTGGGGTATCTATCGTATTGACTGATTCATGCGTATACGAAATCCTTTGTGGCTAGGTGATTTGGGTAATTCACTATGCTTGTCTCGCGACAAGGATGAATCCTTCCTAGAGATAATAACTAGATCTAAAGAAGAAAAATGGCCTCGACTACCACAATACATGTAAACATGCGACTCACTCTATTATTGGTAAGTAAAAAACACATGATAAGTTGGATACCAACTTCCTTAGGACCTACTAGGCCTTACTTCAAATAATCATGTCTACTACCTTATTATCTACACCTTAGAATCTCAGGCTTTGTTTGAATCCTGCAACCTTTCCTACGGCAACACTTGATGAATGAATTTTTATGCACGATGAAAGTGCAACATGCAACCCTTACATAACTACAACGTAGTTAAATGAGATTATTGTAGAGTTAGTGTTGGTATATTCTTTCTTGCAAGCACATGCCACGTGCCAATCCCTAGATTCAATTTTTGATACGCCGTCATTACTTTTCGGATAACCTCCTACGGGTGTTAATAGCTTTTCCCCATGAACCATTACAATAAAGATTTTTCCTCAATTGCCTTTTTAATTCGGCTTGGTAAATTTAAACATGCATAGGTACCTTCTATTCCGTGAGAGTTATCGTACCTAATGCATTACTTTTGCGTAGAATCAAAAAATCATAAAAACCTGGGTCTGTGGGCTCGGGGAGATATCCACTTGACTGCTTGGAGATGAACCTCCCGCAGGCGCGCCTTGCAACTTCTTGGGAGCCATTGTAGTCGTGGTTACGGACTCCGCAGATTCCCTCAATCCTTTGCTCTTGCTTTTTGAGACGGCTAGGAGGTCGATACCTTCTCCCCGCTTGGGAATAGGAGTTTCCCTAACCCGGATTTAAAACCGAGAAGCCGCATAGGATCAAGGCCTATGTCCTTAAACCTTAGAAGCTTCTTAAAGAAGCTTCTAGGCAGCAACGACGACGAGAAGGGGATCCCAATGATTGGGAAGAGGGACGTGGTCAAGGCGACGATGGCGGCGGACTGTGGTGGCCTGGCGGACTATGGCGGCGGACTGTGGCGACCTGGCGGACTGTGGCGGCGATGGCAGCCCTGGTCTCCCTCCTTTCCCCAACACGGCGTGGCAGCAGCGTCCGTTTCCTCCCTTTAACTTCTCTCCTTAAAGGGAGTACATATAGGCAAGGGGGGGGAAGAGAAGGCCTCCACACACGTGGCCCCTTGCATGGGTTCCCCCCCTCCCATGCAGGCCACGACTCCTCCATGGCCCATCCCCCCACACTCCCTCTTCTCCAGCCATGCATCGGCTGGGGAAAAGGGATTAAAGTAAAAAAAATTTGCTTTAATAATAACTATTTTGCCCCTCCCAAGAGGGTGTTTACGCGGGAATTTCGGTTTTGAACCCTCGGCTCGCTTTTGCCAATGCGAATGGTCTCGATTTCTCACGTGCAGGCTACACATTAGACTGCCGGTAAATCCAATATGTGGGATAACCTTTGTACAAAGTTTACGCAGTGTGCGGAAAGTCAATGTTCACGGGTGGAAATATTACACTTGGATCACAGTAAACTAAAATTTAAAGTACTCAGAAGTTCAAAAAAGGTATGTATTCGCTTTTTATAAAGTTTTTTTACAAGGATTCCACTATCTCAAGGATATGTGGAGAAGCACATTGTTTACATGTCATGGATTGCTCACTACGAGTCCTGACTTTTCTATTATCTAACTTGAAATAGAAGTTGTAGAGGGGCTCACTGGACATTAATTGGATTTCTTGTCTCAGAAAATAAATGGGCCAATGACTCTCTGTGCTGACTATGAAAGGATTATGACCACTCCACAAGATTACCACATCTACGAGCGTTGTATGTGTGTCATCTCGGATATCTTGATCCAAGCTGATCCACTCCCCTCGCAAAAGTCGCCATCTTCTATATCGAAAGCGAACGCACAGAGTTTGTCTAGCAATGAAATACCTGTAATAAAAACAAAAATAATGGTAAGTGAATGCGACTAACATAACAATTCATCTAAGCGAGACCTATGTCAATTAAATCAAGGTATGCAAAGTAGTAAAAAAGTTTTACCTGAATGTAATATCAGATTGGTTGACCCTGCACTCAATCGTCTCATCAAAATGTGTTCTTTTGACTTGCCAAGACTCACCCAATAGCTGACTCATCCATTCCTCCGATGGACACTTGCATTGATAAGTAATCTTTGTTTTCTTCAAAACATCACATGAACCAAACAAATGTGCAAACAATGAGAATGGAATAAACCAACTAAGATGCACATCTTTGGAGCCTGTGGTGGGTTTCATAGCACTATTGATGTCAGATTTTATCTTCGACTTGCAAGCTCCTGACAACTCCAAGCTACCAATGAACCATTCACCACTAGACAGTGGCGGCAATGGGACATGCTGCAATCTCTGGCTTTCTACCACATACAATGAATTATAAAAAAAGATATTTTGAGTGGCAAGTTGACTTGTAGAGGTACTATCATAGATCAAAGAACATATCTCTTCATGCCAAACATGTATCTTGCCGCTTAAACATTCCACATTCTGCCATTCATGCAAAGTCGATGGATATAGAGCTGTCAATCAAACAAGACTGAATTAGAATACTGCAAAGACTTTTAAAAACAACTCTGATACAAAAGAATAATCAATGATAAAATTTAACAACTTACTATTTTGTTTATAATTTGCAATGTTGTTCTCGTCGTGTACAAAGATTTGTTTATGCGTATAAACATGTTGAATCAACACTTCTGTCACTGCACTTGTTCCATTAAATACTTTTCTGAACTCTAGAGTTCTACCTTTCCAATGTTTGCTAGGGTTTGCAACATCCTTGCGCTTGACCTTGAAACTCCCTCGAGTACTTGGGTGCATCAAAATACAATCCAACTTATAATACTTATCACAAATCCAATTACCACCATTATCTTTCCTGTTGAAGACCTCCACTGCAAGTATGCTACTGATATTTTTTCTCCGTGAAGACATCTGTAACAACCAAATACAAAAGTTACCTATCAACATGTGTATAATTTGCAAATGTTCTCTCCAAATGAAATTAAATTTAAATGGATCAATTTAAAAAAGAAACATTGTACCTGTAATTTCTTTCACAAAGATCCCTAGATATGTTGAACAAGAAGTTGACTTATAGCAAGACCATTGTTCCTTCACTGACAGATTCTTGCAGTACAAAAACAAAAGAAATCTTGGGTCAACGCATACATATAACTTATATAGGCTTTGTCCAAATGCGTTGAAATTTAACCATGGAATAGCAGTAAAAAATGGTAGAAGTTGAGTTCTTAATAAATCATTGTTCTTCACCCTCGGAGATTCTTGGAGTAAAAAAACAAAGGAAAGATTAGTATGCATGTAACTTGTATACATTTTGTCTAAACGAGTTAAAATTTAACAGTGGAGTAACAAAAAAACAAGACAATATACCTGTAACTTTGTTTACAGAGAAACTCTAAGATGTTGAAGAAGAAGTTGAGTGTTCAAAATATCACTATTCTTGATTGTAAGAGACTCCTAGAGCATCAAAACAAAAGAAATTACATGTCAGAGAATACACATAACTTGCACAGGTTTTCTCCAAACGAGATAAAACTTTACCATAGAACATCTATGGAAGAGAAAAATATACCTGTAGAATTTCGTGAAGAGAATCTTAGGGCTTTGGTAAAACAAGCTCTGCTCTCATAAAACACATGAAACTCTCTCTGTGCTTGTGCAAAGCAAATGAAATTTTATAGGGTTACAGACAGGGCAAGCAACAGTGAGGCTGTAAAATTTCGTTAGGAAAGAAGAAGCGGGGAAAGAGATATGACAAATTTGAGTTTCGCCTAAGAAAGAGGGGGAAACTGAAAAGGGGAGAAAAGAAAAGTCAAACATAAAAAATAAGAAAATGAAAATTCGAGGCACAAACTTCCAAGAAGTGACAGCATTGTAGTCCCCACATTTTCCATTATTTTATTGCTAAGGGAAGATTTGGTCCAAGATATGGCTAGAAGATTCATGTTACATGAATCTGGAATCCCAGCTCTCTCATTGGTTAGGCCTATATTTTTTTATTCACTCCTTAAGGGGAAAAAAAGAGAGTCCATATTTCTCCTAATGAGAAGTGTGCCAAGGTTTGGTGTTTGTGCAGTAGTGCTAGGTAAAGATGTGATAGGTGTCCCAGACATCACACTGAAAACCTCCTCTACAGTGGGAGGGCGACCAAGATAAATGGTCATCTCCCCCATGAATTGCTCCTTGTTTGGAAAACCTCCAAAAAAGCTACTAACACCTCTAGAAAACTCTGCTAAGGTATTGTTCATGCGTTCCAACTCAGGATCAGTGCTGGAGGATCTAGGATTCCATATCTACACAAGAAAAATCATATTACCCTGTGCAAATAAAACATATTACATCCTGTATCTATATCTGCGTCTCTATGTGCGTCTGTCACAGTGCATCTATTTCCACGTCTATACATGTGTCTACACTGTCATCTGGACGCGCTGACAGATGCGCACAGTTGGACCATTTCTTTTCAAACTTGGTTAAAAAACGTGCAAAAAAACCTCCATAGATGACTGATTATAGCATGTAAAGAGAGAGAAGAGAGAGACAAACAGACAGAGAAAGCAAACAAGATTGAGAGGCAAAAGAAGAACTCACCTTCTTTGCTTGTTTCAACGGGTGGTGGCTAGGTTGCAAGCTCCTTGTCCTCCTTCTCCCTTCACTTGTGTTAACCCTCAAATGAACGAAGGTGGAAAATCCAAAAAAGATAAAGTAAAAGACAAAGACAAAGGCCAAGGCAAAGAGAAACGGAAGACAAAGACGCACAAGGAGAAGAGTCCTAAATAAGGGAGAAAGGCACACAAGGAAAAGCGCAAGTCAAAACTTTTATGCAATAGCGCAAATGCATCATGGTTTAATTCAAGGAGTGTCGGGCTCTCACCCGTGTAATTTGTAAATGTAGACGGGTGGTGGAAAGGAAGCTAGGAAGATAGAAGGACAATGGGAAAAAGGGGCCTAGGCCGGCCATGTAAAAAAGGGGAAAAGGAGATGACCGCCCAAAAGGGATTTAGGGTTCTATATATAAAGTTGAAAAGTGAATGAGAAACTCATTCTTGTGTGTGGCCAAAAGTAGCTCTCCTCTTCTTCTTCTTCTTCTTGTTCTTGCTTGCTTGAGCTTGTGCTTGAGAGAGAGAGTGTGAGAGTGTGAGGGAGTGAGTGTGTGAGGGTGAGGGACTCCTCTCTTCTCTTCTCTTGCTCGCGGCAATGGAGCTTGGAGTGTGGAGCTTGGGGATGGAGCTTGCTTGAAGCTTGCACTTGGATCGTGGAGCTACCGAAGTGCATGAGAGAGGAGGTAACTCAATCGGCATGGAGGTAAGCTCACTACACCCGTAGATATGGATGGTGCGCCGGCTATGTGAGAGGTAGCCATTAGTGCTCGGCTTGGAACGCTTTAACAATAAGCGGTCCGTGGGTCTTGGCGGTTGAGCGTGAGATCCCACATTTTGGTTCCGTTGCCAGGACCAACAGATTCAAGCCTTGAGCGCTTGCGCGCTTCGAATCGAGCATTGGAGTAGGGTTTGCCCCGAACCAGTGCTTGAGGTAGATAGGTAGGAAGCGAGGGAGTTTGAAGATGTATTCAATCTCCTTGGCAAGTAGGTTTCTGGTTTTTTGGATTTGGAAAAGCATGTTGGAGTAGTGTAGGTGATTGCTTTGTGATTTGTATACATTTAGGATAGAAAAAAACAAAGAAAAAGAAGCAAACAGTAGGGTTTTCTATTGTTGTATAACAAGCTAAAACAGGGAAATAGGGACACAGTTCCTTGGAGTGCCATTTGATTTGAGCACCATAGTGATTCCAGGCATGTCTGGCATTTTCTTGTAGTGTTTTGTACCTATTTGGAAGGCGCTGGATCACTACAACAGAAATAAGGCATAGACGCGCATGTTAGACGTGCAAAGTCGGGCGCGTCTATCACAGCATCTATATATACGTGTAAACGTGCGTGTAAATAGACGCGCACTTTGCATCTATATATCCATGCAAATAGACGCGCTTATACACGCGCAAATAGACGCTCCTGTCAAAATTCAAATCATACTAAATCATTTCTTTTCAAACTACGCCTTTTCTTTCCTACGTTTTTTGCGGTTCTGAAGCTTGAGTTTAGCCGACATGCAGTCTCTTCATGCCTCACCTAGTCTTTTCATGCCTCACCTCCTCATGACTCACCTCTTCTTTCATTTTAAACACACAAGAAGGAAAAAAGGAAAGCCAAGGAGAGGAAGAAAGAGAGAACAAGAAGAAGCAGCAAGCAAGCAAACATCAAGGAAGGGTAACTTACCAAGGAGAGGAAGAAGGAGAAGGAAGAAGCGCCACCACCCGCCACACCAAACACCCAAGGTGAGTCTCTCCCTCTCTCTCTCTCTCTTTCTTTCTATCTTCCTCTCTCTACTCTGTTTGTGTATTTAAGATTTATGATTCCATTATGTATTACATTTTATGGCGGTCGTGTGCTAAAATCAGCCAACCAAGCGCGTCTGATAGCGCGTCTAAATCTCAGTGTAGACGCAGATATAGATGCAGAAAACGTTTCTCTAGGGTGCGTCTTTGAGCGCATGTGCGGGTGCGTGTGCTCTGCAGTGTACACGCGAGGATACACGCGCTGACAGATGCCGCCACAGACGCGGGTATAGACGCGCACAGAGACGCAGGTATAGACGTTGTATGTAATATAAACGCTGTATGTAATATGTTTTATCTACACAAGGTAATATGATTTTTCTTGTGTAGATGTGGAATCCTAGATCCTCCAGCACCCCATTCAACAAAAAGCAATTCATGGGGGAGATGACCAATTATCTTGGTCGCCCTCCCACTGCAGATGAGGTTTTCAGTGTGATGTCTGGGACACCTATCACATCTTTGCCTACACAAGGATCAGCTGAGGTACATGGATCGGCCGAAGAACGTACATCTACAGAGGCACGTGTATCGAGTGAGGTAGAGGGTAGTGCACATTGAGGGAGAAGGGAGAGTGGTGTGGGAGGATGAGGTTGAGGGCTTTGTGGGGGTTGCCTAGGTGATGGCTCTCGATCACCCTCACCGGAAAATGAGAGAGGTGAGCCTCCACAAATATACTACTCTATCACTAATGTTGGTGGTATCTTGCATGACTTCAAGGGGAGGAAAGTGATAGCCTACTTGAGGAGTGTTGTGCATGCCACATACAAAGATTGCATGATTCCCTTCAAGCACCAAAAAAATGGTTTGTGGCAAGAGGTGCTGCGGGTACTACATAAAAGGTACCCTAATCCCGAGAATTCACGATTCTCAGATGATTGGGGACGATCAAAGGTGAGAGACGCGCTTCATAACAAGAGGTCTCACCTTATGACGTGTGCCAAGGAGTCATTGCAGAGACAAGAGCAAGGGCACCCTCGATATGGCCAACCACCCAATTGCCACCGCAAGGAGTGGAAAGAGGCCAAGAAGAGAGCAACGGAGAAAATGACAAGTCGCCAGCATGCAGAGGCGCGATGTATCCAGATGGCAACCATGGGATCGTCGCATTATGGATCAGGTGGCAGGGAGTCATGGGAGGCTGAGTTTGTAAGTATTATTTGATTTCTTTTTTTAAATTAAATTTTGTAATTTGTTTCACTTCATTATGTAGTGTGTTTTAATATTTTGTATGTTCAAATTGTTTTGTAGTTCCATATCATTGATAGGATGCCTACTTCTAGAGAGGTAGGCTACCATCGAGGTTATAACCGGGCGTCCACTTGGCAGCATTTCTATGAGCAGGGACTCATCACGGAGGAGCAATATAATCGCACTATGAGGATTCCACCACCAAAAGAGGTATGTTTTATTTTTTACATGAAAAGTATAGATCAATATTATTTATTGTTTGTAATGGTATTTATATACTTTAATCCTTTGTGTAGGCGAACCCTGATGCAGTTGAGGATAGCAAAGGGGGGACTAGCAGTAGCGGTGGCAGCAACGGCAACGGCACAAGCAGCGGTCGTGGTAGTGATGATGATGCCTCTTCTGAGGAGATATAGAGGAGCCCCATGCATGCATGCCTCCCCTTGGCTTGTAATTTTCATTTTTGATATGTATTACTTTCAGCTAGTGCTTGCGACCATGACCATGCTTGAGGTCACAAGCACTAGAACTCATAATGTAAAAATATTTTATATCTATATATATGAAATTTCGTGTGCTACATACATTTTTTTGTTTTCAGTATCCAATCTTCGAAATAATCTCTCTGTTTTTCCTAAGTATACAATTTGATGTTGATGGGGGGAAAAAAAACCAGAGAGCATGTGGCCTGCACATGCTCTCTGGTTTTTTTTTATACCTCTGTTTTGTGCATCTATCAGCGTGTCTAAATTGCAGGATAAATGCACGTCTATTATCGTAAAAAACTTTCAAAGTTAACGCGGTTTTAGACGCGTAGATACACGCGTCTATAGATGCACAATATGAATATATCCACTTTTTTATAGCGCGTTTATATCTTTGTCTATAGGCGCATCTAACTGTGCATCTACTTCTGCATATAAGCGCGCTTTTAGACGCGATTTTGTAGACGCAAAAATAGATGCATTAATAAACGCGCCCGACTTTTTTTTCACAATTCAAATATTGCGTCTACAAGTGCGTCTATGGAGCCTTTTTGTTGTAGTGGATGATTCGGTGGAGTAAATGTTGACCTAAAGACATCGCACACAACTCGCGGGCCGCCGTCCGCGCCGTCGGACTAGGCCGTCCAAGTCCCAGAATCAGACCAGTCCAGAATCGGACCAAGCTGTCCAAGTCCCATAATCGGACCAGTCCAGAATCAGACGCTCGGACAACCGTTCGATCGGACCATCCCGTCCGATTGGACCACTCAGACCAACCCGTCCGATTTTGGAAATCGGACCACTCGGAGACTCGAGCTCGGACCACTCGGACCATCCTGTCCGATCGGACGCTCATCCGATCGAGGCAATCAGACCACCCTATCCGATCCGATTCCCAGAATCGGACATGACCAAGACAGACCACTGGGCCGATCGGACCATACTGAATCAGATGTCCGATTCTGATAATCGGACTCCTGAAAATCGGACGTCTGAGAATCGGACAAAAAACTGTCAAAATCGGATAGGTAACTAGAATACAAATTTTGACACATCTAAACCCCGAAATTGCTCCCAAAGGCTACGTAGAGCCAAAGGCACATCACAGGTCCATCAGTGGGCTGAAACTTAGAGCAAGTAGTTCAAAATTTGGCTATAAACGGTCCTCCAAATCTCGCATGGTGTTTACCGTAATGGCCCTGCAGGCCGGGGGGGTCTGCCCCCTAGACCCCCGCAGAGGGGGCTCTGCCCACTCCGCACCTCCCCCAAGTAGGTTGGAGAGAAAATGCGCGCCGTGACAATGTTAGATATGATCAGTGCCCCACCCTCATTAGGTTCTACCAATGATCCATGGTGCTCAAAGTTGTAAGGCCCCCATTATGAGGAGAAGGCAAATGTGAGCCCAGACATTGGTTGAGTCCTGACTTGTATATCAGATGAGGTCTATGTGACCGGATGGCAAAAAGGTGACCGTTGTGGGTCTAATCTTTGGGTTAGACGGAGTGGTTAAGCTAGTAGCAACTCGAGGCGCATTGCATTGAGTTGCGGGGTAAGGGAGTTAAAAGGGGCCCCTATTGTGGGCCCCAATGGTAAAGGGAATATTCCTTGGAATATTCCCTGGCCGAGTACTGGAGGCTTATATGGTAGGTTGGTCAGGCCAACCTCATGGCCTTCGCAGGCTATAAAAGCTAAACCCCTTCACAGCCACCCCATCGATCACTCATCTTTCACCCAGTCAGAGTTGTTGTTCCAGCTAGCCTTAAGCTCTTCACCTATCTTATGTCTAGATCGCCATCTAAGCTTCAGACAGTGGAAGCGCATGGGTGGACAGAGCCATCTTTGTATCAGTTGTTTGAAGTTAAAGAATTTACTCATTCTCCTCTTATCTGTTTTGTACTCTCTATCTCTTTCTTAGATTCTGTTCGCTGCGCCGTGTAATATTTTACAGACAGGTCCTCCAAATTGGACCCCTAGTGTAGTAATGGCTCTACACGAGCATGGATTCTCACTTGCAAAAGAGCAACCAAAAGCCCATACCCGATTAGAGAGAAACAGAGACCCTAGAACATCAATGGGCCAATCTAGCCATCAAGGGCAAAAAGGCCACACCACAAGAACACAAAGACATTGTGTTCAGACCATGACTAGTCAGAGCAAAATGCAACATCAGCAAGCTACAAATGCCAAGATGACTAGACATGACACTCTTGATGATAGATGTACCTTGAGCAGCGCTACACAAACAACCCAAGACCTCAGTAGAGAATCCACATCTGATTGTGCAGTTAGGGACTCAAAGGCATCTGTTAGAAGGCTTAGATTTACAAGCCAGGACCTAGAAGATGAAGACATAGTACCACCTGCTTATCTTAGAGTCAAATTCACCGCAAAAAGAGAGCATACTATCGATGCTCTGATTGATGAAGGAGTAGCTTTTAACATCTTGACCTATGAATCATGGACCCTACTAGGCCAACCAGAGCTCACACCGACTAGTGCAACTCTTAGCCCTTATGGGGGACACACACAAGTGCACTCATAGGGAAGTGCAAAATCCTTGCGACAATTGAAACGGAAAGCTTGCCTATCCTATTTCATGTTCCTCCAAATAGTGCTATCTGCGGGAAAGAAACCCTCCTACGAAGACCCTTCAAAAGGGCGACCAAGTGTGAGGCCGACTATGTAGCACAGAGGATACACCTGACACTACCGGGTGTGAGGATAGTCACAACCTTTAGCAAGGGTGACCTCATCAAACCTCGAGGGAAAGGCAAGCAAGGTGCTGACATAACAGTCAAGCTTGCTGACGAGAGCAAGGACTTGTTGGAAGAGTTAATACAAGCACAGGTTGAACAATGAGAACCGGTGAGTGAGGCCATGCTTGAAACAAGAAGGTTAGGAGACAACGCCAAGGACAGGCTGTGGATTTACAAATATCGTAGAAAACCCCAAAAGAAACCCAAGCCTTATAGATGAAGGCATCGATGGAGGGTCAGCACAACGCCGCGATGGATATCCAAAGCGTTGCTATGTGCTCAAGGGTATTATGCAGGGAACCAATGGATTTGGATGCCAAAACCCCCGGCTATACCTCCTCTGTCGATTGAAGGCCAGTTCGTATCACGAGCAAAGAAGTGTAGGAGGAGACCGAAATGAAAGACCAAGTCTCGAGTCAAAAACATTGGAGTGACCGAGCCCCTCACGATCGAGGTCAAGAAACCAAATGAGACTAATCGGAGGGTAGATCCTCAGCCTAGCGTGCTTGACAAGTAGATATTAGATATAATCGTTGAGGATATACGAAAGCCACCAGTGCCCAGGGGGCCTTTGATTCCCCAAGAGGATAAGGAGCACTAGAGGCACCATACTTGTGAGATGGCTAATTGCTCAACAAAACAAATGGCACAATCATCTGATAGCCTTGAGCAAATCATTCAGCCAGTGCTAAGTCCACCTAAGAGTCCTAGATCTCCTACGCCCTCTTTGGCCAAACAGACACAGGAAGCACAACAGCAGTCGTCAAGGGTGGCTGCTCAATCCCAATCTCCATCTCCATCTAAGCTTCCAAATGTTCAAGAGGTGGGACATGACACCATCTATAGCTCTCAGCCCAAGGATATGCCTATGCAACCTAAGGTGACTAGATCAACTCATTCTCGATCTACACAGGTGAATGTTCAAATGGAAACAAAAGACACGACCACTTCCGATTACCCTAGGGACTTGACACTGCAATCCACCAAGAGTAGCCAGCCCAGTGGATTAGCTACTACTACTTCCAAACAAGGATCAGAGCAGTCACAACCCTTGGTCGTGACAATGCCCCTTGTGGAATGTGTCCTTAGTAGTTCACCTAGGGAGGAGGTGCCGCAACTAGTGTCCTTAACAACTCCAACACTTTCAAAGCACCTAAAGCCTAGGCTTGACGAGAAATCTCTCAAAGATGTGACCAAGGAGATGGTGCATCTGACCAACCAACCTAGCAAGGCTGTCCAACAGGTCGGAGCTACGTCCCATGAGGACACACCAGAGAAGGGGAAAGTTAAGGCCCAACCAAGCACATCAACGGCTGACCTAGTTCAGGGTCTTGAGTCATTAAGTTATGCACCTTCACTGACCAAGAAGAAAAGGAGAAAACAAAGAAAACAACAATAGCCTACATGTGGTTGTGGACCCCAAGAGCATTGAGACGAAGAGCGCTGGAGAGCTAGGGAATAAAGCATCAAATTCGTCCACCAATGAACCCATTGATGTCTCTCCTAAGCGGTGAAACCTCAGACACATCCGTATGCTCTGAAAAATCAAAGCAGCTGTTGCCATCAACAGTTGCTTTCAACACTGAATCCACTGACAATAGAACTCACATCGACCAATCAAGAATGGATACAATGCTATCACAATAGGGTGACAAATCTATACCAGTCACATCCAAGAAGAACCATGACAAAATAGCAGCAAAACCTCAGGAGAAACGTGAGAACCCCAAGAGCATAAGAAATCCTAGCATTGGCCAAACTTGCACATCTAGGTCTGAGCCCTCGGCTACACTAAAACCCAAGCAAACTCCTAGAACCTAGGGTGACATAGCAACTGAGCAAGCCCTTGTTGAATATAGAACTGTCACAGAATGCTTAACTGAGTGGGATACTAAGATCAAAGTGTTTACACGTGTCTACGTCCTTGCAGACATGGGCACATTCCCTAAGGAGCAGCTTGAAGAATACTTGCCATTTCCCTTATATTGGGAAGAGCAAGAACATCTTGACGAGCACTATAACAAGTTCTTACATGAACATATGTGACTCATCTCTGACGAGGAGGCTGACGAACTGTGCTTAACAGTCACGTTCAATGAAGTGCTCTGCCGACCAAATCTCATAGACATAGAGCAACTAAAGCGACTGTCAGTAGGCCAGAGTCAATTTGAGCAGCGGTGGTGCGAACACCGCATTGCAATGGCCGAACTAGGGGCTCAGATTATGACAGTCTCTAAGGAGCGATTGGCCAAATGGCGATCTCAAAGAGACCCAACCTATGTGGCACCAACCTCCCTTCGAGTGCTGATTGCCATTTGGGGTATGGACTTGGCTAAACCTAGCCAAGAAAACTCTCTATTTGATAAGGTTCTCACTGAAGAGGAGTTACATGTTGCCAGCAGACTCGGACAAGGGTCCATGGTGCTCGATGTGGCAAAATATCTATCGGTACTAAGTAAGCTGCCACGAGTGCTGGATGCGTGTGTCACTCTCCAGTACAACCCCGAGTTCTACAATTGGTTCTTATCCTCATGAACTGACATGGATTCATAAATATGTATATAAATAAACACGGATTTTTGTGTCACCGTGTATAAACAATATCAACACTCACAAGTAATGATAGTCAAGCGTAGGGAGAAGAGTTGGGTCTGACAGGCTAAGCTCCTCAAGTCCTCCTCTCATCATGCATTTAAAAGCCGTGTGACCATCCCCACCTCTAAGTGAAGGGAATGCCACACACATTACCGCATAGGAAGCCTTGACCAACAACTCTGATAGTGTAGATAGGGTATAGTCCCTTTCTATACACCTTCTTCCCTTTCTGGTCTATCCATGACCGCCAGTCGACGTAACTCGGCGTGAACCAAGATCTGCGAATGGCAGGAGGCTAAATATACATCACGGGGGCCATCCCTCTACAACAACACTGTATGCCCCACACCTCCCCTTCTCGTCCTATGCGCTTGATAACCTGCACTATAATCCCTTACATATGAATGGTCTTATCTTGTGACAAATCCTAACCCTTGATTCGCATCTTACAGGCCCCCCGCGAGGAAAACATGGAGAACCAAGGGCAGCTAGCTTGCAAGGACGCTCTCCGCAGTCGATGGGAACATGTAGCATACGCCCCTCCGCCGATGCGCTACGTGCCCACTCTTAAAACGTACGCCGAAGGCCGAAGAATCTGCGGGCCAGGGGAGCGGACGCTCAAGGAGGCGCACACAATGTGGCAACACCAGTGGCACAAACCCCCAACGTACCCTCTGGCACGAAATGCTCAAGGGCAGAAAGGGCAGCTCGGGAGAGGGAAGAATTCAATGAACGATTTAAAGGCATTTTGGAAACGATGGCAGCCCAAGACTACAATATTCATGTCCTGGCGAACATGTTCCCTGCCCAACCCCATGGGAGCCCCACACCAGCAGAGCCCCAATCGCCCGACTGCCCAGACTCACCCCACCTCGTACAAATAGAGTAGCCCCATGTTGTATAAAGGCTTATTAAAAGCTACCTGGCCAGGACTCTTTGTCTTTAAATGGTTAAGTGTTGACATGTTCTCGAATTGTACGAACTTTTTATATCTGCATTTAATATATTTCATGTCTTTAGCAAAAGAAAAAGATAATCAAGTGCAAGTGATAAATATCTAAGTCAACACCATAAAATTCAGATAAGTGATGTCTCCTTGCGTTGCACTGGTTTATTATAGTTGCGGCATATACCATGCATATACTCTCATGAAGTGACAAGTGGATACAGGATGATACAGGTCTTTGTGCGAAAGTGTTCAATGCCCCATCATATTCATGGGCTACGCTCTCTTTCTGGGTCAAGCTCTATAGTTGGCTCACGGTAGTCGTTACCTCAATTGTACCAACATCGCGTGTATCGCAAGGAGGTTTGGAATATCTCAAGTGTATCTCCCCATCTCAACAACTGCTTCTCTAACAACGAGGCTAGGGCGCAATCATCATTGTAATATCTATTTCTTCAGCCTTCAAAGCTTGACATTTTCCAACCCACTGAAAGGCTGATAGCCTCAACATATTGCAATGGTTGTACTCAGGCAAGTCAAATTTTTTTATTTAAAAAAAAAGAGAAGAGAAAGAAAGAAAGCAAGAAAAAAGCACAAGAAAAAGAAACAAAAAATTAAACAAAAAAAGAGAAAAAAAGAGAGAAAAGAAATGAACGAAAAGACGCATCCACAATCAGAGCAGAGCACCTAGGGGTCCTCAAATTAGGTACGTCCAGTGACCTTGATCGACTGGCTCCGTCCCTAGTCCCCTAGCCCTTTAGCATCACCCACAATTGTTCAGGGCACATCAAGGGCAGGACACACCTAGGGAGCTTGTCTCGCCTATGGTTAGACCTGTCACCCTGACCCACTTGCACAATTTCCTCTTGCACTCTGCCTTAATACCATTGCAATCAATTGTGGTAAGCACCGCACGATTGGCCATGAAATGTACACCGTCCTCATCAAGCAAGTCCAATAGCTTCCAGCTACCAAAAGTGCGGTGTCTCTGTATTCAATTATGCTACGTCGTGCAGTCACAATGCAAAGGATGTCTCATATACCTTCACGTGTACTTCTCAACATGGACAACTTTGCTTCATCAACACATTGTTACGAGAAACTAGCCCGCGGTCTTCTAACTACGTAATATCTAAGTATGCACGAGCACTCACATAATATCTGCACCGAAGTATATACACAGTTTGGGTCGTCAAGTGTAGGACAATACTCTCCGCTTGCTTAGAGTTCGACCTGTCTCCCAAACTAATCAGAATATGTCTTGTGCACGATAAAAAGACTAGCACTACCCCTTAGGGAGAGACCACATGAGAGGTTTTCAATTGCAGGTATTGAAGACTCCAACGAAGGTGTCATTTGCTCTTCATCAACACTCAACTCTGAATTCCTATCCTTATCACCCTGTAAGCCTGGCAAAAATCAGCATGTACAGAATCCCCAACAAACCGCCACTTGTACTCCATCAGTGCAAACCCCCCAAAAAACAGCCCTACCACCAACTCCCATTGCCCTACCTCATAAGCGTAGTCGATCTCCTCTACCACCGTTACCATGCTCAGTAACACATACCACTCCATCCAAATCTGTAGACCCCTCTATAACCACTCCTCTCTCGATAGCTTTTGGCTCAGCTTTTATTATTGCGATTAGTCTAGCAGCATAACTTGCTCAGGTCACAGTAGCAGACTTATATCTATTCATGGTGTCATCCTTCTTTGTGGACATTGTAATTAGAAATGGTACTTGGTATTATATGTAAACTTAGCTTTTTAGCAACATAGCCAAGTTTAAAGAAGCAAAGATAAAGCTACAAGAGTGGCAATGAGTTTGAAGGAAACTATCATTATTTGGAGGAGGAGTTGCCTTGTATTCATTGAAAAGTGGACCACTTAGAGAGCATCCAAATTTGAAATGCAAGAACAAGCACGTGAGAGACTAGAGAAGACAACCCTTGAGACTCAAGCCTAGAAGAGATAATCAACTTCAAGCCTTAACACCTATAGTCCATAACATTTATTTTGAGAGCATGTTAGACCATTAATCTTTTACTACAAGAGCCAAATCATTTTTATCTTTTATCATAAAAATGTTAAAATATGTGTTCTTCTATCATACATAAGATTGGAATGATTTTAATGTACTCATTATAATAAGGGTGATATTGAAGCTCTATAATGCCTATGATGGTTCATCTTGCCTTCTTTGGAAACTTATTGAAAGTGGAAACATTTACATTACTCCATACGATGACAAAGTACATGTGAGAGTTTTGTTTTGTTGTGATGGAATATGGTGCACCTTTTTTTCAAATTTAAAGGTCAATGCTAAGGTATGAAGAAAATTTGGTGCCTTTGAGACTTCATGTGGAACAATCTTTTGATCATACAATGAATAGTCATTTCCTTTAGATGCATACAATGCTCTATACCTCATGTGGCAAATGTGATATATATCATGTGGTGATGTCTAGCTACTAGTTGGCTTAGTGAGTTGTTGCCATGTCCGAAATTTCTTTTGGTTCAACTCTTAAAAAAGAGAAAGATTAGTATCTTGAATTAAGAGAGCGATGACTCTTTACTTGAGGGATTGATTGCATGAAGAATATTGTGAGAATCAAGAACAACCTACTAGTTCTAGGTGTTTTGACTTGAGAATGTTCTTACATGCTTACAAAACCTAAGAAAAGGAAGATATCATCTAGAGTTTGAGTTGAGTCTAATAACATTAGATTCGGTGATAGAAGGATCCTCATTGGATAGAAATATTTAAGACTACTTCTTGGAGGAGAGTTCAATTATCTATGTTGGTGGCTTAGGGTTGTAGCACTTGTCAGATATCCTCACAACTTGAAAAGGGATTTTGAGGGAGGTGAGATGTCTATAAGAGTACTCCACCATTGGGCAAAGGGAAATTAAGGCATAGGAAAGTTGCTTCTTTGTAGTTTGATATGAAGATTGTTTCCCCTTGAGCATGTAGTTGATGTTGCTAGTTTTATCACGTAAGTCTATCAACCCCTAAGTTGATGTTGAGTGTAAATATGGTGAGTGGATGAGAGAGCCACTATAGGTCAAGCAACACTCGAGTTTTTAGCATAGTTGCAAATCTTTTGGCTAAATTGTATGTTTCTCGCAAGGAGATTTCCTAAAAAATCATGAAAAAACTACTCATTTTCAAAAATTGGTTTCAATGTTAACATGTGCTTTTTAAAAAAATCCCAAATCTAGTAGTTTTTTAATTATACTTCTTTAGTGATAAATATTGTTAGTAAATTGGATATTTTTAAGTAGTTTATATTCACACTAGTACATGGTTAACTCTCAAGAGTTTTATCCATCACAAAACTATGCATTTTGTTTATCTTCACCTTAGTTTTAAACAAATTTTGATCTTAAAGCTGTCAACCATTATTGACCCCCTAAATAACTCTTTAGATATCCAATGGAGTTTCTACACTTGATATTTGGGATAATATCAATATATATTCTAGGATGTACATATTGATATATTAATACTTAATAGTATTGCCTAATGAAAACAAGTAACTAAATTTGTATTTTTTCTGCAATTGAACCTAAGGGCCACAGCCGACTACTCATTTTGAATTTTTTGTTATTTAATATTACAAAAAATATAAGAAAATAGAGAAAATGGGAAAAATAATGAAAAAATGAATTTTGAGTGCCAAAAATTAAGGAAAAATAAGATCCATATTTGTGGATGTATGGGGGGTTTGAAGTATGAGGTTTAGTCTCAGTTCAGCCCTACCTTTATGTTTTAGTGAGTTTTTATGGCTTTTTATACAATAAAAAAACATGAAAATAAACCCTAAACCAGTCAATAATTACAACCTAAACGGGTGAGGGGATAGAGTGTATAAAAGGTGTTTAAATGCTGAATGAAATGATGAAAAGCTTGCTGGTTTCTATGCATACCATTTAGGTTGGTCGATAATTAAAGATTAAGAACCTAGTAGCACGAGGTCTTCTCGGTGCTAGGTTCATGCAACGCCGCATACGAGCGATAGTCAAAGTCATTGAAAGAATGCTTTTGCACTAAACACAAATGCTGATTTTCTTAATTGTTTGAGCACATGGACATGCACAATTTGCATGAAGCATAAAATGATAAAAGGTATTAGACAATACCTCCTGGACGCATGGCAATTGCTTTCTAGAGGAACATGACCAACATTGAGTGAGACAGGTTGTCCAAGCTGTAGGCTAGGCGTTGGGTCTAAGGGGAAAGAAAGTGAGGAAAATGGTACATTCCTGGATACGATCAATTGGTACCTTGAGTGGAAATATGTGCGATGTTGTGTTATATATGTTTAGCGACGCATCGAGGGGCCAATCCCCAAGGTGTAGGAGAGTCACAGTGAGGTAGCGACAGTTAGCCGTGGGAGGACCTCCTATGTTTGTACTCCGTGCTATTTGGCAATGTGCTGGGACTCCCTCTGAGGAGTATTAATTGGGTTAGAGTTGGACTACGAGACGTGATACAAACGCAAGATGTTTACGAAGATGATGTATGTGTCATCCACGCTCCTGGCCGTGAGGCCATGGGGTTGTTGAGCGCATGATAGAGGTCCGGCTAGTGCATGAGCCAGTGGCGGCCCGTTTTAGATCCCATCAGGGCACAAGATCCAAACTTGGTCTAGTTTATCAAATCATATTCACAAGATGAAACTTGCTCTACTTTTTCAAATCTGAATGCAAAAGTGGGTATCAATATTGCAAATCCAACAAAATTAATCGAGTTGATTAAAAAGGGTTGCAATATTAAGGAGCTACAATGAACAATAAATAAAGGATTCAAACTTAATAAAATGCATCAAGGTAGATTGTAAGAATTTTATTAAATAATCTATATTTTCCAAGGAAAAGTTCTCATACTGTGTAACTTTTCATTAAGTAATAGGGTTAAAGCTACATGGCTTATAATCATGTTGTACACTATTCAAACGTATGTTACAAATATATAAACTCATAAACATGACGACCTACAACTTATAGAAAATATATGATTTCCAAATCTATGTAGGCTTGTTATAAGTTATACATCTATAAAGTACCTTTAATCACATCCTTATAATTCCTTATGTAGGGATTTTCAAAGGAATGTGGGGAATGCTCTATATTCCCTATTATAAGATGTAGGGAACGTAGGGACTTTCAAAGAAATGTAGGGAATGCTCTATATTCCCTATTATAAGATGCAGGGAATGCAATTTCCTAGTTATAGATGGGGAATACGTACTTGTCTACATAGGAAATATTGGAGAATTTCCTATATTTCACCAAATTGCCTATGTGGGAAACGATTGAAAGTTCCTTGTGGGGGGTGGCACTGATTATTTAAGAGGGTTGGAGAGGTGATGAATAGGGGGAGAAGACCGACAGCTAAAGAAGACAATGTTGAAGGTGATGAAGTTGCTATTGATGGTGATAGTGTGAATCGATGGATGCAATTGTTGATGGAGGTGGAGTTTCTCTGTCGGTCGCTACGGTCGGGAGTGAGGTACATGCTGGGCCATGCCAACGTGCTTGTTATGGACGTGCTCTACAACGTCCTTCATAGAGCTTGTCGTGACACACCCCTCACACTCTCCGTCAAGCACAACTGGCTCTTCAAGGTCGGCCTAGTCTATGACATGGAGTAGCTCATGTCATACCATGACTCTCTCTCTCTCTTTCTCTCTGAGAGTCTTCCCAAATTGGAGCCATATCTCTCTCTCTCTTTCTCTCTGAGAGTCTTCCCAAATTGGGCCATGCCTAGTCTCCCATGACTCTCTCTCTCTCTTTCTCTCTGAGAGTCTTCCCAAATTGGAGCCTTCCATGGAACATTTTTTATATTCTCAAGCTATTATCATGGATCTATTCACTTTATATTGCCACAACCTATATGCGATGAAGCTGATGGGAGGGAAGATGATAGAGATCTGAGAGACAAAGCTGATGATGTTGCAACAGTGAAAAGTCTTGATCTTAAGGTGCCCCAAATCTCATTTATTACAATATGATATATTACCTTGGCGGCACACTCCTCCAGTGGCATCTCACCATGAACGAGAAATTGGACGTTGCCATATGTCAACTGCAACATAGACTTTAAGGTCGTCTTCCTCATCAATAGCAACCTGTATGTCGCTGCTTCAATTTGTGGAAGGGTGAGTGATCTTTTTGATAAAGGCTGTCACCTTCTTGAGATATAGAAGATCCATGATCTGAAGAGACAATTGGTCGTGCTGACTAAGACCAAAATGATGAGGAGTTGATGAATTAAGAGGGAGGGTTTGTACCTTGCAAAGGTTCTTTGTGTGATGTCGAAATTGGAAGGAAACATCAAGACCAAGGCTTTTGCAAGATCATATCTTCCGCCAAAGCATTAAAACAAGGATGCTTCATCATTATACTGATCATCCAATCGACGCATGTCAATTTGCTCCCACATACTCTTCACATGTCAACTTATAATTGTGTTATCCTCTATCCATACCTTCTCTATTATTCCACTTACTTCTACATTTTTGTGCTTATACCTTCGAGTGGATTTCTTACCTTGGAATATTGTTTCTTGTTCCTAAATACAAAACAAGTTTGAATGATTACATGGCTTCTTCCAATTTACATTGATCACTAATATATATGATTCTTCTACTCCACGCATTTGCCTTAACTTGAGTATTCTTCATTTTCCTTTTCTCCCATCTTGCTAAGCGTCCCTAGGGCTAGCGACTTCACAAATCCCCGCACGTAATCTTCTACTATGCGACACCTGGTGAACTCAACATGAAAGCGTTGCTTTTGATTGTTGAGATGGGAGACTCTTTGAATGCTTCACCCACTTCATCATCAAGTGCTTCTTTCTTTTCAAACGATGAGATGAAGAATTTATTACAAACTCTATCTTCGTATATTATGATGTAGAATGAGCAAATGGAGTTATCTATGCAGCAACAAGAACAACTATATCAACAACAATTGGATCAACAACGAATGTTGCATCAAGAACAAGAGCATACACATGGTGCAACCAAGGTGATTGAGGCTGTGGTAAGTGAGTGTAAATTATTTTATGGCCGGAATGTCTCAACTTATCTTAAAAAATTTGAAAGCCACGTGCACTTCTTTGGAGTTCCTACCAGCTTGAGCAACTATTTCCTACGGCTTGTCACACCTGTGGCTTAGTTAGTATGCTACCTTAGTTAGTTATCTTTGGTTTGAGACCCATATATAGGGTTCTTCTATTTCTTTGTATGAGACTTCTTTTGGCTTACACAACTAAGAAGAGAAAAACTGTTTTCAGCCTCCACCTTTGTGTGTATTCCCCCATTGTGCAAGCAAGAAAGCTACAAGTGAGACTCCTTCCTTCTCTCCCACAATCTTGACACTATTTGTTAAGTATTATTGACTTTGTGTGGCATTACTAAGGGGTGTGAAGCATGACCTTTATAGAGAATTGACTTTGTGTCGTCGCACGTGAAGCAGGTGACCTAAGTTGCTTGGTGTTTACTAGGGTATTTTCAACAAGGGTTGAAATCTGCAGGTTGTAGCAATGAAGCCAGAGTTTAGACAAAATATAAGACAGTTGACAAGAACGTTAGACTAGTTGCAGGATCGCTACCTTTGGAGAGTGATGAGATGATTAGGAGAGCTGCTATGCAACCTTTTTTGTGAGATCATGTAGGTATCAGGCATAAGTTTTCAACTGAGACATTGAAAGAGATGAAAATTGGGACTGAAAATTTTCTACTTCTTGAAGAAGTAATATTTTTCGAAGAGATGTTATGTAGACATGAAAAAGATTTTTCTTTCTTTCCACAAGAGATTGGATGCGTTGATCCTAGAGTTATGACACCTATGGTTATTTTTACCATTCTGCATGTCCGTGTACCGAGGGCTCACTTGCCCAAATTGGTAGAGCTCTTAAATGAGCGGATTAGGATGGGAATTCTAGAGCTATCTTTAGCTCCATATTTTAACAAATGGTTCACAGTTCCTAAGAAGAATGGGACACTCAGATTCATACAGGACCTATAGCTAGTAAACGAGATCACTATTCGAAATGTTGGTGTTGGACCTATTGTGGATGAGTTTGCTAAAGCTTTTACTAGACATGCCATTTATTCTTGTGGTAATCTTTATTTCGGATATGATCACTTCCAGCTTGCCCTTGAAAGCAAATATTTGATTATGATGAAGACACCTCTAGGTCTTGTTTGAATGTGTACAATTCCATAAGGAGCTACTAATTCAGTTGCGCATATGATGAATTATGGGATGCAAACGGTTCTATGAGATTTTATTCCTAAGCTTACTTTGCCTTTCATTGATGACTTACCTATCAAGGGATGTTTGGAAGAAGGTAAAGATGATTCTTTAGACGACCATGGATGTTGATTCTTTGTGGCTTCACATATTAGAGATGTTGAGAGGATTCTTTGTAGACTGGAAGAAGTGAATTTAACCTTGTTAGGATTGAAGTCTATTTTTGAAGCTATAGAAGTTTTGATTGTTAGTCATATGTGTGGATATTATGGCAAGAATCCTTCTCCTTTAAAGGTTGATGCCTTAGAAAAGATTGCGGAGGCTTGCTTTTCTACTTTAGAGATTCACAAGTTTCTTGGAGCTCATGTATTCTATCTTATTTGGATTCCTCATTTTTCTCATATTGCAAATGATCTCTACCAGCTCTTGAGAAAAGGGCAACATTTTTCTTGGGAGATAAAACATTCTAAAACCATGGAAAAATTGAAGAAATTATTGAAAGGTGCTCCGACTCTTCGAAAGGCAGATTATGAGTGTGGAAGACCTATTGTTCTTATTGTTGATACCAGTCCTATCAGCATTGGATGGGCTATTGGCCAAGATGATGCAGATGGTAATAGGTATGCTATTCAGTTTGGAGCGAAAGTCCTAAACGAGCGACAATGAAGGTATCCACAAGTTAAAAGAGAGCTCTTGGAAGTTGCCACAGCTCTCAAGAATGACAGAGAGTACTTCATTGGAGTTGATGTGGTAATCGAGACTGATTGTTTGCCTCTTCTAGCTATGATCATGATATTTTCTACTCCAGATATTGCCATGCTTAGGTGGATTGGATATATAAAATCCATAAATCTTGAGTTCAGGCACATAGCAAGTAAAGACAACCCAGTAGCTGATATGCTTTCACAAGCGAGGTATGATGATATGGATTTTTCTTGCATTGATGATGCTGATAATGGGGCTGATCTTTCAACCATGCATGTTGATCATACTTGTCATGTGGCTGCTTTGGAAAGCTTTGATGAGACTTTGTATACATGAGTGTATTTGCAGATTGGTCGTTATTTGAGTACTATGTCTAGATAGGATGGATGGACTAATGCAGACTTCAAAAAGATTAGAAGAAAAGCTTATGGTTTCTTCTTGTGAAGTGGGCTACTTTGGAAGCATCCACGAAAGTGAGCAGGATAGCCATTGAGAGTTGTTTGTGATAGAGCTTCATAGGCGCATATCATGAAATAATTCCATGAAAGTCTTTAGGTTGGACATCGAGCTATTTGGGCGACCTATGAGAACATCAAAGAACTATTGGTGGAGAGGCATGTATAGAGATATCTCAGTTTGTTGAGACATGCCCTGATTTTCAGTTGTTCTCTTCAGTGAGGCATAGAGATGAGCTTCATCCTACCTACCTGCTATGTATTCATTTCAAGCGAGTTCTTGATTTGATTACTATGCGTGTTGGTTTATGGCAAATGCGCTACATTGTTTTGGCACGAGAAGATCTCACAAATCAAGTGGAAGGAAGAGCATTACGAACAAAGTCTTCTTCAGTGGTTTATACGTTCCTATTGGAGGATGTTATTTGCAGGTATGGATGTACTGGGAAAGTTATTGCAGATAGAGGTGAGTTGGATGATGCTGATGAGGCTAGAGAGTTTTTCTCCCACCTTGGCATTAAACTTGTTTTGACTTCAGCATATAATCTAGAAGGCAACAGAAAGAGCGAAAGAGGCCATTCGTCGATTGTGAAAGCTTTGGCTAAAGAATGTGGTGGACAAGTTCGAGAGTGGCCTAGGTTGTTGCCTTCTGCCTTATGGGCCGATCACACTACTCATAGTGGGACTACAAGATATATGCTAGCTGAGTTGATGAATGGACAAAGGCTAGTCATGTCTATAGAGACTTGTACACTTACTTGGAGTGCTTTACTATGGCAGCAGAAGAGATGACTAGAGAAGATCTTTTGGCTCTTCATATTTGTCAGTTGGAGAGAAGACCTCAAGATATTTGAGAGAGCAATTCAAAAGCTCAAAGAGACCAGAATTCGCCAATCAAAACCCTAAGCCATCTTCACAGCCAAATCCTAATATTCCTAGACTTCCTGCCATTGCAAACAATGTATCTAAAGCCAAACCTATAGTGTGTTACAAATGCCATCAACCTGGACATCTAGCAGCCAATTGCCAATCAAAGAAGCCACCTATCCATATCAACTATCTTGGAGCAATGGAAGATGAAGAACATGAGGAAATGCCTGACTTTACGGAAGATGAGGACGACGTTACTACTCCTTCGGATACTTTACCAGGTATGCCAACTCCACATTCTTTGTTGACAATGAAATGTTTAGTGCATGGAAAAGAAAAGATTATTTTGTATGATGATGGTAGTACACATGATTTTATTTCTGCAAAGTTAGTGAAAGAATTGAAACTACAAACTGTTCCTACGCATTATCGCATTAAAGCAGCATTCTTAGGCACAAGGTATAATGGAACACAAGAGGTGCATGATTTGGAAATTCAAATTGGTGAATACACTGAAAGAAAGAATTTTCTAGTTGTACCATTACGGTCTAGTGATATTATCCTAGGTATGCCTTGGCGTCATCAGCATAATCTTGACATAGATTATTCCAAGCATTCAATTAAAATTCATTTTCAAGGAAAAACATTACATTGTATGGTATGCACGCATCTCATGCTTTCCCACTGCTTACTCATACTCAAGCTAAATGTGCATTACGTAAAAGTAGTAAATCTTATCCAATTTGGGTGAATGAACGTCAAGCTAAAGAAAAACATATGCACCCTAGGCATAAAGAATTCCTTGCACAATTTAAAGATTGTTTTGCTGAAGATCTACCACCTGGACTATCTCCTTCACGTCCTGAAGACCACAAAATAGATTTAATTCATGGTACACAACCACCTTGTAAAGCACCATATAGGCATAACTAGATAGAGCAGAAAGAAATTCAAAATCAAGTTGAGGAATTATTAAACTGAGGATTAATTAGACCTAGTAGTTCTCCATTTGGCGCACTTGTTTTGTTGGTAAAGAAGAATAATAATACTTATCGTATGTGCATTGATTATCGTGCCCTAAATAAGATTCTAGTAAAGAATAGATATCCAATTCCTAGGAAGCCGTACTTATGCAAGATAATCATCCCATAGCCTATTCTAGCTGTAAACTAAAACCATCCAAACTTAAATATTCCACATATGATAAAGAATTGTTAGTTGTTGTACAAGCTTTAAGACAATGGAAATATTACTTAATGGGTTCTGAGTTTATGATTAAGACTGACCAACAAAGTATTAGATATCTCCTTAGTCAACCCCAAATATCTGACCGACATATCAAATGGGCAGCTTTTATTCAGAGTTTTCATCCCCTTATCCAATATCAACCAGGTAAAGAAAATGTAGTGGCCGATGCATTAAGTAGAAGACCGAACATTCATAATATCTCTATTATATCACTTGATTCTCTAACTTCTATGAAAGATACTTATCATCAGGACATTACTTTTCATGCTTATTGGAATAAATTAGTTGAAAATAATTGGATTCCTATTGATTCATTGTCTTATAATGATGGATTTATGTTTTATGAAAAGAGATTATGTATTACACTTCCATTTAGATCCTTTGTTTTGAATGAGATTCATTGTCCTCCATATCAAGGTCATAGAGGTATCATATCTACTTTACGTACATTGACTGAAGATTTTTATTGGCCACATATGGACACTGATGTATCTAACTTTGTTTCTGAATGTTTCGTTTGTCAAAGAGTTAAGAGACATCATGGTAAACAGTATGGTTTACTTATGCCTTTATCCATTCCATCAAGACCATGGGAACAGGTTTCTATGGATTTTATTACTGGTTTACCTAATACTAAAGCTAACCATGATATGATTTGGACTATTGTAGACAGGTTTAGTAAACAAGCATATTTTATTCTATGTAAGAAAACTTTAACAGCATCTCAGGCAACACAATTGTTTTTGAAAACTGTTTTCACTAATCATGGATTACCAAAAGTTATTATTTCTGACCGTGATTCTAGATTTTGTAATAATTTTTGGATTACTTTGTTTGCTAACCTAGGAACAAAGATTGATTTCTCATCTGCATTTCATCTTGAAACTAATGGACAAACAAAAGCCACTAACAGTACTATTTTAGATCTTTTACGTGCTTACACTATTTCTAAACCACAGACATGGGACGCACATTTGCATTTACTATAGTTTGCATATAACAATACACTACACATAGCTACAAAGAAAGCACCGTTTGAAGTGATTTATGGTTATAGATTGTCTACACTTGTTGCCTCTTTATCAAATAGAATTTAGAGTGCTGATGATATTGCTAACATGCATGCTACTATTTTTGATGAGGTTAAAGACATGATTGCCAAAGCCCAGCAATCATATACAAAACAAGCCAATAAGAAAAGACAAGCCATGAATTTCAAAGTTGATGACTATGTTTGGTTAAGAATAGAAAAACGTAGATTACAAAGTGTAGATAAACACCTAGTTGTGAAATTAGTACCTAGATTCTATGGACCATTTAAGATCATTCACAAAATCAATGACAATGCATTCAAGTTAGAACTACCACCTCACTGGAAAATTCACAAGACCTTTCACATTAGTGTATTACGATCCTTTAGAGGCCAATTACCTGTACACCCTATTTATGAAAACCCACCTTTGCTAGATGAAGAGACTGAGATACTTGAACCTGAAGCTATCATAGATACTGACTTTATGACCACTAGTACTGGCCATAGATATTCTAGATATTTGGTCAAGTTTAAAAACTATCCTGTTGAAGAAACCCAATGGATGCATGCTAGAGACTTAAATGCTTTCCCCACTCTGTTTGCTCCATATTGAGCTAATAGCAATTGAGGACAATTGCTATCCCACCCCGGGGGAATGATGCCATGAGGCATATTTCATGGTGGATTCCATGCCACGGTGGATTCCGCGAGGTTTTACGGTGGATTCTGTAAACTTTGTTGACCGGAGCTCATACACAAAGTGGATTCTTTGTGCGAGAAGTTGATGGGGACGCCTATCCTTTTCGGGCGTTTCATTAATTTAGTGTGTACATGGGTGATTCCATAGCGGGTGATTCCGCAAAATACATATTAAATTAATAAATGTTTATGAGTTTAGAGTGTACACTCGTGATAAATTAAGGTTAGGATTGATTTCTAACTAGTTGATTTATTTATGTAGCTGAAGGCTGATAGGTATTCACTTTTGTTGGTTTAATTGTATTATTTTACTAACGATTGTGAATGCTTCAGTTGATGTGTAGAGATAGGAGCAGTGGCGGAGGAAAGCATTGGAGGATGGCGTATATTCGAGTTATCACTTATATTTTGATGGGTGCATATCTTAGGCATAGCACCTATATTTTGTCACGCCTATTTATTAAGGCGTTGGATATTTATTTATTATTTTGTATGCGCATGGACGCACGATTATGATATTTGTATTTGGACATTGTATTGGATATGCCTGACTCTTTAGGCGCTCGCCCATTAGCTTTATTTCTATTTTGTGCTAAAGCAAACTCAAAAGCCAAAAGTGTGCTATTTTGTAATTTGGGCTATTATTTGAGCTTGAAGATGAATAATACAAAATACATGCTTTGTGGAGCGCTCACACAAGGCATGGGGGGAGATTCCACCCAATTGGTCTCTTGTTCATGTCGTGCATGCTTTCTACCTTGAGTTTTGTGCAAAAATTAGAGTTCTTTTGTTCTTGGGGACCTTCCGATGTTCACTACGCACATCCGATCTGTGCACCAACTCAACAAGCTAAGTGGGATTGATTTCTTGGCTGTGGAATGGGTAAAATGAAAATTTGGTGTTTACATTGTCATGGAGTGAGATCTTGACATCTAATACTCTGCTTCAATATGAATGTCTAGTATGGATCATCCCTCACAATATCCCTACTTGGATGGATGACGAAGTTGGGGATCTTGTATATTCAATTGGGAAATTAATGTACATACCTACTCCAATGTCAATCACTGGTGTACTCAAGCTAAAGAGAAAGGTGTGTAATCTATGGGACTATAGAGTAGATCCCCACTTAATCCTGGGAACTTAAAGGTACTAATAGATTTTATATTGACATGCACATGCCAAACTTATCTAGAAGAAGTTTCAAGAAATTTGGAAAAAGAAAGATTGGATGCCTCGCATAAATTTGTTGACTACACAATCCAAGGAGGGTACTCTATTAACATATCAAGCTCAACATGAGCTCTCACTCACATACATGGATGATTGTTTTCACATTCATATGAGTGATGTGGTTGGTACCTACATCAAGATATCATTCCAATGATACTCTACAGTTGGTAGTCCACCTGCCCAAGTTATGAGTGTTGAGATATCGAGCTCCACTCGTGATACGCCAAGGTGACCGTTGTGTATTTATGTCACCGACTTGTCAGTTGCAGACGCGGTTGGTACACCGCCCATGAATAATAGCTACATGATAGCTATCCTTATCTACTCTAGTTCTTGGCTCAATTATTATGCCACCTTAGTTAGTTGAGTTTGATTTGAGACCCATATATAGGGTTCTTCTATTTCTTTGTACGAGAGTTCTTTTTGGCTTACACAACTAAGAAGAGAAAAACTGTTTTTCAGCCTCCATCTCTGTGTGTATTCCCCCATTGTGCAAGCAAGAAAGCTACAAGTGAGACTCCTTCCTTCTCTCCCACAATCATGACATGGTATCAGAGCCTTGTTCGTGATAAGGAGCTCAAGAAAGCAAGCCAAGCTCACGGTGTTCTGGTAAGAGGAGCAGTGTTGCTTTCATTTTCTGTTTTGGGAGCAGATCTCTGCAGGTAGCACAGCCGAAAAGTGAAGGAGTGCATTGTCTCAGGTTGAGACGTCCTTCGCGGTGAAGCAAGAGGGCTATATATGCTGCGGGGCAGGGCTTTAGCCCTTGGCGACCTTGTTTTTTTTATTTGAGGCCATTTCGGGGCATGTTTTGGAGGCGGAAGTTTTCTGCATGCACTCAGGAAAAGGCGCAGTTTTATGCTGTGCAGCCACTGTTCTACAGGTCGGTGAAAAGTTACTGTAGAAGTTGCATCGTATGCTTGTGCGCAGAGACATTGGGAGTTACAGAATCATCCATGTTGCCTGTTGATGCAAAATCGTCACTAGGAAGTGACTGTGTGGTCAAATACCACTTTCGTCAGTTTTGCAGATTTGCCTTTGTGAGGCTGAAGCTGTGTACTTTGCAGACAGAATTTTTTGCAGTGTTCTGTAATGACGTCTGATTCTCTCTCACAGATTGTCACTGAAAAGCTTGACAAGAACAACTTCCAAGCATGGAAGTTTAGAATGACGAATTTCCTTATGGGAAAAGGATATTGGGAATTTGTTGCAGGAAATGAAGAAGAACCAGTTCTTCCTGATGTTCCCAATCAACAGCAAATGCAGGCATTTAAAGCATGGCATGAGAGAGCCAGGAAAGTTATGTACTAGCTGTCTATCAGCATTTCAGACTCTATGATTGTGCATATTCAAGATGCAAGTACGCCAAAGGAGGCATGGGATACTTTGTCAAAAATGTATAGCACAAATACACAAGCCAGGAAAATGCAGCTCAAGCAAGAATTGCATAATGTGCAAAGAGAAAGTATGAGTATCAATGACTACCACATGAAAGTGAAGAAGATTGCAGATGCACTTGCTTCCATTGGGTCACCAGTGGAAGATGATGATTTAGTTTCTGTGACCTTGAATGGTCTAGGAAAGGATTACGCACAGTTTTGGACATTCATTTCAGTTCGTGAAAGATTTCCTGATTTTGAGGAGTTAATTGCTCTTCTAATTTCTAAGGAGCAGAGAAATGGTGGTGCATCTTCTTCAGGAGGAACTTCAAAAGAAGCTGTCTTCTACTCAAATGCTGGAAGAGGTAAAGGGAGAGGTAGAGGAGGCCGATTTGGAGGCCGTGGTAGAAATCAGAATATGCAGCAAACTCAAGAAAACCAGTCCTATGGAGGAGGACGTGGTAACGCTAGAGGCAGGGGGAGCCAAAGAGGTCGTGGTGGATGGCAAAGAGGCCAAAATGCAAACAGTAATGTTGAATGCTACTACTGTGGTAAAATGGGTCATATGGCTAAAGACTGCTATAAAAAGCAGAATGACATCATGAATGGAAAACTGCAACAAGGGAATTATGCATCTTCTAGTAGACAGGGTGATGACAGAAATGAGCATTTGTTTATGGTGCAACACATGAACAATTCTGTGACAAGTGCAGAAGAAAGCAATGATGTATGGTATGTTGACTCAGGTGCATCAAACCACATGAAGGTCATGCAGAATGGATGGAGGATACAAGGAAAATGGAAAAACCAGGATTTGTGGAGACTGGTGATAATACTGCACATCCTATTGTGCAGATTGGAAAAATTCCTTTGTCTATGCAGGATGGGAAAAAGAAATACATGTCCGATGTATTTCATGTCCCGAATATCACCAAGAATCTGGTTTCTGTTGGTCAAATGGTTAAGCAGGGCTTGCAGGGCTTGCAGGTCAGATTTAATCCTCATGGATGCTTTGTTGAGGATATGAAAAATAAAGGTCGCTTGATAGCAAAAGGAAAGAAGAAGGGCAAAATGTTTACATTGGATGCAGACATGTCTGAATTGAGTGCAGCAATGTTTGCACATGGGACCGGTGTAGTTGCAGATATTGATATCTGGCATAAACGCATTGGTCATGTTAATGTACGGTGACTTAAATCAATGCAGGCCCAAAATATTGTTGCAGGATTGCCCAAATTCAAGGTTGCAGAAATGCATAAGGTATGTGAAGCCTGTCAGTTTGGAAAACAGGCAAGGAAACCATTTCCTAGACATGTTCAAGAGAGTGAGAAGCCATTGGAATTAATCCACTCTGATGTGTGGACTACTAAAGCTGCATCTCTTGGAGGCTGTCATTATTTTGTCACTTTTATTGATGACTATAGCAGAAAAGTTTGGGTGTATTTTATGAAAAAGAAAAGTGAAGTTTTTGGGCATTTCAAAACTCTTAAAGCTATGGTTGAAAAAGAAACAGGCCTGTAGATAAAATGCCTAAGGTCAGATGGAGGGGGAGAGTACCTCTCAAATGAGTTTGCAAGGTTCCTGCAGGAGCATGGCATAAAGCAGCAATATTCATGTAGTCATACCCCACAACAAAATGGAATTGTAGAAAGGAAAAACAGGCATATTGGAGAGGTATCTCGTGCCATGCTCAATGAAAAAGACTTGCCAGATTTTTATTGGGCTGAAGCAGTTGCTACAGCAGTCTACATAATGAGCAGGACTCCCACTGCAGCAATACATGGAATGACTCCAGAGGAGAGGTATACTGGTAGGAAACCAGATATTTCTCATTTGAAAATTTTTGGTTGCATTGCCTATGTACATGTGCCAGATGAGTTGAGATCCAAGTTGGATCCAAAAGCTGAGAAGTGCATCTTTATTGGTTACTCTCTGCAGCAAAAAGGGTATAGATGCTATAACCCTTCTACTCGTAAGTTTACAGTGAGCAGAGATGTTGTTTTTTATGAGATGAGTAGCTGGTATAAACCAGTAAATGTGATTGATGATGTAGATGCACAAAATGGTAATGCTGCACAGAATTCACAACAGCAGTCACAAAATATTAGTGGACCTGGAGCGTCCTCTAGCAGTGGTTCACATTCTTCGCCATGGACAGGCAGATTGAGATCAGGAGAATCTTCTCAAAGCAATGCAGATAGTGGTATGCAGGTATCACGAAAAGGAAAAGAGAAGGTTGATCAGCCCATGTTTGATGTGAATGCAGGTCACTCTTATGTGGATGGTGAATCCAGTGGCTCAGAACAGAGCATTGATGATGAGTTGGGTATTCCTTCTATTGTTACACCTGGAGTAAGGAAGACCAGGGATGTTTTGAGAGCACCTGCGAGTGAACCTACTTTGCGCAGGTCTACGAGAGCTAGGGATCCTGTGGATAGGCTGAAATATGATGGATTTACAGCCATTCACTATGCATATATGGTTAAAGTGATACAGGAACCAGAACCCACTTCTTTTGAGGAAGCCATAGGAAAAGAAAAATGGGAGAAAGCCATGGATGAAGAAATGGATGCCTTGGAAGCAAATGCTACATGGGAATTGGTACCTTTGCCTAAAGGTAAAAATGCAATTGGTTGTAAGTGGGTTTATAAGGTGAAGCACAATGCAGATGGTTCTGTGAATAGATACAAGGCAAGATTAGTAGTCAAGGGGTATGCACAAACATATGGCATTGACTATGAAGAAACATTCAGTCCGGTTGCAAGGATGGCAACCGTAAGAGCAGTCATTGCTATGGCTGCATCAAAGGGATGGTCTTTACATCAGATGGATGTAAAGAATGCCTTCTTGCATGGTGATTTGCAAGAAGAGGTCTATATGGAGTAGCCACCAGGTTATGTGCATGCTGTTTATCCTGAGTTTGTTTACAGGTTGAAGAAAGCCTTGTATGGCTTGAAGCAAGCACCTAGAGCATGGTCTGACAAGATAGGACAGTATCTTGTCACTATTGGCTTTCAGATTTCCAAGGCAGATTTCTCACTTTATGTGAGAAAAACAGAGAAAGGTATTATGCTACTTGTCATTTATGTTGATGATTTGATTATGACAGGTGACAGTGATGAAGATATCCTTCATGTGAAAATGCTATTGAAGCAAAAGTTTGAGATGAAGGATTTGGGAGAGCTGCGTTATTTCTTGGGCATTGAGGTGATTAGATCACCAAGTGGGATACAGCTCTTGCAGAGGCAGTATGGATTGGACATGCTGTCCAAATATGGGATGACAGGCTGTAAGCCTATTTCAGTTCCTTTGGAGCAGAATGTGAAGCTGAGCGCAGATGCAGGTGAGCTTCTAGAAGAGCCTACTATGTACAGATGCATAGTAGGAAGTTTGATTTATATGACTATTACCAGGCCAGATTTGAGCTATGCTGTTGGATTGGTAAGTCAGTTTATGCAGGCTCCAAGGAAACCACATTTGGATGCGGCTAGATGCATACTCAGGTATGTGAAGTCCACATTGCAGTATGGACTATTTTATGAGACTGGGGTTCAGATACAGTGGTATGGATACACTGATGCTGATTGGGCTGGTAGTATTTCTGATAGACGATCTACCAGTGGATATATGTTCTCTTTTGGGAGTGCTGCAGTCACTTGGAGCAGCAAGAAACAGCCTACAGTTGCCTTGTCGAGCACAGAGGCTGAGTACAGGGGTGCAACAATGGTTGCATGTGAGGTAGCTTGGTTGCATAAGCTACTTTATGATATGCATCAGTCTACAGATGGGCCAGTTGTCATTTATTGTGACAACATGAGTAGTATACACTTGGCAAATAACCCAGTCTATCATGCTAGAACAAAGCACATTGAGGTGCATTATCACTATGTGCGAGAGAGGGTTTTACTAGGTCTTATTGATCTAGTTTATGTCAGCACAGAGGATCAGGTAGCTGACATATTCACAAAGGCATTGGGCGCAGAGAAGCTGCGCAAGTTCAGAGACCTGCTTGGTGTGCAGGAATTGGGATTGAGCTCGAGGGGGAGTGTTGAGATATCGAGCTCCACTCGTGATACGCCAGGGTGACCATTGTGTATTTATGTCATCGACTTGTCAGTTGCAGACGCGGTTGGTACACCGCCCATGAATAATAGCTACATGATAGCTATCCTTATCTACTCTAGTTCGTGGCTCAGTTAGTATGCCACCTTAGTTAGTTGAGTTTGGTTTGAGACCCATATATAGGGTTCTTCTATTTCTTTGTACGAGAGTTCTTTTTGGCTTACACAACTAAGAAGAGAAAAACTGTTTTTCAGCCTCCATCTCTGTGTGTATTCCCCCATTGTGCAAGCAAGAAAGCTACAAGTGAGACTCCTTCCTTCTCTCCCACAATCTTGACAATGAGATATATCTAGTCATCTTTCTAGTTAGCATTTTCACACTATGGACAACTTCTATATTATGTATGTTGTACTCTCTCTTTTTCTTGATAGACTCTTATAGTCGAGAAGAAGAAGAATAAGAAGAAAAAGAACGACTAGGGTTTTCAATTTCCTATCTTATATGCATTCATTATGTTGTGTGTCTTGCAAGAGCTCAAGCTTCCTCTCTCTCCCCTCTATCTTTTTATGGTATGAGAGTAGCACTCACAAAAGGAGCTACAAGCCACAAGTAGAAGAGTTTACAAGGAAGCCCTATTGTGAAGTACACATGTGGAGATCTCTTCCATACAATCTTCAATTAATGAGCTATCTTTGCAAGCTCAGAGCTCTCAAGGAAATATCCATTGAGATATCCTTTTCTATGTTACTAGTACTGAAGCTATGTGCCATTTGCATGTCTTGTGATTAAAATGTAGAAAGATCTCTATTGAGACAAGTGCAACTTTGTGCTTCTAGGATAGAAATTCTTGATCATTCGTGGGTGGATAATAGACCAAAAGCATACCTATGTAAAGTAAAGCTCCAACTTAATAATGGTCCTCATCCATTTATCAAATATGCTTAAATGGAAAAAGAGCTCACTAGAAGATTGCGGTAGCAACACCTTGAGACATGATATTGAGTTATGTCCATCACTATATACCTAGTCTTTTGAAAGAGAGGGTGTTGAGCCAACCTAGGATAGAGACAAACTTTAAATGCTTGAAGAAATGCCTAAGGAATAAGGATGAAAAAAAAATAGAGTGCAAAACTCGCAAGTGAATTCAAACATATTTATTTTAATACTAAGAAGCTATAATGACCTCAAAATTTACTCAATAATGTAAGCTAGCATTTCGCGCGTGCTTCATGTGCATGGAATGCTAGGCAGCTTCACTGCCTCGAAGCGTCGACCGAAGTTGTCATGCGCTCATCTGTCTCTCTCCTCTTTTTTTTCTCTGTTTCTAGATTTTTAATTTATTCTCTCTCTCTCTCTCTCCTCCCCCTGAATTCCCTATGTCTAATTCTTTCTCTCTCCCTCTCTATGCCTTTTATTTTAATTTATTTTTTCTCCTCTCGTGGCTCTCTCTCTCTCTTTTTCTCTCCCCACTTTTCTTCTCTCTCTCTCTCTCTCTCTCTCCTTCTTCTTCTTCTTCTTTCACTTTCTTCCCCCCAGTCTCTCTTAAAGTATGTAAAATTTATCTTTTTCCTATATATAATTCTCTCTTTATGTTTATATTTTCTCTCTTCTTCTCCTCTCTCTCTCTCTCCGCCCCCTTTTCTTCTCCTCCCCTTTCTCCTAATTTTCCTTTTTTCTTCTCTCCCTCTCTCTCATTTAAATTTTATCTTTTTCTTCTCTCTCTCTCTCTCTTTTAAATTTTATCTTCTCTCTCTCTCTCTCTCTCTTTCCCCCTCTCTCCTCTCTCACTTCCTCTCTCTCTCAAAAAATATTTAAATTTAAAAAAGAATTTTATCTTTTCTCTTTTTTTCCATGTATCATCTTCTTACTCTTCTTCTCTCTTTCTTTCTTTCTCTCTCTCTCCCCCCTCCTCTATTTTCCTTCTCTCTCCTTTTCTTTTCTCTTTCTTTTAAATTTTATATTTCCTCTCTATGATTCTTTCTCTATGTTCAAATTCTTTCTCTTCTTCTTTTCATTTTCTTTCTCTCCTTTTCATCTCTCTGTCGCTCTCCCCCCTTTTATTCTCCCCTCTTTTTCTTCTCTTTTCCTTTTTTATTTTCCTCTCTCTCTCTCTCTTTCTTAAATTATTTATTTCCTCTCTCTATAATTCTCTTTCTCTCTATTCTCCCTCTCTCTCCCTCCATCTCCTCTTATATATATATATATATAGATATATAGATATCACATTATTTTTATTAAAAAATTAAATTCAAAAGTTTAATCTAAGAGAGAGAGACAAAGACAGAGAAAACTTAGGCCCTAGACACGATAGAGATGGAGAGGAGGGGGAGAAAAAAATGTTAATTTCAAAAAGACGATTCTCTTTCCTCTTTCCCTCTCTTCTCTTTGCGTCTTCTTTTTATCCTTATTATTATTATTATTATTATTATTATTATTATTATGCCTCTCTCTCTCTCTCTCTCTCTCTCTCTCTCAAAGTGTGTGAAAACTATGTTCTAAAAAAATTAAATTAAAAAAGGCTTTTAAAAATGTTTGATGAAAAGAAAAGTTTAATCTAAGAGAGAGAGAGAGAGAGAGAGAGAGAGAGAGAGAGAAAGAAACTTTTGATTCAAAAAGAAGTTTGATTCGATTAAAGGAGAGAGAGAGAGAGAGAGAGAGAGAGAGAGAGAGAGAGAATGTAGGCCCTACACATGTGAGAGAGAGAGAGGGGAGGGGAAAAAGAAAGAGAGATTATGAGAGAGAGAGAGGGGAGGAGGTTTTAATTTAAAAAAAGGGAGGGGAGGGGAGGGGGAGGGGGGGAGGCTTTAATGAAAAACAGGAGGGGGAAGAGAAAATGAGAGATTACACATGAGAAAGAGGGGAGGGAAGGGGGTTTTAATTGAAAAAATGAGGTTTGGAAAAGGAAGTAGGTGCAGGAAGCCCTTTGGATGTTGTCGAAGGGTTTTTCGAAAGCAAAGTCGCATCTTTAGAAGACCTTGACAAATTTCAAGATAGAAGATCAATCTATCGAGATCAAATTCAATTTGAAAGCTCAATTTCAGATAATATGAGACATATAGTCAATTACATCTGATTGGGAGCAAAGTGAAGGTAAAGAGATCATCGGTCCTTCTTTCGAGCTACTTCTTCTTAAAATTCAAAGATTCTTTCCTTTAAGAGAGAATAATTTGACTTTTTGGCAAGGAAGAGCACGAATATGATGCTTAAGAGTGAGCTTATAAAATAATCATTACACATAGTATGAGAAACAATACATTGATTAAGAAGTGGACATTTTCAAAAAAAGTGATGAACACTCTCGAATAAAGCCAGTTGAAGGCTCGAGATGGAGGTATGGAAAGAAATTCGATTTTTATAATTGTATGTAAAGTTGACTTTACTTGTATTCCCACACTTTGCAGTTATCGCTTATTCTTCAGCATGATTTGCATTGAGGATACTTAGTCTTCACGAGTGGTTGTAGTCAGAATTATGCATTATTACATAATCTCGCCTTTCAGTCCATCAGCAGCTCCAGGCATCCACCGTAGTCGCAGTCATGATTTCCCTTCAGCAGAGCAGCAGTGTCCGCCTCTAGTTCTTTTTGCCGGTGATGCTGTCGTCTTCTCTTCTCCCCTTCACTTGTCTTCAGCAATGATCTCTTTCTCTCATCCCCGCCCTCTGTCACTAACTCTGTCATTTTCTTCTGCAATTATCATTCATCTTCATCTTGATTCGTCTTCCCCTTCCTTCAGTGCCTTACAATCGTAAGTTCTAGGTGGATTTTTCATCCTGCCGCCAAAGCTTGAGATCGCCAACCTCAGTTGCATGTTCAATTCAATGGCATGCTCAATAGTTGTTGCTGATGAGCTTAGGCCATGTTGATCAGCTCCTCTTTTCATCGGTTTGCCTATTTGAAATTGAAGATGAGTTCCGTCACCTTTGAAGTGTTCACACAGAGCAACAGAACAATGTTACGTCAGCTATCTACTTGCAATAGCAACGACACATGTCGAGGAAGCACTCGGAGGTTTCTTAATAGTAGAAGCAACAACAAAGCGTGAAGAGGCATCGAACAGGTATCCTTTGTCCTTGCTTTGCTTTGAGATATGATCCTCTCTACTGTGATGACCAGTGAACATATAGAGACGACCGCAAGAGCTGTGGAATTACAGAAGGAACGAAAGGTAAGACTCGTGGGAAGGCATGGTGCCACCAATTTAGCCAAGAAAGCTCCTTTTTCTTGTCATTGCTGATCCTCCTAGCGATGGATGGGAAAAGCGCCCACGATTCATCTGCCCCCCTTCTTCTTCGCAACAAAACAGGTTCCCCCAAAAATCTTTGTTTTCCAAATAGCCATCCGTGCATCCTTGCTTTTTCATACATCCCCTGATGCTTTTATGTTTTTCCTCCAGAAATACGATTCCCCTCAGAAAAGCATGAGGACTCCTTACACGAGTTGTACGAACTCAACTGTCCCTTCCTTGAAAGGAGCCCTTCTATGCACAACTCAAACCCATCTGAACTGTACCAATGCATTAAAATGTCCTACCTGTGAAGAAAGTAGCAAGCCATAGCCAAATAGGGATATGAACCTGTAAACGGGCATTCCACTCACATCTTCTCCAACTATTATAGCATTAGGATAAAGGGCATGAATCATGTCATTGGCAAGCATTAAATAATTGACTGCATCCATATCAGTTGCTAGCCCAAAATACTGTCATATCCCCCATGTCAACATAGCCAAGGATAAGGAAACTCCAAGAATACTCATTGCGTTGTGGTAGGTAGTCAAACATGTGCTGAACATTAAGCAAGCTCCCACATTTAGCATACATATCCACCAGTGTACTTCGATCTGCATCTCTTTAAAATAGTTTAGTACTTTCTCACAAAGCCCATAATCAGCATATCCTAAAATAAGTGTAGCCCATGAGATTGCATCTCAAGTTACCAATCTATCAAAAACTCCCTATTCTTCTACAAGCATGTCACATTTAGCGCACATGTCAACCAGAGCATTACGGATAAGTTCCTCTTGCACCAAACCCCTCTTCACTATATTACCCACGCAGAATAAAAGTGCAAACATAACGACTAAGTATGTACAAAGTAACAAATGTCACACACACAACTTTTTGGTGGACTCCACACCTCGGATGCACAGCAATACGACATCCACCCCCTCTGATCCTGCGAATCCTCCGGATGGGCCAACTACCCATGATCATTATCATCAAGATCCACGTATAGATCAATCTCTTCATTGTATATTTCTTGTATTTCAGCAAGATTATCTGTCATATCATCTGTTTCCTCTACTGGAGTTTCTTCTCGTTGCTCTTTTCTTGCAAATTCTTCCAATGCATAATTCTTATCATCTCTTTTCTTGAAAATCTTGATTCTTTTTCCTGCAATAGGCACTCTAAGCACTATCCCATCCAATTCTGTCAGCTCATATGTTGCATTATCAAAGACATGTTGAACTATATACGGTCCAAACCATCTTTTCACCATCTTCCAAAGAATCAGCAAAAACTTTCTCAATTTTTGCATGGCTCTAGTGTGGCTCTCATCCCAAAAAACTTTCTGCCCCTTACGAAACAGCTCATATAAACAATCTGCTATGTGTGCAAAATGGGGTATCCAAATCATGTAAAACACACAAGCTCCAATGAATCTCTGTACTGTGAAGTGGTAAAACAATACTCTGTAATCTTACCTATAGCATCCACCTTCTTATCCACAGTCTTGTATTTCGTGTCAACCCTGGCTTCATTATGATCCTCTGCATTACTCAAATCTTGCTGTAAATCAGCAATTCTGCACTCTGGTGGCTGAATATCCTCAGCCCTCTGCTCTATGGACTGCATAGGAATAGCCCTAAACTCTGGATGCTGAAATATTTCAGCAGTAAACTCTGTTGGCTGAAAGTTTTCAGCCCTCTATGTCTCTATAAGCTGATCATAATCAGCCAGAAACTCTGTTTGCTGAATTTCTTCAGCACTCAACACTTTTTGCTGAGTCACCTCAGCCTCTGACTCTATTTGTGACACAAAATCTACAATTTCATGAAACATGTCCAGGGATTGCACTAATACATTACTGTGACAACTTTGCATATCAGTTTTCAACATATTTTCCATCTCTGTCATCGTATCTGCACAAATCATACTATCATACATCCCATCTATATGCTCATCATCCTCTAAAATACCTGCATTTTTCAAAATTTTCTCCTTCCTGCATATGTACTGCCTGGTAGCTCTAGGCAACTTAGAAGTCTTCTAATAACTCATCAAACTGTTTGCTGAAATTCCAACAAAACTGGAGGAGAAAACACTGTTGCTAGGAGGCGAGAACTCCAGTCTCCTCTGCTCTGTACCACTGTCGTCTCGCGAAATAGCGGTACCGAATGAAAACCCGAATCCCTCAAAGTGGGCAAAGGTGCATCTCTAAGAGTATCTCTGTTTCTAACATGGTTCACACACACAGTCATAAACTAAACTGCTCTCATGCCATCTTTACTGTGAATCCATGCATAAGCAGATCCATCATCCATTACCTTTGTTTCCATGCGCATCTCTGTGATGAATGGCTGTCCAAGAATCTTGGGATAAGAGCATGAATCCTGCACAAAGAAATGGAAATCCTCCTCTACATCTCCAATAGAAACCCTGACACTGGGACAGGCAGCATACAAATCACCTACAGTGTTGTTGGCGGCTCTCATACGCCACCCATGCTCTATATCCATAGGCCATCTATTACTTTCATAAACTCCATGAACTATGAGATTAATTTCTGAACCATGATCTACCAAAGCAACATAAGGCACCTGTTTCTCTCCAATTTTTACCATCGTTTCTGTAGTTGCCCTAGCCCAATGACTCCGCGAAAAGCGACTACGCGGTATCAAGACAGGCTCATCAGTTTCAGCATAATGCATAGGCTGAACCCTCTTCTCTATCTGTGGAAAAACAGAAGCATTCTCAACCATAACCTCATCCTCATCCTCATCCAACTCCCCAATCAAAACTCTCTGTGTATCAGTAGTAGGCAAAGCATGTCTTTTCCTCTTCAGGACCTCTTGGAACTGATCTTGAAACTCTCTTTTCGAGATGCCCAAAACCTCAGAAATAGTAAAAGTCACCTCACTGCCAAGTATCTTGTCATTAAAGATTTTCTTCATGTCCGTAGATGTCTCAATATCAGACATCAATCTAAACCCTGGCTTCTTTCTTTCTCTAGGCTCTTGCCTCTTTTCTTTCTTTTGAGTATCTTCCATCTGTCGTTCTGGCCCTGGTCTCAAAGACGGTCCTGCAGTAGGTGGAGTAACAAACTCACCCCCTCTAGTCTTTTTAGCTGCATTTGGATTTTCTTCATCCCTCTTACGCTTCTCCTCAACAAGTACATTTGCTCCCTGATACTTAGCCAAGTAGGCATAAATAGTGTACCTGTCAACAAGCGAATCCCATCCTGTCTCAGATCTGATGCTAGAGCCTGCACTAGTCAAAACAGTTTGTTGAATTTTTTCCTTGTTTGCCATCTCCATAGCATAAGTCCATAATGCTGACTGATTCTCTGATCCTTTCTCAATCTGGACTCCATATGTAGAAGCATCTCCTCTAGCTGCCACATAAGAAGTACACGCAGCCATGTCATCCACTAATTTCTTCATTCCGCCTTTCCCAAAATTGGTAGCAAGCGGAGCTCTTGTTTCAGTCAACCAGATCTTACCATCTTGTCCCCAAAATACCAAATTCTTCCTCCTTGCATCCTGAAAAGATTCACAATCCCTGCAATGCTAATGGTCCGTACTATCACACCAAATACATATTCGATCTCTCCTAGGTGCACTAGGAGCACTCCTAGGTGCAGTAGGAGCACTAGAAGAAATAGTAGGCGCAGTCGAAGCAAACTGCTCTTTCAAATTTTCCACCAATTCTGCTTTAACTGACTCCAGTGTCAAATCCGTTATGCCTTTGATTATATCATCAAGAGAGGAAGGCACCGATGGAGCGGATGGTTTTGGAGCAGAAGGAGCTGGCATCGGTTTTGGAACAGGAAGAACAGGAGGCGTAGAAACAATAGGCACTGGCATAGGCCAAGAAACTGGCTGAGGAAGAGAAGAAATAACAGGGATAGAAGCAGGCATAGGAGCAGAAGATGGCATCGGTGTCATAGATCTGTTCTGTAGGCGGGTCTTCCATATCCTCCTCTTGGTCAAAGTCGAGACTGCATCCTGGGCATCTTGCCAATCTGTTTTAAGACCCATAGGCTTCATGCAATCCTCAAGAAGCTCTCCTAATTCTTCCTGAAGAGCAGGATCTGCAGCTTGCAAGAAAAGCTCAACTTTCTCAACATCCAATGCTCTTTGTTCAATGGCATCAAGCTGACTATACCTCTCTTCAAATTCTCATATCAACTCTGAAGCAGCTACACCTTTGTTTGGCATGTAGACCCACTCTCGGAATGACCGCCGTGTAGCCATCCCAAAGTCCTCAAGGAAATACTCTTCTTTTAGAGCCTTCTTAAAATCTTGCCAATGCGAATTCTGAATAAAAAGATCAGTCACTTTTGCCCTCAAGGCGGGTGTGCCAAGACGAAGGAAATACTTACTCATAAGTCCAGCTGGTACTCCAAAAAATCCCATCTTGATCTCATATGTCTTCAAATAAGCTGAAACATTATTGCATTCTCGTTCTCCGAATATAGTTTCCTTTGCTGAGACAACTGTTGTTGATGCAATTGCTACTGCTGCTACATATACAATTGTGTCTGCTGATTTTGAAGCTACATATGCATAGACATATTCTGTAAAATCTGCTTTAAATCATCCGTTGAAGTACTTGAAGCAGCAGTCAATGATGGAGCAGAAGTAGAGGACAAAGCAGGAATCGTAGAAGAGGCTGAAACTGATGTTGAAGTATCTCTCATCCTGAAATTTATGCGACGCTTTCACGTCGGGTTCACCAAAGATGTCGAAGGGTTTTTCGAAAGCAAAGGTGCGTCTTCAGAAGACCTTGATAAATTTCAAGAAAGAAGATCAATCTATCAAGATCAAATTCAATTTGAAAGCTCGATTTCAGATAATATGAGACATATAGTCAATTACATCTGATTGGGAGCAAAGTGAAGGTAAAGAGATCATCGGTCCTTCTTTCGAGCTGCTTCTTCTTAAAATTCAAAGATTATTTTCTTCAAGAGAGAATAATTTGACTTTTTGGCAAGGAAGAGCATGAATATGATGCTCAAGAGTGAGCTTATAAAATAATCATTACACATAGTATGAGAAACAATACATTGATTAAGAAGTGGATATTTTTTTAAAAAAATGATGAACACTCTCGAATAAAGCCAGTTGAAGGCTTGAGATGGAGGTATGGAAAGAGATTCGGTTTTTATAATTGTATCTGAAGTTGACTTTACTTGTACTCCCACACTTTGCAGTTATCGCTTCTTCTTCAGCATGATTTGCATTGAGGATACTTAGTCTTCACGAGTGGTTGTAGTCATAATTATGCATTATTACATAATCTTGACTTTCAGTCCATCAGCAGCTCCAGGCATCCACCGTAGTCGCAGTCACGATTTCCCTTCAGTAGCAGCAGTGTTCGCCTCCAGTTCTTTGCTGATGATGCTGTCGTCTTCTCTTCTCCCCTTCACTTGTCTTCAGCAATGATCTCTTTCTCTCATCCCCACCCTCTGTCACTAACTCCGTCATTTTCTTCTGCAATTATCATTCATCTTCATCTTGATTCGTCTTCCCCTTCATTCAGTGCCTTACAATCGTAAGTTCTAGATGGATTTTTCATCCTGCCGCCAAAGCTTGAGATCGCCTTACAAGATGTTGGTGCGAGCTTCTCATATCATCCTGCCACCAAAGCTTGAGATTGCCAACCTCAGTTGCATGTTCAATTCAACGGCATGCTCAACAGTTGTTGCTGATGAGCTTAGGCCATGTTGATCAGCTCCTCTTTTCGTCGGTTTGCCTATTTGAAATTGAAGATGAGTTCCATCACCTTTGAAGTGTTCACACAGAGCAACAGAACAATGTTACGTTAGCTATCTACTTGCAATAGCAACGACACATGTCGAGGCAGCACTCGCAAGTTTCTTAACAGTAGAAGCAACAGCAAAGCATGAAGAGGCATCGAACAGGTATCCTTTCTCCTTGCTTTGCTTTGAGATATGATCCTCTCTGTGATGATGACCAGTGAACATATGGAGGCAACCGCAAGAGCTATGAAATTACAGAAGGAACGAAAGGTAAGACTCGTGGGAAGGCATGGTGCCACCGATTTAGCCGAGAAAGCTCATTTTTCTTGTCATTGCTGATCCTCCTAGCGATGGACGGGAAAAGTGCCCACGATTCATCTGCCCCCCTTCTTCTTCGCAACAAAACAGGTTCCCCCAAAAATCTTTGTTTTCCAAATAGCCATCCGTGCATCCTTGCTTTTTCATACATCCCCCGATGCTTTTGCGTTTTTCCTCCAGAAATACGATTCCCCTCAGAAAAGCATGAGGATTCCTTACACGAGTTGTATGAACTCCACATATATTGCATGTAAATACTGCACAATGGATTCAAATTATCCACCAGCTTGTGAAATATGTTATAGCCTCCACACTGCACAAAAACTGTCCCTTCCTTGAAAGGAGCCCTTCTATACACAACTCAAATCCATCTGAACTGCACCAATGCATTAAAATGTCCTGCCTGTGAAGAAAGTAGCAAGCCAGAGCCAAATAGGGATATGAACCTGTAAACGGGCATTCCACTCACATCTTCTCCAACTGTTATGGCATTAGGATAAAGGGCATGAATCATGTCATGGCAAGCATCAAATAATTGACTGCATCCATATCAGTTGCTAGCCCAAAATACTGTCATATCCCCCATGTCAACATAGCCAAGGATAAGGGAACTCCAAGAATACTCATTGCGTTGTGGTAGGCAGTCAAACATGTGCTGAACATCAAGCAAGCTCCCACATTTAGCATACATATCCACCAGTGTACTTCGATTTGCATCTCTTTAAAACAGTTTAGTACTTCCTCACAAAGCCCATAATCGGCATATAGCTCATAGGTGCTATGGGAAAAACCATGGGTGCTACCAAAACCTTGTTGGCCACGTCCGGCCTCTTGCACCAAACCCCTCTTCACTATATTACCCACGCAGAATAAAAGTGCAAACATAACGACTAAGTATGTACAAAGTAACAAATGTCACACACACAACTTTTTGGTGGATTCCACACCTCGGATGCACAACAGTACAACAACGTTCGAGGCTTTCCGAACCTATAGCAAAAATAATATAGTTCTCTCTCTCTCTCTACCTTCTATTTTAGTTTATTTTTTCTCCTCTCCTAGTTCTCTCTCTTTGTGTTCTTTTTTTCTCTCCCCGCTTTTCTTCTCTCTCTTTGTATTCTTTTATTCTCTCCCCACTTTTCTTCTCTCTCTCTCTCTCTCTCTTTCCTTTTATTCTCCCCCCTCTCTCCTCTCTTTTCCTTCTCTCTCCCTCTCCTCTTTTGTCTTTTTCTTCTCTCTCTCTCTCTCTCTCTCTCTCTCTCTTCTTTCTCTTCTTCTTATTATTATTATTCTTCATCATCATCTTCTTCTTCTTTTACTTTCTTTCCCCCCCTCCTTAGTCTTTCTTAAAGTATGTAAATTTTATCCTTTTCTTATATATAATTCTCTCTTTATGTTTATATTCTCTCTCTTCTTCTCATCTCTCTCTCTCTCTCTCTCTCTCTCTCTCTCCCTCTCCCTCTCTCTCTCTCCCCCCTTTTCTTCTCCTTCCCTTTCTCCTATTTTTCCTTTTTTTCTTCTCTGTCTCTCTCTTTTAAATTGTATCTTTTTCTTCTCCTCCTCTCCCTCTTTTAAATTTTATATTCTCTCTCTCTCTCTCTCTCTCTCTCTCTCTCTCTCTCTCTCTCTCTGTCAAAAAATATTTAAATTTAAAAAAGACTTTTCTATTCTCTTTTTCCCCATCTCTCTTCCTCTTTTCCTTTTTTCCTTATTATTCTTCTCTCTTTCTTTCTTTCACACTCTCTCTCCGCCCTCTCCTCTCTTTTCCTTCTCTCTCCTCTTTTTTTCCTTTTTTTTTCTCTCTTTATTTTTTTCTCTTTCTTTTAAATTTTATATTTTCTTCCTCTCTAATTCTCTCTCTTCTTCATCTTATTTCCTCTCTCTATCTCTCCTCCCCCATCTTTCCTTTCTTTTCCTTTTTTCTTTCTCTCTCTCTCTCTCTCTCTCTCTCTCTCTCTTAAATTGTATATTTCTTCTCTCTATAATTCTCTTTTGCTTTGTTCCCTCTCTCTCTCCCTCCGTCTCCTCTTCTTTCTTTCTTGCTCTTTGTATATTTTTCTCTCTCACACAATTAGATTAAAATTTTTAATTTAATTTAAAATTTTTAATAAAAATAAAGAGAGAGAGAGAGAGAAAAAAAAACCTAGGTGCTACACATGAGATAAAGGGGGGAGGGGGAGAAGAAAAATGTTAATTTAAAAAAGACTATTCTCTTTCCTCTTTCCCCCTCTTCTCTCCATCTTCTTCTTTTTATCCTTCTTCTTCTTATTATTCTTCTTCCTCTCTCTCTCTCTCTCTCTCTCTCTCTCTCAAAGTGTGTGAAAAACTATGTTAAAAAAACTTTAAATTAAAAAAAAACTTTTAATAATGTTTAATTAAAAGAAAAGTTTAAATTAAAATTTTTTATCTAAAAGAGAGAGAAAATTTTTATTTAAAAATAAGTTTGATTTTATAAAAGGAGAGAGAGAGAGAAGTTAGGCTCTACATATGAGAGAGAGAGGGGGAGGGGGAAAAGAAAGAGAGAGATTATAAGTGAGAGAGAGGGGAAGGGGGGAGGCTTTAATGAAGAAAGGGAGGGGGAAGAGAAAATGAGAGATTACATGTGAGAAAGAGGGGAAGGGAGGGGGTTTTGATTGAAAAAAAGAGGTTTGAAAAAGAGAGCCGGTTCGGGAAGCCCTCTAGAAGTTCGAGGCTTTCCAAACCTATAACGAAAATAATATAGTTCTCTCTCTCTCTTTCTTTATCTTATATTTTAGTTTATTTTTCTCCTCTCTTGGTTCTCTCTCTCCTTTTTTTCTCTTCCCACTTTTCTTCTCTCTCTATCTCTCCGTTTTTTCTCACCCCTCTCTTCTCTCTTTTCCTTCTCTCTCTCTCTTCTCTTTTTTCCTTTTTATTTTCTTATTATTCTCTCTCTTTATTCTCTTTTTCACATTTTTCTTCTCTCTCTCTCTCTCTCTCTCTCTCTTTTCTTATTATTCTTCTTCTTTCACTTTCTTCCTCCCCCTCCCTCCCCCCTTAGTCTTTCTTAAAATATATAAATTTTATCTTTTTCCTATATATAATTCTCTCTTTATGGTTATATTATCTCTCTTATTCTCCTCTCCTCTCTCTCTCTCTTTCTCTCTCCTCGCCCCCTTTTCTTCTCCTCCCCTTTCTCCTAATTTCCATTTTTTTCTTCTCTCCCTCTCTCTCTTTTAAATTTGATCTTTTTCTTCTCTCTCTCTCTCTCTTAAATTTTATATTTTTTCTCTCTATATATATATATATATCTCTCTCTCCTTATCTCCTCTCTCTCTTCCTCTCTCTCTAAAAAATATTTCAATTTAAAAAAGACTTTTCGCTTTTCTCTTTTTTTCCATCTCTCTTCCTCTTTTTCTTTTTTTCTCTTTCTTCTTCTTATTCTTCTTCTCTGTTTCTTTCTTTCTTTCTCCTCGAGGAAATTACTATATGTATATCCTCTACGTCACGTGCGTTCAATGAATATTTATAAATATCTTTATCTGTGAATTTTTCTTTAATAAAACATAGCCCTTTTCTATTCAATCTGTAAATAACCCCTTTATATTACACCCTTTTATATGTAAAAATTATATTAAAATGGTATTTTAAAAATACCTTATTTTGAACCCATGTGATGCGCACATATATTCATGAGTAACTTACCTGAGTCTCACACACACACTCTCTCTCTCTCTCCTCTCTTCTCTCTCCTCTTTTTTTTTTCTTTTTTTCTTCTCTCTTTAAATTCTCTTCTTTTCTCTTTCTTTTAAATTTTATATTTTCTCTCTATATAATTCTCTCTTTGTGTTTAAATTCTCTCTCCTTATTTTCTCTTTCTATCTCTCCCCCACTTTTCTTCTCCCCCTCTCTCCTCTCTTTTTCTTTTTTCTTTTCCTCTCTCTCTTTCTTTCTCTTAAATTGTATATTTTCTCTCTCTATAATTCTCTTTCTCTATGTTCCGTCTCTCTCCCTTCATCTCCTCTTCTTTCTATTTTTCTCTTTGTATATTTCTTTCTCTCTCCTTATTTTAATTTTAAAAAAATAAATTGAAAATTTTAATCTAATAGAGATATTAAAAAAAACCTAGGCCCTACGCATGAGAGAGAGAGAGAGAGGGAGGGAGATAATAAAAATGTTAATTTAAAAAAGACTATTCTCTTTTCTCTTTCCCCCTCCTCTCTGCATCTTCTTCTTTTTATCCTTATTCTTATTATTATTCTTCTTCTCTCTCTCTCTCTCTCAAGTGTATGAAAAACTATGTTTAACAAACTTTTTTAAAAAAATCATTAAGAGAAAATTTTAATGAGAGAGAGAGAGAGATTTAATTTAAAAAGAAGTTTGATTTTATTAAAGGAGAGAGGGAGAGAACCTAGGCTCTACACATGAGAGAGAGAGGGGGGAAGGGAAAAAGAAAGAAAGAGATTATAAGTGAGAGAGAGGGGAGGGGATTTTAATTTAAAAAAGGGAGGTGACGGGAGGGAGGGAGGCTTTAATGAAGAAAGGGAGGGGGAAGAGGAAATGAGAGATTACATATGAGAAAGAGGGGAGGAAAGGGGGTTTTGATTGAGAAAATGAGGTTTGGAAAAGGGAACTGCTCCAGGAAGCCCTCTAGAGGTTCAAGGCTTTCCAAACCTATAGCAAAAATAATATAGTTCTCTCTCTTTCTTTCTCTGCCTTCTATTTTAGTTTATTTTTTCTCCTCTCTTGGTTTTCTCTCTCTCTCTCTCCTTTTTTTCTCTCCCTGCTTTTCTTCTCTCCATCTCTCTCCTTTTATTCTCACCCTTCTCTTCTCTCTTTTTCTTCTCTCCCTCTCCTCTTTTCTCTTTTTTTTCTTCTTTTCTCTCTCTTCATTTTCTTTTTAAAAATTTTCTTCTCTCTCTCTCACTTCTTCTTCTTCTTCTTTCACTTTCTTCCTCCCCCTCCCTCCCCCCTTAGTCTTTCTTAAAGCATATAAATTTTATATTTTCTATATATAATTCTCTCTTTATGCTTATATTCTCTCTCTTCTTCTCTTCTCTCTCTCTCTCTCTCTCTCTCTCTCTCTCTCTCCCTCTTCATCCCCTTTTCTTCTCCTCCCCTTTCTCCTAATTTTCCTATTTTTTCTTTTTCTTTTTTTTCTTCTTTCCCTCTCTCTCTTTTAAATTTGATCTTTTTCTTCTCTCTCTCTGTTTTAAATTTTATCTTTTCTCTCTCTCTATCTCTCTCACTCTCCCCTTATCTCCTCTCACCCTTCCTCTCTCTCTCAAAAAATATTTAAATTTAAAAAGGACTTTTCGCTTTTCTCTTTTTTTCCATCTCTTTTTTTTCTCTCTTTCTTATTCTTATTCTTCTTCTCTCTTTCTTTCTTTCTCTCTCCTTGGGGAAGTTACTATATGTATATCCTCTATGTCACATGCGTTCAATGACTATTTATAAATATCCTTATATGTGAATTTTTCTTTAATAAAACATAGCCCTTTTCTATTCAATCTATAAATAACCCTTTTATATGGAAAATTTATATAAAAATTGTATTTTAAAAATATCTTATTTGAAACCCACGTGATGCACACATATATTCATGAGTAACTTACCCGAGTCTCTCTCTCTCTCCTCTCTTCTCTCTTTTCCTTCTCTCTCTTTTTTTTGTTTTTTTCTTCTCTCTTTAAATTTTTTTCTTCTCTTTCTTTTAAATTTTATATTTTCTCTCTCTATAATTCTCTCTTTGTGTTCAAATCTCTTTCCTTATTTTCTCTTTATGTCTCTTTTCTGCTTTTCTTCTCCCTCTCTCTCGTCTCTTTTCATTTTTTTCTTTTCCTCTCTCTTTCTTTCTCTTAAATTGTATATTTCCTCTCTCTATAATTCTCTTTCTCTCTATTCTGTCTCTCTCCCTTTGTCTCCTCTTCTTTCTTTTTTGCTCTTTGTATATTTCTCTCTCTCTCTCTCTCCCCCTTATTTTAATTTAAAAAATTAAATTAAAAAGTTTAATCTAATAGAGAGAGAGAGAGGGAGAGAAAACCTAGGCCCTACGCATGAGAGAGTGAGGGATGGGGAGAAGAAAAATGTTAATATAAAAAAGGCTATTCTTTTTCCTCTTCCCCCCTCCTCTCTACATCTTATTATTATTATTATTATTATTCTCTCTCTCTCTCAAGTGTATGAAAAACTATGTTTAACAAACTTTTAAAAAATTAATTAAAAAAAGTTTAATCTAAGAGAGAGAGAGAGATTTTTTATTTAAAAAGAAATTTGATTTTATTAAAGGGGAGAGAGAGAGAGAGAGAGAGAGAGAGAGAACCTAGGCTCTACACATAAGAGAGAGAGGGGGGAGGGGAAAAAGAAAAAGAGAGATTATAAGTGAGAGAGAAGGGAGGGGATTTTAATTTTAAAAAGGGAGGTAAGGGGAGGGAGAGAGGCTTTAATGAAAAAAGAGAGAGGGAAGAGAAAATGAGAGATTACATGTAAGAAAGAGGGGAGGGGAGAGGGTTTTGATTGAAAAAAAGAGGTTTGGAAAAGGAAATTGCTCCAGGAAGCCCTTTAGAGGTTTAAGGCTTTCCAAACCTATAATCAAAATAATATAGTTCTCTCTCTCTCTTTCTTTGCCTTCTATTTTAGTTTATTTAGGAAAAAATCAAAGCAAACATGAAGGAAGAATTAGAAGGGAATAAGGAGGGGTGGATTGAGGTAGTGAAGAAGAACGTTAAGAAGGAGGTCCAGGAAGAAAATAAAAAGGAGGAGGTAGTCCGGGTTCAGGAGACCTTAGAGGAGGAGAGGCTTAGGAACGCGCATAAATTGAACGTGCGTATTACCGGGCTCCCCAAAGGGGCCTCTCCGGAGGAGGACGCACGCGGACTATGCACCTGACTAGGGTACACGAGCATGCCCTTTACTCAGGCATGGCGTGCAGGACGAGATACTACCAGGGTCAGAGCTCTGATATTACATATGAGCACACTGGAGGACATAGCCGCTTTCTTTCGGAAGCGGATTTCGCTCCGAGGGATGACTGGGGCTCCCATCTTCATGGATGAGGACCTGACTCAGATGCAGATTGCACACAGACGAGCATGCATGCCACAGATACTCCAAGCACGTAGAGAAGGCCGTAAGGCCTTCTATCGAGATGGCTGGATTTTTATAGATGGACGTTTCACCAAATAGGGGGGCGTGGCCTATGAGATGGGGCAGAGGACTGTACAGGAGACCCCGATACGTGTGGCAGTTTGGAACTGCAACAGCTCCCTATGGTCACGACCGGACAGACTTGAGGAGATTTTACCCGACCATGATGTTATATGCCTCACAGAGACACATGAGAGCCCAGAGAGAGGGCTTCCATGCATTACAGGATTTGAGTGGGTATCTGCATACCGGGCTACTACTAGGCAGAGCACATCTAGGGGCTCAGGAGGGTGGCAGTTCTATTCCGTCAGGGGATACAGAGACATATCCAGTTAATGAGACGAGATGAGGAGGCCAGTTACATATGGATCAAAGTGCAGATATCAGATGAGAGATGGATCTATATGGCAGTATGCTACTTTTCACCACGAGGGTCCAGATATGCTACTACGCAGGGTGATATTCAGGCCAGAGATTCCCCCTCCCCTTATTCACAGCTCTCAGAGGACATTATTCTGTGTTCTAGTTTGGGTGAGGTCTTCTTTATGGGGAACTTCAACGGGCGCACACAGAGCCAACAGTGTGAGAGTTTTGATATGGAGCAGCCAGAGATCATGAGAGCATTAGACCCTGAGGAGTTGGGGATCAGTAGGGAGTCAGCAGATACTGAGCCAGATGCCACAGGGTATGGAGGGCATTTACTTGAGCTTGGTAGTAGACATCATCTCGTTATTTATAACGGGATGGCACGATGGCCATATTCAGGAGGTCTTACATGCTTCCCACATGGGGGGGCGAGAGTACTATAGATTATCTGCTCGAACCGATCGATGGGATGCATACTATCGAGTCCTTCGGCCTTGGGAGACTTCCACTCGGTGCCGATCACACCTTTCTCAATTTCTCACTCCTCACCTCATTACCATCACCACCTGCAGATATCATACCCCACATGCATACTACCATACACTTCACTCATGAGCTCTCACATGTTTACTCACAGCATCTGGAGGAGCACATCACGTCACTTGATCCATACACACCCCTTGATACACTAACCACTGATATCACACGCATTCTGCATGATTTTGCTACACTCAGTTTTCCACATCACACATACATGCACCCCCCTCGGACCGGTACCATGCCACAGAACAGGTGGTATGATGATGAGTGTAGAGATCTACGTCGACAGCTACACGATTTGGAGGCCAGAGGAGAGATCACACACAGACAGGCGCAGAGACGCATGCACCGCTTGACCTGCCGTAAAAAGCGGGAATGGGAGGAGGAGAGATATTGGGATATATACCACCTTCTTATGAGCAGAGATTGTGCAGAGGCATGGAGGCAGATCAGAGAACCACGCTCACCCACACCGATACATGACCCTGCAGTATGGCATGGATACACACAGAGTTTATATCATGTACCCGCACAACTACTGATACCCACACCATGTACACCGAGACCGGGTATTTCATCATTTTTCACCACTAGTATGGTGAAACATGCTATCTCACGGTTACAGCATGGCCACGCTCGAGACTAGTTTGATCTTCAGGCAGAGCATATTATATATGGCAGAGACACATTGGCTCCACTCATTTCTCACCTCTTCAACCGTGCATTGTCTGAGGGGTTCCCTGACTCGTGGACAGAGCACACCATTGTACTTATCCACAAGTCAGGGGATCCTATGGATCCTAACACATATAGGACCATCATGATTGGGCCAGTTTTGGCCAAACTTTATGGCACGGTGATGGAGGAGAAGCTCAGCACGCTGGCAGAGAGAGAGTGCATGCGCACACCCAGACAGGCAGGGTTCAGACGGGCATTTTCTACCATAGACTACATCTTCACTCTCCGTTGTCTGATCGACCAGACAGGAGTGAAGAAACAGAGATTGTACTATTGCTTTGTGGATTTCCGCAAAGCCTTTGACATGGTTCCGAGAGAGAGGCTTTTCAAACGCCTACTTGATGTGGGGGTGGATGATGACATGACGTGCGGTATTTATGCACTATATGAGCGGGTTACTAGCAGAGTCAGATGTCCGGGAGGTATATCAGATTCCCTTGTGAGCACCATTGGTGTGAAACAAGGATGCCCACTCTCACCGACTCTATTTGGGCTATACATTGATGAGATAGCAGAGTTTATTCAACAGCGAGCCAGTGGAGGTATAGATCTCAGTGGAGCCACAGTTCATATCTTACTATATGCAGATGATATTGTGTTGGTCTCAGACTCAGCTCAGGGATTACAGCAGCATTTATTAGCATTGGATGATTTTTGCATACAGAGAGGCATGACAGTGAACTTTGGTAAAACCAAGGTTCTTATATTCCATACATCAGCTCAGATACGCAGACAGAGTATTTTCATGGCAGCAAGAGGGAGTATTGAGGTCACTGGATCATATGCATATTTGGGAGTTACCTTTACAGCAACTTCAGGGACTTTCTCAATGACACAAGCAGCTCGTGACCGCCTCACTAGAGGATACTCAACATTGGCTCTTATGGAGCGATAGTGTCATCAGGCACATTTCCAGGAGCCCTGCACCAAGGGGTGGCTCTTTGATACTCTAGTCACTCCAGCATTGATGTATGGAGCAGCTATATGGGGGCCAGGCCTTGCCGATTATGTATGGACATTGATGGAGAGACCTCAGGTGATCATGATATCTAGATTAATTCACAGCAAGGCCTCAGTCCCACATGACATTATGCGAGCAGAGCTTGCCACACCGCCCATGCTAGTCAAGGCATTATTTCAGACAGTCTGCTTCCTACACAGATTTCAGGATATGGACAGAGATCGCATTGCATACAGAGCATATATGGCATCTGAGGAGATGGCTCGAGCGGGGGATACCACATCAATGGTATGCACAGACTAGAGCTTGGTTTGACAGACATGGGCTGGCCATTGATAGACTCCCACCTCTTCTATATGATACTCAGTCTCCCACTTACACCCTCTCTCTCTCTAAGAGGAACAGAGTCATCAGACAGGAGATATGGCATATTTATATACAGAGGACATGGGTCAGCCCTGCACAGCCACTACCATCGAAGATGGCACATTATTATACACAGTTCTTGAGTATATCAGAGCAGGGATTCATAGAGATTCCGAGATATATGCAGATCTATATGCCACATCGATTGAGAGTTCTTATTGGACAGCTCAGGGTATCATCACATCAGCTTATGATTGAGAGTGGCAGAGCCAGTGGCATCCCACGGGAGGAGAGGATATGTCCCCTTTGCAGATCAGAGGTGGAGAATGAGGAGCATTTTGTTCTCAGATGCCCGGCATACTCAGAGTTGAGATCTAGATACACATTGAGCAGCTCACTTCAGGGATGTATGACTGATATGGATCAGAGATCATTTGGCCGTTTTCTGGGAGAGGCATGGCACATCAGAGAGCAGAGCACACAGCGGGTCCCAGTCAGAGAGGGGCCCACCCAGACGACTATTACACAGTTCTTTCAGACAGACAGAGTGAGAGCTACTGTACCAGCCTCCAGCCAGACCTCCGGGCTCACACTACAGCAGGCTGAGGACCAGCGTACCCGACGCCGCACGAGGATCCATGGGTTTCGGACCCCATAGCCACACCGACAGGAGATCCGGAGGATTCTTGATCTACATCGACAGCAGACTGAGATCCGACGACACTCGACACATTAGATCTCAGATCTCCAGTTTGCTCTTTCTCCACCGCCGATGTACCACATCCTGCATCCAGAAGGGATCACCTGCTATTAGCGACTTCGACGACTGCTACTACATCCCAGGATAGTATATCTCCCTGCATCTGTTACATATACACATCGCACCACTTTATCACAGCCGACAGTTGTTCCCCTATCACAGCCGATATTTTTTCCCCTTTTGTAGCCATTATCTGGAGTACCAGAGCTACATACGCACATACACATACACGACACTTATCACACTCACAGCACCGTATTTTTAGTTTCCAGTTTTTAGCTTTTCATTCAGCACTTTTATTTTGGATTGCTGGACCTCATCAGCTATATCACAGTTTGTCTCATAGGCCAGTTTTGGTCTTTAGAAGACGTTAATATAACTTTCTTTCTTTCTTTCTTTCTTTCTCTCTCTCCTTTTTTTCTCTCCCCACTTTTCTTCTCTCTATTCCTCTTCTTTTATTCGCACCCTTCTCTTCTCTCTTTTCCTTCTCTCTCCCTCTCCTCTTTTTTACTTTTTTTAAAACTTCTTTTCTCTCTTCATTTTCTTTTTAAAATTTTTCTTCTTTCTCTCTCTCTCTTCTTCTTCTTCTTCTTCTTCTCTTCTTCTTCTTCTTCTCTCACTTTCTTCCTCCCCCTCCCTCCCCCCTTAGTCTTTCTTGAAGTATATAAAATTTATCTTTTTTCTATATATAATTCTCTTTTTATGCTTATATTCTCTCTCTTCTTTCTCTCTCTCTGTCTCTCTCTGTCTCTCTCTCTCTCTTTCTCTTCGCCCCCTTTTCTTCTCCTCCCCTTTCTCCTAATTTTTCTTTTTTTCTTCTCTCCCTCTCTTTCTTTTAAATTTTATCTTTTTCTTCTCTCTCTTTTAAATTTTATCTTCTCTCTCTCTCTCTCTCTCTCCCCTTCTCTCCTCTCTCCCTTCCCCTCTCTCTAAAAAAATATTTAAATTTAAAAAATACTTTTCTCTTTTCTCATTTCCCCATCTCTCTTCTTTTTTTTCTTTTTTTCTCTTTCTTATTATTATTATTTTTCTTCTCTCTCTCTCTCTCCCCCCTTCTCTCTTTTCCTTCTCTCTCCTCTTTTTTTCTTTTTTTCTTCTCTTCAACTTTTTTCCTTTTTTCTTTCTTTTAAATTTTATCTTTTCTCTCTCTATAATTCTCTCTCCTTATTTTCTCTTTCTATCTCTTCCCCGCTTTTCTTCTCCCCCTCTCTCCTCTCTTTTCCCTTTTTCTTTTCCTCTCTCTCTCTCTCTTAAATTGTATATTTCCTCTCTCTATAATTGTATTTCTCTCTGTTCCGTCTCTCTCTCCTTTTCTCTCCTCTTCTTTCTTTTTTGCTCTTTATATATTTCTCTATCTCTATATATATATATCTCTCTCTCTCCTTATTTTAATTTAACAAAATTAAATTAAAAAGTTTAATCTAACAAAGAGAGAGAGAGAGAGAGAGAGAGAGAAAACCTGGGCCCTACACATGAGAGAGAGAGAGAGGGAGGGGGAGAAGAAAAATGTTAATTTAAAAAAGACTTTTATCTTTTCTCATTCCCCCCTCCTCTCTCCATCTTCTTCTTTTTATCCTTATTGTTATTATTATTATTATTATTATTATTATTCTCTCTCTCTCTCTCGCTCTCAAGTGTATGAAAAACTATGTTAAAAAACTTTAAAAGAAAAATTTAATTAAAGGAAAAGTTTAATGAGAGAGAGAGAGAGAACCTAGGCCCTACCCATGAGAGAGAGAGAGAGGGGCAAGGGGGAAAATAAAGAGAGAGATTATAAGTGAGAGAGAGGGGAGGGGGTTTTAATTTTTAAAAATGGAAGGGCGGAGGCTTTAATGAAAAAGGAGAAGGGGAAGAGAAAATGAAAGATTACACTTGAGAAAAAGGGGAGACGAGGAGGTTTTGATTGAAAAAAGAAGGTTTGGAAAAGGGAGCATGTTTGGGAAGCCCTCTGGAGGTTTGGAGCTTTCCGAACCTAAAGTGAAAATAATATAGTTGTAAGATGAGTTGATAGATAAGGTTAGATGCATAAAGTTGTCTTTTGTGTGGAGAATACAAAGTGTTACTCATGTGTCACTCCTTATACTCTTGGAGTCCTCTCTCTATACATTATCTCAACAACAATTATAGTTTTGAAAGAAAAAGTAGTATTCAATGCGACAAAGAAAAGCCTTTCGAGAGCTTTATTAACAATAAGTAAACTTTAAGAAGCCACATGTTTATTTATTTCAATTCAATATGGACATTCTCCTCCAAAATTATAAGGACTGGACATCATTTAACGAAGCAATAGTTGTAAATTACAAAGACAATGATAAAAGTGAGTTCGTGTATAGAGTGCAGCACTAATTGTTTTGAAAGACGTGGATGAGTATGTGTGCACCGAACAAAACATCTATCTAGTCAAACTGACATCAATTAGCCTTTGAAACATCATTCACTTCTCTTTCCTTTATGCCTCACATCACATTTCGTATCCGAGTTATATGCTATCAGGATCTGTGTAACATGTAGAGCTAGACTCTAGTTTTTAGTTGGGCGGTTATCAGGTCCTTCGATATGTTGAATGTTCTAAGTTAAGTGTCGAAAGTTCTCTATGACAGCGGCTTTTAGGAGTGGTCCAGGACCCGGGTAGCCGGCCGGGGCCCTTTGTAATATGTATAGTTGAAGCCGGACGAAACTGTAGTTCTCACGGGTCTTGACATTGTTGTCAGCCGCCGACGCCTACAAAGCATAGTTAGGATCATGTGCGCAATAGTGACTCGTGAGCTTATAAATACTTGTTGCCTGAGATGGTCGCCACTCGGTCCGCAGAGGAAAGCATTTCTGGCTCTCAATTTTCATCCCCCACTCGCAAAGTCCCACTCCCTCTCGCTCTTTTATACCGATGGGCGCTCTTGCGTTGGAGGTCGAGTCTGGTAAGCCAGAAAGCCAGCACTCCACGTCTCCTATTAAGCGGCCGGATGAGCAAGTAGTGGTGATGGGGGAGTCTCTGCTAGAGCAACGTGGTAAGCCACCAGACGGACACTGTATAACGTGATCGTCCCTCGTATTGTTCATGATCTGAATGCGTTGCTTGTATGCTTTAATTGTATGTTCTGCGCTCCTGTCAATAAGACCGTTGTTTGCACTGATGGAAATATAAGCTATCGCACCACAGCTAAAGAAGAATATATGACGCAGGGTTTCTATCCTTCATGGATCTGTAATAGACGCCATTAGAACATTCTCGTGTGCCGTTATGTTGTTCGTTCATGTTAATGTGGTGACCTTAGCGACTGCTTGAGCGTTGTGACTGTGTTATCGTCATTGATTAATGTCTGGGGATAAGATTGATTCTCGGAATCTCGGCACTGCGGTTTCTTTCTCGTATTTGACAATTGGTGGTAATGGTATATGTATATATAAAACTGCAGAACATTGCGAGGTAAGGATGGGCAGCAGCGCTCCGCTAGATGACCCACGCTCGACGAGCTGGAGGTGCAGGACAGTACTGTTCGGGAAAGAGATAGGCTTCTGGGCGCTGATGACAGTGAGCAGCATAGCGCTAGTGCTGGGGCTGTCCTCGGGCACACTGCTAGGGCGGCTCTACTTCGCGCACGGGGGCGCGCGGAGATGGCTATACACATGGATAGAGAGCACGGGCTGGCCGGTAATAGCCGTAGTCCTGCTGGTGTGCTACAAGTGGCAGGGGGTAAGGCCGACCCCGCTGACGCCGAAGCTGGGTATGATCTACGCGGCCCTGGGCTGCATGACGGCCTTCGACAACCTGCTCTACTCCTGGGGCCTGTCGTACCTGCCCGTCAGCACCAACTCGATCGTGTCGTCGACGCAGCTTGCATTCAACGCGCTGTTCGTAGTGGCGCTGCTGCGGCAGCGCGTGACAGCGTACGTGGTAAACTGCGTCGTGTGCATCACGGCCGGGACGGTGCTCATGGGGGTGAGCGCGGGGCCAACGGACCGGCCGAATGGCGTGACGAAAGCGCAGTACGTCGTCGGGTTTGTGACGACCATTGCTGCGTCGGCCCTGTTTGCGCTGCTGTTGCCGCTGATCGAGCTGCTGTACTTGAAAGGCGTGGTGGGAGGCCGGCAGACACAGCGCAGCTTCGTGGTGGTGATGGAGGTCCAGGTACGTAGTGTTTGTTGTTGACGCTTTAACTAGGTTAGCATATAAGCTGCCTCGCAAGTGAGTGAGAGACGCTTTAACTTAAGTCGACTGAGAGAACGAGAATGCATGTTGTGCTGCAGGTGGCCATCTCCATCGTGGCCTCCGTGGTGTCGCTGATCGGGATGTGGGCCGCAGGAGATCTCAAAGCCATCCATCACGAGGCGATGCACGCCTTCGACCTGGGGCCGACGAAGTACGCCATGACCCTGCTGTGGTCCGCGGTAGGCTGGCAGCTCTACCTCGTGGGCGGCGTGGGGGTGATATTCGCGGCGTCGTCCCTGATGTCCTGCGTGCTCATGACGGCCATGATCCCGGCCCTCCCCCTCCTCGCCCTCGTCTTCTTCGGCGACCACTTCGACGCCCCCAAGGGCATCGCCCTCGCCCTCTCCCTCTGGGGCTTCTGCTCCTACATCTACGGTGGCTACCTTGACCAGCGTCGCAGCACATCGTCAAAACTCGTGCCATCAGCATCTGCAGCCAGTATAAGGATCGATACGTAAATGACCTGTCCTCGCCTGTGCCACAGCCTCGTCACTTCACACAGTTCTCCTTCTCCTCACTGTATTATCTCTGTATTATAAGTACGTAGGGGCATCGGCTCCTACATATATGGCGACTACCTCGACCAGCGTCACACGTCACAGCACATCGTTAAAATCCGTCATCAGCACCTCCAGCCGATAGAATTTCTACGTAAATGATCTATCCTCGGACCACAGCCTTCTCACTTCTCACAGTTCTCCTCCTCAGTGTACAACTATGTCCCTTATCTCTGTATTATTCGTCGCAGCGTCGCCCCCCTCTTCTTTCTTCCTTGCCAGTACTCTACCCTGGGGCATCACCATCTCCCTCGTCCCATCAACCCCGGACTTTCAACTTTTAAAATCGTTCACGTAAGCGCGCCGCGAAGGTTTTAAATTCTAACTACCAGATCCAGACGAATATGCAAAATGTCAACAACATATCTTTTAATTTTGCACATGCTTCTCGAAGGTCACCAGTCAACGATTTCTATTCCCCTGTATACTGGACCCTGGTCATCTAGTAACTTCCACATTGGGTGATTCAGCGCAAATAATACCATCCACAAAGAATTTACCACACATTTGACTATGTGATTGAGAGACAATTTGGCCATATGACAAAGACAGAATGCGATCAAACAACAATTTGGCATTTGTGAAGTGAAGTTAATGGTCATCGTCAAAAGTGTACACAATCTTTATTAGTAACTACCGTGACAATTGATGATGTTTAAAGAATTGAACAATTGAACTCGTACTTCAAATTTGGTGTAAGTAGTGGACAAGCATTTCCACACATTTGGTTTGAATAGTTGAATCCACTCTTAAGGTTTAGGAGATTGGAATACTGTACTAGACATACTTATTACTTCATTATTTCTTTGGTGGAAAACTTTTGAGTTGGAAGAACTGGGTTTGTTCAACCATTTAGTTTTTCTCTCGTCATCTTTGCTAGCCTTCTTTACAATATAACTAGTATATACTTTAGAAACTAACTTTTTCCCATACAAATGCCTTCCATATAGCTTAAGATCCACTACAAAAGTGAATAGGTTTTAAGCTTTCATGTGATCATTGGGGTATAAGTTAGGCTTGCATTTGAATTATCCTCAAAAAAAAATTAGTGCACACTTCATAGTACATGCTAGCTTATAGTTCACCAAATTATTTAGGTTTATGTGTACTAAAACTACATATTAGCACAAACCTAAAATTTCAATTTTGCATCTTAGTTTTGTGTTTTTAACCATAGGCCATATGCATGTACAAGAAGAGCCTTATAAAAATGTAGACTCTTGGTGAGAGTATCACTCTATATTCTCTAATGCAATTGTAAAGCTTATTAAATGAGATGAGTGAATGATTTTGCACCCTAGTCACTGCATTATGAATTTTAATTGGTCATCCTTATCACACTGATCACTTAAGTGGGTAAGCAAGAGGTATAATTGAACTATGGTTATGGGGTGTACCTTATGCTCTAATATTCTTGAAATTGGGATGATGAATCTTTACATAGTCTAGTCCATTATAACCAATTAGGTACCACTAAAGCACTAGGTTCATAAAGGTGACACTTCTCCATGTTGTGGTAATGGCTCTCCTTAGCTGCTCTTTAGCGCTACTAAAGCACTAGGTTCATGAAGGTGACACTTCTCCATGTTGTTGTGATACCTCTCCTTAATTGCTCTTTGGCCCTACTTGAATAAAGTTTTTACAAAAGAGGAGTTACATGTTGCTAATAGGCTTGGATAGGGAATGATACTTACCCTTACGAGTAAAGCTACGGCCATGACTCCTTGATGTCTTTGCCACACTTGAGTATAACCTAACTCCTACAACTCGCAACTTCCACCTGGAAGAAGTGACATGAAAACATAGCCTCTAAATGTGTACAAAAATAAATGATGCATTTCAATGATTGCACATAAATAAATCATTAAGTAGACAAAACCCCGCACACACCATACAACCAATGTTATCAAGTTGATGCAATAGAAATCAAAGTTTTCTCAACTTAATCTAGATAAATGGTGATTTTTTAATTAAACTATTTTACTTGATTAAAAATAGTTCACCAATATTACTATTAAACCTTCACAAAGGAAATGTAGGATAGAACAAGTCACTAAGTTTAGGGATCAAAGCAAGAATAACAAAGGTGTCCCCAAATGACGAAACTTCAATCTTGAGGATATCGTACCTTAGGTTCCAAGGACTACGAATCAATACCTTATTGACATTAGTCAATATTATTTTTTCTAATGAGCTTCCTTAGATCTTCCAATACTATAGCACTCTAAGAGACTAGAAGCCTTTAAGTGGTATAACATTCTAACTATTAAAAAAAAAACCATGCATAAATAGAAACTGCACCTAGGGATCCCCTACGGAGACAAAGCATGAGAGGTCTTTCCTTATAGGTACAAGCAAATGTAGTCGTTTGAAGCTTCTATGGTCCTAAGCTAAAATCTTACACCAATGATGAGTGACAAACTTCAACTAGCCCATTTCCAATTTGACATCCTTGGCAATAAACAATCCATATCTAACTCCAACTACCACTCCCACTTGACATTCTAGAAATCTCCAATTACTACTCCTACTTAACATCCTAAACAAACACACTTGCAAACCTTTTGGGTAATATTTCGTCTTAGGAGAAACATTCGGAATATTTTCAAATATTCTTTTAAAAACCACAATTTTTGTATTATTATTCAAAATCATACTCTTTTAAGTCAATCTTTTGAAAAAATCATATGAAAATGACTAAATTTTTTGAATAATATCATATGTGTCATCTTGAAAAGTACTTAGATTTTGAAAGAAAAATTAAAAGGGGACTATATTAAGAGAAGTACACAAATTTTATCCATCATGTAAAACATACTATTAACGAAAACTCTATATATACATGTTGACGAGATTTTAAAACATTTATTAAATTTATACTAATTGACAAAAATGATTGATATTTCAATAAAAATATATTTAAAAATAAAGATAAATTTCATTGTTATAAGGCATTCACTTTTCTTCATCTTTCTCTTGTGTTGCATTATCAATATCACTAGCTTTTGTCCATGCACCTTTTCAACTAGATGATGTATCCTCTTCTCTACTATCAATAAAAGCATTGCTTTCATAAAAATCCAGACTAAGTCTCACCTATATATATGTAGATTGTGATCAATATGATATAGTCTTTGGGAGTGTATATGATGTGTCTCTTCTCTCTCTATCGCGTCTCTACGTATGTTCTCTCTCTACATTTAAACATGGTATCAGAGCTATCATGATTGATTGCAACCAATTCCTTGAAGAAGTCAATCAGGAAGTATACATATGTAGTATCTCTTCTATTATTGATTCACATTCTTTTTATGCTTAAATTTGATGTATATGTACTATGTTATGAGCATCTTTTGTTATGAATTTTAAGCATAGAAGAAGTTCACTCGATCATCATCAATCATCCTTTAGATTGTAGATATGTTGAATTGTAGATATGCATTGCTTGGACACCCTAAAAGTTTCTATTTAGGAAACTCTTAAGGATATGCCTTTCTCAAGAAAACCAATTTTAGTGATGTGCTGGGACCCATAAGCTTTCTTGCTATCAAATCTGTGCTCAATTTGGAGTTTTTTGTCAAAAATTATGTCAGTTCAAGTAAACTGGACTTGAAATAGAAAAACAAATAGAACAATAGTAAGTAGTCTCCTTAATCGATTGTGAGTCTATATTGCATAAGTCACTGATTGGCATGTTTGGCAGTTTCTTGTAAGATAAAGCCAACACCTAAGAACTTTGAGATGTGTAACACTTCTAAGACTTCACTTATTTTGGAGGAATGTTAAGAAGCCTTTCTTGACGCGAATAATTTCTAGAGCCCCCTTAACAAAATTAAAGTAGGAACCCCGCACTTGTACTACCGTGGACATTCTTTTTAGGTGAGATGCAAAATGATGTCGCTGTATGATCTGGACTATCTCATAATGACCCTTCCTTGGAATAGCTTTCTCATTAGAAGTGTAAACCCAATCAATTCCCTTCAAAACAAAGTTCCAGTTGATGTTCCAAATGTGGCTTTATCCCAATCTTGAGTTTCCTTCAACCTTCTTTTCTTGCATTGTACACTCATCCTTGGAATCTTCAAAATATACATTCTCTTTATATGAACATGTTCTTCCATGCAATGTGTCCTCATAAAAAAATATGCTTTGAAAAAGAATTTAATGTCCAATCATTTATGTGGTTTGCATATTAAAATCCATGCAATGCAATCAAATCAAACGATGCTTCCACACAAAAATTTATTATTGCATTGAAGAAAATGTGCCTAGCCTAACTACATGTGTTTGTGTGTCATGCAAATGCAAACAAAAAGACACACACAATGGAAAAAAAATTCCTAATGATGCTAACTAATGAGTTGAAATTCCTTTTAAGAAAAACTATGCCCTCAGGTTCACAGTGGTGGACATTGTCAGAGCGTTTGGGGGGGTCGAAAGTCTACCGCGGGGGTAGGAGACAACAGGGTGAAGGGAGATTCAAGGAGATGAGTAGACAAAAGAGAAGGGGTTCGAAGAAATAGAAGACGTAGAAGTATACTCACAGAAAGAAATAGGAGAGATGTAGAAGAATACTCACAGAGTTGAAGCCTGTCAGTTATTTTTGCATTATGAGAAGACAAATCTCTTGTACACAAAAACGTGCATAAAATAATACATTCCTCTATGTTGTTCAGACTGCCAATCTGATGCTTCCATTGGCTCCAAAAGGGGAGTAAAATATTAGCAAACTTGGCCAAAACTGTTCAAAGTTGAGAGAGAGAGAGACAGGGAAACTCCATTTCCTTGAGCCTTCAGGCTCTCAAGGTCATTCCTTCATGTTCCACACTCTCTAAATTGAAAAGCACACACTATACAAAGATAAAGTGACCTAGTGTAAGTGTAGACTAGACAGACTAACTCTAGTCAAGTCACTAACTGACTACTAACCCGACTTATTTAATGTAGTCACATGTAGACAGCTGCACACACTAGCTGTCATAGATGTCGGTCATAGATAAAGACACACTGACGGTGAGCTTGATTTCTAACACTCTCCCTCAAGCTTAAAAAAAAAACTCAAATCATCTGCATCACTCCAAGTAGCTGTCTAAAGTGAATGAACTTATCTTTACCAAGTGATTTGGTAAAGATGTCTGCTACCTGGTCTTCAGTCTTCACATGCTCCAAGTCAATCTGATCTGCTAAAACCATTTCCCTGATGAAATGGTAGTGAACCTCAATGTGTTTTGATCTTGCATGATAAACAGGATTGCTTGCTAACATAACACTGCTCAAATTGTCACAGTACAGCTTGACTTTGCTGTCCAAGTGTACTCCCAAGTCATTCAGCAACTTCTATAACCACTTAGCTTCACAGGCCGCTAAGGCTGCACCACGATACTCTGCTTCCGTACTAGACAATGCAGCTGTAGGCTGCTTCTTACTCTGCCAACTGATCATGCTACTACCCAATCCAAATGCATAGCCATTGGTTGATCTCATATCATATGTGCAACCAACCCAATCAGCATCAGTGTACCCCATCAAGTCAAGGGGTTTCCCATATGCATAAAACAGCCCATGATCTATGGTACTCTTTACATATCTCAGAATTCTCCTGACTGCATCCAAGTGTATGTTATGGCACTCAGTTTGTATGAGAATGGAGGATGGCCGATTGATGTAGATTCAGGATGGCGCATGTGGATAGCAAACAATTCACCAGGGGATCTTTATACAGCTTATCTGAATATACCTATGACTATGGGAGATGTTATGGATGAATATCTTTTTTTTGTGCAGGATTCATGCAGTTATCTTGTGATTTTGGGGTAGCCCTATATTTTGAAATCAAGGTTGGAAACAAAAGCCTTTGATGATGGTTCTTCATATGCTCGGGTTTGAAGTAAAGATAATACAAAGGCGATACAGTTTCTCACTATTTGTGTGAATCATCCATGCAAACAGGATAAGCTGCATGATAATCCTATGCCATCTAATGCACGAAAGTTTAAGGGTTTTTAGATAGCACTGATGTAAGTGGAGGCTGTGGTAGTGCCTCTAGGAAGATAATTATGCCTCCAAGAAAGGGATAAACTGTGTTTGTGTCTGGATTGCAGAAATGAACATCATGTAGTCTTGGTAGTTTTAAGAATATTTCAACCATGTGCAGGGCTGAAAAGAAATATGTAGGATGGCTGAAAAAGAACTAAATACATGTGATTTGATGGCTACAAATAAAGGTATCTCAGGGCTATTTTCAAGTCTGGTTGATGTTGATACAATGGCTAAAATAATTACACCAATTAATGCTAAAAACAAGGCACAAAAAGAGGTTATTTATGTTGACACTTTAGAGATGTATGCATTCATTCAGGAGTTTGCTAAGCATGAATGTTATGGGCTGCAATATGGGCTACAAAACAGGGCTGAAGCAAGGGTGGATACAGATACTTACAAAATACTTGCAAAGAAGGTTAATCTTGTGGCTTTGCCTTTACCACCTAAAAGTGATGGGTTTGCTGAAAAAGTGACTCAATAGCCTAGTTTACAGGACCCACATGGAGTAGGAAATAAATTTACAACTAAAACTTTTAAAAAGCTAAAAATTGGTGATACAAGCTTTCTTTTGCCTACAGAAAGAGCTTGTTTCTTGGAGATATTGGCAAGGCATGGGAAAGCCTTTTCATTTCAGCCAAATGAAATTAGATGTGTTGATCTGACCATAGTTAACCTATGGTGATCTTTATAGTACCTGATGTGCCATGGAATTTAAAGCCTATTGCAATACCTCGGGCATATTTTCCTAAGTTGGTGGAGCTTTTGAATGAGAAGATCAGGATGCGGATTTTGGATCCCTCTTCAGCTCCATATTCAAATCAGGGGTTCAGTATTCCAAAGAAGAATGGTTCTTTGACGTTTATACAAGATTTGCAACCACTTAATAAGGTCACCATAAGGAATGTTGGATCAGGCCCGATAGTGGATGAATTTGCAGAAGCGTTTACATGCAAGGAAATTTACTCTATGGGAGATTTATATTCAAGATATGACGAGTTCCAGCTTGCATAAGAAAACCGGGATATCACTATCATGAAGACATCACTTGGATTGGTTAGGATGTGTACGCTTCCATAGGAAGCAACCAATTTAGTGGCGCATATGATAAATGCTATGCATAAAGTTGTGAGGGAATATATTCCTTAGTTAACCTTACCGTATCTTGATGATGTGCCAATAAAAGGATGTGATATCCATGAGAAGAATGAAGAGCTGAATGAGCAAGGATGTAGAATGTTTGTGGTTGATCATATTGCTGATTATGACAAGATTTTGAGCCGTCTTGAAGAAGTGCATTTGACTTTGTCAGTAGAAAATTCATTTTTTGTAGTGGAGGAAATATGGTAACACATTTTTTGAGCCCTCACCAATATTGTAGTGGAGGCAACACATTTTTTGTAGTGGAGGAAATATATGTGGACCATATGGAAGAAAGCAGGATGCAGGAGACATGTTTGAATGTATCTGAGGTGAGGAAATTTTTGGGTGCATGTGTTTTTTACTTGACATGGATTCCACATTTTTCTCATGTGACTGAAATATTATATCATCTCTTGAGAAAGGGGAAAATTTTTTGGTGGGATAAACAACATACGAAGGCAGTTCAAAAGTTAAAGAGCTTATTAATCTCAACCCCAATACGAAAGAGAGCAAATTATGAGAATAGGTAGCCTATTACTCTCACTGTAGATACAAGCCCAATTGGCATTGGTTGGGTAGTGGGTCAGGATGATGCTGATGGGAATAGGTATGCAATTCAGTTTGTAGCAAAGGTCCTCAATGAATAGAAAGGGCAATATTCTCAAGTCAAAAGAGAGCTTTGAGGTGTACTCAAAACCCTTAAGTGTGATAGGGAGTATTTTATGGGAGCTCATGTGGTGGTAGAGACTGATGGTTTACCTCTATTGGGCATTATAGCAAATTGCTCAACTCCTGATATTGCCATGTTACGGTGGATTGCATATATAATGTCACTTAACCTTGATTTTCAACATATTGCAAAAAAAGTTGCAAGTAAAGAAAACCCTGTGGTTGACATGCTTTCACGAGCAAGGTTTGAAGATGAAGATGGAAGATGAAGAGGATGATGTGATAGGTGTTGAAAACAACTTTGTAACCAGGGAATGAGTATGTTGTTACTACACATACAATTGTTGTAACATGGATTTTAGTAGTTAGAAAAGAGCTTACAGCCATGAAGAAGAGATGGGCAATAGAGAGAAAGCATCATCAGTGTGATGCTTCAATGAGAACACAATTTTTGGAAGAGTTGTATGAGAATAATTTGCTAAAAATAGGCTAATATTTGAGCCTCATGACAAAGAAGGCTGAATGGTCTGAAGCTGAATTCAAAAGGATTAAAAGAAAAGCTTATGAGTTTTTCTTAAAAGATGGATAGTTATGGAAGCATGCAAAGGAAAAGAGAGGAACTCTAGTACGTGTATTGGGAGATATGGCTTCTCAACAACAAGTGATGCAAGAGTTTCATGAAAGCTTATGGGCTGGACATAGAGAAGTTTGGGGCACATTTGCCAAGATCAAAGAGAAGTATTAGTGGCAAAACATATATAAAGATGTGGAGCATTATCTGGAATCAGATGTATTCCACGGTAAAGCATAGAGATGGGTTGCAACCAGTTGCATGAGAAGACTTGACAAATCAAGTGGAAGGTCAAGCTCTTAGTATAAGAATACTCAAGTAGTTTGCAGGTTCTTATTGGAAGAAGTCTTTTGCAGGTATGGTTGTGTTGGTAAAGTGGTTGTAGATAGAAGAGAATTGGATGTGGATGAGGCTTGTGACTTCTTTTCACGATTGGGTATCAAGTTGGCTTTAAATATTGAAGCAAATGGAAAAAGTGAAAGAGTTCATCAACCTATCATTAAGGCATTTAAAGCAAAGTCATGCAAGGGTAGGATGAAAGAGTGGCCAAGGATGTTACCCTTTTCCTTGTGGGCTAATAGGACCACTCATAGTGTAGTTACAGGGTATATGCCTATTGAATTAATGTATGGACAACAGCCAATCATGCCTACTGAGGAGACTATTGCTACTTGGATTGTTCTACCTTGGGAAGAGGGTTTGAATAGAGAAGAGTTGTTGGTCCTATGCATTAGATAGCTAAAAACAAGGCCTGAAGACATTGAGAGCCCCATGAAAAAACTAAAGACAGCAAGGATCAAGAACAAGAAAAGGTTTGACAAGAGACACAGGCTTTGAACACGAGCTATACAAGAAGGGGACCGGGAGCTGGTTTATGACAGTAGCTTGGAAAATCAACATAGTGCCATTCGAAAGATGGAAAAGTGATGGTTTGGTCTATATGTGGTAAGGTTTGTTTTTTATAATGCTACCTATGCATTAAATGAGATGGATGGGACATCTCTAAGGGTTCTAGTGGGACTGGAAAACGTATCGAGCTCTTTAAACTAAGGGAGTCTTCAGCATATGAGTTGAAGGAGTTGGATATTGAGTATGAACATGAGAATATGGAAGAGGAAGAGATAGAAGATGAAGACATTGACATGGCAGAGGATACTTCTTCTAACACTACAGATTTGTAAGACTTTGACACATGCCAGAGGATGTGTAGGTTGGGAGGCGGTGGATGTCGTGCCGCTACGCGCACACCATGTGAAAAACTCCAGAGTGCCGATTTCTTATTGATCTAAAGAGCCAATGCCATTTTAGACATTAGTGTTAGTGTCCATGGTTCAAAAATATTAGATTTTTTGACAAGTTTAGTCAATTTTTGATATTTTAGATATTATCTCTTGTAAAAATCCATAAAACTATAGAAAATTTCTAGATTAGGATGACATGTAAAAGAAAGTAGGTAGCTTTCAGCCAATTTTGATAAGATTTTATGTAAAAAGAGGAATTAGTGAAATCGCACAATGCGCAATCACTGTTTTTAGGTAGTGAACAACATAGCAAAGTGGGAGATGAAGGAGTAATCTGGGAGAGTTCTTGTTAGAAATCAAGCTCACCGTCAGTGTGTCCTTATCTATGATTGACATCTATGACAGCTAGTGTGTGCAGCTGTCTACATGTGACTACATTAAATAAGTCGGGTTAGTATTCAGTTAGTGACCTGACTAGAGTTAGTCTGTCTAGTCTACACTTACACTAGGTCACTTTATCTTTGTATAGTGTGTGCTTTTCAGTTTAGAGAGTGTGGAACATGAAGGAATGACCTTGAGAGCCTGAAGGCTCAAGCAAATGGAGTTTCCCTGTCCCTCTCTCTCTCAACTTTGAACATGGTATCAGAGCCTTACTTGGTGGACCTCTTGGAGCAGGAGGGAGTGAAGATGATCTATAGTTGAAGACTTGTGTCATTTTCTCAAACAGGCTGAATGCCATTGTAAACTGAAGGTATGCATTGAGTGATTGCCTACTCTATGGGTCAAGCTGCAGGTTGTGGCTTGTTTAGAGCCTTGTGAAGGGGGCATTGAGCACTATTGTGTGCTCCATCAGCATCAAACTCAGCAAATCGAGCTGCTAGAGCAGAGGACAGATCTGCGTGAATTGTGCCTAGTTGCTGCTATCAGTTGTTGGCTGAACTTCATCAAATGCTAGTGCATTTGGTCATCAAATGCTTGGTTAGGTCAGGTATGAAGTGCTTTGAGATGGCAAGAGGAAAATGCTTGACCTTGATCTCTGACATGAGTTGAGATCAGCGTGGGCAGATCTGGAAAAAAGGGCAGCACTGCTATATACATAGTATACATGGTATATGCAACACATTGAAGAGCTTTGGAAGCTCTCTAACAAGCCCAGAAGCACTCTTGGAGCATAGGTATATGCTGGAGGTCATATGTACCTGTTGTGATCCATTGCAAGTTGATTTTGGTAATTGAAATACTCAGATGTGGAGCATTTCAGACAGGTTGAAAACTGTCATTCAATATGGACATCAAGCCTTTGTTCCTTACTGAAGCATAGTGTGACATTTGGTGACATCTATAAGATGTATGTACTGACATGTGTATGTCAGAATGTTCATGGGTTGATAAAAGCATTAAGTGCTACTGAATGCTGAAATTTTTGGAGCTGAAGCAAATGTAATCTTGTCTTGTTGGCTGAGTACAAATTGCAGAAGTAATGTATGACTTTGCTCATGAGAGACAGACAGTCTATGGTCACTACATAGTCATGCCTTGACCTTGTCGTACTGGAGCAAATGTATGATTTGGTTTGAAGACACTTTGAAGTGGTTTGGAGCTTGTTATGCTGAATTTTGGTTGACTGCAACCTGCAAACAAAACTGTTGACACTTGTCCTTGCTGACTATGCATTGTTTCGTGCTTCTATGCTCATGTTTGGAGTGACATATGTACTTGCAGTCATCTGAGAAGACTTGGGACATATATGACATGTATGCATGTTGTTTTTGGCATTGAAAGTGTTGCTATTAATCACAATTTATAGGTTTGGACTGCATGTTTTTGGACCTTGGTAGTGGATTTGCAGGAGTTCAATCTGAAGCAAGTACACGGCATATGTATTGACATTTATTTCTATGAGTTGAACAACTTGATTGTGGACTATTTTGGGTTGATACTGGGCTGAAATTTACTGGTTTTTTATTGCAATTAATTGCAAAAAACTGTCATAAACTATTACGGACTGAACTTAGTCAGTCATTCCTACTGGTCTACAGGGAGTCAGGCACTTGATAGACAATCTATTGCATCATGGCTAATGCACATGGGGCTGACAATATCACTTAGATAGTTGGAGAGAAGTTGGACAACAAGAACTTTGCATTATGGAAATTCAGAATGAAAAACTTTCTGGTTGGTAGAGGTTATTGGGATCTATGTACAGGAGATGAAGTTGCTCCTGAGTTGCCTGCACGCAATCCAACAAATGAACAGAAAAGAGCCTACATGCTATGGAATGAAAGAGCATGCAAGGTGCTGCATTGGTTTTCTTTATGTATATCTGATGCTATGGTAATTCAAAGTACTGGATGTATGACTCTGAAGGATGCTTGGGACATACTGATGAAAAATTATGGAACCATGACACATGCAAGGAAGATCCAGTTGAAACAGCAGTTCAACAACATGACTAGGAATGACAAGAGCATCCAGGTGTATACCACAGATATTAAGACCATAGCTGATCAACTTGCTACCATTGGCTCAAGTGTATTAGAAGATGATATGATTGCTGTTGCCTTGAATGGCTTAGGCAAAGAGTACAAAGTTTTTGACACTTCCATTTCTGTCAGAGAAGAGCCCCCTAGCTAGGAAGAGCTAGTTGTTTTGTTGCTGGATGAGGAAGTCAAACTTGGTTTGAATACAGGTTCCAGTGCATCTCAGAGTAGAGACATTGTGTTATACTCTAGCCAGCATGGCACAGGATCCAGAGGTCATGGCTCATTTCGAGGTCATGGTGACACTCGTAATGCTTATGGATAGCAGCAGCAGAGTAATTGGCATGGTGCAAATACACAAGGCCAGCATGGATCTGGTGGGTTTAGAGACAGGGGGAGATCACCTCGAGGTAGAGGTGGTGGATCTGGTTCATGGCAGTCATCTGACCAGTCCAACAGGGACAAGGAATGCCATTATTGTGGCCAGTATGGGCATATTGCAAAGGATTGTTACAAGAAGCAGGGAGATATGAAGGCAAAGGGCAGACAATATGGGCACTATGCATCTTCCAGTGGTGCTCATGATGAGCCAGTTGATAGACTCTTTGCCATGCAGCATGTATCTAAAAATGCATCGAGACATGATAGAGATGACAGATGGTACATTGACTCTGGAGCATCAAACCACATGACACCGCATGGAGAGTGGTTTGATGAGATGGTTGTAGGTACACATGGTCATGTATGTACTGGGGATGACACCCAACATGACATAAAGCATAAAGGGATTGTTCCTCTTATGATGCCTGATGGCAAGAAGAAAGGCCTGCATGATGTATTACATGTACCAACCATAACAAAAAAATCTGTTGTGTGTGGGTCAAATGGCAGAACAGAATTTGCAAATGAGGTTCAACAAAGATGGGTGTTTCATTGAGGAGTATGGAAATGGCCGCAAGCTAATTGCCAAGGGCAGAAGGGATGGCAGGATGTTTACATTGGATGCGACCATTCTAGGACTCAAGGTAGCTATGTTTGCTCATGATGAGAGTGCCATTCGGGATGTAGAGATTTGGCACAAGCGGATTGGACATGTCAATGTACAAACGTTGAAATCTATGCAGCAGAAAGAAGTAGTACTTGGATTACCTAAATTCAAGTATAATGATTTTGTTCATGTATGCCCTGCATGTCAGTTTGGAAAGCAGGCACGGTTTCCTTTCATGAGACATGTAAAAAACAGCACTAGGCCTTTACAGTTAGTGCACTCTGATGTTTGGGGTCCTTCACATAATGCTTCTTTTAGCGGTGCATGATATTATGTCTCATTTATTGATGATTTCAGCAGGTACACTTGGCTTTATATTTTGAAGCATAAGGATGATGTGTTTGATGCATTCAAAGACTTCAAGAAACATGCTAAAAATGAATTGGCCTGTTACATATCATGCTTGAGATCAGATGGAGGAGGTGAATATGTCTCAAACTACTTTGACAGGTATCTTGCTAAACATGGGATCAGAAGACAGCTCACATGTAGTTATACACCGCAGCAAAACGGTGTTGCTGAGAGGAAAAACAAGGTTTTGATGGAGTCAGCTAGAGCTATGCTGAATGAAAAATGTTTGCCAAATGGTTATTGGGCTAAAGCAGTGGTGACTGCTGTCTATGTGCTAAATCAAACCCCTACAGCATGGATTCATGATGTCACTCCATATGAACGGCTGTATGGTCATAAACCTGATATTTCACACTTGAAGGTATTTGGCAGCATTGCATATGTGCATATACCGAATGAGAAGAGGAAGAAATTGGATCCTAAGGCAGTGAAAAGTGTGTTTATAGGATATGCACAGGAACGGAAAGCTTATAAGTATTATGTACCTTCTACGCATGAGACACTCATAAGCAGAGATGTGGTATTTGATGAGTTAGCATCCTGGTATGGGAATCTTGTTGCAGTGCCTACTGATGGCTCACCCAGTATGAGTCATGCTGAAAATACTCCTGCAGAGAGTACTTCCATGAGTGGTCAGACAGGTGATGTATCATCTACAGTGAGTCCTTGGACAAGACGATTACGGAGTCACACTACTGCATCCACTGACACGGATATGTCAGTGAGGGGGAGAACAGATAAGGGAAAAGAAAAGGTTTTTGAAGATGTAACAGGTCCACTCACTGCAGGTTATGATTCATCTAGTAGTGACAGCTTAGACAGTGAATTGGGGATTCCATCTGTTATGACGCCAGGTGCTAGGCAGAGCCGTTATGTGCCACCTCATGAGAGGCAAGCTCACAGTGAGCCACAGCTCAGGAGATTAGAGAGGGTCAGACGACCTGTTGACAGGTATACTTACACTGGATATTCAGCCCGTCATTATGCTTATATGACGAAAGTAGCAGGTTTTAGAGAACTAAGTAAGTTTGATGAGGCAGTTGCAGATGAGAATTGGCGTGCTGCTATGGATGAGGAATATTCAGCTTTGGTTGAAAATGGTACATGGGATTTGGTACAATTGCCTAAGGCAAAACACCTATTGGATGCAAGTGGGTGTATAAGGTAAAATGTAAATCAGATGGATCATTGGAAAGATATAAGGCCAGGCTGGTTGCAAAAGGGTATGCACAGTAGTATGGTCTTGATTATGAGGAGACTTTCAGTCCTGTACCAAAGATGGCTACAGTTAGAACTGTGATTGCTTTGGTAGCAACAGCTAGAGGCTGGAAACTATGGCAGATGGACGTAAAGAATGCATTTCTCAATGGAGAATTACAGGAAGAAGTTTACATGGAACAACCTAAAGGCTATGTACATCCAGAATTTCCAGCACATGTATGTCGGCTGAAAAAGGCACTATATGGGCTGAAATAGGCACCCAGACCATGGAATGCTCGCATAAGCAGTTATTTGCAGCAACATGGTTTCCGATTGGGTGATTCTAATCATAGTTTGTTTGTAAAGGGCCCAACGCATTCGTGAAAAATGACTACTTGAAATAAAATGAGCATCTTCTTCTTCATGTGCTTGTTGATGGACATGCCCATTATACATAGCCTTCTCTTTAGGCTTAGTGCTACCCATAAGACCAATTTCAGCCACAAGCTTGTTGTCTATACTCCCCTTATTTTCAACACCACCATGCTTCAAATCAGCATTACATGCATCGTCATACTCCCTCTGAAGTTGATTATCTGTGTCTTTGTCAACCTGTATCAATGCTTGCAAAACTTCACCGTCAAACTGTCTTTTTCGTTTCAGTATATCAATTATTGCATCATGAAATTCACATTTTGCAATTCCAAGAACTTCGCCAAGTGTGAATTCCACTCTACTGCCAAGTATGCGATTTTCCAAGACTTTTTTAAGGTTTGTGGTAGTCTCAAGATCCGATTGTAACTTGTAACTGGGCTGATTGCTCATTTTCTTCCCTTTTTGTTTCTTCTCTTGAGATGCATCTTCCATAACATGCTCAGGTATGGCATTTTCAGCCCCTTTTTGCTGCTCCATTTTACTTTGTGTTCTGCATTTAGATGGGCCGAAAGAGGAAGGACCAGCAGTGTTCTCATCTCTTCTTCTCTTTTCTTCCACAAGAGCTTCTTGATTATGAACCTCATCCAAATAAGCATAGGCTAAACATGAATCCACTGGTGCACTCCATCCTATTCTTGCTCGCATACTCTGACTTGCATTAGGCAATTCAGACTTTGTTGTTTTTCCATTTTCCATGCAATCTAATGCTTGTATCCAAATAGAGATTTTTCTTCAGTCATGTCTCGTTAACAAGCTTCATCAGTCCTTTCAATTCTCAACCCATATGTGGCTGCATCTATGGCAATAAATGTTGTCCAGCCATATCTTCCAACCTCTTATGTATGCCACCATTTCCAAAGTTTGGCTCTATCGGAAGACTAGTTTTTGTTGCATGTATTTTTCCATGTTTTCAAAAGACTAACCTTTTTGCTTTTTCTTTACAGTAAGCTGTACAATCTAACTTTTCATGCTGAAAACTGTCACACCAAATACATATTCTCTTGTATCCTTTTCTGTACCATCTTTGGGCTATTGCCCGACCCTTCAGTTCTACCTTGACATCTAATTTTTTAACCTTTGCATAGATTTCTGTCAAATTTAGCCTCAAATCACACATGCCTTTGATTAATTCATCCACAATATCACCTTTAAGAGTTTGACCAACATGTATAGCCGTTTTTTTTTTTCCATAGCTAGAGGTTCCTTAACTACAATTTTAGCCCCTTTGTGAGCAGTAGCATGGTGGTGCTTGTACCCCATCTTAATTTCATCCGCTCTCTCTTTACCAGCATATACACTACTTGAGTTACATTAGCCCAATCTGATTTCATTCTTGTTTTGGAAGAGCAACTTCTAAACAATTTGCGAGCTTCTCTTGCAAGACAGGATCTGCAGCCTTTAAAAAGAAATCAAATTTTTGACACTCCAATGATTGCTGCTCATTGGCATCCAACTATGCATACCGACTTTCAAATTCTCGAAGCAAAGCTGTAGCAACCAACCCTTTATTGGGATTTTCAATCCAAATTATAAATGCCTTTTTAGTTACCAATCCTACATCTTCCAAGAAAAACTCTTCTCTCAAAGCTTCTTAAAAGCTGCCCAATCAGCATCTTTTCGATCTAACTCATCAATGCGATCATGCAATGCATGCATGGCCAAATGGGAGAAATACCGACTCCATGCATACTACGGTCTGTAGTACCGCATGAAACAACATCTTTTCTTCACACAAGCAGATGAAGGCCAAAACATTTTAATCTTTGAACTACTTCAATTCTTGTCCCACTGCTTGCAATCCATTCACGGCTAAGGAATCAATTCTTTCTGCTTCCTGCCGAGTTTGCATCTGTTGTTATAACAACAATTGTTCTTGTTGTTGTTGTTGTTGCTGCTGCAACAAAGCAATCATTTGTTGTAAAGCAGCACCACCACTTGATCCACCAGAATCTCCCATCTTTACACACCTCTGCTGTTGACTTTCACGTTGGATTTACCACTGTCTAAGCGTTTCGGGTCGAAAGTCTACAGCGGGGGGTAAGAGACAGTAGGGTGACGGGAGATTCAAGGAGAGGAGTAGACAGAAGAGAAGGGGTTTGAAGAAATAGAAGACGTAGAAGAATACTCACAAAAAGAAATAGGAGATGTAGAAGAATACTCACATAGTTTAAGCATGTCTGTTTATTTCTGCATTATGAGAAGACAAATGTCTTATATACAAAAACATGCATAAAATAATACATTCCTCTATGTTGCTCACACCACCAATCTGATGCTTCCATTGGCTCCAAAAGGGGGGTAAAATACCAAGAAACTTTGCCAGAACTCTACAAAATCACTCCTTCATCTCGCACTTCAGAGTGCTATTCACTGATCGCGTGTCACGCAATTTCACCAATCTCTCTTTTGACATAAAATCTTCTCAAAATTGGCTAAAAGCTACCTAATTTCTTCTACATATCATTCTAATCTACAAGTTGTCTACAGTTTTATGGATTTTTACAAGAGATAATATCTAAAATTTTAAAAATTGGCTAAACGTATTCAAAAGTCTAATATTTTTGAACCATTGACACTAACACTAATTTCTAAAACGGCATTGACTCTCTAGATCAATAAGAAAGCCGCACTCTAGAGTTTTTCACATGGTGTGAGCGTAGCGGCACGACAACGTGCAACGTCACGACACTGTGTCAAACAAAGTTCATTGAAGATATTATTTAGAAGTTTGGTTTGGATTCTGCACATCTTGCTAGTACTCATTATCTTGTGAGCTCTACGAAAAACTCTCACTTTTCACAAAATGATGGGCAATTAGCGTTACATCAACCTTATGCTAATCTTGTTGGATGCCTTTAATTTTTTGGCTTAAATTCTCACCTTGACATTCTTTTCGCTACAATCTTAATTTTCCATGTCTTAATCATTGGATTGCAACTAAACAATTTTTGAAGTATTTGAAAAGCAACAAAGATTTTGGGTTGATTTATCAGTGCTAACAAAAATCTAATTCTCTACATTCACTTTAACTTTTAAGCTATATAGATGAAGATTGGGCAAGCTCTCACTTATCTATGCATTCTACAAGTGGAAATTTCTTCCACTACTAGAGCCTGAATATGTCACTGCATATTTAGTAGCTCAAGAGTTAGTATGGCTTCAAGTTTTATCAGATATTGGCCATCCTCTTCTCTCCAGCACACCACTTCGATGTGATAACCAAAGTGCTATTAGTCTTGCTAAAGACTATGTTTAGCATAACAAGTCTAAACATATTGCGGGGCATTATCATTGTATTTGATATGAAGTAAAGAAAGGCACAATCATGATTGAACATTGTCCAAAACACCATATTGGAGAATATGGAAATTTCCCATTATTTTGGGACATGTGGTCAAATCTTTGGATTTATCATAACTTGAAAACTATAACTCCAAATTGAGCGCTCTATAGCTCAATAGATAGGAGTTTGGGTTTTTCCCTTGTGCTCCCCAATGGTTTTTTCATCCATAACTAGGCACCTTTGTATTGAGTGGGAGTGTTAGAGCTATATATAGCTCATCATATCTAGACTAGGTCTCACCTATATATATGTAAATTGTGATCAATATGATATAGTATTTGGGAGTGTATATGGTGTGTCTTTTCTCTCTCTATCATGTCTCGACATATCTTCTCTCTCTACATTTCAACAATTGTAAGGAAAAAATCATATACTAATATATCCATCTCATCAAGTTTCAATATGCTTGTGCATTATCTTGAATTTTCTCATTTTCTTTTTTTTGTAGGATTTCTTGTAGAGTTCATTAGCTAGTGTATATCCTAGGGAGATCACTAATAAATATATGTATGTGTCATGTGGGTTCAACTTAAGGGATTTTAAAAATACCATTTTTACACATTTTTTACATAGAGAAGGGTCCCATATAAAGGGTTCATTTATAGATTGAATAGAAAAGGGTTATGTTTTACTAAGGAAAAATTCATAGATAAGGATATTTATAAATTGTTGTTCAATGCACATGATATAGAGGGTATACATAAAGTGAATTTCCCGGGATGTATATTTACCTACAAGTCTTCTTTACTTTCAAAACTTTTGCTATGCAAAATGGATGACCCATCTCATCATCCTCAACCAGTGTTGCCACAAGTGAGACTACATTAATATCATTAATATCATCTTGCCATATTTCTTATAGCTTCTCAGTTGTTGTTCTGGATCTTCTATTACCAATATACATTTCTTACTCCTTAGGATGTTAGATCTTTTAGATCTTCTTTGACATTTGTACATTGCTCCTTACAAAAGGATTTGCAATTCAAACTTTTAAACTTTTAGGCCACGCAAAATGTTTTTTTGGATGCCAATAATCATTTTGTATTTTTGTAAGTATTTTCTCTTAGTCTTGGAAAAAATTGTCCCACCAAGTCACATATTCTCTACCTACATACTTTCTTGGTTTTTCAAATAATTGCCTTTGTTCTTGTATACATTTGGCATGGTTGATTTCTCTTTCCTTCTTGGATGCTTCTCTGCCTTCTTTGATGGAATCCAAGGGTTCTTGTTTTGTTGCAAGCATTATAGTATATGGGATATATCTCAAGAACTTAAGTCCCATTGAAGGAAACCACTCCTTAGTGAAAGATAATTGCTTTCCATATAGATGTACTCTACCACCTTCCTTTTTCCTCTTTATTAGAAATGCATGTTTGAAGCTAAGGTCATTTAGCTTGTCCAAAGATTCTACATTTTTCTCCTTTGAGCCATATGCAAAAAGCTTGAAGTCTTATGTGTCTCTTAGGTACATCACAACTAGTTTTGGTGTATAAGTGTCCTGTATGATATACATCATTTCAAGCAAGCTAAAAGCATTGTGTCCAAATAGTTGCTTAGCAAATGTGCTGAACATTTGATCAATATGATCATGTGTATGACCCACCATAAAAAGTTATATTTCTACTTTTTTAAATACCTCCATGTGTACAAGCATATTGAGGCCCAAAATTGTCAGGTTTTTATTCTCTCTTACTCTGTTATCCAAGTACAAAAAAAGAACAAGTGGTAAAGCACCCTTCTAGATAGAGAGTACAATGTTCAAAGTTGTGATAGAGAGTACAATGTTCAAAGTTGTGATCATAAGATTAGGATCATTATGAATATTTGGATAAGTAAAGAATACTCTAGGATGAACTCTTCCATGGTCTCAGGTAAGTTACTCATGAATATATGTGTGCATTACGTGGGTTAAAAATAAGGTTTTTTAAAAATACTAATTTTATACATTTTTTACATACAGAAGGTTGTAATGTAAAGGGGTTATTTAAAGATTGAATAGAAAAGGGTTATTTTTTATTCAGGAAAAATTCACAGCTAAGCACATTTATAAATAGACCTTGAATGCACGTGATGCAGAGGATATACATATAGTAACTTCCCCGAGTCCATGGTACATAAGGCATCCCACTAAATGCATTTATACAAGAGCTTCTTCACTAACATCCTTTATAAGATGAGGAAAATGAGGTAAGTATGACTTCTTCCGCCGGTCCATACCATCAATAACAAGACCAATATATCTTTTTGGTACAACAAAATACTTACATCTATGGTGCATTGTTGCACAGATTGGATGTGAGACTTGTGTGTAGCAAGCAACAAAAACTCTCTCTCACTCTCTATTACTCATAAAAATAAAAGTATGACTCATAAAACTCAAATCAAAGAAGAATAAATCAAAATTAAGTGATATAGTATTGGTACAATCTCCCCCCCGTACATGGATTCGACATCTTCTTCATGCTATATTTATAATATTAAAATAAATATTTCTTTGCCCAAATATAGGCCTTTTACAATCATTCTTTTTATAAAAGAGCTTCAGCTCACTGAATAAATGGTTGCAATTAGTTGTACAACTCATAAGTACTAAGAGCCATAAAATATTTCTAGAATGTCCTCAATATATCTCCTTAGATCTCAAATATCAATAAATATTTACAAAGAGGGTATGCACATGTCATCTTAGAGTAGATGGTGGTGTGTCTATTTAAATAATTTTAAGAAAAAATCTATGAAATAAATTGCACTTGGTGTATATATTCAATTCATCTTGCTCTATCTATCAACTGTCAAAAATGTTAAAAATCATGTTTAAAAAATAATTAATTGAGTAAATGTGACTATCGATAATAAATCAAATAATCAATGAAATTTTATTAAATAATCAAATCACATAGATGTTAGCACTTGAGATATGAATATCATGGCATCACCCATGTACGACTTCACCCACGTTGTCGTATTGCTGCGCATTCGAGGTGTGGAATCCACCCAAAAGTTGTGTGTGTGGCAGTTGATTTTTTTTGTACATACTTAGTTGTTATGTTTGCATCTTTATTCTGCTTGGTGGAGGCTTCGAGTTAGCCATGTCCTGCCATGGGCGAATTGCAGCTCCCAAGTCACAGCTTGCCTTGCCTGAACTTCAACTTGGGGTCATTCCAGGTGCTGGAGGCACTCAACGTCTACCCCGATTAGTTGGTTTCTCAAAAGCCATGGGTATGATCCTGACATCAAAGTCTATTTCTGCTGAAGAGGCTCTTGAATTGGGCCTTATCGATGCCATTATGCCATCAGAAGAGCTCCTTGACTATGCCAAAAAGTGGGCTTTAGATATTGTAAATTTTCGCAGGGCATGGAGTATTTCTCTTCATAGAACTGACAAACTAGAGCCCTTTGGTGAGGCACAACAAACTTTGAAGCTTATAAGACAGCACCCTTTAATTTGCTTAGATGCTATTTAAAAAAAAGACTATTTTTGAAAAGAAGACAAAGGGGGCGTGAGAAAGAAAAAGCAAGAAGAGGACTATTTTTGAAAGGGAGTTTTGGAGGCAAAAAGGGGGTGACAACTGAAAGACAATGAGCTGGAGAACAGAGGATCAAAAGGGAGAGCTTGGAGTAAGAAAGAAAGCAATCTCTGAAGGGCTGGCTCAACGAATAGTTCAAGGAGATATACCACAATCATATAGGAAGGACTTAACAGAGATGGCCAAATAAGGGAAGACATAAAGGAGACGGTTCAGAAGTGTTATGAACGTGTTATGAACTTGCAGGAGAGTATAGTAATCCAGAAGGCCATTGTGATCCAGAAAAGCTCAATGAATTAAGGACAATTTTGAACGGCCTAGAACCAGGGAATTGCGCGATGCTGCTAATTGGCAAGTGGCTATGAAATCCTTACTTTCTGCGAAATCCCTTGATGCACATATGCGTCAGTTAGTTCCGGAGAGAGTGTGAGAAGACGATAAGCTTGTAGAGTATGATGCACTTTTACTCGAACGCTTCTTGGATGTTCTTCAGGTTTTATGCACAGGGACGAGGAGGTCAACTACTTCCCATCTCGTTTTGATAACGTCACTCGAAAAGAGTACATATTCCTTCGAATGTGCTGACAGGACGTCATGAGAAGATTATGATTGAGAAAGAAAACAACTTCTCTCAACCTGGAGCAAGATAAAATTCGTGGTCACCAGACAGCCATTTGGGGGAAGAAAGGGGTCATTCTGGAGACTACTAAAACGTGTTTACCCGAGTTCTGTATACATGATCTACGGACTTTGAATCTCACGAAAAGCCATGGCATTTCAGACTCCCAGGCTACAGTTAATTATCATTATGTGCATGACAGAAGAGGGAAGCTGGTTATTGTGCATGGAACCGTCAGCAGCACGGTGGCTCTGGATTCACAGGGGAGAAGAAACGATGACGATGTGCTGACAGCCCCTAAATCTGGAGAGAAAGGGTTCCTAATGCTTTTATTGAACAGCTACATGTAACTGAAACACCAGGCTTTGAGGAAACGACACGATCTAGATACAAAATGCTTCCTAATACAATTTGCAAAGCTTTCCCCAGACATCGAAAAATAACAGATATATAAGGAAGAATGCTCTATATCTTTTTCCATCACATCTTCTCCCTTCAAAGCTCTGAACTCAGCACTGATGAAAGGTGCTTAAGACATAGTAATCACTGAGTTAGGCCATCTGAACAATATGGGAGGAGATTGAAGACCCAAAAAACCTACATAGGGCAATGTGCCAAGTACAGTAAAAGCTCTATAGAGTGGACAATCTGGCTTGCAGTAAACAGAGAGATAGAGCTTTCATTTCGTGCCCAGGCAATACAAAGCGTCTTCTATATTCTGCAAACAGAGATTATCCAGATGACAGTGACAAAGCTCCTTTAGACAGGGATTTCTTGGATGTTTGCATCAAAGTTTCATATGTTTCTCCAATGGGTAGTTCAGTGAATACTTGTCTGTGAAGTTGCAAATTTTCCTGTGGAACCAGGCCAGGGCATTCTTGTTGTGGGAAAAGAAGGATCTTCTATGACTGTGGATTTGAATATAGACAATAATTACATGTCTGAATTAAACGAATAAGCTGTTATAACAGAGTTCACCTTCTGTGATGTAAAAGAGAAAGTTGCTAAGCTAATAAGCTGTTTGTCTCATCAGTCTTCTGAAGAGTTGTTGAAATATAAATATGATTCTTTGTGGAGGCCACCACTATTGACCTTCTATCCTGAAATTATTCAAAGTCCTCTGTGGTCGCGACTTTGCTTTCGAAACCCTTCGACATCTTTAGTGAACCCAATGTGAAAGCGTCGCAGAAATTTCAGGATGGGAGATACTTCAGCATCCATTTCAGCCTCTTCTACAATTCCGGCTGCGTCCTCTACTTCAGCTCCATCATTGACTGCAGCGTCAAGTACTTCAAGAGATGATCTAAATCAGATTTTGCAGAATATGTCCATGTATATCCAGCTTCAAAATCAGCAGACACAATTGTATATGCAGCAGTAGCAGCAATTGCATCAACAGCAGTTGTCTCAGCAAAGGCAACTATATTTGGAGCAGGAGAATGCAATCAGCGCGACTAAGACGATTGAAGCAGTTGATAATGAGAAGAAGCTATTTGATGGCCGTAATGTTTCAGCATATTTGAAGACATATGAGATCAAGATGGGGTTTTTTGGAGTTCCAACTGGACTTATGAGTAAGTGTTTCCTTCGTCTTGTCACACCCACCTTGAGGGCAAAAGTGACTGATCTTTTTATTCAAAATTTGCATTGGCAAGATTTTAAGAAAGCCCTGAAAGAAGAGTATTTCCTTGAGGACTTTGGGATGGCTACACGGCGGTCATTTCGAGAGTGGGTCTACATGCCAAACAAAGGTCTAGCTGCTTCAGAGTTGATTCGAGAATTTGAAGAGAGGTATAGTCAGCTTGATGCCATTGAACAAAGAGCATTGGATGTTGAGAAAGTTGAGCTTTTCTTGCAAGCTGCAGATCCTGCTCTTCAGGAAGAATTGGGAGAGCTTCTTGAGGATCGCACGAAGCCTATGGGACTTAAAACGGATTGGCAAGATGCCCAGGATGCAGTCTTGACTTTGACCAAGAGGAGGATATGGAAGACCTGCCTACAGAATGGTTCTATGACGCCGATACCATCTTCTGCTCCTATGCCTGCTTCTATCCCTGTTATTTCTTCTCCTCCTCAGCCAGTTTCTTGGCCTATGCCAGTGCCTACTGTTTCCACTCCTCCTATTCCTCCTGCTCCAAGACCAATGCCGGCTCCTTCTGCTCCAAAACCATCCGCTCCGTCGGTGCTTACCTCTCTTGATGACATAATCAAAGGCATAACAGATTTGACACTGGAGTCAGTTAAAGCAGAATTGGTGGGAAAATTGAAAGAGCAGTTTGCTTCGACTGCGCCTACTATTTCTTCTAGTGCTTCTACTGTACCTAGGAGTGCTCCTAGTGCACCTAGGAGAGATCGGAGATGTATTTGGTGTGATAGTATGGACCATCAGCATTGCAGGGATTGTGAATATTTTCAGGATGCAAGGAGGAAGAATTTGGTATTTTGGGGACAAGATGGTAAGATTTGGTTGACTAAAACAGGAGCTCCGCTTGCTACCAACTTTGGGAAAGGCGGAATGAAGAAGTTAGTGGATGACATGGCTGCACGTACTTCTTATGTGACAGCTAGAGGAGATGCTTCTGCATACGGAGTCCAGATTGAGAAGGGATCAGAGAATCAGTCAGCATTATGGACTTATGCTATGGAGATTGCAAACAAGGGAAAAATTCAGCAAACTATTTTGACTAGTGCAGGCTCTAGTATTAGATCTGAGACAGCTTGGGATTCGCCTGTTGACAAGTACTCTATTTATGCCTACTTGGCTAAGTCTCAGGGAGCAGATGTACTTGTTGAGGAGAAGCGTAAGAGGGATGAAGAAAATCCAAGTGCAGCTAAAAAGACTAGAGGGGGTGAGTTTGTTACTCCACCTACTGCATGACCATCTTTGAGACCAGGGCCCGAACGACAGATGGAAGATGCTCAAAAGAGAGAAAAGAGGCAAGAGCCTAGAGAGAGAAAGCAGCCAGGGTTTAGATTGATGTTTGATATTGAGACATCTACGGACATGAAGAAAATCTTTAATGACAAGATACTTGGCAGTGAGGTGACTTTTACTATTTCTGAGGTTTTGGGCATCTCGAAAAGAGAGTTTCAAGATCAGTTTCAAAAGGTCCTGAAGAGGAAAAGACATGCATTGCCTACTACTGATACACAGGGAGTTTTGATTGGGGAGTTGGATGAGGATGAGGATGAGGTTATGGTTGAGAATGCTTCTGTTTTTCCGCAGATAGAGAAGAGGGTTCAGCCTATGCATTATGCTAAAACTCATGAGCCTGACTTGATACCGCGTAGTCACTTTTCGCGGAGTCATTGGGCTAGGGAAACCAGAGACGATGGTAAAAATTGGAGAAAAACAGGTGCCTTATGTTGCTTTGGTGGATCATGGTTTAGAGATTAATCTCATAGTTCGTGGAGTTTATGAAAGTAACAAATGGCCTATGGATGTAGAGCATGGGTGGCGTATGAGAGCTGCCAACAACACTGCAGGTGATTTGTATGCTGCCTGTCCCAGTGTGAGGGTTTCTATTGGAGATGTAGAGGAGGATTTTCATTTCTTTGTGCAGGATTCATGCTCTTATCCCATAATTCTTGGACATCCATTCATCATAGAGATGCGCATGGAAACAAAGGTAATGGATGATGGATCTGCTTATGCACGGATTCGCATTAAAGATGGCATGAGAGCAGTTCAGTTTATGATTGTGTGTGTGAACCATGTTAGAAACAGGGATACTCTCAGAGATGCACCTTTGCCCACTGTGAGGGATTCGGGTGTTCATTAGGTACCGCCGTTTCGCGAGATGACGGTGGTACAAAGCAGAGGGGATTGGAGTTCTCGCCTCCTGGCAGCAGTGTTTTCTCCTCCAGTTTTATTGGGATTTCAGCAAACAGTTCGATGAGTTATCAGAAGACTTCTAAGTTGCCTAGAGCTACCAGGCAGTACATATGCAGGAAGGAGAAAAATTTGAAAAATGCAGGAATTTTAGAGGATGATGAGCACATAGATGGGATGTATGATTGTATGATTTGTGCAGATACAATGACAGAGATGGAAGATATGCTGAAAGCTGATATGCAGAGTTGTCACAATAATGTATTAGTGCAATCCCTGGACATGTTTCATGAAATTGCAGATTTTGTGTCACAGATTGAGTCAGAGGCTGAGGTGATTCAACAAAAAGTATTGAGTGCTGAAGAAATTCAGCAAACATGGTTTCCGGCTGATTATGATCAGCTTATAGAGACACAGAGGGCTGAAAACTTTCAGCCAACAGAGTTTACTGCTGAAATATTTCAGCATCTAGAGTTTAGGGCTGTTCCTATGCAGTCCATAGAGTAGAGGGCTGAGGATATTCAGCCAATGGAGTGCAGAATTGCTGATTTACAGCAAGATTTGAGTAATGCAGAGGATCATAATGAAGCCAGGGTTGACACAAAATACAAGACTGTGGATAAGAAGGTGAAGTTGGTAGCTGTACCGCTTCCACCTGACAGTGATCAGCAAATAGAGAGGGCTGCCAAACAGCCAATTTTGAGGAATCCGGAGCATATAGGCCATAAATTTTCAGTAGAGAATCTTGTTGAATTGAAAATTGGAAATGGTGATTTCTTGCTACCCATAGAGAAGCAATGCTTTCAGGAGATGCTTGAGCGACATGGAAGGGGGTTTGCTCTTTTCCGCATAAGATTGGATGTGTGAATCCAAATATTGTTGCTCCTATGGTGATCTTTACTATTCCTCATATTCCATGGAACCTCCGACCTATTCCAGTGCCTAAGGCACACCTGCCAAAGCTGATTGATTTGTTGAATGAGGAAATCAAGATGGGAATTCTTGAGCCTTTATCTGCACCATACTCAAACAGGTGGTTTACAGTTCCAAAGAAGAATGGTACTCTTCGATTTATACAGGACATGCAGCCAGTAAACAAAGTTACTATCAGAATTGTTGGTATAGGTCCAGTTGTGGATGAGTTTGCAGAAGCATTTGCTGGACATGCCATCTATTCTTTAGGTGATTTGTATTCGGGATATGATCAGTTTCAGCTGGCTTTGGAAAGCAGGGACATAACCACCATGAGAACTCCTATTGGGCTTGTCAGGATGTGTACCTTACCTCAAGGTGCCACTAATTCTGTTGCGCATATGATGAATGCCATGCATAAGGTTCTTCGTGATTACATACCTCAACTTACCATGCCTTTCTTGGATGATGTGCCCATTAAGGGGTGTGTAGAGGAAGAGAAGAATGAGAGTCTAAATGAGCAGGGATGCAGATACTTTGTGGCTGATCATATTTCAGCTTGTGAGAAGATTTTGGCCAGGTTAGAAGGTTTTGGCCTCAGTTGTGGTAGAGACAGATTGCTTGCCATTGATAGGTATGATTACGAGTTGCTCTACTCCGGATATAGCTATGCTGAGATGGATTGCATACATCAAGTCATTAAATCCAGAATTTAAACACATAGCTGGGAAGGATAATCCAGTGGCAGATATGTTGTCTAGAGCCAGATATGATGATGAGGAAATATTACTTGCAGAAGAGGATGATGCAGAAATTTCAGCCACTATGGTTGATCATGTTTGCCATGTCTATGATATTGTGGCTTTCATAGAAGAACTCTATGTTGGAGATTGGTTGCAGATTGGCAAGCACCTTAGTACACTAAGCAAAAGAGATGAATGGACAGATGAAGAGTTCAAGAAGATCAGAAGAAAATCCTATGGTTATTTTCTCAAGGACGGATTTCTTTGGAAGCATCCGAAGAAAAGAGGCGGATTACCTTTGCGGGTTGTCTGTGATAGAGAGACACAGTTACAGGTGATGAGGGAGTTTCATGAGAGTCCATGGGCTAGTCATAGAGGAGTGTGGGCTACTTATGAGAAAATCAAGGAGAAATATTGGTGGAAAGGCATGTATAGAGATGTTTCTCACTTTGTAGAGACTTGCAGGGACTGCCAGATGTATTCGGTAGTGCGTCATCGAGATCAGCTTCATCCGACCTATCCGCTATGCATTCATTATAAGTGGGTAGTTGACTTGGTTACTATGCCTATGGGTCTATGGCAAATGAGATATATTGTTTTGGCTAGCGAGGATCTTACCAATCATGTTGAGGGCAGATCTTTGAGAACGAAGACCACTAGTGTAGTGTGTAAGTTCTTATTAGAAGAAATTTTCTACAGATATGGCTGTGTGGGTAAGATCACTGCGGATCGCGGTGAATAGGATGCAGATGAAGCTAGGGAGTTTTTCTCTCAACTAAGAATCAAGTTGTCTCTAACCACAGCATACAATCCAGAGGGAAATGGAAAGAGTGAAAGAGGGCATCTGCCGATAGTGAAAGCATTAGCCAAAGCATGCAGAGGACGGATTGGAGAATGGCCGAGACTTCTACCATTTGCTTTGTGGGTTGATCGTATGACTCATAGTGTTACCACAGGATATATGCCTGCAGAGTTGATGTATGGTCAGAAACCTGTTATGCCGACTGAGACTTGTGCTTTGACTTGGTCAGTTTTACCTTGGCAGGAGGATTTGACGAGAGAGGAGCTCTTAGCTCTTCGGATTCGGCATTTGGGGGAAGAAAGGGATCATTCTGGAGACTATTAAAACATGTTTACCCGAGTTCTGTATACATGATCTATGGACTTTGAATCCTATGGAAAGCCATGGCATTTCAGACTCCCAGGCTACAGTTAATTATCATTATGTGCATGACAGAAGAGGGAAGCTGGTTATTGTGCATGGAAGCGTCAACAGCACGGTGGCTCTGGATTCACAGGGGAGAAGAAACGATGACGATGTGCTGACACCCCCTAAATCTGGAGAGAAAGGGTTCCTAATGCTTTTATTGAACAGCTACATGTAACTGAAACACCAGGCTTTGAGGAAACGACACGATCTAGATACAAAATGCTTCTTAATACAATTTGCAAAGCTTTCCCCAGACATCGAAAAATAACAGATATATAAGGAAGAATGCTCTATATCTTTTTCCATCACATCTTCTCCCTTCAAAGCTCTGAACTCAGCACTGATGAAAGGTGCTTAAGACATAGTAATCACTGAGTTAGGCCATCTGAACAATATGGGAGGAGATTGAAGACCCAAAAAACCTACATAGGGCAATGTGCCAAGTACAGTAAAAGCTCTATAGAGTGGACAATCTGGCTTGCAGTAAACAGAGAGATAGAGCTTTCATTTCGTGCCCAGGCAATACAAAGCGTCTTCTATATTCTGCAAACAGAGATTATCCAGATGACAGTGACAAAGCTCCTTTAGACAGGGATTTCTTGGATGTTTGCATCAAAGTTTCATATGTTTCTCCAATGGGTAGTTCAGTGAATACTTGTATGTGAAGTTGCAAATTTTCCTGTGGAACCAAGCCAGGGCATTCTTGTTGTGGGAAAAGAAGGATATTCTATGACTGTGGATTTGAATATAGACAATAATTACCTGTTTGAATTAAACGAATAAGCTGTTATAATAGAGTTCAGCTTCTCTGATGTAAAAATCTCATAGATAATAAAAAACTTTAAGAAAATAACAAATTCTCCATTATTTAGATTTGTTATCTTCTATAGTACACACCAAGCTGGTAGTGTGGCACTTGCTTTCAAAATTGAATTACATGGGGTAAAATATTTCATTTGGTATAATTTCTTTACTCTCTACCCAAAATACTTTATAGTCTTGTATATGTTGATGTTTTTATATGCTAAAGATAAGTATCTTTTTATGTAGAGAGAAGACCAATATTGACCACACACCTTAATTCCGATTCAAGAGTGGCTTTAAGATGATCACCGTAGGATACTATAATGAAGTAGAGTAGAAAAGAGTCAAAGAACATGCAATTAAAACAAATACAAAGAACATATTTAAGTATCCAACCATCACAAGAAAACTATCGCACGTGCACTATAAGATACAGGTCTCATACCGACATTCAAAGCGACGAAAATGTTCATTAAAAAAAATTGCTCACGTTATTACTAAATGCGTCGGTATTAGCATCTCCATGGAACTGTTGCTATTGGTGTCGGTATAGCAATAGTTTGCCATGCATATTATGACGCTAATAGCAATGCGTGTAGTAAATTTGTGACTCTAATAGTAGTGATGGTTACAAAGAAAAAAAAATTGTGGTATGAGTGCAAAATATACTTGAACCCACAAGACTGACACATAGAATAAATATAAGATTGTTGATGAAAACTCATGGAATCATGGCAAGATACAAAGGATGATAATAATATAGTACATAGAAGATGCTTGCATAAATCACAGGACCAAAAAGGAACAGGATGTGTGCTCCACAAATCCAAGTGCGAGCTATAGATCCTTGCCATCCGAAAGCTCATCAAAAGGAGCATTGAACAGAGTTTGTAATTTAAAAAAAACTATATATCAATCCACCATACATAATGCATTTTAATAAAAATAGTAACTACGGACAAGACGGATGAGTGACTTACTGGGCCGCCACGTGCATACAGTTTATCAATCAATGTAGTGAGACCATATCTCTCTGTATATCGATTCTCTAGGCTGGTGGGATTGCATTTTGTAATGGAGTGTTATAAAGAAAACAAAATACAATTTTTAGAAAAACGATTTTCAGTACAAGAGATATTGCAAAAAAGAAAGAAAAAAGAACAAAAGAAAAACTTACGAAGTAATCCAGATAAGTCCTATGGCCACCACTCCCAAGATGATGGACCACCTCTGCCTCCAGCCGAGGTGCCCTCATTGACTCATAATGCTATTATCTTCAACATCCTGGAGAATTTGTAGCATTTTTCTTGATTTTGTGCCATTCATCTATGTCTAGCCACTCGGGCTTTAAGGTGCCACACTTGAGTGACTTGCATGCGTCCAATCGTCTGTGTAACATATACGCACGCATGCACTCCATCATCTAGCCTATGGAAAACCTCTCTGTCATGGTGGATAGTACCGAAAACTCCTCATGAAAGGATGCTACTATGTAGTCCTTGCTTCCCTCGGGTATGTTCTTCTAATGGTCCAAGATATTGTGCCAAAAAACTTGCTAGCACAACTCTCTCATATGAGCCATCACCCTCTTGCCCACATAATTCATGATCATGACTAATGTCATGTCATCTACAAGGTATCCATACCCCTTTGGGGTATGTCTAAGATGTGTCCTCTCCACCTACAACCACACTCCTAGGCATAACTAGGAGATCCCTGAACATCACGTGTACCCATGGGGGTGGTATCTCTCGAAGTAGTACCCATAGGCGTGCCATCTCTACGGAAAATTGAGCAAAAGCTGGAGTCATTAGAGTTGACATCCCCAGAGGTGTGACAAATCCTACATGTGACGCAACTCCACTAGAATGATGAGATGAAGACACTACATCAGTGCCTCCACAACAACCACCTAAGCCACCCTCTCTCAAACATACACGAGAGCAAGGAGTAGCACCTGTATCTTAAGCCGACCGTGGGCTCACCACATCCACATCTCTGCAGCATCCCCCACAACCACTTCCTTTGTCCCGAACAAAGTCTAGAGCATTAACCTTGTCTAATGGAAACCAAAGAATCAGAAAGTGCCAAAGTAGATCTAATGGAATAGCCTGATGGTGTTTGAGACAACTCCTAGTCCACCATATCTCTGAATTGAGCCATATGATCTGGAGACATACATGTGAATATCTCCCGCAACTCCTTGTTCTCATCCCTCGACTCATCGTACTCTCCAAATATCATCAAAGGTCACCTTCACAGACAAAAAGTAATGTTAGCGCAATCAATATAAAGATTCAAGCAAAGCACGGTAATATAACTTTTTAAAAAAAGAGATGTTACTTAAAATGCATATTCTAGAGTACCCTTATAAGCAATTCATAAATGAATTGAGTAGGTGGATGTTGCAAGTATGATGTAGCGTCCCATGTCAATCTTGTGGCACAATTTTGCATACACTAGAAGGTTGATAGACAAGTCACCACAGAAGGATGAGTTTACCTCCTTCTCAAGAATTCTTGGCCTCTTGTCTTTTTATCATCGTTACCTAATTCTACCTCCTCTACATGCTCCAAGCCATGTTTGACCTCCACCCCTTGCAATATCAACCCCATCCATCTGTATATTGTCCTCATCTACACTGAAAACATTGCTTTCATCATATACTCTTGTACTTCGAGGAGCTAAAGGCATAACATACCACCATCGAGGTTATTGGGGGTTTGGATAGAAAATTACCTAATCAAAATCACATACAAGAGAGATTCAACATTTGTGACGTATACCATGGTGTAATAAAATGTAAAAAAATAGTTCATGCACCTGTTCACAATGGACCGGCAAGACAAACTTGTCACATAGATCCATCCATCTTTTTTTGGAATCTATTTCGAGAAATCTAGATGGACCTTCTCGAACAGTTGTCCCAACTCCTTCTAGTATCACTTTGAACCACTGCATATCAAATATGATCATGGAGAAGCTACAACAATCCACACTGATAACATTTTGCAAGTTTTCAAAATACTTAATCTCATCTATAATGGTGTTTGGATCTGTGGCTCACCGTCGGCTCTCTTGCTCAAACTTTGCCATGACCCCACAATTCATTGTGGAGTGCATTTTGTTGATATGGTCGACACAAAAATTTCGCCCACATGACCGTGCCACACTGTATATTTTGTATTGTACATTGAAATGGTTAGATTAGTTTTCACATATAAAATCTAGATATGATAGCTTATAAAACATGTGATCATCTTTGAACTACATTCCCTCGAGAATTCTTACTCCTCAGTAGAGACCTCTACCCCTTTGTGAGAGGTTGCAATCAAAGCTCTATGTAACTATCACATACACAACAACCATGACATCTCCTCCATGCCCTTGGGATATCAATCAATCAATGGTACATACTGCATCAAAATAAAATCCATTGTTCGTAGCCACTCTAAAATATTCACTAACGCCTCAAATACCAAACAACCTTCAACCATGCTACCTTCTGGCCGAGCTCATTGTTGCACAAAGCCTTTGAGGGTTTTCACAAAGCACTCCAAGAAGAATATCCATCGTGTATGGACACGTCTCACAATGTCCACTTCATCTACAAGATACACTAGGAGCTGGGTTTGTATCGTGAGTATACTGGTGGGTAGGTACTTCTCAAAGAAACAGACAATATTCATTGCTTGTTGGGGGTAAAGGCGCCTCCGCCATGCCACCCCGTGTATTACTACACTGACAGTACCTGCCACTGCACACTGCAGGTGGCGGGGGCCTGTCACGTCACTTTATTCTTTATTCTTTTAGTGACAGTTTGAATAAAGGAAGTCCCGGTCACACATTGTGACTGTTGGAGTTCCCATTTCTTGTCTCTATCTTTCTTGCTCTTGCTTTCCCGCCATAGCTCGCGTGCAAGCTTCGATCCTTCTCACCTTTCAACTGGTATCAAAGCTTGGCATTCTCTTGCTCGAGCTCGACTCGGTGCTTCCCGACCTTCGCATCGACTCGCTTCACGCATTGGGTCTCCATCCCGGCAGCCATAGCTGACTTCTCGAGCTCCCGACTCTCCCCGGCTTCCCGAGCTCCATCCCGGCCTTCTTGAGCTTCATCAGGGCCTTGCCCTTGAGGTATTGCTTCAGCATTTGCAGGCATTTGAGTGTATTCTCATTTTGAAACAGGGCAAGAACAAAGGGCAGCCACTCTTCTTGAGCTCCATAGCTCATATATTCTCTCCCCTTTGCATTGGGCCTTCATGGCTTGGTATGTGCCTACCTTGGGCCATCATTGAACCCCCCCAACCATCATAACTCCACGTGATTGGCAGCAACACTCCAGGCCTCAACACGCTAAATATGGCGCCCATTTTCAGACTTTGACCTCCACGTTTTACAGCTGAATGCTTTGTTGCTCATGGAGCACTCATCATTGGCCTATTTGGAGGGCATTTGAGCCTTTTTTGGATGTCATTTTGATGCTTTGGCTTGACATTGAGGTTGGGAGCTGATCATTCTCAGTTTTGAAACTGTCATTCACTGCATAACAGTGTTGGAAGTAGGGCAGCACCCCTGAAACTGACATTTGTTGCTTATGCCTCATTCCATTGGAGCTATTTGATGCCCGTATGCGGTCTACTTTCTACCCGGATGTATTGGGGATGTATGCATTTGGTTTGACCATGATTTTGGCTTGAATTCAGGGCTGAAATCTACTGTTTAGAACAGTAAATACATGCTGGAATAACAGTGGGCTGAAGGTACTTTACATGCTTTGGCACTTACCTACCGATACCGGATGTATGCTTTGAGCTTTGGCATGATGTCTCTGACATTTGGGGACGACTTGGAGCATATGTATGAGATTATGGGATGCTTTTGAGCTTCGCATTAGCTCCGTCTTCACTGGCATTTGGACCGACTTGGCATGCTCGTGGACCGCCTATGCCTCATGTCTCTGCTTGACAGTTAGGCTTTTGCATTACATGCTTTGGTTCATGACATATGCTATTTGATTCGTGTATGCCATACTGACATTTGGAGCTTGGATTTGGATGTATTTGAGCATTCCCGGCTTACTTGATCACTGATCTTGGTTGCTATTTGGATGTCATTGAGTTGACCGAGAGCTTATTTGGGCTTATGTATTGCTTCATGGTTAATACGACCGGTGCTTCATGTATGTCATGCTCTCTTGGATACGCTTGATGCATTGACAGGGTCACTTATCACTGGTGCTTTCTCTTGGGTTGTTTGAGCTTCTGAGCTCGCTTTGTACGCCTTTTGTGCCAGTGGGAGAATTTTACATGCTTGCTTGACCTTTGACAGTTGCATGCTATTGGAGCACTTACATGTATTTGGAGCAGTTTATGTCTTGAGCAGCTACATACGCATTGAGACTTTGGGATCATACTCCGATCTTTATGGATATGCATTGATGTACTCTTGGTTCACAAGATGCTTATGAGCTGAGTCTCATATTTGGATCTTTCTCTTTGAGCAGACACCTATTTGTGTCAGGTTTTGGCAGTTACATGAACACTTTGCCTAGAGTGTCTGGGGGTGTGTCTTTCACTGGCAGATGTTATTTTGACATGCTTCGGTGTTGAGCTCATGTTCTTTTCACTGTCATTGGCCTTGCTTATGTCCGTTTCATGCCGGCTTTGGACCTAGCATTGTTTGCTTGACATTGGATCCTATTTTGGGATAATTTGCTCTCTAGACTGCATACCTGCAATTTATTACAGCAAGCAATTATTGGTGGAGTGAGGTGTACTTTTCATGCTGAAATATCCTGATTTGGTGTATCGCACCTAGTACTAAGTGGGCAGCAACTTTTGGCACACTTTGCTTGCCCTTTGGACCCCGTTTTTGGTCATTTTTGGGCAGTTTTTGTAGTAAAACAGCAAGCAGTTTTGGACTGTTTGGGCATTTCCAGCCTGCATAATGGCGTCATCTTCGCATGATAGTGCCATCTTTAACATTACAAAGTTGGATGGTACCAACTACTCTTATTGGAAGAGTCAAATTTGGCAGGTCTTGGTGCAGAAATCTCAGATTAAGCCACTTCAGTTGAGTGGGGAGCAGCCTGAAACTATGGACAATGACGACTGGCTTGAACTTGATGAGCTATGCAAGTCCACGATTGTATTGTCTCTCACTGAATAGTTACATTATAATGTATTTGAGGAAGCACAGAGTGCATGGGATCTATGGAATAAGATCAAGAATCTTTATGATAAGAAAAGTCTGGCGAGTCAGATGTACTGGTTGAAGCAGCTTATGGATCTGCGCATGAAGGATAATGCGACTATGTCTGCTCACTTGAGCCAGTTCCATGCTATACTGAAGAACCTGACTTCGCAGGATATCACCTTTGGAGAGGAAGTTACTCCTCTTTTCTTGCTTGGGACTCTGAATGAGTCATGGGATGTATTCCGCACTGCTCTTTGTGCCTCTAGTGCTATTCTAAAATTGGCAGATGTTGAGAGTGCTCTTCTTCAGGAAGAGGTGAATCGCAAAAACTTGGATGCCTCTCGTGGTAGTCATGCTTTGACAGTTAGAGGCAGGAATGACAGGAATGATCGTGGTAATAACCGTGGCCGTGACTCGTAGAAGGGTCGGTCTAAATCTCGTGGCAAGTCGCGTAGTAAGTCGCGTGGGCGCAATGCAAATGTCACTTGTCATCATTGTGGGAAAAAGGGCCATATTAGACCACAGTGTCATGAGTTGCGCAATGAGAAGCGCAAGGATAAGGGGAAAGATAAAGTGCAGGAGAAGTCCTCTGATCGCAGCATAGTACCTGCGAAGTCCAGCGTCAAGATTGAGGAAATTAATATCACGCAGACTGAGGAGTCCAATGGTGGTGATGAGTTTATACTTGCAGCTAGTTCTTCTGATGCTTCACACTTGACTGAGACATCTAGTATGTATGCACAGTGCTGGTTATTGTATTCAGGAGTATCCTTCCATGTGACGCCTTACCGTGAGTGGTTCCACTCTTACCGCACTATATCTGGTTCAGTCAGACTTGGAGACGACAGGTCTCTTGACATTGTGGGCATGGGTGATATTCAGTTGCAGTTTTCCACTGGCAGTTCATTTTTGCTTAGGGATGTACGTCATGTACCTGCGCTTACGCGCAGTCTTATGTCTGCAGGACAGCTGGATGATGCAAGATTTCATGTATGTTTTGGGGATTCTGCCTGGAAGATTACTCGTGGCAGACTTGTGCTTGCTAGAGGCGCCAAGGCTGGCAGCCTCTATCCTCTTGTTGTATCTGGGTCCTCAGTTGACCATGTTTTGGCAGTGGGTTCTATCCCACATGTATCACTTTGGCATGCTCGTTTAGGGCACATGTCTTTGAAGGGAATGAAAATGTTATCTGGTTTGCAGTATCTTCTGCCTTTGGATTATGCATGTTTTGACTCGTGTGATCATTGTATTTATGGTAAGCTGAATAGGTCTATGCATAAGAAATTGGGTAGGCCACGCGTGAGTGAGCCCTTGGCATTGGTGCATTCCGATGTTTGTGGGCCTATGCCTTGCATTTCTATGGGTGGCGCGAAGTACTTTGTTACCTTCATTGATGATTTTTCTAGGAAAGTGTGGGCTTATCCCATAAAGCAAAAGTCCGATGTCTTGGCAGTCTTTCAGCGTTGGCTTGCTCTTGTTGAGAACCAGACTGGGTATAGGCTGAAATGCCTTAGGACTGACAATGGGGGAGAATATGTCTCGCATGATTTTGAGCAGTTTTGTGATGACAGGGGTATTAAGCGTCAGTTGACCGCCCCTTACACCCCACCCCAGAATGGTTTGGCTGAGCGCATGAACAGGACTATTCAGGAGCTGTGCGCTCTATGCTTAGCCATGCAGGCCTACCCCAGAGTTTTTGGGCTGAGGCAGTTAGTATGGCAATGCATGTCATAAACCGATCGCCTTCCAGTGGATTGGATTTCCAGGTTGCAGAGGAAGTTTGGGCTGGTAAGCTATTCCTTGGCTATGGTGAGTCAGGAGAGATGGGCTATCGCCTATGGGATCCGCAGGCGCAGAAAATAGTACGCAGCCATGATGTCGTCTTCCATGAAGACAAGATGCACAGGCAGCCTGAGAAGGTGGTTGAGTTCCGCAGAGTGATCTTTCAGGAGGAGCCTAGAGCTCCATCACAGCCAGTAGTACAGCCTGCAACAGTTCCTCCACAGGGCCAGGGTGTTGGACAGGCAGTTAGATAGGCAGCAGAGCCTGTGGTGAGACGGTTTGCTAGAGACAGACGTCCACCTGACAGATTTCAGTCCTCTATGCATTATGTTTTGGTTACAGATGCAGGAGAGCCTTTCACTTATGATGAGGCTATGCGCAGGGGTGACAGTCACTCCTGGGAGAGGGCAATGCAGTCTGAGATAGACTCCCTGCATAAGAATGAGACTTAGGATTTGGTTGCCTTGCCTAAGGGCAAGAAGGCTTTGCCATGCAAGTGGGTGTACAAGCTGAAAAGTACCCCTGGACACCCCAAGCCGGCATACAAGGCTAGATTGGTAGCAAAGGGTTTTAAGCAGGAACATGGTGTGGACTTTGATGAGGTCTTCTCTCCTGTGGTTAAGATGACCACCCTGCGCTTAGTCTTGGTTTTGAGATGAAGGATTTGGGACAGGCCTCACATATACTTGGGATGCGCATTAAGCGCGATAGGCATCAGGGGCTTTTGTATCTCTCACAGCGGGAGTACATTCATAAAGTCCTTGAGCGCTTCCGCATGCAGGACGTAAAGCCTATTGGCTGTCCATTACCTTCTTATGTGAAGGTATCACAGGCCGATTGTCTGCAGATAGATGAGCAGAGGGCCGAGATGGCCAAGATCCCTTATGCTTCAGCCGTGGGCAGTTTGATGTATGCCATGATAGCCACTCGTCCAGATATTGCGCATGCAGTTGGTGTTGTGGCACGCTATATGGCTACACCTGGCAGTCGACATTGGGATGCCGTGAAGGGTATCATGAGATACTTGAAGGGCACAAAAGATATGTGTATTTGCTATGGCAGCCAGGATACAGGGGTCATGGGGTACACTGACTCCGATTATGCAGGACATGCAGATAGTAGGAAGTCCACTTTTAGCTATGTATTCACCTATGTTGGAGGGGCTGTCTCTTGGATGTCCAGGGTTGAGAAGTGTACGGCTTTGTCTACCACTAAGGCCGAGTATGTTGCAGCCACTGAGGCTTGCAAGGAGGCCATATGGCTAGGCCGTCTAGTTGCTGACCTTGGGATTGATGCTATACCTACACTGCATTCGGATTCTATGAGTGCCATTTAGTTGGCTAAGAATCCGGTCTTCCATGCGAAGACAAAACACATTGAGATGAGGTATCACTTCATACGTGGTGTTGTGGAGGACAAGTCTGTTGACCTTGTCAAGATCTCCACTAACGAGAATCCTGCAGATCTGCTCACGAAAAGCCTCACTACTGAGCGCTTTGCCTTCCTCAGGAGATTGATAGGCATTGGATGAGATGTTGCATTTCCTCATCCCTTGTACCTATGTACATTTGTACTGTCTTTTCTTTTTTTCTTTTCTCTCTCACTAGGGCAGATTCACCTTTAAGTGGGAGGTTGTTGGGGGTAAAGGCGCCTCCGCCGTGCCGCCCCGTGTATTACTACACTGACAGTACTCGCCACTGCACACTGCAGGTGGCGGGCTCCCGTCACGTCACTTTATTCTTTATTCTTTTAGTGACAGTTTGAATAAAGGAAGGCCCGGTCACACATTGTGACTGTTGGAGTTCCCATTTCTTGTCTCTCTCTTTCTTGCTCTTGCTCTCCCGCCATAGCTCGCATGCAAGCTTCGATCCTTCTCAGCTTTCATTGCTCCCCGCCTTGTGCATTCAATAGATGATGTCTTGATCTCCTTCTGTGAGATCCATTGCATATTTTTGGAGTAAGGTATCTTGTGATTGCAATTGGTAGTACAAAGTGCCACAAATGAAGAAGATTTACAAAAACCAACTAGACTCCAAATAGCAAAATACACGGGCCACTTACAATCCATTTGTAAACAAACCTGACATATCTTATGCCAATCATGGAATTTTAGGCTTGATACTTGGTCCTCTTTAGAAAAATTGGATCTGAGAGAACGCATCATACCCGTCGGAGTGCAAATAGACCTGATAATATGCTTTACAATGCGGTCTTCTTTAGTGGGCAAAACCCAAGGAGCGTAAGATAGTTACAAGCGACTATCAGCACTCACAAAGTGCCTTCATCTTGCCTACCTCCTTCAAGTCCATTCATGCCCCTGCAGTGTCTCTCTTTCTTATGATATGGCCCTATAGTAAGTTGCCCACATTGTTGAAAATATGCATGGGATCCAACAAGTGGTTGATCTGTAAGTGGGTCCAATACGACAACTCCTAGAAAATCAAGAACTGTCGTATTTCATTTGGATGCAACTTCGTGTGGACCATTTTCAACTTGTACCAGCTTTGGGTGTTCATTCATGCTTAAGGTTGTCGAATAAAACCTTCCATCATTTCATGACCCTCCAATAAGAAAGAGGCGTATCCTTGATATACAGTCTTCTTTATGGTTCATCACCTTCGGGACTAACTGTGGCCCACACAATGGACATGCATGGTAACCTGAGGTAACCATACATGTCCCAACACCTCTATTTAGTGAACACAAACTTGAACGAGCTATTATAGATACGAACAACAAGAACAAAAGTCTATTTACCTGAGTACTCCCTGAATCTTGGAAAGTCATGCATGGTCCACATGAGAATGGCTCGGGGACCGTCGACCATCGTGCTTACTCATATTTTCCACGGCGATCCCCTCCTCCCACAAAAACTTAAGCTCATCAACTAATGGATGGAGATAGATATCCATATTCTTGACTTTGTAACGGCCAAGAATAAGCAAGCCAAGGTTCGTGTGTCCTTTCCTCATGGAAAGCCATGGCAGGATGTTGTAATTAACAAGGACTACATGCCACACACTGTAAGAAGTTGAGCGGAGACCGAATGGGTTCACGCCATCCATAGCAAGACTAAGTCAAAGATTCATTGGTTCTCGTGCAAAGCTTGGAAAGGTAGAGTTAGTGTGGCTCTATACGCGGGAATCCGTTGATATTCATTGGACTCCATTTGTGAATCTATTCTACACATCCCACATTGTCAAGCTCCCCATGCTCGATGTACGAAACATATGATATATATGGGGGATAAGTGAGAAGTGTCTAAGAAATTTCTAAGGGATGGTTTGCCCTTTCAAGTCCTATCGATACCTGTGAGCACCGCACTTCGGACATGTCTCCATAGTCTCGTACTATCCTCAAAACAGCACGTGATCATTAACACATACATGGATGCTATTGTAGTCCATGCCAAGCTTTCGTAAAACATGTCACGCATCATTACGAGACTTAGGCATGGTATTTTCAAGTGGTAATATATGATACTTTAGCAACCTTTAAAAAAAATCATAAAACACCTTGAAAAAGCACAATTGTTTTTTATAATGGTGTTGAAAACAATTGAAAAAATATTTTTGTATATGATATTCAATTAGTTTGTGAATATAAGGCATGATTGATACACAATTTTCTTACCGTTTGCTGAAAGTCTAAGATCGCTTGATCAAAGTCTAAGATCGTTTGCTCAAAGTCTAAGATCGCTTGATCAATTATCTCTGATTGAAACTCGCCAAAGCATTGTATATCCATCCCCTCATGTTTTCTCACTCATTCTTCTCTCTCTCTACCTCTCTCTCTTTCTCTCTTTCTTTGTTATCTTTCATGTTTATTCTCTCTCTCTCTCGTTCTCTCTTCCTTTCCCTTTTCCTCTTTTTCTCCCTCAATGCACCTCATTCTCAACAAAAACAACAAAAGAAAAAAAGAAAGAACAAGAACAAACCAACAAAGGGCAATGTACTCACCATAAAGGCACGAGGATGGATTCTTCGTCTCCTCTTCGCAACGGCCCCTCTTCTTCCTTCGTGCACTTCCTCTTCTTCTTCACAAATGGTGATGGTGGTGGTGAGAAGCTCTCCTTCTCTCTCTTTCTCTCTTCCTCTCCCTCTCCCTCCCAAAGGCACGATCTCTTTCAAACTCTTTGCGGCAAAATGCCGTGCTCGAGTTTCACCTGCTTTTTTTTCTCTGAGTACCGTCACTATTTGCAATGCAAATAGCAACGTTGCTAATATGCGTTGCAACTGCCTGTCTCTATGTCCCCATATCCTTGTAGTGGTGGATGATAGCAAGTCTACGGTGAACTCATATCAAAATCCACAAAGGTTGATCAATAGATTGCTTGGCCTATTTTCAGTACAAGATGATTAGGTGCCTGATTTATTTTAAGGGGCTGGTGTGTATATAGTTATTTTACTAAGAAAAAATATCTAAATTACATAATAAAGATATATATACCCCTTGGTAATTAAATAATATTTAAATTTTATATCGTCAATAGGAACAACAATCGCATGCACTATTAAAAAAGAAATACATTATGTTGTTGTGGAGAAGGATGACCTTCAAGTGGCATTTATTAAGATGTAAATTCATGGTGTCCTTGAGTTGCCAAATAAGGATCAAGAAGTAGGTGCAAAGGCCATAGCAACCGTTGAGAAAATCATGCATGCATCTAAGAGGCCCATGCCTCCTCCATTTAATGAGCCAGGAGAACTTGTTGATATTGAACTTGTTGAAGTAATTGAGGAGAAGGAAGAAGAAGAAGAAGATGATGATGATGATGATAGTGATCATGGAAAAAAGGCCAAAGAGAAAGAGCAATACCTTGAGGAGGACGAACAAGCTATGGATGTATAAGACAAGCTATTTATATATTAGATCACTATAGGTTTTATAGATGAAAATAAATTTCACTTTTCATTAAGTGAGGTCTCTCAATCTATCATACTATTTTGTATATTGCAATTAAGTATTCACTAAAATATACTAGCTTATACTAGTATATTCAATAGTTTATGTTTGGATATTATATTTGATATATATAGATATATATATATATAATTAAAAATATAAATATCTCTTTAATTTTATGACATACTAAATAGTACTTATAGATTTACTAACATATACTAGGATTTTAAAATTTTGATTTTTCTATTTTATTATATAAAATTACTGTGTAGATATTAACTTTTGTTTGATGATCTAAAGCTTTACTTATGTAAAAGCAAGTTGATAGTATATTTTTGCAGTGATAGCATGTTAATGGTATTTTTTGTTGATCAAAGATATGATTTGGTTAATCATTGTACACTTTGGTATACAAACTATAATAAGATCTTCTTATAACTTAAACATTGAAATTTTTTAATAACATTTTTTAGTTTTCAAATAATTTCATGTAAAAATTTTAATTAATCATTACATTTTAAAAAAAGATTATGTTATGTCCACTTTATGATATCAAGATACTAGCTTTTTTATTTACAAAAACCTTTAAATATGATCCAATTTTTAAAGCAAAGTCATCTTACCATAGTAGTTTCTTTTTAGAAATGTATAAAATTAAACTTTTTAGAAAGCTATATGCTATTTTTCACCCAATATTTCAAAAGGAGAACTTTTTTTAAGTTTATTTAGCGAATCTAGGGAAATCTTCTTAAAGAAACATGCAGCTTACCCAAATGGTTTGCAACTATGTTAACAAATCTCTAACCACCACTTACCATGTCATCCAACCTCAAGAAAACCACTATTCCTCATCACATTGTCCAATAACCATCCCCAACATTCCTCATCTTTGATTCTATCTAACACATGCTAACTTTAATGAAGAGTACATTGGATTGGCACTTGGTTAGGAGGGGAATAATATCAACCATATAAAAAGATGAATATGAATATGAATCTAGCAAATGTGTAATGTGTCTCAAATAATGTCATAGGAATTTATCCTTTTGATCTACCTTAATACAAGCATGGCCATATGCATATTGCATTACAATACTTCTTGATTAAATTTTTTATTTACATTGTAATATTAATTGAGATTTATATGCAACTCCTATGTATGTTGTAATATTTCTCAATATTGGAGAGAAAGACCTATGGTGAGATTGTAGCACTAGTATTCTATTCACTGTTGCATTGGGGGAGATTTAAGGTCTTGAAAGTACCTTGTAAGAGATCCTAAATAGAGAAAAAAAATAAGAAAATAATTAATATTTTAGAATATATATATATATATATATATGTCATAATCAAAATATTCTCATGCCTTGCATCAAACCTAGAAATGTAGGCCACCATAAAGATGATAATGGTTGACTTAATGAAGATCTTACCTTTTCACAATAGAAATGAAAGTGAATATTCAATTTATTTATTTTTTACATTTGGTTACCTCCCTCCATCTTGGTTTTCTTTCTTCTTTCTTCTTTTCCTTGCTTCTTCCTTTCTTATTCTTCTTATTTTTTTAATTCACATAGTATTCCTACTCAAAGTTGTAGATCACATTCTCAGCTATGGATCAATCAATCAATGATACTTGTACTATTGGATAAAAGAGCTTTCTATCATCTTCACATTGAGGTAGAATTGAGTATGAGCAAATCATGAAAAGAAGAAAACAAAATAGACTATTTCAGAGTCCATGAAAAATGTATTTTGATTTGAAGGAAAGAAAAATCTTGATCTTGGATTAGATGGAAGATTAGACCCCAAGATCTTATAAAAGACAATGCTCCCATTAGGGAAAAAATGAACTCACAAATAAGCCTCTTAGCCCCCCTCTCTCCTCCTTAAAACAAGGAAATGAAGAGAGAAGAATAGTATAAAATAATCCTCTTCTCTCTCCACTTTTGCAATCTCATTTTTCCTTTTTTATATTATCCACAAAGGATATACTCATATTCCTTCTCTATCTTCATTCAAGAAGTCTTTTTCAACCAAATTTTATATTTAAAAAGAAGTTAGTTATGGGAGTGTGGTGCCTCAGTTTCAATTGTAATGAAGGAGACCTAGAAGAGAAGGAGAGAAGGAGGAGGCTACAAAGAGGAGAGAGTAAGAGAAAGAATATCAGAGAAGAAGAGAGAGAAAGACTAGCAGAAGAGAGAGAAAGAGAAAGGAAGCCATGAAAGCTAGAAGAAAGGGTAAAAGAGACTTGATTATTGATATAATTGATGTCCTAATTGGATCTCCCAACACCTTAAATACCTCACCAGTATAACTAGGTATTCTCGTGCTAACCCATGTCCTACCCGTCTATCACTATGCTTTTACATTCTATTCTGACCCCGAAGGTTTTTGCCCTAAAAAACAAAAACAAGACCTATTGGTGTGGCTTATAATGGAAAAGGGGGTTGTAGAGTACTACTATGTTCAACATTATAATGGAGAATATAGGTATGGGAGAGTACAATCGCATGTGGAATGGGGCATAAAAATGTGTATATGATGTATATGACATGTGCAAGTTGATAGCATATGATTTTAGCCACCAATTCTTGACAATTAGGGGCTGTCAAACAGTGAATAGCATGCTCTCAACCAGAACGAGCCTGCTAGAGAAAACTAGTCATAACTTCCTATGGGAAACTTCGATTGAGGCGTATGACATGTCAAAACAAAGCTCATGAAGTGTACTTTCAGCCCATATAGGTGACACTTGACTATCATTAATGCAGGATAAAAACTATTCTAAAATAGTTTGCTATCTGCAAGTTGTTTTCAGTGCAAACTAGGGCAAATTTAGCTAATCCTCATTCAAAACTACACCCTTGAAGTAGGGGGAGAACTCCAATGGTGTGATTGGGGTAGGGCTTCTCCAAGACCATTCTATTCCCTCAGATCAAATGGATAACCTACATAATAAGCATCAAGAGCATAAGGGTCATCCATACAAGCATGGGTCACTGTACTACCACCGGGGTGAAAAGGATAATTGTGATCCAATACATCTATTGTATCATATAAGTAATTCATGGTGTCATCTTCAAGCAACATTGATGATGGTACAGGATCCTCACTGACCCATACGGTAGCATGCATTGACTTGTCCATAAACTCATTGCGAACCACTATGCCACATATAGAGCTCGAGTAGTTGAGGCTGCAATCACTATTGCATTCATTGCATCAACCCCTAGGCATGGCATGTTCATGAGCCCCACATGCGTGGCTACTACTGGGCATTTAAAGTTAAGGGCCTCTGGGGGTGGATGGGGCACCTGTTCATGAAGCTGCACCGGTGAGATACTCTCATCATGGCATCGTTCGTGAGAAGCATCATGTTGCTGACAAGGATGTGCATAGTAATGATCAAGTGGTGGATGATGATATCGAGCACTCCGGCTGATAATGATGTTGCTCCCTATGTACATACTCATATAAATTTTCATGATGCTTCCCATGTACATAAGGTTGTCTAGATGGTTGTCCATGTATGTGACCAGAATGTAGCTCATAAGAACATACATAGTCATCAGATGCATGTTGCTACTCAAAATATCCACAGTCTTCATATACATACTGACCATAAGTAGGCACATGATGCTACCTTTGCTCATCCAAACCATGCCCATGGTCATGGTACTCATAATTTCCAATGCCTATGCTATTTCTCATAATCATGCTAATCCATCATTTTAATTGTAGTCATTTGAGCAACTTGAGTTGTAAGGGCTGGAAGTTTGTCATTGATTACCTTGGCTTGCATGTTGGTGATTGAGAGGGTTGAGACTAGTTAGTTCATCTTAGACATGAACTAGATGTGTTGCTCAATTAGTTGATTGTGGCTTGTAGCTTGGAGAGCTTCTTGTTGCCATAGAGTAGCAATCAATGCATTCATTCAAGGATGCCAAGAGTGAGAAAAGGAATTGGAACTAGGAGCCATGATTCAATTTATCTTGTTGTTGCTCACTACAACTCATTGCCCAATGGATCCCTCAGATACTTATGATAGCTTGCTTCAATACTTGCAAATTTTAGTGTTGTAGCCTTGTAATCTCCCACAAACATAATTTCCTTCACTATGTATAACAATGTAGGTGCCATCACTATTTAGCCTTGGAATCACTACAGCATTTATTTCTCATCCATAACTGTAGTTGTTGTTGCATTCAATGTTTTCTGCCCACTCTCTTTATTTAAGTGCACGTAAGGATGACTGCAGGCTTTCTCTTGCTCTAGGCTTCCTCACTAAAGCCAAGACATATACCTCCTTCAAGCCTTAGTTCATTTTTTATGCCACCTGTCTGCTTGGAGTGATGTGCCAAGCTTAGAAAGACATGCTCTATTGAGGAAGAAGCTAAGCTGGTGCTCTCTCATTTGTGACTTTTTGATTCCACCAAAAATGTCGGGGAGAAGGATATTAAATGGCTAATATTGATGAAACTTGTGGACTATGTGGCATAAGAATCAACAAATCTCAATGAAGTTGCTATTGAGGAGAGTTTCAAAAGGATATCCCTTTATTTGTTTAGGTCCTTGCTTGTTCCACTTCATAATGCTACAGCTGTTGATACCCTTTGACATGGAAGAGGAAAAGCCTAGAATGGACCTTTCATGGCAACATTTACAACTAGTTTATGAATTTCTTTGGTGGTATCCACTTTCTCATTTCTTGATGCAAAATGTTGGCTATTGGAGATACATCCTTAGTTCCATTATTGTCCATAAGGAGGTTCACAAATCCACTCTCAAATATGTCTATAAGAAGCTGGTAATCAACTCGATTCATTCACAGACATCATAGCTATGAGAGGAAGGAACAATATCTTCCAGTTTCCCTTACATTTCTGTAGGTTACATTTTGGACTCATGATGTATTAGCATGGATGTATTTCTGAGGATGAGATACCTTGGATGTGCAATCCACTTGAGTGACATAGATGCTTTACCACACAAGCTTCACTAGAAGCAAAGACTGCTACTAATGAATGTCCCCCTTGCTAGAGGAACACCCCTTGGAATCAAGCAAAATCAAAGTATTGGCATCGCGAGTCTCGGTTTGAGAGTGCACAAGGGAGCTAGAACATATAAATCTCAAATTACAAGTGTCATGCAAGTAGAAGCTCAAGAAGCCAGCAAAATTTTTCTTACAAATAGAATAATATGCCAATATTTGACAGAAGATGCCTCTAATGGTTTTGGCAGCAGAATGAATCCTTGATCTGAAACTAGCAAATTCGCCATGAGCCTCAGATCCAGTCTCATCCCCTTTCTTCACCAATCATCAACTTCATGTCCCCATTTTTGGGAGATTAAAATTTTGAAAGATGGATCACCCAATCATTTTCAATTTACTTCAAGAACAATTCCAATCTACAATCCTGCAAAGCCTATGTCAACACAGTGGGAGAAATGTATGCATCAATCAATTCATCACCAGTGCAAATTGGGACAGCAGCAAGCACATAAACCAGTCTGTGATGATGCAGAAGGGAGTAAAGCTCGAGAGGAGGCTAGGAGTGTGCAAATCATGAGCAACAAATATTAGATCTTCCCCATAAGGCCTATTGAAATATTCACTCAATAGATCCATGACCTCAAGCATAGCTTGAGCAAGCAGACTTAATCGCAACTGGTTATCGTGGTAGTAGGCCCTTGTGAAGCTTACAAGATGTCCATCACTTGGTCTAGAATTTATCCTATTGGCAATCATGAGTTGAACCAAGTTGCTATAGATCACTACAATAAGAAAATTAATGATATCCTGGAGCAAGGATTGGATGCAGTCCAAACCACTGACTAACTCAAAAGCAAACCTTGCTGCAAGATTTGTTGCTAATGGTAGTAGGAGGTTTATTCAAAGAATCCTTGTAATCAGAGAAGCCATCCTTCCAACTCAATTTGGAGCTATTGGTAATACCCAACCTCTTGCATTTATATGCTCCTTACTTAGCAATTTCGGTTGTAATGTGCCTCTTGCTAAGCTCCACATAGCCAATAGGTTTCCCCCATAACCACGACACTGCCAACAGGTCCAAATGTACCAAAAACTTTCTTTAATTATTCATCAAAAGTAGTTTCTGTAATATTTTTTTACGTAGACATTGTTGAAGTTAGATCTTGCACTTTCCAAATCTCGTTCCGGCCGTTGCATGAAGAGGCCAACATAAACATGTTTATCATTGATAAACATGCCATTCACTTTCTCTATTGCAGTCTGAGCCGCCTCCTCGTGTTCAAACTAAACAAACCCATAACCTTTAGAAACTAGGAGATATGAATTCTAAAGGTGTTCTGCTTGTGGGACTGTAAATTACTGCTCTAGGGCTTTCCAAGCACTCGTGATTGGAGGGGTCATTTTTTGCGATCTCCACCTAGGGGCCTTTTTGAGCTCCCTCTCTCCCATCTTGCACTCCTTTGTACCTAGGATGGCAGGATTGAAGAAGAGCTCCCTGTTTCCCAGTTAACAAAGATGCAATGATCAAACTATTGTGAGATGATTTTCCACAAGCAAATGATTTTGGCAATGAGGTCATCCCTAGTGCTACATCTATCAAGATGAAGGTGCAAGCTTATTGTTTGATGGGTACTGGGAAGACATTGGAATCATTGAAGAATTCTACAATGCTAATCTGAGAATCACCAAGAAACCTCTTTTTAATTTCAGTTTCTATGATCGATCATCTCTATTTTACACTCAAGCCCGATTTCTACCTCTCCTTCAAAGATGATTGATGCTGATGTTACTAATAGTGGCGTACAGGGTCCAATAATGCAACCATCTCCACACCATTGTCATGCTCCCCACCTACCCCCTTTTTCAAAATGGGACTCACACAAAAACCATTGTATCTTCCTAGAGCCAGCATGAATCTCTTTGAGAATGTCTCCCACATGGTTGAACTAAGCCACCTCAAGTGCTTGAATGATAGAGCAAAGAACAATGAATCTTTCTCTCAAGATGTTGCAGATCTTTTGGAGCAAGGGGATGAGAGATTTCATCATAAGAGAGACCATGGTAGCTTGAAGAAAGCTTGAGGGAAGAAAATGAAGAAGGTCTTTGTTGAAAAATAGTAGTAGAGTTACTCTTCTCTAACTCCTTTGAGCCAACTTCAACTAGGAATCCCTAAATTTTTACCTCAAATTTTGTGATGAGCTACTAAAATTGACCTAATGCTTCCAACTTGGCCATTACTTTGTGATATCTCCAAGAAAGACTTAGTCCCATGTGGTATTCGATTATTACTTCTTACAGCTCCTGTCCCTACTGTACTTGTGTGACTAGTTTTTTTTTTGTAAAATATAATTGCAGATGAGGAAAGAGAAAGAAGAAGGGACCAAATACCTAAGCTCTAATACCAATTGTAATGAAGGAGACCCAAGAAAGAGGAGAGACTGCAAAGAGGGGAGAGAAAGAGGAAGAAGATGAGAGAAGAAGCAAGAGAAAGGCTAGTAGAAGAGAGAGAAAGAGAAGGGAAGCTATGAAAGCTAGAAGAAAGGGTAAAAGAGACTTGATTATTGATAAATTGATGCCCTAATTAGATCTCCCAACACCTTAAATACCCCATTAGTATAACTAGGTATTCTCATGCTACCTTGTGTCCTACCTGTCTATCCCCACTCTTTTATAGCAAAATGATTAGTAGATACGAGGTATTTGATTTTTTAATCAAAAAAGGAAAATAAAAATTTGAAATTTTCTTTTAAGATATTTTGGGGATTTTTTATGTTCTATCTTTTAGTCAAAAAACAAATCAACTAGTCAAATTTTGTGTTCTTAGGAAATGTTTTTGAAGGTAAAATAGAAATTTCTAAAATAAGAAAAGTCTTGGATATCCATACTCTTTGAGATATTTCCCCCCATATCTATACTCTCTCATGGCTCTATTGTGACCTCTTCTCTGTGTTTATGCAACCTTCATCAACAGAGGGAATTACTTATACCATCCTTTCCCTTGGCACCTTTGTGTGCCTCTCTATGCATCTCCACTCTACCTCCTATGACAACCAAGTAGGCTCTCTGTTTCTATTAATAAGTAAAATGAATACAAGAAAGAAGGAGCTGCATATTGAGGTTTAATACACCCCATTATTCAAAAGAACCGAACATACGAGCGTCAACTCTCAAGTTCTACAAAGTTACACGCAAATGGGATTGAAACATGTGGACTTGTGGGTTGATGGGGGAATCTACCCAATTGATCCCTTAAACAATAGACCTCTAACTTTCTTAGTAATCATAAAGTTGTTGAAGTATGTGTGCGAGGGTGAAAATGGGTTGCTCGGTTATACTCAATAGCTAAATGATTAGGTGTTCAAAGTATTTACAACTTGCCACACAACCATAAAAATTTATCATAATGTGATCGTTGCACATTAACTTCATATACAACAACTCATAGGACAAGTGGTACAGTTGAATGACACTATAATTCAACAAAACAATCAAATTAATACAATGCAAGACACTATCCATGACATTCGTATGTCATATGAGAAGGCAAAGGCACAATTGGACGACTTGAGAAAGTTCCACAAGCTAACACAAGAGTGCAAACAAAAAAAGAAGCTATGAAGGAAAAGGTGATTGTGTGCACCTTGAAAGATGTGTAAATGAGTTCTCAACTGTGGATGCACAATCCATTTGTGACAGGACCGGTATTATCACGACTTGCTCAAAGATATTCACATGTGTGAAAGCTAGGTTTGGTCATGTGCTGGGGAGAAATAGAATTGTGCCTCTTCCTCAACCTTCAAAGTTAATAGAGGCCCAATGGAAACTTAATGCAAAGGTTTTGGACCTGATAGGAGATCGCATGCATCTTCAATGCATGAAAACACTAAAGGTTGGGACCAAAAATGCATATGAGGTGAAGTTCACCGAACTCAACAATTATTATTTAGATTTGTACAAGGTACAATCAACAATGGTAATGTAATATAATATATCAATTAAGGAACGTAATGGAAAATTGTAGTTTATTATAAAATTGGATGAAAGTGAGATCGTCAAAGGAGTAAAGCTTGAAAAAGTTAGTGTAACTTTGATTAATATAGCTTTACAATTCAACAAGAAGAACCCATGGAACTTTAGTATTAAATATAAGTGCCACGTGTGGTGGGTTGTTGCATTTGAAGTTCCTAAGGAAACATTTAAGGTTTTGCAATTGTTCTTTATGCACACAAGTATTCCAAACATCATCGATCGTTAGGAACATGGTGAGATGCTCTCGGTTGAAGGGTATGGTCAATACTTGGTTGAATGGCATCTTACAGGAGACTTGAAAACTTTATAATGCATGTGTGGAATATCCAATGGTGCAAATACAAAGAATCCATGCCTATATTTCTTGATAGAGAGGGTGGAAAGAAAGGACAAAAATAAGAACTGGCAAAGGGTGACAAGTGTTGCACTGACGTGTAATAGAGAAGATCCCACTTGGAAGCCCATCTTCAACATTCCATTAGATCATATTCACATTTGTTCATTTTATGCTTTTGTTATAATCATGGAGAAACTTGTATATGAATACACTTTCTTTGCTTAAAGGATGTAACCAGAAAGAGAAGCCATTGCAATGTGTAGGAATGTGAAGCGAGTGCTATCAGAAATCGGGCTACACAAGCATCAAGTGACAATTGAAAAAGATGAGAAGAGATCAGGAAAATCTGGTAACTTGCCAAAAAATCCTTGATTTGGAGGAGCAAAGGTTAGGAAGTTTCTTTTGGCACCCATCAATGAGGAAGGAAATTCATGGTTTGTAGACGGAAAGACCACAACAGGTGAAAAAAGTTGCATTCTGTAGATTGAAATAATGGAGGAAAAACAAGGTTGGTCAAAGCTAAGGTTTGGATTAGTCTTAACAAATTGGCTCCCTTACTTTGCAAGGTAGTGTTTAACAATGAAGATAAGCAATAATTTATCGATGTTGTGTATAGCTTCTATGAAAACATGGTGGAAGCATGGGGCAAAAGCTCTATGGTTAATACTAAGTCAATATTTTAAAATTTTACAAATTATATGAACTATTGAACATAGTTTTACTCATGTGTGGTATGTGGCTTTGTAGCATATCCTTAAGGCATGTGGCTATACTTTGCAAAAAAGGGAAGCATCAGAGTTTGGTCCACAAAAGGGATGGAAAATCCACATTTACCAATGAAAAATGGATCGTGGTGGAGGGGTAAATGGTAGCAATCTAACAACCCAATTGCTATCTTGGTGGTATAGGATCATAGTAGCGGATGGAGCTAAATTCTCACAACAGAGAGCAAATGAAAGTGTTGATGAATCGGCTGTAGACATGATGGAATCATGTCATGTCACTAAAAGAGTGCGTTATGAAGCCTCAAGTTTCAAATAAAACCATGCCAAGTGACTAGAAACGAGGCTTTGAGAAGGCATCAAATGGGTTTGAAAACAACTAAGATAGTAAGTTGAACAATGTGTTTAGTGTGAACACAATTCATTGTTTAAGAGAGAAAGACAGAGAGTGTATCTATGTGAATGAGTCTTACAGTTTATGGCTATATAAAAGAGGGTTTCACTTTCTATCTTATTCATTGAGTTCTCACATCTCTTGTGCAGGAAAGTTGGCTATGCCTAAGGTAGCTGTATAGAAGCTTCTCCTTAGAATCCCATATCGTGTCCAGCCCCTTGGAGCATATACTAGCTCAGATGCACCTCCTTCTCAACCTAAACCAACTTCCTCAAGCTGCCCTCATAAGGGTCCTCCTCAGCATCCCCACAAGAAGTGCAAGTGGAAGCTAGGTACATGGCGCTAAGAGAAATCAGGAGGTATGAGCGCTCTTTTTATCTCATCATTCCAAAGGGAAGCTTCTTAAGACTTGTTCGCGTTATTGTGTAATACGTCTACCACACAGAAATCAGGAGGTGGTTTTTGGCACAAAGCCATGATAGACCTAATCAATTCACAAAAGAATGTCGTTATACTCTATAGTGTGCTGCAGAGGCCTTTTTGATTGACTTGATGAGTGATTGATATTCAGTGTTGTGCAATACATACGAAGCACATCACTAACTCCCAAAGACTTCCAACTTGTAAGAAATTTTCAAGCAATGAAGGATGCATTTGTTCCAATGGAATGAACACAATTTGTAATGTTATCTTTTTTGGCATAGTGGTGCATTGAATTTATGACTATGTCCCAGTGTAAAACTAATGTACGTGCCCTTAAAATATAAATTAAATGTTTACTATTGTCCTTTGATCTCAACTTTGACTATGCATCTTTGTTGTATTTTTAACTCTTACAATTTTTGCTTGCATTGTCAATTTCAATAGGAAAAATATGCTAAAATTTACCATTTCTTATTGCAAACTTTACTCTTGATGCCTTTGTATAGTCTATGTGATGTAAAGTTTCTAAGGCCAGTAGTTGCGATGTTGATTTCTTGATTATCAATCCATCCATAATTTTGGTGTGGGATAATTTTTAAAATACCAAACTATATCGGAATGCAACGAAACTTGACATGTGCACTCGTTAGGTGGCAAATGTCTGCAGACCCCTGGTCCGAAGTCTAGCATTTAGAGCCACTTTCCTGGTAGGTAAATTACTCCGGATGCTAGGCTTTGGACCAAGGATTTGCAAGCATTTGTTTCTTCCATTTGGGCTCTTGGCCATCTAATGAGTGTACATGTGAAGATTTGTCACATTCTGATAAAAGGTTATGGATTTACGATCACATGATGGACAGTGCATGAGAAGCTGTATTAACCCAATTTAAGGGTTTAAATGGGTTAAAAGTTCATTCTTCTTCTCATTTTCACATATTTATTTCTTTGCTCCATCCATTATCACACCCCCAACCTCTGTATCTCCTCCATCTTGCCTTCCTCGAGCTTGCATGGTATGCACCAAGCAAGCCACTCGACATACCAATGCCCACCAATTGGACCACAAGGTGAAGCCTCCTATGGTGGGGTGATAGTAGTAGGTACTCCCCATAGAGCACAGCGACCACCACTAAAGAAGAGGAGATGGAAACCAGGCACTATCTATCTCCCTTTGGGAGATAAGGAGAATCTAATGCAGCTACGAGCTTCTCATCCTGAAAGGATCTTTTCATAAGGTTGTTCAAGAAGTTATGCAAGATTTGAAGCTAAAAGGGGTGGGAAGATTTTGGGCGCAAGTGCGTGATGGCCCATTGGTAGAAAAGTGGATTGCTGCAGCCATGGAGGCCCTACAAACAGTTGCAGAGGGGTTTCTCATCGACTTGTTTGATGATACACAACTAGCAGCCATCCATGCAAAGTGTGTTACAATCCTCATAGATAAAGATATGAACTTTATCGTTCAGCTTCAACAACACGGCAAGGGAACTCCTCCATAGGTTATGATATTATTAATGCAAGGTTTTGTCATGAATGTTATAATACCATAGTATTTTGAAAGGCAAAAACATTTTGTATACTCTGTCACATTGGAATATATGTATATATATGTATGTATACATACACACACACACATATGTATGTATGTATGTATGTATGTATGTATGTATGTATGTATGTATGTATATTGAAATGTGTACTGAATTCAATTAATTGAGTAAAGTTTTTTCGTATTGTTTCTTGAAATGCACGACTCTTAATTTTTGCTTAAGGGACACACACATCAAAAGTAGTAATATGTATAGATACGAGTTTTGTTATGGCCTATGCACAATCATAAGTGCAATACTATGCATTGACATAATTAAATTCGATTATGTTAACTTATAAAAATGTGTCATTCACGTACCACACATTATCGTCACACTTACACGAACCACACATTTATTCAATAAATATTTATTTATAGGGATAAAGTAAAATATCATATTTTCATCAAGAAACATACGTGCGATGGCTAATAGTGATTGCAAATACAAACAGCCAATAGCCAACATGAACTCTCATTCATTCATTAGTGTTTTCATCGGTGAAGAGAAGGTGCTAGTTTTTTATGAAAATAGAAGTTCCTTTTTTGCTGAAAAAATGATATGCTTCCCCTTCAGCTCTTTCTCCACAAGAAGCGGATTTGACACTTTCAGAAGGTTACCTAACGTAGTAAGCACATACAATGCTCCACCACGTGTTTGGTCAAACAAGTAAAGAATCTTTGACCGCTTGACTAGCACCACCTTCTCTAAGCTAGATGTCACAGGTATCACTTGAAAATGTCCAAACTTGGTTAAATCCAAAATGCTAGACTTCAGACAGGGCAATGCATGCATCATTTTTTGCCAAGATTTCACCGGGGGACCCGATGCACCCTACAATCAAGTTTCGTTGCATAAAAATAACTTCTCTAGATAATCTTGTATCTTCATTTCCTCATGTGTCAATGAGGCACCTCTTTGGGCAAAGGGATCTACAAACTCTTTGGTAGGAAGCTAGGGCCTTGGTCCCAACAGATCATGCTATAATGCTTCAAATTCAACATCCGACACAAGGTAATCTTCTTCAATTGAGGTAATCAGCTCCCGTGCTGCTATGGTAGCACTCACTATATCTAAGCTTGTGCTATCATATCTTCCAATCTCTGTCATTGTTGAATGCACATCCATGTAATCATAATGGATCAACTCTTCCATTGAATCCTTGACTAGGATGGAAAACAACTCTTATTCCTTCATTTCTAAGTATTATAGCACATCTGATAGAAGCAACTGCTACACGTCATCTACTTCAATGGGTGTCAAGGAGGCAAGCTTGGGTTTGTTGACTTGTGACTCTTTTGAAGAATATGGCACCATGAGAGCCAACCCTTGCTCTTTGCCACCACCCAATGTTCCTCTTCAACATTTATGAGCTCTTCAATCAGCTCTTCTTCCGTATATGTGATAGCAACAACCTATGGAGTTATATCTTCATCGCTCTCCTCCTCTAGGGGTATATCCAAATGTAAGGAGGTAAATTTCCAATGCGCAATCACACTCCACGAGATCCAAAGGTGTTGTACCTAGTGCACTATCCATGGGAATAGTGCATACTCTGTGCGAAGGATCCATGTGGGCCAAACACCTATTCGCCACTTTTTGATGATTCTTCCCTACTTGAAATACACGAGTTGTTCCAAAGGCACCCAATTCAAGTGAATGGAGTATGTCAGGTAGTAATGGTGCTCACAAAGTCTTCCAAAAGCTAAAGGGGGGATCCAACGATGAGAGCATGCTTTCAAGGTTAAAGTTCTTAGAGAAGACCTCAAATATCTCATCACCTTGGATGACAAAGATAGTCTCGAGGATCCACTTGTCAAAGTGTGCGAGAGCATCCATCGTAGCAGGGTAGCATAGATGTGGTGGATGTAAAGAGATGAAGAGAGAAAGTGTGAAATAAAACAATGAAACAAGAACTAAACTAGTTCTATCTTAAAAACCTTAAGTTTTAAAGTAGCATTAAGGGCTATTATCATATGATATTTACTTATGGATTTACTTAATGTCTTTGTAAAGTTCACATGCATATGTAAATGTGTCAATGTCGAAAGTGTATAGCAAGTGTATGATTTTACATAAATACCATAATTTTTAAATATTCCAAGTTTGCAAGCAACAATATTCCATTGGCCAAAAAAATCCAAAATTTTACAAGAGTTGGATATTACAACTTGTGGTGTTCGGATTTTTAGGGAGTTTCTACAATTTCTAAAACATGTGGAGCCACACATTTTCCACTGGCAATAGTACCCTTAGCTTGGTCGAATTTTCCTACCATCTAGTTTAAATTCGAAGCTACGAGGTGGATTCTGCATTAACATTATAATTTCTTGGCGCATTATACTCAAGGGACAATCATCCTCCATTTGCAACACTTTGGAATCATGGCCCTCACAAATGATAGCAACATCCACAATTGTAGTTTCACGAGTGTCTTCATCAAGGCACAACCATTTACCCTTGAGCACCCTCCATTTATGATACTTGAACACTAGGCATAAAGTATGTTGTGTGACAAAGGACTTGTAATTGGAAAGGAAAGTTAGTTGGTCCATCCCAAAGTAAGATAATAGTCAACTAAGAGATAAAAAATTTACCTGAAAGCCATGTTCCTTGTTGTGACTTGACACTCTAGTGTGCCAGGACTATGAGTCATTTTCAATGTCCTGCCTAGAATCCTTGTTACATAATCCTCCGATGCACTTTTTGTGACATACATGCTTTTGACATGTCTCAAAGCCTTACATTCCTTAAAAATATGTGCAAAATTGCAATTGGTATGAAGCAGCTTAGATGTATATTCTTTGAGCTAGTGCTTGGCTTCATAGAGTTCAATATATGTTTGCTGAAATTTTTGTGCTTCACATGTGCAAAATGTTGCTACTACACAATGGCCATTTTATGATAGTGAGATTCGATGTGTGCATAGACTCAAGGGTTCCATATTCTCGACCCCCTTGGGCAATATGTACTTGGAATCATAGAAAAAAACAAGGTCCTCTACAATCTTCTTAGTTGTACACCCCTCAAAGAGAAATCTACCATTTTTGAGGTTCAAAGAACGTATGAAACTCTCAACATTTTACCACTCACAGCAATCCAAAGGGTATACTTTTGTAAATGCAAGACAAGTAGCTACATAGTTATCATGAAATTTCTCATTTTCAATGAGTTGCAAATACTTATTGTTTGCAATGTTTCCTTGAAAGGGCATAGTGGGTGCAATATATGTTTATTTTTGCATGAATACATGTTGTACCAACGCCTCTATTACAAGGTAAGAATTAACATTCCTTTGTTTGAGAGCTAAAATTTTATCCTTCCATTGCTTTGATACATATGCAATTGCAGATGCTTCACCCTAAAAGGTCCCCCCATACTTAGATGCATACGTACCCAAGACAAGCAATGATACATATTAGTGATCCAATTCTCTTCTCCATCTTTTCTGTTACGTACTTCTATCGAGAGAATGCTTATTCTCATCTCATGCATTATAACCTAGGTATTAGATATAAAGAAGTATGTATTAACCCCTAAATAGTAAGCAGTTTAAGTCTGTCTAGTAATCACCAATATGCCATACAAATCAACATGGCATTAAGAGATATTTACACTTTTGTAAACAGACACAAACATCGACATCAAAATACATGTGGATATGTACATTGACACAAAGTATAGATTCAATTTCAAGATATCACTTGAATCATACCATTTACATGAGATATAATGGAAATAATAGCACAAGAATATGCATAGAATTTTGCCAAAATAAATTTCATTCTAATGAATAGGAGTCTAATTTGACTCAATACATTGTATGAAACGTGGATATTACAGATTAGTTCTTACAAGTATAGCAGCAACATGGCATGCAAATCTTAATAGGCACATTGGATTGACACCTGAGATATTCTATGACTCAACACATTGTGCATTATATGGATGATATAATTCAAGAGTTTCATGGATCATTGCCCATTGGCATGGAGATCCGAATGGACACATAGGATCGATAAAGCAAACGAATTTTGACCCATCAACTTCTAGTAGATCCATATCATCCAGCACAAAGGAATCACTCACCATAGCAAAATAGTCCATGGACAATTATGTGCTTTACCTAAATCTTATACAATACCTACATGAATCCCTTTTAAGAAAAATATCTAGATAAATGCATAAATAGAAGCAACACAAAATAGGGTCAATTTACCTATAAGTTGATCTCCTGAAGATAATATTGAATCATTGCTGATCAAAACCCATTGCAAATGATGGAGAAAAGAAAACATCAATCCCATCAAACAAAAAAGTTACTAATCAAATGAATAAATTTTGGCACCATATAATATGGCAAATTTACTCATAAATTGAGCTACAGAATGTGTGCTCTACCATTTGTTAAGTCCTACAACAACAATTGATCCTTAAGTTAGAACTAGCATCAAACCCTATTGTAAAGATAGTAGAAAAGGGAAAACATAGAGAGGAAGAAAGAGAGAGTGTGTGAGTACGCGGAAGAGAGAAAGAAATGAGCACCTATGCAATCATGCCGAAATTGATCTCTGCAAAAGACAATAGCAAGAGTTAGTATTTACATGACGGTATACTAAAAAAATAATAGAAAAGAGGAAACATAGAGAGAGAAAGAGAGAGGGAGAGAGAGATGAAAATTTATGCAATGTCACCCAAAATGATATCTACAATAAAACAACTAGGGTTAGAACTACCATCATTCTGCATTGAAAGATAGAAGTAAAAAAAACAAATAGAGAGGTAGAGAGAGAAATAGAGGGATTAACACCTTTGTCTCTTGCTCCAAATAAACTTTGCAAGAAAACAACAATTAGAACCAACTTCAAATTCTATTGAAAACACAACATAAAAGAGAAACAACACATAGAGAGATGGGGGAAAAGAAAGGGGGGAGAGAGAGAGAGAGAGAGAGAGAGAGAAGCACATGTGCCTCCTTCCCAAAACAACCTCTGCAATAAAACAACAATAACAGTAAGAAATGATATCAACCTCCTGCCCAAAATAGCAAACAAGAGAAAATGCAAAGAGACATGGGCACCTATGTTTTGCCCAAAATCTAGAACTCCACAGAGAAGAAAGTGTTGAGGTAAGAAGAACGCCCCCTAATTACCCTCACCAGGGAGCTTCAATGAGGACAAAAATTCACCAATATAGAGAAGAGATGGAAAGTGGTATGCTGCTCAACTTTTGGGTCAAACTGATTTCGTAAGAGGGAAAAAAACTAAAATTGAAAATTCTCCAAAAAAGGGGAGGGAATACAAGGTGAGAGAAACTCAAATTTTGTGTACTATTCATTCTCCCTTTTTTAAAATCCCCCACTACCCCTATTTTTAGTAAAAGACTCAATATTTGAAGAGAGAAGATTCACCCTCTATGAATGTCAGCATCTAGCCTTCCTATTGGACAATGCAAAAGGCCCACATCTTAAACTGTACTATTCTTAAGGGCCCATTTGTGAGTTCATTTTTTTCTTAATGCTTTTATAATAGTATTTCAAACCTCAGCTAGGATTTCCAAGTTCCATTTGTAGGAAAGTATGGTGGGTGCATAAAACCTAGACAAGCTCTTCGAGGTCAAGTAATCTCTTCTAACAATAGTGTTTTTCCCATTCCATACACCTCGATAGATCATCTACAAAGGGATGTACCCATCGACCTTACGTAATGGTAGAAGGAACTAAGCTATCGGGAAAGCCTTACATGGCTACCAGGGTCGGTTGAGAGATTATTTATGGTACCCTTTGGCATGATAAATTTATCTATTTCAACATGGATGTTTCTCTTTGGATATCTCGTTTGGGATATTGAATTCATGTTTCTCATATCCTAGTGAGGCTAGTGGCAATAATTTATCAAAATCCTATAATAAAGCTTTCTAAAACTTTTTAATGAGAAAAGAAAGACTCTAAACTTATTCTCTATAAGATGTATAGTTGGGTTTCCTTTTTCTTTTTCCTCTTGGTCCATAAGTCATAAACTCCTTTTCTAGAAGAAGAAGCAATGATGGTATCTGCATAAGTTAACTTTGTGCCAACAACCCCATGGTAAGACAAAGGATGCAAGTGTTATCTAGAATGATTGGGCATAAAGTGTATGTAGTTGATTCTTTAGGTCCCTTGTCAAATACCAAGGATTCACCTTGGATAGACCACAATGGAAACTATTGAGCTAGAGTATGATAGGGGCAAAGGAAAATTTTGGTGGAGCAATGAAATTTGTAGGGATCAGAAGGAACACCAAATGCACTATGCTAGACAAAAACACTAGATATAACTAGAAAATCTAATAAAGGGACTAACCAAACCATTTCTTATACTCATTAAGATGAATGTTGGGGCTATGTATTGCTAGGGCTAACTAGACCTATGACCTATGAGGCTGTACAAGTCCATTTCTAATAATTGCTTAGTTCTAGCCTTTTCCTATTAACTCAAAAAAATTAAATGTAAACTAAAAAGTTAATTGACATGTGCATTTCTTATTAATCCGAGTGTGTTTGTGGATTGAACAAAACTTAAGAAATGGAAGATAAAAGGTTTGTGCTAGATAGAAGTGTTAGTTCTAGATATGTATGATTGTTGTAGTCGATAAAGTGTTTTCTTGTAAACCAAATCTTTTACCTCGCGTTTTCCAAGAAATTATCAAATTATGTGACCTATAGTATTTCCAACATGGGTATGTTTAGCCAAATTAATTAATCATTAGGGGAGTTTTGAGGTCTCGAAAATGCCTTTTAGGATGTGGAGAGAGAGTGCTCTAGACCAATAAGAGCAAAGCCTCCGTAACGGAACTTCTATTTAAAAAAAATTTAAAAATCATTTTACAAAAATATATAAATATGATAATATTACAAATTTGTATTTTTATTATGTATTTTTAGTCTCTTATATTCGTGATTATGACATCTTTTGCATTAATGGCATAGAGTCTCGGCTACTTTTATTTAATGATGTTTCTAGATTAATGATAATGACTGATGTAATCGAAATTCAAATTGGTGAAAAGCATGGCGCTCAGTTTTTTCCCTCATTTCTTTTATTCCTCTATTGTTTTTCCCTCCGTTATGATAGCCTAGTCCTCTCTCTCTCTCTCTCTCTCTCTCTCTCTCTCTCTCTCTCTCTCTCTCTCTCTCTATGCATGTATCTCTCTCTTCTACCATGGATACAAAAATTCGACCTTCAACAAGGCGTCCAAGCTCCCAAATCACATCCATATCAGTGTTTAACTCATTCCAAACTGATGGAAGATGGATTCCTACTATCATTAGCAAAGGTAGTTGGATCACCATGCAACAAGCAAAACGTGGAAAAAGGCAAAGACATGAGAGCTCGTTTATCTCTGCTTGGAAGGGCAGAATCCGAGATTTTAAGCTTGGAGCAAATAAGAATAGTATCAAAGAGGTACTAGTGCAACATGTGTTCATGCATAGAGAGCTATGTTTGAAACCTGGATCTTCAAAGCTTCCAATGCATAGACCAAATTGTAAGAATTTGATTCTTAAAGTTTTTCCTTTCTTAAACATGGTTTAGGTTTTTCCATTATAATATTTGTTTGTCTTGTAGATGTCTATCCCTCTAATCTTGAGGAATGGCAACCAGTGGAATCTATTATTGATGTTATTGATGTTATACATGGTTCAATTGGAGAAGAAATGTATAGAGGTAGAAAGAAGACAGAGCTTGCAGAGAATGGAATATTCTTTTATGACCATTCTTATGTTATTCCTATGCGGCGTTGCCAATGGGGATCAATAAAACTCCTTCCTTTGCTAGATTTTTCAAGCTTTGAGTGGCCTTTGCCAAGTCCAGCTACTAGTGAGGGCTATAGATGTAAGATATTTTCTGAGATCCAGAAAGCACTAAAATCTAATATCTCAAGTAGGCTAAGCAAAGTTATTTTATTTATGCCTATTAATATATTTATTGATTTCTTCTCTAATATGGAGATAAGAATAACAAAAACCATGCTTTCAGTGAAGAGACTAACATATGATCATATCATACAATTTGTTGATGAAGGATGGGATACAAGGACAGAAGGAAAAATTATATGTAAGATAGATCAAGACTCTATAGCTTGTAAATATATGATTGCTACTCAAAATTTTATCCTTAGCTTTTACTATAGTCGATGGCATTTTGTTGGTAGTAGTCTAGTTGCTTTAGACCAGAATCTTAATGATTTCAGCAAGGATCCTATTGTGGATCTTGATATTTGGTTCAACGAGGATATTATTGCAATCTTAAAGATTAGAAAATCATGTACGCTACATCAAGTGAGGATGGATTTACAAAATGAAGACATTGAACTACTATGCTCCTTTGTATTCCAACTTAACAAGAAACGAGTAAGTTTTCACATCATATTATATCTACTTAGATGTATATCAAGATCTCACTTTCTAACTAACAAACATTTGTAATTTATTTTTTACAGATATCGAAAAGGAGAGAAAATAAAATACACTGCAATGACATTCAAGAAAAGATATCTTTACTATCAATATAAAATACATGTACAAATTTTGTAGCAGATGTCTATCTGCCATCTCTATGAGATATACAAGGGCTGAAGGGAAAATTTCTATATATGAAGGCCTACAAGGCGATATGGCAAAGCTATTTCTTTTTTAGAGAACTATCCTTTCTAGGAGTCCTTTTGCCTTTCTTTGATGTCTTGGGTATAGAAGGTGTTGAAGCTATGGATTTGCCTTCCGTGGTTATAGGCACCGCATCTCCTTCATGGTGCAAATCCCCACCAATCTCTGTTGTTGGTTGTATACAATTGACCATCATATACTTCAAGAGCTTTGCTCTGATGTACCAAACATGCTCAGATGTATAGCAATCCTTCGAAAACTGTCACACATTTATAGAAAAAAGAGTTTTAGTTCATTATTATTCTTACAATAGACTATATTTTTATCATCAATGGACTATTTGCAATTAATATCTATCTTAAAGTTTAGCATCTTTCATATTACCTTTACATGTTTATCATCATTAAGATAAACAAAGTTAACCATTCTTCTAGCATTTGCAATCACCCTCCAGCCACAAGAATGGCTATCATCCTGATGGGGACACTGCAACCACCAACACAAAGTAAAACTATAAAGAGGACGAATGGTAGTTCATAGAATAAACTCATGTTTCAATTATTTTAATGAATAACTTACCGCAACTTGTCTATATTGCATTGTTGCAAGCAAATCAGATGGCATAGGGGGTCTTTTCTCTAGCTCTTCAATTAATCTTTTGGCACCTCTGTATATAAAATATGTTGAAATTTAGAGTACTTACAAAAAAAAGAATTGAAATATCAAGGAGCCCTTGGATAATATAACTTACAATTTAGCATTTCCATGGCTTCCTTTCATAGAGTTGATTAAAAAGCATTGCTTATCCACAAGGTCTATTGCAATCAAGCTGCAATGAGAACTAAAAGCAATCATATCTCAACAAATTAGTAGGATAAAATCTCAAAAACTCTAATAGAATATTGAATCACTTACTTTTCATTATATGGAATTATAAGCAGCTCCAAAGTATCGAAGTCAATCAAATTGAGCCAGTGCTCAATAAAACTTGCTTCAAGCTCATTCCTCATAAAGAATGAGATAGATGGATCAAAAACCTCAATTTTTTGTTGTATATCCAAAGGAAACTCATGCATTATACACCTAGAAAAGGCATAGAAATAGTGAGTATAAACAAGAAAAATCTTATTGCTAAAAAAATATCAAAAAGTATAAGTAATTATGGATGGACATACCTTAGGCCAGCAAGAATAAGACTGTCATTTACTTCTCTTCTTTTATCCTTAAGAATCTGAACACATGCAGCATCAAAGGAGATAACCTCAGTTCTTTTGCCTAAGTCACCAGGTAAGAAACAAAACACACTGAATCCTTTTGGATTAGCTGCTTGAAGAAGGGTGGCTAGCTCATTTTCAAAGGACTCTAGTTGCTCTATTTCCCTTTCTTCAACCCTTTGCCTCCTATACTCTCTCCATTTATCTGCTTGTTCCTCTTTAGCCTTCTCCTCTTTTTCATGTTGCCTTGTATCCTTCTCATGGGTGACATCCTCAACCCTGACACCAGAATCATCTTTCTTTCTTCTAGCTGGGGGCACATTAAGGATATTAAATGTCTTCATATCAGTGAGGGGAATTGGCTCAAGGACCTTTGAAAATCTATATCTTAGCCTCCTAAGAATTACCATGTCCTTGTCCATGAGTGTGAGCCTATGAGCATGAGCAGCACAAATGTAGGCATCTTGGAAAAACTCAATTAGAAAATCCTCTGTGGCTTCTTGTATACAATTAAGAGCTATTCTTGTCCATCTGAAACTATCCAAACTATATCTGTCACAAATTTCCCTGACAAGCCTCTGAAAAGACAACTTTGAATTGCATTGTCAAGAGCATTTACTGCCTTCCTAATCTCCCTTAGACACCTAACATTTTGAGAAAACCTTCTCCTTGGCTTTGACTTTCTAGAGAGCTTCTGAGGCTTTGAAGACTGATGAATCTTTGATGTTAAATCCCTAGGATCAATCTTCTCTTTTCTTGCTGTTGCCTTAGTCCTAGCCATCTGCCAAAAAAACATATGTTACTTCTTCTCCAGCATGTAAAGCAAAACGCGAGTCCCAGACAAGAGTTATCTATGCTACATGGCGTTTTCTCGTATCAGCTGAATTTTTCTCGAGCTGTCTAGTGAAACGCGAGTGTCAAGCAAGGCGCCTCCTTGCAGTTGCTTCTTTTCGCGTTTCACCGGACTTGTTGTCCATTGTGTCCAGTGAAACGCGAATTTAAGCTAGGAAACCTGCTTGAAGTACCTTATTTTCACGTTTCACCAGACAGCTCATGAATAGCATAAAAATTGACAAAACCAAGAAAAAAGAGCTTTGATCCAAGGAAAGCTTTTAAGATTACTTAAAATATCCACAGAATTAGGGAGGAAATTTGAAGATTTCCTTAAATATCCACAATATTAAGGAATGCTTTCACTGTGGAAAAATTTCTTTTGTAGTGGTCATGAGGTAATAATAACATAAAGGATTAAGGAAAAATATCAAAACAATGCATTGAATGGAGCTTGTTATTGAAAAGCAAGATGCAGAAACCATACCTTCTTTTAGCTTGTTCTTCACAATCTCAGCCTAAAGATGACAATATGCTTGAAGGTTTGCTTTGTTGGGGAAGCAGTGAAATGCTTGGAGATTGGAAGGAAATGCTTGGAGACTGGAAGGAACACCAAAAACAAAGATGGAGTAGAGATGAAATGCGATGAAAGGTGAAGGCGGTGAAATTGCATGGACTCAACGTTCTTCGCAAAGTGTTAATAACACACATGTGATGTACTCTCGCTTACCGAAATTTTTTATTTACTTAGAAAAGAGTTATTTAACACACGTGTGACGTATTTTTGGAAAAAGAGAATGCGCACGTCTTCTGAGGAGTTTATTACGCTGTGTTAAGTCAGACACGTGTACACGTATTTTTCCATTATTACACAAACTTTTTCGTTGGAACTATCACCACATGCTTAACGGTCGATATAAAAGCATTTGAAACCCATTTCTCCGACATTGTCTTCTTCTCTGCCAAAATTTCGTCTCGGCTTCCCTTCAAGGTCCTTGCATCCTGTGTGGAGAGCAGTTTAACAATCTTTGATAGGTAACAAATTTTTTTATTACAAGCATTTTAATAAAATAAATTTGATTAATATAGAAAGAATGTTTTATAACACTTGAACAATTAAAGATGTTATGTGCTTTCTATCTTTCAAAAGCAGCATAGCTTTTCCAAAAATGATTATATCATCAATTTGTGTGTTTCCATAGAATTTATTTATTGTTCATGTTTCTTTTCTTCATTTGCAATTTTTGACCAGTGAAACGCGAGACAATGTCTCTGTTGATGATATTTTGCTTAGTATCGCGTTTCACCGGCCACATATTAGAATAATTTTTGTCTTCAAGCTAGTGTCCGATGAAAGGCGATTCCTTCACAGGCATTTGCCTTACACACTTGAATTTTCGCGTTTCACCGGTCAACTAAAAAAATTCTCCTGTTTTGATTTTTTTGTCTTGGAAAATCAATGTTGGGGCCTCTTTCCATGATATCATCTTGTTTTATTGGATGTTGGTTCTATTGTGCTTTTTTTTTTCAAAGATAAATATTTTTCTGGTCAAGATGACAAAGAGGAAGCTATCTCTTGAAGGAATGGATGAGGAGGAGATAATTGAGACATCTGATGATAGGCTCTTTGATTTTTTACACACCACTGGAAATTCTTCCAAGTTTTGCTATATCAGGGAAATTTTCAATGTTCCTTTTGATTTGAAGGAGTTATTGGAGGATCTTGATGATAAACTTAAGGAGTATAGATGTTTTTATGATAGACATGTGCAAGGTTTGGAAGTCAATGGATTTGTTCATTATAGTGATGTCATGGGAGCCACCAATACATCCAGGTCAACTTTGCTCGGCAGGTTCAACCTCATTGATGAGGAATTCAGAAAGAAAGAAACATGTTTCCCTTTCCACAGGTACCAACACCAATGCCTTCTGATCCACAAGGACGTTGGATTTATTGTGTATCTTCAGTACATGGAAAATTCTTCTCCAGATATAGACCAACAGAGAAAGCTAGAGGATATTGCAAGTATGGATAAGGAGGTCGAAGAGAAGGAGGAGATGTTCCAAGAAGATGTTGAGAATCATCTTGTCCAAGGTTTTGATGTAGGTTTATTCAAGAGTGACAATATCACAATGGTGGAAGAAAAGGAGATTGAGCCAAGTGCACAGGTTGATGAAGAAGGTCCTCTTGCCTGTGTTCCAACATTTCCCACTTATCTTATCAACAAGAAGAAATATGTGTTGCTAAATGATATTCAACATCTTTTTGATCTTAGAGAAGATTATTGCTTAGCAATCCTTGCAGGTTGGGGCAAAAATGACATGAATTTTATAGGTTATGGACAAGAACCACTAGCAAGTCTTGATGTTGAGGGAGAGAATTTCCAAGATAGCTCTATAGCCTTACATACATGTATTAATCAGATCATAGAATACGAAAAGGGGGGGCTACCTATAGAAGAAGAGTTCTTGCAGGTCCAGAAGAAACTTCATATTGATGATGTAGGGTATGAAGAGAGATTGAAGTCTCCATCAGATGAGAAGCCCAAGAGTTCAATAAATCTTTATGATGATAGTCTTCTTGAAGAAGATGAACACCCTAAGGTATGAAATATAATTCGAAGTTACCCATTCAGTTTATGTTAGACTTTATTATGCATTATAGATAAATATCTTATATCTTGTACTGTTGTGGTTTGTTCTATAGATTGAGATTGAAGATCTGGACAACTTTCTTGGAAGGGCCAAGGGCTCTAGGCCAATGAAGCTTGGAAAAAATCAAAGTCTTGGCCATTATATTGGAAACTTAAACAATCAAACAATTGTAATATATCATAGTAGATTGTCAAGCTCTCCAAGTCTACCAATGATGGCTTTGAGAGCTATCCCAAAGGTAATTGGATCTCAAGTTTTCAGCAGAGGTTTGGACAAGACCATTTTCGTGGAGAAGGAAGAAGCCATAAGAGTTTTTGGCTTTATGCCTGGATACAGTGGATCTAGAGCTGGATATTTTGGAGTTCTTGGCTCCTATTTGCTCTCTTATGTAGGAGATAGTAAGAATTTGAACCTTCTTCCAGGCTATCGGAAATAAGAGTTTTTGAAATACAGAGGTATTATTGAGTGGGATGAAACAAAAGATTCCTCTAGAGGCCCAGTCGAGCTACCTGAAACCAAGGACTCCTCTGAAGGCCCTGTTGAGGTGCCTGAAACTAAGGACTCTTCTGCAACACAATCAGACTAGAAGATGCCAAAGATTAAGGGTTTCTTGAAACCTATCTTTTCCCAACTCTTTGTTTGGTTTGTAACCATTCTGTAAATCTTTGCTTTGTGCAAGAATTTAAATATCTATCTTTTCTTCTTTGGGTAACAATTTGTATAGTCCTTGCTAAAGATGATGTATTGCTTGATGTGGTTGTATCTTTAAGCTTGAATTTATGCCAAATTTGTTGATAGAACCATTGAAAGACCTCTAATAAACTGTTGGCTTTGTGTCTTCCACCTCCATGTCTTGTATGTCTGAAATATTTTGTTCTTGCTTGATAATGTGATTTTTCCATACCTTGGGTTGACCAGATAGATAGAGATCCATATTGTTTAATAAAGTATGGAGCATGGTTGTATAGAATATGCTACATAGTCAACAAATAAGGAATGTTATTAAAAAACATTATATGAGTTCGACAATGAAGAAACAAACATATACAAACTTCTTACCATATAGTGAGTAAAGTGTTGATCACCCCAAGCTTCTGTCATCGCCTTTTTGAAAAGGTTCAATTGGTTTTTAAAGTCTTTGAGATCATCATCATTCCATTCAGTCTTATCACAATAAAAAAACACTTTGTCTAGTGTTTCCCAAACTTTAGCTTTTCTATTTCGAGCTTGTCCATTATCAGTGTGATCCTTAACTGCATTATGTAGGGATTTCCACTAATTAAATTTAATAGTTGAGCCACCATTTCTCGAGTTTATCTTGCCAAGTCTCCCATGAAAGCCTAGAAACCTTCTAGCCTTCACTCCACCAATAGATGGCTTTTTTGGGACACAATTACCATCCTTAGACTTTTGAAGATCTGGTTCAATAACAACATTGCCACCATGCAAACCAATTGCAGAGAGAACTTTTTCAACCTTTGTTATAGCATCTGTTCTAGTTGATAATGGCTTCAACTTCCATGCAAATCCTATATAGAGATGAACAAGCTTTTCGATTATCCTGCAAAGTGCATGAAGTGTACAAATATGGGCATTCGCTAAGGAATGTCCAAGACTGGTTTAAACTGTGGATCTTTATTGTGCCTAGAGGGAGCTCTATTCCAATTGCTTGAGTTTAACTCTACAGCTGGTGACATGCAGTATAAGCAAGGAGATCTCGAGTTAGCTCCCTTTGATACATTATACATACATTTGAGTTTCTTTAGGTCACCAGCTATGTGCCACTCAATCCTGTAGTTCCCTAATCTTTCAACAAATAGCTCTTCTCCTGCTTGTTGCCTTTGAATAACATTAGGTATTGATGTTTGATGAAAAACCCAATATAGTATATCAAAATTCTCAGTATCTACCTCAAATGCTCCTACCCACCAGATGTTATATTCAGATTGAACACTAAATGATGTTGAGTGATTGCAATGACTTGACGAAAGTGCTCTATTCATCAAGGTGATAGAGATTCTCTCCAATTTTTTACATTTCAGAATCTCACTTTCATCAAGTTTAATCACAAATCTAGCCACTCCCTATGCCTCTGCTACTAACAAGTCATAAAATTTGATCATTGAGCATTGTAGGGTGGGCAAGTCAAGGAAAATATTGTTAAATTCATTGAATGTAACCTCCTTTTTCTTGCCCTTGAAGCTAGCCTTGATATGAAAAGGCTCACCTAGAATCTCCATCACTTTGTTATTAACTCTCTGTCTGATAGTCCTAACCACAAATGGTTTCGGAAGTATGCAATTGTGTACCTGTCCTTGCTTCATATTTGATTGTAAAAGTTGGAAAAGTTGCATATAAGCATCTCGACTTATACCAATACTATCCAGTGTCTTCTGTACTAACTTAGAATCCAAAGAATGATCCTTCACAAATGACTCCAAGCATTGTTTATTTGCCTTTTTAAATTTCTTCTTCTCCAAAATATCCTTTGAAACCACTGAAGGAAGAAGATGATAATAAAATTGAGCTGCTTTTAAAGAATCTCTTTCACTTGCATTTGGTTGTAGAAGAGATCTAAGCAAAATTAACATCACAAATCAATGCAAGTAGTTTAAATAAAGCCATATTTAAGATTTTTCAAGTGAAAAAAAATATACCTTGCTGCTTGGATTCTTTTACCACAGCCTCCTCCTCCTCGTTTGAGATTCTCAATATTTTTAAGAGCTCTTTGTCGATTTCGAAGGCCTAATAAAGTTTGCTTTTGTTGATAAGCTTTGATACGCTTTTCCAATGAATGAATTTTTTGTTGACAATCCTCTAGCTTCTGCAACAACTCTATATTGTGTTTCATCAAAAGATGATTCTCTAGTCCAAGGATATCCTTTTCTGCAACAAGATTAAGTGTATAACCTAAAAATCCATTGTAGCCATCACCAATAAACCTCATTAATGACGAGCTATTATAGAAAGGAGGAGTGCTATTTCTGCTAGGATCTTTGGGATATAGCTTTCCATCTAACCAAAGATCAATATTTTCCTTCAAACCTCAGTATATGTTTCATAGACTCTGTAACCGTGATAGATTTTGTTCTCTTTCTTATCGGTTCATACTCACTGTCCAACTCAATATGAAGATGATAGAGAGGTCTTTTATGAGAGCTACAGAGATCATTAGATGATTGATCCATAGCTGAGTTACAGAGATCATTGGGTGATTGATCCATAGCTAAGGATATGATTAGAAGTAAGAACGAAAACAAAGAAGAGACTAATAAGGAGGAGAAAAAAAGAAGAGAGAAACGATGGAGAAACGATGGAGGGAGGCAATCGAGTATCCACCAAAATTCAAATTGAATATTACTTTTCACTTTAATGAGGAGAGGTAAGATCTTCATTATGACAACCTTGCCAACTTTATGGCGACCTAGATTTCTAGGTTTGATGTGACCACAAGAATATCACGACAATGACTTGTTAATGAATTTTGATATTTTAACTTACCAAAATATAAACCTTTTAAAATTTCTATAAAATGATTTTATTTCTAAATTGTTTTCTCTCTCTAGGATCTCTTACAGGGCATTTTCGAGACCTCAAAACTCCCCTAATGAGTTATTGACATAGATGCAACATTATCTTTTAAATAGAAGAATCACTTCACCAATAGAGGGTTTGAAAAAGACCTCTCAATCAAGTTTAACAAAAAATATAGAATTAAGCCAATAATTTCTTTTAATATATCTATTAATTCATCACCATTTCAATACACTCAATCAAAACGCATCAATCATTTGTTTTGATAAATTATTAAAGAAATAGATAATCCAATGGTAGTTTCAGTGGGGTTGCTACAATTTCACAAGGAGATTTTGAATAGTTCCTACATAGGAAAACTCTTGAAATGTAGGAAATTCTCTAACTTTTTGTAGGTACATGTATATAGATTCCCCATGTATAACTAGGGAATTACTTTCCCCACATTCCATGCTAGGGAATCCCAAGCATGCATGTATGAAATCCTTATATATAACTAAGGAATTTATTTCCCACATCTAAACTAGAGATTTTTAAGTCATATCGCTAGGGTGTTTAATTCCCTACATCTTAAACTAGGAATTTGAAGATCATATAACTAGGGAATCATGTTTTCCATATAGCATAGTAGTGAATTCTAGGCCACGCAACTAGGAAGCTCTGTTCCTCACATTTCATACTAGGCAATTAGAAATAGGCATATCAAGCACATATATATAGTTTCTGCAAAAGTACAAATAATTTATGGGAAATGGTTGCCAAGAAAATTAGGCCTAAATTAAGTAGTCACTCAATAATACAACATTGCTTCTCATCTTGTTTTGCACAATTTTGCAAAATTATTCTCTTTATTTCTCTAAAGATTATTTGGTGATACACCAACACTATAAAGGTAACCATATTGATCAATAATTTAATGTTGAGCACAATGTGACCTAGCTTAATAATTATGGACATTAGGAACCAATTGTAGTGTGCCATTTGTGCATATTCTTCAACACATTTCTAATACATGTGTATTGTAAAAAGAGATGAATATGATCCTCTTTCTCACAAGGTAAATTTCCTAAAATAAGCATTGCCATACTAAGTCCACCTCTGAAAAACTTCAACACAAGTAGATTCCAAACAAACATATTAAAACTTATAGGAATATGTGGCATTCTCTATTGGTAAGGTTACTCTTTTGCATTTTGCTCACATCTATAAGTTTATTGCACTTACTAACATGATCCCAAATTAGGTTAGAGTTTAAAAATATATTACACATGTCAATTGTAATCAAGCCTACTTGAGGTTGAGTTAAAGGACACATTATCCATGTCACCTATAATAAAGTCTAAGTAAGGTTAAAAATACTAAGGATTGTAATGGACAAAGTGTACTTGGAGATGAAAGCCCTAAGTTAAATGGATTCAATTCTCAAGGCACATATGTTTTACCCCACTTTCTTTGACATCAAGGAGTACTTGAAAATAATTAGCTACAAAGATACCTAGTTAATTTCCTGTAATACCACAAGCTTTCTAAAATTTAATTTCTTTTGAGAATTGATAGGCCAATTTAGGTTTTTATATTAATAACAAATATGTCTTCTTTGAAGCCCAATGCATTCGATCAAATAGACAATCCAATTAATGAATCAATCCTCATAAAGGCACCTAGCCAATATTGAGTGTTTCAAGGTATGATTATTTTTTTCATATTTTTTCATGGGTAAATACCCCTAAGGAGGAGATTTCACAATGGGTCAAATATACATTTATTGGAAAGGGCTTTATTCATGCTCAATTAGTGTTTAAGGATAGATCTCGCATATGATCCAACTTAATTGAGGTAAAAAATACCAGTGTATTGTAATGGAAAATGTGATAGAGTTCAAATCATTAAGGCAAATGTTTTGGTTTCTCAAGGCATATGCATTTTACTACACTTTATTTTATGTTAATGACCAAAAAATAAATAGTGAAAAAAGTACTTAGTTAAGTCCTTGTAATTCCAAAATTTTTACAAAATTTGATTTCATTTTGAGAATTGATAGTCCAATTTAGGATTTTATTTAATTATAAATATAACCTCTTTGAAGCCCAAAGAATTCAATCAAAAGATAATCCTTACAAGGATACCTAGACAATCTTGAGTATTTCAAGGTACAAATATTGTTTTCCATATTTTTTATGGGTGCAAATAATCTCTAAGGATGAGGTTCCACAATGAATCAAATACAAATTTATTAGAAAAGGCTTTGTTCATACTCAATTGGGTTTCGTAAGAGTTGCCCCACTATATTCATTGGTTAACAACTTGTTAGCAAGCTCTTCTGTTGAGGAAAGAGAGTGTGTGCTTACAATATAAAACAATATCATACACTTAGTTGGTAAGAAGACAATGTAAAGCTACATAAACAATATAAATGAGAATCCTCATTACATAAACTACAGTACACTTTATAGGGTAGCAAACATGAAGAACGTAAAGCTACAAAAAAAATATAAATCAGGATCCTCATGAGAGTCGAAACCACAATACACTTTATAGAGCAACATACATATTTCTAACCACCCCTCTTGATACTCAATAAATGCTATAGTAAGAAATGATTACAATGGGACACAAAAACCAATAAGATACTAGAATCATGAATGCTCAAGTCTAGCATATCCATAAGATGTGTCTCGAAGACAACATAAGCAAGACTTGTCAAGTAAGAAAACAACTTCCTACATGCTCAAGTTTCACATATAGATAAGCTATGCCTCGAAAAAAATACAAAGAATACTCATTAAGTATGAAGCATGGGATAAGAAAAAAACTCTCTACAATATATAATGGTAGGTCACAAATATCCAAGATGTTAATCAAGCCAATCTTGCAAGATTCTCTCTCTCTCTCTCTCTCTCTCTCTCTCTCTCTCTCTCATTGTTTAACCTCCTTGTATGTACATGATTTCTTGATTCATGGCATAGAAGAGGATAACTTGGAGGATGATGATGCTCTAAGAGAGTGTAAATTCCCCAAATGTCACTTTTTTAAAAAGCCTATATCACCTTACTTGCTTCATGGTGTAGAAGAGACAAACTTATAGGATGATGATGATGATCTATGAGATCTAGAAAGCCCTTCAAAAGTATAACATACCCCATCCCAATTTAGTGGAAACTTTGCTAAAAAGACATGTCTTTTTTAGTCCCTTAAATCTATGATACAAATTCTTATGAGTTACCTATAGGCTTAATGTGAGTCAATAAAGATACATATCACATAAGATTTGAGTTGAGTTTCAAGAGAAATGGGATAAGAAGAAGAACTCCATTCATAAAGCTATTACTAAAGAGTACATTCACCATACAGTAAAATTATCTCCCCATTCCTAGTCTAGCCATGATTATAGTGAAAAAATCCCACAAAACCCTATTGTAGACCTTGTTTAAATGTATGTTGATGATCATCAAGTTCCCCTTACTTTATATTGCATACTCAATGGCAACCATTAAATTGAGGATTGTGGCATGCATTTCCCTTCCATAGAGGAATCCATATTGAGACTTATGTAGCACCTTTGGTAGTATGAACTTCACTCTTCATGCTTTCACCTTTGCAATGATTTTATAGATTACATTTAAATTGTGAGGGGTTGGTATAGGCACATAAGTCTCTATCAATTGACATCCTAGATAGTGTCATAAAACTCAAGTGAGAGATACAATTCAAACTAAGCATTTTCCTTTTTTCTTTCACGGCATAGTGGAGTTTATTCTTTAAAATAGTTTTGGCTAGTAGCAGGGACATCTCAATCAAGAAAGTAGATCGCATAGTTAGTTTCAAGAATTGATAAACTAGAAGCTAATATTCTTGATCATCAATAGGTGACCAACCATCTTTGTTGCATAGGTGGTCTAGATACTTTGCAAAGATTTTTTGTCCTAGCTATGGTACAACCCACCACCCTCTCCTTGATTGGTATAGGTATTGTCTAATATTGTGCCATGCTAATACGGGTCTTTATGCTTGTTATGCCAAGTGAAGGTGCGAGACTCTTCATCCATAGTCCTGGGGAAACATCTAGCAAATCATTGGTCCTCTTCAATTCATGCCATTTTTCCTTCTCACATCTAATCATGGTATTATTTCCATGGAAGTGGTCAATACCTTGATTGGCATCTTGTTCTAGTCCCTTACCAAAACCTTGATCTATTCTTGGATGCAAACACATTTCCATATATTTTATTAATCAAAAATTATTTCAATGGTGCTTTAAGCCTTGTGAAGGTAAATCCTATTGATCTACAATGATATAACATTTACCATCATTTGACATAGCTCACCTATATAAACTAGGAACTAGTTCTAGTTAATGAGTTTCCTATGATATTAATGAGTATTGATATCTAATTAGATGCAAAGGCATTAATTCATTGTGCTCTAACAAGTTCTTCCAACATTTGATTCCCTTTTAAGAGAGATGATATAATAATTTAGGATTTTTGTTGACAACAAATGTATCCTCCTTAAAAGGGACCAAAGCATTGAGCCAAATGGAAAATCAATGTGAGGAATCCATCCTCCCTAAGCATGTGTCCAATGTTGAGTATATCAAGCCATGATTGGTTGGATTTAGAGGGGCTGGTCTACTATTTTCACCACTCTTGATCCTTGTAATAACCAACGTGTCATGCGATTTATCCTCATAGTACCAAAAAAATCACATGATTGCTTCATATCAAGCCATTTATTGGTACATAACAATAAGTCTCATTACATTAGACTTGACTTTCATCAAGACAATTTTTTTATAAAAATAAAATGGAACAAGAAGATGTAGCTCACATTCAAGAAGCATAAAAATTTCAAGAAGATCAAAGGTCTTATATAGGTATGAACAAGTTGCTTCTAGATGGCATCCACTTGGAAAGAGAGTGAATACCTCTACCACAAAAGCCTCTTGGTTCAAGATGAATATGCTAAAACCCTTCCTCATAAGCAATCGCAGTCATGCCAACTTATTTCCTCTTATGCTTTTATGAACAAACTCCAAAACCTATCAACACTTGATGAACTTGAGTAGAATTGCAATTCCTCAAGTCCATTCTTGTAGAAATGGCTTTCTCATTGGCTTGAGGTTGCTTATGATGGCAATCGTCTTATGAAAAAAGCTAAGCAGCTTCGTATAGTTAGTATGCTTCAATATGATCTAGCCTACTATATGAGACTACTTCATTGTGTTTTATTATATTGGCTTGGTATCTAGACTTTCCACAAAAGTTGAAACACCACTCATTGCTTGATAAGATTTTGACTAAAGAGGATTTTCACATTGCCAGTCACTTTGTAGGGTTGACCTTGTTCGATGATGTGATTGCCTACATTTATTGAGTAGCTACAAAACCAACTCACATGGATGCTTTTGCTAAGTTGGAGTACAATTCAATTTTTTATGGTTGGTGGATTCCAAAAACTACAAAAATACTGACCCTTGTATATAATTAAATTTTTTTCTCATTTATATATATATATATATATATAGTTGCACTTGTAAGAGCTAAAGAACCCCTGAATTCTGAAACAATGCCACACCTTCTATGAGAGCAAGATCAAGGTATGATATCACAATGTTTTCTTACGGTACATTGGTGAAATGCACCAAAAAATATTTTCTTTATATATTTTGACTTTTCCTCCTCTACATGGTATTCTCAAGGTTTCGCCAACTAAATGCAAGAAAATAATAGGTGATACAACAATGCAATGCACTTCATGTTTCAAGACAACATCATCAATACTAGAGTCTTTCTTTAAATACTCCAAGATATGGCAACATCATGACAATCAAATCACTTGAGAGTCTCTCACAAAGACAAAGACATTTTAGCACCATCGATATGAGCATTCCGATTTCTGAGTGTTGTATACCAACATTCCAATTTCTTCATCCATCACATCCCTTGACTACACCATATAATGGGCATCTACTTCTTGAGGGGAGGTCACAGTTGCTTTATTAATACTGTAAGTCTTAATCAACTACTACTAGTTCTTCTTCACCAACTCTATATCAACAATGAGGTAAGGTGCTTTCAAGGTTCAAGGCTCAATCTTTCATTTCTATATGTACATTGTAGTGCACAAATGAATTCCTTGAGACAAGTCTACTATTCTTTCGAGGAAATTACTATATGTATATCCTCTACATCACTGACATTCAATGTCCATTTATAAATATCCTTATCAATGAATTTTTCCTAAATAAAAAACAATCCTTTTCTATTCAATCTATAAATAACCCCTTTACATTACACCCTTTTTAATGTAAAAAATGTATTAAAATGGTATCTAAAAAATACATTATTTTGAATCCACATGATGCACACATATCTTCATGAGTAACTTACCCAAGACTATTCTCAATGAGCCTTTAGATTTCTTATACTTTCTCATTGATTTTGTAAGACTGCTAGCTAACAAAACTGACATTGTATTATTTCTAAAAGTAGAGTTATAGAAAAAAGATACAAAACAATAAATGCAAAGGCAAGCAAGAAAAAAGAAAGAAAGAAAAATGATACATGCACTATACCACTGTCATGCTGCTATGCGAACACAATGTGAAAAACTCTAGAGTGTGTCTTTCTTATTGATCTAGAGAGAGAATGCCATATTAGTCATTAATGTCAGTGTTCGTAGTGTGGATGGTTCAAAAAAACTAGATTTTTGGTCAAGTTTAGCCAGTTTTTTATATTTTAGATCTTATCTCTTGTAAAATTCCAAAAAACTATAGACAACTTCTAAATTAGAATGACATGTAAAAGAAAGCATGTAGCTTTCAACCATTTTGGGAGGATTTTATTTAAAAAGAAGGATTGGCAAAATCGCGCAACACGCGATTGCAGTTTTCAAGCAGTGAACAGCACTCTGAACTAGGAGATGAAGGAGTGATTTGGTAGAATTCTGGGTAGGTGTCCTAATATTTTACCCCCCTTTCAGAGCCAATGGAAGCATCAAATTGGCAGTCTCAGTAGTAGAGAGGAATCCATTGTTTTATGTACATTTTTTTGTCTACAAGAGATTGATCTTCTCAGGATGCAGAATTGAAATGCTTCACCTCTATGAGTATTCTTCTACATCTTCTATTTCTTTGAACCCCTTCTCTTTCATCTACTCCTCTCCCTAAATCTCCTTTCACCTTGCTATCTCTTACCCCCGTGGTAAACTTTCAACCTCAAATGCTCCGACAGTGGAACCCGACATTGTCGTCGTGTTGGGGGTCAAAGGTCTACCACCGGGGTTTAGAGCAGAAGAGGAGTGAGATATTCAAAGGGGAGAGAGGAAAAATATTGGGGTTTGATGGATCTCGGGTTATGGAGAGAGTAGATAAGATAGAGAGTAACCAATATCTTACATAGCTGTGACATACAAGTTTACCATAATGAACTTGAATCTGATTACATCAATAAACATGAGGTTTATGCATACATCTATATCAGATTTTTTTCCATTTCCTACAAAAAATTCAAGCTCTAATGCCCTCCATTTCATGATGATACATGTATTGAGAATTCAAGATACAAGGTATAGAGAGATAGAACTCATTACAACTGACATAAAGTCCAAAGGATGATAAAAATGCATCAATAGAACCACAAATGTACTTCAGTCCTACATTAAAATAGTAATTTCCAACCCTCAAACTTGACTCAAAAATGTATACAAACTCATGGGAAAGTCTCTCATTACAATCTCAACCAATGCCCTATTGTTTTGGGAGCATTGTCTACACAAGGAAGTGATAAGATTTTAAGAAACCCCTTCAAATGAATGAGTTTTAATGGCTGCCCTGTTTATGACAATTTTGGGAGAGCCTATTTAGCCCATACATTGCCAAAAATCACCTCTTGACCTGCCTCAAAGTCACTCAAATACTTGGGCACAAGAAGGGCTTCAATGGTACACGAATATGGTAAGAGAATGGAAGAAGAAGCTCATAAGAGTAGGCTGAATACTTTTTCTCTATTTTTCCCTTTCATGGATTGTCATACAACTCATTTCCATGTTACCAAATGGTTGGGCAAAAGGACTCTTACCTTCTTTGTTTGTATCTTCTCTTGATCTTCAGTTTGCTTTGTGTTCGCATTCTTTGGAGCATTCACCATAGTCTTCAACTCTCCCTCCATCTTCCATAGCTGTGTAGGCCGAAAAATGCGCCACAAAATGCGGGTTGGACTCCTCTCCTTCTTCCACACAAAAAAGAGTTCATATAGATCATATACAAGTCATATAAGTCCTTTGCAACTATTACTCCATGTCACTTGTGGACCTAGTCAACTTTGGAGTGCTCTTGACAAAAGTTGGATCTTCCAAGCTAATGAACTTCATAAACCAATGTGACATAACTTGTAAACTATCAATTACCACCTGTTGATCAAGTTGAAGGACCTCATATACACTATCATTGCCATTTTTCTTGATACAAACTGAAAATTGTATGTCAAGTTACAAAGGAACTTATGAGATTAAATGACATCTAAGACAAATGTAAGGGAATAATGACTAAATTATGTATGAAAGTTTCTTATGTGGATCCTAATGAAGTAATTCTATAAACATAAGAACTCCATGTTGTATGCCATGAACAGAAAACCCTTTGACATTCACCCCCTCCTAACCTGCACATCCTCCGGCATGTGCCACTTCATGAATTTGCAGGTTAAGGAGGCTCTTCTTCTGACATATCTTCATCTTCGTCCTCTAAGTCTTCTTCTTCTTCCTTGTCTTCAAGTAGATGGCTCACATCCAAGTCATCAAGCTCATAAGTAGAAGACTCTCTTCATTTGAAGAGCTTGATACGTTTGCTGGCTATTGGTATCTTGATCATGGTCCCATCCATTTCAACCAAAGTGTAAGTAGCATTATCATGTACTACCTTCACCACATATGGTCCAAACCGTTGCTTGGCTAGCTTCATATGAGCACTATACTCATTGTCTAGGCTACTATCATAGACAAGTACCCAATCATTCCCTTGGATAGCCCTTGGACGGAGTCGATGAAAATTGTCAACCTCGTCTTATTCTTCAACCTCGCTGCCTTCAGCCTTTCAATGGCTGTCTTGACATCCTCTGCCTTCTTTCAAGCTACCTTATGCGCAAAATCAGCAACTCTTCTTTATTTATGCCTTCATCCCAAGGCAAGATACTCCATGTGATAATAGACTCCTCAATAGGCATAATAAGTGGCTACCCATACATTAGTTCAGCCGGCATATAACCTATCACTGTACTATGGGTAGTTCTATTAGCCCATCATGTGAATACAAGCATTTTAGGCCATTCTCTCATCTTTCCTCTGCAAGACTTTGCCAAAGCTTTGAGAATCGGTCGATGACCTCTTTCACTCTTACCATTGCCTTCAGGATTGTAGGCTGATGTAAGAGATAGCTTGATTCCCAATTGATCAAAGAAATGGCGAGCCTCATCGGCATCCAATTCTCCTCTATCAACAGTTACTTTAGCAACAAAGCCATACCTGCAAAACACTTCTTCAAGTAAAAATCTATAAACAACTTTACCTTCCACCTGATTTGTGAGATCTTCTCTAGCAAGCACTAGATATCTCATGTTCCAAATTCCTGTAGGCATGGTTACTAAATCAATAACCCATCTGTAATGAATGGATAAAGCTCTCTATGCTTAACCATAGAGTACATTTGACAAACATGACAAGACTCAACAAAATGCTCAATGTCTTTATACATGTTTTGCCACCAAAATATCTCTTTTATTTTGGAAAAAGTGCCCCATATGCCTCTATGGCCAGCCAATAGGCTTTCATGAAATTCTTGCATGACCTGTCTTTGAGTCTTCTTGTCTCCTAAGACATGAACAAGCGCTCCTTCTTTCTTCTTCGCATGCCTCCAAAGGTATCTGTCTTTGAGAAAGAAGCCATAAGCCTTTCTCCTAATTCTCTTGAACTCTTCATCAATCCAATCTTCCTTCTTCGCCATAGTGCTCAAGTATTGGCCAATTTTCAGCCAATCATTTGCATAATATTCTTCCATAAAATGAGAACAAACTAAAACAAAGCATTGAGCATGCTGTCTTTCAGCTGCCCACCGTCTTTCCATGGTTGTTTCTTTATTCTTTGCTGCTATAAATTCTGTTACAGTAGTAGTACCTAATATACTTGCTGTAATTAATGATGTACCTGCATTTATGACAGCTGTACCATCATTAGGAACAGCTGTACTTGATGTTTTCTGATTTGAACTAGCAATTACAGTATCATTTTCAGCAAATATAGACTCTGTTACTTCCTCATCCATCATCTCTTCTTCATCTTTATATCTGGCATGCAAAAGCATGTCAGCAGCAGCTGGATTATCTTTTCCTGCAATATGTTTTAAATCAGGATTTAAGGATTTAATATAGGCTATCCATCTTAGCATAGCTATGTTGGGAGTGGAGTAGTGGGCAATCATGCCCAAGAGTGGAAGACAATATGTTTCAACTACTACATGTGCACCCATGAAGTACTCCCGATCACACTGCAATGCAGTTACAACTCCCCAAAGTTCTCTTTTAATTTGAGCATACCTTCTTTGATGTTCATTAAGAACCTTTGCTCCAAAGCAGATTGCATACATGTTGCCCTCAAGATCATCTTGACCAACAGCTCATCCTATCCTAATAGGACTTGTGTCTACCGTGAGTATGATAGGCTGTCCATTAGAGTAATTAGCCCTCTTCAAGGTGGGGGCTGAAATCAGCAATTTTCGAACAACTTGAGTATGCTCTTTTTTCCATATAAACCTTTGGCCTTTTCTTAACACTTCATAAAGATTTTCAGCAACATGAGCAAAGTGTGGGATCCAAATAAGATAGAAAACACATGCTCCAAGAAATCTTCTCACCTCCGAAACATTTATGCATATTTCCCGCATTTTGCTAATGGCATCAATCTTGATTAGAGAAGGCTTTCGGCCATATGGGCCATACATATGTCCAACCACAAGAACTTCTTCAACTCCAAAAATAGATTTAGCTCTTGAAAGAGTAAGATGGACTTCTTCTAGTTTAGATAAGATTTGAGCACAATCAATAATATGATCGAAAACAAACTTGTGGCGTCCAAGCTCATTGAGCTCCTCATTCTTCTCATGAATTTCACATCCTTTGATCGGCACATCATTAAGAAAAGGAAGAGTAAGTTGGGGAATATAATCTCTCAATACTTTGTGCATGGCATTCATCATGTGAGCCACTGAATTTGTAGCTCCTTGGGGTAGAGTACACATGCGGACTAAACCAAGAGGCGTCTTCATTGTCGTAATGTCTCAGCTTTCCAAAGCAAGCTGAAATTGGTCATAGCCCAAATATAAATCACCCATAGAATAAATTGCTCTACCTGCAAAAGCCTCAACAAATTCATCAACAATAGGACCCGAACCAATATTTCTAATAGTGACTTTATTGACAAGCTGTAAATGATGGGACCTAAAATGGGCCGGCACTGGCTATGGCACTAGCCAGACCTCATGCTCATAACAGACAAACACACCCTCACGGCCTCGCGGACCAGGAGTGTCTATCTACTGATAAAGGACAAACTGCCCTAAAGCCTAATCTATGCGTTTATAGTTTTATCGTTTCATAGTCCAACATTTCCCTTTCTATAAACTCCTCAGAGGGAGAACCCATACGCATTGGCAATGCTACGATCACATACATGGATGCAACCTCTCGGTAGAAACACCGCGGCCCCACTGCAGCTCTCCTACATCGCAGGGATTAGCTCCTTGATGCGCTGCTCAACATATGACACAAACGAACACAAATTCCTCTCTTTCATTTTGAATCCAGGAGATATACCATGCTTCCTCACTTAATAGTCCCTTAGGAAACCGACCCTCTATCCTATGGCAATGGATAACCTTACACTCTCAATCGTGGGTCCAATTCCTAAGAAAACAATTGCTATGCAGTCCAGGAGCTTTTCCGTTGATACCATGAGCTATGCATAGTGCATAATGTGAATGGTTTAGTGCACAAACAGATGAAAATTAGCATTGTGCATCATGCGAAACCAATCCTTTCATGATTTCCATGCTAGCGTTTATGTACTGCAAAGAGAAAAGACACCGAGCCTTACGCTCATGCTGCCCTTCCCTTTATTTTAAAACAACGTCCTATAGGCATGATGTAACACATAAACTAGATTTTAATTTATATTTTGAAGCTCAAACTCCCCTCTCACCCTACCGTTTAATGTTTTGCATTCGTTGATAGGTGAAAATGTCATTTTATGTGTACTTCCTTACAAAGAAAGAGATAAACATGAACGAAAATATAGAAACGAGGGTAAACCGAGGCCAACCTCGTGCTTTACCTTCATCATACGTTGCACAATCACACATGTAATTTTCTGGAATTTTCCTTTTACCGTTTCCTAATTTTCTCCCATTTAAAACCCATTTTTTACCATTTTTTGGTATTGTTTCTCTATTTTCTTCAATAAAAAATGACTAGAAATTAAGATTGATTGTGGGCTGTGGCCCTTAGGTTCCTTGATAGCAAAATTTCAGGTTTTGTTGATGTTATATCTCATATTTCTCATTTATTTTGCAAAAAACCCAATTTTACCCCTTAAACGCGTGTTTTACGGATTTTATAACATTAATTTCAGCCATATCACTTATGATTTTCTGGTTTTCTGATTATAAACTATTGAAACTCATAGAAAACAACATCATAATGAATATTCAGCCCATGGGAACAATGTTTCATCAATCAAATAGCATAAAAACTCATTTTTTCCTCATAAAAATTGAATTACCGCTTAGGCTCCATGTCTCGGGATCTCGGTTTTGGTACAGGACTGTGGGTCAACCTTCATTCAATGTCCAGCATCTTCACAATTAGCAATCTTCATGTCTACATCCACCCAGAAGCAATCCGGTCCCAACCGGACAAGCTTTCCTTCACCATTCTTCATTTTCCTCTTGCACACAAGAGCAGCCCCTTAGGGGAGAGAGAGGGAGGAGAGAGAAAGACTAGATCTGGTTCTTCTCATTCCCACAGCCATTTCACGGTTGAAGACAGGCGATAATACCGGCAAAGAGGGAGAAGATCGGGGGTAATGTTAGTTGCATAGGGTGTTTGTAACCTGCCAATCCAAGATCCATCCATGGAGGCGCAAATTTTGGTGATGGTGCCTTCTTCACGTTTTCATCCTCCCATCTTCTCTCTCCATGTTTTTTGATCAAGGATGCATGAAATTTTTGAGGGGGGAGGGGGGGTCCAAAGGCTCCAATTGGAACCCCTTTTGGTCTTCTCCAATGTCCACTTTTCATATCTTGTCCCATTTGTGGCCATTTTTCCATCTTGGCTTCGATTCAAGTGCTATAAATTTATGTACATCCGGCTTGACATCCCGCATTGATTGGCAACTCCTGACAATCCACACGGCAGTCAAAAAAATTATAAAAAATCCACAAGTGTCACTCGAGCGCCTTTTAAAAGTCGTCTTTCATGTGGTGCTTAAAATCGTCCTAGCTGGAGCTGCCGTCTTCGATGTTGAATATTTTTCCCCTAGCTTCTAGATTTTTTGGCAAATTTTAGGCACATCTCGGGCTCAAAAATCCGCTCTCATTGGCGACCACGGGATAGGGTGACTCAGCCCGTCGAATCCCACAATAGATCTGCACAAAACAACCAAAGGAAGCATCAAGCTAATATAAGATTTCAAAAAAACCCTCAACCTTCATCAATCATCAATCCATGCTTCATACAGAAGAAAATCAGAACAAAAAAGAAGCTATACGAAAGGTATCAGAACCTCAACAGAACCTATTAGAACATCACAGAGCTTCATATTTCTACTGAGAATCATCATGAACTTCCAAAATATAATCAATATCATCCAAAGTACCCTCAAAAACTTCCATTAACAACCATACATCACTCAAAATTCATCAAAAATCAACCATTCAGACCTCAAAAATAACAAAAATTAGTCAAGATTTCAGTCTTTTTGCACTCTCAACATATCCCCACACTTATAAAGGAAGCATCCTTGTGACCTAAGGAAAAGAAGAATGTAAGTTTAGTAAAGAGCTCAATTTGATCTTCTATAGTATCTTCAACAATCACTCCACCACGACCCCAACTTATCACCTGTATCTAGAAAAGAATACTACAAAAGGAAAACTTCGTTATTCATTAACACATTTGATAAACAATAGAAAGTCATAAAAAATTTGTAAAGGATATAAGAGGTTCTTTATTTTCGCATTGTAGGCTTGCCATCCACCATCACCATCAATAGTTGAAAAGAGAGCTTTTGAACAAATTATTCAACTAGCACAAACTCATCTCATACAAATTATTATAGCACAAACACAAACACAACCATCTAAATGGCACCTCCAAAAGATGTCTCATTAATAAGCATAGAAGATACATTTAGGGGTATCAATGAAGATGATCCCTCTTAAAAGCTTGATGATTACAAAAGCGATCTAGGGATAAAGACTTATCTACAAAAGATTTTGGAGGATTCTAAAAGAATTGAAGGCAGCACATCCGTTCTAGCAAAACAAGGTATCTGCTAGGTAGACAAAGGGCATGAAAATATAGGACATCCAACTGTTGGGAATCAATGTTCACATTGACATTCATACAAAGCTTTGGAATGGCCTTTTGATCATTATGGGAATGCCTATGCATATATGCTAGGTACCAAGCAAAATGGGTTGTCAATCTCACTGAAGGATCTAGAGATTGTGAATCTTGTTGAGAAAAATGGAGGTAATTGTGGTACACTTGACTAGCAGTTGTCCAAAGCCTTGGAATTAATGGCCAATTAATCTGTGATCCCGTGAGAGAATCGGTTGAGCTCCATCCTCTTCTTCTCGGAATCTGCTGATCAAATTCTTCATACCCACTAACCAACTGAGGGGGTTGAGAAATAGAAGTGGTAGGAGATGGAAGAGAAATAAGTAAAAGAGGATGAAGAAATGGGTAGGAAAAATCATAAAATGAGGAATAAGCTAAAGAAGGAGTAGCTGAAAATTTAAGCAAATCAGTTAGAAAATGTGTCAATTGATAAGCAGGAAAAGTAGAAGGTATATGGATAGATGGGGAAGGACAAGGTGGAGAAGGGGAAAAGCCTCGATCTTCAATGAAAGAACAATAGGTAAAGATTAGAATTTGAGGAAACCCCTGAGGTTAAAAAAGGAGAGGTAAGATAGCTACTGAGTTGGATTGATATAGGGAAAAATAAGAATCATAACAATGAGCCATTTGTTGATAATACAATAAGCTAGGGACAGAGGGACCTAACATAGATTGTCGATGGTAGGCATCAAAGAAGAATGAATCAAATGGATGGTTCTTGGAAAGATAAGTTAGGAGATCCACCCTTAGTTGGTTAGTGCTCTGCACATGAGTAGAAGCTATATTCTGGCATTGGTTCTTCAGGACTATAGAATCAATCATTGGATGCCATAAAGTATCAGGGCAAGTAGCCACTTTAGAAGAATAGCATTGGAACATATCATCTATCCTCAACTCCAAATGGTTGACATATAGGACAACTTGTAAGACCACATCCCCCACATACCAAGCCAGATCTACATCATCTAAAATTAACAGATCACCTCGTAGATGTATATAAGATAGCAACATGGTATTTGTTGTCATAGAATCTTCAAAGACCATACAAACAACCTTTGTTAGCAAATCAGAAGACCAAGCCCCACTCCAACCATCCTCTGGAAGAGGGAGATCCATCATTGAGAGCTTAATATAGAAGGCCAATTTCTACAGCTGATAGTGGACAAAAAAGGAATGGTCGGGAGGAACATACTCCTGAAATTGCTCAAATGTAAACCATAATAAATCCATCCTGGACTATAATCTTTTCACTTTATCTTGAAACAATGGACATAATGTGGCATATCTCTAGAGAACTGCCAAGTCTTGCTGGGATATAGAAGGAATCAAGGGGACACTGGGACTTGGAGGAATGGACTGTGACTACGCTGACAATTTCATATCCAAAAGAGTCTTCTTGAGCTTCTTTGGTCATTTTCTCTTTCTCTTTCGAAACTTTAGTGACCTCTGACTGAGCTTCTACTAGTTGAATTTTCAAAGAATATATTTCTTCTCTCTGGGTCTCAATCATTTGTCTCTGCTGCTCCATCTGCTTAAAAAGATCGGCAAGAGTGTCTTTAGTAGAGGCTAACTCTATGGTTGCCTTATGCATCTAATCTTTGGATTGCATCAATTCGTCATAGAAAGAATCATATAACTGTTGAACACAAGCTATCACTGAGAGTTCAATAGAACTCTGAATGTTGTTACAAAGAAAAGGAATGGCATCTTGTGACACTAAACTGTTCAGCGAAGGAACTGATATTTCCAAAGAACCCTATCGATGTGCCCTAAATAAGTTGTTGCATGTGAGGTAGGCAGGGAGGTCACTTCTAGAGGTGGCAGGAACTGACACTGAAGGAATGATTGGTGGAATTTTCTCCGCTACACGCTTCAAGCACTTTCGTTGAATGACCAATGGAGGAGGGGAATCAATATCCTCTATGTCAATGGGTTTTGAATCTTCTGAAGGTGGACAAGGATGAACTTGATCAAATGGAGGAGGAGGTAGCACACCCTTCTTAAGGCTTGAATATCTCAAGAAAGCATATAAATATGAACCATAGGTTACATTGGTAGCATTCCCTCTAGTCACTTTGACAAAATGCTGGTCCATCTTCCTAAGAAGGTAAGTACTCCATTCAATGGCAACCCCTTTTAAAACCATCCTGGAAGCTGTGAAGAGCTCCTTGGACAAATAGTGGGATGGTGTCTTGGTAGGCATGAACCTGTCCTAGAGAAATTGGCAAACTGGCTTCCAGAGAGGATCAGTGATCATTGAGAAAGACACTACTGAAGTGTTAATCACTTTCTTGAAATCGAGGACCTCTTTAGTCTGCTTCTATAACATCTTGAGAATCTCGTCATTTGAGAATAATTGTTTGGTTGTAACAAAGGGTTCTCCTTTGTAGGGAAGAGAGAAAGCCTTCCCTAATCCTCTAGGTGTCATGACCATGGAAATACCACGCACCAAGCCCGATTTCTTATTGTATGATGCAAGAAACTCATCAAAAAGGGCTAGATCGTCTGGAATCAAAGGGAGTGAAGCAACCACAAAAGATGCAATACCAGCTTTTGCAATAGGCTCAAAATTCAGTAGGGAAGAATAATCCCTACTGATCAATGGGACATACTGAATAGGAGAGGGAGCTTGAGGTGCAATTCAGATGTAATATACACACACACCACAAACACAAACAATCACAGTGAATGCCTACAAAACAACAAAATAGCTATAAAAAAGAAATCGATTAAAATAAGCACACACAGGTGTAACTAACCAACTGACCACCCCAAACAACCCACATCCTAGACAAAGTTCGATATGACCCCTACAAATATGCGACCGAAAGCTTCATGCTATGCAACAAGCAAGCACCCATGACCCCATATCAGGTAGAAAAGAAAACTACAAACTGCACCTGTAATCGTATCACACAATCAAACCATAATACCTCAATAACCTAATCAGGACATAACTAGAACTTTGATAAACAATGTCAACTTAAAGGTCTGCACGTGCTCATCCCATGAAGCGTATTTATTAAAAATGAGAAAAAGTGCAGTGAGGGGAATGATTTTTTAGAAGGATTCATTTTAATAAATTATTAACAATGGTTGAAAATTTATTAGGTTATAAACCTTAATAAGAAAACTGCGGTTCATTTTTAAATTATTAGTTACAATTTATCAATGTGAAACGGTGCTTTTAACAAAGCCCGAACTTCGATACCCAGACTTAGGTCTCTAAATGCATCTTCATTGATTAAAATTTTAATTTGTCTGGAGTACTCTTATTTTTCAGTGCGTGTATTTTTGTGACGAATGGTTCATTTTTATTTAAAATTAAAGTGCCTCTAAAAGCGCAAGCAATGCGTGCAAAGTAAACATCGGGTTGATTTTAATTTATTATAAAAATGTGTATTTGGTGCGAGCGCGCATGAAAAAGTGGGTGAATAAAGTTTATTTTAAAAATTAACTGTGGTTAATGGATGACCAAAAATAAATAAAGCACAAAAAATAGATATCTAGTAGGGGTGTGTATGCAAGAGACTAAGGGCGCACGAAGTAGTCCCAAATGTAAGGAATCCAACAAAAAAGTAAAACCACTGTGACTAAAAAAAATAAAACGTCTTATTATTTTAAAAAATAAAATAAATATCAAGGCAATGTTAGTGGGATCACATTTAGTTTAGGTAATGTTAATTAGTGTTTGGGTGATATTATTATTATTATTTAATTGTAATTTTAAGTGTATTCTTATTTTTTTAATGTATTTGTATTTTTTTAATGTTTGATTTATTAGGATATCCATCAAACCTAATTGAGAATGAAACCATCAGGCTTCAATAATGGATCTATATATTTTTTTGTAATTTAGCAGCCTATTTTTAGAATTTAAAATGAATTTTTTATGAATTGAGATTAAAAGTTTATCATTTCGAGTCCAAAAATAATAGGGTGATCATGTGTTAAGCCTTTTTCAGCTTATAAAATATTCCAAAAGTAGTCAAATACATTGATAGAATTTTTTGTGATTTTTTTGAATTTAATTCTGATTTTTAGGAATTTTTAATAAAATTTTCTCAATTTTTAGTGAATTTTAAAAAAGATTTTAAATATTATTACTTTTTTGCAATTGATTTCTTACCCAATTTAGTAAGGAATTTTTCAGTAATTACCAATATTTAAATAAGCCAAAAAATAATAAACCATACTATCCCCATACCAATGATCAAGCTCAAGCAACAAACAAATCTTGGTCAATGTGCTGACAAAAAATATATCTAATTTACGAAGTGATTAGAACAATAAGCTAATGATAGGCTTGTGGGCATATCACACTACCTACTAAACAAATGACATTCAACCTAACCTACAGAATGAAAGCAAACTTACCCCTCCAAAACTACGAATAACTTTGCAGGAGAGATGCAAAGGCCATGAGGCTTGGATCGAATGCTTAGTTGAATTGGAAAGATTATCTGAAATATGACTTATCGCCACTCATGCACTCATCTATGAAAAGACACGAAGAAAGGCTTGGTTTGTCAAGCATATCAAATAACATGACTTTGAAAAAAATAACCTGGTATTACTCTATTTGATCAAGGTCCATAAGAAAAAAAGAAAGTTCCATAGATTAGGACCATTTAGGGTTCATCATATAGTAGAGCCAACAATGTGGAGCTCAAAACCCTAGATGGGGAGGGCATAGGCTTCTTCAATGGAAGTCGCATTAAGAAATGCTACCCACTTATGCACCCACTACATGAGTCCCCCTATTTTGATGCCACCCATAAACATATGAGCAGTATCAACTACTAAACACTACAATAGAAACGAGGCATAGACGCGCATGTTAGACGCGAAAAGCCAGGCGTGTCTATCACAGCGTCTATAGGCGCATCTAAACGTGCGTGTAAATAGACGCGACTTTTGCGTCTATATATCCGCGCAAATAGACGCGCTTATACACACAAAAATAGATGCACAAGTCAAAATTCAAATCATACTAAATCATTTCTTTTCAAACTACGCCTTTCCTTTCCTACGTTTTTTGCGGTTCTGAAGCTTGAGTTTAGCCGACATGCAATCTCTTCATGCCTCACCTAGTCTTTTCATGCCTCACCTCCTCATGACTCACCTCTTCTTTCATTTCAAACACACAAGAAGGGAAAAAGGAAAGCCAAGGAGAGGAAGAAAGAGAGAACAAGAGAGAGGAGAACAAGAAGAAGCAGCAAGCAAGCATCAAGGGAGGGTAACTTACCAAGGAGACGAAGAAGGAGAAGGAAGAAGCGCCACCACCCGCCACACCAAACACCCAAGGTGAGTCTCTCTCTCTCTCTCTCTCTCTCTCTCTCTCTCTCTCTCTCTCTCTCTCTCTCTCTCTCTCTCTCTCTCTCTCTCTTTCTTTCTATCTTCCTCTCTCTGCTCTGTCTGTGTATTTAGGATTTGTGATTCCATTATGTATTGCATTTTGTAAATCAATAATGGCGGTCGTCTGCTAAAATCAGCCGACCAAGCGCGTCTGATAGCGCGTCTACATCTCAGTGTAGACGTAGACATAGATGCGGAAAACGTTTCTCTGGGGGCGCATCTTTGAGCGCGTGTGCTCTGCAATGTACACGCGAGGATACATGCGCTGGCAGACGCCCATAGAGACGCAAGTATAGACGCGCACAGAGACGCTGGTATAGACGTTGTATGTAATATGTTTTATCTACACAGGGTAATATAATTTTTCTTGTGTAGATGTGGAATCCTGGATCCTCCAGCACTCCATTCAACAAGGAGCAATTCATGGGGGAGATGACCAATTACCTTGGTCGCCCTCCCACTGCAGATGAGGTTTTCAGTGTGATGTCTGGGACACCTATCACATCTTTACCTACACATGGATCAGCTAAGGTACATGGATGGGCCGAAGCATGTACATCTACAGAGACACATGTATCGAGTGAGGTAGAGGGTAGTGCACGTTGAGGGAGGAGGGAGAGTGGTGCGGGAGGACGAGGAGGTCGAGGGCTTTGTGGGGGTTGCCTAGGTGGTGGCTCTCGATCACCCTCACCGGAAAATGAGAGAGGTGAGCCTCCACAAATGTACTACTCTATCACTGATGTTGGTGGTATCTTGCATGACTTCGAGGGGAGGGAAGTGATAGCCTACTTGAGGAGTGTCGTGCATGCCACATACAAAGATTGCATGATTCCCTTCAAGCACCAAAAAAATGGTTTGTGGCAAGAGGTGCTGCAGGCAGTACATAAAAGGTACCCTAATCCCGAGAATTCATGATTCTCAGATGATTGGGGACGGTCAAAGGTGAGAGACGCGCTTCATAACAAGAGGTCTCACCTTATGACGCGCGCCAAGCAGTCATTGCGGAGACAAGAGCAGGGGCGCCCTGGATATGGCCAACCACCCAATTGCCACCGCAAGGAGTGGAAAGATGCCAAGAAGAGAGCAACGGAGAAAATGACAAGTCGCAGCATGCAGAGGCGCGACGTATCCAGATGGCAACCATGGGATTGTCGCATTATGGATCGGGTGGTAGGGAGTCATGGGAGGCTGAGTTTGTAAGTATTATTTGATTTTTTTAAAAAATTAAATTTTGTAATTTGTTTCACTTCATTATGTAGTGTGTTTTAATACGTTGTATGTTCAAATTGTTTTGTAATTCCATATCGTTGGTAGGATGGCTACTCCTAGAGAGGTAGACTACCATCGAGGTCATAACGGGGCATCCACAGCATTTCTACGAGGAGGGACTCATCACGGAGGAGCAATATAATCGCGCCATGAGGATTCCACCATCAGAAGAGGTATGTTTTATTTTTTACATGAAAAGTATAGATCAATATGATTTATTGTTTGTAATGGTATTTATATACTTTAATCCTTTGTGTAGGCGAACCCTGATGCAATTGAGGATAGCGAAGGGGGGACTAGCAGTAGCAGTGGCGGCAACGGCATCGGCACAAGCAGCGGTGGTGGTAGCGATGATGATGCCTCTTCTGAGGAGATATAGAGGAGCCCAATGCATGCATGCCTCCCCTTGGCTTGTAATTTTCATTTTTGATATGTATTACTTTCAGCTACTAGTGCTTGCGATCATGACGTCACAAGTAGTAGAACTCATAATCTAGTGCTTGCGATCATGACGTCACAAGCAGTAGAACTCATAATGTAAAAACGTTTCATCTATATATATGAAATTTCGTGTGCTACATACATTGTTTTGTTTTCAGTATCCAATCTTCGAAATAATCTTTCTCTGTTTTCCCTAAGTATACAATTTTATGTTGATGGGGGGGAAAAAAACCAGAGAGCATATGGCCTGCAAGGCCACATGCTCTCTGGTTTTTTTTTCATACCTCTGTTTTGCGCGTGTAAATTGCAGGATAAATGCGCGTCTATTCTCGTCAAAAACTTTTAGAGTAAACGCGGTTTTAGACGTGTAGATACACGTGTGTATAGACGCACAATATGAATATATCCACTTTTTTATAAATATGATTATATATTTACGTAGCGCATTTATACCTGCGTCTATAGGTGCGTCTAAGTGTGCGTCTACTTCTACCTATAAGCGCGCTTTTAGATGCGATTTTGTAGATGCGAAAATAGACGCGTTAATAAACGCGCCCGACTTTTTTTTTCACAATTCAAATATTGCGTCTACAAGCGCGTCTATGGAGCCTTTTTGTTATAGGGAAAGTCAACCCTCAAGATGAGAAAACCATTGCACCAACCTACTTACTATTGTGTGTTACGGCCCAAAAAGACCATATTCTTGATGTATTGACTGACAAAGGTGCTGATAATAATATAATCACGTATGATGACTAGGGGCAATCCTAGTTGATCAACCAAAATTAACCCATTTGGAGGAAAACCATACTCCATGTAAGGAAAGTGCAAAGTCATGATCATCATCAAGACTAGAAGCCTTCTGATTATTTTTTATGTGCTTTCGAACACTAAGGGAGTAAAACAAGAAACACTCTTAGGATGAACCTTCAATAAATAACTCAATGCAACATTGACTACATGACCCAACATTTTTTTTGCAATTAAGAAAAATTTAAAATCCTTTTTGAAATTCACTAAAAAATATTTTGCAATTAATAAACCAAAAAATTACCCAATTTTGTAAGAAAATTTTTGGTTTTTTTTGTTTTTAAATTAAAAATTTTAATGTTTTTTAGTGCTTTTAGGTATTTTTAAAGGTATTTTTCACGGGTTTGTGGAAAATCAAAGGAGATACCTGGGCTCCATGTGAACAGGTGCGTTTACTCGAGGACGGCATGCACCACCACAAAGAGAAGACCAAACACGCGTCCTCGCGTGTGAACACCCGCTGGCAGCTCACATATACGCAAGCACACCTCGAGGCCCGTGCAAACACATGCACACACAAGGGGGCATGCGTGTGGAGGGCTTTTCTAGATTGTTGTTTTGTCCCGTAAGAAACGGGGGTGGCTACAGGTGGGGGTGGTGGGAAAGGGGGCTATGAGGGGGGTAATTGGGAAGGGGTGGGAAAGGGAGCTTGGGTAGGGGTAACTGGGGTTGGGGGGTGGGTTAGGTTAGAGTAACTGGGGTAGGGGGTGGGCTAGGTTAGGTTAACTAGAGTTAGGGAGGGTGGGTTAGGTTAGGTTAACTGGGGTTAGGGAGGGTGGGTTACGTTAGGTTAACTGGGGTTAGGGAGGGTGGGTTAGGTTAGGTTTGGGGGGAGGAATGGGGAGGAGGAGGAGTGGAAGGAGGCGGAGATGGGAGGGTGGAGGAGAGGAAGGAGAGATGGGCGGAGGAGGTGAGAAGGGAGGCGGAATGGGAGGATGAGGCGAGAAGGGAGGCAGGATGGGAGGAGGAGGGAGGCAGGATGGGAGAAGGGAGGCGAGAAGGGAGGCTTGGTGCTGCGCTGCGGGGAGGGAGGGTGGAGGTGGAGATGACGAGGCGGAGGCCGAGGAGGCGGCGAAGATGGAGAGGACCGGCATTGCGCTGTGGGGAGGGGGGGTGGAGATGGAAGGGCAAGGGAGGAGGCGACGAGGCGTTGCGGGGAGGGATGGAGAGGGAGATGGCGCGTAGGAGGAGACGATGAGGAGGAAGGGAAGGACGACCGCGAGGGGGACATGTAAGAAGGCAGTTGTTTTTTTTTAAAACTTTATTTTCTTTTTTCTTTTTTCCTTTTTGGTTGGGTTGTTATTGGTTCTTTTTTTTTGTGGGTTTTTCTTTTTGTTTGCTTCTTTTTTTTCGTGTTTTTTTTCCTTTTTTGGGTTTCGTTGCTTGTTTGGGTTTTATTGGTTCTTGTTTTGTTTTTTCTTTGTGTTTGTTTTTTTTTCTTGTTTTTGTTTTTTTTCCTTTTTCTTTTTCTTTTTTGGTTTTTTTTCCTTTGTTTGTTCTATCCCTTTTTGTTTTTTCTTCGTTTTTTTCTTTTTGGTATTTTGTGTCTCTCGTTTTTTTTTTTGGTTTCGTTTCTTGGGTGGTTGTTTATTCTTTTGTTGTTGTTTTTTTTTTTTGTTATTGTTGTTTTGGTTTATTTTATTTATTATTTTTATTGTCTTAGGAAATACATTAAAAGGTGAACGCACCCCCGTCCCACACGCATGCACTTGGCGCGAGTTAAAAAAAAATGAATCAGCGGGATCAGACGGAGGGGGGATGGCAACACACGAGGCATAAAGGCCATGGGGGCGTCCCGAGGTGCTTAAAACCAAAAACATACGCATTCACGTGCGACACGAAAGTCGCGGCCACACGTCAAGAGAAAGGAAATTAATAAAACCCAAACCATACATCGGATCGAAAGACCGTAAAAAGAAAAAAGGTGCCGGGAGACGAGGGGAAGATGACAGAAAACTGCAACATGGATGTCGGGGTAAAATCAAGGTGTTCACATGGACAAAAAACGGCTCCAAAAATATATACGAGGATTAATATGGAAAAATTCGCATGTTGGAACGTAGGGTGAAAAGAAGGAAAAATGTGCCAAATAACGTGCCTGACAATCCTATCATGTCGACACATGGTTTCCATCGAGAGAGGATGCATTCACATGGAAAAAACCCAAAAAACAGACCCAAAAATGGGCTCAAAGATGAATATGGAAAGAATTGAGTAGCGAAATGAAGGGCATTAAAAAGGAAAAATGTCCGTGGGAAGGGGATACACAGGGATGTCATATCAAAACTCACTTCCGGTGGAGTTAGAAGGGGTTCACATGCAAAAAACACAAAAAACAAAACTGAAAATATATTGAAATTTTAATAACAAAAAATACAGTGATCGAAATAGGGTGAAAAAAAAAGGAAAAATGTGGGGAAAGGCTGGTGGGACACAAGAGTCAAATGAAACTGGAATTCCGGTGAAAATAGGGCATGTTCACATGAAAAAGTGTTAAAAATATATATGAAAATGGCCTGAAAATGTGCCAAAATTAATATCGGATGAACCGTGCATCGGAAGGATAGGGAGAAAAAAGGAAAAATATTAGGGGGAAGATGAAGGACAAGACTATCATGTCAGATTGTCGTTTTGAAACAATAAAGGTACGTTCACATAAAAAACCGTTCAATTTACAAGAAATGCTTCAAAAATTAATAACTCAAGAATCGGTGGTCAGAATAGGGGTTGGTAAATGAGAGCGGAATTTAGGTGACGGGAAGTGCTTAAAAATAGCTAAAAATTATGAAGATCAAGGGAAAAATATTCACTGTCAAAGGCGGCGGCTCGATCTAGGACGATTTTAAGCGCCAAAGTGCTTTAAAGGCGCCCGAGCGACACTTGTTGATTTTTCATAATTTTTCAGACAGTCGTGCGGGTTGACACAAGCTACTGGCCAATGCGGGATGCTAAGCCGGACGCCCAGGATTTTTCAGAGCTCGATTCCGAGTCCGGACGGGGAAATGGCCAAGAAACCGGTCAAGATGCGAAGAGGTGGACAAAATTTGGCCAAAATGAGTAAGTGACTCTTGGGAGCCCAAGATTAAAAGTCACATGAAATGTTAGATGCCAAATCGTGGTGAGAGAAAGGAGGAGGAGATGGCGCCATCATGTCCGAAAAATGCGCCCTCAATGTTGATCATCTCATCTCCAGCCTGCAAACAACCCCCCCCAATCATCATTGCCCTTCATTCCCCTCTGTATCCTGACTCTATCGCCGCCCTTCGCTCGCGCAATGATGCCCTCTTTGGAAATCTCTGATTCTAGTCTTTCTCTCTCCTCCCTCTCTCTCTTCTAAGAGGCAATTCATGTGTGGGAAGGAGCAATGAAGAAAGGATGATGGAGGCTTGTCCGGCATGGACCGGATTGCTCCACGGGCTGAGAATGGTGATTTGTGATGATGCTGGACATGAAGTGTTGCTGTTTTTCAAATCTACAGCCATGGAAAAAGAAACCCGAAACACGCGTTTAAGCGGTAAACTACAAAATTACAAAGAAAATTTAGTGTTTTATGCTTTTGATTGATGGAATGCCGTTCATATGGACTAAGATTTGATTATGTTGCTGATTCTTCTGAGTTCTTACTGTTTATAACCAGAAATTATGAAAAACATGCATTTCATGGCTCGAAATAATGTCAAGAAACCCGAAAACGCATGAAAAATGGGGAAAAACAAGGGTTTTGGGCATATAAATGGGGAAAACTGTCGATACACATCAACTAATCTTTCAATTTTGTTGCAAATGAACTAAGGGCATAGCCCACGAACTGGTTTTCATTTTCAGTAATTTAAAAAATACAAGAAAATGAAGAAAATGGCGGGAAAATGATAAAAAAACCATGAAAAATAGGGGAAAAATACATTTGGGGCTACGAAAAATATAGAAAAATAGGATTTATGTTTGTTGATGTATAGCAAGGTTGGGGCATGAAGTTATGCTTCAGTTCAGCCTTTTTTATATGTTTTAGTGCGTGTTTCCTTTCTTTCTCCACATAAAATGACAAGGAAACCCTAAAAGAAATGAATGCAATGATGCACTATCAACGGGGAAGGGTAGAGTTGTGGAAAAAATGGTTAAATGCCGCGGAGCATGAGGGATAATTTGCTGATTTTATATGCATCGCATCTAGGACGGAATAATAATGATAAAAATTAAAACCTAGTGGCACGAAGATCACTTCGGTGCTAGGTGTTGCAGCGAAGCACAAAGCGGTTAGAAAGGGAAGCATGAAAGAGATGTTTTGCACTTGCACGCTGCTGGTTTTTAAAATGTTTGAGCACTAGGCATCCACCTCTTTGCATGATCATTTAGAGGAAATTAAAAGTATCAGAGTTAGCTCCTGGACATGCATAGCAATTGTTTTCAGTAGGCCCTTGACCCACCGTTGAGAGCGTGAGGTTCCTATGCTGTAGGCTAGTCGTGGGATCATAAAGGGGAAGTCAAGTAAGGACAATGGTACATTCCTGGATACGTTTATTTGGTACCTTGAGTGACGTTTGTGCGAAATGTCTAAATGTTGAGCGGCGCATCGAGGGGCCAATCCCCAAGGTGTAGGAGAGTCGCAGAGGGTTGACGGCATTCAGCCGTAGGAGGAACCCCATGTGTATGTGATTCGAGCCTTTTGGCTATGTGAAAGGGATTCCCTCTGAGGAGTAATATTGGGTTAGGATCAGTTGGACTACAACGTATTACAAACGCAATGTTTAGGAAGGCAGAGGTTTTGATAGACGCTCCTGGCCGCGAGGCCGAGGGGTTGTCTTATGCGTAGTGACGAGGTCCGGCTAGTGCATGAGCCAGTGCCGGCCCGTTTTTAGGTCCATCAGTGGTGCGTTTGCCAGGAGCTGCTTAAAAGTGGCGGTTCTCGAATCCTGGTTGTTTAAGGACCAACTAGCAGTTTATGCCAGAGGATACTGAGCTTGATCCGTTATTTATTGATAAGCATCGTCTAGCAGAAATCCAAAAGCAAGAAAGAGACGAAAGAGCTAGGCGACGTGCTGAAATTTTTAGGAGATATTCCCCTAAGCGTAGCGGTGCTGAACCCTTACGAGGGAGTGGATCTAGTGGTCTTAGGACCACAAGCAGTAAGTTAGGAGAAGGTGGAAGCTCTAGTGCTCCCCTTTCTGCCATAAGCCAGTCCATATTAATTGTGGGAGGTGTAACCCCACCGTCCCCTATTCCTAGTGCAAATCCAATCCTCGTCATGGTGCAGCCTATTGCAATTCCAGCAGGAACGACGGATTTGCCGGCTCTAGGTTACCCGCTACCCATTTTTAATGGGCTAGTTGAGGAAGATGCGGAACTCCACATTAGGGAGTTTCAAAAGCTGATGTTTAACTGTCGCATTCAAGAGGAAGGACATTTGATGATGTTCTTCAATATGACTCTCAAAGGAAGAGCCGCTATATGGTATCATGGTTTAGAAGCCGGAACTATATTGAACATTGATGCATTTTATGGAGCTTTTCGAAGGGAGTTTGCCCCTGAAAGGGGTGGGCAATATTGGTTGCGTGTACTCAACGTGACCCACCAAGATCTACACGAGGATATTCGTGCTTATGCGAAGAAGATAAAAGAGGTCTTCCGTAAGTTGGACACCTCTATTCCTATCCCCGCAGCTGCCCAATTGCAATATTTCCTACATGGTTTGGACTTTAATATCCAATTGCAGTTGAGTAGTGTCCCCTTGGGGGATATAGATACTGCCATTACACGAGCACAAGAGGTGGAATCCCGACTACAAGCAGCCTATGCTTCTAGAGGCAATTCGAACATGGGTTTAGTATTGGGAAACAATATGGCAATAGCCAATGGCAGTAGTGGCCAAGGGATAGCGATGGCTAACCCTAATGGGAGAGGGAACATGATACAGAATGTCCCTTTATTACCAGCTCCCCCTAGCATGTCGATGCCGACGGGCAGTCAAATGGCTCCAAATGGTGGAGGCCAAGCGGTCAATTCTAATACCATGCCTGTGACTCAACAACCTGTGCCTAATCGAATTGTTAGGCCGATGGAGCGACATGGTAATGACCAAGGCTATGAGTCGAGTTCTTCCAATGTTCTTGGCGAGGTTAAGGACATGATGAAGCATTATACCGACATGATTACGGAGCAGTATCGACAAATAGCTGTTGATGTCAACTTCCTTAAAAAACAACAAAATTTGATAGGAAGTAGATACCCGGAGGAGGGTGCACCGTCGAGGTTTAGTTGCAAATGGTGTGGCGGGCAGCACTATCCAAGAAATTTCCCAAATGTTAAGTGCGATATTTGTGGAAAATCTGGCCATCTAGCAGCTACTTGCTGGAGTAAGATCAGTTCTCTCCAGCGTGGTAGTCGGCAACCAGGGCCTGTTAATCATCGTGCCCAAGGAAATGATTCCCAGCCAGAAAATGGGCCTAAACAAATACTTCAACGACCAAAGACTACAGTGGAGGAGCTACCAAGTGGTAGTGGGGTTAGTTTGATTGAGGCTATACGCGTTAATGATGCTGAAACCTCTAATCTACGAGCTGTTCTTACAAGAGGTCAAAAGGGTAGAGAAGCCGACAAGGATAAGCCTGTCGACGGAAACCCTAAACAAGGCGACAAAGGAACGCAAGTTTTGGATCCTGCCCTAGAAGGGGGACCTTTGAAGCCCGTAGAGAGTAAAGCCGATAAGGAAGCACCAAAGAAGAAGGTGAAAGTTAAGAAAGAGGCAATAAAGCCAGTTCAGCGACCTAAAGAGCGGATGGTTTGGCGTGAAAAGCGAGCTCTATCGAACTATCATGAATTCGATTTGGCGGGCTCTCTTTGCGAAGTCAAGCCGGATGTGAACCTTTTGCAGCTTATTAAGCTTTCCCCAGGAGTACGCAAGGAATTTAGAAAGATCCTACGTACCGGGTATATCGTAGAACCTTTGGGTATTGCGCAAGTTGGTGATGACTGGTTTGAGCATGCTGAGAAGCATTGCCCAAGAGTTGCAGCCTATGTCGATGGGATATTAGTAGATTATGCCATTGTCGACACGGGATCATCTGTTAACATTATGAGTTCTGAACTGATGGAAAGGTTGGGTCTTGCGATTCAGAAAGATACCTCCATAATTCTCAGAATGGCAGATGACAGTTTGAGACAGCCGGAAGGCTGCATTACTAAGGTCCATGTCACTGTTGCAAATGTAGAATGCATGTTGGACTTTAGGGTGATTCGTTTTGCAGGGCGGCCAAGTTACCAAGTATTACTTGGACGACCTTGGATCTTGCAAGCGGATTGCCAAGTGGATATACCTGCCGGTCGATTGATATTCGGCAGAGGTGCCCAGCGTGTGGTGGTTGATGCTTATCCTGAGTCCCCGCAGAGTGAGAGAGCTCCTCTATCTTCTACAGAATTGGAGACATTAGAAGATTTATCTGCCAGTGAGACATCATCGAGTGATGAGTCCAAAGAGGGATCCACCACGGAGGACATCTATCAGATCACTTTGAACGAGCCGATAGAGGGCCAAGAGCGTATAAGAGATGCAGATGTTATCGAGCTAGACCTTGGTACGCTTGGTGATTCGCGGCCAATCAAATTAGGCTCTATGCTCAGCACAGCAGAAAGGGAGGACTATGTGGCCTTGATCCAGGAATTCCGTGATATTTTTGCCTGGAGTTATGATGAGTTGAGAGGCATTCCTCCTAGTCTTGCTGTTCATACAATTCCGTTGAAAGAGGGCAGTCGTCCTGTACGGCAGAAAGTAAGGCGTATGCCTTTCGAATTGAGGGACGGGCTGTTTGAAGAGTTACAGAAGCTTTGAAAAGCGGGTTTGATTTTTCCTGTGCAACACACGGAATGGTGTTCGCCAGTTGTGATTAGAAAGAAGAAGAATAATCAGATCCGTTTATGTGTAGACTTTAGGGAGCTGAATAAGAAGACAGTTAAGGACTACTACCCATTGCCATTTATTGACCAGATTTTGGATCAATTAGCGGGTAGGGAGATATATTCGTTTATGGATTGCTTCGCAGGATACAACCAAATGGCAATTGCAGAAGAGGACAAGTTGAAAACAACTTTTATCACTGTATTTGGCACTTTTGCTTACCACGTGATGGCCTTTGGTTTATGCAATGCGCCTGGTTCGTGGCAACGAACAGCCGATAAGACATTCGGTGACATATCCCCTGACGAGTTGAGGGTGTTTATCGATGACTTAGGGGCCGCCACCGTAAGAGAAAGGCAGTTGATCATTTTGAGAAAATGCTTTGAGCGCTGCAGGCAATTTTGCATCGCCCTAAACCCACGGAAGTGTGCTTTTGGAGTACCTTATGGGCTATTGCTGGGCCATGTGGTCAGTTCGGTAGGAATTGCGACAGACCCCGAGAAGGTCAAAGTTATAGTTGCCATGGGTCCACCACGCACTCCGAAAGAAGTTCATAGCTTTCTGTCTTCGGTTGGTTACTACCGTAGATTCATTAACGCCTTAGCAGAAAGAACGTTGCCACTTACAAATTTATTGTCCTTTAGCTGTTCGTTTGTATGGGGTGATCCTTGCAAGGTAGCATTCGAGGACGTGAAACAAGAGCTAGCGAGAGCACCCGTTTTAAAAGCACCTAAAAGAGATGAGGTGTTCTATATATTTTCAGCAGCCACCATGTATAGTATCAGCTGCTGTTTAGTCCAATTTTGGGAAGAGAAGTTGTACCACCCGATTGCTTTTGCTAGTCGGAAGCTGGGGGTATCCGAAATCAATTACACCTACATGGAGAAGCTGTGTCTAGTGATGGTCTTTGGGACCAAGAAGTTCAGGCATTACATTCTCTATGAGAAAGTCGTGCTTTATACGAAGGCGGAGGGACTTCGACTATTGATGAATAAGTTACAGCCGCCTGATCGTTTAGCGAAGTGGTTGATCACTTTGCAGGAATTTGATTATGAAATCAAGAGTAAGCCACCAAGGTTGCAAGGCATCGTGGAATGTCTAGTGGACTTTGGGGAGCCGAAAGAATCTGTGGCTGAAGGTAGTGACATGGAGATGATATTTAAAATAGATACGGCATCTATTCCCTCCTGGTATGCTGCAATAACGCATTATTTATCAACGGGAGAGGCGGGATACGAACTATCTAAGGCTGAGAAAAGGAAAATTAAGCAGCAAGCGTTAAAGTTTGCCTTGATCGCAGGTACATTATATCGGCAAGGGGTTGATGATATCTATCGCCGATGTGTGACGCCTGACGAGGTGCCATTCATTTTGGAGGAGTGCCATGATTCTGCTTACGGTGGCCATTTTGCTGGACGGCTTACAGCACAAAAGGCTTTAAGAGCAGGTTATTGGTGGCCTGTCATCTTCCAGGATGCGTTTGCGTATGTTAAGAGATGCGATATTTGTCAACGGCATGATAGTCGAGAGAATAGGAAACGACCACTCACCCCTATTATGGTGATACTTCCATTTGAGAAGTGGGGAATTGACTTTGTGGGTCCTATTACTCCGTCATCGACTACGCAAAAGCGATACATCATTGTAGCAACTGACTACTTCACAAAGTGGTCAGAAGCACGTGCAACAAGGAAAGATGATGCTAAAGAAACTGCTAGTTTCCTTTTAGAGCAGATAATATGCCGGTTTGGTCCGCCGAAAGAATTAGTGTCGAACCGTAGAACCCATTTCCTGAATAAGGTGATCAAAGGTTTGACAGAGTTGTGGAACATCAAGCATAACAAGACAACCCCATATAATCCGCAAGCCAATGGTCAAGTCGAAAGTACCAACAAGCAGCTTGTGGGCATCCTGTCCAAAACTGTGTCGGAAAAGAAACGGGATTGGGATAAAAAGTTATACGTGGCAGTGTGGGCCTATAATACGACTTTCAAACGAGCCACTGGCCATACCCCGTTCAAGTTAGTATATGGGGAGGAGTGTGTCTTGCCTTTAGAGATTGAGCTGCCGACTATTCGGTTCGCCATCAATCATTCTTTGAGCGATGAAGACGCTCTTTTTGAGCGCTTGACGACACTGGCACATTTAGATGAGCTTAAGTTGCAGAGCTTATTGCACCAAGAAGTGGCGAAGCGCCGAATGAAGAAGCTACATGACCTCAAAGCCAAGAAATACACCTTCAAGAAAGGACAGCTTGTTCTGTATTATGACGCACGACGAGAATTATTTCCAGGCAAATTAGAACCCAAATGGGATGGGCCCTATAAGATCGTTAGAATAGGAAAGAATAAATCTACAGTGTTGTTAGCTGACCTTGAGGGGATAGAATTTAAAAATAAGGTTAATCTTAATAAGATTAAACCTTATTACTTCTGACTGTTCTAATGCTATGACTGCCTTGCAGGTCTAGGAAAGATCGATCAAACATCTGCAAGGAAATCGTGATAGAGGTTGATGGGTCGTCTGATCCCTTATTTAGAACACCCATATTTAGAACAAAGGTATCATTAGGGGAAGCTCATTTGGTGGAGCAAAGGATACAAGGTAATTGAGCAAGAAGGCGGGACATTTATTTGGGAAATCAAGGTCTTCTGCCATCACTGCCTACAAATTTTGACGAGCATCCCTGTTGAATTCAATGATGATGGAGGGATGGAGCCTACAGTCCACCCATTGAATATGCTGAATTTCGATTACCATAATTACGAGTAGAGTCCAGGATGGCAGGATATGTAAACCCTTTATGGACGTATACCTTGTACTTTGATGGGGCGTCCAGGGGTGCATGCAAAAAAGGAAGTGTAGGAGTTGTCATCCGAGACCCCCGCCGACGCATTGTCATGAAGTTAGCTGCTTATCTCGGGGCGAATTTTACTAATAATATGGCCGAATACAAAGCCCTGATCATGGGTTTGAATATTGCAAAAAAGGGTGGTATCCGCCAGTTGTTGGTGAAAGGGGACTCTCAGTTGGTTTTAAATCAACTCAATGGGACGTACATGGTGCGGAACCCGATCCTTGGTATGTACCATCACACTGCTATAGCCCTGCTAGACGAATTCGATAGAGTGTCTTTTCAGCTGATTCCACAGAATTGGAATCAGTTTGCCGATTCATTGGCTAATATTGCGTATGAAGAGGACCTCTTCTTTAACTGTGGCCCTTGTCCCGATATATCTATTGATGATGAGACAGGACCTAGTCGTTTGTGGGGTATGCTTTCTGAACATGCCCTCTTTGGCAGACGATGGTTGATTTGGGTGATGCAGCGGGTAAGCGAGACTCATCTACCTTTATTATCTCGGACCCACAGACTGATTTGACGCCATGTGATGCGAACACCTCTTGCGATATACGTAGGAGGGATAGGTCATAATTTAATGCACCTAGTTTAGGGCTATGCGCCTCTGTTCCCCTAGGAATGGTATGCTTTGATGTCTATCATAGTTGTTTCCAGGTGGATGTTCTGCATAGTATTGTTTGATTTCATTAGGCCAAGAGGGCCGATTCAGTTTTGTAGCAAAGTCATGTCTGATTTCATTAGGCCAAGAGGGCCATTTTTTTTGGGACCGGCAACCAAGGCATGAAGTCCCAGGTTTAGGTTGAGTATGTTTGAGGGAGGTCGGAGTAGTCATTGCCTCCTGTAAAGACATTGTTAGACATTGAAAGACCTGTTTTAGAAGGCAGTCCTAGTGGCCCTGTCCTGCTAACCTGCTAGGCAGCCGTTCTAGGAGTTCTTGTTAGTAGTGAGGCAGTTAGAGAAGCCTGCTAGAAGATAATAATAATGATGTCAAGAAATCTTGAATATCCTAAAAGATGACTATAAATGCGAAGGTGTGTAAAAAGGGGTTCTAACCCCTATCAATGAAAAGAAAAGAAATGAAAATATATAAGCAGTTGATCATTGCCTTGCGAGGGCCTGGTAGGTTCCTGGGGACGAGTCAGACCCGGGGCCGATACCTTGTCTTCCTAGGGGTGGCTTCTTGCTGGAAAAATAATATCAAAACCAGGAAGGTTGGAGCGAAAATAAAAGTGAGCGTTAGAAAAGGATTAAGTGTCGCCTTGCGAGGGCTTGGTAGGTTCTTGGGTGCCGAGACAGGTCCTGAGGCCGATGCCCTGTTCTCCTTGGGTCACTACGCTCAGCTCCCTCCTTTTTACATGCCCAAGTATGTTCATCCAATAACTACCCTAAAAGAAGACATGGACTGAAAGAAAATATCCTTTGCTCAGGCTATAGGAGTCCTCGCCTTGTAGGAGCTCCTAGTTGTGTTGTCTTTAGTTGGTAAGTAGTTCAGACTACCACTTAGGGCAACCTCTTTGATAGGTTTTTTTGTTTGGCTGTGTTGGAGCAACTGGTTAGTGATTCGCTTCGGATCTTCTATTAAATGATGCTAGGCCTACTCCTTGTGGATGTCATGCCTTGGTTTTGTCCAGGGGTAGGGGGAGCATTGTGCTGAGTTTTATGATGATAATTGTTTTGTATCAGTTTGATGCTTCTTTGGTTGTTTATGTGCAGATATGTTCGTGGATTCGACGGGCTGAGTCGCCCTATCCTGTGGTCGCCAATGAGAGCGGAATTTAGGTGACAGGAAGTGCTTAAAAATAGCTAAAAATTATGAAGATCAAGGGAAAAATATTCACTGTCAAAGGCGGCGGCTCGATCTAGGACGATTTTAAGCGCCAAAGTGCTTTAAAGGCGCCCGAGCGACACTTGTTGATTTTACATAATTTTTTAGACAGTCGTGCGGGTTGACACAAGCTACTGGCCAATGCGGGATGCTAAGCCGGACGCCCAGGATTTTTCAGAGCTCGATTCCGAGTCCGGACGGGGAAATGGCCAAGAAACCGGTCAAGATGCGAAGAGGTGGACAAAATTTGGCCAAAATGAGTAAGTGACTCTTGGGAGCCCAAGATTAAAAGTCACATGAAATGTTAGATGCCAAATCGTGGTGAGAGAAAGGAGGAGGAGATGGCGCCATCACGTCCGAAAAATGCGCCCTCAATGTTGATCATCTCATCTCCAGCCTGCAAACAACCCCCCCCAATCATCATTGCCCTTCATTCCCCTCTGTATCCTGACTCTATCGCCGCCCTTCGCTCGCGCAATGATGCCCTCTTTGGAAATCTCTGATTCTAGTCTTTCTCTCTCCTCCCTCTCTCTCTTCTAAGAGGCAATTCATGTGTGGGAAGGAGCAATGAAGAAAGGATGATGGAGGCTTGTCCGGCATGGACCGGATTGCTCCACGGGCTGAGAATGGTGATTTGTGATGATGCTGGACATGAAGTGTTGCTGTTTTTCAAATCTACAGCCATGGAAAAAGAAACCCGAAACACGCGTTTAAGCGGTAAACTACAAAATTACAAAGAAAATTTAGTGTTTTATGCTTTTGATTGATGGAATGCCGTTCATATGGACTAAGATTTGATTATGTTGCTGATTCTTCTGAGTTCTTACTGTTTATAACCAGAAATTATGAAAAACATGCATTTCATGGCTCGAAATAATGTCAAGAAACCCGAAAACGCATGAAAAATGGGGAAAAACAAGGGTTTTGGGCATATAAATGGGGAAAACCGTCGATACACATCAACTAATCTTTCAATTTTGTTGCAAATGAACTAAGGGCCATAGCCCACGAACTGGTTTTCATTTTCAGCAATTTAAAAAATACAAGAAAATGAAGAAAATGTCGGGAAAATGATAAAAAAACCATGAAAAATAGGGGAAAAATACATTTGGGGCTACGAAAAATATAGAAAAATAGGATTTATGTTTGTTGATGTATAGCAAGGTTGGGGCATGAAGTTATGCTTCAGTTCAGCCTTGTTTATATGTTTTAGTGCGTGTTTCCTTCCTTTCTCCACATAAAATGACAAGGAAACCCTAAAAGAAATGAATGCAATGATGCACTATCAATGGGGAAGGGTAGAGTTGTGGAAAAAATGGTTAAATGCCGCGGAGCATGAGGGATAATTTGCTGATTTTATATGCATCGCATCTAGGACGGAATAATAATGATAAAAATTAAAACCTAGTGGCACGAAGATCACTTCGGTGCTAGGTGTTGCAGCGAAGCACAAAGCGGTTAGAAAGGGAAGCATGAAAGAGATGTTTTGCACTTGCACGCTGCTGGTTTTTAAAATGTTTGAGCACTAGGCATCCACCTCTTTGCATGATCATTTAGAGGAAATTAAAAGTATCAGAGTTAGCTCCTGGACATGCATAGCAATTGTTTTCAGTAGGCCCTTGACCCACCGTTGAGAGCGTGAGGTTCCTATGCTGTAGGCTAGTCGTGGGATCATAAAGGGGAAGTCAAGTAAGGACAATGGTACATTCCTGGATACGTTTATTTGGTACCTTGAGTGACGTTTGTGCGAAATGTCTAAATGTTGAGCGGCGCATCGAGGGGCCAATCCCCAAGGTGTAGGAGAGTCGCAGAGGGTTGACGGCATTCAGCCGTAGGAGGAACCCCATGTGTATGTGATTCGAGCCTTTTGGCTATGTGAAAGGGATTCCCTCTGAGGAGTAATATTGGGTTAGGATCAGTTGGACTACAACATATTACAAACGCAATGTTTAGGAAGGCAGAGGTTTTGATAGACGCTCCTGGCCGCGAGGCCGAGGGGTTGTCTTGTGCGTAGTGACGAGGTCCGGCTAGTGCATGAGCCAGTGCCGGCCCGTTTTTAGGTCCATCAGTAAAAAGAAAAAATGGTCAAGTCAAAGGGACAAACATGGCTATAAGGTTAGACGGGGTCTTGGTGAACATAGGATGGGTTCTCATGGAAAATCGTCACAATAAGGGATAAAGGAAAAAAGAGAAGGAACGGCTCTAAGGGTGGATTGAACATGGATGAGTGGGTGGAGAAGGGACGTCATCATGGTAAAATCACATAAGGGCATACATGTAGGATTAAAGTGAGGCACAGGCAGGGGGGTATGCATCATAGATGCGCAAGGATATGTCCCCACACTTAAAATATTAACGAACAGGATTAGATGCAGCAACATGGCCTAGGACTCGTCAACCGACTGGACTCTGGCATCCCCACACTTAAAACATAACGTACACTTGCAATTATAAGGATAGGGTTAGAAAAACTTGGCCCGGTTCGTGTATGGTTGAAGAAACCGTCACTGCTATAGAAGGGTTAGAGTCGACTGCATGAGGTACCACAGCTCGCTCTAACATTCAACCAGCATGGTAGGGACCATGTAGCAACACCCAGGGAGATAGCTAGTTGATGGAGCCCATCGGGATAGGTGTTGTTGACAAAGGATAGTCACTCAACTCACAGGCACTCAAATGGAATGAGAGAACAATTTCTCACCCCATGGCGCACATCGCTCAATGAATATGTATGAAATCCCATAACTCACAGCTGGTATAGAATTAAACAAGGGGAAATTGATTTCGAGAGAGTATGCCAGTGTACGCAATTGATGGTGCATGCATTCATGCATTCCGCCCATCTGGCATAGGTACAAGGAGGAAGGCCAGGGAGCCTTGTAGTGCAGTGCACATAACAGAGTGGCGTGTCTTGTGACGATGGCAAAGACCCATCCCATGGGTGCATAGGGAAACAGAAACGTACCTGATGCCAATTGTCGTAACGTCTGTCAAGCCTCACCTCTCAATAATTAATTGAAGAAACACCGGTCACACTTAGCCCACCCTCTATCTCACTCTATGTTGAAAGATACAGGAGGGCAACTTGTTCCTGAAACCCATTGATATAATCTTCAATGTCACTTGTGCAAAGGTTGTATGCCTTGTGCGCATTTGATGGTGCAACTATGCATCCCGCCTTGTGCCGGCATACTGTGCAAGAAGGAAGGTGAGGGAGCCTTATGATGCAGTACACATGAACAGATCGTGCATTGTGCATTGAGAGGCCCATCCCGTGCGTGCAACACTCAAGTCACACATCTCACCTCTCATTTGATTTGAAGGGAAAGACTGGTCACTAAGCCCACCCTCTATCTCACGCTCATTGATAGATACAGAGGGCAACCCATACTTACGTCCCCATCCTGTTAGGATGAAAGTTCACATCACTCAAGGGATTGGTGATGAAGATTGTTCGGCTATTGTTGTCATCCGGATATTGAAGATGAGGCGTATCTAGGGAGGCAGCCAACACTTCTAATACTTCAATGATTTGTAAGAAAGGTCGTGTGTTAAGAAGGACAGACGGACTGATATTGCAGAGACAGCAAACCAAGGAGGTCGCTTTAAATTACTTGCTAGAAAGTTTTGCTGGTGAGTCAGCTATCCTGAACTGCGAGGTGTTACCACCTTTTCCACAGTCAGCTTCCTATCAAGGGTTTTTCCACAAGCACGAAGATAATAACCGTGCGACGCCCAAAAGGGAGAGGGTAGGGCGACTGTGATTGTCAAGAGCCCCAAGGAGGGAAGTACTTCTTCAGACGATAGCCATTGATAAAAAAAAGATCATCAGAGGCATCAACGGTCTACACCTGAACAGAGCCATTAGGATTGACAGAAAGTACCTTGTACGGTGTCAGAGGGGGTTTTGTCGAAAGGTCGAATCCACTGGGGATCAGAAGTAGAAGGAAGTAGAGATAGGAGAAAGAAGAGAAGATAGAGAATACCCAAGTGGTAAACACTAAAAAAACAAATCACAATGAATTGGATCAATATGTATTGAAAGAACCTAGAATCTTTGCACTACTCAGAAGCAATTTCCAAGCATTAATTCTCCTGGAGCTCCTTCGTAGACCAAAAACGTGGATCAGAAAAATCAGCTCTTTCTCTGCTACCCGAAACCCAAATCTGATGGCTCCGTTGGCTCTGAAAGGGGGGTAAAACCCAAGGACACCTGATCACGGATCTCCCAGATGACTCCTTCTTTTAGTTCAATCTGCAATTTTCAGCCTGTTTTCAGCGATCACGACGCACGCAATTTTTTGTCAATTTGTCTTTTTTATGAAAAATCTCTTAACTGGTCAAAAAAGTAACTTGCTTTTTACATGACATCTTAATCTATAAGCTTTTCTAAAATTTTCAGATTTTTATAATAAATAATATCAAATATAGGCTAAAATTATCCAAAAATCTAGTATTTTTGGATAATCCATGCAACTCACACTAGTACTAATGGCTCAAATCACATTGACTCTCTAGATCAATAAAGAAGCTGAATGATGATGCATTCCATACTTTTTCACACTGTGTCCTCATAACATCACGATATCCACCCCCTCTAAACATGCACATCCTTCGGTATGTGTCAAAATCCTAGTTGTCACTGGATTCTGAGTCATCCTCATCCTTTGCAACCATATCCTTTACTTCTTCATCTTCCATATCTTCCTAGCTAGCCCCTGTATCAGGACCACTATTTTCTTCCAATTCTGGCAACTCATAGGTAGTAGATTCTTGTCTTTTGAATAATTTGATTATTTTCCCTGCTACTGGAAGTTTTATGGTAGTCCCATCCAGCTCATTTAATGCATAAGTAGCATTATCAAACAGATGTCTTACCACATAGGGTCCAAAACATCTTTTGGAAACTTTACGCATGGCACTATGCTGGTTATCTAAACTGCTATCATAAACCAATACCCAATCCCCATCTTGTATGGTTCTTGGTCTTAGTCTATGTCTTTTGTCAAACCGTTTCTTGTTCTGTATCTTTACTGCCCTTAACTTTGCAGTTGCTGCCTCTATGTCTTCTGACTTTCTTTCCAACTGTCTAATGCGTAAGGCCAACAACTCCTCTCGATTCAGCTCCTCCTCCAAAGGCAACAAACTCCATGTGACTATCATCTCTTCTATCAGCATGATAGGTTTTTTACCATACATCAACTCTGCAAGCATATATCCTGTATGTCAAGAATCGCGTGGTGGGGAGACTTACTTGAGCTACTGCGCCAAACACACAATGTATACACAAGAGGAAGCTCACTCAAGAACACAAGAATAGAGATGGAGGCCAAAACGTTTTCTTGCTGGTTTCTTCTTCTTCTTCCATGCACTATACAATGTACACAAAGTATAGATAAGATACAACATAAAGGAAAGTGGCCTACTAAGTCAAACAGTGCATAACCGACTACACTAATCAACTGGCGCTATTTCTTTGCCAGCTAGAGGTAGGTGTAACAAACTAAACATAATAAGTGATAAGTCAGTGGCCATGTGAGTATCATAATGACCACCAACGTGCTAAGTGTAGACATGCGGACTCATCTAGCCAGGCGGTCCATCATCAATGTCTGCATGTGTTGAGCTTTCCATCTCAACACTTCAAGTAAGCTTCGGAACTTTTGAAGCTTCTCTGCACCCAATGCCTTTGTGAAAATTTCAACTCTCTGATCCTGTGTGCTGATATATATTAGAGCCCCAAGAGAAACACCAAGGAAAAAGGAATTCTCTTGCAAGAAAAATCTATCTTGTAACATCAACAAGCTTTTATTTCATTCTTTTGATCATCAAAACAAAGAAAACAACAATTCTTCACGCAGCATCATAGTAGATTTCTCCCACGGATTGATAGAATCAACCATAATCTTCAACATCTTCACAAAATCCATCAATAGAACAAAGAACACAAAGGAATACACCATATTTGAATGGAAATACATCACATAGTATTCATCTTCAATATCTTCATAGTTCTCTCTCTCAATCTCTCATATACAATTACAATGTTTTGATAGATTTGACTATCTCTGACTCTCTCTCTCTCTCTCTCTCTCTCTCAATCAATAGTACATCATATCCTCACTAGAATTCTCTCATAATCACTCTCAATAATCCTTCTTAGGTCGTGGATGCATCTCCCAAAAGGTATGTCTGATATGAAGAGTCACCAGAGCCACTACAGTGTCTTTTCATAGCTCACCACTGTCACTTCACTCCAGTCTTTACTTGAGTCTTCAGCAGCTACTTCTTGACTTCTTTCAGCTCTTTTCCACTTGTATTCACCTCTTTCCAAGGCTAGAAAGCTTTCCCAAACTATGCTCTCATCCAACAAAACACATACAGAGGCATACAGAAGGTCTACATAGGCTCACAGAAGCTCAACAGAGAGTTACAGAAGGTCAAAAGAGAGTTACAGAACCACATAACTCATACCAAAACCATTCCAAACCATCAAAAATCACTCAATAAGTTTTTAAACAATCTCAAACCCTATCAATCAATGCTCCATCCTTCCATACAGAGAGAAAACAGAACAAAACAGAAACTCAACAGAAGCTATCAGGACCAAACAGAACATATCAGAACATCAACAGAACTTCACATCTCTACTAATAAACATCATGAGCTTAATAAAACCATTCCAACCTATCCAAAACACTCTCAAACCACTTCCAAACCAATCAATCATCTCATAAAATCAACCATTCAGCTCTCAAAAACAACAAAAATCAGCCAAAAAATAGGTCATTTCAACACTCAACATATCCCCACACTTAATAAGGAAGCGTTCTCGCGACCCAGGAAAAAGGGAATACAAGTTTATTCAAGAGCTCAACTTTGATCTTCAGTAAATCTTCAAAAACAGTCCATCCAACTACGACCCCAACTTATAACCTGTATCTGATATAAAGAATACAACGAAAGGAAAACCCTTTATACATTAGCACTTCTTATCAAACTAGAAATCACAACAAACTTATAAAGGATATAAGAGGTTTCTTCTTCTACATCAGCATCTTCAACTATCCAACCAGCAACACCATCACCGCAATTCTCCAAAAATGTAGCTCGCACGAAAGCAAATCGAATAGGAAACCACCACGATCTTATCACATAAATTAACCCACAACACAAACACTACACACAACACAACCATCTGAATGACTCCTCCAAAAAGAGAGATTTATCATTAAAAATCATCCACAATACATTGCAAAGGTATCAATGAATATGATCCCTTTTGAAGGCTTGGTGATTTCGAAAACGATCCATGGACAAGGATTCATCTACAAATGTCTTGGGAGGATTTTGAAAAAACTACAAGCAGCACATCCTTTCCAATAAGATGAGGTATCTGCTAGGCAAACATAGGGCATGAAAGTACAAGACATCCAGTTGTGCTGGGAGTCAATGCTCACATTGACATTCATGCACAACTTTGGAATAGATTTTAAATCATTATGGGAATGCCTATGCATATACGCCAGGTACCAAGTAAAATGAGCAGTTAAGCGCACAAAAGGATCTGTAGACTGAGAATATTGTTGAGCAAAATGCAGATAATTCTGATAAGCCTGACTAGCACTTATCCATTCTCCTGGGATCAATGGCCAATTGATTTGAGGTGCAATAAGGGAATCATTTGAACTCCAGCCTCTTCTTCGAAGAATCTTCTGATCAAAACCTTGATACCCACTAACCAACTGAGGAGGATTAGGAATAGAAGTGTTAGGAGACGGAAGAGGGACTAATGAAAGAGGATGAAGCGATGGATAGGCAAAATCATAAAATGAAGAATGGATTAAAGATGGATTTGCTGAAAATTGAGGAGATTCTGTTAAGAAAGGCGTTAAAAGATAAGCAGGAAAAGTTGATAGAATGTCAGGGGATGGGGAAGGACAAGGATCAGGAGGTAGAAAAACTCGATCTTCAATAAAAGAACAATGGGTAAATATAGGAATTTGAGGAGATCCTTGAGGTTGGAAAAGAAGGGGTAAAATGACCTTTGGGTTAGATTGAAAAAGGGAAATATAAGCATCATACCTATGAGCCATTTGTTGATAATGAGTTAGGCATGGTAAGGACGGCATCTACGATGATAGGCTTCAAAGAAAGAAGTATCAAATGGGGTTTGGTTGGAGAGATAGGCTAAAAGATCCACCCTCAATTGGTTAATGTTCTGGGCATGAGCTGAAGCTTCTGACGGTGATTCAAAATGACAGCATCAACCATACTGTGTGATGAAAACTCAGGACACTCAGCCACCTTTGAAGAATATCCCTGGAACATCTCATCAATCCTCAACTCCAAATGTCGAACATACAAAGAAGCTTGCAATACCACATCTTCGACATACCAAGCCAGATCTTCATCATCTGGAATCAGTAAATCACCCCTCAAATACATATAGGACAGAAGCATCGTATCTGGAGTGACAGAGTCTTCAAAAACCATCCTCACTACTTCTATCAGCAAATCAGATGACAGGCCCCACTCCATCCATTCTCTGGAATAGGTAAATCCATCGTGGAAAGTTTTATATAGAAGGCCAACTTCTATTGTTGATAATGGACAAAAAAGGAATGATCTGGTGGAACATATTCTTGATACTGCTCAAAAAAAGACCATATTAAATCCATGCGAGATTGCAATCTTTCCACCTTGGCCTGAAATAAGGGACATAATGTAGCCTGTCTCTGAAGAGCTGCCAAGTCTGCAGGGGATAAAAGAGAAACTGGTTGCACAGGACTCTGTGTATTAGACCGAGTTTGAGCCAACTGTTCTTTAAGTTGCTGGATTTGAGCATTGCTCTGGTCTAAGAAAGCTGTGGTGGATTTAAACTTCTCTACTTGGGCAGCTCTATCACCTCCTTCATCTCTTGACTCTCCTTCTGTAACTTATCCCTCTCCTCTATTACAGCAACCACTTGAGACCTAGCTTCTGCCAACTCAGCTTTTAACTTAGAGATTTCAGCTTTCTGAGTATCCATGAGTTTACTCTGCTGCTCCATTTGCGTACAAAGGTCAGAGAATTTCTCCTGAGCAGAGGCTAACTCAGAATTGGTCTTATTCAGTTCCTCCTTAGACTGCTGAACTTCATCATAAAATGAAGAATATAATTGCTGGATATAGGCAGTCATCGAAAGTTCAATAGAACTCTGGATATCCTTGCACAGGAACGGAATAGCATCTCCTGTTACTAGGTGGTGAACAGAAGGAATAGTAAGTTCTAGCATCCCGTCTCTATGGGCTCTGAAAAGATTTAGCGTCTTAAGGAATACAGGCAAAGTGCTGCAAGATTGGGCAGTAACTGTCACTGGAACTGGAGGAGGAATAAGCACTGAATCAGCCATCCTCTTGAGGCGTTTTCTCTGAATGACAAGGGGAGGAGGAGAATCATCATCTTCAATTATCACATCATCATCTTCATTATGAGACGGAGGAGGAACTTCTGGAGGATCAATTGGAGGTAAAGGAACTTCCTTTGCAGGGGCAGCATGTAGCAAGAAGACATAGAGGAAGAACCCAAATGTAACATTAGTCACATTTTCTCGAGTAGCTCGGATAAAGTGGTGATCCATCTTGGATAGGAGGTAAGTACTCCAATCAATAGTTATGCCTTTCAAAATCATTCGTGAAGCTGTAAACAACTCCTTGGAAAGATAATGAGATGGGGATTTTGCAGGCATGAACCTATCCTAAAGGAATTGGCATAGTTGTTTCCATAGGGGATTGGAAATCATGGAGACATGGACTCGTGACGTGGTAATGACCTTCTTTGGATCAAGAACATCTTGAGTCTGCTTCTGCAACAGCTTCAAAATATTGTCATTGGCGAACAACTATCTGGCAGCAGGGACAAACTCCCCATGATATGGCAGACCAAGAGCATTGCCTAGACTCTTCGGTGTCAGAAGAATAGTAGTGCCACGGACTGGACCAGACCTCTTACTGTAAGAGGTTAAAAACTCGTCACAAATGGTAGGATCATCTGGAACCAGTGGGAAAGAAAGGCTCATGAACTTGGACAAGCCCGCTTTAGTGACAACGTCCGAATCGAGTAATAAAGAATAATCATATAAAGACAAAGGAACATATTGGATCGGGGGAGGAGTACGAGAGGGCGCCATTCAGATGGTTACACACACACACCACAAACACAGACAAACAAAGAGAATGCCTGCAAAACAACAGACAAAAACCAAGGATAAGATATCGACCAAGGTGGGAAAACGTGACTCGACCAACTATCCCCAAGCAAACCACAGCCTAGCGAAAATTCGACATGACCTCTACATATATGCGACTGAAGGCTTCATGTAATGCAACATGCAAGCACCCAAATCCCTGTATCAGGCAATAAAGAAAAAAAACTACACACCGTACCCGTAATCGTAACACATGGACAAATCAGACTACAAAAAAAAATGGACATCAAGACTGGACCATAACTTGACCATCAGTGTCAACTAATAGACTTTTACGCGCCCATCCCACGAAGCGAGTTCATTAAAAAGGGGAAATAAGTGCAGTGAGGGGGAATTAATTTAATGAAGGGTTCATTGGAATAAATTATTAACAATGGGTGACATTTTATTAAGTGATAAACCTTAATAAGAAAACGACGGTTCCTTCTTAAAATTTTAATTACAAATTATTAGGTTGGAGCGATGCATTAACGCAACCCGGACTTCGATACCAGACTGAGGTCTCTAAATGCAAATTCATTTATTAAAAATTAAGGTGATGTGGAGCGCTTTTTTGCCAGCGCGTGCTTTTGTGACGATGGTTCATTGTTATTAAAAATATTAAGGTGCCTCTGAAGCGCACGTAGCGCGTGTTAAGTGAACGATGGGTTGATTTTAATTAGAAAAAGGTGTGTTTGGTGCGAGCGCACATGCCGTGGTGGTGTTTAGAATTCATGTTAAAAATTAAGCGTGAATTTTGGGGTAGCAAAAAAATAAAAAATATAAAAGAAAAAATACCTGAAAGTGAGTATATATGTATGCAATGAATGTGCACGTCTCAATCCCCAAAATGTAGGTCAGCAATCCAAAAAGAAAAACCACGGACTGAAAATAATTGGACACACGACATAGCAAGATTAGTGTATATGAATTTTTTTGGATGACTGATGGCTTATATGTTGTTGTGGTTTTTTTTCTTATTTTTAATGTTGTGTATTGTTGATTGTGTATTTTGGTTTTTATGTGTTTTTGTTTGTTGTAATGTTTTTTTCGTGTTTTTATTGAACTTTGTGGCAAAATTTTGACAATGAAACATATATAAAAATATTTAAGATTTTCAGCATCAATCCACCACGTGTGACCAAGGTATCGGGATTTTTTCAGATTTTTCAGCTTGTGTTTGGAATTAAAGAGGATTTTTCATGAATTTAAGCATTTAATGAAGCATTTTTGCCATAAAATAATAATTGAATAAATTGGCACAGAATTTTCAACTTAGGGAATATTCCAAAAATAAGCCAAGAAGTTGATGAAATTTTTAGGAATTTTTTTGCAATTAAATTGGTATTTTTACCAATTTTAATGAATTTTTGCTCATTTTGTATGTATTTTTGAAAGAATTTTTACTTTTAGAAATTTCTGAAATTTTTTTTTGAGATTTTCAATTTGGAAAAATATTTCAATTCATTGCAAAAATATTGGGAATTTTTTTAGGAATTTTGTGTACTTTTTTGGATTTTAATTGATTTTTAATGAATTTTTGAATTGTTAAATATATTTTTAGGGTTTTTCGAGTTTGGAAATTAAAATTCGGGAATATATAGCCGGGAATGGATTGCGTGTCAGCTGCGTGTGAACAGCTGGCTGGTGCACACCACTGCACGGACAAGCGAACGCGCGTCCCCGCGCGTGAACAGCCGCTAAGCGTGCACAAACCCGCAATCACGAACACGCACATACAACTCCGCGCACGCACATCTGCACGGGAACAGCTGCTTGCAGACCCGCAAAAAATCTCAGCACAGTGTGGCTACGTGGGGACCACGATGTGGAGGCTCGATTGGTTTTTGTGTTGTTTTCGAATTCCGCGTGGCAATGGGGGAGGGGGGCTTAGGAAGGGGTGGGGAAAAAGGGGGCTTAGAAGGGGTGGGAAGGGGGGTTGGGGGGGAACCAGGGAGAGGGAGTCTGGTTTGGGGGGGGTTGGTTTGGTGGGGGCGAATGGGGTTGTGATCGGGGGCTAAGGAGGGTGGGGGTGTGTGTGGGGGGGTGTGGGGAATCGGGGGGAGGAATGGGGGCTTGTGGGGGGTGGGTTATGGGGTAGGTGGGACTGGTGGGGGGCGGCGGAAGGCGGGATGGCGAGGGCCCAGGCGACGCCAGGCGGGGCGGGGCCAGCGAGGCGGCGACTGGCGGGTGGGGAGAGGGGCGACTAGCGGCGCTGTTGTCGCAAACAGGCGGCGGCGCGGAAGGGCGAACAGGCGGGGCGCAGGTTTATGGCGCCGGGGGCGGCACCGGCGGCATTGGGAGGGAGGCAGGACGCCAGGGAGAAGAAGGGGCGGCGCCGAGAAGGAGCGGGCGGCAGGGCGCCAGGGAGAAGAAGGGGCGGCGCCGGAAAGGGGCGGGTAGCAGGGCACCAGGGAGAAGAAGGGAGGGTGGAGGGGGGAAGAGGAGGGAGGAGAGGAAGAGGGTGGAAGGAGGAGGGGAGAAGGATGAAGGAGGATGAAAGGATGGAGGGACGCAGGTGGGGAGATGGAAGGGAGGTGGTTGGGGAGGAGGGTGTCGGGGAGAGAGAAAAGTTGGGTGGCGAATTAATTTAATTTTTTTTTAAAAATAAGGAAATAAAGTAAGAAATTAAGTGTTTTTTCAAAAAAAAAAAAGAATTAATAAATAAATGAATTAAAAGAAAGGCGTGCCCCCATTCCGCGCGCGTGCGCGGGGCGGGGTAAAAAAATTTGCCGTGACAAGATCGGAATGGTGTCGGGATGTCGGTACGGGGCACGTGGACGCGACCGGGGCATGTGAAAACGCGTGAAATCGAAAACGGGCGCGTTCACGCGCGGGACGAGTCGTGCGAAACACATATAAACAATGAAAAATTAATATCTCACAATCCGGGCATTGAAACGAAATGTCGTAAAAATAAAAATTGTGCACGATGGCAGGGGGAAGACAGAGGAAACGTGCAACAAGGGTTCCAAGGGGGGTAAAGGGCGTTCACATGCAAAAAACATAAAAAACGGGTCCAAAAACGCAAACAAAAATTAACATCGGAAGATCCGTACATCGGAACGAAGTGCGAAAAAAAGGAAAAATGTGCAGAAGCATGTGCCTGACAATCCTATCATGTCAAAACATGGTTCCGACTGAGATAAGACATGTTCACATGGGAAAAACCCAAAAAACAGACCTGAAAATAGAATCGAAAAATAATATTGGACGAACCACTTGCCGGAATGAAATGCAGTAGAAAGGAAAAATGTCTGCAGGAAGGGGTGGCACAGGGTTGCCATGCTATAATGTAGTTCCGGTGGAAGTAGGAGGGGTTCATATGCGAAAAACACCAAAAATACACCCGAAAACACATTTAAAAATTTAATAATTAAAAATCCAGAAGTCGAAAGAGGATGGAGGAAAAAGGAAAAAGGTGGGGGAAGGCACGATGGACACGGCTGTCAAATCAAATTGGAAGTTCGATACAAACAGGGCAGGTTCACATGGAAAAATGTCAAAAAGATGCACAAAAAGATTCCGAAAAACCGCAAAAATTGATATTGGGCAAACCATGCATTGAAAGGACACGGAGTAAAAACAGAAAATGTAAGGGGGAAAGTGTTGGTCAGGATTTCCACGTCAGATTACGGTTCCGAAGCAAGAAAAGCATATTCACATGGAAAACCAGCTAATGTGCGCAAAATGCTTCAAAAATTAATAACTCGAGAACCGTGCATCAGAACAGGGGTGGGTAAAAAGAAAAATTGGATAGTTCGAAGGGATGAACAGGTTTGTAAAGTTAGATTGGAAGTCCGCTAAACATAGGATGCGTTCACGAGGAAACACAGCAAAATAAGGAAAAAAGAGAAATGGAGGAGGAACAGCCCCAAGGGAGGGGTGACAGTGGACGACTGGGTGGGGAAGGGACCCTAGGAAGGTTAAAGAAAGTCATGGTGTACATGCATGATCCAAGTGAGACATATGCAGTGCAGTATGCAATGTCGACGCGTAGGAACGCGTCCCCACACTTAAAACCTTAACAGGTAGGGTTGACCGAGCAACCAGGACCTAGGACCACTCAACAGACCAACCGCTAACATCCCCACACTTAAAACATGAACATCACGGACAAAACAAGGTGTAGGGTTAGAAAAACTTGGCCCATGTTGTCGAGAATCAAGGGTGACTGTCGATGGCACGTCCACTGTCGTTGTCCGGCTGCAGAAGGTACCAAGGTATCTTCACAGCACACGTCCTTCGTGGCAGGGACCACGCGACAATACCCAGGGAGGTAGCTGATGGATGAATCTCGTCGAGTCAGTGTTGCTGACGAAGGAGAGTCACTCAGCTTACAGCACTCAGATGGGATGAGAGAACAGTCACTCGCCCCATTACTAATATCACTTGATGAATAATGATTGAAACCCATATCTCACACCTGGTTTAGGAATTGAAAAGGGGGATGGTGTAAAGGAAGTATGCCAAGGTGTACAGTTGATGGTGCATCCGTGCGTCCAACCCGTCTGGCATATGTGCAAGCAGGAAGGCCAGGGAGCCTTGCAGTGCAGTGTACAGAACAGAGTGACGTGTCCTGTGCTGATGGTAAAAACCCACCCCGTGGGTGCATAGGGAAAAGAGAACATACCTTGCGCCACAGGTCGTAACATCCCTCAATCTCACCTCTCGGTAATTGATTGAAGAAACTCCGGTCACACTCAGCCCACCCTCTGTCTCACGCTCTGTTGAAAGATACAGAGGGCAACCATGTCCTGAAACCCATTGATGTAATCCTCAAGGTCACTTGTGCAGAGGTTGTATGCCTTGTGCACATTTGATGGTGCAACTGTGCATCCCGCCCTGTGTCGGCATACGGTGCGAGAAGGAAGGCCAGGGAGCCTTATGGTGCAGTGCACAGGAACAGATCGTGCTTTGTGCATTGAGAGGCCCGTCCCGTGCGTGCAACACTCCATTCACACAGCATACCTCTCATTTGATTTGAAAGGGAAGGACTGGTCACTCGCCCCACCCTCTCACGCTCGTTTGATAAATACAGAGGGCAACCCATACTCACATCCCCATCCGGTTAGGATGAAAGCTCGCATCACTCAATTGTTTGTCGATGAAGATCGCGTCGTCAGTTGTTGAAGAGGCATACCCAGGGAGGTAGCCATCAAATCGAACATTGTGTTACATAGGACATAGCGTCTGCTAGAGGACTGTCAAACACTCTGCAGAAAGGCATAGGACACAGCGTACCAAGGGAGGCAGCTTCGGAACTGGATCTTGAGGATGTCAATTGATCAATCCACTTTCGGACTGCTGGGTGTTGCCACCTTTTCCACAGCCAGCTTCTCGCCCAAGGGTGTTGACCACCTTTTCTTGGAATGAGGCCTACTATGACAGGGAATTTCTTCCTTTTCTCCCATAACAGTTTTTTTTTCTTCTTCTTTTTTCTTGTTTTCCCCTATTTCCGAGGGTGTCTCCACCTTTTCTCGAAGAATAGGTCGGCATGACAGGGATCGAAGTCCTTTTCTCCCATGACCGATATGTATATATTTTTTTCTTTTTTTGTTTCGAGTTAAGCAAGAAAATGGTGGAAATACCATTTTTCAGAACCCACCTCGCCACTGCCACTGGCGGAAAATAGAGGAGAAGAGATCAGAGCTGGAAGGTGGGGTTGAGGGGACAGAGGGTTGCGTCCCCCTCATCAGGAGTGGCTGAAGAACGGCTATCAGAAGTAGCATCATAAGAGTTACAGTGCCACGCCAACAGGGAAAAGGATCAGGTGACCGTGATTGTCAAGATCCCCAAGGAGGGAAGTACTTCTTCAGGCGATATCCATTGATCAGGAAGGGATCATCAGAGGCATCAACGGTCTGCACTTGGACAGAGCCATTAGGGTTGACAGCAAGTACCTTATATGGGCCCATCCACCGCTATTGAAGCTTGCCAGGAAACTTGCAAAATTGTGAATCATAGGCTAGGACCAAATCACCTTCTTTGAACTCCTTGTGCTTGATGAAGATGTCATGGTAAGCCTTACGTTGAGCTTGCGTTGCTTCCATGCACTGTAGAGCCATCCTGCGAGTTTCATCCAAACATTCCAGGTGCAGGAGACGGCGTTCTAGTGAATCCTCATCCCCCAAACGCTCTTTGATAGCCACTCGCAAAGAGGGCAATTCCAGTTCAACAGGGAAAACAGCTTCTATACCATAAAAGGTGTCTATCCTGTTGCTGCTTTATGGGAGGTTATGTACGCCCAGAGGGCCTTTATAAGTCGATCATCCCAATCACGATGATGTGCGGCAATTGTTCTTGTCAGGATCGAGCAGAGGATGCGATTGGTGACTTTGACTTGGCCATTGGCTTTGGGGTAATAAGGAGTGGACTTGCGATGGCGGATCTTATACAGCTCTGTCAACTCTTCCATGACTTTATTAATGAAATGAGTGCCTCTGTCACTTTCCAGCTCTAGGGGACTGCCAAAACGGGTGATGATATTCTGTACATGAACAGGGCCACACTGTTACCATCGTCCTACTTTAGGGCTTTAGCTTCATACCACTTTGTGACATAATCCGTACATACCAAGATGTATCTGTTCTACTTCCTTCTGGTAAGAGGATCGATCGGGCCTACGAAGTCGATGCCCCACTTCTCGAACGGCTTCAAAGGAAGAATAGGTTGCAGTGGCATGGCACTTGTTTTGGTGGGTTTCCCCATTCGCTGACAAGCATCACATCGCTTACAGTAATCATAGGCATCCTTGTGGAGGGTCGGCCACCAGTAACTTGCTAACAGAGCTTTCCTGGCTGTAGCTTCTCCTGCAAAGTGGCCTCCACATGGCTTGTCATGGCAAGCCTTCAGAACAATCCCAATCTCATCTCCTGCAACACATCTTCTGAGCACTTCATCTTTGCCTTTCTTGTACAGTGCACCGCCGAATAGGGTATAGGGGGCTGATTCTAACATAAGCTTCTTCCTTTCCCGACTAGAAATACCAGGAGGGTACTATTGAGTTGCCAACAGATTGGCAATGTCTGCATACCAGGGAGTTACAGTTTCTACCAAGAATAGGGAAGTATCAGGGAGGTCTGGATCATCCTGCTCCTCTTCTGCAGTCTGTGGGATATGCGATAGATGATCGGCCAGAACATGGGAGCGACCAGGTTTGGCAATTACCTCAAAGTCAAACTCCTGGAATAATAGGAGCCATCTCATCATTCGTCCTTTCACGTCTGCTTTGTTCATCAGGAAGGACAGGGCCTCGTGATCCACATAAAATTTTAAGTGGGTAGACAGTAGGTAGTGGCGAAACTTCTCTAGGGCAAACACCATTGCCAGGCACTCCAGCTCCATCACTGTGTAGTTCCGCTCTCTATCAGTGACTTTTCGGCTTGCATAGTAGATGGGCTGATCCAGCTTCGAGGAGCCTTTCTGGCATAGAACTGTGCCTAAGCCTTCAATGGATGCATCAGTGTGCACATGGAACTCCTTCGTCCAGTCAGGAGGTTGCAGGATGGGTGCCTCAACCAGGCACTGTTTCAAAGTGTTGAAGGCCTTGTCACAATCTTCTGTCCAAACAAACTCCACATCTTTCCTCAGAAGCTTGTGCAAGGAGGTTGCCTTTGTTGCAAAATGGGCTATGAACCTTCTGTAATAACCCACGTGGCCTAAGAATCCCCTCAACTGTTTGAGGTTGGTGGGTGCTATCAGAGCTGTAATCTTTTCGATCTTTGCAGGGTCTGTTGATATCCCTTGTGCAGAGACAATGTGGCCCAATAGAACTCCAGAAGAGACCCCAAAGATGCATTTGTCGGGGTTGAGGGAGATCCCAGACTCCCGGCATCGGTCAAAACATTGCTCTAGGTGTCCCCAGTGTTCACAGATCAAACTATAGACACAGAAGTTATCCAAATATATCTCAATAAAGTCGTGCAGATGATTTTGGAATGCGGCCATCATCACTCACTGGAAGGTAGCAGAGGCATTGCAGAGCCCAAACAGCATCACTCAGTAAGCGTAGGTCTCCCATTCTGTGGTGAAGGTTGTTTTGGATTGGTCTTCTTTTGCTATCTACACTTGGTTATATCCGTTGAATCCATCCAAAAGGGAATAAAGCTCATGTCATGCCACTGTGTCCAATAGTTGGTCTGTGAAAGGGATAGGGAAGTGATCCTTTTTCGTCTTGGAATTCAACTTGCGGAAATCCACACATATACGAAACTTGCCATTCTTCTTGGGTACAATCACGATGGGTGAGACCCATTCACTATTTGTCACTGGATAGATGAACTCGGCTTCCAGAAGCTTCAGCAGCTCTGCTTTCACCAATGTGGAATAATTCGGGTTCATTCGCCTCTGTCGTTGCCGTACTGGCTTGGCATCAGGCTCCAAATCAATATGATACTGACATATTGTGGGATCAATCCCTTTTAGGTCTTTGTAGGACCACGCAAACACGTCCAAATTCTCTTTCAACAAGTTGTACAAAGTTGACAGCTCCTCTTCTGGTAGGCTGCTACCCACCTTCAAATGGCGTTCAGTGCCATCTGCATCCACAAAGGTTAACTGCCTTTCACCTTCTACTTCACGGATGAAGGTCCCACGGACTGCTTCTGGGTACAGATCCGACTCCTTCAAAGGGGTAGTGTCCTCTTCTCATGTCCCACTAGACCCAACTTCTTCTTTTGGTGGAGACTTAGTTTGCTCCTTGAGATGTTGAAATGGGATTAGAGCCGCTTTGGGTTTGGTTTCAAGATTAGTTACCTCTTGGCTTGAAGACTCATCTTCTGATGACGCGTCTAGGAATGTCACATAACAGGGACCCTCTGATGCCTGTTGGAATCGTGAGACTGGTGCTTATTGACACGGTGCATCATCATCATCTTTCTTTGGCAAGGATGGTTGAGGACGGCAAGAGCCACTGCTGAAAGACGGCTTGTTCTTCTCAATCCATTTCTTATAAAGATATTGCATATGAGAAGATCCATTTACCAGACCAAATGGTACCATCGCCATTCTGTCCCACAGCATGAGCTCCTCTGCTTCTGATGCTTCTGGAACTTCTTCTTCATATGTATCCTCTTCGGGTTCTTCTTCCGTATCATCTCCGTCCTCTTTAGACTCTGTCTCTGTCTCTCTAGGAGCTCTGTAAGAGAAGAATAGGTTCTCTGTTTCATCTTCTGCCTCTGTCTCTGGCTATGTTGTGGCCATGTAACAGGGAGAGCAGTACATCCATGCCTCTATCTCACTGTCAGAAGTGATTTCAGAAATCGTTCTTGGTTCAGGCAGGAAGTATTTAACCATTGACAAGGACTTTTCATCTTTTGGGAGTTGGCTTACAGTATCCACTGTTAAGGAACGTATCACTGTTTTCTTGGGAAGAATCTGTTTGACAGCATCTTCATCTGCTGATGTTCCATCTGTAGCCTCATTAGGGGAGTCAGAAGATAATTCCAAGGAGGTGGATCCATGTCCTTTTTGAGCACCATATAGCTTCAGCACCACTTTATTAGGTCCTCTATCCAAGGTCAAGGTTCCTTTGAACCAATCCGTCCTTGCTCTGGCTTCAAAAAGCCATGGTCTGCCCAATAATAGAGGGTAGGATGTACCATAAGAGTTTGGCTTCACCACCAGATAGGTTAGCCAATAATCTTTTTCAGCCACTGTAGTCTTCACATATGGGAGAATGCCCAAAGGCTTGATTCTACTCTGAACGGCTAGTCTGATGAGCCATTGGGTTGGTTGCACACCTTGTAGGCCTAGATCCTTCATTGTCACATCCATCATAATGTTCACTGATGAACCACCATCAATCAGTGCATTTGCAATAAAACAGCCTTCTATCCACACACCAGTCTCTAGGGTACCAGGATCTAGGAAGGCGTTAGCCACATCCACTTCTTTTACAGGCTCTAGAGCTTTGTTGGACTTTGTTGCTGTTGAGGAGCAATCCTTAAGCCACATCTTCTTGTCAGTATACTTTTAAACCTTTTTCGTCAACTGGGAGACAACATCAATAATTGACAGAATGTGAGGTTTGGTTTAAAGGTATCTAGATCTCTGACCAGATCGTATTCCTTAATAGGATCCACTGGCTTCTCTAATCGGTTAGGGAATGGGGTAACACCCATTTTCATTTTCCTTTTTTCTTCCAATAGGGGCATCATGGGGACTTCTTCTGCCACTTGTGGCACGTCCTCCTCTTCTATCTCCCAGACCTCTGGTCCTGTCTCTGGAATTGTCTCTGTGACTCTCTATGGCACTGCAGTGCTCTGTACGGCACTATTAGGCTCTGTTCTGTTCTGTTCTTTTGGTGGAAGATTGAACTTTACTATTCTGGCAGGAGGATTATTTTCTTTCTGGATAGGTGGTTCCTTCTTCTTTGCACGTGTGATGGCAGCAACTTCCAATTCCACTAAATTGGAGGTAGGCTCTTAGGCCTTGGCCAGATTATCAATAGCACTGTTTTTCATTGGGGCTGGGCTTGGACAGACTTTTGCAGTGTGGCCTTCTCCTTTGCATCGACTGCATAAGGGCTTGTAATCCATGGACCTTCTGGGATTCGGACAATTTGGTGAAATGTGTCCCTTTTTACCACATCTGTAACACTCCACTTCTGATCTCTGACCACCACCAGACTGTCTTCCTCTGTAACTTTGAGAGGAAAACCTCCTTGGACCAAAATTAGGACCAAACTCTCTAGGCTTGGGTCCAATATCCTGTGTTGTCATTTTGGATTCCAGCAAGTTGAATCTTGCATCTTTTTCCTTCCTTCTCCTATCATGCATCTCCTTCAGAGAGCAAATATCCTCTGTATGGTTCTTCCGCAAACAATAGGAACAGAAAGCTCCAGGGACTGTTGGCTTTCGTGTACATTCAGTGGCTAAATGGCCTGCTTGATGACACTTACCACACCAAGTATTTGACCGCATCACATCTCTTCTTGCTCCTGCAACGTTGGATATGCTAGCGGTATTCACTTTCAATGTCTGTAGCTGCTCTGTAATCACATCCATCAACTCCTTTTTGATATTTGCAACTGAGTTGGATAAATAATCCTTCAAGCTTTCTCCTCCTGAGGTACTGGTAGTAGGGTTCTGAGGAGTCTCTGTAATCACTGCATAAACAGGTTGGGCTAGTGCAGAGGGGTCTCTGTTCTGATTTTGATTCAGAGCTCCTGTTTGAACTGTTGGCTGTTGGCTCCAGTTGGTACGGTTCCACTGTTGCTGCTGATTTGGCATTGGGGAAATTGTTTGGGACCATTGTTGTTGTGGTTGAACCATCATTTGAGGCATTGATTGTGGCCATTGTGGATTTGGTGCACTGTACTATGATACTGGGGGCATCTGTTGGTAGGGGTAGGGGACTGTCCCTGGGACTGCATTTGGTGGGTACATTCCTGGCATTAGAGGAGGTAGGACTCCTCTTCCTGGATTCATCGCCAATCTAGCTTCCACTTCATCGTACAGTCTTGCACCTTCTGTTGCAGCTTGCAGTGTGGCTGGTCTTTGCAGCTCCATAAACTTACGGACTTTTGGTTGTAATCCTCTGAGAAACACTCCCTTTTGAATGCCATCATCTAGATTATGGTTAGTCCATCTCTTCAGGATGGATTCCATTCGTGAGACATAAGCTTCTACTCTTTCTCCAGAGGACTGACTTAAATTCATAAATTCCTCTCGCATCCGCTCTTCAAAACCTTCACGCCTGAATCTAGTGAGGAAGGCCAACTTCAGGTCGTCCCATGTGCCAAAAGTTCCTACTGCTTGTCTCTCATACCACTTAAACGCAGCGCCCTTGAAAGTGGCGGGGAATATTGCCAACCAATGCTCAGGGGTTCTGGCATTGTTAGCCACACATGCTACCATAAACTCTGCTACATGAAGATCAGGGTCTTCATTGTACTCTCCCTTAAAAACTGGCAATGGGACTACATTCGCTGGCCTGTCATCAATATTTCCAGGACGGATCTGGCTTGGAAGTGGACCTCCAGCAGGAGGAAGGGCTTGATGTGCCATTGGGACTTCTGTAAAGAGTTCTGCAAGGGCGTCAAAGGCGGCTTCTGCTGCGACCTCGTTTTCAGCTTTGATTTTTGCCTTTTCTCTTCTCACGTACCTCTGGACTCGTTCTAATGCTTGCCTCTTTATTGTGTCATTCATCAGGGGGTTGCCTCCACTTTGTTGTTAGTACTCCACAGAGGGATAACAGAAGGCTTCAGTCTCTGGAGGACTCTTTTGCCAACATTTCTTCTACTTCTTCCTTTTCAACGTCCTTGAATTCTGCTTTCATGCCACTGTACAAAGGAAGGTATTCGGTTCTGAAGGTGTCAAAATGCATACGTCTAAGCATTGTGGTGGTGCCATCATCATAGTAATGCCAGCTTCTGATGGTTTCAACAGTGTATGTTTTGAAAAACACTCTGTCTACCAACTTCCAGTGGGTTGCCAATTGGACAAACAAAAGATTGTCAGAACACCAAACATCCCACGTATCTTGCTGTTGAGCATCTACGAACAAATTCCAACTCTTTTCCTTCTTATTTTTGTGAATCTCCACAGACCAAGACTCCTGAACCTTCTTCACAATCTCCCACTTGATGATGTCTGAAAACTTCTCAATGAATGCCAAATCTTCCATGGATGGTCATTCTCTCTGTTTCTACTCTTTAGTTTGTTCCCAAACAGTTTGCTACCAAGATGCAAGTTTCTGCTGCTTCAACAGGAAGAGGAAACTGTCCACCACCTAGAGCATGCATCATGATGGTGATATGTTTCCGCCATTGTGGGATGAACTTCTTGTGGAAAGTGACTTTGATAATGAGAAATTACAACTCTTCAATGGAAGAATGAACTTTACAAACATCCATTGAATTCTTCTCTTCTTGGCAATGCCATTTCCTTCATTTTCAGCCTCTTTTGGTGCTTGTTGATGGCAAGTTTCCCCGGCTACGCACCAAAAACATGGAGCCCCAAGAGGAACACCAAGGAAAAAGGAATTATCTAACAAGAAAATCTATCTTGTAACATCAACAAGCTTTTATTTCATTCTTTTGATCATCAAAACAAAGAAAACAATAATTTTTCACGCAGCATCATAGTATATTTCTCCCACGGATTTGATAGAATCAACCATAATCTTCAACATCTTCACAAAATCCATCAATAGAACAAAGAACACAAAGGAATACACCATATTTGAATGGAAATACATCACATAGTATTCATCTTCAATATCTTCATAGTTCTCTCTCTCAATCTCTCATATACAGTTACACTGTTTTGATAGATTTGACTATCTCTGACTCTCTCTCTCTCTCTCTCTCTCAATCAATAGTACATCATATCCTCACTAGAATTCTCTCATAATCACTCTCAATAATCCTTCTTAGGTCGTGGATGCATCTCCCAAAAGGTATGTCTGATATGAAGAGTCACCAGAGCCACTACAGTGTCTTTTCATAGCTCACCACTGTCACTTCACTCCAGTCTTTACTTGAGTCTTCAGCAGCTACTTCTTGACTTCTTTTAGCTCTTTTGCACTTGTATTCACCTCTTTCCAAGGCTAGAAAACTTTCCCAAACTACGCTCTCATCCAACAAAACACATACAGAGGCATACAGAAGGTCTACATAGGCTCACAGAAGCTCAACAGAGAGTTACAGAAGGCCAAAAGAGAGTTACAGAACCACATAACTCATACCAAAACCATTCCAAACCATCAAAAATCACTCAATAAGTTTTCAAACAATCTCAAACCCTATCATTCAATACTCCATCCTTCTATACAGAGAGAAAACAGAACAAAATAGAAGCTATCAGGACCAAACAGAACATATCAGAACATCAACAGAACTTCACATCTCTACTAATAAATACCATGAGCTTAATAAAACCATTCCAACCTATCCAAAACACTCTCATACCACTTCCAAACCAATCAAACATCTCATAAAATCAACCATTCAGCTCTCAAAAACAACAAAAATTAGCCAAAAAATAGGTCATTTCAACACTCAACATATATCCAATCAATCTCTCTTGCAAGTACCTTCTCTCTCACAAACTGATAGTGCACCTCAATGTGTTTTGTCCTAGTATGAAACATTGGATTTCTACCTAGCTGTATGCTGCTCATGTTGTCACAATGATTGACAACTGGACCATCACTCTGTACATCCAAATCACCTAATAACTTTTGCAATCATACTACCTCACATGCTGCCATAGTAGCACCTCTGTACTCAGCCTCTGTACTAGATAAAGCAACTGTAGGTTGCTTTTTGCTGCTCCATGTAATTGCTGCACTACCAAGGGAAAACATGAATCCACTTGTAGATCTTCTGTCTGACATGCTACCAACCCAATCTGCATCTGTGTATCCAAAGACCTGTATGTCCTTACCTGCCTCATAAAAAATTCCATAATGTAAAGTGGACTTCACATACCTCAATATACGTCTAACTGCATCCAAATGAGGCTTTCTAGGCATCTGCATAAACTGACTGATAAGGCCAATAGCATAGCTCAAGTCTGGCCTTGTGATAGTCATTTAAATCAAACTCCCTACTATCCTCCTGAACATACTAGGGTCTTCTATCTCATCCCCAACGTCAACACTCAACTTCACATTTTGCTCTAATGTTACTGAAAGAGGCTTGCATGCTGTCATACCATACTTGGATAACATATCCAAGCCATACTACCTTTGGGATATCCATATACCATCATCACATCTAATCACCTCAATATCAAGAAAGTATCTCACCTCACCCAAATCTTTCATCTCAAACTTCTTCTTCAAGAAGTCCTTAACTTCAACAATCCCATTGTCACTGTCATCTGTAATAATCAAGTCATCCACATAGATGACTATGATGATCAAACCTGCATCTCCCTTTCTCACATAAAGTGAGTGATCAGCATCAGAAATACAAAATCTAATATTGACAAGATACTCTCCAATCTTGTCAGACCATGCTCTAGGTGCTTGCTTGAGCCCATAGAGTGCCTTCTTTAACCTGCACACATATGTGGGATGATCTAAATCCTCATAACTTGTTGGCTGCTCTATATACACTTCTTCTTGCAATTCACCATGCAAGAAGGCATTCTTAACATCCATTTGCTGCAAACTCCAACCTTTGGCTGCTGCCAAGGCAATCACACACCTAACAGTTGCCATCCTAGCAACTAGACTGAATGTCTCTTCATAATCTATGCCATATGTTTGAGCATAGCCTTTTGCAACCAGCCTAGCCTTATACCTACTAATTGAACCATCTGCATTATGCTTGACTTTGTAAACCCACTTACAGCCAATATCTTTCTTACCCTTAGGTAATGGTACCGAATCCCAACTCTTATTGACTTCTAATGCATCCATCTCCTCATCCATTGCTGCATCCCAATGAGCATGACCAACATCATCCTCAAAATAAGTGGGCTCAACATCCTCAACTAGTTTTACTATATAAGCATAATGGTGAGCTGCATAACCTTCAAAACCAAATCTTTTAACAGGACATCTGACCTTGCTAGATCTTCGTACCACCGGATCACTCAATGGAGCCTTTACATTACTATGAGCTCTCTGTACGTCTGGCGTTCTGACTAAACGAATGCCAAGCTCATCATCAAAACTCTTCGAACCACTAGAATCTCCATCAAATCCCAAATGATTGGTAGATGCATCATTACCATCCAACACTTTTTTCTTTCCTTTTTCCTTCCCTTCAACACTTATAGATCCACCTGAAGGTGTGTGGCTACTCCTTAGTATCCCAGACCAAGGGCTCACTGTAGGTGTAGTATCAGATGATGTTTCTGGTCCACTAAGAGTATGTGATTCTTATTTATATTTCTGCACATAGATGTCCTGATCATTATCATCATCCAAAACATCACCAGCAAGTGTATACCAACTTCCCATCTCATGAAAGATAACATCCCTACTCACTCTAAACTCACCTATGATAGGGTTATAACAACGATACCCTTTCTGCTCTAAAGAGTATCCAATAAAAACACATTTTTCTGCCTTTGAATCAAGCTTCTTCCATAGCTCATCTGGCACATGAACGTATGCAACACAACCAAATACCTTCAAGTGTGATACATCAGGCTTCTTGCCAGTAAAGCATTCTTCAGGAGTCATCCCATGAACTGCAGCTGTGGGAGTTCTGTTCATAATGTAAACAACAGTATGGATAGCCTCATACCAAAAATGTTTGGGCATATTCTTTTCAATCATTAATGCCCGTGCAACTTCTACAATATGCCTATTTTTTCTTTCTGCAATACCATTTTGCTGTGGAGTATACCTGCAAGTAAATTGCCTCTTTATCCCATGAGTCCTCAAGAAGCCACTGAACTCATTAGAGAGGTACTCTCCCCCTCTATCTAATCTCAAGCACTTTACTTTTAAGCATGTTTTCGTTTCAACAGCTGCCTTAAAAGATTTGAAGTGCTCAAACACATCACTTTTTTCCTTCATGAAGTATACCCATAACTTCCTTGAACAGTCATCAATAAATGTGACAAAGTATTTGCTGCCACCAAGAGATACATTCTGTGTAGGCCCCTAAACATCTGTATGCACTACATCAAGTATTTTTCTACTCACTTCTCTATCATGCGAGAAGGGTTGTCTTGCCTGCTTACCAAACTGGAATGCTTCACAAACTTTATGCAATTCTGCAACTCTAAAAGAAGGCAACCCTGTAACCAATCCTCTAGACTGCATTAATTTTAGCCTTTGCACATTTGCATGTCCAATATGTTTATGTTATATTTCAATATCTGTAACTACTCCTTTTCCTTTAGCATACATAGCAGCATCCATTGCAAGAATTCCAGTATCTAAAGTGAACATTCGGCCAACTCTACTTCCTTTTGCAACCAATCTACACTTATCATTAAAGTCTTCTACAAAACAACCTTTTGCATTGAATCGAACCTACAACCCCTACTCTACCATTTGGCCAAGAGATACTAGATTATTTGTAATTGATGGCACATGTAATATATCTGTCAAACTCTTTGTCTGGCCATCATACAAGGACAAGGGAACCTTTCCAATGTGTGAAATTGGGTTGCATGAATAATCACCCACCTGCACATAACCTGGGTTTTGTAAGTCCTGCATCTCTCCAAACCATTCAATATGACCGGTCATATGATTAGATGCACCTGAATCGACATACCATACATCATCATGTATCCCCTTTCCTGTAACTGCATTCATCATATGCTGCATAACAAACAAATGCTCATTTTTTTCTTCATTCTGTTGTGAAGACGATGCATAGTTTCCTTGCTACAATTTATCACTGTGAACGTCATTCTTCTTTGCATAGCGATGGGCTGCAATATGGCCTGTTTTGCCACAATAATGACAAACAGTAGCAAAATTTCCAGAACCTCTATTCTGCCATCCACCTCTTCCTCTAGAGCTCCCCTTGCCTCTAAATTTTCCTCTGTTTCAAGAAACCTGCATACTTGCTTGAGTTGAATCTTTCGTGCCTTTCTTCAAGGTATTCAACTCTTGCTTGAGTTGAATCTTTCGTGCCTTTGTATTTAACTGAAAACATAATCTCAAAAATTGTCCAAGCTGCATGTGAAGTTTCTGCATTCCTGATATGTCCTACAATAGTATTATCAATGACTGCAGATAGCTAGTACATCACCTTTTTGTCTTTCGCATTCCACTCTTTCCATTCTTTTAACTCATCTGCAGTCGAAGGGATACCCAGCTCTGGCTCCTTTTCTTCACCTGAAACAAACTCATAGAGGCCCTTTCCAATGAGGAAGTTCGTCACATGGAACTTCCATGAAGGGTAGTTGTTCTTGTCGAGCTTCTCAATAATGGGATTTCCACTGTTTTCTGCCATTATCACAAACAAGGATACAACACAACAAGCTAGTCTTCTGCAATCTTTCACAACACGTGCACAACACTACAGCACAACACGTGCACAACACTATAGCAAGCAACCTTTTTCACTGATTGCTCAATAGTACATGTAATCTGCAACCTGTTTGTAGATAAACCTTATGTTTGTTTCCTGCAAACACCTCAAAAATTACAGATTCACAATCTGTAACATGTGCATCCACTTTCGGTCAATACAGCCGAAATCACAGTGTACCTTGAAACTGTTGTTCGCAACCTTGCGGCTCTAAAACGTGGCCTCAAACGCCCAAAATAACTGCGGAAAAGTCCTAAAGGGCTCATTTGCAGAATATAGAGTGATCTAATTGCCCACCAATTCTCACAACAATCTGAGATTTTTGCTCGACCCTGCTTCCGGTGCCTCCACAGGCACTATCCAAGAGAGAGAGTGAAAGAATGGGAGAGCTTCTTACTCGTTGCTTACTTGCTCGAACCTTGCTTCTTCTCCTTCACTTTAGCATTCGAAATCAGCCTCTCTCAGTGACACGACTCTGATACCATGTCAATAATCACATGGTGGGGAGACTTGCTTGAGTTGCTGCATAAAGCACATACTGTATACACAAGAGGACGCTCACTCAAGAACACAAGAAGAGAGATGGAGTCCAAAACGTTTTCTTGTTGGTTTCTTCTTCTTCCACACACACTATACAATGTACACAAAGTATAGATAAGATACAACATAAAGGAAAGTGGCCTACTAAGTCAAACAATGCATAACCGACTATACTAATAGACTGGCGCTATGTCTTTGCCAGCTGTAGGTAGGTGTAACAAACTAAATATAATAAGTATAAGTCAGTAGCCATGTGAGTATCATAATGACCACCAACGTGCTAACTGTAGACATGCGGACCCATCTAGCAAGGCGGTCCATCATCAATGTCTGCACGTGTTGAGCTTGCCATCTCAACACTATAACAGCACTATGAGTTGTTTTGTCAGCCCCCACAAAGCATATGACCAGCCCATAAGCTTTCATGAAATTCTTGCATAACAGTTACTTGTGAAGCTCTATCACCCAAAACTTGCAATGGCATACCCTATTTCTTTTTAACATGTTTCCATAAGTATCCATCTTTTAAGAAAAATCCATAGGCTTTCCTCTTGATCTCCTTAAACTCCTCATCTGACCATTCATCTCTCTTTGTTAATGTACTGAGATATTGACCAATTCTCAGCCACTCTCCTGTATATTTGTCTTCCAGAAACACTTCTACACAAGATGCAAAACATCTAAAGTGTCTTCTCTTTGTTGTCCAAGCTTATGTTATTAATGCTGTAGCAACACCTTGCATTGCTAAATTCACTCTTGCAACATCATTTTCAGCCATAAGAAAGTCATCTTCTTCCTCCTCATCCATCATCCCATCTTCATTCTCATAGCGTGCTCGAGATAACATATCTGCCACCACTAGGTTACCTCTTCCTGCATATGTTGAAGTTCAGGGTTCAAAGATTTGATGTATGCAATCCACCGGAGCATAGCAATGTCCAGAGTAGCACAACTAGTAATCATACCCAATATCGACAAACAATCGGTCTCAATGACTACATGAGCACCCATAAAATACTCCTTATCACATTTAAGGCATTAGGGGAGTTTTGAGGTCTTGAAAATGCCTTTTAGGATGTGGAGAGAGAGTGCTCTAGACCAATAGGAGCAAATCCTCTGTAACGGAACTTCTATTTTTAAAAAATAAAAAATCATTTTAAAAAATATATAAATATAATAATATTACAATTTTATATTTTTATTATCTATTTTTAGTCTCTTATATTCGTGATTATGACATCTTTTACATTAATAGCATAGAGTCTTGGCTACTTTTATTTAATGATATATCTAGATTAATGATAATGACTGATATAATCTAAATTCAAATTAGTGAAAAGCATGGCACTCAGTTTTTTTCCTCCTTTCTTTTATTCCTCTATTGTTTTTCCCTCCATTGTGGTAGCCTGGTCCTCTCTCTCTCTCTCTCTCTCTCTCTCTCTCTCTCTCTCTCTCTCTCTCTCTCTCTCTCTCTCTCTCTCTTTGTGTATCTCTCTCTTCTACCATGGATACAGAAATTTGACCTTCAACAAGGTGTCCAAGCTTCCAAATTACATCCATATCAGTGTTTAACTCATTCCAAACTAATGAAAGATTGATTCCTACTATCATTAGCAAAGGTAGTTGGATAACCATGCAACAAGCAAAACGTGGAAAAAGGCAAAGACATGAGAGCTCGTTTATCTCTGCTTGAAAGGATAGAATCCGAGATTTTAAACTTGGAGAAAATAAGAATAGCATCAAAGAGGTACTAGTGCAACATGTGTTCATGCATAGAGAGCTGTGTTTGGAACTTGGATCTTCAAAGCTTCCAATGCATAGACCAAATTGTAAGAATTCGATTCTTAAAAATTTTCCTTTCTTAAATATGGTTTAGGTTTTTTCATTATAATATTTGTTTGTCTTGTAGATGTCTATCCCTCTAATCTTGAGGAATGGCAACCAGTGGAGTCTATTGTTGATGTTATTGATTTTATACATGGTTCAATTGGAGAAGAAATGTATAGCGGAAAAAAGAAGACAGAGCTTGTAGAGAATGAAATATTCTTTTATGACCATTCTTATGTTATTCCTATGCGGCGTTGCCAATGGGGATCAATAAACCTCCTTCCTTTGCTAGATTTTTCAAGCTTTGAGTGGCCTTTGCCAAGTCCAGCTACTAGTGAGGGCTATAGATGTAAGATATTTTTTGAGATCCAGAAAGCATTAAAATCTCATATCTCAAGTAAGCTAAGCAAAGTTACTTTGTTTATGCCTATTAATATATTTATTGATTTCTTCTCTAATATAGAGATAAAAAGAACAAAAACCATGCTTTCAGTGAAGAGACTAACATATGATCATGTCATACAATTTGTTGATGAAGGATGGGATACAAGGATAGAAGGAAAAATTATATGTAAGATAGATCAAGACTCTATAGCTTGTAAATATATTATTGCTACTCAAAATTTTATCCTTAGCTTTTACTGTAGTCGATGGCATTTTGTTGGTAGTAGTTTAGTTGCTTTAGAACATAATCTTGATGATTTCAGCAAAGATCCTATAGTGGATCTTGATATTTGGTTCAACGAGGATATTATTGCAATCTTAAAGATCAGAAAATCATGTATGCTACATCAAGTGAGGATGGATTTACAAAATGAAGACATTGAACTACCATGCTCTTTTGTATTCCAACTTGACAAGAAACGAGTAAGTTTTCACATCATATTATATCTACTTAGATGTATATCAAGATCTCACTTCCTAACTAACAAACATTTGTAATTTATTTTTTGTAGATATTGAAAAGGAGAGAAAATAATATACACTACAAGGACATTCAAGAAAATATATCTTTACTGTCAATATAAAATATATGTACAAATTTTGTAGCAGATGTCTATCTGCCATCTCTATGAGATATACAAGGGTTGAAGGGCAAATTTCTATATATGAAGGCTTACAAGGCGATATGGCAAAGCTATTTCTTTTTTCGAGAACTGCCCTTTCTAGGAGTCCTTTTGCCTTTCTTTGATGCCTTGGGTATAGGATGTGTGGGTAAAGGTGTTGAAGATGTGGCTTCACCTTCCGTGGTTATAGGCACCGCATCTCCTTCATCATGTAAATCCCCACCAATCTCTATTGTTGGTTCTATACAATTGACCATTATATACTTCAAGAGCTTTGCTCTGACATACCAAACATGCTCAGATGTATAGCAAACCTTCGAAAACTATCACACATTTATAAGAAAAAGAGTTTTAGTTCACTATTGTTCTTACAATAGACTATATTTTTATCATAAATGGACTATTGCAATGAATATCTATCTTAAAGTTTAGCATCTTTCATATTACCTTTACATGTTTATCATCATTAAGATAAACAAAGTTAACCATTCTTCTAGCATTTGCAATCACCCTCCAGCCCAAGAATGGCTATCATCCTGATGAGGACACTGCAACCACCAACACAAAGTAAAACTATGAAATTTACGGATAGTAGTTCATAGAATAAACTTATGTTTCAATTATTTTAATCAATAACTTACCGCAACTTATCTATATTGCATTGTTGCAAGCAAATTAGATGGCATAGGGGGCCTTTTCTCTAGCTCTTCAATTAATCTTTTTGCACCTGTATATATAAAATATATTGAAATTTAGAGTACTTACAAAAAAAAGAATTGAAATATCAAGGAGCCCTTGGATAATATAACTTACAATTTAGCATTTCCATGGTTTCCTTTCATAGAGTTGATTAAAAAACATTGCTTATCCACATAGTCTATTACAATCAAGCTCTAATGAGAACTAAAAGCTCATATCTCAACAAATTAGTAGGATAAAATCTCAAAAACTCTAATAGAATATTGAATCAGTTACTTTTCATTATATGGAATTATAAGGAGCTCCAAAGTATCGAAGTCAATCAGATTGAACCACTGCTCAACAAAACTTGTATCAAGCTCGTTCCTCATAAAGTATGAGATAGATGGATCACAAACCTCAATTTTTTGTTGCATATTCAAAGGAAACTCATGCATTACACACCTAGAAAAGGCATAGAAATAGTGAGTATAAACAAAAAAAGTCTTATTGTTAAAAAAATATCAAAAAGTAGAAGTAATTATGGGTGGATATATCTTAGGCTAGCAAGAATAATACTATCATTTATTTCTCTTCTTTTATCCTTAAGAATCTGAACACATGCAGCATTAATTGAGATAATCACAGCTCTTTTGCTTAAGTCACCAGGTAAGAAACAAAACACATTGAATCCTTTTAGATTAGCTGCTTCAAGAAGGGTGGCTAGCTCACTTTCAAAGGGCTCTAGTTGCTCTGCTTCCCTTTCTTCAGCCCTTTTCCTCCTATACTCTCTCCATTTATTTGCATGTTCCTCTTTAGCTTTCTCCTCTTTTTCATGTTGCCTTGTATCCCTCTCATGGGTGACATCCTCAACCTTGGGACCAGAATCATCTTTCTTTCTCCTAGCTGGGGGCACATTAAGGATATTAAATGTCTTCTCATTAGTGAGGGGAACTAGCTCAAGGACCTTTGAAAATCTATATCTTAGCCTCCTAAGAATTACCATGTCCTTGTCCATGAATGTGAGCCTATGAGCATGAGCAGCACAAATATAGGAATCTTGAAAAAACTTAACTAAAAAATCCTGTGTGGCTTCATGTATACAATTAAGAGCTGTTCTTGTCCATCTGGAACTATCCAAACTATATTTGTCACAAATCTCCCTAACAGGCCTTTGAAAAGACAGCTTTGGAATTGCATTGTTTAGAGCCTTTATTGCCTTCCTAATCTCCCTTAGGCACCTGACATTTTGAGAAAACTTTCTCTTTGGCTTTGACTTTCTAGAGAGCTTCTAAGGCTTTGAAGATTGATGAATCTTTGATGCTAAACCCCTAGGATCAATCTTCTCCTTCCTTGATATTGCTTTAGTCCTAGCCATCTACCAAAAAAAGACATATTACTTCTTGTCTAGTGAAACGCGAGTTTAAGAAGAGAGACCTTCTTGCATCATATTATTATCGTGTTTCACAAGACAATACATAAATAGCAAAACAATCAACAAAACTAAGGAAAACAAAATATTAACCTAAGGAATACTATAACAATTACCTACAATCTCTACACCATTAAAGCCATAGAAGCAATGTTATAAAACATTAAGGGAAAGATAATTCTTTATATTACCACCAGGTTATATCATAGACATGAACTTTTCAAATGCAAGTCAAAGGAAATGTGCAGAAAACCATACCTTGTTTTGCGCTTTGTTGAAAAAAGTCCATTCAAAACCAATTTTGTGAATAAACCCAGTGAAACGCGAATATGTTCTTCAGAACCATAGCTCGAAGACCCTGATCGCATTTCACACGACAATGTTATGCTGGTACAAAAAAAACAAGTATAAAAGTGATAACTACCTATAAGATCCATACTATCAAAACCCTAGAAGCAATGTCATAATACATGAAAAGAAAGATACTTTTTCACACTGGTATCAGCTTACCTTACAGACATGGATTTTGAAGCGCGAATCAAAGCCAAATTTTAAAAAAATTCCCTGTGAAACGCAAAAATGTGTTGCATGACCACGAAAATGTGAAACAAATTTGGCTGTTGTTTCCCTTTATTGGGAGAATTTTCTAAAAATTGATGATACATGCATTAATTGGCGGTGTGTTAAGTGGAACACATGCGCACGTATTCTGAGATATTTCATGCAGTGTGTTAAGTGAAACACGTGCGCATGTATTCTGAGATATTTCATGCGTGCGGAAATATTGGAAATTTCCTCGAAATTTGCGGTCGCCTTTATTTTACCATCATTACATTAACTTTTTTGTTGGAACTATCAACACACGTTTGAAAATTAATCAAACTCTAAACATACAATATTAATATAAAAGCTTTTCGAAATCATCTTCTCCGATATTGTCTTTCTTTCTCCCAAAATTTTGCTTCAATTTGTCTTCAAGGTCCTTGCTTCCTGTTTGAAGAGCACTTCAACAATTTCTGATAGGTAACAAAATTTTGTTATTACAAGTATCTTTAAAAAAATCATTGATTAGTATAGAAAGAACTTTTAACAACACTTGAAAAATCACAGATATCATGTTTTTTGCGTCTTTCAAAAGGAGCATGGCACTTTCAGAAAGGATTTTATCACAAATTTTTGTGTTTTAATAGAAGTAAATCATAGTTTATCTTTCTCTTCTTGTTATGAATCTATTGACCAATGAAACACAAAATAATGTCTCTGGTTAGTGATGTCTTCCTAACTGTCGCGTTTCACCGATCAAATGTTGAAATAACACTTGTTTTCAAGTAGTGTCCTGTGAAACACGAGTTCTTCACCGGCTTTGGCCTCTGGACACCTGTTTTCGCATTTCACTGGTCACATAAAAAAATTTCTCATTTTTCGATCTTTTGTCTTGTAAAACGCGATTTTGAGGCCTCTTTCCATGGTTCTATCGTGTTTGATTGGACATTGTTGCCATTCTGATTTGTTTGTAGGGAAAAATCTTTTGTTGGTCAAGATGACAAAGAGAAAGCTATCTTTGGAAGGAATGGATGAGGAGGAGCTAATGGAGACTTTTGATGATAGGCTCTTTGATTTCTTACACATAACTGGAAATTCTTCCAAGTTTAGCTATATCAGGGAAATTTTCAATGTTCCTTTTGATTTGAAAGAGTTATTGGAGGATCTTGAAGATAAACTTAAGGAGAACATATATTTTATGATAGACATGTGCAAGGTTTAGAAGTCAATGGATTTGTTCATTATAGTGATGTCATGGGAGCCACCAGTACTGCTAGGTAGGTTCAACCTCATTGATGAGGAATTCAGGAAGAGAGAAACATGTTGCCCTTTCCACAGGTATCAACACCAATGCCTTCTGATCCACAAGAATGTTGGATTTATTGTGTATCTTCAGTACATGGAAAATTCTTCTCCAGATATAGCCCAACAGAGAAAGCTAGAGGATATTGCAAGTATGGATAAGGAGGTCGAAGAGGAGGAGATGTTCCAAGAAGATACTGAGAATCAACTTGTCCAAGGTTTTGATGTAGGTTTGTTTAAGAGTGACAATATCACAATGGTGGAAGAAAAGGAGATCGAGCCAAGTGCACAGGTTGATGAAGAAGGTCCTCTTGCATGTGTTCCAACATTTCCCACTTATCTTATCAACAAGAAGAGATATGTGTTGTGATCCGAGAAAATCACAAAAAAATATTTGTCTAATACTTTGTTGATTATTTGTACATTTGGAGCTTTGAAATAAAGAAGAGGGTGGGAACAATCTCTTGGGAAATCCAAGAAATCACTGGATGAAAATATTTCATGGACCGGTTTACCAAGGGGGGGTGAAGAGTAAAGATCAATGGAGGAAGGTGAAGGAAAAATGTAAAATGTGAAAAGAAAAGATATGAAATAGATTTGGAGCCATCCAAAGGGCATGTGAGGCTCATAATGTCATGACTTTGGAGTCTTATGACAATTCAACCAAATGGGACCCTTCTTGGAAGCATTAGTGGAAGGAAAATCAGGCACATGATTTTGTAAGATTTTTTAAAAATATTTCCACTCCGATCCAAAATAACTTTTCAACATAAAAGTTGGAGCGCGTGAGCTGAAGTTTTAGCTGGTATTTTTTTATAATTTTTTGGAGCTACGAGTCGGGAGATATGGCCAAAATGGTGGATGCCAACTTTTTCCAACTGCAGTGGAGACCACCTCCCAATTTTATACACATCCATACTTTCTTCCCCACACTTAACACTTCCATAAAACATCATTCATTAGATCCCCAACCCTTTCCCCTCTCTTCTCCTCTCTCTCAAGCTAATAAACCATTAGAATTCCCCTCCTAAATCACCCTCAAATCATCCTTAATTGTAGTAGTAATGTATGAACTCTCATTACTCTCTCTCTATTATTGCTAGATATGATCTTATTTTATGAAGATTCTCTATATTTTTTTATAGGAGAGCTCTTGGACTCAAGCTATGGGGGGGAGAATGGAGACAACTCACCTATGATGGAGCTTGATTAAGTACAAATTGGTCAACAAAACATCTAGATGGAGCTTCCACATTGGTGGAACCGCCTTAATGCAGCTTTGGTGGTGTTAATTCCTATTACATCTTAACCTCCTCCCTAAACACCCTCAAGGCCTATATAAAGAGGCCTTCTCCTTTGTAATTTGTAAGAAGAAGAGAGAGAGCTCTTGCCTCCCTCAGCCCTATTGAGCCTTCCCCATTCTCCCTCATGAGCTTATGAAATTCATTCTCTTACTATAGCTTATGTATGCTCTACAATGTAATAAGCCCATGATATTGGTGTCCATATTGTGTATATTGGTTATGTCCCGAGGGTTCTCCATCTCTTAAGTCTATTGATTCATTTATTTTTTTGTAGTTCTCTCTCTCTCACTCACTCTCTCTCTCTCCCTCTCTTAGTTTTCATCTCTTCTCCCTCACAATCTCCTCTCCCTCTTATATAGCGTCCTAGTCCGCTCTTCCATGACTAGGTGGTGCCCTTACCTCATTCACTTTGTGGCAGAAGGGAGTTTGGCATAGTATAGAGGCTGCCATACCGAATTTCCTTCGTCATGTTACTAAATGATATTCAACATCTTTTTTATCTTAGAGAAGATTATTTCTTAGTAATCCTTGCAGGTTGGGGTCAAAATGACATGAATTTTATAGGTTATGAACAAGAACCACTAGCAAGTCTTGATGTTGAGGGAGAGAATTTCCAAGATAGCTCTATAGCCTTACATACATGTATTAATCAGATTGTAGAATACGAAAAGGAGGGGCTACCTACAGAAGAAGAGTTCTTGCATGTCCAAAAGAGACTTCGTATTGATGATATAGGGTATGAAGAGAGATTGAAGTCTGCATCAAATGAGAAACCCAAGAGTTTAATAAATCTTTATGATGATAGTCTTCTTGAAGAAGACGAACACCCTAAGGTATGAAATATAATTCAAAGTTACCCATTGAGTTTATGTTAGACTTTATTATGCATTATAGATAAATATCTTATATCTTATACTGTTGTGGTTTGTTGTGTAGATTGAGATTGAAGATCTGGATAACTTTCTTGGAAGGGCCAAGGGCTCTAGGCCAATGAAGCTTGGGAAAAATCAAAGCCTTGGCCATTATATTGGAAACTTAAACAATCAAATGTTTGTAATATATCATAGTAGATTGTCAAGCTCTCCAATTCTACCAATGATGGCTTTGAGAGCTATCTCAAAGGTAATTGGATCTCAAGTTTTCAGCAGAGGTTTGGACAAGATCATTTTAGTGGAGAAGGAAGAAGCCATAAGAGTTTTTCGCTTCATGCCTGGATACAGTGGATCTAGAGTTGGATATTTGGGAGTTCTTGGCTCCTATTTGCTCTCTTATGTAGGAGATAGTAAGAATTTGAAGCTTCTTCCAGGCTATCGAAAACTGGAGTTTTTGAAATACAGAGGTCTTATTGAGTGGGATGAAACAAAAGATTCCTCTAGAGGCCCTGTCGAGCTACCTGAAACCAAGGACTCCTCTGAAGGCCCTGTTGAGGTGCCTGAAACTAAGGACTCCTCTAGAGGCCCTGTCAAGGTGCTTGAAACTAAGGACTCTTCTGCAACACAATCAGACTAGAAGATGCCAAAGATCAAGGGTTTCTTGAAACCCATATTTTCCCAACTCTTTGTTTGGTTTGTAACCATTCTGTAAATCTTTGCTTTGCGCAAGAATTTAAATATCTATATTTTCTTCTTTGGGTAACAATTTGTATAGTCCTTGCTAAAGATGATGTATTGCTTGATGTGGTTGTATCTTTAAGCTTGAATTTATGCCAGATTTGTCGATAGAACCATTGAAAGACCTCTAATAAACTGTTGGCTTTGTGTCTTCCACCTCCATGTCTTGTGTGTCTGAAATATTTTGTTCTTGCTTGATAATGTGATTTTTCCATACCTTGGGTTGACCAGATAGATAGAGATCCATATTGTTTAATAAAGTATGGAGCATGGTTGTATAAAGTATGTTGCATAGTCAACAAATAAAGAAATTTATTAAAAAACATTATATGAGTTCGACAATGAAGAAACAGACATATACAAACTTCTTACCATATAGTGAGTAAAGTGTTGATCACCCCAAGCTTCTGTCATCGCCTTTTTGAAAAGATTCAATTGGTTTTTAAAGTTTTTGAGATCATCATCATTCCATTCAGTCTTATCACAATAAAAAAAACACTTTGTCTAGTGTTTCCAAAACTTTAGCTTTTCTATTCCGAGCTTGTCCATTATCAGTGTGATCCTTAACTGCATTATGTAGGGATTTCCACTGATTAAATTTAATAGTTGAGCCACCATTTCTCGAGTTTATCTTGCCAAGTCTCCCATGAAAGCCTAGAAACCTTCTAGCCTTCACTCCACCAATAGATGGTTTTTTTGGGACACAATTACCATCCTTAGACATCTGAAGATCTGGTTCAATAACAACATTGCCACCATGCAAACCAATTGTAGAGAGAACTTTTTCAACCTTTGTTATAACTCTATTCTAGTTGATAATGGCTTCAGCTTCCATGCAAATCCTATATAGAGATGAACAAGCTTTTCAATTATCCTGCAAAGTGCATGAAGTGTACAAATATGGGCATTCGCTAAAGGAATGTCCAAGTCTGGTTTAAACTATGGATCCTTATTGTGCCTAGAGGGAGCTCTATTCCAATTGCTTGAGTTTAACTCTACAGCTGGCGACATGCAGTATAGGCAAGGAGATCTGGAGTTGGCTCCCTTTGATACATTATACATGCATTTGAGTGTCTTTAGGTCACCAGCTATGTCCCACTCAATCCTGTAGTTTCCAAATCCTTCAATAAATAGCTCTTCTCCTGCTTGTTGCCTTTGAATAACATTAGGTATTGATGTTTGATGAAAAACCCAATATAATATATCAAAATTCTCAGTATCTACCTCAAATGCTCCTAGCTACCAGATGTTATATTCAGATTGAACACTAAATGATGTTGAGTGATTGCAATGACCTGACAAAAGTGCTTTATTCATCAAGGTGATAGAGATTCTCTCCAATTTTTTACATTTCAGAATCTCACTTTCATAAAGTTTAATCACAAATCTAGCCACTCCTTGTGCCTCTACTACTGACAAGTCATAAAATTTGATCATTAAGCATTCTAGGGTGGGCAAGTCAAGGAAAATATTGTTAAATTCATTGAATGTAACCTCATTTTTCTTGCCCTTGAAGGCAGCCTTGATATGAAAAGGCTCACCTAGAATCCCCATCACTTTGTTATTAACTCTCTGTCTGATAGTCCTAACCACAAATGGCTTCGGAAGTATGCGATTGCGTACTTGTCCTTGCTTCATATTTGATTGTAAAAGCTAGAAAAGTTGCATATAAGCATCTCGACTGATACCAATACTATCCAGTGTCTTCTGTACTAACTCAGAATCCAAAGAATGATCCTTTACAAATGACTCCAAGCATTGTTTCTTTGCCTTTTTAAAATTCTTTTTCTCCAAAATATCCTTTGAATCTACTGAAGGAAGAAGATGATAATAAAATTGAGTTGCTTTTAAAGGATCTCTTTCACTTGCATTTGGTTGTAGAAGAGATCTAAGAAAATTTAACATAAAAAATCAATACAAGTAATTAAATAAAGCCATATTTAAGATTTTCAAAGTGAAAAATTTTATACTTTGTTGCTTGGATTCTTTTACCACAGCCTCCTCCTCCTCGTTTGAGATTCTCAATATTTTTAAGAGCTCTTTGTCGATTTCGAAAGCCTAATAAAGTTTGCTTTCGTTGATAAGCTTTGATATGCTTTTCCAATGAATGAATTTTTTGTTGACAATCCTCTAGCTTCTGCAATAAGTCTATATTGTGTTCCATCAAAAGATGATTCTCTAGTCCAAGCATATCCTTTTTTGCAACAAGGTTAAGTGTATAACCTAAAAATCCATTGTAGCCATCACCAATAAATATCATTAATGATGAGCTATTATAGAAAGGAGGAGTGCTATTTCTGCTAGGATCTTTGGGATATAGCTTTCCATCTAACCAAAGATCAATATTTTTCTTTCCTTCAAACCTCAGTATATGTTTCATAGACTCTGTAACCGTGATATATTTTGTTCTCTTTCTTATTGGTTCATACTCACTATCCAACTCAATATGAAGATGATAGAGAGGTCTTTTATGAGAGCTACAGAGATCATTGGATGGTTGATCCATAGCTGAGTTACAGAGATCATTGGGTGATTGATCCATAGCTAAGGATATGATTAGAAGCAAGAACGAGAACAAAGAAGAGACTACTAAAGGAGGAGAAAAAAAGAAGAGGGAAATGATGGAGGGAGGCAATCGAGTATCCACCAAAATTCAAATTGAATATTAGTTTTCACTTTAATGAGGAGAGGTAAGATCTTCATTATGACAACCTTTGCCAACTTTATGGTAACCTAGATTTCCAGGTTTGATGTGACCACGAGAATATCACGACAATGACTTATTAATGAATTTTAATATTTTAACTTACCAAAATATAAACCTTTTAAAAATTCTATAAAATGATTTTATTTCTTAAATTTTTTTCTCTCTCTAGGATCTCTTATAGGGCATTTTTGAGACCTCAAAACTCCCCTAATGGCTGTCACAATTCTCCATAATTCTCTTTTAACCTGTGGATATCTTCTCTATCGTTCAGTCAATACTTTGGCACCAAAGTGAATTGCATATCTTTGCCCTTCCTCATCATCTTGCCCACTTTCCCATCCAATCCCGATTGGGCTTATATCAATAGCAATAATGATAGGCTTTCCATGTGAATAGTCAGCCTTTCTCAATGTAGGAGTAGATTTTAAGAGTTGCTTCAATTTCTTCATTGCTTTCTGATGCTTCCGTTGTAGAAGAGATCTAAGAAAAATTAACATAAAAAATCAATACAAGTAATTAAATAAAGCTATATTTAAGATTTTCAAAGTGAAAAAAATTATACTTTGTTGCTTGGATTCTTTTACCACAGCCTCCTCCTCCTCGTTTGAGATTCTCAATATTTTTAAGAGCTCTTTGTCGATTTCGAAGGCCTAATAAAGTTTACTTTCGTTGATAAGCTTTGATATGCTTTTCCAATGAATGAATTTTTTGTTGACAATCCTCTAGCTTCTGCAATAAGTCTATATTGTGTTTCATCAAAAGATGATTCTCTAGTCCAAGCATATCCTTTTTTGCAACAAGATTAAGTGTATAACCTAAAAATCCATTGTAGCCATCACCAATAAACATCATTAATGATGAGCTATTATAGAAAGGAGGAGTGCTATTTCTGCTAGGATCTTTGGGATATAGCTTTCCATCTAACCAAAGATCAATATTTTTCTTTCCTTCAAACCTCAGTATATGTTTCATAGACTCTGTAACCGTGATATATTTTGTTCTCTTTCTTATTGGTTCATACTCACTATCCAACTCAATATGAAGATGATAGAGAGGTCTTTTATGAGAGCTACAAAGATCATTGGATGATTGATCCATAGCTGAGTTACAGAGATCATTGGGTGATTGATCCATAGCTAAGGATATGATTAGAAGCAAGAACGAGAACAAAGAAGAGACTACTAAAGGAGGAGAAAAAAAGAAGAGGGAAATGATGGAGGGAGGCAATCGAGTATCCACCAAAATTCAAATTGAATATTAGTTTTCACTTTAATGAGGAGAGGTAAGATCTTCATTATGACAACCTTTGCCAACTTTATGGTAACCTAGATTTCCAGGTTTGATGTGACCACGAGAATATCACGACAATGACTTATTAATGAATTTTAATATTTTAACTTACCAAAATATAAACCTTTTAAAAATTCTATAAAATGATTTTATTTCTTAAATTTTTTTCTCTCTCTAGGATCTCTTATAGGGCATTTTTGAGACCTCAAAACTCCCCTAATGGCTGTCACAATTCTCCATAATTCTCTTTTAACCTGTGAATATCTTCTCTATCGTTCAGTCAATACTTTGGCACCAAAGTGAATTGCATATCTTTGCCCTTCCTCATCATCTTGCCCACTTTCCCATCCAATCCCGATTGGGCTTATATCAATAGCAATAATGATAGGCTTTCCATGTGAATAGTCAGCCTTTCTCAATGTAGGAGTAGATTTTAAGAGTTGCTTCAATTTCTTCATTGCTTTCTGATGCTTCCTTTCCCAATGAAAATTTTGACATTTCCTTAGAAGCTGATAAAGAGCATCGGCTACATGTTCAAAGTGAGGAATCCATATCAAATAGAACACACATGCACCCAAGAAACTATGCACCTATGATACATTCGTGCATATATCTCGCATTCTATCAATCCCATCTATTTTTGCTAGTGATGGCCTTCGCCCATAAGGCCCACACATATGCCCAATAATCAAAACCTCTTCAACTCCAAAGACAGACTTTTGTCCAGAAATAGTTAAATGCACCTCTTCTAGACGTGTCAAAATCCTCTCACAATCCACAATATGGTCTGCAACAAACTGTCTGCATCCATGAACATCCATCTCTTCATTCTTTTCATCCACTACACACCCTTTGATTGGAACATCATCCAAGAAGGGCATAGTCAATTGTGGTATAAAATCCCTGAGTACCCTATTCATAGCATTTGTCATGTGTGCCACTGAATTTGTTGCACCCTACGGGAGAGTACACATCCGTATTAACCCCAAGGGAGTCTTCATGGTTGTGATATCCTTGCTTTCAATTGCAAGCTGAAACTGATCATAACCCAAGTAAAGATCACCCAAAGAATAGATCGCTTTGCCTACAAAAGCCTCTGCAAATTCATCAACCATAGGACCTGCATCCACATTTCTTATGGTCACTTTATTGACCGGTTGCATGTCTTGAATAAATCTCAAAGCCCCATTCTTTTTGGGCATAGTAACCCAACGATTTGAGTATGGGTCTAAAGAAGGCTCCAAGATCTTCATGAGAATCTTTTCATTTAGCAAATCCATCAACTTTGGCAAGTAAGCTTTAGGCACTGGAATAGGCCTCAAGTTCCATAGTACATGTGGCACAGTAAATATGACCATAGGCGAGACAACATTTGGATCCACACAACCTATTTCACTTGGTTGAAATGCAAATGCCTTCCCATGTCTAGCCAACATCCGCATAAAACAATCTCTCTCAGTAGGCAAAAGAAACCCTTTTGCATTAACTTTCAATTCCTGTAATGTTTCAGATGTAAACTGATGACCTATATCTTTAGGATCCTGTAAGCTTGGCTGCCTTGACACTTTTTCATACATATCCTCACTCTCTAGTGGAAGTGGCAAAGCAATTGGTTTCACTTTTTGTCAACTGTCTTATACTTTGTCTCCACAAGTGCTTTAGCCCATTGTAATCCTTCCTGCTAAGCAAACAATGCTATAACATTATACATATCCAAAGAACATACTGACAACACTCTGTTTTCAGCCTCATTTTCTTCATGTATAGTTGCTAAAATTTCAGCCATAGTGTCAGTAATGTTCAGCCCATAAAAGATGTCTGAAATGCCATCATTTTCAGCTAATAGCCCCAATGCTCTCCGTTTTTTAATAGCCCGTTTTATAGATATGCGTTCAGCCCTGCACATAGCTTCCATAGGCTTAAACCAACATGAATTATTTGCTATAAACTGAGAATTACCAATAGTAAATACATGGTTCATTATAGCAGTGCTTAATGAAAATCCGGGTCTTTGAATTTCCTTGCATTTGGAACCAAAGGAGACTTTCGAAGCGTATCACGATTTCTAGGATGATTAACACAAACAGTAAGAAATTGGACTGCTTTTCTCCTATCCTTGATTCTGACTCTTGCACAAGCAGAACTGTCATCAAGCACCTTTGTTTCCATACGCACACCTGTAATATAGGGCTATCCCAAAATCACTGCATATGAGGAATTATCTTGCACAAAGAAGTGTTGCTCTTCTTGTACATCACCAATCGTTACTTTTACATTAGGACATGCAGCATAGAGCTCCCCTGAAGAATTATTTGCAGCCCTCATATGCCAACCATGATAAGTGTCCATAGGCCATGCACCATTTTCATACAATCCATGCTCAATGACATTTATCTCAGACCCATGGTCAAGTAAAGCAACACAAGGAGTTTCACATTCCCCTATTTTCACTACCATTTTAGTGGTAGCTCTAGCCCAATGATTTCCTATTTGGTGACTTTGAGGAATAAATCCTAGAGTCTCTTCTCCATATTGTTGCATTTGCCTTACTCCACCATGCATATTGCTACAAGACAATGCATTTTCAGCCACCTTCTTCTTGTTTCCACATGTTATCCATTGATTAGTAGCATCCTGCATAGACAATCCTATACTTACTTCATGCTCATATTCAACCTGCATACCCAACAAACCAGTTTCCTCTTCAAATTGCAGCAATGCACTAGTGGTATCACCAAGAAACTGACGCTTCCTTTTAATTATGTCAATGATCTCATCATGAAATTCTCGCTTGGCAATGCCAAGCACCTCTCCCAAGGTAAATTCCACCCGACTATTTAAGATCCATTCTTCAACAACCTTCTTAAGATCTGTGGCTATCTCAATGTCAAATTGCAACTTATATCCTGGCTACTCGCCCTCTTGTTTGTTATCCTGCTTTTTCGCCTGACTGAACTCTTCCATAACATGCTTGGGAGGTGGCTGATTTGCAGCTTTAGGCTGATCCACACTTCTTCTTATCATTCTTTTAGATGTCCCTAAATATCTTCACCTACAAGTACATCCATGTTTTGTACCTTTGCTAAATATGCATATACTAAATATGCATCTACCGATGATTCCCAACCAATTATGTTGTAACATATCCACTTGTACCTTCAGGACACGTCTTAGCAGTCCATCGGAAAGGATGTTTAGAAAGCTCAGCCCGGCACTCTCATGGAATGTTACGGGGTTTATGATCTAGGGCTTTCCATGTCTGCCACATAGCGGAAGTATTCCGGTCGTTCCCACTTAGGATCGATCTGAATTAGGGTTTTCTTTCTTGGCCATTTCCTAACGGCAACTAACGTCGGACCCAAGCGAACTACTTTACGCAGAAACGCCAAGTCAGAAGCGGATTCATGCTGCACTTGGTTCAAGGAGAATGGGAAACGAGAGGGATGAAAAGCTCAACCTCTTTGCCATAAGGCATACTCCCATTCTGTTCCCCTAAAACAACGTAAATCGGGTTCAATCATAACTCTAGGTCAACACTTTTGTTGTTCAAGTTCTTTGATGATCTTCTTGCTGTCCATCCTGATTTGAGAAAAGTTCCTGGCCAACCAGGACCACCCATCCGTAGGACGGACCTATGGCCCATCCTCTGCACTTTCCTCGCGTTGTTTTAGTTATTTAATTACCTAACACATTAGTTGGACATGTAGCAATCAGCATCTTTAATTAGCCCGTTAGACACTGGTTCTTTCACGTAATCATATCACTTGACATAGAAAAATAATATCAGACAAGTTCCTTATTGACAGGTTATCATATTTATCTTTGAAATACAAAGAGTCCAGCCCGTAGGCTTATCTACAATCTGCTCGAAGCCTATCCAGCAATCCATAGGGATCACTAATCCAAGTTTCTGCCTGTAGACTAGTATGCGGGCCTCGAGATCCAATCCCGAGTCACGTTAGTCTCTTGTGCAGGGCCCGAAAGGCGAGGGATTTACTATCAGAGCCCCCCTAGCACCCAAGCGTCCTCTTGCTCCAAGTAGCGCTCAACAGAGAGACCTCTCGTGGCGGGTTCGGTCCACTTTCCCGGCGCGGTTAACAACCCCCTTGGTTAGGGTTAGGCAGGCAGTCGGGGGTAACTGAAGCTGCCTCTCCCTTCAGGACTTCAACCTGAAGTATAAATATCCATTTATCTTTTAATTCATTTATTTAAAAAAAACCAAACAGTGCTCTAAAATCTATAGCAAGCACAAACATTTCCATTGATCGTTTTTTGTTGGCAAACTGCTAAGGAATGAATCTTTCCTTTCGAATGCATCTAGCATTCGATCCGGGATGACTTGCAACTTGGTAAGATCCCCTATATATTGGGTTAGGGCGTACCCTATTAACCCAGCTTGGTCAAACCTTAAGTTCATTGGTTACTTCAGTTTATCGGCTGGTCTTTAGTTTCCAATCAATCTTCTTTACTCAAGAAAGACCACTAAATTAGGATGATTATTCATCCTCTTGCAAGATAACTTGCGTAGTGACTTGCCATCCTCGTTGCGAGAATCTGGCCATTCCCTTGTGATCCAATCACAAGATCATATGACTCCACACTTGTTGCACAAGTGTCGCATTGATGGAGTTACGAACAATATGTTCCTGATTACATTAGGCTAGCGTTGTTAGACCTAGGGTTTCCAAGTTCCGTCTTGTAAGATTCTTAGGGACAAAAACCCTAGCCCACTTTCAAAATATGTTTCACTGTCCCTACGTTTCGGTGAGAGTGGGCAAGTATTTAGGGTATAGGAGTTTCAAATTTAGCAATACGTAGCGATTAGGTTACGTATAAATTCCTAGTGAATTTATTGGAATTTAACCCATTCTAAATGAGTACTCCGCGGTTTTTAGGTTTATGCCAATTTGTTTAACTCTAGAAGATAGCTACGTTATCATTTCATAAACACATGACTCGTTGTCTACGCATAAATTGCTCTTTCAACCCTAACTTGTCGATTTAAGGTTAGGCATAGATTAGGTTAATTCCAACTAATCTTCCTATAACTTGCGAATAAAATTCATGCTAAACAAGAAATCTTTTTCTTGATAGTTTATGCAGTTGACAATGATAATTTTCCTAGAGTTATGCATCGTAAGAATCATTCCATGACTTGAACTTTTTATGATGATTCATTGCGAAGAGGATATGGGTTAATAGTGCAATATGCAGTTTATACTTCTAGGCTTAAACGAAGTATACTATTTTAATGGACAATAATCTAGTTTATAATTCATTTCAATGCATAAAGCTATTTGCTAGAAATGCATTTATGCTTCCTTTATTTTGCATGTTTTATTGAAAGTATTAATGACTAAGTTCCTTCTTCGTGAGCATTTAGGACAAAATTTATATCCTATTTCTAACAATTAACCTTGCATGATTGAATTATAACAATATCAAATAAAAATTAGGAAGGAAAACCTGGGCTTGGGGTGAGATATCCACGTGGATGCCAGGAGATGACCCTCCCGCAGCTGCGACTTGGACTTTCTTAGGAGGCATCACAATTGTAGTCTTTCGGGCGTGGAAGTAGCTTTACAATTCCTCTTTGGAATTCCACCGTTGCTCCCTTGCACCGTCCGTTGAAAGTAGTTTTAGAAGGCTCCCTCCTTGAAGTAGGGATTTCGAAAGGAGTGTTTCAAAATCTTTTGCGGATAAGACCCATTAAAGCCATGGGAGGGGCTTAATGGCCTTATAATGACTCGCACAAATAGGAAATAAATAAAGTGTGGAATCCCTTACGAGGGTTTTTGAGTGGGAAAGGGAGGTGTTAAAAGCCCTCAACACTCTCTTCTCTTTTACGAGTGGGGAAAAAGAACAAAGCTCCAAGGGTATTTTGCATGGGGTTTCAAGAGCACAAAGGAAGGGCTTAAGGGGGTTTTTATGATAGGGGGTTTCAATATGCCACAAGGTAAGGGAGATAAGGGAATTTAAACACATGGGTGAGGGGGTTTCAAGCCCAAAGGGAAGGGGCTTAAGGGTTAAAATACGGGGGTTCCAAAATGGCACAAGGGAAGGGGGCTAAAAGAAATTTTTAAAACATGGGGAGGGGGGGTTCCAACTACCATGGGAAAGGGGGCTTAAGGGGGTTAAAACACGGGGGAGGGTGAGTGGTTTTGAAGCCCAAGGAAAAGGGGGCTAAGAAGGCCTCCCCTTTGGAAGCTTCTAAGCTTCTAGAAGCTTATGTGGGGGGGATTAAGGCCGTCGTCAATCGACGGAAAATTCAGGTGGCAACGGTGGTTTGGCAGCCCTTGTCCATGCGGAGTGCTCCCTCAAGCCCTCTCTCTCTCTTACCCACTGCTCAAAGTGGTGTTGTGGTGGCCCTCTCGCTTTCCTTTCCTTTCGTCGCCTCTTGCAATAGCAGCTGCAGCCTCTCCACCTTCCTCTTTATCCCCTCACAGTAACAGTAGGCCGTCTCTTCTCCTTTTTTCTCCCTCACGGCGATCCCCCCCCCCCCCCCGTTTATATAGGTAAGGGGGAGGGACTCCTTCCTCCCCTACGTGTCTGCGCCATGGCGACTAGTGGTAGCAAGCTCCACCGAGGAGCTTTACCATGCATTCTATTCCCCTCCCCTTCCAGCACGACAGTCGGCTGGGGAGGGAATAAGGAAAAAAAATTTGCATTATCCTTAGGAAATTATTTAAAAAATGCTATATCATTATCCCCATTACTCAAAAGGGGGTTCATGCGATTTGCAATGTTTGATATATTACATTCTCTCCCCCTTAGAGGAATCAAGATGTCCTCATCTCGAGATAAACTGGGGATGTTGATGGTTGAGAGTGCCTTCATCTACCCAAGTGGCATCCTCTTTGGAATAATCTTTCAACTGGACGAGGCATTCTCTCAAGGTTCTGGATCTTAATTGTCTTTCCCTAACGTCTATGATCCTGTCAGGCCTTAGTTCAAGGACTCCTTGACTAGGCATTACAACTTGTTGGTCATCAAGTACATGGTTAGGATTAGGTACATACTTCTTCAATAGGCTGATATGGAATACATTGTGAACCTTTAGGATCTCAGGGAGTTGCAATCTATAAGCATTAGGTCCTAGGCATTTGAAGACCTTGTACGGTCCACAATACCTTGGACTTAGCTTCTTGTAATCTCCTAAGGATAGGGAACTCTTCTTAGGGCGTACGCGAATGATGACCATGTCTCCTTCTTTGAATATTCTATCTTGACGCTTCAAATCCGTGTATGCCTTCTGTCTATCCTTAGCAGCTTGGATGTCCTGTCTTATTGACTTTACTTGGTCATCCATCTCTTCCAACATTTTCCTTGAAGCTTCAACCCTTAAGGTTGGATCTGAGAAGTTTAGGGGACTTCGACAGTCATGACAATACAATGCTTGGAAAGGGGTCATCTGAATGCTTTGTTGGTAAGAAACATTGTAGGCAAATTCAACCAAAGGCAAGTATTAAATCCACCTCTTTGGCTCACGACAGCAGTATGCCCTAAGCATATCCTCCATGACTTGATTTACTCGTTTTGTTTGGCCATCCGTTTGGGGATGGTAAGTGGTGCTAAAATAGAGTTGAGTCCCAATAGCTTCAAAGATAACTCTCCACAAGTGTGACGTGAAGAGAGAATCACGATCACTAATGGTTCTTCTAGGTAAACCATGTAGCTTGAATATTTCCTTAATAAACAATCTTGCAATGTCTGAGGCTTTATAGTTTGTCTTTACTGGAATAAGATGTGCAACCTTAGTAAGCATGTCAACCACAACCATGATGGAGTTGTATCCTCCCTGGACTTGCGGTAGGCTTACAACAAAATCCATGCTGATGAATTTCCATTTCATTTGGGGAATGTCAAGCGGTTGCAGTTTCCCTGCGCTGAATCCATCCAAGAGGGAATACAACTCATGGCTTGCCATTATGTGCAACAATTGGTTTGTAAAAGGGATAGGGAAATGATCCTTCTTCATCTTTGAGTTTAGCTTTCGAAAGTCTATACATATTCAAAGTTTTCCATTTTTCTTAGGTACTATCACAATGGGCGAAACTCATTCACTGTTAGCCACGGGATAAATGAACTCGGCTTCAAGAAGTTTTAATCATTCATCCTTCACCAGAGCAGAATAATTAAGATTCATATGCCTTTGTCTTTGCCTTATAGGTTTGGCATTAGGCTCTAGGTCAATGTGATGTTGGCATACTATGGGATCAATCCCCTTTAGGTCTTTGTATGACCAAGCAAACACGTCTAAGTTATCCTTTAGTAGATCTCGCAGGACCACTAGTTCTTCTTCTGGAAGATTGAGACCCACTTTTAGGTGACGTTTAGTACCATCTAGGAACGTCACTTATCTTTCACCTTCCACTTCGCAGATAAATGTCCCATGGATTGCTTCTAGATAGAGGTTTGGCTCTTTCAAGGGAGTTGTGTCCTCGTCTGATGTTCCACTAGAACCAGTGTCCTCCTTCTAAACAGATGACTCAATTGTCTGTTGAGATTGCTGGAAGGGTATCAGAGCTTTGTTTGCTTCTATATGAGTGTCGATTTCTTCTAGACTTAGGGATTCATCTTCAAAGGATGCATCCAAGAATGTCACATACCATGAACCTTCTAGAAGCCGTGGCTCTAATGGCTCTGGCTTCTGTTGACAGGGGGCAACATCATCATCTTTTCTCCAAAATGAATGGTCAGGGTGACAAGAGCCACTAGTGAACTTAATTTTTATGCCTTTGATCCATTGCTTATGTAGATTCTGCATACTTTGTGGTCCATTGGTCAACCCAAATGGAACCATGGTCATTCCATCCAACACCCCGAGATCTTCGACCTTTGAGGTATCTGTAGGGACATCAACAAGATCGTCCGCTATCAGAGGAAATTCGTCATCTACACTTTCATATCCTAATACGTTTTCTTCGTCATCATTTTCATCCTCTTCCTCTAGAGGCTCTGTCTCTACTTCTGTAGAGGCTCTATAGGAGAAGAACAGATCCTCCACCTCTGTGCCTATTTCTGCTTCTGCTTCTGTCTTCGGCTCTATCTCTGCTACTATCTCTGCAACTGCCATATAACAGGGAGAACAATACATCCATGCTTCTATCTCACTATCAGAGGTGATTTCAGAAGTTAATTCGAGTTGAGGCAAGAGGTATTCTCCCATAGACAAAGACTTGGCTTCCTTTGGTAGTTGACTTATAGTGCCCCGACTGTTAGGGATTGTGCCTCTGTTTTCTTGGGAAATATCTATTTAATAGCCTCTTCGTCTCTTGATGTACCATCTGTTACCTCATTGGAGGAGTTAGTTATGACTTCGATGGATGTAGATCCATTATATTTTTGCGATCCATACAATTTCAACACCATTTTATTGGGTTCTCTGTCTAGGGTTAGGGTTCCTTTGAACAAGTCCGGTCCTGGCTCTTGCTTCAAAAGGCCAAGGTCTTCCCAACAGCAGAGGGTATGAAGTCCCATAAGAATTTGATGTAACCATCAAATATGTTTGTCGATAGTCTCTTCCTGCGAGGGTTGTTTTTACATATGGGAGAATGCCCAACAGTTTAATTCTACTTTGGTCTGCCAATCTGATAAGCCAATGCATAGATTGAATTCCTTGCAACCCTAAGTCCTTCATTGTCACATCCGTCATTATGTTTACTGATGAGCCTCCATCAATCAATGAATCTAAAATAAAGCATCCTTCTATCCATACACTAATCTTTGGGGTTCTAGGATCTAGGAAGGCGTTAGTAGCCACATCTACTTCCTTTACAGGCTCCGGGGCCCTATTGGTCTTGGTCACTGTTGAAGGAGCAATCCTTAATCCACGTCTCTGAGTCAAGATGCTTTTGAATTTCTTTTGGTAGCTGGGAGACAGCATCAGAAACTCTCGGAATGTTAAGTTTGGTATAAAAGTGTTTAGGTCTTTTACCAAGTCATATGCTTTAATAGGATCCATGGGCTTTTCCAGCCTGCTGGGGAATGGGGCTACACCCATTTTCATCTTTCCTTTTTCTTCTAGCAATGGTAGTATTGGCACTTCATTTGCTTCTGGAGGTGCTTCTGTATCGTCTATCTCCTAGACCTCTAGTCCTATTTCTGGGGCTATCTCTGTGACTCTCTACGGCACTACAGTGCTCTGTGATACGCTGTTATGTCCTGTATTGCTCTGTCCCTCTGTTGATAGGTTAAACTTCACAGTCTTGGCAAGAGAGTTGTTCTCTTTTTGGAAAATTGGTTCCTTCTTCTTGGCACATATTGGCTGCATAAGGGCTTGTAATCCACAGATCTTCTAGGGTTTGGACAATTTGGGGAGATATGACCATTTTCTCCACATCTCTAACATTCCACCTTGAATCTTTCACCACCGCCAAACTATCGTCCTCTGTAACTTTGAGAGGAAAACCTCCTTGGACTAAAATTAGGACCAAACTCCCCAGGCTTTGGTCCAATGTCCTGTGTTGTCATTTTGGATTCCAACAAGTTGAATCTTGCATTTTCATCTTTTTCTCTTCGTTCGTGCATCTCTTTCAGAGAGCAAATATCCTCTGTATGGTTCTTCTGCAAACAATAGGAACAAAAGGCTCCAGGAATGGTTGGCTTTCAAGTACATTCAGTGGCTAAATGTCCCGCTTGATGACACTTTCCGTACCATGTATTAGAACGCATCACATCTCTCCCAAATCCCACAGAGGGGTGGATATATTGGCGGTATTGACCTTCAGCGTCTCTAGCTACTCTGTAATCACATCCATAAGCTCTTTCTTGATACTTTCAACTGAGTTGGATAAGTAGTCCTTCAGATTTTCACCTCTTAAAGTACTTGTAGTAGAATTTTGGGAAGCTTTTGTAATTATTACATACATTGGTTGGGTTGATCTAGAGGGTCCTCTGTTCTGGTTCTAATTCAGAGCTCCTGTTGAGACTTGGGGTTTTTTATTCCAGTTGGTAGGGTTCCACTATTGTTGAGTTGCCATTGGAGGAACTATTTGAGGACACTGTTGTTGTAGTTGAACTATCATTTGAGGCATTGTCGTCTGTGGCAACCACAGTGGATTAGGTGCATTATACTGCGGCATTGTTTGCATCTAGGGATAGGGGTAGGGAGCTGTCCATGGGACTGCATTTGGTGGGTATACCATTCCTGGCATGGGAGGATGTAAGACTCCTCTTCTTGGAGTCATTGACAACCTTGCTTCAACTTCATCATACAATCTTGCACCTTCCACTGCAACTTGCAGATTGACTAGTCTTCTCAATTCCACGAACTTGCAAACTTCTAGTTGTAGGCCTTTGAGAAACACTCCTTTCTGGATACCTTCGTTCAAACGATGGTTAGTCCATCTCTTCAGAATGGATTCCATTTTCGAGACATAAGCTTCTACTCTTTCTCTAGAGGACTGACTTAGGTTCATGAACTCTTCTCGCATCCACTCTTCAAAACCTTCACGTTGAATTTAGTGAGGAAGGCCAACTTCAAGTCGTTCCATGTGCCAAAAGTTCCTACTGCTTGTCTCTCATACCATTGAAACGCCACGCCTTTGAAAGTAGCGGGGAATATCACTAACCAATGCTCAGAGGTTTTGGCATTGTTAGCCACACATGCTACCATAAATTCCGCTACATGAAGATCAAGGTATTCATTGTACTCTCCCTTAAAAATTGGCAATGGGACTACATTTGTTGGCTTGTCATCAATATTTCTAGGATGAATCTGACTAGGAAGGAGACCTTGAGTCGCCATGGGGACTTCTGTAAAGAGTGCTTTTAGGGCATCAAATGAGGCTTTTTCTATGAGCTCATTCTCAGCTTTGATTCTTGCCTTCTCTCTTCTCACATATCTTTGGACTCATTCTAATGCTTACCTCTTGATTGCATCATTCATCAGGGGCTTGGCTTCAACCAGTTGTTCAACACTCAATAGAATAGAATCAGAGAGGGCTTCAGTCTCAGGGGGATTCTCTGGCCAACATCTCTTCTACTTCCTTATTTTCAACATCTCTGAATTCGGCTTTCAAACACTACAAAGGGGGAGATATTCCGTTCTGAAAGTATCAAAACTCATTCTTCTTAGGATCATTGTTGTACCATCATTATAATGCTAGCTTCTAAGGGTTTCAACAGTGTATGTTGTGAAAAACACTCTGTCTACCAACTTCCAGTGGGTTGCTAATTGGACAAACAAAAGATTGTGTCAGTGCACCAAGCATCCCACGTATCTTGTTGTTGAGCATCCACGAACAAATTCCAACTTTTTTCTTTCTTGTTTTCGTGAGCCTCCAGTAACCACGACTCCTGAAGCTTCTTCATGATCTCCCACTTGATGATGTCTGAAAACTTCTCAATGAATATCAAACCTTCCATGGATGGTCATTCTCTCTGTTTCTGCTCTTCTGTTTGTTTCCAAACAATTTGCCACCCAGATGCAAGTTTTTGTTGCTTCAACAAGAAGAGGAAATAGTCCACCGCATAGAGCTTGTATCATGATGGTAATATGTTTCTGCCATTTTGGGATGAACTTCTTGTGAAAAGTGGCTTTGATAATGAGAATCTCCAACTCTTCAGTGGAAGAACGAACTTTGCAAACATCCATTGAATTCTTTTCTTCTTGGCAATGCCATTTCTTTCATTTTCAGCCTCTTCTGATACTTATTGATGGCAAGTTTCCCTAACTGCACACCAAAAAAATGGTGAAGCCCAATGAGGCACCAAAATATGCTCAGAAACCAGGCTGTATAGTGGCATCTACAATGCACAACCTTCAAAATCTATAGAAACTCTTATCTTCCACCCCAAATGAATACCCATATTCATCCATCAAGCACACAAAGGCTCTCCATCCTCACCATCTTCAAGCTCTCCCTCTTCCATTAGAACAAACAAGAATGCGCAAAGGGAAAGAGACAAGAAAGTTGTGCCCAAAGAGAGAGAGGGAGAAAGTCGTGGATTGGAAGAGATAAAAGGAGATGAGAGAGGAAGTTACAACTTCTCTCAACCACTTCTTTCTTTCCCACGACTCCTAAATCCTCCTTTTTCTTTATTGCCACATTAATATTTGTACATTGCTATGTTTCTAAGGTTCAATGACCTTTCCAAAAGTAAGAACACCTAGTCTTTTTCCTTTTCAACTTGCATAGCATGTGTCATAACTTTATAGTAATGAGTCATGCCAATTTTACATAATGGTGTTATGATAAGAGTATAAATATTACAAAGGAAATCGCCAAATGCTAGGGATATGTCGATGTAGTGTCCACTTTCATGCCTTCTTTTTGCACAAATCTTGGGTCTATCAGTGACAAGTTACAGCTCTCATAGCAACAATACATGCCAGTATACTTGGGGGGACTGTTAGCACCATAAAGATGAGCAAGAGTATATGCATGAATAGCACTGCCAAAGTCAATAATGTGCCTATAGAACATTGAACAGGAAGGTGAATTATCTAAAATATTATTAAGTGTACTGAGAATGTTTAAGAAAAAGAGAAACATGATAGAATATGCATGGAATTCAATTGTGATAATCCAGAAGCCAAAATTTGGGAGTGACAAAACCCTGAGTCGGAATGCCATATCCCCATCCAAATGCCATTGACTTAAATGATGTGCACTTGACTGATGTCACCGACTATTTGGAAATTATGATATAGGGAGGATGCAAAGATTGTAAATATGCCAAAATTATAGTATTCAAATAAGAAATTTCCCTCTTGTACATAATCTAGATATTTGTAATCAAATTGCCATAATTGAAAACTGAATTCAAATAGTTTATCACTTTTTGTCTTTCTTACAATTTCACATCTTTATTTTCATTTCTACTATTGGATAGGTTGAGGCAAGATAAGAACTTGTGTAGTGTGAATGTCCTTACATAAAGTATTTCTCTCTTTTCTCTAGGACACCTACACATAAGGTTCACCATGATTCATATTATTTGCAAACACGAAAAATGTATCTTAGATAATGTACTACACTTTTGGATTACATATTCTATTTGCTTTGTAACCATTGCACTTGAACAAATAAGCAGCCAGGATATTGAGGTCCTCATTCATTAGGTCCATTTGTACTTGATGTAAAGAGACATTTGCCCTTATGTTGAGCATCATTAAGAGCTCATCCTCCAACCAAATCTCCAACATCATCACAGGATTATCAGCATCATCTTGGAAGCCTTGATTGATTGCCATGATCTTTCCATTCACATAATGCCATCTCATGTAATATAAGGTTAGAATAAAATTTTGTGATGCAATCATATATTTGCAAACAATAGATTTCCATTCCACTTTTGGACATAATCCCACACACTTCTTTGATATTCCAACTCTGATCTTAGAAGTCCATACATTTCTCTGATTTGCATATGAACATTGATGTTGTTTTCCAAACTTCCTTATCATAAAATAAATCCAAAAAAACATATAATGGCATGAAGATTTGATCTTCACATGTTTGCTAGCTACATTAGGCCATATATATCTTTGAATATATGCATAAACCTTTAATCTATAAGATTCAGATGTTTTTGCTTCCAGGATTGGTCACTCTGTACTATCCAAAGCTAGGAGTGGAAGAGGGCTAAGAGATCCGAATCCTATTATGCTAAATGGTGCATTGTAAAAGTTTTCATTTAAAAAGGCCCCATCCTTGGGCAATGATCTGCTAGAGGTTGCTTTGTACAATTGCTTGCCAATAGAGCCATGAATGGCATCAAAGATTCCAAGTATACTTTTGATAGGTTTCTAGTCATCAAGGTTTGATGGATATATATCTACAACCCTAAAGAGACTTCATAAATTCCTAAAACATAAAAACTCTGTTTCAAGCCAAATTTTTTGAACTTATAGTTTGGTCTATGTTGTGGCATGTCAATAGGCCAATTTTGCAAATTCAATTCTGAGTGCATATACACATGTTGCATAAGTACCTCCTTGATTTTTTCCCTTCATCTTTCGACATTAAAATACTTGACTTGCCCCTTGTAGGTGTGTCAATGAAAATATTCCCACGCCGTCCTCTCTTCCTTGTCAGCAACATAACCCAACTACCAATAGAGATGGTATAGGAATCCACCTATTGTTGTGAATATCAAAATTATTGTAGATTGTGATTGCTCTAATAGAAGGGGACAGATGCCAAGGATACGAGGCTTCCATTGACACAGAAGATAAAGCAAAATAAGAGGTTGAGTAAACAAAGAGAATGGAATAGAAAATATTGTGCAAAAATGAAGAGATAACATGCACTTTGTTGAACTATTTGAGTTTTTTGAAAAAAACGGAGGGATACTACATTGGAAGGAAAATGTTTGGGTATATTATTCAAGAATTTCAAGAAAATGATTGGAATACTACAAGGTTGTGTGGGACTAAGAAGAAATGTCTACATCTACTGTCTTTAATTGTGTAAGTATCTCTTGTTTTTTGTGCATCCATGACTTTATGTTCCAAAAATACTTAAAAATGCTTCTTTTCAAAAATCTATAAAAACAAGATAAAAGACTTCAAAATTGGAAAAACCCTATTTTACCATAATGGTAGCTCTCCTCTTATTGGTTGAGAGACTTTCTCTCTCTAAAACTAAAAGGTCCAAACTTGAGTCCAAATCTCCCCTAATGAAGGTTTCTATGGGTAGCAAGGCCCTAATGATCTCTACGACAAGATCCTTCTCACCAAGTACAATGGGTAGTCCCTATCACCATCAAATTTGGAAAATTGGACCTCCCAATCAGAGTCCTACTTCAATATTTATCGCCACACGGATGATAAAAAAGTTATCTCTCCACTCAAAAAGTTGTTTCCACACTTGATGGCACTATATCAATTGAGAGAATCATCACTTTATTGATTGGAAATACTTTAAATGCATATGGTTCAAGTATTTATATTCCCATGGAAAAAGAGTGGTTAGCAAGATTGATGGTACACTTTTGACCAACGTAATCTCGCTGTACAAGAGTACACAAATCAACTTATGAACTTGATTATGTATATGGAGAGTATTAGTGATGATGCCGAATTTCATAAGTACATCTATGGATTGGAACCAAGCCCAAACCAAGCCCATCGGCGGCAGTGGATGTCATGGTTGAAAAGCCTACTACACTATTTGATGTAATTGAATTGGCTAAAAGATATGCAAGAAAGTACCATAAAAATGAGAGTTTTCAGCAAGGTATGGGTAGCCCCACACCCCATTGAGGTCAACCTTATATGGGGGTGATTTTAGAGGCAATTACATGGCTAATATCAACCCCAAAATACCCACTTACACCCCCTTCCATGTTGAAAGTAAAGAGGGTACTTTTGGGATAGCACTTGGCTTTAATTGTGAGAGCAAATATGTTGAAAATAGACACCACAATGTATCACCCTCGAATGATTCAAGTGGTCAAAGGCTCATTCCTCAAAATGTTGTGAATGAATAAAAAGAAAAAGGCCTATATTTTAAATGTGATGACAAGTACAGAGCTGACCATGCCTCCAAATTCCCTTACAAGATAGCCAAGGTCAAAGTTTATAGCATGTATGTAATGGAAGATTAGCACAATGATGAGGAAGAATTGCATGTTGAAAATCAAGAACATGCTAAGGATGTTGTGGACCAATAGTAGTTTTATGACCTAGAGGATGGATTTTCCTTTGACCCAAGTAGTTGCCCATCCCATGCTCTTGATTTGATATCCCACCCGATTACCATCTCCCTTTGCTCCATCTCCTTGGATGCTTGAACTAGTTCTAGGAGCCCCAATGATACTACACATTTAAGACAATATTAATGGGATGCATGTGTTCATCCTTGTGGATAGTAGTAGTACTCATAGTTTTGTCAATAAATCAAACATTGACAAATTGAAATGCAACCCTACAAAATTACAGCAACCCTTGAAAGTTCAAGTAGCAAATGGCGAGGAAGAAATCGGCACACATGTATGTTCCAAAGTCCCCCTATGCTTGGCTAAGAATTATGTGGCATTGGTTAACCTAATCAAATTAGACATGGACCCCATCGATGCTATCTTGGGTTATGATTGACTAAAACAATCAGAGAGAGTTACTATGGACTTCTCTTAGCTCTACATGGAGTTTATGATGCATGGATAGCTCATCCACTTAGAGAGAGATCATGATAATACTGATTTTTAGCTAATTACAGGAAAGCAACTCAAACAAGAGTATAATAAATGCTCACAGCTCTTTGTCTTGCACTTGAATAAGGAAAATTAGATCAAACCTCCAAAGTTTCTAAGTATTTGGCCTTACATGCCTTACTTGAGGAGTATAGTGATTTATTTTAGATGCCTACAGCCCTTCCCCCTAAGAGGCAAGCGGATCACCCACTTGATTTAGAGCCCTATTCCAAGCTAGTGAACAAGCCACCTTATAGACTCTCCAAGTGCAAACATGAAGAGGTTGTAAAGCAAATCAAGGAGTTACTTGAGATGGGTTTTATTAAACTAGGTTCTTCTTCTTATGCATCTCCCATCTTGTTAGTCAAGAAGAAAGATGTCTCTTTCCGCATGTGCATTGACTATAAAGATTTGAACAAAGTCAAAGTTAACCACCAATATCCCATCCCATGAATTGATGAATTGTTGGGCTGAGTTGAAAGGGGCACGCATGATATGTGCTCTTGCTACCATCAAATCTATATGAGGGAGGGTGATGAGATCAAAAAAACTTTCAAAATTGATCGTGTGTTTTATCATTTTCTATAATGCCTTTTGGATTAACTAATGCCCCTGCCACATTTTAGAGTCTCATGCATAAAATCCTCCACTCCTTTCTATTAAATTTTGGGCTCGTTTTCTTTTATGATATTATCATTTATAGCAAGTCACATGAGGAGCACTTGGCACATGTTAGAAGGGTGTTTGATATCTTGAGAGAGCATTCACTCTTTGCTAAGGAAAGTAAGTGTATCTTTATATAGATATCAGTGGAGTACTTGGGACACATTGTGACAGATGATTTTTGATGCAGAGAAGTGCTTAAAAATAGCTAAAAATTATGAATATCCGAGGAAAAATAGACTTCGTCAAAAGCGGCGGTGGCAATCAGTACAATTTTAAGCGACAATGCCTCAGAAATGCTTAAAAGACCCACTTGACGATAGTTGGAGAATTTTCATAATTTTTTGGCATGCGAGACAAGATCCTGGGAGATGCCTGGCAGTGGAAGACTTCAAGATGGACGCCCAGGATTTTTCAGACCAAGAATCAGACACTAGACGTGGAAAAGGGAGTGCCCATGAGGCCAAGCCCAAAATGCCAAAGGTGGAAATGGACTTTAGGAGAGCCCAAAGGGTGTGACCCTTTTGGGCTCCCTTTAGGAGCCCAAAAAAATAAAAAATGTGGGCAGGAGGTTGCATTTTTTTCACTGATCAGGAAAGAGGGCGCCATCATCACAATTTGGTGAAGAGATGGAGGATGGGGCCTGTGAACAACCCCCCCAACTGATTACATGCTTGATCTACATTCAATCTTCGCTCTCCATCGCTCCAGACAGCTCCTCAATTGGCTGCCTAGTTGTGGAGATCAAAAATCTCCTCCCTCTCTCTCTTGCATAGAGGCTATTCATGTGCAGGAAATCAAGAAGAAGAGGGGCTGAAGAATGCTTGTCCGGCTGTGATCGAATTGCTTCAAGATGAAGTGGAGGCTAAGGAAAGAGATTCAACACTGAAGAATGGTTGCTAATCGGACTGTGGGCTGCCCAGAATAATTATTAAAAAACCCACAACACGCAAGACACGTGGTATGCTCCAATTCTATGAATAAATTTGCTTGTTTTTGTTGTTTCATGGTCCAAATGTTGTTCATATGCGATGAAATTTTGTTTGAACCTTGTTTGCATCATGGTTGAGGACTGGAACTACAAAAATGTAGAACCCATAATGATTTAGAGTTGTTATTAATTCTTTAAAACCCGTAAAATATCATTTTTAATAAAAATTAGTGGGTTTTTTCGATTTTGAGTTGGAGAAAAGGGATGGAAATGGAAAAAAATTAGAGAAAAGGTTAAGTTTTAGTCAAAATAATGAATAAATCAGAAAATACCTATTTTCCATTAATAATAAATAGAAAAAAATAGCAAAAAATAAAGAAAATTAGATTTTGGCGCTCAAAAAATATGGAAAAATAAGATTTATGTACGTGAATGTTTGGCAAGGTTAAAGAATGAGGTTAAGCCTCAATTTGACCTTGTCCTTTATGTTACAGTCCATGTTTATTGCTTTTTACATACAAAAATGATACAAAATAATCATTTACACCTATGCACCACAGCAACACCTAAACGGTAGGGGGGATAAAGTTTGTGCGACGATCTAATTGTTGAAAATATAAAAATTTTGATTTTCCTCTTTGTGCATAGCATTTAGGGATCGTTCCATAATTAAATATAGGTGACTAGTAGCACTGAAGTTTCGGTGCTAGTCCCTAAAGTAGCGCAGCACGTAATGCTTAGTTAAAATTCATGAAAGGGCTATTTTATGCACCTCATATGGCTATTTTTTTAAATCATAAAATGGTTGTGCACAATTTTCATACACCTTGCATCAAGCATGCCATGTGGTATCTCCTGGAATGCATTGCAATTGATTGATAAGCTTTGACCAATGCTAAGAGGATAGGAAACCCAAGCTGTAGGTTTAGACGGGTGCTTCTGTTGGGAAAAGTTTTGTGAGGCAAATCAAAATCTCCTGGAACGTTGAATTATGAAAAAGTGGAGTTTGTGCAAATGTTATATGTGTTAGCAGCACATCTTAGGGCTAATCTCTGAGGTGTAGGAGAGTCACAGTGGAGCCACGGCAATTAGCCGAGAGGTGCTTCCCTATGTGTGTGTTACGAGGCATTATGCCTATATGTTATGGGATCTCCCTCTATGGAGAAGGGAAGGTGAGCATTGGACTACATATTGGATACAAACGCAAAATCATCATAAGCATTTAATGCATTGTGAGTCTTAGACGCTCCTAGCCCGTGAGGCCATGTGGTGGGGTTGTCTGTCATATGCATGAGGTCTGGCTAGTGCCATAGCCAGTGCCGGCCCATTTTAGGTCCCATCAGTGGTGCATCTGTCCGAAGCTGCCAACAAGTGGTGATTCTCGAATCTAGGGTTTTTAGGGACCAAATAGTTGGTTTATGTCCTCTGAAAAGAACCACCAAGCCAAAATACAGAAAGCAAAACGTGCTAAGAGGGCTAGATGGTGGTTGGAGATTGTAAGACACTATTCTCCTCAAAGGAGCAGCCTGTTACGCATAAGTAGCAGTGGTTCTAGTAACCTAGGTGTTACGAGTAGCTCTTCAAGTGCAAGTGGAAGTCTTGGTACTTCCCTATTTCTAGTTAATCAACCCATAACAAGTGGGGGTGTAGTGTTGCCTACACAAACTCCTATCGTCAATCTGGTTATAGCCATGGCACAACCTATCGCAATTCCAGCAGGTACACCGGATTTACTAGCATTAGGAGCACCGTTGTCCATTTTCCATAGGTTAGTAGAAGAATATGGAGAACTCCACATTAAGGAGTTTCAAAAGCTCATGTTCAACTATCAAATCCAAGATGAAGGACACCTAATGATGTTCTTCAACATGACGTTAAAAGGAAGAGCAGTAGTGTGGTATCACGGTCTAGAAGCTGGAACCATAACTAGCAGTGCCCAATTCTTTATGGCTTTCCGTAGAGAGTTTGCCCCTAAGAAGGGTGGACAATATTAGTTGCGTGTTCTAAATGTAACACGCCAAGAGCCAAATGAGAATGTCCAGGCATATCCCAAGAAACTAAAGCAAGTTCTTTGCAAACTTAATGCTTATATTCCCATTCCAGCGGGGCTACACAGTTGCAATATTTCCTACATGGATTGGATTTTAATATCTAGGTGCAGCTGAGTAGTGTTGCTTTGGCCGATATTGACACTGCCATTACCCAAGTGGAAGGAGTAGAGTCGCGCTTGCAAGTGGCTTATGCAGCAATGATAAATTGGAATGGTAATAATTTGGCCTTGACCAATGGGAGTCAAGGGGACTCCATGTTAAATACGAGTAGCAGGGGGAGTATGATGCCGAATCTACCTATGTTACCAACTCCTCCTAACATGACTATGCCTATGGCTAGTCAGGTGGCCTCACTAAATAGTGGTGGAAACCAAACAATGAATCCTAATGTTGTCCCAGTTCGTCAGTGGCTAATTCCTAATCAAGTGGTTAGACCCATGGGGTAACAGACTGACAATCGCGGCTATGAGTTGAGTACTTCTAATGTCCTTGGTGAAGTTAAGGATATGATGAAGCATTACACCGATATGATCTCTAAACAGTATCGACAAATAGTTGTGGATGTCAATTTTTTGAAGAAGCAACAGAATTTGATAGGGATTCGACGCCCTGAAGAGGGTGGCCCCTCAAGATTCAGCTGTAAGTGGTGTGGGGGCCAACATTTCCCTAGGAATTGTCCGAATGTCAAATGTGATATTTGTGAGAAGTCTGGCCACTTAGCCACTACTTGTTGGAGTAAGATCATTTCTCTCCAACAAGGGAGTAAACAACCAGGTCCACTTAACCATTGCGCACAAGGGAATAATCTCCCGCAAGAGACGATGGACCAAGGCAAATACTGCAAAGAGGAAAGGCTATTGTAGAGGAGTTACCTCATGGTAGTGGAGTCAGTCTTATTGAGGCTGTATGTGTCAATGATGCTGAGACTTCTAATCTACGAGCCGTAACAAGAAGCCAAAAGGCTAAAGAGGGTGAAAAAGATAATGAAAAACCTGTCGAGGGAAGCCCTAAGCAGGATGCTAGGAAAAAGCAAGTCCTGAATCCTGATATGGAAGGTGGACCATTAAGGCTTGTTGGCGGTGAAGTCGATCCCAAGAAGGATAAAGGATTGCCAAGAAAGAAGGTAAATGCTAAAAAAGAGGCACCAAAGCTGATGGAAAGACCAAATGAGAGAATGGTTTGGCGCGAGAAGAGAACTTTGGGTAATTACCATGACTTTGTGTTGAACAGTGCACGAGGGAGATGAGGAACGGAGGAAGAGAGAGGTGAAGAGAGACACGAGACACCGAAAGTGAAACCCCAGAAGTGTGTCAACTGAGCACACATGATAGGAATATATAGAGGGGACCTGGGGCGCTATATATAGACAGGCGCTATATATATAGACGGGCTATATATAGCTAACACTTTGATCTAGCAAGTTCCCTTTGTGAAGTCAAACCAGACGTGAATCTCTTGCAATTGATTAAACTTTCTCTAGGAGTACGCAAGGAACTCAAGAAAATCCTACGTATAGGGTATATAGTAGAACCTTTGGGCATAGCTAGAGTGGGGGAAGATTGGTTTGATCATGCTGAAAAGCATTGCCCTAGGGTTCCAACATATGTGGATGGAATATTAGTGGAGCACGCTATCGTGGACACTGGATCCTTTGTCAATATCATAAGTTCAGACTTGATGGAGAGGTTAGGTCTAGAGATCCAAAAAGATGGCTTCATACTTCTTAGGATGGCTGATGATAGTCTAAGACAACTAGAAGGTTGCATTACTAAGGTCCACGTTACAGCTGCGAGTGTGGAATGCTATCTGGACTTTAGGGTGATAAGGTTTGCAGGACATCCTAGCTATCGAGTTTTTCTAGGCACGCCATGGATTCTACGGACAAACTGTTAAGCCGATATACACGCTAGTCAAGTGATTCTAGGTCGAGGTGCCCATCGTGTAATAGTGGATGCTTACCCTAAGTCTCCTCAGAGTGAGAGAGCTCCACTATCCTCCATTGAAATAGAAATAGTAGATGATCCATCTGGTAGTGAGACTTCATCGAGCGATGGATCTAAGGAAGAGTCCACTACAGAGGATATTTATCAGATAACCTTGAATAAGCCAATAGAGCCTCATGATTGAATAAGAGACGTGGACGTTATTGAGCTGGATCTTGGTACGCTAAATGATTCGTGGCCAATTAAATTAGGGTCCATGCTCAGTTCGAAAGAAAGAGGGGATCATGTGTCCTTAATTCAAGAGTTCCGTGATATCTTTGCTTGGAGCTATGATAAGCTTCGGGGTATTCCTCCCAGTCTAGTTGTGCATACTATTCCTGTAAAGAAAGGTACTCGCCCTGTACGTCAGAAAGTAAGGCATATGCCTTTTGAATTAAGGGAGGGGTTGTACGAGGAACTACAGAAGTTGCGAAAAGCGGGTTTGATCTTCCTTGTTCAGCATACTGAATGGTGCTCACCAGTTGTGATCAGGAAGAAGAATAATAATCAAATCTGTCTTTGTGTAGACTTTAGAGAGCTGAATAAGCAAAATGTTAAAGATTACTACCCGTTGCCGTTTATTGACAAAATTTTGGATCAACCAGCGAGTAGGGAAATCTATTCATTTATGAACTGCTTTGCAGGGTATAACCAAATGGCGATCGCTGAGCAAGACAAGCTAAAAATGACATTTATTACAGTTTTTGGTACCTTTGTGTACCATGTGATGGCATTTGGGTTGTGTAATGCACCTGGTTTGTGGCAAAGAATAGCCGACAAGACCTTTGGTGACATCTCCCCAGAGGAGCTAAAAGTATTCATTGACGATCTTCTGGGGGAAGCCACTATAAGGGATAGACAATAGATCATTTTGCGGAAGTATTTTGAGCGTTGCAGACAATTTTGCATAGCCCTTAACCCACTTAAGTGCGTCTTCGGAGTCCCTTATGGGCTCTTGTTAGGCCATGTGGTCAGTTCCGTAGGGCTTGCGATTGATCCTGAAAATAGTCACCATGAGTCTGCCACGTACTCCAAAGGAAGTGCATAGCTTTCTGTCATCAGTATCATAGTCGCCATGAGTCTACCACATACTCCAAAGGAAGTGCATAGCTTTCTGTCATCAGTAGGGTATTATCGGAGGTTTATCAATGCCTTGGCAGAAAGAATGTTGCCACTGACAAACCTGTTGTCCTTTAACTGTCAGTTTACATGGAGTGATGCTTGCAAAGTGTCTTTTGAGGATATGAAGCAGGAGCTTGCCAAAGCACCTGTTTTAAAAGCACCAAAAAGGGGCAAAATGTTCTATATATTTTCAGCAGCAACCATGTATAGTATCAGCTGTTGTTTGGCCCAAATTCGGGAGGAAAAGTGGTACCATCCGATAGCTTTTGCTAGTCGAAAGTTGGATATATCCGAAATTAACTACACCTATATGGAGAAGTTGTGCCTTTTGCAATGGAATTTGTGACCAAAAAGTTTGGGCACTACATTTTTTATGAGAGGGTGGTTTTTTATACAGAGGCAAATCGATTGTTGTTGAATAAGTTACAACCGCCTGACCATTTAGCAAAGTGGTTAATCACTTTGCAAGAATTCGATTATGCGATTAAGAGAAAGCCGCCGAAGCTTTAGGGAATTGTAGAGTGTCTTGTGGATTTCAAAGAGCCAAAAGAGGTCTTCGCTGAAGGAAGTGACATGGAGACTTTGTTCAAGATTGATACGGCATCTATTCCCTCCTGGTATGCTGCTATAACGCATTATCTTTCTACAGGAGAGACTGGGACTGGGTTATCAAAATCGGAGAAGAGGAAAATTAAATAGCACGCATTGAAATTTTCCTTGATCGCAAGCACATTATATTGGCAGGGTGTTGATGATATCTATCGCTGATGTGTGATGCCTGATGAGGTTCCCTTTATTTTGGAAGAGTGCCATGACTCTACTTGTGGAGGGCACTTTGCTGGGCAGTTAACGACACAAAAAGCTTTAAGAGCTGGATATTGGTAGCCATCCATCTTCCAAGATTCATTTGACTATGTTAAGAGATGTGATACCTATCAAAGGCATGACAACAGAGAGAATAGGAAGCGTCCACTTACACCGATCATGGCTATCCTTCCATTTGAGAAGTGGGGCATTGACTTTGTGGGTCCTATCACCCCGTTGTCTATTACTCAGAAGAGGTACATTATAGTAGCAACTGATTATTTTACAAAATGGTCAGAAGCACAAGCGACGAGGCAGGACAATGCAAAAGAGACTGCCAGTTTCCTACTTGAGCAAATCATCTGCCAATTTGGTCCACCAAAAGAAATAGTATCGGACCGTGGAACTCACTTTTTAAATAAAGTGATTAAAAGTCAGACTGAAGCTTGGAATATTAAGCATAACAAGATGACCCCCTATAATCCGCAAGCAAATGGACAAGTTGAAAGTACCAATAAGCAGCTTGTGGGTATCCTATCCAAGATAGTCTCCGAAAAGAAGTGGGACTAGGATACAAAATTATATGTGGCAGTTTGGGCGTATAATACGACGTTTAAACGAGCCATTGGCCACACCCCATTCAAATTAGTTTACGGGGAGGAGTGTGTATTTCCCTTAGAAATTGAGTTTTTGACCATTAGATTCACAGTCAATTATTCTCTGGGTGATGAAGATGTTCTATTTGAGCGGTTTACGACTATAGCCCACTTGGACGAGCTCAAATTGCAGAGTTTGTTGCACCAAGAGGTAGCTAAACATCGGATGAAACAGTTGCATGATCTGAAAGCAAAGAAATATACTTTTAAAAAGGGGCAGTTAGTTCTATATTACGATGCGCGTAGGGAGCTATTTCTAGGAAAGTTGGAATCTCGATGGGATGACCCTTACAAGATAGTTCGGATAGGTAAAAATAAGTCCACATTTCTATTAGCTGATCTACAAGGGTTGGAATTTAAGAATAAGGTTAATCTTAATAAGACTAAACCTTATTATTTCTAAGTATACTAACTCAAAAAAATGCATTGCAGGTCCATGCTGGGGTTGATTGAAGTCCTGTAGGAGAGCTTAAATTGGTTGATGGGGCGATTAATCCCTTATTTGGAGCACCCATATCTCGAGCAAAGATATCATCAGGGGAGGCTTATCTAGTGGAGAAAGGGATATAAAGTGATTGAGCAAGAAGACGGTACCTTTGTGTGGGAAATTAAAGTTTTCTGCCATCACTGCTTACAAATCTTGACAAGCATCCATGTTGAGTTTAATGAAGAAGGTGCGATGGAGCCATCAATTCATCCTCTAAATATGTTGAACTTTGACTACCACAATTACGAATAGGGGAGTTCTTGATGGCTGGCCGTGTAAACCCATTATGGATGTATACATTATACTTTGATGGAGCATCCAGGGGCCCTAATAGAAAAGGAAGTGTTGGAGTAGTTATCTGAGATCTCCTACGTAGAGTTACAATGAAATTAGCTAAGAAACAAAACCTTAGAGATCTGAAAGACAATATATGAATATACGGAGTTGTGTAAAAAGGGGTTCTAACCCTATCAAAATAGAAATGGAAAGAGAAAAATCTTTGAGTTATTGTCTATCGCCTTGCAAAGGCCTGGTAGGTTCCTAGGGACAAGACAAGACCTGGGGCCAATGCCTTGTCTTCCTTGGGGTGACATCTTGCCATAAAATAAAGAAAATAAAAGAAGGTTAGAGCGAAAATAAAAGTGAGTGCTAGAAAAGGATTAAGTGTCGCCTTGCGAGGGCTTGGTAGGTTCTTGGGTACCAAGACAAGACTTGAGGCCGATGCCCTGCTCTCCTTGGGTCACTACACTTAGCTCCCTCCTTTTTACATGCCCGAGTATGGAAAATGAGAGGTTAAAAGAGAACTATGCTAAAAGCAAATATTTTTTGATCAGGCTATAGGAGTCCTCGCCTAGTAGGAGCTCCTGGTTGAGTTGTCCTTAGTCAGGTAGATAGGTCAGACCACCACTTAGGATGACCTCTTTGATCGTTCTTTTTAGCTTGGCTGTGTTGCAGCAGTTGGTTAGTAACTAGCTTCAGACCTTCTATCAAGATTATGATGGGCCTACTCCTCGTGGATTCCATGCCTTGGTTTTGTCAGGGGGTAGGGTATGAGTTGTGATGTGTTGTGTTGTGTATTTTTTGTATCAGCTTGATGCTCCTTTTTGTTGTTTATGTGTATATCTCTTCGTGGGATTTGACGGGTTGAGTTGCCCTATCCCGTGATCACCAATGACATATGATTTTTTATGCCAAGAAGTGCTTTAAAATAGCCAAAAATTACGAATATCCGGGGAAAAATAGACTTCGTTGAAGGCAGGGGTGGCAATCAGTACGATTTTAAGCGGTAATGCCCCAAAAATGCTTAAAAGACCCACTTGACGACAGTTGGAGAATTTTCATAATTTTTTGGCATGCGAGACAAGATCCTGGGAAATGCCCGGCAGTGGAAGACTTCAACACGGACACCTAGGATTTTTCTAACCAAGAATCAGACACTGGATGTGGAAAAGGGAGTGCCCAGGAGGCCAAGCCCAAAATGCCAAAGGTGGAAATGGACTTTAGGAGAGCCCAAAGGGTGTGACCCTTTGGGGCTCCCTTTGGGAGCCCAAAAAAATAAAAAATGTGGGCAGGGGGGTTGCATTTTTTTCGTTGATCAGGAAACAGGGCACCATCATCATGATTTGGTGAAGAGATGGAGGATGGGGCTTGTGAACAACACCCCCCAACTGATTACATGCTTGATCTACATTCAATCTTCTCTCTCCATTGCTCGAGACGGCTCCTCAATTGGCTGCCTAGTTGTGGAGATCAAAAACCTCCTCCCTCTCTAGAGGCTATTCATGTGCAAGAAATCAAGAAGAAGAGGGGCTGAAGAATGCTTGTCCGGCTGTGATCGAATTGCTTCAAGATGAAGTGGAGGCTGAGGAAAGAGATTCAACACTGAAGAATGGTTGCTAGTCGCTGCCCAGAATAATTATTAGAAAACCCGCAACACGCAAGACACGTGGTATGCTCCAATTTTATGAAGAAATTTGCTTGTTTTTGTTGTTTCATGGTCCAAATGTTGTTCATATTCTACGAATTTTTGTTTGAACCTTTTTTGCATCATGGTTGAGGATTGGAACTACAAAAATGCAGAACCCGTAATGATTTAGAGTCATTATTAATTCTTTAAAACTCGTAAAATGTCATTTTTAATGGAAATTAGTGGGTTTTTTCGATTTTGAGTTCGAGAAAAGGGATGGAAATGGAACAAAATCAGAGAAAATGTTAAGTTTCAATCAAAATAATGACCCAATATAAATAAATCAGAAAATGACTATTTTTTAATGAATAATAAATAGGAAAAAATAGCAAAAAATAGAGAAAATTGGGTTTTTTGTGCTCAAAAAATATGGAAAAATAAGATTTAAGTATGTGAATGTTTTGCAAGGTTAAATCATGGGTTTATTTTGGCTTTGTCCTTTGTGTTATAGTCCGTGTTTATTGCTCTTTATATACAAAAATGATACAAAACAACCATTTACACCTATGCACCACAGCAACACCTAAACGATAGGGGGAATAAAGTTTGTACAACAATCTAATTGCTGAAAAGATACAAATTCAGATTCCCCTCTTTGTGCATCGCATTTAGGGATCGTTCCATAATTAAATATATGTGACTAGTAGCACGGAAGTTCCTGTGCTAGTCCCTAAAGTAGTGCAGCACGTAATCCTTAGTTAAAATTCATGAAAGGACTATTTTTCGCACCTCACGTGGCTGTTTTTTTAATCATAAAATGGTTGTGCACAATTGTCATACACCTTGCATCAAGCATGCCATGTGGTATCTCCTGGAATGCATTGTAATTGATGGATAAACTTTGACCAACACTGAGAGGACAGGAAACCCAAGCTGTAGGTTTAGACGGGCGCTTCCATTGGGGAAAGTTTTGTGAGGCAAATCAAAATCTCCTGCAACGTTGAATTGTGAAAAAGTGGAGTTTGTACAAATGTTATATGTGTTAGCAACACATCTTAGGGCTAATCCCTGAGATATAGGAGAGTTGTAGTGGAGCCACGGCAATTAGTCGAGAGGTACTTTCCTATGTGTGTATTACGAGACATTATGCCTATATGTTATGGGATCTCCCTCTGAGGAAAAGGAAAGGCGAACGTTGGACTACATATTGGATACTTCCTGCTAGTGCCATAGCCAATGCCGGCCCATTTTAGGTCCCATCACATTGTTAGCAAAAATGGTATAGAGATTGGCCCTAAGAAGGTGCAATGCATTAAGGATTGGCCCACCCCATCCACCACTACTTCATTATGTGGGTTTCTTAATCTCTCTTCATTTTGAAGATGCTTCATTAAGCATTATGCCACCATTGTAGCACCTTTGATTGATCAGTTGAAAAAGCAATCATTCTTTTGGGAAGCTATTGCTGATCATAGCTTTAAGCAGTTGAAGGAAACGCTTACTTTAGCCTCCATCCTCATATGCCATGATTTCTACAAGGAGTTTACTATTTAGTATAATGCCAATGAGTGGTGGAGATATTGGTGTTGCATTGCTAAAATAGCATGGTGTGACTGCTTTTGAGATCCATAAGTTTGATGACAAGGAGATGTAAATGAATGTGTATGAACAAAAGATGTTGGCCATCCTCCATGCTATTACGAAATGGAACCACTACTTATATGGAAGTTGTTTTAGAGTAAAGAGCAACCATAGAGTCCTCTTGTACTTCTTGACTCAGTCTACTTTGACTCCTAAGCAAAGGAGATGGGTGGAAACCCTACAAAACTATGATTTTGAAATCTCTCACACTCAGGACAAAGATGATATCATGGTTAGTTTACACTCTTGAATGTGGGGATGTAAAGTATCTTCCATTTCAGAGTTGCATAGTGATTGGATTGAGGACCTTCATGAAGATTATTTGTTAGATGAGAACTTCAACCACATATTCAAGAAATTATAGGATTGGGTAATGACTGAAAACTCCCATCAAATATGGCCTTATTTGGTCCCATGGCAAGATTTTCATCCCCCACACTTCTCCCTTCACACAAAAGATAATGGAAGAGAAGCATTCTTGCGCTACAGTTTGTCACTTGGATGTTTTCAAAACATATGATAGCATTGCCAAGAGCTTTCACTAAAAAGGCTTATGGAGGGATGTTAAGGATTCAATAACCAAATGTATTCCATGCTAGCACAACAAGGACAGCACGCTTAGACCCACTGCCTCTTGCAGCCCCTACCTATTCCTAAAGGGAAATGGACATATACCACCATGGGCTTCATTATGGCCCTCCTCATTACCAAGAAAGGATGGAATAGTATATATGTGGTAGTTTATCACTTCATCAAGGTTGTTCACTTTATCCCCACTAAGACCCAATATATTACCTCTTAGGTGACCTCTTGGTTTATGGAGTATGTCTTCAAGTTTCATGGATTATTGCAAGTCATAGTACATGATTGGGATACCAAGTTTATGAGAAAATTTTGGCAGAAACTTTTTGCATGTATGGGCACCAAGCTTTCTCCATCCACTACATATCATGCATAGATAGATGGGCACACCAAAAGGGTAAATAAATGGCTTGAGACATACCTATGGCACTTTTTCTATGATATACAATACAGTTGGGATACGTGGCTTTGCTTGGCTGAATTTACATATAATAATTCCACCCACTCTAGCATTGGGGTTTTTCCTTTTGAGACATTATACAGCTATAATGCCCCCTTCCTACAGTCTTGTTCAATGATAAGATCAACCCTCAAATTAAAGCCAAGTTGGATTGCATGTAGGCCATGCTTCAGCAATGCAAGGTGAATCTTCAAAAGAAACAAACCCGCATGAAGCTCTATGCTAATGAGAAAAGAAGGAATTTGGAATTACAAGAGGGAGAGTTGGTCCTCTTAAAAGTGTATAAGTCCCATTACTTCACTCTCAAAGAAGGTAGTAATAGCTGGCCTACCATTTCTATGGCCCCTATCGGATTCTCAATAGAGTTCATGACTTGGCATACCAATTAGAGCTTCCTCTTACAACCAAGATTCACAATGTGTTTCATTTCAGTCAGTTGAAGCCCTCTATTGGCACCTCAGTGGACTATGTGGAAGAGCTCTCCCCCCCCCCCATAGATGAAGAAGGTATCATTCAGTATATCCCTAAGGTAATCATTGGGTGATGAGATAAACACTTAAGATCTCAATCTATCAAGGAACACCTCATTAAATGGTAAGGCCTATTTGTGGAAAGAGCCTCCTCGTGCCCAACCATTATTGTCAATGAATTTTCTCAGCTCCAAGATGCCCAATAGGTATGAAGACTAGCAAGTTATGTCCCCTTTTGACCATACCTTGCCTATAGACTGCACATTGTTTTAAAAAAGTTTTGCACCTATCCAAATTATAGCCATTTGATTCCTATATGGGCTAAAATTACACATCACAAGCTCCATTTTGACATGTAAAACGTCCCATTTTGAGAAGCCTATCAAAAGTTATAGCAAAATTACCTCATTATGGTTGTAGTGGACAACATGCTATCCATAGTCCTTACCCACCCATTTTTATTGTAATGTGGATCAAAGTGAGTACTTTGCACCATACTCTTTAGGCCCTCTATCAAGTCCCTTCAGGTTGTATTTTGTTCTTTAGGGCAAAAACTATCAAAGTGGCGGGGATGGATTATAACGAGTGGGATACAAAGGAACTAGGGGTTAGACACCCAATCACACTGACCAGGTTGTATAAGGTGTAAGAGGCCCAATTTAGGGCATTCAAATATTTTCAAGAATATACTCTTCACCTTCATCTCTTGTTGGGTAGTCTAATGACACACTTACCAAATCAAGTGATGGTAGAGAATCCCCTAGCTCCATACCTTCCTTGTCCAAGAGAAATTATAAAAGAAAGCCAAGAAACTATAGAAACAAAAATAACTATAGAATCCACCAAAAAAGAGTCACAAAGCCAAGCAAGAAGCCAATAGCTTTGACAAAAAATCAATCCATAGATATCCCCATGGCCGCTTCCCTTGAAAGTGCTAAGTTAGTGAATGCTTTTAAAGGTTCCAAAGATTCTATGCAATTGTGCTACATGCTCAACATGTTGAGAATATTGGGCACACTCATATTTCTTTAAGAGCTTGAATACATGCATTGTAGACTAGCTCTCACCTAGTCACTTATATGTACATTGAAGCAAACCATTATTTTGAGCATAGAGTCACATGCCTCCTACCAAGAAGGTCACAATCTCTAGCTTCACAATCCAAGTGAGCACTCAATTTCCCTTCAACCCTCTATGGCCCTCATCACGCAAGAGAAATCATGGTGGCCATGAGGGAGTACTAGAGAGAAGGCTAGAAATTTGACTCTCCTTGTTTTCACCACTCACACACTCTCTCCCTCACTCTCACACACACTCTCTCTCATACAAGATTGTGGAGCAAGAAAGTAGAGGAGCAAAGTTTGCATATACAAGAATAATCAATTCCATTAAAGCTTATTACTTTTATACATGAATTCTAGGGTCATGGTTTTTCCCTTTTCCCTTGGGCATCATGCCCAACTTTTGGTTAATTGACCAATCTTCTTGCTTTTCCATACTTTTAGTCCATTTTCCTATGCTACTCTTTGACAATTTGCATAGGAGAAGAGCCTAGCCCTCAAAAAAATAATACAAGGCTTTGAATAATTGATACAATTGTCCAAAAAATATGTAGCTACAAAGTCTAATGTCCTCATACTTCTAAACATGTTAACCAAATATGTACGATGTGCAAACCAAATATGTAGCTCAATACAATAAGGAGAAAATAGTGCAGCTCAAAGATGAAGTCGTATTATCACCACCTCATTGATCTAACCTCTAGAATACAACCTAAATAAAGTACTAAAGTGTCTAATTTGCAAGAACCCTAGCAATTTCTAAATTCTCTATATATAGCCACAAGCACAGACACATCTTATCCTTCAGTTCAGCCATAATGGACTCAAATCCATTTCTAATAGCTTCTTCATGCTTTTACCTCCCCTATGTTGGCATTATTTGCTATAGATTTGCCTATCATACAAATCCGACACCTACAAATTCATCCATATAGTAGAACTCTTCCTTTGGCCTTTCATGACATGTTTACTAAAGATGTTCAGACACTTGGCATGTATGACCAAAAGACATCAAGTCTTACGAAAGAAGAGCTCATAGTATAGAAATATGGATATTAGTACAAAGTTTATAAAAGAAGAAAAGGAGGTAATAAATAGTAGTAGTAGGGAACCAATTTAACTCAAACCCCAACTACAGCTTCTCTACTTTTAATCGAGCTTGTGTCCAAATCCATACAACATACACACCACCATCTATATCAAGTTCTCAAACTATTTCTCTTAGTATAAACCTATCTACGTTCAACCCCATATGCAAATAAATCATCATACATAAGTCTATATATCAATTAATGTATCTATAGTATAAAAATAGTCCCGTATATATATCAATAGTCCAAAAATTAATTATCCTATATAGACATGATAATCCTTGCGCACCAAGTCACTAGAATACTTCTCTTTTTGCCCTATACATCAATCCTACAAGATATGATAGCAATGAACCAAGATTAAAGAAAATCAATCTATAATTCAATCCTAATTATGATATTCCTAGCCTTCATAAAATAGTCCTAATCACATTTAGCATGCCTATACATGCCCATGTTATCAATCCAAAAGCAAGCCTCAAATCCATTCAGATTTTAGCCAAAAAGTATTTGATTAAGCCATGTGCCAAAATGATGAAGAAAGAAGAAAGTTGCTCCCAAGTTTGCACCTAAACTTACATTGTGTGTTAATCACATAGGATTGTTGCTTAAATTGTCCTCTAGTTCTTCTACTCTTCTCCCTCTTCCCAACTAATGAAGCACTCTTGCTTTTTTTCTTATTTCATTCTTAATGTAGACTTCATGCAATCTAATGGGGAGCTCACTATATGTCAATTCTCTATATCATATGCATTCAAGACCATTTCAAAATACCCTTACCTGTGAGCATTGCTTAAATAAAACACACCCTTTTTGAATTCAATATATGGATCATCCCTTATATGGTATCCTTATGTATGTAAAAACTAAGTAAAAATGGTATTTTAAAAATCCCATCTTTTGAATCCATGTGCAAATATGCTTACATATTTGTGACTTAACCCCCCCACCTCCCCACCCCTTCCAAGACAATATCTTGCTATTTCTTCCACACTTCCACAAGCATGTAAGGTGGACAATGTAATGTACCTCTTGCTCAAATTCTATTCATGTGCCATGTAATTTCTACAGAAGTTGCTCTATGGGTTGAAGCAAGCACCTAAGTATGATCTAATAAGATTGGAGAGTATCTCAACATTGGCTTTTATGTTTCAGATGATCATCACTCAGTTTATGTGAAAAAGTTAGATGCATGCTTGGTCATCATAGATATCTATGTGGATAGCTTGATTATTATAGGTGACAATGATAGTGGGATTGCTGAAGTTAGGGACTTTTTGAAGAAGAAAATTGAGATGAAGGATTTGGGTGAGGTGAGGTACTTTATTTTGGTATTGAGGTGACTAGATATGATGATGGTATATGACTATCCAAAGGTAGTATGGCTTGGATATGTTATCCAAGTATGGTATTACAATATGTAAATCTCTTTCAGTATCATTGGAGAAAATTGTGAAGTTGAGTGCAAATTTGTCAGTTTATGCAGATGCCTAGAAAGCCTCATTTGGATGTAGCTAGATGGATATTCAGGTATGTGAAGTCCACTTTGCATTATGGACCTTTTTATGAGGTAAGTAAAGATATACAAATGTTTGGATACATAGATGTAGATTGGGCTAGTAGCATATCTAGAAAAAATATATACTAGCTAATTTATATTTTCCCTTGGTAGCGTAGTAGTTTTGTGGAGTAGCAAAAAGCAACCTACAATTGCTTTGTCAAGTACAGAGGCTAAGTATAGAGGCATTGCTATGGTATCATGTGAGGTGGTATGGTTGCAAAAGTTATTGAGTGATTTGGATATGCAGAGAGATGGTCCAGTTGTCATTCATTATGACAATATGAGCAGCGTACAATTAGCTAGGAACCTAGTGTTCCATGCTAGGACAAAACACATTGAGGTACATTACCACTTTAAGAGAGAGAGGGTACTTGCAGGTGAGATTGATTTGGTATATATTAGCACACATGATTACATAGTTGGTATTTTCAGAAAGGCTTTGGATGCAAAGAAGCTTCAAAAATTTCAAAACTTGGAGTTATAGCAATACAGTTGAGCTTGAGGGGGAGTGTTGAGATGGCAAGCTCAACATGTGCAGACATTGGTGATGGACCATCTAGTTAGATGGGTCAGTACATCTACATTTAGGACATCGGTGGTCATTATGATCCTCACATGGCCATTGAATTATCACTTGTTATATTTAGTTTGTTGCACCTACCTATAGCTTGCATATAGTAATAGTGGTAGTCAATTACTATAGTGAGTTATGCAATGTTTGACTTAGTAGGCCACTTTCATTTATGTTGTATCTTATCTATACTTTGTGTACATTGTATTGTGTATGAAAGAATAAGAAAAAGCAAGAGAGAAAACATTTTGGCCTCCATCTCTCTTCTTGTGTTCTTGAGTGAGCTTCCTCTTATATGTATGGTATGTGTTTGGCATAGCAACTCAAGAAAGTCCCCCCCACCATGTGATTTGTGACATTAGGAACCATGAAACCCTATGCTACTCCTAGTACTCTGATATTATATTAGTCACACCTTATTGCTTCAACTAGTTGCACTAGACCTTATAAGGATTGCATTGCATAATGAAAAAAGAATAAATATTCATCATAAACTAAAACTCATTGAACAAGGATTCAATAAATATAAAGAGGAAGATCAAAATGAGACTCTGACTAAAAAAAGCTAAGTGGAAGACATAATCCTAAGATTATGAGTCAAGGATAAGAGACAATTAAGATCACATCAAGTTATACATTGCCACACTAGGTCCTATCAATAAAGAGTAGCTGAAGGAAATGTGAACTAAGATACGAGAAGTTCCTAAAAAAGCTTATATAGACACGAAACAGACCTAGGATTGGAAAGCATAGCTTAAGTTGCAAGTTATCATATGGATTTGAAGGCAATATATTAAAGCACACATATGACTTGAATAAAGTTTCCAATCAAGAGAATACACAAAAATACGAGAAGAATAGAGACTACTTTAATTTCAAATAAACTAATAGCAAGATGGCTTTGTCAACCCATACGCTTCCACTGTGAAGCTTAGATGGTGATCTAGACATATGATAGATGAAGTGCTTAAAGTAGCTAGAAGAACTTTGATTGGGTGAAAGATAGATTTATGATGGTTATAGAAGGGTCTTCCTTTTATAGCTCAAGAAGGTAGTCTAGTCGGCAAGTTAGATCATATTATGAACCTTCCCTAATCGCAGCCAAGGAATATTCTAGGGAATATTTTCTTTATCATCAAGTTGGGGGTGCTGCCTCCAAATCCCCATTAGAGGAGCCATTAATCCCCCTCAATATGCCACAGAAAGGGGCCACTTTTGCAGCCCTCAGACACCACAATAAGGACCCTTAATAACTCCCACATCCTACAAGTCAATGTGTTGTGCCTCAAGTTGCTACTAGTATAACCACTCTATCTAACCCCAAGGCTAGATCCACAAAGCTCACATTTTTACCATTAGGACCCACCCAATGTCTGTTCCCACACATGGCTTTTCCTAATGGGGGCCTTACAATTTGGAGCACCATGGATCATTGGTGACACCTTATGAGGGTAGGGCATTGAGCATATCTAACACCCCCCCTCAAAGTCCACCCACATGTGAACTACATTCTCAGCCCAATGCCAAGTCTCTGAAGATGAATTTGAAGGAGATCTTTTGTAAGAGCTTTGGTAAAGACATCTGCACCATTCTCCTCTCTTGGATAATAAACCAACTTTACTATCCCATCCTTGATCAAGTCATGCACATAGTGATACTGGATCTCAATATGTTTGGTGTGTGCATTAAAAATTTGGATTTTTCGGTGATGGTGATGCAACTCTAATTGTCACATCTTAGTACTATTGGATCTTCATCATGTACTTCTATATGCCATAGGATCCTTCTTAACCATACTGCTTCATATGCAGCAAAGCAAGCTACCTTATGCTCTACGTTGGTAGAAGGCAATGCCACAGTTGGTCGCTTCTTACTGATCCAAGAGAAAATTGCTAAATCTAAAGAGAAACAAAATCCAAAAATTGATTTCTTGTAATCACTGCCACTTATCAAATTTGAATCACAGTTTCCCATAGAGCACTTTCAGAACTATATATGCTACTATAGTCAACTATTTCCCTTCAAGTATTTAAGCACCTGCATCATTGCTTTCCAATGACTTTCTTGTGGTTTGTTTGAGAACTTGCTCAAAACACTAACAACGAAACTAATATCTAGCCTAACGTTACACAAGTAGATGGGATAACCAACCAACCTCCTATACCTCCCAATATCCACTAGTGCTAATGTATCCTCAATTGATAACTTCACATTGAATGCCATAGGTATAGCTATCCTCTTACATTCAGTCATGTCAAATGCTTTTAAGATCTTCCACGCAGAGTTCTTTTGAGAGATAAAGATTTTGTAGACTTCAATCCCTAAAAATTAGTGCAATAGGCCCAAGTCTATCATTTCAAACTTAGAGCTAAAATCCTTTCAAGTCTAATGGATCATATCTTCATAGTAAACTATAATAAGAAGGTCATCCATATATAGGACAATTACTATAATGTGTGGTGGAGGACTTGCTTGAGCTACTGCGCCAAACACACATTGTATACACGAGAGGAAGCTCACTCAACAACACAAGAAGAGAGATGGAGGCCAAAAAGTTTTCTTGCTGATTTCGTCTTCTTCTTCCACACACTATACAATGTATACAAAGTATAGATAAGATACAACATAAAGGAAAGTGGCCTATTAAGTCAAACAGTGCATAACAAACTACACTAATTGACTAGTGTTATATTTTTGCCAGCTGTAGGTAGGTGTAACAAACTAAATATAATAAGTGATAAGTCAGTGGCCATGTGAGTATCATAATGACCACCAATGAGCTAAGTGTAGATGTGCAGACCCATCTATCCAGGCGGTCCATCATCAATGTCTGCACATGTTGAGCTTGTCATCTCAACACTCCCCTCAAGCTCAACTCTATCTTTGTAACTCCAAGTAAGCTTCGGAACTTTCGAAGCTTCTCTACACGCAATGCCTTTAAGAAAATTTCAGCTATCTGATCATGTGTGCTAACATATACCAAGTCAATCTCTCCTACAAGTACCTATTCTCTCACAAAGTGGTAGTGCACCTCAATGTGTTTTGTCCTAGCATGGAACACTGGATTCCTAGCTAACTGCATACTACTCATGTTGTCATAATAAATGACAACTGGATCATCTCCTTGCACATCCAAAACGCCTAATAACTTTTGCAGCCATACCACCTCACATGATTCCATAGCAGCACCTCTATACTCAGCCTCCATACACTTGATAAAGCAACTGTAGGTTGCTTTTTGCTGCTCCATGTAACTGTTGTACTGCCAAGGGAAAACATGAATCCACTAGTAGATCTTCTATATCTGACATGCTACTAGCCCAATCTGCATCTGTGCATCCAAAGACCTGTACATCCTTACCTACCTCATAAAAAATTCCATAATGTAAAGTGAACTTCACATATCTCAATATATATTTAGCTGCATTCAAATGACACTTTCTAGGCATCTGCATAAACTGACTGACAAGGCCAACAGCATAGCTCAAGTCTGGCCTTGTGATAGTCATGTAAATCAAAGTCCCTACCATCCTCCTGAACATATTAGATTCTTCTATCTTATCCCCAACGTCGGCACTCAACTTCACATTTTGCTGCAATGGTACTGAAAGAGGCTTACATGCTGTCATACCATACTTGGATAACATATCCAAGCCATACTACCTTTGTGATAGCCATATACCATCATCACATCTGATCACCTCAATACCAAGAAAGTATCTCAGCTCTCCCAAATCCTTCTTCTCAAACTTCTTCTTCAAGAAGTCCTTAACTTCAGCAATCCCATTGTCACTGTCACCTGTAATAATCAAGTCATCCACATAGATGACTATGATGACCAAACTTGTATCTGCCTTCATCACATAAAGTGAGTGATCAACATCCTACCACATAAAGGGGCAGTTCAAGACATGCAACCACAGCTAACTGCTATCCACTTGACATGTTAAGTGCTACTCCTTCTGTGCTTTAACGAAAAAGGAAGGACTCCGTGTCCTTAATCCATAAATTTAACAATATATTTTCTTGGAGTTATCATGAATTGAGAGGTATTCCCCCCAGTTTAACCGTGTGTAGTGTTTTCCTAAAAGAGAAAAGTTATCATGTCTATAGTAGAAAGTGAGATATATATCTTTTGAGTTAAGGGATGGGCTATTTGAAGAGTTACAAAAATTATGTAAAATTGGCCCAATATTTCTTATTCAACACATGGAGTGGTATTCATCGGTGGTTATCAAGAAGAATAATAATAATCAAATCTAGCTTTGCATTTTTTTTATAGAGATCAACAAACAAACAACTAAGGATTATTACCCGTCATCATTCATTGATAAAATCTTAGATCAACTACTAGGTAGGGATATATACTCTTGTAAGGACTATTTTTTTTGCTACAATGAAATGGCCATTGCAAAGGAGGGTAAGTTAAAGATGACATTCATAACCATATTTGGAACCTTTGCATATCATATCCTAGCCTTCAGATTGTGCAATGCACCAAGTTCTTGGCAATGCACGGCTGACAAAAACTTCGATGACATTTTCATGGAAGAGTTAAAGTTTTCAATGATGATCTACGGCTAGTAGCTACCACTAGGAATAGAAAATTAATCATTTTAACGAAATCTTTTGAGCACTACAAGAATTTTTGCGTTACTCTAAACCCAAGGAAAAGTGCATTTGGAGTACCCTACAGATTATTGTTGGGCCATATAGTTAGTTTGGCGGGAATTGTGACTCATCTAGAAAAGATAAAGGTCATTGTCACTATGAGGCCACTGCAAAATCCCAAGGAACTACATAGTTTCTTATCATTAGTTAGATATTATCAACAATTCATTAATGCACTAGAACTAAAGGTTGAGCATGTGCCATGGATGGAGAAGGGGAAGAGGTGTCCAAAGCTACCACATAAAGGTGTAGTTCAAGACATGCAACCACATCTAACTACTATCCACTCGACATGCAAGTGCTACTCCTTCTGTGCTTTGACGAAAAAGGAAGGACTCCATGTCCTTAATCCAAAAATTTAACAATATATTTTCTTGGAGTTATCATGAATTGAGAGGTATTCCCCCTAGTTTAGCCGTGCGTAGTGTCTTCCTAAAAGAGAAAAGTCATTATGTCCATAGTAGAAAGTGAGATATATATCTTCTGAGTTAAGGGATGGGCTATTTGAAGAGGTACAAAAATTATGTAAGATTGGCCCAATAGATCAACAAACAAACAACTAAGGATTATTACCCTTCGTCATTCATTGATAAAATCTTAGATCAACTACTAGGTAGGGATATATACTCTTGTAAGGACTATTTTTTTGGCTACAATGAAATGGCCCATTGCAAAGGAGGATAAGTTAAAGATGACATGCATAACCATATTTGGAACCTTTGCATATCATATCCTAGCCTTGGGATTGTGTAACGCACCGAGTTCTTGGCAATGCACAGCTGACAAAACCTTCGATGACATTTTCGTGGAAGAGTTAAAGTTTTCATTAATGATCTAGGGCTAGTAGCTACCACTAGGAATAGAAAATTAATCATTTTAACCAAATGTTTTGAGCACTACAATAAGTTTTGCATTACTCTAAATCCAAGGAAAAGTGCATTTGGAGTACCCTACAGATTATTGTTGGGCCATAGAGTTAGTTTGGCGGGAATTGTGACTCATCTAAAAAAGATAAAGGTCATTGTCACTATGAGTCCACTGCAAAATCCCAAGGAACTACATAGTTTCTTATCGTTAGTTAGATATTATCAACAATTCATTAATGCACTAGCTAAAAGGATGTTGCCATTGACAATTTTATTATCCTTCAACAGTTCTTTTATTTGGAGTGATATGTGTAAAATATCATTTGAGGATCTGAAGCAAGAATTAACTAAAGCACCAGCCTCGAAACCATTCAAAAGAGGTGAGATGTTCTATGTGTTTTCAGTAGTCATGATGTATAACATCAGCTTTGACTACTTAACTCGAATATGGGATCTGAAATGATATCACCCGATTGCGTTCACTAGTCACAAATTGTGTGTATTCAAAATTATTTATACATACATGGAAACATTGTGCCTAGGGATTGTCTTTGCCACGAAGAAATTTAGGCACTATATTCTATACAAGAAGGTAATATTTTATACAAAGATAAAAGGGCTAAGGTTATTATTGAGCAAGTTACAATTTCTAGATCACCTAGCAAAGTGGTTAATCACATTGCAATAATTCGATTACGAGATTGTGTGTAATACTTCCAACAATTAAAAGTTAATTGGTTAGTTTGAAAGTTAGTTAGTCAATTAGTAAGTTAGTAAGGTTACTAACTAAAGACTAACTAAACTAAAAACCAACTAACATTAATAACTAACTAACTAACAATTTTAAAAAAACGAGGATCATAACCTGACATTTTTAATGAATTGACAAGGACTATAGCCACCCATCACAGAAGTTACCATGTGAACAAGAGTTATGAGCCGTATTAGTCATTAGTGTCAGTGTGTATAGTATGGATGGTTCAAAAATAGTAGATTGTTGGACAAAACTAGCATATTTTTTATATTTTGGATATTATTTATTGTAAATATCCTAGAAAGCTATGGAAACTTCTAGAACAGAGTGTCATGTAAAAAAAGCAAGTGGCTTTTTTAGAAAGTTTTAGATATTTAATGTAAAAAAAGAAGGATTGGCAAAATCGCTATCATGAGATTCTTTGTCCATGAATTAAACATAAAATTTTTAACCTTTACATATATTACTTAGTCACTTGTAATTTAGACAAACTACAAGAGACTTGCCTAGTGCAATAAAACATTAAGCCTACATCCACCATCATATGGCATGGTGAAGCAAAGATGGAGGGCACTCTGCCTTAAAATGCAATAAGTTTACCATGGTCCCTTGACAAGATAATTGCAATTGGTCACTTGCTCTTAACTGTCCTTGCATTGTTTACATGAAGTTTTTACAAGGTTTATAAGTCTTAGTACATTAAGCAAGAAAAAATATAGTAATGATCAGATGGCTTGGTAGACTTCCTTGAGTTTCATTATTCAGAAGCCAATGATGAGGTTGTGTACTTTTGATATTCAAAAATGTTAAGTATATTTACAAGCAAGGTCACAAGGAAACTAGAGTTAACTAAGTTAACTATGCATATGACATTGTATATGTCTTGTAGCATTGCATATGTGACTAATAAAATAGTCAAGAGAGAGATCAAAGGGCAACATTTTGCAGCTAGAACTGAAGGTTAAGTAGGCATCATGGATGGAAAAGGGGAAGAGGTGTCTAAAGCTACCACATAAAGGGGCTGTTCAAGACATGCAACCACAGCTAACTGCTATCCACTTGACATGTTAAGTGCTACTTATTCTGTGCTTTAACAAAAAAAGAAGGACTTCGTTGTCGTCGCATTAAGAGTTGAAGGTCTACCACCGGGGCTTTTAGTGCAGAAGAAGAGTTTGGGTTTCAAGATTCAGGAAGGAAAAATGGATTGGGTTTTGATAAGATTCGGGGTTTAGAAAGAATTTAGGTACGAAAGAGGAATTCAAGCCTTCTCACTTTGTACTTAACATACATGAACAGAAGGAATAAGACTAACTTGATTACATCAAACTGCTTCAGGATGTATACATCATTTCATAAAGGATATTTTCAGATTTCTAATTCATTTATGAATGTCAAATGCAAGCTCTATTGGCATTTATTTCATGTACATAGATGGATTTATTGATGCTAGAATCAAATACATCCAAGATTTGGACCAAAGATACATGAAATGAATGAGAAAAGAATATTTTTAGCTTCAGCCCTGTTTTAAAATAGAAAATTCCAGCCCATAAACAAATTCAAAATGAGTGCATAAACTCATGAAGAAGCACTTTTGATCATCCATGAACAATGTCCTCAAGAAAAGAGGTCATTTTCCTCTATTACAACCATAAAAAACCCATGTTTGCTCATAAAAATAGATCAAAATAGTGGGTTGCCCTGTTTATGACTGGTTATTTCAGCCCATAACGATCCATAAGTCTTCAATATCCTCACCCTTTGCTTGCCCCAAAGTCACTCAAGTACTTGGGCACAAGTCGGGCTTCATTGGACCAAGAATAAGATAGAGAAGATGAGAGAAGTCGTGCATAAGAGTAGGCTGAATACTCTTCTCTCAAATTTCCCCTCTTTATAGATAGTTTTAGCATGCATTTTCGTCAGACCAAAGAGGCAGAGAAGTGGAGCTCTCACCATGTTTACATCTTCAGTAGATGGGCCTGTTCATCTTCAGTTTGCATGCTCCACTTCATGCATCTCAGCTCCAGCTTTCTTCCAGTCTTCCTCAGACAGTGTAGCCTGCATTTTGCGCTGAAAAACGCGGGCTACTCTCTGCTCTATCCCTGGTCACTTTTTGACCAGCCTAGATCACTTTTTGGTCACCTAAGTCAATTACTTTTGGTCCCTTGTGGACCTAGTGGACTTTTGTCAATTTTTGGCAACATTTTTGGGATTTTTCCATATTTTTGTACCTGAATTAATGTGATTTATCCAGCAGACTGTCAATTACTTCTAGATGTCCAAGTTATAGGTTCCCATAGACTTATTTTTCATAAATGTACATGGTATAACTGCAAATTATATGCTAAATACAAAAGAACCTGTATAACTAAGGTAGATATTGGATAATAATGCCTGAATTTTGTATGCAAATATCTCATACAACTTCCAGTGAAACTCTTTTGTGTTTATAAGAATCCCATGATTTATATCATGGATAGTAAACCCTTGGACATTCACCCCCTCCTAACCTGCACATCCTCCGACATGTGCCATTTCATAAGATTACAGGTCAAGGAGGGTCTTCTTCTTCATCTTCATTCTCTAAGTCTTTTTCTTCCTGTATGTCTTCAAGTAGAGGACTCATTTCTAAGTCATCAAGTTCATAACTTGAAGATTCTCTTCGTTTGAAGAGTTTGATTCGTTTCCCAGCTATTGGAATCTTAATCATAGTCCCATCCATTTCAGCCAAAGAGTAAGTAGCATTATTATGTACTACTTTTACAACATATGGTCCAAACCATCGCTTAGCTAACTTCCTATGAGCACTATATTGATTATCCAGGCTGCTATCATAAATAAGAACCCAGTCATTCTCTTGAATAGCTCTTGGACGGAGTCGATGGTGCTTATCAAACCTCTTCTTATTCTTTAATCTTGCTGTTTTTAGCCTTTCAATGGCTATTTTAACATCCTCTGGCCTTCTTTCAAGTTGCCTTATGCGTAAAGACAGCAATTCTTCCCTATCCATGCCTTCATCCCAAGGCAAGATACTCCATGTGACAATGGATTCCTCAATAGGCATAATAGGTGGCTATCCATACATGAGTTCAACTGGCATATATCCTGTCACTGCACTATGGGTTGTTCTATCAGCCCATAATGCGAATGGTAGCATTTTAGGCCATTCCCTCAACTTTCCTTTGCATGATTTTGCTAGAGCTTTAAGAATTGGTTGATTACCTCTTTCACTCTTACCATTGCCTTCAGGATTGTAGACTGAAGTAAGAGATAGCTTAATTTCCAATTGAGCAAAGAAATGGCGAGCTTCATCGGCATCCAATTCTCCTCTATCAGCAGTTACTTTAGCAACACATCCATACCTACAAAATACTTCTTCAAGTAAAAATCTACAAATAGCATGAGTGGACTTTGTTGTCAAGGCCTTTCTTTCCACTTGATTTGTGAGATCTTCTCTAGAAAGTACTAGATATCTCATGTTCCAAATTCCTGTAGGCATAGTTACTAAATCAATAACCCATCTATAGTGAATAGATAAAGGATAGGTAGGCTGAAGCCCATCTCTATGCTTTACCATAGAATACATTTGACAAGCATGACAAGACTCAACAAAATGCTCAATGTCTTTATACATGTTTTGCCACCAAAATTTTTCTTTTATTTTGGCAAAAGTACCCCATATGCCTCTATGACCAGCCAATAGGCTTTCATGGAATTCTTGCATGACCTGTCTTTGTGTCTTTTTGTCACCTAAGACACGAACAGGTGCTCTTCCTTTCTTTTTTGCATGCCTCCAAAGGTAGCCATCTTTAAGAAAAAAACCATAGGCTTTTCTCTTAATTCTCTTGAACTTTTCATGAGTCCATTCTTCCTTCTTTGTCATAGTGCTCAAAAATTGGCCAGTTTTTAGCCAATCATCTGCATAATATTCTTCTTTAAAGTGTTAACAAACCATAACAAAACATGGTATATGCTGTTTACTAGCTGTCCATTGTCTTTCTTTAGTTGATTCATCCATCCTTGCTGATGTAAAAGTTGTATTATCAGCTGAACCTGTTGTTCTTGCTGTAATTTTTGTTGTACATGCATTAACAGCTTCATTTATAAACTCTGATTCTTCTTCATCCATCATTTCTTCTTCATCCATATATCTGGCACGTGAAAGCATGTTAGCAACTGGATTTCCTTTACCTGAAATATGTTTCAAATTAGGATTTAAGGATTTAATATAGGCTATCCATCTTAGCATGGCTATGTCAGGAGTGGAACATTTGGCTATCATGCCCAAGAGTGGAAGGCAATCTGTCTCAACTATAACATGTGCACCCATGAAGTACTCCCTGTCACATTTTAATGCAGTTACTACTCCCCAAAGCTCTCTTTTAATTTGAGCATACCTTCTTTGTCGTTCATTAAGAACCTTTGCTCCAAAGCGGATCACATATCTGTTGCCTTCAAGGTCGTCTTGACCAACTGCCCATCCTATTCCAATAGGACTTGTGTCCACTGTGAGAAAAATGGGCTGTCCATTAGAGTAGTTAGCCCTCTTTAAAGTAGGAGCTGAAGTCAGCATTTTCTTGAGTTTTCGAATAGCCTGAGTGTGTTCTTTTGTCCATAGAAACCTTTGGCCCTTTCTTAGAAGCTGATAAAGACTTTCAACAACATGAGCAAAATGTGGTATCCAAATAAGGTAGAAGACACATGCACCAAGAAATCTTCTCACTTTTGAAACATTTGTACATTCTTCTTGCATCTTGCTGATTGCATTAATTTTCGATGGAGAAGGCTTTTGGCCATATGGTCCACACATATGACCAACCACAAGGACTTCTTCCCAAAAACAGATTTAGCTCCTGAAAGAGTAAGATGAACTTCTTCTAATTTAGATAGGATTTGAGCACAATCATTAATATGATCAAAAACAAACTTTCGACATCCAAATTCATTGAGTTCTTCATTTTTCTCATGAACTTCACATCCTTTGATTGGAACATCATCAAGGAAAGGAAGAGTCAATTGAGGAATATAATCCCTCAATACTTTATGCATGGCATTCATCATGTGAGCTACTGAATTCGTAGCCCCTTGAGGTAGAGTACACATGAGGACTAGGCCAAGAGGTGTCTTCATTGTAGTAATGTCACGGCTTTCCAAAGCAAGCTGAAATTGGTCGTAGACTAAATATAAGTCTCCCATGGAATAGATTGCCCTTCCTGCAAAAGCTTCAGCAAACTCATCCACAATTGGTCCTGATCCAACATTTCTAATAGTGACTTTATTAACGGGTTGCAAATCTTGAATGAATCGTAAAGATCCATTCTTCTTAGGTACGGTAAACCATCGGTTGGAATATGGAGCTGAAGATCTTTCCCGTTTCCCATTCTCCTTGAACCAAGTGTAGCGTGAATCTGCTTCGGACCTGGTGTTTCTGCGTAAAGTAGTTCGCTTGGGTCCGACGCTAGTTGCTATTAGTTAATGACCACCCAGGAAAACTCTAATTTTGGTCGATCCTAAGTGAGAACGGCTAGGATACTTCTGCTACGTGGCAGACGCGGGAAGATCTAGATCGCAAATCCCGTAACATTCCATAAGAGTGCCCGGCGGAGCTTTCTAGACATCCTTTCCGATGGACTGCTAAGACGTGTCCTGGATGATACTAAGAGGACACATTAGAGTTGGTATCAGAGCCGACCAATAACGGAATTGCTTTTATAAAATCTCAATAAAATGAAGTAAAGAAATTGTTGATGTGCAAACATTTCCTTACCTTCAAAGTTATCTTGCAGAATTACGAAGCGTGGAACAAGTTTTTGGTATTTCGAGTCATGTTTATGACTTCAATGCATTCTCCGCTTTATAGACAAAGAATTGGGATGATGAACATCCTGGACCAAATTTATAACCCATCACCTTTATACATGGAACGAAGATGGACAGGGTCTTCAGGAATCTACTATATAGCCACCCACCGGTTTGCTTATCTACAGACCAACCTAAAAAGGATCAAGTGGTTGGAAGACTTGAAAGTCATGAAGCTGTTCGTTTTTGTGGAAGCTCACGTAAATACGACTTTACATATCCAAGGTCAGAGGGTTGAGATGAACTCATATGTATATGAGGAAGTAACCCGTGTAATCCCCGCCGACAGGATTAAAGTGTTGAGCCGCCATGAGAAGTATGGGTTCCAATGGAAAGGATATCCTGAACTTCCAATGGCTTATCAATTCCTGAAGATCCATGACCCAAAACCCTACTATTACACAGTTCCTGTAGACAAATGCAATACAACGTTATTCTCCCCAAACTGAATGTAACGATTGGCTTATCATCACATGAAACATTGTATTCGAAAGGGCTATGCCCATGTAAATACAAATAAAGACTTCTTTTTATCAATGTCTGGCTGTGTATAACAGTTGATAAAAAGTTAAGTAGCTACATTGTTTACGAGATAGTCGAATTAAAGATGTCATATAAAGCTAACGTCGATTACCGTATAATAACATTAAGAAAACCTTTATTCAGGCATAACCCCAGGTACAAGTTCCAAATTTGCCTCCTACATCAAGTACTGATGTGATCCAAGAGAAGAAGTTCCTCCTCAAGCAGATAAAGCCACCCGAGTTCGACGGGAGAGGCAGATTCGTCCAGGCTGATGCTGAAATTTGGATTGAATCCATGGAGGATTACTTCGAAGCAGCCGATACTGCACCTACCAATTAGGCTATGCTCACCAAGTTAAAGCTCACCGACGAAGCTAGACTTTGGTGGAAGCAATGGTGCAGGGATCAAGGAATCGCAGAGGGATCCGTTACCTAGGAGAAGTTGAAGAAAGCCGTGCAGGGAAGATACTTACCACCTGCATATTGCACGCAGAAAATGAACGAGTTCTACGAGCTAAAACAGCTAGGACTCACTCTTGACGCATACTACTCTAAATTAGTTTCACTTTTAAAGTATGCGCCACAGATGGACATGACACAACAGGTGTCCAAATTTTGTGCGGGCTTAAATCCACTAATAAATACCCTTCTCGAATCTATGCGTCCATCAAATCTTCAGGATGCACTCGTTTGAGTGGCGCCTATAATTCAGGAGGTGCAAGCTAAACCAAGGGGTAACAAAACTTGGTCTTATAGTGACCCGAACATAGGAGCATTCAGACCTCAAATGAAGAGAGTTCAAGGTCATAATCAGGGACAAAGAAAGAAAGCAAGGACAAATAACGTCAACAACTTTGTTCCTACTCAAAGTAATGGCCGAAACCTCCGTTGTTTCCACTGCAACGAACCCGGTCACTTCAAGAGGCAATGTCCCAAGCTCAGCGGAGGACATCGCCAAACACATTTCCAAGGAGCAGGCCGTGGTCAAGGAGCCGCTACCCGAGGAAGAGGAAGAACCGCCTGCATTGCTAATAGGCAAAGATGCAAAGAAGAAGAAGAGGAAGATCCGACCATGGAAGCAGAATTCGAAAGAGCGACAGTCCATGCCGCTTTACACAAGAAAGGGCCGAATCGCCAGTTCTCGGTGATTCAAACACCGTCGGACTATCAAGGTAAAGGTTTCAATACCTTGATTGATTGTGGCAGTACACATTCCTTTAACTCACCAGCATGTGCAAAAAGATTAGGAATAGCCACAGTAGAAGCACCTACCCTGCTTGTGGAATTGGCAAATGGTCGTGAGGTAACTTGTACCAGGCAAACTGCTAAGGTGGAATTTTTTCTGGGAGAAAAGAAGACTTCAATTAAATTCAGAGTTATGAATTTAGGTATCCATGAGTGTCTACTCGGAATGGATTGGCTTAAGCCCAATGATGCCCACATTCACTGTGGAAAGGGTCAAGTTTCCTTTCGAAACTCTGAAGGGAAATTTGTCACAACTCAAGGTGAGACAGGAGTGCCAAGAATCCAATTGGCCAAAGTATCTCGGATCATAAAAGGAGTCAGAAAAGGATTACCCGTTTACTTGATCAAACTCAACAAGTTAGATCAAAAGCAAGAGTCTCATGAAGGGCCTTCTTGGCTAAAGGAATACACTGACGTATTCCCTGAAGAATTTACCGAACTTTCGCCTCAAAGAGAATTAGATCATGAGATTAGGTTAGTGCCTAGAGCAGCACCAATTGCAAAGAGACCCTATAGAATGTCCATACCAGAAGCAATAGAATTGAAGGAACAACTCAAGCAATTGTTAGATCAGGGCTACATCCAGCCTAGCAACTCACCGTGGGGAGCTCCAGTACTATTCCAGAAAAAGAAAGATGGGACACTTTGACTATGTATTGATTACCGAGGGTTGAACCAATCAACAGTCAAGAACAAGTATCCCATTCCTAGAATAGATGAGCTTCTTGATCGTCTTCAGGGTGCAAAGATCTTCTCCAAGATTGATCTCAGGTCAAGTTACTATCAAATAAGGATCAAGGAAGAAGATATCCCAAAGACGGCCTTCAATACAAGATATGGGCACTTTGAGTTCTTGGTTATGTCATTCGGACTTACGAATGCACCTGCCACCTTTAATAGATTAATGCAGGATATCTTTAGACCATATCTTGATGATTTCGTGCTTGTCTTCTTCGATGACACTTTAGTATATTCTAAACAGGAAGAAGATCATGAATCTCAACTTCGAATTGTCCTTGAGACAATGAGGTCACATAAGCTGTATGCAAAAATGAAGAAGTGTGCATTCTTCAAGCGTTAGATTGAATATCTGGGATTCATAGTATCATCAGAAGGAATATCAGTAGACCCAGCCAAGGTCAGAGATGTGCTTGAATGGCCAATACCAGTATCCATCAAAGAGATACGTAGCTTTATTGGATTGACAAGATGGTATAGGGTCTTCATCAAAAACTATGCTTTGATTGCAGCACCTCTTACAGACTTACTAAAGAAGCAGACTTCCATTACATGGTCAACTTCTGAACAAAATAGCTTCGACAGATTGAAGCAAAGTTTGGTATCAGCACCTATTCTAAAACTTCCTGACCTCAATAAGGAGTTCGAGGTAGTAACTGATGCTAGCATTCTTGCCTTGGGATGTGTACTTATGCAGGAAGGTCATCCAGTAACATACTCTTCAAGGAAATTGAAGAGTCATGAAAAGAATTATGCCACGCATGATCTGGAATTACTAGCTGTCATCCATGCTCTAAAGCTTTGGAGACACTACATGTTGGGTAACAAGTTTACTCTAGTAACCGACCATAAGAGCCTCAAATGGATTGAAGTATTGGAGGAATATGACTTTGAAATCAAGTACCGACCAGGGAAAGAGAATGCAGTTGCCGATGCACTTAGTTGCAAGGAATTCCTAAATTCCCTAATCTTGCATAATCCATCAATGGCCAGATCTCTGGCTACAAAAGTATCTATGCCAAACAACCCTATACTTGAATTAGCTAGAGAGGAAGCATGCCATGATTTGGCCTACCAAACAATGCTAAAGGAAATATCTACCAAGGAGCTGAATCAAAAGTTGCAAGCTAAGTATCAGGAATTTTCCATTGATAATGGACTTGTCTACTACAGAACCAGGCTATGTATACTAGCAAGCCAGTCACTTAAGCAGAAAATAATGTGGGAAGCTCATGATTCCCCTTTCGCAGGACATCCTGGCTATGCTAAGACTCTTAATGCAGTTAGGAAGAGCTACCATTGGGAGAGGCTGAAAGGTGACGTTCTCAAATATGTCACTGAGTGTTTGTCTTGCCAACGTATCAAAGCCGAACATGTCATGATGCCAGGGAAACTGCAACCGCTTGACATTCCCCAAATGAAATGGGAATTCATCAGTATGGATTTTGGTGTAGGCTTACCCCAAGTCCAAGGAGGATACAATTCCATTATGGTTGTGGTTGACATGCTTACCAAGGTTGCACACCTGATTCCAGTAAAGACAAACTATAAAGCCTCCGACATTGCAAGATTGTTTATCAAGGAGATATTCAAGCTACATGGGTTACCCAGAAGAATCATTAGTGATCGAGATTCTCTCTTCACATCACACTTCTGGAGAGCTATCTTTGAAGCTATTGGGACTCAACTCTGTTTTAGCACCGCCTACCATCCCCAAACGGATGGCCAAATAGAGCGAGTAAATCAAGTCATCGAGGATATGCTTAGGGCATACTGCTCTCGAGAACCAAAGAAGTGGATTCAATACTTGCCTTTGGTAGAGTTTGCCTACAATGCTTCTTACCAACAAAGCATTCAGATGACCCCTTTCCAAGCATTGTATGGTCATGATTGTCTAAGTCCCCTAAACTTTTCTGATCCAACCCTAAGGGTTGAAGCGTCAAGACAGATGTTGGAAGACATGGATGATCAAATAAAGTCAATAAGACAAGACATACAAGCGGCCAAGGATAGACAAAAGGCATACGCAGATTTGAAGCGTAAAGAAAGAGTCTTCGAAGAAGGAGACATGGTCTTCATTCGCGTAGGCCCTAAAAAGAGTTCTCTATCCCTAGGAGATTGCAAGAAGCTAATTCCAAGGTATTGTGGGCCATACAAAATCCTCAAATGCCTAGGACCCAATGCTTATAGATTGCAACTCCCTGAGAACCTAAAGGTTCACAATGTATTCCATATCAGCCTATTGAAAAAATATGTACCCAACCCTAACCATGTACTTGATAACCAACAAATTGTAATGCCTAGTCAAGGAGTCCTTGAATTAAGGCCGGATAGGATCTTAGGTGTTAGGGAGAGACAGTTAAGATCTAGAACCTTGAGAGAATGCCTCGTCCAGTGGAAAGATTATTCCGAAGAGGATGCCACCTGGGTAGATGAAGGCACTCTCAACCATCAATATCCCCAGTTTATCTCAAGATGAGGACATCTCGATTCTTCTAAGGGGGAGAGAATGTAATATATTAAATATATAAAAGAAAAAAAAATCGCCTTCACGGCGGCATATCGAGCTAGAGCGTGAGAGGGGGGATGGAAGAGCCAGCAAGCTCCTCGCTGGATTTTGCTCGGCTCCTTTGCATGAAAGCTGACAGGCAAGGGTGGAAGGATTCCCTCCCCTCCCCTATTTAAAGAGGGAGGGCCGCACGGTTGAAGGGGGAGGAAGAGGAGAAGAATATATGCCGCCTCCCTACTCGATTGCTGCCGCCTGATGCTGCCGCCACCAGCCGCCGCTGCCGCCGCTGTCGCCTATCACCTCCAGCTTCCCTCCCCAAAGCACCACCGTCGGCCACCGTCAGACTTCTCATTCCCCCCGCCAGATTGTCCCCCCCCCCCCCCTCCTGCCATGTGGATAAAGGAAGCTTCCTTGTAGAAGCTTCCTAAGGGGGGGCTAATCAAGCCCCCATTCACCCCCTCATATCCCTTCCACTCAAAAAAAAAAATTCCCCCTACCCCAGGTTTTTTTTCTAACCCTCAAGCCCCCTTACCGTGTTTTTTTCCCTTTCACCCCCCATATCCCTTTTTACACTAAAAACCCCCTCCCCGGTTTTTCTTAGAACCCTTTTCACCCCCTCTCGATTTTTACCCCTTAAAAATCCTTTCACCCCGCCCAGTCTTAAATCCCTTAACCTTTTTCCATGGGCCATTAAACTTCCACATCCTTTGGCCTTGTAAACCGCAAATTTCCTTTTCCCCCGTGCCTAAATCTATAAGTCCCCTCTTGTGAGCCCATATTTCACCCTATATTCCTTTTAATACACCCCTAAGCCCTTTCTAATCTCGTGTTCCCTTTTCCCTCTCCTCCCTACTATAAACCTTTCCCTCTCCGAAGAAGCTAAGAACCTAAAGGTCTTATTGTCCCTTCTCGAGGTCAATGATTTAAAAAGCTCCTTGCCTCGAAACAGAGACGGTGGAAATCCGAAAAGGAGAGTAAAAGCTGCCTTCACATCCGAAGGGTTACAATTGCGATGCCGCCTAAGAAAGTCCAAGGAGTAGCTGTGGGAGGGTCGTCTCCCAGTATCCATGTGGATATTTCACCCCAAAACCAGGTTTTTCCTTCTTGGTTTTTTATCGATTTTAAGTCAATCATGCAAAGATGAATTGTTCGGGATAGAATATATTTTTTCAAGTTATTTACAATGAAGGAGTTTAGTTTAATTGAATAAATGATAATGTATAGGACATATTTTCCTTCGAATAGCATCATACATTATAACGAATTATGAACAAGATTATCTACTTACGATAGTAGTATATTTCCGTTAAATCCGGAAGGTATAAAAACTGCATCTTGCACCATTAACCTAATTCTTTTTTACAACGAATTATCATGAAATTCATGAAAGGTTTTTTTTTACGTTGCTCGAATTACTAGGAAGTTATCATTGCTAATTGCATATCTTCGCAAGGAAAAGATTGTTATTTGGCATGAGTTTCATTTGCAAGGAAAAGGGAAGATTAAATTGAATTTACCTACCTCAACGCATTTAAAATTAGGACTGAAAAATCAATTGTCACAAGGATAACAAATCGTGCCGAGGTGATATCAATATTACCTTCCAAAAGATAACCAAATCAATCTAAACTTAGAAATACCATGCTGCAAAATATGCCTTGGGAATGATTTAAAGACCAAAGAAACATTTATACCTTAAGCACTTGACTACCTTCCCTGATTGTAGGGTCAATAAATTCGTAAGGTAAAAGAACTAGGGTTGTCCCTGAGGTTCTGAAAAAGAGACCCTAGGTCCGACATACGTCAGCTTAAAGAATCTAAAACAAATTATTTCATCGCAAGACTTGCGCAGCAAGTACGAAGTCATATAGTCTTGTGATTGATTCACAAGTAGAAAGGTTAAATACCCTCAACAAAGATGGCGGATCCTTACGCAAGTTATCTTGCAAAAGGATGTATTCTCTGATATCCTTCTAAATAAGGAAAGTTAAAAAAACCGGAAACTAAAGTATCCAATGGACTTTAGGGTTGACCAAGCTGGGTTAGAAAGGTATGCCCTAACCCAGAATATAAGGGATCTTGCCAAGTTACAAGACACCTTGGAACGAGTACTGATGCATTCGAAAGGAAATAATCATTCCTTAGCGGTTTGCCAAACAACAAGGTCGAGTAATGGAAATGTTTGTGATTGCTAGAGATTTTAGAGCACTGTTTGGTTTATGAATTACAAATTAAATGAATACCTACACTTCAAGTTGAAGGCCTGAAGGGAGAGGCAGTTTCAATTACCCCCGACTGCCTGCCTGACCCTAACCAAGGGGGTTGTTGACCGCGCCGGGAACGTGGACCGAATTGTCTTTGCCACGAAGAAATTTAGGCACTATATTCTATACAAGAAGGTAATATTTTATACAAAGGTAAAAGGGCTAAGGTTATTATTGAGTAAGTTACAATTGCTAGATCACCTAGCAAAGTGGTTAATCACGTTGCAATAATTCGATTACGATATTGAGTGTAATACTTCCACACAATTAAAAGTTAATTGGTTAGTTCGAAAGTTAGTTAGTCAATTAGTAACTTGGTAGGGTTACTAACTAAAGACCAACTAAACTAAAAACTAACTAACGTTAATAACTAACTAACTAACAATTTAAAAAAAACAAGGATCGTAACCCAAAATTTTTAACGAATTGACAAGGACTGTAGCCACCCAACACAGAAGTTACCATGTGAACGAGAGTTATGATCCGTATTAGTCATTAATGTCAATGTGTATAGTATGGATGGTTCAAAAATAATAGATTGTTGGACAAAACTAGCATATTTTTTATTTTTTTGATATTATTTATTGTAAATATCCTAAAAAGCTATGGAAACTTCTAGAATAGGGTGTCATGTAAAAAAAGCAAGCGGCTTTTTTAGAAAGTTTTAGAGATTTAATGCAAAAAAACAAGGATTGGAGAAATCGCTATCAGGAGATTCTTTGTCCATGGTTTAAACATAAAATTTTTAACATTTACATATATTACTCAGTCACTTGTAATTTAGACAAACTACAAGAGACTTGCCTAGTGCAATAAAACATTAAGCCTACATCCACCAGCATATAGCATGGCGAAGCAAAGACAGGGGGCACTCTGCCTTAAAATACAATAAAATTACCATGGTCCCTTGACAAGATAATTGAAATTGGTCACTTGCACTTAACTATCCTTGCATTGTTTACATGAAGTTGCTACAAGTTTTATAAGTCATAGTACATTAAGCAATAAGAAATATGGTAATGAGCAGATGGCTTGGAAGACTTCCTTGAGTTTCATTATTCAGAAGCCAATGATGAGGTTGTGTAATTTTGATATTCAAAAATGTTAAGTATATTTACAAGCAAGGTCACAAGGAAACTAGAGTTAACTAAGTTAACTATGCATATGACATTGTATATGTCTTGTAGCATTGCATATGTGACTAATAAAATAGTCAAGAGAGAGATCAAAAGGCAGCATTTTGCGGGCATAACTGAAGGTTGAGTAGGCGCCATGGATGGAGAAGGGGAAGAGGTGTTCAAAGCTACCACATAAAGGGGCACTTCAAGACATGCAACCACAGCTAACTCCTTCTGCGCTTTGATGAAAATGGAAGGCCACTCTTGGCTAAGTTAACATGGCAGAACTGTGTATTTAAAGGGCAATAGCTCATAGATGTGTTAAATGATGTGGATCTAGGACATGACACAAGCTATGGTGGATCAAAGATGTAAACCAAGTTCATAATGACATGGACAAGTAGAGACAAACTATTACACAAGTGAATTAAGTTCCAAGATAGATTAGCTTGGACTCATAAACACAATCTTGTGTAGAATTGACAATGACAGACACTTAACTGAAAGTACAAAGCATCATGATATTGTGTTCATTTCATAGTCAAGTACAATGCTTTATAGGCTTTGAGTTGTTCCACTCTCCTCACTGTGCATATGGGATCCAGGACAGCTCCTCTTGGAGCATACATCATTTGTCTATTTCTCAACACCCCCCCTCAAATGATGAGTCCCTACACTTGCTGGCTTTTGCCCCCCTTTCATGATAACATGGCCCGGAAGACTAGCTCATAGGCAGCCTAGTCAAGTTGAAGCTTGAGACTTTACATATTGGCAAGGGTTGTACAAATCAAATTCACTAAGAAAGATCCACTATGGGAAAAACATATGAAAGATACAATGAAAGTTCTTTAAAACAATCTGTCAGAGTTGTTGATGGTAGTGGAAGCATATTCTTCTTCTTCTCTTTCTTCCATGTATTGGTTCTGGTGATGATCACTTTGCAATTGTTGGGCTCTCTTCTTGTGGAAACATTCACTGGCTACATGGCCAATCTTACCACAATAGTGACATGTAATCCGATCCTTGTTATTGTTGTTGATGAATCCTCGACCTCTTCCTTTAGATCCAGCAGCTCCTTTGGTGTACAAAAGATTTTCCCTAAATGATGAGACATTGTCTTTTGCATTCTTGGTTTTTACTTTGCCTTCTTCATCGAGTAGTGAGTGCTCAATATCTTTAAGTGTGAGGCTTGGAACATTACTCAAAGTGGACACAAGATTTTCATATGGATCCTTGTTTACACTTGCAAGCAGTACGGCTATTGCTTCATCTTCCTCAATATTCTTTTTAAGAGATGCAAGTTGAGTTTTTAAAATCTTAAACTTATTAATGTGTATGGTCATAGAAGCATTGTCTTTGATATCCAGTTTATAAAACTGCATGAGAAGTTTTACCTTTGAATTCTTTGCTTGAGTACCGAACATTTTATCAAGTTCCTCCCAAGCGGTTTTAGCATTTCTAATACCAGATATATGATGTAACACATCATCACTTAATCCCCAAGCAATGATGCCTAGTGCCTTATTATTCATCTTTTTCCATTCTTTGGATTTGAACTGGTCTTCTTCAACGAACCCGTCTTCATCATCTTCCTTCTTATTATCTGCATCATCTTCAAACAAGTCCCATAAGTCCTTTCGCATCAAGTGGTACATGGTCTTTTCCTTCCAGGCATGGAAGCCTTCTCCATTGAACTTTGCTATTTGCTCAAGTTCTGCCATGTTGAGCAGCTCCAATTAACTGAGAAAAGACCAGTAAGGGGGATTTGTGAAGTGTCACAAGGAGGTTAGTGTCAATTGACACTAGTTGAGTATCAATAGATACTATTCTTGAGCTTAGTATTGAATGTCGGTGCTTGATCTTCTTCTTGCTTGTTGATTTGAAGTGTTAATCTTGCTGGGAACTGAGTTCAAACTCAGATAAGAGTGGCAGTGTGTGCCCTCAGTTGAAAGGAATGAGAAATTGAAGGAAAAATAAGCTTGCACCTTGATGGCTATGGCTTCCTGGATTAGGGTTTTGACCCAGGCCTAGTTTTTTCCAGATATATAGAGCTAGACTTGATCATTTTGGAAACTTTTTTTTATGGAAATATAGCTTATTCCATGCTCTACAAGATCCCTACGATAATCGTCAAGATCGGGTACTACAGTCCGCGCGCAGATCAGCGAAACATAACCAGGCACGCAGATATGGCAGCGACGTCGAATTTCAGCAATGCCAGGCTTGTAGGTATCCAATGTCAGGCTTAGATGTGATAGGCAGAAGCTCCTTGAGTAGAAGAACAATCGTCCTGAAGAAAGCACACTGAAATATTGCCTAGTTTGAGAGATATGAAAGCTCAAAGTGAGGTATGTCCTGCAGGCCACAAACTGGGGCTATGGTAGCAACTGACAATAGTGACAATGCTGAGGTCCAGATAGACAAATCTCATGGATTGATGTGATACAGGGAAGCTTTGTGAGGTGAGAACAACTTTCCAGAAGGAAGCTCAGAGAGATTTGGTATGTGGAGTGAGATACAGGAGCTTCAAGATGATAGGGTGCTGCTAGCTATGGCTGCCACAAGGTCCAACTGAGATTTGAAGTTGAAACTGAAGATATGAGCTGAATGTGGGCTGGTTAGAGATCACCAGAGATGAAGAAAGACTAGAGATTCAAAATGTGAGCTGTGCCATGCCCAACTGGGCTCTGATACCATGTTAAATGATGTGGATCTAGGACATGACACAAGCTATGGTGGATCAAAGATGTAAACCAAGTTCATAATGACATGGACAAGTAGAGACAAACTATTACACAAGTGAATTAGGTTCCAAGATAGATTATCTTGGACTCATAAACACAATCTTGTGTAGAATCGACAATGACAGACACTTAACTGAAAGTACAAAGCATCATGATATTGTGTTCATTTCATAGTCAAGTACAATGCTCTATAGGCTTTGAGTTGTTCCACTCTCCTCACTGTGCATATGGGATCCAAGACAGCTCCTCTTGGAGCATACATCATTTGTCTATTTCTCAATAACATGATGGAGAGCTGGATTGAGTTATGAGAAAGGGCTAGGCCTGAGGACCTGTGTATGCTGAGTTTGATCTCCCATGTCAAGAGAGACACTAAATCCACTCTCTTGAGACTTTTAAGAGCTGAATAGGGATTGTTATTGGACTTCCAATCCTGTAAATTGAAGGAGTGACATTCATCTGTAACTTGCTCTATTGATTTTCCTGACCCAAAGGGCTCATCCTTGCTCTTGGAAAGCTTACTGCAAGATCCTTTTATAGAGCTTGAAGACGGATGAGTCAAGAAGCCTTCTTGATTTGATTTTAGGAGGACAATGGGCTGAATATTTTTAGCCCAAACAAAGAATTATGGAGATTAACACTTATTCTTTCCTTCTTGAAGATTCGTGAACATTTATTGGTCTACTTGACATTGTTATGCTTGATGCAAGTTAATATTGCATAAGCATTGTGGAAGGGGTATCAAGAAAGCATCTTGATTTCTCTATGTATATGCTTGGGGCTGAAATAGGTGGCCAATTTTAAAGCAAACAAGGGTAGTAGGAATTCCTTCTTCTCCCTAATTTACATGCCTATTACAAGCTACCTATTTCTTACTACATGCTCTTGAATATAGGGCTATTTTTATACCCCATCAAAGTATCTTTTTGGGAGATAAATGCCATGAATGTGAGCTGAAATAGGTAGCCCTCATAGTGATTTGTGGACAGCAATTACTTTTACTTCTCTATTGATTCATATGGTATGATTTATACTTGTATTTGGTTGATCTATACACTCTTTGTTAGGGAAAGTTTATGTTATCAACAAAGGTGAATTCTCGAAGTTTTATGGGTTGATTTGGGCTGAAATATTCAGTCATATTCAAAGAATTGGCTATAGCAATGATCTTTTACTTCATTTCATGCTCTATAATTGATATCTTGTCGAGTATTATGTACCCCTATGGTAGGGCAATGCTTGAAGACCATTCATAGATGCTATGAATTGAATTAAGAGGAGCTTTTCCTCTTTATTTCTTGAATGTGGTAACTTAACCTTATCAAGTTCTTTATTTGAAGCTCTCTTGGAGTAAAGCTCTTTGTCCTACAAGTCTTGTAATTGACTCAAAAGCCTTATTCCTTATAGTTTATATTTTATTCACGCAAAGTTGAATGAGGGGATGTTGAGTTGCTTATGATACATGTACTCAACTTCTTAATTTGTGATTGCTCTATCTTTTCTAAGATTTTGCAATTCAAAACTTTGTTAACATATTCAAGGACTTGGCTTGAAACTTTCAACCCTTCTCTTACCTCTTTCATCTCCTCTAGAGTCTAAGCTCTTGAACCCCAATACAAACTTCTCTCTCAAACCCTTGTGACTAACTATGAAATACCTCTTAAACTTAAAATTTCATTGTAATCTACTTATCTCTTGAAGCCACATCTCCAATTATCTTGTCAAAGTTTTCTTGCCAAACCCCTGTGGTGACCTTCAACCCTACGCGTTGCGACATTGATGAACCCGATGTGAAGGTCGATTGTAAGAAAACTCCAAGATGGGTGATTCTTGAGGAGATACTCTACAACAATTGGTGCGCATACTGCGCCAAACCCAGCAACAAAAAATCCAATTGTTACAACAACAAAAACAAAGGCAAGACGAAGAGAAGTTTGATTCTACAGCTATTAAGGCCCTAGAAGAAGTTGGGCAGGAATTAAAACAATTTAATGGTCAAAATGTCTCTATTTTTATTCGTTTATATGTTGAGAAAATGTTCTTCTTTGGTGTACCACAACATGCATGGAGCAGTTATTTTGCCAGGCTAGCCAAGCATGGTCTTCAAGAAAGAATCCATGGTCTTTTCCTTCGGGATGTGGATTGGGTTGCATTTAAAAAAGCCCTACATGAAGATTTCTTCTTAGAAGACTCTAGCCTAATGACAAAGAAAATTTTCACACATTGGGTTGAGAAACCCAACAAAGGTTTAGCTACAACAACTCTATACCAAGAGTTTGAAAGTAAATTTGGGCAACTTGATGCTGAAGACCAACAAAGTATGGAAGGTTAGAAGATTGAATTATTCCTTAAGACTACAGATCCCATTCTTCAAGAGAAGCTTGTTGATTGCCTAGAGGATGCTACCTCCAAATCAAGAGTCAAGACTACATGGGCAGATGTTACTGATGCAATTAAAATGATTGCTTAAAGAGAGTGTATGCGACTAAGATTGGGCTCTACTTCAACTTCAACAACTCCATTGATGGAGCCTGCTCCAACTTCGAAATCCCCTATTCCTTTGACTAATCAACCAACTCTTTCTTCTTCTATTCCTTCTAAAAATGATGTCATGGATGAACTCATTAAAAGCATGCATGACCTTCCTTTGAATCTTACAGAAATTAGTTCTAAAATGGAGAAGTTGGATGTCAAAGTTGAGGAACGAGGACGACCATCAACTCAAAGGCCCATGAGAGAAGGCTTTAAGAGGCACTATATTTGGTGCAACAGCCAACAACATGACAAAAGGGAGTATTCTGCCTTCCGTGAGGCTGAAGCATAGAAGCTCATCTTTTGGAAAGATGGGAAAATTCATGCAGCTGAAATCGGTCTTCCACCACTAGAGCCAAATTTTGGCAATGGTGGAATGAAGAAAAGATTAGAAGATTTACCTATAAAAAATGCATATGCAGCAATTGATGCAACTACCTATGGGTTGCAAATTGAGGCAATTAAATCTAATTTGAAAGCATGTAAAGCTAATGTGCACTCTGAAGTATGGATGCAAGCACTAGATCGAATGGAACGTGATAAAGTAGCCAAAGACAATTTCTCTATTGCCAGTCAGTACATTCAAGGATTAACTAGTTGGTAAGAAATGGTGGATTATTTTTCTGCCTTTGCACATTTGACTGACATCAATCACAAAGAAGTCTTGATTGAATAAAAGAGAAGAAGAGAAGAGGAACCAGGGCCTTCCTCTTCTATCCCTCCAAAACGGGTAACTAGAAGAATGCTTGAACAACCAAAGCCTGCTGAAAATATAACCCCAAACCAAGAGATGGAAAATGTGCCACAAACAAAGAAGACCGAAGGAAAGAAGAAAGGCAAGTAGCCACGCTATAAATTGCAGTTTGACATAGAATCTGTAACCCATCTCAAATGAGTCCTAGAAGAACGAATTCTGAGAAGCAAAATTGAATTCACCTTAGGCAAAATTCTTGGAATCGCCAAAAGAGAATTTCATGATGTAATTATTAATGTAATAAAAAGAAAAAGACAATATGTTGGTGATGATGCTAAAGATATAGTGCATTCTTTTTTGCAAGCTCTTCGAGTTTATGTGTAGGATATGAAGAGAAGCTGACTGTACAAGGAATTTAGCTTGAAGCGGTTAAAGAATTAATTACAGCACTTGAAGTTGAAGATAAAGAAAGCATGGATGCAAAAATGAAAGAAGTGAAAGCTGAAAATCCAATGGTAGACTGGTTCAAACGAGTTGAGAAGCCCACCTCTCAAAAAGAAGGCCGTCTACAACACATGCATGAGGAGCATGAAGCTCAGTTCATTCCAAGCAATCACTACTCTTGTACGCATTGGACAAGAGAAACAATAGAGACAGTTGCCAAAATTGGAGAAAAAGAAACACCATGTATTGCACTCTTAGACCATGGCTCTGAGATAAGCGTCATGGCAAGGAGTCTCTATGAAAGCAGTGGATGGCCCATAGATGTTGATCTAGGTTGGTGATGAAAGCTGCAAACAACTCTTCTAGAGAGTTATATGCTACATGTCCTAATGTGCATGTAACTATTGGAGACATAAAAGACAATTTTCATTTCTTTGTTCAAGACTCTTGTAGTTACCCTATCATTCTTGGACAACCCTATATTTCTGAAGCCCGTTTGGAAACAAAAGTTCTTGATGATGGTTCTTTCTATGCTTGAATCCAAAACAAGGATAATGAACGAGCTGTCCAATTTCTTACTATGTGTGTTAACCATCATCAAAACAGAGATTGATTGTGTGATTATCCTGTGCCTCCTAACACCCCAAGAATTCAAGGGTTTTTGGGCTGCACTGCTGTAAAAGGAGGCTACGGTAGTACTTCATGTAAAAAGATTGTGTCTCTGCATGCTACAGAAGCTGTGTCTCTAGCAAACCCACATGTATGTACAGTCAACATTATGGGCTGTTATAAGTCTCTTTCAGCCATAACTAAAGCTAAAAGAAAATATTTATGTCATATTAAAAGGGAGCTAGAAACTTATGACATGATGGTAGAAAATAAAGATATTTTTGGTATTTTTTTGGGCTGGTTACTACTGACACATTGGTTGAAATATATGTAGCTGCTCATGCAAAAAATCAGGTTGAAAAATCAATTTATAGAAGTATGTACATTGGATTTTTATCAAAAAATTCAAGAATTTTTTGAATAGGAAGACATTAGTTTACTCAACAAGGTTGAATCACAAGTGGAGACAAAATACAAGACGGTGGATAAGAAAGTCAAGCATGTGGCAGTTCCACTGCCTCCTGAAAGTGAAGGGCTGACTGATAGGGGAGCAAATTAGCCAAGTCTTCAAGATCCTTTCAACATTGAACACAAGTTTACATTTCAAAGTACAAAAGAGCTCAAAATAGGAGATAATCATTTCCTTTCACTGGCTGAAAAACACTCTTTTATGCAAATGCTAATGAAACATGGAAAAGCTTTTGCGTTTCAACCAAGTAAAATAGGCTATGTGGATCCAAATATTGTGACTCCTATGGTCATTTTCACGGTCCCACATGTGCCTTGGAACCTCAAGCCCATTCCCGTTCCAAGGGCGCATTTGCCCAAATTATTGAAACTTCTAAATGAAAATATCAAAATGAAGATTGTAGAACCTTCTTCAGCACTTTACTCAAATCAATAGTTTACCATGCCCAAGAAAAATGGATCTTTACTATTCATTCAAGATCTAGAGCCTGTTAACCGTGTCACAATCTTAAATGTTGGTTCGGGTCCAATTGTTGATGAGTTTGCTGAAGCTTTTGCAAGGAGAGCAATTTATTCTATGGGTGGGTGACCTATATTCTGGATATGACCAATTTCAGCTTTCATTAGAAAGTCGAGACATAACCACAATGAAGACACCTCTTGGATTGGTCCGCATGTGCACTCTACCACAAGGAGCAACAAACTCCATAGCCCATATGATGAATGCCATTCATAAATTCTTAAAGGGCTTTATTTCGCAACTTACCCTTCCATTTCTTGATGATGTACCTATCAAGGGGTGTGGAGTCTATGAAAGGAATGAGGAGCTTGGCGAAGATGGTTGCATAACATTTGTAGTTAACCATGTTCATGATTGTGACACAAAGCTAGAAGAGGTTCATCTTACCCTTTCTGAAGATAAATCGATTTTTGGAGTTGAAGAAGTCCTAGTGGTCGGACATCTGTGTGGCCCGTATGGATGCAAACCTTCGCCAATCAAGATAGATGCCATCAGTAGAATGCAAGAAAAATGCACAAACATTTCAGAAGTAAGAAGATTTCTTGGCACATGTGTATTCTATCTCATATGGATACCACATTTCTCTCATGTAGATGAAAATATTTATCAATTATTGAGAAAAGGCCAAAGATTCTCTTGGGATAAAGAGCATACTCTCACTATGCGTAAATTAAAAAAGCTCTTAATTTCAGTCCCCACTCTCAAAAGGGCTGATTATTCAAATGGTCAACCCATTGTCCTTACTGTGGATGCAAGTCCCATTGGGATAGGATGGGCTGCTGGCCATGAGAATCTTGAAGGTAACAAGTATGCAATTCATTTTGGAGAAAAATTTCTCAATGAACATCAAAGAAGGTATGCACAAGTAAAAAGGGAATTGTGGGGACTTGTAATAACATTAAAGTGTGATTGTGAATACTTTATAGGTGCTTCCGTAGTGGTAGAAATTGATTGTCTTCCACTCTTGGGCATGATTGCTAACTGCTCTACACCCGACATTGTTATGCTAAGATGGATTACTTATATTAAATATCTCAACCCCGAATTAAAGCATATTGCAAGAAAGGACAATTTAGTTGTGCTGACATGTTGTCACAGGCAAGATATGACAATGAAGAAGAGATGATGGAAGAAGATGAAGCTGAAGAATCTATACTTGCCAAATTTCATTCCATGGTTGCTGAAAGTGCCTTTTCAGTTGCTGTATATACAAACCCAAAGCTGAATATTGCAAGTGTAGTTGATCTTTTTAATGGTATAGATTGAGTACAGTAAGAACATGAAAAGGTATTGTTGTAAATCAGCAAACAACAACAAAGATCAAATATTTATTTATGGAGGAAGGGTGGCCAACTAGAAGCCAGCATGCTCATTGCATTTCTCAAGTTCTAGTTCATTCCCTTGAAGAAGATTGGCTGCTGAAGATTGGCCAATATTTGAGCACAATGAAGAAGAAGGAGACTTGGACTGATGAGGAGTTCAAGCATATTAAGAGGAAAGCTTATGGCTTTTTTCTTAAAGATGGGCATCTATGAAAGCACACAAAGAAGAAAAAATGAGTGCTTGTCCAAGTTTTAGGTAACAAAAGGTTACAACAACAGGTAATGAAGGAATTTCATGAAAGCTTATGGGCTCGCCATAGAGGCACATGGAAAACCTTTCTTAAAGTCAAAGAAAAATATTGGTGGCAGAACATGTATCAAGACATAGAGCATTTTGTTAAAACCTGTTATGTGTGTCACATGTACTCTATGTTTAAGCATTGAGATGGGTTACAACTGACTTATCTCTTGTCTATACACTATAGATGGGTTGTTGATCTTGTAACCATGCCTACATGGATATGGAATATGCAGTATTTAATTCTTGCAAGAGAAGATCTAACCAATCAAGTTTAAGATAAAGCTTTAACAACCAAGACCACTCAAGCTATTTGTCACTTTTTTCTTGATATGGTTGTGTTGGCAAGGTAACTGTAGATAAAGGAGAGTTGGATGCCGATGAGGCACACAACTTCTTTGCTCAATTGGGTATTAAGTTTCCTTTAATGTCAGCCTACAACCCTGAAGGAAATGGGAAAAGTAAGAGAGGGCATCAACCTATTCTCAAAGCTCTAGCAAAGTCTTATAGAGGAAAGATCAAAGAATGTCCTAAAATGCTTCCTTTTGCATTATGGGGTGACTGGACTACTCACAGTGCTGTAACTGGCTATATGCTAGCTGAACTTATGCATGGATAGCAACCAATTATGCCAATTGAAGAATCTATTCTCACATGGAGTCTTCTACAGTGGGAGGAAGGCATCAATAGAAAAGAGTTGCTAACTTTGCGCATATGGCAGCTAGAAAGAAGGCCTAAAGATGTTCAAGCAACTATTGAGAAGCTAAAAATAGCAAGACTAAAGAATAAAAGAAGATTTGATAGGCAAAATTGACTTCGTCCAATAGCTATCCAAGAAAATGACTGGGTGCTTATCTATGATAGCAGCCTAGAAGATCAATACAATGCTTTTAGGAAGATGGTAAAGCATTGATTTGGCCCATATGTGGTAAAGATAGTCCATGAAAATGCTACATATTCATTGACCAAATTAGATGGGACAAGCATGAAGATACCCATAGTAGGAAAAAGAATCAAGCTCTTCAAACGAAGAGAAGGTTCAACATACGAACTAGAAGACTTGGATATAATCCAAGAGCATGAAGACACCGAGGAAGAAGATGACTTTAAAGACGGAGAACAAGACATGACAGAAGATGAAAACAAAATAAAGTGGCACATGCCAGAGGATGTGCAAGTTAGGAGGGGGTGAATGTCATGAGATTCTTTGTCCATGGTTTAAACATAAAATTTTTAACCTTTACATATATTACTTAGTCATTTGTAATTTAGATAAACTACAATAGACAAACTACAAGAGACTTGCCTGGTGCAATAAAACATTAAGCCTAAGTCCACCAACATATGACATGGTGAAGCAAAGATGGGGGCCACTCTGCGTTAAAATGCAATAAATTTACCATGGTCCCTTGACAAGATAATTGAATTTGGTCATTTTCTCTTAACTGTCCTTGCATTGTTTACATGAAGTTGTTATAAGTTTTATAAGTCATAGTACATTAAGCAAGAAGAAATATGGTCATGAGTAGATGGCTTGGTAGACTTCCTTGAGTTTCATTTTTCAAAAGCCAATGATGAGGTTGTCTACTTTTGATATTAAAAAATGTTAAGTATATTTACAATCCAAGTCACAAGGAAACTGGAGTTAACTTAATTAACTATGCATATGTCAAGCTGTTCACACGCCGTTGTGTGTGGCTTCGTGCAGGCATCCGCGTGATTTTTCCAACGTGGTCGGTGTGGCCGTCGTCTTCGTGGGAGTTCATGCGAGAGGTCGCGCGTCGGCCTCGTTCGTCGGTGTGCGAAGTCGCAATTGTTCACACACAACTAGGTACCCAATTTTTGATTTAAAAACTGTTAAAATCCATAAAAAACACATAAAAATCAAAAAATTAATAAAAAATCCTAAAATTCATTAAAAATTACAAACAAATGGCTGAAAATTCCTTTGACCAACTAAACAATTTTTTGATTGTTTTTCAAAGCTGAAATTCCAATAATTAAGGAGTGATATTCATCTACTTGCTCTATTGATTTTCTTGACCCAAAGGGCTCATCCTTGCTCTTGGAAAGCTTACTACAAGCTCCTATTGTAGAGCTTGAAGATGGATTAGTCAAGAAGCCTTCTTGATTTGATTTTAGGAAGACAGTGGGCTGAATATTTTTAGCCCAAACAAAGAATTATGGGGAGTAGCACTTATTCTTTCCTTCTTAAAGACACATGAACATTTATTGGTCTACTTGACATTGTTATGATTGATGCAAGTTAATATTGCATGAGCATTGTGGAAGGGCTATCAAGAAAGCATCTTGATTTCTCTATGTATATGCTTGGAGCTGAAATAGGTGGCCAATTTTAAAGCAAACAAGGGCAACAAGAATTCATTCTTCTCCCCTACTTCTACATGCCTATTACAAGCTACATATTGCTTACTACATGCTCTTGAATATAGGGTTGTTTTTATACCTCAGCAAAGTATCTTGTTGGGAGATAAATGCCATGAATGTGGGCTGAAATAGGCATCCCTCACAGTGATTTGTGGACAGCAATTACTTTTACTTCTCTATTGCTTCATATGGTATGATTTATACTTGTATTTGGTTTATCTATACACTCTTTGTCAGGGAAAGTTTATGTTATCAACAAAGGTGAATTTCGGAAGTTTTATGGGCTGATTTGGGCTGAAATATTCTGTCATATTCAAAGAATTGGCTACAGCAGTGATCTTTTACTTCATTTCTTGCTCTACAATTGATATCTTGTCAAGTATTATGTACCCCTATGGCAGGGCAATGCTTGAAGACCATTCATAGATGCTATGAATTGAATTAAGAGAAGCTTTTCCTCTTTATTTCTGGGTTGTGGTAACTTAACCTTATCAAGTTCTTCATTTGAAGCTCTCTTGAAGTAAAGCTCTTTGTCCTACAATCCTTGTAATTGACTCAAAAGCTTTGTTCCTTACAGTTTATATTGTATTCATGCAAAGTTGAATGAGGGGATGCTGAGCTGTTAATGATACATGTACTTAACTTCTTAATTCGTGATTGCTCTATCTTTGCTAAGATTTTGCAATTGAAAACTTTGTTAACATATTCAAGGACTTGGCTTGAAACTTTCAACCCTTCTCTTACCTCTTCCATCTCCTCTAGAGTCTAAGCTCTTGAACCCAATACAAACTTCTCTCTTAAACCCCTGTGACTAACCGCGAAAGTATCTCTTGAACTTTTAAACATTCATTGTAATCTACTTATCTTTTGAAGCCACACCTCAAATTATCTTGTCAAAGTTTCCTTGCTAAACCCCTGTGATGACCTTCAACCCTATGCACTGCAACATCGCATGCATCGTGATCACAAACAACACTCCAAACATGGAGAAGAAGAAGGAGTGATTTGGAAGATTTCTGACCAAGTGTCTTGGGTGTCCTAGACCCCCTTTCAAAGCTAATGGAACCATCAAATTTGTGATTTGAGCATCAAATTGTATATTAGAAGTTTTAGAATACTGATTTTGCCAAGATCCCCTCCATAAAGAGCTCTTCTTCTTAGCCACAACCTTTCTTCTCTAATTAAGCTATAAATAAGAGGCATGGGGAGCATTTTAGAGAGGCACAAGGAGACCCCAAGAGGCTATGAGAGGGAGGTAGAAGGATATCCCTCCAAGAGGCTGCAAGAGAGAGAGAGAGAGAGAGAGAGAGAGAGAGAGAGAGAGAGAGAGAGAGAGAGAGAGAGAGAGAAAGAGAGAGAGAGAGAGAGAGAGAGAGAGAGAGGAGTTACCTCGAGAGGCTACAAGAGAGAGAGTTAGCTCAACCCCCCTATCTCGGTCTTTGACTAAGCCATCTTCTCTTATGCTCTCCTATCCCAAATTCATTCCTCCTTCTTTATCTCTCGAATTCACTTGCAAATGATGGCTCCAAAGTGATGAGATGTAAAGACCATGAGAACCACTACAAGTAGTCAAAGAATGAGTATTGTCGAAGATATAGGAGTGCCTGAGGTTGCCCGATTTGCCACTACTATATGGAGCATCAGGTGTGATGAATGCAAATGCAAGAAAAGACAAAATTTTCAATGTCATCGTGCCAAACTAGGTTATTCATGTTTCAAAAATGGGCTATTATTTTCATATCCCCACATAAAATAATAAGGTTTTTATCAAATCTGTAATGGAACCCAATTGAGATCAATTTCCTCAGCTATGGGCAGCTGCTGTGTAAAGATTTTCAATATCTCAAACATTCTTTAACTGTAGGTAAGTCGCACGAAAGAAGCCGATCAACCATAGAAGCTGTACTTATCAGTAAAGAGTCTGCATTTGCAAGGATTTTCAGATCGTCGATAGCAGAGCTACTTAGGTTTCTAGCAGCATCTGCCAGTTCTGTAATAAAGAGGCGTCGATGTGGGGCTGCCAAATCAGCTAGCTTATTGAGCACCTCTGAAACTCGTGAATATGTCAGCTCTGAGAGTCCTTCACGTGAAAGAGATAGATAGAAAACAAAGCATTCCATAACACAACAGTGTGCTCAGACAACCCATCAAACACATTCTCTGCTTCTACAATGCTCCCACATTTGCTATACATAGACACCAAGGTACTATAAACATAAATGTCTGATGTAAATCCTTTCTGAAGAGCGTCAACATATAACGCTTGTCCAATGTAAAGCCTTCTCTCCTTAGCCCTGCTCAATATAGACTGAAAGCATCCCTTCATGCTCACCACTATACCTCCAAACTTCTCTCCACTATACTCATACGCAGAAAATAAATGTAAACACAACAACTAAGTATGTACAAAGTAACAAATGTCACACACACAACTTTTGGGTGGATTCCGCACCTCGGATGCACAGCAATACGACAACATTTGTCCATAGGGATAACCTCGGGTAGTAGGAAATGTGGGTGTAGGGAGGGGGCTCTGGTTGTAAATTCTGCACTACTCCTAGAATAATCTAATGAGCCCCTTCGTGACTCACGATGGGATCCTGGAACCCTAAATACTAGCTACAAGGGTGGAATCTTGGTGGGGAGTAGAATACCCTCATGGAATTTTGTATATCTTCCGTAGGGTCAAAAAGATGAAAATTGTAATAAAATTTCAATATAATAAATAAATTTATTTTACTCAAGGGTTGTTTGAATTATATGCATGTCCATGTGATAAATTACGTGAAGAAACCCATGATTTAACATATTAATTAAGGAAGCTGGTTGTATATGTTCCAGTAAATGTACTATAGGTAATTAAAAATCTAAAGGTGATTTTGTCATCAAAGGAAAGCGGGTGGGCATGACCTTGATGGGTCCATCCAACAGTAGGGTGGTCCCAGTTAGCTCGGAGCTTTTCTAAATCAATGATAAAAATAGGAAGACGATAAATTGACCAACTAGTCATTAGATAGAACCGACTTGCATTGTTTTAGGGGGCCAGAATGGGATTTTTCCTTATGGATAGGATGGTTAATGTACCACACTCCCCTCTGTTTCCCATTCCCTTTGAACCAAGTGCAATGGCAAGTTTGCCTCAGATCGAGTAATCTTGTAGAAGTGGGAACTCGAAATTACTGATGCTAGTTGGCTCTTAGGAGACCCGTCTAATTTTAGGAACCCTAAAATTCAGGTCAATCTCAGTGGGTTTGGCCGGAACACGTCCATTGCGATGTAGACTCAGTGGGGTCTAATTGACAAACCCCGTAATGTTCCAAGGAAGCGCCTGGTAGCGTCATTTAAAAAATGTGCATGAAACAATAACTTTCTCTATGCTTCTCAGACCTCTAATCTAATGCTTCCATTGGCTCTAAAAGGGGGGTAAAATACCAAGACACTTGGCTAGAATTTTGCCAGATCACTCCTTTTTCATCTCCCTGTTCAGAGTGTTGTTCATTGCCTAAAAACTGCGATCACACGTCGTGCGATTTTGCCAATCCTTCTTTATGTATAAAATCCTCCCAAAATGGCTAAAAGCTACATGCTTTCTTTTACATGTCATCCTATTCTAGAAGTTATCTATAGTTTTTAGTTTTTTACAAGAGATAATATCAAAAATTGGCTAAACTTGTCCAAAAATCTAGTATTTTTAAACCATCCACACTATGAACACTAGCATTAATGACTAATATGGCATTCTTTCTCTAGAACAATAAGAAAGTCGCACACTAGAGTTTTTCACACTATGTGCTTGTGGCGGCATGACATCCACTCCCTCCTAACCTGCACATCCTCCGGCATGTGCTAAAGTCTTACGGATCTGCAATGTCAGAAGAAGTATCCTCTGCCATGTCAATGTTTTTATCTTCTACCTCTTCTTCATCCATATTCACATGTTCATGCTCAATAAAATGTTGAAAGACTTCATACATCTCTAAAGTGTCAATATAAATAACCTCTTTTTCTGCCCTGTTTTCAGCATTAATTGCTGTAGAAATTTCAACCATTGTATCAACGTCAACCATCCTTGAAGATAGCCCTAAAATACCTTCATTTATAGCCATCAAACCATATGTCTTCAGTTCTTTTTCAGCCCATCCTACATATTTCTTTTTAGCCCTGCACATGGCTGAAATATTCTTAAAATTGCCAAGACTACATGCTGTCCATTCTTGCAACCCAGACACAAACACAATTTCTTCCTTTCTTCGAGGCATAATTATCTTCCTAGAGGCACTGCCATAACCTCCACTTGCAACAGTTTTGTCTAAAAACCCTTAAACTTTCATGCATTAGATGGCATAGGATTATCCTGTAGCCTATCCCGATTGCGGGGATGATTTACACAAGTAGTGAGAAATTGTACTATCTTTGTATTGTCTTTACTCCGAACCTGAGCATATGAAGAACCATTATCCAAGGCTTTTATTTCCAGCCTTGATTCCGAAATATAGAGCTGCCCCAAAATCATTGGATAACTACATGAATCCTGCACAAAAAATGATATTCATCCCTAACATCTCCAATAGTCACAGGTACATTTGGATAAGCCACATAAAGATCCCTTGATGAATTGTTTGTTGCTCGCGTGGGCCATCCCAGATCTACATCAATCAGCCAACCTCCATTCTCATACAAGCTGTGTGCCATAACATTGATTTTGAAACCATGATCCAAGAGAGCTATGCAAGGCATCTCTCTTTCTCCCACTTTAACAATTGTCTCTATTGTAGCACGAGCCCAATGTTTTCGTGAATAATGACTGCTTGGCATAAAATGAGCATCTTCTTCTTCATGTGCTTGTTGATGGTGGACATTCCCATTATACATAGCCTTCTCTCTATGCTTAGTGTTGCCTATCATACTCTTTTCAGCCACAAGCTTGCTATATATACTCCCATTTAGCCCATTTTCAGCATCAGCCTGTTCCAAAATAGTAATACATGCATAATCATACTTCCTCTGAAGATGTTTCTCTATGTCTTTGTCAACCTACATCAATGCTTGCAAAACTTCACCATCAATATGTCTTTTTTGTTTCAACATTTTAATAATTGCATCATGAAATTCACGCTTTGTGATTCCAAGAACTTTGCCAAGTGTGAATTCCACTCTACTTCCAAGTATGCGATCTTCCAAGACTTTTTTAAGGTTTGTGGCAATTTCAAGATCCGATTGTAACCTATAACTAGGCTGCTTGCCCCTTTTCTTACCTTCTTGTTTCTTCTCTTGAGATGCATCCTCCATAACATGCTAGGGTATGCATTTTTCAACCTCTTTTTGTTGCTCCATTTTACTTTGTGTTATGCATTTAGATGGGCTTGAAGAGGAAGGACTAGTAGTGTCCTCATCTATTCTTCTCTTTTCTTCCACAAGAGCTTCTTGATTATGAACCTTGACCAAATAAGCATAGGCTGAAAATGAATCCACTGGTGTGCTCCATCCTGTTTTCCCTCGTATACTTTGACTTGCACCAACCAATTCAAACTTTGCTATTTTGCCCTTTTCCATGCAATCCAATGCTTGCAACCAAACGCGAGATTTTGCTTCAGCCATGTCTCCTTTACTAGCTTCATTAGTCCTTTCAATTCTCGACCCATATGTGGTTGTATCTATGGCAACAAATGCTATCCTTGAAGCCATCTCTTCCAACCTCTTTTGCATGCCACCATTTCCAAAATTTGGCTCTATTGGAAGACTAGTTTCTATTGTATGTATTTTTCAATCTTTCCAAAAGACTAACCTTTTTGCTTTTGCTTCACGGTAGGTTGTATAGTCTCACTTTTCATGTTATAAACTATCACACCAAATGCATTTTCTCTTGTATCCTTCTCTATACGGCCTTTGGGCTATTGCTCAACCCTTCTCTTCTACCTTGACATCCAATTTTTTGAGCTTTGCATTGATTTTTGTCAAATTCAGCCTCAAATCATACATGCCCTTGATTAATTCATCCCCAACATCACATTTAAGAGCTAGACCACCAGGTATAGCCGGTTGCTCTGCCATAGCTATAGGCACCTTGGCTATAATTTCAGCCCCCTTCTAAGAATTGGTAGGTGTGGTGCCTGTACCCCATCTTAATTTCACCTGCTCTCTCTTTACCAACATATGCATTGCCTCAGTTACGTTTCAAAAGAGGCATCTTCTAAATGATCAGTTAGCTTATCATGCAAGACAATATCTATATCCTTCAGAAACAAATCAATTTTCTAACTCTCCAATGATTGCTACTGGTGCGCAAATCGGATGCCGTATGCGTACATAGCGAGCGTCGGAAGGTCTCAAAGAACAAAGAACTCTACTTTTTGCTCAAAAACCAAGAGAGAAAATTTACACGACATGAAGCAAAAAGACTAATTGGGTATAATCTTCCCCCATGCCTTGTGTGAGCGCTCCACAAAGCATGTATTTAATATATTATTCATCTCCAAGCTCAAAAATAGCCCAAATTTACTATTAGCACACTTAGCTTTTGGGTTTGCTTTTGTCCAAATAAAGAATAAAGCAGTTGGGCATCCAAAGAGTCAGGCTGTGCCCAAATACAATGTCCAATAACGAATATTTAAATCGTGCGCCCATGCGCATACAAAATAATAAATATATATCAAGCGCTTTAATAAATAAGCGCGTCAAAATAAATATTGGTGCCATGTCTAAGATGCACGCCCATCAAAAATGATAATTTCTTCTTGAATACATGCTATCGCCCAGTGCTTCCCAGTGTCACCGCCACCTGCTCTACACATCAACTGAAGCATTCACAATTGTTAGAAAATAATAAAATTAAACCGACAAAAGTGAATACCTAGTAGCCTTCAGCTATAAAATAAATAAATAGGTTGGAACTCAATCCTAACCTTAATTTATTACAAGTGCGCACTCTAAACTCATAAACGTCCATTAATTTAAATATGTATTTCGTAGAATCACCTACTATGGAATCACCCACTTGCACATTAAATTAACGAAACACCCGAAAAGGAATCGCACAAGGAATCCACCTTGTGTACGAGCTCCGGCAATAAATATAATTTTACGGAATCCACCGCAAAACCTCACAAAATCCATTGTGGAATATACATCATGGCATCATACCCCCGGGGTGGTATAGCAATTGTCCTCAATTGCTATTAGCTCAATGTGGAGCAAGCAGTGAGGGGTAAGCACTTAGGTCACGAGCATGCATCCATTGGGCCTCTTCAACATGATGATTTTTAAATTTCACCAAATATCTAGAATATCTACGGCCGGTTCTAGTGGTCATAAAGTCGGTATCTAGAATAGTCTCAGGTTCAAGGATTTCAGTTTCTTCTTCTAACAAAGCGGGATTTTCATAGACAAGATGGACAGGTAATTGTCCTTTGAAAGGTCATAACAAACTAATATGAAAAGTGTTGTGGATTTTCCAATGTTGGGGTAGTTCTAGTTTAAAGGCGTTATCATTGATTTTGTGAATGATTTTGAAAGGTCCATAAAATCTAGGAGCTAACTTTACGATAGGGTGTTTCTCAACACTTTGTAGTCTTCACTTTTCAATTCATAACCAGATATAATCATCAACTGTAAAATTCATAGCTTTTCATAGCTTTTCTTTTCTTGTTTGCTTGTTTAGTATATGATTGCTGGGCTTTCGCAATCATATCTTTAACTTTATCGAAAATAGTAGCATGCATGTGGGCAATATCCTCAGCAGCTTTAACTTTGTTTGACAATGAAGTAAGAGGGGTAGGCAATCTATATCCATAAATGATTTCAAAAGGTGCTTTTCGTGTAGCTGTATGGGGTGTGTTACTGTATGCAAACTAAAGTAAACGCAAGTATGTATCCCAGGTTTGTGGTTTTGAAATTTTGTATGCACGGAAAAGATCTAAGATTGTGTTGTTTGTAGCTTCTGTTTGCTCATTTGTTTTAGGATGAAATGTAGATGAAAAATCAATCTCTATTCCTAAGTTAGCAAACAAAGTAGTCCAAAAATTATTGCAAACTCTAGAATATTGATAAGAAATAATAACTTTTGGTAAACCATGGTTAGTGAAAATACTTTTCAAAAACAATTGAGCAACTTGAGCTGGAAATAATGTTTTCTTGCATGGAATGAAATATGATTGTTTGCTAAATCGATCTACAATAGTCCATATCATATCATGATTAGCTTGAGTGTTAGGCAAACCAATAATAAAATCCATTGAAATATGCTCCCATGGTCCTTCAGGGATTGGTAAAGGCATTAACAAATCATACTGCTTACCATGGTGTCGCTTAACTCTTTGACGAATTAAACACTCAGATACAAACTTAGAAACATCAGATTCCATCTATGGCCAATAAAAATCTTCAATCAAAGTACGTAAAGTAGAAGTAATACCTCTATGGCCTTGATATGGGGGGCAATGAATTTCTGCAACACAAAGGATCTAAATGGAACAATTACACATAACCTTTTCTCATAAAACATAAATCCATCAGCGTAAGACAATGAATCAATTGGAATCCATTTATTGGTAATTAATTTATTCCAATCATCTTGAAAACTAGGGTCTTGGTCATAGGTATCTTTTATAGGGATAAGAGAATCAAAAGATATCACAGAGATATTATGAATAGTCAATCTTCTACTTAAGGCATCGGCAACAACATTTTCTTTTTCGGGTTGATATTGGATAAGTGGATGAAAACTTTGAATAAAAGCAGCCCATTTAATGTGTCGGTCAAATATTTGTGGTTGACTAAGGAGATGTTTAATACTTTTTTGGTCATTTTTTATCATGAATTCAGATCCCATTAAATAGTGTTTCCATTGACATAAAGCTTGTACTACAGCTAGCAATTCCTTATCATAAGTAGAGTACTTGAGTTCAGAGGGATTAAGCTTACAGCTTGAGTAAGCTATGGGATGGGAATCTTGCATAAGGACAGCTCCTATTCCAGATCCACTAGCATCAGTGACTACTAGGAAAAATGGTCTAGTAAAGTCAGGAAGTTGCAATATAGGAGCATGAGTTAAAGCATGTTTCAGTAAATCAAAAGACTTTTGCAAAATTTTTCGACCAATGATACACAATACCTTTCTTTAATAATTTTGTCAAAGGTAATGCAAGCAATGAAAATTTTCTCACAAATTTTCTATAAAAGCTAGCAAGACCTAAGAAAGTACGTAATTCACGCACATTTTTAGGTATCGGTCAATTGAAATTTGCTTCTATCTTTTTAGGATCAACTTTAATACCTTTAGATGAAACAATATGTCCTAAGTATTCAATTTGTGTTTGGAAAAATTCACTCTTTTCAGGGTTAGCATATAATAGATTCTCTTTCAGTAATTTGAAAACCAAAGATAAATGTTCATAATGCTCATTTTCATTCTTACTGAAAACCAATATATCATCAAAGAAAACAATGACACAATGCTAATGCTTCAAAAAGATGTGATTCATCATATGACTGAATGTAGCTGGTGCATTAGTTAATCCAAAAGACATAACTAGAAATTCATAATGTCCAAATTGAGTTCTAAATGCAGTTTTGAAAATGTCAGATGTGTCCAGTCGTACTTAATGGTATCCAGATTTAAGATCTATTTTGCTAAATATTACAACCCCTTGTAGTTTGTCCATAAGATCGTCTACCCTAGGAATGGGATATCTATTTTTTACAGTGATTTTATTTAGGGCATGATAATCAATGCACATCCTGTAAGTGTTGTTTTTCTTTTTAACTAATAAGACAAGTGCACCAAATGGAGAACTACTAGGTCTAATGAGTCCTCAAGTTAATAATTCTTCAACTTGAGTTTAAATTTCTTTCTGTTCAATTTGATTATATCGATAAGGTGCTTTACATGGTGGTTGAGAACTTGGAATTAGGTCTATTTTATGATCTTCAAGACGTGTGGGTGGTAAACCAAGTGGTAAGTTAGCAGCAAAACAGTCTTGAAATTGTGAAAGAAATTGTGTGTACCTAGGATGCATCTTATTTTACTTAACTTCAATTTCATTCACCTAGATTAAATAAGATTTGCTACAAATTCTTAATGCATGTTTAGCATGTGTATGATTAAGCAATGAAAAATTATCAAAAGTGTGCATACCATGCAATGTGATTTGTTTTCCATGAGAATGAATCTTCATTGAATGCGTAGAATAATCTATATCGGGATTATACTAATAACGCCAAGGCATGCCTAGAATAATGTCACTAAATTGCAAAGGCACAACTAGGAAATTCCTACGTTCAACATAATCACCAATTTTAATTTCTAAGTCATGCACTTCTTTTGTTCCATTGTATCTAGTTCTTAAGAATGCAGTCTTGATGTGGTAATGAGTAGAAAAAGTATGTGATTTCAATTCTTTGACCAATTTTGCAGAAATAAAGTCATGTGTACTCCCATCATCATGTAAAATAATATTTTCTTTAACATGCACAAAACATTTTATCGTTAATAAAGAATGGGAATTTGGTATACTTGGTAAAGTATCTGAAGTAGTACCATTATCGTCATCATATTCTGTGAAATCTAGCATTTCTTCATGGTCTTCATCTTCAGTCACTCCCAAATAGTTGATGTAAACTGTTGGCTTTTTGGATTGACAATTCGCTGACCGCTAGATGTCCAGGTTGATAGCATTTGTAACAAACTATGGATGTGGCTTTAGACACATTATTGATAATAGCATGAAGTTTAGGAATGTTAGGATAGGATGTGGCTTTAGACACATTATTGATAATAGCATGAAGTTTAGGAATGTTAGGATTTGGCTGAAGAGATGGCTTAGGATTTGGATTTGTATTTGATGGTAAAGCAGGGGGTCATATCCAAGATTTATGGAATGAAGATGGAAGGAAACGGTTTTGATTGAATCTTCGAAAATTAGAATTGAATTGTTTTGTACCAAAGTTACCATTGTTTGAAAATTGTTGTGGTCGCTTCTCTCGTCCTCGTATCTTCAACATCATGGGCCAAGGAAATTGCATCTTCGAGAATCGTTGGCTTAAACATGTTCACTTCCGCATAGAAGTGACCAAGTAACCCAGACAAACTTTCGCTTATGAGTCACCTCAAGTACATCTTCGAGCATTCGTAGTTGCAATAAAGCATTCCAAAAACGCTCGGTATATTGGGAAATAGACTTGCGATCTCTTTGTTGCAGAAGATCCCATTGTTTGATTGCTTTTTCGTGGAATTGGGGTGGAAGAAAATTCTACAAAAATTTCTTTTCGAAACTCTCCCAAGTAGCAGGACAATCAATGCTTTTGCAGACAACAGTCCACACCATAAGGATGCTCTGTCCACTAAATGATTAGTGACACACTTACTTTTTCCTTTTTCAGCATACTGTTCTTCATGGAAATAATCATCAAACTGGCTGATAAAAGCAAGTACAGTCTTTCCATCGTGTGACCCATTGAAAGTACGAAATTTGAAATTTCTTTAACTTATCTTTGTTTCTTTCTAAATAGATTGCACTTCAAGTGTTGCATCGATTGTACGTCATATAATATCTTCAGATTGCCGTCCATCTTGATCGGCAGTAGATCGTTGCAGACTAGCCAATTAAGCTTGCAAAGTTTGACATGCTGTTCGTTCCTCTTGAAGCTGCATCATAATAAGGTCTAGTTTTTGCTCCATCGTTGATTCTGGTAAATCACCCTCGGCCATAAAATCTTTCATATTTTGATCGGTCGTCCTGCAAAATTTCAAACAACCTCACACACTCGAAATCCTGTTAGCGCGATGAGCATAGCTCAAGTTCAGGATTACACGGCTTTTTTTTTTTAATCTTTCTTCTTCACGACTATGGAAATTAATGTCGGCCTTCTTCCAAGAGGATACTTCGTCTGTTTAGACTGCGTATAGCAATCTATACGCATACAAATAATAAATATATGTCAAGTGCTTTAATAAATAAGCGTGTCAAAATAAATATTGGCGCCATGCCTAAGATGCGCGCCCATCAAAAATGATAATTTCTTCTAAATAACTTGAATACATGCTATTGCCCAGTGCTTCCCAACGTCACTGCCACATGCTCTACACATCAACTGAAGCATTCACAATTGTTAGAAAATAATAAAATTAAACTGACAAAAGTGAATACCTAACAGTCTTCAGCTACAAAATAAATAAATAGGTTGGAACTCAATCCTAACCTTAATTTATTACGAGTGCGCACTCTAAACTCATAAACATCCATTAATTTAAATATGTATTTTGCGGAATCACCTGTTATGGAATCACCCACTTGCACATTAAATTAACGAAACACCGAAAAAGGACAGGCGTCTCCATAGACTTTTCGCACAAGGAATCCACCTTGTGTACGAGCCCCGGCAATAAATATAATTTTACAGAATCCACCGCAAAACCTCACAGAATCTACCGTGGAATATGCCTCCTGGCATCAGCTACTCATTGACATCCAATTGCACATACCGACTTTCAAATTCATGGAGCAAAGCTGTAGTAGCCAAATGGGCTTTTCAAATCCAACATGTAAATGTCTTTTTAGTTACCAATCTTGCATCTTCCAAGAAAAACTCTTCTCTCAAAGCTTTCCTAAAAGCTGCCCAATCAAAATCTCTTCTATGTCACTCATCAATCCGATCGTGCAAAGCATACATTGACAAACATGAGAAATATTGACTCCATGCATACTGCAATACCCCAAGAAACAACATCTTTTCTTTATACAACTGCATAAAGACCGAAACATTTTGACCTTTAAATTGCTTCAATTCTTATCCAACTGCCTACAATGCATTCACAACTAAGGAATCAATTCTTTCTGCTTCTTGTTGAGTTTGCATTTGTTACTATAAGAATAACTATTGTTGTAGTTGTTGCTGCAACAAAGCAATCATCTATTGTAAAGCATCACCACCACTTGAACTAGAAGAATCCCCCATCTTTACACACCTGCTACCAACTTTCACATCAGCTTCACCACTGTCGAAGCGTTTAGGGTCAAAAGTCTACCGTGGGGGTAAGGGACATTAGGGTGAAGGGAGATTCAAGGAGTGGAGTAGACGGAAGAGAAGGGGTTCAAAGAAATAGAAGATGTAGAAGAATATCATAGAGGTGAAGCCTGCCAATTTATTTTTGCATTATGAGAAGATAAATCTCTTATAGACAAAAACATGCTTTTCCATTTAAAACTCTTTTTTTAATTTTTCTATATTTATTGATTGATAACTACTATCACTTTTTTATTTTTTGATTCAACTAAATGAGATGACTGAGATTCATCATTGTCTTTCATTTCAATCCATAAGAACATAATTTTTCCACCTAAAATGGAAAAAATCCTTATTTTTCACTTAAATACCACATTTTCAACTTTTAATTATTAATAACAATCACATTTAATTACAATTTCTGCATATTATTACTTGCAACCCTCAACGACGTGTCAAACAAGGTTCATACAAATTTTCATACCATAGGCACTTCATTTGGACCATAAACTATCAAAAACAAGCAAATTTCCTTCATAAAATGGACATACCATTAAATTGCATGTTTTGGGTTACAAAAATTAAATGCATCGATAGCCATTGGATTCACTATCAATCTCTACACATCATGGAACATCAAATCTCAACATCTTGCAACAATTCGGTGTATGCCAGACAAGCATTCTTCATCCTACCTGACCCAAAGACCAAAAATAGCATCCAAGTGGCCAAGTTAGTAGAAAATGATATCATGAATGTAGGTGTACCTTTAGATCTTGAATTTGAGCTCGTTTACTCCTTTGATTTTAGTGAAACCACTTGCTATTGACAGTGTGAATGCAAAGAGAATGAGCTAGATACGTGGTAATAAGGGATTAAAGAGGCTTAGTACTTCAAAAAACACCATGACTGTGAGAGGGAAAGCATATTTTTTATGCCCTTTAATTCTTGGAAAAAATGGATTTTTGCAACTATCAAATCTATAAAAGGAATGTCCTCGGCTATGAGTTTCTAATTTTCTTCGCCCTTGATTACTGTAAAAATTACACAAAATTATGTATCCTATCAAAATATCATTTTCTAATCTTTCTCTCTCCTCTTTCTCTCTTGCCATAATGGCTATTTGTACGGATTGAGAGAGAGAGAGAGAGAGAGAGAGAAAGAGAGAGAGAAGGAAAAGGAGTGCCAAAACATGATATGATACAAGCAATGGAGTAAGAAGCATGAAGGTAGTTGTTAGGGGTTATGTAGAGCATCAATGAGCTATCTAAGTGATCTCAAAATCATGAGAAATAAATTGATTTTATGGAATATTTTATAAAAAGTCATGTTTTATTTAAAAATGGCAAAAAATGGATGGTGTTTGTGCATATAAAGTGTTCTTGCTAAGAAAAAATAAATCTAAATGCTTGATTAGCATGCCTTGTATAATAATAGTTAGTTTTTAAACGGCATTCATATGAGTAAAATTAAGAAAACTTACCAAACAAAAAAAACTTTTGAGGGGAAGTAAATGATTTGAGTTCCATGGCATGGAGATTACTTTATCGCATGGGATCATATTATGTGTTAAGGGGCTTTCCTATGCGATTTTTTTCATTTCGCTACAGACCTAAGAATATGATAACATTTGCAAAATTTATCAATGGAGGGTAGTGAGAAGGGAAAAATGAGATTAAATGTGCTAATTTTTTGATATTTTTCATTTGCATATACATTAGATTCTTAGTATAAGAAAGATAGTACCACAAGCTTTCTCAATGCTATCTTCTACATCACCGCAATATGGATAGTGAAAAGCAAAAAAAAAGATATGATTATGCACATGGAACATGATGCTATTTTTCTTTTGTTTGTGCACTTTAGAGCATTCCACCTTGCATGGAATTGAAATAAATATCCTAGATGCATAGCAATTATTTGAAAAACATGTTGACCCATGTGGAGTGGAGGAGAATGCCTAGCTACAGGTTAGTGTGTTTATTCTTGGGGAAAAGATTATGTTAGGTTATGAAAAGTCTCTCAATTGATGTATATCAAGAGAGGAGTATGTCACGATGTTTTATATATTTCAGACGATGCATCTTAGGGCTCCCTAGAGTGTAGGAGAGTCATAGGTGGCTAGGGGGTTCCCTTTATGTATGTGATTCAAGGTAAAATAGTCACCTAAATGTGGAAAAATCCTTTGCTTGGAGTCGAGAAGGATAATTATTGGACTAAAATCCAAAATTATATCTACAAACATAGTAGTTAGAAGAATAATTTATAATACCCAGATGCTTATAGCTGCAAGGCCATATATGGTCATTTAGTGTGGTTACAAGTCAACTAGAGCCATTAGAGTCAGTGTCAAGCCCATTTTAGATCTCGACAGGTGCTTAATATGTATGCATTAGTCTCACATATTAAAAGGTTTAATTCTAGCCAGTAAATCTTTTACTAATAATAGAGTGGTACTTGGCACCTTCAGCTATTTTATCCCAATGGGGGATTATTACTACCAGATTGACATGTGCTTTGAGATTCAGATTGGGTTGGTTGCTATGATACTTGTGTATGCATAAGTGGTTTTGTTTCATGGTTGGTAGCTCGTGCATATCATGGTTGAGCAAGAAGCAACAAGTTAACAACCCATCGTGTCCATTTATAGTTGTGAAGTTGAGTACATGATAGCTTTCATAACTATGGTTGAGTATGTTTGGCTCAAACATCTCTTGGTTGATTTGAGTATTGGACAATCATCTAGCCATGACCACCTTCACTGTCAGAGTGAATTGGCATCCACATGAAATCTAGTATTCCATGCATATGCTAATCGCATTGAGCTGCACTATGATTATGCTAGGGAGAGACTCTCTACAAGAGAGATCACATTGGCCTATGTGCTCTATTGGCCTATGTGCCAATAGAGGAAAATCTTATAGATCTTTCCACAAAGTCATTGCCTCATGAGAAGTTGAAGCTTTTTGCAAAAATTTGAGCTTACTCTTCCTGCATAAATTGATCTACTCTACTAGGCATGGCACCTCCCTACATACAAGTTTTAACTCACATTCACTCCATCACTCCCAAGGAGGATTTGTTACTATATTTTGGTATCGATATGTATGAACACATTTAGGACCATCAAGGAACTTTTTTTCCTATTTAGGAGGCTTTTTCCTCAACCTTATATATATGCCTATTCAATTTTAGTGTATACTTAGTCTTGTCAATTATCTCTATTGATACATCTCATTTCACTATGAGTTGTGCTCTCTCAATCTTCTTCTTCTCCAAGTTGTATACTTGCATTTGTGCAATCCTAAATCCACTAATATACCTCAACTCCTAAGAGATATTAAAGTACACAATTGCAATGTCACAATCATGATGGTCTTAGAATTGTGGATGTGCTTCTTTGGGCTCTTCTCATCGTTCCATTATGAGAATATGAAGCTTCAACTGAAACCATCCTATCATGTTTTTTATTATAGATGATATTTGGAATCCTTGTGTGTGTACAGAACAATTGTAGCACCTCAAATATTTCCTTAGGAATCTCAAATGTAATGAGCCACCACACATGGTGCTCTAATTAAATACTAAAGTTTCTTGGGTTGTTCTTGTTGAATTATAAAGCTATGTTCATCAAAGTTAGACTAACTCTTTTAAGCTTTACTTCTTTATCTCACATTCATCTAATTTTATGATAAACTGTAGTTTATCATTATATTTCTCAATAGACATGTTGTATTACATTACCATTACCATCTACAACATATATAGATCTTAATATTAGTTGTTGAATTTGGTAAACTTAACCTCATATAATTTCTTTGTCCCAACCTTTAGTGTTTCCATGCCTTGAACATGCATGGGATCTTCTATCAACTCCAAAAACTTTGCATTAAGTTACCATCATGTCTTTATTAACTTTGAAGGTCTAGAAAGAGGTGTGATTCTATTTCTCTTCTACACACAACCAAACCTAGCCTTTTCACACCCTTGAATATTTTTAAGTAACTCATTGTACTAATACCAGCCCTATCACAAATGGATTGTGTATCCATAGCTGAGAACTTTTTTGAAACATCTTTCAATATGGACTCAATCACCTTCTCCTTCATAGCCTTGAACGTTGGATTAGTTTAAGTATTTTCAAATGTACTCACCTTTATCAATCTTCTAATAGATGATCGAATATTACCCTCACCTAGGTTTTCATTCAAAGCTTCCTTGTATGCTTTAATATGTCACTTCCACTAGTGGTTGCTATTCATAAGTAACTCATTGATTGGCTTTTTCTTTCGTTTGCACTCCTACGTTTCCTTACTATTGATCTTTCTAAGTTCGTTCATATTATAGTCTCATTATGTAGCAATCACATCATGAATTTTTTTGGTGGCTGCTTGGAAGGTTGTAAACACTTTGAATGCTTGATCATTGACTCGCTTAGTGTAACTGAGCAATCCATTATATCCTCACACACATACTTCAAAAGTTGTATAATTCTTGAGAAAGTTAGATGTTTATTGGTTAGGAGATCAATTAGATAGATTCTCCCATCAACCCACAAGTCCACATGCTTTGATCCCATCTACTTGTAACTCTATAGAGCCTCAGGGTTTTCATTGGTATATTAGGTTCTTTTAAACAATGAGACATATTCAACCCTCTATCTTAATATGCAACTCCTTGTTTCTTGTATTCATTTTACTTCTTACTCCTACCTTGGTTACATGTATATGAATTGATTACATAGAGATGCTAATGAGAATATGAGGTTTAGTACCTAGAGAGTTAAACTAGAGAGAAGCCAAATAGCACACTTATATGTTAATAGAAATAGGGCTATTGAGTTTATAGTAATAAACTAGAGAGACACAAGTAGAAACACTAAGATAGACATATAAAGACATTAATGAAAATAGCAATAGAGTAGAGATGTACAAAGAGGCATACAAAGGTATTAAGGGGAAGGAAGTAGCTTAGTGGAATGAGAGAGGATAGATAGATTACATACAATGGTTATGGATGAGTAATTGTGAGTAAGAGAGGCATAAATAGTTCGTAGTGTTAATGAAGGCTACATAATCAAATAGAAGAGGTCACAATAGAGTCAGGAGAGAGTAAAGAAATGGAAAAATTTGGGTTAGAGAGTGGGATATCCAAGAGTTCTCATATTTTAGAAAATTCAAATTTACCTCTAAAAATATTTCCAAAAATGGAGAAATTGTCCAATATATGTGTATTTTGACCCAAATCTAGAATATAAGATCCCCAAAATATCTTAAAAGAAACTTTAAATTTTTTATTTTCCTTATTTTTGATTAAAATATCAATTACTTAGTATCTTCTATTCATTTTGCATTGAAAACCAAGCACCACACTCCCTAACTAACTCATTTTTTAATATAAAATTTGGTTGAAAAAGGGTTCTTGAATGAGGAGAGGAATGAACTTGAGCAAATCTTTTGTGGATAACATAAAAAAGGAAAAACGAGATTGTAAAAGTGGAGAGAGAATTGGATTATTTTACTATTATTCTCTCATCTTTTCCTTGTTTTAAGTGGGAGAGAGGGGACTAAAAGCCCATTTCTTAGTTCATTTTTTTCATAATGCATCGTTCATGCCATTAAAGGCTTCATACTAAAACAAGACCTCAGGTCTCCTTGAAATTTTTGTTCTTCCTCAAAGAGAGCTACATCTTCTTATTTCAACCACTTTGTTTCTATATTAGCAACTCTTTGAATGAGAGAGTCTAGCATTATATAGGTAGAATCATCATAGAGCTCACCTCCTATGAGATGCTAAACTCAAACACAATATCAATATCATAATCACATCAATCTTAGAATTGTTGAAGTTCTTCTTTGCGATCTTTTCCTTATTGTACTAGTGCTAGAAGATCTATGAGTAGTGTGATCTCTAGTAGTTTCTATGTTTGGGCTCTAAGTACTTTAATCATTAATTTCTAATGCTCTTGAGTGTATCCAAGAATTTCACTCTTTCTAAAGGACACATGTCACTTCCAAGCAAAGAATCCTAGAAACTCCGCTATCTACAACTTGTACAAGAGTTATATGATCCCCTTTCTACAATTATCAAAAACTTTTATTGCATACCCTAGATTTTATATTTAGTTCACTTTCTTGTATTAATTAAGCTTAAAAGACTAGAATATTTATAACAAAAGGACTACACATTGCACTTTAAAGGCGATATGTCATCGTGTCACCCCGAAAGTAGTATTTCATGATAATGCATTACCTTGAACACTAAAAAGGTAGCATTTCAAAAATGTAACGAATAAACCATCTTTCGCCTACCTCCCTCTTCCCTCTCCCCCCACAATGCCCCACCCCCTTCCCATCCTTACTTTTATGGTTGCAAGGGGGAAAGTAATGTGGGCCTATCCCTAATGTACATGCTTAGGCACTTTTTGAAAAAAAAAACCTTCCTTGTACTTATGTGATTCCATAAGTTATCCATGGTGAACTTGTCAAGGAGTGTATGTGGACATCTCTACAACTTTATATAGGCCTATAGTATTTTCTATGTTTGGGCTCTGAGAACTTTGATCAATGGTTTGTAATGCTCTTGAGTATATGTAGACATCTCTACATTTTCATGTATGACTTGTGACTCTTAATCATTCTTTTCCATGGGTGGCTCCATTTTCCATGGATTTGTGCTATCAAGGTGCTTTAGGGGGTCACTCATGAATATATGTGTGTATATCACATGGGTTAAAATAGGGGATTTTTGAAATACCATTTTTTACATACATAAGGATACCATATAAAGGGGTATTTACATATTGAATAAAAAAGGGTTATGTTTTATTTAGGAAAATTTTAAAGATAAAGGTTTTATAAATAGGCTCTAAATGCATGTGATGTAAAGGATATACATATAATGAACCCCTTGAGTCAAGGTGGAGGCATCATTACTCTTGGTGTCTCCATGGATACTTTGAAACCTTATTCTAATGGAAAGAGATAGAAGCTTCATGTCGAGAGTGTTTGGTATCGTCATCCAATATCCCATCTCTTTTGTGGTATTTCCATTACATTTATTTTTCATTAATGCAATTACAAGAATTATGAGATACTTCAATTCAATATCTAGCATTATCAAGCTCAAGTTTCCATTAAATAAAAATAAACTCTAAATATATTCATAAACCCTTGCACTACTAAAACAAGAGTAAGCGATAGAAATTAAACAAAAGAACTCAAACACAAAACAAAGTTGGGAAATTAAAATCAGATACCTAATAAAAATCCAATCAAAATAAATAGCATACTCATCTTAAGCACATAAAATTACTCAATGTAGAATTTTACTGCTTGTTCATCTGAAGTTGAGGGCATATTAGGCAAAAACACAATACCTTGCATACAAACTAGCTTCCCTAAGCCTTATTTTTGGAAACCACTCCAAAAATAGCATATGATGAATCAATATTGCTTACTTTTAGGAGAGAGGACAAGATGGAATAAAAATTAAACAAATAAATTTTGCTAATATGGAAAAAAACCAACACTTCTAGGAAGAAGAGTCATGCAAACAATCCCCTTTCTTATATAAACCACTCCTATAAGGCCACTTCTCATATCTTCCAAATTAGCTAGTATAACTACGATACCTTGAGAGAAAAAGGGCTCTATTCCACCTCATCCCCACCTCTATCTCATATGTTTTGATCATCCCCTTCATCATCCCATGGCACATTCACTCTTCATCGTCTCGTTATTATTCTTCACTTCTCTTATCTTAAAACTCTTCAATTATAAGCTAGTCCACTTATCTTAGCAAGCCTCCACTTACTAAAGTCCCTAGTTTTGTGCATGAAAATTGGAAGTCTTGTGAGATGAGAAAACACTATTGAATTTTTGTCAAAAATTTTGAGCAATCTATTCTTCATCTACTAATCAGGGCCTAGTCAAGCTGTGATAACAACAAAGCACCATAATGGGCATGAGTTTCTTGTGCACATATGAAGGTGTAGCTCAAACTTCTATCTATATCTCCAAAGATTTATAGAGAAATTATATGCAAGTCCACTAGCAATAAATAGATAACAAATTTTAAGAAGGCTACATAACCCAAAGCAATAGTGAGAACTCATAAATCCAAAGTTATGGTGCTTGTATATCAATTCGAGCAACATTTCAATGTAAAGACAATTGGCCAAACAAATAAAATGAGGATGGGTAAATCTGAGTTACACTATTTCTCGACTAAATTCAATAAATTTCAAATTAAATTGATTCCTCAAGAAAAATTTATTAAAATAGGCTTCAAAATCAACCAAGGAGTACTAAGAAAAATATTACTAAAAATAATAAGTGGATTTTAAACATAGTGCAAGTTAAAAATAAAATAAAATAGGATCCAAAAAAAAGAAAGAAACTAAAATAAAAGCAATTATTTTGATAGGAATTATGAAACACAAAAATCAATGATAGATTCATGTACTTCATTGGCTACTTGTCAATGAAGGCTATTAATTTTCCTAGTGCATCTGTTTATGAATGTGATAACAAACCTTGGATCCATGCTCAAGAAAATTGAACAAGCAAAGGGAATTTATTAAAAGGATCATTGGGATCTCCACATCAACAAGTCATGAGCATCTTGAGGGAAAACAAAATGCAGCTTACAAGATGAGGATCTCCATTTTGTAGGGTTTAAGTGTTTTTGATACTTATTGAGTATCCATTAGGACAAAGGATCAAGGATCAAGTTGTAGTGTCCTCATAATATAGGATGGCTTTGGAGGTTGAGGATAATTTATCAAGATTCTAACATCATAAATCTCCTATGACAGTTGAAGATGTACAATCATATATGGCCTAACCTTATATACTATTTTAGGGAACTACAATACAATTGACGTATAATACCTTTTCTTTTAAACTCATGTGGTTTCTTACATGTTCTATGAGGTGGACTCCTCGGGTAATGGCCATGGAAGCTTAAAAGGCATTCCCCCTCACCACTCACAATGAGCCAAATGTGCTGCTAGCCAATTGCATCTTTGCTTCATTGCAGGGAACCCCATTTTAGCGGGTGTTAGGCTATTGTTAGAGTGGCCATACCTCACTTCCCTAATGAAGTAGTGCAAGAACTGCCATGATCAACTATGTTTCTTATTTCTAGGGGGATACTGGATGTTGATCAAAATATATACTAGGGGTTCGATTGACCACTTAAGGACTCCTCTAGGGTTATAGAGGAGGCACCTCACATGTGATACCAAAGCAATAGTTAAAATACATAAACTAATATTCAGAAAGAATCTTAACTCTGCAACAATGAGAAATATTACAAATTACACAGGACTCGAGTACAACTCTCAATTAATGTTGCAAATATGTAACTATAAAATTAATCAAGAACTATTTTAATGCAAAACATGTGTGGCTATGCTCACATTAAGATAGCCCAAAAGGATTAATCCTTTCAAAATTAGTTCACGTACATTTCATATTTGCTAGTCTATTTGTATTATTTTTCATCTTTTTTTAATGTTAACATTATCCCCCTCCTAATTGGGTACTAGACCCATGGCACTCTTCATCAAACATAGCATGCTTTAGCTAGCACCAAAGATGTGTAATGTTGGGAATAGTCATGTGGACATTGTGAAGAGGAGTGGTGGTTGTCCTTGAAGCTAGATGGCATGGTAAGTAGTGGTGGCTGTCCAAGATGTCAAGTAGAAGAGGTAATTGGAGTTTCCTAGGATGTGAAGCAAGAGCGGTAATTAGAATGAGATAGGAATACTTTATTGCTAAGGATATCATACTTGAAATGGGGTGTCAAAGATAGTCTATTGGAAGATTTTAGCTCAGGGTAGAAGCTACAAACACCACATTCCCTTGTACTTGTGAGAGAAAACATCTCGTGCTTTCTTTCCCTAGGGGATTGCTAGTCTATTTTGTATGCATAAGACATTTTGCTAGATTGGGATATGGATCAAGTATAGAGCGCTATCCCACTTTTATAGGTTATGATACAATTATTATGTGAGTGCACATGCTACATAGTTATAAGAGGACGTTATGGCTTCTTCTTGCTAACAATTCAATGAAGTAAGACACAAGCTATAAAAGGTGGAAAATATTGTTATTTCTAAGGGATAGGAAAGTCAAAGGGCAATCATAAAGAGGTCCTTAGAACTACACTTAGTATTATGGGTTTAGTGGTCATGGAGTTCAATGGATGAGGTTCCTTTTATGAATCATCAACTACTAGAGATTGGAACCTCGAGAGGGCGGGGGAGGGGGGTTGTTTCTCTATATGGCATCCTTATATATGTAAAAATAATGTTTTAAAAATCCATTCTTTTAAACCCACATGATATGCTTACATATTTGCGAGTTATCCCTCAAGATTGTAGCAATGGTGGGTAATTCTCCATTGTCATTCCCATTCTTTCTCTTTCAATATTGTTGTAGTGTCATTGGGGATTCGATAAGGAATGAAGAGAATTATCCAATCACCTAGGGAGATAGATTTAATGATAGATGAGCCAAGACTCCCTAGGTATGTCATACCCTTAATGTGCCATGCATTTTTGTGGGGGAATATGAAACATGGGTAGGGAATCAAGGACATAGCACAATTACCTTAGGCATACCTAACTTAAGGACCCCTAGGTGTGGTCTATGTCCATGAGTGCTTTCTTTTTTAGTTACAATGTCCTATAACTTGAAGGCTTCTAGCATGTATGAGTGCTATAAGATTGGAAGGGCTAAGGAGGATCATCAAAAAGAATAACCCTAACCAATGTTTATAAGGTATTGATTCATAATCCTTGGAACTTGAGGCAACATGTCCTAAAGTTTGAAGCATAGTCATTGAGGGAAGCCTTTATTGTTGTTGAATATATGTCTTTATATTAGGGTCAGGCATTCCATGTGGAAAAAATAATAGCAAATAGATGTGTTCATCCAAGATGTGCATGCATGAGAAGAATGGCCTTTGCAAATTGTTGTCTTGGAAGTCTTGTCATTGGTTTGCTCTTCCATTTATTCCATTGCTTATTGGTGTTGTAGTTGGCGGTTCTTCAAGAAAGTGGTCGCAAAAATGATATGTTAAGCAATGTTGATCTACCAATTTAGTGACATGTTCTATCTTGTGTTCACTTTGTGAAGGTTTGAGAGTATAAATAGATAATCTACTTTAACTAAAGAAAAAATGTTCAAATAAATAAATCACCACTTATTTGGATTGAGTTGAGCCAATTTTGGTTCCTATTACATCAGCTTGATAACATTGCTTATATGGTGTGTTGAGGGTATTGCCTACTTAATAATTTATTTATATATAATCATTTAAATACATCATTTATTTATATACCTGGCTATGTTTTCATGTCTCTTCAAGGTAGGAGAATCTAGTTGTAAAAGTTAAGATTATACTCAAGTCTGGCAAAGACATCAAGGAGTCATGGCAACCTTACTAGTAAGGATAAATATCATGCAACAACAAGGAGTATCATTCATTGTCCAAGTCTATTAGAAACATGCATCTCCTCTTCCATAAGAACTTTATCAAGTAGGACCACGACTTGTAGCCACGTGAGACTGGCATCGTAACACTAGCTGGAGCTGGTGTCATGAACATGGAGGAAGAGAGCCGAGGCGTTGGCCCGGGAGAATGGATCGAGTAGGTTGTCATGTGAGTTAGCGGGGATTAAGGGGCCACTCGAGCTACGCGAAGGTCGAGGGACAAGAGCCGAGTTATCAGACGGTCTGCTGACTGCATGAGCTGTCGATGGCCGACGGCCTACGTAGTAGTGCTAGCTGAGCTCGTGGTAGTGGCCTTTGTCGCCAAAGGTAGCTGGCTGGAGGTGGTTGAAGGCCAGTGAAGGGTGGTCGTGAGGCCCGAGGGTTGATGGGATAGGCCCGAGATGGCTGAAGCTTAGGGCCTTCAGGAGCCATAATTCAAGCGTAAGGGCTGGCCGGTTATAGGCCAAAACACCGAAAAGCCAAGGCGAAGAATGAAGCAACTGCAGGCCACACACCTAAACAAGGAGCTTTGGACACATATCTACATAGTAAAAAGACTCATATTTAGTAAATGCGCAATTCTTTCTAGTTAGCAACTAGGGATTTTCTCATTGCAACTGGTTTTTAATTTTGCTAGATAAAAATAAAGCCTTAACTAGTAAAATAAGTGTTTGCGTAATAAAACAAGACAAATTTCTATATAGCATCTAGTAAAACAAGTGTGCATAGTGTTCATAAATAAAACAAGACAAATTTCAAGTTAAGTAACATGTAGCAAGTAGTGGGCCTAACCATCAACCATTTAGCACAATCTCACATGAGGCAATGGTAAATACATGCATACAGACTACTAAGAACAGCTATATGCGTTCAAAATGTGCATGTATAACTGTTCAATCCTTTATGTTACACTTCATGCACAATTATGTTAATCTTAAATCCCACACACATGGCATAAATAAGCCAAACAAGTTTACAAGTTAATAAATAATAACAATTAAATATCAAATAATAACAACTCCCAACACATGAAGGCCTAGATTGTTTGTTGGTGCCAACGGCATCAAGAACAAGCAAAAGCTATAAGCATTTCATGTGCTCAAGCTTGTGACTCTTACAACATTATGGGAGACCAAAAATGCAAGAGTTTTCAAAGGCAAAGATGTGGAGATCATCTAGAAGGAAATAGCCCTCAATGCATTATGGTTTTTGAAAATGTCATGTTGTAGGCTTGGCAATTTGAGAATATCTTATATGACCAAGTGTTTGGCCTACATTTTGTGATCCCAATAACATTGTAACTTGAGATATTTACTAATTCAATTGTCTATCTTTTCATATGAAAGAAAATCGTTTTTAATATTAATTTTTGATCAAATTAATATTATTTTCACATTTAAACAAAGTAAACAATGAAAATCTCATCCACTTCAACTCAATGACTGTGGCATATGCATAAGCACAAACAATCCTCATTGGGTGGGCCCCTTATAAAAACTAGGGGCATACCCATCCATTAACATAATAGAATTCACTACTTAGATCATAATGTTTTTGGTTAACTAAGGTGTGATCTAATTGGCCTTTAGTTCTTACATGGCTCATAAATTATTTTTGAGTGGACAATATTCATTAAACCAAGTTACACTCACAATACCTTATTCTTTACACTCAATCTTCTTTCTTCTATGACTAAATGTTTGCTACGTGTCCATGTAATATGTTAGTGGCCTAACATTGGATAATTAATATAAAGTATAAACAAATCTTTAAAAATAGGACGAGTTACGAAAAATATTTACACTGCATGTTCAAAACATACACTAAAAGGGAATGGGCAAATAGCGGCGGTGGTTTGTGGCGCAACATAGCGGCATTGCTATTTGCATCGCATTTGTGACATTGTTAGTGACGCTAATGGCGACACCATTCTGAGAAAAAAAAAGTAATGAAACCTGAGCGTGGCATTTGTCGCAAATATTTTCAAGAGAGAGGAAAAGAGAGAGCGAGAGAGATCATGGCCTTGAGAGAGAGAGAGAGAGAGAGAGAGAGAGAGAGGGGAGAGAGAGAGAGAGAGAGAGAGAGAGTGGGAGGGAGGGAGAGGAAGAGGGAAAGAGAGAAAAGGAGAGCTTCTCACCACCGCCGCTGCCATACGCAAAGAAGAGGGAGAAGTGCGTGAGGGAGAAAGAAGGGATGTCGCAAAGAGGAGACAAAGAATCCATCCTCGGGCCGTTGTGGTGGTAGGTACATTGCCTCTTCTTGCTTTGTTCTTGTGTTTTTTTTTGTTTTTCTTTATAACGAGATGCATTGAGAGAAAGAGAGAGAGAAAGGGAGGGAGAGAGGAGAATGAGTGAGAGAAACAACGAGGGGGGAGAGAAACAAAGAGAAAGGCAACAAAGAAAGAGAAAGAGAGAAAGAAAGAGAGGGGGGAGGGAAAAAGAAATGGAGGGTGAACGGAGAGATGGATAAAAGGGTGAGATAAAGAGAGGAAGGAGACTGAAAAAAAAAAGAGAAAAAGCTAGAAAGAGAAGGGGAGAAAAAGGGATGGAAAGAGGGAGAAAAAGAGAGATAGAGAAAACAACAAATAGAGAAGGAGAGAGAAAAGCAGAAACTGATAGAATTAGAGAGAACGGAATGATAGAAAAATAAGGGAGAGGGGGATTCGGGAAAAGAGCCACATAGAGGGGTGGGGAGAGAGGGTCTTTCAATGTCTTGTTTTATGAGTTTTTTATTTTCTATCTTTCATTTTGATTGTAACGAGATGCGCCAAGTAGAAGAGTGGAGAGGAAAAGAGAGAAAGACATAGAAAAAAGAAGGGAGGGAAAGGAAAAGAGAGAAGATGTGATATTGGGGAGGGAATATTGGAGACAGAAAGAAACATTGAGAGAGAGGGGGAGAGAGAGAGAGAAACAAAGAAGGATGAAAGGAGGCAAATAAAAAAAGAGAAAGAGAGAGAATTTGAAAGGTGAGAAGAGAAATAAATAAGGAGGAAGGGATACAAATAAAAAAAGGGAAAATAGCAAATAAAGGGAAAGGGACACTACAAGGGAATGGGGCAATAGCGACGGCCATTTGCGACGCAAAAAGACGGTGTCGCTAAAAGCGTCGCTATATGCGCCGTTATTTTCGTCTCTATTTGCGTCGCAATTAGCGTCGCTATTTGCGTCGCTATATGCGTCGCTATTTGCGTCGCGAGAAAGAATGAAAGAGAGAGCGAGAGAGCTTAAAGCTTTGCGAGAGAGAGAGAGAGAGAGAGAGAGAGAGAGAGAGAGAGAGGGGGGGAGCTCATCACCATGCCGCCGCCGCTATATATGAAGAAGAAAGAGAAGTGTGCAATGGAAAAGGGAGGGAAGGTGCAAAGAGAAGGTACAAAGGGTTTCATCTTCAAGCCTTTGAGGTAGGTACATTGCCTCTTCTTGCTTTATTTTTGTGTTATCTTGTTTTCTTTTTTTGTTTTTCTTTGCAAAGAGATACATGGAAAGAGAGGGAGGGAGGAAAGAAGGGAGAAGAATGAAGGGAGAGAAAGAGAGAAAAAGGTAGAGAAAGGAAATAAAGAGAAAGAGGAAGAGAGAAATGAGAGATGAAGGGAGGGATAGAGGATGAGTGAGAGAAACAACGAGAGAGAGAGGGGGAAAAAACAAAGAGAGAGGAAACAAAGAAAGGAAAATAGAGAGAGGGGGAGAGAAATAGAGAGAGGGAGAGGGGAGGGGGAGAGAAATAGAGAGAGGGAGAGGGAAGGAAGAGAGGAGGAGGATGTAGAAAAGAAGGGTGAGGTAAAGAGAGGAAGGAGAGTGAAAAGAAGAGAGAGAGAGAGGGAGAAAGAGAGATAGAGAGAAAAAATAGAGAGCGAGAGAGAGGGAGAGAGAAATAGAAAAACAATGAGAGAATGAGAGAGAATGTTAATAAAGAAAAGTAAAGGGAAAGGGGGGAGAGAGAGATAAAGAGAGGTGGGGTGACATTTCTTTCAATATCTTTGTTTCTTAAGCTTTTTATTTTCTATCTTTGATTGTCTTTGCAATGAGATGAGTTGAGTGAGAGTGGGGAGGGAAGGAGGGAGAGAAATAGAGAGAAGAAGGGAGGGGAAGGACGAGAGAGATGGAGAGAAATAAAAAACAAGAGAGAGAGGGGCTTCATAAAAATTTGTCAAAACCCGAGCATGGCATTTTACAGGTTTGTAAACAAGCAAGAGTGAGAGAGAGAGAGGCCGTTCCCATTGCCACCATCCATGAAGAGGGAGGAGACAAGTGTAAAGGAGAAGGAAGGAACTCCCGAATAAGAAAAAATGAGAGAAGTACGAAGGGATTCTTCTTCAAGCTTTGAGGTAAGTGCATTATCTATTCTCTCTTTGTTTTTCTCTTTTCTTTACTTCTCTCTTTCTTTTTGTTGATGAGTGTATTGAGAGAAGAAGTGAGAGAGATCAACATGTACAAGGGAGATTGAGAGAGAGAGAGAGAGAGAGAGAGAGAGAGAGGTCGCTGCCACCGCTAATCCACCACAAAAAGAGAGGGGACAACTGCAAAGAAGAAGGAGGGAGCCCGTGAAGGAGAAGAAGAAGAAGGAGAGAAGCGCGAAGGGATTCTTCTTCAAGCTTTGAGGTAAGTGCATTATCTATTCTCTCTTTGTTTTTCTCTTTGAGATAAGTGCATTATCTATTCTCTCTTTGTTTTTCTCTTTGTTCTTCAAGCTTTGAGGTAAGTGCATTATCTCTTCTCTCTTTGTTTTTCTCTTTTCTTTACTTCTCTCTTTCTTTTTGTTGATGAAGAGTGTATAGAGAGAAGAAGTGAGAGAGATCAACATGCGCAAGGGAGATTGAGAGAGAGAGAGAAAGAGAGAGAGAGGTCGCTGCCACCACCAATCCACCATAAAAAGAGAGGGGACAACTGCAAAGAAGAAGGAGGGAACCCGTGAAGGAGAAGAAGAAGAAGGAGAGTAGCGCGAAGGGATTCTTCTTCAAGCTTTGATGTAAGTGCATTATCTATTCTCTCTTTGTTTTTCTCTTTGTTCTTCAAGCTTTGAGGTAAGTGCATTATCTCTTCTCTCTTTGTTTTTCTCTTTTCTTTACTTCTCTCTTTCTTTTTGTTGATGAAGAGTGTATAGAGAGAAGAAGTGAGAGAGATCAACATGCGCAAGGGAGATTGAGAGAGAGAGAGAGAGAGAGGTCGCTGCCACCACCAATCCACCACAAAAAGAGAGGGGACAACTGCAAAGAAGAAGGAGGGAACCCGTGAAGGAGAAGAAGAAGGAGAGTAGCGCGAAGGGATTCTTCTTCAAGCTTTGAGGTAAGTGCATTATCTATTCTCTCTTTGTTTTTCTCTTTTCTTTACTTCTCTCTTTCTTTTTGTTGATGAAGAGTGTATAGAGAGAAAAAGTGAGAGAGATGAACGTGCGCAAGGGAGATTGAGAGAGAGAGAGAGAGAGAGAGAGAGAGAGGTCACTACCACCGCCAATCCACCACAAAAATAGAGGGGACAACTGCAAAGAAGAATGAGGGAACCCGTGAAGGAGAAGAAGAAGAAGGAGAGAAGCGCGAAAGGATTCTTCTTCAAGCTTTGAGGTAAATGTATTATATCTTCTCTCTTTGTTTTTCTCTTTTATTTACTTCTCTTTTTATTTTTGTTGATGAAGAGATGAATAGAGAGAAGAAGGGAGACAAATCAACACAAGGGAGATTGAGAGAGAGGGAGAGAGAGAGAGAGAAGCTGCCATTGCCACTACCATCGCCACCACATCCACTAAAAGAGAGGGAACAACTACAAAGGAGAAGCCAACCTCTGTCTCTTCTCCATCTTGCCCTCCTCAAGCTTGCATGGCAGGCACCAAGCAAGCATTTCCCCATTTCTCGGCCATGGAGAGGCCTCATTCCAAAGCCCGCCACCTGGAGTACAAGGTGGAGCCTCCTCTAGTGCAGCAACAGGTACTCCCCATAGAGCACAATGACCACTAGAGAAGAAGAGGAGATGGAAACTAGGCACAAGTGTGAGACAGCCCACCAGTAGGAAGGTAGACTGCTGCAGCTATGACGATAGAAAGAAGAGCCTACATGATGTACTACGTGTACCTTCTATTACCAAGAATCTATTGTCGATTGGACAGATGGCAGAACGAAATTTGCAAGAATCTAGTGTCGGTTGGATAGATGATTTCAACTGATACACATGGCTATACATTCGGAAGTACAAGGATGAGGTACTCGATGTCTTTAAGCAAATGGATTTATAAATAGAAATGCAAGTCAGATGGTTCGTTGGAAATGTGTAAAGCCCGGCTCGTTACAAACGGATATGCACATCAATACAGCCTAGATTATGAGGAGACTTTTAGCTCGGTTGCTAAGATGGAAATGGTGAGAATAGTCATTGCATTAGTGGCTTCTAAGGGCTGAAAATTATGAAAAGTGGATGTCAAAAATGCATTCATGAATGGTGACTTGCTTGAAGAGGTATATATGGAGTAGCATGAGGGTTATGTATACAACCTGAGGTGTATATGGATACTAACTAGCAACCCCGTCTATCATGCTAGATCCAAACACATAGAGATTCATTACGATTTCATCAGAGAAATGATACTTGTAGGACAGATTGATCTACTTCATGTGAAGACACAAGACCAGGTAGCCGATATCTTTACCAAATCACTTGGTAAAGAGAAATTTGTTTGTTTCATGGATCTACTTGGAGTATAGTAACTAATCTGAGCTCAAGAAATGGAGTTTGAGAAGGGGGAGAATAAGCTGGAGTAAGCAGAAGATCAATGGGACTTATTCATACCTCAGGGTTCTGACTATAATGAAAGCTTGAAGTGAAGCTCTTCTTCTTGGGCCTAACAAGTGATAAAAAAGCTCCTTGATTAATACTTTTTTGAATTGATTATATCTAGCTTTTGTAATCACAACCTCTTTTTCTTCTCGGACCTAAGCAAGTGATGAAAAAGCTCCTTGCGAAATACCTTTTCGAATTAATTATATCTTGCTTTTGCAATCAAAGGATTCAGTTTTTTAAAAATAATCTGATACACAATTTTTAGACATTAGACATAGCTGACATTGACAAATGAATTATGCAAGAATATTTAGTGCATATAGCTAGAAGGGTGGCAGGGCTGTATGCCCTGCCACCTATTTTTTTCCCCCTCTGTAACCATCGCTATTTGCATCGCAAATTTACTCTGCAATCGTCGCTATTAGCGTCGCTATTTGCGTCGCTATATGCGTCGCTATTTACGTCGCTAATTGGGTTAGCGACGCATATAGCGACGCAAATAGCGACGCTAATAGCGACGCATATAGCGACGAATCGATCGCGTCGCTAATAGCGACGCGAATAGCGATGACAGGGATAATTTTTTCCATGAATAATTCCGTCGCTTTAAACGTCGCTATTGGGTCTATATGTTGTAGTGGGAGAGAAAGAGGAGTAGAGAGATTAAAATGAAGGAATATCATAAATGAGGGGAACAAAAACCTATTGTTTGTCGTACTCAAGATCAATGGAGAACAATAATGGTCATGATGTCCAAGATCGTGACGCATTAATCAGCATGTCATGTGTCCTTGCTCTCAATGTACACTGGCAATCTGATGAAAGCATCGCTTGTCTATAGAATAGGTATGACACTTTGGCGAGTCTCAATCATTAGAGATCATTGATCAAGTGATCTCAAACTTTGAGAAAACGGTAAGAAAAGTGTATATCCATCATGCCTTACATTTGCAAAGTAATTGAACATCATATATAAAAATATATTAGACGTGCTTGTAAAATTTATATAGTGAGGTGATGTCTATCCCAAGGAATGCACCTATTGCGGCCAGTTGTTAGAAGAGTTCATGGGCATGTAATGGATGGAGTGCCTGAGCCAACACACCAATTGGAAGGCACGACTCAGTCTATACCCTCAATACGAGAGGAGACAATCAGCCTTTCGGACCTTCCTCCAATCTTGGAGCCTAAGATGGAGGCAATGATCAATGCATTGATGCCCATGGATGTCGAGTCATCTGATCCACTGAGAGAGGAAGCGTCCATACCATTATATGATGGGTGCTGAGTTTCTCGCCTGAAGACGTTGCTTGTGCTCCTAACTATACAAGCAAAGTACAGATGGAGCAATGCAAGTGTGGCCAATTGTTCAAGTATATTCTATGCTCCGTTGATTTTTTTTACTCTATTATAAAAAACACGTACTTTTTTACTCTATTATAAGAAACACGATGCTTGAATCTCGTGATGATGCGTGATTGGTGTTACAAAAGCTAGGCATGGACTACTACAGTATCCATGTATATGTCAACAATTGCATGTTTCAAGGAGACTATTGGACTATGGAGACATGTCCAAAGTGTGGTGCTCATAGGTATCCACAAGACTTGCAAGGGCAAACCATCTCTCAAAAAGTTCTTAAACCGTTTTCCACTTATACCACATATATGTTATATGTTTTGTACGTTGGGTATGGCAAGCTTAACAATGTTGCATACGCAAAATAGATACATAGATGGAGTCCAATGAATATCAGTAGATTCACATGCATGGAGCCACATTGACTCCACCTTTTTAGACTTTGCACGAGAGCCAAGGAATCTTCAACTCGATCTTACTATGGATGGCATGAATCCATTTGGTCTCCACTCAACTTCTTATAGTATGTGGCATGTAGTCCTTGTTAACTACAATATCCCGCCATGGCTTTCTATGAAGAAAGGATACCTGATCCTTAGCTTGATCATTCTTGGGCACTACAAAGTCAAGAATATAAACATCTACATTTGTCCCCATTAGTTGATGAGCTTAATTTGTGGGAGGAGGGGGTCACAATGGAAGACATGGACAAGTGCAATGGTCAATGGGCCACCAATATACGAGACATTCTCATGTGGATCATGCATGACTTTCCGGGATTTGGAGAGTGCTCAAGTAAGTAGGCTTCCATTCTCATTGGTGATATCTAACATAGCTCATTCAAGTTTTTGTTGACTAAATAGGGGTGTTAGGACAAGTTTGGTTACCTCAAGTTATCATGCAAGTCCATTGTGTGGGCCACAATTAGACTCTTGAAGGTCACGAACCATGAAGAAGATGGTATATCAAGAACACACTGCTTTCTTTTCAGAGAGTCATGAACTGAGGGAAGGTTTTCTTGGATAACCTCCAGCACGAATGAGTGCCCAAATCTTGTACAAGTTGAAAATGTTTCACACATAGTCACTTCCAAATGGAATGCAATGGTTCTCGATTTTCGTATGAGTTGTCATATTGAACCAACTTACAGATCAACCATTTATTGGATCCCGTGCATATTTTCAACAATGTGGGCAGCTTATTATGGGACCATATCACAGGAAAGAGAAACACGCAGGGGCACAAATGGATTTAAAGAAGGTAGGAAAGATGGAGGCACTTTGGCCGTAGTCAAGCATTGATGGTCACTTGTAGCTACCTCACGCTCCTTGGGTTCTATCCAATAAAGAAGAATGCATTGTGAAGCAAATTATCAGGTCTATTCACACCCCGACGAGTATGATGGGTTCCCTTAGATCCACTTTCTCTAAAGATGACCACTATCAGGGCTAAAATCCCACGATTGGCATAAGATATGTCAGGTTTGTTCTAGCCTTGATTGCAAGTAGCCTGTGCATTTTGCTATTTAGTGTCTAATCGATGTTCATAATGCTTCTCCATTTGTGGCATTTTGTACTATGGATCGTAATCACGGGATGCCTCACTCCAAAAATATGCGAGGCAATTTATAGGTTGTCGAATTTAGTGCAATAGATCTCACAGAAGGAGATCAAGACATCCTCTATTGAATCCCCAAGGCAGAGAGTAGTGGAGATGGTCTGTCTCTTTGAGAAATACCTGCCCACAAGTATGCTCACGATACAAACTCACCTCCTAGTGCATCTTGTAAATAAAGTGGAGATTGCGGGACCTGTCCATATGTGATGGATGTTCTTCTTGGAGCACTTCATGAAAACCCTAAAGGCCTTTGTGCGACAACGAGATCGGCTAGAAAGTAGCACATTGGCTAGTACCAGAGGTGTTAGTGCATATTTCACAGTGGCTACCAACGGTGGATTTAGACAACAGTATGCTATGGTCGCTAAAGGACAATGATAGACTGACCAGAGATGTGGTGGTTGGAAATGGGGTAGAAAAAGATATGGATGCTGCAATGGAGGAGAAAGTGAATTGTTTTTGTATATTGCATCATGCATCCATGGAGAAGTGGCTTGCTAGGTACGAACAGGCCAGGAAAGATCAAGAAAAAGCGCGATCGGAATTTTGGTGCAATATACGCCATCAACCAATTCAATATCCTGAGGACATGGAGGACATGCCGTGTTAATATCTATGCAGTGGTTACATGGAGCTTTGATCGCAACTTCTCAAGAAGGGGTAGAGGTCTCTACTGATGAGGAATGGAAATTCTCGAGGGGATGTAGTCCAAAGGTGACCGCATGTTTTATAAACTATCGTATCTAGATTTTATATGTGATAACTAATCTAACCATTTCAATGTACAGTACAAAATCTATAGTGCAGTTTCGGTGATTGACATTTTCACATTGAGCGCATCGACAAAATGCACTCCACAACAGATTGTAGTGTCATGGCAAAGTTTAAGCAAGAGAGCAAACGTTTGGCCACAAATCCAAACACCATTATAGATGAGATGGAGTATTTTGGGAACTTGCAAAGTGTTATCTTAGTGGATTATCATAGCTTCTCCATGATCATATTCGATATACAATGGTTCAAAGTGGTATTGGAAGGAGCTGAGGCAACCATTCGATGAGGTCCATTTGGATTTCTGAATGTAAATTCTGAGAAAAGATGGACAGATCTGCACAATACATTTGTCCTATTGCCCATTGTAAACACATGTATAACCTATTTCTTAAAATTTTTTCACAACACAAAACAGTCACACATGTTGATTCACTCTTATATGTGATATTGAACATGCAATTTTCTATCCAAATCCCTGACAACCTTGCCGCTGATATGTTGTGCTATTAGCTCCTCAGAGTGCGAGAGTGTATAATGAAAGCAATGTTCCCAACATAGATGAGGAGAGGCTGGAGGGGCCAATATTGCAAAGGATGGAGGTTGAAGAGGGCTTGGATCGTATAGAGGAGATAGACACGGGGTACTATGAAGAAAAGACAGGAGGCCAAGATTTATTTGAGAATGAAGTGGACTCCCCCTTTTTTGTGGTGATATATCTATAAACCTTCTAGTGTATGCGACGTTGTGCTAGAAGATTAACATGGGATCATAGGCTGGGTCATACTTGCATCCGCCTACTCAACTAGCTGATAATTTTCTTTTAAGGGTACTTTAGAATATGCATTTTAATTAGTATCAGTTTTTTTAGAGTTATATTACCATTCTTTACTTAAATCTTTATATTGAATATGATAACATCATTTTTTGTCTGTACAAGTTATCTTTGATAATACTTGGAGAGCAAGATGAGTTGAGGGATGAGTGATGAGGAGTTGCAGGAGATATTCACACGTATGTCTCTGGATCAAACGACCCAATTTTAGAGACATGGCTGACATGGAGTTGTCTCGAAAACCATCGGGCCATTCTATGAGATCTACTTTGGCACACTCTGATGCTTCAATTTTCAGTAGACGATGTCAACACTCTAGATTGGGCCTAGGACGAAGGAAGTGGTTTTGGGGGGTACTAGAGATATGTGGATATTGTGAGCCCATGATCGGTTCCAAATAGGGGTGCTACTCCTCGCTCTCATACACAGGTTCCAAAGAGGGTGGCTCAAGTGGGTGTTGTGGAGGCACCAACGCAATGTCTCCGTCTCGTCGTTCTAGTGCATACCTGTCACCTCCATGATTTGTCACACCTCTGGGGATGTCTACTCCAGTGACTCTAGGTTTTGCTCAACCATCCATAGGTGACACCCCTATGGGTGTTACTCTAAGAGATACTACCTCGTGGGTACACTAGATACATTCTAACTTAGATATGCCCAAGGTTATGGATTTTGCCTCGATTTTGCTTATGAATCCAAAAGCAAAATGCATCCCTAATAGAAATATAAGAAACAAAGCATTTTCCATACCTTCAAGTGAACTCCCATGGAGCAAGATGGTAAGAGGACTCGATAGCAGCATAGCTCACTACCTTTTAAACCACGATAGAAAGCTCTTTGGCTACTCGAGACAATTCAAGCATGAGCAACACCTAGTGCGTATGTGTAGCTCTTGTGATGTATTCAATGAATGAATTGATGCTTACTAGATTGGATGGACTCTATGTTAATACATATCATTGGACCTAAATATGAAAGTAGACCCCCTTGGAAATGATAATAATGAAGAGATTTGTGAATAAGATGGTGCATTAAAAAAACTCTCACTAGAAGTAGTATGTATGATGGTGCATTATACAAACTCTCACCGGAAGTAATATGTAAATTTTGAGAGATACTTGATTGCATTCTTCCACAAAGTCATGCTCTTCTCAAAGTTACGTATTCACATGGATCTCGACCTAGATGCTTTACTTTTCTCTCATGTGTACATCATATAATTGAGCAAGATGTTGATGGCCTTTGACTACCGATCCCGATTTTTTACAAACTGGATTTCTACCACAAAATTTTGCCAAAACCCCTATCAAGAGCCTTACCATATCACTTTGAGTTTACTCTTCAAGCACTAGCTATGCTACATTGCTTCTTGATTATGATAACTCTAGCAAATGGGGGAAACAAGTTCTTAGGAGGGATGCCAATGTAAAGGGTAAAAGGGATGATTATCTTAGTGAAGATGGAAATGGATTACACCTAGGAGTTGAGTGAGTGCATAGATTTTTCAAAGAACTAGCCTCCAACTACACGTGGGTTCCGCCTGCATCAGTAGGATTTGGAATCTATTACCATCATTAGAGGACACCTCACCCTAGTACACAAGTCAATATTCACATCATGATGTCATTTGGATCTTACACAAAAGCTAACAAGCATGGACCCCTTCTGTCACATGCTTATATGTATTTATATATATATAAGGAATTAAAGTCAAAGCAGCTTTTGGAAGCCGTTTTTTATCATCTCAATAACAAGGGAAAGTGAATTTCAAGAAAAATCTCGCGAAACCCGATCGATTTCGACCTAGTCTACAAAGTTGCAGCATAAACTTTTTTCAAATTCTTCACCAATTTGAAGTTACGAAGGCGTAGACTATTGGCTACATGCAATTTTGTTCTCTTTCACCACATCAACTTTCCATTTTATCCTTCTTGTAAATATATTATAATAATGTGCTTTGAGCACCCACCTCTTGTAATCTAGCTCCCTTTCTCTATTTTGTCCACCATCACCCTTGGCTTCTTGCATAATGACCAAGGTGGGGACTTGTCCCATCCACTGTTCTCCATATTTTCAAAGATGCCATACATCATCTAAGATTATGTTAATCAAGAATATTAGCTTAATTTAATCCCTCATGAGGATATATAAGGAGCCCATGGAGATGTAAAGAAGGACAATGACAAGCACATGAGAGCACTTTAGAATACCCTCATGCTAGTCCATCTCTTTGAGGTAAGTTATGAGTGAGTCTCTTTTATTATGTAGCATAATGGCAAGCTTCCTCTATCTCTTCTCCACTTGTCTCCCTCTTTTCTCATCTCTCTCTCTCTCATATTCTAATATGGTTTCTAGTACATATATTCTCTCTCGTGAAGTTGTGTCTTGGTTCTTTCCATTCTCTCTGAGGAAAGAGATATCCTCGCCCATCCTCCCTTTTGCTAAGTGGTGCCTCTCTTTAGTTCTCTTAGTGAGGATTGGAGGTTGGGTGGGTAAGAGGCAACCCATTCATCTTTTCCACCCTCAACTACTATAGTAATAACAGGCTCTTCATAATCAATAATCTTCCTTTATTAGTTTTTAGAATGGTTGGATAAATACATTCTACTCTAGCTATCTCTTAGCAAGTATACAAAGTAAGTCAAAATCATTTGCCATTTGGATTGATGCTCTAGAATGAGTCAAAATTGTGTGTCATTTGCATTGATGCTCTAAAATGACTAAGCTAACAACTTGCCGTCAATGTGACCAAGTCCATGAGTTAGCTTTGGATCTTTGCATATTTTATTACATTAACCAAGTAAGTCCTAGAAAGATTAGGGCACCATTCCATTACATGATCCAAGTACATCCAAATTATATTGGAGCACCACTCCAAATCCATTCATAAATCTCACTTTTGCCTTGTTAGGAGCTAAAAACTTGTCTAACTTACAAGTATCAAATGTAAAATTTGAATTAAAATATTGAGAATATAGCAAAGGAAAAAAAGCACACTAACAAGAATAGAGAGAAGCAGTTATAGTTTTTTATTTTGGTTATGTATCATTAGGGAGGAGAAAATGGATCCTCCACAGATTTATCTCCTAATAGAGCCTTGGAACATCTAGGTGTAGTAGCGATCCTTGGAGATTAAATATGTCTCATGATTGGATTGAGTGCAATTTTTACTGATCAAATTTTTGTAATTCTAGACAAATGATATTTTTGTCCTATCTTGATGACTAGTTTGCATATTATGCTATCTTTACACCTACTTGGGGGTGGGGGGGGGGGGGGGGGGGGGGGGGGAGGGGGGGGGGAGGGGGGGGGGAGGGGGGGGGAGGGGGAGGGGGGGAGGGGGGGGGTTTCACTCATGAATATATGTATATATAACGTGAGTTCAAAATAAGGGGTTTTTAAAACACCATCTTCATACCTTTTTTACATACATAAGGGTGTCATATAAAGGGGTTACTTACAGATTCAATAGAAAAGGGTTGTGTTTTATTCAAGAAACATTCACAGATTAGGATATTTATAAATAGGCCATGAATGCATGTTATATAGAGAATATATATATAGTGAACCCCCCGAGGGGGTGTGCAAGAAAAACGGCTTTGTGTGCAAGTGGTGATTGTGGAATGATGGAGGTATGTTCAATTAGAAGTAGCAGCGTGACCAGCTAATAAAACATTTGGGGATGTTGGAGACTTCATCCTACTGATTGATTGGGGAAAATATTTGGTACATTTGTTGGACATACCCATCCATGTTGGAGTGTGATGGTAGTCTACAAAAGTTCAAGAATGCACATGATGCTGATTGCTTGGAATCTTGGGACCAATATAGATATATCCATCAAATCAAGCCTTTAAGCCATAGAAGCCTTCACACATATTTTTAACCATTTGCTTATGATTTAATAGGAAAGAGAGCTATGAATATTTTAGGGGGGGGCTACAGTGCTTTAGAATGGGATGATGCTTGTAACATGAGCTAGCAAAAGCTGCTAGAGAATGGGCCAAATGTTCCACGTAAAAGGCTACCATCACCTATATGTGGCATGGCAACATCATCCTTGGAGCAAGGCTTGAGAAGCAAGGTTTTTGGAAGAAGAATATGTTGTAATCGTAGGTCTTAGAAGAGGAGAATAGAGAGCTACCTTGTTTTTACTACCATGGTTGGAAGACCAAGCTTGAGTTGCGATCTATGTAGTTTTGTAGGCTTGTGATGAAAGGGGGATAGTTGTGTCACCAAGGGAACCTACCATGTCAGAAAACAAGGCTTCTATCTAAAGGGTGAGTTCTCTTGTGAGGAGAGCTACTACATCATGAAGATGTTATATTTAAAATAAAATGTGTACATGAATTGGGGAGTTTTCATAGCTAAACAAAGCAAGCTAGTTGTTACTAACCAATTCCAACCACACTCAAAGATGTTTAGGTTGTTCATGGTAGTGCCATTAACCTATTGGAAAAGGACCAATGCCACTCTGTGAAGGAGGTAATCATGAAGGTATTGTTTAATCAAGAGGCTACTACTTATATCATCAAGGATGTACATCATCATTGATAGGTCATCTTGAGGGGCATGCATGATCAGTGTAGTAGATATATCTATTGCTAGATGTGCTGGAGCTAAAGAGAATAATAGGCCAACTTGAAGCATCACATTCCAACTAAAAAGGTAGCTAACTTGACACCAGGATCAATAGCATCCTTCACAAGGCAATAGACAATGTGGATAGCAAGCTAGTAATAGCCATTAGTAGAAGGAAGGTAGCCAACAATAGGCCAACAAGTTGTAATATACCATGGCTAGTTGATCAAGGGGTAGTATTCTAGAATAGAATAGTGAATACACCAAGGTGAGGGCTCCTTCCAAGAAAGGATTTCCTCATCATCAAGATGGAGATTTGACATAGGAGTTGTAGTTTATGGGTGAATTCAATTGTTGTTTCTACCTGCAGTATGCCGCAGAATGCAATAACGAATCATTGTGAGCAATACATGAGAATGAACTTCGGTCATAAAGGATGTATATAGGCTCATGGTGCAATCAAGGGAGTCTTTATTATCCTCTCTTTTGATGGATATAAAGAAAGATGCAACTACATGGGTGTTGCATATTAAGAGTTGGATTGTTTCTTGGCAAATGGATGCACTGATGTAGGTTCATCACATACCTTATTTGCAATGGAAGATGCAAGGTGTTAGATGAAATGGACTAGGTTGTGAGATGCTCTAAATGTAATGAGAATGTGGTGCACAGATCAGATGCTCTATGCTCGCGTAGTGAACGCCGGAAGGTCCCCAAGAACAAAAGAACTTTACTGTTTGCACAAAACTCAAGGTAGAAAGCAAGCACGACATGAACAAGAGACCAATTGGGTGCAATCTCCCCCCATGCCTTGTGTGAGTGCTCCACAAAGCATGTATTTTATGTATTAATCATCTTCAAGCTCAAATAATAGCCCAAATTCCAAAATAGCACGCTTTTGGCTTTTGAGTTTGCTTTAGCATAAAATAGAAATAAAGCTAATGGGCGGACGCCCAAAGAGTCAAGCATACCCAATACAATGTCCAAATACAAATATCATAATCGTGCATCCATGCGCATACAAAATAATAAATAAATGTCCAACGCCTTAATAAATAGGTGCGACAAAATATAGGCACCATGCCTAAGGTATGCGCCCATCAAAATATAAGTGATAACTCGAATACATGCTATCCTCCAATGCTTTCCTCCGCCACTGCTGCTATCTCTACACATCAACTGAAGCATTCACAATCATTCTTAAAATAATACAATTAAACCGACAAAAGTGAATACCTAGCAGTCTTCAGCTACATAAATAAATCAACTGGTTAGAAATCAATCCTAATCTTAATTTATCACGAGTGCACACTCTAAACTCATAAATGTTTATTAATTTAATATGTATTTTGTGGAATCACCCGCTATGGAATCACCCATGTACACACTAAATTAATGAAACGCCCGAAAAGGATAGGCGTCCCCATCAACTTCTCACACAAACAATTCACTTTGTGTATGAGCCCGGTCAACAAAGTTTACGAAATCCATTGTAAAACCTCACGGAATCCACCGTGGTACGGAATCCACCGTGAAATATGCCTCCTGGCATCATAACAGATTGGATGCTGTATGCTCGCATAGTGAACGCCACAAGGTCCCCAAGAACAAAAGAACTCTACTTTTTGCACAAAACTCAAGGTAGAAAGCATGCACGACATGAACAAGAGACCAATTGAGTGCAATCTCCCCCCATGCCTTGTGTGAGCGCTCCACAAAGCATGTATTTTATGTATTAATCATCTTCAAGCTCAAATAATAGCCCAAATTCCAAAATAGCACGCTTTTGGCTTTTGAGTTTGCTTTAGCATAAAATACAAATAAAGCTAATGGGCAGGCGCCCAAAGAGTCAGGCATACCCAATACAATGTCCAAATACAAATATCATAATCGTGCGCCCATGCGCATATAAAATAATAAATAAATATCCAACGCCTTAATAAATAGGCGCGACAAAATATAAGCGCCATGCCTAAGGTATGCGCCCATCAAAATATAAGTGATAACTCGAATACACGCTATCCTCCAATGCTTTCCTCCGCCAATGCTGCTATCTCTACACATCAACTGAAGCATTCACAATCTTAGTAAAATAATATAATTAAATCGACAAAAGTGAATACCTAGCAGTCTTCAGCTACATAAATAAATCAACTGGTTAGAAATCAATCCTAACCTTAATTTATCATGAGTGCGCACTCTAAACTCATAAACGTTTATTAATTTAATATGTATTTTGCGGAATCACCCTCTATGGAATCACCCATGTACACACTAAATTAATGAAATGCCCGAAAAGGATAGGCATCCCCATCAACTTCTCGCACAAAGAATCCACTTTGTGTATGAGCCCCGGTCAACAAAGTTTATGGAATCCACCGTAAAACCTCACGAAATCCACCGTGGCACGGAATCCACCGTGAAATATGCCTCCTGGCATCAGAATGGCCCTATAATGTGTCTTATGTGCAGCAATTAGACTTTTGATGGAGATGCTCCATGTATTAAAGACTAAAATCCCATTTAGTTACTACAAAAGTAAAGTCCAAAAATCTAGTATGGAGCAATATAAAGCTAAAATCGCTTACTCCAAGTAGTTATGCCTACAAAACACAGTGAACACAAATAGAAGACAGATTGTCATGGTTAAAACAACAATTAGCAGCTTACAAGCTAGTACATTGCTAGAACATTTTTTAATACTTTGTTACTCAACACAACTACTAGTGATATGTGAACTAATTTAATGCATGGATACCAAAGCTTATAAAATTGGCACATTTTGCAGAGATTTTTAATGTTTATTAATTGAACACCCTTGGTTCTAAGATATGATGCAGTGTTAATGCAAGTCGATCATAAGGATCCATTACATGCCAGTTTGTTGAACTTCAAGTACCTGCGGGCAACAGAATATGCATACAAATCACTCCTTGTTTACTCTATTGGTCAAACATGGAAAATATATTTAGAACTTATAAGAGATGCCCCTCTTTTAACACTCGTAATACTCATTCTATCTATGGGTACACAAATTTGGGTGGGTACACAAATTCAAGTGGGTCCATCATTAAAGATTGACATGGATTGGGAGAGAGCACTAGATGATGGATGGAACAAAGACATTGTTATCAAAGAGGCCTTGAAGTTTCCTAGCCTTGACTTTCAGGTGCTACTCTTGTTTTATTTTTATGGCCCTTCATTTTAAGGCCATTCTATATAGCTACGATGTTATGATTTCTACAACTTACATTAACTTATCCTCAATGCTTTTTAGATGGAAGAATTCTCTGACTTTGCAAATTTTAGTGGCTAATGGGATATTCTCTCAAATCAGGAAGAGCTAGATCAAAGTTCATAGACTTCACCAATGGTGATCTATGTCAAGCCACCCTGCATTCCACTACTATAAAGGCTACATGCATCCCAACATCTTTCTACAATAGTTGACTACCTTCTAGCCATTCCATTTTGTTGTTTGCAGGTGTATGCCTACTGCTACATGTGCATTTTTTGAATAAGCAGGCCAACATACAATCTAGAACACAAAATTGATTAGAATGCAGAGCACAAGATAAAAGTTTCACAAAATAAATTCCATCTTTAGTAAGAGATTGCAAGTACACATGTAAGAGACTCTCAACATACAGCTACAAGAGATTGCAAGCATGCATGTATATAGATATAAATGATTTGGATTGATAGATATAAATAATCTAAATAAAATGATATGTACCCAAGTAAGATATATAGACATGTACAAGGGCACTACATGCCAAAGAATCTATACACATGTAAGAGATATAGACATCATCATCTTTGCATACAAGTATCCAAGGCAAAGATGGAACCCCTTGTTACATCCAGACAGAGATGGACAAATATTTGTGTGTGATGTCAAGTATTCTCTCTTCTTGTCTCTCAACATGTAGATTTCAAAATATTGTGGAGATACAGGACCACCTAACTCAAATGAAGCTATCATATATAAGCTTCCATACATTGCTTGGATAGTCCTTTTTCATAATTTCTTAGAATTCATTCTTTCTAGGATGTAGGGACCATGTTATGTCCAGGCACTGATGGACATCATTTGGTGACTCCCAAGATGTAGGGACCATAACACATCCATGCAGAGATAGACATCATCATCTCTACATACAAAATGTCCAAGGCAAAGATGAAACCTCATGTTACATTCTAAGCAAAGACTAGAAGTTGTCATCAATGCTAAGGAAGAGACATGTAGTCAAGCAAACTATTGCTTGTGACTTGTGAGAATGCAACTATGATGACCTATATTATACTCATCGCGGTTTTCATTTATTGTGTGATCAATTTTATTTGCTTTTTCCTTGTAGACTTGCAGAAGCCAATCAACAAAGGTGGGTTCTAATCCACTTCCTATTTTATCTTATGCTTGCAACACAAAAATTGATGGGATGTATTTTATTAATATATTCTCAATCCAATCTTAATGTTTCTCAACTATGATCATGTTAGGCATATTTTAGCTTATAGACATTGGTTTCAAAATAATATTCAATAAATTTCTTGAAGATTTCTCTCCAGACTTGGCCTCTTAACCATTGCCATTCATTTTTGAGTTTCTTCTTTTCTTCAAATGCCAGTAGCCAAGATAAGTAATTGAACCTCCTAAACATGATCGTTGGGATGAGATAGAGTATCAGCTACTATATATGAAGTACATTTGCAATTTTGGGCTATGAATTCATACTCTTGCAAGGTGAGAATCTATTGCTTAAACTAACATGGCAAATGATTCTGATTTAGGAGGGGAATCGGAGGGTTGTGATGTTTCAAGAATCACTTGTGGATCATGTAAATAAGAATAGAGTTAGGGAAATAACCACAAAAATTCAATAAATTCTTGTTTGGTCATCTAGTAATCGACTTAACATTTTCTTAGGATTTGATTGGTAAAGCAAACTGGTTGTCATTGGTTGTGTAAGACTGCTCCCATCCCTGTATTTGATGTATCCATGCGAGGTAGAAATAGTTTCTTGTAATTTGGATTCTTGAGTGTAATTGATGTTGCTAAAGTTTGTCTTTAATTGTTGTAATGTTGTGTATCACTCCTCTCCATTTTATGTTTGTTTCCTTTCTTCAACAGGGTCTTTAAATGGTTTGTGATGGTGCTGACATGAGTAGTGGCACTTGTGCAACCAATCCAAGAAATTGTTGCATTTACTTGACTGAGGTGCACAAGATGCTCTTGGATTGCTAATATTTTCTTGGATCCATTTAGACTCTTGTATTAAAAATTATATAGCCTTTAAAAATTTTTAAAAAATTACCCACTTACATTTTTTGAATTGGATTCACAGGTTGTTTTCTTGAAGATGATGGAGAACTTCCCAAGGCACATAAAGATACTCATTACAAGTGTTGATGTGAATCAAGCAGAAAGGTAAATAACTAAGTGCTTCTTCTTTAGCAAATCATGGAAAATTATGTTGCATATGCATTGGAAAGCGCTCAAAGTTAATCCAAATGGCATCACTTAAAATTTTTACAACCCATGAGGTGTATAAAAACCTATCTTATGAGAATCAAAGGGCTTTAAAGATATCTACCAATAGGAGGAAACCATGTGAGTGGATGTAATATATGTTGACTACCCAAGTTGATCTGAGAAATCATCTATCATCAGCAGAGGATGTACATCCTTGATTGTCACTTTATTGAGTAGCTTGTACACATTCTGCATAGAATTGACATTCTCCCCTATCTCTCTTGACTAGGAGGGGATTAGCTACCCCTAAGCTTTTAGAGTGATGGATGAAAACTTTCCTTAACATGTCCTCTATTGCCTAGTTTATGTAGTTTGTTTCCTTTGAGGATCTTCAGTGAATGGCGATCTTGATTGGGTCTATTAGTTGTTTGGATCTCATATATTAGAGTACTTATCCATGTTTGGTACATGGATTTAATAATCAATTTTGATGCTGCGAGTACTTGATGGATGTCATACTACTATATTGCTAGAGTGGCTATCTAGGATGTGGGATGTAATTTGGAGCATAGTACATAAGGAACATGCTTTAGCTTTGTGAGTGAAATGAGAGGTAAATAAGGTAGTTAGACGTTCTTCAAATCAACTTTGAGAGAGACTTAGACATGTTAAAACCAATCATAGCTCACGCTAATCAAGAATAGCTAATTTGGTACATAGGTATAATGGGTGGTAAATGTATGTTCTTGAAGTTGAAATTGAATTGCTATAGTTGGTGAAAGGTGATACAACTATTGGAAATCCCCACTTGTGTTAGAAGCTATGATTGTTGAGCTAGAGTCACCCTCATGGATAAGGAGGACCTGGTATCAAGTAGGGTTTCTAAACTGTGATTTTGAATTGTTAATGTTAAGCTTGCTACTAATTGAGTTGCTACTTGAGAGGAAACTTGAGACTGCATGTGGTGCGCTTCCACTAGACCACTTTCTTAAGGTTTCTTAACAATGCTCCAAATGTGGATGTAATATTTGACCTTGATGTGACTTTAATTTCGTGCAATGTTCTTTGAGATGACCATAACTAATATAGTAAAAGCATTTTGAGTGATCTTGTTCATCCTTGCCTGTAGTGCTTGCTTGGTTGTGAGTTGTATATTTTGGATGTTAATGTCCACAGATGTTTGAAGATCCACAAAGGCTTTCATTTTGGAAATCAAAGTGGAGCTTGAGGTAAGTGAATTCTCTATATAAACATTGTCTTAAATCCTTTGGGCAACTTAAATAGCTTGATGGAAAGTAGTTAGTGCCTAGTCTTGAGTCCTACGTGCTATGCCATGATGTAGGTGGAGCCACCAAAAACAAGTTTATTGATGCAGACATATGTGGATCAACACACAAAAATATTAGTTTCATCTAAATGGAAAACCAGGCTATAGATATGCCTCGTCACTATTCACAACACTTTGAGTTGCTAGAATGTTTAGTGTGTCACATTTTATTACACAAATTTTTGAATAAGGGTTGCTTTCAAGTGAACCCAACTCACCTTGGTATTGTGGTCTTGTTGAGTATGCCAAGTTGCTACTATTTCCTGAAAGAGAGGTCTAACTTGTGCTTTTTTATCTTCAGCCCATCATGGTAGTTTGTGACATTTTCAAAGTGATCCATCCATGACATGATGTCTTCAATTAGAAAAGCGACATAGTTTTTTGGGAGAATATTAGTGTTGGATTTGTAAAATATTACACGGCGCAGCGAACAGAATCTGAGAAAGAGATAGAGAGTACACAACAGATAAGAGGAGAATCAGTAAATTCTTTAACTCCAAACAACTGATACAAAGATGGCTCTGTCCACCCGTGCGCTTCCACTGTGTGGAGCTTAGATGGCGATCTAGACAGAAGATAGGTGAAGAGCTTAAGGCTAGCTGGAACAACAACTCTGACTGGGTGAAAGATGAGTGTGAGATGGCTGCGAAGGGGTTTAGCTTTTATAGCCCGCGGAGGTCGTTAGGTCGGCCTGCTGACCGACCTACCATATGAGCCTCCACTAGTCGGCCAGGGAATATTCCAGGGAATATTCCCTTTACCATCGGGCCGGGGGCGCTGCCCCCGGACCCCCGCCAGGGGGGCCGCTGGCCCCCCTGGGACCCCCCAGCCAGGGGCCGCTTCCGCGGCCCCCGGACCCCACAATAGGGGCCCCTTTTAACTCCCTTACCACGCAACTCAATGCAATGTGCCTCGAGTTGCTACCAGCTTAACCACTCCGTCTAACCCAAAGATTAGACCCACAACAGTCACCTTTTTGCCATCCGGTCACATAGACCTCATCTGATATACAAGTCAGGACTCAACCAATGTCCGGGCTCACATTTGGCTTCTCCTCATAATGGGGGCCTTACAACTTTGAGCACCATGGATCATTGGTAGCACCTAATGAGGGTGGGGCATTGATCATATCTAACACCCCCCCTCAATGTCCACCCATAGGTGAACTATCTCCTCGGCCCAATGCCGAGTCTCTGAAGATGAACTTGAAGCAGATCCTTCGTAAGTGCTTTGGTGAAGATATCTGCTCCATTCTCCTCCGTTGGACAGTAGACCAATTCCACTATCCCATCCTCCATCAAATCACGCACATAGTGATACTGGATCTCTATATGTTTGGTGCGTGCATGAAACACTGGATTTTTGGCAATGGCGATGCAACTCTGATTGTCACATCTCAGCACAGTTGGTTCTTCATCCTGCACTCCCATATGCCATAGAATCCTTCTCAACCATACGGCCTCACATGCAGCAAAACAAGCTGCCTTGTACTCTGCTTCGGTAGAAGACAATGCCACTGTTGGTTGCTTCTTACTAATCCAAGAGAAAATTCCTGAACCTAAAGAGAAACAATAACCAGAAACTGACTTCCTGGAATCAATGTCTCCTGCCCAATCTGAGTCACAGTTCCCCACAAGAGAAGTTCCGAAACTGTATGTGATACCATAGTCAAGAGTTTTCTTCAAGTATCTGAGCACCCGCATCCCAGCCTTCCAATGACTCTCATGAGGTTTGTTTGAGAACCTGCTCAAAACACCAACAGCAAAACTGATATCTGGTCTGGTGTTACACAAGTAGATTAGACTGCCGACCAACCTCCTATACCTCCCAATGTCTGCTAGTGCTGATGTATCCTCAACGGATAACTTTACATTCACCTCCATAGGTGTAGCTATCTCCTTGCACTCGGTCATGCCAAATGCCTTCAAGATCTCCCATGCATACTTCTTCTGAGAGATGAAGATCTTTCCTGGCTCTTGCCAGACTTCAATCCCCAAACAATAGTGCAGCAAGCCCAAGTCTGTCATTTCAAACTCAAAACTCAAAGCCTTTCGAGTTTGGTTGATCATATCTTCATAGTCACCTGTAATAAGAAGGTCGTCCACATATAGGACAATCACTACAGACTTTTTACCATCCCTGTAAACATACAAGTTAGCATCTGAGGCACATCTTTTGAAGTTTAGGTTTAAAAAGAACCTATCTATCCGCTGGTACCATGCTCTGGGGGCTTGTTTCAGCCCATACAATGCCTTCTTCAATTTACACACTTTGTTCTCAGAATGGGGGGCCTCAAACCCTGGTGGCTGAGCCACGTACACCTCCTCCTTGAGGTCACCATTTAAGAACGCTGACTTAACATCCATTTGGTACACTGGCCACTTCTTGTGGGCAGCCACTGCAAGTACCGTGCGAATAGTGGTCATTCTGGCAGTTGGGGCAAATGACTCTTGAAAATCAAACCCTTCAACTTGTGAAAATCCTTGGGCAACCAGTCTAGCTTTGTACTTTTCTAAGGTACCATCAGCCTTGTACTTTACCTTCCAGATCCACTTGGTGCCAATAATCTTCCGCTTTGCTGGCCGATCCACTAGCTCCCAAGTGTCATTCTTCATTATGCTGTCATACTCCGCCTGCATAGCAGCCTTCCATGATGGATCTGCAAGTGCTTCTTCTAAGTCAGTTGGCTCCTTTACTTCTCTCATAATCTCAACCATCAAGGCCATGTTGACTATGTGAGCAGAAGCCCTCCTTTGCTCCTCTATTCTCTGAGACCTCCTTGGTCCGTCTGCCTTCTCCTCAACAGATGCAGGCATAGGATTATTGTGGTCATAGAGCTGCTTCACCCAGCGCGGCAATGGCTTTTCCGGTGGGGTGATGTCAGGTTGGTGAACTTTTTCCTCATCATCTGAAGATGATGCTTCCTCCTCCTTAAGGATAGGGATAGCTCTCGGGACAGGTTCATAGTGGACTACTTCTTCGCTTGATGATAAAGTGGAAGACCTTGCCTTCTCCTCCTCCACTGTATGAGGCTCCTCCTTGAACACCACATCACGGCTCGCGATGATCTTCTTTGCCTCTTGGTCATATAACTTGTAAGCCTTCTGCTCATCACTATAACCCAAGAAGATACATTTTCTGCTTTTTGGTTGTAACTTGTTTCTCTTCTCATCTGGAACATGTGCATAACATTCACATCCAAAAATTCTGAAATGTGAAACAGATGGTTTCTTACCAGTGTAAGCCTCATGAGGTGTTTTTCCCTTGAGAGCCTTTGTGTAGCTCCGATTTAGAATGTAGACTGCAGTATTAACAGCTTCAGCCCAAAAATGGTTAGGCAATCCCTTGCCCTTTAGCATGCATCTTGCCATCTCCACAATGGTACGATTCCTGCGTTCCACAACACCATTCTGCTGAGGTGTGTGAGGCGTCGTCAATTGACGCTTGATCCCTTTGCTCTTGCAAAAGCCTTCAAACTCCTTTGAGTTGAACTCACCACCACCATCTGTTCTAAATTTCTTCACACTTTTCCCTGTTTCATTCTCAACAAGTATTAGCCATTCTTTAAACTTACCAAAAGCTTGAGCCTTATCACGAAGGAAGTACACCCACATCTTCCTACTGTAGTCGTCGACAATCAACATAAAATAAGAAGATCCCCCCAAGGCCTGTGTAGGCATCTTACCACACAAGTCAGCATGCACCAACTCTAGAGGAGCATGTGCTCTATTCTTGCTTTCTTGTGGAAATGCCTTTCTCTGTTGCTTGCCCATCATACAAGCTTCACATGGTTCCTTCAATTCAGTTATTGTAGGTAGGTGAGCAACCATACCTTGCTTTTGCATCTCCTTCAATACTGCAAATCCGATGTGTCCAAACCTTTCATGCCAAAGCTTACTTGTGCCCACTCCAGCGGTGGCTGTAAGAGCACTTAGCTCATACAGGTTGTTCCTTCTTTCTCCTTTGCCAACAATTGTGCCAGCACTATCAATAATTTCTGCACCTGTCTTCTTGAACCTCACTTCATGACCAAGATCAGTTATGGCAGCAACTGATAAGAGATTTCTCCTGATTTCGGGAACATACAACACATTTGAAAGCTTTTTGACTTCACCATTTGCAGCAACAAAAGAAATAGTACCTGTGCCCGCAGCAGGGCATTTAGCATCATTTCCAACCGTCACAGTGATGGATTCTTGTAGAGGCTGCATAGAACTGTATAGACCTTTCTTGTTGGTCATGTGACGGGAGGCCCCACTATCCAACACCCAAGAGTCAGTGGTAGATTCTTCTTGCGCCGAGGAGCACACTTCCTCAATGGTCGCCATGAATAATTCCAACTCTGCTTCAGCCGTATTGGCTGTCTCTTTCCCTTTACTTTTAAGGGTACCATTCTTTTCATCTGCCTTCTTGACACGACAATCTGCAATTGCATGTCCTTTCTTCTTACAGTAGAAGCACTCTCCTTGAAACTTCTTCTTGCCGCCCTTCTTCTTTTTGTCACCATCATTTTTGGTGGAGGAAACACCTTTGCCTTTTGCATTGGCAGAGAATGCAGCATCTCCATTGTTGCTTCCTTCTCGGGCTTTCAGCCTCAACTCCTCCTCCATTAATAATGCACAAAACTCCTCAAAAGTCAAAGCTTGAGGTCTCACCTGAGTATTAAGGGCAGTTACTAGTCCATCAAACTTTTGTGGACAAATCCGAAGACACCTCCGAGCTAGCTCTTCGCTAGTCTTTTGTATCCCAGCGCCAGCCATCTGGTCGCGCAGATTCTTAATCCGAGTGATGAATGCTTCAACCGTCTCTCCTTCAGCAAACTTCTCCGCTGCTAGTTGATTCTCCAAGTTTTGAATCCTTGTTTGGTTTCGTGTTTCATACTGACTCCTTAGTACATTCCAAGCCTCTGACGCTTTGGTTGTATGCTGAATCAGAGTCAAAACACTGTCAGAACAGCTTGTAACTAAGGCACACAATGCATCTGCATTCCTTCGTTTCCAAGCTCGTAGAAGATCTGCATTCGGAGGAATCATCACACTAGGATTTGATGGGTCGGGGGTAGGCTGTGGTTCTGCGTCAGTCCCCAGCACAGTCTCCAGAAGCTCATAAGAATCAAGGATAGTAGTAATTTTGAACTTCCACAAGGTGTAGTTTGTACCATCTAACTTGCCTTCGCTGAAGGTTGGTGGACGAATCCTCAGTGTTTGAATAGCCGGTACAGCAGCACCACCTCCTGCACCGCTTCCTGATGCGCCAGAACTGCTTCCCGGAGTCGACATCGTTTCTCTTTGCTGTTGAAGCCTTTGCCTCTTGCACTCTCTCCGATCTCTAGAGCCCCCTGGGCTCTGATACCATGTAAAATATGACACGGCGCAGCGAACAGAATCTGAGAAAGAGATAGAGAGTACACAACAGATAAGAGGAGAATCAGTAAATTCTTTAACTCCAAACAACTGATACAAAGATGGCTCTGTCCACCCGTGCGCTTCCACTGTGTGGAGCTTAGATGGCGATCTAGACAGAAGATAGGTGAAGAGCTTAAGGCTAGCTGGAACAACAACTCTGACTGGGTGAAAGATGAGTGTGAGATGGCTGCGAAGGGGTTTAGCTTTTATAGCCCGCGGAGGTCGTTAGGTCGGCCTGCTGACCGACCTACCATATGAGCCTCCACTAGTCGGCCAGGGAATATTCCAGGGAATATTCCCTTTACCATCGGGCCGGGGGCGCTGCCCCCGGACCCCCGCCAGGGGGGCCGCTGGCCCCCCTGGGACCCCCCAGCCAGGGGCCGCTTCCGCGGCCCCCGGACCCCACAATAGGGGCCCCTTTTAACTCCCTTACCACGCAACTCAATGCAATGTGCCTCGAGTTGCTACCAGCTTAACCACTCCGTCTAACCCAAAGATTAGACCCACAACAGTCACCTTTTTGCCATCCGGTCACATAGACCTCATCTGATATACAAGTCAGGACTCAACCAATGTCCGGGCTCACATTTGGCTTCTCCTCATAATGGGGGCCTTACAACTTTGAGCACCATGGATCATTGGTAGCACCTAATGAGGGTGGGGCATTGATCATATCTAACAGGATTGATCTTTGCACTATTGCCGATGATCCAACATTGTGACCAATGTACAAGTTAGTGTGGCTGATGTAATACATTAGAGTAGTAACAATATACACTAATTGTTCTAATTGAGGGTGAATTTCTAGTTATAGCATGGAATGCACTCTTTATCATCATGTCTAAAAGAATGAGGACTTTGAGGCAATGCATGATGGCTTATGGTCAGAGTGATGCTTTCTAGACGATCTAGATTCATCCTTGTGCCTATCCTCCCCACCAATCTAATACGACCAATATCTTCCATTTTTATGTAGTGAATACATCAATACATATCTAATAGGACCAATATCTTCCTCCATTTTTATGTAGTGAATACATCAATACATATCAGTATTCCTCTACCATCTAATTACAATGGCATTACTTGTTCTTGCCATGAGGTAGTATGCCAATTAGCCTACCTTATAATATTAAGATCGATTGTTAACAAGTTCAATATGCTAGAATGTAAAGTATAGATTTACACACAAATATAAATTTCCTTATTTGGGACTTCATATTTATGCTATTTAGTTTTTTGAAAATTATAGATTTAATTTCACTAATTATTTTTTATTTTACAGTATATAGTAAAATATTACTTAATTGTTATCATATAATATATAGATATTTTTTATTATATTAGTGATTCAAACTAGTTTTGTTATATAGAAAAATTTTACTATATTATTGATTCTAACTAGTTTTTCTTATATAGAATTTTTTTATTATATCAACACCAACGAGAAAATTTTGGAATTTCTATATAAGAATATTTCACCATATTACCAACTTGTAAAGTATTCCACTTTTACTAGTTGAGACTTTTCTAGATACTTTGATAAATATCTATAACTTTTCTCTTTTTTTACCATATGGGAAAGTGTCCAAAGTTCCTTATGTAAGGCCTTAGGTCTAAGTCGAGAGGCAACAAAGCTAAGCAAGAACAACGGACAGTATGAAGGTGAAGATGGATGGAGACAAGGAGTGAAGTTAATTACACCAACAAATATTAGAACCTTATCCTTCCTATCTACAAATAGCAAAGAAAGAAATGAAAGGATTGTGCTGAGATGTCGAACGGGCATTGGAGATAGCTATGCCACATTTAGGGCTCCATTTTACCTTCATTTGCTTCTCCTTCTTCACTCTCTAGATATCATCAGCAACTTCCTTCTCTTCTTCCCCTCTATTATCCTTCCTCCCCTCTTTTCCAACACCAACACACAAGAGGCAAGACAAGACAGCATACCTTGCTTTCTTTTTCCCACAATGAGTACAAAGAATCTAAAACTAACAGTTTTAATTGTAAGGTATAATTTTTCTTCCTAAGGTTCTTTCTCTCTCCTATTCTCCCTAAACCCTATTCTAACACTATAGAATCACCCAAAGCATCAAAAATAAAAAATCAATCTCTTCATAATCTATTCTTTCCACACTAATACCATACTTGAGTTTTATCCATAGGATTTGACTTCCCGAGATTCGGAGAGTGCTCAAGTAAGTAGGCTTCCATTCTCATTGGTGATATCTAACATAGCTCATTCAAGTTTGTGTTGACTAAATAGGGGTGTTGGGACAAGTTTGGTTACCTCAAGTTATCATGCAATATGTCTATTGTGTGGGCCACAATTAGACTCCTAAAGGTCATGAACCATGAAGAAGATGGTATATCAAGAACACGCCGCTTTCTTTCCAGAGAGTCATGAACTGAGAAAAGGTTTTCTTGGATGACCTCTAACACGAATGAATGCCCAAATCTTGTACGAGATTAAAATGATTCACACAGAGTCACATCCAAATGGAATGCAATGGTTCTCAGTTTTCATATGAGTTGTCGTATTGGACCAACTTAAGATCAACCATTTATTGGATCCCATGCATATTTTCAAGAATGTGGGCATCTTATTATGGGCCCACATCACAGGAAAGAGAAACATTGCAGGGGCACGAATGGATTTTCAGGAGGTAAGCAAGATGGAGGCGCTTTGGCCATAGTCAAGCACCGATGGTTGCTTGTAACTACCTCGCACTCCTTGGGTTCTATCCAATAAAGAAGAGTGCATTGTGAAGAAAATTATCGGGTCTATCCACACCCCGATGGGTATGATGTGTTCCATTAGAGACAACCAACTATCACGGCTAAAATCCCACGATTGGCATAAGATATGTCAGGTTTGTTCTAGCCTTGATTGCAAGTAGCCTGTGTATTTTACTATTTAGTGACTAGTCGGTGTTCATAATGCTTCTCCATTTCTGGCATTTTGTACTATGGATCGCGATCGTGGGATGCCTCACTCCAAAAATACGCGAGGCGATTTACAAGTTGTCAAATTTAGTGCAATAGATCTCACAGAAGGAGATCAAGACATCATCTATTGAATCTGCAAGGCAAGGAGTAGTGGAGATGGTCTGTCTCTTTGAGAAGTACTGCCCACAAGCATGCTCACGATACAAACTCACCTCCTGGTGCATCTTGTAAATAAAGTGGAGATTGCGGGGCGTGTCCATATGCGATGGATGTTCTTCTTGGAGCACTCCATGAAAACCCTGAAGGGCTTTGTGCAACAACGAGCTCGGCTAGAAGGTAGCACGTTGGCTAGTACCGGAGGCATTAGTGTATATTTCACAGTGGCTACCAATGGTGGATTCAGACAATAGTATGCTATGGTCGCTAAAGGACAATGATAGACTAACCAGAGATGTGGTGGTTGAAAATGAGGTAGAAAAAAATATGGATGCTACAATGGAGGAGAAAGTGAATTGTTTTTGTATGTTGCATCATGCACCCATGGAGAAGTGGCTTGCTAGATACGAGCATGCCAAGAAAGATCGGGAAGAAGCACGATCAGAATTTTGATGTAGTATACGTCATCGACCAATTCAATATCCTGAGGGCATGGAGGACATGCCATGAGCTTTGATCACAACTTCTTATGAAGGGGTAGAGGTATCTACTGATGAGGAATGGAAATTCTCAAGGGGATATAGTCCAAAGGTGACCGCATGTTTTATAAGCTATTTATCTAGATTTTATATGTGATAACTAATCTAACCGTTTCAATGTATAGTACAAAATCTATAGTGCAATTTTGGTCACACGAGTGACATTTCCATGTTGAGCTGATGGGACCTAAAATGGGCCGGCACTGGCTATGGCACTAGTCGAACCTCATTCACACAACAGACAACCCCACCACACGGCCTCGCGGGCCAGGAGCATCTGTAATACACCAATGTATACTAAATAGACTTAATTATGCGTTTGTAGTTGATATGTAGTCCAATGTTTACCTTCTTTTCTCCTCAGAGTGATATCCCATAACATATAGCCATAGTTCCTCATCACACTGCCTCATCACACAAACATTAGGAAGCTCCCCTCGGCTAATTGCCGCAGCTCCACTGCGACTCTCCTACAGCTCGGGGATTGACCCTAAGATGCGTCGCTCCAACATATAAGACATAACACACAAACTCCACTCTTTTCTTGTTTTTCACGATCCATGAATATATAAATCCTCACCAAACAGTCCCAAGGAAAGCATACAACTGACCTACAGCAAAGGCTCCTTTCCACTCAGCATGTAAGTCATGTCTTAGGAAAACAATTGCTATGCAATCTAGGACTGATACCATGTCATGCATCATGCATAGTGCATATGATCCTAGTGCACAAGCAATATTTATCCAATCAGCATTTTGTGATGTGGGAAAACCAGCCATTTCATGATTTTCACTAAATATATGCTTCGATGTATGGAGACTAGCACCAATTTCTCATGCTACTAGCCCCTTAAACTAAATTATCACAATTCTAAATGGAGTGCACAATCAAATGTTTCAAAAATTCAAACCCTCTCAGCCCTCTTAATCTCTTAACCTCACCCTTTCCCTCTAACGTTTAGGTGATGCTGCGTTGCATAGGTGTAGGATATCATTTTGCATGTATTTTTCGCATAAAACGGAAAAAATATGGACTATGATGCATGAAAAAAGCTGAAATGAAGCCAAACTTTATGCCTTAGCTTTGTTATATAGCCACAACCACGAATAATAATTTTCTAGATTTTTATATTGCAAAGATCCTATTTTTACACATTTTTAACTATTTTTCTCTATTTATTTGTGTAAAAAAATAGATTATTTTTTTATTTATGATTAGTGACTGATTATGACAGCTGAAATATGTTTTTTCTCGGAATTTTATCCCGTGCACATCTCTTTTTCCCACCTGAAACCAATAAAATCTTCATTTTTATACTAAAAGAACGCTTTTTGAGCCATAATTTAATTATTGCGACTATTTAATATTATGGATCTCCTTTTTTTTTATGCACGACCCTCAATCATAATGAAAATAAGATCCAAACAAATTTTTGTTCCATATGAATTTCATTTCAACCATCAAACATCAACAAGAAGCAAATTTCCTTTGTAAAAATGAGGTATACCACTTATTTGCATGTTGCAAGTTTTTTAATAATTGATACGAACTGCCAATGGACCATTTGGCCATCATTCTTCAATGTTGAACACCTTCCCTCAGCCTCCTCTTGATCTTGGAGCAATCCGATCCATGCTGGACAAGCATCCTTCAGCCCCTCTTCTTCTTGATTCTTCCCATATGAACCACCGCTTGGAAGAGAGAGAGGGAGGAGAGAGAAAGACTAGTTTTTATCAGGCCATCCGGGCAGCCATTTTCGAAGGCAAGGGTGGTGATAGGGAGAGTGGAGAACCAGCATCAGCCTGATCTAATCGATTAGTATGGGTATATTAAGGTGGGAGATGGCCTATGCCTCCCCTCCACCATTTTTTGCACCATTTTTCTGCCACCATCTCCATTCTTTTTTTTTTCCCAACAAATAAAATGCCCCCATCCCCACCCCCCCCTCCCCGGGGTCGCGTGAGAATTTGGGGGGTGGGAGACCCCAAGGGTCACCCCCCTTAGCCCCCCAAATTCCTTTTCACACTACTTCTCTTTTGTCTTTGGCCTCGGGCACCCCCATTCGATCATCCGGCCTCCGATTCATGATCTGAAAATTCCTAGGCATCCGACTCAAAGTCCCCCACTGCAAGCATCTCCTAGATTCTCATATGATAGTCACAAAAAATATGAAAATTCTCCATTCGTCGCTCAGTGGGTCTTGAAAGCACTTTTGGGGCATTGCGGCTTAAAATCGTACACACTGCAGCTGCCGCCTTCGATGAAGTCTATTTTTTCTTAAAATTAGGATTTTTTGGCTATTTTTAAGCACTTCTTGGTGCCAAAAATCATATGTCATTGGCGACCACGGGATAGGGCGACTCAGCCCGTCGAATCCCATGAACAAATCTGCACATACACACAACCACAAAGAGCATCAAGCTGATACAAAATAGATACACAACAAAATACATCATAGCTCGCACCCTACTGATCTGTATTTTTTACAACCCGAATTACTACCATAAAATTTTGCCAAAACCCCTATCAAGAGCTTACCATATCACTTTGGGTTTACTCTTCAAGTACTAGGCATACTACATTGCTTCTCAAGTATGATAACTCTAGAAAATGGGAGGAACAAGTTCTTAGGAGGCATGTCAATGTAAAGGGTAAAAGGGATGGTTATCTTAGTGAAGATGGAAATGGATTACACCTAGGAGTTGAGTGAGTGCATAGATTCTTGGACTAGCCTCCAACTACACATGGGTTCCGCCTGCATCACTAAGATTTGGAATCTATCAACATCATTAGAGGACACCTCACCCTAGCACACAAGTCAATATCCACATCATGGTGTCATTTGAATCTTACACAAAAGCTTACAAGCATGGACCCCCTCTATCACATGCTTATATGTATTTATATATATATGGGAGACTAAAGTCAAAGCAGCTTTTGGAAACCATTTTTTATAATCTCAATAACTCCCAAGAAAAAGTGAATTTCAAGAAAATTCCTACATTGCCTGATAGGTTTCGACCTGATCTACAAAGTTGCATAAGAAACTTTTTTCAAATTCTTCACGGATTTGAAGTTACAAAGGCGCAGACTGCTGGCTATATGCAATTTTCTTCTCTCTTTCACTACACCAACTTTCCATTCTATCTTTCTTGTAAATATATTATAATAATGTGCTTTAGGCACCCACCTCTTGTAATCTAGCTCCCTTTCTCTATTTTGTCTACCATCACCCTTGGCTTCTTGCCTGATGACCAAGGTGGAGACTTGTCCCATCCACTATTCTCCATATTTTCAAAGATGCCATACATCATCTAGGATTATGTTAATCAAGAAAATTAGCTTAATCTAACCCCTCATGGAGGCTAAATAAAGAGCCCATGGAGAATGGAAAAGGGGGGGAGAAGGACAATGACAAGCACATGAGAGCACTCTAGAATACCCTCATGCTAGTCCATCTCTTTGAGGTGAGCTATGAGTGAGTTCTTTTATTATGTAGCATAATGGCAAGCTTCCTCTACCTCTTCTCCTCTTATCTCCCTCTCTTCTCATCTTCTCATTCCATGTTGCATAATGGCAAGCTTCCTCTACCTCTTCTCCTCTTGTCTCCCTCTCCTCTCATCTCTCTCTCTCATATTCTAATATGGTGTCTAGTATATATATTCTCTCTTGTAAATTTGTGTCTTGGTTCTTTTGATTTTCTTTGAGAAAATGGATGTCCTAGCCCATCCTCCCTTTGTCTAGGTGGTGCCCCTTTTTAGTTCTCTTAGTGAGGATTGGAGGTTAGATGGGTGAGAGGCAACCCATTCATCATTTCAGCCCTCATTTTTTGTGCCCCCGCTAAGGACATTCTCATCCACAATTCTCTACCTCCTTATGAGGGATGATACAACACATGATGGTGCATCCTCTTCAACAAGTGCTCCAAGTGGCTCTTCTCCAACGCCTTCACCAACTCTTTTTGAAGCTGGTCGAAATCCATGACTCCCACAATGTTCTCCCAAGGAAGCCCAAGAAAGAAAGTATGCCTATCGGATGACGGCACGTATGCGGGTAAAAGGTGTTCACCTTAGAAATTCCATTCTCTCACAATGGAAAAAATCATGTTGCCATCAATTGCTAGCTTCTCATAATTGTGGTGAGTGTTTTGCAAACAAAGTGAAGGCCCCTCCGGTAGGTCCTCATCTCCAAATCATCAAATCCCTCTCTCTCTCTGGCCTAATCAACATCAAAGGAGGACAACTATGCATGAACGATGTGGAGTTTTGTAGAGGTGCAAAGTATGGAGACTACCTTCAACTGTTGCTAGCTCGAAGGTTGGGTGTGGTTGAAAAGGTGGCCATCACACCTTATGAAATATATGTCACCAAGGATGGACACACTAAGGCAAGAACAATTACTGGTGAGCAAATTCTCTGTATAGCAAAGTTGGTGGGTTCGAGAAAGAAACACTCTGGGGAAAATCCTTCATAATTCAAGAAATTGCATTCCCTCTACTTCCTTAAGTAGTCTCCACTCATGAATAATAATAATGGCCCGAATTTCTACACCTTCCACTTTGTACAAAACATCCGAGTTAATGTATGCATCAGTAGGAAGATTTTCTTCCAGCAGCATCTTGTCATGTACTTTGGGGCTGAAAGATTAAGGGAAATTCTTGTATCACCAGAACCTATAATCTTCCCAATGCTAGATTACAATGCATCCTTCAATGTACATGTCTTTATCTTATTATAATAGTTTCTCATGAATCACCACGAGTTGTATGGACCTATCTGTCCACTTGCTATGCAAACTGTGCATATTGTAGCCAGCACAAAGCTTAGATTCCAAGGCATTATTAGAAGCATACTGGGACCTAGACGTCTTGCTGAAATCAATGTATCTGTGAACCCATTCATCCTTCCCCTCATAAAATACAACTTAAGTCTAGACGTGTTCATCTTTATACTCTACTAAGGCAACATGGCATTTCCAAGCTTTTTTGGGCACAAAGGAGAGAAAGCTCTAGTTTCTAGCCGGACTCCATCCTCTACTAAGGGAGAAGGTCAAAGGAAAGTTTCCCACATCCTATGAAGAATCAGACACTTATGCCAGGGAGAAAGATAGAAAATTGAAGTATCAAGCCTAGTTGAAGGGGGGAATCGAGCCCATACATGTTTTACCAACCATGCCAAGGCCTAGAGAAATAGTAGAGGCCCCACCTGAACCAGAGATGCCATAGCAAGAGCTCCTACAATGCATTACTAATCAACTTGAAAGCATTTCGTTAAATTTGGTGCAAGGAGTACGGCCCCCTTCCCTCATAAATGAAGGTAATCGAGGTCCAAGGAGACAAGAAAGAGAGTATGTTTGCTATAATTATGGGAAGACTGGCCATGGTATGTACTTTTTCCCTCATCCCATGCATTTTCTAGGGAAATGGGTTTCAACCAAGGAGGGGACAACAAGTGACACCACCTAGGGAGAGGCTTGTTCCACCGAATTCAGGGCCTCCACCGCCGGTTCAAGTTCTCTAGCATCCTTGACCACTTGCAGAGGTTCCGCCCTTGCCTATCCAACCGCCAGAGAATCATGATGTCAGAATAATTAGTTTAGATAAGAGTGATGTCAAAGGGAACACCAAAGTAGTAGACGTTGAAGCAATGCTGGTGAAGAAAGCCCGTAGAATTGAGAGAATGGAGCCTACACCACCAAAGGAGGTTGAAAATATGGAAGAGGAGGCAGAGTCTTCAAAGGCTGCAAAGACACGCAGCAGTAAAAAGAGGAGGGCTCGCTCACGCTGACACATTGAGCTAGATGATTTTTCCCTGGGTAAAGGTACTAGAGCTTATGATTTGCTTGCTGATGTGAGGAATCAAGGGCCAAAAATTTCATGGCCACAATTACTACATCTATCTCCAACAGTGCGGCGACAATGGTCAAAGATGGTAAGCATTAGACCCATGAAGAATAGACATGTGAATGCAATCCAGGCTAGAAAGATGAAAGATATTGTGCCTCTAGCAGAAGCCGAAATCAATGGGCAGAGAGTGTCAAAGACATATGTGGATGGAGGTGCAGAGATTTGTGTCATGACGGAAAAGTCGATGCATCGTTTGGGATTAGAGGTAAATGAAACTACTAAATTTGGGGCCAAAATGGCTAACAATGTAGTAGTAAATTGTTTGGGAGTTATAAAGAAAGTCAAGGTAAAGGTGTGTGGAGTGCAATTGGAGCTTGACATGTATATGATGCCAGTGAAGGGGGACGGCTATCCGCTCATTCTCAGGCGACCATGGCTAATGGGAATGAAAGCCAGACAAGATTGGGAGACAGGGGCTTTAGAGCTAAGGCCACAAAAGGGGCTGCAAAAAAAATGGAAAAGCACTATCTACAACATGAAGGACGGCCGACAGGAGGATCTTGTGTTAGAGACCACCGCTGATGAATGAGTTACAGCGAGGGTTGGTCATCTATGTGACAGAGAGAGAGTCTTCTAATGAGGAGGAAGAAAGCTCTCTAGAAGTGATGGGGATTACATTAAAAGGGCCTTCTAGTAGTGAAATTCCACAGCAACTTCCAAAGGTCGAGAAGGAGGGGTTAGAAAAAATGTTGGCTAAGGATCTATCAATTGAGGAGAAGGCAACCTACATGGAAGTGGTGATAAAACACTCTGCACTTTTTATTTCTGATTATGAACACATCACAGGCGTGATAGCAATACAACATCACATTAATCTAAAAGAGGGAGCAAGGCCAGTGGTGCAGCGACTACAACGGTTGGGAGTAGTTCAACAAAACGCTCTACTCACTGAGATGCAATGACTTTTGAAGGCAGGCTTCATCTATCCAATAGGGGACTCAGAGTGGGTTTTACCTATAGTAGTAACACCCAAGAAGAATGGAAAATGGAGGATTTGTGTGGACTACAAGCTGCTAAATGCTGCAACAAAGAGATATCACTTTTCTCTTCCCTTTCAGGATGAAATACTCAACCAGGTGGCCGGGCATGAGAGATACACTGTTTGTGATGGATATTCGGTTATTTCTAGATCCGAATAGCTGAGGAGGATCAACAGAAGACCACCTTCATTACGCCTTGGGGTTGTTTTGCTTACAAAGTAATGCCATTTGGATTAACAAATGCCCCAGCTACCTTCTAGCGATTCATGAATTATGTCTTCCAACCATATTTTGGAAATCCATCAAGGTCTTTATTGATGATTTTTGTATTTATAGTTCTAAGGCTCCACATCTAGGAAAGATGGATGAAGCTTTCAACCGCCTCGCACAAATGGGGGGGCAGTTAAACCATGAGAAGTGTCGCATTGGTGAAAGTAGTGTAACTTTGTTAGGGCATGTCGTAAGTGAGAGGGGCATTGAGGCAGATCCAAATAAAGTTAAGGCCCTATTGGTGGTGCCATCACCATCTTCTGTGAAGCAACTAACCTTTTTCATTCAGAAGGTGCGATATGTGGGACAGTTCATTCATCTCCTCTCCCAATTAGTATTTCCAGTGCAACAGTTAACCCACTCTGCGGAGCTCCTATGGAGTGACAAAAGCGAAAGGTGCTTTCACAAGGTGAAGAAGGCTCTTAGCACCCTTCCTATAATTTTATAGCCTTGCTGGGATCAAGAGTTTTTTGTCGACCCGAGTTTTGGGGAAGATGCTCTAGGGGCAGCACTAATACAAAAGGATGCTAAAACTGGCCTAATGAGACCGGTTTACTTTTCTAGCAGAGTAATGACAGCATCAGAACGAGGGTACAAGATGGTCGAGGTGATGGTTTTGTCTCTAATGTTTGTTGTAAGAAAGTTTCGTCCTTATCTTCTCCCTAGACCATTCACAGTGATCACAACAGAAGAGCATTTTCCCTATGCCTTACAGCACATGGATGTTTCAGCCAGAATCACTAAGTAGGTGATACAACTCCAAGAGTTTGACTACACCTTCAAGGTGGAGGATTCTACTCGAGCTTGCCTAGCTGATTTTTTGACCCATAGATGCCATCAAAAGAAGGAAAAGGAGAAGGGAAAGGTAAAAGAAGAGACACCTCCTCTTGAGGAGGTGCCACGGGTGGAGAATGCCCATGCCCTCTACTTCGATGGGGCCTACAAGCGTATTAAAGCAGAGCGGCAGTAGGGATAGTGATGTTCAGTCCTGAAGGTGACAAACTTTATGGAGAAGGTATCAGCTTGGAGGGTGTCCATTTTAACAATGAGGTAGAATATCAAGCCTTGCTTTTAGGTTTGAGGTGGTGTCTCTCACATGGTATCACTCGACTTAATGTTTTTGGGGATTCTATGCTAATTGTTAAGCAAACGAAAGGAATCTGGGCTTGTAAAAATGATAACTTAGCAGTGAAAATGAGAGAAGCTAAAACTCTCATGAGAAAGCTACAAAAAGCCCAAATCTATTTTGTGCCAAGGCGCACAAATGGCGACACAGATGCTCTAGCAGCTGAAAATTTGAAAGAGGTAATGGTGGGCATCATTGCAGTAAAGCTTCCCTTGTTTCAGGGTAAGTTCGAACTACAAGATGTGCTCTATTTTCTTGAGCATTATGAGGCACCTACATGTATGAGTAAGAGTGAGAAAAGGTGGCTGGCTACTAAGGCCACTAAATACCGCTTGATAAATGATGTTTTGTATTACAAAGGAAAGGATGCAGTGCTTAGAAGGGTGCCAACAGCAAGTGAGATTATGGATGTGATTAAGAGCTACCATGAGGGGGTTTGTGGCAGACTTTTTGCTCAAGAAATAACCAGCAGAAAGATTCTTCATGCCGATTTTGTGTGGCCTAGTCTACATCGAGATGTGCAACATTGGTCCCGCACTTGTGATGATTGCCAAAAGGCCGGACCAAGGAAGCTAGTGCATGAGGAACAAAATTCCATAACTACATATGGCCCATTTGAGAAATGGGGGATTTATGCAATAGGGCCGCTCCCACGAACTCAGTCTGGCAAGGAATACATCACAATGGGTGTGGACTACATGACAAGGTGGGCAGAGGCTTCAACAACTAGTAGGATGGGTCATGGTTTTAGGGCAACCTAGTAGGGGAGCTAATGGAAAGGCTAAAAATCAAGCACATGCATTCTACTCCCTACTACCCACAGTGTAATGGTTTGGTCCAAAAAGTGAATGGGCTAATTTGTAAGACAATTACCAAGCAAGTACACATGCACCCCAAGCACTGGGATAAAAAATTGAGTGCAGCTCTTTGGGCCTACAGGACTTCATTCAGAACCTCACTTGGCTATACTCCATTTCACCTCGTCTATGGCCAAGAGGCTTTGCTTCCTATAGAGGTGGAACTGGTCAGTTTGCGTGTTTTAGTAGCCAGTCGAGAGAAGAATCAAGATAAGAAGTTAGAGGAAAGGATCTTGGATCTAGAGAGGCTGGAATTAGACAGAGAAGCAATAGTCCAACACTATTCCATGCAGGCTGAAGAGAGAAGGAAGACATTTAATAAAAAGCTGGCTAGCAAACACATAAGGGAAGGATCACTTGTGCTACGCTATGATAACCGCTTTGATAACAGAAAGGATGCTAAACTTGTGTTCAAGTGGAAAGGGCCATTCATGGTCATAAGGAGATATCCAAATGGCAGCTATAAGCTAGGTGACATGAATGGGAAGGTTCACAAGACAAGGGTAAATGGATGGCGGCTGAAGCCTTATTTTCAAAGAAATATGAAGACTTTGGAGCAATCATTCAATGAAGAGCCACCAATGAGGGGTGCAGTCCTCCTTGCTCTATTGGACCATCATTAGCAAGCTAGAGACATGAATGCCTCTAGCCTAAGGGGAGGGCTAATGATCCGGGTTTTTTACAACCGGATTACTACCACAAAATTTGGCTAAAACCCCTATCAAGAGCTTACCATATCACTTTGGGTTTACTCTTCAAGCACTAGGTATGCTACATTGCTTCTCGAGTATGATAACTCTAGCGAATGAGGGAAACAAGTTCTTAGGAGGCATGTCAATGTAAAGGGTAAAAGGGATGGTTATCTTAGTGAAAATGGAAATGGATTACACCTAGGAGTTGAGTGAGTGCATAGATTTTTAAACTAGCCTCCAACTACACATAGGTTCTGCCTGCGTCACTAAGATTTGGAATCTATCACCATCATTAGAGGACACCTCACCCTAGCACACAAGTCAATATCCACATCATGGTGTCATTTGGATCTTACACAAAAGCTTACAAGCATGGACTCCTTCTGTCACATGCTTATATGTATTTATATATATATGGGAGACTAAAATCAAAGCAGCTTTTGAAAGCCGTTTTTTATAATCTCAATAACTCCCAAGAAAAAGTGAATTTCAAGAAAATTTCCACATTACCTGATCGGTTTAGACCTGGTCTACAAAGTTGCATAAGAAACTTTTTTCAAATTCTTCACGGATTTGAAGTTACGAACGCGCAGACTGCTGGCTACATGCAATTTTCTTCTCTCTTTCACCACACCAAATTTCCATTCTATCTTTCTTGTAAATATATTATAATAATGTGCTTTGGGCACCCACCTCTTGCAATCTAGCTCCCTTTCTCTATTTTGTCTACCACCACCCTTGGCTTCTTGCATGATGACCAAGGTGGGGACCTGTCCCATCCACTATTCTCCATATTTTCAAAGATGCCATACATCATCTAGGATTATGTTAATCAAGAAAATTAGCTTAATCTAACCCCTCATGGAGGCTATATAAAGAGCCCATGGAGAATGGAAAAGGGGGGGAGAAGGACAATGACAAGCACATGAGAGCACTCTAGAATACCCTCATGCAAGTCCATCTCTTTGAGGTGAGCTATGAGTGAGTTCTTTTATTATGTAGCATAATGGCAAGCTTCCTCTACCTCTTCTCCTCTTATCTCCCTCTCTTCTCATCTTCTCATTCCATGTTGCATAATGGCAAGCTTCCTCTACCTCTTCTCCTCTTGTCTCCCTCTCCTCTCATCTCTCTCTCTCATATTCTAATATGGTGTCTAGTATATATATTCTCTCTTGTAAATTTTTATCTTGGTTCTTTTGATTTTCTTTGAGAAAAGGGATGTCCAAGCCCATCCTCCCTTTGGCTAGGTGGTGCCCCTCTTTAGTTCTCTTAGTGAGGATTGGAGGTTGGATGGGTGAGAGGCAACCCATTCATCATTTCAACCCTCACCTACCCCCTGGCAAAACCAAGACATGAAATCCACGAGGAGTAGGCCTAGCATAATTTGACAAAAAACCCAAAGCTAGTCACGAATCGACTACTCAAACACGGCCAAGCTAAAAAGAACTATTAGAGCAGTAATTCAAAGTGGTAGTCTAAACTAGCTACCTAACTAAGGTCAACTCAACGAGGAGCTTCGACTATGCGAGGACTTCTATAGCCTGATCAGTAAATGGTGTCTTGTAGCACATTTTCCTTTTAGCTTCTAATTGTCCATACGCGGGCATGTAAAAAGGAGAGAGCTAAGCGTAGTGACCCAAGGAGAACAAGGCATCAGCCTCATGTCATGTCTCGGTACCTAAGAACCTACCAAGCCCACGCAAGGCAACACTTAATCCTTTTGTAACACTCACTTTTATTTTCGCTCCAACCTTCTTTTATTTACTTTGCTATTCCAGCTAGTTGCCACCCCTAGGAAGACAAGGCATCGACCCTGGGTCTTGTCTCGTCCCCAGGAACCTACCAGGCCTTCACAAGGTGATAACGACTGCTCAAAGATTTTCCTTTCTTCTCTGTTTTTATAGGGGTTCTCTTTTTACACACCTCTGTATATTCATAGATTTTCGTTCCGATATTTAGGTTTTTTTCCTTTGGGTTAGTTTTAGTAGGCTTCTCTAACTGCCCCACACTATAACAGGATTTCTTAGAACATCCGCCTAGTAGGTCAGCAGAACAGGGTCACTAGAACTCCCATCTAAAATAGGCCTTTTAGTGCTTGACAATGCCTTTGTAGGAAGCATTGACTACTCAGACCTCCCCCCAGACATACAGAACCTAAACCTGGGACTTCATGCCTTGATTGACAGTCCCCAACAAACAAAAAGAAAGCACCCTTACATACACATGTATCATTATTTGCTTAAGGGAAAAAGACTCGAAAAGGGGATGAAACCACCTGGAATGGCCACAAGAAGCTTTTTCACAACAAAGGCTCCCCTCCAGCGACTTCGTCAACCTATATGGTGCAATCACTAAAATACAAACCATTAAATATACCTGCACCAAATAGACATAGGGCCCTCTTGGCCTAAAGAAATAGCACATTTCACTGCAAAACTAACTGGCCCTCTTAGCCTAAAGAAATAGCACATTTCACTACAAAACTAACTAGCCCTCTTGGCCTAAAGAAATCAAACATTAAAACTTGAAAGCAACTGGCCCTCTTGGCCTAAAGAAATCAAACATGCCAGCTCATATAGATCCCTCCTTGGAAGAAGGAAGATATACGAAAATAAACTCTATTTCAAGGAAAAAATTAGGGCTTTCTGCCCTAAACTAAATGCATCAAGCTGTGACCCATCCCTCTTGCATATATAGCAAGAGAGGTGTACGCATAATATGTCGTCTGACCAACCTATGGGTCCAAGATAGTAGTGATAGATGGGTCTCAGCTACTCTTCGCATTACCCATATCAACCATCGCCTGCCATATAATGCGTGGTCTAGTAAAACTCCCCACAGGCGACCAGGTCCTATCCCATTATCAATGACAATATTCGAACTAGGACCATAGTTGAAGAAGAGGTCCTCCTCATAAGCAAAATTGGCGAATGAATTTGCAAACTGATTCCAATAACATGCAATCGGCTGAAAAGAGACACTCTCAAATTCATCAAGTAGGGTTTTAGCAGTTTGATGATACATACAAAGGATGGGATTTCGGATTGTATATGTCTCATTTAGTTGATCTAAGATCAACTGGGAATCCCCTTTTACTAACAACTGTCGAATGCCACCTTTATTGGCAATATTTAGTCCCATAATCAAGGCTTTATACTCTGCCATATTATTAGTGAATCCTACCCCAAGATAAATAGCTAATTTCATTGTAACTCTGTGTCAAAATCTCAAATAACTACTCCAACACTCCCTTTTTTATTAGGGCCCCTGGATGCTCCATCAAAGTATAATGTGTACATCCACAATAGGTTTACACAGCCAGCCATCAAGAACTCCCCCTATTCGTAATGATGATAATCATAATTCAACATATTTAGAGGATGGACTGACGCCTCCATCCCACCTTCTTCATTAAATACAACAGGGATGCTTGTCAGGATTTGTAAACAATGATGGCGAAAAACTTTTATATCCCACATAAAGGTACCGTCTTCTTGCTCAATCACTTTTTATCCTTTGCTCCACCAGATAAGCTTTCCATGATGATATCTTTGCTCTAAATATGGATGCTCCAAATAAGGGATTAATCGCCCCATCAACCAATTTAAGCTCTCTTACAGGTCTCAAATCAACCCCAACATGGACCTGCAATGTATTTAGCACATTAGCATACTCAAAAATAATAATGTTTAATCTTATTAAGATTAACCTTTTTTTAAATTCCACTCCCTGTAGATCAGCTAATAAAGCCATGGACTTACTTTTACCTATTCTAACTATCTTGTAAGGGCCATCCCATCTAGGTTCTAGCTTTCCTAGAAATAGCTCCCTACGCGCATCGTAGTATAGAAAGAACTGTCCTTTCTTAAATGTATATTTCTTTGCTTTTAGATCATGCAAGTGCTTCATCCGACGCTTAGCCACTTCTTGGTGCAACAAACTCTGCAATTTGAGCTTATCCAAGTGGGCTATAGCTATAAACCGCTCAAATAGGGCATCTTCATCACCCAAAGAATGATTGATTGCGAATCTTATGGTCGGCAACTCAATTTCTAAGGCAAGACACACTCCTCCCCATAAACTAATTTAAACAGGGTGTGGCCAGTGGCTCATTTAAACGTTGTGTTATACGCCCAAACCGCCACATATCATTTTGTATCCCAGTTTTGTTTCTTTTCAGAGACTATTTTGGATAGGATGCCCACAAGCTACTTATTGGTACTTTCAACTTGTCCATTTGCCTATGGGTTATAGGGAGTCGTCTTATTGTGCTTAAATTTCCAAGTTTCAGTCAAGCTTTTAATCACCTTATTCAAAAAGTGAGTTCCACGGTCTGATACTATTTCCTTTTGCAAACCAAAATGGCAAATGATTTGCTCAAGTAGGAAACTGGTAGTCTATTTTGCATTGCCCTACCTCGTCGCCCGTGCTTCTAACCACTTTGTGAAGTAATCAATGGCTACTATAGTGTATCTCTTCTAAGTAGTAGACGATGGGGTAATGGGACCCACAAAGTCGATGCCCCACTTCTCAAATGGAAGAATAGCCATAATAGGCATAAGTGGTCGCTTTCTATTCTCTCTACTATCATGTCTTTGACATGTATTGCATCTCTTAACATACTCAAATGAATCTTGGAAGATGGATGGCTAACAATATCCATCTCTTAAAGCCTTTTGTACCGTCAACTGCCCAGCAAAGTGCCCTCCACAAGTAGAGTCATGGCACTCCTCCAAGATAAATGGAACCTTGTCAAGCATCACACACCAGCGATACATATCATCAACACCCTGCCGATATAGTCTTCCTGTGATCAAGGAAAATTTCAATGCATGCTATTTAATTTTCCTCTTCTCGGATTTGGATAAAGTAGCTCCAATCTCTCCCGTAGATAAATAGTGGATTATAGCAGTATACCAGGAGGGAATAGACGCCGTATCAATCTTGAACAAAGTTTCCATGTCACTTCCTTTAGCCACGATCTCTTTTGGCTCTCCAAAATCCACAATACACCCTACAATGCCCTGTAACTTTGATGGCTTGCTCTTAATCTCGTAATCAAACTCCTACAAAGTGATTAACCACTTTGCTAAACGATCAGGCAGTTGTAACTTGTTCAGCAACAATCGAAGCCCTTCTGCCTTCGTATAAAAAACCACCTTCTCATAGAGAATGTAGTGCCTAAATTTTTTGATCGCAAATACCATCACAAGGCACAACTTCTCAATATAGATATAGTTAATTTCTGATATACCACATGGCCTAATAATAGCCCATAAGACACTCCAAAGATACACTTATGTGGGTTGAGAGCTATGCAAAATTGTCTACAACACTCAAAACACTTCCACAAAATAATCAGTTGTCTATCCCTTATAGTGGCTACCCCTAGGTCATCAATGAATACTTTCAACTCCTCTAGGGAGATGTCACCAAAGGTCTTGCCGACGGCTGTTCTTGCCATGAACCAGGTGCATTACATAAACCAAATGCCATCACATGGTATGCAAAGGTACCAAAGATAGTAATAAATGTCATTTTAAGCTTGTCTTGCTCAACAATTGCCATTTGGTTATATCTCGCAAAGCAATCCATGAACGAATATACTTTCCTACCTGCTAAATAATCCAAAATTTGATCAATAAAGGGCAACAGGTAGTAGTCTTTAACAGTTTGCTTATTTAGCTCTCTAAAGTCTACACAAAGTCGGATTTGATTGTTCTTCTTCTTTCTAATCACGACTAGTGAACACCATTCAGTATGTTGAATAGAGAAGATCAAACCCACTTTCCACAACTTCTGTAGCTCTTCAGACAACCCATCCCTTAGTTCAAAAGGCATACACCTTACTTTCTAACGTACAGGGCAGGTTCCTTTCTTTATAGGAATAGTATGCACATCGAGACTAGGGGGAATTCCCCTAAGTTCGTCCAAGCAAAGATGTCGCAGAACTCCTGAATCAGGAACACATAGTCCTCTCTCTCTTCCGAACTAAGCATGGAACCTAATTTAATTGGCTACGAATCATTAGGTGTACCAAGGTCCAACTCAATAATGTCTGTGTCTCTTATTCAATCTTGAGGCTCTATCTGCTCATTCAATATTATCTAATAAATATCCTCTGTAGTGGACCCTTCTTTAGATCCATCGCTCGATGACATCTCACTACCAGATGATGGATCATCTACTGTTTCTAGTTTAGTAGAGGATAAAGGAGCTCTCTCACTCTGAGGTGACTTAGGGTAAGCATCCACTATTACACGATTAGCACCTCTCTATAGAAACACTCGACCAGCGGGTATATCGGCTTGGCAGTCTGTTCGTAAGATCCATGGCCGACCTAGCAAAGCTTGATAGCTAGGATGTCCTGCAAACCTTATCACCCTAAAGTCCATATAGCATTCCACGCTTGCAACAACTGTAACGTGGATTTAGTAATGCAACATTTTGGTTGTCTTAGACTGTCATCCGCCATCCTAAGAAGTGTTGAGCTGTCTTTTTGAATTTTGAGACTTAGCCTCTCCATCAAGTCTAAACTCATGATATTAACGGAGGATCCAGTGTCCACGATAGCATGCTCTACTAATATTCCATCCACGTATGCTAGAATCCTAAGGCAATGCTTTTCAGCATGATCGAACCAATCTTCTCCCACTCGTGCTATACCCAAAGGTTAGCCAAAGTTCTCTTGGAGAGAATGGTTTCAGCATGATCGAACCAATCTTCTCCCATTCGTGGTAGTTAGCCAAAGTTCTCTTCTCGCGCCAAACCATTCTCTCCTTTGATCTTTGGACCAGATTTAGTGCCTCTTTTTTAACTTTCTCCTTCTTTCTTGATAATCCCTTGTCCTTCTTGGGTTCAACTTTACTATCAACAGGCCTTAGAGGTCCACCTTCCTTATCAGGATTCAGAACTTGCTTTCCCCTAGCATCTTGCTACTCTTAGCTAATTGTCGCGGCTCCACTGCTACTCTCCTACACCTTGGGGATTGACCCCAAATGTGTCGCTTCAACATATAAGACATAACGCACAAACTCCACTCTTTTATTATTTTGCACAATCCATGAATATATAAATCCTCACCAAACAATCCCAAGGAAAGCATATAACTGACCTACAGCAAAGGCTCCTTTCCACTCAGCATGTAAGTCATGTCCTAGGAAGACAATTTCTATGTAATCTAAGACTGATACCATGTCATGTATCATGCATAGTGCATATGATCCTAGTGCACAAACAATATTTATTCAATCAGCATTTTGTGATCTCGGAAAAATAGCCCTTTCATGATTTTCACTAAACATATGCTTCGATGTATGGAGACTAGCACCGATTTCTCGTTCTGCTAGCCCCTTAAATTGAATTATCACAATTCTAAATGGAATGCATAATCAAATGTTTCAAAAATTAAAACCCTCTCAGCCCTCTTAATCTCTTAACTTTCCCTCTAACGTTTAGGTTATGCTGCGTTGCATAGGTGTAGGGTATCATTTTGCATGTACTTTTCACATAAAATAAAAAAAACATAAACTATAATGCATAAACAAAGCCGAAATGAAGCCAAACTTCATGCCTCAATTTTTTTATATAGCCACAGCCACGAATCATAATTTTCTAGATTTTTATAATGCGAAGATCCTAATTTTTCATATTTTTAGCTATTTTCTCTATTTATTTGTACATAAAAATAGATTTTTTTTATTTATGATTAGTGACTGATTATGACAGTTGAAAGATGTTCTCTCAAAATTTGATCCCATGTGCATCTCTTTTTCCCACCCGAAACCAATAAAATCTTCATTTTTACACTAAAAATGGTGTTTTTCGGGTCATAATTTAATTATTACGACTATTTAATATTATGTATCTGAATTTTTTTAATGCACATCCCTCAATAATAATGCAAACAATATCCAAGCAAATTTTTGTTCTTTATGAATTCCATTTCAACCATCAAACATCAACAAGAAGTAAATTTCCTTTGTAAAAATTAGACATACCGCTTATTTGCGTATTGCGAGTTTTTAAATAATTGATACAGATTGCCAATGGACCATCCGGCGACCATTCTTCAGTGTTGAATACCTTCCCTCAGCCTCCTCTTGATCTTGGAGCAATGGACAAGCATCCTTCAGCCCCTCTTCTTCTTGATTCTTCCCACATGAACCACCTCTTGGAAGAGATAGAGGGAGGAGAGAGAAAGATTGGTTTTTGATCAAGCCATCCAAGTAGCCATTTCTGAAGGCGAGGGTGGTGATAGGGAGCATGAAGAACCAGCATCACCCTGATCTAATTAGTTAGTATGGGTATATTGAGGTGGGAGATGGCCTATGCCTCCCCTCCTCCATTTTTTGCACCATTTTTCTCCCGCCATCTCCATTTCTGTTTTTCCCAATAAATAAAACGCCCCCCTCCCCTTGTCGCATGAGAATTTGGGGGGTGGGAGACCCCAAGGGTCAACCTCCTTGGCCCCCAAAGTCCTTTTCACGCTACTCTTTTGTCTTTGGCCTCAGGCATCCCCATTCGATCGTCCGTCGGCCTCCAATTTGTGATTTGAAAAGTCCTGGGCATCTATCTCGAAGTCCCCACTGTCGAGCATATCCCAGAGTCTCATACGACAATCGAAAAAATTATGAAAATTCTCCAACCGTTGCTCGGTGGGTCTTTAAAGCACTTTTGGGGCTTTGCCACTTAAAATCGTACTGACTGCAGCTGCCGCTGATCCGGGTTTTTTACAAACCAAATTTCTACCATAAAATTTGGCCAAGCCCCCTATCAAGAGCTTTACCATATCACTTTGGGTTTACTCTTCAAGCACTAGGTATGCTACATTATTGCTTCTCAATTATGATAACTCTAGAAAGTGAAAAAACAAGTTTTTAGGAGGGATATCAATGTAAAGGGTAAAAGGGATGGTTATCTTAGTCAAGATGGAAATGGATTACACCTAGGGGTTGAGTGAGTGCATAGATTTTTTCAAAGGACTAGCCTCCAATTACATGTGGGTTCCATCTGCATCACCAAGATTTGGAACCTATTACTATCATATGAGGACACCTCACCCTTGTACGCAAGTCAATATCCATATCATGGCGTCATTTGGATCTTACACAAAAGCTTACAAGCATGGACCCCCTCTGTCACATGCTTATATGTATTTATATATATTTATGAGGAACTAAAGTCAAAGCAGATTTTGGAAGCTTTTTTTATAATTTCAATAAATCCCAAAGGAAAAAAAAATTCAAGAAAATTCTCACGTTGTCTGATCGGTTTCGACCTAGTCTACAAAGTTGTAGAAGAAACTTTTTTTAGATTCTTCACCAATTTGAAGTTACAAAGACGCAGAGTGCTAGCTACATGCAAATTTCTTCTCTCTTTCACCACATCAGCTTTCCATTTTATACTTCTTGTAAATATATTATAATAATGTGCTTTGAGCACCACCTCTTGTAATCTAGCTCCCATTCTCTATCTTGTCTACCATCACCCTTGGCTTCTTGCATGATGACCAAGGTGGAGACTTGTCCCATCCATTATTCTCCATATTTTTAAAGATGCCATACATCATCTAGGCTTAATATAATCCCTCATGGAGGCTATATAAGGAGCCCATGGATATGTAAAGAAACACAATGACAATGACAATGACAACTCTAGAATACCCTCATGCTAGTCCATTTCTTTGAGGTAAGCTATGAGTGAGTCTCTTTTATTATGTAGCATAATGGTAAGCTTTCTCTACCTCTTCTCCTCTTGTCTCCCGCTCTCTCTCTCTCTCTCTCATATTCTAATATGGTGTCTAAATCATATATACTCTTTTCTAATTCTCCCTCTACATTCATACTTAGACTTATTAAGTAAGACTTGCAATATGCTCTATTGGTGGGGAATCTTTATTTTTCCATATTATATATATGTTCATGGGAGATTTTAGGAGTCATCACCTGGTGCGCAGATCGGACGCAGGTAGCTCACGTAGTGAATTTCCAAAGGTCCCCAAGAACAAAATACTCTACTTTTTAGCACAAAGACCAATGTAAAAGCAAGCACGACATGAGACAAGAGACAAATTGGGTTGAATCTCCCCCATGCCTTGTGTGAGCGCTTCACAAAGCATGTATTTAATATATATTTTCAATCTTTTTGATCCCACCCCGGGGGTATGATGCCAGGAGGCATATTCCACGGTGGATTCCGTGAGGTTTTACGGTGGATTCCGTAAACTTAGATGACCGGGGCTCATACGCAAAGAGGATTCTTTGTGCGAGAAGTTGATGGGGACGCCTGTCCTTTTCGGGCGTTTCATTAATTTAGTGTGTACATGGGTGATTCCATAGCGGGTGATTCCGCAAAATGCATATTAAATTAATAAACGTTTATGAGTTTAGAGTGCGCACTCGTAATAAATTAAGGTTAGGATTTATTTCTAACCAGTTGATTTATTTATGTAGCTGAAGACTGCTAGGTATTCACTTTTGTCGGTTTAATTGTGTTATTTTACTAACGATTGTGAATGCTTCAGTTGATGTGTAGAGATAGCAGCAGTGGCGGAGGAAAGCATTGGAGTCTAGCGGGTTTCCGATCTTTCGACTATATTTTGATAGGCGCCACGCCTATATTTTGATTATGTCTATAGAGACATCGACTATTTATTATTATTTTGTATGCGCTTATGCGCCTGGATATGTTATTTTTATTTGGACATTGAGATTGGGCGTGCCAGACTCTTTGGGCACCGTCCATTAGCTTTATTTTCCTATTTTTGGTAGAAAGCAAACTCAAAAGCTAAAAGCTTGTCATATTTTTGTAATTGGGCTATTTTTGAGCAAAAAGATTGAAAATATATATTAAATACATGCTTTGTGAAGCGCTCACACAAGGCATGGGGGAGATTCAACCCAATTTGTCTCTTGTCTCATGTCGTGCTTGCTTTTACATTGGTCTTTGTGCTAAAAAGTAGAGTATTTTGTTCTTGGGGACCTTTGGGAATTCACTACGTGAGCTACCTGCGTCCGATCTGCGCACCATCACCTCTCTTAACCTTCCATCATCTTCATTTCCATTAAGATGGGCTATAAATTCTCTCTCGTGAAGTCATATTTTTGGTTCTTTCTATTCTCTTTGAGGAAAGGGATGTCCTAGCCCATCCTCCCTTTGGCTAGGTGGTGCCCCTCTTTAGCTCTCTTAGTGAGGATTGGAGGTTGGGTGGGTAAGAGGCAACCCATTCATCTTTTCAACTCTCATTTTTTATGCCCCCACTGAGGATTTCTCAAGGTATACTCTACAATTTCTATGAAGGAAGAAACATCTAAGGAGTTGTCCTCTTCTTCAACGAGTACTTGTCAAGGTATCACTAAGGAGGAATCTTCATCAAACCCTATTCAAGGGATTCATTTCTCAAGAGTACCGCTATGGTTTCTAAAAGAAGCTCAAGAGAAGAAGTATCTTTATCGGCAAATGGCACGTATGCGGATAAAGCAAGTTAATTACACACCCTTCTTTGCTTCAAGAGAAATCTTGGTCTCATCAAGTCTCTAGGTCAAGGCATTGTGTTGAGTGCTAGGTGTCTAGTGCAAAGACACTCCTTGAGGAGCCTTGTCTTCAAGTGGGAAAGGAGCTTTCAAATTCAGGGATTAACAAGTTTTTGGAGGGGGAGTTACACATCAATGGTGTGCGGTATTGGCAAGAGACTATCTATGGTGATGCGCTTCAACTACTACTAGTAGCAATAAGGCTCAAAGTAACTGAGAAGGTAGCTATCTAAGCCTATGAACTTTACAAGGTTGATTATGGTCACACCAAAGCTAGGCTAATCACTAGTGAGCAAATCCTTCGCATCTCTCAAATGGTGGGATATGTAAGAGGCCAGAGCTTCAACAACACGCTTCATGAAAGTTTGTAGTAGAAATTTGTAATTAATGCATAAATGAATACTCCTATTTCTTACAACTTTCAATCGGTTCAAAACATTAGGGTGGATGTGTGCATTAGTAGAAAGATACATTTTCAACAAAGATTGGTCTTCTATTTTGGAGCTGAGAGGTTGAAAGAGATCTTGTTGTCCCCTCATCCCATAATATTCCCTATTTTGGATTATAACATCTCCTTTAATGTCCACATATTCATTCTACTCTAAGTGCATTCCATGAATCATAGGGATTTGTTCGGACCTATCCCTCCTCTTGCTAGGCGAATTGTACACATAATAATTAGCACAAAGCTCAAGTTCCAAAGTATCATAAAGGCTTATTGGGCCCTCGTCGTCTTGTTGAAATTAATGCATCTGTGAATCCATTTATTCTACCCTTAATAAGATATGAGTCGTTTCATCTTTGTTTTGTATTGAGCTAGATCAACATCTTCCTATTATGGCTTTTCCAAGCTTTTTTGGGCACAAAGGGGAGAAAGCTCTAGACTTTTTGGATGACTTAGAAATGGCCTTCCTAATCACAAGCCACAATGATGAAGCAACCAAAGTACATGCCTTCTCTTTAGTTCTAAAGGGTGATGCTCGAGTATGGTATCAAGCTCTCTCGGAGGGTACAAGTGATAACTAGGAGGATCTCAAGACCGCATTCTTGCACGAGTACCAAGATACAGAGCCTCCTGAAGATATTTGGAGACAACTCCTAGATCTTCACCAAACCTTACCAGGGGAGTACCAAGCATATGAAGGCATGTTTATAAAATTGTAGAACAAATGGATATTCTCCTTAGCCGAGGGAGAGAGAGTACATGATTGCCTAAAGAAATATTATTTTCTAGCCAAACTTCACCCTCTACTAAGAGAGAAGGTCAAAGGCAAATTTTCCACATCCTATGAAGAATCAGTCACTTATGCTAGGGAGAAAGATAGAAAACTGAAGTATCAAGCACAGTTGAAGGGGGGAGTTGAGCCCATGTAGGTTTTACCAACCATGATAAGGCCTAGAGAAATAGCACAGGCCCCACCCGAACCAGAGAGACCACAGCAAGAGCTTCTAAAACGCATTACTAATCAACTTGAAAGCCTTTCGTTGAATTTAGTGCAAGGATTATGGCCCCCTCCCCTCACAAATGAAGGCAATCAAGGTCCAAGGAGACAAGAAAGAGAGTATGTTTGCTATAATTCTGGGGAGACTGGCCATGGTATGTACTTTTTCCCTCATCCAAGGCATCTGCCAAGAAATGGATTCCAATCGAGAAGGAGGGGACAACAAGTGATACCACCTAGGGAGAGACTTGTTCCACCGAATCTAGGGCCTCCACCACCGATTCAAGTTCTCCAGCATCCTCGACCATTTGAAGAGGTGTTGCCCTTACCTGTCCAACCGATAGAGAATCGTGACGTCAGGGTAATCAGTTTGGATGAGAGTGATGTCAAAGGGAAGGCCAAAGTAGCGGAGTTTGAAGCAATGCCGGTGAAGAAACCCTATAGAATTGAGAGGATGGAGCCTACACCAACAAAGGAGATTGAAAATATGAAAGAAGAGGCAGAGTCTTCAAAGGTTGCAAAGACATGCGGCACTAAAAAGAGGAGGGCTCGCTCACTCCGACGCATTGAGCCAGATGATTTTTCCCTGGGTAAAAGTACTAGAGCTTATGATTTGCTTGCTAATGTGAGGGATCAAGGGCCAAAATTTTCATTGCCACAATTACTACATCTATCTCCAATAGTGCGGTGACAATGGTCAAAGATGGTAAGCATTAGACCCATGAAGAATAGACACGTGAATGCAATCCAGGCTAGAAAGATGAAAGATATTGAGCCTCTAGTGGAAGCCGAAATCAATGGGCAGAGAGTATCAAAGACATATGTGAATGGAGGTGAAGAGATTTGTGTCATGACGGAAAAGTTGATGCATCATTTGGGATTAGAGGTAAATGAAAATACTGAATTTGAGGCCAAAATGATTGACAATGTAGTAGTAAATTGTTTAGGAGTTATAAAGAAAGTCAAGGTAAAGGTGTGAGGATTGCAATTGGAGCTTGACATGTATGTGATGCCATTGAAGGGAGACAGCTATCCACTCATTCTCGGATGACCATGGCTAATGGGAATGAAAGCCATACAAGATTGGGAGATAGGGGATTTAGAGCTAAGGCCACAAAAGAGACTGCAGAAAAAATGGAAAAGCACTATCTACAACATGAAGGAGGGCCAACAGGAGGATCTTGTGTTACAGACCACCGCTGATGAATGGAGTTCCAGTGAGGATTGGTCATCTATGACAAAGGGTGAGTCCTCTAATAAGGAGGAAGAAAGCTCTCTAGAAGTGATAGGGATTACATTGAAAGGGCCTTCTAGTAGTGAAATTCCGCAGCAACTTTCAAAGGTCGAGAAGGAGGGGTTAGAAAAAATGTTGGCTAAGGATCTATCAGCTAAGGAGAAGGCAACCTACATGGAAGTGGTGATAAAACACTCTACACTTTTTATTTCTGATTATGAATACATCACAGGTGTGACAACAGTACAACATCACATTAATCTAAAAAATAGAGCAAGGCCAGTGGTGCAGCGACTATGATCGTTGGGAGTAGTTCAACAAAATGCTCTACTCATTGAGGTGTAGCAACTTTTGAAAGCAGGTTTCATCTATCCAGTAGGGGACTCAGAGTGGGTTTCTCCTGTAGTGGTGACATCCAAGAAGAATGGAAAATTGCAGGTTTGTATGGACTACAAGCCGCTAAATCCTACAATAAAGACAGATCACTTTCCTCTTCCCTTTCAGGATGAAATACTCAACGAGGTGGCTGAGCATGAGAGATACACTGTTTGTGATGGGTATTCATGTTATTTCTAGATCCAAATAGCTAAGGAGGATCAACAGAAGATCACCTTCATCATGCCTTGGGGATGTTTTTCTTACAAAGTAATGGCATTTGGATTAACAAATGCCCCAGCTACCTTCCAGGATTCATGAATTATGTCTTCCAACCATATTTTGGAAAGTCCATCAGGGTCTTTATTGATGATTTTTGCATTTAAAGTTCTAAGGCTCTATATCTAGGGAAGGTGGATGAAGGTTTCAATCTGAATTTTAGGGAAAAAATAGATTTTGTCGAAGGTGGTGAGAGCTGAAAAGATGAATGGTTGCCTCTTACCCACCCAACCTCCAATCCTCACTAAGAGAGCTAAAGAGGGGCACCACCTAGCCAAAGGGAGGATGGGCTAGGACATCCCTTTCCTCAAAAAGAATGGAAAGAACCAAAAATACAACTTCACGAGAGAGAATTTGTAGCCCATCTTAATGGAAATGAAGATGATGGAAGGTTAAGAGAGGTGATGGCTCCTAAATTCTCCCATTAACACATATATAACATCAGGAAATAAGGTTTTCCCACCAATAGAGCATATTGCAAGTCTTACTTAATAAGTTTAAGTATGAATGTAGAGGGAGAATCAGAAGAGAGTGCATATAATTTAGACAACATATTAGAATATGAGAGAGACAGAGAGAGAGGAGGGAGAGAGAGAGAGATGAGAAGAGAGGGAGATAAGAGGAGAAGAGGTAGAGGAAGCTTGTTATTATGCTACATAATAAAAGAGACTCACTCATAGCTTATCTCAAAGAAATGGACTAGCATGAGGGTATTCTAGAGTACTCTCATGTGCTTGTCATTGTCATTGTCATTGTGTTTCTTTACATCTCCATGGGCTCCTTATATAGCCTCCATGAGGGATTAGATTAAGGCAATCTTTTTTATTAACATAATTCTAGATTATGCATGGCATCTTTGAAAATATGGAGAATAATGGATGGAACAAGTCCCCACCTTAGTCATCATGCAAGAAGCCAAGGGTGGTGGTAGACAAGCTAGAGAAAGGGAGCTAGATTACAAGAGGTGGGTGCCAAAAGCACACTATTATAATATATTTACGAGAAGGATAAAATGGGAAGCTGATGTGGTGAAAGAGAGAAGAAATTTGCATGTAGCCAACAGTCTGTGTCTTTGTAACTTCAAATTGGTGAAGAATCTAAAAAAAGTTTCTTCTGCAACTTTGTAGTCCAGGTCGAAACCGATCAGACAACATGAAAATTTTCTTGAAATTTGCTTTCCTTTGGGATTTATTGAAATTATAAAAAACATCTTCCAAAAGTTGTTTTGACTTTAGTTCCTCATATATATATAAATACATATAAGCATGTGACAGAGGGGGTCCATGCTTGTAAGATTTTGTGTAAGATCCAAATGACACCATGACATGGACATTGACTTGTGTACAAGGGTGAGGTGTCCTCTAATGATAGTGATATATTCCAAATCTTGGTGATGCAGGTGGAACCCACGTGTAGTTGGAGGCTAGTCCTTTGAAAAAATCTATGCACTTACTCAACCCCTAGGTGTAATCCATTTCCATCTTGACTAAGATAGCCCATCCCTTTTACCCTTTACATTGACATCCCTCCTAAGAACTTGTTCCCCCACTTGCTAGAGTTATCATAACCGAGAAGCAATAATGTAGCATACCTAATGCTTGAAGAGTAAACCCAAAGTGATATGGTAAGGCTCTTGATAGGGGTTTCGGCCAAATTTTGTGGTTGAAATCTGGTTTATAAAAAACCTGGATCAACTGCCTTTTAAACCACAATAGAAATCTCTTTGGCTACTTGAGACAATTCAAGCATGAGCAACATCTAGCGCATATGTGTAGCTCTTGTGATGTATTCAATGAATGAATTGATGCTTACTAGATTGGATGGACTCTATGTTAATATATATCATTAAACCTAAATACGAAAATAGGCCCCCTTGGAAATGATAATAATGAAGGGATTTGTGAATAAGATGGTGCATTACAAAAACTCTCACTAGAAGTAGTATGTAAACTTTGAAATATACTTGATTGCATTCTTTCACATGCTCTCCTCAAAGTTACGTGTTCACATGCATCTCAACCTAGACGCTTTACTTTTCTCTCATGTGCACATCATATTATTGAGCAAGATGTTGATGGCCTTTGACTACTATAGTGATAACAAGTTCCTCATCCTTTATTAGTTTTTAGAATGTTAGGATAAATACATTGTACTCTAGCTATCTCTTAGCAAGCATACAAAGTAAGTCAAAATCATTTGCCATTTGGATTGATGCTCTAGAATGAGTCAAAATTGTGTGTCATTTGGATTGATGCTCTAAAATGACTAAGCTAACAACTTGCCCTCAATGTGACCAAGTCCAAGAGTTAGCTTTGGATATTTGCATGTTTTATTACATTAACCAAGTAATTCCTAGCAAGATTAGGGAACCATTCCATTACATGATCCAAGTACACCCAAATTATATTGGAGCACCATTCCAAATCCATTGATAAATCGCACTTTTACCTTGTTAGGAGCTAAAAACTTGTCTAACTTACAAGTATCAAATGTAAAATTTGAATTAAAATATTGAGAATATAGAAAAGGTGAAAAAAGCACACTAACAAGAATAGAGAGAAGTAGGTATAGTTTTTTATTTTGGTTATGTAACATTAGGGAGAAGAAAATGGATCCTACACAAATTTATCTCATAATAGAGCCTTGGAAGATCTAGGCATAGTAGCGATCCTTGGAGATTGGGCTCAACAACATATGGTAATATGTAGACTAGGTTTGATGAAAACATTGGAATGTATGGAGCAATATTGAATTTCCAAGTATAAACCTTGCAATCTAGTGAGTAGTATATAGATTCTAAATACATGAGAATATCAAAACATAAAATCCACACAGTTTATTAAGTATTCTAGTATGTATCTCAGTCATAAGGCAATGAAATGAGTCTGTGTTTATATGTCTCATGATTGGATTGAGTGCAATTTTGATTGGTCAAATTTTTGTAATTCTAGGCAAATAATATTTTTGTCCTATCTTGATGACTAGTTTGCATATATCTACTATCTTTATGCCTACTTTCAATACCTTTTATTTTGACTTACGGTCAATCAGGTGTGCAAGAAAAACGGCTTTGTGTGCAAGTGGTGATTGTGGAATGATGGAGGTATGTTCAACTAGAAGTAGCAGTGTGACCACCTAATAAAACATTTACGGATGCTGGAGACTTCAGCCTACTGATTGATTGGGGGGGGGATCTTTAGGACATTTGTTGGACATACCCATCCAAGTTGGAGTGTGATGGTAGTCTACAAAAGTTCAAGAATTCACATGATGCTGATTGCTTGGAATCTTGGGACCAATATAGATATATCCATCAAATCAAGCCTTTAAGCCATAGAAGCCTTCACACATATTTTTAACCATTTGCTTAATATTTAATAGGAAAGCATCCATTCCATTTTGTTGTTTGCAGGTGTATGCCTACTGCTGCATGTGCATTTTTTGAATAGGTAGGCCAACATACAATCTAGAACATAAGATTGATTAGAATGCAGAGCACAAGATAAAAGTTTCACAAAATAAATTCCATCTTTAGTAAGAGATTGCAAGTATACATGTAAGAGACTCTCAACATACAGCTACAAGAGATTGCAAGCATGCATGTTATAGATATAATTGATTTGGATTGATAGATATAAATAATCTAAATAAAATGATATGTACCCAAGTAAGATATATAGACATGTACAAGGGCACTAGATGCCAAACAATCTATACACATGTAAGAGATATAGACATCATCGTCTTTGCATACAAGTATCCAAGGTAGAGATGGAACCTCTTGTTATATCCAGATAGAGATGGACAAATATTTGTGTGTGATGTCAAGCATTCTCTCTTCTTGTCTCTCAACATGTAGATTTCAAAATATTGTGGAGATACAGGACCACCTAACTCAAATGAAGCTGTCATATATAAGCTTCCATACATTGCTTGGATAGTCCTTTTTCGTAATTCCTCATAATTCATTCTTTCTAGGATGTAGGGACCATGATATGTCTAGGCACTAATGGACATCATGTGGAGACTCCCAACATGTAGGGACCATGACACATCCATGTAGAGATTGACATCATCATCTCTACATACAAAATGTCCAAGACAAAGATAGAACCTCATGTTACAATCTAGGCAAAGACTAGAAGATGTCATCAATGCTAAGGAAGAGACATGTAGTCAAGCAAACTATTGCTTGTGACTTGTGAGAATGCAACTATGATGACCTATATTATACTCATCACGATTTTAGTTTATTGTGTGATCAGTTTTATTTACTTTTTCCTTGTACACTTGCTGAATCCAATCAACAAAGGTGGGTTCTAATCCATTCTTATTTTAGCTTATGCTTGCAACACAAAAATTGATGGGATGTATTTTATTGCTATATTCTCAATCCAATCTTAATATTTCTCAACTATGATCATATTAGGCATATTTTAGCTTATAGACATTTGTTGCATGATAATATTCAATATATTTCCTCAAGATTGCTCTCCAGACTTGACCTCTTAACCATTGCCATTCATTTTTGAGTTTCTTCTTTTCTTCAAATGCCAGTAGCCAAGATAAGTAATTGAGCATCCTAAACATGATCATTGGGATGAGATAGAGTATCAGCTAATATATATGAAGTACACTTGCAATTTTGAGCTATGAATTCATACTCTTGCAAGGTGAGAATCTATTGCTTAAACTATCATGGCAAATGATTATGATTTAGGAGGGGAATATGAGGGTTGTGATATGTTTCAAGGATCACTTGTGGATAATGTAAATAAGAATAGAGTTTGGGAAATAACCATAAAAATGCAATCAATTCTTGTTTGGTCATCTAGTAATCGGCTTAACATTTTCCTAGGTCTCGATTGGTAAAGCAAACTGGTTTGTGTGTTGTTGGCTGCAATAAGACTACTCCCATCCCTGTATTTGATGTATCCGTGCGGAGTAGAAATAGTTTCTTGTGATTTGGATTCTTGAGTGTAATTGATGCTACTAAAGCTTGTCTTTAATTGTTGGAATGTTGTGTATCACTACTCTCCATTTTATGTTTGTTTCCTTTCTTCAACAGGGTCTTTAAAGGGTTTCTGATGGTGCTAACATGAGTAGTGACACTTGTGCAACCAATCCAAGAAATTGTTGCATTTACTTGACCAATCCAATATGCTCTTGGATTGCTAATAGTTTTTTGGATCTATTTAGACTCGTGTATTAAAAACAATGTATCCTTTAAAAATTTTAAAAAAATTACCCAGTTACATTTTTTGAATTAGATTGACAGGTTGTTTTCTTGAAGATGATGGAGAACTTCCCAAGGCACATAAGGATACTCATTACAAGTCTTGATGTGAATCAAGAATAAAGGTAAATAACTAAGTGTTTCTTTTTAAACAAATCATGGAAAATTGTGTTGCATATGCATTGGAAAGTGCTCAAAGTTAATCCAAATGGCATCACTTAAAATTTTTACAACCCATGAGGTGTATAAAAACCTATCTTATGAGAATCAAAGGGCTTTAAAAATATCTACCAATAGGAGGAAACCATGTGAGTGGATGTAATATATGTTGACTACCCAAGTTGATCTGAGAAATCATCTATCATAGGCGGAGGATGTACATCCTTGATTGTCACTTTATTGAGTAGCTTGTACACATTCTGCATAGAATTGACATTCTCCCCTATCTCTCTTGACTAGGAGGGGATTAGGTACCCCTAAGCTTTTGGAGTGATGGATGAAAACTTTCCTTAACATGTCCTCTATTGCCTAGCTTATGTAGTTTGTTTCCTTTGAGGATCTTCAGTGAATAGAGATCTTGATTGGGTCTACTAGTTGCTTGGATCTCATATATTAGAGTACTAATCCATGTTTGGTGCATGGATTTGGTAATCAATTTTGATGCTGAGACTAGTTTATGAATGTCATACTACTATATTACTAGAGTGGCTATCTAGGATGTGGGATGTAATTTGGAGCATAATACATAAGAAACATACTTTAGCTTTATGAGTGAAATGAGAGGTAAATAAGGTAGTTAGAGTTTCTTCAAATCAAATTTGAGAGAGGCTTAGGCATGTAAAAACCAATCATAACCGACAATGATCAAGAATAGCTAATTTGGTACATAGGTATAATGGGTGGTAAATGTATGTTCTTGAAGTTGAAATTGAATTGCTATAGTTGGTGAAAGGTGATACAACTATTGGAAATCCCCACTTGTGTTGGAAGCTATGATTGTTGAGCTAGAGTCACCCTCATGGATAAGGAGGACCCGGTATCAAGGAGGGTTTCTAAACTGTGATTTTGAATTGTTAATGTTAAGCTTGCTACTAATTGAGTTGCTACTTGAGAGGAAGCCTGAGGCTGCATGTGGTGCGCTTCCACTAGACCACTTTTTTAAGGTTTCTTAACAATGCTTTAAATGTGGATGCAATATTTGACCTTGATGTGACTTTAATTGCGTGCAACGTTCTTTGAGATGACCATAACTAATATAGTAAAAGCATTTTGAGTGATCTTGTTCATCCTTGCCTGTAGTGCTTGCTTGGTTGTGAGTTGTATATTTTGGATGTTAATGTCCACAGATGTTTGAAGATCCACAAAGGCTTTCATCTTGGAAATCAAAGTGGAGCTTGAGGTATGTGAATTCTCTATATACACATTATCTTAAAGCCTTTGTGCAACTTAAATAGCTTGATGGAAAGTAGTTAGCCTCTAGTCTTGAGTCCTATGTGCTATGCCATGATGTTGGTGGAGCCACCAAATACAATTTTATTGATGCAAACATATGTGGATCAACACACAAAAATATTGGTTTCATCTAAATGGAAAACCAGGCTATAGATATGCCTCGCCACTATTCACAACACTTTGAGTTGCTAGAATGTCGAGTGTGTCACATTTTATTACACAAAGCTTTGAATAAGGGTTGATTTCAAGTGAACCCAACTCACCTTCATATTGTGGTCTTGTTGAGTGTGCCAAGTTGCTACTATTTCCTGAAAGAGAGGTCTAACTTGTGCTTTTTTATCTTCAACCCATGATGGTAGTTTGTGACATTTTCAAAGTAATACATCCATGACATGATGTCTTGAATTACAAAACCGACATAGTTTTTTGGGAGAACATTAGTGTTGGATTGATCTTTGCACTATTGCCGATGATCCAGCATTGTGACCAATGTACAAGTTAGTGTGGCTAATGTAACACATTAGAGTAGTAACAATATACACTAATTGTTCTAACTGAGGGTGAATTTCTAGTTATAGCATGGAATGCACTCTTTGTCATCATGTGTAGAAGAATCAAGACTTTGAAGCAATGCATGATGGCTTATGGTCAGAGCGTTGCTTTTTAGACAATCTAGATTCATCCTTGTGCCTATCCTCCCCACCAATCTGATAGGACCAATATCTTCCTCCATTTTTATGCTGTGAATACATCAATACATATCGGTATTCCTCTACCATCTAATTACAATGGCATTACTTGGTCTTGCCATGAGGTAGTATGCCAATTAGCCTACCTTATAATATTAAGATCGATTGTTAACAAGTTCAATATGCTAGAATGTAAAATATAGATTTACACACAAATATAAATTTCCTTATTTGGGACTTCATATTTATGATGTTTAGTTTTCCAAAAATTATAAATGTAATTTCACTAATTAATTTTTATTTTATAGTATATAGTAAAATATTAATTAATTTTTATCGTATAATATATTTTTTTTTATTATATTAGTGATTCCAACTAGTTTTGTTATATAAAATGTTTTTATTGTATTATCGATTTTAACCAGTTTTATTATATAGAATTTTTTTATTATATCAACATCAATTAGAAAATTTTGAAATTTCTATATAATAATATTTCACCATATTACTAACTTGTAAAGCGTTCCACTTTTACTAGTTGAGACTTTTCTAGATACTTTGATAAATATCTATAAATTTTCTCTTTTTTCACCATATGGGAAAGTGTCCAAAGTTCCTTAAGTAAGGCCTTAGGTCTAAGTCGAGAGGCAAAAAAGATGAGCAAGAACAATGGACAACATGAAGGTGGAGATGGATGGAGACAAGTGAAATTAATTACACCAACAAATATTAGAACCTTATCCTTCCTATCTACAAATAGCAATGAAATAAATGAAAGGATTGTGCTAAGATGTCGAACGGGCATTGGAGATAGCTATGCCACATTTAGGGCTCCATTTTACCTTCATCTACTTCTCCTTCTTCACTCTCTAGATATCATCAGCAACTTCCTTCTCTTCTTCCCCTCTATTATCCTTCCTCCCCTCTTTTCCAACACCAACACACAAGAGGCAAGACAAGACAACATACCTTACTTTCTTTTTCCCACAATGAGTACAAAGACTCTATAACTAACATTTTTAATTGTAAGGTATAATGTCTCTTCCTAAGGTTCTTTCTCTCTCTTATTCTCCCTAGACCCTATTCTACCACTATAGAATCACCCAAAGCATCAAAAACAAAAAATCAATCTCTTCATAGTTCATTCTTCCGACACTAATACCATGCTTGAGTTTTATCCATAGGATTTTTAAATTAACGCTCCATCCTAAGGTTGTAAACCCCATCTCTTTTTGGCCCAAAGCTGATGCTTTTTTATTTATGCATACAATCTAGATTAATCTGTTGTCCCAAACTCTAGATGAATAGATGCAACATTCTTACCCAGGGAGTCCACCTTATAGAACATGTAAGATAGCATGTGAGTTCAAAAGAAAGGGTATTATATTTAGTAAAATTTACAAGATTATATTCACAAAAGGTATTTTTAAATTAGAACTTGAAAAAACTCTAAAAGTTTAGCAAAGTAAAAGGGGTCATCTTAAGGCCTTATAGTATGTAAAGCAAGGGTATTCCTTAATATCTTTCAAACACGTGTTATATAGATGATTTCTTATAGGTGGACTCCATGGGCATTCTTATAACCTTATGACTATCATAAGTCATCATTTGAATGGCTGCAACATATTCGGCCTCAGCGGTGGAAAGAGTCATACACTTATGCACCCTGGACATCCAAGAGACAGCACCTCCAGCATAGGTGAACACATAGCCAGAAGTAGACTTCATGCTATCTACATGTCGCGCATAATTAGAGTCGGTGTACCCCATGACTCCTGTATCCTAGCCACCATAGCATATGCACATATTTGCAATGCCCTTCAAGTACTTCATGATACCCTTCACAGCATCCCAATGCTTCTTGCCAGGTGTATCCATATAGCGTGTCACAACACCAACTACAAAGGCAATATTTGGATGAGTGGCTATCATGGCATACATAAGACTATCCACTGCGGATGCATAGGGAATCATGGCCATCTCGACCCTCTGCTCATCTATCTGCGGACAATTAGCCTATGATACCTTCACATAAGAAGGCAATGGATAGCCAATAGGCTTCATGTCCTGCATGCGAAAGCACTCAAGGACTTTATGAATGTACTCCCTCTGTGACAAGTAGAGGAGTCCCTGATGCCTATCATGTCTAATGTGCATACCAAGTATGTGAGAGGCATGTCCCAGATACTTCATCTCAAAGCTCTTCTTGAGTTGAGCATTAAGAGCATCTAGCTCATCATGAGCTTTCCCTGCTAATAGCTTGTCATCCACATAGAGTACCAAAATAAACAAAGATCCATCACAGGCTTTCTTCATGTACAAGCACAGATCCATAGCACTACGGTTGTAGCCCTGTGATTGCATAAAAGCATCAAACTTATGGTACCATTCCCTAGATGCATGCTTCAAGCCATAAAGACTTTTCTTCAACCTGCACACTAGGTGCTCTCTTGCCAAGGTCTGCAAAGCCCTTAGGCTGCTCCATGTAAATCTCATCATGCAAATCCCCATGTAAAAATGCCATCTTGACATCCATTTGATACAAGTCCAAGTCAAGCTGTGCGACTAAGGCCAAAACCCAGCGAAGGGTGGTCATCTTAACCATAGGAGAAAAAAATCATCAAAGTTAACTCCATGCTCCTATTTAAAACCCTTAGCAATAATTCTTGCCTTATAAGCCGGCTTGGGGTGTCCATGGGTACTCTTTAACTTGTACATCCATTTGCATGGCAAAGTCTTCTTGCCACTATGCAAGGAAACCAAATCCCAAGTCTCATTCTTATGCAAGGAGTCTATCTTAGACTGCATAGCCCTCTCCCAAGAGTGGCTGTCACCCCTACGCATAGCCTCATCTGAAAGGCCCTCTTACATCTGTAACCAAGTCATAATGCATCAAGGGCTAAAATCTATCACGGGGGCATCTATCTCTAGTAGAACGTCGCATTGCAGGCTTTGCTACCTGCTCAACATTCTATCCAACACCTTGGCCATGAGTACCTACTGCTGCTATAGGCTGTCCAACTAGCTATACGGGAGCTCGTGGCTCCTCTTGAAATATAACCCTACATATCTCCACTATCTTCTCAGGCTGCCTATGCATCTTGTCTTCATGAAAGACTACACCATGGCTGCAGATGACTTTCCACACCTGTGGATCCCATAGACAGTAACCCATCTCTCCTGCATCTCCATAACCAAGGAATATGCATTTAACACTCTTAGGATCCAGCTTGTTACGCATGTCCTTGGGCACATGGCAAAATGCCTCACATCTAAAGACATGTAAATGAGCATAAGCGGGAGGCTTTCCTGTCCATACCTCCTCTGCAACTTGGAAATCAATGGCACTACAAGGCAATCTATTAATGATATGCACGGCAGTCGTAACTACATCAGCCCAAAAGTGTTGGGGTAGGCCTGCATAGCTAAGCATACTGCGAACCCTCTCTTGGATGGTCCTATTCATCCGCTCAGCCCTACCATTCTAGGGAGGGGTGTAGGGGAGATGGTCAACTAACGCTTAATACCCCTCTTATCACATAACCTCTCAAAAGCACGTGAGACATACTCACCCTCATTATCTGTCCTTAGGCATTTTAGCCTATGCCTAGACTAGTTTTCTCCCAAAGCAAGCCATCTCTGAAAAACTACTAATAGATCAGACTTTTGCTTTATGAGATAAGCCCATACTTTACATGAAAAATCATCTATGAAAGTAACAAAATACTTCGCACCACACACAGATTGATAGGTCATGGGCCCACAAACATCAAAATGAACCAAAGCCAAATGCTCACTCATGTGTGACATATCAAACTTCTTATGCATAGACCTAGTCTACCTGCCATAAAGACAATGATCACAAGAATCAAAATGAGAATAGTCAAGGGGCGGTAAGCACTGCAAACCAAAAAGCATTTTTATTCCTTTAACGAATCACATGTACCCGAAACGGGCATGCTAAAGAGATACATGAGATAAAGACCCCACAGACAAAGCATGATCAACTGTAGATCCAAAAACAACTAAGGGGTAGAGGCTGCCAGCCTTGGCACCTCTCGCAAGTACAAGCCGGCCACAAGTAATCTTCCATGTAGAGTCTCCAAAAGATACATGATATCCTACATCATCAAGCTGTCCTGAGACTGTGTGTCAATGCAGGTACATGGCATACATCATGCATAATAAAACAATTGTCTGAAGGAAACTGTAGCCTAACATCACCAATGCTGACAATCTCAAGAGACCTGTCATCACCCAAGCGTATAGAACCTGAAACAAAACGGTATGAATGGAACCACTCTCGGCAAGGTGTCATATGAAAGGACACACCTAAGTCTAAGAGCCAACACTATGCATACATAGAGTGTATCTTTGTCATCTGTGAAGCACTAAATGAAGCAGTTGCAAGGATATAATCCCCATCACTATCCTTGGGCTGCATAACATTGATCTCTTCAATTTTAACACTTAATTTAGCTCTCTTCAATTTTAACACTTAATTTAGCAGGTACTATGCTACAATCAAAAGACTTTTCCTGCACTTTCTCTTTCCCCTTGTCTTTGTGCCTTTCATTGTGCAATTCATTGCATTATGGCCTTATGTGGCCTTTCTTCCCACAATGATGATAAGTCAAATTTGCATTTCTCCCACGAGACTTACTGCGTGACTTGGATCAAGATTTCTACGAATCCCATCCACGGCCATTACCGTGGTCATTCTTTGCATTTCCATCATGCTGGCCTCTAACTGCCAAAGCATGAGACACACGAGAGACATCCAAATTCTTACAATTCATCTATTCTTGCAGAAGAGAGCTCTCAATATCAGATATCTTTAGAGTAGTGGCAAAAGCACATAAGGCAGTGCGGAATACATCACAAGACTCATTAAGAGTTCCAAGCAAGAACAACAGAGTGGCATCCTCTTTGAAATCAATGCCCTATGAAACCAAGTTCTTAAGAATAACATAAAATTGGCTCAAATGAGTTGACGTGGTCACATTCTCTTTCATGTGGAGATCCATAAGCTGCTTCAGCCAATACATTTGACTTGCAGGACTTTGCTTGTCATAGAGGTTCTTGACCTTATCCCAAAGCTGCCAAGCACTCTATGCTTCCTCAACCACATTGTAATGCACATGTTCAGTGAGAGACAAGATGAGGGTGGAGTTGCATAAATCATCAAGCTCCATCCATTCGTCATTAGTCATAGTTTCAGGCTGCTCCCCACTCAACCTTAGTGGCTTTATCTGTGATTTCTGTACCAATACCTGCCAAACTTGGCTCTTCCAATAGGCATAACTCGTACCATCAAGCTTAATGATGTTGAAGATAGCACTGTCAGTGGAAGAAGATGCCATATTGCAAGCTAAAACAGTGTAGACAATTCAAAACTGCTTGTTGTAAACTGCAGAAGACTATCAAAAAACCACCAAAACAAGGCAAAATGGTGAGAAATGAGTATTTAATTATGTTTCCCACCAAGTACCTTCAAAATACATCAAATCAGGATGATTCAACATGAAAAATACATGACAGCCTAAAGATATATGCTTGTTGTAATTTATGACAGCAATGTACAATGAGAGCTGGCAGTAGGCAAAACCCAATATTCAAAGTCAAATCATTGATTGTCAATGCAAAACCAGCATCAAGCGGGCATAAACAAGCATGTAATAGTCAAACTGACATGAGCCAATACCCAAGCATGTCAAACAAAGTCCGTCAGTAAAGTTAGTACACCCCCCAATCAACAGGGCAAAATGTACATACCACTGCTAAGACCTTACATAAGTCAATGTCTGCTCAGTGAATACAAAGCCGAATCAGCCCAAGTACATTGACACGGACCAAGGCATATCAACCATACATCATCGACAAGGAGATCCCAGTCTCAAGTATCCAAAAGCTCAATATGCATAGCTCGCACTGCTCAATGTCTAATAAGCGTAAAAAGACGCTCCCACTAGCACAAAAACTGTAAGTGTCAAGCAAATAAGCTCAAACAAAGCCTGTAAGAGCACTAGTGATGGAATATCCAAGATCATACATCAATAAGATATCCAGAGCATATGAGTAGTCGAGTATCCAATGATAGCATCCAATGTCATGAAGACAATCCCAATCAATCTCTGATGAAGCTCTAGAATATCCAAATTCAAGCCCAAACAAAGCTCCAATAGCATTCAAGTCCAAACAATGTAACTAGCATGTGTGGGTAACATAGCCATCAAGCATGTACACAGGTCATACACAGACCATAGGTATAGCCTCTGTCACAAAGCATGCTAGTGTAGACCAATGTGAAGTAAATGCCAACCAATACGAAGCTTAAACAAGGCTCAAAATACATTCTGGAACCATCCAAAGCATTTCCCAACCTTCATTTGCACCCCTATAGTCATATAAAACATGCAAGAAGCACCCGTGTTGACCAATAGGCAAAGCATAAAGTGACTAAATAAGCTTCATCCCTGGAGTATACAGGAGTGATTCATTGTGTAAAACTGAGTATTTCATGCCACTAAATCAACTCCAAATGATGGCCAATCAATAGACATACATTCCCCTAACATTTGGGGACCATTCGGGACCAACCGAGCATCAAATGTCAATGTTATACAAGCATAAACATAAAGTGCTGATGTAACACAGTTTGTGGTTGCTTGTGGACTATGAAAAAATAGTACTGGACTGAGGTAAATCAATACACAAATCAATGCCAATGATAAACTACCAATGCTAAGCATCAAGGGGGTGTTTCCAAATGAAGATTTTTTAAGCTGCTAATGAGTGCCAAGGGAGGGCTAAAGTAAAAAACGAATTTTGTAGGTCTTGAAGATTTTTTAAGCTGCTAATGAGTGCCAAGGGAGGGCTAAAGTAAAAAACAAATTTTGCAGGTCTTGAAGCTTCATAAACAAGGCTGATGTTGCTGGGTATGTTTTTGGTCTACGTTATCGTGCCGCTATGCACACACTGTGTAAAAAAATCTAGAGTGTGGCTTCCTTTTAGATTTAGAGAGCCAATGCCACTTTAGGTATTAGTGTTAGTGTCCATGGTTCAAAATATTAGATTTTTTTTTGACAAGTTTTTAGCCAATTTTTGATATTCTAGATATTATCTCTTGTAAAAATCCATAAAACTATAGACAACTTCTAGATTAGGATAACATGTAAAAGAAAGCATTTAGCTTTCAACCAATTTGAGAGGATTTTATGTAAAAAGAGATATTAGCAAAATCGTGCGACACACGATCGCTGTTTTTAGGCAGTGAACAACACTCCAAAGTGGGAGATGAAGGAGTGATCTAGTAGAATTCTAGCTAGATGTCCTGGTATTTGACCCCCCTTTTGGAGCCAATGGAAGCATCAGATTAGTGATCTGAGTAGCATGGAGGAAGGTATTATTTTGTACACATTTTTGTCTATTAGAGCTATATTTTCTCATAATGCTAAAAGAAATTGATAGGCTTCATCTCTGTGTTAGTATTCTTCTATTTTTTCTAATTCTTTTTGGGAGTATTCTTCTACATCTTCAATCTCTTCGAACCCCTCTCTTATCTCTACCATCTCCGGAGGAAAATTTCTTGAACCCCCATACATTCTTCTCTTGCCAAACCCCTGTGGTGACCTTCAACCCTACACGCTGTGACAGCGTGGCATTAATAGGGTGGAAGGGGGGCTCAAGTAGGGCCTAAAGAAGGCCTACACAAAGCCTTATCAAGCCTAATCAGGCGCAGGAGCCAAGATATGAAATGGGGGAGCTCCAATGGTTGGAGCTATGGCTCCCCCTTCCTGGTATACCTTGCAAACTAAAATAAACACTCAAAAGAATGCTTCAATACCTCTGAAGGAATGCCCTACGAGTGCCCAAATGGGTGCTTGAGAAGTCGGGGAGTGATAGCTTGAAGGAGTTGGATATGGCTATCAAGAGTGAGAACCAATGGTGTAGGGATTCGAATGAATGCTGAAGGAGTCACGAACCAAGCTCAAATGCTCAAGAAACCATGATCTAGTACTAGTTGAAAGGTGCGAAGGATTGAAGCTTGCACGAGAGAGCTATGGCAAGAGAGCAAGAGCAAGAGAGAGAGAGACTCATAATGTGGGAGCTCCAACAGTCACAATGTGTGACCAGCCTTCCCTTTATTCATCTATCACTAAAAGAATAAAGAATAAAGTGACGATGAGGGGCGCCCATTGCCTGCAATGTGCAGGCACGGGTACTGTCATGTGTAGTAATACACGGGTGGCCAGGCGAAGGTGCCTGTACCCCCAACATGAACCAATGGTATTGTGACTACAAACAGAGAAATGATGACCTTACATTGTTAGATCTATTATCAACTCAATAATTATTATCATTGTAAGCCAAACATGCCTAAGTCAGGCCAAAGAGTGAAGCAACTGCAAGCCACAACTAAGGCCTCATGAGTAACTCAAGAGGCCATAGGGCTAAGGAAGGCATGGAGGTATAGATGAATGGAAACGAGTGAACTTGATTACGCACTAAAAATAAGAACCTTATCTTTCCTATCCACAAACAACAAAGAAAGAAAAGAAAGGCTTGTATCAAGATGTCAAACAGACATTGAAGATAGCAATGCCAAGATCAAGGCTCCATTTCACCTTCATCTCATTCTCTGTGGATATCATCACCAACTGCCTACTCTTCTTCCCCTCTACTATCCTTTCTCCCCTCTTTTCCAACACCAACACATAAGAGACAAAACGAGATAGACTACCTTACCTTTTTTTTCACAATGAGTACAAAAGAATCTAAATTAAAACTCTTTTATGATTTTAAATTTTTAAGGTTGCTTCCCAAGGTTCTTCTTCTTTCTGAATCTATGTAGATCCTATTTTACCACCCTATAGTCAACCAAATTATCAAAAATCACAAATCAATCTCTTCCTAAACTAATACCATGCTCAAGGCTTTTACATAGAGTTTTCAAATTAGGGCTTCATCCTAAGCTTGGGTGCCCCACCTCTTTTTGGCCCAAAGACAGCTCTTTTTGGATTTATGCATAGAACTTTCAATTAGGTTATCCCAAACTTTGGGTGAATAAAGGCGTAACGTGTCCACTAGTATCATCCAAGACACGTCTTAGCAGTCCATCGGAAAGGATGTCTAGAAAGCTCCGCCCAACACTCCCATGGAATGTTAAGGGATTTGCGATCTAGGTCTTCCCACGTCTGCCACATAGTGGAAGTATTCTGGCCGTTCCCACTTAGGATCGACCGAAATTAGGGTTTTCCTAATTGGTCATTACCTAATAGCAACTAGCGTCGGCCCCAAGCGAACTACTTTACGCAGAAACGCCAAGTCCGAAGCGGATTCACGCTGCACTTGATTCAAGGAGAATGGGAAACGAGAGGGATGCAAAGCTCAACCTCTCTGCCATAAGGCATAGTCCCATTCTGTTCCCCTAAAACAACGTAAATTGGGTAAGACATAACTCTAGGTCATCGCTTTCGTTGTTCGTGTCCTTTGACGATCATTCCGCTGTTCTTCGAGATTTGAGAAAAGTTCCCGCCCAACCAGGACCACCCAACCGTAGGACAGACCTATGGCCCATCCTCCGCACTTTCCTCGGTTTGTTTTAGTTATGTAATTATCTAACACATTAATTTGACATGTAACAATCAGCTTCTTTAATTAATCCGTTAAGCACTGGTCCCTTCACGTAATCCTATCACGTGACATAGAAAAACAATATCAAATAAGTTCTTTATTAACATATCATCATTTTTATCTTTGAAATACAAGGAGTTCCACCCGTAGGCTTGTCCATAATCCGCCCGAAGGCTATCCAGTAATCCACAGGAATCACTATTCCAAGCTTCCGCCCATAGACTAGTATGCGGGCCTCGAGATCCAATCCCGAGTCATGTTAGCCTCTTGTGCAGGACCCGGAAGGTGAGGGATTTACAGCCAGAGCCCTCCTGGCACCCAAGCGTCCTCCTGCTCCAAGTAGAGCTCAACGGAGAGACCTCTCACGGCGGGTTTGGTCCACGTTCCCAGCGCATCAACAACCCCCTTGGTTAGGGTCAGGCAGGCAGTCGGGGGTAACTGAAGCTGCCTCTCCCTTCAGGCCTTCAACCTGAAGTATAGATATTCATTTAATTTGTAATTCATAAATCAAACAATGCTCTAAAATCTCTAGCAAGCACAAACACTTCCATTAACCTGATCTTGTTGTTGGCAAACTGCTAAGGAATGATTCTTTCCTTTCGAATGCATCAGCACTCGTTCCAGGGTGTCTTGCAACTTGGCAAGATCCCTTATATTCTGGGTTAGGGCGTACCCTATTAACCGAACTTGGTCAGCCCTAAAGTTCATTGGATACTTTAGTTTCCGGTTTTTAACCTTCCTTATTTAGAAGGATATCAAAGAATACATCCTTTTGCAAGATAACTTGCGTAAGGATCTGCCATCCTTGCTGAGGGTATTTAACCTTCCTTCTTGTGAATCAATCACAAGACCATATGACTTCGTACTTGCTGTGCAAGTCCTGCATCGTAATATACGATGAAACAATCCGTTTTAGTTTCTTTAAGCTGACGTTTGTCAGACCTAGGATCTCTTTTTAAGAACCTCAGGGACAAACCCTAGTTCTTTTTTTTTTAAACGATTTATTGACCCTACAATCAGGGAAGGTAGGCAAGTGTTTAAGGTATAAATGTTTCTTGGTTTTTAAATCATTCCCAAGGCATATTTCGCAGCATAGGTATTTCTAAGTTTACATTAATTCGGTTAACTTTTAGAAGGTAATATTGAGATTACCTTGGTACGATTTGTTATCCTTGTGACAATTGATTTTTTAGTCCTAAACTTATTGCTTTGAGGTTAGGTAAATTCAATTAATCTTCATTTTTCCTTGCGAACGAAACTCATGCCAAATAACAATCTTTTCCTGGCTAAGATATGCAGTTAGCAATGATAACTTCCTAGAGTTCAAGCAACGTAAGAAACCTTTCATGAATTTCATCTTCTATGATGATTCATTGCAAAAAAGAATAGGGGTTAATGGTGCAAGATGCAGTTTTTATACCTTCAAGATTTAACCGAAATATACTACTATAGTAGGTAGATAATCTTGCTCGTAATTCGTTTCAATGCATGATGCTATTTGAAGGAAACTATGTTTTATATATTATCATTTTTGCATGTTCAATTAAACTAAACTCCTTCATCGTAAATAACTAGGACAAAATATATCTTATCCCTATCAATTCATCTTGCATGATTGAATTAAAACCGATATAAAACCAAGAAGGAAAAACCTAGTTTTGGGGTGAGATATCCACATGGATACCGGGAGATGACCCTCCCGCAGCTACTCCTTGGACTTTCTTAGGCGGCATCGCAGTTGTAATCCTTCGGATGTGAAGGCAGCTTTTACTCTCCCTTTCGGATTTCCACCATCTCACTTTCGAGGCAAGGAGCCGTTCAAAAGATTGACCACGAGAAGGGATAATAAGACGTTTAAAGTCTTAGCTTCTTCGGAGAGGGAAAGGTTTATAAAGCCTAAAAAGGCCCTATAGGGTATATACACAGCAGAAAGGTTGTGCGTGAGTGTGGCTTCGCAACATATGAACCTTGGGAGATTTTTGGGCACGGGAGTGAAAGGAGTTAGGGGTTTTCAAACCCAGGGGGAAATTTGAAGGGTAACACAAGGGATTATAGCACGGGGGAAAAAGGGGTGTAAAGAAAAAGGGAACACAGGGGTTAAAAAGGGGCCTAGGGGGTGTGTTAGAAAAGAATATGAGGGGGTGCAACACGGGGGGGGCGGGGTTAACCAGCTAGCCGACGGCGGCAGTAATTGGAGATGCAGGCGGCGGTGATGGCACACATGGGGAGAGAGGATAGAGGTGGGAGGCGGGAGGCGGTAGCTCGGCAGCATCAGGCGATGTCCTCCTCGTCATGGTCCTCCCTCCTACAGCTCAGCGACAACACCAGCTTGGCCATGGCTTCGTCCCCACATCCTCCCCCTTCAGCTCGGCCCTCTCTCCATTTTATAGGGGGCGGAAATCCTCCCCTCCTCGACGTGTCGCTGCTCATGGAGTCGAGCAAGCTCCAGGGAGGAGCTTGCTGACTCCTCTATCGCCTTCCCTCCCTTCCAGCACGACGCGACACCGGAGAAGAAGAAAAAAAAGGAATATTATCTGAAATATTACATTCTCTCCTCCTTAGAGGAATCAAGATGTCCTCATCTCGGGATAAACTGGAGATATTGATAGTTGAGAGTATCTTCTTCTATCCAAGTGGCATCCTCTTCGGGATAATCTTTCCACTGGACGAGGCACTCTCTCAAGGTTCTTGATCTGAACTGTCTCTCCCTAACATCTAAGATCCTATCCGGCCTTAGTTCAAGGACTCCTTGACTAGGCATTACAATTTGTTGGCCATCAAGTACATGGTTAGGGTTGGGTACATATTTTTTCAATAGGCTGATATGGAATACATTGTGAACCTTTAGGTTCTTAGGGAGTTGCAATCTATAAGCATTGGGTCCTAGGCATTTGAGGATTTTGTACGGCCCACAATACCTTGGACTTAGCTTCTTGCAATCTCCTAGGAATAGAGAACTCTTTTTAGGGCGTACGCGAATGAAGACCATGTCTCCTTCTTCGAAGACTCTTTCATGACGCTTCAAATCCGCGTATGCCTTTTGTCTATCCTTGGCCGCTTGTATGTCTTGTCTTATTGACTTTATTTGATCATCCATGTCTTCCAACATCTGTCTTGAAGCTTCAACCCTTAAGGCTGGATCGGAAAAATTTAGGGGACTTCGACAATCATGACCATACAATGCTTGGAAAGGAGTCATCTGAATGCTCTGCTGATAAGAAGCATTGTATGCAAATTCTACCAATGGCAAGTATTGAATCCACCTCTTCGGCTCTCGATAGCAGTATGCCCTAAGCATATCTTCGATGACTTGGTTTACTCGCTCTGTTTGGCCATCCGTTTGGGGGTGGTAGGCGGTGCTAAAACAGAGTTGAGTCCCAATAGCTTCAAAGATAGCTCTCCAGAAGTGTGATGTGAAGAGAGAATCTCGGTCACTAATAATTCTTCTGGGTAACCCATGTAGCTTGAATATCTCTTTGATAAACAACCTTGCAATGTCAAAGGCTTTATAGTTTGTCTTTACTGGAATAAGGTGTGCAACCTTGGTAAGCATGTCAACCACAACCATGATGGAGTTGTATCCTCCCTCGACTTGGGGTAAGCCTACAACAAAATCCATACTGATGAATTCCCATTTCATTTGGGGGGATGTCAAGCGGTTACAGTTTCCCTGGCATCATGACATGTTCGGCTTTGATACGTTCGCAAGACAAACACTCAGTGACATATTTGAGAATGTCACCTTTGAGCCTCTCCCAATGGTAGCTCTTCCTAACTGCATTAAGAGTCTTAGCATAGCCAGGATGTCCTGCGAAAGGGGAATCATGAGCTTCCCACATTATCTGGTATACACAGCCTTGTTCTGTAGTAGACAAGTCCATTATCAATGAAAAATTCCTGATACTTAGCTTGCAACTTTTGATTCTGATCCTTGATAGAGATCTCCTTTAGCATTGCTTGGTAGGCCAAATCATGGCATGCTTCCTCTCTAGCTAACTCAAGTATAGGGTTGTTTGGCATAGATACTTTTGTAGCTAGAGATATGGCCGTTGATGGATTCTACAAGATTAGGGAATTTAGGAATGCCTTACAACTCAGTGCATCGGCAACTACATTCTCTCTCCCTGGTCGGTACTTGATTTCAAAATCATATTCCTCCAACACTTCAATCTATCAACGTTGCCTCATGTTGAGTTCATTCTGGGTAAAGAACCATTTGAGACTCTTATGGTCGGTTACTAGAGTAAACTTGTTACCTAACAGGTAGTGTGTCCAAAGCTTTAGGGCATGGATGATAGCTAGTAATTCCAGATCATGCGTAGCATAATTCTTTTCATGGTTTTTCAGTTTCCTTGAAGAGTATGCTACTGGATGACCTTCCTGTATAAGTACACACCCCAGGGCAAGAATGCTAGCGTCAGTTACTACCTTGAACTCCTTATTGAGGTCTGGAAGTTTTAGAATAGGTGCTGATACCAAACTTTGCTTCAATTTGTCGAAGCTATTTTGTTCGGGAGTTGACTATGTAATGGAAGTATGCTTCTTCAGTAAATCCGTCAGAGGAGCTGCGATCAAAGCATAGTTTTTTATGAAGACCCTATACCATCCTGTCAATCCAAGAAAGCTGCGTATTTCTTTGACAGATATTGGTGTTGGCCATTCAAGCACATCTCTGACCTTGGTTGGGTCTACTGATATTCCTTCTCATGATACTATGAATCCCAGATATTCAATCTGACGCTTGAAGAATGCACACTTCTTCATTTTTGCATACAGATTATGTGACCTCATTGTCTCAAGGACAATCCGCAGTTGAGGTTCATGATCTTCTTCCTGTTTAGAATAGACTAAAGTGTCATCGAAGAAGACAAGCACGAAATCATCAAGATATGGCCTAAAGATGTCCTGCATTAATCTATTGAAGGTAGCAGGTGCATTCGTAAGCCCGAATGACATAACCAGGAACTCAAAGTGCCCATATCTTGTATTGAAGGCCGTCTTTGGGATATCTTCTTCCTTGATCCTTATATGATAGTAACCTGACCTGAGATCAATTTTGGAGAAGATCTTTGCACCCTGAAGATGATCAAGAAGCTCATCTATTCTAGGAATAGGATACTTGTTCTTGACTGTTGATTGATTCAACCCTCGGTAATCAATACATAGTCAAAGTGTCCCATCTTTCTTTTTCTGGAATAGTACTGGAGCTCCCCACGATGAATTGCTAGGCTGGATGTAGCCCTGATCTAACAGTTGCTTGAGTTGTTCCTTCAACTCAATTGCTTCTGGTATGGACATTCTATAAGATCTCTTGGCAATTGGCGCAGCTCCAAGTACTAACCTAATCTCATGATTCACTTCTCTTCGAGGTGGAAGCTCAGTCAACTCTTCACGGAATACGTCCGCGTATTCCTTTAGCCAAGAAGGTCCTTCATAAGACTCTTGCTTTTGATCTAACTTGTTGAGTTTGATCAAGTAAACAGGTAATCCTTTTCTGACTCCTTTTATGATCTGAGATAAGTTGGCCAATTGGATTCTTGGCACTCCTGCCTCACCTTGAGTTCTGACTAATTCCCTTTCGAAGTTTTGAAAGGAACCTTGACCCTTTCCACAATGAATGTGGGCATCGTTGGGCTTAAGCCAATCCATTCCGAGTAGACACTCATGGATACCTAAATTCATGACTCTGAATTTAACCGAAGTCTTCTTTCCTCCCAGAAAGAATTCCACCTTAGCAGTTTGCCTGGTACAAGTTACCTCACGACCATTTGCCAATTCCACAAGCAGGGTAGGTGCTTCTATTGTGGCTATTCCTAGTCTTTTTGCACATGCTGGTGAGATAAAGGAATGTGTACTGCCACAATCAATCAAGGTTTTGAAACCTTTACCTTGATAGTCCGACGTTGTCTGAATCACCGAGAATTGGTAATTCAGCCCTTTCTTGTGTAAAGCGGCATGGACTGTCGCTCTTTCGAATTCTGCTTCCCTGGTCGGATCTTCTTCTTCCCATCCTTCGCACATTTGCCTATTGGCAATGCAGGCAGTTCTTCCTCTTCCTCAGGTAGCGGCTCCTTGACCATGGCCTGCTCCTTGGAAAGGCGCTTGGCGATGTTCTCCGCTAAGCTTGGGACATTGCCTCTTAAAGTGACCGGGTTCGTTGCAGTGGAAACAATGAAGGTTTCGGCCATTAGTTTGAGTAGGAACAAAGTTGTTGACGTTATTCGTCCTTGCTTTCTTTCTTTGTCCGTGATTATGACCTTGAACTCCCTTAATTTGAGGTCTGAATGCTCCTCTGTTCGGGTCATTATAAGACCAAGTTTTGTTACCCCTTGGTCTAGCTTGTACTTCCTGAATGATAGGCGCTGCTCGAATGAGTGCATCCTGAAGATCTGATGGACGCATAGATTCGAGACGAGTATTTACTGGTGGATTTAAGCCCGCATAAAATTTGGACACTTGCTGTGTCATGTCCATCTGTGGCGCATACTTTAAAAGTGAGACAAATTTAGAGTAGTATGCGTCAAGAGTGAGTCCTAGCTATTTTAGCTCATAGAACTCATTCATTTTCTGCGTGCGATATGCAGGTGGCAAGTATCTTCCCTGCACGGCTTTCTTCAGCTTCTCCCAGGTAACGGATCCTTATGTGATCCCTTGATCCCTGCGCCATTGTTTCCACCAAAGCCTGGCTTCGCCGGTGAGCTTTAGCTTGGCGATCATAGCCTGATTGGCGGGTGCAGTACCAGCTACTTCAAAGTAATCCTCCATGGATTCAATCCAAATTTTAACATCAGCCGGGATGAATCTACCTCTCCCGTCAAACTCGGGTGGCTTGATCTGCTTGAGAAGGAACTTCTTCTGATCACAGCAGTACTTGATGTAGGAGGCGAATTAGGAACCTGTACCTGGGGTTGTGCCTGAATAAAGGTTTTCTTAACATTATTATACGATAATCAACGTTAGCTTATCCTTAATTCAGCTATCTCGTAAACAATGTAGCTACTTATCTTTTTATCAACTCTGATGCACAGCCAGACATTGATAAAAAGAAGTCTTTATTTGTATTTACATGGGCATAGCCCTTTCGAATACAACGTTTCATGTGATGATAAGCCAATTGTTACATTTAGTTTGGGGAGAACAACGTTGTATTGCATTTATCTACCGGAACTGTGTAATAGTACCGTTTTGGGTCATGGATCTTCAGGAATCGATAAGTCATTGGAAGTTCAGGATATCCTTTCCATTGGAATCCATACTTCTCATGGCGGCCCAGCACTTTAATCCTGTCGGCGGGGATTACACAGGTTACTTCCTCATATACATATGAGTTCATTTCAACCCTCTGACCTCGAATATGTAAAGTCAAATTTACGTGAGCTTCCACAAAAACGAACAGCTTCACGACTTTCAAGTCTTCCAACCACTTGATCCTCTTTAGGTTGGTCTGTAGGTAAGCAAACCGGTGTCCGGCTATATAGTAGATTCCTGAAGCACCCATCCATCTTCATTCTATGTACAAAGGTGATGGATTATAAATCTACTCCAGGATGTTCATCATCCCAATTCTTTGTCTATAAAGCGGAGAATGCATTGCAGCCATAAACATGACTTGAAATACCAAGAACTTGTTCCACGATGTGTAATTCTACAAGACAGCATCGAAGGTAAGGGAATGTTTGGACAACAACAATTACTTTACTTCATTTCAGTCAGATCTCATAAAAGCAATTTCGTTGTTGGTCAACTCTGATACCAACTATAACGTGTCCACTAGTATCATCCAGGACACGTCTTAGCAGTCCATCGGAAAGGATGTCTAGAAAGCTCCGCCCGACACTCCCATGGAATGTTACGGGATTTGCGATCTAGGTCTTCCCCCGTCTGCCACGTAGCAGAAGTATTCTGGCCGTTCCCACTTAGGATCGACCGGAATTAGGGTTTTCCTGATTGGTCATTACCTAACAGTAACTACCGTCGGCCCCAAGAGAACTACTTTACGCAGAAACACCAGGTCCGAAGCGGATTCACGCTGCACTTGGTTCAAGGAGAATGGGAAACGAGAGGGATGCAAAGCTCAACCTCTCTACCATAAGGCATAATCCCATTCCGTTCCCCTAAAACAACGTAAATCGGGTAAGACATAACTCTAGATTATCGCTTTCGTTGTTCGTGTTCTTTGACGATCATTCCACTGTTCTTCGAGATTTGAGAAAAGTTACCGCCCAACCGGGACCACCCAACCGTAGGACAGACCCATGGCCCATCCTCCGCACTTTCCTCGGTTTGTTTTAGTTATGTAATTATCTAACACATTAATTTGACATGTAACAATCAGCTTCTTTAATTAATCCGTTAAGCACTGGTTCCTTCACGTAATCCTATCACGTGACATAGAAAAACAATATCAAACAAGTTCTTTATTAACATATCATCATTTTTATCTTTGAAATACAAGGAGTACCGCCCGTAGGCTTGTCCATAATCCGCCCGAAGGCTATCCAGTAATCCACAGGGATCACTATTCCAGACTTCCGCCCGTAGACTAGTATGCGGGCCTCGAGATCCAATCCCGACTCATGTTAGCCTCTTGTGCAGGACCCGGAAGGTGAGGGATTTACGGCCAGAGCCCCCCCTGGCACCCAAGCGTCCTCCTGCTCCAAGTAGAGCTCAACGGAGAGACCTCTCGCGGCGGGTTTGGTCCACGTTCCCAGCGCGTCAACAACCCCCTTGGTTAGGATCAGGCAGGCAGTTGGGTGTAACTGAAGCTGCCTCTCCCTTCAGGCCTTCAACCTGAAGTATAGATATTCATTTAATTTGTAATTCATAAATCAAACAGTTCTCTAAAATCTCTAGCAAGCACAAACACTTCCATTAACCTGATCTTGTTGTTGGCAAACTGCTAAGGAATGATTCTTTCCTTTCGAATGCATCAGCACTCGTTCCAGGGTGTCTTGCAACTTGGCAAGATCCCTTATATTCTGGGTTAGGGCGTACCCTATTAACCCAACTTGGTCAACCCTAAAGTTCATTGGATACTTTAGTTTTCGGTTTTTAACCTTCCTTATTTAGAAGGATATCAAAGAATACATCCTTTTGCAAGATAACTTGCGTAAGGATCTGCCATCCTTGTTGAGGGTATTTAACCTTCCTTCTTGTGAATCAATCACAAGACCATATGACTTCGTACTTGCTGCGCAAGTCCTGCATCGTAATATACGATGAAACAATCCGTTTTAGTTTCTTTAAGCTGACGTTTGTCAGACCTAGGATCTCTTTTTAAGAACCTCAGGGACAAACCCTAGTTCTTTTTTTTTTAAACGATTTATTGACCCTACAATCAGGGAAGGTAGGCAAGTGTTTAAGGTATAAACGTTTCTTGGTTTTTAAATCATTCCCAAGGCATATTTCGCAGCATAGGTATTTCTAAGTTTACATTAATTCGGTTAACTTTTAGAAGGTAATATTGAGATCACCTTGGCACGATTTGTTATCCTTGTGACAATTGATTTTTTAGTCCTAAACTTATTGCTTTGAGGTTAGGTAAATTCAATTAATCTTCCTTTTTCCTTGCGAGCGAAACTCATGCCAAATAACAATCTTTTCCTGGCTAAGATATGCAGTTAGCAATGATAACTTCCTAGAGTTCAAGTAACGTAAGAAACCTTTCATGAATTTCATCTTATATGATGATTCATTGCAAAAAAGAATAGGGGTTAATGGTGCAAGATGCAGTTTTTATACCTTCAAGATTTAACCGAAATATACTACTATAGTAGGTAGATAATCTTGCTCGTAATTCGTTTCAATGCATGATGCTATTTGAAGGAAACTATGTTTTATATATTATCATTTTTGCATGTTCAATTAAACTAAACTCCTTCATCGTAAATAACTAGGACAAAATATATCTTATCCCTAACAATTCATCTTGCATGATTGAATTAGAACCGATATAAAACCAAGAAGGAAAAACCTGGTTTTGGGGTGAGATATCCACATGGATACCGAGAGATGACCCTCCCGCAGCTACTCTTTGGGCACGGGAGTGAAAGGACTTAGCGATTTTCAAACCCAAGGGGGGGGGGGGGGGGGAGGGGGGGAATTTGAAAGGTAACACAAGGGATTATAGCACGGGGGAAAAAGGGGTGTAAAAAAAAAGGGAACACGGGGGTTAAAAAGGGCTGCTGTTGCTACCGATTGCACCTATATAGGGAGTAGTAGTGACTCAAAGCCCTGCCTTGTTTCCACTCTACGTGTGATTCCCTATGCCCAGTGGTGAACCCTCTTATGTGCAACGTCACAAGGGTGTAGTCCTGGGATGTGTCTATGTTGTCCCACTTTTTGGATTGAATAATACAAGAGTATACCTTGAGCTCATATCGTGTTACCTTTCTATGCCGTGTTGAGTGCGTAATGAGTGCAGGTTTATCACACTTGGTATCAGAGCAACTCTTGCTGGGAGTGAATGAGTGCTCCTGGAAGGAGGAGAAAGGATCCAGTGCCCCGAAGAGATCGAAGTTGTAACGACCCACAGCGCGACGCCCCACGTCGCGTCGCCCCCCACCACACCACCACCGGCAAAACGCGGCTTCCCCGCGTCGACACCACCACCAACCACATGGAGGACGAAAGGGAGAACGTCATCCTCCCAACACTGGAGGAGAGGAAGAAGAGTAGGGGACAAGAATGGAGAGTGGCCCATGAGGAGAAAGTGGCCGGACTAGAAAGACAGTTAGATGGTATGTCAGGCATGCTAGAATCAATATGGAGGAACATGCAGATGAAAGAAGAGGAGGAAGAAAGGAGGAAAAAACTAGAAGTAGAGCATGGCTATAGAGAATGGTTGATTCAACAACAAGAAGAGGAGAAAAGACACTGAATGCAAGAGGAGATGGATAGAACGGGTAGAGAGGAGACATCTAGGAGGGCGCAAGATACAAGGAAGGAGAAGGAGAAAGTAGTAGAATTAGGAAGCAAAAAGAAAGACAAGAAGAAGGAGAAGAAGCACCATCGCAAAGAAGAGGGAGATGGCAATAGTTCAAAAGATGATTATGGAAAATTCAAGATGCCCCAAGCCGCCAAGTACAAGGGAGAGAGGGATGGTTTGGTTCTGAAGAAGTGGATCGCAGAGATGGATAGGTACTTAAAGGATTCACGAATTACTGAAGACGGGAAGGCAGAGGTGGCAGCCATTTACTTGGAGGAGGACGCTGCCAGTTGTGCTTGCTAGAACAAGAGCACGGCCACACAATCTGTTCGTGGGAAGAACTCCAGGAAGAACTGAAGGACTACTTTATTCCAAAGCTGGAGAAATTCAAAGTGAGAGATGAATGGAGGAACCTCAAGCAAACACAGGGAAAGATGAAAGAATATGTCAGCAAATATAGGCAGATCATGCTGCAGCTACCAAACATGGATACAGATACTAAGCTACATGGATTTTTGTTTGGGATGCAAGAATGGGCGAGAAGAGATGTGGAGAGACAGGAGCCAACAAGCTTAGCAGAAGCCATGAGAATGGCCGAACGACTGGTGGACCTGGAAGGCATAAGAACAGCACAAGGGAATCAAAACAGGTTCAACAACAACTTCAACAACACCTTCAACAACAACAACTCATGGAACCAGAGGCCCAATGCTCCTAGAGGGGCATTCACATATACAAGGAGCCAAAACAACACTACCACCATGGCCATATCACAAACCGCCTTAGTACCGAGAGGAGCAGCAGGAAGATGGGGAAACGATCACTACAAGGCAACCCCTAGTACATCATATGGGCCAGCAGGATCAAACACGTCATGGTGGAGACCCCCAGGCCCGTCCATCGGAATCAGATGCTTCAAATGCGGGGGTCCACACTACCAAAACAGATGCCCAATAGAAGATACAGCTTCATCAAGTGGATCAAGGGTGAATGCAACTAGTGCATATGGAGGAGAAGAACTACAACCACCGTGAATCCAGGAAACCCCTAGTGGGAGTGAAGAAAGCATGGACCACCCAAGGGTAGGGTTAGTTAGCGCCCGACCCCAAAGCATGGCATCCAGAGTAGCAGCAGTCCATCATCTATACATCAAAGGCCAAGTGGGCGAGGGTAACCAACCCATCATGGTGGACACAGGAGCAACACACAACTTCCTGACACCAGGGTGTGCAGCAAAACATGGACTAAAACTGTCGAAGGCCCCAGAAGGATTAACAGTGACATTCGCACAAGGAGAAGCCAAGGAGGTGAAACAAGTCTTTGCAGTCCACTAACAAAATAGCAGATGCATTGAGCCGGAAAGCTGACCTGAAAGCTGTCAGTGTGGTCAGCAGCAACTTCATAGAACTCGTCAAAGAGGCCCCAGAGCAAGACCAAGAAATGCACAAAATAATCAAAGATGTGGAAGCAGAGAAGACCCCACACGGAATGTATACCTTAGAGGAAGGTATCCTCTTTCTAGGCAAGAGATTGTATATCCCCAACAATGTGGAATTGAAGAAACTCATACTGCATGAGATACATGATGGCAAGATTGGAGGCCACAAAGGGCAAAGCAAAACCTTGGAGGCCCTCAGGAAGTAGTTCTTCTGGCCAAACATGAAGGAAGAAGTAATAGACTACATCAAAACTTGCCCCACTTGCCAAATGGTCAAAGCACCACGATCAAGACCAGCAGGTCTACTACAGCCATTACCAGTACCCAGCCGCCCTTGGGACGTCATCAGCATGGACTTCATTGTGGAACTACCTGAGTCCCGTGGGTACACAATCATCTTTGTAGTGGTGGACTATTTCTCCAAACAAGCTCACTTCATCCCAGCCAAACCACCACTGAACGCCAAGGAGCTAGCACGCCTCTTCTTCACACATGTATTCAAACTTCATGGCTTACCGCTGGCTATTGTATCAGATAGAGATGGAAGATTCATGAGCGACATGTGGAAGGAACTTTTCAAGACTCTGGAAACACAATTGAGATTCTCATCATCCTTCCACCTAGAGACAGATGGACAGATAGAACGAGTCAACCAAGGCATCGAAGATTATCTCCGAAGCTATGCCCGAGTGGACCAGAAAGATTGGGCATTGTACCTTGATGTTTTGGAATTCCACTATAATAGCTTCATACACTCGGCAACCGGGTACACCCCCTTCGAGTTAGCAATAGGAAAAGAAGTCATAACACCGTTGGCCTTAGCATCCGGAGCGGCCAAAGCAGAAGATCAAGATGCAGAAGAATTCTTGAAGAAATGGAGAGATCGCAATGCAACAGCTAAACAAAGCCTAGAGCAGAGCAAGATCACCATGACAGAGCAAGCAAACAAAAGGAGAAAGGCTGTACTATTCGCCAAAGGAGATATGGTCCTAGTGAGCTCTAAGAATATGTCCCTTCCCAAAAACATGACCCCCAAATTCAATCACCATTACTATGGACCCTACCGAATCACTCAAGTGCTGAACGAAGTCACCTACAAGCTGGACCTGCCAGACAGTGTTTGTGTTCATAACGCATTTCATGCTCGTCTTCTGCACAGGTTCTATCCCGACAACCAATGGGGACGGTGGTACCAATGCTCCATTCCAACGGTCCCTTCGAAGTAGAAGTCTTCCTCCGACGCCGGGAATAAAGAGGCTTCCCCAAATACCTCACCAAGTGGCGCGGGCGTCCACTCAAGGAGGCCACTTGGATCTCAGAAGTGGAGGCCTGCGAACGCGGAAAGGATGCCTTCGCCCTTTGGCTCGAGGAGAACCCCCCAGCTCCTTCCAACGACCCTTGAGCCTTTCCAGTACTTCAACAAATAATGCGGTTCTCAAGCATAGACCCACACGTGCCCCCACTCCTAAAATGTAATCGAGTCAAGGGTGGACCCGCATGGTAGCAATCATCCAAAAAAAAAAAACTCTAGCAAATAAAAAGCCCCAACGTCCTAGTGCGACAAACACTAGCTAGTCTGATAGAATAGACTGTGTTAAGACCCCGTGGTCCCTTAAACCAGCAGACACTGACCAGCTTGATAGGAAAAGCTGCGTTAAGACCCCGGATGAGTCAAATAACAAACGCTACCCTTAGATTGCTGAGGTCACCAATCCAGTAAGCGGGGGTGAGTGTAAGGGCTTTGTAGCTATACCATGCCGTTGCTACTGATTGCACCTATATAAGGAGTAGTAGTGACTCAAAGCCCTGCCTTGTTTCCACTCTACGTGTGTTTCCCTATGCCCAGTGGTGAACCCTCTTATGTGCGGCGTCACGAGGGTGTAGTCCTGGGATGTGTCTATGTTGTCCCACTTTTTGGATTGAATAATACAAGAGTATACCTTGAGCTCATATCGTGTAACCTTTCTGTGCCGTGTTGAGTGCGTAACGAGTGCAGGTTTATCACAAGGGGGGGGGAGGGGGGGAAAAAAAAGGTAATAAGGCTTTTCAAGCCTTAGTTCATTTTGGGGATTCCATCCATGGGAAGGGTTTTATGGGGGTTCCATGGGAAGGCTTAAGGGTTCCTCGGAAAGGGGTTAAGGCTTCCACGGGAAGGTGCTTTAAGGGAGAAAAAGGGCTAAAGGGATTAAAACCCGGGGGAAAGAAAAGAGTGAGAAAAAAAAAAGATATAAGGGGGGTGAAAGGGTTCTAAGGGGATAAAAAACCCGGGGAGGGAGGGGGTTTAGTGTTTTAAAAAAAAAAAGAAGAATATGGGGGTGTGAAAGGGGGCTTAATTAGCCCCCCCTTAGGAAGCTTCCATATCCCACGTGGCAGGAGGGGGGGTAACTAGCCATCCGACGGCGGCAGTAATTGGAGATGCAGGCGGCGATGATGGCGCACGTGGGGAGAGAGGATAGAGGCAGCAGGCGGTGGTGATGGCGCACGTGGGGAGAGAGGATAGAGGCGGCAGGCGGCAGCTCGGCAGCATCAGGCGGCGTCCTCCTCGTCATGGTCCTCCCTCCTACAACTCGGCGGCAACACCAGCCCGGCCATGGCTTCGTCCTCACGTCCTCCCCCTTCAGCTCGGCCCTCTCTCCATTTTATAGGGGGGATCCTCCCCTCCTCGACGTGTCGCTGGGCATGCTCGTGGAGCCGAGCAAGCTCTAGCGAGGAGCTTGCTGGCTCCTCTATCGCCTTCCCTCCCTTCCAGCACGACGCGACGTCGGAGAAGAAGAAAAAAAAGGAATATTATCTGAAATATTACAAAAGGCAACATCCTTGTAACCTTACAACTATCAAAGGTCACCATTTGGACTCAAAAATGACTTTTGCAACTTGCATGGGAGTGAGTGAGCATTGATATATTAATCTAATTTGAATAAATTGTGGTATCTCATGGCAAGTAGTGTAAAATGTAATCCATTTATGTTGGAGTATACATGCAACTTAAAAAAACATATGTGCAATAGTTACCACTCGAACATAGTTGCATGTTTTTAAGTTGTCAGATTCTGTTATGTGTTTGTTGATTTGTAGCCATCATAGTGATTATGGAGCCATGGACATATTTTGGGAGGTGCATGCAATGTCTGCTTCAACTGGAAGTAGTATGACCATTTAATGCTTCAATGGTAGAGAAATGAAATATTGCCTACATTATTGAACTTTAGAAAATTCAATCAATATATGTAGTTTATAGGCACATTAAACAACAACCTATGAGTGTTGATGTTATAGGATCGCATGTACATATTTTATCTAGTATGATAAACTTATATGGCCTTTTTAGACATTGTTGTTAGAGTGGCCATATTTAGACAAAGAACAAAGAGGTTTGCATTTGTACACATCATGAGCATAATATAACCATGTATGCACATATTGTACTTGAACAAGAAGAAAGAAAATTTACAATTGATTTCATGATGTGTAATACTAGTTCAATGATTTTAATCATACATTGCATAATCAATTCTCATTTCAATTTACACATGTGCTAGGCCTTTGCAATCTAGTTGCAAGTATTTCCATCATCCAATGCATCCCTAAGTTTCTTTCATGTAGATCACTATAGGTATACACATGCAAGCTTGCCTACATTTGATTATTTTCAATATATAAGAATTGTTTACCTCTACATAGTGGACAAAAAACCATTTATGAGACTCTAATATAGTGTTATTGCATTTGCATTTTTGTTATTATTTTGAACAACTATAAGAATGTAGGACACAGATGTACTAAGAACAATAGAGTAGTCCATAGCCAATCTAACTACAAGAGTGATGTCCAATCTAGCATCTACTTCAATTTTATAGTAGACCAAATGGAGAGGGTCTACACCTCATATTGTACAGCAAGTACCAATGAATATTTTGTTGCCAGTTATGGAAGAAAATAAATCTAATACCAAACATGTTTTAACATGATTCATGTCCTTTCGGTGTTAAGAATTGCTAGCATACTGCAAAATAATGTTTAGATAATTGTAAATTGTAGTGGTCTTTTTTTCTCTAATCATTGGACACTTGCTTATGAAAATGTTTGCTCGAACTATGTACCATTTCCTCATGCATATATGCAATTTCACATGGAGAAAAAACTCTAAATGTACAAGTCCAGTTCTTGAATCACTTTAAGAATGCATAAAAGATGTAATGCATATTCTAAATTACAAGAATGCTATTGCCACCAAAATAGGTATTAGAATCTGGACCTACATTTATGGTATTTACTCTATGGAATTTAGCAAAAACCACAAATGAATTCTATTGATTATATAAAAAAAGCATAAGCCTCAATCTGCAAAGCACTGGCACATTGTTGTCTAGGAATATCTTCAAAGGACTATTGTGGAATGATTACGACAATGAGCTCAAGAGTTGGCCAAGCATGGAGAGTAGAGGAGGAAGGGCATCTGGATTGAGGAGGGGGCACCCTTTGTTTCTCCATCGTGTTCGTGTGTGTGTGTGTGTGTGTGTGTGTGTGTGTGTGTGTGTGTGTGTGTGTGTGTGTGTGTGTGTGTGTGTGTGTGTGTGTGTGTGTGTGTGTGTGTGTGTGTGTGTGTGTGTGTGTGTGTGTGTGTGTGTGTGTGTGTGTGTGTGTGTGTGTGTGTGTGTGTGTGTGTGTGTGTGTGTGTGTGTGTGTGTGTGTGTGTGTGTGTGTGTGTGTGTGTGTGCACGCATGTGTGCGTGCGTGCGTGCGTGCCTGTGTTTGTGTTCCTCTGAGGATCAACCTACTCTCATTGTAAAATTATGCAATCTAACTATGCAAAAGTTGAGTTATCTTGTATAAGTATTGTGGTCTTGACATAGGCTTGGATGATCTAATGAAGATATTGAAGTCCTTGTTCAAACCCATAGTAAGTAGCCTTGATAGTGCACTGTCACTTCAATGCATGAAATTCATTAATTTATCAAAAATATCTTAAAGATAATGCCCATTAGCTCTTCTTATACCTTGTGACTAATTGCATCTCCAACCAATATTTGAAGGAGTCTAGAAGTTAAATATAAGAGAGTAGAGTAATCCATGACGTGAATGAGGAGAGGCATAGCTCCCTGCTAAAACATACTCATGCCACAAAATGTATTATTAATGGAAGTTGATAAACCCATGTCGCTTACCAAGAAATATTCCATAAAATTGTTTTATTTTTTATGATTTGGAGTCACTTAGGCAACCCATTAACACTCCACATAGCTGCTAATAGCCACCTTTATGTTTCTTCGCTCCATTGCTTGCATCATATCACGTTCTGACACTCATTTCTTCCTCATCCTCTTAGCCCATATGAACAACAATTATGGTGAGAGAGAAAGACAAAACCGAACTTTTGATAAAATGCATCATTTCGCACAATTTTTGTGGCAATTGAAGCAAAGAAAATCAGCACCTCATGGTCAAGAGGGTTTCTAATGATTCAAACTGCAAACAGAACATGATTTTTGTGGTATCAAGGGGTATGCTAAAAAAATGCCCCTCTCCCCTCTCAAATTGTGAGTTTTTGGTTCTTGATAAGCTTAATTACAAAATAAGTTATTCATGTACTTTGCATTCACATTGCCAGCAAAGTGACAAGTGGTTTGGCTAAAATCGGAGGACTAAACGAACTCAAATTCAAGATCTAACAACACAGTTGCATTCTTGGTGTCCTTTTCTACTAACTTGGCCTCTTGGACACTATTTCCTACTTTCGGATCAAGTAGCTGGTTTATAACATGAGAGTTGTGTCTCTTTAAATGGGATGTCTAATAAACTCTGATTGACAAATCGATGCTTCCAATGCATTTTGGGCCACCTACCTTTGCTTAAGAAATTTTGATGCCTCTTTATTTTTACCACAAATGCTTCATTTTTCACTTCAATTTTAGTGCCTAGTCGCATCTCTCAATCATCTATCTAAATTGCCATCTAAGCTTCATAGCGGTAGCAATGGGTGGATAGAGCCATCTTTCTATTGTTTTGTTTGGAAATAAAGAAATTTTTGTTCTTCTTTTATTTGCTATATATTCTCTATTCCTTGTTTAGATCTTGTACACTATTGTGTAATTTTTTACAAAAGATAGGTTCAAAGAGTAGCGAATGCATGGATGTATGAGCTTTTTTCTCCTTCTTAACCTTACCATAATCAACTACCCTCCCTCTCTACTCATTTTGCAAGAAGAAGAGAAACGAGACATATACAGCCATGGGGTGTGGTCGGTCGACACCTAGCATTAGCACTAGTAGGGGTGACACAAGGTTACGCCCAACAATTGTAGAGCAACACCTAATTTTAGGTGACACTACAACCATTTGATCCATGCTAGAACTCATCTAGCAAATTGATTTGAGTCTAACTTTTTCTCAATAAATTGGTGTAGGATGTGCACATGATAGGGTTATGTCAAACAAGGCATATCATGTGCACATGTAGAATGCACACATGATAGGGTTGTGTGAAAGAAGCCACGCAAAGTTAGCAGTTGTGAGAGAGAAAGAGATAAAATATTATTTGCATGATGGAGCTATGTGGAAGAAGATGTTGGATCAATAACCCTCTTATCATGTAGGCAATGAAATTGGTAATCACTCACACACACACACACACACATGAATGTGATGATGTATAAACTTTCCATGAGCATAGAGGATGGATTGGAACTTTAGGTATCGTGCAAGACTCTTACTAATAGAGGAGTATTTCATTAGCAAGAGTATGGACTGAGATTCGATTCATTATAGTCCTTGAAGAGATGGTGGAGGGAGTGTTAGGTAGTTGAGGGATCCATAAATATGTGCAATATTGTAAGGGTTAGGGTATGTGAAGCATAGGGGGGAGGGGGGTGAAGTAGTATTAATAGTTGGTTTTGGCAATGAATAGGAGTTGTAGTCCTATGCAAGAAAACAACCGGAGAAGCTAAACTATATACCCTAGTATAGTAATGTATGTTGGTGTACCAAGAGGGGTGTGTGTGTGTGTGTGTGTGTGTGTGTGTGTGTGTGTGTGTGTGTGTGTGTGTGTGTGTGTGTGTGTGTGTGTGTGTGTGTGTGTGTGTGTGTGTGTGTGTGTGTGTGTGTGTGTGTGTGTGTGTGTGTGTGTGTGTGTGTGTGTGTGTGTGTGTGTGTGTGTGTGTGTGTGTGTGTGTGTTCGTGTGTGTGTGTGTGTGTGTGTGTGTGTGTGTGTGTGTGTGTGTGTGTGTGTGATCCTCTAAGGATCAACCTACTCTTATTGTAAATTTATGCAATCTGACTATGCAAAATTTTGAGTTATCTTGTGTAAGTATTGTGGTCTTGACATAGGCTTGGATGATCTAATGAAGATATTGAAGTCCTTGTTCAAACCCATAGTAAGTATGCTGAAAAAATGTCCCCCTCCCCTCTCAAATTGTGAATTTTTGGTTCTTGTTAAGCTTAATTATAGAATAAGTGATTCATGTACTTTGCATTCACATTGTCAACAAAGTGACAAGTGGTTTGGCTAAAATCAGAGGCCTAAACAAACTCAAATTCAACACAACTACATTCTTGGTGTCCTTTTCTTGTGACCTGGCCTCTTGGACACTATTTCCTACTTTTGGATCAAGTAGCTGGTTTGTAACATGAAAGTTGTGTCTCTTTTAATGGGATGTCTGATAAACTCTCATTGACAAATTGACACTTCCAATGCATTTCGGGCCACCTACTTTTTCTTAAGAAACTTCGATGTCTCTTTATTTTTACCACAAATGCTTCATTTTTCACTTCTTGACATCTCTCAATCATCTATCTAAATCGCCATCTACGAAGGCTATCATCATGAGCCTTCTTCATGTATAAACACATATCCATATCACAATGATATATCCTTGTGAATGCATGAAAGCATCAAACTTATGGTACCATTTCTTAAGCATCTACTTAAGGCCATAGAGGCTCTTTCTCAACTTACACAGTTGGTGTTCCCTACCTTCTTTCGAACATCAAGAATAAGGGAGGAAGATTGTCCTTAAATTCAATTCCCTATAAAAACAAGTAGCTGAAAATAAAATGAAAGTCATTTAACTAGGTGGACATGAAAGTCTCCTCCTTTATACAAAGTTCCATGAGTTGTTTCAGCCAATATATCTGACAGACAAGGCTCTGCTTATCATAGACATAGGGAATCTTGTCTCATAACTTCCATGCTTCATAGTGGTAGCGACGGGTGGACAGATCCATCTTTCTATTGTTTTTTTTTGAAAATAAAGAAATTTTTGTTCTTCTTTTATTTGCTATATACTCTCTATTCCTTGTTTAGATCTTGTACACTATTGTGTAAATTTTTACAGAAGATAGGTTCAAAGAGTAGCGAATGCATGGATGTATGAGCTTTTTTCTCCTTCTTAATCTTACCATAATCAACTACCCCCTCTCTCTGCTCATTTTGAAGGAAGAAGAGGAAGGAGATATATACAGCCATGGTCAGCCCCCAAATAATGAGCTTGAAGGGGAGGAGGAGGATCACAATTGATGTTACACATATTCATGGTTGTAGCACTACCAAAGAAGCCACTATTGCTTGTATCAGCATTAGCCATATGGATCCCTTTATGACTAAAATGAGACTAGCTAGTCAAGCTAGAGGTTGCTATCATCACAAATCTCCATAGCGATGGACATAAACAAATGGAAAAGCTAAATCGATAGAATATTGCAGCAAATAAGTCATCCAGTGCATTGCACACTAGAGGCAGGTCTCAAAAAAATGAGAAATCTGACAATAAAGGACATAGTAAATCTCGTGGGAAAGATGTTGAGTGTCATTATTATGGCAAGAAAAGACACTTTAAGTGGGAATGCTACAAGTGGAAGAAAGAGAAAGGCAAGGGTAAGAAGACTGATGATACCAAGGATGAGAAGAAGGACAACTAGCCTGCAAAGAAGAGAAATGTCAAGATAGAGGAAGTCAATGCAATTGGCCCATGAGAGTGGTAGGGGCAACAGTGATGCACTCTTTATCTCTTCTTGCTTTAGTGCATACTTGTTGATCACAGATTTTGATGATGACATGCACACTTGGATCTTGGATTCAGGTGCTTCTTTTCATGTCACACCCCATGGTGAGTGGTTTTCTAACTACAATGGTAGGCATGCATGGTGTTATCCACTTAGGGGACAACTATGCATGTGATATTGTAGGCATTGGCAATGTGTAGCTGACATTTCAGTATGGTTCAATGTTTATCCTTCATCATGTGAGGCATGTACCCTAGCTCAAGAAGAGCTTGGTAAGCACAGGGTAGCTAGATGATGAAGACTATCACACTAATTTTGGAGATGACAAATGGAAGATATGTAAGGGATCTAGAATAGTTGCTCATGGTTCTAAGAGTGATACCCTCTATTCATTGCATGTATCTAGTGTGCATGACCATGTTGTTGCCATTATGGACTAGCCAAGTGTTTCCTTATGGCATGGCTAGTTAGGACACATGAGTCAAATTGGAATGAAAGTGCTTTCTTGTTTGGGTTATTTGTCGTGTTTGAGGTATGCTGATTTTGACCATTGTGATCATTGTGTCTATGGTAAACATGCCCAAACATCACATAAGAAGTCTCTTTTATTGAAATCTTCTCCTCTAGAGTTGGTACATTCAAATGTATATCAAATGTCAGGGTTGTCTCTAAGGGAAAAGAAGTACTTTATCACTTTTATTGATGATGCTACACACAAAGTCTGGGTGTATCCTACTCGTCCTAAGGATGAGGCTTTGGATAAATTCAAGAAATTCGTGGCGTTGGCCGATATGACAGGTAAGACACTCAAGTGTCTACGCTCTAACAATGGTAGGGAATATGTCTCTAAGGTATTTCAAGACTTTTGTGACAATAAAGGGATAAAGAGGGAGCTCACTACCCCTCATATTCCACCCCAAAATAAAGTCACAAAGCATATGAATAAAACCATTTAGGAAAAGCTCCGCACTATACTATCTTATGCTGCATTACCCCATGATTTTTGGGTAGAAGCTATTATGACAACTGCTCATTTGATTAATCGGTCAACACTAAATAGGTCTTTGGGGGGAAGAGTCCCTCAAGAAGTGTGGTTGGGGCAAGCCACCTTCGTATGCTCATCTGAGAGTGTTTGGCTATGAGGCATTTGTGCATATCCGTAACAAAGAACGCAACAAACTTGAGCAAAAGTCCTATGAATGTATTTTCTTAGGATATGGCGATGAGGATGAAATGGGGTATCGATTATGGGATCCCAAGAAAAGAAAACTAGTACATAGCAATGATGTTATCTTTCAGGAAGATTGCATGCACAAAAAGCCCGAAAAGATAAAGGAGGTCAAAAGGGTTGTATTCTGGGAAGATGTACCGATTGGACAGTAGAGAATTCCCACTAGACAATAGCAAATATCTACTATGGATAGCCCTGAAAATATAAGGAATAATGTTGAAAATGATTAGCAAACAGCTAATTTCCCATGATGTCCCACAATCTCAATAAGATAACGCGCAATTAGGACAACTAGAATTGACATGACAACATATTGAAATTTCAAGACAGTAAGTTGTAATGCAGATTTGCAGGCCCAATAGCCAACAAATGCAAAATCTTTGCTCCATAGGTTAACCGAACCTTCAAGGCAGCCTGATAGGTTTTGTTCCTGGTGCTCAATATATTGCAGTTTATATCATGTTGACTGATTGTGGTGAACCCTCATGCTTTAAGGAAGCAATGGACAGGAAGGACAGCCAGAAATGGCATAAGGCTATGCTATCAAAGATGGAATCTCTTAAGAAGAATGGTACTCGGGACTTGGTGCATTTGCCTAAAGGGCAGAAGATACTACCATGGAAATGGGTTTATAAGATGAAAGTCATTTATGGTTCCTTGCCAAAGTACAAAGCATGGCTTGTTGCAAAGGGGTACAAGCAAGAATATGGAGCTGATTTTGATGAAATATTTTCTCATGTAGTCAAAATGACTACTTTGCGAGCCATTGGTTGAATCTGAGGATATGGAACTCATGTAGATGGATGTAATGATTGCGTTCTTACATGGTGATCTACATGAGGACATCTATATGTAGTAGCCAGAGGGTTTTGTGGCAAAGGGGAAAGAGAAAACCGTATGTAAACTCAAAAGGAGTTTTTATGGGCTGAAACAAGCACCTCGAGAGTGTTATCATAAGTTTGATACATTCATGCAGTCTCAAGGCTACAACATGAGTCAAGTGGATCGTTGCTTATACACCAAGAAGGCAACAGATGGCAACCTAATACTGTTGGTTTTGTATGTGGATGACATGCTGATTGCAAGGAGAGATGTTCATGCCTTGGACACCTTGAAGAAAAGTCTACATAGGAGCTTTGACATGAAGAATCTTGGTGAGGCAAATCATATACTTGGGATGTGGATAATCAAGGACAAGTTAAAGGGTCTTCTTTATCTATCACAGTAGGAGTATGTATCCAATATTTTGTAGTGTTTCCATATGGAGGGGGGGAAAGCCATTGGTATTCCATTGCCTCCATATGTGAAACTCAGTGTAGAGGACAACTTTGCATTTGATGATGAAAAGGCTGAAATGGCCAATATTTCGTATGCTTTGGCTATTGGTAGCTTGATATATGTTATGATTGCTACAAGTCATGACATTCCGTTTTGAAGTGGGAGTGGTTAACAGGTACATTACAAACCCTAGCAAAAAGTATTGGGAAGCAATGAAGGGTATATTGAGATACCTTAAGGGCACAAGGGATTTGTGCATCTGCTTTGGGAAGTAGAAGGCATCTACGATTGGCTTTATGGATGCAAACTATGCTGGTCATTCAAACTGTAGGAAGTCTACTTTAGGGTATGTATTCACCTTTACAGGAGGAGCAGTCTTGTGGATATCTAGGCTATAGAAGTGTGTTGCATTGTCTACTACAGAGGCAAAGTATGTGGTTGCTCCACTGAGGCATGAAAGGAGGCTTTATAACTCTCATGTCTGGTGGGTGAGCTTGGCATTACAGAGGTTCCTATCCTCCATTGTGATAGTCAGAGTGCTATCATGTTAGAATATAATCCTATATTTCATGCAAAGACAAAACACATACATGTGAAGTATCATTTCATTAGAGAGATACTTGACATCAAGCATTGAGTCAAGGTAGAGTCAAGGTACATGCAGATGATAACCCTACAGATCTTCTCATGAATGGTCTTCTAGCAGAGTGGTTTGCTCATTGTCACTAGATGATGGGAGTTGGATAGGTTTAGGTTTTCATCTTTGTACATACTTACACTTAGTTGATTCTTTCACTACCTTCAAGCACACTGCCTTTAGGTGGGACGTAGTTGGGAATAAAGGGCCATTGTGCCCGCACCCACAGTGGGTGTGAATGTCCCTTTACCAAATGTTGTACTATATACCTATCTAAAATGAATAAGTGGTACACATTGAAGTACCTAAGAAGATAATTGTGTCTCTATATATATATATATATATATATATATATATATATATATATCTCTCTCTCTCAATCTGCATCTCCATTGACACACCCTTGAACCTCCATCGAAGATTAGTCTACAACATGGCCAAGTTACTTGCCCTCAAAATCAAAGATGTCCTTGGCTGGTATGTGCATAGCATGCAATATGGGTTTGTCCATGGTAGGCATATTCAAGATGCAATCCTCAATATTATACTAGGCATCGATCATGCCTTGGCCTCTAAAGATGACTATCTAATGCTACTAAACATGAATTTTGAAAAGACATATGACATAGTTAGTTGGGAGTTTGTCTTAGCAGTCCTCTAGAAGGCAAGATTTGACAATCGGTTCTGTAATATGATACATGCTTTATTCTCTAATGCAACTACCATTATTGCCATCAATGGCTACACCTCAAGCAACTTCACTCTGCATAGAAGCATTAGGCAAGGATGCTCGATCACCCCTCTACTCTTTGCAATAGTCACACATTCCCTCTTGTGCTATATTGATCATGTCATAAGGGTATCGACACTATGCCCCTTACCTCTCCCCGATGGTAACTACATCTATTCTCAAATGTTTGTTGATGATAATTCTAATATTGTTCATGTGGACGCTCTTTAAATAGATACTCTACTTAGCATCTATGATGAATTCTCTTCCCTATCATGATCTAAGATAAGCAATCAGAAGTCTAAGCTCTTATTTCTCTCTTAGGAAGACTCCCCCCTTTGGATAGTATGGTTTCAGGGAAATTTCGAAAGGGCAAGCAATTGGATTAACTCTTAAAGCTTGTTTTGACTAGTTCCTCAATAGGCTTCAAGGGAAGACAAACTCTAGGCTCCCTCTTACAGCTGGTCTTGCTAGAAGATTGGTGTTGCTCAAGAATGTCATATCCCCCCATCATGACCTTTGTTGCCTCTATTCTCCCCTTTTCCAAGGCAACTAGAACAGAATTGAAGGGCTTCTTGGGAAAGTGATGGTGTTATGGTGACTCTAAAGGCTAGCCTACTATATTGTGGGAACAAGTAACCTCCCCCATAAGTGAAGGGGGACTTGGGCTAGAGCCCCTCAAAGAATGGGCTCAAAGGCTTCTTGTCTCACAACTCCAAAGGGTTGAGATGTCTCAATCTTGGTTTTTGTCCTAGTTAGCAATTGGATCACTATGGCTAAAATCTATGGTAAAGTCTGGCCCAATGTTAAGTGGTTTGATGTTTTACTTGCTAGTCCACATATTGTCTTTTGGCAATCCAAGACTACTAGCAAAATCATTGTTGCATGGTAGGACACTTGCTCTCAAGGCTCATGGAAGGGTGGATATGCCCATAAGGAAGGTGTATCTCTAGCCTCAAACATTTGGATTGCATCTCTTGGTTATGAAGATGGCTTTATCTCGGCAATACAAAATTCTCATCTCTATCACAAGATGCAATGTAAAGGGTTAGGATATTGGTATGATATTTGGGATTATCTCGGCAATACAAAATTCTCATCTCTATCACAAGATGCAATGTAAAGGGCTAGGACATTGGTATGATATTTGGTATTAGAGTAGTGTAGGTACTTTTATGACCCATGAACAAGCTGCCACTCATTTTGGGTTGAGTGTAGGAAAGAAGTGGCCTGGCTACAAGAGGTGTTGGAAAAAAAAAAGGGGGATGGCCCACCTCTCCTTGCATGACCAACTAATCATTCTTGAAGTACTTGAATATTTCTCATGGCAAGCCTTTGTTTGTTGCCAAAAGAATGAATGAAAGATTTCAAAGAACTCAATGCAAGGTGGTTAATAAGGACAATGGAGTCTCGACGAAAGGAGGACCTTGGGGGGGCTTTAGAACATGGAAAAGGAGACTCAAAAATGCTTAGAAGGCACCTCCCTCTTATAGGATCAACACCCTATTGTGGAGAGTTACAGCTAACAAACTAGCCACTAAGGATAGACTATCTAAGGTTGTTCATGTCTCACCCACATGCACCCTTTGTAGGAGGAGGAAAGAGACAACTAAACATGCTTTTTGGGATTGCCATGAGGCTCAAGCCCTATGGAGGTAGATTAAGAGTACCATGAAGGAAATGAACATGCATTATACAATTGGATGGAAGTAGATACTGTTAGGGGACTGAGGCAATCTAAATGAGGTCTCTGAAAAGATCTGGAGCACCTTAAGAGGAACCACCTTGCTTAGTATATGGAACCTCAATAATGATATTGTTTTTGGTAGATCCAAGCCAATGTATGTCTCCATTGATAGTCCCAGCAGTAACATCTTTGTTGATGTTGATATTTTGTTAAAAAAGATGGCCAAGTTGGATGAGGCTCTTAAGCCTGCGATCAAGCTTTTTAGAAAAGCACATCTTAATGCTTATCCCCAATACCCAATACTAGGATAGAGGGGCTAATCATAGAGCACTTAACTTACTACATGATTCTCTCTCTCTCTCTCTCTCTCTCTCTCTCTCTCTCTCTCTCTCTCTAATTTTGTAGCCCTCTTGCTTCAAATATGTTCGCAATATGAAGGAGAAATAGCAAAATAGTTATTTGTTCTCATGATGAACCATGGCATTGTGCCTAAGGCCAAACGTGAAATCACATTGCAAAAAGTGAGCCTTCTAACAAAGAACATAGAATGGTGAAATGTACTACACAATGGATCCAATGACAAAACAAGGGTTTGAACCCCCATCATGGTGTGCAAATCGGATGATGTATGCATATGTAGCAAGCGTCGAAAGGTCCCCAAGAACAAAGAACTCTACTTTAAGCTCAAAAATCAAGAGAATAGACTTGCACGACATGAGGCAAAAAGACCAATTGGAGACAATCTCTCCCCATGCATTGTGTGAGTGCTCCACAAAGCATGTATTTATTGATTTATTCATCTCAAAGCTCAAAAATAGCCTAATTTTAGAATTAGCATGTTTTAGCTTTTGTGTTTGCTCTTGTCCAAATAAAGAATAAAGTGGTTGGGCGGCCCAAGTGTCGGGCAGTGCCCAAATACAATGTCTAATAATGGATATTTAAACCGTGCGCCCATGCATAAACAAAATAAATAGATATATGTCAAGCGCTTCAATAAATAAGTGCGTCTAAATAAATATTAGCGCCACGCCTTTAATGATAAAATGCATGCCCATAAAAAATGATAATTTCTTCTAAGTAACTTGAATACATGCTATCGCCCAGTACTTCCTAATGCCAATGCCGCCTGCTCTACACATCAACTGAAGCATTCACAATTGTTAGAAAATAATATAATTAAATAGACAAAAGTGAATGCCTAGCAGTCTTCAACTACAAAATAAATAAATAGGTTGGAACTTTGTCCTAACCTTAATTTAATACGAGTAAGCACTCTAAACTCATAAATGTCCATTAATTTAAATATGTATTTTGCAAAGTCACCCATTATGGAATCACCCACTTGCACATTAAATTAACGTGACACTCGAAAAGGACAAGCGTCCCCGTCAACTTTTTGCACAAGGAATCCACATTGTGTATGAGCCCCATCAAATAAATATAGTTTTACGGAATCCACTGCAAAACCTCTCGGAATCCACCGTGGAATATGCCTCCTCGTATCATAGATAGCAATTGTCCTCAATTGCTATTAGCTCAATGTGGAGCGAGTAGTGAGGGGTAAGCACTTAGGTCTTGAGCGTGAATCCATTGGGCCTCTTCAACATGATGATTTTTAAACTTTACCAAATATCTAGAATATCTACGGCCAGTTCTAGTGGTCATATAATCAGTGTCTAGAATAGTTTTGGGTTCAAGGATTTCGGTTTCTTCTTCTAACAAAGAACGGTTTTCATAGACAGGGTAGATAGGTAGTTAGCCTTTAAAAGGTCATAACACAAACAAATATGAAAAGTATTGTGGATTTTCTAGTGTTGGGGTAATTCTAATTTAAATGCATTGTCATTGATTTTGTGAATGATTTTGAAATGTCCATAAAATCTATGAGCTAACTTCACAACAGGGTGTTTCTCAACACTTCGTAATCTTCTCTTTTCAATGCATAACCAAACATAATCATCAACTGTGAAACTCATAGTTTTTCTTGTCTGATTAGCTTGTTTTGTATATGATTGTTGTGCTTTCGCAATCATGTCTTTGACTTCAACAAAAATAGTAGTATGCATATTGGCAATATCATCAGCAGCTTTAACTTTATTTAACAAGGAGGTAATAGGTGTTGGCAATCTATATCCATAAATGATTTCAAAATGTGCTTTCCGTGTAGATGTATGTGGGGTGTTATTGTATGCAAATTGAAGTAAATGCTAGTGTGTATCCCATGTTTGTGGTTTTGAAATTGTGTATGCACACAAAATATCCAAAATTGTACTGTTTGTAGCTTTTGTTTGCCCATTTGTTTTAGGATGAAATGCAGATGAAAAATCAATATTTATACCTAAATTAGCAAACAAAGTAGTCCAAAAATTATTGCAAAATCTAGAATCACGATAAAAAATAATAACTTTTGGCAAACTATGGTTAGTGAAAACAGTTTTAAAAAACAATTGAGCAGCTTGAGATGCAGTTAACGTTTTCTTGCATGGAATGAAATATGCTTGTTTTCTAAATCGATCTACAATAGTCTAAATCATATCATGATTATCTTGGGTGTTAGGCAAACCAATAATAAAATCCATTGAAATATGTTCCCATGGTCATTTTGGAATTGGTAAAGGCATTAATAAACCATATTACTTACCATAGTGTCACTTAACTCTTTGACAAATTAAGCATTCAGATACAAAGTTAGAAACATCAGATTCCATCTATGGCCAGTAAAAATCTTCAACCAATATATGTAAATTAGAAATAATACCTCTATGGCCTTGATATGGGGAACAATGAATTTCGTGCAACACAAATGATCTAAATGGAACAGTTACACATAACCTTTTTTCATAAAACATAAATCCATCAGAATAAGACAATGAATCTATTGGAATCCAGTTATTTACAACTATTTTATTCTAATCAACTTGAAAACTGGGATCTTGATCATAGGTATTTTTCATAGGAATAAGGGAATCAAAAGATATCACAGAGATATTATGAATAGTTTGTCTTCTACTCAAGGCATCTGCAACAACATTTTCTTTTTCGGGTTGATATTGGATAAGTGGGTGAAAACTTTGAATAAAAGCAACCCATTTAATATGACGGTCAGAGATTTGTGGCGTCATGTACTTCTTATGTTTCATTGTATCTAGTGCCTAAGAATGTAGCCTTGATGCAATAATGAGTCGAAATAGTATGTAAATTCAATTCTTTGACCAATTTTGTAGAAATAAAATCGTGTATGCTCCCGTCATCATGTAAAACAATCTTTTCTCTACCATGCACATGACATTTCATCGTTAATAAATAATGATGATTTGGCATACCTGGTAAAGTATCTGAAGTAGTACCGATATCATCATTGTCTTCTGTGAATTTTGGCATTTCTTCATGGTCTTCACGTTCAGTTGCTCCCAAGTAGTTGATGTGAACAGTTGGCTTTTTGGATTGATAATTCACCGCTAGATGTCCAGGTTGATAGCACTTATAGCAGACTATGGATTTGGCTTTGGAAACATTATTGGTAATAGCGGGAAGTTTAGGAATGTTGGAATTTGGCTGGAAAGATGGCTTAAGATTTGGATTTGTGTTTGTTGGTAAAGCAAGGGGTCGTGTCCAAGATTTACGGAATGAAGATGGAACGAAGTGGTTTTGATTGAATCTTTGAAAGTTAGAATCGAATTGCTTTGTACCAAAGTTACCGTTAGTTGGGAATTATTGTGATTGCTTCTCTCGTCCTCAAATTTTGTCTTCAGTATCATGGGCCAAGGAAATTGCATCCTCAAGAGTCATTGGGTTGAATATGTTCACTTCCGCATACAAGTGACCAAGCAAACCAGACATAAACTTGTGCTTATGGATCGTCTCAGGTACATCTTCAAGCATTCGAAGTTGCAATAAGGCATTCCAAAAACGTTCAGTATATTGTGAAATAGGCTTGCGATCTCTTTGTTGCAGAAGATCCCATTGTTTGATTGCTTTTTCGTGGAATTGAGGCGGAAGAAAATTCTGCAAAAATTTCTGTTGAAATGTCCCTCAAGTAGTAGGACAATCAATGCTTTTGTGGACAACAGTCCACCATAGCAATGCTCTGTCCACTAAATGATTCGTGACACACTTGAGTTTGTTTTTTTCGACATACTGTTCTTCATGGAAATAATCATCAAATTGACTGATAAAAGCGAGAATTGTCTTTCCATCGCGTAACTCATTAAAAGTACGGAATTTAAAATTTCTTTTACTTATCTTGGCTTCTTTCCGGATAGATTGTATTTCGAGTGTCGCATCGATCGTGTGTCGTATAACATCTTCGGGTTGCAGTCCATCTTGATTGGCAGTAGATCGTTGAAGAGTGGTTCATTGAGCTTGCAAAGTTTGACATGCTCTTTCGTTCCTCTTGAAGCTGCATCATAATTAGGTCCAATTTTTGTTCCATCATTAGTTCTGGTAAATCACATTCAGCCATAAAATCTTCCATATTTTGATCGGTTATCCTGCAAAATTTCAAATAACCTCACACACTCGAAATCTTATTAACAGGATGAGTGTAGCTCAAAGTCGGGCTTATAAGGCTTGCTCTTTTTTTTTTTGGCTTTTTGCGATATTTCTTCTTTGCGGATACGGAAGTTGATGAAATACTTCTTCGATAAATACTTTGCCCGTGTAGACTGCGTATAGCAATCTACTTGTTGGAAATTATCTCTGTCACAGCATGGATGTGAATAGAGGCTTGCAGGGAGGTTGAAAACGAGTTCGGGATGACTCAGTGTGAACATCGGCTATGGAGAAGATTTAAGCTTGAAATTTTGAAACTTTAGTAATAGCTTAAAACCTTAAGCTTTAGCTTTTAGAGAAAAAATCTTTAACTAATTATTTGGTTTGTGTTGGGATGAGAGGATGTTGACATCGACATCGTTGCCAAAGAGTGCATGTTGTCGTTGTCGATGTCGAATTCTTGAAAAGCTTAAGCTTTTCTTAAGCTTTTGAAGCTTAATCAACTTAAACTTAATAAAGCTTCTTCTATGTTCTCTGTTATGTCCAAGAGACTTACAAAGGATCTTCTTGGGTGGTCCTCCGCTACTAGTAGAGACTGGTCCTTCGCAATCCAATAGCGTAGCAAGGGGTTCTTCACCGCCAGGAGCACGCTGGTATTGACAGATTGTTGCAAGACTGACTGTAGAGCACGCTCGTTCCAGGAGCTTTGCCTTTGCGTAAAATGGTAAGCGATTGGAAGCCCTTAATCTCAGCTTTGCTCTAATACAATTGGTGCGCAAATCAGATGCCATATGCGTACGTAATGAGCGCCGGAATGTCCCCACGAATAAAGAACTCTACTTTAAGCTTAAAAATCAAGAGAGCAGACTTGCACGATATGAGACAAAAATACTAAATGGGTACAATCTCCCCCCATGCCTTGTGTGAGCGCTCCACAAAGCATGTATTTAGTAATTTATTCATCTTAAAGCTAAAAAATAGCTCAATTTTATAATTACCATGCTTTAGCTTTTATATTTGCTTTTGTTCACATAAAGAATAAAGCGGTTGGGCAGCCCAAGGGTCGAGCAGTGTCCAAATACAATGTTAAATAATGAATATTTAAACCGTGCACCCATGCACATACAAAATAATAGATATATGTTAAGTGCTTCAATAAATAAGTGCACCTAAATAAATATTAGTGGCATGCTTTTAATGATAAGACGCGCGCCCATAAAAAATGATAATTTCTTCTAAGTAACTTCAATACACACTATCGCCCAGTGCTTCCTAATGCCAATGCCGCTTGCTCTATACATCAACTGAAGCATTTACAATTGTTAAAAAAATAATAAAATTAAACCAACAAAAGTGAATACCTAGTAGTCTTCAGCTACAAAATAAATAAATAGGTTGGAACTTTGTCATAACCTTAATTTAATACGAGTGAGCACTCTAAACTTATAAACGTCCATTAATTTAAATATATATTTTGTGGAATCACCCACTTGCACATTAAATTAACGTGACGCCCAAAAAAGACATGCGTTTCCGTCAACTTTTTGCACAAAGAATCCACCTTGTGCACGAGCCCTGATAAATAAATATAGTTTTACGTGCTATGAAATCACCCACTTGCACATTAAATTAACGCGACGCCCGAAAAAAATAGACGTCCCTGTCAACTTTTTGTACAAGGAATTCACATTGTATATGAGCCCCGATAAATAAATATAATTTTACAAAATCCACTGCAAAACCTCACGAAATCCACTCTGAAATATGCCTCCTTGCATCACATTCCTACCTAGTATATCCACCTTGCCATAAGCCAAATATCTCTTAGACATGTTTGTATAGTTGAAGTGCACAAAATGTTTTATAACATAGCCCCACCATACCATGAATATGTTTCATTATTGGCACCCGTTCTCCAATCGACCCCTTTACCCTTGGGGTGATGTAAATGAAATATAATATCTCGCATTTGAAAAAAAGCCCTACCACCCATGGCTTGAATTAAATTGCCGTAAGTCGGGAACATGGTTGTGGAAAACCGGCTAATTTTTTATTATTACTAGCTTAAATGTGGTATAAAAGGGCGAAGAAAGTTGGACGAAGGTGGAGTAGCCAGGGCACGCTGACCTCCCCTCAAAACCCCCCCGTCCTCTGTTCTTGCTTCCGTCCCCCGCAGGTTCTTCTGCCTCTGAAGGCCTGTGCTCCTTCTCTCTCTCTCTCTCTCTCTTCTTCTACTTCCCCTTCATTCCCTAAGAAAAAAGAAAAAAAAAGAAGAAAATAACAGAGAAAAGGATAACACGCAGATCTCTTTCTTTTCTAGTTTGCCTCTTCCATAGCCATTTCTCTCCTTGCATTCCATTCTCATCTCGAAAAACAAGAAAAATTTCACGAAATATTCAGAACGCAGGCCTTGGCTTCTTCGTGCACGGAGTTCGGGGGTGAAAAACCATAAAATCTACTCAATAATTCGGCCGCCAAGCCTCGGATTTTTGGGTTTCTCATTCTACACTTTCCAGGTACTCATGAGTTTCTAACAGGTTGCTCTTGTGATCTGTGCTAACTTGCTTTATATGTGTAGCGACTGTGAATGTTAATTTCAAGTTGTGTTAGCGTTTTTAGGGTTTTGAAAATCTTAAGACTTACACGCATCGTGTCTGCAAGCGTTCGAAGCATAATTCATGAGCGGTTTTTGTAAGCATTCGTAGGGCTTCTAGTTTGCCGTGTCTTTACAGCGGAGCTTGCATACCTTACTCCCACAATTGATTAGGTATAGGGTAGTTGTCTTTTTTTACTTCTACAATAAGTGTTAGTGTTTGAGTTCGTTGTTAGGATGGCAGTGGAAGCATGTGGGAACCAGTGTGCAAAACCAGAAAGCAACGAGCACAACTGTAAACTAAGAGATGCAATGGCAGTGGAATAACTGCACAAAGACATGAGAAAATGAGCGAAGCTGTGCATATAGAAACTTAATGGCAGCCCTTAAGAGTGGAGCATGAAGCAGTGCCATCAAGGGCAGAGGAGGGAAGGAATTGAAGTGTGAGAGCAGAATAGAGTTACATCCTAAGGTGAAAAGCTGTGGATGATACAGGTGGCAACACTAATAGCTAGCTAGGGTAAAGGGGCCAACTATAGAACACGTCTGGAAAAATATATATGTTTGAGGGGATTGCATATTTTGCAGTTTTTTTGAGATTTGAATATATGAGCATGTAGGGGATGTCAAGAGAAATTGAACAAGTCCAATATTAAATTTTTTATTTGCAAAATATCTTAATTTAAAAATACAATTTTGAGAGGTAAGGGTACTTGAGAGCTAGTAATGTAACACTTCTGGGCAAACATTGAGTGACACTTAAGCAAGATTCTCGGCATACACCTTTTTTTTGTAACATCATTGGCCCCAAGGTGTTTGCTTTTTGATACCCATTCCATAATTGCCCCCCTTCCCATAGGTATTCTTTTCTTGTGGATTCAATGTTCCTTGTTGGATTTTGATTTGGACAATTTTTAGGATGTTTTTCTTGAAACACCTTTACTTGTTTAGGATGTCAAGTTGGTGTTTCCTGTGGATTATAAGTTTGAATGGAAGAAATATGGATTTCTTTTAGTTGTGTATTCAAGTTGTTATTTGGCCTTAGTTGGTCTTAGAAGCAACACATTCAGGCACGACTCATGAATGGACAGCCTCTCTCATGGCTTTATTGCTTGTTTGTCAAAAAAAAAAAAAACCATTGGGAGATTACCTGGAGTCTTAGTAGAGAACCTTGATCCAAAAGATTGCCCTTGAGGTTATGCAAGCCTCTATTGCATGCAACTTATGATCTTCTGGTAGGCTTTATTTCAAGTCTTTTGCGAGACCTTTTGCTCAATTTCTTAGACGACCTTTTAATTTTCTTGAAAGCTAGACTCTTAGTTTTCATGGGATGATTCCATTGTTGAGGAGTCTAAGTGTCAGTAGAATTGTGTTTTCTTTGTTTTCCTTTGTGCTTATCTATTGTTTGTGAGCATCAACCAAAGTTTGGTGAGGATGTTTGAAGCTTTGACACTCTTTGTCTATCGATGTCTTTCTTGTGGTAGTAGCCTTCATCATTGGCACATTAGGTGGAGACTAGAGTTTTCTAACCTTGCACATATTGGTCCTTGATAGCCCATGGTACAATGACATTTGTTTTTGTGAGAGTGCACAATGGAAAAGAGAATCACGAATGCGGGGAGAAAAGGAGTGAAGAAGAGAAAGTAGGAGAAGAAGAATGATTTCCCTTGAACAAAGAAAAAAACCGAATACAATGAGGATTGATCAGTCATTGCACATAGCCCAGGGTGTCAATGAGGGCATCAGACGAGGTTGAATAATGATGATAGCATGTGTGATAGTGATTGAGACAAGGAATGTGTAGGTTGCCCTTCAAGAGAGAGATGGAGAAGACTACAACCACTGGACGGAGTGTGTTCTAGATAGAGAATGAAGTGATATACCCACTGACTGTGGTCGATATAAATAGTAGCATATCGACAAAATCTTAAATGTAGTTTGACTGCATTTGATGTGGTTGCAAAGATACTGATGTGGCACTTAGGTAGTTTGGGAAAAATAGCAGGCACTTTGGGGGTTTGAAATTATCCAGTAGGGCAGCACAACTGACAAACATTGAAATGCACGCAAAAATGAGAAGAGAACACAATCAGATCTTCAAATATCCTTGTCAAACTTTGATTAGGGCTCACAACTAGGAGATGACAAATTGACAATAAAGGTAGGCTAGCGCTCCCTCTGAGATTCTGGGAGTATTTGAAGACCTAACAATCTCATGGGATGAAGCATAAGCCTTGGGTAAGGGCTTCGTGAAGAAATCTGCCGCATTATCTGTTGTAGGATAGTAGACTATTGCTAACTTGGAATCCACGATCCACTCACATATGTAATGATGTTGAACCTTGAAAGTTGATGTGCTTCATGCAAGCATGAAACATGGGGTTCTTTACTTGATCTAAGGCACTTTGATTATCCACACTTAGCTAAGTGGGACCTGTTTGTATGACAGAAAACCAATCTTTGCCAACATCCAATGGAGCCAAATTGCCGCCATAGCTACAGAACAAAGGGCATGGTACTCGGCCTTTGTAGAAGAAAGCATCATAGTAGATTGCTTCTTGTGGCTCCATGAGATGGCTCTCGAGTCAAGGGAGAAAGTATAGCCTATAGCGGTATACTTGCCCAAGGATTCATCTACAAGGTACTTGAGCATATAGACCCACCTCACAGTAATCACTTTCCTCTTCTTTGGATGTGGAACGAACTTCTAGTTTGGTTTCACTCTATAGAATTGAGCTCCTTGTACATAGCATGTCGCCAAGTATCTTGTGTAAGAGCCTCATCAATAGTGGTAGGCTTGCGATCCTAAAGAATCTGTGACATAAGGGTGTAGTTTATGCAGAGTGAACTATCTTATTGGGCTTGCAATTTGGTTGATCTATGTGAGCTTATAGAGATAGTAGGAGAGTTCAAAACACTTGAGTCTTGCATAAGCTGGTGATACCGTTGTGGAATGTTGATAGGCTTTTATCCTATTGCGGAGATTGAGTAGCCCGTGGTATTTGCAATGCACTTGTTTGGTATGGAGGCTCCCCTACACTAGGTGAAGATAAATGCCCCTCATCCGAAGAGGAAGGCTTCTCTTTTGACAGTTCAATGTCTCCAGAAGAAACATGGGGGGGGTGGGAATGGAGTAGAAATACTCGAAGATGAAGAAGTAGAAGAAGGAGCCATCAAAGGAAGAAGGAAAGTAGTGGGAGAGGGAGGAGCCCAGACGAAGAAGTGTGGATAGGTAACTTGGAAGGAAGGGGAGGGTTTGATGGTTTGGGGGAGGGCGATAAGTCGAAGATGAAGAACCACAAGTAGAGGAACCATCAATAGGATCATTGGAGACCAAAGCCTCATCAAAGGTCATATTCCTACTCACCTCAGTATTTCTTTTCTTTGGGTTGTAGAGTCAATGGCCCTTTGTAGTTATATTGTAGTCTACAAAGATAAGCTTCTTCAACTTGGAGTTGAATTTGCTCCCTCTCTTCTTGTCCACATGGACAAAGGCTTCGCACTTGAAGATGCGAAAGTGGAAAATTGAAGCTTCTTTTCAAAGAAAGCATCATCAGAGGTAGAAGATTGGTGGCGGATGTGAATTGGAGTAGCCATTGCCTCCCCCCCATAGAGAGTGAGGAAGATCCCTATGCTTTCATATTGATCGGGCCATCTTTAGCATGGTTCAATTAGCATACTCCACGACACCCTTCTCGGATGGTGTGTTAGGATGCAAGTACTTTGTTTGAATGCTGTTATCCATGTAAAACTTAGAAAAAAAGTTAGAATAAAACTTGCCATCATGGTCTACTCGAATGCCTCAAACTTTGAAAGACGTTTGCATTTTCATAAACACCTTCCAATTGCAAAAGTTGGTGTCACAAGACTGTGACAACTATTACCTTTTTGTTGATTTCTTTATTACATATTTTATCTGGTTTTTCTTTTTGGAAGGATCCCTCTTGAAATCTAAACGCTGGAGTTGCATGGCCAGTATGTGGAACGGACAGGAATGTCTAGTGAGTCAAGACTGGACAGTTAAGGTCCAGTACAAGTCTGGAAGAGACTGATGGCACTATAGATTGACAAGCCTGGAAGAGACTTGTGAAAGTGTATATGGACAAGTGTGTTGAAGAACTAGCCTGGAAGAGACTAGTTCAAAGTGAAGATGGACAAATCTGCAAGAGATTAGTCCATGTGGAGTCATCAGTGGAAATTCACTTTCAAGTTGAGCTACATTGCAAATCTGGATATAGCGATAGTCTGCAAAGATGGTTAGAAGACTAGTGGGATGCATTGGAAGCAACTCCTAAAATTTAGGGAGTTACTATTTTTGGACCTCAGAATCAGTTCGCGTCATTATCTTCGTTTTTGCACGAGGATTAATCTTCTGGTTTGTGTCGAGGTCAAATTTCGCACCGAAGATGGAGAATTTTAGACCGGAAGGCTGAAATGGGAAATATCCTACAGTGCTGCCATTTGGCACACATGTGTGCACTTACCTCTTCAAAAGAGGGCTGGCGTGCAGTTTTTTGAGGGTTGGGGGCTCATTTGTGAAAGGGAGAGAAGGATTGCTGCAGATGGAGAGCTCTTGAGAGCTGGTCTACCTTGTCTATGATGCACAGAGGGCTGAGCTTGCTTCCTACTCTCTCTCTCTCTCCTTGACAGTATGGTTACGTTGCAGAATCAAGGGCCTTTCTTCTGATTCAGGTACAGCTGCGTGGAATATACTTATTTTGCATGAGGCAAGAGCCTCCTTTCTCCAGGAACAGGAGCAGTTGTATGCTGTCCCAGCAGGGACAGGTGAGGGTGGTAACCTTACCAAGCAAGTGCCTGAAACAGCACTAAACCAGAACTGATTCTGGACTGTTCAGAGGGTATTTCAGAGCCCAATTGATGTCAGAATCAAGGGGCACTTGGCACTGATGATGCAGGGCAGTACATGGATTAATATGAGCTGAAAACAGGTTTCAGAACAGGTTTGAACCAGTATTTACTGTGGGCTGAACAGTACAGGGAACAGTATGAGTTGAAAATAGGTCTCAGAATAGGTCTGAACCAGTAATTACAGCAGTCTGAAATGGTCAAATCTGCACTCCAACCAGAAGATTCAGACTTGGGCAGAGTTTCCCCTCCTGGTCGGCGCTTGTTTTGGGTCAGTAATTGTACTGTTATGCTACCAAATTTCACCTAGAATAGGTGAATGACAGCCCATTGTAATTTCTCTCTTTCTAAAAATAAAGAAATGCCGCAAGGGGCGCCTAACTTAGGGGCCAACAGGGTGTCTGTGTTGCAACAGGAGCATTCTAGCTTCCTGTATTTCTTCTTGATTTTGTGTCTTTAAGTTCAGGTAAAGTGGGCGACTGTTAATTGGGTGAAAGCATTCATGTATTTTGGTTGTACACTACCGCCCTTCCCAGTGAACAGGCCGGTTTCATGGTTCCATTGCTGGGATCGAATCACTTTCCCCTAAAGAGTGAGCCAGGGTTTGTTTGGGTGTAAGACACAGAATTGTGCATTATGGCTGATAGAAAGGAAGACACCAGAGAGGAAGCGTCTGCATCATAGGAGATCCCTGTTGTTCATGAGGTGGGAGAGTCTTCTAGACCTCCATAAAGAAATACCGCAAGAGGCGTCTAACTTAGGGGCCAACAGGGTGTCTGTGTTGCAACAGGAGCATTCTAGCTTCCTGTATTTCTTCTTGATTCTGTGTCTTTAAGTTTAGGTAAAGTGGGCGACTGTTAATTGGGTGAAAGCATTCATGTATTTTGGTTGTACACTACCGCCCTTCCCAGTGAACAGGCCGGTTTCATGGTTCCATTGCTGGGATCGAATCACTTTTTCCCTAAAGAGTGAGCCAGGGTTTGTTTGGGTGTAAGACACAGAATTGTGCATTATGGTTGATAGAAAGGAAGACACCAGAGAGCTTTAATGAAATTTAAAAAAAAACCCATAAAATCTAAAAAAAGATTTTATTGGTTTTATGGTCCTCGAAATAGGCCAATCAAGCATTACTCGTATCTTCTCGAAGTCAATCCAAATGCCATCAATTGAGATGACATAACCAAGATATAATAACTTTGTGTGAAAAAATTAATGCTTGGATAGTTTAGTAAACAACTGCTCTTGTTTGAATAGACATAAGATGATACGCAAGTGTTTTGGCATGCTCTTTTAAGGACTTACTATAAATAAGGATGTTGTTGAGGGAAATGAAGTTACAAACGGAATAAATCATTCATAATTGCATCACAGGAGATCCCTGTTGTTCATGAGGTGGGAGAGTCTTCTAGACCTCCACAGTTTGTTACTCCTCCTGTTATGGTTGAGCCACAAGTTCCTACGGCTTCTTCTATGGATGAAGTCATTTTCAAGACTCAGTTAGTTGCTGCTATGAGTATGTTTACTCAAGTGATGTAGAATCCAAGGTTTTTGGCATTTTTGCAACCCTCCCTTCCTTTACAGCAAGTTGGGCAATTTGCAAAGATTTCGGATCCAGTAGAGGTCCAAGATAAGGGTAAGCATGCTGCAGATTCAGTGGAAACACCAAGGCAGCTTGCGGAGTGAATGGAGACTCCAAGATTGGTTCCGACTGTCCAGGAACAGGTGGCGGAAACGCTAGTTACACAGGCATTGCAGTTCAGCCTGCCACTTTACAGCAGTTAAATGTTGGTTTAAATGGACAGGAAAATAGTTTTCAGGCTTTACCACAGGTTTTCCCACCGACCTTTGTACATCCTGGGTACTTTGGAGGTGGATCTGTATTTCAGAGTATGGCTAGTTATGCACCTGGAAACCAGATTTATGTACCAGGAACAGTGTTTGGGGGTGCACAGGGTTTTATGCCAAACCCCATGTATGGCAATATAGGCATGCAGCCTGGATTTCAGGGTGTTCAAGGCAGTTTTGGCATGCCACAGGGAACTTTTGGTATGGCTGGTTATCAAAACCAGCAAGTAAATATTGTGTCTACAAGCCCTGTAGTCAGTGGTCCGGCAACTCCTATGCCACCTGTTAGTGTTCCTATGTTACAGGCATATCCTACGGATCCTTTGATGGCTCATGAGAAGCCAAAGCCATACAAGGAAGGTGGTGCAGCTGTACAGTTTGACATCTTTCGAGGATTTGAAGATAGGACTAAGGCTCTCTTTTTCTTACAGCAGTTTGATGCCGCATTTGCAAGAGGGAACTTTACAGAGCCTTCTAAGGTTCGGAAAGCTACCACTTTTCTTAAGGATAATGCTAGTCAGTGGTGGAGTACACTGTTGATGCAAGAACAGGCTCCTGCCACTTGGACTTACTTTAAGCAAGTATTTGCTTCTGCTTGGTTGACCAATGAATTTGAGATTGATGTTATGTCAGCTTGGCACAATTTGGATGCATCTAAATGCAAGAATTTGGAAGACTATAACAAGAAGTTTTGGCAGGCTTTACTTCCAGTCACTTCTTACAGGGTTGTGCCATTGACCGAGCAGATAGAGAAATATTGCTGCGGGCTGCCCAAGGAACTCCGGAATTACTGTACAAAGACAAAGGTCACCACTTTGACTCAGTTAATTGAGAATGCCACTACAGGAAATGCATTATTGTTGGGACAGTCAAGTGGTTTTGGGGGCAGCATTAAACAAGACAAATCTGAAAAATTTTCAGCAAAGAAGCCATTTGGTAAACAAGTTTCTCAGATTTCTCAAAGCACTGGTAAATCTTGGCAATTCAAGAAGAAGCCAGTCAAGTTCTTTGGACAGTAGCCAAAGGACCAGAAGAAACCTTTTGTGCGCAAGTCTCTTGAAGAGAGAAAGGCTTTAATGGCTGAGAGGAAATGCTTTATTTGTGAGCAGACTGGTCATATTGCGTCTAATTGTCCGGATAATAATAAGAGATCAGCTGATGATGATAAAGAGGACAGGAAAGGAAAGAAGCCCAAACCTTCAGCAGGTTTAGTGCTAGATATGCTGGGAGACAAGCCACACTCGGATGCTAATGAGCTTTGCAAAGCTTGGGGTAAAGTTAGGGATCAACATGTACTCATTTTCTTTGATCCAGGAGCTAAGGCAAACTTTATCTCACCAGAGTTGGCTTCTACTTTGGGCATCAGAGCAGATGAGATGGGCTACATAGCAGAGGCAGGGTTGGCATGTCCTGGCCACTCAGAGTCTGTGACACCTATTCTTGGAAAGCTGCGTCTTCATATACAATCTTATGTTGATGCAGAAGAATTTTATATCATGCCACTTGAAGGCTGTGATGTCTTGTTGGGAATAACATGGATGTTCAGAAAGCATGGTGTGTTGGATGCCTTTAACAAGACACTGACTTTGGAACATAGGGGAAAGACTTGTTAGCAGAGTATTTGTCAGCTCATGTGTGAGTCTGAGCTTGATCTGGGCTGGGCATTTTTTATTAGGTATTTTAGGTATTTTTCTGGTGTGGCATTTTATGCCATTGGGGCATTTTATGCACCAGTCGGCCAGCATTAAATGCTGTCCGACCAGCATTATTGCTCCCCACTTTTTCAGCCTATTTATACTCAGTGGCTCCTCCTCAGTCAGTCACTTCATCTTCACCATCTGCAGACTCTGTGGAGAGAGGAGCCAGTGCCAGTGCCCACGCAGCCAGTGACTCACTGTTGTATGCGACTGTCTCGTGTTCAGATATATGGATTCCATTTCCCGTGCATACATCTGAGTTCTCATCTGTATCGTGTTCTTTCTTTTCTCTTTTTGTCTTGTGTTTCAGCAGTTTATTTCAGCACATGTTTATGCTTCCACCGCTGCTCCACTTCTGACAAGACTCATGTGCTTGATGTGAAGCTTAAAGGAGAGTCTGTACCTGTTGTATCAGCTTCTGCCATTACATCTGTAATAAAGAATCATCTTTCTGCGTACTTGAGTTTTGCACGTGATGTCAAGGATAATGATGAGTCAAATTTCTCTATGTTAAATAGAGACAGGTCTGCTTTCTTGTCTCAGTTCAGTGATTGTTTTTCTGACTCATTACCATCACAGTTGCCACCAGAGAGGTCCGAGGATCATGCGATAGATTTGGTGCCAGGCAGTAGCCCGCCAAATAGACCTCCGTATAGGGTTAGTGCAGCCCAACAGAAAGAGATATTGAGCGAGGTGAATGAGCTCTTAGAAAAAGGGCTGATTCAACCAAGTTCATCTCCCTTTTGCTCACCAGTGCTCTTAGTGTAGAAGAAGGATGGCTCTTGGCGCATGTGCATAGATTATCGAGCGTTGAACAAGAGTACCATCAAGAACAGGTTCTCCATTCCAAGAATTGACGATATCCTTGACCGTTTGGAAGGAGCGTCAATTTTCAGCAGGATAGATTTGAAGAGTGGATACCATGAGATCAGGATTAAGCAAGAGGATGTGCATAAGACTGCATTTAGGACCACGTTTGGTCTCTATGAGTTCTTGGTAATGCCATTTGGACTTACTAATGCTCCTGCTACGTTTAATCGAATGATGGACATGATTTTTCGTCCATACAAGTAGTTTGTTGGTACATTCTTTGATGACATGATTGTCTTTTCAAAGAATGAATAGGAGAATAGAGAACACTTGAAAGCCGTCTTTGATGAGCTTTGCAGTGGTAGGTTGCTTATCAATGGCAAGAAGAGTGAGTTCTTCTTGGAATAAATCCAGTTTCTGGGGTTCATAGTATCAAAGGATGGTGTCCGAATGGATCCTGCTAAGGTTGAAGCAATTAGAACATGGCCAGATTTGAAGACTGTCCATGATGTTAGAAGCTTCTTGGGTTTGTGTTCTTACTACAGGAGGTTCATTCGCAATTTTGCAGAGATTGCTTCACCTTTACATGCTTTACAGAAGAAAGGAGTCTCTTTCCAGTGGATACAGAAAGAGATTTCAGCTTTTAATCTTCTTAAAGTAAAGATGACTTCTAGTCCAGTGATCATTCTGCCAGATCTTAGGAAGTCATTTGTTGTCCAATGTGATACCTGTGGCAATAGCATTGGTGTAGTGTTAATGCAAGATGGCCGGGTAGTGGCATATGAAAGCAGAATCTTGCGAGGGCCAGAAAAGACTATGCAGGTCTATGAGAAAGAATTGCTGGTTGTGATTCATGCGCTTTCTTGCTGGAAACACTACCTACTTGGGGCAGATTTTGTTGTCCAGACAGATCATCAGACATTGCGTTATTTCTTAACTTAGACTAAGCTGTCAGAAAAGCATATGCGTTGGGCAAACTTTTTGTCAATGTTCCATTTTCAGATTGTGCATGTGGAAGGCAAAAAGAATGTTGTGGCTGATGCTTTGTCAAGGAAGCCACAAATTTCAGCTGTGTCAATTCCTTATCATCATCAAGCTTCCTTATCATCATGAGCTTGATGATATGAAGGAACAGTATGTTGATGATGAAGGTTTTGCAAGGATCTTTGATCAGCTTGTCAATGGACAACACCATGAGCATTATCTTCTCAAGGATGGTTTCATGTTGATGCATGGTAAACTATGTGTGACTATGCCATTGAGACGGAAAGTTATGACAGAGAGTCATTCTCCACCGTATGCAGGGCATCGTGGTATTGATGCAACAGTCAAAGCAGTAGAGACATTCTTTTATTGGCCTACTTTGAGAAGAGACGTGGATGCTTTTGTGCGGCAGTGCTTGATCTGCCAGAAGGTCAAGTTTGATAGGCAAAAAGCACTAGGGCTTTTACAGCCATTGCCTATTCTGGATAAACCATGGGAAAGCATAGCTATGGATTTTATCTTTGATCTTCCAAGGACACAGACAGGAAATGATGGGATATGGACTATTATTTGCAGGTTTAGCAAATAGGCTCATTTCATTCCTGTCAGGAAGAAGATAAAACCAGATCAGATGGTACGTTTGTTTATGTGCAATGTCTTCAAGTATCATGGTATGCCACAGTCTATTGTCAGTGACCGTGATCCATGGATGACAAGTCTATTCTGGAGAGGCATATTTGAGAACATGGGCACAACGCTTAAGTCCTCATCGTCATTTCATCCACAGACTGATGGACAATCAGAAGAGGCAAATTCTACTGTCTTGGATCTGCTTAAGTGCTATGTGTCAGAGCACAAGTCAAAGTGGGAACAATATTTGCCTTTGGTCGAGTATGCATACAATAATACTGTGCATCGTCAATAGGCAAAGCCCCTTTTGAAATTGTTGAAGGTGGTAAAACGGTTCCTCCCATTTTGCATACAAAGGATAAGATCTTTCAGGCAGATCAGTATGTGCAGAGTATGGGTGAAATGTATCAGAAAGTTAAGCATGCCCTTGAAAGGACTCATGCAAAGCAAAAGAAAGTTGATCATCACCTTCGTGAATTGTTGTTTTCACTTGGTGATTGGGTATTGTTGCGGTTTGAAAAGGCACGCTTAAAGAAGCAAAAAGGCAAGGAAAGTCTTTTCACTAAGCTTAGTATGTGATACTATGGGCCTTTTCAAGTAACAGAGAAGATTAGTGATGTTAGTTATAGGCTGAAATTGCCTGACAATTGGAAGATTCATAATGTTTTCCATGTAAGTCTTCTTAGACCTTATGTGGGTGATGTGCCAGAAGATATGCCAGCTGAGGAACAGCCCGAAGTTGAGGAACTTGATGAAATTCTTGTTCCAGAACAGGTATTGGCACACAAGGAAAGAAAAGTGAAAGGCAAAGTTGCTAGAAGGTATTTGGTTAAGTTCAAGAACTATCCAGCTATAGATGCTAAGTGGATGGATGAAGGTGAACTTGCAGAGTCACCTAATGTGTTGGAACTTTACCTTGAAGCATTTCCTTGCAACCTACCTTGACCCCTTGTATCTCTAAGCTGAAATAGATTGTCAAAGTGACAATTGCTTAAGAAAGAAATTATGTACAGAAACAGATTTTGTACAGGTTAACACTTATTGTGTCCATATGGTTTTCTCAGTGCTAAAGAAGTAAGTATTACTTGCAAGAATACAGTTTTACTTCTATTGAATTGAATACATGTTGTAACAATGGTTACTCGATCGGGCATGTATTCTGTGAATTGACTCAGTGGGGATATTAATTTGATGTACCGGCCACTAGATCTCTAGTTAGGGTGATGTGGAGTCATCAAATGAGAATCTGCCACTATGGGGATATCATTGTGGTGTACTAGCCACTATATCTGGAAACAGTGATGTGGAGTCACATGATGATAGTTTGCCATGTTTCACAGTTAGAACATACATGTGTTAACAGTGTGTTCAGTTCACAATGTTGACTAATAGCATGTATGTGTTGTACATGTGCTGCCAAGTGTAAGTTCACTGGGTTAGCTAGAAGCATGTATGACATTCATGCAAACGAGGACGTTTGCGATTTCGAGAGGGAGGTATGTCACAAGACTGTGACAACTATTACCTTTTTGTTGATTTCTTTATTACATATTTTATTTGGTTTTTCTTTTTGGAAGGATCCCTCTTGAAATCTAAATGCTTGAGTTGCATGGCCAGTATGTGGAACGGACAGGAATGTCTAGCGAGTCATGACTAGACAGTTAAGGTCCAGTACAAGTCTGGAAGAGACTGATGGCACTGTAGATTGACAAGCCTGGAAGAGACTCGTGAAAGTGTATATGGACAAGTGTGTTGAAGAACTAGCCTGGAAGAGACTAGTTCAAAGTGAAGATGGACAAATCTGCAAGAGATTAGTCCATGTGGGGTCATCAGTGGAAATTCACTTTCAAGTTGAGCTACATTGCAAATCTGGATGTAGCCACAGTCTGCAAAGATGGTTAGAAGACTAGTGGGATGCATTGGAAGCAACTCCTAAAATTTAGGGAGTTACTATTTTTGGACCTCTGAATCTGTTTGCGTCATTATCTTCGTTTTTGCACGAGGATTAATCTTCTGGTCTGTGCCGAGGTCAAATTTCTCACCGAAGATGGAGAATTTTAGACCGGAAGGCTGGAATGGGAAATATCCTACAGTGCTGCCATTTGGCACACATGTGTGCACTTACCTCTTCAAAAGAGGGCTGGCGTGCAGTTTTTATGCTGCAGAATCAAGGGCCTTTCTTTTGATTCAGGTACAACTGTGTGGAATATACTTATTTTGCATGAGGCAAGAGCCTCCTTTCTCCAGGAACAGGAGCAGTTGTATGCTGTCCCAGCAGGGACAGGTGAGGGTGGTAACCTCACCAAGCAAGTGCCTGAAACAGCACTAAACCAGAACTGATTCTGGACTGTTCAGAGGGTATTTCAGAGCCCAATTGATGTCAGAATCAAGGGGCACTTGGCACTGATGATGCAGGGCAGTACAGAGATCAATATGAGCTGAAAACAGGTTTCAGAACAGGTCTGAACCAGTATTTACTGTGGGCTGAACAGTACAGGGAACAATATGAGTTGAAAATAGGTCTCAGAACAGGTCTGAACCAGTAATTACAGCAGTCTGAAATGGTCAAATCTGCACTCCAACCAGAAGATTCAGACTTGGGCAGAGTTTCCCCTCCTGGTCGGCTTATTTTGGGTCAGTAATTGTACTGTTATGCTGCCAAATTTCACCCAGAATAGGTGAATGACAGCCCATTGTAATTTCTCTCTTTCTAAAAATAAAGAAATACCGCAAGGGGCGCCTAACTTAGGGGCCAACAGGGTGTTTGTGTTGCAACAGGAGCATTCTAGCTTCCTGTATTTCTTCTTGATTCTGGGTCTTTAAGTTCAGGTAAAGTGGGCGACTGTTAATTGGGTGAAAGCATTCATGTATTTTGGTTGTACACTACCGCCCTTCCCAGTGAACAGGCCGGTTTCAGTTGGAGTACTCCTTGCTTCTATATTCCAGGAAATAAGGCCACACATAATGGTTGAAGTTATCAACGATCAACATCAAATGCTTGGCCTTTTCAATGGAGGCCGTGCCCATAAGACCACATAGGTTGGGTTGGACCAAATCTAGTGGTGTAGAAGCCCTACAAGTGGCAACTTGTGGATGGGGTTGTCTACTTGCTTGCCCCTCAAGCAGCTAGGGCAAAGAGAGAGAATGGGAGGGAAATTGAGAAGTCTCTCCACCATCTTCTTATGAGAAGCCTACTTGATAGCATCAAATTTGAGGCGTCGATATCATGCATGCTAAATTAGTCATGGCTCATGGGAAGTTCTTGTAGTTGTGACAGACCTTTATGAGACTTCAAGTCATAACGTGTCATGAGGCATAGAATAGAAATGGCACAGCACAAAGGTACACAAGATATATCAATAAGGAATCCTTTGTACTCATAATATAAAATGATATAACATTGAGACACATCTCATGATTACACCCTTGTGACGTTGCACATTTATGGGTTCATCATTGAGCCTTTGAAATCACATGTAGAAGCACGGCCCAAGTAGAGCTTGAGTGACTACTACTCTTTGTATAGGTGTTTTTGGCAACAATGCCATGGTATGCCTACAAAGCCCTTAACTCATCCCCCCTTAATGGATTACTGTCCTCCACAATCTAAGGGTGGTTTTCTTGATTCATTTTGGGATCTTAATATAGCTCATTTTGTCAAGTTGGTTAGTAATTGCCTGAGTAGGACTTGACTCATTAGTGGGGTCTTGACACAGCCTTTTCTATCAAGTTGGTCAGTATTTACCCGATTAGGACTTGACTCATTAGTGGGGTCTTGACATAGCCTTTTCTATCAAGTTGGTCAGTGTTTGCAACACTACAACTTGGGGGTCTTAACACAGCTTTTTCTATCAAGTTGGCAAGGGTCTACCTAGTATCATTTAGACTCAGTTTTTAAATTCTTTTTTATTCCAATCCACCCTCTACTCAATTACATTTGAGGAGTGGAGGCTTTAGTCCTAACTTTATTTGGCTGTGTGTATGGCTTTGTATGCCAAGCTTCATAGACACAATCCCAAGTTATGTTGCTGTTGGGGTCAGGATGTGGTGGCTCGGTTGGTGCCATGTTATGCCATGCCTTAAGGGAGACAATCCATTGGGTTGCTCCTTCTGCCACTCCTTTATTTCTTCTTGCCTTTGCCTTGGGCCTCGGGGACTTGGGTCAGTTGGTTCGTTTGCCAAGACGCTTTGCCCTCATCTCCAAGTCAAGTACTTGGGTTGTTCTCCTTGGCCTCTTTGTTGGATCTTTCTTGCTTGCCTTGAACTTAGACAAACAGGTTGGTTTAGCTTGTCTTTTTGCATGGAAGATGCGGTCTTGGTGCATGGCACCCCTTTGGCTCTTCTTAGCCTTATTGTTGGGTTTTACTCATGTCTACGCTCACACAGGAGTATTGTTGATCCGCACGTAGGACACTTGGGCACTTTTTACTCTCCGTGAGAGAGGTTTTTTTTCCCAGTCACATTATTCTTTATTTGTGTATTTATGCTACATAGCTTGGTCACTTATTGCACATAACACACATCTGTGTGTGACCGCACCTTAAGCCACTTACACAATCCTAAAGTTTAAGGGTTGTACTTTGTACTTTGAGTTACACACTTTGCTATCAATCAAGTGTTGAGCAATGACGGCGCCTCCCCCCCCAAACAACAACAACGCACACACACTGTCTCTCCATTGTCTGCATGCTCTTCCAAGCTGAGTTGAGCTGAGCTGCTTGGTGCCATCTCCACCAACAAGAAGTTACACAATTTGCCTTCAATCAAGTGTCAAGCAATGGCCACTCTCTCTCTCTCTCTCTCTCTCTCTCTGTCATGGGGACGCGAAATTTTGAGATGCTTTAATCTTGCTAGTAACATTTGATTAAGTTACTAATCAAATGTGCAAGGTTGTTTAGCACATGTGATGCACATGGCAGTTATTTCATGGGAACGGGCCAAGGACCCCAAGGATGCAGTGGGTGTTAAAGGCAAAAGTTGTGTTAAGTTATTCCAACTGGGTTTTGGTGGTCAATTGGTGTTGGGTTGGACCCTAAGACAATTGTTTGGCCATTAAGTGTCAGTGGTGACACTAGGGACTAGCATTAATTAATTAATTAATACTAGTTTAAGGGTCAACAGAGGTTGGGAACCACTATAAGTTGCAAATGGCCTAGCCAATTTCATTATAGATGGGCATGTTTAATTTTGGGCAGGGGCAAAAGGGCTGAAATTAATTTTCAGAATTAATTAATTCTGAAAAATTCATTTAATGGCTGAAAATGCATTAGGAAGGTTGCCACTTGGCAAAACTTTCCCATGCAACTAGGGAGAAGGCTGTTGGAGGGTGGTGGAAGCTGAATGGCAGCCATTCGGAGCTTGGTGGAGGCAGAGGAGGTGATCAGATTTGGCTTTGAGAGGTGACGACAACAGATCGCGCGCCGCGATAGGACAGGGGGCAGCGGGTTTTCTCTTCCACCTCAAGAGAGGCGGTGGTAGGAGAGGAGGGCTCGCTAGCTGAGTTGGTGTTTTACCCCCACCGTCGGGTTCCGTCCCTACTTGGAGCCGTCGGGTCCCATACTTACCTGGTGCGCCAATTTGGAGCTGGCACGTTACCAGTCGGCAACGGTGCTCATCAATTGTGCAGCTGTCCACGTCAAATCGAAGCAGTAGCACTAGGCTAATGTGGGCGTTGCTAGTAGGGACGGTGGACGGTAGGATTCGAACCTGCGTGGGCGTCGCCACCAGTAAAGGCGGACGGTGTAAGACGTGTCGTGCGAAATCCCGCCTTAAAGTGACAATAGTGGTCACAACTAGTTCATACGTGACTTGGCGGGGGGGAGGGGTGTTTAATCCCATCTTCATCCTGTGTTTCTGGCCGACAAATCTTATTCCCATGCGATCGGCACAATCTGGAGGAAAGCCGAACTGTTCCTCACATCTTTTGTTATCACTAAATTGTTAAAAGCCAGATGGGCCGAACTTCTCCAAGAGTTTGACTATGAAATAAGGTATAGAAAGGGAAAGTACAATATAGTGGCTAATGCACTCAGCAGAATGCCCATCATAAATGAATTGAGTTTTACTCAGTTCACTTCTGATTTACTTGTATCCTTAAAAGGAAAATGCCAGGTTGATCCGGCATATTCCAACATATGGGAAGCAATAAAAAATGGGGATCCAAATGGAAGAGCCTCCATTGAGGAAGAAACATCTCAGGATGTTCAACAAGGAAATGGAGCATCAGGGGTTCCTCAAATCGGGTTCAAGTGGAAGAACTTTACCATTTATAATGGTTATTTACTCTACAAGGGTAGGGTATGTGTCCCGAAAAATGAAGAACTAAGGCGTCAGATACTCTTTGAGTGTCATGATACCCCTAGTGCGGGACATCCAGGAGTTAATAAGACTTATAGTCTTATTAAAAGGTAGTTCTATTGGCTTGGAATGAATAAGGACATCCTTGACTATGTGGTCAAATGTAATAAATGCCAAGTTAATAAAGCTGAAAGATTGAAAATGGAAGGACTTCTCCATCCATTAGAGATTCCTTTGGGAAAATGGGAGAGTATCTCCATGGACTTTATTGTCGCGTTACCCAAAACACAGAGGGGGCATGACTTTGTGTGGGTGATTGTGGATAGGTTAACCAAAATGGCTAGGTTTATTCCAACTTCAACTGATGTTAAAACACCAGAATTGACTAGATTGTCCATGTAAATTACGTGAACGAACCCTGTTCTCTAAAAGGCTTAATTAAAGAAGCTGATTTTAAATGTCATACATAAATGTGATAGGACCTAATTAGATAACTAAAGAACGCTATTAAGGGAAGCAAGTGGTGGGCGAAACCCCGGCGGATTTGTCCTATGGCAGGGTGGTCCCAGAGAACTGGGAGGCTTCTCACAAGGTTTTACCGACGACCCTTGGAAATTGTTAGGATAGGACCTCGATTCATGCCATTTTAGGGGACCGGAATGGGACTATGCCCTATGGGCAGAGAGGTTGAGCAGCGCATCCCTGTCTTTTTCCATTCTCTTTGAACCAAGTGTGGTATGGGTCAGCTTCAGCTTGGGTATCTCTGCGTAAAGTAGGATGTGTAGGACCCGACGCTAGAATGCTGTCACGAGACCTTGGCCACTATGAGCCCAGATTTCAGGTTGATCCTAGTGGGTTCGCGGTTGTAAACCTTCCGTTGTAAGGCGGACTTGAGAAACCCCGGGCGGACAAAACCCGCAACATTCCATGGGATGCAATGGTTGGACAAGGACCGCATATGGAAATGTATGGCACAAATCCCTATGGTATGCAGCAACCAATGCATGGAGTGCTAGGCCCAATGTATTCGGCTATGATTGAAAATATGCAAGACCCTATGTATGGTGGCATTGGCTTGATGCCTGGGGCACAAAGTAGCATGTTTGGTACTGTATCTGCACCCCCGAATGCTTATGGGGCTCAAGGAATGAATGTTGGTCATGCAAATGCTCCGTTTGGCGTTGGTTTTGATGTAAATTCAGCAAATGCACCCTTTTTGCAACAGCCAGTGTATGACAACTTGACACCCAAAGGGGCAGCAAAAGACTATGATGAGGGTGGAAAAGGAGTGAAGTTTGAGTCCTTCAGCAGTGTACAAGATAGGTTGAAAGCTTTGACTTTCATTCAGTAGTTTGATGCAGCCTATTAAGGGGGGAACTTCACGGAGTCCTCAAAGATTCGAAAGGCAGCCACTTTCTTGAAAGGGAATGCATTATAGTGGTGGTCCACTCTTTTGATGCAAGGTAGAGCACCGTCAACATGGAATATTTGCATCGAATTGGTTGACAAGTACCTTTGAGGTGGACATCATGATAGCTTGGAATAAGCTGGATGCCAAGGAATGTAAGAATTTGGAGCAATATAATAAGAAGTTTTGGGATGTATTGCTATCTATTACTTCTTATTGCCCCGTACCCCTTCATGAGCAAGTTGAAAAATATGTTTGTGGGCTGCCCAAAGGAATCAGGGATTTCTGTATTAAATCCACCGTGTCTAGCATGTCTTAGTTTATAGAGACTGCTGCTACAGCCGATGCTTTGCTGCGCGGGAAGGATTCGGGCTTCCTAGAGAGTGGGGAGAAGCCGAATAAAAAGTTGTTTAAGGCTGAGAAAAGGGGCAGATTTGAAAATCCGCTTGAAAAGAGGCCAAAAGAACAAAGAAAGATCTTGAAAACTTTGGCACAACGTAAGGAATTGATGGCTGCAAATAAATGTTTTATTTGTGAACTAGAGGGTCACATTGCGAGGGATTGTCCCAATAGGCAACAAGCTGGAAAATTAGAAAATTAGGGAGATTCTAAAGGAAAGAAGCCTAAAACATCAATGGGTTTGGTGCTTGATGTTGTTAGTGATCAGCCCAATGATGATGCTACTGAGTGGTGTAGAGCATGGGGCAAAATTAGGGATCAACATGTATTGATTTTCTTTGATAATGGTGTATGAGCCAACCTGCAAGAGAGAGGGAGGGGAGGTTGTTGGTCTGATTTGCAGCCATTGGAGGACCTTCTGAGACTGCCAAGGTGCAGGAGAAGACCAATCAACAGCAGGAGACAGCATCTACAGGCTATTGAGACAGGGCAACAGTAGTAAATGACTGATTTTTTTCAGTTCTTTGTATCTACAAGCTGTTGTGTTAGGGCAGCAACTGCATTTGATCAATTTTCAGTCATTTACTGCTGTTGTCCTGTCTCAACAGCTTGTAGATGCTGTCTCCTATTGTTGATTGGTCTTCTCCTGCCCTTGGCAGCCTCAGAAGATTCTCCTATGGCTGCAAATCAGACTGGTAGCCTCCTCTTTCTCTCTCTTGTAGGCTGAATTTATATAAATGCTTCCAGCCTCTAAAGACGTTTTTCAGTCTTGTATGGGCATTTTTGACAAGTGGCAGCATTTTCAAATGGTTTTTTCAGCATTTTCATAATTAAATATTGAAAATTAATCTAATAATTATTTCGGTGTCCTGAAAAATAATCTGGTTGGCTAATAATTAAATTGGCTAGGCAACTTCCATTCCCAAGTGTCTTTGGGTCATCTTTGACCATCTGATTGGTGTTAGCTACCATTAAACGCCACTTCTTTAGTGTCACCAACTGACACTTATGACCAAATGGACGACCTAGGCCAGCAACTGGCACCAGGTACCACCAAGTATCTGTGTGACATAACTTATAGTAACTTTTGCCTTTGACATCCCATGATTTCTTTGGGTCGCGGACTCGTAAATTTACTTTAACCCCAATTGCATCTCACATGTGCAACATTTACTTAATCATGTGATCAAAAATCAATCCATATGTTAATTAAGGTTTCAAAAATACATGTCCTCATGACACATGGTATCAAGAAGAGTTTACTATCTATTGGTCAGCTTGACTTACATGGTTACACTACATTGTTTGGTGGTGGTTTGTGGAAATTGAAAAAGGGTTATATGTTGATTGCAAAAGGAACCAAGAAGGGCACTTTGTATTGTTTGCACTGTAAAGCTTTGAATGACAAGTTTCTTGCAGTTGCCGAAATTGGTTGTCATTTGGAGTTGTGGCATAAGAGATTAGGCTATATGAGCTAGAAAGGACTTGATGTCCTTACCTCTTTGAAGAGGGTTGATGGAAAAGGCCCTAAACTCGACTTTTGTAATGACTGTCAATTTGAAAAGCAAATGAAAAATTCCTTTTACTCTGGTGTCTCTCGTAAGTCCAATGTCTTGGACTTAGTGCATTCTGATGTATGTAGTATGCCCGTGAAATCATTGGATGGTATTGCATATTTTCTCTCTTTTATTGATGATTGTTCTAGGAAGATTTGGATTTATTTGTTGAAAAAGAAAAGTGAAGTGTTTGCTATTTTTAAAACTTTTCATACATTTGTGACCACTTAAATAGGTAGAAAGATGAAATGCTTGAGAATTGATAATGGGGGTGGCTGAAAGATACAATAGGACTTTATGTGAAAGAGTGCGGTGCATGCTGTCCGCTGCTAATCTCCCTCGTGAATTTTGGGGAGAGGCACTTAAAACCGCTGTTCACATTTGCAACCGCTCTCCAAACAAGTCCTTAAATAATGGCATACTTGAGGAGGTTTGGTTTGGCAAATCGGCCTTTGTAAACCCATTTGTTTGGAAGAGGTTTTCTTCCTTTGGGCAAAGACACAAGATCCCAAGTATCGTTAGCGTACAGAGATTTAATCTCTTCCTACCTAGCTAGCTTCCACTTACTGCTGAATTTGCACGACTTGGCCTCTTTATATGTAAGAGGCTCACCCTCATCTGTAAGTATCACATAGTACAAAGAGGGATTAGACCTATGTGGCTGCCTTCTTAAGCTTGTAGACCTGCGTGCCCAATGATCTACATTTTCAAGAATTGGGTCTACATATGGAGGTATGTTATTTTCAGCATTTATTGGCTGTTGTAAGCCATTTTCAACATGTTGTTCATGCTGTACAGAACCTTCATTTTCATTATCAGCACCTACATTTCCATAATCAGCAAGTCTATCTTGTTGTCCATGACCTCCTTGTGCTTCTATTTACTGTCCATCATCATCTCGCTCAAAAATAATTGGCTGGTCATCAGTTTCAGCCTATGGTACAACACCATAAGGCTCATCATCTGAAGTAATAGGTGGCTGCAAATTCTAAAATTTGACATTTTTCATGTCTTCATCAAAGGCTAAAGTTCTTTTTAGCAACTTTGTCTCATTAAACACAACATTACGGCCGCGAACAATTTTCTTGGACTAAGGTAACCACACTCTATAGCCAAATTCACCCTCATCACCATAGCCCATAAAATGCCTTTGGTGGATTTTGGGTCAAGTTTGTTCCTCAGCTCATCTCTAACATGCACAAAAGCATCACAACCGAATCTATATGAAACAGTGCGAGGGCTTTGTAGTTCCTGGAAAAGAGCAGTTGGTGTGTAAACTAAAATGAAGTTTGTATGGGCTGAAGCAAGCAAAAGTTTGACACTTTAATGCTCTCTCATGGGTTTACACGCAGCCATGCAGATCATTGTTTGTACATGAAAAAAGATACAGATGGCAGCCCCATCATACTTGTTTTGTATGTGGATGATATGTTGTTAGCTGGGAAAAAAAAGACTAGCGTGGATGCTCTCAAAGATCAGCTGAAATCAGCTTTCTCCATGAAAGATTTAGGGAATGCATAGCATATATTGGGCATGAGGATTCACAGGGATAGAACATAGAAATTGTTGTTCTTATCTCAAGAAAAGTACATTGAAAAGATACTAAACGGATTTAACATGGTTGAAGCTAAGCCTTTTGCGGTGCCCTTACCTCCATACCTTAAGCTTAATAAAGCCAACAACCCAAAAGATGACGTGGAAGCCAATGCTATGAAGGGAGTCCCTTATGCATCGGCTTGTGGCTCTCTTATGCATGCTATGGTTGCTACTCGTTCAGACATTGCTCATGCAATGGGAGTTGTCAGCAGGTTTATGTCAAATCCTGGCAAACCACATTGGGAAGTTGTCAAGTGTATTCTTCGATACCTAAAGGGTACACAAAGAAAGTGTATTTGCTATGGGCAGGGTGTGATGCAGACATGGCAGGTGACTTGGACACTCGCAGGTCCACTAGCGGGTATGTCTTTACAGTTGGTGGTAGGGCCATTTCTTGGTGTTCCAGGTTGCAGAACATTGTAGCATTGAGTACTACTGAAGCTGAATACATATCAGCTATTGAAGCTTCTAAGGAAGCTATATGGTTGAGCAGACTTGTAGAGAATCTCGGCATACTCTAGTGTTGGGATGTGATAGCTAGAGTGCTATGTATCTGGCTAAGAATGCCATGTATCATTCACGCACAAAGCATATAGATGTGTGATATCACTTTATCAAACAGATTCTTGAAGGTGGTCTAATCACATTGATCAAGATCAAAACAAAGGACAACCTTGCAGATGTTCTCACTAAAAGTCTAATCAAGGCTCAACATGAGCATTGCATACGACTAGTGGGAGTTGGTTAGAGGTTCACTTCGGACCTTTAAGTGGGAGGTTGTTGGGGTGTAAAGGCGCTTTTATTCAGTATTTAATTGTACATGTGAATGCACCCTTATGTGCCCTAAGTATAAATACATTTTATTCTTTGTGTACCAACACATTGTTGGTACACCCAAATTGTATCGTACTCTCTCTCTCTGTCACTCTCACTCACCTGCTCACTCCTTGAGCTGCAACACACTCGCAACACAATGAACAACATAGTGAAATTTGAGTTTTTAGTAGCAGTGTGGTTTCCTCTTTGGCTGGAAAATTTGTGTCCTCGTGTTGGCAGTGATACCATGTAACAATGCACAACGGAAGAGAATCACGAACATGGAGAGAAAAGGAGAGGAGAAGAGAAAGCAGGAGGAGAAGAATGATCTGCAATGAACAAAGAAGAAAGTTGAGTACAATGAGGATTAATCAGTCCTTGCATGCAGCCCAAGGCATTGGTGAGGGCACTAGATCAGGCTGAATAATGATGATAGGACATGTGATACATTGACAGAGACAGTTATAGAGATGGAGATGGAGAGTGTGCAGCTGGCTGTCCATAATGGAGATGGAGAAGACTCTAGCCACTTGATGGAGCACCTGCCAGATAGAGAATGACGTGATTTGCCCATTGATTGGCATTGCTATAGACAGCAAGATATTGACAAAACTGGCCGACTATTGCAGCTGGCTGCATTAAATGCAATCCGACTGCATTTAGTGCAGCTGAAAAAATGCTGATGTGGCACTTGGGCTGTTTGGGAGAAATCGCAAGAACTCTAGGGGCTGAAAATCATCCGGCAAGGCAGCACAACTGACAACACTGAAATGCACACAAATTGAGAAGAGAACACAATCACAGCTCCAAATGCCCGTGTCAGGCTCTCGGCTCACAACCGGGAGTTTACAGATTGACAAAATAAAGGCAGGCTAATAGTTTCTCTTTGCTAGTGACAAGAAAGTGGAAGAGCCCACCTCTTGAGTATCAGGTAATACTCTAGATGTTGCCTCTGCTACACTTGTTTGAGTGCTTTCATTGATTGCCTATATCCAAAGCCTCCGGGATAAAGATGCAATACCTTAAGTGAATATGCTAAGTCTACTTCCTTTCATCCATTTTGTATCCATTGGTGAATAATTTTTGAACTTCATTGGATAAGGCAGAAGGAATAATTTGGAACTTCATAGGATAAGATAGAAAGCTTCGCATAGTCATCTCCTACCTATGAGCCTCATTCTGAGTCAGATGGGGATATTACGAACTCTGACATTCGGTCTATCATGTGTTTTGACAAAGGAGGCAGGTCTTTCTAGAGCGCTCATTTCTTTTCGAGTTGGTTTTAGGTGTGTTCACACTGGTTGGTTAGTTCCTGGCTTTTGCATTTCTTTTTTAGTGCATTTGGATTGTGTTTACTGGTAAGGATGGGGGACTTCATCATTTATTGGCAATCAGCATATTTTTGATTATTTTATTCAGTTAGCCAGCATTCATGTCTCCTGTAGGAGCAGGTTGGCCAGATTGAGCTGTTTTTGGCTATTTATATCCAGCCCCCACAGTTGGCTGGTCATTCTGTCTTGCTGTCTTGCAGGTTTTCAGTGTGCTCTTGACATCTAGGTCATTCCTTTGTCTTCCGATGCTACCATCCGTCATCAGCCTCATTAGCCTGATTTGGTGCCCTCATTGATGGCTTGGGTTGTGTGCAGGGACTGATCAATCTTCATTGTATTCAGCTTTCTTTTAGAGTTCCATTCTCTTCTTTCATTGCAGTTTTTCTCTTCCCTTCTCTTTCTCTCTCTTTGTGTTTGTGTTTCCTCTTCCGTTGCGCACTCCCATGGTTGTCCCTTGAACGGATTGTAGAAATGCAGCAGGAGTTTCTGGTGATGTCAGAATGATGGGGGCAGTTGAGTCATGAGTGACAGCTTGGAGTGGTGAATGTGCAGGTGTGGCTGAGTGCTGATCGTCACAGTTGATTGAAACAGAAATAGAAGGCTTGACGCCAGCAGGGTGGCCTGCCAAGATGTTAAATGCATAGATTGCAGCAGGTGTCGAAGACATCTAAGCAGCAAACTCAGCGTTGTAGACATTAGGTGATATCTGGAGGATGGTCGCTAGGTGCTGGATGGTCTGAATCAGTTGCAAACACAGGGTATCTGATGAAGGCAGACTGCTGAGTGACATGCACAGCTGGCGGCATCTAAAACACAGCTGAAAAGTGGTGGTGGTAATAATAATAATAATAATAATAATAATAATAATAAGCAGCATTTTTCGGGCTGGTTTATAGAGACTTAATTATGGGTTAATGAAAACCCTAAATTTAGTGATTTAGCACCACCTACAAATGAAACTCTTTGGATTGAAAGTGGGTGGATGTTGAGAAGCAAGTGGTTGCTCCTCACTTTACTGTGATGTAGATTGTTGTCGTGACTGTAGATAATCCTCAGTCCAACATGGTGGGCTTGTTTGGTATTTGCCTCCTTTCCACAAATCTCAAGTTGACCTCCTGAACCAGCCTTTACAAAAACAATACAAACAGATCCAATAACATAAATAAAAGAACAAGGGGAGTGAAACAAGCCTTCTTGCTTAGATAGGGTGGCGAATAACCCGATTAAGCACTAATTATAGCAAGCACTAAAATTCACATATATTGAAAATATAAATGTTACCACTTAATCGTAGACATTGGACACCTGGTTGGCCCCAAAACTAGTGCCCCTTCCAATATTTCTTTAACGTGTGTTGCTAAAGGTTGAAGCATGGTTTTTTTATATGCGTATGTTTGAGCAAGCAAATGTTTGAAAAAATTGGAGTATGTTATTCATAAGATACTGGTTCTATCGGTCCTAGTATGTTTCAGATCACATACTTTGCAAATGTATGAAAAGTATGAAAGTATGTTATCCATAACAATATCTTGTCAACTTTTTTCAAAAACAGTCCAAAGTGCACAGAATCAAACTGTTTCAGGTTAATTTTTCCTTTGTCCTTTGAATCTGATGTCTACAAATGTATTTGAGAATCAGTATTGTTTTGTCAAGTTTTCACATTGTAACGTGTGCTTCAAAATGTGTATATATCATGGGAAAATGTGGTTAATTGAATGTATACTAGTAGAAAAGTGTGTTAAATGTTCATGTATGGTTCAAATTTTATGAAGTTCTCACATTGTAATGTTTGTCTTACAATGTGTATGTGTCATGGGAAAATGTGGTGAATTAAATGTATACTAGTAGATAAGTATGCTAAATTGTCAGGTCATGTATGGTTCAAATAGTATAGGTGAAACATGCTTTTTTCATACTTTCATACCCTTATGTGTATGCATATGAAAAATGCATGAAAAAACTATGGGTTGATGTACACTGAGATCCAACTTGATCTCCTTCAATCTTCAATACATCTTGCTGTTCATAGTAACCGGCAAGCCTTCAAACCAATTTTCCCCTTGGTTTGGTTGGGGGTTGCCTCGGTCATAGTCACTTAAGTTTTGTGTAGGGTGAGAGATGTCTGACTGCTCATATGCACACAACACGTTGTACATATTTTGCCTTTTGTATTCAACATTCATTCTCTGCAGTCTTGAGCATTCTCCTCTCTCTGTCTCTTCCCCTCCCCACCCCCCCTGCTGCTGGCATGTTCATTGTTTTCTTTCAGTCCAGTCATATGCTTCCACATTGCATCACTCTGAAAAATCCATATACCAAGGCTCAAGAGAGTCTACAAAGGCATGGGATGTGGGCAACCAGCAGAGTGCTACAGTCTTCCTCTCTCCAACAGGAAGTGGAGTGTGCATGTATGACTGAATAATAAGTTGAGAAGAGAAGCCTATAAATAGGCCAAATTAATACAAATAAATGATCAGGTGGGCTGCATAAAATGCTCCAGAAATCAGGTTGGCCAGCATTGAATGGACTTGACTCTCAGGTGAGAAATGCCTTCTGCCTGTGAGCTCTACAATCAGGATACGTACAATGCTAACATCCAGTGGTTTTCCTCTACTGGAATTTCAGAAAGTGCATATCAAATGTTAAGCTAGTTACAGAACCCTAGCGGATCAGATTAGAATAACAGTTCAAGCAGTCATTCGGAGTACTGCACTTGAGGATAATTTGTAGTCTTTAGAGAGAGAGAGAGAGAGAGAGAGAGAGAGAGAGAGAGAGAGAGAGAGAGAGAGAGAGAGAGAGAGAGAGAGAGAGAGAGAGAGCGAGCTGCCATCCTTCCTATTTGGGTTATCAAGCATTTTAGGCATTTTACTGGCTGACCTAATTTATGCATCATTAACGATTGGGAGAGTCTGCTGTCCATGCATGGGGTTCCATAATGTGCATGTTTGAGGTGCTTAATGGGATTGTGACCCTGCCCACATGTGCAGATGATTACAGGAGATCACCATACTGCTATACATCCAGCTTTAGTCATTTTATTCCAATGGGCATATAACTTGGCTGTGTTAATTGACAGCATGCCTCTGCATATGAGGAATAGTCCATAGATTCATATTTATTTGCTTGGATCAAGACACTCTGTAATTTTATTGTTATTATGTGTTGTTAATGGGATAAGTAGCTAAACCGTACAATGCATGGTTCTGTGGCATCTATGATGCTCTTGTAAATTGTAGTGTTCCTTCCCATGGGCTTGTGATGTGATGTGCTAGCTTTTTAAAAGATCACCTTTTTCCTTTCAAGCTAACAAATTTGAAATTTTGTAGGTTTCTGCAGCAATGGCTCAAGTTGTGCAAACTCAAACAGCTCCCAACATGGCTGCCTCAGTTCCTAGTCCTAGCCAGTATACCCCAACTTCGTTGTATGTTGGAGACCTTGATCAAGAAGTCTCTGAATCAGAGCTTTATGAGATTTTTAATCAAATAGGACAGGTGGTCTCCATTCGTATTTGCCGTGATTTGATGACAAAGAAATCGTTAGGCTATGCATATGTGAACTATGGTACTCACCAGGAAGGTACTATATTATTGAAGACTTTGTTTATTCTTGTTGCGGCAACTTGGTTTCTTGGTTGTCAATGTGTTTTTCAATCTGTTATTTTTATGGCTTCAGCCTTTTTAGGGAAGAATAGGCATATGAAACAGGTGATGTAGTTCATAAAGTGTGGGTTAATTAGAAATCTCAGGATGGATGGTATGCACTTGCAGCTTCACAAGCCCTGGAATTGTTGAATTTTACTCTTGTGAAGGGTAAGGCCATTCGTATAATGTACTCTCATCGTGATCCTAGTGTTCGCAAGAGTGGGGCTGCCAACATTTTTATCAAGGTAAGAGTTTTCTGGGGGTATTTGATTATTGTGTTGACATTGACTGATCCATTAATAAGTGCTTCATGTTTTCAGAATCTGGACAAAAGTATTGACAGCAAGTCATTGTATGATACATTTATTGCTTTTGGCCCTATTCTCTCATGTCGAGTCGTCACGGATGAAGCAGGAAATTCCAAGGGCTATGGATTTGTCCAGTTTGAGAAGGAAGAGGCTGCTCAAATTGCCATAGAGAAAGTAAATGGCATGCTCTTACATGACAAGCAAGTTTTTGTTGCGCCTTTTGTCAGGAAGCAAGAGAGAGACCTGGCAAATGCTGGAACTAAGTTCAACAACGTGTATGTCAAAAATCTTTCAGAAGCAACTTCAGATGAAGAATTTCGGAAGGCTTTTGAAGTATTTGGACCCATTAGTAGTGCTGTTGTAATGCGGGATGCAGATGGAAGATCAAAGTGTTTTGGGTTTGTTAACTTTGAAAATGCTGATGATGCTGCCAAAGCAGTTGAAAGCATGAATGGCAAAATAATCCATGATAAGGAATGGTATGTAGGCAGAGCCCAGAAAAAATCTGAGCGGGAAGCAGAGTTGAAAGCAAAGTTTGAGCAGACACGTAAAGAGAAAGAAGAAAAATTCCAGGGTATAAATCTGTACCTGAAAAACCTGGATGATATTATTGATGATGAGAAATTGAGGGATTTGTTCTTGGTGTATGGTACTGTCACTTCATGCAAGGTAAAGGTCTGCTGTACTAAATCTTCTATCACCGAGTTGTGTGCCTTGAGTGCATTAATCCTGTCACAAAAATCTGTTGTAGGTGATGAAATCTCCTAATGGTCAAAGCATGGGTTCTGGGTTTGTCACTTTCTCATTACCTGAAGAAGCCATGCGAGCGGTAAACACCCTATCTAAAGTCTTATGCTTGTGCCAGTTTTTGAGAAGTATATGGTTGAGTTCTGTTATATGCATCTTGTTGCATTGCAATGGGTGGGTAATCAATGCTTTCTGCCTGCAGTGTCTCAGTAAGGTTGGTGATTGCATATAATTGATAACTTGAAAACTTTGCCTTTAAACTTTGCAGGTTAATGACATGAATGGGAAGATGGTGGGAAGTAAACCGCTTTACGTTGCTGTGGCCCAAAGGAAGGAGGAGAGAAGAGCAATACTGCAGGTCAGATCTTCTCTTCCTTGTCTTAATTTCTGGGTTGTCTTGCAAACCATTGTATTTTCCATTTTGCTGGTTCATTGTATAATATCATTTGGCTAATGGTTGTGGTAGATCGTGACCTGGGCAATAAAGTGTTGTCTGTTTTCCTATATCAGGCTCAGTTTGCGCAGATGCGGAACATTGCTCCTAACCCCGGTTCCATACCAGTTAATCCACCACCCATCTACCATCCCGGTGCTCCTGGCATTGGCCAACAGCTGTTTTACGGGCAGCCAGCACCTGGTTTGATGCCTTCGCAGGTAGAATTAAGTATGAGTTTGGCAAGCAACATTGCTGGCTTCCTAAGTTTTTCAGTTAACCCTTTGCATTTCTAATTGTGTGGAGTGACTATCATGATGACTATACCATAGTGGGAATTTGAATCCATAATACAGGAGTGTAACCTGGAGTTAATCAGTGGGTCAACATAGTGCACACAGTCAAAGCTCATGTTATGGACTGACTGCTTTTTCTTTAACTTTGAATGATGTTTGTTGACTGTGGCTAGAATATTATAAAAGTGTGATACTCGATGTTTTCTTGTCAGTTTGAGATTGCCCCGTACAGTCTGGCTTCTTTGTAATGGTTCTGAAGTATGTTGGTAGAGGTTACATCTACTGTTCCTTTTCCAGAAGGTGCTTCTGTGCTGGCATTTTGGGTAGTCATATGTTTTAACTTCAATATCTGGGGTCCTAAGTTGTAGAAAACATTTGGACATAGATAAGTTTCCTATGGGGTAGAGATGTGGTTGTTTTTTTAAAAAAATTTAGCTGTTTTTTGTTACAGGCAAATGGATTTGGTTCTCATCCAAATGGGTTTGGTTACCAGCAGCCTTTGGTACCTGGAATGAGGCCTCAATCACATGGTGTGCCAAACTATTTTATGCCAGTTGTGCAAAGGCCCGGTCTTCAAGGTCAACGTGTGGGAAATAGGAGGGGAGCTGGTGGTCCTTTCCAGACTCAACAGCAACAGCCCCCACCACAACACGTACAATATGAAGTGCCTTAGCTGTGGTTAGTGTTCGTGTGCAATTTACTTCTGAGCTGTTTTCTAAGGTTTGTTTTCAGCAGGTGTTTCCCAGGAGTGGCAACCGCTCCATGCGATATTCCCAGTTCTCAAGAACCATGCCTGATGCACCTTTACAAGGGCTCAATTCCCTTGAAATGAGTGCTGGGAATACATCCAATGTAGGGCTTATGATGCCTGCACTTGCATCTGCACTTGCATCTGCTTCTCCAGAACAGCAGCGAGTGGTAACATTTTACTCTCGTCTCACCTATTACATTTTGTTTTCAGTGTTTTGCAGAATTATCTAGCATTGAGGGGTTTTTGAATGTCATACAGATGCTTGGTGAACAGTTGTATCCTCTTGTAGATCGATTAGAACATGATCATGCGGGCAAAGTCACTGGTATGCTCCTCGAAATGGATCAGACAGAAGTACTACATCTTATTGAGTCACCAGAGGCATTGAAGGCGAAGGTTGATGAAGCATTGGAGGTGTTGCGGATGGCCCAAGGTGGTAGTGCTGCAATTGATCAACTTGCGAGTCTCTCTCTTAATGAGCCACTTGCAAGTTAGGGTGCTCTGACCAGCACCTTGTCCATCTGAAAACATGATTTATGTTTATTGGCAAAAGCTTGAATTGGGGTGATTTTTTGATGATTTGTGATAAATGTTTTGAGCATTAAGGCTCACTTTTTGATGTTAAACAATCTAAACTTCAGGCTTTGGTAGTTTAAGTGTACTTTTGACAATTTGATATTTGTGTTCTAGTCTCTCTACTTTTTAAGCATTTTTGTGTTGGGCTGTTGCTAGTAAGGCTCTTGATCCTTGTGACTTTACAATTGTTTGTGATGCAAAATCATTGTTTTCATTTCACACATTCATCCCTTCTTACTTCTATAGCTCGTCATATCTGTTCCGTGCTCATTTAGTGTTCGCATATTGACAGATGTGTTATATTTTTAAATTTCAATTTATCGTAGCAATTTGTTGCTTCCTACTTAGATTTGATTTTGAATTGTGTTTGTTGTATTCTCCTTGGAAAACATGATAGTTACTTGGGTTCCAAATGTATCTATTTTTCTGGGTTTTTGTCTCATAGATCAACTTGTCCTCTTGTAGACATCAATGCAATTGCATGTGTAATGGGTGATTGTATGAGTTATGAAGTACAAAAGTACCGGGAGTCGCACGACTTTTTGGATGCCAGAAAGGGTTAGTGTAAAGAAGAAAACCTTGTCAGCTTCTAGGGGGCTAGAATATCCATGGTAAGAAGGCCAATGCTTGATTGCCAATAAGACTTAATCAAATGGTCAAAACGATTCTACATGGGAATAAAATAAATGCATTTCAAAGTCCCATTGTACTCAGCCCCAAAGCTCATATTTAAAATACAAGGCTACTAGTGCTTGTGGTTCCATCGGTCTTGCCAAATTTGGTTTGCCAAAACCCAATTGATGACTAATAGTTGCGATATGGAAGGAGTCATTGGTAATGTGCAATCTCTAGCTTCCTAGCTAGATGATCTTTTTGTTGTGTCTATTGTACTTGCAGTTATGATAGCCTCTCAGTTCCAAGTGTGTTTGTCTTTATCTCATAGATTGTCATGTTCTCTTGCATTATTACACCTTTTTTTTTTCCATAATAGGCAATTGTTAATCACAAAAAAGTGCACTATGTTGATTCTATTAGTTGTGAAGTATGTAGAGTATTAAGTCACATGATTATCGGGTGTTGGATAGGATGCTTATAGAGATAACATGCTAGGGAGTTGGATAATCCTTGGTAAGAAGATCCACATATTTGATGGTGTTGAAATGCCAATGAACGAGACTTCTCAAATGGCCAGTGATCTGGGAATTAATCAAAAGAATGTATTTGGAGTCCAATTTAGCCCACATGTTAAAAACCATAATATATGTGAGGCTACTAGTGCATGTGTTAGCTTGGAACTTTTTAACTTGGTTTTTCGAATGGGGTGCATGGGAATAAAAAGAGAAGACATTTTGGAGTTTAGTAATGCCCACAACCCAAAAGGTATAAAATATGTCAGTCCTCTAGTGCATGTGGCAGCTTGAACTTGTTAGCTTGGGTTTGTCAAAACCCAATCTCTTGGGTGCATGGTGCTCTTGAGATCCGAACACCAATTGTAGATAGTAGAAATTGTATGTATTGTATAATTAGGTAAAGTTAGAAATCTTTAGTGAGAGCTCTCATTAGTTGATATCCAAAAGAATTAGGTCTTATTGGTAACGGTTCATCTCGAGTTTCCTAGCTAGATGTTCTTTTGAGATGTGTTGGTTGTACTCAGCAAACACGAGTTTCTTGAATTCAAACGGATCTATTTTTATCTAATAGGTCTATTTGTCCTCTTGTCCACATTAATATAACTCCCTCCTTGCCTCCCTCCCTCCCTTGTCATTGTGCGTGATAGATAAGTGTAGTATGTAAAGTATGAGTTGTGATGTAAAAAAGTCACATGACTATTGGATGTTAGATAGGGTCATTAAAGACACGATACAATGCAAGAACCTAGACCATCCTTGCTAAGAGAGTCCGCATACTTGGTGGCTCTCAATTGCCAATGGAGGCTTTTCAAATGCCAATATGATTGTGCATAAAAAAAACATGGATGCAATCAGGATGGTCCACTTATGCCCCACAATCCAAAAAATGTAGAATGTGAGGCAACTGTTGCATGTGGGGTTACACAGATCTTGTCAATTTGGGTTTGCCAAAACCAAAATGTGGATGGATGATGTTGCCAAAAATCAAATTTTGAACTCGACACTGGAAACCATATCTATCTTGCTATTGGGCAAAGCCAGAAACCTATGGTGAGTGGTCTCCTTAGTTGTGATTTGAAAGACATGATCCATTGGCAATGTTGCATCTTGAGAGGGTAGCATCAAGTGGGGGGCCACTATCCATTATCATGGATTTCCACCAACCTCTGTTCTTGCATCAACCCAAGGAAATGACCATGGAAAATGATATATTTGATTTGCACATGCTCGGTGTAAGCTCAACTTCATCTTAATTTTTCAATTTCACAAAGGATTTCCAAGTTTGTGGAAAAAGGGTTGCTAAACAAGCAAAGTTTTTGAAATTGTTACCTAAAAATCATAATAGCATCTAGGGAGATGAAAAACTACTCTCATTGTGTGGAACAACTCCAAAGATTCTAGATATGATCCAATGCATCAACAGTAGGCCATGTCAAGTTTCTCCATCTTCTCTAACTTGAGGTGAGCTTTGTTGTTTTACATACCAAGAAATTATTTTGGAGCCAAAATTTTAGTTGACATGGATTGGCTTGCAATTGGTTAGTGTGTGGATGCCAAGAAAGCTCTTCTTAAGCAACACTCTCTAGGAATGAACAACAACTCAACAACAAGAAGGATTTTAGGCGTGCAGGTTCATCACCATTAGGTACATGCCACCATAAGGCTAGAATTTGAGTGTTGCCATGTGAATTGCCCCTATCTTCTAGGAAGAATTGGATGATGGTAACCCAAAAATACATGACATGTAATAAAGATCATTAAGGGTTTATCATGTGTGTTTCCACATCTTAAATGGCTTCTCAAGTTACTTTATGTGTATATATATGATCCAAGTGATGCTTGAGAATGTAGAGTTCGTTTTCCACAATAGTAATTCATACAAGTTAGTCTTGAACCAGGGCGGTAAGGGCAAGCAATAGAAAATAATGGGAAACATAATTGTCTAAGAAACCTTCAGGCACGCATGAAAAGGCCATGCATGTGATTTCTACTAGACATTTGTCCACACCGAGTTGAAAGCCAATCAATGACACTATCCACTACAAAAACAGAATATGTTGCAGCCACCATTGAGGGTTGCAAGGAGGCTCTCTAGTTTGATGGTCTAGTGGTAGACCTTCGTATTACTAATGTGGTCCATACACTACATTCAGATTCTATGAGTGCTATTGAATCGGCCAATAATTGGGTTTTCCATGCAAAGGCAAAGAATTCTAAGATGCGTTACCACTTTATTTGAGAGGTTGTCGAGGACAAGTCCATCGAGCTTGTAAAGATATCAACTAACCAAAATCTTGCAGATTTGCTTACTAAAAGTCTCTAAGCGAAGTGTTTTGCCTTCCTTAGGAAGCTGATGGGGGTTTGATGAGATGATCTCTTTCCTTATCCATTATACTTTATGCATAGTTATTCTTTGTCACTTTTTCCTTGTTCTCTTCTTACTAGGGATACATTTTCCTTTAAGTGGGAGGTTGTTGGGGGTAAAGGCACATGTGCCTAACCGCCCATGTATTCAAGGGAGACATTTGCTACTTGCATGGGCCACCTGATGTGGAGACACGATGTTGGGGGATTTTTCATCTATGACCAGAAGTCGTAGGGACTCATGTAAGAAGAGTTCAAGGTAGGGAGAGAAGCTTTCACTTATGAGAGATAAAGAGAAAGAAAAAGGGTTTCAAGATTTAGACACATAAGGAGACTTGTATACTTAAATCCGATCTATAGATGCCTCATAATGCATAAGTTTTTGCTTCTGAACCAAATATGGATCATATAATTGTATAAACATCAATTTTGAAAATTTATGCACAATGAAAATCCAACTATATTCATCTCTTCATGCATTGATTTGGATAATATACATAGCATCTATGGTTCAAAAACATGTTTAATCATTCGTAATAATAGTTCAATACATAACCAACCTATAAATAGAAAAACCTTGTACTTGACTTCTTTAGAACCCTTTCTTAATCCTCATATTAGGCTTTCATTCATGATAGTAAGGACCCATGGAAACGTTAGTTCAGTCCTCTAGATCACTTGATTCAAAATCAAACAAGTATATATATCAGTGATGAAAGTGTATAAAAATAGTGTTGTCCTATATTTTTTTGTATTAGGGTAGCAAACTTTTCTTATTTCAATCTCAACACCTCATTCTTTCAATGCATAACGACACTAGTTTAAAGAGGATTCAAAACAAACTACCTATGTTTGTTGTTTCAAGGCAACAAAGCATGTGTAATAGTAGTAAGAAATAGGATACCAATGCACTACTGTAAATCAGCTAGCAATTCCCTATTCTCAACCTCCGTAGATTAGTACTAATCATATTCAAAGAATCCATGAAGTATGCCCATCTTCAACCCAAAAGCAGATCTCCAAAACCTTTTGATTTTAGCCAAAAAGCACACGATCATGCTCTCACCAAAGAAGAGATATTTATGATAGCGAGTGCTGTAAGAGAGTGTTGAAATATCTTATTTCTAGCCACAAAGATCAGCCCAAAATTCTGTAGAGATTTGTTCTATTTTTTTCCAAAGTAGCCATATTCATAGCCTACAGTAATTAGCCCAAAGTATAACCAATATGACATGTAAATGGCAAACAAGAAGCAAGTAGCATGTAGTTTGAAAAAAATTGGTGTATCCTTGCTCTTTGTTCTTCTCTTGTTTTCCTTTCCTCATAATTTATAGCATACTCTTGTTTTCTTCTCTACTTCACTCCTAGTCCTAAACTCCACGAAGACATGTTTACACAGTGCCCTTTGGTCTTTTCACTCTTTATACATGCATATAAGATGGGTACTGTAATCTACCACGTGTCTAGTCCCTTCACTTAAGTCATATTTGTATTTTAATGTCTATCCTCAAAGACATACAACATTCACCCCCTCTAAACCTGCACATCCTTCGTTATGTACCATCTCTTTTAAACTTCAACATATTTGGGCTTTTCATATTTATTATCTTTCCATCTTTTAGGGTTTCATGAACATGCTCACTATTTAGTTCTTCTCCTTCATAATAGGTACTTGATTCCTTTTTTTAAACAACTTGATTCTCTTCTCACTTATAGGAACCTTTACTTTGTATCATCAAGCTCACAAAGAGAGTAGGTAGCATTGTCATGTACATGACTCATAGTGTATGGGCCAAACCATGTTTTTGCAAAATTTCTAAGAGTGACATGCTACTTATCAAGGCTATTATTAGCATATCATCAGTGCAAGCTCTATATCCTCATGTCTTCTCCTGAAATGTCAAATTTGTGGGGCAAAAAGCTAGACCATCCTTGTTAAGAGAATCGGCATACTTGGTGGCTCTCAATTGCCAATGGAGGCATATCAAATGCCAATACGATTGTGCATCGAAAAACATGGATGCAGTCTGGATGGTCCACTTATGCTCGACAATCCAAAAAATGTAAAATGTGAAGCAATTGTTGCATGTGGGGTTACATAGATCTTGTCAGTTTGGGTTTGCCAAAACCGAAATTTGTGGATGGATGATGTTGCCAAAAATCAAATTTTGAACTCGACAATGGAAACCATATCTATCTTGCTATTGGGCAAAGCCAAAAACCTATGGTGAGTGGTGTCCTTAGTTGTGATTTGAAAGACACGATCCATTGGTAATGTTGCATCTTGAGAGGGTAGCATCAAGTGGGGGGGCACTCACCATTATCATGGATTTCCACCAACCTCTGTTCTTGCATCAACCCGAGGAAATGACCATCGAAAATCATATATTTGATTTGCACATGCTCAATGTAAGGTCAACTTCATCTTAATTTTCCAATTTCACCAAGGATTTCCAAGTTTGTGGAAAAAGGGTTGCTAAACAAGCAAAGTTTCTGAATATGTTACCTAAAAATCATGGTAGCATCTAGGTAGATGAAAACCCATTTGCATTGTGTGGAACAACTCCAAAGATTCTAGATATGATCCAATGCATCAACAGTAGGCCATGTCAAGTTTCACCATCTTCTCTAACTTGAGGTGAGCTTTGTTGTTTTGCATACCAAGAAATTATTTTGGAGCCAAAGTTTTAGTTGACATGGATTGGCTTGCGATTGGTTATTGTGTGGATGCCAAGAAAGCTCTTCTTAAGCAACACTATCTAGGAATGAACAACAACTCAACAACAAGAAGGATTTTAGGTGTGCAGGTTGATCACCATTAGGTACATGCCACCATGAGGCTAGAATTTGAGTGTTGCCATGCAAATTGCCTGTGTCTTCTAGGAAGAATTGGATGATGGTAACCCAAAAACACATGACATGTAATAAATATCGTCAAGAGTTTATAATGTGTGTTTCCACATCTTAAATGGCTTCCTGAGTTACTTTATGTGTATATACATGATCCAAGTGATGCTTGAGTATGTAGAGTTCGTTTTCCACAATAGTAATTTATACAAGCTAGTCTTGAACCAGGGCAGTAAGGGCAAGTAATAGAAAATAATGGGAAACATAATTGTCTAAGAAACCTTTAGGCACGCATGAAAAGGCCATGCATGTGATTTCTACTAGACATTTGTCGACACCGAATTGAAAGCCAATCAAGAAATTGGTTGGCCAAGTCTTGCATGTCCACAAATTTTCAAGTGTCTCATAATACTACCTAATGTCAATATGTCCTATTGTAAAACTTAAGAGAGGTAAGTTATTAGCGTTAATGTGCAACAATGAAGTCAAAGAAAATGGCTCTTATGTGTCCATGGCTTTGCGAATATTGTCCCTATTAACATGAATGTATAATCTATGAAGGCTTGGCCTACTAATTGTTGCTGAGAGAGGAGGGGCAAGCCAATCACCTCACCATTTGTTGTGAGATGGGATAACAACGTTAGAATCAAATATGTTTAAAGGGAAAAGTATAAAGGGCTTAGAGGGAACCCTTTCCTAACAAATTTGGAAGGTAAAATAGTCTCCATAACACCTCTATTGAGCATCACTCTTGCAGAAGATCCCTTGCCAATGGTATATATTAAGTTTGAAAATTTTGATCAACTCCTCTTTTGCATGAGTTGGACCATAAAACACTAATCTAGATGATCAAACATTTTCTCTAATTCCTATTGAACCATCACCACCTCTTGATTTCCGTGTTCGAATAACTTTGTTTCATCTCACATTTAGGACACAATGTAGAGATTTCCTTCCTTTCTATCTTAACTAATATTGTTGCTACCATTGAATAATTCCTAATGAATAACAATGCACCTAAGCAAGTGCAGTTCTGTGTGTGTGTGTGTCTCCATGGTGTTGCACGGGGTTCGTGCGGGGATTTGTGGAAGTCGCTTGCCACAGGGACGCTTGGCAATATGTGAGTTTTATATTGTTACCTCCTTTGTTGACTATAACGATGATAAGATGATGTGACTTGATTCAATGATGCTCAAAATCAAGATAAGTTAGGTGGAGTGGTCTAAGGTGATCTGATTTACGCAGATCAAGGACAACACAGGGAGGCCAAGACATATTGATGAAGGGGGGAGGTAAATATATACAATTTAGAAGCAAGAGCATGACACGATAGTCATGAGGAGACACATTGAAAGTATTCCTATCATAAAGCATCTTATTAGTCAAGCATATGATTGTTCAGTGGCCTTATGCTTCGTCTGTCGCTTTGTCTTCGTCTGTAGCTTTTGCTTCGTTTGCAGCTTCTAGTCCTCCTCTGTCGCAGCAACGTCGTCCTTCATCGTCACCTTCCGCGTTGTCGCTCCTATTCGTCTTGCGTCGTCACCTTTCGCCTTGTCTTCTTCTTCGTCACCCGTCTGCCGTTCTGTAGAGCTCGCCGATGCCTCCTCGTGATCAAAGCTCTACGCTTTATAGGAAATTTCTGCCGCTCTCGGCTAATTTTTGTCATGTCAAGGTGGAGCTTTTTCCTACGAGAGCTCGAGAAAGCTTTACTATTACCGATATCCTGACATCAATGTTTACGTCAAGGATATCATCATTAAAGCGGACTGTCCATGCAACCAACTATTGACGTGAGATTTCTTTGGGACTAGAGTCGCTTTGACGACAACAATCTTGGAAGAAGCTCTGAAAATGAGGAGAGAAAACCTTGCTTTGTGTTGCGGAGTCTTGATAACTACCTGATTGTTTCTGCTTTCTTCAGGATGGTCTGCAGATTTTTGAATTGCAGGTCTCGCAGCAACCTTTTAGTATGTGGGCTAACACGGAAGATGTGCTTAAGTGCTTCTTATTTGTTGAGGGTCCCGGACAGTTTTCACAAGGTTCTATAGCTGCCCTTTGTGTTGCACTTTTCTTGCCCTTGGCATATCCAGTATTGGGTGCCTTTTTGGTTAGAAATATGCCTTTCTAAAAACTAATGTGGTAGCCAAATTCTGTCGCACATTATGCTTTCATTGGATCATGTAGGCATCAACTAGCGAGTAGTTTTTCCTTTGGAACAAGGAACTTTAGAAACCTTGCAAACATATTCTTGGATGTCAACATTTGTGAGAAGCCGTTTTGGCTGTAGGAACAGGAAGTTTGTATTAAAGATTGGTCAATGACATATTTGAATGTAGCTCATTCTAGCCATGATCTTTTAACAGTCTCAAAAGATTTTTGAAGGTACATTACAATGTTGGTCTTTTTCTATATGTTAGTCAAGTTGAGCATCACGAGTGTCTTGAAGGCTTGTGAAGGTGTGTAGTTCCTGGAAATGTCATGAGATTGAGTTTATTAATCCTTCTAATGTTGTCCTTGAATGAGTGTCCACAATTTACATCTCTTTCTTTTTCCTATGTCCAATCTTTTTGTCGGTATGAGAATAGATGATTGCAACAATGTCCATACTGTGACTACTTGTCCTTGATAGTTCGTTCAACTTGTCTCTGCAGAAGCTCCATTATGGTGTACTAACCCTTGGAGTCTTCAAAATGAACATTCTCTTCATATGAACCTGTTCTTCCATGTAATGTGCCCTAGAAAAATATGTTTTGGAATAGAACTTCGTGCCCAATCATTCATGCGGTATGAAATTTAAAATCCATGCTATGCAATCAATCGAGCGATGCTTCCAGAAAAAAATAAATGAATGCATTGAAGAAATTGTGCCTAGCGCTCAACGGAAAATAAATTTCTAATGACACTCACTAATGTGTTCAAATCCTTGGCAAAAAGAAAAAATCCACCCTTAGATTTGCAGTAGAATTTTCAAGGACATGCCACAAGACCTTAGATCGAAGTGTTTGTGGATGACCTTTATGTTCACTCTAGCTGGGAGGAACACCTCGAGAAGCTAATCTAGTTTGTTAAATGTGTGAATGGCTAGGTGAGAACTAGTATGAGCACCTTGTAGATCAAAGCTCTCAAAATAATAGTAGTTTATCCATCAATCCAATGTTGAGCTCATGGAGCATAACAATGTGGTGCTAGGGTGTTGCATGTGAGATTTCATGTGTGTGTGTGTGTGTGTTATTTATATAAATATATAGAGTACATGCAAATGTTCTGGTATGTTCATGAACAATAGCAAAGTAGAGTCTTATTTAGAAGGCCTAAAAAGGCATCCATGAGATAATCATGTGGAAAATGGTGGATAAGAAAGTGGGTCAAGTCTACACAAAAGAAGAAGAAGACATTGGAATTGGGGAGAGTGGAGGAGGTTGAAGGAAAAGACCTACAACCACATAGGGAAGCAGAAAAGAACACTTGTTTGAGGGAGAAGACGAGAAAGAAGTCACATTTGAAGGGAAAAGATCCAACCAAGAGGAAACAATGGACATCAAGACCTCGAAGCGTAAAGCCAATCCAATGAAGAAGAAGTGGACTTGAAAGGGAAAATATTTGAGAAAGAGGAAGCAATGGATGGCATAATCTAGAGGTGTGAAGTTGTTCCTAGTGAATTGAGTGGGTAGTATTTTCCCTTTAGGTTTGAAGCTAGTGGCTGTTAGGGGTAAAGGTGCCTGTGCCTAACTGCCTGTATATTCATTACATTGACAATACCTGCATACTTGTACATTGTAGCAAGTAGTGGGTGCCCGTCACTGTCACTTCATTATTTATTCTTTCAGTGATATTTGAATAAGGGAAGGCTGGTCACAAATTGTGATTGTTGGCGTTTTCACATATGGTGTCTCTCTCTCTATCTCTCTCTTGCTCTCTTGCTCCATTTGCCATAGCTCTTGCTTCCACTTGAGATCTATCTTTCAATTGGTATTACAACCAACCATTTGAGGAGCTTCTTCTTACTTTGCTTCAGCCCAAATTCAAAGCTTTAACTTGAGGGTTCATGGCAGCCATTGACACCTCTAAAGGCTATCAGAAACCCATCACACACTAGATGAAATCTAGACTCAAATAGGGTGTATGCTGTGTTCACACAAGGAGCACCACATCAAAATATCTAAATCAGTTCAAATTGTTTATAGACACATGGTTGGTTTGGATGTACCCAAGCATGCCACACGCCTTGTTTACATCATTGTACATGAAGCGACATGCACAAAAGAAAAATAACTCCCAATATCTTTGGTATGCAATTTCAAAAAAATTATGAAATTATTCATTGTATAGCCGTGTGTTCACATGTGAGAAAGCAAACATGAGAAAGTATTCTTTGTATAGCGATGTGTTCACATGCATTAAGTCTTTTCTTCTTTCGGCTTGTTGTAGCTTGCTCTATGCTTGTTGAGGAGCTTCCCTCAAGGCTTAGCTGAGCCTTGTTGAGTGCCTATTGAGTTGAGAAGAAACCCTTCTATCAATTTTGAGTGGATATAGAGCATGCTGTAGAAGTCATGGACAGTTATGGTAGCTTGACAACACTGCCGTATTTTGGCCGTAACTTTTGCATACAATATCGGATTTAGGTGTTCCATAGCTAGAAACAAAGAGCATGATGAGAGCTATGGATATAAACATAGTGCTGATTCCACATAGTTTTGGATTCTTTGTTTTATAAAAAATATAATAGTTCTAGTTTGGAAAACAAAAAATAAATTCTATAATGCATGTTTGATGCTTCGGGGATGCTATTTTGGTGCCCAAATGGTATGGTTATGCTTTTGGAATGCTAGTTGGATCATTTAGAGCTTGATTATCTCAGTTTTGTAGAGGTTTATTGGTGTCATAACAGTTTGGACAACAAGTATACAATAGTGAGTTTCATGTTTTGAATGCCTATTATTGTGCTTACATGGTATTTCAGGTATACTACATATTTATGGTGATGTCTAACATTGATGTATGAACATGGATATGGTTCTAATATGCTTTGGCACTTGGCCTTTAGCTACATTTGATGTACTTGGGCTTTGGTTAGTTTCTTTGATATTTTATGCTTACTTACAAGTATTGAAGCTTCATTTGACACTTATGCTCCTGGATGTATTTGTGATAGGTTTGGGATTCCCGGATGTGTTGTCAATGATATTTATTTGCTTCTGGGTTATGTATTGAACCTTGCTCAATGGGTTATGCATTTGACAAACAAGAAAGCAAGCCAAGCTCGCGGTGTTCTGGTAAGAGGAGCAGTGTTGCTTTCATTTTCTGTTTTGGGAGCAGATCTCTGCAGGTAGCACAGTCGGAAATTGCAGGAGTGCATTGTCTCAGGTTGAGACGCCCTTCGCGGTGAAGCAAGAGGGCAGTATATGTTGCGGGCGAGAGCTTTAGCTCTCGGCGACCCTGTTTTTTTGATTTAAGGCCATTTCGGGGCCTGTTTTGGAGGCGGAAGTTTTTTGCACGCACTCAGGAAAAGGCCCAGTTGTATGCTGTGCAGCCACTGTTCTACAGGTCGGTGAATAGTTACTGTAAAAATTGCATTGTATGCTTGTGCGCAGAGACATTGGGAGTTACAGAATCATCCCTGTTGCATGTTGATGCAAAATCGTCACTAGGAAGTGACTGTGTGGTCAAATACCACTTTCACCATTTTTGCAGATTTTCCCTTGTAAGGGTGAAGCTGTGGTTTTTGCAGTGACAGAATTTTTTGCAATCTTCTGTAATGGCATCTGATTCTCTTTCACAGATTGTCACTGAAAAGCTTGACAAGAACAACTTCCAAGCATGGAAGTTTAGAATGACGAATTTCCTTATGGGAAAAGGATATTGGGAATTTGTTGCAGGAAATGAAGAAGAACCAGTTCTTCCCGATGTTCCCAATCAATAGCAAATGCAGGCATTCAAAACATGGCATGAGAGAGCCAGGAAAGTTATGTATTGGCTGTCTATCAGTATTTCAGACTCTATGATTGTGCATATTCAGGATGCAAGTACGCCAAAGGAGGCATGGGATACTTTGTCAAAAATGTATAGCACAAATACGCAAGCCAGGAAAATGCAGCTCAAGCAAGAGTTGCATAATGTGCAAAGAGAAAGTATGAGCATCAACGACTACCACATGAAGGTGAAGAAGATTGCAGATGCACTTGCTTCCATTGGGTCGCCAGTGGAAGATGATGATTTAGTTTCCGTGACCTTGAATGGTCTAGGAAAGGATTATGCACAGTTCCGAACATCCATTTCCGTCCGTGAAAGATTTCCTGATTTTGAGGAGTTGATTGCTCTTCTAATTTCTGAGGAGCAGAGAAATGGTGGTGCATCTTCTTCAGGAGGAACTTCAAAAGAAGCTGTCTTCTACTCAAATGCTGGAAGAGGTAGAGGCAGAGGTAGAGGAGGCCGATTTGGAGGCCGTGGCAGAAATCAGAATATGCAGCAAACTCAAGAAAACCAGTCCTATGGAGGAGGACGTGGTAACTCTAGAGGCAGGGGGAGCCAAAGAGGTCGTGGTGGATGGCAAAGAGGTCAAAATGCAAACAGTAATGTTGAATGCTACTACTGTGGTAAAATGGGTCATATGGCTAAAGACTGCTATAAAAAGCAGAATGACATCATGAATGGAAAACTGCAACAAGGGAATTATGCATCTTCTAGCAGACAGGGTGATGACAGAAATGAGCATTTGTTTATGGTGCAGCACATGAACAATTCTGTGACAAGTGCAGAAGAAAGCAATGATGTATGGTATGTTGACTCAGGTGTATCAAACCACATGACAGGTCATGCAGAATGGATAAAGGATGCAAAGAAAATGGAAAAACCAGGATTTGTGGAGACTGGTGATGATACTGCACATCCTATTGTGCAGATTGGAAAAATTCCCTTATCTATGCAGGATGGGAAAAAGAAATACCTGTCCGATGTATTTCATGTCCCGAATATCACCAAGAATCTGGTTTCTGTTGGTCAAATGGTTGAACAGGGCTTGCAGGTCAGATTTAATCCTCATGGATGCTTTGTTGAGGACATGAAAAATAAAGGTCGCTTGATAGCAAAAGGAAAGAAGAAGGGCAGAATGTTTACATTGGATGCAGACATGTCTGAATTGAGTGCAGCAATGTTTGCACATGGGACCGGTGTAGTTGCAGATATTGATATCTGGCATAAACGCATTGGTCATGTTAATGTACAGCGACTTAAATCAATGCAGGCCCAAAATATTGTTGCAGGTTTGCCGAAATTCAAGGTTGCAGAAATGCACAAGGTATGTGAAGCCTGTCAGTTTGGAAAACAGGCAAGGAAACCATTTCCTAGACATGTTCAAGAGAGTAAGAAGCCATTGGAATTAATCCACTCTGATGTGTGGACTACTAAAGCTGCATCTCTTGGACGCTGTCATTATTTTGTCAGTTTTATTGATGACTACAGCAGAAAAGTTTGGGTGTATTTTATGAAAAAGAAAAGTGAAGTTTTTGGGCATTTCAACTCTTAAAGCTATGGTTGAAAAAGAAACAGGCCTGCAAGTAAAATGCCTAAGGTCAGATGGAGGGGGAGAGTACCTCTCAAATGAGTTTGCAAGGTTCCTGCAGGAGCATGGCATAAAGCAGCAATATTCATGCAGTCATACCCCACAGCAAAATGGAATTGCAGAAAGAAAAAACAGGCATATTGGAGAGGTATCTCGTGCCATGCTTAATGAAAAAGACCTGCCAGATTTTTATTGGGCTGAAGCAGTTGCTACAGCAGTCTACATAATGAACAGGACTCCCACTGCAGCAATACATGGAATGACTCCAGAGGAGAGGTATACTGGTAGGAAACCAGATATTTCTCATTTGAAAATTTTTGGTTGCATTGCCTATGTACATGTGCCAGATGAGTTGAGATCCAAGTTGGATCCAAAAGCTGAGAAGTGCATCTTTATTGGTTACTCTCTGCAGCAAAAAGGGTATAGATGCTATAACCCTTCTACTCGTAAGTTTACAGTGAGCAGAGATGTTGTTTTTGATGAGATGAGTAGCTGGTATAAACCAGTAAATGTGATTGATGATGTAGATGCACAAAATGGTAATGCTGCACAGAATTCACAGCAGCAGTCACAAAATATTAGTGGACCTGGAGCGTCCTCTAGCATTAGTTTACATTCTTCGCCATGGACAGGCAGATTGAGATCAGGAGAATCTTCTGAAGGCAGCGCAAATAGTGGTATGCAGGTATCACGAAAAGGAAAAGAGAAGGTAGATCAGCCCATGTTTGATGTGAATGCAGGTCACTCTTATGTGGATGGTGAATCCAGTGGCTCAGAACAGAGCATTGATGATGAGTTGGGTATTCCTTCTATTGTTACACCTGGAGTAAGGAAGACCAGGGATTTTTTGAGAGCACCTGGGAGTGAACCCACTTTGCGCAGGTCTACCAGAGTTAGGTATCCTGTGGATAAGCTGAAATATGATGGATTTACAGCCATTCACTATGCATATATGGTCAAGGTGATACAAGAACCAGAACCCACTTCTTTTGAGCAAGCCATGGGAAAAGAAAAATGGGAGAAAGCCATGGATGAAGAAATGGATGCCTTGGAAGCAAATGCTACATGGGAATTGGTACCTTTGCCTAAAGGTAAGAATGCAATTGGCTGTAAGTGGGTTTATAAGGTGAAGCACAATGCAGATGGTTCTGTGAACAGATACAAGGCAAGATTAGTGGTCAAGGGGTATGCACAAACATATGGCATTGACTATGAAGAAACATTCAGTCCGGTTGCAAGGATGGCAACCGTAAGAGCAGTCATTGCTATGGCTGCATCAAAGGGATGGTCTTTACATCAGATGGATGTAAAGAATGCCTTCTTGCATGGTGATTTGCAAGAAGAGGTCTATATGGAGCAGCCACCAGGTTATGTGCATGCTGTTCATCCTGAGTTTGTTTGCAGGTTGAAGAAAGCCTTGTATGGCTTGAAGCAAGCACCTAGAGCATGGTCTAACAAGATAGGACAATATCTTGTCACTATTGGCTTTCAGATTTCCAAGGCAGATTTCTCACTTTATGTGAGAAAAACAGAGAAATGTATTATGTTACTTGTCATTTATGTTGATGATTTGATTATGACAGGTGACAGTGATGAAGATATCCTTCATGTGAAAATGCTATTGAAGCAGAAGTTTGAGATGAAGGATTTGGGAGAGCTGCGTTATTTCTTGGGCATTGAGGTGATTAGACCACCAAGTGGGATACAGCTCTTGCAGAGGCAGTATGGATTGGACATGCTGTCCAAATATGGGATGACAGGCTGTAAGCCTATTTCAGTTCCTTTGGAGCAGAATGTGAAGCTGAGCACAGATGCAGGTGAGCTTCTGGAAGACCCTACTATGTACAGACGCATAGTAGGAAGCTTGATTTATATGACTATTACCAGGCCAGATTTGAGCTATGCTGTTGGATTGGTAAGTCAGTTTATGCAGGCTCCAAGGAAACCGCATTTGGATGCGGCTAGACGCATACTCAGGTATGTGAAGTCCACATTGCAGTATGGACTATTTTATGAGACTGGGGTTCAGATACAGTTGCATGGATACACTGATGCTGATTGGGCTGGTAGTATTTTTGATAGACGATCTACCAGTGGATATGTGTTCTCTTTTGGGAGTGCTGCAGTCACTTGGAGCAGCAAGAAACAGCCTACAGTTGCCTTGTCGAGCACAGAGGCTGAGTACAGGGGTGCAGCAATGGCTGCATGTGAGGTAGCTTGGTTGCATAAGCTACTTTATGATATGCATCAGTCCACAGATGGGCCAGTTGTCATTTATTGTGACAACATGAGTAGTATACACTTGGCAAATAACCCAGTCTATCATGCTAGAACAAAGCACATTGAGGTGCATTATCACTATGTGCGAGAGAGGGTTTTACTAGGTCTTATTGATCTAGTTTATGTCAGCACAGAGGATCAGGTAGCTGACATATTCACGAAGGCATTGGGTGCAGAGAAGCTGCGCAAGTTCAGAGACCTGCTTGGTGTGCAGGAATTGGGATTGAGCTCGAGGGGGAGTGTTGAGATATCGAGCTCCACTCGTGATACGCCAGGGTGACCGTTGTGTATTTATGTCACCCACTTGTCAGTTGCAGACGCGGTTGGTACACCGCCCATGAATAATAGCTACATGATAGCTATCCTTATCTACTCTAGTTCGTGGCTCAGTTAGTATGCCACCTTAGTTAGTTGAGTTTGGTTTGAGACCCATATAGAGGGTTCTTCTATTTCTTTGTAAAAGAGTTCTTTTGGCTTACACAACTAAGAAGAGGAAAACTGTTTTCAGCCTCCACCCTTGTGTGTCTTCCCCCATTGTGCAAGCAAGAAAGCTTCAAGCGAGACTCCTTCCTTCTCTCCCACAATCTTGACACATCGTTCAGTGTTAGTTGTCTATGTCTACCACATGTATGATTATTGACACACTACAGTTAAGACAACTTTTAGTGTTAGTTGTTCTTGGTTTTTTTTTTCTTGGTTGCTCATAGTTGGTTGTGGGCATATTGCTGTAGTTTATTACAGTAGCTTGTGTTTTTAGTTTTATGCATTCTATTTGAGGGCAGTTACTTGGATTCGACAGATATTTGATATCAGTTTTTAGACATCTCACCATTTGGGAAATTTCTCTTGCTTAGCCCTCAATTTGGCTATGATTTTGGGATTGTTTTGCTATCATTTATAGTACCTTGTTTGTCTTGGATTGTGCTTTTATTTCTTATATTATGACTGGTGAGTCAAATGATAGTCCTATCTTTAATAATGATAAGTTAGATGGCACAAATTATAACTATTGGAAGGCACAAATCCGGTAGGTTCCAGTGCAAAAATTGTGGATTAAGCCATTGAAAGATGAGGATACAAAGTCCGAATGCTTTGATGTGGAGAATTGGGTTGAATTGGATGAGTTATGCAAATGTATAATTATTTTATTGCTCTAAGAAAGTATACTATAATGTTGTCTTTGATGGGCAGATCGCATGGAAGTTATGAGACAAGATTCCCTATGTCTATGATAAGCAGAGCCTTGTCTCTCAGATATATTGGCTGAAACAAGTCATGGAACTTTGTATAAAGGAGGATACTTTCATGTCCACCCACTTAAATGTCTTTCATTTTATTTTTAGCCATTTTTTTCATAGGGAATTGAATTTAAGGACAATCTTCCTCCCTTATTTTTGATGTTTCAAAAAAGGCAGGGAACACCAACTGTGTAAGTTGAGAAAGAGCCTTTATGGCCTTAAGTAGATGGTGCACAGATCGGACGCCGTAAGTGCGCGTAGTGAGCGTCAGAAGGTCCCCAAGAACAAAAGAACTCTACTTTTTGCATACAAATCAATGTAGAAGACTTGCACGACATGAACAAGAGACCAATTGGGTGCAATCTCCCCCCATGCCTTGTGTGAGCGCTCCACAAAGCATGTATTTTATGTATTAATCATCTTCAAGCTCAAATAATAGCCCAAATTACAAAATAGAATGCTTTTGGCTTTTGAGTTTGCTTTTGTGCCAAATAGAAATAAAGCTAATGAGTGGCCGCCCAAGAAGTCAGACATACCCAATACAATGTCCAAATACAAATATCTAAATCGTGCGTCCATGCACATACAAAAATAATAAATAAATATCAAACGCCTTGATAAATAGGTGCGATAAAATATATACGCTATGCCTAAGGTACGCGCCCATCAAAATATAGATGATAACTCGAATACACGCTATCCTTCAATGCTTTCCACTGCCACTGCTGCTATCTCTACACATCAACTGAAGCATTCACAATAGTTAGTAAAATAACACAATTAAACCGACAAAAGTGAATACCTAGCAGTCTTCAGCTACATAAATAAATCAATTGGTTAGAAATTAATGCTAACCTTAATTTATCATGAGTGCGCACTCTAAACTTATAAACGTTTATTAATTTAAATATGTATTTTGCGAAATCACCCGCTATGAAATCACCCATGTACACACTTAAATTAACAAAACGCCCGAAAAGGATAGGTGTCCCAATTGACTTCTCGCACAAAGAATCCACTTTGTGTATGAGCCCCGGTAATAAAAGTTTATGGAATCCACCGTAAAACCTCACGGAATCCACCATGGCATGGAATCCACCGTGAAATATGCCTCCTGGCATAATACCCTCGGGGTGGGATAGCAATTGTCCTCCATTGCTATTAGCTCAATGTGGAGCTAACAGAGTGGAGAAAGCATTTACGTCTCTAGTGTGCATCCATTGGGCCTCTTCAACAGGATGATTTTTAAACTTGACCAAATATCTAGAGTATCTACGGCCAGTTCTAGTGGTCATAAAGTCAGTATCTATAATAGCTTCAGGCTCAAGGATTTCAGTCTCTTTATCTAGCAAAGGTGGGTTTTCATAGGCAGGGTGTACATGTAATTGGCCTCTAAAGGGTCGTAATAAACTAATGTGAAAGGTGCTGTGAATTTTCCAATGTGGTGGTAGTTCTAGTTTAAATGCATTGTCATTGATTTTGTGTATGATTTTGAATGGTCCATAGAATCTAGGTGCTAATTTCACAACTGGGTGTTTATGTACACTTTGTAATCTACGTTTTTCTATACGTAACCAAACATAATTATCAACTTTAAAATTCATGGCCTGTCTTTTCTTATTTACTTGTTTTGTATATGATTGCTGGGCTTTGGCAATCATATCTTTAACTTCATCAAAAATAGTAGCGTGCATGTTAGCAATATCATCAGCAGTCTGAATCTTATTTGATAATGAAGCAACACGTGTAGACAATCTATATCCATAAATCACTTCAAATGGTGCTTTCTTTGTAGCTGTGTGTGGAGTATTGTTATATGCAAACTGAAGTAAATATAGATGTGTATCCCATGTGTGTGGTTTTGAAATAGTGTAAGCACGTAAAAGATCTAAGATAGTACTATTAGTAGCTTCTGTTTGTCCATTAGTTTCAGGATAAAATGCAGATGAAAAATCAATCTTTGTTCCTAAGTTAGCAAACAAATTAATCCAAAAATTATTACAGAATCTAGAATCACGATCAGAAATAATAACTTTTGGTAAACCATGATTAGTAAACACAGTTTTTAAAAATAATTGAGCTACTTGAGATGCAGTTAGAGTTTTCTTGCATGGAATGAAATATGCTTGTTTGCTAAACCTGTCTACAACAGTCCAAATCATATCATAATTAGCTTTAGTGTTAGATAAACCAGTAATAAAATCCATAGAAATCTGTTCCCATGGTCGTGATGGAATAGATAATGGCATTAGTAAACCATACTATTTACCATGATGTCTCTTAACTCTTTGACAAACTAAACATTTAGAAACAAAGTTAGATACATCAGTGTCCAAATGTGACCAATAAAAATCTTCAGTCAATGTACGCAAAGTAGATATAATACCTCTATGACCTTGATATTGAGGACAATGAATCTCATTCAAAACAAATGATCTAAATGGAATTGTCATACACAATCTCTTTTCATAAAACATGAATCCATTATTGTAAGACAGTGAATCAATAGGAATCTAGTTATTTGCAACTAATTTATTCCAATAAGCTTGAAAAGTAAGATCTTAATGATAAGTATCTTTCATAGGGATAAGAGAATCAAATGATATCACAGAAATATTATGAATTATTGGTCTTCTACTTAAAGCGTCAGCTACTACATTCTCTTTTCCTGGTTGATATTGTATAAGGGGATGAAAACTCTGAATGAAAGCTGCCCATTTTATATGTCGGTCAAATATTTGGGGTTGACTAAGGAGATGTCTAATACTTTGTTGGTCAGTCTTGATCATAAACTTAGAACCCATTAAGTAATGTTTCCATTGACATAAGGCTTGTACTACAGCTAACAACTCTTTATCATATGTAGAATATTTAAGTTCGGATGGTTTCAGTTTACAGCTAGAATAGGCTATGGGATTATTATCTTGCATAAGTACGGCTCCTATTCCAGATCCACTAGTATCAGTAACTACTAAAAAGAATGGTCTATTGAAATCAGGTAGTTGTAATACAAGAGCATGGGTTAATGCATGTTTCAATAAATCAAAAGATTTTTGTTGATTATCAGTCCAGTTATGTGCAATACCCTTCTTTAAAAGTTTAGTCAAAGGCAAGGTAAGTAATGAGAAATTCCTTACAAACTTTTTGTAAAAGCTAGCAAGACCTAGAAAAGAGCGTAACTCATGCACATTTTTGGGTATGGGCCAATTCAAAATTGCTTCTATCTTTTTAGGGTCAACCTTAATACCTTCTGTTTGAAAGAATTCACTCTTTTCCGGATTAGCATACAATTGATTATCTTTTAACAACTTGAAAACTAAAGACAGATGTTCATAATGCTCATTCTCATTTTTACTGAATACCAATATATCATCAAAGAATACTATAACACAATGTTGATATTTCAAAAATATGCGATTCATCATTCAACTACATGTAGCAGGTGCATTAGTTAGACCAAAAGGCATCACTAGCAATTCATAATGTCCAAATTGTGTTCTAAATGCAGTTTTGAATATGTCAGATTTATCCAATCTCACTTGATGATAACTAGATTTAAGATCTATCTTACTGAATATGGCAGAACCTTGTAGTTTATCCATAAGATCATCTATCCTAGGAATTGGATATCTATTCTTAACTGTAATTTTATTCAGGGCACGATAATCAATGCACATGCGATAAGTATTATTCTTCTTCTTTACTAATAAAACAGGTGCACCAAATGGAGAACTACTAGATCTAATTAATCCTCTGTTTAGCAATTCTTCTACTTGATTTTGAATTTCTTTCTGTTCAATTTGGTTATGCCTATATGGTGCTTTACATGTTGGTTGTCATGTACCAAGAATTAAATCTATTTTGTGATCTTCAGGTCGTCGTGAAGGTGGTAGTCCAGGTGGTAAATCATCAGCAAAACAATCTTTAAATTGAGCAAGAAATTGTGTATGCCTAGGATGCATATGTTTTTCTTTAGCTTGAAGTTCATTTATCCAAATTAAATAAGATTTGCTACTTTTACGTAATGCACGTTTAGCTTGAGTATGAGTAAGCAGTGGAAAATTATTAGATGCGTGGATACCATGCAATGTGATTTGTTTTCCTTGAAAATAAATTTTAATTGAATGCGTGGAAAAATCTATGTCAGGATTATACTGATGACGCCAAGGCATACCTAGGATAATATCACTAGACTGTAAAGGTACAACTAGAAAATTTCTTCGTTCGATGTATTTACCAATTTTAATTTCTAAGTTGTGCACCTCTTGTGTTCCATTATATCTTGTGCCTAGGAATGCTGCTTTAATGCGATAATGTGTAGAAACAGTTTGTAAATTAAATTCTTTCACTAACTTTGCAGAAATAAAATCATGTGTGCTACCATCATCATGCAAAATAATCTTTTCTTTACCATGCACTAAACATTTCATTGTCAACAAAGAATGTGGAGTTGGCATACCTGGCAAAGTATCTGAAGGAGTAGTAATGCCGTCATCATCTTCCGTAAAATCAGGCATTTCCTCACGTTCTTCATCTTCCATTGCTCCAAGATAATTGATATAGATAGGTGGCTTTTTCGATTGACAATTGGCTACTAGATGTCCAGGTTGATGGCATTTGTAACACATTATAGGTTTGGCTTTAGATACATTGCTGGCAATGACAGGAAGTCTAGGAATATTGGGATTTGATGGCTTAGGGTTTGGATTGGTATTTGATGGCAAAGCAGGTGGTCATGTCCAAGACTTACGGAATGAAGATGGAAGAAAACGACTTTGATTGAATCTTCTAAAATTTGAATTGAATTGCTTGGAATCATAGTTACCATTAGCTTGAAATTGTTGTGGACGCTTGTCTCTTCCTTGAATCTTGGATTCAGTGTCATGAGCCAAGGAAATTGTATCTTCAAGGGTTGTTGGCTTGAACATATTGAATTCAGCATATTAATGTGCAAGTAAGCCAGACATAAACTTGCGTTTGTGAGTCGCTTCAGGTACATCTTCGAGCATGCGTAATTGCAGTAGGGTATTCCAAAAACGTTCAGTGTATTGGGAAATAGGTTCACGTTCTCTTTGCTGTAGAAGATCCCATTGCTTTATGGCTTTTTCATGGAATTGAGGAGGAATGAAATTTTGCAAAAACTTCTTTTGGAAACTCTCCTAGGTAGTGGGACAATCAATGCTCTTGCGAACCACAGTCCACCATAGAGATGCTCGATCGACTAAATGATTAGTGACACATTTAATTTTGTCTTTTTCAGCATATGTCTCTTCATGAAAGTAATAATCAAATTGACTGATAAATGTAAGTACAGTCTTTCCATCTCGAGATCCATTCATTAGGAGAAATATGGACTCTCTTTTTTGCCCCTTAAGAAGTGAATAAACAAATATAGGCCTAACCAATGAGAGAGCTGGGATTCCAGATTCATGTAACATGAATCTTCTGGCCATATCTTCCCTCAGCAATAAAATAAGGGAAAAGGGGAGTACAAAGCTGTCACTTCTTGGAAGTTTGTGCCTCGAATTTTCATTTTCTTATTTTTTATGTTTGACTTTTCTTTTCTCCCCTTTTCAGTTTCCCCCTCTTTTTTAGGTGGAACTCAAATTTGTCATATCTCTTTCCCCGCTTCTTTTTTCCTAACGAAATTTTACAGCCTCACTGTTTCTTGCCCTGTCTGTAACCCTGTAAAATTTCATTTGCTTTGCACAAGCACAGAGAGAGTTTCATTTGTTTTATGAGAGCAGAGCTTGTTTTACCAAAGCCCTAAGATTCTCTTCACAAAACTCTACAGGTATATTTTTCTCTTCCATAGATGTTCTATGGTAAAGTTTTATCTCGTTTGGAGAAAACCTGTGCAAGTTATGTGCATTCTTTGACATGTAATTTCTTTTGTTTTGATGCTCTAGGAGTCTCTTATAGTCAATAATAGTGATATTTTGAATACTCAACTTCTTCTTCAACATCTTAGGGTTTCTCTGTAAACAAAGTTACAGGTATATTGTCTTGTTTTTTTGTTGCTCCACTGTTAAATTTTATCTCGTTTAAACAAAATGTATACAAGTTACATGCATACTGAGCTTTCCTTTGTTTTTTTACTCCAAGAATCTCCGAGGGTGAAGAACAATGATTTATTAAGAACTCAACTTCTACAACATCTTTGGGATTTTGAACACTCAACTTATTCTTCAAAATCTTAGGGTTTCTCTGTAAACAAAGTTACATGTATATTGTCTTGTTTTTTTGTTGCTCCACTGTTAAATTTTATCTCGTTTAGACAAAATGTATACAAATTACATGCATACTGAGCTTTCCTTTGTTTTTTTACTCCAAGAATCTCCGAGGGTGAAGAACAATGATTTATTAAGAACTCAACTTCTACAACATCTTTGGGATTTTTTGCAGAGAAAGCCACAGGTATATTGCCATTTTTTACTACTGTTCCATGGTTAAATTTCAACGCATTTGGACAAAGCCTATATAAGTTATATGTATGCGTTGACCCAATATTTCTTTTGTTTTTGTACTACAGGAATCTGTCAGTGAAGGAACAATGGTCTTGCTATAAGTCAACTTCTTGTTCAATATATCTAGGGATCTTTGTGAAAGAAATTACAGGTACAATGTTTCTTTTTTAAATTGATCCATTTAAATTTAATTTCATTTGGAGAGAACATTTGCAAATTATACACATGTTGATAGGTAACTTTTGTATTTGGTTGTTACAGATGTCTTCACGGAGGAAAAATATCAGTAGCATACTTGCAGTGGAGGTCTTCAACAGGAAAGATAATGGCAGTAATTGGATTTGTGATAAGTATTATAAGTTGGATTGGATTTTGATGCACCCAAGTACTTGAGGGAGTTTCAAGGTCAAGCGCAAGGATGTTGCAAACCCTAGCAAACATTGGAAAGGTAGAATTCTAGAGTTCAGAAAAGTGTTTAATGGCACAAGTGCAGCAACAGAAGTGTTGATTCAACATGTTTATACGCATAAACAAATCTCTGTACACGACGAGAAAACAACATTGCAAATTATAAACAAAACAGTAAGTTGTTAAATTTTATCATTGATTATTCTTTTGTATCAGAGTTGTTTTTAAAAGTCTTTGCAGTATTCTAATTCAGTCTTGTTTGATTGACAGCTCTATATCCATCGACTTTGCATGAATGGCAGAATGTGGAATGTTTAAGCGGCAAGATACATGTTTGGCATGAAGAGATGGGTTCTTTGATCTATGATAATACCTCTACAAGTCAACTTGCCACTCAAAATATCTTTTTTTATAATTCATTGTATGTGGTAGAAAGCCAGAGATTGCAGCATGTCCCATTGCCGCCACTGTCTAGTGGTGAATGGTTCATTGGTAGCTTGGAGTTGTCAAGAGCTTGCAAGTCGAAGATAAAATCTGACATAAATAGTGCTATGAAACCCACCACAGGCTCCAAAGATGTGCATCTTAATTGGTTTATTCCATTCTCATTGTTTGCACATTTGTTTGTTTCATGTGATGTTTTGAAGAAAACAAAGATTACTTATCAATGCAAGTGTCCATCCGAGGAATGGATGAGTCAGCTATTGGGTGAGTCTTGGGAAGTCAAAAGAACACATTTTGATGAGACGATTGAGTGCAGGGTCAACCAATCTGATATTACATTCAGGTAAAACTTTTTTACTACTTTGCATACCTTGATTTAATTGACATAGGTCTCGCTTAGATGAATTGTTATGTTAGTCGCATTGATCACTTACCATTATTTTTGTTTTTATTACAGGTATTTCATTGCTAGACAAACTCTGTGCGTTCGCTTTCGATATAGAAGATGGCGACTTTTGCGAGGGGAGTGGATCAACTTGGATCAAGATATCCGAGATGACACACATACAACGCTCGTAGATGTGGTAATCTTGTGGAGTGGTCATAATCCTTTCGTAGTCAGTGCAGAGAGTCATTGGCCCATTTATTTTCTGAGACAAGAAATCCAATTAATGTCCAGTGAGCCCCTCTACAACTTCTATTTCAAGTTAGATAATAGAAAAGTCAGGACTCGTAGTGAGCAATCCATGAGATGTAAACAATGTGCTTCTCCACATATCCTTGAGATAGTGGAATCCTTGTAAAAAAACTTTATAAAGAGCGAATACATACATTTTTTGAACTTCTGAGTACTTTAAATTTTAGTTTACTGTGATCCAAGCGTGCGATAATACATACTGTAATTACTCAATCGTGCAGTTAAAAATCATAATTAAATTGCAGGTTAGAGGTCTATAATCTAGAGAATATTGTCTTTGCACAATGATATATTGTAGCGCATCTCTACTGCTCGTTTCTTACATTTTAATATTAAATTGGATCCAAAGGGAATTTCAAGGCCTTTTAGATTTATTTTCTTTAAAAAATTATATATTTTCTCTCGTTAGACTTGAATATACTCAGCGACCCAAACATATTCGAGGATATAATAATGTAGAACGAAGCGTTTGTCTGTATGAGTAATTTTAACAGTGACTTTAAAGTACTGAAATAAAGAAACTAAGGTAAGAGTTTTAATTTGAAACTTTAGAGTTAATAACTTTATAAAGAACCTTTATTTAAAACCCTAGACATATAAAAGCTATAACTCCAAACTCATTTTCACTTTCATTCTCCACTTCCCTACACTTGTGCTCTCATTCCTTCTCTCTTTGTGTGCCATGGCTACCACTCCCGCCTTCGCCGCATGGATCAGTTCCACATGCTATGCGCACATAGGGGACCAGATATACCCTAGGTTTTGCGTGACCTTGAACCTAGAGAGCTCGCTTTTCGTTGTAGACCCTGACTCTAGTATACTAGCATCGTTTTGTGATGCAGTGAACCCTCTCACTTGCTCTATTCCCGACTCCACTCTCAGGTGGGTTCCCATGGATTTTTTGTATAGTTTGTGTGCCGGATCCAGTCATGCAAAGGTGATAAGTCCAGCCCTGGTGCATGTGGGGCAACATCTCCGCGCTAGAGCAGTGCCCACCTCGTCACAGGACCACGTCACGATGGATCTCATTGAGAGGGATGCCGCCTTTGCCATATATGTTATGTGCACTGAGGTGCAAGAGGACAGTGATGAGGACATCGATGCACCCTCTCGGCCACTATTAGAGTACTTTGAGAGGGAGCCTGAGGAGATCACTCTCGATCTGAGTGTTGAGGCAGCATAGAGCTTGGCTATTGTGCACCCACCTCCCTGCCCTGATGAGATGCCCACGAGTGAAGAGCCACCCCTCTCTTCTCTCCATGCTATCACCATCGAGGGGGTGGAATATCTACTCATGCAGGATGTGCTAGAGTTGTTGGAGCTTAGGGAAGAAGAACTATACTGTATCATGGTGCGTGATGCACCTAGTGATTTCATAGATTTTGATTTACAGGATGTCCCACCACATGTTGATGAGGTGGCTCGTTATGATGGCACGAGCATCGATGACATCTCTGCCATTGTGAGCATCCAGGAGCAGATTGAGGATGCGGCGCCACAGTATCAGATCTCTGATGAGGAGTTCGAGCAATTGCAGGAAAGCCTTTTTGGTCCTCGACCCGACTATGCAGTGCCTACCCAGGAGAGAGACGAGGGCAGCCCAGTGGCAGGAGCAGACCTGGATGCTCCATTACAGCGGCAGATAGATAATGCAGAGAAGGTAATGTTCTCGGTTTCATATGAAACTTAACCAGTAGGGCCTCTAGGGCATCGGGAGCACACACATGTGTTTTTGTCGGGATTCAGGCCCCCAGACGCGAGCCTCCGGCCAAGGCACATCTGGGGGCCCGATCCCGACAAAAACACATGTGTGTGCTCCCGATGCCCTAGAGGCCCTACTGGTTAAGTTTCATATGAATATGATTTATATATCTTGAGCACACTCCATGCATAGTGAGTCTGATACTGAACTTGTGTGTTGCAGGAGATTGTCTATATAGATGAGTTTTCACCTAGGCAGGGTGGCCGATCTGGTAGCCAAGGAAGGGTGCAAGACTCGACATTGAAGGAGTACGTTGGGAAGCTTGTCAACGACATTATTGTATTTCATAAGACATGCTCCCCTGCTTTTGCAGAGAACTTCTTGAAGTTGAGGGCACTAACAAAGGCTGGGCCCTTCAAGACCATCCCGACCAACTCCAGCCTGGAGAAAGTAGTGTTGCTTCGACGTTCGAAGCTTCTCTACTTATTCACGAGTACTAGGTCTGGCCCACTTTTCTCCATGGTGGCCCGTGGCATGGTTGCCGGTGTTGAAGACCCCACTGTCATTAGACAGGAACTATTGGGGCAAAATGTATTGTTGCCTATGATCAAGAATAGCTCTGACCATGGGGAGCCTAGCTCCAAGAAGCCTAGGAGAGAATAGATGTACTTATTGCCTACTGATATCGCATCACTGATGTACTGCACTTTGTAATCTTCTCTTCAAGTAATGAAAACTGATGTTTGTTGGATTCGCGTGCAATGTAGTTTGTGATACGTGTCATTTACTGTTTTTTTTTACTTGAATGTTACGTTTATTTGTCCAATTTATACGTAACACGATTCGTACCCTAAATTTAATACACAGTGCTTTATCGAATTCATGCGCAACATGTATTTGTTCGAACGCATGTAACGATAACTCAACGATGTAAATAAAATAAATATCAAGCGACTAAACAAAAATAAGACGCGCCAAAAACTTTGTATTTGTATTAATAACAATTTTACATGGGGTCCATTACAACCAAGGCTTTACAAAATGTCTTCAGAAGCTACATTCCATGTGCTTTTGAGTTTGTACACCTCTATCCTTGCTGACCTCCGCGAGGACTATCTTTCCATCGCCGAAAGAACCTGACTATCCGCAGATCCCTGTCGGTGACAGTGACCCTCCTTGCATGCACCACTGCATAGACTGAGTCTCCAAATAAGTCGATGAGGTAGGCTTCAGCAGCTTCTTGTAGTGTGAGGAGGGCCTGGGCAGTCCAGCGATCCGGTTGTTTCGCGCGTGATGTATCTGAAAACTGGTTCCTGTTGTTTCTGATCAGTATGCCCTCCATGATCTCCCGCACCAACTTCTGGAATGGAGCCTTCGGTATCAGGAGGTGAGTGGTCTTCTGGTAGTGGCGGATCTCGCGAAGAGCCACTGTGCGTGGCTTCCATCGACGCTTGCGATGCTGGCGTGGTGGTGGTGGTGGTGGAGTTGGAGGACGTGGTTGCCGTATGGAATTTCCAGGGGGGTATCTCCGGGCCGCTTGCTTGGTGCGTACCATGTCTTCTAGGAGAGAGAACTCAGAACTCAAAAGTGAAATGTGTAAAATGAGGTGAAACTTTAAACTTATAGCCAAACTTTTCAAAAACCCTAAAATTTCAATTAATGAATCCACGCTTAGGAAAAATATCACCAGTGCTCCGATTCACATGAAATTTTACCTGTAGGCTCCTCAAGGACACATCAACCACCCAAATTTTTTTTTGCCCCAACAGAAGCCTCTGGATCACCTGTCCGGAGGCTCGCGATTCAGGGCCCCAGACGCGAGCCTCCGGACAGGTGACCCAGAGGCTTCTGATGGGGCCAAATTTTTAATATAAATGAGTTTTTCTAATGCCCAGCATGAGGGTGAAGTTTCACCAGATTCCGATTTATAAATTTGACGGTTCAATCTTTTTTTGAAAATGCGTTAACTGCATTATACTGCACTGATAATGTATTGTCAACCTCGCAACTGTAGATTAAATGTATTGATAATGAGTGTGCGCAACTGCAGATTAAATGTATTGTCAACCTCGCAATGCGAAACATTGGAAACTTAAAAATTGACAAAAAATAAATCATGGGTAAAATGGAATATCGCATCGGATATACTGTTACCAAACCACTAAATATAGTAAGGATATAGTGCATCGGCCCATGTACAACTGATCACCGACGTGTACGTGGTTGCACATTGAATTTATCCTCAACAAAACTACTTACAAAATTGGAAACTTGAAAATTCACACAATGCGAAACATGGTCAAAATAGAATATCACATATTGGATTTAGCATTGCGAAACTATGAAATATACAGTAGATAGTGCATCGCACCAAGTACAACTAGAGCTAGGGAAAATTTAGCTCCATTTTGTAGGCCACTACTATCAAATACTTGAAGGTCTACTGGAAAGATAACCCAAAACTAAGCTCCTTACAATCTACAACCAAACCCGAGCTAAAAACATAGATCCAATTACAAGGTAGCTTCTCAAAGCATATTGTTGACATTAAGATTAAATGCATCCTTGTTATTGCGGATCCTGCGAACAAGAACCAGATCTATGGGCTTAATAGTGATACGTCGGGCATGAATGGCTAAAAGTTGACCATCACTCATTAGATCAATCAAGTAGCTTTCAACTGCTTCTTGGAGAGCAAGCAAGGCTTGGCTTGACCATCGCCCCACATTCCTTGCCTGGTTCCTCGAAAAGAACTTGTGATGATGCCCTGACTGTAGATCTTGCAGTATTTCTCGCATCAACCTGGAGAATGGTGCCTTAGGAATAATCAAGTCGGCACTCTTCTGGAATTTCCTTATCTCGCGTAGCGCAGCTGTGCCTGGTCTCCATCTTCGCTTTTTATGTGTTGGAGGGCGTGTATTACGAGCTGGAGCAGTAGTGGGAGGTGGAGCAGCTGGAGCATGTGGACCACCATTTCTGGACAATGGCGAACCATCATTATCGACCATACTAGGGCCACCATTGTTGGCCACAGTAGCGCCACCATTATTGGCTGCAGTAGGGCCACCGTTATCGGTCACCAGGGGATCTTTGTCACTCACAGTACGCTCACTAGATTCGGAAGAGTGTTGAGCTCTTGCTCTCGCAGGTGCCTTTTTGATAGGAAGCTTGGAACATGCCATGGCTGTGATGATGCAGGATAGAAAGGTGGAGGGTAGAGTGGAGAGCAATGGGAAAAAATGAAAGGAGAGACGACTTAAATACGAAACTTTCAAACTTACTGTGGTGTAAATGAATTTTAAATTTATCATTTCATTTCATTTCTCCACCCCATCCCTACCTCTCTCTATCTCCTGACACCCCCCTCATGCCCCCCTCTCTCTCTAGGCCAATGAATGTTCCAATGTTTAGAATTTTCATATCTTTGTCTTAGGATTTCAAAATCGACTTTTCATAATTAAAAAACAAAGTTCGAAATCGACTTTGAAAAATATAGTGACAAACCTTTGAAATTTTAAAGAAAATTTATAAGATATCTCATGTTAGAGATATGAGTATTGATGTGTCATATCCTTGGGACTTGTGCTCTCTTGTGGACTCTAAATGCATCAAAATTATTATCTTTATCTAGGTCTCCATTTTTTGCCATCTCTCTCTTGGGTTGCCAACCATTCTGCGTGCCGTTGTCTAGCTGTGCTGTTTTCATATCTTGCTTTTCTCACTTCATATATTGCCCTACTTATAGATTCTGCTTGAGATGTTTTGGACTTCTTTTCTTTTTCCTCGTATCGTATCTCTAGTCTCCTATACCACCATTGGAATAATTGCCTCATAGAATTGGAATCATTGATGCCACCTCCATGATCAGTTGCCTTTTGAAAAGCACAGCGAGCTTGCCAGTGAGATCTTTCCATGCCTTGAGTTGACCATATTGCCAAACTTCCTTGATCTGCAAAGTATGGACCATGTGCTTCAAGTATATGCTGCACAAGAAAAGAGATTAGAAACACAAAGTAATTCGAAATGATGATTTTTTTTTGCAATGGTGATAATACTGACCATGTAGTGTGTTATGCTATTTGTAGTCCATGCCTCCACCATGGACTTATGAAATTTAGCAGCTGTCTCTTTAAATGCATTGGCATCACCATCCATAAACCCCAACTTCTGTAAGAGAGCTGCTAATCTATCTAGGTGTATCCACACTTCTGCCTTCGCAATCCTCGTTCGTCCCCCATTGCTCCAATCTGAAACAGCAAGGTGCAACTTTTTCCATGCTTCGTACTTCTCTGGTTGTTTTACTAGTATATTGCCTTTCTCATCTCGAGGTGGAGATAAAAACTTCCTAGCCTTGGGTCCGCCAAAGCATGGTTTACAAGGAACATTTCCACTCTTCCCCGATTTTTTCTCGTCCTTTTTTATTTCTACTTGGCCTTCGTGCAATCCAACTTCAGAGAGGACTTGTTCTACTTTCTTGCATGTAGCATCAGATTCTGACACGGGCTGCATCTTGTATGCAAAGCACATATATTCATATACTAGCTTCTCAATTATTCTAACCAAACAATGCAATGTGCAAAAGTGAACCCTTGTTAGTGGTATTTCCAAAATAGGGCGCCAGTTTGGATCCACTGGAATTAGCATTCCATTTCTCATGACTTTCTGATCACGTGTCGGAGAACCCTGTTGTCCTGCCTTGGCAAGCCATTCTTTCTCTCCATCTTTCCCTTTCTTCCTAGTTTGCATGCAGTATATGCACGGAAATTTTGCATTTGCTGCATTTGATAAACCAAACATACACTTCAATGTTTTTAAATCACCTGCAAGATGCCATTCAACTTGATAGTCCCCAAACCCCTCAACGTGTAAAACTTCTCCATTATTTTGCTGTTGAATAACACTGGGTATATTAGTGAGGTTAAAAAAAACTTTATTTACTTCATGGTCCTCCTTTGGTACTTCAAATGCTGCAAGCCACCATATTTCATTCTCCGATTGTACATTGAAGTATAAAGGATGTTTTTCATCGATGTTGGGATCCAATGCTCGATTCATAAGTGTTATACTCACACGCTCAAGTTTTTGCCCCTTGATAATCTCACTCTCATCAAGTTTGAGGACAAACTTAAGCTTGCCTCTACATTCTTCCATAGACATATTGTAAAACTTGACCATAGCAATCTGAACCCTACATATATCCAATACAAAGTTGTTGGATGCATTCAATACAAAGGCAACTTCTTTGGAACCATACTTCAATATGTGTGTGTGTTCCAGATGCGTAGGCTCACCAATTAGTTCTAAAACTTTCTCATTTAATTGTTTTCGAGCCTTCTTCACGTGAAATGGTTTTGGCAGAGGTATTACTCGCTTAGTATTGAAGACTTGCTTAAAACCTGTCTCCAATTGTTGATAGAGCATACTATATGACTCAGAACTCATTCCCACCTTGTCACATAATCCCTGAGCATCTGTAGCAGTAAACAAGTTGCTCACATCCCTAAGACATTCACTAGCAACACCATCCACAATGTCCCTGAATTTACGATTTTCCAATGCATTTTTGACCATATTCTTGCTAAGGACTTTGGCAATAGTATCATTCTTTGCATGAGGAAACATATTTCTCATTGTAGTAGATTGAGCATATATCCGTCTATGATATTGTCCACTTCCTTTGGCTAATTGGCCAATTGGTTTAACGGATCGGATGCGCCGACGTGCCTCTTTGGTTTTTAAAGTGGGCCCAATCTCCAAAGTTTTTGTGAGCTTCCTCTCTATGTTTTGATTCTCCTTCTCCAAGTCATTGACTTTAGACTGTAACTCCATATTCTGCACGTGTGTAGCATGGATAGCATCTTCAATGACAGACATTGCTTGTTGTAGGTTCTGGTTCTCTCTATCCTTCTCAGCCAATAATCTATCCTTTTCCATCAAAGACTGCATATTCCCTTGTAATCTTGTCTGCATATTTGTCAAGGTTTGATGAGCCCCTGCTAATCCTTGTGTGACAAGTCTGCATGTGTATCCATACAATCCTTCATTGCCTTCATAAGCAAACTTTACAAATGATGTAAGCCCTTCAAATTGTGGTGGCCTTCGAGTGAGTGGATCGGGTGGATAAATGCACCCATCAACCCAAAGGTCCACATTTTTTTCCCCTGCATTTCTTTCTTGTTGCATCCTGCATCTTATTGCATCATCTCTTTCCACAGTTCTTTTGAACATTGGTGCATATTCATCCTCCAATTGAAAGTGAATATCTCTCTTTCTCTTGGTACATCCTGCACCTGCATTCTGCAAAAAAAAAAGTATGCAAATGTTAACTTGGATTAACATTCAAATCGCAGAACTACACCCCTTTGATTCACTATATCTGTGTTTTTTTAAAAACCCAGTTGGTTCTTGTCTCTTTCTCTTGCTTTCAGTCTTGATAGACCCTAATCAACCCCTAATCAGCCTGTAATCTTGGCTTTTAATCTACCTCTAATTAGCATCAAATCTTATCTTCTGTTCTATCCAAAATATTCTCTCTCTCTCTCTCTCTCTCTCTTTCTCTCTCTCTCTCTCTCAACAAAAATTCATCAAGGAAACCCTAAACACATTCATACTGAAGCTTGGCTAGTGGAAAACAATAACATCATCTTATCTTCTACCCTAATTTACTATCTGTCACTCTATCACTTATTTTCTTTGTTCATCTCACACAGTCCTCTCTGTCCCCCCCTTCTCCCCTCCTCTCTCTCTCTCTCTCTCCCCCTCTCTCTCTCTCTCCCCCTCTCTCTCTCTCTCTCTCTCTATGAATTGATGCTTAAGGACTGAACAACAACTGTGAAGAATAATAACATCACAAAGATTTAAAAAATAAAGATACCTCCATTATCACTGGATTGCTTGTAGTATAGACTGTTGAAGACGGAGATTTCTTACTGCATATTTCTGAAGAGGAAGATGGCTTGTAGCAGGGTAGAGTGTGTTGTAGATAGAGATTCTTTGATTTCAACAAATGGTATCAAAACTACTCCTCAATGTTGCTTCAGAAGAACTCGTATGCAAGAAACCATATTCTGGAGGGAAAGAGAAGAATGCACAAAATTTGGGACAAAACTAGAGCTTTCTGAGGGAATGAAAAAATGCCCAGAAATAGGTATATACTTGTCCAAAAAAGATGAAAATTTACAAGGAAACTCTCGAGTCAAAAAGGTGTCTCTGGGTAAAAAATAATCTTAAAATATGATGTGTACGTCATTTTATATCGTTTTTTAACTTCCGCCCTTTTAAGAAGCGAGAATGAGAATGATTGAAAAGTCATGAGGGCACTAAAGAGGGCATTAAAGAGTCATGAGGGCATTAAAGAATGATTGGCTGCGTTTTTAGAAAAAATAGAATTGTATTTTTTTAGTTATGAGGATTTTGAGAAAAAGTGACCTTATCCTGCAGTTTGGGAATAAAATAATAGGTGAAATCTATTGAAAACACAAAAATGAGATTTGCTTGATTGTAGAAGATCTCTTTTTATAATATTATTTTGGAATCTCTTTTTAGAGAGAGAGAGGTGAGAGAAACCCCTTAAGGGGCAAAAAAGAGAGTCCATATTTCTCCTAATGAAAAGTACGAAATTTGAAGTTTCTTTTACTTATCTTTGTTTCTTTGCGGATGGATTGAGCTTCGAGTGTCGCATCGATGGTACGTCGAATAAGATCTTCGGGTTGTGGTTCATCTTTGTCAATGGTAGTTCGTTGTAAATTGGCCAATAAAACTTGCAAAGCTTGTCGGGCTCTTTGTTCTTCATCAAGCTACATCATAATTAAATCCAATTTTTGTTCCATCGTAGGTTCGGGAAGATCACCTTCAGCCATTAAATCGTCCATATTTTGTTCCGTCATCCTGTAAAATCCAAAAGACCTCACACTCTCGAAATCTGATTAGCGGGATGAGCATAGCTCAAAGTCGGGTATACAGGGCTTATAAATTTTTGTTTGGCTTTTACGGTCTTTGTCTTTTGCGATTGCGGGATTTGTTGTCTTCGTAGAAACTGCGTATGACCTTCTGCATTTGCTGAAACTAGTTCAGCAAGTCTGCATGTGTGAACAGAGTCTTCCAAGGAGCAATTCCGTAATTCTGTGCTTCTGTGCAGGAACAGTCTTTATGGGACTAATTGAGATAAGTCTGTTTTGACTTCTGTGGGCTTGCAGAAGTAATAGTACTTGATGAACTTAGTAGACTAAGAAGTTTTAAAGCTTATGTAACTAAGCTTTAAGAAATCACAGATCACGGATTTGATTTTATAGGGGGGCCATTTTTCACGCCGCCGATTCCGTCAAGAAGATGCCGCGTTACCGATCGTCAAATTTCGATTAAGTAAGCTTTATAAAGCTTACTATTAAGCTTCCTAAGCTTTATTTTAAAGCTTTTTGAACTTTTGGATATGGAGGTAAAGCTTACTGTCTCTGTTCAAAACGACTTGTAGAAGGAGATGTTGACGTGGTTCTCCGCCTCCTCAGGCCAGTCCTTCGCGATCAGAGGCTGCAGATAGGGGTTCTTGACCGCCAAGAATCCACCCGTATCGATCGTTCGCGATGAAACTGACTGTAGAGCTCGATCGTTCCAAGAGCTGTGCCTTCGCGCAAGATGGTAAGCGATTGGAAGCTCTCGATCTCAGCTTCGCTCTGATACCACTGGAGCACAGATCGGGTGCCGTAAGCGCGCGTAGTCAGTGTCAGAAGGTCCCCAAGAACAAAAGAACTCTACTTTTTGCACACAAATCAATGTAGAAGACTTGCACGACATGAACAAGAGACTAATTGGGTGTGCAATCTCCCCCCATGCCTTGTGTGAGCGTTCCACAAAGCATATATTTTATGTATTAATCATCTTCAAGCTCAAATAATAGCCCAAATTACAAAATAGCACGTTTTTGGCTTTTGAGTTTGCTTTTGTGCCAAATAGAAATAAAGCTAATGAGCGGGCGCCCAAGAGGTCAGGCATACCCAATACAATGTCCAAATACAAATATCTAAATCGTGCGCCCATGCGCATACAAAAATAATAAATAAATATCAAACGCCTTGATAAATAGGCGCGACAAAATATAGGCGCCATGCGTAAGGTATGCACCCATCAAAATATAGATGATAACTCGAATACACACTATCCTCCAATGCTTTCCACCGCTACTGCTGCTATCTCTACACATCAACTGAAGCATTCACAATCGTTAGTAAAATAACACAATTAAATCGACAAAAGTGAATACTTAGCAGTCTTTAGCTACATAAATAAATCAAATGGTTAGAAATCAATCCTAACCTTAATTTATCATGAGTGCGCACTCTAAACTCATAAACATTTATTAATTTAATATATATTTTACGGAATCACCCGCTATGGAATCACCCATGTACACACTTAAATTAAGGAAATGCCCGAAAAGGATAGGCGTCCCCATCAACTTCTCGCACAAAGAATCCACTTTGTGTATGAGCCCCGATAATAAAAGTTTACGTAATCCACTGTAAAACCTCACGGAATCCACCGTGGCACGGAATCCACCGTGGCCCGGAATCCACCGTGAAATATGCCTCTTGGCATCAGTAGATGCCTAAGAAACGGTACCATAAGTTTGATGCTTTTATGCATTTACAAGGATATATTCATGTGATATGGATTTGTGTTTATACATGAAGAAGGCTCATGATGATAGCCTTATGATTTTGGTACTCTATGTGGATGATATGCTAATTGCCAAGAGTTTTCATGATGTTTGGATGCCTTGAAAGATTGGCTCAAGAAGAGCTTTGAGACGAAGGATATGGGACCAGCCTCACTACTCTTGGGATACACATCAAGCACAATCGTTCCTAAGGGGATCCTTTACTTGTCGTAGAAGGAGTACATCAAGAAGATCCTTGGGTGGGTTCATATATAGGATGTTACGTCTATTGGTAGTCCTTTACATTCTCATGTGAAGGATAGTCAGATCAATTGTTTGTAGTTTGATGAGTAGAAGGCCGAGATGGCCAAGATCCCTTATGCGTCCTAAGTGAGCAATTTAATGTATGGGACAATAGCCACTCATCCTGACATAGCATTTGTAGTGGGAGTTGTGGGACACTATATATGGCTATACCTGGTAAGTGGTATTGGGATATCATGAAGGATATCATGAGGTACCTTAAGGGCATTGTAGATATATACATATGTTATGGTGGCCAAGATATAAGAATCGTGGGGTGAGCGTGGGGTATATTGACGCCGATTATGTAGGACACGTAGATAGTAGGAAGTTGACCTCTGGCTATATCTTCACCTTTGATGGAGGCATTGTTTCTTGGAAGTCTTGGGTGTAGAAATGTATGGTGTCGAGATGATGTGCACTCGATGGTTGGAAGACGTGGTGTCTCATGAAGCAAGTCAAGAAGAGTTGGAACCTGAGAAGAAAAAGATGGAAATGCTAAGAAAACACTAGAGTAGCCACCCTATCAAATCTTGCAAGCAACTCAATACACATCAAATAAACATACTCCAGGCAACTAGCATGTACCTTGACTTCTCTCTCAGCAATTGCTCTCAAGAGAACACCGACTCTTGATCATTCACATAGTTCAATTTTCCTAGAACTTGACATAGAAAACCCATGCAGTGTCTTTTGTTGCTTCATCTTCCTCATTAGTGGCTTAAACATAACATCTTGTTTCAGTTTCTAAAGCTTTGGAGTACACACAAGTCCCAAAATCTCGAGCTAAGCATACATAATTTCTTATGCAAGATAGAGGAACTTTAACTTGAAATCACACAAAGCTTCTTCTCAACTATACATTGTAAGGTCTCGTTCAAGAGTGATGCATGGAAAAGATACAACTAAAGATAAGATTATGTGGCTTGAGACTCTCTCTCTCTCTCTCTCTCTCCCATACATATAAATGATGTTCTACTTAAGGCACAAACATGGCTAGAATAAGATATATCATAGAGCAAGCTTATCATGGCCTTTGGAAAATCCATCAACTTTTGTGCTTCAACAGCCTCGATTTGTTTTGGGCCATCACTTTTTTGTAAGATGCTAGAATAAGCTCATCATGGCATTTGGAAAATCCACCTACTTTTATGCTTCATTTGCCGCCTCAGTTCAATTTAGGCAATCACTATTTTGTAAGATGCAAAAGGAATTCCTATGTGAATGCTTTGAAACTTGGTGACCATAGTCTTAAGACTTACACTTTGAAGCTTGGGAACTTATTAGCCTAGGCAATGGCTAGCTGCTTCTCTATCAATGTCTTCCTTATGTTCCATACAGCCATAGTTGTAGTCCCAACAAGCCTTCAGGCCATGACAACTTCTCAGTACAACACCAACAGCAGAGCTTACTCCACACGTCTTCTTCAACAACTGTCAAAACTGTAGTACACAGAGAAGGTGTGGTTGATACTAGCATTCATTTGGAGAGTACTTGATTTCTTGCTATTCGAGCATGCAGACATCGTTCCCTCAGCAACAAAGTTTAATTGTAAGCCGGCCACCTTCATCTTGTGCCGATGGTGACACTGAATGGCGTGATTGTCTACCTTCGAGTTGATGCGATGGCTCCCTCTGATATCATGTCGAAGCAAGGGGCAAGTTTGCACTCAGAAACTCTTCCGCTTCTCTCCCAGTTAGTGGATTTTTGAGTCGTTCGCCCTTATCACTATTAGTCAGTAACAAATTGCATACATCATTCAGGATATGGTGGTTCGAAGGTCTTCTCTGTCTGATTCTTGCTTTGACAGTTCAGAAATATTAATCGAGCTCCTTCACAATGGATGGTCGCACTTCTGGTAGGCTTGAAGTTTCAGCAAGTAGCTCACGGCAAAGCAGTGATCTCAGCATAGTCACAAGCTGCTGCGAGTCTGCAACATGCTACGCTTGCATGCTCCCCGATTCTCCTCCTCTGTCCCTGATCATGGCGACCCTAAAACAGTCTTGCTTTCCCTCCTTTATGTATGCAGGCCCCCTAAATTCCATCCATAAGCTAAGAATAGCCTTAGACACTCAAGTTAGCCCCCATGCATTCCAAAAATCCAGCCTCCCCTCGAGCACATATCTTCTGTTCTATATTTGCTTTTACTTATCTCACTCTTCTCCCACCTAAGGTTTGTAACCCTTAACCAATAGTTTGTGTAACTTAACTTCCCCAAACCTAAATCTATCTTTCGAAAAGAAAGCTCCTCGTTTGCAAGATTCCAAGCTTTCGATTAGTTGTTCCCACTACTCATGCATAGATCACACCATACAACTCTTCTTGATTGCATTGGGCCTTGTGCTCTCATGCTCTTTGACTTTGGATGCTATTCAAGTCCTCAAAGCTCCTCTCTTTGCAGTATAATAAGCCTTTGTAACTAAAAGTTTATTTGCATTCTCTACTCAATCACACCAAAAGTTTTATTTAGAACCTCCTTTGTAGTGCCCAGGACACGCTATCTCAATCATCTTCAAATCGACCCAACACTCGATGCAACCCACGATTTCTCACAGAGGACAAGAATTGGCACAACAATGGCACTATCCACTACAAAGGGAGAATATGTTGCAGCCACCACTGAGGCTTGTAAGGAGGCTCTCTTGTTAGATGGTCTAGTGGTAGACCTTCGTATTACTAATGTGGTCCATACATTACATTCAGATTCTATGAGTGCTATTGAATTGGCCAATAATTCGGTTTTCCATGCGAAGGAAAAGAATATTGACGTGCGTTGCCACTTTATCTGAGAGGTTGTCGAGGACAAGTCCATCGAGATTGTCAAGATATCAACTAACCAAAATCTTGCAGATTTTCTTACTAAAAGTCTCTAAGCGAAGCGTTTTGCCTTCCTTAGGACGTTGATGGGGGTTGGATGACATGATCTCTTTCCTCATCCTATTATACTTTATGTATAGTTATCCTTTGTCACTTTTTCCTTGTTCTCTCCTTACTAGGGATACATTTTCCTTTAAGTGGGAGGTTGTTGGGGATAAAGGCACATGCACCTAACTGCCCATGTATTCAAGGGGGACATTTGCTACTTGCACGGGCCACCTGCTGTGGAGACACTATGTTGGGGGATTTTTCATCTATGACTAGAAGTCATAGGGACTCATGTAAGAAGAGTTCAAGGTAGGGAGAGAAGCTTTCAGTTATGAGAGATAAAGAGAAAGAAAAAGGGTTTCAAGATTTAGACACATAAGGAGACTTGTATACTTAAATCCGATCTATAGATGCCTCATAATGTATAAGTTTTTTCTTTTGAACTAAATATGGATCATATAATTGTAGAAACATCAATTTTGAAGTTTTATGCACAATGAAAATCCAACTATATTCATCTCTTCATGCATTGATTTGGATAGTATACATAGCATCTATGGTTCAAAAACATGTCTAATAATTCGTGATAATTCTTCAATACATAACCAACCTATAAATAGAAAAACCTTGTACTTGACTTCTTTAGTACCCTTTTTTAATCCTCATATTAGGCTTTCATTCATGATAATAAGGACCCACGAAAACGTTAGTTCAGTCCTCTAGATCACTTGATTCAAAATCAAATAAGTATATATATCAGTGATGAAAGTGTATAAAAATAGTGGTCCTAGATTTTTTTGTATTAGGGTAGCAAAAAACTCTTATTTCAATCTCAACACATCATTCTTCCAATGCATAACGACACTAGTTTAAAGAGGTTTCAAAACAAACTACCTATGTTTGTTATTTCAAGGCAACACAGCATGTGTAATAGTAGTAAGAAATAGGATACCAATGCACTACTCTAAATAAGCAGCAATTCCCTATTCTCAACCTCCGTAGATTAGTACTAATCATATTCAAAGAATCCATGAAATATGCCCATTTTCAATCCAAAAGCAGATCTCCAAATCCTTTTGATTTTAGCCGAAAAGCACACGATCATGCTCTCACCATAGAAGAGAGATATATGACAGCGAGTGCTGTAAGCAAGTGTTGAAATATCTTATTTATAGCCACAAAGATCAGCCCAAAATTCTCTAGAGTTTTGTTCTATTTTTTTCCAAAGTAGTCATATTCATAGCCTACAATGATTAGCCCAAAGTATAACCAAATATGACATGTAAATGGCAAACAAGAAGCAAGTAGCATGTAGTTTGAAAACATTTGGTGTATCCCTACTCTTTGTTCTTCTCTTGTTTTCCTTTCCTCATAATTTATAGCATACTCTTGTTTTCTTCTCTACTTCACTCCCAGTCCTAAACTCCACGTAGACATGTTTACACAGTGCCCTCTGGTCTTTTCACTCTTTACACACGCATATAAGATGGGTACTGTAATCTACCACGTGTCTGGTCCCTTCACTTAGGTCATGTTTGTATTTTCATGTCTATCCTCAAAGACACACAACATTCATCCCCTCTAAACCTGCACATCCTTCGTTATATACCATCTCTTTTAATCTTCAACATATTTGGGCTTTTCATCTTCATTATCTTCTCCATCTTCTAGGTTGTCATGAACATGCTCACTATTTAGTTCTTCTCCTTCATAGTAGGTACTTGATTCCTTTTTTTAAACAACTTGAACCTCTTTTGGCTTATTAGGAACCTTTAGCTTTGTATCATCAAGCTCACAAAGAGAGTAGGTAGCATTGTCATGTACATGACTCATAGTGTATGGGCCAAACCATTTTTTTGAAAAGTTTCGAAGAGTGACATGCTACTTATCAGGGCTATTAGCATAAATGAACACCCAATATCCTTCTTCCGCAATTCTTGGACAACATCTATGCTTTTTTTCAAAAATTTTAAACTTGATTTTTTTCAACCTCCTCAGTGCAAGCTCTATATCCTCATGTCTTCTCTTGAAATGTCAATTTTGTAGGGCAAAAAGCTAGACCATCCTTGCTAAGAGAATCTGCATACTTGGTGGTTCTCAATTGCCAATGAAGGTTTCTCAAATGCCAATATGATTGTGTATCAAAAAACATGGATGCAATCTGGATGGTCCACTTATGCCCCACAACCCAAAAAATGTAAAATGTGAGGCAACTGTTGCATGTAGGGTTACATAGATCTTGTCAATTTTAGTTTGCCAAAACCCAAATATGTGGATGGATGATGTTGCCAAAAATCAAATTTTGAACACGGCAATGGAAAACATATCTATCTTGCTATTGGGAAAAGCCAGAAACCTATGGTGAGTGGTCTCCTTAGTTGTGATTTGAAAGACACGATCCATTGGCAATGTTGCATCTTGAGAGGGTAGCATCAAGTGGGGGGCCACTCACCATTATCATGGATTTCCACCAACCTCTGTTCTTGCATCAACCCAAGGAAATGACCATGGAAAATGATATATTTGATTTGCACATGCTCGCTGTAAGGTCAACTTGATCTTAATTTTCCGATTTCACAAAGGATTTCCAAGTTTGTGGAAAAAGGGTTGCTAGACAAGCAAAGTTCCTGAAATTGTTACCTAAAAATCATGGTAGCATCTAGGCAAATGAAAACCCACTCTCATTGTGTGGAACAACTCCAAAGATTCTAGATATGATCCAATGCATCAATAGTAGGCCATGTCAAGTTTCACCATCTTCTCTAACTTGAGGTGAGCTTTGTTATTTTGCATACCAAGAAATTATTTTGGAGCCAAAATTTTAGTTGACATGGATTGGCTTGCAATTGGCTATTGTGTGGATGCCAAGAAAGCTCTTCTTAAGCAACACTCTCTAGGAATGAACAACAACTCAACAATAAGAAGGATTTTAGGCGTGCAGATTGATCATCATTAGGTACATGCCACCATGAGGCTAGAATTTGAGTGTTGCCATGCAAATTGCCTGTGTCTTCTAGGAAGAATTGGATGATGGTAACCCAAAAACACATGACATGTAATAAAGACAGTCAAGGGTTTATCATGTGTGTTTTCACATCTCAAATGGCTTCTCAAGTTACTTTACGTGTATTTATATGATCCAAGTGATGCTTGAGTATGTAGAGTTCGTTTTCCACAATAATAATTCGTACAAGCTAGTCTTGAACCAGGGCGGTAAGGGCAAGCAATAGAAAATAATGGGAAACATAATTTTCTAAGAAACCTTTAGGCACGCATGAAAAGGCCATGCAGGTGATTTCTACTAGACATTTGTCGACACCGAATTGAAAGCCAATCAAGAAATTGGTTGGCCAAGTCTTGCATGTCCACAAATTTTCAAGTGTCTCATAATACTACCTAATGTCAATATGTCCTATTGTACAACTTAAGAGAGGTAAGTTATTAGCGTTAATGTGCAACAATGAAGTCAAAGAAAATGGCTCTTATGTGTCCATGGCTTTGCGAATATTGTCCCTATTAACATGAATGTATAATCTATGAAGGCTTGGCCCACTAATTGTTGCTGAGAGAGGAGGGGCAAGCCAATCACCTCACCATTTGTTGTGAGATGGGATAACAACGTTAGAATCAAATATGTTTCAAGGGAAAAGTATAAAGGGCTTAGAGGGAACCCTTTCCTAACAAATTTGGAAGGTAAAATAATTTGGAAGGGAAAAGTATAAGGGGCTTAGAGCATCACTCTTGCAGAAGATCCCTTGCCGATGGTATAGATTAAGTTTGAAAATTTTGATCAACTCCTCTTGATTTCCGTGTTCAGATAACTTTGTTTCATCTCACATTTAGGACACAATGTACAGATTTCCTTCCTTTCTATCTTAATTAATATTGTTGCTACCATTGAATAATTCCTAACTAAATAACAATACACCTAAGCAAGCGCAATTCTATGTGTGTGTGTGTGTCTCCATGGTGTTGCATGGGGTTTGTGCGGGGATTTGTGGAAGTTGCTTGCCGTAGGGACGCTTGGCAAGATGTGAGTTTTATATTGTTATCTCCTTTGTTGACTACAACGATGATAAGATGATGTGACTTGATTCAATGATGCTCAAAATGAAGATATGCTAGGTGGACTAGTCCAAGGTGATCTGATTTACGTGGATCAAGGGTAACAACATGGGGAGGCCAAGACATATTGATGAAGGTTGGAGGTAAATCAATACAATTAGAAGAAAGAGCATGAGAAGATATGTTTCATGAGGAGACACATTGAAAATATTCTTATCATAAAGCATCTTATTAATCATGCATATGATTGTTCAATGGCCTTATGCTTGAAACATCAAATTTATTTATCTTCCTTGCATCTCTTTACCATCCAACAAGACATTAGTGCATAGACTTAAAAAAAAGCTCATGCCAAACCATAAAACACTAACCAAAGGACCCAACTTTCACTCTGATAAGCATGAAAATAAGAAAGGAAGGTAAAGTAGTAATATTTGGAGAAGGATCAAGAAGGAGAAAGGAATTAAGGTCATATGGAGTATGTTGAGTAAGCTAGTTAGCCTCTCTAGATCTGTTGATCGAGTGCATATTGCATGCCAGACCGAGGTGCTACCGTGTGAGTAGAAACAAAGCCACACTAAGGAAGAACAGGCCTCTTTTACTCATGGTAGTCGTCACCATAATCTTTGTCTACAACTTCGTCTTCGTCTGCAATTACTTCTGCTTCGTCTGGTGCTTTGTTTTCGTTTGTAGCTTTTGCTTTGTTTGTTGCAGCAACGCCGTCCTTTATCGTCACCTTCCGCATTGTCGCTCCTCTTCGTCACCTTTCGCCTTGTCTTCTTCTTCGTCACCTGTGTGCCGTTCTGCAGAGCTCGCCGATGCCTCCTCGTGATCAAAGCTCTACGCTTTATAGGAAATTTCGGCCGCTCTCCGCTAATTTTTGTAATGTCAAGCTGGAGTTTTTTCCCAGAAAAGCTCAAGAAAGCTTTACTATTGTCAATATCTTGACATCAATGTTTACGTCAAGGATATCGTCATTAAAGCGGACTGTCCATGCAACCAGCTATTAATGTGAGCTTTCTTTGGGACCAGAGTCGCTTTGAGGACAACAATCTTGGAAGAAGCTCTATCCTGCTGAAAATGGGGAGAGAAAACCTTGCTTTGTGTCGCAGAGTCTTGAACACTCCCTGATCGTCTCTGCTTTCTTTAGGATGGTTTGTAGATTTTTGAATTGTAGGTCTCGCAGCAACCTTTTAGTATGTGGGCTAACACAGAAGATGTGCTTAAGCGCATCTTATTTGTTGAGGGTCCCGGACAAATTTCACAAGGTTCTATAGCTGCCCTTTGTGTTGCACTTTCTTGCCCTTGGCATATCCAGTATTGGGTGCCTTTTTGGTTATTCCATATCCTTTGAGAGATGCTGTATATGATCGCTTCTTAGATAGAGAGGAACTTTAAAGTGTATATGCTGTTAGAAATATGCGTTTCTAAAAACTGATGTGGCAGCCAAATTCTGTTGCACATCATGCTTTCACTGGATCATGTAGGCATCAACTAGCCAGTAGTTTTTCCTTTGGAACAAGGGACTTTAGAAACATGGCAAACATATTCTTGGATGTCAGCATTTGTGAGAAGCCGTTTTGGCTGTAGGAACACGAAGTTCGTATTAAAGATTGATCAATAACATATTTGAATGTTGCTCGTTCTTGCCATGATCTTTTAATAGTCTCAAAAGATTCCTCAAGGTACATTACAATGTTGGTCTTTTCTATAAGTTAGTCAAGTTGAGCATCACGAGTGTCTTAAAGGCTTGTGAAGGTGTGTAGTTCCTGGAATTGTCATGAGATTCAGTTTATTAATCCTTCTAATGTTGTCCTTGAATGAGTGTCCACAATTTACATCTCTTTCTTTTTCCTATGTCCAATCTTTTCGTTGGTATGAGAATAGATGATTACAACAATGTCCATACTGTGACTACTTGTCCTTGATACTTCGTTCAACTTGTCTTCTGCAGAAGCTCCATTATGGTGTACTAACCCTCGGAGTCTTCAAAATGAACATTCTCTTCATATGAACCTGTTCTTCCATGCAATGTGCCCTAGAAAAATATGTTTTGGAATAGAACTTCGTGCCCAAACATTCATGCGGTATGAAATTTAAAATCCATGCTATGCAATCAATCGAGCGATGCTTCCAAAAAAAATAAATGAATGCATTGAAGAAATTGTGCCTAGCCTAACTATAGGTAATCATGCGTCATGCAAATGCAAACAAGAGACATGCTCAACGGAAAATAAATTTCTAATGACACTCACTAATGTTTCAAATCCTTGGCAAAAAAAAAAAATCCACCCTCAGATTTGCAGTGGTGGACGCGTAGCGTCACGACAATGGGCATGTGCACACAATTCTTACATTTTGTAAAGCAGTAAGAGCACCTCTTGCATAGTAATAAAGCTATTTTTTAAGGTGTAAGGATGTCTATGCTCTATGTTTACCTCATAGCCTCTTCTAAAAATTGTGCTATTACTGGCCATTTCACAATAGACTTTAGTTATTGGGGTATATTATCATATAACAATTGGAATCCCTTTTCTAATGTGGTAGGGTCTTTTATTAATGCTCTAGTTGTACTGCCATTGGCATTTATATCACACCATATTCACAATACAAACTAGGTGTCATCCATTGTTGGAGTCCTCAAGAAGAAGGGTAAAATTTGAATATGCATTAACTACAAGAAATTGAATGTTGAAACTAAAACAAACAATTTGACCTAATATGCACTAATTACAAGAAATTGAACGTTGCAACTAAAACAAACAATGTGACCTAATAGTCTTACATAAACAAACAATGTGACCTAATAGTCTTACATAGACCACATGTTTGAACACGTGGCACAAGAAAAGAAGCTTACAATTCCTTGGATGGCTTTTTGGGCTACATTAGGGTACAAGTGGACCTAGATGATTGACTCAAGATGTCCTTTTCCATTGTATGGGGGGTTATTTGCCTACACTGTCAGGCATTTCTACTTGATGAATGCACCAACAACCTTCTAGAGACTCATATGTAGAATTTTCAAGGACATGTTGCAAGACCTTAGATGGAAGTGTTTGTGGATGACCTTTGTGTTCACTCTAGCTGGGAGGAACACCTCAAAAATCTAATCTAGTTTGTTAAATGTGTGAATGGCTAGGTGAGAACTAGTATGAGCACTTTGTAGATCAAAGCTCTCAAAATAATAAGTGTTTGTTCATCAGCCCCAATGTTGAGCTCATGGAGCACAACAATGTGGTGCTAGGGTATTGCATGTGAGATTTCATGTGTGTGTGTGTGTGTTATTTATATAATTATGTAGAGTACAGGCATATGTTTTGGCATGTTCATGAACAAGACTAAAGTAGAGCCTTATTTAGAAGGCCTAGAAAGGCATCCATGAGATAATCATGTGGAAAATGGTGGATAAGAAAGCAGGTCAATTCTACACAAAAGAAGAAGAAGACATTGGAATTGGGGAGAGTGGAGGAGGTTGAAGGAAAAGACCTACAACTACATAGGGGAGCAAAAAAGAACTTGTTTGAGAGAGAAGACGAGGAAGAAGTCACCTTTGAATGGAAAAGATCCAACAAGGGGAAACAATGGACATAAGGACCTAGAAGCGTGAAGCCAATCCAATGAAGAAGAAGTGGACTTAGAAGGGCAAAGATTTAAGAAAGAGGAATCTAGAGGTGTGAAGTTGTTCCTAGTGAATTGAGTGGGTAGTATTTTCCCGTTAGGTTTGAAGCTAGTGGCTGTTGGGGGTAAAGGTGCCTGTGCCTAACTGCCTATGTATTCATTACATTGACAATACCTGCATACTTGTGCACCGTAGCAGGGAGCAGGTGCCCATCACTCGCACTTCATTATTTATTCTTTCAGTGATATTTGAATAAGGGAAGGATAGTCACAAATTGTGATTGGTTGAGTTTTCACATATGCTCTCTCTCTCTCTTTGTCTGTGTTGCTCTCTTGCTCCATTTGCCATAGCTCTTGCTTCCATTTGAGCTCTATCTTTCAATTGGTATTAGAACCAAGCATTTGAGGAGCTTCTTCTTACTTTGCTTCAGCCCGGATTCAAAGCTTCAACTCAAGGTTTCATGGCAGCCATTGACACCTCTAAAGGCTTTTAGAAACCCACCACACACTAGATGAAATCTAGACTCAAATAGGGTGTATGATGTGTTCACACAAGGAGCACCACATAAAAATATCTAAATCAGTTGCAAATTGTTTATAGACACATGGTTGGTTTGGATGTACCCAAGCATGCCACACACCTTGTTCATAGCATTGTACATGAAGTCACATGCACAAAAGAAAAATAACTCCCAATCTCTTTGGTCTGCAAGTTCAAAAAATTTATGAAATTATTCATTGTATAGCTGTGTGTTCACATGTGAGAAAGCAAACATGAGAAAGCATTCTTTGTACAACCATGTGTCCACATGCATTAAGTCTTTTCTTCTTTCGGCTTGTTGTAGCTTGCTCTGTGCTTGTTGAGGAGCTTCCCTCAAGGCTTAGTTGAGCCTTGTTGAGTGCTTATTGAGTTGAGAAGAAACCATTCTATCCATTTTGAGTGGATACATAGCATGCTGTAGAAGTCATGGACAATTATGGTAGCTTGACAACACTGCCATATTTTGGCCATAAATTTTGCATACAATATCGGATTTAGGTGTTCTATAGCTAGAAACAAAGAGCATGATGAGAGCTATAGATATGAACATAGAGCTGATTCTGCATAGTTTTGGATTCTTTGTTTTACAAAAAATATAATAGTTCTAGTTTGGATAACAAAAAATAAATTCTATAATGCATGTTTGATGCTTCGAGGATGCCAGTTGGATTGTTTAGAGCTTGATTATCTCAGTTTTTTAGAGGTTTATTGATGTCATAACAATTTGGACAACAAGTATACAATAGTGAGTTTCATGGTTTGAATGCCTATTGTGCTTTCATGGTATTTCAGGTATACTACATATCTATGGTGATGTCTAACATTGATGTATGAACCTAGATATGGTTCTAATATGCCTTGGCACTTGGCCTTTAGCTACATTTAATGTACTTGGGCTTTGGTCAGTTTCTTTGATAGTTTATGCTTACTTACAAGTATTGAAGCTTCATTTGACACTTATGCTCCTGGATGTATTTGTGATAGGTTTGGGCTTGCTGGATGTGTTGTCAATGATATTTGTTTGCTTCTCGGTTATGTATTGAACCTTGCTCAATGGGTTATGCATTTGACAATTCTCTTCTCTTCACCTTGAGATCTCCTATGTATATGATATCTATGTCTATTGCATGTATAGTTATTAACACACTATAGTTAGGACATCTTTTCAATGTCAGTTGTCTATGTCTACCACATGTATGGTTACCGACACACTACAGTTAAGAAAACTTTTAGTGTTAGTTGTTCTTGGTTTTGTTTTCTTGGTTGCTCACAGTTGGTTGTTGGCATGCTGCTGTAGTTTATTACAGTAGCATGTGTTTTTCGTATTATGCTTTCTATTTGAGGACAATCACTTGGATTCGACAGATACTTGATAACAATTTTTAGACATCTCACCATTTTGGTGATTTCTCTTGCTTAGCCCTTGATTTGGCTGTGATTTTGGGATTGTTTTGCTATCATTTATAGTACCTTGTTTGTCTTGGATTGTGCTTTTATTTCTTACATTATGAATGGTGAGTCAAATGACAGTCCTATCTTTAACATTGAGAAGTTAGATGGCACAAATTATAGCTATTGGAAGGCACAAATCTGCTAGGTTCCAGTGCAAAAATTGTGGATTAAGCCACTGAAAGATGAGGTTACAAAGTCCGAACGCTTTGATGTGGAGAATTGGGTTAAACTGGATGAGTAATGCAAATGTATAAGTATTTTATCACTATTGAAGCAAGTATACTATAATGTTGTCTTTGACGGGCAGATCGCATGGAAGTTATGAGACAAGATTCCCTATGTCTATGATAAGTAGAGTCTTGCCTCTCAGATATATTGGCTGAAATAACTCATGGAACTATGTATAAAGGAGGAGACTTTCATATCCACCCACTTAAATGACTTTCATTTTATTTTCAGCCACTTGTTTCCATAGTGAATTGAATTTAAGGACAATCTTTTTCCCTTATTCTTGATGTTCGAAAAAAGGCAGGGAACACCAACTGTGTAAGTTGAGAAAGAGCCTATATGACCTTAAGTAGATGCCTAAGACATGGTACCATAAGTTTGATGCTTTCATGCATTCACAAGGATATATCCATGTGATATGGATTTGTGTTTATACACGAAGAAGGCTCATGATGACAACCTTATGATTTTGGTACTCTATGTGGATGATATGCTAATTGCCAAGAGTTCTCATAATGAGTTGGATGCCTTGAAAGATTGGCTCAAGAAGAGCTTTGAGATGAAGGATATGGGACCTGCCTCACATACTCTTGGGATACACATCAAGAACAATCATCCCTAAGGGGATCCTTTACTTATCGTAGAAGGAGTATATCCAGAAGATCCTTGGGTGGGTTCATATATAGGATGTAAGATCCCTTAAGGGCATTGTAGATATATACATATGTTATGGCGGCCAGGATATAAGAATCGTGGGGTGAGTGTGGGGTATACTGACTCTGATTATGTAGGACATGTAGACAGTAGGAAGTTGACCTCTGGCTATATCTTCACCTTTGATGGAGGTGTTGTTTCTTGGATGTCTTGGGTGTAGAAATGCATGGTGTTGAGGTGATGGGCACTCGATGGTTGAAAGACGTGGGGTCTCATAGAGAAATTCAAGAAGAGTTGGAACCTGAGAAGAAAAATATGGAAATGCTAAGAAAACACTAGAGTATCCACCCTATCAAATCTTGCAAGCAACTCAATACACATCAAATAAACATACTCCAGGCAGCTAGCTTGTACCTTGACTCCTCTCTTAGCAATTCCTCTCAGGAGAACACTGACTCTTGATCATTCACATAGCTCAATTTGCTTAGAACTTGACATAGGAAACCTATGCAGTGTCTTTTGTTGCTTCATCTTCCTCATTAGTGGCTTAATTATAACATATTGTTTTAGTTTCTAAAGCTTTGGAGTACTCACAAGTCCCAAAAACCCGAGCTAAGCATACATAGATTCTTATGCAAGATAGAGGAACTTTAACTTGAATTCACATAGATGTAAGCATACATAATTTCTTATGCAAAATACAACTAAAGACAAGATTATGTGGCTTGAGACTCTCTCTCTCTCTCTTCTCTCTCTCTCTGCCTCTGCCTCTGCCTCTGTCTCTGTCTGTCTATCTCTATCTGTCTATCTCTATCTATCTATCTCTCTCTCTCATACACATAAATGATGTTCAACTTAAGGCACAAACATGGCTAGAATAAGGTATATCATAAAGCAAGCTCATCATGGCATTTGGAAAATCCATCAACTTTTGTGCTTCAACTGCCTCGATTTGTTTTAGGTCATCACTTTTTTGTAAGATGGTAGAATAAGCTCATCATGGCATTTGGAAAATCCATCCACCTTTATGCTTCATCTGCCTCAGTTCATTTTAGGCAATCAATTTTTTGTAAGATGTAAAAGGAATTCCTATGTGAATGCTTTGAAACTTGGTGACCATAGTCTTAAGACTTACACTTTAAAACTTGGGAACTTATTAGCGTAGGTAATGGCTAGATGCTTCTCTATCAATGTCTTCCTTATGTTCCATACACCCATAGTTGTAGTCCCAACAAGCCTTCAAGCCATGACAACTTCTTAGTATAGCACCAACATCGGAGCTTACTCCACACGTCTTCTTCAACAACTGTCAAAACTGTAGTACACAGAGAAGGCGTGGTTGATACTAGCATTCATTTGGAGAGTACTTGATTTCTTGCTATTCGATCATGTAGACATCGTTCCCTCATCAACAATGTTTAATTGTAAGCTGGCCACCTTCATCTTGTGCTGATGGTGACACTGAATGGCGTGATTGTCTACCTTCGAGTTGATGCGAAGGACATTGAAAGTTTTATTTAGAAACTCCTTTGTAGTGCCAAGGGCATGCTATCTCAATCATCTTCAAATTGACCCAACACTCGATGCAACCTACGGTTTCTCACATAGAACGAGAATCGACAGAACAATGGCGCTATCCACTACAAAGGCAGAATATGTTGCAGCCACCACTGAGGCTTGCAAGGAGGCTCTCTGGTTAGATGGTCTAGTGGTAGACATTGGTATTACTAATGTGGTCCATACACTACATTCAGATTCTATGAGTGCTATTGAATTGGCCAATAATTGGGTTTTCCATGCGAAGGCAAATAATATTGAGGTGCGTTACCACTTTATCTAAGAGGTGTAAGAAATAGGATACCAATGCATTACTCTAAATTAGCTAGCAATTCCCTATTCTCAACCTCCGTAGATTAGTACTAATCATATTCAAAGAATCCATGAAGTATGCCCATCTTCAACCCTAAAGTAGATCTCCAAAACCTTTTGATTTTAGCCAAAAAGCACACAATCATGCTCTCACCATAGAAGAGAGATTTATGACAGCGAGTGCTGTAAGCGAGTGTTGAAATATCTTATTTCTAGCCACAAAGATCAGCCCAAAATTCTCAAGAGATTTTTTCTATTTTTTTCCAAAGTAGTCATATTCATAGCCTACAGTGATTAGCCCAAAGTATAACGAATAAGACATGTAAATGGCAAACAAGAAGCAAGTAGCATGTAGTTTGACAAAATTTGGTGTATCCCTGCTCTTTGTTCTTCTCTTGTTTTCCTTTCCTCATACTTTATAGCATACTCTTGTTTTCTTCTCTACTTCAATCCCAGTCCTAAACTCCATGTAGACATGTTTACACAGTGCCCTCTGGTCTTTTCACTCTTTACACACGCATATAAGATGGGTACTGTAATCTACCACGTGTCTGGTCCCTTCACTTAGGTCATATTTGTATTTTAATGTCTATCCTCAAAGACACACAACATTCACCCCCTCTATACATGCACATCCTTCGTTATATACCATCTCTTTTTAATCTTCAACATATTTGGGCTTTTCATCTTCATTATCTCTCCATCTTCTAGATTGTCATGAACATGCTCACTATTTAGTTCTTCTCCTTCATAGTAGGTACTTGATTCCTTTTTTTAAACAACTTGATCCTCCTCACTTATAGGAACTTTGTATCATCAAGCTCACAAAGAGAGTAGGTAGCATTGTCATGTACATGGCTCATAGTGTATGGGCCAAACCATGTTTTTGCAAAATTTCTAAGAGTGACATGCTACTTATGAAGGCTATTAGCATAAATGAACACCCATTATCCTTCTTCCACAATTCTTGGACAACGTCTATGCTTTTTATCAATTTTTTAAACTTGACTTTTTTCAGCCTCATCAATGCAAGTTGTATATCCTCATGTCTCCTCTTGAAATGTCAAATTTGTAGGGCAAGAAGCTCTTCTTTGCTCATTCCTTCTTCCCAAGGTAGTACATTCCATGTAGTTACAATTTCCTCTATCAATATGATAGGTTTTTGTCCATAGATAAACTTTATAGGCATGTAACCTATAGTAGCACTATGAGTAGTATGATCAGCCCACAAAGTGAAAGGAAGTAGCCTTGGCTACTCTTGTATCTTCCCTCTACATTCTTTTGCTAGAGCCTTAATAATCAGGGGGTGCCCTCTTTTGCTCTTTCCATTTCCTTCACGAGTGTATGCTAATATAAGAGCAAGATTAATTCCCATCCTAAAGACTAATTATCTAGCTTCATCTATGTCAATTTCTCCTCTATCTACAATTACTTTTCCCACACATCCATATCAACATATTACATCTTCTAGTAGATTTGTTCATATAGCACTAGTAGCCATTTCTCTTAAGGCTTCGCCTTCCACCTGGTATGTGAGATCTTCTTGTGCAAGTACAATGTGCCTCATCTACCATAAATCCACATGCATGCTCACTATGTCCACTACCCTCTTATAATACATAAATAGTGGGTACATTGAATGTAAACCATCGCAATGTCTTACAGAGGTATATATCTAACAAGCAAGTAGTGTAAGTTTTCCACAAATTGCAAGCCATTCCTATATATACCTTTCTAGTAATATCTCTCTTTTATCTTAAATGTGGCGAAAACTCCTTGATGCCCATAAGCTCTCATGTAACTCCTTCATAATCTGCATGACATATGATTTTTGATGCTGAGAAGTGCTTAAAAATAGCCAAAATTTACGAATTTCAGGGGAAAAATAGACTTCGTCGAAGGCGGCAGTGGCAATCAGTACGATTTTAAGCAGCAAGCTCGGAAAAGGCTTAAAAGACCCACTAGACAACAATTGGTGAATTTTCATAATTTTTTAGTGGGTCAGACGAGATCCTGGTAGATGCCCGGCAGTGGAGGACTTCAAGACGAATGTCCAAAATTTTTCGGATCATAATTCGGACACCGGACGTGGAAGAGGGAGTGCCCGGTAGGCCAAGGTCCAAAGAAAGTGTGAATGGGACTTTAAAGATGCCAAGGGTTATGATCTTTGCCCCCAAAATTTTCATGAGAATGGGGGGGGGGGCATTTTTTTCGCCGCCTGTTAGAAGAAGAGAGGGCGCCATCAATTTTGGAGGAGAATGAGAGATGGGGGCTGCAAACAACCCCCCAACTGATCTTGGGCCTGTTCCCTCCATCACTCCAATCCGCTCCTCAAATGGCTGCCTGGTTCAAGAGATCAGATTTCAGTATTTCTCTCTCCTCCCTCTCTCTCCTGCAAGGGGCAATTCCTGTGTGTGAAGAAGAATGAAGCCCGGTTGATGAATGCTCGTCCTGGCATGGTACCGAATTGCTTCCCAATCGAAGGTGGGCTGAAGATTGCAGTGTGGAGGTGGGCTGAGCATAAAAAAGGCCCTGATTTGTAGACCCACAACAAGTTTCAAAACTTGAAATAATGGAAAATACACAGTAATGATATTTTTACAAAGAAAACGGCTCTTTTTTCACATTTGATGAGGTTAGCAATGTTCATATGGGCTAAAAATTGATGAATATGTTGTTTTTTGTTGGGTTTAGTATTTCATAATAAAAAACTCAGAAAATATATACTTAAAGTGTGGAAAATAAATGGGAAAAACCCGAAAAGCATGGTTTTTAGAGTAAAAATGGAAATTTGGGCTTAAAATTGAATAAACATGAAACAAAACACTAATAAAATCTACATGGTTACTATTTAAGGACTCAAGAGCCACAGATCTGAAACAATGCTACTTTTCTTCCATTTTAAAGATAAAAAATAAGGAAAATTGAGAAAAAATACTCTTTAAAAGGGGGAAAATTAGGAAATGGACGAGGAAATTTATGGAAATTAAGGATGTTTCTATGAGTGTATAATGATGATAAATCATGAGGGTTTACCTCAGGTTATCCCCATTTATATATTTTTGTGAGTATTTATTGCTTATTTTGTGCGAAATACGCATAAAATTACCCTTTTACCTATCACCGCAAGCAAAACCCTAAACGGTAGGGAGAGAGGAAAATTTGAGCATTGAAATATGATATAAAATTTGATGTATTTTCTGCATTATTCATAAAGGATGACGTTAAGCAAAACCCTAAATGGTAGTGAGAGAAGGGAGTTTGAGCATTGAAATATGATATAAAATTTGATGTATTTTTTGCATTATTCATATAGGATGATGTTAAGTTAAATAAAGGGAAGTATAGCACGAGTGTAAGGCTCGGTGTCTTCTCTCATTATAACAATTATGAGTTAGTGTATGGAAGCATGTAAAGAATAGATTTGCACAATGCATAAGGCTATTTTTCAATTGTTTGAGCACTTAATCATATACACATTTGCATTAAGCATCGTTAAAAGGTATCAATTACAAGCTCGTGGATACATAGCACTTGGTTTCTTTAGGACTTAAATCACGTAGAGAGAGTGAGCAACTCGGCTGTAGGTCTAGACGGTGGGTTAAAGGGGATGGATAAGTGAGGATAAGTGCATTCCTGGAACGTTAAATATATTGGCACTAAGAGGGGAGTTTGTTTCGAATGTGTCTATATGTGGAAGTAGCGCTTCGAGGGACCAATCCCTAAGATATAGGAGAGCTGCGGTAGGGCCACGACAATTAGCCAGTGGGGTGTCCTTGTGTGTGTAATATGCGGCATTTGTTGTTGACATATGTATGATCTCCCTCTAAGGAGACCGGGAAAGGGAATATCCGTTGGATAGTGTATCCCTCGATAGACGCTCCTAGTCCGCGAGGTTGTGAGGTGGGGTTTTCTGTTGAGGGCATGAGGTCCTGCTAGTGCCTTAGCCAGTGCCGGCCCATTTTAGGTCCCATCAGTGGGGTGTCTACCGGGAGCCGCCAAAAAGTGGTGGTTCTTGAATCTAGGGTTTCTAGGGACCAAATAGTTGGTTTATGTCCTCTGACAAGGTCCATCAAGCTGAAATACAAAAAGCAGAACATGCTGAGAGGGCTAGACGGCGGTTGGAGATCGTAAGTCGTTATTCCCCTCAAAGAAGCAGCCCATTGCGCATAAGAGGCAGTGGTTCTAGTAACCTAAGTGTTACGAGTAGCTCTTCGAGTGCAAGTGGAAGTCCTAGTACTTCCCTACTTCCAGCTAATCAACCCACAACAAGTGGGGGTGCAGTTTTACCTACACAAACTCCTGTTGTCAATCCGGTTGTAGTCATGGAACAACCTATCGCAATTCCAGCAGCCAGGGACACCGGATTTGATGGCATTAGGAGCATCATTGCCCATTTTCCATGGGTTAGAAGAAGAAGATGGAGAACTCTACATTAAGGAGTTTCAAATACTCATGTTCAATTATCGAATCCAAGACGAAGAACACCTAATGATGTTCTTTAACATGACGTTAAAAGGAAGAGCGGCAGTATGGTACCACGGTCTCGAAGTCGGAACCATAACTAGCACTGCCCAATTCTTTATGGATTTTCATAGAGAGTTTGCCCCTGAGAAGGGTGGACAATATTTGTTGCGTGTCTTGACCAAGAGCCAAATGAGAATGTCGAGGCCTATGCCAAGAAATTAAAGCAAGTTCTTCGTAAACTAAATACTTATATCCCCATTCCAGCGGCCGCCCAGTTACAATATTTCCTACATGGATTGGATTTTAATATCCAGGTGCAACTGAGTAGTGTTGCTTTGGCCGTCATAGACACTGTTATTACCCAAGCAGAAGGAGTAGAGTCGCGCTTGCAAGCGGCTTATGCAGCAAGGATAAATTGGAATGGTAATAACTTGGCCTTGAGTACCAATGGAAGTCAAGGGGATCCCATGTCAAATGTGAATGGGAGAGGAGGTATCATGCCAAATTTACCTATGTTACTAGCTCCTCCTAGCGCATGGCTAGTCAAGCGGCCTCACTAAATAGTGGGGGCCAAACAATGAATCCTAATGTGGTCCCAGTAGGTCAACGACCAATCCCTAATCAAGTGGTTAGGCCCATGGGACGAAAAACTAACGATCGCGGCTACGAGTTGAGTGCCTCTAATGTCCTTGGTGAAGTTAAGGACATGATGAATCACTACACCGATATGATCTCTAAACAGTATTGAAAAATAGCTGTGGATGTCAATTTCCTTAAGAAGAAACAGAATTTGATAGGGAGTTGACGCCCTGAAGAGGGTGGCCCCTCAAGATTCAGCTGTAAGTGGTGTGGTGGCCAACATTTCCCTAGGAATTGCCTGAATGTCAAATGTGATATTTGTGGAAAGTCTGGCCACTTAGCTGCTACCTATTGGAGTAAGATCAGTTCTCTCCAACAAGGAAGTAAACAACCTGGTCCAGTTAATCATTGCGCACAAGGGAATAATCTCAAGCAATATGAGGGACCATGACAAATATTGCAACGAGGAAAGGCTGTTGTAGAGGAGTTGCCTCATGGCAGTGGAGTCGGCCTTATTGAGGCTGTATGTGTCAATGATGCTGAAACTTCTAATCTAAGAGTCGTAACAAGAGGGCAAAAGATTAAAGAGGGTGATAAAGGAACGGTAAAACCTGTCAAGGGAAACCCTAAGCAGGATGCTAGGGAAAAACGAGTCCTGAATCCGGATATGGAAGGTGGACCTCTAAGGCCTGTTGATGGTAAAGTAGATCCGAGAGAAGGATAGAGAGGTGCCAAGAAAGAAGACAAAAGTAAAAAAAGAGGTACTAAAGTCGGCGCTCTAAAGACCAAAGGAAAGAATGGTTTGGCACGAGAAGAGAACTTTGGCTAACTACCATGACTTTGATCTAGCAAGTTTTCTTTGCGAAGTCAAACCAGATGTGAATCTCCTCCAATTGATTAAACTTTCTCTAGGAGTACGCAAGGAATTCAAGAAAATCCTGTGTATCGGGTATATAGTAGAACCTTTGGGCATAGCTAGAGTGGGAGAAGATTGGCTTGATCATATTGAAAAGCATTGCCCTAGGGTTTCAGCGTATGTGGATGGAATATTAGTGGAGCATGCTATCCTGGACACTACATCCTCCATCAATATCATAAATTCAGACTTGATGGAGTGGCTAGGTCTTGAAATTCAAAAAGACGGCTCCACGCTTCTTAGGATGGCGGATGATAGTCTAAGACAACCGAAAGGTTGCATCACTAAAGTCCACGTTACTGTGGCAAGCGTGGAATGCTATCTGGACTTTAGGGTGATAAGGTTTGCAGGACGTCCTAGCTATCAAGTTTTGCTAGGAATGCCCTAGATTTTACGAACAGACTGTCAAGTTGATATACCCGTTGGTCGAGTGATTCTAGGTTGAGGTGCCCATCATGTATTAGTAGATGCTTACCCTGAGTCTCCTCAGAGTGAGAGAGTTCCTTTATCCTCCACTGAACTAGAAACAGTAGATGACCCATCTAATAGTGAGACGTCATCGAGCGATAAGGAAGGGTCCACTATAGAGGATATTTATAAGATAACCTTGAATGAGCCGATAGAGCCTCATGATTGAATAAGAGATGCAGATGTTATTGAGCTGGACCTTGGTATGCCTAATGATTCGCAGCCAATCAAATTGGATTCTATGCTCAGTGCGGAAAAGAGAGAGGACTATGTGTCCCTGATTCAAGAGCTCCGCGACATCTTTGCTTGGAGCTATGACGAACTTAAGGGTATTCCTCCCAGTCTAGCTGTGCATACTATTCCTGGAAAGGAAGGTACCCGCCCTGTACGTTAGAAAGTAAGGCGTATGCCTTTTGAATTAAGGGACGGGTTATTCGAGGAACTACAGAAGTTGCAGAAAGCGGGTTTGATCTTCCCTGTTCAGCATACTGAATGGTGCTCAAACCAGTTGTGATCAGGAAAAAGAAGAATAATGAGATCCGGCTTTGCGTAGATTTTAGAGAGTTGAACAAGCAAACTCTTAAAGATTACTACCTGTTGCCATTTATTGACCAAATTTTGGATCAACTAATAGGTAGGGAAATCTATTAGTTTATGGACTGCTTTGTAGGGTATAACCAAATGGCGATTGCTGAGCAAGACAAGCTAAAAACAATGTTTATTACTATCTTCGGTACCTTTGCATACCATGTGATGGCATTTGGGTTATGTAATGCACCAGGCTCGTGGCAGAGAACAGCCAACAAAACCTTTGGTGACATTTCCCCCGAGGAATTGAAAGTATTCATTGACGATTTGGAGGCAGCCACCGTAAGGGATAGATAGTTAATTATCATACGGAAGTGTTTTGAGTGTTGCAGACAATTCTGCATAGCTCTCAACCCACGGAAGTGCGTCTTCAGAGTTCCTTATGGGCTCTTGTTAGGCCATGTGGTCAGTTCCGTAGGGATTGCGATTGATCCTGAAAAGATCAAGGTCATAGTCGCCATGAGTCCACCACGTACTCCAAAGGAAGTGTATAGATTTTTGTCATTGGTAGGGTATTATCAGAGGTTTATCAATGCCTTGGCAGAAAGAACGTCGCCATTGACGAACCTATTGTCCTTTAATTGTCAGTTTTCATGTGCAAAGTATCTTTGACGATGTAAAGCAGGAGCTTGCCAGAGAACATGTTTTAAAAGCACAAAAAAGGGGTGAAATATTTTATATATTTTCAGCAGCAACTATGTATAGTATCAGCTGCTGCTGATTGACCCAAATTTGGGAGGAAAAGTGGTACCATCCGATAGCTTTTGCTAGTTGAAAGTTGGGCATATCGGAAATTAACTACACCTATATGGAGAAGTTGTGCCTTGCGATGGTATTTGCGACCAAGAAGTTCGGGCACTACATCTTTATGAGAGGGTGGTTTTTTATACGAAGGCAGAAGGGCTTCGATTGTTGTTGAATAAGTTACAGCCGCTTGATCGTTTAGCAAAATGGTTAATCACTTTGCAGGAGTTTGATCACGAGATTAAGAGCAAGCCGCCGAAGCTTCAGGGCATTGTCGAGTGTATTGTGGATTTCGGAGAGCCAAAAGAGGTCGTGGCTAAAGGAAGTGACATGGAAACATTGTTTAAGATTGATACGACATCTATTCCCTCCTAGTATGCTGCTATAACACACTATCTTTCTATGGGAGAGACTAAATCTACTCTATCAAAACCCGAGAAGAGGAAGATTAAACAGCAGGCATTGAAATTTTCCTTGATCGCAGGGACATTATATCGGCAAGGTGTTGATGATATCTATCGCCGATGTGTGATGGTTGACGAGGTTCCCTTTATTTTGGAAGAATGCCATGACTCCGCTTGTGGAGGGCACTTTGCTGGGCAGTTGACGGCACAGAAGGCCTTATGAGCTAGATATTGGTGGCCGTCCATCTTACAGGATTCATTTGAATATGTTAAAAGATGTGATACATGTCAAAGACATGACAGTCAAGAGAATAGGAAGCATCCACTTACGCCTATTATGGCTATCCTTCCATTTGAGAAGTGGGGCATCGATTTTGGAGGACCTATTACCCTGTCGTGTACTACTCAGAAAGATACATTAGTAGCAACTGATTACTTTACAGTGGTCAGAAGCATGGGCGACGAGGCAGGACAATGCAAAAGAGACTGCTAGTTTCCTACTTGAGCAAATCATCTGCCGTTTTGGTCCCCCAAAGGAAATAGTATCGGACCGTGGAACTCACTTTTTGAATAAGGTAATTAGAAGCTTGACTAAAGCATGGAGCATTAAGCATAACAAGACGACCCCCTATAATCCGCAAGCCAATGTATAGGTTGAAAGTACCAATAAGCAGCTTGTGGGTATCCTATCCAAGATAGTCTCTGAAAAGAAACGGGACTGGGATACAAAATTATATGTGGCAGTTTGGGCATATAATACAACGTTTAAACGATCCATTGGCCACACCCCATTCAATTTAGTTTATGGGGAGGAGTGTGTCTTGCCCTTAGAAATTGAGTTTCCGACCATAAGATTCACAATCGATCATTCTTTGGGTGATGAAGATGCCTTATTTGAGCGGTTTATGACTATAGCCCACTTGGACGAGCTCAAATTGCAGAGTTTGTTGCACCAAGAGGTTGCTAAAAGTCAGATGAAGCGGTTGCATGATCTAAAGGCAAAGAAGCATACCTTTAAAAAAGGAGAATTAGTTTTTTATTATGAAGTGCGTAGGGAGCTATTTCCAGGAAAGCTGGAACCTCATTGGGATGGCCCTTATAAGATAGTTTGGATAGGTAAAAATAAGTCCACGATTTTATTAGCTGATCTACAAGGAGTGGAATTTAAGAATAAGGTTAATCTTAATAAGATTAAACCTTATTATTTCTAAATATGCTAATGTGCTAAATGCATTGCAGATCCATGCTAGGGCTGATTTGAGACATGCAAGAGAGCTTAAACTGGTCAATGGGATAGTTAATCCCTTATTTGGAGCACCCATATCTAGAGCAAAGATATCATCAGGGGAGGCTTATCTGGTGGAGCAAGGGATATAAAGTGGTTGAGTAAGAAGACGGTACCTTTGTGTGGGAGATTAAAGTTTTCTGCCATCACTGTTTACAAATCTTGACAAGCATCCCTGTTGAGTGTAATGAAAAAGGTGGGATGGAGCCGTCAGTTCATCCTCTAAATATGTTGAATTTTGATTATCATACTTATGAATAGAGGAGTTCCTGATTGGTTGGCTGTGCAAACCCATTGTGGACGTACACGTTATACTTTGATGGAGCGTCCAGGGGGCCTAATAGGAAAGGGAGTGTTGGAGTAGTCATCCGAGATCCTCGACATAAAGTTACAATGAAATTAGCTACTTATCTCGAGGTGGGATTCACTAACAATATGGTGGAGTATAAAGCCTTGATTATGGGATTGAATATTGCCAAGAAAGGTGGCATCAGGCAGTTGTTAGTAAAAGGGGATTCCCAATTGATCTTAAATCAACTTAATGGAACATATACAGTCCGGAATCCTCTCTTTTGTATGTATCATCAAACTACTATAAACCTACTTGATGAATTTGAGAGCTTATCTCTTCAGCTCATTCCACGTTATTGGAATCAGTTTGCGGATTCATTAGCCAATTTTGCTTATGAGGAGGACCTCTTTTTCAACTGTAGTACTAGTCCGGATGTTGTTATTGATGATGAGACGGGACCTGGTCGCTTGTGGGGAATGTTATCAGACCATGCGTTATATGGCAGGCGATGGTTAATATGGGTAATGAGAAGAGTAGCCGAGACCCATCTACCATTATTATCTTGGACCCATAGGCTGATTTGACGACATGTTATGCGTACGCCTCTTACTGTATATGCAGGAGGAATGGGTCATAAATGATGCATTTAGTTTAGGGCTGAGCGCCCTATCTTTCCCTTGGAGTGGAGCGTGTATTTGTCTATCTGCCTTCTTTCAAGGAGGGATCTATATGAGCAGATTTGCTTGATTTCATTAGGCCAAGAGGGCCAAATGTTTTCAGGTTTTAATGATCTCTTTCCTTAGGCCAAGAGGGCTAGCTAGTTTGTAGTGAAATGTGCTACTTCTTTAGGCCAAGAGGGCCATTCGTCTGTTTGGTGCAGGTACAGTTAATGGTTTCTCGTTGTAGTGATTGCATCATATAGGTTGACGAAGTCGCTAGAGGGAGCCTTTTCTATGAAGGTGCTTCTTGTGGCCATTCCAGGTGGTTTCGTTTCCTTTTCGAGTCTTTTCCCTTAAGCAATTAATGATATATTTGTATGTAAGGGTTACTTTATTTTGTTTGTTGGGGACCGGCACTCGAGGCATGAAGTCCTAGGATTAGACTCTATATGTCTAGGGGAGGTTTGATAGTCATTGCCTCTTGTAAGGCATTGTTAAGCATTGAAAGACCTGTTTTAGATGGGAAGTCTAGTGACCCTGTTCTGCTAACCTCCTAAGCGGCCATTCTAGGAGTTCCTGTTAGTTGTGAGGTAGTTAGGGAAGCCTACTAAAATAATGATGGAAAGAGACAAAACCTAAATATCTAAAAGACAATATTTGAATATACGAAAGTGTGTAAAAAGGGGTTCTAACCCCTATAAAGATAGAAATGGAAAGAAAGAAAAATCTTTGAGCAGTTGTTTATTGCCTTGCGAAGGCCTAGTAGGTTCCTAGGGACGAGTTAGACCCGGGGCCGATGCCTTGTCTTCCTAGGGGTGGCTTCTAGCAGAAAACAAAGAATACAAGATGGTTGGAGCGAAAATAAAAGTGATCATTAGAAAAGGATTAAGTGTCACCTTGCGCGAGCTTGGTAGGTTCTTGGATTGCTTATATCTTTCACCCCTTTTATTTTACCATACCCCCCTTTTTATTCATTTCCTATCTGATTCCCTCCACCGTATTTTTCACTTTTCTTTTCATCGGGTTTTTGTACGTACATGCGTACCACCTGTCTTCCGACTGAGAGAAGAATCCTTCCTAGGATTGGGAGTCAAAGGGTGGCGTTGGTGCTGTTGGGGTAGGAATTTACGTGTGAAGAAACCACGTATAGAATTGTGGGTTGTATTCTAGTTGCCCATGACAATCGAGAGCAGCCAGTTGGACAGAGACCTGGGAGATGTAGGTCAAGACATCATGAAAGAGATCCCCAGTATTAAGGCGGCTAGCAACATGTAATTCCTCTTTGGTGAGGAGTTGGTCAATATAGGGGTGGGCGAGCACATGGTCGTCTAGGTGTGCTGATTGCGGGTGATGGCCAAAACCCTAAAGGAGATGGGTGCCACGTAAGTGGGGTCGTATTCAATGGTCTTAATTGCCCTGCATTGCTCAGCATTGGTCATTATTCGGCAACCTTTTTTCTCCCATTGGATTCGCAGAGCAAACCACTACTGTAAGAACGTGGAGGGCGAGCTTGCCATCTGCATGAGCTCGTGCAGTTCACTTTCAGGAACAGAGCGGGGAGGCTTTCGATATGAAGGAACTAGGCATCTAAGCGCCGCTTGCTCCCTTGAGATTTCATTGTTTGCTACGAGTTCTTCAGCGATCTTGGGGGATTTAGTAGTTATGAGTTTTTATTCCGCCCATGTGCAGGGTAAGGCACGAACCTCCGAAGCAAGGGTTCTGTCAAGGAGGCCTAGGTCTAGCCACTCATAGCTTGTGGTGAAAGTGTCGTCCAACATCCTGATGTAGGTTATTAAGTCATCCCCAGAGGTCGCAGCCAGGTCGTTAGCCAAGGAAAGGAAAGGTCGTACCGCATACGAGGGTCTAAGACCTGTTGATGGGCTTGGTGCAACTGGACTGGATAATGGTGACTACCTCATCGGTGTCACAGGTTGGGCTTTGTTCGCAGACACACATTGAGGTGCTGCAGGGAGCTTTGGGTGCCTGGGGGTTGGGTTGGGTTCTGAGTGAGCAGTCATAGGGTTTTTCAAGCCCTCTAGAGTGGCGGTTGCTTTGGTCGATAGACAAGTTGAGGCTTACTAGCCATTGCTAGTAATGGTGTGCTGATTATGTGCTGGTGACCCCGTGTGCAAGCCTTCCTTTCTAGGGCGATATGACTTGTAGATGAGCTTTTTAGCTGGCCATTTTTAGGCACCCAGATCCAGGGGTTGCCCTTGTAGTATCCTTGTGTCTACAAGAGATCCTTACGAATCCATCGCAGCATGGTTGTTTGGCTGTGGCAATAGCGTCTATACTGCCTCCTAGGCCGGAATGGCTGAGTTTCTAGCGGTTAGGGTCCCGTTTGGGTGGTGTACCCGAATGCGGTTCCTGCCATTTTGGCACCCACATAAGTCTGGGCTTGTTGGCCTTGTGGGCATTCTTGGTGGATTTGGGTTTTGGGTTGAGTGCTGGCACGAAGCCACAGGTTTCGTTCATTTATACTGGGCTTGGGGCCTGGTTTTGGGGGTTTCTACCGGCGGCGTCGTGATGGGGGAGGAATCATGGCAGCCCTTGCTGAAGGTCGTTACTATCCGGGTGCTGCCGATGGCAAGATGAATGCGGTTTAGGTTGTAATCCACATTACAATGCATTAGCTTCTTAAAGGCGCGACCCAATAGCGACACATTACCGACTTCCTTGGTGTTAGGAAACACATGGAAGAAGGCTGGTAAACTTTCAGTCTCGATAGAAACAAGTGCCTTGCACTTCCCTAGGAGTGAATAGGCAGCACCCCCAAACGGGGTGAGGTTGGCATTAGTGGGCTGTAGCGTTGGTTGACCAATGCGTGTCCAATGGTCATGCGTCAAGATGTTGTAGTCGGCCCCTTCATCAATCAAGGCGTCGAAAGAATAGACCGTGCCTGCAGTGACTGTGATTTGTAGATAGGCCGGTGCTACTGCTTCTTCATCCTGATCCGTAAGATCGGTTACAGTTGCCATTCGGACGTTTAGCGAGGCTGCTAGCATGGTGGCTCATGTAATGGATGGGGAGGAGGATAGTACTTCTTTACACGGCTGCCGTTAAAAAAGCCCACTCCTTCACCGTCAAGTGTTTCCAACTCAACGTTCCCAGTTCTACCAATCATGCGTACTCTAAAAGGGCCTAGTCCTCGGAACTTCATTTTTTGCTTGTGTCCTTTCACTGAGTATAGCAGAACAAGATCTCCTTGTTCGAAGTCTCGCTGCTTGACATGCTTGTCAAACCACATTTTTCGTCGCGCCTTCTCGCAGATGAGCGCGTGGGTGGCCAGAAGACGAGTCTTTGACAGGCGTTCCAGCTCGATCAGGCGTTGCATCCATGCTTCCTTCCCTTCCCATCGTTCTTGGAGTGCTATCCTCAAGCTAAGGACGAAGAATTCTACCGATAGAATCGCTTCAGTCCCATAGGTCAGCCTAAAGGGGTTTGACCGACGGCTGTTTTATAAGCTATGTGGTGGGCCCACAAGGCGGCCATCAACTTGTTGTCCCAGTTGCTTCTCGAGGTTGAGACCACCTTAGTCAGGACGTTAATAAGAATCTTGTTAGTCGATTTTGCCTGGCCATTAGCCTGAGGGTAGTATGGCGAGGATTTGCAATGGATGATAAGAAAGGTGGATAGGAGATGTGCTATCACTTCGTTGATGAAGTGTGTGCCTTGGTCGCTAACGAGTTCGATGGGGAAACCGAAGCGCGAGATCACTTGTTCCCATAAGAACTTGGCAGTCGTCCTAGCATCGTTTTTTCGTGTTGCTCTTGCCTCTGCCCATTTCGTGAGGTAATCCGTGGCCACTACGATGTACTTGGCTTGCGAGTACCGCGCTGCGGGGCTTATTGGTCCTATGAAGTCAATTTCCCATTTTTCGAAGGGTTGGCGAGCAACAATTGGGGTTAACTCCATTTGATCCTTACAAATAGGAACTTTTTTCCGCTGGCACTTATCACAATGCTTAACAAATCGCTTAGCGTCGCGGAAAAGTGTGGGCCACCATAGTTGGGACTGCAACACCTTCCGTGCTGTTGTGTCTCTGCTAAAGTGTCCCCCTGCAATGCCGCTGTGTGCCTCTGAGAGCACATCGTGCATCTCATGTTCACACACACACCTTCACAGCAACCCGTCTTGCCCCAACCTATAGAGTTGGCCTGCAATCAGCTGGTAGGGCTAGAGCTTTAATATCAAATGCCTAAGTCGTGCCTTTTCTATAGGTCGCTCAGGTAGTCCGTGCTCGAGCATTTGGACTATGTCATCTGCCCAGTATGGCATCAGATCAGCCTTAAATAGGTCTCTTTCTCTGGACAGGTGGAATAGGTGGGCGTCAGGTAACTCGTCAATGATGCCTTGTCCAGCTGCTTCTCCTGTGGGTATATGGGACATGTGATCAGCCATGTAATGCTGTTTTCCCTTTCATACCACCATGGAGAAATGGAACTCTAGGAGCAGGAGGAGCCAACGAGCTATGCGTCCTGTAGCGCAAGGTTTGTTTACCAAGTAGAGCAGGGCTTGATGGTCCACGAAGAAAATGAAAGGTGTGGCCAGTAGATAGTGTTAGAATTTCTTCACGGAAAACACCATGGCTAGTCCCTCCCTTTCCATTGTTGAATAATTCATCTCTGTCTCAGTGAGTTGCCTGCTAACGAAGCTCACTGGGTAGTCCAAGTTATGCTCACCCGGTTGGCACAACACTGCTCCTACGGTGAACTTAGAGGCGTCAATGTGTACGTGGAAGGTAGTGGTCCAGTCCGGGGCTCGCAGAATCGGTGTCGTCATTAGAGCCTTTTTCAATTGCTCGTATGCACGTTGGCATGCTTCGGTCCACTCGAAGACGATTAGTAGCTTGTACAATGGCCTAGCGATCAGCGCGTAGTTTAGTACAAACCGGCGATAGTATCCTGTGTGACCTAAGAAGCATTGAACTCCCTTGTAATTACTTGGGGGTGGAAGGTCAATGATAACCCTGACCTTCGAGAAGTCCGTGGCAATGCCGTTTTTTGACACCACGTGTCCTAAGATGCATCCGTGCTTCACCCAAAACTGACATTTCAAGGGGTTCAGGGAGAGGCGATATAAGGGACACCATTCAAAGACCGTGCAGAGTTTGTCTAGATGTTCAATCCAGGTCGAATGGACACACAGGTCGTCGACAAAGGCCTCCAACTCCTTACAAAGCATGTCCTTGAATACGGTGCACATAAGGCATTGAAAGGTGGCGGGGGCATTGGTTAACCCAGAGGGCATGACTACGTAAGCAAAGACGCCCCACTCAGTGGCAAAGGCGGTCTTGTGCCTGTCTGCAGGATGCACTTGCACCTGGTTGTACCCCTAGAAGCCGTCTAGGAAACTATAGGCTTCCTTACCTGCCACCCTCTCCAGCATGTGCTCGGTGTATGGCAAGGGATAATTGTCTCTCTTTGTAGCAGCGTTTACCTTCTTGTAATTAATGCACACTCAAATCTTGCCGTTTTTCTTCATCACGATCACTATGGGTGACACCCAGTCTGTGTGCTCAATTTCGTAAATGAATCAAGCTCTCATCAGCTTGTCAATTTCCTCCTTGACAGCGTGAGCGTGCTTTGGATTCATGGGGTACGGTCGCTGCTTGACCGGCATTGCATCCGACGTCATGGATATGTTGTGAGTCACAACACTCGGATCTACCCCTCGTAGCTCATCTAAGGACCAAGCAAATACATCTATGTACTCCCGCAAAAGAGCGACAAGACTGAACTCCTGTTTAGTAGTCAAGTCCTCGGCAATGAACACCGGTCGGGGTACTTCCCCTCCCCGGGTTAGGTTTACCTCAACCTTGGCTGGCCCTTCGATTGGTTCGCTTGTTTGCCTTTGGTGCTTGGCACCTAGCAAAACCACTACCCTATCCTCTTTTTTGAATTTAGTGAAGCGTTTGGGGTCTTGTTCCTCTGATTGTGCATCCTTGGGGCGCTTTGCCTCATCTTGCCGCAACCGTTTGCGCCTCAGGTGGACAGGTAAGTCCCCCTTGGTGCGTTTGGTCATGGGTGGCCTAGGGATTTCTGGGTCGCTATCAAAAGTAACTTCCGATTCAGAGTTAAACCCCCCATTTTCACTAGTAGAGGTGGTCTCCCTTGGTGGCCGCAGTTCAGATGGCGATTCGATTCTAAGCAGTGATGTCGTTCCTAGTTGGGCGAGGCCGGCTTGCTCAAGGTCTACGGCTCCTATGCATTCCAACCAAGCCCGATTGCATTTCGTACACATGACTCCTTGGTCCATTCTAAGGGCCTGTCTCCTCTGCGGCTTTGGCATCTGCCCGTATCCACTCAATTTCTTGTCCTTCAGTGTCGTACTCTATGGTATCCACTTCACCCTCACTTTCATCACCGAAGGATTGGCAATCTTCGTATTCATCACAGGAATCTTTATCACTCGACTGCTCTCATCGTCTCCCAAGGCTTGCTCTAGGTCGTCTCATTGGTCGGGGACCAAGGCCCAGTTATACCTAAGCGTGAGGCTGGGCAATTGTGTTTCTGCATCCTAGTCTTGCGGGTCTACCGTGACTTGCTCTCATGAGCCCTCAACCCACTGCTTAAGGTCTTGCCATAGGGCAGGGTGCTGCTTAAGTAGATCTCCCAGGCCAAATGTTACGGGGGTGGTCACTAGTGTGGTCAGGAGATTGCTAAGTGCTTGTCCCTCCTTTAAGCTAGGCTGTCCGGGCCAACGGCCACGGCTGATTTGCGGCTCTGTTGCGTCCAGGCTTGGTCTTAGTGGCACTATTTGTGGCACAGTAGCCTCGGTCGACTTAGGTGGAGGTGGTGACCTTGGCGTGCTTATGCTGGAGAGATCATCGATCTCGTCCTCCGTGACGGGTTCCGCATCTTTGAGGTGCTGTTGAGCCTCCCTCACCCATTCCTTCACCTTTTTTATGGCTAAAGAAGCTTTGTCCTCAAACCTAAAATTACATTGATTACAAGGATGGAAACATGTAAGAAGGTACACTACAAGATATATACCTTATACCGACGTTTAAAGCGACGAAAATACAAACAACAAAATTTGCCCCCATTGTCGCAAAAAGTGTCGTTATTGACGACGCCATAGAAACGTCGCTATTGGCGTCGCTATTGGCGTCGCTATTAGCGTCGCAATAGCGATGCCAATAGCGACGCAACCAATAAATTTGCGACGCACATAGCAACGGCAATAGCGACGTGAGCAGTAAATTTGCGACGCTAATAGCGACAGTAACAGGGATAAAAAAAATTTGTGGCAGGGCAGCTAGCACTGTGTGCTGTATGAGAGCCATACAAAATAGTTTCTGCACTACTGTATACAAAGCACTTGCAAACAAAAAGAATGTATACTGAAATCATAAAACTGATACATGAAATAAATACATGATCGCATAAAAAGCAATTGGTACAATCATGACAGGATATCACTAATACATAGAAAATGTCTACATATATCAGGCGGCTAAAAAACAAAGGTGTGTGAGCTCCAAGGATCCAAGGGCGAGCTACAAATCCTCGTCCCCCGAAAGCTCGTCCTGCCGCAAAGGAGCATCGAATGGATTCTGTAGAAAAAGAAACAACACATCAATCCACCATACAATAATGCATTCAAATATCTCATGGTAACTACGTACAAGAAAGATGAGTGACTTACAGGGCCGCTGCGTCTATACAATCGGTCGATCAATGCATTGAGACCATGCCTCTCTGCATATGGAGTCTCAAGGCCTTGCGGATCGCGATTTGTAATGGAGTGCTGCAAAGAAAACAAAATGCTAACTGTTAGAAACATGATTGTCAGTACAAATAATATTTCAAAAAAACAAACAAGCAAAACAAAAGAGAAACTTACAAAGTCCTCCAAATATGTCCTGTGGCCGCCACTCCCAAGATGATAGACCACTCCGACCTCGAGTCTTGCCCTCGCCGCCTCGCGCTGCTGACTCCAACGTCCTGGAGAATCTGTAGCCTCCTCCCTCAGTCGATGCCAGTCGTCTGCATCTAACCACTCGGGCTTTGCAGCCCCACTCTTGATTGCCTTGCGTGCGTCGGATCGTCTATGTGACATGTATGCACGCATGCAATCCATCATCCAGCCTGTAGAGAATCTATCTACTGCGGCTGGCACCAGAAACTCCTCGTGCGAGGATGCTACTATGTAGTCCTTGCTCCCCTCCGGTATGTTCTTCCAATGATCCAGGACGTTGTGCCGAAAAACTTGTTGGCATAACTCTTTCATGTGAGCCATCACCCTGCTCCCCTCATCATTCATGATGATGGCACCTGACCTACTATCGACCAGATATCCATAACCCCTAGGAGTCTGCCTAAGATGGGTCCTCTCTCATCTCCGTCCACGCTCCTAGGCATATCCAAGAGACCCCTCTATATCCGGTGTACCGACGGGTGTAACCTCTCTCGGAGTGGCACCCAAAGGGATGCCATCTGCTGACGGCTGCGCAAAAGCCGGAGTAACTGGAGTAGACGTCCCCACAGGTGTGACAAATCCTGGAGGTAATGCAGCTGCAGCTGAACAACGAGACGGAGACACCACATCCGTGTCTCCACAATAGCATCCCCCTGATCCCGATGCAGTCCCTCCCTCTGGCCCAAGTCGTGAGCGTCGAAATCGTCTGCTCGAAGCCGAAGCATCCGATCGCGCTGAAGCAGATCTAGCAGAGCGCCCTGACGGAGAACGAGACAGCTCCTGGTCTGCCATCTCTCTGAATCTCGCGAGCTGGTCTGGAGACATGCGTGCGAAGATGTCCTGCAACTCCTCATCGCTCATCCCTTGACTCATCCTGAAAATGTCACTTGCACAGATAAAAAATGGTGTTAGAATAATCAATTTAAATTATACAAAGCACAGTAATATAAATCATTTTTTAAAAATCCCTCTTAAAATGCATATCTTATGTACCTTTATAAGAGATCTAAACAACGCATTGAGTAAGTGGATGCTCCAAGTATGAAGTATCCTATGGTCCCATATTACTCTCCTGACACAACTCCGCATACAATGGAAGGTTGATAGACATGTCACCACAAAAGAATGAGTCCGCCTCGTTCTCAAAAAGTTCTTGGACTCCTATATTTCCATCATTGTTAGCCGATGCGGGCTCCAAGCTTTCGACCTCCACCCCTTATAATATCGACCCCTCTATTTGCATATTATCTTCATCTATGCTCGGAACATCGCTTTGATCATATACTCTCGCATTTTGGAGAGTTGAAGGTATAACATACCACCATCGAGGTTGTCGGGGGTTTGGATAGAAAATTACCTGTTCACAAACACATACAAAGCGAGTTCAAACCATTGTGACATAAACCATGTCGTATTACAATTAGCAAGCAAATGACTCCATGCATCTGTTCACAATGGGCCGGCAACACAAAGGTGTCACACAAATCCGTCCATTTTTTTTCGGAATCTATTTTGAGAAATCCCGATGGACCTCGTCGAACTGTTGCTCCAGCTCCTCCAAGTACCACTTTGAACCACTGCACATCGAATAGTATCATGGAGAAGCTACGGTAATCCACCGTAATAATACTTTGCAAGTTCCCAAAATACTCCATCTCATCCACAACCGTGTTCGGATCCGTTGCTCGTCGTCGGCTCTCTTGCTCGAACCTTGCCATGACACCACAGTCCATTGTGGAGCGCATTTTGTCAATACGCTCCATGCGAAAATGCCGTCCGCACGACCACACTACACTATATATTTTGTACTGTACATTGAAACACTCAAATTAGATGTCGCATATAAAATTTAGATACGATAGATTCTAAACCCCTCATCACCTTTGGACTACATCCCCTCGAGAATTCCCACTCCTCCATTGAGACCTCTGTCCCTTCGCGGGATGCTGCGGTCAAGGCTCCATGCAACCAACGTGTTGACATAAACCGCGGCATCTCCTCCATGCCTTCGGGATATTGAATCGGTTGATGACGCGTACTACGTCGGAATTCAGCTCGCGCTTCCTCTCGATCTTGCCTTGCAATCTGGTACTTGGCGAGCCACGTCTCCATGGAGGGATGGTGCAACATACAAAAGCGATTCACCTTCTCTTCCATTGAGGCATCCATTCTTTTTTCTACCCCATTTTCAACTACCACATCTCCAGTCAGTCTATCATCGTCCTTCAGCGTCCATAGCATTTCATTGTCTAGTTCCACCGTTGGTAGCCATTGTGAGATATGCACTAACGCCTCTGACACCAACCAACCTTCGGCCATGCTACCTTCTGGTCGAGCTCGTTGTCGCACAAAGCCTTTCAGGGTTTTCATGAAGCGCTCTAGGAAGAATATCCATCGCGTATAGACAGGTCCAACAATCTCCACTTCGTCCACAAGATGCACAAGAAGGTGGACTTGTATCGTGAGCATGCTAGTGGGCAGGTATTTCTCAAAGAGACAGACCGTCTCCACTGCTCCCCGCCTCGCGGATTCAATAGAGAACGTCTTAATCTCTTTCTGTGAGATCCATTGCACCAAAGTCGACAACTTGTAAATGGCCCTGCGAATTTCTGGAGTAAGGCATCTTGCGATCGCAATTGGTAGGATAAACTGCCACAAATGAGAAAGCATTATGAATAATGGCCACTTTTCAAATTGCAAAATGCCCACGCTAATTACAATCCATTCGTAGCACAAACCTGACATATCTTATGCCAATCATGGAAATTTAGCCCCGATAATTGGTTATCTTTAGAAAATGCGGACCTGAGAGAATGCATCATACCCGTCGGAGTGCGGATAGACTTGATTACTTGCTTCACAATGCACTCTTCTTTAGTGGACAAAACCCAAGGAGCACAAGGAAGCTGCACGTGACCATCAACACTCGACTGCGGCCAAAGCGCCTTCATCTTACCTACCTCCTTCAAATCCATTAGTGCCCCTATAGTGTCTCTCTTTCCTGTGATGTGGTCCCATAGCAAGCTGCCCACATTCTTGAAAATATGTATGGGATCCAACAAGTGGTTGACCTGTAAGTGGGTCCAATATGGAAACTCGTAGAAAACTGAGAACCGTCGCATTCCATTTGGATGTGATTTCGGGTTGACCATTTGGATGTGATTCCGGGTTGACCATTTTCAGTCCATGCCAAGCTTCTGTAAAACATATCGTGCATCATCACGGGCTCAGGCATGGTATTTGCAGGTGGTAATATATGATATTTCAATAACCTGAAAAAAATCATAAAACAACTTGAAAAAGCACAAATGTTTGTAATAATAGTGTCAAAAAAAAAATCAATGAAGCCTATGTGCAAGGTACCTGAATAACTCGATCACACTCGTATCGCTCCACCCGTACTTTGCTTGCACACTTAAGAGTGCAAGCAATGTCTTCAATCGAGATACTCGGCACCCATCATATAATGGTATGGATGCTTCCTCTCTAAGCAGATCAGATGTCTCGACATCCATGGGAATCAATGCATCGATCACTGCCTCCATCTCAGGCTCCAAGATTGTAGGTAGGTCTGGAAGGTTGTCTGTCTCCTCTGGCATTGACGGTATAGATTGGCCTTGCGAGTGGTGGATTGGCTCCTGCACTCCATCCATCGCACGCCCACGAACTCTTCTAATTGGCCGCAAAGGGTGCACTCCCCCTTGGGGCGAGACATCACCTCCCTGGATAGAAAATTTGCCAACAAGACCCAATCTTATTGTGTATGGTTTTCAATTAGCTTGCGAGTACAATGCATGATAAATATTAACTTCAAATTACCGTTTGCTGAAAATCCGCAATCGCCTGATCAATGATCTCAGATTGAAACTTGCCAAATTGTCGTACGTGTTCTATAGACAATTGGCATTTTCGTCTAATTGCCAACTTGCATTGAGAGCAAGGACATGGGACACGCTGATTAAGATACGCCTCGCGATCTTGAACAATAAGACCTTCTTCGTTTTCCATCTTATCTACATTACAGCAAACAAGGCTCAAATGGATAGCTTTATGGAGATGTATGTCAAGTTGCAAGTTGACCATAAGCTCTTGCTTGAGAGGTTTTAGCCTCTACAAGAGCTTGAGAAGTAAATTTTGTAAAACATTGAGGTTGATATTGATGCATCCATGGTGTTGAAATCTAAACTTCAAGATATAAGAAATGCTTTACTGATTAATGTAAAGAATGCATTGTACATAGTAGTTGAGAGATTTATTGATGTTATATCTCAGCCATATACCATGCTCAAGGATTTGTTTGTCCCGGTAGATAATTATTCGTTATTGTAAAAAAAAAAACATTGGTTCATAAGGTTCATGAGTCGAAGACTAAATGTTTGGACTTGACTAAAAGATTGGATAATGGCTTAGATGCTAAAAGGAAAAGTGATGAATATGTTACTTCATCATTGCAACAAAAAGATTGGTGACAAGGATGCTATGATTAATGAAGTTCTTCACGAGGTGAATATAGAGTTGAAGGGGATGGAACATGATTCTTCTTTGGGATTTAATTGTGATAAGTCAATTATTGAGGTGTCTTCTTTTACAACCATTACACCTTATATACCTAGCTACGGTCTCTAGGTTATGTACTTTGAGTATCTTAGAGGGGCTCTACTAGGATTACTTATACAATTGCACTAGAGGGCTTTGAGTATAAGTAATCCATTTATGAGCATCATTGAGGATCTCTTAGTCTAATAATAAATCAGTCTCAACAAAAAGCATCTTAGAAATGTGGTTTTTTTATCCTAGGTTCATGTATTAAAATTAATGCCATCTATGAAATTTATCAACTATAGTAATAAAATTTGTTTCAATCAATTCTACTCATAGTCATAACATTTGAAGAAAATATCCTATGCTCAATTTAAGGGATTCTTCTTCTATAACAATACTTTTGGGTTCATTTTGATGAAGTACCGTAATGACCATTAGCTAGGGTATCATTTTCTTTTAGTCCTTCCGTTGACTAGTTGGCATGATTTCTAATTTGTTATGCCTATAAAGTTAATACAAAAACAATGAATTATGCATATCACAATTAGATCCCCTACTTGGACATTATGAAGGATATGACCAATTTTAAGCCATCTTAAAGAGTCACCAATGTATGTGGCCCATGGCAAAGCACATTGCATACCATTATCGATAAGTCTATTATCGTGTATCTTAAATCTCCTAATTAGACTTTATAAAGTATATGACTAATTGTTAGCCTTCTTAAGGAGTCGATGTAATGGTACCCATAAAAAAAGCAAAGTGGATACCATTACCATAATCATGGATATGCTATCATTCCAATATATGTTATCTTTCTCTTTCTCTCCCTCTCTCTCCCTCTCCCTCTCTTTCTCTCGCATTTCCTCTCCCTCTCACAATATATCTTAACACTCTCCAAAAGCAAAAGGGAGAGGGAGAGAGAGAATGCACTCTCCCTCCCTCTCCCTCTCCCTCTCTTTCTCTTTCTCTCCCTCTCTCATTTCCTCCCCCTCCCTCTCCCTCTCCCTCTCCCTCTCCCTCTCTTTCTCTCTCTCTCTCTCTCTCTCCCTCTCCCTCTCTTTCTCTCTTTCTCTCTCATTTCCTCTCCTAAACAAGCAAAAAAGAAAGTGATTTAAACATTAAACAAGCAAAAGGGAGAGGGAGAGAGAGAATGCACTCTCCCTCCCTCTCCCTCTCCCTCTCCCTCTCCCTCTCTTTCTCTTTCTCTCCCTCTCTCATTTCCTCCCCCTCCCTCTCCCTCTCCCTCTCCCTCTCCCTCTCCCTCTCCCTCTCTTTCTCTCTTTCTCTCTCATTTCCTCACCTAAACAAGCAAAAAAGAAAGTGATTTAAACCATAAACACGCAAAAGGGAGACGGAGAGAGAGAATGCACTCTCCCTCCCTCTCCCTCTCCCTCTTCCTCTCCCTTTCTCTCTCTCTCCCTCTCCCTCTCTTTCTCTCTCATTTCCTCTCCTAAATAAGCAAAAGAGAAAGTGATTTAAACCTTAAACAAGCAAAAGAAAGAGAGAGGGAGACTCACCGATGAGATATGGCAAGTGTGGGGCAGCTCCTCTTTGCGATGAAGGCTCCTCCTCTCCTTCGCAAACAACGGTGGCGATGGCAGTGGCAGTGGCCGGCGGCAAGACTTCTTCCTCTCCTTCTCTCACGATGGTCGCTCTCTCCCTCGCTCTCGCTCTCAAAACACAAAACGTGAAAACACAAAATAAAGCCACGCTCGGTTTCGGCCCACTTTTTTCCCTGTGGAGCGTCGCTATTTGTGTTGCTATTTGCTGCTACCCGCCGTCGCTACCATCTCAGATCCTTGTAGTGGTAGAGTAGAGGCTGCATAATCGATATTATAGATTGGTCCCCGATGGAGAGAGTGGTTCTCGAAGATGTTGTGGCGATGTAGATACTATGAACCCACGGTCGGTTCTAGAGAGGATTGCTACTCCTCGCTCTCGTACCAGTTCCAAAGAGGGTGGCTCAGGTGGATATTGTGGAGGCACGAATACACTGTCTCTAACTCATTGATTTGATGAATACTTGTGACCTTTAGGATTTTTCATACCTATAGGGATATCTGCTCCTATGACTCCGGGTTTCACTCAGCTATCCACAATAGGTGGTACCCCTATGGGTGCTACTCTGAAAGATACTACCCTCGCAGGTATGCCAAATTTACAAGGGTCTCCTCATTATGCCCAAAAGCATGGTCTCAGGTGGGAGAGGCCACATCTTAGACATATGCCAATAGGGTATGAATACCTCATAGATGATAAGATAAGTGTTGTGATCATGAATCACTACAAAAGAAACGAGGTATAGACACGCATGTTAGACGTGCAAAGTCGGGCGTGTCTATCACAGCGTCTATATACGCGTGTAAATGTGCGTGTAAATAGACACGCACTTTGTGTCTATATATCCACGCAAATAGACACGCTTATACACGCAAAAATAGACACACACGTCAAAATTCAAATCATACTTAAATCATTTCTTTTCAAACTATGCCTTTCCTTTCCTACGTTTTTTGCGGTTCTGAAGCTTGAGTTTAGCCAACATGCAGTCTCTTCATGCCTCACCTAGTCTCTTCATGCTTCACCTCCTCATGACTCACCTCTTCTTTCATTTCAAACACACAAGAAGGGAAAAAGGAAAGCCAAGGAGAGGAAGAAAGAGAGAACAAGAGAGAGGAGAACAAGAAGAAGCAGTAAGCAAGTAAGCAACCATCAAGGGAGGGTAACTTACCAAGGAGAGGAAGAAGGAGAAGGAAGAAGTGCCACCACCCGCCACACCAAACACCCAAGGTGAGTCTCTCTCTCTCTCTCTCTCTCTTTCTATCCTCCTCTCTTTGCTCTGTCTGTGTATTTATGATTTGTGATTCCATTATGTATTGCATTTTGTAAATCAATAATGGCGGTCGTTCGCTAAAATCAGCCGACGGAGCGCGTCTGATAGCACGTCTACATCTCAGTGTAGACGCAGATATAGACGGGAAAAATGTTTCTCTGGGGGCACGTCTTTGAGCGCATGTGAGGGCGCGTGTGCTCTGCAGTGTACACACGAGGATACACACACTGACAGACGCCCGCAGAGACTCATGTATAGACGCGCACAGAGACGCAGGTATAGACGCTGTATGTAATATGTTTTATCTACACAGGGTAATATGATTTTTCTTGTGTAGATGTGGAATCTTGGATCCTCCATCACCCCATTCAACAAGGAGCAATTCATGGGGGAGATGACCAATTATCTTGGTCGCCCTCCCACTGCAGATGAGGTTTTCAGTGTGATGTCTGGGACACCTATCACATCTTTGCCTACACAGGGATCAGCTGAGGTACATGGATCGGCCGAAGCACGTACATCTTCAGAGGCACGTGTATCGAGTGAGATAGAGGGTAGTGCACGTCGAGGGAGGAGGGAGAGTGGTGCGGGAGGACGAGGAGGTCGAGGGCTTTGTGGGGGTTGCCTAGGTGGTGGCTCTCGATCACCCTCACCGGAAAATGAGAGAGGTGAGCCTCCACAAATGTACTACTCTATCACTGATGTTGGTGGTATCTTGCATGACTTTGAGGGAAGGGAAGTGATAACCTACTTGAGGAGTGTCGTGCATGCCACATACAAAGATTGCATGATTCCCTTCAAGCACAAAAAAAAAGGTTTGTGGCAAGAGGTGCTGCGGGCAGTACATAAAAGGTACCCTAATCCCGAGAATTCACGATTCTCAGATGATTGGGGACGGTCAAAGGTGAGAGACGCGCTTCATAACAAGAGGTCTCACCTTATGACGTGTGCCAAGGAGTCATTGCGGAGACAAGAGCAGGGGTGCCTTGGATATGGCCAACCACCCAATTGCCACCGCAAGGAGTGAAAAGAGGCCAAGAAGAGAGCAATGGAGAAAATGACAAGTCGCCAGCATGCAGAGGCGCGACGTATCCGGATAGCAACCATGGGATCGTCGCATTATGGATTGGGTGGCAGGGAGTCATGGGAGGCTGAGTTTATAAGTATTATTTGATTTCTTTTTTTAAATTAAATTTTGTAATTTGTTTCATTTCATTATGTAGTATGTTTTAATACGTTGTATGTTCAAATTGTTTTGTAGTTCCATATCGTTGGTAGGATTCCTACTCCTAGAGAGGTAGGCTACCATCGAGGTCATAACCAAGCGTCTACTTGGCAGCATTTCTACGAGGAGGGACTCATCACAGAGGAGCAATATAATCGCGCCATGAGGATTCCACCACCAGAAGAGGTATGTTTTATTTTTTACATGAAAAGTATAGATAACTCTAATTTATTGTTTGTAATGGTATTTATATACCTTAATCCTTTGTGTAGGCAAACCCTGATGCAGTTGAGGATAGCAAAGGGGGGACTAGCAGTAGCAGTGGCGGCATGCATGCCTCCCCTTGGCTTGTAATTTTCATTTTTGATATGTATTACTTTTAGCTAGTGCTTGCGACCATGACGTCACAAGCACTAGAACTCATAATGTAAAAACGTTTCATCTATATATATGAAATTTCGTGTGCTACATACATTGTTTTGTTTTCAATATCCAATCTTCGAAATAATCTTTCTCTGTTTTTCCTAAGCATACAATTTGATGTTGATGGGAGGGGGGGGGAACCAGAGAGCATGTGGCTTGCAAAGCCACATGCTCTCTGGTTTTTTTTTCATACCTCTGTTTTGCGCATCTATCAGCGCGTCTAAATTGCAGGATAAAGGCGCGTCTATTCTCGTCAAAAACTTTCAGAGTAAAAGCGATTTTAGATGCGTAGATACACGCGTGTATAGACGCATAATATGAATATGTCCACTTTTTTATAAATATAATTATATATTTACGTAGCGCATTTATACGCGCGTCTATAGGCGCGTCTAAGTGTGCGTGTAACTCTGATCATAAGCGCGCTTTTAGACGCGATTTTGTAGACGCGCCAATAAACGCGCCCGGCATTTTTTTTCACAATTCAAATATTGCGTCTACAAGCGTGTCTATGAACCCTTTTTGTTGTAGTGAATGATAAGGGGAGGAGGGTGATTCAACTCATAGAGAACCACATTGCAAACAAATCTAGTGTTTTTTGTTGCTTTCATCTTCCTCATCCTTAGCGTCAACACACAACCTTAAATCTAAATTGAGGTAGAAATAACGGATGAGGTATACACCAGCATGTAGGGTTTTCTTCAAGAGTGTGGAAGAGGACAGAAACAACAAAGAATACGTGGTTTGAGACTCTCTCTCTCTCTTTGAAACATTAGGAATAACTTTCAGAAGACACTCACACATAAGGGCTCTATTCCTATCAATCATAATCAATACATGGACTCATATGAAAAATCTCAAATTCTATGGCTATAGTGGTCTAAAGGAAAAGCTCTTGAGTGAAGCAACCAAGAATGTTATTGGCAATGCACTAAGGTTTAGGGTTAAGTTATTAAGAGTTGAGCAAGCATGAGGATCTAGTTGTCTTGCTTGCTCCTACCCTATAGCTCTTTTTCTATCTTCTCTATCCTATAATCACATGCACTATTACTCCTGCTCGGTCCGTAAATTCATGTACTTTCATGAAGGCCTTCTTGGAAATAGCTGAGTTCTTGATCCTGATTGCTTACTGTCTGTCCACTTGCAATTCTTTAGAGAGAGGTGGAGCCTGGAGGTATCCATGCTGAGGCCTGAGTTTTGCTCTGGATGGGCTCGAACAAAAGGAGATCAGACGGATCTGCTAGTATACCAAAACTTATCTGATTGGCCTATCATCGAATATCAAGCATGCAGGACAGCTAGAATGCTCATAAAATGACATTTGTTGCACTGGTATTGATGGACTCCCGTGATTATGCTCGGCAGTTACTTCTAGAAACTCCCACATCCTGGCAGTCATCCTGAGTGGACTACAGGAGACTTTACGTCAATACGTCAATAGGGTAATGGAAGAGACAATAGGTAGCGTGGATGATGAAGACCACTCAGGCAACATCATAACTCCTCTGAGTTTGCCAATAGTTTCAGTAGCCAACAATCACTCTTTTTTGCCTCCACCTTGTTCTGACGGTGGCCAACATTTGATCCACATTCAAGCACTCTGATTGTATCATCTCAAGGACCTGCAGTTTCTATCATGCTCGATAACCACTCCAGCATGTCCACCTTCTGGTATTCACGCTATAGTCAGCAAACCTATAGTTTTTGGTCGTGTATTACTCTAACAAGGGAGTTCCTGTTGTGGATGGCTGATGATTCTACAGCCATGACAGTCAGAGCACAACAGCCATTTCTGTGGTGGCTGCGGCGGCATGGCCTCAAGGCAAGCTTTTGAAGTCTGGTCACTGTTCCTTTTCAATATTCATGTTGCGCCACTGCAGAAGCTCATTTTCATTCTCAATTGTTGCAATCTGCCTTCTGTCGCCTACAATCAGATTAACGTCAACAAGCTTAAATCCAGTTCCATTAGTGATTGTGCTAGTTGTGCTCAACACCCAATCCTTCTTGCAAGAAGGCCCCCCTTTTCAACAAGGTATGCAAAAGAAGGGGAGCATCTGTCCCTCTAGCTTGGCCTTTCCACCCCTTTTCTTCTATGGCAGTTCACTCACCCCTTAAACAACCCTCTCATTGATGCCTCATAAGCCATGCAACCCTCATTGATGCCTCATAAGCCATGTCAAACTCCCCATAAAGCTCTCCTCCCTACTTTTCCACCCTCAAGATGCCATGCAACCCTTGTGTGCATCAATGAATGCACTCTTTTCATATGCTCCTTCATCATTTTCCCTAAGGTCCCTTTTACTTGTTTGCAAGCTACTCCATGTGGCTAGTTATTTGAGTTGGAACCTCTCTTAGACTTTCATTATCACATTATTCCCAATAAGCTTTGCCTCTCTATTCTCTCTAAAATTAGCAAAGTTGAGCACATACAGAACATTTAGTCCCCACACAATGTGAAATAGATATGAAGGTAATAAAGATCAAGCTTATGAAGCATTCAATGCATAGTTTCAATATTCCTTTATGTGTAATTAGTTGGTGCGCAAATCAGATGTTGGATGTGTACGTAGCGAGTGCCGGAAGGTTCCCAAGAACAAAAGAACTCTGCTAAAACTCATAAAACAAGAAGGAAGATTTGCACGATATGAAGAAAAGAGACCAATTAGGTACAATCTCCCCCCATGCCTTGTGCGACTGCTTCACAAGGTATGTATTTATAAATTTGTTCATCTCAAAGATAAAAAATAGTCCAATTATTACAATTAGCATGCTTTGGCTTTTATATTTGCTTTTGTCCAAATAAAGAATAAAGCGATTGGATAGCCCAAAAGTCAAGCTGTGCCCAAATACAATGTCCAATAATGAAATATTTAAACTGTGCACCCATGGCATACAAAATAATAAATATTTGATAAGCACTTCAATAAATAAGCACGCTTAAATAAATATTAATGTCACGCCTTTAATAATAAGGCGTGTGCCCATTAAAAAGGATAATTTCTTATATGTAATCTAAATACACGCTATAGCTCAATGCTTCCCAATGCCACTGCTGCGCTTGCTCTACACATCAACTGAAGCATTCACAATTGTTAGAAAATAATAAAATTAAACCAACAAAAGTGAATACCTAGTAGTCTTCAACTACAACTTCAACTATAAAATAAATAAATGGGTTGGAACTCTATCCTAACCTTAATTTAATACGAGTGCACTCTAAATTCATAAACGTCCATTAATTTTAAAATGTAATTTGTGAAATTGTCCACCATGGAATCACCCACGTGCACATTAAATTAACATGATGGCTGAAAAGGACAGATGTCCTCATCAACTTCTCGCACAAGAAATCCACCTTGTGTACGAGCCCCGTCAAATAAGTATAGTTTCAAGAATCCACCGCAAAACCTCATGGAATCCACTGTGGAAAAAAACTCACGGAATCCATGGTACATATAATTGACCTCGAAAAGGTCATAACAAACTGATATGAAAAATATTGTGGATTTTCGAGTCTTGGGGTAGTTCTAATTTAAATGCATAGTCAGTGATTTTGTGAATGATCTTGAAAGGTCCATAAAATCTAGGGACTAACTTAACAACAGGGTGTTCGTCAACACTTTGTAATCTTCTCTTTTCAATGCGTAACCAAACATAATCATCAACTTTGAAACTCATAGCTTTTCTTTTCTTGTTAGCTTGTTTAGTGTAAGATTGTTGGGCTTTCGCAATCATGTCTTTGACTTCAACAAAAATAGTACCATGCATATTAGCACTATCATCAGCAGCTTTAACTTTGTTTGACAATGACGTAACAGGTATAGGCAATCTATGTTCATAAATGATTTCAAAAGTTTCTTTTTGTGTAGCTGCATGTGGTGTATTATTGTATGTAAATTGAAGTAAATGCAAGTGTTTATTCCATGTTTGGGGCTTTGAAATTGTGTATGCATGTAAAAGACCTAAAATTGTATTGTTAGTAGCTTCTGTTTGCCCATTATTTTCAGGATGAAACGCAGATGACAAATCAATCTTAGTACCTAAATTAGAAAACAAAGTAGTCAAAAAATTATTGCAAAATCTACAGACACGATAAAAAATAATAACTTTTGGCAAACCATGGTTAGTGAAAACAATCTTCAAAAACAATTGTGCAGCTTCAGATGTAGTTAATGTTTACTTGCATGGAATGAAATATGCTTGTTTGCTAAATCGATCTACAATAGTTCAAATCATATCATAATTAGCTTGGGTGTTAGGCAAACCAGTTATAAAATCCATTGAAATATGTTCCCATGGTCGTTCAAGAATTTGTAAAGACATTAACAAACCATATTGCTTACCATGGTGTCGCTAAACTCTTTAACAAATTAAACATTCAGATACAAAGTTAAAAACATCAAATTCTATCTATGGCTAGTAAAAATCTTCAACCAATGTATGCAAAGTAGAAATAATACCTCTATGGCCTTGATATGGGGGACAATGAATTTCGTGCAACACAAATGATCTAAATGGAACAATTATATACACAACCTTTTCTAATAAAACATAAATCCATCAGAATAAGATAATGAATCAATTGGAATCTAGTTATTAGCAACTAATTTATTCCAATCAGCTTGAAAACTAGGGTCTTGGTCATAGGTATCTTTCATAGGGATAAGGGAATCAAAAGATATAACGGAGATATTATGGATACTTGGTCTTCTACTTAAGGCATTGGCAACAACATTCTCTTTTTCAGGTTGATATTTGATAAGTGGATGAAAACTTTGAATAAAAGCATTCCATTTGATATGACGGTTAGAGATTTGTGGTTGACTAAGGAGATGTTTGTTACTTTGTTGGTCAGTTTTGATCATGAATTTAGATCCCATTAAATAGTGTTTCCATTGATGTAAGGACTGTACTACAACTAACAATTCCTTATCATAGGTAGAATACTTGAGTTTAGAGTGTTTAAGTTTGCAGCTAGAATAGGCTACAGGATGTGAATCTTGCATAAGGACGGCTCCTATCCCTGATCCGCTAGCATCAATGACTATGAGAAAGAATTGTATATTAAAGTCGAGTAATTACAAAACAGGGGCATGGGTTAAACCATGTTTCAATTAATCAAAAGACTTTTGCTAATTATCAGACCAATGATATACAATACATTTCTTTAATAATTTCGTTAAAGGTAATGCAAGCAATGAAAAATTTCTCACAAATTTTCTATAAAAGCTAGCAAGACCTAAGAAAGAATGTAACTCATGCACATTTTTAGGGATCGGCCAATTCAAAATTGCTTTTATCTTTTTAGGATCAACTTTAATACAAAAAAAAAAGTCCTAAGTATTCAATGTGGGTTTGGAAAAATTCACTCTTTTCAGGGTCATCATATAATTGATTCTCTTTCAATAATTTGAAAACCAAAGATAAATGTTCATAATGCTCGTTTTCATTCTTACTAAAAACCAATATGTCATCAAAGAAAACAATTACATAATACTAATACTTCAAAAATATACGATTCATCATATGACTAAATGTGGCTGGTACATTAGTCAAACCAAAAGGCATAACAAAGAATTCGTAATGACCAAATTGAGTTCTAAATGCAGTTTTGAAAATTTCAGGTGTATCCAATCATACTTGATGATATCCAAATTTAAGATCTATCTTGCTAAATATTGTGGCCCCTTGTAGTTTATCCATGAGGTCGTCTACCCTAGGGATCGGATATCTACTCTTGACAGTGATCTTGTTTAGGGCATGATAATCAATGCACATCCTATAGGTATTATTTTTCTTCTTAACTAATAAGACATGTGCACCAAAAGGGGAACTACTGAGCCTAATGAGTCCTCGGGTCAACAATTCTTCAACTTGTGCTTGGATTTATTTCTGTTCAATTTGATTGTGTCTATAAGGTGCTTTACATAGTGGTTGTAAAACAGGAATTAAGTCTATTTTATGATCTTCAGGACGTGTAGGTGGTAAACCAGGTGGTAAATCAACAGCAAAACAATCTTTAAAATGTGAAAAAAAATTATGTATGCCTAGGATGCATCTAATTTTCCTTAGCTGCAATTTCATTCACCCATACTAAGTATTATTTGCTACCTTTTCTTAATGCACATTTAGCCTATGTGTGACTAAGTAATGGTAAATTATCAAAGGTGTGCGTACCATGTAATGTGAATTGTTTTCCATTAGAATGAATCACTACAAGATACAAGCCTTATACCAATGTTTAAAGTGACGAAAACATTCATAAAGAAAATTTCCCCCGTCGTCGCAAAAAAGGTCGATATTAGTGACACCATAGAACAGTCGGTATCAGTGTCATTATTAGCGTCGCTATTTGCGTCGGTATTAGCGTCGCATTTAGCGATGCTGAAAATGACATTTTGCGATGCATATTGCAACGCTAATAGCGACGCGTGGAGTAAATTTGTGACACTAATAGTAGCGATGATAATAGGAGAAAAAATTTTTGTGGCAGGGTAGCAAGGTGCCCTGTCACAAATAACACTATGTGCTTTATTTGGGCCATACAAAATAGTTTCAGTAATGTGTACAATGCTCATGTAAATAAAGGCAAAGTGTACTTGAATCATAATACTGATACATGAAATAAATACATGATCGTGTAATGAAAGTGATCGGTACAATCATGGCAAGATACTACTACTACATAGAAAACGCCTACACAAATCACGTGACCAAAAGAGAAGAGTATGTGAGCTCTAGGGATCCAAGGGCGAGCTATAGATCCTTGTCATCCGAAACCTCGTCCCACCACAAAGGAGGATCGAATAGACTTTGCAAAAATAGAAACAACTACACATCAGTCCACCATACAATAATGCATTTTAATTAAACTTAGTAACTACGGACAAGAAAGATGTGACTTACAGGGCCGCCCCGTCAATACAATTGGTCGATCAATGCAGTGAGATCGTGTCTCTCTGTATATTGAGTCTCTAGGCTGGTGGGATCGCGGTTTGTAATGGAGTGCTGCAAACAAAACAAAATACAATTATTAGAAACACGATTGTTAGTACAAGGGATATTGCAAAAAAAGCAAGTAGAACAAAAGAAAAACTTACAAAGTCCTCCAAATATGTCCTATGGCCGCCACTCCCAAGATGATGGACCACTTCTACCTCCAGTCGTGCCCTTGACGCCTCGCACTGCTATCTCCAACGTCCTAGAGAATCTATAGCCTCCTCCCTAAGTCAGTGCTAGTCATCCGTGTCTAGCCACTTGGGCTTTGAGGCCCCACTCTTAAGGGCCTTGCGTGCATCCGATTGTCTGTGTGACATGTACGCACGTATACACTCCATCATCTAGCCTGTGGAAAATCTATCTGTTGTCCCATGTATAGAAAACTCCTCATGCAAGTATGCTACTATGCAGTCCTTGCTCCCCTCCAGTATGTTCTTCCAATGATCCAAGACGTTGTGCCAAAAAACTTATTGACACAACTCTCTCATACGAGCTATCACCCTCCTCTCCCCATCATTCATGATAATGGCTCCTGTCCCATCATCTACAAGATATCCATACCCCTCTAGGATATGCCTAAGATGTGTCCTCTTCCACCTGTGACCACGCTCCTAGGCATATCTAGGAGACCCTTGTACATCTAGTGTACCTAGGGGGTAGTATCTCTCGAAGTAGCACCCATAGGGGTGCCACCAGTGGATGGCTGAGCAAAAGCTCGAGTGACTGGAGTAGACGTCCCCACAGGTGTGACAAATCCTACGGGTAATGTAACTCTAATAGAATGACGAGATGGAGACACTTCGTCAGTACCTCCACAACAACCAAGTGAGCCACGCTCTCTCGAACCGCCACGAGAGCGAAGAGTAGCACCTGAATCCCAAGCCAACCATAGGCTCACTGCATCCAGGTCTCTGCAACATCCCCCTGAACCACTCCCTCCATCTGGCCCAAGTCTGGAGCATCGACCTCGTCTGCTAGAAACTAAAGCATCATAACATACCGAAGTAGATCTAATAGAACTGCCTGATGGTATTCGAGACAACTCTTGGTCTGCCATATGTCTAAATCAAGCCATCTGATCTGGAGACATACATGTGAAGATCTCCTGTAGCTCCTCATTGCTCATCCCTTGACTCATCGTGCTGATCTAAATATCCACAAAGGTCACCTGCACAGACAAAAATTGATGTTAGCATAATCAATATAAATCATACAAAGCACAAGTAATATAAATTTAAAAAAAATTATCCTACTTAAAATACATATCTTTTGTACCCTTATAAGTGATTCGTCAACGAATTGAGTAGGTGGATGCTCCAAGTATGAAGTACCCTATGGTCCCATGTCAATCTCCTGGCACAACTCCGCATACACTGGAAGGTTGATAGAATATCCATCGCATATGGATAGGTCTAGCAATCTCCACTTCATCTACAAGATGCACAAGAAGGTGGATTTATATCGTGAGTATGCTGGTAGGCAGGTATTTCTCAAAGAAACAGACCATCTCCACTGCTCCCTGCCTTGCAGATTCAATAGAGGATGTCTTAATCTCCTTCCATGAGATCCATTGCACTAAAGTTGACAACCTGTAAATCGCCCTGTGTAGTTTTAGAGTAAGATATCTTGTGATCGTGATCGGTAGTAAAAACTGCCACAAACGAGGAAGCATTATGAAAAACAAATACACTCCAAATAGCAAAATATACAGGCCACTTACAATCCATTCGTAGTACAATCCTGACATATCTTATGCCAATCGTGGGATTTTATCCCTAATAATTGGTCATATTTAGAAAACGCAGACCTGAGAGAACGCATTATACCCGTCGGAGTGCGGATAGACTTGATTATTTGCTTCACAATGCTCTCTTCTTTAGTGGATAAAACCCAAGGAGCGCGAGGTAGCTGCAAGTGATCATCAGCACTTGACTGCGGCCTATGGCCAAAGTGCCTCCATCTTGCTTACCTCCTTCAAATCCATTCGTGCCTCTATAGTGTCTCTCTTTCCTGTGATGTGGTCCCATAGTAAGCTGCCAACGTTCTTGAAAATATACATGGGATAAAACAACTTGTTGATCTATAATTGGGTCCAATATGGCAACTCGTAGAAAACTGAGAACCATCGCATTCTGTTTGGATGTGACTCCGTGTGGACCATTTTCAGCTCATATGAGCTTTGGGCATTCATACTTGCTGGAGGTTGTCCAAGAAAACCTTCCCTGAGTTCATGACCCTCTAGCAAGAAAGCAGCATGTCCTTTTGATATACCATTTTCTTCATGGTTCATGACCTTCGGGAGTCTAACTGTGGCCCACACAATGGACATGCACGATAACCTAAGGTAACCAGACCTATCCCAACACCTCTATCTAGTGAATACAGACTTGAACGAGCTATGATAGATATTACCAATGAGAATGGAAGCCTACTTACTTGAGCACTCTTCAAATCCTGGAAAGTCATGCATGGTTCACATGAGAATGGCTCGAATATTGGTGGACCGTCGACCATCGCGCTTGCTCATATCTTGCATGGTGACCCCCTCCTCCCACAAAATCTTAAGCTCATTGACTAATGGACAAATATACATGTCTATATTTTTGACTTTGTAGCGGTCGGGAAGGAGCAAGCTAAGGATGAGATATCCTTTCTTCATAGAAAGCCATGGAGGGATATTGTAGTTGGCAAGGACTATAGACCACACACTGTAAGAAGTTGAGCGCAGAACAAATGAGTTCACGCCATCCATGGCAAGATCAAGCCGAAGATTCTTTGGCTATCGGGAAAAGCCTGGGAAGGTAGAGTCAATGTGGCTCCATGCGTGTGAATCCACTGATATTTGTTGAACTCCATCTGTGGATCTATTCTGCGCATGCCACGTTGTCAAGCTTGCCATGCCAGACGTACGAAACATGTGGTTTATGCGGGGGATAAGCGAAAAGTGTCTAAGAACTTTTTGAGGGGATGGTTTGCCCTTGCAAGTCCTATCGATACTTGTGAGCACCACACTTTGGAAATATCTCCATAGTCTTGTATTCTCCTCGAAACAGTATGTAATCGTTGATACATGCATGGATGATGTTGTAGTCTATGCCAAGCTTTCGTAAAACATGTTGCGCATCATCACGAGACACAAGCATGGTATTTGCAAGTGATAATATATGATACTTCAGTAACCTGAAAAAAACCATAAACACATTGAAAAAGCACAAATTTTTTTTATGATAGTGCCAACGAAGCGTACGTACAAGGTACCTAAACAACTTGATCACACTCTCATCGCTCCACCTCTATTTTGCTTGCACACTTAGGAGTGCAAGCAGTGTCTTTAGGCAAGATACTTGGTACCCATCGTACCCCATCGTATAATGGTATGGATGCTTTCTCTCTAAGCGGATCAAATGTCTTGACATCCATGGGCATCAATGCATCAATCATTACCTTCATCACAGGCTTCAAGTTTGTAGGAAAGTATGGAAGGTTGCATGTCTCCTCTGGTATTGACGGTATAGATTGGGTAGTACTTTCCAAGTGGTGGATTGGCTCAGGCACTCCATCCATCACATACCCACGAACTCTTCTAACTGGCCGCAAAGGGTACACTCCTCCTTGGGACGAGACGTCACCTCCCTCTAAATAGAAAACTTACTAGCCACACCCAATGTTTTTGTATATGATATTCAATTAGCTTGCGAATACAATGCATGATTGATATAAACTTTTCTTACTATTTACTCGAAATCTGAGATTGCTTGATCAATGATCTTTGATTGAAACTCGTTGAAGCATCGTACATGTTTTATAGACAATCGACGTTTTTGTACCAGCTTACATTGAGAGTAAGGACACGAGACACATTGATAAGATAAGCCTCGTGATCTTGAACATCACGACCTTCATTGTTTTCCATTTGGTCTACGTTACGACAAAACATTTGTTTTTGTTATCATTCTTTTTTCTTTCTTAAATTGTTTGAGAATGGATTTCTTCTCTTGTAACTCAACAAAATTAGCATATGTAAAGTCTCCACCCACCCACAAATTAACGTATGTCGGAGTGTTTCCCGTCTTGTGGTATTGTACTAAACCTCGCCACCACCACTACCACCACCATGACAACTACTACTACTATTGCTGCTGCTGCTGCTGCTGCTACAAATAAGAAAAGAAGATATTAAGGAACAAGATCTTACCCTCTCCTACTACTACTACAAATAAGAAAAGAAGATATTAAGGAACAAGATCTTACCCTCTCTTTGTTTTTATCCATTCATTCTCTTCCCTCCTTCCATCTCTCTCTCTTTTTCTCTTTCTTTATTATGTTGTATGTTTATTCCCTCTCTCTCGTTCCTTCTTTCTTTTTCTCTTCCTCTTCCTCTCTCGTTTCCTTTAACAAAGCATCTCTCTCTCTCTACCACTACCAGTACCACTACCACTACAATAAACAAGAAAAGAAGAAGAAGAAAAAAAACAACAACAACAACAACTACTACTACTACAACAAACAAGAAAAGAAGAAAAAACTACTACTACTACTACTACTACTACTACTACTACAAATAAGAAAAGAAGAAATTAAAGAACATGATATTACCCTCTCTTTGTTTTTTATTCATTCATTCTTCTTTCTCCCTTCCTCTCTCTCTCTTTCTCTCTTTCTCTATTATGTTTAATGTTTTCTCCCTCTCTCTCTCGTTTCTTCTTTCCTTTTCTCTCTTCCTCTCTCTCTCATTCTCTCCCTCTCTCATTTCCTCTCTTTCTCTCTCAATACACATGATTTTTAACAAAAACAAGAAAAAAAAAGGAGAAAAAACAAAAACAAAGCAAGAGGGAACAATGCACTCACTACAAAGACCGAAGGATGGATTCGACAACTCCTCTTCGTGATGGTGGCTCCTCTTCGCCCTCCGTACACTTCCTCCTCTTCTTCGCAAATGGTGGTGGTGACGGTGAGAAGCTTTCCTTCTCCCTCTTTCTCTCTTTCTCTTTCTCTCCCTCTCAAACGCAAGATGCACTTTGCTCTCTCTTTCGCTCTCTCTTTCATTCGTTCGCGCAAAATGATGCGCTCGGGTTATGGCCCACATTTTTTCGCCTGAGTACCATCACTATTTGCATCACAAATAGCGACGCAAATAGCGATGCCACTAATTTATGTCAAAAACTGCCGTCGCTCTGCACCTATATCCTTGTAGTGAATCTTCATTGAATGTGTGGAATAATCTATATCGGGATTGTACTTATGACGCCAAGGTATTCCTAATATAATGTCACTAGCTTGCAAAGACACAACCAATAAATTTCTACGCTCAATATAATTACCAATCTTAATTTCTAAATCATGAACTTCTTGTATGCCATTGTATCTAGTACCTAAGAATGCAGCTTTTATGCGATAGTGAGTTGGAATAGTACATAAATTCAATTCTTTGACCAATTTTGCAAAAATAAAATCATATGTAGTCCCATCATCATGTAAAACACTCTTTTCTTTACCATGCACAAGACATTTCATCATTAATAATGAATGAGAATATGGCATACTTGGTAAAATATCTGAAGTAGTATCGATATCATCATCATCTTCCGTGAAATCAAGCATTTCTTCATGGTCTTCATCTTCAGTCACTCCCAAGTAGTTGATATGAACAGTTGGCTTTTTGGATTGATAGTTCATCGCTCAGTGTCCAGGTTGGTGGCACTTGTAGCAAACTATAGGCTTGGCTTCAGAAACATTATTGGTAATAGCTGAAAGTTTGGATATGTTGGGATTTGGCTGGAAAGATGGCTTAGGATTTGAATTTGTATTTGATGGTAAAGTAAGGGGTCGTGTCCAAGATTTACGAAAAGAAGAAGGAACAAAATGATTTTGATTGAATCTTTGAAAGTTAGAATTGAATTGCTTTGTACTGAAGCTACCATTAGTTGGAAATTGTTGTGGTTGTTTCTCTCATCCACAAATTTTGTCTTCAGCATCATGGACCAAAGAAATCACATCCTCTAGAGTCGTTGGCTTGAACATGTTCACCTCCGCATAGAAGTGACCAAGCAAACCAGATATAAACTTGCACTTGTGGATCGCCTCAGGTACGTCTTCAAGCATTCGAAGTTGCAATAAGGCATTCTAGAAACAGTTAGTATATTGCAAAATAGACTCATGATCTCTTTGTTGCAGAAGATCCCACTGTTTGATTGCTTTTTCATAGAATTGAGGTGGAAGATAATTCTGTATTTTTTTTTTGAAAAGCCTCCCAAGTAGTAGGACAATTAATACTTTTTCGGACAACAGTCCACCATAACGTTGCTCTGTCCACTAAATGGTTAGTGACACACTTGAGTTTGTCTTTTTCGACATACTGTTTTTCATGAAAATAATAATCAAACTGACTTATAAAAGTGAGAATAGTTTTTCCATCACATTGCCTATTAAAAGTACAGAATTTGAAATTTCTTTTACTTATCTTGGCTTCTTTCTTGATAGATTGTGCTTCGAGTGTTGCATCGATCATACGTCATATAACATCTTTGGGTTGTGGTCCATCTTGATCGACAGTGGGATCGTTGAAGAGTAGCCAGCTGAGCTTGCAAAGTTTGATGTGCTCTTCATTCCTCTTAAAGCTGCATCATAATTAGGTCCAATTTTTGCTCCACCGTTGGTTCCGGTAAATCACCTTCGACTAGGAAATATTCCATAGTTTGATCGGACATCCTGCAAAATCTCAAACAACCTCACATAGTCGAAATCTTGTTAGCGGGATGAGCGTAGCTCAAGTTTGGGGGCTTGCTTCTTTTTTTTAAAATATGGATTTTTGAGATTTTTCTTCTTTTGCAGGTACGATAATTGATGAATGCCTTCTTCAAGCGGAGGTTCCGGTAAATCACCTTCGACTAGGAAATATTCCATAGTTTGATCGGACATCCTGCAAAATCTCAAACAACCTCACATAGTCGAAATCTTGTTAGCGGGATGAGCGTAGCTCAAGTTTGGGGGCTTGCTTCTTTTTTTTAAAATATGGCTTTTTGAGATTTTTCTTCTTTTGCAGGTACGATAATTGATGAATGCCTTCTTCAAGCGGAAAATAGATTGTGCATGTTAGTTTGCTTTCTAGAAACTATCTTTGTCAGAGTACAGGTTTGAACAAGGGCTTGTTGGAGTTGCAAAACCGGTGCGGGGTTGATTTTGAGAAGAATTCAATGTGAACACCCACTAGGAAGGGAATTTAAAGGTTGAATTGTGACTTTAGCAAAGCTTAGCTTTAAGCTTTGGATAAAAGAAAGCTTTACTTAATCATGTCAACAGGTGAGGATATCGGCATCTTTTTTACGGCGACGACAGCAATCAATACATGCGTCGCCCTCGAGGAAGTTACTATTACTATATATGTATATCCTCTATATCACGTGTGTTCAAGGACTATTTATAAATATCCTTATCTGTGAATTTTTCTTGAATAAAACATAGCCCTTTTCTATTCAATATGCAAATAGTTCCCTTTATATTATACCCTTCTATATGTAAAAACTATACAAAAATTATATTTTAAAAATACCTTATTTTGAACCCATGTGATGCACACATATGTTCATAAGTAACTTACCCGAGCCACAGTCGATTATCAAACTTTGAAGGACTTAAGCTTTTATTTAAGCTTATAACTTAACTTTGATGAAATTTCTTGCTCGTTTTTCTGAGAAGAAGAAAACTTAACAAAGGAACTTGGGAAGTGGTCCTCCGTCGACAGAGAGTGGTCTTTCGCAATCCAATAGCAGGGGTTCTTCACCGCCAAGAACACGCTGGTATTGACGGTTCACTGCAGAGTCTATTTGTTCCAAGAGCTCCACCTTTGCACGAGATGGTAAGCAATTGGAAGCCCTTGACCTCAGCTTCACTATGATATCACTAGTGCACAAATCGGATATTGGATGCGTACGTAGCGAATGCCGGAAGGTTCCCAAGAACAAAAGAACTCTACTAAAGCTCATAAAACAAGAAGAAAGATTTGCACGACATGCCTTGTATGAGCGCTTCACAAGGTATTTATTTATAAATTTATTCATCTCAAAGCTCAAAAATAGCTCAATTTTACAATTATCATGCTTTGGCTTTTGTGTTTGCTTTTGTCCAAATAAACAATAAAGCGGTTGGGCATCCCAAAAGTTGACTGTGCCCAAATACAATGTCCAATAATGAAATATTTAAACCGTGCGCCCATGTGCATACAAAATAATAAATATTTGACAAGCACTTTAATAAATAAGTGTGCCTAAATAAATATTAGTGTCACGCCTTTAATGATAAGGCGCGCACCCATTCAAAATGATAATTTCTTCTAGGTAATGTGAATACACGCTATCACCCAGTGCTTCCCAGTTGCATTGCTGCCTGATCTATACATCAACTGAAGCATTCACAATTGTTAGAAAATAATAAAATTAAATTGATAAAAGTAAATACCTAGCAGTCTTCAGCTATAAAATAAATAATTGGGTTGGAACTCTGTCCTAACCTTAATTTAATATGTGTACACTCTAAACTTATAAACGTCCATTAATTTAAATATGTATTTTGTGGAATCACCCACCATGGAATCACCCATGTGCACATTAAATTAACATGACAGCCGAAAAGGACAGGTGTCCTCGTCAACTTCTCGCACAAGGAATCCACCTTGTGTACAAGCCCCGGCAAATAAATATAATTTTACAGAATCCACTGCAAAATCTCACGAAATCCACCATGGTCTCACAGAATCCACAATGGAATATGCCTCCTGGCATCATTAGTTTCCTCTCTTCTACTAGATGCACTATTCCCATCCATGAACAATGGTCACAACACACGTACAACATCTAAAGATTCCACACAAAGGATGCTAATCTACACGACATCCATCCCCCTCTGAATCTACAAATCCTTCGGATGTGGTACTGGTGTATCTACTCAGGTCAAACACCCATATAGTCAGCTCCTCACTAATCATGCACAAAAGCATCCATCCACTTGGATCATAGATCAAAATAACCAAAATCCACTTTGTTGTATATCCAATTCAAGCACCCCTTCCTAGGTCATAATGTTGAGACTTCAAGCTCGTATGGTGTGTGACCACCAACAGAGTCTTAGTTGTGTCTAGCTGTATCAACAAGTGTGGGACATTAAATAAGTTGATGGATTTAGACTTATTCAGTACTTGGTGTGAATGGTCTTATAGACCTTATTGTGTTGTAATCATTTGATATATATGGGTAATTAAACATAAAGTAAGCGTGAGAGCATATGGCTCCTCACAATGGTTCCCATTCTCCGTCTCTGTCTTGCTCATTGTTAACATGGTATTAGAGCAAGTTTTGTGGATGCCTTGCATGACTTCTTTGAGCTTGTGTTAAGCTCAGGACCATGAGATTTCAACTCACTTCATAGGGCAGCTTCACCTCAGTTTAACATGGTATCAGAGCAAGTTTTGTGGATGCCTTACATGGCTTCTTTGAGCTTGTGTTAAGCTCAGGACCATGAGATTTCAACTCAGTTCATAGGGCAGCTTCACCTCAGTTTGCAATGGAGATTGGCAACCTGTTCAACCTTGGTCTGCAATGGAGGCTTGCTCTAGACTTGGTCTAGACTCATCCAAGCCTGTATAGAGCCTTGATTGAGGCTTATAGACTATTAAGTACTACTGCCCAGCCCCTAAAACAATAGGCGCAAATTCACGCCAGCTGTCCAGATCTACTTCTACTTGTATCAGTCCTCTCCAGCTTCTACTCTAGCTCAGTGGCAGCTTATTCTTCCTTGTGACACTCTTGGATATAGTGGAAATGATCCCTGCCATCAACTGTTGATACTTGGTACTGAGATTGACCACCAAATACTCAGTTTTGGATTGTGAAGAATAGTCTACATGTGTGTAAAATAGGGCAGCCCCTTGTCTGATGATTGAAGCTCCCTGGCTATGCTCATCTGATGCCGAAATGGCAATGATTGATGTTGGACACTTGAGGATGTTGTGCCTATGCTGTGAGATGACTTTGGGCTGATTCAAGGGCTTCATCTCCTCAGTTTGAATAGAGATCTATGTGCTGTAATATATAGATTTGAAAATGTATGACAGGCTGGAAAACTATCATAAATTGTTGGAAGCATATATTGGTCTATACTGAAGCACAACATGACCTTGATTGACTCCTGGAAATGTATACTTTGACATTTTCTTGGAAAATGTCTTGTGGACTGAGAATGGGATTGTATGCTAATGTTTGAAGCTGAAAACAAATACAATGATGTTATCTTGGCTAGTTACAAATAGGGAATGCATTTTATGACATTGTCTGTTGAAGGTAGAGTGTCTATGGCTATCTGTATGGTCATGTGTTGACCCCTACATCTGATAGCACATGTATGAAGTACTTTGAGGACATTTTGGAGCTGGATAAACCTTGCTTTGCTAAGTATTTGCTGACTACAACTTGGAATCAAGATATTTGACACCGGTACTTAATGTACATGCACTAGTATGTGCCCAAATGATCAAGTATGGAATCCTATATGTATTAGCAGATGTCTGTGAGTTTTTCGGACATATGTGACATGCATACATCTTGTTTTTGGCTATAAATCAGCAGCTGGTCATTTACAACCTACAAATTTTAGATTGTTTGTATATACCCTAGCAGTAAGGTTGCATGATACATAATTAAAGTAACTACATGGTCTATGTACTAACTGATGTACCTACCGGTTATGTCATATGTTTCTGGATGGTTTTGAGATGTTGATGGGATGAAATATTCTGGTTTTAAATAGTGAGTTTGGTGCAAAAAACTGTCATAAACAATCAAGTTTGCAGTTCATTAGTTAGACTTGTTGACTTGCACGTAGTCATGCATTGTTTATGAAATGGCAAATGCTAACAGGACAGGCAATATTACCCAGATTGTGGGAGAGAAAGTGGATAGCCATAATTATGCCATATGGAAGTTCCACATGGAGAACTTCTTAATCGGGAAAGGATATTGGGAGTTGGTGACTGGAGTAGAAGCCCAACCTGAGCTCCCAAAGAGACCTACAGTTGATCATAGACGACTACATCGAGCTTGGATAGAAAGAGCTCGCAGGGTGTTGCACTGGCTATCTCTATGTATATCAGATGCCATGGTAATGCAGATAATGAATTGTAGCTCTCCTAAGGATGCGTGGGACATTTTGATCAAGTACTATGGCACCACTACAGGTGTCAGAAAGATCCTGTTAAAGCAAAAATTTAACAATATGGAGAGAAATAGAAAATCTATACAGGATTATGTCACGGAGATCAAGACCATTGCAGATCAACTGGCATCTGTTGGATCACAGGTTGAAGATGAACACATGGTTGCTGTAGCATTGAATGGCTTGGGACCTGAGTATAAGTCTTTTGATACTTCTGTGTCTGTGTGGGCTGAAATGCCCGATTTCAATACTTGGTTGCATTGCTTATCCATGAAGTTGTTAAACTTGACTTGGCTATAGGGTCAAGTAGTTCCAAAAGCAAGGATGTAGTCTTTTATTCCAATCAACGCGGTTGTGGCAGTCGTGGTAGAGGATATGGTTCTGGTAGAGGAGGCCAACAAAATGCATCCTATGGCAATAACAACCAGTAGGTATCGAATGCAAGAGGTGGTAGAAACTTTAGAGGCATGGGGAGATCTACCCCTAAAGGTAGAGGCTCCTAGCAGCAGCAGCATCCATTGGACAATCTCAATAAGGATAAGGATTGTCATTACTGTGGGAAGTATGGTCATATTGCCAAGGACTTCTAGAAGAAGCAAGGCAATCAGAAGGACAAACAGCATGGACATTTTGCTATGTCCAGTCAAGCAGATGATGCTTCAGGAGATAGATTGTTTGCTATGTAGTATGTGAAAGATAGGGTTGCTGAAAAATCCACTAATGATATAGTATGGTATATTGATTCAGGGGCATCGAAGCACATGACCCCTCATGGTGATTGGTTTACTGACATGGTAGCTAAAAGACATGGCTATGTATGCACAGGCGATGACAAGCATGCATTGCATTGAGCATAAAGACAAAGTGCCTCTTGTGGTTCATGATGGCAGAAAGAAAAATTTGCATGATGTACTGCATGTCCCATCGATAACGAAGAAATTACTATCTATCGATCAAATGACGGAGTAGAACTTGTAGGTTAGGTTCAATAAGCATGGTTGCTTTATTAAAGAGTTTGGAAATGGATGCAAGTTGATTGCTCACGGTCACAAGAATGGCAGAATGTTTACTCTTGATGCCACTGTGCCAGAGCTAAATTCAGCTATATTTGCTCATGGTTCTGGCATTGTTAGAGATTTGGAAATTTGGCATAAGAGAGTGGGACATGTAAATTTGCAAAGGCTGCAAATTATGCAGAAAAAATAGCTTGTTACAGGTTTACCCAAGTTCCAATATACACAGACATTGGTCATGTATGCGATGCTTGCCAGTTTGGTAAGCAGTCGAGGTTGCCATTTGTCAGGCATGTAAGGCAGAGTACACGTTCATTGTAGTTAGTGTACTCTGATGTTTGGGGGCCAGCCCATAATGCATCTATGGGAGGCTCGAAGTACTATGTGACATTTATTGATGATTATAGTCGCTTTACTTGGGTATGTATTCTATGGACAAAGGATGAGGTGTTTGTTGTTTTTTAGCAGTTTAAAAGTAGGTTGAAAAGGAAATTGACTGCTATATCTCTTGCTTGAGATCAGACATCGGTGGGGAGTATGTGTCAAATGATTTTGATAATTTTCTGGCTGAAAATGGCAAACGTAGGCAGCTTATCTGCAGCTATACTCCACAGTAGAATGGAGTGGCTAAGCGTAAAAATAGGGTATTGATGGAAGCTGCTCGTGCCATGATAAACAATAAGTTACCGCTCTATTATTGGGCTGAGGCTGTTATGACAACCATGTATATCTTGAATCGGACTCCCACTGTAGGTATTCATGAGATCATGCCATTTGAGAAGCTGTATGGCTATAAGTCGGATGTAAGTCATATGAAAGTCTTTGGATGTCTTGCTTATGTGCACATCCCAAATGAAAAAAGGAAGAAGCTAGATCCAAAAGTGCATAATTGTGTTTTCATTGGATATTCGCAGAAGAATAAGGCTGATGAGATGGCCTCTTGGTATGTATCACTAGCTGCAGTGCCATCCGATATGCCTACTCATGTATCTATAGCTAATTTGCAGCAGAGTACTACTATGACAGGTCCTAGTGGTCAGATGGTATCTCCATGGACAAGGAGATTACGGAGCTTTGGCTCACCATCCACTGACACCACTATGTCATTGAGGGGGAGACATGATGTAGTGGGCAACAAAGGAAAAGGAAAAGTCATTGATGATATATCTGGTGTGATGAAACCTGGCAGGATGACTTTAGGCTATGACTCAACTGACAGTCTAGACAATGAACTTGGTATTCCGACTGTGTATACACCTGGTACTAGGCAAAACAGGTACATTCTGCCTCATGAGAGAGGGGAATCGAGTAGTGCACCACAGTCTAGATGCTCTCAGAGGGTCAGATATCCTATTGACAGGTTGAAGTACAATGGCTACTCTGCAAAGCATTATTCTTACATGACAAAAGTGATGGAGATCAAAGAACCAGGTACATATGCTGAAGCAGTAAAAGATGAGAACTGGTGTGCAGCTATGGATGAAGAAATGAATGCCTTGGCCGAAAATAAAACATGGGATCTTGTGCCACTGCTTGAGGGAAAAAAGATCATTGGCTGCAAATGGGTTTACAAAATCAAATGCAAGTCGAATGGTAGTGTGGAAAGGTACAAATCCAGGCTATTTGCTAAGGGGTATGCCCAATAGTATGGACTTGATTATGAGGAAACATTTAGCCCTGTTGCCAAGATGGCAACCATACGCACTGTGATTTCTTTGGCTGCTACTGCTAGAGGCTAGAAATTGTAGCAGATGGATGTGAAGAATGCATTCCTCAATGGTGACTTGGCAGAGGATGTCTATATGGGTCAGTCAAAAGGGTATGTACACCCTGATTTTCAGCACTATGTATGCAGGCTGAAAAAAGTATTGTATGGGGGACTGAAGCAGGCTCTGAGAGCCTGGCATGCAGGGATCTATAACTACATGCAGAGCTTGGGATTTGCAATTGGTAGGGCTGATCACAACCTATTTACGAAAAATACAGACAATGGCTTGGTAGTGCTGGTCATATATGTTGATGATTTGATAATCACTGGTGATGATGACTTGGGCATACAGTATGTAATGAAGATGCTGAAAACTGAATTTGACATGACAGACTTAGGTGATTTGAAGTATTTCTTGGGCATTGAGGTGGTTATAGCTGAAAATGGTTTATGGTTAATGTAGAAGCACTATGCCATGGAAATGCTGAAGAAGTATGGCATGGCTGAATGCAAACCACTGGATACACCTCTTGATCATAATGTAAAGTTAGACATGAGCACTGGGACTGAAGTTGAGGATGTTACTATGTACATGCAGATGGTTGGCAGTCTAATTTACTTGACCATCACTAGGCCTAATTTGAGCTATACTATAGGGCTCATAAGCCAGTTTATGCAGAAGCCTCGGAAGCCGCACTTGGATGCCGTTAGATACATTATGAGATATGTTAAGTCCACTATAGATTATGGGCTATTCTATGTGAGAGATAAGCCCTTGAAATTGGTTGGATACGCGGATGCAGATTGGGCAGGATGCTCATATGACCGTAGATCTATGAGTGGCTATGCTTTTGGGTTTGGAAGTAAAATGATCAGCTGGAGCAGTAAGAAGTAGCCTACGGTTGGATACACGGATGCAGATTGGGCAGGATGCTCATATGACCGTAGATCTATGAGTGGTTATGCTTTTGGGTTTGGAAGTGAAATGATCAGCTGGAGCAGTAAGAAGTAGCCTACGGTTGCTTTATCGAGTATTGAGGCAGAGTACAGGGGTGTTGCATTGGCAACATGTGAGATTGCATGGCTGCTCAAGCTTATGGCTGATTTGGATATACAGATAGATGCTCCAGTGACTTTGCTATGTGACAATCTTAGTAGTGTACTCCTGGCCATGAATCCAGTATACCATGCCAGGACAAAACACATTGAGGTACACTACCACTTCATTAGAGAGATGGTTCTTGCAGGAAGAGTTGATCTCATGTATGTGAAAATTGATGAATAGATTGCGGATATCTTTACCAAGTCTCTGGGTAAAGATAAGTTTAGTGTTTTCAGATAGTTGCTTGGTGTGCAGCTACTGTCTTGAGCTTGAGGGGGAGTGTTGAGACTTCAAGCTCATATGGTGTGTGACCGCCGACAGAGTCTTAGCTGTGTCCAGCTGTATCAGCAAAAGTGTGGGACATTAAATAAGTTGGTGGCTTTAGACTTATTCAGTACTTGGTGTGCATGGTCTTATAGACCTTAGTGTGTTGTAATCATTTGATATATATGGGTAATTAAACATAAAGTAGGTGTGAGAGCATACGGCTCCTCACTGTGGTTCCCATTCTCTGTCTCTGTCGTCTTGCTCACTGTTAACACATAAGGCCTTGGGTGGGTCTCATAAACTTGAGGCTTTTGAACCTCTATATACATACTAACAATGCACCCATTAACAAAGAAATTACCAACATGCATGCTCTTTCAAAATCCATTGCATGGAAAGTTGCTCTTACTGACAATTATGCTCCACATCTAACATAAGATGAGCATCATTTGCATCCAACACACTCTGAATAGAACTAAAACCATGGAGGCATTCCAAATCTTGAAGCATCTCTGAATTTCCTATCAATGCATTGGACAAAGCATATGAAATAGGCTCAATTTGTGTAGCATCACATCCACCATCCTCTATCTGCATAGCCTCTAGTACATGAAGCATCTCATAGACTACAACTATGTTCTGCAAATAATGTGCATTTAGAAATTCACTAAGCTCCCTCTGAGTCCTTGCATCAAGAAAAACATGAGTTGCATAAGCCTCTTAATATGCATTGAGAAAATCTGCATATGCAATGGCTATCTCCTCCATGTTAGACTCTTCCAAGGAACATGCAATCTAGCTACTCAACACATCAATAGTCTCTACAAACTCTTTTTTCTATTCTGCATCCACCAGTGGTACATGAGCCTCATAGGCTTGTGCATAAGAACTCATAGAATTAGCATCTACAATGTTTATCTCCTTTCCTTTTGGTTCTCCCAAGACATTTTCTACATGGTAACACAAAGCATCAATAGGGTCAGTATAGCATCATCAGTATAGCATCATTTGTATGAGTTGGACAACTCAAAGCACCACTAGTCTCTGAATAGGCATCCTTTGTATGGCTAATCATAGGCTTGGTATTTTCAGCATAGGCATTTAGTGCAAAAGTGCTCAAATCCTCGATAGGCTCATAAAAAACATATGTAGTAGCACTACTCTCAGCCCTAGTGGAAAGTTCATGCTCCTCTGGCTACATCTACATCCTTATTTGCTCCTCTTTCCACATCCTTTATTCTTCCTCTTCTTGTTTCATAAGTTGTTGATAATTATATGCTGCAATGCGCCTCATCAATAAATCCCCAAGTTTCCTCCAAAATTTGTAGTCTACATACCCAAGCTCAATCATTCGTATATTAGAATCCACCACTTGTTGTATATGGTGAGCAAAAATCATATTTTCATCCATGGAACCTTCCTGTTTCACTAGGTGCTTATATGCTACAATGAGCTTCTAGCAGACATCCAAAAGTTTATTCCTAGCTATATAATCTATATATCTAACCTCAAGCAACTATATAATGTAATCCATGACCTGTTGTATCTCTGCCCAGAAAGCATATTTGTGTTTGCATCCATACTTGACTCTTTATCCCGGCCTTCACGTTAGGTTCACCAAAGATGTTCGAGCGCTGCTTGTGGGCATGATGACTAGAAGGATGTGGGGTGTCACAAGCAGCCATGGCACAGAAAGAGCTAGGAGTTGGAAAAAATAGCACTAAAAAGCATGAGATAATACTAGAGTAGTCCCTATCATATCCTACAAGAAAGTAACTCAATACACATAAGAAATACGCTAGGCAATTGGCCTATAATTCAACTCCTCTCTTGCCATTTTCCATTCAAGAGAACTTTGACTCCAACACTTAGTTACTCACACAATTCAACTCGCAAAGAACCTAACATTGCAAACAAATCCAATGTCTTCTGTTGCTTTTAGCTTCCTCATCCTTAGCATCAACACACATCCTTAAATTTAGATTGAGGTAGAAATAATAGATAAGGTATACACCAAAATGTACGGTTTTCTTCAAGAGTTTGGAAGAGGAAATAAATAATGAAGAATATGTGGCTTGAGACTCTCTCCCTCCCTCCCTCCCTCCCTCCCTCCCTCCCTCCCTCCCCCCCCCTCTCTCTCTCTCTCTCTCTCTCTCAGGTAGTATCTACTTTTAAATACTTGGGGATTGAGATACCTGCAAACCATAGATGGCATACATGTGTGGAGCAGCGATTCCCTGCAAACCATAGATGGAATACATGTGTGGAGCAGCGATTAGCGGTAAGGAAAAACAAGTATTATCACTTTGAAAACAACTCCAACTGTACAAATATTAAATGCTGGAAAATATGTTGTATGATTTTTTATGCATATGTTCTACAGATGGTATTATATGGAGTGGAAGTGTGGGGGGGGAGCATCTCCTTATTTACATGGAACAACATTGAGAAGTTGCAAAAAGCTTGTATTCATAGACATTTGGGCATCAAAAGCACCACACCACATGTACTTATGCTTTTGGAAACTATCCATTGGCCAACTGAGATACATGTTATGATCCGAGTACTGAGATATGCCACTCGAATATGTCAAATGGATGACAGTAGGCTCCCCAAACGGGCATGGGATGCTAGCACACACATCTACAGAAAACGTGGAAAAGTAAAGCGCTTTCAATAGGATGGGTGCTGGATATGTGAAAATGGTTTAAACGGTGGGGAGTGGATAGATATCTAGATATGGCATCTGAAGATATATGCATGGACACATTTCAATTAGACCTCTTATGAGCATATCAAGCAAAACATCAAAGTAAGGGAGCAAATGGCAAACTTGCTTATTATAGTATGCATATCTATCCTTCATATTGGGAATCCTACTTGCAGGTAGAGGCACACACATAGCCATACATAGCCAACCCACTCTCAGTGGTATTTAGATGGAGTATTGCACGACTTCAAACTCGATCACACACTTTATTGATCGAGACAAGTGCATGGAGTGGACAAGCAAGAGAGATGAGGTTTTGTAGGCTGTGTGGACTACAGAGTGTACAATCAAAGGAGAACATGATTATGACATGCCCAGTATATGCACACATACATGCTGACTTTGATATCCCTTTACAAGGGCCACTTCACTAGTTTTTGACCACTACTCCTATATCGAAGTTAGGGGCTCTCATCACCCGCATGTTACGCTTTTGGGAGAACCACATTGCATAGATCGTCCTTTCACCGTAGCTACCCCTTTCCTACCATGGGGAAGGAGAATCATTGTATATCTAGAAAGGTCCCATGGGTCATAATTTGGCCTTCTGTGGGACGATAATAAACTACTCTACTCTACTCTCTCTCTCTCTCTCTCTCTCTCTCTCTCTCTCTCTCTCTCTCTCTCTCTAATAAAAAAACAAAGAAGAAATCCTCATAAGACACTCTCATGCATAAGGGCTCCACTCTTACGAATCATGAAATACATGGACTCATATGAAAAATCTCAAATCCTTATGGCTATAGTGTTTTCAAGGCAAAGCTCTTGAGTGAAGCAACTGGCAATGCACTAAGGTTTAGGCTTAAGATATTAAGAACTAAGCAAGTATGAGGAGCTAGTTATCTTGCTTGCTTCTATCCCATAACTCTTTTTTTGTCTTCTCTATCCTATAACCACATGCACTATTACTCCTCCTCAGTCCATAAAATTCATGTACTTTCATGAAGGCCTTCTTAAAAATAACTAAGTCCTTGATTCTGATTGTTTTCTTATCTATCCACTTGCAATTCTTTAGAGAAAACTCGAGGTGTCCATGTTGAGGCCTCATTTTTGTTAGCTCGAACAAAATGAGATAATACAAATTTGCTAGTTCATCGAAACTTATCTGGTTGACCTATCATTGAACATCAAATCAAGTATGCAAGACAGGTACAATGCTCATAGAATGACCTTTGTTGCATTGGTATTGATGGACTCCCGTGATTATGCTCAATGGTTACTTCTAGAAACTCCCACATTATTGTAGTCATCTTGAGTGGAATATAAGACATCTTACATGGACAATAGGGTGACAAAAGAGATACTCATCTACTTGATGCACTGTTCCCATCCACGAAAAATGGTCCCAACACATGCAACATCCGAAGATTTCAAAAAAAGTATGCTAATCCACATGACAACATGAAATTAGATTGCCACTTGGTATCAATATTGTAAAAGGTGCTATGAGGAAGATAGTGAAAGATTTGTTTGCCAAGCATACATTTGTTGTCATTGAAGCTGCTACTTATGGTTTGCAATTGGAGAGTATTATAAAGAGGAATGAGAAGGATTGAAGCTCCTACTTATGGTTTGCAATTGGAGAGTATTATAAAGAGGAATGAGAAGGATTGGTTGTAAAAAGATTGAGCTTTAGTCATATGCAATACAAATGACTGAAAAAGGGAGGATATTGTTTATATATGAGTTGAGTTGGGCAAGAAATTGTATTTGCAACATTACTAGTTGAAATGATCTTGTAGATTCTTTTTCTATGTATGCACATGTTGCTAGAAATCAAAATAGTGAGTTTGTTGTTGAAGAAAAGTGAAAACAAGATAATGGTAATGAAGGAACATCAAAACCAATAGCTAAAGGAAGTGGAAAGTTTGATTCTATACCTACTAAAAGCTCTTCACATGATTTGTTTATAGATATTGCCTCAAAAGGAAAGAAGCTAGACCAAAGCAAAGAAAAAGTTAAACATTCAACTTATCAATTGCAATTTAACATTGAAACAACCATAGATTTGAAGAAAGTATTGGAAGAAAGAATTCCAAACAACAAAATGGACTTGACTTTGAGTAAAATTCTTGAGATTTCTAAATGAGAATTTCATGAAGAAATCATTTGTGTTATTATCTCAGGGGGTTCACTATATATATATCCTCTATATAACATGCGTTCATGGCCTATTTATAAATATACTAACCTGTGAATTTTTCTTGAATAAAACCCAACCCTTTTCTATTCAATCTGTAAGTAACCCCTTTATATGACACCTTTCTATATGTAAAAAATGTATAAAAATGGTGTTTTAAAAACCCCTTATTTTGAACTCACATTATATATACATATATTCACGAGTGACCCCCCCCCCCCCCCCCCCCCCCCCCCCCCCAAGGTTATTATGAAGAGGAAGTGTGAAATTGTGGGTGAAAGACTTTGTGTCATTTTTCAAGGAGAAGAAGAACTATTTTCATTGGGCATACAAGGTATACAAGAACCACAACTGCATGAGATATTGAAGATGATGATGATGATGAGAAGACAATAGTTTCAACAAAATTTCTAAAGTATTAAAAGAAATTCACTTCACAAACAAATAAGTATTAAGGGTTATTCTAAAGAGTCATTATACAAGGAACCATTGGGCCAGAGATACTATAGAGATTCTCGTAAAAGTAAATGATGTTGAAGAGCCATGTATTGTGCCATTGATACATCATGGATCATAGCTAAATATTATGATAAGTTGTCTTTATCAAGGTGGAAGATGACTGGTTGTGATATGGATCATAATTGGAGAATGCCCACTACAAATAATACACTAAGAGATTTTCATATTGCATGTCCATATGTAAGCATCACGGCCATAGGGGATGTTCAAGATGAGTAGCACTTATTTGTGCATGATATCTCTATGTACCATGTGATTCTTAGGTAGCCATACATCAATGCACTTCACATGGAAACTAAGGTGTAGGCTGATGGTTCTACCTATGTCACGACTAAACACCATGATGGTAAGCATATTGTTCAGTTTCTCATTATATGTGTTAATCATGAGAGATATCAAGATAGTTTTTGTGAGTACCGCTTACCTCTTAATTCTATTGAATCTAAAGAATCTCAAGATAAGATGGGTTTTCAACAATTACCATTATAATGAAAGACTATGATGGTACTAAAAGAAAAAGCTCTTATGCCTTTTAGTAGGTAGAGATGCTTTTTCTATAGGATTTACGATATTTTCAACAAATTGTTCAGTTTGTTTTCAAAATCTTGAGAATATGCATAAGAATATAATAAAACATGTTTGCAAGGCTCAAGAGATGCGCATAAGAGGAAGGTTTTCCAGTCCATACCTCCTCTGCGACCTGGAAATCCAAACCACTAGAGGGTGATCTATTTATGACATGCACAGCTGTACTAACTGCCTCAGCCCAAAAGCTCTGTGGTAGGCCTGTATGACTAAGCATACTGCGTACACGCTCCTGGATGGTTCTATTCATCCGCTCAGCCAAACCATTGTGGGGGGGTGTAGGGGGCGGTCAAGTAACGCTTAATACCCCTCTCATCACATAACTGCTCAAAAGCACGTGAGACATACTCACCCCCATTATCTGTCCTTAGGCATTTTAGCCTATACCCAGACTGGTTCTCAACCAATGCAAGCCAAGACATCGGATTTCAGCTTAATGGGATAAGCCCAAACTTTTCATGAAAAATCATCTATGAACGTAACAAAATACTTTGCACCACCCATAGACTGACAAGGCATGGGCCCACAGACATCCGAATGTACCAATGCTAAGGGCTCACTTATGCATGGCCTACCAGACTTCTTATGCGTAGACCTAGTCTGCCTGCCATAAAGACAATGCTCACATGAATCAAAACATGCATAATCAAGGGGCGGTAAGTACTGCAAACCAGAAAGCATTTTCATTCCCTTCAAAGACATATGGCCCAAACGGGCATGCCAAAGAGATACATGTGGGATAGAACCCACAGACAAAACATGATCAAGGGAAGAAGCTGATACAATCAAGGGGTAGAGACTACCATCCTTGGCACCCCTCGCAATCACAAGTCTGCCACGAGTGATTTTCCATGCAGATTCTCCAAAAGATACATGATAACTTGCGTCATCATGCTGTCCAGCTGACATGAGACTGCGTGTCAAAGCAGGTACATGACGTACATCCTACATAACAAAACTGCTGCCAGAAGGAAATTGCAGCCTAACATCACCAATGCCCACAATATCAAGAGAGCTATCATCACCCAAGCGCACAGAACCCGAAACCGTACGGTATGAATGAAACCACTCTCGGCAAGGTGTCACGTGAAAGGACGCACCTGAGTCCAAGAGCCAACATTGTGCATACATAGAGTGTCTCTCTGTCATCTGTGAAGCACTAGAAGAAGCTGCTAGGATATAATCATCATCATCAATATTCTCAGGCTGCATAACATTGATCTCTTCAATTTTAACACTGGACTTTGCAAGCACTATGCTGCGATCAAAAGACTTATCCTACACTTTGTCTTTCCCCTTATCTTTGCACCTTTCATTGCGCAATTCATAGCATTGTGGCCTAATATGGCCCTTTTTCCCACAATGGTGACAAGTAACATCTGCATTCCTACCACGAGATTTGCTACGTGACTTCCCATGAGACTTGGACCGAGATGTTTGAGAATCCCGTCCACGGCCACTGCCACTGCCATGCTTTCCATATCCATCATTCCTGCCTCTAACTGTCATAGCATGCGACATAGGAGAGACATCCAAATTCTTACGGTTAACCTCTTCTTGCAGAAGAGCACTCTCAACATCAGATAATTTCAAGGTAGCAGTAGAGGCACATAATGCAGTGCGGAATACATCCCATGACTCATTAAGAGTACGAAGCAAGAAAAGAGGAGTGACATCCTCTGCAAAAGTGATGTCCTACAAAGTCAAGTTCTTGAGTATAGCATGGAACTGGCTCAAGTGAGCAGACATAGTCACATTCTCCTTCATGCGCAAATCCATAAGCTGCTTCAGCCAATACATCTGACTCGCTGGACTTTTCTTGTCATAGAGATTTTTTATCTTTTCCCACAACTGCCATGCACTTTGTTCTTCCTCAAAGACATTATAGTGAACCTGTTCTGTGAGAGACAATACAATAGTGGACTTCCATAACTCATCAAGCTCAAGCCATTCCTCATCTAGCATAGTTGCAGGCAGATGCGCGCTTAACCTCAAAGGTTTGATCTATGATTTTTGCACCAACACTTGCCAAATTTGGCTCTTCCAATAATAGTAATTCATACCATCAAGCTTAGTGATGTTGAAAATATTATGACCAATGGAAGAACTCGCCATAATGCAGGCTGGAAGATTGTAGACAGTTCAAAAATGCTTGCTGTTTACTGTAAAAAATGACCAAAAAATCACCAAAATTGAGGAAAAATGGCGAAGAAAGTGGAACCAAAGCTGCTGCCCACCAAGTACTACTGAAAGTACATCATTTCAGAGTGTTTCAGCATAAAAAATCCATGTTAGTCCATACATATATACTTGCTGTAATAAATTTCAGATTTCAGTAAAAGAGAGCTAACAGTGCCAAAATCGAATTCCAAGGCAATCAGCTACTGCCAAGATCAAAGCTGGCATCATACGGACATAGCATAAGCATATGATGGTCGATAAGCATGAATCCAACACCCAAGTATGTCATACAAACATCTACCATTGAGTAGGCACACCCCCCAGGCAACAGGGCAAAGTGTTCCTGCCACTACCAAAACTTGACATAAGTAGGTGTCAGTTCACAAAGATACGGATCCAAAACTGAGACTTAGCTCATAAGCATACAGTGAACCAAGACATATGATGTATCATCCCAAAAGGTAAGAAGTCCCAAAGTCTCAAGTGTCTGTACTGCTCAATAGCATGTAATAGCTCAATGCATAAAAGTACTGCCTGCTCAATGTCTGATAAGCATTCAAGAATGCTCCCATTGGGACAAAAGTCATCTGTACGATCTCAAGATCTCAAGCCAAGGCAAGACACAATACCAATGACATAAGTCCAAGACAATACATCAATAGTACATCCCGAACATGTAGGCGATAGAGCATCCGTATGTAGAATCTGTAAGCATGTAAGACATAAAATACATCCCAATCCAAACTCTGATAAGCCAAGTAACATCCAAGACTACTCCAGATAATCCAAAATTCATCCAAGGTGGAGCTTCAATGAGCACTCAAGCTCAACGTATGCATAGGGTAATCAACCGTGACATGAGCATCAAGCCGTAGGCAACGGGTATGCATAAACCCAAGAAGCATCCCTGTCAAAGCATATACCAATGTCAATAAGTGCAAGTTGAAATAAGCTCAAGCTTCCAAAAGCATCTGGATTCAATGACAAGCTCAAAGTCGTCCCTCAATGATCAATACATCATAGCATAACCCAAGACATACATCCGGAACCAATAGGCATATGTCAAAGCATGAAAGATAGCTTCAGCCTAAGAGTATTTAGCATGCATTTATTGTTATAAACTGTGTATTTCCAGCCCCAAAATGAAGCCAAAATCATAGCATTACATGTAGCTTCGATGCCCCAATCAATCGGGATACAATAGGCATCAAACCGGTTATGTAGTCATGCCCAAACAAGCATAGGCATACAAATACATGCTATCTCAGACCTAAAATCTGTTGCAGAAGATTCTATCATTAGAATTTGGTAAATTTGACATCACCATCACATCCGGAGCATGCCAAAACTCCAACTTAGACTTTTATCTTGCCTGAATTGGGTTCCGAATGCCCGAGATATGACAAAAAGAGTGATTTTTGGGCCAGATTTTGAAACATGCGCAAAAAAAAAACGTGAGTTGGCTGGGGGGTCTGCTATCCCACGTGTCAACAATGGAGCCCAAAGGGGCACAAATGAGGGCCAAAGAAGGCCTACACCAAGCCTCAGCAAGCCTTGATAGGCTAGAAGCAAGATCCAGGTGAAGGAAGCTCCAAGAGGTGTGAGCTATGGCTACCCACAACTTATTTACAGCCTGTGAGACCTGAGAACTGAAGCAAAACCCTAAAATAATGAAGCAATACCTCAATGTCAATGCCTTGATGGTGCCTCAATAGGCCAGGAAGAAGTTCGGGAAGCCGGGGAGTGACGCGAGCTCAAGAGAATGAGCTATGGCTACCGAGAAGGAGACCCAATGCAAGTAGGGAGTCGATGGGATATTGAGAATGCCACGAACCAAGCTCAAGAGTCGGAAAGCAAAGCTCTGATACCAGTTGAAAGGGAGCAACAGATCGAAGGTTGAACTCAAGAGCTATGGCGGGAAAGCAAGAGCAAGAAAGGGAGAGACTAGAAATGGGAACTCCAACAATCACAATGTGTGACCGGGCCTTCCTTTATTCAAATTGTCTCACTAAAAGAATAAAGAATAAAGTGACGGTGACGGGCACCCGCCACCTGTAGTGTGCAGTGTCAGTGACTGTCAGTGTAGTAATACACGAGCAGCTAGGCAGAGGCGCCTTTACCCCCAACATATTGTTACTCCTATGGTTACCTTTATTGTACCACATGTGCCTCAGAATTTGCGACTTATATCAATTCTAAAAGCTCACTTACTTAAATTGATTCAATTGCTAAATGAAAAGATAAAGATAGGTATTTTGGATCCATCTTCTGCTCCATATTCAAATAGATGGTTCATTGTACCAAAAAATAATGGTGCCATATGATTCATGCAAGATATGCAACTTGTGAATGTTAGCATTGCCTTTTAAGGCATATGCTTATAAAATCGTGCCGTGACAAAGTGGTGCAGATCTTAAAAATATTACCCATTGTTAATTTCAATTAAATGGTCCACTTAACCTTAAAATATGTGAATATCTTGCTTTTCGAGAGAGATTCACAAGGAACTTTGGACATGAATCTAGATAGCAAATACACACATATCTAGTAAATGCACAAATTTTTCTAGTTAGTACCTAGGAATTTTTTAGTTGAAACTAGGTTTTTAGTTTTACTAGATAAAAGTGAAGTTATAACTAGTGAAATACATGTCTATATGGTAAAGTGAGAAGATTTTCTATATAACATCTAATATAGCCATGTTTAGTAGATTAAAAAATCAAGTTATAACTAGCAAAATAATGAGAACTAATTTGTGTATAACATCTAACATAGTCATGCTTATGTAATTAAGTAACACACATCACAATGGATAGGCCTGACCATAATCCATGTAGAACAATTTCCAAAAAGACACTATGGATATATGCTCATAATGGATATGCATGTATATGTCCAAAATGTACACGAAAGCTAGATACACTTCATGCCTCCTTCATGAGCATTTGGATTAATTTCAATTCCCATAGACATTGTACAAATTCCGATTGAATTCAATGGCTCTAAAGCTTAAAATGTCCCTATCCATTGACACCATAAAAAATATTCGGATTAAAATGGCTCTAAATCATACATCAACATGAGCACAAACAATAATCAATATTTATTTGCGCCCCTTACAATCAAGGGGCACACATATCTATTGATTGCATAAAAACTATATGGATTATAACCACCTTTTCCTTAAAAGAATGCCACAAGCCCTCATAAGTACGTGGATAATTGAGGTACAAAATGTCCTAACCCTTTTTTTCTAGTGAAGAATGCTAATAGTATATATGTCATACCTTTGGGAACACCAAGATACACTAAGTTCTCTAGCATATTCAGATTCTGGCTTTGGTGGACAACGCATTGGGTTAGCAATAAAGGTGGGTAGCTTTATAAAGATAGAGATGCAAATGCTATTGTTTGACACTCATTGAAGGCTATATATGATGGCATTAATGGGTATCCTTATGTGCTAATACTTTGTTATTCATGAGGGTAAGTTTAGAGCCTCCCTTTAAGCTGACAAAGATGATAACATTGATGTATACATGGAGAGTGGTTTTATTCAAATCCGGGAGTCTTCTTTCAAGAGCTATGTGGATTTGTGTGCTTTCCATGATGTTTTCCTTTTAGTCAACATATGAGACTTCTATGCCTCTACACCATAGTTTGTTTTCCTTTATTAAAAAAAGGCATCTCATCCAATAACATATTAAGATAGTGATGCAATAGTCATTTGACATCGGAAGTGTGAGTTCACACTAACGTTTTGTCAAATCCCTAGAAATTCCTCTTTCTTCTAAATGCCCGAGTGATGTGTAAGCATAAATAATTACATATGTGATCTAGAAAAAACAATAAAATGACTAAATAGAACAATCACATTTATTTTATAATCAACAAATTGCCATAGATAAGGAAATCTAAAAGAAAAAAATACTTAAAATAATTAATGTCATGAGATGAATATAAAAAAAAATATTCCTAGATATTGCTCTTTCTTCTAAATGCCCGAGTGATGTGTAAGCATATATAATTACATACATGATCTAGAAAAAACAATAAAATGACTAAATAGAACAATCACTTTTATTTTATAATCAACAAATTGCCATAGATAAGGAAATCTGGAATAAAATTTTTCTTAAAAGGTAAATATTTTTTCTTTAAAATAATTAATGTCATGAGATGAATATAAAACAAGATATTCCTAAATATTCCTCTTTGTTCTAAATACTTGAGTGATGTGTAAGAATATATAATTACATACATGATCTAGAAAAAATAATGAAATGGCTAAATAGAACAATCACTTTTATTTTATAATCAACAAATTGCCATAGATAAGGAAATCTGAAAGAAAAAAATACTTAAAAGATAAATATTTTTATTTAAAATAATTAATGTCACGAGATGAATATAAAACAAGATACTTGTTAAATAAAATATTTTCAAAAATTATTAAATTGATGGCAACCGTGTATTGGGGCATCACAAATGGCCAAGAGTTTAGTATTGGATAGCTTTGGATCCCTTTTGTTTAGTTTTGGGCATATTTAATGTTTGAGATTAAACCAACATTACATTTGTTTGCAATTCAGAAAAAAAAAACCAAAGATTTACAAAGCTATTGGTTTTAGAAAGATTTACTAAGTATTAGAAAAAGAAATACATTAAAACAAGAAGCTCCATCTTAGTGTGGGGGGAATGTTGGTGTGGTGGGAACCAATGTTTCCCAAGAAAGCTACTTTGAATTTCTCATGATCCAACAAAACATCACAGAGCCTTATCATGACTAGCCAAAAAAGAATACTTAGCCTCTCTCAAAAGACTCTCACACACACAATACAAATTGATCTTCCAAGCATCCTGTAATTGAAGCAACAATTTTTCTTGGTTGTATTTCATGCAACAAATTTCCTAGACATGAACGAAGAAGTTTCATTCATAGTGCAATCTTCAATGAGAATATCAAAGTGAGCGTATCAAAGACATCGATCTATTTTCTCAAAGTAAGGGGAAAATCTTTGTTTAAAATGCTATAAATACAAAAGTACAAATGTTTTTAATGATGCATAGGCCACTTGTATATTCAAGTCAGAATGATTATCCATCGAGATGACTAACTGAATTCACATCCTAGATGGTATCATATACACATCCTTTGGATTTGATATACCAATAAATAATTATAGAAATTTTCTTCTGTTATTTATATTTGATATACCAATAAATAATTATAGTTTTCTTTAAATTGAGAGGCAGGGCCTCTACCACCATCCAAAATATGGTAGCTTTAGAATAGAGTAGAGAAAATTTCTCCTTGCTAGCTTCTAGTGATATTTTTTTCTTCAATCACTTGTGTTTATGGCCAAGGGCATTATCTCAAGTCACTCATGTTTGGCTAGGAACATAATAGCCTATTATGTCTATGATAGACAATATCTATGATGTCTATCTTTATATATAATGTCTATCAACATACTTGTCTACCTATATGAAAAACTTCAACATAGCTAGCCTCCTAAAGAACATATAAAACTTACAAAGAATGATGTGGCATTCCATCTTGGTTAAGGTTAGGCTTTTTTAATTTTCTCACATATATAAGTTTATTGCACTTACTTTGATGATCCCAAATCACATTGGAGTTTAAGGACACATTGCACTTACTTTGATTATCCCAAATATAATTATGTGTACTCTACCAATTAATTATGTAGGGACTAATTGTAAGTCATCTAGGAGACCCAATTTGGTACTAATATGGATTTGAAGAACACTCTCTGATCATAGATGTTGCACAAGGTAATCCTTTATCTTTTTTTTTATTTGAGCATGAGTTTGGTACTTTAGATTTATCCTCACATTTTCTTCCCTTTCCTCCCACTTTCAATGAACATATACAATTATCTACATTAACTCTAGGACAGTACTTTAGACCTACCATAGGTTATCTAGTCTTAGCACACATTGTCTCTGACGCACATTTAGGCTTTAGGCCATCATTAAACACTTAGAGGTGTACCACTTTGCACCATGGTGCTTTGTTTTTTTGGGAATGGCAGTTGTGCATTATGCACCTCCCCCATATCTGCAAGTGCATCATACTCTATCATCTGATCTGGTCATGTGGGGAATCTCCCCTGGCACCACATTGTACCACCCTCCCTTGTTGCTTATAGGCACAAATCCCACTCATGTGAAGATGAGTCACCTCCCTCCTTGAAGGAAAAGAGGGAGTGCAAAGGAATCCCTTCCGTAGAGGAATTCATATTGAGAATTATGTAGCACCTATGGTAGTATGAGCTTCACTCTTCATGATATTACCTTTGGAATGATTTTGTAGATTACATTTAGAATGTGAGGGGCCTTCATATGTTTGGTTTATCTTGAATCCAAGACTTGGGGAGTAATTTAATTCTTCTTTTACGAGCAATGCTAGGGATCTCACCTCTTCTTACATATGCATTGGCAAAGCATGTAAGTCTCTACCAATTCACATCCTAGATGGTATCATATACCTCATGTGAGGGATACCATTTAAACCAAGCATCAATATTTTTTCATTTTTCTCAACACCACATAGTGAAGTTCCTCCTTTGAAAAGATTTTAGCTCGTAGTAGGGACACCTAGATAAAGAAAGTCAATTGCACTTGTTCTAAGAATTGATAAACTAGAAGTTAATATTCTTGCTCATCAACAATTGATTGACCATGCATGTTTGATAGGTGGTCTAGAAACTTTGCAAAAAATTTGAGTTCGAGCTATGGTACAACCTGCCACCCTCCTTGATTGGTACAGGTCTTGTCTCATCTTGCAACTTGCTAAGACTAGTCCTTATGCTTGTTATAAAAAGCAAAGGCCATCTATAGTCATGTGGGAAACATCCAACAAATCATACATCCTCTTCAAGTGATGAAAATTTGCATTATCATATGCAATCATGGTACAACTTGTATACAACTGGTCAGTCTCACTTGGCAACTTGTTCTAGTCCCTTGCCAAGATGGTACACTCTTGTGAAACTTGTCCTTTCAAAGTTTCCCAAATCCCTAATCTATTCATGGATGCAAGAGGGCCATATATTGACCACGTGTCAACTAACATGTTGTTGTATTTCATGGAAGGAGCAACCACAACCCCTCCTTCCTCTCATTTTAGTGTGGGACTAAACTCTTCCTCCATCAATAGGATCACTCCTCCCTTTCCTCTACTTGAAGAAGAGTAAAAGCACACACAACTAAGAAGGTCTAGTGCTTGGATGTATTCACTAGTTAGCTTTAGCCCTTGCATGGCCGATGCATTAGGTTTCCTTGCCCTTAACAACCTTCTCCAAGCTATCTTTTGGCTTTGTAAGCATAGGCCTTTAGCATTCCATGTTTGAATTCCTTTTTAAGGATACATAGACACTTCTTGGTTATATCATGATGTATTCATATACTAATGTACACATTGATGGCCATAAGTTGTAGAGAAGCATCTTACTTGCACATGTCATGAAGTTGTAGGACTTAATCAAATTGTTGAAGTTGTAGAGAAGTGTCTTACTTGTACTTGACATGTTGGTAGGACTCAGTCAAAAGATGCTATGGGTTTCTTCTAATGTTTGACCACTACAGCATAAAAGCTACTTCAAGGATGCTTACTCATGGAAGAGATCTTTTCTTTGTTTACCTTTGAAAGAGATGCTTCAGAGTTCTACTATGAAAAATGCTTAATTATTTCGTTTTAGCATCAACTGAAATTAGTTATGTTGGGGTAGTGTTTGTTTTTAATCAGCACCTTTCTGTACTAGTTAGCATAATCTGTATAAGTCAATGATGATTATACTAACTGGTACTTCCTAGTTAGGATGAGGAACATCCTTCTACACAACATAGAGATATGGTTGGACCTTGGGGTTGAAAAAAAAAATGGTGCATAATGACTAAAGAAATATTTTTTATCCTCATTACCATGGCATCTGTATTTAAAATAATGAGGGTAATTCCTATCATGTTGTTGGATACATGTTAGCATAGGGGAGTACAAGCCATCCCAAATTGAAGGGTATGTCATTGGTTCAGCAAAATCCTTATCTTTGCTTATTCCTAAATTGAACCTAAAGGCTTGTTTAAAATTTTAGATGGATTGGAGCAAGAAACTATCCCATCTCCCCAACGAATTTTAAAAAAAAAGACTCTCGTGATGGTGGTCACAAGGAGCTCCTTGTGAAGCTACCCTTAAAGCTAATCTTAAAGAAAAAACCCTTCATGAAGTGTAATGTATGTGAAGCTACCCTTAAAGGAAAATCCATATCTGTTTCCTGCCAACTGATATTTTCTTCATTTTCTTGTACTTCCTAATACCTATACATCCCCTCTTTCTAATCTCTCATCCTCCCATCGTGATTCGTGCTCCCATTGTTCTGCGTGCTCGTACTCCCATGCTCCCATTGTTCTGTGTGCTTGAGTGAAAACAAGGCTACCAAAAGTTGACGTTTCTTTTGCACGACCGAGCTGCTTGTGGCTCGAAAGCCAATATCCTCAAAAGCCAATATCGAAGGAGGAGCTGTAAACGACTCCTTAGGCAAGACCCCACCCCATAGGAGCACAGCCTCCAAGTGCTCCATTTTGATCCTAATGCTATAGATAATTGTGCGATGGTGTCGGCAAAAGCTGAATATGACAAGAGTACATATGCGATGGAATTATATATTGAGGCCGATAGGTGAGAAGCTCTCGATCAGACTAGATATAAGCTAACAAATGTAAATCGTTAAAACTATATCCTCTTTGCGTCTGATTAGCTGTACAACAGCTCTGCACCTGTTGCTCATGCCCTGGCCCGCTGGCGCACGAATCCCAGTTCCACTACAAATTGTTCCCTTATTAGCTCCTCCTCGACCTCCCAAACTAGCTATGCTCTCGCAGCTGCAGCTTCACTGCCAGCAAACCCTCACTCCTCATCCTTCTTCTTCTTCCCAACCTCAACGTCTTACTCCAACCCACCAACACAGCCCTGCTTACGTGCGCTCCTCAGCCTCTCCCGCCCCAAAACCTCATGAGTACAGCATGTGTGGAGACGTAGGCCTGAAGAAGGAGCTCTTTCGCTGCAGAAAATGTTTCCTTAGATATCAGCACACGTATTATTCACAAACCTTCATCTTGGCTTGGACCTTGCTTATTTGGTCTAGATTCCGACTGTTGTTGTATTCCACAACTGTGTTTTCCGCAATACAGTTGGATTTCGCATTCCCAATACCTCATTGCATGCTTGTGTTACCATGTCTATACATGACAGTAGCACGGTTTCTTATTGCTCAACAGGTACTGTAGCAATTGGTACCCCAAGAAGAGATCGTACGCTGGCATATGCAGCTGGTGTGACACCGACTATATGTCACACAGCTGGCGGTAAGATGAGTGGCCCGACTGTTAAGTGGACCGATGGAAAGTTCCACACCTTTGAGGGAGACGTAGGCCCTAGTGAGGGCACTTGCCGCAGGTTTGCCTTTGGGCCCGACCTCCTTAACACCACTTTCTCACTAGCTCCAAGCTAATTGCAGTAGTTATTGTAATCATGACCTACATTATCATTGATAATGCAACAGCTGCTGCTACAGCTAATTGCAGTACTAAATATAGTTTGCAGTAAAGGAGGCTTCTCCCTTACTAGAGTAGTAGGACTATAATTTGAGCCTTTTTGCAGGCACCCAATTAAGCTTCTCCAGCTGCAAGCTACTTCCTGTTGAGTCTCTAAAGCCTGTATTTGTATCAGCACGCTTTGTTATTGCTTGTTACAAATATGTTATTGATAGAGCAAAACAATGATTAGTGATACTATCCCTTGTTAACCCCTTAGTGCCCATGTATGTGAGGCTTTAGTAGAGTTGATAGAAATGGCTCCAAACGGATTCCTTGAATAAAAGCTAGACAAATAACCAATGCAACTTCTAACAGAGTTCAGATGTCTATTAACTAAGCTTGAGCTTTATATACAGTGGGATGTAATAATTAGTTTAAGGGCTTGCCAAGATCAAAACAAACTTGAGGTTTAAAGTTAGGATGTTAAACTCCTCAACATCTTTGAATAAATTTCGGTTATATTCAATCTCATTCAGCCTCATGAGAGTCTGTCCCCCTCCATTTGATGGCTACAGACTTTGTCCACTCCATTCCGTCAGATTTCTCCACTTCAACACACCCATTTATTAATTTTGTTACATACTGTCTCTCTATAAGTGGCTTTTGATATTGCATTTGGTGCTGGAAGGCATGCTTTCCCTGCTAGACATGAATGTACATATCTAATCTGATCTGTCCTTATCGGGTCTCCTACTAATTACTTTGCCTTTGATGTTTTTGCAGGATACAGTGATATATTCATAAAGGATAAAAGACGATTTACTCTAGTATTTTAGGTACTTGTGCCAATGTAGTGATTCATAAAATAAACGCTACAACAATTTCCTAGACTGATAGTTTCATGTATGCTTTTGTAGCTTTGGATGGTGGATGTGTGGTGGATATATGTATGTAGCTTTGGATATATGTATGGTGGATCTATGATGTTTTTGTAGCTCTCGTTATATGTATGTAAGCAAAATAAAATAAAATTTCAAAGTACTAGTCTATGTAGTTTGTGTGTACTTTATGTGTAGTTCAAGGGTGTATGTGGAATGAACCACACCCTTGCTAATTGGCAATGTCTAGAATAAACTATTGCTATAGGTCTTTGACTTGTTAACCATGGCACCAAACTCACTACACTCTCCTCATGAGTCACAATATACCTCCTATATACTCCACTAATCAAGGAACCTATCAACCACCTCCTTTACACTCACACCCCTCCCCCATAAGCCTTCCTCTATGACAACCACCATTACTTTTGACAAGTATGTTGCTCTAGAGTCCCACTTGGACTCTTCATCACAAGAAAGGCCAAGCTTAGACCTAGCTCCAAGCCATTAGTCTTCCTCACTCTTCCTATCCTTTTGTTTTCCCTCATTTTTCCTCAACTTTTCAATCCCTTATCTTGGCCTCATACCCACTTATGTGCTCATCAACTAATGCCAATGTTTACAAAATTTGACCCCATCACTTTAAGTGTTTGGCAAAGATTGCTTCTTTTAATTGTTTTTAATTGTTATTAAGGAAGTGTTTGGGAAAGATTACTTCTTTTTAAAAAAATTAATTACTTCTATTTTTAAAAATTTGAAAATAATTTTTAAAAAGATATAAAGATTTATAATTATAAATTTTTACTTTGAATATTTGCTTTTGATCCATTGTATTGTAATTATAGTAGTCTTTATATTAATGAACAGTGTCCACAAAGGGAAGTTGGGAGGTCATTCTACGTGTCTTCCATCGCATTGAGGTTGTCTTCTATCACATCTTTCAAGGCAAGTTGTCTCTAGAACCAAAATTACATGCTTTCATGTCCCTCATCACGAATCCTCTTTTCTTCTTGCTCTTGAGATCAAGGCTAGGACGAGAAGAACAAACTAGTATAGACTATGATATTAACTACAAATTATGGTTTTAAATGTAGCTCTATTGCTAAACTAGTATAGACTATGATATTAACTGCGCAACTAAAATATGTTATTAACGTAAACTATGTTATGGGCTGTTTTTTTTAGTCTTGGAGTTTTAATTATGGAGCTCATAATTTCATCAACCTTGGATTGAAGATTGAAGATACTCAAGTAAGGGATGTCTTCTTCTACAAGCACATTAAGAAAATGTACATGTAACTATAAGTGTGCACATAGTACTGAAGGTTGGCAATTAGTGAATCGTATTACTTATTTTAGACACGCTAAAAATGACATGCTTGGGATTACGCATTCTTCTCTAGAAAGATCACATCCTAGTGAACCAATGGACTCAAATGTGCAAGGAGATCATCTTGAGAACCGAAGGCATGAAGAATCATCTCTAATGCATGGTGAAACTAACATAGATGAATTAAATAGACGACGTAGGTGGTGTGATTGCCTTGCATATTGTAATGGTGGGAGGAGTGTTGGTCCACAAACTTTTATTAGGCACCAGGAGTTGAAGGCCAAATATGATGCACTAAGTATGCAAATTAGTCTTACTCCTTCTAATGAAAGGCAACATGAGCAAGGCAATGATCAAACTATCAATACTTCTATAAGTCCCCCCTTTAATCATGACAACAACTCAATTAACCATGTTGAGTCTCCTCAAATAGATCCTTCTATAGACAATCACATATCTATTACTGGGCCATCATTATATCAACAAACTATACAAAAAATAATTGAGCTTCAAGCTCTTTGGGATGAGAACCAAATATCAATTAGTGCACAAGAGAAGATGCTCCAATTATTGTTTGGAGACATGGGCAATCCAAGGGCTAGGGCTCAAAGAGTTGAAGAGTGAAAGCCAAGTTTAAGTAAGCTATTAGTGCAACTACCTGATACGTGGGATGGAAACCTTGATGGAGTGAGAGTCCCGACATCTTGGGGGCAACTTGACTCTATGTATCATGGTCTTGGCATGGTCCAACCTGAGCGCTATAGGTTTTGCATGGGAAGTAAAAACAATGATCATGAAATTGAACTTCTTACACCTAGTAAAGAAGATTCTTATACCAAAGATGTAGTCTTGTGTTCTTGCAAACAAAATATGCGAAAAAGAATACTAAAGCATGATTGTATTGAATGTTGTGAAAAGTGTAAAAAATGCAATAAACCAAGGAGAGAAATGTTAGCTATTGATTATTTACCTCTAAAGAAACAATTAGAGCTTTTAGTGCGATCCAGGACACTTTGTCATGATTTCTTAAGCATGTGGCGTCATAAAACAAGATGGTTAGGGAAAGATATCCATATGCAACCAAAATTCATAAACGAGTTTTGGGATGGAACAAAGTGTCACGAGTATCAAGATTTTTGGAATCCTGATGCTGAGTATGAGATGGTTGTTGCGTGCAACAACCCTACATGTGGGAAAGTATATACAACTTTTCCAAGGTCTTGTTTTTCAATAGTTCTAGAACAAGGTTTAGACCAAGAGATGCAAGAGTATAATTTTGTTTGTAAAAAATGTCGACATCTCAACAAATGTAAAAGGAAAATGTGTATAAGAGGTGATCCTCGGAACTTGGCACTTCTTTTACATTGGGATGGCTTCCAAGCCTCTCGTACCACTCAAAAGGACTGTGGTGTGGTTGAAATTAAGGTTCTTAATGGTGGAAAGGGTTCCATATTAGGCATTATTCCTATTTTATTCATACCTTTTAGTTGCTCTAAATTTATTCGTAATACTCCTGATGTATTTCAAACTTTTTTAAGACCGCTTATTAGTGAGCTACAAGACCTTTACATAAATGGTATGCAAGAGTCATACAACTACCCTGTAGAAAAAAATTTTGAAAATCCAATGGGACAATCAAACTTTTGTGTTGTTAGATTAATGCTAATGATGGTTACATGGAATCATCTTGCACAATGCAAAATAGGATCCTTCAAAGAGGGTGGGCAATTCTTTTGTCATAGAGACAAAGCCCAAGCTACTCTTGATACTAGTAATCCCTAATTCCAAGGACATTACCTTTACGATGGTAGTCGATATCAAGCAAGATATCCTCCAACCCAACGGTCCATAGGTGAAATGATTGATGCCTTATCAAGTTCAAAGAGGGCATCCACACAAGCTGAAAAGGATGGAAAACTAAAGTTTACAGGATTAGTTGGAGAGTCTATTCTATGGAAACTGTATTATTTGTATGGTTTTAACTTGTCAATAGACTTGGTATATGATGCGATGCATGTGTTATCTCTAAATATATTTCAAAAATACATACGAATACTCATGAGAGCCATGTCCAATGAAAAGAAAAAGATGATAGATTTTTGTTGTGAAAATGCTTATAAGCTCTCTCCACCCTCTATTCGTCATGGACGGTGGCCTCGTAATCCAAGTAAGTACAATGAAAGCTTTAAGGCCAAAGAGAACCAAAAATTCATCCATGGTGCTTACCATATATTTTAGGTATAGTTGATGAGATACCAAAGTCAATTTTTAACCTAGGTTTGTTGCTTATAGATATTGCACATGCCTTCTATAGTTATAGTCGATGTATTGGTTGGTAAAAAGAATGTTTAGGTGTTGTATGTACTTTGTTTTCTGCTAGGAGAGTTCGAAAGGAAGAAGCATTTGGTACTACTTCTTCTCCCTTAGAACACGTTGCAGGAAATGGAGAACTACTAGATGACATATTGAGACATGGATTGTATGATGTGTATTGGTGTTGTGACTTTGAGCGAACGGTAGCATTATATATAGCGGTAAAGACTAATAATCACTTTAACGAAATATCTTATGTAAATTATTATAAGAGTACATTCTTCACTTCAATATTTAAGTTATTAGAAATGGAAGTAGATGGGCTTTTGCCACATGAAAGAATGCTTATCCAAGTACATGCCTGTCTTGTTTTACCTGATGGTTATGCTTTCACTGATTACCAGACACCGTGTTGTTATTCATTTCATGAGAATGGCATTGTGAAGGTTTCTTCAATTGAGAAGGCAAAGGAGATGTGAAATTTTTTTAAAAGAGATGATTCCCAATATCCTTGTAACATAATGATGCGTGAAAAAGGCATTTTAATCACAAAAAAGAGAAGAGAATGTAGGCCCCTTTCATCAGAAGAACAAAAATATATTGCGCAATTTCTTGGTCTTCAAGAGAATGCACTAGTAGGACATCTAGTTACCACATATAGAAGAATTCTTTATAATGGAGAAATATACAAGATCGCAGATAACGTCGTGGTAAAAACTGACACTTTTTGTAGTACGTTAGAAAGTATAGGTCATTGGAAAGCAAGACTCGCTATTTTTTTTTCCATTCAATGGGATGGAGAGTATTACACCTTTTTTAGTGGAGAATATTATAAGCAATGCATAACTGTAAAAGAAAATGAAGAATGCTTACTTATAGATCCAATCATGGGAATGAGTGTACTATAAACTCAACGACTTCCATTTACATGGGATTGCATAAGACCATTGAGTTCTTTATTGCATAAGTTTGTTCCTTTACCTTTACATAATAGACTTGTTGCATGTGAGTTAAAATATCTAATTCAAAGAACAAGATTATTAAAAATAGGGACAGTTGGTTGTGTACCTCCTTGGTTGGAAAAATATGATATTGTGTTGGCAAGAAAACATGATGATATGGATGGGGAGTGCATTCATGCAATGATAAGAGAGGTAAATTATGAAGAAAAAAGGTGCAAATTGTCATGGTTGAAGTGTGATCATAATAGAAGTACATGGAGAATTGATATTGATGAAGATATTTGGAGGGATTGAAACTTGTGTAGCATGGTAATGTCAAACTTTGAAGTTACAAAGAGAAGGAGAGTAACATTATCAATTGGAGAGTCTATAGATGTTCCAATAGTGTGGAGATCACATGATGTAACTTGACTGCTTTAGAGAGTGTGTGTGTGTGTGTTGCATTCTTGGAGATGCAAATGGGTGCTAGTAGCATTGGTCATAATGGACATCATTATCTGATCGCCATCCCATTGTGTATATCATAATGCTTTATCTATGGGTGTTCGTATATTAGGACAGTATCTCGTGGATATAGCTCATGTTGTGTCTCATGTATAGGTAGTTGGACCTTTGTGTGTGTGTGTGTATGTGTGCATGTGTGATTAGTAAAGAATGAGAAAATTTCTTGCTTGAAGAAGATTAATGTATAAATATAATCTCTTGTTTGAGGAATACTAGCATATAAAGTTGTAAATTTGATTTTAGCTTGTCTCATGGTTTGTATAGTTGTATATTGTATTGTTGTATGGTGTTTTTCTTTAAAAATTAAAAGCCCATTAAAATCATTTAGAGAGAGAGAGAAAAAGAGAGTGTGATCATTGTTGTATCCTTTTTATATGATTGAATCATTTTTTATTGGTTGAATATTAACATAGTTTCTTGATTTAATTTTAGCTTGTCTCATGGCCTCCCGAAGTCAACAAACTCTAGATTCAATGATGCAAACTATCATCACTCTGCAAAAAACAATTGAGGAACTAAAATCAAAGAATGATAGTTCCAAGCAAACAGTGAGCATGAGCAAACCAGTTTCAATACAAAGTAAAAGAGTCCAGTTGCTACCTCAAAAGCAAATCAAGATTATACAAATAGGGGATGTATCTCTGACGAAGACTCCTACATATGACTAGATTTTCAAACCACCTAAAAGGATTAGTCGAGAAGACCAAGATGAGTTTGGAAAACCATTTTTACTAAAATACTATCGGGATACGCAAAATGTTAGGTATTGTGCTAATCACAAAAAAGTGTATAATTGGGTCAAGAACCATGAGATTGGCAATGATTTGCGGTTTCATAATAATAAAGATGACAAACATAGAATTTTAGAGATCATAGATAAAAACTATGATCAAATTTTACCCCTTGAGTTTCCTGGTGCTACTTACCTTTGGAAAAAGGAGGATGTATATTTGTACTATCTTTCTGTTGCTCAAAATCTCAGAAAGAAACTCAAGAGGAAAAGATCATCTTTGGTGGATATATATTTGGTAAGCATATTTATTTATCAAAATTTTCTCACCATAGATTATATACATAAGAAATTGGTACTGATTGGCATAACTATGTTTTTATAATAGAAGAATCATAGCTTTGAGTAAGTAGATATGCAACAAAAACCGGTAAGATTTGCAATTTTCATCTCAAGTTTTATTTTTTCTATTGTATAATTTTTATTATCTTTATCTTTATTATAATCATTTCACTTTAAGTTTCTTAGATATATTTATCTTTCATTATATTTTCTCTAAAATTTTAGGATACAAGTGACGAGGTGTATTATCCACAACTTATGGTGGAAGAACAATGTATCTTTTCTGAGAATAGTGCAACACATGTATGTAGATCGTTCACTCTATTAAATATTTTAATATTTGGAGTTTTTAGTTTTTGATATTGACTTCAATTTTCTTGCTTGTACTAGTTGGAATCTCACAATGATGGTCCGCCTCTTGTTTCAATTTTTGCTTCCGAAAAATGTCAAAAAAATAATGAAATGGTTAGTATACCTTGGTTTGTAGTCTTTTTCCATTTGATTGTCTCTAACACTTAACCTATGTTTGAGAACTATTTAAACTTAGATCATAGTTTTATGGAGCTACTACAAGGAATTCCATCTGTATGAGAAATATATACATATATTCTTAATTTTTGTATACTTTTAAATTAAAAGATATTCCATTTTAAGTTTTACTTTTCTTGTATTATAGGGTTCATGTAGTAGTGAACACTCTCTTCCACAAGATATGATCCAAGATCCTGAGGAGGTTGAAGTAGCACGGAAAAGTCTTCGTGTACGAAAGGTATGCTTAGCCATTTCTTGATATTTTATTTTAATATATGCATTTAATAAATTATATCTAATTACAAACTTATTGTGATAAGATGAGCAAGAAAATGCAGCAAAGCAAGCAACAACAAAAGGAGAGTAAGGGAAAAAATAAAAAATTATATCTAAGGTACTTCTTTGCATTTTTTTAAACTAAATGTGGCATAATTTAATTTTGTTAACTTTATTTTCTTGTCTATACTATAGGCTCTCAACCATGTTGAGTCATCAAAAAGTGTAGATCCTTCTAATATAGAATTGCCATCAAGAACTTCATCGGTAACTCAATGTTATTAAATATTAAGACAATAGAGTAGCTAATTAACTTATGATGTAGTAGCACAGTAATGTATGTTGTATTTCTAAAATTCAGGTTGTTAATGCATTTGAAGAGGAAGACCAAGAAACCATTCTCCTCAAATATTTAGACATCCAATCCATTGATGAGCTATATGCATCGTTAAAATTTACATATGGTGTTATTAAGATAGATCCTACTTTTTAACATTGCGAGCCATGAGAAAAGCTCTCGTGGATTGGTTACTTTATAGAGAGAAAATTCATATCACAAAAAATCACAATAAACCTTTGAGTATTGATGATATATGCATCTTGAATTGACCTCTTTATTAATGAAGATAATATCTATTAATTATTTCTATTATTTTAATTTATATTTTTTATCATAATAGTAATTCTTAAAACTATCTACATGATTGCAACTAGTTTTCTTATATATAAAAAATACTATATCATTAGTTCTAACTAGTTTGTTTATATAGTAAAATTTTACTACATCGATAACTAAAAAATTTTGAAATTCCTATATAGGAATATTTTACTAGATCACTAACTTGTAAAGTGTTCCATTGTTACTAGTTGAAACTTTTTCTAGATACTTTCATAAGTATCTAGAAAATTTCTCTTTTTTTAACTATATGGATAGGTGTCTAAAGTTCCTTGTGTAAGCGGATCGGTGATAGCAGCCCATGTGAACAACCTTTAGGTCGCCATGTACTAAGCTTTCAATGTCTAGACTCTGTCAATTCTGTCATTTTCGAGTGTCGCCTCTGTCGAGCATGATATGGATGTCCTCTATTAACAGATTGTGCATCTTCGTCTCCTTCCAACTTCTTGTCCGTAATTAGCAGCAGCCTTGATTAGAGCTGAAGGTGATTATGAAGCAGCAGCAAGAGTGCCTCCTCTTTTGGGCGTCTAGCTTAAGACAAGAGCATCAAGGCTGGTGGCTATTAGGCAATGATGGATGTGTACGTGCCCCACATGCCTCCCCGCTCCGCTCCGCGAATTACGGACAAGAAGTTGGAAGGAGACGAAGATGCACAATCTGTTAATAGAGGACATCCATATCGTGCTCGACAGAGGCGACACTCGGAAATGACACAATTGACAGAGTCTAGACATTGAAAGCTTAGTACATGGCGACCTAAAGGTTGTCCACATGGGCTGCTATCACCGATCCGCTTACACAAGGAACTTTAGACACCTATCCATATAGTAAAAAAAAGAGAAATTTTCTAGATACTTATCAAAGTATCTAGACAAAGTTTCAACTAGTAACAATGGAACACTTTACAAGTTAGTGATACAGTAAAATATTCCTGTATAGGAATTTCAAAATTTTTTAGTTATCGATGTAGTAAAATTTTACTATATAAACAAACTAGTTAGAACTAATGATATAGTATTTTTTTTATATAAGAAAACTAGTTGCAATCATGTAAATAGTTTTAGAAATTACCATTATTGTAAAAAATATAAATTAAAATAATAAAAAGAATTAAAAGACCTTATCTTCATTAATAAAGAGATCAATTCAAGATACATATATCATCAATACTCAAAGGTTTATTGTGATTTTTTGTGACATGAATTTTCTCTCTATAGAGTAACCAATCCACAACAAACTTTATCATGGCTCGCAATGTTTGCTCATTGCATTATCTTAAAAAAGTAGGATCTCTCTTCATAACACCATACTAGGCGCTCCGCGCCTAGACTCGCGGGTGCGATTTTTGCTGGGGGGCGGGTGCTGGATGCGTGGCACCCGCTCCCGCATTCTCTTTTTTTTTTTGTGGGGGAGATGGGGGGCTGCCACGTGGCACCTGCCCCCACCTCTCCTTAGCTAATAGTATAGATTTTTTTTTTTGTGGGGGAGGTGGGGGCTTCCACATGGCACATGCCCCCCACCTCTCCTTAACTAATAGTATAGATGTAGATTTTAACGATGCATATAGCTCATGAATGGATTGGATATCCAAATATTTGAGGAGGATGGTTTCTTGGTCTTCCTCTTCAAAGGCATTAACAAAACTTGCATTTCAAAAATACAACATAGATTAATGTACTACTACATCATAAGTTAATTACCTACTATATAGTATTAATATTTAATAACATTGAGTTACCGATGAAGTTATTGATGGCAATTCTATATCAAAAGGATCCACACTTTTTGATGGCTCAACATAGTCAAGAGGCTATAGTATAGACAAGAAAATAAAGTTAAAAATTTTAAATTATACCACATTTAGTAAACAAAAAAGCAAAGAAGTATCTTAGATAATTTCTTATTTTTGCCCTTACTCTCCTTTTGTTGTTGCTTGCTTTGCTACATTTTTCCGCTCATCTTATCACAATAAGTTTGTAATTAGATATAATTTATTAATTTCATATATTAAAATAAAATATCAAGAGATGGCTAAGCATACCTTTCGTACACGAAGACTTTTCCATGTAACTTCAACCTCCTCAGGATCTTAGATCGTATCTTGTGGAAGAGAGTGTTCACTACTGCATGAAACCTATAATATAAGAAAAGTAAAACTAAAAAATGGAATATCTTTTAATTTAAAAGTATACAAACATCAAGAATATATGTATATATTCCTCATATAGATGGAATTCCTTGTAGTAACTCCATAAAACTATGATAGGAGTTTAAATAGTCTTGAAACATAGGTTAAGTGTTAGAGACAATCAAATGAAAAAAGACTACAAATCAAGTTATACTAACCATTTCATTATCTTTTTGACATTTTTAAGAAGCAGAAATTGAAACAAGAGGCAAACCATCATTGTGTGATTCCAACTAGCATAATCAAGAAAATTGAAGTCAATATTAGAAACTAACAATTTCAAATATTAAAATATTTAAATGAGTGAACGGTGTACATACATGTGTTGTACTATTCTCAGAAAAGATACATTGATCTTTCACAATAAGTTGTGGATAGTACATCTCGTCACTTTTATCCTAAAATTTTAGAGAAAATATAATGAAATGTAAATATATCTAAGAAACTTAAAGTGAAATGATTATAATAAAAATAAAGATAATAAAAATTATATAATAGAAAAAATAACACTTGAGATGAAAATTGTAAATCTTACCAGTTTTTGTTGCATATCTACTTGCTCGAGCTATGATTCTTCTATTAAGAAAATATAATTGTGCCAATGAGTACCAATTTCATAAGTATATAATCTATGCTGAGAAAATTTTGATAAATAAATATGCTTACCAAAGATATATCCACCAAAGATGATCTTTTCCTCTTGAGTTTCTTTCTGAGATTTTGAGCAACAGAAGGATAGTACAGATATACATCCTCCTTTTTCCAAAGGTAAGTAGCACCAGGAAACTCAAGGGTAAAATTTGATCATAGTTTTGATCTATGATCTCTAAAATTCTATGTTTGTCATCTTTATTATTATGAAACTACAAATCCTTGCGAATCTCATGGCTCTTCATCCAATTATATACTTTTTTGTGATTAGCACAATACCTAACATTTTGTGTATCTCGATAGTATTTTAGTAAAAATGGTTTTCCAAATTCATCGTGGTCTTCTCGACTAATCCTTTTAGGTGGTTTGAAAATCTAGTCACATGTAGGAGTCTTCATCAGAGATACATCCCCTATTTATATACTCTTGATTTGCTTTTGAGGTGGCACTTGGACTCTTTTACTTTGTATTGAAACTAGTTTGCTCATGCTCACTGTTTGTTCAAAACTATCATTCTTTGATTTCAGTTCCTCAATGGTTTTTTGCAGAGTGATAATAGTTTACATCATTGAATCTAGAGTTTGTTGACTTCGGGAGGCCATGAGACAAGCTAAAATTAAATCAAGAAACTATGTTAATATTCAACCAATAAAAAATGATTCAATCATATAAAAAGGATACAACAATGATCACACTCCCTTTTTCTCTCTCTCTCTAAATGATTTTTTTAAATTCAATGGTCTTTTAATTTTTAAAGAGAAACACCATACAACAATACAATATAAAACTATACAAACCATGAGACAAGCTAAAATCAAATTTAAAACTTTATATGCTTAGTATTCCTCAAACACGAGATTATATCGATACATTAATCTTCTTCAAGCAAGAAATTTTCTCATTCTTTATAAAAAGAAACAACAATAATTGCATATGCACACATACACACACACACACACAAAGGTCCAACTACCTATATTTGAGACACAACATGAGCTATATCCATCAGATACTGTCCTAATATACAAACACCCATAGATAAAGCATTATGATATACACAATGGGGTGGCGATCAGATAATGATGTCCATTACGACCAATGCTACTAGCACCCATTTGAATCTCCAAGAATGCAACACACACATACACTCTCTTTCTCTAAAGTAATCAAGTTACATCACGTGATCTCCACACTATCCGAACATCTAGAGATTGGGCTGCTCAAACCAGAATTGGACAATGTAGTCATTATTTGATTTTGCATTCTACTCTGGCAAGTTTGTCCTCTAATTTAAATAGTGCTGATTGCATTATCTTTCAAGAGGGTATTCATGTCTACACTAGTGATTACTGAAGAGAGTTTAATGGCAGATTGTATCTTGCTCTAAGTATTTGATTGTAGTATCTTTAACGAGGGTATTCATGACTATCTCTGAGACTTAATGGCAGATTGGGTTGCACATACCAGAATTGGACAGAGTGCAGTCATTATTGGATTTTGCATTCTATTGTGGCAAGTTTGTCCTCTCATTGGACAATAGCTCTGATTTAAATAGTGTTGATTGTAGTATCTTTTAAGAGGGAAATCATGGCTAGAGTAGTGCAAATGCTGGGGTGGACTATTTTTGCAGGCTTCAATTTCTGAGATTGTAACCATGGTTCTCATCCCAAAGAGCTATGGCCAAGGCTACACTATTGTCAGTCATAGCAAGCATTGCCCAGGTAACTTGCTCTTAATCCTGGATGACTATGGGCAAGTTCAAACTCAGGATTAGATGCTTTTGTTGTGAAAGATAACAGTAAATACTTCTTTTGATACATTTTCTATAATGTACATTAATTATGTGTTAGTAGATGCACCATATTTTTGCAGCCATTAATTTCTGTGATTGTAAGTTTCTCAATTCTTGGCTATGCTTATGAGGACATGAAATTCTTACAACCATACTATATTTTAAAAACAGTTAAAGAAGAATCTTGAAGTTTATCGTGAAATAGTACCCGAGCTATTAAGGAGTGGTACTGATGGTGACTGATTGAATTTATAATGTCTTGACTCCTGTGCCTAATCACACTGTGAGAAATTATAGCTCCACCAATGAGATTACAGTACAATAGAAAAATTAGTATAACATCTTAGGATCAACTAGTTATTATGACTATCATGATAGAGAAGATTATCATGAGTACCGTTACAGTGAGAGATGTATGTCTTTCTTACCTTGGATCAAACTTAAGCTTGGAGACTGCAGATTACCTAGTGATTGATGATGGAGATGTGGAATATTGTAGTATCACTGTACAAAACTAGAGCATTGCTTCTTTTGCTTGTCTACACCTTGCACTAGCTCAAAGCACAAAGTACAAACTCGTCTTGTGAAAGGAACAGAAAGAAAAAGAAGTGGTACGTTGGAGAAACATGTGGGAATCCCAAAATGTAAAGGAGGGAAGCCAATTCGTTTTTTGGCTAATGGTAGGATGAGAAATTTCTTTTTCTAAATCTTCATTGGTAGGATTAGATTTCTCTTTTTTCCACAAAATCTTAATTATATGATTTTATAATTGCTTATTGTTATGACACACTATATTTTAAATATAGTTAAAGAAGAATCTTGAAATTTATTGCAAAATAGTACCCGAGCCATCAAGGAGTGGTGATGGTGACCGATTAAATTTTTAATGTTGACTCCCATGCCTAATCACATGACCCACTAAAAGTAAAGGAGGGAAACTATAACATCTTTTTGCATAGGCTCGCAAGTGGTTGGCATGCTAGCTAGCACACTAGCTCTTATGCTTTAGGCTTCATAGTCAACAAATATTTATAAGCTCCATCATGCAAACGGAGCTTGGAATGTCTAAAATATGAAAAACATTTATTGATTTAGCAAAGTCTTCTCTTATATTCAAAGGGAATTTCTATAATGTTTTTGAGTAATGTAGCTTTCCAGTTATATCCAAAAGTCATTGTAGTGATAGCAATGTAATCAAGTTAATACTTCTAATAATCAAGTCACATCTTCAATTATTGCCAAAAAAGAACCATTTCATATTAGGATAGAATAGAGATAAGTGCATGAGGATTTCCTAGGTTTAAGTACCAACACAAAATCAATAAAGCAACTAAAAGAGCCGACTCATCATTTATGGAGGAACATTAGATGAATTGATGGGATTCTATGGCAACTATATTTCCATGTATGTATGGGTAGTAAAAACAATACACATGATTTGATTAGCCAACTTATAATGAGGTCTCATCTCATCTTATGATAGTTTCCTAAAAGAGAAGGTTCATCTATGTTGCTAGAATAGTGAGTAATCCAAAAGTTTTTCAACCTCGTGATAGACCTTACAAGGATGTTATCCAAACCTTCTATCTTGGAAAGCTCCCATCCAAATATCCTATCTTGTAAAGGAGGGAAAATATTACATTTTTTGGCTAACGTTAGGATGTCAAGAATTATATTTTTCTAAATCTTCATTTTATGGTAGGATTAGATTTCTCTTTTTGTCACAAAGTCTTCATTCTATGATTTTATAATTGCTTATTGTTGAGAGCTATCCAGATGTGTATGTATATTTAAAGGAACATGCTCTTACTCAAAGTGTACACGTGAGATATATATATATATATATATATATATGATTGCCTTTTACAAGCAATCATGTATCTCTCTTTAGAAATATTTTTTTTGAGTTGTGTAGGTAAACTCCTCGGTAGACACACACAGTGTGTTTGGGATTCAACTCCCTTTGATTTTATCCTCCTAATCACCTTTTGTAGGTTTGATATGTGCAACCACAAAGATATGGTTACAAAGATATGTGCAGCCACAAAGCTATGACTTTTGTAGACAATGAGGTCACTACATCTGAGAAGAGGTTTTCTCTAAATTTTTCCCAAAGCATTTCAAAGCTTCATTACGATTACTATATATCAATCTAAACATTAGCAAATCAAGCCAGTCCAAGAGACTATGTTCAATACTAGAAGCAACTTCTCATAATTTAAGACTTTCTATCTTTCATCCAAATGCAAGGATTACCTCGAATCATAGTAATGGTGTGCATGTGCAAAGGAGCCTTGAGATAGCAATTGCATGACTTTATGAGATAGGACCCAACAATTGTTGCAGCTAGCTTATATCAGGCCATGGAGAGAATCACCAACAACTATTGCAACTACCTTATTTCAAGCCATGGAGATACTATAAGAGCCACTTGAGCTTGATGACTAGAAAATGGGACTACTCATATGACATGTACATCAACAATGTCTCAATAGCAATAATTGATATTGGTCCTTAGTTGGATCTCTTTATCATCTCTTTGCACCATGAAAATCTAAAAACTGTATTGAACCATAGTGCAAGGCAAAAACTTCATTCATGACCATGCTTTCCCCCTTTGTACATCTCTCTTCAAGCTCTCATCCTAGACAACCTTTTGCACCATGTACACTGAGAGTGTCCTCTTTTCTTGGATTTCTCTTTTAATCAACATTATTTATTTTTCACATCTTCTTTCTTCTTCCTTCTATGCTCATCTTGCCCGCCTTTCTTGTGCTCAGATTATGTTTAGTGTTGTACCTCTACTTTGACATGCTTGCACTTTGTATCTTCAATGATCATTAGAAGTGTAGGTCCAAAGTCTAGGGTAAGGAGTTTGGGCCTCATTTTATAATATTACCTTGCTACGAACTCACTTAATTGTTGCCAATTTATTTTGGACCGTTGTAGCGAGTAGGTGTTCCTTCATGTGAATCATCATATAGGTTGGTGAACTGATCGGAGGGGGACCAAATGTCATTGATGAGCACCTACTCTTGGTTAAAGTGGAAGAGTGCAAGTACCTCTTATAATTTTCAGGGAAGTTACATTCATATGGGTGCTTGATGGTATGGCCAATTGCATAGTGACTTTGATTGTCATGCGACCCCTTGGTGCAAGTGGAAGGGCAAGTGATCTTGGAGCATAAGCTCGCAAGTGGTTGGCATGCTAGTACACCGGCTCTTATGCTTCAAGCTTCACATGCAAACAGATCTTGGAATGTCTAAAATATGAGAAACATTTATTGATTTAACAAAATTTTCTCTTATATCCAAAGAAAATTTCTATAATGTTTTTGAGTAATGTAGCTTTCCAATTATATCCAAAAGTCATTCTAGTGATAGCAATGTAATCAAGTTAATCTTTCTAATAATCAAGTCACATCTTCAATTATTGCCAAAAAAGAACCATTTCATATTAGGATAGAATAGAGATAAGTGCATGAGAATTTCCAAGGTTTAAGTAACAACACAAAATCAATAAAGCAACTAAAAGTGTCAACTCATCATTTACAGAGGAACATTAGATGAATTGATGGGATTCTATGGCAAGTATGTTTCCATGTATTTATGCGTAGTGAAAACAATACACATGATTTGATTGGCCAACTTATAATGAGGTTTTGTCTCATCTTATGATAGTTTCCTAAGAGAGAAGGTCCATCTATGTAGCTAGAATAGCGAGTAATCCAAAATGTTTTCAACCTCTTGTGATCATAGACCTTGAAAGGATATTATACAAACCTCCTATCTTGTAAAGCTAAAATTGTTGGTCAATCTAACGGCCATTATGATAGTTTTGTGCCATTTCTCTTAATGATATAGTAGTTGAAGAAATATGCAAGACATGAACATTTTCTAAATATCCAAAACAAACAAAAAAGGGGCAATGCTCTAGCACATGCACATGCATCCTTGTTCCTTTAGAAGTTTTTGGTTGACACAACACAACACAACACCACACACACACACACACACATTTTTAAAGGATATACCATTATATAAATTAGTAAGTTTTCATTTTCTATTTGCCTTCACATTGACACACACAAATACAAATTTTATATAATGGTATATCCTTTAAAAATCTGAGTCAGAGAGAGAGAGAGAGAGAGAGAGAGAGAGAGTGTGTGTGTGTGTGTGTGTGTGTGTTAATTTAATAAATCTATTACATTTGATAGCATTGAATAGGCGCTATCTTAAGTTTTGTATAAGCATGAAAACATTCAAGTGTCATTAAAGAAGGATAACATGCATGCACATGGATATTTAATCATCCACATGCAAAGAAATGAAGGATTGAAATCATGTGCATGTGCGTGTCTTGCATTTAAAAGTTTTATGCCTTACAAAGATCAAGCTTCTCACCTAAGTTGTACATTTGGCAATTCGTATAAAATATATCTCTCTTGCAATACATACCATGTGCATGCACAATTTTGATAAATGAAAGTGCATCCAATTAATGCATGATTATCGAGATATCAAACATAAACCATGCATGAGAATATGAATAGATGGATATGCACAAATTGAATTGACAAGTTTGTGTCTTAACAATTTTGCATGTTTCTAATGTTACCATAATAAAATTTCCATATTACCTACTACATCACACTAGAGCTCTATAGATCCTCATCTTTGCATTACAAAAGTATGTTTGGTGCAAACAATGGCTACAATAATGAAAGCTTATTCCATCATTGCCTATACATGAAATAGTGTGTTCTAGATGAAAAACATGCAAGAGGAGATTGAGACATAAGCTACAGTAATAACTCTCCTATACTTGGCAACATAGGTTGAGGCACAACACACTAGCATAACATGCTTGCAACAAGTGTTAATTTCTTAGCTTGGTTATATAAACATTATTATTTTCCATGATTAAAAAATATTTGTTTGTTTTGCTATAGAGACACATTTTATTTTTATGTCTTTATATACATTTATCTAGCAAAATTAAAATACTAGTTTATATCCAAAACTTCCCTACATGATAACTAGAAAAAATTCTTGCATTTACTAAGTAACAGTTATTTTACTAGTTATAGCTTTTTTCTATGTAGTAAAATTAAAAACCTAGTTTGAATATGAAAAATACTACTTGCTAACTAGGAAAATTTGTTCATTTACTATATGCGGGTCCTCTTACTATCTAGTCTTGTGTCTAAAATTCCTTGGTAATTATGCAATATATAGCCTGCACCAAACTTGTGTACTGTAGCACTAACGGAGATCCATCTATCAGTCGGTCAGCAATACAATTATGGTAAACGTCTACAACCTCCGACATTGCATTCCTGTTTAGTGAGTGATATTGCCAAACGCAGTAATCATCGACAACAGCCAGAGTCTAACAAGATTATCTGCGTTAGATATTAACTAGCTTCACAGCTCCGTCTAGATTTCAGTACTAATTTGAAGACAGCGTTTCCGGATCAGGAGCAAACGTATACAGATCATGAACTGGATTAATAGTACAGGGCGATAATTATTGCACGGTTATCGGATGACGAATATTGATCGATAAACGAACCAGGAAGATGTGAATGAATGTTGTAAGGCGTCACGCACCTTATTTAATGCAGAAGATGAGGCTTGCATGAGGGCGGGTACTCCACTGTGGGCGGTGCTATAGAGGAAGCGGGTGAGGCTGCAGCATGATCTGGTATATATAATTATGTTAGCGCCAGATCAGGCGAGCCGTGTCGTCTATAAACCAGATCATGCTGGCAGCTTCATCCTCGTCGTCAATAGCTTCTCTCTCAGAGATTACAAGCTGGTGCAGGAGCTGCAGAGGTGCATCCAAGATCACGATTAACATCCGACAAGACTAGAGATGATCAATGGATCACATAATCTAGAGATTGCGAATTGTTGCACAATCCGCCACATGATCACAGCTCGGCCCGCCCTGCGAATAAATAAGCCAGCCTCCCCAAGATCTTTGGAGCGGCGAGAACATTTGCAGGGCAGATATGCACGCGACATGGAAAGAGAAGCTTACGATCGAACGTGGGTCGTGCATATCTCGTCGCATGATAATGGTGAAGTTGGTATGACACGTTACCGTATCCATTTCTTTGCCATTCCTATTCGAGCCACTGGTCAACCATGTATGCCCTAGCGCTCATCCAGCCTAATATGTCACGGTCAAAACATCAAGTGTCTCAATAAACGGTCAAGTAGCATCAAGAATCCGTGTAGTGGATAAAGCTTCTATATCTTAATTTCCACATCGTTACTACTTGAGGCTCATTGATATTATCAATGCCCACTCGGGCGTCTACTTTCAAGCATAATAGAAACTAAGGAACCCATGGAGTTAGAGGCTTTTAATCAAGTTTTATGGAGAGAAACCTTCATAAAAGTTTGTAAATCCTTCCATCTCTTTCATAACATGCTAGGTTTCTCCAAAATTATACGTGGGGCCATATCAATAAACCCTACAGTTGCCTAGTCCATGTCACATATAATAGTAGTAAGTGATTTATTCATAAAAACCATTATGTAGGTTGAAAACCTAAATGTAACATTTGTCTTTTTAATCCTCCTTTTCTCATCCCCTTGAGGACCCATGGCCAAGATAAATTGCTTATTATTAGCATATGGTTCATGTTTCTAATGTCTAGGAAGGTTTGAATGATTCAAGAGTACTAGTTGACATCAAAAGCACTACAAATGTATGATCTTCCGTTTAGGTATTTGGTATTCAATTTGGTGATGGCATAGTTGTACATACTTTAACAAGACCCAATAGAGTGCATGTGTCCTTTAGACACATCCATCTATGTAAGTCAAGAATTAGTGTACGCTTGAATATGTATTTCCATCTTCTATTCAAGCACAAGTAATCGGAATTTCCAAATAAAACTAACTCATGCTTTGTATGCATATTCTTTATTTGTGCAAGGTCACCTTAGACCCATTCAATTTGAGTGAGTACAAGGCAGCTTGGCACAAGAGGGACTTGATAGCAAGTGAGGGAGAAGGTATCACAACCCTTCCATCATGACTCAATAACGTGGATGAGGGAATGGGTCATAAAGAGGCTCATATTCCTCATACAGTGTGACGAACCACCCATGGGTCCCTCTTGGGGTAGGGCTGACCCACCACATGGAACATGTCTCATAAGGTATCACCCAAGACTCGATGGTCCCAATGGCACCTAAAGCATATCACAACATGGTACACAATGAGTACACAATACAATAAGTGAGTTGGGGCTTAAAAACAAGGGTCCTTCTTGTGGGTTGAATATTTGTATTCAGAAAACAAAGAGAGTGAGTACACGGCAGTCGGGGCGCAAGGGGGACTTCATTTTGCAGGTACAGAGGAGGTATCACAACACTTTCATCATGACTCGTTAAACCTCAGGAGACCAAGATGGAAAATCCAAAAAATTAAAAGTGGAAGACAATCCCAAGGCAAGAGGAAGAAAGAGGACAAAGACACAATAAGGAAAATTTGAAGACACAAAGCGTAAGAAAAGTCTAAATGTAAGAGGAAGGCACACATGAATAAGCGCACTTTAATATTTTTGTAAAAGGGCGTCAGGCACCTTGTAATTTATCTTGTAAAAGAGCACTAGGCGATTCGATCTCTCTGGTGGATTAGTTTTGGTTTAGAAAGCTTTATGTGCATTGGTTAGAGTAGGAGAAGTGTATTTTGATCTGATTTGAGACATAAAGATTTGGAAAATAAGGAAAAGATTATTCTCTATAGAACCAAGAACAAGTCAACAAAGAAAGAAAGGAAAAATATTTTTTATGTCTAGGAAGGAAAATAGTGTAAGGAGAGAGAGGGAGAGAGAGCAGAAAAGGTGAAAATAGGGAAGAAAGAGCTCATTTGCACAGTGTGAGATTGAGACATAGCTATTGAGAGAGAGAGAGAGAGAGAGAGAGCTATAGGTCCAGAGGCAGCAACAACAACCATCCTTGGCATTGTCACATTCGAGTACTCCATGTATGTTCTGAGTCTCCCCTGATATTCATAATTGACTAAGGTTAGCACCCTGGGTACATTAATAGACACTACATTTGATCGATTTCATCTCATCCATTTCTTGTCATTCATCACTTTTCTTGCGCCGCTCGGATGTCGACCACAAGCCTCGAATGATCAAATTTCCATTGGCCTTGGATGTCTGAGCCATCAAGTCCACTCAGACATCTAACTCGGACAAGATTCTACTCGAACTTGAACCAATTACTTGGTCTCAAATAGTTGAACCTTAGGCCTCAGATGACATACACTCAAATGGATACCCCTGGACCGAGTCTGAGCCGTGTGACCACTCAAATAGCCACTTTTCTTTAGGAGCCCACTCAAACAGCCAAGTTTAGGACTCAAATGGCCAAGTCTCAAACTCAAACAAGTTGTCCATAACTCTAAGTTTGACCATTTTTGGCCACTCTAAGACCTGTGAAGGTCTAAAGTCAACTGTGAAGCAACCTAGGTTACCAACAAACAAGGATAACGCATAAAGGAAGACGTGTGGTTGATATCATAGCCGACCCTGAGGAGAAGAGAAGGCTAAGATGGATCGCACTATAGTGCATAGCGAGCTATAGCCAAGAGCAAAGGGCTCAGAGGCTACATTAGGAGAGAGAGCTCAATGAGGTTCAGAGGATCCTAGCCATCTCACGTAGAAACAAAATGGGAGGCAATGCCAAGCGAGCTACTCACAAAGAGATTGTTGGACAACAGTAGCATTGTGCAAAGTGGGGTAGCCTTGGAAGCATCATTTCTAGCTAGAGCTGGAGTCATCCCAAATGCCAATAGCCATACAAAGATACCCATAGTTGCCAAACAACTGGATAAATATCAAGCAACCAATTATCCCTATAGCTTCATTGAGTAGTTTGAGCAGGTGTGTGACGCTAACAACCTCATGGACCCGACTCAATGATCACGAGCATTTGGAATTTGCTTGGGAGACAAGGAAGGAACTTGGTTTACCAGTCTAGATAATGCTAAACGTGATAGGTTCACCTATCTAAAGGATCTCTTCATCAAGAGATTCTTGGAGGCAAGATACTTCGATAACCTCATTGTTAAGCTGATGAATATCAGCCAAAAAGAAAAAGAGGACATATGAGACTATGTCACATGTGTGAAGAGCCTCTACAAGAGGATATCCGAGAGAGAGTTCTCCACTATATTCATTAACATGATCCACAACGAAGAACTCTATAAGGTCATAGCGAGCAACTCAAACTAGAAAAAGGATGTGTTTGCAAGAGTTTTTGAGGAGGCCATACAGGTGGATAACCCTCTTAGAGAGAGAAGCTCTGGGGCTATGCAGCAAGGAAGCAACACATTTAGAAACACTCAAAGGACTACAACACTTAGCAAACGAACAGCCCCCAACAAACATGATAAAGGAAGAGTGTCAACCGGACCCAAGCAATAGCTGAGCTCACTGAGCTGACTAGACTACAATAGTCAATATGAAGACCAATACGATCTCATCTGCAGGGAATCTCGCCAAGTGCAAAAGATTCGGGCATGATGCTATGCACTACCAATTGCCAAGACGGTTTCCATACACATAACTTTACACTCATCCATAGTATCTAGGAGTTAGGAAATCTTACTTTGGAAGGGGAGCCCCTTTGGCTCTACCTGTACCAAGCCTGTACCTAACGATTCAAAGCTAGCTGCTCCAAGGATCAACATCAACCCAATCGGAATCCATGTACCACTAGGACCTATAGTGACCCATTCACCAAGCGATACTCCAGTGCAGTTTGTAGAGGAACCATTGGAGGAAGACTCATATGTGAACCCTTGTGTCTCTTATGACGAGGTGGATAATCCCATGTTGATGGACTTTAGGCCTGTGTCGATCATGGATTTAGGCAGAGGAAGAGGTAGAGGCCTAGGAGGAGGGCAAAAAGACAAGCCCATAACATGTTGAACGTGTGGCCATCTAGTACATATCTCACCTCCTGCCCTAAAAAGGAGCAAGCAAATAGAGATAACGCCAACTTGAGGTGTCCCAAATGTGAATTTACACACCTTTTCTCCAATTTTCCTAGGTAGAAACCTTCCACTATTTTGGCAATCGTGCCATCTGTGTTCCTCAATCTCTTTTGTATCGAGCCCACCTAACAATGATGCCACACCCATCCCTACAAATATCATGACATGGCCCAAACAAAGAAAGCCGTTATCTCATTGCTTGAAACCTAGCAACCTAGATGCATCTTGTGTGGGAAAGAAGAGCTAACAAAGAAGAAGAAAGAGGTCTGAGGCAAAGTAATATTTAAAATAGAGAGTGTAAGGAGGTTATGGACACAAGAGTACAAACGTTGGCTCCGAAGACGAGGGAGAAGAGAAGTGCTAAAGTTGGAGAGTACCCTAACCCCTTTCATCAACTAAAGGCTATGGATAAGGTCAAGAAATTGATACAAGAAGCACAAGCTCACCTGTGAGATGCTGAACCTATCATTGAGGATGAGATCAATGAACCCTCAACCATGAGCCCACTATTTTCTCCCACGTACTTGAAAGTAGGAGATGCAACATCAGCACATGCATAGCCTGAATAGATGGGCCACCCAAGAGCATTGGCAGAAAGCTCATGAAGTAGAGGAGAGAAAGACAGTTGGCAATTTGCTAACCACACTAATATCAACTCCTATGACATTGTCACTGGTGGGAGAATTTCTTAAGTAAAACCTCGCACTATAGCAAGGATTAAAGCAATGGGTAGAACAAATTGACAAACACAAACTGCAAGACTTGCATGATCATCAAGCCATGACACATGTACCAAGGCTAATGCTAAATCCAATATCTAAGTCCCCCACAAGTGAATGCCTTTTGGGAAGGCACTTAGATACACATAGTCTTACACCTGTCATTGCCCTAGAAGATCCTGTATGAAAGGGGATAGTGGACACAAGAGTAGGAGTTAGTGTACTTATCCATGCAGTCCTGCAAGCTTGGGAAAAACGCCAAGGTTCAATGTCACTCTAATGAATGGAATGAACGTTAGAAATTTTGGAGTCCTAAAGGATTAGCCTTTAAAGATAGCAAAAATCAAATTCTCTATGAAAATCTTAGTCATAAAGGGAGTGAATTATGATATCCTACTAGGCAAACCTTACGTTAGAAATGCTCGAGTGATAAAGGATCAGGGTAATGGCTTGATATTCTTAGGCAACAGATTGGAAGTTGTCCAACTAAAGAAGGGCACTTGGAAAACCTCATCAATGGACCTAGATGCCATCTTTGCCATGCTAAAGATTGACTCAAAGGCTAGAAGTGAGTATGGACCTATATCAAAGTATATTTCTTGTCCCGAGGATGGGCGTGTCATTTGGATGCATGTGTGAGCAACCATTGATCTGCTATTCTCGGAGAATGAGGATGAATATAGGCAATGTGTAGACTCAACTAGCAAACCCAACAACATCGTAACTTCTAACCTATGTATGGTGCCCCTATGCATGATGGTCAAGAGTTCCATCAGCCAACCAACACCAATCACCTTTTGTGTCCCAACTAACAAATCAAAACTCCATAAAATCCTTGAATGCCTATCAAGTGAGCTAGGTAACAACCCAATTGCAAACTTAAAGCCCCTCAAGAATATCATGGAAAGCAAGAAGTGGTGATGGACTAAGGTGCACGACTTAAACGTGTCATATAATTGGACTCTCATGACAAGTGAGAAAAAGCTTGAGAATAGGAACCCTAAAAATGGTGCACAGTTTGAGTATGAGGATTCAGAGGATGAGTACAAAGACTGTGGTTCCATCAGTGAGAGGGAAGTGAAGAGGAAGTAGAGACCATAGAATATGACATGGATGGAAGAGTGATTGAGTAAATTAGAGTAGATACTAAATCCCAAGAGGTCAACACGTTTAGAGTGAATAAATGAGTTGCCAAGGTAGATTGTGATTGAGTTTCACTAGAATGCCTAGAGGTGGTAGATTATGAGCAAGCACGATTAGTTTAGCCTTACACCACACCATTATTTGGAGTGGAGTCAACCTCAGAGTTGTGACCACTAGGGGAGATAGCCTCTTCCAGTGAGGATGGTGAGTACAACTCTAAGTCAGAGGTGAGCTCTCTCAAAATGCCTCGATCACCTATATCCAAATGCATCAAGGGAGACCTCCCATTCCACCTAAGACACAAGAGGCTAAAGGAGGAGAGAAAAAAAGAGTTGAACTCTTTAGAAGCTGAATGAGAGAAGAAACCCTTGTTGAGAAGTTTGGCAATCACACCCATTTGTATGCCTCTTTTTATGGATTAGTGGGCAAGAAAATGCAAGCAATCTAGGAGAAGAGACTGAATCCCATAAGCATAGTGGTGGAAAGTGCTACCTACCCAGAAGATTATAAAGCATTGTACTTGCCTAACATTTGAATGAAATGTCATAGACTTGTCCTTTCAGTCAAATGTCATTGTCCAGTCACACAAGATTGTGTTTATGTGTCCAAGCTTCAATCTTGAAACCTAATTCACTTGTGTAATAGTCAATTGTTATATCTATGTCTTCATGAGTCTTGTCTTTATCTTCCATCCTCCATAGCCATGCTCTAGATCAATGCTTTTCAACATGGTATCAAAGTCATGGTGAGCATGGCTCAACTCAAAAAAATTCTCTCTCAACTCCTCTCCATCTTTGCTCAGCTCAATCTTAGCTCATAAGCTCATTTCTCACTTCATCTCCACCCTATGCTTCATGTCTACCATAGTGAGCATGTACCCTACCTCCTTTGAGCTCTTGGATATTTTCATAGAACCCATATCTCATCACAAATCCTTCTAGATATTTCTTCGTCAGCTAAAGGTTCTTCTTTTTGACATATCAAATTGTGAAATTGCTTAATATATGCTCTAGTATTGCATATATATTGGTCTGGTGTCTAGATCTATGCCATTACAGTTCATACACTCTACATAATCATCACAAGCTGCAATGTTGATGATTGACATGGGACTTTTGAAGACCCATACCTAAGCTCTCTCCCACTCAAAGGGTTTCCCGAATGATCACCTATGAGCTGCAATAATAAGAAAAAAATCAAGCTGGTGTGTGCAAAACCCTAGGCAGCCATAGCCATTTCAGCTTCAAGCTCATTTTTTACTTCAAGCTTTTACTCCTTCGGCTCAAGCTTGTCCATCACTTTCTTGCTAATATATTATCAATTATTTTATGCTACTCCATCACTTCAAATTAGTAAGGAGGGGATTCAAGATTCAACTTGGAGATTCAAGAACATGCTAGTATCTTTTGAAATTAAATAGTGTTGTTTAACACTAGTGTTGCTTGTGTCCTTTGACACAATCAATTTCAATTCATTTATTGATTTAATCTTAGAGATTTTGTGCTATATCTCAGCCATGGAAATGTCAAACATGAATATTTTTAAATGGATGCCCTTCATGAAAAGTAACATGGCTCTTGTTGCTCATTTACACTACATGGAAGACTTGTTTGATCTATTTTCAAGATGACATGGAGCTACCTACATCCAACTACAATCAATGATTTTGTTTGAAGATTTTGAAGGCATTCCACCTACCTCAGTCATCATGCAAATCTCAAAAATGGTGATATCTTTGCTTGAGGGGGACATGAAGACTAATGCAAGCAAAGTCAATGAAGAAGAAGACCATAAAATTCATAAAGAAGAAGACAAAGAAAAAGAAGACCATAAGGACAAAAAGAGTGACAAAGAAAGCAAAGTGGACGACATCAATGTGAAGAAGGACAAGAAGCTCTATGCTAAAAGAAAATCAAAAGCTAAAGACCACAAGGGCCTGTCAGTCCCCTTGACCCAAAATTTACTAGATCTTTCTTTTTACATATACTTGCAACATCCTCTGGATGCTTCACATGTTTGTGGTATGCCCACACACTTAATGAGGTTCTACTCATGACAACCTCTGTACACTTAGTGCTTTTTTACAACTATGATTGAGGAGGGTTGTTGAGAGTTTTGACAATCACACCCATTTGTATGCCACCTCTTTGTATGGAGCGATGGGCAAGGGAAATGTAAGCAATTAGGAGAAGAGACTAAATCCCATAAGCAGAGTGGTGGAAAGTGCTACCTACCTAGAAGACTATAAACCATTGTACTTGCCTATCATTTGAATGAAATGTCATGTACTTTAATCCTTTCACTCAAGTGTCATTACCCACTTATACAAGATTGTGTTTATGAGTCCAAGCTTCAACCTTGGAACCTAATTCACTTGTGTAATAGCGAGCTATCATATCTATGTCTTCATGAGTCTTGTCTTTATCTTCATAAGGGGAGTTTTGAGGTCTCGAAAATGCCATGTAAGAAATCCTAGAGAGAGAAAATATTTTAGGAAAAAAATCATTTTTGAGATTTTCAAAGCCTTTTATATTTTGGTAAGTAAATATATAAAAAATTATTAATAATTCATTGTCGCGATATTCTTATGGTCACATCAAACCTAGAAATATAGGCCGCCATAAAGGTGACAAAGATTGTCATAATGGAGATATTACTTATCCTCATTAAAGTGAAAAATAATATTAAATTTGAATTTTGTTCGAAGTTTGATTACTTCCCTCCATTCTCACTCTCTTCTTTCTTTCCCATCCTTATTAGTTTCTTCTTCGTTTTCCTTCTTATTTTTAATTTGCATAGTTTTTCAATCCAATCTTCTAATCACATCCTTAGCTATGGATCGGTCATCCAATGATCTTTGTAGCCCTAGTAAAAGGCCTCTCTATCATCTTCATATTGAGTTGGATAGTGAGTATTAACAAATAAGGAAGAGAACAAAACCCATTACTATTACAGAGTCTACGAAACATATACTCAAGTTTGAAGGAAAGAAGAATTTTGATCTTTGGTTAGATTGCAGGCTATATCCCAAAGATCCTACAAAAATAGCACTCCACCTTTCTATTATAGCTCTGCATTGTTGAGGTTCATTGGTGATGGTTATAATGGGTTTCTAGACTATACACTTAACTTGGTTGCAGAAAAAAGATGTCCTCAAATTGGAGAACCATCTTTTATCAAAAAAAAAAAAGAGTTATTGTAAAAGCTAGAAGGCTATCAATAGAGGATTTATTTGTTGGAGAAATGCATCAAATCTTATCAGCAAAATCAAACTATTTTAGGCCTTCAAAATTGACAAAAGGCTCTTAGAAATATTGAGAGTCTTAGACGAGGAGGTGGTGGTTGTAGTAAAAGAATCCAAGCATCAATGTATATTTTTTTCCACTTTAAAATATGAAATATTACTTTGTTTATAATTAATTGTATTGATTTGTAATGTTGATTTTATTTAGGTCTCTTCTTCAACTGAATGCAAGTGAAAGAGATTCTTTGAAAGCATCTCAGTTTTATTATCCTCTTCTTTCGTCAGTAGTTTCAAAAGTATTTCGGAGAGGAAGAAATTTAAAAAGGCAAAGAAACAATGCTTTGAGTCATTTATAAAGGATCATTCTTTGGATACTAAGTTAGTACAGAAGACATAGATAATGTTGGTATCAGTCAAGATGCTTATATACAACTTTTCTAGCTTTTACAGTCAAATATGAAGCAAGGACAAGTACCTAATTGCATATTTCCAAGGCCATCTGTGGTTAGAACTATTAGACAGAGAGTGAATAACAAAGTGATGGCGATTCTAGGTGAGCCTTTCCATATCAAGGCTAGCTTCAAGGGCAAGAAAAAGAAAGTTGTATTCAAAGAATTTAACAATATTTTCCTTGACTTGCCCACCCTACAATGTTTAATGATTAGATTATATGACTTGTCACTAGAAGAGGCACAAGGAGTGGCTAGATTTGAGGTTAAACTTGATAAAAGTGAGATTCTAAAATGTACAAAACTAGAGAGGGTCTCTATAACCTTGATGAATAGGGCACTTTCATCAGATCATTGCAATCACTCAATGTCATTTAGTGTTTAATCAGAACACAACATCTAGTAGCTAGGAGCATTCAAATTAGATACAGAGGATTTTGATATATTGTATTGGGTTTTTCATCGAACACCAATACATGATGTTATTAAGAGACAACAAGTAGGAGAAGAGCTAGTTATTGAAGGATTTGGGAACTATAAGATTGAGTGGCACATAGCTGGTGACTTGAAGACACTTAAATGTATATACAATGTATCAAAGGGAGCGAACTCTAGATCTCCTTGCCTGTTTGCATATCCCCAACCATAGAGTTGGACTCAAGTGATTGGAATAGAGCTCCCTATAGGCACAACAAGGATCCACAGTTTAAACCATTCCTAGATATTCCTTTAGTGAATGCCCATATCTACACACCTCATGCGCTTTGTAGGATAATTGAAAATATTATTCAACTTTATATAGAATTTGCATGGAAGCTGAAGCCATTATAAGAGCTAGAATAGATGCTATAACAAAGATTGAAAAAGTCTTATCTGAAATTGGTTTGCATGGTGGTAATGTTGTTATTGAACCAGATCTCCAAAAGTCTAAGGATGGCAATTGTGTCCCCAAAAAGCCATCTATTGGTGGAGTGGACTAGAAGGTTCCTAGACTTTCATGGGATACTTGGTAAGATAAACTCTAGGAATGGTGGCTCAACTACTAGATACAATCACTCGAAGTACCTACATAATGTAGTTAAGGATCATACTGATAATGGACAAGCTCGAAATAGAAAAGCCAATGTTTGGGAAAAACTAGACAAAGTATTATTTTATTGTGATAAAATTGAGTGGAATGATGATGATCTCAAAAATTTCAAAAACCAATTGAACCTTTTTAAAAAGGCAATGACAGAAGCTTAGGGCAATCAACATTTCACTCACTATATGATAAGAAGTTTACATATGTATGCCTCTTTATTGTTTGACTCATATAGGGTTTTCTAATTGAATTTCTTTATTTGTTAACTATGCAGCATATTTTATATAACCATGCTTCATATTTTATCAATAAATATGGATCTCTATCTATTTGGTTGACCCAAGGTATGGAAAAATCACATTATCAAGCAAGAACAAAATAATTTAGACACACAAGACATGGAGGTGGAAGATACAAAGAAAACTATTTATTAGAAGTCTTTCAATAGTTCTACAGAAAAATTTGGCACAAATTTAAGTTGAAAGACACAATTGCATCATGTAATACATCATCTTTGGCAAGGACTATATCCACTGTTACCCAAGAAGAAAAGAATTATATTTAAAGTCTTGTGCAAAGCAAAGATATTCAGAATGGTTACAAACTAGACAAAGAGATGAAAAAAGATGGGTTTCAAGAAACCCTTAACATCTTTTAATCTGACTCTGTTGCAAAAGAGTCTTTAGTTTCACGGAATTCACTAGGTCCTCTAAAGGAATCTTTTATTTCATCCCACTCGATGAGACATCTATATTTCAGGAACTCTTGTTTCCTATAGCTTGGAAGGAGCTTCAAATTCTTGGCATCTCCTACATGGGAGAGCAAATAAGAGCCAAGAACTCCAAAGTATCCAGGCATAAAGCCAAAAACTCTTACAACTTCTTCGTTCTCCACCAAAATTATCTTGTATGAACCTCTATTCAAAGCTTGGGAACCAATCATCTTGGAGATAGCTTTCAAAGCCATTATTGGTAAGCTTGGAGAGCTTGATATCATGCTATGATAAATTGAAACAGTTTTATTATTTAAGCTTCCAATATAATGTCCAAGGCCTTGACTTTTGCCAACCTTCAATGGCCTTAAGCCCTTGGCTCTTCCAAGAAAGTTATCTGCATCTTCAATTTCTATCTACACAATAAACCACAATAGTATATTAAGATGTCAGTAGATAAATATCCAATAATATTTGTCTATAATGTATAACATACTCTAATATAAATCACAATAGATATCTTAGAATTATATTTCATACTTGAGGGTTTTTATCTTCTTCAAGAAGACTATCATCATATAGATTTATTAAAACTTTTGGTTTCTCCTCTAATGGATACTTTAGTTTCTCTTCATACCCCATGTTATCAATACCAAGTCTCTTTTTAATATGTAAGAACTCTTCCTGTGTGGGTTTCCCCCCCTTTTCATATTCCATGATCTAATTAATACAGGAATGCAAGGTTATAGAGCTATCTTGAAAATTCTCTCCCTCAACATCAAGAGTTGCTAGCAATTCCTCTTCATAACCTATAAAATTCTTATCATTATGACCCCATGCTGCAAGGATCTCCAAGCAGTAATATTCTCTAAGATAAAAAAGGTGTTGAATATCATTTAGCAATACATATCTCTTTTTGTTGATGAGATAACTGGGAAATATTGGGACACATGCAAGAGAACCTATTTCAATCTTTGCACTCATCTCTATCTCCTTTTCTTTCACTTTTGTAATATTTTGACTTTTAAACAAAGCAACATCAAATCCTTGCACTAACTGGTTCTCAATATCCTCTTGAAACATTTCTCCCTTCTCTTCAAATTCTTTGTCTTTGCATGCAATATCCTTTATCTTCTTCTCTTGTATTTTATCTCAAGAACAACTATCTATATATTGAAGATATACAAGAAATCCAACATCCTTTTGTACAAGAAGACATTGATGCTGATTCTGATGAAAAGGGCAATCTGCTTTCCACTTCTTGAATTCCTCATCAATAAGGCTAAACCTTGTTTGAAAAGTTGTTCTAGCAGCATTGATAGCTTCCATTACATCGCTATAATGGACAAATCCCTCAATCTGTAAGCCTTTCACATGTCTATCATAAAACTCCCTATAATCCTTCTGTTTATCTTCAAGATCCTTCAAGTACTCTTGCAAATCAAAGGGAACATTGAGTATATCTCTGATGTAAATAAATCTAGATGAATTTTCAGTTGCATGAAGAAAATCAAAGAGCTTTTCATCACAAGTATCCTCCCTCGGGGAGGTCACTATATGTATATCATCTACATCACGTGCGTTCAAGGCCTATTTATAAATATCCTTATCTATAAATTTTTCATGAATAAAACATAATCCTTTTCTATTCAATTTGTAACTATCCCCTTTATATTACACTCTTTTGTATGTAAAATCTGTATAATGATTATATTTTAAAATTACCTTATTTTGAACCCATGTGATATGCACATACATTCATGAGTGGCCTCCTTGAGTATCCTCCAGATCCTCCTCCTCCAATTCCCTCCAAAGAAAACTTCCCTTTAGTCATCCAGATCACTCACAAAAGAAAATCCAGAAAATAAAATAAAATTAGGGGCATAATATACCAATCCACATTTGCTCATATCCAAAAGACAAAAGAAAGATTGTTAAAAAATTTAAGTCGAAACCTACAAGGCACTGCTTTTGAATTTTGACAAATTTAACATGTTTGTCATGTTAGAGATTTAGAAATGCAAGATGAATGAAGTGAATTCGAACTTTATGTAGCAGAGAAAGCCAAAAAATTTCCACATCTCATCGATCAAATTTTGTTATACATCCACGACTCATAAAACACAAAAAGGATGATCCAAACCACTTCACAATTTATAAAATCGTGTTTTACACATCACTTTAAAACAAAAAACATGACAAATTCGCATTTAAGACATCTGAATTTTTTTTCCAAAACAATGCATCTAGAACATCAAAATCCCATCGTTTAATGGAGACACTACCATGAACGTCATGTTGGCTCTTATGTTGTCCCTCAAGGTGAGCTCTTGATCATTTCATCAATGAAGTTTTTGACATTTTCCAATGTGGGAATATCCTTGTTTTTCCCCACACTATTCAAAATCATGAACTCTAAAGGAAACACTGGCTAGGGGCAATTATGTAAAACTAGTTTCATAATATGAAATAAGTTCCATAATTTCTAGTTCCATGAAATGTGATAACAAACTTTCGAAATTACATAAAACTAGGAAAAAACAATTTCTAATTATTTTTTTTCATGAAATGTGAAAATATACTTTCAAAACAATTAAGGAGTTGTAAAATCGTGTTTCATGCGTCTATGAATCATTTGATCATCTTCAATACCTCGAAATTCAGGGTAAGAGGGAAAAAATGACAAGAAAAATTTTTTTACCTAAGATTTTCCATCCTTGCTACTAAGAATAAATGGTCTATTGCTAGAATACGCTTGGTAAAGCTTACTATGCTTACAAGATAAAATAGCTCATCGAAGACGACAAAATATGTCGAAAACCGACCTTGAGTGTCATGCATATATATATATATGCCAACGATCACCGCACATTTGTCCAAGATGTACTAATTCGGAGGAGCTAAGAAAAAGAAAATGCTAAGAATTATCTTTTACCTTTAAAAAATGAGTCATAAAAGTGCAAAAAATAAAGTGACACATGGAACAACTTCCCATGCAAAAACGGCCTTCCCATCGCACATGTGAAATTAATTATGCATTAGGGTAGCCACACGTGTAGACCAACATACTTTTAAACCCAAATCTTGAACCACAAAATATTTTTTTGAAGAAAAAGCTCTTTCTATGCTTGATCACACCGACGCAAGCTTGCTAAGACATAATCCAAAGTTATTCTTCAGTGCAAGGTGACTAAAGAAGGTTTCCTCGCCCATCATATGCACCAAACCCTCAAAACTGTAAATTCTCAAAAAATTTTAAGGTTGCTCCGCAAGACTTGCCAAATTATACAAAAAAAGGCCCAACGTATGAAACGTGATTACTCATGATCTTCCAATCGACAAGAATTCATTCACGTTTCATACGTCGCTAAGAATGCAAGTTTCCTCAAATGGGATTTTTTTCCACTAATGCAAATTTGGTCATGGCATCTCCCATCGACAAGAGTTCTTTCGTGTTTCATACGTCGCTAGAATGCAAGTTTCTTGATATAAAATTGTGGCTTGTAAAACTTCATGATAATAAGAGGTTCTATTCTTAGAATACTTGTTGACAATAAGATGTTCTATTTTGACATGTGTAAAACTTCATGACATTTATTCTCTTTGATCAAATAGGTGCCCTAAAAAGGAGTGGCGTATGAAACATGATAAGTCATGGTTCTTCCCTTGGAAAAGACTTCTTTTGCATTTCATACAACACTGGAATGCAAGTTACTTGATATTCAATCCTGGATTGTAAAACTTCATGATAATAAGATGTTCTATTTTTAGGATACTTGTTGACAATAAGATGGTCTTTTTTGAGACTTATAAAAATTCATATCATTTATTATCTTTGATCAAATATACGTCCTAAAAAGGAGTGATAGGAGTGACGTGTGAAACGCGAGAGGTGTTTGTTTCTCTTGTCTAGAAGGAGTCCTCATGTTTCATACGTTGTCACTGCGTGTAGGGTTGAAGGTCACCATACGGGTTTGGCAAGAGAAGAATGTATGGGGATTCAAGAGCTTAGACTCTGGAGATGGTAGAGATAAGAGAAGGGTTGAAGGTTTCAAGCCAAGTTCTTGAAGATAAGAGACAACAGGGTGAAGGTAGATTTAGGGAGAGAAGTAGACAGAAGAGAAGGGGTTTGAAGAAATTGAAGATGTAGAAGAATTCTCAAAAAAATAATTAAAAATTTTAGAAGAATACTAACAGAGATGAAGCCTCTTAGTTTCTTTCAGTATTACGAGAAGATATAACTCTAATAGACAAAAACGTGTATAAAATAATACCTTGCTCTATGCTGCTCAGATCGCCAATCTGATGCTTCCATTGGCTCTGAAAGGGGTGTAAAATACCAGCACACCTGGCTAGAATTTTGCCAAATCACACATTTTTCATCTCCCCCTTTCGGAGTGTTGTTCATTACCTGAAAACAGCAATCGCACGTCACACAATTTCGTCAATCTCTCTTTTTACATAAAATCCTCTCAAATTGGCTGAAAGCTACATTCTTTCTTTTACATGTCATCCTAATCTAAAAGTTGTTTATAGTTTTATGGATTTTTACAAGAGATAATATCTAGAATATCAAAAATTGGCTAGAAACTTGTCCAAAAAAATCTAATATTTTGAACCATGGACACTAACACTAATGCCTAAAGTGGCATTGGCTCTCTAAATCTAAAAGGCACACTCTAGATTTTTTTATACGATGTGCGCGTAGTGGCACAACATTCACCCCCTCCTAACTTGCACATCCTCTGGCATGTGCCAAAGTCTTACAAATTTGCAGTGTGTCAGAAGAAGTATCTTCTACCATGTCAATATCTTCATCTTCTACCTCTTCTTCTTCCTCTATGTCTTCATGCTCTTGAATTATATTCAAGTCTTCTAACTCTTATGTTGGACTTTCTCTTTGTTTGAAGAGCTTGATTCTTTTTCCAGTTACGGGTATCTTTATGCTGGTCCTATCCAATTCAGCCAATGAATATGTGGCATTGTCATGAGTCTCCCTATCATCACATGTGGCGAGCGGGGGGGGAAGGGATGGAAGGACAAGATAACGTGATGTTAATAGTAGGGGAGGAAGTCGAGAAGGAGATGGTGCAGCAGCAGCTGACGTGAGGGAGATGAATTTGCCGAGGAAGGAGTGGAGGAGTTCATGATGATGATGAAGAGGGGGGAGGCCACATGGCCAAGCACCCCCCCTTGCGCTTAACAGCCACAAACCACAGTGCCATGTAGCTGACGTCCCCTCCCATTAATAACCTCCTTTCCCATTATATAAACCCCCGCCAATTGCAATAAGAAAAAAAAGGAGGCTTGGAAGGACTAGAATGTCACAGCAAAGGGTGGTAGATAGAGAGAGAGAGAGAGAGAGAGAGAGAGAGAGAGAGGGAGGGAGAGAGAGGAGAAGAAGAAAAGAAAGATAAGTGAGAAGAGAGGAGAAGAAGAAGAGAAAGAAGAGGAAGAAGAAAGAGAAGTGAGAAGAGAGAAGAATAATAAGAAGAAGAAGAAGAAGAGGGAGAGAGAGAGAGAGAGAGAGAGAGAGAGAGAGAGAGAGAGAGAGAGAGAGAGAGAGAGAGAGAGAGAGAGAGAGATAGGGAGGGACAAAGAGAGAGAGAGAGAGAGAGAGAGAGAGGGAAAGTTTTGGGATATTCCTCCCTTCCCCTCCTTAGAGGGTGACCACACGCGTTGCTCTTCTCCCCATCTCCCCGCGAATTTAACCTCATCACAACCAAGAAGAGTCACCCCGGCACACTATCTCTTTGATGACATACAGACAGAGAGAGGGATTCATAAGCAAAAGGTATGGCTCCCAAACGGACAGAGACATCTACCAATGGTAATCTCGCATCCAACAATGGAGCCACCGGCCAGGACGTTATTGCTAATACAATTACAACATCGAGTATGGATAATTCATATCCAAATATCTAGGTACTATTTGTCATATTTTCTATTCATGAGTTATAGGTTATAATGCTTCAACATGGCATGAACTCACGCAGCTTGAATTTATTCCTATTGTTATAATTTTGGCATTTTATTTGTTCTTTTTAAACCTAACCTAGTTGTATATGGCTTATTTGCTGATAGAGCAACTACAAGGAAGAGTTAGCCAAGGGTTATGAATGGCATAGTCGTAAAAGAACGACATCAAAAGATTGTGGATACAAGTGCTAGGGTAAGGCTTAGTCAAGGGTTACAAATAACATAATAGCCAAAAGAATATAACATTAAGAATCGTGAATAGAAAGTCCTAATTTAAAGTTTGGATACTTCAAAAGTACTTAGCCCAAGAGCCCAAATATTAAGAAAAACCTAGATTCTAGCTCAATGCAAAGCTTGTCAAAAGTCTAGTTACTTGGGATCACCTCACACTTATCTCATCAAGTATTTACACGTTAGGCCTATAACATGTTTGATATATGAGAACAATTTCATGTTTTCTTCATGGATTCGCTAAGAGCTAGTACAAGGAATTAATCATAAGGATTAAAACTAGAATATTTTGTGTGATAACTACGACTTTCACCAATCCAATTTAGGGTTGAATTATCGATCGACATAAAAAACCTATAGAACTTACATCATGTACAGTGTTTGAAACCTTAACATATGCCTTAGCCAAAAGAAGGGTGTGTTAGGTAAAATTTACATAGAACTGCTCTTGATCCCAAGGGGGAGAGCGAATATGTGATGGAAGGTTATCATGACTATCCCTGTAATGTTGTAAAAGGATACCATTGTTTTTGTTGGCTGATCTAACATCGTCTTAAATGTTTTTTGCATTAAAATGATTGTTGGGATGTGATTTGGATGATTATTCCAACTACTTGTGTTGATGGTAAATGCATGGCAGGGGTTAATGACGATAAGTTGCCAATGGGGAAAGAAAGGAATGTTTTCTTGGAAGATAATATTAGGTTGATTTCCTTGATTGTGTTTGATTCTTAATTGGATGAATTAAGGAAGGATATTTTGCATGGGTGGATCATCTCCAAGGTCACACCACATTTCAACCTGAGAGGGCACTACTCGATTCATGGGTCAAAGGTCGAGTGGTGAAAAGGCCAACCACAAAAGTTGTGTCTCACTCCTAGGTTGCTTATGGTGGGTCAGTGGAGTTCTAGACACCCCTTACTTAGTTCGCAACAGAGTTGTAAACTGGCATGATCCCAATGTTTGTGGCATTGGAAGATCCTATTCTAGATAATGGATGGAAATTATGGTGCCATGTGATTTGGATCGGGTACTTCTATTGGATAGAAGGGATACATAATTTCCCCTATATGGATAGGAGACAGAGATTAATCCGAAGATAATTTAAGGAACTTGCTTATCAAAAGAATTGCTTGCTCTATTTGTGTTTGTGCCGTAAATTACATGAACGAACCATGTTCCCTTAAAAGGCCTAATTAAGGAAGTTGATTTTGAATGTCACCCATAATGTGATAGGACTTAATTAGAAAACTAAAGCTATTAAGGGAAGCAGATGGAAAAAACCCCAAACAATCTGTTCTATGGTAGGCTCGTTCTAGAAATGTGGGAGGCTTCTCACAAGGTTTTTGACCTCTAGGTAATGTTAAGTTAGAACCCGATTCATGCCATTTTAGGGGACCAGAATGGGACTATGCCCTAAGGGCAGAGAGGTTGAGCAGCACATCCCTTTCATTTTCCATTCGCTTTGAACCAAGTGCAGTATGAATCTGCTTCAGATTGGGTATCTCTACGTAAAGTAGGATGTCCAAAACCCAATCCTAGAATGGTGTCAGGAGACCTTGACCCTAGGAACCCATATTTTAGGTTGATCCTTGTGGGTTTAGCTGCGAATGTTCTATTGCGAGGTGCAGACTCAAGAAACCCTAGGCAAACCTCAAAACATTCCATGGGAGTGTCGGATGGCGATGCTTAGATTCATTTGTCGATGGATCGCTAAAACATGCTTGGGGGCACTGTAATGTTGCATGATTGATTAATGTATGGTTCGTGGATATATCCTAAATGAAATAGACCTTACTATTGTAACTACCATTAACCGAAGTAATATGAGTTACATCTACCTTGGTCCTAGAACTTGCAAATGATTAGAGATACTCTAACAAGGAATGAGAGTTATAACTTTCCTTAAGTGTTCTTCTCGACTAATATAGATTGGCTATTGCCATAATGTCAAAGTTTGGGAGTATTCTTTAATATTACAAGCAAATCCGATTGACCATGGACCTCAGTCCAATCTAAAAAGAGGACAATTTGAAAACAAAGTTTTTGCAATAAAGGACCACCTCTGTCTGCCAAAATGATCCTAGGACAATTTGGTCTAAAGAAGAAAATCTTGCCAAAGACAACCAAGAATCTTGTGACCCCAAGTGATAATGCTTCACGTGTTTTTTATTGCAGGGAGTTAGGTCATTTCAAAAGGGAATGTCCAAAGCACCCTAAATACCGATGCTTCAAGTGCCACAACATTGGACATATCCAAGTTAATTGTCCCAACAAGACTCAAAGAGAACTTGAACCTATAAGGTTTGAAATTGTACAAGCTCCAGTGATCCAAAATATACCATCTACCTAGGAAAAACCTAAAAGGTATTCTTGAGATGTTACTACAATAAACTTTTCTCTTGTAATCTAGACTCCAATATATCTAATAAAATATGTGGTTCTTTTAAGAGACCATAAGCTTATGAGTGAGCAATGAAAGAGTGATGGGTCCTAACCCACAGGCCTTGAGCCCCATTAGTGATTGTCTTTCCCAGTTCTTCTGAGATGAGGATATCTTGAGTTCTCTAAGGGGGAGAGGATATAATATTTCCTCCCCTCTCGGCTGTCCACATAGGAACCAACCCCTCCCCCCTTAGAAATTAATTGAAAATCCCCCCCTTGTCATCGCCGATGACACGTGGCGAGGGGGATGGGGACGGAAGGACAAGATGGTGCGATGTTGAGAGTAGGGGAGGAAGCTGAGAAGGAGATGATGTAGCAGCTGACGTGGGGAGGATGACATTGCCAAGGAAGCAATGGAGGAGTTCGTGATGATGATGAAGAGGGGAAAGGCCATGTGGCCAAGCATCCCCCCTTAGGCTTAATAGCCACAAAGCACATTTCCATGCAGCTCATAAGGGGGAGGGTAGGAGAGATAACCACCACACATCTTCCACATGCCCCCTCCCATTATATAAACCCCCCCCCCCCCCCCCCCAATCACAATAAAAAAAAAGGAGGCCTTGGAAGGAATAGAATGGCATGGCAAAGGGTGATACACAGAGAGGGAGAGAGGGAGAGAGAGAGAGAGAGAGAGAGAGAGAGAGAGGAAGAGAGAGGAGAGAGAGGAGAAGAAGAAGAGAAAGAAGAGGAAGGAAAAAAAGAAGTGAGAAGAGAGGAGAAGAAGAAGAGAAAGAAGAGGAAGAAGAGGAAGAAGAAAGAGAAGTGAGAAGAGAGAAGAAGAAAAAGAGGAGGGAGAGAGAGAGAGAGAGAGAGAGAGAGAGTTCTGGGAGATTCCTCCCTTCCCCTCCTTAGAGGGTGACCACATGCGTTGCTCTTCTCCCCATCTTCTCACGAATTTAACCCTCATCACAACCAAGAAGAGTCACCCCGGCACACACTCTCTCCGACAAGAGACATACGGAGAGAGAGGGATTCATAAGCCAAAGGTTTGGCTCCCAAACAGAGGGAGACACCTACCAATGATAATCTTGCATCCAATAGTGGAGCTGCCGGCCACGAAGTTATTGCCAATACAATTACAATGTCGAGTATCGATAATTCATATCCGAATATCCAAGTACTATTTGCCATCTTCTCTATTCGTGATTCATAGGTTATAACACTTCCGCATATGCATGAACTCAGGCAACTTGAATTTATTCCTATTGTTATGATTTTGGCATTTTATTTGTTCTTTTTTAACCTAATCGAGTTGCATACGCCTTATTTGTTGATAGAGCAACTAAAGGAAGAGTTAGCCAAGGGTTATGAATGGCATAGTCATAAAAGAAGGACATCAAAAGATTTTGCATACAAGTGCTAGGGTAAGGCTTAGTCAAGGGTTACAAATAACATAATTGCCAAAAGAATATAACATTAATAATCGTGAATAGAAAGTCCTAATTTAAAGTTTGGTTACTTCAAAAGTATCTAGCCCAAGAGCCCAAATATTAAGAAAAACCTAGATTCTAGCTCAATGCAAGGCTTGTCGAAGTCTAGTTACTTGGGATCACCTCGCACTTATCTTATCAAGTATTTACACATTAGGCCTATAACGTGTTTGATATATGTCAACAATTTCATGTTTTCTTCATGGATTGGCTAAGAGCTAGTACAAGAAATTAATCATAAGGATTAAAACTAGAATGTTTTGAGATTTTTTTGATAACAATGACCTTCACCAATCTAATTCAGGGTCAGATTATCGATAAATGTAAGTGACCTATAGAACTTATGTCATGTACAGTATTTGAAACCTTAACATATGCCTTAGCCAAAAGAAAGGTGTGTTAAGTAAAATTTACATAGAACCGCTATTGATCCCAAGGGGGAGAGCGAATATACGATAGAAGGTTATCGCGGCTATTCGTGCAATGTTGGAAAATGATATCATTGTTTTTGTTGACTAATCTAGCATCTTCTTAAATGCTTTTTGCATTGAACTAATTATTGGGATGTGATTTTAATGATTATTTCAAGTGCTTGTGTTGATGATAAATGCATGGCAAGGGTCAGTGATGACAAGTTGCCATGGGGAAAGAAATGAATGTTTTCTTGGAAGATGATATTAGGTTGATTGCTTTGATTGTGCTTGATTCTTAATTAGATTAATTAAGGAATGATATTTTGCACGGGTGGATCATCTCTAAGGTCACGCCGCCTTTCAACCCGAGAGGGCACTGCTCGATTCACGGGTCAAAGGTCAGTGGTGAAAAGGCCAACCACAAAAGTTGTGTCTCACTACTAGGTCGCTTGCGGTCGGTCAGTGGAGCTCTGGACACCCCTTGCTTCGTTCAGAATGGAGTTTGTAGACTGTCGTGAGCCCAATGTTTGTGATATATGATTTTTTATGCCGAGAAGTACTTAAAAATAGCCAAAAATTACGAATATCAAGGGAAAAATAGACTTTGTCGAAGGCAGTGGTGGCAATCAGTACGATTTTAAGCCGTAAGTCCCTAAAGCGCTAGTGCTAATTTTCATGGAAAATCAAATGATGGCGGATGGCCGAGTAGGAGTTTTCCTAGATGCAAAACGACATCAGGAATCCAACGCAAGTCTCAAATCTCAATTCCGAGGTCGTTTGATCCCCCATTTAATCCCCGCAAGGTTCGAGATTGTGAAGCAGCTACTAGATCTAGAAGTCAAAAAGAGCGTGATGGTACCCAGCTTTGTAGATTTCGATGTCACGGAGCTAGTCGTCTAATCGGATTGTGAATCGAAGTCCGTTTGCACCCCCAAACAGGCTGAAAATCCTTTCATAATAGTGTGAAAGTGGTTTTTTTTAAAGTGGACATTTTATAAATGAAATGAAATGAAACTTTAAATGAAGAAAACATACAAAAATATGTCGTGATGCAGGGAGGGGCATTTTTTGATTGATGCCCCATTTTTTGGGGATGTATGTGCCTCTTGAATACTCAATCATGTAGAGAGAGAAGGGAAGATCCCTGATCCATGCAGAGAGGGCAAGATTTTGATGGTAACCACGTGCAATATGATGAAGGGAATGAAATTCTGATTTTTAGTCTTTCTCTCTCCTCCCTCTCTCTCTTGCATAGAGAGGCAATTCATGTGCAAGAAATCAAGAAGAAGAGAGGCTGAAGAATGCTTGTCTGGCTGTGATCGGATTGCTTCAAGATCAAGAGGAGGTTGAGGAAAAAGGTTCAACACTGAAGAATGGTTGTTAGTCGTGGGCTGCCCAGAATAATTATTAGAAAACCTGCAACACGCAAGACACGCGGTATGCTCCAATTTTATGAAGAAATTTGCTTGTTTTTGTTGTTTCATGGTCCAAATGTTGTTCATATGGGATGATATTTGTTTACATATTTTACATCATGTTTGAGGGCTATAACTACATAAATATAGAACCTGTAATGATTTAGAGTCGTTATTAATTCTTTAAAACCCATAAAATGTCATTTTCAATGGAAATTAGTGATTTTTTCCGGTTTTGAGTTGAAAAAAGGAGTGGAAATAGAATAAAATCAAAGAAAATGTTAATTTTCAGTAAAAATAATAAGAAAATACAAATAAATTAGAAAATACACCTTTTTTATGAATAATAAATAGAGAAAAATAGCAAAAAATAGAGAAAATTAGAGTTTTTGCGCTCAAAAAATATGGAAAAATAAGATTTATGTGCGTGAATGTTTGGCAAGGTTAAAGCATGGGGTTAAGCCTCAGTTTGGCCTCGTCGTTTTTGTTATAGTACATGTTTATTGTTTTTTATATACAAAAATGATACAAAACAACCATTTACACCTATGCACCGTAGCAACACCTAAACGGTGAGGGGGAGGAAGAAGTTTGTGCGACGATCTAATTGCTCAAAAGATACAAATTTTGATTTTTCTCTTTGTGTGTAGCATTTAGGGATCGTTCCATAATTAAATATAGGTGACTAGTAGCACGGAAGTTTCGATGCTAGTCCCTAAAGCAGTGTAGAGCACGTAACGCTTAGTTAAAATTCATGAAAGGGTTGTTTTCCGCACCTCACATGGCTAGTTTTTTAATCATAAAATAGTTGTGCACAATAGTCATACACCTTGCATCAAGCATGCCACATGGTATCTCTTGGAATGCATTGCAATTGATTAATAAACTTTGGCTAATGCTGAGAGGACAAGAAACCTAAGCTGTAGGTTTAGACAGGCACTTCCTTTGGGGAAAGTTTTGCGAGGCAAATCAAGATCTCCTGGAATGTTGAATTATGAAAGAGTGGAGTTTGTGCATTATGTTTTATATGTGTTAGCGACGCATTGAGGGACCAATCCTCGAGGTGTAGGAGAGTCGCAGTGGAGCCATAGCAATCAGCCGAGAGGTGCTTCCCTATATGTGTATTACGAAGCATTATGCCTATATGTTATGGGATCTCCCTCTGAGGAGAAGGGAAGATGAACATTGGACTACGTATTGGATACAAATGCAAAATCGTCATAAGCATTTAGTGCAAAGTGAGTTTTAGATGCTCCTGGCCCGCAAGGTGATGTGGTGGGGTTTTCTGTCGTATGCATGAGGGCTAGTGCCAGCCCATTTTAGGTCACATCATTGGTGCGTCTATCGGGAGCTACCTATAAGTGGCAGTCTCCGAATCTAGGTTGTAAAGGGACCTAAGTTTATAATTTCCATTAGGAGTATGCTAAGCTAACCATAAAATGGGATTTGTTCAAGGATGGAAAACCTTGGCTTTCCCTATACAAAACTTACTGATGGACTTAGTTAGTTATGTAGAGCTTGAATCCTCTACAGAGGATAATTTAGGTGATGAGAAGAGTAAACAGTTAGTGGTTACCCCATCCTCTAATGCGATGGCATGGGCCGAGGTTTGCCTTGGTGTGGTCTCTACCCAAGAGAAATCATGTATAACCATCCATCAACCTAGAGGGCATGGAATAAGTATGTTGGAAGCTATGGCGTCATGGCATCAACAAGTGATTATGCTAAAGCCATAGTGCCATGGGAAAAACTCGACACACAGTGGAGTGCAGTTATGGTAAAACATCCCATGTGGTGGGGCATCGTGCCAAAATTTTAAGGATCACAAGGATGTTAGAAGCCCTAAATGTAAAGGGAAAACCGTTGCTTAAAAGACACGACCCCCAGGTCCTAGGTGCTAAGGATAAGTTTACTTTTGATGAGGGGCAGAAGCTCCTAGATAAAGCCATCATGGAATTGCCTAGGAAGGGGCAAGATATGGAAGATCCTCTAAGAAAGGATCGGAATGACATGCTAAGAGCTATAGGTTTCCCTAGACCACTTTGTGAGTTGGTAGAAAGGGACATTAAGGATAATATTAACCTCCCTATACCAGTAAAGGTGGAAAGGGAAGAGGTTGGAGATCCTAAGATACTAGGGTTAGACCATGATTACAAGGATTTTAATGGCCCAGTCCTGATCCCGAAGGAAAGGACTAAATGCCCTCCTCCTTATAGGGATCTCCCACTATTTCATAGGCTGGTTAATGAGGATCCAATGGTGCATTACGAGAATACGGCCTAACTTGCCTTGCAAGTGGGTTCAATGATATTCATCAAATGCTCGTATTCTCAAGTACCCTAAAGGGAGAGGCTAGAAAATGGTACTGGAGCCTCCCAAGGGGGTCTATTAAATCCTTTGAGGAGTTGAGTGATTGATTTTTAGATGAATATGAGAAGAAGGTGCCTATGACCCAAGTGTTAGGGCAGCTGATACAGATTAGGCAAGAGTCCTATCCTTCTGTTAAAGAATATCCTAGAGCCTTTGATGATATTCTAAGGCTTTGGCCAAGAAGAGCTATTGCATTGCCAAGTGATGTGCTATGTGAGCTCTTTTTGAGTGGCTTAGAGATTAACATGCAAATCCAAGTGGGATTGCGGAATCCTAAGTCGTTAAGGGAAGCAAAGATGCATGCCATTGATTATGAGGGACATATTTAGAGATGTTGGGAAAACTTTTGGAGTTTTCCCCGCTCAGTACAAGTGCATCCTAGCTTCCAACCATTTCTACAAGGAGATAGCTCACTTGTTGATCACCTCAATACCAATAAAGTATCTTTCATCTCAAACTTCTTCTTTAAGAAGTCCTTAACTTCAGCAATCCCATTGTCACTGTCACCTGTAATAATAAAGTCATCCACATAGATGACTATGATGATCAACCCTGCATCTCCCTTTCTCACATAAAGTGAGTGATCAGCATCAGAAATACAAAATCCAATATTGACAAGATACTCTCCAATCTTGTAGACCATGATCTAGGTGCTTGCTTCAGCCCACAGAGTGCCTTCTTTAACCTACACACATATGTGGGATGCTCTAAATCCTCATAACCTACTGGCTACTCCATATATACTTCTTCTTGCAATTCACCATGCAAGAAGGCATTCTTAACATCCACTTGCTGCAACCTCCAACCTTTGGCTACTGCCAAGGCAATCACACATCTAACAGTTGCCATCCTAGCAACTAGACTGAATGTCTCGTCATAATCTATGCTATATGTTTGAGCATAGCCTTTTGCAACTAGCCTAGCTTTATACCTACTAACTGAACCATCTGCATTATGCTTGACTTTGTAAACCCACTTACAACCAATAGCTTTCTTACCCTTAGGTAAGGATACCAAATCCCAAGTCTTATTGGCTTCTAATGTAGCCATCTCCTCATCCATTGCTACATCTCAATGAGCATGACCAATAGCATCCTCAAAACAAGTGGGCTCAACATCCTCAACTAGTTTCACCATATAAGCATAATGTGAGCTGCATAACCTTCAAAACCAAAACTTTTAACAGGGTATATGACCCTGCTAGATCTGCGTACCACGGGATCACTCAATGGAGCCTTTACATTACTATGAGCTCTCTGTACACTTGGTGTCCTGATTGAAGGAATACCAAGCTCATCGTCCAAGATCTCCGAACCACTAAAATCTCCATCCAATCCCAAATGACTGGTAGATGCATCATTACCATCCAACACTTTCTTCTTTCCTTTGTCCTTCCCTGCAACACTTATAGATCCACTTGAAGATGTGGCTACTCCTTAATCTCCCAGACCAAGTGCTCACCATAGGTGTAGTATCAGATGATGTTTCTGGTCCACTAAGACTCTCTGATTCTTGTTTATCTTTCTGCACATAACTATCCTGATCATTATCATCATCCAAAACATCACCAGTAGAGGTGTATACCGACTTCCCATCTCATCAAAGATAACATCCCTGCTCACTTTGAACTCACCTGTGACAGGGTTATAACAGCTATACCCTTTTTGCTCTAAAGAGTATCCAATAAAAACACATTTTTCTTCCTTTTGATCAAGCTTCTTCAGTAGCTCATCTGGCACATGAACGTATGCAACACAGCCAAATATCTTCAAGTGCAATACATCAGGCTTCTTGCCAGTAAAGCATTCTTCAAGAGTCGTCCCATGAACTGCAGCTGTTGGTTTTCTGTTCATAATGTAAATAGTAGTATGGAAAGCCTCAGACCAAAAATGTTTGGGCATATTCTTTTTAGCCATTAATGCCCGTGCAACTTCTGCAATATGCCTATTTTTTCTTTCTACAACACCATTTTGCTGTGGGGTATACCTGCAAGTAAATTGCCTCTTTATCCCATGAGTCCTCAAGAAGCCACTGAACTCATTAGAGAGGTACTCTCCCTCTCCATATGATCTCAAGTACTTTACTTTTAAGCCTATTTCTGTTTCAATAGTTGCCTTTAAAGATTTGAAGTGCTCAAACACATCACTTTTTTCCTTCATGAAGTCTCGGGGGGTTCACTATATATATATTCTCTATATAACGTGCGTTCATGGCCTATTTATAAATATCCTAATCTGTGAATTTTTCTTCAATAAAATATAACCCTTTTCTATTCAATCTGTAAGTAAGCCCTTTATATGACACCCTTATGTATGTAAAAAATGTATAAAAATGGTGTTTTAAAAACCCCTTATTTTGAACTCACGTTATATATACATATATTCACGAGTGACCCCCCCAGCATGAAGTATACCCATAACTTCCTTGAACAGTCATCAATAAATGTGAGAAAGTATTTGCTACCACCAAGAGATACATTTTGTGTAGGCCCCCAAATATCTGTATGCACTACATCAAGTATTTTTCTACTCACTTCTCTATCATGCAAGAAAGGTTGTCTTGCCTGCTTACCAAACTAGCATGCTTCACAGAGTTTATGCAATTCTGTAACTCTAAAAGAAGGCAACCCTGTAACCAATCCTTTGGACTGCATTAATTTCAGTCTTTCTACATTTGCATGTCCAATATGTTTATGCCATATTTCAATATCTGCAACTACTCCTTTTCCTTTAGCATACATAGCAGCATCCATTGTAGGAATTCCAGCATCTAAAGTGAACATTCGGCCAACTCTACTTCCTTTTGTGACCAACCTGTACTTATCATTAAAGTCTTCTACAAAACAACTTTTTGCATTGAATCGGACCTGCAACCCCTGCTCTACCATTTGACCAACAGATACTAGATTCTTTGTAATTTATGGCACATGTAATACATCTATCAGACTCTTTGTCTGGCCATCATACAAGGACAATAGAATCTTTCCAATGTGTGAAATTGGGTGGCATGAATCATCACCCATCTGCACATAACCTGGGTTTTGTAAGTCATGCATCTCTCCAAACCATTCAACATGAATGGTCATATGATTAGATGCACCCGAATCAACATACCATACATCATCATGTGTCCCCTTTCTTGTAACTACATTCATCATATGTTGCATAACAAACAAACGCTCATTTTTGTCGTCATTTTGTCGTGAAGATGATGCATAGTTTCCTTGTTGCAATTTACCACTGTAAATATCATCCTTCTTTGCATAGCAATGGGTTGCAATATGGCCTGTTTTGCCACAATAATGGCAAACAATAGCAGAATTTCCAGAACCTCTATTTTGCCATCCACCTCTTCCTCTAGAGCTCCCCCTGCCTCTAAAGTTTTCTCTGCCTCTAGAAACCTGCATTTCACCAAACTGTTGATTGAGCCTATTTTGTTGGTTATCGCCAGCACGTCCCATACCACGGCCTCTCAAAGAGGATCTACCACGTCCCCTTCTTGAACTTGAGTAAAATGCTAGGACCTGTTCACCATTTCTTTCAGACGAATCACCCTGCATATTGATCTCTTCAGTAATCATGAGAGAGATCAGCTCATCAAAATCTGGAAATGGCTTCCGTACATATACTGAAGTAACAAATGATTTCCATGCCTTCTCATTGTAATTAAGGCCACTCAGAGTGGATGAAACCAAATCATTATCATCTGGCATTGTATCAATCGTTGCTAAAGTATCTGCAATGCTCCTCACCTTCAATACATACTCATTGACAGACATTTTTCCTTTCTTCAAGGCATTCAACTGTTGCTTGAGTTGAATCTTTCGTGCCTTTGTATTTACTGAAAACATGCTCTCAAAAATTGTCCAAGCTACATGTGAAGTTTCTGCATTCCTGATATGTCCCAGTATAGTATTATCAATGACTGCAGATTGCTAGCACATCACCTTTTTGTCTTTCGCATTTCACTCTTTCCATGCTTTTAACTCATCTGCAGTCGGAGGGATACCCAACTCTGGCTCCTTTTCTTCACCTGAGACAAACTCATAAAGGCCCTTTCCAATGAGGAAGTTCGTCACACGGAACTTCCATGAAGAGTAGTTGTTCTTGTCGAGTTTCTCAATAATGGGATTTCCACTATTCTTTGCCATTATCACAAATAAGGATACAACACAGCAAGCTAGTCTTCTACAATCTTTCACAACACATACATAGCACCACATCAAGCAATCTTTTTCACTGATTGCTCAATAGTACATGTAATCTGCAACCTATTTGTAGATACACCTTATGTTTGCTTCCTGCAAACACCTCAAAAATTACAGATTCGCAATCTGTAACCTGCGCACCCACTTTCGGTCAATATAGCCGAAATCATAGTGTACCCTGAGATTGTTGTCTGCAACCTTGCGGCTCTAAAACGGGGCCTGAAATGACCTCAGATGCCCAAAATAACTGCGGGAAAGCCTTAAAGGGCTAATCTATAGATATATAGTGACTGCTTGCATACCAAATCTCACAGCAATCTGAGATTTTTGCTCAACCCTGCTCCTAGTGCCTCTACAAGCACTATCCAAGAGAGAGAGTGAAAGAATGGGAGAGCTTCTTACCCGTTGCTTGCTTGCTTGAACCTTGCTTCTTCTCCTTCACTTTAGCCTTCGAAATCAGCCTCTCTCAGTGGCGTGGCTCTGATACCATGTCAAGAATCATGTGGTGGGGGGACTTGCTTGAGCTGCGGCGCCAAACACACACTGTATACATAAGAGAAAGCTCACTCAAGCACACAAGAAGAGAGATGGAGGCCAAAACGTTTTCTTGCTAGTTTCTTCTTCTTTTTCACACACTATATAATGTACACAAAGTATAGATAAGATACAACATAAAGGAAAGTGGGCTACTAAGTCAAACAGTGTATAACCAACTACACTAATCGACTGGCGCTATATCTTTGCCAGCTGTAGGTAGGTGTAAAAAACTAAATATAATAAGTGATAAGTCAGTGGCCATGTGAGTATCATAATGACCACCAACGTGCTAATTGTAGACATGCGGACCCATCTAGCCAGGCGGTCTATCATCAATATTCGCACATGTTGAGCTTGCCATCTCAATATCACATGGCTGGTTTTTTTATCATAAAATAGTTGTGCATAATAGTCATAAACCTTGCATCAAGCATGCCACATGGTATCTCCTGAAATGCATTGCAATTTATTGATAAACTTTAACCAACGGTGACAGGACAGGAAACCTAAGCTGTAGGTTTAGACAGGCGCTTCCTTTGGGAAAAGTTTTGCGAGGCAAATCAAGATCTCCTGGAATGCTGAATTATGAAAGAGTGGAGTTTGTGCATTATGTTTTATATGTGTTAGCGACGCATCGAGAGCCCAATCCGCAAGGTGTAGAAGAGTCGCAGTGGAGCCGTGGCAATCATCCCGAGAGTGCTTCCCTATGTTTATATTACGAGGCATTATCCCTATATGTTATGGGATGTCCCTTTGAGGAGAAGGGAATATGAATGTTGGACTACATATTGGATACAAATGCAAAATTGTCATAATAATTTAGTGCAAAGTGAGTTTTAGACGCTCTTGGCCCACGAGGCCGTGTGGTGGGGTTGTCTGTCGTATACATGAGGTCCGGCTAGTGCCATAGCCAGTGCCGGCCCATTTTAGGTCCCATCAGTTTGTGGCATTAGAAGATCCTATTCTAGATAATGGATGGAAATTATGGTGCCATGTGATTTGGATTGGGTACTTTTGTTGGACAAAAGGATACATAATTTTCCCTATATGGGCAAGAGACAAAGATTAACTGGAAGATAATTTAAGGAACTTGCTTGTCAAAAGAACTGCTTGCTCTAGTTTCATGTTTGTGCCATAAATTATGCAAACGAACCATGTTCCCTAAAAAGGCCTAATTAAGGAAGCTGATTTTGAATGTCACCCATAACGTGATAAAATCTAATTAGAAAACTAAAGCTATCAAGGAAAGTGGGTGGATAGAACCCCTGATAGGTCTATTCTACGGTAGGGTGGTCCCAAAGATCTGGGAGGCTTCTCACAAGATTCAACCTCTAAGTAATGTTAAGTTAGAACCTGATTCATGCTGTTTTAGGGGACCAAAATTAGACTAGGCCCTACGCTAGGGTGGTCCTAGGGATATGGGAGGCTTCTCACAAGGTTTTACCGTCGTTTGACCTCTAGGTAATGTTAAGTTAGAACCCGATTCATGCCTTTTTAGGGGACCGGAATGGGACTATGCCCTACAAGCAGAGAGGTTGAGCAGTGCATCCCTCTCGTTTCCCATTCTCTTTGAACCAAGTGCGGTATGGATCTGCTTCAGATTGGGTATCTCTGTGTAAAGTAGGATGTCTGAAACCCAATGCTAGAATGCTATTAAGAGATCTTGACCCTAGAAACCCAGATTTTAGGTCGATCCTAGTGGATTTGGCCACAAACATTCCGTTGTGAGGCAGGACTTAAGAAACCCGAGGCGACAAACCACGGAACATTCCATGGGAGTGCTAGGCGGCAACACTTAGTTTCGTTTCTTAATGGACCGCTAAAACATGCTTGGGTAGGCACGTTACATTTTGTGAAGCACTATGATGAGTGCCAATAGACCAAAGTCCCTATTTGTAAGGACAAAGTGGACTTGAGCTTAGTAATCAGGTGTGCCAACCATTTGAGAAATGGAGAATGGACTTCATTGGTCCTATCAATCTTGCGACACAATACTCACAAGCCAAGTACATCTTGTTGCCACAAGTGAGCAAAAGCTTGAACAACTTGCAAAAAAGATGCTAGGACCACATCCAAGTTCCTTTGGGAGCAAGTAATCTCATGGTTTGGTTGTCCCATTGAGTTGGTCAGTGAGACCAAGGCACACACTTCATTAATGAAGTGATTGCTCACTTATTATCCACCTTCTTAATAATCCACAAGAAGTCCTCATCATATTATCCTCATGCCAACAGTCAAGGGAAAATCTATGAACAAGATGTTGGTGAATGTCCTAACAAAGGTAGTCTCTACTTCATGTAATGACTAGGACAATAAGGTCATGGTAGTTTTATGAGCATATAGGACGGCCTACAAAACTACCATAGGATAGACCCCATTCAAATTGATCTACAAAAATTGAAGTGATTCTACCAGTAGAGTTCTTTGTTCTAAGCTTGAGACTAGCAGTCAAGGAGAGATGGGAAGGCAAGGAAGCATGGACAAATTGGTTGGTAGAGCTAGAATGCCTAGCTCTCGTCTCATTGCAGCCCATACCCTAATCTACGAGAAGGTGTGACACAAGAGTTTCTTTCACAAACACGTCAAATAAAGAGACTTGAATCAAGAAAACCTAGTTTCAAGGGACACAAGCAGATGATAAAATTCAAGGGATTGGGACCTTTCAAGGTTTGCAATATCAGTAGAATGGGCAATGTGGAACTCAAATTCCTAAAGGGGGAGAGCATAGGCTTTCTCAATGGAAGTTGCTTAAAAAGTATTACCCTCCTTTACATCCATTTCACGAGAATCTCTAATGATAGAACGACCAATGAATGTGAGATTTGCAACCATCAGTGAGCTAGAGGAGGAGAATGAGGAAGTAGCAGCATGAGCCTACCTGTGAATAATCATGACTACTCAAAAGGCATACACCTTTGACGTACTAATTGATGAGAGATCTAACTCAAATATCTTAATGTATGATCACCAGATTGCCATGGGTCAGCTCCAATTTCAAGGAACCTACATGAAACTTAGCACGTTTGGGGGACAGTCCACTTCAGAGTGCTGTTCACTGCCTAAAAACAGTGATCGCGCGTCGTGTGATTTCGTCAATCTCTCTTTTTACATAAAATCCTCTCAAATTGGTTGAAAGCTACATGCTTTCTTTTACATGTCATCCTAATCTAGAAGTTGTCTATAGTTTTATGGATTTTTACAAGAGATAATATCTAGAATATCAAAAATTGACTAAAAACTTGTCCAAAAAAATCTAATATTTTGAACCATGGACACTAACAGTAATGCCTAAAGTGGCATTGGCTCTCTAAATCTAAAAGGAAGCCACACTCTAGATTTTTTTACACGTTTTACATCCTTTGGCATGTGCCAAAGTCTTACGGATTTGCAGTGTCAGAAGAAGTATCTTCTGCCATGTCAATGCCTTCATCTTCTGCCTCTTCTACTTCCTCTATGTCTTCATGCTCTTGAATTATATTCAAGTCTTCTAGCTCATATGTTAAAATTTCTCTTCGTTTGAAGAGCTTGATTATTTTTCCGACGATGGGTATCTTCATGTTTGTTTCATCCAATTCAACGACCACATATGGGCCAAACCAATGCTTTACCATCTTCCTAGAAGCATTGTATTGATTGTCTAGGCTACTATCATAGACAAGCACCCTGTCATTTTCTTGAATTGCTCTTGGCCAAAGTTGATGACGTTTATCAAATCTTCTTTTGTTCTTTACTCTTGTTGTCTTTAGCTTCTCAATAGAGCTGCTTGAACATCTTCAGGCCTTCTTTCTAACTGCCATATGTGCAAAGTCAGCAACTCTTCTCTACTGATGTCTTCCTTCCAAGGTAGAAGACTCCATGTGAGAATATATTCTTCAATTGGCATAATTGGTTGTTTTCCATGCATAAGTTCATCTAGCATATAGCCAGTCACTATACTGTGAGTAGTCCGGCCAGCCCATAATGCAAAAGGTAGCATTTTAGGCAATTCTTTGATCTTTCCTCTACAAGACTTTGCTAGATCTTTGAGAATAGGCTAGTGCCCTCTCTCAAATTTCCCATTGCCTTCAGGGTTATAGGCTTATGTTAAAGCGAACTTAATACTCAATTGAGCAAAGAAGTTGCGTGCATCATCAGCATCCAACTCTCCTCTATCTGCAATTACTTTACCCACACAACCATATCTACAAAACACTTCTTCAAGCAAAAAAAGACAAATAGCTTGAGTGGATTTGGTTGCTAAGGCTTTGCCCTCCACTTCATTGGTTAGATCCTCTCTTGCAAGCACTAAATATCGCATATTCCATATTTCTTTAGGCATGGTTACAAGATCAATAACCCATCTATAATATATAGACAAGGGATAAGTCCGTTGTAACCCGTCTCACAGCTTGACCATAGAATATATCCGACAAATATAACATGTCTCAACAAAATGTGTTATGTCCCGATACATGTTTTGCCACCAATATTTTTCTTTAACCTTAATAAAGGTTCCCCGTATGTCTCTATGTCCTGCCCACAAGCTTTCATGAAATTCCTTCATTATCTGTTGTTGCAACCTTTTGTTACCTATAACTCGGACAGGTGCTCCTTTCTTCTTCTTTGCATGCTTCCATAGATGTCCTTCTTTAAGAAGATAACCATAAGCTTTCCTCTTGATATGCTTGAACTCCTCATCATTCAAAGTCTCCTTCTTCTTCATTGTGCTCAAATATTGGCTTATCTTTAGCCAATCTTCTTCATACTATTCTTCAAGGAAATGAACTAGAACTTGAGCAATGCAATGAGCATGCTGGTTTCTAGTTGAACACCCATTGTTTTCAGCTTTAGACCAGTATATGCTATAACTAAAAAATGTATTTTCAGCAGACAGCCATGGAATGAAATTCAGCAAGTATAGATTCTTCAGCTTCATCTCTTCTTCATTGTCATATCTTGCATGTGATAGCATGTCAGCAACAACTGGATTCGCCTTTCTTGCAATATGCTTTAATTCGGGGTTGAGAGATTTAATATATGCAATCCATCTTAGCATAGCAATATTGTTGGGTGTAGAGAAGTTGGCAATCATGCCCAAGAGTGGAAGAAAATCAAATTCTACCACTATGGAAGCACCTATAAAGTATTCATGATCACACTTTAATGTTGTTACAACTCCCCACAATTCCCTTTTTACTTGTGCATACCTTCTTTGACGTTCATTGAGAACTTTTGCTCCAAAACGAATTGCATACATGTTATCTTCAAGATATCTTGGCCAACAGCCCATCCTATCCTAATTGGACTTGTATCCACAGTAAGAATGATGCATTGACCATTTGAATAATCAGACCTTTTGAGAGTGGGGACTGAAATTAAAAACTTCTTTAATTTACGCATAGTGAGAGTATGCTCATTACCCCAAGAGAATCTTTGGCATTTTCTAAATAATTGATAAAGATTTTTGGCTACATAAGCAAAATGTGGTATCCATATGAGATAGAATACACATGCACCAAGAAATCTTCTTACTTCTAAAGCATTTGTGCATTCTTCTTGCATTCTGCTGATGGCATCTATCTTGATTGGTGAAGGTTTGCATCCATAGGGGCCACATAGATGACTGGCCACAATTGACTTAGCTCCAAAAAGGGTAAGATGTACCTCTTCTAGCCTTGTCAAAATCCTGTCACAATCATGAATATGGTTAACTACAAATGTCCTGCAACCATCTTCGTCAAGCTCCTCATTCTTTTAATTGACTTCACATCCCTTGATAGGTACATCATTAAGAAATGGAAGAGTAAGTTGTGGAATAAAGCCCCTTAAGACTTTGTGCATGGCATTCATCATATGGGCTACAAAGTTTGTTGCACCTTGTGGTAGAGTGCACATGCGGACCAATCCAAGAGGTGTCTTCATTGTGGTAATGTCTCGGCATTCTAATGGAAGCTAAAATTGGTCATATCCTGAATATAGGTCACCCATAGAATAAATTTCTCTACCTGCAAAAGCTTCAGCAAACTCATCAACAATTGGACCCAAACCAACATTTTAGATTGTGACACAATTGACAGGCTGTACATCTTGAATGAATGGTAAAGATCCATTTTTCTTAAGCACAGTAAACCATCGGTTTGAGTAAGGTGCTGAAGAAGGTTCCAAAACCTTCATTCTGATCTTTTCATTTATAAGTTCCAGTAATTTGGGAAAATGCACCCTTAGAACAAGAATAGGTTTTAGGTTCCAAGGTACATGTGGAATTGTAAAAACAATATTTGAATCCACACAGCCTATTTCACTTGGCTGAAATGCAAAAGATTTTCCATGTTTCATTAGCATTTGCATAAAAGAGTTTTTTTCAACCGGCGAAAGGAAATAATTTTCACCTATTTTAAGCTCTTTTATACTTTCAAATGTGAACTTGTGACCAATGTTGGAAGGATCGCAAAGACTTAGCTGATTTGCTACCCTATCAGTCAACCCTTCACTTTCGGGAGGTAGTGGTTTGACTTTCTTATCCACCATCTTGTATTTTGTCTCCACTTGCACTTCAACCTTGTTAAGTAAACCAATATCTTCCTACTCAACAAATTCTTAAATTGTTTGATAAAAATCCAATGTACATACTTCTATGGGCTGATTTTCAACCTGATTTTCTATATGAGCAGTTACATATATTTCAGCCAATGTGTTAGTAGTAATCAGTCCAAAAAAAATGCCCAAAATATCTTCATTTTTAGCCATCATATCATAAGTTTTTAGCTCCCTTTTTACATGACATAAGTATTTTCTTTCAGCTTTAGTCATGGCTAGAAGAGACGTATAACAACCCATACTATTGGTTGTACATGCATACAGATTTGCTAGAGACAGTTTTTGCAGCATAAGGAGGTTCAATATTTTTACATGACGCACTACCATAGGCTCCTTTTATAGCAGTGCAGCCCGAAAACCCTTGAATTCTCAGGCATTAAAAGGCACAGAATAATCACGCAGTTGATTTCTATTTTAATGATAATTAACACATACAGTAAGAAATTGGATAGCTCGTTCATTATCCTTGCTTCAGATGTAAGCATAGAAAGAACCATCATCGAGAGCTTTTGTTTCCAAGTAGGCTTCAGAAATGTAAGATTGCCCAAGAATGATAGGTTAACTACAAGAGTCTTCAACAAAAAAGTGAAAATTGTCTTTTATGTCTCCAATAGTTACCTGCACATTAGGACATGCAATATATAAATCTCCAAAAGAGTTATTTGTAGCTCTCATTCGCCATCCTGGATCAACATCTATGGGCCATCCACCACTTTCATAGAGACTCCTTGCCATGATGTTTTTCTCCGATCCATGGTCTAAGAGTGCAATACATGTTGTTTCTTTTTCTCCAATTTTGATGACCGTGTCCATTGTTGCTCTTGCCCAAGGTGCACGGGAGTAGTGACTGCTGCTTGGAATGAATCGAGCCTCTTCCTCCTCATACATGTGCTATAGATAGCCTTCTTTTTGAGAGATGGGCTGCCCAACTGGTTTGGACTAGCCGACCATTACATTTTCAGCTTTCACTTCTTTAATTTTTGCATTCATGCTTTCTTTATCTTCAGCTTCAATTGCTGCAATTAATTCTTTAACTGCTTCAAGATGAATTCCTTGTGAAGTCAGCTTCTCTTCATCCTCCACAAAAACTCAAAGAACTTGCAAAAAAGCATGCAATGTTTCTTCAGCTTCATTACCAACAAATCATGGAATTCGTGTTTGGAAATTCCAAGAATTTCACCTAAGGTGATTTCAATTTTGCTTCCTAGAATTCATTTTTCTAGGACTCGTTTGAGATCAGTTGCAGATTCTATATCAGACTACAATTTGTAGCCTGGCTGCTTGCCTTTTTTCTTTCCTTTGGTCTTCTTTGTTTGTGGCGTATCTTCCATCTCTTGATCTGGGGTTATATTTTCATCAAGCTTTGGTTGTTCAAGTGTTCTTCTAGTTACCCATTTTGGAGGGCCAGAAGAGGAAGGCCCTGGTTCATATTCTCTTCTTCTCTTTTCTTCAATCAAGACTTCTTTATGATTGACATCAACCAAATGTGCAAAGGTGGAAAAAGAATCTACCGGTTCTTTCCAACTAGTTATTCCTCGAATGCACTGACTAGCGTTAGCCAAATCTTCTTTGGCTGCTTTACCACGTTCCATTTGATCTAGTGCGTACATCCATACTTTAGATTGCACATTAGCTTTATATGCTTTCAAACTTGATTTAGTTGGCTCAGTTTGCAGCCCATAGGTAGCTGCATCAATTGCTGCGTAAGCATTCATTACAGCTAAATCTTCTAATCCTTTTTTCATTCCACCATTGCCAAAATTTGGCTCCAATGGAAGACCAGTTTCAGCTGCATGAATTTTTATGTCTTTCCAAAATACGAGCTTCTGCGCTTCAACCTCATGGAAGGCAGAACACTACCTCTTGTCATGTCGTTGGCTGTCACACCAAATAATACGCCTCTTAAAGCCTTCTCTCATGGGTCTTTGAGTTAATGATCGTCCTCGTTCTTCAACTTTGACATCCAGCTTCTCCACCTTGGAACTAATTTCTATAAGATTCAGATGAAGGTCACGCATGCTTTTAATGAGTTCATCCATTACATCATTTTTAGAAGGAATAGAAGAAGAAAGAGTTGGTTGATTAGTCAAAGGAATAGGGGATTTTGAAGGTGGAACAAGCTCCATCAATGGAGTTGTTGAAGTTGAAGTAGAGCCCAATCTTAGTCACATCCGCTCTCTTCGAGCAATCATGTTAACTACATTAGTAATATCTCTCCATGCACTCTCGATTCCTGATTCGGAGGTAGCATCTTCTAGCTGATCAACAAGCTTTTCTTGCAAAATGGAATATGTAGCCTTAAGGAATAATTCAATCTTCTGATCTTCCATACTTTGTTTGTCTTCAACATCAAGTTGTCCAAATTTACTTTCAAACTCATGGTATAGAGCTATTCAACTTTCAACTCATTCAGTGAAACTTTTCTTCGTCATAAGGCTAGAGTCTTCTAAGAAGAAATCTTCATGTAGGGCTTTTTTGAATGCAGCCCAATCTGCATCTTGTTGAAAAAGACCATGGATTCTCTCTTGAAGCCCATGCTTGGCTAGTCTAGCAAAATAGCAACTCCATGCATGTTGTGGTACACCAAAGAATAGCATTTTTTCAATATACAAGCGAATAAAAACAGAGACATTTTGACCATTAAATTGTTTTAATTCCTGCCCAACTTTCTCTAGGGCCTTGACATCTGTGGAATCAATCTTCTCTTTGTCTTGTCTTTGTTGTTGTTGTTGTAACATTTGGATTTTTTGTTACTGAGTCTACTGCAATATGCACACCAATTGTTATAGAGTATCTCCTGAATAATCCCCCATCTTGGAGTTCTTTTACACTGACCTTCACATCAGGTTCACCAATGTCACAGTGGGTAGGGTTGAAGGTCACAACAGGGGTTTGGAAAGAGAAGAATGTATGGGGGTTCAAGAGCTTTTACTTCGAAGATTGTAGAGATAAGAGAAGGGTTGAAGGTTTCAAGCCAAGTTCTTGAAGATAAGAAACAGCAGGGTGAAGGTAGATTTAGGGAGAGGAGTAGACGGAAGAGAAGGGGTTCGAAGAGATTGAAGATGTAGAAGAATAGTCCCAAAAAGAATTAGAAAATATAGAAGAATACTAACAGAGATGAAGCCTGCCAGTTTCTTTCAACATTATGAGAAAATATAACTCTAATAGACAAAAACGTGTACAAAATATAACTCTAATAGACAAAAATGTGTACAAAATAATACCTTCCTCTATGCTGCTCAGATCGCCAATCTGATGCCTCCATTAGCTCTCAAAGGGGGGTTAAATACTTGTGCAATTTCATCAATCTCTCTTTTTACATAAAATCCTCTCAAATTAGTTGAAAGCTACATGCTTTCTCTTACATGTCATCCTAATCTAGAAGTTGTCTATAGTTTTATGGATTTTTACAAGAGATAATATCTAGAATATCAAAAATTGACTAAAAACTTGTCCAAAAAAATCTAATATTTTGAACCATGGACACTAACACTAATGCCTAAAGTGGCATTGGCTCTCTAAATCTAAAAGGAAGCCACACTCTAGATTTTTTTACACGGTGTGCGCGTAGCAGCATGACACCGTGCAAGGTCCACTGCACTTGTTTCAAGTATCCTTTCCTACTTTGAAGGGAACTTGGAGTAGGATTAGGGAAGGCCATTGTGCGTGGACTAGAGAATCGAAGCACTTGGACAAAGCATGGTGACTTGACAAGTTGCATCAAATTTTTACGCCTACGATGAAAGGGTCATCTCCCCTATAATCAATACCATTGGACATGTGCAAGGATGATCCTTCCACATTCATATTTCAAACATATTATTGATTTTAAGTCAACTAGTACATAAGTATATTGTAAGTGTAGAGTTTTCCTCTCAACTTACATATTGAATTATTGATAAATGTGTGTCAACTCACATATCTCACTAGTAAGTTTAGGCCATATTTCATAGAGAAATGAAACTTATATGATTGCAAATGTTATGGCATTTTCTCATTATAAGTTTCCCTCGAGTTAAGAATTTCAACTAGAGACTAATTAGGGCCAAACGTATCTTTAAATGTGTTGAATAATTAGCAATGATAAGATGATTGAATAGAAAAACAAGATAATGCCAATATGTGTAGTTAAATATGTGTAGTTAAATATAGCCAATATGCCTCTCTTTCTCTAACTTTCAACATCTTTCATATAACTTCTAGAAATCACTATAAGTTCTACATGCTTCAAACTTTGAAACTTAAAAACTTGTGCCTTAATCTAAGGGACATTTAAACCTATTGTTTTGCTAAGGCTCATTATGTACATCCATCTCCTAGATTCATTCTTCTATACCTCAACTGTAAGCTAACCTCATTTTTTTTACACTTTAGTTCTATAGCTTCTTCTAGGTGAGTTCTAGATAACCATCTAGCTTTATAACCATATACATCTTGCAAGATGAAAAAAAGAAAGTATGGCATCCAAGAACCTACAAGCTCCATGATGGTGACAGGAAAATGAGAGACAATGTAAGTACTATATGCAACCAATGTCATTAGATGAGGAGTACTAATAATGATGATGACCTTGACTAGACACTAGGCTCAACAAAAATTCAACCACTCCAAAAAACTCATTTTTAAAAATTGGATAAAAATAACATATATCTTTCTAATAAATTTACATTTATGCATGTTTATAAACACTACTAATATGAAAGGATTTTGTTAAAAATTTCAAATAATCTTTTAAAACTTTTCTTTCTAGGCAAGCAAGTCTCTTGATATCACAAAGTTTATATAGCATGATTTTTATTTAAAAAACTTAGTAATCAAGGATATGATATATGATAAGTATCTTGAGACTTGAAACTTTTACTTGGTAAAACATCAATGCTTAATTGACAAGAAATAAGCTCTTATAGATCTTTGGCAAATTGTGCAATCATGAACCAATTCACATCTTTGATCAATAAGAACTTCCATTAACATGCTATTGTTTCATGAATATATCTTCAACTTGCTTTTGCATAAATAAACTCTTAGATTATCAAAGAAAAAGTAATACCTACATAGTATCAAGCATAATAATCTTATATGACAAAATATGAAAACTAAACTTCTCAAATCCTCGCATGAGCTAATAAATCTACGAGTACTATGTAGTATGTACACAATTAAAGAGATATTTAGAATTCAAATATCTGGAAACTATTTAGATGGAGAGATTAACTATGCTAGTGTGACATAATATATTTTGGTGAGTACCTCACTACAACATACAAAGCATCATAGAAGATAGAGACAATTCACCTTAAGGAAAATCAAAATTATATTCATTTACAAAACCTATAGTGATCTAGTACATCAATAGATTATCTTATACATCTAGAGCTTGTTCATCTTAATGTATTTCTCTTTCTCTTTGGTCGTTTTTCTATCATCACTATTATTCATATTTTTATGTCATCACTATTATTATCATCTTGATCTTTTCTTCATTATCTTTTATTACATGAATAATTTCAATATCAACAAGCTCTACAAGTTCTTCTAATTGTTTAGATAGAGGAGGCATATACTCATTAGATATAAGCATGACCTTGTTAGTGTCCACTATGACCTTTATACCTATATCTTGATCCTTATCTAGCAATTCAAGAACACCTTGAAGTCGGATTTTAATAAATCCTTCTCCACAACAATACAATGTCTCATTTTTGAATAGCACATGCAATTTTTTACCTATTGATAATGAAAAATTAAATATATTATTTATTCACAATGAGTGATACACACAGACACACACTCACACATTTGTTATATTTTTAAAATAATTTTTGTTACTAGAATTACTACATACATATATGTCCCTAAAAATACATTGAGCACCCAATCACCTAGTGCTAAAAATAAGTCAAAATATCTATTGATCAATATCCCAGGGAGGTCAATCAAAAAAATATGTATGTATCACATGGGTTCAACATAAGGGATTTTAAAATACCATCTTTACACATTTTTACATACAGAGGGTCCCATATAAAGAGGTTACTTATAGATTGAATAGCAAAATGGTTGTGTTTTACTAATAAAAAGTTCATAGATAAGGATATTTATATTTGGCCTTGAACACACGTGATATAGATGGTATACATATAGTGAATTCCTTGGGATCAATATTTATGGATTTTTATATGAGTTGACCATATACTTGTTGCTATCTAGGTGCTTTAGTTTTTTTGTGATAGTTGGATAGTCAAAGATATTCTATGTATTTCTTTCAATTGTGTATGCTTGGATTTTTTTCTCTCTATTTCATCATAGTATCCTACAGTTATCATTTCAAAGCAACTCTTAAATCAGAACTAAGGTGTGGTGTCTATATTGGTCTTCTACTTGCATAAGAATATATATAGCCTTGGAATGTAAAAAACATCAACACATACAAAACTATCAATTATTTTGGATAGAGAGCAAAGTCATTATACCAAATGAAAGATCTATTCCATATAATTCATTTTTGAAGACAAGCCCCATGCTACTAGCTTCATGTATACTATAGAAGATAACAAATCCAAACGGTCAAGAATATATTTTTTTTCTTGAAGCTTTTTATGATTTGTGAGACGCCTTTGAATATGAAAGCCTTATAATCCCTAGTAGATATTGAATCCAAATGGTATACTTGCAATTGCTAGGGTAAAGTAATGTGGATCTATTAATTTATCTAAGTCATTCACATTGTTGGACAAATGGTGAAAAGAAAATCCTCACTCATAAGACATGATAGAAAGGAGTGTCATAAGGATGTGTGATGCTATCTACGCATAATACTTTAACAATGTTTTCAACACATAAACATTGAATGATAATCCATTACATAGTAGCCTTAAACAATGCAAATAGTAGAGCAATAACATTCACAAATCATAACAAAAGCTATTGATTTTGATTTTGATCCATGACAAAAAAAAGAGAAATAGAAGACTAATGGACAACAAGATGTCTAGAAACCTACACATTTGTAGAAGTTCTTGCAAACAAAAGAAGTGTGCAATGTGCAATTTTAAATCCTTTGTACCCTTCCACTGAAGTTCCACTTCGCACAATCTCACACATTTAAAGAAGTGAGTAATGACTTTGTATCATCAACATCCTCAAATGACCACGTCCACCTAGCATCCTCCTGAGACCATGTGCTGCCCATAAGTTGCTCATTGCAAATAGCATCACGACTTATGATTACCTTCTTGGAAGATGGATCATAAAACTTGTATCCCTTAGAAAAACACGAATGTCTAATGAAAATAACTTTCAAACCAGGAGGATCAAGTTTTTTGCGAGTCTCTTTGGATACATGAATATTAGCAATACATCCAAAATTTCAAAAATATGAAATAAAAAAAGTTTTACCTATCCAAGTGGTAATCATTATTTTACCAGAAGGAGCTGTTTTAGGAAGATGATTTTGCACAAATACTGTTGATAAGACTGCTTCAGCCCAATAACATCGAGATCGGCTAGAATGAATGAGCATACATCGCATGGCATGGAGAATAGTATCGTTTTTAAGTTCAACAATATCATTCCGTTAAGGAAAGTAGGGAACCATATATTTATGGTGAATACCTTGATTATTACAATAATCATCAAAATTAAAATATATTTTCCACCCTCAAAGAGATCAAAAGGGGGATTGGTAGTAACTATCATTAAACGGGCCCCTTTACCCTAGACTTGGGTGGCTGGGGAGAAATGCTATGCATGAGAATGCTTTGTTGGTGGCCCCAACTCTCTCTCCACGATAACTCACCCACTCTTCCTCTCTCTCTCTCTCTCTCTCTCTCTCTCTAAAGTCATTAAATTTACAAATAGTAATTTACTCTCCCTCTTTACCCCCCACATTTGCTCTCTCTCTCTCTCTCTCTCTTTGTCTCTCTGTCTCTCTGTCTCTCTCTCCATCCTTGTCTCATGCAACACGTTTCCTGTCTCCTCACGCAACAGGATTTATGATGGTGTCGTGGAGGCTTCTGCTAAGCACAAACGACACAAGAGTCTCTTGTTTTGTGCATCTGGTGTCATAGTGACGTAGTAGCATCTGCATCTGATTAAAAAGTGGAGCATACCTAAATAAAATGGCACATCCCCTAGTTAAAATGGCGCGTCCTCTGACTTAAACAGCGCGTCTCCTAACTAACGACACACCTTTGATTTAGTACGTGTGCTGGTCCCATGCTGGAAAAATGAGCATCTCCTGCAGGAATCATGGTGCATCTCCTAACTAACAGGTCATCTACTAATGCATCTGCCCTTTCTCTTGCTACTCGTGGATGATGGCTATTGTTTGTGGATGATGGCTCATTGCTCTTGCTGTTGGTGGATGACTACTCATGGATGATGGCTCCCTACTCCAACTATTTTTGGATTCCTTGCTCCTGATGTTTGTGGATGATGGCTCCCTACTCGCCAAGTTGCTCATGGACCTACAGACAACCTGTTGGTAACCTTTGTGTGGACCAATTTTTTTCTCACTCACTCTCTCTTGTTGGTTTTGTACACGTAGGTGTGTGGGTGGGTGGGGGTATAAAGGTTTGAACCGTTCATACTCTTACTTTAGAGATCTTATTTCACTGGCCAAGGTGATTGCAGTGCTCTTACATGCAAAAGACTATTTTTTTAAGACATGCTTTGAAATCGAAGCACAGCTTGTAACTGAGAATGAGTGAAAAAGACATAGAGGTAGATAGATTTAGATATAAATGTAATAGTTTTTCTTCTTATTCACCTTCTTTTTCATTCAATGTTCATGGCTAGTTCTCCCTTTTTCACTTATGTAGTACTTCTACTTCGACACAATGTATAGATCGTAGCTCTTGTTCACATGGGATTCTTCCTAGTAGGTGGTGAATTTTTGGAAAGTTATCCTATCACATATGTTAATTTTTGAGACAATTGCAATATATGTGTCCTCTATATGCTAAGAAGTGTATTTATATCATAGGGAGTACACAAATTGAAGGAGGATAAAAAAATGTACATAGGGAAACCCTTCTACATTAATACTTGTTGAGTATGCATCTAGTTTCTTTATGAGAGCTTGAATATACATGATAAGACTAGTTTCTTAGAATGATGATTGACTAGTCCAAAAAATTGTTGGACTACTTGTTTACACTCTCTATGTATAGAAGTAGGACAATAAATAATTTTTCATTCTTGCTCTAAATGTTTGCTATTTTGGGGGGTTGCAGGACAAGTGGCATGAGGGTGGGTTTGCTGCAATTGAACCTGAGGTGAGAATGTAGGTAATCAAAGTCACTTGTACCATACCATTCACCTACACTTTAGACTTCATGTGATCACACCACACACTCCCTTGCACTAGCTAGCTACGATGCTTTTGACCATGCCATGAAATTGTGGGCTAGTGCCTTGAAGGGTTGGTTAGCACCTTGTGAGTTGGTGTTAAGAAAATGTGACCGCTATGTATTTTGATTTGGCAATGTAAGTGGGTAACAAACAACGTAAGTGCTTGTGTGTTTGTAGTAGAATGAAATGTGTTTGTAGTAGCACTAAGTGGGCCATGTGTTCATTCTAAAGCAATGTATAATAGACCTCTTTTTACCGTATAGGGTTGGTCACTTGATAGAGAATGATTGTCACTAGCATTGCAAAGTGAGTAGCAAGGTTACATGCGATTGTGGGTTATTTCCTTGTAGGGTTTCTTAGCACCTTGTGAGATAATAACAAGAAATGTGGTGGCAATATGTTTAGGATGGGCAATGTAAGTGGATAATAAACAATGTAAATGATCGTGTGTTTGTAGTGGCCTATGTGTTTGTAGTAGCATTAAGTGTTCCATGTATTCATTCCAAAGCAATGTACATTGTATTTCTTTTTAGCTTGTAAAGTTGGTGGCTTGGTAGAAAATTATTGTTAGTGGCAGCATTGGCAGAAAATTATTGGTAGAAAACAATTGTGAGTTGGTAACACATGACATTTTATGTTAAGCACTCTTGGTTTGGGAAAAATCATGGAAGACCATGTGAGACAAAACAAGAGCATTAAAATATTACATAATGCATTGAAGCCCATGTGAAACAAAGCAAGAACATTTTAAAAGCATTACATTGGCAAGCATTTCAGCAACAAGCATTACATTGGCGAGCTCAATCTAGCAATTGAATAAAAATGCAAATGTATGTGGTTTTCTCTTACGTGTGACCTAAACAATCTGAGGCTTTCGCTTTCCTCTTTGAGTCACTATCCTAGCTTGGCACAGAAAGACACAAAGCTTTCCCTATGCCTACACTATGCATGGTGTTTGGTTCCCATGCCCTTGTGGCTTGGCACCAAAGGGGCACCATGATTAGTGTAGTCATTCACCTAACCTAAAAATTTTGAGGCTTGGATTTTTTGCTTTGTGTCAGTGTTCGAGGCCTCTCTTAGCACACAAAGATACAAGGTTTTTCTTATTCCTAGGCACTGCACTGAAAGGTGAGAAGGATCGAAGCTTACACTCGAGAGCTATGGCGGGAGAGCAAGAGCAAGAGAGAGAGAGACAAGAAATAGGAACTCCAATAGTTACAATGTGTGACCGGGCCTTCCTTTATTCAAACTCTCACTAAAAGAATAAAGAATAAAGTGACAGTGAACGGGCGCCCGCCACTTGCAGTGTGCAGTGGCAGTGACTGTCAGTGTAGTAATACATGGGTGGCTAGGCAGAGGCGCCTTTACCCCCAACAACCTCCCACTTAAAGGTGAATCTGCCCCAGTGAGGAGTGAAAAGAAAAAGAAAAAAGACAGTACAACATGTACACATGTACAATAGGATGACGAAAGACGTCATCTCATCCCATGCCCATCAACCTCCTGAGGAAGGCAAAGCACTCTGTAGAGAGGCTTTTTGTGAGCAAATCTGCAGAATTCTAGTTAGTCGAGATCTTGACAAGATCAACAGACTTGTCCTCAATGACCCCACATATGAAGTGATACCTCACCTCAATGTGTTTCGTCTTTGCATGGAAGATTGGATTCTTGGCTAACTTAATAGCACTCATAGAATCCGAATGCAGTGTAGGGATAGCATCAATACCAAGGTCAGTAACTAAATGACCCAACCAAATGGCCTCCTTGCAAGCCTCAGTGGCTGCAACATACTCGGCCTCTGTAGTAGAAAGGGCCGTGCATTTCTGCACCCTGGACATCCAAGAAACAATACCTCTAGCATAGGTGAATACATAGCCGGAAGTGGACTTCCTACTATCTGCATGTCCTGCATAATCAGAGTCAGTGTACCCCACGACTCTTGTATCCTGGCTGCCATAGCATATGCACATATCTGCAGTGCCCTTCAGGTACGTCATGATACCCTTCACGACATCCCAATGCTTCTTGCCAAGTGTAGCCATATAGCGTGCCACAACACCAACTGCAAAGGCAATATCTGGACGAGTGGCTATCATGGCATACATAAGATTGCCCACTGTGGATGAATAGGGAATCTTGGCCATCTCGGCCTTCTACTCTTTTGTCTGCGGACAATCAGCTTGTGATACCTTCACATAAGAAGGAAATGGACATCCAATAGGCTTTACGTCCTGCATGCGGAAGTGCTCAAGGACTTTATGAATGTACTCCCTCTATGACAAGTAGAGGAGTCCCTGATGCCTGTCGCGTATAATGCGCATACCAAGTATGTGAGTGGCTTGTCCCAAATCTTTCATCTCAAAGCTCTTCTTGAGCTGAGCCTTAAGAGCATCTAGCTCATCATAGCTTTCCCTGCTATCAACATATCATCTACATAGAGTACCAAAATCAATAAAAAACCATCACAGGCTTCTTCTTGTAAAGACACGGATCCATAGCACTCCAGCTGTAGCCTTGTGACTGCCTAAAGGCATCAAACTTATGATACCACTCCCTAGGTGCCTGTTTCAAGCCATAAAGACTTTTCCTCAATTTGCACACTAGGTGTTCCCTGCCAGGTTTTGCAAAGCCCTTAAGCTGCTCCATATAAATCTCATCATGCAAGTCCCCATGTGAGAAAGCCATCTTGACATCCATCTGGTATAAATCCAAGTCAAGATGAGCAACCAAAGCCAAGACTAAGCACAAGGTGGTCATCTTAACCACAGGAGAAAAGACCTCATCAAAGTCCACACCATGCTCTTACTTAAAACCCTTTGCTACCAATCTATCCTTGTATGCCGGCTTGGGGTGTCTAGGGGTACTTTTTAGCTTGTACACCCACTTGCATGGCAAAGCCTTCTTGCTCATAGGCAAGGAAACCAAATCCCAAGTGTCATTCTTATGTAGGGAGTCTATCTCAGACTGCATAGTCCTCTCCCAGGAGTGACTGTCACCTCTGTGCATAGCCTCATCATAAGTGAAAGGCTCTCTTGCATCTGTAACCAAGACATAATGCATCGAGGACTGAAATCTATCTGGTGGACATCTGTCTCTAGTAGACCATCTCACAACAGGCTCTGCTGCCTGCCCAGCTACCTGTCCAATGCCCTAACCATGAGCATCTACTGCAGCTGTAGGCTGTCCAACTGGCTGTGCGGGAGCTCTCGGCTCCTCCTGAAATATGACCCTGCGGATCTCAATAACTCTCTCAGGCTGCCTATGCATTTTGTCTTCATGGAAGACTACATCATGACTGCGGATGACTTTCCGCGCCTGCGGATCCCAAAGACGGTAACCCATCTCGCCTGCATCCCCATAACCAAGGAAAATGCATTTGACACTCTTGGGATCTAGCTTACTTCTCTTATCCCTGGGCACATGGCAAAATGCCTCACATACAAAGACACGGAGATGCGCATAAGAGGGAGGTTTTCTAGTCCATACCTCCTCTGCAACTTGGAAATCCAAGCCACTAGAGGGTGATCTGTTTATGACATGCACAGCTGTACTAACTGCCTTAGCCCAAAAGCTCTGTGGTAGGCCTGCATGACTAAGCATATTGCGTACATGCTCTTGGATGGTTCTATTCATCTGCTTAGTCAAACCATTCTGGGGGGGATGTAGGGGGCGGTCAACTGACGCTTAATACCCCTCTCATCACATAATTGCTCAAAAGCATGTGAGACATACTCACCCCCTGCTCTCGCAGTTAGCAAAAGCTAAGGAGGAGAATAGAATAGCAGTTTGCTGAGTTGGAAGCTGAGAAGGAGTCAGTGGGGCTGCCTTCCAGCTAGAAAAGACTAGACAGGTGGCCATGTGCCAAAAGGAAATATATGAGTTGAGAAAAGCGCTTAGAACAAAAGAAGGAGAAGACAGATGGTGAGAGGTAAGGCTGGCCGAAGAAAAAAAAAGCTTCATGAAGATACATCAAAACACTGCGAAGTTGGGAGAGTTATGCAAAGAACTATGGGTGAAAATGGCAAATCTCAAGGATGCTATTGCAACATTGGAAGCATATAAACAAAAGAAGACCCTCAAATTGCACAAAGAATAGAAAAATTGAAACAACAAGCAGCCTTGGAATAGGAGGAACAACAGAGACTCAAAAGAGAAATTGAAGATCAAGAGAAAAGGCTCATGGTACTAGCTCAGAGGCAAGGGGAAGGCCATGAAGAATTGAAGAAGAGAGATGAAGCTAATCAAAACTCAATGAGAAGAGAGTCAAAACCTTGGAGCACCATCTCGCTTAGGTAGAAAGTGATAAAGTGCTAGTTGAGAGCAGAGCAAGCAGAGGCCACCCAAGTGGCCTTTGAAACCAAACAATGCACCTTCCTTAACTCCTTGCTGGACGTCACTTAGACAAAGGAAGGAGAGGCTGTGGACGCCATAAAGAAAAAGCTAGGTATTGCACGCAAGTAGGGCCCTATGAGGAAGCTTGCAGATACCATCGCAACCCATGGGAGTCAGCCTAACCCTTGAAGAGTAACAAAGATATCTATTGCAAGCACACTTGACACTGTAAGAAATAAATGCAATAGGGTTTGTAGAGGAGGCAGCCCAGGGAGACCAGCAAGGAGAAGGGGTTGGATCGAGCTTTGAGTTGGGACCTCAAGAAGAAGAATTAGTCCCACAATCTCCTTCCCCTCCATAGCCAGAAGATGAGCAAAAAGCAGATGCCTTCGTAGAACAAAAAGCTACAATTAAAGAAAAGAGGAAGTAGATGGTGGAGGAAGCACGGAGGAGACAGAGTGCTAAACCGGCTATAGGGCCATCGACATCCATCCCACCAAGTCAGGATGACTTTCTAGTAAGCTTCCATGCTAATCTGATAATCTGGAAACAATAAGAGATTGCCAGAAACCCCTTCGATCTTAATTTCCAATTCCTCACCAACTTGCACAGGATTCTACTAATCAAAGTGGTGGAAGAAGCTATTAATATCGGAGCAGGCTAGGGAGAAATGGCTATTTGAAAGAGAGAAGAACCCCATTCGATGGGGCAAAGAATACACGGAGTTTTGGCAAAATAAAGTTTTTGAAGTGCCTAGATGTGTTCATGGCTATGAGTGCCAACCCACATGGAGAAGGTGCATCTGCAATGTAACTATGGACACTTGGCTAGCTTTTTATAACACCCTGCCCTTCAAGTGAAACAATCCAACATTCATGCCATACCCTCAAAGAGTAAATGTGGATTTTCACCCTAATGTCCACGGCTGATACAACTTTCCTATAATCTACAATGCGAATTGTGCTAAGCCTGAAGAGGCCCTTGTTTTCACACTCGAGAATTTGGATGACTCTATAATCTGCTTTGTAAATGAATTCTCCTCTTGCCCCAAACCTACTTTCATCACTACATGTAATTACCTTAAACTACTTAGAATACTACTTAGGAAAGATCCCACTCCATAAGAACGTGGCCTCCCAACCCTCTATTCTGATCCCAATGCCATAGACAACTGTGCCATGACTCGATTGATGATGCAAGCTACTCTTCTCTCTTCATTTTTCTCTTCCCTCCTCAAAGACATGAATGATAGCTGCTTTACAAATTGCAATCATCCATTTTTTTCTACAACCACTCTCCAAGTCCACTTGAACCTCAAAGGATACTTACAGAGTTGGCAGTTCTTGAATAAATCTCTTAGGCCCCATCTCCACCCCACTCAGATGATGAAGACTAGTTCTCATCGTGACCATGTAATTCAAAAAAAAAAGAGGGAAATAAGAATAAAGAGGAAAGAGAAGCACCTCATGAGCAATGTAGTTAGACCATCTCACTTCAAATAGGCCATAAGCACCGCATCTAGGTATTCTCAAGTTAGGTGTGTTCGGTGGCTTTAGTCGACTGGCTCCGCTGTCCCTAGCCTCCTAGCCCTTTTAATTCCCCACTACACTTATTTAGGGCACATCAAGGGCAAGACATACCTAGGGAGGTCACACTCACCTACGGTTAGACCTATCTTCCTAAGCTGCATCCCCTCATGCAGCATGAACTGGGTCCCCAGGTGTGGGACACCACCCAGGCTCCCAATTCCACTAGCACAAGCACAAGGCACTACACGGTAAGGTAGTCACACCACCAGATAGTGCACATTTTTTTCTTTTTAGGGAAATAAAAATGCTGCAACAACCACCAACTTTGGAGTCCCCATCATCCATGGAATGCACTCTTAGCCTCCACCACCTTTTAGCGATTGATCAGTTTCTTCCCAGAACCAATCCCCTCGAGATCTCCACATCATCGACTCATAGGACCATCCCTTTGAAGCACCAAACCTACTCAAATCTACCAATGTCATGGAACTTGCAACCATCTAAAAAAGGGGGGTAATGTTACACAATTTATCACCATGCAGCAGCCCACACAACATAAGGAATAACCAAGGAAGCCCTTGTCAAAAAGTGAATGAAGAAGCTCATTCTACTCAAGCAAAAACAATAAAGGAGATGGCAACCTTAGAAAAAACGTAGGGGAGTTCCAACTACTTTGGCAAGGTCCTCTCAAGGATGAGGGAGAGCCTCTAAAGGCTCTCACAAGAAAAGCACGAGGTGCAATGTAATTCATTTTATTTAGCATGCAAGACCAACATTGTCAGAGGGATAAGGCACCTTGAAGGGAATGGGAAAAAGCCATGTTAAGATTGCGGTGTAGTAACCATGGAGGGCAAGAGGAAGGATCCATCTAACACCATCATCAATTTCAAAGGATTGATCTGCCCACCTGCCATTCTCCAAGGGGGGATCCATCTAACACCATCATCAATTTCAAAGGAAAGACGCACTCAAGGTCAGCGTTAGGGAGGGACCCGTCCCAACTGCATCTTCAATTTCAAGGGCTTGTATACAAACTCAAAAAAGGCATCTGGCTATAGGCATCCCACCTTCCAACTACTACCCATTAGTGCCATGGGACTGACACTAGGCTAGGAGGGGGTAATGTTAACCTCAGCACAAGAAGAAAGCAGCAAAAGTGGAAAAGCGCAAGTTGGGACCTAGAAGAGGTGACCCAGAAGGAAATTAGACACAATGGAAAAAGCAAGAGGGGAAATGGTTGAAAGTGCAAGGGCAGCCTCATAAAATCAAGTCAAAGGCAAAATCACATTTTTAAATGCAAGGTGCCCCTAAAACTATTGTAAAGAGCACCACACTCCCTCCTCCTATGAAAAATTGTAAAAGGTAGGTGGGCATAAGTAAAGAGATAAGGCAAATAGAAAAAATAAAAAAGAGGACCTTGTCACAATGTCTGGTCATATAAAAAAGGGATGACCGCCCAAAAGGGATTTAGGGTTATGTATAAAAGCCAAAAAGTGAATAGAGAAGCTCATTCTTTTGTTATGCAGCAAAAGTGGAGTCTTCTTCTTCTCTTCTCTTTACTTGGTTGTGTGTGCTTGAGAGAGGGAGTGTGAGGGAATGAGGGAGTGAGTGTGTGAGGGTGAGAGATCTTGGAGGTGAAGCTCTCCATCATCTCCTCTCTTCTCTTCTCTCATCTTGCACGTGGCTATGGAGCATGGATCTTGGAGGTGGAGGCTTGAGGATGCTTCAACTTGCATCACAAATCATGAAGCTACAAGTGTGCTTGAGGGAGGAGGCAACTCATTCAAGCATTGAGGTAAGCTCAGAATAGCACTCTACACCCCACGCCCTAAGCCCACCCATCACTTCCCTCCAGTTCTCTTCATTTTTAGGGAAAAAACCTTTAGGGTGGGGATGGATTGTAATGAGCGGGATACATAGAAACTAGGGGTTAGACACCCAATCACATTGACTTGGGTATATAAGGTGTAAGAGTCTCTATTTAGGGCAACCATTTATTATCAAGAACAAACTCTTCACCTTCATCTTCAGCTTCCATGGCTTCCTCCTTCTTTCTCCCCTCTTTTGTGTCTTTCTCTCTCCTCTTCTAGTCTTCCTTTCTCTTCTTCTTGCTCTTGTTCTCTCTCTTGAGTTCCTTCTCCCCTCTTTCTCAGCTTCATTCATTACAAGGAATATACCTCTTGAGTAGAGCACATGAACAACTTGAAGCTTTATAATGTTTGAACACTTTGGGATGAATATTATGTTCCTTGGAAATAGAAATAACATGTTGCTTTTTTCTAGAACACATCATAGATCCCAAGCACAACAACTTATACTCACAAAACCCTTGTAACCACAACAAGAAAACATGTTAATGAGTAAGTGTATAGTTATAGACCTAAATTTTGGTTTCAAACATTTTTAATTGAAACATAAAGGAAAATAAAGGGTTAGATCTTAAGTTTGCATGCAAAACAATGCTTGTAAGCTCTAGAACAATTAAAAAGAGAGTTGAAAGGTTGTGTGCTTCCAATGGTTTTGTTGTTTGCTAACTTGGTAGGTAAAGACAAAGTATAACTAAGAAATCAAGGGCAAGGGATGCCATAGAACGTGCACATGTGAAGGGATTGTACTTTGCATTGCACTTCCACCTTTGATCTATGCATTGCACTAGAGATTTGCTTACTCATTCTTCTCAATAACTTCCATGCCATGGGCTTGGAAGCACACATGCACCATTGTTGAGCACTTGCCACTGTAGCCATAAGTAGTTGATGTGTGTGAAATTTGAGAGAGAATTTTTCTTGAGCGTACACACCTTTATTACTAATGTTGGGAATCTATATCACTAATCTAGGAATAGTCAATCAAAGAGTGTGAGGAGGAGGTTGATTTTGAGGGTCATGGAGATAAAGGATTATCCTCAATCTATCATGATAGTACTAGTGTGAGGGGAGCTTAGAGAGGAGTTTGATATCCATCTTGGTATGGAGAAATGAGGTCAATGCTAAAGGAATAATGTAAATCAGGAAGCTATATATTGATATGTGAATGGAGCACTACGCCCTTGTTATTTAGGCTAGGACCCCTTCTTTAATGCATTCGTGATCCTGTGTGTGAACATTTTCTCTTATGATGCAATCAAAAGCTCTTAAGATGCACAATGCTCTAAGTATAAAAAATATTGAAGTTCATTTTGGAAAAATACCTCAAGTAGACACCTTAGGGATGGTTCAGTACCTTGTTGACACCCATTTGACACTCTTAGATTTTAAAATCAAGTGTATAATTGTGAATACAATATTCTATTCTTAGAATAGGAAATATGATTCCTTCATAGGCCAAAAAGATAATAGACAAGGCCATGGTTTCTTGGAATTCATTTTGCTCTTGCTCTCTTTTATGGTAAGTTGCAAAAGTCATCTCTCCTGAAATGCACAATAATGAAATTTTAGAGAGGCGTGGATGGTGTGAGTGGGTAGTTTAGAAAATTTAAAATAAAGATAATTTAGTCTAGTCAATAGGCATGTGCTACCCTACAACCAATTTGTTGTATGATATAAAAGTTAAGGTGTTTAGTCAAAGGTAAAGCAAGCCAATGACTTTTTATTTTAAATAAAAACTAATATTTAATGACAATTTGCATGTAAAACAACTTCAAAACAAATAAAGTAGTCAAGTCTTGACTTTTTATGGTTGGTTTAGTTGGTATAAACTTTTCAACTTGGCAAGTCTATCCACACCTACCCATATGACATTATAACTATGATTGATATGCCTCAAACCAATTAAGGGATATTCTACCACTTAGCATCAAGTATCTCTAGTGAATGAAGTAAAACAGACTTTTTAAGATGCTCTATTCTTAGATGGTTATAGATATACCATAGGGGAACCAGGGTGCAAGGTTCAAACTTACGTACCCCTATTATACTCAACCCACACATGAACCACTATCCTAGGAGCCCATTGGCATGATATGCTATTATTGGTTACACATATTTATACAATGTTCTATGTATGTAATTTTAAGTTCTTCTTCACTTGAGAAATCATTTAATCAATGCAATGGTTCATTGGATGCTTATATGCTCAACATTAAGAACATCATGATATGAAGTAAAATAGTAGTCCACTATAAAAACAACAATACTTTTTCTTTTTGTCTTATTGTTTCGACATATTTCACTCAAGTTCCCAAATTAGTATTCGAGTCTATATGAGAGTCCACCTTTCTTAGCATTTCATTTTAGGGAATATACTTATAGAATGATGCGGTGACAAGGTGATATAGGTCTCAATAGGATTACCTACAGTGACAAGGTGGTATAGGACTCAACAAAATTACCTACGGTTAACTTCAATTAAGTGACCGGTCCACTTATCTTGGAAATGTGTGGATATATTTTTTTCAAGAAAAATGAGTTTATTTTAGAAAATTAAAGAAAAAGGATTCTCTCTTTGTCTCTATCTTTGTCTCTTTCTCTATATTTATCTATGTCTCTCTCTCTCTCTCTCTCTCTCTCTCTCTCTCTCTCTCTCTCTCTCTCTCTCTCTCTCTCTCTCTCTCTCTCTCTCTCTCTCTCTCTCTCTCTCTCTCTCTCTCTCTCTCTCTCTCTCTCTCTCTCTCTCTCTCTCTCTCTCTCTCTCTCTCTCTCTCTCTCTCATAAAGAGCAATGCTCTTCTATGCAAGAATGCACCCTTGTTCAGCCTTCTTCTATATTTTGCCAAAGTGGGGATTGAAATCATAACATCTAAAAAAGAAAGGTAAGTGGAGGAGCATATATGTAGAGAGAGAATGAAGAACTTGGTAGCAAGCTTGGGCCCCTGCAAATGACTACATCTCTCACCTAATAAGCTTTTTCCTTGCTAATCAAACACATGAAAATATAGAAAATCTAGTGTGCTCTACAGTGTGTCTAGTTTTTTTGTCTCTTTCAGTCACTTAAATCTCATGATTTGTCTTTGAATTTCAAGCTTGCAATCTTTGTATGAAGACAATCATGAACGTGGGTTTTTCTCATTACTAGAGTTGTTCTCATGTTGGATATATAATGACTTCTATCTTGAAAGTTTTATGGCAACATAGAAGCAACACATAAGGATGAAATGATGATACTAATTTTTTCACAACGGGAATATTTTGCAAAGATTTACATTCTCACAGATTCTGTGATGCCATGGACATACCAATGTGGTGTAAAGATAAAGAAAGAATAGTGCAAACCCTATTGGATAAGCTAGGTAAGCATGGAACTACTTTGAATGGATATTCTTAGAAGGTATGTCTCTACATAGTTACATCCTAGTTGCATAGTTTCTATATATTTTATTATACGATATACCATTTGACATGGTAGAAGAGTTCCCAATATAAGTGTGTTTCTACTACAAATTGCATTCAAAGGTCATTCACTTACTTTATTAGGGTATAAAATAGTAAAATTATTTTGTGTTTGTTAAGACCTTTTTGTCACACAACTTGAATGCTTAATAAAAGAGGAGTTTGTCTAATGCAACTTGAATGCTTAATAAGAGAGGAGTTTGCCTTATGCAACTTGTTGAAATATCTTCTGCTCTTAAAGTACTAGTAGTTGAAAGCTACATTAAAGAGAGATAAATAAGCTTAAATATTTACAATTGGTTTCCTTTTTTATTAGAAACATTGGGGAGGGTATAGATGTGTACATGTTTTTGAGTTAGACTAGACACACAAGTGCATATAAAGTTGTAAGAGCTTGTTCCAAGTTGAAATTTTAGAAAATTTTAGAAAATTTAGGGATTTTTATATCAAACTTTCGACATGGAAAGAGTTGGGCAAGAAAGAACTCTACATCTCTTGCATAGATCTAATTTATATAATTGAATGGAATGCTAATGTACTAGCCAAAGACAAAGCTCTATCTCCTGGTCCTGAATGCATATGTATGCTCTTTTACTTTGAGCTATCATGTTCTTAATGTAAGAAAGCTTCTTTCCATAAGGGTGTGTTTCAATATATCATTTTTTGAATAGGTTTATAGGTGTGACAAAAGACTTCTTCTTCCACTAATACTAGAGATGGCACTAGAGCACCTACAAGGACATTTTGTGTAAGTCTTGCAAGAAAACACCTTTCAAATAAGTATTCCTAGATCATAAGAGATCAATTATTGGGATATATAAAGGAGTACCATTAACAATATATCATAGGACTCTTTGCACTTTATACTCCCCTTTGTTATATATCGTTTTATGTTGCATTTGTTGGGGATTTGGACCAAATTTTCTAATGGAACTACAAAGAGAGATTGAGCTTCTTCATGTATAGGTTATGCCAAACTTTGTTGTAAGATACGATTCTAGTGGTGCAAGAAATGCACATTCACATGGAAAAATATTAAAAACTAGCACGAAAACACATTGAAATATTAATAACACAAAATCGATGGGCCAAAACATAATGGAGGAAAAAGAAAAATTGTGCAAGGGAGCATGCCAAACAAGGCTATCTAATCATAGTTAAATTTTGAGAAGAATAGGGCAAGTTCACATGGAAAAAGAGCCAAAATTACACATGAGAATACCTAAAAACACGCAATAATTAAAAATGGACAAACCATGCATTAGAATGACAAGAAATAAAAATAAAAAGGATAAAGGGGAAGGTAAGGTTAGGGCTGTCACATTGGATCGATGTTCTGACACAAAAAAGGCATGTTCACATGGAAACATGGCTAATTTGTAAAAAATTCTTCAAAAATTAAAAGCTCATGAACCATGGCTCGGAATTGAGACTTGTAAAAAGAAAAAGTGGCCAATTCAAAGGGATAAATGTGGTTGTTAAATTAGATTTCAATTGTGGGAATATAAGATGCATTCTCATGGAAAAATAACAAAGCAAAGGATAAAGACACAAACGAACAAGGAATGACCCAAAGGAAGGGGTGAAAATAGGACAGGTGGCTGGGGAAGGGACCCTATCAGGACAAAAATAGGACATGGTATACATGAATGATCCAATAGGGGTTTTCCATGAGGGTATGCAGAACAGATGCGCAAGGATGCATCCCCACACTTAAGACCTGAATAAATCAGGTTGACTAAGCAACAAGGGTCTAACACTTGACCACAACCCATACTTGTACACCCCTACACTTAAAACATGACCGACTCTCGTAAACAAAATGGGTAGGGTTAGAAAAACTTGGCCCGATTTGTAGATGGTTGAGGTGAACCGTTGTGCTGACACATGAAATATCGTATCCGTCGGGTAGGAGGTATCACAACTTGCTATATCACACTCATCTAGCATGGCAGGGACCATGCAACAGCACCAAGGAAGGTAGTATTATTGATGAAGAGCTGGTTAAGTTGTTGATGGCGAAGAATACAACAGTCAATCTCGATATTCACTTATATTGGAATGATAGATTAGTCACTCGCCCATGACTCATGTCACTCAAGGGATAATAATTCAAACCCATATCTCACCCAATTTAAAAATTGATAAGAGGAATGGTTCAAAATAAGTATGCCAATGTAGACAATTGATGGTGCATCGGTGCATCCCAACCAATCTGGCATAACTACAAGAAGGAAGGCTAGAGAGCCTTGCTGTGTAGTGCTAAAGTGAGGTGTGTATTGATGATGGAGGAGGCTTGTCCCTTGTGTGCATAGGGAAATGAGAATGTATTTGACTCTAATTGTCGTAATGTCCCTCAATCCTCACTTCTCAATTAATGGAAGGGAAATCAATGACACTCAGTCCCCCCTCTATCTCATGCTCTGTTGATGATTACAGGAGGGCAACCCTATGCCGCACACCCATTAATGTACGCCTCATTGCTACTTGTATAAAGGTTGTATGCCTTGTGCGCAATTGATGGTGCCACAATGCATCTCACCCTATGCCAGCATATGGTGTGAGAAGGAAGGCCAAGGAGCCTTATAGCGCCATGCACATGAATAAATTGTGCTTTGTGCATTGAGAGACCCATCCCATGCTACGTGCAATACTCCATTTACATATTTCATCTCTCAGTTGAATATAAAGGCAAAGACTCGTCACTTACCCCATGCTGTGTCGTCTCACTCTCATTTAATAAATATAGAGGGTGGCCCATACTCACATCCCCATCCAGTTAGGATGAAAGATCACATCAGTCAAAGGATTGTCGATGAAGATCGACTGTATGGCTAATGATACCAACTTGTATCAGTTGATGAATAGGCATACCAAGGGAGGTAGCAACAAGTTTGGTACTTGGATTGCATATTGGAAATTGTCATTTGTTGTAGGATTAGAAGCATTGATGGGGTTGCTGGATACAGTGCACCAAGGGAGGCAGCTTTGGAACTACATTCCTAGAAGATCGACTAGTGATTCAGCTATCATGATCTATGGGGTTTTGCCACCTTTTCCACAACCAGCTTTCCACCCAAGGGTGTTTGCCACCTTTTCTTGGAGCGAGGCCTGTTATGACAGGGAATTTATTCCTTTTCTCCCATAACAATGTTGATTTTTTTCTCTTTTTTTTTCCCCTACTCCTAGGGTGTTTCCACCTTTTCTCGAAGAATAGGTCGATATGATAGGGACCAAAGTCCTTTTCTCCCATGATCGATATATATTTATGTTTTTTTAAAATCTTTTGTTTTTTTCTTTCCAAGGAGAAGAATGGCAAGAGTACATGTATCAAAACCATTCTTTCCACCTCTGTTGGATCAAACAAAAAGGGAGCAAAGGATGGGTGGAAGGTGGCTGTGAAGGGCCAGAAGAATGAGGCCACCTCATCAGGATAAGTAGGAGGGCTATTAGGAGCAATAGGCAAAGCCTTACTAATCACTACACAATGAATGAAGGGGCTATCGGCGGTGATTATCAGGATCCCTAGGGAGGGTAATAGATCTTTAGGTGATAGCCATTAATTAGGAAGGGATCATTAGAAGCATTGATTTTTTGCACTTAGATAGAGCCATTAGGGTTGACAGCAAGTACCTTATAAGGGCCCATCCATCGATGTTGAAGCTTGCTTGGAAACTTGCCAAATCTTGAGTCATAGGCCAGGACTAAGTCACATTCCTTAAACTCCTTCTGCTTGATGAAGCTATCATGATAGGCCTTTCATTGAGCTTGTGTGGCTTCCATACACTGTAGGGCCATCTTGCAAGTCTCATCCAAACATTCCAAGTTCAAGAGATGGCACTGCAGGGACTCGTCATCTCCCAATCACTATTTGATAGCCATGCATATAGAGGGCAATTCCAATTCAATAAGGAAAAGAGCCTGTGTATCGTACACGGCGATATGTAGCAATCGTCCTTGTCAAGATTGAGTAGAGGATGTGATTGGTAACTTCAACTTGGCCATTTTCTCTGGGGGGTAGTAAGGTGTGGACTTGCAATGGAAAATCTTATACAACCCTGTCAATTCTTCCATAATATTGTTAAGGAAGTGAGTACCTCTGTCATTTATTAGCTCTAGGGGACTGCCAAATTGGGTTATGATGTTCTCGTATAGGAATAGAGCCACATTGTTGCCATCATCTCGCTTGAGAGATTTGGCTTCAAACCACTTTGTCACGTAGTTTGTCCAGAACAAAACGTATTTGTTCTACTTTCTTCTAGTGGGCAGATCAATGGGGCCAACAAATTCAATTTTCCACTTCTCGAATGGCTTTAGGGGAAGGATGGGCTATAGTGGCATGGTGCTAGATTTGGTAGGCTTTTCCATTTGTTGACAAGTATCACAACATTTGTGGTAGTCATGGGTATCCTTGTGGAGGGTAGGCCACTAGTATCCTGTGAGCAAGGCCTTTTTGGCTATTGCTTCTTCTACAAAGTGTCCTCCACAGGGCTCATCATGGCATGCTTTCAGCACTATTCCAATGTTATCTCTTGCAGTACATCTTTGCAACACTTCATCTTTGCCCTTCTTGTACAGTGTGCCACACCTAACATGGTATAAGGGGCTGATTCCAACAACAGAAGCTTCTTTTTCTCATGGCTAGAGATACCAGGAGGATACTATTGTGTAGCCAAGAGGTTGGCTATGTTTGCATACCATGGGGTTATAGTTTTGACTAGAAAAAGGGAAGCATCTGGAAGGTTTGGGTCATCCTGCTCCTCGTCATCATTTTGAGGGATCTACAATAGATTATCAGCTAGGGCATGGAAGCGATCAGATTTAGTAACCACTTCAAAATCATATTCCTAAAACAGAAGGAGCCATCTCATCATTCTTCACTTCACATTTGCTTTGTTCATCAAGAAGGACAGAGCCTCATGGTCCGCATAGAATTTGAAATGCATCGACAATAGATACTGTTGAAACTTCTCCAAGGCGAACACCATTGCTAGACATTCAACTTCTATCACTATATAGTTTCATTCTCTGTCGGTTACTTTTTGGCTTGCATAGTAAATTGGTTGATCTAACTTTGATGAGCCCTTTTGGCATAAGATTGCACCTAGGCCTTTGACTTATGTATTAGTGTGCACATGGAAGTCCTTCATCCAATCATGAGGCTGCAAGATGGGTGCTTTAATTGGACATTGTTTTAGGGTGTTGAATGCTTTGTCACAATCAGCAATCCATGTAAACTCTACATCTTTCCTTAGGAGCTTATGTAAATGGGTTGCCTTTGTCAAAAAGTGTGCCATGAATCATTTGTAATAGCCCACATGGCCGAGGAATCCCCTCAATTGTTTGAGGTTGGTTGGTGCTATCAAAGCTACAATCTTCTCAATTTTTGCAGGATCAGTTGCTATCCCTTGTGTAGAGACAATGTGGCCCAAAAGAACTCCTAAAGAGACTTTGAAAATGCATTTGTAATGGTTGAGAGAGATCCCATACTTTTGATATCTGTCAAAGCACTGCTACATGTGTCTCCAATGCTCATGGATTAGGCTATAGACATAGAAGTCATCTAGGTATACCTCAATCAAATCATGCAAATGGATTTTGAATGCGGCCATCATCACTTGTTGGAAGGTAGTAGGAGCATTAATACGGAGCCCAAACGACATCACTCTGTAAGCATAGGTTCCCCATTCTGCTGCGAATGTTGTTTTGGATTGATCTTCTTCTATGATATGGACTTGGTTGTATCCACCACTGAATCCATCCAAGAGGGAATAGAGTTCATGTCCTACAACTTTGTCCAACAGTTGGTTTGTGAAAGGGATATGGAAGTGATCCTTCATGGTCTTGGAGTTTAGCTTTTAGAAGTCCACACATATTTGTCAAGAATCGCGTGGTGGGGGACTTGCTTGAGCTGCTGTACCAAACACACACTGTATACACAAGAGGAAGCTCACTCAAGAACAAAAGAAGAGAGATGGAGGCCAAAACGTTTTCTTGATGATTTTTTCTTCTTCTTCCACACACTATACAATATACACAAAGTATAGATAAGATACAACATAAAGTAAAGTGGCCTTCTAAGTCAAACAATGCATAACTGACTACACTAATTGATTGGCGTTATATCTTTGCCAGATGTAGGTAGGTGTAACAAACTAAATATAATAAGTGATAAGTCAATGGCCATGTGAGGATCATAATGACCACCAATATGCTAAGTGTAGACGTGCGGACTCATCTAGCCAGGCGGTCCATTATCAATGTCCACATGTGTTGAGCTTGTCATCTCAACAATATTCACAGCTTTCCATTCTTCTTGGGTACTACCACAATGGGCAAAACCCATTCACTATTGGCCATTGAATAGATAAAATTAGCTTCAAGGAGCTTCAACAATTCGGCTTTCACAAGGGTGGAGTAATTTGGATTCATGTGCCTCTATTGTTGCCTCTAGCAGGCTTGACATCAGGCTCTAGGTCAATGTGATGTTGACATACCATGAGATCAATACCCTTGGAGATCTTTGTACAACCATGCAAACACACCCAAGTTCTTCTTTAGAAGGTCATGCAGGACTGACATCTCTTCTTCTGGAAGACTGACACCCACCTTTAGGTGATGTTCAATACCTTCTGCATCCACGAATGTTAATTTCTTTTCACCTTCCACTTCACGGATGAAGGTCCCATAAATTACTTCTAGGTATAAATGCAACTCCTTCAAGGGAGTGGTCTCCTCATCTCATGCTCCACTTGAACCGATTTCCTCTTTCCAAGAGGACTCATCTTGCTCCTTGGGATGCTAAAAGGGTATCATTGTTGTTTCAAATCTTATGGGAGGGTTATTTATCTCTTGAATTGAGGACTCATCTTTTGAGGATGCTTCCAAGAACGCCACACAACAAGAAGAGGTTTGTTTGGACTGTAGGACTAGTGGTTGTTGGCAAGATGCATTATCATCATCCTCTCTTGAAAAGGGTAAGTTTGGGTGACAAGAACCACTATTAAAGGAAGGCTGATTCTACTTAATCCATTTCTTATGGATATTTTGCATATGATGTGACTCAGTGGCTAGTCTAAAGGGTATCACATAAATTCTATCTAACAGCATGGGATCTTTGGCTTCTATAGCCTCTAGAACTTCTTTCTCATTTTTTCCTTCTATGAGTAGGATAGATTCTTTCGGCTCCCTTTCATAGTCTTCTTTTTCTCTATCATCTTCATCCTCTTTAGACTCTGTTTCTGTCTCTGTAGGAGCTTGTAAGAGAAGAAAAAGTTATCTACGAGATCCTTTATTTCTACTTCTGCATCTATCTCTCGCTTTGTCTCTGTCTTTGGCTCTAGCTCTACTTCTATCTCTGTTACAGCCATGTAACAAGGAGAACAATACATCCATGCCTCTATCTCACTATGAGAAGTGATTTCAAAAGTCATTTCATATTCAGGCTGAAGGTATTCACCCATTGACAAAGACTTTGCTTCTTTTTCGAGAGTTTGCTTTCAATGCCCACTATCAAGGATTGTGCCTCTATTTTCTTGGGAAATATTTGTTTGACAGCTTCTTCGTCTCTTGATGTACTATCTAGTATCTCATTAAAAGATTCTATTAAGACTTCAATGGAAGTGGATCCATTACCTTTTTGCAATCCATACAACTTTAGCATCACTTTGTTGGGTCCTCTGCTTACAATTAGGGTTCCTTTTTGAACTAATTCATCCATTCCCTTGCTTCCAGAATCCATGTCTTCTGAGTAGTAGAGGGTATGAGGTCCCATAGGAATCTAGTTTTACCACTAGATAGGTCTACCAATAGTCTCTTCATGCGAGGGTTGTCTTCACATATGGGAGAATGCCAAGAGGCTTAATTCTGCTTTGGTCTGCTAGTTTGATAAGCCACTATGTAAGCTGTATACCTTGCAAGCCTAGATCCTTCATTGTCACATTCATCATTATGTTCATTGATGAGCCTCCATCAAAAATCAATCCATTTGCATTAAACCATCCTTTAATCCACATGCCAGTATCTTGGATACTAGGTATTGGACCTATATATAGCTCAAGCTATCTAGACTAGGTCTCACCTCTATATATATAGATTGTGATCAATATGATATGTCTTTGGGAGTGTATATGGTGTGTCTCTTCTCTCTCTATCGCGTCTCTACATATCTTCTCTCTCTACATCTCAATATGGTATCAAAGCTATCACAATCGACTACAACCAATTCCATGAAGAAGACAATCAAGAAGTATACCTATGTAGTATCTCTTTAATTCTTGATTCATGTCTTTTCATGATTAAATTTGATGTATTGTGTATGTTATGAGCATCTTATGTTTTGAATTTTAAGCATAGACAAAGTTCACTCGATCATCATGTAGATTGTAGATATGTTGAATTGTAGATATGTCTTTCTTGGACATCCTAAAAGTTTCTATTTGGGAAACTCTTAAGGAAACTCGTAAGGACTCACAAGATGTATTACTATCAAATTTGTGCTCAATTTTGGAGTTCTGTGTCAAAATGTATGTTCATTCAGGTAAACTAGACTCGAAACAAGAAAACAAATAGGACAATAGCTTTTCGTGCAGATATCTACGACACAGGTTTCGTCAGGAGTACTCATTGTCATGATTACTCTCTCTTGAATTTTTGCCAAAATTAGCAAGATCATCATCTATTCTTGGCCAAAAAGTAAAGCAGTAACATTTTGAGTGTTGTTCATATTTCTCATCTATGTTGGACCGATTTCTTCTATCACACATTTTGTCTATTTTGGGTCACTTTAATCTTGCTCACATTTCGTCTATCTTGGGTATCTTTCTTTTGGAGTATGCGTTCTAAACTAAATGTCTTTCCTTACAGTATAGCTTTTGGGTACGATTTGTTGTGTCATACTTTCATCTCATCGTTTCGTATATGGTGTGCAGATTCTGTGATCTCATATTGTACATATTCTCTTAGCCAACTATGTTCAATTCTATAATTGTCAATGGATGTCCTTTTGGACAATATTCCAGTCCTCACTTTCAAGAATAAGGATTCCTTGGATGGAAAGTAAAGATGCTGCTAATTCTTGAAGGCGATGACTTGCATGATATTGTTCTTGGTAAATATGAATGTTTGCCTCAACCAATTGATTAGGCTCATGATAATACCCTTATAACTGAAGGACCTATCTTTGAAGAATGGCAAACTATTTATAATGAGTGGGTCAGGTGCGACAAAGTAGCTCCTCGATACGTTCTTTTTGCTCTTCAAGAATCTCTTATGTTTGATGTATGTAATCTTGCAACCTCACAAGCTATATGGGAGTATTTGATAGAAAATTTCAAGAAGAAATCTATTACAAAAATATTTTATCTTAGTAGTCAGCTCACTGAGTTATAATACCAACATTAGAACTTCTATGACAACACATATTGACTCATTCAAGAACATTATCAATTAGCAATAAGTAACACAGCTTCTTGATATTGTAAAGGATCCTGCTTATGATAATATTATTACCATATTATCTAACAAAGATGGGATCAATTTTGATCAAGCTTGTATATCTTTGATTGAATATTCACAATGACACACAAATCAAGAAATAGTGATTATGATCTCACAAGAGGACACACAGTCAAAACAAATCGACCAAGCTTTACTTGCTCAAAGGCATCCCTTTCCATGCTCTACATGTAGGAGTTGTCGTGGTGGTAACTTCTCTCATCTCAAGTTTCCTAATAGACATTGTTCTTATTGCAATAAAAATAGTCACACTAGAGATGATTGTTGGGTAAAACAATATGATGAAGAACATGGTATTGCAAATAAATAACCACATTTATCTAGAGATTATTCTCCTTGTGACTACTACAAAAAGAGTGATAATCCAACCCATCTATGTTTCAAGTGGTGTTTTGATTCAGATCGTAGTAGAGCATACACTGCTACACATGACAACACTACTAAAGAAGAAAATTGTGTGAGTTATTCAATCTCTTCAAAAAGGATACTTCATGTTCGTGATGGATCTCTTATTATTATTAATTTTGGTGCTACCGGAAACATAACATATCAGTCCCAATGGTTACATAATTATCATTCTATTCTTGTTAAGAAATTGGTTTAGCTTGTTGATGACACAACTTGTAAAGTCAAAGGTATAGCTAATATATATCTCGGTACTCTTTCTTTAACAAGAATTCTGTGTGGAGTTTTACATGTCCCAGATTTACAAAGGAATCTTCTTTTACTTGCAAGACTTGTGGATCTTGGTCTCTTTGTCTCGGTTTTGACCATATCAAGTGTCTCATTGAGAAAGATGGCCAATAAAGCATAGTTGATGCTCCTCAAAATGGTAATATTTTTGAGTTATCTTTAAATGAAGATGTTGCAAATGTTGTTACAGCTTCTGGTGATCTTAACAGCAAAATATGGCATCATTGCTTTGTTCACTCTAATTTTTCTAAGCTTGTCGATCTTTATTGGTGTGACCTTGTTCAAGGTATGGAATTCAAAGCTCCTCCTCATATGGGTATTTGTGAATATTGAGCACTTGGAAAGCATTTTTGCAAACCCTTTTCCATTTCCATCACAACTCATTCTAGAGATTTTCTTGATCTTATTCAAACTAATATTTGTGGACCTTTTCCTCCATCAAAATCTCAATATCGGTATTTCATGACTTTTATTGATGACTTCTAAAGGTTCACCATGTAAAATATTACACGGCGCAGCGAACAGAATCTGAGAAAGAGATAGAGAGTACACAACAGATAAGAGGAGAATCAGTAAATTCTTTAACTCCAAACAACTGATACAAAGATGGCTCTGTCCACCCGTGCGCTTCCACTGAGTGAAGCTTAGATGGCGATCTAGACAGAAGATAGGTGAAGAGCTTAAGGCTAGCTGGAACAACAACTCTGACTGGGTGAAAGATGAGTGTAAGATGGCTGCGAAGGGGTTTAGCTTTTATAGCCCGCGAAGGTCGTTAGGTCGGCCTGCTGACCGACCTACCATATGAGCCTCCACTAGTCGGCCAGGGAATATTCCAGGGAATATTCCCTTTACCATCGGGCCGGGGGCGCTGCCCCCGGACCCCCGCCAGGGGGGCCGCTGGCCCCCCTGGGACCCCCCAGCCAGGGGCCGCTTCCGCGGCCCCCGGACCCCACAATAGGGGCCCCTTTTAACTCCCTTACTACGCAACTCAATGCAATGTGCCTCGAGTTGCTACCAGCTTAACCACTCCGTCTAACCCAAAGATTAGACCCACAACAGTCACCTTTTTGCCATCCGGTCACATAGACCTCATCTGATATACAAGTCAGGACTCAACCAATGTCCGGGCTCACATTTGGCTTCTCCTCATAATGGGGGCCTTACAACTTTGAGCACCATGGATCATTGGTAGTACCTAATGAGGGTGGGGCATTGATCATATCTAACACCCCCCCTCAATGTCCACCCATAGGTGAACTATCTCCTCGGCCCAATGCCGAGTCTCTGAAGATGAACTTGAAGCAGATCCTTCGTAAGTGCTTTGGTGAAGATATCTGCTCCATTCTCCTCTGTTGGACAGTAGACCAATTCCACTATCCCATCCTCCATCAAATCACGCACATAGTGATACTGGATCTCTATATGTTTGGTGCGTGCATGAAACACTGGATTTTTGGCAATGGCGATGCAACTCTGATTGTCACATCTCAGCACAGTTGGTTCTTCATCCTGCACTCCCATATGCCATAGAATCCTTCTCAACCATACGGCCTCACATGCAGCAAAACAAGCTGCCTTGTACTCTGCTTCGGTAGAAGACAATGCCACTGTTGGTTGCTTCTTACTAATCCAAGAGAAAATTCCTGAACCCAAAGAGAAACAATAACCAGAAACTGACTTCCTGGAATCAATGTCTCCTGCCCAATCTGAGTCACAGTTCCCCACAAGAGAAGTTCCGAAACTGTATGTGATACCATAGTCAAGAGTTTTCTTCAAGTATCTGAGCACCCGCATCCCAGCCTTCCAATGACTCTCATGAGGTTTGTTTGAGAACCTGCTCAAAACACCAACAGCAAAACTGATATCTGGTCTGGTGTTACACAAGTAGATTAGACTGCCGACCAACCTCCTATACCTCCCAATGTCTGCTAGTGCTGATGTATCCTCAACGGATAACTTTACACTCACCTCCATAGGTGTAGCTATCTCCTTGCACTCGGTCATGCCAAATGCCTTCAAGATCTCCCATGCATACTTCTTCTGAGAGATGAAGATCTTTCCTGGCTCTTGCCAGACTTCAATCCCCAAACAATAGTGCAGCAAGCCCAAGTCTGTCATTTCAAACTCAAAACTCAAAGCCTTTCGAGTTTGGTTGATCATATCTTCATAGTCACCTGTAATAAGAAGGTCGTCCACATATAGGACAATCACTACAGACTTTTTACCATCCCTGTAAACATACAAGTTAGCATCTGAGGCACATCTTTTGAAGTTTAGGTTTAAAAAGAACCTATCTATCCGCTGGTACCATGCTCTGGGGGCTTGTTTCAGCCCATACAATGCCTTCTTCAGTTTACACACTTTGTTCTCAGAATGGGGGGCCTCAAACCCTGGTGGCTGAGCCACGTACACCTCCTCCTTGAGGTCACCATTTAAGAACGCTGACTTAACATCCATTTGGTACACTGGCCACTTCTTGTGGGCAGCCACTGCAAGTACCGTGCGAATAGTGGTCATTCTGGCAGTTGGGGCAAATGACTCTTGAAAATCAAACCCTTCAACTTGTGAAAATCCTTGGGCAACCAGTCTAGCTTTGTACTTTTCTAAGGTACCATCAGCCTTGTACTTTACCTTCCAGATCCACTTGGTGCCAATAATCTTCCGCTTTGCTGGCCGATCCACTAGCACCCAAGTGTCATTCTTCATTATGCTGTCATACTCCGCCTGCATAGCAGCCTTCCATGATGGATCTGCAAGTGCTTCTTCTAAGTCAGTTGGCTCCTGTACTTCTCTCATAATCTCAACCATCAAGGCCATGTTGACTATGTGAGCAGAAGCCCTCCTTTGCTCCTCTATTCTCTGAGACCTCCTTGGTCCGTCTGCCTTCTCCTCAACAGATGCAGGCATAGGATTATTGTGGTCATAGAGCTGCTTCACCCAGCGCGGCAATGGCTTTTCCGGTGGGGTGATGTCAGGTTGGTGAACTTTTTCCTCATCATCTGAAGATGATGCTTCCTCCTCCTTAAGGATAGGGATAGCTCTCGGGACAGGTTCATAGTGGACTACTTCTTCGCTTGATGATAAAGTGGAAGACCTTGCCTTCTCCTCCTCCACTGTATGCGGCTCCTCCTTGAACACCACATCACGGCTCGCGATGATCTTCTTTGCCTCTTGGTCATATAACTTGTAAGCCTTTTGCTCATCACTATAACCCAAGAAGATACATTTTCTGCTTTTTGGTTGTAACTTGTTTCTCTTCTCATCTGGAACATGTGCATAACATTCACATCCAAAAATTCTGAAATGTGAAACAGATGGTTTCTTACCAGTGTAAGCCTCATGAGGTGTTTTTCCCTTGAGAGCCTTTGTGTAGCTCCGATTTAGAATGTAGACTGCAGTATTAACAGCTTCAGCCCAAAAATGGTTAGGCAATCCCTTGCCCTTTAGCATGCATCTTGCCATCTCCACAATGGTACGATTCCTGCGTTCCACAACACCATTCTGCTGAGGTGTGTGAGGCGTCGTCAATTGACGCTTGATCCCTTTGCTCTTGCAAAAGCCTTCAAACTCCTTTGAGTTGAACTCACCACCACCATCTGTTCTAAATTTCTTCACACTTTTCCCTGTTTCATTCTCAACAAGTATTAGCCATTCTTTAAACTTACCAAAAGCTTGAGCCTTATCACGAAGGAAGTACACCCACATCTTCCTACTGTAGTCGTCGACAATCAACATAAAATAAGAAGATCCCCCCAAGGCCTGTGTAGGCATCTTACCACACAAGTCAGCATGCACCAACTCTAGAGGAGCATGTGCTCTATTCTTGCTTTCTTGTGGAAATGCCTTTCTCTGTTGCTTGCCCATCATACAAGCTTCACATGGTTCCTTCAATTCAGTTATTGTAGGTAGGTGAGCAACCATACCTTGCTTTTGCATCTCCTTCAATACTGCAAATCCGATGTGTCCAAACCTTTCATGCCAAAGCTTACTTGTGCCCACTCCAGCGGTGGCTGTAAGAGCACTTAGCTCATACAGGTTGTTCCTCCTTTCTCCTTTGCCAACAATTGTGCCAACACTATCAATAATTTCTGCACCTGTCTTCTTGAACCTTACTTCATGACCAAGATCAGTTATGGCAGCAACTGATAAGAGATTTCTTCTGATTTCGGGAACATACAACACATTTGAAAGCTTTTTGACTTCACCATTTGCAGCAACAAAAGAAATAGTACCTGTGCCCGCAGCAGGGCATTTAGCATCATTTCCAACCGTCACAGTGATGGATTCTTGTAGAGGCTGCATAGAACTGTATAGACCTTTCTTGTTGGTCATGTGACGGGAGGCCCCACTATCCAACACCCAAGAGTCAGTGGTAGATTCTTCTTGCGCCGAGGAGCACACTTCCTCAATGGTCGCCATGAATAATTCCAACTCTGCTTCAGCCGTATTGGCTGTCTCTTTCCCTTTAGTTTTAAGGGTACCATTCTTTTCATCTGCCTTCTTGACACGACAATCTGCAATTGCATGTCCTTTCTTCTTACAGTAGAAGCACTCTCCTTGAAACTTCTTCTTGCCGCCCTTTTTCTTTTTGTCACCATCATTTTTGGTGGAGGAAACACCTTTGCCTTTTGCATTGGCAGAGAATGCAGCATCTCCATTGTTGCTTCCTTCTCGGGCTTTCAGCCTCAACTCCTCCTCCATTAATAATGCACAAAACTCCTCAAAAGTCAAAGCTTGAGGTCTCACCTGAGTATTAAGGGCAGTTACTAGTCCATCAAACTTTTGTGGACAAATCCGAAGACACCTCCGAGCTAGCTCTTCGCTAGTCTTTTGTATCCCAGCGCCAGCCATCTGGTCGCGCAGATTCTTAATCCGAGTGATGAATGCTTCAACCGTCTCTCCTTCAGCAAACTTCTCCGCTGCTAGTTGATTCTCCAAGTTTTGAATCCTTGTTTGGTTTCGTGTTTCATACTGACTCCTTAGTACATTCCAAGCCTCTGACGCTTTGGTTGTATGCTGAATCAGAGTCAAAACACTGTCAGAACAGCTTGTAACTAAGGCACACAATGCATCTGCATTCCTTCGTTTCCAAGCTCGTAGAAGATCTGCATTCGGAGGAATCATCACACTAGGATTTGATGGGTCGGGGGTAGGCTGTGGTTCTGCGTCAGTCCCCAGCACAGTCTCCAGAAGCTCATAAGAATCAAGGATAGTAGTAATTTTGAACTTCCACAAGGTGTAGTTTGTACCATCTAACTTGCCTTCGCTGAAGGTTGGTGGACGAATCCTCAGTGTTTGAATAGCCGGTACAGCAGCACCACCTCCTGCACCGCTTCCTGATGCGCCAGAACTGCTTCCCGGAGTCGACATCGTTTCTCTTTGCTGTTGAAGCCTTTGCCTCTTGCACTCTCTCCGATCTCTAGAGCCCCCTGGGCTCTGATACCATGTAAAATATTACACGGCGCAGCGAACAGAATCTGAGAAAGAGATAGAGAGTACACAACAGATAAGAGGAGAATCAGTAAATTCTTTAACTCCAAACAACTGATACAAAGATGGCTCTGTCCACCCGTGCGCTTCCACTGAGTGAAGCTTAGATGGCGATCTAGACAGAAGATAGGTGAAGAGCTTAAGGCTAGCTGGAACAACAACTCTGACTGGGTGAAAGATGAGTGTAAGATGGCTGCGAAGGGGTTTAGCTTTTATAGCCCGCGAAGGTCGTTAGGTCGGCCTGCTGACCGACCTACCATATGAGCCTCCACTAGTCGGCCAGGGAATATTCCAGGGAATATTCCCTTTACCATCGGGCCGGGGGCGCTGCCCCCGGACCCCCGCCAGGGGGGCCGCTGGCCCCCCTGGGACCCCCCAGCCAGGGGCCGCTTCCGCGGCCCCCGGACCCCACAATAGGGGCCCCTTTTAACTCCCTTACTACGCAACTCAATGCAATGTGCCTCGAGTTGCTACCAGCTTAACCACTCCGTCTAACCCAAGATTAGACCCACAACAGTCACCTTTTTGCCATCCGGTCACATAGACCTCATCTGATATACAAGTCAGGACTCAACCAATGTCCGGGCTCACATTTGGCTTCTCCTCATAATGGGGGCCTTACAACTTTGAGCACCATGGATCATTGGTAGTACCTAATGAGGGTGGGGCATTGATCATATCTAACACACCAAAGCATTTTCGAGTACAACATATTTCTCCAACAACATTAATCTTAAAATCTCATCGTTAATTATTTTGCCCTTATCAAGTGCTGCTATGCTATTATAGGTTTTCAATGCACATGTAAAGGGTGACTGAATCAGGAAAATGGCATTTTTGCCTCATCTCGTCAAAGCATTTTAGAGCTTTATTGTCATGGCCATTTTGTGCATATCCTGCAATCAATGTAGTCCAAGACAATATATCATGAATAGTACCTTCGTCAAGCACTTGTTGTGCTTTTGTAAGAGCCCCACATTTAGCACACATAGTTATTAAAGTGCTTGCAATATAGGGGCTTCTTTCAAGAAACCCTCATTTGCAAATGTCCTCGTGTAGACTTGTGCCCTTGAATAGATCATTTTTCTTTGCACAAGCCTTTAAAAGGCCCACAACATGAGCAGTTTCCTCTAGAAAGGAGATCTATTCTCCTCTTGAGGCTTTGCTTTGTGCTCAATTCAACTGTTAGCATTGATGCAGTTTTTTTGAGCTTTTCAAAATCTCGGGTTGGATTGTACCAACAATCCAACCACAAGGCCTTTGCTATCACTTTGTGCTTGAAATATGGAGACCTTGCATTGGCTTGGGGTTGTAGTGGGGTGAAAGAAAAAGCCAGGAAAAAGCCATGTTTCTATGAGAGCTCATAAGATTTCATGTTTTGCAAAGGTTGAATACATCATAATTAGACGCAAAGGTTGAATGCGTTGTAATTAGATATATTGGGGAAAACTACCTTGCTATTGCAATTGTCTCAATCCTCACCACTGCAGAGGATCTTTGAAGTATTGCATCAATAATGACTCCATCTTTGCCTTTTTGAGATTTGATTGAATGCAAAGGGGAGGTATGGATTGCAATACCAAATCTCTACTAAGACTTGAAGAAATGTTGCTAGTAAGAATGATGATCCGATGGATCATGATGATGATGATAACTTAGATCCTTTCTGCCACACTGGCTCGAGGGAAGATAGACCTACTAGGATTGTGTTGACCCTCTCTCTATGCCTGATGCCAAGAGGCATATTCCACGGTGGATTCCGTGAGGTTTTACAATGGATTCCGTAAACTTAAATGACCGGGGCTCATACACAAAGAGGATTCTTTGTGCGAGAAGTTGATGGGGACGCCTGTCCTTTTCGGGTGTTTCATTAATTTAGTGTGTACATGGGTGATTCCATAGCGGGTGATTCCGCAAAATGCATATTAAATTAATAAACGTTTATGAGTTTAGAGTGCGCACTCGTAATAAATTAAGGTTAGGATTTATTTCTAACCAGTTGATTTATTTATGTAGCTGAAAACTGCTAGGTATTCACTTTTGTTGGTTTAATTGTATTATTTTACTAACGATTGTGAATGCTTCAGTTGATGTGTAGAGATAGCAGCAGTGGCGGAGGAAAGCATTGGAGTCTAGGGAGTATTCGACCTTTGGATTATATTTTGATAGGCGCCACGCCTATATTTTGTTATGTCTATTGAGGCATCGATTATTGATTATTATTTTGTATGCGCCTATGCGCACGGATATGTTATTTCTATTTGGACATTGAGATTGGGCGTGCCAGATTCTATGGGCACCGTCCATTAGCTTTATTTCCTATTTTTGTAGAAAGCAAACTCAAAAGCTAAAAGCTTGTCATATTTTTGTAAATTGGGCTATTATTGAGCATGAAGATGGAAATATACATAAAATACATGCTTTGTGAAGTGCTCACACAAGGCATGGGGGGAGATTGAACCCAATTGGTCTCTTGTTTCTTGTCGTTCATGCTTTTACATTGTTTTTTGTGCAAAAAGGTAGAGTTCATTGTTCTTGGGGACCTTCCGGGATTCACTACGTGAGCATACTGCGACTGATCTGCGCATCAATGCCATGCTTGCCATATATTCTCTCTCTCTCTCTCTCTCTCTCTCTCTCTCTCTCTCTCTCTCTCTGTGCTTTCACAAAATTATACATTTTCACAAAATTACATACATACACACTCTCCCTCTCTTCCCTTCGCAAAAAAATTAACCTCTACGAAATTAAAGTTGGCTTCTAATCTAATCCATTCAAAGAGTTTGGAACACATGATAGAGTGAAGATTATTCTCTTTTTACAGTATTAGGGGTGAGAGGAGTGCTTTAAGATAAAATCAGTTAATGAACCCCATGTCTTGTGTACCATTCATGGCACTCATGACGTGCACCATCAAGCTAGCCAATTTTTTTCATTGCATCCATATTTGGTGGCCTAACATAAGAGTGTTTAATGAATGCTTTTCTTTTCAAATATTGTGTTCTTTTAAAAAATTTGGTTGAGCATAGTTCATATCTCAATCATACTTTTGATATTCCACATTTGCATAAGATCAAAAGATAAAGCAAGGACCCAAAGACTTGAGGGGGACTTGAGATGCAATTATATCCATCCCAAGTCTAGCTATGAGGAGGATATTGGGTCTCAATATTCAATTTGATCATTGTAGAGAGATCACAGAGGAGGATGTATCCTCATAGGTTGAAGCAAGTGGTCTTAGCATGTAGAGGATAATAAGGTGAGCAAAGGAGAAAGCACCCACCCATTGGTAAAATGAGGTATGTATCAACAAAACTATATCATAGGATTTTGTAGCTATATATTTTTCCTTTGTCTTTTTGTGGAGGAAAGGAGCAATGCTATTGGAGGGTTGTCATTGAGGAGTTTACAAAGAGAAAGCATTAGTTTTTTTCTTATAGACCATATGCTTTTCATTTGAATGAGAAAGGTATAAACTAATAGCTAATAGTGGATGTTGAAAGAGGCATATGCAAGTATGGATACCCCAAGCAAACATGCTAGTGATTTGAAAATAAATCAACACTTTGTATACCAAGAGAGAAAGTGATGGTAAAGGAGACATGGCTTTTATTTGGGGCTCTCAAATAGACACATCTCGGGCACATCCCTCCATCCTACCTCCCCCCCCCCCAAATCGCCCCCCCACTATGCCTCTAAGAAATTTGGAATAAAATGACCCATAATGTGAATTTACATTGAGCATATTTACAAGCCCCTTTTGTTTTTAGAAAACTGTAAGTCAACATAATAAATATACCCTTTCTTTTTAACTCATGTGGTATCTTACATGTTCTATAAGGTGGAATCCCCGAGGGGATATCGATCTTGCCCGTCTATATTTATTCTGATGGTTCGAGTCTATGGTTCAGTCCTGATTTCTATATTGTGTTTGGGATATGATGGTATGCGTGGAATTTTCATTTCTTTTGAGGGCCTGATTTACGGGGTTTTTGGATGCTAGTATGTATGCATAACATGAAGCTTTCGATCACATATGTGCATAGGTCATGTCCAATCTTTCGTAGGATGTGGAATGCTTTCAGGTGCCAATATGTATGCATAGCATGAAGCTTTCGATTGCATATGTGCATAGGTCATGTCGAATCTTTTGTAGGATGTGGAATGCTTGGGGAGGTCTGATCTAGTCCCACTACAAGGGAATGGGAAAATAGCAATGACCATTTGTGATGGAAAATAGTGGTGTCACTACTAGCGCCGCTATTCGCGTTACTAACAACAACGCTATTAGCGACACCGTTCTGAGAAAAAAAAAGTGCCAAAAACCCGAGCGTGGCATTTATTGCAAACAATTTCAAGAGAGAGTGAAAGAGAGAGCGAGAGAGATCCTGGCTTTGAGAGGGAGAGGGAGAGGAAGAGGGAAAGAGAGAGAAGGAGAGCTTCTCACCACCACCGCCGCCATACACGAAGAAGAGAGAGAAGTGCACGAGAGGGAAAAAGAAGGGGCGTCGTGAAGAGGAGATGAAGAATCCATCCTCGGGCCTTTGTGGTAGGTACATTGCCTCCTCTTACTTTGTTCTTGTGTTTTTCTTCTTTTCTTTTTTTTATTTTTCTTTGTAATGAAATGCATTGAGAGAGAAAGAGAGGAAAGGAGATAGGGAGAAGAAGGAAGGAAAAGGAAGAGAGAACAAGAGAGAGAAAAAAGAGGAAAGATAACAAAGAAAGAGGGAAAGAGAGAGAGAAAGGGAGGGAGAGAGGAGAATGAGTGAGAGAAACAATGAGGGGACGGAGAGAAACAAAGAGAGAGGCAACAAAGAAAGAGAAATAGCGAAAGAAAGAGAGGGGGAAGAGAAAAAGAAATGGAGAGTGAAGGGAGAGGTGGGTAAAAAGGTGAGGTAAAGAGAGGAATGAGAGTGAAAAAAAAGAGAGAGAGCTAGAAAGTGAAGGGGAGAAAAAGGGATGGAAAGAGGGAGAACAAGAGAGATAGAGAAAACAACAAATAACAAGCGAGAGAGAAGAAGAGAGAAAAATAGAAACAATGAGAGAATTAGACAGAACGGAATGATAGAAAAATAAAGGGAGAGGGAAAAGATAGGCACGAAGAGGAGAGGGGAGAGAGGGTCTTTCAATGTCTTGTTTTATGAGCTTTTTATTTTTTATCTTTGATTGTGATTCTAACAAGATGCATCGAGTGCGAGTGGAGAGGAAAAGAGAAAAAGACATAGAGAAAGAAGGGAGGGAAAGGAAAAAAGAGAAGAAGTGAGAGTGCGGAGGGAAGTGGGGGAGAGAAAAAAACATTGAGAGAGAGAGGGGGAGAAAGAGAAACAAAGAAGGTAAAGGGAGGCAAATAAAAAGAGAGAGAGAGAGAGAATTTGAAAGATCGAAAGAGAAATAAATAAGGAATGGAGGCAAATAAAAAAAGGGAAAAGAGAGAGAGAAAGAGGGATGGGGAGAGAAATAAAAAGGGGTATAGATAAAGACAGAGGGACATGGAGAGAAAGGGAATGGATAAAGAGAGATGGAGGGAGGCAAACAAATAAAGGGAGAGGGAGAGAAAGAGGAGCAGATATTAAAATGAAGGAAGATCATAAATGAGGGGAACAAAAGCGTATTGTTTGTCATAACGTAGACCAAATGGAGAACGATAATGGTCATAATGTCCAAGATCATGAGGCATATCTTAATCACTGTGTCACTTATCTATTAAAAACATATGGCACTTCAATGAGTTTTAATCAAAGATCATTGATCATGAAATCTCAAACTTTGAGTGAACGGTAAGAAAAGTGTGTATCCATCATGCCTTACATTCGCAAAGTAATTGAATATCATATACAAAAACATTAGGCAGGCTTGTAAAATTTATACAAGGAGGTGATGCCTCATCCCAAGGAGGAATGCACCTATTGCGGCTAGTTAGAAGAGTTTGTGGGCATGTGATGGATGGAGTGCCTGAGTCAATGCACCAATTGGAAGGCATGACTCAGTCTACACTCTTGATACCAAAGGAGGCAGTCAGCCTTTCAGACCTTCCTCCAATCTTGGAGCCTGAGATGGAGGGTTTGATCGATGCATTGATGCCATGGATGCTGAGTCATCTAATCCGCTGAGAGAGGAAGCATCCATAGCATTATATGATGGGTGCTGAGTATCTTGCCTAAAGACGTTGCTTGTGCTCCTAAGTGTGTAGGCAAAGTACAGGTGGAGCAATGCAAGTATGACTAAGTTGTTCAGGTACATTCTATGTATGCTTTGTTGATCTTTTTGACTCCATTATAAAAAATACTTGTTGTGCTTTTTCAAGGCATCTTCTGTTTTTTTTCAGGTTGCTAAAGTATCATATATTACTATCTAGAAACACAATGCCTGAGTCTCATGGTGATACACACGACTGTTGTTACGAAAGCTTGGCATGTACTACAACAACATCCATGCATGTGTCAACGATTACGTGTTGTTTCGAGGAAACTATGGGACTATGGAGACATGTCTAAAAGTGTGGTGCTCACAAGTATTGATAGGACTTGCAAGAGAAAACCATCCCTCAATAATTTCTTTGGCACTTTTCACTTATATCACGTATATGTCACGTATGTCAGGCATGGAGAGCTTGACAATGTGGTATATCTGCAAAATAGATCCACAAATGGAGTCCAACAAATATCAACAGATTCATGTGCATGGAGCCACATTTACTCCACCTTTCCAAGCTTTGCTAGAGCACCAAGGAATCTTCGGCTCGGTCTTGCTATGGATGGCCTGAATCCATTTGGTCTTCGCTCAACTTCTTACAGTGTGTGGCTTGTAGTCCTTGTTAACTACAACATCCCACTATGGCTTTCTACGAAGAAAGGTATCTTTGGCACTATAAATTCAAGAATAAGGATGTCTATTTCCATCCATTAGTTGATGAGCTCAAGATTTTGTGAGAGGAGGGGGTCATCGTGGAAGACATGAGCAAGCGCAATGGTCGATGGTCACCAATATATGAGCCATCCTCATGTAGACCATACATGACTTTCTAGGATTCGGGGAGTGTTCAGGTAAGTAGGCTTCTTTTCTTGTTGGTGATATCTAACATTTCTTGTTCAAGTTTGTGTTGACTAAATAGGGGTGTTGGGACAAGTCTAGTTACCTCAGGTTATCATGCATGTCCATTGTGTGGGCCACAATTAGTACTCCCATAGGTCATGAACCACGAGGAAGATGGTATATCAAGGACACACTACTTTCTTACCGGAGGGTCATGAATTGAGGGAAGGTTTTCTTGAACGACCTCTAGTACAAATGAACACCCAAAGTTTGTTCGAGTTGAAAATGGTCTACATGGTGTCATATCCAAATGGAATGTAGTGGTTCTCAATTTTCTATGAGTTGCCATATTGGACCCACTTATAGATCAACCATTTGTTAGATCCCATGCACATTTTTAAGAATGTGGACAGCTTATTATGGGACCACATTACAAGAAATAGAGACACTGCAGGAGAATGAATGGATTTGGAGGAGGTAGACAAGATGGAGGCGCTTTGGCCACAGAGTCGAACACTGATGGTTGCTTGCAACTACCTCAGGCTCCTCGGGTTCTATCCACTAAAGAAGAGCTCATTGTGAAGAAAATTATCAGGTCTATCTGTACCCCAACAAGTATGATGTGTTTCCTCATATCTGCTTCTCTAAAGACGACTAACTATCAGGGCTAAGATCCCATGATTGGCATAAGATATGCCAGGTTTGTCCTAGCCTCGACTGCAAGTAGCCTCCATATTTTGCTATTTAGTGTCTAGTCGGTGTTTGTAATGCTTCTTCATTTGTGGCAGTTTGTACTACTGACTGCGATCGCAAGATGCCTCACTCTAGAAATACGCGAGGCTATTTACATGTTGTCAAATTTAGTGCAATGGATCTCATAGAAGGAGATCAAGACATCCTCTATTGAATCCTCAAGGTGGGAGCAGTGGAGACGGTCTGTCTCTTTGAGAAGTACCTACCCACCAGCATGCTCACGATACAAACTCACCTCCTGGTGCATGTTGTAGATGTACATGATTCTTTCTCTTTGCCGCACCATTCTACTGTGGTGTGTAAGTGCATCTGAGCTACCTTTTTATGCCATATTTTTCCTTCTCCACCTCCATTAGATCTCAGACACGAGATATAACATCCAAATTCATTTTCAACATGTGACTTAAAATCCTTGAATACGTCAAGCACCTCATCCTTGTGTTTCAGGATATACAACCATATATACTTGCTGAAATCATAAATAAATGACACATAATACTTGGCACCACCAAAAGATGCAGTATGGGGCAGGACCCCATATATCCAAATGTATCAATTGCAAAGGTCTCGAATTGTTTCTAACATGTTTCATGAATGGAAACCTTGCTTGTTTCCCAAACTAACAAGTAGAGCAATAGACATGTCCAAGATTAGTATACTTGAACTTTGGCAAGCCAAGTACAACTTCTTTTTGCTACATATTTTTTAGCCTTTGAATATTTACATGATCAATGTGTTTATGCCAGATTTCTACATCTCTAACTACTCCATTATCATGGGCAAACATGGTTGCTTACAATTCAGAGATAGATGCATCCAAAGTGAACATTCTGCCATCTCTCTTACTTTTAGTAATCAATTTGCAATCATTTCTATATTCCTCACTAAAGCAACCATCTCTATTGAATCTAACTTGCAGATTTTGTTCTGACTGACAATAAATTCTTAGTAATAGAAGGCGCATGTAATACATCATATAGGCTCTTCTTTCTGTCATCGAGGCATGATTAATGGAGCCACACCAGTATGCTAAATATCATGTTGTATATCATCACCAGTGCATACATGTCCATGGGAACCTACTGTCATCTCATCACACCACTCACCATGCAGAGTCATATGATTGGATGCTCCTGAGTCTATATACCATTTTTCATCCTTACCTTACTTAGATGTATTCTTAGGAACATGCTACATATAGCAAACAACCTATCTCCCTAATCATCTTGAGTACCACTAGAAGATGCATAATTTCCATCTTGTCTGCATTTTGCCTTCATATCTACTTGCTTTTTATGATAGTCCTTTGCTATGTGTCCATATCTTCCACAATAATGACAATATTTATCCTTGTTAGACTACTCATGTGACTCTCAAGAGCCACCTTTGCCTGTAGGTGATCTCCCCCTGCCTCTAAAGGGCTCTAGATCCTCGCTATCCTTGTGCATTCAAGATTTTCCATGCATTCTATTGCTGTTGTCCATACATATTCCGAGTGTCTCCATGGCCTTAAAAAGCTCCATGAGCTCTACCACCTCTAGCTCGCTTACTAGAGTCAAAGATAATATCTCTACTCTAAGAGGTACTCAAACTTCTATTGAGAACAAGTTTGACCTTCTCATGTAGTAGCAATGCAAATAATTCATCCTAATGAGAGGGATATGCTCTTGCAAAAATCGAAGTATCAAAAGCTTTACACTCCTTGCCTAGTCCATTCAATGTAACTACAATTATGTCATCCTGTGAAACTTTAAAACCAATAATAGCAAGCTAATCTAGTTATGGTTTTTATCTCTATCGTATAAGCTTGAATGCTCCTGCCATTTTTGGGCATGTTATGAATTTGTTGCTTCAGTTATATCTTTCTAGCATGAGTAACATTACCATAATTCTTCATGAGAATATCCTAAGTACTTCATGAGAATATCCTAAGTATCCTTTGGAACACTAGTTTAGGGAATTTGGGAATTCTCATATAGTTTGGGAATTCCCAATATAGTTAATATTTGGCCAATGGTTAAATCTTGTCCCCTTACTTGAAAGCGGAGTCTACCCTAATTACTATATAGGTTGTCTTTCCAAATTCCACTTTGAAGCAAGGTTTAAGATTTAGCCACATGGCCAAATCTTTATCCTTATTTGAAACTAGAATGTGGGAGATTCCCAAATTCTCTAATATGGTGTTTTGGGGACTAATAACTGGTAATTTTCATAGCCATCACAACAAAAATGCATAAAGAGAACCAATATAACACTTTGCTCACTCTTTCCAACCACTATTGGTGAGCTCTCCACTGATCATGAGTAGGATTCGGCTCATGCAATTTGGGTTCCGCTTCAACTCCTGTACATAAATCCTAATAGCCTCTACCAATCAGGAAATTTTGCATCCTACACTTCCATAGAGTAAAGTTTTTGTTATCAAGCTTCTCTCCCACAATTTGAGTGATATTGTCAGTGCCTTGAGCATTTTCCATATTTGCAACTAAGGTATTGAATGCTCTATGCAATTTGTAAGTTCGTGACTCCCTTTAGTTTAGGAATAGACTTCCTACAATTCAGGAATAGTCTTCTTGCAGTTTAGGAACAATTTTCTACAATTCAGGACCATTTTCTAGCAGCTCAAGTACAGTTTCCTACCAACCTTCTTGGTGTAAACTTTATTCTAGGAATTAAAAAACACAATCAACTAAGCATAAACAAATCTCAAATCAATTCAAACACTATGGTAGTGGCAAAACATCCTTGCAACAAACTATGTCCATACAAGCATCAATAGTGCATAGAATTGATGCTCACATTCACTGGACTTTCCCAAAGTTTATGACAAGCAAGCAGCCTGTTATGACCAGCAACATAAAATTTACAATAACCAGGGTATTATTAGCTCAAAAATATCATTAAACCACCATAGACATGTCTCAATACATTGGGAATTCAATACATGACCAAACAAGCATCAATGTTTGTACTATATGCAAGTAGCAATGCCAGCTACTCTTCCCACATGCTGTTTAGAGCCAGTCCACTGCTATAACCAATATTATTTCAGCCCAAATTTGAGCATTTAATGCTCATTTATATCCATAAAGCATCTTATATTCATGGACCAACATCCAAGTATTTACAAGTACCAAATAGGTGTCAAGATGCTCCAAAACATCATGCATAAGGTGTCGTATATTTAGGACAAGATCTCGGCTCGCATTTTGGATAGATTTTAGCATGCTATTACCATTTAAATATGAGTGTTGAGCTCTTCAAAGCCATACCAAAATGCATGAGAATAAAGGCATATACATTGTCACACATCAGTGTAGAAATCAATAGAGGTCAATATAGCTCCCAATGAGCTACAACCAAGTAGATGTATGTTGTCCATGTATAATTAATAGCATACTCTCTCTATTTTCCTGCCAATGTTTGATTCAAACATCCCACACATGAGTTGAGAACCAAGATACTATTAGAATATCAAGCTCTCGTTACTCTTCAGTCAGTCTATCTTTATGTGTGTGACCAACATTAGTTGGATACAGCTGTACACATGTGTGACATTCAATAAGTTAGTGTAGTTAGTGACTTAACACAGTTAGTCTTGATTAGTCATACATATGTGTGTAAGTCTCTTTCAGTTAGTATGATGGAAGAATATCGGAAGAAGAACAAGATGGAAGAATATTGGAATAAGAACAACAATGAGCTGAGGCTCATCTTCCGCTCCACTCTGTCTCTCTCACTCTCTTCCAACATGATATGAGAGCTTGAATGCCTGAGGCCTAAAGGCTTGGTAGTGGCCATTTGAAATCAAGACATCAGATCTGAAGAAAACATCATCAAAGGAGATTGTGCCTACAACCCATCTTTTTGCAGAAGCTATATCTTGCTACATAAATGGTTTTTGGAGAAACGGCCCATGATACTTGAGTGTTTTGACCTGGTCTACAACTTTGTAGAAGAACTTTTTTTTAAATTTCTCACAGATTTTGAGATTTTCAGCACCGACCTATGCAGATTGGTTGTTTACTGCAGTAAACAGCAGGTGATTCTCAGGTGATTCCAGGGCACTGGTGGCTTTCATCCTAACAATGTATATGCCCTTATTATCATGCATTTGAGCATGCTATTGGAGTGTTAAATGCTTAGTTTTGGAGCTTATTTGCAGGTTGGAAACAGTAAACTGGTTGTTGCCCTAAATTTGGAAGGAATATACTTACAGGGTTGAAGTATCTGTGATGCTTATTTGCTACTGACAAATGCTTGGATCATACCACTTGAGTGGTAGATGCTTTTTGGGATATTGTGAGCGCTGAAAGTCCAAATTTTGGACTAATCTGTTGCTGATTATACTAGGGTATTGACTGGTTATTGTCTGTAGGAAGGATACGTATCATCTTCACTTGATATGCAAGAAATATATTCTGACAGGTTGGACATGTATCAACCCCTACATAGAGTGCCAACTGAATGAGATGTTTTGGGGCTGTTTTGAGGTCTAAATACTCTTGTTTTAACAGAGAAAATACTGATGATTATAGCAATGGGCTAGCTGTATTTGGTACTGCTACTTGCATCATACAGTACAAACATTGATACTTATATGGACATAGTTTGTTGCTGGGATGTTTTGCCACTACCATAGAATGTTTTGATCTGATTTGAGCTTGTTTTATGCTCAATTGACTGTGTTTTTTCATTATTGGAATATAGTTTATAGCAAGCAAGTTGTCAAGAAAACTGTCTTGAATGGTAGAAAACTATCTTGAATAGCAAGAAACTGGTCCTACATTGTAGGAAAAGGAGTCAGATACTTACAGGTTGTATACATCACTGAATACATAAGCTGCAACTATGGCAAATTCTCAAGGCACTGACAATATTACTCAAATTGTGGGAAAAGCTGGACAACAAAAAATTTTCTTTATGGAAGTTCCATACAAAGAATTTTTTGGTTGGTAGAGGTTATTGGGACTTATGTACAGGTGATGAGGCTGAACCTAAAATGCATGAAAGGAATCTGACAAATGATTAGAAAAGAGCTCATAAGCTATGGACTGATGAGAGAGCATGCAAGGTGTTAATTTGGTTTTTCTTATGTATATCAGATGATATGGTTATAAAGATTACTGGATGCAGATCTCCAAAGGATGCATAAGACATACTCATGAAGAATTATGAAAATGTAACACATGCAAGTGCAATATCTCCTCACAATAAAAGTTAGTTAGTTAGTTAGAAAGTTAGTTAGTCAATTAATAAGTTAGTAAGGTTACTAACTAAAGACTAATTAAGGTAAAAACTAATTAAGATTAATAATTCAAGAATTTTATTTAGAAAAATCGAGAGTCGTAAACCCGATATTTTTCTCAGATTGATAAGGACTGTGGCCACCCTTCACGTAAGTTATAACGTGAACGAGACTTATGAGCAATATTAATCACTAGTATTTATGTGTATAGTTTGGGATGGTCCAAAAATATTAGATTTTGGGCAAAACTAGTTTATTTTAGATATTTTAGATATTATCCAAAAAGAAGATATGGATATTTCTAGAATTGAATGTCATTTAAAAGAAAAGGCAGGTGATGTTTTAGTTAGTTTGGAGATTTCATAAAAAGAAAAAAATAAAGAGAGGATTTGCGAAATCGCGCGCACCGCGATCACAGTACACAAGTAGTAGACAACACTTTGAATAGAGAAAAGAAGAAGGAGTGTACTAAGAGCTTTCTAACCAAGTGTCTTGGTGTTTTACCCCCCTTTTGGAGCCAATGCAACCATCAGATTTATGATCTGAGCATCAGACCACTGAGTCTTCTAAGTCCCTCCAAGAGATTGTGAGAGAGAGCTTGAGAGAGAGAGAGAGAGAAGAGTTACCCCGAGAGACTGCACAATTTTCCTCTATCTCGATGCTCGATTTAACCATCTTCTATTTCGCTCTCCCATCTCGAATCTATTCCACCTTCTTAATCTCTTGAGTCTACTTGCGGACGATGGCCTCCAAGTGAAGAATGTCGCGTGCAGATGACAATCCTACAACCAGCAACAGAGCTTCAGGCGAAGGCATCACTATCAATCCAATTACGGTACCGGTCGTAAGTAATGTATTTTCAAATTGATAGATGCTTGTTTTAATGCTTGCAAGAGATGCATTCAGCTCCATACCTTGTGGTGCTAGAATAGGTCATTGAAAAGGATAAATTGCATCTCAAATATTCAAAGATGAAGTTTGTGAAGTGCTTGTATCAAAGGGAGTTAAATTGCACCTAGTTGCTATGTGATGAATCCATGCATAGCATAAGCAACATATGGGACACTAAAATATTGAGCATCGATGAGTGTTTGATTAATCTTTACCAACGATAATATTATTTAAATTTTGCATATGTATATACACGGTACATACATGGGAGAGATTTATGTAAACTTTACATCGATGACATGCGACTCCTTGCCTTAGGAGAAAGGAAGATAAAGCCAAGAAAATATGTTGCATAGTAGGAAAATTCTAAAAGATAATTGTCACTTAGAGAAGAGGCATAAATGCTCTTGCTAGATTGATTAATTTGCATTGTAATGATAGGACTTAGGTCATGTATAGTATTGGAACCTTTAGCATATGCCTTAGGCTAAAGGAGGGAATATTATGTAAATTCTACTCTTTGGCCCCAAGGGGGAGAGCGAATATGCGATGGAATTATTGTCGCATCTATTATTGTATTGTTTGGAAAAAATACAATTAGTTTTGTTGGTTGATTGAACAATGCCCTAAATGTTTTTATTTCAATCAAGGGATTGTTGCATTGTGATTTGGATAAATATTCCAAGGCTTGTGTTCATGGAAAATGCATGGCAAGGGTCTGTAATGACAAGTTGCCATGGGAATAAAGGAATGTTTTTTTAGAATATGATATTAGGGCTGATTGCTTTGATTGTGCTTGAATTTTAATTGGATTAATTAAGGAAGGATATTTTGCACGCGAATTATCCTGAAAGGGCACTGCTCGATTCACACGCTGATGGTCGAGTGGTGAAAAGGCCAACCACGGAAATGGCATCTCACTCCTAGACCACTTGTGGGTCAGGTGGAGCTCTGGACACCCCTTGCCTGTCCAAAATGGAGTTGGAGATCCTCGTGAGCCCAATGTCTGGGACATTGGAAGATCCTATTCTAGAAAAAAGATGGAAATTTTGGTGCCATGAGATTTGGACAAGGTACTTCTTTTGGACAGAAGGGATACATAATTCTCATGTATGGGTAGGAGACAAATATTAACTTAAAGATAAGTTAAGAAACTTGTTTGAGAAAAGGACTGCTTGTTTCATTTTTGTGAATGTGTTGTAAATTACGTGAACGAACTCTCTACCCTAAAAGGTTTAATTAATGAAGCTGATTTTAAATGTCGCACATAAATGTGGTAGGACCTAACTAGACAACTAAAACTATCAAGGGAAGCGGGTGGAGGGAATCCCCCGACGGGTCCGTCCTACATCCAAGTGGTCCCTGAGAATTGGGAGGCTTCTCACAAGGATTTATTGTCAGATGACTTTAGGTATTGTTAAGTTAGAACCTGATTCATGCCGTTTTAGGGGACCAGAATGGGACTATGCCCTACGGGCAGAGAGGTTGAGCGGTGCATCCCTCTCATTTCCTGTTCTCTATGAACCAAGTGCAGCATAAATCTGCTTCGACTCTGTTGTTCCTACTCAAAGTGGGTCATCTGGAGCTGGACGCTAGCTACTTCCTAGAGACTTGGCTAATAGGAAAGAAACCCTGACTTCTGGTCGGTCCTAAGTGGGAACAGCCGGATACTTCCACTTCGGGGCAAACTCGGGAAGACCTAGATCGCAAACCCTGTGACATTCCTGGCGAGTGCCAAGTGGCGCTTTCTAGACTCCCCTCCCGATAGGCTACTAAGACGTGTCCCACAAGTGGTCAAGCGGACATGTTACGGTTGGTATCAGAGAAAAACTTCATGATGATACATGATTGATTAATGTTCGGTTCATAGACATATCCTAAACAGAAATAACCTGAGTGGTATGGCTTGATTGTCAGGCACCTTCTGCACCCACGACTGCTGCTGACATGCAAGAGAAGAAATTTCTTCTCAAGCAAATTAAGGAACCCGAGCTTGATGGAGAAGGTTTAGACGTCGCACAGAAGCAGAGATATGGATTGAGACGATGGATGATGACTATTTCTCTGCTTCGAGAACTGCCTCCATGAATCAAGCAATGATTGGAAAACTGAAGTTAGTTAGCCAGGCTCGGTTATGGTGGAAGCAATGGTGCAAAGATCAAGGTATTTCTGAAGCCATTGTTACGTGATCTCAATTGAAAGATGTTGTACATGGATGACACCTTCCGCCAACCTATCAGACCTTGAAGATGAATGAATTCTTCAAGCTCAAGCAGCTGGAATTAACCCTAGAAGCTTACTACTTGAAGTTTGTAATCCTACAATAATATGCGCCACCTATGGATATTGCACAACAAGTATCCAAGTTTTGCCATGGCCTGAACACTCCTCTGAACGGCCGTCTTGAAGCAATGCATCCAACGGACTTGCAAGACGCATTACTCCGAGCGAATCCAATTGTCCAAGAACTTAAATCGAGAAATTGTAGCAAAGATGACTATGGAGATCAGGATAAGAGATGCCATACGTGCAGAGAGATAGGGCATATCTGTAGGAGATGTCCCTACCGTGAATGCTTCCATTCTAATGAGCTAGGACACATCCAAGCAGACTGCCCTAATCTAAGTCTAGAAGACATTGAGCCTCCAAGAAAACGAAGTTACACGGGTGCAGTCTATGGATATATAGACGAATCAGATGAAGACGAAGATCTAGAGCCCACTAAACCTTATTAGGATGACAAAAATTCCTAGAAGCTTAATCGATATGTAACACAGTTGAGAATAAATCCTACTCTTGTACCTATGGTTAATTCGAATAATATGAGTGCACTACTTGAAACATTAAGAGTAGCGCAGTGGATGTATGGTGGGTCTTAACCCACCAGTCATAAGCCCCATTAGTGCTTGTCTTCCCCAATTTCTCTCGAGATGAGGACATCTCAATTTCTCTAGGGGGGAGGATGTAATATCTCCACACAAAAAAAGTTATTTGGTTAGTTCAAAAGTAAGTTAGTCAATAAATAAGTTAGTAAGGTTACTAACTAAATACTAATTAGGGTAAAAACTAATTAACATTAATAATTAAGGACTTTTATTTAATTAAAAATATTATTTAGAAAAATTGAGAGTCATGAATTCAATATTTTTCTCCGATTGATAAGGACCGTGGGCACCCTTCACGTAAGTTATAACGTGAACCAGACTTATAAGCTATATTAATCACTAGTATTAATGTGTATAGTTTGGAATGGTCCAAAAATATTAGATTTTGGGCAAAACTAGTTTATTTTAGATATTTTAGATATTATTTAAAAAGAAGATATGGAGATTTCTAGAACTGGATGTCATTTAAAATAAAAGGCTGGTGATGTTTTAGTTAGTTCGGAGATTTTATAAAAAGAAAAAAATAAATATAGGATTTGCAAAATCGTGCATGCCACGATCGCAGTACATAGGTAGTAGACAACACTTTGAACAGAGAAAAGAAGAAGGAGTGAACTAAGAGCTTTCTAACGAACTGTCTTGGTATTTTACCCCCCTTTCGGAGCCAATGCAACCATCAGATTTATGATCTGAGCATCAAATCATTGAGTCTTCTAAGAGCCCCTCCACTCTTGTTCTCAAACTTCTTCCCTCCTCTCTAATTCATTATAAATATGAGGCATGGGGAGGCACAAGGGAGCATAAGGAGACCCCGAAAGGCTGCAAGAGAGAGGGAGAGAGACAGTATATCCCTCCAAGATATTGTGAGAGAAAGCTTGAGAGAGAGAGAGAGAGAGAGAAGAGTTACCCCAAGAGGCTACACAATTTCCCTCTATCTCGATCCTCGATTTAACCATCTTCTCTTTCGCTCTCCCATCTCGAATCTATTCCACCTTCTTAATATCTCGAGTCTACTTGTGGATGATGGCCTCCAAGTGAATAATGTCGTGTGCGGATGACAATCCTACAACCAACAATAAAGCTTCGGGCGAAAGCATCACTATCAATCCAATTGCGGTACCAGTCGTAAGTAATGTATTTTCAAATTGATAGATGCTTGTTTTAATACTCGCAAGAGATGCATAAAGCTCCGTACCTTGTGGTGCTAGAATAGGTCATTGAAAAGGATAAATCACATCTCAAATTTTGAAAGATGAAGTTTGTGAAGTGCTTGTATCAAAGGGAGTTAAATTGCACCTAGTTGATATGTGATGAATCCATGCATAGCATAAGCAACATATGGGACACTAAAGTATTAAGCATCAATGAGTCTTTGATTAATCTTTACCAAGGATTATATTGTTTAAAGTTTGCAAATGCATATACACTGTACATACATAGGAGATATTTATGTAAACTTTACATCCATGACATGCGACTCCTTGCCCTAGGAGAAAGGAAGATAAAGCTTAGAAAAAATGTTGCATAGTAGGAAAATGCTAAAAGACAATTGTCACTTAGAGAAGAGGCACAAATGCTCTTGCTAGATTAATTAATTTTGCATTGGAATGATAGGACTTATGTCATGTATAGTATTGGAACCTTTAGCATATGCCTTAGGCTAAAGGAGGGAATATTATGTAAATTCTACTCTTTGGCCCCAAGGGGGAGAGCGAATATGCGATGGAATTATTGTCGCATCTATTATTGTATTGTTTGGAAAAAATATAATTAGTTTTGTTGGTTGATTAAACACCACCCTAAATGTTTTTCTTTCAATCAAGGGATTGTTGCATTGTGATTTGGATAAATATTCCAAGGCTTGTGTTCATGGCAAATGCATGGCAGGGGTCTGTAATGACAAGTTGCCATGGGAATAAAGGAATGTTTTTCTAGAATATGATATTAGGGCTAATTGCTTTGATTATGCTCGAATTTCAATTGGATTAATTAAGGAAGGATATTTTGCACGCGTGGATCATCTCCAATATCACATCGCGGACTATCCCGAAAGGGCACTGCTCGATTCATAGGCCGATGGTCGAGTGGTGAAAAGGTCAGCCACGGAAATGGCATCTCACTCCTAGACCGCTTGTGGGTCAAGTGGAGCTCTAGACACCCCTTGCCTGTCCAGAATGGAGTTGGAGATCCCTGTGAGGCCAATGTCTGGGACATTGGAAGATCCAATTCTAGATGAAGGATGGAAATTTTGGTGCCATAAGATTTGGACCGAGTACTTCTATTGGACAGAAGGGATACATAATTCTCCTATATGGGCAGGAGAAAAAGATTAACTTAAAGATAAGTTAAGGAACTTGTTTGATAAAATGACTACTTGTTTTGTTTTTGTGTATGTGTTGTAAATTACGTGAACAAAATCTGTGCCCTAAAAGGTTTAATTAATGAAGCTGATTTCAAATGTCGCACATAAATGTGGTAGGACCTAACTAGACAACTAAAGCTATCAAGGGAAGTGGGTGGACGGAATCCCCAAACGGGTCCATCCTACAGCTGGGTGGTCCCAGAGAACTGGGAGGCTTCTCACAAGGATTTACCATCGGATGACTTTAGATATTGTTAAGTTAGAACCCGATTCATGCGGTTTTAGGGGACCGGAATGGGACTATGCCCTACGAGTAGAGAGGTTGAGCAGTGCATCCCTCTTGTTGCCCATTCTCTATGAACTAGGTGCGGCATAAATCTGCTTCGACTCTGTTGTTCCTACTCAAAGTGGGTCATCTGGAGCTCGACGCTAGCTACTTCTTAGAGACTTGGCTGATAGGAAAGAAACCCTGACTTCAGGTCGGTCCTAAGTGGGAACGACCAGATACTTCCGCTTTGGGGCAGACTCGGGAAGACCTAGATTGCAAACCCTATGACATTCCTTGCGAGTGCCAGGTGGTGCTTTCTAGACTCCCCTCCTGATGGGCTGCTAAGAGGTGTTCCACATGTGGTCAAGCGAACATGTTACAGTTGGTATCAGAGCAAAACTTCATGATGATACATGATTGATTAATGTTCGATTCATAGATATATCCTAAACAGAAATAACCTGAGTGGAATGGCTTGATTGTCAGGCACCTTCTGTACCCACGAATGCTGACATGCAAGAGAAGAAATTTCTTCTCAAGCAAATTAAGGCACTCGAGTTTGATGGAGAAGGGTTAGACATCGCAACAACTGAAGCAGAGATATGGATTGAGATGATGGATGACTATTTCTCTGCTTCGGGAACTACCTCCATGAATCAAGCAATGATTGGCAATTTTGAAGTTAGTTAGCCAAGCTTGGTTATGGTGAAAGCAATGGTGCAAAGATCAAGGTATTTCTGAAGCTGTTGTTACGTGGACTCAATTGAAAGATGTTGTACGTGGACGATACCTTCCGCCAACCTAGCAAACCTTGAAGATGAATGAATTCTTCAAGCTCAAGCAGCTGGAATTAACCCTGGAAGCTTACTACTCAAAGTTTGTAATGCAAGGCATCCAACGGACTTGCAAGATGCATTACTCTGAGCAAATCCAATCGTCCAAGAACTTAAATCGGGCAATTGTAGCAAAGATGACTATGCAGATCAAGATAAGAGATGCCATACATGCGGAGAGATAGGGCACATCCGTAGGAGATGTTCCTGCCATCAATGCTTCCATTGTAATGAGCTAGGACACATCCAAGCTGACTGCCCTGATCTAAGTCTAGAAGACATTGAGCCTCCAAGAAAACGAAGCTACATAGGTGCAGTCTATGGATATATAGATGAATCAGATGAAGACAAAGATCTAGAGCCCACTAAACCTTATTAGGAGGACTAAAATTCCTAAAAGCTTAATCGACATGTAACATAATTGAGAATAAATCCTACTCTTATACATATGGTTAATTTGAATAATATGAGTGCACTACTTGAAATATTAAGAGTAGCGCAGCGGATGCATGGTGGGTCTTAACCTGTAATATTTCCGCATGAAATATTAAGGACTTTAGATCCCATACCCCGCACAAAAATGCAACCCAAGGTAATCTCCAACATGTAAAATGTTGGTGGTTAAGTGCTTACCCCGCGCGCGCGTCAATAAACTCTAGCCGCATCAAGCACGAGAGCCGAGGCTTGAAACCCATACTTCCACCCGGGAACACCCTTCTCGGGGAAAAGGTAAATGGATAATGGTTAAAATTGAGGCAATTTTTTATATTTAACCCCCTCCCCCCGGCCGATGCATGGTGCGGAGAGGGAATGTGAGAAGGCCTTGAGAGGTGGAGACCATGGGGGAGGGAGGAGGCATGCACATAAGCCACGTGGGTGGCTATCTCTCCCCCCTTATTCTATATAACCTCCCCCCTTAAGCTTGGGGGGAGGAGAAAAGGAGAGAGAGAAGACAGTTGTGACATTCCGTGGGAGTGCTGGGCGGTGCTTTTTGGACTCTCTTCCCGATGGGCTACTAAGACGTGTCCTACAAGTGAACAGGTGGACACGTTACAGTTGGTATCAGAGCGAACCAACGAGGAACTAATATTTACAAGAAAACTTAATGAGGGAAAGTAGAGCAAACGTTGCTGTTAAAAACATTTCCTTACTTATGTATCAGTGCTGGCCTGCAGAGTCGCGAAGCATGGAACAAATTCTTGGTGTTCCAGTTTATGTTTATGACTGCGATGTGTGTCTCGGATTATCGATGAAGGCTCGATATGATGAATATCCTAGACCGCATCTACAATCCTTCACCCCTGTATGTGGAACGAAGATGGACGGGTGATTCAAGAGTTTATTACATAGTTGCCCACCGACTTGCATACCTTCAGACCAACTTGAAGAGAATCAAGTGGATGGAGAACCTAAAGATCGTGAAGCTGTTCATCTTTGTTGAGGCTCATGACGGGTGATTCAAGAGTTTATTACATAGTTGCCCACCGACTTGCATACCTTCAGACCAACTTGAAGAGAATCAAGTGGATGGAGAACCTAAAGATCGTGAAGTTGTTCATCTTTGTTGAGGCTCACGCAAACATAACCCTACATGTCAGCGGTCGAAAGGTCAAGCAAAACATGTATGTGTACGAGGAGTGACTCGAATAATCCCTGCCGACAGAATCAAGGTGTTGGGACGTTATGAGAAGAACGGGTATCAAAGGAAAGGATACCCCAATCTTCCTATGACCTATCGATTCCTGAAAATCCATGACCCCAATCCATACTATTACTCTATTTCCGTAGCTGAATGTAACACAATCTTATTCTCCCCAAATTAATGTATCAGCTTATTCCATCTTCCCAAAAATAATTGTACCCGAAAGGGCTATGCCCATATGAATGAAATAAACTTTTTATCAATGATTGTCTTGACTACGAGAATTGATAAAGAAGTTAAGTGATTAGGTCACTTGGCTAAAAGCTGAACTGGACATGTAATGTAATGTGAGAAGCGTTTAGCAAGTTTTTAACGTAAAGGATTTCAATGCCCAGGCACAACCTCAAGTGCAAATTCCTAGTCCGACCCCTATGCCAAGTACGGTTGTAATTCAAGAGAAGAAGTTTCTTCTCAAGCAAATCAAGCCACCAAAATTTGATGGAAAGGGAAGGACATTCCAAACTGATGCCGAGATCTGGATAGAATCCATGGAGGATTATTTTGAAGCAGCCGATACTACATCCGCTAACCAAGCGATGCTCGCCAAATTGAAGCTTACCGACGAAGCAATACTTTGGTGGAAGCAATGGTGCAGAGACCAAGGGATCTCGAAAGGGTCAGTTACTTTGGAGAAGATAAAAAGAGCTGTGCGAGGAAGATATCTACCACTAGCCTATCGCATGCAGAAGATAAACGAGTTCTATGAACTAAAGCAACTTGGTCTATCTCTTGATGCTTACTATTCAAAGTTTGTCTTTCTTTTGAAGTATGCACCACAAATGGATATGACACAACAGGTGTCAAAGTTTTGTGCTGGATTAAACCCACTTGTAAACACCCGCCTTGAATCAATGCGCCCAACAGAACTTCAGAATGCGCTCATTAGAGCTGCACCCATAATACAAGAGGTGCAGACTAAGCCAAGAAATAACAAGACTTGGTCTTACAAGAATCAGAACAAAGGAGTGTATAGGTCCGAAGCGAAGAGAGTACAAGGCCAAAATCAGGGACAAAGGAAGAGAGCTAGGGCGAACACTGCCAACAATTTTGTTCCTACCCAAGGAAATGGCTGCAATCTCTGTTGCTTCCATTGCAATGAGCCTGGTCATTTCAGAAGGCAATGTCCCAAGCTTAACGGAGGACAATGTCAAGGACCATCCCAAGGAACCATCTGTGGCCAAGGAGCCGCCACCCGGGCTAGAGGGAGAACCGCCAGTGTTGCCGACAAGGAGTTCGGTGATGAAGAAGACTCGACCATGGAAGCACACTTTGAGAGGGCAACACTCCATGCCTCTCTCCACAAGAAAGGCCCGAATCGCCAATTCTCAGTGATTCAAACACCATCGGATTATCAAGGTAAAAGCTTCAAAACCTTTATTGATTGTGGCAGTACACATTCCTTCATTTCACTAGCTTGTGCAAGAAGATTAGAAATAGCCACAATAGAAGCACCTACCTTACTTGTGGAATTAGCAAATGGTCGTGAGGTCACTTGTACCAGGCAAACTGCTAAGGTGGAATTCCTACTGGGAGAAAAGTCGACTTCGGTCAGATTCAAGGTTATGAACCTAGGTATCCATGAGTGTTTGCTCGGAATGGATTGGCTTAAACCTAATGATGCCCACTTTCACTATGGAAAGGGCCAAGTTTCCTTTCGAAATTCTGAAGGGGAATTAGTCACAACTCAAGGAGAGGCTAGGAAGCCAAAAATTCAACTCGCCAAAGCATCTCGGATAATAAAAGGAGTTAGAAAGGGGCTACTTGTCTATTTGATTAAGCTAAATAAGCTAGATCAGAATAAGGAGTCTAGGGAAGAACCCTCATGTGGCTAAAGGAGTCTAGGGAAGAACCCTCATGGCTAAAGGAGTTGGAAATTGACTACTTATCTATTTGATTAAGCTAAATAAGATAGATCAGAATCAGGAGTCTAGGGAAGAATCCTCATGGCTAAAGGAGTACGCATACGTATTTCCTGAAGAGCTGACAAAACTTCCTCCTCAAAGGGAAATCGATCATGAAATCAAGCTAGCGCCAGGAGCTGCACCAATCGTAAAGAGACCATATAGAATGTCCATCCTGGAAGTGATTTAGCTGAAGGAGCAACTCAAGTAACTGTTAGACCAAGGCTACATCCATCCTAGTAGTTCATCATGGGGAGCTCCAATGCTGTTCCAAAAGAAGAAGGATGGAACGCTTCAGCTATATATTGATTACAGAGGGTTGAATCAATTGACCATTAAGAACAAATATCCCATTCCAAGAATAGATGAACTTCTTGACCGTCTTCAAGGTGCGAAGATCTTCTCCAAGATTGATCTCAAGTATGGATATTATCAGATAAGGATCAAGGAAGAAGATATCCCAAAGACAGCATTCAGCATGAGATATGGACATTTTGACTTCCTAGTCATGTCATTCGGGCTGACAAATGCACCTACTACCTTCAACAGGTTAATGCAGGATATCTTTAGGCCATATCTTGATGACTTCGTACTCATCTTCCTCAATGATACCTTAGTTTGCTCTAAACAGGAAGAAGATCGTGAACCCCAGCTTCCCATCGTCCTTGAGACAATGAGGGCACACAAGCTTTATGCCAAGAAGAAGAAGTGTGAATTTTTCAAGTGACAGATTGAATATCTGGGATTCATTGTATCAGCGGAAGGAATTTCAGTGGATCGGACCAAGGTCAGAGATGTTCTGGAGTGGCTAACACCAACAACTCTCAAAGAAATACGTAGTTTTCTTGGATTGATAGGATGGTACAGGGTCTTTATCAAAAACTATGCCTTGATCAGCGCCTCTGATGGATCTACTGAAGAAGCAAACATCAATTGTATGATCAACTACTGAACAATCTAGCTTTGATAAACTAAAGCAAATCTTGGTATCAGCATCTATCCTGAAACTTCCAAACCTTAGTAAGGAGTTTGAAGTAATAACTGATGCTAGCACACTTTCCTTAGGATGTGTGCTTATGCAAGAGGGTCATCCTGAAGCATACTCTTCAAGGGAACTGAAGAGCCATGAAAGGAACTATGCTACTCACAATCTGGAACTGTTAGTTGTCATCCATGCTCTCAAGCTTTGGAGACACTACTTTTTGGGTAATAAGTTTACCCTAGTGACGGATCATAAAAGTCTTAAATGGATCTTTACCCATAATGAGCTCAACATGAGGCAACATCGATGGGGATTGAAGTGATGGAGGAGTATGATTTTGAAATCAAATACTGGCCTGGAAAGGAGAATGTAGTTGCCGATGCACTCAGTCACATCAGAAATTGCTAAGGGAGATCCCTATCAAGGATCAAGACCCGAAGCTACAGGCAAAGTATCAAGAATTCTCTATCAATAGTGGACTTGTCTACTATAGAACGAGATTATGTATACTGGCTAGCCAGTCACTCAAACAGAAGATACTTTGGGAAGCCCATGACTCCCCTTTCTCAAGACATCCCGGCTATGCCAAGACCCTCAATACAGTCAGAAAGAGCTATTATTGCGAAAGGATTAAAGGTGACATCCTCAAATATGTCACTAAATGTTTGTCTTGTCAACGCATTAAGGCTGAATATGTCAAAATGCCAGGGAAATTACAACCACTCGACATTCCCCAAATGAAATGGGAATTCATTAGTATGGATTTTGTTGTTGGCCTACCCCAAGTTCAGGGAGGATACAACTCCATTATGGTTGTGGTAGATATGCTTACCAAGGTTGCACATCTTATCCCTGTTAAGACAAACTATAAAGCCTCAGACATTGCAAGGTTATTTATCAAGGAAATATTCAAACTACATGGGTTACCCAGAAGAATCATTAGTGATCATGACTCTCTCTTCACATCACATTTCTGGAGGGCTATCTTTGGGGCCATTGGGACTCAACTCTATTTTAGTACAGCTTACCATCCCCAAACCGACGGCCAAATAGAGCGAGTCAACCAAGTCATTGAGGATATGCTAAGGGCACACTACTGCCGTGAATCCAAAAAGTGGATTCAATATTTTCCACTGGTTGAGTTTGCCTACAATGCCTCTTACCAACAAAGCATACAGATGACCCCTTTTCAAGCATTGTATGGGCACGATTGTCGAAGTCCTTTAAACTTCTCGGATCCAACCTCGAGGGTTGAAGCTTCAAGACAGATGCTGGAAGATATGGATAACCAAATCAAGTCAATAAGACAGGACATCCAAGCCGCCAAGGACAGACAAAAGGCTTACGCAGACCTGAAACATCAAGATAGATCCTTCATTGAAGGTGACATGGTATTCATTCGCGTACGTCCAAAGAAGAGTTTCCTATCCTTGGGTGAATGCAAAAAGGTAAGTCCAAGGTATTGTGGGCCTTACAAGTTTATCAAGTGCTTAGGGCCTAATGCTTATAGACTACAACTCCCTGAGAACCTAAAAGTTCATAATGTATTCCATATCAGTCTATTGAAAAAGTATGTACCTAACCCTAGTCACGTGCTTGATGATCAACAAGTTGTAATTCCTAGCCAAGGAGTCCTTGAGCTACGGCCTAACAGGATCTTAGATGTTAGGGAGAGGCAATTGAGATCCAGAACCCTGAGAGAATACCTCGTCTAGTGGAAAGATTATCTCGAAGAGGATGCCACTTGGATGGATGAAAGTACTCTCAACCAACAATACCCCCAGTTCTTCTCGAGATGAGGACATCTTGATTTCTCTAAGGGGGAGAGAATGTAATATTTTTGCATGAAATATTAAGGACTTTAGATCCCATACCCCGCGCAAAAATGCAACCCAAGGTAATCTCCCACATGTAAAATGTTGGTGGTTAAGTGCTTACCCCGCGCGCGTGTCAATAAACTCTAGCCGCATCGAGCACAAGAGCCGAGGCTTGAAATCCATAGTTCCATGCAGGAACACCCTTCTCGGGGAAAAGGTAAATGGATAATGGTTAAAATTGAGGAAATTTTTTTTATTATTAACCCCCTCCTCCCAGCCGGTGCATGGCAGGGAGAGGGAGTGTGAGAAGGCCTTGAGAGGTGGAGACCATGGGGGAGGGAGGAGGCATGCACATAAGCCACGTGGGTGGCTATCTCTCCCCCCCCCTTATTCTATATAATCTCCCCCTTAAGCTTGGGGAGAGGAGAAAAGGAGAGAGAGAAGACAGTCGTGACATTCTGTGGAAATGCCGGGCGGTGCTTTTTGGACTCTCTTCCCGATGGGCTCCTAAGACGTGTCGTACAAGTGAATAGGTGGACACGTTACATAACCCACAGGTCATAAGCCCAATTAGTGCTTGTCTTCCCCAGTTTCTCTCAAGATGAGGACATCTCGATTTCTCTAAGGGGGAGATGTAATATCTCCGCACAATAAAAGTTAGTTGGTTAGTTCGAAAGTTAGTTAGTTAATTAATAAGTTAGTAAGGTTACTAACTAAAGTCTAATTAAGGTAAATACTAATTAATATTAATAATTAATGATTTTTGTTAAATTAAAAATATTTTATTTATACGAATCGAGAGTCGTAAATCTGATATTTTTCTCAGATTGATAAGGAACGTGGCCACCCTTCAAGTAAGTTATAATGTGAACGAGACTTATGAGCTATATTAATCACTAGTATTAATGTGTATAGTTTGGGATGGTCCAAAAATATTAGATTTTGGTATCCAAAAAAAAGATATGGAGATTTTTAGAACTGGATGTCATTTAAAAGAAAAGGCAGGCGATGTTTTAGTTAGTTTGGAGATTTTATAAAAAGAAAAAAATAAAGAGAGGATTTGCAAAATCGCGCGCGTCGCGATCGCAGTACACAGGCAGTAGACAACACTTTGAACAGAGAAAAGAAGAAGGAGTGAACTAAGAGCTTTCTAACCAAGTGTCTTGGTGTCTTACCCCCTTTTGGAGCCAATGCAACCATCAGATTTATGATCTGAGCATTAGATCACTGAGTCTTCTAAGAGCCCCTCCACTCTTGTTCTCAGACTTATCCCCTCCTCTCTAATTCATTATACATATGAGGCATGGGGAGGCACAAGGGAGCATAAGGAGATCCTGAAAGGCTGCAAGAGAGAGGGAGAGAGAGAGAGTATATCCCTCCAAGAGATTGTGAGAGAGAGCTTGTGTGTGTGTGAGTGAGAGAGAGAGAGAAGAGTTACCCCGAGAGGCTACACAATTTCCCTCTATCTCGATCCTCGATTTAACCATCGTCTATTTCGCTCTCCCATCTCAAATCTATTCCACCTTCTTAATCTCTTGAGTCTACTTGCGGATGATGGCCTCCAAGCGATTGACCTCCAAGCAAAGAATGTCGCATGCGAATGACAATCCTACAACTAGCAACAGAGCTTCGAGCGAAAGCATCACTATCAATCCAATTATAGTACCGGTCGTAACTAATGTATTTTCAAATTGATAGATGCTTGTTTTAATGCTCGCAAGAGATGCATTAGGCTCTGTACCTTGTGGTGCTAGAATAGGCCATTGAAAAGGATAAATCGCATCTCAAATATTCAAAGATAAAGTTTGTGAAGTGCTTGTATCAAAGGGAGTTAAATTGCACCTAGTTGTTATGTGATGAATCCATGCATAGCATAAGCAACATATGGGACACTAAAGTATTGAGCATCGATGAGTCTTTGATTAATCTTTATCGAGGATAATATTGTTTAAAGTTCGCAAATGCATATACACAGTAAATACATGGGAGAGATTTATGTAAACTTTACATCGATGACATGCAACTCCTTGCCTTAGGAGAAAGGAAGATAAAGCCAAAAAAAAATGTTGCATAGTAGAAAAATGCTAAAAGATAATTGTCACTTAGAGAAGAAGCATAAATGCTCTTGCTAGATTGATTAATTTACATTGGAATGATAGGACTTATGTCATGTATAGTATTGGAACCTTTAGCATATGCCTTAGGCTAAAGGAGGGAATATTAAGTAAATTCTACTCTTTGGCCCCAAGGGGGAGAGCGAATATGCGATGGAATTATTATCGCATCTATTATTGTATTGTTTAGGAAAAATACAATAAGTTTTGTTAGTTGATTGAACAACACCCTAAATGTTTTTCTTTCAATCAAGGGATTGTTGCATTGTGATTTGGATAAATATTCGAAGGCTTGTGTTGATGGCAAATGCATGGCAGGGGTCTCTAATGACAAGTTGCCATGGGAATAAAGGATTGTTTTTTTAGAATATGATATTAGGGCTTATTGCTTTGATTATGCTTGAATTTTAATTGGATTAATTAAGGAAGGATATTTTGCATGCATGGATCATCTCCAAGATCACATCGCGGATTATCCCGAAAGGGCACTGCTCGATTCACAGACCGATGGTCAAGTGGTGAAAAGGCCAACCACGAAAATGGCATCTCACTCCTAGACCACTTGTGGGTCAGGTGGAGCTCTGGACACCCCTTGCCTATCCAGAATGGAGTTGGATATCCCGGTGAGCCCAATGTCTAGGACATTGGAAGATCCTATTCTAGATAAAGGATGGAAATTTCGGTGCCATGAGGTTTGGACTGGGTACTTCTGTTGGACAGAAGGGATACATGATTCTCTTGTATGGGCAGGAGACAAAGATTAACTTAAAGATAAGTTAAGGAACTTGTTTGATAAAAGGACTGCTTGTTTTGTTTTTGTGTATGTGTTGTAAATTACGTGAACAAAATCTGTGCCCTAAAAGGTTTAATTAATGAAGCTGATTTTAAATGTCTCACATAAATGTGGTAGGACCTAACTAGACAACTAAAGCTATCAAGGAAAGCCGGTGGACAGAATCCCCCGAGGGGTCCATCCTACGACTGGGTGGTCCCAGAGAATTGGGAGGCTTCTCACAAGGATTTACCGTCGGATGACTTTAGGTATTGTTAAGTTAGAACCTGATTCATGCGGTTTTAGGGGACCGCAATGGGACTATGCCCTATAGGCAGAGCGGTTGAGCGGTGCATCCCTCTCATTTCCCATTCTCTATGAACCAAGTGCAGCATAAATCTGCTTCAATTCTGTTGTTCCTACTCAAAGTGGGTCATCTGGAGCTCGACGCTAGCTACTTCCTAAAGACTTGGCTGATAGGAAAGAAACCCTGAGTTCAGATCGGTCCTAAGTGGGAACAACCGGATACTTCTGCTTCAGGGCAGACTCGGGAAGACCTAGATCGCAAACCCTATGACATTCCTTGCGAGTGCCAGGTGGTGCTTTCTAGACTCTCCTCTCGATGGGCTACTAAGATGTGTCCCACAAGTGGTCAAGTGAACACATTATAGCAAGAAAGATTCAGCTGAATTAACAGTTCAATAACATGTCTAGGAATGGTAGAAGCATTTAGGCCTACACTATAGAGATTAAGAACATATCGGATCAACTTGCCACCATTGGATCTTCAGTGTTTGAAATTGATATGATTGCAGTAACATTGAATGGACTTGGCAAAGAGTATAAAGTATTTGATATGTCTATTTCTGTGAGAGCTAAATCTCTTGATTGGGATGAGCTGATTGCTTTGTTGCTGCATGAGAAAATTAAGCTTGGACTGAATATAGGTTCTAGTACCTCTCAAAGAAGAGACACTATTCGTTACTCTAGTCAGCCTGGTAGAGGCAGCAGAGGCTGTGGCTCTTTTCGAGGTCGAGGAGACACTTGAAACACTTATAGACAGTATTAGCAAAATGCCTGGCATGGCACAAATACATAGGGCTAGCATGGATCTGGCAGCTTTAGAGGCAGGTGGAGATCACCCCATGGTAGAGGTGGTGGATCTGGTTCATGGCAGTCAAATGATCAATAAAACAAAGATAAGGACTATCGTTACTGTGACAGATATGGACACATTGCAAAGGATTGTTACAAGAAGCAGGGAGATATGAAGGCAAAGGGCAAACAACATCGGTACTATGCATCTTCTAGCGGTGCTCATGATGAGTAGGTTGACAGATTGTTTGCCATGCAACATGTGTCTAAGAATGCATCTAGGCAGAAAAGATATGAGAGATGGTACATTGATTTGGGGGCTTCAAATCATATGACACCCCATGGAGAATGGTTTGATGAGATGGTTGCAGGTTCACATGGTTATGTGTGTACTAGGGATGACACCCAACATGACATTTAGCACACAAAAATTGTTCTGTTGTTGATGCTTAATGGCAAGAAAAAGAGCCTGCATGATGTACTACATGTACCTATAATAACCAAGAATCTTTTGTTAGTTGGATAGATGGCAGAACAGAATCTGCAAGTGAGATTTAATAGAGATGGATGCTTTGTTGAAGAATATGTTAATGGTTGCAAATTGGTTGCTAAAGGCCTAAGAGATGGCAGAAGGTTTACTCTTGATGTGTCAATTCTAGAATTGAAAGCAGCCATGTTTGCACATGATGATGATGCTATACGGGATGTTGAGATATGGCATAAGCGGATTGGCCATGTGAATGTACAAAAGCTGAAATCTATGCAGTAGAAGGAGATTATGCTTGGACTGCCTAAGTTCAAGTATCATGACTTTGGACATGTATGTGATGCATGTGAGTTTGGAAAGCAAACACGGTTTCCATTTATGAGACATGTACGGAATAGCTCACGACCCTTGCAATTGGTACATTCAGATGCATGGGGTCCATCTCATAATGCTTCGTTTGGTGGTGATGTATCCTTCATTGATGATTTCAGTAGGTATACTTGGCTTTACATACTAAAGCATAAGGATGATGTGTTTGATGCATTCAAGGTTCAAGAAGCATGTTGAAAATGAGTTGAGCTATAAAATTTCATGTCTTAGATCAGATGGAGATGGAGGTGGAGAATATATCTCTAATTACTTTGACAGGTACCTTGCCAAATATGGGATCAGAAGATAGTTAACTTGGAGTTATACATCGCTACAAAATGGTGTAGCAGAAAGGAAAAATAAGGTACTGATGGAATCGGCAAGAGCTATGCCAAATGAGAAGAGTTTGCCAAATGGTTATTGGGCTGAAGCAGTAGTGATTGTTATCTATGTACTGAATAGAACCCCTACAGTAGGGATTCATGATGTAACTCCATATGAGAAGTTGTATGGTCATAAGCCTTACATTTCAAACTTGAAGGTATTTGGCAGCATTTCATATGTGCATGTTCCTGATGAAAAGAGAAAGAAATTGGATCGTAAAGCTGTCAAGAGTGTGTTCCTTGGTTACGCACAAGATCGAAAAGCTTAGAAATGTTATGTACCGTCTACACATGAGACATTGATTAGCAGAGATGTTGTTTTTTATGAGCTGGCATCGTGGTATGGTAATCCGGTTGTAGTGGCTACTGATGGATCAACCAGCACTAGTAATGCTGAAAATACACCTACAGTAGGTACATCTATGAGTGGTCCTATAGGTGATGGATCACCTACAATAAGTCCTTGCTCAGGACACTTGCGGAGTCATACTCCTATGTCCACTGACATAGATATGTCAATGAGGGGGAGATTGGAAAAGGGAAAAGAAAATATGCTTGAGGATGTGACAAGTCCACTTACAGTATGACAGATGATTTTTGATGTCGAGAACTGCTTATAAATAGTCAAAAATTCTGAATTTTAGGGGAAAAATAGACTTCCTCGAAGGCGGTAGTGGCAATCAGTACGATTTTAAGCGGCAAGGTCCAAAAGTGCTTAAAAGACCCATTGGATGGAAATTAGTGAATTTTCACAATTTTTTGGCATGTCAGACGAGAAAGGAATGGCATTCCATGACAGTAAACTATTCAGCAAAGGAACTGATATTTCCAAAGAATCCTCTTGATGTGCCTTGAATAAATTATTGCATGTAAGGTAAGCAGGGAGGTCACTTCCAGAGGTAGCAAGAACTGTTACTGAGGGAATGACTGGGGGAATTTTCTCTGCTACATGCTTCAAGCGCTTCCGTTGAATGACCAATGGAGGAGGGGAATCAAGATCCTCTATGTCAATGGGTTCTGAATCTTTGGAAGGTGGAGGGGGAGGAACTTAATCAGATGGAGGAGGGGGAAGCACACCCTTCTTAAGGCCTGAATATGTCAATAAAGCATATAAATATGAATCATAGGTTACATTGGTAACATTCCCTCTAGTCACTTTGACAAAATGTTGGTCCATCTTTGTAATAAGGTAAGTACTCCAATCAATGGCAACCCCTTTTAACACCATCCTAGAAGCTGTAAAGAGCTCCTTGGACAAATAGTGGGATAGTGTCTTGGCAGGCATAAACCTGTCTTGGAAAAATTGGCAGACTAGCTTCCAGAGAGGATAAGTGATCATTGAGAAAGACACTCCTGAAGTGTTAATCACCTTCTTGACATCAAGGGCCTCTTTGGTCTGCTTTTGTAACAGCTTGAGAATCTCGTCATTTGAGAATAACTGTCCGGCTATAACAAAGGGTTCTCTTTTGTAGGGAAGAGACAAAGCCTTCCCTAACCCTCTAGGTGTCAAGACCATGGAAGTACCACCAACCAAGCCCAATTTCTTACTATATAATGCAATAAACTTATCACATAGGGCTGGATCATCTGGAATCAAAGGGAGTGAAGTAGCCACAAAAGCTGCAAGGCCTGCTTTCGTGATAGGCTCAAAAGTTAGTAGGGAAGAATAATCCCTACTGATCAATGGGGCATACTGAACATGAGGAGGATCTTGAGGTGCCATTCAGATGGAATATACATACACACCACAAACACAGACAATCACAATGAATGCCTGCAAAACAACAAAATAGCTATTTAAAAAAATCGATCAAAATAATCACACACAGACGTAACTAACCAATTGACCAACCCAAACAACCCACATCCTAGAAAAAAATCGGCATGACCCCTACACATATGTGAGGGAAAGCTTCATGCTATGCAACAAGCAGTCACCCAAGACCCTGTATTAGAAAAAAAAAAAGAAAACTACAAACCGCACCTGTAATCGTATCACACAATCAAACCATAATACTTCAAAAACCTAATCAGGACATAACCAGAACTTTGATAAACAACATCAGCTTAAAGGACTGTACATGCCCATCCCACGAAGCGTATTTATTAAAAAGGAGAAAAAAATGCAATGAGGGGAATGATTTTAGTGAAGGGTTCATTTTCATAAATTATTAACAATGGTTGAAATTTTATTAGGTTGTAAACCTTAATAAGAAAACGGCAGTTCATTTTTAAATTGTTAGTTACAATTTATTAATGTGAAACGATGCTTTTAATGAAACCCGGACTACGATCCTCAGACTCAAGTCTCTAAATGCATATTCATTGATTAAAAATTTAATGTGTCTAAAGCGCTGTTAATTTTTAGCACGTGCATTTTCGTGACAATTGGTTCATTTTTATTTAAAATTAAAGTGCCTCTGAATTGCACGTAGCGCATGCAAAGTGAACGGTGGGTTGATTTTAATTTATTAGAAAAATGTGTGTTTAGTGCGAGCGTGCGTGGAAAAGTGGGTGAATAAAGTTCATTTTAACAATTAACTATGGTTAAGGGATTACTAAAATAAATAAAGCACGAAAAATAGATACATGGTAGGGGTGTGTATGCAAGAGGCTGAGGGCGCATTGAGTAGTCCCAAATGCAAGGAATCCAACAAAAAAGTAAAAACCACTGACTAAAAAAAATAAACATTTGGTTTAGGTGATGTTGATTAGTATTTGGGTGATTTTTTAAAAAAAAATTGTAATTTAGGTGTGTTTGTATTTTGTATTTTATGTTTTTTTGGTATATTTTTTTATTTTAAAATATCTCAAAAGTAGTCAAATGCATCGATAGAATTTTTTGTGATTTTTTTGAATTTAATTTTGATTTTTAGAGATTTTTAATGAACTTTTCTCAAATTTTAGTGGCTTTTAAAAGGATTTTAAATATTGTTACTTTTTTGTAATTTATTTAGTAATTTTTTGTTTTTAATTGAATTTTTATGTTTTTTTAAATATTTTTAAGTGTTTTTAGATATTTTTAAGGTATTTTTCTCGGGTTTGTGGAAAATCAAAAGAGATACCTGAGCTGCGTGTGAACAGCTGTGTGTGCTCGAGGACGGCACGCACCACCGCATGGAGAAGACCAAACGCGCATCCTCGCGCGTGAACACCTGTTGGGCAATGCCCATACACATAGGCACACCTGGACATCCGCACTGCGTGTGAAGGGTGGGGGTAGAGTGGGATATGGGTAGAAAACGGGGCTAGAAGGGCGGAAACTAGGGTTAGGTTAATGAGCTAGTCAGGTAGGGTAACTAAGTATAGATAAGTAAGTGAATTAGGTGAGTTAAGTTAGGTTAGGTTAGGCTAACTAAGTTAGGTTAGTTAAATGAATTAGGTTAATTAAGTGAATTAAGTTAGTTAGGTTAATTAAGTTAGTTAGGTTAGTTAAGTTAATTAAGTTATGTAGGTTAATTAGGTTAATTAAGTTAGTTAGGTTAATCAGGTTAATTAAGTTAATTAAATGAAAGAAGTGAGTGAAGCTAATTAACTTAGTTAACGTAATTAAGTGTGTTAACTAAAGAAATTAGTAACTGACCATAGGGGCGATGGAGGAAAAGGAGAGGAGGAGGGGAGGCTACGGGCTGTGGGAGGAGAAAAGGGTGGGCGACAGTGGAGGGGGCAGAGGTTGCGGGCGTTGCGGGCGGCGGAAGGAGGAGAGGAGGAGGGGGGGTAGGCGGGGCGTGAAGAAGGAGAAGGAGGAGGGGGAGGGGCATGGAGAAGAGCCAAGGAGAATGATCAGATGCCTGCGCGAGAGAAGGGAGGAGAGGCCGAATCGCACGAACGGGAGGGATGCCAAGCCGGGAGGAGGAGGTGGTGTGGAAGGAGAGACGAGGAGGAGGAGAGAGGCTGGCGACGGGAGAGGGGCCACGGTGGAGAGGGAGGGAGGCGCAAACAGGTAAGGTAAAGGGTTTTTTTTTTTTTTGCTTTTATATTTTAGGTTTTTTTTTTAAATTTGTTTTAATTTGGGTGTTTTGTTGTTGTTTTTTAAAAATGTTTTGGGTTGTTTGTTTTGAATTTGTAATGTCGGTCTTTTTGGGGTGGGGCTGTTGTTTTTTTTTTCATCTCTTTGTGTATTCCTTTTGTTTTTTTTTTGGTTTTCTCGTTGTTGTTTTTTTTTTGTTTTTTTTTTGTTTTTTTTTTGTTTTTCTATTTTCTATTTTATTTTTTAAAAATTTATTTGTGTTTGTTTAGTTGTGTTATGTGATTTGTGGTTTGTGTGTTTTTTTTAAAAAAGTTTTTTATTTGTTATTATTTTTTTATTTTTGAATGATTTGTGGTTGTTTCAGTTTTGGGGGATTTTGTTTCTTGTTGTCTTTTGTGTTGTGTTTCGTGGGTGGCTATTGGTGCTATGTGTTGTTTGTGTGTGTGTGTTTTTGTGTTGTTGTTTTGTTGGTTTTTTTGTTTTTTTCTTTTTTCTTTTTCTTTTTTTGTTCTGTTTGTTGTATGTTTTTTTTAAAAAAGGTTGGTTTTGTGTGTTTTTGTTATTGTTTGGTGAAATCCATTAAAAGGTGAGCGCACCCCCGTCCTGCACACATCCGCGGGGCGGGAGTAAAAAATTTTGCATTGGCAGGATTCAAAAGGCGGGGACGGCGACATGCGAGGCACAGAGGCTACGGGAGCGTCCCAAGGTGCTTAAAACAAAAAACATGCACGTTCATGTGTGACATGAGAAACATGGCCACATGTTAAGAGGAAGAAAAATTAATAAAACCCAAACTGTACATCGGATCGAAAGATCGTAAAAAGGAAAAACGTGCCGAGAGACGAGGGGAAGATGATAGAAAAATGTGACATGGGTTCTCGGGAAAAATCAGGGTACTCACATGGAAAAAACAAGAAAAACGACTCCAAAAATACATACGAGGATTAATATGGAAAAATCTGCACGTCGGAATGCAGGGCGAGAAGAAGAAAAAATGCGCCAAATAATGTGCCCGACAAATCTATCATGTCAACACACAGTTTCAACTGAGAGAGGATGCGTTCACATGGGAAAAACCCAAAAATCGTACCCAAAAAGGGATTCGAAAATTAATAGGGAATGATCCATGCACCTAAATAGAGGAAAGTAAAAAGGAAAAATGACCAAAAAAATATAATCGTCAAGGCGATCACATCAAATCTCATTTCGGATGGGGTTAAAAGGCATTCGCATGGAAAAAATAAGAAAATAGCACTAAAAAACACCAATAAAAATTAATAACAAAAAATCCACAATCCAGAAGGCAAAACAAGGTAGAGAAAGAAGAAAATTTGTGCAGGAAGGGTGGCCGGATAAGGTGATCCAGTCGGATGAATCGTGCATCGAAAGGACAGGGAGCCAAAAGAAAAAATGTCAGGAGGAAGATGGAGGACAAGGCAAGCATGTCAGATTTGGGTTCCGAAGCAATAAAGGTGCGTTCATATGGAAAACCATCCAATTTACGGGAAATGCTTCAAAAATTAATAACTCAAGAACCATTGGTCGGAACAAGGATTGGTAAAAATGAAAAATGGGCAGGTCTAAGGGACAAACAGGGTTGTAAGGTTGGATTTGGATTCCGGTGAACGTAGGATGCCTTCACATGCAAAACATCAAAAGAAGGGATAAAGGAAAAGAGGGAAGGAATGGCCCGAAGGGTGGGGTAAAGTTAGACGGGTGGGTGGGAAAGGGACCCCATGAGGGCAGAAAGAGGTCATGGCATATATGCATGATCAACTTGAGGCATATGCAAGGGTTATGTACTGTAGACGCGTAGGGACGTGTCCCCACACTTAAAACCTTAACAGACAGAGTAGATTAATCGACATGGCCACAGACTTGTCAAGCGACTGGACGTAGGCATCCCCACACTTAAGACATCACATACACTTGCAAACAGAAAAGTAGGGTTCGGAACACTTGGCCCATTTCGCGGATGGTCGAAGGAACCGTCACTGCTACAAAAGGGTTGGAGTCGGCTGAGGTACCACGGCTTGCTCCAGTATTCAGCCAGCATGGCAGGGAACATACAGCAGCACCCAGGGAGGTAGCTGGTTGATGAAGCCCATTGGGGGAGGTGTCGTTGACGAAGGAGAGTCACTCAACTCACGAGCACTCAAATGGAATGAGAGAACAGTCTTGTCCGGCTAGACATAACTTATTATGTGGGAACCTACTAGGTCTTCACAAGGTAATGATTATCTGCTCTTTGCTTTTTTTTAAAAATCTTTCATTTTTTTAGTTTAGGGGTTAGAACCCCTTTTTACACACCTCTGTATGTTTATTTTTTAAATAAATATTTAAGATATACTCATGATTTTTCTTCATTTTATCTTGACAGGCTTCTCTAATTGCCTCACAACTAATAGAAACTCCTAGAATATAGCTGCTTATCAGGCTAGTAGAACAAAGTTACTAGAACTATATTCTAAAATAGTTATGAGTATCTGATAATGTCTTTATAGGAGGTAGACAACCGCTTGGACCTTCGAAGTCACACCTAACCTAACCCTCTGACTTTATGCCTTGAATGCAAGTTCCCAACAAAATAAAAAGCCCACATACACATAACCATTCAGCATAAAGGGAAAAACTCATAAAGGAAGGATATCACTTGGACTTGGCCACAAGAAGCGCGTGTGTAACAAGTGGCTCCCTTCAAGCTTTGTAAAATCTGTTTATAGTGCAACACTAAAACAAAACCCATTAACTGCACCCGCACAAGATAACCAAATGACCCTCTTGGCCTAATGAGATCCCATAACTTACATCACTCGAGTTAATATTGATAGAAACCCCAATCTTACACCTAGTTTAGGAATTGACAAGGGGGTGGTGTAGAGGGAGTATGCCAGGGTGCACAATTGATGGTGCATTAGTGCGTCCCACCCGTCTGGCATGGGTGCAAGTAGGAAGGCCAGGGAGCCTTGCAGTACCGTATACAGAATAGAGTGACATGTCCTGTGCTGATGGCAGAGACCCATCCTATGGGTGCAGAGGGAAACATAAATGTACCTGACTCCAATGGTCATAACATCCCTCAAGCCTCACCTCTCAATATTTGATTGAAGAAACATGCGTCACACTCAGCCCACCCTCTATCCCACGCTCTGTTGAAAGATACAGAGGGTAGCCCATTCCTGAAACCCATTAATGTAATCCTCACTGTCACTTGTGCAAAGCTTGTATGCCTTGTGTGCTTTTGATGGTGCAATAGTGCATCCCGCCCTATGCCGGCATACAGTGCAAGAAGGAAGGCAAGGGAGCCTTATGGTGTAATGCACAGGAACAGATAGTGCGTTATGCATTGAGAGGCCCATCCTTTGCGTGCAACACTCCGTTCACACATCTCACCTCCCATTTGATTTGAAGGGAAAGACTGGTCACTCACCCCACCCTCTATCTCACTCGCTGATAGATACAGAGGCAGCCCATACTCACGTCCCCATCTTGTTAGGATGAAAGCTCACATCACTTAAGGGGTTGGTGATGAAGATCATGTCGCCTGTTGTTGTCATCAGGATATTGAAGATGAGGCGTACCCAGGGAGGCAGCCAACAAGTCTCGTACTTCAATGATTTGTAAGAAAGATCGTCTATTAAGAAGAACAGATGGACTGATATTACAGAGACAACGCACCAAGGGAGGTGGCTTCAAATTACTTGCTGAAAGGTTATGCTGGTGAGTGAGCTATCCTGAACTGCGGGGTGTTACCACCTTTTCCACAGTCAGCTTCCCGCCCAAGGGTATTTCCACCTTTTCTTGGAACGAGTCTTATTATGATAGGGAATTTCTTCATTTTCTCCCATAACAGTTTTGTTTGTTATTTTTGTTTTTCCTTCTTTTTTTTCGTTAAGGAAGAGAATGGTAGAAATATCATGTATCAGGACCAACCTCACCACCGTTTCTGAATCAGACAAGAAGAGAACAAGGTAGGGTTAAGAGGTATCTGTGAGGGACTAATAGAACGAGACCGCATCATGAGGAGAATCATAAGGGCTATCAGAAGCACGAAGAGAAGGACAGTGCGACACCTAAAAGGGAAAGGGTAGGTCGACTGTGATTGCCAAGATCCCCAGGGAGGGAAATACTTCTTTAGACGATAGCCATTGATCAGGAAAGGATCATTAGAGGCATGAACGGTCTACACCTGAACGGAGCCATTAGGATTGACATCAAGTACCTTGTATGGGCCCATCCACCGTTGTTGAAGCTTGCCAGGAAACTTGCCAAATCTCAAATCATAGGCTAGGACAAGATCACCTTCTTTGAACTCCTTGTGCTTGATGAAACTATCATGATAGGCCTTGCGTCGCGCTTGAGTGGTTTCCATACATTGTAGGGCCATCCGTTGAATCTCATCCAAGCATTCCAAGTGCAGGAGGCGGCGTTGCAGTGACTCATCGTCTTCCAAGCATTCTTTAATTGCCACTCGCAAAGAGGGCAATTCCAGTTCAACAAGGAAGATGGCTTCTGTACCGTACACTAGCTGGAAAGGGGTCTGTCCTATAGCTGCCTTATGGGAGGCTTTGTATGCCCAGAGAGGGCCTCTATAAGTTGATCGTCCCAGTTGCAATGATGTGCGGCAATCATTCTTGTCAGGATCGAGAAAAGGATGCAATTGGTGACTTCAACTTGGCCATTGGCTCTAGGGTAGTAAGGAGTGGACTTGCGATGGCAGATCTTATATAGCTCTGTCAGCTCCTCCATGATTTTGTTAAGGAAATGAGTACCTCTGTCACTTACCAGCTCGAGGGGACTACCAAAATGGGTGATAATATTCTCATACATAAACAGGGCTACATTGTTACCATCGTCCCGCTTCAGAGCTTTAGCTTCACACCACTTTGTGACATAATCCATATATATAAGATATATATATTCTGCTTCTGTCTGGTGGGTGGATCAATGGGACCCACAAAATCAATCCCCCACTTCTCGAACGGATTTAGGGGAAGAATGGGTTGCAGTGGCATGGCACTTATTTTGGTGGGTTTCCCCATTCGTTGACAAGCATCACATCGCTTAGAGTAGTCATGTGCATCCTTGTGGAGGGTCAGCCACCAGTATCCTACTAATAGAGCCTTCTTGGTTGTCGCTTCTCCTGTGAAGTGTCCACCACATGGTTTGTCATGGCATGCTTTCAATACTATGCCGATTTCATCCCTTGCAACACATCTTCACAACACTTCATCTTTGCCTCTCTTATACAGTGCACTGTCTAGCAAGGTATAGGGGGCTGATTCTAATAGAAGCTTCTTCTTCTCATGGCTTGAGATGCCAGGAGGATACCATTGAGTTGCCAGGAGGTTGGCTATGTTTGCATACCAGGGAGTAACTATTTCAACTAGAAACAAGGAAGCATTAGGAAGGTCTGGCTCATCCTATTACTCTTCTACAGTTTGAGGGATCCGTGATAGATGATCGGCTAGGACATGGGAATAGCCAAGCTTAGTGACCACTTCAAAATCAAAATTCTAGAATAGGAGCAACCATCTCATCAGTTGTCCTTTAACATCTGCTTTGTTCATCAGGAAGGACAGGGCTTCATGATCCACGTAGAGCTTGAAATGTGTTGATAGTAGACAGTGTTGAAACTTCTCTAGTGTAAACACCATTGCTAAGCACTCAAGCTCTGTCATTGTGTAGTTTGTTCCCTATCAATGATCTTCTGACTTGCATAATATATTGGTTGATCTAATTTAGAGGGGCCCTTTTGATATAGGACAACACCTAGCTCTTCAACTGATGCATCTGCGTGCATGTGAAACTCCTTCGTCCAGTCAAGAGGCTACAAGATAGGTGCTTGGATAAGGCATTGTTTTAGGGTATTAAAGGCTTCTTCACAGTCATTAGTCCAAAGAAAATCCACATCTTTCCTTAGGAGCTTGTGCAGAGGGGCTGCCTTGGTTGCAAAATGTACAATAAATCTTCTGTAGTAGCCCACATGACCAAGAAATCCTCGCAATTGCTTGAGGTTTGTTGGTGCTGTCAAGGTGGCAATAATCTCAATCTTCGCGGGTCTATTGCAATCCCTTGTGGAGAGACAATATGCCCAAAAGAACTCCTGATGAGATGCCAAAGACACATTTTTAGGGGTTGAGAGAAATCCCATACTCTCAACATCTATCAAAACATTGCTCTAGGTGTCCCCAGTGCTCACGGATCAAGCTATACACACAGAAGTCATCAAGATACATCTCAATGAAATCATGCAAATGATTCTGGAAGGTAGCCATCATTACTCATTGGAAGGTGGCAGTAGCATTACAGAGCCCAAATGGCATCACTCTATAAGCATAGGTCTCCCATTCTGTGGTGAAGGTTGTTTTGGATTGGTCCTCTTCTGCGATTTGGACTTGGTTATATCCGCTGAATCCATCTAAGAGGGAATACAACTCATGGCCTGCCATTGTGTCCAACAGTTGGTCTGTGAAAGGATAGGGAAATGATCATTCTTTGTCTTCAAATTGAGCTTTCAAAAGTCTACACATATTCGAAGTTTCTCTTTTTTCTTGGGTACTACCACAATGGGCGAAATCCATTCACTGTTAGCCATGGGATAAATGAACTTGGCTTCAAGAAGTTTCAATAATTCCGCCTTCACCAAAGCATAATAATTAGGATTCATACGCCTTTGTCTTTACCTTACAGGTTTGGCATCAGGCTCTAGGTCAATGTGATGTTGGCATACTGTGGGATCAATCCCCTTTAGGTCTTTGTACGACCAAGCAAACACGTCTAAGTTCTCCTTTAATAAGTCTCGTAGGACCACTAGTTCTTCTGTCAGAAGATTGAGACCCACTTTTAAGTGACGTTCACTACTGTCAGTATCCAGCAACGTCACTTGCATTTCACCTTCCACTTCGTGGATGAATGTCCTACGGATTGCTTCTGGATAGAGGTCTGACTCTTTCAAGAGAGTAATGTCATCATCTGATGTTCCACTAGAACCAGTGTCCTCCTTCTGATCAGATGATTCATTTATTTGTTTTGATTGTTGAAAGGGTATCAGAGCTTTGTTTGCTTCTATGTGAGTGGTGATTTCTTTTGGAGTTCGGGATTCATATTTAGAGGATGCATCTAGGAATGTCATATAGCACGAACTGACGAAGGAAATTCGGTATGGCAGCCTCTATACTATGCCAAACTCCCTTCTGCCACAAAGTGAATGAGGTAAGGGCACCACCTAGTCTTGGAAGAGCGGACTAGGACGCTATGCAAGAGGGAGAGGAGATTGTGAGGGAGAAGAGAGGAAAACTAAGAGAGGGAGAGAGAGAGAGTGAGAGAGAGAATTATGAAAAAATAGATGAATCAATAAACTTAAGAGATGGAGAACCCTCGGGACATAACCAAGATACACAATATGGACACCAATATCATGGGCTTATTACATTGTAGAGCATACATAAGCTATAGTAAGGGAAGGAATTTCATAAGCTCATGAGGGAGAATGGGGAAGGCTCAATAGGGCTGAAGGAGGCCTCTTTGCTCTCTCTCTTCTTCTTACAAATTACAAAGGAGAATGCCTCTTTATATAGGCCTTGAGGGTGTTTAGGGAGGAGGTTAAGATGTAATAGGAATTAACACCACCAAAGCTGCATTAAGGCTATTCCACCAATGTGGAAGCTCCATCTAGATGTTTTGTTGATCAATTTGTACTTAATCAAGCTCCATCATAGGTGAGTTGTCTCCATTCTCCCCCCCATAGCTTGAGTCCAAGAGCTCTCCTATAAAAAAATATAGAGAATCTTCATAAAATAAGATCATATCTAGCAATAATAGAGAGAGAGTAATGAGACTTCATACATTACTACTACAATTAAGGATGATTTGAGGGTGATTTAGGAGGGGAATTCTAATGGTTTATTAGTTTGAGAGAGAGGAGAAGAGAGGGGAAAGGGTTGGGGGTCTAATAAATGATGTTTTATGGAAGTGTTAAGTGTGGGGAAGAAAGTATGGATGTGTATAAAATTGGGAGGTGGTCTCCATGCAGTTGGAAAAAGTTGGCATCCACCATTTTGGCCATATCTCCCGATTCATAGCTCCAAAAAATTATTAAAAAATACCAGCTGAAACTTCAGCTCACACGCTCCAACTTTTATGCTGAAAAGTTTTTTTGTATCGGAGTGGAAGTATTTTTAAAAAATCTTACAAAATCATGTGCCTGATTTTTCTTCCACTAATGCTTCCAAGAAGGGTCCCATTTGGTTGAATTGTCATAAGGCTCCAAAGTCATGACATTATGAGCCTCACATGCCCTTTGGATGGCTTCAAATCTATTTCATATATTTTCTTTTCACATTATACATTTTTCCTTCACCTTCCTCCATTGATCTTTACTCTTCACCCCCCCTTGGTAAACCGGTCCATGAAATATTTTTATCTAGTGATTTTTTTGATTTCCCAAGAGGTTGTTCCCACCCTCTTCTTTATTTCAAAGCTCCAAATGGACAAAAAATCAACAAAGTGTTAAACAAATATTTTTTTGTGATTTTCTCGGATCATATAGCCCCCCCCTAACCTGGCTAGAGGTATTTATGCCTCTAGACACTCTTTGGTATCTTGAGCTAACCCCACCCTGATGTGATAGGGTTTTAAGTGCCATCCATTTACCCTGGTCTTGTGAACTTTTTCCTCAATGTCTTGAAGTTTGTAGGAGCCATTGTTGAATTTTTTTGTGACCCAAAACGGTCCCTCCCACTGGTAGAGAAACTTGCCATCCTTTCTTTTATCAAAGCGATTGTCATATCGAAGCACTAAAGATCCCTCCTTGATGTTTTTATCTGTTAGCTTCTTGTTGAAATTTTCTCTACGCTTCTCAGCTTCCTGGGAGTAGTGGTTGATGGCTTCTTCACGATCCAGTTGTAGCCTCTCTAGGTCCAGTAATCTTTGATGTAACTTCTCCTTTTGAGAGCCTACTGTGCCACCTAATACCCGAAGGCTAGCTAATTTCACCTCAATAGGCAAAAAAGCCTCTTGTCCATAAACTAGATGAAAAGGTGTGAACCCTAACATGGTTTTGAAGGAGGTTCTGTAAGCCCATAGAGCTCCACTAAGGTGCTTGTCCCAATCCCGGGGCCTTGAATGTACCTGTTTGCTGATGATTTTACAAATCATTCCATTTACCTTTTCCACCAATCCATTGCATTGAGGGTAGTAAGGGGTAGAGTGTCGTCGTTGAATATTTAGCTTTTGCATGAGTTCACCCACCACATTAGCTCTAAACCCTGGTCCTCTATCTGATAGTATTTCAAGAGGGGTACCAAACCTACAACAAATATGGTCAAAGATGAATTTACTCACTTCCTTAGCAGTGATTCTTCTAGTTGGCATAGCCTTGGCCCATCTAGTCATGTAATCTACCCCCATGATAATATACTCTTTTCCTGATGGAGTGCATGGTAGAGGCCCTATGGCATCAATTCCCCACTTCTCAAAGGGTCCATAGACCTTGATTGGATTTTGGGGTTCTGCTACGAGCCGTCGTGATCCTGATTTCTGACATTCTTCACATGTTTGACACCAATATTTGACATCTCGATGTAGACTGGGCCAAGTAAAGCCGGCTTGTAGAACCTTTCTACTTGTGATGTCGTGTGCAAAGTGGCCGCCACACACATCATCATGGCAAGCTTTTAAGATTTCTTCAATTTTCCATTTTGACGGCACTTTCCTAAGCACACCATCCTTACCAAGACAATACAAACTGTCATTTACTATGCGATATCTTGTAGCCTTCCGAGCTAGCCACTGTCTTTCTCCCTTAGTCAGGTGTTTGGGAGCTTCTCCTTGTTCTAAGAGATGTAGAATATCTTCTAAGTCTTCCTTGCCTTGTCGAAGTGGAGGTTTGATAGCCACTGCTCCCACCATTGACTCATTCAGCTTTGATGATGCTAGATGGTCGGCATCTTTGTTCTGGTCTCTTGACACATTATGTACTTGTGCCTCCCTAAATCTTCTCATAAGAGATTTGGCCTCTCTCATTTTACTAGAGAGGTTTGTATTTTTGCATGCCCATGTACCTTGCATCTGCCTTACCAATAGCATGGAGTCTCCAAAAGCATTCAATCTCTCGATTGAATTACTAAGACACCAACAAAGACCATGAATTAAAGCTTGATATTCTTCCTCATTGTTAGAGTGGACACCTTCCAAGATGATTCCTTCACCATAGATTTTATCTCCTAAAGGAGAGAAAACAACGATGCCTGCGGCTGCGTTATCCTTAGTTCTCTTGTATGCACCATCAAAGTAGAGGCTATAAGCATCTACAAGAGTTTTTATGGATGGGGGTGGTGGAAGGTTCTTTCTTTTCACCATGAGATTTTTCTCATAGCACCTATTTGTCAAAATATCAGCCAAGCATGCCCGAGTTGTTTTTTCAACCTGCACTGTATAGTCAAACTCTTGAAGTCGGTCCACCCACTTTGCTATTTTGTCAGAGATTTCCATATGTTGTAGTGCATAGGGAAACATATCCTCCACAGTGATGATCACAAACCTCTTTGGAAGTAAATATGGCCGAAATTTGGTTACTGCAAACATGAGGGCCAACACTAGTTATTCCATGGAGGTGTAAGCCTTCTTTGAGGCTTTCATGAGGCGTCTGGCAAAATACACAGGCCTCATGAAGGATGTTTTTGGATCTTTTTGTACGAGAGCAGCACCAATAGGCCTCTTCTCCCACACTAGGGTTTACAAAGAATATTTCTTCCCAACAAGGCTGGAGGATTATAGGAAGTGACCCCAACATTTTCTTTATCTCCTTAAAATGTCATTCACTTTGTTCACTCCATACAAGTGTTTCTTGGCGTGTCAGTTGCTACAGGGGGTATATGGCCTGAGAGAGTAAGTGTATAAATCTACCCAAATATCTTAGCTTTTGTAAGAAGGAGACCAGTTGTTTGATGGAGGTTGGGGAAGGTAGAGCTAGCAATGTTTCTACCTTATTTGGATCTACCTCAATTCCTTCAATTGACACTACATGCCCTAGTAGTGTAACCTTGCTTTCCCCAATGTGACATTTATCCTTATTTAGTTGTCCACCCAACCTAGCTAAGCGAGTAAATCCTTCATCAACCTTGCGTAGATGTATGTTCCTTGAGCTGTAAATACAAAAGTCATCTATGAAAACCCTTATGGACTTACCAAAGTAAGGTTGGAAAACCATATTCATGAATCGTTGAAAGGTTGCTGGGGCATTTGTGAGACCAAAGGGCATGACCCGAAAGGCAAAACAGCCCCATGGTGTGATGAAAGTGGTCTTCTTTTGATCCTCCTCTGCAATGCGGATCTGGAAGTAGCCAGAGTATCCATCACACACTGTATACTGTTCATGTCCCGCTACTTCATTCAAGATTTCATCCTGAAATGGGAGAGGGAAGTGGTCCCTCTTTGTTGCAGCATTTAGTGGCTTGTAATCTATGCATACTCGCCACTTACCATTTTTCTTTGGCCTCAGTACTACTGGGGAAACCCATTCTGAATCTTCCACTGGGTATATGAATCCTGCATTCAAGAGTCTCTTCACCTCCATCAACAGTGCATCCTGTTGCACAACTCCCAGTCTTCTCAATCTTTGTACTACAGGTTTGCTTCCTTCTTTGAGTTGGATGTGATGCTTCACTGCAGTGACACCTGTAATGTGAGTATAATCAGAAATAAACAATGATGCATGCTTCTTGAGAACATTCACATAACCCTCCCTTTCTTCATCCTTTATATCCTTGGATATCATCTTCTCTAGGCTAGTATCCCACACATCTTCTCCTTGGATTCTTGGGTTGTCTTCTGATGAGGTAGGTTCCTTTAAGGTGACGCCCATAACTTCGAGAGTGCTATCACTCTCTCCACTTGAACTCTCTTCCTCTTCTACCGATGAGGAACATCCACTTGAGCTCCACTCATCGGCAGACATTTCTAGTTCAAGATTCTCTTGACGCCCACTCTTCAAGTTGTAAACCACCTTTTGATCGTGGCCCCCCACCTTACGTGGCCTCAACTCCAGATCTCCTATTGCCCAATCTTGCCTAGCTCCGATGCCCATAAGCCAAGGTCTCCCTAGGATGAGGGGATATCCTTCCCCCTTTACTGGCATCAAATAAACATCCACTGCTGCAATGATTCCAAAAACAGAAACTCTCAAAGCTTTCACTACACCCACACATGTGACCGCATCATTGTTGGCCATCTTTGCCCTGAAGGTTGAGGATTCCATTACTTCTAAACCTAATTGATGCATAAGTTTTTCTGTCATGACACAAACCTCTGCTCCACTATCGATGTATGTTTTTTGAATCCGTTGACCTTTAATTTGAGCCTCCACTATAGGCACTATATCTTTGAGTCCATATGCCTTGATTGCACTAACCATTTTACCTTGCCTTGCCCTTGTGCTTACCATTTTTTACCATTGTCGTCGTAGATTTGGAGAGGCATGAAGTAGTTGTGGCCAAGTAATTTTTGGCCCTGGAGAGCTCACGTCTGCTACCAGATCATAAGGTTGTGTCCTAGAACCCAAAGGGAAGTCGGAGATATCAATTTTAGACCTAGTTCGAGTCTTTCTCTTCTTCCCTTCATCTCTAGGTGCCCGTGATGTACTTGCCTCATTGGTTGCTTCCTTACTTGCCTCAGTTTGGACACGTATCCGCTTGATAGGCATGGTCTCTACTACATCCACCTTCATCTTACCTCTCGCTATTTCTTCTTGAAGCCTTCTATCCCTGACCACCTCCTCTATTTTTATGACATTAACATTTGGTTGAACAACAGGGGTTTCAGCTTGAACATAAGGTGGTTGTAAAATTGCAGGTTGTGACTGCTCTTGCTCTTGAGTCCTAGCACGAGGAGGGCTTACTTGTTGTCAAGGACCTCTGGCAGGGTGATCATATCTTCTAGGGTGAGGACAATTGTACATGCCATGTCCATTTTCTCCACAGTTGTAACACAACATCTCCCTTGCTTGTCGCCGCATTTGTGGTCGATTCCCACCATTCCCCTCGATAGGTCTTCTTGTACCTTGCACAAGATTCACTCTCAAACCCTCTAGTTGATTAGTAAGATTGTTTATTTGTTGGATTATGTCTTCTTGACCTCTAACAAGGCCTGGTGCATTAGATACATTTGGGAAAACTTGAGAGGCCTCCATAGTCGTGATGTTGTTTCCCAAACCTGCTTGGCTAGCTTGGGCTTGGTACAGAATCTTTCGATTCTTTTCCCTAGTGATTCTCAAAGCATCTTCAAAAGTGTTTGGAAATTTCACCTTTACCTTCTCCCTGAGCAAGGGATACAAACCTGAAATAAATCGATCCTTTTGAAGGCAGTTTGGAGCTCTCTCTCCAGGGTTCAGTGAGTCTGACCACTGCTCCCAAAGCTTCAAAAACCCTTCCTCATAAGTTGCATAACCATAAGGATCACTTTGATGGAGGGCCAAAAGTCGTTGCCATAACTCTTCAGCTGAATTAGTTTGTTGAAATCTCAGCAAGAAAGCCGCCTTCAATCCTTCCCATTCAGCTCTTTGGGCCGGATTTAGAGTTTGGAACCACATTCTAGCTTCTTCCTTGAGCACCAAAGGAAAAGCCCTCAACTTTAATGCTTCATCATCCCTCCCAGAGACAAGGAAGGCCATCTCAAGGTTGTCCAAAAAATCCAATGCATTTTCTCCATTGCGCCCAAAGAAGCTTGGAAATGCCATGTTGCCTTAGTAGAGTACAAAGATGAACACGTCTAGACTTAAGTTGTATTTTATGAGGGGAAGGATGAATGGGTTTACAGATGCATTGATTTCAGCAAGACGTCTAGGCCCCAATATGCTTCTAATAATGCCTTGGAATCTAAGCTTTGTGCTGGCTACAATATGCACAGTTTGCATAGCAAGTGGACGGATAGGTCCATACAACTCGTGATTCATGAGAAACTATTATAATAGGATAAATACATGTACATTGAAGGATGCATTGTAGTCTAGCATTGGGAAGATTATAGGTTCTGGTGATACAAGAATCTCCCTTAATCTTTCAGCCCCAAAGTACATGACAAGTCGCTGTTGGAAGAAAATCTTCCTACTGATGCATACATTAACTTGGATGTTTTGTACAGAGTGGAAGGTGTAGAAATTCGGGCCATTATTATTATTCATGAGTAGAAACTACTTAAGGGAGTAGACGGAATGCACTTTCTTGAATTATGAAGGATTTTCCCCAGAATGTTTCTTTTTGGATCCCACCAACTTTGCTATACGGAGAATTTGCTCACCAGTGATTGTTCTTGCCTTAGTGTGTCCATCCTCGGCGACATATATTTCATAAGGTGTGATGGCCACCTTTTCAACCACACCCAACCTTCGAGCTAACAACAGTTGAAGGTAGTCTTCATACTTTGCACTTCTACAAAACTCCACACCGTTCATGCATAGTTGTCCTCCTTTGATGTGGATTAGGCCAGAGAGAGAGAGGGATTTGATGATTTGGAGACGAGGACCTCCCGGAAGGGCCTTTACTTTGTTTGCAAAACACTCACCATAATTATGAGAACCTAGCAATTGATGGCAACATGATTTTTTCCGTTGTGAGAGAATGGAATTTTTAAGGTGAACACCTTTTACCCGCATACGTGCCGTCATCCGATTGGCATACTTCCTTTATTGGGCTTCCTTGGGAGACCATTGTGGGAGTCGTGGACTTCGACCACCTTCAAAAAGAGTTGGTGAAGGCGTTGGAGAAGAGCCACTTGGAGTACTTGTTGTAGAGGATGCACCACCATGTGTTATATCGTCCCGCATGGATGAGAATGTCCTCAGCGGGGGCACCAATTTATGACGAAGGAAATTCGGTATGGCAGCCAACTCCCTTCTACCACAAAGTGAATGAGGTAAGGGCACCACCTAGTCATGGAAGAGCGGACTAGGACGCTATGCAAGAGGGAGAGGAGATTGTGAGGGAGAAGAGAGGAAAACTAAGAGAGGAAGAGAGAGAGAGTGAGAGAGAGAATTATGAAAAAATAGATGAATCAATAAACTTAAGAGATGGAGAACCCTCGAAACATAACCAAGATACACAATATGGACACCAATATCATGGGCTTATTACATTGTAGAGCATACATAAGCTATAGTAAGGGAAGGAATTTCATAAGCTCATGAGGGAGAATGGGGAAGGCTCAATAGGGCTGAAGGAGGCCTCTTTGCTCTCTCTCTTCTTCTTACAAATTACAAAGGAGAAGGCCTCTTTATATAGGCCTTGAGGGTGTTTAGGGAGGAGGTTAAGATGTAATAGGAATTAACACCACCAAAGCTGCATTAAGGCGATTCCACCAATGTGGAAGCTCAATCTAGATGTTTTGTTGACCAATTTGTACTTAATCAAGCTCCATCATAGGTGAGTTGTCTCCATTCTCCCCCCCATAGCTTGAGTCCAAGAGCTCTCCTATAAAAAAATATAGAGAATCTTCATAAAATAAGATCATATCTAGCAATAATAGAGAGAGAGTAATGAGAGTTCATACATTACTACTACAATTAAGGATGATTTGAGGGTGATGTAGGAGGGGAATTATAATGGTTTATTAGCTTGAGAGAGAGGAGAAGAGAGGGGAAAGGTTTGGGGGTCTAATGAATGATGTTTTATGGAAGTGTTAAGTGTGGGGAAGAAAGTATGGATGTGTATAAAATTGGGAGGTGGTCTCCACTGCAGTTGGAAAAAGTTGGCATCCACCATTTTGGCCATATCTCCCGATTCATAGCTCCAAAAAATTATTAAAAAATACCATCCAAAACTTCAGCTCACGCGCTCCAACTTTTATGTTGAAAATTTTTTTTGGATTGGAGTGGAAGTATTTTTAAAAAATCTTACAAAATCATATGCCTAATTTTTCTTCCACTAATGCTTCCAAGAAGGGTCCCATTTGGTTGAATTGTCATAAGGCTCCAAAGTCATGACATTATGAGCCTCACATGCCCTTTGGATGGCTCCAAATCTATTTCATATCTTTTCTTTTCACATTATACATTTTCCCTTCACCTTCCTCCATTGATCTTTACTCTTCACCCCCCCTTGCTAAACCGGTCCATGAAATATTTTCATCCAGTGATTTCTTGGATTTCCCAAGAGGTTGTTCCCACCCTCTTCTTTATTTCAAAGCTCCAAATGTACAAAAAATCAACAAAGTGTTAAACAAATATTTTTTTGTGATTTTCTCGGATCAGAACCTTCTAGAGGCCGTGGCTCTAAGGGCTTTGGCTTCTGTTGACAAGAGGCATCATCATCATCTTTTCTCCAGACTGAACGGTCAGGGCGATAGGAGCCACTGGTGAACTTAATTTTTATGCATTTGATTCATTGCTTATGCAGATTCTACATACTTTGTGATCCATTGGTCAAGCCAAATGGAACCATGGTCATTCCCTCCAACACCCTGAGATCTTCGGCCTCTGAGGTCTCTATAGGGACTTCAAAAAGATCATCTACTATCAGAGGATCTTCTTCAAGTGCACTTTCATAGCCTGCTTTGTTTTCTTCCTCATCATTTTCATCCTCTTTTTCTGGAGGCTCTGTCTCTACTTTTGTAGAGGCTTTGTAGGAGAAGAACAGATCTTTTGCCTCTATGTCTGCTTCTGCTTCTATCTCTGGCTCTATCTTGTGAAATAGGTGGGATCTAGAGCATGGTAGATGCGAAAGCTATGGAGGTTGAAAGAGGAAAAAGAAACTCATGAAGACATTGACCCTGACTAGGACAAATTGTTACACAAGTGAATTAGGTTCCAAGATTGAGACTTGGGCTCATAAACACAATCTTGTGTATTGACAGTGACATGACACTTTACTGGAAAGAAAAGAGTACTATCATTGCATTAGAAAAAGAGTGCAAGTACAATGCTTTATAGGAATTGAGTGGTGGTACTTTCTCCTACTGTGCATATGGGATTCTGGTCCTGAGCTCTCACTGCTTCTCACAAAGGGATTAAAGTAGGTGTGGTTGCAAATATCTCAACACCCCTCCTCAATCACAACCAAAAGTACAAAGTGTGTAGAGGCTTTAGTGAAAGCAACACCTGCAAAGTGTGGGGACACCATAAACATGGAAAAAATACCAGAGGCTATCGCAAAAAAGGCTAAGTGTGGGTACCACAAACATGATGGACATCCAGAGGCTGTAGTAGGGACCTCACAAAGTGTACAGAGGCTGTAGTACAAGGATAACTGAGGAGTTTACAAGTTTATGTTTGAGGCATTAGAGCTAGGAAATACAAAACTAGAAAAGTCTATCTGAATAGAAGGACTGATGAGGTTTGTCCTTCTCCTGTTGGTCTTCTTATTCTTCCTTTGCTCCATTTTATTCTTCTTCTTTGACTGCAACTAGATAGGCCTTTTGGGACCTCTTTCTGGCGTGGCAGAACTTATCGGTGTGTCCGGTCCTTTTGCAGAAGTCACAGAAGAGCTGATTCTTCTTGCCTTTGTACCTGTTGCCAACTTATAATGCATGCTCATCTCTAGAGGTACTCGGTTCTTCCTTAGTTTTTAGCTTCTTTTCCTCCTCTAACAGTGATGCCTGGATATCAACAAGTTCAGGATTTGACATGTTGATTAAAGTTGTTGATACATTATTATATTCAGGAGGCAAACTCTTAAGTAGAACACCGATGCAAACATCTTCTTCCATTTTAATGTTGATTCCTGCAAGTTGGGTTAGAAGTCCTTCCATGTAATTTAGATGTGTGGCAAGTGATGTGCTGGACTTCATTTCAAGTCTAAAAAACTCAATTAGGAGACCATACTTTGATGATTTAGACTGTGCACTGAACAAGGTGTTAAGTCTCTTCCATGTATCTTGTGAGGTCTCACAGTTATCCACATGGTGGATATAGCTGTCATCTAGCTCCAATTTGATAATGGCCTGAGCCTTATCATCATTCTTTTGCCAAGTGACAGCAAGATCCGCATCACAAGGCTTCTTTTCTTTTCCAGTGGTAATGCCCCAGAGGCCCTTCTTCATCAGGATTAATTTGATGCGGGTCTGCCAGGTATGAAACCCGACTCCTTTGAAATGGGCAATTGGAGAATATTTGCTCATGTTTGACTTGAGAGACCAACAGAAAATTAGCTTCAAATGACTGAGAATAACCAGGAATGTGTTGATCTTTGTATGTGTCAAAAGACACAAGCAATGGCAGTGAAGTATCAAAAGATACTAGTTTAAAATTTGATGTTTGTTGCTTGAGTTTGACTTAATGATCTTCAAAAACTCTTCATAGCTTTTCCTCCTTGCTGATTTGATGGTTGAATAATTTCTGAAAGCTTCAGATTAGAGTGGCATTGGCTTGGTTTAAGTGGTAGGACAGAGAAAATGAAGGAAAAATGATCTTAAAGGTAAGTGGCTATGGCTGTCCTGTCAAAACAGGGACCAGCAACTAGTAAATGAGCTCCCACGCGCTCCACAGGTTGAATCTTCTCAAACCCTTTGAGATAGAGGACCCTCACTAATTGTTCTAACCCTCCCTAAGAGGGTTTGTACTCATTATGCTCGAGTTGAGAGGTCTAAGCCTTCAAAGTGATCACTATCAAAATTGCGCTCAGATTTGGGAAAATGCAAATACCGGGCATGATGTGCATCAATCTCCTTGATTTTTGTACCAAGAAGTTGCATCTTGACCTGAAGAACAACTCTCGAGAAGAAATCTTGAAGAGATATGACGTGGTTGATGAGATATGGCTGCTCCAACAGAGGTAGGTAGGTGTTGTCCATAGACACAGTTATGGCAGTAACTCTAAAAAGAGGCAATGCTGAAGCTATAGTTGCCCAATCTGAATGATTGAGGTACCAAGAAGGAGATTTGGAAGTAGAAAAACATTTCTCTAGAAGGAAGTTCGAGAGATTTGGCCTGTGGAGAGAGATATGAAATCTTCAAACTGACAGGGTGCTGTTGTCTATGGTTGCCATGGAAAATTCATTGAAGGTAGGAATGCAAATGAAGTTGGAGATAGGGTCTAGTACTCAAACTGAGCTGAGAAGAGATGGAAAGGAGCTGAGAGGAGTGAAAGGAGAGTTGGGCCATGCTCAACTGAGCTCTGATACCATGTGAAATATGCGGGATCTAGAGCATGGCAGATGCGAAAGCTATGGAGGTTGAAAGAGGAAAAAGAAACTCATGAAGACATTAACCCTAACTAGGACAAATTATTACATAAGTGAATTAGGTTCTAAGATTGAGACTTGGACTCATAAACACAATCTTGTGTATTGACAGTGATATGACACTTTACTAGAAAGAAAAGAGTACTATCATTGCTTTAGAAAAAGAGTGCAAGTACAATGCTTTATAGGAATTGAGTGGTGGTACTTTCTCCTACTGTGCATATGGGATTCTGGTCTTGACTGCTTCTCACAAAGGGACTAAAGTAGATGTGATTGCAAATATCTCAACATGTCTCTGCTACTATCTCTGGCTTTGTCTCTACTACTGTCTCTGGCTCTGTCTCTGCTACTGTCTCTACGACTGCCATGTAACAGGGAGAACAGTACATCCATGCTTCTATTTCACTGTCAAAGGTGATTTCAGAACTCAATTCTAGTTGAGGCAGGAGGTATTCTCCCATGGACAAAGACTTTGCTTCCCTTGGTAGTTGGCTTACAGTGCCCATTGTTAGGGATTGTGCCTCTGTTTTCTTGGGAAAGAACTATTTAACAGCCTCTTCGACCCCTGATGTACCATCTATTACTTCGTTGGAGGAGTTAGTTATGACTTCGATGGATGTGGTTCCATTGCCTTTTTGCGATCCATACAACTTCAACACCACTTTGTTTGGTCCTCTGCCTAGGGTTAGGGTTCCTTTGAACCAATCCGTCTTGGCTCTTACTTCAAAAAATCCAAGGTCTTCCCAACAATAGAGGGTATGAGGTCCCATAAGAATTTGGTTTAACCACCAAATAGGCCAGCCAATAATATTTTCCTACAAGGGTTGTTTTTACGTATGGGAGGATGCCCAACGGTTTAATTCTGCTTTGGTCTGCCAATCTGATAAGCCACTTTATAGGTTGAATTCCTTGTAACCCTAAGTCCTTCATTGTCACATCCGTCATTATGTTTACTCTTGAGCCTCCATCAATCAATGTATTTGAAATAAAGCATCCTTCAATCCATACACTAATCTCTGGGCTTCCAGGATTTAGGAATCCGTTAGCCACATCTACTTCCTTCCCAGGTTCTGCGACTCTATTGGACTTTATTATTGTTGGAGGAGCAATCCTTACTCCACATCTTCTTGTCAAGATGCTTTTGAATTTCTTTCGATAGCTGGGAGACAGCATCAATAATTGCTGGAATGTTAAGTTAGGTTTAAAGGTATCTAGGTCTTTTACCAAGTCATAATCTTTGATAGGATCCACGGGCTTCTTCAGCCTGCTTGGGAATGGGGCTACACCCATTTTCATCTTTCCTTTTTCTTCTAGCAACTACAGCATCGGAATTTCCTGTGTTTCCAGAGGTTCTTTTGCATCGTCTATCTCCTAGACCTTTGGTTCTGTTTCTGGGACTGTCTCTGTGACTCATTATGGCAATGCAATGCTCTGTTTTCTGTCTTGTACTACTTTGTCCCTTTGTTGACACAGGTTGAACTTCACAGTCTTAGCAGGAGAATTATTTTCATTCTGAACAACTGGTTCCTTCTTCTTGGCGCGTGTGACATCGGCAACTTCCAACTCTACCAAATTGGAGGCAGACTCTTATACCTTCTGTTGGCTATCAGTGCCATTGGCCTTTATAGGGGCTGGACTTGGATAGTCCTTCGCAGTGTGGCCTTCGTCCTTGCATCAGCTGCATAAGGGCTTGTAATCCATAGATTGTCTAGGGTTTGGACAATTGGGGGAGATATGACCCTTTTCTCCACACCTATAACATTCCACCTCTGATCTCTGACCACCGCTAGACTGTCATCCTCTGTAACTTTGAGAGGGAAGCCTCCCTGGACCGAAATTAGGACCAAACTCCCTAAGCTTTGGTCCAATATCTTGTGTTGTCATTTTGGATTCTAGCAAGTTGAATCTTGCATTTTCATCCTTCTGTCTTCATTCATGCATCTCTTTTAGAGAGCAAATAACCTCTGTATGGTTCTTCTGCAAACAGTAGGAACAAAAGGCTCTAGGAATGGTTCATTTTTGGGTACATTCTGTGGCTAAATGTCCCGCTTGATGACACTTTCCGCACCATGTATTAGAGCGCATCACATCTCTTCCAACTCCCGCAGGGGTGGATATATCGGCGGTATTCACCTTCAGCGTCTGTAGCTACTCTGTAATCACATCCATAAGCTCTTTCTTGATACTTGCAACTGAGTTGGATAAGTAGTCCTTCAGATTTTCACCTTCTGAAGTACTTGTAGTAGGGTTTTGGGAAGCTTCTGTAATTACTGCATACACTGGTTGGGTTGATCCAGAGGGTCCTTGGTTCTAGTTCTGATTCAGAGCTCTGTTGAGACTTGGTATTGTTGATTCCAGTTGGTAGGGTTCCGTTGTTGTTGAGGTGCCATTGGAGGAATTGTTTGAGGCCACTGTTGTTGTGGTTGAACCATCATGTGCCTATCGTCTGTTGTGACCACAGTGGATTATGTGCATTATACTGCGGCACTGTTTGCATCTGGGGATAGGGGTAGGGAATTGCATTTGGTGGGTATACCATTCTTGGCATGGGAGGAGGTAAGACTCCTCTTCCTGGAGTCATTGACAATCTGGCTTCAACTTCCTCATACAATCTTGCACCTTCCACTGCAGCTTGTAGATTGACTAGTCTTCTCAATTCCACGAACTTGCAAACTTCTGATTATAGGCCTATAAGGAACACTCCTTTCTAGATACCTTCGTCCAAATGATGGTTAGTCCATCTCTTCAGGATGGATTCCATTCACAAGTGCATTTTACAGCCTTAGGTTCCATCTTCTTTCTCAAATCATCCGGAACATGAACATAACAGACACATCCAAAGACTCTAAGGTATGCAACAGTGGGTGTCATGCCATACATTCTCTCATATGGTGACATATTATGAATCAAGGCTGTAGGTGTTCTATTCATAATGTGAACTTCAGTATGCACTGCTTCTGCCCAATATGACAATGGCATGTTGATTTGGTTCATCATTGCCCTTGCAACCTCTACAATAATCCGATTCTTCCTTTCAGCCACACCATTTTGCTGTGGTGTATACCTGCATGTCAATTGCCTTTTGATACCATGATCTGTCAAGAAGTCACAAAACTCATATGACATGTACTCTCCACCATAATCTGACCTCAAACATTTTATGTAGCATACAAATTACTTTTCAGCCATAAATTTAAATTCCAAGAACTTTTCAAATGCTTCACTTTTATGCTGCATAAAGTACACCCAAGTCATCTTGCTAAAATCATCAATGAAAGTGATATAAAATCTACATTTTCTGCTCATGGAAACATTCTAACATGGGCCCCAAATATCTAAGTGTATTATTTCCAAAGGATAGCTGCTTATTCTCCCCCTCTTTGGAAATGGCAATCTGGACTGCTTGCCAAATTGACAAGCCTCACATACATGATCAAAATTCACATATCCTAAATGCGGTAGACCACGGACTATTTGTTTTGATTGCATTTGCTTCAATCTTTGCAAATTAACATGACCAATCCGTCTATGCCATAATTCCACATCCTTATCTTTCCCATGTCCTCTCTCAACATACATAGAGTTTTGAATCACTGGAGTACCTACATCCAAAGCAAACAATCTCCCTTTCTTTCTACCATGAGCAATCACCCTGCCAGTTCTTCCATTATGGAACTCTTCAATGAAACATCCAAACTTATTGAATCTCACCTACAATCCTTGATCTGTCATTTGACCAACCGATGCTAGGTTCTTAGTTATTGTGGGCACATAAAGTACATCGTCAAGCTTGTTCTCAATCCCATCTTTAGTAACAAGTGACACAGTACCAATATGAGTAATTTTGTGTAAAGTATCATCACCAGTGGCAACATATTCATCATTCTACATTTTCTCCTTGCTATCAAACACTCAGCATGATGAGTCATGTGGTTTGTAGCTCCTGAATCCAAAAACTAGTCATTCTCATGAAGAGGACGAGTCATGCTCCCAAGCACATGCTCCATAGCAAATAGGTGACCTCTAGGTGATCCACCTGTAGGTCCATAACCTGTACCACCATAAATGCTTGCATAGTGGCCATATTGGGTCCTTCCACGACCCCTGGACATGGCATTCTGTTTCTGATAACAATCCCTCTCAAAGTGACCAAACTACCCACAATAATGACAAGTGCCATCTCTTTGTGAAGAAGGACTAGACCGTCCTCTACCTCTAGGGAAATATCTCCCCCTGCCTCTATGTATGAAGTCACCATGACCAAAGTTACCTCTTCCACGAGCAAAACCATAATTACTACGACCAAGTGAAGAGCCTCTAGCTCTAGATGAGCTACCACGACCTCTCTGGTGATAGAAAACACTATCTCCACCTGCATTTTTGCCACTGCTAGATGCATTCAATCCCAACTTGATTTCTTATGTAAAGTAGCAATCCAATAAGCTCCTCAAAGTTAGGCATAGAGCCTCCCCTAACAGAAATAGAGGTATCCAAAGATTTGAAAGCTGGTCCAAGCCCATTTAGTGTCACTGACACTAAATCATCATCATCAACAGGTGCATTAATGGATGTAAGGTCTTCTGAAATTTGCTTGATTTCTGCCACATAGTCACTGATACTGCGATTGCCTCTCCATGCACTATGTAATCTCTGCTTAAGTTGTATCTTACGAGCCTCTGTACATGTTCCATACACTTTTTCTATGATTTCCCATGCCTCCTTACAAGTACTTGCCTTTTTTATATGAGGAATCAATGTTTCTGAAATACATATGGAGATCCAATGCAAAACCTTCCTGTTCTTCCCAATCCAATCCTTGTATGCTTTTTTTTGCTCTTCAGTTGGATGTTCGGGAACTTCTGGACATTCATCATCACCTGTTATGAGGTCCCATAGACATCTACCCATCAAAAAATTCTCCATCCTATAAGACCAAACACTATAGTTGTCTTTGGTCAATTTTTCTCCCACGATCTAAGTGATCTGTGCCGTGTGAGGCATTATGACTGCTGCAAATTCAAAATAAAACAACAATACAACCTGTCTAGAAATGGTATTTAGCAATATGCCCCAATGACCAAATCCTGTGATGGATTGTACCACACACTTCTCACACTTTTGCAAGCACAACACATGTAGCACCTAGCACATCAGATGCTATCCATTGTACTGAATTGTACCCCTGCAGTAACCACTCAACTTAGAGCAGCATGCTAGTAAAATTGAATTACAAAGCAGCTGTTCCACTGCATTCCACAAGAACTCTAGCTTCCAATCTCCTCAAACTCATAAAATAAATCATCACTTCATAACACACATCACCGCATTCAACAAAACTTCTTGCAACTTGTGATGCTGAATCACTTCTTGGTCATTCTTTTCTTCTTTCGCTGTACAAAGGGACCCTTTTCTTGTTTGTGTTTCCTCTCGGACCAGATTCTATCAGCAACACTTTGCCCAAACTTCCCTGAGGAATCGACCCTCTTGGGAACCTTGCCACCTCTATCAGTCTGCCTTTTAGACGCTGTATGATCGGCCTTCCCAACAACCACCTCACGAGCTACTCCCTGGATCTCCTGCTGCATGTGTTCCTCCCTTTCTCGTGCTTTCTTTTAGGATTCTTGACCTCTCTCTCTTTTTGTTTTCCTCAAGCTAGCTTTTGTTGCTGTGCTTGATTGGATCGCATCACATCTATTGCTCCTACTGCCTTGCCGATCCTCCAGCTTTTGGCTGTGATCTCTTGTGCAATTCTTGCATCCATAATTTTGCGATGTGAATTTTTTCATACAATTCGATGAAACCTCAAAATCTGATTGAGCTTGTATGTAATGGAAACCGCATCATCAGCAGCAGCTTTTCCTTGGGGAGCTTTTCTGTCAGATAAACCAGCTTCACCCTTCTGCTAGCTGACTTTGCCTAGCACTTGAGCAATCATGTTTCCAATTTCATAGTCATTTCCAACACTCACAGCTACAACATTAGTGAGCTCACTATCCTCTACCTCATTGGGCAGGGGCCTTGAGCTCAAACATAAAAGCTTTCACCGTTTTTTAGCCTACTGACTCAACCAGTCTTCGAAGAGTCCCATCAGAGCAGAGACGGCATGAAGTCCTATTAGTCGTTTCAGTCAACGACGCAGAAGCTCCCTCTAGTTACAGTTGAAAAGGCCAATTGAAGCCCCTTATCTTCAGATCAAGGTCCCCAATTTAATGACAAACCTGATTACCCATACCTTAAACAACTGTCCACAGCATCAATGCAGATGCTCCGATTCTCTAGACCGTGATGACGATGAGTCCCTTGCTTCCCCTTTCTTCAGTTATGCAGAAAGAACCTCAAGCATATCTGCCAAGTCTCGACATTCCTGATCTCCTTTTGCCAATGGCGGAAGCAAGTTGAGGAACCTCAGACTCTTTCCCTTTCGATCTCAGGGAAAAACTATCATTGCTTTTGACCTTCATACTGAGAAAAAAACCACTCTGATACCAAATGAGAAAACCAAAGTGGAGGGAGTCTGTGAGGCCAATCAGATGGGAAGTCAGGAGCTCAATGTCTTCTTCTCCTCCATTATTCTTCTCTATTTCTCATAGTCCACACGTACAAAAATGGTATCCTCAAAAGATAGATACCCCAAACTTAAAGACACTTTACATACGGTTGTACTTTAGATACATACAACCATAGGATATGACATATTTATCAACATACATTGCCAAGCATGAGTAGACATCAATAGAGGTCAATATAGCTCCCAATGAGCTACAACCAAGTAGATGTATGATGTCCTTGTATGATTAATAATAGACCTGCTCTGTTTTCTAGCCAATGTTTGATTTGAATATCCCACAAATGAGTTGAGAACCAAGATGCCAATGCTATGAATCTTTCTTCATCTTTGACAAGTTTTTTATGGATGTCAATGTCTAAGTTAGAGCAGAAGAAGATGACCAGCAAATTGGCGTAATCTGCGCACAACAGAGCTCATTCAAGTGGCAAAGAACCCCTCTAGGAAGCCTCAATAGGTTGTGAAACCACAAGAAACATAGCTTCCAACTGACCTAATGGCTTCTAACAAAACAGCATGATGGTGTCTGAGACAACTCTTGGTCCACCATATCTCTAAATCGAGCCATTTGATCTAGAGACATATGTGTGAAGATCTCATGTAGCCGACACATGAACTTCTGCAGGTCACAGTGCATCTCTTGATTTTGGGCTCCAGCTCTTGCAAAGCTGATGCCAATGCCACCACTAAGCCTTCAGGCTTCAGGCTGATACCACGTTGAAGATTCAGAGAGTGAGAGAGAAAAAGACATGGAGCTATAACAAAGAGCCATGAATGCTCATTGGTCTCTTCTTCTCATTATTCCATAATGTTTACTAAAGTCTAAATTCACATATAACTGAAAACACACTAGGTCACTAAAAACTGATCGTACCACTAACCATGGTTGAGTCTGACTAACTCAGTTATTACAACACACATGTAGAGTGATAGCTAAGATGATAGCTGTCTATAAGGTCGGTCATGTCGATGATACTAATCATGAGCTTGATTCTCGACATAATTATCTCCCTAGCCCCTTCTCCCACTTCACACTTAGGGCACATCAAAGAAAGGACAAACCTAGGGAGTTTACACTCACCTATAGTTAAACCTACCTCCCTAAGTCACACCCATAGCACCTCTCCTTACACAATCTGGGTCCTCAAGTGTGGGGACAACACCACAAGTGACTCAACTCCTAGTTCCACTAGCACAGACAACATGCACTGCCCAATGAGGTAGGCACAACCCTAGGTAATGCACTTTCTTTTCTTTTTTAGGTACATTCGATAATCCATGACCAACCACTAGCCTTGGAGGCCCCCATCACCCACTTGATCTCTTCTCAGCCTCCACAGCCTCACATCCATTTTATTATGCTTCTTCTCCATGTTTAATCTCCCCAAAGCCCTATCATTGATCCACATGGCAAACCTTCAACCACTCAAGCCCTCACCAACAAGTGTCATGGGACTAGCACTTGGCTAAGAAAGAGATAATGCTAACCCTGGTGCAAAGAAAGTGAAAAAAAACAAAAGAATATCAAAATACACAAGGCAAAGCGAGAAAAGATGGCCCAATGAAAAAAAAAGGCTAAAAGTGCATGAGCAACTTTAAAAGTTCATGGCGAGTGCAAAAAGGGACATGCACATGTTAAATATAAAAGTGCACCCTAAAGTTTTGTAAAAGAGTTCCAAGCTCCCTCTTGTGCAATTTGTAAAGGTATACAGGTATGGGTAAAGGAACAATGTAAATAGGAAAGAAATAAGGAAAGACAACCTAGGCTAAAATGGCGAGTCATGTAAAAGAGGGATGGGCACCCAAGGAGGATGTACGATATGTATAAAAAGCAAAAAATGAATGAAGCTCATTCTTATGTGTGGCCAAAACTAGCTCTCTTCTTCTTCTTCTTGTTCTTCTTGCTTGTCCTTGTGCTTGAGAGAGGGAGTGTGAGGGAGTGAGAAAGTGAGTATGTGAGGGTAAGAAACCTAGCGGAGAAGCTCTCCATCTTCTCCTCTCTTCTTCTTCTTCTTCTTCTTCTTCTTCTCTTCTTCTTCTCTTCTTCTTCTTTTCTTTTCTTTTCTTTTCTTCTCTTCTCTTCTCTTCTCTTCTCTTCTCTTCTCTTCTCTTCTCTTCTCTTCTCTTCTCTTCTCTTCTCTTCTCTTGCATGCGGGAATGGAGCTTGGAGCTTAGACCTTGAGGATTGAGCTTGCACCTTGGATCATGGAGCTACCAGAGATCTCATGGGAGGAGGAAACTTGAATAGGCATGAATCTAAGCTCACTGCACATATTGATGGGAGAGTGTGCAAGGCTATGTGAGAGGTAGCCATTGCACTTAGCTTGGAATGCTCAAAACAATAAGCAGTCCATGGGTCTTGGCAGTTGATATGAGCTCCCACAAGCAGTAAAAAGTAACCTACAGTTGCTTCATTGAGTATAGAGGCTGAGTATAGAGGTGCTACAGCATGTGAGGTAATATGGTTGTAGAATTTATTGGGTGTTTTGGATGTGCAGGGAGATGATCCAATTGTCATTCACTATGACAACATGAGTAGCATACAACTAGCTAGGAGCTATGTGGACAAAACACGTTGAGGTGCACTACCACTTTGTGAGAGAAAATGTACTTGTAGGAGAGATTGACTTGGTATATATCAGCACACAAGATCAGATAGCTGATATTTTCACAAAGGCGTTGGGTACAAAGAAGCTCTAAAATTTTTGAAGCTTACTTGGAGTTACAGAGATATAGCTGAGCTTAAGGGGGAGTGTTGAGATGGCAAGCTCAACACATGTGGATATTCATGATAGACCACTTGGCTAGATGGGTCTCCATGTCTACACTTAGCATGTTGGTGGTCATTATGATCCTCACATGGCTAGTGACTTATCACTTATTATATCTAGTTTGTTGCACCTACCTATAGTTGGCATAGTTATAGTGGCAGTTGACTATTATAGTCACTTATACGCCGTTTGACTCAGGAGGCCACTTTCCTTTATGTTCTATCTTATCTGTACTTTGTGTACATTGCATTGTGTGTGGAAGACAAAGAAAAAACCAGTAATGTTTTGGTCTTCATCTCTCTTCTTGTGTTCTTGAGTGAGCTTCCTCTTATGTGTATGGTGTGTGTTTAGCACAACAACTCAAGCAAGTCCCCCCCACCACACGCGATTATTGATAAAGAGTGTGACTTGCCCTTGGAAATTGAGTTACCCACTATGAGGTTTGCAGTGAACCATTCTTTGAGTGAAGAGGAAGCATTGCAAGAAAGATTGACCTCCCTAGCACATCTTGATGATATCCAATTGCAAGCTTTGTTACATCAAGAGGTAGGGAAGAAGAGGAAGAAAGCGCTTCATGACCTTTTTGAAGGGTAAGTTGGTCCTATATTATGATGCCTGTCACGAGTTATTTCCTAGCAAGCTAGAACCCAAACTGGATGGCGCTTACAAGATCGTTTGTATAGGAAAGAATGGCTCTATAATCCTTTTAGTAGATTTGCAAGGAGTAGAGTTTAAAAATAAAGTAAACTTTAATAAATTGAAGCCGTATTATGTGTAGGGGCTAGAAGTTGGACTTCGTGCCTTTGCAAGTCTTCCAGGATCCAGCTTAAATGTATAGTAGGTGCCAAGGCAATCAAATAAGGAAAAATCATTCCTTATCTTAAATATATATATTTAGAGCAGTGTTACCACCAAGGTTGAGTGATCTAGTGGAGTAAGGGTTATCATATTACTAAGCGGCAAGATTGATCTTTCACGTGAAATATTAAGGTCTATTGTCACCATTTTCATAGGGTTCTTATTAGTGTTCCTATTGAGTTGAGTGGAGGAAGGAGGGATTGTACCTATCTTATACCCTCTCTCTCTATTAGACTTTGGTTATCATAAGTATGAGTAGGCTAATCAATATGGTATAACCCATCAATTAAGAATGGGTCTATACTTTGTATTTTTACAGAGCTTTACGAGGGCCTACTAAGCATGTGAGTATCAATATGGTTATTAAAGACCCCCAATGTAGAGTCATTATGATGAAGTAGCTCTATTGGATCTGGAAGTTGAAAAGCATGTGATGGAGGAAAGTGATAGATTTCGACACTAGAAAGTCACATGTTCAATCGCAACGGAATTTCGAGGTCATTTACCCCTAAATTGGGTCGGAACCACTTTGGGTCAAGTATGAATACCAACATTTGCACTAGAAAAGTGATAGTTTAGTAGTAATCTTGAATAAAGAAGGCCAAAATTTCAAGAAATGAAATGCCACTTGGGCAGGCCGAGGGTGGGGGCAAGGACTCATTTTTTTCAGTGCCTCCTCCATCCCCCCCAAAATGGCATTTTCGGATCTGCAATGATTCTCTTCTCCCTCCTGCACATTGGCTACATCAATTTTCTGCTCTTGAACACTCTAATTCTTGCGAGAAATGATGTAGTATTTAGCAATATCAAATTTCAGTCTTCCTCTCTCCTCTTTCTCTCTCACCATAAACGTGGTTTATATGGGCTGAGAGGACGAGGAGGAATGGGTGTGTCAAATCACGATAGAATGTGAGGGATTGATCAAGGAAGTATCAACATCTGTAAATGAGTGTTAGCAGGTCCTCGTTCTCAAAATACGATGAAATGCATATGCAGTTTTATGTGTAAGTGGGCCTCCTCTTGGTTTTTGATGCATATTGGTTTCCTATGATTGAAATTGGTTTCTAGTGTTTGTGAAAATGGTTCATTCTATCAGAAATATCAATATGAGCATCAACTCTTAATCGTTTATATACTTTATTCAAAACACGCTAAATATGCAAAAGTGCGGTTTTATACTAAATCATCAATTTTATGAGTTTCATCATGGCAGATTGTATTCCCATGGAGAAAAATGGAGAGTGATAATAAATCTCAATATTTTTAAGTGTTTCACATAAAAAATAACCAAAAAACCAAAATTTCAATTACAAATAATTGTGAAAAATAAAAATACATTTTAATTAAGAAAAATAGATATCGTGCATGTAAACTTACAAAAAATTGGAGCCATATTTTTGAAAGTGTAATGAAGGTAGGGAATGAGGATTTGCCTCAACTTACCCCCGTTTGTATGTTTTTGTACGTATTTATTGCTTACATTATGAAAAAATATACATGAAAACACCTCTTAACCTACCCATCGCAAGCAAAATCCTAAATGGAAGGAAGAGAGGGGGTTTTATGTGCTCAATATGGTTCAAAATCTGATTTGTTCACTACACTTTTCATATTGATTTTGATCTTATTTTAAGTATTAAGAGGTATAGTGGCACGGAGTAGTCCAACAACACCACCTTATCATCGCAACAAGTCGTTAGTGAAAGAAAATCGTGGAAAGAATGTTTGAGCACATTCACAATGTTAATTTTGTGTGCACTCAAAGTTAGCAACTTTGCGTTGCATTGCATCGACATGTTATAAAGAGAACTATCTTCTAGATGCATAGCATTTGGTTTCAAACTATTGACCCACAATGAGTGAGACTCCCTATGTTGTAGGTTTAGTATAATCATTTTCTAGAGGACTAATTGGGTGGGGAATATACTATCTCTTGAAATGAATATTGTGAAGAGTGAACTTTGTGCGTATGTGTTATATTTTAAGACAATGCATTCTGGGTCCAATCCGTAGGGTGTGGGAGAGCCGCAATGGGGCCATAGTGATAAGCTAGGGGGTGCTCCCTTCGTTTGTGATACAAGGTGCTAGCCACTTATATGTTGGGTGCTCCCTCTAGTTGGAGTCGAGAAGGCCACACATTGGACTACAATCTAGAGATTGTATCTACAAATGTGTTCTTTTGATAAATCAATTCATAGTGTCTATATGTCCCTGTCCATGAGGTCATGGGGTTGTTTGGGTGAGTATAGGAGGCCCGCCGGCTAGAGACCTAGAGCCAATGTTGGGCCCATTTTTTGTCTCAACATCCTAACTGGGAGGTCTCAAGGTGGCCAACTGCCCTCGTAATGGGGATTCAAGGGCAACACTCCTTGCCCGATGGTAAAGAAAAGATATCCTAGAATATTCCCTGGCAAACTAGGGAAGATTCACAATATGGTTAGCCAAGCTGACTAGACTACCTTCCCAAGCTACAAAAGTAAGACCCCTCCAAAGCCATCATCAATCCACCTTTTACCCAGTTAGCAGAGAGCAAAGCTAGCCTTAAGCTCTTCACATATCATCTATCTAAATCGCCATCTAAGCTTCACAATAGAACGCGCGAGTGGATAGATCCATCTTTGTATTAGTTTGTTTGAAATTAAAGAAGTTTCTATTCTTCTTATTTTTATTGTGTATTCGCTACTCCTTGCTCAAATTCTATTTGCTACATCATGTATTTTCTATAGGATACCAATGGTTGGTTTTGACCCATTTTCTATGCTAGAGTAGACAGCTCTCCATTGTTAAGAAAAAGTATTTTGTGTAACAAAAAGGAAATGCCTTGGAATAATCTATTCTGTGAAAAAAAATTGCTGGCCATCCCTTTATCTTTCATGTGGATCAGTCTCCTCTAGTCTACTTGGTTGAATAGCAATATGCCATAAGAAGACTGGCTCAAAGGATTCTCTTGCTCCAAGAATTTGATTTCAAGGTGGTCCATAGACCTGGAGCACATCATGCGATTGCAGACTTTCTTTCTTGACTTGATTCTAGAGAAGCCCGACTTGAAGTAGATGATGACTTTCCAAATGCCCAATTGTTTCACACAATAGTTGACAATACAAAACCCATCCAATCCTCCCTGGACATGATACAAGGAATTGTTGGTCTTCTTGGACTTAGGACGACACGACTTAAGACAAGTTCTAGACTATATTCTTTTGGACCAAAGCAAATGATTGGCTCTCTGAATATGGTATTTTGAATCCATCCTAGGCTAGCTCTACCACAAAGCACTGTCGAGGGTGCTTCAACATGTCATTTCTCCCTATGGAGAAAGATGCAATCATAGAAGAATCTCATCAGCAGATGCCACTTTGCAGTAGATATTATAATCATGAAATTTTAATAAGGAGGACTATGGTGGCCTCCCATGCATGGAGATATCTATAGATTTGTTTAGAAGTGTGATGCTTGACAAGAGCTTGGTCAACCTCTATCTTGGGATCAGTTACTTGATCTTGCCATTGGAATCCTTTTCAAAATGGAGACTAGAATTTGTCGGTCCTATCAGACATATGGCATCCTACACTAAAAACATGTATATTTTGATGGATACGAACTATTGTACCAAGTAGATCAAAGCATGGGTATTACAAAATAATTCAATACAAGTATAGTGCCTCTTCAAAGATATCTTCACCTACTATGGTTGTCTAGTAGAATTGGAAGTGATCAAGGAAGTCATTTTGTAAATAAGGTCATCAAGCATATGACTTCCTCCTTCATGATAATTCGTAAGAAAACTTCTCCATATTATTCACAAGCCAATGGCCTGACTAAATCCACAAACAAGACCTTGTGCAAAATTCTTACAAAGTTGATCGAGCATCATATCAAAGATTGGGATACCAAGCTCCAGTGGCACTATGGGCTTACCATACTTCCTTCAAGGTGGCAATATGCCTCACTCCTTACAAACTCGCATTCAACATCAAGGAAATTATGCCTCTGAAATTTGTAGTTCCCAATCTTCTAATCAAAGCATATTTTAAAGTCAGGATTCAAGGGAAAAAGACCCCAAGATCCGTTAAAGATGCATTTTTGGTGCAAAATAAAACGATTCCAGATCAAGGAGCTGGAGTTTTCCTAGATGCATTTTGACACCAAGAATCCAACTCAAGTGTCCATTCATCAATCGAAGTCTGTTTTACCCCCATTTAATGGCCCTATAGTTTGGTATTATGAAGCAACTACCGGATCTGGAAGCCGAAAAGCATGTGATGAAGGCCAAGGTGATAGATTTCGATGCCAAAAAGTTTCCATCCAGCCAAATTGAGATTCCGAGGTCATTTACCCCTCCAATTGGCTGGAACCACTTTGCACAAGTATGAAAATCCAAGATGGAATTAGTTATGTGAGAGATTAGCCTTAACTATGATTAAAGAAGAGCAAACTAATCAAGAAATAAAATGCCATGGGAGGGGATGCATTTTTTTTAATGCCTCCTTCTCCCTCTAAAAATTTGATATTTTTGGGCTGCAATCTATCCCTCCCGCTCTTGGGCATCATATGCTTCAATTTTTCACTCTCCATCACTCTGATTCTCGTGCAAAATTATGTAATACTTGGTGAGATTTAAAAATTAGTATTTTTCTATTCTATTTCCCTCTCCTTCTTGCTTCTTGTTCATATGGCTATTTATGTGAGAGAGAGAGAGAGAGAGAGAGAGAGAGAGAGAGAAGGGGGGGCTGATTTGGCAAATCGGTGATGGACAATAGTTCAAACATGTAATGGGATGTAGATCTGGTGATTTGGAAGCATTAGCAACAAAGCTGGGAAATTGCATCAGTGGCTCCATGTCCCCAAATTACTAAATATATGTATGCGAATTTTTGAGTAAGCGATCTTTATTTAATTTTTATGATGAATCGTAATGCATATGATGAGAAAATGATTTTAATTGATTGAAACATGTTTGTTTATGTCTGCAATATCAAAAATTCATTTGTTTTTCTCTCCCTATATTTAAAAAAATGAAATCACAAAACTCAAAACACGAGATTTAATGGAAAAATGGGATTATTCTTGGGTTTTGTGGATTGAATGATGTTCATATGGCATGAAATTGAATATGATGAAAGACAGACATACTTCACATAAGCCATAAAATTTTTAAAAACTCAAAAAATCAATAATTTATATTGAAGTAAATTGAAAATTTCATTAAAATAGTCAAAATGGAAAATTTTAGGAAAATTTAGTTTTTGTAAGATAGAAAGTTATAAAAAATTAGAAAGATATTCATGAATGTGTAATGAAGATGAAAGATGAGGATTTGCTTTTGTTTGCATTTATAGTATATGTTGAAGTGCATGTTTAGCGCTTGTTTCTATAGAAAATTGTCACAAAATCTCCCTACGTTTGTGTAATCAATCTAAATGTGAATGGTAGGGGATGTGGGGCTAAAATGGAAATATGTTTGATTAAGCTATTGATTTCTTTGTATATCTTAGCATATAGGCCATGGTTTATATGATTTTTAAAGGGTTCTGTAGCATAGGTTAGTCTAATGATATCCTTAGCAATGCAGCACAATCCTAGTAGAAGGAAATCATGAAAAGATTGTTTGTACACTTCACGATGGCTGGTTTTTAATTAAGTTATTTAAACATGGAGTGCCATACACTTTGCTTATGCAATTTAAATATGGCATCAAAATATAAATTACTGCATATGTTATAATTGTGTTTAGGTGATGACCAACATTGAGAGTATAAGATTCCCCTTTGCTATAGGGTAGTTTTATATTTTGGAAAAAATCGATTAGGTGAGGAATATATACAATCTCCTAGATCGTTACGTTCACATTATCATATGAATCTATTATCTTGGTATTCTATGTGTAAGATGGTACATTTTGGGGCCAATCCTTCAGGTATAAGAGAGCTGTAGGAGCCATAGCATTCTGTTGGGGGGATCTCTTTATGTGTAAATCAAGGTATTGATCACTTGTATGTTTGGATACTCCCTCTCAACAACCAAGTACCATGAGGTGTAGAGACAACCTCAATCCCAAGGAAATATTTCAGTTCACCCAAATCTTTGACCTGAAATTCAGCATGTAACATTTCCTTGATCTCTCCAATTCCCATGACATCATCACCTATAATGATCAACTCATCCACATTGATGACTAATACCTGAGGTCTTGCTAACCCAATTAATAAATTAGTCAATTTGTCAAGGGGAGGAGAAAGCCCTCGGGTTCCTCTTTCTCCAAAAAGTCAATTAGACTTTGAGTGGGAGACCCCACTGATATAAACCTCCAGAGCAAACATGATCATCATGATGATGCAACCCATTGCAATACCTGTAGGAATGCTTGATTTGCTTATCCTAATTTTCCCTCTACCCAGCTTTAATGGGTTAGCAAAGGAAGATGCAGAACTACACATCAATGAGTTTCAAAATTTAATATTCAACTGTCGAATTCAAGAAAAATGTAAAGGGAGCTCTCGCTCAACCACGAAGACCCACTGACCGCTTATTCCTTCACATGTTTCAAGCGAGCACTAATGGCTACCTCTCACATAGTTGATGAGCTATATCTCTCTATGAGTATAGTGAGCTTACCTTGATGCCCAATTGAGTTGCTTCCTCTCTCAAGCACTCTGATAGCTCCATGATTCGTGATGCAAGCTCAAGCATCCTCAAGCCTCTTCCTCCAATCTCCATCCTCCATAGCCATGCACGAGACAAGAGAAGAGAAGAGAAGAGAAGCGAAGAAGAAAAAGAAGAAGAGAGGAGATGGTGGAGGGCTTCACCTCCAAGATCCCTCACCCTCACACACTAACTCCCTCACTCACTCAAACCCCCTCCCTCAAGCACTCACAAGCAAGAAAGCAAGAGAAGAGAAGGAGAGAAGAAGAAGAGTCCACTTTGCCACACACCAAAGAATGAGCTTCTCATTCTCTTTTTGAGTTTATATACAAATTCCTCATCCCTTTGGGCACCCATCCCTTTTTTTACATGATCGGCCATCATGGCAAGGTCCTCTTTTCCCATTCCTTTCTAGTTGCTCTTTCTCTTTACCATTGTCCTTCTACCCTTTACAATTTGCACAGGAGGGAGCCTGGTGCTCTTTTACAAAATTTTGGTGATGCCTTTGCATTTTAAAAATGCTCTTTTGCCTTTGGCTTAGCTTTTGAGACCACCCTTGCACTTTTTGCCATTTCCCTTCTTGCTCCACCTCTTTTAGTTTACCAAACTTGCGCTTTTACACTTTTTCTACTTTCTTCTTGTGCTAAGGTTAACATTACCCCCTCCTAGTTAAGTGTCAATCCCATGGCACTGATGTATAGTGGTTGGAAGGTGGGATGGATGTAGTTGCATGGATTTTTTGAGTTTGTATACAAGCCCTTGCAGGGGATGGTGTGAGGTGGATCTATCCTTGAATTTTAATATCGTGTAGGACAGATCCCTACTTGGAGAATGGTGGGTGGATAGATCTATCTTTGAAATTCACGATGGTTTTAGATGGATCCCTCATTGGAGAATGGTGGGTGGAAAGATCTATCTTTGAAATTGACGATGGTGTTAGACAGATCCCTACTTGGAGAATGTCAAGTGGATAGATTTGGCTTTGAAATTCACAATGGTGTTGGATGGATCCATCTTTTGGCCCTTCGTGGTTGCTTTCTCCTGCATTGTTCCTAACAAGCTTCTCCATTTACTTTTTGACTAAGGTCTAGCATTTGCCTTGTTTCACCTGCATGGTGACATTGTCACATAAGATGACCCCTCTCTTAGGTGGGTGCTAGTTCCAAGATACTTCCATTTTTTTTAAAATGAAGGTTTGATGAGAAAGGGCAGATATGTGAGTCGATGATGATGGGATCTCAAGGGAATTGGTCTTTGAAAGAAATGAATCACCCGGTTAAGGTGGTGGAGGTTGGGAGCGCATTGCATGGATGATGGGGCCTCTGAAGTTGGAGGATTTGAGCCTTGTTTGTACCTAAAAAGAAAAGAAGATGCACTACTTGGGGTATGCCTACTTTTCAATGTGGTGCATTGTTCTTGTGCTAGTAGGACTCGGAGTTGGGTAACCATAGGCAAGCCTAGGTGTTGTCCCTCACTTGAGGACCCAGTTTGTGCATAACTGAGGTATAGTGGTGTAGCTTAGGGTGGTAGCTCTAGTGTTACCTCCCTAGGTATGTCCTGCCCGTGATGTGCCCTAAGCATGAAATGGAGAAGCAAAATGAGGCTAAGGGGTTAGGGGCAGTGCCACCAACCGAAGCCACTAGTGCACCTAACTTGAGAACCCCTAGGTGTAGTGATTGTGGCCTATGTGGTGTAAACTATTGTTTGTTATGATGTCATCGCTTATCATCTTTGCTTTATTTCTTCTTCTCTTTTTTTTAAATATATTTATAAATAGCTATGGTGGTGCTCCTAGATTGTACCCCAGTCCTCTTTTGATGATGCATCATAGGGTGGCCTAAGGTATTTGTTGGCTTTACATGTAGCTCATGAGATTAGCCTTGACGTTTAGAGGTGTGGTTGTCAAAAAGGGATGTCCACACATAGTAAACCAGCTGTCGATCATGTCTTCGAGCACCTTCATACAAAAAGAGGGTAACAATGTAGCCCTCATCATTAGCCACGGGTCATGGCACAACTATCTATTCCTAGGTTGGGATAAAAAAGAGTGGAGGTAGGTGGGCCTCCTCGTGGCAGCTGGTGGTTGCTTTGGTAGAAACCTAATGGTCCTAAGATAGTTACAAGTTGTGATGAAAGAGGGGTCTATACAATATGAGAAATCCTCAAGGAAGTGTGTGATTGAAGGATGGAGGTCTCCTAACTTAAAGGTTAGGCACTTCTCAAGATTCTCTGCATTGGCATTGTAGATTTTGGGGAAGTCATACCTACCATGCTCCTCCCTATTTTAGTCTACTCTATGCCTATGAGGGTAGGGCATGTAGATAGGATCGCTCCTCTCTTTAGCAAAGTGTGCCGCAGAATGCCATCCATGCATCAAGGTTCGTGTCCCAGATCCTCCTCCACCACTTGGGTTATGCTTCAAAGCCTTTCACTGTCTTTGGGATCTAGTACAGCTTGTCAAGTTGCCAAGTTGTTGGCCAAGTTGTTGGCCATTTGAATTATTTTGTCCACTACTTCCACTGGTAGGACTTAGTCTAAGACCCATGGATAGAGGAATGATAGTTTGAAGGGCTGGTTTTGGAGTTCTCCTTGCTCCCAAACACTCACCTCTTGGGGCTAGTTGACAGGATAACAATCCTCGTGTTGTTGCATGGGCTCTCTAGGAAGCTGTTGGGGTTGTGCTCTAGTTCTCTATTGTGCTTGCTCCACCAATTCCCCTCTTCTTCTCCTAATGGCAATGACACACTCTAGTACTTGGCTACCCTCCAAATCTTCTTGAGGTTCATCTAGCAGTGGTGGGCTAAGCTCCCGAGCATGTTGCTCTTCTCCTAGCTCCTGCTCAAAATCCGTCCCTTCCTTTGGAGGTTGCTCTTGTGGGGCTTGCACTAGGGGTGGATGTGACAGCTTGTGCTCTGCAAAGCCTAGCTCCTTCAGCTCATCCATGGAGAGGCCGTCTTGCCTCAAATACTGGCATTGTTATTTTCTTGTTAGGCCGATGGTGGGGAGAGCTCGCTTGTGCAGGCCGTACTTTAAGGCTCTAGTGGTCTATTCTAGCTTCCTTTTTGTTCTCTCTACAGAATCCTTGCCCTCCGCTTGTGCTACATGGAGCACTCTCCCCAATAAGGCTTGTCGTTGCACTTCTGAACTTAGTTCTATGACTTCAGCCCTAGCCTTTTCCAACACTTTCTTACATTCAGCTATGGCCAAGCGCTCATCAAGTTCTCACACTCATTCAAAGTTGTGCTCTTTCCACTTTTTGGCCCTCTCTTCCAACTCCTCCTTGCCCTTCTCCATGCTTTGAGACAGCATCATCACCACCCCCTATTGTTCATTCCACACATCTAGCATGTGTATTTTCTCATTGTTCCAGTGGTTCAACTACTCCTTGGATATCCTCTAGGCTTGTTGCACCACGAAGAGCTGCATGGAAGATTTTGACGGTCTCTTGGATAGATCTTCATTCCTCCATGCATGGGAATCTTGGTTTCCTTCCTACCACTATCTTTCGAATTTAGCCACCACAGCTTTTATCTCCTCACCTCCTGTTTCAAATATTCTAGCTCCTCTTGCATCCTTTGGGTTGCTCGGTTGATGTCTTCTTTCCTCTCTTTCTCCAAGTGTTTGATCTCCCTTTCCAGTCTGCCTTGCTCCACCAACTCTAGGGTAGTCTTATTTTTCAAGTCTTTTATTTCCTTTTGGTATCTCCGTGCCCTCTGCTCTATTGTGGCCTCTAGCTCTTTTGTAGCCTCCAAGTTCTTGTTCATACTCCCTTATAGCTCCTCACCCAACTTTGCTAGTTCCTCATTGAGCTATTGTAGGCTTATGCAACTCCATTTCTCCTCGGCCCACTTTGTTTTCCACTCTCCTTCTTCTTCTTTCTTGGCTTTGAGCTGCTCTTTCAGTTCTTGGATTTCTCGTTGATGCTTTGCTGCCTGGCAGGTTGCTTCCAACCTAAGTGCAGCTAAGGGTTCTCTTTCAATCTCAGCTGGCTACTGTTTCCACTCTCCTCTCCTCATTGGCCTTCTTTAGCTGCATTAGGAGCTCTTTGACATAGTCATCATACGTTGTGGCAAGAGGTATTGTAGGAGATGTTGTAGTCATGGAGGCCTCTAGCTTCTGCCTCTTGGGATCTTGCCTTGATTCATCATCGACCACTACCAATATTTCGGCTCCTGCAAGGGGGCCCTTGCTTCCAAATCTAGAGCTATCTCCTACATCTTTGTTACCAAAAATTGCATCATGGATATCAACTTGCTCATGTCCATGACAGCTGCAGTTTCTTGGGCGATCAAGCCAGTCGGAGCATGGAACATGAAGATTGGGGGGAGGGGGTGCATTGGGGCCTTACCCTTGCCCATTAACTATTGGGATTGCTTCTATTTTTTAGGCCTTTGCATTGCTACTTGGCTCTCCTTCCCCTCAAGGGCTCATGGTGGTTGGTCCTTCCATGCCCAAGGTCTCCTTGACTGACTTGTGTATTGCATCGGCCATGTCCTCATCTTCCTTTCTTCTCAGCTCTTCTTCCTCTTGCTCTTCTTTTCTCTTTCTCTCATCTTCAGTCCTCTTGGACTCTTTTTGGGCCCTCCTTAGCTCGGCCCGTTCCTCCCTTGTCATTGTTTCTTTCATCTCCTTCTGTATCTTTGATGGGGTTCCCTTCTTTGACGCCTTCGGCTCTCCTTGGCCAAACAGTGTCTCCTACTCTTCCCTATCACTTATAGTCCTTTCACTAGATTACACCTATTTGTGGTGAGGAAATTGGTTTGGTATTTCCCCTACTCCCTCTTCACCTCCCTTTGTGTCCTTCAAGGCCTCTTGGATGATGGTCGTTTTAGGATTCCACCGAACCTGATGGTGGATGCCTTGGAGGACAACTTCTTTTGAGCTCATCTTGCTGTGGAGGCTGGGGATTCCCCTCCTACCACTGCTGTGCTGGTGGTCAAAGCTTTTGCTAAGCTTTTAAGCACAAAGGTGTTCCAATCTATTTCATCTAGGCATCTAGCTGCGATGCTCTCCAACAATGGCACCTCGATTCTATTCATAAGGGCATTGTACCTTTGACTAGAAAAGAGAGCATAGACCATCTTTTCCTATAGAGCTTGATCTCAAGATTTGGGATGTCCGCTAAGCTTATCCCATCCGCTATATGTATGGCGGCCTTTTTCATCCCTAGCATGCTATATACGTCTCTCTTTGGGCATCGCTCTGTCTTGCTAGTCAAACCTAGGGCCTTCTCCACCACTGCAAGGCTCAATTCCACCTCTACTTGGTGGGCTTATTCCCCTTTCCTGATTGCCATCATGCCACATTTCCCTTTGGCATTGAACCTCCTTAGAAATTTTGTGCACTTGTCGTAGTCAACCACCTGCCCGCTGACCTTCTTTACGTACTTCTGTAGGCACTAGTCCACGAGTTATTTTATGGGTAGCTCTTCCATGTTGGCATCTTTAGGTTCATGGCATGCTTGAATATGAACTGGTTGTAGCCCCTCTTTTTTATCGTCAAGTCATACTTAGCTTGCTCTTCCTCCGTGAATGGAAGCTTGCTTCCTTTATCTTTCCCTGACATTTTAGGTTGCTATCATATATCATGGTTCACCATTAACATTCTTAAGACATTTTCTTGTTGGAAGATAAACATGAGTTGATCATGCTTTTATGGAAAGAAGAACATGCTTTAAGCATTAAAACAAAATTTTCCTTCAAGTAGTTCTATTCATTTCCATAATTTTATGACACTTTTCCTTGATTTTACCTTACTTCACCTTACACCCTCCCCCCTTGGGAATGAGAAGAATCCTTCCTAGGATTAGAGGTTGAGAGGTTAAGGGAATTTAGCGCATGTTATTGGGGCTTTACTTCCACATGAGCCAAGTATAGAAATTCGAATTGTATTCTAAATTAGCATAGTGGTCCATGTCAAAAGGACAGATGCCTGCTTGAGTGATGTAGGTGAGAACATACGTGAGGAAGTCACCGGCAATTAGCTCCTCAACAGCATTGAAAGCCTTAATGAATACAAATTCTGATTCTTCCCAAGAATAGGGAAGTATATGCACTTATGTCGCTATAGGTTCATCTAAAAGACCTAAATCCAGTCTGTTGTAACTTTTAGCAAGTGTCATAAAGGTAGCATCCAAGCATCTAAGGCAAGCAACCAAGTCATCCCCCGTGTTCTTGGCAAAGTTCACAGCCAAGGTTATAATTGATCTCTGCTCATAAGAGGATCTAAGGCTTACAGCATGTGATTGGGGTTTGACTGAACACTAGAGAGTTCAGCAGCAACAGAGCTGATTGTTGTAGCTTGAGTTGCTTCTGAGGTTGTGGCTTGGTCTCTTGTTCAATAGGTTGGTCTGCGGCTGCTAATGGTGCTTTTGAGGTGGCCTGAGGGACACTACTAAGCTTAGATTGACACAGTTTGTTAGTAGCGGGTTACGGTTTTGGCCTATAGATTGGTTTAGATTCTACAGCCCTAAAATTTGGAGGTTCTAGGGATTTAGCAGCATGAGTCTCTTGTGGTCTAAGTGCCTGATCTGTCTTGATGTTTCATGTCATCAAGCTTGAGGATGGATTTTGACTAGGGCCTTTGGCCATTTTGGCCTTAGGTACTCAGATCCAGGTGTTGCCCTCATAATATCCTTGCACTTGCAATAAGGTCTTAGGGACCCATCACGGCTTGACCATACATCAATGTCTATGGTCTCGTCTTGGCTTCCTAGGTTTTAAGTGTGGGTCCTTAGCCTTGCGAGGCAATGGATATCTGCTCCTAGGTGACAGATTTTGATGTTTAGGCATCCATTGAAGCCTTGGTTTATTGCAAGCCTCATATTTGGCTCTAGTGGTTCACTTGTCTTGGGGTTTCAAGTCATGACCCCCTTCCCTAGACTTGAGGATGGGGTTCTCTACCGGTGGCTTTGCAGACTTTGAAGGAGTCGCGCAACCCCCTTGCTAAAGTGATGACTATATGCACGTTGTCTATGGTGAGGTGAATGTGTTGGGACTCATAGTCAACATTGCAATGAGCTTTCTTTTTAAACGGGCATCCTAACAACGAGTCTATACATGTGTCTTTAGTGTTTGGCAGCACATAAAAGATCATTAATATGCTCTCAAACTCAATAGAGATTGAAATTTTGCACTTTTCCAAGAGGGAATATGATTGGCCCCTAAATGGGGTGAGTTTGGCATTAGTGGTCTATAACTTTTATTTGCCAATTTGGGTCCAATGCGCGTGAGGTAGGACATTAAAGTCAGCTCCCTCTTCGATCAATGCATTGAGGGTGGTCGTGTGCTTGGCAATGACCGTCATAACAAAATATTATTGAGTTTGCATATCTCCCAATTCCCATTTTTTGAATACTAAAAAGGTGGAACACAGATAACATGCCCATAAATGGAATCTATTGAGCTATAGAGTGCTCAATTTGGATTTATAGCGTTCAAGTTATGACAAATCCAAACATTTGACCACATGTCCCAAATTTATGGGAAATTCTCATATTCCCCAATATGGTTTTTCATGCTTAGGTAAGCTGGTTCTACCATTTCCTTGTCCTTAATCTCTATAATTGTGGCCACTCGTATGTTGACAGGGGGCTCCAACATTGGAGGCTCATGTAATGGGTGCGTGGGGGGGTAATACTTCTTGAAGCAACTGCCATTGAAGGAGCCTATGCCCTCTCCTTCTAGGGTTTCTCATTCCACATTACTGGTTCTACTGATGCCGCGGACCCTGAAAGGCCCTACCCTCTAAACTTCATCTTCTATTTATGACCCTTGACAGAATACAAGATTAATAAGAGTTCCTATTTGAAATATCGTTGTTTGACATGCTTGTCAAACTAACTTTTGCGTCTTGCCTTCTCGCATATTAGCGCATGGGTGGCTGGAAGTCAAGTTTTTGATAGGTATTCTAGCTCAACTAGGTGCTCTGTCCATGCCTCCTTTCCATCCCATCTCTCTTGATGAGCAAATCTCAAGCTAGGAACAAAGAACTCTACAGGTAGAATTTCTTCAGTTTTGTAGGTCAACCTGAAGGGAGTTTGTCTCATAGCCATTTTATAAGCTATGCAGTAGGCCCATAAAGCTGCCACAAGCTTGTTATCCCAGTCGCTGCGCAAAGCAAAGACTACCTTGGTCAGAACGTTTACTAGAATTTTATGCATAGACTTAGCATGCCATTATCTTGAGGATAGTACGGTGAGGATTTCCAATGGATGATTACAAAGGTGGATAGGAGATGAGTGATCACTTCATTGATGAAGTGTGTACCTTGGTCACTAACAAGTTTAACGGGGCAGCCGAATTGTGAGATCACCTGCTCCCAAAGGAACTTGGCAGTGGTCCTAGCATCATTCTTTATTGTAGCTCGTGCTTATGCCCACTTTGTGAGATAGTCTATGACAACAATTATGTATTTTTCTTGTGAGTATTGTCATGTAGAATTGATTGGCCCAATGAATTCGATTCCCTATTTCTCAAATGGTTGCCTTGCAATGATTGTACTTAACTCTATTTTGTCCCTGTGAACTGGTACCTTGGTCCTTTTCCACTCATCATAGTGCTTTACGAATTGTGTTGCATCTCGGAAAAGAGTAGGCCACCATAACTGAGACTGCAGCAGCTTGCGGGCTATTGTGTCTCCATTGAAATGTCCTCCTACTATTCCATCGTGTGCTTCTGCAAGTGCATTGTGCATTTCATGCTTGCACACACATCTGCGTAGCAATTTGTCTTGCCCTAGCCGATAGAGTTGGCCTGCTATCAATTAACAAGGTTGGACTTTGAGAATGAGTTCCTTAACTTGGGCTTTCTCTATTGGTGGTTTAGGGAGTCCGTGCTCAAGCACTTGGACTATGTCATCTTCCCAAGTAAGGTGTCAAATCAGCTCTAAACAAATCTCCTTCGCTAGATAGATTGAATAGATGTGCAGTTCATCTGCAATGCCTTGCCCAACAGCTTCTTCTATGGGGATGCAAGACATGTGGTCAGCCATATAATGCTGCTTTTCTTTACGCATGACCACAAAGAAGTCAAATTCTAAAAGCAGAAGTAACCATCGAGCTATACGTCTTGTGGTGCACAGTTTATTAACAAGGTAGAGCAGGGTTTCATGGTCAACAAAGAATGTAAAGGACGTAGCCAAAAGATAATGCCAAAATTTCTTTACAGCAAATACCATGGCTAACCTCTCTCTCTCCGTTTTGTCGAATAATTTATTTCTGTATTCGTGAGTTTTCAGCTAGCAAAGCTCATAGGATAGTCTAAGTTGTGTTCACTAGGCTGGCATAACACTACTCTTACAGCAAATTTAGAAGCGTCAATGTGAACATGAAAAGTGATTGTCAAATCTAGGGCTTGTAAAATTGGTGCAGTGTGGTCAGAGCCTTTTTCAGTTGCTCATACATGTGTTGGCATTCCTCGGTCCATTTGAATATGATCAGCAGCTTATATAGAGGTCTAGTAATCAATGCATAGTTCAACACAAACCACTAAAAATACCCTATATGGTCTAGGAAGCACTAAACTCCATTATCATCAGTTGGTGGTGGGAGATTGATGATAACCCTGACTTTTGAGAAGGTGGTGGCAATGCAATTCTTCAGCACCACTTGCCCTAGGATGCATCTGTGCTTCACCCAGAACTGGCACTTTATGGGGTTCAACGAGAGACAATATAATCAACATTGTTCAAAGACAGCTCGGATTTTGTCTACGTGCTCCAACCAAGTGGAGTGAACACAGAGATCATCAACAAAAACCTCTAACTCCTTCCTAAGTATATCCTTGAATATAGCACACATGAGCCTTTGAAAGGTAGTTGGAACGTTAGTCAACCCAAAGGGCATGACTATGTAGGCAAAGACTCCCCATTCAGTGGCAAACGGGGTCTTGTGCCTATCATTAGGGTGCACTTGCTCTTGGTTGTACCCCAAGAAGCCATCTAAGAAGTTGTAGGCCTCTTTACCAACTACTCTTTCGAGCATGTGCTCCGTATATGGCAATGGATAAGTATATCTCTTTGTAGCAATGTTTACCTTCTTAAAGTTGACGCACAATCTGATCTTCCCATTCTTCTTTAGTACGATGACTATGGGTGAGACCCAGTCTATGTGCTCAATCTAGTAGATGAATCCTTCTGTCGTTAGCTTATCAATTTCCTCCTTGACAGTGTGGGGATGCTTTGGATTCATGGGCTATGGTCGCTGCTTGACCGGCATTATGTATATTGTGAGTCACTACACTTGGATCTACCCCTTTGAATTTCTCCAGGGACCAAGCAAAGATGTCTATATACTCATGAAAGAGAGTAATAAGACTTGCTTCCTCTGCCTTGGTCAGGTCATTGGCTATAAAGACAGGTCGAGATATCTCCCCCTCCCTAGCTAATTTGACCTCCTTGACCTGCAAGTCCTTCTATGGCCTCACCTGCTTGCCCTTGGCCCCCAGCAAGATCACTACCCTATCGCCTTTCTTAAACTTGGTGAATCTCCTTGGCATATCTTGCAGTGTCCTTTGCTCCAATGCCTACGTGTCCTTAGACTCTGCTTCCTTCTTCCCTCCTTTAATCTACGGCACCTAAGGTGGATGGGTAAATCCCCCTTGGTGAGTCTAGTCTTGGAAGGTTGAGGTATCTCAGGATCACTATCTGAGCTTACTTTCGACTCAGAATCAAACTCTCCATCTTCACTAGAAGAGGGATTCTCTCTCGGTGGTCGTAGCTCCAATGGTGAATCCATCTTAAGCAATGGCGTGGCACTTGGTTGGGCTAGGCCTGCTTGCTCAAAGTCTATTGCACCTACGTGCTCCAACCAAGTGCGCTCGCAACCCATGCGCATGAATCCTCTTTCGATTCTAAAGGCATTTCCCTTGCATGGTTTGGAGTCTACTTATATTTTCTCTATCACCCATCCCTTAGTGTTGTACTCTATTGTGTCAATCTCTCCTTCACTCTTGTCACTAAAGGAATAGTAGTCCTCATATTTGTCGTTAGAGCTATCTTCATCCGATTGCTCATCATTTTCCAAGTCTTGATATGTTTCATCCTTCTCGTCGGTGACTAAGGCCTAATTGTACATCAAGTTTAAGTTGTGCACTTTGATCCATCACTAATTAGGTTCATTTAAGAGATCTTTGAGTGGTTTAAGGTTTACTGATGGCTAACTTGTTGGTTAGGTGTTCCAGGATCTCATGGAGCTCTCGTCTATTGTTCGGTACTTGGAATGAGAGCGGGTTGGTTCCTCTCCTAGCCATCATGCGGATTGCCACTAAAGGCTCTTCTCGGGTCTTGCCAACTCCTTTAACATCTTGCTCGTATTCCTCATTTTTTGAGAACGACAAGTCAATTGTAGCAAGGGCATGCATCCAATCTCGCTCGTCCTCAGGGCAAGGGATATACTTAGTTAGTGGCCTGTAAAATTTCATATTCTAGCCGTCACCCTTCAGCATAGAGGAGATGGCATTTAGGTCAACCGTTGTAGTCTTCCAAGTGTCCATCTCTACTCTTATGGATTCTATTCGGAAGATCAAACTGTTACCCCAGTCTTCTATGACTCTCGCATTGTGCATCTAGGGTCGGCCTAGTAGGATATCATAGTCCACCCCTTTCATGACTATAAAATCAACCAAGAATTGGCCCAGTAGAATTGGACTTTCGTTCCATTAGCCTGAGTGACATTAAACATGGCCGTCTCAATTGGTGGGTTACCCCATGTCTGGAGCACTACATGGCTCAGCACACTGACTCCCGCTCATGTGTCTATGATTCATTTCCTTGTGGTATCTCCTAGAGCTAAGACCAACAAGACATCATGCATTTTAGTGCCCTCCCCGAAAGCATTGATGTGCAAGGATTTTGGCACTAAGTGCACGTCAAACTTGGTATCTATGTTTCTGCATCATGTTCATTCAAGTCAGCGGCACCTTGCCCCATTGGCTCTTCAACCCACTGTTTCAGCTCCTACCACATAGTGGTCGATGCTGCCTAAGCAGATCTCCTAGGCTTACCATCATGGGGGTGGTCACCAATGAGATGAGGAGATTGCTAGATGCTTTCTGCACTCCTCTCTCTGTGCTTCCTAGCCAATAGCCTTGGCTAATTCGCTAGCCCGTAGCGTTTAGGCCTTGTTTATGTGGCACTGTTTGTGGTGACGTTGCATCTCTCGATTTTGGTTGTGGAGGTGACACCGGCGTACTTATGCTTGAGAGATCATCGAGCTTGTCCTTCAATATGGTCTCGGCATCTTTTAGGTGTTCCTGGGCTTCTTTCACCCACTCCTTCATCTTTTCCATGGCTTTGGGGTACTCCCTGACCCTCACACTTCCTTTCTCAGTTGTCCTTGGGGCTGATGTTTCTACTTCTGTGCCGTCACTTTCTTTCCCGCAGGCATCGTTGTGGCACTCTCTATTTTCAGCGTGACCTTTACATCCAGTTTCTTCCTTCTTCTCCTACAGCTCATCTTTCCGATTGAGAATGCATCTAAGTTGCTAGGCCCTAATAATGATATCCCAGCATGCTCTGTCTGTGCATGGGTCATGACATGCAACGGGATAGGCACAACCTCCCCATCGAGTGTCTCGACACTAAAAAACCCTAAAGGGACTGAGGGCTTGTTCATTGAGTCAGAGGAGGGATTTCTTCTAGGAAAATCAACAAAGAGGTGCATGATTCCACATTTAGCACATCTCTAATCGGCATTGTTTCAATTTGCTTACTCCCATTTAGGGCAATGTGAAGAGATATGTCCTGTAGGTGACTGCAAGCCCAGCATGTGATTGGTTCTTGGGTCTACCCTCCTAAGCCTCTACCTCTCCCTCTACCTAATGCCATCATTAGTAGTGGTTGATAGTCCATAAGGACTTCATTGTCCTCTTCATCATACGAGGTGTAAGGGTGTACATAAGGCTCTTTGTCATTCAACTCTTCCACGTAGTGGATTGAAGCGTCACTTGAAGGATAGGTCACGTAGGGTCCAAGTGGTCTAGGTATGCCCGTAGGGTTTATCTCCATCCTAGGAATGGTTGGATTGGTGTCATTGAGTGTCGAGAGAGCCAATGGGGCTCCCCTTCCAAAGAAGTTTGGTGGCCTATTCACTAGGTATGATTGATTATATGGTTGTGAGTATGGGAGTCTTCTCAGTAGTCTGCAATGCATGGCATCATGGCCAAACCTACCACAATTGGCACAAGGTCGGGACCGAGGATCCTGACACTCAGCTAGCATGTGGTTTTCGCCACAATATACGCATTGGACATGAGGGCGTGTTGGTCATCTCATTATTTCTTGTAATCTAGCTAGCTCCATCCTCATCTCCTCTGGCTTGAGTTATGCCCTTGCCTTTATCCTGAGTACCTGGGCCTTTGATCTTTCACTTGCCGTTGAAGCTCTCTCAAGATTCCTAGAGGTAGTCTCTTCTCAAGCTCTTGGAATTTCTCTCCTTGAGCTGGTCGTCCACTCTAATGGCCTCTTCAAAGACCCTCGTCAATGCATCTTGTTGTAAGCTCGAGTTTCCAGCCAAGGCCTTGTAGAGCTCTTTGCTTCGTATTCCATTAATGAATACTGTGGACACTACTCTCTTGGTTGGTCGCTCGCTAGTAGGGATTCTCTTGAAGACACTCCTCACATGGGTCATGTAATCCCAGATATCCTCCTTATCCCTCTGCTTGACATTCATTTGCTGCACTAGCAGATTGTCGAAGTACCCAGGCTCGAAGAATCTCTTAATGAAGAGACTCTTGAGGTTGTTAAAGTCAGTTCGCTCGGTAGCGTCTAGACTCCTGTACCAAGTCCTACCCTTATATCCTAAGCATAGACCAAAAGCTTGCAAGCACAAAGTAAGATTGGGGCTGTTGGCCTCGCAAACTTGCTTAAACTACTCTACGAAGCTATATAGGTCATCGTTAGGCTGGTACTTGTCTAGCTGCTTCGCAACTATCGGGATTTTAGACTAATTCTTGGAGCCTTGAGTAACTCCTAATCCTGCAAGCAACAAGGTTGCCATTGTAGTGGCACTTCTCTCGATGGAAGCGTTGTCTAACAGTCGTTTCATGAGAAGCTCACTCAACGTAAGATCTCCCTCTAGTGCTCTTTCCCTCTCGGCATCAAGACTGTCCTATTTCTACTTGCTAATGCTAGAACCCATTGAATTTCATGCACTTCCATGTTCTACTACAAGCTCCTAGCTTGTTGTTCCTAATTGTAGGTCACTAGGCTTCACAAAGCTTCATGTGCTAGTCTCTTCTCCTCTCCTAGGTCTACTATGACATCCTCGGATGTCTTTCCATGGTGGTCTGTCCGGGCCTATAGGTCATAATTTGCGACCAACCTGGATTTTGGTTAGGAGACCTCCTAGGTCAAGCTCCTCGCCCCGTCTGTGGTTAGTGCTTGCCATGTCTTCAGTCTCTCTCTCCACCAAGTTTTCAATGAGATTGATTAGATTGGGTATATCCACTCCTCGAATGGTGATTGTTTCTTCTGGATTCCCTATTGCGTCTTCTGCTTGGTCTTACACTTGGGATTTCAATCACACAACTATGTCTCTAGATCTCCTCTTACTGGTGGATTCGTTCTTGGGCTATGTCTAGGTGAGTTCCTTGTTATTTATAGACACTCCTCAACTTAACTTCCTTGATGGATGTATGTACATACTCTCTTCCGTGCACTATGCAAAATCAGGCTCTCGGCTTTTTAGTGCATGTTAAGTGATGAAATTGATGTGGGCTGCGAATGCAGAACAAAGGATGCAACTCATGCTATCCCCCTTTTTGTTTACAGCCTAATATGGCTCTAGGTGTGTTCCCTGGCTGTCAATAATAATTGTCTAGGGTCTCTACTACTCCTCTCTGCTCGGTCAGGGTAATTCTATGGTCTATGAGTTGGTTTTTTTCAGGGTCAATTTTGGCTAGTTCTAGTCAGAGGCTAATAAATTTGCCCTAGTTCTGTTTTGCCCTATGTGGGAGCTTTCACTCAACCGCCAAGACCCACGGACCACTTATTGTTTCAAGCGTTCCAAGCCGAGCACTAATGGCTACCTCTCACATAACCGATGCGCCATCCATATCTACGAGTGTAGTGAGCTTACCTCCGTGCCGTTCGAGTTACCTCCTCTCCCATGCACTCCGGCAGCTCCACGATCCAAGTGCAAGCTTCAAGCAAGCTCCATCCTCAAGCTCCAAGCTCCAAGCTCCAAGCTCCATTGCCGCAAGCAAGACAAGAGAAGGGAAGAGAAGAGAAGAAGAGAGGAGAAGATGGAGAGCTTCTCCTCCTCGGTCCCTCACCCTCACACACTCACTCCCTCACACTCTCACACTCCCTCTCTCAAGCACAAGCTCAAGCAAGCAAGAACAAGAAGAAGAAGAAGAAGAGGAGAGCTACTTTTGGCCACACACAAGAATGAGCTTCTCATTCACTTTTCAACTTTATATACAAAACCCTAAATCCCTTTTGGGCGGTCATCCCCTTTTCCCCTTTTTTACATGGCCAGCCATAGCCTAGGCCCTTTTTCCCATTGTTCTTCTATCTTCCTAGCTTCCTTTCCACCGCTCATCTACATTTACAAATTACACGGGTGAGAGCCCGGCGCTCCTTGAATTAAACCATGATGAGCTTGCGCTCTTTTACAAAAGTTTTGACTTGCGCTTTTCCTTGTGCGCCTTTCTCCCTTATTTAGGACTCTTCTCCTTGTGTGTCTTTGTCTTCCGTTTCTCTTTGCCTTGGCCTTTGTCTTTGTCTTCTGCTTTAGCTTTTCCGGATTTTCCACCTTCGTTCATTTGAGGGTTAACATTACCCCCTCCTAGATGAGTGCCAGTCCCATGGCACTCACCGTCGTAGGTAGCAGGCTGTAGCATGCACCGAAGACGTGGGTGACAAGGACGCCTATGGTTTCTATGGAGGAGTGTTGTTGGTGGTGTGGCAAAAGGTCTTGGGGCCTGTTGGTAGCCAAGGTGGCTGGTGGAAGGGTTGTTGGAGTTGGTGGTAGGGTTGTTCTGTCTTGGGGATTGCATTGATGGCCAGCACAAATGTAGGTTTGTTGGGGATTCTGCACGTGACGATTCTTTGCGGGCTGGTCGGATGGTAAGGGATAAGCATTCAGAGTTGGGTGTCGCTAAAGAGTGATTGAAATATCGTTGGAGGCTTCAATTCCTGCAATTTGAAAACCTCTCGTGTGGTCTCTCCCTAGGGGGTAGTGCTAGTCTTCTTATCGTGCACAAGACATTTTTTATTAGTTTGGGAGACAGGGCGAACTCTAAGCAAGCTGAGAGTATTGTCCTGCACTTGAGGGCCCAATTGTGTATATACTTCAGTGCAGATACTATGTAAGTGCTCGTGCATAACTAGATATTACGTAGTTAGAAGACCATGGGCTAGTTTCTCGTAACAATGTGTGGATGAAGCAAAGTTGTCCATGTTGAGAAGAAGTACACATGAAGGTATATGAGACAGTCTTTACATTGTGACTGCACGACGTAGCATAATTGAATACAGGGACACCGCACTTTCAGTAGCTGGAAGCTATTAGACTTGCTTGATGAGGACGGTGTACTTTTCATGGCCAATCGTGCGGTGCTTATCACCATTGATTGCAATGGTACTAAGGCAGAGTGCAAGAGAGAATTGTGCAAGTGGGTCAGGGTGACAGGTCTAACCATAGGTGAGACAAGCTCCCCAGGTATGTCCTGCCCTTGATGTGCCCTAAACAATTGTGGGTGATGCTAAAGGGCTAGGGGACTAGGGACGGAGCCAGTCGACCAAGGTCACTAGACGTACCTAATTTGAGGACCCCTAGGTGTTGTGCTGTGATCGTGGGTGCTTCTTATTTTTTTGTTCTTTTTTTTTCTTTTCTTTTCTTTTCTTTCTTTCTGTCTTTCTTTCTTTCTTTCTTTCTTTCTTTTAAAAAAAATCTTTTTCTTGTGCTTTTTTCTTTCTTTCTTTCTTTCGTTCTTTTCTTTTTTTTTGGGACACGCCTGAGTACAACCATTACAATATGTTGAGGCTATCAGCCTTTCAATGGGTTGGAAAATTTCAAGCTTCGAAGGCTCAGGAAATGGATATTACAATGATGATTGTGCCCTAGCCTCGTTGTTAGAGAAGCAGTTGTTGAGATGGGGAGATACACTTGAGATATTGCAAACCTCCTTGCGACACATGCGATGTTGGTACAATTGAGGTAACGACTGCCATGAGCCAACTATAGAGCTTGACCCAGAAAGAGAGCGTAGCCCATGAATATGCTTTGGGCCATGCGATGTGGGCGGTCGGCAAGGGTGATTTTTGCTTTCAGCAGTGTGGCCTTGCCGCAGCTCCTTGTGGGGTCAATGGTCTTGTGGTGATCGGGCATTAAACACTTTCGCACAAAGACATGTATCATCCTGCATCCACTTGTCACTTCATGAGAGTACATGCATGGTATATGCCGCAACTATAATAAACCAATGCAATGCAAGGAGACATCACTTATCTAAATTCTATGGTGTTGACTTAGATATTTATCACCTGCGCTTGATTAGCTTTTTCTTTTGCTAAAGACGTGAAATACATTAAACGCAGATATGAAAAGTTTGTACAATTGGGAAACATATCAACACTTAACCATTTGAAGACAAAGAGTCCTGGCCAGGTAGCTTTTAATAAGACTTTATACAACATGGTACTACTCTATTTGTACGAGGCAGGGCGAGTCTGGGTGGTCGAGCGATTGGGGCTCTGCTGGTGCAGGGCTCCCGTGGGGTTGCGCAGGGAACATGTCAGTCGGGACATGATGGTGTAATCCCTGGCTGCCACTATTTCCAAAATGCTTTTGAACAAATCATTGAATTCTTCCCTGTCTTGAGCTGCCCTTTCTGCCTTTGAGCACCTGGTGCCCGAGCGTCCGTTGGGTGTTTGCGCAACTGGTGTTGCCACTTCTTGCGTGCTGCTTTGAGCTTCTGCTCCCCTGGCCCGGGGATTATTCGGCCTACGTCCGTCACTTGGGGCCGCATTTCTTGGCGTACCTTTTAAGAGTGGGCACGTAGCGCACTGGCGGAGGGGCATGTGATGCATGTTTCCATCGACTGTGGAGAGCGTCCTTGCAAGCTACTTGCCCTTGGTTCTTCATGTTTTCCTCGCAGAGGGCCTGTAAGATGCAAATCAAGGATTAAGATTTGTCACATGATAAGACCATTCATATGTAAGGGATTATAGTGCAGGTTATCAAGCGCATAGGACGAGAAGGGGAGGGGTGGGGCATGCAGTGTTGTTGTAGGGGGATGGCCCCCGTGACGTATATTTAGCCTCCTGCCATTAGCAGATCTTGGTTCACGCCGAGTTACGTCGGCTGGCGGTCATGGATTTAGGCAGGGCTCCTCCTCGGAAGGATAGACCGGAAAGGGAAGAAGGTGTATAGAAGGGACTACACCTTGTCTACACCATCAAAGTTGTTGGTCAAGGCTTCCTATGGCGGTCATGTGGGTTGCATGCCCTTCACTTGGAGGTGGGGATGGTCACACGACTTTTAAATGCGTGATGAGAGGAGGACTTGAGGAGCTTAGCCTGTCAGACCCAACTCTTCTCCCTGCGCTTGACTATCATTACTTATGTGTGTTGATATCATTTATACACGGTGACACAAAAATCAGTCTTTATTTATATACATATTTATGAATCCATGTCACTTCAGGAGATAAGAACCAATTGTAGAACTCGGGGTTGTACTGGAGAGTGGCACACACATCCAGCACTCGTGGCAGCTTACTTAGTACCGATAGATATTTTGCCACATCGAGCAGCATGGACCCTTGTCTGAGTCTATTGGCAACATGTAACTCCTCTTCAGTGAGAACCTTATCAAACAAAGAGTTTGTTTGGCTAGGTCCAGCCAAGTCCGTACCCTGAATGGCAGTCAGCACTCGAAGGGAAGTTGGTGCCACATAGGTTGGGTCCCTTTGGGATTGCCATTTGGCCAATCGCTTCTCAGAGACTGTCATGATCTGGGCTCCTAGTTCAGCCATTGCAACGCGATTTTCACACCAACATTGCTCAAATTGACTCTGGCCTGCTGACAGTCGCTTTAGTTGCTCTATGTCTACGGGATTCGGTCGGCAGAGCACTTCATTGAATGTGACGGTTAAGCGCAGTTCATCAGCCTCTTCGTTAGAGATGAGTCGCATGCGTTCACGTAAGAGCTTGTTATAGTGCTCGTCAAGATGTTCTTGCTCTTCCCAACATAAGGGGAATGGCAAGTAATCTCCAAGCTGCTCCTTAGGGATTGTGCCCATGTCCACAAGGACGTAGACACGTGCGAACACTTTGAGCTTAGCATCCAACTCAGTTAAGCATTCCGTGACACTTCTATGTTCAACGAGGGCTTGCTAGGTTGCTATCTCATGCAAAGTTCTAAGAGTTTCCTTAGTCTTTAGCATCGCTGGGGGCACAGGCCTAGATGAGCAAGATTGGTCAACGCTAGGATTTTTTATGCTCTTGGGGTTCTCACGTTTCTCCTGAGGTTTTGCTGCTATTTTGTCATGGTTCTTCTCGGATGTGACTGGTATAGATTTGTCACCCTGTTGAGACGACATTGTATCCACTCTTGATTGGTCGATGTGAGTTCTATTGGCGGCGGATTGAGTGTTGAAAGCAACTGTTGATGGCAACAGCTACTTTGATTTTTCAGAGCACACGGACGTGACTGAGGTTTCACCGCTATCAGAAGAGACATCAATGGGTTCATTGGTGGATTGACTTGATGCTTTATTCCTCATCTCTCCATCGCTCTTGGTCTCAATGCTCTTGGGGTCCACAACCACCTGTGATTGTTGTTGTCTTCGTTGTTTTCTCCTCTTTTTCCTGGTCAGTGAAGGTGCATCGCTCAACGACTCAGGACCCTGGACTAGATCGACCGTTGATGTGCTTGGTTGGGCCTCAGCATTCTCTTTCTCTAGTGTGTCCTTATGGGACATGGCCGTGGCTTGCTGAATAGCCTCACTAGGTTGTGAGAGCACAACCACCTCCCTTTTTGGAGAGTCTAGCTCTTCAGCCAACTCCCTTGAGTTTAACTCCTCTAGCCTAGGCTTTAGGCACTTTGGAAGTGCTAGAGTTGTCGAGGAAGTTGGTTGTGACACCTCCTCCACAGGTAAACTACTAAGGACACGTTCCACAAGGGGCATTGTCACGACCAAGGGCTGTGACTGTTGTGATCCCTGATTGGAAGTAGTAGCAACTAGTTTAGTGGGCTGGCTACCCTTGGTGGATTGCGGTGTCAAGTCCCTAGGGCGATCAGAAGTGGTTGTGTCTTTTATTGGCCTTTGAGCACTCATCTGTGTAGATCAAACATGAGTTGATCTAGTCACATTAGGTGGCTCACGCATATCCTTGGGTCGAGAGCTACAGATGGCATCATGTCCCACCTTTTTGACGGTTGGAAGCTTAGATGGAGATAGAGATTGGAATTGAGCAGTTGCCCTTGACAACTGCTGTAGTGCTTCCTGTGTCTGTTTGGGAGAAGAGGGCATAGGAGATCTAGGTCTCCTAGGTGGATGTGGCACTAGCTGAATGATTTTCTCAAGGCTATTAGACGATTGTGCCATTTGCTTTGTTGAGCGAGTAGCCTTGCCATGAGCAACGTTGTGCCTATGATGTTTGTTCTCCCCTTGGGAAATCAAAGGTTCATTGGGCACTAATGGCTTTTGTGCACGCTCAATGGTTACATATGGCATCTGCTTATTAAGCATGCTAGGTTGAGGCTCTTTCTTTCGAACACTCATGTCTTGTTTCTTGCCTCGAGACCTAGAGTTTCTCTTAGATTTCCTCCTGTGCCTCGTTGCTTTTGATGCACTCTGGCCTTCAGCTGATAGAGGTGGTGTAGCAGGGGATTTTGGCACCCAAATCCATCGGTTTCCTGCGTAATACCCTTGAGCACATAGCAATGCTTTGGATATCCATCCCGGCATTGTGCTGACCCTCCATCGATGCCTTTGTCTATAAGGCTTGGGTTTCTTTTAGGGTCTTCTACGATATTTGTAAATCCATAGCCTGTCCTTGGCATTGTCTCTTGACCTTCTTGTTTCCAGCATGGCCTCACTCACTGGTTCTCGTTGTTCGACCTGTGCTTGTATTAACTCTTCCAACAAGTCCTTGCTCTCATCCACAGGCTTGACTGTTATGTCAGCACCTTGCTTGCCTTTCCCTCGAGGTTATATGAGGTCACCCTTGCTAAAGGTCGTGACTATCCTCACACCTAGTAGTGTCAGGTATATCCTTTGTGCTACATAGTCAGCCTCACATTTGGTCGCCCTTTTGAAGGGTCTTCCCAAGAGGGTTTCCTTACCATATTTAGCACTATTTGGAGGAATATGAAATATGATAGGCAAGCTTTCCGTTTCAATTGTAGCAAGGATTTTGCACTTCCCTATGAGTGCTTGTGGGTGTCCCCCATAAGGGCTAAGAGTTGCACTAGTCGGTGTGAGCTCTGTTGGCCTAGTAGGGTCCATGATTCATAGGTCAAGTTATTAAAATCTGCTCCTTCATCAATCAGAGCATCAATAGTATGCTCTCTTTTCGCGGTGAGTTTGACCCTAAGATAAGCAGGTGGTACTATGTATTCATCTTTCGGGTCTTGGCTTGTAAATTTAAGCCTTCTGACAGATGCCCTTGAGTCCCCACGTGCATGACTAGACGTGGATTCTCCACCAATGTCTTGGGTTGTCTGTGCAGTGTTGCTCAAGGTACATCTCTCGTCAAGAGTGTCATATCTAGTCATTTTGGCATTTGTAGCTTGCTGATGTTGCATTTCGCTCTGACTAGACATGGTATGAACACAATGTCTTTGTGTTCTCGTGGCGTGGCCTTTTTGCCCTTGATGACTAGATTGGCCCGTTGAGGTTCTAGGGTCTCTGTTTCTCTCTGTTCGGGTATGGGCTTTTGGTTGCTCTTTTACAAGTGAGGATCCATGCTCATGTAGAGCCATTACTACACTAGGGTCCAATTTAGAGAACCTGTCATGGCACGTGTTTTCCCTCCAACCTACTTGGGGGAGGTGCGGAGGGGGCAGAGCCACCTCTGCAGGGGTCCGGGGGGGCAGTCCCCCCCGGCCCGCAGGGCCGTTATGGTAAAAGCCATGCACAATTTGGAGGACTGTTTATGGCCAAATTTTGAACTACGTGCTCTAAATTTTAGCCCAATGATGGATCTATGATGTGCCTTTAGCTCTTCGTAGCCTTTGAGGTCAATCTCGGGGTTTAGATGTGTCAAAATTTGTGTTCTAGATACCTATCCGATTTTGACAGCTTTCTGTCCGATTCTCAGATGTCCAATTTTTAGGAGTCCGATTATCAGAATCAGACGTCCGATTCTGGGAGTCGGATCGAAAAAGTGGTCCGATTTTCAAAGTGCTCCAATTCTGGGAATCGGATTGGACAGGGTGGTCCTATTCTAGACTGGTCCGATTCTGGCTGGTCCGATTTCGACTGGTCCGATTTCGAGCTGGTCCGATTTCGGACTGGTCCGATTCCTGACTGGTCCCATTCTGGGTGGTCCAAGTGTCCAAGTGTCCGGGTCGGACGGGTTAGTCCGATCGGACGGGGTTGGTCCAATCGGACGGTTGTCCGAGTGTCCGAGTCCGAGTGGTCCAAGAGTCCGAGTGGTCTGAGTGGTCCGATCGGACAGGATGGTCCGATCGGATGAGTGTCCGATTCTGGGACTCGGACGGCTTGGTCCGACTACGCGACCGACGGCCCGCGAGTTGCACGCGATGCCTCTAGACTGACGTCTACTACACCGAATTGGCCAGCGCCTTCCAGATAGGTATAAAACACTACAAGGAAGTGTCAGACATGCCTGGAATCACTATGGTGCTCGAAACAAATGGCACTCCAAGGATCTGTGCCCCCATTTTCCTGTTTTAGCCTGTTATACAGCAACAAAAAACCCTATTGTTTGCTTCTTTTTCTTTGTTTTTTCCTATCCTAAGTGCATCCAAATCACAAAGTAAATACCTACACTACTCCATCTCACAACATAAATCTCAAAAAATCAAAAAACCTACTTGCCAAGGAGATCGAATACCATCTTCAACCCCCTCACTTCCTACCTATCTCAAGCACCGGTTTGGGGAAAACCCCTTACTTTGATGCTCGATTCGAAGCGTGCAAGCGCTCAAGGCTTGAATCCGTTTGTCCCGGCAATGGAACCAAAATGTGGGAGCTTTTACTCAACCGCCAAGACCCACGGACCGCTTATTGTTTCAAGTGTTCCAAGCCGAGCACTAATGGCTACCTCTCACATAACCGATGCGCCATCCATATCTACGAGTGTAGTCAGCTTACCTCCATGCCGTTCGAGTTATCTCCTCTCCTGCGCACTCCGGTAGCTCCACAATCCAAGTGCAAGCTTCAAGCAAGCTCCATCCTCAAGCTCCAAGCTCCAAGCTCCATTGCCGCGAGCAAGACAAGAGAAGGGAAGTCCCTCACCCTCACACACTCACTCCCTCACACTCTCACACTCCCTCTCTCAAGCACAAGCTTAAGCAAGCAAGAACAAGAAGAAGAAGAAGAAGAGGAGAGCCACTTTTGGCCACACACAAGAATGAGCTTCTCATTCACTTTTCAACTTTATATACAAAACCCTAAATCCCTTTTGGGCGGTCATCCCCTTTTCCCCTTTTTTACATGGCCGGTCGTAGCCTAGGCCCTTTTTCCCATTGTCCTTCTATCTTCCTAGCTTCCTTTCCACTGCTCGTTTACATTTACAAATTACACGGGTGAGAGCCCGGCGCTCCTTGAATTAAATCATGATGAGCTTGCGCTCTTTTATAAAAGTTTTGACTTGCGCTTTTCCTTGTGCGCCTTTCTCCCTTATTTAGGACTCTTCTCCTTGTGCGTCTTTGTCTTCTGTTTCTCTTTACCTTGGCCTTTGTCTTTGTCTTCTGCTTTAGCTTTTCCAGATTTTCCACCTTCGTTCGTTTGAGGGTTAACACCCTATTGGTCCAATTCCAAGATTCAGACGATCTAACTCTAGTGGTTGGTCCAATCTATCCGAGTCAATTGGTCCAGATTGGGTTGACTCTTTGAGTCGGACGGTCCAATTGGTCCGACTAGTCCAGACTCTAGGAGCCAGACACCAACTATTGGTGACTATGGCAGCTTAACCTCAAATGCAGTGTAATTGATGTTGGAGATCCCTAGGATTCGTCGCCTAACCTACAACCCTCTAGAACTATTGATTAAAACACAAGGAAGGCCTGGAACTACCTGGACTACAAGATCAAGCTCAGAATCAGTGCAATCGATTCGTCTTGTACTTGCAACTCTCTCTCTCTCTCTCTCTCTCTCTCTCTCTCTCTCTTTGAATGCAACAGTTGCAAATGAGCTCTTCCTTGACCTCTTGGGTTATAAACCCTTCCTCGGCTAAGGCTCTCGATCTTTCGAGTCATTCTCCTAGTGATGTAAATCCTTCCACTACTCTTTTTCCCTAATATGTGCCCTATTTGGGCTTGTTTCACAGTAGCAAAACCCTAATGTTTCCCTGCAAGTTATTGGTCCTAACCTACTCTAAATGCAACACAAATTCAAAACAGAAAACCCTAATGCTCCCTCCTACTTTCCTAATCATCAACAACACAAAATACTTACTTGTTTTGAAGATTAAACTCCCAACTCTCCTATCTACAGAGAGCACTGGTTCAGGGGTGAACCGTACTTCGACGCTTGATTTGAAGCGAGCAAGCATTCAAGCTTGAATCCATTGGTCTTGGCAACAAAACCAAAATGTAAAGGGAGCTCGCGCTCAACCACCGTCAAGACCCACAAACCACTTATTCCTTTAAGTGTTTCAAGCGAGAACTAATGGCTACCTCTCACATAGCCGACGCATTATCCCTCTCTACGAGTATAATGAGCTTACCTTGATGCCCGATTGAGTTGCTTCCTCTCTTAAGTACTCCGATAGCTCCACGGTTCATGATGCGAGCTCAAGCATCCTAAAGCCTCTTCCTCTAAGCTCCATCCTCCATAGCCACGTGTGAGACGATGAGAGAAGAAAAGAGAAGAGAAGAAGAAGAGAGGAGATGGTGGAGGGCTTCACCTCCAAGATCCCTTACCCTCACACATTCACTTCCTCACTCACTCACACTCCCTCCCTCAAGCACTCACAAGAAAGCAAGAAAGAGAAGAGAAGGAGAGAAGAAGAAGAGTCCACTTTGCCACATACCAAAGAATAAGCTTCTCGTTCTCTTTTTGAGTTTATATACAAAGCCCTCATCCCTTTGGGCACCCATCCCCTTTTTTACATGACTGGCCATCATGGAAAGGTCCTCTTTTCCCATTCCCTTCTAGTTGCTCTTTCTCTTTACTATCCTTTACAATTTGCACAGGAGGAACCCTGGCACTCTTTTACAAAATTTTGGTGACACCTTTGCATTTTAAAAATGTGCTTCTGGACTTAGCTTTTGAGGCTGCCCTTGCACTTTCAGTTGTTTCCCTTCTTGCTCCACCTCTTTTGGTCAATCCAACTTGCGCTTTTTCGCTTTTTTTGCTTTCTTCTTGTGCTGAGGTTAACAAAGAAGGATGTCACATGATGTTTCTTAACATGACTCTAAAATGAAGGGCTACAACGTGGTACCATGGCTCGAAAGCCAGAACCATAACCATGATCCACTTATTATTCGCAGCCTTTCAAATAGAGTTTTTCCATATGAGAGAGGTGGTTAATATTGCCTGCGTCTTTTGAATGTGACACATCAAGAGCCCCATGAGAATGCTTAAGCTTATGCCAAGAAACTGAAAGAGGTATTTTGAAAATTGCAAACCCCTATTCCTATTCCATATGTTGCCCAATTGCAATATTTCTTACATGGATTAGACTTCAATATCCAAGTGCAGTTAAGTAGTGTTGCTCTTGTTAACATAGACACTACTATTACATAAGAAAAGGAGGTAGAGTCTTGCTTACAAGTAGCCTATGCATCTAGGATACACCTAAATTTGATTCTAGGTCCTGGAAATAATTTGGCAGTGACCAATTGAAGTTAAGGTCTGACTAGTACACCAATGATTAGTGCAAATGGAAGAGGAAGCATAATGCAAAATGTACCCATGTTTTCGGCTCCTCTTAATATTGCTATGCCGTTGATGGCTAGCTAAATGGCTCCATCAAATAGTGAAATCCAAATGATGAACGCTAATGGTATGCTAATTAAACAGTAGTTGATCCCTAATGTGGTGATTAGGCTAGCTGAATGGCAAGCAGATGATCACGATTATGAGTCTAGTGTGCTGAATTTTCTTGGAAAAGTTAAGGATATGATGAAGCATTATACTGATATGATAACATAATAGTATAGACAAATAGGCATAGATGTTAATTTCCTAAAAAAGTAGCAAAACTTGATAGAAAGTCAACATCCTAAAGAGGGTGGGTCCATCAAGATTTAGTTGCAAGTGGTATGGTGGTCAACACTTTCCAAGAAACTTCCCTAATGTCAAATGCGACATATGTGGGAATTCTATCCATCTAGCTACTACTTGTTGGAGTAAGATTACCTTGAATAAGGGAGTAAGTAGCTAGATTCAATTAATCATTGAGCACAAGGGAGTAACCTTCAATAGAATGAGGAAACAAAGCAAATATTTCAAAGAGGAAAAGCTATGGTAGAAGAGCTACCCAATGGTAGTGGTATCAGCCTCATCAAAGCTGTGTGTGTCAACGCCACTGAGACCTCCAATTTACAAGCCATTACAAGAGGACAAAAAGTTAAAGAAGGCATTAGAGAAAAAACTATGGCAGAAGAGCTACCTAGTGGTAGTTGTAGTGGTAGGAACCTCATCGAAGTTGTGCATGTCAATGCCACTGAGGCTTCCAATTTATGAGCCATTACAAGAGGATAGAAAGTTAAAAAAGACATTAGAGATAATGTAAAACCTATTGAGATAAACCCTAAATAGGACGATAAGAGGATGTAAGTCCATAATCATGATGTGGAACCCAGCCCTCTAAAAGATGTTGGTGGCAAAGCTAACTCCAACATGGAGCAACCAAAGAAGAAGGTAAAAGCCAAGAAGGAGGCACCTGGGCATGTTCACTGCGATGACCAAGAGAAAGAATGGTCTAGTGGGAGAAGAGAACCATTGCTAATTATCATGAATTTGATATAGCTACTTCTCTTTGTGAAGTAAAACCTCATATTAATCTCTTGCAACTAATCAAGTTATCTCCAAGAGTGCGTTAAGAGTTTAAGAAGATTCTTCAAACTGGGTATATCATCAAACCCTTAGGAATATCGCATGTGGGAGGTGACTAGTTTGAACATGCTGAAAAGCATTATCCAAGGATGGCAGTATCTGTTGATGGCATATTAGTGGATCATGCCATTGTGGATACAAGATCCTCTGTCAACATTATGAGTTTAGAATTGATGGAAAGACTAGGATTGAAAATTTAAAAGGATACCTCCATAATTCTTCTAATGGTGTGACTGATGATAGTTTAAGACAACCCAAAGGTTGCATTACCAAAGTCCATGTGACTATTGCTAATGTGGAATGCATTTTGGACTTTAGGGTTATTAGGTTTGTAGGGTGGCCAAGTTATCAAGTATTATTAGGAAGGTCATGGATCTTGAAATCCAACTATTATTTGTATATACTCATTATTTGTCTAATTTTTTACAAAGGTGCCTGATTTGTAATAATGGATGCATGTCCAAAATCTTCTCAAAGTGAGAGAATATCTTTATCTTTGATCGAATTAAATGCATTAGAGGATATTTCTAGCAGTGAGATATCATCAAAAGTGATGAATCAAGAGAGGGGTCCACTATAGAGGATGTCTACCAAGTAACTCTGAATGAGCCGATAGAAGCTCAAGACAGAATCAGAGAGACGAATGTAATTGAGATAGATCTTGATACCTTGAATGAGCCACGATCGATTAAATTAGGATCTATGCTTAGTCTAGAAGAGACGAAGAACTATGTGTCCTTGATTTAAGAATTTTGTGATACTTTTGCTTAGAGCTATGATGAGCTGAGGGGTATTCCTCCTAGTTTGGCTATGCATAATATTCCCCTTATCTCAAAAGGCATATGCCTCAGTTTTTGTCGAATAAGATGGCGACTATTTGAGAAGCTACAAAAATTATGTAGACTAGTCTGATATTTCTTGTACAACACATGGAGTGGTGTTCTCATCAGGGAAAAGAAAAATAATCAAATTTGACTTTGCGTAGATTTTAGGGACCTCAATAAACAAATGATCAAAGATCGCTATTTGTTGCCATTCAGTGATTAGATATTCTAGATCAATTATTGGGGGATAGGGATATTTATTCATTTATGGACTAATTTTCTGGTTATAGCCATATGAAGACAAATTGAAAATGACATTTGTCACTGTATTTGGGATCTTTGTGCATCATGTTAAGGCTTTTGGGATAGGGATATTTATTCATTTATGGACTGCTTTTCCAGTTATAGCCATATGGCTTTCACAAATTGAAAATGACATGTCACTGTATTTGGGATCTTTGTGCATCATGTTAAGGCTTTTGGCATATGCAATGCACCAGGATCTTGGCAACATATGGCTAATAAAACTTTTGATGATATTTTGCTAGAGGAGTTGAAAGTATTTATTGATGATCTGGGGATGATCACCACAAGGAAAAGATAGTTGATCATCCTGAGAAAATGTTTTGAGTAATGTAGGCAGTTCTATATTACTCTGAAAACAAGAAAATGTGTTTTTGGAGTGCCCTATGGATTGTTGTTGTGTCATGTGGTTAGCTCGACTGGTTTTGCCAACTGATCTTGAAAAGATAAAGGTTATCATTGCTATGAGTCTACCACACGTACTCCTAAAGAAGTGCATAGCTTTCTATTGTCAGTCAGATATTATCAACGATATATTAATGCATTGGCTAAGAGGGAATTGCCATTGATGAATCTATTGTCCTTTAACTACCTATCTGATTGAAGTGATCCATGTCAAGTATCCTTCGAGGATATGAAGCAAGAATTTCCTAAAGCACCAATCTTGAAAGCATCTAAAAGGGTTGAGATATTTTATATATTTTTAGTAACTACGATGTATAGTATTAGCTATTGCGTTGTTTAGTTCAGATTTTGGAGGAAACATTGTACCATATGATTGCATTTTCTAGTCACAAATTGGGCATATCCAAGATTAATTATAATATGGAGAAATAATTCCTTGGGATGATCTTTGCAATGAAGAAATTTGGGCACTACATTCTATATAAAAAGGCAGTATTTTATACAAAGGAAGAGGGGCTAAGGCTATTATTGAATAAGTTATAGTTGCCTAACCTAGCAAAGTGGCCAATCACTTTACATGAGTTAGATTATGAAATTAAAAGTAAGCCGTCAAAGTTGCAGGGCATCATTGAATGCCTTGTGGATTTGGGGAGTTGAAGAAAGTCTTGGCTAAAGGTAGTGAGCCAAAGGGTCTATTCAAAATTGATACGGCCTCCATTCCATCCTAATATGTGGCTACAATGTACATCTATCCACAAGAGAGGCTATAACCGCTTTGTCGAAGACTAAAAAGAGGAAAATTAGGCAGCATGCCTTGAAATTTACCTTGATCGCAAGATCACTATATCGGCAAGGGGTCAATCATGTTTATTTCTGATGTGTTATGTCTAATGAGGTTCCATTTATCTTGGAAGAGTATCATGACTCCACTTGTGAACGGCACTTTTTTGGGCGATTAGTTGCACAAAAAGCTTTGAGAGCTGGATATTGGTGGCCCTCCATTTTCCAAGATGCATTTGCATATATAAAGAGATGTGATACATGTAAGAGACATGATAATAGGGGGAATATGAAGTGCCCACCACTGCTATTATGGCTATACTACCTTTTGAGAAGTGCCACATTAATTTCGTTGGATCTATACACTCTTCATCAACCACATGAAAGTGTTACATCATTATGGCAAAAACAGACTATTTTACAAAGTGGTATGAAGCCCATGCTACAATAAAGGATAATGCCAAAAAAACAATTAGTTTTATTTTGAAATAGATTGTTTGCCGTTTTGGTCCACCTAAGGAACTAACCATGGGACACATTTTCTAAATAAAATGATTGAGGCTTTGATGGAAGCTCTAAATATTAAACATAATAAGACCACACCTTAAAACCCTCAAGCTAATGGACAAGTAGAGAGTACTAATGAGTAGCTTGTGGAGATTTTATCCAAGACTATATTTAAAGTAAGTGTGATTGGGATAAGAAGTTGTATGTGGTTATTTGGGCTTATAATATGACATTCAAAAGAGCTATAGACCACTATTAACCCTTAAGTGAACAAGATGGCAAATCTAGAAAATCTAAAGTAGAAGACAAGGCCAAGGCAAAAGTAGAACGGAAGACGAAGGTATTAAGAAAAATATGGAAACACAATAAGTGCTAAAAATTCCTAAATCAAGGAGAAAGGTGCACAAGAAAAAGCGCAAGTCAATACTTTTGTAAAAGAGCGCAAGGCACACCATGATTTATTTTAAGAGCGTCTGTGCAAATTGTAAAAGTAGATGGGCGGTATGAAGGAAGCTAGGAAGATAGGAGAACAATGGGAAAAAGAGCCTAGGTGGCCATGTAAAAAAAGGGATGCCCAAAAGGGATTTAGGGATTTATATATAAAGTTGAAAAGAGAATGAGAAGCTCATTCTTGTGTGTGGCCAAAAGTATCTCTCTTCTTCTTCTTCTTCTTCTTCTTCTTGCTTGCTTGCTTGCTTGCTTGAGCTTGTGCTTGAGAGAGGGAGTGTGAGAGTGTAAGGGAGTAATTGTGTGAGGGTGAGGAACCGTGTGGAGGAGAAGCTCTCCATCTTCTCCTCTCTTCTTCTCTTCTCTTGTCTTCTCTTCTCTTCTCTTGCTTGTGGCAATGGAGCTTGGATCGTGGAGCTTGAGGATGGAGCTTGCTTGAAGCTTGCACTCAGATCATGGAGCTATCGGAGTGCTCGAGAAAGGAGGTAACTTGATTGGGTATGGAGGTAAGCTCACTATACCCGTAGAGATGGATAGTGCGTCGGCTATGTGAGAGGTAACCATTAGTGCTCGGATTGGAATGCTTGAAGCAATAAGCAATATGTGGGTCTTGTTGGTTGATTGCCTCTACATTTTGGGTCCATTGCCGGGACCAACGGATTCAAGCCTTGAGCACTTGTGCACTTCGAATCGAACATTGAAGTAGGGCTTTTCTAGAACTAGTGCTTGAGGTAGATAGGTAGGAAGAAAATAAGTTCGAAGAGGTATTCAATCTCCTTAGCAAGTAAGTTTTTGGTTTTTTGGATTTGAAATCTTTGTGATTTGGATGCATTAGGGTAGGAAAAAACAAAGAAAAAAAGAGAAAAACAAGCATTAGGATTTTTGCTATTATAGCAGGGCAAGAGGGTTTAATTTGTTTGCCGATTTGCATTTTGGAGTTTATTTGCTATTCCAAGTATGTACAACTCTTCTCCTCTATGCATAGCTTTGATCTAGAGGTGTATGCGATATGTCGTGACCTGTGACCTAAATCATGTGATTCAAGCAATTTATTGTTGCGTCTGCCAAAACTACACCGCGTTCGTCCGAATGACGGCAATGGGGGCCGAGTCCCAAAATCAGCCCTCGACCTCCCCATATTCGGTCATTCGGCCCACTACCACTCAGATGCCCACCGCTCGGCCCATCTGAATCAAACATTCAGACTAAGAGTAAGGACTTGTTGAAAGAGTTGATACAAGTATATGTGGAACAGAGAGAACCAATGAGTGAGGCCATGCTTGAAACAAGAAGGTCAAGAGACAATGCCAAGGATAGGATTTGGACTTACAAATATCGTAGAAGACCACAAAAGAAGCCCAAGCCTTATAGATGAAGGTATAGATGAAGAGCCAGCACAACGCCGTGATGAATATCCAAAGCATTGCTATGTGCTCAAGGGTATTACGTAGGTAACTGATGGATTTGGGTGCCAAAACCCCCTATTAAACCACCTCTATCAGTTGAACTACAAACTGTATCCAAAGCAAAGAAGCGCAGGAGGAAATCCAAACAAAAAACCAAGTCTCGAGTCAACAACATTGGAGTGACTAAGCCCCTCACCGATTGAAATCAAGAAACCAAACACGACTATGCAAAAGGTAGATCCTCAACCTAGCATGCTTAACAAGCGGATATCAGATGTGATCATCAAGTGTGCACAATATCCACTAGTTCCCAAGGAGCCTTTGACTTCCCAAGAAGATAATGAGCACCACGGGCACAATGTTTCTCATGATAAGGTTGATTGCTCAACAAAGAAAATGGCAAAATCGTCAAACAACAATGACCAAATCTTCTAGCCAATGTCAAGTCCACTTAGGAGTCACAAATCTCCTACACCCTCTTTTTCCAAACGGACACAGGAAGCACAACAATAGTTGTCAGTACAACTGCTCAATCACAATATCTATCTCCATCTGAGCTTCCAAATGTCCAAGAGATGGGACATGACACTACCCTTAGCTCTCGGCCTAAGGATATGCCTCTGCAATCCATTGTGACTAGCTGCTCAGTCTGCACAAGTGACTGCTCAAAGGGAAACAAAAGACACGACCATTTCTAATCTACCTAAGGACTTAACACCACAATCCACCAATAGTAGCCAGTCCACTGAACTAGCTACTACTACTTCCAATCAAGAACCACAGTAGTCGTAGCTTTTGGACGTGACAACACCCCTTGCAGAACATGTCCTTAACAATTCACTTGTGTGGAAGAGATGTCACAACCAACATCATTGACACCTCCAGCACTTCCAAAGTACCTAAAGCCTAGGCTTGAGGAGAAATCTCTCAAAGGTTTGGCCAAGGATATGATGCATCTAACCAATGAACCAAATGTGAAGTGCATGATAAAGCTATCACACGTTGTTACACGAGCGATGATCGAGAGCAAGCCTCACTCACAACCCGATAACGAGACGTTAAGGAGTGCCAGTTGGGGTAATTGACTTTGTCGAATGCACAACACAACTTGAAAAATTCAAATATTTGACAATACACCACGAAAAACAAAACAATAAAAAACTGCCTCTTGTAGCTCAAACAACTAAAACCTTGATTCGGGTAGAGCATCACACAATCACAACTCAACAAAAAAAATCCAATAATTTGAAAACAAACCAAGTGAAAAATATTCTCATACCTTAACAACCATGATCCAACGCTCGGCGCTTTGACATCCAAAGGCTCCGACTTTCAAATTAGCATGACAAGAGCTCACTCTAGCATGCGATCCTCCACTCTCCTCTCTCACAAAATACAATTGTAATCAAGGGGGAAGGCCCTTAACTCTTCATTCTCATCTCCTTATATACTTTTCTATCCACACTCACACACATTAGGCTTTTTTCTTTCAGCTTTTGGCTTTTGCTTTTCTACTGCTTTTCACTATTTTCGTTTTTTCTACTTTATGCCTGTTTGCAACTTGTTTGGATTATAACTTCGTCATTTGAACTCCAAATATAGTTTTTCGGGTACTCAAAACGATTGAAACGCATCTGGTCGACAAGTCAGTGTGGGCAGAATTACAAAAATCCATCAAAATCGTGCAAAAATACTGATTTTTATAAATCGTATCATTTTTCTCTATCTTTTATCTTGGACGACTTATTCCTTTCCTTGGCCTATTGTTCTTGTAATTGCACACACTGTTACCACACATGTCCTCTTTTTCTTCAAGAAATACTCGCTGACGATGTAAAACGTACAATCTTTTCCTTTGATCCTTGAGTCTTCAAAATAAATATTCTCTAAATATGAACCTTTTTTTTTAATGCAGTGTGCCCTAACAGAAATATGCTTTGGAATAGAACTTCGTGCTCATCCACTCTTGATTTGAGAAATATGCAATATCGGAACCATGATATACAATCAATCAATCGATGCTCACACAAAAATATTGAAGAAATTGTGCCTAGTCTATCTACATGTGATCATGCGTCATGCAAAATGCAAACAAAATTCCTTATTAATTTAAAATTCCTTATTCTCACCTCTCAAATCTCATAAATAAAATATCAATCTCTTCTCCACCCATCCAAAATCTCACAATCACTCTAGAAAATTATGGTCCTCAAGATGTTGACCAAATATGAACAACCCTTCTCACAATTGGTGGCGTCCTTCACAACCCTCGAACTCTCCCAACCAACTTACACTCTCAACCAGAGGTTCCTAACTTTGTGATGAACATCCCAAATGGTGTGTGCAAGAATGGTGCGTGCTCAATGACAGGTGCTCTCTCATGTGTGCGTGTATTTAATATTTACTGCATATAGTTGCAGCGGACCTCATGCCGTACTAGTGCTCAATGATGGTGCAAAATGTGCATAATCCCAACCCATGGCATGGAAGTATTTGATAAGAACAGGAGATGACCCCCGAGTGCAGTGCATCAACAAGTGCAGTGTGAAGTGCTCTTGAACCCATTATCCACGTGATGTGCAAAAGTCTTGACAAGAAAACATACCTTGCTCCTCAATGTTCGGTAGCTATTGACAAACACAAGCTTCATCCTGTTCAAAAAAATACCAAGCTCGACCAAGGCTATCAAGTTTCACACTCAACAAATCAAACAAAATGACAGAAACAAATCCTAAGCTAGACAAACACAAAAAATCCAACTACGAAACAGCAAAACAAATTGTCACGCAAACAACTAAGCTAGCAAAAATCAAACCTAACTACAGTTTCACTAGGGCTTTTCAGTTTCAAAAAAATTTCTTGACAACGTGCGTACATCCATGTGGACATTAGAAGGCCAACACTAGAGCGCACAAAGCTCATAGCCGAACCCTTGACTTGGGATGAGCAACAACATATTTGCTCCCACTATGTAGCTGTTGTCCTAAAGAAGTCATAAAGGACATCCCAACGGCCATAGCTAGAGAATTGTGCTTGATACCCTTAGGCATCTTTGTGCTCAAAGCAATCAAACAAAAAGGGTAGATATTGTGCTTGAAGCAATCAAACAAAAAGGGTAGATACCCAAAGGCCATAGCTAGAGAATTGTGCTTGATACCCTTAGGCATCTTTATGCTCAAAGCAATCAAACAAAAAGGGTAGATATTGTGCTCGAAGCAATCAAATAAAAAGGGAAAGGACAAGGCATCTTTGTGTAGAAATGGTACTCCAACCAGAGTTTGGCAGCCAAAATTGGCCACCGACTAATGACACTCGTTGAGCAAAGGAAACCCCTTTGGACATCAATACATAATCCCACGTACATTGCCTCGAACTCATTAAGAGTGTTGGCAATGGTCCATGAGGTCCAACTTTCTGCCACTGTCCAAAAACATCCCTTGTATGATAAACTGCTTCTAGAAGAAGATCTGCATGTGGCTAGCAGGCTAGGAGTAGGGAGCATGGTACTTGATGTTAGCGCATATGTCTTTTGCCTAACTCAAGACCCTACAATCCTAGATCTTTATGCTTCCCATCAATACAACCCTGACTTCTTCAACTGGTTTCATCCAAGCTTGCATGATAGGAATCCTAAACCATCTCTTTGTTTCTACACTAGAGTCACTCGAACCTCCAGAGCAAGAGAAAAACAGCTCTAAACAGGACACCCCTTTGATAAGAAGCAATGAAGGCATGTACCAATGGGTAAGGACAAGAATCTAGAGCAAACGCCCGACCAGGAGCAATTTCCAATGCAATCAAATGAGGGGCTAAATGCAGGGAAATTAGCTGAAGAGCTAGACTCTTCAAAAAGAGAGGGAGTTGTACCCTCACAACCTAGTGAGGCCATTCAACAAGCCACAACTATGTCCCATAGGGACACACTAGAGAAAGAGAATGTTGAGACCCAACCAAGCACATCAATGATGGCTGACCTAGTTCAGGGTCCTAAGTCTTTAAAGGATACACCTCCATTTCCCAAGTAAAAAAGGAGAAAACAACAAAAACAACGGCAGTTGCAAGTGGTTATAGACACCAAGAAGAGTGAGGCCAAGAGCATTGATGAGCTTGGAAATAAAGCATTGAGTCCACCCACAAATGAATCCATTGCCATCTCTCCTAACAGCAGTGAAACCTCAGACACATCCGTGTGTTCTAATAAGTCAAAGCAACCATTACCATCAACGATTGCTTGCAACACTCAATCCACCGACAACAATAGAACTTGCATTGGCCAATCAAGAGTGGATACAACACTGTCACAACAGGATGACAAAACTATACCAGTCACATTCGAGGAAAACCATGACACGATACCAAGAAAGCCTCAAGAGGAGAAACATGAAAACCCCAAGGACATAAGCAATCCTAGCATTGACCAATCTTGCTCATCTAGGCTTGAGCCCCCAACTATGCTAAAGCCTAGGGAAACTCCCAGAACCTTGCATGAGATATCAACCGAGCAAGCCTTCGTAGAACATAGAAGTATCACAGAAGTGCTTGACTAAGTTGGATGCTAAACTCAAATTATTCGCACGTGTCTACGTCTTTGCAGACATAGGCACATTCCCTAGGGAGCAGCTTGAGGAATACTTGCCATATCCTCTATCCTGGAAAGAGCAAGAATATCTTGACGAGCACTATGACAAGCTCCTACATAAGTGCATGCAACTCATCTCTAATAAGGAAGCTGACGAACTATGCTTAACTTTGACATTCAATAATGTGCTCTACCAACCAAATCTCTTAAGATAGAGAAGTAAAGCGACAATCACAGGGTTGAAGTCAATTTGAAAAACATTGGTTGGAAAACCATGCTACAATGGCCAAACTTGGAGCCCAAATTATGACAGTCTCAAAGAAGCGATTGGGGTCAAATGGTGGTCTCAAAGAGACCCAACCTATGTGGTGCCAACTTCCTTTTGAGTGCTGACTGTCATTCGCGGTATGGACTTAGCCATAACTAGCCAAGAGAACTCTCTGATTGATAAAATTCTCACTGAGGAGGAGCTACATGTTGCCATTAGACTTGGACAAGATACCATGCTACTCGATGTTGCAAAATATCTATTGTTATTGAGTAGGTTGCCACGAGTACTATATATGTCTGCCACACTCCAATACAATCTTGAGTTCTACAATTGGTTTTTATCCTCATAAAGTGACATGGATTTATAAATGTGTATATAAATAAACAATATCTTTTGTGATTGTGTATAGATAATACCAAAAAAGCAAAGCGAGCACACACACAAGTGATAATAATCAATCACAGGTGATATGCATCAAAGTCAACACCACGAGATTCAGATAAGTGATGTCTTTTTGAGCTACACCTATTCATTATGATTGAAGCATATGACTCGCATGTACTCTCACGAGTTGTCAAGTGGATACAGGATGACACAAGTCTCTGTACGAAAGCGTTCAATGTCCAAGTCACCACAAGACCACCAGCTCCACAAAGAGCCAGTACAAAAAATAACTAAAATACCAAGAACAAAGAGCCATGATAGAAGCCCCGCTGCTAGAGGTGAAAATCACCCTTGCAGAAAGCACACATTGCATTTGAACATGGCCCAAAGCATAGTCATTGGCTACTCTCTCTTTCTTGGCCAAACTCTACATCTGGCTCATTGTAGTTGCTATCTCAATTGTACCGATGTCTCACATATTACAAAGAGGTTTGCAAAATCTCAAGTGTATCTCTCCATCTCAATGATTATTCCTCTAGCAGCAAGGCTAGTAACACAATCACCCTTCTAATATCCATTTTTCACAGCCTTTGGATCTCGACATTTCTCAATCCAAATGAAAGGCAGATAGCCTCAACATATTGCATTGGTTGAATTAATTTTATTTTAAAAAATGAGAAAAAGAAAAGAAAAGAAAAGATAAAGATAAAGGCACCCATGATCACAGCACAACACCTAGGGGTCCTCAAATTAGGTACGTCTAGTGACCTTGGTCACGTGGCTCTGTCCCTAGTCCTCTAGCCCTTTACACATCCCCCACAATTATTCAAGGCACATCAAGGGCAGGACATACCTAGGCAACTCGTCTCGCCTATGGTTAGACCTATCATCGTGAACCATTTGCACAATTACTTTTCACACCCCATCTCAGTGCCATTGCAATCAACAGTGGTAAGCAAGGCATGGAAGGCCATGGAAAGTAAACGGTACTCTTCAACCAACAAATAGCCACTAGCTACAAAAAGCTAAGCTGTCACTGACCTCAAGTATGGTATGTCATGTTGTCAAAATCACAAATAATGTCTCAAGAAGCCTTTAAGTGTACTTCTCCTCAACATCGACAATTTTCCCACCCCATCTAACCCTTGCTTCATCCACCCCTTGCTACGAGGAACCAAACCAACAATCTGTTATGTAATATCTAAGTATGCATGTGCACTCACATAATATCTGCAGCACAATATATACACAGTTTGGGTCCTCAAGTGCAGGACAATACTCTCAGCTTGCTTGGAGTTCTTGACCTGTCTCCCAAACTAATCAAACTACGTCTTGTGCACGATAAGAAGACTAGCACTACCCCCAGGGAGAGAGCACATATGATAGGTTTTCAATTGCAAGTGTACTGAAGACTCCAACAAAAGTGTCGTCAGCTCTTCATCAACACTCAACTCTGAATTTTTATCATTTATCATCCTACAAGCCCACCAAAGAATTGTCGCCTGTAGAATTCCCAAACATCAACACATGTGCTAGCCATGAGTGCAACTTCCAACAAAGAACCCTATCACCAACTACAACAGCCCTATCACCTGCCAATCATGCCAACAAGTATCCCCAATGACCTTCATCTGCACCACAACCAAAACTCCTCCACGGCAAACCACAACAGCCCCTTCCAACCACGTCTTTGGTGCATGCCAAAGCCTGCTACCTACGATGAAGAGTGCCATGGGATTGTATGAGGGGGTAATGTTAACCCTCAAATGAACAAGATGGCTAATCTGGATACACTATCTCTCTCAATAGTACATTAAAATAACCAAGAATAATATTCAATAATCCTCTCTTTTCATGGATACCTCTCCCAAAAGGTATGTTTTTATGAAAGGTCACCAAAGACACTACAGTGACCCTTGAGAGCTCACTATTGTCACTGTCACTATACGGCCTTCAATTCAAGTCTTCATCAACTACTTCTTCTGCTTCTTCTAGCTTCAAAAAGCCTTCATTCATATCTTTCCAAGATTACAAAACATTTCCATGCTAAACATCCATCCATTAGAACACTCACAAAATCATACAAAACAAAATAAAACAATCACAGAAGCATATAAAACAAAACGGAAGATTTACAAAAGCTCTACAAAACACTTCACAAAATATCAACAAAAGGTATAAAAACCATATAGCTCCAACCAAAATCAATTCTAACCATCAAAAACCATCCAACATTCTCTCTATCATTCCTCAAACCATTCATTTACAATCATAACCTCTCAATCACAAAGAAAATAGACCAAAATGAAATCAAAACAAACCTATCAAAATCAAACAGATACATCACAAAAACAATTAGCACATCATATCTCGATCAAAAACCATCATGGGCTTCTCAATCATAATCACACCAGTCTATAACACTTTTAACACTTCCAAAATCAATCAATAAACCCTCATAATTGTTTAGATATTGGCAATCACACGCAGCTTAGCCTCTTTGTATGGAGCAGTGTGGGCTCAGGAAGCAGAATCCATATGCACAGTGGTAGAAAGTGCATCCCAGTCTATCCCTATAAAGCATTGTACTTGCTCTCTTTTTTAATGAAATGTCATAGTACTTTTGTCCTTCCAGAAAAGTGTATGTGTCATTTTCAACACATAAGATTGTGTTTATGAGTCCAAGTCTCAATCTTGAAACCTATTTCACTTATGTGACAGTCAGTCTTAATGTTTATGTCCTCATAATCTCACTCTTCCTCTTTCAACCTCCATAGCCATGTCCTAGATCCATGTATTTTCACATGGTATCAGTAAAGCCCAGTCGCTCATGGCCTAGCTCATCTCAGCTTCCTTCTCTGCTCTTCCTTCTCCTCTTCATCATTGCTCATCTAGTCTGAAGGTCTCATATCTTCCACCTCTATCTCCACTTGTCCTTTCTTGGTAGCCATAGCCAGAGCATGTACCTACTTTGCTTGAAGCTTTCATATCTCTTAAACCAGGCCATATCTCACTGAGCTTCCTTCTAAAGAATTTTTCTCCTACTTCCAAAGCTTCTCTACGGCACTTCAATTGCTGACATTGGTGGAGTATACTTCTAGCATTGTAGAAATTCTCCATCACTGCCCTGTTTGTGCCTATTCCCATTAGTACTGATGGCATACATCATGCAGGTCGCGATCCTTGCCAACATCATGGGGCAACTAGAGCCTCATACCTAAGCTACCTCCCACTAAGAGGGCTTCCCAAATGATCACCTCTATGAGTTGCCCTAACCAAAAAATCAGACCCCTGTCCTGAAAAGCCTAATCTGCCATAGCTCATTTCACTGAAGCTTTGTTTTTCACTTCATCTACTCACTGATTCAACACACTAAAGGTCTTATCACTTAGATCTGAAGGTCCCAACATCAAATCAAGGAGGGGAAGATTTTTATTTGGAAGAACTTGAAAGATTTTTCAAATTTGGAAGAAACATAGAGTCCATTGACCCCTCATTTAGTGCTCTTAGCACTTGTGTCTTTTGACACATCTCAATCAACTCTTCTATTCCCCAAATCTAATCATTTTGGAGTTGATTTGATGTTGTCTCTACCACTCCAGCATGGGGAAAGACTCTCCAATTGTTTGATTCAACGAAGTCAGGTTTTTCACACCTGGCGGAAAACCCGCATCAAACTCATCCTGATGAAGAAGGGCCTATGGGCCATTACCAATGGACAAGAAAAGAAGCGTCGGGATGCAACTCTTGCAACTAATTGGTAGAAGAATGATGAAAAAGCACAGGCCATCATAAAATTGGAGTTGGATGATAGCTACATCCATCATGTAGATGCCTATGACACGTCCCATGACACTTGGGAAGATTAGATACCTTGTTTGGTACACAGTCCAAATCCTCAAGGTATGGTATACTGATTGAATTCTTTCTGATTCATATAAAGCCTAATACATCCTTGGCATCTCATCTAAACTACAAGCTCTGCTGATGCGAAGCCTCACTCAATGACTAACATGCATCACTCTCGACAGAATGAAGAACAACCCTCTGTGCATTAATGCATTCACAAGTACACAGTGCATATGTGCACTATTCCACCACGCATAAGTAACCACTAGTGCAATTGCCTACCTCCACCCAGTGTGCTCATGGTGCACTATAACCACATTTTAGCACACTAGCACATTAGTCTACTTGCATAGTGCACATGTGCACAATGCACACATGCACGATGTATATGTGCACAGTGCATGCACTATGTACTAACACCCATCCTTGGATTATCCCAAGTACTTTACTCATTTTGCATAGTATAGCACATGTAGCTTGCACCAAGGACTAAACATCCCACTGATAGAATAACCTCACATAATGCACAATGCACTAGTTTGCGTGCATTGTATGCCACCATGCGCATTAGTTATCTTAGCACATGTATGCATAAATACCACCTCCGTGCATGGAAAGGAGACGCACACTTGTGCACCTACTAGTTGCCCTCTATTCTCTCTCTTCTGCTCAATACTCATCCCATTCACAGAGGGTTCAAGGGGAGCAAGGAAGAAGGAAGTGCACACATTGTGGTGCATTGGCATATGCCTCCTCATTCTAGGATAACCATGTGCATAGTGCACAATGCACACATGTATAGTGCATGTGTACACAATACATGATGGCGTACATGCATAGTGCACTAGCACCAACCCATACAATAGCCTCATTAATCCATCCACACTACACCTAGTCTAACCACCCATAGGACATTTTGCTCCTACACCATTCTAGTGCACTATACAATGTACTAGTGCATAGCCAATCGTACAATGCACAATGCATAGTGCATGGTGTATGGCGCTTAGCACACCTCACACTTGACCCACCTAGTGTATACTCTACTCCATAACCTCATTGCAACATAGTGCAATACATAGCAATGTATAGTGTACATTGCACATGTACGCTAGGACTGGCATACATTGTAGAGTGCACAATGCACCACACCTAGTCACACATGTGCTCAATAACACTCCACTTTAGACCATCCTAGGGTGTTCACTTACTCATATTTTCATGCAATTAATTACACATAGTCATCCTAATTCACCCTAGTACACAAGTGCACATATGCACAATGCACATGTGCATGCATGTACTAGCCTTCCACATCTACTTTTCACACCATCAAGCATGTGCTCCTTGTGCACACTTTTTGTATGTGGGTATACCTAACTACCACACTATCACATCCTAGTGTAGCTATAGTAGACCATTGGTATTCTAGTGCACAAATCGAGTGCACTATGACACCCCTATGCACTTGGCTTAAAGCATGTTTTCACACCATATGGTAGTCCTTATGCATCTTATATTGCATTTAACTTAACACATGTAAACCCATTCACACATGCACTTGGACCATGCACACTCTCATCCACTTAGTAGGCATATAGTCCATAAATGGTTGCACATCACCACACCAAGTGCACATGCACAACTCACTCAACTAAGAAAATGAAAAAAACCACAATTAACAACAAAATTGGGAAGGCTACACACATTAATGGAAAGAGAAACTACACGAGATATAACAACAAGAAGGTGGGAAATAAACAAAGAAGAAAACTCAACTAGAAACCCACTTGAACCGTTGAAACTCGAATGACTAAAGTGTTGAAGGCAACAAATTAAAGTGCTAAGGATCACACATACTAATTTTTTTCAAAAAGAAAGAAAGCTTGTTGAGCACAATGCAGGATACATATTAGAAACTCTCAATCAAGAAACCTTTGCTTTTCAATATATCCAATACACCATTAAGATGAACTTTTAAAAACAAGTAGGGCAGCAAAACAACAATTGAGAGAAACCATAGAATCACGAGAATTTGACCCAATAATGAGAAGCCTAGGACTTGAACCCATGACGTAGGTACATGAACTTGTGAAGATGTGAGCTTTTTACTCCCACTACCACAATCGAGACCCTAGTCCTAGTCGATTCCTCAATATAGAGAACACACCTATCTATGACATGATTAACCAAGTCATTTAATAGTCAATCGAGAGACCGTAGGGACTGTATCAATTACAACAGAGAGATCTAAGACTTCAAGTTGAGCCTTAAATGACTTTCAAGCCACCATTGATAACTTCCAGTACACTACCAGCTCACATGAAAGACCAATAGGAATAGAGACCATGTAAAGTTTCAACATGTAGACACAGAGTGTCACAACATCCACCCCCTCTAAACCTGCACATACTCTAGCATGTGCCACCCTGTCTTACTCTTCTATACGCTAAAGGTCTTACTCATCTTCCACAAGATCATCATCCTCATCCTCTTCAATGTTTTCCAATGTAGACTCTTCTTCAAGCTCTTCCTCCTCATAGGTGTCTAACTCTCTTCTTTTGAAAAATTTGATCCTCTTTCCTACAACATTTATCTTCAAATCTATCCCATCTAATTTACATAGAGTATATTTGGCACTATCATAAGTGTGCTTCACAATATATGGTCCAAACTATCTTTTAGAAACCTTTCTCACTATATTGTATTGATTATCAAGACTTCTCTCATATACTAGTATCTAGCCAACTTTCTCAATGGCACTTGGTCTCAAGATGTCTTCTATCAAACCTCTCTTTGTGTTGTGAAGTCTGGCCTCTTTCAATCTTTGCACTTCAATCTCTATGTTTTTAGGTCTTCTTTTTAACTGAGTATTCTAAGAGTTAAGATCTATTCCTTGCTTATCCCTTCCTCCCATGGCAGTCTATGTGTAGTAGCTACTATCTCTATAGGCATAATTAGCTTTCATCCACACATAATATTTGTCAGTACATATCCTATAGTAGCACTATGTGTAGTTTGATCGACCCATAAAGCATAAGAAAACATATGTGGCTACTCTCATTCTCTACCTTTGCATGCTTTTGCCAAATCTTTGATAATGGGAGGATGTCTTCTTTTACTTTTACCATTTCCTTCTAGATTATATGTTGATGTCAATGCCAATTTAATCCCAATCTAGAGAAGAAGTCTCTAGCTTCATCAACATCAAGCTCTCCTCTATCTACAGTCACCTTTCCTGTAAAAAACAAAAAAATCCTACAAACTACATTAGTGGTCTTTGTTCTCAAAGCTTGACCTTCAACTTGGTTGGTTAGTTTCTCTCATTCAATGCCTATATGTACCTCATCTACCACAAACCTACAAGCATATTCAAAAGGTCAACAATCCACTAATAACGCATGGAAAGAGGATATGTAGGATATAAAATATCTTTGTGCCTCACTAAAGAGTACATCTGGCACATCTTGCAAGACTCTACAAATTGAGATACATCCATGTACATATCCTTCTATGAATAATTCTCTTTCATCTTCTCAAAAGCTTCCCTTACATCCCCAAGATCAAACTATAAGCTTTTATAAAAGTCCATCATAACATGTAGTTGCATAGTTCTGTCCACAAACTACCCATAGTGGGGAACCTCTCTTCTTCTTTGGATGCTTCCACAAAAAACCATTCTTCAAGAAGTAATCATATGTTTTCCTTCTTATTCATTTAAATTCTACATCCATCTAACCATCTCTTTTATCCAAAGTTTTCAAATATTATCCGATTTATAACCATTCTCCTTCATATAGTTCTTTTGCAAAGGTATGTACTAAAGTTACATGACATTTGTGTGATCACCTAAAGTGGCTAAAATTTTAGCCTCATCATCATCTACTAAGAAACTTTCCTCATCCTCATACCGGGTTTTGGATAACATGTCCGCCACTAGAATTTTTTTCTTGCGATTTGTCAAAACTCTAGATTCATTGATTGAATATATAGATTTCATCTCAGCATAGCTATATCTGGAGTTAAACAACTAGTAATTGATGGGACCAAAAATGGGTCAGCACTAGCTATGGCATTAGCCGAACCTCATGCACACAACAGACAACTCCACCACCACACGGCCTCGCGCGCCAGGAGCATCTGTCATAACTAAATGCACTCTAGATACATCTAATATTGGGTTTGTAGCTGGATAAGAGTCCAATGGCACATTCTCCAAAACCCCCTCAAAAGGGGTATCCCACACATATTGGCAATAAGTGCCACGTATCACAGACATAGGAGGCACCCCATCGGTTGATTGCCATGGCCCCACTGCAGCTCTCCTACATCTTGGGGATTGGCCCCTCAATGTGCTGCTTTTACATATAAATACATTCTCACAAGACTCCTTTTTTTTCAGCAAGATCCAGGAGATACCATGTTTCCTCACCAATAATTTCCCCCAAGAAACGAACGACTAACCTACGGCAAGGGGAATGTCACCATCTCAAGCATGAGTCAAAACACCAAAAATCCCATTTTTCTCATAAAAACCGTATTTTACGGGTTTCTAAAAAACTTTTCCAGCAATTTGACTTTATGTTTTTTTATTTTTTCACTATGCAACCATAGAACAAATAGTAAACAGCATGTCTACCAATTTTCACTCCATAAGAATAACATTGGCTCAATCAAATATAAAAAACAAGCCATTTTCCTTTGTAAAATAGAGTTATCGATTTTTTCCTTCTTTGCGGGTTTTAAATCTGATGTGGATTGTAGATCAGCCCTCATTCAAGGCTCAGCCCACCTCTGAACAGCCAACTCTAGCCCTCCATTAATCCGCGAGTGATCTGGTACTATGTCAGACAAGCGTCCTTCAACCGGTTCTCTTCTTGATTCTTCCCACATGAATTGCCTCTTGGAAGAGAGAGAGGGAGAAGAGAGATACTAAAACTGTATCTTCTGGTCCGAGTAGCCATTCAACGCACGGAGACTGGCGATAGGGAGCAAAGGAAACAAGAAGATCAGGCATCTAATCAGTTGGGGGGGTTATTCTTCAGCCCCCATAGCCTCTCCATCAATCCCTCCCACAAATCGCCGTCCAGAAGGCGCCATCTTCTTCCTTCACACCATAGCGAAAAAAATTTCCCCCTCCTAATTTCGTCAAAATTTGATTGGGGGCCCCAAGGGAACCCCCCAAATGTCACACCCCTTTGGCCCAAATCACTTTTACACTTGGCCCTCTTGGTCCTTGGCCTCCCGAGCACTCCCATTTCCACGTCCGGTGTTCAAATTACAATCTGAAAATTCATGGGTGTTCATCTCGAAGTCCTACACTCCCGAGCATCTCTAGAAGTCCCATCTAACAATCAAAAAAATTATGAAAATTCCCCAACTGCCTCTTGGTGGGTCTTTAAAGCACTTTTTGGGCATTGCCGCTTAAAATCGTAATGATTGCAGCTGCCGCCTTCGATGAAGTCTATTTTTTCCCTAAAATTCAGATTTTTTGGGTATTTTTAAGCACTTCTTGGGATCAAAAAGCACTGTAAGGCATCTCCAAAAGTCCCGTCTGATAGTCAAAAATTTTATGAAAATTCCCAAACTGCCGCTCGGTGGGTCTTTAAAGCACTTTTGAGACATTGCCGCTTAAAATCGTATTGATTGTAGCTGCAGCCGTCGACAAAATTTTTTTCCCCTGAAATTCAGATTTTTTGGCTATTTTTAAGCACTTCTCGGTGTCAAAAATCATATGTCATTGGCGACCACGGGATAGGGCAACTTAGCCCGTCGAATGCCACGAACACATCTACACATACACAATCATAAAGAGCATCAAGCTGATACAAAATATAAATAACAAAACACATCACAGCTCTCACCCTACCTCGTGACAAAACCAAGGCATAAAATCCATGAGGAGTAGGCCTAGCATAATCTGATGAAAAGCCTAAAGCTAGTCACTAACCAACTATTCCAACACACCCAAGCTAAAAAGAACTATCAAAGAGGGCATCCTAAGTGGTGGTCTAAACTACCTACCTAACGACAACTCAACTAAGAGCTCCTACTAGGCGAGGACTCCTATAGCCTGATCAACAAATATTATCTTTTAGCACATTGGTCATTTAGCCTCTTATTTTCTATACTTGGGCATGTAAAAAGGAGAGAGCTGAGCGTAGTGACCCAAGGAGAACAAGGCATCGGCCTTGGGTCCTGTCTCGGTACCCAAGAACCTACCAAGCCCTCGAAGGTGACACTTAATCATTTTCTAACGCTCACTTTTATTTTCGGTCCAACCTTCTTCTATTCCTATTTTTCCAACTAGATGCCACCCCTAGAAGGACAAGGCATCGGCCCTGGGTCTTGTCCCGTCCCTAGGAACCTACCAAGCCCTCACAAGGCGATAAACAACTGCTCAAGGATTTTTCTTTCTTTCCTTTTCTATATTTTTTTAATAGGGGTCAGACCCCTTTTTACACACCTCCATATATTCATAGATTTTCTCTCAGATATTTAGGGTTTTGCTTCTTTATATCATCATTTTAGTAGGCTTCTCTAACTTCCTCATACTAACAAGACCTCCTAGAATGGCCGCCTCGTAGGTCAACAAAACAGGGTCACTAGAACTTCCTTCGAAAATAGGTCTTTTAGTACCTAACAATGCCTTTACAAGAGGCAACGACTACTCAAACCTCCCATGGATATACATAACCTAAACCTGGGACATCATGGCTTGATTGCCGATCCCCCACAAACAAAAAGAAAGTACCCCCTTACACATGTATCATTATTTACTTAAGGGGGAAAAAAACTCAGAAAGGGGATGAAACCACCTGGAATGGCCACAAGAAGCTCCTCCGCAGCAAAGGCTCCCTCCATTGACTTCATCAACCTGTATGATCCAATCACTAAAACAACAAGCCATTAAACGTACCTACACAAGCACATTTGTACTGCAAACTAAGTGGCCCTCTTGGCCTAAAGAAATCAAACATTAAAACCTTAAGAGAAATGGTCCTCTTGGCCTAAAGAAATCAAACAAACCAGCTCATATAGATCCCTCCTTGGAAGAAGGCAAATATACGTAAATACGCTCTATTACAAGGGGAAAAATAGGGCTCTCGGCCCTAAACTAAATGCATCAAGTTGTGACCCATACCTCCTGCATATATAGCAAGAGGCATATGCATAACATGCCGTCTGACCAACCTATGGGTCTAGGATAATAGTGGTAGATGGGTCTCCGCTACTCTTCGCATTACCCATATCAACCATCGCCTTCCATATAACGTGTGGTCTGATAACATTCCCCACAAACGGCAAGGTCTTGTCTCATTATCAAGAGCAACATCCGGACTAGGACCACAATTGAAGAAGAGGTCATCTTCATAAGCAAAATTGGCTAGTGAATCCATAAATTGATTCCAAGAACGTGGAATCAGCTGAAGAGATACGCTCTCAAATTCATCAAGTAGGGTTATAGCAGTTCAATGATACATACGAAGGATAGGATTTCGGATTGTATATGTCTCATTGAGTTGATTTAAGATTAGTTGGGAATCCCTTTTTACTAACAACTACCGAATATCACCTTTCTTAGCAATATTCAGTCCCATAATCAAGGCTTTATACTCCGCCATGTTGTTAGTGAATCCTACCTCGAGATAAGCAGCTAATTTCATTATAACTCTACGTCGGGGATCTCGGATAACTACTCCAACACTCCCTTTTTTATTAGGGCCCCTAGATGCCCCATCAAAATATAATGTGTACATTCACAATGGGTTTACATAGCCAGCCATCCAAACCTCTCCTATTCGTAATTATGATAGTCAAAATTCAACATATTGAGAGGATGAACTGACGGCTCCATCTCACCTTCATCATTAAAGACTACAGGGACGCTCGTCAAAATTTGCAAACAGTGATGACACAAGACCTTAATCTCCCAAATGAATGTCTCTTCGTCTTGCTCAGTCACTTTATAGCCTTCACTCCACCAGATGAGCTTTCCCTGATGATATCGCTGCTCTAAGTATTGGTGCTCCAAATAAGGGATCAATCAACCCATCCTCTATCGTTGTTTCCTTGCAAACGTCTGATCAAATATCCATAGATCTACAAGTCACTTATATCATTAGCATAGTCAGAAATAACAATGTTTAATCTTATTAAGATTAACCTTATTCTTAAACTCCACACCCTCAAGATTTGCCAATAATGATGTGGATTTTTTCTTCCCGATCCTGACAATCCTATAAGGATCGTCCCATTTGGACTCCAACTTTCCTAGAAATAATTCTCTATGTGCATCATAGTACAACACTAGCTGTCATTTCTTAAAAGTGTATTTCTTTGCTTTTAGATCATGGAGCTGCTTCATCCAACGCTTGGTCATCTCCTGATGTAGCGAGCTTTGCAATTTAATCTCATCGAGGTGTGCCAGAGACATAAATTGCTCTAAGAGGACATCCCCATCACCCAAAGAATGATTGATCACGAATCTTATCGTCGACAACTCGATCTCTAGAGATAGGATGCACTCCTCTCCATATACTAACTTGAATGGGGTGTGACCAGTAGCTCCTTTGAACGTCATGCATCCTAGAAGATGGCCAGCCACCAATATCCTATCCTCAAGGCTTTTTGTGCAGTTAGCCGCCTAGCAAAATGACCTCCGCAAGCAGAGTCATGGCACTCTTCTAAGATGAAAGGGACCTTGTTAGGCAATACACATCGACTATAGCTTTGTCTACCCCTTGCCAATACAAGGTGCCTGTGATTACTCTGAATTTTAAAGCTTATTGCTTGATCTTTCGCTTCTCTGACTTCAATAGACCAGCTCCAGTCTCTCCCGTCGACGAATAATGCATTATCACTGCATACTAGGAGGGAATAGATGCGTGTCAATCTTGAACCATGAGTCCCAATCACTGCCTTCAGCCAGAGCTTTCTTTGGCTCCCTAAAGTCCACAAGGCACTCTACGATACCCTGCAACCTAGGTGGCTTGCTCTTAACCTCATAGTCAAACTCCTGCAAAGTGATTAACCACTTTGCCAAACGATCGAGCAGTTGTAGCTTATTCATCAGCAGTCATAGCCCTTCTACCTTCGTAAAAAGGGCAACCTTCTCATAAAGGATGTAGTGCCTAAACTTTTTAGTCGCAAAGACCATCGCAAGGCACAACTTTTCCATATAAGTATAATTAATTTCAGATACACCCAGCTTCCAATTGGAAAAACCAATCAGATGATACTACTTCTCTTCCCACATCTGCGCTAAATAGCAACTAATGCTATGCATGGTAGCTGCTGAAAAGATATAAAAAATTTTGCCCCTCTTCAGTGCTTTCAGCACAGGTGCTCTTCCCGCTTTACATCCTCAAAAGCCACCTTACAAGGGTCACTCCACATAAACAAACAATTGAAGGATAACAGATTTGTCAATGGCAACATTCTTTCTGTCAAAACGTTTATGAACCGTCGATAATACCCAACTGATAATTGAAAGCTGTGGACTTCTTGGGGGGTGCGTGGCGGACTCATGGCACCTATAGCTTCGATCTTTTCAGGATCCGTCACAATCCCTACCGAGCTAACTACATGGCCCAGCAGGAGCCCATAAGGTACGCCAAAAACACACTTCCTCGGATTGAGAGCTATGCAAAATTGTCTTCTTTGCTCGAAAAAAAATTGTAAAATAATCAACTGCCTTTCTCTTACTGTGGCTACCCCTAAATCTTCAATAAATACCTTTAGCTCCTCAAGGAAAATGTCACCAAAGGTCTTATCGGCAGTTCGTTGCCAAGAACCATGTGCATTGCATAGACCAAATGCCATCACATGATAGGCAAAGGTCTTGAAGACTATTATGAACGTCGTTTTGAGCTTATCCTCTTCTGCGATTGCCATTTGATTATAGCCTACAAAATACTCCCTGAATGAATATATCTCCCTACCCGCTAATTGATCCAGAATCTCGTTGATAAAGGACAGTGGGTAGTAATCCTTAATTGTTTGCTTGTTCAACTCTCGAAAGTCCACACACAGCCGGATTTGATTATTTTTCTTCTTCCTGATCACGACTGGTGAACACCATTCAATGTGCTACATAGGGAAGATCAAACCCGCTTTCCATAGTTTTTGTAACTCCTCAAACAACCCATCCCACAACTCAAATGGCATACGCCTGACTTTCTATCGCACAGGATGGCTTCTTTCCTTCAACAGAATTGTATGGACAGTGAGGCAAGGAGGAATGCCCCTAAGCTCATCATAACTCCAAGTGAAAATATCGCAAAAGTCTTGGATCAGAGTGGCATAATCCTCACGTTCCTCCGCACTAAGCATAGACCCTAGCTTTATTGGCCGCTCATCATCTGGTGTACCAAGGTCTAGCTTCATAGCATTTGTGTCCCTTATTCTATCTTGAGCTTCTAATGGCTCGCTCAACGTTACTTGATAGATGTCTTCCATTGTCTGTAACTCTGTATAAGACAGGGGAGCTCGCTCACTTTGAGGTGATTCAGGATATGCATCGACTACCACATGTCTAGCACCTCTGCCAAATATCAATCTACTAGCAAGTATATCTACTTGATAGTCTGCTTGTGAAATCCAAGGTCGACCAAGCAATAATTGGTAACTCTGATGCCTTGCAAATCGGATTACCCTAAAGTCCAACAGGCATTCTATGTTGGCAATTGTCACGTGGACTTTAGTAATGCAGCCCTCCGGCTGTCTCAGACTATCGTCAGCCATTCTAAGGATTGTGGAGGCATCTTTTTGAATGGCAAGATCCAACCTCCCCATCAATTCAGAACTCATAATATTAACTGAGGATCCTGTGTTGATGATAGCATTATCTACTAGAATCCCATCAACATAAGCTGCAACCCTTGGGCAATGCTTTTCGGCATGTTTAAACCAGTCATCCCCTACCTGCGTTATTCCCAATAGTTCTATGAATAACTCGTACGCAAGATCTTTTTAAATTCTTTGCGTTCTCCTGGCAATATCTTGATTAGCTACAAGAGATTCACATCTGGTTTAACATCGCAAAGGGAGCTAGCTAAATTAAAATCGTGATAATTCGCTAAAGCTCGCTTCTCGCGCCAAACCATCTACTCTTTAAGACGCTGCACCGGCTTTATTGCCTCTTTTTTAACTCTCACCTTCTTTCTCGATACCTCTTTATCTCTCTTGGTGTTAGCCTTACTCTCTACGGGCTTCAGAGGTCCCCCTTCCTTGTAAGGATTTAGAACTTGCATTCCTTTATCATCCTGCTATGATTTTCGTCGACAAGTTTTGCATTATCTTTGTCGCCTTCTCTATTTTTTTGGCCTCTTACGACACGTAGGCTAGAAGCTTCAGTGCCATTAACCTACACAGCCTCGATGAGGCTCATCTCACTGCCGCTTGGCAGTTCTTCGACAATAGCCTTACCCCTTTGGAGTATTTGTTTTGGCCCATCATCCTACTGAAAATTATTTCCTTGTGCACGATGATTAACATGCCATGGTTGCCAACTGCCTAGCTGGAGGGAGCTGATCTTGCTCCAACAGGTGGCTACTAAATGGTCAGACTTCCCGCAAATGTCGCACTTGATATTTGGGGAATTACGTAGATAATTTTACCCACCACACCATTTGCCAGCTGAATCTAGAGGGTGCACCCTCTTCGGGGCGTCGACTCCCTATCAGATTCTGTTGTTTCTTTAAGAAATTAATGTCAACAGCTATTTGCCAATATTGTTCAGAGATCATATCGGTGTAGTGCTTCATCATGTCCTTAAGTTTGCTAAGGAAATTTGACGAATTCGACTCATAGCCTTGATCGTCTACCCATCAGTCCCTTGGTCGCACAATTTGATTAGGCATTTTGCTGACCCACAAGAACAACTGTTAGGGTGACTCATAGGAGAAATCGCATATAGGTGGTGGTAGAGGCTAGTCTTGAGGCTAGGGGATCCATATAGGATATGGCAAGAGGAGCCATACTATAGGATATGGTAGATACAATGCAAGTTATAATAATAGAGAATGCTATAATTGTGGTCATGAAAATTATATTGCATATGACTATCCAAAAAAGAGAATAGATGGAAATAAGAGAAATGAAAGAAGATAGCATAACAAATATGCATCTACCAATAATCAGGTTGATAATGAGAAGTTGTTTGTTATGCAACACATGATGAATACACTAAATCCAAATGCATCAATAGTAATGGCTGATGTCATATGGTATATGGATTTAGGTGCTCTAACCATGTGATATCTCATGGAGAATGGCTTAGAGAAATGGAAAATCCTGAAATGCTAGGTTTTATGGAAGCAGGTGGCACTCTAGTGCATCCTATTGCTCGTGTTGGGAGTGTCCCATTATCTATGCAAGATGGAAAAGTTGTATTTAATTGATGTGTGTATATGCCTAACATCACAAAGAACATGATTTCTATTGGCAAATGGTTGAGCATGGATTATAAGTAGAGTTCATCAGAATGGCTGCTTTGTAGAAGATTTCAAAAATGAATGTAAACTTGTTGCAAAAGGCAAGCATGTGGGAAGAATGTTTACCTTGGGTGTAAACATACTCAAGCTAAAGGCTACTATGTTTGCACAATGTGTAGGAGTTGTGGCAAATATTAACATTTTTCATAAACGTATTGGCCATGTAAATGTGTAGTAGTTGAAGAATATGTAGTCATGTGAATTTCTAACGGGCTCGCCTAAGTTCAAAGTGCTTATATGTAGAAAGTGTGTGAAACATGCCACTTTGGAAAATGGACAAGGCATGTATTTCCTCATGATAAACATGTAAGAAAAAATTTACTTAATGTTGTACATTCAGATGTGTGGGATCTTACAAATATTGCATCAATGGTTGGATGTAAGTATTAAGTAACCCTTATTGATAATCATACAAGGAATATATGGATGTATTTGATGAAGGGGAAAAGTGAGATTTCTCTCACTTTCAAGATTTTATAAATCTAGTTAAGAAGCAAATTGGCATATAGATTAAGTACCTAAGATTAGGACAGAGAAGGAGAGTATCTCTCCAATGAATTCAGTAATTTTTTGAAACAATATGAAATTTAAAGGTAGCAGGTACACTTCACAACAAAATGGTGTTGTTGAAATGAAGAACATGCACATTGCAAAAATTGCATGAGCCTTGGCTAAAAATAGAATGCATCATTATTATTTGGTTCAACCTTTCTCTATAGCAATGTATACTATAAATAGTACTCCCACTATTTTAGTGTATGATGTGATACTAGAGAAGAGGTTTACTGATAAGAAACCAAATCTATCACATGTTAAAGTACTTGGATGCATTGCATATGTATATGTTCCTGATAAGCTAAGAAAGAATTTGGATCAAAAAGCTGAAAAGTAAGACTTACTTGTTGGCTATTTCCTTGAGCAAAAGGGTTACAAGTATTATAATACACTTACACACAAGTTAAAGTGAGCAAAGATGTAGGGTTTGATGAGATGAGCTATTGGTATGGGGGTAGAAGAGTCTTTTTCCAGTAGGTACACTGAATGTAAATTAGACTTGGAATTTGGTTTCATTACCTAAGGGAAAGAAACCTATAGACTATAAGTGGGTTTACAAAGTAGATGTAAAAAATGCATTCTTATATGGTGAGTTGCAAGGAGTATACATGGAGCACCCATAGGGTTATGAGGGAATGGTTCACCCTAATTATGTGTGTAGCCTATGCAAAGCCTTGTATGGGCTGAAACAAGAACCATACGATAGCTGTTGAGATATTAGCAATCACACCTAATGTAGCCTCTTTGTATGAGGCAGTTTGGGAAGAAGACATGCATGCTGCAGGAATCCCATATGCACAGAAAGGGAAAACTATACCCATCCAACAACTATAAAGCATTGTACTTGACTACCACTTTTGATAGATGAATGAATACATGATTATGCTTTTCTTTATCAGTCTTGTACTTGTCAGTCCTACACAAGATTTTTTTTATGAATCCAAGCTTCCATCTTGGAACCTAATTCACTTGTGTAATAGTTGTGGTCTTCAGTCAATGTCATCATGAGTTTAGTCTATACTTACAAGCCGCCATAGCCATGCTCTAGATCCTATGTATCTTAACATGGTATTAGAGCTCAGTTGAGCATTGCCCAACTCTCCTTTCACTTCTCTCAACTCCTTTCCATCTCTTCTCAGCTCAGTTTGAGTACTAGACCCTATCTCCAACTTTATTTGCATTCCTACCTTCAATGAAGCTTCCATGGCAGCCATAGCCAGCAGCACCATATCAGCTTGAAGCTTTCATATCTCTCTCTACAGACCAAATCTCTCAAAATTACTTCTAGATAAGTGTTTCTCTATTTCTAGAGCTCCTCTTTGGCATCTCAATCATTGAGATTGGGCAACTATAGCTTCAGCATTGCCTCTTTTCAGAGTCGCTGCCATAACTATGTCTGTGGATAGCACCTACCTACCTCTATTGGAGCACCCATATCTCATCAACCAGGCCATATCTCTTTGATATTTCTCCTCGACAATTGTTCTTTAGGTCAAAGTGCAACTTCTTGGCACAAAAATCAAGGAGATTGATGCATTGCATGCCCGAAATTTGTATTTTCCCAAATCTGGGCGCAGTTTTGACAACGATCACTTTGAAGGCTTAGATCTCTCAACTCGGGAAAAATGAGTACAAACACTCTTAGGGGGAGTTAGAAACATTAGTGAGGGTCCTCCATCTCAAAGGGTTTGAGCAGATTCGACCTGTGGAGCTCGTGGGACCTCATTTACCAGTCTCATTGGTCCCTGTTTTGACAGGACAGCCATAGCCACTTACCTTCAAGCTCATTTTTCCTTTATTTTCTCTCTCTTGCCACTTAAACCAAGCCAAGGACACTCTAATCTGAAGTTTTCAGCAAGTATTCAACCATCAAATCAGCAAGGAGGGGAAGCTATGAAGAGTTTTTGAAGATCATCAAGTCAAACTCAAGCAACAAACATCAAATTTCAAACTAGTATCTTTTGATACTTCACTGCAATTACTTGTGTCTTTTGACACATACAAAGATCAATTCATTGCTGGTTATTCTCAGTCATTTGAAGCTTATTTCCATCATGGGAATGACCAAAATCAAGTCTTTTATGAAGATGCTTCTCATGAAGAGTAACATTACTCTTATTGCTCAATTCAACTACATGGAAGACTTGTTTATTCCACTTGCAGGGATGGATGGATTTACTTGTTTTGAAGAGAAATCGATGAATTTATTTGAAGATTTTGAAGACATTTCTGTTGCCTCAAAGACAATGATACCTTTGCTTGAGGGGGACATGGACATAAAGACTAATGCAACTATTGCAAGCAAAGTCAATGAAGAAGCAGATCAAGAGGACTAAAAGAACAAGAATAAGAAGAAAAAGCAAAAAAATCATGAAGACTTTGAAGTGTCAAACAAAGTGAAGTACAAGTACAGGAAGCTAGACAAGAAGAACTGCAATGAATCAAATATCTATGTCAAAAGAAATGCTAAAAACCGCAAGGGCCTCATGGTCCTTAATCCTATTTTTTACTGACTTTTTTAGCCTTGCAATGTCTAACCCAAATGTCTTTATCATAAGCTTGTAAAACTCCTCATGCAACCTTGTACTACAGCCTCTGTAAGGCCCCTGCTCCAGCCTCTGGATGACCATCATGTTTGTGGTACCCACACTTAGCCTTTTCTACGACAGCCTCTGGTGTTTTGCCATGTTTATGGTGTGCCCACACTTTGCAGGTGTTACTTTCACTAAAGCCTCTACACACTTTGTACTTTCTGGTTGTGATTGAGGAGGGGTGTTGAGATATTAGCAATCACACCTAATGTAGCCTCTTTGTATGAGGCAGTTTGGGATGAAGACATGCAGGCTACAGGAATCCCATATGCACAAAAAGGGAAAATTGTACCCATCCAACAACTATAAAGCATTGTACTCGACTACCACTTTTGATAGATGAATGAATACATGATGATGCTTTTCTTTATCAATTAGTGTCTTCATTCAATGTCATCATGAGTTTAGTCTATGCTTACAAGCCGCCATAGCCATGCTCTAGATCCCGTGTATTTTAACAAGAGCATGGTTCACCACAATTATGTGTGTAGGCTATGCAAAGTCTTATATGGGCTTAAATAAGCACCAAGAGCATGGCATAACAAGCAGGTCAGATTATAACTACATAGTTAGCTTAGAGAGTCTATGTATGTAGGTGCCTCATAAGCCTCATTTGGATAGTGTGAGATGTACCTTGCAGTACCTTAAGGCCATATTGTATTATGGAATCTTTTATGAGGTTGACTCAATGGTGTAATTATTTGGTTATACTAATGCATATTGGGTAAGCAGTGTGTTTGAATGGAAGTCCACCAATGGGGCTATGTATTTTCCTTTGAGAGTGGGTTCTGGTTTCGAGTAGTAAGAAACAACTCACCATTGCATTATCGAGTACAAAGGTAAAGAATAGGGGTGTTGTTATGGCAGCATGGTGAGGTATCTTGGATGTGAAAGCTACCAGATGATTCAAGAATAAAATCTAACAAGATAGTTGTCATTTGTTGTGAAAACATGAGCAGCATAGAGTTAGTGAGGAATCAACTATTTCATGTACCCATGAAACACACTAAGGGTCATTACCATTTCATCAAAGAGCATGTATTGGCAAGTGACATTGATCTCATAAATGTGAGCACAGAGGAGCAGGCAGTAGATATCTTCACCAAGGCCCTAGGAGCAAAAAGGCTTTGACAATTTCAAAGCTTACTTGGAGTACAAGTCATGGAATGTTGAGATCTCAAGCTCAACACAAGCTAAAACTCACATATTTGAATGATTATTTCTACATTCATATCACTGACATGATTGGTACCTTCATTGGCATATCATTCCAGTGATGCTTTACAACCAATGGATATCAGTTAGCCAACCTACTCAACTTACAAGGTACTATTTAGTCATCTTTCTAATTAGTGTGTTCATACTTTAGATTGCTTGTATATTGTCTATGGTATATCTCTCTTATTCTTGGTAAACTATTATAGTGGAGGAGAAGAAGAAGAAGAAGAAGACAAAAGACTAGGGTTTTCAACTTCCTATCTTGTATGCATTCTCTATGTAATGTGTGTCTTGCAAGAGCTCAAGCTCCCTCTCTCTCCCCCCATCTTTTCAAATTGGACTAATATCAATAGTAATGATAATAGGTCTTCCACCTATGTAAACTTCTTTCCTTAGAATAGAGGCAATTCTCAATAACTTCTTGAATTTTCTCATGGCCTTTGTGTGTTTCGTATCTTGCACACCCTTTGATGGGTACACCATCCAAGAAAGGCATAGTCAATTGTTTGCCTTCTCTACATGATGTGTATCTTGCAAGAGCTCAAGCTCCCTCTCTCTCCCCCTACATGATCTGTATCTTGCAAGAGCTCAAGCTCCCTCTCTCTCCCCCTATCTTTTCAAATTGGACTAGTATCAATTGTTGAGATATTTACAAGCACACCTACTTCAGTCCCTTTGTGAGGAGCAGTGAGGGCTCATGACCAAAATCTCATATGCACAATAGGAGAAAGTACCACCACTCAATCCCTATAAAGCATTGTACTTGCACTCTTTTTCTAATGCAATGATAGTACTCTTTTCTTTCCAGCAAAGTTTCATGTCACTGTCAATACCCAAGATTGTGCTTATGAGTCCAAGTCTCAATCTTGGAACCTAATTCACTTGTGCAACAATTTGTCCTTGTCAAGGTCAATGTCTTCATGAGTTTATTTTTCCTCTTTCAACCTCCATAGCTTTCGCATCTGCCATGCTCTAGCATGGTATCACAACGCAGCTAAGCATGGCTTATCTTGTTTTATTAGATCTTCATCTCTAGTCCATCTCTACTCGGCTTAGTCTCAGTCTATGAACTCATTTTCCATCTCCACCTTCAAGCTTGTCTTCATGGCTGTCATAGCGAGCAGCACCTTGTTAGATTAAAGCTCTTGTATCTCACTCCACATGTCAAATCTTACCAAGCTTCCTTCTGGAGAAGTGCTCCCCCACTATTGATTCTTCTTTGTATCATCTCAGAACTTAACATTACCTCATCCACTACTCAACATTGTCAATTTCTCAGGTTTCTTGTATGTAGCCTCCATAGCCAAACAAGACCTGCTGCACTTGGAGCTTTCATATCTCATCATAGAGCTCATATCTTTGGAATATTCCTTCTAGAGAGTTGTGCCTTGCTCAAGCAGAAGATTTCTATCACCTGAAACCTTGACATTGGTCACTCTCCAAAGCCTAGCATTGACAAAATTTGTGGTCACTGTCCATAATGCACCTACTGTCATTCGTGTTGCTGCTGCCATCACTACAGGTCGTGATGTTGATGACCACCACAGGACATTGATAGCCCATCATTCAACCTTCATTTTGATTTAAAAAAATTTTAAAATGATCCACTGTAGCTCCCACAATCAGGAAAAAACCAGGGCTAGGTCAAAACCCTAATCCAGGAAGCCATAGCCAAACTTCATTGAAGCTCAAAAATCTCATCATTTTCTCTCTTCTGCCCACTGGAACAACCCATTGCCACTCCGATCTACTGTCCCGCATCAAATCAAGAAGGGGAAGATTTGGATTTGAAATAACTTGAAGGATTTTGTAGATTTGGAAGACTCAAGGAAGAAACATAGTGTCCATTGACACTCATTTAGTGCTCTTAGCACTTGTGTCTTTTGACACATCTCAACCAACCCTTCTACTGCTCAAATCTGATAAGTATGAACTTGATTTTCTACTATTCCCGCAATTCTAACATGGGCAAAGACTCTCTAGTTGTGGCAAGGTACACACTTAAACTAAACCCAATGGAATCTTCCTCATGGTAATATCTTTGTGCTCAAGTGCCAACTGAAACTTGTCATAGCTTGAATATAAATTCCCTATGAATATATGGCTCTCCCTACAAAAGCTTCAGCAAAATCTACAACTGATCTTGCTCCCACATTCATGATGATCACCTTGTTCAGTGGCTTCATATCCTGTATAAATATCAGTGTCCCATTCTTCTTTGGCACCTCCTATTGGAATATGGAGTTAAAGGGGGCTCTAGAATTCCCATCCTTATCTTCTCATTTAGTAGATATACCACTTCAGGCAAGTATGCCCTCAGAACTAGAATAGGCCATAAATTTCAAGATATATGTGGAATCGTAAAGATAACCATGGGTGCAACAACTTCTAGATCAACACAACTTATCTCATGAAGTTGAAATGTAAAAGCCCTACCATGCCTAGGTATCATATCTTCAAAGCACTATATTTTTGCAAGTAGCAGAAAATATTCACTTCCAAACTTCAACTCTTTGAGGGAATCCTAGTAATTCTATGACCAACCTTCTTTGTACCCCTCAAGTGGGGCTATGAAGAACCCAATCTAATCAAATGTTGCATTATCAAGAGAGGCAATGGCACTACAACTAGTTTCACCTTCATGTCCATTGTCTTATACTTTGTATCCATTCTAACTTCAGCCCCTCTAAACATATCTCTTCTTGTACCATGAAATTAACAATAACTTGAAAAGTATCCAAAAGTATTCATCTATATAGTGGTGGACTCAAAGCTTTTCTCATATCCTAGTATGGCTACAATTTATGACATTGTATCTGCATAGGAAAATCCATCATACGAATCAAAAATATATTCATCATCCTACAACAATCCATGTTCTCTCATATTTCTCTCAATCCTACATGCATATTGCCTCTTGTTGCCGTGTTCATGTTTGCAACTCTCTAGTAATGCACAAAACCTTCTACTAAAAATCCTAAAACCCTGAAGAAAAGCACATGTGCCCATAGTGATAAACGATAGATTTTTCCACTATAGCCCCGCATTACAATGATACTCACAAAAAACCTAGCTCTTTGAACTCTTTTGCATTGGGCATCAATGGGTAAGCTTTCAAAGTATCTTTGTTTCTAGCATGATTCGTATAGACAATTAGAGACTACACAATTCTCTTCATCTTTGCTTCTAAACTTTGTATTCATCATCCAAAACCTCTGTCTCCATAGATGTAGAAGTAATGTAAGTCTGTCCAAGAATTACAGGGTAAGAAGAAGAATCATGCATAAAGAAATGATGCTCATCATGGAGATCACCTATAGAACCTTCACATTCGGACAAGCCACATTCAACTATCATATTGCCTACCCACATTCTCCATCATGGTCAGTCACTTCCCATTTTCATACAAACTTCTAACCATGATATTAATCTTTGACCCATGATCTATGAGAGCACCACATAGGGTCTCAAGCTCTCCAATTTTCACTATTGTCTATATAGTAGCATGAGCCCAATGATTATGGAAATAGTGATTGTGAGGTATCATACCTAAGGCATCATCATTTGTATAATGCATGGGTTGCACACCCTTTACTATATTACTACAAGTCACTACCTTCCTAGCCTTTGTTCTCAATACATGTATCTTCTTCACAAATCACTTTTATACCTTGCAAACTTGTTTCCTTTTCACTCTATCATAGCCTATGATGGCTCTCCAAAAAACTACTTCTTCCTTTTGATAATATATATTGTCTCCTCATGAACTCCTTCTTCGCAATGCTAAGTATTTCTCCTAGAGTGTCATGGAGAGGACTGGAGAGAGAGAAAGAGGAGAGAGAAGAGAAGCATAAGAGAGAGAAAGAGAGTGATGAGGAGAGAGAAATAATAAAAGAAGAGAGAGAAATACACAAAAGGAAGGAAGGAAGCCATGAAAGCTGGAGAGAGGGAGAGAAGATGAAGGAGACTTGTTATTATAATCTAATGAGAAAAATTTCAATTCCGTTGCATCTTATATAATGCCAGTGTAACAAGTATTTTTTCTCCATTATTTTATTCTTTTATTTTCCCCTACATTCCCAATCTCTTACATTCCATCCCCACCCAAAGGTTTTTTCCCTCAAAAACAAAATGGGCACTTATTACAAAATAGGCCAAGGCAGTCCAAAGTACTACTCTGCTACATGATTACAAGGGGTTATTCAATAAATCATATGGGGGGTTATGTATGTATGTTGGGTCATGGATACAATATGATGTATGGGCATGATTGGGGAATAAGAAAAATCCAATTTTGACCCATATTTAGTGAGGAATTGAGTGCTGCAGATAGTGGACAACATGTTGTCTACTACAAGACCCACTGTAGTAAACCTACAATAACTTTTGATAGGTAACTCCAATCAGGGAGTTTGTTACATAGAAACGGATCTTACTAACCGCCAAGACTCATGGACCTTATACCCATTATAGAGGCGAGCACAAACTCAACCGCCAAGACCCACTGACCACTTATTGTTCAAGTGTTTCAAGCGAGCACTAATGGCTACCTCTCACATAGCTAATGCTCCATCCCTATCTATGAGCGTAGTGAGCTGACCTTGATGTGTGATAGACTTTCTTCCTCTCTCAAGCACTCCAATAGCTCCATGGTTCTTGATGCAAGCTCAAGCATCCTCAAACCTCCATTGGAAAACCAGGCATATGCCAAGAAACTAAAGCAAGTTCTTAGAAAACTTAACGCTTATATTCCCATTCCAGTGGCTACACAGTTGCAATATTTCCTACATGGATTGGATCTTAATATCCAGGTGCAGCTGAGTAGTGTTGCTTTGGCTGATATTGGCACTGCCATTACCCAAGTAGAAGGAGTAGAGTCACGCTTGCAAGCGGGTTATGTAGCAAGGATAAATTGGAATGGTAATAATTTGGCCTTGACTAGTGGGAGTCAAGGGGACCCCATGTTAAATACGAGTGGCAGAGGGAGTATTATGTCTAATTTGCCTATGTTACCAACTCCTCCTAGAATGACTATGCCTATGGCTAGTCAGGTAGCCTCACTAAATAGTGGTGGAAACCAAACAATGAATCCTAATGTTGTCCCAGTTGGTCAGCGGCCAATTCCTAATCAAGTGGTTAGGCCGATGGGGCGACACACTGACAATCATGGCTATGAGTCGAGTGCTTCTAATGTCCTTAGTGAAGTTAAGCACTACACCGATATGATCTCTGAATAGTATTGACAAATAGCTGTGGATGTCAATTTTCTTAAGAAGCAATAGAATTTGATAGGGAGTTGAAACCCTCAAGAGGGTGGCCCTTTAAGATTCAGCTGTAAGTGGTGTGGGAGCCAACATTTCCCTAGGAATTGCCCGAATGTCAAATGTGATATTTGTGGGAAGTCTGGCAACTCAGCTGCTACCTGTTGGAGTAAGATTAGTTCTCTCCAACAAGGGAGTAAACAACCAGGTCCAGTTAACCATCGTGCACAGGGGAATAATCTCCAGCAAGATGATCGACCAAGGCAAATACTGCAAAGAGGAAAGGCTATTGTAGAGGAGTTACCTCATGGTAGTGGAGTCAGCCTTATTGAGACTGTACATGTCAATGATGCTGAAACTTCTAATCTACGAGCCATAACAAGAGGTCAAAAGATTAAAGAGGGTGACAAAGGAATTGTAAAACCTGTCGAGGGAAGCCCTAAGCAAGATGCTAGGGAAAATCAAGTCGTGAATCCTGATAAGGAAGGTGGATCGTTAAGACCTGTTGGCAGTAAAGTCGATCCCGAGGAGGATAAAGGATTGCCAAGAAAGAAGGTAAAGGCTAAAAAAGAGGTACCAAAACCAATTGAAAGACCAAAGTAGAGAATGGTTTGGGGCGAGAAGAGAACTTTAGCTAATTACCACGACTTTGATCTAGCAAGTTCCCTTTGCAAAGTCAAACCAGATGTGAATCTCCTGCAATTGATTAAACTTTCTCCAGGAGTACGCAAGGAATTCAAGAAAATCCTGCGTATAGGGTATATAGTAGAACCTTTGGGCATAGCTAGAGTGGGGGAAGATTGGTTTGATCATGCTGAAAAGCATTACCCTAGGGTTCCAACATATATGGATGGAATATTAGTGGAGCATGCTATTGTGGACACTGGATCCTCCGTCAATATCATAAGTTCAGACTTGATGGAGAGGTTAGGTCTAGAGATCCAAAAAGATAGCTCCACACTTCTTAGGATGGCTGATGATAGTCTAAGACAACCAGAAGGTTAGATTACTAAGGTCCACGTTACAGTTGCGAGCATGGAATGCTATCTAGACTTTAGGGTGATAAGGTTTACAGGATGTCCTAGCTATCAAGTTTTGCTAGGTAGTTGAAGAACATCATTAGGTATCCTTCATCTTGGATTCAATAGTTGAACATGAGCGTTTGAAACTCCTTAATGTGGAATTCTTCATCTTCTTCTGCTAACTCATGGAAAATGGGCAACAGTGCTCCTAATGCCGGTAAATCTGGTGTACCTGCTAGAATTGAGATAGGTTGTGCCATGGCTACAACCGGATTGACAACAGGAGTTTTTGTAGGCAACACTACACCCCCACTTGTTGTAGGTTGACTAACTAGAAATAGGAAAGTACTAAGACTTCCACTTGCACTCGAAGAGCTATTCATAACACCTAGGTTACTAGAACCACTGCCACTTATGCGTAACGGGCTGCTCCTTTGAGGAGAATAGCGTCTTACAATCTCTAACTACTGTCTAGCCCTCTCAACACATTTTACTTTTTGTATTTCGGCTTGATGGTCCTTGTCATAGGACATAAACCAATTATTTGGTCCCTAAAAACCCTAGATTCAAGAACCGCCACTTGTTGGCGGCTCCCAGCAAATGCACCACTGATGGGACCTAAAATGGGCCAGCACTGGCCATGGCACTAGCCGGACCTCATGCATATGACAGACAACCCCACCACACAGCCTCGTGGGCCAAGAGCATCTAAAAATCACTTTGCACTAAATGCTTATGACGATTTTGCATTTGTATCCAATATGTAGTCCAACGTTCACATTCCCTTCTCCTCAAAGGGAGATCCCATAACATATAGGCTTAATGCCTTGTAATATATACATAGGGAAGCACCTCTCGGCTGATTGTCGCGGCTCCACTGCGACTCTCCTAGACCTCGGGGATTGGCCCCAAGATGCGTTGCTTCAACATATAAAACGTAACGCACAAACTCCACTCTTTCATAATTCAGCGTTCCAGGAGATTTTGATTTGCCTCACAAAACTTTTCCCAACGGAAGCACCCGTCTAACCGACGACTTAGGTTTCCTGTCCTCTCAGCGTTGGTCAAAGTTTATCAATCAATTGCAATGCATTCCAGGAGATACCACATGACATGCTTAATGCAAGGTGTATGACAATTGTGCACAACCATTTTATTATTTAAAAAAACAGCCATGTGAGGTACGAAAAACAGTCCTTTCATGAATTTTAACTAAGCTTACGTGCTGCGCTGCTTTAGGGACTAGCACCGGAACTTCCATGCTACTAGTCGCCTATATTTAATTATGGAACGATCCCTAAATACTATGCACAAAGAGGGAAATCAAAATTTGTATCCTTTCAGCAATTAGATCATCGCACAAACTTCATCTCCCCCTTACCGTTTAGGTGTTGCTATGTTGCATAGGTGTAAATGGTTGTCTTGTGTCATTTTTGTATGTAAAAAATAATAAACACATATTATAACACAAAGAAAAAGGCCAAACTAAGGCTTGACCTCATGCTTTAACTTTGTCAAACATTCACACACATTAATCTTATTTTTTCATATTTTTTGAGCACAAAAATCTCAATTTTCTCTATTTTACTATTTTTTTCTATTTATTATTCATATAAAATAGGTATTTTCTGATTTATTTGTGTTGGCTTATTATTTTGACTGAAACTTAACATTTTCTCTAATTTTATTCCATTTCCACTCCTTTTTTCCAACTCAAAATCGAAAAAACCACTCATTTCTATTGAAAAATGACATTTTATGGGTTTTAAAAAATTAATAACGGCTCTAAATCATTACGGCTTCTGCATTTTTGTAGTTACAACCCTCAAACATGATGTAAACAAGATTCAAATAAACATTCATCGCATATGAACAACATTTGGACCATGAAACAACAAAAACAAGCCTATTTCTTCATAAATTAGAGCATACCGCGTGTCTTGCGTGTTGTGGGTTTTTTAATAATTATTCCGGGCAGCCCATGGACTGACCACCAACCATTCTTCAGTGCTGCACCTCTTTCCTCAGCCTCCTCTTCATCTTGAAGCAATCCGATCACAATCGGACAAGCATCCTTCAGCCCCTTTTCTTCTTGATTTCTTGCATGCAAACCACCGCTTAGAGGAGAGAGATGGAGGAGAGAGAAAGACTAGATCTGCATCTCCACAACCGGGCAGCCATTGGAGGAGTGGATTGGAGCGATAGAGAGCAAAGATAGGAAGAAGAACAGGCCCAAGATCAGTTGGGGGGGTTGTTCTTTTTTGTCCCATAATCCATCTCTCCTCCATTTTGATTCATGGCGCCTCCATTCTTGCCTGCATAAAAAAAATGAAACCCCCCCCCCCAAATTTTTTGATTTTTGGGAATCCCCAAAGGGTCACACCCTTTGGGCTCTCCTAAAGTCCTTTCCCACTTGGCATTTTAACCTTTGGCCTTCCGAGCACTCCCTCTCCCACATCCGGTACCTGAATCGTGGTCTGAAAAACCCTGGGCATCCGTCTTGAAGTCTTCCACTGTCACGGGCATCTCCCAGGGTCTCGTCTGTCATGCCAAAAATTTATGAAAATTCCCCGACCATCGTCCAATGACTCTTTTAAGCACTTTCCGAGCATTGCCGCTTAAAATCGTACTGATTGCCACCGTCGCCTTTGACGACAAAGTCTAATTTTCCCCTTAAATTTGTAATTTTTGGCTATTTTTAAGCACTTCTCGGTAGCAAAATTCATATGTCACTACTGGCCGACCTAACCCCCCAGGAAATTGATGCAATGGGCTTTGAAGAAGGAGCACAACAAGGAGACCAACAGGGGGAGGAGGCTGAGCTTGAATTCGATATGGGGAGATTCAGAGAAGAGGTGATCCCACAACCCCCCTCGCCGCATTCCCAAGAGCAACAACAGGTTGATCCATCTGTAGAGAGACAAGCCGCACTCAGGGAAAGACGAAGAAAGTTAGTCGAAGAAACTAGGAAGCAACTAAGGGCCAAACCAGTCATGCAGCCGTTTGACCCCTCCCACTGTGCCCTAATGACATTCCCGCTGGATTCCACGTAGAGCTGGTAATTTGGGAGCGGCAAGAAAGAGAAAAAGACCCATTCACCTTCAGCTTCCTCATGCCCAACAGCCTGCGGAGGGTCTTACCGCTCAAGGTGATGGAGGAGGTGATTGCGACTGGCAGCCGTCTAGGACAAAAGTGGCTGGAGGAAAGGGAGAAGAGCCCCACTCTTTGGGGAAATGAAGAAGCTGAGATTTGGCAAAACAAGGTGTTTGAAGTACCACATACCGTACAGTGATATAACTACCAACCCCTATGGAGGAGGCGGGTGTGCGACATCAGCATGCTCGCATGGATGGCTTTTTGCAACACCCTGCTCTACGAGAGGAACAACCCCACATTCATGGCATACCCTCGTAGGGTAGGTGTGGATTTTATTGCCACCCTCCATGGGCATTATGATTTTCCTATCATCTACAACTCTAATGATGTCTCCTTCGAATATGCCCTCCTCTTCAACTCGGAAAGCTTGGATGACTCCATGATGCGTTTCCTCGCGGATTTCTCTTCATGCCTCGATCCAGCTTTTGTAACTACATGTAATTATCTTAGGTTACTTAAGTTATTACTTAAACAAGACCCGACTCCACAAGAACGTGGCTTGCCTCCCCTCTTCTTTGACCCTAACACCATCAACAGCTATGCCACAGCGCGTCTGATGATGAGGGCTAGCCTTCTCCCCTCTTTTTGCCTAGCTCTCCTAGAAGATATGAACGATAGCTAGTTTACTAGATGCAATCATCCTTTCCTCTCTACCACCTCCCTCCACGTCCGCATGAATCTAAAAGGATACATGCAAAGCTATCAATTTTTAAGCAAATCCATCCGACCCCTTCTCTGCCTAATTCAGACAAGGAGAATTAGGCACTCACTGTCATTATACTAGTGTAATACTATTATATATATATATATAGATAACAACATGAAAGGAAAAGCAAGAAGAACATTACACATGGACTGGACAAAACAACTCACTTGCAGAAGCACTTAGCACCACATAAAGCACGATCACTGCACCTAGGGGTCCTCGAGTTAGGCATGTCCGGTGGCTTCGGTCGACTGGCTCCGCTCCTAACCCCCTAGCTCTTTTTGCTCCCCCACTTCACACTTAGGGCCCATCAAGGGCAGGACATACCTAGGGAGGTAACACTCACCTCTGGTTAGACCTGTCACCCTAAGCTACTTGCACCACACCTTCCTTTGCACAAATGGGGTCCTCAAGTGTGGGACATCACCTAGGCTAGCATGTGGTTAGACCCAACTCCCCATTCCACTAGCATGAGCACAATGCACTACACAATAAGGTAGACACCCCCTAGTAGAGCACCGCACCTTTTCCTTTCAGGCATCACAAAGGCGACAAACCACCAACTTCGGAGGCCCCTGTCATCCACTTGCTATCCATTTGGCTTCTCCAACAAACCTCATTACCAAGCTTCCACAAGCACCCGAGTTTACACATGGCCCTACCCTCACACGACTACTTTTCCAACTGCTTATTAAACCCCAACAGCAGTCAAAAGTGCCATGGGACTGGCACCCGTCTCGGAGGGGGGTAATGTTAACCCCAAGTCAAGAAGGCGGAAAAATGAATGAAACATCAAAAAAAGGATGGAAAAAGAGCAAAGACATGCAGGTGGCCTCTAAAGCTAAGCTGGGGCCAAAAGCGTAATTTTAAATGAAAGGCGCCTCAAAAACTCCAAAAACTTGTGTAAAAGAGTGCCAAGCTCCCTCCTGTGTCAAGTGTAAAATATTAGACAGGTGTAGACTAGAGGCATAAGGCTAGAAGAGGAAATAGAGAAATGACCTTGCCACAACGGCTGGTCATGTAAAAAAATGGATGGGTGTCCATGGGATTTTAGGGCTTGTATATAAAGTTCAAAAAGTGAATGGAAGCTCATTCCTTGGTGTGTGGCTAACAAGAGTTCTCTTCTTCTTCTCTTCTTCTCTTCTCCTTGCTTGTGTGTGCTCTTGAGAGAGGGAGTGTGAGAGTGTGAGAGAGGGAGTGTGTGGGAGTGAGGGACCAAGAGGGTGAAGCTCTTCACTATCTCCTCTTCTATTCGTCTCTTCTCTTCTCTTGCACGCGCAGCTATGGTGGATGGAGCTTGGAGATGGAGGAGGCTTGAGGATGCTTGAGCTAGCATCTAAGATCGTGGAGCTACCGGTGTGTGCGAGAGAGGAGGCAACTCATATCGGCATCAAGGTAAGCTCACCACACTCTTAGGATCGACGGTGCGTCGGCTAGGTGAGAGATAGCCATTAGTGCTCGGCTTGGAAAGCTTGAACAATAAGCGATCAATGGGTCTTGGTGATTGAGTGAAAGCTCCCACACTAACAATCTTCATTGGCCTTGGTTTTTCCCTTATTCCCGGCCATGGTTAGGTGTTGTCCTATTAGACCACGTGTCATTGTTCTACCCGTAACTTGAGCTAGGAAGCTCTGATTGACCTACTTTTTGTTCAAGTCAAAGCCAAGGATGCCCTCTTCAAATTGAGCATAAGCATGCACTCCCAAGTTTTATACATAAAATTCTATAATAGGAAAGGTATTGATGTGCTGTGCAGTCCAACACCCTGTCTACACCTGTAAGAGGCCTGTTTTGACCTGTAAGTATCTTGTAGGGTCCAACTAGAGCTCCAAAACTGATCAAGTCCCTTAGTAGGACCTATGGGTACTCTACAAGACCTGGACCTCAGTTCCTAGGAATAGGTATACCTCTGTAAATGCTAGCAAATTGCTTACACCACCACAGGGGTCAAGAAAGGGATTGCAAGGAATCAACTTGTCAATGCATGATTGAAAGGTCATCCCACATGGCATAATACATTGCCCAACCATCCAAATTCATTTTTTGCAACCTTATTCCATAATTGAGCATGTCATAAACATCTCGTAGCATAATTTCCCCATGCATAGGCATCTCTCATACATTCCAAGCATCGTATTCACTACCATTGACTACATATATATTCTCATGTCTACAAATACATCCTCAGTAGTATTTTCCCATACATTTGTAGCCAATAATACATCCATACATCAGCAAATACATCTCATACATCAGTGCCAAGTCAATATCTTGGTTCTTCAAAAGGGTACCTACACCTGCAATCAACTTCGGGCTCCGGATCACCGACAGGTGGGCAAAGTTCCCCCCAGGCTGGGGGTTGTGCACCCCTTCAGGGTCTTTGATGGCAAGGGGGGGTCACCCCTCTTTTTTCTTGCCCCCCCACCTGACATCGGGCTTTTCCTCACCCGGAATATACATGGCGAACATTTATTAATTAAACACCCAGCATGAGATGCATTTGAAGGAGGAATTGAACCTTTTCATGAATTGCATGGAATGGAAAATTGGGATCAAGGGTAGGGGCTTACCAAGCAGTGACTCACTGCTGACTTACCCTTATACAATGGATTTTTTTTTTATTCAAGTGGCTCGGTCAAGAAACAAGAACTCAATTGGTTAAGGTAACCAGAAGCAATAATCCTCAATGAGTTTCAGCATGAATTTACCCATTCCAATGCAATGAAAGTGAGGCAAAATGACTATGAAGAATTGGATAGCAAACAAGCATCAAATCTATCTCCTAATGCCTACTTGAGCTCCAGCATTCTCTCAATCAATTGGTTATGGCTTAGCAAGAGGGTGAATCTGAGAGAATAAGAGTTCAAGGACCAAGTACCTTATGATGCTTGATGAAGATGGCAATCAAACAATGATTCAGCCCTTCTTGTGTGCTCCAAGATGCTCCATTATACTCCAATAAACTCCATGGTTGCAATGCTCAGCCAAGAGAGTAATCTTTGATCTTGAAAAAGAAAATTTCTTCCCCTAGACAGCTATGCTCCATCTTCGGACAGCCATGTTCAATCTTTAAATAAATTCAAGTGCTTGGAGATGTTGTCAAACAAGATTCTTGAAAGCCGTGTATTGTAGATGTAGTTGTGGCCCTCTTAGTTGAGCCAAAATGAGATAAGGTACACATTGAAACTTTGGTGGAAGTCTATATGGTATGGATAATAGTGCCAATTGCTCAAACTCCTGTTGATTTGAGTGATTTGGATCCGAAACTTCAAGGGAGACTGAGGATTACATATTTGAAGGGGCTCTCATTAAAGAACATAGAAATGATTGGGAAATCAAACCCGAATGTCATTGCCTATGTTCATGTTCTGTTCAAAGATCATACAGAAACTGTTGAGAACAACTTGAATCCAGTATAGAACAAGGTCTTTGAGTTTGATGTAGAGGACCAAGAAACACAGGAAGACAATTTGAAAGCGAATAAATTGATGGGTTTTGTAAAAGTTGCTTTGGCAAAGCTGAAGCCTGAAGATTTCTTTTGGCTTGCCTGGTGGATCTTTGTGTGCCCTTAAGGAAGGTGCTTTTGAGCAGAATTCCTCAAGTGAAATTTGTTGAAGTTGATCCTGGCAGTCATATTTCTAGAGAAAGCACAATTCCAAATATCATTGATGATGCTAATGTAATGTATGAATCTGGATCTCCAGTGAGCCAAGAGACAATCACATCTTCTCGCAGGCCTAAGGAAGATAGTGATGCATGTCCAAAAGGTTTCTTGAAGGCTGATCCTTTGAACGATCACTTTGTGGCTAACTTGTGCACTATAAGGACTACATGAAGTCCAGTGTCTAGTCTCCAAACTATAGAAATACCAATCTTTGGAAATGATATTGGTTCAGGTGCAAGCATTGAGCATTGTATGTTGCTATAGCACAGCATAAAGATGAGAGGCGAGCAAGGTTGCAGGTTTACTTTGCTTGGATGCAATCTATGGCAGCTCCAGAAATGGGTCAGTAAGTATTTTATGGGCAACCGGTGTCGCTTTGTGCATCTGTGTGTCATCAAAATGTGAACGAGAAATGGCGAAATGGCATGCTAGCTTGCTCTACTGAAATGATCTCAAGAAATGGTTTGATTGAGCCATTTTTTTACCGTATCTCTTAATGCAAGCTCCAAACCATCTGAATGCTTTTTAGTATTTGCCCAATCATTAATTTGACTTTCCTTTACCTAAGTTGAATATTGTAAGGCTTCCCAAACTGCACCAAGTATTGAGAGTATCCTTGTGAAGGCGTTGTTGGAGATGTATGTGTAAGAAATTCATGTAGCCTCGATCTTGTGTGACAAATGGAAACCTCACCCTACCTTAATGCTGCCTCAGCCAAATAGTCTTGGGTATCAGCCACCCATAGTCTATGGCATGAGACCTGTAGGACCACAGATTCCAAACTACTTCATGCCTGTTGTACAAAGGCCTAAACAGCAAGGTCAATGACCAAATGACTGTTTAGAATGAAGCTCGAGATCCTTGGGAAGCTCTGATAGAAGCTATATGATCAATGGAGGTGGGAGAGAAAAGATCTAGGGTGGTTTTCCTCCATGGAAGCTTGACATGAGCTTGAGAATGAAGAGAGAGAAGACTCTTCCTAAAAAGTAACCAAGACTTGTCCTCTTCCACTCCATTTACCACTGTCTTTGAGGAAAATACCTTCAAAATTGGCCAAAAATGACCCACGACCTGCTAAATTTGGTCTTCCAGCCTCCAAACTTGGTCCAAGACTCCATTAATGCTCCAGACATGCAATCCTTGTGGTCCAAAAACCCTTGATAACTCCATTGCTGCTCCATGTCATGTCTGTACTGTGTACATGTGGCTCTTAAATCTATGTGACTGAAAATGATAATTGAATGGAATGTTGGCCAACTAGATCAAGAACCTATGGCTCTGATACCAATTGTTAAGGAGAGGATTGGGAGAGAGAAAGAGGAGAGAGAAGACTACAGAAGAAAGAGAAGAAGAGAAGCAAAAGAGAGAGAAAGAGAGTGATGAGGAGAGAGAAAGACAGAAAAGGAAGGAAGCCATGAAAGCTGGAGAGAGGGAGAGAAGATGAAGGAGACCTGTTATTATAATCTGATAAGAAAAATATCAAGTCCCTTACATCTTATATACCACTAGTGTAGCATGTATTATTCCTCCATTATTTTATTCCCGTATTTTCCCCTATATTCCCCATCTCTTACATAGTGTAAATTCAACTTTAATATTCAAGATGCACTCCTCTAAAACCTTATTTAAATATGTGGCAGTCTCTATATCAGAAGTGATTTGTAACTAGGATATTTTCCCTTTAGATTTTGAACCTTCTTTTTGCCCTTTTGCTCTTTTTGAACATCCTCCATGACATGTTTTGATGTAGACTTAATAGGAGGTGTAGAGTGCTGAGGATCACTCCTGCCACCCGCTTTAGTTATCCTCTTGAGAGTCCCCAGATTGCCATCTTCCCTTTTTCTCTTATCTTCAACAATAACATCTATGTTTTGTACCTTTGCCAAATATGCATAACTTGAATAAGAGTCCATAGGTGAATCCCATTCAATACTTTCCCTAATATTCCTCCATGCATTATTCAACTTTGTTTTAGGAATATTTTCCTTACCTACAATCTGCATGGCATGACTCCAAATTTTAACTTTCTTTCCTAAACTTACAATACTATTTGGAGCTTCTTGTATCAAGATTCCACAGGTTGTAGCATCCATTTCTACATAAGCATGCTACATAGATAAATCATCACTGATTTTCTACATACATCCCTTCTCGAAATTCCTAGCAAGGGGCAATCTTGTCTCATTGGCATGAATCTTTCCTTTCTTTCAAAAACTTAGATTCTTGTGCTAAGCCTCTCTATACAAATCACAATCTCTACAATTATGATCTGGACTATCACACCAAATACATACCTCCCTTCCAAAAACTTAGATTCTTGTGCAAAGCCTCTCTGTACAAATCACAATATCTATGATTATGACCGTCCGACTATCACACCAAATACATCTACAACTAAATCCTTCCCTAGGTGGAACCTTTAGAGCTACTAGTATTCTTGGATCTTCAAGCTTTGCAATCTTAATCTATAAATCCCGTAAATTATTGACAAGATCATCAATTACATCATTCTTTGATGAAACAACAAAAGGTACTAGCTACAATTGCCTTAGCACTAGCTCTATTCATGATGGACTAGCATACCCCTATGCATAGTTAACTACTCCCTTCTTCTCTACCTTTTTACTAATTTAGAAACAACTTTCTAAACATCATTCCATTCTGTCTTAAGTTGCTCTACTATAACATCTTCCAAGAGTTTTCCAATTCAAATTTGTAATGGCAGATATGCAACTTTCAAGAATAAAATAATATTCTCTGTCTCCAAAGTAAGCTATCCTACAACACTTAATTGGTCATAATGCTGTTCAAATTCCCTCTACAATTCTGGAGCAGAGAGCCCTTTGGCAAGTTTTGCAACCACTCAAGAAAAGACCTTCTTGTAGCCCTATCAACATCCTCAATGTAATATTTATCTTTTAGGAAATTCTTGAAATCAGCCCAAGTTCGTCCATGCTCTATGTAAATTGAATTCATTCAGGTTCATAGCTCATGAACCACAGCTCTATTAAAATACCGTGGCATCTCATCAGCTGGAATACTAGCCATCTCTAGTTTCTCTACATAGATATGTAGAATGGATATATTTCTTCTATCAAACTCCTTCAACTCTATAATCACTTCCTACAAAGTTTTGGTAACTGCCTCTTCATGTTTTATCATAAAATCCTTAATATCTCTTGCTTTGACAACCTCTTCAGTTTGGTCTCCCATCTTTCAATTCTAGAGTTGGCCTTTCATGTCGAGTTCACCAAATGTTGGTTGGGGGGGAGGGGGGTGGCAAAATAAATATGCAAGAGAGAAGTCAAACTATATCTTGTATTACTTGCAAAGAACCTTACTTCAATCTCGATATAACTTCACTATTCCTTTTAGACTTACAGCCCTATGAGCAAGTCGATAGCTCAATCAAATAACACTTTGGAGATGATAATTTAGACCCAAACACTTCAATCCAAAAGCTCTAGCAAATGCAATACTTCAATCTTTGCACCAATAATGTATATAGGATCTCTAAACAAGCCTACTATAGCCCTATGACACACTTGAATCAAAACAGCCCAAAGAACTATGAATTCCTTGAATAAAATCTTCAAAAACCTTGTGTTTTTAAGTATAAAACCCCTACACTCTTTCATCTACAACAGTAGGTAAAGAAGGGTCCAAATTTTTCCACAAACTCCCTCTTTTTGAGTACTCAACATGCAAGAGACTAAATCAAGTCCAAATCCTTTACAAACTCTAATCACAGCACTCCAGCCTTGCAAAGCTCTATGTAATAGCAATATAAGAGTCCCAAATCTCACCCATAATTTTAGCATGCATCAATCTACACATAGGCTCAAGTTCTTCCATGGGTCTTGGTCCCCTGTGTTCGTGTGCTAGCACCTGCCATGTTGGCAGTCTCTTGAACCACTAAGGTGTCAACGAGGGTGAGGAGATTATCCAAGACGAGGAATAAATCGCTTGTGGCTTCAAGCCTATCAAAGAGCATGAGGAGCAGGACCTGCTACAAGTTCTAATGTTCATGGATGAGGACGGCCCTAAAGTGATGAAACACAAGAGTGGGACAAGAGGTTGCATGTGCTGACAACATCACACCGCCCAAGTTTTCCCATTGTAATTATGATATAGTTTAATCAAAATTTTATTGTTGGTTTTTTAATAATTCAATCAAGTGTACAATACAGCCTTTGAGTTTGGACACCTTATGGTGCTTTTGTAGCTTAGTAGGTGGATCCTAAGTTCGTGACTCCCTACAGGGAAGTTTCTAAAAGGAGCACCCTCTTTTATAATGGGATCAGATCCTAACTATTGCATGATAACTCGTAAATTTGAACAAGAAATTTTGTATCAATGAATGATAGTGTTGATGAATGTAGGGAGTACTAAACTACCCAAAGAAATGTTAGATATGGATTAATGAAACCTGTACTTTCACTTGGACTAGTAGATTGTCCTATTTTAAACGATCATTATGGGGGAATTAAGCCAAGTTTGAATTGCAAACCCCTTTTGAGAGTTGGATCCAAGAAAGGGTGAGGCTCATAATCTTGAAGAACATGTCCCATTCATCCTCTTAAAGGACTCTTCATGGACTTACAAGGATTAAAATAATTATACTCTTAAGAAAGAGTTATGATTCAAAGAATTATAATTCAAAGAATTTGATAGTATTTGACTTCAAATATTTGAGTCAAAGAAACAAAGGGTTATAAATGGAAAGAAACCAAGCCTGAATTGAAGAATATTAGAACTAAAAACACTAAAATTAAAGACCTTAGAGATAGTCTAGAGACTGGTTTCTCTTTTAAGGGTTAGGCTAGTATCTTTCATTAAACTCATGACAACTCTATAAGTGAATGGAAACTCAGATTGGAAAGACACTATCTAGGGCAAGATCCAAGCTACATGGATTGCATCCAATGGATTATTTGATGCACTAAAATAATGCATTTGGAAATACTTTGTGCTTGAGTATTCTAATTAATATTTATACTAAACTAGGTTGAGTTTGAATATACAATACGCCTCGAGGCCCCTAAGGGTAATCATGGGAGCCCTTCACTAGGGAGCTTTTTTTGTCTGCTCTGAATGCTAGGACTGGCTCTAAAATCAAGAGGTCACTCTAAAGGATCACATGTTAGCTAGGACTAACTTCGGAAGCAAGAGGTCTCTCCGTACAGATTGCATGTTAGCTGGGAGATAATGAGGGTGCCAAGGGATCTTTAAACTGGTTGTAGATTCCTTAGATATCTAAGACTAGTCTAACCCCTGCAAGCCTAATATGGCTTTTCCAAAATGTCCTAATGCTAGCTAAGGGCGGATTGTGGATATCGCCTTTCAATGGGATCTTGTATGGATGACTAATTTGATGTAAATGAAAACTTATTATCCAATGAAAATAAATTGCTTTTTTCCTAAAAGGTTTGTCTTCAAATTTTTCTTTGTGTTTGTGTCAAAAATTACACAAATGAATCTTAATTGTGCTAGGTAATTAGATAATTAGGAAACTCCCATCATAAAAGGAAAGTAGAATGGTGTATTCCTAATAAATCTATCCTATGATAAAGTGGTCTTGATAAGCCAAGAGGTTTCCCTCACAAATGATAGGGTCGGTGAAAAATGATTGAAACGTTGATGTTGTATGAAGATTGAATTAGAATTGACCTTGAGTCATTTTTTGGGGCTAGGGTGAGACTCTGTCTTATGGACAAAGGGGTCGATGAATTAGCTCCCCTTTTTTTCTCACCCTCTTTGAACAAGTGTGACACGTGTCTGCTTCAATTCGAGCTAATTTGCGAAAGTAATTGCCCATGACTGATACTAGATAAACTATTTGGTAATCATACTATTATTCAAGAATCTTATTTTCAAGTCAATGCTCATGAAAATTAGGTAAACCTTTCTCTACAAGATAGACACAAGTGATGCTAGGTAGCAAAGTCAACGATATTCCAAGGGATTCCTAGATGGCGTTGCCTAGGTCAACCGTCAAGGAAGTGTTTGATAGGCACATTATATTTTCAAAATCTCTACAAGATTTTTTGTCAATACTCAATGTACATTAAACCAAGAATGCATCTCTTCTTTCTTGAATGGAATACGCTCTTTCCACCATGCTTTTTCCAACTCTCTTTCCTCTCTATCTACCAGTTTGGTGAGCTTGGAATTTTAATTGGAACGCTCTTCTACTCTATCTATGAGTGATTTTGGAGTATAAGCTCTTGTCCCATCACATTCTATCACATGGTAAAAGAGTATATACTTGACTATTGAATCCGTCCATTGGTCCTGGCAATGGAATCAAAATGTCATGTCTCACAAGTGCAATGATGAGACTTTGGAAGGTACTCTTCTTATTTCAAAAGCTTTGATTTACCTTAGCTTTGCTATCTCATGTACCTACCTATGTGCTCTCTCACATCAACTATACACCCTCCTTCTATACACCAAAACCAAGAATGCAAGAGCATTTATGAGTTGAAGTGAGCTCACCTTCTTACTTTATGAGTTGTAGTCAAAACTCGAAAGGTTTAATTATGGCTCGAGGATTCAAATAGTGCATCTTCAACTAAGCCACTACTCCATACCATCCAAGCCACTCCATGAAAGCTTCATGGCAAGAGGAAGAAGAGGAGAAGGGTGGAGATTGAGAAGAGCTTTTCTCATTGATCCCTCACTCTCCCACACATGTATACATTCTCTCTCTCTCTCTCTCTCTCTCTCTCTCTCTCTCTCTCTCTCTCTCTCTCTCTCTCTCTCTCTCTCTCTCTCCATGTGTGAAAAAGAGATTAAACTAGAAGTAAGATAGACTCTCTCAAAAGTACACCAGCAAGAATGAGCTTATCCACTCACTTTTCAATTTTTATATGTAAGGTTAGATTAGGCACCCTAAAATTCTTTGATCTTCGACCAATCCTCCTTTGATTCATGCATATACCTTAAGCTAATTGGATCTCTCCGACTAAAGTAAACAAAAGCTCTACACCCACAACCTCCTACCCATTGAAACCAACTAATCTAACCCGAAAATTTGTTACAATTTGCACAAGAGTAAGCCTACTTCTCTTCAAAGAATATAATTATAACCATAATGTCCATTGAAAAAATTACAAGTGCACAAAAAACTTTGATCTTAACAATGCTAAAAACCTAACACATCCCTAGAGCCATGTAGCACTTGTCTTCATCTTCATCTTCCTTCTTTTGTTGATTCCCGCAAGAAGATTAACAACGATGGCTACAAATCCTCTTGTTTTACATTTGGCTCATTTAACCACTATTAGAGTTAGTGCAACTTGGAACTACCAAATGGATAGCAATTCTTAACACAAAGATTTGTTAATGATTCTTACTTTATGCCTAGGAATGATCAACATGATATTACCATTCTCATACAAGCATTGGAGATTTTTTGTTTGGAAAAAAGTTTGAATATTAATTTCCATAAATCTAAGTTACTGATAAGGATGAAACAAGAATGGCATCACCAACCTTTTGCTTGGTGAGATTCCTTCTAAAGGCTTCCTTTTTAACATTCAAAGCTAGAATCTCACAACATAGTAAATGTCTCAAAGAATGATACCAAAATTGTCAAAAGTTAAGACTACTAAAAGTTTGTCCACCTAGCCTCTTTCTACACCTTTGAACTATCCAACCACATTAATGGCCTATATTTAATTCTTTCCTCCACTATTTATTTGAAGCAAAACAAATATTTATAAATCTAATGGCCTATGAGTTTATGGATAATGAAAACTCACAAAACAGGTCACGAATTGATGGCTTTTACAAACATGCATCGTCCTAGGGGACGCAATGCATTGATTATATGCAAAATGCATTACCATGTGTCGGCAAGAAAAGTTGCATAATTGTTAGTCGTGAGATTTAAACCACCTTGGTATGTTATGCTTGTTGCAATGTGTGCACAAATTCCATTGATAGTCTTAGGTATCTAGATAATCACTAAATCAAAAGCAACTTTTAGTCCTTTTTTTAAAAAAAAAAACCTTGTTATCTATTTTCCACAACTTATTTCATGTTGGAAAATGATTATTGTACATCTCAAACGAATCCCCAACAAATGCTACAAATAAATTCCTTACATCCTAAAAGCATGCCTTGATTTCGAGTCTTTGTTAAACCACTTATTCTACAAGAGTCCAAAAAAGCTTATTTTATTGCCAAAAAAAAAGGCATTGACATGACAAACGCGGTTGATGACCAAGGTCATATGCTTTCTTTTGTGGCTACTTTTACTACGTATGGTTTGGACTTGCATTATCAACAACTAATAGCACAATATCATGTACTTTGATCTTTCTACAAATTTCTTCTCTAGATCATCACAAAAATATAGAACAGCAGATTGGAGCTTGTAGTATGCTTCATCAACTACAACCTATTGTCCCTGCAAGACTAACAACTAAACCAGTCTATTGACATAACATTTCCCCTATCTTTATTTAGGAGCATGTATGGTGGAAAAACAAACACTCTCCAATCAAGGGAATTATTTTGGAGATGTTTGGTTAGTGAATTGCCAGTGGCACTGGCCAAACGAGATATGCCAAGTTTGATTTGTGCATATGTTGTTGGGCCCCTTGAGGAATAGTTCCACCTGTTCTTTGGGCTTGCATGCCTTGCTGCTCAAAGCTTGCAAGACAAACTCTCAATTTATTTGCATGCTCAGTTTCCCTTGCACTTCAGGGGAAAACTTCCAGAAATTTCAAATTGTTGTCAATGCCTTGAGATCCCACATTTCAAATTGGGTACGATATTGGGCATTGTGGACTATATGAATCTCACAGTTACACCATCTTTGGAGATCATTCAATTGGCACACACACCTTTTTCCGGACAACATTCTTTATTTGACTTTCTTTTAATGAGACAGACCAGCAATAGTACTTGCTCTTTTCTTGGTGTTTTGGATGTGGTGTCCAAACTGAACATAACCCCTCCTGGACATTGATACAATCCATTCATATCATTTTGCCCCCCTTGCGCACCCTTTCCCCCCAAAAAAAAATTTGCGTGCGTGTGTGCATATGGCACACATGCGTGTGTGAGAGAACTGAGAACTCATTTTTTAGCAGCCCTTGTTTCTAGACCAGAAACCTCATGATCAAACATAAAAATATCACTTTTCTTTTGAGCTCTCATAGAATTACAGCTATATCTGCAATGGGTACAGTACTCCACTTGGCAATAATATGGCATTTATGAAACAGCAACTGATTCTTCAGTTGGCTAATTAGCAGAGAAAATGCTGTTTCTGCCTTTTGCTAAGCTATAAAGAAATGTAGCGAGTAAAATCCCACGTCACCTATCTATACTGGACAATAATGATCTCGACCCTGGCACACCCTGCTCACAAAGTCACTCCTCCGAAATTTTGTCTCCACATACTACACATCGTCAGATCTACAATATCTGCAGCATATCCATGTACTGTAAGCATAACTGCCCTCAAGATAAGCCAGCAGATGTGCTTTTGCTATGCAGAAGAAAACATGTGAACCAACAATGTGGATATGTTTCTAATTACCTTACCTTTTGTTTTTTATACGTTTTCATCAGATCCCCCAGACAATACAGACTTTGGTTTTGATTCAGTTTCCTCTGCTTTTGAGGCAGCATTCAATCTCTCCTCTAGAGCTCGAGCCCCTCGCTCCCTGTCATGATGAAAAAGGGGACACTACTTACCAACGGCACACCTAAAATGGTTTGGGAAAGTTCAAGTTTCTTAGATTACCTCCTCCTTGAAGCATCAACGGGATCGGAACCAGGTAATGGAATCCCACCAAGCACATGTCCACGCCCTTGATCAGTGCCACTTGAACTCCGTCCACAAAATAGTTTCTCACAGATCAAACATATTGGATTCACCACAGGCCTACATTAAGCAAATTCTGCATTAGTATTGGATGGAAATTCCCTGCTGAGACATTATATGTCAAGCTCCACCTTGCACTGACCTCATAAATTCAGGAAAGAAAGTGACAAATGAAAACTCGTCACTGAAGTCACCCTTGAGGTTGACCTCTGGCTGCCTTTGATAAAACCGCAAGTATAACCAGCCATGGTAAGTCCCAAAGAGAACAAATGGCAGGAATGACATTGCATCATCCGCAAAGATGCCAAGCACGATTGTCAGAAGTACAAAAATTGAAGGAAGCCACTGCATCCAACGATCACAAAAAAAGGCATAACAAATGAATACTTCTGGCATCCCATAATAGATTAATGCATTTAACGGCAACAGTATAGGCAGCATACATGTATAAGCCATCAATTTAGGACAGTCAAAATCAATACACTTATTCATTTTTTTCAAAACAAGTATAGGGGGGATTACCATGACAAGCTCAGTAAATATTACTGGCATACGTAGACAGAACAGAGTCCACTGCAGGATCACAGATGCACAAAAACTGAAGTGCTTCAAGGGCAATTAACTCTGAAGGCAGTTAAACCTAATAAACAAGTCTCCCAAGAACATAGATGTGGCAAAAAGCTTGACAAAAATTGAGTCTCAACTAAAGACAACTGTCACATGCCTACTACCTTACAATTCCCTGGCAGCACGTTTTAGTGGTCCATCGGGGAACTATCCTAGACGGCTTCGCCCGACACTTGCGAGAATGCACAGGGTCTATCGTCTAGGTTTCCCAGAGTCCACCTCGTAACGGAAAGTACCGGCCGTCCCCACGAGGATCAACTTGCAAGCTCGGGGTCCTAATTTTACAACTGAGGTCTCGATACATTAGCTAGCTCCATCAAAGATGTCCCACAAGGGCTTCTCGTCCAACTAGAGCGTTCATAGTTACCCTTGGTTTATGGAGTGCAACGATTTTTTCCAGCAACAACTGGTTAGGATTCAGGGAACCTTAACGGAGTTCTAGCACAGCCGCCACACCTTTCCCCTAAGATAATTTCTTATCAAGGTTTTAAGACCCGGCCCTAAGTAAGTCAACGCTCGGCTCTACCTAATTTTTCCTAATTAACGTTTTGTTCAATCTCTTGAAAGAAGTTCCCAGCTTACCGGGACCATCAATCTTTTGGCAAAACATATTTCACAAAGTTATTTACAATGTTTTTTCCCTTCTACCTATGCAAAAGATAAACCTCCGTTCACTGGAAAATCCCTTCTGTTTGTGCAGAAGAAAACAAACCCTCCAAGGATTCTATCCCTTCACTAGTACCGGGGACTCCAGGATCCCATCCTAATTCGCACGAGGGTCAGGCAGTTCCTAGGAGCGATCAAGAGGTTTACGACCAGAGCCCCCCTGGCACTCCCACCTCCTCCTGCCTAACGGATTCCTCACCGAGCGACCTCTCGCCATCGGGGCCGCGGTCCAAAGCTCCTCACAGCGTACAAAACAACCCCCCTTGGAGCAAGGTTCTGCATCTAGCCGTAAGGGAGGCATAGTGCGATCTTTCCTCTTATTATCCTAATTATATATTTAGGATTAGATCTAACTACTGCAAGCACAATCAATATTTCCTGTGCAACCATCAGCGCATACATAAATTAAAAAAATTAAACAACAAGTGCTTTTAGCATAGGAAGCAGCCCCATCCAAATCTAGGGTTTCTCTTTTAAGGTCCCACCTTAATCTTAAGGTTTCGCTTTCTATTTGCAACTCTTTTTCCGGATCCGTAGTTTATTTCACAAATCTAAAGTCTATTCTATCCATATGAAAAATTTGGTATTTCCGTCCTAAAAGATAATATGGGCATTTATACCTATGGCAGGCAATTCATGCACTGTCATGTCCTAACCCACAATTAGTAGGATTTCAAATGCTTTTCTAAGTCTATTTAGACTTTAGAATTTGTGTTGACAAATTTTTCTTTCAAATGCTTTTCCAAGTCTATTTAGACTTTAGAATTTGTATTGACAAATTATTCTCAATGTCCAACAAGTCCTACAAACTTCCAATATTTATTTAATTTTTTGAAACTGATAGTTTCAAGGTTGTCGAGTATTTCATAGTTGTTTATGCTTCAACATTCTCGATATTTTAGATAAGGTTTTCTAAAATATGCTTTTTGATTGCTTACATGTTGGATCGTGGCATGGGGATGATTTTAAAATGCTTTCTCTTCCTCCAGGTGTCAAAAATGTCATGATTTTTTGTATTTTTTTTAAATGTCTTTTTTTCTTCAAAACGACTTCATCTGGTGGTTTTTGGCCAAGTTACCTCATGACTTATCTAGCTTATAAAGTCATGCCATACTCTTTGATACTTAACTTACTCAATATCATACTCGTTCTTGTGCGTTCTTTGTCTACTGATTAAGGCTTTTGCGATTTGTCTTGTGGTTACAAAATCAATGTGATCTTTGACACATTAAATGGAATCGGGAACGCTAAATAAAATATAATGCGGACAAAATTATGATCAAGCCGTCGTAATATTATTTACAATGCGTCTTTGCTTCTTGTTGGCTGGGAACATTGACGTGTCTTCTTGTGTCGGATTGCAGAATTGATTTAATCCAAGACTCGATATCAAGAAAATTACATGCGGTCACTTATGTGATAGCTCGATGAGTAATTTTTAAAACGCCTCAAGCCTGAATTCGTTTCTTGATATGAAGCGTTATGGCGAGAATATTACATTCTCTTCTCCTTAGAGAAATCAAGATGTCCTCATCTCAAAAAGGACTTGGAAAACTATTTTTCTAGAGCTGTCTCTTCTATCCAGATTGCATCCTCCTCAAGACAGTCTTTCCACTGGATAAGATACTCTCTAATGATTCTATTTCTCAGAGGTTTCTCTTTTACATCTAGGATCTTATCAGGCTAGAGTTCAAGGGCTCCTTGACTAGGCATTACAATTTGCTGGTCATCAAGAATATGATCTTGATTTGTCACATAAACTTTCAGAAGACTAACGTGAAATACACTGTGGACTTTCACATGATTAAGAAGTTGCAGTTTGTAGGCATTAGCTCCTAGGCATTTGAGAACCTTGTATGGTCCACAATATATTGGACTCAACTTTTTGAACTTTCCCAATGACAAAGAACTCTTCTTTGGGCGTACACGGATAAAAACCATGTCTCCCTCTTGGAAGATACACTCTTGCCGTCCTAAATAAGCATAAGCTTTCTGGTGGTCTTTGGCAGCTTAGATATCTTGTCTAATAGTTTTAACATGATCATCCATGTCTTCTAACATTTTCTTAGAAGCCTTTAGGGTTGGATCAGAGAAATTCAATGGCGTCAAACAATCTTGCCCATACAATGCTTGAAATGGAGTCATTTGAATACTCTGGTGATATGACGCATTGTAGGAAAATTCTACTGAGGGCAAATATTGTATCCACCTTGTCAGTTCTTTGTTGAAACAGTAAGCTCTCAGTATATCTTCAATGACCTGATTAACCCGCTCTGTTTGACCATCAGTTTGGGGATGGTAAGCTGTTCTAAAGCAAAGTTAGATTCCAATTGCTTCAAATAGGCTTCTCCAGAAATGTGACATAAACAGAGAGTCGCAATCACTAATGATCCGTTTAGGCAATCCATGAAGCCTAAAGATTTCTTTCACAAACAGTCGTGCAATATCTGAAGCTTTGTAGTTGGTCTTGATTGGGATAAGATGAGTGACCTTAGTCAGCATATCCACAATCACCATGATTAACTTATACTCTTCTTGAACAGAATGTAAGCCAACTACGAAATCCATACTGATGAACTCCCATTTCATTTATGGAATGTCAAGTGGCTGAAGCTTGCCTGGCATTTTGGCATGCTCAGCTTTCACCGGCTGGCAACTTAGGCATTCAGTAGCATATCTGAGTGTATCATGCTTCAGTCTTTCCTAGTAGTAACTGCATTAAGAGTTTTTGCATAGCCAAGGTATCCTAAGAACGGGGAGTCATGGGCTTCCCATAATATCTTCTTTTTCAGCACTTGACTGAGAGGAATGCAAAGCCTTGTCCTAAAATAGACAAGTCTATCATTCATAGTGAAATTTTGGTATTTGACTCTGAGCTTAGAATTAGTGTCCTTAACTAGGATTTCTCTAAGCATTAGCTGATATTTAGGATCCTTGTCTACCTCTTCTTTGGTTAGCTCGATGATTGGATTGCCAGGCATCGATATCATGGTAGCTAAAGTCTCTCCTTTAGATGGCTCTTCCATGATAAGTGCATTCAAAAAAGCTTTACGACTTAATGCATCAACAATCACATTCTCTTTCCCAAGTCTGAACTTGATTTCAAAATCAAATTCTTGCAAGACTTCAATCCACTGACGCTGCCTCATGTTGAGGTCTGGTTGAGTAAAGATCCATTTGAGACTTTTGTGGTCAGTGACCAAAGTAAACTTGCTTCCAAGCAGATAGTGTCGCCACAATTTGAAAGCATGGATCACAACTAACAGCTCGAGATCATGGGTGGCGTAATTCCTCTCATGGATTTTCAGTTTCCTTGAGGAATAGGCTATCCGATGACCTTGCTCCATAAGCACACAACCTAGTGCAAGAGAACTTGTGTCTATTACGACCTCAAACTCTTGACTTAGGTCAAGTAGCTTTAAAATGGGTGTTGTTACCAAACTTTTCTTGAGCCGCTCAAAACTGGCTTGCTCAATGGGTGTCCATACAATGGCAATTTGCTTTTTCAGCGAATCAATGAGAGGTGCAGCTATTAGGACGTAATTTTTTATGAAAATTCTATACCATCCAATCAGCCCTAAGAAACTTCTCACTTCCTTAATTGTCATTGGAGGTTGCCACTCTTGAACATCTCTAACTTTGGTTGGGGATCTACAGAGATTCCTTCAACAGATACTATGAATCTGAGATATTCCATCTATCTTTTGAAAAAGGCACACTTCTTTTTCTTCGCATAGAGCTTGTGCGCCCTCATTGTGTCCAGTACAATGCGCAATTGTAGCTCATGGTCTTCGTCTCTCTTGGAGTATGTTAGGGTGTCATCAATCAGGATCCACCATATTCGTAGCAACGGCTCCCTGCCCTTGCATGCGCTGCTGCTCCGCCCCTGCCATGATACCAGCTCTCCCCCCCGCCTACTGCCCCAGGGCGCACTGTTCCTCCACCTACTCCCCCACCTACTGCTCCATCTACTGGCCCACCTACTCCCCCCTTGTGAAGCGCTGCCCCTGCCTGCTATTCCCCCCGCCAGCTCTCCCCTGCGTGATCCCCCTTCCCAGATCTCCTGCCTGTTGTCGTGCGCCAGCTTTCCCCCTACCTCTTGTCGCGCCATCACGCCTCCCCCCCCTCCTGCCCGCCATCATACCTCCCCCCTCCTGCCCGCCATCGCACCTCCCTCCCTCCTACTTGCCCGCCACTGCGCCTTCCCCCCTCCCTCCTCTCGCACAGTGCTCCCTTCACCCTCCTGACACGCTGCGCCCCTTCCCGTCAGCTCCTACTCCCCTGCCCTATAACTGCCCCTCCGCCGCCCTATAACTGCCCCACGCCCACACTGCCCCTGCCTCCCTCGCCTTGCAGCCTCGTTTGGCCCTTCCACCTGAGGTTCATTTCACCGCCCCTCCGCACTCCCCCCCCCCCCTCCGCCTCAATACGAGTTGGATTACAGCAGGGTCCAACACTTCCCCCACCGGTAAACAAGCTTTCCCCACCCCCCCTCCTCCTCACCATCGTCTCACCTCCCCTCCAGTTGCTCCCTTCCTCTGCAGCAACATACCTCCCCCCCTTCTCCGACAACGCAGCAGTGTGAGTGGTAGGTCCTCAGTTGGAACGCGCAATGGAAACCTCTAGTCAGACGCTAGCGCATTCTACGAGTGCCCCCCAGTCAAACACCTTGCGCATCATCCTCTCTAAGGAACAGCTCTTGGCCGTCCGGGCCACAGAGTTGGAACTGAAAGAGATAGCGATCTTTGGTCAGGTCGTGGGACACTCCCCATCGAGAGCCCAGCTGCAGGACTGGCTCCACTCCACGCTGCGCATTGACACAGCCCAGATCTTGGAGGCAGTGCTTATGGGTCAAGGAATCTTCATGGTTCGACTCACCTCTGCGGACGCAGCCTGTGAGTTGGTGGAGGGCGCGCCCTATGCCTCCACGAAGGGCGTCATCTATATAGTTCCTTGGTATAGCAGCTTCACAATGGAGTCATTTGCGCTCCACAACAGTTTTCTCAGACATCCAGTCACCCTATTGTTTCCTGGATTGGCGGTAGAATACCGCCAATTAGTGGAGAACTTTGGACGGCTTTTTGGCACAGTTCTCCATGTTTCCTTCGCAAATGCAGTGACTGTTGCAGGAGTCCCAAAGGTACGAGTGGCCGTGAAAGACACAAAAAGTATACCAAAGTTCCTGGAAATTGAGGCTGGAGGTCACTCCTTTAGGCAGCAGGTCATTGTGACTGGGCAACTAGGGCAGTGCCTATGTTGCCATGACTTTGGACATTACGCAGCAGACTGTATGCGTTTCGGGGCCAAGGCCACTTCGGCAACGGGCCCACAGGTGGACGCCGACCGTTTCACACGAGTCCAGAGATGACAGAGAGGAAGACGGCAAGGGGGGCCGCAGCCAGCGCCTCAACAGCAGGGCGCAGGAGGGCGAGCGACGCCCCCTTGGTAGAGCACTCCGCAGCCCCCCCTGCCCATCCCACCCGGCAGGATCGCAATCCCCCACAGCCACCACTCGCGCCACAGACTACCCCACTTGAGATCCCACAGTCCCCACACCCACCCTCCACCACATCCCAAGCTCCCCCCATTGACCTTGTCTCACAGCCCCCCCACACCCGCCACATACTTCCGACCATCCCACCATCCCTCGATCCTCTTCCCTCCCACCATCTCCCCTGCCGAGCACCCCCCGATCCTCACCCGTTGCAGGTGATCCCCCCCAGACCCACGTCCACTCATTCCACGGGAGGGGATGAGCCACACATGCCTACATCCTTCTCACACCAGCAGTCTTCCCCCTCCCACACAGCCACTAGCTCATTTGCCCCCGTCGCCCGTCACACCTTCCCAAGACAGGCACAGCTGTTGCCACAGGAGTTTTTCCGCAGTGGCCCGTGGTCCTACTTGAGAGTTGCGGAGTGCGGATGTTTCCACTACCTCTAGAGTTGGGGATCTTCGTGGTTCGCAAGTCAAGGAGGAGCAAGGTCCATCTACTAGCACCACCGAATGGACCAAACTACTCCTTCTTTCAATACTCTCACTCAGAGGATTGAATGACGACACAGATAGAGGAGTAGTAGAGTCAGGTGGTGGACCATATCTCCCAGTGGATGGGGGAAGAAGGACAAGCACTGTTTGCACAGCAATGGCCTGGTAGCATGATGGACATTAACTGGTGGGCTGGTGCCGAGGTCCCACACTTGAGCATTATCTTTCGAGCCCCTCCACAGTGGAGGGCTCCGAGGGATGTGATCGAGTGGCCCCTGGCACAGGCGGCCCGTTTTTATCAGTGCACGGAGTCACGACTCTCAGCGTGGCTGATAGATGCACTGATTGTACCACCTGGAGCATCAATCACCCCTATGGTCCGGTCGAGGACCACTATAGGGGACTGGAGTTCGCCATAGGCGCCCACGGCAAGAGTAGAGGCGTATGCACCTCTATTGGCCCGAGCCTCACCACCTGCGTACGAGACCACGGGACAATAGTGGCACGAAGGGTTCTATGGATCAGACTAGATATTGAAGACTCGTGCCTGGGAGCCCTCAATGTCTATGCCCCTATGGAGGTTAGGTCACGCAGCAGGTTCTGGGTGGAGATCGCGGATGGACTCCCAAAGATGGACTTCTGGATTGCTGGAGGAGACTTCAACAACCTGGAGGCTTTGGAGGACCAGCAGGGCAGAGGCAGAAACTATCAGGGCATGACCAGGGAGGAGCAGGAGGCATGGGAGGTATTTCTACCGGTAGTAGGTGCACATGACGCCTGGAGAGATCCTACCTTCCATAGGAGGGAGAGGTCGCTGGACTTCTCTTGGGGATACAGGCGGCTAGGTGAAGTCCTACTGGAGCGGTTGGACAAGTTTTATGTAGGAGAGTGGGGAGGCTCTCATGGGGGCCAGATTGGACAGTTGGCGGGAAGCACGCTGTCTGATCACTGCCCAGTTCTCCTGACACTAGATCCCCCAGCATCTGCCCTAGACACTCGATCCTATCAGATCTCTGACTCGATCTATAGGAGGGAGGAGGTGACGAGGGTGTATGGCCAAGTAGCAGAGCTGGGAGGAGGAGAGAACGCTCCGGCGGGACCTTGCTGCCACACAGAGATTACTCAGGAGGCACCAGGGGACCCCACCCTCCACGCACAGGAGGTGAGAGCGTGAGCAACCATCGCTGGCCTAGAGGACAAGCGCTCTGAGTTCTCTTTCCGCACCTCAACAACTTTTTGGGCACGGAAGGGGGACACGATGTGCAAGGAGTGCAGATACGCAAGAGTGCAGATACGCAACCTTCGACATCAGTATAGGAGGACTCGTTCAAGCCCAGACGAGGTGATGGAGATTGCCACTGATTACTACAGGTGCCTTTTCCAGCAGGAGACAGCCTCAGCTAGAGGACGGCGATGTAGACAGCAGGTCTGGGATCACATCCCGTCCCTTGTCACAGAGGAGATGGGACGCTCCCTCCTAGCCCCCTTCACAGAGAAGGAACTAGAGGAGGCTTTCCATACACGAGACGGGCAGAAATGCCTAGGAGAGGATAGCCTCTCTAAGGTCTTCTTTACTACCTACTGGGAAGTGGTGAAGGACCCCCTACTGATGGCCTTCCAAGAGATCTTCACTTCAGGACAGATGCCAAGGAGCCTTTCAGCAGACCTCATCAGTCTTCTCCCAAAAGGCGAAAACCGATTGGAGCTTTCTCAGTGGAGACCGATCACCTTATTGTCAATGGCCTATAAGGCACTGGCAAAGATGATTGGTAGGCGACTACGCCCCGTGCTGCCAGACATTATCCATAATACACACACAAGCTTTGTCCAGGATAGGAGTATCCTAGACAATGTATTCACCTTCTTTGAGGCGACTGACTGGGCTCAGCACAATGGGCAGAGACTGGCCGTACTATTGGATTTCGAGAAAGCTTATGATAAGATGGACTGGGATTTCCTAGAGGGCACCATGGTAAGGTTGGGTTTCCCCCAGGCTTGGATTCACGGGGTTGCCGCACTTTACAGATCGGCCACCAGCAGGGTTCTCATAGGTGGTAGCTGAGGGGAGGAGTTTTGACTGGAGAGATCGGTCCGGCAGGGCTGCCCCCTGGCCCCATACCTGTTCCTACTCTTTGCAGAGGCAATGTCTCACTTCCTCAGGTCTCCTGTGAGCGGATTACGCGGCCTCCGACTTCCCGTGAGAGAGGAGACTGAGTTGCTAGACTCAGAGTATGTAGATGATACAGCACTCTACATAGAGAACGATAAGTTGATGTTGGAGAGAGTGAGGTTGGCTCTTGAGGTGTTCTGTTCTGCAGTGGGAGCGAAAATCAATTGGTGAAAGTCAGTTGGTTTCCTCACAAACCCGAACTCTAGCACAAAGTGGAGCGTCCACCTAGGATTCAGATGGGTGAGCAGAGGGCAGACCGTCCAGGACCTAGGGTTCCAGGTGGGACTTGACATCACTCCCGCCCAGCAGTTTCTTCCAGTCCTCGATTCTATTCGGAGGAAGCTGACTTACTGGAGCATGGCTCGTCTCTCACTAGCCGACCGAGCCCTGGTGGTTAATCAGGTCCTCCTAGCGACGGCCTGGTACATCGCCTCGTGTTGGTGCTTTTCCTCATCCTGCGTAGTGCAGCTTCGCCGCCTAGTACGGAACTTCCTTTGGTCCGGCTCAGACGGCTCCAGGGATTCCCGGGCCAAGGTGGCATGGGTGACCATCATACGGCACCGGTCAGAGGGAGGGCTTGGGATCATAGACCCAGAAATTCAGAGCAAGGCCCTCTTGGGCAAGCTAGTTGTCCGCGGCCTCACACCGGGAGCACAAACCTAGAAGGTCCTATTGCAAGAGAGTCTTCAAGATTGTAGACCGAGGCTTGGCAGTGAGTGGAGGCCGTCCTTGAGATGGATCTTCACTTCAGCCCAAATCAGCCCCCCCTCAGATCACCTTTCCTACGCAGCTTACTCCGCGTGTGGCAGGACCTCCGCAAGGCCCTAATTCAGAGCCCCTTAGACTGCCAGGAGGAGATAGACCGTCAATCGGTGATCTGGAACCCCCAAGTCAAAGATCGGAAAAGGGCACAAATTGGTGAGCGCCCCCACACCCAATGGGCTGGTTGGGAGGTCGGCCCGGCTCGTAACATCAGGACATGGCGGGAGATGTACAAGATGGCGGACGAGGAGGTGCTGCAATGAGTTTCAGGATGCCAGATAGGAGTGGAGTTGAGGCGAAGGGAGATAGATGCAGCAATACCTCCGGAGTGGCTTGTTCCCCCGATACGAGTGCCAATAGAGCCTGGGGAGGTATGGGCCGCCAGGTTTTCACCAGCAGGCATCCCCCTACAGGTAGCAGGTAGAGTGGGTGGCGCCCCGCAAGGGACTTTCTTCACCGTTCAAGAGGGGGGGCGTCTGACCCTTGACAGAGGGCAGCAGGATGAGGGGATAGCTGCCCTTTCATGGAGGAGGAGGAGGATGGTGGACCTTCAAGGGAAGACATGGCAATTGGACCCCTATGTTTTCTGGAAGGAGCTCAGGGAGTGGCGTCGTTGGATCTGGGAGGGCAGACCACTTGATGAGCTGGAGTGGGATCCAGGAGAGTGGCTATGGCCGACCACTGCAGTCGCCATGAAGCCACCCAGGTTCCTAGAGTACACTGCCAGGATTGGCAAACACGTACTGATACAGGAGGATATGGATTGGGCGCCATCACGCAGCAGGCACTGGCCGGAACATAGCATCACGGAGCCGTTCCGACGGACCTTCTGGCGCTGCCTATGGGATAGTTGGAGGCCAAAGAGGATATCGTACTTCTTATGGCTGGTGGTACAAGGAGGCTTAGCGGTGGAAAGCTGGCTTGCCAAGATGCAAAAGGAGGGAGGTTATAAGCATTGCGCACAGCAGCCTCTGGAAACCCAAAGCACTGCCTTTGGTCATGTGAGGAGGCGCAGCTCGTGTGGAGAGGAGCATGCCGCATCCTCCGCCATACAACACCCAGCCTTGGATATATCTCATGGGGCGCCTTCTGTTGGCAAGCAGTCAACCAGGGCCATCACCTTCTGTATGAGGCCGGGATGCAGCACACGATATTCATCATTGAGGCAGGATCATACGCAATGGTCGGGTTGAAGGCTCTACCCATCCGTGGAGCCCACAACAAACCGCTCTGAGCTATGGGAGATCATAGGGAGTCTTACTGGATGGTATATCTCGAAGGCGAGGTGTCAGGAGACTGATGCCAGGAGGCATATTTTACGATGGATTCTGTGGCATGCCAGGAGGCATATTTCACGGTGGATTCCGTGCCACGGTGGATTCCGTGAGGTTTTACGGTGGATTCCATAAACTTTGTTTACCGGGGCTCATACACAAAGTGGATTCTTTGTGCGAGAAGTTGATGGGGACACCTATCCTTTTCGGGCGTTTTATTAATTTAGTGTGTACATGGGTGATTCCATAACGGGTGATTCCGCAAAATACATATTAAATTAATAAACGTTTATGAGTTTAGAGTGCGCACTCGTAATAAATTAAGGTTAGGATTGATTTCTAACTAGTTGATTTATTTATGTAGCTGAAGACTGCTAGGCATTCACTTTTGTCGGTTTAATTGTATTATTTTACTAACGATTGTGAATGCTTCAGTTGATGTATAGAGATAACAGCAGTGGCGGAGGAAAGCATTGGAGGATAGCGTGTATTCGAGTTATCACTTATATTTTGATGGGCGCATACCTTAGGCATAGCGCCTATATTTTGTTGCACCTATTTATTGAGGCGTTGGATATTTATTTATTATTTAGTATGCGCATGGGCGCACGATTATGATATTTGTATTTGGACATTGTATTGGGTATATCTGACTCTATAGGCGCCGCCCATTAGCTTTATTTCTATTTTGTGCTAAAGCAAACTCAAAAGCCAAAAGCGTACTATTTTGTAATTTGGGCTATTATTTGAGCTTGAAGATGATTAATACATAAAAGACATACTTTGTGAAGCGCTCACACAAGGCATGGGGGGATATTGCACCCAATTGGTCTCTTGTTCATGTCGTGCATGCTTTCTACCTTGAGTTTTGTGCAAAAAGTAGAGTTCTTTTGTTCTTGGGGACCTTCCGGCATTCACTATGCGAGCATACAGCATCCGATTTGCGCACCAGTGGTATCAGAGCGAAGCTAAGATCGAGAGCTTCCAATCGCTACCCATCTTGTGCGAAGGCGGAGCTCCTGGAACGACCGAGCTCTACGGTCAGTCTCATCGCGAACGGTCGATACGGGTGGATTCCTGGCGGTCAAGAACCTCTGTCTACAGTCTCTGATCGCAAAGGACCGGCCTAAGGAGGCAGAGGACCACTCCTACATCTCCCTCTCCAAGACGTTTTTCCACAGACAACAGTAAGCTCCATATCTTCAACAAGTTCAAAAGCTTTACTCTAAAGTTTACTAAGCTTTAGTAAAAAGCTTAATAAGAAGCTTTAAAAAAGCTTCATCAACAAAATTCGTCAAAGAACGGCAAGAGTATGTACTCAACAGCGTCAAAACGGCAGCAGACGTCCTCTTATCCACGATGATCACGCAGGTCCTATTAAGCCACTAAGATTCCTAATCTCCCAAGTCCTCCAAGTCTTGTGATTACTGCAAGTCACAAAGGTCAATCAAGTTCACAGAAATCATTACAGACTAACTCCAATTACTCCCATAAGGACTGTTCCTGCGCAGAAGCACTAAACTACAAAGTTGCTCCCTGGAAGGCTCTGTTCGCATACGCAGACTTGCTGAACCAGTTTCAGCACACGCAGAAGGTCAAACGCAGATTTTACAAAGATTTCAAATCCCGCAATTGCCAAAGACAAAGACCGTGAAAGCAAAATAAAAATATATAAGCCTTGTACACCCGATCTTGAGCTATGCTTATCCCGCTAATTGAATTTTGAGAGTGTGAGGTCTTTTGAAGTTTTGCAGGATGACGGAACCAAATACGGATGATTTAATGGCTGAAGGCAATCTTCCCGAACCTACGGTGAAACAAAAGTTGGATTTAATTATGATGCAGTTGGATGAAGAACGAAGAGCCCGGCAAGCATTGCAAGTTCAATTAGCCAATTTACAAAGATCGACTACCGACAAAGAGGAACCACAATCCGAATATCTTATCCGACGAACCATTGATGCGACTCTCGAAGCTCAATCCATCCGCAAAGAAACAAAGATAAGTAAAAGAAATTTCAAATTCCGTACTTTCAATGGCACTCGAGATGGAAAAACCTGTTCTTGCATTCATCAGTCAGTTTGATGATTACTTTCATGAGGAAGCATACGCTGAAAAAGATAAAATCAAGTGTGTCACTAATCATTTAGTGGATAGAGCATCTCTTTGGTGGACCGTGGTTCGTAAGAGTATAGATTGTCCCACTACCTGGGAGAGTTTCAAAAAGAAATTTATGCAGAACTTTCTTCCTCCACAATTCCATGAAAAAGCCATAAAGCAATGGGACTTTCTTCAGCAAAGAGATCGTGAGCCTATTTCTCAGTACACCGAACGCTTTTGGAATGCCTTACTTCAATTACGCATGCTTGAAGACGTACCTGAAGCAACTCACAAGCGCAAGTATATGTCTAGATTACTTGGGCATTACTACGCTGAAGTCAATATGTTCAAGCCTGCAACTCTTGAAGATGCAATTTCTTTAGCTTATGACACTGAAGACAAGCTTCGAGGAAGAGACAAGCGTCCACAACAATTTCAAGCAAATGGTAACTATAGTTCTAAGCAATTCAATTCAAATTTTAGAAGATTCAATCAAAGTCGATTTCCTTCATCATCTTTCCGTAAGTCTTGGACAAAACCACCTGCTTTGCTATTGAATACTAATCAAAACCCTAAGCCATCTTCACAGCCAAATCCTAATATTCCTAGACTTCCTGCCATTGCAAACAATGTATCTAAAGCCAAACCTATAGTGTGTTACAAATGCCATCAACCTGGACATCCAGCAGCCAATTGCCAATCAAAGAAGCCACTTGTCCATATCAGCTATCTTGGAGCAATGGAAGATGAAGAACATGAGGAAATGCCTGACTTTACAGAAGATCAAGACGACATTACTACTCCTTCGGATACTTTACCAGGTATGCCAACTCCACATTCTTTGTTGACAATGAAATGTTTAGTGCATGGAAAAGAAAAGATTATTTTGCATGATGATAGTAGTACACATGATTTTATTTCTGCAAAGTTAGTGAAAGAATTGAAATTACAAACTATTCCTATACATTATCGCATTAAAGCAGCATTCTTAGGCACGAGGTATAATGGAACACAAGAGGTGCATGATTTAGAAATTCAAATTGGTGAATACACTGAAAGAAGAAATTTTCTAGTTATACCATTACAGTCCAGTGATATTATTTTAGGTATGCCTTGGCGTCATCAGCATAATCTTGATATAGATTATTCCACGCATTCAATTAATATTCATTTTCAAGATAAACACATTACATTATATGGTATGCACGTATCTAATGCTTTTCCACTGCTTACTCATACTCAAGCTAAACGTGCATTACGCAAAAGTAATAAATCTTATTTAATTTAGGTGAATGAACTGCAAGCTAAAGAAAAACATATGCACCCTAGGCATAAAGAATTCCTTGCACAATTTAAAGATTGTTTTGTTGAAGATCTACCACCTGGACTACCTCCTTCACGTCCTGAAGACCACAAAATAGATTTAATTTCTGGTACACAACCACCTTGTAAAGCACCATATAGGCATAACCAGATAGAGCAAAAAGAAATTCAAAATCAAGTTGAGGAATTATTAAATAGAGGATTGATTAGACCTAGTAGTTCTCCATTTGGCGCACCTGTTTTGTTGGTAAAGAAGAATAATAATACTTATTTTATGTGCATTGATTATCGTGCCCTAAATAAGATTACTGTAAAGAATAGATATCCAATTCCTAGGGTCAATGATCTTATGGATAAACTACAAGGTTCTGCCATATTTAGTAAAATAGATCTTAAATCTGGTTATCATCAGGTGAGATTAGATAAATCTGACATATTCAAGACTGCATTTAGAATACAATTTAGTCATGAATTTCTAGTGATGCCTTTTGGATTGACTAATACCCCTGCTACATTTAGTAGAATGATGAATCGCATATTTTTGAAATATCAGCATTGTGTTATTGTATTCTTTGATGATATCTTGGTATTCAGTAAAAATGAAAAAGAACATTATGAACATCTGTCTTTGGTTTTCAAGTTGTTGAAAGGTAATCAATTGTATGCTAATCTGGAAAAGAGTGAGTTCTTTCAAACAGAAATTGAATATTTAGGTCATATTGTGTCATCAAATGGTATTAAAGTTGACCCTAAGAAGATAGAAGCAATATTGAACTGGCCAATATCTAAAAATGTGCATGAATTACGTTCTTTTCCTGGTCTTGCTAGTTTTTACAGGAAGTTTGTGCGAAATTTTTCATTACTTGCTTTGCCTTTGACTAAACTTTTAAAGAAAGGTATTGCTTATCATTGGTCTGATAATCAACAGAAATCTTTTGATTTATTAAAACATGCATTACCCCATGCTCCTATATTACAACTACCTGATTTCAATAGACCATTCTTTTTAGTAGTTACTGATGCTAGCGAATCTGGAATAGGAGCCGTACTTATGCAAGATAATCATCCCATAGCATATTCTAGTTGTAAACGGAAACCATCCGAACTTAAATATTCCACATATGATAAAGAATTGTTAGTTGTGGTACAAGCTTTAAGACAATGGAAACATTACTTAATGGGTTCTGAGTTTATGATTAAGACTGATCAACAAAGTATTAGACATTTACTTAGCCAATCTCAAATATCTGACCGACATATCAAATAGGCAGCTTTTATTTAGAGTTTTCATCCCCTTATCCAATATCAACCAAGTAAAGAAAATGTAGTGGCCGATGCATTAAGTAGAAGACCGACCATTCATAATATCTCTGTTATATCATTTGATTCTCTAACCCCTATGAAAGATACATATCATCAGGACATTACTTTTCACGCTCATTGAAATAAATTAGTTGGAAATAACTTGATTCCTAGTGATTCATTGTTTTACAATGATGGATTCATGTTTTATGAAAAGAGATTATGTGTTACAGTTCCATTTAGATCTTTTGTTTTGAATGAGATTCATTGTCCTCCATATCAAGGTCATAGAGGTATCATATCTACTTTACGTATATTGACTAAAGATTTTTATTGGCCACATATGGACACTGATGTATCTAACTTTGTTTCTGAATGTTTTGTTTGTCAAAGAGTTAAGAGACATCATGGTAAACAGTAGGGTTTACTTATGCCTCTATCTATTCCATCAAGACCATGGGAATAGATTTCTATGGATTTTATTACTGGTTTACCTAATACTAAAGCTAACCATGATATGATTTGGAGTGTAGTAAACAGGTTTAGTAAACAAGCATATTTCATTCCATGTAAGAAAACTTTAACAGCATCTCAAGCAGCACAATTGTTTTTGAAAACTGTTTTCACTAATCATGGATTACCAAAAGTTATTATTTCTGACCGTGATTCCAGATTTTGTAACAACTTTTGGATTACTTTGTTTACTAACCTAGGAACAAAGATTGATTTCTCATCTGCATTTCATCCTGAAACTAATGGACAAACAGAAGCCACTAACAGTACTATTTTAGATCTTTTACGTGCTTACACTATTTCTAAACCACAGACATGGGACACACACTTACATTTACTGCAGTTTGCATATAACAATACACCACACACAACCACAAAGAAAGCACCGTTTGAAGTGATTTATGATTATAGATTGTCTACACATGTTGCATCTTTATCAAATAAAATTCAGAGTGCTGATGATATTGCTAACATGCACGCTACTATTTTTTATGAGGTTAAAGACATAATTGTCAAAGCCTAGCAATCGTATACAAAACAAGCCAATAAGAAAAGACAAGCCATGAATTTCAAAGTTGATGACTATGTTTGGTTGAGAATAGAAAAACGTAGATTACAAAGTGTAAATAAACACCCAGTTGTGAAATTAGCACCTAGATTCTATGGACCATTTAAGATCATTCACAAAATCAATGACAATGCATTCAAGTTAGAACTCCCACCTCACTGGAAAATTCACAATACATTTCACATTAGTTTATTACGATCCTTTAGAGGCCAATTACCTGTACATCCTGTTTATGAAAACCCACCTTTGTTACATGAAGAGACTGAAATACTTGAACCTGAAGCTATTATAGATACTGACTTTATGACCACTAGAACTGGCCGTATATATTCTAGATATTTGGTCAAGTTTAAAAACCATCCTGTTGAAGAAGCCCAATGGATGCACGCTAGAGACTTAAATGCTTTCCCCACTCTGTTAGCTCCACATTGAGCTAATAGCAATTGAGGACAATTGCTATCCCACCCCGGGGGTATGATGCCAGGAGGCATATTTCACGGTGGATTCCGTGCCACGGTGGATTCCGTGAGGTTTTACGGTGGATTCCGTAAACTTTGTTTACTGGGGCTCATACACAAAGTGGATTCTTTGTGTGAGAAGTTGATGGGGACGCCTATCCTTTTCGGGTGTTTCATTAATTTAGTGTGTACATGGGTGATTCCATAGCGGGTGATTCCGCAAAATACATATTAAATTAATAAACGTTTATGAGTTTAGAGTGCGCACTCGTGATAAATTAAGGTTAGGATTATTTTACTAACGATTGTAAATGCTTCAGTTGATGTATAGAGATAACAGCAGTGGCGGAGGAAAGCATTGGAGAATAGCGTGTATTCGAGTTATCACTTATATTTTAATGGGCGCATACCTTAGGCATAGCGCCTATATTTTGTCGCGCCTATTTATTGAGGCGTTGGATATTTATTTATTATTTTGTATGCGCATGGGCGCACGATTATGATATTTGTATTTGGACATTGTATTGCGTATGCCTGACTCTTTGGGCGCCGCCCATTAGCTTTATTTCTATTTTGTGCTAAAGTAAACTCAAAAGCCAAAAGCGTGCTATTTTGTAATTTGGGCTATTATTTGAGCTTGAAGATGATTAATACATAAAATACATGCTTTGTGGAACGCTCACACAAGGCATGGGGGGATATTGCACCCAATTGGTCTCTTGTTCATGTCGTGCATGCTTTCTACCTTGAGTTTTGTGCAAAAAGTAGAGTTCTTTTATTCTTGGGGACCTTCCGACATTCACTACGCGAGCATACAGCATCCGATTTGCGCACCAGAGACTTTTGACGGAGAGAGACTTTCAGCACAGGCGACCCTAGCTGAGCTATGGACCTCCATCATCCACTCTCTCCACAGCCGTTGGGATCAGGTGCAGGGCGAGTCCATGGCTCTTTAGGAGCTCCAATGCCACTTTATGCATACCTGGGACGGCCAGGACCTGTTTTTCATGATGTAGGCAGGCAGCCCCAAATGGCGATATACCCCCTCCATGGCTTATTGCCCCCATCCCCCCCAGACTGCCTTGAGAGGCTTGTAATCATGATATATTTGTGTTGCAGCTCCAGCTAGTCTGTCGAGCATACGTTGTAATCAGTTTCTTTGAGTAATATAATCAGCCACATTTTATTTGCAAAAAAAAAAAATGTTAGGGTGTCATCAAAGAAGACTAGGACAAACTCATCAAGATAAGATCGAAAAATGTCCTGTATTAATCTGTTAAATGTAGCAGAGGCATTAGTTAAACCAAAAGACATTACAATAAATTCAAAATGACCATATTTGGTAATGAAGGTAATTTTGGTGATATCTTCTTCCTTGATCCTTATTTGGTAATAACCAAATCGGAGATCAATCTTGGAAAAGATTCTCACCCCTTGCAACCTAGCAAGTAGCTCGTCTATTCTTGGAATCGGATACTTATTCTTGATTGTTACCTAGTTTAGACCTCGGTAATCAATGCAAAGGCGGAAAGTTCCGTCCTTTTTCTTTTAAAACAATACTGGGGCTCCCCATGGCGAATTACTGGGTCTGATGCATCCTTAATCCAGTAACTACTTGAGTCGCTCTTTCAGCTCAATTGCTTCAGGGATAGACATTTTATATGGACTCTTAGCAATCGGAGCGGCTCTTGGTTTAAGTCTGATCTCGTAATCGACTTCTCTTCAAGGTGGTAATTTAGTTAGCTCTTCTGGGAAGATGTCATCATATTCCTTCATCCAATATGGCTCTCCCTCATCTTGTTTATTCTGCTCAACCTTATTTAATTTTATGAGATACACAAGTAATCCTTTTCTTAACCCTTTTATTATGCAAGATGATTGGGTTAGTTGAATCTTTTCTCCCTCACCTTGGGTCATCACTTTTTTCCCCTTTAGGTTTTGAAAAGTCACCTGTCCTTTTCTGCACTGAATATGTGCGTCATTGGGAATTAACCAATTCATACCCGATAGACATTTGTAGACTCCTAAATTCATGATCTTAAATCCCATTTCAGAGAGATTGCTTCCTAGGCTAAATGTCACTTTGCATGTTTGCTGAGTAGACAAGATTTCTTTTCCATTAGCAAGTTTCACAAGCAACCTAGATGTAGGTATTGTGTCTATACCTAATTTCTTAGCACACTTTGGTGACATGAACGAGTGTGTGCTTCCACAGTCAATCAGAATTTTAAAGGACTTACCCTGATATTCTGCTGGTGTTTAAATCACCGAAAATTGGTGATTTGGGCCTTTCTTATAGAGGGTGGCGTGAACTGCTGCCCTCTCCATATCGATTTCCATAGTTGGGTTTCCCTCTTCTTCAAGATCTTTAAGAATTACAGCAAATGCTTTTCCTTTTGCAATTGAAGCTTGGATCTGACCTCTGTACTGTCCTTGGCGAGGAATTTGGCCAAGCTTTGGGCATTGTCTTTTAAGGTGGCCTGGCTCATTACAATGGAAACACCTAGGTACTCCTGAATTACTTCCCGTAGGTATGAAGTTCCCGATTGCATTTGTTTTGGCCCTCTTTCCTTGACCAGGCGGACGCTGACCTTGGGCTTGCTTATCATAGCCCCGTGGAGTCCCTTTGTTTTAATTCCAAAGCCTATTATTCATCGGCTTTGACTGGATCTCCTGAACAAGAGGTGTTGTGCGAATCAAAGCATCTTGCAAATCAATTGGACGCATAGATTCAAGGCGTGTGTTCAGAGAAGCATTCAATCCGTGACAAAACTTAGACACCTATTGAGCAACAGTCATGGAAGGTACATATTTAAGCAGTGAGATAAACTTTGAGTAATATGCCTCCAGGCTCATTCCCAACTATCTTAAGTTAGAGAACTTATTCATTTTTAGTGTGCGATAAGCTGGTGGCAAATATCGACCACACACAGCTTCTTTCAGCTTTTCCCAGGTAATAGTTGTCTCAGCAAGTCCCTGGTCTTTACACCACTGTTTCCACCATAGGCGTGCCTCACCAGTCAATTTCAACTTGGCGATCATAGCATGATTAGCAAAAGTAGTTCCCGCGACAGTAAAGTAGTCCTCCATGGTCTCAATCCAAATCTCTGTCTCGGGTTCAACATCTTTGCCCTTGCCATCAAATTCTGGTGGCTTAACCTGCTTAAGAAGATACTTCCCCTGAATTTCACTCGGACTAGAGATAGTTGTATTACCTTGGGTTATCATAAGTTTCACGAATTAGTTTAGTGCTTAAGCTTTTTAGCTTTGTTTTCACATTATCATATCTTACTAGTTTTGTAAAACAATGATGGACCAAAGAGCATAATATTTTTACAAAATCTAGCCGTTGTTATCTTTTATTATCAATAGCCATACGCTACGATTTTTTTTACAAGGGATATTTACAAATGACAGATGTTTACAAGTAGAGATACATCAACATCGATAGGATAGGCTAGATGCTATGTACAATTTCCAAAATAGGATATCATTATATCTTTCTTTTTCAAGGATGGATAGTAGGCCAATTGCTATCTATGTCCAGAAACCTATACTGTGAAAATGGCAAATCTTTTCAAGGATGGATAGTAGACCAATTGCTATCTATGTCCAGAAACCTATACTGTGGAAAACCATGGATACGGTAATCTTGATACTTGCGACGTCCTTGGATTATAATCTTGTCGGCTGGGATTACCTTCAGTACCTTGTCATAGACATAACAGTCTAGACATATCTGGCGACCACTAGTAATCATAAGTGGATTCCTTCTAGACGGAGATAAAGGCTTCAACTACTTTTAAGTTTTCAATCCATTCAAGGTGTTTCAAATTAGTCTGCATGTTAAAGAATCAATCGGCCTCAATGTAACAATAACACTCATCCCAGAACCATCTTCTTTCGTGATTCACAAGGGATGGATCGTATAGGTGATCGAGTATCCTCATCATTTCTCTTCTCCACTCGTCATCCGTGGAGTTCAACGCAGATGTATACATTGGTCAAAAAACAAGGAACTGGTTCCAAGCTTCATTATTCTACCAAAGTCTATCCCTTAAGAATTAGCATGCTCATTATTCCTTAGAACAGTTGGTCTTAAAAACCATAGATATTCTTAATTTCAATTATGCTCTGATACCACATGTCACATGCCTACTTAACAATTCCCTGGCAGCACGTTTTAGTAGTCCATCGGGGAACTATCCTATTATAAAACTCATATGCGTCTGTTTATCGTTAGCAAAATGAAATAGAGATAGTTACTTTCAAAGAAAAATTATAGAATATTCCCTTTCCTAACACCGTCTACCTTTTTTCTGATATTATAATCACATGCGTCATTAATGAAATAACAATAAATATCACGAAATAAACCATAATTAATATATTTTCTTAATGACAAGCATATAATCCTTTTCCAAGTGAAAGAGTCTTTTCACTGAACAGTTAAATATTATATTACTTAGACTATTTTCCTAAGCGGCAGTTCATATGTATTTTCTTTAAAATACGTTTATAATCATTTAAATTGAAATATAGCGATAAGCTTATAAAACATTATTTTTTTCCAAACCGACGAGATATTACCTCTCTGAGGTTTGCTATAATGGGGGTTTCCTCAATTCCTACTACATCATTTTCTCCATCAGCCACGTTCTTTGCTTCCCTTGCTTCAAATGGGCTTTTTGAATTTCTATGATCTCGTGGAGCCATGGATGTCAGGCAAAATTGACGTGGTAGTAGGAGAGTTGGTGCTCGTCCAAAAAAAATTCGTCAGCGTTTTGCTTAGCAATATGGCTATATGGGAGAAAGGCGTAACAGGGGGTAGAGAAAATGAAAATGAGATAGAAAATGAATATTTTTCTCCTTCAAGGCTCAAGCTAAAATGGAAAAGAGAAGTAGAGAAATTTTTCCATCATTAGAAGGTCTTCCTTCTTACTTTCTTTGTGAAGGAGAGATATATTTATAGCCATGAGGGGGAGTATGGAGTCAACTCATTCTTTTGGCTACTTGTCAAGAGCTAAGTAAGCTTTATAAAAAATGTTTTTTGATTGCCTACCTGTTGGATGGTGGCATGGGGATGATTTTAAAATGCTTTCTCTCCCTCCAGGCGTCAAAAACGTCATGATTTTTTGCTTGTTTTTTCAAAAACGTCTTTTTTTCTTAAAAACGACTTCATCTAGTGGTTTTTGGCCAAGTTACCTCATGACTTATCTAGTTTATAAAGTCATGTTATACTCTTTGATACTTAACTTACTCCATATCATACTCATTCTTGCACATTCGTTCTTTGTCTACCAATTAAGCCTTTTGCAATTTGTCTTGTAATTACAAAATCAATGCAATCTTTGACGCGTTAAATGGAATCCGGAACGCTAAATCAAATATAATGCAAGAAAAATTATGATGAAGTCGTCATAATATTATTTACGAGACGTCTTTGCTTCTTGTTGGCTGGGAACATTGACGCGTCTTCTAGTGTCGGATTGCAAAATTGATTTAATGCAAGACTCGATATCAAGAAAATTACATGCGGTCACTTATGTGATAGCTCGACGAGTAATTTTTAAAATGCCTCAAGCCCGAATTCGTTTCTTGATATGAAGCATTATGGCGGGAATATTACAACATCAAAGCTTGGCACTGATTTTAACCACCAGTAGACACAAAAGGTGAAAACCAATGGAATTAAATTTACATTGTGGCTTACAACGAAACATGATTTTTTTCTTTTAGGAGTTACATTTTCCAGCATATAGAATCGACTTACTCAAAAAAGAACTGGTAAAACCCTAAAGAGAGTTTTCCTAAGACAAAAACATGAGCCTTAGAGAGAGTTTTATTAGTATTGAAATTTCTTAGTGGTATGGCCAACTAGTAAAAGCCATTGGCAGTCAAATGGTCATGGCTCAAAAATAATTCACCATGAGCTCAATCTGATTCTGTAAATGGTACCAAATGCTTGCATACTTCGTGCATCATGAAGAATGAAAATCTCGAGGAGGAAGTAGTTGCTAAATAACCACACGAAGATGCCCAATCTCTACGTTGGAGGTGAGGAAAAGAACTGCCAAGGAGGAATGATAAACTACTAGGACTTCCAAATCAATACACAATGCAAATATGAAGCCATCTAGACACAAATGCAACTGTACGCCCCTGCAATTCAAAAATATGCACAAGAGAATAGGCTCAATGGAGAAGATCATGAGGATGGCATGCAGGATGGATATACAGAAGCCACCTGGTTGTTATATGTAATGGACAACCAAAAGACAGATCTGTCCTACCTGTCCTGCAAGCGGCGTGGTGGGGGGTTGTATGGTGGTGGGGGCATTCTTGGACATCCTAGATGGGCACTTGCACGATTCACCATTGACCACTAATACTTTCATCATCCAGACTACAAAACCTATAGAGGTATCCTCCATGGTGACTAGCTCTTGGATAAACACCACATGGATACCTAATTAAGTAAGGCCATGAATGAAAAGAATATTGGAGCCAAAGTATGGCACTACAAGACTTGAGCTGTCAAATCTTGTCTATCAAGAAGAAGAGAATTTGTGCCCACACATCGAATAGCCTCGACGGAGATTTTTTATCCAATCACAGCAATAGGTCACGTGACTAGATGCTCCATTATCCATGAGCCACAGTTTCTCTAATGAAGAAGCATGGAGCAATATCATCCACCTCATAGAGATGGACAAATACAGACTTTGATGTTGTGGTATCATGGGGACATGAAATTTTTGGATGCTTTGCTTTTGCTAGAGACATTTGATTAATTTAATAATCAAATGTGTAATTTTGTGATGCACATAGCAAATATTTCACAGTAACAAGCCAAGGACCCCAAGAAAGTAGTAGGTGTCCAAGGCAAAAGTTGTAACAAGTTGTGCTAGCTCGGTTTTGGATTACAATCGATGTCAGTTTGGCCCTATGACAATTATTTGGGCAATATGTGTCAATGGTGGTGACTCGAGGGGCTAAGCACTAATTAATTAATTAATACCTATCCAAGGGTTAATTAAGGCTTGGGACCACTTGGGGTTGTGAATGGCCTAGCCAATTGAATCGTGGATGAGCACATCTAATTTTGGGCAAGGTTATGTTAGCAGAGTATTTGTCAGCTCATGTGTGAGTCTGAGCTTGATCTGGGCTGGGCATTTTTTATTAGGTATTTTAGGTATTTTTCTGGTGTGGCATTTTATGCCAGTGGAGCATTTTATGCACCAGTCGGCCAGCTTTAATGTTGTCCGACCAGCATTATTGCTCCCCACTTTTTCAGCCTATTTATACTCAGTGGCTCCTCCTCAGTCAGTCACTTCATCTTCACCATCTGCAGACTCTGTGGAGAGAGGAGCCAGTGCCAGTGCCCACGCAGCCAGTGACTCACTGTTGTATGCGACTGTCTCGTGTTCAGATATATGGATTCCATTTCCCGTGCATACATCTGAGTTCTCATCTGTATCGTGTTCTTTTCTTTTCTCTTTTTGTCTTGTGTTTCAGCAGTTTATTTCAGCACATGTTTATGCTTCCACCGCTGCTCCACTTCTGACATGGTATCAGTTTTCAGGATTTGTGTTTCTGCTGTGTGTTCTTGCTGATTTCAGGACTGTTTTCTACCCCTGCTGATCAGACGACTGCTGTCGCAGCCAGGCGACCTGTTTTGGGGCTGTTTTCAGCCTGCGTTTTTTGCAGTTTTGCCATCGCCTGCTGCCTCCGCACCCTCTGCTGCCTACGTACCCTCTACTGCCTGCGTTTTTCATCTGCAGCTGCTGGCGACAGTTTTCTACCTGTTTTCTCCAGTTTACAGCCTGCGTTTTGCTGATTCAGCATCTCTCGTGGCTAGGTGGCTGTTCCTTCAGGCCGTTTTTGCTGTTTTTGGTAGTTTTGACTGATTTTTTGACTTTCTGCAGCAGATTTTGTCTTCTATTGATCAGATTTTGGGTTATCTTGCATGTGAACTCTCATTTTCTGCAGTCTGTGCTTGTGTTTTGGCTGTGTTTCCTCTCTAAATTCCATCTCTTCTCTACTTCTCTTCTTATCCTCTCCATATGGCTCCTCCGTGCACTTCCACTGATGATAAGTTACATGGACCTGATTATCTCACATGGGTTCTCTACAAGTTCCCCCCGGAGTTTGATGGAGTGGCCAATGCTTTGCGGGCGCAGACATCATCGACTCCTATCAGTTTTACACATATGACCTCGATGCTTCTTGAGCATGAGGCATCCTTGAGATTACAGGGGCGGCTTCCGGCACATTATGGAGGTGAGGCTTATGTAGCTTCAGAGAGGGGTGACGGGAAGAAGAAGTCGAAGGCCCAATGTTACCACTGTGGCAAGAAGGGACATTTGCGGAAGGACTGCAAGAAGTTAGCGGCTTCCAGGAAGGAGGAGCAGAAGACGAAGCGGGATGTTGACTCTACCGATGAGTCCTCTCCTTCATCAGACTCCGACTCCGATCCTCCGACCAAGGTGAAGTCCAAGGCGCGGAAGGGATCCTCTTCTTCGGATCGCGGGAAGGGCTTGGTGGCCCCTTCCTCGGCTGCTTTCTAGTGGTAGTGATGAGGTCATCCCTCACGACTCTCTTATGCCAGAGAGGGAGTGTGAGCGGGTGTTCAGATGGGGCAGCCGTGCCTCATCTATACTTTTATACAGGTGCACAGGTTCCAGAGAGGGACGTCCCTGACGCATCGACTTCAGTCTGGCGGAATCAAATCCTGGAGCTGGGATTGACATCCAGGTTCATGCTGAGCTGGTTATCTGACAGAGAGCGGGAGGCTTTCGTCTGGAGCTCACATGAGGGGACACTTTGGCGGTCTGGCCAAAGGCAGGGAATCAATGGTCACCTATGTTCAGGGGCATTTTTGACAGGATGGTCTTGTATGCTACTACGAGACATTGGTGATGGACACAGAGACATGCTATGATCTTCTCTATTTTCAGGTGTTTGGTACGATCGACATCGACATCAGGTTCTCTCCGAGGCACCTTGGTGGTGGCTTGATCACCCACTGCTTGGGTATCCATGGTTCTACTTGGTGGTTCTATGTTCTATAGTTTCTGATCCCTTTTTCATTGTACTATTGTATTGTATCAGATCACTCATGATCTGAGAGAGGGTGTTAGCAGAGTATTTGTCAGCTCATGTGTGAGTCTGAGCTTGATCTGGGCTGGGCATTTTTTATTAGGTATTTTAGGTATTTTTCTGGTGTGGCATTTTATGCCAGTGGAGCATTTTATGCACCAGTCGGCTAGCTTTAATGTTGTCCGACCAGCATTATTGCTCCCCACTTTTTCAGCCTATTTATACTCAGTGGCTCCTCCTCAGTCAGTCACTTCATCTTCACCATCTGCAGACTCTGTGGAGAGAGGAGCCAGTGCCAGTGCCCACGCAGCCAGTGACTCACTGTTGTATGCGACTGTCTCGTGTTCAGATATATGGATTCCATTTCCCGTGCATACATCTGAGTTCTCATCTGTATCGTGTTCTTTTCTTTTCTCTTTTTGTCTTGTGTTTCAGCAGTTTATTTCAGCACATGTTTATGCTTCCACCGCTGCTCCACTTCTGACAGGTTAAAAGGATTGAAATTATTTTTAGAATTAATTAATTCTAAAAATTAATTAAATGGCTGAAAATTACTAGAAAATGGAATTAGAAGGCTACCACTTGGCAAAATGCCCATGCAATGGGAGAGAAGACTGTTTGGGGCTAGAGAGACTGATTCGATTCATTCAGCCTATGGGGGAGAGAGAGAGAGATAATAGACTGCTGACCAATTTATGCAACAGTGGAGACCCATCTGGAGCACAGGACGGCAGCCAACACCTTCCAAAAGGCATGCAACAACAAAATTGATCTCTCCTATGCTAGCGACAGCAGATTGGGGACGGCAATTGCATTTTTTAGGCTCCTGGGCAACAATGACAGCTTCCTAGCAGTCCTAGACAAGGCAACAATCATTTTGGAGAGTCTCCTATGAAGAAAAACAAAGATTTCTCTCTCTACACTATTCTCTCACCTCCTCCAGCCTATTCTCTAATAATCTTAGCAAATCTCAGCCATTTGGAGCAGATCTCAGCCAAATTTGGGTGGAGCAACAAAGAAATTTATGTTGTAAACCCTAATTCATGGTAGAGATTAGGGTTTAGCAGCCACATTAGGACCTATGCCAGCAATTAGAGGCATTGTAGACTAAAATCAGCGGCTGGAATTCACGGAATTGCCAAGGATTTCAAATACCAACCCATCCCATTTGATTTGGGGCAGCATTTGGCCAATGAAGGATTCATTTTGGACAAGTCCTGGGTGAAGATCAAGGGGCAAATTGCCTAGAAGTCTTGTTGATCATCTATGACAACAAGGGGCATTTGGATCAGCAGAGGAGATTAAGGAGTCTTAGTTTACTCCATCCAATTGCAATACAAGTTTTGGGGCCAATAGGGTATCCAATGTCCACAATTGTATGGTAAAGTGTACACTTCAGTTCTTTGAACTTGTTAATTGTTGTAATTAAGTGCTTAATCAAGTTTTCACCACCCTCTCTGAAAAGGTTGGTTTAACGTGAGCAATGTAGCCTTGAAATCCTTTGCTCTATCCTTCAACCTAGGTTGAAGTGGAGGCATTTCTTCTAGCATTTTTCATTTGAATCTTCCCACAGGGTGGCCACTTAGGATAACCCTTGGACCTTTTGTCTTTGTCATTCTCTTGCTACTCCTTTTTTTTCTGGCCCCTCTTCTACTCTTGATTGCTCCTTGAAGATGTGCCAACTATAAACACACAAGTGGCTGTCCCTACACCACCTTATCTCGTCTCCATGTGTCTGGCATCCTACTCCAATATCATGAACACAAGCTGTTCCCACATAATGGTATTCCAAACCTTGGATGTGAGGAGATCGGTGTAGAATACATCATATTTTGGTAATGCAAGATGTGACAGCAAGTCACATCCACGTCCTTTAAAGAAACCATCTTCCCTAGAAATGCAAGTTCATCCCATATCTCCATCTTGTTGACGTGGTCCTTCATGGTGGATGAATCAACAACTCAATAGCTAAAAGTTCTCAAAGGCGCATCTCAAGGGCCATTCAATGTGCGAAACTCTGAAATTGATGGAGAGGATCGAACCTTGTCTAGACATCTACTCTGAGCAAATACACCTCGCATATATGAGAACAAAAGTTGTGGCAGCTCATGAAGAGGATTGACCGGGCCCTACAGCTGAGCCGGTCCCAAAGGGCTGCCTAATTGGTAGTGGGTCTGATGCAAGAATCCACATTGGGGTGAGTAATGGACAAGGTGGAAAATTCCTGTAAGTTCAAGGTGTCAAGAATGCACTCCACCTTGCATGACCACAAGGCATAATTGGAGCCATCCAACTTCTTCTAAGAAAAGTGCAGTAGAACAAGCACCCATGCAAACAATGCCATGAAAGCAAGACTAAGACCCTCGCTGCCATCAAGTGTAGAGCAGGGGAGTGGGGGGCAGGGGGGTAAGGGATTGTGGGTGGGAAGGGGGCTAGTTGCGATCCACACCATGGTCCATGTCACAATCTTGTCAGTCTTCATGGCAATCCATTCACGGCAGTCATACTTTGACAAGGTTGAGAAACAAAGGCTGAGAAAAGAGGGCAGCCCAGTAGTAGGGTCTTCAAGGCCACAAAATGTGACAGAATTCAGCTGTGTTTTAAGGTTGCCCAGCAATAGGATGCCCATGCAAGTGGAAAACGTCACAACTTGGTGTCGATCACAGCTATTCGATGATGTCTCCTCTTTGGGACAGCTACAATTCATCTCCTTTAGCAATGATACCATGTGAGAGTGAGCATTAGAAGCAAATCATGAACGTGGAGAGAGGGACTGCATCAATGCGGGCATCACGTGCCAAAATGAGGTGAAGATGAGAGAGAATGCAGGTGACAAGAGAGAGAATGGAGATATTACCAGATATTCTTTCTCTAGACCCACCTACATCTACATTCACATACTGCAGTGGATTGAGGTTATCATGAATACTCATACTAATGGCTAGCACATCACACAGAGTTAACAAAAGACTTGCTACTGCAGTCGCCAGCCCCTGTATCCTGTTGCCTAGCGCTGGACAGCCTCTAGGGACAGTCACCTGCTATGTGAACCCTCCTGGCTGGCTACCAATGACTCCTGACTACTAGCGCCTGCAGCAAAACAGCTCTCTCTCGATTCTCCATCTCGAGAATGGTCTCTCCCTCTCTCTCTCTCCTAAACTCCAAAATGTTATTTCCCACCTGCATGGGCAAGTTTTGCCAAGTGGCAGCCTTTCAAAACAGTTTTCAGTATCATCCAGCTTTATTAAATTAATTTTCAGATTATTAATTTTGAAATTTAGTTTAATAATTATTTATGGCTCCCAAAAAATAATCTCACTCACCAACAATTAAGTTGGCTAGGCCAATTTATTATCCAAGTGATCATGAGCACTGATTAGCCCGAAACTTGCATTAATTAGTTAATTAATGCCAATTCTCTAGTGTCACCACTCATACTTAGGGCAAATTAAATAGTATTGGCCAAAATCTAAGACCAAGAACCACATAGTACTTGTCCAATATGACTTGTTACAACTTTTTCCTTTGGCACTAACTAATATCTCAGGTCCTAGGTCCCACATTGTGAAATAACTGACCTGCACTTCACATGTGCAAATCACATTTACGCATTTCGTTAACTTTTAATCAAATGCTAAAAAAAGCATCAAATTTTCACATGCTTATGAAAAATCTCTCCCTTGAAATCCTTGCAATCATCCCAGATTACACTACAAAGTGCCAAAGCAAAGCATTCTAACATTGGCCATTGCTACTTAACCATGCTAATGCCAACACTTGCTCAAAATCTCCAGCCAGAAAAAAAAAATCATACAAAATTCAAAATTGTTGTCAAATACCATAGAATGCATTTCTCATTAACATATCTCAACTATTTTGGCTAGATAACCATAGCAAAGTTGAAACTAAGCATAAACCTCGGTAGAACTTTCAATGGCATTCATAAGACACACTTTTGTCCACAAAACCAGATAAATACCACTGATAATTGACAATCATCCACTGAAAACCAACAACTGATAATCAATCTTTGATTATCATACACATATGCAACTGTTGGGATAAAGGCCCGGTTTAAACCCCCCCGTGTATAGTACACGCACATTGTACATGTGAATGCACCCTTTACATGCCCTAAGTATAAATACATTTTATTTTGTGTACCAACACATTGTTGGTACACTCTTATCGAATCGTACTTTCACTCTGCTCACTCTCTCTCCAACCGTCACACTCTCTCTCGCTCACTCCTCGACTTCCATCTCTCTCACTTGTGCTCTTCGCTCAACAACTAGTATCAGAGCTTAAGGTTCTGTGCACGCTTCCCAACGTCTTTCCAGTCGACAAACACAACTAATAGGTGATACACAGTCAACAAGTGAAGAAGACCAGCAGCCAAGCAAAAAAACTACTCATGGCAACCAAGCGAGACCAGTCCAGCTGCCGACGGGAACCACCAGACAGGTCGCGACCAGGCGGCAGCAAGCACACGTGGGGACCAGTGTGGAGGCTAGGCGGCACATGGAGACTATGTGCGCGATTGGGCAGCGGGGTCCAGCGGACACGAACCAGGCGACAGAAGTGGCAACAAGTCGACGGGTAGCAAGCAGCTGACCAGGCGAATAGGCTGTCAGACGTGACGAGGCAGGGTCAACGGACCCCCCCCCCCCCCCCGGTCATTCCATCAATTTTTTTAAAAAGCTAAAAGCTTTATTTTCTTTCAAATCTCTTTTGAATCCCTTCTCTTTGACGAGGGTTCACGCGTTGAAGCACGGGTCACAGATCTGTGCGAATATGACCCAAAAATTTGGGCCTTTTCTTGGTTTTGATCTCGTCCATGCTTGTCAACACCATTTAGGTCAGAAATTGCAGACATTGCGTGTGGTGACCTCAATTAAATTGGAGATTTTAAAAAGTGTACAAAAATGGATCGAGATTCGAGATAAAAGCCATCATCCATGGCTCAATCGGAATTAAGATACATGATTACTCTAGGTGCTCATATCACTCTCGACATCGAAGGTGGAAGCATCCTCGTCACCGCTTGAGGAGCCATCACCCTCCTCAACAAAATCACCCTCACTAATGACATTGCCCTCGTCATCATACTCGGGCTCTCTAAGCTCTAGGTGAGAGGCAGTGATAGGTATGTCTTCCTGGGCCGAACTAGGAGTACTTCTCGAGCCACTCGCACGCCTCGTGTAGCATCTAAGGGCCCCACAAGCATCACCGGCAGCCGCGATGTCGATGCCGAAGTAGAAGTTCCATTGCTAACGGCGCGAGGGTGAATAACAACACGGACACGCCGTGCATAAGTATGAGAGACCCGCCGGTCTATCTCCTCGAGCTCCAGGTAAAGCATTTGCTCCTCCTCCAAGTCTCTCTGGCGAGTCACACTTTTAAGTGTACTAGCGGAGAGCTTGAGTGAATCCACATTTATCTATACATTTAAAGAATGAAGAACTTAGATTAAACAAGTGAAAATTCTTTAAATATATTTCATAATCTATGAATAAAGTTATGAACTAAAAAGTATAAAAATTAGATATATGATACATGTCTTGCCATAGACATCTCATGCATATTGCGTAGCATGTGTAAATTGGAGCAACAATAAATTAGTCCCTCCAATTGTCGTGTGCTAAGCTTGTTACGAATTTTGGTGTGCACGAGGGAATAGGCGGATCAATTCCTCTCACATGCACCCGACGAACAATCCTAAATCATGTGAAGAAAAAGTAAGTTTAAACTTTAAGTTTGCAAGTTGTAAGTTGTAACTAGAATTAAATGAAAAAAAAGAAGAGATTTTCAAACCTGTGCAAGAATGCGTAAGGCCACTCTTTGGAGGTGAGGCAATTGATAGCCAAATGACTCCCACCAAAAAAGGGGCTTCACCAATGATTCCCGCTTCCAACAAATGGTAGATGTGAAAGCGGTGCCCCTTTGATCGCTATAATTAATGAGCTCTTTAAGGAAGGCACCATGGTGCTCTTCCGTCAAAGCCTTTGAAAGAAAGGCATCACGATCGGCAAGGACATTGGCATCCATGCAGAGAGAGGGTTTTTTGAAGGCGGGATGTAAGAGTGCCGCAAACCCATATATGGGTCACTTCATCCACTCCCATCTTTTCTTTATCAAAAAGAGAATGTCATCTCTTTTAGGGGTGGTATCCAAGATATCACTACAGTAGGTGTAAGATGATAGAGATTTAGAGGGAGATTTAGAGGTAAAATTTGAAAAGAAAGTGTGAGACAATATAAAATATAGATTCTAAAACTAAAAAGAAGCATGAATCATTAAAAATAAATAAAAATAAAAACAATACCATGAAGAAGAGGCTTCCCCATCCAAGATGGTCGATGCTTGTATCTCCTCCATCGCATCCGCCATAAGATGATAGAGGAGGCCAATAGTAGCTCCCTCCATGTCCGTCATGCGAAGCACCTTATAGATGGGAGTGACGGCAATGATAATGCCCCTCACATCTATCCAAAATTCCTCCTTTAAGCAAAGCCTTTGAACGGCCTTTGCTTCCACTTGGCTTGATGTGGACTCCCTTTCAAGCCATTCCTTAAACTCATCTGACACAATTTTTTTTTGTAGCTTGTTGCGAACGTCATAGAGACGCTCGAGGAGAAGCCACATGGCTGCAAACCGAGTCTTCGAGGGCTTCTTCAAATCAAAGTCCAAGTATGAGCGATATATCGCAAGAACTCGGACCTTGGAGTTGACAAAGCCAATGATTGTGCAAGCATCGTTGACAACCCTCACCACCCACTCCAACTTGCCTATATCTTCCATAAGAAGATCTAGACAATGTGTAGCGTATGGTGTCCATACTATGGACGGAAACTCGGCCTCAAGTTTCCACCTCATAGATGCACAATTCGAGGCGTTATCCGTGACAACTTGCACCACATTTTGTGGCCCAAGCTACAAGATTATACACTATGAAATTAGAATAAATTTGGGAGATTTTTTTAAAAAAATTACAAAATAATGGATTTAGAAGCATTATCTCAATGATGGCTTGCCATATGTGTCAATACATGAACGAGCCCGTGGTTCTCCTTCCCCTTGTGCCTGCATCCACCGCTCGTAGAAAGTATGTGCCAAGTGGGCAAGAGACGAGGATGTTGATGATCCCCCTTTTTTTGCGGTCACTCCATCCATCGGATAGGATAGAGCATCCATACTTCGCCCAACTGGCACGCACAGGCTCAAGGGACTTATCAATTCTCTCTCTCTCCTCGTCGAGTTTCTTGATATGCATATCATTGTACGTGACACCGTACCATCCCTCGCATGGACCAACGGCGGCAATGGCTTTCACCATCCACTTCCATCGATCCACTTTGAGAATATGGAAAGAGAGATTGCACTCAATTATGGTGCATGCAATCTCTATTTCCGCTTGCCTTTGCCTCTCCTTGGGAAAGGAGAGAGGACCGGAAACTTGCCCCGTTGCTTGAGCAAGAGTGGCTTGTCTCTTGGGCATAGGTGCACCACTCGAATGGCTTTTTCTAGATGGGATAGAAAAGGCCCCTCCAACGGAGGAAACTGAGACAGTTGGAGAGGAATCGTCTTCCGCATCCGAGACCTCATGGTCGGGAGAGATCACCTCCTCACTTGCCCTTGAAAGGCCTTTGTGTCGCTTCAATGGCAAGTATTTCCAACGACAATCTTCATAGACATCGTCAGGAATACCGAGACATGGTGTGGCTTCCCCTCCCAATTTGCAAAGGCGGATGAGAAGGCGAGTGACGGATGAGATTTGGAGCTTTGGGCAATACTTGCATTGCCACTTGCAAGTGTTGGATTTCTCCTTCACTCGTTCGAAGTAGGCACAATGCAAGCGAAAAGCCTCATGGAGAGGGGTTGCCATTGATGATATATAGAGAGAGCCTTGAGGGTCACAGGTGGAGGGTGAGATGATTGAAGAAAGGAGCGGAAACAGTAGAGAGCTTGAAGGAGTAGAGAGCTTGAGGGAGTAGAGAGAGGCTATAGCTTGATGAAGGAGGAGGTTGGAACTTGGAAGGGTTGAGAGGTTAAGGGAGGACTCAAGAAGAAAGCTTGAGAGAGTAGGAAGGATGGAGAGCTTGAAAGGAGTAGGAGGGGTGGAGAACTTGAAAGGATGAATGAGACAGTGGGGGAGGGGAGATTTTATAGAAAGGGAGAGTGCTTTGGAGTTTAGGGTTGGCCCTTGGGAGAGAGAGAGAGAGAGAGAGAGAGAGAGAGAGAGAGAGAGAGAATCTTTAATCTTTAATCTTGAGTCTTTAAGAGAAAGAAAGAAAGAAAATAAAGGTAAGAAAGAAAATAAAGAAAAGAAAAAAAAAGGTAGGAAAGAAAAGAAACGTAAGAAAGAAAAAAGAAAAGAAAGGTAAGAATGAAAAGAAAAACGGGCCTGGGCCCTGGCCGCCTGAAAACGGTCAAAAAAGTGACAGTTTACAACTTTACTAGCCGCAAGGCCCAAGCGTAACAGTCACTGGTGATGGGGCGCAATCGGACAGGCCGCAAGGAACGGACGGTGGATCGGACGGGTGACGGCGGGCGCAGTCGGACGGGTGAACGGCTCGTAGGAAACGACCGAACGGTCCGGATGGGCCCAGACGCAGAGGACGAGACAGAATGGGTCGAACGAGTTGACCCGTCCGTCGGACGTGGACAACCTTGGTTTGTGGAAAGCGCAAAAGGGTTCCATGCTGATTGCAAAAGGAACCAAGAAGGGCACTTTGTATTGTTTGCACTGTAAAGTCTTGAATGGCAAGTTTCTTGCAATTGTTGAAATTTGCAGCCACTTGGAGTTATGGCATAAGAGATCAGGCCATATGAGCCAAAAAGGACTTAATGTCCATACCTCTCTGAAGAGGGTTGATGGAAAAGACTCTAAACTTGACTTTTGTAATGAATGTCAGTTTTGAAAGCAAATAAAATTTTCCTTTTACTCTGGTGTCTCTCATAAGTCCAATGTCTTGGACTTGGTGCATTCTAATGTATGTGGTATGCCCGTGAAATCGTTGGGTGGTGCTGCATATTTTGTCTCCTTTATTGATGACTGTTCCAAGAAGATTTGGGTGTACTTGCTGAAAAAGAAAAGTGAAGTGTTTACTGTTTTTAAAACTTTTCATGCATTTGTGACCACTCAGACAGGTAGAAAGCTGAAATGCTTGAGAACTGATAATGGGGGTGAGTTCACATCGACTGAATTCAAGTCCTTTTGTGACTTACATGGTATTAAGAGAGAGCTTACAGCCCTTCTTCAAATGGGGTGGCTAAAAGATATAATAGAACTTTATGTGAAAGAGTGCAGTGCATGCTGTCCACTACTAATCTCCCTCATGAATTTTGGGGAGAGGCACTCAAAACCGCGGTTCACATTTGCAACCACTCTCCAAATAGGTCCTTAAATAATGGCATCCTTGAGGAGGTTTGGTCTGGCAAATCGGCCTCATATGACCATTTACGCATATTTGGCTGTGATGCTTTTGTGCATATTGGGGATGAGCTGAGGAACAAACTTGACCCAAAATCCACCAAATGCATTTTCATGGGCTATGGTGATGAGGGTGAATTTGGCTACAAAGTGTGGTTACCTCGGTCCCAAGAAAATTATTCGCAGCCGTAATGTTGTGTTAATGAGGCAAAATTGGTGAAAGGTACTTTAGCCTCTAATAAAGATATGAAAAAAGTGAAATTCCAGAGTTTGCAATCACCTATTACTTCAAAAAATGAGCCTCATGGTGTTGTACCACAGGCCGAAATTGATAATCAGCCGGTTATTTTTGAGCCAGATGATGATGGACAGCAAATAGGAGCACAAGAAGGTCATGGACAACAAGATAGGCTTGCCGATTATGAAAATGCAAGTGTTGGAAATGAAAATGAAGATGCTATACAGCATGAACAGCATGCTGAAAACGGCTTACAGCAGCCAATAAATGCTGAAAATAATATACCTCCGGGTGTAGACCCAATTCCTGAAAATCTTGATCATTGGGTACGTAGGTCTACACGCGTAAGAAGGCAACCACATACGCTTTAACCCTCCTTGCATTATGTGATACTTACACATGAGGGTGAGCCTCTTACATACAAAGAGGCCAAGTCATGTGAATTCAGCAGTGAGTGGGGAGCTTGCTATGCAAGAAGAGATTAAATCCCTATATGCAAATGACACTTGGGATCTTGTGTCTCTACCCAAGGGAAGGAAGCCACTTCCAAATAAATGGGTGTACAAAGTAAAGACAGTTGATGGGAAACCCAAGTACAAAGCAAGGCTGGTTGCCAAAGGGTATGCACAAAAGGAAGGGATTGACCTCCATGAGGTCTTCTCACATGTTGTGAAGATGTCCACTCTACGTGTGCTTTTTGCTCTCACTGTTGTACTAGACTTAGAGCTGTATCAAATGGATGTAAAAACAACTTTCTTGCATGGTGACATTGATGAGGAAAACTACATGAAACAGCCCGAGGGCTTTGTAGTTCCTGGAAAAGAGCAAATGGTATATAAACTAAAACGCTGCATGTATGGGCTGAAGCAAGCACCACGGCAATGGTACAAAAAGTTTGACACTTTTATGCTCTCTCATAAGTTTACACGCAATCATGCATATCATTGCTTGTACATGAAAAAGGATACAGATAGCAGCCCCATCATACTTGTTTTGTATGTGGATGATATGTTGCTAGCTGGGAAAAGAAAGACTAGCTTGGATGCTCTCAAAAATCAGCTGCAATCAGCCTTCTCCATGAAAGATTTGGGGAATGCATAGCATATTTTGGGCATGAGGATTCGTAGAGATAGAATGCAGAAATTGTTGTTTTTATCTCAAGAAAAGTACATTAAAAAGGTACTGGACAGATTTAACATGGCTGAAGCTAAGCCTTTTGGGGTACCCTTACCTCCTTATCTCAAGCTTAGCAAAGCCAACAGCCCGAAAGATGACGTGGAAGAAAATGCTATGAAGGGAGTTCCTTATGCATCAGCTTGTGGCTCTCTTATATATGTTTATTCTTTGTGTACCAACAGATTGTTGGTACACTCTTATCGAATCATACTTTCACTCTGCTCACTCTCTCTCGCTCACTCCTGCTCAACATGCAACTAATGCATACTCATACAAATGTATAGTTTCAGAGCTACAAGTGGAAAACCATACCATATGCATACCAAACTACACTGACTAGTACACTGAGTAGTGACCTCATAACAGACATATCGTCAACACAATACCTTGGATGTATGTTGAATACATCTAAGATCCACTATACGTGAGAGTTGTCCATCACTGGAGAAGTGGAAGTGCTACCTCTCCCTTGAGTATCAAGTAGTGCTCTGGACCCCTACTCTGTTGAACAAAACTAAGCCTCTGATCCAAAGTCAGCTCTAACTAAAAAGTCTCAAGGCAAAGCTATAACAACTGAGAATGGTCTACCAAGTTATCCTTTTCCATCCACTTTGCATCCATTGGTGATATTTCTAAAATTTCACCAAATATCTTCTGGAAACTTTACATCTTATCTTTCTCTCTTGGTGTACCAAGATCTACTTGGGTATCAATATCTCGTCCAACTCCTCAATCTCTAGCTAAATTTCAGCAGATACATCCTTGGGCACAACACCATGAAAAGGCCTCAACAAGCTCAAATGAAAGGTATTGTGTGTATCCACCAATGTGGAGACAATTTCAGCCTATAAGCAACAATTGTTATCCTCTCCAATACCTTAACGGCCCATAATATCTTATACTCAACTTTGAATACAACCTCTCTCTACTTTTCATTCTTTTCAGCCTTGTATTTTCAAAATACGCCAACATATAATCGCCCTCTACAAACTGCCAAGCACGTCTATGGCAATCAACAACCTTATTTTGCTTCTCTTGAGACCTCTGAAGAGCATACTTAACCATTTCATAGACTGAATCTTTTTTTTTTTCACATACCAATCAGCCTCAAAGATCTTGCCCTTTGTGTGCAAAATAGGGGGGCACTTTTTTGCCACCTTCCACAACCTCAAATGGAGCTTTGCCAATGGAACTATGCACTGTGTTATTCTATACAAACTCTACCAAAGGCAAATACTGCTCCCACTATGACTTATGCTCAAAAATATAGCATCTCAAGAGATCAAGAACTAAAGAATTTGCCTCTTCTAATTGACCAGCTGTTTGCAAATGGAAGGATGAAGAAAATTTCAATATGGTATCCATGTTTTCAAACAACCCCTTTCTGTTAGAATTTTCTAATTCTGTGCAATGCCCAATGTAATTCGTGTGATGTGTGGGCACTTATTAAAGTGTACGAGTGCGGTGTGGACACCTTGTGTCTTAGGACTTTAATGTGGTGACACTAGATCCTAGAGTTAGTTAATTCAACTCTAATTAGGGTGTGAAAGGTTGGTTAGGTCAATCTTAGACCTTACGTGTATTTTCATTGAGTACTTTCATTTTGTCATTCTCACTTAAGCTAGTACACTCTCTTCAGCTCACAATGTCACTTCCCTCTCTTTTCTCTCTCCTCCATAGCCAACACGTTTCTCACATTTGGTATAAGAGCCACCTTGAGCCTCAAGTCACTTCATCACTGCCAACTTCGTTCGCCAAGGAGGAGCTTAGAGCATTTTGCTGGATTTACCCGAGGAGGAGCTGTTGCAGCACCACCAATAGCATCAGCATCACCAGCAACAACAGCACTACCAATGCCACCTAGTGCAAATGCGAGCTGCTCTATATTGTTTGCCAGCGCCCCTATTTCCACCAACGCTGCCCTGTTCGGCTACCCTGCAAGCTTCCACCTGCTTTGCTTGAGCTGGCACCTACAAATCCCCCGCCTATCACACTGTTCAAAATCAGCATACCTCAAAGACGGTAAATAACCCAAACAAGAGAGCACTTTCATTCTAGATTGACTCATGTGTCCCAACCGGCTATGCCACAAAGAAACACTTGGTTGCTCAGTTATGGCGACTACATGGTCACGCACACTAGATACATGCAAGGAATACAAGGTATCACTTTTGGACCCCTTGGCAACAATACGAGAGCCTTTACAGATTTTCCATTTGCTATTCCCAAAGGTGGTGTAATAGCCTTCCTTTTTCCAACAGCTCATATACCTTACTCATTATCACCTCTTGTTGGGTTGCACTTACACTATAGGATGGCTTATTAGGAGGGCTACTTTCAAGGATAAGATCTATGCCATGATCTTCCAACCTTACAAGCAATAGCTACCCCAATAATGACTTTCTAGCAGATATGTCAGCTCATGTGTGAGTCTGTGCATGATTTAGGGCTGGGCATTATTTAGGATATTTTAGGCATTTTTTATGGTCTTCATATTGATCATATTTAGCATTTATTGCTGGCCAACCTGATCATATTGAGGACATATTTTTATTTATTCAGGCTCTTCCTCCTCAGCCAGTCAATCACTCACCATCACACTTGTGGATCTTTTGTTGGGGAAAGGAGCCAATACTGGTGCCCACAGCTAGTGACTCACCATTGTATGCGACTATCTCGTGTTGGATATATGGATTCTATTTCCCGAGCATACATCTAAGTTCTCATCTATATTGGGTTCTTCACTGTTCCTTCTTTCCTTTCTCTTTGTCTTATGTTCAGCAGTCTATTTCAGCACATATTTATGCTTCCATTGCTGCATCCACTTCTGACATGGTATCAGAGCAGCTCACATTCTATGCTCTTGCTATGTTTTCTTTGCTGATTTCATGACTGTTTTAACCATTACTTATCAAGCAACTGTTGTTCCAACTAGGCGCCATGTTTATCTATGTTTTTGCTGATGTCAGCATCCGTACAGCCTGTGTCAGCACCTCTATTGCCTGCATGTCTGTTCCAGCCTGCGTTTTGGTGTCTCTACATCTCCTCCTGGCTGGGCGACTGCATTGTCAGGCCGTTTTTGCTGTTTCATGCAGTTTTTGGCTGACTTTTTGACTTTTCGCAGCAGATTTCTTCTTGTTTTGATCAGATTTTGGTGCATACTGCATGTAAACTCTCATTTTTTGCAATTTGTGCTTGTGGTTTGGTTGTGTTTCCTCTCCAAAGACCTTCTTTTCTCTCCTTATCTTCTTATCCTCTACAGATGGCTCCTCCGAGCACATCCACTAATGATAAGTTACATGGACCTGACTATCTCACATGGGAGTGCTATGATGAAAGCTTGGTTTGTGCAGAAGTAGTTATGGTACGTCATATGCGGAGTTATTCCTCGTCCTCAGTATCCTACTCCGACATCGGATGATTTTGATGAAGACAACCATGAGGAAGCAGTGCTTACATGGGATTCAGTCCTCCCGGCGATTACCTCCTGCAAGACATCTTCTAAAGTATGATCGAAGTTGCAGTTGTTGTACGCAGCACCTTCCCCCATGAGGACAATCACTCTCCATGGACAACTCCAGCAAATTACATTCGAGGCCAAAGATATTGTCCAATTTTTTCTACTTCATATCACCCAGATCCAAGACCAGCTTCGGCAAATGCAGTCTGCCCTTCCATAGGCTCATCTTATTGGACTTGTACTCTCCAAACTCCCTCAAGTGTTTGATAGAGTAGCGAATGCTTTGAGGGCATTGACATCATTCACTCCTGTCAGTTTTACATATGACCTCGATGCTACTTGAGCATGAGGCATCTTTGCAGTTACAGGGGCGGCTTTTGTCATCTTATGGAGGTTCCAGTGAGGGCTTTGCAACTTCAGAGAGGGCTTCCAAGAAGCAGCCCCAATGTTACCACTGTGGGAAGAAAGGTCACTTACGAAGTGGGATTCAAACTCCTCCAATGAGTCCTCTATCTCAAACTCAAACTTCGATCCTCCGGCCAAAGCATAGGCCAAGGTGAGCTTCTTTGGCTCGCGGAAAGGGACTGATGGCCCCTTCCTCTACTGCTTACTAGTGGTGGTGATGATGGCATCCCTCCCGACTCTTTAGTGCCGGAGAAGGAGTATGAGAGGGTGGATAGATGGGGCAACCGCGTCTCACAAATTTGAATCCTGAAGCTAGGATTGACATTCAGGTTCATGATGCGCTGTCTGACATAGAACGAGATTGGTCCCTAGTCATGAGTTCGCATGAGGGGACACTTTGGCGGTCTGGCCAAAGGCGAGGAATCCATGGTCACGTATGTTCCAAAGGCATTTTGATAGGTTGTTCATGTATACTACTGAGAGACATTGGGACAAACACAGAGATATGCTATGATCTTCTCTATTTTCAAGTGCTAGTATGATCAACATAGACATCAGGTTTTCTCTGAGGCACCTTGGTGGTGGCTTGTGTACCCACTGCTTGGGTATCCATGGTTTTACTTAGTGGTTCTATGTTGTATGGTTTATGATTACTTATCCTTGTACCATTGTATTGTATCAGATCACCCATTTTAGGCATTTTTTATGGTCTTGATACGGATCATATTTAGGCATTTTTTATGGTCTTGATATGGATCATATTTAGCATTTATTACTGGCCGACCTGCATTAAATGCTAGCCAACCTGATCATATTGAGGACAAATTTTTGTCCTATTTATTCAAGCTATTCCTCCTCAGTCAGTCACTCACTCACCATCACACTTGTGGATCTTCTGCTAGGGAGAGGAGCCAGAACCGGTGCCCACAACCAATGACTCACCATTATATGCAATTGTCTCATGTTGGATATACGGATTCCATTTCCCAAGCATACATCTAAGTTCTCATCTGTATTGTGTTTTTCAGTGTTCCTTCTTTCCTTTCTCTTTTGTCTTGTGTTCAGCTGTTTATTTCAGCACATATTTAGGTTTCCATTGCTGCATCCACTTCTTGACATGACTAAGAAAAAGCAATTAGCATACATTTTCAGAAATGACATACAATCCCTTTCTAACTTAGACATGTTCCCACCATTTTCATTATCAACCTTATCCTTGGAGAAAACATGTTGCAGGTCGCATTTACTCTAATGCAGGCTCAATCAGCATGGCCTTCACCTTCTTTTGCTTGTTGCCCAACTTCCTACAACCTCCGATGATCAATTGCCAACATCTTTAGGCAATTACATTGCTAGGTTTACCAATTTCAGCCTAGAGACTACTATGTTTTGGTTTCCAACTTGCTTCTCTTCCACTTTCAACCTCATCTCGGCTCCCATTCATGATTACAACACTCTAGATCTATCTCCAATGGATATCACATCTGACTACTCCCTCAACCCGCTCCCACAAGAGCCATCGGCTATTGGACAGGCTACAGGTCTCCCTTGAGCATCTTGTATACTCTTTCATCCATTTACAGCATTCATTCATTCACTTCAGAGTTCTCTTTCTTCTCTATTAGCGTTTATGTATTTTGCGTTTGCATTTGTGGTCTCTATGTTTCAGGTGCGATCATACACTCCGTTTTCTTTTGGAAACCCTAGCATATCTCCACACACCTAGGTGTATGGCTTAAAGGCCAAATTGGATGTGCTTATGCATTTCAAACACTTGGTTGCCAAATTGGAAATTAAAACTAGTTTGAAAGTGCAGACTCTTTGTACAAATAGAGAAGGGAAGTACATGTCTAAAGCCTTTGAGTTTTATTTGTTAGACAATGGCATTGCACATCAATCTACAATGAGAATGACTCCTCAACAAAATGTAGTGGAACACAAGAACTACACTCTCGTGGAAATGACCAAATGCATGTTGACGAGCAAAGGGCTGCCTCAAAGATTTTGGCTTGCAAGCTTTATGTGTGCAAGTCATGTTTTGAATCATGCTCCTACCAAAGCATTGAAGAAAATTACACCATATGAGGCATGGTATGGCAAGAAGCCTAGTGTAGATTACTTTCGTGTTTCGGTTGTATTGCATATGCACATCTACCCAAAGAGTTTCATGGAAAGTCTGAAGACAAGGCAGTAAAATGCATTTTTGTTGGGTATAGCATGGAAAGCAAAGGGTATAGGCTGTATAACCCTTCCATGCACAAGGTTTTGTGAGTACACATTCAAGTGCTAGAAATACAAGTACCACACACTTGGTTGATACAAGCCATCTTCTTAATGATGAGAAAGCATATGCTTTTGCTAGTACTTTGGATGAGGATGAGACTACATGTTTTGAGGATGCATGCAAGCCATGTGACTGGTGAGATGAGCTCTATTGAGTAGAATCATTCCTAGAGTCTTGCTCACTTGCCTTCTGGCAAAAAGGCCATTGGTACACATTGGGTTTACAAGTTGAAAAGAAAATCTAATGGATCTATTGACAAATACAAGGCAATGCTTGTTGTGAAGGAATGTGCTCAAAAAAAAGAGCATCAATTATGAGGATACATTTGCTCCTACATCCAAGATGACCACCATTAGATATGTGAGTGCTGTGGCTACACATTTTAGTTTGGGATGTACATCAATTGGACATAGAGACAATATTTTTGAATGGAGATTTGGAAGAGGAAGTGTATGGTGCACAACCTCCAAGCTTTGTCATCCAATGACAACACCATAAGGTATGCAAGTTGAATAAAGCATTGTATGGCTTAATATAGACTCCACGTGCTTGATACTACAAAATATATGCATCTTTCATTGCATAAGCTGATGCAATTTTTATGGCACAAGGTTTCCAAAGTAGCCCAACCAAACCCACACTCTACATCAAGAAGAAAGGGGGAAATTTAATAATAATTATCCTTTAAGTAGATGATATGCTGCTCACTAAACCAAATGAGCAAAAATTTGTAGTTTTCAAGGCTGAATTGAAGCCTACCTTTGATATACACCTGCTTCACTACTTTTTGGCATTTTCAATTTGCCCAAAATCAGCACGATATTGTTGTCTCAGTCACAATATGTTTAGGAGCTACTAGTAAGATTTAACATGCAAGATTATAAACCTATGAGCACACCTATGGAAACAAGGCTGAAACTTTTGGTGCATGATGGCAATGATCTATCAATGTTACTATTTATAGCCAAGCTATTGGTTGCCTCATCTATTTGTGCAACACTCATTCTAACATACAGTGTATAGTATCACAAGTGAGCAAACACATGCACAATTTGCACTATCAGGAGTGAGCAAGTACATGCACAATCTAAGGACACTACATTGGCGAGTTATTAAGCACATTTTTCTACTTTGCAAGGACAATCATATAGTTTGCTATTTTCCAAGGGGGGAGACTTGTATGCTTTCAATAATTTAGATTGGGTTGGTGATTATGATACAAGGCAATCTACTAGTGGGCATTGTTTCTTTCTAGATCAGTCATGCATTTCTTGGCTAAGCAACGAGCAGTCTATTGTGGCTACGTCATCTTGTGAAGCTAAGTACATGGCAGCTTTCACAAAGTTGAATGTGTTTGGTTATGCTACTTATTGACTAAACTTCATGTTCATTTGGAGGGACTATCTCCTATTTTTTTGATAGTCGTAGTGCTATTGCAATAGCATGGAATCCAGTGTCTCATGCTCGTACAAAACATGTTGAGGCATGTTATCACTATATTAGAGAGAGATTACATGCAGGGAAGATCAATACGATCTACATTCCCACACAGGAGATTTTGCAAATATTTTCATCAAGGCACTGTCACATGAAACATTCAAGGAATTTCGAAAATCCTTGAACTTAATTCCTTTTGGTGATTGATTCACTCCTTGCAATATGTACATCACCACATTGGCACTACAGCGAGGTTTAAGAATTTGTCAATTATGAGCAATACCCAATGTTTATGTATGCAATGTGGACACAACCAAGTAAGTTGTGTCACTATCTCTAGAGTCAATTTAACTCTAGTTGAGTTAGGGATAGGTCTAATGTACTTTAGACCTATTGTACTTGCATTCTATTATTCCATATGGGACTATTGCCACCCTTGCTCATTGTCCTCTCTTTTTTTTTCTTTCGTAAAAGGTAATTGTATTAATTACAGAAAAAAAGGTACAAGTTTACATGATTACAAGATACAGGAGGGCTCTAAGCCGACGTGTGTGAAATCCCAGTACTAAGCCACAAAAAAGTTACACAAGTCATGGCAAAGACCCAGAGGAAATTGCCATATGCAAGGAAAGCAAGTCCTCCCGAGGGAGCAAGTCCGAGTGCCGAATGAGATCTATCTGCCAATGCAAGAGACCTTTAAGCCGGGCAATGTGTCTCGGTACATTAGAGGCCGAATCAAAAAGAAAGGCATTCCGAGTGGTCCAATTGTGCCAGCATCCCCAGTATCTGAAAAAGTGGAATAAGATCTTCATATGCAACTGTGACGGTGTGGGGTATTTTGGCTGCACAAAAACCCAATCGAAAGGGGTTAGAGAGGACCCCACCACTGCACGCCAAACCTGTGACAAGAGCGACCAGATATTCTTGGCGAGCGGGCAAGAAATAAATCGATGTCGGGCCGATTCCACAGTAGTGGTACAGAAGAAACAATTGCCATTCGAGATTCGACGCTTGGAAAGGGCCGAGGCAAGAGGAAGACCACCAATCATCACCCGCCAAAGAAAGACCTTACATTTGAAAGGTGACTTATTCAACCAGCCCTCCATCACAGTTGCCTTCCACCATGACTGAGATTTCCACAATCCCCATACAGTATTAGCTTTAACACCCAGCCATTGATGATCTTTAATCAGAAGATGATACACCTGATTAGCAGAGGCCTTTTCCAGACTCAACCGGCCTGCAAGGTCCCAGTCCTGCCAAGGACGATCCACAGCAAGGGCAGGAAAGGGTTGCCTGCCCTGAAGCACTAATAAAAGCTGTTCCCATAAATCATGGTATCCACACGGGATTCTGAAAAGTCTCCTGGCAGTACGAAACGATGCGAAGACATTACGACTGGCAAGAGTGGCATCCACAACTGAAGTCACACCCAAACAGGCCATGCGGTTAAATTTTGGTCTGAGCTCATGTTTGTCTTCCCATGAAAGTAATCTCGAGACTGCTAACAATTCCAGTTGAAAAGAGTTCGTATGCAAGCGGTCCTCCGCTAGATGCCAACGCGCCTTTTGGAGCACCACTTTCCAAGAGCCGACCAAATGCAGTAACAGAGAGGAGGAGGGACTAGAAAACCCAGAGTTTGCATTAAGGACATGCCACCAGGAGCCCCGAAGTTGTGTATTACCATGCCGAAGCCACGGGTGATGATCCACGCACATAGCACGAAAAAGAGACCAACGAAGAGCCAGCATATGAGTTTCAGCATCCAAAATAGCTCCACCACCCAAGCGTTTGGGAGTACATGTATGTGACCACAAAATCCACGAAATACCTACGTGCAATGAATCCTTCTTCCATAACATGAAACGAATGGGGCGAGTGAGAGCCTTCAAAGTAGTAGGAGTCCATGGCAGCAATGGCAAGAAATATGTGAGCATTGGCAGCATAATTGTCTGAGCCACTTTGAGGCGGACATGGAAGGGCCACACTTGCGACTTCCAATACATAAACTTAGCTGCCAGTTTCTGTGAAATCCACTCCAGTAGCTGCTTTGGCCGAACATCAACACCCAACGGGTACCCAAGATGCTTGACAATGGAGCCACGGGGAACAACCTGACCCTGCCATCCCAATGACTGTAAATCAGACTCCGTGCAGCTGAGAATGGCTGATTTGAAGGCATTGATGCGAGGACCCGAAGCATGACCAAAAAGCGTCCAAACATCTAATGCCTTGCGAACGTTGTCCTTGTCTGCACGCAAAATCATAAAGCTATCATCAGCCAAAGATTGGCTAATGAAGTGCTGTCCCAAAGGAAGCAACAATCCGGCCAGCCGAGCAGAAGCTGCCATTGAAGATAACATTGAAAGAACCGGGTGGGTCGCCAGGGCAAAGAAGAGAGAACTCAAAGGGCAACCCTGTCTCACCGAGCGTGCAAGGACAAATGGCTCTATAACCCCACCATTGAGCATAACGCGCGAAGAAGCCGCAGCACTAATGGTGTAGATCAATCGGGACATCCGAGTACCAAAACCCATAGCAGACATAAGTTCTGCAATGAAAGACCGGTCTAAATAGTCAAAAGCCTTTTCCAGATCCAATTGAATCAATACCACTTCCTGACTAGAGTGCCTTGCATAATCAATGGCCATTTGCACCTTGAAGATATTATGCAGAATGTTGCGGCCCTTAATGAAACCATATTGAAGAGGATGCACAATAGCTGGAAGGTGCTTGTGGAGCCAATTCGCCAGCACTTTGGAGAAGATTTTATACATCGAGCCCATCAAAGAAATTGGTCTCCACTGTTGCAACATTGACGGCGAAGGAACCTTTGGAAGCAGTTTGATAAGGCCTTCTTTCCATGAGGAAGGCATGACCCCTGTTTCCCAAACCTGTTGAAATATAGCCGCCAATGGCTTCACCAGTTGGGTAGCCGAGCTCTCAAAGAATTCATTGGTAAGACCATCCCAGCCAGGGCTTTTATCCTTAGGCAGGTGTAATAAAACATCCATAACCTCCTCCTCACAAATATCCACCTCCAAAGTAGCTTGCATATCAAGTGGAACCTGATGGCGGACCAGATCATAGAAGAATAAACGTGCATGCGTAACCTGGTCAGAAGGCGACGGAGAAGAAACAAGAAGATCCAGAAAATAATTCCTGCACATGTTAACAATGGTGTGCGGATCAGTGAACCATGCGACCTTCTGAATCCTAGAGTCTGGTCATATTTTCTCGAGCAGGAGAAGCATGCAAGGCGCGAAAGAACTTATGAGTCTGACAAGCCCTATCTTGCAAATTGTCAGTCAAATTGTGCAATTTGGCCTATGATAGGATTTCAACTAAAATTCTTTAATAAGATCAGCCAAACGCTGTGCCAGGGACAGCAGAAATTCATCATCCGAGGTGTCCAGCAGCGGCGAACGAACCAAAGCCAGCAAGTCCTCCGCTGCATGTCGACGCCGCCGACAAAGAGAGGCATGATGGATCCCATATTGGCGAGAAACCCGTTGCACATTAGAGAGCAGTCGTTCAAAAGAAGCTGTGCCCTCAGAGACAAAGTCCAATAAAAATCTCTCAACCAATTGCTGCATATAGCCCTGAAAGATTGAATGCTTCAAATAAGACGAGTTGAAACGTAAAGGGAGTCTATCCAGCAACTGCATAAAAGGTGCAATGGGTTGTGCCAGTATCTCAAGCTGGAGAGGGAAATGGTCCGACAAGGCATATTGCTGCAAAACTTGCATTTCCAACTTCTCAGGAAGAAAATCATCATCCTGCATGATGTACATTTGGTCCAGCCTCAACCATGTAGAAGCATACTGTGAGGAATGGAAAGTAAACCCTGGAGATGAAGGTTGTAACCAAGACCATAGATCTTGCTTAAGTGCCGTAAGAGCAAAGGCATTCCACGCCCAACTTTCCGGAGTATCCATCACCGAATGCCCTGAAGTGGACTGTGAAGGGTCAACACACATATTGAAATCCCCCATCAAGAAACCCCTTCTGCCAAGTGACATGGAGCTCTGCAAAGTCTTCCAAAGATCCCGGCGAGTTAAAGGGTCATTCGAAGCATAGAGGCCCAGCAACCATAAGATCTCTCCTTCAAATAAAATTTCAATTACCACAAAGCAGCCCTGTACATCATTTTTAATAAGAACAGGCTGATATTTCTCATGGACAATCATAAGCACACCAAAATAATGCACAGCATGTGTCCCTACATAAAACAAGCGAAACCCATGGCAATCCACAACTTTTCCTGCTTCACCGTGACTCTTGTGCTCCACCGCACACAAGACATTCCACTAATTCTCATGCAAGACAGTCCACATGGCATGTTGCTTATGGCGAGAACAAATGCCTCGCACATTCCACGTGGCTATCTTCATATATCTTTTTTTTTTTTTAAAATCAGGAACGAGGCACCGCTTGCCTCAATTTAACCTTGTCTGCTAGAATGTCAAGGACCCCGTCATCCAAAAAATCAGCTAACACTGCAAAAGAATTCTGCCGGCCCACTTTAGATGTAGATGGGATATCCACTGTCTTGGGGATGGAACGGGGATAACGACGATCCCAGGGTGTAATCACATTGCCTCTAGAATCAAATGCCAACTTAGCAGGCGGGCCCTTGGGACCGTCTGTATATGCTTTCCTTGTAGACTGATTACAGGGAGCATAAGGAACCATAGTACGCGCAGCATGCTATGAAGAGAACATTTCTTTCCTGCGCATATACGGCGCATGGAATCCTGTGACACAGTAGGCCCAGAATCCGGCAGGCCAGCATCCAACTTTTTACCTTTTTTGGAACGTGCCTCTATCCAGTCATTACTACGGGAATCCAAACCCAAAACCTGTTGTTTACCTTTATCCAAAACACTGAATGGCTGGGTTTCCTCCTATGACGGAGCATCAAGCACCATGTCATCCATGGGCGGCACAACATGCACATTATCTGAAGACGGTTGCCTCTCTGGGCATTCGGCCATAAAGTGCCCCAATTTACCATACGAAAAGAAGTGTCCTGCAAAGTTGCCCCATTTCAAGCGAAAATGCAAAGGATACATGCCAGAGCAATTAAGGCGCAACCACGTACGCCTCTTCCTGGCAGTGTCCCATAACATACACAAACGGTTTCTATTCATTGCCCTTAGGCTTGGTGGGACCAGCACCATTCCCACAACGGCCATGGCATCCTTTAACAATGGCCAATAGACAACCGGGCAATTTTCCACCTCAACCCACACCGGGCATTCACATTGAAGAAGGCGCTGAAAATCTGCCATAGGGCGCCATGGCACAACATGGACCAAACGGCAATCAAAGAACAATGGTAGTTTGGACAGGAGCTCAGCCCGATGCTTCTCAGATTTCAGCAGCACCTCATAGAAGCCTCGAGGCCCAACAAAAATCTCCTCAACACACTCCCCTTGTAGTAAATGGTGCAGCCACTGGTGAATATGGGAAAGCACTGGTATCCTACCAGTGAAGAAGAGTATAGCTGCACGGTCATAAAACACGGAAAAAGAGCGCAGGACAGTTTTTGAATCCACCGTTGCCTCCAGAACCTCTTCAGTTCCCGCGTCAGAAAAAGCTTCATGATTATGTTGGACATAGTCGCCAAGCAACATGTTGGCAAACTCCAGCAAATGCTCCCAGTCAATCTCCTATGAATCCACAGAATCAGAGGCCACCTGAGCATAAGAACGATCCTGATGACCAATTGTCTCTTCGGGCGTATGCTTGGAGCATTTGCCCGCAGGCTGAAAATCAGGAGCAGGAGGCATCTCCTCTGTGCAAGGAACCATATCCTCCGGTTCCTCTGCATCAGAATCCGGACCAAGGGCGGCCACCATTTGGTCAATAAAAGCCATATCCAGGCCCGCCATGCTTCTCTCTGAGTTGAGGCGAGACTACGACAAAGGTGAAGAGGCAGGTCTGGAACTGGGCGACTCTCTCTCTCTCTCTCTCTCTCTCTCTCTCTCTCTCTCTCTCTCTCTCTCTCTCTCTCTCTCTCTCTCTCTCTCTCTCTCTCTCTCTCTCTCTCTCTCTCTCTCTCTCTCTCTCTCTCTCTCTCTCTCTCTCTCTCTGTGTGCAGGTCCCGCAGTCCTGCAAAATCAAGGAACCACCCGGCTGCAGCAACAGGACTGCAACGGGGCACCGTACAACGTCCAAGGGGAGACGTCAGGCAGGACGCCGCGCAGTGGGGCATAGTCGCACAACAGAGAGCGAGTAGGTCGCGGCCTAATGGCCACAGCAGACGACGTGACACTGCAAAAGAGGCAGGGACGATTCAGACCTGGCAAGCACAGGTAGCGCCGGCGAAACCTGAGCCTCCACAGGTAGGCGGCCGCGTGCAGACGCACGTTCAGAGGCAAGAAACGACGACTCGCAGGCAAGAAACGACAACTGAAGCGCTTTAGGGTTTCCGCTAGCGGCGAAGGGATAGGACGCGAACGGCAGGCGAAGACAAGCGGATCTGCAGGCGTCGACGGTGCAGACAGGACACGAACGACAGGCAAACACCAACGAATCTTCAGGCGTCGACGGTGCGGACACAAACGACAGGCGAAGACAGGCGGATCTTCAGGCTTCGACAGTGCAGGTCTAGGCAATAGCAAGGCGACACGAACCGGCGGCACCATCGCGCTTCTCTCTCTCTCTCTCTCTCTTTTTTTTTTCGTAAAAGTTCTCTCTCTCTCTCTCTCTCTCTCTCTTTGTGCGTGCGTGCGTGCGTGTGTGTGCGTTTGTGTGTGTGTGTGTCATGCAGATGGAAATACTAGCACAAATCCAGGCGTACAAGCAAACAAGGCACAAAGCTATGGTCATTCCAAAACATGGAATCATAACCAATTTGTAGCTCTTGTTCAACACTAATAGCAATGCTCCTGTAATGTGTGACATACTTGGATGTTCATGTTTTCCAATGTTTGGTTTACAACTAGTCTCAAGCTTTTCTATCAGCTTGAGATCCTAAGTCCATCATGATGTGCAATAATAAGGCCAAATGCATCACCTACCTCAGCCTTGATTCACACCCGAAAGAAATCTCGACTTAGCATTATCTGCAAACAAGTCCCCTCTAAGCAACACTTAGGCAAGTGCAAGGAAGCCCGAGAAACCCAACAAGAGGATGACTAGAGATCATAAGAGTCTTTCAAAGCCCTCCAATGAAACAAGATGGACAATAGGCCTCACTCCCCTTTGGAACTAATCCTCACATCAAAAATGACACAGAAGCCTTGTGAGGTATGCTTGGTTCTGAGAGAGCTTTATACAAGGAGGTCTTCATATGCCATTACTCTTCAAACCCCTAGCTCTACAATCTACCATTCAAACCTAGTGAATCAACACCAAACTTTATCCTAAAAATGGCAGGGCTCCGAGATGAACTTTTCAGTATTTGAAGCAAGTACAAGAACAATCAAACATCACCTTGGTTCTGAGTAAGATTTTGCCAAAATTTGTTGTATTGGCAAAAGTAATTTATTGTAACGAGGGTCCCTTATCTATTCAAGAAGTGGGTGTCTTAATTTTTCTATGCAAGCCCAACGAACATTGGAGGTGAGCAAGGGTTGTCAAAGAACTTAAGAGCAATTCATGCCCAAGTTTGCAAGGTTTTTTTATTTTTTTGAGCCAGGTCCCTAATCAGGCTCAAAGGCAGAACCCCGTGCCACTAGCTTATGATTTCGCTACTTCCTTCAAGACAAAGATCCTTGGAAGACTCTACTTACCACCCAAATGACGGAGCGTGGGTAGTCACCTAGCACCCTGGTTCAAGGGTCCAAGTAATGCTGGACTCTCACCGACTAAAACTGCCAATCCTGGCAGGTTCCCTTAGAGGGATGCCATACCCCAAGGTTGGGCGTCGGTTCAAAGTTTGCAAGGATGTCAAAGATGCAGTTTTGCAATGAATGGGAGAATTTGATGCAAAGCTTTGGGAATCGACAAAGGACCACATCAACAAATGCTGAGATGTCTCCTCCAAATCACACCCTACATAGATACAATGGAGGATGATCAGAAGAAAATGTTTGACGGGATTAGCACAACAATCTCATTTTGCACTTCAAAATCCACATTCAAACGACACCTTGGTACTAGTGACAGTTGCTTGACATTCATGAACATAATTGTGGCATATGGTCTCCCTAGAAGGTGATTGATCCCTAACTTGGACAAGCACCCACATTGCTAAAAAGCAAACTAGATTATGCAGCTTTCAGCATATAAGCATCTTGCTCATCTGATAACCAGTGAAATAACTGACTTGATACTGCAGGATCCTCTTAACATGCTACACAGTATTGCCTAACAAGAGTCGTCTTAAATCAGAATTATCCATTTCAAGAAATCCACAATGTAATCATACCAACATTTTCCAGTTTGTATATGTAGTGATGATCTAAACACATTCAAAGAGAACACAACCATTTCTTGAGCTATGCAACATATTTCATCTGCATGCCAATGTATTGCATTCATCTTATCAAATTTTCTGCATATCAAAAGATACTGCCATCCTATCCTGTTCTCTGTCCACCTCCTCATTTAGCTGTGCAAGCCCTTTGAAAAGCTTGCTTTATGTGATGAACATGGGCACTTTGCACATTAGCTTGTTCCTCGAACTATCTGGATGAGTGGTGAATAGACATATATATACCTTTGCTCGCAACTTCAACACAAACAATGTTGTAATTTCTTGATCAGGCATTAGCTGCTTCACTGCTACCAAGAAACCCGCTAGGACTCCATGAAAGCCCGAGATTGGAGTGTACCTGTTCCAATAACCATCAAACACAACATGTGCTCCACTTGGCATTGTTTTGAGTCACCATAAACCCAGCAAAAGGTGAAGAACTTGCCAGAAAGTATAGATATCTTCAGCAGAAGGGTTGAAAGACATGAACTTACAAATAGTTCTCCTTTCTGGTAGCAGAGTAGAGAATGATTGCAATGACAAAGGTGCTAACCGAGGTTAGCAGGTTGATTAAGATAATAAACTTTACAAACTCTCTGGATCCCCAAACTGGCTCAAGCACTTTCCCACTGAACAGGAGGCCAAGAACACTTACAATCAACTGCAATAATGATGAAAATGCCCAATAAGTGAACACCTAAGTTTAAAAAGCTTTAATGCAGTCCAACTGCAAGGGTACTTATTGGTCATTCAAAAAGTGAAGTAATCATTATCCATGTTTGAAACTGTCCACAAGCATCCAATCACTATCAAATGAGTTATTTTTCATGTAGCCAGACACTCAATTGCTTACAAGCATCCAAATGCCCATAACTGCACTCGCAAACTGAACATGCCACCAGTGATGATGGAATTGTGAACCACCTTTATACAGCTGTCATGAATACAATCCACGTCCCAATGATTCAAGGTGAACAGCTGAAAGTATCAACACACCATTGTTCCTTGGCCAAAGCCTTGCAAGCTAAGATAGCAACATGTCTGTATGCACAAGGTATAATTTACTGCATTATGTCTGTCTTTTACAGAGTCACTCGGGTGAACATCTGGTTGCTAAGACTTGAAGTTAAATAGAAATGCTTTGCATTGATCTCCTGATTCACAATGTTTTTCCAGGCACCGAACTCGGTGCAATTATTAATTTAACTCCATATTGACAATCTACAATGTAATTAATTTTCAAGGTGTATATATGCTTTCCGTTTCTTTCGCACAAATCACCAATATACTCGTTATTAGTTAACAGAAGGATCATCACAATGCGGGCGAGTAGAGAAATTACAGTGAATAACGATTGCTCAAGATAGCCCGCAGTCACCAAGTTCCAAGCGAAAGGGATTGTTCTGCATAGATGCGAGCAACAGTGGTTAAATTAAGTGTTCCAGAGGAAGTTTTCAAGAATCGACTGCAAATCCTATCGAGAAGAAAACTGAACACTAGCATACTTTCCAGGAATTAGAGCTAGGAAGTCGATTGTAAATGGAAAGACTTTTGCTGCGACATAGCCGAGCACCAAAACAGTCGCAAGCCCTTTACAAAGCCTTGTAAAACCAGAAAATGCGCCTCCAGCCTGTCAAGGTGAGTGAAAAGGAATGAGAGAACAATTCATTGGTATGAACTTCCACTGTAAAACTTTGATGCAAAGATATGCTGATGATGGATGCCAGCGAAAAGGGAAATCTCCGAGCGATTATGAAGCAATCCTTGCATACACCACGCTTTAGCCATCCATGTATAAGAAATCAAGCCAACCGTTAGAAGAAACAATGCCTGACTTCATCCCATCACTACTCTTTCTAGCCTTATTTTCTTCCCTGAGCAAACTGGAACTCTTAGATCAGACTGCAAGCGTCACAAATCAAGCGCTGAACGTTAGGTGGATGGAAGACGGAACTCACAGCGGAGGCCGACGTAGCAACGTTCATTGTTTGCGCCAAAATCCTCGCAGTAGATCGGTAAATCAAGATGCCATCGTTTGACACTGCGTTGTTATTAGCGGAGGCAAACGTTTTTTAAATGCGTGGAAACTTATAGACTGTAGTGGTTTTCTGTTTGGGGGATCCAAATGTCACATGGTTTTGGCCCTGCCACGTAGGCAAGGACACTCCCATAAAGGCAACACTAGGCGCTCCGCGCCTAGACGGCGGCACGATTTTCACGGCGAGGGCGGGTGTTGGACGCGTGGCACCTGCCCCCGCGTTTCTTACGCGGGGAGGTTGGGGGCTGCCACGTGGCACCCGCCGCCACCTCCCCTTAACTAATAGTAAAGATAGGCCTTGCCTTTGCTCTCAAAACCTTCAACTACGTTCTTTTGCTTACCAAAGGAACCCGGCCATACAGTTTGAACTCGTGTATCATTATAACTCAACCCACAAAGGGCAGTTCTGAAAGGAGCTCCTAGTCTATCCACGAGCAACATGGTCATGTATGAAAACTAAAGCCATTTAAGGCTATTATTTCCATTTATCTTAGTTGAAGGCCGCTTGACACATGAAGGTTGTCCATGCAGCAAGCAACTAGTAGGAAGAGGTCACACGAAGATGGTAGTGAGGAAGACCACTCATGTGATTGCATGTCCAATGGTTGACAACTCTAGAGAAGTCTCATAGTGACAATATTTGAGCTACGTGCCTATGGGATTGAGTTGCATATGTTTATGTTGAATGCACACTATCTATACACATCTAGCATGAAGTTGAAGATGATTTTACATCTCGGTTAAAGTGAAAAGTGTCAAGCACCTTCAATGGGCACTAGAGTGGACAATGTTAATGACATTGGACAAGTTTATGAGGCAATTTAAAGTTTTAATACCCTACAAGGTAGCTCTTGGATATGGGCTGTAACAAGCCCCTGTAGTAGCATGGAAAGTGGCAAGGAAAAAACATTGCGTTACATGCTAAAATCAAGATGAAAGCAAGGTAGAGACAATGAGAGAATAGGGAAAGCTATTGTGTCTGGAGAGAACTGCTTCTTGTAGATTTTCATTGTTGTGGACTATTCTCAACGTGGATTATAGGCCGTTCACTGTTATTCATGAATATCTTTCTCTAATCTACCTTGGATATAGGGATATCAAGAACCATTTTGTTGCATCTTAATTTACCCTTGTAGTAGGTTGAGAGATTGAATCTTTGGGTTGAAAGAAGAGTATTTTGAAGCTCCAAAATAGGGCATTCTAAATCTGTGTGGGCTGCCGCCGGTAGCTCCACGATCCTAGATGTTAGCTCAAGTATCCTCAAGCCTCCTCCATCTCCAAGCTCCATCCACCATAGCCACACGTGCAAGAAAAGAGAAGAGAGAAGAAGAGAGAAGAGGAGATGGTGAAGAGCTTCACCCTCTTGATCCCTCACTCCCACACACTCACTCACTCCCTTACACTCTCACACTCCCTCTCTCAAGAGCACACACACAAGCAAGGTGAAGAGAAGAAAAGAAGAAGAGAGGACTCTTGTTAGCCACACACCAAAGAATGAGCTTCCATTTACTTTTTGAACTTTATATACAAACCCTAAAATCCCATGGACACCCATCCCTTTTTACATGACCGGCCATTGTGGCAAGGTCCCTCTTTCTAATTCCCTCTTCTTGCTTCATGCCCTAAGCCTATATTCGTCTATTCTTTTACAAATGGCACAGGAGGGAGCCTGGCGCTCTTTTACAAGAGTGTTTAGAGTTTTTTTTAGGCGCCTTTCATTTAAAATTGCGCTTTTTGCCTCAGCTTAGCTTTAGGGGCCACCTCTACGCCTTTGTTCTTTTTCCATCATTTTTTCGCTTTTTCCTTCATTTTTTCGCCATCTCGAATTGAGGTTAACATTAACCCCCCTCTAAGACGGGTGCCAGTCCCATGGCACTTCTAGCTGTTTGTTGGGAAAGGGTAGGCAGTTGGCAAGTTGTTGGTCAGATGATGGTAGGGCCACATGTGGACTTAGATGCTTTGGAAGCTTTGGCAATGATGGTTGATGGAGAAGCCAATCAGATGTCAAGTGGATGATGGGGCCTCCAAAGTTGGTGGTTTGCCGCATTTTGTAGTACCTGAAAGGAGAAGGTGTAGTGCTTTACCTAAGGGGAGTGTCAACCTTACTGTGCGGTGCATTGTGCTCATGCTGGTGGAACAGGGAGCTGGGTCTAACCACAGGTAGGCCTAGGTGATGTCCCACACTTGAGGACCCCGTTCATGCAGTAGGGAGGTGCAGTGTGTGTAGCGTAGGGTGACAGGTCTAACCATAGGCAAGTGTTACCCCCCTAGGTATGTCCTGGCCTTGATATGCCCTAAGCGTGAAGTGGGGGGTCAAAAAGGGGCTAGGGGGTTAGGAGTGGAGCCAACCGATCGAAGCCACTGGACACACCTAACTTGAGGACCCCTAGGTGCAGTGATCGTGTCATGTGTAGTCCTGGTTGTGTCTTCATGTGAGTCCTTCTTTTCATGTCTTTTTCTTATTGTGATGTGTTTTCTTGCCTTCCTTTCTTTCCTTTATTTTTCTTTTCTTTTCTTTTTCTTTTTCTCTTTTTTTAATTAAAAAATTTAAGCCAAGATGATAGCCACTTTCTAACTTTCATCGTCAGAGTGACGTGGAGAAGGGGGCCAGATAGATTTGTTCAAAAAATGCCAGCACTACATGTATCCCTTGAGATTCATGAGAACATGGAGTGAAGCAGTGGAGAGGAAGGGATGGTTACATTGGGTGAACTGGTTATCGTTCGTATCTTCAAGAAGAGCTAGGCAAAAAGAAGGTAGAAGACTAGCTCTCATCATCAAGCACGTCATGGCATAGTTATCGATGGTGTTAGGATCAAAAAAGAGGGGTGGAACGCCACGTTCTTGTGGGGTAGGGTCCTGCTTAAGTAAGAGTTTAAGAAGCCTAAGGTAATTACAGGTGGTTATGAAGGCTAAATCGAGGCAAGAGGGAAAGTCGGCGAGGAAGCGGGTCATGGAAACGTCTACCCTTTCAAAGGTGAATGTGAGAGCTTGTTCAAAAGAGGCACAATTAGGATTATAGATAATGGGGAAGTCATAGCGTCCATGGAGGGTAGCATCAAAATCCACTCCTACCCTACGAGGGTACGCCATAAATGTAGGGTTGTTCCTCTCGTAGGGTAAGGTGTTGCAAAAGGCCATCCAGGCGAGCATGTTAATGTCGCACACCCGTCTCCTCCACATGGGCTGGCAGTTATAGCCTTGTACAAAATGTGGCACTTCAAAGACCTTATTCTGCCAAAAGTCTGCCTCTTCGGTCCCCCAGAGAGTGGGATTCTTTTCTCTCTCTTCCAGCCGATGGCCTAGTCGGCTTCCAATCGCAATCACTTCATCCACTACTTTAAGTGGCATGACTCTTCTTAGGCTGTTGGGTAGAAGGAAGAAGCTAAAGGAGAAGTGTTTTTTGTCCCTTTCCTGTCACTCCCAAACTATTAATTCAGCGTGGAAACTTGCTGGGAGGTCATCTGGGCATGGTGGCTGGGGTGCGGATGGTTGCACGACCGGCTTGGCTCTCATTTGTTTCTTGGTTTCTTCCACCAGTTTCTTTCTCCTTTCCTTGAGGGTGGCTTGTCTTTCCGCAAATGTGTTGATTAATGGCTGCTCTTGGGAATGTGGCAAGGGGGATTGTGGGATCACCTCTTCTTTAAATCTGCCCATATCAAATTGGAGTTCAGCTTCATCCCTATGTCGGTCTGCTTGCTGTGTTTCCTCTTCAAAGCCTAGTGCATCGACCTCGTGGGGGGTTATGCCTGCCATTAATAAGTACTTCCGTTGATCATCAAGGCTCAGCTCCATGACATCAGGTTGGGGTGGCATGTGCAGTCGTGCTTGCAAGGCCCTGCCGGCTATGCTTAGTTTCTTCTTTGCCACCTCGAGGGACTCCCCTTCCTCTGAGTGGGTGGTATCCATTAGTGTATTCAAGAAGGCTTTTTGTTGAGTGTTGAAGGCTACTTGGGCAGTCTCTGATCTGCTCTTTGCGAGGATTTTCTCTTTTTCCACGAGAGCCAGGCAACGCACCAAGGTCTTCATCCTCCGTTCATTCTGTCCCGCCCATTCTTCAGCTCTCTTCTTCATTTTCTCCATGGCTTCCCCCTGCCTTTGCACCAGAGCTATGAGTCTTTGCTCCTAGTCTTTCAATTCTTTGCTCATTCTCTCATGCTCTTTTCTTTCTAAGTTCAGCTACTTAGTCATGGTCTCCATCTCCTTGTGACGTTGTTCTTCATCTTGCTTCCTTTCCTCTTCTTTGGCGGCAAACTTCTCCATGTCTCGTTCAATCTTATCAGTCTTTGCGATTATCTCTTCATGTTGCATGATTAAGAGTTTATACTCCCTCTGCATTTTTACCAACTCTTGATTCTCATCTTCCAACTGCTGCCTCCAGCATTCCTCCCTGTCGTCCTTAGCCTTCAGCTCCTATTTGAGATCAAAGATCTCCTTTTGTTGCATGGCTATCTGTCGGGTCTTTTCAAGCTGAAAAGTAGCTACTGACTCTTTTTTCGCAGCTAACTCAGCCACAGCTATCTTCCTCTTCTCTTTAGCTTTCTCTAGTTGAGAGAGCAATTTAGCAACGTATTCATCATAGTTAGCTGGTGGCGTCATCGTTGTGTGGATCGGAGTGGTTGAGACCTTCACTTTCTGGAGTTTTGGATCTTGTCTAGATTCAGTGCCTGTGGCCGGCCTCTTCTGCCTTGTGGCCGTGGTTTCCATGCTCTTCCCTTGGGCTAATTCTTTATCGATGAAATATTGCACCTAGGCCGCAAAGTTTGAGACATTGGCACTAGTGAGGATGCTTGGGGCGAGGGTGGCTGCTTTGGTGGTAGGCACCCAGAGGGTCGGGATAGGATGGATGGGGGCTTTACCCTTGCCTTCAGTGACAGCTGGCGATATGATCTCCGGCACGTATGAGTGCTTGAGCATGGCCCCTCCTCTCTGGGTGGGCTCAGAGCTCCTAGGTCATCTGCCTTGCTTTGTTGCTCTATAGACCAACGTGTGTCTTCGGCCATGTCTTCCTCCTCCTTCCTTCTCAGCTCCTCCTCTTCCTCATCAGCCCTTCTCTCCCTCTCTCCTTCTGCTTTCCTAGATTCTTCCTCCAATTTATCTGCTTCTTCTTTTCCTTTCTTCTTCCTCTCTTTGGCATCCTGTTTTGACACCTTCTTGGCTTCTTCCTTCGACTTTTCTGCTTCCTGTTTCTTCTTCTTCTCCCTTTCTTCTGCCTCTTTAAGCGATTCCCTTTTTGCTCTCTCTAAGTCCTCCTTTTTGCGGCCTTTGTCCTGGTTCTTCTTTTGTGTCGTCCTCTTCTTAGGTTTCTTTGCTTGCTTTTTGCTTGACTGTTCCTTCTGTTCTCCCCCTTCTTCGTCACTTTCGGTCCTGTCACTAGACAACTCTTGGTCCTGGTGAGGGGGCGATCTGTCGGGTGTTTCTCCTTCTTCTTCCTCTGCATCCTGTGCCTATTTTACAGCCTCTTGGATGAGGGGAGTCAAAACATTTCCATAGCCGATGAAAGAGGCTTTGGATGAGGCTTTCTTCCTCTCAGTGCTTTTGGAGGCTAGGGACTCCCCGCCTACTGGCTTGCTCCCCAAGGCTAGTACTTTTGCTGCTTGGTCTATGGTCTTGCGCACATAATCATTCCAGTCAACCTCATCTAAGGTGTGAGCTACGACGTTCTCTAGGACAGGCACGCTGATCCGGTGCATGAGGGAATTGTAGTGTTGGTTGGAAAACATTGAGTGCACCAATTTTGCCTGCATGCAGGCTTTAGCATCAGGGATATCCTGGATGCTGATGCCGTCATTGGTCAACACCTCTTCCCTCTTTATCTTAAGCATGGCATAGACGTCTTTTTTTTGCTTCTTCTCCACCTTAGGCTCTAACCCTAGTGCCTTCTCCACCGAGGCTGGGTTCAAGGGTACCTGTACCTGTTTGGCCTTCTCCCCCCTTCCCACTGTTACAATCCCACATTCCTAATCTGGGTTGTAAGTTCTGAGGAATTCCACACACTTTGTGTGGTCTGGCTCTTGTGCAAACTTCTCGAGGTACTTAGCGAGGTTGCACTGCTCTATGACCCTCAGTTGCTTCCTCCTTGGCCACTACTTTCTCGATATTATGGATGGTTCGAAATTTTAGTTGGTTGTAGGCACGGCTTTCCAAGGAGATGTCGTATTGGGTCCTCTCCTCTTCCGTGAAGGGGAGTCGGTGGGCACAGTCTTGTTGCGACATCTTATTCGTTCCTTCTTTTAAAAATGGCACAGGAGGGAGCCTGGCGCTCTTTTACAAGAGTGTTTAGAGCTTTTTGAGGCACCTTTCATTTAAAATTGCACTTTTTGCCTCAGCTTAGCTTTAGGGGCCACCTCTACGCCTTTGCTCTTTTTCCATCCTTTTTCTGCTTTTTTCTTCATTTTCCTGCCATCTCGAATTGAGGTTAACACCTTGGATATTTGAAATGTACTCTTCGAGCTCTTTCTGTTTATAAGTAGTATAGTATGAGATTCTTCGTATTTCAAAAGATTCCTAAATGATGTCATTGCTTGATATGGCATCCACCTAGGTGGATATGAAGCAAAGCATGAAGTCCATCTACATGCCCACGAGTGCGATGCAACGTTTCTAGACCGCAGTTACCAAGGATGAGCAATTAGTGGTACTTGAATCCAATGATCTATGAGACATGTTTGCCTTGTGAAGACACTAAGAGTAAGTGAGAGTCCATTTTTAAACAACTTTGAAGGTCATAAAGTCTATTTGATGACGGATCGATTCTTAATTGTTCCACATAAGTAATCTTCTACCCTAACCCACAATAGCCTTGTTGGTAGTATGTTGTCCCCCAAGCACCTCAAACAACTCGAGTCTGTGAGGAAAGCAATGTCGTTGGCAAAGAAGGGTATGCAACAAGTAGGGGAGGAAGGCCATGTGGATGTCACATCAAGGGGTCACATCAATTTGGAATCTCTTGAAATATGAAGAATCTCACAATGTGTTATAGATCAATGAAAAGAGTTAGAAGAGTACATTTTACATATCCAAGGTCTGATAAATTTAGAGTTCATTTACAAAAAATTCATTGTGGCCCCATTTTTTAGGAGAGAGTGAGTCAAACCTCCTAAAAGGCATATTTTTAAGGTTCCAACTTTTTCCTAACGATAGTCTGATGTATATGTTGTACAAGGATTGAGCACAAGCTTGTATGCAATGAATTTTACTCTATAGTTGGGATTTCTCTATCCAGTGATTTCTTGTTATTTCATACCTTTTGGTTTTATAAAATTTATTTTATTTCTTTGCTATGATCTCTTCTGAGTTGAGTCTTGGTGACTTTTAGCCATATACAATTAATACTCTGACATCTTTAGTGAACGGAACATGAAAGAACGAAGGAAGAGTTCTATGATATAGAGAATGCCACAAGTTCATTAAATGATCTAAGGCAACTACTTCACACTTTAACCATGTATTTGCAACAATAATAGTCTTGTGTGAAGCATGAGTCATTGTGACAAAATCAATGTAGGCTATTGAGAGTCAAGTTAAATTATTTGATGGATGGAATGTTGAGTCAATATTTCATGTGACTTGTAGTTCATGAGTTGAATCTATGCATAAATGAAATTTATGCAAAAGGGGCTTCATGGGAAGATCGTGCCACTGTGAGTGTAAATATGATTAGTTGGAGAGTATGAAGCAGTGAGCTCTAGAATCTTAAAAGACAGAGTTATTCCTTTAGTTTGGCAAATCTTGCATTGCAATTGAGCCTTGAAGAGCTCTTAGAATATGAAAGCATTAAACAAGGAGTAAAGCTAGATTATCATGATGTCAAAGATATTGTATATGTGCTTGTTAAGAGGCAAAGAAGAAGAGCCAGGATGCATGTTGGGCCTATGTCTTCAAGAAAGGTAGTTGAGCATGCAAATAAGTAGCTAGTTTCTATAGCTACTTTAGTAAAAGATGATTTCATGCATGAATTCATAAAAGGCATGCATGATTTGTAACTAAAGCTTGTAAAGCTGGAAGAAAAAGGATGGTCCAAAACCAAGAGCTTTGATTTGAGAAGACTTTGTGCAAAGATGTATATGGTGTAATAGCACTGAGCATAAGTGCAAAGATTGCGAGATGTATAAAGATGCACTAGACAAGCATTTGATTTTCTTTAAGGATGAGAAGATTCATCTACATGAGATAGGATTATCACTCAATCCAAAATTTAGAAAGGATAGTATATAGAAGTCAATTTATATCATGACTCTAAAAATACATATGCTCCATTTGAAGCTACTACCTTTGGTTTATAGGTTGAAAAAGACCCTAATTGTGTATCTATGCTTAGTAAGAAAATGGAACCATGAATACATGCTATGTATATAGTAGAGAAAGGAAAGATTCCCATAGCAAAATTGAATGAGGTAGGAACGAGTATTTGAAAAGAAACAAGGTGGGATGCTCTAGTGGATTCTTGTTAGGGGTAAAGTCGCTTATGCTTATGCTGCACTGAATTTACTTCATACACCGTGACCACACACTTAGCACTACAAGTAGTAGGCTTCCATCACTATCACTTAGTTCTTTATTCTTTCAGTGACCATTAAATAAGGGAAGGTTGATCACACATTATGACTATTGGAGTTTCCACATCTTGAGTCTCTCTCTCTTACTCTCTTATTCCATCCTCCATAGCTCACATCTCTTTTGTGTCTACTTGCTCATGCTTCCACTCAGCTTCTCCCTTCAAATGATATCAGAGTGGGCATTTGAGAAGCTTCTTCATCCTTTGATTTATCTCGTATTCAAAACTTTAACTCAAGGTTTCATGGCAGCCATTGTTTCTTCTTCTTGAGATATGCATTGAGTCTTTTCTTCTCCCGGCTTGTTCCAACTTGCTCTCGGCTTGTCGAGGAGCTTCCCAAGGCTTGGTTGAGCCTTGTCAAGTGCTTATTGAGCTTAGAAGTATCCATTCTATTTATTTTGAGTAAATATAGAGCATGCTACAAAAGTCATGGATAGCTACGGTAACTTGATAGCACTTTCGTATTTTGGCCATAACTTTTGCATATGACATCGGATTCAAGTGTTCTATAGCTAGAAATAAAGAGCGCGACGAGAGCTACAGATTTAAGTACTTATAGAGTTTATTTTGTGTAGTGTTTAGTTTTTTATTTTACACAAAACAAAATATTTTTGGTTTGGACAATAAGCAATTGATTGATTTATGCTCTATTAATGCTTATGGGGAATGTTTGCAATACCTAGATGGTGCATTGATGCTCCAAAAAGGCTTTTGCCCCAATTAGAGCTTGATTAGCTCAATCATTGAAGTGTTTAGTACTATAATAATATTTTAGACACAACAAGTATACAACAATGAGCTTCATGCTTTGAATGCCTATTATGTCTACAAGGTATTTTAGGTATAGTATAGTCACAACAAGTATATAGCAATGAGGTTCATGCTTTGAATGCCTACTATGCCTACATGGTATTTCAGGTATCCTACATGTCTACAATGATACCTAGCATTGATGTATGAGCCTAGATATAGTTATGATATGCTTTGGTACTTGGATTTGAGCTACGTTTGATGTACTTGGGCTTTGGTGTCAGTTGCTTTGAGCTTCCTTGCTTACTCACTTACGACTATTAAGGCTTCATTGACACCTATGCTTCCAAATGTATTTGTTATACACATGGGCTTCCTCAAACCTTTGATGTATATGTCTTGAGCTTTTCTTGCTCACTTTGCATTTCAAATTTTCTTCTAGTGGGAGATGCTTGTACTTACTTGTCAGAGCTTGGTTCTTTGAGATAGTGGGACTCTTGGATACAATTACTCTCACTTGTGGGATGATTTGATTTTTATGCTTTGTATGCTAACACTAAGCTCTGTCAATAGTTTATTAGTGATGTATATGCTTATGGGATGTATGGTTTACTGATACTTTGAGTTTGTGATAATCTTTGGTACTCGTGGTCTATGCTTAGTCACTACTAGTTGCATTCTTTGTATCTTGATTGCTACTCAAATATTCTTGGCAATGGAAGCTTTCTTTCTTCGCTATCTACCCACTATTGGATTAACATATATTGTTATCTTTATTTGGCATTACTATAATTATAGTTTTCAGCATTGTCTTGGAGAGCAGACATTGTACTTTGGCAATCTATCACTTGCAATTGGTGGACAACTCTATACATTGGTATTCCCTCCTAGTTTACCCTTGTTTTAGTTGAGTTTTGGGGGCTGATTTTCACTTATTTATAATAGCCCAATCTCTTCGATTTTACATTGGTATACTATCATTATGGCTTGTTCTTTGAATGATAGTGCTATTTTCAATATTGAAAGCTTGATGGCACTAATTTCACCTATTAAAGACATAAATATGGCAGATACTGGTTCAAAAGAAGCAAGTGATGTCTATAGCTAGATAGCCTATAGAAAGTGATGTTCTAATGGCCCATAATCATGATGTTGGAGAGAATGTACAGGCCCCCCAACTTGTTTTGAGACAGTCTACTAGAGATAGACATCAACTTGATTGGTTTGAGCCCTCCATGGGGACTATGTTATGGTGATCAATTTTGGTGAGCCTCTTACTTACGAGAAGGTCATGCACAAAGGTGATAGTCACTCTTGGGAGAGGGCCATGCAATCAAAGTATGACTCATGATAAAAAGACCATATGTGGGATTTGGTTTCTTTTTCCAATGGAAAGCATGCATTGACATGCAAATGGGTATACAAGTTGAAGAGTACCCCTGGATGCCCCAAGCCAGCATATAAGGCTAAACTAGTTGCTAAGGATTTAAGTAGGAGTATGGTGTTGACTTTGATGAGATATTTTCTCTTGTAGTCAAGGTAACTACCCTATGCTTGGTGTTGGCCTTGGTTGCTTTTAGATCTCTATCAAATGGATGTTAAGATGGATTTCTTATATGGGGACTTACATGATGAGATTTATATACAGCAGCCTAAGGGCTTTCAGGAAAAGAGTAGGGAACACCTAGTGTGCAAGTTGAGAAAGAGTCTTTATGGTATTAAGTAGGCACTTAGGGAATGGTATCATAATCTTGACACGTTTATATGATCGCAGTCTTACTCCCAGAGTGATATGGATCTGTGTCTCTACATGAACGTGATGGCAACCTTATTATCTCAATACTTTATGTGGATGATATATTGATTGCTGGGAGAGTTCATGAATAGTTGGATGCTTTGAAGATTCAAATCAAGAAGAGCTTTGAGATATGAAGGACATGGGGCACATCTCATATATTCTCGGGAGTGGATCATATGCAATTCCTCTAAGGGGCTTCTTTACCTATCATAATAGACATACATACAGAAAGTGCTTAAGCAATTCCATATGTAGGATGTTAAGCCTATTGGTTCTCCTTTACCTTCCCATGTAGGACGTTAAACAATTCCATATGTAGAATGTTAACCCTATTGGTTGTCCTTTACCTTCCCATGCGAAGGTCAGTCAAGAGGATAGGATTCCTAGTCAAATGAGTAGAAGGCCGAGATGGCGAAGACCCGCTAGGCATCTGTAGTGGGTAGTTTGACATATGCCATGATAGCCACTCGCCCTAACGTAGCATTTGTAGTGGGAGTTATGGCATGCTACATGGCTACACCTTTCCAGGGACATTGGGATGTCATAAAGGGTATCATGATTTGCCTCAAAGGCATTGTAGGTATGTGCATTTGTTATGGTGGCCATGGTACTACAGATGTGGGTTACACTAACTCCAAATATGTAAGATATGCAAATAGTAGGAAATTGACCTTTGGGTATATCTTTACCTTTGGTGGAGGTATTGTTTCTTGGATGTCCAAGGTGCAAAAATGTGCAACCTTATCTACTACTACTGAGATAGAGTATATTGCAACCATTGAGGCTTGCAAGAAGGACATATGGCCTTGGTATTACTATTACTTCTATACTAAAATTAGATTCTATTAGTGCTATTTGGTTGGCTAAGAATTTAGTCTTCCATGCGAAGATAAAGCACATTGAGGTGCACTATCACTTTGTCAAGGAGATGATAGAGGACACGCTTGTCAATATCTTGTTGTGACTAACAAGAATCCTACATATCTACTTAGTAAAAGTCTCTCAATTGAACGTTTTGCCTTCCTTACGAAGATAATGGGCATAGAATGAGATAATGTCTATTCCTTATCTAGTTGTACTTTATGTATATTTGTACTTTGTTACCTTTTTTTATTGTTCTCTCCTCATTAGAGACACATTCCTTTAAGTGGGAGGTTGTTGGGGGTAATGTCACTTATACCTATGCTGCCCTGTATTTACTTCATGCATCGTGACTACACACTTGTACACTATAGGTGGTGGGCACCAATCACTTTATTCTTTATTCTTTCAGTGAATATTGAATAAGGGAAGGCTGGTCACACATTGTGATTGTTGAAGTTCCTCCATCTTGAGTCTCTCTCTCTCTCTTACTCTCTTGCTCCATCCTCCATAGCTCACATCTCTCTCTCTTCCACTTGCTCGTGCTTCTCCCTTCGAATCTTTCTCTATTTATGCATTTCTTGCCAATCTCAAAGCACGGAGGCTATCGTGAAAGAAAAGAGAAAGAGAGATTATGGAAATCTAGGTGCGTCACAGAGGACAATTAAAAGGAGTGGTAGGTTAATTAGCCTTCATCTCCTATTAGGCCTTCACCTGAGCATTCTATGGATGATGTGTTCAAAGAAAAGAAGTAGAAACATGCTAAGCCAAAGGGAAAATAGCTAGGCTATAAGTTGCTATAGAATATGGAAGCTACGATTGACTTGAAAAAGATTTTGGAAGAATGTATCTTGAATAGTAAAGTGGAATTTACCCTGGGAGAGATTCTCGACATTGCCATTAGAGAATTTCATGAAGAGGTCATTGATATCATTAAGAGAAAACAACAGTTTGTTGGGGATCCAACACACGCTATGGTTCAAGGAGAAGAAGAGCTAGGATTGCATGGTATTTAGACAATGCATAATGATGATGAAGGTGTTGAAATGGAGATGGCTGCTGCTAAAAATCTAATTATTGATCATAAAAAGCAGTTGTTAAGGTTGAAAATATAGTGGTTTGTAGCCATGCATCAAAGGGAGTGTGCCAAATGCATTATAGGGATGAAGAGACAATGGAAGTGATGACCAATACTTCTTTGTGCAAGATTCCTCTTTTGCCATATGCATGGAGATGAAGGTGTTAGATGATGGATTGCATATGCAAGGATTAGAAGTCATGATGGCAAATGGGATGTGTAGTTTCTTATTATTTGTGTGACTCATACAAGGAATTGTTATACTTTGAGGGATTATCCTTTGCCACCTAATGTAAAAGAGTGCAAAGATTCTCATGAATCAATGGGTTTTCAGCAGCTACCATTGTAAAGTGAGACTATGATGGTGGATGATGGAAAAAGCTCTCACCTCATATAGTAGGTTTGGGTGCTTTTTCTACAAGCTTTATTGGATTTTTAGCAGGAAGTTTTGTATATTTTCAAAGGGTTGAAACTATGACTAGGGCTTTAAACTAGTATGTTCTCATAGAAAGGCATTGAGGGAGATGGATTATATGGAAGCTAATGAATGCATATTAGGAGTGTATGGGATCTATTATACTGATACAATTGATTAACTTTTGGCTATGCTCAAATCTAAACATAGCATGGTTTAGGTATGTTCCTTGTATATGCACCAAGTCATAGAAGAGTTTGTGAAGTAGGAATGCATATGCTCAAATAACAAGGTTGAAGTAAAGGTTGACACAAATTATAAGACTATGGATAAAAATGTTAAATCAATTGCACTAACATTACCTCTAGACAATGGAGATAATTGAATTGGCTTCTTGTCAACCAAACTTGAGAGACCCAAAGAACATTGGGCATTGCTGCATTGTAAAAATTCCTCCAAGGAGCTAAAAATTAGCTATGGTAACTTTCATTTACATGCAAAGAAGTAATGTTTTGTGGATATGATGTTTAGATATAGTAGAGATTTTGCATTTTGACCACATGAGATTAGCTACGTAGATTCAAGTATTGCTGCATGTATGGTCATTTTTACTCTTCCACATGTACCTTGGAGCTTGTACAAGCCAATTCCACTGCCAAAGGCTCATCTACACAAGTTAATGGATTTATTGAATGAAAATATTAATATGGGAATTTTGGAGCCTTCTTCAGCTCCTTATTCGAATAGGTGGTTTATACACAATGCCCAAGAAAAAATGGAACATTGAGATTCATTCAGGATATATAGCTAATTAATCAAATGACCATCAAGAATGTAAGGGCATGTCCTATTGTGGATGAATTTGTAGAGGATTTATTGAATGAAAATATTAATATGGGAAATTTGGAGCCTTCTTCAGCTCCTTATTTGAATAGGTGGTTTATACACAATGCCCAAGAAAAAATGGAACATTGAGATTCATTCAGGATATATAGCTAATTAATCAAATGACCATCAAGAATGTAAGGGCATGTCCTATTGTGGATGAATTTGTAGAGGCTTTTGTTGGGAGAGCTATATACTCTTCGGGTGATTTATATTCTAGTTACGATTAGTTCCAGTTGTTGGCAATAGAAAGTAGGGATATCACTACTATGAAGACACCATTGGGATAAGTATAAATATATAATTTATCACAAGGATAATAGATTCTATTTCTCACATGATGAGTACAATGAATAATGTATTATTGGATTATATACCACATCTTACTATGTATTTTCTGGATGATGTGTCGATAAAAGAATGTGTAGAAGAGAAAGAATTGGATGAATAGAGATGTAGAAGGTTTGTTGCAAGGCACGTTGCCACCTCTAAAAAGACATTGACTAGTAAGTAGATCTACAAGATTCTCGTTAGTCGAGATCTTGACAAAAGCTCAATAGATTTGTCCTCTAGCACCTCCTCCATGAAGTGATAGAACACGTCAATGTGCTTTGTCTTCACACGGAAGACCATATTCTTGGCCAACTAAATGGCACTCACAGAATCTGAATGCAATGTAGGGACCACATCAGTAATACCAAAGACCAAATGGCCTAATTAGAGAGCCTCCTTGCAAGCCTTAGTGGCTACAACATACTCTCCTCTGTAGTAGATAGGGTCATGTATTTATATACCTTGAACATCCAAAAAAAATCACCACCAACAAAGGTGAAGACATAGCCAAAGGTGAACTTCCTATTGTCTACGTGTCATGCATAATCATAGTTAGTGTATCCCACAACTCTTGTATCTTGGCCACCATAATATATGCATATATTTGCAGTCCCTTTAAAATACCTCATGATACTCTTTACGGCATCCCAATGTTGCCTACCAAGTGTAGCCATATAGTGTGCCACAACTCCCACTGCAAATGCTATGTTAGTATGAGTGGCTATCGTGGCACACATAAAATTACCCACTATAGATGCGTAAGGGATCTTGGTCATCTTGGCCTTTTGCTCATCAGATTGTGGACAATCAACTTGACTAACCTTCACATGAGAAGGTACAGGACAACCAATAGGCTTAATATCCTGCATTTGAAACTACTCGAGGACCTTCTAGATGTACTCCTTCTACAACAAGTAAAGGAGCCCCTTAGAGCAATCATGTGTGATGCACATCCCAAGAATATGTGAGGCATGTTCCATGTCCTTCATCTCAAAGCTCTTCTTGAGTTGACCTTTCAATACATCCAACTCATCATGAGTACTCCCAACAATCAATATATCATCCACACAGAGTAGCAAAATCATAAGGCAGCCATCATGAGCCTTCTTCATGTATAAACATAGATCCATATCATTGTGGGTATATCCCTGTGTGAGTACATGAAGGCATTGAACTTGTGGTACCATTCCCTAGGTGCCTTGTTAAGACCATAAAGGCTCTTTCTCAACTTGTACACTAGGTGTTTCCTACTTTTTTCCTCAAAGCCCTTAGGCTATTGCATATAAATCTCATCATATAAGTCTCCATGTAAGAAAGCTGTCTTGACATCCATATAAGAGAGGTCTAGATCTAGCTGCACAACCAATGCCAATATCAAGTGGATGGTAGTCATATTGACTATAGGAGAGAAGACTTCATTAAAGTTAACACCATGCTCCTACTTAAAATCCTTATTAATCAATTTGATCTTATAGGCTGGCTTGGGGTGTCCAGGGGTACTTTTCAACTTGTACACTTGCTTGGTGAAGTAAGTTTTTTTACTAGGCAAAGGAACCAAATCCCATGTATGATTTTTTTGTAGTGAGTCATACTATGATTGCATGGCTCTCTCCCAGAGTTACTATCACCGTTCCATATAGTCTCACCATAGGTAAGAGACTCACCAACATTTGTCACCATAACATAATCTATAGAGGGCACAAATTGATCAGTAGGCTGATGTCTATCTCTAGTAGACTGCCTCAAAATAGGTTGTGGGGCTTATACCTCCTATCTAACACCATGGTCCTGGTCCACAGGAGTATCAATTGTGCTATTGCAGGCTATCCAGTTGGTTGTACAATAACATGAGGCTCCTCTTGAAATATCACCTTGTATATCGCAATGACCTACTTAGATTGCTTATGCATTTTCTTCTAATGGAAAATAACATCATGGTTGTGAATGACCTTTTGTGCTTGTGGATCCCATAGGTGATAGCCCATCTCACGTGTATCCCCATTACTAAGAAAGATATATTTCATGGACTTAGGATCCATCTTATTGCACTTGTCCTTGGGAACATGGTAGAAAGCCTTACAACCAAAGATATGCAAATGAGCATATAATGGAGGTTTCTAGACCATACCTCCTTTTCAACCTAATAGTCAAAAGCAGTGCATGGGTATCGATTAATCAAATGTATAGTAGTAGTAACTGCATCAACCTAAAAGTATTACAGTAAGTCTACCCAACTAAGCATACTACGAACTCGCTCCTAAATCGTCTTATTTATGCGCTCAGCCATACCATTTTGGGATGGGGTATACGGGATAGTCAACAAATGCTTAATATCCCTCTCATCACAAAAGTGCTCAAAGGAATTAGATACATACTCGCCCTATTATCAAGTCATAGACATTTCAATCTATATCTAGATTGGTTCTCCACAAAAGCAAGCCAATGTTGAAAGGTAGCCAAGACTTTTGATTTATGCTTTATGGGGTATGCCTAGACCTTATGCGAGTAATCATCAATAAAAGTAACGAAATACTTCGTACCACCTAATGACTTGCAGGGCATAGGTCCATAAACATCAAAATGAATGAGAGCCAAAGACTCACCCATACATGTAATATGATACTTCTTATGTGAGTTATGAGTTTGCCTATCGTAAAGACAATGATCACAAGAATCAAAACACTTATAGTCAAGGGGCAGAAGATACTGCAAATGGTTAAGCATTTTCATTTCCTTTAATGATATGTGCCCAAGGTGATGATGCCATAATGATACATGTGGTGTAACAATCATTGCCAAAACATAGTCGATAGACCGAGATACAAGTAAGGGATAAAGAGTGCCATACTTGGCACCTTGTGCCAAGACAAGGTTCCCACAAGTAAGCTTCCATGAGGAATCACCAAAAGATACAATATAACCTACATTATCCAACTATTCAGTTGAAAGTTTTTGGTCAAAGATAGAACATGGTGTACATGACAAAAAGTAAACATATTGCGTGAGGAAAATGGTAGCTAGATATCTCCAATATCAATGATATCCAATGTCAAGTTATTACCTAATCTAGTAGATCCTATCATGTTGCAATAGGAGTGGAAGCACTCTCAATGAGGGGTTACATAAACTAAAACCCTTGAATCAAGCAGCTAACACTATGCATAGGTAGAGGAGGCATTAGTCAAATGTGAAGCATCAAGACAATAAGCTACAAGTATATAGTCATCATTAGAATTAGTCTGCATGACATTAATCTCTTTGATCTTGGTAATGGACTTGCTAGGTATAACTTTGTGACCATCATTCTTTCCTACACTTTATCCTTTCCCTTTTCTTTGTGCTTATCATCACACATTTTATGGCACTATGGCCAAATATAACCCTGCTTTCCACAATAGTGACAAGTCGATGCAGACTTACGACCACGGGACTTAATGCAATACTATCTATGTGATTGAGAATGATACTTTTGAGAGTCTCTCCCATGGTGGTTATTACTACTTCTACCATTATTACCTCTAATTGTTAAAGCATGAGAGGTGTAGGAAGTATCTACATTCTTTTTGTTAATCTCTTCATTCAACAGAGCACTCTCTACATCTTGCAATTTTATCCCATAAGTAGGCATATTTGCACACATAGCAGTACATAATGTGTCCCGTGACTTAGGAAATGTAACCAACAAAACTAAGGGAGGAAGATTATCCTTAAATTTAATTCCCTATGAAGAAAAGTGGTTGAAAATAGAATGAAACTCATTCAACTGGGCACACATGAAAGTCCCCTCCTTCATATGAAGATCCACAACTTGCTTTAGCCAATACATTTGAGAGGTAAGGCTTTGCTTGTCATAGATATTGTGAATATTTTTCCATAACTCCCATATAGTCTACTAGTTAGAGATAACATTATAGTTGACATGCTTAGAGAGTGACAAAATGACTATAGATTTATATAACCCATCCAATTAAACCCAATCCTTTGCATGAAAGCATTGGGCCTTACATTCTTATGTCTCAATGGCTTAATTTGCAATTTCTATAGTAGAATTTGCTAGATTTTTGCCTTCCAATAGCTATAATTTGTGCCATCCAACTTCTCGATGTAAAAGATAGCATTGACATTCAATCCACTAGCCATAATGTAAGAGATGAAAACACAATCCAAGATATACAAGCTATTGTAAATGACAATAAAATAGCCCCAAAGTCACAACCAAACCCAGGGTTGAGCAAGAAAAACTACCAAAAGGATGAGTTGTTCAATAATCAAATAATTGTCAAATCCAAGTGTCTACCCTTAGATAGAATGTATAAAATTGAAATGATAGGCTATTGTAATAAACTGCAGCAATATGCTAACAACGAGGTGTGAGCAACCAAGAAAGAAAGACTAAGAACAACCAACACTAAAAGGTTGTCACAATTGCAATATGTTAGTAACCATACATGCAATAGGCATAGATATCATGCATATAGGAGATCTTAGGGTAAAGAGAGTGAAAATAGATGAGAAATTTGATGGGGATGCACAACGGAAGGTGGTTGAGACACAGATATGGAGGCTCAAGCTTTCTCCATACTCTACTTCTTCATTCTTACTCTACTTCTTCATTCTTCTCATTCTATCTTTTCTACCGTCTACTTTTCCAAGTCTCTCACAAATGAGATAGACACTTTGATCTTTAGGACCCTTTACATAGCCTCTCACACACTTACTTAATACAACCATAGGATAAGGCTTATGCTATGCCTTATTTCTCAATACTCCCCCTCAAGCTCAGAATGAGCTTGCAAAGGTAATACTCCAATTGCACTCCTGAAATAGTCAAACTTATCTTTACCCAATGCTTTGGTAAAGATATCAACAACTTGCTCATTTGTTTTGACATGGACCAAGTCAACCTCTCTATCAATGACCTTCTCTCTAATGAAGTGATAGTGCACTTCTATGTGTTTTGTCCTAGCATGGTAGACTGGGTTCTTTGCTAACATGATGCTGCTAATGTTGCCACAATATATGATGACTCCACCATTAATTTCAATCGCCATGTCACATAAAACTAATCTCGGCCATGCCTCCTCACATGTTGCTAATGCAATACCTCGGTACTTAGCTTCTATACTTGATAAAACAACTATAGGTTGCTTTTTGCTACTCTAACTTACCATGGCTGATCCAAATGAAAATGCATAACCACTAGTGGATCTCCTATCCATAAGATTACCTGCCCAGTCTGCATCAGTATACCCAAACAAGGTGGGCTTTATTCCCTTCTCATAGAATAAGACAAATCCAACTGTCTTCTTCACATACCTTAAAACTCTCCTCACTGCATCCAAATGTGATTTACATGGTCTTTGCATAAATTGGCTAATCAAACCAATCGCATAACTCAAATCTGGCCTTGTAATGGTTAAGCAGATAAGACTACCAACCATCTTTCTAAACATAGTCACATCTTCCACATATTGCCCATCATTAATCATTTTGATGTTTTGATCCAAGGGAGTATCCACTGGCTTACATCCTGTCATGCCATACTTCTCCAACATCTCCAAAGAATATTGTCTTTGTACCAACCAAATACCATGAGGTGTATCAATGACCTCAATGCCCAAAAAGTATCTCAACAAACCAAGTTCCTTTATGTCAAATTCTTTATGAAGACCATGCTTAACTTTAGCAATTTCCCTCTCAAGTGTACATATAATAATGAGGTCATCAACATAGATGACGACCACAACCATGCCATCTTCTGTATATCTCACATAGAGTGAGTAATTAGCCATACTCTGCTAAAATCCCATGCTGCACAAGAATCTGCTAATCCTCTCACACCAAGCTCTTGGTGCTTGCTTCAGTCCATACAATGCCATCTTCTGTATATCTCACATAGAGTGAGTAATCAGCCATACTCTGCTGAAATCCCATGCTACACAAGAATCTGCTAATCCTCTCACACCAAGCTCTTGGTGCTTGCTTCAGTCCATACAATGCCTTGTTCAACTTGCATACATAATGCGGGTATTTAGGATTCACATACCCTTCAAGCTGATCTATGTATACTTCCTCTTCTAAATTCCCATTCAAGATTGCATTTTTCACATCCATTTGATACAATTTCTAGCCATATATCGAAGCCAATTAGATCTCACTATAGTCATCTTTGCCACTGGACTAAATGTCTCCTCATAATCCAATCCATATGTTTGTGCATAACCCTTTGCAACCAGCCTTGCTTTATACCTTTCTAGAGAACCATCCGATTTGCACTTGACTTTGTACACCCATTTGCAACCCATTGATTTCTTTCCATGAGGTAACTCCACTAAATCCCAAGTCTTGTTTTTCTTCAATGCATCCATCTCCTCATCCATAGCTCGTCTTCATTCTTTGCTTTCCACTGCTTCCTCAAAGCAAGTAGGTTCCACATGCTATACATAAGAAACCATATAAGCATAATGCATCTTCATAAGCCCATTGTATGTCAATCTATTAGCATGATATCTAACCCTTTCTGATCTCCTCGACTAAGATGCACTACTTGGAGTCTCAATTGCTCTTGCATGTGGTGGCACATATTTTCTTGCACTTCTAGTACCCAGTATTTTTACATGAGGAATTCCATACTCATCATTGATGGATTCATTCTCTGAACTTTTAGCCATAGGCCTCTTGACTTTTGCAACTTCCGCACTCTTTTGTGAACTCCTCAACCTGCCACTCCATGGACTATAGCTACCATTGCTTTCTGTATTCTCCTGAGGTCCAGACATATCATCTAAGTGTTGATTTCTATGCTTACCATTTGCTGAAATTTTCTTCCCATGAGCATCATCATCACTTCTCTCATAGGAATCCAAGTCCACTAAATCTTGGGCTTGTACCATGATTCATACTCATTGAATCTAACATCCCTGCTAATGTAAAATTCCTTAGTCATTGGATCATAGCATTTGTAACCCTTCTTCTCATCATGGTATCTAAGAAAGATGCACTTTATAGCCTTCGGTTCCATCTTCTTCCTCAAATCATCAGGAACATGAATATAACAGACACATCCAAAAACCCTGAAGTAAGCAACCGTGGGTGTCCTGCCATACATCTTTTCATATGGTGATACATGATGAGTCAATGCTGTAGGTATCCTATTCATGATATGCACTGCAATATGCACTACCTCTGCCCAATATGTCAATGGTATATTCATTTGGTTCAACATTGCCCTGGCAATCTTTGCAATGATACGATTCTTCCTTTTTGCCACACCATTCTACTGAGGTTTGTACCTACATGTCACCCGTCTTTTGATTCCATGATCTCTCAAAAAATCTAAAAATTCATATGACATGTACTCTCCTCCATTATCAAACCTTGAGCATTTTATGTTACAACCAAATTGTTTTTCAACCATAGCTTTAAACTCCAAAAATCTTTCAAAGGCTTCACTTTTATATTGCATGAAATACACCCAAATCATCAATAAAGGTGATATAGAACTTGCATCTCCTACTCAATGAGACATTCTCACATGGACCCCAAATATCAGAATACACCATTTCCAAAGGACAACTGTTAATTCTCCCCCTCTTTGGAAATGGTAATCTAGCTTGCTTGCCAAACTGACAAGCCTCACATACATTATCATAATTAACATAACCGAAATGGGGCAAACCACGAACCACCTATTTAGTTTGCATTTGTTTCGGTCTTTGTAGGTTTACATGTCCAATTCTCCTATGCCATAATTCAACATCCTTATCTTGACCACACCTACTTTTAACATACATAGAATTCTGAATGACGGAGTACCTACATCCAAGGCAAATAACCTACATTTCTTCTTCCCGTTTGCAATCAATCGGCTAGGCCTTTCATTTTCAAATTTCTCAATGAAACATCCATATCTATTGAATCTCACGTGCATTCCTTAGTTTTGCATTTGACTGATTGATGCTAAGTTCTTAGTGATTGTAGCTACATAAAGTACATCCCCAAGCTTATTTTCAACTCCATCTCTAGTGACAAGTGGCACACTACCGATATGAGTAATTTTATGCAAAGTGTCATCCCCCAATAGCCACATATTCTTCATTTTTCATTTGCTGCTTTGTGACAAACCACTCAACATGATGAGTCATGTGATTTGTAGCCCTAAATGGCCTCTAGCATAGCCATCTCTAGATCCATAAACTGCACTTCCATAACCACATGCATAATGGTTATATTGAGTTCTTCCTCGACCCCTAGACATAGCATTTTTATTGTGATAACATTCTCTTTCAAAATGTCCATATTTGCCCACAATAATTACATGCACCATCTCTGTGTGGAGGAGTACACCGTCCTCTACCTCTAGAGTGAGCTCTTCCCCTGCCTCTAGGCATGAAATCACCATGACCAAAGATACCTCAACCACGTGCAAAGCTATCACCACCATGGCCATAAGATGAGCCTCTAGCTCTAGATGGATTACCATGCTCTCTCTGATGATAAAAGACACTATCTCCACTTGCATTCTTGCTACTACTACTAGATGCAGTCAAACCCAACTTTATTTCTTCAGTGAGCAGCAAGGCAATCAATTCTTCAAAGTTTGGCATAGAGCCTCCTCTAACTAAAATGGAGGTATCCAAAGATTTATATATTGGGCCAAGCCCATTGAGTGTGACTGAAACCAAGTCATCCACTGGTGCATTTATATATGCAAGATCTTCTGCACTTGTTTGATTTCTGCGACATAGTCACACTAATAGTGCGGTTTCCTCTCCATGCTCCATGCAATATTTGCTTAAGTTGTATCTTCCTTGCCTCCATACATGTCCCATACATTTTCTCAATGATCTCCCATGACTCTTTACAAGTATTTGCCTTCTTGATATGAGGAATCAAAGTCTCTGATATGCATATAGAGATTCAATGCAAAAACTTCATGTTCTTTCCAGTCCAATCCTTGTATGCCTTCTTTTTCTCTTCCGTGGGCTCCTCAAGAAGCTTTGGACATGCATCATCACCCGTAATGAGGTCCCAAAAACCTCTCCCCATCCGAAAGTTCTCCATCCTGTATGACCAGACACTATAGTTGTCCTTGGTCAATTTATCTCCAACAATTTGGGTAATTTGAGTTGTGTCTGACATTTTGATGGCTACAATTATAGAAAAACCAGCAATATGTGTTGTCCCAATCAAGCATTCAGCAACATGAATCAATCCATTGCCTCAAATGGTCAACCCAAGACAAAAAATACACCATAAATAGTCCAAAAAATTCACATAAGTTCCTTTTCAAGAAAATGGCCACTATACATAAGCTCAAATGTTGTCATATACATTCATACATGATGCCCATAGATCATACAATGATTGTCTAGCAAGAAACATCCAAAACGGAGCTCAAACGGTGCTCATATGACCCAAAAAGCATCAAAATACTGGCTTAAAATCAACCAATTTCCTTGATGTTTTTCTATAGTTATTTGTGACATGAATGAAGTCCCAATCAAGATAAAACTAGATAATTTTTTTGGAATTTTTATGCAAAATTTTGGCCTCCAAAAAGTTACCTAAAAATGGCATAAAACCGGCCTTCTAGGCCTCCAAAACAGTTAGTTCAACTATGTAGTAATGTGAAATCTCTAACTATGAACAAGTTCATAGAATAACTAGTTCATGGACTCTCCAATGAGAAGGCAGATCCTCAAGATAAATAGTTTCTCAATGTCCAATATGAACACAGCTTAGTAGGGGAGATTTTAAGCCTTAATGATAAGGCTATTAGCCTTATGAGGAAGAAAAAAAATGTTTTCTGTAGGTAGCCAAAAATGGAAACGTTTTTCCAAATCACTCTGTGGCATGTCCTCCAAAGTAGTCGCCTTGATCAAACACATCCTCTCGTCCTCAAAAACTAGGTCATGGAGCTTCAAGCTCTCTCAAATGAGTAAATGGTTTCCTCTTTCTCTTCTATGTCACAGACATAAACCCCTTGCTTCCTGATAAGCAGGCCCTATGCTTCTGACAAGCTGCCCCTGTGCTTGTGGCCTCAAGCAACCCCCTACTTAAGCTGGGGCTGTGCAAGCAACCCCTAACTTCTAGACATTCATTCATGAACCCATTTGAATCCAAACACACCCAATGTCTTGTTGTCATACATCATTTCCACCCTCTTTTGGCTTACCAAATGCATCCAATGTGGGCTTCACTTGCCCCCAAATCCGATCTTTGGTAACTCATCCAATCCATAGACATGTTGTGGGTGATTTTGATAGGGATTTGTACCTGATTTTAATGGTGGACAGCAAGCCTTCAAGCCAATGTAGACCTCGATTCGGCGAGCTCCTCGCTCCAATCTTTTGCTCTCGTGCTTATGCTCTGATACCAACTGAAAATAGATGAGAGATTCGATGGGGATGCACAATGGAAGGTGGTTCAGACACGGATATGGAGGCTCAAGTTTTCTTCATACTGTACTTCTTCATTCTTTTCATTCTATCTTTTCTACCATCTACTTTTCCAAGTCTCTCACAAAAGAGATAGATACTTTGATCTTTAGGACCCTTTACATAGCCTCTCACACACTTACTTAATACAACCATAGGATAAGGCTTAGGCTATGCCTTATTTCTCAACAGAGAGGAGAGCTACAAAATGCATAACCCACTGAGCAAAGCTCAATACATAACCAAGAAGCATATAAATATCACTAATAACATACTGACAGATATAAGTGTGAGGTGTAAGTGATGAAATCAACCCACTATAGGGTAACTACATCCAATACATATGAAGAGAGCATGTACATAAAGTAAGTGTCCCATAGTCTTAGTGAAAGTAAGCTCAAGCTCAACTCTATAAATCCAAATCTCTATGTAACATCCAAAGTAGCACAAGTAGCTCCCATGGGAGTAAAATTGAATGCCAAATGAGCAATTCAAGCTCAAAACATCAAGTAAATGATATTTGAGTATCCAAGATACATGAAGCATAAGCCAAGTGCATAAAACCCAACAAATTCTTTAAGCTTGTAATACGTAAGCCACTAAAGTAACCAAGGCATGTAACCACAACCAAGATCACATATGGAGCCCAAATCTTAGCTAAGCATGCCATAGCATTTTGGGAAGTATACATAACAATCAAAGTAGTGGTATATCCATTGGGCATCCCATAAGCATTAGGTATAAGCTTTTCACTAAATGTTTAATTTCTTATTATTATAATACTAAATAAATACTAAAATTTAAATGATTTCAATCTCAAATTAGTCCCAAAAGCATAATCATACCATCGGGTACCAAAATAGCATTCTCAAAGCATCAAACATACATTATGAAATTTGATGTTTATTATCTAAATCAAAACTATTCTATCTTGTGTAAATCAAATAACAAAAATTTCATTAAATTTGATAATGTATGCAAAAGTTATGGCCAAAATACGACAATGCTATCAAGTTGCCATAACTATCTATGCCTTCTATAGCATGGTCTCTATCCGCTCAAAATGGATAAAGTGTCTACTCCTCGGCTCAATAAGCACTGAAAAAGACTCAACTAAGCCCTAGGAAACTCTTTGATAAGTTGGGAGCAAGTTGAAATAAGCTGGGAGAAGGAAAGACTCAATGCATATCTTGAAAGGAAGAAACAATGGCTACCATGAAAGCTTGAGCTGAAGCTTTGAATCCAAGTTGAAGTAAAGGTTGAAGAAGCTCCTTGAATGGTTGGCTTTGATACAATTTAAAGATAGAGCCCGAGTGAAAGTACGTAAGCAGAAGCAAGAGCTATGGTGGATGGAGCAAGAGAGCAAGAGAGCAAGAGAGGGAGATCTATATGTAAGAATTGCAATAGTCATAATGTGTGACTAGTCTTTTCTTATTCAATAGTCACTAAAAGAATAAAGAATGAAGCGATAGTGATGGGCACTTGCCACTTGTATTATATAGGTGTGCAGGTACTATCAATGTAATGAGTACATGGGTGGCTAGGCATATCTGCCCCTTACCCCCAAGACTTTCAGGACATAATTCAATCTTTGAGGTGAATGAGGTTTTGATTGTGGATCAAATGTGTAGTCCACGTGGTAGAAGGCCATCTTTAGCAAAAGTGAGTGCTATTGACATTATGGAAGATATTAGTTTTAGAGTTGAGAAATTTTTTGGGAGATCGTGTATGTTACGTTACTTGGATTTCTCATTTTGTGGATATTGCAAATACTGCATGTACTCTTCATTAGTTATTGAGGAAAGGGTAGAAATTTCAATGGAATAGAATGCATCTAAAGGCTATGAAGAAGCTAAAGAAATTGTTAAGGACTCTATCTACCTTAAGCAAACCTGATTATGCAGTGGAAGGCCCATTATTGTCACTGTTGATATGAGCTCTATAAGTATTGGTTGGGCTATTGGGCGTAGAATGACAATGAGGAAAATACATATGCAATTAGATTTGGGGCTAAAGTATTGAATGAGAGATAAAGAAGGTATCATAGATTAAGATAGTATTATGGGGAGTGATTATCTCTTTGAAATGCAACAAAGAGTATTCTATTGGAGTATTCATGATTGTAGAAATAGATTATTACCTCTTCTTGGGATGACCATGAGTTGTTCCACTCCTGACATTGCTATGTTATGGTGGATTGCCTATATTACATCCATAAGTCTTGAATTTTGAAATATAGCAAGAAAGGATAACCCAATGGTTGATATATTGTCAAAAGCAAGGTATGAAGGTAAATAAGATATGATGCTAGATGATGAAGATGCTACAATTGCAAAAGCAACATTTAATCAATGTTTTGTCTTTTCAGTAAAAACCTTTTCATGAGGATTATATGACGGTGAATGGTTGCAGATTGGGCAATGTTTTGTCTCTTCAGTAGAAACTTTTTTAGAAGAATTATATGAAGGTGAGTGACTATAGATTAGGCAATATTTGAATATCTTGACAAGAAGGGAAGGATGCTAGTGGGCGTTTAGTTAGAGATGCAAGATATGTGCCCTATACTATGCAATATTTGAGTACCTTGACATAAGAAGGAAAGGATGTCAGTGAGACGTTTAGTCCTAAGTGCAAGTTATGTGTACTATACTGTGCAAAATGGATTAGTTACTAAAGGAAGTGAACTTGGTGTGGAATCATGTGAGTGGAACCAAGAGCTATGATGGAAGGAGAGAGAGAGAGAGAGAGAGAGAGAGAGAGAGAGAGAGAGAGAGAGAGAGAGAGAGAGAGAGAGAGAGAGAGAGAGAGAGAGAGAGAGAGAGAGAGAGAGAGAGAGAGAGAGAGAGAGAGAGAGAGAGAGAGAGAGAGAGAGAGAGGATGTGGGAACTTCAACTGTCAATATATGTGACCAACTCCCTTTATTCAAATGTCACTAAAAGAACAAAGAATGAAATAGTAATGATGGGTGTCTGCTAGCTATAGTGTACGAGTGTGCGAATACTATTAGTGTAGTAATACATGAGCAACTAGGCAGCACACATGCCTTTATCCCCCAATAACCTTCCACTTAAAGGCAAATGTGCCCCTAGTGAGGAGAGAATAAGAAAAAAAGTGACAAAGTAAAAATGTACATAAGTACAACAAGATGAGGAAACATGTCATCTTATTCAATGCCCATCATTTTGCTAAGGAAGGCAAAGTGCTCTTCTAAGAGACTTTTTCATATTTGCATGGAAGACTAGATTCTTGGCTAACTAGATAGCTCTTATAGAATCCAAACACAGTGTAGGAACCATATCGGTAATACCAAGGTATGCTACCAAATGGCCTAACCAGAGAGTCTCCTTACAAGCATTAGTGGCTGCAACATACTTGGGCTTAGTAGTAGAGAGAGCTGTGCATTTTTGCACCTTGGACATCCAAGAAACAATATCTCCAACAAAGATGAAGACATAGTTAGAGATGGACTTCCTACTGTTTGCATGTCTTACATAATCAGAGTCAATGTACCCCATGACTCCTGTATCCTAGCCACCATAATGTATGCACATAGTTGTTCTTCCCTTTAGGTACCTCATAATACCCTTGATGGTATCCCAATTTCATCTACTAGGTGTAGCTATATAGTGTGCCACAACTCCTACTACAAATGCTATATCAGGATGAGTAGCTATCATGGCATATATCAAACTGCCCACAATAGATGCATAAGGGATCTTGGTCATCTCAACCTTCTACTCATTAGACTACGGACAATTAGCCTGACTAACCTTCACATGAGAAGGTAGAGGATAACCAATAGGCTTACTATCCTGCATATGAAATGGCTCAAGGACTTTCTAGATATACTCCTTTTGTGAGAGAGATAAAGGAGCCCCTTACAGTGATCGAGTGTGATGTGTATCCTAAGAATATGTGAGGCATGTTCCATATCCTTCATCTCAAAGCTCTTGAGCTGAGTATTCAAGGCATCCAACTTATCATGAGTTCTCCCAACAACAAGCATATTGTCCACATAGAGTACCAAAGTCATAAGGTTGCCATCACGAGCCTTCTTTGTGTATAAACATGGATCCATAGCACTACAACTATATCCCTATGAATGCATACAAGCATCAAAATTGTGTTACCATTGCCTAAGTGCCTACTTAAAGGCCATAAAGGTTCTTTCTCAACTTGCACACTAGGTGTTCCTTGTCTTTTTTTTCAAAGCCCATAGACTCCTGTATATAGAATTAATTATGTAAGTCCCCATGTAAAAAAGCCATCTTTACATCCATTTGATAAAGGTCTAGAACTAGCTGAGCAACCAATGCTAGTACTAAGTAGAGGTCGAGAATTCTCATGGAAATCTTGATGTATCACATTCAAAACACATAGCCAATATTGACCACCTCTCTCAGGGGAAAACTGGAAGGCCACAAAGAATAAGTTGATCATGGTTATGGTCCCGGCTTCCAAGCCATGATACAACATTTTGGCTCTTCCTTTTAGAGTCATGTTGAAAAACATTTCTTGAACTCACTGATGTAGAGCTTTGCATCTTCCTCTGCTAATCCATTAAAAATGGATAGAGGAAAATCGAGGATTGGCAAATCCGGCATTCCTGCAAGTACTGCAATGGGTTGTGCCATAATGATAACCGAATTCCCTATAGGTGTCTATATTAGTGGTGGGACTACACCCCCCTCAAAGCAGACTAACTTATTGAGGTAAAAGGCATGCTAGAGCTTCGCCTTTCTCTAACGACTGAAAGTAGGGTCAACAAGACCTCTCTTTCTCAAGGATATCAGACTACTGCACTTAGGAGAATATCTCCTAAGGATCTCCACTCTTCATCTAGCCCTTTCTTTTCTTTCTTGACATTGGATCTCGGGTTGATAGTGTCTATTAGAAAATAATGAATCTATTTCAATGCTCTTTGGCCTACATTAAACAATTGGTTCCTATTAACTAAGATTCAAAAATTGCCTCTTATTAGCAGCTCCCAGTAAATGCATCACCCATCAGAACCAAAAATGGTCCTTACACTAGCTCTAAGACTCTAATCGAGCTCCTATGCTCACCAAACCACCCTCATGGCCTCATGGCCAGGAGTGTATGGAGGCTATATGCTTATCTAGCTAAATCATGTGTTTGTATCAATTTGTAGTCCAACGATTTTTTCCCTTTCCAACTCCAATAGAGGGAATATACCACACATATAGGTGACTAACACCTCATTGCATACATACAGAGCACCCCTCAACCAACCATTGTGGCTCCTATGGCACTCCCACCCCCTGAGGATTGGCCCCAAGATACACCATCCCAATCATAAAATATAATCTTAACATTGTCCCCTCTTTTTCCAAACTGCGCGTTCCAGGATATTTTTGTTTCCTCACTTAATCAATCCCCAAAGAAAATCATACTATCCTACAGCTCAAGGATCCTCACACTTTCATCATTGGTCAGTAATTTAAAGAACCAATTGCAATGCATCCAGCAGACTTTACTTGATACTATGTACAAGAATGCAAATGCAAGGTGTAATGCTATATAGTAGTCAAATAAATTAACCACAAATCAACCAAAGTATCATGTAGAAAATATTCTTTCAACAATTTTATTTCTAACAAAGTGCTACATTATCTCTTTAAAAATATTAAATGAATCCTATATGCATCATTTCAATACACAAGCACTTATATTTCTATGTAAAATCTATGACATTTCAACTTCTTTATGTGTTCATTTATTATGTAAGGTGTTTTCCATGTTTCACAATAATTTTTTCATAAAAACACCCTTTAAACGACCACTTTAATACATGAATAGCTGTAGAGTATGAGGTCTGCCTCAATCTGCATCCATTTGTGCATTAAAGTGGTCATTTAGAGGGTATTTTAATGGAAAAATTTGTGAAACATTAAAAATACATAATAAATGAACACATAAAGAAGTTAAAATGTCAAGAATTTTACATAGAAGTATAAGTGCTTGTGCATTGAAATGAAGTATATAGGGTTTGTTTAATATTTTTAAAGAAATAATAGCACGGATTAGTCCGGTGCTGTTCTTCAACAGTGTAACACTTTGTTAGAAAGGGAATCATTGAAAGTGTTTTTTACATGACACATTGGTTGATTTATGATTGATTTTTTTTAGCACTATATGGCATTACACCTTGTACTTGCATTCTTATACATGGTATCAAGCAAGAGGAAGTCTCTTAGATGCTTTACAATTGGTGACCAACGATGAGAGTGTGAGGATCCTTGAGCTATAGGATAGAATGATTTTCTTTGGGCACTCTTATGTGAGGAAACAAAATTATCTCTTGGAATGCTTTACCAAAAGAGTGGACAATGTTACACTTTTGTTTTATGTTTAGACGCAACTGAAGCCAATCCGCGAGGTGTAGGAGAGCAATAGGAGCCACAATGATTGGCTAGGGGATGCTCTATATGTGTGTGCAATGAGGTGTTAGTCACCTTTATGAATATCATAATCCCTTTATTGTGGAGTTGGGAAGGGAAAAAATCGTTGGACTATAAATCAATACCAACACATGATTTAGCTAGATGAGTATATAGCCTCCAGACACTCTTGGCCATGAGGCCGTGAGGGTGGTTTGGTGAGCATAGGAGCCTACTTGCTAGAGCCCTAGAGCCAGTGTTGGGCCCGTTTTTGGTTTCAATAGGTAGTGCATTTGCTGGGAGCAGCTAATAAGAGGTGGTTTCCGAATCTTGGTTAATAGGGACCAATTGTTTAGTGTATGCCAAAAAGCATTGAAATAGATACATTATATCCTGATAGACACCATCAAGATGGGATGCAATGCCAAGAAAGAGACAAAAGGGCTAGAGAGTGAGCGGAGATCCTTAGGAGATATTCTTCTAAGCGTAGTAGTTTAATATCCTTGAGAAAGAGAGGTCTTGTTGACCCTACTATTCCAACCAGCTCGTTAGGGGAAGAGGAAAGCTCTAGCATGTCTCTTATCCTGATAAGTCGGGACTACTTCGAGTGGGGGTGTGGTCCCACCAATACTACAGACCCTTGTAGAGAATCTAGTCATCGTTATGGTGCAACCCATTGCAATACCTAATAGGAACACCAAATTTGCTAGCTCTCAATTTTTCTCTACCCACTTTTAATGGGTTTGCTTATAGGAAGATGCGAAGCTCCACATCAATGGGTTCCAAAAATTAATGTCCAATTGTCGAATTCAGGACGAAGGACATCTCATGAAATTTTTCAACATGACTCTAAAAGGAAGAGCTGCAATGTGGTAACATGGCTTGGAAGCCGAGACCATAACCACGATCAACTTACTCTTTATGGCCTTCTAAAGAGAGTTGTCCCCTAAGAGAGATAGTTAGTACATCAGTTGCATATTTTGAATGTGACATGTCAAGATCCCCATGAGAATGCTCAAGCGTATGCTAAGAGATTGAAAGAGGTATTTCACAAATTGTAAACCTCTATTCCTATTCCACCTACTATCCGATTGCAATACTTTTTACATGGATCAAATTTCAATATCCAAGTGCAGTTGAGTAGTATTGCTCTTGTGCTGATGTAAACATTGCCATTATATAAGCAGAGGAGGTAGAGTCGTTCTTACAAGCAGCTTTTGCATCTAGGGAAAACCTAAATTGCGTTGATAAGTGGAAGTCAAAGTGCAACTAGTATACCTATGACCAATTCGAATGAAAGAGAAAGCATAATGCAGGATGTGCCCATGTTGCCGACTCCTCCTAATGTTCTAATGCAAATGGCTAGTCAAATGGTTCCACTAAATAATGGATGCCAAATGACAAACTCTAATACCATGCCAAGTAATTAGTAGGCGCGATCCCTAGTCAGGTGGATAAGCTAGCTGAATAGCAAGCGGATGATCACGGCTATGAGCCTAGCACATCAAATCTTCTTGGCAAAGTCAAGGACATGATGAAGCATTATATCGATATGATAACAAAAAAGTATAGATAAATAGCCATAGATGTTAATTTCCTAAGGTAGCAGTAAAACTTGATAGGAAGTCGATATCGTGAAGAGCATGGTCCATCCAAGTTTTAGCTATAAGTGGTGTGGTGGTCAACACTTTCTAAGAAACTACCCTAATGTCCAACCATATAGCTAACACTTTTTGGAGTAAGATTAGCTCTCTTTAGCAAGGGAGTAGCCAACTAGGTTCGATCAATCATCAAGCACAAGGGAATAACCTTTAACAAGATGAGGAACCAAAGCAAATATTGCAAAGAGAAAAAGCTATCATAGAAGAACTACCTAGTGATAGTGGTATCAGCCTTATCGCAACAGCTGTGCATGTCAACACCACTAGGGCTTCCATTTTATGAGCCATTACAAGAGGACATAAGGTTACATAAGGTGATAGGGATAATATAAAACCTATTGAGGCAATTCCTAAAGAATATGATAAGGGGATACAAGTCCTTAACCTTGATGTGGAAGTCGGTCCTCTAAAAGCTATTGATGGTAAAGCTAACTCCAATAAGGAGCTACCAACGAAGAAGGTAAAAGCCAAAAAAGAGGCACCTAAGCTTGTTGAGCAACCAAGAGAAAGAATGGTCTAGCAGGAGAAGAGAATCGTTGCTAATTATCATGATTTTGACTGAGCCAATTCTTTGTGCAAGGTAAAGCCAGATGTGAATCTCCTATAGTTGATCAAGCTATCTCCAAGAGTGTGTAAAGAGTTTAAGAAGATCCTTCAGACTGGGTATATTGTCAAACCCTTGGGAATAGCCCATGTAAGAGATGATTGGTTTAAGCATACTGAAAAGCATTGCCTAAGGTTGGTATCATATGTTGATGGCATATTAGTGGATCATGTCATTGTGGATATGGGATCCTCCATTGCATTATGAGTTCAGAATTGATTGAAAGATGGGACTGAAAATCTAAAAGGATGCCTTCACAATTCTCTAGATGGTTGATGACAGTTTAAGGCAACTGAAAGGTTTCATTACTATTGCTAATGTAGAATGCATTTTGGACTTTAGGGTTATTGGATTTGTAGGGTGGCTAAGCTATCAAGTATTATTAGAAGGCCATGGATCTTGTAACCCAATTGTCAAGTTGATATACTTGCAGGTCGTCAAAGCGGATAGGGATATCTATTTGTTTATGGATTGCTTCATTAGTTATAACCAAATGGCTATCATAGAGGAAGATAAGTTGAAAACAACATTTATTACTATATTTGGCACCTTTGCATATCGTGTTATGGCTTTTGGATTATACGATGTGCTAGGGTCTTGGCAATGTGTGGTTGATAAAACTTTTGGTGATATTTTCCCAGAGAAGTTGAAATTCTTTATTGATGATCTTAGGGTAGCCACCACAAGGGAGAGACAATTACTTACTTTAAGAAAATGTTTCGAGCATTGCACGTAGTTTTGTATTTCTCTCAATCCAAGCAAGTGCGTCTTTGGAGTGCCCTATGGATTACTATTGTGTCATGTGGTTAGCTCTGCTAGTGTTGTGACTTCAATCCTAAAAAGATAAAGGTTATCGTCGCTATGAGTCCACCACGTACTCCTAAAGAAGTGCATAGCTTTGTCATCAGTTGGATATTATCGACAATTTATTAATGCATTGGCTGAGAGAACATTGCCATTAATGAATCTATTATCCTTTAATTATCTATTTGTTTAGAGTGATTCGTGTCAAGTATCTTTTGGGAATGTGAAGTAGGAATTGGCAAAAGCATAAGTCCCAAAAGCACCTAAAAGAGGTGAGATATTTTATATTTTTTTAGCAGCTATGATGTATAGTATTTAGGTATTACATCCTCTATGAAAAGATAGTATTTGATATGAAGGTAGAGGGGCTGAGGCTATTGATGAATAAGTTGCAATTGCTTGATCGCCTAGCCAAATGATTGATCAATTTGCAGGAGTTTAAATACAAAATTAGGAGTAAGCCACCAAAGTTGCACGGCATCATTGAATGTCTTATAGATTTTGGGGAGCCAAAGGAAGTCTTGGTGGAATGTAATGGCCAAGAGGGTCTATCTAAAATCGATATGGTCTACATTCCATTCTAGTATGTTGCCATAACACACTATCTATCCACAAGAGATATTGGAGCCACTTTTTCAAAGACTGAAAGGAGGAAAATTAGGCAGCGAGCCTTGATTGCAAGAACACTATATTGAAAAGGGGTCAATGATGTTTATTGCCAATGTATCATGCTTGATGAGGTTTCGTTTATCTTGGAAGAGTGTCATGAATCCACTTGTGGAGGGCACTTTGTTGGATGGTTGATTGCAAAGAAAGATTTGAGAGTCGGATATTGGTGGCCATCCATTTTCCAATATGCATTTGTGTATATCAATAGATGTGTTACATGTCAGATACATAACAATAGGTAGAATAGGAAGCACCCATTGACTCCTACCATGGATACACTACCATTTGAGAAGTGGGGCATCAATTTTGTTAGTATAATCCTTCATGAACTGCACGAAAGTATTATATCATTGTGGCGATAGACTATTTCACGAAGTGGTATGAGCTTGTGCTATGATGAAGGATAATACTAAGGAAACTAGTAGTTTTATTTTGGAGTAAAATGTTTGCTGTTTTGGTCTACCTAACTAGCTTGTGTCTGACTGTGGGACACATTTTTTGAATAAAGTGATTGAGGCTTTGATGGAAGCTCTAAAGGTTAAACATATTAAGCTCACGACTTACAACCCCCAAGCTAATGGCAAGTAGGGAGTACTAATAAGTAACTTGTAGGGATTTTATTCAAGATTGTATTTGAAGGTAAGCGTGATTGGGATAAGAATTTGTATGTGGCTATTTTGGCTTATAATATGACATTTAAAAGAGTTATAGGCCACACCCCTTTAAAATTAGAATATGGGGAATAGTGTGTGTTAGCTTTGGAGATTGAGCTGCCTAGAGTAAGATTTGCTCTAAACCATACTTTGATGGAAGCTCTAAAGATTAAACATATTAAGACCGTGCCTTACAACCCCCAAGCTGATGGGCAAGTAGAGAGTACTAATAAGTAACTTGTGGAGATTTTATCCAAGACTATATTTGAAGGTAAGCGTGATTGGGATAAGAAGTTGTATGTGGCTATTTTGGCTTATAATATGACATTTAAAAGAAATATAGGCCACACCCCTTTAAAATTAGAAAATGGGAAATAGTGTGTGTTAGCTTTGGAGATTGAGCTGCCTATAGTAAGATTTGCTCTAAACCATTCTTTGGGTGAAGAGAAAGCATTGCAAGAAAGGTTCACTTCCCTTGCATATCTTGACAAGATTTAGTTGCAAGCCTTGTTACATCAGGAAGTAGGGAAGAAGAAAATGAAAGAGCTTCATGACCTTCGGGCTAAGAAGTATAAATTTGATAAGGGTTAATTGGTCCTATATTATAATGCCCATCGTGAGCTCTTTTCAGGCAAGTTGGAACCCAAATTGGATAGTCCTTATAAGATTGTACATATAGGAAAGAATGACTCTATTCTCTTTTAGCGGATTTGCAATGTTAGAAATGTGTGGGATCTAGAGCATGGCAGATACGGAAGCTATGGAGGTTGAAAGAGAAAAAAGGAACTCATGAAGACATTGAACTTGACAAGGACAAATTGTTACACAAGTGAATTAGGTTCCAAGATTGAGACTTGGACTCATAAACACAATCTTGTGTATTGATAGTGACATGACACTTTACTGGAAAGAAAAGAGTACTATCATTGCGTTAGAAAAAGAGTGTAAGTACAATGCTTTATAGGAATTGAGGGGTGGTACTTTCTCCTACTATGCATATGGGATTCTGGTCGTGAGCCCTAATTGCTTCTCAGAAAGGGACTAAAGTAGGTGTGATTGCAAATATCTCAACACCCCTCCTCAATCACAACCAAAAGTACAAAGTGTGTAGAGGCTTTAATGAAAGCAACACTTGCAAAGTGTGGGCACACCATAAACATGGCAAAAACACCAGAGGATGTCACAGAAAAGGCTAAATGTGGGTACAAAATCCTTTACTCTTTTTAAATCCAAGTCTAATCTTCCCCTTCTTGATTTGATGCTGGTACCTTCAAATCTGAGTGACAGGGCTTTCAGTGTGTTGGAATTAGTGAGTAGATGAAGTAAAAAAGAAGATTAGTGTCAAATGACACTTGATAGATATTGATCTGCTTTCTCTCATGAGTTTTGTCTTGGGCACTTCCAGAACTGTAATGAACTTCAGAGAGTATTGCTCAGTGATTAAAATCACTGTTGATAACTTCAGTGAGAGAAACAATGAAAAATGTCAAAATTTTGAAGTTTTGGCTATGGCTTCTACATTAGGGTTTCTGGGGGCAGCCTGATTTTTTGCTAATTGTGGGAGCTATAGTGGATCATTTTCAAATTTTTTTAAATGGAAATGTAGCTCTCTTCAAGATCTATCAAAGCCCTGTGCTAATCGATCAGATCGTTGGCAGATTCGGGCACACAGGGTGGACGACAATAGCAGGCACATTTTCTGACAGATTTTCACGATTTCGTCAATGCCGGAGAAGAGGGTAACCAATATCATGGTTGTTGGTGCTGACATGAAGCGCCTTGACCAGAGGAATGATCCTCTAGAAGAGAGCAAGAGGAGATATGCTTTGTATTGGGAGATCTAGGGACTCCAATCAAGGTATGTCCTGCAGGTCACAAATTTAGGCTATGGTAGTGACTGAGAGTTTGAGCAATGCTGGAGCTATTGGCTACCAATGTTAGGCACTGAGGTACCATAGAGAAGCTTTATGAGTAGGAAAGAAGTTCATAGAAGGAATCACAGTGAAATATGACCTGTGGAGAGAGATCCAAGAGTTAAAAGTAGAGAGGGTGCAATCTAGCTATGGCTGCCAAGGAAGGTCAAGTAGAGATGGAGGTGAGAAATGGAACCATGGCTGGACTTGAGCTGACCTGAGGTTAAGAGGGACTGAAAGAGCAGAGAAGGGAGTTATGCCATGCCCGATTGGGGTTTGATACCATGTTAGAAATGTGCAGGATCTAGAGCATGACAGATGCGGAAGCTATGGAGGTTGAAAGAGAAAAAAGAAACTCATGAAGACATTGAACTTGACAAGGACAAATTGTTACACAAGTGAATTAGGTTCCAAGATTGAGACTTGGTCTCATAAACACAATCTTGCGTATTGACAGTGACATGACACTTTACTGGAAAGAAAAGAGTATTATCATTGCATTAGAAAAAGAGTGCAAGTACAATGCTTTATAGGAATTGAGTGGTGGTACTTTCTCCTATTGTGCATATGGGATTCTGGTCGTGAGCCCTAACTGCTTCTCACAAAGGGATTAAAGTAGGTGTGACTGCAAATATCTCAACATGCAAGCCGTAGAGTTTAAAACTAAAATTCAATAAACTAAAGCCCTATTACGTGTAGGGGCTAACATTGGACTCGGTGCCTTTGTAGGTCCTTCAGGATCTAGCTTAAACTTGCAGAGGGTACTAAGACTATTGGATGGGAAAAGTTATTCCTTATCTTGAGCATTCACATTTAGACTACTGTTACCACCAAGGCAAAGTGATCTGGTGGAGTAAGAGTTATCACATCATTGAGTAACAAGACAAATCTTTCACGTGTGATATTTGAGTCTATTGCCACCATTATCATAGGGTTCTTACTAGTGTCCTTATTGAGTTCAGTGAGGAAGGAGGGATTGTACCTATCTTACGCCCTCTCTCTCAATTAGACTTTGATCATCATAAGTATGAATAGGTTGATTGCCATGGCAAGTTACATCAATGAAGCCTTGGCTTATATATTATATTTTGACAGAGCTTCTTGAGGACTAACTAAGCATGCAAGAGTAGGGATTATCATTAAAGATCCATGTCATCAAGTGGTTTTAAAAATGGGAGTGTATATTAGGCATTGCTTTTATGAATAACATGATGGAATACAAGGCCTTGCTTATGGGATTCAATCTAGCCAAACGTAGTGATATCCTCTAGTTATTGGTGAAAGCTTACTCATAGTTAGTGGTCAACCAATTGAATGGGACCTATAGTGTGAGGGATCCCATTCTAAGGATGTAGCATCATGCAACCTTGGACACCCTTGAGATCTTTGAGGCAGTGACATGCCAGCTGATTTTTCGACAGTGGAATCGCTTGCCTTTGTTGAAGATGTCTTTCTTAACTGTGGTCCTGAGGGGCTTTTACAATTACCTCATGATGTTAGTTCAAGGCTACTGTGGGGATTATTTGTTGACATGTCCTGTTTTAGCCACCAATGGTTAGTATGGGTTATGAATCAAGTAGCAATCGACCATCTTCCTATTCTATCATGGAAGCATCGGATCATTCAACAACATATTCGTCAGACACCCCTTGCTATTTATGCAGGGGGTTAGCTAATAACTTGATGCATTTAGTGTAGGGCTCAAAGAATGGCTATCCCCTTGGTCTAGTTTTGTGCTTCAATAAGGTTTATGTGGGGACCAAGGGTTTACTTTCGGGAACAGGCACAACAAATTGCTAAATGGTGTGCTTTATGGTCATATTTTGTTAGACCAAGAGGGCCAATCATTTTGGATTTAATATTTGATTTCGTTAGGTTGAGATAGCTGTTTATTTTGTAGTGAAATGGTTAATATCATTATGCCAAGAGGGCCATTTGTTTTTTAGTGCAGGTGTAGTTAATGGGTTTTGTTTTAGTGCTACATTAAACAGATTCAACAGAGCACTTGGAGGGAGCCTCTTACAATGGAGAAGCTTCTTGTGACCAAGTCCAGGTGGTATCATTTCTTTACGAGTTCTTTCTCTTTGTGTTATATGTGTATATATATGTGGGATATTTTTCTTTTATTGGGGACCAACATTTAAGGCATGAAGTCTTAGGGCTAGGTTAGATGTGTTTGGGGACGTTTGAGTGATCGTTTGCCTCTTGTAAAGACATTGTTGGGCACTCTAAGAGTTGTTTTTTAGGGTAGTCCTAGTGACCTTATCTTATTAGAAACCCTTGTTAGTTGTGAGGTAGCTAGGGGAGCCTACCAAATAAAAGAGGAAAAAAAGCAATGAATATCTTTGAAATATGTAAAATACAGAGGTGTGTAAAAAGGGATTCTAATCCCTAAAATAAAAAAATAAAGGAAGAAAAATTCCAAGATCAGACGATCATTGCCTTATGAAGGCCTGGTAGGTTCCTAGGGACAAGCTGAACTGGGGCTAGCGGTGACCTGGGACCGATGCCTTGTCTTTCAAGGGGTGATATTTAGCCAATAAATAAATAAGGATGGTTGGAGCAAAAACAAAAGTGAGCAAAGAAAAAAAAATTAGTATTGCCTTGTGAGAGCTTGGTAGGTTCTTGAATAAGGAGACTATGGACCTGAGGCCGATGCCCTCTTCTCCTTGGATCACAATATGCTCAACTTCCTCCTTTCTATATGCACGAGTATCAAGTACTAGAAAAAATGTGATAAAATAGAAAAATATATGATTCTCAATAGATCAGGCTATAGGAGTCCTTGCCTAGTCAGAGTTCCTATTCTAGTTGTCCTAGGTCAAGTAGGTAGGTCAGACCACCACTTAGGATGACTCCTTTGATAGTTCTTTTTAATTGGGGTATGTTAGAGCATTTGGTTAGCAACTAGCTACTTGGCCTATCCCTCGTGGACTATATGCCTTGATTTTGTTAGGGGATAGGGTGAGGGTTATGATTGTGGTTTATTGTGTATTTTTATTTGAAGCAACTCAATGCTCTTTATGGTTTATGTTTGTTAGATCAATTTGTGGGTTCAATAGGCTAAGTCACCCTATCTCGTGGCCGCCAATGAGAGCTGAATTTAAAGCGCAAAAGTAGTCCGAGATCCATAAAGGAGGCATTTTCAGCGAAAAATGTGTTGATCACAGATCAACGAGCTGGAGTTTTTCTAGATGCATTTTGATGCCAGGAATCCAATGTAGGTGTCTGTTCATTGATTGGAGTCTATTTGATTCCCCATTTAATGGCAGTAAGGTTTGGCATTATGAAGCAGCTATTTGATCCGGAAGTCAGAATTCAAGTGACATAGGCCAGGGTAATAGTTTTCATAGGCAAGAAGCTGTTTGTCTAGTTAGATCGGGGATCTGAGGTCATTTGCCCCTTCGTTTTTGGCACAAAATCACTTATAGAATAGTGCGAAGATGAAGGAGTAAACTAGTTTTTTAAAGGTTTGTGACTAATAAAGATTAAAAGAAGCAAAATATCTAGAAAAACTATCATGAGGAGGGATGGGCACAAATTTTTTTATGTCATATTTTTTGCCCATTTTTAGAGTTTTGCAATTCTCGAATCATGTCTCCTCCTCTTGGCCATGGATTCCTGCAATTCTTTGCCTTAGATTGCTGGAAAGAGTGTGTGATTTGATGCATTGTATGAAATTCAGATTTCAATCTTTCTCTCTACTCTTCTCTCTCACCATAATCATAATTTATATGGGTTGAGAGGATGAGAGGGAATGGGTGATAGTTTGTGACGAGATGCAAGGAATGGAATAATGAAGCACAAAGGAGGCACTAGTAGTTGTAAAAGAGAATCGGCAACTTTTTGTTTCAAAATATGATGGAATGTGTATGTGGTTTATAGCATAAGTATCTTTTATTGAACTTTATGATGAATCTTCCATTTTTATTATGAAAAATGATTGGAAATGGTTGAATATGCTTGAGCATGTTTGAAATTATAGAATAATCAATAATTTTTAGTAATTAAGTAATGAAAATTAAAATCATAAAGCTTGCAATGTGAGATTTAGTAGAAAAATGATAATTTTATGGATTTTTATGGTTCAAATAGTGTTTCTATGGAGTTATATTGAATATAATGCTAAATCACAATACACATAAGCTTCATAAATTTAAAATTTAAGAATAATTAATATTAAAATAAATAATAAAAATTCATTAAATAGATTTTAAATTAAAAATGTAGTTAAAGATGAGAAAATCACTGAAAATTAGGGAAAGGTTTGTGAATATATAATGGATATAGAGCATGAGATTTGTCTCATTCAACACCCATTTGTGTGTTAAAGTGGTTGTTTATAGGGCGATTTTATGAAAAAAATATTATGAAACATAGGAAACACCCAACATAATAAATGAACACATAAAGAAGCTAAAACGTTAAGAATCTTACATAGAAATATAAGTGCTTGTGCATTGAAATGAAGAATATAGGGTTCATTTATTATTTTTAAAGGAATAATAGCATGGACTAGTCTAGTACTGTTCTTCAATAGTGTAGCACTTAGTTAGAAAGGAAATCATTGAAAGAATATTTTACATACGACATGTTGGTTGATTTGTGGTCAATTTGTTTAAACGCTATATAGCATTGCACCTTGCATTTGCATTCTTATACATGGTATCAAGCAAGAGGAAGTCTCCTAGATGCATTGCACTTGGTTGTTTAAACTATTGACCAACTATGAGAGTGTGAGGATCCCTAAGCTGTAGGATAGTATGATTTTCTTTGGGAATTGATTAAGTGAGAAAACAAAAATATATCCTTTTGGAAAAAGAGGAGACAATGTTAAGATTGTGTTTTATGTTTGGAATGGCACATCCTGGGGCCAAACCCTGGGGTGTAGAGAGCTGTAGAAGCCACAACGATCAGGTAGGGGGTGCTTTGTATGTGTGTGCAACAAGGTGTTAGTCACTTGTATGTGTGGTATATTCCCTCTATTAGAGTTGGAAAGGGAAAAAAAATTATTGGACTACAAATCGATACAAATGCACGATTTAGCTAGATGAGTCTCCAGATGCTCCTAGCCCACCGTAAAGCCATGAGGGTGGTTTGGTGAATATAGGAGTTCAATTAGAGCCCTAGAGCCAGTGTTGGGCTCATTTTTGATTCCGACACCATGTAAAAAAGCCATCTTTACATCCATTTGATAAAAGTCTAGATGAAATGTTAGTATTAAGCGTAGGGTCATCATTTTGACCCCAAGAGAAAAGACTTGATTGAAGTCAATACCATATTCTTGCTTGAAATCCTTAGCTACCAATATGGCATTATACATGGACTTGGGGTGTCTAGGGATACTTTTCAGCTTATATACTCATTTACATGGCAATGCCTTCTTGCCACTAGGAAAATGAATCAAATCCCATGTGTGGTAGTCTGTAACGAGTCAAACTCCAATTGCATAATCCTATCCCATGAGTGACTATCATCTCTATGCATGGCCTCATCATAAGAGAGGGGCTCACTTGCATCTATCACCATAATATAATCCATGCAAGGCCTAAAGCACTCAGACTAACTAACTCTAGTAGAGCATCTCAAAGTAGACTAATCTTGCACAATAGGCAAGTCTTAGGCCATTGGAGTATCAATTGTTGCAGGTTCTCTAGCTGGCTGTACGAGAGTAAAAGGATCCTCCTAAAAGATCACCTTATGTACCTCAACCACCTGCACAGGCTACTTATACATTTTTTCCTCATGGAAAATGACATCATGGATATGGATAACCTTACGAGCATGCGGATCCCATAGATAATAGCCCATCTCACATGCATTCCCATAACCAAGAAAGATGCATTTCATGGACTTAGAATCTAGCTTATTGTGCTTATTCTTGGAAACATGGCAGAATGTATCATAACCAAAGACATGAAAATGAGCATATAATAGAGGTTTCCTAGTCTGGACCTCCTTTATAACTTGGCAATCAATAGCAGTGCAAGGGGATCAATTAACTAAGTGTATGGTAGTAGTAACTATCTCAGCCCAAAAGTGTTATGGTAAGCCTGCATGGCTAGGGATTGGTTAATCAAGCGTATGGTAATAGTAACTATCTTAGCCCATATTATGGTAAGTCTTCCTGGCTAAGCATAATACAAGCTCTCTTGTAAATCATCCTATTTATGCATTTGGCAATAGCATTCTATGCAGGGATGTAAGGGACGATCAACTGATGCTTAATACCCTGCTCATTGCAAAACTATTCAAAAGCTTTCAAGACATACTCACCCTCATTATCAGATCTTAGGTATTTCAGTCTATACCAAGTCTGATTCTCAACAAGAGCAAGCCAACACTGAAAGATAGACAAGACATCCTATTTTTGCTTAATAGGATAAGCCTAGACCTTATGTAAGTAATCATCAATGAATGTGACAAAGTACTTTGCACCACCTACTAGCGGCTGATACAACATGGGACCACATACATCTGAATGAAAAAGAGGCAACAAAGGCTTATCCATGCACTTCATGCCAGACTTCTTATGCATACTATGTGTCTGCCTGCCATATAAATAGCGATTACAAGACTCAAAACACTTATATAGTCTAAGGGTAAAAGATACTACAAGCTGGTAAGAATTTTTATTCCTTTCAAAGATATATGCCCAAGGCGATGGTCCCAAAGAGATACATGTGGAACTATAGCCATAGCCAAAACATGGTCAACTAACCCAAATACAAGCAAAGGATAGAGGCTACTAGACTGAGCCCCTGAATCTATCAACCAACACTCAGTATATCCTAACAAAGCATCAATAAGCTATGAAGCATCCAAAGAAGAAGTTGCCAAGATAAGATCATCAGATACATTAGGTTGCACCACATTAATCTCCTCAATCTTGACACTAGACTTATTATACACAATGTTGTGATCATCATTCTTGTCTTGCACTTTACCCTTCCCCTTTTCCTTGCACTTATCTTTGCATATTTTATGTCATTCTAGCAGAATATGACCTGCTTCCCCACAATAATGATAAGTAAGATTGGACTTGGGGCCATGGGACTTATTGCGAGATTGTCCACGTATCTTAGACCGAGACCTATTAGAGTCTAGACCACGGCCATTTCTATCCTATGGGCCTCTCATTGTCAATGCATGTGATGTACCGGAAGCATCCATATTCATCCTATTGAAGATAACACTGTCATGAGAATCACTAGCCATAATGAGACCAAGCAAGTATAAAGAAGGGCAAGATGGGCTGATATAATACCTTACAAATCAATCCCAAAACCACTACTAAATCAAGCAAAAGGCTGCAAATACTACCAAAATAATGAACTGTCCACAACTTATAAGCAAAAGAGTGTCAAGTCCAAGTGACTACTCTCAAATGGAATTTATAAAATTGAAATGACAAGATGCCGTAATAAACTATAGCAATATGTAGACAACCAACTATGAGCGACCAAGAAGGAAGAAGGTAGGAACAACTGGCACTGAAGATTGTCACAAATACAATGTGTCAAAAACCATACATGCAATAGGCATAGTCACCATTCACAAGGTAAACTGCCAGATGCATAACCCATTGAGTAAAAGCTCAATACATAACCCACTACCAACACCCTAACAGACATAAATACCAGGTCCAGGCCAAGAGATCAAATCAAGTCATGATAGGATAGTTGTATCCAATAAATATCAAGAGAGTATATACATGTCACAATGAGTCCCATTGTCTCACTATGATAAGGTCAAGCTTAACTATGTAAACCAAATGCTTTGTAATACATCCAAGTGCCAATGTGGTTCAACACATAAAGCCAAGTAGCTCCCACTGAAGCAAAAGTCGAATGCCAAATGAGCGAGAAAAGCTCAAGACATCATGTGAATGATATCCAAATATCCAAGATCCATAGAGCATACATTTGAAAGCATAAACCCAATACATTCTAAGCCTTTAATTGCATAAACCACTGAAGTAACCAAGGCATATAACCACAACCAATGTCAATGTAATGGAGCTCAAATCTTAGCTCAAAAGAATGCCATAGGTTATCGAGAAGTATACATAACAGTAGAAGTAGTGGTACATCCACTAAGTATCTTGTGAAGCATCTATGAGCATTAGGCATAAGCTTTTCACTAATAAATGCTTGTTTTCCTATTATTATAGCACTAAAATGATAGTGAAATGTGAGTTATTTCTAGGTAAAATCAATCCCAAAAGCATAACCATACCATCTGGGCACCAAAATAGCATCACTAAAGCATCAAACATGCATAATGAAAATTAGTCTTTATTGTCCAAATCAAAACAATTCTATTGTGTGTAAAATAGAGAGCAAAAAACTATACAAAATCAACTCTATGAGTACCCAGATTTATAGATCTCATTGTGCTCTTTGTTTTTAGCTATAGAATATTCAAATTTGACATCATATACAAAAGTTATGGCCAAAATATGATAGTACTATCAAGCTACCATAGTTATCCATGACTTCTATAGTATGCTCTGTATCCATTGAAAATGGATAAAATGGCTACTCCTCAACTCAATAAGCACTCAAAAAGGCTTAGCTAAGCCTTGGAAAGCTCCGCAACAAGCAAAGAGCAAGTTGGAGAAAGAAAAGACTCAATGCATACCTTGAGAGAAAGAAATAATGGTTGCCATGAAACCTTGAGTTGAAGCTTTGAATTTGGGCTAAAGGAAATGATAAAGAAGCTTCTCAAATGGTTGGCTCTGATACCAATTAAAGAGAATAAGCCTAGAGTGGAAGCACACGAGTGAAAGCAAGAGATATGGTAGAAGAAGCAAGAGTAAGAGAGAGAGACACATAAGATGTGGAAACCCCAACTATCACAATGTGTGACTGGCCTTCCCTTTATTCAAATATCACTAAAAGAATAAAGAATGAAGTGGCAATGATGGGCACTCACCACCTGCAGTGTACATGTGTGTAGGTACTATCAATGTAATAATACATGGGTGGCTAGGTATAGGTGCCTTTACTCCCACAACAGCACGGTTAAGGAGGATCCTATGGTACATGGAAGGGTATATGGAAGTGCATGATGAAGATCCAACAATACTAAGATGTGATAGTCAAAGTTACATCATTATTACTAAAAATTCATTGTTTCATACATGCACCAAAGACATTGAAATCTAGTATCACTATATACATGACTTGATCAAGGATGGGATAGTAGAGCTTATCTATTTTCCATATGAGGATAATGGAGCATATATATTCACCAAAGCTCTTACAAATGATCTGTTTCAAGTTCATCTTCAAAGACTTGGCATTAGGCCAAGAATGTAGTTGGGTGGATTTTGAGGAAAGATGTTAGATATGCTCAATACCCACCCTCTCAAGGTGCCACCTCATAAGGTACCACCAATGGTCCATGGTACTCTAAGTTGTAAGGCCTCCATTATGAGGAGAAGCCATATATAAGCCCAGATATTGTTGGGGTCATGGCTTGTATATTAGATGAGGTCTATGTGACTAGATGGTAAAAATGTGACCTTTGTGGATCTAGCCTTTAGGTTAGATAGAGTAGTTATACTAATAGTAACTCAAGGCATAATGGATTGAGTATTTTGGAATGATTAGCCCTTGGCTAGGGGGTCTCATAGGTGTCCTTGACAGGGATAAGGAGGTAGCACCCCTAGCCCAATAGTAAAGAGAATATTCCCTGGTGGCCAATTAGGGAATTTTCACAATATGGTTGGATAGACCAACTAGACTACCTTCCTAAGCTATAAAAGAAAGACCCCTCCAAAGACATAATCAATCTATCTTTCAAGTAGTTAGAGTCATTCCAACTAGCCTTAAGCTCTTCACCTATCATTTATTCACATCACCATCTAAGCTTCATAGTGGAAGTGCACAGGTGGACAGAGCCTATAATTTATCATTTATTTGGATTGCCAATTAAGATTTACAATGTGGAAGTGTACAAATGGACAGAGCCATCTTTATATTACTTTACGTGAAATTAAAGAAGTTTATGTTCTTCTTATATTTGTTGTATATTCTCTACTCCTTGCTCAGTTTTAGTTTGCTACACTACGTAATTTCTACAATAAGAGCCAATGCAAGAGAAGAGTTGCCATTTATCATTGAGGGAAAAAAAAACTACCAATAGAAAGGAGAAGCCATCAGTGGAAGCAAGGCCACAGTAGCAACCTCCATGTAATATTCCCCCCGTGCTCCCCCCGTGCCTTCCCCCATAAGAACCCCCCTTAAATTTTTTTAAATTTAAGACAAATTTTTTTACTCTCCCACTCTCTTCCCCTGCCGTCTGCATGGGGAGAGAGAGAGAGAGAGAGAGAGAGAGAGAGAGAGAGAGAGAGAGAGAGAGAGAGAGAGAGAGAGAGAGAGAGAGAGAGAGAGAGAGAGAGAGAGAGAGAGAGAGAGAGAGAGAGAGAGAGAGAGAGAGAGAGAGTAAATAGAGAGGGGGGGCATGCAGCCCCCCCAGGTGGGAGGTGTGGCAGCCGATAACGGCCGTCTTCCTCCCCCCCCTCTAGCCATGAAGATGAAGAAGAAGAAGAAGAAGAAGAAGAAGAAGAAGAAGAAGAGGGAGAGAGAAGAAGAAGAAGAAGAGGAGAGAGAAGAAGAAGAAGAAGAAGAAGAAGAAGAAGAAGAAGAAGAAGAAGAAGAAGAAGAGAAGAAGAAGAAGGAGAAGAGAGAGAGAGAAGGAGAAGAAGAAGAAGAAGAAGAAAAAGAAGAAGAAGAAGAGGGAGAGAGAGAGAGGAGAAGAAGAGAAGAAGAAGAAGAACATGGAGAGAGAGAAGAAGAAGAAGAAGGAGAGAGAGAGAAAGAGAGAGAGGAGCTTCTAGGAGCTTCTTCTCCCCCCTCCTCAAAGAGAGGTCACACACCCCTCTATATTGCCGAAAATACGCCCCTCCCTCTTCAATCTCTTCCTCCACTCAAGAAGAGGCAGCGAATCTTGCATAGGAGAGTGCGAGAACTCTATCACTTGTACACACGTCTTCGAGGATGGACCCGAAGGGTAGTTCCACAAAGATGCCAAAAACCCTGCAAGCGTGGATGGAGGTTCGAAACAAGGTGGCACCGCAACCGCGAAGGTTCATCAGGCATCAATACTACTGGAATCACGGCATCACTCCAAACCCAGGTTGCTCTATTATTAAATCATAGGTTATAATTATCACGACGAAAAAACATATTCACATGCATCACATTAATCGCGTGTTTGATAATTTCCTAGGTATGAACTTAGTTGTGATGTATGTAACAAGCAAGATAATTTCTGTTGTAAGATGGTATCATAATAGGTGAAATTGATTAGATAATTGCATCATAAATTACCAAAAACATCTTGCAAGAATTCATGCATAAAGTGCATTGTTCCTTGCACAAGTTCTTGCTTAAAATGCACTTCAAAGGACATTGAAAGAAACAAGTGCATGTCCGTATCGCAAGAGGGATTCTAAGGTACATGTAATAATCTACCGAAAATATTAAAGTGCAGCTAGACTCATACAATGATCACATAAAGTTAGATCATTCAAGAATGTTATAGATCATGTAAATAATTACTTAGAGGATAACATTAAGATTGCATGCATAGAAAATACCTTCGCATGTGTGGCATAAAATAACATATGGATTATATCAAAATTGTAAGCATTGAAATGAAGGCATGACATTACCTTGCCTGCCTTAAAGTTGTTGGGAAAATTCAACGTTTTTTGTAATTTACCAAATGGGACTGAGATCCATGAATCCCATGACAAAGTCCTTGGTGACTTCAAGAGGGATAGGTAAAAGCTTAAGCGCCTGTGAGTATTATTAAGAGGGCTTAAGAAGATTATACTTAAGATGGAGTAGGACAAACCGAACCATCTTGACCAACTATGGTCAAGGGGATAGACAATCTTGATCAATTAAGATCAAAGATAAAGGTACATAGGTACTACAAGGGATCTAGGAGATAACCAACAAGTTGACCAACCAAGGACGATGGGGTTGTCCATGATCTATCTCACAAGGAGACCTAAGGTAAGGATAATTAGGGTCGGTAGGGTACAACCCTAACCCAAAGAAAAAGGGAAAACAAGCAACCTAGCTTGCCAAGCCCTTGGAATCTCGCCAAGTCGCAAATGATCTAGGATCGGATGCTGGGAGCATCCAGGAAAAAGGAATCACACCTTAGCAGTTGGTCGTACAAATGACCTTTGAAATGATCGTGATTGTACACTTAGGTACATTGTTTGAATTTCCTTGCTCAAGGAACTAATTCAAGGCAAAATACTTAGTGCTTCAGGTTAAAATCTTGGAGGAAGAGGCAGGTTCAATTACCTCCGACTGTCTGCCTCGCCCTATCCAAGGGGGCTGTTAGCCGTGCCGGGTATGTGGACCGAACCCACTGCGAGAGGTCTCTCCGTGGGTGCTGCTTGGAGTAGAAGGACGCTTGGGTGCCAGGGGAGGCTTTGGCTATAAATTCCTTGCCTCCAGATCCCGCACAAGAGGCCGATGTGACTTGAGATGGGATCTCGAGGCCCGTGTACTAGTCTACGGGCGGAACTTGGAGCAACAATCCTGTTGCTTGCTGGGATAGCCTTCGAGCATGATACTTGATGTATTTCGGGACTATGATAAATAAAGATCAGATATTTGAAAAAGAAACTTGCTTGACATTATTTTTGTATCAGTGCTTAAGTTACGTGAAGGAATGTGTGTTTAAGTTGATTAATTAAGGAAGCTGCTTTTGCATGTCAAACATAATGTGGTAGGTAATTAGATAACCAAGCAAACCAAGGAAAGTGCGGTGGACGTGACTTGGGTCTGTCCTACGGAAGGGTGGTCCCGGTTAGCTGGGAACTTTTCTCAAAAGACGTGATGACAAAACTGTGAAGACCTAGAATCAATAGAGTTAGAATCCCAATTTATGTTGTTTTAGGGGAGCAGAATGGGACTATGCCTTATGGGCAGAGAGGTTGAGGCTCGCATCCCTCTCGTTTCCCATTCTCCATGAACCAAGTGTAGCATAAATCCGCTTCGACTCTGTTGTTCCTACGCAAAGTGGTTCATCTGGAGCTCGATGCTAGCTTCTCCCTAGAGACTTTGCTGATATGAAGGAAACCCTGATTTCAGGTCGGTCTCAAGTGGGAACGGCCGGACACTTCCGCTCGGGGCAGACTTGAGAAGACCTAGATCGCAAACCCTGTGACATTCGTTGCGAGTGCTAGGCGGCACTTTCTAGACTCTCTTCCCGATGGGCTGCTAAGACGTGTCCCACAAGTGGATGAGCGGACACGTTATAGTTGGTATCAGAGCAAACCAACGAGATCTAAAGATTACAAGGGAACTTAATGGAGGAAAATAAAGGGAATAAGTGAATAAACAGGGAAAACTGAGTAGAATAGAGCAGTGTTTTCTGTTGAAAATATTTCTTTACTCACTTATGGATACCGGGTTGCAGAGTCACGAAGCATGGAGCAAGTTCTTGGTGTTCGAGGTCATGTTCATGACTGCAATGCATGCTGTGAATTATCGCCAGAGGCTTGGCATGATGGATATTCTGGACCACATCTATAATCCTTTGCCTCTGTATGCAAAGCGGAGATGGACGGGAGACTCGGAAATATACTACATAGCAGCCCACCGACTCACATACCTTCAGACCAACTTGAAGAGAATCAAGTGGATGGAGGATTTAAAGATCGTGAAGCTGTTCATCTTTGTTGAAGCTTGCGTAAATGCAACTTTGCACGTTAGCGATCGGCAAGTGAAGCAGAACAAGTATGTCTATGAAGAAGTGACCCGGGTGATCTCTGCTGACAGAATCATGGTGTTAGGGCACTACGAGAAGAATGAGTATCAAAGGAAGGGATACCCCAAGCTTCCTATGACTTACCATTTCCTGAAAATCCATGAACCCACTTCATATTATTATTCCGTCCCTGTAGCCGATTGTAACACAATCCTATTTTTCCAAAACTGATGTATCAATTAGCTTGTTCTACTTATCCAAAATAAACATACTCAAAGGGTTATGCCTTCATGAATAAATAAGACTTTTTATCTTGATCGTAAATGTTAGCTAAGGTGTTAAGTGATTAAATCACTTGGCTAAAAGCTGTGCTAGTCGTATTAACGTAATATGGGAGCGTATGATAAGATGTTAACATAAAGAATCTTATTATTCAGACGCAACCCCAAGCACAGGTTCCAAATCCGACTCCTGCACTAAGTCTAGCTATGGTTCAAGAGAAGAAATTCCTTCTCAAACAAATTAAGCCACCCGATTTTGATGGCAAGGGAAGGACTATTCAAGCCGATGCTGAGATTTGGATTGAGTCCATGGAGGACTATTTTGAGGCAGCAGGAACTGCACCTGCTAACCAAGCCATGCTCGCCAAACTTAAGCTTAGAGGCGAAGCGAGACTTTGATGAAAATAGTGGTGCAGAGATCAAGCGATCTCAGAGGGGACAGCCACTTGGGATAAGCTTAAGGAAGCTGTGCGAGGGAGTATCTGCCACCTGCCTACCGCACACAAAAGATGAATGAATTTTATGACTTGAAGCCGTTAGGATTATCCCTTGAAGCATATTATTCAAAGTTTTTTTCACTCCTAAAGTATGTACCCCCATTGGATATGGCACAACAGGTGTTAAAATTTTGTGTTGGGTTGAATCCACCCATAAACACTCGACTGGAATCAATGCGCCCAACGGACCTACAAGAGACACACTCATTCAAGCTGCTCCAATAATACAGGAGGTGCAGACCAAACCAAGGAACAACATGATTTGGCCTTATAAAGATCAGAATAAGGGTATGTCTATGGCTCAGACTAAGAGAGCGCAGGGTCAAAATCAGGGCCAAAGAAAGAAAGCTAGGGCCAATGCTGTCAACAACTTTGTTCCAACACAAAGCAATGATCACAACCCATGTTGCTTCCACTGCAGCGAGCCCGGACACTTCAAGAGGGAGTGTCCCAAGCTTAGCAGAGGACATCACCAAGGGCAATTCCAAGGTCAAAATAGAGCCGCTCTGTTGAGATATCGAGCTCCACTCGTGATATGCCAGGGTGACCGTTGTGCATTTATGTCACCGACTTGTCAGTTGCAGATGCGGTTGGTACACCGCCCATGAATAATAGCTAGATGACAGCTATCCTTATCTACTCTAGTTCGTGGCTCAGTTAGTATGCCACCTTAGTTAGTTGAGTTTGGTTTGAGACCCATATATAGGGTTCTTCTATTTCTTTGTATGAGAGTTCTTTTGGCTTATACAACTAAGAAGAGGAAAACTATTTTTAGCCTCCACCCTTGTGTGTATTCCCCCATTGTGCAAGCAAGAAAGCTTCAAGTGAGACTCCTTCCTTCTCTCCCATAATCTTGACATGGTATCAGAGCCTTGTTCGTGGTAAGGAGCTCAAGAAAGCAAGCCAAGCTTGCGGTGTTCTGGTAAGAGGAGCAGTGTTGCTTTCATTTTCTGTTTTGGGAGCAGATCTCTGCAGGTAGCACAGCCGGAAAGTGCAGGAGTGCATTGTCTCAGGTTGAGACGCCCTTTGCGGTGAAGCAAGAGGGCAGTATATGCTGCGAGAAAGGGCTTTAGTGCTTGGCGACCTTGTTTTTTCGATTTGAGGCCATTTCGGGGCTTGTTTTGGAGGCGGAAGTTTTCTGCACGCACTCAGGAAAAGGCCCAGTTTTATACTGTGCAGCCACTGTTCTACAGGTCGGTGAAAAGTTACTGTAGAAATTGCATCGTATGCTTGTGCGCAGAGACATTGGGAGTTACAGAATCATCCCTGTTGCCTGTTGATGCAAAATCGTCACTAGGAAGTGACTGTGTGGTCAAATACCACTTTCGTCAGTTTTGCAGATTTGCCTTTGTGAGGCTGAAGCTGTGTTCTTTGCAGTGACAGAATTTTTTGCAGTGTTCTATAATGGCGTCTGATTCTCTCTCACAGATTGTCACTGAAAAGCTTGACAAGAACAACTTCCAAGCATGGAAGTTTAGAATGACGAATTTCCTTATGGGAAAAGGATATTGGGAATTTGTTGTAGGAAATGAAGAAGAACCAGTTCTTCCTGATGTTCCCAATCAACAGCAAATGCAGGCATTTAAAGCATGGCATGAGAGAGCCAGGAAAGTTATGTACTGGCTATCTATCAGCATTTCAGACTCTATGATTGTGCATATTCAGGATGCAAGTACGCCAAAGGAGGCATGGGATACTTTGTCAAAAATGTATAGCACAAATACGCAAGCCAGGAAAATGCAGCTCAAGCAAGAGTTGCATAATGTGCAAAGAGAAAGTATGAGCATCAATGACTACCACATGAAGGTGAAGAAGATTGCAGATGCACTTGCTACCATTGGGTCGCCAGTGGAAGATGATGATTTAGTTTCTGTGACCTTGAATGGTCTAGGAAAGGATTATGCACAGTTTCGGACATCCATTTCAGTTCGTGAAAGATTTCCTGATTTTGAGGAGTTGATCGCTCTTCTAATTTCTGAGGAGCAGAGAAATGGTAGTGCATCTTCTTCAGGAGGAACTTCAAAAGAAGCTGTCTTCTACTCAAATGCTGGAAGAGGTAGAGGCAGAGGTAGAGGAGGCCGATTTGGAGGCCATGGTAGAAATCAGAATATGCAGCAAACTTAAGAAAACCAGTTCTATGGAGGAGGACGTGGTAACTCTAGAGGCAGGGGGAGCCAAAGAGGTCGTGGTAGATGGCAAAGAGGCCAAAATGCAAACAGTAATGTTGAATGCTACTATTGTGGTAAAATGGGTCATATGGCTAAAGACTGCTATAAAAAGCAGAATGACATCATGAATGGAAAACTGCAACAAGGGAATTATGCATCTTCTAGTAGACAGGGTGATGACAGAAATGAGCATTTGTTTATGGTGCAGCACATGAACAATTCTGTGACAAGTGTAGAAGAAAGCAATGATGTATGGTATGTTGACTCAGGTGCATCAAACCACATGACAAGTCATGCAGAATGGATGGAGGATGCAAGGAAAATGGAAAAACCAGGATTTGTGGAGATTGATGATGATACTGCACATCCTATTGTGCAGATTGGAAAAATTCATTTGTCTATGCAGGATGGGAAAAATAAATACATGTCCGATGTATTTCATGTCCCGAATATCACCAAGAATTTGGTTTCTATTGGTCAAATGGTTGAGCAGGGCTTGCAGATCAGATTTAATCCTCATGGATGCTTTGTTGAGGATATGAAAAATAAAGGTCGCTTGATAGCAAAAGGAAAGAAGAAGGGCAGAATGTTTACATTGGATGCAGACATGTTTGAATTGAGTGCAGCAATGTTTGCACATGGGACCGGTGTAGTTGCAGATATTGATATATGGCATAAACGCATTGGTCATGTTAATATACAGCGACTTAAATCAATGCAGGCCCAAAATATTGTTGCGGGTTGCCCAAATTCAAGGTTGCAGAAATGCATAAGGTATGTGAAGCCTGTCAGTTTGAAAAACAGGCAAGGAAACCATTTCCTAGACATGTTCAAGAGAGTGAGAAGCCATTGGAATTAATCCACTCTGATGTGTAGACTACTAAAGCTGCATCTCTTGGAGGCTGTCATTATTTTGTCACTTTTATTGATGACTATAGCAGAAAAGTTTGGGTGTATTTTATGAAAAAGAAAAGTGAAGTTTTTGGGCATTTCAAAACTCTTAAAGCTATGGTTGAAAAAGAAACAGGCCTGCAGATAAAATGCCTAAGGTCAAATGGAGGGGGAGAGTACCTCTCAAATGAGTTTGCAAGGTTCCTGCAGGAGCATGGCATAAAGCAGCAATATTCATGCAGTCATACCCCACAACAAAATGGAATTGCAGAAAGGAAAAACAGGCATATTGGAGAGGTATCTCGTGCCATGCTCAATGAAAAAGACTTGCCAGATTTTTATTGGGTTGAAGCAGTTGCTACAGTAGTCTACATAATGAACAGGACTCCCACTGCAGCAATACATGGAATGACTCCAGAGGAGAGGTATACTGGTAGGAAACCACATATTTCTCATTTGAAAATTTTTGGTTGCATTGCCTATGTACATGTGCCAGATGAGTTGAGATCCAAGTTGGATCCAAAAGCTGAGAAGTGCATCTTTATTGGTTACTCTCTGCAGCTAAAAGGGTATAGATGCTATAACCCTTCTACTCGTAAGTTTACAGTGAGCAGAGATGTTGTTTTTGATGAGATGAGTAGCTGGTATAAACCAGTAAATGTGATTGATGATGTAGATGCACAAAATGGTAATGCTGTACAGAATTCACAACAGCAGTCACAAAATATTAGTGGACCTGGAGCGTCCTCTAGCAGTGGTTCACATTCTTCGCCATGGACAGGCAGATTGAGATCAGGAGAATCTTCTCAAAGCAATGCAGATAGTGGTATGCAGGTATCACAAAAAGGAAAAGAGAAGGTTGATCAGCCCATGTTTGATGTGAATGCAAGTCACTCTTATGTGGATGGTGAATCCAGTGGCTCAGAACAGAGCATTGATGATGAGTTGGGTATTCCTTCTATTGTTATACCTGGAGTAAGGAAGACCAGGGATGTTTTGAGAGCACCTGAGAGTGAACCTACTTTGCGCAGGTCTACGAGAGCTAGGTATCTTGGGGATAGGCTGAAATATGATGGATTTACAGCCATTCACTATGCATATATGGTTAAAGTGATACAGGAACCAGAACCTACTTCTTTTGAGGAAGCCATGGGAAAAGAAAAATGGGAGAAAGGCATGGATGAAGAAATGGATGCCTTGGAAGCAAATGCTACATGGGAATTGGTACCTTTGCCTAAAGGTAAAAATGCAATTGGTTGTAAGTGGGTTTATAAGGTGAAGCACAATGCAGATGGTTCTGTGAACAGATACAAGGCAAGATTAGTAGTCAAGGGGTATGCACAAACATATGGCATTGACTATGAAGAAACATTCAGTCCGGTTGCAAGGATGGCAACCGTAAGAGTAGTCATTGCTATGGCTGCATCAAAGGGATGGTCTTTACATCAGATGGATGTAAAGAATGCCTTCTTGCATGGTGATTTGCAAGAAGAGGTCTATATGGAGCAGCCACCAGGTTATGTGCATGCTGTTCATCCTGAGTTTGTTTGCAGGTTGAAGAAAGCCTTGTATGGCTTGAAGCAAGCACCTAGAGCATGGTCTGACAAGATAGGACACTATCTTGTCACTATTGGCTTTCAAATTTCCAAGGCAGATTTCTCACTTTATGTGAGAAAAACAAAGAAAGGTATTATGCTACTTGTCATTTATGTTGATGATTTGATTATGACAGGTGACAGTGATGAAGATATCCTTCATGTGAAAATGCTATTGAAGCAGAAGTTTGAGATGAAGGATTTGGGAGAGCTGCGTTATTTCTTGGGCATTGAGGTGATTAGATCACCAAGTGGGATATAGCTCTTGTAGAGGCAGTATGGATTGGACATGCTGTCCAAATATGGGATGACAGGCTGTAAGCCTATTTCAGTTCCTTTGGAGCAGAATGTGAAGCTGAGCGCAGATGCAGGTGAGCTTTTGGAAGACCCTACTATGTACAGACTCATAGTAGGAAGCTTGATTTATATGACTATTACCAGGCCAGATTTGAGCTATGCTGTTGGATTGGTAAGTCAGTTTATGCAGGCTCCAAGGAAACCGCATTTGGATGCGGCTAGACGCATACTCAGGTATGTGAAGTCCACATTGCAATATGGACTATTTTATGAGACTGGGGTTCAGATACAGTTGCATGGATACACTGATGCTGATTGGGCTGGTAGCATTTCTGATAGATGATCTACCAGTGGATATGTGTTCTCTTTTGGGAGTGCTGCAGTCACTTGGAGCAGCAAGAAACAACCTATAGTTGCCTTATCCAGCACATAGGCTGAGTACAGGGGCGCAACAATGGCTGCATGTGAGGTATCTTGGTTGCATAAGCTACTTTATGATATGCATCAATCTACAGATGGGCCAGTTGTCATTTATTGTGACAACGTGAGTAGTATACACTTGGCAAATAACCCAGTCTATCATGCTAGAACAAAGCACATTGAGGTGCATTATCACTATGTGCGAGAGCGGGTTTTACTAGGTCTTATTGATCTAGTTTATGTCAGCACAGAGGATCAGGTAGCTGACATATTCACGAAGGCATTGGGCACAGAGAAGCTGCACAAGTTCAGAGACCTGCTTGGTGTGCAAGTATTGGGATTGAGCTTGAGGGGGAGTGTTGAGATATCGAGCTCCACTCATGATATGCCAGGGTGACCGTTGTGCATTTATGTCACCGACTTGTCAGTTGCAGATGCGGTTGGTACACCGCCCATGAATAATAGCTAGATGACAGCTATCCTTATCTACTCTAGTTCGTGGCTCAGTTAGTATGCCACCTTAGTTAGTTGAGTTTGGTTTGAGACCCATATATAGGGTTCTTCTATTTCTTTGTATGAGAGTTCTTTTGGCTTACACAACTAAGAAGAGAAAAACTGTTTTCAGCCTCCACCCTTGTGTGTATTCCCCCATTGTGCAAGCAAGAAAGCTTTAAGTGAGACTCCTTCCTTCTCTCCCACAATCTTGACACGCTCATGGCCAAGGAACCACCGTTATGGCTAGAGGGAGAACCTCTAGTGTCTCCAACAAGGAGCTGGACAATGAAGAAGATCCATCCATGGATGCTGACATTGAGAGGGCAATGATTCACGCCACTCTTCACAAGAAGGGTCTGAATCGCCAATTCTCGGTGATTCAAACTCCATCAGAATATCAAGGTAAAAGCTTTAAAATCCTGATTGACTGTGGCAGTACATATTTCTTCATTTCACCAATCTATGCAAAAATATTAGGGATAGCCACAATAGATGCACCTACTTTACTTGTGGAATTAGCAAATGGTCGTGAAGTCACTTGTACTAGGGAAACTGCTAAGGTGAAATTCCTATTGGGTGGGAAGCCAACTTCTGTGAGATTTAGGGTAATGAACCTAGGTGTCCACGACACTCAGAATGGATTGGCTAATACCCAATGATGCCCACATCCACTATGGAAAGGGCCAAGTCTCCTTTTGAAATTCTGAAGGGGAACTAGTCACGACTCAAGGAGAGGCTGGTAAGCCAAAAATACAGTTGGCAAAAGCAACACGGATAATAAAAGGTGTTCAAAAGGGTCTACATGTCTATTTGATTAAATTGAATAAGCTAGATCAGAATCAGGAATTTGGAGAAGAACCTTCATGGTTAAAGGAATACGCAGACGTATTTCCTGAAGATCTGACGGAACTTCCTTCCCAAAGGGAAGTTGACCACGAAATCAAACTTGTGCCAGGAGTTGCACCGGTCGCAAAGAGGCCATATAAGATGTTCATTCCGGAAGCTATTGAACTGAAAGAGCAACTCAAGAAAATGTTAGATCAAGGCTACATTCATCCTAGTAGTTCACCATGGGGAGCTCTAGTGTTGTTCCAAAAGAAGAAAGATGGAACGCTTCGCCTATGCATTGACTACAGAGGGTTGAATCAAGCAACCATAAAAAATAAATACCCCATTCCAAGAATAGATGAATTACTTGACCGTCTTCAAGGAGCGAATATATTCTCAAAGATAGATCTCAAATCTGGATATTATCAGATAAGGATCAAAGAAGAAGATATTCCAAAGACTGCATTTAGTACAAGGTATGGACACTTCGAATTCCTAGTGATGTCATTCGGACTGAGGAATGCTCTTGCTACCTTCAACAAGCTAATGCAAGATATCTTTAGACCCTATCTTGATGACTTCGTACTCATCTTTTTTGACGATACCCTAGTCTACTCGAAACAGGAAAAGGATCATGAACCCCAGTTTCGCATTGTTCTTGAAACAATGAGAGCACACAAGCTTTATGCCAAGAAGAAGAAGTGCGGATTTTTCAAGCGACAGATTGAATATATGGGATTCATTGTATTAGTAGAAGGAATTTCAGTAGATCCAACTAAGGATTTTCATCAAAGATTATGCTTTGATGCAACACCTTTGACTGATCTACTAAAGAAGCAAGTAGTAATTACATGGTCACCTGCTGAACAGATTAGCTTTGACAAACTAAAGCAAAGCTTAGTATCAGCACCCATCCTAAAACTTCCTGATCTTAGTAAGGAGTTTGAAGTGGTAACTGATGCTAGTGCACTTGCTTTAGGATGTGTACTTATGCAAGAAGGTCACCCGGTAGCATATTCTTCAAGAAAATTGAAGAGCCATGAAAGGAATTATGCTACCCACGACCTAGAGCTATTGGCTGTCATCCATGCTCTCAAACTTTGGAGACATTACTTGCTAGGTAACAAATTTTCCTTAGCAATGGACCACAAGAGTCCTAAATGGATCTTTACCCAGAATGAGCTCAATATGAGGCAACGTCGATGGATTGAAGTGTTGGAAGAATATGATTTTGAAATCAAATATAGGCCTGGAAAAGAGAATGTGGTTGCCGATGCACTTAGTCGCAAGGCATTTCTAAATTCTCTCATTTTTTAAGATCCATCAATAGCAAGGTCTCTAGCCACAAAGGTATCAATGCCAAACAACCTGATTCTTGAGCTAGCAAAAGAAGAGGCATATCATGACCCAGTCTATCAGAAAATGCTAAGGGAGATCCCCATCAAGGATCAAGATCCGAAGCTAAAGACAAAGTATCAAGAATTCTCCATCAATAGTGGGTTTGTGTACTTTAGGACAAGATTATGTATCCCTGCAAGCCAAACTCTCAAGCATAAGATACTTTGGGAAGCCCATGACTCCCCTTTCTCAGGACATCCTGGTTATGCCAAGACCCTTAATGAGGTCAGAAAGAGCTATTATTGGAAAACACTCAAGGGAGACGTACTCAAATATGTCACGGAATGTTTGTCTTGTCAACACATTAAGGCAGAACATGTTAAAATGCCTGGGAAATTGCAATCACTTGACATTCCCCAAATGAAATGGGAATTCATTAGTATGGACTTCATTGTTGGCTTACCCCAAGTTCAGGGAGGATATAACTGTATTATGGTTGTAGTAGATATGCTCACCAAGGTCACACATCTCATCCCTGTTCAAGACAAACTATAAAGCTTCAGACATCGCAAGATTATTCATCAAGGAAATATTTAAACTTCATGGGTTACCCAGAAGAATCATCAGTGATCGTGATTCTCTTTTCACATCACACTTTTGGAGGGCTATCTTTGAGGCTATTGGAACTCAACTCTGTTTCAGTTCAGCTTACCATCCCTAAACTGATAGTCAAACGGAATGAGTCAATCAAGCCATTGAAGATATGCTTAGAGCATACTGCTGTCACGAACCCAAAAAGTGGATTTAATACTTACCACTGGTTGAGTTTGCCTACAATGCTTCTTACCAACGGAGTATTCAGATGACCCCTTTTCAAGCATTATATGGGCACGATTGTCGTACCCCTTTGAACTTCTCGGATCCAACTTTGAGGGTAGAAGCTTCAAGGCAGATGCTAAAAGATATGGATGATCAAATCAAATCAATAAGACAAGACATTCAAGCTGCTAAGGATAGATAGAAGGCATACACTGACTTGTAATGGCAAGATAGATCCTTCGTTGAAGGTGATATGGTCTTCATCCATGTATGCCCTAAAAAGAGTTCACTATCCTTGGGAGAGTACAAGAAGCTAAGTCCAAGGTATTGTGGACCCTATAAGATCACCAAGTGCCTAGGGCCTAATACTTACAGATTGCAGCTACCCGCAACCCTAAAGATTCATAATGTATTCCACGTTAGCCTATTGAAAAAGTATCTACCTAATCCGAATCATGTACTTGACGATTAGCAAATTGTAATGCCTAGCCAAGGAGTCCTTGAGCTACGGCCTGATAGAATCCTAGATGTTAGGGAGAGGCATTTGAGAACAAGGACCTTGAGAGAATACCTCATCCAGTGGAAAGATTATCCCGAAGAGGATGCCACCTGGATGGACAAAAATACTCTCAACCAACAATACCCCCAGGTCTTCTTGAGATGAGGACATCTCGATTCCTCTAAGGGGGAGAGGATGTAATATTCCCCCCCTGCTCCTCCCATGCCTTGCCCCATAAGAACCCCCCTTAAAATGTTTAAATTTAAGACAAATTTTTTTACTCTCCCTCTCTCTCCCCCTATCGTTTGCATGGCGGTGGGGAGAGAGAGAGAGAGAGAGAGAGAGAGAGAGAGAGAGAGAGAGTGAGTAAATAGAGAGGGGGGCATGCAGCCCCCTAGGTGGGAGGGGTGGCGGCTGATAATGGCCGTCTCCCCCCCTACCACCTCCCTTCCCCATTATAAAGGGAAGCCCCCCCACCCTCGTTGACACAGCGCCCCTCTCCTCCCTCGTCGTGATCAACAGGGCTCCCCCTGCGGCCATCGTCAACACCCCCCCTCTGGCCGTGAAGAAGAAGAAGAGAGAGAGAGAAGGAGAAGAAGAGAAGAAGAAGAAGAAGAAGAAGAAGAGGGAGAGAGAGAGAAGAAGAAGAAGAAGAAGAAGAAGAAGAAGAAGAAGAAGAAGAAGAAGAGGGAGAGAGAGAGAGAAGAAGAAGAAGAAGAAGAAGAAGAAGAAGAAGAGGGAGAGAGAGAGAGAGAAGAAGAAGAAGAAGAAGAAGAAGAAGAAGAGGGAGAGAGAGAGAGAAGAAGAAGAAGAAGAAGAAGAAGAAGAAGAAGAGGGAGAGAGAGAGAGAGAAGAAGAAGAAGAAGAAGAAGAAGAAGAAGAAGAAGAAGATGAAGAAGAAGAAGAAGAAGAAGAGGGAGAGAGAGAGGAGAAGAAGAGAAGAAGAAGAAGAAGGAGAAGAGAGAGAGAGAGAAGGAGAAGAAGAAGAAGAAGAAGAAGAAGAAGAAGAAGAAGAAGAAGAAGAAGAAGAAGAAGAAGAAGAAGGAGAGAGAGAGGAGAAGAAGAAGAAGAAGAAGAAGAAGAGGAGGAGGGAGAGAGAGAAGAAGAAGAAGAAGAAGAAGAAGAAGAGGAGGAGGGAGAGAGAGAAGAAGAAGAAGAAGAAGAAGAAGAAGAAGAAGAAGAGAGAGAGAGGAGCTTCTAGGAGCTTCTTCTCCCCCCTCCTCAAAGAGAGGTCACACACCCCTCTATATTGCTGAAAATATGCCCCTCCGCCTTCAATCTCTTTCTCCACTCAAGGAGAGGCGGCGAATCTTGTATAGGAGAGTGCGAGAACTCTATCACTCGTACACATGTTGTCGTGATGTTATGAGGACACAGTGTGAAAAAGTATGGAATGCATCATCATTCGACTTCTCTATTGATCTAGAGAGTCAATGTGATCTGAGCCATTAGTACTAGTGTGAGTTGCATGGATTATCCGAAAATACTAGTTTTTGGATAATTTTAGTATATTTTTGATATTATTTATTATAAAAATTTGAAAAAGTTAGAAAAAGCTTCTAGATTAGAATGGCATGCAAAAAGCTAGTTTTTTTTTCAGCCAATTAGGAGATTTTTCGTAAAAAAGACAGATGGACGAAATCGCGCGTGTCGCGATTGCTATAAACAGGCTGAAAAATGTAGATTGAACTGAAGGAAGAAGGAGTGATCTGGGAGATCCGTGACCAAGTGTCTTAGAGTTTTACCCCCCTTTCGGAGCCAACGGAGCCATCAGATTTGGGTTTTGGATAGCAGAGAAAGAGCCGATTTTTCTGATCCACGTTTTTGGTCTATGAAGAAGCTCCAGGAGAACTAATGCATGGAGATTGCTTCTGAGTAGTGCAAAGATTCCAAGTTCTTTCAATACATATTGATTTAATTCATTGTGATTTGTTTTTGTCGTGTTTACCACTTGGGTATTCTCTATCTTCTCTTCAATCTCCTATCTCTACTTCCTTCTACTTCTGATCCTCGGTGGATTCGACCTTTCGACAAAAACCCCTCCGACATTGGTGAACCTGACATGAAAGGTCATCACAGAAGAAGGAAAGATAATATGGGAGAACCTTCGAATACAATCTCCAGTGATGTTTTGTAACAGTTAGTGCAAAATATGAATATGCTTATGCAGGTACAACAACAACAACATGTGATGCAAGCTTCAGCTCAAACAGAAAGTGTTGTGATGAATGCTTTGCAAGCAGTTGAGCGTGAGGTGAAGTTATTCAATGGCAGGAATGTATCTGCATATGTACACATGTATGCTCATAAGATGGAATTCTTTGGAGTGGCTCAATCTGCATGGAGCCGGTATTTTGTATGTGTTACTGTTCATGAACTGAAAGCACGGATTACTGAATTATACTTGCAAGATGCAGAGACTGGGTAGCCTTCAAGAAGACACTCAGGGAAGAATTTTACATTGAGGACACCAGTTTGATTACGTGCAAGACTTTTTAGGAGTGGGTTATACAACCCAATAAGGGTCTTGTGGCTACGGAATTGTTAAGAGAATTTGAAAGTCGTTTTGAGCAGTTGGATCTTGTAGAACAGCAAGCTCTTGCAAGTCAGAAAATTGAATTGTTTCTACATGCAGCTGATCCTGAGCTTCAAGAGAAGCTTGATGATTTGCTGGAGGATCAGACTACAGAGATAGAAAACAGAGTGGAGACATGTCAAGGAAGCTGTTACTGTACTTGTGAAGAAGCATAGAAGAAGAGAAAGATTGCATGTCTCTAGCTTGCCCACTCTTACGGGCAAGACAGTTGATGTATCCAGTAAGCCACCTACTTCTGTGGCTAACCCTATGGCTGTACCTGCTATTGTTCCCTCTGTTAGGGAGGATGTCTTAGATGAATTGGTCAAAGGGATGCAGGATCTTCAATTGAAGGTTGCAAAATTGGACGAAAAAGGACAAGAGGAAAGGGGACGGGTAGCAGTCCCTAAGCCTGTAAAAAGATGTATGTGGTGTGACAGTTTGCAGCACGAGAGAAAGGATTGTGCTGCCTATCAGGAGGCCTTGGCACGGCAGCTTATCTTTTGGAAAGATGGCAAGATCCATGCACAAGAAACGAGATTGCCTCTTGCTTTGAATTTTGGAAAGGGAGGTATGCAGAAGTTGTTGAAAGACTTGGTTGTCCGAAATGCTTATGCGGCAGTACATGCTTCTACTTTTGGTCTACAGTTGGATAGAATGCATGGCCAAGTGATGGTTAGTCAAAAGGCTGAAATATGGACATATGCTTTACATGTAGCTGAAAAGAGAAAGGTCACTGATAGTGAAATGTCCCATGCAGGGCAAGACATTCGTAGCATAACTGGTTGGGAATCACCGGTAGATGCATATTCAGTGTAAGCATATTTAGCAAAGGTACAAAACACGGATGTACTTGTGGAAGAAAAACAAAAAGGTACAAAACACGGATGTACTTATGGAAGAAAAATGAAAAGGAGATGAAGATATTGCAGGGACATCTAAAAGAATGACAAGAAGAAGTGTCGATCAGCCTAAAGCTGCAAATCAGCCACCTCCCGAGCATGTTATGGAAGAGGTCAGTCAAGAGCAAAGCAGGATAACAAAGAAGAGGGCAAAAAGAAGGGCAAGCAGCCACGATATAAGTTGCAATCTGACATTGAGACAGCCATAGATCTTAAGAAGGTTCTTGAAGAACGGATCTTAAATAGTCGGGTGGAATTTACCTTGGGAGAGGTGCTTGGCATTGCCAAGTGAGAATTTCATGATGAGATCATTGACATAATTAAAAGGAAGCGTCAGTTTCTTGGTGATACCACTAGTGCATTGCTGCAATTTGAAGAGGAAGTTGGTTTGTTGGGTAATCAGGCTAAATATGAGCATGAAGTAAGTATAGGATTGTCTATGCAGGATGCTACTAATCAATGGACAGCATGTGGAAAAGAGAAGAAAGTGGTTAAAAATGCATTGTCTTGTAGCAATATGCATGGTGGAGTAAGGCAAATGCAACAATATGGAGAAGAGACTCTAGGATTTATTCCTCGCAGTCACTACACAAGAAATCATTGGGCTAGAGCTACCACTGAAACAGTAGTGAAAATAGGGGAGCGTGAAACTCCTTGTGTTGCTTTACTTAGCCATGGGTCTGAGATAAATGTCATTGAGCGGGGATTGTATGAAAATGGTGCATGGCCTGTGGACACTGATCATGGTTGGCGTATAAGGGCTGTAAATAATTCTTCAGGGGAGCTCTATGTTGCATGTCCTAATGTAAAAGTGACAATTGGTGATGTACAGGAAGAGCAACACTTCTTTGTGCAAGATAGTTCCTCATATGCAGTGATTTTGGGACAACCCTATATTACAGGAGTGCGTATGGAAACAAAGGTACTTGATGATGGTTTTGCTTATGCAAGAGTCCGAAGCAAAGATGGGAGGAAAGCAGTCCAATTTCTTACTGTTTGTGTTAATCATCCTAGAAATCGTGATACACTTCGAGAATCTCCTTTGGTTCCAAATGCAAGGGAATTTAAAGACCGGGATTTTCATTAAGCACTGCTATAATGCGGGGCTACAATAGTGCTGTTCAGAGGGTGTACTCGCCTCTTGATGAAACGAAGCATGTATTTACTATTGGTAATTCTCAGTTTATAGCAAACAGTTCATGTTGGTTTAAGCCTATGGAACCTATGTGTAGGGCTGAACGCATATCTATGAAACGGGCTATTAAGAAACTGAGATCATTGGGGTTGTTAGCTGAAAATGATGGCATTTTAGGCATCTTTTATGGGCTGAATATTAATGACACTATGGCTGAAATTTCAGCAACTATACATGCAAAAAATGAGGCTGAAAATAGAGTGTTGTCAGTATGTTCTTTGGATATGTATGATGTTATAGCATTGTTTGCTCAACAGGAAGGATTACAATGGGCTGAAGCACTTGTGGAGACAAAGTATAAGACAGTTGACAAAAAGGTGAAACCAATTGCTTTGCCACTTCCACCAGAGAGTGAGGGTATGTATGAAAAAGTGTCAAGGCAGCCAAGCTTACGGGATCCTAAAGATATAGGTCATTAGTTTCCATCTGAAACATTACAAGAATTGAAAGTTGGTGCAGAAGGGTTTTTTTGTCTGCTGAGAGAAACTGTTTTATGCAGATGTTGGCTAGACATGGGAAGGCATTTGCATTTTAGCCAAGTGAAATAGGTTGTGTGGATCCAAATGTTGTCTCTCCTATGGTCATATTTACTGTGCCACATGTACCATGGAACTTGAGGCCTATTCCAGTGCTGCCTAAAGCTTACTTGCCAAAGCTGATGGATTTGCTAAATGAAGATCTTGGAGTCTTCTTCAGCCCCGTACTCAAATCATTGGTTTACTGTGCCCAAAAAGAATGGGGCTTTGAGATTTATTCAAGACATGCAACCGGCCAATAAAGTGACCATAAGAAATGTGGGTGCAGGTCTTGTGGTTGATGAATTTGCAGAGGCTTTTGCAGGCAGAGTGATCTATTCTTTGGGTGATCTTTACTCGGGTAATGATCAGTTTCAGCTTGCAATTGAAAGCAGAGATATCACAACCATGAAGACTCCTTTGGGGTTAGTACGGATGTGTACTCTCCCACAGGGTGCAACAAACTCAGTGGCACACATGACAAATGCTATGAATAGGGTACTCAGGGATTTTATACCACAATTGACTATGCCCTTCTTGGATGATGTTCCAATCAAAGGGTGTGCAGTGGATAAAAAGAATGAAGAGATGGATGCTCATGGATGTAGACAATTTGTTGTAGACCATATTGTGGATTGTGAGAGGATTTTGACACGTCTAGAAGAGATGCATTTAACTCTTTCTGGACAAAAGTTTGTCTTTGGAGTTGAAGAGGTTTTGATTGTTGGGCATATGTGTGGGCCTTATGGGCGAAGGCCATCACCAGCAAAAATAGATGGGATTGATAGAATGTAAGATGTATGCACGAATGTATCAGAGGTGTGTAGATTCTTGGGTGCATGTGTGTTCTATTTGATATGGATTCCTCACTTTGCACATGTAGCCGATGCTCTTTATCAGCTTCTAAGGAAGGGTAAAAAATTTCATTGGGAAAGGAAGCATCAGAAAGCAATGAAGAAATTGAAGCAACTCTTTAAATCTGCTCCTACGTTGAGAAAGGCTGACTATTCACATGGAAAGCCTATCATTATTATTGTTGATACAAGCCCAATCGGGATTGGATGGGCAATTGGGCAAGATGATGAGGAAGGACAAAGATATGCAATTCGCTTTGGTGCTAAAGTATTGACTGAACAATAGAGAAGATATCCACAGGTTAAAAGAGAATTATGGGGAATTGTGACAGCCCTTAAATGTGATAAGGAGTATTTTATGGGTGCTCATGTAGACATTGAGACTGATTGTTTGCCGGTATTGGGTATGATTACTAGTTTTGCTACCCTGGACATTGCTATGCTCCGGTGGATTGCATACATCAAATCTTTGAACCCTGAATTTCAACATATTGCAGGAAGAGATAACCGAATGGCAGACATGTTATCTCGAGCATGCTATGAGAATGAAGATGGGATGATGGATGAGGAGGAAGAAGATGACTTTCTTATGGCTGAAAATGATGTTACAAGAGTGAATTTAGTAATGCAAGGTGTTGCTATAGCATTAACAGAAGCTTGGACAACAAAGAGAAGACACTTTAGATGTTTTGCATCTTGTGTAGAAGTGTTTTTGGAAGACAAATATGCAGGAGAGTGGCTGAGAATTGGTCAATATCTTAGCACATTAACAAAGAGAGATGAATGATCAGATGAGGAGTTTAAGAAGATCAAAAGAAAAGCCTATGGATTTTTCTTAAAAGATGGATACTTATGGAAACATGCTAAAAAGAAACAGGGTATGCCATTGCAAGTTTTGGGTGACAGGGTTTCATAAGTAAAAGTAATGCAAGAATTTCATGAAAGCTTGTGGGCTGGTCATAGAGGTGTTTGGGGTACTTTTACAAAAATCAAAGAAAGATATTGGGCAGAGTATGTATAAGGATGTTGCTCACTTTGTGGAAACATATACAACATGTCAAATGTATTCAACTGTGAGACATCTGGATGGATTGCAACCCACATATCCATTGTCTCTTCATTTTAAGTGGGTGGTGGATTTGGTCACAATGCCTACAGGGTCTTTGGCAAGTGAGGTATCTTGTGCTTGCTCGTGAGGACTTGACTAATCAAGTGGAAGGGAGAGCTCTACGTACTAAGACGACAAATGCCGTATGTACTTTTCTCTTAGAAGAGATCTTTTGTCGATATGGCTGTGTGGGAAAAATTATAGTAGATAGGGTATTAAGAATCGCGTGGTGGGGGGACTTGCTCAAGATGCTGCGCCGAACACATACAGAATGCACAAGGAGAAGCTCACTGAAGAGACAAGAAGAGAGATGGAGGCCAAAACGTTTTCTTGCTGGTTTCTTCTTCTTCTTCCACACTCTTTACAATGTACACAAAGTATAGATAAGATACAACATAAAGGAAAGTGGCCTACTAAGTCAAACAATGCATAATCGACTACACTAGTCGACTGGCGCTATAACTATGCCAGCTGTAAATAGGTGTAACAACCTGAATATAATAAGTAATGAGTCAGTGGCCATGTGAGAGTCATAATGACCACCGACGTGCTAAGTGAAGACGTGTGGACCTATCTAACTAGGCGGTCCATCATCAATGTCCGCATGTGTTGAGCTTGTCATCTCAACACTCCCCCTCAAGCTCAACTACATCTCTGCAACTCCAAGTAAGCTTCAAAACTTTTGAAGCTTCTCTGTACCCAATGCCTTCGTGAAGATGTCAGCTATCTGATCCTGTGTGCTAATATACACCAAGTCAATCTCACCTGCTAGTACATTCTCTCTCACAAAGTGGTAGTGTACCTCAATATGTTTTGTCTTGGCATGGAACACAGGGTTCCTAGCCAACTGTATACTGCTCATGTTGTCATAATAAATGACAATTGGACCTTCCACCAGCACATCCAAATCAGCCATTAACTTTTGTAGCCATACTACCTCACATGCTGCAACAACAGCACCTCTATACTCAGCCTCTGTACTCGACAAAGCAACTGTAGATTGCTTTTTGCTGCTCCAAGTAACTGCTGCACTACCAAGAGAGAACATGTATCCGCTGGTAGATCTTCTATCATACATACTACCAGCCCAATCTGCATCTGTGTATCCAAATACCTGTACATCTGTACCTTCTCATAGAAAAGTCCATAATGTAATGTGGACTTCATATATCTCAATATGCGTTGACTGCATCCAAATGTGGATTTCTAGGTACTTGCATAAACTGACTCACAAGACCAACAGCGTAGCTCAAGTCTGGCCTTGTAATGGTCATGTAGATCAAACTCCCCACTATCCTCTGGAACATAGTAGAGTCTTCTATCTCATCCCCAACATCAGCACTCAACTTTACATTCTGCTCCAACGGGACTGAAAGTGGTTTGCATGCTGTCATACCATACTTGGACAACATATCCAAGCCATACTGTCTTTGGGACAGCCATATACCATCATCACATCTGATCACCTCAATGCCAAGGAAGTACCTTAGCTCACCTAAATCCTTCATCTCAAACTTCTTCTTCAAACAGTCTTTGACTTAAGCAATCCTACTATCACTATCACCTGTAATAATCAAGTCATCCACATAGATGACTATGATGACCAAACCTGCATCTCGCTTTCTCACATAAAGTGAGTGATCAGCATCAGGACAAGATACTCTCTGATCTTGTCAGACCATGCTCTAGGTGCTTGCTTGAGCCCATAGAGTGCCTTCTTCAACCTGCACACATACGTGGGATACTCTAAATCTTCATAACCTGCTGGCTGATCCATATACACTTCTTCCTGCAAATCACCATGCAAGAAGGCATTCTTCACATCCATTTGCTGCAACCTCCAACCTTTGGCTGCTGCCAAAGCAATCACACATCTGACAGTTTTGCCATCCTAGCAACTGGACTGAAGGTTTCATCATAATCTATGCCATATGTCTAGGCATAGCCTTTTGCAACCAGCCTAGCTTTGTACCTACTAATAAAACCATCTGCATTATGCTTAATCTTATAAACCCACTTACATCCAACAGTTTTCTTGCCCTTCGGCAATGATACTAGATCCCAAGTCTTATTGGCCTCTAATGCAGCCATCTCCTCATCCATTGCTGCATCCTAATGAGTATGACCAACAACATCCTCAAAACAAGTGGACTCAACATCCTCAATTAGTTTCACCATATAAGCATAATGGTGAGCTGCATAACCTTCAAAACCAAATCTTTTAACAGGGTATCTGACCCTGCTAGATTTGCGTACCACCGGATTACTTAATGGAGCCTTTACATTATTATGAGCTCTCTGTACACCTGGTGTCCTCACTGAAGGAATGCCAAGCTCATCATCCAAGCTCTCTGAGCCACTGGAGTCTCCATCAAGAACTGCATCAATGCCTTCTGACACTTTATTCTTTCCTTTGTCTTTACTTGTAGTGCTACTAGATGCACCTGAAGATGTAGACGTACTCCTTAGTCTCCCAGACCAAGGACTACCAGATGATGTCTCTGGTCCACTAAGAGTCTGTGATTCTTGCTTTTCAGCCTGCACATGAGTGTCATGATCATCATCATCATCCAATGCATCACCACTAGATGCATACCAACTGCTCATTTCACCAAAGATGACATCCCTGCTCACTCTGAACTTACATGCGACAGGGTTATAACAGCGATACCCTTTTTGCTCTAAAGAGTATCCAATAAAGACACAATTTTCAGCCTTTGGATCCAGTTTCTTCTGCAACTCATCTGGCACATGAACATACGCAATGCAGCCAAACACTTTCAAGTGTGAGACATCAGGCTTCTTACCTGTAAAACATTCTTTGGGGGTCATACCATGAACTGTAGCTGTGGGAGTTCTGTTCATAATGTAAACAGCAGTATGAACAGCCTCAGACCAAAAATGCTTAGGCATATTCTTTTCAGCCATAAAGGGGCGTGCAACTTCTGCAATATGCCTGCTTTTCCTTTTTGCAACCCCATTTTGCTGTGGGGTATACCTGCATGTGAACTGTCTCTTTATCCCATGAGACCTCAGAAAATCACTGAACTCATTTGAGAGGTACTCTCCCCCTCCATCTGACCTCAAGCACTTTACTTTCAAGCTTGTTTCTCTTTCAACTGCAGCCTTGAAAGTTCTAAAGTGCTCAAAAGCTTCACTCTTTTTCTTCATAAAATATACCCACAGCTTTCTAGAACAATCATCAATGAATGTGACAAAGTATGAACAGCCTCCAAGAGATACATTTTGTGTAGGCCCCCAAATGTCTGTATGCACAACATCAAGGATATTTCTGCTTACATCTCTATCATGTGAAAAGGGTTGTCTTGCCTGCTTACCAAACTGACATGCTTCGCATACCTTATGAAATTCTGCAACTCTAAATGTAGGCAAACCTGTAACCAACCCTTTGGACTGCATTAATTTCAGCCTTTGTACATTTGCATGTCCAATGCATTTGTGCCAAATTTCAATATCTGCAACAACACCTTTTCCTTTAGCATACATAGTAGCATTCATAGTAGGAATTCCAGCATCCAGAGTAAACATACGTCCAACTCTACTTTCCTTTGCTACCAACCTGCACTTGTCATTGAAGTCTTCTACATTAAATCTGACTTGCAGCCCTTGCTCTACCATTGGACCGCCGACTGACACCAAGTTCTTTGTAATAGATGGCACATGTAATACATCTGAAAGACTCTTTGTCTTACCATCATGCAAGGACAAGGGAACTTTTCCAATGTGTGAAATTGGGTGGCATGAATCATCACCCGTCTGCACATAACCTGCATTTTACAAATCCTGCATCTCTCCAAACCATTCTGCATGGCTGGTCATATGATTGGATGCACCTGAATCAACATACCAAACATCATCATGTGTTCCCTTTCCTGTAACAGCATTCAACATATGCTGCATAACAAATAGACGTTCATTTTTGTCTTCATTATGTCGTGAAGACGATGCACGGTTTCCTTGCTGCAACTTACTACTGCGAATATCATCTTTCTTAGCATAATATTGGGCTGCAATATGACCTGTTTTGCCACAGTAGTGACACACAATACCAGAGTTGTTAGAACCTCTGTTCTGCCATCCACCTCTTCCTCTAAAGCTCCCCCTGCCTCTAAAGTTACCACGACCTCCTGAAACCTGCATATCGCCAAATTGCTGATTCAATCTGTTTTGCTGGTTGTCACTATCACGTCCTGTACCACGGCCTCTTGAAGAGAACCTGCCACATCCCCTTCCTAAACTAGAGTAGAAAGCTTGGACTCGTTCACCACTTTTTTCAGATGTCTCACTCTGCATGTTGATCTCTTCAGTGATCATAAGGGAGACCAACTCATTGAAATCTGGAAATGGCTTTCTAACATATTCGGAAGTTACAAAAGACTTCCAAGCCTTTTCATTGTTAAGTCCACCCAAGGTACACGACACCAAATCATCATCATCGGGCAATGCATCAATCGCTGCCAAGGCATCTGCAATGCTTCTTACCTTCAGTGCATACTCATTGATAGACATCTTCCCTTTCTTCAATGTATTCAACTCTTGCTTGAGTTGAATCTTTCGTGCCTTTGTATTTACAGAGAACATACTTTCAAGTATGGTCCAAGCTACATATGAATTCTCTGCATTTCTAATGTGTCCCAGCATATTATTGTCAATTACTGCAGACAACCAATACATGAACTTCTTGTCTTTTGCATTCCATTTCTTTCGTGCCTTTGTCTCTTCTGCAATTGGAGGATCACTCACCTCCGGCTCCTTTTTTTTACCTGAAACAAACTCATAGAGGCCTTTTCCAATAAGGAAGTTCGTGACACGAAACTTCCATGAAGGATAGTTGTTCTTGTCGAGCTTCTCAATGATGGGGCTTCCACTATTCTCTGCCATTATCACAAAATTAATACCAACAGCAAGCAAATCTTCTGCAACCCTCGACCTGTAGTGCACATCAATAACCAGACAGCCTTTTTCACTGTCTGCTCAACAATACATGCAATCTGCAACCAGTTTGCAGATAAACTTTGTGTTTACTCGTTGGTAAACACCTTTGACTTTACAGATCTAAAATCTGTAACCTGTGCACCCACTTTTGGTCAATATAGTCGAAGTCACAGTGTACCCTGAAACTGCTGTCCGCAACCTTGTGGCTCTAAAACGGGGCCTGAAACGGCCTCAGATGCCCAAAATAACTGCGGGAAAGCGCTAAAGGATTAATCTGCAGAATACACAGTGCTCTTCGCGCACACCAAATCTCACTGTAATTTGAGATTTTTGCTCGACCCTGCTTCCGGTGCCTCCACAGGCACTATCCAAGAGAGAGAGTGGAAGAATGGGAGAGCTTCTTACCCGTGGCTTGCTTGCTCGAACCTTGCTTCTTCTCCTTCGCTTCAGCCTCTCTCAGTGGCGCGGCTCTGATACCATGTCAAGAATCGCGTGGTGGGGGGACTTGCTCAAGATGCTGCACCGAACACACACAGAATGCACAAGGAGAAGCTCACTGAAGAGACAAGAAGAGAGATGGAGGCCAAAACGTTTTCTTGTTGGTTTCTTCTTCTTCTTCCACACTCTTTACAATGTATACAAAGTATATATAAGATACACCATGAAGGAAAGTGGCCTACTAAGTCAAACAATGCATAACCGACTACACTAGTCGACTGGTGCTATAACTATGCCAGCTGTAAATAGGTGTAACAACCTGAATATAATAAGTAATGAGTCAGTGGGCCATGTGAGAGTCATAATGACCACCGACGTGCTAAGTGTAGACGTGTGGACCCATCTAACTAGGCGATCCATCATCAATGTCCGCATGTGTTGAGCTTGTCATCTCAACATAGGGGTGAGTTGGATGCAGATGAAGCTCATGATTTCTTTGCACGGTTGGGGATAAAGCTTGCTTTAACTTCAGTCTATAACCCTGAAGGAAATGGCAAAAGTGAAAGAGGTCATCCACCTATTGTAAAGGCATTGGCAAAAGCATGTGGAGAGAAGATAAAAGAGTGGCCACGATTGCTCCCTTATGCTTTGTGGTTTGACAGAACAACTCATAGTGCTGTTACAGTATATATGCCTGCAGAATTGATGTATGGTCAAAAACCTATCATGTCGATAGAAGAGATGACTATCACATGGAGTGTGTTACCTTGGGAGGAGGAGTTGAATCGAGAGGAGTTGTTGACCTTACGCATTAGACAGTTGGAAAGAAAGTTAGAAGACATAGAGGCAGGAACTACAAAGTTAAGGGCAGCAAGGATACAGAACAAGAAACGGTTTGACAAAAGACATAGACTAAGATCGAGAACCATACAAGATGGGGATTGGGTATTGGTTTATGATAGCAGTTTAGATAACCAGCATAGTGCCATGCGTAAAGTTTCCAAAAGATGGTTTGGACCCTATGTGGTAAGATAGGTGTTTGATAATGCTACTTATGCATTAAATGAGCTAGATGGGACGGCCATCAAACTTTCGGTAAGCAGGGAAAAGAATCAAATTATTCAAAAGGCGGGAATCTACTACCTATGAGTTGCCAGAATTGGAAGAAAATAGTGGTCCTGATACAGGGGCTAGCTAGGAAGATATGGAAGATGAAGAAGTAAAAATATGTTGCAGAGGATGAGAAGGACTCAGAATCTGATGACAACTAAGATTTTGGCACATACCAGAGGATGTGCAAGTTTAGAGGGGGTGGATGTCGTGATGTTATGAGGACACAGTGTGAAAAAGTATGGAATGCATCATCATTTGACTTCTCTACTAATCTAGAGAGTCAATGTGACTTGAGCCATTAGTACTAGTGTGAGTTGCATGGAATATCCAAAAATACTAGATTTTTGGATAATTTTAGTCTATTTTTGATATTTTTTATTGTAAAAATCCGAAAAAGTTAGAAAAAGCTTCTAGATTAGGATGGCATGCAAAAAGCTAGTTACTTTTTCAGCCAATTAGGAGATTCTTCATAAAAAAGACAGATGGACGAAATCGTGCGTGTCGCGATCGCTATAAACAGGCTGAAAACTATAGATTGAACTGAAGGAAGAAGAAGGAGTGATCTGGGAGATCCGTGATCAGGTGTCCTAGGGTTTTACCCCCCTTTTGGAGCCAACGGAGCCATCAGATTTGGGTTCCGGACAGTAGAGAAAGAGCTGATTTTTCTGATCCACGTTTTTGGTCTATGAAGGAGCTCCAGGAGAACTAATGCGTGGAGATTGCTTCTGAGTAGTGCAAAGATTCCAGGTTCTTTCAATACATATTGATTCAATTCATTGTGATTTGTTTTTGTCATGTTTACCACTTGGGTATTCTCTATCTTCTCTTCCATCTCCTATCTCTACTTCCTTCTACTTCTGATTCCCAGTGGATTCGATCTTTCGACAAAAACCCCTTCGACAGCGTATTCGAGTATGGCCCTGAAGCGTAGTTCCACAAAGATGGCCGAAAACCTTGCAAGCATGGATGGAGGTTCGAAATAAGGTGGCACCGCAACCACGAACGGTTCATCAGGCATCAATACCATTGGAATCATGGCATCACTCCAAACCCAGGTTGCTCTATTATTAAATCATAGGTTATAATTATCACGGTGAAAAATCATATTTACACGCATCAAATTAATCGCGTGTTTGATAATTTCCTAGGTATGAACTTAGTTGTGATGTATGTAACGAGCAAGATAATTTCCGTTGTAAGATGGCATCATAATAGGTGAAATTGATTAGATAATTGCATCATAAATTACCAAAAACGTCTTGCAAGAATTCATGCATAAAGTGCATTATTCCTTGCACAAGTTCTTGCTTAAAATGCATTTCAGAGGACATTGAAAGAAACAAGTGCATGTCCGTATCGCAAGAAGGATTCTAAGGTACATGTAATAATCTGCCGAAAAGATTAAAGTGCAGCTAGACTCATACAATGATCGCATAAAGTTAGATCATTCAAGAATGTTATAGATCGTGTAAATAATTACTTAGAGGATAATGTTAAGATTGCATGCATAGAAAATACCTTCGCATGTGTGGCAGAAAATAACATATGGATTATATCAAAATTGTAAGCATTGAAATGAAGGCATGGCATTACGTTGCGTGCCTTAAAGTTGTTGGGAAAATTCAACTTTGTTTGTAATTTACCAAATGGGACTGAGATCCATAAATCCCATGACAAACTCCTTGGTGAATTCAAGAGGGATATGTAAAAGCTTAAGCGCCTGTGAGTATTATTAAGAGGGCTTAAGAAGATTATACTTAAGATGGAGTAGGACTATTCTAAACAGAACCATCTTGACCAACCATGGTCAAGGGGATAGGCAATCTTGATCAATTAAGATCAAAGATAAAGGTACATAGGTACTACAAGGGATCTAGGAGATAACCAGCAAGTTGACCAACCAAGGACGATAGGGTTGTCCATGATCTATCTCATAAGGAGACCTAAGGTAAGGATAATTAGGGTTGGTAGGGTACAAACCCTAACCCGAAGAAAAAGGGGAAACAAGCAACCTAGCTTGCCAAGCCCTTGGGATCTCGGCAAGTTGCAAACGATCCAGGATCGGATGCTGGGAGCATTCGGGAAAAAGGAATCACATCTTAGCAGTTGGTTGTACAAACGGCCTCCGAAATGATCGTGATTGTACACTTAGGTACATTGTTTGAATTTCCTTGCTCAAGTAACTAATTCAAGGCAAAACGCTTAATGCTTCATGTTAAAAGCCTAGAGGGAGAGACAGGTTCAGTTACCTCCGACTGTCTGCCTCGCCCTATCCAAGGGGGCTATTAGCCGCCCCGGGTATGTGGACCGAACCCGCCGCGAGAGGTCTTTTCGTGGGTGCTGCTTAGAGCGGGAGGATACTTGGGTGCCAGGGGAGGCTCTGGCTATAAATTCCTTGCCTCCGGATCCTGCACAAGAGGCCGACGTGACTCGAGATGGGATCTCGAGGCCTGTGTACTAGTCTACGGGCGGAACTTGGAGCAACAATCTTGTTGATTGCTGGGATAGCCTTCGGACATGATACTTGATGTATTCCGGGACTATGATAAATAAAGATCAAATATTTGAAAAAGGAACTTGCTTGACATTGTTTTTGTGTCAGTGCCTAAGTTGCGTGAAGGAACCTATGTTTAAGTTGATTAATTAAGGAAGCTGCTTTTGCATGTCAAACATAATGTGGTAGGTAATTAGATAACTAAGCAAACCGAGGAATGTGCGGTGGACGTGACTTGGGTCCATCCTACGGAAGGGCAGTCCCGGTTAGTTGGGAACTTTTCTCAAAAGACGTGATGACAAAACTGTGAAGACCTAGCATCAGTAGAGTTAGAATCCCAATTTATGTTGTTTTAGGGGAGCGGAATGGGACTATGCGTTATGGGTAGAGAGGTTGAGGCTTGCATCCCTCTCGTTTTCCATTCTCCATGAACCAAGTGCAACATAAATATGCTTTGACTCTGTTGTTCCTACGCAAAGTGGTTCATCTAGAGCTCGACGCTAGCTACTCGCTAGAGACTTTGCTGATATGAAGGAAACCCTGATTTCAGGTCGGTCCTAAGTGGGAACGGCTGGACACTTCCACTCGGGGCAGACTCGGGAAGACGTAGATCGCAAACCCTGTGACATTCCTTGTGAGTGCCAGATGACACTTTCTAGACTCTCTTCCCGATGGGCTGCTAAGACGTGTCCCACAAGTGGACGAGCGGACACGTTACACTCCACCACACCTAGCAAGGTATGGATTTATTGCTGTATGTCCTGCAAGCATTGAATTTTGATTGTCTATCAACATTGAAGTGGGGGAGGTGGTACATTGAATAGAGTAGAAAAGAGAAGGGGGTGGGCACCTAACATCCTAGCTTCTCTAACTCCCACCATTATGGCAAGGGACAAAGGAGAGAAGATTTAATGTGTGAAAGGCGAGCTGCCAAATTGCATTTAATCGATTGTTAATATATTCATTGGTTGTTAAGGTGCATTTGATTTTTAGTTGTTTGTGATCATCCCTGTTTGCACAATGCACATGTCCATGGACTAGCATATACCACCCATTGTATATCACTATGCATTAAACACTCATGGCACACTTGAGAATTCACTAGATTTCTCTTTCCTCTTTCTCTTACACCTAACATTCACCCTATTTGTTGCAAGGGGAGACAAGAGAGTGAAGGAGAAAGGAAGGTGGTATCTAGTAGTGTCCACACCAATGCACTACATACTAGTATATAATGCACAATGTAAATAGGCATGTGTATAGTGCACATGTGCATAGCACCTTTGTACATAGCACACTATACCTTGCACTAGTACATACATGAATAATGCATAGTGCACACATGCATAACACCCATGTACATAGCACATCACACCCCTCATTAGTACATACTACCAACCCCACATAGCACACTATACCTTGCATTGCACCTTGCATTTTAGTACACTACACCAATCTTGCATTAAACTACCTTAGTACACACGTATGTGTAAAAATATCTTCATGCACATATCCCTATGCACACGGAGGGATATACACATGTGCGCTCATTGTATGCATTTTGCTTTTTCTTTTAATCAATGCAAGGGAGGGGTCAACATGCAAGAAGGTATGAGGCACCTTGTCGTGCCTTGTGTACCATCCTATCATCCATAGTAGACCGAAACCTATAACCTTAAAATTAGTGCTCATCATACAAAGACCCCATCCTATCGCACATATCTTGTGCACTAACCCCACCATAGTATACTACATCTTCTTACACTGCACCTAGCACACTACATGAAGAACACTGCACCACCTTGCATGTAACCTAGCACGTAAGCCCATTGTTGCCTTACACCTAGTCCTTCATTTTAATGCATTACACTATGCATTACTCACACATGAATATACAATGCATATGTGCACTAGTCCACTACTCATAAGTAACCACCATTATGCTTGCCTACCTCCACCCAATGTAGTCATGGTGCACTACAATTGCATTGTAGCTCACTAGCACATATTAGTCTACTTACATATCAATCTTGCATAGTGTACATATCCATAGTGCACATGAGTACAATGCATATGTGCATAGTGTATGCACTATACACTAGCACCCATCCTTGTATTAGCCCAAGTAAATGTTGGGGATAAAGGCACCTATGCCTAGCTGCCCATGTAATACAATGCTTTCCTAATTGCTTTCCTCTCTTCCTCTAGGCTTTCCACTACCTCCTCTACTAGCCTACCATGGATTATTGTCCTGGTTAGCAAGTCATATTCATTGACCATGTCTTGGACCGTGACTGGGAATTCACCCAAGTCCAGCTAGTCATCTCTCGGTTTTGTGTTAGCTCCTGACATCATCTCTGCTTCCCGCTCCATGAGGTTATCGATCAGTTCGAGTAGCTCTGGTAGCACTTTACCCTCAATCTTGTTGTCCTTTCAGTCCTGCCGCTATCTCCGAAGGTCCCATCAATGGGGATCTAGGGCACGACTATGTTTTGGGGGTCTTCTCCTATTGGTGGGTTAACAGTATCTGCACACTTGTATACTGTAGGTAGTGGGAGCCCATCATTGCCACTTCATTCTTTATTCTTTAGTGACATTTGAATAAAGGGAAAGCTAGTCACACATTGTGATAATTAGAGTTTCCACATCTTCTCTCTCTCTCTCTCTCTCTCTCTCTCTCTCTCTCTCTCTCTCTCTCGCTTGCTCTTGCTCCTTCCACCATAGCTCTTGCTTCTACTCATGTACTTTGAGCTCACTCCCTTCAACTAGTACCAGAGCCAACCATTTGAGGAGCTTCTTCATCCTTTTCTTCAGTCCAAATTCAAAGCTTCAACTCAAGGTTTCATGGTAGCCATTGTTTCTTTCTCTCTCTCGAGGTATGCATTGAGTCTTTCCTTCTTTCCGCTTGTTCGAGCTTGCTATGCACTTGTTGTGGAGCTTCCTAAGGCTTAGTTGAGCCTTGTTGGGTGCTTATTGAGCTGAGGAGTAGCCATTTTATCCATTTTGAGTGGATGAAGAGCATGCTGTAGAAGTCCTGGACAGCTATGGCCATAGCTTTTGCATACAGTATTGGATTAAGGCATTCTATAGATAGAAACAAAGAGTGTGATGAGAGCTACAAATTTGGGCACTCATAGAGTTGATTCTATGTATTTTTCTATTCTTTGTTTCATATAGAGAAAAACAATTTTGGTTTGAATAGCAAACAATAAATTTCATCATGCATCTTTGATGCTTCACATATGCTATTTTGGTACCTGGATGGTATGGTTGTGTTCGGGACTTATTTAAGCTTGAAATAGCTAGATTTCATTGTAATTTTAGTGTTATAATAATAGAGCAACAATAATTTATCAGTTAAAAGCTTATGCCTACTAATGCTCGTTGATGATTTACGGGATACCCAATGGATGTACTGCCACTTCTATTGTTACATATACTTTCTAATATGCTATGGCATGCTTTTGAGGAAAGATTTTAGCTCCATTACATTGATATTGGCTGTGGTTATACGGCTTGATTACTTTGGTGGCTTATGCAGTTATACGAGCTTGAAGAATATATTGGGTTTATATTTCCAAATGTAGGCTCCATGGATCTTGGATGTCTTGAGAAATTGGATGGGACAAATTATAGCTATTGGCAGATCCAGATATAGCAAGTTTAAGTATAGAAATTGCAAGTTAGACCACTCAAAAATGGGGGTGCCAAACCTAAAAACATTATAATCGAGGATTGGGATGGATTGGATGAGCTATGCAAGTCCATAATCATTTTATCACTGTCTAAAATGTTGTGATTGGAAATCAGACTGCATATGAGCCTTGGACATAGATTAAGAATCTTTATGACAAGCAAAGTCTTGCATCTCAAATGTATTGGCTAAAATAGTTGATGGACCTTTGCAAGAAGGAAGGGATTTCTATGTCTACACACTTGAATAAGTTTCACTCCATCATTAGTCATTTAGCTTCATAGAAGATTGAGTTCAAAGTTACTTTTCATTCTTCATTTCTGCTTGTTACTCTACTTGAGTCATGGGACACTTTTCATACAACTGTTTGTGCTGAGGATGGAAATTATATGATGCTACGAGTGCCCTCTTGATAGAAGAGGTGAACAAAAAGAATGTGGATGCTTTTGGTACATCCCATGTATTGGTTATGAGAGGCCGGCAGGATGGAAATGGTCGTGTTAGAGACTCTAACACGTCTCAATCTAAGATATGTATATAGTCTTGCAGTAATTCTTATGGTCGTAAGTCTAGTCTTACTTGTCATTATTGTATAAAAATAGAACATATTTGGCCACAATGCCATAAAATGCACAATGATAAGTACATTGAAAAGGGAAATGGTAAGTGTAGGACAAGAATGATGATCACAACATTATGCCTAACAAGTCTAGTATCAAGATTGAGGATATTAATGTTGTGCAGCTTGATGTATTTGATGATCTTATCTTGGCAGATTCTTCTTAGCATATGGTTAATTGATGCTTTGTTATGATATATTGAGTATGGTTGATAGATTCAGGGGCTTCCTTTCATGTGAACCTCATAAAGAGTGGTTTCACTCCTGTTGTAGTATGACTAGATCTATTTGTTTAGATAATGACCAAGCATTGGAGATCATTGGTATTGATGATGTCCTTAGGTAGCATATTCACTCTTCATGATGTACATCATGTACTAGCTCTCATGAGAAGAGCCTTATCTCTACTAGCACCTTGAGTGATGTAGGTTATGTTGTCTCTTTTGGTGATTTCTCATGGAAGATTTCGTGTGGGAATCTTGTTATTGCACGTGGTGCTCAATCTAGTACCCTATATCCTTTGCTTGCATTTGGGTCAATTGACCATGTTTTGGTTGTGGCTATAGTTCCATATGTATATCTTTGGCATTGTTGCCTTTGGCACATATCTTTGAAAGGAGTGAAAATACTTACGAGTTTGCAGTATTTTCTACTCCTAGACTATAAGCGTTTTGAGTCTTGTGATCACTGTTTATATGCAGGCAGACATGTAGTACGCATGAGAAGTTTGGCATGAAGTGCATGGGTGAGCCTTTGACTCTTTTTCATTTATATGTATGTGGTCCCATGCCCTGTTAGTCATTAGGTGGTGTGAAGTACTTTGTCACACTAATTACTCACATAAGGTTTGGGATTTTCCTATTAAGTTGAAATCGGGTGTCTTTTGTCTATCTTTCAGTTTTGGTTTGCTCTTGTTGAGAACCAATCTAGGTATAGATAGAAATGACTAAGGTTAAATAATGTAGGTGAGAATGTCTCAAAAGCTTTTGAGTAGTTTTGTGATAAGCAAGGTATTAAGCATTAGTTGACTTCTCCCTACACCCGTCCCTAGAATAGTATTCCTAAATGCATGAATAGGACGATTCATGAGAGAGTCCGCAATATGTTTAACCATGCAGGCTTACCCCAGTACCTTTGGACAAAGATGGTTACTAGTTCCATGTACTTGGTTAAGAGGTCTCCTTGCACTGCTATTGATTGCCAAGTTACAGAGGAGGTATGAACTAGAAAACCTCCATCATATGCTCATTTGTGCATATTTGGTTGTGAGTAATTCTACCATGTTCCCAAGGACAAGTGCAATAAGCTAGATCCTAAGTCTGTGAAATGCATCTTTCTTGGTTATGGGGATGCCAATGAGATGGGCTATTGCCTATGGGGTCTACAAGCTCACAAGGTTATCCACATGCATGATGTCATTTTTCATGATGAAAATATACATAAACAAATGAGCATGTGGCTGAGGTATGCAAGGTGATTTTTCAAGAGGAGCCTCCTGCTCCTATATAGCCAACTAGACAGCCTGTGGCAACTAATGTTTTAGTGGCCTAGGCCTTGCCTATTGTGTAGAATCAGCTTGCTTTGAGATGCTCTACTAGAGGTAGATGCCAACTTAAGAACTTTATGCCCTCCATGGATTATGTTATGATGATAGATACAAGTGAGTCTCTCTTTTATGATGAGGCCATGCACAGAGATGATACACTCACTCATGGGACATGACTATGTAGATAGAGTTTGACTCCTTACACACTAACCATACGTGAAATTTGGTTTCTTTGCCTAGGAGCTTGAAGGCACTACCATGCAAGTGGGTATACAAGCTAAAAAGTATCCATGGATGCCCCAAGCTCGCTCATAAGACCAGATTAGTAGCTAAGGGTTTCACGTAGGAATATAGTGTTGAATTCAATGAAGTATTTTCTCACATGGTCAAAATAACAACCTTATGCTTGGTATTAGCATTGGTTGATTAAGCTAGATTCAGACCTTTATTAGATGGATGCAAATATAAATTTTTCACATGGGGACTTGCATGATGAGATCTATATGAAATAGCCTAAGGGCTTTGAAGAAAAAGGCAAGGAACACCTAGTGTGCAAGTTGAGAAGGAGCCTTTATGGCCTTAAGCAAGCACTTAGGGAATGGTACCACAAGTTTGATGCTTTTATACATTTATAGAGATATAGTTGTAGTGTAATGGATCCGTGTTTATACATGAAAAAGGCTCGTACTGGTAGCCTTACAATATTGGTACTCTGTGTGGACGATATGCTCAGCTCAAAAAGAGCTTTGAGATGAAGGACATGGGACAAAACCTTGCATATTCTTGGGATATATCACATGTGACCGCTCTAAAGGGCTCCTTTATCTATCTTCACAGGAGTATATCCACAAAGTCCTTGAGCAATTTCATAATTAGGGATATTTGTAAGAGTAGTTACAAGGATTGGGAATACCTTCTTTACAGATTTGAAGAGAATTGCAATAGCATCTTCATCATGAATTAGAGCTTGAACTGAGGATATCTATCCCATGAGTCCCTTCATGTATGAGATGAACTTACCTAGGTCTTCTCCTGGCTTATACTCCAAGCTAAAAGTTTTGATCTTAATGAAAATTTTAAATTTTTTCCTTTAGCAACATAAAGCTTTTCAAGCTCATCCCCTTTCTCCTTGGCAATGGAGAGTTTGTCAATGTGATAGATCAAATATTCATCTAGACGAAGCATGATTATGGCTTGGACTCTTTCATCATCTTATAAATCAAGTGGGTTTGATGGGTCAACAATTTGCTTCATTTGATGAAGGGCCAGTAGCCCCATTCCATCATTTTATACTTCACTAATACTTGCCATGGATAAAAGTCTTTTCCATCAAACCTACAAATTTGAGGTCTAACATCGGCATAGGCCATGGCCATAATAGGAAGGTCTTACCGATTTCACTAGGTAGTGGTAGTGTCTAGCCCTTTACACAATGGCCAAGAAGTGTGGAAGCAAATGAAATGATTAATAAGTAGTAGGATCAAATGTAATGTCTTACAAGATGAGATGAGGATGAGGACAATGGTATATGTATTTATAACTTACACATAGCCTTACATTGATCAGAAAGATAGTAGTTAAGCACTCAATGAATGTGCTCAAGGTAAAAACTAATCTCCTCAAGCTTGAGATTTATTGTAAAACATTATGACTATGAAATATAGCTTTAGTGCTTACAAGCACTCCTCTCATAGTATATTTTTACAAGTTGGTTTTTTATAAAAATGAGCTTAATTATGTTCACCAAGTGTTTTTGGACCCTGGAGCTTCTAGATTTGAAATGGACTCCAGAAGACTTAAATCAGTGATTAAAATCACTATTGACGATTTCAATCAATAGAAATAATTCAAAAACCAAGCTTTCAAGCTTGGTTATGGCTGCCACAAAGAACCACAGTTAGGGTTTTGTTTATTGTGAGCAATAGAGAGGGAATTTCTCTAAATCCTATTAGGTATAGATAGCTCACTTATGAAGCTACAAATGCTCCATGGAGCCCACCCGCATTGCACTTTCTATAGTGCATAGCAGCCTGCTAAAGGTCACACTATTAGAAATGACACCTTTTTTGTGTTTTTTGCAATGTCGATCTACTGCACCTCCAATGTCTAGATTTGTCATGCCAAGATGCTACGCCACAAGCTAGGAAACAGATATTCAGAAGAAATATTGAGCTAAAATGCTCTCTTCTTCTCTCCCGAGGTCCTCCAAGAGAGGTGGGTATAGTAGGCAACTAGGGAGGTGAAGAGTAATTATGATAAAATAGCATGCCCTTGTGCACTTAGTGGGAAATGAAGTTGAGGGAAGATTGTTGGATCAAAGTTGGCTTTGATCCCATGTTGGAATATCAGATGAGAGCATGAGAATGTGTGCACAAGAGGGAGAGAGTGTAAGAAGAAGATCTTGCTTAATGAGTTGTTCAAAAGTACAATTGGTACACTCTCTCTATAGTTGAGAGTGACCTCTAGGCTATTTAAGTAGCCTCTGGATGGCTAATGTTAGGGCTTCCCCTGCCCTCCAGACTATTCTCACCCATCTACTCTTATCCACCCTTACATACATACATAGGATTCACATATCTATCTCTCAACATATAGGATAATAAGCGTATTGGCTATCCTCTACCTTCTCATGTGAAGGTTAGTCACACCGATTATTCAGAGTTGAGTAGAAGGTTGAGATGGCCAAGATCTCTTATGTATCTGTCATGGGCAGTTTGATGTGTGCCATAATAGCCACTTGTCTTGACATAGCATTTGTAGTGGGAATTGTGGCACACTATATGGCTATACCTGGCAGATGGCCTTGGAATGTAGTCAAGGATATCATGAGGTACCTGAAGGGCACATAAGATCCTATAGCATATGGGAGTACATAATGAAGATCCAACAGTGCTAAGTTGTGACAATCAAAGTTACATCACCATTGCCAAAAATCTAGTTTTTTGTGCATGCACCAAACACATTGACATCCAGTATCACTATGCGTGTGACTTGATCGAGGATGGGATAGTAGAGTTAGTTTATTGTCCAAGGGAGGAGAATGAAATAGATATCTTTACCAAAGGTCTTACAAAGGATCTCTTTCGAATTCATATTCAGAGACTTGACATTGGGCTAAGAAGGTAGTTCACCTACTATGGGTGGACATTGAGAGGGGGTGTTAGATATGCTAAATACCCCACCCTCGTAAGGTGCCACCAATGATCCATGGTGCTTTAAGTTATAAGGCCCCCTTTATGAGGAGAAGCCATGTGTGAGCATGGATATTGGATGGATCCTGACTTGTATGTCAGATGAGGTCTATGTGACCATATGGCAAAAAGGTAACCTTTGTGGATCTAGCCTTTGGGTTAGATAGAGTAGTTATACTTGTAGCAACTCCAAGCACAATGCATCAAGTTGCAGGGTGTGGGAATTATCAAGGATCCCTATTTTGGGATCGGAGGACAATGCCCCCAGCCCAATGGTAAAGGAAATATTCCCTAAAATATTTCTTGGCCGACTAGGGAAGGTTCATAATATGGTTGGACATGTTGATCAAACTACCTTCTCAGGCTATAAAAGGAAGACCCCTCTAAAGCCATCGTCAATCTATCCTTCACTCAGTTAGAGCTCTTTTAGCTACTCTTAAGCTCTTCACCTATCATCTATGTGGATCACCATCTAAGCTTCATAGTGGAAGCACATGGGTGGACACAACCATCTTTATATCAATTTGTTTGCAATTGAAGCAGTCTCTATTCTTCTCATATTTGGTGTGTGTTCTCTACTCCTTGCTTAGATTTTGTATGCTGTGCTGTGTAATTTTTACATGGATGAGATGGTGCCTTTCCTCATCTTATTATACTTAGGTACATGTGTACTTTGTCACTCTTTTATTGTTCTCTCCTCTCACTAGGGATACATTTTTCTTTAACCTAGTGATACATTTTTCTTTAAGTGAGAGGTTGTTGGGGATAAATGTGCTTGTGCCTAGTCACCTATGTATAATTACCCCGATAGTACCTACACACTTGTATATTGTAGGTGGCAGGTGCCCATCACTATCACTTTATTATTTATTCTTTCACTGACATTTGAATAAAGGGAAGATTGATCACATATTGTGATTGTTGGAGTTCCCACATCTTCTCTCTCTCTCTCTCTCTCTCTCTCTCTCTCTCTCTCTCTCTCTCTGTCTCTCTGTCTCTGTCTCTGTCTCTCTCTCTCTCTCTCTCTATCTCTCTTGCTTTTGCTCCTTCCACCATAACTCTTGCTTCTGCTCGCATGCTTTCACTTTGGGCTCACTCCCTTCAATTGCTTCACATGTAGCAAAGCAAGTAGCCTTGTACTCTACTTTGATAAAAGACAATGCCACTATTGGTTACCTCTTACTAATCCAAAGATTCCTGAATCCAAAGAGAAACAACATACAAAAATTGATTTTTCGAAATCATTGTCATCTGCCTAGTCTAAATTATAGTTTTGTATAAGAGAACTTCTAGAATTGTATATGATACTATAGTCTTCAAATATCTAAGCACCCACATCCCAACTTTCCAATGAATTTCACAAGGTGTGTTTGATGACCTACTCAAAACACCGATAGCAAAATTGGTATTTGGTCTAGTATTGCATAAATAGATGAGACTATTGACCAACCTCTTATCCCTCCTAATGTTTGCTAGTGTTGATGTATCCTCAATGGATAACTTCACATTGATCTTGATAGGTGTAGCTATCTCCTTACACTTGGTCATGCCAAATGCTTTCAAGATCTCCCATGCATATTTTTTCTAAGAGATGAAGATTTTGCCAAGCTCTTGTTAGAGTTCAATCCCCAAAACCAACAAGTCCAAGTTTGTCATTTCAAACTTAAAGCTCAAAGCTTTTCAAGTTGATGGATCGTATATTCATAGCCACCTATAATAAGGTCATCCACATATAGGACAATCAATATAGAATTTTTGCCATCCCTATAACCATACAAGTTTTCATCTACGACATATCAACTTTGTTTTCAGAATAGAGGGCCTCAAATCCTGATGATTAATCCACATACACCTTCTTCTTGAGGTTAGCATTCAAGAATGTTGATTTAATATCCATTTGGTAAAATCACCACTTTCTGTGAGCGACCTCTACAAGTCTTATGCGAATAGTTGTCATTCTGTTAGTTGGAGAAAATGATTCTTGAAAATCAAATCTTTCAACTTGTGAAATCCCCATGCTACTAATGTGGTCTTGTACTTTTTTAAGTTTTCATTAGCCTTATACTTTATCTTCTAGACCCACTTGGTGCCAATAATCTTCCTATTTTCTAGCCAATCCATTAGCTCGCTCCCAAGTGTCATTCTTCATTATGCTATTATACTTGGCTTGTATAATTACTCTCCATGCTAGATTGGTAAGTCCTTCATCCAAGTCTACTAGCTCCTTTATTTCTCTCTAAGGCGATATTGACAATGTGAGCAAAAGCCTTTCTTTGCTCCTCTATTCTTTGAGACTTTCTTCGTCCATCTACCTTTTCCTCAATAGTTATAGGCATAGGATTATTGCAATCATAGAGCTACTTCACCCATCATGGCAATGGCTTTTTCAATGGTATGATTATAGGTTGGTGAAGGTATAGGGTTATTGCAATCCTAGAGCTACTTCACCATCGCAGAAATAGCTATTTTGATGGCATGATTATAGGTTGATGAATTTTCTCCTCATTATCCGAAGATGATGCTTCCTTCTCCTTGAGAGTAGGGATAGCTTTTGGAATAGGTTCATAATAGATTATCTCTTCATTTGATGATAAAGTGGACAAAACTTTCATTCTCCTCCTCCATTATATGCGGCTGCTTCTTGAATACCACATCATTAATTAAGCATCAATTAACAATTAGGTATTATTAATTGATGCTTAATCCCTTTGCTCTTGCAAAATACTTCAAACTTCTTTGAGTTGAACTCACCACCATCCTCGGTTCTAAAATTCTTTACACTTTTCCCTATGCTATTTGTTAGATTTCATGGAAGCAGGAAGGAGAGCAACACGGAGTGAAGCAACATGCTTCCTCTCTCTATTTCTTCTTATTCATTTAGCACACCCATAATGCATATACAACCTAAGGTCATAAAGACCATTCACACTAGAAGTAACACCGACTTATTTAATATACCTAACTGATCTAGCCAGACTAGCTGTGTCCAGCTCATGTCGATCAAACACACATGTACGAGCTTTATATTCTAACACTCCCCCTCAAGCTCAAGACAGCATATGTACTCCAAGCAGCTGTCTAAGACCACAGAACTTATCTTTATCCAAGGACTTGGTAAAGATATCCGCTACCTATTCACCAGTCTTCACATGCATAAGATTGACTCTTCCTGCAAGAACCATCTCTCTGATGAAATGGTAGTGTACCTCTATGTGTTTCGTCCTGGCATGATAGACTGGATTCATAGCCAGGAGTGCACTACTCAGATTGTCACATAGTAACTTCACTGGAGCATCTACTTGTATGTCCAAATCAGCCATAAGCTTGAGCAGCCATGAAATCTCGCATGCTGCCAATGCAGCACCCCTGTACTCTGCCTCAGTACTTGACAAAGCAACCATAGGCTGCTTCTTGCTACTCCAGCTAATCATGCCGCTACCAAATCCAAATGCATATCCACTCGTAGATCTACGATCATATGAGCAACCTGGCCAATCTGCATCCGTGTATCCAGTCAATATCAAGGGTTTATCTCTGACATAAAACAGCCCATACTCTACAGTGGACTTAACATATCTCATAATGCGTCTAACTGCATCCAAGTGCGGCTTTCTAGGCTTCTGCATAAACTGGCTTATGAGCCCTACAGCATAGCTCAAGTCAGGCCTAGTGATGGTCAAGTAAATCAAGCTGCCAACCATCTGCCTATACATAGTCACATCCTCTACTTCAGCCCCAGTGTTCATGTCTAGCTTGACATTCTGATCAAGAGGTGTATCTAGCGATTTGCATTCAGCCATGCCATACTTCTTCAGCATCTCTATGGCATAGTGCTTCTGCATCAGCCATAACCCATTGTCAGCTGGAATTACCTCAATGCCTAAGAAATACTTCAATTCTCCCAGGTCTTTCATGTCAAATTCAGATTTCAGCATCTTCATTGCATGCTGTATGCCCAAGTCATCATCACCAGTGATTATCAAATCATCAACATATATGACCAGCACTACTAAACCTCTATCAGTCTTCTTTGTAAATAGGCTATGATCAGCCCTACCAACAACAAAACCCAATCTCTGCAAGTAGTTACTGATCCTAGCATGCCAAGCTCTCGAAGCCTATTTCAGCCCGTACAATGCCTTTTTCAGCCTGCATATATAATGCTGAAAATCAGGGTGAACATACCCTTCCGGCTGAACCATATAGACATCCTCTGCTAGGTCACTATTAAGAAATGCATTCTTAACATCCATCTGCTGCAATTTCCAGCCTTTAGCAGCAGCCAAGGAAATCACAGTGTGTATAGTTGCCATCTTGGCAACAGGGCTGAATGTTTCCTCATAATCAAGTCCATACTGTTGGGCATACCCCTTTGCAACCAGCCTGGCTTTGTATCTCTCCACACTGCCATCTGACTTGCATTTGATTTTGTAGACCCATTTGCAGCCGATGGTCTTTTTCCCTTCAGGCAGTGGTACTAAATCCCATGTTTTATTTTCAGCCAAGGCATTCATTTCTTCATCCATGGCTACACACCAATTCTCATCTTTCATTGCTTCAGCATATGTACTTGGTTCTTTGACCTTCATCACTTTTGTCATGTACGCATAATGCTTTGCACTGTAGCCACTGTATGTCAACCTGTCAAGAGGGTATCTGACCCTCTGCGAGCGTCTAAGATATGGTGCACTACTCGATTCCCCTCTCTCATGAGGCAGAATATACCTGCTCTGCCTTGTGCCAGCCGTATAGACAGTCGGAATACCAAGTTCGCTGTCTAAAGTATCACTAGACTCATAGCCCGAAGTCATTCTGCCAGGTGTCATCATACCAGATGCATCCTCAATAACTTTCTCTTTTCCTTTGCTGTCCAAGACATCATGTCTCCCCCTCACTGACATACCGGTGTCAGTGGACGGCGAGCTCCTCAATCTCCCTGTCCATGGGGATACTGTCTGACTACGAGGTCCTGTCATAACATTACTGTGCTGTAAATAAATTGTAGAGGCATGAGTGGAAGGAGTATCCGTTGGCACTGCAACTGGTGATACATACCAAGAACCCATCTCATCAAAGATAACATCCCTGCTTACCAAAGTCTCCCTGGTAGAGGGATCATAGCATTTGTATGCCTTCTTCTCCTGCGAATATCCAATGAAAACACACTTATGTGCTTTGGGATCCAACTTCTTCCTTTTCTCATCTGGAATATGCACATAAGCAAGACAGCCAAAGACTTTCACGTGACTTACATCCGGCTTATAGCTATACAACTTCTCAAATGGTGTCATCTCATGAATACCTGCAGTGGGAGTCCTGTTCAAAATGTATACGGCTGTCATAACAGCCTTTGCCCAATAGTAAAGTGACATATGCTTTTCATTCATCATAGCCCTAGCAGCTTCCATTAGAATTCTATTCTTCCTTTCAGTTACTCCGTTTTGCTGCGGAGTGTAGCTGCAGGTGAGCTGCCTACGAATGCCATTTTCAGCCAAGAACCCATCAAATTCATTTGATACATACTCCCCACCACTATCAGATCTCAAGAAAGAGATGTAGCATTCAAACTCCTTCTCAACCTGTGCTTTAAATTGCTGAAAAACAGCAAAGACCTCATCTTTTGTTTTCAATATGTAAAGACAAGTGTATTGACTATAGTCGTTAATGAAGGATACATAATATCTAGAACCTCCCATAGATACATTATGAGCTGGCCCCCAAACATCAGAGTGTACTAACTGCAATGGACGTGTACTCTGTCGTACATGCCTGACAAATGGCAACTGCTTACCAAACTGGCAAGCCTCGCATACATGACCAATATCTGAATATTGGAACTTCGGTAACCCTGTAACCAGCTGCTTCTTTTGCATAATTTGCAGCCTTTGCAAATTGACATGCCCCACTCTCTTGTGCCATATTTCCAAATCCCTAACAGTGCCAGAACCATGGGCAAACATAGCTGAATTCAGCTCTGGCAAGGAAGCATCAAGAGTAAACATTCTGCCATTCCTGTGACCATGAGCTATCAACTTGCAGCCATTTCCAAATTCTTCAATAAAGCAACCATGCTTATTGAATCTAACCTGCAAGTTCTGCTCCGCCAACAGATAACAAGTTCTTCGTAATTGAAGGGACATGCAATACAACATGCACATTTTTCTTTCTGCCATTATGGACCACAAGAGGCACTTTGCCTTTATGCTCAATGCTATGCTGCGTGTCATCACCTGTGCATACATAGCCATGCTTTTCAGCCACCATATCCGTGAACTAATCACCATGAGGGGTCATGTGATTTGACGCCCCCGAGTCAATGTACCACACTGCATCATCAGATGATTTTTTAGCAGCCTTATCTTTGACATACTGCATGGCAAACAGTCTATCACCAGAGTCATCTGCCTGACTGGACGTAGCATAATGTCCATGCTGCTTGCCCTTCTGGTTTCCCTGCTTCTTCCAGCAGTCCTTTGCAATATGCCCATACTTTTCGCAGTAGTGACAATCCTTATCTTTATTTGGATTGTCTGACTGACGCTGCTGCTGCCATGAGCCTCTGCCACCGCCACGGGAGTTAGATCTCCCCCTGCCTCGAAAGTTTCCACCACCTCTTGCATTTGATGACTGCTGATTGCTATTACTGTAGGATGCATTCTGCTGGCCTCCTCTGCCAGATCCATAGCCTCTACCACGGCTACCACGACCACGTTGATTCGAGTAAAAAACTGCATCCTTATTCTTTGAGCTGCTTGACCCTGTAGCTAAGCCAAGCTTCACCTCTTCATGAATCAATAATGCAACCAGCTCATTAAAGTTAGGCATCTCAGCCCGCACAGATACTGAAGTGTCAAAAGACTTGTACTCCGGACCCAAGCCATTTAAGGTCAGTGCAACCATATCCTCATCTTCTACCTGTGAGCCAACAGATGCCAGCTAATCTGCTATGGTCTTAACCTCTGTGACATAATCTTGCATGGATCTATTCTTCCTCTCCATGTTATTGAATTTCTGCTTCGGTTGTATCTTCCTTGCACTTGTAGTTGTGCCATAGTATTTGACCAATATATTCCATGCATCTGCTGGGGATTTACAGTTCATGATCTGCATCACCATAGCATCCGAGATACATAATGACAACCAATGTAAAACTCTGCGAGCTCTTTCCGTCCAAGCTCGATGCACTCGTCTTTGATCAGCTGTAGGATTCCTATCTGGAACTTCAGGTTCAGCCTCAATACCTGTCACTAAGTCCCAGTATCCTTTTCCTATCAGAAAGTTCTCCATGCGGAACTTCCATATTGCATAATTGTTGCTATCAAGCTTTTCTCCCACAATCTGGGTTACATTATCAGTTCTATCAGCATTTGCCATGTTGCAGACCTTGCCTGACTACCTGCAAACCAAGATCTTCTTAACAGTTCAACTTCAGCCCGGAACTGTTTAATTGCAGTAAAAACCAGGGTATTTCAGCCCACTAACAGTCCAAAATAGCTCACACCAAGTGGCTTAACCTGTGAGTAAAGCAGTCAATGCAAATACTATGTATTCACTTCGGTTTGAACTCCTGCAACCTCACTGCCAGGGTACATATATGCAGTCTGAAAACTGTAATTCTGTGAGTGACCAGTAGTGATTTCAAGCCCAAAACTAAGTAGTATACATGGCATACATGTCCCAAACCTTCATAGACATCTGCTAGTACATGTAGCAAACCGAACATAACCAATGGGGCATAAATCAGTGCATAGATAGCAGGTATAAGTTGTTGAGATGGCAAGCTCAACACATGTGGACATGGATGATGGACCGCCTGGTTAGATGGGTCCACACGTCTACACTTAGCAGGTCGGTGGTCATTATGACTCTCACATGGCCACTGACTCATTACTTATTATATTCAGGTCGTTACACCTATTTACAGTTGGCATAGTTATAGTGCCAGTCGACTAGTGTAGTCGGTTAGTCATTGTTTGACTTAGTAGGCCACTTTCCTTTTATGTTGTATCTTATCTATACTTTGTGTACATTGTAAAGTGTGTGGAAGAAGAAGAAGAAATCAGCAAGAAAACGTTTTGGCCTCCATCTCTCTTCTTGTCTCTTGAGTGAGCTTCTCCTTGTGCATTCTGTGTGTGTTCGGCGCAGCATCTTGAGCAATCCCCTCCACCACGCGATTCTTGACATGGTATCAGAGCCGCGCCATTGAGAGAGGCTGATTTCGAAGGTTGAAGTGAAGGAGAAGAAGCAAGGTTCGAGCAAGCAAGCTACGGGTAAGAAACTCTCCCATTCTTCCACTCCTTCTCTTGGATAGTGCCTGTGGAGGCACCGGAAGTAGGGCAGAGAAAAAATCTCAGATTGCAGTGAGATTTGGTGTGCGCGAAGAGTGCTGTGTATTCTGCAGATAAGCCCTTTAGGGCTATTCTGCAGAGATTTTGGGCATTTGAGGCCGTTTCAGGGCCCGTTTTAGAGCCGCAAGGTTGCGGACAGCAGTTTCGGGGTACACTGTGACTTCGACTGTATTGACCGAACGTGGGTGCGCAGGTTACAGATTTCAGATCTGTAAGTTCAAAGGTGTTTACCAGTGAGTAAACACAAGGTTTATCTGCAAAAAGGTTGCAGATTGCATGTATTGTTGAGCAGACAGTAAAAAAGGCTGTCTGGTGTATTGCTGTGCACTACAGGTCAAGGGTTGCAGAAGATTTGCTTGCTGTTTGGTATTAGTTTTGTGATAATGGCAGAGAACAGTGGAAGCCCCATCATTGAGAAGCTCGACAAGAACAACTACCCATCATGGAAGTTTCGTGTCACGAACTTCCTTATTGGAAAAGGCCTCTACGAGTTCGTTTCAGGTGAAGAAAATGAGCCGGAGGTGAGTGATCCTCCAACTGCAGAAGAGACAAAGGCACGAAAGGAATGGAATGCAAAAGACAAGAAGGTCATGTATTGGTTGTCTGCAGTAATTGACAATAACATGCTGGGACACATTAGAAATGCAGAGAATGCATATGCAGCTTGGACCATACTTGAAAGTATGTTTTCTGTAAATACAAAGGCACGAAAGATTCAACTCAAGCAAGAGTTGAATACATTAAAGAAAGGGAAGATGTCTATCAATGAGTATGCACTGAAGGTAAGAAGCATTGCAGATGCATTGGCAGCGATTGATGCAATGCCCGATGATGATGATTTGGTGTCGTCTACCTTGGGTGGACTTAACAATGAAAAGGCTTGGAAGTCTTTTGTAACTTCCGTATATGTCAGAAAGCCATTTCCAGATTTCGATGAATTGGTCTCTCTTATGATCACTGAAGAGATCAACATGCAGAGTGAGACATCTGAAAGAAGTGGTGAACAGGTCCAAGCTTTCTACTCCAATTCTGGAAGGGGACGTGGCAGGTTCTCTTCAAGAGGCCGTGGTACAGGACGTGGTAGTGACAACCAGCAAAACAGATTGAATCAGCAATTTGGCGATATGCAGGTTTCAGGAGGTCGTGGTAACTTTAGAGGCAGGGGGAGCTTTAGAGGAAGAGGTGGATGGCAGAACAGAGGTTCTAACAACTCTGGTATTGTGTGCCACTACTGTGGCAAAACAGGTCATATTGCAGCCCAATGTTATGCTAAGAGAGATGATATCCGCAGTGGTAAGTTGCAGCAAGGAAACTATGCATCGTCTTCACAACAGAATGAAGATAAAAATGAACGTTTGTTCGTTATGCAGCATATGCTGAATGCTGTTACAGGAAAGGGAACACATGAAGATGTTTGGTATGTTGATTCAGGTGCATCCAATCATATGACCAGCCATGCAGAATGGTTTGGGGAGATGCAGGATTTGCAGAATGCAGGTTATGTGCAGACGGGTGATGACTCATGCCACCCAATTTCACACATTGGAAAAGTTCCCTTGTCCTTGCATGATGGTAAGACAAAGAGTCTTTCAGATGTATTGCATGTGCCATCTATTACAAAGAACTTGGTGTCAGTCGGTCAAATGGTAGAGCAAGGGCTGCAAGTCAGATTTAATGCAAAGGGCTGCTTTGTAGAAGACTTCAATGACAAGTGCAGGTTGGTAGCAAAGGGAAGTAGAGTTGGACGTATGTTCACTCTAGATGCTGGAATTCCTACTATGAATGCGGCTATGTATGCCAAAGGAAAAGGTGTTGTTGCAGACATTGAAATTTGGCACAAACGCATTGGACATGCAAATGTACAAAGGCTGAAATTAATGCAGTCCAAAGGGTTGGTTACAGGTTTGCCTACATTTAAAGTTGCAGAATTTCAGAAGGTATGTGAAGCATGTCAGTTTGGTAAGCAGGCAAGACAACCCTTTTCACATGACAGAGATGTAAGCAGAAATATCCTTGATGTTGTGCATACAGACATTTGGGGGCCTACACAAAATGTATCTCTTGGAGGCAGTTCATACTTTGTCACATTCATTGATGATTGTTCTAGAAAGCTGTGGGTATATTTTATGAAGGAAAAGAGTGAAGCTTTTGAGCACTTTAGAACTTTCAAGGCTGCAGTTGAAAGAGAAACAGGCTTGAAAGTAAAGTGCCTGAGGTCAGATGGAGGGGGAGAGTACCTCTCAAATGAGTTCAGTGATTTTCTGAGGTCTCATGGGATAAAGAGACAGTTCACATGCAGGTATACCCCACAGCAAAATGGGGTTGCAGAAAGGAAAAATAGGCATATTGCAGAAGTTGCACGCGCCTTGATGGCTGAAAAGAATATGCCTAAGCATTTTTGGTCTGAGGCTGTTCATACTGCTGTTTATATTATGAACAGAACTCCCACAGCTGCAGTTCATGGTATGACCCCCGAAGAATGTTTTACAGGTAAGAAGCCTGATGTTTCACACTTGAAAGTATTTGGCTGCATTGCGTATGTTCATGTGCCAGATGAGTTGCGGAAGAAACTGGATCCAAAGGCTGAAAAGTGTGTCTTTATTGGATACTCATTAGAGCAGAAAGGGTATCACTGTTACAACCCTATCACATGTAAGTTCAGAGTGAGCAGGGATGTCATCTTTGATGAAATGAGCAGTTGGTATGCATCTAGTGGTGATGCATTGGATGTTGATGATGATCATGACACTCATGTGCAGGCTGAAAGGCAAGAATCACGGACTCTTAGTGGACCAGAGACATCATCTGGTAGTCCTTGGTCTGGGAGACTAAGGAGTACCTCTACATCTTCGAGTGCATCTAGTAGCACTACAGGTAAAGACAAAGGAAAGAATAAAGTGTCAGAAGGCATTGATGCAGTTCTTGATGGAGACTCCAGTGGCTCAGAGAGCTTGGATGATGAGCTTGGCATTCCTTCAGTGAGGACTCCAGGTGTGCAGAGAGCACGTGTTAATGCAAAGACTCCATTGAGTGATCCAGTGGTACGCAAGTCTAGCAGGGTGAGATACCCTGTTAAAAGATTTGGTTTTGAGGGTTATGCAGCTCACCATTATGCTTATATGGTGAAACTAGTTGAGGATGTTGAGCCCACATGTTTTGAGGAGGCTGTTGGTCATGCTCATTGGGATGCAGCAATGGATGAGGAGATGGCTGCATTAGAGGCCAATAAGACTTGGGATCTAGTATCATTGCCAAAGGGAAAGAAAGCTATTGGATGTAAGTGGGTTTATAAGATTAAGCACAATGCAGATGGTTCTATTAGCAGGTACAAAGCTAGGCTGGTTGCAAAAGGCTATGCCCAAACATATGGCATAGATTATGATGAAACCTTCAGTCCAGTTGCTAGGATGGAAACTGTCAGATGTGTGATTGCTTTGGCAGCAGCCAAAGGTTGGAGGTTGCAGCAAATGGATGTAAAGAATGCCTTCTTGCATGGTGATTTGCAGGAAGAAGTGTATATGGATCAGCCAGCAGGTTATGAAGATTTAGAGCATCCCACGTATGTGTGCAGGTTGAAGAAGGCACTCTATGGGCTCAAGCAAGCACCAAGAGCATGGTCTGACAAGATCAGAGAGTATCTTGTCAATATTGGCTTTTATGTTTCTGATGCTGATCACTCACTTTATGTGAGAAAGGGAGATACAGGTTTGGTCATCATAGTCATCTATGTGGATGACTTGATTATTACAGGTGATAGTGATAGTGGGATTGCTGAAGTCAAGGGCTGTTTGAAGATGAAGTTTGAGATGAAGGATTTAGGTGAGCTAAGGTACTTCCTTGGCATTGAGGTGATCAGATGTGATGATGGTATATGGCTGTCCCAAAGACAGTATGGCTTGGATATGTTGTCCAAGTATGGTATGACTGCATGCAAACCACTTTCAGTCCCGTTGGAGCAGAATGTAAAGCTGAGTGCTAATGTTGGGGATGAGATAGAAGACCCTACTATGTTCAGGAGGATAGTGGGGAGTTTGATCTACATGACCATTACAAGGCCAGACTTGAGCTATGCTGTTGGTCTTGTGAGTCAGTTTATGCAAGTACCTAGAAAGCCACATTTGGATGCAGTGAGACGCATATTGAGATATGTGAAGTCCACATTACATTATGGGCTTTTCTATGAGGCAGGTACAGACGTACAGGTGTTTGGATACACAGATGCAGATTGGGCTGGTAGTATGTCTGATAGACGATCTACCAGCGGATACATGTTCTCTCTTGGTAGTGCAGCAGTTGCTTGGAGCAGCAAAAAGCAATCTACAGTTGCTTTGTCGAGTACAGAGGCTGAGTATAGAGGTGCTGCTGTTGCAGCATGTGAGGTAGTATGGCTGCAAAAGTTACTGGCTGATTTGGATGTGCAGGTGGAAGGTCCAGTTGTCATTTATTGTGACAACATGAGCAGTATACAGTTGGCTAGGAACCCTGTGTTCCATGCCAGGACAAAACATATTGAGGTACACTACCACTTTGTGAGAGAGAAGGTACTAGCAGGTGAGATTGACTTGGTGTATGTCAGCACACACGATCAGATAGCTGATATCTTCACGAAGGCATTGGGTACAGAGAAGCTTCAAAAGTTTCGAAGCTTACTTGGAGTTGCAGAGATACAGTTGAGCTTGAGGGGGAGTGTTGAGATGGCAAGCTCAACACATGTGGACATGGATGATGGACCGCCTGGTTAGATGGGTCCACACGTCTACACTTAGCAGGTCGGTGGTCATTATGACTCTCACATGGCCACTGACTCATTACTTATTATATTCAGGTCGTTACACCTATTTACAGTTGGCATAGTTATAGTGCCAGTCGACTAGTGTAGTCGGTTAGTCATTGTTTGACTTAGTAGGCCACTTTCCTTTTATGTTGTATCTTATCTATACTTTGTGTACATTGTAAAGTGTGTGGAAGAAGAAGAAGAAATCAGCAAGAAAACGTTTTGGCCTCCATCTCTCTTCTTGTCTCTTGAGTGAGCTTCTCCTTGTGCATTCTGTGTGTGTTCGGCGCAGCATCTTGAGCAATCCCCTCCACCACGCGATTCTTGACATAAGTATCAAGCCTTCTGCTTACAAAATGCAGTTAGCAACTTCTCACTAAACCATAGTCAATCCAGCTCCAAAAACAGCCTCAAATCATGTCAGACATTCACTTTGAAGTTTTAGGTTCAATACATGAGCATTCGGGTAACTACAGGCATCCTGTCTTCATGAATCCAATTCATATATTGCATTTACTGCTTGCAACCACTGAGACAATGTCACTGCAGTAATCACCAGCCTTAGACTTCAACTTCCATGATCCCTTGATGCTCAACCCAATCCATAAACCTCCAGCATACATATCCCATGTCATACATATGATAGATCCCAACCAAGTGTCAAGTAATGCTTCAGTGAAAGCTAATGCTTGCTGCCCACTGTTCTAAGACAGGTTTCCAGCCTGTTTACACTTCCAGATCTGAGTATTTTCTTCAAGGAACTTCAGCTCAAAGTCTTGAGAACTGATACTTATGTCTTCTAGAGTGCTCCTAGGCTCCAGTGAGGTCCATAAAGCATGTCAGAGAGCTTCAAGGCTCTTCCAAAGTATTGCATATGCTGTATATACACTGTATACAGCAATTCAGCCTTCTGTCCCAGGTCTGTGTACTCTAATTTTAGCTCATAACAGAGCTCCAACACAAGCAATGGCTTCTTGTAACCCTGAACTACCTTCCAATGTATGCTCACTAGCATTTGATGACTTCTTGTACAGTGCTCATGCCAATTTTGCTTCAGCAGAAGCCATGCCTTCATCAGGCGCAAACACGCAGGTCTGCCAGGAGTGTACAACAGCACCATTTGATGATAATAATCATGATAGAGCCCACACTAATACTCAATCAAGCCTTTGAAGACTCCTCAGCAAGCTACAACTCCTCCTTCAAGCAATAGGAATCCAATACTTCACAGTACATACCTCTGTGTGACCATTGATGGAAATAACAATTAGTCCTCTTCCTTTTCTAGCTCTTCAGGTCACTCTTCAAGTCTTCTTCTTGAGTGCATTCCACCAGTGAGCCCATTCATGGCTTTGATACCATGTTAGATTTCATGGAAGCAGGAAGGAGAGCAACATGGAGTGAAGCAACATGCTTCCTCTCTCTATTTCTTCTTATTCATTTAGCACACCCATAATGCATATACAACCTAAGGTCATAAAGACCATTCACACTAGAAGTAACACCGACTTATTTAATATACCTAACTGATTTAGCCAGACTAGCTGTGTCCAGCTCATGTCGGTCAAACACACATGTACGAGCTTGATATTCTAACACTATTCTCAATAATTTTTAGCCATTTTTAAAACTTACCAAAAGCTTGAGCCTTATCACGGAGAAAATACATTCATATCTTTCTATTATAGTCACCAATGATCAATATAAAATAAGAAGATCCCCACAAGGCTTGTATAGGTATTTTACTACACAAGTTAGTATGAATCAACTCTGGAGGAGCTTTTGCTCTATTCTTGCTTATTATGGAAATACCTTTCTTTGTTGCTTGCCCATTATACAAGCTTCACATGATTTCATTCATTTTAGTTATACTATAGATAGGTGAGTAATAGTACCTGACTTATGTATATTCTTTAATACTACACATCCAATATGGCCAAATATTTCATGCTAAAGTTTACTTGTGTCCACACCAACAATGGATATAGGAGCACTTACCTCATAGAGGACATTCCTTCTTTCACCTTTATGACAACTTTGTTAGCACTATCAAGATGTTCTGCCTTGTCTTGATGAATCTCATCTAATGGCCAAGATCCATTATGGAAGTAAGTGGTAACAAATTTCTCTTAATGTTTGAAACATACAACACATTTGAAAGCTTTTTGAGTTCACCATTTTCAACAAACAAAGGAAATAGTACCTATATCCTCAGTAAGGCATTTTGCATTGTTTCCATCTATCACAATAATGGATTCTTATAGAGGCTGCATAGAACTATATAGATCTTTCTTGTTTTTATAAGATGATGAGATGTGCCACTATCCAATAACCATGGGCAAGTGCTCCTTTCCTTTACTTTTCAAGGTGTGATTCTTTTTATCTACCTCCTTAACATGACAATATGCAATTACATGTTCTTTCTTCTTGTAGTAGAAGCACTCTTCTTGAAACTTTTTCTTACCACCCTTCTTCTTTTTATCACCATTGGTAGAGGAACCACCTTTTGTTTCACATTAGTGGAGGATGCATCATCTCTTTTGGTGCTACCTTTTCAAGCTTTAAGCTACAACTCCTCCTCCATTAGTAGTGAATAAAATTTCTCAAATATCAAAGGCTTAGAGTCTCACCTAAGTATTTAAGGAAGTTACTAGTTTGGTGGATAAATTCAAAGATACCTTCGAGTTAGCTCCTCACTAGTGTTTTGCATCCTGATTCTAGCCATCGAGTTGAGCAAATTCTTGATTCGAGTAATAAATACTTCAAATGTATCTGCTTTAGTAGACTTCTTTGCTAATAATTTATTTTTTAGGTTTTAAATCCTTATTTAGTTTCTTATTTCATACTAACTCCTCAATACACTCCAAGCTTTTGATAACTTGGTTATATGCTAAATCAAGGTCACAAAATTAACAGAATAGCTTGTAACTTTTGCACAGAATGCATTTGCATTTCTTTATTTCCAAGCTCATAGAAGACTTGCATTTGGAGGAATCATAATACTCAAATTGATGGATCGCAAGTGAGGTGGTTTTGGGTCAATCCCTAGTACTGTCTGTCTAGAAGCTCATAAGAATCAAGGATAGTTATAATTTTGAACATTTACAAAGTGTAGTTTATATAATCTGATCTACCTTCATTGAAGGTTAGTATATGAATCCTCAATGTTTAAATTGCCCATATAGCAGCACCACTACTTGATGTGCTATATGGCATTGCTTCTCTTTGTCATTGAAGCCCTTTTCTCTGGCATACTTTTCACTCCTCAGAGCCCACTAGGCTCTGATACCATGTAGAAATTACATGGCATTGCAAATTTAGAATATGAGCAAGGAGTAGACAATACATAGTAAATATGAGAAGAATAGAAACTCCACTAATCCTAACAAATTGATACAAAGATAGCTTGTCCACCACCGCACACTTCCACTGTGAAGCTTAGATGGTGATCTAGATAGATGACATGTGAAAAGCATAAGGCTAGTTGGAAGAACTTTATAGCCTAGGAAGGGTAGTTTGGTTAGCCTATTTGATCATATTATGAATCTTTGCTAATTGATTAGAAAATGTTTCTTTTATTTTTGGGCCAAGGGTACTATCCCCAGATCCTTTTCAAGGGGGGCATTGCCCTTGAGGGCCCCCACTCAAAGGCCAATTTCATACTCCCTAAACCCCAAAATAGGGATCCTTGATAATTCCCACATTTACAACTTGATGCATTGTGCCTCAAGTTGCTACTAGAATAACTACTCTATCTAACCCAAATGCTACATCCACAAAGGTTATTTTTTGCCATCTAGTCACATAGATCTCATTTGACCATACAAGTCAAGAACCCACCAATATCTAAGATCCCAAACCCCAAAATAGGAGTCCATGTTAACTCTCACACTTGCAACTTGATGTATTGTGCCTTGAATTACTACTAGCATAACTACTCTATCTAACCCAAAGGCTAGATCCACAAAGGTTGTTGAGATATTTGAAATCACACCTACTTTAGTCTCTTTAGATGGAGCGGTAGGGCTTAGGACAAGAATCCCATAAGCACAGTACGAGGATGTGTTGCCTAGACTTTCCTATAAAGCATTGTACTTGCTTGTCATTTTCATATGAGATGAATACAATGTCATTGTCATGTTGCTCCTCAGTATAGTGTACATGATGATTGTCGTTTGCTCTTGAATCAAGGTTCTTGGTTTCTATCATGTTAGTATCTTCATGTGTCTAGTCAAGGTCTATGAGCCACCAAAGCTACCATGCTCTAGATCCCATGTTTTTACATGGTATTAGAGCACAACTAAGCATGGCTTAGCATGCTTAAGCTCACCTCTCTGCTTCTACAGGTCTTCTCTCACTTCTCTCAGCTTAGGTCTAACTTGACTTGAAGTGCATGAACTCATTTTACACCTCCATTTTCACTTTGTCTCTTGTCTGCCATAGCCAGAGAGTACCCAGCTCACTTGGAGCTTCTTGATCTACTCCTACAGCCCATATCTCTTCACGCTTACTTCTAGGGAAATGATTCTGAAGTCAGGGCGTAGCTTTCCATCACAAGAATGCTGACATTGTTCACTCTTGAGCCTGGCATTGCCATTTTCTAAAATGGCTACCTGGTTGTATGCTTCAAACTCCATCCACACACAATGCCTTAACCTGCGACTATAGGGCTTCTTTAGCCCTTTATATAGGCCTACTCCACACCCAATATTGGTCAAAATGTCTACATGTACACGCTGCTATCGTTGCTTTTCTCAGATGGGTTTGAAACCCTAACTCAATCCTCCATAGCCAAAAGTCCTCAAGCTCAAAATCACCTTATTTTCTCTCTCTTGCTAGTCAAGCCAAGGCATTATCATTTAAATCCAGTTACTCTTTGAAGATTCAAGAAAGTACACGCATCAAATCATTGAGGAGGGGAGATCATGGTGACTTCTTGCAAGATTGAAGCATAGTATCATAGTGTCTCTTGACACTTATTTAGTGACTCTTGTCACTTATGTTAGCTTCGCCTCACATTAGGTTTGAGATTTTTGGGCTATTGTAGCATCAAATAAAGGAGGGGAATACAACCTTGAAGATCAGTTCTTGAAGATTCATTAAAGATTTGAAGATCTCTCAAGCATTTGGCTCCACAAGTATCTCTTGATACTAGTCACTTAGTGCTTTTTTGGGCACTTGTGCTTGTTAGCACATTCAAGATTAGTTCTATTACTGCTGAAATTCGAGAATTTTGGAGCAAATCCAACATGGGCAAAGACTCTCCAATAGTTCACTCTAAGGGGGTCGGGTTTCACACTTGGCAGACCTATATCACACTTATCCTAATGAAGAAGGGTCTCTGGGCCATCACAAGTGGGAAAGAAAAGAAGCCTTGTGATGTGGAACTAGAATTCACTTGGAAAAAGAATGATGATAAGGCTCAGGCCATTATCAAACTAGAGCTAGACAACAGCTATATCCACCATGTGGATAACTGCGATACTTCACATGATACATGGAAGAGACTTGACACTTTGTTTAGTGTACAATCTAAGTCATCAAAGTATGGCCTCTTGATTGAATTTTTTAGGATTGATATGAAGTCTAGCACATCACTTGCCACACATCTAAATTACATGGAAGGACTTCTAACCTAGCTTACAAGAATCAACATTAAAATGGAAGAAGATGTTTGCATTGGTGTTATGCTTATAATGTATCAACAAATCTAATCAATATGCCAAACCCTAAGCTTGTTGATATTGACGCATCACTGTTAGAGGAGGAAAAGAAGCTAAAAACTAAGGAAGAACCAAGCACCTCTAAAGATGAACAAGCATTATATGTTGGCAATAGGTACAAAGGCAAGAAGGATCAAATTTTTTGTGATTTTTGCAAAAGGACCAGACACACCGAGAAGTTCTGCCACGCCAAAAAAAGTTCCCAGAAGGCGTATCTTGCTGTAGTTAAAGAAGAAGAAGACCATGAAGCAAAAGAAGAAGATCACCAACCTAATCAATCCTTCTATTCTGATAGACTTTTTAGCCTTGTATTGCCTAGCCCTAATGCTTCTGATATAAGCTTATAAACTCCTCATGTAGCCTTGTATTACAGCCTCTGTACACTTTACGACACCCCTATTACACCCTTTGGATGCCCACCATGTTCGTGGTACCCACACTTAGCCCTTTCTGTGATAGCCTATGGTGTTTTGCCATGTTTATAGTGTGCCCACACTTTGCAGGTGTTGCCTTCACTAAAGCCTCTACACACTTTGTACTTATGGTTTTGATTGAGGAGGGGTATTGAGATATTTGCAATCACACCTACTTCAGTATCTTTAGATGGAGCATTGAGGGGCTCAATACAAGAATACCATAAGCACAGTAGGAGGATGTGCTGGCTAGACTTTCCTATAAAGCATTGTACTTGTGTCATTTTCATATGAGATGAATACAATGTCATTGTCATGTTGCTCCTTAGTATAGTATACATGACGATTGTCATTTGCTCTTGAGTCAAGGTTCTTAGTTTCTATCATGTTAGTATCTTCATGTGTCTAGTCAAGGTCTATGAGCCACCATAGAGCTGCCATGCTCTAGATCTCGTGTTTTTACAAAGGTTACCTTTTTGCCATTTGGTCACATAAACCTCATCTGACCTAGAACTCAGGACCCCATCAATATCTAGGATCACATATGGCTTCTTCTCATAATGGGGGCCTTACAACAACTTGGAGCACCATGGATTATTGGTGGCACCTTACGAGGATGGAGCATTGAGCATATCTAACACTTATATGTTGATGGTGTAAGGGAGACTATGGTGGTGCGAGGGAGATAGTATAAGGGAAAGAGTAGTAGGAAAAGAGAGAGAATAGATGTGATAGAGGATAAGAGGGATGAGTGGGAGAGATTGAGATGGCTATGTAAGAGAGACACATAGGGTTATTGGTGGGAAGGAGAGTTAGGGTTGGAATATTTCACTTTGCCCCTTCTATGTGTGCACAAGGCAACCCATAATGTGGTGACAATGATGACAAGGAAAGTGGTACGCAATCATAGTTGATGTTATATAGGCTTGTGTGTTACCCCAAGAGGAAGAACCATTAAATTTTCAAAAGTTTGAGGCTCTCATTTTATTCTCTTCTTGAGGTCTTCATGTCTTCAAACTGGTTAACAAGTTATCTTAACTTCCATCTTATAAATATCCAAATCCAATTGAGAAACCAAGGTGTATTCATCTTGACCACATGGGAAAATATCTCATCAAAGTCTACTCCCTTTTATTGCTTAAAACCCTTTGCAACCAATCTGGCCTTATATGTTGGCCTAAGGTGACCAAGGATACTCTTCAACTTGTGCACCTACATGCATGGCAATGCACACTTTCCATCATGCAAGAAAACTAAGTTCCATGTATGGTTCTTTTGCAAAAAATCAAACTTAGACTGCATAGCCTTGTCCCAAGAATGAGAATCACCTCTATGCATAGCCTTCTCATAATAGGTAAGTGGCTCATCAAAGTTTATCACCATGACATAATCTATAGAGGACTCATAACAATCAGGAGGATGTGAAGTTCTAGCAAAGCATCTCAAAACTAGATGGGGCATGTATAGCCTATCCTCTCTATCCAAGATCATGATTCTACATAACAAGTGGATCCTAGGCCACTACATCATCAACAATTGTAGCAAGTTGTCTTGCCAAGGTTGGTTGTACTGTGACAGGAGGCTCCTCCTGAAAGATCACCCCACATACCTCAATCACCTACTTTGGTCTCACATGCATCTTCTTCTTATGGAAAACCATATCCTAGTTGTGGATAACCTTTTGATCTTGTAGATCCCAAAGATATCCCATCTCGCTTCCATCCCCATATCCAATAAAGATGCATTTAACAAACTTCGGATCCAACTTATTATGCTTATCTTTGGGAATATGCTAGAAAGCCTCACATCTAAGGACTTGCTAGTGTACATATAAGAGAGGTGTACTAGACCGTATCTCCTCTACAACTTGACCACCAAGAGTAGTACATGGGGATCTATTAATGAGATGCATAATAGTAGTAATTACCTTAGCCCAAAAGTGCTACATTAAGCCTATCTGACTAAGCATGTTACATACATTTTTCTGAATAGTCCTATTTATGTACTTTGTAATTCCATTTTGGGATGGGGTATGTGGGGTCCTCTATTGCGTCTCTCTCTTCTCCCTTTCTTCCATCAACAATGATGGTTGCAATTGAGAAGTGGAGGTAGCAACTTGGAACTTCTACATGGGAGGATCATGGAGCTCAACCAAAGCTACCCTTGAATAATAAGCTACAACAAGAGGGCATGCACACCGTAACTTTAGTACATATGGATTTTTGAGACATTAGTGCTTTCTTTGTTTAAAGGTGAAGAGTAGGGAGAATATTAGATGGTGTGGAGCTTGGAGTACAAGCCATTTAGGTGAGAGATAGATTAAGTCTAAAGAGAGGAGAGTGCTTGAAAGAATAAGGCTCTGTCATGGTCTTGGGATTGAGGTAATACACCTAGGAATCACATTATCCTCTTAGAAAATATAAGTTACTTATTTAATATATATCATGTTTTACTTTTCTTTCCCTAAAATTTAGTCTTGAGATGTATGGTTAGTTCCCTTGGGATAATCTCTTTGAGATAAGAATGTATCTTTTTTTGGAGATTATATTTCTATTTAATAGATTTGTTGTTTCACATTCCATCTATATTACTTCATCTATATAAACTACTCATGAAAAACGAGAGTAAAACTAAGTCTCATTACTTTTATTTAACCAAAGATTCAATTTGGCTATGTAATCTGTTTCACCATTCATTGTTATATGGTAGTTTGGTACTTAATGAAACAAACATTTCACATTATACTAGGATGAAGTGTGTGTTGTAAATCTTGAAAATGTTTAACACATGAATTAGACACTTACTTTGCTAGATCATATTTATTTAAGAGATGTCTACACTACAATGTAACGGCTTGCTCATATTTGGCTACACTAACATCCTAGGTAGCTTTACGTATGTGCTCATAATTAGCCATATATCATAAATACATGCTTTCAATGAATTTTTAGTATTTTGACTTAGACTTGGCTATAAATAGTTTGTATGATATTCTTATGTGAATGTGCCTTCTAACTCATTTTTTACCAAAATACCTATGAAACTTTACTTTTTGTTAGGGGCATATTAACTTCTAGATTCATCATCACAACAAAATTGTTCGTGCTAGAAATCTCAAGGTTTTCCTTTTCTAAGGTCTTTCTATCACTTTAATAAAAAATAATTATCAATAGTCTACCTACTTTAGTCTTGCTACTAATAATTAATTTATTTGCATATTGTTGAACTCTTAGTTAAAGGTACCACTAGCTTACTAATATTTCTTTTAATTGTACTTAATCAATTTGCAACTCAATTTTCCTTGTAACATCCTAATAATAAGTTTGTATTCATTGTGTTAGGCTAAAATTAGTCGATTCTATTTATATGACTCATAGTAGTTATCCATTTATTATGGCATTTTTTATATTTAAACTCCTCAATTAGGATAATTTGTTGCTCCTATTTCATTTAAGGAAACATATAAATTTAACATTTTTCCTTATTTACTTTCTCCCATGTATCTACAAACTCGAATATTATTGTGTGGGTAGATTATACTGAGTATGTATCTTCTAGCCATGGATGGCTATACGAATGGATACATATACTTGAACATATCTATTAGTATGAATTGCAAGGCCTCTTATATTTTAGGCGTGGCTTTTAAAACATGTCACACCTCTCATAGCTGGTCAATGTTGAGTTTGAAATTGCATTTACACATCTTTAAATATGTTTCCTATGTACTCTAAGGGTCTTGTAATATATATTGACTTTGAGTATAACGGTATGACACAATGCTAGTTTGGAGTTATCCTACTCTAAGGTGCCCGCCTATCGACTGTCTAGGTACGTTTTTAGTGGTCTATCGAGAAACGAATCTAAGCGTCGCTGGCCGGCACTCCCATGGAATGTTCTGGGGTTTGTCACCTAGGGTTTCCTGAGTCCACCTCGCAACGAAATGTTCGTGGCCATGTTTGCGACCGAATCCACTAGGATCGACCTAAAATCTGGGCTCCTAGTGGCCAAGGTTTCCTAACAGCATTCTAGCATTCGATCCTAGACATCCTACTTTACGCAGAGATACCCAAGTCGAAGCAGATTCTTGCCGCACTTGGTTCAAAGAGAATGGAAAATGAGAGGGATGCGCTGCTCGACCTCTCTGCCCGTAGGGCATAGTCCCATTTTGGTCCCCTAAAATGGTATGAATCGGGGTTCTATCCTAACAATTTCTAAGGGTCGATCGTCGATAAACCTTGTGAGAAGCCTCCCAATTCTCTGGGACCACCTTGCCGTAGGATGGACCTGTCACGAGTTTCGCTTACCCGCTTTTCTCAATAGGCATTCTTTAGTTTTCTAATTAGGTCCTACCACATTTATGTGTGACACTTAAACTCAGCTTCATTAATTAAGCCTATTAGAGAACAGGGTTCGTTTGTGTAACTTACAGCATAGACACAAAAACATAGCAAGCAAAACAAGTTCAAACAAATTCCTTAACTTATCTTCACGTTAATCTTTGTCTCCCACCCATACAGGAGAAATTATATATCCCTTCTGTCCAACAGAAGTAACTAGTCCAAATCACATGGCACCACAAATTCCATATCTTTTCGACCCAGCGGAAGATACACAGAATTCCACGAGGGTGTTCTGCCCAGCAAGATTCCACCCTTGGGGTTCCAGGATCCCAACCTGGGTCACAAAGGGGTTTTTCATATTTTAGGAATAATGCACGATTTATAGCCAGATCCCCCTTTGGCACCTACATTTCCTACTGCCCGAGACTATCCCTACTGATGACAGACCATTCGCCTACGGAGCCGGTCCAAGCCTCTTGCAGCGATAACCATGACCCCCTTGGAGTAGGGTCTCACCACTAGCTTGGGGGTAGCCTAGCGCAATTCTTCCTTTTATTCTATTTGTCCATAATTTCAATCAGAGATCTAGATTTTAGCAAACACAAACAGTCCTTTCAAATGTATATCAAATGATGCAATGACAATCACACCATCATGCAATTCACAGCTTCACATATCCAAGGTAAACCTTATCCTAAGGTAACCTTACATTCTAATGAGGATTCTCCTTCCCATAGAGAAGTGTTGAGTACATTTCTTGTAACATGTTAAGCAAGGCATGAATTTCCCGTTTGGGCTATCTTGCCCAACATAAGCGAAATTCCTTAAAGAAATATATTGTGCCAATAATTCAACGAGATGACTTATAGGACTCTTAAATAGACAATTAGTTTTTATAACAAGCGTTAGTCAACTCTTAACCTTGTCATATTTGACCATAACTATATCAAATGCACATAAAGATATATGTACAATAACCTTTGGCAATTACTTCTAACATGATTTTAAGACTTAGAATCTCAATTAATCTAGCTGTAATTCATAACGATTAATTGTTTATGCTTGTAGTAGTATGCTTTCTAGATGAGTTATCAATTCGTGTAAGTGAAGAATATGGAAGCTAATATCTTATGTAATTATTTTATATAGCAAAATAATAATCTAGTAATAATGAATAACTTGGTTTGGCAGCATGATGACATTAGGAATTTTGTATTTACTCGCACTTGCATTAGCTACAGCCGATGTTCCGTTGGTAGTGGCAATGCCAACAACCTCGGGCACTCCTGTATCTCTAGCAATACCCGTTGCTTGATCAGTTGCGGTGGTTCCCATGGTCTTTCCACTTCGTCGCTTTGGAGACATCATCCATGAATGGTTGAGAAATAGGGAAGGCAGAACATATTCGAGATAGGAGATTGTAAGAGAAGATGGCTTAGTCAAAGACCAAGATAGGGGAATTGAGCCAACTCCCTCCCTCTCTTTCTCTCTCTCTTTCTCTCTCTCTCTCTCTCTCTCTCTCTCTCTCTCTCTCTCTCTCTCTCTCTCTCTCTCTCTCTCTCTCTCTCTCTCTCTCTCTCTCTCTCTCTCTCTCTCGTAATATCTTGGAGGTGTATCCTTCTCTCTACCTCTCTCTCGTAGCCTCTCGAGATCTCCTTATGCTTCCTTGTGCCTCCCCATGAATTAGAGAAGAGGGCTTGTGGTTGAGAAGTGGAGCTCTTTGTGGAGGGGATCTTGGAAAAATCAGTGATTTGATGCTTAGATCATAAATCTGATGGTTCCATTGGCTTCAAAAGGGGGGTAAAACCCCAAGGCACTTGATTAGAAAGCTCTCAGTTCACTCCTTTTTTTCTTTGTTCGAAGTGTTGTTTTCTATTTGTAGACCATGATCGCGGCATGCACGATTTCACAAATCCCTCTCTTTATTTTTTCTTTTTTACTAAATCTCTAAAATTAACTAAAACATCACTTGTCTTTTCTTTTAAATAACATCAAGTTCTAGAAATCTCCATATCTTTTTAGGATAATATCTAAAATATCTAAAATATGCTAGTTTTGCCCAAAATCTAATATTTTTGGACCATCCAAACTATAACATTAATACTAGTGATTAATATAGCTCATAAGTCTCATTCACGTTGTAACTTCTGTGAAGGGTGGCTATGGTCTTTGTCAATCCGAGAAAAATATTGGATTTACAGCTCTCAATTTTTTAAACATATATGTTTAATTAAATAAAACTCTTTAATTATTAATGTTAGTTAGTTTTTTACTTTAGTTAGTCTTTAGTTAGTAATCTTACTAACTTATTAATTGACTAACTAACTTTCAAACTAACCAACTAACTTTTATTGTGTGGAAATATTATATCCTCCTCCCCTTAGAGAAATCGAGATGTCCTCATCTTGAGAGAACCGGGAGTATCATTTTAGAACCTGTGGGTTATGGGCCTACTACACTTTCGTTGCGCTACTCTGATTACTCATAAGCATGCATTCTTTTGAAACAACAACCTATTGTATTTGATATATCCAAGTTTGGTCAACTAACTTAAGTTTGGCTATCATTGCTTGATTGGTAGCAGCAAATCCTGAAGTAGAGAAATAATAATCCATCGACTCAATCCATATCTCTGCCTCTATTGCAACGTTTATCCCTTTTCCACCAAACTCGAGTGCCTTAATCTGCTTGAGAAGAAATTTCTTCTCTTGCATGTTAGAATTTGTGGGTATAGAAGGTGCATGACAATCAAGTCATACCACTTAGGTTACTTTGTTTAGAATATACCTACATCAATCACACATTATTATGAAGTTTCACTCTCACACCAACTGTAAGGTGCCCGCCTATCGGCTATCTAGGTACGTTTTTAGTCGTCTATCGAGAAACAAGTCTAAGCATCGCTACCCGGCACTCTCATGGAATGTTCCAGGGTTTGTCTCTTAGGGTTTCACGAGTCCGCCTCGCAACGGAATGTTCGCGGTCGAATCCACTAGGATCGACCTGAAATATGGGCTCCTAGTGGCCAAGGTCTCCTAACAGCATTCTAGCGTTGGATCCTAGACATCCTACTTTACGCAAAGATACCAAAGCTGAAGCAGACCCATGCCACACTTAGTTCAAAGAGAATGGGAAATGAGAGGGATGCGCTGCTTGACCTCTCTACCCGTAGGGCATAGTCCCATTTCAGTCCCCTAAAATGGTATGAATTGGGGTTCTATCCTAACAATTTCTAAGGGTCGATCGTCGGTAAACCTTGTGAGGAGCCTCCCAATTCTCTGGGACCACTCAGCATAGGATAGACCCGTCGGGGATTCCGTCCACCTGCTTCCCTCAATAGACGTTATTTAATTCTCTGATTAGGTCCTATCACATTTATATGCAACACTGAAAGTTAGCTTCATTAATTAAACCTTTTAGGGAACATGGTCCGTTCGCATAACTTACAATAGAGACACGAAAACAGAGAAGGCAAAACAAGTTCAAACAAATTCCTTAACTTATCTTCACGTTAATCTTTGTCTCCCGCCCATACAAGAGAAATTATATATCCCTTCTGTCCAACAGAAGTAACTGGTCCAAATCACATGGCACCACAAATTCCATATCCTTCCGACCCAGCGGAAGATACACAGAATTCCACGAGGGTATTCTGCCCAGCAAGATTCCACCATTGTAACTAGTATTTAGGGTTTCAAGATCCCATCCTAGGTCATGAAGGGGCTCGTCCGATTCTAGGAATAATGCAGGATTTACAGTCAAAGCCCCCTTTGGTACCCACATTTCCTACTGCCCGAGACTATCCCCATTGATGACAGACCATTCGCCTACGGAGCCGGTCCAAGCCTCTCGCAACGATTACCATGACCCCCTTGGAGTAGGGTCTCACCACTAGCTTGGGGGTAGCCTAGCGCAATTCTTCCTTTTATTCTATTTGTCCATAATTTCAATCAGAGATCTAGATTTTAGCAAACACAAACAGTCCTTTTAAATGTATATCAAATGATGTAATGACATTCACACCATCATGCAATTCATAGCTCCACATATCCAAGGTAGACCTTATCCTAAGGTAACCTTACATTCTAATGAGGATTCTCCTTCCCATAGAGAAGTGTTGAATACATTTCTTATAACATGTTAAGCAAGGCATGAATTTCCCATTTGGGCTATCTTGCCCAACATAAGCGAAATTCCTTAAAGAAATATATTGTGCCAATAATTCAACGAGATGACTTATATGACTCTTAAATAGACAATTAGTTTTTATAACAAGCGTTAGTCAACTCTTAACCTTGTCATATTTGACCATAACTATATCAAATGCACATAAAGATATATGTACAGTAACCTTTGGCAATTACTTCTAACATGATTCTATGACTTAGAATCTCAAATAATCTAGCTGCAATTCATAACGATTAATTGTTTATGCTTGTAGTAGTATGCTTTCTAAATGAGTTATCAATTCGTGTAAGTGAAGAATATGGAAGCTAATATCTTATGTAATTATTTTATATAGAAAAATAATAATCTAGTAATGAATAACCTGGTTTGGAAGCATGACAACATTAGGAATTTTGTATTTACTCGCACTTGCATTAGCCACACCTGATTATCTGTTGGTAGTGGTAACATCGGCAACCTCAGGCACTCCCGTATCTCTGGCAATACCCATTGCTTGATCGGTTGCGGTGCTTCCAATGGTCTTTCCACTTCGGCGCTTTAGGGCCATCATCCACAAGTGGTTCGAGAAATAGGGAAGGCGGAATAGATTCGAGATAGGAGAGCGTAAGAGAAGATGGCTTAGTCGAAAATCGAGATAGGGGAATTGAGCTAACTCCCTCCCTCTTTCTCTCTTTCTCTCTTTCTCTCTCAAGCTCCTTCTTGTAATCTCTTGGAGGGGTATCCTTCTCTCTACCTCTCTCTCGTAGCCTCTCGAGGTCTCCTTATGCTTCCTTGTGCCTCCCCATGGCTCATATTTATAGTGAATCAGAGAAGAGGGCTTGTGGTTGAGAAGTGGAGCTCTTTGTAGAGGGGATCTTGGAAAAATCAGTGATTTATGTCATCACTTGTCTTTTCCTTTAAATGACATAAAGTTCTAGAAATCTCCATATCTTTTTAGGATAATATCTAAAATATCTAGAATGTGCTAGTTTAAAATCTAATATTTTTGGACCATCCAAACTATACACATTAATACTAGTGATTAATATAGCTCATAAGTCTCGTTCATGTTGTAACTTCTGTGAAGGGTGGCTACGATCCTTGTCAATCTGAGAAAAATATCGGATTTAGGACTCTCGATTTTTTAAACATATATTTTAATTAAAATAAAAATCTTTAATTATTAACGTTAGTTAGTTGTTTACTTTAGTTAGTCTTTAGTTAGTAATCTTACCAACTTATTAATTGACTAACTAACTTTCGAACTAACCAACTAATTTTTATTGTGTGGAAATATTACACCTGTGTTGCCAAGGGATTTTGACTTTATTGTATTTATAGACTTATTGTGTGCATGCATTTTTTTCTTACTAGTACTTCTACATGTTCATTCTACTTTCTCTTGCTCCTTGTATATTTCCTTTCATTAAACTTTTATCTTGATACCAATGTTTAGACTTTGAATTTGTCAACTCATACTTTTAGCTCTTATTATACTCGACGTGCATATCTAGCATAGCAAATGCAAAGAATTGCTATCCTATAGAGGGTGAGGGCACCCAATCGAAGGGGGGGGGGATAGATGTTGCCGAGAGGCATCTAGACAAGGGGGTTAGTGTCTTAAATCATTCTCCCTTGTGTGCATTATTTAATGGATAAGTGGATATGCGGCATATTGTCAAGGGGATGATAGCCTTGGATGATTCTCCCTTGAATAAAGAGTTGATATAGATGCATGTGTTCTTTTCCATTGACATTCTTTAGCACATAGATGGGTTCTTTTCACTTGAATAAAGAGTTGATATAGATGCCTATGTTTTTTTCTATTGACATTCTTTAGCATATAGATGGGTTTTTTTCACTTGCTAGTGATTCTATGATATTGGTACAAACTAATTATAGTTTCTACTTATCAGTTTAGGAGTTGTTTACACTCCATGTTTAGGGATCTTTCAAATGATGTGTAGTGAGGGAGAGAGAGGAGACATCCTTTGCATCAGCCCAGATTCAAAGATTTAGCTCAAGGTTTCATGGTAGCCATTGTTTTTTCCTCCCAAGGTTTGCATTGAGTCTTTTCTTCTCTCGACTTGTTCTAGATTGCTCTCAGCTTTTGTTGAGAAGCTTCCTATGGCTTAGTTAAGCCTTGTTGCATGCTTATTGAGGTGAAAAGCTATCATTCTATCCATTTTGAGTGGATACAGAGCATGCTCTAAAAGTTAAGGACAGTTATGGCAGCTTGACAACACTGTCATATTTTGGCCATAACTGTCATATTTTAGCTCATTTTTGTAGAGTTTTATTACTCTCATAATAGTTTGGACAGCAAGCGTACAACAATGAGCTTCATGCTTTAAATGCCTATTGTGTCTACATGATATTTCAAGTATGCTACATGTTTATGGTGATATCTAGCATTGATGTATGAACTCGGATATGGTTATGACATGCTTTGAGATTTAGATTTGAGCTATATTTGATGTACTTGGACGTTGGTCAATTGCTTTGAGCTTTTATGCTTCCTCACTTACAAATATTGAAGCTTTGTTTGACACTTATTGTGGGAACTTTCGCTCAACCGCCAAGACCCATAGGCCGCTTATTGTTTCAAGTGTTCCAAGCGAGCTCTAATGGCTATCTCTCACCTAGCCGAGTCGATCCTACGAGTATAGTGAGCTTACCTTAGTGCCGATATGAGTTGCCTCCTCTCTTCCACACACCGGTAGCTCCACGATCCTAGGTGCTAGCTCAAGCATCCTCAAGCCTCCTCCACCTCTAAGCTCCATCCTCCATAGCCACGCACACAAGAATAGAGAAGGGAAGAGAAGAAGAAGAAGAGGAGATGGTGAAGAGCTCCACCCTCTTGATCCCTCACTCTCACACACACTCACTCCCTCACACTCTCACACTCCCTCTCTCAAGAGCACACACAAGCAAGAAGGTGAGAAGAAGAGAAGAAGAAGAAGACTCCTTTTGCCACACACCAAAGAATGATGTCTTATTCACTTTTCGAACTTTATATATACAAACCCTAAAATCCCATGGGCACCCATCCCCTTTTTTATATGACCGGCCATTGTGGCAAGGTCCTTTTTCCATTTTCCTCTTTTAGCCTCGTGCCTCTAGCCTACACCCGTCTAATATTTTACAATGGGCACAGGAGGGAGCCTGGCACTCTTTTACAAGAATTTTCCGAGTTTTTTGAGGCACCCTTTCTTTTAAGATTGCGCTTTTTGCCCCGGTTCATCTTTAGAGGCCGCTTGCGTGTCTTTACTCTTTTTCCATCTTCCTTTGCTTTTCCTCCATTTTTCGCCATCTTGACTTGGTTTACTTCCTTGGTGGAGAGAGCTAATCTTACTCCAATAGGTAGTACTGGCTAAATGGACTGACTTCCCACATATGTCGCATTTGACGTTTGGACAATTCCTAGGAAAATATTGACCACCACACCACTTACAGCTAAATCTTGATGGGCCACCCTCTTCCAGGGCATCGACTCCCTTTCAAGTTATGTTGCTTCTTAAGGAAATTAACATCAACGGCTATTTGTTTATATTGTTCACTAATCATATCAATATAGTGCTTCATCATATCCTTAATTTTGCTAAGGACATTTGATGCACTTAACTCATAACTTTGATCGTCTACCTGTCGTTCCATTAGCCTAACCACTTGATTAGGGATTGGCTATTGATTCCTTGGAACAATGGTAGGATTTATCGTTGGGCTTCCAACGGTCAGTGGAGCCATTTGACTAGTTGTAGGCATGGTTAGACTAGGAGGAGTTAGAAACACGTGCACATTTGGAATTATGCTTCCTCTCCCATTAGCATGACTCATGGGCATCCCTTGACCTCCGTTTGTCAACGCTAAAGTATTTTCAAACCCTAAACTCTGATTCCAGTTTGACCTAGAGGCATAGGCCACTTGTAATCACGATTCTACCTCTTCTGCTCATGTAATGGCTGTATCAATGTCAACAAGAGTGACATTGCTCAACTGCACTTGAATGTTAAAGTCTAATCCATTTAGAAAATATTACAATTGAGCAGCAGCTAGAATGGGGATATAGGTTTGCAATTTCTGAAATACCTCCTTCAGTTTCTTGGCATACCCACGGACATTCTCGTGGAGTTCTTGACGTGCAACATTAAGGACATGTAGCCAATATTGACCTCCCCTTTCACGGGAAAAATCTCCTCGAAAGGCCGTAAATAATAAATCGATCGTAGTGATGGTTCCAGCCTCTAGGCTATGATACCACACTGCAGCTCATCCTTTCAAAGTCATGTTGAAGAACATCATTAAGTGTCCTTCATCTTGAATCCGACAGTTAAACATTAACTTCTAGAATTCATTGATATGAAATTCCGTGTCCTCCTTTGGTAACCCATTAAAAATGGGTAGAGGAAACCCTAAAGCTGGTAAATCTGCCATTCCAATAGGTATTGCAATAGGTTGTGCTACCATGGTAACAATTGGATTCGCTACAAGAGTTTGAACAACTGGAACTATTGCTCCACTTGAAGTGGGCGGACTGATTGAAAGGGGGGAAGTACTTGAGCTTCCTTCCCCTAACGGACTGTGCGTCAAGCTAGGGTTACTAAGACCCCGCACTTGTAAGGATATTGGGCCACTCCTTTGCGGAGAATATCTTCTATTTATTTCGGCTCGTGATCTAGCTCGCCTAGCTCTTTCTTCCTTTTGAAGCTCGGCTTGACGATCTTGTCAGTCCAGCTCACTGATTTTTGGCATAGACTAATGAATTGGTCCCAATTGACCAAGATACGAAAACTGCCAATTATTAGCAGCTCTTGGCAAATGTACCACCTATCGGGACCTAAAATGGGCCCCTGACATTGGCTATAGGTGCTAACCGGGTCTCTAACACCCATAAGATAACCCCACATGGCCTCACGGCCATGCCATGAGTGTCCAAGGGACACACAACCCCACTCCTCAAAAGGAGATCCCACACATCTTGGTGTAGTACACCAATGTGATACAAACATAAAGGAGGCACCCCCCCGGTTGAATGTCGTGGCCCCACTACAGCTCTCCTACACCGAGAGGATTGGCTGCTCGATGCACCGCTATCACAAATAACACAGATGTAACAAGCTCCACTCTTGTTTTAGACAATCTAGGAGATAGAAATTTCCTCACTTTGCAGTTTCCTAAAGAATCCAACCGCCTAAACCTATAGCTTTGGTGCCTTACAACTCACCGTGGGTCATGTATATCAGAAACCAATTGCAATGCATCCAGGAGTTACCATGTGATATGCACAATGCAATTATGAATGCCATAGTGCTCAAACAATTTATAAATCAATATTGTGTGGTGCAACAAACATGTCTTTCCATGATTTTAGTCTATATGTCATGCTTCATTGCTAAGGGTCAGCAGCCCCGAGTATCTTCGTGCAGTTTAACCCTTTTAAACTTAATTTATAACATCCTATATGCTATGCGCAAACAAATAGATCATAATTTCCAATGTTTCCAGCAATAATTAGCATCAAAACCCCCATTTTCCCCTACCAGTTATTTTGCATCATTGATATGTGTAAAAAGAGCGGTTTTTTTTCATGTGTTTTTCTTGTAAAAAGCAATAAAAAAGGACTTTAATATGAAGACATAGCTGAAGTGAGACTTATCCCTCGTGCTACAACTATGCCATACATTCACGGACATAAATCATATTTTTCCTTAATTTTGTAGCGTAAAAAACTAAATTTCTCACATTTTTCACTATTTTTCTTTATATATTCAAATAAAAATTCTAATATTTTTTATTTATGGGTTGAGATTGATCACAGTCACTGAGAAATGATTTTATGTTCATTCCTACTCCATATGAACCCCAAAATCACAACAAAACCCTCAAAATTTATCATTTTCATGAAAATCACTTAATTGTGAGTTTTACGTGTTTTGTTTTAAATTATTAAACAACTCAATTTTTTAGTTTTTTTCCAATATTTTTGATAAAGTTCAGCATTTGCAATCAAATGAATCCATTTACAAATAATTTCATCAAACATCTTTCATGAAACGAAAAAAATGAGAGCTTATGCATAGAAACCCGACTTTGGAGGCGCGTAATTAATGCTTGGGAGGCCGTTGACACTCATTTATGGTCGTTGACGCTCTGTCATAGCCTGATCTATGATCTCCTCCACTCTTGTACTATTATTCCATCAAAAATGTCCATCAAACCCCATCCCCTTCTCTCATAGAATCACATGTGTGAACAGGCATCAAGAGGAGAGAGGAGAGAGAAATACTAAAAATCAAAATTTTGATTCCATCCATGAAAATCAGAGTGCTCATGACCAAAACGAAGCTCTTAGAGAGTAGATCAGGAATGTGCAGTCGGTTCTTGATCAATACCAACGTCGAAGAGGCACAAATCTCAAGAAAAATGGGGCGCAAAAAAATTTGTGCCCCCTCCCTTCTCATGACTGAAATTTTGGTTTTCTTCCTCTTAATTAAGCTTAAGGGTTTAATTTTTTAAATATCTAGTTCATCTCTTTGTGTTCACATTGCAACCGAAGTGGATTTTTCACTTTTGGAGGGGCAAACGAGCTCGGATTCGAGATCTGTCTGGCCAGATGGCTTCATGACGTCGAAATTATAAAGTTGGCCCCACCACACACTTTTTGGCTTCTAAATCATGTACTTGCTTCATAATGCAAAACCTTGTGGGGATTAAATGGAGGGTCAAACAGACTCCGATCGACGAACCGAGACTTGCGTGGGTTCCTGGCATCGAACTCCATCTAGGGAAACTCTTGCTCATCGATCCGGAACCATTTCACTTTGCATGGAAATTTGGCCTTTTACGACCTCCTGGGCTCTTTTGTACTTTAAAAAGGATCTGTAAAATCCTCTCTCATTCCACAATGGGTTCAAGATTTAGGTTGTTTTGTGGCCTGAATTTTGTGGGTCGAAGACCTATTCTTGGCAACATACTCTGTGTGGGATTTTTGGGAGATATCTAGCCTAGTTTACTGGTTCATGTTTGTTCTTTTGAGCTTGTTGTACTTTAGACCTCATCCCTACCATTATCTCAAGTTTCCCTTGGTTGACAAACTCCTCAATGAAACTGATGATTTCTAATCTCATTCATAATATACCTATTGGTCTCGTTTAGAAGGTTACATTGCTCTTGTCTTGTGTTTTAGAGAATTAATGTACCAAGTGCTAAGATGTGTTGCCTTCATGACCCTAGTTGGTCTTATATGCACATTTACTTCTTTCTAGCATAGTGTGTGTAGATGTTTGGTTGTTTCTCCACCTATGCCCTTAAGAGAGTCAGGGGACTTCCTTGTTTCCTTCTTTTCAGGAGCACTTTGAGCATTCAAGCTTGTGTAATTGCCAAGGTTTTTCTTCAAGGATTAAACACCTTTTTTTAATGCCAATTGTTCTCTCTCTTTCCCTAGGCTTAAAAAGCCTTCAAGCTATCCAAAGTTTTCACTATGGTGCATTTGTGAAGTATCTAACGCAACTTTGTGTTTTGCCTTGAGTGTTTTGTAGGCTACCCATGGGAATTTTGGCTAGGTAGTTGTAAACATGTTGCCACTATCCTTTGCCTATTTTTTCCAAGAATTAATTCTCATAAAAATTTAGCATAAATCTCAAAAAACTTAGTAAATCTCTAGCATCACTTTCATGACTTTACTTTTTTTAAATATGCTCCAAAACACAGCTAGCAAACAATGGGTCTAGTTATTACAAGTACCACTGCTTCTAAGAGTGTCTTTCGTAATTCATCAAAATTAGCAAATCCAAGGTTATTGTAGCAAATCCATCCTATTTTTTATGCTCCTTATGAGTGTCTTTTTTTCTTGCACAAAAATCGCAATGATATCCACACTCAATTGTCTTTGCAAGTACATGGTCATTGACCACAACTAGCTAGTTCCCATCAAACTCCCTACCCATAACATGCCAATACATCCCATGATAAAATTTGATGAAAAATAGAAAAATCAAGAAAAAACCTACAACTTATATGGCTCTCTAGCCCATGAATCTTATCCAAGTGCTTAAGCACATGCCATTTACTCTATTGCATGATATGAGATTTATCGACAAGTAAAATTGTTTTGGTTTATGATTTTTAACTTAAAAAATGGATCAATTTTATTTTTTTCTAATCTAGCATTTTCTTTCCACAATACAACCTACCCTTTGAAAAGAAAAATACATGAATAGTCCATAGATCCATATCCTTCATCCATCCTAACTAAGACATGCAAGCTTTTCACATTGAGTCCATCATGGCAAGAAAACTCATCTCGCTCAAACTCTGCATATTCCACTTGCCGTCTATGGTCAGAGAATCAACAAGAGAGATTCTATCATATCACAGCAACTAACTGAAACGTAAGTTCAAGTCCCAACTTGTTGGATCTAGATGAGAAACACATATTAGTCATGTGCCCTCTCTAACTGACTTTGCTTACAATCTCTCACCCCATGAACTCTCCTTCCATCAAATCTCACTTACTCAACTAGCTACAAATAGCTACCCATGACCAGCTAAACAAGAAGAATACCAAAAGAGAATAGTCAAAATAGGAGGCTCACCGCATTGTAGTCTAGATGAATGTTGTGAGGTCCGCGACGACGATCCGATGACTCCACCAATGTCCACATTCGAGCTCCGCACTTCTCACTCCATCATCCCTCGTGTGTGTAAAGTAGATCCTCTTGCTCATTTTTCCAATCCGAGATGGTTTGGCCTTTGATCTCTCTTTCTCTCTCCCTTTGTCTCTCTTCCCCTATCTCTCAAGTTCCCTCAAGCTCTCTACACCTAATGCAGCAACTCAATCTCTATACCTTTCAATTTGGGAAGGAATACCAAGAAGGTGAAGAGAAAGGGTAGAGGTGCAAACATAGAGCAAGAACCAACACACAAGCCCTCACAAAACTTCCCTCTTCTTGCCTCAAAAAGCTCGCATGCATAAAGTACTTAGAGGTGAAGAAACTGAGTAAAGAGAAGCACATAAGCCTTTTGTTGCATTGGTCATGGAATAAGTTACAAATAAGGTTTCTCACCTTATATATGAAGTTTAAATTTTTCGAAGCTTGGGTAAGGCCCTATTCTATTCACTTAAAACCTACCCTCAAGGTTTTGTGATCCTTCGAACTATCTATTTTTTGCAAGAGGCTAACTCACACACCCACGCGTCATTACTTGTACTTTTGACTTTACATGGGAGCAAGCTTGATGCTCAAGAAAATTTAATTTTACAACTTCTGCCCATACACGGTGTGGTGTTAAATATTGGTACATTTAATGTCGATCCATTGTCTTTTCTCGCTACCCATGCCCTCTTTGACTCTTTCCAATAGGTCACCTACTTTACTCTTTTTCCTATTGATTTTTCCTATTGCCCTTGGTTGTTTCCTCTCGCATGCTCCATTTTTGCCCCATTTTGTTATTTTTTACCAAACCGATTAACACCTACTCTCAATTGGAGCTATGATAGAAAATTTCTTCAAAGTGGAGTTTGAAAACCAAAAAAGCCTCATTAGAGACATAAAATATCACTATAAAGTAGTGGTCAAAGGAAACAAGAATGAGAAACTCTTTCAACTTGATGGATCACCTTTAGCATTTGTAGTCATACAAGATGAAAGAACAACCCCTCTTTCTCCTACTGAACGATGGCACAAAAGATATGGATACTTAAATTTTAGAAGCATGTGTATGCTAAAGTCTTAAGGTATGGTCTCAGGCATACTATCACTACAAAGGGTTGGTAAAGTTTGTGAAGCATGTTACATTAGAAAGCAACCAAAACCAAAACTAGACTCTCAAGAAGTACAAATCAATCAAAAGGAGTCCTTAATCCCATTCATGTAGATATATGTGAATCAACACATATATACTATGTTAATTTTATTGATAATCTTTCGATGTGTGCTTGGGTATTCTTCATGAAATCCAAGACTGAAGTATTTGAGATCTTTCAACACTTTCATATTATGGTTGAAGCTAAAAGAATCAAGCTATTCAAGTCAAATAATGGAGGGGAATTCTTATCCAAGGATGTAGTATATACATCTAAGCAAAATGGTATTGCAGAGAGAGAATATAACTCTATCTAAGGAAGCCAAATACATGTTGAAAGATTAGTAACTTGCAAATTACTACTAGGCTAAAGAAATCAACACTACTTGTTGCTCTCTTACAAGATTCAAGGGAATGATATTGTACTTGTTTTGCTTTATGTGGGTGGTCTGATTTTGACACGAAGCAATGATGCATTAGTAGCGGAAGCAAAGCCCAAACTATCCCATAAGTTTGAAATGAAAGACCTTGGATACTTGCATTATATCCTAGGTATTGAAATTTACAAGATGAATCCAATATATAATTTCCTTTCTCAACAAAAGTATCTCTAGTCCATCATTGAAAGATTTAGTAGGACTAGCTCCAAAGCCATCTCTACACCCATGGAATCAAACCTCAAGCTAACTAAGAATGAAAATAGTACTTCTTGTAATACTATTGCATCGGGCAACTCATTGGTTCCCTCATCTACTTGATTATATCAAGGCATGATATTTATTAATTCACTTGCTGAGTTTATGCAGAGTCCAAGAATGTCTTATTGGGTGGTAGCCAATAAGAAGAGAACTATGGTATCTGAAAGGTACTCAACATTGGGGTGTTTTATATATAGGTGATAAGCTAAATTTACATGGATTTAGTGACTCTAATTATGCCACAATTTTGGATGATAGAGAAAGCATTAGTGGCAATGCTTTCTTCCTTGGAAGTGGAGTAATGTCTTAGTGCTCCAAGAACCAAAATACATTTAGTCTCTCTCATCTATAAAGTTTGAACACAAATCCTTAACTACAACATCCTATGAAATTGTATGACTAAAGTGATGCTTACAAGAACAATTCTAGGGAGTATCCCTTATCATAATATCTCAACTAAATCCTTAGCCAAGAATCTGATCATGCATCAAAGGACTAAGCATATTGAAGTTAAAGAGCACATTATCAGGGAAAAAGTGTATAATGGTGATATAGTGTTGTGTCATTGCAATACTAAGGAGAATTGATTGACATATTCACAACAGCTCTAGGAAAAGAGCTCTTTTTCGAAGTCGGCATGACTAAGCTTCCCTTAAGGGAAGGAGGTTGAGGAGTAAGGTAAGGCTCATCATGGAAGGCCTCCAAATATTCTAACCATTACTTATCTCTTTAGATTTTTCCTTCATTTTTAATTTTTCACATTATATTAATAGATATTGTTGAACTCGAGGGAAGGTGTTAAAGCATGCAAGCTCACACCCTCTCTTCACTAAGGTGTGAACAATGCTTTTGGTTTAGCAAAGGTTAAGGATAAAGCAACAATGGTAATATGATGTGAAAATATGTGCCTAAGGTCATTACTTGACTTACAAGTGTACTTTTGATAGTACACAACATGTGGGGTTGGATGGTGAAAAAGTCTCCTTTAATCAAGGAGCAAATTTCTAGTTACCACCTTTGTTGTAGGTAGTTTTGCAAAGTTGATATCCCTCAATCAAACTATTAACTTTTGGAGGAGTAAAAAGATAAAATGTTCATCATTATATGTACTACAACTGGACCATTGGTATCATCCGCATCTAATTTGTAGATAATTCTATATAGCCATGAAGTTGGCTACTTATCTACCCACAAATCTTGACTTCACCTACCTACCTAATTGGGGAGCTAAATATTTAGATCTACAAACATTATCTCAAGAGTGTTAAGAAGAGTTTCTCCTTACATCATGGGGCAACCACCTATCAAAGTGATCCTTACTATTCAACTCAGCCTATAAAGCGATATCAATTGTTCCCGAGTAGTTTTGAACTGTTCTAGGTTGTAAGTGTAATATTAGATAATAAGACACTACAAATGTGTAGTATTGAGAGTAGAGGGCGGTTGCAAGTGGAGTTCATACTCTCAACATTGTATACATGGACATATTAGAGATATTTGATATCTCTAGTATTAGTTTTAGGTTTGGTAATTAGCCTATCACTTGTACTTTGGTAGCCATTGCTCCTTTTCTATTTTTAATAAACAGTTTAGTACTATTGCTTCCTCTACACAACATTGTTAGTGCTAGTACATTGTCAATAATATTTGTCAAAAGTACCATTATTACTATTGTTATTGTAGTATTGGTTACAATTGTGTCTCCATTCCTCTTCCTCATTAAATTTTCTTCAAGGCCTCAAACCTTGGGTGCTAAACACATACATCTTCTCCTTGAAATCATCATTCAAGAATGTTAACTTGAAATCCATTTGGAAAATTGGCTGCTTCTTGTGTGTGGTCACTGCTAATTATTGTGCATATAGTGGTCATTCTAGCAATTAAAGGAATCGTAAAAACCAAACTATCAAACTTTTGAAAATACCCATGTAACTAATCTAGTTTTGTACTTTTATGAGGTCCCATTGGCCTTGTACTTTACCTTCTAGACCCACTTGGTGCCAATAATCTTCCTCTTGAGTGGCCAATCCATTAGCACCCAATTGTCGCTCTTCATTATGCTATCATACATAGTTAGCTTTCATAGGTCATTTTCATACTAGATGTCCAAATGCTTCTTCCAAGTCAACTAGCTCCTTTATTTCTTGCATGATATTAGCCATCAAGGCCATGTTGAATATGTGAGGAGAAGCCTTTCTTTGTTGTCTAATGTTCGAGATCTTATTAGTTCTTTTACTTTTTTCTCAAGAGATGTAGACATAAGAATATTTTGATCATAGACCTACTTCATTTGTTGCAACACGGCAAGTTGGTGAACTTTCTCCTCATCATTTAAAGATGATGCTTCCTCCTTTTGAAGAGTAGGGATATCTATTGGGATAGATTCATAACAAATAATTTCTTCATTGTTGATAAAGTAAAAATACTTTCTTTTACCTCCATTATATGTGGCTACTTTCTAAATCTCGCATCACAACTCACTATAGTCTCCTTTGCCTCTTGGCCATATATTTTATCAACTTTTTGCTCTTCACTATAACCCAAATAGATACATTTGTTGGTTTTTGGTAGTAGCTTGTTTCACATCTCACTTGGAATATGTACATAGAATTCATATACAACCACCCTTAGGCATGTACCTTGCCATCTCTACAATGATTTTTTAGTTTGGCATTTAATGACAATGTTCTATAAAGATGTGTGATGTGTCATCAGTTGATGCTTCATCCCTTTGCTCTTACATAAGTCTTCGAAGTCCATTGATTTGAATCCTCCACATCACCATTTGTTCTAAGTTTCATCACAATTTTTCTTGATTCATTTTCAAAAATGCAATTTTGTAGAAAACCTTATTGTGAAATATTTGCACACTTGCATCTTACCGCACGAGTCAACATGTACCAAATTTAAAGGAACCTTGCTCTATCCCATTAGGCTTCACATGGTTCTTCATTTCTGTCATTGCAAGTAGGTAAGCAATCATATATTTATTGTGCTTCTCCTTTGATATTGCAAATCCAATGTAACCAAATCTTTCATACCAAATTTTGCATGTGCCCACTCCAGTGGTGACTCTAAGAGCACTTAGCTCATATAAATTATTCCTCATTTTTCCTTGGTTAACAACTTTGCAATAATTATTGAGAATTTCTACATGTATCTGTGAAATTCATGTGATGGTTAAATCGGTAATAGAATAAGTTGATGGAAATTTTCTCTTAATCTCTAGAGCATACAATAGGTTTTCAACAACAAAGGAAATAGTATGTGTGCTCTTAGTAGGGTATTTTACTTTACTGTTTTTAGAAACAAAGAAAATAGTAACTGTGCTCTCAATAGGGTATTTTACTTTACAATTTTTAACAACAAAGAAAATAGTACGTGTGCTGTCAAAATAGGGTATTTTTTAGTGTCACAAATCATCTCACAATGATGAGTTCTTGTAAAGGCTACATAAAATTCTATAGATATTTGTTGTTGATCATGCAATGGGAGGCACTAAATCCTAATACCATGATCTAGTGGTGGTTGATTCTTCTTGTGAGGATCACATTACCTAATGATGGCCACAAATAACTCTAGCCCTTCTTCAATCATATTGGTTGTCCCCTTCCCTTTACTTTTCAAGGTACCATTCATTTCATTTGCCTTCTTAACATGACACTTTGCAATTTCATGCCCCTTCTTCTTACAATAGAAACTCTCCTTGAAGCTTCTTCTTATCACTCTTATGTTTTTTGTCACCCATCACTTCCAATGGAGGAACCACCTTTGACTTTTGCATTGATGAATATAGTATCTCCACTATTGCTTTCTTCTTAGGCTTTAAGTTGCAACTCCTCCTTCATTAGTTAGGTACATAGTTCCTCAAGCGCCAATGCTCAAGGTCTTACTTGAGTGTTAAGATGTGTCACCAAACCATCAAACTTTGATGGAAATTTTGAAGACACCACCAAGGTGGCTCCTCACTAGCCTTTTATATCCAAGTGGGACCATGTGGTGGTGCAAATTCTTGATTTAGGTAATGAATACTTTTTTTGTCTCTCCTTTAGCGCACTTATTTTCTACTAATTGATTGTCTAGGTTTTTTATCCTTGTTAGTTTCATGTTTGGTATTGACCCGAGTATGGTCCAAGCCTTTGATGCCTTGGTTGTATGTTGAATCAAAGTCAAAATACTATCAAAAGTTCTTATAATTAAGGCACATAAAGCATCTATGTTCTTAATAGAAGATTAACATTTGGAGTAACCATTAAACTTAGATTTGATGAGTTAGGGATATTTTGTTGTTTTAGCCTAGCCCCAATATTTTGAATAACCATTAAAATCAAATTTGCTTGGTTAGGGATAGGGTATTGTTTTGGGCCAATCCTAAGCATTGTCCGTAGAAGCTCAAAAGAATCAAAAATAGTTGTAATTTTGAACTTCCACAATGTGTAGCTTGCACCATCTAACTTATTTTAGTAAAGGTTGGTGGATCAATCATTAATGCTTGAATTGTCACTATAGCAATACCGCTCCTTGATCTGCAGCAAGACTTGCTTCTTCTTGATGTAGACATTGCTTCTCTCTATTGTTGAATCCCTTGCCTCTCTTGTATTCTCCAATCCTTGGAGCCATTTTGGTTTTGTATCAATGTAAAATTACATAGCATAGTGAACATAATTAGAGAAAAGAATAAAGAGTACACAACTGATTAGAGAAGAACTAACTCTTTTCTAAATTTGCAAACAAAGTGATACAATGATGGTTCTATCCATTATGTGCTTCCATAATGAGGCTTCAATGGTGATTTAGTATAACGTGCCTATCTAACGAATCATGATGGCATACATTTTTGGTAGTCCATCAAGAGGTAATCAAGATAATTGTCGTTCGGAACTCCTTGGATAACCAAACATTCATAACCTTGAATCACTTGAGTCCACCTCACAAGGGCAGCTTCACCTCAACTCCACAAGGATTAACCTAAAAAGGGGCCTAAATTAATACTACACTCACCTATTAGCATTTTGGAGCATCAATGTTCAAGGTGACTACACTAGTATCATCCCTCAAATTGAAGTGGCCCATTGCTACACTTGGTTTACAGAGAGTGAGAAATAAGGGGGAGGGATGCATGTCTATCCCTCTACCCATAAGGTATAGCCTTGAATTTGACTTCCTAAAATAGCTTTGGTTGCAATCTAGGACAACACCTTAGGACAATCAACATTTGTCCCTTCCTAGCTTATTCGTGGAAGCCTCTTGGCTGACTAAGATCATTGTGCAATAGGAAAGATCTATTGGGGATCTAATCACCCCCTTCCCTCAAGGAGTATTTCTAGTTTTCTAATTATCCCAACACATTTAAGTTTGATATATAAAAGCATCTTCCTTAACCTATCAAATAGAATTCCTTCATGTAAGTTAACATAAACAAAAATACAAGGGAAAACAATTCTTTTAAAAATATTTATTCAAATATATTATCTTTATTCTTATTCCAATAATCGTTCTAATCTATATCTGGGCTCCACTCAAAAGCTAAAATAAACCCACCAAGTCCACCCTCAATTAGCATCGGGGCCTTTTTGTTGAGATATTGGCAATCACATCCAGCTTAGCCTCTTTGTATAGAGTAGTGTGGGCTCAAGATATAGAATCCCATATGCAGAGTGGTGGAAAGTGCAGCCTAGTCTATTCCTATAAAGCATTGTACTTGCTCTCTTTTTGAATGCAATGTCATAGTACTTTTGTACTTCTAGCAAAGTATATGTTTCATTGTCAACACACAAGACTATGTTTATGAGTCCAAGCTTCCATCTTGGAGCCTAATTCACTTGTCTGACATTTGGTCTTAATGTCTGTTACCTCATGAGCTCACTCTTCCTCTTTCAACCTCCATAGCCATGCTCTAGATCTGACATTTTTACATGGTATTAGAGCCAAATTGGGCATGGCTCAGCTCTACAAATCTCTCCTTCAACTCCTCTCAACCTTTGGTTAGCATATCTTGACATAAACCCTTCATCTTGCACCTCCATCTTCACTCTATCTCTATTGGTGTGGCTGCCATAGACAACACCTACCTACCTCTATTGGAGCAGCCATATCTCTTCAACCAAGCCATATCTCTTCAATCTTTCTTCTTGACAGTTGTTTCTTAGGTCAAGTTACATCTTTCCAACTCAAAATTGCCTAACATTGTGCAACATGCAGTCCGACATTGTTGAAAAACACAGATCCGATGCAAATTTCACTGCTGTAAATTGGACCTATTCTCTCTCTCCCTATTGTGAGCATTATTCCACAAGTTATCATAGGGAATTTTTTGATCATATAGGTGACTCACTTTAGCTAAGAGGGCTTGAGAAAATTCCACTCCATCATAGAGATATTAGAAGATTACTCAGAGGTGGTATTGCAAGAAGCCATAGCCAGTCTACTATTATTCAACTGATGGCACCATCATTACACCTCACAATGTCAAGGGATACCATAGGGATTTTGAAGTTTATCATACGGGCTACCTCTTGACAAAATTTCAACTCAAACGGTCCATTGGATGAGTTACTACAGCCAAATTATCAGGCTATTGTCCTGAAATTGTAATTGGTAGCCATAGCCACTTACCTTCAAGCTCATTTTTTCCTTCATTTTCTCTCTCTTGCCACTTAAACCAAGCTAAGGCCACTCTGATCTGAAGTACTCTTGTCACTTAAATCAGCAAGGAGGGGAGAAATCCAAGCATCGAAGCATGAAACTCAAGTGCCTAAAAGCATAGTATCTATTGATACTTATCAAGTGTTATTTGACACTACATTCCTTGTGTCTCTTGACACAATTAAATCTTCTGCTGCTCAAATATGAGAGTTTTGGTGCCGATTTTTTGCTCTAGCATGGGCAAAGACTCTCCAACTATTCAGTTCAAATGGGTTGGATTCCACACCTAGCAAACCCACATCAAGCTCATCTTGATGAAGAAGGGACTTTGGACCATTACCAATGGCAAGGAGCAGAATCCTCGGGATGCGGACCTTGCAAATACTTGGCAAAAGAATGATGAAAAAGCACATGCCATCATTAAGATGGAATTGGATGACAGCTACATTCACCATATGGATACATGTGAAACCTTTAATGATACATGGAAGAGATTAGATACTTTGTTTGGTGCACAATCAAAGTCATCTAAGTATGGATTACCAATTGAATTTTTCAGGCTAGATATGAAATCAAGCACATCTCTTGCAACTCACTTGAACTACATGGAAAGTCTCTTAACTAAACTTGTAGGAATTGATCTCAAGATGGATAAATTTTTTTGTATTGGTGTGTTGTTAAAAAGCCTACCTCCCTCCTGACTATAATAATGTTTCAACTACATTGATCAACATGTCTAGTCTTAAACTGGTTGAAATTAAGGCCTTCCTGCTAAGAAGAATAAAAGAAGGTAAAATCGAAAGAAGAACCAAGCACATCTAAAGATGAACAAATGTTATATGTAAGTACCAAGTATAAGGGAAAAAAAGATCAACTAGTATGTGACTTTTGCAAAAGGATCGAGTACACAGAGAAATTCTGTCATGCTAGGAAGATGTCCCAAAAGGCCTATCTAGTTGCTGTTAAAGAAGAAGAAGACCATGGAGCAAAAGAATAAGAGGAAGAAGAAGACCAGCAAGAGAATGACAAGCCTCGTCAATCCTTCTATTCTGATAGAATTTTTTAGCCTTATATTGCCTAGCCCTAATGCTTCTAACATAAGCTTGTAAACTCCTCATGTAAACTTTGTATTACAACCTCTATACACTTTGTGAGGCCCCTGTTAGAGCCTCTGGATGTCCACCACATCTTTGGTACCCACACTTAGTCTTTTCTGTGACAACCTCTAGTGTTTACCATGTTTGTGGTGTGCCCACACTTTGTAGGTGGTTGCTCACTAAAGCTTCTACACACTTTGTACTTCTCTAGTTGTGATTGAGGAGGGTTGTTGAGATATTGGCAATCACACCCAGCTTAGCCTCTTTGTATAGAGAAATGTGGGCTCAGGATACAAAATCCCATATGCACAGTGGTGGAAAGTGTAGCCTAGTCTATTCTTATAAAGCATTGTACTTGCTCTCTTTTTTAATGCAATGTCATAGTACTTTTGTACTTCCAGTAAAGTATATGTTTCATTATCAACACAAAAGACTGTGTTTATGAGTCCAAGCTTCCATCTTGGAACCTAATTCACTTGTGCGACATTTGGTCTTGATGTCTCTTACCTCATGAGCTCACTCTTCCTCTTTCAACCTCCATATCCATGCTCTAGATCCAAAATTTTTACACTTTTAAGAGATCCACCCGAGCTAATAGGGGGTAACCCAACCCTAGCATGCCCAAGGAATCATGGCTAGAGCCCCCTTGGCTCCTTTCTGCCTCTTAGCATACAACAAGTTCCTACAGTGAGACCTCTCACATCCAATGTTGGCCCTAGCAATTTGGAGTGGGAACTAAGCTCCCTTGGTGAAGGGAGATTTATTGTTGGCATAGAGGTAATGGTGTAGAGATAATGGCTTAGAGTTCTTCACAAATTCACTTTCTAGGGGGAGTGCTAGTCTTCTTTTCTCGCACACAAGAAATATATTGTTTGATTGGGAGAAGGGTCAATCTCCAAGCACACCTAGAGTTGTGTCCCATACTTTGAGGCCCAAAATCATATAGGTGTTATGGTGTGATTACTATATGAGTGTGCATGCATACATAGGGTTAGGGAGAATAGTAAAATTTGTCATTATTGAGGGAAAAGGTATGCTTGAAGAAGGCCATAGGGAGACCTAAAAGGTAGGATGAGCAAAGTTTAATTCAATCTAAGTAGATCTTGAAGGACAAGGTTCTCTATTGGATAAACAACTAGTAGCGGTTGAATTAATTAGTCTCCTCCTATTGAAGGACAAGGTTCTCTAGTGGATAAATAGCTAGTAGAAGTAGTTAGTCTTCTCTTGTTGAAGTGCCTTTCCCACCTTGCTTTCACAAAGGATGTATTGGCACTCAATGAAGGGGATGAAGAAGCAAAAAGTGCAAATGACTTGGGGAGACTAGTTTATGAGTCGAGACTCCTTGGTTGTGTCTTGATTATGATGGGCCCTAAGTGAATGTGGGGAAATTCAAACATAGGGGCTACGGGGTTACAGATGGAGTCGATTGACCTAGGCCATTGGATGTATCTAACTTGATGTTCCTCGGGTGTGCTATAATGCCCATGGATGCATTTATTTTCTTTTCTTATAATGTCTTAAAATTAGGCTTTCAATCTCATATAGATTAAATTAAAAATATAAGAGATTGTGAGGTTGATTAGAGATAATAAACCTCATTTTTCAAAACAGTTGGTGTACTCAAGTGTGCAAGAAATGCCAAAGTATAAGAATTAAAGCTCAATGGCTTGTTGTTAATGTAAGTATTGTTGAAGAGGAATTGTAGTCATTGGTGAAGAGCAATGTTTTTATTGGAGCAAATTGCACTTCATTGAGGAAGTCATTAGCCTTTGAGGTAGAAGTCAAGGTATATCTTACTTGAAGATATTAGGACCTTGATATTGATGGCTTTTGCACATCTTTGACTTTTGTTTGAGATTCTCGATTGGTCTTGTCCCTTGATGCTTCCACAACTTAAGATCTTTAGGGAGAACTTTGGCTATTGATGTTGTCTTCAAGCCTTGAATTTTCATTGCGTGCACCATGTTTGGTCTTGCATTCATTTTTTTTTCAATCTCTCATAGATTGAATTGAAAGTAAAAGAGATTGTGAGGCTAATTGGAGACAATAAGCCTCATTTCAAAATGGTTGATGTACTCAAGTGTGTACAAGGAATGCTAAGCTAGAAGAATGAAAGCACAATGCCTTGTTGTCGATGCAAGTGTGGTTAAAGAAGAATTGTTGTCATTGGTGAAGAGTTATGTTTTTATTGGAGAAAATTGCAATTTGTTGAGGAAGTCATTAGGCATTTGGGGTTGAAGTCAAGGGATATCTCGCTTGAAGATTAGGACCTTGATATTGATTGCTTTTGCACATCTTTGACTTTCATTTGAGACTCCCAATTGGTCTTGTGTCTTGACGCTTCCACAGATTAAGATCTTCATGGGAAACTTTGGCTGAGAATGTTGTCTTCAAGCCTTGAATTTCCATTGCTTGCACCATGGTTTGTCTTGCATTCACCCACTAAAGCTTTAAGAGCGACATGCACTTGATTCTACTTCAAAAGGTTGAAAAATTTGATGTAATTTGAGCTTATTACCACTACATTGTACATCGTAGCTTTGAGCTTATACCTTGTATATACCCCCCCCCCCCCCCCCCCGCAATCCTCTTATGCAAATAAATGTGGCAATATTTCCAAACATTACTAGGGTTGGGCTCTTATGTGTGCGTGGTTCCTCCTTTGTTTAGACAAATTATTTATACACAAATACAAGGAGATGCTGATGTATTTATAAGTTAGGTTAGTTTGAGTATGTTACAATGTCATGTGGCCTTAGATTAAACCATTCATAAAGCTTTGGATTGTATTAGAATGAGGCAATGGCATCAAGAAGGTGAGGCATCGTGGCTAGGAATGATGTATATGCAAATGCATCCAATACCACATCCTCTTGGCATATTCTTCATGCAACATGTAGGTCTTCCTCCTTGAGGATTTTATCAAGCAAAGGATGATATAGGAATTTTTTAGGTAGCACAAAGTTTTGTAACCTTGCCAGTACTCTTAGATAAGTGGAAGCTATATAAGTTGGATCATCCAGTGACTTTCATATAGCTCATCCTTTCTTGACAATAACCATTAATTGACTTCCAAATCTAGCTACTATTGAAGCTTAGATGGTATACCATTTATTGTCAAACTTGCCTCATCCTATTTATTGTTCAAGAGCTTGTACTTCATGCTTTTCCCATAGTACTAACTATGGAATGAGGGAATCTAAGTAAAGCTCCTTGGACATATATTTGGGTGTATGCTTTACGAGTACATGTACGATATTTGGGTAATGCTCACAAATATATTTTTGTTCTTCCCATGTTAATGGTGATTCTAGGGACTATTCATATTCTGCAATCAAACATTTGATGTCAACATGAATGGACACATAAGCAAGGAATCTCATTTTATGATCAAGTTCCTTTTGGCACTCAATCACACTTGATTCACTTTTTGTGTCATTTCTACCACAATTTGCATCATAGATCTCCTAATCAACTTATGCTTTAAGTGTGCTGGAGGTTTGGGTTGGATGGAAGATTTTTTATAGAACTATCCAATTGACTATGCGCTCAAATTTGGAGTTTTCTTCTGTGTTAGCTATGGCACTAGGGTTTTGTCTCTAGACTAAGGTGACAAGTTTTGTCACAGTTGAGGGCTATGATTATTTAGATTCCACTTTGGACTTGGAAGTAGTAACTATCTATTCTTTGGTTTTAGCAATATGGTAGTTAAGCTTTGATTGATTGGAAGTAGCCTTGGTCTTAGAAGCTTCTATTGTAACTTTGACAATGCTCTTAGAGGGAGGCCATTGGTCCTTTTGTACTTTCTTAGCTATCCCTTGGGGATCCATTTTCTTGGCTTGGTAAACATGGGGCTATTGCTACTAAGTTTCTTGTTTGAACTTGGGTGACGAAGGTCGGCGAAGGTTCCTTAGATTTAAGAGACTTCCAACATTGGGATATAGTATCAACTACCTTGGATTGTTGCTTGTCAACATTGGGTAGTCCTATTTTGTGTCTTTTCAAAAAAAAAAAATTGGATTGAGCAACATTAGTTGGATACTACTACTTCATTTCCTCACTTTGAGTTGATGTTTTCTTAGACACATTTGGTTTCTCTTATGGATTGGCAATCGCTTCAAGTTGTTGCACTTCGAAAGATGTAAGCTTTGTTGTCCTCTTTCAATATTCAAAAATCAGCCTTTTAGTCGCTACTTTGTTTGGTTTGGACTCCTCAACCAGTTTGGTCCTCAACTTAGATCTACGTCTAGGTCTAGTTCTCCTCTTCCTCAATTGGGATGAAGCCTAAGATGTGGTTAGTGGAGGCAACACACAAGGAATGGGAGATTGGATCAACCTTTTAGTCACTACTTTGTATGGTTTTGACTCAACCAATTGACTTAGATCTACGTCTAGGTCTAGTTCTCCCTTTACTCAATTGGGATGAAGCTTGAATTGTGGTTAGCGAAGGTGGTTGAGTGGGCGGCCCATGGCCCATGTAACTAGAAATCAAGCTACACACACAGGGAATGGAAGGTTGGATGAGACTCCTATTGTTCAAGAGCTTCAATGCTCTTTTACTCAACCATCTCTCACATGATCTACTCACAAATCTCATAGCCATCTACTCTCTCTTCACAATCTCAAGCAAGCCAAAAATCAATGGGTGCCTTTCTCTGAGAGTGATGAGCCCATGTATGGGGATCTAGTGCTAGAGAAGTTGGGATTTGACAAGATCTTGACACAAAGGACTCAAAAAAGTATGGAGACCATCCATTAGATTTGGAAGGGGCACATCAAGTCTAATGGAAGGGGCACATGGACTTGCCATTTTGGATGGCCTCGCTAAATGGTTAGGATCAAGAGCTTTCACTTGCTTTTCACATAAGCATCACACAATAATTGCTCTTCACATAAGCACCACATAGCAAGAGATCAAGAGCAAAATCTACGATAGTAGATGTGTTACAAGTATAGTGGACTACTTGATGGGGCCAATCTCTCATACCAAACACACACTTCTTTACAATTTCACCATGTGTTATTATTATAGCCACTAACCATGCATACCTCTCCTCCATTACATGGCCAATTCCAAGCCTGATCAAACATATTGGTCAATGCAATTCTCACCAACTTCTTCATAGCAATAGTGACCTCATATACTATTGATCGAGGGGCACCTAGACCCACTTGACCAACCCGAGCGATCACCATACGAGAGTAGGAGAGCTAGTTAGTGCTTGATGCCACAACCCACTCAGGATCCACACGATTTTGGTGTGGCATCATACAGCATTGGACCATTTGCCTATGTTGGATCGACCAATGTGAGACATGGGATAAGGCTTAGATGCTTCCTTACTCACAATGCTTTGGTCCCACACTTGTATCGCTACTAGCTTCAAACCCAAGCTTCCACAGACATCATTAAACCAAAACACTATAGGCACCACAAATATCCACATCCTAGAATATGGGCATCTACTAGCTTCAAACCCAAGCTTCCACAAACATCATTAAATCAAAACACTATAGCACCTCATTCATCATCACAAATGACCTTGTGTAACCCAACAATACAATAGCATAAACCCTTCAACATACTTTGCATTTCCATGGGTACCATGATTATTATATCTCACCATACCAATGTAAATACAAAGGCATAATGAAGATCTCTACATGATCTCATCATCCAACCACAAGCATAAATATCAAATATCAAAAAATACCTCTACTGGCCCAATATGACATAGGTGATGTAAAGATCACTCCTCTTAAACTCGCGACAACCCACAATTCATCAAAGTATCCACACCATAAATGATAAAACAAGTATCACCATATACAGCTAAACAATGCCATTGTAGCATGACAACTCCCTTTCATTCATGAACATTTCATCAACGCAACACAAGTCACAAAAACATCTGACTATAGCAAAATATCAAACTCCTGTTCCAAGAGATACGCCATACAAAGTCTTTTTTTGCTACTTATGTGTTAGTATGCAAGTACAAGAAGATAACTCAGAGATTACATGTGACTACAGCTTGTTACAGCACTGAAGGTCCCCAGGAGTTGATTATGATGGGCTGATAATAGAGGTAGCACTACGACCAGCGATTGCAGCAACATTCATCTTCTTCTCTCTCTATTTCAGAATTGAAGATGACAGAAAGGGCTATAACAGCAGCCTTACATATGTTCAGAGATCCCTCCTTACTTCTGCTGTAATATGCTCCACCCAAAGGGCTGTCTGTTTTGGGTATTGGCCATGTGCAGAATCCAGCATTCATGCTGTTTAAGCTTCATCCGCATCCTCACTGTCTCTGCTCATTCAAAGGTTCTCCTGTTCTTCAGCTTCATCTCAAGCTGCTAATGATACTTGAGTACCACCTTCATGTGTAATGATTTCCCATTCAGGATCCATCCCTCACACACCCTCTGTCAGCGCCATGCAGAGGAGCCTCTCTGGCATCAGTTCATCCATCACTCTCCTAGCATCTAGGCAGCCTCTCTGGCATCAGTTCAAGCAGTTCTTTGCCCCATGCAATCTGCCCTGCTACCCTCCATGCAGACACACCCCACTCTCCATACAGCCGTCCCTATTCTCCTCTTTTGCAGCTAGCATCATATTCACTGACATCCTTTTGGAGCATGCATCCATGTGGATTCACCTATCAATTGACCAAGTCTCATTTTGCACGTATGAGTGATGCATTTATTTAGTGACTATAGAGGCACACATGTTGCACTACAACTGTTCTTCTAGAGGATGGCTCACCTTTATGTAGGGCTGAGCCACCCTTATCTAGGGTTATATGCATTAACCTCTCTCTTTCTTTCTCTCTCTCTTTATGGTGGCAGCCTGCTTTATGCAGGTGTTTCAAATTTTCAAGTGTAAAGCCACAAGTTCTACACCTAGAATTGTGACATAGGTTTTTAAGGCATCTTGGGATTGTTTCCTACCATGTTAGGAAGCTCTCTTTCTCTTATCTCCCTCCCTCCCTCCCTCCCTCCGGTGAAGAGAATCAAGGGATACAACATTTGCGGTGGAAGGGTGACACTAGCTACCCTTTGGGACCACTAGCAATTGTATATTATGCCTATTTAAAGTCAACTAAATAGGCATCTCATTAATGAAGAATCAATCAAGTGCATGTGTTTCTAACTCTCTCTTAGGTCACTATTTTCTTCTGCCACCCTCTCAATCTATAGATCATGGTTTAGTGCTCGCACTTTGAACACCCCACTTCGGAGAGAGAGAGATAGACCTCCCTTCAAGAGTATAAGCATTTTCATAATCATGCAATATCCAACAATTAAAGCAAGTTGGTCGCATTCCTCCTAAACCTGAGGATTTTCCTAACATATGGAAGCTCACTCGCTCACTCACACACACGTGCACACACTCACACTCACACTCACACTCACACTCACTCTCTCTCTCTCTCTCTCTCTCTCTCTCTCTCTCTCTCTCTCATGAGTAATCATATTATTTCAAATCACACAGTACAAAAGTCACAACAAAGAAATAGAAAATTCGTTAAGAGTCCCAAAATCTCAAAAAGTGGAACAAATGCTTCATATATGGCTGCATGAAAATGTGGTATTTTGACTTAGCAAAGGGCCCAATCAGAGGTACATCGCAACATGCCAACTAGTGCTTTCCAAATATCAGATAGAAGGGTCCAGATTTTGCTGGTTACAGGATAGGAAATAAATCTGTGTCAGGACAATTGCACACTGATACTGCAAAAAAAGCAATTGCCATTTTAAATTTGGCACTTTGAAAGAGCTAAGGCAAGGGAAAGTCTATTGAGCAACGCACACCAGAGAAAGAACTTGCATTTGAACAAAGTCTTGTTTAGTCAACCTTCCATCATAGTCATTTTCCACCAAGCCTCAGATTTATGCAGGTCCCAGACAAAATTGGCTTTGGTAACTAGCCAATGATGAACTTTAGTCATGAGATGATACACCTGATTAGCCGAGGCCTCTTCTCTCTCAAAAAAACCATAGGAGGCACCCATCGAGATACTTCACCTCGACATGATAGACATAGATCTTGTCACAGCCCATAAAGATACTAGTTAGATTGACATCATAATACCATTACTCCAATCTTTCCTTAGGATTACAGTCCTTTATCACTTTTAATCTTTTCATAGGCGCACGAAGTCTTCATGCTTATAGCTATGCAGCTTTATCTAGATTTTCACAGCTTTAGATATCATAGTCTCCATAAATCTTCAAATACCTCTAAATGTATTCTATTGTACTCTTATAATGTAATCACACCACACTCGTCCTATCTATTCAGGTCTCATATGCCACCTTAGCCTTTTGCAAACATTAATAGATCTCTCACTCCCCAATGCTGATCACAGTTGTAATAAACAAAAGCATTCTTTCCTACTCATATAAGTGCACAATTAACAGAGGTGCCACATAATCTATAGTGCACTTATTCTTTATCATCCCGTATCATATCACCAATTTCCTTGATAGGCCAAGATAAAGAATCGTAAGGCAATTAACTTAGAGTTACCAGCTCTTAAAAGTGACACAATGGTTCAAATCGCCGCACAGCAAAGTACATTTACTTATTACAAACATATTAAACGTCTAGCGAGCAAATAACGAATGAATTAACTGGTCAAGGCAACAATTCTGAAGTTCCATTGAACATACAGCTACATATACAAACTAACAAAGGAACACTGACAGGTTAATCTATCTACAGTCACCTAGATAACTGAAGTTCATGTCAATAACTTAGCCTATACAACTGTGAAAAAACAGAAGTCAGTAAACAACATCAACTCAACATCTTATATCTACTCAATGCCAAAAGTGTAGAACAGATCCAAGTACAGTAACAGTCGCATAGTACACTGGGGTACTCAATAGAGCTGCAAAGGCACCACTTCCTAGGTGCTGATGTGGCATAACCATGTACTTTCACTTCAAGACATGATAAATCCTGCTATTTTACAAGTAGATTGTATATGTCTAGACTAGTATGCATGAGGATTTCTTAAGTCTGTGACCTGAAAGTGGCCTTTAAAAATCGATCGTCTCAAACAACCATGATATGTCCATACTATGTACGGTGTACTTCCTCTGTGATCATGCAATTGCTTGTGCCACATACTTGGTACTTTAAGACATTATTTGCCATTATGTAGAAAGTACATCTGTACACTGGAAGCTATTCTGCATCCCTAGTAACCTTAATTCTGCCTTGAAATAGCCATCTTCCAAGTACAATGAACATGTGTAAACTAAATCTGCATTTGACTTTGTGCTGAAAATCAATCAGCTTAAAGAACTATGTATGTACCTGCCCAACCCACCAACAATGGTACTAATAAAAAGATTCACATGAACTACTATTAGTGCCCATGGGTAACGGACCCAGAACTGTGCCAGAGTTTTCTGGAGTGCGAGAATCAGAGAGAGAATCATTTCGCTATGGTTGTTACTTTCAATGAAAGTTTAGATGTTATATACAACATTGCCACTCAATTTACATAAGGTATACAGAAAGGGAAAACACAATATGAGTACTAATCATCAAGACCTAAGATGTCATATGACTGATGTTCAGAATAGTTGGCCTCTCCATATCTTATTCCATAGCTTGGGAAGATGCTTCCTTTTAACTCATGGAAGAGTTTCAAATTATCCACCAGCTTGTGAAATATGTTACAGCCTCCACACTGAAAAGAACATAGCCTAAACATTATCAGGAAGTTTTAAGAGCTAAATATAACTTCGATATGCATCATTGGATCATATTGTTGGTATGCAGAAATTGTGATTAAACCAATGCAAATCAAATCAATATTGACATGAGACAACCAACAACAAGCCTTAAAACCACTGCTGAATGATGTCCCAAACCATAGAACACACAAACCTAGTAGGTGCAGTGTGCCCAAAAAGTAAAAAAATAAAGCTCCTCAGAGCAAGCAATACTTCAACTTGATGTAGCTCACCAACAAAAGAAAGGTATGCTTAGTGGATGTTGGGGTGTAGCCCCACCAACAGAAAATCCCAGCAATCCAACACTTTTGACATGGAGAAAGAGGATTCTAGATAATTTTCTTGTGCGAAATGCCTTGGATTCTGGGACGAATGCAATCATGCAAGGTTGAGTCATGAAGACAACAATTGACAGATATTGGAGAATGTCCCTTGGATAAGGGATTCCGGATCCAATCTGCTCCTAGTTTACAGCTGTGTAGTTAGGATTTGCAAACAAACCCACTTCTTGGGTCATTTTTGAGTGGTCGGGATTGAATTGGTCAAAATCAGCCACAAATTTCTAGCTTGGAACCAAGGCCAGTAACAATTGGTTCATTGCACTCCATGACGTCCAACTCCTCATCAAATTTTTAAAATACCAAAAGAGGCATCAAGTGTTGGGGCCAGTTGGTGTCCTTGTGCCAAGAGCACTCTAGCTCCATGAGCTCATGGAAATTATCTCTTCGTTTAACATCTAGATTGGGTGTACGTGTAGAGCTGGGGCCTATAGCAAGGGCTGGTTTACCTGTTCAGGTCACACAGAGCCTATTACACCCATATCATTGGAAAGCTATAGCATCATATTCAGAGTTATATAGACACAACTGCTTGAGAGTTGTGCTGCCTTGTTGGGTACGACATGGTATCACAAAGTTCATGCAATGGTGGGTGCCTACAACTGGAAAATTGCTTTGACACATAGAGAGAGGACCCATATATTGGATGTAGAGCATAAGGGTGAATCTATCCTTCTTGTTTCTACTTTAGCTATTGCATCAATAATGAGACATCATCTTTTTGTGGACTTGGTTTTTGCAAAAGATGTTATAATGAGTGTGTGAGAAAGCTGAAAAGCAGACCGATTCCTTTATCAAGTGTGGGTGTGCTGAACAAAGAGCTGAAATCTATCCTCCTTGTTTCTACTTAGAATGTGCTGAATAAATAACAGACAGATTTCCTTACTACTAAGTTTAAGGATTGGCTGTTCAAGTCTTTGCATGAGGAACTACCACCTTGAGGGACTTGATCTTCATGCTCTATATCTTTGCTTCATAGTACACCACCAAATAAACCACCTTATAGAGTTAGTGCAGCCCAACAAGAAGAGATAAAAATGGGTTAATGAGTTGCTGGAAAAGCAGTCGATTCAGTCCAATTCGTCCCCCTTTCGCCCGCCAATACTTTGTCATTTTTAAAAGAAGGACGGGCCTTTGCACATGTGTATCAATTGCCATGCATTTAACAAGAACACAAGCAAGAATTGATTTTGCATGTTTGAAGGATCGATGACATACTGGGCCATATGCGAAGATCCACAGAAGTGGGAAATGTCCCGAAACGCCTTTGCGAAAGGCCCGAATCGCCAAAACATAAGAAGACAAGCTTGGAATGCGTTTTCCCAACCGATACATTCCTCTTGAAAGAAATTGCTGCCACGTGGTGTTTTGGCTGAAGGAAATGTTTCAAGTTCACCCATTTCCCCACATGCCCAAAACCGTTTTTAAAATCTGGTAAACTTAAGACTTAACATTTAATGTGTTTATTTTGCATTTTTAATGTTTTCTATCAACTGTTTTCAATGGTTCTCTTCTCTTTTAAAGTTATCATTTTTTGTCTCACTTTTATTCTCTGAGTCAATGAGGTTTCATGGCACCAATCAATCCATTCCATTTCCATCTCTCCATTTCCCTTGAATACACATACGCTCGTCATCAATGGAAAGAATAGTGAATATTCCATAGAAAAATTCACTTGCTAGAGAGCATTATTTTTAAAGCAAGGTGTTTGTAGAGATTCTACTAAGATAGAAGCAATACGAAATTGGCCATATCTACAAATTCTACATTAATCACATAATTTTCTAGAGTTGTGTTCAATATATTGTAAATTGCTTCACTCATTGCTTTTGGAAAAACAAATTCATTTTTAAAACCAACATTCCTCCTCAGATAGGGTGGTAAATAACATGATTAAGTGCTAATTACAGCAAGCATAAATTCACGTAAACTGAAAATGCACACTTTACAACTTTAATCTTGGACATTGGACACCCCTGTTGGCCCCAAAACTGGCCCTCCTAGTAGTATTTTTTAATTCTATATTGCAAAAATGGAAGGAGTACAATTAAGATCCTTTGATCTCCTCCGCTAATCCAAGTGTCTCTTGCTGTCAAAACTGACCCGCAAGCTTCCAAACCAATTTGTCCTTTGGTTTGCTTAGGGATTGGCTTTCACCCTACTCCTTAAAAGACAAATTCACCTCAAATCCGATATTGGCCGACTAATCTCTTGAATCTCCCTAAAATTCCTCAATTTCAGCTGCTGAAATTCCTCAATTTCAGCTGCTGAAATTCAAGTCCTGGACCTTCAATCTTGAGCATGCATTCTGAGATGGCTCTCTCCTAATTTTTACTGTAAATTAGGTTTTACAACACAAATTGGCTGAAATCTCTTCCTTTGATAGCTCAAACTATTGTTAAATGCTGAGATAACTTGAGAGATAGCTTTGGGAATAAGAGAGAATGCTGTAGAGAGAGAAATTTCAAGTTTTATCGCAAAAAAACTAAAAAGCTACTCCTACGCTGCTCAAACAGACATGGAAGCTGTCACCTATGGCTTAGGACCACCAAAAAGACTATTGCCCTCTACCCATGCAGTCATCTACACCAGAAGAACCTTAGGCTATTGTCACATGCTCCTAAAGGGCTCCAAATTGCCATCACATGTAAAATTGATCCGTGGTAACTATAAATCATGGTAGCAACCTCTCCTTGCTCTCTAGCATCCTCTTTCTCTCTCACAATAGTTGGAATAGACTTCCACTAACCCCTAAAAACGTTTTTCCTACTTGCTTGGGCAAGTTTTGCCAAGTGGCAACCTTCTAATTTTAAATTTTAATTTAAGAGCTCAAAAAATTAATTTCACCAACCAATAATTAAATTGGCTAAGTCTAATTGTCTTCAAAGTATCCCTAAGCAGTTATTGACCTTTAGATTGGTATTAATCATTAATTAGTGCCTAGTCTCTAATGTCACCATTGATATTAATGGCCAATAAATAGTCTAGGTCCAAATCTAACACTATGTACTACCTAGTATTTGTCAAGCATAACTTATTACAACTTTTATCTTTGGCACTAACTAATATCTTGGGGTCTTTGGTCCCACACTATGAAATAGTTAACTTGCACCTTACATGTGCAAGCACATTACCGCAGTTGATTAGCTTTAAATCAAGTTTTTAATCAAATGCTGAGTAAAACAATAAAATTTCATATCCGCATGACAGTTTCAGTGGGCCAAATTAAGAGAGACATTTCAAGCTACACTCTTCACAAGAGGGGGAGATTCGGAGGCTTTGACAGGCCAAATTTCAAACACAGAGAAGGGTGAGGCGAAGGAGCATGACAAAATCTCAAAGGAAATAGCTCAATTCAGTACAAATTGAGGAATATATCAAAAATTTGTCAACATCAATACTCCATTTGAAAATGAAGCATTGGAGCACAAAAACGCGACAATGGTGGAGATGGTCAGAACCATGTTGGAGCATCATAAGATGCCTCAAGCTCTTTGGGCAAAGGCCGTAGCACCAACCATTCATATAAAATCCTTGGCATCAACAATCTTGATCATGAGACTCCTCAAGCATATAAGAGTCTCTTTTTTTTTTTTTGTGAGTTGGGTATGTACAATTGGGTTGTGCAAACGCTATCACTAAGGCCCTCAAGCCTAGAAGAGTCCCAATGTTGTAAGTGTCTTTGAGATATCTAAAGATACATTTGGGTGCTTGCCAATGTTTTGTACCAAGGTTGTGCATAATTTGTACTGAGTGAGAGATACCAAACTGAATATCCAGCCTTGTATTACCATCACCAGAATAAGTTTTTCCAGGTTCAAGATTTTAATGTGTAATTAACTCCTAGCTCTTTGGGCACGTGAGAGATTGCATAAGTTGTGCAAGACATAGATAAGTCCGTCAATGGCAACGGTTCAATTATGATTGAGTGTCAAAAATTAATTACCTATTTCATGTGCAGTAGCGTGACGTAACAACTACAGACAGCTGCTGAACTGCCTGTCAAAACTTTGTGCAGATTTTGAAAAATGTGCACGAGACAAAAGATAGCCCAGAGATGAGTCTTCAAAAGTCAGCCTTAAAGCAATAAAATATCCATGCATGATTCTTTCTATTTGTACTAGGATATGCAATATATTTCTTTCAGTCCAATGTCACTATATGGCCATGCAGAGAGAAAAGCGACGAGAAAACATAGTCAAAAAAAAATTCACCTGCACAAAAACTGTCCCCTCTGTAAAAGCATGAGGATTAATTGCACGAGTTGTACGAACTCCACATACATTGCATGTAAATACTACACGCATACGTCGTCTTGGTGATTTGCTCAAGGAAGGCCAGCGCTCCCCAATGGATTCATTAGAAAACTGCTGCATGTTCAACTCAAAAGCATTGGATGGCCCTTCTAAACCAGAGCCTGTGGTCCATCCAGTTCCTGAGGCTGCTCGAAGAACTAAGCCCATGGCCATATCCTGCATAGGTGTTCACAGTTCAAGCAGTTTAGTAAAGTTTGTAGAAAAAAGGTGATCCAATCTAGCCAACCAGCAATCATTTGAAATCCAGGGGAAATGGGTGTTACCTCAGACAATGTTTCAAAAGAAGTACTTGAGACAACACTAGAATTGCCATTGTCTTTATGGATGGGCACCAAAGCTTTGGTCTCCTGCTCATGCTCGGCATCTAAACCCCAGGGATGGCCTGGAAAGTGAGCACTCTGTATTAGCGAAAAGTATTGTTGAGCAGTCACTAAAAGCAAGGTGGACTTGTGCAGAGTAGAGATTTCGCAAATCATCAACAGCAATTAAGAGGCAGGTCGGGAATTTAACTATGTCAAAGACCTATTTGGTCGATTTCAAAACGCATCAATGGCGAATAAGAAGCAGGTCCAGGAAATGGACAATATGAAAGAAATTATCATGCTTATCTGCTCAATTGCAGCATACATCAGAGAAAATATCATGTGCTTATGTGCTCAGTTGCAGGTGCAGGAAATTAACTATATAAGAGAAATCATCATATGCCTATCTGCTAAATTGCAGCATCGTCGAGAAGAAATTGTCGAGGCACGAACCAGATGACTCAAATAAGGGCATGAAATCTCGGGATTTGCCGGCAGCGCAGAGAGGGAACAATTTGAACTTGGGAGCATCCATGGCAAGGAAGGAGGCAGACGAAGACGGCGGTGACGAGACGACCTTGTCAAAGCTGGAGAGGGCCATGGCGGGCACAGGGTTACAACCCATCGCTACTACTGGCTCCATCGATCTCCCTCTCTGTGTACCTCGTTAATTAAAGGCAGAAAGGAAGCCAAAAAAGCGTCAACAACACGACCTTCTCTGTTTGAAGCGGCAATCCGTGCCCCCAAAGTTAGCATTACTCCAAGATCACACGTGGCAACATCTTACTCGAAGATTCTAGAATATTTCGATAGGCTATCGGTTGCCCCGCCTTAGTAGTCACCCAAGTTGATTTGATTCGGGCTATAGATATTTTGGACGATGTTTGAAATCTATATCTATACTTCTTTACTATCTCTACATCCTTTCTATATATTATTTCAAGCTTTGGTTCGATAGGCCCTACCCAACCCCATCGAACCTTCATTTATCAGCCCAAACTACGAAGGATGCTCACAATTTTCTGTGCACCTAATATGGTTGGGTTCAGACGAGCAGCAGCAGGTATACATGAAAGGGGCTTTGGATGTGACATCTCCCAAATGATTGAAGCTTCCCTTCTCTTTCCGCCGGGACCTACCCTCTTTCTACCGACCCCTCCCCCTCGGAAGAGCCTTGGCACTAAAAAAAACCTCTCTTTACCTTCTTGTAGGATATTGTGCCTCTGGGTTTATTATTCACACAAAGGAGGTGGAAGGTTGGTCATGGTTTGCAATGATGTTGCCTCTGTTTGAACCCAACCTAAAGCAAAATTTAAATGTTTAGATTGGAATAAAAAGAAGGAAAATAAATCTATTTGACGTGAACTCCCAATGATTGAAAGGGGTGTACAAGAATATCTTTCATAACAAGATCTTGATTTTTCTAAGTTGTGAGCTCCACCCTCTCAAAATAATCGAGAGAACGCACGAAACCTCTTTAGGCACTCCACCCTAGCACCATGAGTGAGAGAGAGTGAGAGACGTGCTTCACCTTATGTAGACAAAAAGCCATCATCTTATCTTTTTTTAATTTCCCCTTATTTCTTTCCAAGTGGGAGAGAGAGAGAGCTGGATTGAGGAGGAAGAGCAAGGCGCCTTTTTTATCTTCTAGATGCATAGAGAGCAATTTGCATTGCAAAACATGTGCTGCTCACATAGCAAACAAGTGGAAAGAGAGATGGTGAATCTCTCTCTCTCTCTCTCTCTCTCTCTCTCTCTCTCTCTCTCTCTCTCTCTCTCTCTCTCTCTCTCTCTCTCTCTCTCTCTCTCTCTCTCTCTCTCTCTCTCTCTCTCTCTCTCTCTCTATATATATATATATATAGATGCAGGTGCACACGTGCCTATGTCTGAGCAACACGAAAGTGGATTGCGTTGAGGAGAGGAAGCCAGCTAAAGCAATGGCAAAAAGGTTTTGGAGAGCCAAACTGCTCTTGATGTGCAAGCTATTGCATCTTCTTCTCCCTCTCTAATTTCCTCTCCCTCTCCCTCTCTCTCTCTCTCTCTCTCTCTCTCTCTCTCTCTCTCTCTCTCTCTCTCTCTCTCTCTCTCTCTCTCTCTCTCTCTCTCTCTCTCTCTCTTCTCCCTCGCTAATTTCCTCTCTCTCTCTCTCTCTCTCTCTCTCTCTCTCTCTCTCTCTCTCTCTCTCTCTCTCTCTCTCCAGGTGCACACATGCCTATGTCAGAGTAGCATGAAAGTGGGTTGCATTGAGGAGAGAAGGCCAGCCAAGGCAATGGCAAAAGGGTCTAGGAGACTCAAACTACTATTGATGTATAGGTTATTGCATCTTCTTTTTCTCCCTCCCTCCCTCTATTATTGCACAAAGTATGAGATAGGTGCTAATATCTACTCTAGAATACCTTGCAAGAAAAGCACACAACTAAAGCATGCACAAACACACATACACACAAAAGAGGAGAGAGAGAGATATAGAGAGAGATTAGACACTAACCTTATAGAAATAGTGGCCACTACAATTATTTTGAAGCATCTGCATGCATGGTGCATGAAACACGCCACTTGCTTGCACAAAGTGTGGCCTAGGCTGCCCGTAGTGTAATCACGCAATACCCCCTAACTTCTCAATGTAACAATAATATAACATCCTATTCACCAAAGACTTTTGGGATTTCAAGATTGATATGTCCAAGAGTAGGCTAAATGCGGTGCAGAAAAGCATAAAACGCCTCATCAAACTTTGGTGAAAGATGATTGCATGTAAGAATGGTGGTATTACAAACTATTGTTGATGCTCTTGAATGACATGTAGAGCATAGAGGTGTTCACTTGCTTGTGTAGCCATTAGATACCTACATGCTCCTCTAGCTACAACGATGCCTTGGGATAGAACTTGTCTAGCCCGATGTGCTTGAAGAAGGAGACCAATAGCAATGGTCCCACAATCCATGTGACAGGCCTCTCCTTAGAGCAAACTACATTTAGTGAGACAAACCCTAGGGCATTGAACGTGTTGATGCCTAGCCCCATGTTCTCGTGGATGCGCAGGCAAGACTAGATGAACATGTCAAACATAAAGTCAGTGGGATCCATGGGCTATAGGAATGTGTTGAATTCATCCGGCCAACTCAAGATTGGCATGGCCAATATATCTAGTTGATGAGCTTCTTCAATCTTTACTTTGATGCTTCTACAAAATAAGTGGATGTCATATAAGTCAGTATCACCATAACTCATACTCATGTAGCTAGTGCTAGATGTAAAATCAGGAACACCACACTCTTACTAGCTAATATATCATTGCAGTTATCACCATAGCTCATGCTTGCATTGGCCAATGCCAGCCATAGTACTTCAACATGCCAGCCAGAGTACTTCAACATGTCTGCTCTAGTGAATAATACCAACCGCAATTCATATATTCTAAAAAGACTTCAATATGCAATCCATTTATGTCACAATCCCTCTTGTATGTGATTGATCCATTATCATCAATAGAGGATGTAGCACTCATTACTCCATTTCTATTTAGTCACATAGAAGAAGATGTTTCTTGACCTAAGGTGATCCCTGTCACATGCCTTGTGTCACATTGCTTTCTTGCCTATATGTATGTAGGTGCTACCTTTGCACCACCATTAGCCTCCTATTGTTGCATGGCCTATGTTCCACCTACTTGTCTCCCACTATATGCCCCTTGCATGATTGGCATGTCCACACCCCGCTTAACACCATTGCTTGTTGGTGGCCTCTCGTAGCATGTCATCATGCCACTCACATCACAATCATAGCTCGCCTTCAGCTACTTACACCTTCCATGGCACAAAGAGAGAGAGATAGAGACAGAGATATCTACTTGGCACAGTGGCAAGGGGGAAAAAGAGGGGAGCACAACTAGATCGAGGAGAGAGGGAGGGGGAGAGAGACAGATGAAGGGAGTGAGCCTAGAGTGGAAGCATGTGAATGAAAGCAAGAGCTATGGTGGAAGGAGCAAGAGCAAGAGCAATCTTCTATAACAAAGGGATCGTGAACCTATTTCCCAATACACTGAACGTTTCTGGAATGCCCTATTGCAACTACGTATGCTCGAAGATGTGCCTGAAGCAACTCATAAATGCAAGTTTATGTCTGGCCTACTTGGACATTTTTATGGGGAAGTCAATATGTTCAAGCCAACAACACTTGAAGATGCAATTTCCTTGGCCCATGACATTGAAGACAAAATTCGCAGACGAGACAAGCGACCACAACAATTTCCAACTAATGGTAACTATGGTTCCAAACAATTCAATTCAAATTTTCGAAGATTCAATCAAAGTTGTTTTCTTCCATCTTCATTCCGTAAATCTTGGACACGACCACCTGCCTTGCCATCAAACACAAATCCAAACCCTAAGCCATCCCCACAGTCAAATCCCAACATTCCTAAACTTCCTGCCATTACCAATAATGTATCTAAAGCAAAACCCATAGTTTGCAAATACCATCAACCTGGACATCTAACAGCCAATTGCCAATCCAAAAAGCCATCCATCCATATCAACTATCTAGGAGCAATAGAAGATGAAGAATGTGAGGAAATGCCAGACTTTACAGAAGATGATGACAACATTGGTACTACTTCGGATACTTTGCCAGGTATGCCAACTCCCCATTATTTATTAACAATGAAATGTTTTGTGTATGGTAAATAAAAGACTATTTTACATGATGATAGGAGCACACATGACTTTATTTTCGCAAAATTAGTCAAAGAATTGAATTTACAAACTGTTTCTACAAATTATCGCATCAAGGCTGCATTCCTAGGTACGAGATATAATGGAACACAAGAGGTGCATAATTTAGAAATTAAAATTGGTGATTATACTGAACGAAGAAATTTCTTAGTTGTACCTTTACAGTCTAGTGACATTATCTTAGGAATGCCTTGGCGTCATCAATACAATCCTGACATAGATTATTCTACGCATTCAATTAAAATTTATTTTCAGGGAAAACAAATCACACTGCATGGTATGCACGCTTCCAATAATTTTCCACTGCTTACTCATACTCAAGCTAAACGTGCATTACGTAAAAGTAGCAAATCCTATTTAATATGTCTGAATGAAATTCAAGCTAAAGAAAAACATATGCATCCTAGGCATACACAATTTCTTGCCCAATTCCAAGATTGTTTTGCTGCTGGTTTACCACCTGGATTACCACCTTCATGTCTTGAAGATCATAAGATAGATTTAATTCCTGAAACACAACCACCATGTAAAGCACCATATAGACATAACCAAATTGAACAGAAAGAAATTCAAAATCAAATAGAAGAATTGCTTAAGAGAGGATTAATTAGACTAGTAGTTCTCCATTTGGTGCACCTATCTTATTAGTGAAGAAGAAAAATAATACCTATCGCATGTGCATTGATTATCGTGCCCTAAATAAAATGACTGTTAAAAATAGATACCCGATTCCTAGGGTAGATGATCTTATGGATAAGCTACAAGGATCTGCCATATTCAGTAAGATAGATCTTAAATCTGGATATCATCAAGTAAGATTGGACAAATCTGATATATTCAAAACTGCATTTAGAACACAATTTGAACACTATGAATTTCTGGTTATGCCTTTCGGTTTAACTAATGTACCAACCACATTTAGTCATATGATGAATCGCATATTCTTGAAACATCAGCATTGTGTCATAGTTTTCTTTGATGACATATTAGTATTCAGTAAAAATGAGAATGAGCATTATGAACATTTGTCTTTAGTTTTTAAGTTGTTAAAAGACAATCAATTATATGCTAACCCTGAAAAGAGTAAATTCTTCCAAACAGAAAGTGAATATCTAGGACATATTATTTCATCAAAAGGTAATAAAGTCGACCCTAAAAATATAGAAGCAATTTTAAATTGGCCCATACAAAAAAATGTGCATGAATTACGTTCTTTTCTAGGTCTTGCTAGCTTTTACAGAAAATTTGTGAGGAATTTCTCATTACTTGCATTACCTTTGACAAAACTTTTAAAGAAGGGTATTGTGTATAACTGGTCTGACAATCAACAAAAGTCCTTTGATTTGCTGAAACATGCTTTAACTCATGCTCCTGTATTACAATTACCTGACTTCAATAGACCATTCTTCTTAGTAGTTACTGACGCTAGTGGATCTGGAATAGGAGCAGTCCTTATGCAAGATTCTCATCCCATAGCCTACTCTAGTTGCAAACTCAAACCATCTGAACTTAAATATTCTACTTATGACAAGGAATTGTTAGCTATAGTACAAGCCTTATGTCAATGGAAACATTATTTAATGGGATCTAAATTTATGATCAAAACTGACCACAACAAAGCATTAGACATCTCCTTAATCAACCACAAATATCTGACCGACACATTAAATGGGCCGCTTTTATTCAAAGTTTTCATCCCCTTATACAATATCAACCTGGAAAAAAGAGTGTTGTTACTGATGCTTTGAGTAGAAGACCGACAATTCAAAATATTTTTGTGATATCATTTGATTCCCTTATTCCTATGAAAGATACTTATCACCAAGATCCTACTTTTCAAGCTGATTGGAATAAACTAGTTGCAAATAATTGGATTCCTATTGATTCATTGTCTTACACTAATGGATTTATGTTTTATGAAAAAAGATTGTGTGATAGTTCCGTTTCGATCATTTGTTTTGCATGAAATTCATTGTCCTCCATATCAAGGTCATAGAGGAATTATATCTACTTTGCGTACATTGACTGAAGATTTTTTTTGGCCACACATGGACACTGATGTATCTAACTTTGTATCTGAATGTCTAATTTGTCAATGAGTTAAAAGACACCATGGTAAACAATATGGTTTACTAATGGCATTATCCATTCCATCATGACCATGGGAATAGATTTCAATGGATTTTATCCTGGTCTACCTAACACTAAAGCTAACCATGATATGATTTGGATTGTTGTAGACAGGTTTAGCAAACAAGCATATTTTATTCCATGCAAGAAAACTTTAACTGCATCTCAAGCTACTCAATTGTTTTTGAAAAACTGTTTTCACTAATCATGGTTTACCAAAAGTCATTATTTTTTATCGCGATTCTAGATTTTGCAATAATTTTTGGATTACTTTGTTTGCTAACTTAGGAACAAAGATTGATTTTTCATCTGCATTTCATCATGAAACAAATGGTCAAACAGAAGCTACTAGCAGTACTATTTTAGAACTTTTGCATGCTTACACCATTTCAAAACCACACACATGGGATACATATCTACATTTACTTCAGTTTGCATATAATAACACACCACATATAGCTACAAAGAAAGCACCATTTGAAGTTATTTATGGATATCGATTGCCTACACCTATTACATCATTATCAAACAAAATTCAAACTGCTGATGATATTACTAACGTGCATGCTACTATTTTTTATGAAGTTCAAGATATGATTGCCAAAGCCCAGCAATCATACACAAAACAAGCAAACAAGAAAAGACAGGCTATGAATTTTAAAGTTGATGATTATGTTTGGTTACGAATTGAAAAACGCAGATTACAAAGTGTAGATAAACACCCCATTGTTAAATTAGCACCTAGATTCTATGGACCATTCAAGATCATACACAAAATCAATGACAATGCATTTAAACTAGAACTACCACAACATTGGAAAATCCACAACACCTTTCATATCAGTTTATTACGACTTTTTAGAGGCCAACTACCTGTACACCCTGTCTATGAAAACCCACCTTTGCTAGATGATGAAACTGAAATCCTTGAGCCTGAAACTATTATAGATACTGATTTTATGACCACTAGAACTGGCCGTAGATATTCTAGATATTTGGTCAAGTTTAAAAATCATCTTGTTGAAGAGGCCCAATGGATGCACGCTAGAGTTCTAAGTGCTTTCCCTACACTATTAGCTCCACATTGAGCTAATAGCAATTGAGGACAATTGCTATCCCACCCTGGGGGTATGATGCCAAGAGGCATATTCCACGGTGGATTCCGTGAGGTTTTGCGGTGGATTCCGTAAAATTTTATTATTACCAGGGCTCATACACAAAGTGGATTCTTTGTGCGAAAAGTCGATGGGGACCCTATCCTTTTCGGGCGTTTTGTTAATTTAATGTGTAAGTGGGTGATTCCATAGCGGGTGATTCCACAAAATACATATTTAAATTAATAAACGTTTATGACTTTAGAGTGCGCACTCGTAATAAATTAATGTTAGGATTGATTTCTAACCAATTTATTTTTGTAGCTGAAGACTGCTAGGTATTCACTTTTGTCGGTTTAATTGTATTATTTTTCTAACAATTGTGAATGCTTCAGTTGATGTGTAGAGTAAGCAGCGGTGGCATTGGAAAGCATTGGAGGATAGCGTGTATTCAAATTATCATCAATTTTTGATGGGCGCGTATCTTAGGCATGGCACTTATATTTTGTCGTGCTTATTTATTAAAGTGCTTGATATTTATTTATTATTTTTATATGCGCATGGGCACATGATTTAAATATTTGTATTGGACATTGTATTTGGGTACCGCCTGACTTCTTGGGCGCCCAATAGCTTTAATTCTTTAGTGGCACAAAAGCAAACACAAAAGCTAAAGCATGCTATTTTGTAAATTGGGCTATTTCTTGAGCTTGAAGATGAATAATATATAAAATACATGCTTTGTGGAGCGCTCACACAAGGCATGGGGGGAGATTGCACCCAATTGGTCTCTTGTTCATGTCGTGCAAGCTTTCTACATTGGTTTTTGTGTAAAAAGTAGAGTTCTTTTGTTCTTGGGGACCTTCTAACACTCACTACGCGCGCATACGGCGACCGATCTGTGCACCAAGATTGTAAAAGTAGATGGGCGGTAGGAATGAAGCTAGGAAGATAGGAGGACAATGGAAAAGAGTGTTAGATACGATCAATGCCCCACCCTCATTAGGTGCTACCAATGATCCATGGTGCTCAAAGTTGTAAGGCCCCCATTATGAGGAGAAGCCAAATGTGAGCCCGGACATTGGTTGAGTCCTGACTTGTATATCAGATGAGGTCTATGTGACCGGATGGCAAAAAGGTGACTGTTGTGGGTCTAATCTTTGGGTTAGACGGAGTGGTTAAGCTGGTAGCAACTCGAGGCACATTGCATTGAGTTGCGTGGTAAGGGAGTTAAAAGGGGCCCCTATTGTGGGGTCCGGGGGCCGCGGAAGCGGCCCCTGGCTGGGGGGTCCCAGGGGGGCCAGCGGCCCCCCTGGCGGGGGTCCGGGGGCAGCGCCCCCGGCCCGATGGTAAAGGGAATATTCCCTGGAATATTCCTTGGCCGACTAGTGGAGGCTCATATGGTAGGTCGGTCAGCAGGCCGACCTAACGACCTTCGCAGGCTATAAAAGCTAAACCCCTTCGCAACCATCACTAACTCATCTTTCACCCAGTCAGAGTTGTTGTTCCAGCTAGCCTTAAGCTCTTCACCTATCTTCTGTCTAGATCGCCATCTAAGCTTCACACAGTGGAAGCGCACGGGTGGATAGAGCCATCTTTGTATCAGTTGTTTGGAGTTAAAGAATTTACTGATTCTCCTCTTATCTATTGTGTACTCTCTATCTCTTTCTCAGATTCTGTTCGCTGCGCCGTGTAATATTTTACAAAGAGGGCCTAGGCCACGGCAGGCCATGTAAAAAAGGGGATAAGGGGATGACCGCCCAAAAGGGATTTAAGGTTTTGCATATAAAGTCAAAAAGTGCATGAGGAGCTCATTCTTTGGTGTGTGGAAAGATGGACTCATCTTCTTCTCTTCTTCTCTCCTCTTCTTGCTTGCTTGTGTGTGCTTGAGAGAGGGAGTGTGAGAGTGTGAGGGAGTGAGTGTGTGAGGGTGAGGGATCGTGGAGGTGAAGCTCTCCATCATCTCCTCTCTTCTACTCTTCTCTTCTCTTCTCTTCTTTTGTGCACGACTATGGAAGATGGAGCTTGGAGGTGGAGGCTTGAGGATGCTTGAGGATGCTTGAGCTCACATCTCGAATTGTGGAGCTACCAGAGTGATTGAGGGAGGAGGCAAATTGTTTGGGCATCAAGATAAGCTCACTACACCTCGGTAGTAGGATCGAAGATATGTCGGCTAGGTGAGAGATAGCCATAGGTATTCGTTTGAAATGATTGAATAATAAGAGGTCCGTGGGTCTTGGTGGTTGAGCGTGAGCTCACCTCTACATTTTGGTTCTATTGCTGGGACCAATGGATTCAAGCTTGAGCACTTGCACGCCTCAAATTGAGCGACGAAGTAAAGGTTTCATCCCCAAACTAGAGCTTGAGATAGATAGGAGTTTTTGGGTTTTTAATCTTTGCAACAAGTAAGTATTTTGGTTATTTGATGATTAGGCAAGTGAGAGGAACCATTTCAGTGTTTTGCTTTCGATTTTTGTTGAATTTAGAGTAGGATAGGACCAATAAATCAAAGGAAAAAACTTTAGGGTTTCTGATGTGAAACGGGCCCAAACACGGCACAAGCAGGGAAAAAATGGGAAAAAAGAGTGCTTAGAGGTGTTAGAATCGCACGGGGAGTATTCAGAAGAGTAAAGTTAAGTCCAGCAAAGGATTTAAGACCCTAGGAAGCAATGGGAGACCTCATTTTTAGGTTTTGCACTTAAGAGAGAGAGAGAGCTTGAGAGCTTATGAAAGATTTGGAGCTTCCAACGAATAGATTGGCAACCACATGAGTTTTTTGCTTGGATCAGATGTGTAGAAACCTTTCTGTGCATCTACCCTTGGATTCTGGAGTCTTGCTTGTGGGCATGACAAAAATTGTTGCCGTGAAGTGATTTTCGTTGCTATTGTTTGCATACCGGTGAAATTGGACACGGTCCCCAGGGGTCCAATTCTCAGAATCGAATGCTCGGACACCCTATACCCGTCCGATTCTTCTGAGAATCAGATGGCCCAACTTGACCTATTCAATTAGACTCAGTAAAATTGGACTTTGACACTCGGGCATGCCAGATTCGGACACTCCAACAATTGAACCACTACCACGTGTCCAATCCTGAGGATCAAACACTCGGACCTGTGACCTCGTCCAATTTTGAAAATCGGACTCTCAGACCACCCTATCCGAATTTGGCAATTGGACACACTCAAATCAAACCAACCCATCCTGTCTGATTGGACATACCCTATTTGATTTTGAGAATCAGACATTCCATAATCAGACCATTCAAAATCGGACACCTATCAATTTGGATATCCGATTCCTGAAATTGGACATTGCAGAATCAGACTTTGCAAAATCAGTGGACCATATTTTGACACATCCAAACTAACAAATCTAGCGCGTCCAGGATGACAGAGAGTACAACCCACAATAGGAGAATTCACCGAAAGCCTTATAGGCAAATTTAACCTTAGAAACAGCCAAACGAATGAGAATAGTGCTGACACTCATGTTAGCATATTCAACACACTTAGAGTCGTAGGCTAGCCAATAGACCCCATTTGGCCCTGAGCAAGCTGAATGACGTAACACAGACCCTAGAGACCAAAGGAAGCGGCCAGAAATCTACCGAGAGCCCCATTAGGCCAAGTATGTAGATGAGAGTGCGAGATCTGCGATTGTCACTTATATTCATACCCACATTGTTTTCTAGCACTTGAAGTGCCCTTAAGAAAACGCAAACGCAAGTCAGGAGATGAAGACGAAGCTAGGCAAATTACAATAAATGATGAGACGACCAGCACGCCCTCACATCCAATGCGTGTATTGTAGCAAAAACCACATGCCAGCCGAGCAGGACTCGAGGTCTCAACCTTGCACCGATTGTGATAGGTTCGCCACGATACCCTGCATTGTAGGCTATGGAGGAGACTCCTGTACTTGCAACCATATAGACAACCTTACACAGAAAATGGGCCACAAAACTTTTTTAGGAGCTGAGTCCTCTTCGCTCTCATGGCACCTAATGACGCCAAACTGGCCATTCCTAGGATGGAGATAAACCCCACATGCATACCTAGACCACCTAGACCTTACAACCCATCCACTGAGCGATGCTCTAGTCCACTATGTGGAGGAGCCAAATGATGAAGAGCATTATGTGCACCCCTACATATCGTATGACAAGGAGGGAAATGCAATCCTTATAGATTATTGACTTGTATCAGTGATGGCATTAGAAAGGGGTAGAGATAGAGGCTTAGGGGGGTAGACCCAAGAACCGATTTCTTGTTGGAATTGCGGTCACCCTCTAGTGCGGAAAACAAGCCATCTCTACCATTGAGGCTATTTGGAGTTGAAACATTTAACAGAGAGGACACACCCCCATTGCATGTCATGACCCACATGCAAACAAAGTAGGCTGGCATATTATTGCCTAGACCTAGTAACTTAGATGCACCCTCAATCAAAAAGAAGAGCCGTAGGCAAAGGAGAAAGAAAGCTAACACAAAGGTTATGCTAAAAACTGAGAGTGCCACGATGCTACCTATCGAAAAAAATGTGACAGATGCATAAGCAAAAACGTCAGCTCCAAAGACGGTCGAGAATGGGAGTGCAAAGGTCAGGGAGTACCCAACTTGAAGCGCCAACTCGAGGCCATCAAAAAGGTCAAGCAGTGGGTGAAAGAAGCCCAGGAGCACCTGAAGGATGTTGAGCCCATATTGGAAGATGAGATCAATGATCTCTCAAGCGTAAGCACACCACCCTCGCCTCCACAACCAAATTCAAAGAATGCAGCCATACCACAAGTAGTGCCGCTTAAACAGAGCCTACACTCTATGAGCCAACAAACCAGTCAAGACCATTGGCCAAGAAACGTAGAGTTAGAAGAGAGGCAAGTAGCTAATGACCTCCTTACAATGATAGTGACCACCCCGGTGACTCTAAGCCTAGGAGATCTACTTAGACAGCATCCGACACTATGGCAAGAATTGAAGCAGTGGGTTGAAGGACCAATGGAGCAAGGAGCAGCTGATCTACATGATCATGACGTGGTAACTCAAATACCCAGTCTGACACTGCACCCAATACCCAAGTCCTTACATGTCAATGCTTTTTGGGAAGGTACCGAAATGCATGCAGTTTTACAGTCCTAGCTCTAGGAGACACCACAAGAAAGGGAATTGTGGACACGAGAGTAGGAGTTAGTGTGCTGAGCCACTAGTACTCCAGGACTAGGGTAACACACATGTTGAGAATGCTCGGTTCAATGTCACCCTAGCCAATGGAATGAAAGTGCAGCCATTTAGAGTACTAAAGAACTAACCATTGAAGATCACAAGAATCCAATTCTCTATTGACTTTATAGTAATGAAGGGAGTGGACTATGACATCTTGTTGGGCCGGTCCTAGATGCGTAATGTACGAGTCATAGAAGATTGGGGTAACGGTCTAATCTTCTTAGGCAATCAAATGGAGGTAGTAAAAGTAGAGATGGATACATGGAAGACCACACCAGTTGACCTAGATGCCATCTCCACCATGCTAAAGGGTGATGTGAAAATTAGAAAATTGTACGGGGGCCACTCACCGAGTACATCCCTTGTCTTGAGGATGAGTGATATTGGATGCATGTGCTAGCTACAATCGACCTGTCATTCTCGAATAGTGAGAAGAACAAGCAAGCTGCTAAGGCAATTGGTAGGCCTAGTGACCAATCTGCATAATGGCAAGGAGCTCTCATAGACAACCTAACCCTGTTAAGGTACAAGTGGCCACCATCATGAAAATTGAAGATGAAGATGAGGAAGTGGTGGCTCCTGCCTATCTATGCTTGTCAGTGGCTACCCAGAAGACACATGCCTTTGACACACTCATTGATGAGGGAGCTGACTATAACATCCTTACGCATGATCATTGGACCCTCATTGGTCAAACACAACTACAACCTACCAACACCAAACTCAATCCATTTGGAGGACGATCCTACTCACTGCTCGGGATGTGTAGAATAACAATCTCTTTCGAGATTGAAAGCCTACCTATGATCTTCTATGTGATGCCTAACACTAAAATTGATAGTAAGGAATCGTTGCTAGGACACGATTTAAGAAACAAGCATACTACAATGTCGACTATTACTCGTAGTGCATTCACCTTGCCATTGGCAATGTTCGGATAGTTATGGCTTTCAGCAAGGGCTACGTGACTCCATCATTGTCCACAAAGCTACCTGATAGAGAAACCCACCTCAACATCAGCAAGACTGCCACCTAAGGGCACCTAACCATGAGCTCGCAAGGCTAGAAACCTCCTCTCGAAACCTAGGAGGCCTAGATGAAACTAGAGGCATCAATGGATGGTCAAGCTGCGATGGGTTCCCAAGACCTTATTGCAAGCACAATGCTACTACGAGGGTAACACCTAGATTTGGGCACCTAAAGCCAAGATGGCTAGGGACACTACTCCAACAACGCCCCAAAACTTACTCACACCAAGCCATGTGATAGAAAAGGCACCAATGCCACAAATGATTCAAACTGCGAAATACATAAAGCCGCAAACACAGAAGCTGGTAGAGACTAAACAAGTCTATCGACCAAAACCGAACCTTGCTACTCACACACTACCTCAACCCGGTCCTACTAATACCCCTAAGACCTCACTAGCATCTAGTAGTGTGGCATCCGCGACTCTAACCAAGCCCATCACACAAGAAGTCCAACCACACTCTCAAGAGCAACTAAAGTTGCAACCATTAGTTGCCAAATTATCTAGTTTAGTCAAACCCTACCTGCTAGTAGGTCTTAAGCCATCATACGAATGACAATCGATCCTCACATTGGCTAAAGACCTAGCTAATAACACAGGAGATAACCTGATCACCTGCATCAAGTGCTTGGATGCCACGTTCACCCTACTCACTAAGAGCTATGAGTGCTCTGCTTGATCTATCCTTAGCGTTGGATATCCGCTCCATGACATGCGCTCGGGAGGAATACGAATTTGTGACGGTAAAAACCCCCACAGTCACGGAGGAATTGACAGCCAATGGCGAGATATCTCGAGAACAAGCTTTTAAACAACGGCTGATCACCTCCTATAGCAAGAGCAGAGTTATTACCACAAGCCAAAAGTTGGACAAACTCTATAGGCTAGTCGATAATGACTCATCTTTCTTTGTAATGTGCCCGCCTATCAACTGTCCAAGCACATTTTAGCAGTCCATCAAGAAATGAATCTAAGTGTCGTTGTGTTTGGCACTCCCATGGAATGTTTCGGGGTTTGAATTAATAGTTCGTGATATTAGCAAGGCATTAATGCAAGATCAATTTGTGTACCCTCGATGTATGTTTCATATAATATTTCCCCATGCATGCACCGTCTATGTGCATAACCCTTAAGTAACCTTATATGCTCTTTATGCTACGTATGATTTTGTTGCGTAGCACTGGGATGCAATGATTGTATTTGGATACAAGGGTTTATGCGAACCTCAATGCGTCATATGCATAAATCTACGCAAGATCATCTATGGTTATAGAAAGAATTATCCTAAAATCCCCTATGAGTTCACTAACTATTGAAAAATAATTTCGGATACTTATTAAAATGAACTTATGCGCATGCCAAGGCAGTATAACCTATGTCTCAATGATTAGCAGATATGGAAATTAATACCTGGATATTCGGATATGAATTATCCATACCCGACGTTGTATTCGTATTGCAGAAACGCTGGCTGGTGGCTCCATTGTTGGATGCGGGATTACCGTTGGTGTGTGTCTCCCTTTGTTTGGGGGCCATACTTTCAGCTTATAAATCTCTCTCTCTCTCTCTCTCTCTCTCTCGTCGGAGAGATAACGTGTCGGGGTGACTTTCCTCAATTGCGATGGGGGGATTTTGTGAAAAATCAGAGTTTGCAACAAGAATGTGCACAAGGGAGATGAGAGCTCAAAGTACAAGAACAAAATCTTGCTTACTATGTTGCTTAGAGTACAGCTTGGGTACACTCTCTCACAACCCATCAATTGGCCATGTATCAAAGAGAGATCAGGGAGCTAAAGGAGAAGCTTGAGGACAAGGGAGGAGAAGATGAGAGGTGGCAAGCAAAACTCGTGGTAGAAACGCACAGCCTCATGAGCCTACAATGCAGTTTCGATGAGATGGTAGTGCTGTACTACAAAGATTTGCAAAAGGAAAATGAAAAGATCTGAGATGCCATGGAGCAGCTAGCAGCTGTAGAAGAAAAGAGAAGCTGACGACACCAAAAGCATATAGAAAATCAAGAATAGAGGATAGCCTCGGAGCTTGGAAAGCAACATCACTTGGAAAGAGAAATCAAGGAATAGGAGAGGAGGCTAAGGGTGTTAGCCTATAGGCACAACGAAAGCTTGGAAGAAATGAAGAAAAAAGCTGATGAATGGGTGAATAGGAGTGAAGAAAACATGAGTGACTTAGCGCAACGACTAGCCCTTGCAAAAGGCAACAGGGTGATAGCAGTAGAGAGTAGGGCAGAGGCCACATAGGTGACTTTGGAAGCCCAACAACGCACCTTCCTCCGCACTCTCTTAGGCACCACACAATCTAAGAAAGAGGAGGCCGTTTGAAAGGAGCTCTCTCGCTTAATCCCGGAGACCTACGGATCGCTTATTGATCAAGCGTTTCAAGTCGAGCAGCCATGGCTACCTCTCACATAGCTAATGCACTCTTCCTACCTATGGGGTGTAGTGAGCTTACCTTGATGCCCGATCGAGTACCCTCCTCTCCCATGCACACTGGTAGCTCCACGATCCTTGATGCAAGCAACCTCAATCCCTCTCCGTCAAGCTCCATCCTCCATAGTTGTGCCAGACAAGAGAAGAGAAGAAGATGAAGAGAGGAGATGGGGAGTTTCTTCTCCTCGATCCCTCACTCTCACAGACTCAGTCCCTCACTCCCTCACACTCCCTCACTCAAGCACACACAAGAAGGCAAGAAGAAGAGAAAAAAAAGAAGAAGCTTTTTTCCACACACGAAGAATGAACTTCTCATTCACTTTTCAACTTTATATACAAAACCCTAAATCCCTTTTGGGTGGTCATCCCCATATTACATGGCTGGCCGTGGCCTAGGCCCTTTTTCCCTTTGCCCTAACTTCCTAGCTTAGTCCTATTGGTGGTTACGGATTGCATAGGAGGGAGCCTGGCACTCTTTTACAAAGATTTTGGATGCGCCTTCATATTTAAAGGTGTGCCTTCTTACTTTTGGCTTTTTTGTAGCTTCCATGGTTGCACCTTGGACTCCCGATGGTTGTTCCCATGCTTTTAGATTTTTTCACGCCCGTTCTCTTGTGAGGCACCTTTTCCTTTTTTCTGCCTTGCGTTTTTCCTCTTGATGTCTCTTTTTTCGCTTTCTCTGCTTTGCAATAAACATTACCCCCTCCTAGTCGCGAGTTCCATTCCCATGGTACGGCTGGGTGTGCACCTACATCGATAGTGTCGGGTTGGTCTCTTAGGTTTCGAATGATAGATGTTAGCCTTGCAGGGTTGTGTTTGCTTGCTACGAGTAGGTCACTTTTGGTGCCTTGGCACCCATTTAAGCATGGGCTTTGTGGCTTTGGGGATGGCCTTAGTTGGTAGTGGTTTTGTAGTCTGGGTGGGTTGTGATGACTCATGACCCCCTCCTTAGGCTTGGCCCTAGGTATTGGTCCTAGGTAGCTATATCAGTGGCATAACAGGCTTTGGTGGAGCCTTGCTGCCCTTGTTGAAAGTTGTCACAATTCGAACATGGCCGATGGCAAGGTGAATACGTTGCAAATCGTAATCTACGTTGCAATGTGCTCGCTTCTTGAAAGTACATCCTAATAGTGATTCTTGACCTGCATCCTTTGTATTTGGCAATATAAAGAAGATGACTAGCAGGCTCTCAAACTCGATAGAGAGTGCAATCTTGCACCTCCCTAGGAGTTTATATGACTTTCCCCCGGATGGGCTGAGTTTATTAGCATTGGTGGGCTATAACTACGGCTGACCAATGAGGGTCCAATAAGTATAAGTCAAGACATTGAGGTCAGCTCCCTCATCGATCAGGGCATCAAATGCATGCGTGCATTGGGCGGTGGCTGTGATGCACAGGTATGCTGGTGCTACTATCTCCTCATTCTTGTCCTCTAGTTTGGTGATGGTGGCTATGTGGACATTGACAGGAGCTTCTAGCATAGGGGGATCATGCAGCAGATGTGTGGAGGGTAGTACTTCTTCATGTGGCTGCCATTAAAGAAGCCTATGCCCTCACCTTCAAGGGTTTCAAGTTCTACATTGCCCGTCCTAGTAATCGTGTGCACTTGAAAAGGTCCTAATCCTCAGAATTTCATTTTTTGCTTGTGGATCTTTACCGAGTAGAGAAAAACAAGATCTCCCTACTCAAAGTTTTGTTGTTTGCATCGGTTCAGGGATGAAACCCTACTTCCATGCTTGATTCGATGCGTGCGGCACTCAAGGCTCAAATCCATTGGCTGTCCCGACAAACGGAACTAACAAGAAGGGAGCTCTCTCGCTCAACCCCCGAGACATACGGACCGCTTAATGGTCAAGTGTTTCAAGCCGAGCGGCCATGGCTACCTCTCACATAGCTGACGCACTCTCCCTACCTATGGGATGTAGTGAGCTTACCTTAATGACCTATCAAGTACCCTCCTCTCCCATGCACACTGATAGCTCCACGATTCTTGATGCAAGCTTGAGCAACCTCAATCCCTCTCTGTCAAGCTCCATCCTCCATAGTGAAAGGTGAGAAGGATTGAAGCTTGCTTGGAAGAGCTATGGTAGGAGAGAAAGATCAAGAAAGAGAGAGAGACCAAATGGAAACTCCAACAATCACAAGATGTGACTGGGCCTTCCTTTATTCAAACTGTCATCAAAAGAATAAATAATAAAGTGAAGATGACAGGCGCTTGCCACCTGCAGTATGCAATGGTGGGTACTGTCAGTGTAGTAATACACGGGCGGCTAGGCAGAGGCGCCTTTACCCCCAACACCCTCCCACTTAAAGGTGAATCTACCCGAGTGAGGAGTAAAAAAGAAAAGGTAGTACAATGTGCACATGTACAACAAGATGAGGAAAAATGTAATCTCATTCAATGCCCATCAATCTCCCGAGGAAGGCAAAGCGCTCAATAGTGAGGCTTTTCGTGAGCAGAGCTACAGGATTTTTGTCAATGGAGATCTTGACAAGGTCGACAGACTTGTCCTTCACCATGACCCCATGTATGAAGTGATACCTCACCTCAATGTGTTTCATCTTCGCATGGAAGATCGAAGCTGAATAGCACTCATATAATCCGAATGCAATGTAGATATAGAATCAATCCCAAGGTCATGAACCAAACGGCCCAACCATATGGCCTCCTTACAAGCCTTAGTGGCTGCAACATACTCGACCTCAGTAGTAGAGAGAGTTGTACACTTTTGAACCCTGGACATCCAAGAGATAGCACCTCCAGCATAGGTGAATACATAGCCAGAAGTGGACTTCCTACTATCTGCATGTCCTGAATAATCGGAGTCTGTGTATCCCACAACTCCTATATCCTGGTTGTTATAGCAAATACACATATCTCCTGTGCTCTTTAGGTATCTCATGATACCCTTCACGGCATCCCAATGTTTTTTGCTAGGTGTAGCCATATAGCATGCCACAACACCAACTACAAAGGCAATATCTAGACGAGTGGCTATCATGGCATACATCAAACTGCCCACGGCTGATGCATAAGGGATCTCGGCCATCTTGGCCCTCTACTCATCTGTCTATGGACAATCGGCCCGTGAAACCCTCACATAAGAAGGTAATGGACAACCAATAGGCTTCACATCCTGCATGCGGAAACGCTTAAGGACTTTATGAATATACTCCCTCTGTGAGAGGTAGAGTAGTCCTTGATACCTATCACGCTTTATGTGCATACCAAGATGTGAGAGGCCTGTCCTAAATCCTTCATCTTAAAGCTCTTCTTCAACTAAGATTTAAGAGCATCTAGCTCATCATGAGATTTCCTTGCTATCAACATATCATCCACATGAAGTACCAAAATAAGCAATGAGCCATCACGAGCTTTCTTCATGTAAAGACACGAATCCATAGCACTCATGCTATAGCCCTGTGACTGCGTAAAGGCATCAAACTTATGATACCACTCCCTAGGTGCGTGGTTCAAGCCATGAATACTTTTCTTCAAGTTGCACACTAGGTGCTCCCAGCCAGGTTTTGCAAAGTCCTTAGGTTGCTCCATGTAAATCTCATCATGCAAATCCCCATGTAAAAATGTCGTCTTGACATCCATTTGATACATGTCCAAGTCAAGCTGCACGACTAAGGCCGAAACCAAGCATAGGGTGGTCATCTTGACTAGAAGAGAAAAGACTTCATCAAAGTCAACTCCATGGTTCTGTTTAAAACCCTTAGCAACAAGTCTTGCCTTATAAGCTGGCTTGGGGTGTCCAGGGGTACTTTTCAGCTTGTATACCCATTTGCATGGCAGAGTCTTCTTTGCTACCTATCCAACACCCTGGCCATGTGTACCAACTACTACTGCAGGCTATCCAACTGGTTGTGCATGAGCATGTGGCTCCTCCTAGAATATAACAATGCGTATCTCTACCACCTTCTCATGCTATCGATACATCTTGTCTTCATGAAAGACTACATCATGGCTGCGGATGACTTTCCGTGCCTGTGGATCCCAAAGGCAGTAACCTACCTCGCTTGCATCTCCATAGCCAAGGAAAATGCATTTGACACTCTTAGGATCCATCTTACTACGCTTGTCCTTGGGCACATGGCAGAATGCCTCACATCCAAAGACACATAGATGGGCATACGACAGAGGTTTCCCTATCCATACCTCCTCTGCAACTTGGAAATCCAAACCACTAGAAGGTGATCTATTTATGACATGCACAACTATACTGACTGTCTTAGCCCAAAAGCTCTATGGTAGGCTTGCATGGCTAAGGGTATTGCATACGCACTCTTGGATGGTTCTATTCATCCACTCAGTCAAACCATTCTGGGGTGGGCTATAGGGGGCAGTCAACTAATGCTTAATACCCCTCTCATCACATAGTTTCTTAAAGGCATATAACACATATTCTCCCCCATTGTCAGTCCTAAGACATTTCAGCTTATGCCCAGTCTAGTTCTCAACCAATGCAATCCATCTCTGAAACAGAGCCAAGACATCTGACTTAAGCTTAATGGGATAAGCCCAGACTTTATGCGAGAAATCGTCAATGAACGTCACAAAATACTTTGGACCACCCATATATTGATAGGGCATGGGCCCACAAACATCCGAATGTACCAATGCCAGGGGCACACTCATGCATGTCATACCAGACTTCTTATGTGTATTCCTAGTTTGTCTACCATAAAGACAATGCTCACATGAATCAAAACATACATAGTCAAGGAGTGGTAAGTACTGCAAACCAAAAAGCATTTTTATTTCCTTCAAAGACATATGGCCCAAATGGGCATGCCAAAGAGATACATGTGGGATGGAACTGAGTGACAAAACATGGTCAACACAGGACCCATCAGGATAGATGCTGCCAGCCTTGGCACCTCTAGCAGCACAAGTTTGTCACGGGTGATCTTTCAAGCATAATCCCCAAATGAAACATGAAATCCGGCATCATCAAGCTACCCCTACAAACATAAGATTGCATGTAAGTGCAGGTACATAATGTACATCCTGTAATAGAAAACTACTGCCAGTAGAGAATTGCAATTGTACATCCCCAATGCCAACAATAGCAAGTGACCTGTCATCACCCAAGTGAATTGAACCAGAGATAGCGCGGTAGCAATGGAACCACTCATGGCATGGTGTAACATGAAATGAAGCACTAGAACCCAAAAGCCAGCACTGTGCATACATAGAGTGAACCTCGGTCAATGGTGTAGCATCACAAGAACTAGCAGTAAGTATGTACTCCCCATCGAAGTCATCAATCTGCATGAGATTTATCTCCTCAATTTTCACACTGGATCTCATAAGCATAATGCTGCGGATCAGAAGACTTTACCAGTACTTTGTCTTGCCCCTTCTCTTTGTGCTTCTCATTGTGCAACTCATGACAATGTGGGCATATATGACCCTTCTTGCCGCAATGATGACATGTTATATTAGAATTTCTCCCATGAGACTTGATGCGTGACTTACCATGGGACTTAGACCTAGACTTTTGTGAGTCTTTGCCACGTCCATACCCACGGTCCTTCTTTCCATTACCATCTCTGCCTTTAACAGTCAAAGCATGTGACACATGAGAGGCATCCAAGTTCTTACGATTGATCTCTTCTTACTGAAGAGCACTCTTTACATTAGGCAAGTTCAAAATAGTAGCAGGAGCACATAAGGCAGTGCGAAATACATCCCATGACTCACTCAGAATCCCAAGCAAAAACAATGGACTAACCTCATCATTAAAGGTAATGGCTTGTAAAGTCAAGTTCTTGAGAATAGCATGGAACTGGCTCAAATGAGCAGACATTGTCATATTCTCCTTCATGCGTAGGTCCATAAGTAGCTTCAGCCAATACATCTGACTTGCTAGAATTTTCTTGCCATAGAGGTTCTTAATTTTATCCCAAAGTTGCCAAGCACTCTGTGCTTCCTCAACCACATTGTAATGCACTTGTTTATTGAGAGACAAGATGAGGGTGGGCTTGCATAACTCATCAAGCTCATCCCATTCATCATCAATCATAGTTTCAGGTTGCTCGCCATGCATCCTTAGTGACTTTATCTGAGATTTTTGTCACCAATACCTGCCAAACTTGGCTTTTCCAGTATGCATAATTCGTATCATCAAGCTTAGTGATGTTGAAGATAGCACTATCAGTGGAAGAAGATGCCATACTACAGTTCAAAATGGTGCATACAGTTTAAAACTGCTTGTTGTTTTCTACTGTAAACAACCAAAATACCACCAAAACCAAGGCAAAATGACCACGAACAAATAGCTAATGATACTGCCCACCAAGTACCATCAAAAGTACATAAAATCAAGATGATTTAGCATGAAAATTCCACATCAATCCATGCATAACTTCTTATTGTAATGAATTATAGCCAGGTACAATGAGAGCAAAATGTAGGCAAAATGAATGCACCAAGTCAAGGATTGACTGTCAAAGCATAACTAGCATCAAAGCGGGCATAAATCAGCATGTGATATAGTCATACGAACATCGAGAAAACACCCAAGCGTGTCAAATGAATCCGTCAGTAAGCCAACACACCCACTATTTAATAGGAAAAAGTGTACATAACACTGGTGTTATGCGAGCGGTGATCGAGAGCAAGCCTCACTCACAACCTGATAACGAGATGTTAAGGAGTGCCGGTTGGGGTAATTGATTTTGTCGAATGCACAACACAACTTGAAAAATTCAAATATTTTGACAAACACCACACGAACCACACACGAAAAACAAAACAATAAACAACGCCTCTTATAGCTCAAAAATTTAAAACCCGTATGTGGGTAGAGCATCACACAACCATGGCAGAATTACGAAAATCCATCAAAAATTGGCAAAAATCTAATATTCGTAAATCGCATCATTTTTCTCCATCTTTTATCTTGGACGACTTATTCCCTTCCTTGGCCTATTGTTCTTGTAATTGCACACACTTTCACCACACATGTCCTCTTTTTCTTCAAGAAATACTCTCTGACGATGTAAAGCGTACGATCTTTTCCTTTGATCCTTGAGTCTTCAAAATAAATATTCTCTGGATATGAACATGTTTTCTATGCAATGTGTCCTAGCAGGAATATGGTTTTTTGAAATAAACTCCGTGCCCAATCATTCATGATTTGGAAAAACATGCAATGTTGGATCCATGATATGCAACCAATCAATCGATGCTACACAAAAAAATAATGTATGCATTGAAGAAATTGTGCCTAGTCTATCTACATGTGATCGTGCATCATGCAAAATGCAAACAAAATTCTTTGTTAATTTAAAATTCCTTATCCTCACCTCTCAACTTTCAGCAAGAAAATATCAATCTCCACTCTACCCATCCAAAATCTCACAATCACTCAAGAATTTGATGGTCCTCAAGATGTTGACCAAATATGAACAACCCTTCTCACAATCGGTGGTATCCTTCATGACCCTCGAACTCACCCAACCACCTTACACTCTCAACCAAAGGTTCCTAACTTTGTGATGAGCATCCCAAATATCGTGTGTGCAAGAAATGTGCGTGCTCAATGACAGGTGCTCTCTCATGTGTGCGTGCATCTAAAACTTACTACATATAGCTGTAGCAGACCTCGTGCTGTGCTAGTGCTCAATGATGGTGCAATGTGTGCATAATCCCAATCCATGGCATGGAAGTATTTGAGAAAATCAGGAGACGACCCCCGAGTGTAGTGCATCAATAAGTGCAACGTGAAGTGCTTGTGAACCCATTATCCCCGTGATGTGCAAAAGTTTCGACAAGAAAACATAACTAGCTCCTCAATGTTCAGTAGCTATTGACAAAGAAAAGCTTCATCCTGTTCAAAAAAATACCAAGCTCGACCAAGGCTATCAAGTTTCACACTCAACAAATCAAACAAAATGACAGAAGCAAATCCTAAGCTAAACAAACACAAGAAATCCAACTACGAAATAACAAAACAAACTGTCACGCAAATAACTAAGCTAGAAAAAATCAATCCTAACTACAGATACAAATAGGTGTATGCTCAGAGAGTACAAAGCCCAAATCAGCCCAAGTACATGTATGCGGACCATGTCATAGTAACCATGCAACATCCAAGTGAAGAAGATCCCAATCTTAGAACTCAAAGCTCAATAGCATAAACCGCCTGCTCAATGTCTGTCAAGCATACGCACGTAGGTCACAGTCATTGTACCTAGGGATTCTCAAGTTGGGATTGGTCGGCTCTGTCCCTAACCCCCTAGCCCATTTTTCTTCCCCATTCTACACTTAAGGCACCTCAAGGGCAGGACTTCCAAAACTTGTCCCCTAAGCTACACCCACTGCACCTCCCTTATGTACAAGCTAGGTCCTCAAGTGTGGGACAACACCCAGGCACACAATGCACCACATAATAAGGTAGACATGCCCCCAAATAGTGCACCTTCTTTTATTTTCAGATAAATACAAATGATGCAACCCACCAACTTCGGAGGTCCCATCATCCACTCAATTCACTCTCAATCCCCAATACCGATCCCCACGAAATCCTATCATCATCAACTTTCACGATCGCTGTCGCACGACGTGTCACCATGCAGTCGAAACAAAGCAAAGGAGAACCAAGGAAGCTCAAGTCAAAAAGTGAATGAAGAAGTTCATTCTGATCAAGTAGGAAAAGTGTAGGAGATGGAAACCTCAAAAAAACATGGGGGAGATTCGAATATTTTAGAGAGAACCTCTCACGAATGAGGAGGTCTTGTCAAGGATGAAGGATGCTCTCTCTAAGATGAGAGAAAGCACCAAAGATTCTAGCAAGGTGCTCCTAAAGGATAGAGAAAAGCACCGAATATTCTAGTAAGGCTCTCTCAAGGATGAGGGAGCACCTCTGAAGGCTCTCGCAAGAAAAGCGTGAGGTGAAATACAATTCATTTTATAAGAAGTGCTGGGTTTCTCTTTGCAAGTGGTAAAGTCTAATGAACATAGTAAAAGATAAGGCAACTTGAAGGAAAGAGGGAAAAGCCCTGTTAAGCTCATGTCATTGCAACCTCGGAGGGCGAGAGGGGGATCCATCCAACACCATCGTCAATTTCAAAGATAGGTCCGCCCACCCGCCAATCTCCTAGGGGGATTCATCCAACACCATCTTAAATTTCAAAGATAGATCCGCTCACTTACCAACCTCCTAGAGGGATCCGTCCAACGCCATCTGCAATTTCAAAGGATTGATCTACCCACCATCAGCATCAAGGAGGGGTCAACCCCAAAACCACCTTCAATTTCAAGGGCCGATCCATCCAATGCCATCCCCCACAAGGGCTTGTATACAAACTCAAAATAGCCATATGGCTAAACCCATCCCACCTTCCAACTACTACCAATCAGTGCCATGGGATTGGCACTAGGCTAGGAGGGGGGTAATGTTAACCTTAGCACAAGAAAAAGTGGAAAAGCGTAAGCGGGGAGCCAAAAGAGGCGGCCTAGAAGGAAATCAGACACAACAGAAGAAGTAGGAAGGGAAATAGTTGAAAGCACAAGAGCGGCCTTAAAATCTAAGGCAAAGGAAAAAGCACATTTTTAAATGCGAGGCTTCCCCAAAAATTTTTGTAAAAGAGCGCCAAGCTCCCTCCTGTGCAAAGTGTAAAAGTATATGGGAGGTAGGAAGGAAGTTAGGAGGATAGAGGAACAATGGAGAGCCTAGGCCACGGCGGGCCATGTAAAAAAGGGGATAAGGGAATGACCGCCCAAAATGGATTTAGGGTTTTGTATATAAAGTCAAAAACTGAATGAGGAGCTCATTCTTTGGTGTATGGCAAGGTGGACTCATCTTCTTCTCTTCTGCTCTCCTCTTCTTGCTTGCTTATGTGTGCTAGAGAGAGGGAGTGTGATGTGAGGGAGTGAGTATGTGAGGGTGAGGGATTGTGGAGGTGAAGATCTCAATCATCTCCTCTCTTCTTCTCTTCTCTTATCTCGTGCACGGCTATGGAAGATGGAGTTAGAGGTGGAGGCTTGAGGATGCTTGAGCTCGCATCCACGGAGCTACCGAAGTACTTGAGGGAGGAGGCAACTCGTTTGGGCATCAAGGTAAGCTCACTACATCCCACTAGGATCGAAGGTGTATCGTCTAGGTGAGAGATAGCCATAGGTGTTTGCTTGAAACACTTGAAAAATAAGCGGTTTGTGGGTCTTGGCAGTTGAGCATGAGCTCGCCTCTACATGTAGCCATATAGCAGCCACAACTCCCAATGCAAATGCTATGTCATGACAAGTGACTATCATGGCATACATCAAACTACCCACTACGGATGCTTAGCCTTTTGCTCATTAGAGTACAAAAAATTGGCTTGACTGACGTTCATATGAGAAGAAAAAGGACAACTAGTAGGCTTACTATCTTGTATATGGAACTGCTCAAGGACTTTCCGGATATACTCCTTCTATGATAGGTGAAGGAGACCCTTAGAGTGATCATGCATGATGTACATCCCAAGAATATGTGAGGCCTGTCCCATATCCTTCATCTCAAAGATCTTCTTGAGCTAAGTTTTCAAGGTATCCAACTCATTGTGAGCTCTCCCAGCAATAAGCATATCATCTACATAGAGAACCAAAACCCACATAAGGCTGCCATCACAAACCTTCTTCGTGTATAAACACGGATCCAACGGCTATATCCTTGTGAGTGTATAAAAGCATCAAACGTGTGGTACCATCCTCTAGGTGCCTGCTTAAGGCCATAAATGCTCCTTTTCAACTTGCACACTAGGTGTTCTCTACCTTTTTCCTCAAAGCCCTTAGGCTGCTGCATATAATTTTTCATCATGTAAGTCTCCATGCAGAAAAGTCATCTTTACATGCATTTGATAAAGGTCCAGATCAAGCTAAGCAACCAATGCTAGTATCAAGCATAGGATTGTCATTTTGACCGTAGGAGAAAAGACTTTATCAAAGTCAACACCATGTTCTTGCTTGAAACCCTCAGCTACCAATCAGGCCTTATAAGCAATGGGCTTGGGACATCCAAGGATACTTTTCAAATTGTATATCCACTTGCATGGCAATGTCTTCTTGCTACTAAGCTAAGGAACCAAATTCCACGTATGGTTTAAGAAGTTAAGCTCCAACTGCATAGCTCTATCCCATGAGTGATTATCATCTCTATGTATGGCCTCGTTGTAAGAGAGAGGCTCACATGCATCTATCACCATAGCATAATCCATGGAGGGTGTAAAATGTTGACGTTGCTCTAGGAGAGCATCTCAAAATAGGCCAATCTTGCACAACAAGCAGAGCCTAGGCCACTGGAGCATGAATTGTGGTAGGCTATCTAGCTTGTCTACATACCTCAACTATCTACTCAGGCTATCTATGCATTTTTTTGTCATGAAAAATGACATCATGGCTACAAATAGCTCTACAAGCATGCAGATCCCATAGACAATAGCCCATCTCACCTGCATCTCCATAATCAAGAAAGATACATTTTACAAACTTAGGATTTGGCTTATTGTGCTTGTCCTTGGAAACATGGTAGAATGCCTCACAACCAAAGATACACAAATGAGCATCTGATGGAGGTTTTTCAGTTTATACCTGCTCTACAACCTGGCAATCAAGAGCAGTGTAAGGGGAGTTGTTAATCAAGTGTATGGAAATAGTAACTGCCTCAACCTAAAAGTGTTGTGGTAAGCCTACCTAGCTAAGCATACTACGAACTCTCTCCTGAATTGTCATGTTCTTGCATTTAGCAATACCACTCTATGAAGGGGTATAAGGGGAGGTCAACTGATACTTAATACCCCGCTCATTGCAAAATTGCTCAAAATCTTTTGAGACATACTCACCTCCATTATCAGAATATAGGCATTTCAATCTATACCCACATTGGTTCTCAACAAGAGGAGACCAACATTGAAAGGTAGACGACATTGGATGTTTGCTTAATAGGGTAAGCCCAAACCTTATGTGAGTAATCATCCATGAAGGTGACAAAGTACTTCGCACCACCTAACACCAATTAACAGGGTATGGGACCACATACATCCAAATGAACAAGAACCAAAGGCTCACCCATGGGCTTTATACTGGACTTCTTATGTGTACTATGTATCTATCTACCATATAAACAATGATCACAAGACTCAAAGCAATTATAGTGTAGGGGCAAAAGATACTACAAATTGGTGAGCATTTTCATTCCCTTCAAAGATATGTGCCCAAGGTGACACTGCCAAAGAGATACATATGGAACTACAACCACAGCCAAAAACATGGTCAATTGACCCAAATACAAGCAAGGGATAGAGGATAATAGACTTAGCACCACATGTAATAACAAGATTTCCACGTGTAATCTTCCATGAGGAATCACCAAAAGAGACAACATAACTTGCATCATTCAAGGTACTAGCAAAGATAAGGCTCTTTGTGAGAGCCAGTATATGACGTACACCATAAAGAGTCTCTCTCTCTCTCTCTCTCTCTCTCTCTCTCTCTCTCTCTCTCTCTCTCTCTCTCTCTCTCTCTCTCTCTCTCTTTTATAAATATAGAAATTTGACCTTCAACAAGGCGTCCAAGCTCCCAAATCACATCCATATCAGTGTTTAACTCATTCCAAAAAGATGGAAGATGGATTCCTAAAATCATTAGCAAAGGCAGTTGGATCACCATGCAACATGCAAAATGTGGGAAAAGTCGAAGATATGAGAGCTCATTCATCTCTGCTTGGAAGGGTAGAATCTGAGATTTCAAGCTTGGAGTAAATAAGAATGGCATAAAAGACGTTCTGGTGGAACATGTGTTTATGCATAGAGAGCTATATTTGGAACCTGGAAGTTCAAATCTTCCAATGCATAAACAAAATTGTAAGGATTTAATTCTTAAAGTCTTTCTTTTCTTGAACTTGGTTTAAGGTTTTCCATTATAACATTTGTTCATTTGTCTTGTAGATGTCTATCCCTCTAATCTTGAGGAATGGCAACCAGTCGAGTCTATTGTTGATGTGATTGATGTGATGCATGGCTTGATTGGAGAAGAGATGTACAAAGATAGAAAGAAGACAGAGCTTGCAGACAATGGAATATTCTTCTATGACCATTCTTATATTGTCCCCATGCAGCATAGCCGATGGGGATGAATATCCCCCTTCCTTTGCCAAATTTTTCAAGCTTTGAGTGGCCTTTGCCAAGTCCAACTACTAGTGAGGGCTATAGATGTAAAATATTTTTTGAGATGATACAGAGAGCATTAAAACCTAGTATCTCAAGTAGGCTAAGCAAAGTTATTTTGTTCATGCCTATTAATATATTTGCTGACTTCTTTTCTAATGATGCTGAGATAAGAAAATCAAAGGCTATGCTTTCAGTGAAGAGACTAACATATGATCATGTTATACAATTTGTTAATGAGGGATGGGACACTAGGACAGAAGGGAAATTTATATGTATCGATCAAGACTCTATAGCTTGTAAATATATGATTTCTACTCAAAATTTCATCCTTAGCTTTTATTATAGTAGATGGCATTATGTTGGTGGTAGTCTGGTCGCTTATATCTTGATAATTTTAGCAAATATCCTATAGTGGATCTTGATGTTTGATACAATGAGGACATTATTGCAATCCTAAAGGTTAGATCATCATGTACACTACATCAAGTGAGGATGGATTTATAGAATGAAGATATTGAACTACCATACTCATTTGTGTTCCAACTTAATAACAAACGAGTAAGTTTTTATTTCATATTATATTCATTTAGGTGTATATCTGATTTCACTTCTTGATTAATAAACATTTGTAACATTTATTTTTACAGATATCAACGAGGAGAGAGAAGAATATACAATGCAAGGATATTGAAGAAAAGATATATTTACTATCAATATAAAATACATGTACAAATTTTTGTCAGCCATCTCCATGACTCATACACAAGGGCTTACAATCTGAGGCAAAGCTACTTTTTTTGAGAAGGAATATCATTTCTAAGAGTCCTTTTGCTTATCTTTGATGCTTTGGTTGTTGAAGGCATAGCTTCACCTGCTGTAGCTACATGCACCTCCTCTCCTTCAATGTCCAAGTCCCCACTTCTTGTCAGTTGTATATGATTGGTCATTATGTACTTCAAGAGCTTTGCTCTTATATACCAAACGTGCTCACTTGTATAGCAATCCCTTGTAAACTGTCATACATTTGTAAGAAAATATTTTTAGTTCATTGTTATTTTTTACAATGGACTATTTTGCAATAAAACTATATCTTAAAGTTTAGTATATTTCACATTACCTTTATAAGTTTATCATCATTAAGATAAATAAATTGAACCAATCTTCTGGCATTTACAATTACTCTCCAGCCACAAGAGTAACTATCATCCTGATGTGGACATTGCAATCAACAAGAGTAACTTGTTTATGGTAGTTTTTAGAATAAATTTTCTTAGTATATTTCAACCATATTAATCAAGAACTTACCGCAACTTGTTTATATTGCATTGTTGCAAGTAAGTCAGAAGGCATGGGAGGCCTTTTCTCTAGCACTTCAATCAATCTTTTGCAAACTCTATGCCAAAAAGGTAATAAAATTTAGAGTTATTACAAAAGAAAGATCAAAATATTTAGATTACCTGCAACAAAAAGATCAAAATATCAAGGAGACCCTAGATTATATAACTTACAACTTGGCATTTCCATGGCTTCCTTTTATAAAATTGATGAGGAAACATTGCCTCTCCACACAATCTATTCCAATTAGGCTCTAATGAGAACTGAAAACAAAAATATTTCAATAATCTAGCAAAACAAGATCTCAGAAAATCTTTAAAAACATCAATTTACTTACTTTTCATTGTATGGAATTAGAAGAAGCTCCAAAGATTCAAAGTCAATTGAATTGAACCAATGGTCAAAAGCACTTGCGTCAATCTCACTCCTCATATAGTATGAGATGGATGGATCAAGAACCTCAATCTTTTATTGTATATTGAAGGGGAGCTCTTGCATTATACGCCTAGCAAAGGAATGGAGATAGTAAGTATCAACATGAATGTCTTTGCTAGAAAAATATGGTGAGTTTAAACAAATTTTGGTAAACTATACCTTATCCCAACAAGAAGAATTGAGTCATTTACTTCTCTCACTTTATTATTGAGAACTTGAACACAATCAGAGTCTAAAAATACCATATCAGATCTCTTGTTAATATCAGCAGGTAAAAAGCAAGAAACATTGAAGCCCTTAGGGTCAACTCTTTCAAGAAGGGTAGATAACTCCTCTTCAAAAGATGGGAGTTTTTCTGCTTCCTTTTCTTCTTCCTTCTTTCTTTTAAACTCCCTCCATTTATCTCCCTGCTCTATTGTGGCCTTTTCCTCTTTCTCATGTTGTCTTGTGTCCTTTTCATACGTAACATCTTCAACCTTCAAACCAATATCATTTTTCTTCTTTTTATATGGAGGCACATTTAAAATGTTGAAAGCCTTAACATAAGAAAGAGGGATTGGCTCAAGGACGTTTGAAAACATGTATCTCAATATCATGAGAATAATCATGTCTTTATCCATAAGTGTAAGCCTATATGGATGAGCCGCACAGATATAAGAATCTTGGAAAAACTCAATCAAAAAATCCTCCATAGCCTCCTTGTTAACCCCAACACGAAGAAAGCAAAAGGAAATAAAAAAGATGCAGGGCAAAGGCGGAAAAAAGGTAGCCCGACTGAAGAAAGAATAGGAGAAAAGGCCAAAAGCACAAGGGCAACCTTAAAAGTCCAAGGCAAATGCAAAAGGGGAAAGGCGCATTTTAAAATAAAAAGGTGCACCCTGAAATCTTGTAAAAGAGCGCCGGGCTCTCACCCGTGCAATTTGTAAATGTAGACAGGCGGTGGAAAGGAATCTAGGAAGATAGAAGGACAATGGGAAAAAGGGCCTAGGCTATGGTCGACCATGTAAAAAAGAGGAAAAGGGGATTACCGCCCAAAAGGGATTTAGGGTTTTGTATATAAAGTTGAAAAGTGAATGAGAAGCTCATTCTTGTGTATGACCAAAAGTAGCTCTCTTCTTCTTCTTCTTCTTCTTCTTCTTGCTTGCTTGAGCTTGTGCTTGAGAGAGGGAGTGTGAGAGTGTGAGTGTGTGAGGGTGAGGGACCGAGGAGGAGAAGCTCTCCATCTTCTCCTCTCTTCTTCTTTTCTATTCTCTTCTCTTGTCTTGCTCGCGATAATGGAGCTTGGAGCGTGGAGCTTGAGGATGGAGCTTGCTTGAAGCTTGCACTTGGATCGTGGAGCTACCGGAGTGTGCGGGAGAGGAGGTAACTCGAACGGCATGGAGGTAAGCTCACTACACCCGTAGATATGGATGGCACGCTGGTTATGTGAGAGGTAGCCATTAGTGCTCGGCTTGGAACGCTTGAAACAATAAGCGGTCCGTGGGTCTTGGCGGTTGAGTGAAAGCTCCCACATTTTGGTTCCATTGCCGGGACCAATGGATTCAAGCCTTGAGCGCTTGCGCGCTTCGAATCGAGCATTGGAGTAGGGTTTTCCCTGAACCGGTGCTTAAGGTAGATAGGTAGGAAGCGAGGGAGTTTGAAGAGGTATTCGATCTCCTTAGCAAGTAGGTTTTTGGTTTTTTGGATTTGGAAAAGCATGTTGGAGTAGTGTAGATGATTGCTTTGTGATTTGTATGCATTTAGGATAGGAAAAAACAAAGAAAAAGAAGCAAACAGTAGGGATTTCTGTTGCTGTATAACAGGCTAAAATAGGGAAATAGGGGCATAGACCCTTGGAGTGCCATTTGATTCGAGCACCAGAGTGATTCCAGGCATGTCTGGCATTCCCTTGTAGTGTCTTGCACCTATCTGGAAGGCACTGGATGAGATTCGGTGTAGTAGACGTCAGCCTGAAGGCATCGCGTACAACTCGCAGGCCGTCGGGCGCGTAGTCGGACCAGCTCGTCTGAGTCCCAGAATCGGATCCGTCCAGAATCGAACCAGTCCATAATTGGACGCTCGGACTCAGACGCTCGGACGACCGTCCGATCGGACCAACCTGTCCGACTCGAACACTCGGACCCTCGGACTCGGACCACTCTGACACTCGGACTCGGACCACTCGGACTCGGACTCGGACCACTCAGATCACTCGGACTTGGACCACTCGGACACTCGGAATCAGACGTTCGGACAACCGTCCGATCGGACAATCCTGTCCGATCAAACCACTCAGACTATCCTGTCCGATCAGACCAGCTTGTCCGAGTCCCAGAATCGGACCAGTCCAGATTCGGAACAGTCTAGAATCGGACCACCCTATTCGATCCGATTCCCAAAATCGGACGTGACCAAAATCGGACCACTGGGCCGATCGGACCAACCCAAAATCGGACGTCTGATTCTGATAATCAGACTCCTGAAAATCGGACATCTGAGAATCGGATAGAAAACTGTCAAAATCGGACACGTGTCTAGAACACAAATTTTGACACATCTAAACCCCGACATTGACCCTAAAGGCTATGTAGAGCTAAAGGCACATCACAGATCCATCACCGGGCTAAAATTTAAAGCACGTAGTTCAAATTTTGGCTATAAATGGTCCTCCAAATTGCATATGGTATTTACTGTAATGGCCCTGCGGGCCGGGGGGGACTGCCCCCCCTGGACCCCCGCAGAGAGGGCTCTGCCCCCTCCGCACCTCCCCCGAGTAGGTTGGAGAGAAAACGCACGCTGTGATAGGCCCTCCAAATTGGACCCTAGCGTAGCAATGGCTCTACATGAGCATGGATTCTCCCTTGTAAAAGAGCAACCAAAAGCCCGTGCTCGAATAGAGACAAACAGAGACCCTAGAACCTCAATGGGCCAATCTAGCCATCAAGGGCAAAAAGGCCACACCACGAGAACACAAAGACATTGTGTTCATACCATGTCTAGTCAAAGCGAAATGCAACATCAGCAAGCTACAAATGCCAAGATGACTAGACATGACACTCTTGACGAGAGATGTACCTTGAACAACACTGCATAGACAACCCAAGACATTGGTGGAGAATCCACGTCTGGTCATGCAAGTGGGGACTCAAGGGCATCTGTCAAAAGGCTTAAATTTACAAGCCAAGACCCGGAAGATGAAGACATAGTACCACCTGCTTATCTTAGGGTCAAACTCACCACGAAAGGAGAGCATACTATTGATGCTCTGATTGATGAAGGAGCAGATTTTAACATCTTGACCTATGAATCATGGACACTACTAGGCCAACCAGAGCTCACACCGACTAGTGCAACTCTTAGCCCTTATGGGGGACATCCACAAGCACTCATAGGGAAGTGCAAAATCCTTGCGACAATTGAAACAGAAAGCTTGCCTATCCTATTTCATGTTCCTCCAAATAGTGCTAGCTGCGGGAAAGAAACCCTCCTAGGAAGACCCTTCAAAAGGGCGACCAAATGTGAGGCTGACTACGCAGCTCAGAGGATACACCTGACGCTACCGGGTGTGAGGATAGTCACAACCTTTAGCAAGGGTGACCTTGTCGAACCTTGAGGGAAAGGCAAGCAAGGTGCTGACATAATAGCCAAGCTTGTTGACGAGAGCAAGGACTTGTTGGAAGAGTTAATACAAGCACAGGTCGAACAACGAGAACCAGTGAGTGTGGCCAGGCCTGGAACAAGAAGGTCAAGAGACAATGCCAAAGATGGGCTTTGGACTTACAAATATCATAGAAGACCCCAAAAGAAGCCCAAGCCTTATAGACACAGGCATCGATGGAGGGTCAGCACAATGCCGCGATGGATATCCAAAGCGTTGCTACGTACTCAAGGGTACTACACAGGTAACCGATGGATTTGGGTACCAAAATACCTTGCTAAACCACTTCTATCAGCTGAAGGCCAGAGTGCATCAAAAGCAACGAAGCACATGAGGGAATCTAAGAGAAACTCTAGGTCTCAAGGCAAGAAACTAGACATGATTGTTCAAAAGAAAGAGCCTCAGCCTAGCATGCTAAATAGACAGATGTCATATGTAGCCATTGAGCACGTACAAAAATCATTAGTGCCCCAAGAGCCTTTGATTTCCCAAGGGGAGAACAAGCATCATGGGAACAACATTGCTCATGGCAAGGCTGCTTGCTCAACCAAGCAAATGGCACAATCGTCTAATAGCCTTGAGCAAATCATTCAGCTAGTGCCAAGTCCACCTAAGAGTCCTAGATCTCCTACATCCTCTTTTTCCAAACGGACACAGGAAGCACAACAGCGGTTGTCGAGGGAAACTTCTCAATTCCAATCTCTATCTCCATCTAAGCTTCCAAATGTCCAAGAGGTGGGACATGACGCCATCTGTATCTCTCGGCCCAAGGATATGCCTGTGCAACCCAATGTGACCAGATCAAATCATGCCCGATCTACACAGACGAACGCTCAAAGGGCAACAGAGGATGCGACCACTTCCGATCGTCCTAAGGACCTGACATTGCAATCCACCAAGGGTAGCCATCCCACTAAACTAGCTACTACTACTTCCAATCAGGGATCACAGCAGTCACAGCCCTTGGCCGTGATGATGCCCTATGTGGAACGTGTCCTTAGTAGTTTACCTATGGAGGAGGTGTCGCAACCAACTTCCTCGAAAACTCCAGCACTTTCAGAGTGCCTAAAGCCTAGGCTGGAGGAGTTAAACACAAGAGAGTTGGCTGAAGAGCTAGACTCTCCCAAAAGGGAGACAGTTGTACCCTCACAACCTAGCGAGGCTATTCAGTAGGCCACGGCCATGTCCCATAAGGACACACTAGAGAAAGAGAATGTTGAGGCCCAACCAAGCACATCAATGGTTGACCTAGTCCAGGGTCCTGAGTCATTGAGAGTTGCACCTTCATTGACCAAGAAAAAGAGGAGAAAACAACGAAGACAACAACGATCACAGGTGGTTGTGGATCCCAAGAACATTGACACCAAGAGCGCTGGAGAGCTGGGGAATAAAGCATCAAGTCCACCCACTAGTGTGCCCACTAATGCCTCTCCTAATAGCGGTGAAACCTCAGACACATCCGTGTGTTTTGAAAAATCAAAGCAGCTGTTACTATCAATAGTTGCTTGCAATACTCAATCCACCGACAACGGAACTCGCATTGACCAATCAAGAGTGGATACAACGTCGTCACAACATGGTGACAAATCTATACCAGTCACATCCGAGAAGAACCATGACAAAATAGCAGCAAAACCTCAGGAGAAACGTGAGAACCCCAAGAGTATAAGAAATCCTAGCGTTGACCAATCTTGCTCATTTAGGCCTGAGCCCCCAGCCATGCTAAAGCCTAAGGGAACTCTTAGAACTTTGCATGAGATAGCAACCGAGCAAGCCCTCGTTGAACATAGAAGTGTCACAGAATGCTTAACTGAGTTGGATGCTAAGCTCAAAGTGGTCGCACGTGTCTATATCCTTGCGGACATGGGCACAATCCCCAAGGAGCAGCTTGGAGATTACTTGCCCTTTCCTCTATCCTGGGAAGAGCAAGAACATCTTAACGAGCACTACGACAGGCTCCTGCATGAATGCATGTAACTAATCTCTGACGAGGAGGCTGACGAACTGCGCTTAACCGTCACATTCAATGAAGTGCTCTGCCGACCGAATCTCGTAGACATAGAGCAACTAAAGCGACTGTCGGCAGGCCAGAGTCAATTTGAGAGAGCGTTGGTGCGAAAGCCGCGTTGTAATGGCCGAACTAGGGGCTCAGATCATGACAATCTCTAAGGAGCGATTGGCCAAATGGCGATCCCAAAGGGGCCCAACCTATGTGGCACCAACTTCCCTTCGAGTGTTGACTGCCATTCAGGGTACGGACTTAGCTGGAACTGGCCAAGAGAACGCTCTGTTTGATAAGGTTCTCACTGAGGAGGAGTTACATATTGCCAGTAAACTCGGACAAGGTTCCATGCTACTCGATGTGGCAAAATATCTATCGGTATTGAGTAAGCTGCCACGAATACTAGATGCGTGTGCCACGCTCCAGTACAATCCCGAGTTCTATAATTGGTTTCTATCCTTGTGAGGTGACATGGATTCGTATATGTATAGAGGTATATATAAACAATGATTTTTGTGTCACCCTATATAGATACTATCAACACACACAAGCAATGATAGTCAAGCGCAGGGAGAAGAGTTGGGTTTGACAGGCTAAGCTCCTCAGGTCCTCCTCTCATCACACTTTTAAAAGTTGTGTGACCATTTCCACCTCCAAATGAAGGGCATGCAACCCTCATTACCGCCATAGGAAGCCTTGACCAACGACTCTGATGGTGTAGATGGGGTACCGTCCCTTTCTATACACCTTCCCCCTTTCTGGTCTATCCTTCCGAGGAGGAGCCCTGCCTAAATCCATGACCGCCAGCCGACGTAACTCGGCGTGAACCAAGATCGGCTAATTGTAGGAGGCTAAATATACATCACGGGGGCCATCCCTCTACAACAAGCACTGCATGACCTATCCCTTCCCTTCTCGTCCTATGCGCTTGATAACCTGCATTATAATCCCTTACATATGAATGGTCTTGTCACATAACAAATCCTAATCCTTGATTCGCATCTTACAAGCCCACTGTGAGGAAAACATGGAGAATCAAGGGCAGGGCAGCTAGCTTGCAAGGACGCTCTTCGCAACCGACGGGAATATGCAGCACACGCCCCTCCGTCGGTGCGCTATGTGCCCACTCTTAAAAGGTACGCCAAGAAACGCGGCCCCAAGAGACACCTCCTCGGACGAAGGCCGAAGAATCCGCAGGCCAGGGGAGCGGATGCTCAGGGAGGCACACAAAATGTGGCAACGCCAGTTGCACAGACCCCCAACACACGCTCGGGCACCAGGTGCTCACGAAGTGACAAGGCAACCAGGGATAGGGCAGAATTTAATGAATTGTTTAAAGACATTCTGGAGACGGTAGCGGCCCAAGACTACACCATTCATGTCCCGGCCGACATGTTCCCTGCACAGCCTCACGGGAGCCCCGCACTAGCACCACCCCAGTTGCCTAGCCAACCGGACTCATCCCGCCTCGTACCTATCGACTAAACCCCTATGATGTACAAGTAGCTCGACAAGTCAGCATGCCAAAACATTTTGTTTTGTTTTAATGAGTAAAGGGGCAAAATCCCCACTTGTACACATTCTCGTTACCTCTCGTTAATGTATGTGACCTTAACAAGCAATGAAATAGGCATCCCAATAGATATCATAGCATTCTGAAAAATTATGTCTTAACATAATTGCATTGGTCCGATGTACTTAATGCAAGCGAGCATGTGCTCTCACGAAGTGACAAGTTGATGCAGAATGACATAGGTCAATGTCTAGAGGCGTTTAATATCCAAGTCACCACAAGACCACCAACCCCACAAAGAACCATTATGGAGGAAGTGACAGGAATGCCAAGAAACAAAAGCCATGACGAAAACGCCTCTGGATGAGAACCCAAGGACACCTCTGCAGAAAAAACACATATTGCAACTGAGAATGGCTAAAGCATACCCATCGATCACCTCCTCCTTCTTAGCCAAACTCTATGTTCGGGCAGGAGCCAATCTCTCAACAAGGGTGAATGTCTCTTCATCATCCAGGATTCAATTCGCAAGATGCTCTGCCCTTGTCCATGCACAGCTCACTCCAAGTGCTACCTCAATTGTTCGATGTCTCACATGTTACAAAGAGGTTTGCAAAATCTCAAGTGTATCTCTTCATCTCAACAACAGTTCCTCTAGCATCAAGGCTGGTGACACAATCATCTTTATAATGTCAATTCTTCATAGCCTTTGAATCCCAACATTTCTCAATCCAAATGAAAGGCTAACAGCCTCAATGTATGGCATTGATTGTATTCACTTTTCCCACCAAAAAAAAAAGAGAAAAGAAAAGAAAAAAAGAAAAAAAGAAAAAGAAAAAGAAAAAGAAAAGGAAAAAGAAAAAGAAAAAAAATAAAAGAAAAAAACAAGAAAGAAAGAAAGAAAGAAAGAAAGAAAGAAAGAAAGAAAAAGAAAAAGAAAAAGAAAATGCACACGATCACAGCACCACACCTAGGGGTCCTCAAATTAGGTACGTCCAATGACCTTGGTCGGCTGGCTCCGTCCGTAATCCCCTAGCCTTTTGTACATCCCCCACAATTGTTCAGGGCACATTAAGGGCAGGACATACCTAGGGAGCTCGCCTCGCCTATGGTTAGACCTGTCACCCTGAACCACTTGCACAATTCTTTTGCACTTGTCTCAATGCCATTACAATCAACAGCGGTAAGCAAGGCATGAAAGACAATGGAAAAGTACACCATACTTTTCAAGCACAACAAGTAGTCACTAGCTACCAAGAGCTAGACATCAAGGAGCTCAATTATGCTACATGGCCTTGACAAGACCATAATGATGTCTCAAGCAATCTTCAAGTGTACTCCCCGTCTTCGTCGATAAAATTTTTTATCAACTTAGCCCCTTGCTTCACTGACCCATTGCTATACAAGGAACCACGCCGACAGTCTTCTAGCTAAGTAATATCTAAATATGCACAAGCACTCACATAATACCTGCACCGAAGTATATACACAGTTTGGATCCTCAAGTGCAGGACAATACTCTCAGCTTGCTTAGAGTTCGACCTGTCTCCCAAACTAATTGCACTATGTCTTGTGCACAATAGAGAAGACTAGCACTACCCTTAGGGAGAGACCACATTGCAAGTGTTGAAGACTCCAACAAAAGTGTCGTTTACTCTTCATCAACACCCAACTCTGAATGCTTATCCCTTACCATTCGACAAGCCCGCAAAGAATCGTCATGTGCAGAATCCCCAACAAACCAACACTTGTGCTGGCCATCAATGCAATCCCCAACACAGAATAGCCCTACCACCAACTCCAACAACCTTCTGCCACACCACCACCAACACTCCTCCACGGAAACCACAAGCATCCTTGTCACCCACGTCTTCGGTGCATGCTAAATGCTTGCTACCTACGACGGTGAGTGCCATGGGACTGACACTCATCTAGGAGGGGGGTAATGTTAACCCCAACATGAAGAAAGCAAAAGGAAATAAAAAAGACACAGGGCAAAGGCAGAAAAAGGTAGCCCGATTGAAGAAAGAATAGGAGAAAAGGCCAAAAGCGCAAGGGCAACCTTAAAAGTCCAAGGCAAATGCAAAAGGGGAAAGGCGCACCCTGAAATCTTGTAAAAGAGCGCTGGGCTCTCACCCGTGCAATTTGTAAATGTAGACGGGCGGTGGAAAGGAATCTAGGAAGATAGAAGGACAATGGGAAAAAGGGCCTAGGCTACGGCCGGCCATGTAAAAAAGAAGAAAAGGGGATGACTGCCCAAAAGGGATTTAGGGTTTTGTATATAAAGTTGAAAAGTGAATGAGAAGCTCATTCTTGTGTGTGGCCAAAAGTAGCTCTCTTCTTCTTCTTCTTCTTCTTCTTCTTCTTGCTTGCTTGAGCTTGTGCTTGAGAGAGAGAGTATGAGAGTGTGAGGGAGTGAGTGTGTGAGGGTGAGGGACCGAGGAGGAGAAGCTCTCCATCTTCTCCTCTCTTCTTCTCTTCTATTCTCTTCTCTTGTCTTGCTCGCGGCAATGGAGCTTGGAGCATGGAGCTTGAGGATGGAGCTTGCTTGAAGCTTGCACTTGGATTGTGGAGCTACCGGAGTGCACGGGAGAGGAGGTAACTCGAACGGCATGGAGGTAAGCTCACTACACCCGTAGATATGGATGGCGTGTCAGTTATGTGAGAGGTAGCCATTAGTGCTCGGCTTGGAACGCTTAAAACAATAAGCGGTCCGTGGGTCTTGGCGGTTGAGTGAAAGCTCCCACACTCCTGAATACAATTGAGACCTGCCCTAGTCCATCTAAAACTCTGTAGACTATGCTTGTCACAGATTTCTCTGACAAGCCTCTGAAAAGACAGCTCTGGAATTGCATTATTTAGAGCCTTCATTGCACTTCTAATCTCCTTAAGGCACCTCACAAGCTGTGAGAACCTTCTTCTTGGCTTTGATTTCCTTGAAAGTTTGGAAGGCTTGGAGGATTGATGTATCTTTGAAGCAAGACCTCTAGGATCAACTTTCTACTTCCTTGTAGTGGACTTAGTTCTAGCCATTTGAAACTTCCAAAAAATCAAATAATACTAACAAATTAGTAAAGATATCCTAATCTCTCATATTAATATATCTACAATCACGAGGCAGCAAGCAAACACTAATCACAAAGTCTAAATCCAATTTCAATAAAACAGTACGGAAGACGTATGAAACGCAAGTAGGCCTTGAAGACTAGGGAACTCAACACCATATTGCGTTTCATATGGCATAGGGGAACAGTGCAGGCTCAAGTCGGATGAAATGTGATATGGCCTTACTCGGAAAAAAGAACCTAATACCATTCGCGTTTCATATGTCACATAACAAACATGGAAGGCCTAATCGTATTCAACTCATCTATCCTCAACTTAGCTTTTAGACTACCTTTTGGGCAAAATTATTTACCCTAAACATCTTTATCCTTCTTGATTGATAATTTTGTTAAATTTCGACTTTGTAGTTTATGTTTTTCCACAGAGGAAACCTAGCATCCACATTACAATAGAAACTTGCATGCCTTAGTTGTATGAAACGCGAGGAGGCCTCATGTGTACAAGAGAAACCTAGCACCCATCACATTTCATACGTTTGGAATTTTTGGGGATGATTTAGTAGGAGTGTTCAAGTGATTCAAAACTTACTTATATTTTAGAAAAAAACTTACATTCTTGAGTGTTGAGTGCGTAAGCTATCGATGAAACCTCCTTTAGTACCCTTGCACGGAAGAATAATTTTGTATTGCAAATTAGTGTTTGTGTTGGTGTGGTTGAGCATAGAGAGGGTTTTGTCTTTGAAAGAACTCTTTTGCGGTTTAGAAATCGGGTTTATAACAATGTTGGTTCACACTGTGGCGGCTGTAATGCATAGTTAATTTCACATGTGCGACTAAAGACTGTTTTGCCTGGAAAGTTGTGCCACGTGTCACTTACTTTTTCGGTATGATATTTTTTTTTCTTTTTCTTTTTCATTTTAAGCGCATGTACTTCGAATTAGTGCAACTTACTTTTTGATCAAGCGTGCGGTGACCGTTGGCATATATATGTGAACACTCAAGTTCAGGTATTGGCTACTATTTCTTTCAGGTATCTTGTCTTGTCTTTGACCAGCTTTTTATTTTGTAAGCATCACAAGCCAAACCAAGCATATGCTTACAAGAAACCATTTATTCTCAGGAGCAAGGCCTACAAATATCAAGTATCACACCTTTCTTAATATTTTTCTCTACAATCCTGAATTTTGAGGCATTGAAGATGTTAGTTGGTTTAAAAGGAAAAAGATACATTAGGGACTTAGAAATTCTGAAATGGTTTTACTTTGTTTTTCTAGCAATATTGGTCTGGTAAACATGTAAAATGATGGGGTTTTGATGTTATTGAGGCATTGTTTTGTTCAAATTTTTCGGATGTATAAAACATGAATTCGTCAAGTTTTTTTTATAAGTGACGTATGAAACACGATTTTGTGAACTGTGAGACGGTTTGAATCATTGTTTTCATGTTTCATGAGTCGAAAATGTTAAATAAAGTTTGATTGATGAAACTTGGAATTTCATGCTTTCTCTGCTGCATAAAGTTTTAATTCATTTCTTTCATCTTGTATTTCCTAAATTTTCTTAGCAATCTTTCTTTAGTCTACTGTATATGAGCAAATGTGGATTTGTATATTATGACCCTTATTTTTGTTTTCTGGATTTTCTTTTGTGAGTATTGATTTGCAAGAGCTTTTGAAGGACCTTGAAGATAAACTGAAGGATTTTAAGGTGTTTTATGATAGACATGTGGAGGGCCTAGCTAGAGATTGAGGGATTTGTCCATTATAGCGATGTAATGGAAGCTTCTAATGTTGCTGGAACAACTTTGCAAACAAGGTTTAGCCTTATTGATGAAGAATTCAAGAAGTGGAAAGCGGATTGCCCTTTTCATCAGAATCAGCAACAATATCTTCTTGTACAGAAGGATGTTGGATTTCTTGTATATCTTCAATATATGAATAGTTTTTCTTCAGATACAATAAAAGAGAAGGAGATGGAGGATATTGCATGCAAAGACAAAGAAGTTGACGAGAAGGGTGAAATATTTCAGGAGGATATTGAGAATCAATTAGTGTAGGGATTTGATATTGCTTTGTTTAAAAGTGAGAACATTACAAAAGTGGAAGAAAAGGAGATAGAGTTGAGTGTAGAGATTGAAACAAGTCCTCTTGAATGTGTCCCAACATTTCCCAGTTATCTCATCAACAAAAAGAGATATGTATTGCTAAATGATATTCAACACCTTTTTTATCTTAGAGAAGATTACTGCTTGGCAATCCTTGTTGCATGGGGTCAAAATGATAAGAATTTGATAGGTTATAAAGAGGAATTGCTAGCAACTCTTGATGTTGAGAGAGAAAATTTTCAAGACAGTTCTGTAGCCTTGCATTCTTGTATTAATCAGATAGTGGAATATGAAAAGGAGGGGATACCTTTAGAGGAAGAGAACTTACAAATTCAACAGAGACTTGGCATTGATGACATGGGGTATGAAGAGAAACTGAAGTCTCCATTAGAGGAGAAACCAAAAAGTTCAATAAATCTATATGATGATAGTCTTCTTGAAGAAGATGAAAACCCTAAGGTATGAAAGATAATTCTAAGATATCCATTGTGATTTATATTAGAGTATGTTATGCATTATACACAAATATTTTTGGATATTTATCTACTATCATCTTATACTATTGTGGTTTATTGTGCATATAGAAATTGAAGATGCAGACAATTTCTTGGAAGAGCCAAGGACTCAAGGCCATTGAAGCTTGGCAAAAGTCAAGGCCTTTGTCAGTATATTGGAAGCTTAAATAATCAAACAGTTGCAATTTATCATAGCAGGTTGTTAAGCTCTCCAAGCTTACCAATAATGGGTTTGAAAGCTATGCCATCCATGATGGTGACTACCATGGGGTTGAGGAGGGGGCAATGTTTCTCGTAGAAAGTGACAATCATGGCTTAAACTATGGATCCTTGTTGTGCCTAGAGGGAGCTCTATTCCAATTGCTTGAGTTCAACTCTATGGTTGAGGACATGCAATATAGGCAAGGAGATCTAGAGTTGGCTCCCTTTGATACATTGTACATATATTTAAGTGTCTTTAAGTCGCCAGCTATGTGCCACTCAATCTTATAGTTCCCAAATCCTTCAACAAATAGCTCTTCTCCTGCTTGTTGTCTCTTAATAACATCAGGTATTGGTGTTCAATGAAAAACCCAATACAATATATCAAAATCCTCTGTATCTACTTTGAATACTCCTAGCCACCAGATGTTGTGTTCCGATTGAACACTAAATGACATTGAGTGATTTTAATGATCTGATGAAAGTGCTCTATTCATCAAGGTAATAGAGACCCTCTCTAGTTTTGTATATTTTAGAATCTCACTTTCATCAAGTTTAACCACAAATCTAGCCACTCCTTGTCTCTCTTCTAGTGACAAGTCATAGAATCTAATCATTAAGCATTGTAGGGTGGGCAAGTCAAGGAAAATATTGTTAAATTCATTGAATACAACTTCATTTTTCTTGCCCTTGAAGCTAGCCTTGATATGGAAAGGCTCAGCCAGAATCTCCATTACCTTGTTATTCACTCTTTGTCTAATAGTTCTAATCACAAATGGCCTTGGAAGTATGCAATTACCTACTTGTCCTTACTTCATATTTGACTATAAAAGCTGGAAAAGTTGTATATAAGCATCTCGACTGATACCAATATTATCTAGTGTCTTCTGCAGTACTAACTCAGTATCCAAAGAGAGGTCCTTTATAAATAACTCCAAGCATTGTTTCTTTGCCTTTTTAAATTTCTTCTTCTCCAAAATATCTTTTGAAACTACTAAAGGAAGATGATGATAATAAAACTGAGATGCTTTGAAAGAATCTCTTTCACTTGCATTCGGTTGAAGAAGAGACCTAAACAAAATCAACATCACAAATCAATATAATTAATTATAAACAAAGTCATATTTCATATTTTTAAAGTGGAACAAAAATGTACCTTGCTGCTTAGACTCGTTTACTACAACCACCTCCTCCTCGTCTGAGATTCTCAATATTTCTAAGAGTCTTTTTTTGATTTCGAAGTCCTAAAATAGTTTGCTTTCGTTGATAAGATTTGATGTGTTTCTCCAACAAATGAATCCTCTGTTGATAGCCTTCTAGCTTCTGCAATAACTCGTTGTTATGTTTTGATAAAAGATGGTTCTCCAATTTGAGGACATCCTTTCCTGCAACCAAGTTAAGTGTATAGCCTAGAAATCCATTATAACCATCACCAATGAACCTAAAAAATGAAGAGCTGTTATAGAAAGACATAGTGCTATTTTTGCTAGGATCTTTGGGATATAGCCTGCCATCTAACCAAAGATCAAGATTCTTCTTTCCTTCAAACCTGAGTATATGTTTCGTAGACTCTGTAACGATAATGGGTTTTGTTCTCTTCCTTATTGGTTCGTACTCACTATCCAACTAATTATGAAGATGATAGAGAGGCCTTTTACTAGAGCTACAGAGATCATTGGATGACTGATCCATAGCTAAGGATGTGATTAGAAGATTGGATTGAAAAAGTATGCCAACTAGAAACAAGAAGGAAAACGAACAAGAAACTAGTAAGGATGGGAAAGAAAGAAGAGAGTGAGAATAGAGGGAAGTAATCAAACGTCAAACAAAATTCAAATTGAATATTAGTTTTCACTTTAATGAGGATGAGTAAGATCTTGATTATGACAACCTTTGTCACCTTTATGGCGACCTAGATTTCTAGGTTTGATGTGACCACGATAATATTGCGACAATGACTTATTAATAATTTTTTAATATTTACTTACCAAAATATAGACTTTTTTAAAAATAAAAAAAAATATTTTCTAAAATATTTTCTCTCTCTAGGATCACTTATAGGGAATTTTCGAGACCTCAAAACTCCCCTAATGTCTGCCACATGGCCACCCCCCCAAAAAAAACCTTCTATTAATAAATAAAGGATGAAGTTTACTGTACATCACTTCATGCTCTCTTTCATACATTCAAGTTTCATATATTCAAGATTTTCCTCTCCAAGTATTTTGTGGTACAACCAATTGCATCATTTTATGTGCAAAGGTATGGCAATCATGAATGCTTAATTTTGGTTCCACTAAATGAACTTCATGATCTCCCTTCATGGATTCAAGATTTGCATCTCTCTATGTTGTGTTTAAGTCCACACAATAAGAATTTGCTAATAATACATTTGCTTGATAAGTAGTACTCAAGACTATGAAAATATTAAGACTACAATATCATGGCTTGTGAGATCTACTCCTTATGGAAATGGCTTCTTCAAAAGTGTGCAAGCTGTCATCTACTACTCATCACATATATCCATCAATTAGTCATGACTTATGTAGCACAATTAAAATGATCTCCAATCACAAGTGGAGCAGAAGTAGAAACACAAGTGGAAGCAAGGGCAATTCGTATCCGTAGGAATCTTAGCAAGCTCAATGGACTTGTCCTCTACCACCTCTCTAATGAAGTGATAGCACACCTTAATGTACTTTGTCTTTGCATGAAAGATCGAATTATGAGCCAACTAAATGGCACTCACTGAATCCAAATGCAATGCATGAGTCATAGCCATACCAAGATTTATAGCGAGATGCCCTAACCATAGGGTCTCCTTACAAGCCTCAGTGGCTACAATGTACTCAGCCTCTCGGTAGTACACAAGGTTGTGCATTTTTGCACCTTTGACATCCAAGAGACAACACCTCCAACAAAGGTAAAGACATACCAAGAGGTGGACTTCCTACAATCTACATGTTCTACTCTTGTATCCTAGCTACCATAGAAAATACACATATCTTCAATGCCTTTAAGGTATCTCATGATACCCTTCAAGGTGTCCCAATATCATGTGCCAGGTGTAGCCATATAGTATGCCACAACTTCCACTACAAATGCTATGTTAACTTGAGTAGCTATCATGGCATACATCAAACTAGCCACTACAAATGCATATGGGATCTTGGCCATCTCAGCTTAACTAGGAATAATTGACTAGGGACAATTTGCTTGATTAACCTTCACATGAGAAGGTAATGGGTAATTAATAGCTTTTCATCCTACACATAGAATTACTCAAGTAATATGTGAATGCACTTCTTTTAGGACAAGTAGAGAAGTCCTTATTAGAGTGATTCCATGTAATTCACATACGAAATATGTGTGAGGCCTACTTCATGTCATTCTCCTCTTGAATTGAGTCTTCAAAGCATCCAAGTTGTGGTACCATTCTCTAGGTGCTTGCTTAAGCCCATAAAGACTCTTCTTGAATTTGCACACTAGGTGTTCCCTACCGTTTTCCATAAAGCCCTTAGGCTATTGTATATAAATTATCCTCATACACGTCCCCATCTAAAAAAGTCGTCCTAATATGTAGCTAATAGACATCCAAATCCAACTGAGCAACCAAGGACAAGATAAAGTATAGGGTATTCATCTTAACCACAAGGGAGAATATCTCATCAAAGTCAACGCCCTTTTCCCACTTAAAACCCTTAGCAACTAATCTAGCCTTATATGCTAGCTTAGGGTGACTTGGGGTGCTCTTCAACTTGTACATCCACTTGCATGGCACTGCACGCTTTCCATCAAGCAAGGAAACTAAGTCCCATGTATGATTTTTCTGCAATTAATCAAACTCATACTTCATGGTACTCTCCCAAGAATGAAAATTACTCCTACACATGGTCTCCTCATATGTAAGTGGCCCAGACTAGCTATGGGGCTTGTACAGCTTATCCTCTCTATCCAATATCATGATACTACACAATAGGCAAAACCTATGCTACATCATCAACAACTTTAGCAAGATGTCTCACTAGGGCTAGTTTGTAACATGAGGCTCCTCCTGAAAGATCACCCTACATACTTCAATTACATGCTCTAGTTTTATATGCATCCTTTCCTCATGGAATATAACACCATGGTTGTGGATAACCTTCCAAGTTTATGGATCCTAAATGCAATAGCCCATCTCACTTGCATCACCATATTCAGGAAAGATACATTTGGCGGACTTCAGATCTAACTTATTGTGCTTGTCTTTGGGAATATAGTAGAAAGCCTTACATCCAAAGACTTGCAAGTGTGCATATGAGAGAGATTTACCAAACCATACTTCCTTGACAACTCTACCATTGAAGCAATACATGGAGATCTAGTAATGAGACACATGGCAATAGTAATTGCTTGGGCCCAAAAATATTTTGGTAAGCCTACTTGACTAGCATAGTATGTACTCTTTCCTAAATAGTCATGTTCATATGCTCTACAATACCATTTTGGGGTGAGTATATATAGGGTGAAACTAACACTTAATACCCCTCTCATCACAAAGCTACTCAAATACCTTAGAGACATACTCACCTCCATTATCAGATCGTAGCATTTCAACCTATGCCCAAATTTGTTCTCAACCATGGCAATAAAGTGTAAAATGTAGGCAAAACATCCAATTTCAACTTAATAGAATAGGCCAAACCTTGTGCGAACAATCATCTATGAATGTAACAAAGTACTTTGTGCCACCCAATGACTGACAAGGCATGGGACCACAAATATGTGAATGCACAAGAGCTAAAGGCTCACCCACACGTATAGAATCAAACTTTTTGTGTGAGGTAGGAGTGTGTCCACCATATAAATGATGATCACATGAATCAAAACATGAGTAATCAAGAGGCGGAAGATATTGCAAATGAGAGTACTTTTATTTCTTTCAAAGACATGTGCCCAAGATAGTGATGCTAGAGAGATACATGTGGAAGATTGATCATAGCCAAAATATGGTCAATAGACCCAAAGACAAGCAAGGGATAGAATCTACCAACTTTGGCACCTTTAGCAAAAACAAGGCTACTATAAGTGACCTTCCATGAAAAATCACCAAAAGATACATGATACTATCATCATCCAATTGTCCAACTGAAGTAAGGCTTTCTGTCAAGCTGAGATATGGTGATCTTCCATGTAGAATCACCAAAAGATACATGATACCTATCATCATCCAATTGTCCAACTGAAGTAAGGCTTTTTGTCAAGCTGAGGTATGGTGTACATCATGAAGCAAAAGGAGCATCAATATCAAACTATGGTTTGACATCACCCATGCCAATGATATCCAATGCATTGTCGTTTCCTAGTCTAACAGAACCCATAGCAATGCGGTAGCTATGAAATCAATGACGATGCATAGTAACATGGAATGAAGTCCCCAAATCAAGAAGCCAACATTTGAGAGTAAGAAGATAAAGCATCAATCAACTAAGTAGCACCAAGTGTGATGAAGCAGCAAGAAGTACGTTATCATCAAAATTGTACTCCAAGATATTTATTTATCTTCATACTAGACTTAAATACAAGCTTAGTGGACTTTGCATTTTCGTGCACTTTCCCCTTGCCTTTCTCATTGTGTCTATCATTGCACATTTTATAGTACTATGGCCTAATATGACCCTGCTACTCATAATAATGACATGTAAAAGAGGACTTACAACCTCATGACTTACTATGTGATTGCTCAGGAGACTAAGACTTGCACCTATTAGACTATGAGTCTCTACCACAACATTATTCCTATTTCCACCATTTTTGCCTCTCACTGTAAGTGCATGAGAAGTGTGGGTTGCATTAATATTCTTCCTTTTACTTCTTTTGTAAGTAAAGCACTCCCTACATCACTACATTTAAAACCATCTTCAAGAGGATTAGCACTCATAACAATATGAAATGTATCTATTGACTCTAGTAGTGTGACAAGCAAGAACAAAGACTTTACATTATCCTCAAACTGAATGCCGTGTGAGATAAGTTAGCTAAAAATAGATTGAAACTCATTCAAATGAGTAGACATAGGGGTGCCCTCCTTTATTCAAAGGTCCACAAGCTTCTTCAACTAATACAACTAAGATACATGACTCTACTTGTTACAAAGATCATATATCTTCTTCCATAAATTATATGCACCACCATAAGTCAAGATAACATTGAAATACACCAACTTAGACAAAGATCGTATGATAGTAGACTTGCATAACTCATCAAGCTCATCCCAATCATCTCTATCCCAAATTTCTATCTTTATGCCATTGGCTTTCAATGGTCTAACTTACTTCTTTTGCACCAACACTTGCCATATTTATGTCTTGGAATATTGGAAGTTATTACCATCCAACTTTTCAATATTAAAAATAGCATTATCATTCAATGCATCGGATGTACCTACCATTATGTCTACAAAGAACTACAAAGTACAAGAGTATGGACTATTATAATTATAGAAAAGTAGCCCCAAAATTGAGCCAAAAAGGAGGGCAAGAGGTGGGGAATAAAAGACTATATAGCTATTCACAAATAGTAGGCACTAGAGTGCTCAAACAAGGCATCTACTCTCAAAGAAACTACTCATAACAATTTTTAGCATTGCTTTCTATTAAACTATAGTAAATGACCATACATATGTAGGCAAATGATCAAAGGAGTAAGCTTCCATAACTAGGAATATCATATAGCAACCAAGATATATAAAAATGCAACTAGCAGTGTAGCAACCAAGTACCAAGAACTGTTAAGATGACATATATGGTGTCAAATACATAGATGTATACAACAATGCATATCAAGCATGTATCCACCACTAATAACCCATTGAAAATTATAGGTACAAGGTATCTAAATGCTCAAAAGAAAATCAGCCCACAAGAGTCAGTATCTACAAGAACAATGTATGTGTATATCAACTGACCATGTACATAAGTAAGAGACTCCTTGTGTCTCTAATGAACCAAGCTTTGCAATGTAAATACAAATGTCTCCTCACTGGAAGGAAATCTAGAATGTAAAGTGAGCAAGCAAATCTCAAGACATAAATGTCATAGCATCTAGAAAGCCCAAGTATATCATAAATACATTCAGGAGCATATACATCCGTCTTCAACCCACAATATGTCTTCAACCCACAAGTGAAGAATTACTGTATCAATAAGTCATTTCCAAAGTGCATTCAATCAAGCTCAAATGAGAAGCTCTAAGCTCATCATAAGTGTATTCGAGAATATGAATCAATGCCAAGCATCAATACATACATGTAGGATCCTCGAAGCACTTATAGGTATGTCATACATAGACCTTCACATTGGATGCTTGCTATCCAAACTTTGCTACAACAAAGAAACCTTTAAATGGTGAGGTACTCGAGCTCTAAACACTCTAAGAAGCTTGCCCAAGAATCAAGCCAACATCCAAGAGTTACAAACTTAATCCCTAGGCATTATATGAACCTAAATCATTCGAATACATGCTATCCACATGAGAAGCTATAAGCTCATCATAAGTGTATCCGGGCGGCATATGAATCAATGCCAAGCATCAATACATACATGTAGAATCCTCAAAGCACTTGTAGGTATGTCATACATAGACCTTCACATTGTATGCTTGCTATCCAAACTTTGATACAACAAAGAAACCTTTAAATGCTGAGCTATTCAAGCTCTAAACACTCTAAGAAGCTTGCTCAAGCATCATGCCAACATCTAAGAGTTACAAGCTTGACCCATAGGCGTTATATGAACCTAAAGCATTTGAATACATGCTATCCATAGTGTATACAATAGATCTGTAACAAACTGTGAGTGAATGGCCAAGAAAGAACTCTTCAAACAAAGCTCAAGATGAAGCCCTTTAATGATAGTGAGTGTGCTAAAGAGTTGCCAAGCAATAAGAGGCCAACCAATGCATGTAGTAGTAGGAGCAACCAATCTAGAGACAAGGGACTGAAAATTAGCATAAATTATGCTAGCTACTCTAGGCCTTTCTATTGCTACTCCTTAGCTCAATGACCATCAAGTAATGCTCAATGGATCTGCTTGAAGCCTTAAAATAAGCTTTAACAAGCCAAGAACAAGCTAAATGTCAATGCATACCTTGGAAGGGTGAAGGGTGGGCTCCCATGAAAGCTTCAAGTTAGGCTATTCTTCCTAGGCTGAAGCAAGTGATGAAGAAGAAGCTCCTCAAATGCCCACTTTGACACCAGTTGAAAGGTGGAGCAAAAGTGGAAGCACAAGCAAAAGACCAAGAAGGGAGCACACGTTATGAAGGTTCAAGCAAAGAAGAGAGAGACTAGTATGTGGGAACTCCAATAATCACAAATATGTGATTTGCTTTCCCTCATTCTATTGCCACTAAAAAAATAAAAAATAAAGTGATAGTGATGTGGGCACCAGCCACCTAAAATATACATGTGTGCGAGTATAGTGTACAAGTAAATGTAGGTTGCTAGGCACAGACGGCCTTTAACCCCAAATAAGTCATAAGGAGTTTTGTCATTTACCAAGGCCTTTAACATGTCTTTGCTAGATGATAAATTGATTATGTAAGATGCATTCATTGGATACATTTGTTTATCTTTTTTGTTTGGTGTATTCAATATACCCGATCCATTTCAAGTGTCCTCTTTAGGTTTGATGGAGATCATGATCTCTTCTCTTGTCATATCAACATTTTTAGTGATGTAATGCCTTTTGGCATGAACTTTCAATCATTGAATTTATTGGAAATGGTTTTCCCTCGTTCATATGTTTTTGAAGTCTAGAGTTACTTTTATTTGACAGGCATTAATCGTATGATGTCTTTACATTGTACATGGTAACATTGTCTACTTGAAGTTATTTGCTATGGCATTAAATGGACTTGGTCTTCTATAACAACTGAGAATCGGGAGACATGCATCATGGTCTCTTAGATCTTTTACTAGTCTCTTGTAGATGTTTGCTAAAGGTTTTTCTTTCCACACCATTGTAATGTATGTTTGTAAAACTTATATTCTTCCAATTCCTTGGGTTCTTTATTCTTTTTGCATTAAATGCGATATTATTGGATAGGCACTAATCACAATCTTATAAATTGTTATCATTGTAGGAGGCCTTGTTAGCTAGTAGTGTCTTTACTAGATGATCAACTATTTCTTCTACAATTTCTTCATTTGCAAAAAAGGATATATATTAAAGCTAATTTCATTTCTTTTGTTTGGAATTTCTCCTTCTTGCCATCATAATGTTGTTTATCTATTCGGTAATAATTTGGAAAACTGATGAGGACTCACACAATATTTAGTTGCAATTCTTGTACTTCTAATCTTGAGGGTCTCAACCATTGTAATGTGTGATATGGATGTCACTTTAGATATGTTACGGTTTCGTGTAAGTCATAATGTCTTCATACGATATCTTCCAAACCCCTCCTCGCAAATTTCCTACAACACACTTCTGTCACTCCTTCTTTAGACCTTTTATTTCCTTGCATGCTCCAATGCAATTTGGTGCCGCTTGGCATGGCTCCCCTACCCCTACCGATTCCTAGTATGTATCCATCCTTTGTCGCATCCTCTTCCTGAACACGCCCCCCCCCCCCCCCCAAACTACTACACCCTCTCCCCTTGATGCTTTGCATGTGACACCACCCACTCATACTCCTTTGAGTACGTAACCTAGCATTGAAGCCTCCACCTCCCCCAACCCTAATCACAAGCAGAATTGCTAGATAGCAGAGTAATTTGCTATGCTTGTTGATGCCAGAAGGCTAGATGATGAGATGGTAGGTGCAAAGGGGATGCAACAAATTCTCTTGCTTATTAATGACCATCAACGAGAGGAGATGGAGCACACTCTGAGAAACTCAATGTCTATGTGATTGACATAAAGAACCTGCGTCTTTAAATGTTAATGTCAACATGCTCCTTAGTTTCTAAACTTGGAATTTTGTAATCCTTTAGTTTTTGCGAAGTAATGGATTAATGATGCATAATCGGGATGCAAAGATGAATGCCCACTTTGCATCTCTTCACACTTTGGTTCAAGGCAACAGGGAGTAGAGGATATAACTATCATCTCTCTCTCTCTCTCTCTCTCTCTCTCTCAATAAATCTTATCTATATAATGACTAGAAACGAAAATTGCATTCCAATCTTGCAAGTAACATATTCAACGATAATATATTCATTCAATACAAGTGAAAAAGGGCATGGTGACTAAGCAGAGAGATGACTGCTGAAGTTGAAGGTGAGGGAGGCCTCAGAGCCCTTTTGGAGGCCTTGGGACCATATAGGTGGTTCAGTCTCTCAAGCCAAAGTCATGAAACCTTGGAAAGTTTAAACAATCTATCAAGAGAAGGGTGAGATTTGAATGATCTATTACAAGAGATAGAAGCAGTCTATCAAGAGAAGGGTGTTCGCATTAGGGTGTTGCAACACTTGACCTTAGATTAAGAAACATTTGCCTAATGAATTCCTTCCATGGATTTTAAGGGGCTGTCAAGCTATAAACTGCACATGCCTTTTTGGTGTACATTTAGAATCTCCACCATCTTGTCAAAGGGAGTGTCAAACTATAAACTACACATATGTTTTTGTGTACATCTAGATACTCTGCCATCATGAGAAGGGAGTGGGAACTTCAAAGGTTGGAAAGGCCACTAAGGCTTCCAAGGGGAAGAGGTCTAGAAGGGCCAAGGGGACTACAAAGAATGCAACATCCCAAAAAAAAACAAAATACAACTAAAGGGGAGAGAACCTCCAAGAGTGAGGCATCTATCAAGGAAAATGTTCAATACAACAAAAATAGGGAAAGGGCGATAAAAACAAAAAGGGAAGATCAAAGGAAGAAACACTCCCAAAAAGACCCCTAGCAATAAGAGAGCATAAGATTTAGATGGAGATCAAACAACAAGAAAGAGTGTAAGGAACAATCCCAAGAACCCTCCCAAGGAGGCATAGGATGAAACATCTCGAAGAAGGATCCCGAACAAGACATCAAGCAAGAAGGCAAAGGGTCAAACATCCCCAGGAAGGACCTATAAAAAGGCTCCAAAGGAGCATATCCTCTTTAGTGTTAGAAGAGAGAGGTTGTTTGCTAAGCATGGGGGTATGTCAATTGCAATTATTCGAAATTGCTTGCCTTTTTTGTTATTTTTGAACTAAAAGTACATTATGTGAGTCATCACATGATCCATGATGAGTTTTTCACCAATTTGGACATGTTTTTATATACTTTTAAGAGCTTAAAGTGATCGGATGTGCTTATATTCTCCAATTGAAGATTATTTTACATGGACAATTCATTTTGTGCGTTTTTATAATATTGTGAATGCTTTTGATTGGCTCTAATAGCATTTTAAGTGGGCTAAGGTTTTATAAGATCGTGATGTGGATCTATATGAAGTGTGTGTATCATGTAGAGCCTTGGTTTGTGCCTGTATTGTTGGTTGGTGCAGATATAGATCATATCAGCAAACCTAGTATGATATGGACGATTAATATTCGAGTCCGTTATTATTTACACATGAACCTTCTGGTCATACATGTTTTTCATGATATGCAGTCTCATGTTAGATTCCATACAACGTGTTCAAGTACTGTGAGTATTACAAACAAAGAGGACTATATAGCCTTCATGTTAAATACAGTTGACAATACTTCCTGGACTCTCTTTTTTCAGTTCTAATCCATCAATTTCCATAAGCAATGTTGGGTGGAATTGCCAGTTTCCCAAAGGTGAACTCAAATGACCTTTGTCCATGTTGGAAGTATTTTTTCATTGGAATTTGCAACTTCTTGTAGGGCCTGTGGTGGTGCCCAATCATGCCCTTTTCCTTCCTTAGCAGATTGTTTTGTTTTGGCAATGAAATATTCACATTCTTAAACCCTTTCAACTCTCTACTGTGTTTTCTGTTCCTTTGCACTGGAATCTTGCACATCATTGAATTTTTAGGTGGTCTGTCACAGGTTTTTACTAAATGATGGTGCGAGTGACGGATGGTTGAAAGTGGCACATTCTGTGTTCACCTCCTTCTGGCCTCCATAATTTTATGAGCATGAGGGCCTTTCTTTAAACCTGTGTTAGGGAATTAATAACTCAACTATTTTCTTAAGGTGTTCCATTTGATGACTGCAATGCAGCTGGATTTGCGATGGTACTGACTGGAAGCCGTGATCTATGTCTTACAGTCATATGCAGACCCTCTCTTGTATGGATTGTTGCACCTGTTGTCATTCCCACCTGTGGAGGAGAAAGAGCAAAGGTGTTCTGATTAGAAGGGCAACCATATGCTGATTGCTTTTTGAAGAGAGATGATTCCTAAACTGTTTTCTTACTGGTGGTGCTCCAATTGCAAATTGGAAGTTGAAACGCTGTACCAGCATGGCAATAGCTGTCATTGTCTGAAAGGAGGCTCGTCAGAAATTTGAAATGCATGCAAATTACTAACAAGCTCCTTTTTACTTTCTGTATGTACCTCATACGTCGCAAAAATGTCACCAACACATTTTCGAGGGCCACCTCCGAAGGGTAAGTACCTGAATTTATCAGATAGAAGTTGATAACAAATAATCAAAGCCAACACATCTCTCCTACACCAGCCCAGGCATACCACATCTTTTTTCTTTTTTTGGGCAGAACAATGGAATTTCAATTATATCAATGTACAAGACTCCTCTCAGTGTGAGATAGGTCACATATATCAAAAGCTATGGCAAAAAACACATAACACTGAACCTAATCAATGGACTATATGATAAGATTGTCATACAGGGACTGTTGTGAAGATTTACAGAGAAAGTGTAGGTGTCAAAGATGGACCTTCAGGAAGCATTATCATGATATTTGTGGATAAGCCAAATTGCCCAGAATCTCATCCAAGAAAATGAATGAATGTACCTCTCCTGTGAGGAATACATCCAAACAGTTGAACCTATAAGATGGACATCTTGCATGCAGGTATCCTGAAAGGTAATCCAGTGAGAAAATGTGGACATGTCAAGAAGGCAAACTATCTCGATGAGAACATCTCAGAACAAGCAGAACAGGTTATTGTTGTTTTTCCCAGGATGCTCCTAAAAACACCGACAACAGTCCTTGCTTCAAGGGCAGGTTACTGTACTTAACCCCCTTGTAATCACTTTCTCCACTAGCTAATCGATTTTGACTTGTGCCTGTGCCAGATGGCATTCACATGATCTTTACTCCTCAGCTTTGGTATACAAAATGTGTGAACATGATCCTTCAAATGCAACAAGCAAGAGCGCTTTTAAAGACTCCAATCATGTAATCAAGAGTGTGTATTCAGCATTGGCACAGGTGTGCACATGCATGCAGACACGTGTGCGCACACAAGCACCAACCCATACAAACAGGTACACACATTTTCTGTATAAATCAAATGTATCCCTGCATGAATGTGCACATATTTTTCCTGTATAGCAATGCATCAAACTCATCCCTTATGGTATTAACAGGGGCTCTTAGTTGGAAGACATGGGCTTGAATCACTTTGGCTACTAGACTTTTTTGTTGTTTTGTTTTTAATTTTAAAAAATCCCACCTAAAATTTTCCAGTACTTCAGTTGGTGCTGGCCCATCTAGAGGCCACCTCTCTGGCCTAAATTCATCTGCATCCTCCCAATATTCTGGAGATCGATGCAGATTCCACACAGAGATAAAAACATCATCGCCCCTACATGTAAACCATAAACAAAACAAAGTTTTACAAAAACGTACATGAACACAATTGTATAGTGATTTGTTTCAGGTGTGAAACAGGAGCTGAGCTATAAATAACTTTCAACAATACATCAAAAACGGCAAATAAAATTAAATGGCTTCAAAGAACCAGATTTTATACATCAAAGCAGCATATAAAATAAAATGGCTTACAAGAACCACACCACCTGTTCAGGAGACTTACTTTTTTATGTGATAATTTCCAATCATATCATCTTGTAATGCTCGTCTTATTAGGATTGGTGGCTCTGGATATAGGCGTAACGTCTGCCAAGTCATGAAAACACATTGTGTTGAATGTAGGTTATGTCTTAAAAGAGAATGAAGAGAAGTGGAAGTCTGCAGAGATCAAATGTTTACCTCGTTAACAACTCGCCTTGTTAGCTTAAGCTTTTCCATGTCATCTATTGTTGGTAACCTGTCTCCAAGAATGTTATCAACCTAACAAGAGCAATGTAGCTGCATCATCAGCACACAAATCGAGCAGGTGATATTTACTCCACAATCAGCAAAACTAGTGTTGAGAGTACCTCTTCTTGAAGTTTTGTTGTGGTAGCTGGATTCTGTCCAAGCAAATTCAATGCAATGTCAAAATCTCAAAAAACCTGTTTTAAAATTCGGAAATCAGGCTACATTTATGCAGCAAAAGGACACCAGGATGGCAAAAAGGAAATTGGGGAGCTTCAAAAGTTGAGCACCCAAAGTTATTTTCAATTTAAATATAGGAGATATGTGAACCTGCTGATATTTGAGTACATGCCACTCTCTAGCACCTCTGAAAATGTATTTTGGAAGGTCATTAGCAAGCAAGCGCTGCTGCTTTTTTCAAAAGTTTACCTCCAGTGGTAAGGACCATTATTTGTCATCCTACAGGTGTCGAATCTGGACTCAAAACCATTGCAAGTCATTCACAGGCATGTTGAAAGAAGGGCAGCTGAGAATTATATAGATGGGCACAAATTGGATCAAGACCACTTGTATGCACGTCTCCAAAGGTCAAAAGCATCAAGTCCCAAATTGCCTCTAGCACACACATGCACAAATTGAATCTTGAACACTTGCATGCAAGTCTCACAAAGCAACAACATCAAGCTCCAAATCGCCCCTTCATTGTCACATGCAAATCAACCCTCCCATAGAACCAAATCCTTACCTATTGTGTTGTCTACCGACCGAATTTACATCGGCAACCTTCCTCGATCATCGCAGAGGCATGCATGCATGCATTCCAATGCTCCTATGCAAACCCTCATCCTCACTAGTTACGCACTATGAACTTCAACCATGATACAATTAGGTACAAATCTAAGGCTCAAATCTCCCAAATCTAGGGCTCAAATCTCCCATTTTCCACTATCAAACTGTAAGTCACTTCAACTATAGATGGGAAACCCTTGATAGATCTGCTGTAATTATTTAGATCTGTGCAGATCTCCTTGTTTGGCTGAGATTCAATGGCACGCTTCTCAAAAATTTAGAGCTGTACCAGCAAATTAGGGCTAAGAAAATTCAGATCTGCGAAGGGAAAAGAGATGTATAGCACATTAGAAAAAATTCTCTAACTTTCCCATGAGAGAAATGCTTGCACAACAGTTGCCCTGTAGTTCTAGCCCCAAAAAGTGCTATAAATTAGGTCTCTTTGCCTATTACTAATGGCTCACCTACTCTCTCAGCCCACCACTCAATTCTCCATCCTCAGAACTGCCCCAAACAGCCCAAAATGGGAGAGAAAGCCAACATGAAAGATAAACTTGCATGCAGCCCAAAACTGACCAAAACTTGACGTTTGGCAAATTTCCATTTCACTAAGCCCTCTACATGCAAATTCGAGCTACATAGTCCTTTGGCCCTACCCTCGCTTAAAATGACATTAAATGGTGCCCAACTTCAATTTTAAATTCCTAACCTCTTTGAACTTCAAAGTGGTTAAACTTTCCACAAACCTTGGTTGGGATTCTTAGAAACTGTGGTCATTTTATAGTCAAATTGGACCGTAGGTAGTGTAACGTCTCTTTAATTTTATATTTAAGAAGGTTGTGAAATAGCCCCTTTAAAATTAACTACTAAACAAAGATAACCCGCCCATTTTAAGGTAGTTCTGAAATCTACTTTTCTTCTTTCAGAGAGCTAGCAGCATTTTAGATCTTTCTAAGTTTGGGGGATTCAAACAGAGTGCAAAAGCTGGTAAAATCACACTTAAGAAGTAAATGTGAACCTTTGCCAGAAGATAGAAGGCCCATGTCAGCACTGCTGCAGATGTTTCATGGCCAGCTATCAACAAAGTCATCAGGTCATCTCTAAGCTGCTTGCTTGATGCCTGTACATGAGGCACATAAAGGTCAAAAACTTCAATGAAGATGCTGACTGTACATAGAAGATACTGCAAGTGCAGAGGCTTATCAAACACATACATCATCACCAGCTGCTAGAAGGAAACTCAGAATACTCAAATCTTGCTCATTCATGAACTCTTCGTCAAAGCTTATATTTGCCTCCTCCATAATTCTCTGTGAAACCAATCTGTTACCAAAGCTTATTTCGCCACGAAAGTGATGGCCTCTACCTAAAAGCTTCATGATGTCATACCTTACTTCTTGCAATTAATTTGTCCAATGTTCCATTGATCAATTTAAGAGCTGCATTGACTTTCCTCTGCCGTGGAGAAAGGTCTCTAACAATAGGGATTTTCCAATATGGAATAACAGCAATGCTTCTGTACTCGGCTTCTCTTAAAGCAACATACACAGCCTGAAGAAAACTATTTTTATCAGAGCGATAGATTAACAAACCACAGGATTGCTAGTGAGATATGAACCGAAGTATTACCTGCACAATTCCAGTATCGTTTGACAAAGAGTCAAAATTGTAATTGAACACAGCCTTGCCAATCACATCCAGTGTCAATCGAGAAAATAATGACTCCATTTCCACACTGTCACCATTTCTGGCCGCAACATCAAGCTTTTCACAAAGGTTCTCGGTGGCTCTTCCAAACAAACCGATCATTGCTGTCACATACTGTAAATCTGCAACAATCAGATTAACAAAACCCACATGTATGAAGACCTTCAGCTGCTAGACCTACTCACTTTGCGGTGCAATGCAGGTACGATTGCACGCCGACGTATGCGCCAAATCTCTTCTTCAGCAGGTATGAGTCCTTTTCCCATTACAAACTCCAGAATTTCAGCTAAGATGCCCTGAAATAGTAAACTATCTCAACAACTCAAGATATACTGGGTGGTCTTGTGGCTACCATTCCAACCATGCCTCAAGGCACAGATTACCTTGGAGTACGCCCTCGAGTTGTCCCTTAGAAGATGCTTTGCAATTTTAGGATCTGAAACTATCATGAACGACTGATCCAAAGAAGAGTCAACATTAATTCATCATCTAGATGACAAGGACTTCAATGTTTAAAGCTTATACATGATACTGTACAGCATAACCTTCACCAAGTCTTGTCTACCTTGGGCCCAAATTTCAGCTTGAACACAGGTCCATGTTTTAGGTGAAGTTCATATAGAGGTATGAAAAAGGGGCGTTCGCCGAACAAATAGTCCATAGTCCCAGTGGCTACAGGCATCCCATCCACTCTCCCCACTGTGTGCTCTTGGTAATAGGCAGCCACACTCTGACCAATCCTGTGGCCAGCTTCTCCAAAATTGGAGAGAAACTCCTGAAGCAATTTAAATTTGGATCTGCAAGAAATTGAGTGTGAGAAAAATGAAGAGACATCATCAACTGTGCAGTTTTTTAATCCTTACCCCATCTGAGCTGAGGAGTCAGACTGTCCAGCTATTTGACTAGGTGGCTCCTCCGTCGTTTGTGCAGGTTTGTAATCACAAAAATCTCCTGTCCCAGCATTGTCATTAGAGAGCGGCGCCTTGATTGCAGCAACAGTTGGCAATCGAGCTGCAATAATGAAAAGGGTTTGTTACATCTATTCTTTCAATCCCATATGAGAATCCTCAAGTAGAATGCTTTATTACAAAAAGCAGGATCTGAACCCCCATATTGCATGTTTTTTTACCAGAAAATTACCAGATGAGCTAACTCGCAGTACAACTCTAATCACTCTTTGAGAGTTACTAGACATAGAATCAAGCTATGCGTTGATTCTCGTGTAGAGGATTAAAAACATGATCGTATGCGTATTCACTGTTCAAGTATATGATCATCGCTGTTAATACTTCATACACCTCTGACCTCTCTCTGATGGTCAGTATACACAGACTTAAGCTATGCATGGAAGAACCAAAAGCACGATCATATACGCATTCACTGTTGAAGTTAATTGCTTCATCTATTAACACTATATGATCACTCGTTTCGCAGCTTTCGACCATTGTTTTCAGATGAATCAGCAATTGACATGCGTGACTGATTTAGATAGCTAGAAGATTTTCGAAATCTATCCCGATCAACATTGAAAATACGTATGCATGCAGTATTAATTCGTGTCTGAGAAAGGCTACCAGGGAATGGGGAAGGACTGCTGCTGCGTTTTGGAGAGAGCAGGAAGCTTCCATTGCCGTGCTTCGGGGGGGCACGAGTGATCCGAGGAAGACTGTGTGGTTGCCGAAGACGAGCTTGATGACGAACGGCAGGAAGGTCGAAGCATGCGGCGGCCTGGGAGGGAGGGCAACCTGCGGCGGCCATTTGAGAGGGAGAGAGAGAGAGAGAGAGAGAGAGATCGTGGAGAAGATTTTCTCGAAGGAATTATAGAAGAATGAAGACAAAGATGAAATATGAAGGTGGTGCAGGCACGAAGGACCGAACGAAGGAATGAATCGATGAAGAAAGGGACGAAAAAGGGGAATCTCGTCTCGTTTGCCCCTCAAGGCTCAGAGTCCGCTCGAGCATCTTTCTTCACGAAACTCTTAACGTTTAGCGTCAAAATTAAGGTTTAGTGTTAAGTCAGCTTCCAAAGTGATTCGTTAAATTTGGGGAAAAAGAGGAAATTCTAATGATAATGTAAAATTTAGGTCATCTTTTGTATCTTTTAAGAGGAACTAGGTTGACACATGCAACTACATGGTTGTTTTACCGAGATGTGTCATCCTATGGTTGCATGATGCAAACATTGACAATATAACAAATGAGACATGCAAGCATATTTCGTGGAATGATGATCAATGCAGTTCAATGCAAAAACTAAGAGTTTCCAATGTGTTGATGTTAGCCCACCTTGTTCTAGTCACCTCATTTACAACAAATATAGGAAAAAAGTGAGACATGCCTCACACATCCATCATTGTAATAAGATCCTTTAAGCTACACGGGTGCCAAGAAGGACACTTTGGTATTGATGCAAGTATACTATAGCAAAGTATATGCCTGAGTCCTGACCACTTTCTCATTAGAAATGTTCTTATTTGCTCCCTTAAAGTTGTCGATGTCTCTTTGTAAGCAAGTATGGCTCATGTTGTTTGTAATCAATATAGCTTGTTTAAGTTGGTATAAGATTAGGATGTAAGGCTTGTGCAAGGTATAGATAGAATAGTGTTGATGTTGCATCTTGATGTATTCACTAAAATACATATTACCATCACATACACCATATCCAAGTGGAAAGAGGAATGGTAATAGTGCATTCTCCAATGTGTTATCTAGGTAAAATGAGCCTATTGTAGGTAAGCCCTTTGTTTTGAATGTTGTTGTTCTTTGTAGAAGTTGGTTGTTATCATGAAGGATGATGCGTGCAAATTCATGTTAATCAACCCTTTGAAATGCTTACCATCAACTGGGGTCAACTATGTTATCAAGCAAAGCAAAACATGCTTTACTAAATTGAAACCTATAATGATCACACAGAAGGAAATGAGCATACTAAATTAATTCTACAAGTAAACTAATTATTAGTTTCACAATGGAAAATATTAACCACCAATCATCCATTATTTAATGATAACTAGCCACTTATTTAAAACTAACTCGTTAAGCCTAAGATGTAACTACCATGCTTATGACCCAATTAGTTTAATTAAAACTAAGTCAAAGTAATTAACTAATCAAATAAATTAACTCCCTTGGGCCTGACTAACGCCCTTATTTAAAAGTAACTACTAAGATCTTAAGCCTAATAGGTAGCTAACCTCTTTATTACTCGATTAGTTTAATTAAAGCTAAAGCTTATAATTAACTAATGACTCTAAGAATGCAATCCTACTAACTAATAACATTCAGTACTATCTCTCTAATAACTAATATCTAATACTTGACTAAGATTAATTAATTATTTTTTATCAATCTAATTAGGCCCTAATAATGCATTATTATTATTAACCTATAATTATTAATTAACTATTGTCAATCTAATTATGCTTTAACAAATACTACTAAATAAATAACCTTAACTACTATCAATTTAATTAGACTCCAATTTTGTTGTGGACCAACAACATGAATTGGCATAATAAAAACAACTAATACACTAAGGAACACTAAGGCTTAGGCCGGTGCTTTGCACAGGTGTTAATAACAATTGGAACACTTCACATCCTAAGGCACGCCTCATGTGGTAATAGGGTTCATACAAAGGTATTATATTTGAGCTCTCTCTCTTCCTTTTTTGCTCTCTCTCTCTCTCTCTCTCTCTCTCTCTCTCTCTCTCTCTCTCTCTCTCTCTCTAACGTACACACATATAATAATATTTAATTATAATTAAATATAGCACACACAAATATTTATATAGTTAAATAGTTATTACTATTACATCATTATGTATGTAATATCACACATACACACACACACACACACAAATAGTACATATTAATATATATAATATAATGTAATATATTTTATTAACATATTAATTTAAGATTATACACACACACACACACATTAATGTTAATATGTTTATTATATTCATAATATATTGTGTAATATAACTAATATAGGCCCCATGCCGATGTTCAAGGCTTGCCCCCATTGTCGCTAAAAACATTAGTACACATGTCTATACAAATCTATCACTATTTGCATCACTATGAGTATATATAATGATACAAATAGCGACAGTTGCAAGTTATCCAAAAAAACATATATCATGATTTGCTAGTAAAAGGAATCCATTGATTGATTTTCCAAATAAGTACAATATCAAGATAACATTCCTCGTGGAACTACATAGAATGATAGGAAAGAGAAACCAAAACAGGGAAAACTATCCATAATTATCGCTAAATATGAGTCGTATACAATGAATAAGAAATGTATCTAAAGAAAACTACACAGAATCAAGAGAAAGAGTATGCATGGAGCATAGGGCCAAAAAAGAAATGGGTATGTGCTCCATGAATCCAAGCGTCTGCTAGAACTTGTCACCGTCTAAGAGCTTGTCCCAACACAATGGATCGTCTTAAGAAGGCTACAACATAAACAACCAAATATCAATCCAAAGTACAGAATGCATCATAAGAACTAAAAACTAGAAACATGAAAGAGGTATGACTTACCGGACCCTTGTGCACATATAATCTGTTGATAAGTGCAATAGGACCATGTGTTTCTTGCATGTCAGGTCTCCAATGTTGTGGGGTCGCGATTTGTAATCAAGTATTGTGGTAAAAAAGACAAAGTAGCATTATTAGAATAAGTCTATTAGTACAAGAAGTATATAAAATAAGAAAGTAAATATAGCTAATATAAAACTTACAAAGTCCTCTAAGTAGGTCCTGTGTCTGCCACTCTTGAGATAATGCATGTCTCCCACCGCTAGCTATGCTCTCCTTGCCTCTCAGTACTACCACTAGAGCCCTAGAGAGTTCGCAACCTTCTCTTTGAGTCTCCTCTAGTCCTCCTGGTCTAACCACTTGGGATTTGATGCACCACTGTTCACTACCTTCCTCACATTTGACCATTTATGTGATATGTGGACATGCATCACCTCCATCATCCATCCAATGGAAAACTAATCAATCAATGTGGGTACTACAAACTCTTCGTACAAGGATGCTATCATGTAGTCCTTGCTAGCCTCTTGTACATTCTTCCAATGTTCCAATTTGTTGTGCCTAAAAACCTATTGACACAACTCACACCTACATGCAATCAACATCTTTCCCTCATCATTCATGTGTATGGCATTGATTTTCTCATCCACTAAGTACATGTACCTTAGTGGGGTTCACCTAAGGTATGCCCTCTCCCACTTGCGACTATATTCCTAGGCATAACTAGGAGACCCTAGTATATCTAGCATACCTACAAGGGTGGCACCTCTTAGAGTAGCACCCCTAGGCATGCCACCCATAGATGGTTGAGCATATCCTGGTGTCACAGGAGTGGCAGTGCTTGTAGGTGTAGCAAATCTAGGAGGTGATAAGTATTCACTTGATTGTGATGAGAGAGAGATACTATATCAGTGTCTTTGCAATACACACTTGAGCTATCCTCTCTAAATTTGGAACGGGAGCACAGAGTAGCAATCGTCATGGGGTCACAACATCTGTATCTCCCCAACACCCCCTAAAACCACCCCTAGAATAGGAAGAAGAGAAAGTTTGTAACTTCCCAAAGCATCCACCACAGCCACCACCTCCATTAGTTAAGTAAGGAATCCTTGAGGCATCTCCCTTTGCAACCAACCTAGAGTATCACCTCTACCTGTTGCTGGAGATTGATGCATCAAAGTGTGTCAAGGCAGAATGCGTAGAACGCCCTGATGCCAATTGAGGCAAGTGCTGGTATGCTATGTTCTTGAAGTGTGCCATTTAATTCAAAGACATATGCATAAAGATCTCTTGTAACTCCATATCTATGTATCATTGACTCATCATGCTCTTTGGACCGCCGTCTGTAGTGACTTGCACAACCAAAAATTGATGTTAGCATGTTCAATATAAGAGTGACACAAAAAGAAGAGCCTACTTCACTCTCAAATAATTCTTGTACTTTTGTCTCCTCCCCTTGATTACCCATGCTTATCTACTCCACATGCTGCACATCCTCCTCATCCTCCACCCCTTATAACACTGACTCCTCTACATGCATGCTCTCCATGTCCATGCTAGGGACATTGCTTTCACCATACATTCAAACCATCCAAGGTGTTGCAGGTATAACATACCACAAATGAGGTTGTTGTGGATTAGGGTAGAAAATAACTTGTTGGAATTAATTAAGAGTGTACCGCAAAGTAAAAAAGATTTTGTGACTTTTTTGTAATATAGTAAAATTTTTAAAAAGGGACCATGCACCTACTTTTACAGTGATCCGGTAAGACAAATGTGTCACATAAATTGTTCCATCTTTTCTTGAATCTACCTCCAAGCATCTAGATGGCCATCATTGAATGGTTGCCCCTGCTCCTTCCAATACCACTTTCAACCACTATACATAAAATATGATTATGGAGAACCAATAATAATTTATTGAGATAACACTTTGCTAGTTGCTAAAATTCTCTATCTTATCCACTTTAATATTCAGATCTGTGACCCGCTGTCAACTCTCTTGCTCAAACTTCGCCACAACACCATAGTAGTCTATCATCAAGCTCAATTTGTCAATGCACTCCACTCAAAAATGTCACCCATGCAACCACACTATGCTATAGACTTTGTATTGTACATTGAAACACCTAGGTTAGTTACCGTATATAATTGCTAGATATAAATATGATGAAAGTGTGTTTACCTTTGGATTGCATCCCCTCAAAAACTCCCACTCCTCCCCAAATACTTTCTCCCCTTGGCGTGCGGATAGACCTGATAATTTGCTTCACCATATAATCCTCTTTAGTGATGGTGGATAGAACCCAAGGAGCGCAAGTAGTTATACACAATTAGGGCTCGTTTGTGGCCAATACGCCTCAATCTTACCTATCTCCTTCACGTCTATCCTTGTCCCCAAAGTGTTTCTCTTTTCTATGATATAGTCCCATAACAAGCTTCCAACATTCTTAAAAATGTGCAGGGGATCTAATAGATAGTTGATCTATTAATGGACCCAATATGGCAACTCATAGAAAACTGAGAACCATTGTATTCCACATGCAAGTGACTCCTCGTAAACCATCTTTCACTCATATCAGATTTGGGCATTCATTTGTGTAGGGGGGCCATCCAAGGAATCCTTCTCTCAAATCATGGCTCTCTAGCAAGAATGTGATGTGCTCCTAATAAACCATCCTCTTTATCGTTTGTGACCTTTGGAAGCCAACCAATAGACATGCATAGTAATCTAAGGTGATGAGGACTACCACAATATCTATATCTAGTCAACATAAATATAAATGTGTGATACTAGATACAAAAAATGAGAAATAAGCTTGGTTACCTGAACACTCCCCAAAACTTGGAAAGCCATGCATGGTTCATATAAGAATGGCTCGTATATTAACAAACCACCTCTCAAAATGCTTGCTCATATCTTCTTCCATAGTAATCCCCTCCTCCCACAACATCTTAAGCTCATCAACTAATGGATAAAGATAGACATCCATATTTTTGACTTTATAGCACCTGGGTACGAGCAAGCTAAGAATTAGGTGTCGTTTCTTTGTAGAAAGCCACTACAAAATGTTGTAGTTCACAAAAGGACTACTAGCCACATACTATAAAAAGTCGGAACGAAATTACACCATCCATAGCAAGTCCAAGCCGAAGATTCTTTGTCTCTCGTGCAAAGCTGAGAAAGGTGGAATCAACATGACCCCATGCCCACAATTTTGCTAGTATTCATTGGATTCCATCTTTTTGTGGACCTATTTTATATATATGCCATGTTGTTAAGCTTGCCACATCTGATTGTGAAACATGTGATGGATGAGTGATATAAGCAAAAAAGTGTTTGAGAACCTTTTAAGGGATGATTTGGCCCTGCACATCTTTTTGATACCTACAAGCACCATACTTGACATATGTTTTCATGGACTCATATTCTCCTCAAAAGTGCACACAGTCAGTGACACGTACATGAACGCTATTGTAATACATGCCTAACTTTTGCAACCCTTGTCATGCATTATCACTCACGAGACTCAGTCGCGTTGTGTTTCCAAATGGCAATATATAACATTTTAACAGTTTGAAAAAAAACCCAAAACATTGAAACAAAACTCAAAACATTAAAAAAATAAAAAACATTTCTTATTTATGTATCAAAAACAAAAGAGCATACTATGTACCTAAACAATAGTCACACTTGCATCACTCCATCCATACTTTGCATGTATACTCAAGAGCACAAGGAGCATCTTTAATTGAGATACACGACACCCATCATATAATGATATGGATGTCTCCTCTCTCAATGGATCAGATGGCTCAACATCTATAGGTAATAATATATCGATCATCGCTTCCAACTCAGGCTCTAAGATTTGAGGAAGGTCCAATAGCTCCCCAATATATGCTCTAGTCGAGGGTGCACTAGATAAAGTGCCCTCCTATGGGTTTATTAGCTCAGGTGCTCCTTCCATTGTATGCCCATGAACTCTTCTTATCAGTCGCAATAGATCTATTTCTTGGGGTGTACCGACACCTCTTTATGGATATTTTTCATACACATTTAATATTATTGAAAATTATTTCAAATAAATTTTGATTGTAAAGCATGATTAGTACACATTTTGCTTATCGTTAATTTAAAGCTCAAGACCACTTGATTAAAGATTTCCAGCTGAAATTCACTGTAGCATCACACATACTCGATAGACAAGTGATGTTTTCATCAACTTGCTCTATTTCTCTATCTTCCTCCCTCCATTTTCCTCTCTCTATCTCTCTATACCTATTTCTCTATATATCTATCCCTCTCCCTCTCTATCTCTATCCATTTCCCTCTCTCTTGAAAGGTAGAGTTCGAGTGGAAGCACATATGTGAAAGCAAGAGCTATGGAAAATGGAACAAGAGAGCAAGAGAGTGATATATATTGTATGTGGAAACTCCAATAGTCACAATGTGTGACTGGCCTTCCCTTATTCACTAGTCACTAAAAGAAAAAAAAATAAAGTGATAGTGATTGGTGCCCACCACCTGCAGTGTACAGGTGTGTGGTCATGGTGTATAAAGTAAATATATGGCCGCATAGACACATGCACCTTTATCACCAATAACCTTCCACTTAAAGGCAAATGTGCGTCTAGTGAGGAGAGGACAAGAAAAAGTGACAAAGTATAAATGTACATAAACTACAACAAGATGAGAAATAGACATCATCTCATCATATACCCATCATCTTCATAAAGAAGGAAAAATGTTCCGTTGAGAGACTTTTAGTGAGTAGATCTATAGGATTCTCATCAATCAAGATCTTGACACAAGATCAACAGACTTGTCCTCTACCACCTCCCTGATACCACATCTCAATGTGCTTTGTCTTCACATGGAAGGGTGGATTCTTGGCCAACTGAATAGCACTCATAGAATTTGAATGCAGTGTAGGAGTAATAGTAATACCAAGGTCTATCACCAAATGGCCTAACCATAGGGCCTCCTTTCAAGCCTTGATGGCTGCAACATACTTTGCCTTAGTAGTAGTTAATATTGTGCATTTCTACACCATGGACATCTAAGAAACAATAGTGAAGTCATACCCAAAGGCTGACTTTCTACTATCTACATGTCCTATATAGTCAGAGTCAGTGTAACCCATGGTTGTAGTATCATGATCACCATAGCAAATGCTCATATCTATGGTGCCTTTCAGGTATCTCATGGTACCCTTCACGGTGTCCCAATATCATTAGCCAAGTGTAGCAATGTAGCATGCCACAACTCCAACTACAAATGCTATGTCTAGGCATGTGGCTATCATGGCATACATAAAACTGCCCATTACAAATGCATAAGGGATCTTGGCCGTCTCATCCTTCAGCTCATTTGACTGGGGACAATCTACCTGATGATGAGACTGACCTTCACATGAGAAGGTAAGGGATAGCCAATAGGCTTAACATCCTGCATATGGAAGCATTCAATGACCTTCTATATGTAGTCCTTATGCGACAAGTAAAGGAGCCCCTTAGAGCAATCGCGCATGATATGCATACTAAGAATGTGTGAGGCATGTCTCGTGCCCTTCATCTCAAATCTCTCCTTGAGTTGACTTATCAAGGCATCCAACTCATCATGAGCTCTTCCATCAATCAGCATATCATTCGCATAAAGTACCAAGATAATAAGGTTGCCATCACGAGCCTTCTTTGTGTAGAGACACGGATCCATATCACTACGTATGTGTATATCCTTGTGAATGCATGAAAGTATCAAACTTGTGGTATAATTTCATAGGTGCCTACTTGAGCCATAAAGGCTCTTTCTCAACTTGCACATAAGGTATTCCCTACCTTTTTCCTTAAAGCCTTGAATTTGTTGCATATAAATCTCATTATGTAGGTCCCCATGAAAGAATTCATCTTTACATCTATCAAATAAAGATGCACATCTAACCATCAACCAAAGCTAGTATTAAGCATAAGGTAATCATCTTGACTACAAGAGAGAATACCTCATCAAACTCAACAACATGTTCCTACTTAAAACTCTTTGTAACCAATCTGACCTTATATGTTGGCCTAAGGTGTCTAGGGGTAATCTTCGACTCATACACCCACTTGCATGGGAAAGCACACATTGCACTAGATAAATGAACCAAATACCATGTATGATTTTTCTACAATGAGTCATACACTGACTGCATGGTCCTCTCCTAAGAGTGGCTATAACCTCTGCACATGGCCTCGTCATAGGTAAGAGGCTTACTAGGGTCTATCACCATAACATAGTCCATGGAGGGTGCAAACCATTCAGGGTAACATCTATCTCTAGTAGACTATCGTAAAACAAGCTATGGGGCATGTACATCCTCTCCAATATCATGATCATGGGCCACTGGAATATTAGCTATAGGCCATCTAGCTAGGTGTACAGTAATAATAGGCTCCTCGTAAATATCACTCTCTGTACCTCAACTACCTGCCCAAGCTGCTTATGCATCTTCTCCTCATGGAAAATAGCATCATAACTATGAATGGCCTTCCTAGCATGCGGATCCCATAGATGATAGCCCATCTCACTTGCATCCCCATAACTAAGAAAGATATATTTCACTGATTTAGAATCCATTTTATTGCATTTGTTATTGGAAACACGGCAAAAAGCATAACATCCAAAGACAAGCAAATAAGCATATGATGGAGATTTTCTAGATCATACATCATTTGCAACTTAACAATAGCTGTGCATGGGGATCTATTTATCAAGTGTATGGTAGTGATAATTGCCTATCCCAAAAATATTGTGGTAAGTTTTCCTGGCTACGCATACCAATCGAAAATCGAAATCCCAAACAACTCAAGATGCGAAGCCCATAGAGCCCAAACCCACTATGTCTGCAAAGCCTCAACAAGTCTATTAACCGAAACTGCAGCTTGATGCCTCTAAACCACCTCAACCTAGCACTGATAGTGCCGCTAGGGCCTCACAAGCATCTAGTAGCAGAACATGTACATCGCAACCCACGCCTAATGTGCAAGTGGCTGAACCGCTCCCTCAAAATCAGCCAAAATTGCCAACCTCAGTTGCATACCTATCCTCTAGCACAGCCAAACCTCAACCTCCCATAGGCCTAAAACCTTCTTATGAACAACTATTAATTCTTACCTTGGCCTTTGACTTAGCTAAAAATAGGGGGAATGACTTCGTTACTTGCCTTCGATGCTTGGACACTACATTTACTACACTTGCTAAAAGCTATGATCGACTAGACCTAGGCCTTCCAAAAGAGCCTTTGGCCCACGGAGGTACATACGCTCCTTGCTCTTAGGAAGAATTGGAATTGGTATTCATTAAGACTCCCTAGGCAACTGAGGAGCTGATTGCCACCTAGATTTCCCATGAGCAAGGCACAAATGATGACTCATCACCTCATATGACAAGAGCACGGTCCCTACCACAGACTAGGAGATTGAAGAGTTGAAACAACTTGCTATCAAAGACTCCTCTTTCCTACAAAAATTGTATGCTCTTCGACTTCAATGGGAGCTAGAGGGCTATCAATCAGGACCAATGTTGAGTAGAGATGTGCCATCAAAACCTCAGAGTACGACCCAACTTTTGAAGCTCCAATCTCTTATAGGGTGTTGACCACCATTCACAACTGATCCCTCAAAGAGCACATCATGACCCACCCCTATCTAGATCACATGTTGACGAAGGAGGAGTTACACATTTCTAGCCGAATAGACTCCAGTGACTTCTTAATAGATGTCCCCACTTACCTCGCCCACATAAGCATCCAACTCATCGACATAGACCACTATGCTCACATGGAGTACAACCCGAACTTCTACGCTTGGCTCATGTGAAAGTAAAACACCATGAGCATGCATTGAATGGACTTAACCCTTCAACCTCTAATCTTAGGAAGGATTCTTCTCCTTTCCAAGGAAGGAGGGGATAAGGTGTGGAACATAAAAACAAACCCTAAACCTCAATCAACATCCAAAAGCAAAAAAGAGTGGATAAAAATCACTTATGATTGAGGAAAAGTGCCATAAATGTTTTAAGGAATGCATGGACTGTTTAAAGGACATTTCCCTTTCTATATTTAAGCATTTCAGTATTCCATAAGCATTTTTTCCATTTCCTACGTGTCTTTTCGCAAAAAAGTATCTGAAGAACACTAATGGTGAGTTGTGGCTTCATGACAGGCACCTACAATGGCAAGACATGAGAAAACCAACAAGTTTCCATTCTTAGAGGAAGAGCAAGCAAAGTATGGCCTCTTAGTGGAGATGAGGGCCTACAACCAATTCGAGTTCATGCATGTTCTGAATTTGGAAGATGTAGTCATGGAAGAGCATGCCATAAAGCAAATTGTGAATCAATGCAATTTGTAGAAGTACCTAGAGAAAGTTGAGCAAGCCATGGACTATGAAAAGTGTGCGGAGTTCCTTCATACTTTCAATAGGAATTGTGGCACCGTGACTGTGCGGCAAGGAGAGGCCACTTGCCAAGTAGAAATTGAGCTGACCCTGGAGCTAGTGGAGAGAGCATTGGGCATGTCCAACAAAGTTGAAAGATGTCTGAAAAGGGGCATGTTCAACATGCTAGGAATGGACAAAGTGCTAGTCCACACTAATGATGGCATCAGCTTAGCTTATATCCCCAACCCAAAAGTCCAGCTACAAGCCAAGATGGTGCACACCTTGTTTTCCAGCCAAAGGTACAATGCATTAATCAGCAGGATCAATGTGTCGATGCTAGAAAGCATTGCAGCCAAGTCTTTAGATGAAGTGAACTTGAACGGCTTCGTGCGGAAGACAATTAAGATCTCAGCAAAAGCACTAGCTATAGGTGGAAGACCCGTTGTCATCTAAGGCCTTGACCATTGGATTTGATGGGGTCTTGACTATTATCATCAGGGAGGCATTGGGGGAAGTGCAAGGCAATGAAAAAGTTGATGAGGCATCAAACAGGTCCCCTCCCCACCAAGAGTAGGAACAATCCAGTGAGAGAACCATGAGTGACGAAGAAGGAGAACATGAAACACAGTCTAGCCATGGAGGGGCCAAAAATTCTAAGAAGAAAACCCCCCAAAGGAAGGCATAAGAAGAGAGAGGGAAGAAAGAAAAATCTGACTACCTCAAGGCCCAAAGGGAATCCAAGAAGACAGAAGAAGAGAGAAAGAGAAAGGTAAATGGAGAGGTTGAGGAGCTTAGAGTATTGGAATGCTATGGGACTGATTTGAGCACTCTTTTTCTCGGTTTTACATAGGTTTTTTAATATTGTAATAAGCAGGGCTGAATGCTATTATTGAAAGCATATGTCTATTGCTCCTTGGTTCTTACCAACTATTCGGGGTTGATATACCAATGCTTATGGTTCATGTTACATCCTTTGTTATGCTTTTGAATTGCATTTGAGTTGAGATTCAAGCTTTGAATCATAACATCAACTGTCATTCACTATTATGTATAGTTATTTGATGCCCAATTAGCTCTTTGCAAGTTACTCGGAATCAAATGCTCTCGAATAGATGCTACTTGAATCTTGGATGTGTGGATGCCTTCCACATGATGTCTTGAGCTTTGTTTGCTCATCTGGCATTTGATTTTCATTCCAATGGGAGTCACTCCTTAACAGTTGGATGCTACATTGAGCATTTGGTTATGCAGTTGAGCTTGAGGGTCTTATAGTGAAACCATGGGACTTGGTGACATGTACATGCTCTTGCCATGCTTGATGTATGTAGTTGATGTTTAGTGCACTGATCTAACATTACTTTTGGGCTAGCGCCTATCTCTGTCGTCACAATGTTGTCAGTGATGTATGCATCTTAGTTGGTTATGTATTGAGCTTCCATTACATTGCTCAATCCATTGTGCCTCTAGTTGGTCTCTTTTGTTACTTGTGAGACCCACTTTATACATGATGGTTATACGTATGGGATGTATCTCAATCTGACACACAGATTCTTTGATAGTTCTCGATGCCAATCTCATATTCACTCATTGCTTTTGTTGAAGCTATTCCATGGTAGTCCCAGTTTATCTTATATCAGTGATTGCCCTCTTTTGCATTGATTTATTACTTATGTACTTCATTTTTACTATAATTGCAATTTACTTCACTGTTTATGCAAGAAATCACCTTCATTTGATAGTTCTTTGCATTGAGTTTGCATTGCGTTTATGGACAGTTCTTACTTAGTCAGCACCCCTTTGTTTTCAACTTGATCTGGCAGTGGTTTTAGGATTGTTTACAATAATTATAGTAGCATGCCTTGACAGTTTGTGCACTTGTTTGCCTTCATTATGGCTAGTGGCTCAACTGATAGTGCTATCTTTAATATTGACAAGTTGGATGGCACCAACTACAGGTACTGAAAGGCCCAAATCTAGCAAGTTTTAGTGTAGAAAATGTAGGTTAGGCTCTTGAAACATAAGGGCATCAAGCCCAAACTTATTGATGCAAATTATTGGGCTGAATTAGGTAAGCTATGTAAGTCCACCATCATATTATCCCTCTTTAAGCATTTGTTCTATAATGTTATCTCTCATGGGCAGCCCGCATGGGAATTATGGGAAAAGATTTGCAATGTATATGACAAACAGAGCCTCACTTCTTAGATGTATTGGTTGGCTGAAGCAACTCATGCACCTTCGCATAAAGGAGGGCACTTCTATATCAGCTCACATAAATGAGTTTCATTCCATTATTAGGCATTTGTCTTCGCAAGGGATTGAATTCAAGGGCACTCTTCTTCCCTTGTTTATCTTAGGTACATTTCATGAATCATGGGACATCTTTTGTGCTGCTATGTGTCAATATACCTACTGATGGATTATAGTTGTTGTAGGATATAGAGGGTGCACTCTTGATTCAAGAGGTTATCAAAAAGAATGTTGATGCTTCCCACACCTCTCATGCTTTGACAATTAGATGCAATAATGGTAGGAGCGATACTGATTGCCGTGGGAGAGACTCTCAACAGTCTCACTCGGAATCATATAGACAGTCTCGTAGTAAGTCCCATGGCCGTAAGTCCTCATTGACTTTTGAATACTATGGGAAAGCAGGGCATATTCAGCCATAGTGCCATAAGATGCACGAGGATAAGTGCAAAGAAAAGGGCAAGGGTAAAGTACATGATAAAAATGATGATCGCAACATTGTTCCTAGCAAGTCTAGTGTTAAGATTGAAGAGATTAACATTACGTAGATTGATTCTGAAAATGATTTCATACTTGTAGCTTCTTCTCTTGATACTGCACAGTCGATTGATGCTTTGTCAAGGTATACTCAGTGTTGACTCATAGATTTAGGGACTTCCTTTCATGTGACCCCTCATAGAGAGTGGTTTCACTCCTATCGCAATTTGACTGGATCTGTCTGTTTGGGTAATGACCTGGCATTGGAGATAGTTGGTATTGGTGATGTGCAGTTTGGTTTAGGTTGCATGTTTACTCTTCATGATGTACATCATGTACCGGCTCTCACAAAGAGCCTTATCTCTACTAGCACTTTGGATAATCATGAAAGGTTACCCGTGGGAATCTTGTCATTGCACATGGTGCTAAGTTCGATTCTCTCTACCCCTTGCTTGTATTTGCGTTAATTGACCATATTTTGGTAGTGGATGCAACTCCACATGTATCTCTTTAGCATCGTCTCCTTCTTTGACATATGGTCTTGAAAGGAATGAAAATTCTTACTCATTTGCAATATCTTCTGCCCCTTGACTATAAGTGCTCTGAGTCTTGTGATCATTGTTTATATGGTAGGCAAATACATACTAGGCATAAAAAGTCTGGTATGACACACATGGGTACGCCATTGGCTCTAGGTCATTTGGATGTATGTGGTCCCATGCCCTGCAAGTCATTAGGTGGTGCAAAGTATTTCATTACCTTCATTGATGACTATACACATAAAGTATGGGCATATCCTATTAAGCAAAAATTACAAGTCTTAGCTACATTTCAGTGTTGGCTTGCTTTGGTTGAGAACCAGTCTAGGTATAGGCTAAAATGCCTAAGATCAGATAATGGGGATGAGTATGTCTCTAAAGCCTTTGAGAAGTTTTGTGACGAGAGTTGTATTAAGCATCAGTTGACTACCCTCTACACTCCACCCCAAAATGGTATAATTGAGCACATGGATATGACAATTCAGAAGCAAGTTTGCAATATGCTTAGCTAGGCAAGCTTACCATAGCATTTTTGGGATTGAGGCAATTATTACTATCGTACACTTGATAAATCAATCCCCATGTACTGCTCTTGACTATTAGGTTAGAGAGGAGGTATGATCTGGAAAACCTCCCTCATATGCTCATTTATGTGTCTTTGGTTGTGAGGCTTTTTGCCATGTACCCAAGGACAAGTGCAATAAGCTAGATTCTAAGTCTATAAAATGCATCTTTATTGGTTATGGGGATGCAGGTGAGATGGGCTATTTCCTATGGAGTCCACAGGCTCGAAAGGTTATCTATATCCATGATGTTGTTTTCCATGAAGAGAAAATATGTAAGCAATGTAAGCATATCGTTAAGGTATGAAGGGTGATCTTTTAGGAGGAACCTCCCGCTATTGTATAGCCTCGTACAACAACCGCTCATGCCCTAGTGGCCTAGGTCCCTGATGCTCCACATGATGTACAAGCCCCACATCCAACTTTGAGACAGTCTACTAGATATAGACAATAGCCTCCGTGGTTTGAGTCCTCTATGGATTATGTTATGGTGACAAATGCTTGTGAACCTCTTACTTGTGATGAGGCCATGCGCAAAGTTGATACTCACTCTTGGGAGAGGGCCATGTATTCTAATTATGACTCACTAAAGAAAAATCATACGTGGGATTTGGTTCCTTTGCCTAGTGGCAAGTGTGCTTTGCCATGTAAGCGGGTGTACAAGTTGAAAAGTATCCCTAAACGCCCCAAGCCAAGATACAAGACCAATTTGGTTGCTAAGGATTTCAAGTAGGAGCATGGTGTGGACTTTAATAAAGTCTTTTCTCCTATTGTGAAGATGACTACACTACGCTTGGTATTGGCTTTGGTTAATCAACTTGACTTGGATCTTTATCAAATGGATGTCAAGACGGCCATTCTTCATGGAGACTTGAATTATGAGATTTACATGGAGTAGCCTAAGGGCTTTGTAGAGCATGGTAAGGAACACCTAATGTGCAGATTGAGGAAGAGCCTTTATGGCCTCAAGCAAACACCTAGGAAATGGTACCACAACTTTGTCGCATTTATGCATTCACAAGGATATTCCCGCAGTGATATGGATCCATGTTTATACACAAACAAGGCTCATAATAGCAACCTTATGATTTCATCCTCTATGTGGATGATATATTGCTTTCTGGGAGTGCTCATGATGAGTTGGATGCCTTGAAAGGTCAGCTTAAGAAGATTTTTGAGATGAAGGACATACACCTCACATATTCTTGGAATATGCATTACACGCGATCGCTTTAAGGGGCTCCTCTACTTGTCACGAAAGGAGTACATCCAGAAGGTCCTTGAGAGGTTTTATTTGCAGGATGTTAACCCTACTGGCTATCCTTTACCTTCTCATATGAAGGTTAGTTAGGCTGATTGTCTACAACCTAATGAGCAAAATGTCAAGATGGCCAAGATCCCTTATGCATCCGCAATGGGCAATTTGATGTATGCCATGATAGCCACTCGCCCTAACATAGCTTTTGCAGTGGTTGTGGCACAATATATGGCTACACCTACCCGATGGCATTGGGATGTCATCAAGGATATCATGAGGTACCTAAATGGCATAACAACTATGTGAATCTATTAATGGTGGTGGCAAGGATACACGAGTCGTCAGATACACTAACTCTGATTATGCATGACATGCAGATAGTAAGAAATCCACTCTAGCTATGTCTTTACCTGTGTTGGAGATGTTGTTTCTTGGATGTATAGGGTGCAAAGATGCAAGGCTCTATCTACTACAGAGGTAGAGTATGGTGTAGGCACCCACCATTGAGGCTTGCAAGGAGGCTCTCTAGTTAGGCCACATTTGGATTCTATGGGTGCTATTCAGTTGGCCACAAATCCAATCTTCCATGTGAAGACAAAGCACATTGAGATGCGTAACCACTTTATTCAAGAGGTCGTTGAGGACAAGTCCATTGAGCTTGTCAAGATCTCAAAATTGTCCAAAATCCTACAGTTCTGCTCACTAAAAATCTCTCAGTGGAGTGTTTTTCCTTCCTTAGGAAATTGATGGGCATTGGATGAGATTATGTCTTTCCTCATCCTATTGTACTTATGTACATTTGTACTTTGTCAATTTTTTCTTGTTCTCTTCTCACCGGGCACATTTACCTTTAAGTGGGAGGTTGCTGGGGGTAAAGACTCGAGTCTAGCTACATGTGTATTAGTTACACTGACAATACTCACATATCTGCACACCTGTACATTACAAGTGGCGGGCACCCATCACTATCACTTCATTCTTTATTCTTTCAGTGACATGTAAATAAAGGGAAAGCCAGTCACACATTGTGACTATTGTTCCCACATCTTGTGTGTCTCTCTCTCTCTCTTGCTCTTGCTCCTTCCACCATAGCTCTTGCTTCTGCTCCATGCTTCCACTTCAAGGCTCACTCCCTTCATTTAGCCCCAAACCTCATAGCATATCCATTTCCTCTTTATCATCCTATCCAATGGCCGAAGCAATCCCTTAAGGACTTGTGTCAACGGTAATAATGATGGGTCTTCCACTTGTATAATTAGCCTTTATCAATATAGGTGCTATCTGCAAAGACCTTTTTTATCTTTCTCATTACCTTTGTGTGCATTTTTGCTATCTGCAACAACCTTTTTAATCTTTCTCATTGCCTTTGTGTGCATTTTATCCCATTGAATTTTTTGCCCCTTTCTTAACAACTGATAAAGGGCATTTGCAATATGTGCAAAGTGTGGAATCCATATGAGATACAATATTCAAGCTCCCAAATTTTCTCATACTTCTGAAACTTATGCGCAAGTCTCATCCATTCTCTCAATAGCATCCATCTTAGCTCGAGGTGGTAATTTTTCATATGGACCACACATGTGACCCACAATCAAGGCTTGATTTACCCTAATCATTGACTTCTATCTTGAAAGAATGAGCCAATCTAGTCAAGATCCTTTCACATGCAATCATGTCCCTTGCAACAAATCTCCCCTTATGGCAAAGTGCACATTCACACTAGAGCCAAAGGTATCTTCATAGTAGTAAGATCTACACTTTCTACATCCGATTGAAATTGATCATAACCAAAATACAAATCACCTAAAGAGTAAATAGCTTTCCTAGCAAAATCTTTTCCAAATTTGTCCACAATTGGACCCACCCCTACATTTCTAATAGTCCCTTTGTTTATTAGCTACATATCTTGAACAAACCTCAATGCTCCATTTTTCTTTGGCACTCTAAACCATATGTTTGAATACACAAAGGAGTTATTTTGATGAGATATTCTCCCTTGTGGTCAAGATTACTACCTTTCCATTACCTTCATATGTGAAGGTCAATAGGGCAGATTGTCAAAGACTCTATTGTAAATCGATGTCCAATCTTTTTTTAGTCTCTCACATTCAGCTAATAAGCTAATTCAATCTTCTCCTCATCACTATCAAAAGATAATGGTAGTGCCATATGCTTAACCTTTTTTGCCACAATTTTATACTTTATATCAACCATGACTTCAGTTCTTTCATTTGAATATATACATTATTGTTTTACAAACTCTACAATCACCTAATACATATCTAAGGAGCATACTTTAACTATGCTATTTTTAGCTTTTAGCCTAGAATTCAACATATCTAAAAGCTGATCCATGATATCAGCATAAGACAGATCATCATACATTCCTATTATTCATTCTTCAACTTCAAGCAATATACATCACATCATACATACTTGGTATATATTCTTCACCATAGGATAGGTCATCATACATTCCTAATATACATTCTTCATCTTCAAGCAATCCATGTCTCTTTATGTCTTCCTATGTCTTGCAAATATAATGTTTTGCAACTCTATGTATGCTTTCAAACTTCTAAAAACAGAGTGTATTATGTACTGAAAATGCAACAAAATCTGTAAAAAAGTGCATGAACCTACTAATGAGGCTAGAATATTTTCCATCTTGCACCACCATAGTCTTACTTTACAATAATACATATTAAAAACACATCGTCTATCAAACTATCATGATTAGGAGGCAAAGGATAGTTTATCACACTATCACAATTTCTTAAATGATGGACACAAATAGTACCCGATTTCCATCACAACTTCGAATTCTAATGTATGTTGAACCATCATCAAAAACTTTGGTTTTCTTGCAAACTATTGTAATGTACGACTACCCAAGGATCACGAGATATGAAGAAGAATCATATACAAAGAAGCGTTGTTCATCTTGAGCATCCCCAATAGTAACTTTCCCATTAGGACATGTTGCATACAAGTTCCCAAGTGCATTACTAGTAGTCCACATCCTCCATCCATGCTCCATATCCACAAGCCATCTATCATTTTCATAAGGATGCGTGACCATAACATAAATTTCACGTCCATAATCAATCAAAGAAATACAAAGCACTTCAAGATCTCCCACTTTTACTCGTGTATCGCAATGGTTGCTTTAGCCTTGTGATTTCGTGTATAGTCACATCTAGGTATAACACATGTTGCCTCATCTTCAATGAAATGCACTTGACATACTGCTCTTGAGGTATGGCTACAAACCATCAATTTTCAACATCAACAATCATATTTTTAGTATTAGCAATTGCATCTATATAGCATCAATAATTGCATTTTCAGCATCTTTGTCATGTTATTGCATTACTTGCATACCTTGCAAACCCGGTTCTTCTTCTTCCTCAATTGTAGCATGCATTGGATCCCCAACAAACTGCTGCTTTCTGTTTATAATATCAATAATCTCCTCATGAAATTCTTGCTTGGCAATACCAAGAACTCCATCCAAGGGAATTTCCACTTTACTATTCGTCCAAAACCTTCTTCAAATCAGTAGTTGTCTCAATATCAAAGTGCAATTTGTAACTTAGTCACTTACCTTTTGCTTATTTCATCTTGATACATCTCAAGGTGAGGCTGTTTTTGAAGTGAAGGCTGATTAGATAGCCTACTACCACTCCCTTTTCCTCCCTTCTTTGATATCCCTAGATTTCCATCATCTCACTTTCTCTTTTCTTCTACAATAACCTCAATATTCTAGGTTTTGGCAAGATATGCACACATAGAGAAAGAATCAGCTGGAGCATTTCATCTTGTTATTTCCTTAATACAATTGCATGCCTTGTTTAACTCATCTTTAGGAATCTTCCCTTTCCCTAGAGTATGCATTGCATGTGACCAAGGTTCCATTTTCTTGTCAAGCATAACATCACATTTGGAATTTAGTCTAGCAATCTTCTCAATTTGAAAACTGTAAGTTGTAGACTCAACTACAGCATATGCATTTTTCCCAACCATTTCATCTATCAACTTTTTCATTCCACCCTTTCTAAACTTAAAATTGAATGGCAATCCTATTTTGCACAGACAGATTGTCCCATCTTCAAGAAAAATCAAGTTTTTGTCCAAAGCATCTTTATAAGTTTCACAATCTCTCCATTCATGCTTAGTATTATCACACCAAACGCATCTCCACAGAAAGCTCTAATACATTGATGCTGTAGACCCCCTTTTTTCTTCTAATTTAGCAAATTTCAACTATAATTCATGCATGGCTTTCACAAGTTCTTTGATTCGTGTCATCCTTCTATGAAGCAATAGTAGGAATTGGGTGTCCACTCATCTATTTTGTCTAAGATGGACTGGAAGTGAGACTTGTTATCACCATATTTTCACAAGCTTTGATATTGCATCATGTACATTTTTCCAATCTATTTTCAATCCTTGCTCCACATTGTCATCTTCCATTATTTTTTCAAGACTTGATTGCCAACGACAAATCTAGAGCTTGTAAAATTAGTCAAGTGTCATCTAGTCTATGATGTCTAGCTATCCATGTCTTCATTCAAATTCTCAAAGCAACTCTATAGTAGAGAACCCCTTAGTGGGCTTTGTGACCCACTCTAAGAAGATTCTCTTTATGGCCTGTTCTTCATCTTCCATGAAATACTCATATTTCAATGCCTTTTTAAATTCAACCCATGTGTTGACATGTTTTGTAAAAATATCCTCAACATAGGATCAAAGCTCTTGAGCAACAACCCATACAAATTATCGTCCCATCTCATCCACAAGAACACTACCCATTTTCATTTTCTCTGCATAGATATGCAAATACCAAGATACATTATAGCCTTCAAAATTCTTCATCTCATAAACATCTTGTAGTGCTTAGTTACTACTTCCTCATGTTTATACATGTCATATGTGTGCATAACCTATACCAGATCTCCCCTCCTTACAACATCTGCATTAGACTCCTTCATAGCTACTAAACCTTTACTCTGGCATTTTGACGTCAAGTTCACTAGAATGTCAAGGGATTTTGTGTGCATGGCCAAGAGTCACAGGGACTCAAGTAAGTATAGCTAAGAGCAAGGAGAAACAAGTTCCTTGTAATAGAGAAGAGAAGACTTTAAATAGGTAGAAGAGATAGAGAATCAAATAGATGGGCACAAAGCATATCTATATTTCATCAAAACATACACATGGAATAGTTCAAAGACATATTCAATATATATTTAAGTGAATATGATCCAAATTCAACATATCTTTGGCCAAGGTCAACTCTAGATCTATATACATAACATTGAACATTTGTGGATAGTAAATAAAGTCTCTAAAGCCCTTCAATCCAGGACAGTCAAACAACAAATGTGCTTCAAAATAAATCCCTAGCACTCTTGATGTAGAGCTTCAAAAAGCTTCAGGATAGTAGAGGTATATCTATGATAATAGTAGCCCCTATTTCACTGAATATACAATAGTGTATTACAAAAGTGAATCTTCATATAACAAACCAAAAGCATCAAGGTTTCATCCACCCTTCTCTATGCTTCATGTTTATTATCTTCCCCTTTGATTCCTTTCAAAGGCATGAACTTTTGCCTTCTTCCTTGCTCACATTTCATGCAGCCCTATTTGGGCTTGCAATCAACCCCAAAATTTGCACTAAACAACCTTCAAATTCACGATGATGCTCTTCTCTCTTAGCCATGAGACTCTCAACCCAAAAAGCATGGGCATCACACAAGTAGAGTGTCCCTTTTGTTAGGCAAGACTTCATGTTCTCTTGGCATGTTGGACACTTGGCAAAGACACTCTAATATGTTATCTAATTGGCTTAACATGTCATGAAGACAAACAACCAATGTCTCGTATGCATTGCAAACAAAACACTAGGGTAGATGAACCTTTCCATTACTTTTCTCCACTCAATTTGTGGTCACACAACATCATGGAGGCAATTGCAAGTTAGCCAATGGTAGGCGGGCCTAGCAAGGATTTAGAGATAATGCCCCAAACCCAACAATAAATGAAATGTTCTCTAGAATATTCCTTAACCAAGTAGCAAAGGTTAATGATATGGTGTATCAATCATGTTGACCTTCCATCTTCATTAGCTATAAAAAGGAGGCCCTTTCAAGACCTTGATCATCTATTCACCTAGATAAAGTTCATCCAACAAACTTGAAGCTCCTTGCCTAGAATCTATCTAGTCTAAGCTTCAAGATGGAAGCCCAAATGTGGAAAATATAATTATTATATCACTTTGTTAACAAATCAAGAAATATCAATCTTCTCCAATCTAATGTATACTTATTATTTGCTAAGATATGATAGATAAATATTAATCTCTCTCTCTCTCTCTCTCTCTCTCTCTCTCTCTCTCTCTCTCTCTCTCCACACACACACACACACAATGTGTGTATAGATACATACATATTTATTATTTTTCTTACAATCCTTTAATGCCAAGTATTAATCTTCATTGAGTGATTAATGCAAAAAATACAATAAACAATCACCAACAAAAATATACAATGAGCAAAATTGTACAAGCCTCAACTTCTATTTGTTACAATTTCATAAGGGGTGTGTGTGTGTCACACGCACATTTATAGGTTAGTGTCACAGAATTTTAGAATTTAGTCTGTACATAAAGCATTGTTTAGATCTTGTAATATTATATGTTTTAAAAAGGGGCAAGAAAGTGTCTAAGTGATATTGTTTGTTTGTCAAAGCATAATTGCTTCTAAGGTTGTGAAATTTTTCACACTTTTCGCTATAAGATTATAGATTTTTCATTAAGATTATGAGACATTTTAAGAACTTCACCATCTAGTTCTTCGTGTTTCTTCATGCCATCCAACAAATAGGCATGGTAGATATGCATGGAATGCAACCTTCTTTTATGTAGCTTCATTAGCTACATTGCAAAAGATAATGAGTCATAATGTCTATCATTATCTACTAAAAAGATAGTGGCTATCATAACCTTGTTATCTTCCTCCTCCCTTGTTTCAATTTCCTCATGTACCTCCTCTTGCATTTTGATTTTTGAATTCATCATCAATATTCCTAGCAACTATAGCAACCTGATTACTTCCACATTTTGAAACATCACTTATTTGCAAAATATTCTTTACTCAATTTTCCTTTCCCTATATATGGGAGTATTGAAGGCCTTCCTTGACTCTTGTTTCAAAATGGAGACATGACAAGTTACCTACGAAATGCTTGCGTGAAAAGAACATCACCTTTATTTGCACCTCCTTTTCATTCAATACTTTCCTCCTAATATTTTATATATATTTATCTATTACTTAGTACTTCCACAAAAACATGTTTATTCACAATATTATCTACTTTATTTTTCTCTATATGGGAGGACTAAAGCCAACATTCTACTCCTTGTTTCCAAGTGAAGGCAAGCCATATTCAATATTACTAATTCCTTTCAGATTTTGAAACATATCACTTACTCATATTATATTCTTTGAAGTTTTCTTTCCCTATATATGGCAAGAATGAAGCACATATTTGACTCGTCTCAAAGGTGGAGACATGGCAAGTTTTTTGCCAAATACCCTTATATGTAAGGTCATCACCTTCTTGTGCACCTCTTTCTCATTCAATACTTTCATTATAACATTTTTTTATATGCCTTTATTTGTTGCTTATTGTACTTCCATACATTGCAAAAAACATAGTGCTTGTTCACAATATTCTCTACTTTAGTTTTCTCTACCTATATATGGGATAATGGGAGGACTGAAACCTATCTTTGACTCGTTTCAAAGGTGGAGACACAACATGTCTACCGCCTAACCTGCCACATGTATGAGTAAGAATGAGACACAACAATGAGTAAGAAAGAGATTAAGAAACAAATGTTTCCACATAGGTGAAAATTTATGCAGTGCATGGAGTACCCCATTCATTTAGGGTACTACATTTTTCAAGTTAGCACAAGTCAATTGGACTTGCATGTCTCATGGCTACAAGTCCAACGCACACTATTATCGGCTTTCCATTAGAAATATTTTCTACCACTACAAAGATAGAAACTACATCATTCTAGACTTGCTTTGTCTCAAAAGTGCACTCCAACCTTCCATGTTTTTGTGCTTGATCTAATCTAAGCACTAAAGAAGAAAATCAGCTTGTTGCCCAAGTTTGAAATAATTAGGGTTTCAAAATCCTAATTTTCAAGATTGCAACCTTTTGTACATGGATCAGGCACTTAGTGCCCATGTGATTTTGTTTCAATAAATTTTTGTAAAGGGGGAGGAGCTTCCCTCTCAATGTAGTGTCGACTCCTATCTCTCTCTCTCTCTCTCTCTCTCTCTCTCTCTCTCTCTCTCTTCATGGTGATAATTAATTAAGTTGGTTAAGTTCAAAGTATTGTCATTCTCACGTTCTTCACCACGCTTAAACGTGCAAGTCAACATAGGATGCACAACATACAGTAGTGTTGATAAAGTGTTGGCAGCAAAATGCACGCTGTGACCTGTTGACGATTGCTGGAGATGAGACATTGACTATTGGGCAAACCATAATTGCAAGAAAAGGCAGCCTCTAACTGAGGTAGCAGCACCTGGAACTTCGGAGCTTAACCATTTCCAACAGAAACTTCTTACACAGGTCTAGATTGTACCATAATCTTCTTGTGCACATCATCATTGTGTATGGGACAGCATGTTTGTTTCTATCAGAAAGTACATGTACTGTGTCTACAGTGACGAGCAAGATGGCTTGAAGGTGCCCAGGACCATTTGATCTATAATAAAAATTCCAGATAAAACGCTCTCTGTCAAAGGGCAAGACTCTCAAACACAGACAGAACGCCTGTTTGTTAAGCTCTGCTATTTACAAAATTGAAGAATCTCTTGCATAGCCTTGTGGTGGATCATCTTCCTTTTGCACAAACTGAAAACTTTGGTAAATTTAAATGAGCAACTTTCTCGAGAATCATTTACAAAATTTGTATGTCTTGCCAAACACCTCCAGAAGTAGATATGAGGAAGGAACTCTTGCTCTGAAAAACCTTAATAAAGGTTTTTCCTAAAAATACAACTGCAGGTAACCACGGCAAGCTCTTACACTGTCTTCAGGATTCTTACTGATCACTCCGTCAACAAGATCAGTGATTTCATAGAGCCTAATACGACTTTCTACTGTAAAAATTATATGGATGTAATCAGGATCTCTTCCTGATAAGAGCTCTAGATAATCCTTTGCCATAATAAGCTGGATTCATAGAGCCAAATGTAACTTTCTACAATTTTAAAAACCTGATAGAATAGGAAGAAAACCATCTTGAATAAGAATTCTCTATCTGAAATCTCTTTGTGAACATACATTTCGAGCCTGAAAACAAAACAACCACATTTAATTAGGCTCAGCAAACAACAGGATGCACAACCGAACTGAAATTCTTATGTAAAGCAGTACCTTCAGTTGGCTTCAGTACCGAATCTCAAGGTAAGCATGTGAATATTATACACAGATTGTCAGCAGCAAAATTTCCTACTAGGAAGGACTAGTCACTGGTATCATCCTCCTCTCCTTCTGTTTGAACATCTTCTTTGTCTACTTTATCTAAAGAAAAACTTGCTGACTCATCACCTTCTGAGCCTGTGTCTGCCAATTCTGCTTCTTCAGGCATTCCTGTTTCAACTTCCAGCTCCTCATCCACATCCCCCGTCCAGTGAGCTTCAGTGTCATTTTCCATCCAACTTGGACATACATCATCACTGCTAAGTGATTGGTGTTTTCTATCTTGCTTCACCAAGGAAGCATTTGGGCGTTCAGCCAGTCTACATGTACATTCAGGTACGGGATTAGACAGAAACATATCTGGCTTGAGGTTGTGGTTTGCCATTGTTAACCCTGCATCACCCATTGATGCCGTCAAATTATTTCTTGCAGAAAGAACCCAGGACCACTTTGGGTGATATAGCTTGTCGCCAAGAGCTTGAAGAAGCCGGGCAATCTCCTTCCTATTAAAAACTTCCACAAGTTAAGAGCAAAACTTTCATTATGGTGAACCTTTAATCCATTACAATAAAGTGAATTGTCATTATCAAGCAAAAATTAGAGTGACCTGTTTGGTCGGTATGTCCGGAGAGATGGTGACATGTATGCCCGGTGACCCATCACCATACTGGCAAAGTTCGGTCTTCCTTTTCCATCACGATCAAACCCCGGGAAAAAGGCAGTTGACTCCACACATACTATGTAATCCAAAGCTGCCCAAAGCAGTTTATGTCCCTTTTGCCTAAGGTCTCCAATGGAGGGTGGAGGTTCCTTATCTGCATTAGCCACCCAACCCCACCAACCTTCAAGTTCGTGTGTGTATATACTTCGACCTGGTGGAGGTGGCAGTGGTCTAGGCCGAGGACCAGCAACTTGCCAAGCAGCAATCATCCGTTTCACATCATCAGGGGATGGAGGAGGCGGTGGGGGTGGTGGAGGTGGTAAAGCTTCTTCAGGCCCATACATCATGGCCCGCTCTTCTGCTGTTGTAAGTGTGGTTTTATCTTCAAGGTTGCTAAACATAGCACGCAATGGAATCAGTACACGTTGTCCACCAAAAACTTCGGCACCAGAAATATATATGCGAGTATGAGGTCCATAACCTAATGCACGGAGAAGCACACCAACCTGCATAACAGAGATAAATAGAGTCGTACAGTTTAATGCTTCACCCAGTTACATGACTTTCACAGGATGAAAGTACTTAGTCAAGAATCACCTCTTCTGGCATTAGCGGACAAGATCCATTTTGCCACTGCAACTCTGAGTCAACACTCAGGTTTCCAATGACAAGTCCCTCTTTAATCATAAGAGCACGCTTGTACTGTATGAGTTGTGTGTGAACATCCTGGTTTTCAGAAGGAACCGAGATATTGAGACCTTTAAACTTTTTCAACAGTCACGTAATAATCTACTGAACTGAACTCAAAGAAAGTTGATCGTTGAAAGTTCATACCTGAAAGCGCTCAGCACAGCCATGAAAGGCCAAAGAATCTCTTTCTAAACCCATGTGAAAAGCAAGGTATGGTTGCCCAAGGGCTTGCAGCCTGTATTCATGAGCAACAAAGGCAAAGCTTAATTAGCCTCGTAACAGCCATTTCCATTAATCATTCCCAAATTCTGCTGCTTTACACTTATGAACTTCAAAACCACAATAAACTGTTAAAATCGTCTATTCCAACAAACCATCAGAAGTCCAGATCTTTAATAAATTTGGTAACTTTGAAATGGGGAAGAAAAAATTTTCCATATAGAAGGGTAGAGCTAGCACCTCAATAAGAAAAGATTATATATAAATCAGGCAAAGATCCCAATAGTGGCAGCCAAAACAACTGTCTATTCTTCACAATATGGAAGGGTGGCAAACTGAGGTCAGAGAAAGCCCATTGATACCCAGGATCTACAAGTTCTTCCTAGTTCGGGGCCTTGGATGTTTCAGCCATGACTTGGTGGCTAGGCCTTTGTATTCCTTCCAGCATGCAAACACAGAGCTTGTCGCTTCTCTCCCAAGGTTGAGTTTTGGGACCTCTCTACTCATTCTATCTATATTGTTCTTCACTACATGCCTCCTTTCACGTGGAATACTTGAATTACAAGGTGGATCTTCTCTCTCACCCCCCTCTTAGGGCACCTTTTTGGGCCTAAGAGGGGTTGTTAAGAAACTCATTCGCTAAGCTCATTACATTACCTTAATTCCTATTTTGGTTTCCATTTACAGCCCCAAAAAGGCTTTATTTGTATCATTAGTTGGTGTCTAGATGCCACCCAAGAGAGTTGGGGCACCACACTAGACACTTCAATGGGCGCCACCCAAGAGAGTTCAATGGTTCATGTGCCTATAAATAGGGCATGGGCATTCATCCATTCTTCACTACACTCTACACTTACTCTCTCTCTCATTCATTCTTCATCATTCCCCCACAACACATTCAGCCTCAGCCCTCTTACCACCACTGCTGTCCACAGGGACCTTGGTGGATATCTCAGTTTGTGGTGCTGTCCAATTGATCATGACACTACACATCGCCATCAGCTCTAGACACTCCAGATTGCTGCGTTTTTTAGTCCACAGCCTAGTGACCTGTTCTTCATCATCTCCATTGTTGTGTTTACTGGTTTTACTCCTCCTTGGACTAGTATAGGAGATCATCTTCATCATTGTTTCCAGCTCCTCTAACACCCTAGCACCCAAGCGACAATTCCCAACCATCAACCACTTTATGGAAGTTGCTTTGAAAACAATTTCAGGCCATTTACAATAGGTTGCACCCTCTTTATCAGCCCTACATCAAATACCTGCGTTTTTGTGTTTTCTTCACTTCTGAAGGGCTGCCCAACTCTCTACAACCACTTACACAGAGAGATCTTTATCAAATATTCTTGTATTTTCTTCTGAAGGTGGCTGCCCATCCTCTTCCAATATCTACTCTTAACATTCCATTGGCCGGAGAACTACATTTCACTCCCTCCATACAACATCTCTTTCCCTCGTCATCAACCCCTCTACCCAATGAACTACGTTTCACTCCCTTCACACTATAGATTTCTTTTAGGTGTTGTCACCTAATCAACCAAGACAATGTAGTCATCTTTGAGCTTTGCTCCATTGTATCAACATGATTAAGTGTTCATCATTCTTCACTATTATTTTGAGTTTCTTCTCTTGGTGTTTGCCATACACTGTGTTTCTCTCTGCTCTTTCAAGTGGAATTCTTGGATTATACATATTTCCTTCATCATCAAGTACCTTTTCCTTGATTTTCCTCAATCGGAAATCCTTTTATGAATGGAGTGTCATTCTTGCCGCAATAGGTGCCAAAGAAGGAAGCATGGATCAATAGGTGCACCCTAATCCATGCTTCCTGCTTTGGAAAAGAAGCCATAGCACCAATATCAAACCTGTGATGGGAGGGTGGGAGAGACAAAAAGATAATGGTATCTCCCAGATGACGGAATGGAATGAAGAAGAGTTTGGAATCTATGATATGTTGCTACTCCTTGCATCCTTTATTCACCTTCATAGAGAATAAGGATCTTTAGCTCTTGCAACATCTTTGCTTTCATATTGAAAAAGAACACTAAGGTTTGTAGGGGAGAACACAAAGAGTGTACAAAAAACTGTGACATAGAACTTGGAACCACGAAAGATGAATATAATAATGAATCATAAATAATGTTGATACAATGGAGTGAGCCTTAGGATTCTGTCTTGAGAACCAATCTTGAGGTAAGCAAACTCGAGTCAATGATGCTAATTAGAGCTCGGAGATGACTATATTTTCTTGAGCGATCAAGCAGCAGCACTTGTGGATGAGCATGCTCTATGAAGGGAGTGAAACATAGTCCTCTCGGCAAGGGGATGTCAAAGACGACAACAATGATGATGGGCAGCAATAGAGGAAGCAAAAGGCAGTCCTTAGGAGGTGCCAATGATGAAGAAAATGTCGTAATCTCTCTGGAATGATGGCTGCTGTCAAGACAACTGTTGGGCAGCCAACTAGAGGAGAAATCGCAAAAGTGGCAACAAGTTCCAAGCCTCCAAAAAGTGAAACCCAAAATGCTGAATGGTAGGTGGCCACTAGAGAAGAAAAGTGAGCTGGGCAGGGCAGCTGTCTGAGAGCAGCAGCAATAAGGAAGACTGGGAGCTCCTGAAGACCTTCTGGACATCCAGTGCAGGTCTGGAGAAGATGCTGAATACCATAGGCAGCAGAACAACCTGTCTCCTGACTGTACCTGGCTCTGGGCAGCTAGAGGCAGGGTGAAAGCTGGAGAAGCCTCAAAAGGTTTTGAGCAAAGCATACAGCAGTCAACGCAGAGGTTGCTGACATCACCTGCAGCTGATGATCCTCTCCAACAGGTCGTGGCAGGCTGGACAGCCCCTCACAGCACTTGGAGAACCCGAAACACAGCAGTGCCAGCAATGGGAATGAGGGCACCAGCTGGTTGGAAAGGAGAGAAACTGAAGAATGAATGGGATGGATATAATGCCTACAGAATGCCCTATTTATAGAGGATTTTGGAGCATTTGTCCTACCATATGCAGTAAGTGCCAATAAATACAATAAGACCTTTTTGCAGCTGTTAATGGAGACAAGAATTAGGAATTACTGTGATACAATTAAATGTGAATGCATGTAATGACTTTGGTTGCTCAACAGCACCTTGCTACTGCCACCTAAAGATCCACTTCACTAAAGGTGCAACCCACGTACTCAGAGCACATTTATTACTCACTCCTAGACCTCACCCCCACATCCCATTTGATGAGCTCACCTCACACCCACCCCCCACATGTTTGCTTTCTCATTATAAGAGCCACCTGCATGCCCTTATGTGGAACAATCAAACAAAAATAGCTGGCATGACACAAGCAACCACCAATGAAAAGTCCAAGCTTCAATTTTCCTGAAAAGAAAGTTTGCTGTTGAAAGTTGCATATTAGCAGCAAGGTCTGGAATGACAGTAGCCGCAGCAGCTCAAAATGTGACAAGTGGAGCAACTATTGAGAAGATAACATGAAACTTGGCAATTTTTCTTAACTGAAAATAGCCATTTTCTTGCTTCTAGAAAAGGAAACCTGGCAAATTCCAGTGCACAAATCTGATCAGTTGTGATGACATGCGTCAATGGCTCTGCTGTGCCACACAGCACCTGCAACATGGGATTGCCACATGTCACTACCAAGCAAAAGACTTGGCACTGGTCTTACTGCCCTGTTTTGACATACTGATTTATCGCTTTTGGGTTCATAGGATTATCTGATTCCTCTAATGCAAGTCCCTAACAATTGTGGCTTGTGTTCATCCACAGTTATGGCTAGCCTCCTAGACATTAGAACATGTCTGTTTAAAATCACAGCAGCCTTAAAGGAAGCTGACATTTCCAGAATTTCATCAGATGGTGTTTCCAAACTTCAGATGTCTGATTTTCTGCATAAATTGTTTGCATGCTGTGGAAAGTGAACACAGGCATGCACTTGCAGGAGTATATTCCATTATTGCACAAAATGTCTTGTATAAGAGTTTTCTTATAGAGGTAAAGAATTAAGTATTGAATTGATTATTCACCTTTGCACCATGCGAGAGCCAAGTTCCTGAACTTCATGTCGAAACTGCAGAGCCTCAAATGCAACCCGACATCTCAGACGCTGATACTCCACAAGATGAGGAGGCAATACACTCTACATGAAAGAGGAAAAAATAATTTGGACATCATTTAACAAGTTACAATGTTGGCATGCCAAGTGTGTGCATATGACAATTTGTTTACTGAACAGATGACATACAATTGTATAATAGTCAGGAAAACACTCAAAGATTAATTAGTCCAACTAGATCAACAATTGACAAATGGTCAAAAGTTCGTTCAGAAAAACTAAAATTTAGAAAGTCTAAACTAGTAATGACAATTATCTCCTAGAATCACCAAAAGGTTGAAACAAATAAATAAGTATCAGGTGGTGGTATGCAAACCTGTAAACAACCACCTCCAGATATCATCAGACTGACAGCCCCCTGACTTTTCAACACCGGTAAAATCTCATTCAAGTACATCTTTGGTGATGATAATGGAGATTTCAAGATTAAAGCCTTCTGTTTTTTTGCTGCCTTAAATTTTTCAGGAAGATTCTTCACAACTAGAATGTCACGCTTTAAAGTCGTAATAAAATGCTGTTCATTAAAGACGTATCCAAAACCCTTGAATTTAGAGCTGCAGAAATAAGACAAAATTAGAGAAAAGGACCACAGATGGACCTGCTGGAAGGATACTTGTTGTGACCGAAAATATTTGTATGTTACAACAGAGGTATACCTGATTCCTTTTGCAGAGGTAACCTCTTGAAGCTCTGGTAACACAAGTGTGGCATTCAAGAGGCTGGCAACTACGACCAAGTCACATATCTATCATGATTGGAAAAGAGTTGTCATAATGTTAAACTCCTACTCGTATTAATAAACATCATTACTGAATCACAAAAATATGAACTGTGCAAGATAATCCAAGAACTGAGGCCTTACCGAAGCTCTTATTTCATGGAATTCTCCATATATACGAGCAAACAAATAACCATTACCAACCCCAGTAGGAGCTGCAAGCAAGCATGACAAATAGATAGTCAACAACTTGAGTTGACCATTTCTTATGATGTCATGGTTGTCTCATTGGACAATATCAGCACAAGTTAGTCAGCAAATGTCATCATTATAAAAAAAGTATACTCATTGCAAATGCTAACTATTGCTGGTGGCTCCTGAAATGTTTAGAAAACAAGTCAAATAACTATCCTCTTACGATGTCGTGTGGCTATTGAGCTACAAATGCATTGGCTTCTTTAAAACAGCCCCAAAACATGCTTTTTAAATGAATTAAACCTCTTTATTAAAAAGAAATGCATTCCTGGAGTGTTTGTGTCTCCCATTAGCGCAAACCCTATTTGGGAGGACCCAAACATTCTATAAATAGACAAACTGCCCACACTTGGCCTCAATCTTATTTTTGCAGCTTGCAAGTGCCTTTTCAATGCTGTCCACGCCCCATACGTGGAGGATATCTCAACCAGAGCTGTCCACCATTGCTATCTACCATTTGCCGCCTGCTGTCCAGCCAGGCAATTACTGCCAAAGAGACACAATTTGCATTTGCTGTTTGATGATCATCTAGAGCTGCCATACAGTCTTCTCAGCTGCCACCCTATGCTGATGTTAGCAAAACTGCTGCCTTTTGCAGTCCTTGCTGCCATTCGGCCCCAGCCCCCAATCGACACCAGAAAATCTGTGTTTTGCTGATCAGCCCATCTGTACAGCTGCCATGGCATCAGCCTGATTTGCATTTGCAAATTCTACACACTTTGCTGCTCATCTATCATTAAGATCTGGCCTTCCCAAGCTGCATTTGCTGCTGCCAGACATATTCTAAGGCTGCCTGCTGCATCTCAAGATCCGTCAGAGTACGACAAACTCTTCTACTCATACTTTCTACCCCTGTCCTTGAGACACGAGAGTTGGAAGGTCAGTTTTCACCTTGCATAATGTGCTTCCTGCATTGATCATTGTATTTATTCATTCGTTATTCAGTTGCATTATCTTCTGTGTTCATTGTCTCTGTGTCAACCCTAATCCTAACTGTGTTTCTTTATCAATGTGTGTTTGTCATATGATTGTGTTTGTACTTCCTAGACAAGCACAAGTTTATCACGTCCAATTAGTACAATCCGATGCTAGTACGGTACTAATTGGACTAATAAATCTTGGACCTACATCCAATGTTACGTCCGATGAAAGAAAAAATCCATATAATTTTAAGTCTATGCTTAATGTTTGGACTTAAAAGTTAAAACATAAACTTAGAGATTAAACTCAAAAGTGCAAAAGAGAGTTGAAACAAGACTCAAGAGTGTAGCATGAACAATGAAACCAAAACTTTATTATGAGCCAGATGTGCAATCTCATACCAAAAGTATACAAAAATGGATTGAGATAAAAGCCATCATCCATGGCTCAATTCGAATCAAGAATCAAGATACATGATTACTCTAGGTGCTTATATCACTCTCGACATCAAAGGTGGGAGCATCCTTGTCGCCACTTGAGGAGCCATCACCCTCCTCAACAAAATCACCCTCACTAATGACATTGCCCTCCTCATCATACTCGAGCTCTCTAAGCTCAGCCGCATCTAAGGGCCCCACAAGCATCACGGACAGCCGATGTGGATGCCAAAGTGAAAGTTCCATCGCTACCGGCACAAGGACGAATAACAACACAGGCACGCCATGCACGAGTGCAAAAGACCCGCCAATCTATACTCCCCAAGCTCTAAGTAAAGCTCCCTAGAGATTTGCTCCTCCTAAGTCTCTCTCGCGAGTCACACTTTTAAGTGTACTAGAGGAGAGCTTGAGTGAATCCACATTTATCTATACATTTAAAGAATGAAAAACTTAGATTAAACAAATGAAACTTCTCTAAATATGTTTCATAATCTATTAATAAAGTTATGAACTAAAAAGTATAAAATTTGAATATACGATACCTATCTTGCCATAAACATCTCATGCATATTGCGTAGCATGTGTATATTGGAGCGACAATAAATTAGTCGCTCCAATTATCGCATATTAAGCTTATTACGAATTTTGGTGTGCATGAGGAAATAGGCGGATCAATTCCTCTCGCATGCACAAGACAAACAATCCTAAACCATGTGAACAAAAAACAAGTTTAAACTTTAAACTTGCAAGTTGTAAGTTGTAACTAGAATCAAATGAAAAAAAAAGAAGGGATTTTCAAACCTGTGCAAGAATGCGTAAGGCCACTCTTTGGAGGTGAGGCAATTAGTAGCCAAATGACTCCCACCAAAAAAGAGGCTTCACCAACGATTCCCGCTTCCAACAAATGGTAGATGCGAAAGTGGTGCCCCTTTAATCGCTATAATTAATGAGCTCCTGGAAGAAGACACCATGGTGCTCTTCCACCAAAGCCTTTGGAAGAAAGGCATCACGATTGGCAAGGACATTGGAATCCATAAAGAGAGAGCGTTTTTTTTAAGGCGGGATGCAAAAGTGCCGCAAACCCATGTATGGGTCACTTCATCCACTTCCATCTTTTCTTTGTCAAAAAGAAAATATCATCTCTTTTAGGGGTGGTATCCAAGATATCATTACAATAGGTATATGATAATAGAGATTTAGTGGGAGATTTAGAGGTGAGATTTGAAAAGAAAAAGTTTGAGACAATATAAATTATAGATTCTAAAACTAAAAAGAAACATGAATCATTTTTAAAAAATAAAAATAAAAACAATACCATGAAGAAAATATCTCCCCATCCAAGATGGTCGATGATTATATCTCCTCCATCGCATCTGTCATAAGATGATACACGAGACCAATAGTAGTCCCCCTCCATGTCCGTCATGCGAAGCACCTTGTAGATGGGAGTAACAACAATGATAATGCCTCTCACATCCATCCAAAATTCCTCCTTTAAGTAAAGCATTTGAATGTCCTTTGCTTCCACTTGGCTTGATATGAACTCCCATTCAAGCCACTCCTTAAACTCATCTGACACGACCATTTTTTATAGCTTATTGCAAACATCATAGATACGCTCAAGAAGAAACCACATGACCACAAACCAAGTCTTCGAGGGCTTCTTCAACTCCAAGTCCGAGTATGACCGATAAATCGCAAAAACTCAGACCTTGGAGTTAACAAAGCCAACAATTGTGCAAGCATCGTTGACAATCCTCGCCACCCACTCCAACTTGCCTATAACTTTCATAAGAAGATCTAGACAATGTGTAGCGCATGGTATCCATACCATGGACAAAAACTCGGCCTCAAGTTTCTGCCCCATAGAGACACAATTTGAGGCGTTGTCCGTGACAACTTACACCACATTTTGCGGCCCAACCTATAAGATTATACACGATAAAATTAGAATAAATTTGGGAGGTTTTTAAAAAAACGAGATTACAAAATAATGGATTTAGCCTCAATGATGGCTTGCCATATGTGCCAATACATGAACAAGCCCATGGTTCTCCTTCCCCTTCTACCCGCATCCACCACTCGTAAGAAGTAGATGCCAAGTGGGTAAGAGACGAGAATGTTGATGATCCTTTTTTTTTTGTGGTCACTCCATCCATCGGATAGAATAGAGCATCTATACTTCGCTCAACTGGCACGCACAAGCTCAAGGGACTTATCAATCCTCTCTCTCCTCATCGAGTTTCTTGATACGCATGTGATTGTACGTGACACTGTACCATCCCTTGCATGGACCAACAACAGCAATGGCTTTCACCATCCGCTTCCATCGATCCACTTTGAGAATATGGTAAGAGAGATTGCACTCAATTATGGTGCATGCAATCTCTATTTCCGCTTGCTTTTGTCTCTCCTTAAGAAAGGAGAGAGGACCGAAAACTTGCCTCATTGCTTGGGCAAGAGTGGCTTGTCTCTTGGACATAGGTGCACCACTCAAATGGCTTTTTCTAGATGGGATAGAAGAGGCCTCTCCAACGGAGGAAACCGAGACAATTGAAGAGGGATCATCTTCCGCATCCGAGACCTCGTGATCGGGAGAGATTACCTCTTAATTTACCCTTGAAAGGCCTTTGCATCGCTTCAATGGCAAGTATTTCCAACGACAATCTTCATAGACATTGTCGGGAATACCAAGGCATGGTATGGCCTCCCCTCCTAATTTGCAAAGGTGGATGAGAATATGAGTGATGGATGAGATTTGGAGCTTTGGGCAATACTTGCATTGCCACTTGCAAGTGTTGGATTTCTTCTTTACTCATTTGAAGTAGGCACAATGCAAGCGAAAGGCCTCATGGAGAGGGGATGCCATTGATGATGTATAGAGAGAGCCTAGAGGGTCACGGGTGGAGGGTGAGATGATTGAAAAAAGTAGTGGAAAGAGTAGAGAGCTTGAAGGAGTAGAGAGCTTGAGGGAGTAGAGAGAGGCTAGAGCTTAATGGAGAAGGAGGTTGGAAGGGTCAAGAGGTTAAGGGAGGACTCGAGGAGAGAGCTTGTGAGAGTAGGAGGAATGGGGAGCTTGAAAGGAGGAGGGATGGAGAACTTGAAAGGATGAATGAGATGGTGGGGGAGGGGATATTTTTATAGAAAGAGAGTGTTTTGGGGTTTAGGGTTGGGGAAGAGAGATTGGGGGGGGGGGGGGGGAGCGAGAGAGAGTTCAAATTCTGATATTTGAATGGTGGCCCATCATCCATGGGAGAGGATCCTTGCATTGTGCCATAATCCATTATGTATATATGAGAGAGAGAGAGAGAGAGAGAGAGAGATGGATGGATGAAATTTGAATCATGAGAGAGAGAGAGGGAAGGAGAGAGAGTTTTTAAACTTGTTAGTTTAAAACTTTAATCCTTAATCTTTTCTCTTGAGTCTTTGTGTGAGAGAAAGAAAAGAAATATCAGAAAGAAAGAAAAGAATAGAGAGAAAGAAAAAAAGAATAGAGAAGATTCAAGAAAGAAAAGAAAGAAAAGAAGAAAAGGAAGGTGAGAATGAAAAGAAGAAAATAAAGATAAGAAAGAAAAGAAAGATCGGGCCTGAAAACGGTAAAAAAAGTAACCGGTTTATTGGCCGTAGGGCCCACACATACGGGACCCGCGTAACAATCAACCGTCAAGAGTCGGGGGCAATTTGGGCAATTCCCCGCCAAATTGCTGCAGTCGGGCAATTCGGACAGCAGTCGGCCAATTTGGGCAATTCCCCACCAAATTGCTGCAGTCGGGCAATTCGGCGGGGAACGGATCGGACGGGTCCAGACGGGACTAGACGTGGCGGATGGGACAATGTTGGAGTGCGCGGGTAGCGGAAGTGTGAAGATTTGCAGCAGAGGAAGTGAGCAGGTGAGTGAGAGTGAGAGTCAGAGAGAGTACGAGCTGATTTGGGTGTACCAACAATGTGTTGGTACACAAAGAATAAAATGTATTTATACTTAGGGCCCGTAAGGGCATTCACATGTACAACATAATACACGTGTAAAATACACGGAGGTGAATAAAGGACCTTTACATCCCAACAACCTCCCACTTAAAGGTCCGGAGTGAACATTTAACCAACTCCCACTAGTCGTATGCAATGCTCATGCTGAGCCTTGCCTAGACTTTTAGTGAGAACATCTGCAGGGTTGTCCTGTGTTTTGATCTTGGTCAATGTGATTAGACCATCCTCCAGAATCTGTCTGATAAAGTGATATCGCACATCAATATGCTTTGTGCGTCAATGATGCATGGCATTTTTAGCCAAAGTGCTGTGGCTATCACATCCCAACACTGGAGTACTCATAGACATGCCGAGATCCTCTGCGAGTCTGCTCAACCATATAGCTTCCTTAGAAGCTTCTGTAGCTGATATGTATTCAGCTTCAGTAGTACTCAGTGCTACGATGTTCTGCAACCTGGAGCACCAAGAGACGGCCCCTCCAGCAACTGTAAAGACATACCCGCTAGTGGACCTGCGAGTGTCTAAGTCACCTGCCATGTCTGCATCACAATAACCCTGCAGATTAAGTGCACCCTGCCCATAGCAAATACACTTTCTTTGTGTACCCTTCAGATATCTAAGAATACTCTTGACAGCCTCCCAATGTGGTTTGCCAGGATTTGACATAAACCTGCTGACAACTCCCACTGCATGAGCAATGTCTGGACGAGTAGCCACCATAGCATACATAAGAGAGCCACAAGCTGATGCATAAGGGACTCCCTTCATAGCATTGGCTTCCATGTCATCTTTTGGGCTGTTGGCTTTACTAAGCTTAAGGTATGGATGTAAGGGTACTCCGAGAGGCTTAGCTTCAGCCATGTTAAATCTGTCCAGTACCTTTTCAATGTACTTTTCTTGAGATAAGAACAGCAATTTCTGCGTTCTATCCCTACGAATCCTCATGCCCAATATAAGCTCTGCATTCCCCAAATCTTTCATGGAAAAAGCTGATTTCAGCTGATCTTTGAGGGCATCCAAGCTAGTCTTTCTCTTCCCAGCTAGCAACATATCATCCACATATAAAACAAGTATGATAGGGCTGCCATCTGTATCCTTTTTCATATACACACAATGATCTGCATGGCTGCGTGTAAACCCATGAGAGAGCATAAAAGTGTCAAACTTTTTGTACCACTGCCGTGGTGCTTGTTTCAGCCCATATAAGCTGCGTTTTAGTTTACACACCAACTGCTCTTTTCCAAGAACTACAAAACCCTCGGGCTGTTTCATGTAGATCTCCTCGTCAATGTCACCATGCAAAAAAACTGTTTTCACATCCATTTGGTACAGCTCTAAATCCAATACAGCAGTGAGAGCAAAAAGCACACGTAGTGTGGTCATCTTCACGACAGGTGAGAAGACCTCCTAGAAGTCAATCCCTTCCTTCTGTGCATACCCTTTGGCAACCAATCTTGCCTTGTACTTGGGTTTCCCATCAACTGTCTTTACTTTGTAAACCCATTTGTTTGGAAGAGGCTTTCTTCCTTTGGGCAACGACACAAGATCCCAAGTATCATTAGCATACAGAGATTTAATCTCTTCCTGCATAGCTAGCTCCCACTTATTACTGAATTTGCATGACTTAGCCTCTTTATATGCAGAGGCTCACCCTCATCAGTAAGCATCACATAATGCAAAGAGGGGTCATACCTATGTGGCTGCCTTCTTAGGCGTGTAAACCTGCGTACCCAATGATCTACATTCTCACGAATCGGATCTACATCTGGAGGCATGTTATTTTCAGCATTTATTGGCTGCTATAAGCCATTTTCAGCATGCTGTTCATGCTGTACAGCACCTTCATTTTCATTTCCAGCACCTGCATTTTCATAATCAGCAAGTCTATCTTGCTGTCCATGACCTCCCTGTGCTTCTATTTGCTGTCCATCATCATCTGGCTCAAAGATAACCGGCTGATCATCAGTTTCAGCCTGTGGTACAGCACCATGAGGCTCATCATTTGAAGTAATAGGTGGCTGCGAATTCTAAAATTTGACCTTTTTCATGTCATCAGAGGCTAAAGTACTTTTCAGCAACTTTGCCTCATTAAACACAACATTACGGCTGCGAACAATTTTCTTGGACTGAGGTAGCCACACTCTATAGCCAAATTCACCCTCATCACCATAGCCCATGAAAATGCCTTTGGTGGATTTCGGGTCAAGTTTATTCCTCAGCTCATCTCTAACATGCACAAAAGCATCACAGCCAAATATTCGTAAATGGTCATATGAGGCCGGTTTGCCAGACCAAACCTCCTCAGGGATGCCATTATTTAAGGACCTGTTTGGAGAGCGGTTGCAAATGTGAACTGCGGTTTTAAGTGCCTCTCCCCAAAATTCATGAGGGAGATTAGCAGTGGACAGCATGCACCGCACTCTCTCACATAGAGTCCTATTGTATCTTTCAGCCACACCATTTGAAGAAGGGCTGTAAGGGGCTGTAAGCTCCCTCTTGATCCCATGCAAGTCACAAAAGGACTTAAATTCATTAGACGTGAACTCACCCCCATTATCAGTTCTCAAGCATTTCAACTTTCTACCTGTCTGAGTGGTCATGAATGCATGAAAAGTTTTAAAAACAGCAAACACTTCACTTTTCTTTTTCAACAAATAAACCCAAATCTTCCTGGAACAATCATCAATAAAAGATGCATACTCATCAATAAAAGAGGCAAAGTATGCAGCACCACCCAACGATTTCAAAGGCATGCTACATACATCAGAATGCACTAAGTCCAAGACATTTGACTTACGGGAGACACCAGAGTAAAAGGAATTTTTCATTTGCTTTCCAAACTAACAGTCATTACAAAAATCAAGTTTAGAGCCTTTTCCATCAACCCTCTTCAAAGAGGTAAGAACATCAAGTCCTTTCTGGCTCATATGGCCTAATCTCTTATGCCATAACTCCAAATGACAGCCAATTTCAGCAACTGCAAGAAACTTGCCATTCAAAGCTTTACAGTGCAGACAATACAAAGTGCCCTTCTTGGTTCCTTTAGCAATCAACATGGAACCCCTTTTTAATTTCCACAAACCACCACCAAACAGTGTGGTGTAACCATGCAAGTCAAGCTATCCAACAGATAGTAAACTCTTCTTGATGCCAGGCACATATCTGACATCTTTCAACACAAGTTCTTGCCCATTATCCAAAGACAAGTGTACGGTGCCAATCCCATCAATGCTGCAAGCATGATTATTTCCAAGGTAAACCTTGCCACAACAGCCTGCATCAACTCCAAGCATGGAGTCACATGGAAAGAGGCACCAGAGTCTACAATACAAGTCTGAGTGACACCATCATCAACTGACAAAAGTGCATCAATCACATCAGCCTTGGTGATCTGCATATCCTGCATGTGACATACAAGGACATCATAATCCCCTGCACATAATACATCAGCCTCTGCATCTAAGAGCTCCTCTATGACAACACTAGAGGCCACATTGGCCTTTTCCTTGCCTTTACCTGCCTCAGATGCATCTGTCTTTTCCTCTTTCTTCTTTTTGTCTCCTGCATTCTTCTCTCTCTTGTTCCTTCTTGTAATACCTGCAATCAGGCTTCTTGTGGCCCTTCCGACCACACTGATAGCATGTAACATCACTCTTTTCTTTTCCTTTGCTCTTGCTCCTGCTTCTCTGTCCAGCATTTGCATTTTTCTTTTCAGCCCTGCCTCTAACATTATAAGCTGAGTTGCTGCCTTCTCCACTAGACTTACGTCTAATTTCTTCATTCAAGATCGAACCCCTCACACCATCATATGTGAGATTGGGGTTATTGCTGAGAGAAACAACCAAAGTCTCCCAAGAGTCAGGCAATGTCATGATCAAAAAGATCGCCCTCAACTTATCATCAAAATCCAAACTTGCATCCTTGAGCTGATTTAAAATGCCAATAAATGCACTCAAGTGCTCAGCTGCAGGCTTGGACTCATCTAGCCACATATTCACCAACTTGCGCATTAAATGCACCTGATTAACAGGTGTGGTGATCTCATAGGTAGTCTTCAACTTCTCCCATATTGCATGACCAGTGTCTAAACCCTTAATGTCTGTCAAAATGTCATCAGTGACACCCATCTTTATATAAGCCGCAGCCCTTTTATTGACTTTGGCCCAATCCGCCTCAGACATTTGTGCGGGTTTATCCATTTGCAAAGCATCCTCACAATCCTTTAAGAACAGTATGCCCTGCATACGATCTTTCCAAAGATCAAAGCCCTGACCATCAAATCGCTTGATTTCCATCAAACTTTTAATGTCAGAACTGGAAGAAGTTGCAGCCATTTTATCACAAGTACAAGTGTAAAAGCACTGAACTGCAAGAGCACAAGCTAAATCAGCAAATACACTGCTATTCTTGCATAACCAGCAATAATCCTCTGCTGTTTTGACATAAACCAGCCACTGCACAGGCAAATAATGCAGAAATTTATCAAATTCTGCACAAAATTCCAAATTTCCAGGTCCAAATGTGCGCAAATGTCAGCCAAACTGACTCAGTTGAGCAAAATTACATCAATACATGAAAAGCCCCAATTTTTCTTGGTCCAATGCCAAGAAATTTTACTCGGATGAGCAAAATTCCAACAAATTTTGAAAAATCCCCAAATTAATTGAGGTCAAGGCGCACAATGTCTGCAATTTCTGACACAAATGTCACATCAAGCATAAACAGCATCAAATCTGGGAAAAGCCCCAAATTTCCAGGTTCAAATTTGCCCAAATCTGAGAACTGTGCTTGCGCGCGCGAACTCCCGTCAGTGGCAAAGGGGTTGCTTATAGTAAACCTTAGAAAAATTTAAAAAATTTCTGGAAGAAAAATGTGTCGAATCTGCAGCCATTGACCTTGCGCTGCCCGTCAGATGCCACGCAGCCTTGCGTGAGCTGTCGCTAGCAGTCATTGACCTTGCGCTGCCCGTCAGATGCCACGCAGCCTATCGCTGGCTGTCGCCTGGTCAGCGTGAGCTGTCGCCTGACGATTTTGACCTGCCGCCTGATGCCACGCAGCCTCTCGCTGTTGCCTGAAGCCACGCAGCCTGTCGCTTCAGTTTCGTGACCTGCCGCCTGCAAGGAACTGTCGCCTGCACTCCTGTGAGCTGTCGCCTGCAGTCGCCTGGTCAGGCACGACCTGTGTGAGCCCGCTGGTCAGAACACGACCACTCCTGTGAGCTGCCAGGTCAAAAACGACCTGTGTATCTCGCGCGAGCAAACACTAAAGATGTCTCGCACGGACTCCGAGGAGCGCGAGCACCTTAACCTCAGCTCTGATACCAGTTGTTGGAGTGCGCGGGTAGCGGAAGCGTGAAGATTTGCAGCAGAGGAAGTGAGCAGGTGAGTGAGAGTCAGAGTCAGAGAGAGTACGAGCTGATTTGGGTGTACCAACAATGTGTTGGTACACAAAGAATAAAATGTATTTATACTTAGGGCCCATAAGGGTGCATTCACATGTACAATATAATACACGTGTAAAATACACGGAGGTGAATAAAGGACCTTTACATCCCAACAGACAGGATGGGTCGGACGAGTTGACCCATCCGCCACACGTAGACAACCTTGGACATGCATTTATTCACATGGTATCAGAGCTAGGTACTCACTAAAGAAACCTAGGCCCTTGATCAAAAAGCTTCATCTTCAAAAATAGGAACTACAAAGGGGAAATGGCATTAAACATTTCCACACCTACTCAATCCCTAAAGGAGACTATGTTGAGAACTCAGCAAGAGTGGCTTCCTCTACCAGCTCCACAAGGTTCCGACATGGCCGGAGATCCTTCTGACTACATTGGAGACACGTATCATTATCCTATCTAATCATTTCTCATCAAATTGTGCATTAATCTGATGATGTTGCAGGGCGATCGAGACCACGATCAGGGATGGTCCTCCCTCTTGGAAAAAAAGATCCGGAGTATGTCCCTTACTTTCAAACTATTCCTACTACTTCAATGCAAAGTACACAAGTTTCCACTTTTGCTTCTTTTACTTCACCATTTCAAACACCACCGATCACTGCACACACCACATTGGGGGTTCTTCAAATATAGGCACAACCTTTAGGACCTCTACACCTTTAGTTTCAGGTGGTGCTCATGCACCATTGTGGGAGGCTCAACCTCCACCTTACACACCTTTGGGCTACTCATGGTACCATGTCCCTAACCCTACTTACCCAAGTTTCGACCAATCGATACCACATTTTGCCTCCATAGCAATTCCTAGTAGGCCATCTACTTATGCTACTATGCCTCGGCCAACAATTGTTCAAAGTTTGAAAGTCCTCGTGCCCATCTAACTTGTTCTACCTACCCATCCTATCCCCTCCCTATCCTTTCTTGGACAAGCACAAAGCTAGGCTTGTTGCCAAGGGCTTTGCTCAAAGGGCAGGGCTGGACTATTTTGAGACTTTTCCACCTACAGCTCAAATGTCTTCTATTCAGTTTATTTTGGCTCTTGCAGCCCACCACCGCTGCCTTGTTTATCAGATGGACGTAAAGTTTGCCTTCTTGAATGGTGTCCTTGAGGAGGAGATTTATGTTTCCCAACCTCCCGGTTCTCTTGTGCAAGGGAAGAAGGGCCATGTCTACCAATTACGAAAGGCCTCACTGGCCTGAGGCAAAATCCCAAAGCTTGGTACCAGAGGATTAATCGCTTCTTCCTTCAAAGTGGCTTCCATCACTCAACTCATGACCCCAACCTATACTTCCAAGTTGCAAGTGACAAGTGTGTTTTGCTCATCTTGTATGTGGATGATCTTATCATTACAGGGAGCCATACTCGGGAGGTTAATTGTACTCCGAAGATTTTACGATAGGAGTTTGACATGATGGATCTAGGGTTCCTTCACTTCTTCCTTGGTTTGGAGATTTATCAAATGGCATATGGCATTTTTGTTTCATAGCATAGGTACATTTCCGAGCTTCTCTCGAAGTTTAGTATGGCCAATTATTGGCCTATTTCATGGCCCATGGACCCCAAGTCCAAGCTTTTGGTAGCCGGAGTTCCCCTTACACATGCCACCCATTTTAGGTGTCTCGTTGGCTCTCTCATCTAGCTTATTCACACTCAGCCAGATATTTCCTTCGTTGTGGCTCTATTGTCTTTCATGAAGACTCCCACTCAGGAGCATTGGGGTGCGGCTTGCACATTCTTCGTTACAAGGGACTCAATCCTATGAGATCATGTATAGAGAGGGGGTTACTCTCTTTGGTTGAAGTGATTCTGACTGGGCCAGTGATGTGGATTCATGGAGGTCCACTATAGGTTATGCCTTGTCCAAGGCTTCTATGCTTCATCACATGAGGTTGTTGGGTCTTCAAACACTCCCAGGATTTGACAGGGGGTGTTAGCCGGCCTGTGTTAATCATGTCAGTCTATCATCTCCTAGTTGTCAGCTCCTGTCAAAGTCTGATGGAGACATAGGGGCTCTCGTAGTTTAGTGCATTTTCTTTATTTTGTCGGCTTCCTGTGTGCATTCCTAGGCCAGTTACTGCTTTCCATAGTCTACCTACGCCTGCCAAACATTGTCTTTATCATCTGGGATTTTTCTAGGGTGTCTCATATTTTTTCTAGCATTTCTAAATACCCAGCATTTATTGTTGGTCAGCCAGCATTTTTAACCTCCACTGATGCAAGTCGGAAAAATTTGGGCATTTATGGCTATTTATAGCCAGCCCCCCACTTGGCAAATACACATTCTCTTCAATCTTCAATCTTCCCCTTTGAGACGCACACTCCAACTCTCTGTGCTTAGTGTTGCCATTGTCATTAGCTTGATCTGGTGCCCTCACTGACACTTTGGGCTGCGTGCAAGGACTAATCAGTCCATCATCATTGTATCAACATTCATCTTCAGTCAATGCAATATTCTACCCTCATTCTTTGCTTCCTCTCTCTCTCTCTCTCTCTCTCTCTCTCTCTCTCTCTCTCTCTCTCTCTCTCTCTCTCTCTCTCTCTCTCTCTCTCTCTCTCTCTCTCTCTCTCTCTCTCTCTCTATATATATATATATATATATATGTTCGTGTTTCTCTTCTGTTGCGCACTCTCACAGTACATGTGTCTCCTCAGTGCAAACCCAGGCGTACATTCATACAGAGGACGGGAAGCAGGTGGAGAGTGAGGAAGAGGGGGAGGAGTTGTAGATAAAGGAGTGCGAATAGGTAACCTGAAAGGAAGGGGAGTGGCTGATGGGTGTTTTTTCTTTTCGGGGGGGGATTGATTGGGGAGAGACGTGGGGATGGATTGGGATATATCAGTCAATGACAAAGAACCACCCACACAAGAAGAACCATTAATAAGATCTTCAAAGATTGAAGCCTCATCAAATATCACATCCCTACTCACCTCAATCTTTTTTTTCTTCGGGTGGTAGAGCCGATGGCCCTTCGTGATCATGTTGTAACCCACGAAGACAAGCTTCTTGGACTTGGAGTCGAGTTTGCTCCCTCTCTTCTTCTTGTCCATATGGATAAAAGCATCAGGCCCAGAGATGCTAAAATGGGAAAGGAAAGGCTCTCTTACCGAATAAAGCCTCATAGGAAGTCATAGGAGACTAGTTGCAAATGTGAACCACTGAAGCCAACACCTCACCTCAAAGGGAGTGAGAAAGACTTTGCCATCTCTAGCATGGTTCAATTGGCATGCTCCACCATACCATTCTCAGATGGTGTATTTGGATGGGAGTACTCCACCCAAATTCCTATGCTCCAACATCGATCAAACATCTCTAGCATGGTTTGACTGGCATGCTCCACCACACCATTCTCAAACGAAGTATTCGGATGGGAGTACTCCACCCAAATGAAGTTATCCCTACAAAACTTAGAAAAGAGGTTAGAACAAAACTGATCGCCATGGTCTACTCGAATGCCTCAAACCTTAGAAGGCATTGGCGTTTTTGAAAACACCTTCCAATCACAAAAGTTGGAGTACGACTCACTTTCGTACTCCAAAAAACAAGGCCACACATAAAGGCTGAAGTCATCAATGATTAGCATCAAATAATTGGCCTTCGCATATGTCGGTGTGGACCAACTCAAGCAGTGTTGAAGCCCTCTGAGAGGCAACCTGTGGAAGGGGCTGCCTATACTGCTTGCCCCTCAAACAACTAGAACATAAGAGTGTAAATAGGAGGGAAATTGAGAATTCCCTCCATTGTCTTCCTTCAAGAAGCCCTCCTAATAGCATCAAAGTTTAGGTGCAAATGTCAAGCATGCTAAAGCAATCCTAGCTTGTTGAAAGTCCTTGTGGCAAGGGCTGTGAACATATAAAACCCACCCTCCTGTGAACCTATGCAAAGAACTGCTCCTATAGAAGCATCCTCCACAAGCATTGCATCCTAGGTAAAACCTAGCTGTGGAAGACCATGAACACAAAGCAAGTTAAAACCCAAATCTGGTACATAAAGAACTTTGGCAGAAGAATGTTGCCAATCTGGCAAGAGAGGAATGGTCCCCACTCCATGAACAAGTACAAAAGGATTGTCACTAATGGTGATAGATCCCCCTCTAAAACTCATGTATTAAAGCCAATCATGTCAATAGGTCATGTGAAAAGAAGCCCCACTATCCAAAGCCAAGGCTTCTCCACAATGGAAGAAGCAAGAGCCGTATCTTCCTCCTCAAACACATATACAAAGGCAAGTGGTAGCTAGGGTTGCCTTTGAATCCTTAGACCCCTCCTTAGACTTCAAATAGGGTTACTTCTGCCAACACTTCTCCAGATGTGTACCCTTTCCACAATGTGGGCATTTAATGTGCTTCTTATCATACTTCTCGTCCTCTTGTTTATTTGCCATTGGCTTCTCCTTCTTCTTCTTCCCTCTACCCAAGCCTACTATGAAAGCCTTCATGGAGCCATATTCATTGGCTCCTTCCTCTTTGAGCTGCTCATCGTGTTCCAAGACTAGTGGGGCTAGCTCCTCCCAAAGAAGTGTCTTGCAAGTCCTCGATATAAGAAGGCTAGTATAGAACACATCGAACTTTGGAGATGGCAACTAAGCTTACGAGAATCATTGCCATATCCTCCAAAGATATTGTCCCCTTGAGGGATGCAAGCTCATCCCTCATATACTACAGTTTGTTGATGCAATCCTTCATGGAAGAAGAGTCATCGACACTGAGCATCCGAAGTTTCTTCTCAAGAGAGAGAATGTGGGCATTGTTAGCAGTCATGTTTGTCATGCCTTGTCATCTCCTACCTAGAGCCTCAGTCTAAGTTAGACGAGAACTTTTGGAGCTCTGATAGGTCTATCATGTGTTTTGATGGGGGAGGCTATTCATTCTAGAGAGGCCATCTGTATGCATTTCAATGCATTTCCTCTGATTGTAAAGTGTGTAGTTCTTGCATTTCCTAGGCTATCCTTGCCTATCACACATTGTCCATGCCTTTCGGGATTTTTCTGTGCCACCTGTATTTTTCTAGCATTTTTTACCAGCACCATCAGCATTAAATGCTGGTCAGTCAGCTTTTTGGCATCCTTCTGGGGCAAGTTGGCCAAATTTGGGGATTATTGACTATTTATAGCTTGCACCTCCCCACACTTCATCATCATCAAATCATCTTCCTTCCTTCTAGCAAGTACACACTCCAACTCTGTCATCTTCCTCTGTCTTTGGTGTTGTCGTCATCATCAGCCTAATCTAGTGCGCTCACTGACGCTATGGGCTAAGTGCAGGGTCTAATCAATCCACCTATAATCATCATTTGTTCCTTGCTCAGTGTAGGTTTCTTTTCTCCTCCTCTTGCACATTCTCTCTCTCTCTTCCTCTATGTTTGAGTTCCTTCTTCCATTGGCACACTCACGTGGTATCAAAGCATGGTATCTAAGAGCGACACAGAGTTCATGAGGCCATCCACATCTGTGTTTGCTTAAAACACAAGCTCCTGCTAGCTTACGACTGCATCTGGTGCTTAGGCATCATCGTCTAGAGGTAGGCAACTGCTTATAGCCATCAAGCATCCTCATCAAGAATCAGGCATCAACATCTGGCATCAGGCAACATCAAGTCATCAAAGTTTTGCACAAAACGTTGCCTATTGGGTGGTGGCGAGACCTTCTGATGGCCATGCGATTGCCTTCCACAGTCAAAACGCAACCTTCCTAGAGCAAGTGATAGCATTCACATTTGCGTTTTGGTGTTTCTACATTCTTCATGAGCAATCAATAGTATTTTTCCCTCAGTGGACCTTCTACATTGAGATATCTACATCCTGTAGTAGCCGATTCCTCCTATTCTGAGGCTGTCCATAGCCAAACAAAACTTTTTGTGAGTGTTTGTAGGTATATCCAAAGATGTCTTAGCACTAGTTCTTTGTTGACTCAAAGGATGAGGTCTCTATTTCTTCCTCTGAGAGACGGAGAGATTTTCGTGCTAGTTCATGCAATGAACGGAGGTCGCCTAGCCCATTTGTTCAGGAACCATGTCCTCCCCATTCTCTCCATCTTTCACAGGAGGCCCGTTCTGTTGGCCTTCAAATGCCCATACTCCCTTCTTTGCCCAAAGAAGACCAGCTTGATGGTTTCAACTACTCACTTTGGTCGTGTGAGGTGGAGTGTATCCTTGATATCTTCCATCTTTGGGAGTTTGTTACCCACCCTATTCACCGTCCAATGGAGGATTCCACCATTGGATCATCAATGAATCGTGCAGCCTTATGGGATCAACTCGACTCTAGAGCCCGATCCTTCCTCTTTATAAGCTTACAAGATTCTGTCCTAGTGCATGTATGCAAGTTGCGGAAAGCAACAGAAGTGTGGACAAAGCTTACTTCTTTGTACCATCAAAAGACATTTGCCCACTCGATTACTCTCGAGAAGAAATTATGGATGCTCGTTGTTGATGATTCTCCTTCCATGAAGGATCATATCAACAAGTTGGAGAATACGAGGGATAAGCTTGCGTCCCTTGGCAGGATGATCTCTTCAAAGGATATAGCTAAGATTTATTACTCAGCTGCCATCTCCCCAGTTTGATGTCTTCTACATCAGCCTTCTTATATCGAGGACCCATGAGAAGCTTCTATGGGAGGAGCTTACCCTGCTTGTTTTGGAGCATGATGAGCGCGCCAAAGAGGTGGCCAATGGATCCACCTATATCAAAGCTTTTGTTGCAAGTTCTGAAGGGGGAAAGCAAAAGAAAGGGCAGTCAAAGGCTAAAAGATAGCAGAGTTTTTCAAGCTCTGACTCAACCCAAAGAAGCCTAAATGCCCATATTGTGGGAAGGGGACACATCTGGAGGAGAAATGTTGTAAGAAGTACCCTCACCTTTGTCCGGGAGCGAAAAGTGGAGCTAAAACGTCCAAGACTTCTACCTCTACTCCCAGTGGTTACCCATGAGTCAATGTTCCTTCTCATATTGTTGACTTGGAGGAGCCTTCTTCAATGGTTGCCTCATCTTCTAAGAGGCCTTGGCTTGTTGATAGTAGAACTTCTAGTCATATGACTCCACGTGGTGATTTGTTGCAGGTTCTACGCCCTTTTGAGGATTGTCACTGTTGCTGACATTGTATCGGTACCTATTTGTCATGTTAGCACTTTGCCCTTGTTTCTCGACCATGCATTGAGCTCCCTTTCACAAGCCCTTTATGTTCCAAACTTGGGCTTTCCACTCCTCTCAGCTTATGGCCTTACTAGGCTTGGTACCTCGATTGTCTTCACCAAGCAGACTGTTTGTATTGAGGATTCTTCTACAAGGGTTGTTATTGTGACCCAACAAGGTAACCGCAAAAGTTTCACCCTCCAAATGTTTCACCCCGAAATGTTTCACCTTTGGACAAGTCCCAAGCGAAACGCCAGCTAAAACGGTTGAAATATATATATGAGATAGTTTTCTTTCTAAATAATCAATTGTAACTTACATATTCATACAAGGCGAATCCTTTCATGTCAACAAATGATGTCTGGTTATCCTTGCCTGTCAGACATTGTCCATACCTTCTAGGATTTTTTATGTGCCACTTGTATTTTTCTGGTATTTTTTTACCGGCACCACCAACATTAAATGTTGGTCGGCCAGATTTTTGGCATCCTTCTGGGGTAAGCCGGCCAAATTTGGGGATTATTGGCTATTTATAGCCTAAACCTCCCCACACTTCATCATCCTCAGCCTGATCTGGTGTGCTCGCTGGCACTGTGGGCTACGTGCAAGGACTGATCAATCCTCCTTCTGTATTCAGCATTTGTTCCTTGTTCAGGGCAGGTTTTTGTTCATCTCTTGCAGATTGTTTCTATCTCTTCCTCTTATGTTCAAGTTCCTTCTTCCGTTGCGCACTCTCACAAGCACACACCTTCTGATGATACAGAGATAGAAGCTTCTTCCACACTTCTACCGCTATCTTTAACCTGCAAACATGCACTAGGACAGAATCCTGTAAGCTCATAAAAAGGAAGGATTGGACTCGAGAATTGAGCTAATCTCATAGGGCTACACAACCCATTGATGATCCCTCTATGGGATCCTCCATGAAACGAGGTGTAGGTAAGATAAGATAACAAGCTCCCAAAGATCAAAGGTGTCAAGAATACATTCCACCTTACATGACCAAAGCGAATAGCTCACACCATCTATCCGGTCCTCTTTGGGTAAAGAAGGGGAGGATAAGCACTTGTCCAAGAGGTGTTGGGCATTTTAAAATCAATAGAGCACACTTTGTGGGAAACATGGAGAGAGGGGAGAAGAGAAAGCTGCTCCAAATGATGAGACTGTCCAAGAGGTGCCATGTTGGGCATTTTAAAATCAATAGAGCACACTTTGTGGGAAACATGGAGAGAGGGGAGAAGAGAAAGCTGCTCCAAATGATGAGACTGTACAAAAGGGCTCAATGATCCCTGTTCTTCACAATAATCACGCCATCATTCAGAGTAGATGTGGGAAATCTCCTTGTCCAAGCCATCAAAGCCTTGGAACCGGTGATAAGACATCTTCGAATAGCCTGCAAACACACAAAGGCTCCTACGTTTTGCTATAGGAGAGCCTGAATGGAGGGAAAATCAGCAACACCTACAAGAAGATAGTTGTGGATATCCCACCTTTGTCAAAGGGCAGCCTGTCCACCACCGGAGAAAATTTCTGTTGTTAGCTACGAGCAGTAAGCTGAAATTTCAGTTTTCAGTAACAATGTGGTCTCCTCTTTAGTTGGAAACTCATTAAATGCAGTCACCAGCATTAAAATAATGCAGAAAATCAGAAAACGCAGTCAGCTGAGAGAAAATGCAAGCTGCAGGGGTAGAAAATCAAGCCGTTGGTAGTAGGGACAAGTCACTTGGACTAGAGCAGACAGTAGGAAGCTGATCAGCAACAAATATGCATGAGGGCAGACTGTCCGCAGCAAAAAAAAGCACCCAAAGCCCAAACACGGATGTTTGATACCATGTCAAAAGTGGGTGCAGTGATGGAAGTATAGAAGGCTGCTGTAACAGACTGCACATCACAAGAGTAAAGAGAAAACAAACAAAAGCAAGAGAACACTACAAAGGAGAACTCAAAGATATGCTCAAGAAATGGAATCCGTATACCAAACATGAGAATATCATGCACAATAGTGAGTCATTGGCTGCGTGGGACCTGGCACTAGCTCTCTCTCTCCAAAAGGGCCTGCACTGGGAATCTACCAAGTGATGAATGACCTGACTGAGGAGAAGGGAGCCATATAAATAGCTCAAAAATATGCCATAAAGATGATCAGGTAGGCTGGGGCCACCATAAATGCAGGTCAGCCAAGAAATAATGGCCCAAATCACCATAATAATGACAATTAAAAAATACCTGAAATATCTACAATGTCCAGCCCACAACTGTACATGCCCAAACTCACTCATGAGCTGGCCAAACTGCTAACAAGGTCATGTATGGTTCTACTAAAGCAGCCAGCCATATTTTTTCCACCCTTCCATACCCATATGCATATGCATAAAGATGCATGGAGAAAACTATGATGCAAACCTGACTGGCAATAAATAAACAAGAACTCAGGCATACTCCTACACTTGCAACACAGAGAGAGAGAGAGAGAGAGAGAGAGAGAGAGAGAGAGAGAGAGGAATTATGAGCACCAGAGGAACTTACACCAGCTGACATGAATACATATACAAGATGGCACCTTTACATAAGCAACACTGAGCAGAACCCATACAAGAAGGTGCCTTTCCGTAGGCAGTGATGACCACAATTCAAGGGTAACTCTAGAACTGCCCAGACAATAGCAACATGCTCAAATCTAGATTCCAGCAAAACAATAAGAATATGGGACTGTATATCAGGGCATGGCAAAGCATCACGTGTGCACATAGGACCTAGGTAGAGGTTGAATACATAAATTAGTGTGGCTCTCTCTTGCATCTTGCATATGAATGGCCTTAAGCAGTTTTGATGTTCGTATTACAACAAGATCCTCATCTCCATGTAAAAACATGTAGCTGATTGCTTGACAGATAAAATTTAGGTTGCTGGCAGGTGATTGCATATGGTGCAGACACGGTATACAGATGTACCCCTCAAAGCAGGATATGTTAGCTGTTATATGACACACAGAAAGGGCTTGACTAAGCAGAGCACATCAGGCTGGCATGTTGTTGGCTGAGGCATCTAGGACCATAAGCACAGGCACTGATGTTGACAATGGACGTCTCCTCTAGGTAAGGCCGTGCATTTCTAGAAGGTTAGACCTTCAGCAATCTGCACTTGACTGATCTGTAAGCCTTTACTGCAATTTACAGCCCTCAGAGACGCATGAACAGTTAATGATAGTGCAGGTACAGTTTCAGCCTATTTGCAGGTATATCAGATTGCAAATGCAGTGGAGCAGCAGACTTCATGCAGATGTTGAACAAGTTGAACACTGGGAGCAGGTTTGAATTTCTGAAAATAGTGTTTGAAGCACTGAGAATTTCAGGATAGTGCCACAGTTGCATTGTGGCCAGCATGTTAAGGCGAATCTTGAAAGGTTATGAACGAGGTTGGGCATATGCCAGGACAGGTATATTCAAACTCAAAGAAAACCTTGCTACCCAGTCAGATATCCACATTCTTTCCGGCCTGGGCCTGTCTGGCGTTTTACAAGCAGATACTGTATACTTGATAGAATGGCACTGTTTCAGTTTTGTGCTACAACGTTTCAATTTCTTAGGCAGATCCAGACTCGATGGAAAGAAGCTCTACATGAGAATGATAAAACGCTTACGAGGATAAGCTTTCCTGGGAGTAGCATAGGGTCGCAGGCCTCTGAATTCTTTCACAGGACTCCATGCCTTTCCATGGCTGCGATCCTGAGGGGGGAGGAAAAGATAAGAGAAAACGAACTATCCTTATGTCAACGGAAAGAAGATAACGATACAGGTTATGACCTGCAAATTTGTCATGTATTTTTAGAGCTGAGAAAAGGCTGCAGGACAGGACAGACCTCGTCTGCGCTCCGCCATGCGAGGAAGGTTTGGACATCAGGCTTGGATACGGATGCCGCGGCGGCGATGGTGTCGTCCCTGGCAAAGAAGCGAGCAAGGAGGAAATGCGTGGCGAGGGATAGAGCAGAAAGGGCCAATCCCATGACTGCCAGCCATCTGATCTTGGATTTGAGCAGGACCATGGCGAGAAATGCATAATCTCAGGATCAGTGGCAGCATCCGCAGCAGCAGCAGAGGCGGCGTCTTCAAGCTGCACCTTTGCCTCGGAGGTTGAGCTCCCGGATGGCCATTCTAGCAGAGGCAGGAGGTGTCATGTGGCCGTGACAGACAGTAAACATTAGTCCTTTTCGTATTGCTTCAACTAGCAACTTATAAAAATCACTATCTACCAGAGTTGTTTGCTGTCTGTATGTCCCATGCAGATAGAATTTACAATGTACATCTTATAATACCTACATCGAGTATTAGGTGTAAGGGCTGGGTCACGCCAGCACTAGCAGGTGCAACTTAGCTACAATATAGTGGTGGACTTCAATGTGGTCGCACGAGGTGGAAAAGGCTAACTAAATTTTTGCATTTAAGGCTCACTACAAAGGGTTCTTTACCACCACACTATGACTATTTTCATTCGATAGCGTTGCTAAACCACTGTTAAAGCATCCTTTTTTCACAAGCATTAGCAAGGGCTCAAAAGGGTTTTAGTAGACTCTACTCCCCACCCAATCTCTCTGGGTGCGAGCAAGTGGGAGTGGGGTTATTTTGTTCCCGCTTCCCCTCGATGCAACATTGCCCAAATGTGACACATTAGTTATGTTTGTGATCTAGACCTATACTCTTGTCCAAGTGCCAAATGTACACACTCTATCTCTCTACGTGTTCTTCTTGTGCAAATTTGTGTGCATTATAAAAACACACATGCACCCACCCTCTCTCTACATATACTATATTTTTGGTTGTGGCAAAGGTATCAACAAAAGTATCACGACCTTCATTAACCTTTCCCAAACCTCATCATGTTATTTTCAAGCCCAAGCTAAAAAGATTTGGAGGAAGAAAGGAACTAAGTAGGTAGATTGATTCTCTCTCTCTCTCTCTCTCTCTCTCTCTCTCTCTCTCTCTCTCTCTCTCTCTCTCTCTCTCTCTCTCTCTCTCTCTCTCTCTCTCTCTCTCTCTCTCTAAGTTCAAAACAATTTGGTAATATTTTGTTGCAAGTAGCAAAATGTAAGGATACAATGTGGAAAATGCTAAAGGCCCAACCACGCCACTAATTTTCATCAAGTACAAAATTCAATTATCCCATGTCTCATACGTGCTAGCTTTTAACTAATTTAAAGTGTCACAATTGTTTCCAAGCATAGGGAACTAAGCGGATTATTGTAGTCCACTAGAATTGTTTGCAATTACTTTTGGAATTATTGTAGTCCACTAGGATTGATTGCAATTACTTTTGGAAGACCTTAAGGCAAGCCTATAGTCCTATTATAAGGAGTGATATGATACTTGTTTGAAAGGTGAGTTTATGGATGACAAAACAATAGGCTAATAGTTGATGAAATACAAATACGATAGACTTGCATGCCATACATGCATACCTTATAAGCTCACAAACCCCAACTACCATACATATACTTCAAAACTTATAAATTGCATCAACCATAGGCAAACATTCTATGAAGCACCCCTATCTAAGGAATCCATCTCATTGGCCATACATGTACACTTAAGAGATTTGATGGTCCTTCCATGCCTCACACCTATGCCAAATGAAATACATAGTTTGCACTTACACACTAAACCATTACCCACATGTGCACACTGACTAGCCAAATATCCAATCTAGCACCCATACACCTATATATGTGCCCAATTTAATTACCATTGTACAATTTGCATTGGGTGAAATGAAAGTAGTTATATGAGCACACCATATACATAAAGCATGCACATGTGGCCGTTTTTAGCCTCGCAAGCACAAGTGTATACACATGTCCACATACTCACACGCACGCACGCGCATGTGTGTGTGTGTGTGTGTGTGTGTGTGTGTGTGTGTGTGTGTGTGTGTGTGTGTGTGTGTGTGTGTGTGTGTGTGTGTGTGTGTGTGTGTGTGTGTGTGTGTGTGTGTGTGTGTGTGTGTGTGTGTGTGTGTGTGTGTGTGTTATACAACAAAGTATAAAATTGCCCAAATTTCCATGAACTTAAGACAAACTTCTTGCACAAGCTTTGTAGAGAAAAAAATCTAGTCCTTTATCGATGTGAAAGATACAATACTTGTAGATTACAAGCCATTGCAAATTAGAGCCATAGCCATTAAAAAGATAGATGCACTTGGAACACAAAAAGAGGGGTTTGACCTAGTACCTATGAACCGAATAAGAAGGTAGTTCATAAGACTAAAATACACATTCTTATGTCACAAGTGTCATAAGTCAAACCCAGTTACTATCATTGTTGCTTAACACAAAACAAGGCTACCTTGCTTGTCGCCATGGCTATCTACAACAGCTTTGGATGCATCACACAACGATGAGGAGTTTCAAATCCTAAGATAAGGTTTAGGAGAGGAGGATCTTGAGGAGGGTTTACCATTTGGGTTTAAGTACCCTTGGTGTGTGTGACAAAAAGAGAATATCAAAACAAACCTACATATGTAGTAAGGCTCCTTCTTTTAATGCCCAATCGCCCTCATAGTGGAGAGTAGAAAAGAAACTCATAAAAATTAGCAACAAAAAATTGTGCAAACTGTGTAGTCCGCAAAACTAAGTTAACCTTGCATAAACATGTCAAATTAAAGAGTTGTAAGTATACCCTCACATATATGATTAGAGGCAGTGGTACCCATAACATGGAATATGCATCCTCGGTATTAAAATCACATATATGGTTAACTATCACATAGTGAGAAGGCATAACAGTCAACCCAAACTATGAAATCCCTAGCTTGCAAGTATAAACATCTTTCTACCTTTGTAGTAGCTTAGCATAGTGCCATAGCTAAATGTTGGCCAATTGTTTAAAAGCAAAAAACCCTTACGTAGTCATCTATGACTCATCACAGTTAGTCATTGTTGATCAAATGCCTAGGGGCATAGGCCAAAGTGTTAAAGGCATACTCCACCAATCGTGCTGCAATGTGTGCAAAGATGGGGATGGCATGGTGTGAGAGATAGGGAGATCTAAGGAGGGATATGTGTTGAGAGTTAGAAATCCATGTATCAGGTGTGCATATATGAACGCACTCAATAAAGTAGATCTAGGGTTAGGTTTGTCAAAAAGGGTTTGTGATAGTGATGTGGGTAGTAGAAAGAAAAAGTATTGTACCTGCAACCTTAATGTAGCTATGGAGTTTGTGTATCTCTCTCCCCTCTCCTCGATTTTTTGAACATGGTATCAGAGCCTCATCCATGAGAAAAAGGGTTAGGTTTGTCAAAAAGGGTTTGTGATAGTGATGTGGGTAGTAGAAAGAAAAAGTATTATACCTGCAACCTTGAATAATGTAGCTATGGAGTTTGTGTATCTCTCTCTCTCCCCTCTCCTCGATTTTTTGAACATGGTATCAGAGCCTCATCCATGAGGCTGTGGGAGATGGAGAATGACTATTCCGCACTGTGAAAAGGAAAACGCCTGACCTACCAAGGTTGAAAGAGAAGGGGGCTGCCTGTCATTTCTTACCATTGCTCACACAGGGTATGCATTGTTTCATTTGGTCTTGATCTTGCTCAAGAGTTGTTCTTGGCTTGTTTGGAGTCTTTCAAAGGCTCTATTGAACATCTTGGAGAAGGCATTGAACATCAATACTAAAGCCTTCAAGTGTAGCGGCAAATCTGAAAATACAAACAGGACTGAAAGCGTGGGGTGCAAGAAGATAACGTCAGTAGGAAAAAGTGTGAGATAGGGAGGTACACGTCAGATAAACTGCGCTTGTTTGCAGCACTTGTGATGCTTGATAAGAAGCATATTTCCCCTGCTAATCGAATGCCATATGATGAAGCATATGATCAGTAGTATCTAGGCCTGAATGTACATAAGCATCTTTATCATTACCTTCAGCATCAATATTGTAGAGTTGGGCCTGCTCATCTGGCATGGGCATAACAAATTGCGCCAGCTGGAAGAAGTATGAAGTGCCTGGAGAATGAGCCTGGTTGTGTCAGGAATAGATGGACAGCATTGGTGCTTATAAATACAAGTCAGGTTTGAACAAAACAGAGATGAATGCAAGTGCTTCCAGGCCACCTGCTAATTGTGAAGAGCTCCCACCCGCATCTGGGTCTGATTGAGCAATCTATAGTGTTCCCTTGGTGACATATTTGGTCCTGATTATATCAGCGTCGTGGACTACAAAGATCTGCATCTGTTTTTAGACCTGTCTTCTTGAGTATGTAAGTCTGGCACTTCAATCATCAGACATCAAACATTGTTAGAGTCGCTATGCTCACTGTATATGCTGAATATTTTTGTCCATTGCTGGAATGTACAATGGCAAGTCAAAGCTCACTACCGAAGCAATATCAAGTGTGTTTGAACTGAGATACTACCTGACATGGTTGAAATGACATATGAACTGATTTGAGCACCTAATGCATACCTGAAGTTGGTTTACTACTGGATAGAACTTACACTGGCGTGTATAATCTGAGAGAGGGTGTTGGTTGACCTCTGTATGATCAAGTACTGGCACCCACAAGTCCTGACATATATCTACTGTGTTGTAAGATTGTTTTTGAGCAAGAATATTGTGCTAATGCAGATGGTTACTGTTGAAAATTGAAAGGGTTGAACTGTCCTAAAGCTACCTCGTCTGGGAATGGTTATGCAAGTGGTATCTAGATACATATGTGACTAGTCAACTTGCAGCTTGCAGATTTCAGACTATGGTAACTGAAACCCCTCTGCTAACAAGTGAATCAGCAATCCAGCCACCCAAATTTGCAGCTAGGGCCATGGTAAGCCATGGAAGAACTGAAAACATTCCTGATTTTGTAAGGTTGAACTTCAGTAACTCACAGTAGTATGTTGGCATTGATGTGAGGAGAATGAAAGTCCCCCAGTTATGGCAAATGTGGCAAATGTGTTGGAGTGTCTGTTGGAGTTATTGAAGTGAATTACCTTGGTTACTACAGAGATCTTATTGCTGGTTATTGTAGGACTAAAATTGTCCTGTTTGGCAAGGTGCATGCCTATGTTGCTTGGCTGAGAGTTTGGGGACTCTGACTGACGTACTGATGTCTGTTGTATGACTGAACTGAGCCGAATTGAGCTGGATGCAGAGTGGCTACTTAATGTACATGTGTTATTTGAATGCTATGCAAGCATTTTGTCATTGAATAGACTATTTGGTCTGCAGGGAGCTTCAACCTTGAAAGTCAACCAAGCAGCAATTTGTAGATAGCAGGCGCAGCTCGCAGGTAGCTAATCTTTTTTCACACCAGCAACTGTTTTCATTGTGATGCATAATCAAACTATGGATATATTTGATCTTGATATATTTGATGATGATGTGGATGTATTTGAGCTGCGACAATATGCTTTTGTGGATGATGATGGTCGTTATGACGACCCCTACTGGATTGATCATGGTGTTGATACTGTTGATTTAGATAATGAAACCAAGAAAAAAATCTTGGAATTTAAATTACAACCTTTAATTGGGACAAAGGAAATGGGCGCACCCATTGATTGGGTGGTCACGGAAAACGATGAGATCGAAATCACCAAGGGACATGATTACTTGTATGGTGATGCCTTGATATCTGACATAGATGCATGCGATGGGGAAACTGAAAAAAATGCAAATGTCTTGATGGATGTTTTGGATGCCGATATAAATGTGGAAACTCTTGATGGAATTGTATGCAGCGAGTCTTTGGAAAATAAGCAAGTTAATTATATGTGTGCTAATGGATGTGGCAAAAAGGAAATGAAGTACATGAATAACATTTGCAGGTTGGAGTATGAGTTACTTCTAAAACTCATTGATTGGATTGAGTACAAGCTTGAGTGCTCAAACAAAATTGCACATGAGGTATTGACATGTGCCTTACTTGGACGAAGACCCATAAGGGGGGGAATGCCCTCAAACGGTGGATCTACATCGACCCTTTCATTGCAGATTGAGTCATTATGGAGTGTTATGTCACAAGGTTACCACTATGTATCCCCCAAAATTGATCTCTCCCTAGTCTTTGGCACCATGCTCCATAAAAGAGCAATTGTATCATGTAAAACAATGAGAGATATTATGATGTGTGTGTTTGAGAGACAAGGTATAGGTTAAGGGGGGGATCAAGACCTTAGCAATAAGGATACATGTCTTTCAGGGGGGGTGTTGAGAGTTAGAAATCCATGTATCGGGTGTGCATATATGAATGCACTCAATAAAGTAGATCTAAGGTTAGGCTTGTCAAAAAGGGTTTGTGATAATGATGTGGGTAGTAGAGAGAAAAAGTATTGTACCTGCAACCTTGAATAATGTAGCTATGGAGTTTGTGTATCTCTCTCTCTCCCCTCTCCTCAATTTTTTGAATAATATGTGTTATGTTGGTTACTTTTAGTCGTGAGCCAATCATTGGCTATGAAGCAGACATTAGTGCTTCACATATACATGGCATAGGCCATAATACTGTAAGCATATTCTATCAATGGTGCTGCAATGAGTGTAGATATGGGGACGGTGTATTATGTGAGCCAGGGAGATTTACCCAATAGTTGCCTCAGGTGGGATAGTACCTGAGGGGAGTATGAGCCATATTGGTTGCATATAGCCATGAGACAACTATTGGCCTTGTTGCAAACCTCTGTGCTTCATGTATACATATGTTGTGAAACTCTAGCGTATCGACTAGAAGGTGTTAGGACCTCCATCATCAGCTCCTTAGAGCTTATGGTGACTACCTAGTAGCATGGAGCTACTATGCTAGTGCACATTCTGCTTAGTAGTAATCACATACCTTCAATGGTAATTGAAGGCTACTGTGAAGGGTGAAGGTAGTTGAGACCACTGCAAGACAATGACCTTTGAACTACTAGAGTTGAGATCCTGTTATAGTAACCCAGTGATGGTTTATGATGGGCACATAGCAAGGTGAGTGGTCGCATAAGAAGGGGCTGATGCAAAGGTTTTAAGATCATAGCCATGGTGGAGAATGAGAGGGATAGCATTCCATGTGGTGGCAAATAATTCCTCATAACACACTAATAGAGATGCTTAGATTCCTCTCAATTAGAGACTCGCAAAGTAAGGGCAAGCTATTTATAGCCTTAGGAAACCCTAGAATTTTTTGGCTTTCAAATGTTCCTTTGGAGGGAATCCAACATAGGCTGAAATTTTTTGAAGAATATATTTTATAAAAAACATTGTCTTAGGAACTAAACAAAATATTACAAGGTTCCAAGGTATGCATTAAAGGGGGAACCATATTTCCTCGAAGGATTCTGATCACAAACTTAATGCAAAGGGCTACCAAGAATTCTTATGTACTCTAGTTAGTAGTAAAGAAGACCCATCTATTCTTAGAACTAGTCATGTGTGTGTGTGTGTGTGTGTGCGTGCGTGCGTGCGTGCGTGTGTGTGTGTGTGTGCGTGTGTGTTGGGAAGTGGACCACATGGCAAATCTAGCATCTCAAATCTTAGATACAAACAACTTTACTAAACATAAAAGAATTTGAATAAGTCAACCAACTCATGAAGAAATGCATGATAGGACCAAACCTCCCCCATAACAAAAGCCACAGTTTGACATCCTCCATTACAAAATATTGATTTGCACATAGTTATTTACATCCATATCATATATCTAATTGCAAAGAAAATATAAATATCATTCAAAATACAAAGTTTAATGTGTTAAGGGGTTTTCTATACCTTGCTGCAGATGCTACAAATAATTCTATGTGTCGAATCATGACGTTTTGACATCATCATCACGTTCAAAACATGTCAAAACTCTTATAACAACTCTAAAAGCTTTGAATTTCAACTTTGGATGAGAAACACACAACAAAACTAGGTTTTTACCATGTTTTGTTTTGTATGCAATCCCATTGCTTTTATAAAGAAAGTTAAAAAAGCTTTCAAAAAATGAACCGCATAAAGAAAATAGCAAAGCATTCTATAAAGGAAGCTTATTTTGATAATCAAATAAATCAATAGTAGTAAAGATAACTGATTTAGTTAAAATTACTACTAAACAAGCTTAAACTTATTATTTACAAATAAAGTAACAACTTTAATAATACATGATATTATTTATATATATATACACACACACACACACACACACCATGTAAACACATACTATTGTACATTACAATTACTATATAAATTCATCTAAGATTATTTATACTTTATAATTCTTTAAAATACTAATTCACCTTATTTTACTTATAATCTGCTCACCACAACATAAAACACATTAGTTCCTTTTGCCATCTATCTACCAAGCACAATGTGACCAATGTCACATGCAACGCTTATGTGTAACAAGTTATGATTATGCAACAAATAGACAAAGACACTGGAAAAACTAAACTATAAGGACATATATCTAGTGTTAGACACATTTCAAACCCCAAGGATATATGCATTTTATGACAACTAAAGACCCCTTATCTAGGGAAAAAGAGACTCGAACTTAAGTAAATAAGAGATGATTTAGTTTACAATCTTCAATGTTAATCATACTAAAGGGTATTTTAATAGATTCTCCATACACTAACTTGTTCTCTCACAATTTGAAAGTGGCATGTCTCAAAACACATCATTTTAATTTTAGCTATGTCAAGCTCACCTAAGGGTTATCCTTCCAATCAATGATGAGTAATCCTAAGTAAAACAATAGCTATTACAATTCTCCTAAACATATTCTAACCCCCATATCCTGAACATATTCTAACCCCCATATAGGTAGCACCAAAGATAGAAATTTTTCTTAAAGATGCTCTTTTAGTAGATCAAAATCAACAATTTATACAACATTACATCAACATACCTAAGCATTTTTGTACAAAGTGTTAGTAATTTTAACAAAATCTAAGGGTTAAAGATTGAAATACCAAAGTTGATTCCTAGGTGGAGAAGGACACTCTACCTCCCAAATCACTAGGCAAGCATCTAAACAAGTATACCAATATTTCTTAAAAGTCCCATGTGGGAAAAATTTCAAGGATACATTATCTTTCAATTGGGAGAACTTCTATCTAACTAGTGTCTCCCATATTCATAGTCCACAAGCAAAAGTACCCATGTGTTCAAGAATCATTTAAGCTAGTTCCTCAAAGTTGGTAATTGAGATGGGATATCCAACCACTCTTTGTGTCTTTTAGAGATACCAAATAGTAAGTCCAACAAGGTTTATCAACATAGTGATTCAAGTAAGTAGTCAAAGAGTTAGGATTTATTATGGTGCGGTTTCAAGATAATCTAACTTGGAGCGACATCTAAACCCATGAACTTAGTAGTTATAAGTAATTTTCTCATGGTACACCAAACCTTTAAAAACATTAGAAAAACCTTACTACTACTTTCTAAGGATATACAAGATTGACATTACCCAACAAGGTATGTACATCCATGGCATATGAATATATTGCCAAGATTACCATAGCTCAGATTTTTAATGCATAAGTTAGAACTATACTAGTTGTAGCATACGCTTTTGCTACAATAAGCTACTAGTCTCTTTCACTAGCCAAGTTGATACTTCTAAGTAACCAAGCTATTGAAGCACTAAGATATCACAATAGATAAGTGTCTAGGCAATACTAACTCAATTTGGCATGGTCCTATTGCCATACTTAACACACGTGATAAAACATCCATTCGTGCCAACAATATATCAAACTCATAAGTCCAAATTAATTAGTATAGTCAACTCCTATTCATTGCCATATCCAATATGTATACCATGTTGCATGTTGGCTTTTGGTAGCAAAGTTGGTTTTGGCTTGCCACATTGGCATCAAAGCAAATACTATCCTTATTTCATACTTATATTCATGGTCTATGATTATGTACTGTCTACCATAAGATATGCTATTATGCTCATTGAGCTACATGCGACTATTATAAGTTCTTCTATAATCATTAGTCCATAAAAAAGGTAGATTATTAGAACAAAAAAACAAAGCTTACATCAAACCATCCATTGCAAGCACTTATAAAGGAAAATATTTGTATCAAATAGATCACCATATCAATGGACAAATCGTGCACCTACTTTTCAAAAAATGAAGTTGATGACACCAAAACACTAATCATTCAATATGCTGAGATGCTATCATAGATGGAACCTAAGTATTTTGATGGGAGGTTGTAGTCATGTGAAGGCAAGTTAGAATCTAGATTTTTTGTTGAGCTTGGTTCTCACCATTAGTTGTGCATAACTTCATTAAAAGAGGATGAGAAAGGTCAGGAGCATTTCATCTATTGGCTCTTATATTGTCATGGTGAGTACATGATTCCAATGCCCTTTGGCTCTAAGGTGGAAATATACCATCTAGATTAGTGCATTAACAAGTGATATTCTAGCCTATATTTCAAGCTCGAGCATCTTTGGATAATTCATCCCCATGTGTTATCTCTTGGAAATAATAGAAGTAAAGTAGTTAAGCATACTCTCAAATCACTTACCTACCCACTCATGCCTATGGTGATTGACATCTAAAAGATGTCAATGATTTTCATGAAAACCTGATATAAGCCATAAAGGTAGGAGAATTCCATGTAGAAAGGGGTTGCTAGTAAACCCCTGTTTGGTCAAAAAAAATCACAAGTCCCCTTAAAGAAATAATGGAGGAGATGTGTAAAAATTTTTTGGCTTGAGAAGGGGTTGCTGGCATCTCAAAAAAAAATAAAAATCAAAGTAAGTCACATAATCTCTCTCTCTCTCTCTCTCTCTCTCTCTCTCTCTCTCTCTCTTATTCATCTCGCTTTCTCCTTCTCTCATTCGTCTCTATTTCTTTCTCCCCCTCTCTTTATATTTCTATTTAGTAATTAACTAAAAAATAATTAGTAACTAAATTATTAGTTAAGTAATAAATTAAGTAGTGCATGTGTGTATGTGCATCTCACTCTATGTGTCTCCGTTGTCGCACGGAATACACGCAGGAGTCAGCGAAAGTCGTTCGTCGAGGGACGCTTTGCGAGGTGGGAGCAAGATCAAGATTGATTCAAGACAACTGATTTGATGATAAAGGTCTAGTACAAAGCCCAATCAAATCAAATCATATACATACTCCTTGCAATCCTAATTCCATGCTATAGCAAATCATGGGAAGTCCCAAAGTTCTCTTTGATGTTAGAAAAAACTCTCTTGATGTCAGCACATGAGTTCTTGCTTGAAGCCTGTTAAGTTACCGTGTATTGAACTCAATTGCAGCAGCAAATGCTTCTTGAAATATACCTCCAGCACCTTTATGTCAATTTAGCATACATAGCCATATTAGCTCCTGCATTGTCTACATATTATGAGCAAATATTGCCTTCATGGTTGCTGAAAACAAAGTACTCAATTGATCCAATACAGAACATCATCGTTGTAGCTTCTTTCCTGCAGAAACAACATCCTCTCAATCTAATTCTTCTTTATAGCAATCCGGTTATTTCACTGTTTCAGCAATACGATTTTCAATAGCTTTGACAGCTTCAGCAATACAACTTTGACATCTTCAGCAATACAGTTTCCAATAGATTTGATATCTTTAGCAATACATCTTTGACATCTTCAACAAAATATCATCACTAGCTATAAGCCTCTTTGAACCGGCCAAATGTTTTGTCTCCCTCCTTGTCAAAACACTTGCCATGTATTAATCTCAATTGCAAGTCATTAGGTTTGATATGCTTGCTCTCAATACAAGGCTTGAAATTGTCTTCATGACGTTCTCTCTTTAGTTTCCTAGAAGAAGCTGCAGGGTTCTCTCCCTTCCTCTTAGTGTTCCATATGATTGCAGTTGACATGCACTATATTGTGCATTAACTGTGAGAAAGAGCATGGACATCTTTTCCCTTCTCGGTAGCTCTCTAGCTCCACACAACACAGTTGATGATGACCTCTTTCCCAAGCTTGACAGTTTGCTTTCTCTTCCAATTAGCATGATGCTATTGTCATTAGTGTTGTCCTTCGCAATTATGACCAGACATAGTACATGCAGTCCCCTTCAATTCGTAGGTCTTTGACAATCAACTTCCAAAGCTCTCTACTCTATTTATCTGCGCATCAGAGACCTTTGGTTCTTGCACCTGGAAATCTAGCAAAGCACCATGGAATTACTTCTTGCCTTCAAAGCTAGGCCATGTAAGCTTTTGCCTCAGCTTGCATTAGTGCCATTTTTTTCATTCACAATGCGCCATGTGCCTCTTCAATCCAAACAAGCCTTGTTGCAAAAGATGAAAGAGCCCTCTTCTCCCCCTCCTAAACATGTTGATGTTGTTGCTTTTATTGATGGCTATGGTGATCGACTTGCTGCCAACTTTTCCCAAAGGCTAAAAACTTCTGATGCCAAATCTGCCATGGGCGTTAGAAAAAGCCCCATGTGATATTCATAGCTAGCATGAGAGCATTTGAATCTTCCAAACACTTTGACAACATCGCAAGCCCATTAGAAGACCTATTATCTTGAGCCATACTAGCTATTAGAGGCCCACTTAGAGGGTTCTCTTTTAGCCCTTGTGTTCAGGCTTCTTCCTCCATCATATGTTTCACTAGATTTGACTCCCTGTCTTCTTCATGTGCAAATTTCAGACTAGATCCTCAACAATAGAACAAACAAGCACTCATATGAGCTACCACACACACAAACATACACGCAATGTCGTGTCGCTATGCGGACACAGTGTGAAAAACTCTAGAGTGCATCGTCATTTGGCTTTCTTATTGAACTAGAGAGTCAATGCCATATTAGTCATTAGTGTTAGTGTCCGTAGTGTGGATGGTTAAAAAATACTAGATTTTTGGATAAGTTTAGCCTATTTTTGATATTATTTCTTGTAAATATCCAAAAGTTGTAGACACTTTCTAGAATAGGATGACTTGCAAAAAAAGCAAGTGGCTTTCAACCATTTTTGGGGGATTTTATGCAAAAAGAAGGATTGGCAAAATCACGTGACACGCGATCGTAGTTTACAGGCAACAAACAACACTCCAAATTGGGAGAAGAAGAGTGATCTGGGAGAATTCTAACGAGGTATCCTACTATTAGACCGCCCTTTTGGAGCCAACAGAAGCATCAGATTTGTGGTCTAGGCAGCATAGAAGAAGCTACTATTTGATGCATGTTTTTGGTACAAGGGATTTATACTCTCAAGATGTAGAAACAAATTGACAGGCTTCACCTCTATGAGTATTATTCTACATCTTCTATTTCTTCAAACCCCTTCTCTTTCATCAATTGCTCTCCTTGAATCTCCCTTCACTCTACTGTCTCTTACCCCCATGGTAGACTTTCGACCATCCAAACGTTTTGACAGTGTGGTGAACCCAACGTGAAAGCCGACAGCACGCGAACAGCCTAAAAACCTTACAAAGAAGGCTACAAGAGGAGACACATTTGGTGTGATAGTTTACAGCATGAAAAGTAAGATCGTATAGCCTACCATGAAGCAGAAGTGAAAAGGTTAGTCTTTTGGAAAGATGGCAAAATACATGCAACAAAAATTGGTCTTCCAATAGATCCAGAATTTGGAAATGGTGGCATGTAGAAGAGGTTGGAAGAGATGGTAGCAAGGACAACATTTGTTGCCATAGATGCAGGCAGATATGGGTTGAGAATTGAAAGGACCGAACAAGCTTGTAAAGGAGGCATGGCTGAAGCAAAATCTCACGTTTGGATGCAGGCATTAGATTGCATGGAAAAATGCAAAACATCAAAGTCTGAATTGGCTAATGCAAGTCAAAGTATACGAGGGAGAACAAGATGGAGTGCACCAATGGATTCATTTTCAGCTTATCCTTATTTGGCCGAGGTTCATAGTCAAGAAGCTCTTGTAGAAAAGAGAAGAAGAGATGAGGACACTGCTGGTTCTTCCTCTTTAGGCCCATCTAAATGCATAACACGAAGTAAAATAGAGCAACAGGTCGAGGCTGAAAAAGCCATACATGAGCATGTTATGGAGGATGCATCTCAAGAGAAGAAACAAGAAGGGAAGAAAAGGGGCAAGCAACCCGGTTATAGGTTACAATCAGATCTTGAGACTGCCACAAACATTAAAAAGGTCTTGGAAGATGGCATACTTGGCGATAGAGTGGAATTCACACTTGGCGAAGTTCTTGGAATCGCGAAGTGTGAATTTCATGATGCAATCATTGATGTACTGAAACGAAAAAGATAGTTTGATGGTGAATTTTTGCAAGCATTGATGCAGGTTGACAAAGACATAGAGAAACAACTTCAGAGGGAATATGATGATGCATGTAATGCTGATTTGGATTAGGCCGATGTTGAAAATGGGTTAAATGGGAGTGTAGACAGCAAGCTTTATGACTGAAATTGGTCTTATGGGCAGCAGTAAGCATAGATAGAAGGCTATGGGGATGTCCATCAACAAGTACATGAAGAAGAAGATGCTCATTTTATTCCAAGCAGTCATTATTCACGAACGCATTGGGCTTGTGCTACAACAGAGACAATTGTTAAAGTGGGAGAAAGAGAGATGCCTTATATAGCTCTCTTGGATCATGGTTCCAAAATCAATGTTATGGCACACAGCTTGTATGAGAATGGAGGTTGGCCGATTGATGTAGATCCGGGATGGCACATGTGGGCAACAAACAATTCATCAGGGGATCTTTATGTGGCTTATTCGAATGTACCCATGACTATTGGAGATGTTAGGGATGAATATCATTTTTTTGTGTAGGATTCATGTAGTTATCCGGTGATTTTGGGGCAACCCTATATTTTGGAATCAAGGCTGGAAACAAAAGCCTTGGATAATGGTTCTTCATGTGCTTGGGTTTAGAGTAAAGACAATACAAAGGCGGTATAGTTTCTCATTATTTGTGTGAATCATCCCTGCAATCAGGATAGACTGCAAGATAATCCCATGCCACGCAATGCACGAGAGTTTAAGGGTTTTTAGACAGCACTGATGTAAGTGAAGGCTATGGTAATGCCTCTAGGAAGATAAATATGCCTCTCCAAGAAAGGGGAAAACTGTGTTTGTGTTTGGAGAGTAGAAATGGACAACTTTTAGTCTTGGCAGTTTTAAGAATATTTCAGCCATGTGTAGGGCTGAAAAGAAATATGTAGGATGGGCTAAAAAAGAGTTGAAGACATATGGCTTGATGGCTGCAAATGGATGTTGAATGCTTGGTCTTCTAATCTTCACAAATCTTCCAAAAATCTCCAAAGATATCCAAGAACTTCTCCTCCTTGATGTGTGGATTTGAGTAAATTAGTGAATCCAGTGTCAATGATTGGGCTTAAGTGGCAGAAGAGAGCTTGAAGTTGCAATGGCTATGGTGGACATGTACTTAAGGTTTCTGGCTGACTGGTTTTTCAATTTGTGTAGCTTGTAGACAAAGCCATTTGATAATCCCTTTGGTGAGAAAGAAGCTTACATAGTGATGGACCTAAAAACGGGCCGGCACTGGCTCATGCACTAGCCGGACCTCGTCACTACGCACAAGACAACCCCTCGGCCTCGCGGCCAGGAGCGTCTATCAAAATCTCTGCCTTCCTAAACATTGCGTTTGTAATACGTTGTAGTCCAACTGATCCTAACCCAATATTGCTCCTCAGAGGGAGTCCCTTTCACATAGCCAAAAGGCTCGAATCACATACACATGGGGTTCCTCCTACGGCTGAATGCCGTCAACCCTCTGCGACTCTCCTACACCTTGGGGATTGGCCCCTCGATGCGTCGCTCCACATTTAGACATTTCGCACAAACGTCACTCAAGGTACCAAATAAACGTATCCAGGAATGTACCATTGTCCTTACTTAATTTCCCCTTTATGATCCCACGACTAGCCTACGACATAGGAACCTCACTGCCTCTCAACGTAGGTCATATTCCAAAAACAATTGCAATGCATATCCAGGAGCTAACTCTGATACTTTTAATTTCCTCTAAATGATCATGCAAAGAGGTGGATGCCTAGTGCTCAAACATTTTAAAAACCAGCAGCGTGCAAGTGCAAATCATCTCTTTCATGCTTTTCTTTCTAACCGCTTTGTGCTTCGTTGCAACACCTAGCACCGAAGTGATCTTCGTGCTACTAGGTTTTAATTTTTATCATTATTATTCCGTCCTAGATGCAATGCATATAAAATCAGAAAATTATCCCTCATGCTCAACGGCATTTAACCATTTTTTCCACAACTCTACCCTTCCCCATTGATAGTGCATCATTATATTCATTTCTTTTAGGGTTTCCTTGTCATTTTATGTGGAGAAAGAAAGGAAACACGCACTACAACATATAAACAAGGCTGAACTGAAGCATAACTTCATGTCCCAACCTTGCTATACATCAACAAACATAAATCCTATTTTTCTGTATTTTTCGTAGCCCCAAATGTATTTTTCCCCTATTTTCCATGGTGTTTTTATCATTTTTTCCCCATTTTCTTCATTTTCTTGTATTTTTTAAATTGCTGAAAATGAAAACCAGTTTGTGGGCTGTGGCCCTTAGTTCATTTGCAACAAAATTGAAAGATTAGTTGATGTGTATCGACGGTTTTTCCCATTTATATGCCCAAAACCCTTGTTTTCCTTCATTTTTATGGTTTTTCGTGTCTCGGTTCCCTATTTTCTGCTATCCCACACATGTTTTCCAGATTTTTAAATGATGAACAGCTAGAAACCAACTCAAAGCACGACATACTCAAAACTCAATCCATATGAACACATTTTTATCAACCAAATTTGCATCAAAAGACCATTTTCTTTGTAAAAACAATTATTACCGTGTCTTACGGGTTTTTCCATTAAATTTGGCACGTCCCACGATTGATTTCCAGCCATGAATTCTGCTTGGAATCAGCAATCTACAATGGTTTTGCATTGCTCTTTCATCCCGTCAAGAATCGGCATCCATCCGGCCGTCCATCGTCATCCTATTCCTTCAAGCACGAACGGGGGCTAAGAGGAGAGAGAGAGAGGAGAGAGAAAGACTGATTTTCTCTCTCTTCAACCAGTCCACCATTGCGGGAGCGGAGACCGGCGAATTGATCGGCACATCATCTGCATCAGGCCTGGAGGCTCGTGGCTATGGCTTATTTGCAAGCCATCAATCGATTGTGGGGGGGGGGGGGGTTGCGTTTTTTTCGGCGGCTGTTTTCAGCCGCCGCCCCCCCTCCATATCCACGTTTTTTTTTTGTGGGGGGGTGCCAAAGGTCACCCCCCCCCACTTGCACCTTTTAAAATTTCAATTTTGGGCCCCCTCTTGGGCACCCCGGCCGGTTTCGGGCCAACTCTCGCGTGCGATCTCCGAACTGCGTTCTGAAAATTTCTGTGAGCTCGTCTCAACATTCCGGACAGGCCTGCAGCTTCACTGACTGGCATGGGCGCACGAAAAAATTATGAAAATTCTCGGAGTGTCGTACGGGCGCCCGTCAAGTACTTGACGCTTAAAATCGTGCTCGCTCGAGCTGCCGCCTTCGTGGTTGAGCATTTTCCCCCGCATTTCCATATTTTTTCCCTATTTTTAGGCATGTTCCGGGGCCTAAAATCCATCCTTCATTGGCGACCACGGGATAGGACGACTCAGTCCGTCGAACCCACGAACATATCTGCACATAAACAACCAAAGAAGCATCAAACTGATACAAAACAATTATCATCATAAAACTCAGCACAATGCTCCCCCTACCCCTGACAGAACCAAGGCATAACATCCACAAGGAGTAGGCCTAGCATCATCTAATAGAAGATCCGAAGTGAGTCACGAACCAGCTGCTCCAACACAGCCAAACTAAAAAGAACTGCCAAAGAGGTTGCCCTAAGTGGTAGTCTGAACTACTGACCAACTAAAGACAACGCAACTAGGAGCTCCTACAAGGCGAGGACTCCTATAGCCTGAGCAAAGGATATTTTCTATCAGTACATGTCTTCTTTTAGGATTTTGATTGGATGAACATACTTGGGCATGTAAAAAGGAGGGAGCTGAGCGTAGTGACCCAAGGAGAACAGGGCATCGGCCTCAGGACCTGTCTCGGCACCCAAGAACCTACCAAGCCCTCGCAAGGCGACACTGAATCCTTTTCTAACGCTCACTTTTATTTTCGCTCCAACCTCCCTGGTTTTGATATTATTTTTTCCAGCAAGAAGCCACCCCTAGGAAGACAAGGTATCGGCCCCGGGTCTGACTCGTCCCCAGGAACCTACCAGGCCTCCGCAAGGCAATGATCAACTGCTTATATCTTTTCATTTCTTTTCTTTTCATTGATAGGGGTTAGAACCCCTTTTTACATACCTTCGTATTTATATTCATCTTTTGGGATGTTCAGGATTTCTTGGCATTATTATTATTATCTTCTAGCAGGCTTCTCTAACTGCCTCACTACTAACAAGAACTCCTAGAACGGCTGCCTAGCAGGTTAGCAGAACAGAGCCACTAGGACTTCCTTCTAAAACAGATCTTTCAATGTCTAACAATGTCTTTACAGGAGGCAATGACTACTCCGACCTCCCTCAAACATACGTAGCCTAAACCTGGGACTTCATGCCTTGGTCGCCGGTCCCCAACAAAAAGTATCCCCTCAACAAGTACAAATACACATATAACAGGAAAGAAAGGTACTCGTAAAGGAGAAATATCACCTGGAGTGGCCACAAGAAGCTTCCATCGCAGCAAAGGCTCCTCCAGGCTCCACCAAATTCCACTAACCACGAAACCTGTCCAGCACAACACTCAACAAAAACCCAATTAAACGCACCCGCACTAGACAGGAAAATGGCCCTCTTGGCCTAATGAAATCAGACATGACTTTGCTACAAAACTGAATCGGCCCTCTTGGCCTAATGAAATCAAACAATACTATGCAGAACATCCACCTGGAAACAACCATGATAGACATCAAAGCATACTCTTCCCAGGGGAACAAAGGCTCGTAGCCCTAAACTAGGTGCATTAAATTATGACCTATCCCTCCTGCGTATATCGCAAGAGGTGTTCGCATCACATGTCGTCGAATCAGTCTATGGGTCTGAGATAATAAAGGTAGATGAGTCTCGCTTACCCTCTGCATCACCCAAATCAACCATCGTCTGCCAAAGAGGGCATGTTCAGAAAGCATACCCCACAAACGACCAGGTCCTGTCTCACCATCAATAGGTATATCGGGACAAGGGCCACAATTAAAGAAGAGGTCCTCTTCATACGCAAGATTAGCCAATGAATCGGCAAACTGATTCCAATTCCGTGGAATCAGCTGAAAAGACACTCTATCGAATTCGTCTAGCAGGGCTATGGCAGTATGATGGTACATACAAAGGATGGGGTTCCGTACCATGTACGTCCCATTGAGTTGATTTAAAACCAACTGAGAGTCCCCTTTTATCAACAACTGGCGGATACCACCCTTCTTTGCAATATTCAAACCCATAATCAGGGCTTTGTATTCTGCCATATTATTGGTAAAATTCGCCCCGAGATAAGCAGCTAACTTCATGACAATGCGTCGTCGGGGGTCGCGGATGACAACTCCTACACTTCCTTTTTTGCATGCACCCCTGGACGCCCCATCAAAGTACAAGGTGTACGTCCATAAAGGGTTTACATATTCTGCCATCCTGAACTCTACTCGTAATTATGGTAATCGAAATTCAGCATATTCAATGGGTGGACTGTAGGCTCCATCCCTCCATCATCATTGAATTCAACAGGGATGCTCGTCAAAAGTTGTAGGCAATGATGGCAGAAGACCTTGATTTCCCAAATAAATGTCCCGCCTCCTTGCTCAATCACCTTGTATCCTTTGCTCCACCAAATGAGCTTTCCCTGATGATACCTCTGTTCCAAATATGGGTGTTCTAAATAAGGGATCAGACGACCCATCAACCTCTATCACGATTTCCTTGCAGATGTTTGATCAATCTTGCCTAGACCTGCAAGGCAGTCATAGCATTAGTACAATCAGAAGTAATAAGGTTTAATCTTATTAAGATTAACCTTATTTTTAAATTCTATCCCCTCAAGGTCAGCTAACAACACTGTAGATTTATTCTTTCCTATCCTAACGATCTTATAGGGCCCATCCCATTTGGGTTCTAGCTTGCCTGGGAATAATTCACGTCGTGCATCATAATACAGAACAAGCTGTCCTTTCTTGAAGGTGTACTTCTTGGCTTTAAGGTCGTGTAGCTTCTTCATTCGGCGCTTCGCCACTTCTTGGTGCAATAAGCTCTGCAACTTAAGCTCATCTAAATGTGCCAGTGTCGTCAAGCGCTCAAAAAGAGCGTCTTCATCGCTCAAAGAATGATTGATGGCAAACCGAATAGTCGGCAGCTCAATCTCTAAAGGCAAGACACACTCCTCCCCATATACTAACTTGAACGGGGTATGGCCAGTGGCTCGTTTGAAAGTCGTATTATAGGCCCACACTGCCATGTATAACTTTTTATCCCAATCCCGTTTCTTTTCTGATACAATTTTGGACAGGATGCCCACAAGCTGCTTGTTGGTACTTTCAACTTGCCCATTGGCTTGCGGATTATATGGGGTTGTCTTGTTATGCTTGATGTTCCACAACTCTGTCAAACCTTTAATCACCTTATTCAGGAAATGAGTTCCGCGGTCCGACACTAATTCTTTCGGCGGACCAAACCGGCATATTATCTGCTCTAAAAGGAAACTAGCAGTTTCTTTAGCATCATCTTTCCTTGTTGCACGTGCTTCTGACCACTTTGTGAAGTAGTCAGTTGCTACAATGATGTACCGCTTTTGCGTAGTCGATGACGGAGTAATAGGACCCACAAAGTCTATTCCCCACTTCTCAAATGGAAGTATCGCCATAATAGGGGTGAGTGGTCGTTTCCTATTCTCTCGACTATCATGTCGTTGGCAAATATCGCATCGCTTAACATACGCAAACGCATCCTGGAAGATGGCAGGCCACCAATAACCTGCTCTTAAAGCCTTTTGTGCTGTAAGCCGTCCAGCAAAATGGCCACCGCAAGCGGAATCATGGCACTCTTCCAAAATGAATGGCACCTCGTCAGGCGTCACACATCGGCGATAGATATCATCAACCCCTTGCCGATATAATGTACCCGCGATCAAGGCAAACTTTAACGCTTGCTGCTTAATTTTCCTTTTCTCAGCCTTAGATAATTCGGATCCCGCCTCTCCTGTTGATAAATAATGCGTTATTGCAGCATACCAGGAGGGAATAGATGCCGTATCTATTTTAAATATCATCTCCATGTCACTACCTTCAGCCACAGATTCTTTCGGCTCCCCAAAGTCCACTAGACATTCCACGATGCCTTGCAACCTTGGTGGCTTACTCTTGATTTCATAATCAAATTCCTGCAAAGTGATCAACCACTTCGCTAAACGATCAGGCGGCTGTAACTTATTCATCAATAGTCGAAGTCCCTCCGCCTTCGTATAAAGTACGACTTTCTCATAGAGAATATAATGCCTGAATTTCTTGGCCCCAAAGACCATCGCTAGACATAGCTTCTCCATGTAGGTGTAATTGATTTCGGATACCCCCAGCTTCCGACTAGCAAAAGCAATCGGGTGGTACCACTTCTCTTCCCAAATTTGGGCTAAACAGCAGCTGATACTATACATGGTGGCTGCTGAAAATATATAGAACACCTCACCTCTTTTAGGTGCTTTTAAAACGGGCGCTCTTGCTAGCTCTTGTTTCACATCCTCGAATGCTACCTTACAAGGGTCACCCCATACAAACGAACAGCTAAAGGACAATAAATTTGTAAGTGGCAACGTTCTTTCTGCTAAGGCGTTAATGAATCTACGGTAGTAACCAACCGAAGACAGAAAGCTATGAACCTCTTTCGGAGTGCGTGGTGGACCCATGGCAACTATAACTTTGACCTTCTCGGGGTCTGTCGCAATTCCTACCGAACTGACCACATGACCCAGCAATAGCCCATAAGGTACTCCAAAAGCACACTTCCGTGGGTTTAGGGCGATGCAAAATTGTCTACAGCGCTCAAAGCATTTTCTCAAAATGATCAACTGCCTTTCTCTCACGGTGGCGGCCCCTAAGTCATCAATAAACACCCTCAACTCGTCAGGGGATATGTCACCGAATGTCTTATCGGCTGTTCGTTGCCACGAACCAGGCGCATTGCATAAACCAAAAGCCATCACGTGGTAAGCAAAAGTGCCAAATACAGTGATAAAAGTTGTTTTCAACTTGTCCTCTTCTGCAATTGCCATTTGGTTGTATCCTGCAAAGCAATCCATAAACGAATATATCTCCCTACCCGCTAATTGATCCAAAATCTGGTCAATAAATGGTAATGGGTAGTAGTCCTTAACTGTCTGCTTATTCAGCTCCCTAAAATCTACACATAAACGGATTTGATTATTCTTCTTCTTTCTAATCACAACTGGCGAACACCATTCCGTGTGTTGCACAGGAAAAATCAAACCCGCTTTTCGAAGCTTCTGTAACTCTTCAAACAACCCGTCCCTCAGTTCGAAAGGCATACGCCTTACTTTCTGCCGTACAGGACGACTGCCCTCTTTCAACGGAATTGTATGAACAGCAAGACTGGGAGGGATGCCTCTCAACTCATCATAACTCCAGGCAAAGATATCACGGAATTCCTGGATCAAGGCCACATAGTCCTCCCTTTCTGCTGTGCTGAGCATGGACCCTAATTTGATTGGCCGCGAATCATCAAGCGTACCAAGGTCTAGCTCGATAACATCTGCATCTCTTATACGATCTTGGGCCTCTATCGGCTCATTCAAAGTGATCTGATAGATGTCCTCTGTGGTGGATCCCTCTTTGGACTCATCACTTGATGATGTCTCACTAGCAGATAAATCTTCTAATGTCTCCAATTCTGTAGAAGATAGAGGAGCTCTCTCACTCTGCGGGGACTCAGGATAAGCATCAACCACCACACGCTGGGCACCTCTGCCAAATATTAATCGACCGGCAGGTATATCCACTTGGCAATCCGCTTGCAAGATCCAAGGTCGTCCGAGTAATACTTGGTAACTTGGCCGCCCTGCAAAACGAATCACCCTAAAGTCCAACATGCATTCTACATTTGCAACAGTGACATGGACCTTAGTAATGCAGCCTTCCGGCTGTCTCAAACTGTCATCTGCCATTCTGAGAATTGTGGAAGTATCTTTCTGAATCGCAAGACCCAACCTTTCCATCAGTTCAGAACTCATAATGTTAACAGATGATCCCGTGTCGACAATGGCATAATCTACTAATATCCCATCGACATAGGCTGCAACCCTTGGGCAATGCTTCTCAGCATGCTCGAACCAGTCATCACCAACTCGCGCAATACCCAAAGGTTCTACAATATACCCGGTACGTAGGATCTTTCTAAATTCCTTACGCACTCCGGGGGAAAGCTTAATAAGCTGTAGAAGATTCACATCCGGCTTGACTTCGCAAAGAGAGCTTGCCAAATCGAATTCATGATAGTTCGATAGAGCTCGCTTTTCACGCCAAACCATCCGCTCTTTAGGTCGCTGCACTGTCTTTATTGCCTCTTTCTTAACTTTCACCTTCTTCTTTGGTGGTTCCTTATCGGCTTTACTCTCTACGGGCTTCAAAGGTCCCCCTTCTAGGGCAGGATCCAAAACTTGCGTTCCTTTGTCGCCTTGTTTAGGGTTTCCGTCGACAGGCTTATCCATGTCGGCTTCTCTACCCTTTTTACCTCTTGTAAGGACAGCTCGTAGATTAGAGGTTTCAGCATCATCAATGCGTACAGCCTCAATCAAACTAACCCCACTACCACTTGGTAGCTCCTCCACTGTAGTCTTTGGTCGTTGAAGTATTTGTTTAGGCCCATCCTCTCGCTGGGAATCATTTCCTTGGGCACGATGATTAACAGGCCCTGGTTGCCGACTACCCCGCTGGAGGGAACTAATCTTACTCCAGCAAGTAGCTGCTAAATGGCCAGATTTTCCACAAATATCGCACTTAACATTTGGGCAATTTCTTGGATAGTGCTGCCCACCACACCATTTGCAACTAAACCTCGAAGGTGCCCCCTCCTCTGGGTATCTACTTCCTATTAAATTTTGTTGTTTTTTAAGGAAGTTGACATCAACAGCTATTTGTCGATACTGCTCCGTAATCATGTCGGTATAATGCTTCATCATGTCCTTAACCTCGCCAAGAACATTGGAAGAACTCGACTCATAGCCTTGGTCATTACCATGTCGCTCCATCGGCCTAACAATTCGATTAGGCACAGGTTGTTGAGTCACAGGCATGGTATTAGGATTGACCGCCTGGCCTCCACCATTTGGAGCCATTTGACTGCCCGTCGGCATCGACATGCTAGGGGGAGCTGGTAATAAAGGGACATTCTGTATCATGTTCCCTCTCCCATTAGGGTTAGCCATCGCTATCCCTTGGCCACTACTGCCATTGGCTATTGCCATATTGTTTCCCAATACTAAACCCATGTTCGAATTGCCTCTAGAAGCATAGGCTGCTTGTAGTCGGGATTCCACCTCTTGTGCTCGTGTAATGGCAGTATCTATATCCCCCAAGGGGACACTACTCAACTGCAATTGGATGTTAAAGTCCAAACCATGTAGGAAATATTGCAATTGGGCAGCTGCGGGGATAGGAATAGAGGTGTCCAACTTACGGAAGACCTCTTTTATCTTCTTCGCATAAGCACGAATATCCTCGTGTGGATCTTGGCGGGTCACGTTGAGTACACGCAACCAATATTGCCCACCCCTTTCAGGGGCAAACTCCCTTCGAAAAGCTCCATAAAATGCATCAATGTTCAATATGGTTCCGGCTTCTAAACCATGATACCATATAGCAGCTCTTCCTTTGAGAGTCATGTTGAAGAACATCATTAAATGCCCTTCTTCTTGAATGCGACAGTTAAACATCAGCTTTTGAAACTCCCTAATGTGGAGTTCCGCATCTTCCTCAACTAGCCCATTAAAAATGGGTAGTGGGTAGCCTAGAGCCGGCAAATCCGTCGTTCCTGCTGGAATTGCAATAGGCTGCGCCATGACGGGGATTGGATTTGCACTAGGAATAGGGAACGGTGGGGTTACACCTCCCGCAATTAACGTGGATTGGCTTATGGCAGGAAGGGGAGCACTAGAGCTTCCACCTTCTCCTAACTTATTGCTTGGGGTCCTAAGACCACTAGATCCACTCCCTCGTAAGGGTTCAGCACCGCTACGCTTAGGGGAATATCTCCTAAAAATTTCAGCACGTCGCCTAGCTCTTTCGTCTCTTTCTTGCTTTTGGATTTCTGCTAGACGATGCTTATCACTAAATAACGGATCAAGCTCAGTATCCTTTGGCATAAACTGCTAGTTGGTCCCTAGAAAACCAGGATTCGAGAACCGCCACTTTTAAGCAGCTCCCGGCAGACGCACCACTGATGGACCTAAAAACGGGCCGGCACTGGCTCATGCACTAGCCGGACCTCGTCACTACGCACAAGACAACCCCTCGGCCTCGCGGCCAGGAGCGTCTATCAAAATCTCTGCCTTCCTAAACATTGCGTTTGTAATACGTTGTAGTCCAACTGATCCTAACCCAATATTGCTCCTCAGAGGGAGTCCCTTTCACATAGCCAAAAGGCTCGAATCACATACACATGGGGTTCCTCCTACGGCTGAATGCCGTCAACCCTCTGCGACTCTCCTACACCTTGGGGATTGGCCCCTCGATGCGTCGCTCCACATTTAGACATTTCGCACAAACGTCACTCAAGGTACCAAATAAACGTATCCAGGAATGTACCATTGTCCTTACTTAATTTCCCCTTTATGATCCCACGACTAGCCTACGACATAGGAACCTCACTGCCTCTCAACGTAGGTCATATTCCAAAAACAATTGCAATGCATATCCAGGAGCTAACTCTGATACTTTTAATTTCCTCTAAATGATCATGCAAAGAGGTGGATGCCTAGTGCTCAAACATTTTAAAAACCAGCAGCGTGCAAGTGCAAATCATCTCTTTCATGCTTTTCTTTCTAACCGCTTTGTGCTTCGTTGCAACACCTAGCACCGAAGTGATCTTCGTGCTACTAGGTTTTAATTTTTATCATTATTATTCCGTCCTAGATGCAATGCATATAAAATCAGAAAATTATCCCTCATGCTCAACGGCATTTAACCATTTTTTCCACAACTCTACCCTTCCCCATTGATAGTGCATCATTATATTCATTTCTTTTAGGGTTTCCTTGTCATTTTATGTGGAGAAAGAAAGGAAACACGCACTACAACATATAAACAAGGCTGAAATGAAGCATAACTTCATGTCCCAACCTTGCTATACATCAACAAACATAAATCCTATTTTTCTGTATTTTTCGTAGCCCCAAATGTATTTTTCCCCTATTTTCCATGGTGTTTTTATCATTTTTTCCCCATTTTCTTCATTTTCTTGTATTTTTTAAATTGCTGAAAATGAAAACCAGTTTGTGGGCTGTGGCCCTTAGTTCATTTGCAACAAAATTGAAAGATTAGTTGATGTGTATCGACGGTTTTTCCCATTTATATGCCCAAAACCCTTGTTTTCCTTCATTTTTATGGTTTTTCGTGTCTCGGTTCCCTATTTCCTGCTATCCCACACATGTTTTCCAGATTTTTAAATGATGAACAGCTAGAAACCAACTCAAAGCACGACATACTCAAAACTCAATCCATATGAACACATTTTTATCAACCAAATTTGCATCAAAAGACCATTTTCTTTGTAAAAACAATTATTACCGTGTCTTACGGGTTTTTCCATTAAATTTGGCACGTCCCACGATTGATTTCCAGCCATGAATTCTGCTTGGAATCAGCAATCTACAATGGTTTTGCATTGCTCTTTCATCCCGTCAAGAATCGGCATCCATCCGGCCGTCCATCGTCATCCTATTCCTTCAAGCACGAACGGGGGCTAAGAGGAGAGAGAGAGAGGAGAGAGAAAGACTGATTTTCTCTCTCTTCAACCAGTCCACCATTGCGGGAGCGGAGACCGGCGAATTGATCGGCACATCATCTGCATCAGGCCTGGAGGCTCGTGGCTATGGCTTATTTGCAAGCCATCAATCGATTGTGGGGGGGGGGGGTTGCGTTTTTTTCGGCGGCTGTTTTCAGCCGCCGCCCCCCCTCCATATCCACGTTTTTTTTTTGTGGGGGGGTGCCAAAGGTCACCCCCCCCCACTTGCACCTTTTAAAATTTCAATTTTGGGCCCCCTCTTGGGCACCCCGGCCGGTTTCGGGCCAACTCTCGCGTGCGATCTCCGAACTGCGTTCTGAAAATTTCTGTGAGCTCGTCTCAACATTCCGGACAGGCCTGCAGCTTCACTGACTGGCATGGGCGCACGAAAAAATTATGAAAATTCTCGGAGTGTCGTACGGGCGCCCGTCAAGTACTTGACGCTTAAAATCGTGCTCGCTCGAGCTGCCGCCTTCGTGGTTGAGCATTTTCCCCCGCATTTCCATATTTTTTCCCTATTTTTAGGCATGTTCCGGGGCCTAAAATCCATCCTTCACATAGCAAGCTTACTTTGCCCTAAGCTCGTAGGTCGAATCGTGGACTGTAGTGATGGCAGTAGTAGTACGACCTCTCACAAGCGCAGTTTTGATAGTGATGACGAAATCATGCAATGCTAGCTTGAATGATCACCAATGTCTAACTATGATATACTAGGGAGGAGTGCCAGGAGTAGAGGAAAGTTTCTCGAGAAGGAAGAGTGGGGAAATATGGGATGTAGGAGTAGATCAAGAAGCTCCAAGTGAGCTAGGTACTATCTGGCTATGGTAGACAAGAGGGCAAAGTGAGGATGAAGTTGGAAATGGAGTCATACACCAATCTTGAGCTATCTAGAGATGAAGAGGAGCTAAAAGAGCAGAGAGGAGACCTGAGACATGCTAAGCCATACTCAGCTGCGCTTTGATACCATGTGAAAGATGCAGATCTAGAGCATGGCTATGGTGGATGGAAGATGAAGACTAAGTTCATGATGAAATAGACTGAAGACTTGACAAATTGTTACTCAAGTGAATTAGGTTCCAAGATGAAAGCTTGGACTCATAAACATAATCTTGAGTTTAGACTAACAATGACCAAGACACTAACAGAGATGGAAAAGCATCATGATATTGTATTCATCATATATATGAAAAAGTGATAGTCAAGTACAATGGTTTATAGTTGTTGGATGGGTAGCAGTTTCCCTTTCTGTGCATATGGGATTTAATCTGCCTACATGTCCTAAGCCTAGAACTACCTCATACAAAGAGGTTATAGTAGGTGTGATTGCAAATATCTCAACAACTACACCCTGGTAGGATCGAAGGTGTGTCGGCTAGGTGAGAGATAGCCATAGATGCTCACTTGAGACACTTGAAGGAATAAGCGGTCCGTGGGTCTTGGCGGTTGCGCATGAGCTCCCTCTATAGTAGTTGCTCGTGGTCTAACCATCGTAGCACGTTGGCACTCTTCGGTTACTTGAAATCAATCAATAGCTTGTATAGAGGTCAAGGAATTAGTGAACACAAATGTACATTAGCAAGGTCATTCACGAAGTCAGGATCTATAGGTTTTCCATTGGATATGTAAGGCAAATGATCAACCAAGTATTGTTGCTTCTCTTTTTGTACAACTACAGAGAAGTCAAATTCAAGAAGATGTAGCAACTATCAAGCTATGTGAACAATAGAAAATGGCTTATTTACAAGATACACCAAAGCATGGTGGTCCACGAAGAGCATAATCACTCATCCTTTTCTCTTAATAGTGGAATAATTCATTTCAGTGTCTATGAGCTGGCAACTAGCAAAGCTCATGAGATAGTCCAAGTTATGCTCTCCAAGCTGACACAATATTGCTCCCACATCAAACTTTGGGACATCAATCTACATGTGGAAGGTCATGTTCAAATCTTGGGCTCACAAAATTGGTATTCTTTGCTCATGGCCTAACCATCGTAGCATGTTGGCATTCTTTGCTTACTTAAAATCAATCAATGGCTTGTATTGGGGTCAAGGAATTAGTGCACAAAATGTGCATTAGCAAGGTCATTCACGACGTCAGGATCCATAGGTGTTCCCTTGGATATGCAAGGCAAATGATCAACCAAGTATTGTTGCTTCTCTATTTGTACAACTATGGAGAAGTCAAATTCAAGAAGATGTAGCAACTATCTAGCTATGTGTCCAATAGCAAATGGCTTATTTACAAGGTACACCAAAGCATGGTGCTCCATGAAGAGCATCATCACTCATCGTTTTCTCTTAAGAGTGGAATAATTCATTTCAGTGTCTCTAGGCTAGCAACTAGCAAACCTCATGAGATAGTCCAAATTATGCTCTCCAAGCTGACACAATATTGCTCCCACATCAAACTTTGGGACATCAATCCGCATGTGGAAGGTCACATTTCAAACTTGGGCTCGCAAAATTGGTATTCTTTGCTCATGGTCTAACCATCGTAGCATGTTGGCATTCTTCGCTTACCTGAAATCAATCAATAGCTTGTATAGAGGTCAAGGAATTAGTGCACACAAATGTGCATTAGCAAGGTCATTCACAAAGTCAGGTTCTATAGGTTTTCCATGGGATATATAAGGCAAATGATCAGCCATGTATTGTTGCTTCTCTTTTTGTACAACTACGGAGAAGTCAAATACAAGAAGATGTAGCAAGTATCAAGCTATGTGTCCAATATCAAATGGCTTATTTACAAGGCACACCAAAGCACGGTGGTCCATGAAGAGTGGCATCACTCATCCTTTTCTCTTAATAGTGAAATAAATCATTTCAGTGTTTGTGAGCTAGCAACTAGCAAACCTCATTTGATAGTCCTAATTATGCTCTCCAAGCTGACACAATATTGCTTCCACATCAAAGTTTCGGAAGTCAATCTGCATGTGGAAGGTCATGTTCCAATCTTGGGCTCCCAAAATTGGTATCCTTTGCTCATGGTCTAACCATCATAGCATGTTGGCATTCTTCACTTACTTGAAATCAATCAATAGCTTCTATAGAGTTCAAGGCATTAGTGCACACAAATGTGCATTACCAAGGTCATTCACGATGTCGGGATCTATAGGTTTTCCCTTGGATATGCAAGGCAAATGAACAACCATGTATTTTTGCTTCTATTTTTGTAAAACTACCAAGAAGTCAAATTCAAGAAGAGATGTAGCGACTATCAAGCTATTTGTCCAATAGCAAATGGCTTATTTACAAGGCACACCAAAGCATGGTGGTCCATGAAGAGCATCATCACTCATCCTTTACTCTTAATGGTGGAATAATTCATTTTAGTGTCTGTAAGCTAGCAACTGGAAAACCTCATTAGATAGTCCAAATTATGGTCTCCAAGTTGACACAATATTGCTCCCACATCAAACTTTGGGACATCAATCTGCATGTTGAAAGTCAAGTTCCACTCTTGGTCTCGCAAAATTGGTATTCTTTGCTTATGGTCTAACCATCATAGAATGTTGGAATTCTTTGCTTACTTGAAATCAATCAATAGCTTGTATAGAGGTCAAGGAATTAGTGCACACAAATCTGCATTAGCAAGGTCATTCACGATGGCGGGTTCTCTAGGTTTTCCCTTGGATATGCAAGGCAAATGATCAACCATGTATTGTTGCTTCTCTTTTTGTACAACTACCGAGAAGGCATATTCAAGAAGATGTAGCAACTATCAAGCTATGTGTCCAATAGCAAATGGCTTATTTACAAGGTACATCAAAGCACGGTGGTCCATGAACATCATCATCACTCATCCTATTCTCCTAAGAGTGGAATAATTCATTTTAGTGTCAGTGAGCTAGCAACTAGCAAACCTCATTAAATAGTCCAAAATATGCTCTTCAAGCTGACAAAATATTGATCCCACACCAAACTTCGGGACATCAATCTGCATGTGGAAGGTCACGTTCCAATCTTAGGCTTGCAAAATTGGTATCCTTTGCTCATGGTCTCACCATCGTAGCATGCTAGCATTCTTTGCTTGAAATCAATCAATAGCTTGTATAGAGGTCAAGGAATTAGTGCACACAAATGTGCATTAGCAAGGTCATTCACGAAGTCGGGTTCTTTAAGGGTTCTGTGTGATATGGAAGGAAAATGATCAACCTTGTATTGTTGCTTCTCTTTTTGTAGAACTACTATGAAGTCAAATTCAAGAAGATGTAGCAAGTATCAAGGTATGTGTCCAATAGCAAAGGCTTTTACATGGTACACCAAAGCACGGTGGACCATGAAGAGCATCATCACTCATCCTTTTCTCGTAATAGTGGAATAAATCATTTCAGTGTGTGTGAGCTAGCAACTGGAAAACCTCATTAGATAGTTGAAATTTTGCTCTCCAAGCGTACACAATATTGCTCCCACATCAAAATTTAGGAAATCAATTTGCATGTTGAAGGTCATATTCCAATCCTAGGCTCGCAAAATTGGTATCCTTTGCTCTTGGTCTTACCATCGTAGCATGTTGGCATTCTTCACTTACTTGAAATCCATCAATAGCTTGTATAGAGGTCAAGGAATTAGTACACACAAATGTGCATTAGCAAGGTTATACACAACGTCGGGTTCCATAGGTTTTCCCTTGGATATGCAAGGCAAATTTTCAACCAAATATTGTTGCTTCTCTTTTTGTACAACTACCAAGAAGTCAAATTCAAGAAGATATAGCAAGTATCAAGCTATGTTTCAAATAGCAAATGGCTTAATTAGAATGTACACCAAAGCATTGTGGTCCATGAAGAGCATCATCACTCATCCTTTTCTCTAAATAGTGGAATAATTCATTTCAGTTTATGTGAGCTAGCAACTAGCGAACCTCATTTGATACTCCAAATTATGCTCTCCAAGCTGACACATTATTGCTCCCACATCAAACTTTCGGACATCATTTTGCATGTGGAAGGTCACGTTCCAATCTTGGGCTCGCAAAATTGGTATTCTTTGCTCATGGTCTAACCATTGTAGCATGTTGGCATTCTTTGCTTACTTGAAATCAATCAATAGCTTGTATAGCGGTCAAGACATTAGTGCACACAAATGTGCATTAGCAAGGTCATTCATGATGTTGGGTTCTATAGGTTTTCCCTTGGATATGCAAGGAAAATTTAATTCATTTCAGTATCTGTGAGCTAGCAACTAGCAAACCTCATTCGGTAGTCCAAATTATGCTCTCCAAGCTGACACAATTATGCTCCCATATCAAACTTTCGGACATCAATGTGCATGTGGAAGGTGATGTTCCAATCTTGGGCCTACAAAATTGGTATTCTTTGCTCATGTTTTAACCATCATAGCATGTTGGCATTCTTTGCTTACTTGAAATCAATCAATAGCTTGTATAGAGGTCAAGAAATTAGTGCACACAAATGTGCATTAGCAAGATCATTCACGATGTTGGGTTCTATAGGTATTCCCTTGGATTTGCAAGGCAAATTCTCAACCATCTATTGCTTCTTCTCTTTTTGTACAGCTACCGAGAACTCCTATTCAAGAAGATGTAGCAACTATCAAGCTATGTGTCCAATAGCAAATGGCTTATTTACAAAGTACACCAAAGCATGGTGGTTCATGAAGAGCATCCTCACTCATCCCTTTCTCTTAATAGTGGAATAATTCATTTCAGTGTCTGTGAGCTAGCAACTAGCAAACCTCATTAGTACTCCAAATTATTCTCTCCAAGCTGACACAATATTGCTCCCACATCAAACTTTCGGACATCAATCTGCATGTGGAAGGTCATGTTCCAATCTTGGGCTCGCAAAATTGGTATTCTTTGCTCATGGTCTAACCATTGTAGCATGTTGGCATTCTTTGCTTACTTGAAATCTATCAATAACTTGTATAGAGTTCAAGGAATTAGTGCACACAAATGTGCATTAGCAAGGTCATTGACGATGTGGGGTTCTATAGGTTTTCCCTTGGATATGCAAGGCAAATTTTCAACCATGTATTGTTGCTTTTCTTTTTGTACAACTACCGAGAAGTCAAATTCAAGAAGTTGTAGCAACTACGAAGCTATGTGTCCAATAGCAAATGGCTTATTTACAAGGTACACCAAAGCATGGTGGTCCATGAATAACATCATTACTCATCCTTTTCTCTTGATAGTGGAATAATTCATTTCAGTGTTTGTGAGCTAGTAACTAGCAAACCTCATTTGATAGTCCAAATTATGCTCTCCAAGTTGACACAATATTGCTTCGACATCAAAGTTCACGACATCAATCGGCATGTGTAAGGTCACGTTTCAAACTTGGGCTGGCAAAATTGGTATCCTTTGCTCATGGTCTAACCATCGTAGCATGTTGGCATTCTTCGCTTACTTGAAATCAATCAATAGCTTGTATAGAGATCAAGGAATTAGTGCACACAAATGTGCATTAGCAAGGTCATTCACGATGTTGGGTTCTATAGGTTTTCCCTTGGATTTGCAAGGCAAATTCTCAACCATCTATTGTTTCTTCTCTTTTTGTACAATTACCGAGAACTCCTATTCAAGAAGATGTAGCAACTATCAAGCTATGTGTTCAATAGCAAATGGCTTCCAAAGCATGGTGCTCCATGAAGAGCATCATCACTCATCCCTTTCTCCTAATAGTAGAATAATTCATTTCAGTGTCTGTGAGCTAGCAACTAGAAAACCTCATTTGTACTCCAAATTATGCTCTCCAAGCTAACACAATATTGCTCCCACATCAAACTTTCGGACATCAATCTACATATGGAAGGTCACGTTCCAATTTTGGGCTCTCAAAATTGGTATTCTTTGCTCATGGTCTAACTGTTGTAGCATGTTGGCATTCTTTGCTTACTTGAAATGTATAGAGTTCAAGGAATTAGTGCATATAAATGTGCATTAGCAAGGTCATTGATGATGTGGCGTTCTATAGGTTTTCCCTTGAATATGCAAGGCAAATTTTCAACCATGTATTGTTGCTTGTCTTTTTGTACAACTACCGAGAAGTCAAATTTAAGAAGCTGTAGCAACTATGAAGCTATGTGTCCAATAGCAAATGGCTTATTTACAAGGTACACCAAAGCTTGGTGGTCCATGAAGAGCATCATTACTCGTCCTTTTCTATTAATAGTGGAATAATTCATTTCAGTGTCTGTGAGCTAGCAACTAGCAAACCTCATTTGATAGTCCAAATTATGCTCTCCAAGTTGACACAATATTGCTCCGACATCAAACTTCGGGACATCAATCTGCATGTGTAAGGTCACGTTTCAAACTTGGGCTCGTAAAATTGGTATCCTTTGCTCATGGTCTAAGCATCGTAGCATGTTGGCATTCTTCGCTTACTTGAAATCAATCAATAGCTTGTATAGAGATCAAAGAATTAGTGCACACAAATGTGCATTACCAAGGTCATTGACTAAGTTGGGTTCTATAGTTTTTACATTGGATATGCGAGGCAAATGATCAACCATGTATTGTTGCTTCTCTTTTTGTACAAGTACTGAGAAGTCAAATTCAAGAAGATGTAGTAACTATCAAGCTATGTGTCCAATAGCAAATGGCTTATTTACAAGGTACACCAAAGCACGGTGGTCCATGAAGAGCATCATCACTCATCCTTTTTTCTTAATAGTGAAATAATTCATTTTAGTGTCTTTGAGCTAGCAATTAGCAAACCTCATTAGATAGTCAAAATTCTGCTTTCCAAGTTGACACAATATTTCTCCCACATCAATCTTCCGGAAATCAATTTGCATGTGAAAGGTCATGTTCCAATCCTGGGCTCCCAAAATTGGTATCCTTTGCTCATGGTCTAACCATCGTAGAATGTTGGCATTCTTCCCATACTTGAAATAAATCAATAGCTTGTATAGAGGTCAAAGAATTAGTGCACACAAATGTGCATTAGCAAGGTCATTGACGATGTGGGGTTCTATAGGTTTTCCCTTGGATATTCAAGGAAAATTTTCAACCATGTATTGGTGCTTCTCTTTTTGTATACTCCTAAGAAGTCAAATTCAAGAAGATGCATCAACTATCAAGCTATGTGTCCAATAGCAAATGCCTTGTTTAGAAGGTACACCAAAGCATGATGGTCCATGAAGAGCATCACCACTCATCCTTTTCTCTTAGTAGTGGAATAATTCATTTCAGTGTTTGTGAGCTAGCAACTAGCAAACCTCCTATCAATCTGCATGTGGAAGGGCATGTTCTAATCTTGGGCTCGCAAAATTGGTAATCCTTGCTCAAGGTCTAACAATCGTAGCATGTTGGCATTCTTCGCTTACATGAAAACAATCAATAGCTTGTATTATTTTTTTGCACTAACTCCTTGACCTCTATACAAGCTATTGATTGATTTCAAGTAGGCAAAGAATGCCAAGATGTTACGATGGTTAGACCTTAAGCAAAGAATACTAACAAGATAAGAATGTGACCATCCACATGCACATTGATGTCCCAAAGTTTGATGTGGGAGCAATATTGTGTTGGCTTGGAGAGCATAGCTTGGAATTTCGAATGAGGTTTGCTAGTTGCTAGCTCATAGACATTAAAATGATTTATTCCACTGTTAAGAGAAAAGGATGAGTGATGGTACTCTTCATGGACCACCGTGCTTTGGTGTACCTTGCAAATAAGAGATTTGCTATTGGACACATAGCTTGATACTTGCTACATCTTCTTGAATTTGAGTTCTCAGTAGTTGTACAAAAAGAGAAGAACCAGTACATGGTTGATCATTTGCCTTGCATATCCCATGGAAAACCAATAGAACCCGACTTTGTGAATGACCTTGCTAATGCACATTTGTGTGCAATAATTCCTTGACCTCTATACAAGGTATTGATTGATTTGAAGTAAGCAAAGAATGCCAACGTGCTACGATGGTCAGACCATGAGCAACGGATACCAATTTTGCGAGCCCAAGATTGGAATGTGACTTTGCACATGCATATTGATGTCCCAAAGTTTGATGTGGGAGCAATATTGTGTCAGCTTGGAGAGCATAATTTGGACTATCTCATGAGGTTTGCTAGTTGCTAGCTAATAGACATTGAAATGAATTATTCCAATATGAAGAGAGAAGGATGAGTGATGATGCTCTTCATGGACTATCATGCTTTGGTGTACCTTGTAAATAAGCCATTTGATATTGGACACATAGCTTGATAGTTGTTGCATCTTCTTGAATTTGACTTCTCCATAGTTGTACAAAAAGAGAAGCAACAATACATGGTTGGTCATTTTCCTTGCATATCCAACAGAGAACCTATAGAACCCGACATCGTGAATGACCTTGCTCATGCACATTTGTGTGCACTAATTCCTTGACCTCTAAATAAAAGCTATTGATTGATTTCAAGTAAGCGAAGAATGCCAACATGCTACGATGGCTAGACAATGAGCAAAGAATGCCAAGTTTGCGAGCCCAGGATTGGAACATGACCTTTCACATGCACATTGATGTCCCAAAGTTTGATGTGGGAGCGATATTGTGTTGGCTTGGAGAGCATAATTTGGACTATCGAATGAGGTTTGCTAGATGCTAGCTCACAGACACTGAAATGATTTATTCCACTATTAAGAGAGAAGGATGAGTGATGTTGCTCTTCATGGACCACCCTGCTTTGGTGTACCTTGTCAACAAGCCATTTGCTACTATTGGACACATAGCTTGATCTTTTCTACATCTTCTTGAATTTGACTTCTCAGTAGTTGTACAATAAGAGAAGCAACAATACATCGTTGATCATTTGCTTTGCATATCCCATAGAAAACCTATAGAACCCGACGTCGTGAATGACCTTGCTAATGCACATTTGTGTGCACTAATTCCTTGACCTCTATACAATCTATTGATTGGTTTCAAGTAAGCGAAGAATTCCAACATGCTATGATGGTTAGACCATGAGAAAAGGATACCAATTTTGTGAGCCCAAGATTGGAACGTGACCTTCCACATGTAGATTGATGTCCTGAAGTTTGATGTGGGAGCAATATTATGTCAGGTTGGAGAGCATAATTTGGAGTATGTAATGAGGTTTGCTAGTTGCTAGCTCGCAGCCAATGAAATGAATTATTCCACTATTAAGAGAAAAGGATGAGTGATGATGCTCTTCATGGACCACCATGTTTTTTGTGTACCTTGTAAATAAGCCATTTGACATTGGACACATAGCTTGATAGTTGCTACATCTTCTTGAATTTGACTTCTCGGTAGTTGTTCAAAAAGAGAAGCAACAATACTTGGTTGATCATTTGCCTTGCATATCCAAGGGAAAACCTATAGAACCTGACGTCGTGAATGACCTTGCTAATGCACATTCTTGTGCACTAATTCCTTGACCTCTAAATAAAAGCTATTGATTGATTTTAAGTAAGCGAAGAATGCCAACATGGTACGATGGTTAGACCATGAGCAAAAAATGCCAATTTTGCGAGCCGAAGATTGGAACGTGTTCTTCGACATGTAGATTCATGTCCCAAAGTTTGATGTGGGAGGAATATTGTGTGAGCTTGGAGAACATAATTTGGACTATCTCATGAGGTTTGCTAGTTGCTGGCTCACAGACACTGAAATGAATCATTCCACTATTAAGAGAATAGGATGAGTGATGATGCTATTCATGGACCACCATGCTTTGGTGTGCCTTGTAAATAAGCCATTTTCTATTGGACACATAGCTTGATAGGTGCTACATCTTCTTGAATTTGACTTCTTGGTAGTTGTAGAAAAGAAGAAGCAACAATACATGGTTGATCATTTGCCTTGCATATCCAAGGGAAAACCTATAGAACTCGATATCGTGAATGACCTTGTTGATGCACATTTGTGTGCATTAATTCGTTGACCTCTATACAAGCCATTGATTGATTTCGAGTAAGGAAAGAATGCCAACATGCTACGATGGTTAGACCATGAGCAAAGAATACCAATTTTGCGAGCCCAAAATTGGAACGTGACCTTCCACATGTAGATTGATGTCTGAAAATTTGATATGGGAGCAATATTGTGTCACCTTGGAGAGAATAATTTTGACTATGGAATGAGGTTGGCTAGTTGCTAGCTCACAAACACTAAAATGAATTATTCCACTATTAATAGAAAAGGATGGGTGATGATGCTCTTCATGGACCACCATGCTTTGGTGTACCTTCTAAATACGCCATTTTCTATTGGACACATGGCTTGATAGTTGGTACATCTTCTTTAATTTGACTTCTTGGTAGTTGTACAAAAGGAGAAGCAACAATACATGGTTTAAAAACTGCCTTGCATATCCAAGAGAAAACTTATAGAACTCAATATCATGAATGACCTTGCTAATGCACATTTGTGTGCACTAATTCCTTGAGATCTATATAAAAGTTATTGATTGATTTTAAGTAAGTGAACAGTGCCAATATGCTACGATGGTTAGGCCATGAACAAAGGATACAAATTTTGTGAGCCAAATATTGGAATGTGAACTTCCACATGCAGATTGATTTCCGAAAGTTTTATGTGGGAGCAATATTGTGTCGGCTTGGAGAGCATTATTTGGACTATCAAATGAGGTTTGCTAGTTGCTAGCTCACGGACACTGACATGAATTATTCCACTATTAACAAAAAAGGATGAGTGATGATGCTCTTCATGGACCACCATGCTTTGGTGTACCTTGTAAATAATCCAGTTGCTATTGGATAGAGAGCTTGATAGTTGCTACATCTTCTTGAATTTGACTTCTCGATAGTTTTACAAAAAGAGAAACAAGAATACATGGTTTGATCATTTACCCTGCATATCCAATGGAGAACCCGACATCGTGAATGACCTTGCTGATGCACATTTGTGCATTGATTCCTTTATCTTTATACAAGCTATTGATTGATTTGAAGTAAGCAAAGAATGCCAACATGCCACAATGGTTAGACCATGAGCAAAGGATACCAACTTTGCGAGCCCAGGATTGGAACGTGACCTTCCACATGTAGATTGATTTCTAAAAGTTTGATGTGGGAGCAATATTGTATCAGCTTGGATAGCATAATTTGGACTATCTAAAGAGGTTTGCTAGTTGCTAGCTCAAAGACACTGAAATGATTCATTCCACTATTAAGAGAAAAGGATGAGTGATGATGCTCTTCATGGACCACCATGCTTTGGTGTACCTTGTAAATAATCGATTTTCTATTGGACACATAGCTTGATAGTTGCTACATCTTATTGACTTTGACTTCTCGCTAGTTTTACAAAAAGAAAAGCAACAATACATGGTTGATCATTTGCCTTTCATATCCAACGGAAAACCTATACAACCTGATATCGTGAATGATCTTGCTAATGCACATTTGTGTGCACTAATTCCATGACCTCTATACAAGCTATAGATTGATTTCAAGTAAGTGAAGAATGCCAACATGCTATGATGGTTAGACTATGAGCAAAGGATACCAATTATGTGAGCCCAAGATTGGAACGTGACCTTGCACATGTAGATTGATGTCTCAAAGTTTGATGGCTTGCTAGTTGCTAGCTCACAGAGAGATTGAAATGAATTATTCCACTATTAAGAGAAAGGGATGAGTGATGATGCTCTTTATGGACCAGCATGCTTTGGTGTACCTTGTAAGTAAGCCATTAAATATTGGACACATAGCTTGATAGTTGCTACATCTTCTTAAATTTGACTTCTCACTAGTTGTACAAAAAGAGAAGCAACAATACATGATTGATCATTTGCCTTGCATATCCAATAGAGAACCTATAGAACCCGACATCGTGAATGACCTTGCTCATGCACATTTTTGTGCACTAATTCCTTGACCTCTAGAAAAGCTATTGATTGATTTCAAGTAAGCGAAGAATTTCAACATGCTACGATGGTTAGACCATGAGTAAAGAATACCAATTCTGTGAGCCCAAGCTTTGAGCGTGACCTTCCACATGCAAATTTATATTCCAAAGTTTGAAGTCGGAGCAATATTGTGTCAGCTTGGAGAGCATAAATTGGACTATCTAATGAGGTTTGCTAGTTGCTAGCTCACATGCATTGAAATGATTTATTCCACCATTAAGAGAAAAGGATGAGTGATGATGCTCTTCATTGACCCACCTTGCTTTGGTGTACATTGTAAATAAGCCATTTGCTATTGGACACATAGCTTCATAGTTGCTACATCTTCTTGAACTTGACTTCTCGGTAGTTGTTCAAAAAGAGAAGCAGCAATACATGGTTGATCATTTGTGTTGCAAATTCAAGGGAAAACCTATAGAACCCTACATCGTGAATGACCTTGCTAATGGAGATTTGTGTGCACTAATTCCTTGACCTCTATACAAGCTATTGATTGATTTCAAGTAAGTGAAGAATGCCAACATGCTAGGATGGTTAGACCATGAGCAAAGAATACCAAATTTATCAACCCAAGATTGGAATGTGACCTTCCACATGCCGATTGATGTTTCAAAGTTTGATGTGGGAGCAATATTGTGTTAGCTTGCAGAGCATAAATTGGACTATCGAATGAGGTTCGCTAGTTGCTAGCTCACAGACACTGAAATGAATTATTGCACTATTAAGAGAAAAGGATGAGTGATGATGCTCTTCATGGACCACCATGCTTTGGTGTACCTTGTAAATAAGCCATTTGCTATTGGACACATAGCTTGATAGTTGCTACATCTTCTTGAATTTGACTTCTGCGTAGTTCAAAAAGAGAAGAAAAAATAGTTGGTTGATCATTTGCCTTGCATATCCAAGGGAAAACCTATAGAACCCGACATTGTGAATGACCTTGCTAATGCACATTTTTGTGCACTAATTCATTGACCTCTATATAAAAGATATTGATTGATTTTAGGCAAGCGAAGAATGCCAACATGCTAGAATGGTTAGACCATGAGGAAATAATACAAATTTTGCGATCCCAAGATTGGAATGTGACATTTCGCATGCAAATTGACGTCTGAAAGTTTGATGTGGGAGCAATATTGTGTCAGCTTGGAGAGCATAATTTGGACTATTTAATGAGGTTTTCTAGTTGCTAGCTCACAGACACTGAAATGATTTTTTCGTCTATTAAGAGAAAAGGATGAGTGATTGTAACATCTTGATGTCGCCGTCAGAAGCCGCCACCATTATAAGGACCGCCCCCCCTTTTTATCCTGCCACTGTCGTTGTCATTTTTCTGCCCCTTCTATTTTTGAAATAAAACTGAATCATCTTTTTGTTAATTATGCCTCTCCTTCCCTTGTGTTGACACCGTCGGATGGTGGACAGAGGGGGAGTGAAACTAGGAGAAAAGGGAGGTGAAGGCAAGTGACGTCTGGCACTCGACTGGGTAGGAGGAGATCACAACGGAGAACAGGAGTTGGCATGGTGGGCAAAAGGACCACCAAAGAACATGAGGCCAATAATAACTTTGATGGGGGAGGGGCACACATGTGTCACCTCCAACCTCCCCCCCCTTGAAAGGCCACATGACAGTGGGAGATCTGGGGGTCTTGTGTAGTTAAGGACCCCTAATCATAGCATTCCCCCAATTTATTACCACCCCATCCTCATAAAAATTCCCCCCTCCCTAAACAGACAGGACGAACCCTCTTGTTTTTCCCCTACTATTGCCACCTTTCCCTTATAAATTTCCCCTCCCTTTCCTTTGAGTAGTATCATTACTCTTCTTCCCCCTTTGTTGCCAAAATTGTGAGAAAGAGAAGGAGAAGGAGAGGTAGTAAGGGAGAGAATGAGAAATAGAGGAGAGGGAAAGGAAATCTAGAGTAAAGAAGAGTAAGAGATGGAGAGAAGTGGTTCAAGAACAAATTCCTTATTGGGCAAAGGTTCGAGTACCACCACTGCCCATTGCAAGTCCCGTAGCCACTCCATCGACTGCCTCTAATTGACAAGGAGATCGCGAAAGTCAAGACAAGGTGTGGGGAACTCCGGCACCAAAGAGTCCTTCGGGAGAAGTGAAGGTCGCATTCTAGTTCCAAGTTGGCCCCAAAGCGTAAACTCTCCCAAGTAATTGGAAAAGTGGCGACTATGGGAGAAGGATAGGACAAAGATGCCACCATCAATACAAATTGTCTATCAAGTGTGAACGCTAACTCGACACTCCAAAATCAGGTATCGCTACAGTGTCCAAAAAGTAAAATCGAATACTTAGGCAAGGGCATCATTAGGAAGAAGCCATACCTTGCATCGAGTAACTTGAATATTTTGAAAGGTAGTTGAAAAGGGTTTAATAACCATGAATTGTCAAGAATAGATTAAGCGTCTACGGGTTACTGCGAAAATGAAGTCAAGTGTTAGGATCGAACTTTTGCAAATGCATTGGGGTACATAAATATTCTGTATAGGTCATTTGCATCCCATAGACCATCATAGTGAATTAACTCACATTTACAATAAATGCATGATGGGACCTAAAATGGGCCGGCACTGGCTCATGCACTAGCCGGACCTCTATCATGTGCTCAACAACCCCACGGCCTCGTGGCCAGGAGCGTGGATGACACATACGTCATCTTCCTAAACATCTTGCGTTTGTATTACATTTTGTAGTCCAACTCTAACCCAATCAACACTCCTCAGAGGGAGTTTCAACACATTGCCAAATAGCACGAAGCACAAACATAGGAGGTCCTCCAACGGCTAAATGCCGCTACCTCACTGCGACTCTCCTACACCTTGGGGATTGGCCCCTTGATGCGTCGCTAAACATATATAACATACGAACACAAACTTCTCTCTTTTATGATTTGCGCATTTCCAGGAGATATACCATGCTTCCTCACTTTCTTTCCCTTAGACCCAACGCCTAGCCTACAGCTTGGACAACCTTACTCACTCAACGTTGGTCATATTCCTCTAAAAAGCAATTGCTATGCATCCGGGAGGTATTATCTGATACTTTTTAAATTCCATGCTTCGTGCAAATTGTGAATGTCCACGTGCTCAAACAATTAAGAAAATCAGCATTGGTGCTTAGTGCAAAAGCATTTCTTTCAATGAATTTCACTATTGCTCGTATGCGGCGTTGCATGAACCTAGCACCGAGAACCCCTCGTGCTACTAGGTCCTTAATCTTTAAATATCGTCCAATCTATATGATATACATTAAAAAAACCAGCAAACTTTCTATCATTTCATTCAACATTTACACACTTTTCATACACTCCAACCCCCTCACCCGTTTAGGTTGTGCATATTGCATAGGTTTAGGGTTCATTTTCCACATTTTTATTGCATAAAAAGCCATAAAACTCACTAAAACATAGAGCTAGGGCTGAACTGAGGCTAAACCTCATACTTCAGACCCCCCATACATCCACAAACATGAATCTTATTTTTCCTTGATTTTCGACACTCAAAATCTATTTTTCCTATTTTTCTCTTATTTTTCCCAATATTTAATGACTGAAAATTCAAAATGGGTTATGGGCTGTGGCCCTTAGGTTCATTTGCAGCAAAAAGACAAGTTTAGTTGGTATGTCTTATGATATTTTTCATTGATATCTCAAAAACACCCATCTCCCATTATAGCAATTATGAGTAAATGTATGAACAAAATCGTCTACAGCGCTCAAAGCATTTTCTTAAAATGATCAATTGCCTTTCTCTCACGGTGGCGGCCCCTAAGTCATCAATAAACACCTTCAACTCTTCAGGGGATATGTCACCGAATGTCTTATCTGCTGTTCATTGCCACGAACCAGGTGCATTGCATAAACCAAAGGCCATCACATGGTACGCAAAAGTACCAAAGATAGTAATAAAAGTTGTTTTCAACTTGTCCTCTTCTGCAATTGCCATCTGGTTATATCCTGCAAAGCAATCCATAAACGAATATATCTCCCTACCCGCTAATTGATCCAAAATCTGGTCAATAAATGGCAACGGGTAGTAGTCCTTAACTATCTGCTTATTCAGCTCTCTAAAGTCTACACATAATCGGATTTGATTATTCTTCTTCTTTCTGATCACAACTGGCGAACACCATTCTGTGTGTTGCACAGGAAAAATCAAACCCGCTTTCCGAAGCTTAGTAACTCTTCAAACAGCCCGTCCCTCAGTTCGAAAGGCATACGCCTTACTTTCTGTCGTACAGGACGACTGCCCTCTTTCAATGGAATTGTATGAACATCAAGACTAGGAGGAATGCCTCTCAGCTCATCATAACTCCAGGTAAAGGTATCGCGGAATTCTTGAATCAAGGACACATAGTCCTCCCTTTCTGCTGTGCTAAGCATAGACCCTAATTTGATTGGTTGCGACTCATCAGGCGTACAAAGGTCTAGCTCGATAACATCTGCATCTCTTATGCGATCTTGTGCCTCTATCGGCTCGTTCAAAGTGATCTGATAGATGTCTTCCGTGGTGGATCCCTCTTTGGACTCATCACTCGATGATGTCTCACTAGCAGATAAATCTTCTTATGTCTCCAATTCTGTAGAGGATAGAGGAGCTCTCTCACTATGCGGGGACTCAGGATAAGCATCAACCACCACGCGCTGAGCACCTCTACCGAATATCAGCCGACCGACGTGTATATCCACTTGACAGTCCGCTTGCAAGATCCAAGGTCGTCCGAGTAATACTTGGTAACTTGGACGCCTTGCAAAACGAATCACCCTAAAGTCCAATATGCATTCTACATTTGCAACAGTGATATGGACCTTAGTAATGCAGCCTTCCGACTGTCTCAAACTATCATCCACCATTCTAAGAATTGTGGAGGTATCTTTCTGGATCGCAAGACCCAACCTTTCCATCAGTTCAGAACTCATAATGTTTACAGATGATCCCCTGTCGACAATGGCATAATCTACTAATATCCCATCGACATAGGCTACAACTCTTGGGCAATGCTTCTCAGCATGCTTGAACCAATCATCACCAACTCGCGCAATACCCAAAGGTTCCACGATATACACGGTACGCAGGATCTTTCTAAATTCCTTGCGTACTCCTGGGGAAAGCTTAATAAGCTGTAAAAGATTCACATCCGGCTTGACTTCGCAAAGGGAGCTCGCCAAATCGAATTCATGATAGTTCGATAGAGTTCGCTTTTCACGCCAAACCATCAACTCTTTAGGTCGCTAAACTGGCTTTATTGCCTCTTTTTTAACTTTCACCTTCTTCTTTGGTGGTTCCTTATCGGCTTTACTCTCCACGGGCTTCAAAGGTCCCCCTTCCATGGCAGGATCCAAAACTTGCGTTCCTTTGTCGCCTTATTTAGGGTTTCCGTCGACAGGCTTATCCTTGTCAGCCTCTCTACCCTTTTGACCTCTTGTAAGGACAACTCGCAGATTAGAGGTTTCAGCGTCATTAACGCGTACAGCCTCAATCAAACTAACCCCACTGCCACTAGGCAGCTCCTCTACTGTAGTCTTTGGTCGTTGAAGTATTTGTTTAGGCCCGTCTTCTCGTTGGGAATCATTTCCTTGCGCATGATGATTAACAGGCCCTGGTTGTCGACTACCTCACTGGAGGGAACTAATCTTACTCCAGCAAGTGGCTGCTAAATGGCCGGATTTTCCACTGATGTCGCACTTGACATTTGGGCAGTTTCATGGATAATGTTGCCCACCACACCATTTGCAGCTAAACCTCGAAGGTGCACCCTCATCTGGGTATCTACTTCCTATCAAAATTTGTTGTTTTTTAAGGAAGTTGACATCAACGGCTATTTGTCGATACTGCTCCGTAATCATGTCGGTATAATGCTTCATCATGTCCTTAACCTCGCCAAGAACATTGGAAGCGCTTGACTCGTAGCCTTGATCATTACCATGTTGTTCCATCGGCCTAACAATTCGATTAGGCACTCGTTGTTGAGCCACAGGCATGGTATTAGAATTGACTGCCTGGCCTCCACCATTTGGAGCCATTTGACTGCCCGTAGGCATCGACATGCTAGGGGGAGCTGGTAATAAAGGCACATTCTGCATCATGTTCCCTCTCCCATTAGGATTAGCCATCGCTATCCCTTGGCCACTACTGCCATTGGCCGTCGCCATATTGTTTCCCAATGCAAGACCCATATTCGAATTGCCTCGAGAAGCATAGGCTGCTTGTAGTCGGGATTCCACCTCTTGTGCTCGTGTAATGGCAGTATCTATATCCCCCAAGGGGACACTACTCAACTGCAATTGGATGTTAAAGTCCAAACCATGTAGGAAATATTGCAATTGGGCAGCTGCGGGGATAGGAATAGAGGTGTCCAACTTACGGAAAACCTCTTTTATTTTCTTCGCATAAGCAATATCCTCGTGTGGTTCTTGGCGGGTCACGTTGAGTACACGCAACCAATATTGCCCACCCCTTTCAGGGGCAAACTCCCTTCGAAAAGGTCCATAAAATGAATCAATATTCAATATGGTTCCGGCTTCTAAACCATGATACCATATGGCAGCTCTTCCTTTGAGAGTCATGTTGAAGAACATCATTAAAGCTCCTTCTTCTTGGATACGACAGTTAAACATCAGCTTTTGAAACTTCCTAATGTGGAGTTCCGCATCTTCCTCAACTAGCCCATTAAAAATGGGTAGCGGGTAACCTAGAGCTGGCAAATCCGTCGTCCCTACTGGAATTGCAATAGGCTGCGCTATGACGAGAATTGGATTTGCACTAGGAATAGGGGACAGTGGGGTTGCACCTCCCGCACTTGATGTAGACTGGCTTATGGAAGAAAGGGGAGCACTAGAGCTTCCACCTTCTCCTAACTTATTGCTTGGGGTCCTAAGACCACTAGATCCACTCCCTCGTAAGGGTTCAGCACCGCTACGCTTAGGGGAATATCTCCTAAAAATTTCAGCACGTCGCCTAGCTCTTTCGTCTCTCTCTTACTTTTGGATTTCTACTAGACGATGCTTATCGATAAATAACGGATCAATCTCAGTATCCTTTGGCATAAACTGCTAACTGGTCCCTAGATAACCAGGATTTGAGGATCGCCACTTCTAAGCGGCTCCCAGTAGACGCACCACTGATGGGACCTAAAACGGGCCGGCACTGGCTCATGCACTAGCCAGACCTCTATCATGCGCTCAACAACCCCACGGCCTCATGGTCAGGAGCGTGGATGACACATACATCATCTTTCTAAACATCTTGCGTTTGTATTACATTTTGTAGTCCAACTCTAACCCAATCAACACTCCTTAGAGGGAGTTTCAACACATTGCCAAATAGCACGAAGCACAAATATAGGAGGTCCTCCAACGGCTGAATGCCGCTACCTCACTACGACTCTCCTACACCTTGGGGATTGGCCCCTCGATGTGTCGCTAAACATATATAACATACGAACACAAACTTCTCTCTTTTATGATTTGCGCATTTCCAGGAGATATACCATGCTTCCTCACTTTCTTTCCCTTAGACCCAACGCCTAGCCTACAGCTTGGACAACCTTACTCACTCAACGTTGGTCATATTCCTCTAAAAAGCAATTGCTATGCATCCAGGAGGAGGTATTGTCTGATACTTTTTAAATTCCATGCTTCGTGCAAATTGTGAATGTCCACGTGCGGCGTTGCATGAACCTAGCACCGAGAACCCCTCGTACTATTAGGTCCTTAATCTTTAAATATCGTCCAATCTATATGATATGCATAAAAAAACCCAGCAAAATTTCTATAATTTCATTCAACATTTACACACTTTTCATACACTCCAACCCCCTCACCCGTTTAGGTTGTGCATATTGCATAGGTTTAGGGTTCATTTTCCACATTTTTATTGCATAAAAAGCCATAAAACTCACTAAAACATAGAGGTAGGGCTGAATTGAGGCTAAACCTCATACTATAGACCCCCCATACATCCACAAACATGAATCTTATTTTTCCTTAATTTTCGGCACTCAAAATCCATTTTTCCTATTTTTCTCTTATTTTTTCCAATATTTAATGATTGAAAATTCAAAATGGGTTATGGGCTGTGGCCCTTAGGTTCATTTGTAGCAAAAAGACAAGTTTAGTTAGTGTGTCTTATGATATTTTTCATTGATATCTCAAAAACACCCAATTTCCCCATATTTTGCATATTTACGGGTTTTTCACTACTAATTTCATCCACAACACTTATGATTCTCTGATTTTCTGATCATAAACAGTTGAAAGACATTGAAGACAACATCATAATACATTATCATCTCATGGGAACAAGAATGCATCAAGCAAATTGCATAAAAACACCATTTTCCTTCATAAAAATGAGATTACCATTCTTTTGCGGGTTGCGGGTTTTTATTTGCCATATTTCGGGATTGATTTCCAGCCACCATTACTGCTCATGACAGTCCACATTCAGCAATCTTCAATCTTCTTACACCATGGAGCAATCCGGTCTTCATTGGGCAAGCATCCATCATCCATTCTTCTTCTTCCTCTTCACCACATGAATTTGCCTTTAGGGGAGAGAGAGGAGGAGAGAGAAAGACTGAAATCAGAATTCTTCATAGAGACCGCCATTGGAGGAGCGAAGCACGGCGATAGAGTCCACAAACAAAGGGGATTCAAGCCCCATGATCAATTGGGGGGGTTGTTTGCAGCAGCCATGATGCCTCTCATCCATTCATGGCGCATTTTTCGGGCGTCATTTTTCTCCACGTTTTCTCCACGTTTTTTCACTCATCTTTCATGCCACTATTTTGTTTGGCATAAAATGCTTCCAAGACCCCAAGGGTCACTTACCACTTGGCCCAACTCATGTCCACCTCTTCAAATCTTGACCAATTCTTTGCCATTTCACCGTTCGGACTCGGAATTGAGCTCTGAAAAATCCTGGGCGTCTGGCTCGGCATCCCGCATTGGCCAGTAACTCGTATCAACCTGCACGACTGTCTGAAAAATTATGAAAAATCAACAAGTGTCGCTCGGGCGCCTTTAAAGCACTTTGGCGCTTAAAATCGTCCTAGATCGAGCCGCCGCCTTTGATGTTGAATATTTTTCCCTTGATATTCATAATTTTTAGCTATTTTTAAGCACTTCTCGGCACCAAAATTCTGCTCTCAATGGATGCTCATTCGCATTTGAATAATTAAGTCATACCGTATGAGTTGAATAAATGCACTAGAAGGGATTTTTATGAATGGGGATCTCACATCGCATCGACAACTCATAGAAGACCTGCGTCTAGATTTGCATGGCATCATGAATAGCCTTAATTGCACCATATAATAGGAAATACATCTAAAAAGGTAGATTTAAGATGCACATGTCAAGTGTTAAACTTAACTGTAAGGGCCAGTCTAGTAAATGAAACCTTACATGAAGAGTGAGGCTAAGATTTAATTCTACTCAACTAGGGTTCTAACCACAAATAGGCTAAGCTGCCCACACATCCATATTTTCAATTAGAGTCAACATGCTCTTTGGTCTCGACCACAATAACTAGCTGCCAAGGGTCCCAAAACACTCTTGAAAATATCAATTCCTAAATATGATATATCTTGAAGCTAATACAAGAAAAATGAATATCGTATCCACAAGAAGAACGACTATCCACCACATTACATTCGATGTTCGCAACTATTTCAAAATGGTAAATAGGCTTAGTTTACGCTTGACTTACGAGAGAAGTGAACAATGGGGCAAATTTAGAACCCTGATTAAATTCTCAAGATGGGAAAAATGGTTTTCCACTGACCAAATAAGATCCTAGACTGAGATCTTAAGGTAAGAACCAAAGGATAGTAACTTAGGGAAGCTATTATCCATAGCCAAAGCGCAATTGCTCACGTATATTACATGGAAAAGAGGTCGGAAGGAGAGTATTCTCCATCCCTCGAAAGATAATGGAAAATGACTCCAAGGCAAGAAAGACAAAAAAGGGCGACACCAGCGTCAACGATGAGGACTCCACCTTAGCAGATGTCCCGAGCACTCGGCTTCATTGTTGTTTGTGCTTGTAAATCTAGATTCAATGTTTGTGAAAGGAATGTATGACCCAAGCTCAGAACAGAAATTTGAATAATGAATTAGGTTGAATTCAATGAGGGCGTGCCAAGATACCCCTAGCTGGCTGCCAACCCTATCCAAGGGGATTCCAAATAACCGTGATGGAAACATGGACCGAACTTGCCATGAGAGGTCTCTGCATGGGTTAGTTTGAATGTAGGAGGATGCTTGGATGCTGGGGGGTGCTGGCTATAAATTCCATGTGTTCGGGTCTTGCTCAAACGATCTACATGACTCGGGATAGATTCTCAAGGCCTTGATACTAGTACAAGAGAGGGAATCTTGGAGGAAATAAGACAACCTCACAGATTATGGAATTTGTCGTTTTTGGACAAGACTTGTATTTCAGTTAAAAAGATAATATAGAGTTCACTTCCAAAGAACTTGTCCAAACTATTTTTGTGTCAGTGCTATAAGTTACGCAAACGAACCCTTTTTACTAAAAGGCTTAATTAAGGAACCTGTTTTATAATGTCATATGTAAACATGATAGGACCTAATTAGATAACTAAAGAATGCCATTGAGGGAATCGGGTGGGTGGAACCCTTGACGGATCCATCCTATGGTAGGGTGGTCCCAAAGGACTAGGAGGCTTCTCAGAAGGTTCTATAGACGTACGACTTTTTAGGTAATATTAGATTAGAACCCGATTCATGCTGTTTTAGGGGAGCGGAATGGGACTATGCCTTATGGGCAGAGAGGTTGAGCGGTGCATCCCTCTCGTTTCCCATTCTCTTTGAACCAAGTGCAGCATGGGACTGCTTCGGCTTAGGCATCTCTGCATCAAGTAGGATGTATAGGATCCGATGCTAGAATGCTTTTAGGAGAGCTTGGCCTCTAGGAACCTAGATTTCAGGTCGATTCTAGTGGGTTTCGCCACGGACATTCCATTGCAATGGGGAACCCTAGGCAACAAAACCCTAAACATTCAATGGGAGTGCTAGGCAGTGACGCTTATCATTGGACAGCTAAAAACGTGCTTGGACAATAGGCGGGCACATTGCAGTGATGATGCTCTTCATGGACCACCATGCTTTGGTGTGCCTTGAAAATAAGCCATTTGCTATTGGACACATAGCTTGATAGTTGCTACATCTTCTTGAATTTGACTTCTCTATATGTGTATAAAAATAGAAGCAACAATACATGGTTGATCATTTGCCTTGCATATCCAAGGGAAAAGCTATAGAACCTGACGTCCTGAATGACCTTGCTAAATCACATTTTTGTGCACTAATTCCTTGACCTCTGTAAAAGCTATTTGCTATTGGACACATAGCTTGATAGTTGCTACATCTTCTTGAATTTGACTTCTTGGTAGTTGTACAAAAAGAGAAGCAACAATACATCATTGATCATTTGCCTTCCATATCCAATGGAACACCTATAGAACTCGACATTGTGAATGACCTTGCTAATGCACCTTTGGGTGCACTAGTTCCTTCACCTCTATACAAGCTATTGATTGATTTCAAGTAAGAGAAGAAAGCCAACATGCTACGATGGTTAGACCATGAGCAAATAATACCAATTTTTGCGAGCCCAAGATTGGAACGTGACCTTTCACATGTAGATTGATGTCCCAAAGTTTGATGTGGGAGCAATATTGTGTCAGCTTGGATAGCATAATTTGGAGTATCTAGTGAGGTTTGCTAGTTGCTAGCTCACAGACAGTGAAATGAATTATTCCACTATTAAGAGAAAAGGATAAGTGATGATGCTATTCATGGACCACCATGCTTTGGTGTGCCTTGTAAATAAACCATTTGCTATTGGACACATGGCTTGATAAATGCTATAGTTTCTTGACTTTGACTTCTCGATAGTTGTACAAAAAGTGGAGCAATAACAAATGGTTGGTCATTTGCCTTGCATATCCAATGGAACACCTATAGAACCCGACATCGTGAATGACCTTGCTAATGCACATTTGTGTGCATTAATTCCTTGACCTCTATATAAGCTATTGATTGATTTCAAGTAAGCGAAGAATGGCAACATTCTACGATGGTTAGACCATGAGCAAAGGATACCAATTTCGTGAGCCGAAGATTGGAACGTGACCTTCAATATTCAAATTGATGTCCCAATGTTTGATGTGGGAGCAATATTGTGTCAGCTTGGAGAGCATAATTTGGACTATCTAATGAGGTTTGCTAGTTGCTAGCTCACAGACACTGAAATGAATTATTCCACTATTAAGAGAAAAGGATCAGTGATGATGCTCTTCATCGACCACCATGCTTTGCTGTACCTTGTAAATAAGCCATTTGCTAGTGGACACATAGCTTGATAGTTGCTACATCTTCTTGAATTTGACTTCTTGGTAGTTGTACAAAACTAGAAGCAAAAATACATGGTTAATCATTTGCCTTGCATATCCAATAGAAAACGATTGATTTCAAGTGAAGAATGCCAACATGGTACGATGGTTAGACCATGAGCAAAGAATACCAATTTTGTGAGCCCAAGATAGGAACGTGACTTACCACATGGAGATTGATGTCCCAAAGTTTGATGTGGGAGCAATATTGTGTCAGCTTGGAGAGCATAATTTGGTCTATCGAATGAGGTTTGCTAGTTGCTAGCTCACAGACACTGAAATGAATTATTCGACTATTCAGAGAAAAGGATGAGTGATGATGCTCTTTATGGACCACCATGCGTTGGTGCACCTTGTAAATAAGCAATTTGCTATTGGCCACATAGCTTGATAGATGCTACATTTTCTTGTGACTTCTCGGTAGTTGTACAAAAAGAGAAGCAACAATACATGGTTGAAAATTTGCCTTGCATATCATAGGGAAAATCTATAGAACCCAACATCGTGAATGACCTTGCTAATGCACATTTGTGTGCACTAATTCCTTGACCTCTATATAAGCTATTGATTGATTTCAAGTAAGTGAAGAATGCCAACATTCTATGATGGTTAGACCTTGAGCAAAGAATACCAATTTTGCGAGCCCAAGATAAGAACGTGACCTTACACATGCAGATTGATGCCCCAAAGTTTGATGTGGGAGCAATATTGTGTTAGCTTCGAGAGCATAATTTGGACTATCGAATGAGGTTTGCTAGTTCCTAGCTCACAAACACTGAAATGAATTATTCCCCTATTAAGAGAAAAGGATGAGTCATGATGCTCTTCATGGACCACCATGCTTTGGCGTACCTTCGAAATAAGCCATTTGCTATTGGACACATGACTTGATAGTTGCTACATCTTCTTGAAGTTGACTTTTTGGTAGTTGTACAAAAAGAGAAGCAACAATACATGGTTGAAAATTTGCATTGCATATCCAAGGGAAAACCTATAGAACTTGACATCGTGAATGATCTTGCTAATGCATATTTGTGTGCACTAATTCCTTGACCTCTATACAAGCTATTGATTGATTTGAAGTAAGAAAATAATTCCAACATGCTACGATGTTTAGACCATGAGCAAAGGATACCAATTTTGTGAGCCCAGGATTGGAACGTGAGCTATCACATGCATATTGCTTTACGGAAGCTTGATGTGGGAGCAATATTGTGTCAGCTTGGAGAGCATAATTTGGACTATCTAATGAGGTTTGCTAGTTGCTAGCTCAGAGATGATGAAATGAATTATCCCGCTATTAAGAGAAAAAGATAAGTGATGATGCTCTTCATGGACCACCGTGCTTTTGTGTATCTTGTAAATAAGCCATTTGCTATTGGAAACATAGCTTGATAGTGGCTAAATCTTCTTGAATTTGACTTCTCAGTAGTTGTACAAAATGAGAAGCAACAATACATGGTTGATCTTTCAGCTTTCATATTCCATGAAAAACCTATAGAACCCGACTTCGTGAATGACCTTGCTAATGCATATTTGTGTGTACTAATGGCTTGACCTCTATACAAGCTATTGATTGATTTCAAGTAAGCGAAGAATGCCAACATGGTAGGATGGTTAGACCTTGAGGAAATAATACCAATTTTACGAGCCCAAGATAAGAACCTAACCTTCCATATGCATATTGATGTCCTAAAGTTTGATGTGGGAGGAATATTGTGTCGGCTTGGAGAGCATAATTTGGACTATTGAATGAGGTTTGCTAGTTGCTAGCTCATAGACACTCAAATGAATTATTCCATTATTAAGAAAAAAGGATGAGTGATGATGGTCTTCATGGAACACCATGCTTTGATGTACCTTGAAAATAAGCCATTTGTTATTGGACAGATAGCTTGATAGTTGCTACATCTTCTTGAATTTTACTTATCGATAGTTGAACAAAAAGAGAAGAAACAATACATGGTTGAAAATTTGCATTGCATATCCAAGGGAAAACCTATAGCATCTGACATTGTGAATGACCTTGCTAATGCACATTTGTGTGCACTAATTGCTTGACCTCTATACAATCTATTGAGTGATTTGAAGGACATGAAGAATGCCAACATGCTATGATGGTTAGGCCATGAGCAAAGGATACCAATTTTGCAAGCAGAGGATTGCAACCTGACCTTCCACATGCAAATTGATTTCGGGAAGTTTGATGTGGGAGCAGTATTGTGTTAGCTTGGAGAGCATAATTTGGAGTATCTAATGAGATTTGCTAGTTGCTAGCTTAGAGACACTGAAATGAATTATTCTACTATTAAGAGAAAAGGATGAGTGATGATGCTCTTCATGGACGACCGTGCTTTGGTGTACCTTGTAAATAAGCCATTTGATATTGGACACATAGCTTTATACTTGCTACTTCTTCTTGAATTTGACTTCTTAGTAGTTGTACAAAAAGAGAAGCAACAATACATGGATGATCAGTTGCCTTGCATATCCCACGGAAAACCTACAGAACCCAACTTCGTGAATGACCTTCCTAATGCACATTTGTGTCCACTAATTCCTTGACCTCTATACAATCTGTTGACTGATTTCAAGTAAGTGAAGAATGCTGACATGTTGTGATGGTTAGACTAGGAGCAGAGAACCCATTAAGCAAGACCAAGAGTGAAACGTTACTTTCAACATGGATATTGATGTCCCAAAGTTTGATGTGGGAGCAATATTGTGTCAGCTTGGAGAGCATAATTTGAATTATCTAATGTGGTTTGCTAGTTGCTAGCTCAGAGACACTGAAATTAATTATTCCACTATTAAGAAAAATGAATGAGTGATGATGCTCATCATGGACCATGATGCTTTGGTGCACCTTGTAAATAAGCAATTTACTATTAGACACATAGCTTGATAGTTGCTATATCTTCTTGAATTTGACTTCTTCGTAGTTGTTCAAAAAGAGAAGCAATAGTATTTGGTTGATCATTTGCCTTGCATATCCTAGGGAAAAGCTATAGAACCCGACGTCGTGAATGACCTTGCTAATGAACATTTTTGTGCACTAATTCCTTGACCTCTATATAAAATATATTGATTGATTTCAAGTAAGCGAAGAATGCCAACATGCTACGATGGCTAGAAAAGGAGCAAAGAATACCAATTTTGTGAGCCCAGGATTGGAATGTGACTTTCCACATGCAGATTGATGTACCAAAGATTGATGTGGGAGCAATATTGTGTCAGCTTGGAGAGCACAATTTGGACTATCTAATGAGGTTTGCTAGTTGCTAGCTCACACACATTGAAATGAATTATTCCACTATTAAGAGAAAAGGATGAGTGATGATGATCTTCAAGGACCACCATGCTTTGGTGTACCTTGTAAATAAGCCATTTGCTGGATGCATAGCTTGACAGTTGGCACATCTTCTTGAATATGCTTCTCGATAGTTGTACAATAAGAGAGGCAAAAATACATGGTTGATCATTTGCCTTGCATATCCTAGGAAAAACCCATAGAACCCGACATCATGAATGACCTTGCTAATGCACATTTGTGTGCACTAATTCCTTCACCTCTATACAAGCTATTCATTGATTTCAAGTAATTGAAGAATGCCAACATTGTACGATGGTTACACCATGAGCAAAGAATACCAATTTTTTGAGACCAAGAGTGGAATGTGACTTTCAACATGCAGATTGATGTCCCAAAGTTTGATGTCGGAGCAACATTGTGTCAACTTGGAGAGCATAAATCGGACTATCTATTGAGGCTTTCTAGTTGCTAGCTCACAGACATTGAAATGAATTATTTCACCATTAAGAGAAAAGGATGAGTGATGATGCTCTTCATGGACCACCATGCTTTGGTGTGCCTTGTAAATAAGCCATTTGCTATTGGACAAATAGCTTGATAATTGCTACATCTTCTTGAATTTGACTTCTCTGTATGTGTATAAAAATAGAAGCAACAATACATGGTTGATCATTTGCCTTGCATATCCAAGGGAAAAGCTATAGAACCCGACGTCGTGAATGACCTGGCTAAAGCACATTTTTGTGCACTAATTCCTTGACCTCTATAAAAGCTATCGATTGATTTCAAGTACGCAAAGAATGCCAACATGCTACTATGGTTAGATCATGAGTAAATAATACCAATTTTGCGAGGCCAAGATTTGAACATGACCTTCCACATGTAGATTGATGTCCCAAAGTTTGGTGTGGGAGAAATATTGTGTTAGCTTGGAGAGCATAATTTGGACTATCAATGAGGTTTGCTAGTTGCTAGCTCATAGACATGGAAATGAATTATTGTGCTATTAAGAGAAAAGGATGAGCGATGATGCTCTTCATGGACCACCATACTTTTGTGTGCCTTGTAAATAAACCATTTGCTATCGGAGACATAGCTTGATAGTTGCTACATCTTCTTGAATTTGACTTTTCAGTAGTTGTACAAAAAGAGAAGCAATAATACATGGTTGATCACTTGCCTTGCTTATACAAGGGAAAACCTATAGAGCCTGACATCGTGAATGACCTTGCTAATGCAGATTTTGTGCACTAATTCCTTGACCTCTATACAAGCTATTGATTTATTTCAAGTAAGTGAAGAATGCCAACATGCTACAATGGTTAGACAATGAGCAAATAATACCAATTTTGCAAGCGCAAGATTGGAACGTGACCTTTCACATGCAGATTGATGTTCCAAAGTTTGATGTGGGAGCAATATTGTGTCAGCTTGGAGAGCATAATTTGGACTATCTAATGAGGTTTGTTGGTTGCTAGCTTACAGACACTGAAATGAATTATTCCACTATTAAGGGAAAAGGATGATCGATGATGCTCTTCATGGACCACCATGCTTTGGTGTACCTTATAAATAAGCCATTTGATATTGGACACATAGCTTGATAGTTGCTACATCTTCTTGAACTTGAATGCTCGATAGTTGTAGAAAAAGAGAAGCAACAATACATGGTTAATCATTTGCCTTGCATATCCAATGGAAAACCTATAGAACCCAACATTGTGAATAACCTTGCTAATGTAGATTTGTGTGCACTAATTCCTTGACCTCTATACAATATATTGATTGATTTCAAGTAAGCAAAGAATGCCAATGTAGTACGATGGTTCGATTAGGAGCAAAGAATACCAATTTGGCGATACCAAGAGTGGAACGTGACTTTCAACATGTAGATTGATGTCCCAAAGTTAGATCTGGGAGCAATATCGTGTCAGCGTGGCGAGCATAATTTGGAGTATCTAATGTGGTTTGCTAGTTGCTAGCTCAGAGACACTGAAATGAATTATTCCTTTATTAAGGGAAATGAATGAGTGATGATGCTCTTCATGGTCCACGATGCTTTGGTGTTCCTTGTAAATAGGAAATTTACTATTGGATACATAGCTTGATAGTTGCTACATCTTCTTGAATTTGACTTCTACGTAGTTGTTTAAAAAGAGAAGAAACAATACTTGGTTGATCATTTGCATTGCATATCCAAGGGAAAGCTATAGAACCCGACGTCTTGAATGAACTTGGTAATGAACATTTTTGTGCACTAATTCCTCGACCTCTATATAAAAGCTATGGATTGATTCAAGTAAGCAAAGAACGACAACATGCTACAATGGTTAGACAAGGAGCAAAGAATACCAATTTTGTGAGCCCAAGATTGGAACATGATCTTCCACATGCAAATTGATGTCTCAAAGTTTGATGTGGGAGCAATATTGTGTCAGCTTGGAGAGCATGAATTGGACTATCTAATGAGGTTTGCTAGTTGCTAGCTCACAGACACTGAAATGAATTATTGCACTATGAAGAGAAAAGGATGAGTGATGATGCTCTTCATGGACCATGATGCTTTGGTGTACCTTGTAAATAAGCCATTTGTTGGACACATAGCCTTATAATTGCTACATCTTCTTGGATATGCTTCTTGGTAGTTGTACAACAAGAGAGGAAACAATACATGGTTGATCATTTGCCTTGCATATCCTAGGGAAAACCTATAGAACCCGACATTGTGAATGACCTTGCTAATGCACATTTATGTGCACTAATTCCTTCACCTCTTTACAAGCTATTGATGGATTTGAAGTAAGCAAAGAATGCCAACATTCTATGATGGTTAGACCATGAGATAATGTTAACCTCAAATCGAGATGGTGGAAAAATGATGGAAAAAGCGGAAAGAGAATGGAAAGAGAGCAAAGGTGTAGAGGCAGCCTCTAAATCTAAACTGAGGCAAAAAGAGAAATTTTAAAGGAAGGGCACCTCAAAAACTCTAAAAACTCTTGTAAAAGAATAGATGGGTATAGTTTTAGGGCAAGAGCGCTAGGCTCCCTCCTGTGCCACTTGTAAAAGAATAGATGGGTATAGGCTTAGGGCATGAATCAAGAAGAGGGAATTAGAAAAAGGGACCTTGCCACAATGGCCGGTCATGTAAAAAGGGATGGGTGCCCATGAGGTTTTAGGGTTTGTATATATAAAGTTCAAAAAGTGAATGGAAGCTCATTCTTTGGTGTGTGGCTAAGAAGAGTCCTCTGTACTTCTCTTCTTCTCTTCATCTTGCTTGTGTGTGCTCTTGAGGGAGGGAGTGTGAGAGTGTGAGGGAGTGAGTGAGTGTGTGGGATCAAGAGGATGAAGCTCTTCACCATCTCCTCCTCTCTCTTCTTCTCCCTTCTCTTCTCTTCTCTTGTCTCGCATGCGGCTATGGTGGATGGAGCTTGGAGATGGAGGAGGCTTGAGGATGCTTGAGCTAGCATCTAGGATTGTGGAGCTATCAGCTTCTGTGAAGGAGGAGGCAACTCATTTCGGCATCAAGGTAAACTCACTACACCCCGAGAGGATAGACGGCACATTGGCTAGGTGAGAGATAGCCATGAGAGCTGGCTTGGAACGCTTGAAGCAATAAGCGGTCCGTTGGTCTTAGCAATTGAGGGAGAGCTGTCACATTTTGGTTTTGTTGTTGGGACCAACAATTCCAAGCTTGAGCACCCACTCGCCTCATATCGAGCATCGAAGTAAGGGATTCATCCCCGAATTGGAGCTTGAGGTAGGTAGGAAGTTTGGGTTTTTTGATCTTCAAAAAAAGTAAGTATTTTTGGTTATTTTGCTGGTTTGATGATTGGAAAAGATGGAGAAATCATTTTAGTTGTTTGCCTTCGACCTTTGTTACATTTAGAGTGGGTTAGGTTTAGGAAATCGGATAGGAAAAGCATAGGGTTTGCTGCTGTAAAATAGGGCAAAATAGGGCACAAGTCATGCAAAAATGGGAAAAAAGAATGCTTGGGATGTTTAATGTTGGCAAGGGAGTGATTGGGGACATTAAAACCTTACCCGGGAAGGGATTTAAGAGCCAAGAGATCAGGGAAGAGCTCATTTCATACCCTGACATTGAGAGAGAGTGAGAGAGAGGGAGAGTGTGTTTCCAGCATTGATTCGATTCGACCTTGCCATTGGGGAGTTCTTCGCGCGATTCAAGTATATCAGGACCTCCATGCTATGTATTTTTTGTGATCTGGAAGGTGGCGTGCTTGGTGGTTGTGCAGATCGTTAGTTTCAATGAAATCATCCCTGATGCAGCCGTCGTCGTGCACGGCTCGGCCCGTTCGAGTGACGCTGATTCTGGGCTGAGCCCCAGAATCGACCCTCGGCCCACAACTTGCAATTCGGCCTACTTGGCCCCTTCCCACTTGGCCCACTCGGCCCAACTACACTCGGACGCCTTTCACTCGCCCCGTCCGAGTACTCCCTCGGCCACTTGGCCCTCGGCCCATTCAGCCCGGTACTAGTTACTATTTGTCTGAGTGAATCTCCTCGGCCCATAATTCCATTCAGCTCTCGGCCCCTTCGAGTGACACACTCAGCCCCTGCAATTTGTACAAGTTGGGCCGAATTAGGATTTTTCCAAATTCTCCGGTTGCATAAACCTTCGTGAGTCCTCCCGACGCGTGGAACTCGATTTTGGCGCAGGGAATAGGCAAATTTGTAGGACACTGTCACTTAGTAGCTTGAGTAGGCTATTGCTAGACCTAGAGTCCTAGCGACAGCTAGCTGAGCTAAAGACCCTGAACAAACCTAAAATGGGCAAGTCAACACAGTGAGAAACCCTAAAAGCTGACAAGATGGCCAAAGGCGGGTCAATAAGCCTATTAGGCCTAAAACGAAGTGAGAGAGTGCGTAAACTGCTTAGATACTTGTTTTTCGCACTCACCTTGAATTTTCGCACTTGAAGTACACTTAAGGACAATTGAAAGCTTGATTGAGCACAAGTGCATGGGAAAGAACACACACATACTGAGTAGAGATAAATTGAGGATTGGATGGAATAAGTCAAGAAACTCACTCAAATAAACACCTCAAGGAATCCACCAGTAGGAGAAGATCCCAAGACATAGACGGACAACCAAAGCACAGAGTAGGACCAAGCAAGTGGCACTAGAGAAGTGGATTTGGCCAACTTTCTCAACCTGATTGATAGGTTGGTGGAGAACGAGAACGCGATCATGTTAGAGAAAAGCTCAAACTACAGGCCAAACAAGGAACTTGACTTAGGAGTTTTTCCAGAGGCAATTCAGCAGTGGTGAGCAGCCACAATGGACCTTCTCGGTATGAACACCGTGACAGAGCAGCATAGGCCATTATAACAGACTTGGAAGAGGAACGGAAGCTAGTCCACAAGGCGCTACAAGGCATAGTGAAATACAACCAGGACCAGCGTGCTAGGAGCTTAAGGCAGAAGGTAGAATTGCACGAGCTACAACGGGTGCTGAACCTGGTAGGTGGGAATCAGATTGATCATGAGAGAGCCTTGGAAGGAGCCTTGACATTGAGTGAGTTTCTCATGAAGCGACTGCTCGACAACATAGCAGTGGAGTAGAGTGCTGCAGCAATGGCGACATCATTACTAGCAAGATTAGGAGCAAACCAAGGCTTTAAGGGCCAGTTTAAAATCCCAATTGTTGGAAAGCAACTCGACAAGTACCAACCCCATGATGACTCATACAGCTTTGTAGAGCAATTCGAGCAAGTCTGCGAGACCACCGACTTGACTCAACGCTCTCAAGCATTCGGGCTTTGCTTAGGCAACAAGGGTAGGACTTGGTACACAAGTCTAGATGCTGGAGAATGAGTGGACTTAAATGGCCTCAAAAATCTCTTCATCAAGAGATTCTCAGAGCCCAGATACTCTGACAATCTGCTAGTAAGACTGATGAATGTCAAGCAGAAAGAGAAAGAGGACATCCGCGACTATGTCACCCACGTGAGGAGCCTCTTCAAGAGAATCCCCATGGGCGAATGACCTATCGAAAGAGTGGTGTCCACCGTATTTATCGGTGGAATACGGAGTGAGGAGCTGTATAAGGCCTTGCCAGGCAACTCGAGCTTGTAGCGAGACTCGATAGCTAGGGTGTTTGAAGAGGCAATTTGAGTAGACAACCAGCTGAAAGAGCGGAGCTCCCGGAGCTCAAATTTAGAAGAGACCAACTCGCAGAGTTTAGAGAGAGCATCATCCTCTAGTGAATGATCAGGTCCGATAGCCTAGGATAAAGGGAAAGCCATTGAGACAAACTAAGACTTGGCAGATGTAAAAATGGAGATAGCCAAACTGCAGGATATGTTGAGGCAACCAATGTGCCCCCACATCCAATGTGTATACTGTGGCAGAAACCACTTGCCGGCCAAGTGCCAAGACCCTAGGTCAGAACCTTGCACTAATTGCGGTAGAGTCGGTCATGATGTCACACATTGCAGATTACCGAGAAGACTCCTGTACTCACAACCATACGTCTAGCCATATCTAACGAGCAGTCCCCAACAATTTTTTGAAAGGGGAGCCCCATTGGCCCTTCCTGCGCCTAATGACGTTAAACCAGCAGTTCCTAGAATGGACATAAACCCTACAAGCATACCTAGATACCTGATCCCTACGTGACTCATCCACCAAGTGACACTCCAATCCACTACGTGGAGGAGCCAAATGAGAAAGAGACTTACGTATACCCATACATCTTGCATGACGATGAGGGAAACACAGTCCTTATGGCCTATCAACCACCAGTACCGGTGATGGCGTTAGGAGGTCAAGGTAGAGGCCTAGGAGGGAAGATATAGGATCCAATCATATGTTGGACTTGCAGTCATCCAAGGCATGTCTCATCACGTTGTCCTGAAAGGGAGCAACCAAATAGAGACAAGGCAGACCTAAGGTGCCCAGAGTGCGGAATCACTCGCCTCTTCATTGTCTGTCCCAAGCGAAAACCATCCTCAAGTTCAGCCAACGTGCCATCTGTCCCCTTAGGGCTGTTCGACGTCAAGAACCTCAATGGGGAGGCCACACCTATCCCATTGTGTGTCATGACCTGAGGCATAGACGAAGTAGGCCGGCATATTGTTGCCAGGTTCGAGCAACCTCGATGCAGCCTCGATCGGGAAGAAGAGCCGTAGATGAAGAAAGAAGAAACCCGAAGCTAAGATCACACTGAAAACCAAGAGTGCCACTACTCTGCCTGCTGGAAAGAAGGTCATTGATGCGGAGGCAGAAACCTCAGCTCCTAAGATGGCCGAAAAGGGAAGTGCTAGGGTAGGGGAGTACCCGCATCCGAAGCGCCAACTAGAGGCTATCAAGAAAGTGAAGGAATGGGTAAAAGAGGCCCAAGAGCACCTAAAAGATGCTGAGCCCATCCTAGAGGACAAGATCAAAGATCTCTCTAGCATAAGCATGCCATTCTCACCCCCTCGACCAAAATCGAGAGATGCGATTGTGCCACAAGCGGTACCGCTTAGGCAAATCCTTGATGCTACAAGCCAGCAAATCAGTCACGGCCATTGGCCAGGAAAATCTGGAATAGGAGAAAGATGAGCATCCAACAGCCTTCTTACCATGCTAGTGACCATCAGTGACGCTGAGCCTGGGAGACCTGCTTAAGTAGCATTCCACCCTATGGCAAGAGCTCAAGCAGTGGGTTGAAGGATCACGAGAGCAAGCTGCTGCAGACCTGCATGACCATGATGCAGAGACACAAATACTGAGCCTGACGTTGCACTCTATGCCTAAGTCCTTGCACGTTAATGCTTTCTGGGAAGGCACTAAGATGCATGCGGTCTTACCTGTCTTAAACCTAGGTGACACAACTAGAAAGGGGATTGTAGACACAGGAGTGGGGGTTAGTGTACTGAGCCACACAGTGCTTTAGACGTGGGGAAACCTGCATGTCGAGATTGCTAGGTTCAATGTCACACTAGCAAATGGTATGAGAGTGAAACCATTCGGGATACTTAAAAATTGGCTGGTGAAAATCGCAGGCGTCTAGTTCTCAGTTGACTTTATAGTCATGAAGGGAGTGAACTATGATATCTTATTAGGCTGACCCTAGATGCGCAATGTCAGAGTCATCGAAGATTGGGTAACGGTTTAATCTTCCTTGGCAATAGAACGGAAGCTGTGAGGGTAGAGATGGACACATGGAAGACCTCACCAGTCGACTTGGATGCCATCTCCACGATGCTTAAAGGTAACTCTCAGGTCAAGAAGTCCTATGGGCCCTTGACCAAGTTTATCCCATGCCTAGAGGATGAGCGAGATTGGATGCATGTCCTTGCTACGATTGACTTGCCATTCTCAGATCATGAGGCATACGAGCAAGCTATCAAAATAGTTAGTAAGTCAAAAGACACACCCTCCATACCAGTCTGCATGATGGCAGAAACTCCTCGTGGGTGACCTAAACCCATCACATTCCAAGTGCCAAATAACAAGAAGGAACTCGAAGAGATTCTGGAGCATTTGATTGGCAAGCTAACTGTCAATCCAACAGCAAACTTCAAGCCACTCCAAGATCTGTTAGACGAACCAAGGTGGCAATGGAATAGGGTGCATGACTTAAACCTCATGTACAATTGGGCCCTAGTCTCTGATCAGAGACAAGAGTTATACCAAAACCTAGGAGACGATGAGCAGTCGGACACGAAGATGACTCCGATGATGAGTACAAATACTGTCATTCTTTCAGTGATGAAAGTAAGGGTGAGATAGATACGGTGGAATACGACACTGGGGACAAGAAATAGAATAGATACGAGCGGACTCCAAGCCACAGAAAAAGGGTGTCTTTAAGATAGAACGAGGGGTCATGTGCATGGATTGTGACCGCACGTGGTTGGAACACACACGAGCCATAGATTTTGAATAAGCAGGCCTAACCCAACCAAGTAAAACACCAGTGCTTAGAATAGAGTCACCCTCTGAGTTGCGACTGCCAGGAGAAACCACGTCTTCTAGCAAAAATGATGAGTTCAATTCTGAGTCGGAAGTGAGTTCAGATAGTGACCTAGAAATACATAGACCATCCAAGACTAGATGCACCAAGTGGGGGGACCTACCTATCCACCTGAGGTGCAGACGTTTGAAGGAAGAAAGGGCAAAACAGCCTAGGGACACGCAAACAGAAGAGCAAAGAAAGCTACAAGATCTCCCGAAGAGATTTACGAAATTCAAGAAGGTGACAGGATAGTAATCCTATTGGGTGCCAAATGCCAAGGGCAAACGAGTGAACCCATTGAGGGACTAGCCAAGGTTACGGAGGTGAACCTAGCACAGGAGGGGGAGACACCCCGCGACCGATCTTAATTGTCCATGACTTGACTGAGGAAGAGGAGACGAGTCTTGTTGCTCTCTTGTGAGAGTATATAGATGTGTTCGCTTGGTCCTTAGAGGAGCTTAAGGGGGTGGATCCGAGTGTAATGACTCATAACATACCCATGACGCCAGATGCAACATTGATCAAGCAGCGACCGTACCTGATGAATCCAAAACACACTCATGCAGTCAAAGAGGAGATTGAAAAGTTGATGAGAAGTAGGATTCATTTGCGAAATCGAGCACATAGACTGGTTGTCACCCATAGTCATAGTGATAAAGAAGAACATAAAGATTAGAGTGTGCATCAATTATAAGAAGGTGAACACTGCCACTAAGAGAGACGACTACCCATTGTTGTACATCGAGCACATGCTTGAAAGAGTGGTGGGCAAAGAGGTCTACAGCTTTCTGGATGGCTTCTTTGGATACAATCAGGTGTGCAAGTACATCTTGCTGACATGCATAAGACTGCATTCACCACTGAGTGGGGTGTCTTTGCTTACATGGACATGCCCTTCGGGTTAACTAAGCCCCAGCCACCTTTCAATGCCTCATGTGCACCATATTTAAAGACATGATTCGCAAGGAATTGGAGGTATTCCTGGATGACTTGTGTGTTCACTCAACCTGGAGAGAACACTTAGATAAACTTCGAGCAGTCTTTGAGCGGTGTCACCTATCTCGTCTCTCCCTGAACCCCTTAAAGTGCCAATTTTGGGTGAAACATGGATGCATCCTAGGGCACGTGGTGTCAAAGAACAGCATTGACACTGACTTCTCAAAAGTCAGGGTTATTGTTGATCTTCCACCCCCAATCAACTATAAGGGAGTTCAATGCTTCTCAGGCCATACGGGATACTATCGACGGTTTGTGCTGAACTATGCATTGATTTCCAGACCTTTGTACAAGCTGTTGATCGTCTTCGAATGGATTGAAGCATGTCAACGAGCATATGAGGAATTGAAAAAGGCTTTGACTACTGCACCGATCCTACGAGCCCCAGATTGGACCATTACCTTCCACGTACATATTGATGCTTCGAAATTTGCCGTGGGGGCAGTGTTGTGCCAACTTGGCGAACACAACCTTGACTATCCAGTGAGCTTTGCTAGTAGACAACTCACTGAGACCGAAATGAACTATTCTTAGCCATGGTATTTGCTATAAAGAAGTTTTGGCATTATCTATTGGTTACGCATTTTACTTTCTTCGTGGACCATCAAGCCTTGTTGTATCTAGTGAACAAACGAGCTATAGGACACATAGCTCGGTGGCTCCTTCTACTTTTAGAATTCGACTTCTCGGTGGTTGTACGGAAGGGAAAACAACACTACATGGCTGACCACATGTCACGCATTCCCACGGGAGAGGTCGTTGGACAAGGCATTGCCGATGAATTGCCAAACACCCATCTATTTAACCTTTCCAATGAGAGAGATTTATTCAAGGCTGATCTAACACCATACTGGAAAAATGACATCATCCAAGTGTTGGAGCACGGACTGCCTGAGCGATTGATAGAAAAGGGCTGACTTAGGTGACTTATTCTCAAATTCCAACCCTATCAGTTGATAGCAGGCCAACTATATAGGTTAGGGCAAGATGGGTTATTGCATAGATGCATATGCGAGCATGAGATGCACAATGTGCTCATAGAGGTGCACAACAGAATTGCTGGAGGACACTTTAGCAGAGACGTGATAGCTCGCAAGGTGCTACAGTCTCAATTGTGGTGGCCCATGCTTTTTTGCGACGTAGCATGATTCGTCAAGCATTGTGACGAGTGTCAACGGACAAAGTTCCCGATTCACAAGGATCAAATGGAGTTAACCCCAATCATTGCACGACAACCCTTTGAAAAGTGGGGGATCGACTATATAGGATCCATTAGTCTTGTGGCACATTACTTGTAGGCCAAATATATCATGGTGGCTACGGACTACCTAACAAAATGGGCAAAAGTGAGAGAGACATGAAAGAATGACACTAGAAAGATTGCCAAGTTCTTATGGGAGTAGGTGATCTCACGATTCGACTGCCCCATTGAACTAGTCAATGACCAGGGCACGCACTTTATCAATGAAGTGATAGCGCATCTTCTATCCAACTTCTAATCATCCATCAAAAATCCTCTCTATACTACCCTCAGGCAAACATACAGGTAGAATCCACAAATAAGATCCTTGTAAATGTCCTGACCAAAGTAGTGTCTACTTTTCGCGCAGCAATTGGGATAATAAGTTGATGGCAACCTTGTGGGCTTACAAGAGGGCACTGCTCGATTCATAGGCCAATGGTCAAGTGGTCAAAAGGCCAACCACGGAAATGGCATCTCACTCCTAGACTGCTTGTGGGTTAGGTGGAGCTCTGGACACCCCTTGCCTGTCCAGAATGGAGTTTGAGATCCCCGTGAGCCCAATGTCTGGTACATTGGAAGATCCTATTTTAGATAAAGGATGGAAATTTCAGTGCCATGTGATTTGGACCGGGTACTTCTGTTGGACAGAAGGGATACATAATTCTCCTGTATGGACAGGAGACAAAGATTAACTTAAAGATAAGTTAAGGAACTTGTTTGATAAAAGGACTGCTTGTTTTGTTTTTGTGCATGTGTTGTAAATTATGTGAACGAACTCTGTGCCCTAAAAGGCTTAATTAATGAAGCTGATTTTAAATGTCACACATAAATGTGGTAGGACCTAATTAAACAGCTAAAGCTATCGAGGAAAGTGCGGTGGACGTGACTTGGGTCCGTCCTATGGAAGGATGGTCCAGGTTAGTTGGGAACTTTTCTCAAAAGACGTAATAACGAAACTATGAAGACTTAGAGTCAGTAGATTTAGAATCCCGATTTATGTTATTTTAGGGGAGCGGAATGGGACTATGCCTTGTGGGCAGAGAGGTTGAGCTTTGCATCCCTCTCGTTTCCCATTCTCCATGAACCAAGTGCAGCATAAATCTGCTTCGACTCTGTTGTTCCTACGCAAAGTGGTTCAATTGCTAGGTTCTCATAATTGTGGTGAGTTTTTTGCAAACAAAGTGAAGGCCCTTCCGAGAGGTCATCGTCTCTAAATCATCAAATCCCTCTCTCTCTCTGGCCTAATCCACATAGAAGGAGGACAACTATGCATGAACAGTGTGGAGTTTTGTAGAAGTGCAAAATATGAAGACTACCTTCAACTGTTGTTAGCTCGAAGGTTGGGTGAGGTTGAAAAGGTGGCCATCACACCTTATGAAATATATATCGCCGAGGATGGACACACAAAGGCAAGAACAATCACTGGTGAGCAAATTCTCCGTATAGCAAAGTTGGTGGGTTCCATAAAGAAACACTCTGGGAAAAATCCTTCATAATTCAAGAAAGTGCATTCCCTCTACTCCCTTAAGTAGTTTCCACTCATGAATAATAATAATGGCCCGAATTTCTACACCTTCCACTCTGTACAAAACATCCAGGTCAATGTATGCATCAGTAGGAAGATTTTCTTCCAACAATGTCTTGTCATGTAATCTAGGGCTGAAAGATTAAGGAACACCATCTTGGGGAGTATGGGAGTTTCCCATAAGTTTGGGACACATGGTCAAATCTTTGGGTTTTCCATAACTTGAACACTATAACTCCAAATCAAGCGCTCTATAGCTCAATAGATTCCATTTTTCAAGCGCTTTCCAATGAAAGGTCACATCATAGGGTTTTGAGAAACTTATGGACATGTTATCTGGGCGCCACCTTTTTAGTATTCAAAAAATGGGAATCGGGAGATTCCCAAACTCACTAATATTGTGTTAAGGGAGATTCTTGTATCACCAGAACCTATAATCTTCCCAATGCTAGACTACAATGCATCCTTCAATGTACATGTCTTTATCTTATTATAATAGTTTCTCATGAATCACAACAAGTTGTATGGACCTATCCGTCCACTTGCTATGCAAACTATGCATATTGTAGCTAGCACAAAGCTTAGATTCCAAGGCATTATTAGAAGCATACTGGGGCCTAGACGTCTTGCTGAAATCAATGCATCTGTGAACCCATTCATCCTTCCCCTCATAAAATACAACTTAAGTCTAGACGTGTTCATCTTTGTACTCTACTAAGGCAATATGGCATTTCCAAGCTTCTTTGGGTGCAATGGGAAAAATACAGTGGATTTTTTGGACAACCTTGAGATGGCCTTCCTTGTCTCTAGGAGGGATGATGAAGCATTAAAGTTGAGGGCTTTTCCTTTGGTGCTCAAGGAAGAAGCTAGAATGTGGTTCCAAACTCTAAATTCGGTCCCATTTCAACAAACTAACTCAGCTGAAGAGTTATGGCAACGACTTTTGGCCCTCCATCAAAGTGATCCTTATGGTTATGCAACTTATGAGGAAGGGTTTTTGAAGCTTTGGGGGCAGTGGTCAGACTCACTAAACCCTGGAGAGAGAGCTCCAAACTGCCTTCAAAAGGATCAATTTATTTCAGGTTTGTATCCCTTGCACAGGGAGAAGGTAAAGGTGAAATTTTCAAACACTTTTGAAGATGCTTTGAGAATCACTAGGGAAAAGAATCGAAAGATTCTCTACCAAGCCCAAGCTAGCCAAGCAATTTTGGGAAACAACATCACAACTATGGAGGCCTCTCAAGTTCCCCCAAATGCATCTAATGCACCAGGCCTTGTTAGAGGTCAAAAAGACATGATTCAACAAATAAACAATCTTACTAATCAACTAGAGGGTTTGAGAGTGAATCTTGTGCAAGGTGCAAGAAGACCTATCGAGGGGAATGGTGGGAATCGACCACAAATGCGGCGACAAGCAAGGGAGATGTTGTGTAACAACTGTGGAGAAAATGGACATGGCATGTATAATTGTCCTCACCCTAGAAGATATGATCACCCTGCCAGAGGTCCTCGACAACAAGTAAGCCCTCCTCGTGCTAGGACTCAAGAGCAAGAGCAGTCACGACCTACAATTTTACAACCACCTTATGTTCAAGCTGAAACCCATGCTGTTCAACCAAATGTTAATGTCATAAAAATAGAGGAGGTGGTCAGGGATAGAAGGCTCCAAGAAGAAATAGTGAGAGGTAAGATAAAGGTAGATGTAGTAGAGACCATGCCTATCAAGCGGGTACGTGTCCAAACTGAGATGAGCAAGGAAGCAATCAATGAGACAAGTACATCACGGGCACCTAGAGATGAAGGGAAGAAGAGAAAGACTCGAGCTAGGTCTAAAATTGATATCTCCAACTTCCCTTTGGGTTCTCGGACACAACCTTATGATCTGGTCGTAGATGTGAGCTCTCAAGGGCCAAAAATTACTTCGCCACAACTACTTCATGCCTCTCCAAAGCTACGATGAGGTAAGCACAAGGGCAAGGCAAGGTAAAATGGTTAATGCAATCAAGGCATATGGCCTCAAAGATATAGTGCCTTTAGTGGAGGCTCAAATCAAAGGTCAACAAATTCGAAAAACATACATCGATAGTGGAGCAGAGGTTTGCATCATGATAGAAAAGCTTATGCATCAATTAGGCTTAGAAGTAATGGAATCCTCAACCTTTAGGGCAAAGATGGCCAACAATGATGTAGTCACATGTGTGGGTGTAGTGAAAGCTTTGAGAGTTTCTGTTTTTGGAATCACTGCAGCAGTGGATGTTTATGTGATGCCAGTTAAAGGGAGAAGGATATCCCCTCATCCTAGGGAGACCTTGGCTTATGGGCATCGGAGCTAGGCAAGATTGGCCAACAGGAGATCTGGAGTTGAGGCCATGTAAGGTGGGTGGCCATGATCAAAAGGTGGTTTACAACTTGAAGAGTGGGCGTCAAGAGAACCTTGAACTAGAAACGTCTACCGATGAGTGGAGCTCAAGTGGATGTTCCTCATCGGTAGAAGAGGAAGAGAGTTCAAGTGGAGAGAGTGATAGCACTCTCGAAGTGATGGGCGTCACCTTAAAGGAATCTACCTCATCAGAAGACAACCCAAGAATCTAAGGAGAAGATGTGTGGGATGCTAGCCTAGAGAAGATGATATCCAAGGATATAAAGGATGAAGAAAGGGAGGATTATGTGAATGTTCTCAAGAAGTATGCATCATTGTTTATTTCTGATTATACTCACATTACAGGTGTCACTGCAGTGAAGCATCACATCCAACTCAAAGAAGGAAGCAAACCTATAGTACAAAGATTGAGAAGACTCGGAGTTGTGCAACAGGATGCACTGTTGACGGAGGTGAAGAGACTCTTGAATGCACGATTCATATACCTAGTGGAAGATTCAAAATGGGTCTCCCTAGTAGTAGTGAGGCAAAAAAAAAATGGTAAGTGGCGAGTATGCATAGATTACAAGCCATTAAATGCTGCAACAAAGAGGGACCACTTCCCTCTCCCATTTCAGGATGAAATCTTGAAGGAAGTAGCAGGACATGAGCAGTATACACTGTGTGATGGCTACTCTGGCTACTTCCAGATTCACATTGCAGAGGAGGATCAAAAGAAGACCACTTTCATCACACCATGGGGCTGTTTTGCCTTTCGAGTCATGCCCTTTGTCTCACAAATGCCCCAACAACCTTTCAACGATTCATGAATATGGTATTCCAACCTTACTTTGGTAAGTCTATAAGGGTTTTCATAGATGACTTTTGTATTTACAGCTCAAGGAACACACATCTACGCAAGGTTGATGAAGGATTTACTCGCTTAGCTAGGTTGGGTGGACAACTAAATAAGGATAAATGTCACATTGGGGAAAGCAAGGTTACACTACTAGGGCATGTAGTGCCAATTGAAGGAATTGAGGTAGATCCAAATAAGGTAGAAACATTGCTAGCTCTACCTTCCCCAACCTCCATCAAACAATTAGTCTCCTTCTTACAAAATCTAAGATATTTGGGTAGATTTATACACTTACTCTCTCAGGCCATATATCCCCTGCAACAACTGACACTCCAAGAAACACTTGTATGGAGTGAACAAAGTGAAGGACATTTTAAGGAGATAAAGAAAATGTTGGGGTCACTTCCTATAATCCTCCAACCTTGTTGGGAAGAAACATTCTTTGTAAACCCTAGCATGGGAGAAAAGGCCATTGGTGCTGCTCTCCTACAAAAAGATCCAAAAACATCCTTCATGAGGCGTGTGTATTTTGTCAGCCGCCTCATGAAAGCCTCAGAGAAGGCTTACACCTCCATGGAACAACTAGTGTTGGCCCTCATGTTTGCAGTAACCAAATTTTGGCCATATTTACTTCCAAAGAGGTTTGTGATCATCACTGTGGAGGATATGTTTCCCTATGCACTACAACATATGGAAATCTCTGACAAAATAGCAAAGTGCGTGGTCCGACTTCAAGAGTTTGATTATAAAATGCAGGTTAAAAAAAAAACTCGGGCATGCTTGGCTGATATTTTGACAAACAGGTGTTATGAGAAAAATCTCACGGTGAAAAGAAAGAACCTTCTACCACCCCCATCCATAAAAACTCTTGTAGATGCTTATAGCCTCTACTTTGATGGTGCATACAAGAGAACTAAGGATAAGGCAGCCACGTGCATCGTTTTTTTCTCTCCTTTAGGAGAGAAAATCTATGGTGAAGGAATCATCTTGGAAGGTGTCCACTCTAACAATGAGGCAGAATATCAAGCTTTAATTCATGGCCTTTGTTGGTGTCTTAGTAATTCAATCGAGAGGTTGAATGCTTTTGGAGACTCCATGCTATTGGTAAGGCAGATGCAAGGTACATGGGTATGCAAAAATACAAACCTCTCTAGTAAAATAAGAGAGGCCAAATCTCTTATGAGAAGATTTAGGGAAGCACAAGTACATCATGTGCCAAGAGACCAGAACAAAGATGCTGACCATCTAGCATCATCAAAGCTGAATGAGTCAATGGTGGGAGCAGTGGCTATCAAACCCCCACTTCGACAAGGCAAGGAAGACTTAGAAGATATTCTACATCTCTTAGAGCAAGGAGAAGCTCCCAAACACCTGACTAAGGGAGAAAGACAGTGGCTAGCTCGGAAGGCTACAAGATATCGCATGGTAAATGATAGTTTGTATTGTCTTGGTAAGGATGGTGTCCTTAGGAAAGTGCCTTCAAAATGGGAAATTGAAGAAATCTTAAAAGTTTGCCATGATGGTGTGTGGAGGCCACTTTGCACACGACATCACAAGTAGAAAGGTTCTACAAGCTAGCTTTACTTGGCCCAGTCTACACCGAGATGCCAAATATTGGTGTCAAACATGTGAAGAATGTCAGAAATCAGGACCACGACGGCTCATAGCAGAACCCCAAACCCCAATCAAGGTCTATGGACCCTTTGAGAAGTGGGAAATTTATGCCATAGGGCCTCTACTACGCAGTTCATCAGGAAAAGAGTATATTATCATGGGGGTAGATTACATGACTAGATGGGCCGAGGCTATGCCAACTAGAAGAATCACTGCTAAGGAAGTGAGTAAATTCATCTTTGACCACATCTGTTGTAGGTTTGGTACCCCTCTTGAAATACTATCAGATAGAGGACCAGGGTTTAGAGCTAATGTGGTAGGTGAACTCATGCAAAAGCTAAATATTCAACGACGACAATCTACCCCTTACTACCCTCAATGCAATGGATTCGTGGAAAAGGTAAATGGAATGATCTGTAAAATCATCAGCAAACAGGTACATTCAAGGCCCCAAGATTGGGACAAGCATCTTAGTGGAGCTCTATGGGCTTACAGAACCTCCTTCAAAACCATGTTAGGGTTCACACCTTTTCATCTAGTTTATAGACAAGAGGCTCTTTTGCCTATTGAGGTGAAATTAGCTAGCCTTCAGGTATTAGGTGGCACGGTAAGCTCTCAAAAGGAGAAGTTACATCAAAGATTACTGGACCTAGAGAGGCTACAATTGGATCGTGAAGAAGCCATCAACCACTACTCCCAAGAAGCTGAGAAGCGTAGAGAAAAGTTCAACAAGAAGCTAACGGATAAAAACATCAAGGAGGGATCTTTAGTGCTTTGATATGACAATAGCTTTGATAAAAGAAATGATGGCAAGTTTCTCTACCGGTGGAAGGGACCGTTTTGGGTCACAAAAAAAATTCAACAATGGCTCTTACAAACTTCAAGACATTGAGGGAAAAGTTCACAAGACCAGGGTAAATGGATGGTGCTTAAAACCCTATCACATCAGGGTGGGGTCAGCTCAAGATACCAAAGAGTGTCTAGAGGCATAAATACCTCTAGCCAGGTTGGGGGGGCTATATGATCCGAGAAAATCACAAAAAAATATTTTTCTAACACTTTTTTGATTTTTTGTACATTTGGAGCTTTGAAATAAAGAAGAGGGTGGGAACAACCTCTTGGGAAATCCAAGAAATCACTGGATGAAAATATTTCATGGATCGGTTTACCAAGGGGGGGTGAAGAGTAAAGATCAATGGAGGAAGGTGAAGGAAAATATAAAATGTGAAAAGAAAAGATATGAAATGGATTTGGAGCCATCCAAAGGGCATGTGAGGCTCATAATGTCATGACTTTGGAGCCTTATGATAATTCAACCAAATGGGACCCTTCTTGGAAGCATTAGTGGAAGAAAAATAAGGCACATGATTTTGTAAGATTTTTTAAAAATACTTCTACTCCGATCCAAAAAAACTTTTCAACATGAAAGTTGTAGCCGTGAGCTGAAGTTTTGGCCGGTATTTTTTTTAAATTTTTTGGAGCTAGGAGTCGAGAGATATGGCCAAAATTGTGGATGCCAACGTTTTCCAACTGCGGTGGAGACCACCTCCCAATTTTATACACACCCATACTTTCTTCCCCATACTTAACACTTCCATAAAACATTATTCATTAGACTCCCAACCCTTTCCCCTCTCTTCTCCTCTCTCTCAAGCTAATAAACCATTAGAATTCCCCTCCTAAATCACCCTCAAATCATCCTTAATTGTAGTAGTAAAGTATGAACTCTCACTACTCTCTCTCTATTATTGCTAGATATGATATTATTTTATGAAGATTCTCTATATTTTTTTATAGGAGAGATCTTGGACTCAAGCTATGGGGGGAGAATGGAGAGAACTCACCTATGATGGAGCTTGATTAAGTACAAATTGGCCAACAAAACATCTAGATGGAGCTTCCACATTGGTGGAACTGCCTTAATGCAGCTTTAGTGGTGTTAATTCCTATTATATCTTAACCTCCTCCCTAAACACCCTCAAGGCCTATATAAAGAGGCCTTCTCCTTTGTAATTTGCAAGAAGAGAGAGAGCCAAGAGGCCTCCTTCAGTCCTATTGAGCCTTCCCTATTCTCTCTCATGAGCTTATGCAATTCATTCCCCTACTATAGCTTATGCATGCTCTACAATGTAATAAGCCCATGCTATTAGTGCCCATATTGTGTATATTGGTTATGTCCCGAGGGTTCTCCATCTCTTAAGTTTATCGATTCATCTATTTTTTTGTAGTTCTCTCTCTCTCTCTCTCTCTCTCTCTCTCTCTCTCTCTCTCACTCACTTACTCACTCACTCACTCACTCACTCTCTCTCTCTCCCTCTCTTAGTCTTCCTCTCTTCTCCCTCACAATCTCCTCTCCCTCTTGCATAGCGTCGTAGTCCACTCTTCCATAACTAGGTGGTGCCCCTACCTCATTCACTTTGTGGCAGAAGGGAGTTTGGCATAGTATAGAGGCTGCCATACCGAATTTCCTTTGTCAACACATAGCTCAAAAGTTGCTACATCTTCTTGAATATGCTGCTCGGTAGTTGTACAACAAGAGAGGCAACAATACGCGGTTCATCATTTGCCTTGCATATCCTAGGGAAAACCTATATAACCCGACATCGTGAATGACCTTGCTAATGCGAATTTGTGTGTGATTTATTTCAAGTAAGTGAAGAATGCCAACATTCTATGATGCTTAGACCATGAGCAAAGAATACCAATTTTTTGAGACCAAGAGTGGAATGTGACTTTCAACATGCAGATTGATGTCCCAAAGTTTGATGTGGGAGCAATATTGCGTCAAATTGGAGAGCATAAATTGGACTATCTAGTAAGGTCTACTAGTTGCTAGCTCACAGTTTGAAATGAATTATTCAACCATTAAGAGAACATGATGAGTGATGATGCTCTTCATGGACCACCATGATTTGGTGTAACTTGTAAATATCCCATTTGCTATTTGATACATAGCTCGATAGTTGCTACATCTTCTTGAATTTGACTTCTCCGTAGTTGTTCAAAAATAGAAGAAACAATACTATATCCAAGGGAAAACATATAGAACCCGATGTTGTGAATGACCTTGCTAATGCACATTTTTGCGCACTAATTCCTTGACCTTTATATAAAAGCTATTGATTGATTTCAAGTAAGCGAAGAATGCCAACATGCTACGATGGCTAGACAAGGAGCAAAGAATACCAATTTTGCGAGCCCAAAGTTTGATGTGGGAGCAATATTGTGTCAGCTTGGAGAGCATAATTTGGACTATCGAATGAGGTTTGCTAGTTGCTAGGTCACAGAAACTAAAATGAATTTATGCACTATTAAGAGAAACGGATGAGTGATGATGCTCTTCATGGACCACCATGCTTTGATGTACCTTGTAAATAAGCCATTTGCTATTGGACACATAGATTGATAGTTGCTACATCTTCTTGAATATGCTTCTCGGTAGTTGTAAAACAAGAGAGGCAACAATACATGGTTGAACATTTGCCTTGCATATCCAAGGGAAAACCTATAGAACCCGACATTGTGAATGACCTTGCTAATGCACATTTGTGTGCACTAATTCCTTCACCCCTATAAAAGCTATTGATTGATTTCAAGTAAGTGAAGAATGCCAACATTCTACGATGCTTAGACCATGAGCAAAGAATACCAATTTTTTGAGACCAAGAGTGGAATGTGACCTTCCACATGCAGATTGATGTCCCAACGCTTGATGTGGGAGCAATATTGTGTCAGCTTGGAGAGCATAATTTGGAGTACTAATGAGGTTTGCTAGTTGGTAGCTTAATTGGAGGAGTATTATGTTAGCTTGATACTTGCTACATCTTCCTGAATTTGACTTCTCGGTAGTTGTACAAAAAGAGAAGCAACAATACATTGTTGATCGTTTGCCTTGCATATCCCACGGAAAACCTATAGACCCCGACTTCGTGAATGACCTTGGTAATCCACATTTTTTTGTACTAATTCCTGGACCTATATCCAAGCGATTGATTGATTTCACGTTAGCGAAGAATGCCATCATGTTGCGATGGTTAAACTAGGAGCAAAGACTACCAATTTGGCAAGAGCAAGAGTGGAAAGTGACATTCAACATGCAGGTGAATGTCCCAAAGTTTGATGTGGGAGAAATATTGTGTTAGCTTGGAGAGCATAATTTGGAGTATCTAAAGAGTCTTGCTAGGTTCTAGCTCGTGGACACTGAAATACATTATTCCACTATTAAGAACAAAAAATGAGCGATGATGCTTTGGTGTACCTTGTAAATACGCCATTTTCTATTGGACACATAGCTTGATAGTGGCTACATCTTCTTGAATTTTACTTCTCGGTAGTTGTAGAAAAAGAGAAGCAACAATACATGGTTGAACATTTGCCTTGCATATCAAAGGGAAAACCTATAGAACTCGACAGTGTGATTGAACTTGCTAATGCACATTTGTGTGCACAAATTCCTTGACCCTTGTACAAGCTATTTATTGATTTCAAGTAAGCGAAGAATGCCAACATGCTACGATGGTTAGACAATGAGCAAAGAATACCAATTTTGCAAGCCCAAGGTTGGAACGTGACCTTCCACATGCAGAGTGACGTCCCAAAGCTTGATGGGGGAGCAATATTGTGTCAGCTTGGAGAGCATAATTTGGACTATCTAATGAGATTTTCTAGTTGCGAGCTCACAGACACTGAAATGAATTATTCCAGTATTAAAGGAAAAGGATTAGTGATGATGTTGTTCATGGACCACCATGATTTGGTGTACCTTGTAAATAAGCCATTTGCTATTGGACACGTAGTTTGATAGTTGCTAAATCTTCTTGAAATTGACTGCTCGGTAGTTGTAGAAAAAAAGAAGTAATAATACATGGGTGATCATTTGCCTTGCATATCCAACGGAAAACATATAGAACCCGACATCGTGAATGACCTTGCTAATGCACATTTGTGTGCACTAATTCCTTGACTTCTATACAAGCAGTTAATTGATTTCAAGTAAGTGAAGAATGCCAACATGCTATGATGGTTAGACCAGGAGCAAAGAATACCAATTTGGCAAGACCAAGAGTGGAACGTGACTTTCAACATGCAGATTGATGTCTCAACGTTTGATGTGGGAGAAATATTGTGTCAGCTTGAAGAGCATAATTTGGAGTATCTAAAGAGGTTTGCTAGTTGCTAGCTCATAGACACTAAAATTAATTATTCCACAGTTAAGAAAAAAGAATGAGTGATGATGCTCTTCATGGACCACGATGCTTTGGTGTACCTTGTAAATAAGACATTCACTATTGGACACATAGCTTGATAGTGGCTCCATTAAGAGAAACGGATGAGTGATGATGCTCTTCATGGACCACCATGCTTTGATATACCTTGTAAATAAGCCATTTGCTATTGGACACATAGATTGATAGTTGCTACATCTTCTTGAATATGCTTCTCGGTAGTTGTAAAACAAGAGAGGCAACAATACATGGTTGAAAATTTGCCTTGCATATCCAAGGGAAAACCTATAGAACCCGACATTGTGAATGACCTTGCTAATGCACATTTGTGTGCACTAATTCCTTCACCCCTATAAAAGCTATTGATTGATTTCAAGTAAGTGAAGAATGCCAACATTCTACGATGCTTAGACCATGAGCAAAGAATACCAATTTTTTGAGACCAAGAGTGGAATGTGACCTTCCACATGCAGATTGATGTGCCAACGCTTGATGTGGGAGCAATATTGTGTCAGCTTGGAGAGCATAATTTGGAGTACTAATGAGGTTTGCTAGTTGGTAGCTTAATTGGAGGAGTATTATGTTAGCTTGATACTTGCTACATCTTCCTGAATTTGACTTCTCGGTAGTTGTACAAAAAGAGAAGCAACAATACATTGTTGATCGTTTGCCTTGCATATCCCACGGAAAACCTATAGACCCCGACTTCGTGAATGACCTTGGTAATCCACATTTTTGTGTAGTAATTCCTGGACCCGTATCCAAGTGATTGATTGATTTCAGGTTAGCGAAGAATGCCATCATGTTGCGATGGTTAAACTAGGAGCAAAGACTACCAATTTGGCAAGAGCAAGAGTGGAAAGTGACATTCAACATGCAGGTGAATGTCCCAAAGTTTGATGTGGGAGAAATATTGTGTTAGCTTGGAGAGCATAATTTGGAGTATCTAAAGAGTCTTGCTAGGTTCTAGCTCGTGGACACTGAAATACATTATTCCACTATTAAGAACAAAAAATGAGCGATGATGCTTTGGTGTACCTTGTAAATACGCCATTTTCTATTGGACACATAGCTTGATAGTGGCTACATCTTCTTGAATTTTACTTCTCGGTAGTTGTAGAAAAAGAGAAGCAACAATACATGGTTGAACATTTGCCTTGCATATCAAAGGGAAAACCTATAGAACTCGACAGTGTGATTGAACTTGCTAATGCACATTTGTGTGCACAAATTCCTTGACCCTTGTACAAGCTATTTATTGATTTCAAGTAAGCGAAGAATGCCAACATGCTACGATGGTTAGACAATGAGCAAAGAATACCAATTTTGCAAGCCCAAGGTTGGAACGTGACCTTCCACATGCAGAGTGACGTCCCAAAGCTTGATGCGGGAGCAATATTGTGTCAGCTTGGAGAGCATAATTTGGACTATCTAATGAGATTTTCTAGTTGCGAGCTCACAGACACTGAAATGAATTATTCCAGTATTAAAGGAAAAGGATTAGTGATGATGTTGTTCATGGACCACCATGATTTGGTGTACCTTGTAAATAAGCCATTTGCTATTGGACACGTAGCTTGATAGTTGCTAAATCTTCTTGAAATTGACTGCTCGGTAGTTGTAGAAAAAGAGAAGTAATAATACATGGTTGATCATTTGCCTTGCATATCCAACGGAAAACATATAGAACCCGACATCGTGAATGACCTTGCTAATGCACATTTGTGTGCACTAATTCCTTGACTCCTTTACAAGCAGTTAATTGATTTCAAGTAAGTGAAGAATGCCAACATGCTATGATGGTTAGACCAGGAGCAAAGAATACCAATTTGGCAAGACCAAGAGTGGAACGTGACTTTCAACATGCAGATTGATGTCCCAACGTTTGATGTGGGAGAAATATTGTGTCAGCTTGAAGAGCATAATTTGGAGTATCTAAAGAGGTTTGCTAGTTGCTAGCTCATAGACACTGAAATTAATTATTCCACAGTTAAGAAAAAAGAATGAGTGATGATGCTCTTCATGGACCACGATGCTTTGGTGTACCTTGTAAATAAGACATTCACTATTGGACACATAGCTTGATAGTGGCTACATCTTCTTGAGTTTGGCTTCTCGGTAGTTTTACAAAAAGAGAAGCAACAATATGTCATTGATCATTTGCCTTGCATATCCAATGGAAATTTTATAGAATCCGACATCATGAAAGACCTTGCTAATGCACAGCTGTGTGCACTAATTCCTTGAACTCTAAACAAGCTATTGATTGATTGCAAGTAAGCGAAGAATGCCAACACTCTACGATGGTTAGGCCATGAGCAAATAATACCAGTTTTGCGAGCTCAAGATTGGAACATGACCTTCCACAAGCCGATTGATGTCCCAAAGTTTGATGTGGGAGCAATATTGTGTAAGCGTGGAGAGCATAATTTTGGACTATCTAATGAGGTTTTATAGTTGCTAGATCACAAACATTGAAATGAGTTATTTAACTATTAAGTGAAAAGGATGAGTGATGATGCTCTTCATGGACCACCATGCTTTGGTGTAGCTTGTAAATAAGCCATTTGCTAGACACATAGCTCGAAAGTTGCTACACCTTCTTGAATATGCTGCTCGGTAGTTGTACAACAAGAGAGGCAACAATACGTGGTTCATCATTTGCCTTGCATACCCTAGGGAAAACCTATATAACCCGACATCGTGAATGACCTTGCTAATGCGAATTTGTGCACACTAATTCCTTCATCTCCATACAAGCTATTGATTTATTTCAAGTAAGTGAAGAATGCCAACATTCTACGATGCTTAGACCATGAGCAAAGAATACCAATTTTTTGAGACCAAGAGTGGAATGTGACTTTCAACATGCAGATTGATGTTGACCTTTGTAAAAGCGATTGATTGATTTCAAGTAAGCGAAGAATGCCAACATGCTACCATGGTTAGACCATGAGCAAAGAATACCAATTTTGTGAGGCCAAGATTGGAACATGACCTTCCAGATGTAGATTGATGTCCCAAAGTTTGATGTGGGAGCAATATTGTGTAAGGTTAGAGAGCATAATTTGAACTATCTCATGAAGTTTACTAGATTCTAGGTCACAGACACGGAAATGAATTATTGCACTATTCAGAGAAAAGGATGAGTGATGATGATGTTCATGTACCACCATGCTTTGGTGTACTTTTTGTAAATAAGCCATTTGATATTGGATACATAGATTGATGGTGACTAAATCTTCTTGAATTTGACTTCTCGGTAGTTGTAGAAATAGAGAAGCAACAATAAATGGTTGAGCATTTGTCTTGCATATCCAAGGGAAAACCTATAGAACCCGACATCGTGAATGACCTAGCTAATGCACATTTGTGTACACTAACTCCTTATCCCCTATACAAGTTATTGATTGATTTCAAGTAAGCGAAGAATTCCAACATGCTATGATGGTTAGACAATGAGCAAAGAATACCAATTTTTCGAGCCCAATATTGGAACATGACCTTCCACATGCATTTTGATGTCCCAAAGTTTGATGTGTGAGGAATATTGTGTCAGCTTGGAGAGCATAATTTGGACTATCTCATTAAGTTTGCTAGTTGCTAGCTCATAGACACTAAAATGAATTATTACACTATTAAGAGAATGATGCTCTTTATGGACTACCATGATTTGGTGTACCTTGTAAATAAGCCATTTGCTATTGGACACATAGGTTGATGGTGGCTACATCTTCTTGAATTTGACTTCTCAGTAGTTGTACAAGAAGAGAAGCAACAATACATGGTTGAACATTTGCCTTGCAAATGCAAGGAAAAACCTATAGAACCCGACACTGTGAATGACCTTGCTAATGGACGTTTGTGTGCACTAATTCCTTGACCCCTATACAAGTTATTGATTGATTTCAAGTAAGCGAAACATGCCAACATGCTACGATGGTTAGAAAATGAGAAAATAATACCATTTTTGGGAGCCCAAGATTTGAATGTGACCTTCCACATGGAGATTGATGTCCCAAAGTTTGATGTGGGAGCAATATTGTTTCAGCTTGGAGAGCATAATTTGGACTATCTAATGAGGTTCTCTAGTTGCTAGGTCACAGACACTGAAATGAATCATTCAACCTCTAAGAGAAAAGGATGAGTGATGATGCTCTTCATGGACCACCATGCTTTGGTGTTCCTTGTAAATAAGCCCTTTGCTATTGGACACATAGCTTGATAGTTGCTACATCTTCTTGAATTTGAGTTCTTGGTAGTTGTACAAAAATAGAAGCAATGATACATGGTCGATCATTTGCCTTGCATATCCAATGGGAAAACCTATGGAACCCAACATCGTGAATGATCTTGCTCATGCACATTTGTGTGCACTAATTCCTTGACCTCTATACAAGCTATTGATTATTTCAAGTAAGCGAAGAATGCCAACATGCTATGATGGTTAGACCAGGAGAAAAGAATACCAATTTGGCGGGACCAAGAGTGGAACATGACTTTCAACATGTAGATTGATCCCTTAAAGTTTGATGTGGGAACTATATTGTGTCAGCTTGGAGAGCATAATTAGGAGTATCTAATGAGGTTTGCTAGTTGCTAGCTCACATGCACTGAAATTAGTTATTCCACTAATAAGAAAAAAGAATGAGTGATGATTCTCTTCTTGGACCACGATTCTTTGGTGTACCTTGTAAATAAGCCATTTACTATTGGACACATAGCCTGATAGTTGCTACATCTTCTTGAATTTGACTTCTCTGTAGTTGTTCAAAAAGAGGTGCAACAATAGTTGGTTGATCATTTGCCTTGCATATTCGAGGGAAAATCTATAGAACCCGACGTCGTGAACGACCTTGTTTGCTAGTTGCTAGTTCATAGACACTGAAATTATTCCACTCTTAAGAAAAATGAATGAGTGATGATGCTCTTTATGGATCACCATGCTTTGGTGTACCTTGTAAATAAGCCATTTACTATTGGACACATAGCTTGATAGTTGCTACATCTTCTTGAATTTGAGTTCTTGGTAGTTGTAGAAAAAAAGAAGCAACAATACATGGTTGATCATTTGCCTTGCATATCCAATGGAAAACCTATATCGTGAATGACCTTGCTAAAGCACCTTTTTGTGCACTAATTCCTTGACCTTTGTAAAAGCTATTGATTGATTTCGAGTAAGCGAAGAATGTAAACATGCTATGATGGTTAGACCATGAGCAAAGAATACCAATTTTGTGAGGCCAAGATTGGAACATGACCTTCCACATGTAGATTGATGTCCCAAAGTTTAATGTGGGAGCAATATCGTGTCAGCTTAGAGAGCATAATTTGGACTATCTCATGAAGTTTGCGAGTTGCTGGCTCATAGACAGTGAAATGAATTATTCCACTATTAGGAGAAAAGGATGAGGGATGATGCTCTTCATGGACCACCATGCTTTGGTGTACCTTGTAAATAAGCCATTTGCTATTGGACACATAGCTTGATAGTGGTTACATCTTCTTGAATTTGACTTCTCGGTAGTTGTACAAAAAGAGAAGAAACAATACATGGTTGAACATTTACCTTGCATATACAAGGGAAAACCTAAAGAACTTGACATCATGAGTGGCCTTGCTAATGCACATTTGTGTGCACTATTCCTTGACGCCTATACAAGCTATTGATTGATTTCAAGTAAGTGAAGAATGCCAACATGCTACGATGGTTAGACCATGAGCAAAGGATACCAATTTTGCGAGCCCAAGATTGGAATGTGACCTTCCACATGCAGATTGATGTCCCAAAGTTTGATGTGGGAGCAATATTGTGGTAGCTTGGAGAGCATAATTTGGACTATCTAATGAGGTTTGCTAGTTGCTAGCTCACAGATAGTGAAATGAACTATTCCACTATTAAGGGAAAAGGATGTGTGATGATGTTGTTCATGGACCACCATGCTTTGGTGTGCCTTGTAAATAAGGCATTTTCTATTGGACACATAGCTTGATAGTTGGTACATCTTGTTGAATTTGACTTCTCGGTAGTTGTATGAAAAGAGAAGCAACAACACATGGTTGATCATTTGCCTTGCATATCCAAATGAAACACCTATAGAACCCGACATCATGAATGACCTTGCTAATGCACATTTGTATGCATTAATTCCTTGACCTCTATGCATGCTATTGGTTGATTTCAAGTAAGCTAAGAATGCCAACATGCTACGATGGTTAGACCATAAGCAAAGGATACCAATTTTGCAAGCCCAAGTTTAGATCGTGACCTTCCACATGGAGATTGATGTCCCAAAGTTTGATGTGGGAGAAATATTGTGTCAGCTTTGAGAGCATAATTTGGACTATCAAATGAGGTTTGCTACTTGCTAGCTTAATGACACTGAAATGAGTTATTCCACTATTAAGAGAAAATGATGAGTGATGATGCTCTTCATGGACCATCGTGCTTTGTTGTACCTTGTAAATAAGCCATTTGCTATTGCACACATATCTTGATAGTTGCTACATCTTCTTGAATTTGATCTCTTAGTAGTTGTACAAAAAGAGAAGCAACAATACATGGTTGATCATTTGCCTTGCATATCCAATGTAAATACGATAGAACCCGAATTCATGAATGAGCTTGCTAATGCACATTTGTTGGCACTAATTCCTTGACCTCTATATAAGCTATTAATTGATTTCAAGTAATAATGCCAACATGCTATGATGGTTAGACCATGCACAAAAGGATACCAATTTTGGGACCTCAAGATTGGAAGGTTAGCTTCCACATGCAAATTGATGTCCCAAGATTGGATGTGGGAGCAATATTGTGTCAGCTTTGAGAGCATAATTTGGACTATCTAATGAGGTTTGCTGCTTGCTAACTTAATGACACTGAAATAATTTATTCCACTAATAAGAGAAAAGGATGAGTGATGATGCTCTTCATGGACCACCATGCTTTGGTGTACCTTGTAAAATAATCGATTTTCAATTGGACACATAGTTTGATAGTTGCTACATCTTTTGGAATATGTATTCTCGGTAGTTGTACAAAAAGAGAAGCAAAAATACATGACGTGCATATCCAATGGAAAACCTATAGAACCTGACTTCGTGAATGTCCTCGCTAATGCACATTTGTGTGCACTAATTCCTTGACCCCTATACAAGTTATTGATTGATTTCAAGTAAGCGAAGAATGCCAACACACTAGATGGTAAGACCATGCGTAAAGGATACCAATTTTGGGACCTTAAGATTGGAAGTTGACCTTCCACATGCAGATTGATGTCCCACGGTTTGATGTGGGAGCAATATTGTGTCAACTTGGAGAGCATAATTTGGACTATCTCATGAGGTTTGCTAGTTGCTAGCTGACAGACACTGAAATGGATTATTCCACTATTAAGAGAAAAGGATGAGTGATGATGCTCTTCATGGACCACCATGCTTTGGTGTACCTTGTAAATAAGCCATTTTCTATTGGACACATAGCTTGATAGTGGCTAGATCTTCTTGAATATGACTTCTTGATATGTTTACCGCAGCACCGCAGCATAGAGGATCGAAAAATGGAGTAGAGGTGCTGAAAAAATGGAAGAAGGAGATAACTGAAAGGGCATAGGACAAAGGAAGGAAAAGGCGCTCCGGATGGAGGTCAGACCCTGAAAATTTGAATGATGACCTCTCCAGAAGGCCTCAGTGTCGCCTTGAGAAAAGAAAAGAGTAAAAGTGCACCATTAAATGTGAAGGTGCTCCCGAATCCTTGTAAAAGAGTGCCAGTCTCACTCCTATGCAAATTGTATGCATTAGTTGGGAATGGGATAAGTTAGAATAGTGGGAAATAGGAAAAGAGGGCCTAGGCTAATGGCCGGCCATGTAAAAAGTGGGGATGACCGCCCAAAAAGTAGGGCATGTATATAAAGTTCAAAAGTGAATGAGAAGCTCATTCTTGTGTGTGGCCAAAGCTTATTCTTATTCTTTTCTTGTTTCTTACCTTCTTGCTTGTGCTTGAGTGAGGGAGTGTGAGGGAGTGAGGGAGTGAGTGTGTGAGAGTGAGGGATCGTGGAGAAGAAGCTCTCCATCTTCTCTCTTCATCTTCTCTTCTTCTCTTCTCTTCTCTTCTCTCACATGGCTATGGAGGATGGAGCTTGATGGAGGGGGACTTGAGGTTGCTTGAGCTTGCCACAAGGATCGTGGAGCTACCAAAGTGCAAGAGAGAGGAGGGAACTCGATCGAGCATCAAGGTAAGCTCACTACACCCGTAAGGTAGGCATTGTGCGTCGGCTATGTGAGAGGTAGCCACCATGGCTGCTCGGCTTGAAACGCTTGATCAATAAGCGGTCCGTAGGTCTCGGGGTAGAGCTCCGTAGCTCCCCTCCATGTTGGTTCTGTTACCGGGACAGACAGAATCAAGCCTTGAGCGCCCTGCGCATCGAATCGAGCATAGAAGTAGGGTTTGTAGCCCGAACCGGTGCTTGAGATAGTTAGGAGATTTAGGAGGTTTCAATCCTTGGAAGAAAGTAAGTATTTTTGACTTGTTGTTGAATATTAGAGTAGGACCATCCATCTCTATCTTTGGTTTTGATTTTGGTTGCATTAGGTTAAATTAGGATAGGAAAAAGAAGGAAAACAGAAGGGTTCTGTTGCTGCTGGAAACAGGGAAATAAGGGCACAGATTCAGATTTCTAGCTGGAAGAGTATGAGGGATTAATTTCTGAGGTTATAGCAGGCCGGGATGGGGCAATAAGAGGCCCAGGGAACCAGGGAACACCACATTTGACATTCTGCCTTCAGAGAAGAGAGTGAGCTTGAGAGCTAGGGAGAGAGAGAGAGAGAGAGAGAGAGAGAGAGAGAGAGAGAGAGAGAGAGAGAGAGAGAGAGAGAGAGAGAGAGAGAGAGAGAGAGAGAGAGAGAGAGAGAGAGAGAGAGAGAGTTGTGGGGAGACTGTTGAAGTGCTGATCGATTCGAGCGCCACATCGTTTCCAGGTGTGACTGGAAACTCCTTGCATTGTCTTGCACCTATTTGGAAAGCACGAGATGATTCCAGGGAGTAGACGTTGACCTTGAAGCATCGCGCGCAACCCGTGGACCATCGTCTGTGTCGTCGGACCAGTCCATTCGACTGCCAGAATAGGACAACCTGATTTTTGGAGTCGGACCATCCGACTCTAAAAATTGGACCACCCTCGTCCGATTGCTAAAATCAGACCCAGTGTCAAAATCGGACCATGTGTCCTATTGCAGGAGTCAGACCACCCTGTCCGACTAGGGAAATCAGACCAAAGTAAAATTTGACCACCCTGTCCAAGTCTCAAATCGGACCACTGCTAGAATCAGACCATTGTTCCTAGCATGAAACTCGGACTGGTCTGTCTGATTCCTTGGATCAGACGAGCCCGTCTGACTCCCAGAATCGGACCACTTCACTAGAACTTTAAATAGAGGGTTTTTAAACCTGCCCTACAGTCCTGGCCACCCTGTTCACGTCTTTGATCCCCCAGAGAACCCAGTTTAGCCCTTAGAAGCCAGAGGCCAGATAGGATAACCGAGGATTCACCCCAAATAGCTAGACACTGAGCAAACCAAATTTAGAATTTGACTTGACTTTCGGTCCCTGAAGCAGAATAGGGAATGTAGCATGGACTTTTAGTAAAACCTTAGATCGGCCAGAACCTACGCTTAGATCCATATCAGGCTACGGACGTGAGAGGAAGAGTGGAATTTGCATTGAGCATTTCTTGCATCCGCACCTCAGTTTTTGATTTCATCACCAAAGGTGCACTACAAGAAAAGGAGAAGCCTGTTTTTGCACTGAGCACTAGAAAGCATGAAGCACAACTTGTGAATAGGATTGACAACTGCTTTCAATAATAAGGAACTCATTAGGAGACATAATAACATCAAGGAACCCACTACTAGGAGAAGATCCCAATGTTGAGATATTGAGCTCCACTCGTGATATGCCAGGGTGACCGTTGTGCATTTATGTCACCAACTTGTTAGCTCTGCAGATGCGGTTGGTACACCGCCCATGAATAATAGCTAGATGACAACTATCCTTATCTACTCTAGTTCGTGGCTCAGTTAGTATGCCACCTTAGTTAGTTGAGTTTGGTTTGAGACCCATATATAGGGTTCTTCTATTTCTCTGTACAAGAGTTCATTTTGGCTTACACAACTAAGAAGAGGAAAACTGTTTTCAGCCTCCACCTTTATATGTATTCCCCCATTGTGTAAGTGAGAAAGCTACAAGTGAGACTCCTTCTTTCTCTCCCACAATCTTGACATGGTATCAGAGCCTGGTTCATGGTAAGGAGCTCAAGAAAGCAAACCAAGTTCGCGGTGTTCTGGTAAGAGGACCAGTGTTGCTTTCATTTTTCGAGTTTGGGAGCAAGTCTCTGCCAGGTAGCACAGTCGAAAAGTGTAAGAGTGCATTGTTTCAGATTGAGACGCCCTTCGTGGTGTAGCAAGAGGGCAGTATATGCTGTGGGACAGGGCTTTAGCCCTGTGTTGCCCTGTTTTTTCGATTCGAGGCCATTTCGAGGCCTGTTTTGGAGGCGGAAGTTTTTCGCTCGCACTCAGGAAAAGGCCCTGTTTTTTGCTGTGCGACCACTGTTCTACAGGTCGGTGAAAAGTTACTGTAGAAATTGCATCTTATGCCTGTACGCAGAGACATTGGGAGTTACAGAATCATCCTTGTTGCTTGTTGATGCAAAATCGTCACTAGGAAGTGACTGTGTGGTCAAATACCACTTTCGTCAGTTTTGTAGATTTGCCCTTGTGAGGCTGAAACTGTGTTTTTTGCAGTGACAGAATTTTTTGCAGTGTTCTGTAATGCCGTCTGATTCTCTTTCACGGATTGTCACTGAAAAGCTTGACAAGAACAACTTCCAAGCAAATGCAGGCATTTAAAGGATGGCATGAGAGAGCTAGAAAAGTTATGTACTGGCTGCCTATCAGTATTTCAGACTCTATGATTGTGCATATTCAGGATGTAAGTACGCCAAAGGAGGCATGGGATACTTTGTCAAAAATGTATAACACAAATACGCAAGCCAAGAAAATGCAGCTCAAGTAAGAGTTGCACAATGTGCAAAGAGAAAGTATGAGCATCAATGACTACCACATGAAGGTGAAGAAGATTGCAGATGCACTTGCTTCCATTGGGTCGCTAGTGGAAGATGATGATTTAGTTTCTGTGACCTTGAATGGTCTAGGAAAGGATTATGCACAGTTCCGAACATCCATTTCTGTCCGTGAAAGATTTCCTGAATTTGAGGAGTTGATTGCTCTTCTAATTTCTGAGGAGTAGAGAAATGGTGGTGCATCTTCTTCAGGAGGAACTTCAAAAGAAGCTGTCTTCTACTCAAATGCTGGAAGAGGTAGAGGCAGAGGTAGAGGAGGCCAATCTGGAGGCCGTGGTAGAAATCAGAATATACAGCAAACTCAAGAAAACCAGTCCTATGGAGGAGGACGTGGTAAATCTAGAGGCAGGGGGAGCCAAAGAGGTTGTGGTGGATGGCAAAGAGAGCAAAATGCAAAGAGCAATGTTGAATGCTACTACTGTGGTAAAATGGGTCATATGGCTAAAGACTGCTATAAAAAGCAGAATGACATCATGAATGGTAAATTGCAACAAGGGAATTATGCATCTTCTAGTAGACAGGGTGATGACAGAAATGAGCATTTGTTTATGGTGCAGCACATGACCAATTCTATGACAAGTGTAGAAGAAAGTAACGATGTGTGATATGTTGACTCAGGTGCATCAAACCACATGAAAGGTCATGCAGAATGGATGCAGGATGCAAGGAAAATGGAAAAACCAGGATTTGTGGAGATTGGTGATGATACTGTACATCCTATTGTGTAGATAGGAAAAATTCCTTTGTCTATGCAGGATGGGAAAAAGAAATACCTATCGGATGTATTTCATGTCCCGAATATCACCAAGAACTTGGTTTCTGTTGGTCAAATGGTTGAGCAGGGCTTGTAGGTCAGATTTAATTCTCATGGATGCTTTGTTGAGGATATAAAAAATAAAGGTCGCTTGATAGGAAAGAAGAAGGGCACAATGTTTACGTTCGATGTAGACATGCCTGAATTGAGTGCAGCAATGTTTGCACATGGGACCGGTGTAGTTGCAGATATTGATATCTGGCATAAATGCATTGGTCATGTTAATGTACAGCGACTTAAATCAATGCAAGCCCAAAATATTGTTGTAGGATTGCCTAAATTCAAGGTTGCAGAAATGCATAAGGTATGTGAAGCCTGTCAATTTGGAAAACAAGCAAGGAAACCATTTCCTAGACATGTTCAAGAGAGTAAGAAGCCATTGGAATAAATCCACTCTGATGTGTGGACTACTAAAGCTGCATCTATTGGAGGCTATCATTATTTTTTCACTTTTATTGATGACAATAGCATAAAAGTTTGGGTGTATTTTATGAAAAAGAAAAGTGAAGTTTTTGGGCATTTCAAAACTCTTAAAGCTATGGTTGAAAAAGAAACAGGCCTGCAAATAAAATGCCTAAGGTCAGATGGAGGGGGAGAGTACCTCTCAAATGAGTTTGCAAGGTTCTTGTAGGAGCATTGCATAAAGCAGCAATATTCATGTAGTCATACCCCACAGAAAAATGGAATTGCAGAAAGAAAAAACAGGCATATTGGAGAGGTATCTCGTGCCATGCTCAATGAAAAAGACCTGCCAGATTTTTACTGGGCTGAGGCAGTTGCTATAGCAGTCTACATAATGAACATGACTCCCACTGTAGCAATACATGGCATGACTCCAGAGGAGAGACATACTGGTAGGAAACCAGATATTTCTCATTTGAAAATTTTTGGTTGCATTGCCTATGTTCATGTGCCAGATGAGTTGAGATCCAAATTGGATCCAAAAGCTGAGAAGTGCATCTTTATTGGTTACTCTCTGTATAGCAGAAATGGTATAGATGCTATAACCCTTCTACTCGTAAGTTTACAGTGAGCAGAGATGTTGTTTTTGATGAGATGAGTAGCTGGTATAAACCAGCAAATGTGATTGATAATGTAGATGCACAAAATGGTAATGCTGCACAGAATTCCCAGCAGCAGTCAGAAGATATTAGTGGACTTGGAGTATCCTCTAGCAGTGGTTCACATTCTTCGCCATGGATAGGCAGATTGAGATCAGGAGAATCTTCTCAAAGTAATGTAGATAGTGATATGCAGGTATCACGAAAAGGAAAAGAGAAGGTAGATCAGCCCATGTTTGATGTGAATGCATGTCACTCTTATGTGGATGGTGAATCCAGTGGCTCAGAATAGAGCATTGATGATGAATTGGGTATTCCTTCTGTTGCTACACCTGGAGTAAGGAAGACTAGGGATGTTTTGAGAGCACCTGGAAGTGAGCCTACTTTGCGTAGGTCTACCAGAGCTAGGTATCCTGTGGATAGGCTAAAATATGATGGATATACAGCCATTCACGATGCCTACATAGTCAAAGTGATAGAGGAACCAGAACCCACTTCTTTTGAGCAAGCCATGGGAAAAGAAAAATGGGAGAAAGCCATGGATGAAGAAATGGATGCTTTGGAAGCAAATGCTACATGGGAATTGGTACCTTTGCCTAAAGATAAGAATGCAATTGGTTGTAAGTGGGTTTATAAGGTGAAGCACAATGCAGATGGTTCTGTGAATAGATACAAGGCAAGATTAGTAGTCAAGGGATATGCACAAACATATGGCATTGATTATGAAGAAATATTCAGTCCGGTTGCAAGGATGGCAACTGTAAGAGCAGTCATTGCTTACATCAGATGGATGTAAAGAATTCCTTCTTGCATGGTGATTTGCAAGAAGAGGTCTATATGGAGCAGCCACCAGGTTATGTGCATACTGTTCATCCTGAGTTTGTTTGCAGGTTGAACAAAGGCCTTGTATGGTATGAAGCAAGCACCTAGAGCATGGTCTGACAAGATAGGACAGTATCTTGTCACTATTGGCTTTTAGATTTCCAAGGCAGATTTCTCACTTTATGTAAGAAAAACAGAGAAATGTATTATGCTGCTAGTCATTTATGTTGATGATTTGATTATCAAAGGTGATAGTGATGAAGATATCCTTCATGTGAAAATGCTATTGAAGCAGAAGTTTGAGATGAAGGATTTGGGAGAGCTGCGTTATTTCTTGGGCATTGAGGTGATCAGATCACCAAGTGGGATACAGCTCTTGCAGAGGCAGTATGGATTGGACATGTTGTCCAAATATGGAATGACAGGTTGTAAGCCTATTTCAGTTCCTTTGGAGCAGAATGTGAAACTGAGCGCAGATGCAGATGAGCTTCTGGAAGACCCTACTATGTACAGACGCATAGTAGGAAGTTTGATTTATATGACTATTACCAGGCCAGATTTGAGCTATGCTGTTGGATTGGTAAGCTAGTTTATGCAGGCTCCAAGGAAACCGCATTTGGATGCGGCTAGACGCATACTCAGGTATGTGAAGTCCACATTGCAGTATGGACTATTTTATGAGACTGGGGTTTAGATATAGTTACATGGATACACTGAAGGCTGATTGGGCTGGTAGTATTTCTGATAGACAATATACCAGTGGATATGTGTTCTCTTTTGGGAGTGCTGCAGTCACTTGGAGCAGCAAGAAACAACCTACAGTTGCCTTGTCGAGCACAGAGGCTGAGTACAGGGGTGTAGCAATGGCTGCATGTGAGGTAGCTTGGTTGCATAAGCTACTTTATGATATGCATCAGCTTACAGATGGGCCAGTTGTCATTTATTGTGACAACATGAGTAGTATACACTTGGAAAATAACCTAGTCTATCATTCTAGAACAAAGCACATTGAGGTGCATTATCACTATGTGTAGGAGAGGGTTTTACTAGGTCTTATTGATCTAGTTTATGTCAGCACAGAGGATCAGGTAGCTGACATATTTACGAAGGCATTGGGCACAGAGAAGCTGCGGAAGTTCAGAGACATGCTTGGTGTGCAGGAATTGGGATTGAACTCGAGGGGGAGTGTGGAGATATCGAGCTCTACTCGTGATATGCCAGGGTGATCGTTGTGCATTTATGTCACCGACTTGTTAGCTGCAGATGCGGTTGGTACACCGCCCATGAATAAAATCTAGATGACAGCTATCCTTATCTACTCTAGTTCGTGGCTCAGTTAGTATGCCACCTCAATTAGTTGAGTTTGGTTTGAGACCCATATATAGGGTTCTATTTCTCTGTACAAGAGTTCTTTTTGGCTTACACAACTAAGAAGAGGAAAACAGTTTTTAGCCTCCACCTTTGTATGTATTCCCCCATTGTGTAAGTGAGAAAGCTACAAGTGAGACTCCTTCCTTCTCTCCGACAATCTTGACACCCAAAACATAGCGGGCTACCTGAGAGCCCCATCAGTAGGACCCTAAGAGGACACGAAGATCCAAAAGGCGACAACATAGAGGATCGGACGCTACTGGAGCTACTCAAATTGATCAACGTCCTTGTGGAGCTGGAAGTGGGAGCAATGTTAGGATCACGAGGCGGACAAGGAGAGGACCGACTGGACTTGGGGGAATTCCTAGTCCTAGTGCAGGAGTTAGTCAATGAGTACGACTTGTTGACTAGGATGGTAGTTCAGGGCAGGCCAGTAGAGGAAGTGGTAGCAAACCTAGAAGAGAAAAGAAAGGCAATTAGAAAGGCGCTAGAGAGAATAATTGCCTATAACCACGAGCAAAAGGCTAGGAAACTCCAACAAGATGTAGACATGTACGAGGCCCGCTAGCCCTGGCTGATGCAGCCAAAGCAGGACAAATGCAGAGAGAGAGCGAGTAGCAGAGGATGACTTATCATTGGGTGAACTTGTAGCCAGGCGGCTCATGGACAATACGTCTGCTGAGCAGAGCGCAACAGCCTTAGCCATAGCATTACTCTCGGGAATAGGGGTCACGTAAGGGGCAATCTAGGATCCCTAATGTAGCAAAACAGCTAGACAAGTATGAACCTAGCAATGACCCATATAGCTTTGTGGTGCAATTTGAAGAAGTTTGTGAAGCAAATGGTCTCACGGACCTTGCATAACGCTCTCAAGCTTTTGGGCTGTGTTTAGGTGATAAGGGGAGAATTTGGTACACTAGTCTAGATGCAGCTGAGTGCACGAACTTTGCCCATCTTAAAGACCATTTTATCAAGAGATTCTGTGAGGCAGGGTACTCTGACAATCTCATCGTCCGGTTGATGAATGTCAGTCAGAGGGAAAAGGAAGATGTAAGAGACTACGTCACTCATGTGCATGGCCTCTTCAAGAGGATCCCTGCCAATGAGCAACCTAACGAGAAGACTGTGTCTATCGTGTTCATAAATGGAATTCGAAGCGAGGAGCTCTACAAGGCTTTGGCTAGTAACTCCACTTTGCACCGAGATGTGTTAGCTAGAGTCTTTAAGGAGGCAATAAGGGTGGATGATCAGCTTAGAGAGCGAAGCATGAGGAACGCCAGTCGGGATAGTACAATTCAGAGAGCTCCAGAGCGGACAACAGCTTTAGGAGAGAGAGAGAACTCTAGCATACGGGATAAGGGAAAAGGTGTTGACCAAGGCCAGGAGTTGGCTGAGGTAAGAATGGAGCTTGCACGATTGAAAGAACAGATGAGGAAGCCTGTGCACTCACATGTGCAGTGTATACACTATGGTGGAAACCACCTCCCAGTCGAGTGCCAAGATCTTAAATCTAGGCCGTAGTCAAACTGCGGTAGGTTCGATCATGACGCATTGCATTGCAGATTGCCAAGGAGACTCCCATATGCGCAGCAATACAACCCTCCATACTTAGGCAATAGGCCACCTAACCTCTTTGGCAGGGGAGCCCAGCTGGCGCTTCCAACACCAAATGACGTAAGACTAGACATTCCTAGGCTAGAGATGAACCCAACAGGCATACCCAGACCAACAGGGCCCTATGTAACCCAACCACCGAGTGATGCTCCTGCTCACTATTATGTGGAAGAACCTAGTGAAGAGGAAACATATGTGAACCCATACATCTCCTATGATGAGGCAGGCAATCCAGTCCTGATGGACTATCGACCAATTTCGATAATGGTGCTAGGTAGAGGAAGAGGCAGAGGGTTTGGAGGACCAAGCCAAGATCTAATCTCATGCTGGACATGCAGTCATCCAGGCCATATTTCATCATGCTGCCCCGAAAGGGAATATGCAAACAAGGACAAAGCTGACCTTCGATGCACTGAGTGTGGAATCACACACCTATTTCTTGACTATCCTAGACGGAAGCCATCAACTAGTTCTGCCAACGTGTCCTCCGTACCCTTGGGTCTCTTTAGTGTGGAGACCTTTGGCAGTGAGGATACGTCCATCCCACTGCATGTCATGATGCGAGCACACACAAAACAAACATGCATCTCATTACCTGGGCCAAGTAACCTGGATGTAGCCTCGTTGGGAAAGAAAAGCTGGAGGAGAAGGAGAAAGAGAACATACGCAAAGATTACCCTTAAGACTGAGGAAGCTACAACTCTAGTGAGAGGAAAGAGGGTCACTGATGCAGAGGTAGAGACCTCAGCCCCTAAGACAACAGAAATGGGGAGTGCCAAGGTAGGGGAATATCCCCACCCCAAACGACAACTCGAGGCTATAGCCAAAGTCAAGGAGTGGGTCAAGGAAGCCCAGGAACACCTTAAAGACGTGGAGCCTATACTGGAAGACCGAATGGAAGACCTCTCTAGTTTGAGTACACTCATTTCACCATCGCAATCTCAATCGGGGAACGTACCCACACCACGTGAGATGCCACAGAGGCAAGACCAGGAAGAAGCATGCCAGCAAGCTAACCACGACATATGGCCAAAGAGTGCTGACCAAGGAGGAAGGCAACCACCCGGCAACCTCCTCACCACTTTAGTAACCACTCCAATAACCGTGAGCCTAGGAGATTTACTTCGGCAGCACCCTCCCTTATGGCAAGAATTAAAGCACTGGGTGGAGGGAAAAGGGGAGCATACTGCTACTGATTTGCAAGAGCAGGATGTAGTCACACAGATTCCACCAGCCTAACGCTACACTCAGCTCCAAGGTCACTGCACATCAACGCTTTCTGGGAAGGCGCAGAGATGCATGCAATCTTACCTATCTTAGCCTTGGGGGATGCAACACGAAAAGGAATCGTAGACACAGGCGCCAGGGTTAGTGTCTTGAGCCATGCAGTTCTACAGGCCTGGGGAAACCCACCTGTGGAAACGGCTAGGTTCAATGTTACATTGGCCAATGGAATGAAGGTTAGACCATTCCTAAAGAACTGGCCAGTGAAGGTCGCAGGAGTGCAGTTTTCCGTAAACTTCATTGTCATGAAGGGAGTGGACTACGACATACTGCTAGGCCGACCCTGGATGAGGAACGTACGAGTTATTGAAGATTGGGGGAACAATCTCATCTTCTTGGGGAATAGAACAGAAGCGATGAGGGTTGAGATGGACACCTGGAAGACTACCCCAGCCGACCTCGATGCCATCTCAACCATGCTAAAAGGTGATGCACAAGCAAGCAAACCCTATGGGTCATTGACCAAGTACATCCCTTGCCCTGAGGATGAGTAGGATTGGATCCATGTCTTGGCAACCGTTGACCTACTGTTCTCAGATGAAGAAGAGCTGTATAGGCAAGTTACTAAATCACCAAGCATGCCAACAAGGGAGCCCATCGTGCCACTCTGCATGATGGCAAGAAGCTCACGTGATCCAGGGAAACTAGTCTTGTTCCATATCCCCACCAACAAGCTCGAGCTTCAGGAAATCATTGAGTGCCACCGATAAACTGAAGAGGGGTACAAGGACTGTCGCTCTATTGGGGATGAGAGTGAAGAAGAATTAGACACGATAGAATATGACACTGAAGGGAGAGCAATCGAATAGATCAACTAGGCCTAGAAGGGAAAGGGCAGGCTGGAATGAAAAAGGAGTCATGCGGATGGAGTGCAATAGATCCTGGTTGGAATGCATGGGAGCCATGAATTAGGAGTATGCAGGGGTGGCGCATCCATTGGTAGTTCTAGTGCTGAAGATGGATTCACCTACTAAACTACGACCCCCTGGAGAAACTCCTTCCTCAAGAGAGGGATGTGAGTTTAACTCGGAGTTTGAAGTTAGTACAGAGAGTGATCCCGAAATACCCCAACCCTCTAAGGTTAGACGCACCAAAGGGGACTTGCCAGTCCACCTAAGGTGCAGACGGCTAAGGGAGGAGGCCAAGAAGCAAACTAAGGACTCAAAAGCAGAGAGGCAAAAGAAGCCGCAGGATCTCCCCAAACTCTTCATGAAGTTTAAGAAGGGTGATAGAGTGGTGATTTTTCTAGGAGCAAAGAGAAAAGGGCAAGTTAGTGAGCCAATTGAGGGACCCACCAAGGTCAAGGAAGTCGACTTGGTAGGGGAAGGCGAGAAGCCTCGACCTACATTCATCGCTGACGACTTGACCAAGGATGAGGAGGCTAGACTTGTTGCTCTCCTATGAGAGTATGTCAATGTGTTTGCCTGGTCCTTGGAGGAACTTAAAGGAGTCGATCCTAGGGTTGTGAACCATAATATCCCAATGGTTCCAGATGCTGTGCCAACAAAGCAACGGCCTTACCCTATGAATCCCAAACATGCCCATGCAGTGAAGGAAGAAATCGATAAGCTCATGGAGGCGGGATTTATATATGAGATTGAGCACACGGATTGGGTATCGCCCATAGTGATCTTTATGAAAAAGAATGGTAAAATTCGAGTGTGCGTGAATTACAAGAAAGTTAATGCCGCTACGAAGAGGGACAACTACCCCTTACCATATATCAAGCACATGTTGGAGAGGGTGGCAAGCAAAGAAGCCTACAGCTTCCTGGATGGCTTCTCTGGCTATAATCAAGTGCAAGTGCACCTTGATGACAGGCACAAGATTGCCTTCGCCACGAAGTGGGGTGTATTCGCCTACATCGTTATGCCCTTTGGGCTAATGAATGCGCCTGCAACCTTCCAACGATTAATGTGCACCATCTTCAAGGATATGCTTAGACCCGAGTTAGAGGTGTTCGTAGATGACTTATGCATACACTCTAGTTGGGCCGAACACTTAGAAAAGTTGAGAGTTGTCTTTGAACGGTGTCGGTTATACAACCTCTCGTTAAACCCCTTAAAGTGCCAATTCTGGGTGAAGCACGGATGTATCCTAGGGCACTAGTGTCAAGGAATGGCATTGCCACCGACTTCTCAAAAGTCAAGGTCATTGCCGACCTACCACCACCCATCAACTACAAGGGTGTTCAGTGTTTCTTAGGCCATATGGGAGACTACCGACACTTTGTATTGAATTACGCGCTGATTGCTAGACCATTGTACAAGAAGCTGCTAATCGTATTTGAGCGGACTGAGGAATGCCAGCATGCATATGAACAGTTGAAGAAGGCTCTCACCACTGCACCAATCTTACGAGCCCTAGACTGGAGTATAACATTCCATGTACACATAGATGCCTCTAAGTTTGCTATTGGAGCTGTTCTATGCCAGCTTGGTGAACATAATCTTGATTACCCCGTGAGCTTTGCCAGCAGGTAGCTCATCGAAACGGAGATGAACTATTCCACTACAGAAAGGGATGGGTTAGCCATGGTGTTTGCTGTAAAGAAATTTAGGCATTATCTGTTGGCCACACCCTTCGTCTTTTTCGTTGACCATCAAGCCTTGCTTTATCTTGTGAATAAGCCGTGCGCTACAGGTCGCATAGTGAGATGGTTACTTCTCTTATTGGAGTTTGATTTTTCTATGGTTATACGTAAGGGAAAGTAGCACTACATGGCTAATCACGTGTCCCGCATACCCACAGGAGAAGCTACTGGACAAGGCATACCTAACGACCTACCGGATGCTCATCTCTTTGGCCTGTCTAGCAAAGGAGACTTGTTTAGGGCTGATTTGATGCCATATTGGGCCGATGATGTAGTTCAAGTGCTAGAGAATGGTTTGCCTGAGAGACCTATTGAGAAAGCCAGGCTAAGGAGACTTATCTTAAAAATGCAGCCATACCAAGTGATCGCCGGCTAACTCTATAGGTTAGGAAAAGACAGTTTGTTACGTAGATGTGTGTGTGAGCATGAGATGCATGATTTATTGAGAGAAGTGCATGGCGGGATAGCTGGAGGACACTTTAGTGGGGATACGACCGCCCGTAAGGTGCTACAATCCTAACTATGGTGGCCCACCCTATTCCGTGATACTGCTAAGTTTATCAAACACTGCGATAAGTGCCAGAGGACTAAGGTGCCCATGTACAAGGATAAGATGGAGTTGACCCTCATAATAGCTCGACAGCCCTTCAAAAAATGGGGCATTGACTTCATTGGACCTATCAGTCCTGCGGCATAGTACTCCCAGGCACGGTACATCATTGTGGCAACTGATTACCTGACAAAGTGGGCGGAGGCAAGAGCCACTAGAAAGAATGATGCTAGAACCACTGCGAAGTTCCTGTGGGAGCAAGCCTTTTCACGGTTTGGTTGTCCAATCTAACTAGTGAGTGATTAGGGCACGCACTTCATTAATGAAGTGATATCCCACGTGCTCTCAACCTTCCTAATCATTCATAGAAGGTCCTCGCCCTACTACCCTCAAGCAAATGGCCAAGCAGAGTCCACGAATAAAATCCTAGTCAACGTGCTTACTAAAATAGTATCCACATCACGAAGAGACTGGGATAATAAATTGATGGCGGCCTTGTGGGCCTATCGTACAGCTTATAAGACGGCTATAGGACAGATGCCCTTTAGACTGACTTATGGAACGGAGGCCATTCTACCATTAGAGTTCTTTGTCCCTAGCTTAAGGATAGCAGCTCAGGAGCATTGGGAGGGAAGAGAAGCTTGGACCGACCGCTTAGTGGAGTTAGAGCATCTCACGGAGACTCAACTCTTAGCCACCCACGCTCTGATTTGTGAGAAGGCATGACGAAAGATGTGGTTTGACAAGCATGTCAACCAGCGCAACTTTGATCAGGGAAACCTCGTTCTACTATACTTTGTGAAAGGTCACAAATAGAAAATGAAACTTTGAGGACTGGGACCTTTTCGGGTACGTGCAATTAGTAGAACGGGCAATGTCGAGTTGGAGATGCTCAAAGGGGAAGGAATAGGCTTCTTCAATGGTAGTCGCATGAAAAAGTACTATCCTCCTTCCCATCCATTACACGAGCCACCTATGCTTGAAGCCTCGTCAACGTATGTGTGGCCACAATTACCAAACTAATAGATCAAGATGAAGAAGTAGTAGCACCCGCCTACCTATACGAATCACGGTCACTGCCTACAGAACGGACGTATTCTTTTGATGCCTTGATTGACGAAGGTGCCGACTGTAATATCTTGACGCATGACCATTGGACACGCATGGTCAACCTAAATTACAGCTCACAAATGCTAAACTCAGCCCATTTGGAGGCAACACTTACTCACTCTTAGGAAAATGCAAAGTGGCTGTCCCCATCGAGTTTGAAAGTATCCCAGTCTTCTTTTATGTGTTACCAAACACTAAAGGGGCCGGTAATAAGTCACTACTAGGTCACACTTTTAAAAAGCAGATGAACTGCAATGTGGACTACAACCTAGATCGCATCCATCTTGCTGTAGGCAATGTGCACATAGTGACTACTTTCAGCAAGGGTTATCTTGCGCCTCCTACAACTGCAGAGCCACCGATAGAGACCCCTATGGCCACACCCATGACCAAGCCTAAGGAGAAGGGCATGGATATCTCATCCCACGATCAAACTGCTAGAATCAAGCCCACCCAGGCCATTCACAAGGCCAAAGAGTCCACGCTCATATGGGTGCCAAAACGACGAGGGCCACCTCCTTGTAAACCGTGGAAACATGCTTCTAAAAGCAAAAACTATCAGTCGTAGCCTAAGAGGTAGCTCAGATGCTATCGACATAGGCACATTATTATGCCACGATGGATCCCCAAAGATCTCTTGCGAGCACAAGGATACTATGAGGACAACCTCTGGATATGGGTGCCTAAGAGTGGACATTCAAGAGGCTCAACTCTGAGCAACCCCAGTCCAGCTAGACATGCTTGCATATACAAAACACAAACTGCAAAGAAAACTGAACTAGCACCGGTGGTGATTAATGAATCCCAACACATTTATCGTCTCAAGCTAGATGCCCCAGCATCATCCAAGTCAGAGGAGGGGTACCCCCTGCCGACTCAAATAGAATGCAGCACGCCTCCTATGCCATTGAAGCCCATTGCGGCATCTCAAAGTGCTCCAGAGTGCAAAGTCCCATCTGGGATGCCAGCAATGGAGTCATCACACTGTCCAGCCCAATTGCACCATCACCACCAGCAGGTCTTAAGCCTTCGTACGAAAGACGATCTTTCCTTTCAGTGGCCAAGGATCTCGCTGAGACATCGAGAAATGACGTAGTGACATGCATCAAGGAGTTGGATGACACCTTCACCACATTCGCTAGGAGCTATGAGAGGCTTGACCTAGGACTTCTTGACAAACCCCTTGCTTCTGATGTTAGTGCGTTGCCATGCTCTTGGGAAGACTACGAGTTTATGACCATCAAATTTTCCAAAATTGCCGCTGAATTAATTGCTAATGGAGAAATCTCAAAGGACCAAGCTATTCTCAGAAGACTAATCACCTCTTACTGCAAGCCTGCTCACTCTACACCTGAACAAGAACTGGAGGAGCTCACGCAGCTTGCCAGCTCTGCTTCTTCATTCTTACAACTGTGGTATGCCTTACGAATCCAATGGGAGAAAAAAGGCTGTCATATCATGACCAATGCTGAGCAAAGGAGGGCAATCAAAACAATTAAACACAACCTTACTTATGTGGCACCTCTTTCATTAAGGGTTTTGGCCATTACACGCAACATACACTTAGATGACCAGGTGTTGGCCCACCCTTACATTGACTAGTTCCTCACGGAAGAGGAGTTGCACATTGCTAGTTGCCTCAACTCCGGGGACATCTTTCATGATGTCTTGACCTACATCACTCAAGCTTCCATATGACCATGTGAACTTGATCATCATGCCCAGCTTGAATATAACCCTAACCTTTATACTTGGCTATTGGCCAAGTAACTCGCCCCACACAGCCCATGCGAGCCTTCCTCCTCCCCTTGCTAATCCTAGGAAGGATTCCCTTAACACTTTAGGAAAGGGGGAGGAGCAAATGAGAGCCAAGTTATGAGCCAAGTGATGTAACAAGATGTATAATGGATGAAAATGATCAACTGAATTCAAATAGGAAAGAATGCAAGGAGGAAATAGATGTTGTTTGTGGATTATTTCTAAGTTTCATTCCTGTAAATCAGCACGACAAATTGTCACACGCATTCTTTCTTGGGTTTTTGTTAGTGATGAGTCAAGTTATAATGCTAATGTTGACTTGATGTGATGACAGGCACCTACCATGGCAGGACAGAGTAAACTCCCATTCACTGAAACAAAGCTGACAAAGTGTGGAATCAATGTCGAGACGCATGGATTTAGCTAGTTCACGTTCAAGCATACCATGAATTTAGATGAAGCCATCCTGGAAGAGCCAGTCGTGAGGGAGCTGGTGGACAAATGTAACCTCCAAAAGTACGTGGAAAAGGTTGGACAGGCTGCAGACTACAGCATGTGCACGGACTTCTTAAGGAGCTCTGATGAAGGGAGGAGTTGTGGCACAGTCACAATAAGGGCGGGTGACCAGGAAAGAAGGGTGCAAGTGCCCCTTAATGCAGACATTGTCAAGAAAGCCCTGGGGCTTGTGCCCAAGAAAGAGAGGTGCCCAAAAAGAGATGTGTATGCCATGATGGGAGTCAGAAAAGAGGAAGTGCACACAGTGGATGGAATCAGTTTGGCTGACATTCCAGACCATGCGACAAGGATGCAAGCTAAAATGGTCCACGCCCTTTTCTCGGGCCATAGATACAACACATTAATGAATAGAATCGGGGTGCCATTGCTAGAAAGCATCGTGGCACGAGTTCCTGAGGAGGTGGATTGGAACAAATTTTTCCAGAAAACTATCAGGAGTTCAGCCGCGCTCCTGGCTCCAGCCGCAGCACTAGTCGGTGGGGAATCTCCGGCCTCTACCGCACGATCCAGAAGGAAAAAACTGCCACAAAAGCCTCTACAATCAGATATGGAGGAGTCCTAACGGCAATCATCAACGAGGCTATCAAGGATGCCGATGTAGAGGAAGAGCAAGCTATGCACCAAAGCTCACCTCACCGCGAGGAAGAAGGCTCGAGCGAAAAGATGGTAAGCAACAAAGGAGAGCTGGAAATACCACCCACTCAAACGGCCAAACCACAGAAGTAAATGAAGAATGAAAAGAACCAGAAGAAGAAGGAGGAAAGACTGAGCAAAGAAGAGCGGGCCGAGGTGAAGAGGGCTCAAAGAGAGTCAAGGAGGGTGGAGGAGCAACGAAGGAAAAAGGAAGAGGAAGAACTCGAAAGAGTTAGAGAAGAGTAAAAAAGGGCAGAAGAAGAGAGGCAAAGAAGGGCGGAGGAGGAAGCCGACGAGCTAAGGATGAAAGAGCTAGCTGAGTTGGCAGAGGCCACTCGCAGATCTGTTGAAGAAACCCATGGGGGAGGAGAGATCAACCCTTTGAGTCCCCACCATGAGGCCGAAGCAAGTGGCAGTGTGGAAGCAGCCCCAGTGATTGTAGGCAAGGATGAAAGAGCTGGCTGAGTTGGCAGAGGCCACTCGCAGATCTGTTGAAGAAACCCATGGGGGAGGAGAGATCAACCCTTTGAGTCCCCACCATGAGGCCGAAGCAAGTGGCAGTGTGGAAGCAACCCCAGTGATTGTAGGCAAGGGCAAGTCCCTGTTGCACCCCTTGCCTTCCTCCTTCGTGCCGGTGCCAATTGACACCACAACTTCCCTGCAACCCACGCCCTCTCTGGACACAGTCCAACTGATGAGCATGATGCAGATGGGGGAGGAGAGATCAACCCTTTGAGTCCCCACCATGAGGCCGAAGCAAGTGGCAATGTGGAAGTAGCCCTAGTGATTGTAGGCAAGGGCAAGTCCCTGTTGAACTCCCTGCCTTCCTCCGTCGTGCCGGTGCCAACCAACACCACAATCGCCCCGCAATCCACGCCCTCTCTGGACACGGCCCAACTGATGAGCATGATGCAGATGCTTGTCAGTAAAATAGCTGAGATTGTATCGAAAACCGGAGCGAAAAGACCCACTGTTACAAATGCTGAGTCCAAGAAAGATCCAAACGGCAAAAGCTAGAGGCGTCAATCACTACAACCCCTACTCCCATGCCACTTGGTGTGGACTACGACGCTTACGTGGCTGAGCTCCTGGCACAGTTGGACAAGGCAAAGGAAAAAAAGAAGGTGGCCCAGGTGGAGCTGGAGAAGGAAAAGGAAACTTCGGTAGCCTTGAGGCTAGAAGTTTCAAGGCAAGGATCCAACCGAAAAAGGGAGGTGAAAGTGCTGCAAGATCAACTGGAAGCAAAAACGAAAGAAGCCCAGGACAATGAGAGCCACCTAAGACAAAGGCTGGAGAACAAAGAGCAAAACCTGGTGGCAGAGTAGCGGAGCTTAAAGTTGCTAGTGTAGCAATATGTTGACCTGGAACAAAAAACTGCCAAATTAGAAAGGTATGGACAGTTAGCAGCTCAAGAAGGCGAGCCAAGCGAGCGGCAAGAGGATACCATAGCAAAGCTATGGTATGAACTCGAGGAACAAGACAGATTCGAGAGAGAGATAGAGTTCCTAGCATAGGAAAGGCCGGCAATCCACGCAGCAGAAGCACAAGGGCTACAACAGGAGGCACAACGACTGCAAGGTGCATTGGAGATTCCCAAGGAAGACATAGAGGCCCTCATGGCCATGGCCTTCACACAAAGAAGATTGCACCTTGCGGAGATCCAAAGCCACGAGTAGCTAGCGTAAGAAAATTCAGAACTAATTGCCAAGGAAGAATAGAGATTCAGCATTGCAAATCAAGCGAAAGAAATTGATGAAGAACAGCTGGCTCAAAAATCTAGGGAGTGGAACCAACTCTGGGTCTTAACAAATGAACAGCAGTAGATGGTAACCACCTTGGCAAGTGAGCTGGAAGAAGGAAGAAGGAAGATGGATGAGAGAGCCAATGAGTGGGAAAAGAACAATTTTGAAAGGGTTAGGCAATTAACGGAATGCTTGGTGGAAACTGAGTGCGAGAGAGTGCTTGCCGAATCTAGGGTAGAAGCAGTCGATGTATGCACCAATGCACAAAGGCAAGCCTTTCTCAGCACAATACTACATGTCATCCAAGCGGAGGACAATGATTCAGTGGAGAAGGAAAGAAGGAAGCTAGAACTGACTACTCGAGTGCTAAGATATGGCCTTCAAGAATGGGAGCTTCCAATAGGCACAAGAATCATGAAAGAGTAGCAATTTCACTACCTACGCCATGCCGGCCTCTCCACTGTTGAGCTTAAGGAACTTGGGTTCGAAGAATAGGAGCAGCCAACACCACCACCACAAGTGGCCCTAGTAGTGGCCAAGTAGAATGTCAAAGAGGGTCAGGACTTGGAGAAAGATGTTGAAGAAGAACAACGAAGAATGCCTAGTCCGACTCTACCAGACCTCCCACCTGAAGAGCCCGAAGATGCCCACATGCTCGAGTGCATTGTGGCAGCCAGAAGAAGAAGGCAAGAACTGGCAGAGGAAGCCCAACGCAGAGTAGGGTCACTGCCTAGACAATTCCCTGAAGAGCCGGTACCACTACGAGGGATCCCAACCCTATCGATTGGCCTCAGGAATTGATCATATGGCATGACCAGGAGTTCCAGACGAGACCATTTGAGCTTTCATTTGCTTATCCAGGCTCTCTAGACCGTGTGTTGCCTCTAGGCATTCTAGCCAAGATTAAGGACCTGGCCAATGATCTTGCAAACAGGTGAATAGAAGAAAGGAGCCTCATAATAACCAGGTGGAGGCAAGAGCCTGTAGATTACTGGCAAGACAAGGTAAACAAGGTTCCCAAAACTGTCCAAGGCTACAAGGCACAACCGAAGTGGCGGAGGAGGATTTGGGATGCCAATTTTGATGCCTAGACTGCATTCTAGAGCTCGCTTCTGGAAGAACGCAACGATCCCATCTACATGCCCTACCCCCGTAGGCATTGAGAAAGGAGTTTTGAGCCCAGGATGTGCCTAAAATTTGCCAAAAAATCTGGAATTTAGGGGAAAAATATTTAACATCAATTTGAAAGGGTGGCCACAACATGGACCAAAGGGGGGGGGCCCTTTGGGGGAATTTTAACCCCCCAACCAAATGACATGCAAATGAAGAATCGTGGAGAGAGAGAGATGAAGAACACGTGAGGAAACATGGTGCCAAAAAATGCGCCCCATTGTTGATCAATGGAGCATGGCTGTTGCAAACAACCCCCATCACTGATCATTGCCCTTGCTTCCCTCCTGGATGCTGACTCTATCGCTGCCTCTCACCCGTCAAATGGTGGTCTCTATGAAGATCTCTGATTTCAGTCTTTCTCTCTCCTCCCTCTCTCTCCCCCAAAGGCAGATTCATGTGGTGAAGAGGAAGAAGAAGAATGGATGATGGATGCTTGTCCAATGAAGACCGAATTGCTCCATAGTGCAAGAAGATTGAAGATTGCTGAATGTGGACTGTCATGAGCAGTAATGGTGGCTGGAAATCAGTCCCGAGATATGGCAAATAAAAACCCGCAACCCGCAAAGAACGGTAATCTCATTTTTATAAAGGAAAATGGTGTTTTTATGCAATTTGCTTCATGCATTCTTGTTCCTATGAGATAATAATGCATAATAATGTTGTCTTCAATGTCTTTCAACTGTTTATGCTCAGAAAATCAGAAAATCATAAGTGTTGTGGATGAAATTAGTAGTGAAAAACCCGTAAATATGCAAAATATGGGAAAATTGAGTGTTTTTGAGACATCAATGAAAAATATCATAAGACACACCAACTAAACTTGTCTTTTTGCTGCAAATGAACCTAAGGGCCATAGCCCATAACCCATTTTGAATTTTCAGTCATTAAATATTGGAAAAAATACAAGAAAAATAGGGAAAATAAGGAAAAAATAGGGGAAAAATAGATTTTGAGTGCCGAAAATTAAGGAAAAATAAGATTCATGTTTGTGGATGTATGGGGGATCTGAAGTATGAGGTTTAGCCTCAGTTCAGCCCTACCTCTATGTTTTAGTGAGTTTTATGGATTTTTATGCAATAAAATGGTGGAAAATGAACCCTAAACCTATGCAATATGCACAACCTAAACGGGTGAGGGGTTGGAGTGTATAAAAAGCGTGTAAATGTTGAATGAAATGATGAAAAGCTTGCTGGTTTTTTATGCATACAATATATATTGGACGATATTTAAAGATTAAGAACCTAGTAGCACGAGGGTTTCTCGGTGCTAGGTTCATGCAACGCCGCATACGAATGATAGAGAAATTCATTGAAAGAATGTTTTTTGCACTAAGCACCAATGCTGATTTCCTTAATTGTTTGAGCACGTGGACATTCACAATTTGCATGAAGCATGCAATTTAAAAAGTATCAGACAATACCTCCTGGATGCATAGCAATTGGTTTTTAGAGGAATATGACCAACGTTGAGTGAGTAAGGTTGTCCAAACTGTAGGCTAGGCGTTGGGTCTAAGGGAAAGTAAAGTGAGGAAGCATGGTATATCTCCTGGAAATATGCGAATCATAAAAGAGAGAAGTTTGTGTTCGTATGTTATATATGTTTAGCAACGCATCGAGGGGCCAATCCCCAAGGTGTAGGAGAGTCGCAGTGAGGTAGCCGCAATCAGCCATGGGAGGACCTCCTATGTTTGTGCTTCGTGCTATTTGGCAATGTGCTGGGGCTCCCTCTGAGGAGTATTAATTGGGTTAGAGTTGGACTACAAGAAGTAGTATAAACGCAAGATGTTTAGGAAGATGATGTATGTGTCATCCACGCTCCTGGCCGCGAGGCCGTGGGGTTGTTGAGCGCATGATAGAGGTCCGACTAGTGCATGAGCCAGTGCCGGCCCATGTTAGGTCTCATCAGTTTGTGCGTCTGCCGGGAGCCGCTTAGAAGTGGCGGTCCTCGAATCTTGGTTGTCTAGGGACCAATTAGTAGTTTATGCCAAAGGATATTGAGATTGATCCGTTATTTATCGATAAGCATCGTCTAGCAGAAATCCAAAAGCAAGAGAGAGACGAAAGAGCTAGGCGACGTGCTGAAATTTTTAGGAGATATTCCCCTAAGCGTAGCGGTGCTGAACCCTTACGAGGGAGTGGATCTAGTGGTCTTGGTGCCACAAGCAGTAAGTTTGGAGAAGGTGGAAGCTCTAGTACTCCCCTTTCTTCCATAAGCCAGTCTACATCAAGTGCGGGTGGTGTAACCCCACCGTCCCCTATTCCTAGTGCAAATCCAATTCTCGTCATGGCGCAGCCTATTGCAATTCCTGCAGGAACGACAGATCTGTTAACATTATGAGTTCTGAACTGATGGAAAGGTTGGGTCTTGCGATCTAGAAAGATACCTCCACAATTCTCAGAATGGCAGATGATAGTTTGAGACAGCCGGAAGGCTGCATTACTAAGGTCCATGTCACTGTTGCAAATGTAGAATGCCTGTTGGACTTTAGGATGATTCGTTTTGCAGGGTGTCCAAGTTACCAAGTATTACTTGGGCGACTTTGGATCTTGCAAGCGGACTGCCAAGTGGATATACCCGCCGGTCGGCTGATATTCGGTAGAGGTGCTCAACGCATGGTGGTTGATGCTTATCCTGAGTCCCCACAGAGTGAGAGAGCTCCTCTATCTTCTACAGAATTGGAGACATTAGAAGATTTATCTGCTAGTGAGACATCATCGAGTGATGAGTCCAAAGAGGGATCCACCACGGAAGACATCTATCAGATCACTTTGAACGAGCCGATAGAGGCCCAAGATCGCATAAGAGATGCAGATGTTATCGAGCTAGACCTTGGTACATCTGATGAGTATTAGGTTCTATGCTCAGCACAGCAGCCTTGATTCAGGAATTCCGCGATATCTTTGCCTGGAGTTATGATGAGCTGAGAGGCATCCCTCCCAGGCTGGCTGTTCATACCATTCCTGTGAAAGAGGGTAGTCGTCCTGTACGACAGAAAGTAAGGTGTATGCCTTTCGAACTGAGGGACGGTCTGTTTGAAGAGTTACAGAAGCTTCGGAAAGCGGGATTGATTTTTCCTGTGCAACACACGGAATGGTGTTCGCCAGTTGTGATCAGACAGAAGAAAAATAATCAAATCCGATTATGTGTGGACTTTAGGGAGCTGAATAAGCAGACAGTTAAGGACTACTACCCGTTGCCATTTATTGACCAGATTTTGGATCAATTAGCGGGTAGGGAGATATATTCGTTTATGGATTGCTTTGCAGGATATAACCAGATGGCAATTGCAGAAGCGGACAAGTTGAAAACAACTTTTATTACTGTCTTTGGTACTTTTGCGTACCATGTGATGGCCTTTGGTTTATGCAATGTGCCTGGTTCGTGGCAACGAACAGCAGATAAGACATTCGGTGACCGTGTTTATTGATGATTTAGGGGCCGCCACCGTGAGAGGAAGGCAGTTGATCATTTTAAGAAAATGCTTTGAGCGCTGTAGACAATTTTGTATTGCCCTAAACCCACGGAAGTGTGTTTTTGGAGTACCTTTTGGACTATTGCTGGGCCATGTGGTCAGTTCGGTAGATATTGTGACTGATCTCGAGAAGGTCAAAGTCATAGTTGCCATGGGTCCACCACGCACTCCGAAAGAAGTTCATAGCTTTCTGTCTTCGGTTGGTTATTACCGTAGATTCATAAACGCCTTGGCAGAAAGAACGTTGCCACTTACAAATCTATTGTCCTTTAGCTGTTTGTTTGTATGGAGCGACCCTTGTAAGGTAGATTTCGAGGATGTGAAGCAGGAGCTAGTAAAAGCTCCCGTTTTAAAAGCATCTAAAAGAGGTGAGGTGTTCTATATATTTTCAGCAGCAAACATGCATAGTATTAGCTGCTGTTTAGCCCAAATTTGGGAAGAAAAGTGGTATCATCCGATAGCATTTGCTAGTCGGAAATTGGGCATTTCAGAGATCAATTATACCTACATGGAGAAGTTGTGTTTGGCGATGGTCTTTGGGACCAAGAAATTCAGGCGTTATATTCTCTATGAGAAAGTCGTGCTTTATACGAAGGCGGAGGGGCTTCGACTATTGATGAATAAGCTACAGCCGCCTGATCGTCTAGCGAAGTAGTTAATCACTTTGCAAGAATTTGATTATGAGATCAGGAGTAAGCCACCAAGGTTGCAAGGCATCGTGGAATGTCTTGTGGATTTTGGGGAGCCGAAAGAATCTGTGGCTGAAGGTAGTGACATGGAGTCGTTATTTAAAATAGATACGGCGTCTATTCCCTCCTGGTATGCTGCAATAACGCATTATTTATCGACAGGAGAGGCTGGATCCGAACTATCTAAAGCTAAGAGAAGGAAAATTAAGCAGCAGGCATTAAAGTTTGCTTTGATCGCAGGTACATTATATCGGCAAGGGGTTGATGACATCTATCGCTGATGTATGATGCCTGATGAGGTGCCATTCATTTTGGAAGAGTGCCATGATTCTGCTTGCGGAGGCCATTTTGCAGGACGACTTACATCACAAAAGGCTTTAAGAGCAGGTTATTGGTGGCTTGCCATCTTCCAGGATGCGTTTGCGTATGTTAAGAGATGCGATATTTGCCAATGACATGATAGTCGAGAGAATAGGAAAAGACCACTCACCCCTATTATGGCGATACTTCCATTTGAGAAGTGAGGAATAGACTTTGTGGGTCCTATTACTCTGTCGTCGACTGCGCAAAAGAGGTATATTATTGTAGCAACTAACTACTTCACAAAGTGGTCAGAAGCACGTGCAACAAGGAAAGATGATGCTAAAGAAATTGCTAGTTTCCTTTTAGAGCAGATAATATGCCGTTTTGGTCCGCCGAAAGAATTAGTGTCGGACCGCGGAACCCATTTCCTGAATAAGGTGATCAAAAGCTTGACAGAGGCTTGGCAGATCAAGCACAACAAGACGACTCCTTATAATCCGCAGGCGAATGGGCAGGTTGAAAGTACCAACAAGCAGCTTGTGGGTATCCTATCGAAAGTCGTATTTGAAAAGAAACGCGATTGGGATAAGAAGCTGTATGTGGCAGTATGGGCATATAATACCACGTTCAAGCGAGCCACTGGCCACACGCCCTTCAAACTAGTTTATGGTGAAGAGTGCGTTTTACCCTTAGAAATTGAGTTACCGACTATTAGATTCGCAATAAACCATTCTTTGGGTAATGAGGATGCCCTATTAGAGCGATTTACGACCTTAGCACACCTGGATGAAATTAAGTTGCAAAGCCTATTACACCAAGAGGTGGCTAAATGTCGCATGAAACAGTTGCATGACCTAAAAGCGAAGAAGTACACCTTTAAGAAGGGACAACTGGTTTTATATTATGATGCGCGTAGGGAGCTTTTTCCAGGAAAATTGGAGCCTAAATGGGATGGACCCTACAAAATCGTTAGGTTAGGGAAGAATAAGTCTACAGCCCTATTAGCTGATTTATAGGGAGTGGAGTTTAAGAATAAGGTTAATCTTAATAAGATTAAACCTTACTATTTCTAAGTCTGCTAATACAAAGGAAATGCATTGCAAGTCCATGCTAGGAATGATCTGAGACCTGTGGATGAGCTTAAAAGATGGTTGATGGGTCGGTTAATCCCTTATTTGGAGCACCCATATCTGGAGCAAAGATACCATCAAGGGAAACTCATCTGGTGGAGCAAAGGATATACAGTGATTGAGCAAGAAGAAGAAACTTTCGTGTGGGAGATCAACGTCTTCTGCCATCACTGTTTACGACTGTTGACGAGTATCCCTGTTGACTTCAATGAAGAAGGTGGGATGGAGCCGTCAGTTCATCCTCTCAATATGCTAAACTTTGACTATCATAGCTACGAATAGAGGAGTTCGCGATGGCCGATTGTGTAAACCCATTATGGACGTATACATTATATTTTGATGGAGCGTCCAGGGGCCCTAATAGAAAAGGAAGTGTGGGAGTAGTAATCCGAGACCCTCGACGAAGAGTTACGATGAAGTTAGCTGCTTATCTCGGGGTAGGATTCACTAACAATATGGCGGAGTATAAAGCCTTGATTATGGGACTGTATATTGCCAAGCAAGGTGGTATTCATCGATTGTTAGTAAAAGGGGATTCCCAGTTGATCTTGAATCAGCTAGATGGGACATACACAGTGCGGAATCCCATTCTTTGTATGTATCATCGGACTGCGATGACCCTACTAGAGGAGTTTGAGAGAGTGTCTTTCCAGCTGATTCCACGTTACTGGAATCAGTTTGCGGATTCATTAGCAAATCTTGCTTATGAGGAAGACCTCTTCTTTAATTGTGGTCCTAGTTTGGATATTGCGATCAATGATGAAACAGGCCCCGATCGCTTGTTGGGGATGTTATTAGAACATGCAATATATGGCAGACGATGGTTGATATGGGTGATGCAAAGAGTAGCCGAGACCAATCTACTGTTATTATCTGGGACCCATAGGTTATTTAGACATCATATTATGCGTACGCCTCTTGCTATCTATGCAGGAGGGATGGGTCATAACCTCATGCATTTAGTTTAGGGCTACGAGCCTGTTTTTCCTCCTTGGGAGGGAGCCTCTTATTGTATATTTGGATTCTTCCAGGGAAGAATGTGTAGGTGTTACTTTGTTTTATTTCGTTAGGCCAAGAGGGCCAATGTTGCGAGGTTTTGAATGTTTAATTTCATTAGGCCAAGAGGGCCAGTTATCTGTTTAGTGCGAGTGCAGTTAATGGTTTCTTGTTTGAGTTTTGCGCTAGACAGGTTTGAAGACGAGCTTGGAAGGAGCCTTTTGTTGCATGGAAGATTCTTGTGGCCCTATCCAGGTGATCTCTTTCCTTTATGAGTAATGTGGTTGTTTGTTATATGTGGTTGAGTACTTGTTAAGGGGGGTTTTTTGTTTCTTGTTGGGGACCGGCGTCCAAGGCATGAAGTCCCGAGGTTTAGGTTCAGTATGTTTGAGGGAGGTCTGAGTAGTTGTTGCCTCCTGTAAAGACATTGTCAGGCATCGAAAGACCTGTTTTAGAAGGGGGTCCTAGTGACCCTGTTCTGCTAGCCTTCTAGGCAGCCGTTCCAGGAGTTCTTGTTAGTTATGAGGTAGTTAGAGAAGCCTGCTAGAAAAGGAAAAATGAGGATAAAGGAAAAAAACCCTGAATATCTTAACGGCAATAAATATATACAAAGGTGTGCAAAAAGGGGTTCTAACCCCTATCAAAGAAAAGAAAAGAAAGAAAAATTTATGGGCAGTTGATCATCGCCTTGCGAAGGCCTGGTAGGTTCCTGGGGACGAGTCAGACTCGGGGCCGATACCTTGTCTTCCTAGGGGTGGCTTCTTGCTGGCAAAAAGAAATTAATTAAGGAAGGTTGGAGCGAAAATAAAAGTGAGCGTTAGAAAAGGATTAAGTGTCGCCTTGCGAGTGCTTGGTAGGTCCTTAGGTACTGAGACAGGTCCTGAGGCCGATGCCCTGTTCTCCTTGAGTCACTACGCTCAGCTCCCTCCTTTTTACATACCCGAGTGTCGGAAAATGAAACCCTACAAGAAGAAATGTATCAAAAGAAAATACTTCTTGATCAGGCTATAGGAGTCCTCGCCTAGTAGGGGCTCCTAGTTGTGTTGTCTTTAGTTGGTAGGTAGTTCAGACCACCACTTAGGGCAACCTCTTTGACAGTTCTTTTTAGTTTGGCTGTGTTGGAGCAGTTGGTTAGTGACTCGCTTCGGATCTTCTATTAGATGATACTAGGCCTACTCCTTGTGGATGTCATGCCTTGGTTTGTCAGGGGGTAGGGGGAGCATTGTGCTGAGTTTTATCGCCTATTTGTTTTGTATCAGTTTGATGCTTCTTTTGTTGATTATGTGTAGATATGTTCGTGGATTCGACGGGCTGAGTCGCCCTATCCCATGGTCGCCAATGATAGCGGAATTTTGGTGCCGAGAAGTGCTTAAAAATAGCTAAAAATTATGAATATCAAGGGAAAAATATTCAATGTCGAAGGCGGCTGCTCGATCTAGGACGATTTTAAGCGCCAAAGTGCTTTAAAGGCGCGAGCGACACTTGTTGATTTTTCATAATTTTTCAGACAGTCGTGCGGGTTGACACGAGTTACTGGCCAATGTGGGATGCTGAGCCGGACGCCCAGGATTTTTCAGAGCTCAATTCCGAGTCCGGACGGGGAAATGGCCAAGAATTGGTCAAGATTTGAAAGGGTGGCCACAACATGGACCAAAGGGGGGTGCCCTTTGGGGGAATTTTAACCCCCCAACCAAATGACATGCAAATGAAGAATCGTGGAGAGAGAGAGAGATGAAGAACACATGAGGAAACATGGTGCCGAAAAATGCGCCCCATTGTTGATCAATGGAGCATGGCTGCTGCAAACAACCCCCATCACTGATCATTGCCCTTGCTTCCCTCCTGGATGCTGACTCTATCGCCGCCTCTCGCCCGTCAAATGGTGGTCTCTATGAAGATCTTTGATTTCAGTCTTTCTCTCTCCTCCCTCTCTCTCCCCCAAAGGAAGATTCATGTGGTGAAGAGGAAGAAGAAGAATGGATGAAGACCGGATTGCTCCATAGTGCAAGAAGATTGAAGATTGCTGAATGTGGACTGTCATGAGCAGTAATGGTGGCTGGAAATCAGTCCCGAGATATGGCAAATAAAAACCCGCAACTCGCAAAGAACGGTAATCTCATTTTTATAAAGGAAAATGGTGTTTTTATGCAATTTGCTTCATGCATTCTTGTTCCTATGAGATGATAATGCATTATAATGTTGTCTTCAATGTCTTTCAACTGTTTATGCTTAGAAAATCAGAAAATCATAAGTGTTGTGGATGAAATTAGTAGTGAAAAACCCGTAAATATGCAAAATATGGGAAAATTGAGTGTTTTTGAGACATCAATGAAAAATATCATAAGACACACCAACTAAACTTGTCTTTTTGCTGCAAATGAACCTAAGGGCCACAGCCCATAACCCATTTTGAATTTTCAGTCATTAAATATTGGAAAAAATACAAGAAAAATAGGAAAAAAAAGGAAAAAATAGGGGAAAAATAGATTTTGAGTGCCGAAAATTAAGGAAAAATAAGATTCATGTTTGTGGATGTATGGGGGATCTGAAGTATGAGGTTTAGCCTCAGTTCAGCCCTACCTCTATGTTTTAGTGAGTTTTATGGCTTTTTATACAATAAAAAGGTGAAAAATGAACCCTAAACCTATGCAATATGCACAACCTAAACGGGTGAGGGGTTGGAGTGTATAAAAAGCGTGTAAATGTTGAATGAAATGATGAAAAGATTACTAGTTTTTTATGCATACAATATATATTGGACGATATTTAAAGATTAAGAACCTAGTAGCACGAGGGTTTCTCGGTGCTAGGTTCATGCAACGCCGCATAGAATGATAGAGAAATTCATTGAAAGAATGTTTTTTGCACTAAGCACCAATGCTGATTTTCTTAATTGTTTGAGCACGTGGACATTCACAATTTGCATGAAGCATGCAATTTAAAAAGTATCAGACAATACCTCCTGGATGCATAGCAATTGGTTTTTAGAGGAATATGACCAACGTTGAGTGAGTAAGGTTGTCCAAACTGTAGGCTAGGCATTGGATCTAAGGGAAAGTAAAGTGAGGAAGCATGGTATATCTCCTGGAAATATGCGAATCATAAAAGAGAGAAGTTTGTGTTCGTATGTTATATATGTTTAGCGACACATCAAGGGGCCAATCCCCAAGGTGTAGGAGAGTCGCAGTAAGGTAGCGGCAGTCAGCCGTGGGAGGACCTCCTATGTTTGTGCTTCGTGCTATTTGGCAATGTGCTGGGGCTCCCTCTGAGGAGTATTAATTGGGTTAGAGTTGGACTACAAGAAGTAGTATAAACGCAAGATGTTTAGGAAGATGATGTATGTGTCATCCACGCTCCTGGCCGCGAGGCCGTGGGGTTGTTGAGCGTATGATAGAGGTCCGGCTAGTGCATGAGCCAGTGCCGGCCCATTTTAGGTCCCATCAATTTACATGCTTTATTTAATTCTCGTAAACCCGAAATGCGGTTTTTAAGTAGTAAAGTGGTAGTTTTTCCGTTTTGGGTGGGTAAAATGTGTTCCCATGGGGGGAATAGGGAAGATAAATTTAATGTTAGTATGCTGAAGTGATTGGAACAAGAAAAATAAAAAAATAGCATATTTTATTGTCAAATAAATCAAGAAAATGGGGAAAATAAGGGAAAAAATAGAAATACGTCTTGGGAAAATAAGGAAAAATATAATGATTGTTTGTGGATGTGTGGTAGTATCAAAGCATGAGGTTTGGCCTCAGTTTGCCCTATCTCTTTGTCAAAGTTTGTGATTTATCACTTTTATATATCAAAACATGACAAAATGAACCTCTACACCTATGCAACGAAAGCAATACCTAAACGTAGGGGGTTGGGATGTTTGAATGGTGTGATTTGCATGCTGATTGTTGCTGATTTTTTGATGCATATCATGACATAGAATTCGTGGTATTTTAATTAAGAGAATAGTAGTACGAGTGTTGTCTCGGTGCTATCCTTACATCGCTGCAACAGATTAGGGAATAAGCATTGGAAAGCCTGGTTGTGCACAACACGTGTCTCATTGAAAATTATATTTGAGCACTTTAGGATCCACCTTTGCATGTGCATGCAAACCATGGTGTCAGAATAAGAAAAATCTGGATGCATAGCACCTGTTTTCAATGACAATGACCCACGCTTGAGTGTGAAAAGGCATCCTAAGCCGTGGGATAGACGTTCGTTTCTTGGGGGGTTATTTGGTAAGGACACATGGTATCTCTTGGAGTACTTGCAAAATGAAAGAGTGGAGTTTGTTCATTTGTTTTATATGTTGAGCAGCGCATCAAGGGGCTAATCCCTGCGATGTAGGAGAGCTGCAGTGGGGCCACGGTGAATCCACTGAGAGGTTGTCCCCCATGTATGTGATTATCGTGGCATTTATGGCCAATGTGTATGGGTTCTCCTTCTGAGGAGTTTATAGAAAGGCAAACATTGGACTACAAAACTATAAACGCATAGATTAGGCTTTAGTGCAGTTCGTCCTTTAGCAGCAGATTGATGCTCTTGGCCCGCGAGGCCGTGAGGGTGTGTTTGTCTGTCATGAGTGTGAGGTCTGGTTAGTGCCATAGCCAGTGCCGGCGCATTTCAGGTCCCATCAGTGGTGCGTCTGCCGGGAGTTGCCAACAAGTGGTGGTTCTCGAATCTAGGGTTTTTAGGGACCAAAAAGTTGGTTTATGTCCTCTGACAAGGACTGTCAAGCAGAAATACAACAAGTAGAACGTGTTGAGAGGGCTAGACGACAATTGGAGATTGTAAGTTGCTATTCTCCTCAAAGGAGTAGCCCGATACGTATAAAAGGTAGTGGTCTTAGTAACCCAACTGCTGCTCATAGTCCTTTAGGTGCAGGAGGAAATGCAAGTTCTTCCATCAAGTCAACCCACTTCAAGTGGGGGTGTAATCCCATCAGTCCAAACTCTTATTGTCAATCCGATTGTCGTCATGGCACAACCATTGCAATTCCTGCAGGGACGTCGGATCTGCCAGTTAGCTGAAGAAGATGTGGAGTTTCACATTTGTGAATTCCAAAGATTAATATTTAATTACCGCATCCAAGATGAGGGACATCTTATGATGTTCTTTAACATGACATTAAAAGGAAGGGCTGTAGTATGGTATCATAGTATAGAGACTGGAACCATAACTACAATCGACCAATTTTATGCAGCTTTCCGAGGAGAATATGCCCCTGAAAGAGGTGGCCAATACTGGTTGCGTGTTTTGAATATAACACGCAAAGACCCCCATGAGAATGTGAAAGCCTATGTCAAGAAGCTTAAAGAAGTGTTTCGTAAGTTACAAACTTACATTCCTATTCTGTTGACTGCCCAATTGCAATACTTCTTGCATGGATTGGATTTCAATATTCAGGTACAATTGAGCAGTGTGGCTTTGGCTGATATAGACACTGCCATCACGCGGGCAGAAGGAGTAGAGTCACGATCACAAACGGCCTACTCCTCTCGAATAAATCTTAATGCGGGCCTAGTAATTGGATGAAATCTACCATTGATGAATGGAAGTCAAGGGATGCCTATGAATAACTCTAATGGGAGATGAAGCATGGTTCAAAATGTACCTTTGCTGCCAGCTCCTCCCAGTGTGACTATGCCTATGGCTAGTCAGTTGGCTCCACCAAATGTTGGAGGCCAAGCTTTGAACCCTAATGTTGTTCCTGTGAGTCAACAACCAATGCCCAATCAGATTGTTAGGCCAATGGAATGATGGATATACGATTAAGGCTATGAGTCGAGTGCATCTAATATCCTTGGCAAAGTTAAGGACATGATGAAGCACTACACCGATATGATGAAGCACTACACCGACATGATTTCTGAACTATATCGGCAAATAGCTGTTGATGTCAATTTCCTGAAGAAGCAGTAGAATCTGATAGGGAGTCGATGCCCTGAAGAGGGTGGTCCCTCAAGATTCAGCTGTAAGTGGTGTGGCGGACAACATTTCCCTAGAAACTGTCCAAATGTTAAATGTGATATTTGTGGGAAGTCGGGCCACTTAGCCGCTACCTGTTGGAGTAAGATTAGTTCCCTCCAACAGGGGAGTAAACAACCAAGTCCAGTTAATCATAGAACACAAGGTAGTAACCTGTAGTAAAATGATAGACCAAGACAAATATTGCAAAGGGAAAGACCACTATAGAAGAGTTGCCACAAGGCAATGGAGTCAGCCTTATTGAGGCTATACGCATCAATGGCACTGAAACCTCTAATCTAAGAGCCGTGACAAGAGGCCAAAAGGCTAAAGAGGGTGATAGAGATAATGCAAAACCAGTCGAGGGAAACCCTAAGCAAGGGGATAAGGGGATGCAAGTCCTGAATCCTGGCGTGGAAGGTGGACCTCTAAGGCCTATTGACAAGAAAGTTGGTCCCAAGAAGGATGAGGAAGTGCCAAGAAAAAAGGCAAGAGCTAAAAGAGAAGCACCAAAGCCGGTCCCGAGACCAAAAGAGAGAATGGTTTGGCGAGAAAAGCGAGCTTTGGCTACCTATCATGATTTTGATTTGGCAAGTTCTCTGTGCAAAGTCAAACCAGATGTAACCCTCTTACAGTTGATTAAATTATCTCCAGGAGTACACAAGGAATTCAAGAAGATCCTGCGTATTGGGTGTTGAGATATCGAGCTCCACTCGTGATATGCCAAGGTGACCGTTGTGCATTTATGTCACCGACTTGTCAGTTGCAGACGCGGTTGGTACACCGCCCATGAATAATAGCTACATGAAAGCTATCCTTATCTACTCTAGTTCGTGGCTCAATTAGTATGCCACCTTAGTTAGTTGAGTTTGGTTTGAGACCCATATATAGGGTTCTTCTATTTCTTTGTACTTGAGTTCTTTTGGCTTACACAACTAAGAAGAGGAAAACTGTTTTCAGCCTCCACCTCTGTGTGTATTCCCCCATTGTGCAAGCAAGAAAGCTACAAGTGAGACTCCTTCCTTCTCTCCCACAATCTTGACATGGTATCAGAGCCTTGTTCGTGTTAAGGAGCTCAAGAAAGCAAGCCAAGCTCGTGGTGTTCTGGTAAGAGGAGCAGTGTTGCTTTCATTTTCTATTTTGGGAGCAGATCTCTACAGGTAGCACAGCCGGAAATTGCAAGAGTGCATTGTCTCAGGTTGAGACGCCCTTCGCGGTGAAGTAAGAGGACAGTATATGCTGCGGGCGAGGGCTTTAGCCCTCGGCGACCTTGTTTTTTTGATTTGAGGCCATTTCGGGGCCTGTTTTGGAGGTGGAAGTTTTCTGCACGGACTCAGGAAAAAGCCCTGTTTTATGCTGTGCGACCACTGTTCTACAGGTCGGTGAAAAGTTACCACAGATATTGCATCGTATGCTCATGTGCAGAGACATTGGGAGTTACAGATTCATCCTTGTTGCCTGTTGATGCAAAATCATCACTAGGAAGTGACTGTGTGGTCAAATACCACTTTCGTTAGTGTTGCAGATTAGCCCTTGTGAGGCTGAAGCTGTGTTCTTTGCAGTGACATAATTTTTTGCAGTGTTCTGTAATGGCGTCTGATTCTCTCTCACAGATTGTCACTGAAAAGCTTGACAAGAACAACTTCCAAGCATGGAAGTTTAGAATGACGAATTTCCTTATGGGAAAAGGATATTGGGAATTTGTTGCAGGAAACGAAGAAGAACCAGTTCTTCCTGATATTCCCAATCAACAGCAAATGCAGGCATTTAAAGCATGGCATGAGAGAGCCAGGAAAGTTATGTACTGGTTGTCTATCCGCATTTCAGACTCTATGATTGTGCATATTCAGGATGCAAGTACGCCAAAGGAGGCATGGGATACTCTGTCAAAAATGTATAGCACAAATACACAAGCCAGGAAAATGCAGCTCAAGCAAGAGTTGCACAATGTGCAAAGAGAAAATATGAGCATCAATGACTACCACATGAAGGTAAAGAAGATTGCAGATGCACTTGCTTCCATTGGGTCGCCAGTGGAAGATGATGATTTAGTTTCTGTGACCTTGAATGGTCTAGGAAAGGATTATGCATAGTTTTGGACATCCATTTCCGTCCGTGAAAGATTTCCTGATTTTGAGGAGTTGATTGCTCTTCTAATTTCTGAGGGGCAGAGAAATGGTGGTGCATCTTCTTCAGGAGGAACTTCAAAAGAAGCTGTCTTCTACTCAAATGCTGGAAGAGGTAGAGGCAGAGGTAGAGGAGGCCGATCTGGAGGCCGTGGTAGAAATCAGAATATGCAGCAAACTCAAGAAAACCAGTCCTATGGAGGAGGACGTGGTAATTCTAGAGGCAGGGGGAGCCAAAGAGGTCGTGGTGAATGGCAAAGAGGCCAAAATGCAAACAGCAATGTTGAATGCTACTACTGTGGTAAAATGGGTCATATGGCTAAAGACTGCTATAAAAAGTAGAATGACATCATGAATGGAAAACTGCAACAAGGGAATTATGCATCTTCTAGTAGACAGGGTGATGACAGAAATGAGCACTTGTTTATGGTGCAGCACATGAACAATTCTGTGACAAGTGCAGAAGAAAGCAATGATGTATGGTATGTTGACTCAGGTGCATCAAACCACATGACAGGTCATGCAGAATGGATGGAGGATGCAAGAAAAATGGAAAAACCAGGATTTGTGGAGACTGGTGATGATACTGCACATCCTATTGTGCAGATTGGAAAAATTCATTTGTCTATGCAGGATGGGAAAAAGAAATACCTGTCCGATGTATTTCATGTCTCAAATATCACCAAGAATCTGGTTTCTGTTGGTCAAATGGTTGAGCAGGGCTTGCAGGTCAGATTTAATCCCCATGGATGCTTTGTTGAGGATATGAAAAATAAAGGTCGCTTGATAGCAAAAGGAAAGAAGAAGGGCAGAATGTTTACATTGGATGCAGACATGTCTGAATTGAGTGCAGCAATGTTTGCACATGGGACCGGTGTAGTTGCAGATATTGATATCTGGCATAAACCCATTGGTCATGTTAATGTACAGCGACTTAAATCAATGCAGGCCCAAAATATTGTTACAGGATTGCCTAAATTCAAGGTTGTAGAAATGCATAAGGTATGTGAAGCCTGTCAGTTTGGAAAACAGGCAAGGAAACCATTTCCTAGACATGTTCAAGAGAGTAAGAAGCCATTGGAATTAATCCACTCTGATGTGTGGACTACTAAAGCTGCATCTCTTGGAGGCTGTCATTATTTTGTCAGTTTTATTGATGACTATAGCAGAAAAGTTTGGGTGTATTTTATGAAAAAGAAAAGTGAAGTTTTTGGACATTTCAAAACTCTTAAAGCTATGGTTGAAAAAGAAACATGTCTGCAAATAAAATGCCTAAGGTCAGATGGAGGGGGAGAGTACCTCTCAAATGAGTTTGCAAGGTTCCTGCAGGAGCATGGCATAAAGCAGCAATATTCATGCAGTCATACCCCACAACAAAATGGAGTTGCAGAAAGGAAAAACAGGCATATTGGAGAGGTATCTCTTGCCATGCTCAATGAAAAAGACCTGCCAGATTTTTATTGGGCTAACTGCTACAGCAGTCTATATAATGAACAGGACTCCCACTGCAGCAATACATGGGATGACTCCAGAGGAGAGGTATACTGGTAGGAAACCAGATATTTCTCATTTGAAAATTTTTGGTTGCATTGCCTATGTACATGTGCCAAATGAGTTGAGATCCAAGTTGGATCCAAAAGCTGAGAAGTACATCTTTATTGGTTACTCTCTGCAGCAAAAAAGGTATAGATGCTATAACCCTTCTACTCGTAAGTTTATAGTGAGCAGAGATGTTGTTTTTGATGAGATGAGTAGCTGGTATAAACCAGTAAATGTGATAGATGATGTAGATGCACAAAATGGTAATGCTGCACAGAATTCACAGTAGCAGTCACAAAATATTAGTGGACCTGGAGCGTCCTCTAGCAGTGGACAGGCAGATTGAGATCATGAGAATCTTCTCAAGGCAGTGCAGATAGTGGTATGTAGGTGTCACGAAAAGGAAAAGAGAAGGTAGATCAGCCCATGTTTGATGTGAATGCAGGTCACTCTTATGTGGATGGTGAATCTAGTGGCTCAGAACAAAGCATTGATGATGAGTTGGGTATTCCTTCTATTGTTACACCGGGAGTAAGGAAGACCAGGGATGTTTTGAGAGCACCTGGGAGTGAACCTACTTTACGCAGGTCAACCAGAGTTAGGTATCCTGTGGATAGGCTGAAATATGATGGATTTATAGCCATTCACTATGCATATATGGTCAAAGTGATACAGGAACCAGAACCCACTTCTTTTGAGCAAGCCATGGGAAAAGAAAAATGGGAGAAAGCCATGGATGAAGAAATGGATGCCTTGGAAGCAAATGCTACATGGGAGTTAGTACCTTTGCCTAAAGGTAAGAATGCAATTGGCTGTAAGTGGGTTTATAAGGTGAAGCACAATGTAGATGGTTCTGTGAACAGATACAAGGCAAGATTAGTAGTCAAGGGGTATGCACAAACATATGGTATTGACTATGAAGAAACATTCAATCCGGTTGCAAGGATGGCAACCGTAAGAGCAGTCATTGCTATGGCTGCATCAAAGGGATGGTCTTTACATCAGATGGATGTAAAGAATGCCTTCTTGCATGGTGATTTGCAAGAAGAGGTCTATATGGAGCAGCCACCAGGTTATGTGCATGATGTTCATCCTGAGTTTGTTTGCAGGTTGAAGAAAGCCTTGTATAGCTTGAAGCAAGCACCTAGAGCATGGTCTGACAAGATAGGACAGTATCTTGTCACTATTGGCTTTCAGATTTCCAAGGCAGATTTCTCACTTTATGTGAGAAAAACAGAGAAAGGTATTACGCTACTTGTCATTTATGTTGATGATTTGATTATGACAGGTGACAGTGATGAAGATATCCTTCATGTGAAAATGCTATTGAAGCAGAAGTTTGAGATGAAGGATTTGGGAGAGCTGCATTATTTCTTGGGCATTGAGGTGATTAGATCACCAAGTGGGATACAGCTCTTGCAGAGGCAGTATGGATTGGACATGCTGCCCTTCTCTTCTTCTCTTCTCTTCTCTTCTCTTCTCTTGCACGCACGGCTATGGAGGATGGAGCTTGGAGATGGAGGAGGATTGAGGTTGCTTGAGCTAGCATCGAGAATCGTGGAGCTACCGAGGTGTGCAAGAGAGGAGGCTACTCGCATTGGCATCAAGGTAAGCTCACTACACTCGTAGGATCGACAGCGCGCCAGCTAGGTAAGAGATAGCCATTAGAGCTCACTTGAAACACTTGAAGCAATAAGTGGTTCGTGGGTCTTGACAGTTGAGCGAGAGCTCCCACATTTTGGTTCCGTTTTGCTAGGACCAACGGACTCAAGCTTGAGCACTTGCGTGCCTCATATCGAGCATAGGAGTAGGGCCTTTGCCCGAAACGGTGCTTGAGATAGATAGGAGATTTAGGAGGTTTAATCGTTGGAACAAGTAAGTATTTTGAGTTTTTTGATGAGTGCTTGAGTAGGTAAATACAACTTATGCTTGGTTTTGTGATTTTTTGTTAGCATTAGGTAGGATAGGATTAAGATTCGAAACTAAAAGGGTAGGGTTTTGGCTACTGTAAATCTGGTTGCAGTAAGAAAAAGAAGGCAAAAATCGTGTTTTTGCGGGGAAAATCGCAACGGGAAAAGGCTCTAAGGTTAGAGAGTGGTTGGGCAATACTATGTAAGGCTGGGGTAAGGGGAGAAGAGCTCATTTGCATTCTGACTTAGATGAGAGAGAGAGAGAGAGAGAGAGCTTGGGTGACCCATTTCGAACCCATCACTCCAGCATCATTGCTGTTGAATCTTGTAGCTTGTGATAACCAATACCTTAAGATTTTTGACGATTTCATGCTCGAAAGTGCGTTTGGGTAGGCAGAATCGGACACCCATTCCAGAGTCCGATTCTGAGAATCGGACGTCTAACTCTGAGAATTGGACACTCCGACAACCGATCGGACCATCCTGTCCGATCGAACCACTCGGACCAACCCATCCAATTTGGAACTCGGACTCAGACACTCAGACACACGGACACTCGGACTCGGACCACTCGGACCCACCCTATCCGATTCGTAGAATCAAACCCACGGATTAGGATACGTCAGCAATCGGACCACCCACCAGGCAAGATCGGACCACTTGTCCGATTTTTGAAAATCGGACACTTGAACCCTATCCGATTCTGAGAATCGGACAGCTCAAAATCGGACCCACTTGGTTCGATTCTGAGAATCGGACCACTGGTAAATCGGACGTCCGATTCTGAGAATCAGACACATCCTTAAGTAGAAAAAAGAAAACATCAAAAATTGACCCTCGCGACCGACTAGAAGCGCAACCCACTCCAGGACAACATAGCAAATGCCTTGTAGGCAGTTCCCGACGTAGGAGTCACGACCAAGGGACAGGGGGATAGTGCTGGAGCACTCCCCAGCAACCTGATGCGTTGAGAATGAAAATCCAATCGTAGGACCTATAATCGACCCCCGAGTGAACAGCAAGAAGCAGCGCAGACCCTAGAATCTACTAGAACGGCTAGGACTTGAGTGACAAAGCTTATCAGGCCCTCTAACTTAGACCCTCAAGCAGTAATGGCCCTACGTGAGCATGGAAGCTCCCTTGCAGAAGAGAAACCAGAAACCCGCACTCGAGTAGGGGCAAACAGAGATCCTAGAACCTTAACGGGCCAATCTAGCCATCAAGGGCAAAAAGGCCACACCACGAGAACACAAAGGCACTGTGTTCAGACCATGTCTAGTCAGAGCGAAATGCAACATCAACAAGCTACAAATGCCAAGATGACTAGACATGACACTCTTGACGAGAGATGTACCTTGAGCAACACTGCATAGACAACCCAAGACATTGGTGGAGAATCCACTTCCGGTCATGCAAGTGGGGACTCAAGGGCATTTGTTAGAAGGCTTACATTTACAAGCCAAGACCTGGAAGATGAAGACATAATACCACCTGCCTATCTTAGGGTCAAACTCATTATGAAAAGAGGGCATACTATTGATGCTCTGATTGATGAAGGAGCAGATTTTAACATCTTGACCTATGAATCATGGACCCTACTAGGCCAACCAGAGCTCACACTGACTAGTGCAACTCTTAGCCCTTATGAGGGACACCCACAAGCACTCATAGGGAAGTGCAAAATCCTTGCGAAAATTGAAATGGAAAGCTCGCCTATCCTATTTCATGTTCCTCCAAATGGTGCTAATTGCGGGAAAGAAACCCTCCTAGGAAGGCCCTTCAAAAGGGCGACCAAGTGTAAGGCCGACTATGTAGCACAGAGGATGCACTTGACACTACCGGGTGTAAGGATAGTCACGACCTTTAGCGAGGGTGACCTCATCAAACCTCGAGGGAAAGGCAAGCAAGGTGCTGACACAACAGTCAAGCTTGCTGACGAGAGCATGGACTTGTTGGAAGAGTTAATACAAACATAGGTCGAACAACGAGAACTAGTGAGTGAGGCCATGCCTGAAACAAGAAGGTCAAGAGATAATGCCAAGGATGGGCTTTGGACTTACAAATATCATAGAAGACCCCAAAAGAAGCCCAAGCCTTATAGACGCAGGCATCGATGGAGGGTCAGCACAATGCCGCAATGGATATCCAAAGCATTGCTTTGTGCTCAAGGGTATTATGCAGGCAACCAATGGATTTGGGTACCAAAACCCCCTGCTAAACCACCTCTGTCAGAAGCCCCAATTATGTCAAAGGCAAAGAGGCGTAGGAGGAAATCTAAATAAAAATCCAAGTCTCGAGCCAAAAATATTGGAGTGATTGAGCCCCTCACGATTGAAATCAAGAAACAGAACATGACCTATCAAAAAGCAAATCCTCAGCCTAGCGTGCTTAGCAAGCATATATCAGAGGTAACTGTCGAGTGTGCACAAGGTCCACTAGTGCCCAAGGAGCCTTCGACTTCCTAAGAGGATAACGAGCACCACAGGCACAACATTGCTCATGATAAAGCCAATTGCTCAACAAAGCTAATGACAGAATCACCTAACAATCACGAGCAAATTCTCCAGTCAGTGCCAAGCCCATGTAGGAGTCCCAAATATCCTACATCATCTTCACCTAGATGGACGTGGGAAGCATGGCAGTACAGCCTCGTGCCGCTACTCAACTTGCACAAGTGAATGCGCAAAGGGCAACAAAAGATACTATCACTTCTGATTTGCCTAAGGACTTGACACCGCAGTCTACCAATGGTAGCCAATCCACTGTACTAGCCACCACTACTTCCAATCAGGGACCACAACAGTCACAGCCTTTGGCCGTGACAACGCCCCTTGTGGAATGTGTCCTTAGTAGGTTACCTGTGAAGGAGGTGTCGCGACCTACCTCCTTAACAACTCCAGCACTTCCAAAGCGTCTACAACCTGGGCTGGAGGAGTTAAGCACAGGGAAACGGGAAGAAGAGCTAGACTCTCCCAAAAGGGAGACAGTTGTACCCATGCAACCTGGCAAGGCTACTCCGTAGGCCATGACTAGGTCCCATGAGGACCCACTAGAGAAGGGAAATGCTGAGGCCCAACCAAGCACATCAACGGTCGATATAGCCCAGGGTCCTGAGATGTTAGATGCACCTGTACTAACCAAGAAAAAGAGGAGAAAACAGTGAAAACAACAACAGTTGTAGGTGGTTGTGGACCCCAAGGACATGGGATGAAGAGTGCTGGAGAGCTGATGAATAAAGCATCGAGTCCATCCACCAATGAGCCCACTGATGCCTCCCCTAATAGCGGTGAAACCTCAGACACATCCGTGAGCTCCGACAAATCAAAGCAGTCGTTACCATCAATGGCTGCTTGCAACACTCTATCCACTGACACTAGAACTCGCATTGACAAATCAAGAGTGGATAAAACACTGTCACGACGGGGTGACGAATTCACACCAGTCACACCCAAGGAGAACCATGATGCAATAACGAAGCCTCAAGAGAAACATGGAAACCCCAAGAGCATGAGCAATCCTAGCGTTGACCAATCTTGCTCATATAGGCCTGAACCCCTAGCTATGCTAAAACCTAGGCAAACTCCTAGAACCTTGCATGAAATAGCAACCGAGCAAGCCCTCGTTGAACATAGAAGTGTTGCAGAATGCTTAACTAAGTTGGAGGCTAAGCTCAAGGTGTTCGCATGCATTTACGTCCTTGCGGACATGGGCACAATCCCCAAGGAGAAGCTTGGAGATTTCTTGCCCTTCCCTTTATCTTGGGAAGAGCAGGAACACCTTGATGAGCACTATAGTAGACTCCTACACAAACGTTTGTGACTCATCTCGGGCGAGGAAGCTGACGAACTACGCTTAACTGTCACATTCAATGAAGTGCTCTGCCGACTAAATCTCGTAGACATAGAGCAACTAAAGCGACTGTCAGCAGGCCAGAGTCAATTTGAGCAGCGTGGCTGCGAAGGTTGCATTGCAATGGCCGAACTAGAGGCTCAGATCATGACAGTCTTTGAGGAGCGATTGGCCAAATGGCGATCCCGAAGAGACCCAACCTATGTGGCACCAACTTTCCTTCGAGTGCTGACTGCCATTCGAGGCAAGGACTTGGCCGAACCAGGCCAAGAAAACCCTCTGTTTGATAAAGTTCTTGCTAAGGAGGAGTTACATGTTGCCAATAGACTTGGACAAGGTTCCATGCTACTCAATGTGGGGAAATATTTATCAATATTAAGTAAGCTACCACGTGTGCTAGATGCGTGTGCCACGCTTTAGTACAATCCCGAGTTCTACCATTGGTTTCTATCCTAGTGAAGCGACAAGGGCTTGGACAAATGTATGTGCACATATATATCCAATGATTTTCATATTACCTTGTATAGACATTATCAACACACACAAGCCATAACAAGTCAAGTGCAGACAGACAAATCGGGGCTACCAAGCTATGCTAGGCTGGTTCCGTGTTCACAAGATCATGCCCACCTCCGGGCAAAGAGCATGTGCTCCACATTATCACCATGGTAGATCTGTCCAACATCCCTAAGGATGTAAGTAGGGCGCAGTCTCTCTCTCTGTACACGATCCCCTCCCCGACCTATCCTTCCGAGAAGGAGCCCTCCAAACGTAGAACCACCAACCGATCCAACTCGGCGTGAGTCAAGACCTGCTCGTAGTCAGCAGTCAGAGGGACACCACTATGGAAATGCTCTGATCCCGTATCAAAGCCTAACTCTTGGATTGAATTTTGCAGGTTTCCAGAAGAAAAGCATGGAGAACCACGGTCAACATGGCGTGCAAGGACGCTCTTCACACACGCTAGGAACATGCGGCACGTGCTCCTCCACCAGTGCGCTACGTGCCCACCCTCAAGAGGTACGCAAAGAAGTGAGGCCCTAAGCGACACTGTCCCGATCAAAGGCCAAAGAATCCCCGGGCCAAGAAAGTCGAGGCTCAAAGAAACGCACAGCATGTGGCAACGCCAGTTGCACAGACCTCCAACGCACGCTCGGGCACGAGGTGCTCACGAAGTGACAATGCGGCCCGGGATAGGGCAGAATTTAATGAATTGTTTAAAGACATTCTAGACACAGTAGCACCCAGGACTACACCATTCATGTCCCGACCGACATGTTCCCTGCCAGCCTCACGGGAACCCCGCACTAGCACTGCCTCGGTCGCCTGGCCAACCAAACTCACCCCGCCTCGTATCTATCGACTAAACCCCTATGATGTACAAGTAGCTCGACAAGTCAGCATGCCATAACTTTTTGTTGTTGATGAGTAATGGGGCAAGATTCCCACTTGTACACATTTCTGTTACCTCTCGTTACTGTATGCGACCTGAACAAGCAATGAAACAGGCATCCCAATAGACATCATAGAATTCTGAAAAATTATGTCTTAACATGATTGCATTTGTTTGATGTACTTAACGCAAGCAAGCATATATACTCTCACGAAGTGACAAGTGAATGCAGGATGGCACAGGTCTTCGCGCAAATGTCCAACGGCCAGGCCACCGCAAGACCACCAGCCGCACACAAACCGCAACATAGCCACGATGCGGAATGCGAAAAATCCCCTTGCGAGTACCCACATTGCACGCACCAAAGCATAGTCATGGGCTCCACTCTCTTCTTGGGCCAAGCGATACAGTGAGCTCATGATGGGTGTCCTTGCAATTGCACCAATATCGCAACAACGGCTTCCCTAACAATGAGGCTCGGGCACAATCATCATTGTCATATCCATTTCCTGAACCTTCCAGGCTTGACATTTCCCAGCCAAAAAGGCTCATAGCCTCAGCATATTGCAGTGGTTGAACTGTGGAAAAAAAAAAACAGAGCAATAAGAAGCACCCACTATCACAACACCGCACCTAGGGGTCCTTAAGTAAGGTGCGTCCAGTGCCCTTGGTCGGCTGGCCCCGTCTCTAATCCCCTAGCCCTTTGTACATCCCCCACAATTGTTCAGGGCACATCAAGGACAGGACATACCTCAGGAGCCCGCCTCGCCTATGGTTAAACCTGTCACCCTGAACCACTTGCACAATTCTTTTGCACTCCATTTGAATGCCATCACAATCAACAGTGGTAAGCAAGGCATGAATGACAATGGAAACGTACACCATACTTTTCAAGCACTACAAGTAGCCACTAGCTACCAAAAGCTAAGACATCAAGGAGCTCAATTATGCTACATTGCCTTGACAAGACCATAATGATGTCTCAAGCAATCTTCAAGTGTACTCCCCGTCTTTATCCACAAGTTTTTCCATCAACTTAGCCCCTTGCTTCACTAACCCATTGCTATACAAGGAACCAGACCGACAGTTTTCTAACTAAGTAATACCTAAATATGCACACGTACTCACTTAATATTCACACTATAACCTATACACGGTTTGGGTTCTCAAGTGCAGGACAATACTCCAGGCTTGCTTAGAGTCTGACCTGTCTCCTAAACTAATCAAAATATGTCTTGTGCACGATAAAGAAGACCAGCACTTCCCCTTAGGGAGAGACCACATGAGAGGTTTTTTCAATTGTGCAGGTATTGTAGATCCAACAAATGTGTCGTTTTCTCTTCACCCACACTCAACTCTGACTCCCTATCCTTATCACCCGGTAAGCTTGCCACGAATCATCATCTACAGAATCCTCACCAAACTGTCACTTGTACTCCATCAGTGCAACCCCCCCAAAGAATAGACCTACCTCCAACTCCCATTGCCCTACCACCTACCACCACTTAACCCACCAACGTGCCCCCAATGACCTTCCTCCCCACCACTACCAACACTCCGCTATGGCAACCACCGACGTCCTTGCCATCCACGTCTTCGGTGCATGCTAACGCCTGCTACCTACAACGATGAGTGCCATGGGACTAGCACTCGTCTAGGAGGGGGTAATGTTAACCCCAATACGAAGAAAGCAAAAGGAAATAAAAAGATGCAAGGCAAAGGTGGAAAAAAGGTAGCTCGACTAAAGAAAGAAGAGGGGGAAAGGACAAAAGCGCAAGGGCAATCTTAAAAGTCCAAGGCAAATGCAAAAGGGGAAAGGTGCATTTTAAAATACAAAGGCGCACCCTGAAATCTTGTAAAAGAGTGCCAGGCAGTGGACAATCCAGAAGGCTAAAATAGAAGACAAAGACAAAGGCCAAGGCAAAGAGAAATGGAAGACAAAGGCGCATAAGGAAAAGCACAAGTTAAACTATTGTAAAAGAGCGCAAGCGCATCATGGTTTAATTCAAGGAGCGCCGGGCTCTCACCCACCGTGCAATTTGTAAATGTAGACGGGCAGTGGAAAGGAAGCTAGGAAGATAGAAGGACAATGGGAAAAAGGGCCTAGGCTATGGCCGGCCATGTAAAAAAGGGAAAAAGGGGATGACCGCCCAAAAGGGATTTAGGGTTTCTATATAAAGTTGAAAAGTGAATGAGAAGCTCATTCTTTTGGTGTGTGGCAAAAGGAGTCTTCATCTTCTTCTCTTCTTCTCTCCTTGCTTGTGTGTGCTCTTGAGAGCGGGAGTGTGAGGGTGTGAGGGAGTGAGTGTGTGGGAGTGAGGGATCAAGAGGGTGAAGCTCTTCACCATCTCCTCTTCTCTTCTTCTCTTCTTCTCTTCTCTTCTCTTGCGTGCACAGCTATGGAGGATGGAGCTTGGAGATGGAGGAGGATTGAGGATGCTTGAGCTAGCATCGAGAATCGTGGAGCTACCGAGGTGTGAAAGAGAGGAGGCTACTCGCATTGGCATCAAGGTAAGCTCACTACACTCGTAGGATCGACGGCACGTCGGCTAGGTGAGAGATAGCCATTAGAGCTCGCTTGAAACGCTTGAAGCAATAAGCGGTTCGTGGGTCTTGGCAGTTGAGCGAGAGCTCCCACAATGGTTGATCATTTTCCTTGCATATCTAAATGGAACACCTATAGAACCCGACCTCATGAATGACATTGCTAATGCACATTTGTGTGCACTAGTTCCTTGACCTCTATACAAGCTATTGACTGATTTCAAGTAAGCGAAGAGTGCCAACATGCTACGATGGTTTGACCATGAGCAAAGGGTACTAGTTTTGCAAGCCCAATATTGGAATGTGACCTTCCACATGGAGATCGATGTCCCGAAGTTTGATGTGGGAGAAATATTGTGTCAGGCTAGAGAGCATAATTTGGACTATCTCTTGAGGTTTGCTAGTTGCTAGCTCAAACACACTAAAATGAATTTTTCCACTATTAAGAGAAAAGGATGAGTGATGATGCTCTTCATGGACTGCCATGATTTGGTGTACCTTGTAAATAAGCCGTTTGCTATTGGACACATTGCTTCATAGTTGCTACATCTTTTTGAATATGACTTCTTGATAGATGTAGAAAAAGAGAATCAATAATACATGCCTTGCATATCCAGTGGAAAACCTATAGAACCCGACTTCGTGAATGACCTTGCTAATGAACATTTGTGTGCACTAATTCCTTGACCTCTATACAAGCTATTGATTGATTTCAAGTAAGCGAAGAATGCCAACATGCTAGGATGGTTAGACCATGAGCAAAGGGTACCAATTTTTCGAGCTCAAGATTGGAACGTGACATTTTGCATGCAAACTGATGTCTCGAAGTTTGATGTGGGAGCAATAGTGTATCAGATTGGAGAGCAGAATTTGGACTATCTCATAGGTTTTCTAGTTGCTAGCTGATAGACACTATACGAATTATGCCACTATTAAGAGAAAAGGATGAGTGGTGATGCTCTTCATGGACCACCATGCTTTGGTGTACCTTGTAAATAAGCCATTTTCTATTGGAAACATAGCTTGATAGTGGCTACATCTTCTTGAATATGACTTCTTAGTAGTTGTACAAAAAGAGAAGCAACAGTACATGGTTGATCATTTGCCTTGCATATCCAAGGGAAAACCTATAGAATCTGACATCATGAATGACCTTGCTAATGCACATTTGTGTGCACAAACCATTGTCTTGTATACAAGCTATTGATTGATTTCAAGTAAGCGAAGAATGCCAACATGCTATGATAGTGAGACCATGAGAAAAGGATACCAATTTTGTGAGCCCAAGATTGGAATGGAACCTTCCATATGCAGATTGTCGTCCCGAAGTTTGATGTGCGAGCAATAATGTGTCAGCTTGGAGAGCACAATTTGGAGGTTTGCTAGTTGCTAGTTCACAGACACTGAAATGAATTTATCCACTATTAAGAGAAAGGGATGAGTGATGATGCTCTACATGGACCACCATGCTTTGGTGTACCTTGTAAATAAGCCATTTTCTATTGGACACATAGCTTGATAGTTGCTACATCTTCTTGAATTTGACTTCTCTGTAGTTGTACAAAGAGATACGCAACAACACGTGGTTGATCATTTGCCTTGCATATCCAAGGGAAAGCCTATAGAACCCAACATTGTGAACGACCTTGATAATGCACGTTTGTGTGCACTAATTCCTTGACCTCTATACAAGCTATTGATTGATTGCAAATAAGGGAAGAATGCCAACATGCTATGATAGTGAGACCATGAGAAAAGGATACCAATTTTGTGAGCCCAAGATTGGATAGTGACCTTCCATATGGAGATTGATTTCTCGAAGTTTGATGTGGGAGAAATGTTGTGTTAGCTTGGAGACTATAATTTGGACTATGTAATGAGGTTTTGACAGATGATTTTTGATGCTGAGAAGTGCTTAAAAATAGCCAAAAATTTTGAATTTCAGGGGAAGAATAGACTTTGTCGAAGGCGACGGTGGCAATCAATACGATTTTAAGCAGCAATACCCAGAACAGGCTTAAAAGACCCACTTGACGACAGTTGATGAATTTTCATAATTATTTGGCTTGTCAAACCAGACCCTAGGAGATAGCCAGCAGTGGAGGATTTCAAGACGGACGCCCAGGATTTTTCGGACTGCGATTCGGGTATCGGACGCGGGAGATAGGATGTCCGGGAGGCCAAGGACCAAAGGCAAGTGTAAATGGTGAAAAAGTCATGACCTTTGGGGGATCCATTTAGGGAGCCCCACAAAAAATGATTTTTTTGGGGGGGCAACGATTTTCCCAGGCATGAGCAGGGAGAAGGCGCCATCTCTCCAATGATTGAGAGGGGCTATGGAGGTTACAAACAGGCCCCCCAACTGATTACATGCCTGAGATACTCTTGATCTTTGCTCTCCATTACTCCAGACCACTCCTCAAATGGTTGCCCGGTTGTGGAGATCAGATTTCAGTATTTCTCTCTCCTCCCTCTCTCTCCTGCAAGGGGCAGTTCCTACGTGTGAAGAAGAATGAAGCTCGATTGGTGAATGCTCGTTCGGCGTGGTATCAGATTGCTTCCAAATCGAAGGGCTGAAGATGGCAGTGTGGAGGCGGGCTGAGCATCAAATGGGTTTGGTTTGCAGACCCACAACAAGTTTCAAAACTGGAAATAATAAAAGATACACAGTAATGACATTTTTACAAAGAAAATGACTCTTTTTCCATATTTGATGAGGTTAGCAATGTTCATATGGACTGAAAATTCATGGACATATTGTTTGCTACTAGTTTAAGTCTTTCATAATTAAAAAATGAGAAAATATACACTTAAAGTGTGGGAAATAAATGGAAAAAACCCGAAAAGCATGGTTTTTAGAGTAAAATAGGGTTTTGGGGCTTAAAATGGGAAAAACATGAAACAAAACACCAATAAAAATCTATATGTTTGTTGTTTAAGGACTCAAAGCCACAACTATGAAATAATGCTATTTTTCTTCCATTTTTATTGATAATAAATAAGAAAAAGTAGGAAAATTTACTTTTTAAAAGGTGAAAAAATAGGGAATGGACAAGGAAAATTATGGATGTGTATGTGGGTGTATAATGAGGATAAAGCATGAGGGTTTGCCTCAGGTTATCCCCATTCATATGTTTTTGTGAGTATTTAGTGCTTATTTTGTACGAAATACACATGAAATCACCCCTTTACCTATGCAACGAGGCAAAACCTTAAACGATAGGGGAGGAGGGAAGTTTGAGTGCTGAAATATGATATAAAATCTAATGTATTTGCTGCATTATTCATATAGGATGACGTTAAGTTAAATAAAGGGAAGCACGGCACGAGTGTAAGGGTCGGTGTCTTCTCTCATTATAGCAATTATGAGTTAGTGTATGGAAACATGAAAATAATGGATTTGCACAATGCATGAGGCTGTTTTTCAATTGTTTGAGCACCAATCATATACACATTTGTATCAAGCATCGTTAAATGGTATCAGTTACAAGCTCTTGGATGCATAGCACTTGGTTTCTTTAGGACTTGACCCACGTAGAGAGAGTGAGCAACCTGTGTTGAGATATCGAGCTCCATTCATGATATGCCAGGGTAACCGTTGTGCATTTATATCACTGACTTGTCAGTTGCAGATGCGGTTGGTACACTGCCCATGAATAATAGCTAGATGACAGCTATCCTTATCTACTCTAGTTCGTGGCTCAGTTAGTATGCCACCTTAGTTAGTTGAGTTTGGATTGAGACCCATATATAGGGTTCTTCTATTTCTATGTACTTGAGTTCTTTTGGCTTACACAACTAAGAAGAGGAAAACTGTTTTCAGCCTCCACTTTTGTGTGTATTCCCCCATTGTGCAAGCAAGAAAGCTACAAGTGAGACTCCTTCCTTCTCTCCCACAATCTTGACAACCTGGCTGTAGGCCTAGACGGTGGGTCAAAAGGGGATGGATAAGTGCATTCTTGGAACATTAAATATATTGGCACTAAGAGGGGAGTTTGTTTCAAATGTGTCTATGTGTGGAAGCAATGCATCGAGGGGCCAATCCTCAAGATGTAGGAGAGCTGCAGTAGGGCCACGGTAATCAGCTGGTGGGGTGCCCTTGTGTGTGTAATATGTGGCATTTGTTGTTGATATATGTATGATCTCCCTCTGAGGAGATGGGGAAAAGGGAACATCCATTGGACAACAGACTATAAACGTGCAGTGATTTGTGTTTAGGATAGTGTATCCCTTGAGAGACGCTCCTGGCCCAATCCCTAATCAAGTGGTTAGGCCCATGGGATGGCAAACTGACGATCGCGGCTACGAGTCGAGCTCCTCCAATGTCCTTGGTGAAGTTAAGGACATGATGAAGCACTACATTGATATGATCTCTGAATAGTATCGACAAATAGCTGTGGATGTCAATTTCCTTAAGAAGCAATAGAATTTGATAGGGAGTCGACGCCCTGAAGAGGGTGGCCCCTCAAGATTTAGCTGTAAGTGGTATGGTGGCCAACATTTCCCAAGAATTGCCCGAATGTCAAATATGATATTTGTGGAAAGTCTGGCCACTTAGCTACTACCTGTTGGAGTAAGATCAGCTCTCTCCAATAAGGAAGTAAACAACCTGGTCCAGTTAACCATTGTGCACAAGGGAACAATCTCCAACAAGATGAGGGGCCAAGACAAATACTGCAATGAGGAAAGGCTGTTGTAGATGAGTTGCCTCATGGCAGTGGAGTCAGCCTTATTGAGGCTGTACATGTTAATGATGCTGAAACTTCTAATCTATGAGCCATAACAAGAGGGCAAAAGATTAAAGAGGGTGATAAAGGAACTGTAAAACCTATCGAGGGAAACCCTAAGCAGGATGCTAGGGAAAAGTGAGTCTTGAATCCAGATATGGAAGGTGGACCTCTAAGGCCTGTTGATGGTAAAGTAGATCCCGAGAAGGATAGAGAGGTGCCAAGAAAGAAGACAAAAGTAAAAAAAGAAGCACTAAGGCCAGCGATCCAATGACCCAAGGAAAGAATGGTTTGGTGCGAGAAGAGAACTTTGGCTAACTACCATGACTTTGACCTAGCAAGTTCTCTTTGCGAAGTCAAACCAAATGTGAATCTCTTGCAATTGATTGAACTTTCTCTAGGAGTACGCAAGGAATTCAAGAAAATCCTGCGTATCAGGTACATAGTAAAACCTTTGGGCATAGCTAGAGTGGGCGAAGATTGGTTTGATCATGCTAAAAAGCACTGCCCTAGGGTTCTAGCATATGTGGATGGAATATTAGTGGAGCACACTATCGTGGACACTGGATCCTCCATCAATATTCATAAGTTCAAACTTGATGGAGTGGCTAGGTCTCAAAATTCAAAAAGATGGCTCCACACTTCTTAGGATGGCAGATGATAGTCTAAGACAACCGGAAGGTTGCATCACTAAAGTCCACATTACTGTGGCAAGCATGGAATGCTATCTAGACTTTAGGGTGATAAGGTTTGTAGGATGTCCTAGCTATCGAATTTTGCTAGAAAGGCCCTGGATTTTACGAACAAACTATCAAGTTGATATACCCGCTGGTCGAGTGATTCTAGGTCGAGGTGCCCATCGTGTAATAGTGGATGCTTACCCTGAGTCTCCTCAGAGTGAGAGAGCTCCTTTATCCTCCACTAAACTAGAAACAATAGATGACCCATCTAATAGTGAGACGTCATTGAGCGATGGATCTAAGGAAGGGTCCACTAGAGAGGATATTTATCATATAACCTTGAATGAGCCGATAGAGCCTCATGATTAAATAAGAGACACATACATTATTGAGTTGGACCTTGGTATGCCTAATGATCCGCGGCCAATCAAATTGGGTTCTATGCTCAGTGCGGAAGAGAGAGAGGACTATGTGTCCTTGATTCAGGAGTTCTGCGACATCTTTGCTTGGAGCTATTACAAACTTAGGGGTATTCCTCCCAGTCTAGCTGTGCATACTATTCCTGTAAAGGAAGGTACCCGCCTTGTACGTCAGAAAGTTAGGCATATGCCTTTTGAATTAAGGGATGGGTTGTTCGAGGAACTACAGAAGTTGCGAAAAGCGGGTTTGATCTTCCCTATTCAACATATTGAATGGTGCTCACTAGTTGTGATCAGGAAGAAGAAGAATAATCAGATCCGACTTTGCGTAGATTTTAGAGAGTTGAACAAGCAAATTGTTAAAGATTACTATCCCTTGCCGTTTATTGACCAAAATTTGGATCAACTAGCAGGTAGGGAAATCTATTCGTTTATGGACTGCTTTGTAGGGTATAACCAAATGGCGATTTCTGAGCAAGACAAGCTAAAAATAACATTTATTACTGCCTTTGGTACCTTTACGTACCATGTGATGGCATTTGGGTTATGTAATGCACCAGGTTCGTGGTAGAGAACAGCCGACAAAACCTTTGGTGACATTTTCCCCGAGGAATTGAAAGTATTCATTGACGATCTGGGGGCACCACCGTAAGGGATAGAAAATTGATTATCTTATGGAAGTGTTTTGAGTGTTGTAGACAATTTTGCATAGCTCTCAGCTCACAAAAGTGCATCTTGGGAGTTCCTTATGGGCTCTTGTTAGGCCATGTGGTCAGCTCCGCAGGGATTGCGACTGATCCTGAAAAGATCAAGGTCATAGTCGCCATGAGTCAACCACATACTCCAAAGGAAGTGCATAGCTTTCTGTCATTGGTAGGGTATTATTGGAGGTTTATCAAGGCCTTGGCAGAAAGAATGTTGCCACTGACAAACATATTGTCCTTTAATTGTAAATTTTCATGGAGTGATGCTTGCAAAGTATCTTTTGACGATGTAAAGCAAGAGCTTGCCAAAGCACCTATTTTAAAAGCACCAAAAAGGGGTGAAATTTTCTATATATTTTCAACAGCAATTATGTATAGTATCAGCTACTGTTTGGCCCAAATTTGGGAGGCCAAAAAGTGGTACCATCTGATCACTTTTGCTAGTCGAAAGTTGGGCATATCGGAAATTAACTACACCTATATGGAGAAGTTGTGCCTTGCGATGGTATTTGCAACCAAGAAGTTCAGGCACTACATTCTTTATGAGAGGGTAGTTTTTTATACGAAGGCGGAAGGGCTTCAATTGTTGTTGAATAAGTTACAGCTGCCTGATCATTTAGCAAAGTGGTTAATCACTTTGCAGGAGTTTGATTACGAGATTAAGAGCAAGCCACCGAAGTTTCAGGGTATTGTTGAGTGTCTTGTGGATTTGGGAGAGCCAAAAGAGGTCGTGGCTGAAGGAAGTAAATGGAAACATTGTTTAAGATTGATACGACGTCTATTCCCTCCTGGTATGCTGCTATAATGCACTATATTTCTATGGGAGAGATTGGAGCTACTCTATCAAAACCAGAGAAGAGGAAGATTAAACAACAGGCATTGAAATTTTCCTTGATCGTAGGGATATTATATCGGCAAGGTGTTGATGATATCTATCGCCGATGTGTGATGCCTAATGAGGTTCCCTTTATTTTGGAAGAGTGCCATGACTCCGCTTGTGGAGGGCACTTTGCACAGAAGGCTTTACGAGTTGGCTATTGGTGGCCGTCCATCTTCTAGGATTCATTTGACTATGTTAAGAGATGTGATACATGACAAAGACATGATAGTTGAGAGAATAGGAAGCGTCCACTTACACCTATTATGGCTATTCTTCCATTTGAGAAGTGGGGCATCGATTTTGTGGGACCTATTACCCCATCGTCTACTACTCAGAAAAGATACATTATAGTAGCAACTGATTACTTTAAAAAGTGGTCAAAAGCATGGGTGACGAGGCAGGACAATGCAAAAGAGACTACTAGTTTTCTACTTGAACAGATCATCTGCCATTTTGGTCCCCCAAAGGAAATAGTATGGGACCCGTGGAACTCACTTTTTGAATAAGGTAATTAGAATCCTGACTAAAGCATGGAGCATTAAGCACAACAAGACAACCCCCTATAATCTGCAAGCCAATGGACATGTTGAAAGTACCAATAAGCAGTTTGTGTGTATCCTATCCAAGATAGTCTCTGAAAAGAAACGGGACTGGGATACAAAATTATATGTGGTGGTTTGGGTGTATAATACGATGTTTAAATGAGCCACTGGCCACACCACATTCAAATTAGTTTACAGGGAGGAATGTGTCTTGCCCTTAGAAATTGAGTTGCCAACCATAAGATTCACAATCAATCATTCTTTGGGTGATGAAGATTCCTTATTTGAGTAGTTTACGACTATAGCCCACTTGGATGAGCTAAAATTGCAGAGTTTGTTGCACTAGGAGATAGCTAAACGTCGGATGAAGCAGTTGCATGATCTAAAGGCGAAGAAGTATACCTTTAAAAAAGGGCAATTAGTTATGTATTATGATGCGCGTAGGGAGCTATTTCTAGGAAAGGTGGAACCTAGAAGGGATGGCCCTTACAAGATAGTTCGGATAGGTAAAAATAAGTCCACGGTTTTATTAGTTGATCTACAAGGAGTGGAATTTAAGAATAAGGTTAATCTTAATAAGATTAAACCTTATTATTTCTAAATATGCTAACACGCTAAATGCATTGCAGGTCCATGCTGGGGCTAATTTGAGACTTGCAAGAGAGCTTAAACTGGTTGATGGGGTGATTAATCCCTTATTTGGAGCACCCATAACTAGAGCAAAGATATCATCAGGGGGAGGGTTATCTGGTGGAGCAAGGGATACAAAGTGGTTGAGTAAGAAGGTGGTACCTTTGTGTGGGAGATTAAAGTTTTTTGTCATCACTGTTTACGAATCTTGACAAGCATCCCTGCTGAGTTTAATGAAGAAGGTGGGATGGAGCCATCAGTTCATCCTCTAAATATGTTGAATTTTGATTATCATACTTATGAATAGAGGAGTTCCTGATGGCTGGTTGTGTAAACCCATTGTAGACGTACACATTATACTTTGATGGAGCGTCCAGGGGGCCTCATAGAAAAGGGAGTGTTGAAGTCATTATCCAAGATCCCCGATGTAGAGTTACAATGAAATTAGCTGCTTATCTCAGGGTGGGATTCACTAACAACATGGTAGAGTATAAAGCCCTGATTATGGGATTGAATATTGCCAAGAAAGGTGGAACTAGGCAGTTGTTAGTAAAAGGGGATTCCCAGTTGATCCTAAATCAACTTAATGGGACATATACAGTCTAGAATCCTCTCCTTTGTATGTATCATTGCACTGCTATAACCCTACTTGATGAATTTGAGAGCATATCTCTTCAGCTCATTCCACGTTATTGGAATCAGTTTGCGGATTCATTAGCCAATCTTGCTTATGAGGAGGACCTCTTTCTCAACTGTGGTCCTAGTTTGAATGTTATTGTTGATAATGAGACGGGACCTGGTCGCTTGTGGGGAATGTTATCAGACCACACGTTATATGGTAGGCGATGGTTGATATGGGTAATGAGAAGAGTAGCCGAGACCCATCTACCACTATTATCTTGGACCCATAGGTTGATTCGATGACATGTTATGCATACGCCTCTTGCTGTATATGCAGGAGGTATGGGTTATAAATTGATGCATTTAGTTTAGGATTGAGCACCTTGTCTTTCCCCTTGGAGTGGAGCGTGTGTTTGTATATCTGTCTTCTTCCAAGGAGGGATCTATATAAGCGGGTTTGATCTATTTCTTTACCAAGAGGGCCAGCTAGTTTGCAGTGCAATGTGCTATTTCTTTAGGCCAAGAGAGCCATTCGTTTGTTTGGTGCGGGTACGGTTAATGGTTTTTTGTTGTAGTGATTACATCATACAGGTTGACGAAGTCATTGGAGGGAGCCTTTGCTACGAAGGAGCTTCTTACGACCATTCCAGGTGGTTTCGTCCCCTTTCCGAGTCTTTTCTCTTAAGCAATTAATGATATATGTACGTGTAAGGGTTACTTTCTTTTGTTTGTTGGGGATTGACATCCGAGGCATGAAGTCCCAGGATTAGACTCTATGTGTCTAGGGGAGGTCTGAGTAGTCATTGCCTCCTGCAAGGCATTCTCAGGCATTGTAAGACTTGTTTTAGATGGAAATTCTAGTGACCCTGTTCTGCTGACCTACTAGGCGGCTGTTCTGGGAGTTCCTATTAGTTGTGAGGCAGTTAGAGAAGCCTACTAAAATAATGATGGAAAGAGAAAAAACCCTAAATATATGAAAGACAATATATGAATATAGAGAGGTGTGTAAAAAGGGGATCTAACCCCTATAAAAATGGATATGGAAAGAAAGAAAAATATTTGAGCAGTTGTTCATTGCCTTGCGAAGGCCTGGTAGGTGCCTGGGGACGATACAAGACCCGTGACTGATGCCTTGTCTTCCTAGGGGTGGCTTCTAGCTGGAAAAATAAGAATAAAAGAAGGTTGGAGCGAAAATAAAAGTGAGAGTTAGAAAAGGATTAAGTGTCACCTTGCGCGGGCTTGGTAGGTTCTTGGGTTCCGAGATAGGACCTAAGGCCGATGCCTTGCCCTCCTTGGGTCACTACGCTCAGCTCCCTCCTTTTTACACACATGAGTATGGAAAATAAGAGGCTAAAGACCCAATGTGTTAAAAGACAATATTTTCTGATCAGGCTATAGGAGTCCTCACCTAGTAGGAGCTCCTAGTTGAGTTGTCCTTGGTTAGGTAGGTAGTTCAGACCACCACTGAGGATGACCTCTTTGATAGTTCTTTTTAGCTTGACTGTGTTGGACTAGTTGGTTAGTGACTAGCTTTCGACTTTCTATCATATTATGCTAGGCCTACTCCTCGTGGATTTTATGCCTTGGTTTTGACAAGGGGGTAGGGTGAGAGTTGTGCTGTGTTTTGTTGTGTATCTATTTTGTATCAACTTGATGCTCTTTGTGGTTGTGGTTATGTGCAGATTTGTTCGTGGGATTCGACAGGCTGAGTCGCCCTATCCTGTGGTTGCTAATGATAGATGATTTTTAATGCCAAGAAGTGCTTAAAAATAGCCAAAAATTCCAAATTTTAGGGGAAAAATAGACTTCGTTGAAGGCGACGGTGGCAATCAGTACGATTTTAAGTGGCAATGCTCGGAAAAGGCTTAAAAGATCCACTTGACGATAGTTTATTAATTTTCATAATTATTTGGCATGTCACACGGGACCCTGGGAGATGCTCGACAGTGGAGGATTTCAAGACGGAGGCCCAGGATTTTTTGAACTGCTATTCGGGTACCAGGCATGGGAGATAGGATGTTCGGGAGGCCAAGGACCAAAGGCAAGTGTGAATGGTCCAAAATTCATGACCCCTTTAGGGAGCCCCACAAAAAAATGATTTTTGGGGGGGGAGCACCGATTTTCACGGGCGTGAGCAGGGAGAAGGTGCCATCTCTCCAATGATTGAGAGGGGCTATGGAGGTTACAAACAGGCCCCCCAACTGATTACATGCCTCAAATACTATTGATCTTCACTCTCCATCGCTCTAGACCGCTCCTCAAATGGCTGCCCAGTTGTGGAGATCAGATTTTAGTCTTTCTCTCTCCTCCCTCTCTCTCTTGCAAGGGGTAGTTCCTGCGTGTGAAGAAGAATGAAGCCCGGTTGGTGAATTCTCGTCCGACGTGATAGTGGATTGCTTCCAAACCGAAGGTGGGCTGAAGATGGCAATGTGGAGGCGGGCTGAGCATCAAATGGGGCTTGGTTTGCAGACCTGCAACAAGTTTCAAAACCCAAAATAATAAAAGATACACGGTAATGACATTTTACAAAGAAAATAGCTCTTTTTCTACATTTGATGAGGTTACCAATGTTCATATGGGCTGAAAATTGATGGACATGTTGTTTGCTGCTGGTTTAAGTCTTTCATAATAAAAAAATCAGAAAATATACACTTTAAGTGTGGGAAATAAATGGGAAAAACCCGAAAAGTATGGTTTTTAGAGTAAAAATGGGGTTTTTGGGCTTAAAATGGGAAAAACATGAAACAGAACACCAATAAAATCTACATGTTTGTTGTTTAAGGACTCAAGAGCCACAGCTCTAAAATAATGCTAATTTTCTTCCATTTTTTGATAATAAATAAGGAAAAATAGGGAGAAATGTTTTTTAAAATGGGAAAAAATAGGGAATGGACGAGGAAAATTATGAATGTGTCTGTGAGTGTATAATGAGGATAAAGCATGAAGGTTTGCCTCAGTTTATCCCCATTTATATGTTTTTGTGAGTATTTACTACTTATTTTGTGGGAAATACACACGAAATCACCCCTTTACCTATGCAGTGAGGCAAAACTTTAAATGGTAGGGGAGGAGGGAAGTTTGAGTGTTGAAATATGATATAAAATCTGATGTATTATTAATATAGGTTGACATTAAGTTAAATAAAGGGAAGTACAGCACGAGTGTAAGGCTCGGATGAAAAGAATGGATTTGCACAATGCATGAGGCTGTTTTTCAATTGTTTAAGCACTTAATCATATACACATTTGCATCAAGCATCGTTAAATGGTATCAATTACAAGCTTCTAGATGCATAGCACTTGGTTTCTTTAGGACTTGACCCACGTAGAGAGAGTGAGCAACCTGGCTCGTTGTAGGCCTAGATGGTGGGTCAAAATGGGATGGATAAGTGAGGATAAGTGCATTCCTGGAACGTTAAATATATTGGCACTAAGAGGGGAGTTTGTTTTGAATGTATCTATGTGTGGAAGCAGCACATCGAGGGACCAATCCCCAAGATGTAGGAGAGCTGCAGTAGGGCCACGGTAATCAGCAGGTGGGGTGCCCTTGTGTGTGTGATATGTGACATTTGTTGCCGATATATGTATGATCTCCCTTTCAGGAGACGGGGAAAAGGGAACATCTATTGCATTATAGACTATAAACGCGTAGTGATTAGTATTTAGAGGATAGTGCATCCCTCAACAGACGCTCCTGACTCGCGAGGCCATGTGGTGGGTTGTCTGTTGAGGGCATGAGGTCCGGTTAGTGCCTTAGCCAGTGCCAGCCCATTTTAGGTCCCATTAGGTTTGCTAGTTGCTAGCTCACAGACACATTGAAATGAATTATTCCACTATGAAGAGAAAAGGATGAGTGATGATGCTCTTCATGGACCGCCATGCTTTGGTGTACCTTGAAAATAAGCCGTTTGCTATTGGAAACATAGGTTGATAGTGGGTACATCTTGTTGTATTTGACTCCTTGGTAGTTGTACAAAAAGAGAAGCAACAATACATGGTTGATAATTTTCCTTGCATATCCAAGGGAAAACCTATGGAACTTGACATTTTGAATGACCTAGCTAATGCACATTTGTGTGTGCTAATTCCTTGACCTATATCCAAGCTATTGATTCATTTCAAGTAAGTGAAGAATGCCAACATGCTACGATGGTTAGACCATGTGCAAAGGGTGCAAAATTTGCAAGCCCAAGATTGGAACATAACCTTCCACATGTAGATTGATGTCGTAAAGTTTGACGTGGGAGCAATATTGTGTCCGCTTGGAGAGCATAGTTTGGACTATCTCATGAGGTTTGCTAGTTGCTAGTTGACCGACACTGAAATGAATGATTCCACTATTAAGAGAAAAGGATGAGTGATGATGCTCTTCATGGACCACCATGCTTTGGTCTACCTTGTAAATAACCATTTTCTATTGGACACATAGCTTGATAGTTGCTACATCTTCTTGAATATGACTTCTAGTAGTTGTACAAAAAGAGAAGCAACAATACATGCCTTGCATATCCAACAGAAAACCTATAGAACCTGACTTCGTGAATGAGCTTGATAATGCACATTTGTGTGCACTAATTCCTTGACCTCTATACAATCTATTGACTGATTTCAAGTAAGTGAAGAATGCCAACATGCTACGATTGTTAGACTATGAGCAAAGGGTACCAATTTTGTGACCCCAAGATTAGAACGTGAACTTGCACATGGAGATTGATGTCCTGAACTTTGATGTGGGAGAAATATTGTGTTAGCTTAGAGAGCATAATTCAGAATTTCTCATGAGGTTTGCTAGTTGCTAGCTGACACACACTGAAATGAATTCTTCTACTGTTAAGAGAAAAGGATGAGTGATGATGCTCTTCATGGACCACCATGCTTTGGTGTACCTTGTAAATAAGCAATTTGCTATTGGACACATAGCTTTATAGTTGCTACATCTTCTTGAAACTGACTGCTCGGTACTTGTAGAAAAAGAGAAGCAACAATACATGCCTTGCATATCCAAGGAAAAACCTATAGAACCCGACTTCGTGCATGACCTTGCTAATGCACATTTGTGTGCACTAATTCCTTGACCTCTATACAAGATATTGACTTATTTCAAGTAATCGAAGAATGCCAGCATGCTACAATGGTTAGACCATGTGAAAAGGGTCTCATTTTTGCGAGCCCAAGATTGGAAGGTGACCTTCCACATGGAGATTGATGTCCCAAATTTTGATGTGGGAGCAATACTGTGTCAGCTTGGAGAGCATAATTTGGACTATCTCATGAGGTTTGCTAGTTGCTAGCTCACAGACACTGAAATGAATTATTCCACTACTAAGAGAAAAGGATGAGTGATGATGCTCTTCATAGACCACCATGCTTTGGTGTACCTTGTAAAGAAGCTATTTTCTATTGGACACATATTTTGATAGTGGCTACATCTTCTTGAATATGACTTAGCGGTAGTTATACAAAAAAGAGAAGCAACAATACATGGTTGATCATTTGCCTTGCATATCCAAGGGAAAACCTTTAGAACCTGACATCGTGAATGACCTTGCTAATGCACGTTTGTGTGCACTAATTCCTTGACCTCTATACAAGCTATTGATTGATTTCAGGTAAGCAAAGAATGCCAACATGCTACACTGATTAGACCATGAGAAAAGGATACCAATTTTGCGAGCCGAAGGTTGAAACGTGACCTTCCACATGTAGATTGATTTCCCAAAGTTTGATGTGGGAGCAATAATGTGTCAGCTTGGAGAGTATAATTTTGACTATCCCATGAGGTTTGCTAGTTTCTAGCTCACAGACACCAAAATGAATTATTTTACTATTAAGAGAAAAGGATGAGTGATGCTCTTCATGGACCACCATTCTTTGGCGTACAATTCATTTCAGTGTCTATGAGCTAGCAAATAGCAAACCTCATGAGATAGTCCAAATTATGCTCTCCAAGCTGACACAATATTGCTCCCACATCAAACTTTGGGACATCAATCTGCATGTAGAAGTTCACGTTCCAATCTTGGGCCCGCAAAATTGATACCCTTTGCTCATGCTCTAACCATCATAGCATGTTAGAATTCTTCACTTACTTGAAATCAGTCAATAGCTTGTATAGAGGTCAAGGAATTAGTCCACGCAAATGTGCTTTAGCAAGGTCATTCACGATGTCAGGTTCTACAGGTGTTCCATTTAGATATGCAAGACAATTGATCAACCATGTATTGTTGCTTCTCTTTTTATACAACTACCGAGAAGTCAAATTCAAGAAGATGTAGCCACGATCAAGATATCTATCCAAAAGAAAATAGCTTAATTAACTATTAAGAGAAAAGGATGAGTGATGATGCTCTTCATGGACCACCATGCTTTGGTGTACCTTGTAAATAAGCCATTTTCTATTGCACACATAGCTTGATAGTGGCTACATCTTCTTGAATATGACTTCTCGGTAGTTGTACAAAAAGAGAAGCAACAATACATGGTTGATCATTTGCCTTGCATATCGAAGGGGAAACCTATAGAACTGATATTGTGAATCACCTTGCTAATGCACATTTGTGTGCACTAATTCGTTGACCTTTTTACAAGCTATTGATTGATTTCAAGTAAGAAAATAATGCCAACATACTACAATGGTTAGACCATGAGCAAAGGATACCAATTTTGCAAGCCCAAGATTGGAATGTGACCTTCCACATGCAGATTGATGTCCCAAAGTTTGAGGTGGGAGCAATATTGTGTCAACTTGGAGAGCATAATTTGGACTATCCAATGAGGTTTGGTAGTCGCTAGCTTACAGACACTGAAATGAATTATTCCACTATTAAGAGAAAAGGATGAGTGATGATACTGTCATGGACCACCATGGTTTGGTGTGCCTTGTAAAATAAGTCATTTGCTATTGGACACATAGCTTGATAGTTGCTACATCTTCTTGAATTTAACTTCTCGGTAGTTGTACAAAAAGAGAAGCAACAATACATGGTTGATCATTTGCCTTGCATATCCAAATAGAACACCTGTACAACTCGACATTGTGAATGACCTTGCTAATGCACATTTGTGTGCACTAATTCCTTGACCTCTATACAAGCTATTGATTGATTTCAAGTAATCGAAGAATGCCAACATGCTACAATGGTTAGAGCATGAGCAAAGGATACTAATTTTGCGAGCTCAAGATTGAAATGTGACTTTCCACATGTAGATTGATGTCCCATGTTTGATGTGGGAGCAATATTGTGTCAACTTGGAGAGCATGATTTGGACTATCCAATGAGATTTGCTAGTTGCTAGCTCACAGACACCGAAATGAAATATTTCACTATTAAGAGAAAAGGATGAGTGATGATGCTCTTCATGGACCACCATATTTTGGTGTACTGTAATGTACTCGCCTTTGATTATGTGACAAGTAACGTTTTAGTAGTCGCCTAGAGTTTATCTTCTAGCCATCACCATCCGTACTCTAACCATAATGATCCTAGCTAGTTAACCCTAGGTCTACCCCGCAAGGAAGTGTCTTGTTGTTACCCATGGAGGACCGACCTGAAGGTTCCTAATTGACCTAAGACTCACCTATCAACAACTAACTCACATCCGGAGGTGTCCTTCGAGAGGCTTCTTGTCTGAAAGGAGCAACTACCAGTACCCTTGGTTCATGGAGTACAACACTTTTTTCCAGTAGTAGGCTAAGGATTTATAAAATCCTTTTCAGTGCTCTTGGCACAACCACCATACCTTTTCCCTAAGATAATTTATAGTTCGGTTTCTGAGACCAAACCTTAAGTAAGTCAGCGAATTGGCCCTTCCTAGAGTTTCTTCCTAGTGTTTGTTTTTGGGAAAATATCTCGGCTAATTGAGACCACCCTGCCATAGGATTGGATTCGTCGGGAATCCATCCACCTGCTTCCCTCTATGGAAGTTCTTAGTTATTTATTTACCTACCACATTACGTGAAATATATAAAAATAGCTTCATTAATTAAAATCCCTTTTTGCACGGTTGTTCATTTACGTAATTTACTCACGGACATACAATCAGAATAAAAAAAGTTTATTGATTATATTCCATAATGTGTGTTCTCCAACCCATACAGGAGAAAAATTACAATTTCGCATAATGCCTCATCCGGCGCATTTGCACGTCACATGCTGCCTCATCCGGTGCATCTACACGTCACCAAGATCAAATCCACCTATAGCTAGTGTTCATAGGTGTCCGAAGTAGAACTCGGGCCATATAGGGAACCAAGTAGTTCCTAAGTGTGAAAAAGGATTTACTAGCCGGAGCCCCCCTAGGCACCTTTCCACCTCCTACTTAATACGATCCCTGTTGGGAGACTTCTCGCCATCGGAGCCGTGGTCCCTGCTTCCACGGCAGTAAAAACTGTTGAGATATTGAGCTCTACTGGTGATATGCCAGGGTGACCATTGTGCATTTATGTCACCGACTTGTCAGTTTAGATGCGGTTGGTACACCGCCCATGAATAATAGCTAGATGAGAGCTATCCTTATCTACTCTAGTTCGTGGCTCAGTTAGTATTCCACCTTAGTTAGTTGAGTTTGGCTTGAGACCCATATGTAGGGTTCTTCTATTTCTATATACTAGAGTTCTTTTTGGCTTACACAACTCAGAAGAGGAGAACTGTTTTTAGCCTCCACCCTTGTGTGTATTCCCCCATTGTGCAAGCAAGAAAGCTACAAGTGAGACTCCTTCCTTCTCTCCCACAATCTTGACATGGTATCAGATCCTTGTTCGTGGTAAGGAGCTCAAGAAAGCAAACCAAGTTCGCGGTGTTCTGGTAAGAGGACCAGTGTTGCTTTCATTTTCTGTTGTGGGAGCAAGTCTCTGCACAGGTAGCACAACCGAAAAGTACAAGAGTGCATTGTCTCAGATTGAGATACCCTTCGCGGTGTAGCAAGAGGGCAGTATATGCTGCGAGATGGGCTTTAGCCCTTGGTTGCTCTGTTTTTTTGATTTGAGGCCATTTCAGGGCCTGTTTTGGAGGCGGAAGTTTTTTGCACGCACTCAAGAAAAGGCCCAGTTTTATGCTGTGCAACCACTGTTCTACAGATTGGTGAAAAGTTACTGTAGAAATTGCATCGTATGCCTGTGCGCAGAGACATTGGGAGTTACAGAATCATCCTTGTTGCCTGTTGATGCAAAATCGTCACTAGGAAGTGACTGTGTGGTCAAATACCATTTTCGTCAGTTTTGCAGATTTGCCCTTGTGAGGTTGAAGCTGTGTTCTTTGCAGTGACAGAATTTTTTGCAGTGTTCTGTAATGGCGTCTGATTCTCTTTCACAGATTGTCACTGAAAAGCTTGACAAGAACAACTTCCAAGCATGGAAGTTTAGAATGACGAATTTCCTTATGGGAAAAGAATATTGGGAATTCGTTGCAGGAAATGAAGAAGAACCAGTTCTTCCTGATGTTCCCAATCAGCAGCAAATGTAGGCATTTAAAGCATGGCATGAGAGAGCCAGGAAAGTTATGTATTGGCTGTTTATCAGCATTTCAGACTCTATAATTGTGCATATTCAAGATGCAAGTACGCCAAAGGAGGCATGGGATACTTTGTCAAAAATGTATAGCACAAATACGCAAGCCAGAAAAATGCAGCTCAAGCAAGAGTTACACAATGTGCAAAGAGAAAATATGAGCATCAATGACTACCACATGAAGGTGAAGAAGATTGCAGATGCACTTGCTTCCATTGGGTCGCCAGTGGAAGATGATGATTTAGTTTCTGTGACCTTGAATGGTCTAGGAAAGGATTATGCACAGTTTCGAACATCCATTTTCGTCCGTGTAAGATTTCCTAATTTTGAGGAGTTGATTGCTCTTCTAATTTCTGAGGAGTAGAGAAATGGTGGTGCATCTTCTTCAGGAGGAACTTCAAAAGAAGCTGTCTTCTACTCAAATGCTGGAAGAGGTAGAGACAGAGGTAGAGGAGGCCGATCTGGAGGCCGTGGTAGAAATCAGAATATGCAGCAAACTCAAGAAAACCAGTTGTATGGAGGAGGACGTGGTAACTCTAGAGGCAGGGGGAGCCAAAGAGGTCATGGTGGATGGCAAAGAGGCCAAAATGCAAACAACAATGTTGAATGCTACTACTGTGGTAAAATGGGTCATATGGCTAAAGACTGCTATAAAAAGCAGAATGACATCATGAATGGAAATTTGCAACAAGGGAATTATGCATCTTCTAGTAGACAGGGTGATGACAGAAATGAGCATTTGTTTATGGTGCAGCACATGACCAATTCTGTGACAAGTGCAGAAGAAAGAAACGATGTGTGGTATGTTGACTCAGGTGCATCAAACCACATGACAGGTCATGCAGAATGGATGCAGGATGCAAGGAAAATGGAAAAACTAGGATTTGTGGAGACTGGTGATGATACTGCACATCCTATTGTGTAGATTGGAAAAATTCCTTTGTCTATGCAAGATAGGAAAAAGAAATACGTGTCAGATGTATTTCATGTCCCGAATATCACCAAGAACCTGGTTTCTATTGGTCAAATGGTTGAGCAGGGCTTGCAGGTCAGATTTAATTCTCATGGATGCTTTGTTGAGGATATGAAAAATAAAGGTCGCTTGATAGCAAAAGAAAATAAGAAGGGCAGAATGTTTACGTTGGATGCAGACATGCCTGAATTGAGTGTAGTAATGTTTGCACATGGGACCGGTGTAGTTGCAGATATTGATATCTGGCATAAACGCATTGGTCATGTTAATGTACAACGACTTAAATCAATGCAAGCCCAAAATATTGTTACAGGATTGCCTAAATTCAAGGTTGCAGAAATGTATAAGGTATGTGAAGCCTGTCAATTTGGAAAACAGGCAAGGAAACCATTTCCTAGACATGTTCAAGAGAGTAAGAAGCCATTGGAATTAATCCACTCTGATGTGTAGACTACTAAAGCTGCATCTCTTGGAGGCTGTCATTATTTTGTCACTTTTATTGATGACTATAGCAGAAAAGTTTGGGTGTATTTTATGAAAAAGAAAAGTGAAGTTTTTGGGCATTTCAAAACTCTTAAAGCTATAGTTGAAAAAGAAACATGCCTGCAAATAAAATGCCTAAGGTCAGATGGAGGGGGAGAGTACCTCTCAAATGAGTTTGCAAGGTTCCTGCAGGAGCATGGCATAAAGCAGCAATATTCATGCAGTCATACCCCACAACAAAATGGAATTGTAGAAAGGAAAACAGGCATATTGGAGAGGTATCTCGTGCCATGGTCAATGAAAAAGACTTGCCAGATTTTTATTGGGCTGAAGCAGTTGCTACAGCAGTCTACATAATGAATAGGACTCCCACTGCAGCAATACATGGGATGACTCGAGAGGAGAGGTATACTGGTAGGAAACCAGATATTTCTCATTTGAAGATTTTTGGTTGCATTGCCTATATTCATGTGCCAGATGAGTTGAGATCCAAGTTGGATCCAAAAGCTGAGAAGTGCATCTTTATTGGTTACTCTCTGCAGCAGAAAGGGTATAGATGCTATAACCCTTCTACTCATAAGTTTACAGTGAGCAGAGATGTTGTTTTTTATGAGATGAGTAGCTGGTATAAAATAGTAAATGTGATTGATAATGTAGATGCACAAAATGGTAATGCTACACAGAATTCACAGCAGCAGTCACAAGATATTAGTGGACCTGGAGCGTCCTCTAGCAGTGGTTCACATTCTTCGCCATGGACATGCAGATTGAGATCAGGAGAATCTTCTCAAAGCAATGCAGATAGTGGTATGCAGGTATCAAGAAAAGGAAAAGAGAAGGTAGATCAACCCATGTTTGATGTGAATACAGGTCACTCTTATGTGGATGGTGAATCCATTGGCTCAAAACAGAGCATTGATGATGAGTTGGGTATTCCTTCTATTGTTAGACCTGGAGTAAGGAAGACCAGGGATGTTTTGAGAGCACTTGGGAGTGAACCTACTTTGCGCAGGTCTACCAGAGCTAGATATCCTGTGGATAGGCTGAAATATGATGGATTTACAACCATTCACTATGCCTATATGGTTAAAGTGATACAGGAACCAGAACCCACTTCTTTTGAGCAAGCCATGGGAAAAGAAAAATGGGAGAAAGCCATGGATGAAGAAATGGATGCCTTGGAAGCAAATGCTACATGGGAATTGGTACCTTTGCCTAAAGGTAAGAATGCAATTGGCTGTAAGTGGGTTTATAAGGTGAAGCACAATGCAGATGGTTCTGTGAATAGATACAAGGCAAGATTAGTAGTCAAGGGGTATGCACAAACATATGGCATTGATTATGAAGAAACATTTAGTCCAGTTGCAAGGATGGCAACCGTAAGAGCAGTCATTGCAATTGGATGCATCAAAGGAATGGTCTTTACATCAGATGGATGTAAAGAATGCCTTCTTGCATGGTGATTTGCAAGAAGACGTATATATGGAGCAGTCACCAGGTTATGCGCATGCTGCTCATCCTGAGTTTATTTGTAGGTTGAAGAAAGCCTTGTATGGCTTGAAGCAAGTACCTAGAGCATGGTTTGACAAGATAGGACAGTATCTTGTCACTATTGGCTTTCAGATTTCCAAGGCAGATTTCTCACTTTATGTGAGAAAAACAGAGAAAGGTATTATGCTACTTGTCATTTATGTTGATGATTTGATTATGACAGGTGACAGTGATGAAGATATCCTTCATGTGAAAATGCTATTGAAGCAGAAGTTTGAGATGAAGGATTTGGGAGAGCTGCGTTATTTCTTGGGGATTGAGATGATTAGATCACCAAGTGAGATATGGCTCTTGCAGAGGCAGTATGGATTGGACAAGCTGTCCAAATATGGGATGACAAGCTGTAAGCCTATTTCAGTTCCTTTGGAGCAGAATGTGAAGCTGAGCACAGATGCATGTGAGCTTCTGGAAGACCCTACTATGTACAGACGCATAGTAGGAAGTTTGATTTATATGACTATTACCAGGTCAGATTTGAGCTATGCTGTTGGATTGGTAAGTCAGTTTATGCAGGCTCCAAGGAAACCACATTTAGATGCGGCTAGACGCATACTCAGGTATGTGAAGTCCACATTGCAGTATGGACTACTTTATGAGACTGGGGTTCAGATACAGTTGCATGGATACACTGATGCTGATTGGGCTGGTAGTATTTCTTATAGACGATCTACCAGTGGGTATGTGTTCTCTTTTGGGAGTGCTGCAGTCACTTGGAGCAGCAAGAAACAGCCTACAGTTGCCTTGTCGAGCATAGAGGCTGAGTACAGGGGCGCAGCAATGGCTGCATGTGAGGTCCTACAGATGGGCCAGTTGTCATTTATTGTGACAACATGAGTAGTATACACTTGGCAAATAACCCAGTCTATCATGCTAGAACAAAGTACATTGAGGTGCATTATCACTATGTGCGGGAGAGGGTTTTACTAGGTCTTATTGATCTAGTTTATGTCAGCATAGAGGATCAGGTAGCTGACATATTCACGAAGGCATTGGGCGCAGAGAAGCTGTGCAAGTTTAGAGACCTGCTTGGTGTGTAGGAATTGGGATTTAGCTCGAGGGGGAGTGTTGAGATATCGAGCTCTACTTGTGATATGCTAGGGTGACCGTTGTGCATTTATGTCACTGACTTGTCAGTTGCAAATGCGGTTGGTACACCGCCCATGAATAATAGCTAGATGACACCTATCCTTATCTACTCTAGTTCGTGGCTCAGTTAGTATGCCACCTTAGTTAGTTGAGTTTGGTTTGAGACCCATATATAGGGTTCTTCTATTTCTATGTACTAGAGTTCTTTTTGGCTTACACAACTAAGAAGAGGAAAACTGTTTTCAGCCTCCACCCTTGTGTGTATTACCCCATTGTGCAAGCAAGAAAGCTACAAGTGATACTCCTTCCTTCTCTCCCACAATCTTGACAAAAACATCTCCTCTTGGTATGGGGGTTTAGCACACCTATCCTTGGGGGAGGTATAGAGCTCCTCAATTTTTATCTATTCAAATATTGAATTCAATCAGGATATCTAATCTAGAAAATCACAAACAAGATTGATGTCTCCAAGCAGTTATGACTTCAATCAATCATGAAACTTTCAAGTGATGCTTAATTCTTGTAGCAATCGACACTTGGGTTTCACATAATGAAATCTTCACCTTGGAATTTAACTAGGGGCATCTAGATTTTGGGTTCTCTAACTTTCCAGTTATTGTAACCAACTTTCTTGGCTGCCTTAAGTCAGTATTTTTCAAGAGACTTATCTTATTTCTATTGAATTTGAATAGAAATTTTTAGAAAAGGGTTGTTATCTGTGCCTCTAACTCTGTCAGTAACTCCGGTGCTCACAACTCCAAGTGTTGCTTCCATGTTAGTAGGGTCATTCGCGATTTCTTCCTTTGAATTCTTTCTCTTTGGGGCCATGACGCAATAAAGGTATGATAGAATAGCATAGAGTTCTTCAGTGTCTTCTCTTCTCAGATCACAGTAGAAGAGGATGAGAAACCTTCAGCATATCCTGAATGATGTCTCTTCGTCTCCTGGAATAGAGTCTCCTCCTTCTTGATCAGCATCTCATCCTCGTTAAGATTGCTCTTGTCACTCCTTGTCTCATGGGAGCCATGGAAGAAGCCTGACGGGTTCGGGCAGTGCTTCTGCGCGTAGGGTTGGAGAGAGAGAGAGAGAGGCTGATTACAACAGAGCTTCTCGCGTCAATAACAATAGAGAGACTTTGCATGGGTTGTTGTGTGTCTGTGTGTGACGCTCTACCCTTGTCTATATAGTAGTGAGAGGAGGGGGGAGGGGTAAAGAGAGGGCACCTGATTTTTGGCATTTTTGATGATATCATAGATGATATATTTTTGTTTTCTTCTACCCTACGACTTGTTTGGATCATAACTTCATCATATGAACTCCAAATAAGATCGGAACGCATTTGATTGACAAGCTTACCAGTCCAGAATTACAAAATCCATGAGAAATAGGCAAAAATCAAGATTTTTGTAAATCACGTTATTTTTATCCATCTTTTGCCTTGGATAACTTATTCCCTTAAAAATAAGTCATTGTATATATCTGGATCCATCTAAGGTGGGAATTAAGTTATCTAAACATGATATTAGATATTTCAAACTATTCAGGTAAACCACTCCTGCTTCTTGTAAATCCTATAGAGATTCTGCAGTTTTTTTTTTTCCATGTGTGGATGTGCAACACCATGTATAAACTAAGTAATGGGGACATTACAGTGTACCTTGTAAATAAGCCATTTTCTATTGGACACATAGCTTGATAGTTGCTACATCTTCTTGAATTCGACTTCTCGAGAGTTGTACAAAAAGTGAAGCAACAATACATGTTTGATCATTTGCCTTGCATATTCAACAGAGAACCTATAGAACCCAACATCATGAATGACCTTGCTAAAGCACATTTGTGTGGACTAATTCCTTGACCTCTATTCAAGCTATTGATTGATTTCAAGTAGGCAAAGAATACCAACATGCTACAATGGTTAGACCATGAGCAAACGATACCAATTTTGTGAGCCCAAGATTGGAATGTGACCTTCCACATGCAGATTGATGTCTGAAAGTTTGATGTGGGAGCAATATTGTGGCAGCTTGGAGAGCATAATTTGGACTATCAAATGAGGTTTGCTAGTTGCTAGCTGACAGACACTGAAATGAATTATTCCACTATTAAGAGAAAAGGATGAGTGATGATGCCCATCATGGACCAACATGCTTTGGTGTGACTTGTAAATAAGCCATTTACTATTGGACACACAGCTTGATAGTTGCTAAATCTTCTTGAAATTGACTGCTCGGTAGTTGTAGAAAAAGAGAAGCAATAATACATGGTTGATCATTTTCCTTGCATATCCAATCGAAAACCTATAGAACCCAACATCATTAATGACCTTGCTAATGCACATTTGTGTGCACTAATTCCTTGACTTCTATATAAGCTGTTAATTGATTTCAAGTAAGTGAAGAATGCCAACATGCTATGATGGTTAGACCAGGAGCAAAGAATACCAATTTGGCGAGACCAAGAGTGGAATGTGACTTTCAACATGCAGATTGATGTCCCAACGTTTGATGTGGGAGCAATATTGTGTCAGCTTGGAGAGCATAATTTGGACTATCCAATGAGGCTTGCTTGTTTCTAGCTCACAGACACTGAAATAAATTATTCCACTATTAAGAGAAAAGGATGAGTGATGATGCTCTTCATGGACCACCATGCTTTGGTGTACCTTGTAAATAAGCCATTTGCTATTGGACACATAGCATGATAGTTGTTACATCTTCTTAAATTCCACTTCTCAGGAGTTGTACAAAAAGTGAAGCAACAATACATGTTTGATCATTTGTTTGCATATCCAACACAGAACCTATAGAACCTGACATCTTGAGTGACCTTGCTAATGCACATTTGTGTGCATTAGTTCCTTGACCTCTATACAAGCTATTGATTGATTTCAAGTAAGAAAAGAATGCCAACATGCTACCATGGTTAGACCATGAGCAAAGGGTCTCAATTTTGCGAGCCCAAGATTGGAAGGTGACTTTCCCCATGCATTGATGTCGCGAAGTTTGATGTGGGAGCAATATTGTGTCAGCTTGGAGAGCATAATTTGGACTATCTCATGAGGTGATGGGACCGAAAATGGGCCGGCACTGGCTATAGCACTAGCCGGACCTCTAACATGCACAAAACAACCCCACGACCTCGTGGCTAGGAGCGCCTACAGGACACATTGCCCTGGCATCGTACGTACATTTTGCATTTGTATCGTGTTTGTAGTCCAACCCTTAACCTTATGACACTCCTTAGAGGGAGACCCTACACATTTTGTTGTAATTCACCACGTAGAACAACATAGGAGGCACCCCTCGGTTGATTGCCACGGCCCCACTGCGACTCTCCTACACCTTGGGGATTGGCCCCTCGATGCGTCGCTAACACATATAACACATACGACATAGACTCCACTCTTGGTACCAATATTATATCGTTCCAGGAATGTACCAGTCCTCACTCACTTGCCCCCTTGGACCCATAATCTAGACCTACAGCTTGGGTGCCTTACTCTCTCTAGTGTGGGTCATTTATAATTCAGCCAATTGCTATGCATGCAAGGAATAGATACCATGTGTATGATTCATGCAATAGTGGATGTCTTATTGTGCACAAACAGTTATGGTTTGAAATCAGCCTATGTGTCGAGCAAAAATAGCCCTTTTAATGAATTTTTGCTAATACGCAATGCTTCGTTACAGAAACCTAGCAGCAAGGCAAACCTCATGTTGCTAGATCCATTATTTCCAAATAAATCGCATCTTAAATGTTATGCATAAAGAGAACAATTAGAATTTGTATTATTTCAGCACTTAAACTGTTGTATAACATCATCCTCCCCCTCACCGTTTAAATTTTGCTGTGTTGCATAGGTGTAGAGGTTCTTTTATTTCATTTTTTGTATGTAAAAGCAATAAATATGCACTTTAACACAAAGGACAAGGGCCAAACTGAGGCTTAACCTCATGCTTTAGCCCTGCCAGACATTCACATACATAGATCTCATTTTTCCATTTTTTTAAACGCAAGAAATCCATTTTTTCCCATTTCTCTCTATTTTTTCTATTTTTAAAACAAAAAATAGATATTTTTTGGTTTTTTTCTAATGACTAATCATTGAAACTGAAACTCATCATTTTATCTTATTGTACCCCATGTCCACTCCTTTCCCCCACTCAAAATCAAAGAAACTATCAATTTCCATCAAAATTAGTATTTTTTCGAGTTTTGAAAATTTATAATGACTATAAATCAATATGGGTTCTACATAACAGTGATTGCAGCCCTCAAACATAATGAAAGGAACATTCAAATAAAATTTCAGCTCATGTGCATGCCATTTAGACCATGAACAATAAAAAACAAGCAAAATTCTTTCATAAAATAGAGCATACCGCCTTTTTGCGTGTTTCGGGTTTTTTGAATATTTAATTGGGACTTTGTATCGACCAACCAACCATGGATTTCAGCATAGATCTTCAGCCTTCAGCCTCAGCCTCTTGGAACAATCCAGTGCCTCCCGGACAAGCATCCATCTCCCGATTCTCTTCTTGATTCTTGCCACATGAAGTGCCTCTATGCAAGAGAGAGAAAGAGGGGAGAGAAAGACTAGTTTTTTATCTCTTTGCTCAGTGCATCAATTCTTGATCCATTTATGGCAATGGAGGGTGAAGAATAGACGTATCTCACGCCCAAGAGGATTCCTCATGCCTCAGATTGATTAGAAATCACAAAAAAATGGGGATTTGGGAGGCGTCGAAAAATTGGCGCTCCCCCCCGCCCCCCCCACCCCATGGCATTTCATTTCTTGAGTTTTTTCTCCAAGCTTAAGCTTTTAAACCCAAAGTATCTAGTTCATGACTTTTGCTTTCACACTTCTGGTAAGTGGGTTTTTCAGTTTTGAGGGGGCAAACGACATCGGAATCAGATTCTTCTGGATGGGTGGTTCCGTGACGTTGAAATCTACAAAGCTGGGCCCCGTCCCACTCTTTTCGGCTTCCAGATCCAGCACAACTGCTTCACAACCCCGAACCTTGCAGGGATTAAATGGGGGATCAAACGACCTCGGAATGGAGATTCGAGACTTGCCTTGGATTCCTGACATCGTTTTTCATTTAGGAAAACTATAGCTCAGCCATTTGCCATCATTTGATTTTCCATGAAAATAAGCACTAGCGCTTTAGGGACTTGCCGCTTAAAATCGTACTGATTGCAGCTTGCCGCCTTCGACGAAGTCTATTTTTCCCCTAAAATTTGGATTTTTTAGCTAATTTTAAGCACTTCTCCGCATAAAAAATCATCCGACATTGGCGACCATGGGATAGGGCGACTCGGCCCATTGAATCCCATGAACACATCTGCACATAAACACAACCAGAAAGAGCATCAAGCTGATAGACAATATATACACAACAAAACACATCATAGCTCTCACCCTACCCCTTGTCAAAACCAAGGCATGATTCCACAAGGAGTATGGTCCAGTATAATGTGTCAGAAAGTCTAAAGCTAGTCACTAACCAACTGCTGTAACACAGCCAAGCTAAAAATAACTATCAAAAAGGTCATCCTAAGTGGTGGTCTGAACCACCTACCTAAATAAGGACAACTCAACTAGGAGCTTCTACTAGGTGAGAACTCCTATAGCCTGATCAAGAAATAGTTTCTTTTAGCACATTGCTCTTTTAGCCTCTTATTTTCCATACTCAGGCATGTAAAAAGGAGGGAGCTGAGTATAGTGACCCAAGGAGAACAGGGCATCGACTTTAGGTCTTGTCTCGGTACCCAAGAACCTACCAAGCCCTTGCAAGGAAACACTGAATTTTTTTCTAATGCTCACTTTTATTTTCACTCCAACCTTCTTATATTCTTTGTTGTTCAGCTAGATGCCATCCCTCGGAAGACAGGGCATCGGCCTCGGGTCTTGTCTCATCCCCAAGAACCTACCAGGCCTTCACAAGGCAATAAACAACAGCTCAAGGATTTTTCTTTCTTTCCTTTTCTATTTTTATAGGGGTTAGAACCCCTTTTTACACACCTCTATATATTCATATATTGTCTTTCAGATATTTAGGGTTTTGCCTCTTTCCATCATTATTTTAGTAGGCTTCTCTAACTACCTCAGAACTAACATGAACTCCTAGAACAACCACCTAGCAGGTCAGCAGAACAGGGTCACTAGAATTGCCTTCTAAAATAGGTCTTTCAATGCGTGACAATGCCTTTGCAGGAGGCAATGACTACTCAGACCTCCCCTAGACATACAGGGCCTAAGCCTGGGACTTCATGCCTCGAGTGCAGGTCCCCAACAAACAAAAGAAAGTAGCCCTTACACACACATATATCATTAATTGCTCAAGGGAAAAGACTCGGAAAGGGGACGAAACCACCTAGAATGGCCATAAGAAGCTCCTTCACAGCAAAGGCTCCCTCCACCGACCTCGTTAGCTTGTACGGTGCAATCACTACAACAAAAAACCATTAACTGTACCTGCACCAAATAGACATAGGGCTCCCTTGGCCTAAAGAAATGGCACATTTCACTGCAAACTAGCTGGCCCTCTTGGCTTGAAGAAATCAAACATGACACTGAGGGCTAAAATGATGAACGGGTTGCCTCTTACCCATCCAACCTCCAATCCTCACTAAGAGAACTAAAGAGGGGCACCACCTAGCCAAAGGGAGGATGGGCTAGGACATCCATTTTCTCAAAGAGAATCAAGAGAACCAAGACACAAATTTACAAGAGAGAATATATGTACTAGACACCATATTGAAATATAAGAGAGAGAGATGAGAGGAGAGGGAGACACGAGGAGAAGAGGTAGAAGAAGCTTTCCATTATGCTACATGGAATGAGAAGATGAGAAGAGAGGGAGATAATAGGAGAAGAGGTAGAAGAAGCTTACCATTATGCTACATAATAAAAGAACTCACTCATAGCTTCCCTCAAAGAGATGAGGGTATTCTAGAATGCTCTCATGGACTTGTCCTTCTCCCTCCTCCCTCTTTTCTCAAAGAGATGAGGATATTGTAGAGTGCTCTCATGGACTTGTCATTCTCCTTCCTCCCTCTTTTCTTATGCTACATAATAAAAGAACTCACTCATAGCTTCCCTCAAAGAGATGAGGGTATTCTAGAATGCTCTCATGGACTTGTCATTGTCCCCCTTCCCCTCCCTCCATGGGCTCTTTATATAGCCTCCATGAGGGATTAGATTAAGCTAATCTTCTTGATTAACATAATCCTAGATGATGTATGGCATCTTTGAAAATATGGAGCATAGTGGATGGGACAAGTCCCCACCTTGGTCATCATGCAAGAAGCCAAGGGTGGTGGTAGACAAAATAGATAAATGGAGCTAGATTACAAGAGGTGGGTGGCCAAAGCACATTATTATAATATATTTACAAGAAGGATAGAGTGGAAAGTTGGTGTGGTGAAAGAGAGAAGAAAATTGCATGTAGCCAGCAGTCTGCGCCTTTGTAACTTCAAATCCGTGAGGAATTTGAAAAAAGTTTCTTCTGCAACTTTGTAGACCAGGTTGAAACCGATCGGACACGCGGGAATTTTCTTGAAATTCGCTTTTTCTTGGGAGTTATTGAGATTATAAAAAAGGGCTTCCAAAAGCTGCTTTGACTTTAGTATCCCATATGTATATAAATACATATAAGCATGTGACAAAAGGGGTCCATGCTTGTAAGCTTTTGTGCAAGATCCAAATAACACCATGATGTGGATATTGACTTGTGTGCAAGGGTGAGGTGTCCTCTAATGATGGTGATAGATTCCAAATCTTAGTGATGCAGACGGGGCCCATGTGTAGTTGGAGGCTAGTCCTTTGAAAAATCTATGCATTCACTCAACTCCTAGGTGTAATCCATTTTCATCTTCACTAAGATAAGCATCCCTTTTACCCTTTACATTGACATGCCTCCTAAGAACTTGTTCCCCCCATTTGCTAGAGTTATCGTAATCGAGAAGCAATGTAGCATACCTAGTGCTTAAAGAGTAAACCCAGAGTGATATGGTAGGCTCTTGATAGGGGCTTTGGCCAAAATTTTGTGGTAATAATCCGGGTTGTAAAAAACCCGGATCATTAGCCCTCCCCTTAGGCTAGAGGTATTCATGCCTTTAGCTTGATAATGATGGTCCAATAGAGCAAGGAGGACTGCACCCCCTCATTGGTGGCTCTTCATTGAATGACTGCTCCAAAGTGTTCATATTTCTTTGAAAATAAGGCTTCAGTCGCCATCCATTTACCCTTGTCTTGTGAACCTTCCCATCCATGTCACCTAGCTTATAACTGCCATTTGGATATCTCCTTATGACCATGAATGGCCCTTCCCACTTGAATACAAGTTTAGCATCCTTTCTGTTATCGAAGCGGTTATCATAGCGTAGCACAAGTGATCCTTCCCTTATGTGTTTGCTAGCCAGCTTCTTATTAAAGGTCTTCCTCCTCTCTTCAGCCTGCATGGAATAGTGTTGGACTGCTGCTTCTCTATCTAACTCCAGCCTCTCTAGATCCAAGATCCTTTCCTCTAACTTCTTATCTTGATTCTTCTCTTGACTGGCTACTAAAATACGCAAACTGGCCAGTTCCACCTCTATAGGAAGCAAAGCTTCTTGGCCATAGACGAGGTGAAATGGAGTATAGCCAAGCGAGGTTCTAAATGAAGTCCTGTAGGCCCAAAGAGCTGCATTCAATTTTTTATCCCAGTGCTTGGGGTGCATGTGTACCTGCTTGGTAATTATCTTACAAATCAGCCCATTCACTTTTTCGACCAAACCATTACACTGTGGATAGTAGGGAGTAGAATGCCTGTGCTTGATTTTTAGCCTTTCCATTAGCTCCCCTACTAGGTTTGCCCTAAAACCAGGACCCCGATCAGAGATAATTTCCAAAGGTGTGCCAAACCTGCAACAAATATTTTCAAACACAAATTTTCCCACTTCTTGGGATGTGATCCTACTAGTTGCTGAAGCCTCTGCCCACCTCGTCATGTAGTCCACTCCCATTATGATGTATTCCTTGCCAGATTGAGTTCGTGGGAGTGGTCCTATTGCATCAATCCCCCATTTCTCAAATGGGCCATATGTAGTTATGGGATTTTGTTCCTCATGCACTAGCTTCCTTGGTCCGGCCTTTTGGCAATTGTCACAAGTGCGGCACCAATGTTGCACATCTCGATGTGGACTAGGCCACACAAAACCGGCTTGGAGAATCTTTCTACTGGTTATTTCTTGAGCAAAATGTCCACCACAAACCCCTTCATGGCAGCTCTTAATCACATCTATAATCTCCTTTGCTGTTGGCACCCTTCTAAGCACTGCATCCTTTCCTTTGCAATACAACACATCATTTATCAAGCGGTATTTAGTGGCCTTAGTAGCTAGCCACCTTTTCTCACTTTTACTCATATGTGTAGGTGCCTCACCTTGCTCGAGAAAATAAAGCACATCTTGTAGTTGAAACTTTCCTTGAAACAAGGGAAGCTTTACGGCAATGATGCCCACCATTGCCTCTTTCAATTTTTCAGCTGCTAGAGCATCTGCGTTGCCATTTGTGCGCCTTGGCACAAAATAGATTTGGGCTTTCTGTAGCTTTCTCATGAGAGCTTTAGCTTCCCTCATTTTCACTGCTAAGTTATCATTTTTACAAGCCCAGATTCCTTTCATTTGCTTAACAATGAGCATAGAATCCCCAAAAACATTAAGCCGAGTGATACCATGTGAGAGACACCACTTCAAACCTAAAAGCAAGGCTTGATATTCTGCTTCATTGTTAGAATGGACATCCTCCAAGCTGATACCTTCTCCATAAATTTTGTCACCTATGGGACTGAACACCACTATTCCTGCTGCCGCTCTGTCTTTAATACGCTTGTAGGCCCCATCGAAGTAGAGGGCATGGGCATTCTCCACCCGTGGCGGCTCCTCAAGAGGAGGTGTCTCCTCTTTTACCTTTCTCTTCTCCTTTTCCTTCTTTTGATGGCATCTATGGGTCAACAAATCAGCTAGGCAAGCTCGAGTAGAATCCTCCACCTTGAAGGTGTAGTCAAACTCTTGGAGTTGTATCACCCACTTAGCGATTCTAGCTGAAACATCCATGTGCTGTAAGGCATAGGGAAAATGCTCTTCTGTCGTGATCACTGTGAATGGCCTAGGAATAAGATAAGGACGAAACTTTCTTATAGCAAACATTAGAGACAAAACCATCACCTCGACCATCTTGTACCCTCGTTCTGATGCTGTCATTACTCTACTAGAAAAGTAAACCGGTCTCATTAGTCCAGTTTTAGCATCCTTTTGTATTAGTGCTGCCCCTAGAGCATCTTCCCCAAAACTCGGGTTGACAAAAAACTCTTGATCCCAACAAGGCTGTAAAATTATAGGAAGGGTGCTAAGAGCCTTCTTCACCTCGTGAAAGCACCTTTCGCTTTCGTCACTCCACAGGAGCTCCTCAGAGTGGGTTAACTGTTGCAGTGGAAATATTAATTGGGAGAGGAGATGAATGAACCGCCCCATATATCGCACCTTTTGAATGAAAGAGGTTAGTTGCTTCACAGAAGATGGTGATGGCACCGCCAATAGGGCCTTAACTTTGTTTGGATCAGCTTCAATGCCCCTCTCACTTACGACATGCCCTAACAAAGTTACACTACTTTCGCCAATTCGACACTTCTCATGGTTTAACTGCCCCCCCATTTGTGCGAGTCGGTTGAAAGCTTCATCCACCTTCCCTAGATGTAGAGCCTTAGAACTATAAATACAAAAATCATCAATAAAGACCCTGATGGATTTCCCAAAATATGGCTGGAAGACATAATTCATGAATCGTTGGAAGGTAGCTGGGGCATTTGTTAATCCAAATGGCATTACTTTGTAAGCAAAACAACCCCAAGGTGTAATGAAGGTGGTCTTCTGTTGATCCTCCTCAGCTATTCGGATCTGGAAATAACCTGAATACCCATCACAAACAGTGTATCTCTCATGCCCAGCCACCTCGTTGAGTATTTCATCCTGAAAGGGAAGAGGAAAGTGATCTCTCTTTGTTGCAGCATTTAGCGGCTTGTAATCCACACAAATCCTCCATTTTCCATTCTTCTTGGGTATCACCACCACAGGTGAAACCCACTCTGAATCCCCTATTGGATAGATAAAGCCTGCCTTTAAAAGTCGTTGCACCTCAGTGAGTAGAGCGTTTTGTTGAACTACTCCCAATCGTCGTAGTCGCTGCACCACTGGCCGTGCTCCCTCTTTTAGATTAATGTGATGTTGTACTGCTGTCACACCTGTGATGTGTTCATAATCAGAAATAAAAAGTGCAGAGTGTTTTATCACCACTTCCATGTAGGCTGCCTTCTCCTCAACTGATAGATCCTTAGCCAACATTTTTTCTAACCCCTCCTTCTCGACCTTTGGAAGCTGCTGTGGAATTTCACTACCAGAAGGCCCTTTTAATGTAATCCCCATCACTTCTAGAGAGCTTTCTTCCTCCTCATTAGAAGACTCTCCCTCTGTCATAGATGACCAACCCTCGCTGGAACTCCATTCATCAGCGGTGGTTTCTAACACAAGATCCTCCTGTCGGCCCTCCTTCATGTTGTAGATAGTGCTCTTCCATTTTTTATGCAGCCCCTTTTGTGGCCTGAGCTCTAAAGCCCCTGTCTCCCAATCTTGTCTGGCTTTCATTCCCATTAGCCATGGTCGCCCAAGAATGAGCGGATAGCCATCCCCCTTCACTGGCATCACATACATGTCAAGCTCCAATTGCACTCCACACACCTTTACCTTGACTTTCTTTATAACTCCCAAACAATTTACTACCACATTGTTAGCCATTTTGGCCCCAAATTTAGTAGTTTCATTTACCTCTAATCCCAAACGATGCATCAACTTTTCCGTCATGACACAAATCTCTGCACCTCCATCCACATATGTCTTTGACACTCTCTGCCCATTGATTTCGGCTTCCACTAGAGGCACAATATCTTTCATCTTTCTAGCCTGGATTGCATTCACATGTCTATTCTTCATGGATCTAATGCTTACCATCTTTGACCATTGTCGCCGCACTGTTGGAGATAGATGTAGTAATTGTGGCCATGAAATTTTTGGCCCTTGATTCCTCACATCAGCAAGCAAATCATAAGCTCTAGTACCTTTACCCAAGGGAAAATCATCTGGCTCAATGTGTCGGCGTGAGCGAGCCCTCCTCTTTTTACTGGTGCGTGTCTTTGCAGCCACTGATGACTCTGCCTCCTCTTCCATATTTTCAACCTCCTTTGGTGGTGTAGGCTCCATCTTCTCAATTCTCCGGGCTTTCTTCACCGGCATTGCTTCAACCTCTACGACTTTGTCATTTCCTTTGACATCACTCTCATCTAAACTAATTATCCTAACATCATGATTCTCTGGCAGTTGAATAGGCAAGGGCGGCACCTCTGCAAGTGGTCGAGGATGCTGGAGAACTTGAACCGGTGGTGGAGGCCTTGGATTCGGTGGAACAAACCTTTCCCTAGGTGGTGTCACTTGTTGTCCCCTCCTTCTTGGTTGGAACCCATTTCCTGGAAAACGCCTAGGATGAGGGCAAAAGTACATACCATGGCCAGTCTCCCCACAATTATAGCAAACATACTCTCTTTCTTGTCTTCTTGGACCTCGATTGTCTTCATTTATGAGGGGAGGGGGCCGCACTCCTTGCACCAAATTTAATGAAAGGCTTTCGAGTTGATTAGTAATGCGTTGTAGGAGCTCTTGCTGTGGTATCTCTGGTTCAGGTGGGGCCTCTGCTATTTCTCTAGGCCTTTGCATGGTTGGTAAAACCTGTATGGGCTCAACTCCCCCCTTCAACTGGGCTTGATACTTCAATTTTCTATCTTTCTCCCTCGCATAAGTGATTGATTCTTCATAGGATGTGGGAAACTTTCCTTTGACCTTCTCCCTTAGTAGAGGATGGAGTCCGGCTAGAAAACAATCTTTCTTAAGGCAATCAGGTACTCTTTCTCCCTCGGCTAAAGATGCTGTCCATTTATCCCACAATTTTATAAACATGCATTCATATGCTTGGTACTCCCCTGCTATGGTTTGGCGAAGATCTAAGAGTTGTCTCCAAATATCTTCAGGTGGCTCTGTATCTTGGTACTTGTGCATGAATGCGGTCTTGAGATTCTCCCAATTACCCCTTGTAGCCTCTGGGAGAGCTTGATACCACACTCGAGCATCACCCTTTAGAACTAAAGGGAAGGCCCGTACTTTGGTTGCTTCATCATCCCGGCCTGTGACTAGAAAGGCCATTTCTAAGTCATCCAAAAAGTCCAGAGATTTCTCCCCTTTGTGCCCAAAAAAACTTGGAAAAGCCATGATAGGAAGATGTTGGCCTAGCTCAATACAAAATAAAGATGAACACGTCTAGGCCCAAGTCATATCTTATTAAGGGTAGAATAAATGGATTTACAGATGCATTAATCTCAGCAAGACGACGAGGGCCCAATAAGCACCTTATAATATTTTGAAACCTGATCTTTGTGCTAACGATTATATGCACGGTTTGTCTAGCAAGTGGACGGATAGGTCCGTACAAGTCCCTATGGTTCATGGGATACACTTAGAGTAGAATGAATATGTGCACATTAAATGAGATGTTATAATCCAAAATAGGGAGTATTATGGGATCAGGAGACAACAAGATCTCTCTCAACCTCTCAGCTCCAAAATAGAAGACCAACCTTTGCTGAAAATGTATCTTTCTACTAATGCACACATCCACCCGAATGTTTTGAACCGATTGAAAGTTGTAGAAAGTAGGAGTAGTCATTTATGCATTAACTACAAATGTACACTACAAACTTTTATGAAGCGTGTCGTTGAAGCTATGGCCTCTTAGATCCCACCATTCGAGAGATGCGAAGGATTTGCTCACCACTAATTAGCGTAGCTTTTGTGTGACCATCATCAGCCTTGTAAAGTTCATAGGCTTCGATAGCTATCTTTTCAATTACTTTGAGTCTTCTTGCTAGTAGTAGTTGAAGCGCATCACCATATGTAGCCTCTCGCCAATACCGCACACCATTGATGTGTAACTCACCCTCCAAAAACTTGTTAATCCCCGAATTTGAAAGCGCCTTCACCACTTGAAGACGAAGCTCCGTAGGGAGTGTCTTTACACTAGACACCAAGCACTCAACACAATGCCTTGACGTAGAGACTTGATGAGAGCAAGATTTCTCATGAAGCAAAGAAGGATGTGTGTAATTAACTTGCTTTACCCGCATACGTGCCGTTTGTCGATAAAGATCCTTCTTCTCTTGAGCTTCTTTTGGAGACCATAGCGGTACTCTTGAGCGGTGAATCCCTTGAATAGGGTTTGATGAAGATTCCTCCGTAGTGATTTCTTGATAAAACACTCGTTGAAGAAGAGGACAACTCCTTAGATGTTTCTTTCTTCATGGAAGTTGTAGAGCATAGCTTGAGAACTCCTCAGCGGGGGCACAAAAAATGAGGGCTGAAATGATGAACGGGTTGCCTCTTACCCATCCAACCTCCAATCCTCACTAAGAGAACTAAAGAGGGGCACCACCTAGCCAAAGGGAGGATGGGCTAGGACATCCATTTTCTCAAAGAGAATCAAGAGAACCAAGACACAAATTTACAAGAGAGAATATATGTACTAGACACCATATTGAAATATAAGAGAGAGAGATGAGAGGAGAGGGAGACACGAGGAGAAGAGGTAGAAGAAGCTTTCCATTATGCTACATGGAATGAGAAGATGAGAAGAGAGGGAGATAATAGGAGAAGAGGTAGAAGAAGCTTACCATTATGCTACATAATAAAAGAACTCACTCATAGCTTCCCTCAAAGAGATGAGGGTATTCTAGAATGCTCTCATGGACTTGTCCTTCTCCCTCCTCCCTCTTTTCTCAAAGAGATGAGGATATTGTAGAGTGCTCTCATGGACTTGTCATTCTCCTTCCTCCCTCTTTTCTTATGCTACATAATAAAAGAACTCACTCATAGCTTCCCTCAAAGAGATGAGGGTATTCTAGAATGCTCTCATGGACTTGTCATTGTCCCCCTTCCCCTCCCTCCATGGGCTCTTTATATAGCCTCCATGAGGGATTAGATTAAGCTAATCTTCTTGATTAACATAATCCTAGATGATGTATGGCATCTTTGAAAATATGGAGCATAGTGGATGGGACAAGTCCCCACCTTGGTCATCATGCAAGAAGCCAAGGGTGGTGGTAGACAAAATAGATAAATGGAGCTAGATTACAAGAGGTGGGTGGCCAAAGCACATTATTATAATATATTTACAAGAAGGATAGAGTGGAAAGTTGGTGTGGTGAAAGAGAGAAGAAAATTGCATGTAGCCAGCAGTCTGCGCCTTTGTAACTTCAAATCCGTGAGGAATTTGAAAAAAGTTTCTTCTGCAACTTTGTAGACCAGGTTGAAACCGATCGGACACGCGGGAATTTTCTTGAAATTCGCTTTTTCTTGGGAGTTATTGAGATTATAAAAAAGGGCTTCCAAAAGCTGCTTTGACTTTAGTATCCCATATGTATATAAATACATATAAGCATGTGACAAAAGGGGTCCATGCTTGTAAGCTTTTGTGCAAGATCCAAATAACACCATGATGTGGATATTGACTTGTGTGCAAGGGTGAGGTGTCCTCTAATGATGGTGATAGATTCCAAATCTTAGTGATGCAGACGGGGCCCATGTGTAGTTGGAGGCTAGTCCTTTGAAAAATCTATGCATTCACTCAACTCCTAGGTGTAATCCATTTTCATCTTCACTAAGATAAGCATCCCTTTTACCCTTTACATTGACATGCCTCCTAAGAACTTGTTCCCCCCATTTGCTAGAGTTATCGTAATCGAGAAGCAATGTAGCATACCTAGTGCTTAAAGAGTAAACCCAGAGTGATATGGTAGGCTCTTGATAGGGGCTTTGGCCAAAATTTTGTGGTAATAATCCGGGTTGTAAAAAACCCGGATCAACACGACAAAACTAACTGGCCCTCTTGGCCTAAGGAAATAGATCATTAAAACCTTAAAACAATTGGCCCTCTTGGCCTAAAGAAATCAAGAAAACTAGCTCATATAGGCCCTCCTTGGAAGAAGGTGGATATACAAAAATACTCTCCATTCCAAGGAGAAAAATAGGACTCTCAGCCCTAAACTAAATGCATCAAGTTGTGACCCATACCTCCTGCATATATAGCAAGAGGCATACGCATAACATGTCATCTGATCAACCTATGGGTCCCGGATAATAGTGGTAGATGGGTCTCGGCCACTCTTTGCATTACCCATATCAACCATGGCCTGCCATATGATAACATTCCCCACAAGCGACCAAGTCCTGTCTTGTTTTCAAGAGCGACATTCGGACTAGGACCATAGTTGAAGAAGAGGTCCTCTTCATAAGAAAAATTAGCTAAGGAATCCGCAAACTGACTCCAATAACGTGGAATGAGCTGAAGAGATACGCTCTCAAATTCATCAAGTAGGGTTATAGCAATGCGATGATACATACAAAGGATGGGATTCCGAACTATATATGTCCCATTGAGTTGATTTAAGATTAGTTGGAAATCACCCTTTACCAACAACCACTGAATACCACCTTTCTTGGCAATATTCAGTCTAATAATCAAGGCTTTATACTCTACTATGTTGTTAGTGAATCCTACCCCGAGATAAACCACTAATTTCATTGCAACTCTAAGTCGAGGATCTCGGATAACTACTCCAACACTCCCTTTTTTATTAGGCCCTTGAGACACTCCATCAAAGTATAATGTGTACGTCCATAATGGGTTTACACAGCTAGCCATCAAGAACTCCCCTATTTGTAATTATGATAGTCAAAATTCAACATATCTAGGGGATGAACTAACGGCTCCATCCCACCTTCTTCATTAAACTCAACAGGGATGCTTGTCAAAAATTGTAAACAGTGATGGTAGAAAACTTTGATCTCCCACACAAAGGTACCGTCTTCTTGCTCAATCACTTTGTATCCCTTGCTCCACCAGATAAGCTTCCCCTGATGATATCTTTGCTAGAGATATGGGTGCTCCAAATAAGGGATTAATCGCTACCCCATGAACTAGTTTAACCTCTCCTGCAGGTCTCAAATCAACCCCAGCATAGACCTGCAATGCATTTAACACATTAACATATTCAGAAATAATAAGGTTTAATCTTATTAAGATTAACCTTATTCTTAAAATCCACTCCATGAAGATCAACTAATAAAGCCGTGGACTTATTTTTACCTAAACGAACTATCTAGTAAGGGCCATCGCATTTAGGTTCCAGCTTTCCTGGAAATAGCTCCCTACGCGCATCGTAGTATAGAACTAACCACCCTTTCTTAAAGGTATATTTCTTCACTTTTAGATCATGCAACCGATTCATCCGACATTTAGCCACCTCCTGGTGCAACAGACTCTACAATTTAAGTTCATCCAAGTGGGCTATAGTCGTAAACCACTCAAATAGGGCATCTTCATCACCCAAAGAATGATTGTTACGAATCTAATGTTTGGCAACTCAATTTCTAAGGGCAAGACACACTCCTCCCCATAAACTAATTTGAATGGGGTGTGGCCAATGGCTCGCTTAAACGTCGTGTTATACGCCTAAACTACCACATATAATTTTGAATCCCAGTCGCGCTTCTTTTCGAAGACTATCTTGGATAGGATACCCATCAACTACTTATTAGTACTTTTAACTTGTCCATTGGCTTGCAGATTATAGGGGGTCGTCTTATTGTGATTAATTTTCCATGCTTCAGTCAGGCTTTTAATCACCTTGTTTCAAAAATGGGTTCCACGTTTGATACTATTTTCTTTGGCAGACCAAAACAGCAGATGATCTGCTCAAGTACGAAACTGGCAGTCTCTTTTGCATTGTCTTGCCTCGTTGCCCGTGCTTCTGACCACTTTGTAAAGTAATCAGTTGCTACTATAATGTATCTTTTCTGAGTAGTGGACGACGGGGTAATAGGTCCCACAAAATCCATGCCCCACTTCTCAAATGGAAGAGTAGCCATAATCGGCATAAGTGGACGCTTCCTATTCTCTCTACTGTCATGTCTTTGACATGTATCACATCTCTTGACATAGTCAAATGAATCCTAGAAGATGGACGGCCACCAATATCCAGCTCTTAAAGCCTTCTGTGCCGTTAACTGCCTAGCAAAGTGCCCTCCACAACCGGAGTCATGACACTCTTCTGGTATAGATGAAACCTCGTTAGGCATCACACATTGGTGATAGATATCATCAACACCCTACCATTATAGTGTTCCTACGATCAATGAAAATTTCAATGCATGTTGTTTAATTTTTCTCTTCTTGAATTTTGATAAAGTAGCTCCAGTCTCTCCCGTAGAAAGATATGTAGAAAGATAGTGCGTTATAACAGCATACCTGGAGGGAATAGACACTGTATCAATCTTGAACAAAGTTTCCATGTCACTTCCTTCAGTCGAGACCTCTTTTGGGTCTCCGAAATCCATAAGACACTCTACAATGCCCTAAAGCTTTGGAAGCTTGCTCTTAATCTTGTAATCAAATTCATGCAAAGTGATTAACCACTTTGCTAAATGATCAGGCGGCTGTAACTTATTCAACAACAATCAAAGCCCTTTTGCCTTTGTATAAAGGACCACCTTCTCATAAAGAATGTAGTGCCTGAACTTTTTGGTCACAAATACCATCGCAAGGAACAACTTCTCCATATAGGTATAGTTAATTTCTGATATGCCCAATGTTCGACTAGAAAAAGCTATCAGATGGTACCACTTCTCCTCCCAAATTTGGGATAAGCAACAGCTGATAGAATACATGGTTGCTGTTGCAAACATATAGAGCATTTCGCCCCTTTTAGGTGCTTTAAAATAGGTGCTTTAGCAAGCTCTTGCTTCACATCATCAAACGATACTTTGCAAGCATCATTCCATGCAAACTGATAGTTAAAGGACAATAGGTTCATCGATGGCAACATTCTTTCTGCTAGGGCATTGATAAACCTCCGATAATACCCTATCGATGACAGAAAGCTATGCACTTCCTTTGGAGTACGTGGCGGACTCATGGCGACTATGACCTTGATTTTTTTAGGGTCAGTCGCAATCCCTAAGGAACTGACCACATGGCCTAACAATAGCCCATAGGGCACTCCAAAGATGCACTTCCACGGGTTGAGAGCTATGAAAAATTGTATGCAATGCTTGAAACACTTCCGCAAAATAATCAACTGCCTTTCTCTTATAGTGGCTGCCCCCCCAGGTCATTAATGAATACTTTCAACTCCTCTGGTGTTGAAAAATAGACAAATGATGTATACTCCAGGAAGAGTTGTCCTGAATCCCATATGCACAGTGAGGAAGGTGGAACAACCCAAACTCTATAAAGCATTATACTTGAATATGAAATGAATACAATGTCATGATGCTTTGTACTTTCAGTTAAGTGTAGTGTCATTGTCGATCTTACACAAGATTATGCTGTGAGGTGTCCGCTAGTCCCAATCCACGGCACACCTTTTAGTAGTCCATCAGTAGGTTTTTCCATAAATGATGCTGCCCGGTGCTCCCTTGGAACATCACGGGGTTGTCACTTAGGCCCTACCGAGTCTACTTCGCAACGGGAGAGTTCTGGCAGAACCCACTAGGATCGACCTGAAGACTTGGGTTCCTAAAATCGGATGGGTCTCCTAGCAGCCAGCTAGCGTCAGTAATTTCGAGTTCCACTTTTTAGAGGATTACTCGATCTGAAGCGGACTTGCCATTGCACTTGGTTCAAAGAGAATGGGAGACGGAGGGGAGTGCGGTACGTCAACCCTCCTGCCCATAAGGCAAAATCCCATTCCGGCCCCCTAAAACAATGCAAGTCGGTTCTACCTAATGACTACTTGGTCAATTTATCGTCTTCCTATTTCTATATCCGATGTAGAAAAGCTCCCAGCTAACCGGGACCACCCTACCATTGGACGGACCCGTCAGGGGTTACGCCCACCCGCTTTCCTCTGATGATGGGTCATCTTTAGTTTTTTAATTACCTACAACACATTTATTGGAACATATACAACCAGCTTCCTTAATTAGTCCATTAAGTCACACGTTCCTTCACATAATTTATCTCACTAACACACATACAATTCAAACAGTAAAGCAAACTTCTTTATTATATTGGAAGTCTATTACAATTTCCATCATTCCGTTCCAACGGAAGATACACAGAATTCCATAAGGACATTCTGTCCACCAGATTCCACCCTCATAACTAGTATGTAGGGTTCCAGGATCCCATCCTGGGTCACGAAGGGGCTCGTCAGATTCTTGGAACAATGCAGGATTTACAGCCAGGGCCCCCTCTGGCACCTACAATTCCTACTGTCCGAGACTATCCCTACTAACAGACCTTTCGCCTACGGAGCCGGTCCAAGCCTCTCGTAGCGATAATCATGACCCCCTTGGAGTAGGGTCTCGCCGCTAGCTTGGGGGTAGCCTAGCGCGATCCTTCCTTTTATTCTGTTGGCAATAATTTCAATCAAAAATCTAGATTCTAGCAAACACAAACAGTGTAAAATATTACACGGCGCAGCGAATAGAATCTGAGAAAGAGATAGAGAGTACACAACAGATAAGAGGAGAATCAGTAAAATTCTTTAACTCCAAACAACTGATACAAAGATGGCTCTGTCCACCCGTGCGCTTCCACTGTGTGAAGCTTAGATGGCGATCTAGACAGAAGATAGGTGAAGAGCTTAAGGCTAGCTGGAACAACAATTCTGACTGGGTGAAAGATAAGTGTAAGATGGCTGCGAAGGGGTTTAGCTTTTATAGCCCGCGAAGGTCGTTAGGTCGGCCTGCTGACCGACCTACCATATGAGCCTCCACTAGTCGGCCAGGGAATATTCCAGGGAATATTCTCTTTACCATCGGGCCGGGGGCGCTGCCCCCGGACCCCCGCCAGGGGGGCCGCTGGCCCCCCTGGGACCCCCCAGCCAGGGGCCGCTTCCGCGGCCCCCGGACCCCACAATAGGGGCCCCTTTTAACTCCCTTACCACGCAACTCAATGCAATGTGCCTCGAGTTGCTACCAGCTTAACCACTCCGTCTAACCCAAAGATTAGACCCACAACAGTCACCTTTTTGCCATCCGGTCACATAGACCTCATCTGATATACAAGTCAGGACTCAACCAATGTCCGGGCTCACATTTGGCTTCTCCTCATAATGGGGGCCTTACAACTTTGAGCACCATGGATCATTGGTAGCACCTAATGAGGGTGGGGCATTGATCATATCTAACAAACAGTCCTTTCAAATATGTATCAAATAGTGCAATGACAATCATCCCAACATGTAAATCACAGTTTCACATAGCCAAGGTAGACCTTATCCTAATGTAACCTTTCATTCTAATGAGGATTCTTCTGCCCATAAAGAAGTGTTGAGTACACCTCTTATAACATGCTAAGCAAGGCATGAGTTTTCCATTTTGGATTCACTTATCCAACATAAGCAAAATCCCTTAAGGAAATATATTGTGTCAATAACTCAACGAGATGATCTATAGGATTCCTAAATAGACAATCAGTTTCTATAACCTTACCAATCAATGTCACATTTGATCATAACTATATTGAATGCGCATAAAGTCATATGTACAATAACCTTTGGCAATTAACTCTATCATGATTCTATGCCTTGGTATCCCAACTATTCTAGCTACAAATCATAGTGATTAATCGTTTTATGCTTGAACTAATATGTCTTTCTAGATGAGTTATCAGTTTAATGTATAAGTGAAGAATATGGAAGCTAATATCTTATGTAATTATCTTATATTGAAAAATGATAATCTAGTAATGAATAACCTGGTTTGGCAGCATGGCGACATTAGGAACTTCATCTTTACTCACGCTCGCATTAGCCACACCCGATATTCCATTTGTAGTGGCAACTCCCGCAACCTCGGGCAATCCCGTATCATTGGCAATACCCGTTGCTTGACCGGTTGCGTTGATTTCCATGGTTTTTCCACTTTGTCGCTTTGGAGCCATCGTCCACAAGGAGTTTGAGAGATAGGGAAGGTGGGATAGATTTTAGATGAGAGAGGGTAGAGAATATGGCTTAGTTAAAGATCGAGACAAGGGACTTGAGCTAACTCTCTTCCTCTTTCTCTTTCTCTCTCTCTCTCTCTCTCTCTCTCTCTCTCTAGCTTCTCGCAGCCTCTTGAAGGAGTATTCTTCCTTCTCTCTTCTTCTCTCTCGCAGCCTCTCGGGGTCTCCTTATGTCCCTTATGCCTCTCCCATGCCTCATATTTATAGTGAATTGGGGAAGAGGGCTTGTGGTTGAGAAGTGGAGCTCTTTGTGGAGGGGGATCTTGGAAAGATCAGTGATCTGATGCTCAGATCATAAATCTGATGGTTCCACTGGCTCCGAAAGGGGGGTAAAACTCCAAGACACTTGTTTAGAAAGCTCTCAGTTCACTCCTTCTTCTTTTCTCTGTTCGAAGTGCTGTCTACTGCCTGTAAACTGCAATCGCGGCGTGCGCGATTTCGCCAGTCACTTTTCTTTATTTTTCTTTTTATAAAATCTTCAAACTAACTAACACATCACTTGTTTTTTTCTTTTAAATGACATCTAGTTCTAGAAATCTCCATATCTATTTTTTTAAAAAAAATTAAGATAATCTCTAAAATATCTAAAATATTCTAGTCTTGTCCAAAAGTCTAATATTTTTAGACCATCCAAACTATACACATTATCCTAGTGATTAATATAACTCATAAGTTTCGTTGACGTTGTAATTTACGTGAAGGATGGCCACGGTCTTTGCCAATTCGAAAAAAATATCGAATTTACGACTCTTGATTTTTCTAAATAAAATATTTTAAATTAAATAAAAATTATTAATAATTAATGTTAGTTAGTTTTTACCTTAGTTAGTCTTTAGTTAGTAATCTTACTAACTTATTAATTAACTAACTAACTTTTGAACTAACCAACTAACTTTTATTGTGTGGAAATATTACATATGCTTATGAGTCCAAGCTAATCTATCTTGGAACCTAATTCACTTGTGTAACAGTTTGTCTCTACTTATTCATGTCATTATGAGTTTGGTTTTCATCTTTCATCCACCATAGCTTGTGTCATGCTCTAGATCCGTAGCTTCTCACATGGTATCAGAGCCCAGTTGGGCATGGCATAGCTCGTACTCTAAATCTCTAGTCTCCCTTCACCTCTGGTGATCTCTAACCAACTCATATTCAGCTCATATCTCCAGTTTCAACTTCAAATCTCAGTTGGACCTTGTGGCAGCCATAGCTAGACTGCACCTACCCACCTTGGAGCTTTTGGATCTCTCTCTGCAGGCCATATCTTCAAGTGATTCCTCTGCAACTATCTTCCTCTACTCAAGACGCTTCATTCTGGCACCTCAATCGATGACATTACTACTTCCTAGCTCCAACATTGCAAAAATCAAAACACACTGTCCTATCTGCGCCTATCCATAGTCTTACTGCTGTCGCCAATTGTATAGTTCACGATCGACCCTGTGAGCATAGGGTTTTTGAAGCTCACTATGCATGCCTACTCTGCATGCAATATCTTGGGCAATGGTCAACTCCTTGAGCTGCACGAAGTAAAAGAACATTCGATTGTCTGAAACCCTAGAGGAAGCCATATCCAGAAATTTGAAAAGCTTGGGAAGCTTGTTTCTTTTCTCATTACCATCATCAAAAGTGATTTTAATCACTGAGTAATACTCTCTGAAGTTCATTACTATTCTAGAAGTGCTCGAGAAAGCTCAAAAGCCATCCACAAAGTTCTGAGAGAAAGCAGATCAAGTACCGACTAGTATCCATTAACACTCAACTAGTGTCAATTTGACACTGATTCTCTTGTGTCTCTTGACATATTAAAATACAATATTTTGCTAGTTAACTAAAGTTTAGCAACATGGTAGAAATATCTAAATCCAATGGTGAAGGATTTCATGCCTGGAAGGAAAAGACCATGTATCACCTGATGCGAAAGGACTTGTGGGACTTGTTTGAAGATGATGTAGATAACAAGAAGGAAGATGATGAAGACGGGTTCGTTGAAGAAGACCAGTTCAAAACCAAAGAATGGAAGAAGATGAATAATAAGTCACTAGGCATCATTGCCTGGGGACTAAGTGATGATGTGCTACATCATATATCTGGCATTAGAAATGCTAGAACCGCTTGGGAGGAACTTGACAAAATGTTTGGTACCCAAGCAAAGAATTCAAAGGTAAAACTCCTCATGTAGTTTTATAAACTAGATATCAAAGACAATGCTTCTATGGCCACACACATTAACAAGTTCAAGAGCCTAAAAACCCAGCTTGCAACTCTTAAGAAGAATATTGAATATCAAGAATCGCGTGGTGGGGGGACTTGCTCAAGATGCTGCGCCGAACACACACAGAATGCACAAGGAGAAGCTCACTCAAGAGACAAGAAGAGAGATGGAGGCCAAAACGTTTTCTTGCTGATTTCTTCTTCTTCTTCCACACACTTTACAATGTACACAAAGTATAGATAAGATACAACATAAAGGAAAGTGGCCTACTAAGTCAAACAATGCATAACCGACTACACTAGTCGACTGGCGCTATAACTATGCCAGCTGTAAATAGGTGTAACAACCTAAATATAATAAGTAATGAGTCAGTGGCCATGTGAGAGTCATAATGACCACCGACGTGCTAAGTGTAGACGTGTGGACCCATCTAACCTGGGGGTCCATCATCAATGTCCACATGTGTTGAGCTTGTCATCTCAACACTCCCCCTCAAGCTCAACTGCATCTCTGCAACTCCAAGTAAGCTTCGAAACTTTTGAAGCTTCTCTGTACCCAATGCCTTCGTGAAGATGTCAGCTATCTGATCCTGTGTGCTGACATACACCAAGTCAATCTCACCTGCTAGTACATTTTCTCTCACAAAGTGGTAGTGTACCTCAATATGTTTTGTCCTCGCATGGAACATAGGGTTCCTAGCCAACTGTATACTGCTCATGTTGTCACAATAAATGACAAATGCACCTTTCACCTGCATATCTAAATCAACCAATAACTTTTGCAGCCATACTACCTCACATGCTGCAATAGCAGCACCTCTATACTCAGCCTCTGTACTCGACAAAGCAACTGTAGATTGCTTTTTGCTACTCCAAGTGACTGCTGCACTACCAAGAGAGAACATGTATCCACTGGTAGATCTTCGATCAGACATACTACCAGCCCAATCTGCATTTGTGTATCCAAATACCTGTACATCTATACCTGCCTCATAGAAAAGTCCATAATGTAATGTGGACTTCACATATCTTAATATGCGTCTGACTGCATCCAAATGCGGCTTTCTAGGTACTTGCATAAACTGACTCACAAGACCAACAGCGTAGCTCAAGTCTGGCCTTGTAATGGTCATGTAGATCAAACTCCCCACTATCCTCCTGAACATAGTAGGGTCTTCTATCTCCTCCCCAACATCAGCACTCAACTTTACATTCTGCTCCAATGGAACTGAAAGTGGTTTGCATACTGTCATACCATACTTGGACAACATATCCAAGCCATACTGTCGTTGGGACAGCCATATACCATCATCACATCTGATCACCTCAATGCCAAGGAAGTATCTTAGCTCACCTAAATCCTTCATCTCAAACTTCTTCTTCAAAAAGTCCTTGACTTCAGCAATCCCACTATCACTATCACCTGTAATAATCAAGTCATCCACATAGATGACTATGATGACCAAACCTACATCTCCCTTTCTCACATAAAGTGAGTGATCAGCATCAGAAACATAAAACCCAATATTGACAAGATACTCTCTGATCTTGTCAGACCATGCTCTAGGTGCTTGCTTGAGTCCATAGAGCACCTTCTTCAACCTGCACACATACGTGGGATGCTCTAAATCTTTGTAACCTGCTGGTTGATCCATATATACTTCTTCCTGCAAATCACCATGCAAGAAGGAATTCTTCACATCCATTTGCTACAATCTCCAACCTTTGTCTGTTGCCAAAGCAATCACACATTTGACAGTTGCCATCCTAGCAACCGGACTGAAGGTTTCATCATAATCTATGCCACATGTCTGGGCATAGCCTTTTGCAACCAGCCTAGCTTTGTATCTGCTAATAGAACCATCTGCATTGTGCTTAATCTTATAAACCCACTTACATCCAATAGCTTTCTTGCCTTTCGGCAATGATACTAGATCCCAAGTCTTATTGGCCTCTAATGCAGCCATCTCCTCATCCATTGCTGCATCCCAATGAGCATGACCAACAACCTCCTCAAAACATGTGGGCTCAACATCCTCAACTAGTTTCACCATATAAGCATAATGGTGAGCTGCATAACCTTCAAAACCAAATCTTTTAACAGGGTATCTCACCCTGCTAGACCTGCCTACCACTGGATCACTCAATGGAGTCTTTGCATTAACGGGTGCTCTCTGCACACCTGGAGTCCTCACTGAAGGAATGTCAAGCTCATCATCCAAGCTCTCTGAGCCACTGGAGTCTCCATCAAGAACTGCATCAATGCCTTTTGACACTTTATTCTTTCCTTTGTCTTTACTTATAGTGCTACTATATGCACTTGAAGATGTAGAGGGACTCCTTAGTCTCCCAGACCAAGGACTACCAGATGATGTCTCTGGTCCACTAAGAGTCCGTGATTCTTGCTTTTCAGCCTGCATATGAGTGTCATGATCATCATCATCATCCAATGCATCACCAATAGATGCATACCAACTGCTCATTTCATCAAAGATGACATCCCTGCTCACTCTGAACTTACATGTGACAGTGTTATAACAGCGATACCCTTTCTGCTCTAAAGAGTATCCAATAAAGACACACTTTTTAGCCTTTGGATCCAGTTTCTTACGCAACTCATCTGGCACATGAACATATGCAATGCAGCTAAACACTTTCAAGTGCGATACATCAGGCTTCTTGCTAGTAAAGCATTCTTCAGGAGTCATACCATGAACTGCAGTTGTGGGAGTTCTGTTCATAATATAAACAGCAGTATGAATAGCCTCAGACAAAAAATGCTTAGGCATATTCTTTTCAGCCATCAAGGCATGTGCAACTTTTGCAATATGCCTGTTTTTCCTTTCTGCAACCCCATTTTGCTATGGGATATATCTGCATGTGAATTGTCTCTTTATCCCATGAGACCTCAGAAAATCATTGAACTCATTTGAGAGGTACTCTCCCCCTCCATTTGACCTCAAGCACTTTACTTTCAAGCCTGTTTCTCTTTCAACTGCAGCCTTGAAAGTTCTAAAGTGCTCAAAACCTTCACTCTTTTCCTTCATAAAATATACCCACAGCTTTCTAGAACAATCATCAATGAATGTGACAAAGTATGAACTGCCTCCAAGAGATACATTTTGTGTAGGCCCCCAAATGTCTGTATGCACAACATCAAGGATATTTTTGCTTACATCTATGTCATGTGAAAAGGGTTGTCTTGCCTGCTTACCAAACTGACATGCTTCGCATACCTTATGAAATTCTGCAACTCTAAATGTAGGCAAACCTGTAACCAACCCTTTGGACTGCATTAATTTCAGCCTTTGTACATTTGCATGTCCAATGCGTTTGTGCCAAATTTCAATGTCTACAGCAACACCTTTTCCTTTAGCATACATGGCAGCATTCATAGTAGGAATTCCAGCATCCAGAGTAAACATACATCCAACTCTACTTCCCTTTGCAACTAACCTGCACTTGTCATTGAAGTCTTCTACAAAGCAACCCTTTGCATTAAATCTAACTTGCAACCCTTGCTCTACCATCTGACCGTGACTGACACCAAGTTCTTTGTAATAGATGGCACATGTAATACATCTGAAAGACTCTTTGTCTTACCATCATGCAAGGACAAGGGAACTTTTCCAACATGTGAAATTGGGTGGCATGAATCATCACTCGTCTGCACATAACCTGCATTTTGCAAATCCTGCATGTCTCCAAACCATTCTGCATGGCTGGTCATATGATTGGATGCACCTGAATCAACATACCAAACATCATCATGTGTTCCCTTTCCTGTAACAGCATTCAGCATATGCTGCATAACAAACAGACGTTCATTTTTGTCTTCATTTTGTCGTGAAGACGATGCATAGTTTCCTTGCTGCAACTTACCACTGCGAATATCATCTTTCTTAGCATAATATTGGGCTGCAATATGACCTGTTTTGCCACAGTAGTGACACACAATACCAGAGTTATTAGAACCTCTGTTCAACCATCCACCTCTTCCTCTAAAGCTTTTCCTGCCTCTAAAGTTACCACGACCTCCTGAAACCTGCATATCGCCAAATTGTTGATTCAATCTATTTTGTTGGTTGTCACTACCACATCCTGTACCACGGCCTCTTGAAGAGAACCTGTCACGTCCCCTTCCTGAACTGGAGTAGAAAGCTTGGACCTGCTCACCACTTCTTTCAGATGTCTCACTCTGCATGTTGATCTCTTCAGTGATCATAAGGGAGACCAACTCATCGAAATCTGAAAATGGCTTTCTAACATATACGGAAGTTACAAAAGACTTCCAAGCCTTTTCATTATTAAGTCCACCCAAGGTAGACGACACCAAATCATCATCATCGGGCATTGCATCAATTGCTTCCAAGGCATCTGCAATGCTCCTTACCTTCAATGCATACTCATTGATAGACATTTTCCCTTTCTTCAATGTATTCAACTCTTGCTTGAGTTGAATCTTTCGTGCCTTTGTATTTACAGAAAACATACTTTCAAGTATGGTCCAAGCTGCATATGAATTCTCTGCATTTCTAATGTGTCCCAACATATTATTGTCAATTACTGCAGACAACCAATACATGACCTTTTTATCTTTTTCATTCCATTCCTTCCGTGCCTTTGTCTCTTCTGCAGTTGGAGGATTACTCACCTCCGGCTCCTTTTCCTCACCTGAAACAAACTCGTAGAGGACTTTTCCAATAAGGAAGTTCGTGACACGGAACTTCCATGAAGGGTAGTTGTTCTTGTCAAGCTTCTCAATAATGGGGCTTCCACTATTCTCTACCATTATCACAAAACTAATACCAAACAACAAGCAAATCTTCTGCAACCTTTGACCTGTAGTGCACAGCAATACACCAGATAGCCTTTTTCACTCTCTGCTCAACAATACATGCAATCTGCAACATGTTTGCAGATAAACCTTATGTTTTCTTCCTGCAAACATCTCAAGAGTTACAGATTCACAATCTGTAACCTGCGCACCCACTTTCGATCAAAACAGTCGAAATCACAGTGTACCCTGAAATTGTTGTCTGCAACCTTGCGGCTCTAAAACGGGGCCTGAAACGGCCTCAGATGCCCAAAATAACTGCAGGAAAGCCCTAAAGGGTCTCACTGCAGAATATACAGCGCTCTTCACGCACACCAAATCTCACTGCAATTTGAGATTTTTGCTCGACCTTGCTTCCGGTGCCTCCACAGGCACTATCCAAGAGAGAGAGTGGAAAAATGGGAGAGCTTCTTACCCGTGACTTGCTTGCTCGAACCTTGCTTCTTCTCCTTCACTTCAACCTTCGAAATCAGCCTCTTTCAGTGGCGTGGCTCTGATACCATGTCAAGAATCGCGTGGTGGGGGGACTTGCTCAAGATGCTGCGCCGAACACACACAGAATGCACAAGGAGAAGCTCACTCAAGAGACAAGAAGAGAGATGGAGGCCAAAACGTTTTTTTGCTGATTTCTTTTTCTTCTTCCACACACTTTACAATGTACAAAAAGTATAGATAAGATACAACATAAAGGAAAGTGGCCTACTAAGTCAAACAATGCATAACCGACTACACCAGTCGACTAGCGCTATAACTACGCCAGCTGTAAATAGGTGTAACAACCTGAATATAATAAGTAATGAGTCAATGGCCATGTGAGAGTCATAATGACCACCGACGTGCTAAGTGTAGATGTGTGGACCCATCTAACCTGTCCGTCCATCATCAATGTCCACATGTGTTGAGCTTTTCATCTCAACATTGATGAAGATGAAGCAATAGCCGTACTACTTGCAGGTGTAAACAAGGATCCATATGAGAACCTTGTGTCCACTCTAAGTAATGTTCCAAGTCTCTCACTCAAAGATATTGAGCACGCACTACTTGATGGAGAAAGCAAATTTAAAAGCAAAGACGTAAAAGAGACCAGCTCAAGGGAAAACTTCGTATACACTAGAGGAGCTACTGGACCGAAAGGAAGAGGTTAAGGATTCAACACCGACAACAAAAGTCGGATGACATTTCATTATTGTGGTAAAACTGGCCATATTGTTAGTGAATGCTTCCACAAGAAAAAAGCACAGCAGATGCAGAATGACCATCACCAAAGTCAATTTATGAATGAAGAAGAAGAAAAAGATACTTCCACTACCATCAACAACTCTGGCAGGTTGTTCTAAGGAATTTGTTCCCATAGTGGATCTCTATGTTTCCCTTAGTGGATTTGATTTGTAAAACCCTTGCCAAAGATGTAAAGTCTCAAGCTTTAACTTGACTAGGCTGCCTATGAGCTAGTCTTTCGGGCCATGTTATCATGAAGGGGGGGCAAAAGCCAACAAGTGTAGGGACTCATCATTTGAGGGGGGTATTGAAAAATAGACAAATGATGTATGCTCTAGGAAGAGCTATCCTGAATCCCATATGCACAATGAGGAAGGTGGAACAACCCAAACTCTATAAAGCATTGTACTTGAATATGAAATGAATACAATGTCATGATGCTTTGTACTTTCAGTTAAGTGTAGTGTCATTGTCAATCTTACAAGATTCTGTTTATGAGTCCAAGCTAATCTATCTTGGAACCTAATTCACTTGTGTAACAGTTTGTCTCTACTTATTCATGTCATTATGAGTTTGGTCTTCATCTTTCATCCACCATAGCTTGTGTCATGCTCTAAATCCGCAGCTTCTCACATCTGGGGAGATGTCACTAAAGGTATTGTCAACTATTCTTTGCCATGAACCAGGCGTATTACATAACCCAAATGCCATCACATGGTACGCAAAGGTACCGAAGACAGTGATAAATTTCATTTTCAGCTTGTCTTGCTCATCAATCGCCATTTGGTTATACCCTCTGCGCAAACCAATCCATGAAATAATATATTTCCCTACCCGCCAATTGATCCAAAATTTGGTCAATAAATGGCAACTGGTAGTAATATTTAATCCTCTGTTTATTTAGCTCTCTAAAGTCTACACAAATACGAATTTGATTATTATTCTTCTTTTTAATCACAACTGGCGAACACCATTCAGTATGATGAACAGGGAAAATCAAACCCACTTTCCGCAACTTTTGTAGCTCATCAAACAACCTGTCCCTTAGTTCAAAAGGCATATACCTTACTTTCTGACGTACAGGATGGGTTCTTTCATTCACAGGAATAGTATGCACAGCCAGACTAGGAGGAATACTCCTAAGTTCATCATAGCTCCAAGCAAAGATGTCGCGAAACTCCTGAATCAGGGACACATAGTCCTCTCTCTCTTTCCAACTGAGCATGGAACCTAATTTGATTGGCCATGAATCATTAGGTGTGCCAAGGTCCAAATCAATAACTTCTGCATCTCTTTTTCAATCTTGAGGCTCTATCGACTCATTTAAGGTTATCTGATAAAATCCTTGGTAGTGGAACCTTCTTTAGATCCATCGCTCGATGACGTCTCACTACTAGATGGATCATCTACTGTTTCTAGTTCAGTGGAGGATAATGGAGCTCTCTCACTCTGAGGAGACTCAGGGTAAGCATCCACTATTACACGATGGGCACCTCCACCTAGAATCACTCGACCAGCAGGTATATCGACTTGATAGCCTATCCGTAGAATCCATGGTGTGCCTAGCAAAACTCGATAGCTAGGACGTTTGGCAAACCTTATCACCCTAAAGTCCAGATAGCATTTCACGCTCGCAAGTGTAACATGGACTTTAGTGATGCAACCTTCCGGTTGTCTTAGACTATCATCAGCCATCCTAAGAAGTGTGGAGCCATCTTTTTGGATCTCTAGACCTAACCTCTCCATCAAATTTGAACTCATGATATTGACAGAGGACCCAATGTCCATGATAGCGTGCTCTACTAATATTCCATTCACATATGCTAGAACCCTATGGCAATGCTTTTCAGCATGATCGAACCAATCTTCTTCCACTCTAGCTATGCCCAAAGGTTTTACAATATACCCTATACGCACGATTTTCTTGAATTCCGTGTACTCTTGGAGAAAGTTTAATAAATTGTAGGAGATTTACATCTAATTTAACTTTGCAAAGAGAACTTGCTAGGTTAAAGTCGTGGTAGTTAGCCAAAGTTCTCTTCTCGCGCCAAACCATTCTCTCCTTTGGTCTTTCAATCGGCTTTGGTGCCTTTTTTTTAGCATTTACCTTATTTCTTGGGAATCCTTTATCCTTCTCAGAATCAAATTTACTACCAACAAGTCTTAAAGGTTCACCTTCCATATCAAGATTCAGGACTCGCTTTTCCCTAGCATCTTGCTTAGGGCTTTCCTCAATAGGTTTTACAATTCCTTTGTCACCCTCTTTGATCTTTTGACCTCTTGTTACGGCTCATAGATTAGAAGTTTCAGCATCATTGACATGTAGGGCCTCAATAAGACTGACTCCGCTGCCATGAGGCAACTCCTCTACAATAGCCTTTCCTCGTTGCAGTATTTGTCTTGGTCCCTCATCTTGCTGGAGATTATTCCCTTGTGTGCGATGGTTAACAGGACCTGGTTGTTTACTCGCTTGTTGGAGAGAACTGATCTTACTCCAATAGGTAGCAATTAAGTGGCCAGACTTTCCGCAAATATCACATTTAACATTCGGACAATTCCTAGGGAAATGTTGGCCACTACACCACTTACAACTAAATTTGGAGGGGACACCGTCTTCAAGGCGTCGACTTCCTATCAAATTCTACTACTTCTTTAGAAAATTGACATCCACGGCTATTTGTCTATATTGTTCAAAAATCATATCAGTGTAGTGCTTCATCACGTCCTTAACTTTTCCAAGGACATTAGAGGCACTCAACTCATAGCCATGATCATCTATCTGTCGTCCCATCAGCCTAACCACTTGATTAGGAATTGGCAGTTGACCTACTGGGACAACATTAGGATTCATTGTTTGGCCCCCACTATTTAGTGGGCCCCTGTTTGACTAGCCATAGGCATAGTCATACTATTGGGAGGAGCTAGTAACATAGGCAGATTCTGCATGGTACTCCCTCTACCATTCACATTTGACATGGGGTACCCTTGACCCTCATTGGCCAATGCCAAATTATTACCATTCCAATTTATCCTTGCTGCATAAGCTGCTTGCAAGTGTGACTCCACTCCTTCTGCTTGGGTAATAGCAGTGTCAATATCGGCCAAAGCGACACTACTAAGCTGCACCTGGATATTAAATTCCAATCCATGTAGGAAATATTGCAACTGTGCAGTTGCTGGAATGGGGATATAAGTATTAAGTTTGAGAAAAACTTGCTTTAGTTTCTTGGCATAGGCCTGGAAATTCTCATTTGGTTCTTGACATGTTACATTTAAGACACGCAACCAATACTGCCCACCCCTTTCAGGGGCAAACTCTCTTCGGAAGGCCATGAAGAATTGGGCACTACTAGTTATGATTTCGGCTTCTAGACCGTGATACCATACTGCCGTGTTGAGATATTGAGCTCCACTCGTGATACGCCAGGGTGACCGTTGAGTACTTATGTCACCGACTTGTCAGTTGCAGACGCGGTTGGTACACCGTCGATGAATAATAGCTACATGATAGCTATCCTTATCTACTCTAGTTCGTGGCTCAGTTAGTATGCCACCTTAGTTAGTTGAGTTTGGTTTTTGAGACCCATATAGGGTTCTTCTATTTCTTTGTAAGTGAGTTCTTTTGGCTTACACAACTAAGAAGAGGAAAACTGTTTTCAGCCTCCACCCTTGTGTGTCTTCCCCCATTGTGCAAGCAAGAAAGCTTCAAGTGAGACTCCTTCCTTCTCTCCCACAATCTTGACATGGTATCAGAGCCTTGTTCGTGGTAAGGAGCTCAAGAAAGCAAGCCAAGCTCGCGGTGGTCTGGTAAGAGGAGCAGTGTTGCTTTCATTTTCTGTTTTGGGAGCAGATCTCTGCAGGTAGCACAGCCGGAAATTGCAGGAGTGCATTGTCTCAGGTTGAGACGCCCTTCGCGGTGAAGCAAGAGGGCAGTATATGCTGCGGGCGAGGGCTTTAGCCCTCGGCGACCTTGTTTTTTTTATTTGAGGCCATTTCGGGGCCTGTTTTGGAGGCGGAAGTTTTCTGCACGCACTCAGAAAAAGGCCCAGTTTTATGCTGTGCGACCACTGTTCTACAGGTCGGTGGAAAGCTATTGTAGAAATTGCATCGTATGCTTGTGCGCAGAGACATTGGGAGTTTCAGAATCATCCTTGGTTCCTGTTTATGCAAAATCGTCACTAGGAAGTGACTGTGTGGTCAAATACCACTTTCGCCAGTTTTGCAGATTTGCCCTTGTGAGGGTGAAGCTGAGTTTTTGCAGTGACAGAACTTTTTGCAGTATTCTGTAATGGCGTCTGATTCTCTCTCACAGATTGTCACTGAAAAGCTTGACAAGAACAACTTCCAAGCATGGAAGTTTAGAATGACGAATTTCCTTATGGGAAAAGGATATTGGGAGTTTGTTGCAGGAAATGAAGAAGAACCAGTTCTTCCTGATGTTCCCAATCAACAGCAAATGCAGGCATTCAAAGCATGGCATGAGAGAGCCAGGAAAGTTATGTACTGGCTGTCTATCAGCATTTGAGACTCTATGATTGTGCATATTCAGGATGCAAGTACGCCAAAGGAGGCATGGGATACTCTGTCAAAGATGTATAGCACAAATACGCAAGCCAGGAAAATGCAGCTCAAGCAAGAGTTGCACAATGTGCAAAGAGAAAACATGAGCATCAATGACTACCACATGAAGGTGAAGAAGATTGCAGATGCACTTACTTCCATTGGGTCACCAGTGGAAGATGATGATTTAGTTTCTGTGACCTTGAATGGTCTAGGAAAGGATTATGCACAGTTTCGGACATCCATTTCTGTTCGTGAAAGATTTCCTGATTTTGAGGAGTTGATTGCTCTTCTAATTTCTGAGGAGCAGAGAAATGGTGGTGCATCTTCTTCAGGAGGAACTTCAAAAGAAGCTGTCTTCTACTCAAATGCTGGAAGAGGTAGAGGCAGAGGTAGAGGAGGCCGATTTGGAGGCCGTGGTAGAAATCAGAATATGCAGCAAACTCAAGAAAACCAGTCCTATGGAGGAGGACGTGGTAACTCTAGAGGCAGGGGGAGCCAAAGAGGTCGTGGTGGATGGCAAAGAGGCCAAAATGCAAACAGTAATGTTGAATGCTACTATTGTGGTAAAATGGGTCATATGGCTAAAGACTGCTATAAAAAGCATAATGACATCATGATTGGAAAACTGCAACAAGGAAATTATGCATCTTCTAGTAGACAGGGTGATGACAGAAATGAGCATTTGTTTATGGTGCAGCACATGAACAATTATGTGACAAGTGCAGAAGAAAGCAACGATGTGTGGTATGTTGACTCAGGTGCATCAAACCACATGAAAGGTCATGCAGAATGGATGGAGGATGCAAGGAAAATGGAAAAACCAGGATTTGTGGAGACTGGTGATGATACTGCACATCCGATTGTGCAGATTGGAAAAATTCCTTTGTCTATGCAGGATGGGAAAAAGAAATACCTGTCCGATGTATTTCATGTCCCGAATATCACCAAGAATCTGGTTTCTGTTGGTCAAATGGTTGAACAGGGCTTGCAGGTCAGATTTAATCCTCATGGATGCTTTGTTGAGGATATGAAAAATAAAGGTCGCTTGATAGCAAAAGGAAAGAAGAAGGGCAGAATGTTTACATTGGATGCAGACATGTCTGAATTGAGTGCAGCAATGTTTGCACATGGGATCGGTGTAGTTGCAGATATTGATATCTGGCATAAACACATTGGTCATGTTAATGTACAGCGACTTAAATCAATGCAGGCCCAAAATATTGTTGCAGGATTGCCTAAATTCAAGGTTGCAGAAATGCATAAGGTATGTGAAGCCTGCCAATTTGGAAAACAGGCAAGGAAACCATTTCCTAGACATGTTCAAGAGAGTGAGAAGCCATTGGAATTAATCCACTCTGATGTGTGGACTAATAAAGCTGCATCTCTTGGAGGCTGTCATTATTTTGTCACTTTTATTGATGACTATAGCAGAAAAGTTTGGGTGTATTTTATGAAGAAGAAAAGTGAAGTGTTTGGGCATTTCAAAACTCTTAAAGCTATGGTTGAAAAAGAAACAGGTCTGAAAATAAAATGCCTAAGGTCAGATGGAGGGGGAGAGTACCTCTCAAATGAGTTTGCAAGGTTCTTGCAGGAGCATGGCATAAAGCAGCAATATTCATGCAGTTATACCCCACAACAAAATGGAATTGCAGAAAGGAAAAACAGGCATATTGGAGAGGTATCTCGTGCCATGCTTAATGAAAAAGACTTGCCAAATTTTTATTGGGCTGAAGCAGTTGCTACAGCAGTCTACATAATGAACAGGACTCCCACTGCAGCAATACATGGAATGACTCAAGAGGAGAGGTATACTGGTAGGAAACCAGATATTTCTCATTTGAAAATTTTTGGTTGCATTGCCTATGTACATGTGCCAGATGAGCTGAGATCCAAGTTGGATCCAAAAGCTGAGAAGTGCATCTTTATTGGTTACTCTCTGCAGCAAAAAGGGTATAGATGCTATAACCCTTCTACTCGTAAGTTTACAGTGAGCAGAGATGTTGTTTTTGATGAGATGAGTAGCTGGTATAAACCAGTAAATGTGATTGATGATGTAGATGCACAAAATGGTAATGCTGCACAAAATTCACAACAGCAGTCACAAAATATTAGTGGACCTGGACCGTCCTCTAGCAGTGGTTCACATTCTTCGCCATGGACATGCAGATTGAGATCAGGAGAATCTTCTCAAAGCAATGCAGATAGTGGTATGCACGTATCACGAAAAGGAAAAGAGAAGGTTGATTAGCCTATGTTTGATGTGAATGCAGGTCACTCTTATGTGGATGGTGAATCCAGTGGCTCAGAACAGAGCATTGATGATGAGTTGGGTATTCCTTCTATTGTTACACCTGGAGTAAGGAAGACCAGGGATGTTTTGAGAGCACCTGGGAGTGAACCTACTTTGCGCAGGTCTACGAGAGCTAGGTATCCTGTGGATAGGCTAAAATATGATGGATTTACAGCCATTCACTATGCATATATGGTCAAAGTGATACAGGAACGAGAACCCACTTCTTTTGAGCAAGCCATGGGAAAAGAAAAATGGGAGAAAGCCATGGATGAAGAAATGGATGCCTTGGAAGCAAATGCTACATGGAAATTGGTACCTTTGCCTAAAGGTAAAAATGCAATTTGCTGTAAGTGGGTTTATAAGGTGAAGCACAATGCAGATGGTTCTGTGAACAGATACAAGGCAAGATTAGTAGTCAAGAGGTATGCACAAACATATGGCATTGACTATGAAGAAACATTCAGTCCGGTTGCAAGGATGGCAACCGTAAGAGCAGTCATTGCTATGGCTGCATCAAAGGGATGGTCTTTACATCAGATGGATGTAAAGAATGCCTTCTTGCATGGTGATTTGCAAGAAGAGGTCTATATGGAGCAGCCACCAGGTTATGTGCATGCTGTTCATCCTGAGTTTGTTTGCAGGTTGAAGAAAGCTTTGTATGGCTTGAAGCAAGCACCTAGAGCATGGTCTGACAAGATAGGACAGTATCTTGTCACTATTGGCTTTCAGATTTCCAAGGCAGATTTCTCACTTTATGTGAGAAAAACAGAGAAAGGTATTATGCTACTTGTCATTTATGTTGATGATTTGATTATGATAGGTGACAGTGATGAAGATATCCTTCATGTGAAAATGCTATTGAAGTAGAAGTTTGAGATGAAGGATTTGGGAGAGCTGCGTTATTTCTTGGGCATTGAGGTGATTAGATCACCAAGTGGGATACAGCTCTTGCAGAGGCAGTATGGATTGGACATGCTGTCCAAATATGGGATGACAGGCTGTACGCCTATTTCAGTTCCTTTGGAGAAAAATGTGAAGCTGAGCGCAGATGCAGGTGAGCTTCTGGAAGACCCTACTATGTACAGACGCATAGTAGGAAGCTTGATTTATATGACTATTACCAGGCCAGATTTGAGCTATGCTGTTGGATTGGTAAGTCAGTTTATGCAGGCTCCAAGGAAATCGCATTTGGATGCGGCTAGACGCATACTCAGGTATGTGAAGTCCACATTGCAGTATGGACTATTTTATGAGACTGGGGTTCAGATACAGCTGCATGGATACACTGATGCTGATTGGGCTGGTAGTATTTCTGATAGACGATCTACCAGTGGATATGTGTTCTCTTTTGGGAGTGCTGCAGTCACTTGGAGCAGCAAGAAACAGCCTGCAGTTGCCTTGTTGAGCACAGAGGCTGAGTACAGGGGTGTAGCAATGGCTGCATGTGAGGTAGCTTGGTTGCATAAGCTACTTTATGATATGCATCAGCCTACAGATGGGCCGGTTGTCATTTATTGTGACAACATGAGCAGTATACATTTGGCAAATAACCCAGTCTATCATGCTAGAACAAAGCACATTGAGGTGCATTATCACTATGTGCGGGAGAGGGTTTTACTAGGTCTTATTGATCTAGTTTATGTCAGCACAGAGGATCAGATAGCTGACATATTCACGAAGGCATTGGGCGCAGAGAAGCTGCGCAAGTTCAGAGACCTGCTTGGTGTGCAGGAATTGGGATTGAGCTCGAGGGGGAGTGTTGAGATATCGAGCTCCACTCGTGATACGCCAGGGTGACCGTTGAGTACTTATGTCACCGACTTGTCAGTTGCAGACGCGGTTGGTACACCGCAAATGAATAATAGCTACATGATAGCTATCCTTATCTACTCTAGTTCGTGGCTGAGTTAGTATGCCACCTTAGTTAGTTGAGTTTGGTTTTTGAGACCCATATAGGGTTCTTCTATTTCTTTGTAAGTGAGTTCTTTTGGCTTACACAACTAAGAAGAGGAAAACTGTTTTCAGCCTCCACCCTTGTGTGTCTTCCCCCATTGTGCAAGCAAGAAAGCTTCAAGTGAGACTCCTTCCTTCTCTCCCACAATCTTGACATGCCGCTCTTCCTTTTAACGTCATGTTGAAGAACATCATTAGGTGTCCTTCGTCTTGGATTCAATAGTTGAACATGAGAGTTTGGAACTCCTTAATATGGAGTTCTCCATCTTCTTCTACTAACCCATGGAAAATGGGCAATGGTGCTCCTAATGCCGATAAATCTGGTGTACCTGCTAGAATTGCAATGGGTTGTACCATGGCTATAACCGGATTGACAACAGGAGTTTGTGTAGGTACAACTACACCCCCACTTGAAGTGGGTTGATTAACTGGAAGAAGGGAAGTACCAAGACTTCCACTTGCACTCAAAGGGCTACTCGTAACACTTAGGTTACTAGAACCACTGCCACTTATTCATAGTGAGCTACTTCTTTGAGGAGAATATCACATTACAATCACCAACCGCTGTCTAGCCCTCTCAACACATTTTGCTTTTTGCATTTCGGCTTGACGGTCCTTGTCAGAGGACATAAACCAACTATTTGGTCCCTAGAAACCCTAGATTCGGAACCACCACTTGTTGGTAGCTCCCAGCAAACGCACCACTGATGGGGCCTAAAATGGGCCGGCACTAGCTATAGCACTAGCTGGACCTCTGACATGCACAAGACAACCCCACGGCCTCACTGCCAGGAGCATCTACAAGACACATTGCCCTACCATTGTACATACATTTTGTGTTTGTATCGTGTTTGTAGTCAAACTCTTAACCTTCTCAGACTCCTCAGAGGGATACCCTGCAAATTTTGGTGTAATTCACCACGTAGAACAACATAGGAGGCACCCCTTGGCTGATTGCCGCTGCCCCATTGCGACCCTGCTACACCTTGGGGATTGGCCTCTCGATGCGTCGCTAACACATATAACACATACGAAACAGACTTCGCTCTTGGTACCAATATTATATCGTTCTAGGAATATACCAATCCTCACTCACTTGTCCCCTTAGACCAACCGTCTAGACCTACAGCTTGGGTGCCTTACTCTCTCTAGCGTGGGTCATTTATAATTCAACCAATTGCTATGCATGCTAGGAATAGATACCATGTGTATGATTCATACAATAGTGGATGCCTTATTGTGCACAAACAGTTATGATTTGAAATCAGCTTATGTGTCATGCAAAAACAACCCTTTTAATGAATTTTCACTAATACACAATGCTTTGTTGAACTTAGCACCAAGGCAAACCTCGTACTGCTAGATTCATTATTTCCAAATAAACAACATCCTAAATGTTATCCATAAAGAGAACAATTGGACTTTGTATTATTTCTGCACTTAAATTATTGTATAACATCATTCTCCCCCTCACCTTTAAATTTTGTTGCGTTGTATAGGTGTAGAGGTTCTTTTATGTCATTTTTTGTATGTAAAAGCAATAAATACGCACTTTAACACAAAGGACAAGGGCCAAACTGAGGCTTAACCTCATGCTTCAGCCCCGTCAGACATTCACATACATAGATCACATTTTTTCATTTTTTTCGAATGCAAGAAACCTATTTTTTCTCATTTTCTCCCATTTTGTCTATTTTTTCTATTTATTTGAATATAAAATAGGTATTTTTTGGTTTTTTTCTGATGACTGATCGCAGCCCTCAAACATAATGCAAGGAATATTCAAATAAAATTTCATCTCATGTGCACGCCATTTAGACCATGAACAATAAAAAATAAGCAAAATTCTTTCATAAAATAGAGCATACCGCCTTTTTGCGTGTTTTGGGTTTTTTGAATATTTAATTGGGACTGTGTATTGACCAACCAGCCATGGATTTCAGCATAGATCTGCAGCCTTCAGCCTCCTCAGCCTCTTGGAACAATCTGGTGCCTCCCAGACAAGCATCCATCTCCCAATGCTCTTCTTGATTCTTGCCACATGAAGTGCCTCTATGCAAGAGAGAGAAAGAGGGGAGAGAAAGACTGGTTTTTTTCTCTTTGCTTACTGCATCAATTCTTGATCTATTTATGGCAATGGAGGGTGAAGAATGGAGGCATTTCATGTCAAGAATCGCGTAATGGGGGGATTTACTTGAGCTGCTACGCCAAACACACTGTATACACAAGAGGAAGTTCACTCAAGAACACAAGAAGAGAGATGGAGGCCAAAACGTTTTCTTGCTGATTTTTCTTCTTCATCCACACACTATACAATGTATACAAAGTATAGATAAAATACAACATAAAGGAAAGTGACCTTCTAAGTCAAACAATGCATAACCGACTACACTAATGGACTGGTGCTATATCTTTGCCAGCTGTAGGTAGGTGTAACAAACTAAATATAATAAGTGATAAGTCAGTGGCCATGTGAGTGTCATAATAACTACCAATGTCCTAAGTGTAGATGTGCAGACCCATCTAGCCAGGCGGTCTATCATCAATGTCCGCACGTGTTGAGCTTGCCATCTCTTTGGGGTACGACATCGAGCTTGTCTTTGGTTTGAGATCTTCATTTGAGCTTGAGCTTGGAATGCATTTGATACTCCATCTTGGATGTACATATGGCATGTATGTTACCTATGTCTAGTCAGTCTTGACATGCTTGGCCTATGCCACTACTACATGCTACTTACATTGTTTGGAGCTGATTGCTACTAGTGTCTTGTCTTGGCTTGCATCTGGCTTCTGAGAACTTACTTGGGATATTTATTGGCTTTTCAGAGCTGTATTTGGGATATAGTTGATGTCTATGGATGCTCTAATTGGAGGCTATAGAGCCTATATACTCATGATGTCTTATTGATGTCTGGTCTTGGATCTTTCGTCTCAATGGTGCTCTCATATTCCCTTCTTGAGCTTCTTAGCTTGATCCATATAGCTTTTGTGCTAGTGGGGGCATCGTTGGATATTTGGCACAGACATTTGTTCAAAGAGGAGAGAGAGACAGGGAAAAACACCATATCCATGAGCCTTCAGGCTCTCAAGCTCATTCCTTCATGTTCCAGACACTAAACTGAAAAGCACACACTCTACAAGATAAAGTGACCTAGTGTAAATGTAGACTAGACAGACTAACTCTAGTCAGGTCACTAACTGACTACTAACCCGACTTATTTAATGTAGTAACATGTAGACAGCTGTACACACTAGCTGTCATAGATGTCGGTCATAGATGAAGACACACTGACGGTGAGCTTGATTTCTAACACTCCCCCTCAAGCTCAAAAACAAAACTCAAATCATCTGCATCACTCCAAGTAGCTGTCTAAAGTGAATGAACTTATCTTTACCAAGTGATTTGGTAAAGATGTCTGCTACCTGGTCTTTAGTCTTCACATGCTCCAAGTCAATCTGATCTGCTAAAAATATTTCCCTGATGAAATGGTAGTGAACCTCAATGTGTTTTGATCTTGCATGATAAACAGGATTGCTTGCTAACATAACAGTGCTCAAATTGTCACAGTACAGCTTGACTTTGCTGTCCAAGTGTACTCCCAAGTCATTCAGCAACTTCTGTAACCACTTAGCTTCACAGGCCGCTAAGGCTGCACCATGATACTCTGCTTTCGTACTAGATAATGCAACTGTAGGCTGTTTCTTACTCTGCCAACTGATCATGCTACTACCCAATCCAAATGCAGAGCCACTGGTTGACCTCCTATCATACGTGCAACCAGCCAGTCAGCATCAGTGTACCCCATCAAGTCAAGGGGTTTCCCATATGCATAAAACGGCCCATGATCTGTGGTACTCTTTACATATCTCATAATTCTTCTGACTGCATCCAAGTGTGGTTTGCGAGGCTTCTGCATGAACTGACTGATCAGCCCCACAGCATAACTCAAGTCAGGTCTAGTGATCGTGAGATAGATCAAGCTGCCTACCATCTGACTGTACATAGTAACATTCTCAATCTCTGTCCCAACATCAATCTGCAGCTTGACATTCTGCTCCAAAGGCGTATCCATAGGCTTGCAATCAGCCATACCATATTTCTGTAACATGTCATGAGCATACTGCTTCTGTAGCAGCCATATGCCTTGAGGTGTAGAGACAACCTCAATCCCCAAAAAATATTTCAGCTCTCCAAGATCCTTGACCTTAAACTCAGCCTGTAAACATGTCTTTATTTCTGCAATCCCATTTTCATCATCTCCTGTAATGATTAAGTCATCAACATAGACAACTAGGAAAACATAGCCACTATCTGTCTTCTTCACAAACAGACTATGATCAGCATCTCCCAATCAGCAACCATGTTGCTGTAAATAACTGCTGATACAAGCATTCCATGCTCTGGGTGCCTGTTTCAGCCCATATAATGCCTTTTTCAGCCGACATACATGTGCTGGAAATTCTGGATGTACATAGCCTTCAGGCTGTTCCATGTAAACCTTTCCTGTAATTCTCCATTGAGAAATGCATTCTTTACGTCCATCTGCCATAGTTTCTAGCCTCTAGCTGCTGTCAAAGCAATCACAGTTCTAACTGTAGCCATCTTTGCTACAGGGCTGAAAGTCTCCTCATAATCAAGACCATACTACTGTGCATACCCTTTTGCAACCAGCCTGGCCTTATATCTTTCCAATGATCCATCTGATTTACATTTTACCTTATACACCCACTTGCATCCAATAGGTGTTTTGCCCTCAGGCAACTGTACCAAATCCCATGTACCATTTTCAGCCAAAGTTGAATATTCCTCATCCATAGCAGCATGCCAATTCTCATCTGCAACTGCCTCATCAAACTTACTTGGTTCTCTAAAACCTGTTACTTTCGTCATATAAGCATAATGACGGGCTGAATATCCAGTGTAAGTATACCTGTCAACAGGTCGTCTGACCCTCTCTGATCTTCTGAGTTGTGGCTCACTGTGAGCTTGCCTCTCATGAGGCGGCACATAACGGCTCTGCCTAGCACCTGGCGTCATAACAGACAGAATCCCCAATTCACTGTCTAAGCTGTCACTGCTAGATGAATCATAACCTGCAGTGAGTGGACCTGTTACATCTTCAAAAACCTTTTCTTTTCCCTTATATGTTCTCCCCCTCACTGACATATCCGTGTCAATGGATGCAGTAGTGCGACTCCGTAATCGTCCTATCCAAGGACTCACTGTAGATGATACATCACTTGTCTGACCACTCAGGGAAGTACTCTCTGCAGGAGTATTTTCAGCATGACTCATATTGGGTGAGCCATCAGTAGGCACTGCAACAGGATTCCCATAACAGGATGCTAAGTCATCAAATATCACATCTCTGCTTATGAGTTTCTCATGCGTAGAAGGTACATAACACTTATAAGCTTTCCATTCCTGTGCATATCCTATAAACACACTTTTCACTGCCTTAGCATCCAATTTCTTCCTCTTCTCATCCGGTATATGCACATATGCAATGCTGCCAAATACCTTCAAGTGTGAAATGTCAGGTTTATGACCATACAACCATTCATACGGAGTGACATCATGAATCCCTGCTGTAGGGGTTTGATTCAGCACATAGACAGCAGTCACCACTGCTTCAGCCCAATAACCATTTGGTAAACATTTTTCATTCAGCATAGCTCTAGCTGACTCCATCAAAACCCTATTTTTCCTCTCTGCAACACCGTTTTGCTGCGGTGTGTAACTGCATGTGAGCTGTCTTCTGATCCCATGTTTAGCTAGATACCTGTCAAAGTAGTTTGAGACATATTCACCTCCTCCATCTGATCTCAAGCATGATATGTAACAGCTCAATTCATTTTCAGCATGTTTCTTGAAGTCTTTGAAAGCATCAAACACATCATCCTTACGCTTCAAAATATAAAGCCAAGTGTACCTGCTGAAATCATCAATAAATGAGACATAATACCATGCACCGCCAAAAGAAGCATTATGTGAAGGACCCTAGACATCAGAGTGTACCAACTGTAAAGGCCTAGTGCTGTTTTTTACATGTCTCATGAAAGGAAACCGTGCTTGCTTCCCAAACTGACATGCAAGGCATACATGACCAAAATCATTATACTTGAATTTAGGTAATCCAAGTACTACTTCTTTCTGCTGCATAGATTTCAGCTTTTGTACATTGACATGTCCAATCCGCTTGTGCCAAATCTCTACATCCCGAATGGCACTCTCATCATGTGCAAACATGGCTGCCTTGAGTCCCGGAATGGACGCATCCAATGTAAACATCCTGCCATCCCGTCTGCCCTTGGCAATTAACTTGTAGCCATTTCCATACTCCTCAATGAAACACCCATCTTTGTTGAACCTCACTTGCAAATTCTGTTCTGCCATTTGACCCACAGACAACAGATTCTTTGTTATGGTTGGTACATGTAATACATCATGCAGGCCTTTCTTCTTGCCATCAGGCATCATAAGAGGAACAATCCCTTTATGCTTTATGTCATGTTGGGTGTCATCCCCAGTACATACATGACCATGTGTACCTGCAACCATCTCATCAAACCACTCTCCATGCGGTGTCATGTGGTTTGACGCTCCAGAGTCAATGTACCATCTGTCATCTCTATCATGTCTCGATGCATTTTTAGATACATGCTGCATGGAAAAGAGTCTATCAACTGGCTCATCATGAGCACCACTGGAAGATGCATAGTGCCCATGTTGTCTGCCCTTTGCCTTCATATCTCCCTGCTTCTTGTAACAATCCTTTGCAATATGCCCATACTAGCCACAATAATGGCAGTCCTTGTCCCTGTTGGACTGATCAGATGACTGCCATGAACCAGATCCACCACCTCTACCTTGGGGTGATCTCCCCCTGCCTCTACACCCACCAGATCCACGCTGGCCTTGTGTATTTGCACCATGCCAATTACTCTGCTCCTACTACTGTCCATAAGTATTACGAGTGTCACCACGACCTCGAAATGAACCACAACCTCTAGCTCCTCTGCCACGCTGGCTAGAGTATAACACAATGTATCTACTCTAAGATGCACTAGAACCTGTATTCAAACCAAGTTTGACTTCCTTATGCAACAACAAAGCAACTAGCTCTTCCCAGCTAGGGGGCTCTTCTCTGATAGAAATGGAAGTGTCAAAAGCTTTGTACTCTTTGCCTAAGCCATTCAAGGCAATAACAATCATATCATCTTCTGATACACTTGAGCCAATAGTAGCAAGTTGATCAGCTATGGTCTTAATCTCCGTGGTATACGTCTGGATGCTCTTGCCATTCCTAGACATGTTGTTGAACTGCTATTTCAACTGGATCTTCCTTGCATGTGTCATGGTTCCATAAATTTTTATCAGTATGTCCCAAGCATCCTTCGGAGTCTCACATCCAGTGATTTGAATTACCATAGCATCAGATATACATAAGGAAAACCAATGCAGCACCTTGCATGCTCTTTCATTCCATAGCCTGTAGGCTCTTTTCTGTTCATTTGTTGGATTGTGTGCAGGCAACTCAGGAGCAACTTCATCTCCTGTACATAAATCCCAATAACCTCTGCCAACCAGAAAGTTTTTCATTCTGAATTTCCATAATGCAAAGTTCTTATTATCCAACTTCTCTCCAACTATCTGAGTGATATTGTCAGTCCCATGTGCATTAGCCATGATGCAATAGACTGTCTATCAAGTGCCTGACTCCCTGCAGACCAATAAGTATGACTGACTAAGTTCAATCCATAACAGTTTATGACAGTTTTTTGCACTAAATTGCAGAAAAAAACCAGGGTATTTCAGCCCACTGACACCCAAAACAACCCACAAAAAAGTGGTCTCAACTGTAGATATAACTATCAATACATAAGCTATGTGTTTGCTTCAGCTTAAGCTTCTATAACCTCACTGCCAGGGTACATACATGCAGTCTGAAAACTGTAAACTGTGAGTAACCAGCAGCAATTTCAAGTCCAAAACTAAGTGGTAATCATGTCATACATGTTCCAAAATCTCCCAGGTAGCTGCTAGTACATTTGGCAGTCAAGACATGAGCATAAAGGCACAGAACAGTGCATAACCAGCACATACAAGTGTCAACAAATTCAGTTGCAGGTTGCAGTCAACTAAAATTCAGCATAACAAGCTCCAAACTACTTCAAAGTGTCTTCAAACCAAATCATACATTTTCTCCAGTATGACAAGGTCAATGCATGACTATGTAGTGACCATAGACTGTCTGTCTCTAATGAGCAAAGTCATACATTACTTCTGCAATTTGTACTCAGCCAACAAGACAAGATTGCATTTGCTTCAGCTCCAAAAATTTCAGCATTCAGTAGCACTTAATGCTTTTCTCAACCCATAAACATTCTGACATACACATGCCAGTACATACATCTCATAGATGTCATCAAATATCACACTATGCTTCAGTAAGGAACAAATGCTTGCTGTCCATATTAAATGACAGTTTTCCGCCTATCTGAAATGCTCCACATCTGAGTATTCCAATTACAAAAATCAGCTTGCAATGGATCACAACAAGTACATATGATCTCCAGCATATATTTATGCTCCAAGAGTGCTTCTGGGCTTGTCAGAGAGCTTCCAAAGCTCTTCAATGTGTTGCATATACCATGTATACTGTGTATACAGTAGTGCTACCCTTTTTTTCAGATCTGCCCACTCTGATCTCAGCTCATGTCAGAGCTTAAGGTCAAGCATTTGCCTCTTGCCATCTTAAAACACTTCATACCTGTCATAACCAAGCATTTGATGACCAAATGCACCAACATTTGATGAAGTGCAGCCCAACAACTGAGAGCAGGAAACAGGTGCAGTTCACGCAGATCTGTCCTCTGCTCTAGCAACTCTATTTGCTGAGTTTGATGCTGATGGAGCACACACTAGTGCTCAATACACCCTTCACAAGGCTCTGAACAAGCCACAACCTGCAGCTTGACCCATAGAGTAGGTAATCACTCAATGCATACCTTCAACTTACAATGGCATTCAGCCTATTTGAGAAAATGACACAAGTCTTCAACTGTAGATCATCTTCACTCCCTCTTGCTCCAAGAGGTCCACCAAGTAAGGCTCTGATACCATGTTCAAAGAGGAGAGAGAGACAGGGAAAAACACCATATCCATGAGCCTTCAGGCTCTCAAGCTCATTCCTTCATGTTCCACACACTAAACTGAAAAGCACACACTCTACAAGATAAAGTGACCTAGTGTAAATGTAGACTAGACGGACTAACTCTAGTCAGGTCACTAACTGACTACTAACCCGACTTATTTAATGTAGTAACATGTAGACAGCTGTACACACTAGCTGTCATAGATGTCAGTCATAGATGAAGACACACTGACGGTGAGCTTGATTTCTAACAACATGATGGACCTAAAAACAGGCCGGCACTGGCTCATGCACTAGCCGGGCCTCGTCACTACGCATAAGACAACCCCTCGGCCTCGCGGCCAGGAGCGTCTATCAAAATCTCTGCCTTCCTAAACATTGCGTTTGTAATACGTTGTAGTCCAACTGATCCTAACCCAATATTACTCCTCAGATGGAGTCCCTTTCACATAGCCAAAAGGCTCGAATCACATACACATGGGGTTCCTCCTACGGCTGAATGCCGTCAACCCTCTGTGACTCTCCTACACCTTGGGGATTGGCCCCTCGATGAGTCGCTCAACATCTAAACATTTCGCACAAAAGTCACTCAAGGTACCAAATAAGCGTGTCCAGGAATGTACCATTGTCCTTACTTCTCTTTCCCCTAGACCCCACAACTGGCCTACAACATAGGTACCTCACTGCCTCTCATCGTAGGTCAGGTTCCAATAAACCAATTGCAATGCATGTCCAGGAGCTGGTCACTGATATTTTCTAAATTCTTTTCATGCTCTATGCATTTGGTGGAAGCCTAGTGCTCAAACATTTAGCACAACAGTATCGTGCACAAGTGCAAAGACATTCTTTTAATGGTTTCCAACTACCATTCGTGCTTCGTTGCATGGGCCTAGCACCGAGGTGATCCTCGTGCTACTAAGCTCTTAATTTTAATTATCATCCGTCCTAAATGCTATGCATAGAAATCAGCAACTTTCCCATCATCTCACGCGGCATTTAGACATATTTCAACTCCTCTACTCTTCCCCGTTTAAATATTGCATCGTTGGATAGATTTATAAGGTATTTTACCATCATTTTATGTGAAAAAACGGAAAAAGACACACTAGAACAAGAAGGTGGGGTTGAACTGAGGCAAATCCTCATGCTTCAGTCCCCACAAGAATCCACAAACAGTGCTCTTATTTATCCTTATTTTTTGAAACCCAAAATGTATTTTTCCCCTATTTTTTAGGGTTTTTCCACCCTTTTCTTGCCATTTTTCCCATTTTCTCCCATTTTTTAATTACTAAAAATTAAGAACAGATTGGGGACTGTGGCCCTTAGTTCATTTCAGCAAGAATAGAATTTTAGTAGATATGGATTAATTTATTTCATCATTTTTAGCCCCAAAAACCCATTTTTTCTTCATTTTTATGCTTTTTCGTGTTTCGGTTTATTTTTTTCTGCCATCCGGCACATGTTTTTTCTGTTTTTTAATGATGAAGGGACATAAAACAACTCAAACCACGATATACTCAAACTCAATCCATATGAACACATTTTTATCAACCAAATTTGCATAAAGAGACCATTTCCTTTGAAAAAACGATTATTACCGTGACTTGCGGGTTTTTCCCATTTAATTTGGCGCGTCCCATGACTGATTTCCAGCCATGAATTCTGCTTGGAATCAGCAATCTACAATGATTTGGCATTGCCCTTCAATCTCGTCAAGAATCGGCATCCATCCGACCGTCCATTTCCATTCTATTCTTCTACGCACGAACGGGGTTTAAGAGGAGAGAGGAGGAGGAGAGAGAAAGACTGAAAATGGGGCTTCCTGCACAGTCCACCATATCTCGCACAAAGGGTGGCGATGGAGAGCGAAAACATGTTGTAGATCGGTTGTGCCTTCATCTCCCCTACTTGTATGTAGCCACCATCTCTCATTTGTGGGGGGGGGCGCGTTTTTTTCGGCGGCTGAAAAAACAGCCGCCGCCCCCCCTCCATGATGTTTTTTTTTAGAGGGGGGGGGGTGCCAAAGGTCACCCCCTCTCTTCACACCCTTTGAAATTTCCTTTTTGGCCCCTTTTTGGGCACCCCGGCCAGTTTTTGGGCTACTTCCTCATACGGACTCCGATTGACGTGCTGTAAATTTTTGGGCATCCCTCTCGGTATCTCGGACAGGCCTGCAGCTCCCACATCCTGTCTTGACTGACAGAAAAATTACTAAAAATCTGGACGTGTCACTTGGGCGCCCGTCGACTGCTTATGCTTAAAATCGTCCTAGATCGGGCCGCCGCCTTTGACGGTGAATATTTTTCCCTTGATATTCATAATTTTTAGCTATTTTTAAGCACTTCCCGTCACCTAAATTCCGCTCTCATTGGCGACCACGGGATAAGGCGACTTAGCCCGTCGAATCCACGAACATATCTGCACATAAACAACCAAAGAAGCATAAAACTGATACAAAACAATTATATAATAAAACGCAGCACAATGCTCCCCCTACCCCTGGACAGAACCAAGGCATGACATCCACAAGGAGTAGGCCTAGCATCATCTAATAGAAGATCCGAAGTGAGTCACGAACCAGCTGCTCCAACACAACCAAACTAAAAAAACCTATCAAAGAGGTTGCCCTAAGTGGTAGTCTACACTACTTACCAACTAAAAACAACACAACTAGGAGCTCCTACAAGGCGAGGACTCCTATAGCCTGATCAAAGAGTATTTTCTTTTAGTACATGTCTTCTTTTAGGGTTTGTATTGGATGAACATACTTGGGCATGTAAAAAGGAGGGAGCTGAGCGTAGTGACCCAAGGAGAACAGGGCATCGGCCTCAGGACCTGTCTCGGCACCCAAGAACCTGCCAAGCCCTCGCAAGGCGACACTTAATCCTTTTCTAACGCTCACTTTTATTTTCGCTCCAACCTTCCTTGTTTTGTCATGTTTTTTTCCAGCAAGAAGCCACCCCTAGGAAGACAAGGTATCGGCCCCGGGTCTGACTCGTCCCCAGGAACCTACCAAGCCCTCACAAGGCAATGATCAACTGCTTATATATTTTCATTCCTTTTCTTTTCTTGGGATAGGGGTTAGAACCCCTTTTTACACACCGTCGTAGTTAGAGTCATCTTTTAGGATGTTCAGGGTTTCTTGGCATCATTATGATTATCTTCTGGCAGGCTTCTCTAACTGCCTCACTACTAACAAGAACTCCTAGAATGGCTGCCTAGCAGGCTAGCAGAACAGGGCCACTAGGACTTCCTTCTAAAACAGGTCTTTTAATGCTTGACAATGTCTTTACAGGAGGCAATGACTACTCCGACCTCCCTCAAACATACTTAACCTAAACCTGGGACTTCATGCCTTGGTTGCCGGTCCCCAACAAAAATGTATCCCCTCGACAAGTATAAATACACATATAACAGGAAAGAAAAGTACTCGTAAAGGAGAGGTATCACCTGGATTGGCCACAAGAACCTTCCATCGCAGCAAAGGCTCCTCCAGGCTCCACCAACATTCACGAACACGAAACCTGTCTAGCACAACACTTAAAACAAAAACCCGATTAAACGCACCCGCACTAGACAGGGAAATGGCCCTCTTGGCCTAATGAAATGAAACACTTCACTGCAAAACTGAATCGGCCCTCTTGGCCTAATGAAACAAAACATGACTATGCATAACATCCTCCTGGAAACAACTATGATAGACAGCAAAGCATACTATTCCCAGGGGAACAGGGCTTGTAGCCCTAAACTAGGTGCATTAAATTATGACCTATCCCTCCTGCGTATATCGCAAGAGGTGTTCGCATCACATGTCGTCGAATCAGTCTATGGGTCCAAGATAATAAAGGCAGATGAGTCTCGCTTACCCTCTGCATCACCCAAATCAACCATCGTCTGCCAAAGAGGGCATGTTCAGAAAGCATACCCCACAAATGACCGGGTCCTATCTCACCATCAATAGATATATCGGGACAAGGGCCACAATTAAAGAAGAGGTCTTCTTCATACACAAAATTAGCCAAAGCATCGGCAAACTGATTCCAATTTCGTGGAATCAGCTGAAAAGACACTCTATCAAATTCGTCTAGCAGGGCTATGGTAGTATGATGGTACATACAAAGGATGGGGTTTCGTACCATGTATGTCCCATTGAGTTGATTTAAAACCAACTGAGAGTCTCCTTTCACCAATAACTGGCGGATACCACCCTTCTTTGCAATATTCAAACCCATAATCAGGGCTTTGTATTCTCCCGTATTATTGGTAAAATTCACCCCGAGATAAGCAGCTAGCTTCATGACAATGCGTCGTCGGGGGTCTCGGATGAGAACTCCTACACTTCCTTTTCTGCATGCACCCCTAGACACCCCATCAAAATACAAGGTGTACGTCCATAAAGGGTTTACATACCCCGCCATCCTGAACTCTACTCGTAATTATGGTAATCGAAATTCAGCATATTCAATGGGTGGACTGTAGGCTCCATCCCTCCATCGTCATTGAATTCAACAGGGATGCTCGTCAAAATTTGTAGGCAGTGATGGCAGAAGACCTTGATCTCCCAAATAAATGTCCCACCTTCTTGCTCAATCACCTTGTATCCTTTGCTCCACCAAATGAGCTTTCCCTGATGATACCTCTGTTCTAAATATGGGTGTTCTAAATAAGGGATCAGACGACCCATCAACCTCTATCACGATTTCCTTGCAGATATTTGATCGAGCTCGCCTAGACCTGCAAGGCAGTCATAGCATTAGTGCAATCAAAAATAATAAGGTTTAATCTTATTAAGATTAACCTTATTTTTAAATTCTACGCCCTCAAGGTCAGCTAACAAAACTATGGATTTATTCTTTCCTATTCTAACGATCCTATAGGGCCCATCCCATTTGGGCTCTAACTTACCTGGAAATAATTCTCGTCGTGCGTCATAATACAGAACAAGCTGTCCTTTCTTGAAGGTGTATTTCTTGGCTTTGAGGTCGTGTAGCTGCTTCATTCGGCGCTTCGCCACTTCTTGGTGCAATAAGCTCTGCAACTTAAGCTCATCTAAATGTGCCAGTGTCGTCAAACGCTCAAAAAGTGCGTCTTCATCACTCAAAGAATGATTGATGGCAAACGGAATAGTCGACAGCTCAATCTCTAAAGGCAAGACACCCTCCTCCCCATATACTAACTTGAACGGGGTATGGCCAGTGGCTCGTTTGAAGGTCGTATTATAAGCCCACACTGCCACGTATAACTTTTTATCCCAATCCCGTTTCTTTTCCGACACAATTTTGGACAGGATGCCCACAAGCTGCTTGTTGGTGCTTTCAACTTGCCCATTGGCTTGTGGATTATATGAGGTTGTCTTGTTATGCTTGATTTGCCACATCTCTGTCAAACCTTTAATCACCTTATTTAGGAAATGGGTTCCGCGGTCCGACACTAATTCTTTCGGCGGACCAAACCGGCATATTATCTGCTCTAAAAGGAAACTAGCAGTTTCTTTAGCATCATCTTTCCTTGTTGCACGTGCTTCGGACCACTTTGTGAAGTAGTCAGTTGCTACAATGATGTACCTCTTTTGCGTAGTCGACGACGGAGTAATAGGACCCACAAAGTCTATTCCCCACTTCTCAAATGGAAGTATCGCCATAATAGGGTTGAGTGGTCGTTTCCTATTCTCTCGACTATCATGTCATTGGCAAATATTGCATCTCTTAACATACGCAAACGCATCTTGGAAGATGGCAGGCCACCAATAATCTGCTCTTAAAGCCTTTTGTGCTGTAAGCCGTCCAACAAAATGGCCACCGCAAGCAGAATCATGGCACTCTTCCAAAATGAATGGCACCTCATCAGGCATCACACATCGGCGATAGATGTCATCAACCCCTTGCCGATATAATGTACCTGCGATCAAAGCAAACTTTAACGCTTGTTGCTTAATTTTCCTTCGCTCAGCTTTAGATAATTCGGATCCCGCCTCTCCCGTCGATAAATAATGCGTTATTGCAGCACACCAGGAGGGAATAGATACTGTATCTATTTTAAACAACAACTCCATGTCACTACCTTCAGCCACAGATTCTTTCGGCTCCCCAAAGTCCACAAGACATTCCACGATGCCTTCCAACCTTGGTGGCTTACTCTTGATTTCATAATCAAATTCCTGCAAAGTGATCAACCACTTTGCTAGACGATCGGGCGGTTGTAGCTTATTCATCAATAATCGAAGTCCCTCCGCCTTCGTATAAAGCACGACTTTCTCATAGAGAATGTAATGCCTGAATTTCTTGGTCCCAAAGACCATCGCTAGACACAATTTCTCCATGTAAGTATAATTGATTTCGGATACCCCTAGCTTTCGACTAGCAAAAGCAATCGGGTGTTACCACTTCTCTTCCCAAATTTGGGCTAAACAGCAGCTGATACTATACATGGTGGCTGCTGAAAATATATAAAACACCTCACCTCTTTTAGGTGCTTTTAAAACGGGCGCTCTTGCTAGCTCTTGTTTCACATCCTCGAATGCTACCTTACAAGGGTCACCCCATACAAATGAACAGCTAAAGGACAATAAATTTGTAAGCGGCAACGTTCTTTCTGCTAAGGCGTTGATGAATCTACGATAGTAACCAACTGAAGACAGAAAGCTATGAACCTCTTTCGGAGTGCGTGGTGGACCCATGGCAACTACAACTTTAACCTTCTCAGGGTCTGTCGCAATTCCTACCGAACTGACCACATGACCCAGCAATAGTCCATAAGGTACTCCAAAAACACACTTCCGTGGGTTTAAGGCGATGCAGAATTGTCTACAGTGCTCAAAGCATTTTCTTAAAATGATCAACTGCCTTCCTCTCACGGTGGCGGCCCCTAAGTCATCAATAAACACCTTCAACTCTTCAGGGGATATGTCACCGAATGTCTTATCTGCTGTTCGTTGCCACGAACCCGGCGCATTGCATAAACCAAAGGCCATCACATGGTACGCAAAAGTTCCAAATACAGTAATAAAAGTTGTTTTCAACTTGTCCTCTTCTGCAATTGCCATCTGGTTATATCCTGCAAAGCAATCCATGAATGAATATATCTCCCTACCCGCTAATTGATCCAAAATCTGGTCAATAAATGGCAACGGGTAGTAGTCCTTAACTGTCTGCTTATTCAGCTCCCTAAAGTCTACACATAAACGGATTTGATTATTCTTCTTCTTTCTAATCACAACTGGCGAACACCATTCCGTGTGTTGCATAGGAAAAATCAAACCCGCTTCCCGAAGCTTCTGTAACTCTTCAAACAGGCCGTCCCTCAATTCGAAAGGCATACGCCTTACTTTCTGCCGTACAGGACGACTGCCCTCCTTCAACGGAATTGTATGAACAGCAAGACTAGGAGGGATGCCTCTCAACTCATCATAACTCCAGGCAAAGATATCACGGAATTCCTGGATCAAGGCCACATAGTCCTCCCTTTCTGTTGTACTGAGCATAGAACCTAATTTGATTGGCTGCGAATCATCAGGCGTACCAAGGTCTAGCTCGATAACATCTGCATCTCTTATACGATCTTGGCCCTCTATCGGCTCATTCAAAGTGATCTGATAGATGTCTTCTGTGGTGGATCCCTCTTTAGACTCATCACTTGATGATGTCTCACTACCAGATAAATCTTCTAATGTCTCCAATTCTATAGAAGATAGAGGAGCTCTCTCACTCTGCGGGGACTCAGGATAAGCATCAACCACCACATGCTGGGCACCTCTGCCGAATATTAGCAGACCGGCGGGTATATCTACTTGGCAGTCCGCTTGCAAGATCCAAGGTCATCCGAGTAATACTTGGTAACTTGGACGGCCTGCAAAACGAATCACTCTAAAGTCCAACAGGCATTCTACATTTGCAACAGTGACATGGACCTTAGTAATGCAACCTTCTGGCTGTCTCAAACTATCATCTGCCATTCTGAGAATTGTGGAGGTATCTTTCTGAATCGCAAGACCCAACCTTTCCATCAATTCAGAACTCATAATGTTAACCGATGATCCCCTGTCGACAATGGCATAATCTACTAATATCCCATCCACATAGGCTGCAACCCTTGGGCAATGCTTCTCAGCATGCTCGAACCAGTCATCACCAACTCGCGCAATACCCAAAGGTTCTACGATGTACCCGGTATGTAAAATCTTTCTAAATTCCTTGCATACTCCTGGGGAAAGCTTAATAAGCTGTAAAAGGTTCACATCTGGCTTGACTTCGCAAAGAGAGCTCGCCAAATCGAATTCATGATAGTTTGATAGAGCTCGCTTTTCATGCCAAACCATCCGCTCTTTAGGTCGCTGAACCGGCTTTATTGCCTCTTTCTTAACTTTCACCTTCTTCTTTGGTGGTTCCTTATCGGCTTTACTTTCTACGGGCTTCAAAGGTCCCCCTTCCATGGCAGGATCCAAAACTTGCATTCCTTTGTCGCCTTGTTTAGGATTTCCGTCGACAGGCTTATCCTTGTCGGCCCCTCTACCCTTTTGACCTCTTGTAAGGACAGCTCGAAGATTAGAGGTTTCAGCATCATTAACGCGTACAGCCTCAATCAAACTAACCCCACTACCACTAGGTAGCTCCTCCACTGTAGCCTTTGGTCATTGAAGTATTTGTTTAGGCCCATCTTCTCGCTGGGAATCATTTCCTTGGGCACGATGATTAACAGGCCCTGGCTGCCGACTACCACGCTGGAGGGAACTGATCTTACTCCAGCAAGTAGCTGCTAAATGGCCGGATTTTCCACAAATGTCACACTTAACATTTGGGCAATTTCTTGGATAGTGCTGCCTGCCACACCATTTGCAACTAAACCTCGAAGGTGCACCCTCCTCTGGGTATCTACTTCCTATTAAATTTTGTTGTTTTTTAAGGAAGTTGACGTCAACAGCTATTTGTCGATACTGCTCCGTAATCATGTTGGTATAATGCTTCATCATGTCCTTAACCTCGCCAAGAACATTGGAAGCACTCAACTCATAGCCTTGGTCATTACCATGTCGTTCCATCGGCCTAACAATTCAATTAGGCACTGGTTGCTGAGCCACAGGCATGGTGTTAGAATTGACCGCCTGGCTTCCACCATTTGGAATCATTTGACTGCCCGTAGGCATCGACATGCTTGGTAATAAAGGGACATTCTGCATCATGTTTCCTCTCCCATTAGGGTTAGCCATCGCCATCCCTTGACCACTACTGCCATTGGCCATTGCCACATTATTTCCCAATACTAAACCCATGTTCGAATTGCCTCGAGAAGCATAGGCTGCTTGTAGTCCGGATTCCACCTCTTGTGCTCGTGTAATGGCAGTATCTATATCCCCCAAGGGAACACTACTCAACTGCAATTGGATATTAAAGTCCAAACCATGTAGGAAATATTGCAATTGGGCAGCTGCGGGGATAGGAATAGAGGTGTCCAACTTACGGAAAACCTCTTTTATTTTCTTTGCATAAGCACGAATATCCTCGTGTGGTTCTTGGCGGGTCACGTTAAGTACACGCAACCAATATTGCCCACCCCTTTCGGGGGCAAACTCCTTCGAAAAGCTCCATAAAATGCATCAATGTTCAATATGGTTCCGGCTTCTAAACCATGATACCATATAGCGGCTCTTCCTTTGAGAGTCATGTTGAAGAACATCATTAAATGTCCTTCTTCTTGGATGCGACAGTTAAACATCAGCTTTTGAAACTCCCTAATGTGGAGTTCCGCATCTTCCTCAACTAGCCCATTAAAAATGGGTAGTGGGTAACCTAGAGCCGGCAAATCTGTCGTTCCTGCTGGAATTGCAATAGGCTGTGCCATGACAAGGATTGGATTTGCACTAGGAATAGGGGACGGTGGGGTTACACCTCCCGTACTTGACGTAGACTGGCTTATAGAAGGAAGGGAAGCACTAGAGCTTCCACCTTCTCCTAACTTACTGCTTGTGGTACTAAGACCACTAGATCCACTCCCTCGTAAGGGTTCAGCACCGCTACGCTTAGGGGAATATCTCCTAAAAATTTCAGCACGTCGCCTAGCTCTTTCGTCTCTTTCTTGCTTTTGGATTTCTGCTAGACGATGCTTATCAATAAACAACGGATCAATCCCAGTATCCTTTGGCATAAACTACTAGTTGGTCCCTAAACAACTAGGATTCGAGAACCACCACTTTTAAGCGGCTCCCGGCAAACGCACCACTGATGGACCTAAAAACGGGCCGGCACTGGCTCATGCACTAGCCAGGCCTCGTCACTACGCACAAGACAACCCCTCGGCCTCGTGGCCAGGAGCGTCTATCAAAATCTCTGCCTTCCTAAACATTGCGTTTGTAATACATTGTAGTCCAACTGATCCTAACCCAATATTACTCCTCAGATGGAGTCCCTTTCACATAGCCAAAAGGCTCGAATCACATACACATGGGGTTCCTCCTACGGCTGAATGCCGTCAACCCTCTGCGACTCTCCTACACCTTGGGGATTGGCCCCTCGATGCGTCGCTCAACATCTAAACATTTCGCACAAAAGTCGCTCAAGGTACCAAATAAGCGTGTCCAGGAATATACCATTGTCCTTACTTCTCTTTCCCCTAGACCCCACGACTGGCCTACAACATGGGTACCTCACTGCCTCTCATCGTAGGTCAGGTTCCAATAAACCAATTGCAATGCATGTCCAGGAGCTGGTCACTGATATTTTCTAAATTCTTTTCATGCTCTATACATTTGGTGGAAGCCTAGTGCTCAAACATTTAGCACAATAGTATCGTGTACAAGTGCAAAAACATTCTTTTAATGGTTTCCAACTACCGTTCGTGCTTCGTTGCATGGGCCTAGCACCGAGGTGATCCTCGTGTTACTAAGCTCTTAATTTTAATTATCATCCGTCCTAAATGCTATGCATAGAAATCAGCAACTTTCCCATCATCTCACGCGGCATTTAGACATATTTCAACTCCTCTACTCTTCCCCGTTTAAATATTGCATCGTTGGATAGATTTATAGGGTATTTTACCATCATTTTATGTGAAAAAACGGAAAAAGACACACTAGAACAAGAAGGTGGGGTTGAACTGAGGCAAATCCTCATGCTTCAGTCCCCACAAGAATCCACAAACAGTGCTCTTATTTATCCTTATTTTTCGAAACCCAAAATGTATTTTTCCCCTATTTTTAAGGGTTTTTCCACCCTTTTCTTGCCATTTTTCCCATTTTCTCCCATTTTTTAATTACTAAAAATTAAGAACAGATTAGGGGCTGTGGCCCTTAGTTCATTTCAGCAAGAATAGAATTTTAGTAGATATGGATTAATTTATTTCATCATTTTTAGCCCCAAAAACCCATTTTTTCTTCATTTTTATGTTTTTTCGTGTTTTGGTTTATTGTTTTCTCCCATCTGGCACATGTTTTTTCTGTTTTTTAATGATGAAGGGACAGCAAACAACTCAAACCACGATATACTCAAAACTCAATCCATATGAACACATTTTTATCAACCAAATTTGCATAAAGAGACCATTTCCTTTGAAAAAACGATTATTATCGTGACTTGCGGGTTTTTCCCATTCAATGACTGATTTCCATGACTGATTTCCCATGACTGATTTCCAGCCATGAATTCTGCTTGGAATCAGCAATCTACAATGATTTGGCATTGCCCTTCAATCTCGTCAAGAATCGGCATCCATCCGACCGTCCATTTCCATTCTATTCTTCTACGCACGAACGGGGTTTAAGAGGAGAGAGGAGGAGGAGAGAGAAAGACTGAAAATGGGGCTTCCTGCACAGTCCACCATATCTCGCACAAAGGGCGGCGATGGAGAGCGAAAACATGTTGTAGATCGGCTGTGCCTTCATCTCCCCTGCTTGTATGTAGCCACCATCTCTCATTTGTGGGGGGGGGGCGCGTTTTTTTCGGCGGCTAAAAAAACAGCTGCCGCCCCCCCTCCATGACGTTTTTTTTTAGAGGGGGGGTGCCAAAGGTCACCCCCCTCTCTTCACACCCTTTGAAATTTCCTTTTTGGCCCCTTTTTGGGCACCCCGGCTAGTTTTTGGGCTACTTCCTCATACGGACTCCGATTGACATGCTGTAAATTTCTGGGCATCCCTCTCGGCATCCCGGACAGGCCTGCAGCTCCCACATCTTGTCCTGACTGATAGAAAAATTACTAAAAATCCGGACGTGTCACTTGGGCGCCCGTCGACTGCTTATGCTTAAACAGGCCGCCGCCTTTGACGGTGAATATTTTTCCCTTGATATTCATAATTTTTAGCTATTTTAAGCACTTCCCGTCACCTAAATTCCGCTCTCACAACATTGAGCATGTGTTTTATGCTATTGAGCTTTGAGTCTTCTGAGACTGGGATCTTCTTCACTTGGATGTTGCATGGTTGATATGCCATGGTCTACATACATATACTTGGGCTGATTTGGGCTTTGCACTCCCTGAGCATACACCTCTTTGTGTCAGGTCTTGCCAGTGTTGTGTACACTTTGCCCTATTACATAGGGGGTGTGATGGCTTACTGACATATTTGTTTGACATGCTTGGCTGTTTGCTCAATGTTCGTATGACTGTCATATGCTGATTTACGCCTGCTTGATACTGGTTATACTTTGGCAGTCAGTGGTTGACTTGGTGCATTAATTTTGCCTATAGTTTTCTCTCATTGTACCTGGCTCTAATTTATTATAGCAAGCAGTTATGTATGGACTGATGTGAAATTTTCATGCTGAATCATCCTAATTTTATGTACTTTTGATGGTACTTGGTGGGCAGCATCATTAGCTATTAGTTTGTGGTCATTTTGCCTTGGTTTTGGTGGTATTTTTTGGCTATTTACAATAGAAAATAGCAAGCAATTTTGAACTGTCTGCACTGTTTTGGACTGCATTATGGGCTCTTCTTCCACTAATAGTGCGATCTTCAACATCACTAAGCTTGATGATACACATTATGCCTATTGAAAAAGCCAAGTTTGGCAGGTATTGGTGTAGAAATCGTAGATAAAGCCACTAAGGATGCATGGTGAGCAGCTTGAAACTATGACTGATGACGAATGGGATGAGCTTGATGAGTTATGCAAGTCCACCCTCATCTTGTCTCTCACTGAACAGGTGCATTACAATGTGGTTGAGGAAGCACAGAGTGCTTGGCAGCTTTGGGATAAAATTAAGAACCTTTATGACAAGAAAAGTCTAACAAGTCAGATGTATTGGCTGAAGCAACTTATGGACCTATGTATGAAGGAGAATATGATAATGTCTACTCATTTGAGCCAGTTCCATGCTATTCTCAAGAACTTCACTTCACAGGGTATTACCTTTAATGATGAGGTTACTCCATTATTTTTGCTTGGGACTCTAAGTGAGTCATGGGATGTATTCTGCACTGCCTTATGTGCTCCTGCTACTATTTTGAACTTGCTTGATGTAGAGAGTGCTCTTCTGCAAGAAGAGATCAACTATAAGAACTTAGATGCCTCTTGTGTGTTGCATGATTTGACTATTAGAGACAGAGATGGTAATGGCAAGAATGACCGTGGGAATGGCTGTGGCAGAGACTCATAGAAGTATAGGTCTAAGTTGCATAGGAGGTCTCACGGGAGAAATGCTAATGTGACATGTCATCATTGTGCCAAGAAGGGTCATATATGCCCACAGTATCATGAGTTGTGCAATGAGAAGCACAAAGAGAAGGGAAAAGACAAAGTACTAGAAAAGTCCTCTGATCGTAGCATTATGCATGCAAAATCTAACTGAAAATCAAGGAGATAAATGTCATGCAGACTGATGACTCCGATGGGGAGTAGATACTTGCAGCCAGTTCTTGTGATGCTACATCGTTGACCAATGTTCACTCTATGTATGTGCAGTGCTGGCTTTTGGATTCTGGTGCTTCATTTCATGTTACACCATGCCGCGAGTGGTTCCACTCCTACCGCATTGTCTCTAGTTTAGTTCTCTTGGGTGATGATAGGTCACTTGCTATTGTTGGCATTGGGGATGTACGACTACAGTTCTCTACTAGCAGTACTTTTTTGTTATAGGATATATGTCATATTCTTGAACTTACACGCAGTCTTATGTCTGCAGAGGGCAGCTTGATGATGCTAGGTTTCATGTTTCATTTGGGGATTCTGCCTAGAAGTTCACCCGTGGCAGACTTGTGCTTGCTAGAGGTGCTAAAGCTGACAGCCTCTATCCTCTTGTAGTTGATGGGTCCAGTGTTGACCATGTTTTGTCAGTGGGTTCCATCCCACATGTATCTCTTTGGCATGCCCGTTTGGGCCATATGTCCTTGAAGGGAATGAAAATGGTTTCTGGTTTTGCAGTACTTACCACCCCTTGACTACGCATGTTTTGATTCATGTCGGCATTGTCTTTATGGCAGACAGACTAGGAATACACATAAGAAGTCTGGTAGGACACGCATGAGTGAGCCCCTGGCATTGGTACATTTGGATGTCTGTGGGCCCATGCCTTGTCAGTCTATGGGTGGTGCAAAGTATTTTGTGACGTTCATTGAAAATTTTTCACGTAAAGTTTTTGGGCTTAAGCTTAAGTCCGATGTCTTGGCTACATTTCAGAGATGGCTTGCATTTATTGAAAACGAGACTAGGCATAGACTAAAATGCCTTAGGAATGACAATGGGGGAGAATTTGTGTCACGTGATTTTGAGCAACTATGTGACAAGAGGGGTATTAAGCATCAATTGACTACCCCCTATACCCCACCCCAGAATGGTTTGACTGAGTGGATGAATTGAACCATCCAGGAGCGTGTACGTAGTATGCTTAGCCATGCAGGCTTACCACAGAGCTTTTGGGATGAGGCAATCATCAGTGTAGCTGTGCATGTCATAAATAGATCACCTTCAAGTGGTTTGGATTTCTAGGTTGTAGAGGAGGTATGGACTAGGAAACCTCCATCTTATGCACATCTTCACGTTTGGATTAGAGGCATTCTGCCATGTGTCCAAAGACAAGCGTACTAAGTTGGATCCTAAGAGTGTCAAATGCATTTTCCTTGGCTATGGGGATGCAAGCAAGATGGGTTACCACCTCTGGGATCCACAAGCGCGAAAAGTCATCTGCAGCCATGATGTAGTCTTCCACGAAGACAAGATGCATAGGCAGCCCCCTGAGAAGGTGGTAGAGATACGTAGAGTTATATTCCAAGAGGAGCCACGTGCTCCTGCACAACCAGTTGGATGGCTTGCAACAGCAGTTGGTACACATAGCCAGGGTATTGGATCGGCCACAGAGCCTGCCATGAGATGGTCTACTAGAGATAGACGTCCACTTGATTTGAGCCCTTGATGCATTATGTCTTGGTTACAGATGCAGGAGAGCCTCTCACCTATGATGAGGCTATGCACAGGGGTGACAGTCACTCTTGGGAGAGGGCTATGCAGTCTAAGATAGACTTCCTGCACAAGAATATGACTTGGGATTTGGTTGCATTGCCTCAAGGCAAGAAGGCTTTGCCATGCAAATAGGTGTACAAGCTGAAAAGTACCTGTGGAAACCCCAAGTTGACTTATAAGGCAAGACTTGTTGCTAAGGTTTTAAACAGGAGCATGGATTTGACTTTGATAAAGTCTTTTCTCCTGTGGTCAAGATGACCACCCTACGCTTGGTTTTGGCCTTAGTCGCATAGCTTGAATTTGACATGTATCAGAGAGATGTCAAGACTGCATCCTTGCATGGGAATTTGCATGATGAGATATACATGGAGCAGCCTAAGGGCTTTGCAGAACCTGGCAGGGAGCACCTAGTGTACAAGTTGAACAAAAGTCTTTATGGCTTGAAGCAGGCACCTAGGGAGTGGTATCATAAGTTTGATGACTTTATGCAGTCACAGGGCTATAACATAAGTGCTATGGATTTGTGCCTTTACATGAAGAAAGCCCGTGATGGCTCATTGCTTATTTTGGTACTTTATGTGGATGATATGATGATAGCAGGGAAAGCTCATGATGAGCTAGATGCTCTTAAATCTCAGCTGAAGAAGATCTTTGAGATGAAAGATTTGAGACAAGCCTCTCACATTCTTGGTATGCGCATTAAGCGCAATAGACATCACGGAATACTCTACCTCTCACAGAGTACATCAGGGAGTACATTCATAAAGCCCTTGAGTGTTTCCGCATGTAGGATGTAAAGCCTATTGGATGTCCATTACCTTCTATGTGAAGGTTTCACAGGCCGATTGTCCACAGACGAATGAGCAGAGGGCCGAGATGGTCAAGATCCCTTATGCATCAACCGTGGTGGGTAGTTTGATGTATGCCATGATAGCAACTCATCCAAATATTACCTTTGCAGTTGGTGTTGTGGCACGCTATATGGCTATACATGGCAAAAAGCATTGGGATGCCGTAAAGGGTATCATGAGATACCTAAAGGGCACAGTAGATATGTATTTTCTATGGTAGCCAGGATACATGAGTTGTGAAATACACAGACTCCGATTATGCATGACATGCAGATAGTAAGAAATCCACTTTTGGCTATGTCTTTACCTATGTTGGAGGTGCTGTTTCTTGGATGTCTAGGGTTCAGAAGTGTATGGCCCTCTCTACCACTGAGGCCGAGTATGTTGCAGCCACTATGGCGGCTTGCAAGGAGGCCATATGGTTGGGCCGTTTGGTTCATGACCTTGGGATTGATAAATACCTACACTGCATTCGGATTCTATGAGTGCTATTCAGCTAGCTAAGAATCTGATTTTCCCTGCGAAGACAAAACACATTGAGGTGAGGTATCACTTCATACGTGGGGTCGTGGAGGAAAAGTCTATTGACCTTGTCAAGATCTCCACTGATGAAAATCCTATAGATCTATTCACGAAAAGCCTCACTAATGAGCACTTTGCCTTCCTTAGGAGATTGATGGGAATTGGATGAGATGACATTTTTCCTCATCCTGTTGTACATGTGTACATTGTATTGTCTTTTCTTTTTTTTCCACTCCTCACTCAAGTAGAATCACCTTTAAGTGGGAGTTGTTGGGGGTAAAGGCACCTCTACCTAGCCGCCCGTACATTACTACACTGACAGTACCCACCACTACACACCGCAGGTGGAGGGCACCCGTCACCGTCACTTTATTCTTTATTCTTTTAGTGACAGTTTGAATAAAGGAAGGCCCAGTCACACATTGTGACTGTTGTAGTTCCCATTTGTGTCTCTCTCTCTTCTTTCTCTTGCTCTCCACCATAGCTCACATCCAAGCAAGCTTCGGTCCTTCTCACCTTTCAACCTTTTCACCTTTCAGCTAATGCACATTTGTGTGCACTAATTCCTTGACCTCTATATAATCTATTGCTTGATTTCAAGTAAGCAAAGAATACCAACATGCTATGATGGTTAGGCCATGAGCAAAGGATACCAATTTTGCAAGCCCAAGATTGGAAGGTGACCTTCCACATGCAGATTAATGTCCTGAAGTTTCATGTGGGAGCAATATTGTGTCAGCTTGGAGAGCATAATTTCGACTATCTAATGAGGTTTGCTAGTTGCTAGCTTATAGACACTGAAATGAATTATTCCACTATTAAGAGAAAAGGGTGAGTGATGATGCTCTTTATGGACCACCATGCTTTGGTGTACTTTGTAAATAATCAATTTTCTATTGGAGACATAGCTTGATATTGGCTACATCTTCTTGAATATGACTTCTTGGTAGTTGTACAAAAAGAGAAGCAACAATATATGGTTGAAAATTTGCCTTCAATGTCCAAGCGAAAACCTATAGAACCCGACATCGTGAATGACCTTGCTAATGCACATTTGTGTGCACTAATTCCTTGACCTCTATACAAGCTATTGATTGATTTCAAGTAAGCGAAGAATGACAACATGCTATGATGGTTAGACCATGAGCAAAGGATACCAATTTTGCAAGCCCAAGGTTGGAACGTGACCTTCCACATGATGCAGATTGATGTCTCGAAGTTTGATGCGGGAGGAATATTGTGCGAGCTTGGAAACTATAATTTCGACTATCTAATGAGGTTTGCTAGTTGCTAGCTTACAGACATTGAAATGAATTATTCCACTATAAAGAGAAAAGGATGAGTGATGATGCTCTTCATGGACCACCATGCTTTGGTGTACCTTGTAAAGAAGCCATTTGCTATTGGATACATAGCTTGATAGTTGCTACATCTTCTTTAATTTGACTTATTAGTAGTTATACAAAAAGAGAAGCAACAATACATGGTTGAAAATTTTTCTTGAATATCCAAGGGAAAACCTATAGAACCCGACATCGTGAATGACCTTGCTAGCGCACATTTGTGTGTACTAATTTCTTGAGGTCTCTTCGAGCTATCGATTGATTTCAAGTAAGCGAAGAATGCCAATATGCTACCATGGTAAGACCATGAGCACATGATACCAATTTTACGAGCCCAAGATTAGAATGTGACATTCCACATGCAAATTTATCTCCCAAATTGTGATGTGGGGGCAATATTGTGTTAGCTTGGAGAGCATAATTTGGACTATCTCATGAGATTTGCTAGTTGCTAGCTGACAGACACTGAAATCAATTATTCTAATATTAAGAGAAAAGGATGAGTGATGATGCTCTTCATGGACCACCAAGCTTTGGTGTACCTTGTAAATAAGCCCTTTTCTATTGAATACATAGCTTGATAGTGGCTACATCTTCTTGAATATGACTTCTCGGTAGGTGTACAAAAAGAAAAGCAATGATACATGGTTGATCATTTGCCTTGCATATCAATGGGAAAACCTATAGAACTTGACATCATGAATGACCTTGCTAATTCACATTTGTGTGCACTAATTCCGTGACCTCTATACAATGTATTGATTGATTTCAAGTAAGCAAAGAATGCCAACATGCTACAATGGTTAGACCATGAGCAAAGAATACCAAATTTGTGAGCCCAAGATTGAAACGTGACCTTCTACATGTGGATTGATGTCCTGAAGTTTGATGTGGGAGCAATATTGTGTCAGCTTGGTGAGCATAATTTGGACTATCCAATGAGGTTTGCTAGTTGCTAGCTCACATACACCGAAATGAATTATTTGGGGTGACCGCGGTGATTCCACCGAGAGGTTGCCTCCCATGTATGTGATTATCGTGGCATTTATTGACAATGTGTATGGGTTCTCCCTCTGTGGAGTTTATAGAAAGGGAAACGTTGGACTACAAAACTAAAAATGTATAGATTAGGCTTTAGGACAGTTAGTCCTTTAGCAGCAAATAGACGCTCCTAGTCCGCAAGGCCGTATGGGTGTGTTTGTCTATCATGAGTATGAGGTCTAGCTAGTGCTATAGCGAGTGCCAGCCCATTTGAGGTCCCATCATTGGCTAACCGAATAACACTCATAGAATCCAAATGCAGTGTAGGGATAGCATTAATACCAAGGTCATGAACCAAATGGCCTAACCATATGGCCTCCTTGCAAGCCTTAGTGGTTGCAACATACTTGACCTTGGTGGTGGAAAGACCCATACACGTCTACACCCCTAGACATCCAAGAGACATCACCTCTAGTATAGGTGAACACATAGCCAGAAGTGGACTTCCTACTATCTGCTTGTCATGCATAATCAGAGTCAGTGTACCCCATGACTCCTATATCATGGGTGCCATAGCATATGCACATATCTGAACTTCCCTTTAGGTACCTCATGATATCCTTCACGGCATCCCAATACTTCTTACCAGGTGTAGCCATATAGCATACCACAATACCAACTGCAAAGGCACTATCTAGACGAGTGGCTATCAAGACATACATAAGACTGCCCACTATGGATGTATAGGGAATCTTGGCCATCTCGGCCCTCTGCTAATTTATCTATGGACAATCTGCTTGTGATACCTTCACATAAGAAGGAAATGGACAACCAATAGGTTTCACATCATCCTGCATGCGGAAGTGCTCAAGGATTTTATGAATGTACTTCCTCTTTGACAAGTAGAGGAGTCCCTGATGCCTGTCATGTCTAATGCGCATACCAAGTATGTGAGAGGCATGTCCCAGATCCTTCATCTCAAATCTCTTCTTGATCTAAGCCTTAAGAGCATCTAGCTCATCATGAGATTTTCTTGCTAATAGCATGTCATCCACATAGAGTATCGAAATAAGCAAAGATCCATCATGGGCTTTTTTCTTGTACAAGCACTGATCCATAGCACTAGGATTGTAGCCCTGTGACCACATAAAAGCATCAAACTTATGGTACCATTCCCTAGGTACCTGCTTTAAGCCATAAAGACTTTTCTTCAACTTGCACACTAGGTGCTCCTTGCCAAGCTCTACAAAGCCCTTAGATTGCTCCAAGTAAATCTCATCATGCAAATCCCCATGTAAAAATGCCATCTTGGCACTCATTTGATACAAGTCCAAGTCAAGATATGTGACTCTGGCCAAAACCAAGCGGAGGAGGGTGGTCATCTTAACCACAGGAGAAAAGACTTCATCAAGGTTAACTCCATGCTCCTGTTTGAAACCCTTAGCAACAAGTCTTGCCTTATAAGCTGGCTTGGGGTGTCCAAGGGTACTCTTCAACTTGTACATCCATTTGCATGGCAAAGCATTCTTGCCACTAGGCAAGGAAATCAAATCCCAAGTCTCATTCTTATGTAAGGATTTATCTTAGACTGCATAGCCCTCTCTCAGGAAAAATTGTCACCCCTGCACATAGCCTCATCATAGGTAGGAGGCTCTCCTGCATCTGTAACCAAGACATAGTGCATGCAGGGCTCAAATCTGTCAGATGGGCGTCTATCTCTAGTAGAACACCAATCTACAGGCTCTGTTGCCTGCCTAACATTCTATCCAACATCCTGTCCATGAGTAGCTATTGTGGCTACATGCTATCCAACTGGTTGTATGGGAGCTCATGGATCCTCCTAAAATATAACCATGCATATCTCCACTATCTTCTCAGGCTGCCTATGCATCTTGTCTTCATGGAAGACTACACCATGGATGCAGATGACTTTCTGCGCCTACGGATCCCATAGATAGTATCTATCTCTCCTACATCTCCATAGCCAAGGAATGCATTTAATACTCTTAGCATCCAGCTTCTTATGCTTGTCTTTGGGCACATGGAAAAATGCCTCACATCCAAAGACAGGTAAATGCGTATAAGAGGGAGGCTTTCATGTCCATACCTCCTCTACAACTTGGAAATCAATGGCACTACAAGGCAATCTATTAATGATAAGCACGGAAGTTGTAACTACCTTAGCCCAAAAGTGCTAGGGTAGGCCTGTATGGTTAAGCATGCTGCGAACCCTCTCCTGGATGGTCCTATTCATTTGCTCAGTCCTACCATTTTGGGGAGGGGTGTAGGGAGCGATTAACTGATGCTTAATATCCCTCTCATCACATAATTGCTCAAAATCACGTGAGACATACTCACTCCCATTATCTGTCCTAAGGCATTTTAGCCTATGCCCAGTCTGGGGTTCTTTGCGAAAGCAAGTCATCTTTGAAAAACTCCCAAGACATCAGACTTCATCTTTGTGGGATAAGCCCATACCTTACGTGAAAAGTCATCTATGAAGATAACAAAACACTTTGCACCACCCAAAGACTAAAAGGGCATGGGCCCACAAACATTAGAATGTACCAAAGCCAAGGGCTCACTCATGCGTGACATACTAGACTTCTTATGCGTAGACCTAGTCTATCTGCCATAAAGACAACAATCACAAGAATCAAAATGAGAATAGTCAAGGGGCAGTAAGTACTGCAAAAACAAGAAAGCATTTTCATTCGTTTAAGGGGCATCTGCCCCAAATGGGCATGCCAAAGAGACATGAGGTAAAGACCCCACAGACAAAGCATGATCAATTGTAGATCAAGGAAAAACTAAGGGGTAGAGGCTACCAGCCTTGGCACCTCTCGCAAGCACAAGACTACCATGAGTAATTTTCCATGCAGAGTCTCCAAAAGATACAAGCTATCCTACATCATCAAGCTATCTAGAAGAAATGAGATTGCGTGCCAATGCAAGTACATGACGTACATCGTGCATAACAAAACTACTGGCAGAAGGAAATTGCAGCCTCTAATGTCACCAATGTCAACAATCTCAAGAGACGTGTCATCACTCAAGCACACAAAATCAGAAACATAATGATATGAATGGAACCACTATTGGCAAGGTGTCACATGAAAGGACACACCTAAGTCCAAAAGCCAACACTATGCATACATAGAGTGTATCTATGTAATCTATGAAGTACTAGATGAAGTTGCTACAAGGATATAATCCCCATCACTATCCTCGGGCGACATGACATTGATCTCTTCAATTTTAACACTTGACTTAGCAGGTACTATGCTACGATCAGAAGAATTTTCCTACACTTTCTCTTTACCCTTATCTTTGCATCTTTCATTGCCCAATTCATGACACTATGGCCTTATGTGGCCTTTCTTCCCACAATGATGACAAGTCAGATTGGCATTTCTCCCATGAGACTTACTATGCAACTTGCCATGTGACGTGGATCAAGATTTCTATGAATCCCATCCATGGCCATTACCACGGTCATTCTTTGCATTTCCATCATGTCGACCTCTAACTGTCAAAGCATGAGACACATGAAAGGAATCCAAATTCTTACGGTTTATCTCTTCTTATAGAAGAGAGCTCTCAACATCAGATAGCTTCAAAGTAGTGGCAAAAGCACATAAGGCAGTGCAAAATACATCCCAAGACTCAGTAAGAGTTCCAAGCAAGAACAACGGAGTGACATTCTCTTTGGAATCAATGTCTTGCAAATCCAAGTTCTTAAGAATAGCATGAAACTAGCTCAAATGAGCTGACATGGTCACATTCTCTTTCATGTGGAGATCCATAAGTTGTTTCAGCCAATACATCTGACTTACATGATTTTTCTTGTCATAGAGGTCCTTGTTCTTATCCCAAAGATCCCAAGAAATCTATGCTTCCTCAACCACATTGTGATGCACCTGTTTAGTGAGAGACAAGATGAGGTTGGACTTGCATAACTCATGAAGCTCCATCCATTTGTCATTAGTCATAGTTTCAGGTTTCTCTCCACTCAATCTTAGTGGTTTTATCTATGATTTTTGCACCAATACATGCCAAACATGGCTCTTCCAATAGGCATAATTCATACCATCAAGCTTAGTGATGTTGAAGATAGCACTGTTAATGGAAGAAGATGCCATACTACAAGCTGAAAACAGTGCAGACAGTTCAAAACTACTTGCTGCAAACTGCAAAAAATTACCAAAAAACTACCAAAACCAATACAAAATGACAAGAAACAAGTATTTAATGATTCTTCCACCAAGTACCATAAAAAATACATCAAACAGGATGATTCAACATGAAAAATACATCACAGTCCGGAGATATATGCTTGCTGTAATAATTTGCAGCAATGTACAATGAGAGCTGATAGTAGGCAAAACCCAATATTCAAAGTCAATCACTGATTGTCATTGCAAAACCAGCATCAAGTGGGCATAAACAAGCATGTAATAGTCAACTTGACATGAGCCAACACCCAACCATGTCAGATAAATTCCGTCAATAAAGTCGATACATCCCCCAATCAACAGGGCAAAATGTACATACCATTGCCAAGACCTAATACAAGTCGGTGTTTGCTCATTGAATACAAAGCAAAATCAATCCAAGTACATCTACATGGACCAAGGTATATCAACCATACATCATCCACAAGGAGATCCCAACCTCAACAAGTATCCAAAAGCTCAATATGTATAACCCACACTACTTAATGTCTAATAAGCATACAAAGATACTCCCATTGGCACAAGGAGCCATAGGTGTCAAGCAGATAAACTCAAGCAAAGCATATAAGAGTATTAGTGAGACGGAGTATCCAAGATCATACATCAATAAGATATCCAGAGCATATGAGTGGTCAAATATCCAATGAGAGCATCCAATGTCATGAAGAAAATCCCAATCAATCTCTGACGAGCCAAAGCAAGACCAAAGTAGGCTCCAACATATCCAAAGTCAAGCTCAAATGAAGCTCCAATAGCATTCAAGTCCAAACAATGTAACTAGCATGTGTAGGTAACATAAGCACCAAGCATGTACCAACAAGTCATACATAGACCAAAGGTATAACCTCTGTCAGAAAGCATGCCACTGTAGACCAATATCAACTAAATGCCAACCAATATGGAGCTCAAACAAGGCTCAAAATACATTTCAGAACCATCCAAAGCATTTTTCAACCTTCATTTGCATCCCAATAGTCATATGAAACACTCGAGAAGTACCCGTGAGACCAATAGGCAAAGCATAAAGTGACTAAATAAGCTTCAGACCTAGAGTGTACAATAGTGATTTACTATGTGAATATGAGTATTTCAGGACACTAAATCAACTCCAAGTGATGGCCAATCAATAGGCATACATTCCCCTAACATTTTCGGACCATTCAGGACAATCGGACATCAAATATCAATGCTATCCAATCATAAACATAAAGTGAGGATGTAACACTATTTGTGGCTGCCTGCATTTGTCACTAAAAGAATAAAGAATAAAGTGATGGTGATGGGCGCCCACCACCAGAGTAGTGTGTAGGTGCGGGTATCATCAGTGTAGTAATACACAGGTGGCTAGGCGGAGGCGCCTTTACCCCCGACAATGCATTTACTTTAGGGTAGGAGCGCTATTTCCTCCTTGGGATGGAGCATCTTATTGTATATTAGCAAGATTTCAAAAGGGGGAGATATACACAAGCTGTTTTGTTTTCTTCCATTAGGCCAAGAGGACCGGTTCTTTTTAGGGTTTTAATGCTTGATTTCCTTAGACTAAAAGGGCCAATTTTTCTCGAGTTTAAATGATTTATTTCTTTTGGCCAAGAGGTCTAGTTTTGTTAGGTGTGCATTGTGATATTTCCTAAGGCCAAGAGGACCATATGTCTGTTTGATATAGGTACTCTTAATGGTTTTCTATTTTAGTGATTGCATCACACAGGTTGACGTCGTCACTAGAGGGAGCCCTTGCGAGCAGAGGAGCTTATTGTGGCTATTCCAGGTGGTGTCGTCCCCTTTTTGAGTTTTTTCCTCAAGAAAATAATGTTATATGTGTACATAAGGGGTATTTTCTTTTCATTTGTGGAGACCAAAAATCAAGGCAAGAAGTTCTAAGGTTTGGTTAGGTACATTTGGGGGAGATTTGAGTAGTTGTCTACCTCTTGTTAGGACATTGTCAGGTGATAAATGTTCAAAGTCAGAGACAGAGTCAGAGAGATGGAGTAACAGTGTAGAGCAGTGTGCTCTCACTCACTTTCATAATTCATTCTCACACATAACTAAAGTGAAAGGTACAACCTAAGGTCTCAAGGACCATTCACACCAAAGACTGCTAGGTCCTAAAACACCGACTTATTCAATGTCTGCATAGTGTGGTACAGTTGGACATCCTAAGTGTTGGGTACAGTCAGAACTGAAGATAGATAGATGAGCTTGAAGTCTAACACTCCCCCTCAAGCTCAAGTCAGCATCTGGACACCAAGAAACTGTCTAAAAACATTGAGCTTATCTTTACCCAGAGACTTGGTAAAGATATCTGCAACCTGCTCATCAGTCTTCACATGCATGAGATCAACTCTCCCTGCAAGTACCATCTCTCTGATGAAGTGGTAGTGTACCTCTATGTGTTTTGTACTGGCAGGGTATACTGGATTCAAAGCAAGGAGTACACTACTCAGATTATCACATAACAAGGTTACTGGAGCATCCACCTGTATATCCAAATCAGCCATAGGCTTGAGCAGCCATGCAATCTCACATGCTGCCAATGTAGCACCCCTGTACTCTGCTGCCTCAGTACTCGATAAAGCATAGCCACTAGTAGATCTATGGTCATATGAGCATCCTGCCCAATTTGCATCTGTATATCCAATTAGTTTCAAGGGCTTATCTCTGAGACATAGAATAGCCCATAATCTATAGTGGACTTAACATATCTCATAATGCGTCTAACTGCATCCAAATGCAACTTTCTGGGCTTCTGCATAAAATTGCTTATGAGTCCTACAGCATAGCTCAAGTCAGGCCTAGTAATGGTCAAGTAAATCAAACTGCCAACCATCTTCCTACTGTACATAGTCACATCCTCTACTTCAATCCGAGTGCTCATGTCTAGCTTGATGTTTTGATCAAGAGGTGTATCCAATGGTTTACATTCAGCCATGCCATACTTCTTCAGCATTTCCATGGCATAGTGCTTCTGCATCAGCCATAAACCATTTTCAGCTGGAACAACCTCAATGCCCAAGAAATACTTCGGTTCTCCTAGATCCTTCATGTTAAATTCAGATTTCAGCATCTTCATTACATGTTGTATGCCTGAGTTATCATCACCAATTCTTATCAAATCATCAATATATATGACAAACACTACCAAGCCACTATCAATCTTTTTCGTAAATAGAATATGATCAGCCCTACCAACAACAAATCCCAAGCTCTGCAAGTAGTTACTGATCCTTGCATTCCATGCTCTAAGAGCTTGCTTTAGCCCGTACAATGTCTTTTTCAGCCTATATACATAATGCTAAAAATCAGGGTGTACATACCCTTCCAGACGAACCATATAGAAATCCTCTGCCAAGTCACCATTAAGAAAGGCATTCTTCACGTCCATCTAGTGCAATTTCCAGCCTCTAGTAGTAGCCAAAGTCACCATATAGAAATCCTCTCCTAAGTCACCATTAAGAAAGGCATTCTTCACGTTCATCTACTGCAATTTCCAGCCTCTAGCAGTAGCCAAAGCAATCACAGTGCGTATGGTTGCCATCTTGGCAATAGGGCTGAATGTTTCCTCATAATCAAGTCCATATTGTTGGGCGTACCCCTTAGCAACCAACCTGGCTTTGTACCTTTCCACACTGTCATCTAATTTGCATTTGATCTTGTAGACCCATTTGCAGCCAATGGTCTTTTTCCCTTTAGGCAGTGGCACAAGATCCCATGTCTTATTTTCAGCCAAGGCATTCATTTCTTCATCCATAGCTGCACACTAGTTCTCATCTTTCACTGCTTTAGCATATGTACCTGGTTCTTTAATCTCCATCACTTTTGTCATGTAAGCATAATGCTTTGCACAGTAGCCATTGTATGTGGGGATTTTATTTTTGCAGGCTTTCATTTTCATTCTTTTCTAATCAATCCCTTTTTTCGAGCTTTTTCATGCATTCTGCATATAAATATCTCTTTGCAGCATACACACAAAAAGAAAATAGAAATTATTCACTCTTACTTAAGGAGTATGACATGTTGCATTTACATGAACATGCATCAAGAAAACAAAATCAACGAAAAACTAGTAAAATATACGTGTCAAATAGTCGCAAGGTACACTCTCCTAAAAACAAATCAAAGATCCCAATGCATGTAATCTCTTAGACAAAATCGGGCATAGTCACATGACAAAGTGTATAATAAACATATAAAAGTAGTAACAAAATGAAATGTCTAGAGTCTCTCGAAAAAAACACACTCTCTCTCTCTCAGCATGGTAGTGGTCCACACACTATGGTGGACAAACACTCCCCATAGAGCACATCATCTATTTCTAGACACATGCAATGTCTCATCTCCTCTGCACTGGCCCGCGCCAAACCACCACACCCTGCAAACACATCCAAAACATAGTCGTAGCGCTTTGTAAATGTAGTCAGTAACCACCTAACCATATCACCAATCAAGATACAGATTTTCACTCCATCCAAGAGGTGTACAAAAGCCTACACAAGTTTCATAAGCACTTAACATTAGCACATATACATTTTAAGAAAGATATATGAATGCACTGCATTGAGTCAACCTGCATGACATGATTCTTCATGTTAAGCTTAAAGAACTCCTCAAATGAATCTGGTAGCTATGGACCTTCTACTTGTATCCTTTCAATCTGAAGCAGTGCCTCTGAATGCAAGTGAGCCCAATATGTCTCTTTCTTCATGTAAACCTGAAAGAGCTTATAATCACCAAAATGCAGGTATTGGGGGTCTTTGGCCTTTGTGAGACTCATAAGATGCAACAATATTTTTTTCCTGTGATGCACAAAAATATACGCAAAATAGAAAGCATTGAAGAAAAAAGCATCACATACACACAACTTACATTATATATACAAATTACCTTTCCGTAGGGATTTTTGAGCTTGTGAGACAATACAACTTGTCTCTTTGATCTTGAGCATGCTTGCATCATCCCACTTTAGCCCAAATAACAACTTCAAGAACTCATCACCATTTTGGGGATTAGCAATGGATAGGTACTTGTAACCGCTATCCTTAAGGCGCTCCTCTTCCACCCTTGTAGCCTTCTCCAAACGTTTCTTCCTCTCTACCTCATCAAGAACAAGAGCCTCAAGCTTCGCAGTTTCTTTTGAGATGAAGACATGAAATTCATCCTATCATTCCAAAAAAAAAAACTAAATTAGAGATAGAAAAGCACATCTCATACAAGTGAGCCATAGATAGAAAATCACCTTCCATACAAGCTGAGATGTTAAACCGCAAGGAGAGTTATACCATGGAGCAACACCATGCTAATACCTTGCCTCTATACTCATCTCAACCTCAGCCCACTTCCTCATGGCTGGACTCAATCTATCTAGAATGGAGTCTTTGTTTGCAGTACCAAACTTTTGAAACATATACACCTCATGCGCAATATTTGGAGTAACATGAGCTCTGGAAATACTATTGAAAAAAAACAGAAGCATAATATGAGAATGTAAGTGTAACATATTACAAAGAGGAGCATAGTTAAAGGAAGAAGACTTATGCGTTGGTGGTGTCTAGTGCGAGTAGTAGCTCTGCTTCCTTCGCCTTTGGCACCTCAATGAATTGGCACCTTACACTAACATGGTAGTGAGCATAGTCGGAGTACTCTGTAATTGAAAACCAACTAACATAAGAATGGGATACAAACATTCAATACTTGCATGTATAGTGGACAACTTACTTTCTTTGATGCGTTTCCACCACGTTTTAAGCCTATGGTTTCCATCCCAAACCAAGAACTTTTTACCCTTAAGGTCTTGCCACTCTCTTCCAAGAGCCCTCTCAAAGTTCTCATTTCTTTGATGCCATATTGGACCCCATTCATCTAGATTGATGGCTGTCACAGACATGATCTCCCCTCTCGGACCTTCAACTGACACAAGGAAGTGTCCCATAGTCTCAAGATAACCAGTGGAATCAAAGGAAGGAATCAACCATTGGGCATCATCCGTAGCAAATCTGACTGCCTCATGAGCCACCAATCTGCAAAGAGGCACAAGAGGAGGCAACGTCCTCTTTTTTTATATAAAATTGACTCAGCACATCCTTCATCAGGCCTAGAGAGACTTGCTTGCCTAAGTTCCTTGAGTGCTTTTTTTCTTTTTCATCATCATTCTCCCCTTGATCACTATCACCACTCACCTCTTCTTTGCCATCTAGACTATCATGCTGCACATTAGTCTCTGTAGGAGCAGATATTAATAAGTAACAATAAAAAACAATAGCATTAAACCAATCATATATAATGGGTAGACAATATATGCATAGATAAAACAATACATAACAATGAACAAACAATCATATGTAAATGAAATGGACATATAAGTGACTACCTGTGTGCTCCGCAACCCCGTCAATTATATTGGAGTCCCCATCCACTTGTGCTTCGTCATCAATGAAGACACATCTTTTTGGACCACGTCCTTTCTTTGTTGAAGGAGTGTCCACTGATCTCAAACGCGATGATGCTTGTTGCTCTAAGATCCGCCCAGGAACGTTCCTTTGTCACCCTGTTTAGGGTTTCCGTCGACAGGCTTATCCTTGTCGGCCTCTCTACCCTTTTGACCTCTTGTAAGGACAGCTCGCAGATTAGAGGTTTATGCGTCATTAACGCACACAGCCTCAATCAAACTAACCCCACTACCACTAGGTAGCTCCTCCACTGTAGTCTTTGGTCGTTGGAGTATTTGTTTAGGTCCGTCCTCTCGTTGGGAATCATTTCCTTGTGCATGATGATTAACAGGCCTTGGTTGCCGACTACCTTGCTGGAGGGAACTAATCTTACTCCAGCAAAAGTGGCTGCTAAATGGCTGGATTTTTCACAAATGTCGCACTTGAAATTTGGAAAATTTCTTGGATAATGTTGCCCACCACACCATTTGCAGCTAAACCTCGAAGGTGCACCCTCATTTGGGTATCTACTTCCTATCAAATTTTGTTGTTTTTTAAGGAAGTTGACATCAACGGCTATTTGTCGATACTGCTCCGTAATCATGTCGGTATAATGCTTCATCATGTCCTTAACCTCGCCAAGAACATTGGAAGCGCTCGACTCCTAGCCTTGATCATTACCCTGTCGTTCCATCGGCCTAACAATTCGATTAGGCACTGGTTGTTGAACCACAGGCATGGTATTAGGATTAACTGCCTGGCTTCCACCATTTGGAGCCATTTGACTGCTCGTAGGCATCGACATGCTAGGGGGAGCTGGTAATAAAGGCACATTCTACATCATGTTCCCTCTCCCATTAGGATTAGCCATCGCTATCCCTTGGCTACTACTGCCATTGGCCGTCGCCATATTATTTCCCAATGCTAGACCCATATTCGCATTGCCTCGAGAGGCATAGGCTGCTTGTAGTCGGGATTCCACTTCTTGTGCCCGTGTAATGGCAGAATCTATATCCCCCAAAGGGACACTACTCAACTACAACTGGATATTAAAGTCCAAACCATGCAGAAAATATTGCAATTGGGCAGCTGTGGGGATAGGAATAGAGGTGTCCAACTTACGGAAAACCTCTTTTAGCTTCTTTGCATAAGCACGAATATCCTCATGTGGTTCTTGGCGGGTTACATTGAGTACACGCAACCAATTTTTCCCACCCCTTTCAGGGGCAAACTCCCTTCGAAAAGCTCCATAAAATGCATCAATATTCAATATGGTTCTGGCTTCTAAACCATGATACCATATGGCAGCTCTTCCTTTGAGAGTCATATTGAAGAACATCATTAAATGTCCTTCTTCTTGGATGCGACAGTTAAACATCAGCTTTTGAAACTCCCTGATATGGAGTTCCGCATCTTCCTCAACTAGCCCATTAAAAACGGGTAGCGGGTAACCTAGAGCCGGCAAATTCATCGTTCATGCAGGAATTGCAATAGGCTCCGCCATGACAGAAATTGGATTTGTACTAGAAATAGGGGATGGTGGGGTTACACCTCCCGCACTTGATGTAGACTGGCTTATGGAAGGAAGGGGAGCACTAGAGCTTCCTCCTTCTCCTGACTTACTGCTTGTGGCACCAAGACCACTAGATCCACTTCCTCGTAAGGGTTCACCACCGCTACGCTTAGGGGAATACCTCCTAAGAATTTCAGCACGTCGCCTAGCTCTTTCGTCTCTCTCTTGCTTTTGGATTTCTGCTAGACGATGCTTATCGATGAATAACAGATCAATCTCAGTATCCTTTGGCATAAACTGCTAATTGGTCCCTAGACAACCAGGATTCGAGGACCGCCACTTCTAAGTGGCTCTCGACAGACGCACCACTGATGGGACCTAAAACGGGCCGGCACTGGCTCATGCACTTGCCGGACCTCTATCATGCGCTCAACAACCCCACGGCCTTGCGGCCAGGAGCGTGGATGACACATACATCATCTTCCTAAACATTGCGCATTTGTATGATGTCTTGTAGTCCAACCCTAACCCAATTAACACTCCTCAGAGGGAGTCCTTAGCACATTGCCAAATAGCACGAAGCACAAACATAGGAGGTCCTCCCACGACTGACTGCCGCTACCTCACTGCAACTCTCCTACACCTTGGGGATTGGCCCCTCGATGCGTCGCTAAACATATATAGCATACGAACACAAACTTCTCTCTTTTATGATTCACGTATTTCCAGGAGATATACCATGCTTCCTCACTTTACTTTCCCTTAGACCCAACGCCTAGCCTACAGCTTAGGACAACCTTACTCACTCAACGTTGGTCATGTTTCTAGAAAGCAATTGCCATGCATCCAGGAGGTATTGTCTGATACGTTTTAAATTTCATGCTTCATGCAAATTGTGTATGTCCACGTGCTCAAACAATTAAGAAAATTCAGCATTGGTGCTTAGTGCAAAAGCATTCTTTCAATGAATTTTGACTATTGCTCGTATGCAGCGTTGCATGAACCTAGCACCGAGAAACCCTCGTGCTACTAGGTCCTTAATTTTTACTTATCGACCAACCTAAATGGTATACATAAAAAACCAGCAAGCTTTTCATCATTCCGTTCAGCATTTAAACACTTTTTATACACTCTAACCCCTCACCCGTTTAGGTTGTGCATGGTGCATAGGTTTAGGGTTCATTTTCCACATTTTTATTGCATAGAAAGCCATAAAAACTCACAAAAATATAAAGGTAGGGCTGAACTGAGGCTAAACCTCATACTTCAGACCCCCCATACATCCAGAAACATGAATCTTATTTTTCCTTAATTTTCGGCACTCAAAATCCATTTTTTCCCTATTTTCCCCCTATTTTCCCCTATTTTTCTTGTATTTTTTGCAATATTAATTGACTAAAAATTCAAAATGAGTTGTGGCCCTTAGGTTCATTTGTAGTAAAAAGACAAATTTAGTTGGTATGTCTTATTATATTTTTCATTGATATCTCAAAAACACCCAATTTCCCCCTATTTTGCATGTTTTACGGGTTTTACACTATTAATTTCATCCACAATACTTATGATTTTCTGATCATAAAAATTTGGAAGACATTGCAAACAACATTATAATGCATAATCATCCCTTGGAAACAAGAATTCATGAAGCAAATTGCATAAAAACACCATTTTCCTTTGTAAAAATGAGATTACCGTTCTTTGCGGGTGGCGGGTTTTTATTTGCCATATCTCAGGACTGATTTCCAGCCACCATTAATGCTCATGACAGTCCACAATCAACAATCTTCCTTCCTCTTGCACCACGGAGCAATCCGATCTTCATTGGACAAGCATCCATCATCCATTCTTCTTCTTCCTCTTCACCACATGAATTTGCCTTTAGGGGAGAGAGAGGGAGGAGAGAGAAAGACTGAAATCAGACTTCTTCACAGAGACTGTCAATGGAGGAGCGAAGCATGGCGATAGAGTCAGCATCCAGGGGGGATTGAAGCCCCGTGATCACTTGGGTGGGTTGTGTTGAGCAGCCATGATGCCTCTCCATCCCTTCAAGCGAAATTTGCGCCCTCTTCCTCCACGCCTTCTCTCCACGATTCTTCATCTCTCATTTGCATGAAAGTTTCATCCCATTAAATTTGGGCTCCGAAGGGTCACTTGCCCATTTTGGCCAAATTTTGTCCACCCCTTCACATCTTGACCGGTTTCTTGGCCATTTCCCCGTCCGGACTCAGAATTGAGCTCTGAAAAATCCTGGGCATCCGGCTTGGCATCCCGCATTGGCCAGTAACTCGTGTCAACCTGCACAACTGTTTGAAAAATTATGAAAAATCAACAAGTGTCGCTCGGGCGCCTTTAAAGCACTTTGGCGCTTAAAATCGTCCTAGATCGAGCAGCCGCCTTCGACATTGAATATTTTTCCCTTGATATTCATAATTTTTAGCTATTTTTAAGCACTTCTTGGCACTAAAATTCCGCTCTCACAAGGCATGTGGTAGATTTCATTTCTAGCTTGAAAATTTCTATTAGTAATCAATACTTACACAACTTTGATTGTGCTTCAAGGAATGTGTATAATCTCTTCCAAGTATCATTAGATGTTTCATAGTTATCCACATGGTGGATGTAACTGTCATCCATCCAATTCCAACTTAATGATAGCATGTGCCTTATCATCATTCTTATGCCAAGTATCTGCAAGGTCCACATCCTGAGGCTTCTTCTCTTTGCCATTGGTAATGGCCCAAATACCCTTCTTCATCAGGATGAGCTTGACGCGGATTTGCCAGGTGTGAAACCCAACTCCTTTGAACCGAACAGTTGGAGAGTCTTTTCCCATGTTGGAGCAGCAAATCAACACCAAAATTCTCAAATTTAAGTAGAAAAAGAGTTGATTGTGTCAAGAGACATAAGTGCTAAAATCACTAGATGAGTGTCAATAGACACTGTGCTTGTATCTTCTTCTTTGAGTCTTCTAAATCTCAAAAATCCTTCAAGATCTTAAAAATCCAAATCTTTCCTTCCTTGATTTGATGCTGGAACTTTAGATTTAGTAGGCTGGAACTTAATTTGATTAGAATAGTGAGAAATTTAAGTGAAAAAGAGAGCTTGAAGTAAAATGGCTATGGCTACCACAGTTAGGGTTTGGAAAGAGCCTAGTTTTTCTTTTTTTGCTTACAACAGCTCATACAGTGAGCCATTTTGCAAAAGATTTGAGCTGAAAGTGGCTTAGGTCGTGCTCTTTCATTGCCCTATGGTTGTGGGAAGAATCATTGAGCACAAGTGCAACATTAATTGTATGACAGGATGTTGACAAAATTTACATCGGATTCGAGAAAAACTCCAATGTTGGTTACAGCACGTGCATGAATCTGGTCGATTTTTAGGACAGGAAGGAGTACCTTGACTTGGAGAAGATATCCATAGAAAAAAGCTCAGGGAGATGTGCCTTGGTCCCTCCAAGTCAGGTAGGTCCTGTAGGCTATGACAGTCATGAAGGAAAGAATGAGGATGGAGGTGAGAAATGAGCTCATTAGCTGAGCTGGGCGGCAGAGGTGGAGAGAAGCTGAAAGAGTAGAGAAGGGAGCTAAGATAATAGTGAGGTGATGCCCGATTGGGCTGTGATACCATGTTAAAACATGGATCTAGGACATGGCAATGCGGAAGCTATGGAGGTTGAAAGATGAAGACCAAAATCATGAAGACATATACACAAACAAGAACAACTATCACACAAGTGAATTAGGTTCCAAGATTGAGACTTGGACTCATAAACAAAATCTTGTGTTTGGACAATGACATAGACACTTTACTCGAAAGAAAAGAGTACTATCATTGCATTGAGAAAAGGAAGCAAGTACAATGCTTTATAGATCTCTGACTAGGCAGCTCTTTCCACCACTCTGCATATGGGATAAACAACCTAAGCCCACACTCCTCCATACAAAGAGGCTAAGCTAGGTGTGATTTCCAACATCTCAACATAGTTTAGCTTCAAGCACCTTCTTGGCCATCATGGTTGTATCAAAGTATTCTCTGTAATGCCACCATGTGCCTCTTCCAACATGGTTGTATCAAAGTGTTCTCTGTAATGCCATCATGGTTGTATCAAATTGTTCTTTGTAATGCCACCATGTGCCTCTTCCAACACAACATCTATTTCATACTCACACACACACATTCTTTGAGGAGACCATTGTGTTCTAAGTAGTACAATTGGCCAATGATCAATTGATATGGGTGAATTTCGAGTAAAATTTTAGTGATGCATGCCTTCTCATGTAGCTGTTCTAGAAGGCCATGTTCAAGAATATGTATTGCTTGATCATCCCAATGGGGTGTGAGGCTAGTCTTGAAGAGTCAAGATTCCTCTAGTGAATGTGGTCCACACTAAAAAAGTGGCTTAACACTGAAAGGTGGTACCACACTACTGAAAAGTGATACCCCGCTACTAAAAAGTGGTATTCCACCATTAAGAAGTGGCACCATATTTCAACACTCAAAAGTGGTGTTCAATAACTTGCTTCTAGTACTCAAGTAATTTAGAGTTGTCTATTAACACTTTCTAGTGATGCAACTTCACTTTTTGGTGGTATTATACTAATAAGAAGTGGAGGTAAACCACTTGAAAGGCATACAACCACCATCATACTATTATAAAGTGATACCCCTCTAGTTTATAGTGTATGAGGCATAACAAGGCTTGATGGCCCACAAAAAAGGTAAAGGGTATAGCTAATAAATAGTGGAAAAGTTTCTTAACAACATTTATCATAGCTAAGACCTCTCATTTAGTGGGAAAATAATTTTTTTTGGATTTAGTGAGCTGTTGACAAGAAAATCTCACCAGGAAGTCCATGTTGTATTCATTAAGCTCACTACCTAAATTGCAACTTTGGAAGCATCTATATGCACATGAAAGGTAATTGATGATTCTCGAGCTTGTAGGATAGGTGATCTCATGAGATAATTTTTTAATGTTTCATGGAAAGATTGTCCACCACTCCTAGGTAACTAGTAGCTTGTACAAAGGTTGAGCAATAGCTACATAATTAAGCACAAAGCAACAATAGTACCTAGTGTGACCAAGGAAACATTGCACGCCCTTTAGTGTTGGATGGTGGTGGTAAATTGATAACAACTCTAACCGTAACAGTGTCTCTTGTGCCATTTTTGGATATGATATGTCCCCAGGTGATGCCATGTGTCATCCAAATTGGTATTTGAGAGGTTCAGGGATAGATTATACTATTGACACCTTTCAAAGACAAGTCAAAGTTTCTCAAGATGATCCTCCCAATTGGAATGGATACATAAATCATCAACAAAAAACTCAAGTTATTTCCTAAGAATGTCTTTGAAAATGGTCTCAGGGAAGTTACTATATGTATATCCTCTACATCACGTGCGTTCAAGGCCTATTTATAAATATCCTTATCTGTGAATTTTTCTTGAATAAAACATCACCCTTTATTATTCAATCTATAAATAACCCCTTTACATTACACCCTTTTGTATGTAAAAAAATGGTATTTTTAAAATACCTTATTTTGAACCCACGTGATGCACAGATATATTCATGAGTAACTTACCCGAGAAAATGGTATACACTGGTCTTTGTAAGCATCATAGGTGCATTAGTCATTCCAACTAGCATGACTATATCAACAAAAACTCCCCATCCTATTGCGAAAGCTATTTTAGGTATCTCATCTAGGTGGAATTGGATTTGATTGTATTTGGAGAATCCATCTAGGAATCTATATGCCACCTTCCTTGCCACTCATTCTATCATATGGTTTTTGTAAGGCAAGCAATAGTGATCTCTCATGGTAGTTGCATTTAGCTTTTGGTATTTGATGCACACTCGGATCTTACCATTTTTCTTGAATACCATTACGATTGGGGATATCTAGTCGGTATGTTTGATTTTGTAAATGAATCAAGCCTTCTAAAGTTTATCAATTTCCTCTAGCATAGATTCATTGGATAATGTTGCTATTTCATAGGCTCGGCATCTAGCTTGAGTGGAATTGTGTGAGTTAGGAATTGTGGTGGAACTTCTTTCAAATCTAAATAGCTCCATGCAAGCTATTTCATAGGCTTGGCATCTAGCTTGAGTGGAATTGTGTGAGTTAGGAATTGTGGTGGAACTTCTTTCAAATCTAAATAGCTCCATGCAAATACATCATTGTATTCCTTAAGTAGTTTCAGAAGCTATGCCTCATCCTCCCTACTGAGGTCTTAAACAATATATATAGGTCTGGGGGATTCCCTAGCCTCAACAATATTCACTTCCTTGACTTTGGCTGGTCACTCAATATGTGCATCGGATGTGCCTTCTAGTTTGGCTCAAAGCAAAACAAAGACTCTATCACATTTCTTAAACTTGATGAATTGAGGTGGTAAATCATGTGGGTTTTTCTAACCATGGGAGTTTATCTAACATGGCATACATATTTTTTCAATTACTTCTTCCTTAAATGGATTGGAAGTTTAACTTTAGCACTCTTGGATTGTGATGGCTGAGCTATCCCAGGGTCAAAGTCCTTGTCCCACTCTAAGTTTGAATCCAAACTTGTTATGGTGTCGTCCTGGTCATGTTGGGCTTTTGAATCTGCTTAATGGTGTGGCCATGAGTGTCACAATCTACTGAGTTTGAATCAAAATCCTCTTTGTAGTGCTCGCCCTCGAAGGCACTAAGCTCTCAACTTGTATGCCTTGATTTTGCATTAGCAAGACAAAGAGAATTTTATGAAAGTCAAATAAAACTTAATGCATGTTTTTTTATTGCCAAGTGGGGCTAGTCAATAATTTCTTGAATATTGTTGGATTTGGATTTAGACAATCACAAAAACACAACCTCCACTAACTTCTTAGTGCAAGTCTATTATTTGGGATTAGATAGTCCTAGAATGGGCATGGTGTAGAGCTAGGGGCCATCATAGAAAGATGCATTCAAGGGGTTTCTAAGGATGGCTCCATAGTAAGATTTATGGCTTCAAGTGTGTCTTTTTGAGTCATGCATGTTGAGATATTTGCAATCACACCTAATGTGGCCTCTTTGGATGAGACAGTTCTAGGCTTAGAACATGCAGGCTGCAAGAATCCCATATGTACAGAGAGGGAAAATTGCTACCCATCCAACAACTATGAAGTGTTGTACTTGACTACCACTTTTGCATGCAAAAATGAATGAATACATGACGATGATTTTCTTTATTAGTTAGTGTCAGTCTTGTACTCGTCAGTCCAATACACAAGATTGTGTTTTTGAGTTCACGTTCCCATCTTGGAACCTAATTCACTTGTGTAATAGTTTGTCTCTACTTGTCTATGTCATCATGAGTTTGGTCTTCATCTTCCATCCGCCATAGCTTCTTGCCATGTCCTAGATATTAAACATTTCCACATGGTATCAGAGCCGAGTTGAGCATGGCATGGATCCCTTCTATGTTCTCTCAGTCCCTCTTAACCTCCAGTCAGCTCAATGAGCTTATCTCTCAACTCATCTCCACTTGCTTCACCTTGGCAGCCATAGCTAGGTCTACACCTAGCTATGGCCATAGCTAGGTCTGCACCTATCTCCCTTCAAGCTTCTATAACTTTCTCTACAGGAGGGCATATCTCTCCAAGCTCCCTTCTAAAGATTTATTCCTTGACTTCCAAGGCTTCCCTCTGTATCAGATCACCATGATATTTGGCTATCTGGAGTTCAGTATTATCACTTATGTCAGTTGCTGCCATAACCTTAGTCTATGGTCTGTAGGACATACCCTTCATGGAGTACTTGGATCTCTCTCCAGAGGAAATATATTTACAAGAATCCTTCTAAAGATATCTTTCTAACCTTCAGGCACATCTTCTTGGCACATCATGTCTCGATGTTGGTGCCACTTCAACCTAGCATTGCACAAAAATGAGATTGCTGTCAGAAAAATGGCGCAGTATGATAATTCACTTCCTACTCTCTCCACACGCCGCGATGCTAGCTGCCATGATAGGGCTTTGGTAGCCTATCACCTAAGCTACCTTGCCATATAAAAATCTCTCAAAATGATACAGTCTACAGTGCACATAGAAGAAAACCAGGCCTGGGTCAAAACCTTAATCCAGGAAGGAATAGCCAAACTTCACTAAATCTTCAATTTTCTTCATTTTCTCACTCCTCTTGGCACACTCAAGCTCCTACCACTCTAAACTAAGTAATCACTCAGTTTTTAGCAAATATTTCATCAACTAATCATCAAGCTTTGGAAGATTTGGAGAAATCAAAGCTCAACGAGACAACATAATTGCTACTAGAAGTCTCAAGCTCTTCAATTTCTCACTCTTTTCAATCAAGTAGAGTTCCTACCATTCAAGATCTGCTACAACACTCAATCTTCTAGCAAATATTTAATTGATTTACCATCAAGGAGGGGTTTCAAGCTGAAGGGGTAACGTCAAAAACCAAGCAACAAGAATCATCATCTTCAAAACCATAGTATCTTTTGATACTACATAGTGGGATTGACACTACCCCATCACTTGTGCTTGTTAGCACATTCAAGAATCAATTCACTACTGATTTATCTCAGATTTGAAGCTCATTTTCAATGACAAACATGAAGTCTTTCATGAAGATCCCATTCATAAAGAGAAGTGCAATCATTTTTACTCACTTGTACCACATAGAAGATGTACTTGCTCTACTTGCACATAATTTCTGTTGCCTCAAAGACAATTATATCTTTGCTTGAGGTGGATAGGGACATAAAGACTGATGCAATTGATGCAAGTAAAGTCAATAAAGAAGCAAAAGAAGAGGACCAAAATATCAAAGCAAATCAAAGAAGAAGCACAAAATTATCAATCATGAAGACTCTGAAGTTGCAAACAAAGTGAAGTACAAGTACAAGAAGCTAGATAAGAAGAATTGCAATGAATTGAAGATGCATACCAAAAGAAATGCTAAAAATTGCAAGGGCCTGATGGTCCTTGACCCAAATTTTTATCGACTTTTTTAGCCTTGTAATGCCTAGTCCAAATGTCTTTATCATAAGCTTGTAAACTCCTCATGTAGCCTTGTACTATAGCCTCTCTACACTTTGTGAGGCCCTTGTTATAGCCTCTGGATGACCATCATGTTAGTGGTACCCACACTTAGCCTTTTCTGTGACAGCCCCTAATGTTTTGCCATGTTTATGGTGTGCCCACACTTTGCAGGTGTTGCTTTCACTAAAGCCTCTACACACTTTGTACTTTCTTGTTGTGATTGAGGAGGGGTGTTGAGATATTTGCAATCACACCTACTATAGCCTCTTTGTATGATGCATTTTTGGGCTTAGGACATGCAGGCTACAGGAATCCCATATGCACAAAGAGGGAAAACTACTACCCATCCAACAACTATAAAGCATTGTATTTGACTACCACATTTTCACACAAAAATGAATGAATACACGATGATGCTTTTCTTTATCGGTTAGTGTTAGTCTTGTACTTGTCAGTTCAATACACAAGATCATGTTTATGAGTCCAAGTTGCCATCTTGGAACTTAATTCACTTGTGTAACAGTTTGTGTCTACTTATCTATGTCATCATGAGTTTGGTCTTCATCTTCCATATGCCATAACTCCTTGCCATGTCCTAGATCCCACACATTTCCACAATACATTCATACATTGAAGAATACTTGAGTTTCTCTATGAATGGAAATTTCAATATGGCAAGAATGTGCATCCAATCCTGCTCATCCTCAGGGGAAGGAGTATATCTAGTCAAAGGTTTAATGGTTGGAGGGTCTACAAAATCTCCTTTTAGCAAGGTCAAAATGTCATCAAGGTCAATAGGTGTTGACTTACATGACCCCATTTCAACATGAACTACCTCTTTTCAATTTCCTAGGAAGGCTAAACCATTGCCCCAATCTTCAATGAGTCGTGCATTATGTATCCATGAGTAGCTAAGCAACAAGTCATAGTCTACTCCCTTCATGACAACAAATTTAACCTTGAACAAAACTCCATCAATTCTAATTGGCCAGCATCATAGGACTCCCAAGAGTTGAACTTTAAATCCATTTACAACAATTAGATTGAAATGAACTAGATCTATGGGTGAATTATCCTATGCTTGGAGGACATTGTGGTTAACTATATGCATACTAGTCCAAGTATCCACTATTTCACAACATGGTGTCTTTGAGGGTTTCTATAGGAAGTATTGCATGTCATTTACCACCCTCAAAAAATGTGTTGATCCCTTGAGCACTCAATATTGGAGGTGCATTATGGTTGGAGTTTGAAGCATGGTGTGATCAAGTAGGATTAGAACCTTGTACCCAAACCTTCAATCCTTGCCAAATATTTGGGTTACTTTTTAGTTAAGTTTCGAGTGGAATCCTAAGATGTGTTAATGCAAGTGAGGCAATTATTTCAACTTCAATGTGCTCATAGAGATATTGCAATTTACTTGCATCAAGAGAAAGTTACTAATCCAAGGGTGGTGTCTCGCTAAATGGTTCAATGGTTGGTGAGTTCATTAGGTTGCCATGGTTTTTCTTGGTTGGATATGATAGATATAAGAGACAAGCTAACAGAGGTTGATTATCTTATCAGCATGTGCTTCCTTCAGCTCATCTTGAGCATTATTCACCCATTCCTTAAAGTTTTCAATAGTGGCTAATTGCTAGACTAGGTCTAGGTAAGCATAGTCTTTTACTAGTGTCTCTTTTTTAATAGGCGATGCCATAGTGGTACTTTCAGCCCTAGTGATAGTGATAGTGGGTGATAGTGAGGAGAGGTATTTGTTTTTAAATTGAGTTTAGCTCATCTTCTCCATTTCTTGGCACTTTTCTTGCCAATAATGGATCCATTCAAGGTTTTTACCCGCTCAAGATTAATTCCTCTAGCTTTACTTTGAGCAAGAGTGATGGCATGGACAAGAATGGGGATAGTGTCTTTGTTTGTGATGATCTCCACAATTAATAAGCTTAGGGGAATAGAGAGGTACCCTTGAAGGATTGATCTCTACTCATTGAGTAGCTATTCAAGGATGTGATGGAGCTAGAAGTGCAAATGGTTATCCAAGTGAAGGTAGTCTTTGGTAGTTAATACCTTGATTGGATTGTGGGTAGGAAACATTTGGTCTAGGGAGCTTTTGAGGGGCTCCACAACAGGTTGCCTCATGGCCCAATTTTCCATAATTATTGCACACTCATGGTGACCTCAAAAATTATGAAGGAAGGTAATCTCCTCAGTGTATGTAGTGCATGTTCTAGCGATAAGGTTGTGAAACTTTAAGGGACATCAACGAGTATTTCTAGGGCTTCTTTGGAAGGGAACACTTAAGCATATACATTAGAGGTAGACCCCTCTTAATTTCCTACATTGAACTTAAATCGAAGGAGGGGATAAAGGGAAAAAATAAGGGGGGGAATGCATTTGATCACCTCTCTCCATAGATTGGTTTCTCCATGGCATACAAGAGACCTTGAAAACTAAGGTTAAAATCCTAAACCCTCACATAGTAGGGTTATTGAATTAATCATAGTGTGGGAGGGGGGGAGTTGGCATTGTCCCATGGTTTTGGTAGAGAGATTCAACTCCTCTTCTTCCAAAGAGAGCTTGGTGTCTACTTGGTGTAGTCACTTTAAGTATAAAGGGATTCAATTCCCCTACTCTCTCTCCTCATGTGGTAAGGGGGCACGAGCACTCAAAAACATTGCGACATATACTTCGATGGTATCCAAGTGCCACTACATAAATCACTTTGTGATATGACCATTTTGGTACTTTTAATTGCTTAGGATAATTCCAACTTTTAAAAAGAAAGTATATGTTCTATGAAGACTTACATTTAAGAAAGGGGATACATAAAAAGTCGTACATGTATACATCTTATAATCTTAAATAGGGGGATATATTAGTCTTACAAGCTTCATAAATAGGGGTTTTTTTAGAAGCCCTTGCACGCAGGTGACATGTCTTATTTACTATGAGTGAACCCCCCGTGTCTCCCAATGGATAGTAGCTCACACAAATGATTAGGGTTCCATTCATAAATGGGTAGTTCAATTTGCATTTGCAAATCAAAACAAAAGCTATCAATGTCTCCAACACCATTGTTCTCCTCATCACTTTGAGTATCCTCTAGTTCTAGACTAGGCTACATGATGAGATGGTTCTATTCTTCTACGTGTTTCTAGTTCTTGCAGCTTCTTCATTGTCCATAGATACATGGATTACAAAAACATGAGAGTTTTCAATAACATAAAGCACATGGATCATCCTTTGAATATCCATCAATGCAATGAAATGAGCATGAGCTTGGAACATGCTCATAGTCCCATTGGTCATTGCATTGCATACAATCCTTGAAATCTAGTAAAAAAAACTCTCTGTGTACCACATCTATGCACCTTATCTCCAAGCTAAAATGTTTGGTTTAAATAGATGACTACATCAACTATATATGTCATAGGCTAGCAATCTAGTTTCAACACCTTGTGAGTAACGGTTCTCTTTATGAGTACTCAGCTCCATTATGCTCCCCTTTTCCATGTCTTGATGCCAAGAGGTTACGCATCATTTGCAAACTTGTCAAGTGGTAATACCTAGCCACAAAGTAGGAAGGTCTTCAAGCTTTGAACTGAGAGGCTATATCATCTAACCATACCCAATGATGTTGTAAAGAATGTGGTCACTTGTCATGGAGAAGAAAACAATGCTATATAAAGAGATTATCATGCAGTTTATCATCAGATATGTAAAATGGAGTTTCTTTCTCATAACATCTCTAGCATTTTTTAAATAAGTTATGCAAACAAGTATAGTAACTTGATTAGAATATGAATGCATGAATTGTACCTCGTTTTGCATCTTAAAAGAATAATTCTATGCAAAGTCAATAACTAAAACAACAATACCAGATGGAAACTTCATCAAGCATTCTTTAAACTATTGTGCTTACCATTGCAAAATATTCTCCTTGATGAAGCGCATAAGATGTGAGGAGAAAAAATAAGTAAAAGTAGAGCTTATTCATTACACCACCAAGTCCTTTATTTTCTTCCTAGCCCCACATGCATCTACTTCCCTTGTTGAGACATCTGTGAAGATCTTCACATTCATGTTCTTACTATCCACTAAAGTCTTATTAGGAAACATTGTCAACCTCTTAACTCCATATCTACCACAATCCCCATACATGATTTTTTTGCAGGGTATTCTAAATCGCAAGGCTTTGGGTACATAAGTAATTCTCTTATATTGGTGATGCTATGATATATTGATTGGTTTGCCCATGCACTAACTTGGATCATCATTTTTGCAATAGAAAAAACATGTGCATTGATCCTTTCCATAGTACCCAAACTTGTTTTGTGTCATTAGATTAAATGCCTTCTTAAAGTATATCATTTGTACATGATGCACATGGCAACACATATACCACTCCTTCAATTTCCAAACAAAGAAAGGATTTAATGTCTCAAAATTTTTAAGAGACATTTGTATATCTTTATGGGCCATTTAGAATCTTTGGTATAAATCGACCTATTTCATTAAATATTTAAACTCGTGATGTAAATTTTTCATCTCGAATAATCACTGGCACTATGCTAGAACATCTTGGTACCAAGCTATCTAGTACTATTCAATATAAATTTCAAAATCCATAGTATCAATTTGATACTTTGTAGTACCAATTTGAGACTTTACATTCAAATTTTGGCATTACAGTAGGATATATAATAGAGTATTAGACCTGTTTAATAATCTCATTTGATTCTATACAAGGTCAATTTGGTACATAGAAAAAATTCGGTATATTGCAGAAACATTTCACTACCATGGTAGAAAAAACAACAGAATACTAGAGCCTAGTAGTACCCCTTTTGATTTTATATAGACCCAATCTAGTACCATATATAACCATTTTGGTACTTTATAGAAGAATTTTTGGTACTCTACTATGAAATATAACATATTACTTTAGCCATTTGGTATAACAAAGTTGTCGGAACCAAAAATGGGCCCAACATTGGCTCTAGGGCTTTAGCTGGGCGTCCTATACTCACCCAAACTAAACCCACGAGCTTGCAGCTAGGAGCATATAGACATTATGAATTGATTTATCAAAAGAATGCATTTGTAGATACCATCTCTAGATTGTAATCTAACATGATGTCCTTCCTCACTCCAAGAAAAAGGAGTATCCAAACATGTCGGTGGCTAGCACCTCGTAATACAAACAAAGGGAGCACCCCTAGCTTATTGCTGTGGCCCCACTATGGCTCTCATACACCCTAGGGATTAGTCCCAAGATGCGCCATTTTAACATATAACACATACACAACATAGTCCTCTCTATTAATAAAACATTCTCGGAGGTAATATAATCCTTACCACATCAGTCCCCAAAGGACACAATAATACTAGACCTACAGCTTAGGGAACCTCACACTCATCACAAGTCAATAGCTCGAAATCAAATGATATGCATCTAGGAGATAGTTCTCTTGATATCATGTATGAAAATGCAGATGCAAGGTGAATGGTATATGTGCTCAAACAAACTTATAAATCAATCAGTGTGGATGTGCACAAATAGCCCTTTCATGATTTCACTCTAGTGTATTGGTTCATTGTTAAGGAAACATCGGTGTCAAGATCTAAAATGAGCCGAGACACTAGCTCTATGGCACTAGTAGTTGGGCCTCTACTATGCACCCAAACCACCCCTCATGGCCTCTTGGTCAGAAGTGTCAAGGGGATATACTATCCTAACCTCCAATACAAAACTTCACATTTGTATGGATTGTAATCCAATGGCTAACCCTTTCCACACTCCTCAAAGGGAGTCCCTACACATATCATTGTAATACACCATGTAACCACAAACAAAGGGAGCACTCGATTGATTGCTGCGGCTCCACTGTGGCTCTCCTATACCTTGGGGATTGCCCCTAAGATATGTCATTCATACATAGAACACATACAAAACATGCTCCACTCTCTTAATCGATCAATCCAGGAGATAATAGATAGTTCTCACACTAAATACTCCCCAAAGGAACGAACCACTAATCCTATAGCTTAGGGTACCTCACCTCCTCAATAATGTAGGTCATTGTTCATAGAAACAATTGATATGCATCGAGAATGATACCATGTGTTGCGTGCAAAGCAATTGTGTATGATTCTTAGTGCTCAAACATTTTTCCTTATTGACAACCAGCGCTCTGAAGGTGCAAAAACATTTTTTTTCATGCCTCTACTCTAAATGAGTTTGCTACATTGCTTGGGACTAACACCCAGCATATTTATATTACTGGACTCTCTTAATTTTCAAAACCACATTTATTATATGCCATGCATTATAAAAACATCAAAATTTAGTGTATTATAAGCACTTAGGTCCCCCCCTTCTTCCTACTGCTTAAGAATGGTGGTAGGTTTAGAGTGTGGTTTTTTATGTAATTTTCCTTCATAAAAGTAGTAAATACTCACTTTAGGGCTGAACTAAGGCTAAACCTCATGCCTCAACCTTATCATACATTCACAAACATGAATATAATTTTTTTCTATTTTTCAAATTTAAAAAATCTATTTTTTATTTTTACTTTTTTTACTATTTATTTATTGATAATTATCAATATTTTTTATTTACTGATTTGGACTGATTGATCTTATTGAGAATTATCTTTCTATCACATTACATCACATACTAACACCATCACACGCACAACAAAACCCCAAAACTGCACGATTTTCCTTAAAAGTGCAATGTTGTGGGTTTTTTGTGTTTATAAAGAAATTATTAGAGGGTTGTTTTCCCTTAATTTATTGAACATTTCTAATCATTCACAACATTCACAACCAAATGCAATCATTTCCAACCAAAATTTATCATAAAACAATTATATTTATGACTTACTTCATAAAATCGTGCCTTATGTCGTATGTATCTTGTGATTGGAGGCCTGCTGATGCTTCTCAACAACTGGTGCTCTAGCATTATCCCCCATGATCAAAATCTATCATCTCAGTCCTCCCCCTTCTCTCATAGAATCAAACATGAAAACACACAACAAGAGGAGAGAGGGGAGAGGAGAGAGAAAGACAAAAATCCGATCTCTTCATTTAGTAAATTATTTTTTGATCTGATTCTTAAGTTGGGGATGGTGACAAAAATCTCTATCTTGCTACCTCTTCCCTCCCCTTGCCTGATGCCAACAGCCACAATAATCCATTTTTTTAATCAAGAAGGGGCACCAAAATAGATAGTGTCCCCCCCCCCCCCCCCACAATTCAGATTTTGTGTGTTTTGAGTCTTTTAATTAAGACTTAAGCTTAAATATTAAAAAACTAGTTTAATTTTTTCAAGTTTTCACACTACGTCAAGTGGCTTTTTGCCGAGAAACAGAGGCCCAAAACGAACTCTGATTTACGAATATAGACTATGGACAACTGGCTTGACCGCGCCAAAACCTATCAAATTGGCCGGGGCACTTTCCGGGTTCTGGATCACATAGGTGCTTTATAACACGAAACCTTGTAGGGATTAAATGGGGGATCAAACGGACTTCGATTGACAAACCAAGACTTGCGTTGGATTCTTGGCATTGAACTGTATCTAGGAAAACTCTAGCTTATCAATTTGCAACCGTTTCATTTTCCATGAAAAATTGGTCTTTTATGCCTCTCGGGCACTTTTTCGCTTCAAAAATGGGCTCTAAAAATCCATTGTCAATCATTGGCAACCACGGGATAGGGCAACTCAGCTCGCCAAATCCCACAAACTGATCTATATAAACAATAACCATAAAAAGCATCAAGTTGTCACAAAACAAAATACATAATAAAGCACAAGAGTAGCTCTCACCCTACCCCCTGACAAAATCAAGGCATGAAAATCCTGAAGGGATAGGTCCATTATAGTCTAACAAAAATTCAGAGTGAGTCACTAACAAGCTACTCTAACATAGAGTCTGGCTAAATAGAACCATCAAAGAAGTCATCCCAAGTGGTGGCCTGAACTACCTACCCAACTTAGGATAACTAGACTAGGAACTCCTACTAGGTGAGAACTCCTATAGCTTGGTCATCATAAATTTCCTTTTAACACATTTTTCTTTCAAGTTTTCCATACTCAAGCATGTAAAAAGGAGGGAGCTGAGCATAGTGACCCAAGGAGAACAGGGCATTCGGCTCAGGTCCTAACTCAGTATCGAAGAACCTACCAAGCCTTTGCAAGGCGACACTTAATCCTTTTCTATTCCACTCGCTTTTATTTTAGCTCCAACATTCCTTAGTATTTCTTTTCTAGCTAGATGTCATCCTTAGGGTCTGTGACTCATTGTAAGGAACATACCAAGCCTTCGCATAAGGTGATAATCAACTACTCCCAAGATTTTTCTTTCTTTAGGGTCAGAACCCCTTTTTGCACATCTCTGCATTTTTATATTTCAAATAGATTCAAAATTTCCTCTTCTTTTTATTTCGGCAAGCTTCTCTAATTGCCTCACACTAGCACAGACTCCTAGAGTAACTGCCTAGTAGACTAGCAGAATGAGGTCACTAGGACTACCTTCTAAAAACAAGTCTTAGAAAAGCACGAGCTAGACTTTAATATTCAGGTGCAGTAGAGTAGTGTTTCTATTGCCAGCATTGATATGGAAATTGTACAAGCAAAGGAGGTAGAGTCACGATTACAAGTGGCCTATACCTCTAGGAAAAACTAGAGATATAGGGACTCCTAGAATAGCTACCTAGCAAGCTAGCAAAATAAACATTACTAGGACTGCCTTCTAAAAATAGGTCTTATAAAAGCATGGGATAGACTTTAATATTCATGTGCAGTTGAGCTGTGTTGCTCTTGTTGACATTGATATAGCTATTACACAAGTAGAGGAGGTAGAGTTACGATTACAAGTGGCCTATACCTCTAGGGCAAACTAGAATTCAAATCTAGGTGTTGGAAATACTTTAGCATTGACAAATCGAGGTCAAAGGATGGCCATGAGCACTTCAAATGGGAGAGAAGCATGATTCAAAATGTGCGCATATTGCCAACTCCTCCCAATGTGACCATGCCTATGGCTAACTAGATGGCACCACCAAGTGTTGGAGGCCAAATAATAAACCCTAATGTTGTTCCAGAAAATCAATTGCCGATTCCTAAACATGTGGTTAGGCCAATGGAACGACATGTAGACAATTGCAACTATGAGTCAAGTGCTTCAAATATCCTTGGTGAAGTTCAGGATATGATGAAGTACTATATTGACATGATCACCAAACAATATAGGCAAATAGCTATTGGTGTCAATTTCCTTAAGAAGCAACAAAATTTGATAGGGAGTCAACACCTTGAAAAGGGTACCCCCTCAAGATTCAGCTGTAAGTGGTGTGGCAGCCAACATTTTCCTAGAAATTGTCCAAATGTTAAATGTGACATATGTCAAAAGTCCATCCACTTAGCTAGTAGCTATTGGAGCAAGATTAGCTCTCTTCAATAAGAAAGTAAATAGCTAGGTCTAGTCAATCATCAAGCATAAGAAAATAATCTCCAACAAGATGAAAGACTGAAACAAATATTGCAAAGAGGGAAAGCTATTGAAGAGGAGTTGCCTAGTGGTAGTGGAGTCAACCTTATTGAAGTTGTTTAAGTCAATGGCACTGAAGCTTCTAATCTACCTGTCATTATGAAAGATCAAAAGGGTAAAGACATTGACAAAGATAAGGTAAAACCTATCGAGTGAAATCCTAAGCGAGATGATAAGGGGATGCAAGTCCTTAATCATGACATGGAAGGCAGACATCTAAAATCCATTTATAATAAAGTTGACGCCAAGAAGGATAAGGAATTGCCAAAGAAGAAGGAAAAATCCAAGAAAGAGGCACTAAATCCTATTCAAAGACCAAAGGAGAGAATGGTCTAGCGAGAGAAGAGAGCTCTCACGAGCTATCATGATTTTGATTTAGCGAGTCATCTTTGTGAAGTTAAGCTAGATGTAAATCTCTTGCAATTGATTAAGTTATCTCCCTGAGTGCATAAAAAGTTTAAGAAGATTCTGCACACAAGGTATATTGTGGAGCCCTTGGGCATAATGTGGGTATGAGATGATTGGCTTGAGCATGCTAAAAAGCATTGTCCAAGGGTAGCAACATATGTTGATGGAATATTAGTGGAATATACTATTATAGAATGGGATCCTCCAATCAATATTATGAGTTTAGAATTGATGGAGAGGCTAGGGTTAGAAATAAAAAAAGATAGCTTCACGATTCTCTGAATGACTGATGATAGTTTAAGACATCCTGAAGGGTGCGTTGCTAAATTCTAGGTAACTATTGAGCATGTGGAATGAATTCCAAACTTTAGGATGATTAGGTTCGTGGGGTGGCCTAACTATCAAAGTATTGCTAGACAGGCCATGGATCTTACAAACGGACTGTCAGGTTGATATACCCACTAGTCAGTTGATCTTTGGCAGAGGTGCTAAATGTGTAGTAGTAGATGCCTACCCTGAATCTCCTCAAAGTGAGAGAGTTTCTTTATTCTCTACAAAGATAGATACATTGGAGGATGGAGCTAGTAGTGAGGCATCATCAAGTGACAAATCCAACGAGGGGTCCACTAGTACAGAGGACATCTATCAAGTAACTTTGAATGAGCCAATAGAGGCTCAGGATATGATAAGAGATGTGGGCATAATTGAGTTAGACCTTGGTGTTGAGATGACAAGATCAACACATGCGGACATTAATGATGGACCGCCTGGTTAGATGGGTCCACACGTCTACACTTAGCACGTCCATGGTCATTATGACTCTCACATGGCCACTGACTCATTACTTATTATATTCAGGTTGTTACACCTATTTACAGCTGGCATAGTTATAGCTTGACTAGTGTAGTCGGTTATGCATTGTTTGACTTAGTAGGCCACTTTCCTTTATGTTGTATCTTATCTATACTTTGTGTACATTGTAAAGAGTGTGGAAAAAGAAGAAGAAAACCAGCAAGAAAACGTTTTGGCCTCCATCTCTCTTCTTTTCTCTTGAGTGAGCTTCTCCTTGTGCATTCTGTGTGTGTTCGGCGTATCATCTTGAGCAAGTCCCCCCACCACGCAATTCTTGACATGGTATCAGAGCTGTGCCACTGAGAGAGGCTGATTTCGAAGGTTGAAGTGAAAGAGAAGAAGCAAGGTTCGAGCAAGCAAGCTACGAGTAAGAAGCTCTCCCATTCTTCCACTCTTTCTCTTGGACAGTGCCTGTGGAGGCACTAGAAGCAGGGCAGAGCAAAAATCTCAGATTACTGTGAGATTTGGTGTTCGCGAAGAGCGCTATGTATTCTGCATATAAGCCCTTTGGGTCTATCCCACTGCTATTTTGGCCATTTGAGGTCATTTTAGGCCCCGTTTTAGAGCTGCAAGGTTGTGGACAGCAGTTTGAGATACCCTACAATTTTAGTTGTGTCTGTCGTATATAGGTGCATAGGTTACAGATTTCAGATTGTAAGTTCAAAGGTGTTTACCAGCGAATAAACACAAGGTTTATCTGCAAACTGGTTGCAAATTGCATGTATTGTTGAGCAGACAGTAAAAAAGGCTATCTGGTGATGTATTGCTGTACATTACATGATGGGACCTAAAATGGGCCGGCAATGGCTATAGCACTAAGCCAGACCTCATGCTCATGACACCCAAACACCCTCACGGCCTCGCAGACCAAGAGCGTCAATCTAATGCTAAAGGACAAACTGCCCTAAAGCTTAATCTCTGCATTTATAGTTTATAGTCCAACGTTTCCCTAAAACTCCTCAAAGGGATAACCCAAAGTACATAGGCATAATGCCTCATCACACACACATAGGAGGCACTCCACCGACTAATAGTCGGAGCCCCACTGCAGCTCTCCTACATCGCAGGGATTGGCCCTTTGATGTGCTGCTAAACATATAACATAAACGAGCACAAACTCTTCTCAAGGTACTAACATTTTACATTCCAGGATGTACCATTCCTCACTACACTTTCCCCTTAGGACCCAACGACTAACCTATAGCTTAGGACATCCTCTCACGCTCATCATTGGTCACAACCTAAGAAAGACAGGTGCCATGCATCCAGGAGGTTTTTCTGATACCTTTTAATTATTATGCTTAATGCAAATCGTGTATGGCTTTGTGCTCAGACAAAAGAAAGATGAGCATCGTGCATGGTGCATAAAGCATTCTTTCCATGAATTTTACTAGTGCATGCTGCGTTGAAAGGAGGCACCGAGCCATATGCTCATGCTACCATCCTCTTTATTTAAATCATTTCCTATATGCCAAGTACAATGCATAAATCAAATCTTTTCTTTATCTTTCAGCATTTCAGCCCCTTTTCATCCAACTCTTAGCATTTTGCATCATTGATCGGTTAGATAGGGTTTCTATGCATTTTTCCCTCTTAAAAACCCGATAAATACGCACAAAACATAGAAACGGGGACAAATCGAGGCCAACCTCATGCTTTGCCATCGTTATACATTGCACAAACATAGATATAATTTTCCCTAATTTTCCTCAGCCCGTTTTCTATTTTTCCCTAATTTTTAAACCCATTTTTTCCATTTTTGGGCATTTTTCCCTATTTTTCTTTTATAAATAATGACTAAAAATGAAAATTGATTGTGGGCTATGGCCCTTAGGTTCATTGATAGCAAAAACTCAGATTTACTTGGTGTGACATATCATATTTCTCATTTATGTAGCAAAACCCCCAATTTTACCCTTAAAACGCGTGTTTTTCATGTATTTTAACATTAATTCCGGTCATGTAGCCTTATATTTTCTGATTTTCAGATTGCAAACAGTTGAAACTCATGGAAAACAATGTCATAATGAACTTTCATCCCATATGAACAAGATTTCATAAAGCAAATAGCATAAAAAGCTCATTTTTCTTTATAAAAATAGCATTACCGCTTATTTTCAGGTCTCGGTTTCTTGGTCTTGATTACGGGACTGATTTCCATCATGCATTTAATGCTCAGCATGACCCCGCATTGCCATCTCCAATCCCTCTTTATCCATGGAGCAATCTGATCTTTGACGGACGAGCATCCCCCATTCCTTCTTCTTTCTTCTTCCCACGTGCACCACCCCTTAGAGGAGAGAGAGGGAGGAAAGAGAAAGACTGGTTTTCTCTCTCTCCAACCAGGCCATCATTGTCTGCGCGAAGACCGGCGATACGAGGCCGAGAGAACATGGATTTCAGCCCTTGCTTCAGATGGTATGGGTATGTGTTAATGGCATCCATGGCTTAAGGCCCTCCACCCCTCCATCTCGACCTGCGCCGTCCCCCTCCATCCCTTTTTTTTCAGCCGAAAAAAAAAAACGCCCCCCCCCCCCCCCCCATAGTTCGCGTTGAATTTGGGGCCCAAAGGGCCCCCCAAAGGGTTGCACCCTTTCATCTCTCCCTTGACCGGCCGGTTTTTGGCCTAACTCCAGTGTCCGACGTCCATTTCGCAGTCCGAAAATTTCTGTGAGCTCGTCTTGAGGTCCGGCACTGGCTGCCAATTCGTCTAACTCATACTGGCACACAAAAAAATTACTAAAAATCCGGAAGTGTCACATGGGCGCCTTTAAAGCACTTGACGCTTAAAATCGTCCTAGGTCGAGGCACCGCCTTCGTGATTGAACATTTTTCTGCTAAATTCCACATTTTTTCCCAATTTTTAGGCCCATTTTCCATCCTAAAATCTAGCTTTCATTGGCAACCACGGGATAGGGCGACTCAGCCCGTCGAATCCCACAATAGATCTACACAAAAACAACCAAAGGAAGCATCAAGCTGATACAAAATAGATACATACTAAACATAGCACAACGCTTACCCTACCCCCTGACAGAACCAAGGCATGACATTCACAAGGAGTAGGCCTAGCATAATCTGATAGAAGGTCTGAAGCTAGTCACTAACCGACTGCTCCAACACGGCCAAACTAAAAAGAACTATCAAAGAGGTTGCCCTAAGTGGTGGCGTGAACTACCTACCTAACTAAGGACAACACAACCATGAGCTCCTACTAGGCGAGGACTCCTATAGCCTGATCAAGAAGTATTTTCTTTTAGCACATTTCTTCTTTTAGGGTTTTATTTTTCCATACTCGGGCATGTAAAAAGGAGGGAGCTGAGCATAGTGACCCAAGGAGAACGAGGCATCGGCCTCAGGACCACAGTCTCGGTACCCAAGAACCTACCAAGCCCTCGCAAGGCGACACTTAATCATTTTCTAATGCTCACTTTTATTTTCGCTCCAACCTTCCTTATTTTCTTCTTTTCCAGCAAGATGCTACCCCTAGGAAGACAAGGCATTGGCCCCGGGTCTGACTCGTTCCTAGGAACCTACCAGGCCTTCGCTAGGCGATGATCAACTGCTTATAAATTTTCCTTTCTTTTCTTTTCTATTTTTATAGGGGGTAGAACACCTTTTTATATACCTTTGTATATATTTATTTTATTTCAAGATACTCAGGATTTTTCTTCCCTTATCATCATTATTTTTTCTTCCAAGCTTCTCTAACTGCCTCACAACTAACAAGAGCTCCTAGAACGGCTGCCAAGCAAGCTAGCAGAATAGGGTCACTAGGACTCCCGTCTAAAATAGGTCTTTTGATGTCTGACAATGTCTTTACAGGAGGCAACAACTACTCAGACCTCCCTCAAACATACTGAACCTAACCCTGGGACTTCATGCCTTGGATGCCGATCCCCAACAAGAAAAGAAAACCCCCTTAACAAGTACACAAACACATATAGCATAAAAGCCACGGTACTCATAAAGGAGAGATATCACCTGGATAAGGCCACGAGAAGCTTCCGCGCAACAACGGCTCCTTCCAAGCTCTTCTTCGAACCTGTCTGGCACAAAACTAAAACAAGAAACCATTAATTTTACCTGCACTAAACAGACGACTGGCCCTCTTGGCCTAATGAAATAAAGCATTTAAAACCTTGCAAAGTGGGCCCTCTTGGCCTAATGAGATCAAATAGAATAGCATCTACACACCCCTCCCCAAAATAATACAGATATACAATAAGGGGCTCCTTTCCAAGGAGGAAAAACCACAGGGCTCTCAGCCCTAAACTAAATGCATAAGGTTATGACCCATCCCTCCTACATATATAGCAAGAGGTGTATGCATAACATGTTGTCTAATCAACCTATGGGTCCAGGATAACAACGGTAGATTGGTCTCGGCTACTCTTTGCATCACCCATATCAACCATCGTCTGCTATATATTGCATGTTCTGATAGCATTCCCCACAAGCGACCGGGTCCCGTTTCATCAGTGATAGCAATATCCAAACTAGGACCACAATTAAAGAAGAGGTCTTCTTCATAAGCAAAATTTTCCAGTGAATCCGCAAACTGATTCCAGTAAGGTGGAATCAGCTAAACAGACACTCTCTCAAACTCCTCAAGTAGGGTCATCGCAGTTCGATGATACATACAAAGAATGGGATTCCACACTATGTATGTCCCATCTAGCTGATTCAGGATCAAGTGGGAGTCCCCTTTTACTAACAACCGACGAATACCACCTTGTTTGGCAATATGCAGTCCCATAATCAAGGCTTTATACTCCGCCATATTGTTAGTGAATCCTACCCCGAGATAAGCAGCTAACTTCATCGTAACACTACGTCAGGAATCTTAGATTACTACTCCAACACTCCCTTTTTTATTAGGGCCCTTGGACGCTCCGTCAAAATACAAAGTGTATGTCCATAATGGGTTTACATAGCCTGCCATCACGAACTCCTCTATTCGTAGTTATGGTAATCAAATTTTAGCATGTTGAGAGGATGAATTGATGGCTCCATCCCACCTTCTTCATTTAACTCAACAGGGATACTTGTCAACAGTCGTAAGCAGTGATGGCAAAAGACTTTGATCTTCCACACAAAGGTTCCGTCTTCTTGCTCAATCACTTTGTATCCTTTGCTCCACCAGATAAGTTTCCCCTGATGGTATCTCTGCTCCAGATATGGGTGCTCCAAATAAGGAATTAACCACCCCATCAATCGGCTTTTAAGCTCTTTTTTAGGTCTCAAATCATCCCCAGCATGGACCTGCAATGCATTTTCTATATTAGCATACTTAGAAATAATAAGGTTTAATCTTATTAAGATTAACCTTATTTCTAAACTCTACTCCCTGTAGATCAGCTAATAGAGCCATTGACCTATTTTTCCTTAGCCTCACAATCTTGTAGGGGCCATCCCATTTAGGTTCCAGCTTCCCTGGAAACAACTCCCTACGCGCATCATAGTATAGGACTAATTGCCCTTTTTTAAAGGTACACTTCTTGGCTTTAAGGTCATGCAACTGCTTCATCTGACATTTAGCTACCTCTTGGTGCAATAAGCTCTGCAATTTCAGCTCATCCAGGTGGGCTATGGTCGTGAAACGTTCAAAAAGGGAATCCTCATCTCCCAAAGAGTGATTAATTGCAAACCGTATGGTTGGAAACTCAATTTCAAGGGGTAACACACACTCTTCCCCATAAACCAATTTAAATGGAGTATGGCCAGTAGCTCGCTTGAACATTGTATTATACGCCCATACTGCCATATACAACTTCCTGTCCCACTCTCGTTTCTTCTCAGAGACTATTTTAGACAAGATCCCCACAAGCTGCTTATTAGTACTTTCAACTTGTCCGTTTGCTTGCGGATTATAAGGAGTCGTTTTATTATGCTTGATTTGCCAAGCCTCTATTAAGCTTTTAATCACTTTGTTCAAAAAATGGGTTCCACGATCCGACACTAGTTCCTTTGGTGGACCAAAACGGCAGATAATCTGCTCTAAAAGGAAACTTGCAGTCTCTTTTGCATTGTCTTGCCTCGTCGCCCGCGCTTCTGACCATTTTGTAAAATAATCAGTTGATATTATAATGTACCTCTTTTGGGTAGTAGACGACGAGGTGATAGGACCCACAAAGTCAATGCCCCACTTCTCAAAAGGAAGGACAACCATGATAGGCGTAAGTGGGCGTTTCCTATTCTCTCTACTGTCATGCCTTTGACAAGTATCACATCTCTTCACATACTCAAAAGAATCTTGGAAGATGGACGGTCACCAATATCCAGCTGGTAAAGCTTTCTGCGCTGTCAACCGTCTCGCGAAGTGCCCTCCACATGTAGAGTCATGACACTCCTCCAAGATGAAAGGAACCTTGTCAAGCATCACGCATCAGCGGTAGATATCATCAACACCCTGCCGATATAGTGTCCCTGTGATCAAGGAAAACTTCAAAGAATGTTGTTTGATTTTCCTCCTTTCTGATTTTGATAGACCAGCTCCCGTCTCTCCTGTTGATAGATAATGCGTAATAGCAGCATACCAAGATGGGATAGAAGCTGTATTAATTTTAATCATTTCCTCAATATCACTTCCTTCAGCCAAAGTCTCTTTCGGCTCCCCGAAATCCACAAGGCATTCCACGATACCCTGCAGCCTCGGTGGCTTACTCTTAATATCATAATCGAACTCCTGCAAAGTGATTAACCACTTTGCCAAACAATCAAGCGGCTGCAACTTGTTCATAAGCAATCTAAGTCCTTCTACCTTCGTATAGAACAACACTACCTTTTCATAGAGGATGCAGTGCTTGAATTTCTTAGTCCCAAAGACCATTGCAAGACACAACTTCTCCATGTAGGTATAATTGATCTCTGAAATGCCCAATTTTCGACTAGCAAAAGCTATCGGATGATACCACTTTTCCTCCCAAATTTGGGCTAAACAGCAACTTATACTATGCATGGTGGCTGCTGAAAATATATAGAAAACCTCTCCTATTTTAGGTGCTTTTAAAACGGGCGCTTTTACTAGCTCCTGTTTCACATCCTCAAAAGCTACCTTACAAGGGTCGCTCCATTCAAATGAACAGCTAAAGGCTAATAAATTCGTTAATGGCAACATCCTTTCTGCCAAGGCATTTATAAACCTTTGATAGTACCCTATTGATGACAGAAAGCTATGAACCTCTTTCGGAGTGCGTGGTGGACTCATAGCGACTATAATCTTGATCTTTTTAGGGTCAGTGGCTATCCCTACTGAACTGATCACATGGCCTAGCAATAGCCCATAAGATACTCCAAAAACACACTTTCGTAGGTTAAGAGCGATACAAAATTGTTTGCAGCGCTCAGAGCATTTTCTTAAGATAATCAACATCCTTTCCCTTACAATGGCTGCCCCCAGGTCATCAATAAATACTTTCAGCTCGTCTGAGGAGATGTCACCAAAGGTCTTGTCTGCTGTTCGTTGCCATGATCCAGGTGCATTGCACAAACCAAAGGCCATCACATGGTACGCAAAAGTACCAAAGATAGTAATGAAAGTCGGTTTCAACTTATCCTCTTTTGCAATTACCATCTGGTTATATCTCACAAAGCAATCTATAAATGAATATATTTCCCTACCCGCTAATTGATCCAAAATCTGGTCAATAAACGGCAACGGGTAGTAATCCTTAACTGTCTGCTTATTCAACTCTCTAAAATCTACACATAATCAGATCTGGTTATTTTTCTTCTTCCTGATAACAACTGGTGAACACCATTCGATGTGTTGTAAAGGGAAGATTAAACAAGCTTTCCTTAGCTTTTGTAACTCCTCAAACAGCCCATCTCTCAATTCAAAAGGTATACGCCTTACCTTCTGACGCACAGGACGACTGCCATCTTTTACGAGAATAGTATGAACAGGCAGGCTAGGAGAAATGCCTCTCAGCACATCATAACTCCAAACAAAGATGTCACGGAATTCCTGAATCAAGGACACATAGTCCTCCCTTTCTGTTGAATTGAGCATGGAACCTAATTTAATCGGCTGCGAATCATTCGGCGTGCCAAGGTCCAACTCAATCACATCCGCGTCTCTTATCCTATCTTGCGGCTCTATTGTCTCGTTTAAAGTTATCTGATAAATGTCCTCTGTAGCCTTGATTATGGGATTGCATATTGCCAAACAAGGTGGTATTCGTCGGCTATTAGTAAAAGGGGATTCCCAGTTGATCCTGAATCAGCTAGATGGAACGTACACAGTGCGGAATCCCATTCTTTGTATGTATCATCGAACTGCGATGACCCTATTTGAAGAGTTTGAGAGAGTGTCTTTTCAGCTGATTCCACGTTACTGGAATCAGTTTGCGGATTCACTGGCAAATCTTGCTTATGAAGAAGACATTTTCTTTAATTGTGGTCCTAGTTTGGATATTGTGATCAATGATGAAACAAGACCCGAGAAACAAGACCCGGTCACTTGTGGGGAATGTTATCAGAGCATGCAATATATGGCAGACGATGGTTGATATGGGTGATGCAAAGAGTAGCCGAGACCAATCTACCATTGTTATCCTGGACCCATAGGTTAATTAGACAACATGTCATGCATACGCCTCTAGCTATATATGCAGGAGGGATGGGTCATAACCTTATGCATTTAGTTTAGGGCTACAAGCCTGTTTTTTCTCCTTGGAAAGGAACCTATTATTGCATATCTGGATTCTTCTAGGGAAGGATGTGTAGGTGTTATTCTGTTTGATCTCGTTAGGCCAAGAGGGCCCGTGTTGCAAGGTTTTGAATGTTTTATTTCATTAGGCCAAGAGGGCCGATTAAGTTTGGTAGTGAAGTGCTTTATTTCATTAGGCCAAGAGGGTCAGTTGTCTGTTTAGTGTAGGTGCGGTTAATAGTTTATTGCTTTAGTTCTGTGCTAGACAGGTTTGGAAGAAGAGCTTGGAAGGAGCCTTTTGTTGCATGAAAGCTTCTCGTGGCCCTATCCAGGTGATATCTTTCCTTTATGAGTACTATGGTTTTTATGCTATATGTGTTTGTGTACTTGTTGGGGGGGTTTCGTTTCTTGTTGGGGACCGACATCCAAGGCATGAAGTACCCAGGGTTGGGTTCAGTGTGTTTGAGGGAGGTCTGAGTAGTTGTTGCCTCTTGTGAAGACATTGTCAAGCATTGAAAGACCTGTTTTAGAAGTAGTCCTAGTGACCCTGTTCTGCTAGCCTGATAGGCAGCCATTCTGGGAGTTCTTGTTAGTTGTGAGGCAGTTAGAGAAGCCTGCCAGAAGAAAAATAATGCTGATAATAAGAAACCCTGAATATCTAAAAGGACAATAAAAATATACAAAGGTATGTAAAAAGGGATTCTAACCCCTATCAAAGAAACGAAAAGAAAGGAAAATCTATAAGCAGTTGATCATCGCCTAGCGAAGGCTTGGTAGGTTCCTGGGGAGGAGTCAGACCCGAGGCCGATGCCTTGTCTTCCTAGGGGTGGCTTCTTGCTAGAAAAGAAGAAAGTAAGGAAGGTTGGAGCGAAAATAAAAGTGAGTGTAAAAAAAAGATTAAGTGTCGCCTTGCGAGGGCTTGGTAGGTTTTTGGGTACCGAGACAGGACCTGAGGCCGATGCCCTGTTCTCCTTGGGTCACTACGCTTAGCTCCCTCCTTTTTACATGCCCGAGTATGGAAGAATAAAAATCCTAAAAGAAAAAATATGCTAAAAGAAAATACTTCTTGATCAGGCTATAGGAGTCCTCACCTAGTAGGAGCTCCTGGTTGTGTTGTCCTTAGTTAGGTAGGTAGTTCAGACCACCACTTAGGGCAACCTCTTTGATAGTTCTTTTTAGATTGGCCGTGTTGGAGCAGTCGGTTAGTGACTCGCTTTGGACCTTCTATCAGATTATGCTAGGCCTACTCCTTGTGGATGCCATGCCTTGGTTTTTTCAGGGGGTAGGGTGAGCATTGTGCTGTCTTTAATATGTATCTATTTTGTTATCAGCTTGATGCTTCCTTTGGTTGTTTTGTGCAGATCTACTATGGGATTCGATGGGCTGAGTCGCCCTATCCCGTGGTCGCCAATGAGAGCGGAGTTTTGCTGTCGAGATGTGCCTAAAAATAGCTAAAAATTACGAATATCAAGGGAAAAATATTTAACGTCGAAGGCGGCGGCTCGACCTAGGACGATTTTAAGCGTCAAAGTGCTCTAAGGACGCCCATGCAACACTTGCGGATTTTTAGTACTTTTTCCGTGTGCCTATGCGAGTCAGGGAAGCTGTCGGCCGGTCCAGGATGCCAAGACGGACGCCTAGGATTTTTCAGACCGCAAAACGAACGCCGGACGCAGAAAATATGGAACACCCGGGAGGGTGCCCACAAAATAGGCCAGAAATGAAAGGGTGTCTAAGTTGGGGGCCAAGGGGGTGCCTCTTGAGACCCCCCACCCCCAAATTCAACGAAAAAGGAGGGCGGCATGTCGTGAAGCAGATCAGCGCGGTGAAAAACGCCCCCCCCCCCCCTAAAAATCGATTTCATGGCTGCAAAGAAGCCATGGCAATGATAAGGCAGGGCTGGTACACTAGTCCTTCGCTCCGTATCACCGGTCTTCACGCGTCCAATGGCAGGCTGTAGAGAGAGAACATAAATTAGTCTTTCTCTCTCCTCCCTCTCTCTCTTCTAGAGGTAGATTCATGTGGGAAGAAGAAGGATCGACGGATGCTTACCGAGATGGGATTGCTCCGTGATGCAAGAGGAGGGTAGATTGCTGATTCCCGACTGTCATGGACATTAATGGCTGCTGGAAATCAGTCCCGAGACATGGCGAATAAAAACCCGCAACCCGCAAAGAACGGTAATTTTATTTTTACAAAGGAAATTGATGTTTTATGCAATTTTCTTCATGAATATTTGTTCCCATGGGCTGATTATGAATTATGATGTTGCTTGCTATGAGTTTGATTAGTTTATGCTTAAAAAATCAAAAAATTATAAGTGTTATGATTGAAATTAATGGTATAAAACCCGTAAAACACGCGTTTAAGAGGCAAAATTGGGGTTTTTTGCAAAATAAAGGGGAAACATGAGATATAACATCAATAAAACCTAAAATTTTGCTATCAAGAAACCTAAGGGCCACAGCCCATAATCAATCTCAATTTCTAGTCATTTTTTATTGAAAATAATAGAAGAAAAAACCCAAAAAATGGTGAAAATTGGGTTTTAAATGGGAGAAAATTAGGAAACAATAAAAAAAAATGTCAAAAAATCACATAAGTGTTTGCGCAATGTATAATGAAGGTAGAGTACGAGGTTAGCCTCGGTTTATCCTCATTTTTATGTTTTTATCCATATTTATTGCTTTCTCTACAAAGAAATACGCATAAAATGACTCTTACACCTATCAACGATTGCAAAACATTAAACGGTAGGGTGAGAGGGGAGTTTGAGCATCAAAGTACAATCTTAAATCTGATTTATGTGTTGCATCATGGTTATAGAATGTTGTTTTAAAATAAAGGAAAAGGCAGCATGAGTGTAAGGCTTGGTGTCTCTCCTTGTTTCAATACATAAATGTTAGCATGGAAATCATGAAAAGATTGGTTGCGCACGATGCACAATGCTGATTTTCTATTGTTTGTGCACTAAACCATTCACATTATGCATTATGCATGGTTCATGGTATCGAAGGAAAAATCTCCTGGACTGCATAGCAACTGTTTTCTTAGGACTTTGACCCACGATTGAGAGTGTGAGTTATCCCTTGCCGTAGGGTAGAAGGTCGAGTTTCCTAAGGGATTGTGAAGTGAGGAAGCATGGTATATCTCCTGGAAATACGAGAAATATAAAAGAGAGGAGTTTGTGTTCGTTTGTGTTATATGTTTTGCAACGCATCAAAGGGCCAATCCCTGAGATGTAGGAGAGCTGCAGTGGGGCTCTGACTATTAGTCGGTGGAGTGCCTCCTATGTGTGAGTGACGAGGCGTTATGCCTAAGTACTTTGGGATCTCCCTCTGAGGAGTTTAAGGGAAACGTTGGACTATGAACTATAAACGCAGGAATTAAGCTTTAGGGCAGTTTGTCCTTCAGCATTAGATTGACGCTCCTGGTCCGCGAGGCCGTGAGGGTGTTTGTGTGTCATGAGCATGAGGTCCGGCTAGTGCTATAGCCAGTGCGGGCCCGTTTTAGGTCCCATCATAGCACTTATTTTCAATGATAATGACCCACGTTGAGTGTGGTAAGGCATCCTAAGCCGTAGGATAGATGTTTGTTTCTTGGGGGATTATTTGGAAAGAAAACATGGTATATCTCCTGGATAATGTTTGAAAATGAAAGAGAGGAGTTTGTTCCTTTGTTTTATATATTGAGCAGCGCATCAAGGGGCTAATCCCTACGATGTAGGAGAGCTGCAGTGGAGCTGTGGTGTTTCTACCGAGAGGTTGCTTCCCATGTATGTGATTATCATGGCATTGCCAATGTGTAAGGATTCTCCCTCTGTGGAGTTTATAGAAAGGGAAACGTTGGACTACAAAACTATAAAACTATAAACGCATAGATTAGGCTTTAGGACAGTTTGTCCTTTAGCAGTGGATAGACGCTCCTGGTCCGCGAGGCCATGAGGGTGTGTTTGTCTATTATGAGCATGAGGTCTGGCTAGTGCCATAGCTAGTGCCAGCCCATTTCAGATCCCATTAGTGGTGTGTTTGCCGGGAGCTGCCAACAAGTGGTGGTTCTCGAATCTAGGGTTTTTAGGGACCAAAACGTTGGTTTATGTCCTCTGACAAGGACCGTCAAGCCGAAATACAAAAAGCAGAACGTGCTGAGAGGGCTAGACAGCGGTTAGAGATTGTAAGTTGTTATTCTCCTCAAAGGAGTAGCCCGATACGCATAAGAGGCAGTGGTCTTAGTAACCCAACTGCTGCACATAGTCCTTTAGGTGCAAGAGGAAGCGCAAGTTCTTCCTCTCTTTCACCAAGTCAACCCACTTCAAGTGGGTGTGTGATCTCATCAGTTCAAACTCCTATTGTTAATCCGATTGTCGTCATGGCACAACCCATTGCAATTCCTGCAGGGATGCCGGATTTACCAGCTTTAGGAGTTCCTTTGCCCATTTTTAATGGGTTGGCTGAAGAAGATGCGGAGTTTCACATTTGTGAATTCCAAAGATTAATGTTTAATTGCAAAGGGGAAAGATCACTATAGAAGAGTTGCCACAAGGCAATGGAGTCACCCTTATTGAGGCTGTACGCGTCAATGGCGTTGAAACCTCTAATCTACGAGCTGTGACAAGAGGCCAAAAGGCTAAAGAGGTTGATAAAGATAATACAAAACCGATCGAGGAAAACCCTAAGCAAGGGGATAAGGGGATGCAAGTCCTGAATCCTGGCGTGGAGGGTGGACCTCTAACGCCTGTTGACAAAAGAGTCGATCCTAAGAAGGATGAGGAAGTGCCAAGAAAGAAGGCAAGAGCTAAAAAAGAAGCACCGAAGCCAGTCTCGAGACCAAAAGAAAGAATGGTCTGGCGAGAAAAGAGAGCTTTGGCTACCTATCATGATTTTGATTTAGCAAGTTCTCTTTGCGAAGTTAAACCTGATGTGAATCTCTTACAGTTGAGTAAATTATCTCCAGGAGTATGCAAGGAATTCAAGAAGATCCTGCGTATTGGGTATATTGTAGAACCTTTGGGCATAGCACGAGTAGGGGAAGATTGGTTTGACCATGCTGAAAAGAATTGCGCTAGGGTTCCAGCATATGTGGATGGAATATTAGTAGAGCATGCCACCGTAGACACTAGATCCTCCGTCAATATCATGAGTTCAGAGTTGATGGAGAGGTTGGGTCTAGGTATTCAAAAAGATAGCTCCACCCTTCTTAGAATGGCTGATGATAGTCTAAGGCAACCGGAAGGTTGCGTTACTAAAGTCCATGTTACAGTTGCAAGTGTAGAATGCTTCTTCGACTTTAGGGTGGTAAGATTTGCAGGATGTCCTAGCTATCGAGTTTTGCTAGGTAGGCCTTGGATCTTACGAACAGACTACCAAGTCGATATACCTGCCGGTCGAGTGGTTCTAGGTAGAGGTGCTAATCAAGTAATAGTTGATGCTTACCTTGAGTCTCCTCAGAGTGAGAGAGCTCCTTTATCCTCTACTGAATTAGAAATAGTAGATGATCCATCTCGTAGTGAGACATCATCTAGTGATGAATCTAAAGAGGGGTCCACTACAGAGGATATTTATCAGATAACTCTAAATGAGTCGATAGAGCCACAAGATAGGATAAGAGATGCAAATGTGATTGAGTTGGACCTTGGCATGCCGAATGATTCACGGCCAATTAAATTAGGTTCCATGCTCAGTTCGACAGAAAGGGAGGACTATGTGTCCTTGATCCAAGAATTCCGTGATATCTTTTCTTGGAGTTATGACAAGCTGAGAGGCATTCCTCCTAGCCTAGCTATTCATACTATTCTTGTAAAAGAAGGCAGTTGTCCTGTGTGTCAGAAAGTAAGACGTATGCCTTTTGAATTGAGAGATGGGCTATTTGAGGAGTTACAGAAGTTATGGAAAGCTAGTCTAATTTTCCATGTACAGCACACAGAATGGTGTTCACTCACCAATTGCCATTAGGAAGAAGAAAAACAACCAGATTCAACTATGTGTAGATTTTAGAGAGCTGAATAAGCAGACAGTTAAGGATTACTACCCATTGCCATTTATTGACCAGATTTTGGATCAATTAGCGGGTAGGGAAATATATTCGTTCATGGATTGCTTTGCGGGTTACAACCAGATGGAAATTGCAGAAGAGGACAAGTTGAAAACAACTTTCATTACTGTCTTTGGTACTTTTGCGTACCATGTGATGGCCTTTGGATTGTGCAATGCACCTGGATCATGGCAATGAACAACAGACAAGACCTTTGGTGACATCTCCCCAGATGAGTTGAAAGTGTTTATCGATGACCTGGGAGCAACCACTGTAACGGAAAGAATGTTGATTATTTTAAGAAAGTGCTTTGAGCACTGCAGACAATTTTGTATCGCTCTTAACCCATGGAAGTGTGTCTTTGGAGTGCCTTATGGGCTATTGCTAGGCCATGTGGTCAGCTGATGGGACCTAAAACGGGCCGGCACTGGCTCATGCACTAGCCGGACCTCTATCATGCGCTCAACAACCCCACGGCCTCGCGGCCAGGAGCGTGGATGACACATACATCATCTTCCTAAACATCTCGCGTTTGTATCACGTCTCGTAGTCCAACTCTAACCCAATTAACACTCCTCAGAGGGAGTCCCAACACATTGCCAAATAACATGAAGTACAAACATAGGAGGTCCTCCCACGGCTGACTGCCGCTACCTCACTGCGACTCTCCTACATCTTGGGGATTGGCCCCTCCATGCGTCGCTAAACATATATACCACAATATCGCACATATTTCCACTCAAGGTACCAATTGATCGTATCCAGGAATGTACCATACCTCACTTTCTTTCCCCTTAGACCCAACGCCTAGCCTACAGCTTAGAACAACCTTACTCACTCGACGTTGGGCACGATCTAGAGAATATAGGTGCTATGCATCCAGGAGGTATTGTCTGATACCTTTTAAATTTCTTTATGATTTATGCAAGTAGTGAATGTCTATGTGCTCAAACAATTAAGAAAATCAGCATTGTGCACATGTGGAAAACATTTCTTTCAATGATTTCGACTATCGCTCGTATGCGACATTGCATGAACCTAGCACCGAGAAACCCTCGTGCTACTAGGTTCTTAATTTTTAATTATCGACCAACCTAAATGGTATGCATAAAAACCAGCAAGCTTTTCATCATTTCATTCAGCATTTAAACACCTTTTATACACTCTACCCCCTCACCCGTTTAGATTGTGCATTATTGATCAGTTTAGGGTTCATTTCCATGTTTTTGTTGTATGAAAAGTAATAGAAACTCACTAAAACATAAAGGTAGGCTGAACTGAGGCTAAACCTTATACTTCAGACCCCCCATACATACACAAACATGAATCTTGTTTTTTCTTAATTTTTGACACTCAAAATCCACTTTTTCCTTATTTTTTTTCCTTTTTCCTTATTTTTCTTGTATTTTTTTGAAATATTAAATAACTGAAAATACAAAATGAGTTGTGGGTTGTTGCCCTTAGGTTCATTTGCAGCAAAAACACAAATTTAGTTGGTGTGTCTTATTATATTTTCCATTTATATATCAAAAACACCCAATTTTTTCCTATTTCGCGTGTTTTACGGGTTTTACACTATTAATTTCAATCACAACACTTATGATTTTCTGATTTTATGAGCATCAACTGATCAAACTCATAGCAAACAACAACATAATGCATAATCATCCCATGGGAACAAATATTCATGAAGCAAATTGCATAAAACATCAATTTCCTTTGTAAAAATGGAATTACCGTTCTTTGCGGGTTGCGGGTTTTTATTTGCCATGTCTTGGGACTAATTTGCAGCAGCCATTAATGCTCATGACAGCCCACAATCAGCAATCTTCATTCCTCTTGAACCACAGAGCAATCCGGTCTTCATTGGACAAGCATCCGTCATCCATTCTTCTTCTTCTTCTTCTTCACCACATGAATCTGCCCTTGGAAGAGAGAGAGGGAGGAGAGAGAAATACTGAAATCAGAGATCTTCATAGAGACCGCCATTGGAGGAGCGAAGCACGGCGATATGCTCAGCATCCAGAGGGGAATGAGGGGCAATAATCATTTGCAGGGGTTGTTTGCAGGCAAGGAGAGGCCCCATCAACATTTGGGCGCAAATTTCGGCGCCTCTTGTAAACTTCATGCTCCCACGTTTTTTCTTCATCCCTCATTCTCTCTCCACGTTTTTTGCTTCATAAGGTGCATAAAATTTTAGAGAGGGGGTCCAAACTCAAAAGGCATGCCCAATTTTGGCCTCCCAAGTGTCCACCTTTTCATATCTTGACCATTTTGTGGCCATTTCCCCGTCCTGGCTCCGATTCGAGCTCTGAAAAATCCTGGGTGTCCGGCTTGACATCCCACATTGGCCGGTAACTCTTGACAACCTGCACGGCAGTCTAAAAAAATATCAAAAATCAACAAGTGTCGCTTAGGCGCCTTTAAAGCACTTTGATGCTTAAAATCGTCCTAGATCGAGCCGCCGCCTTCGACGTTGAATATTTTTCCCTTGATATTCGTAATTTTTAGCTATTTTTAAGCACTTATCAGCATCCAAATTCTGCTCTCATCAGCTCAGTAGGAATCGCAACTGACCCTGAAAAGATCAAGGTCAAACCCGTTATGAGTCCACCACGCACTTCGAAAGAGGTACATAGCTTTCTATCATCGATAGGGTACTATCGGAGGTTTATAAATGCCTTGGCAGAAAGGACGTTGCCATTAACGAACTTATTATCCTTTAGCTGTCTATTTGTATGGAGCGACCCTTGTAAGATAGCTTTCGAGGATGTGAAACAGGAGCTAGTAAAAGCACCAGTTTTAAAAGCACCTAAAAGAGGCGAGGTATTTTATATATTTTCAGTAGCCACCATGCATACTATTAGCTGTTGTTTAGCCCAAATCTGGGAGGAAAAGTGATATCATCCGATAGCTTTTGCTAGTCAAAAACTAGGCATATAAGAAATCAACTACACCTACATGGAGAAGTTTTGCCTTGCGATGGTCTTTGCGACTAAAAAATTCAGGCACTATATCCTCTATGAGAAGGTAGTTTTCTATACGAAGGCGGAAGGTCTTCAATTGCTTATGAACAAGCTGCAGCCGCCTGATTGTTTGGCAAAGTGGTTAATCACTTTGCAGGAGTTCGATTATGAGATTAAGAGTAAGCCATCGAGGTTGTAGGGTATTGTGGAATGCCTTGTGGATTTCGGGGAGCGGAAAGAGACTTTGGCTGAAGGAAGTGATATTGAAGAAATGTTTAAAATTGATACAGCTTCTATCCCATCTTGGTATGCTGCTATCACCCATTATCTATCAACAGGAGAGACTGGAGCTGTTTTATCAAAGTCTGAGAAGAGAAAAATCAGACAACAGGCTTTGAAGATTTCCTTGATCACATGAACACTATATCGATAGGGTGTTGATGATATCTACTGCCGATGTGTGATGCCTGACGAGGTTCCTTTCATCCTAGAAGAGTGCCATGACTCTGCATGTGGAGGGCACTTCGCTGGACGGTTGACGGCACAAAAAGCTTTAAGAGCTGGATATTGGTGGCTGTCCATCTTCCAAGATTCCTTTGAGTATGTTAAGAGATGTGATACCTGTCAAAGACATGACAATAGAGAGAATAGAAAACGCCCACTTACGCCTATCATGGCTATCCTTCCATTTGAGAAGTGGGACATTGACTTTGTGGGTCCTATCACCTCGTCGTCTACTACCCAGAAGAGGTACATTATAGTAGTAACTGATTATTTTACAAAATGGTTAGAAGCGCGGGCGACGAGGTAGGACAATGCAAAAGAGACTGCAAGTTTTCTTTTAGAGCAGATTATCTGCCATTTCGGTCCACCGAAGGAACTAGTGTCGGACCGTGGAACCCATTTTTTAAATAAGGTGATTAAAAGCCTGACTGAAGCTTGACAAATCAAGCATAACAAAACGACCCCCTATAATCCGCAAGCCAATGTGCAAGTCGAAAGTACTAATAAGCAGCTTGTGAGTATCTTGTCTAAAATAGTCTCAGAGAAGAAACGAGACTGGGACAGGAAGTTGTATGTGGCAGTATGGGCATACAATACAACATTCAAGCGAGCTACCAACCATACTCCATTTAAATTAGTTTATGGGGAAGAGTGTGTGTTACCCCTTGAAATCGAGTTACCAACCATACAGTTTGCAATTAACCACTCTTTGGGAGATGAGGATTCACTCTTTGAATGTTTCATGACCATAGCCCACTTGGATGAATGAAATTGCAGAGCTTATTACACCAGGAGGTAGCTAAACGTTGGATGAAGCAGCTGCACGACCTTAAAGCAAAGAAGTATACCTTTAAAAAAGGGCAATTAGTTCTGTACTATGATGTGCGTAGGGAATTGTTTCCAGGGAAGCTGGAACCTAGATGGGATGGCCCCTACAAGATTGTTAGGATAGGGAAAAATAGGTCTACGGCTCTACTAGCTGATCTGCAGGGAGTAGAATTTAAGAATAAGGTTAATCTGAATAAGATTAAACCTTATTATTTCTGAGTATGCTAATACAGGAAAAATGCATTGTAGGTCCATGCTGGGGCTGATTTGAGACCTGCAAAAGAGCTTAAAACTGGTTGATGGGGCGGCTAATTCCTTATTTGGAGCACCCATATCTGGAGCAAAGATACCATCAGGGGAAATTATCTGGTGGAGCAAAGGATACAAAGTGATTGCACAAGAAGACGGAACCTTTGTGTGGGAGATCAAAGTCTTCTGCCATCATAGCTTACGACTGTTGACAAGTATCCCTGTTGAGTTCGATGAAGAAGGTGGGATGGAGCCGTCAGTTCATCCTCTCAATATGTTAAATTTTGATTATCATAATTATGAATAGAGGAGTTCGTGATGGCCGGATGTGTAAACCCATTGTGGACGTACACATTATATTTTGACGGAGTGTTCAGGGGCCCTAATAAAAAAGGGAGTGTTGGAGTAGTAATTCGAGATCCCCGACGTAGAGTTACGATGAAGTTAGCTGCTTATCTTGGGGTAGGATTCACTAACAATATGGCGGAGTATAAAGCCTTGATTATGAGACTACATATTGCCAAACAAGGTGGTATTTGGCGGTTGTTAGTAAAAGGGGATTCCCAGTTGATCTTGAATCAGCTAGATGGGATGTACACAGTGCAAAATCCCATTCTTTGTATGTATCATCAAACTGCGATGACCCTACTTGAGGAATTTGAGAGAGTGTCTCTTCAGCTGATTCCACGTTACTCGAATCAGTTTGTGGATTCACTAGCAAATCTTGCTTATGAAGAAGACATTTTCTTCAATTGTGGTCCTAGTTTGGATATTGTTATCAATGATGAAACACGACCTGATCGCTTGTGGGGAATGTTAACAGAGCATGCAATATATGGCAGACGATGGTTGATATGGGTGCTGCAAAGAGTAGCCGAGACCAATCTATCGTTGTTATCCTGGACCCATAGGCTAATTAGACAACATGTTATGCGTACCTCTTGCTATATATGTAGGAGGGATGGGTCAAAACGTTGTGCATTTAGTTTAGGGCCGCGAGTCCTATTTTTCCTCCTTGGGAAGGAGCATATTATTGTATATCTGTACTATTTCAGGGAGGGATGTGTAGGTGCTATTCTGTTTGATCTCATTAGGCCAAGAGGGCCCGTTTTGCGAGTTTTTGAATATTTTATTTCATTAGGCCAAGAGGGCTGAGCAGTTTTTTGTAGTGAAGTGATTTATTTCATTAGGCCAAGAGGGCCAGTTGTCTATTTAGTGCAGGTGCGGTTAATGGTTTTTGTTTTAGTTCTATGCTAGACAGGTTTAAAGACGAGCTTGGAAGGAGCCTTTTGTTGCGTGGGAGCTTCTTATAGCTCTATCCAGGTGATATCTCTCCTTTATGAGTACCATGATTTTATGCTATATGTGTTTATGTGCTTGGAGGGGATATTCTTTTCTTGTTGGGGACCGGCGTCCAAGGCATGAAGTTGAAGAGCACCCTGCCACAGCACCATGAGAACCACAAATCGGCCAAGAGAGGCTGCAAATACATTTGCTGGCCACAAAACCTGCAAGAAACCTCTTCTTTCTCACCAAGAACCATGCTCTCCAAACACACAAAAGATAGGCACACAAGAAATTGAGAGAAATTCTTCCATCCTCACCCTCTTCCTCTTCCTCACTCTCCATTAAAGATAAGCATGAAGCACAAGAGAGGAAAGCAAGAACAAGAAAGATGAGAGTTGTGCCAAAATGAGAGAGGGAGAAATGAACCGTAAGAGGAGAAGATAAAGGAAGAGAGAGGGTGTAACCACCTCAACCTCCCACCTCCTCAAATCCCACGGCTGCAACCACCTCCTTTTCCTTTCTTGAATTATAAAATTCAAATTTGCATACATGGACTAAGGTCTAAGGACCTTTCAATTTTTAGCATGAGACAAAAGGGTTTGACCTTTCCTTTTCCTAGGAATATTTTATAGTGTGTCTCTTTTGGACTACACATTTTACATTGCTTCATATTTGGAATTTAACAAAGGGGTACATTTGCAAAGTATCAATTTAACAAAAGATGTTTCCATGTTTAGCACATTTTTGTGCCTTTATTTGCACTGATTTCCTGGTCATCATTCCTCCCATGCTTAAGTGTGAAGCGTCCCCGCGAACAAATTTGAAGAAGAACCACGATCAGATCCTTGAAAAACTTCATCTTCAATCTTTAGTCTTCATTTTTTCTTCATCATCTTTGAATTGTCATTGGATTGGGAAAAGAAAATAACCACACAATAGAAAAACACAACTAGGTCGTAAAGCCTAGGTAGCAAACACCCAAAACAACAAAAACACAAAGGATAGGGTTTTCCAACAATATTGCACACAAGGACATCTTCACATGTAGCATAGATGGGAAAACAACCATGCAATGAAGCACATTAAAAGGAACCCGAGAAGGATATGAAAATAAAGTACACCCTCGCTAAGAATATCACAATGGAGTTCTCCCACCCGGTTGAAAGGAAAAGAGAAGTTCCATGATGCAAGAAAAACAAAGATTGATAAAAACGAAAAGTGTAGAAATTCCTATGTGCAATGGAGGATGATCTTGGTGAAAGAAGGGTTGAATTGAGGGTATGGATAATAAGCATATGAATCTATTTGTAGAAAAGATTAAAGATTAAGGTCTGTTGTATTGATTTTTCAAGGTCTTCTGATTGGCCACATCATGATAAGGGAGAAGAAGAAGAAGAAGACGTTGATTCGCTGAAGCCATGTGGAGAATGGACGAGGGGCTCGTGTCGTGACAGAAAAGGCGGCATCACTGTTTTGAAGGCCTGCACTTCACGCTTGTGGTGAGGGCGAGGTAGTGACAAGAAGTCAGTCATCTCTTGATCTCTGGCAGAGACAAGAGAGACAAACGTCAATCTTCATGCCTTCACGTTGCCTGCTCATCCATGTATGCCCGTTGACTATAGTTACAATCATCATCATCATCAGCAAAGGCAGCAACGCCGCCACTGCTGCGGGCAGCTTTGGACAAGCGGCGAGTTCCTTCTCTCGATGATGAGCTCATGGAGAAGCTTCGCAAGAAGGGCACAAGCCCTGTGGGTGGAAGGTCTGATCATAAGGCCCCCAAAAGTAGTCGCCATCCATGGTTATACCAGAGGCTCCACATCCATTAGTACAGTGCGGGGCAGCACGTGAGGCACAGCCCGCTACTGGCCTTGTTGAAGTAGACGTTGATGCGCGCTGCAGGTCCGAGTCACCTATGTTGCACCTGTTGTTCTCATGGTGAGCCATGAGCTTGGTTCTGTGCTACACCTCCTTCTTCAATGCATTTTTTTTCTTGTACACAGAATGCTCCCAGAAATGGTAAGAAGTGACCACCACACACTTCTGCATCTTGATGAGATATTTGGCTAGCTGATTGTTAGATGGGGAGGTGTGGAAATTATGATAGGCAAGTTAGGAGTAGATTATGCATGGGAAGATTGAGGGTGAAGAGCCGAAACCCACAGCCGACTAATCATCTTCTCTTGATCATACGTCTCACAGATTTCCAAGAAGCTTCCGCCTCTCCATAAATCCTTCCCTCTTCTTCTTCATCTTTGTACCTTAAGGTCATAGTTGAACTAAACTCCTCTTCTTAATCCTTGTAAATCTCTTCATGAGAATGCAATCAAAACTGAAGACCTTTGTGCTAACCAGATGCAAACTCATCCTCTTGCAAATCTTGTAGCCACCTCTTCCCGGCCAGTGCACCAAATGAAGAGCACCCTGCCACGGCACCATGAGAACCACAAACCGGCCAAGAGAGGCTGCAAATACATTTGCTGGCCACAAAACCTGCAAGAAACCTCTTCTTTCTCACCAAGAACCATGCTCTCCAAACACACAAAAGATAGGCACACAAGAAATTGAGAGAAATTCTTCCATCCTCACCCTCTTCCTCTTCCTCACTCTCCATTAAAGATAAGCATGAAGCACAAGAGAGGAAAGCAAGAACAAGAAAGATGAGAGTTGTGCCAAAATGAGAGAGGGAGAAATGAACCGTAAGAGGAGAAGATAAAGGAAGAGAGAGGGTGTAACCACCTCAACCTCCCACCTCCTCAAATCCCACGGCTGCAACCACCTCCTTTTCCTTTCTTGAATTATAAAATTCAAATTTGCATACATGGACTAAGGTCTAAGGACCTTTCAATTTTTAGCATGAGACAAAAGGGTTTGACCTTTCCTTTTCCTAGGAATATTTTATAGTGTGTCTCTTTTGGACTACACATTTTACATTGCTTCATATTTGGAATTTAACAAAGGGGTACATTTGCAAAGTATCAATTTAACAAAAGATGTTTCCATGTTTAGCACATTTTTGTGCCTTTATTTGCACTGATTTCCTGGTCATCATAAGTCCCAGGGTTAGGTTAGGTATGTCTAAGGGAGGTTTGAGTAGTCATTGCCTCTTGTAAAGACATTGTCAGGCATCAAGAGACCTGTTTTAGAAGGCAATTCTAGTGACCCTGTTCTGCTAGCCTGCTAGGCAGCCGTTCTAGGAGTTCTTGTTAGTTGTGAGGCAGTTAGAGAAGCCTATCGGAAGGAAGGAAAACGATAATGATAGAGAGGAAAATAACCCTGAATATCTCAAAAGACAATAAATATATACAAAGGTGTGTAAAAAGGGGTTCTAACCCCATAAAAATAGAAAAGAAAAGAAAGGAAAATTTATAAGCAGTTGATCATCGCCTTGCAAAGGCTTGGTAGGTTCCTGGGGACGAGTCACCGGGCCGATGCCTTGTCTTCCTAGGGGTGGCATCTTGCTGGAAAAGAAGAAATTAAGGAAGGTTGGAGCGAAAATAAAAGTGAGAGTCAGAAAAGGATTAAGTGTCGCCTTGCGAGGGCTTGGTAGGTTCTTGGGTACCAAGACAGGACCTGAGGCTGATGCCCTGTTCTCCTTGGGTCACTACGCTCAACTCCCTCCTTTTTACATGCCCAAGTATGGAAAAATAAAAACCTAAAAGAAGAAATGTGCTAAAAGAAAGTACTTCTTGATCAGGCTATAGGAGTCCTCGCCTAGTAGGAGCTCCTGGTTGTGTTGTCCTTAGTTAGGTAGGTAGTTCAGACCACCACTTAGGGCGATCTCTTTGATAGTTCTTTTTAGTTTGGCCATGTTGGAGCAGTCCGTTAGTGACTAGCTTCGGACCTTCTATCAGATTATGCTAGGCCTACTTCTTGTGGATTTCATGCCTTGGTTTTGTCAAGGGGGTAGGGTGAGCATTGTGCTGTGTTTTAATATGTACCTATTTTGTATCAGCTTGATGCTTCCTTTGGTTGTTTTGTGCAGATCTGTTGTGAGATTCAACGGGCTGAGTCGCCCTATCCCGTGGTCGCCAATGAGAGCGGAGTTTTGAGTCCGGGATGTGCCTAAAATTTTCCAAAAAATTCAGAATTTAGGGGAAAAATATTCAACATCGAAGGTGGCGGCTCCAGCTAGGACGATTTTAAGCACTAAGTGAAAGACGGCTTTTAAAAGGCGCCCGAGCGACACTTGTGGATTTTTTATAATTTTTTTGACTGCCATGCAGGATGTCAGGAGTTGCCAGTCATTGTGGGATGTGAAGCCGGACGCCCAGGATTTTTCAGAGCTCGAATCGGAGCTAGGACGGGGAAATGGCCAAAAATCGGGCAAGATATGAAAAGGTGGACCAAAGTTTGGCCAAAAGGGGTGGTGCCCTTTGGGAGCCTTGGACCCCCCCAAATTTTATGCCACATGAAATATGCAAATCGTGGAGAGAGAAGAAGCATGAAAACGTGGAAAGAAGGCGCCATCAGACACGGCCGAAAATTGCGCTCCATGGATGGAGATGGAGATTACAAGCTGAGTACAACCCATCCAACTGATCATGGGGCTGATCTTCCCTCTCTTGGCTGGTCTTATCGCCGCCCTTCGCTTGTGGAATGATGGACTGAATGAAGAGAACCAGATCTAGTCTTTCTCTCTCCTCCCTCTCTCTCTTCTCTATGGGCTGTTCATGTGTGCCATCTTGAAGAAGGAATTCGGGTGGAAGAATGAAGAAATTGATGATGAAAATTGATGAAGATGCTGAAGAATGAAGTGCAGCATTGGATTGAGAGCAATGGAGACTCCATCTGCTGGTTATGCATGCATTCAAGGCATCTCGGGTTACGAGAAAACACGGTATGACCATTTTTATGAAGAAAATGAAGGATTTTTGATAGTTTATTATGATAATTATGTTCTTATTGGATGAAAATTTGTTTGTGGGCCGTTTGCATTATGAGTAATTGCTACTCATCAGAAAATTTTGGTTTTGCAATGATTTACATGCTTTATTTAATTCTCGTAAACCCGAAATACGGTTTTTAAGTTGCAAAATGGTGTTTTTTCCATTTCGGGTGGGTAAAAAGTGTTCCCATGGGGAGAATATGGAAGATAAATTGAATGTTAGTATGCTGAAGTGATTGGAATAACAAAAACCAGAAAATAGTATATTTTATTACCAAATAAATCAAGAAAATGGGGAAAGTGAGTGGAAAAATAGAAAATACGACTTGGAAAAATATACTAATTATTTGTCAATGTGTGGTAGTGGTAAAGCATGAGGTTTAGCCTCAGTTTTCCCTATCTCTTTGTTAAAGTTGGTGATTTACCGCTTTTTCTACATCAAAACATGTTAAAATGAACCTTTACACCTGTCCAACGGAAGCAATACCTAAACATAGGGGGTTGGGAGGTTTGAATGGTGTGATTTGCGTGCTGATTGTTGCTGATTTTTTGATGCATTTCATGTCATAGAGTTCATGTTATTTTGATTAAGAGGATAGTAGCACAAGTGTTATCTCGGTGCTATCCTTTCATTGCTGCAATGCGTTAGAGAATAAGCATTAAAAGCCTGATTGTGCACCAAGCACGTTGCTGATTTGAAAATGATGTTTGAGCACTTTAAAAATCATTCACTTTGCATGTGCATGATCATTGTATCAAAGAGTAATGCTCATGTGGTGGCTCCATTGACAGATAGGCTCAAAAAGAAAGCTTTCATTTGGGACTCCATTGCCGATCAAAGCTTCAATGAGCTGAAATCTCTTCTAATTTCAGCACCCATCCTTGTATGTCTGGATTTCTCTAAGGAGTTTATCATATGTGCATATGATAGTGGAAGAGGAATTGGGACTGTTTTATTTCAAGATCATGGAGTCATAGCTTATGAGAGCCAAAAGCTTGATGACAAGGAGTGTCAATTACATGTTTATGAGCAAGAGATGTTAGCAATATTGCATGCTATCAAAAAGTGGCATCATTACTTTTATGGAATCCATTTCAAGGTCAAAAGCGATGATCGTTTGCTGAAATACTTTGTTTCACAACCAAATTTATCTCCCAAAGATGGTTAGCTACTCTTCAAGGATATGACTTTGAAATATCTTATATGGCTATGGATCCATGATATTCAAGAGAAGTATTTTCTTGATGACCAAGCATCAAAGATGATGAAGGAATTTCAGCAAGGCAAAGGAGAAGAGTATCCAAATTTCAAATGGCACAACGGTCTTTATGGTATCGTGGTAGAGTATTCTTGACACCACAATCTTCTTTCAAATACCGTATCTTGCATGAGATGCACTTTTCACCCTTAGCGGGACACCATGGGTTATTCAAAACATTCAACAATATCCATAAGATTTTCTATTGGAAGGGCATTTGGAGGGATGTTAAGGATTATGTTGTGCAATGTCTTCCGTACCAACAAAATAAAGACTCCTCTCTTCTACCTGGTGGTTTACTTCTGCCACTTCCTATTCCTCAAGGCAAGTGGACTGATATTACAATGGATTTTAGTGTGAGTTTACCTACAACAAAGCATGGGTGGAATAGCATTTATGTGGTGGTGGACCTGTTGACTAAATCAACTCATTTTATCCCTACCAAGGCTCAATTTACAGTAAAGCAAGTGGCTGAATAGTTCATGGAATGTATTTTTAAGCTTCATAGTATGCCATTGAAAATAGTATCTAATCGTGATATTAAGTTAATGGGAAGTTTTTGGAGGAGTTTGTTCACTTCTATGGAAAAAAATTTGACTCCTAGCACGGCATATCATCCCCAAACCAATGGCCAAATGGAGCGTGTCAATAAATGGTTGGAAGTCTATCTTTGTCATTTTTTCCATGACACTAAAGCTTCGTGGGACCATTGGTTACATCTTGCTGAATTCTATTATAATAACATTCATCATATGAGCATTGGCACGTTGCCATTTGAAGCGCTGTATGGATACAAAGTGCGAATACCTTCAACCCTTCTTCACAAAGACATGAATCCACAAGCCAAGGCTGAAGTTGAGAAAATGAAAGCTCTTTTGCATCAATGCAAGGAAAACATTAGGAAGGCACAAGATGTTATGAAGGCTTATGCTGATGTAAAGAGGAGACCTTTGGAGTTTGAAGAAGGAGATTGGGTATTTCTCAAAGTGCCTAAATCTAGGTATGCTTCTCTCAAAGGCGGTCATAATAAGTTGGCTCATCGTTACTATGGGCCTTATCAAATCCTCAAACGAGTTGGTGAGCTCGCATATAAGCTTGATTTACCTTCTTCAACAAGGATTCATTCTACCTTCCATGTTTCCCAACTTAAGAAATATGTGGGTCCAGCCATAAAGGTTTTAGAAGAGTTACCACCCATGGATGAAGATGGTCTTATCATTTATGAACCAGGAAAAGGTTATTGGCAAAAGACAAAAGGTTTTAAGGAACCGTTCATTGTTGGAGTACCTTATTAAATGGTGAGGTTTGCCCATGGAGGAGTCTACTTGGAAACCATCATCATACCTTGATTCTTTTCCATGGCTTTTGCAGGAAACAAAGTAATATCTAAACAGGATAGCTTATTGTATTAAATTTCTGTCATAAAAATAATTTCTCTATAGTCATCAAAATTGGATTTTTATTTCATGGCTGGATACTAGGAATTGTCCTCTATTTTTCTATAGCTCATACATGATGATTGGACATTTCTTCTTTAAGTTTTGGCCATTCTTGTGCAGCAGCCTGTTTTGGACAATTTCTAGCAGTATATTCAAATTTCATACCTATACTTCATTGATATATGAGATCTTCTTCAACTTGGATTTTCATTACAGCAAGGATTCATCACTTACAAAGCTATCCTTGTAATCTTTCTTCATCAATTATCCCAATTCCAGCTTTGAGGACAAAGCTCTTTTAGGTCGAGATGGCTTATAATAAAGCATAAATGCCTTAGTCTAGGGAAAGTATAAAAGGTGGAGGTGTAACACGTGTAGGATCTTTTTGCCATTTTACAAACATTACTTGTTTGACGTCTCAACCTCCCACCATCTAAGAGGGTGAATACTCTTTGCCACCATAACTTGAGGTGCATACCTTTTTGCAGCCTCTCATTATTTGATTCTCAACCAACATTGGTAATACCATTTCTTTCCAAGCCACCTTGGCTATGGCTACTTTGCATTTTATATCTATTTCTTGTATTTTCAATTTAAAAGCTTGCTGTGGAATTTAGCTTTATTACAGAAGGTCACACTCCAATCTTGGTTTTGCAAAATGGGTATTCTTTGCTCATGGTTTAGCCATCGTAGCATGTTGGCATTCTTTGCTTAATGGAAATCAATCAATAGCTTGTATAGAGGTCAAGGAATTAGTGTACAAAAATGTGCATTAGCAAGGTCATTCACGATGTCGGGTTTTATAGGTTTTCCTGTCGATATGCAAGGAAAATGATCAACCATGTATTATTGCTTCTCTTTTTGTACGACTACCGAGAAGTCAAATTCAAGAAGATGAAGAAACTTTCAATCTATGTCTTCAATAGCAAATGGCTTATTTAAAAGATACACCAAAGCAAGGTGGTCCATGAAGAGCATCATCACTCATCCTTTTCTCTTAATAGTGGAATAATTCATTTCACTCTATGTGAGCTACTAGCAACTAGCAAACCCCATTAGATAGTCCAAATTATGCTCTCCAAGCTGACACAATATTTCTCACACAACAAAATTTGGGACATCAATCTGGATGTGGAAGGTCACGTTCTAATCTTGGGCTTGCAAATTTGGTATCCTTTGCCCATGGTCTAACCATCCTAGCATGTTGGCATTCTTTGCTTACTTGAAACCAATCAATACCTTGTATAAAGGTCAAGGAATTAGTGGACACAAATGTGCATTAGCAAGGTCATTCACAATGTCGAGTTCTATAGGTTCACCGTCGGATATGCAAGGCAAATGATCAACCATGTCTTGTTGCTTCTCTTTTCTTACAATTACAAAGAAGTCAAATTCAACAAGATGTAGCGACTATCAAGCTATGTGTCCAATAGCAAATGGCTTATTTACAAGGTACACCAAGGCATGGTGGTCCATGAAGAGCATCATCACTCATCCTTTTCCTTTAATAGTGGAATACTTCACTTCAGTGTCTGTGAGCTAGCAACTAGCAAACCTCATTAGATAGTCCAAATTATGCTCTCCAATCTGACACAATATTGCTCCCATATCAAACTTTGAGAGATCAATTTTCATGTGGAAGGTCACGTTCCAATGTTTGGCTCGCGAAATTGGTATCCTTTGCTCATGGTCTAACCATCGTGGCATGTTGGCATTCTTTGCTTACTTGAAATCAATCAATAGCTTGTATAGAGCTCAAGGAATTAGTGCACACAAATGTGCATTAGCAAGGTCATTCACGATGTCCAGTTCTATAGGCTTTTCCTTTGATATGCAAGGCGAAATGATCAACCATGTATTGTTGCTTCTCTTTTTGTACAACTATCAAGAAGTCAAAATCAAGAAGATGTAGCAACTATCAAGATATGTGTCCATATGGTTTATTTACAAGGTACACCAAAGCATGGTGGTCCATGAAGAGCATCATCACTCATCCTTTTCTCTTAATAGTGGAATAATTCATTTCAGTGTCTTTGAGCTAGCAACTAGCGAACCTCATTCGATAGTCCAAATTATGTTCTCCAAGCTCACACAATATTGCTCCCTCATCAGACTTGGGGACATGAATGTGCATGTGGAAGGTCACATTCCAATCTTGGGCCTTCAAAATTGGTATCCTTTGATCATTGTCTAAACATTGTAGAATGCTAGCATTCTTTGCTTACTTGAAATCAATCAATAGCTTGTATAGAGGTCAAGGAGTTATTGCTCACAAATGTGCATTAGCAAGGTCATTCGATATCAGGTTCTATACACATTCCATTGGATATGCAAGGCAAATGATCAACCATGTATTGTTGCTTCTCTTTTTGTACAACTACCAAGAAGTCAAATTCAAGAAGATGTAGCAACTTTCAAGCTAGTGTACTTTAGACTATTTATATAGCCTTTGGAGGAGTCAGGGTTAGGGTTTCCCCTTGCTCCCCTGCCCTCCATTCCATTTACACCTAGCTACCCTTATCCTCTCCAATATAAGGAGAGTTCCCATGCTTACTTCTCAACATGGACAGGTGGTGCATTTATCAGGAGCCACTAATAAGTGGCAGTCTCCAAATCTCAATCGATAGGGACTAATTTATTATTATATGCCAAAAGGAAATGAAATAGATTCAAAAGACCATCAAGCCAAGCTTCAAAAGCAAGAGAGAGCTGAATGGGCTAGACGGGGGCTAAAATTATTAGGAGATATTCTCCACAAAGGAGTGATTTGATATCCCTATAAAAGGGATGGGTCTTAGTAAACCTAGGTCTAGGAATAGTTTCTTAGGAGGAGGAGAAAGTTCTAGTACTTTCCCTCTTCTAGTTACTTAGCCCACTTCAAGTGGGGTTATATTTCGCATCGTTCAAACTCCTTTAGTGAATCTGGTTGTCACCATGGTGCAACCCATTGCAATCCTAGCAGGAATGCCACACTTGCCAGCTTTGGGGTGCCCTCTACGCATTTTTAATGGGTTAGCAGAGGAAGATGCGGAACTTCATATTAATGAATTCCAAAAGTTAATGTTCAATAGTCGAATCCAAGATGAAGGACACTTGATGATGTTCTTTAATATGACTTTGAAAGAACGAGCTACATTATGGTATGATAGCCTAGAGGTTAGAACCATAACTATGATTTTTGCGGCCTTTCCAAGAGAGTTTTTCCCTGAAAGGGGAGGCTAGTACTGGCTACATGTTCTCAATGTAACACGTCAAGAACCTCACAAGAATGTTCGAGGCTATGCCAAGAAACTGAAGGAAGTATTTTGTAAGTTGCAAGACAAAACCCATTAACTGCACCCACACTAAACAAACACATGGCTATCTTAGCCTAATGAAATGTGACATTTCACTACAGAATGATTGGCCCTCTTGGCCTAATGACATAATTCACGTAACTACCATTCAACAGCATATTGCTGAAACAAACCCTTGGTCCTGACATAACTCTATTGTAGCATAAGACCATAGACTAAGGATAGGGGCTCCTCAGGCCCTATGCTAAATGCATCAGGTTATTGGCTAACCCCCTTGCATAAATTGCAGGGGGTGTCCAACAAATATGATGATAAAAAATCCTATATGTCCATGACAAAATAGGAAGCTGCTCAATTTCTACCTGACTCATAACCCAAACTCGCCATCAGTAGTATCCAAAATAGGATGCGTCAGAGAAGACCCCAAAGTAGTCTTCAGCTAATATCAAAAGGTAATTGTAAGAGCTCTATCAGATCACAATTGAAAAAGATATCTTCAACAAAATCATAATTGGCCAAGGAATCTACAAAGCAACTCCACTGTTGAGAAACTAGCTGACAAGTTACTGTCTCAAAAATATGCAACATATCCAAGGCTGCATGATGGTACAACCACCGTAAGATGGGATCTTGCACACTATAGGTCCCATTCAATAGGTTGATCAGTAACTGCAAGTGACCTTTCACCAATAATTGGCTGACACCACCACATTGGGCTACATTCAACCCCATAATTAAGGCCTTGTATTCTACCATATTATTAGTAAAAGAGTGTCCTATATATACTCCCATTTTCATAACAACCCTACATTGGGGATCTTTAATGACCACACCAACACTCTCATGGTTAGTGGACCCTCTAGAAGCTCCACCATCAAAATACAAAGTATAGACTCAATCTTAAGTGATAGGCCACACCATACTAATTGGCTCACTCATACTTATGATAATCAAAGTCAAGCTGAGAGAGAGGATGTATGATAGGTACAATCCCTCCTTTCTCGCTGAACTTGATAGGAATACTCGTAAGAGTCCTTTGATAATGGTGGCAGTAGACCTTAATATTCCACGTGAAAGATCTGTCTTACCACTTAATAACCTAATAAACTTTACTCCACCAGATCACTCAACCTTGGTGGTAACATAGATGCTCAAGATAAGGAATGATTCTTCCCATCCGGTTGTCTTGGTACCATGATTGCAAGTTAAAGCTGCATCATGAAGGACTTGCATAGGCACCAAGTACGACCTCAACCCTTACATGTAGTAAGGCTTCAGCTTATTAAAGCTAACTTGATTTTTAAACTCTACCTGCTAAAAGTCTACTAAAAATACTATAGATCCATTCTTTCCTATAAGTAAAATTTTATATGGCCCATCCCATTTGGGTTCTAATTTCCCAGGAAATAGTTCATAATGAGCATCATAGTAGACAACCAACTGACCCTTTACAAATTTACATTTCTTAGTCCAAAGGTTATGAAGTGATTTCATTCTCTTCTTCCCTACCTCTTGATGTAAAAAATCATGCAATCAAATTTCATCAAGATGCATAAGAGAAATAAATATTTCATGTAATGCTTTTGTCTCTCCCAAAGAGTGATTGAGAGCAAATTTCACAGTGGGAAACTCTATCTCCAATGGTAAAACACACTCTTCTCCATATACTAGCTTGAATGGGATATGGCCTCTTGTAGCTCTCTTGAATTTTGTATTGTAAGCCCAAATTGTCACACACAATTTCTTATCCCAATCTCGCTTACTTTTAGACATTATCTTGGATAAGATCCCTACAAGATGTTTATTCGTACTCTTAACTTGAGCATTTTCTTGTGGATTATATGGGGTACTTTTATTGTGTTTTATCTTCAAAGCTTTCATCAAGGCTACTATAACCTTATTTAGGAAGTGTGTCCCTCGATCAGACAATATCTCCTTAGGTGGACCAAAACAGCAAACAATCTGCTCCATAATAAAATTGGTTGTCTCCTTTGCATTATCCTTTATCGTTGCTTGAGCTTTGGACCACTTTGAAAAGTAATTTGATGCTACAATAGCATAACGCTTCCACGTAGTTGATGAAGGGTATATTGGTCCAACAAAATTGATACCCCACTTTTCAAAGGGTAACATAACTAAAATAGGGTTTAGCGATCGCTTATGATTCTCCCTAGCATCGTGTCTTTGGCAGACATCACAATGCTTAACATAATTGAAAGCATCCTGAAAAATAAATGGCCACCAATATCCCATACGGAGAGCTTTTTGGGTGGTAAGTTGTCCAACCAAATGTCCCCCACATGCTTAATCATGGCATTCCTAAGAATGAATGGTATCTCATTAGGCACTACGCATCGACAAAAAATCTCATCCACACCTTTTCGATTTAAGACACCTACTATAATCGAAAAGCCTAGTGCTTTGCTACTTAATCTTTCTCTTCTTAGAATTTGATAGAGTAGCCCCAACCTTTCCTGTAGATAGATAATGCAGTATAGCTGCATACCACAAAGAGATGGAAGCTGTATCAATCTTGAATAGACCTTCAATGTCATTTCCTTAAGCCAAAATTTTCTTCGTCTCCTCGAAATCCATAAGACATTCCACAACACCCTCTAGCTTTTGATGGCTTACTCCTAGTTTCATAATCAAACTCTTGCAAAGTAATTAACCACTTTGCTAAATGGTTAGGCAACTATAATTTGTTTATCAACAGTCAAAGTCCTTCTGCCTTCATGAAAAATACCATCTTCTCATTGTTGAGAGTATATGCATATAAACTCTCCTTATGTAGGAGTGGATAAGGGTATGTAGGTGTGAATGGTCGTGAAGGGAAGGGAAAACCCTAACCCTAGCAGGTTGGGGCTATATAAATAGTCCATGAGCCTACATCAACCTTTGAGTGAGAGTGGCCCAAGTTATACTTTCATGAGCAACTAAATAAGCAAGACTGGTTCTTGTACTTTTGAGCTCTTCTCTCCCTCTTGTGTACACTTCAATGTTGGCTTCCACTCTGATTTCTCACATGATATCAGAGCCATCTCTGATCCTTAGCTTCCCTCAACCTCATTACAGCACTAAGTGCACATGAGCCTTCATCTCCTTCATCTTATCTCTTAACCTCCATAGCCACAACTTGACCCACCTCTATTGGAGGACTTGGAGAGAGCAAAGGAGAGCATTACAACTCAAGACCTCTTCTGAAGATCTCTTCCCCAGCTCAAGGCACAGCAGCATGGCATGAGAACCCCGATATTGTGGGTGTAGGAGAGCAGCATTGCTGAAATTGTAGAAATAGGTGTAGTTTGGGCAACGTGGCATCTCTGAGCCTGGCACGATCAACACAGGCAGATTGATTAGCCTTGTTCCACCAAGAACTCTTTTAATAGGCCACATTATCAAGAAGAGCCAGAAGTACAATCTAAGTTCACTTCACTAAAGCCATGGAAAATAGTCAAACATAAGAAAAGGGTTGGTCAAAGGCAAGGACCACCTAAGTCTTATTTTGAAATACTCCATATGTATGATTTTCAACCATTCTCAACCTTGAAGTTTTAATTGTAAAATCTACATTATTGTCATCCTTGCACTAGTGGCCCTTTGTAAAGGATTAGACACTGCTACTTGCACTAAGTAGTAAGACCTTCCTATGACCTCAACCTATGCCGATCTTCGTTATCAAATTCCTAAATTTGATTGTGAAGACTTTCACCCTTGGCAAGTACTCATTAAGTACAAAATGATGGAGAGAGGTTATTGGCCTCTCATTCAAGGGACTAGAGTTGTTGATCTTACAAAACAACCTATGCCGACCTTTGTCCTCAAATTCTTAAATTTGGAAAAGACTTTCATCCTTGGCAAGTACTCATTAATTACAAAATGATGGAGAGAGGTTATTGGCCTCTCATTCAAGGGACTAGAGTTGTTGATCCTACAAATCTTTCTGATGTGGAGGATGATCAACATGCTCAAGAAATAATCATGTTAAACTTAGATGAATCCTTGATTCATCATGTTGATCAGCTCTCCACTCCCAAGGAGAAATGGGATGAGCTTGAAAAGCTCTGTGGTGCTACAAGTAAAAACACTAATATTTTCCCGAATTCTTCAGCTTGGAATATAGAGAAGGAGAAGACTTGGAAAATTTTATTTCTCATATGAAGGGCCTCATGACATAGCTTTCTTCAGTGCAAGCACCAGTCCATGATGAGGATGCTATTGCCATTCTTTTAAAAGCACTCAAAAAGGTATTTCCCACACTTGTAACAACTATTACTAACATTCGCAATCCGAACTTGGAAAGTACCATCCAATCCTATTTGGATGAAGAAAAAAGGAATCACAAAGAAGGAAGCACCAATCAAACATCTACTCCAATAGCCAGTCCAAGTCTTGGTGTATACAATTGTCAATAAGTGTACCTTTAGTAAAAATAAGGGGCATATTGTAAACAACTATTGCAAAAGATACCCAAAAAAGATGAAATGTAATAAATGTAAGAAGACAAGACATATTACCAGTAAATGTCCTAACCATCCTAAAGTACCTAAGGATTTGGAGGCCAAATCAGCCTCTCAATCCACCGATGATCGACTCTTTTGAGTCTTGTATCCTTTTTGCCTATAACCATCCTTGTAGCCTAATCTATACAGGCATCCTAATTTGGGTTAAGGGGGGGCATTCTCTTATGCTTTGTATTCCAATGCCACTTGGCATTGAGGGGGGGTTTTGAGAGTATAGGCATATGAACTCTCCCTATGCAGGAGTGGATAAGGGCAAGCAAGTGTGAATGGTCTTGAGGGGAAGGGGAAACCCTAACCCTATCAGGTTGGGGCTATATAAACATCCTAGGCTACTGGATGATACCATTTCTCTTCCCAAATTTGGGCTAAAGAGCAGTTGATACTATGCATTGTTACTATTGAAAAGATATAGAAGACCTCACCGATTTTAGGTGCTTTCAAGATTGGCACTTTTGCAACTTCTAGCTTCACATCCTCAAAATATACCTGACAGTCAGAAGATAATAAGTTTGTCAATGGCAACATTCTTTTTCCAATGCATTGATAAATCTCTGATAATATCCTATTGATGCCATAAAGTTATGCACCTCTTTTGGAGTGCGTGATGGACTCATTGTGACTATAACCTTTATCTTTTCAGGGTCAATTGCGATACTAGTCGAGCTAACCACATGGCCTAGTAACAACCCATAGGGAACCCCAAAGACTCACTTTCATGGATTAAGAGCAATGCAAAACTATTTGCAATGCTCAAAACATTTCCTTAAAATGACCAACTGTCTTTTCCTTGTGGTGGTTGCCCCCAGATCATCGATAAAGACTTTTAACTCCTCTTGGTAGATGTCACCAAAAGTTTTATTAGTTGTACCTTGTCAAGACCTAGGCGCATTGCATAACCCAAAGGCCATCACATGATATGCAAAGGTTATCGAAGTTAGTGATAAATGTTGTTTTCATCTTATCTTCCTCCACAATAGCCATTTGATTGTATCCAAAGCAATCCATAAATGAAAAAATTTCCCTACTTGCTAATTGATCCAAGATCTAATCAATAAATGGTAAAGAATAGTAATCCTTAATCATCTACTTATTAAGCTCTCTAAAATCTACACAAATCCAAATCAGATTATTCTTCATCTTCTTGATAACAATTGGTGAACACCACTCTGTGTGGTGTTGAATTGAAAATATTAGGCCATCTTTGTGTTATTTTGTCAATTCTTCGAATAGCCCATTCCTTAGTTCAAAAGGCACACACCTTACTTTTTGTTGCACACAGGACGACTATTATCCTTTAAGGGAATGGTATGAATAGCTAGGATTGGAGGAATACCTCTCAGCTCATCATAACTCCAAGAAAAGATGTCAGTAAATTCCTGAATCAAGGACACAAAGTCCTCCCTTTCTTCCAAACTGAGCATGGACCCTAATTTGATTGGATCTGAATCATTCATCGTACCAAGTGTCAAGAATCACATGGTGGGGGGACTTGCTCAAGATGATGCATTCCATTCCTTCCGTGCCTTTGTCTCTTCTGCAGTTGGAGGATCACTCACCTCCCACTCCTTTTCTTCACCTGACACAAACTCGTAGAGGCATTTTGATGAAAGGGTGCAACCCTTTGGGGGCCCCTTTGGGCCCCAAATTCAATGCGAACAAGGGGGGGGGGGGGGCGTTTTTTTTTTCCAACTGAAAAAAAAGGGATGGAGGGGGATGGGGCAGGTCGAGATGGAGGGGTGGAGGGCCTTAAGCCATGGATGCCACTAGCACATACCCATACCATCTAAAGCAAGGGCTGAAATCCATGTTCTCTCGGCCTCGTATCGCTGGTCTTCGCGCAGACAATGATGGCCTGGTTGGAGAGAGAGAAAACCAGTCTTTCTCTCTCCTCCCTCTCTCTCCTCTAAGGGGTGGTGCACGCGGGAAGAAGAAAGAACAAGAAGAAATGGGGGATGCTCGTCCGGATTGCTCCATGGATGAAGAGGGGTTGGAGACGGCAATGTGGGGTCATGCTGAGCATTAAATGCATGATGGAAATCAATCCCGTAATCAAGACCAAGAAACCGAGACCTAAAAATAAGCGGTAATACTATTTTTATAAAGAAAAATGATATTTTTATGCTATTTGCTTTATGAAATCTTGTTCATATGGGATGAAAGTTCATTATGACATTGTTTTCCATGAGTTTCAAATGTTTGCAATCTGAAAATAAAAAAATATAAGGCTACATGACCGGAATTAATGTTAAAATACATGAAAAACATGCGTTTTAAGGGTAAAATTGGGGGTTTTGCTACATAAATGAGAAATATGATATGTCACACCAAGTAAATCTGAGTTTTTGCTGTCAATGAACCTAAGGGCCATAGCCCACAATCAATTTTCATTTTTAGTCATTATTTATTAAATAAAAATAGGAAAAAATGCCAAAAAATGGAAAAAATGGGTTTAAAAATTAGAGAAAAATAGAAAACGGGCTGAGGAAAATTGGAAAAATTTATATCTACGTTTGTGCAATGCATAACGATAGTAAAGCACGAGGTTGGCCTCAGTTTGTCCCCGTTTTGTCCCCGTTTCTATGTTTTGTGCGTATTTATCGGGTTTTTAAGAGTGAAAAATACATAGAAACCCTATCTAACCGATCAATGATGCAAAATGCTAAGAGTTGGATGAAAAGGGGCTGAAATGCTGAAAGATAAAGAAAAGATTTGATTTATGCATTGTACTTGGCATATAGGAAACGGTTTAAATAAAGAGGATGAAAGCATGAGCATATGGCTTGGTGCCTCCTTTCAACGCAGCACGCACTAGTAAAATTCATGGAAAGAATGCTTTATGCACCATGCACGATGCTGATCTTTCTTTTGTCTGAGCACAAAGTCATACACGATTTGCATTAATCATAATAATTAAAAGGTATCAAAAAAACCTTCTGGATGCATGGCACCTGTCTTCCTTAGGTTATGACCAACGATGAGCGTGAGAGGATGTCCTATGCTGTAGGTTAGTTGTTGGGTCCTAAGGGGAAAGTGTAGTGAGGAACGGTACATCCTGGAACATAAAATATTAGTACCTTGAGAGGATTTTGTGCTCGTTTGTGTTATATGTTTAGCAGCGCATCAAAGGGCCAATCCATGCGATGTAGGAGAGCTACAGTGGGGCTCCGACTATTAGTCGGTGGAGTGCCTCCTATGTGTGTGTGACGAGGCGTTATGCCTATGTACTTTGGGTTCTTCCTTTGAGGAGTTTTAGGGAAACATTGGACTATAAACTATAAACGCAAAGATTAAGCTTTAGGGAAGTTTGTCCTTTAGCATTAGATTGACGCTCTTGGTCCGCGAGGCCGTGAGGGTGTTTGTGTGTCATGAGCATGAGGTCTGGCTAGTGCTATAGCCAGTGCCGGCCCATTTTAGGTCCCATCAGTGGTGCGTCTGCCGGGAGCTACCTATAAGTGGTGGTTCTCAAATCTAGGGTTTCTAGGGACCAAAAGAAAGTTGGTTTATGTCCTCTGACAAGGACCATCAAGCCAGAATCCAAAAAGCAGAACGTGCTGAGAGGGCTAGGCGGCGGTTAGAGATCGTAAGTCATTATTCTCCTGAAATCTTGTTCATATGGGATGAAAGTTCATTATGACATTGTTTTCCATGAGTTTCAACTGTTTGCAACCTGAAAATCAGAAAATATAAGGCTACATGGCCGGAATTAATGTTAAAATACATGAAAAACACGCGTTTTAAGGGTAAAATTGGGGGTTTTGCTACATAAATGAGAAATATGATATGTCACACCAAGTAAATCTGAGTTTTTGCTGTCAATGAACCTAAGGGCCATAGCCCATAATCAATTTTCATTTTTAGTCATTATTTATTAAATAAAAATAGAAAAAATACCAAAAATGAAAAAAATGGGTTTAAAATTTAGGAAAAAATAGAAAATGGGCTGAGGAAAATTGGAAAAAATTATATCTATGTTTGTGCAATGTATAACGACATGAGGTTGGCCTCGGTTTGTTCCCGTTTCTATGTTTTGTGCGTATTTATCGGGTTTTTAAGAGGGAAAAATGCATAGAAACCCTATCTAACTGATCAATGATGCAAAATGCTAAGAGTTGGATGAAAAGGGGCTCAAATGCTGAAAGATAAAGAAAATATTTGATTTATGCATTGTACTTGGCATATAGGAAACGGTTTAAATAAAGAGGATGGTAGCATGAGCATATGGCTCGGTGCCTCCTTTCAATGCAGCACACACTAGTAAAATTCATGGAAAGAATGCTTTATGCACCATGCATGATGCTGATCTTTCTTTTGTCTGAGCACAAAGCCATACATGATTTTCATTAAGCATAATAGTTAAAAGGTATCAGAAAAACCTCCTGGATGCATGGCACCCGTCTTCCTTAGGTTGTGACCAACGATGAGCATGAGAGGATGTCCTATGCTGTAGGTTAGTTGTTGGGTCCTAAGGGGAAAGTGTAGTGAGGAATGGTACATCCTGGAACGTAAAATATTAGTACCTTGAGAGGATTTTGTGCTCTTTTGTGTTATATGTTTAGCAGCGCATCAAAGGGCCAATCCATGCGATGTAGGAGAGCTACAGTGGGGCTCCGACTATTAGTCGGTGGAGTGCCTCCTATGTGTGTGTGACGAGGCGCTATGCCTATGTACTTTAGGTTCTTCCTTTGAGGAGTTTTAGGGAAACATTGGACTATAAACTATAAACGCAGAGATTAAGCTTTAGGGAAGTTTGTCCTTTAGCATTAGATTGACGCTCTTGGTCCGCGAGGCCGTGAGGTTGTTTGTGTGTCATGAGCATGAGGTCTGGCTAGTGCTATAGCCAGTGCCGGCCCATTTTAGGTCCATCAGTGGTGCGTCGGCCGGGAGCCGCCTATAAGTGGTGGTTCTCAAATCTAGGGTTTCTAGGGACCAAAATAAAGTTGATTTATGTCCTCTGACAAGGACCGTCAAGCCAGAATCCAAAAAGCAGAACGTGCTGAGAGGGCTAGGCGGCAGTTAGAGATCGTAAGTCGTTATTCTCCTGAAAGGAGTAGCCCAGTACATATAAGAGGCAGTGGTCTTAGTAACCCAACTGCTCTACATAGTCCGTTAGGTGTAGGAGGAAGCGTAAGTTCTTCCTCTTCTCCACCAAGTCTACCCACTTTAAGTGGGGGGGTGAATTCACCCGTTCAAGCTCCTATTGTTAATTTGATTGTTGCCATGGCACAGCCTATTGCAATTCCTGCAAGGACGTCAGATTTACCAGCCTTAGGAGTTCCCTTGCCCATTTTTTATGGGTTAGCGGAAGAGGATGTAGAATTTCACATTTGTGAGTTCCAAATATTGATGTTCAATTATTGCATCCAAGATGAGGGACATCTCATGATGTTCTTTAATATGACGTTAAAAGGAAGGGCTGCGGTATGGTATCACAGCATATAGTCTGGGACCATAACCACAATTGATTAATTCTATGCAGCTTTCCGAGGAGAATATACCCCTGAAAGAGGTGGCCAATATTGGTTACGGGTCTTGAATGTAACGCGCCAAGACCCTCATGAGAATGTGAAAGCATATGCCAAGAAGCTGAAGGAAGTATTCTGTAAGTTACAAACTTACATTCCCATTCCACCGGCTGCCCAATTGCAATATTTTTTGCATGGATTTTAATATCCAAGTACAATTGAGCAGTGTGGCCTTGGCAGATATAGACACCGCTATTATGCGGGCAGAGGGAGTAGAAGCACGATTACAAATGGCCTACTCCTCCCGAATGAATGTTAATGGGGGATTAGTACCTAGCGGCAATCCATCATTGACGAATGGAAGTCAAGGGATGCCTATGACTAACCCTAATGGGAGGGGGAGCATAGTTCAGAATGTACCTTTACTGCCAGCTCCTCCCAGTGTGACTATACCTATGGCAAGTCAGTTGGCTCCACCAAATGTTGGAGGCCAAGTTTCGAATTCTAATGTTGTTCCTGTGGGTCAACAGCCAATGCCAAATCAGATTGTTAGGCCAATGGAACGACAGGTCGACGATCGAGGCTATGAGTCGAGTGCATCTAATACCCTTGGCGAAGTTAGATGAAGCATTATACCGATATGATTTTCGAACAATATTGACAAATAGTCGTCGACGTTAATTTCTTGAAGAAGCAATAAAATCTAATAGGGAGTCGATGCCCTGAAGAGGGTGGACCCTCTAGATTCAGTTGTAAGTGGTGTGGTGGACATCACTTCCCCAGAAACTGTCCAAATGTGAAATGTGACATTTGTGGGAAGTCGGGCCATTTAGCTGCTACCTGTTGGAGTAAGATTAGTTCTCTCTAACAAGGGAGTAAACAGCTGGGCCCAGTGAATCATAGAGCGTAAGGAAATAACTTGCAGCAGAATGATGCACCAAGACAAATATTGCAGAGGGGAAAAACAACTATAGAAGAGTTGCCACAAAGCAACAGAGTCGGCCTTATTGAGGCTGTATGAGTCAATGATGCTGAAACCTCTAACTTAAGAGCCGTGACAAGAGGCCAAAAGGCTAAAGAGGTTGACAAAGATGAGGAAAAACCGGTCAAGGGAAACCCTAAGCAAGGGGACAAGGGTACGCAAGTCCAGAATCCTAGCATAGAAGGGGGACCGCTAAGGCCAGTTGACAGAAAAGGCGACCCCAAGAAGGATGAGGAAGTGCCAAGGAAGAAGGAAAGAGCTAAGAAAGAAGCACCCAAACTGGTCCAAAGATCAAAAGAGAGGATGGTTTGGTGAGAAAAGAGAGCTTTGGCTACTTATCATGACTTTGATTTAGCAAGTTCTATTTGCAAAGTTAAACCAGATGTGAACCTCTTGCAATTGATTAAATTATCTCCAAGAGTACGCAAGGAATTTAAGAAGATCCTGCGTATTGGGTATATTGTAGAACCTTTGGGCATAGCACGAGTAGGGGAAGATTGGTTTGACCATGCTGAAAAGAACTGCCCTAAGGTTCCAACTTATGTGGATGGAATATTGGTGGAACATGCTATTGTAGACACTGGATCCTCCGTCAATATCATGAGTTCAGAGTTGATGGAGAGGCTGGGTCTAGGCATCCAAAAGGACAGCTTCACCCTTCTCAGAATGGCTGATGATAGTCTGAGACAACCAGAAGGTTGTGTTACTAGAGTCCATGTTACAATGGCAAGTGTAGAATGCTTCTTGGACTTTAGGGTGATAAGATTTGCATACGTCCTAGCTATCGAGATTTGCTAGGTAGGTCTTGGATCTTATGAACAGACTGTCGAGTCGACATACCCGCCGGTCGAGTGGTTCTAGGTAGAGGTGCTAATCGAGTAATAGTCGATGCTTATCCTGAGTCTCCTCAAAGTGAGAGAGTGTGGCTTACACAACTAAGAAGAGGAAAACTGTTTTCAGCCTTCACCTTTGTGTGTATTCCCCCATTGTGCAAGCAAGAAAGCTACAAGTGAGACTCCTTCCTTCTCTCCCATAATCTTGACATGGTATCAGAGCCTTGTTCGTGGTAAGGAGCTCAAGAAAGCAAACCAAGTTTGCGGTGTTCTGGTAAGAGGACCAGTGTTGCTTTCATTTTTCTATTTTGGGAGCAAGTCTCTGCAGGTAGCACAGCCGGAAAGTGCAAGAGTGCATTGTCTCAGCTTGAGACGTCCTTCGCGGTGTAGCAAGAGGGTAGTATATGCTGCGGGAATGGGCTTTAGCCCTAAGTTGCTCTGTTTTTTTATTTGAGGCCATTTCGGGGCCTATTTTGGAGGCGGAAGTTTTTTGCACGCACTTAGGAAAAGACCCTATTTTTTACTATGTGACCACTGTTCTATAGGTCGGTGAAAAGTTACCATAGAAATTGCATCGTATGCCTGTGCGTAGAGACATTGGGAGTTACAGAATCATCCTTGTTGCCTGTTGATGTAAAATTGTCACTAGGAAGTGACTATGTGGTCAAATACCACTTTCATCAGTTTTGCAGATTTGCCCTTGAGAGGCTGAAGCTGTGTTTTTTGCAGTGTTCCGTAATGGCGTCTGATTCTCTTTCACAGATTGTCATTGAAAAGCTTTGACAAGAACAACTTCCAAGCATGGAAGTTTAGAATGACGAATTTCCTTATGGGAAAAGGATATTGGGAATTCGTTGCAGGAAATGAAGAACCAGTTCTTCCTGATGTTCCCAATCAACAGCAAATGCAGGCATTTAAAGGATGGCATGAGAGAGCCAAGAAAGTTATGTACTGGCTGTCTATCAGCATTTCAGACTCTATGATTGTGCATATTCAAGATGCAAGTAAGCCAAAGGAGGCGTGGGATACTTTGTCAAAAATGTATAGCACAAATACGCAAGGCAGAAAAATGCAGCTCAAGCAAGAGTTGCACAATGTGCAAAGAGAAAGTATGAGCATCAATGACTACCACATGAAGGTGAAGAAGATTGCAGATGCACTTGCTTCCATTGGGTCACCGGTGGAAGATGATGATTTAGTTTCTGTGACCTTGAATGGTCTAGGAAAGGATTATGCACAGTTCCGAACATCGATTTCCGTCCGTGAAAGATTTCCTGATTTTGAGGAGTTGATTGCTCTTCTAATTTCTGAGGAGCAGATAAATGGTGGTGCATCTTCTTCAGGAGGAACCTCAAAAGAAGCTGTCTTCTACTCAAATGCTGGAAGAGGTAGAGGCAGAGGTAGAGGAGGCCGATCTGGAGGCCGTGGTAGAAATCAGAATATGCAGCAAACTCAAGAAAACCAGTCCTATGGAGGAGGACATGGTAACTCTAGAGGTAGGGGGAGCCAAAGAGGTCATGGTGGATGGCAAAGAGGCCAAAATGCAAACAGCAATGTTGAATACTACTACTGTGGTAAAATGGGTCATACGGCTAAAGACTGCTATAAAAAGCAGAATGACATCATGAATGGAAAATTGCAACAAGGAAATTATGCATCTTCTAGTAGACAGGGTGATGACAGAAATGAGCATTTGTTTATGGTGCAGCACATGGCCAATTCTGTGACAAGTGCAGAAGAAAGCAACGATGTGTGGTATGTTGACTCAGGTGCATCAAACCACATGACAGGTCATGCAGAATGGATGCAGGATACAAGGAAAATGGAAAAACCAGGATTTGTGGAGACTGATGATGATACTGCACATCCTATTGTGCAGATAGGAAAAATTCATTTGTCTATGCAGGATGGGAAAAAAAAATACATGTCGGATGTATTTCATGTCCCGAATATCACCAAGAACCTGGTTTCTATTGGTCAAATGGTTGAGCAGGGCTTGCAGGTCAGATTTAATTCTCATAGATGCTTTGTTGAGGATATGAAAAATAAAGGTCGCTTGATAGCAAAAGGAAAGAAGAAAGACAGAATGTTTACATTGGAAGCAGACATGCCTGAATTGAGTGCAGCAATGTTTGCACATGGGACCGGTGTAGTTGCAGATATTGCTATCTGGCATAAATGCATTGGTCATGTTAATGTACAGCAACTTAAATCAATGCAAGGCCAAAATATTGTTGCAAGATTGCCTAAATTCAAGGTTGCAGAAATGCATAAGGTATGTGAAGCGTGTCAATTTGGAAAACAGGCAAGGAAACCATTTCCTAGACATGTTCAAGAGAGTAAGAAGCCATTGGAATTAATCCACTCTGATGTGTGGACTACTAAAGCTGCATCTCTTGGAGGCTGTCATTATTTTGTCACTTTTATTGATGACTATAGCAAAAAAGTTTGGGTGTATTTTATGAAAAAGAAAAGTGAAGTTTTTGGGCATTTCAAAACTCTTAAAGCTATGGTTGAAAAAGAAACAGGCCTGCAAATAAAATGCCTAAGGTCAGATGGAGGGGGAGAGTACCTCTCAAATGAGTTTGCAAGGTTCTTGCAGGAGCATGGCATAAAGCAGCAATATTCATGCAGTCATACCCCACAACAAAATGGAATTGCAGAAAGAAAAAACAGGCATATTGGAGAGGCATCTCGTGCCATGCTCAACGAAAAAGACTTGCCAGATTTTTACTGGGCTGAAGCAGTTGCTACAGCAGTCTACATAATGAACAGGACTCCCACTGTAGCAATACATGGGATGACTCCAGAGGAGAGGTATACTGGTAGGAAACCAGATATTTCTCATTTGAAATTTTTTGGTTGCATTGCCTATATTCATGTGCCAGATGAGTTGAGATCCAAGTTGGATCCAAAAGCTGAGAAGTGCATCTTTATTGGTTATTCTGTGCAGCAAAAAGGGTATAGATGCTATAACCCTTCTACTCGTAAGTTTACAGTGAGCAGAGATGTTGTTTTTGATGAGATGAGTAGTTGGTATAAACCAATAAATGTGATTGATAATGTAGATGCAAAAATGGTAATGCTGCACAGAATTCACAGCAACAGTCACAAGATATTAGTGGACCTGGAGCATCCTCTAGCAGTGGTTCACATTCTTCGCCATGGACAGGCAGATTGAGATCAGGAGAATCTTCTCAAAGCAATGCAGATAGTGGTATGCAGGTATCACGAAAAGAAAAAGAGAAGGTAGATCAGCCCATGTTTGATGTGAATGTAGGTCACTCTTATGTGGATGGTGAATCCAGTGGCTCAGAACAGAGCATTGATGATGAGTTGGGTATTCCTTCTATTGTTACTCCTGGAGTAAGGAAGACCAGGGATGTTTTGAGAGCACCTGGGAGTGAACCTACTTTGCGCAGGTCTACCAGAGCTAGGTATCCTGTGGATAGGCTGAAATATGATGGATTTACAGCCATTCACTATGCATATATGGTAAAAGTGATATAGGAACCAGAACCCACTTGTTTTGAGCAAGCCATGGGAAAAGAAAAATGGGAGAAAGCCATGGATAAAGAAATGGATGCCTTGGAAGAAAATGCTACATGGGAATTGGTACCTTTGCCTAAAGGTAAGAATACAATTGGTTGTAAGTGGATTTATAAGGTGAAGCACAATGCAGATGGTTCTATGAACAGATACAAGGCAAGATTAGTAGTCAAGGGATATGCACAAACATATGGCATTGATTATGAAGAAACATTCAGTCCGGTTTCAAGGATGGCAACCGTAAGAGCAGTCATTGCTATGGATGCATCAAAGGAATGGTCTTTACATCAGATGGATGTAAAGAATGCCTTCTTGCATGGTGATTTGCAAGAAGAGGTATATATGGAGTAGCCACCAGGTTATGTGCATGCTGTTCATCCTGAGTTTGTTTGCAGGTTGAAGAAAGCCTTGTATGGCTTGAAGCAAGCACCTAGAGCATGGTCTGACAAGATAGGACAGTATCTTGTCACTATTGGCTTTCAGATTTCCAAGGCAGATTTTTCACTTTATGTGAGAAAAACAGAGAAAGGTATTATGCTACTTGTCATTTATGTTGATGATTTGATTATGACAGGTGACAGTGATGAAGATATCCTTCATGTGAAAATGCTATTGAAGCAGAAGTTTGAGATGAAGGATTTGGGAGAGCTGCGTTATTTCTTGGGATACGGCTCTTGCAGAGGCAGTATGGATTGGACATACTGTCCAAATATGGGATGACAGGCTGTAAGCCTATTTCAGCTCCTTTGGAGCAGAATGTGAAGCTGAGCGCAGATGCAGATGAGCTTCTGGAAGACCCTACTATGTACAGATGCATAGTAGGAAGTTTGATTTATATGACTATTACCAGGCCAGATTTGAGCTATGCTGTTGGATTGGTAAGTTAGTTTATGCAGGCTCCAAGGAAACCGCATTTGGATGCGGCTAGATGCATACTCAGGTATGTGAAGTCCACATTGCAATATGGACTACTTTATGAGACTCGGGTTCAGATACAGTTGCATGGATACACTGATGCTGATTGGGTTGGTAGTATTTCTGATAGACAATCTAGCAGTGGATATGTGTTCTCTTTTGGGAGTGCTGCAGTCACTTGGAGCAGCAAGAAACAGCCTACAGTTGCCTTGTCGAGCACAGAGGCTGAGTACAGGGGCGCAGCAATGGCTACATGTGAGGTAGCTTGGTTGCATAAGCTACTTTATGATATGCATTAGCCTACAGATGGACCAGTTGTCATTTATTGTGACAACATGAGTAGTATATACTTGGCAAGTAACCCAGTCTATCATGCTAGAACAAAGCACATTGAGGTGCATTATCACTATGTGCGGGAGAGGGTTTTACTAGGTCTTATTAATCTAGTTTATGTCAGCACAGAGGATTAGGTAGCTGACATATTTACGAAGGCATTGGACGCAGAGAGCTGCGCAGGTTTAGAGACCTGCTTGGTGTGCAGGAATTGGGATTGAGCTCGAGAGGGAGTGTTGAGATATCAAGCTCCACTCGTGATATGCCAGGGTGACCATTGTGCATTTATGTCACCGACTTGTCAGTTGCAGATGCGGTTGGTACACCGCCCATGAATAATAGCTAGATGACAGTTGCCCTTATCTACTCTAGTTCATGGCTCAGTTAGTATGCCACCTTAGTTAGTTAAGTTTGGTTTCCAATGCTGCACTTCATTCTTCAGCATCTTCATCAATCTTCATCATCACTTTCTTCATTCTTCCACCCGAATTCCTTCTTCAGGATGGCACACATGTACACCATAGAGAGAAGAGAGAGGGAGGAGAGAGAAAGACTAGATCTGGTTCTCTTCATTCAGTCCATCATTCCACGAGTGAAGGGCGGCAATAAGACCAGCCAAGAGAGGGAAGATCAGCCCCATGATCAGTTGGATGGGTTGTACTCAGCCTATAATCTCCATCTCCATCCATGGAGCACAATTTTTGGCCGTGTATAATGGCGCCTTCTTTCCACATTTTGATGCTTCTTCTCTCTCCACGATTTGCATCTTTCATGTGGCATAAAATTTGGGGGGGTCCAAGGCTCCCAAAGGGCACCACCCCTTTTGGCCTTTGGTCCACCTTTTCATATCTTGCCCGATTCTTGGCCATTTCCCCGTCCTGGCTCCGATTCGAGCTCTGAAAAATCCTGGACGTCCGGCTTGACATCCCGCATTGATTGGAAACTCCTGACATCCCGCACGGCAGTCGAAAAAATAATCAAAAATCCACAAGTATCGCTCGAGCGCCTTTTAAAAGCCATCTTTCACTTGGTGCTTAAAATCGTCCTAGCTGGAGCCGCTGCCTTCGATGTTGAATATTTTTCCCATAAATTTTGATTTTTTTGGCAAATTTTAGGCACATCCCGGGCTCAAAACTCTGCTCTCAAACGTGTAAAAAGGAGGGAGCTGAGCTGTTAACCCCAACACGAAGAAAGCAAAAGGAAACAAAAAAGACACATGGCAAATGCAGAAAAAAGGTAGCCCGATTGAAGAAAGAAGAGGAGAAAGGTCAAAAGCGCAAGGGCAACCTTAAAAAGTCCAAGGAAAATGCAAAAGGGGAAAGGTGCACTTTAAAACACAAAGGCGGTGGCACCCTGAAATCTTGTAAAATAGTTCCAAGCGGTGGAAAATCCGGAAGGCTAAAACAGAAGACAAAGACAAAGGCCAAGGCAAAGAGAAACGGAAGACAAAGGTGCACAAGGAAAAGCGCAAGTCAAAACTATTGTAAAATAGCGCAAGCGCATCATGGTTTAATTCAAGAAGCGTCGGGCTCTCACCCGTGCAATTTGTAAATGTAGACAGGCGGTGGAAAGGAAGCTAGGAAGATAGAAGGACAATGGGAAAAAGGGCCTAGGCTATGGCCGACCATGTAAAAAAGGGCAAAAGGGGATGACCGCCCAAAAGGCATTTAGGGTTTTGTATATAAAGTTGAAAAGTGAATGAGAAGCTCATTCTTGTGTGTGGCAAAAAGTGGCTCTCCTCTTCTTCTTCTTCTTCTTCTTCTTCTCCTTGTTCTTACTTGCTTGAGTTTGTGCTTGGGAGAGGGAGTGTGAGAGTGTGAGGGAGTGAGTGTGTGAGGGTGAGGGACCGTGGGGTGGAGAAGCTCTCCATCTTCTCCTCTTTTCTTCTCTTCTCTTCTCTTCTCTTCTCTTCTCTTCTCTTGCTCGCGGTGATGGAGCTTGGAGCATGGAGCTTGAGGATGGAGCTTGCTTGAAGCTTACACTTGGATCGTGGAGCTACCGGAGTGTGCGGGAGAGGAGGTAACTCGAACGGCATGGAGGTAAGCTCACTACACCCGTAGATATGGATGGCGCGTCGGCTATGTGAGAGGTAGCCATTAGTGCTCAGCTTGAAACGCTTGAAGCAATAAGCGGTCCGTGGGTCTTGGCGGTTGAGCGAAAGCTCCCACATTTTGGTTCCGTTGTCGGGACCAATGGATTCAAGCCTTGAGCACTTGCACACTTCGAATCGAGCATCAAAGTAAGGGTTTCCCCGAACCGGTGCTTGAGATAGGTAGGTAGTGAGGGGGTTGAAGATGGTATTCGATCTCCTTGGGAAGTAGGTTTTTTGCTTTTTGAGAGTTATGTAGTGAGATGGAGTAGAGTAGGTATTTACTTTGTGAGTTGTATGCATTAGAGTAGGAGAAAACAAAGAAAAATGAAGAAAATAAGCATTAGGGTTACTGTTGCAAAATAGGGCAGAAACAGGGCAAGAATCATGCAAAAGTGGTAAAAAACTTACTTGTCATGCCTAAGGTCGGTAAGTGAGTTATTGGGGGTGCCAATACCATACCCGAAAGAGGGTATAAGGGCCAAAAGTGGCAAGAAAGGCCACATTATGCATTGTAGGGTTTTAGGAGAGCAGGAGAGAAGAGGAAAAGCTTGGCAAGGGAATCCGCTTCAATCTTGGCATCAAAGAGATCTTCGGCTAGCCCAGATAATTCTACACCTCCCCCTATAGTAGTAGGACCAATCTGGAGCTGCTCGACAAGGGGGAGGGCCTCCAGCGCCCGGCACGACGAATTTTGCAAGCTTCGATGAAAACACACGCGGTGTTCGGCGCATCCGAGTCACGTGGACTCTGGTCCGAGGCCTAGACTCGGCCCTCGGACCACCCGGCCACAAACCCTAGTCGGTCCTTGGGCCAACCGGCCCACTCGGCCATCAAACCCTAGTCGGCCCTCGGGCCTCGGGCCGTCCGAATCAAAACCGTCCGAGTCCACCCATTCGGCCTGTCCGAGTCAAACTTTCGGCCACGTGGCACATTTGGCCTCGGCCCGTCCGAACGACCCGTCCGAGCCTCAAATTCGGCCCTCGGCCACTCTCCACATTCGGCCCTCAGCTCAAGTGCCATTCGGCCCGTCTGAATCACCTTGTCCAAATTTGCCATTCGGCCCGTCCGAATCACCTTGTCCAAATTTGCCATTTGGCCGTCCGAATCAAAACAGTCCGAGTCTAACCCTGAAATTTGGGCCTCGGCCCTGTGCCTTGGCCCGTCCGAGTGACCTACTGGGACTTTGCAATTTGGACCAGTTGGTCCGAGTGCAAATTTTTATCAAATTTTTGGAAATTTGATTTGACCCAGCTAAAACGCAGCTCGAATTGTCAGAAGCCCATAGGACACTCAGAACACTATTCTGACTCACGAAATAGGAAAAATCATAGGGTGCAACCGCTTGGGAGCTAGAGGCAGGCAATTACAAGACCAAGGACTCAAGCGCAATCCGCCGAGGGGGAAAGCCTGATTAGACCCAAAAACAAATGAGGCAACGAAGTGGAAAAAGAGCGCCGAGCCCCGAAATTGACCCCACATGCTACATAGAACGAAAGGCACACTGCAGACCCACGATTGGGCCGAACACTCGAGTAAGTGGTTCAAGATTTGGTGAAACGATCCTCCAAGCTGTGCATGGTGCCTACCGCAATGACCTTGCGGGTCAAGGAGGGGACCGCCTCCAAGACCCCCGCAAAGGGGGCCCTACCCCCTCCTTTTCCACCCCAAGTAGGTTGGAGAGAGAACGCGTGTTGTGACAGGCCCTCCAACTTAGACCCTCGGGTAGTAATGGCCCTACGCGAGCATGGAGGCTCCCTTGCGGAGGAGCAACCAGAAGCCCGCACTCGAATAGAGGCAAACAGAGACCCTAGAACTTTAACGAGCCAATCTAGCCATCAAGGGCAAAAAGGCCGTGCTATAAGGAGACACGTGCATTGTGTTCAAACTACGTTTAGTCAAAGCGGAATGCAACATCGTCAAGCTACCAATGCAGAGATGACTAGATATGACAGTCCTAACAATAGATGCTCCTTGAATAGCTCTGCACTGTGACGAGCCAAGACATCGGTGGAGAATCCACATCTAGCTGTGTAGCTGAGGACTCAAGGGCATTTGTTAGAAGGCTTAAATTTACAAGCCAAGACCCGGAAGATGAAAACATAGTACCACTTGCTTATCTTAGGGTAAGAGAGCATACTATCGATGCTCTGATTAATGAAGGAGCAGATTTTAATGTCTTGACCTATGAGGCGTGGACCCTACTAGGCCAACCAGAGCTGACACCGACTAACACAACTCTTAGCCCTTACGGGGGACCTCCACAAGCACTCATAGGGAAGTGCAATATCCTTGCAACAATTGAAACTGAAAGCTTGCCTATCCTATTTCATGTTTCTCCAAATGGTGCTGAATATGGTAAGGAAACCCTCCTGGGAAGACCCTTCAAAGGGCGATCAAATGTGAGGCTGACTATGTAGAACAGAGGATACACCTGACACTACCGGGTGTGAGGATAGTCACAACCTTTAGCAAGGGTGACCTCAACGAACCTCGAGGAAAAGACAAGGAAGGTGCTGACGTAACAGTCAAGCCTATTAACGAGATCAAGGGCTTGTTGGAAGAGTTGATACAAGCACAGGTTGAACAACGAGAACCAATGAGTGAGGCCATGCTTGAAACAAAAAGGTTAGGAGACAAGGCCAAGGATAGGGTTTGGACTTACAAATATCGTAGAAGACCATGAAAGAAGCCCAAGCCTTATAGACAAAGGCATCGATGGAGAGCTAGCACAACGCCACGATGGATATCCAAGGCATAGCTTCGTGCTCAAGGGTATTATGCAGGCAATCAATGGATTTGGGTACCAGAACCCCCTGCTAAACCACCTCTGTCAGAAGCCCAAATTATGTCCAAAGTAGAGAGGCGTAGGAGGAAACCTAAATGAAAATCCAAGTCTCGAACCAAAAATATTGGAGTGATTGAGCCCCTCACTATTGAAATCAAGAAACCAAACATGGCCTATCAAAAAGTAGATCTCCAGCCTAGCGTACTTAGCAAGCAGATATCAGAGGTAACTGTTGAGCGTGCACAAGGTCCAGTAGTACCTAGGGAGCCTTTGACTTCCCAAGAGGATAATGAGCACCATAGGCACAACATTGCTCAAGATGAGGCTGATTGCTCAACAAAGCTAATGACAGAATCATCTAACAATCACGAGCAAATTCTCTAGGCAGTGCCAAGCCCACGTAGGAGTCCCAAATCTCCTACATCCTCTTTTTCCAAATGGACACGGGAAGCACAACAGTGGTCGTCAATGGCGGCTGCTCACTCTCAATCTCTATCTCCATCAAGGCTTCCAAATATCCAAGAGGGGGGACATGACACTAGCCGTGTCTCGCGGCCCAAGGATATGTCTGTGCAACCCAATGTGACCAGATCAACTCATGCTTGATCTACATAGATGAATGTTCAAAGGGCAACAAAAGACGCGACCACCTCCGATCACCTTAAGGATCGGATACTGCAATCCACCAATAGTAGCAAGTCCACCGAACTAGCTACTAGTACTTCAAATTAGGGATCACAGCCGTCACAGCCTTTGGCCATGACAATGCCCCTTGCGGAACGTGTCCTTAGTAGTTTACCTGTGAAGAAGGTGTCGCAATCTACCTCCTTAACAACTCCAGCACTTCCAAAGCACCTAAAACCTGGGTTGGAGGGGTTAAGCACAGGGGAACGGGTGGAAGAGCTAGACTCTCCCAAAAGGGAGACAGTTGTACCCATGCAACCTAGCAAGGCTACTCCGCAGGCCACGACTAGGTCCCATGAGGACCCACTAGAGAAGGGAAATGCTGAGGCCCAACCAAGCACATCAACGGTCGATATATCCCAGGGTCCTGAGACGTTAGATGCACCTACACTGACCAAGAAAACGAGGAGAAAACAACGAAAACAACAACAGTTGCAGGTGGTTGTGGACCCCAAGAACATTGGGACGAAGAGTGCTAGAGAGTTGATGAATAAAGCATCGATTCCATCCACCAATGAGCCCACTGATGCCTCTCCTAATAGCGGTGAAACCTCAGACACATCCGTCTGCTCCGACAAATCAAAGCAGTCATTACCATCAATGGCTGCTTGCAACACTCTATCCACTGACAATAGAACTCGCATTGACAAATCAAGAGTGGATACAACACTGTCACGACGGGATGACGAATTCACACCAGTCACACCCAAGGAGAACCATGACGTGATAACAAAGCCTCAAGAGAAACATGGAAACCCCAAGAGCATGAGCAATCCTAGCATTGACCAATCTTGCTCATATAGGCCTGAACCCCCAGCTATGCTAAAGCCTAGGCAAACTCCTAGAACCTTGCACGAGATAGCAACCAAGCAAGCCCTCGTTGAACATAGAAGTGTCGCAGAATGCTTAACTAAGTTGGATGCTAAGCTCAAGGTGTTTGCATGAGTTTACGTCCTTGCAGACTAGGAGCAACTTGGAGATTACTTGCCCTTCCCTTTATCTTGGGAAGAGCAGGAACACCTTGATGAGCACTATAGCAGGCTCCTACACGAATGCTTGTGACTCATCTCGGGCGAGGAAGCTGACAAACTGCGCTTAACTATCACGTTCAATGAAGTGTTCTGCCAATCGAATCTCATAGACATAGAGCAACTAAAGCGATTGTCAGCAGGCCATAGTCGATTTGAGCAGCGTTGGTGTGAAAACCGCGTTGCAATAGCCAAACTAAGGGCTCAGATCATGACAGTCTCTGAGGAGCGATTGGCCAAATGGCGATCCCAAAGAGACTCGACCTATGTGGCACCAACTTCCCTTCGAGGCTGACTGCTATTTGGGGCAAGGACTTGGCCAAACCAAGTCAAGAAAACCCTCTGTTTTGATAAAGTTCTTGCTGAGGAGGAGTTACATGTCGCCAGTAGACTTGGACAAGGTTTCATGCTACTCGATGTGGCAAAATATTTATCAGTATTGAGTAAGCTATCACATGTGCTAGATGCATGTGCCACGCTTCAGTACAATCCCGAGTTCTACCATTGGTTTCTATCCTAGTGAAGCGACAAGGGTTCGGACAAAGGTGTGTACACATATATATACAACGATTTTCGTATCACCTTGTATAGACATTATCAACACACACAAGCCATAACAAGTCAAGTGCAGACAGACAAATCGGGGCTGCCAAGCTATGCTAGGCCGGTTCCACGTTCACCAGATCATACCCACCTACGGGCAAAGAGCATGTGCTCTGCATTACCACCATGGTAGCTCTGTCCAAAGGACGTAAGCAGTACGCAGTCTCTCTCTCTCTCTGTCCACGATCCCCTCCCCGGCCTATCCTTCTGAGGAGGAGCCTTTTAAACGCAGAACCACCAACCAATCCAACTCAGCATGAGTCAAGACCTGCTCGTAGTTAGCGGCTAGAGGGACACCATTACAAGAGTCCAGCATGTTCCGCACCTTCTCTTCTAATCACATACGTTTGACAACCCACACCAAGTCCCTCCAATGGGAACGCTCTTATCCCGTATCAAAGCCTAACTCTTGGATTGCATTTTGCAAGTTTCCAGAAGAAAAACATGGAGAACCACGGTCAGCTGGCATGCAAGGACGCTCTTCGCACATGCCGGGAACATGCGGCATGTACCCCTCCACCGGTGCGCTATGTGCCCACCCTCAAAAGGTACGCAAAGAAGCGAGGCCCTAAGAGACACCGTCCCGGACGAAGGCCGAAGAATCCCCGAGTGTGGGAGCTTTTGCTCAACTGCCAAGACCCACGGACCTCTTATTGTTTCAAGCGTTCCAAGCCAAGCACTAATGGCTACCTCTCACATAACCGATGTGCCATCCATATCTACAGGTGTAGTGAGCTTACCTCCGTGCCGTTCGAGTTACCTCCTCTCCCGCGCACTCCGGTAGCTCCACGATCCAAGTGCAAGCTTCAAGCAAGCTCCATCCTCAAGCTCCACGCTCCAAGCTCCATTGCCGCAAGCAAGACAAGAGAAGAGAAGAGAAGAGAAGAAGAGAGGAGAAGATGGAGAGCTTCTCCTCCTCGGTCCCTCACCCTCACACACTCACTCCCTCACACTCTCACACTCCCTCTCTCAAGCATAAGCTCAAGCAAGCAAGAAGAAGAAGAAGAAGAAGAAGAAGAAGAGGAGAGCCACTTTTTGCCACACACAAGAATGAGCTTCTCATCCACTTTTCAACTTTATATACAAAACCCTAAATCCCTTTTGGGTGGTCATCCCCTTTTCCCCTTTTTTACGTGGCTGGCCTAGCCTAGGCCCTTTTTCCCATTTTCCTATCTTCCTAGCTTCCTTTCCACTGCATGTATACATTTACAAATTGCACGGGTGAGAGCCCGGTACTCCTTGAATTAAACCATGATGTGCTTGCGCTCTTTTACAAAAGTTTTGACTTGCGCTTTTCCTTATGCGCCTTTCTCCCTTATTTAGGACTCTTCACCTTGTGGGTATTTGTCTTCCGTTTCTCTTTGCCTTGGCCTTTGTCTTTGTCTTCTGCTTTAGCTTTTTTGGATTTTCTACCTTCGTTCCTTTGAGGGTTAACATTACCCCCTCCTAGACGAGTGCCAGTCCCATGGCACTCACCGTCGTAGGTAGCAAGCATTTAGCATGCATTGAAGACGTGGATGGAAAGGACGTCTGTGGTTGCCATGGTGGAGTGTTGGTAGTGGTGGGGAGGAAGGTCATTGGGGGCACATTAGTGGGTTGAGTGGTAGGTGGTAGGGCAATGGGAGTTGGTGGTAGGGATGTTCTTTAGGGATTGCATTGATGGCCAGCACAAGTGTTGGTTTGTTGGGGATTCTGCACATGACGATTCTTTGCGGGCTTGTCAGATGGTAAGGGATAAGCATTCAGAGTTGGGTGTCGCTAAAGAGCGATTGAAATTTCGTTGGAGGCTTCAATACCTGCAATTTGAAAACCTCTCGTGTGGTCTCTCCCTAAGGGGTAGTGCTAGTCTTATTATCGTGCACAAGACATATTTGATTAGTTTGGGAGACAGGTCGAACTCTAAGCAAGCTGAGAGTATTGTCCTACACTTGAGGACCCAAACTGTGTATATACTTCAGTGTAGATATTATGTGAGTACTCGTGCATACTTAGATATTACGTAGTTAGAAGACCACAGGCTAGTTTCTCGTAACAATGTGTTGATGAAGCAAGGTTGTCCATGTTGAGAAGAAGTACACGTGAAGGTATATGAGACATCCTTTGCATTGTGACTGCACGACGTAGCATAATTGAATACATGGACACAGCACTTTCGGTAGCTGGAAGCTATTGGACTTGCTTGATGAGGACGGTGTACATTTCATGGCCAATCGTGCGGTGCTTACCACAATTGATTGCAATGGTATTAAGGCAAAGTGCAAGAGGGAATTGTGCAAGTGGGTCAGGGTGACAAGTCTAACCATAGGCGAGACAAGCTCCCTAGGTATGTCCTGCCCTTGATGTGCCCTGAACAACTGTGGGTGATGCTAAAGGGCTAGGGGACTAGGGACGGAGCTAGTCAATCAAGGTCACTGGACGTACCTAATTTGAGGACCCCTAGGTGCTGTGCTGTGATTGTGGGTGCTTCTTTTCGTTCATTTCTTTTCTTTGTTTTTTCTTCTTCTTCTTCTTCTTTTCTTTTTTCTCTTTTTTCTCCTTTTTTTTGTTTTCTTTTTTGTTTCTTTTTCTTGTGTTTTTTTCTTGCTTTCTTTCTTTCTTTCTCTTCTCTTTTTTTTTTTTTTGACTTGCCTGAGTACAACCATTGCAATATGTTGAGGCTATCAGCCTTTCAGTAGGTTGGAAAATGTCAAGCTTCGAAGGCTCAAGAAATGGATATTACAGTGATGATTGTGCCCTAGCCTCGTTGTTAGAGAAGCAGTTGTTGAGATGGGGAGATACACTTGAGATATTGCAAACCTCCTTGCGACACATGTGATGTTGGTACAATTGAGGTAACGACTGCCATGAGCCAACTATAGAGCTTGACCCAGAAAGAGAGCGTAGCCCATGAATATGCTTTGGGCCATGCGATGTGGGCACTCGCAAGGGTGATTTTTCGCGTTCAGCAGTGTGGCTTTGTTGCGGTTCTTGTTCGGTTGGTGGTCTTGTGGTGGCCTGCTGGCCGTTGAACACGTTTGCATGAAGACCTGTGTCATCCTGCATCCACTTGTCACTTCATGGGAGTATATGCAAGTCACATGCGTCAAGTACAACAAACAAATTCAATCATGTCAAGATATAACTTTTTAAAATGCTATGATGATGATTGCAATGCCTATTCCAGTGCTTGTTAGAGAAACAGCATATATTAATGATAGGTAAAGGAAGTGTGTACAAGTGGGAAGTCTGCCCCTTTAATCATCAAAAGGCAAAAAGTGATGGCATGATGACTTGTCAAGTTGCTTGTACATCATAGGGGCTACTTAATCTGCACAAGGCGGGGTGAGTCCGGGTGGTCCGGCGCGACTGAGGCAGTGCTGGTGCGGGGCTCCTGTGAGGTTGGGCACGGAACATGTCGGCCGGGACATGAATGGTGTAATCCCTGGCCGCCACCGTTTCCAAAATGCTTTTGAACAAATCATTGAATTCTTCCCTGTCTCGAGCTGCCCTTTCTGCCTTTGAGCACCTGATGCCCGAGCTTCCGTTGGGTATTTGCGCAACTGGTGTTGCCACTTCTTGCATGCTTCTTTGAGCTTCTGCTCCCCTGGCTTGGGGATTCTTCGGCCCATGTCCGGGATGGTGTCGTTTAGGCCCTTGTTTCTTCGCATACTGTTCAAGGGTGGGCACATAGCGCACTGGCGGAGGGGCATGTGCTACATGTTCCCGTCGGTAGCGGAGAGCATTTTTGCAAGCCATCTGCCCTCGGCTCTCCATGTTTTCCTCGTAGGGGAGACCTGCAAGGTGCGAACCAAGGGTTAGGCCTTGATACAGGATACAACTGTTTGCATGGAAGGGATTTTAGTGTGGTTTATCAAGTGCACATGACAAGAAGGGGAGGGGTGAGGCATGCAGTGTTTGTTGTAGAGGGATGGCCCCCATGATGATGTTCGTTTTGCCTCCAGCCATTAGCAGATATTGGCTTATTCTAAGTTGTGTGGACTGGTTGTCATGGAGTGGGACAAGGCACATTCTCGAAAGGATAGACCGGAAAGGGGGAAAGGTGTATAGAAAGGGACTACACCTTGTCTACACCATCAGAGTTGTTGATCAAGGCTTCCTATGGCGGTAATGTGGGTTGCATGCCCTTCACTTGGAGGTGGGGATGGTCACACGTCTTTTAAATGCGTGATGAGAGGAGGACTTGAGAAGCTTAGCGTGTCAGATCCAACTCTTCTCCCTGTGCTTGACTATCATTGCTTGTGTGTGTTGATATTGTTTATACACGGTGACATAAAAATCAGCGTTTATTTATATACATATTTATGAATCCATGTCACTTCACGAGGATAAGAACCAATTATAGAACTCAGGGTTGTACTGGAGAGTGGCACACACATCCAGCACTCGTGGCAGCTTACTTAGTACCGATAGATATTTTGCCACATCAAGCAGCATGGACCCTTGTCCGAGTCTACTAGCAACATGTAGCTCCTCCTCAGTGAGAACCTTATCCAACAGAGAGTTTTCTTGGCTAGGTTCAGCCAATTCTGTACCCCGAATGGCAGTCAGCACCTCGAAGGGAAGTTGGTGCCACATAGGTTGGGTCCCTTTGGGATCGCCATTTGGCCAATCGCTCCTCAGAGACTGTCATGATATGAGCCCCTAGTTCGGCCATTACAACGCGGCGTTCGCACCAACGCTGCTCAAATTGACTCTGGCGTGCTGACAGTCGCTTTAGTTGCTCTATGTCTACGAGATTCGATCGGCAGAGCACTTCATTGAACGTGACGGTTAAGCGCAGTTCGTCAGCCTCCTCGTCTGAGATGAGTTGCAAGCGTTCGTGTAGGAGCTTGCTATAGTGCCCATCAAGGTGTTCCTGCTCTTCCCAAGATAAAGGGAAGGGAAAGTAATCTCCAAGTTGTTCCGTGGGGATTGTGCCCATGTCCGCAAGGACGTAAACGCGTGCGAACACCTTGAGCTTAGCATCCAACTCAGTTAAGCATTCTGTGACACTTCTATGTTCAACGAGGGCTTGCTCGGTTGCCATTTCATGCAAGGTTCTAGGAGTTTGCATAGGTTTTAGCATAGCTGGGGGTTCAGGCCTATATGAGCAAGATTGGTCAACGCTAGGATTGCTCATGCTCTCAGGGATTGTGCATTTTTCCTGAGGTTTTGCTGCTATTTTGTTATGGTGCCTCTCAAATGTGACTGGTATAGATTTGTCACCCTGTTGTGACGACGTTGTATCCACTCTTGATTAGTCGATGTGAGTTCTATTGTCGGTGGATTGAGTGTTGAAAGAAACTGTTGATGGCAACGACTGCTTTGATTTTTCAGAGCACACGGATGTGACTGAGGCTTCATCGCTATTAGGAGAGACATCAATGGGTTCATTGGTGGATGGACTTGATGCTTTATTCCCCAGCTCTCCAGCGCTCTTGGTCTCAACGTTCTTGGGGTCCACAACCACCTGTAGCTGCTGTTGTTTTCGGTGTTTTCTCCTCTTTTTCTTGGTCAGTGAAGGTGCACCTCTTAATGACTCAGGACCCTGGACTAGGTCAACCATTGATGTGCTTGGTTGGGCCTCAGCATTCTCTTTCTCTAGTGTGTCCTTATGGGACATGGCCATGGCCTGCTGAATAGCCTCACTAGGTTATGAGAGCACAACTACCTCCCTTTTTGGAGAGTCTAGCTCTTCAGCCAACTCCCTTGAGTTTAACTCCTCCAGCCTAGGATTTAGGCACTTTGAAAGTGCTGGAGTTGTCGAGGAAGTTGATTGCGACACCTCCTCCACAGGTAAACCACTAAGGACACGTTCCGCAAGGGGTGTTATCACGGCCAAAGATTGTGACTACTGTGGTCCCTGATTAGAAGTAGTGGTGGCTAGTTCAGTGGACTGGCTACCATTGGTAGACTGCGGTGTCAAGTCCTTAGGCAAATCAAAAGTGGTCGTGCCTTTTGTTGCCCTTTGCACATTCACTTGTGTAAGTTGAGCAGTGGCACGAGGCTGCTGCTACCGTGCTTCTCGTGTCCATTTAGGTGAAGAGGATGTAGGAGATTTGGGACTCCTAAGTGGCTTTGACACTGGCTTGGAGATTTGCTCATGGCTGTTAGATGATTTTGCTATTTGCTTTGTTGAGCATTTAACCTTGCCATGAGCAATGTTGTGCCTATGATGCCTGCTATCCTCTTGGGGAATCAAAGGTTCCTTGGGCACTAGTGGCTTTTGTGTATCCTCAAGGATTATATCTGATGTCTGCTTGTCAAGCACGCTAGGCTGAGGATCTACCCTCCAATTGGTCCCGTTGGGTTTCTTGATTTCGACCATGAGGGGCTCAATCACTCCACTATTTTTGACTTGAGACTTGGTTCTTCGTTTAGATCTCCTCCTACGCTTCTTTGCTCTTGATACGATCTGGCCTTCAGCCAACAAAGGGGGTTTAACAGGGGGTTTTGGTACCCAAATCCATCAGTTACCTGCATAATACCCTTGAGCCAATAGCAACGCTTTGGATATCCATCGCGGCGTTGTATTGACTCTCCGTCGATGCCTTCATCTATAAGGCTTGGGCTTCTTTTGGGGTCTTCTACGATATTTGTAAGTCCAAAGCCCGTCCTTGGCATTGTCTCTTGACCTTCTTGTTTCCAGCATGGCCTCACTCACTGGTTCTCGTTGTTCGACCTGTGCTTGTATTAACTCTTCCAACAAGTCCTCGCTCTCGTCAGCAGGCTTAACTGTTATGTCAGCACCTTGCTTGCCTTTCCCTCAAGGTTCGATGAGGTCACCCTTGCTAAAGGTCGTGACTATCCTCACACCCGGTAGTGTCAGGTGTATCCTCTGTGCTACATAGTCAGCCTCACACTTGGTCACCCTTTTGAAGGGTCTTCCTAGGAGGGTTTCTTTCCCGCAGCTAGCACTATTTGGAGGAACATGAAATAGGATAGGCAAGCTTTCCATTTCAATTGTCGTAAGGATTTTGCACTTCCCTATGAGTGCTTGTGGGTGTCCCCCATAAGGGCTAAGAGTTGCACTAGTCCGTGTGAGCTCTGGTTGGCCTAGCAGGGTCCATGATTCATAGGTCAAGATGTTAAAATCTGCTCCTTCATCAATCAGAGCATCAATAGTATGCTCTCTTTTCGCGGTGAGCTTGACCCTAAGATAAGCAGGTGGTACTATGTATTCATCTTCTGGGTCCTGGCTTGTAAATTTAAGCCTTCTGACAGATGCCCTTGAGTCCCTACTTGCATGACCAGATGTGGATTCTCCACCAATGTCTTGGGTTGTCTGTGCAGTGTTGCTCATGGTACATCTCTCGTCAAGAGTGTCATGTCTAGTCATCTTGGCATTTGTAGCTTGATGATGTTGCATTTCGCTCTGACTAGACATGGTATGAACACAATGTCTTTGTGTTCTCGTGGTGTGGCCTTTTTGCCCTTGATGGCTAGATTGGCCCATTGACATTCTATTTCTCTCTGTTCAGGTATGGGCTTTTGGTTGCTCTTTTGCAAGTGAATATCCATGCTTGTGTAGAGCCATTACTACACTAGGGTCCAATTTGGAGGACCTATCACGAGGCGCGTTTTCTCTCCAACCTACTTGGGGGAGGTGCGGAGGGGGCAGAGCCCCCTCTGCGGGGGTCTGGGGGGGCAGTCCCCCCGGCCTACAAGGCCGTTATGGTAAAAGCCATGCACAATTTGGAGGACCGTTTATAGCCAAATTTTGAACCACGTTCTCTAAATTTTAGCCCAATGATGGATTTGTGATGTGCCTTTAGCTCTACGTAGCCTTTGGGGTCAATCTCGGGGTTTAGATGTGTCAAAATTTGTGTTCTAGATACCTGTCCAATTTTGACAATTTTCTGTCCGATTCTCAGATGTCCGATTTTCAGGAGTCCAATTATCAGAATCGAACGTCCGATTCTGGGTGGTCCGATCAGCCCAGTGGTTCGATTTTGGTCACGTCCGATTCTGGGAGTCCGATCGAAAAAGTGGTCCGATTTTCGGAGTGGTCCGATTCTGGGAATCGGATCAGACAAGGTGGTCCGATTGCCTCGATCAGACGAGCGTCCAATCAGACAGGGTGGTCCGAGTAGTCTGAGTCCGAGAGTCTGAGTGGTCCAATTTCCAAAATCGGACGGGTTGGTCCGAGTGGTCCGATTTCCAAAATCGGACAGGTTGGTCCGAGTGGTCCAATCGGACAGGATGGTCCGATCGGACGGTTGTCCAAGCGTCCGATTATGGACTAGTCCGATTCTGGATTGGTCCGATTCTGGGACTCGGACAGCCTAGTCCGATTCTGAACTGGTTCGATTCTGGAACTCGAACGGCTTGGTCCGATTCTGGACTGGTCCGATTCTGGATTGGTCCGATTCTAGGACTCAGACGGCCCGGTCCGACTACGCGGCTGACGGCCCACGAGTTGCACGCGATGCCTCTAGGCTGACATCTACCTCACCAAATCATCCAGCGCCTTCCAGATAGGTGCAAAATACTACAAGGCAATGCCAGACACGCCTGGAATCACTGTGGTGCTCGAATCAAATGGCACTCCAAGGATCTATGCCCCTATTTCCTGTGCCCCTATTTCCCTGTTTCAGCCTGTTATACAGCAACAGAAAACCCTACTGTTTGCTTCTTTTTCTTTGTTTTTTCCTATCCTAAATGCATAAAATCACAAAGCAATCACCTACACTACTCCATCTCACATTATAAATCTCAAAAAATCAAAAAACCTACTTGCCAAGGAGATCAAATACAATCTTTAACCCCCTCACTTCCTACCTATCTCAAGCACCGGTTTGGGGGAAACCCCTTACCTTGATGCTGGATTCGAAGCGCGCAAGCGCTCAAGGCTTGAATCCGTTGGTCCCGGCAAGGAACCAAAATGTGGGAGCTTTCGCTCAACCACTAAGACCCACGGACCGCTTATTGTTTCAAGCGTTCCAAGCCAAGCACTAATGGCTACCTCTCACATAACCGATGTGCCATCCACATCTACAGGTGTAGTGAGCTTACCTCCGTGCCGTTCAAGTTACCTCCTCTCCCGCGCACTCCGGTAGCTCCACGATCCAAGTGCAAGCTTCAAGCAAGCTCCATCCTCAAGCTCCACGCTCCAAGCTCCATTGCCGTGAGCAAGAGAAGAGAAGAGAAGAGAAGAGAAGAGAAGAGAAGAGAAGAGAAGAGAAGAGAAGAAGAGAGGAGAAGATGGAGAGCTTCTCCTCCTCAGTCCCTCACCCTCACACACTCACTCCCTCTCTCAAGCACAAGCTCAAGCAAGCAAGAAGAAGAAGAAGAAGAAGAAGAGGAGAGCCACTTTTTGCCACACACAAGAATGAGCTTCTATTCACTTTTCAACTTTATATACAAAACCCTAAATCCCTTTTGGGTGGTCATCCCCTTTTCCCCTTTTTTATGTGGCAGGCCGTAGCCTAGGCCCTTTTTCCCATTGTCCTTCTATCTTCCTAGCTTCCTTTCCACTGCCTGTCTACATTTACAAATTGCACGGGTGAGAGCCCGATACTCCTTGAATTAAACCATGATATGCTTGCGCTCTTTTACAAAAGTTTTGACTTGCGCTTTTCCTTATGCACCTTTCTCCCTTATTTAGGACTCTTCTCCTTGTGCGTATTTGTCTTCCGTTTCTCTTTGCCTTGGCCTTGGCCTTTGTCTTCTGCTTTAGCTTTTCCAGATTTTCCACCTTCGTTCGTTTGAGGGTTAACATCGGGCCAAGAAAGTCGAGACTCAAAGAAACGCGCAACATGTGGCAATGCCAGTTGCACAGACCCCCAACGCACGCTCGGGCACCAGGTGCTCACGAAGTGATAAGGCGGCCTGGGAAAGGGCAAAATTTAATGAATTTTTTAAAGACATTCTGGAAACGGTAGCGGCCTGGGACTACACCATTCATGTCCCGACCGACATGTTCCCTGCCCAGCCTCACGGGAACCCCGCACTAGCACCGCCCCAGTCACTTAGCCAACCGGACTTACCCCGCCTCGTACCTATCGACTAAACCCCTATAATGTACAAGTAGTTCAACAAGTCAGCATGCCATAACTTTTTGTTTTTGATGAGTAAAGGGGCAAGATCCCCACTTGTACACATTCCCGTTACCACTCGTTAATGTATGCGACCTTAACAAGCAATGAAATAGTCATCCCAATAGACATCATAGAATTCTGAAAAATTATGTCTTAACATGATTGCATTTGTTCGATGTACTTAACGCAAGCGAGCATATACTCTCACGAAGTGACAAGTGAATGCAGGATGACACAGGTCTTCATGCAAACGGGTCCAACGGCCAAGCCACCGCAAGACCACCAACCGCACACGAACCGCAACACAGCCACGATGCGGAATGCGAAAAATCACCCTTGCGAGTACCCACATCGCACACACCAAAGCATAGTCATGGGCTACACTCTCTTCTTAGGCCAAGCGCTACAATGAACTCACGATGGGTGTCCCCGCAATCGCACCAATATCGCAACAACGGCTCCCCTAAGAACGAGGCTCAACCACAATCATCATTGTCATATCCATTTCCTGAGCCTTCTAGACTTGACATTTCCTCGCCAAAAAGGCTCATAGCCTCAGCATATTGCAGTGGTTGTACTTTGGCAAAAAAAAAAAGAAACAGAGAAATAAGAAGCACCTAGGATCACAGCACCGCACCCAGGGGTCCTTAAGTTAGGTGCGTCCAGGGACCTTGGTCGGTTGGCTCCGTCCCTAGTCCCCTAACCCCCTAGCATCACCCATAATAGTTCAGGGCACATCAAGGGCAGGACATACCGAGGGAGCTTGTCTCGCCTATGGTTAGACCTATCACCCTAACCCACTTGCACAGTCCCCTCTGGCACTCTGCTTTAATACCATTGCGATCAACGGTGGTAAGCACTGCACGATTGGCCATGAAAAGTACACCGTCCTCAACAAAGCAAGTCCAATAGCTTCCAGCTATACTGAAAGTGCGGTGTCCTTGTATTCAATTATGCTACATCGTGCAATCACAAGGCAAAGGATGTCTCATACACCTTCATGAGAACTTCTCAACATGGATAACTTTTCTTCATTCACACATTGTTACGAGAAACTAGCCCGCGGCCTTCTAACTACGTAATATCTAAGTATGCATGAGCACTCACATAATAACTGTACCAAAGTCTATACACAGTTTGGGTCCTCAAGTGCAGGAAAATACTCCAGGCTTGCTTAGAGTTTGACCTGTCTCCCAAACTAATCCAAACATGTCTTGTGCACGCTCCGCAGACGAGCACTACCCCTTAGGGAGAGACCACCTGAGAGGTTTTCAATTACATGTATTAAAGACTCCAACGAAAGCGCCGTCAGCTCTAAATCAACACTCAACTCTGAACTCTTGTTCTTTACTTCATCATGCAAACCACCTGCAAATCATCACAAGCAGGATCCACCATGAGCATCCCACGCACACCAAACCCCATGCCAGCCATGAGTGGCCATTCCCAACAACGAGTAGCCCTATCGCCACCTACAACAAGCATATCACCAGCCAATCGGAACAGCACAGTGCCACCAATGCCCTTCCTCCACACCAACATAAGAGCTCCTCCAAGGCAACCCACAACAACCCTTCCACACACGTCTTTGGTGCAAGCTCCGCATGCTACCTTCGACGCAGAGTGCCATGGGACTGGCACTTGTCTAGGAGGGGGGTAATGTTAAACCCAACACAAAGAAAGCAAAAGGAAACAAAAAAGACGCAGGGCAAAGGTGGAAAAAAGGTAGCCCAATTGAAGAAAGAAGAGAAGAAAGGTCAAAAGCGCAAGGGCAACCTTAAAAAGTCCAAGGCAAATGCAAAAGGGGAAAGGTGTATTTTAAAACACAAAGGCGTACCCTGAAATCTTGTAAAAGAGTGCCAGGCGGTGGAAAATCCAGAAAGCTAAAATAGAAGACAAAGACAAAGGCCAAGGCAAAGAGAAACGGAAGACAAAGGCGCACAAGGAAAAGCGCAAGTCAAAACTATTGTAAAATAGCGCAAGCGCATCATGGTTTAATTCAAGGAGCACCAAGCTCTCACCCGTGCAATTTATAAATGTAGATGGGCGGTGGAAAGGAAGCTAGGAAGATAGAAGGACAATGGGAAAAAGGGCCTAGGCTATGGCCGGCCATGTAAAAAAGGGGAAAAGGGAATGACCGCCCAAAAGGGATTTAGGGTTTTGTATATAAAGTTGAAAATTGAATGAGAAGCTCATTCGTGTGTGGCAAAAAGTGGCTCTCCTCTTCTTCTTCTTGTTCTTATTCTTGCTTGCTTGAGCTTGTGCTTGGGAGAGGGAGTGTGAGAGTGTGAGGTAGTGAGTGTGTGAGGGTGAGGGACTGTGGGGTGGAGAAGCTCTCCATCTTCTCCTCTCTTCTTCTCTTCTCTTCTCTTCTCTTCTCTTCTCTTCTCTTGCTCGCGGTGATGGAGCTTGGAGCGTGGAGCTTGAGGATGGAGCTTGCTTGAAGCTTACACTTGGATCGTGGAGCTACTGGAGTGCGCGGGAGAGGAGGTAACTCGAACGGCATGGAGGTAAGCTCACTACACCCATAGATATGGATGGCGCGTCGGCTATGTGAGAGGTAGCCATTATTGCTCAGCTTGAAATGCTTGAAGCAATAAGCAGTCCGTGTGTCTTAGCGGTTGAGCGAAAGCTCCCACATGAGCGTAGTGACCCAAGGAGAACAGGGCATCGGCCTGAGGTCCAGTCTCGGTACCCAAGAACCTACCAAGCCCTCCCGAGGCGACACTGAATCCTTTTCTAATGCTCACTTTTATTTTTGCTTCAACCTTCTATTATTCTTAATTTTTTGGCAAGATGTTACCCCAAGGAAGACAAGGCATCAAACCCGGGTCTTGTCTCATCCCCAGGAACCTACCAAGCCTTCGCAAGGCGATGAACAATAGCTCAAGGATTTTTCTTTCTTTCCTTTTGTATTGTTATAGGGGTCAAACCCCTTTTTACACACCTCCGTATATTTATATATTGTCTTTCAGATCTTTAGGGTTTTTCTCTCTTTCCATCATTGTTTTAATAGGCTTCTCTAATTGCCTCACAACTAATAGGAACTCCTAGAACGACTGCCTAGCAGGTTGGCAGAACAGGGTCATTAGAACTGCTTTCTAAAACAGGTCTTTCGATGCCTGACAATGCCTTGTAGGAGGCAATGACTACTCAAACCTCCCCCAGACATACCTAACCTAAACCTGGGACTTCATGCCTTGATTGCCGGTCCCCAACAAGAAAGAAAACCCTCACCCGCACATATATCATTAATTGCTTAAGGGAAAAACTAGAAAAGGGGACGAAACCACCTGAATGGCCACAAGAAGCTTCTTCGTAGCAAAGGCTCTCTCCAGCGACTTCGTCAACCTGTATGGTGCAATCACTAAAACAACAAAACATTAAACGTACCAGTACCAAATAGAGATAGGGCCCTCTTGGCCTCAAGAAATAGCACATGTCACTGCAAACTACTTGGCCCTCTTGGCCTAAAGAGACAGATTATTAAAACCTGAAAACAACTAGCTCTCTTGGCCTAAAGAAATCAGACATTAACTACTTGAAGCAACTAGCCCTCTTGGCCTAACGAAATCAAACAAAATAGCTCATAGAGATCCCTTCTTGGAAGAAGGAAGATATATGCAAATACGCTCCATTCCAAGGGGAAAAATAGGGCTCTCAGCCCTACGCTAAATGCATCAAATTATGGCCCATACCTCCTGCATATATAGCAAGAGGCGTATGCATAGCATGTCATCGGGTCAACCTATGGGTCCAAGATAATAGTGATAGATGGGTCTTGGCTACTCTTTGCATTACCCATATCAACCATCACCTGCCATATAACGCATGGTCTGATAACATTCTCCACAAGCGACCAGGTCCTGTCTCAGTATCAATAGCAACGTCCGAACTAGGACCACAGTTGAAAAAGATGTCCTCTTCATAAGCAAAATTAGTTAAGGAATCCGCAAACTGACTCCAATAACATGGAATCAGCTGAAGAGATATGCTCTCAAATTCATCAAGTAGGGTTATAGCAGTTCGATGATACATACGAAGGAGAGGATTCCGGACTATATATGTCCCATTGAGTTGATTTAAGATCAGCTGAGAATCAGCTTTTATTACCAACCGCCTAATACCACCTTTATTAGCAATATTCAATCCCATAATCAGAGCTTTATACTCCACCATGTTGTTAGTGAATCCTACCCCGAGATAAGTAGCTAATTTCATTGTAACTCTATATCGGGGATCTCGGATAACTACTCCAATACTTCCTTTCCTATTAGGGCCCCTGGATGCTCCATCAAAGTATAATGTATACGCCCATAATGGGTTTACACAGCCAACCATCAAGAACTCCCCTATTCGTAATTATGATAGTCAAAGTTTAACATATTTAGAGGATGAGTTGATGGCTCCATCACACCTTCTTCATTAAACTCAACAGGGATGCTTGTCAAGATTTCTAATTAGTGATTGGCAGAAAACTTTAATTTTCCACACAAAGGTACCATCTTCTTGCTCAATCACTTTATATCCCTTGCTCCACCAGATAAGCCTCCCCTCATGATATCTTTACTTGAGATATGGGTGCTTCAAATAAGGGATTAACTGCTCCATCAACCAATTTAAGCTCTCCTGCAGGTCTCAAATCAGCCCCAGCATGGACCTGCAATGCATTTAGCACGTTAGCATATTTAGAAATAATAAGGTTTAATCTTATTAAGATTAACCTTATTCTTAAATTCCACCCCTTGTAGATCAGCTATTATAAATGTGGACCTATTTTTACCTATCCAAACTATCTTGCAAGGGCCATCCCATCAAGGTTCCAACTTCCTTGGAAATAGCTCCCTACGTGCATCGTAATATAAAACTAACTGCCCCTTTTCAAAAGTATATTTATTCGCTTTCAGATTATGCAACCGTTTCATCTGATGTTTAGCTACCTCCTAGTGCAACAAACTTTGCAGTTTGAGCTCTCCAAGTGGGCTATAATCGTAAACCGCTCAAATAGGGCATCTTCATCACCCAGAGAATGATTGATTGCAAATCTAATGGTCGGCAACTCAATTTCTAAGGGCAAGACACACTCTTCCCTGTAAACTAATTTGAATGGGGTGTGGCCAGTGGCTCGTTTGAACGTTGTATTATATGCCCAAATCACCACATATAATTTTGTATCCTAGTCCTGCTTCTTTTCAGAGACTATCTTAGATAGGATACCCAGAAGCTGCTTATTGGTACTTTTGACTTGTCCATTTGCTTGCGGATTATAGGGGGTCGTCTTGTTATGCTTGATTTTCCAAGCTTCAGTCAGGCTTTTAATCACTTCATTTAAAAAGTGAGTTCCAGGTTCTAATACTATTTCTTTTTGGCGAACCAAAACGGCAGATAATTTGCTCAAGTAGGAAACTGGCAGTCTCTTTTGCATTGTCCTGCCTCGTTGCCCATGCTTCTGACCACTTTGTAAAGTAATTAGTTGCTACTATAATGTACCTCTTCTGAGTAGTAAACGACAGGGTGATAGGACCCATAAAGTCAATGCCCCACTTCTCAAATGGAAGGATAGCCATAATAAGCATAAGTGGGCGTTTCCTATTCTCTCTCTGGTGTCATGCCTTTGACAGGTATCACATCTCTTAACGTACTCAAAAGAATCTTGGAAGATGGACGGCCACCAATATCCAGCTCTTAAAGCCTTCTGTGTCGTTAACCGCCCAGCAAAGTGCCCTCCACAAGCAGAGTCATGGCACTCTTCCAAAATAAAGGGGACCTCGTCAAGAACTCTTCCAAAATAAAGGGAACCTTGTCAGGCATCACACATCAGCGATAGATATCATCACACCCTGCCGATATAATGTTTCTGCGATCAAGGAAAAATTTAATGCCTGTTGTTTAATTTTCCTCTTCTCCAATTTTAATAAAGTAGCTCCAGTCTCTCTCGTAGAAAGATAGTGCGTTATAGCCACAGACCAGAAGGGAATAGATACCGTATCAATCTTGAACAAAGTTTCCATGTCACTTCCTTCAGCCACAACCTCTTTTGGCTCTCCAAAATCCACAAGACACTCTACAATGCCCTGAAGATTCGGCGGCTTGCTCTTAATCTCATAATCAAATTCCTACAAAGTGATTAACCACTTTGCTAAACGGTCAGGCAGCTGTAACTTATTCAACAACAATCGAAGCCCTTCCGCCTTCGTATAAAAAACCACCCTCTCATAAAGAATATAGTGCCTGAACTTTTTGGTCGCAAATACCATCTCAAGGCACAACTTCTCCATATAGGTGTAGTTAATTTCCGATATGCCCAACTTTCGACTAGAAAAAGCTATCGGATGGTACCACTTTTCCTCCCAAATTTGGGCCAAACAGCTGATACTATACATGGTTGCTGCTGAAAATATATAGAACATTTCGCCCCTTTTTTGTGCTTTTAAAACAGGTGCTTTGGCAAGCTCCTGCTTCACATCGTCAAAAGATCTTTGCAAGAATCACTCCATGCAAACTGACAATTAAAGGACAATAGATTCATCAGGGCAACATTCTTTCTGCCAAGGCATTGATAAACCTCTGATAATACCCTACTATGATAGAAAGCTATGCACTTCCTTTGGAGTACATGGCGGACTCATGATGACTATGACCTTGATCTTTTCAGGATTAGTCGCAATCCGTACGAAACTAACCACATGGCCTAACAAGAGCCCATAAGGGACTCTAAAGACGCACTTTCGTGGGTTAAGAGCTATGCAAAATTGTCTACAACGCTCAAAACACTTGCGCAAAATGATCAATTGTCTATCCTTTACGGTGGCTGCCCCTAGATCGTCAATGAATACTTTCACCTCCTCTAGGGAGATGTCACGAAAGGTCTTGTCGGCTGTTCTTTGCCACAAACCAGGTGCATTACAAAACCCAAATGCCATCACATGGTACGCAAAGGTACCGAAAACTGTAATAAATATCGTTTTTAGCTTGTCTTGCTCAGCAATCGCCATTTGGTTATACCCTGCAAAGTAGTCCATGAACGAATATATTTTCCTACTTGCCAGTTGATCCAAAATTTGGTCAATAAATGGTAATGGGTAGTAATCTTTAATAGTCTGCTTATTCAGCTCTCTAAAGTCTACACAAAGACGGATTTGATTATTCTTCTTCTTCATGATCACAACTGGTGAGCACCATTCTGTATAGTGAATAGGGAAGATCAAACCTGCTTTCTGCAACTTCTGTAGTTCCTCGTACAACCCGTCCCTTAATTCAAAAGGCATACACCTTACTTTCTGACGTACAAGGCGGGTACCTTCCTTTACTGGAATAGTATACACAGCTAGACTGGGAGGAATAATATGCACAGCTAGACTGGGAGGAATACCCCAAAGTTCATCATAGCTCCAAGAAAAGATATCGCGAAACTCTTGAATACCCCAAAGTTTGTCATAGCTCCAAGCAAAGATATCGCGAAACTCTTGAATCAGGGACACATAGTCCTTTCTCTCATCCAAACTAAGTAAAGAACCCAATTTGATTGGCCGCGAATCATTTGGCGTACCAAGGTCCAGCTCAATAACATCTGCGTCTCTTATTAGATCATAAGGCTCTATCGGCTCATTCAAGGTTATCTAATAAATATCCTCTGTAGTGGACCCTTCCTTAGATCCATCGCTCGATGATGACTCACTACTAGATGGATCATCTACTATTTCTAGTTCAGTGGAGGATAGTGGAGCTCTCTCACTCTGAGGAGACTCAAAGTAAGCATCCGCTATTACACGATGGGCACCTTGATCTAGAATCACTCGACCAGCAGGTATATGGACTTGACAGTCTATTTGTAAGATCCATGGCCTACCTAAAAAAACTCGATAGCTAGGACGTCCTGCAAATCTTATCACCCTAAAGTCCAGATATCATTCCACACTTGCAACTATAACGTGGACCTTAGTAATGCAACCTTCTGATTTTCTTAGACTATCATCAGCCATCCTAAAAAGTGTGGAGGCATCTTTTTGGATCTCTAACCCTAACCTCTCCATCAAGTCTAAACTTATGATATTCACAGAGGATTCAATGTCCACGATAGCATGCTCCACTAATATTCCATCCACGTATGCTGTAACCCTAGGGCAATGATTTTCAGCATGATCGAACAAATCTTCCCCCACTCTAGTTATGCCCAAAGGTTCTACTATATACCCTATATGCAGGGTTTTCTTGAATTCCTTGCATACTCCTGGAGAAAGTTTAATCAATTGCAGGAGATTCACGTGTGGTTTGACTTCGTAAAGGGAACTTTCGAGATCAAAGTCGTGGTAATTAGTCAAAGTTCTCTTCTCGCGCCAAACCATTCTCTCCTTTGGTCTTTCCATCGGCTTTGGTGTCTCTTTTTTAGCCTTTACCTTATTTCTTGGAAATCCTTTATCCTCCTCGGGATTGACTTTACTGCCACAACAGGTCTTAACGGTCCACCTTCCATATCAGGATTCAGGACTCGCTTTTCCCTAGCATCTTGCTTAGGGCTTCCCTCGACAAGTTTTACAATTCACTTGTCACCCTCTTTAATCTTTTGACCTCTTGTGATGGCTTGTAGATTAGAAGTTTCAACATCATTGACACGTACAGCCTCAATAAGGCTGACTCCACTGCCATGAGGTAACTTCTCTACAACAACCTTTTCTCTTTGCAGTATTTGCCTTGGTCCATCGTCTTGCTGGAGATTATTCCCTTGTGCGCGATGGTTAACTGGACCTGGTTGTTTACTCCCTTGTTGGAGAGAACTAATCTTACTCCAACAGGTAGCAGCTAAGTGGCTAGACTTCCTGCAAATATCACATTTGATATTTAGGAAATTCCTAGGGAAATTTTGGCCCCCACACCACTTACAGCTCAATCTTGAGGGGCCACCCTCTTCAGGGCATCGGCTCCCTATCAAATTCTATTGCTTCCTAAGAAAATTGACATCCACAACTATTTATCGATACTATTCAGAGATCATATCGGTATAGTGCTTCATTGTGTCCTTAACTTCACTAAGGACATTAGAAGCACTCGACTCGTAGCCACGATCGTCAGTCTGTCGTCCCATGGGCCTAACCACTTGATTAGGAATTGGCCACTGACCAATTGGGACAACATTAGGATTCATTATTTGGTTTCCACCACTATTTAGTGAGGCCGCTTGACTAGCCCTAGGCATAGTCATGCTAGGAGGAGCTGGTAACATAGGCAAATTCAACATAATACTCCCTTTGCCACTCGTATTTAACATGGGGTCCCCTTGACTCCCATTGGTCAAGGCCAAATTATTACCATTCCAATTTATCCTTGCTGCATAAGCCGCTTGCAAGCGCAACTCTACTCCTTCTGCTTGGGTAATGGTAATGTTAATATCGGCCAAAGCAACACTACTCAGCTGCACCTGGATATTAAAATCCAATCCATGTAGGAAATATTGCAACTGTGCAGCCAGCTGGAATAGGGATATAAGCGTTAAGTTTGCGAAGAACTTGCTTTAGTCTTGGCATATGCCTGGACATTCTCATTTGGCTCTTGGCATGTTACATTTAGAACATGCAACCAATATTTTCCACCCTTCTCAAGGGAAAACTCCCTACGGAAAGCCGTAAAGAATTGGGCACTGCTAGTTATGGTTCCAGCTTCTGGACCGTGATACCACACTGCCGCTCTTCCTTTTAACATCATGTTGAAGAACATCATTAGGTGTCCTTCATCTTGGATTCGATAGTTGAACATGAGCATTTGAAACTCCTTAATGTGGAGTTCTCCATCTTCTTCTGCTAACCCATGGAAAATGGGCAACGGTGCTCCTAATGTCCGTAAATCCGGTGTACCTACTGGAATTGCAATGGGTTGTGCCATGGCTACAATCGGATTGACAACAGATGTTTGTGTAGGCAACACTACACCCCCACTTGTTGTGGGTTGATTAACTAGAAATAGGGAAGTACCAAGACTTCCACTTGCACTCGAAGAGCTACTCGTAACACCTAGGTTACTAGAACCACTGCCACTTATGCGTAATGGGCTACTTCTTTGAGGAGAATGCCGGCTTACAATCTCCGACCGCCGTCTAGCCCTTTCAGTATGTTCTGTTTTTTGTATTTCGACTTGATGCTCCTTATTAGAGAGGACATAAACCAACTATTTGATCCCTAAAAACCCTAGATTCAAGAACCGCCACTTGTTGGCGGCTCCCAGCAGACTCACCACTAATGGGACCTAAAATGGATCAGCATTGGCTATGGCACTAGCCGGACCTCATGCATACGACAGACAACCCCACCACACGGCCTCGCGGGCCATGAGCATCTAAAAACTCACTTTGCACTAAATGCTTATGACGATTTTGCATTTGTATCCAATATGTAGTCCAACGTTAACCTTCCCTTCTCCTCAGAGGGAGATCCCATAACATATAGGCATAATGCCTCATAATACACACATAGGGAAGCACCTCTCGGCTGATTGCCGCAGCTCCACTACGACTCTCCTACATCTCGAGGATTGGCCCCAAGATGCGACGCTAACACATATAACATTCGCACAAACTCCACTCTTTCATAATTCAACGTTCCAGGAGATTTTTATTTGCCTCACAAAACTTTCCCCAACGGAAGCACCCATCTAAACCTACAGCTTGGGTTTCATGTCCTCTCATCGTTGGTCAATATTTATCAAACAAGTGCAATACATTCCAAGAGCTACCATGTGGCATGCTTGATGCAAGGTATATGACGATTGTGCACAACCATTTTATGATTAAAAAACTAGCCATGTGAGGTGTGGAAAAAAGCCCTTTCATAAATTTTAACTGAGCATTACGTGCTGGGCTGCTTTAGGGACTAGCACCGGGACTTCCGTGCTACTAGTCGCCTATATTTAACTATGGAATGATCCATAAATGCTATGCACAAAAAGGAAAATCATAATTTGTATCTCTTCATCAATTAGATCATTGCACAAACTTTATCCCCCCCTCACCATTTAGGTGTTGCTGCATTGCATAGGTGTAAATGGTTGTTTTGTGTCATTTTTGTATGTAAAAAACAATAAACACATAGTATAAAACAAAATATGAGGCCAAACTGAGTCTTAAACTCATTCTTTAACCTCGCCAAACATTCGCGCACATAAATCTTATTTTTCCATATTTTTTGAGCGCAAAAACTCCAATTTTCTCTATTTTCACTATATTTTCCTATTTATTATTCATGAAAAATATGTATTTTATGATTTATTTGTATTGGCTTATTATTTTGACTGAAACTTAACATTTGTTCTAATTTTATCCCATTTCCACTCTTTTTCCCGACTAAAAAACGGAAAAAACCACTAATTTCCATTAAAAATGACATTTTGCGGGTTTTAAAGAATTAATAACGGCTCTAAATCATTACGGGTTCTGTATTCCTGTAGTTACAACCCTCAAACATGATTCAAACAAGATTCAAACAAAAATTCATCACATATGAACAACATTTGGACCATGAAACAACAAAAACAATCAAAAATTTTCATAAAATTGGAGCATACCGCATATCTTGCGTGTTGCAGGTTTTTTAATAATTATTATGGGCAGCCCACGGATTGATCAGTAAGAATTATGCAGTGCTAAGGCTCTTTTCTCAGCCTCCTCTTCATCTTGAAGCAATCTGATCACAGTCGGACAAGCATTCTTCAGCCCCTCTTCTTCTTAATTTCTTGCACATGAATTGCCTCTATGCACAAGAGAGAGAGGAAAGAGAGAGAAAGACTAGTTTTTGTTCTCCAAAACTAGGCAACCAATTGATGAGCGGTGACTGGCAATGGAGAGCGAAGATAGGAAGAAGAACAGCCATGAGATCAATTGGGGGGGTTGTTTGTAGGTGCCATAATCCATCTCTCCCCCAATTCTAGCCATGGCGCCTTCTTCTTGATCAGGCAGCGAAAAAAACGCAACCCCCCCATACTCACGAAAATTTTGGGGGGCTCCCTCAAGGGAGCCTCCAAAGGTCATGACCTTTGGCCTTTCTAAAGGCTATTTCCACTTGAGTTTTTGGGCTTGGCCTCCCGGGTACTCCCCCTTCCTCGTCCGATGTCCGATTCAGGATTCGAAAAATCCTGGATGTCCATCTTGAAGTCCTCCATAGCCGAGCAGCTCCCAAGGTCTCATTGCGCATATAAAAAATTTATGAAAATTCTCTGACCATCTCGTTGAGTGGCTCTTTTAAGAATTTTTGAGGCATTGCCGCTTAAAATCATACTGATGCTACTGCCGCCTTCGCGAAGTCTATTTTTCCCTTGATATTCGTAATTTTTGGCTATTTTTTATCACTTCTCGGCATCAAAAAAATCTGTCAAACCTTCTGTGAATCTTCATCAGCTACTTCTTCACTTCAATTAGCTTGAATAGAGCTTCCATTCATCCTTTCCTAAAACAAAAACACTTCCCAAAACATCCAACATAACACTCAATAGAAACGAACAGAACAGTCCATAGAGCAATAGGACAACTGAAGCTACAAAACCTTACAGAAGATCAACAGAGACCATAAAAACCATAAAAACCAAACCAAAACCAATTCAATATTTCATAAACCTTTTAACACAACCTCAACCATCTCTCAAAAGATTCATTCAACCATCTCAACTACCAAAACAGAGATAAAACAGAAGAAAATCAGACCTTATAGAACCAAACAGAAAAAATTACAGAACCCTACAGAACAACATATCCTCATCAAAAACCATCATTGACCCTTCAAACATACTCAAACCGTTCCAAACACCTCAAAACATCTTCAAATTCAAATAATCCATCACCAAAAACAACCATTCAGCAACAAAAACAACAAAAAATCAGCCCAAAAAACATATCATTTCAGCTCAACATATCCCCACACTAAAAAAGGAAGCATCCTCGCGACCTCAGAAAAAAATAATAATAAAAGCTCTAATATCTGCTAAAAAGAATCTTGAATCCAGCTCAAATCACTAGCTACTATTACGACCTCAACATATCAGCTTCAGAGAACCTGTATCTAAAACACATATGAAAGGAAAACCAATAATACCAAAAACCATTCCAATACCATAAAACCAAAATAACTCAAACTATTAAAGGATATAAGAGTTCAGCATTCAAATTCTCACTACAACCATGTTATAACCATCACTAGCAATCTTCACACCTTCATCTTCATCAGCTTCTCACAACATAAAAGCAAACAAAACCCAACACAAAAAATACCCATATACAAATATAGGCTGAATGGCCCCCAAAAAATTGGAGAGAAAGAAGAAGTTTCCATTAAGAAAGAGAGGATACAATCATGAAAACCCTCCTAATAAGTAGAATGAAGGTATTTTCTCTTAAATTGCATACTAAATTTAAGACGGTCCAAAGCTTTGTTCTCATCTACAAAGTACTGAGGTACATTTTGGAGAAACTGTAGACAACACATCCTTTCCAGTAAAATTATGAGCCTGGTAGGGAAGTCTTGTGCAAAGTAATACAGAATATCCATGTGAGCAACAGCTACATCCTCATTTGGATTAATCAGCAACTGTGGGATACTCTTTCAAGTATTCAGGGTGGATTGCTGATGCATGAAAGCAAGATACCAACAAAAATGAGCTGCAAGGCGAACAGTGGTATCCCTAGAAGTAACATGTACTCTAGCAAAATGGAGGTAAGAGTTCGAACATGCTATAGAGGTATTCTAGGACCCTGGAATAAAAGGCGAGTTAAACACCGATCTTGTCACAGAATCATGTAGTGTCCATTTTCGTCGACGAAGTATGTCATTATCATACCCTAGTGTATCCAGCACTGTTTGAGGAGGAAGGTTAATGTAATCGGATGGAGAGGGCAATGGAATAAAAGGGGAGCATTGTAATGGAGGATAGGATAGATCATAAAAGGAAGGTAAATGAAGGGATAAAGAAGGTGGAAAAGACGGAGAACACATCAAAAAGGTATGAAGGGATTCTGCTGGAAAAAGAGAAGGAATAAGAGGAACGGTAGGTGGAGGTTCAGAAGGAGTAGGAGATCAGCACAATAAAGCTCAATAACTGAAATTGTAGAGGCTGGATGTCAAATTTATGAAAAACATTTATGAGTCGACGAATCTCCAAAGCAACATCCTCCAAAGGTGGATGCCAAGCATGTCCCTTGCACCAAAATGTTTGTTCATGATAGGTTCGCAAACTCTCTACTAGCAGAAGCTCAACTAAGTGCACATACATCACTGCTTGTAAGATGACATCTCCCATATAAACATTCAAATCTTCTTCATCAAAGATCTGCAAATGGCCTATAAGATACATGAAAGATAGTAACTAGACCTCATGGGAAATCAGGTCATCCACAAAGTGATCAAAAATAGCTCTCAAGAGATCCGCAGGCCAGAGACTTGACCATCCATCCTCTAGAGGCTCCAAATCCACATTGCTTAAGGATATATATAAAGAAAATCTATGCTGGTTATATTTCACCCAAAAGGAAGGAGGAGGTGACACCAATTCTGTATAACGGACAAAATCATTATGCATGCAATCCATACGTTGCTGAAGGCGTTCAACCTTAGCTGAGAACCCGTCACATAGTTTAGCTTTTTGTTGCAACTGATCAAGCTCCTCTTTGGAAGACAAAGCAGAAGATACAGGAGCGGGAGGAGAAACAAAAAGAACAACCACTCTTTGGTTAAGTTCTTCAATAAGTTTCTTCTGGGACTCTACAGTTTCTTGAGAGTGCTACAACTGTTCCTCACTAGTAGCAAGTTTACTAGCCAAAGTGACCATTTCCTCAAGGGAAGAATTTTTCTCAATCATCAAAGATGTATTCTCCTCCTCCAATTTAGCAAGCTTAGATTCCATCTCTTGAATAGTTACCTTTTATGAATCCATTAAGGCTGTGGCAGTAGTCATTTGGTTATGGATATCACTGAGTGTAGCTCTTTCAGAAGACAGACCCTCCAGTGCCTTACTCAACTGACTGGTTAAGGAATCCACCTTGTCTTTCATGGAAGTATAAACACTTATGTACAGTTTTTGAAGACAAGAAGTGAGGGAGGTTTCCAGAGTAGACTGGACACTTGAAACCATCTGGGGAAGTATGGGTCCAGATAATATGGTTTGTAAAGATGAAGGAATCTACAAATCTAGCTATCCTTCCTTTTGGACTACAAATAGATTGGTACATGAGAGGAATGAAGGAAGGACACTGCCAGAAATAGCAGGAGTGGATGTGTGTATCAGGGAATCTAGTATAAGAGGATTGGAAGGACCCTTCGTGCGAAGGCGTTTCTTGCGAGAAAACACAACAGGGGACTCGGCATCTTCTGAATTAGGTTGCATAGGCCAAGAGAAGGAACTGAAGATGTAGACTGCATTGGTAAAGGAGCAGGATCGGGTATTGGAACACCACCATTAGGAGGTGCAAAAGTGAGGATTCTTTGTAACAAGGCACCATAGGAGACATTACTATTTTGACCCTTCTGTACTCACTAGAAATGTTGATCCATCTTGGATAATAGGAAGCCTGCCCAATTGAACTTAGCACCCTCTAGAATCTTCGCAGAAGCGGTGAATAGTTCTTTGGATAGATACTTGGATACAGACTTGCTCACATAAACCGGTCCTAGAGAAACTAACATAGCTGCTACCATATGGGAGAAGAGATATGGGCAATAGATACCCCTAAAGTATTAATGAGCTGGTTAAGGAGCCAGGGGGTAGAAGTTTCCTTCTTCATCAGCATAACAATCTCTTCAGCAGTGAGTAACTAGTTACCGCTGGGCACAAATGAAGTAAAAATGGGCAAGCACAGTGCTTCATTGATATTAGCTACAGATAAACAGAAGGTGTCATTATAAACCAGACCAGACTTGTTTTTGTAAGAAGCCAAGAAGGAGTAACAAAGTTTATCATCCACATACGGCAATGTGAGGGCAACAAATGGGCAAAGGCATGCATGTCGAATGTAATCTGCCTCTAAAAGGAGGGAATAATCATGGACTGTGAGGGGAACATGATGTACCACAATCGGAGGGGTAGAAGTAGGTGACGTTCAGACTATAGCAAAAGACCCACACACGCAAAACCAGGAAGACAAAGAGAAAACCTGCAAAACCCACAAACAAAACCTCCACTGAGACCATCGATAGGAAATAGACTGAGGACCAGACAAAATAGAATAAACACCATATGGACCAAGGTCAGATGAATAATCCCAAATCCCACGTAACGTTCAGTGTCTTACAATGCGATGAAGTGGGTGGGTGAAACTAACGACTCATTTTTTAATTAGATAATCCATTAAATACAATTCATTGTTAAGTTAATCCGTTAATGCATGGTGAGTTGGAAACGTAGCCCAACCCCTCTCAAACTTGACATGACTTGACTTGACTTGGTCTCTACTGATGCAGTTCATTGTTACAATTACATGATGTGTGGCACATGAGTGCATGCATGCGTGACTTCGGGGGGGTTATTTTAATTACAATTTAATGTGTCTGTAACGCATGTGTGTGTGCACTTGTGAATGGAATTCAATTTACAAATTATATGAGTTAGGTTGTAAAGGTGCACGTGCAATGATGGGTTCTTTTTATAATTAAATTAATTATAATTTGATGATGTGCATTCTGTTAATTGGGTGTGTGCAATGGTCAATGGATTTTATTTACAATTAATGGTGTGTTATGGTGCAAGTGAGAGAGGGAGAAAGAAAGGAACCTAGCAATGTGTGGGTGGACACTTGCAAGGTCTGAAATCACATCCTCCAAAATGGAATGCGTAATCCATGCAAATCCACAAAAACGGACAAAAGGTTGACTGACAATAGTCGTCCTGTTAGATAGAAAAAAATGAAAACTAACTAACACCTTGACTAAACAAAAACAATGATACACATGACCAAAATAAAGGAGAAGATGTGGATTGGAATTTTTGTGGGATATTTTGATTTGTGTGATTTTTTTGTTTTTATTTTGTGTGTTTTTTGGTTATTTTTAATATATTTTTTTGTTTTTTTTAATTTTAAAGAATAACTAAGAAACCAATTTGTCCCACGATGAGGGCTCAAAACCATTCTGTTTCAATGTGATGGAAATGTTTTGATCATGTTTGGGGGTTTCAAAGGATGTGTTTATGATAATTACATTGTCATAAGATTTTTCCAAAAAAGAAATATTTTCCAAAAATATTTAAATAATTTTTTATTCCGAAAAAAGTCCAAAATGGAAAAGAAAGTGAATATGATTTTTTGAAAACTTTTGGAATTTTTGTTTGTGATTTTCACGTATTTTTTTTGGAATTTTTATCAATTTCCATCATTTTATGAATATTTTTAGGTAATTTAGAATTTTCAATCATTAATTAATGGCATTTTTCATGAACAAAAAAAAAAAGTTGAACTCTAGGCAAAATTTTTAAAAATTTTCAATAAATTTTTGGATTTTCTTTTACATTTTATGTTTTTATTATTATTTCTTTTTTAAATGATGTTTTTTTTTTGTTTTGTTTGTGGAATTATTTGCAGGATTTCAAAAATGAATACATGGATGCGCAGGTGAACAATTGCGTGTGAACAACAGCAATAACGACACATGCCCACGAATGAGTCCGACGCACGTCCTCGCGCGTGAACGCTTGCAACAACCACTGACACCACGACTACGCACAGGTAACCCACTCCAAAAAAAACACGGTCGCAACCAGGACGCACGAAGGGGGGCTGAAGAGGGGTGGGGGAAAGGGGGGCTTAACAGGGGGTAGAGGAGGGGGGGCTTAGAAGGGGCATAGGAAGGGGGGTGGTAGAGGAGGAGGGGGGTGGAGGAGGCGCTTGGTGGAGACGGGGGTGAAGGGGGGAGGCGGGGGCTGGAGGCGGGAGGTGGAGAAGGAGGTGGAGGAGGAGGTGAAGAGGGAGGTGTGTTAGAAGATAGGCATAGGAACCCACTATAAGCAAGGGAGTATAAGGGAAGATGGGTGTGAATAGCCTTAGGGGCAGGGGAAACCCTAACCCTAGCTTGGCAGAAGCTATATAGACAACCTATGGGTCACTATCAAACTTGAGATAGAGTGTACCCAAGTTGTACCTTGAGCAACTTAATAAACAAGAATTTGTTCTTGTACTTTGAGCCTCTTTCTCCTCTTGTGCACACATTCCAATGCTACAACTCTAATTTCTAACATGGTATCAAAGCCTCCTCTGATCCCCTCAGCTTCCTATACCCTCAGTCTCACTAAGTGCACATGATTGTCCATCATCTTCATCTTTTACATATTGCCTCCATAGCCAAACCAGACCCACCTCTGATGGAGGACTTGGAGAGGACAAAGGAGGCCATATCAGCTCCTTGTTCCTTCTGAGGAACTCTTCCCCATCTCAAGGCGCAACTGCCTAGCACCATAGATCGTGAAATAAGGCACGCAGAAGGACGGCATTACGTTTTGAGTCAGAACGACGCAGTTTTGGGCAGGCGACCACTTCATGCTGAAATGCAAGTTGTAGGAGATGCATTGATGGCGGCCACCATAGGGCTTTTGTAGCTCCCTTAGTGGGCCATCTACTCCTAAGAGGGCTCTAAGAAATTCAACCTCTGTTGGCTACTACAAGCCAAACCCTAAATGTCTGTCACTGGCAGCCATAGCCAGGAGCTTCAAGCTTCATCCATTTTCAAAAATTTTCAATGTTTGGTCATCAACAGTTATCTTAATCACTAAATCAACTCTTCCAGAGTGTGTTATTAATCTGGGAACCTCATTTCAAAGGTTCTTCTACTCGAAGGGACAACATCAAGCTCATTAAGACTGACATTTACCATCTCTAGTAACATGAGCTATAGATGAGTGCTTGTAAGCACCAAGGTACTTTGTTTAAATCATCATTGCTACTAATACCTACACAATCTGAATGTTTTATCAGGAAATTAAAATAACTAAGTGCTCTGCTTCAAATTGTAAGGCTATGTGTACAATTATAAACACATAGACCATCATACACTAGAAGTGTATTGCATATCTTGAGTGACTTTATTTCAAGTACACTAGTCAATGAAATCAAAAGGATGAGTGTCATTGTACTCTCCTCGGAATCATTAGCAACAAGCATTGAGATCATAGACCCCTTTTCCAACACAAGCTTCATCCACTAAGCCATACCACAAGGAGGAGCCTGAAGTCTAGTCTAGGTTTACCTCATTAAAACCTAAAAAGACTATTAAACCTCGAAAGAAGATTGCACATAAGAAAAGACCATCATAGTCATACCTTGAAATATTACATTTGTATGATTTTCAGCCTTTCTCCTCATTACAACTTTGATTTCAATTATTTGATTTGCTTCCGCATTCTATGGCAAATTTGTAAGGGACTAGACATTGCACTTGTCCTCCTAACAAGTGGTAAGACCTTCCCAATGGCCACAACATATGTTGATGTTCGTCCTTAAATTCAAAAGTTTGATGGCAAAGATTTCCACCGATGGCAGGTACTTATAAAGTACAAAATGATGGAGAGTGGGTATTGGCCTCTCATTCAAGGCACTAGAGTTGTAAACTCTACAAATCTGGTTGTTGTAAAGAACGACCAACATGCCCAAGCAATCATAATGTTACACTTAGATGAGTCCCTGATTCATCATGTTGATCAACTAAACAATGCTAAAGAAAAATGGGATGAGCTTGAAAAGCTCTATGGAGCCACTGGTAAAAATACTAAAGTCTTCCTTAAAATTGAATTCTTTAGCTTGGAATATAGATCAGGAGAAGATTTGGAAAATTCATCTCTCATATGAAGGGACTTATGGCACACCTTGCCTCTATACAAGCTCCAATACATGAAGAAGATGCTATTGCTATTCTCCTAAAAGCTATAAAACAGGTGTTTCCTCCTCTTGTAACCACTCTCATAAACATTCCAAATCCTACATTGGCGAGTACCATCCAATCCTGTTTGGAGAGAAAAGAGAAATCACAAAGAAAGCAGCAACATTCAAGCATCTTCAACTTCCCGTGACCAAGTATTGGTACATACAACTGTTGGAAGAAGTATCCCGAGAAAATGAAATGTAACGAATGCAACAAGACAGGGCATATCACTAGTAAATGCCCCAACACTCCTGATGTACCCAAAGAATTGGTGGCCAACTATGCCTCCAATCATCGACCGTTTTGACTCTTTAAATCATCTACCTAAAACACTCTTGTAAGCCTGATTTATAAAGGCATTCCCGGGAGGGGGGGACATCTTACATGCCTTGTAATCCAATGCCACCCTGGCATTGAGGGGGGGTGTTAGAAGATAGGCATAGAAACCCACTATAAGCAAGGGAGTATGAGGGCAGATGGATGCCTTAGGGAGGGTAGGGGAAACCCTAACCCTAGCTTGGCAGAAGCTATATAAATAGCCTATGGGTCACTAACAAACTTGAGATAGAGTATACCCAAGTTGTACCTTGAGCAACTTAATAAACAAGAATTTGTTCTTGTACTTTGAGCCTCTTTCTCCCTCTTGTGCACACATTCCAATGCTGCAACTCTAATTTTTAACAAGGTGGTGGGAGAAGAGGGCGGTGGCAGCAGCTCCAAGTGCAAGAGAGAGGAGAGGGGCGGTAGGCGACTTTAGGTGCGGCGGCAGCGAGTGGTGTGGTGGGAAGGAAGGAGGCAGAAGGCGAGGCGAGGGAGAAGAGGGAGGAGGTGGCGGCAATGGAGGAGGAGAGACGGGTGGAGGAGCAGAAGAAGATGAAGAGAAAGAAGAAGAAAAAGAAGAAGAAAGAAGAAGAGGAGGAGGAGAATGAAGAAGAAGAAGAAGAAGAGGAAGAGGAGGAGGAGGAAGCGGTTGGTCGTGGGGGGGGAGGACCAATCCTTTTTTTTTTTCGTTCTTTGTCTTTTGTTTTGCTTTTGTGGTTTTTTTTTTTTGTTGTGTTTGTTTTGGTAAGTGAAAATGGGTGTTTGTTTGTTTGTTTGTTTGTTTTTTGTTTTTTTAAATTGTTTTTTTCCCTTTCCTGGGTGTTTTTTGGGTTTTTTGTTATTTTTAAAAAAATTAAGGTTGGATTTGTTTGTTTGTTTTGTTTTGTTTTTTGTCTTAAAAAATGATTGGGTTGTGTTGTTTTTTTATTTTAATGATTTTTTTAATTTTGTGGTTTTTTTAAAAAATTAATTGGTTGGTGTTAATATTGTGGTTGGTGGGGTGTTTTTTTTGGGTTTTTTTGTTTGTTTTTGTTTTTTTTTTTGTTTGTTTGGGTTGTGTTTGGTTTTTTGTTGTTATTGTTGTTTTTTTTTTTAAAGGAAGGTAGGTTTTGTGTTGTTGTTTGTGTTGTTTTTGTTTTTGTTTTTTTGTTTTTTTTTTTTTGTGAAAATGAAAGAAAAGAAAGGCCCAAAAAAAGGGAAGAGCGTCCCCGTCCTGTGCATATGAACAAGGGTGTAAAAAAATTTGCAATGACGGGATTGAACAAGGCCGGGACGTTGGTACGAAAGGGCACGAAGCCGATAGGGAAGATAATGAATTCCCATTTCATTTTGCTCTTTCTGACTGCATTGAGGGTCTTATCATAGCCAGGATGTCTTGAGAAAGGGGAGTCATGGGCTTCCCAAAGTATCTTCTGCTTGAGTGATTGACTTGCCGGTATACATAATCTCATTCTATAGTAGACAAGTTCACTATTGATAGAGAATTCTAGATACTTTGCCTATAGCTTTGGGTCTTGATCCTTGATGGGGATCTCCCTTAGAAATTTCTGATAGGTTGGATCATGGCATACCTCTTCTCTAGCTAGCTCAAGAATTGGGTTGTTTGGCATGGATACCTTTGTGGCTAGAGATCTTGCTGTTGATGGATCTTGCAAAATCAGAGAATTTAGAAATGCCTTGCAACTGAGTACATCGGCAACTACATTCTCCTTTCCAGGCCGGTATTTGATTTCAAAATCATATTCATCCAGCACTTCAATCCATCGATGTTGCCTCATATTGAGCTCATTTTGGGTAAAAATCCATTTAAGACTTTTATGATCCATCACTAGGGTAAACTTGTTACCCAGCAAGTAGTGTCTCCAAAGCTTGAGAGCATGGATGATAGCTAACAGCTCCAGATCGTGGATAGCATAATTCCTCTCATGGCTTTTCAGTTTCCTTGAAGAGTATGCTACAGGATGACCTTCTTGCATAAGCACACATCCTAAGGCAAGTGCGCTAGCATCGGTTATCACTTCAAACTCCTTACTAAGATCCGGAAGTTTCAGGATGGGTGCTGATACCAAGCTTTGCTTTAGTTTGTCAAAGCTCGATTGTTCAGCAGGTGACCATACAATTGATACTTGCTTCTTCAGTAGATCGGTCTTAGCAGTGCTGCAATCAAAGCATAATTTTTTATAAAGACCCTATACCATCCTGTCAATCCAAGAAAACTACGTATTTCTTTGACAGTTATTGGTGTTGGCCACTCCAAAATGTAGACCTTAGCCGGATCTACCGAAATTCCTTCTGCTGATACAATGAATCCCAAATATTCAATCCGTTGCTTGAAAAATGCACACTTCTTATTCTTGGCATAAAGCTTGTGTGCTCTCATTGTTTCAAGAACAATACGAAGCTGGGGTTCATGATCTTCTTCCTGTTTGGAGTAGACTAGGGTATCATCAAAGAAGACAAGCACAAGGTCATCAAGATAGGGCTTAAAGATATCATGCATTAGCCTGTTGAATGTAGCAGGAGCATTTGTTAGCCCAAATGACATGACCAGGAACTCAAAATGTCCATATCTTGTGCTGAATGCCATCTTTGGGATATCTTCTTCCTTGATCCTTATCTGATAATACCTAGACCTGAGATCAATCTTGGAGAAGATCTTCATACCTTGAAGACAGTCAAGAAGTTCATCTATTCTTGGAATAGGGTATTTGGTCTTAATGGTTGATTGATTCAACCCTCTGTAGTCAATACATAGCCAAAGCATTCCATCTTTCTTCTTCTGGAACAACATTGGAGCTCCCCATGGCGAACTGCTGGGAGGAATGTAGCCTTGGTCTAACAGTTGCTTGAGTTGCTCCTTCACCTCAATCGCTTCTAGGATGGACATCCTATATGGTCTCTTTGCAATTGGTGCAGCTCCTGGCGCTAGCTTGATTTCGTGATTGACTTCCCTTTGAGGAGGAAGTTCTGTTAGCTCTTCAGGAAATATGTCTGCGTACTCCTTTAGCCATAAAGGTTCTTCCCTAGACTTCTGATTCTAATCTAGCTTATTTAGCTTAATCAAATAGACAGGTAGCCCCTTCCTAACTCCTTTTATTATCTGAGATGCTTTGGCCAGTTGAATTTTTGGCTTCCCAGCCTCTCCTTGAGTTGTGACCGATTCTCCTTCAAAATTTTGAAAGGAAACTTGGCCCTTTCCACAGTGAATGTGGGCATCATTAGGTTTAAACCAATCCATTCCGAGCAAACACTCGTGGACACCTAGGTTCATAACCCTGAATCTCACCGAAGTCGACTTTCCACCTAGTAGGAATTTTACCTTAGCAGTTTGCCTGGTACAAGTGACTTCACGACCATTTGCTAATTCCACAAGTAAGGTGGGTGCATCTTTTGTGGCTATTCCTAATCTTCTTGCACAAACTGGTGAAATGAAGGAATCTGTACTGCCACAATCAATCAAGGTTCTGAAGCCTTTACCTTGATAATCCGATGGAGTTTGAATCACTGAGAACTAGCAATTCGGGCCTTTCTTGTGGAGAGCGACATGAACCGTTTCCCTCTCAATGTCTGCTTCCATGGATGGGTCTTCTTCACCACACAGCTCCTTGTTGGCAACACTAGAGGTTCTTCCTCTGGCCATGACGGTGGCTCCTTGGCCACTGACGGTTCCTTGGAATGGTCCTTGACGTTGTTCTCCATTAAGCTTGGGACACTGCCTTTTAAAATGACCGGGCTCGTTGCAATGGAAGCAACAGAGATTGCGGCCATTACCTTGGGTAGGAACAAAATTATTGACAGTGTTGGTCCTAGCTTTCTTCCTTTGTGCTTGATTTTGGCCTTGCACTCTCTTAGCCTAAGACCTATTCACTCCCTTGTTCTGGCCCTTGTAAGACCATGTCTTGTTATTTCTTGGCTTGGACTGCACCTCCTGTATTATGGGTGCAACTTGAATGAGTGCATCCTGAAGATCTGTTGGGCACATTGATTCCAGGTGGGTGTTTATGGGTGGATTTAATCCGGCACAAAACTTTGACACCTGTTGTGTCATATCCATTTGTGGCGCGTACTTCAAAAGAGAGATGAACTTTGAATCATATGCATCAAGTGATAGACAAAGGTGCTTCAGTTCATAGAACTCGTTCATCTTCTGCGTGCGGTAGGCAGGTGGTAAATATCTCTCTCGCACAGCTCTTTTAAGCTTCTCCCAAGTAATTGACCCTTCCGAGATCCCTTGGTCTCTGCACCATTGTTTCCACAAAAGTCTTGCTTCTCCAGTAAGCTTCAGCTTGGCGAGCATAGCTTGGTTAGCGGGTGCAATACCTGCTGCTTCGAAATAATCCTCCATGGATTCGATCCAGATCTCAGCATCAGTTTGGACGGTCCTTCCCTTACCATCGAATTCTGGTGGCTTGATTTGCTTGAGAAGAAACTTCTTCTCTTGAATTACAGCCGTACTTGGTGAGGGGTCGAACTAGGAATCTGCACTTGAGGTTGTATCCAGACATTTAAAATTCTTTATGTTAAGAACTTGCTAAGCATTTCTCACATTACATTACATGCCCAGTTCAGCTTTTAACCAAGTGACCTAATCACTTAACTCCATTACCAACACTTACAGCCAAGACAATCATTGATAAAAAAGGTCTATTTCATTCATATGGGCATAGCCCTTCTGAGGAGAATTATTTTTTGGGAAATGAAACAAGCTAATACATTAATTTGAGGAGAATAAGATTGTGTTATATTCAGCTACGGGAACTGAGTAATAGTATGGATTGGGGTCATGGATTTTCAGGAATCAATAGGTAATAGGAAGGTTAGGGTATCCTTTCCTTTGATACCCGTTCTTTTCATAACGTCCCAACACCTTGATTCTGTCGACAAGGATTATTTGAGTCACTTCCTTGTACACATACGTGTTCTGCTTGACCTTTCGACTGCCGATATGTAGGGTTGCGTTTGTGTGAGCCTCAACAAAGATGAACAGCTTCACGATCTTTAAGTCCTCCATCCACTTGATTCTCTTCAAGTTGGTCCGAAGGTACACAAGTCGGTGGGCAACTATGTAATAAATTCTTGAATCACCCATCCATCTTTGTTCCACGTACAGGGGTGAAGGATTGTAGATGCGGTCTAGGATATTCATCATATCGAGCCTCCATCGATAAGTCGAAGCATGCATCGCAGTCATAAACATAACTGGAATACCAAGAATTTGTTCCATGCTTCGCGACTCTGCAGGCCAGCATCGATAAGTAAGTAAGGAAATGTTCTTAACAACAACATTTGCTCTACTTCTCCTCATTAAGTTTCCTTGTAGAAGACAGATCCTTTGTTAGTTCACTCTGATACCAACTGTAACATGTCCACCTATTCACTCGTAGGACATGTCTTAGCAGCCCATCGGGAAGACCTAGATCGCAAACCTCGTGACATTCTGTGGGAGTGTCGGGCGGCGCTTTCTGGACTCTCTTCCCGATGGGCTGCTAAGACGTGTCCTGCAAGTGAATAGGTGGACACGTTACAGATAGCACCTAGCCCTTCAACTAATGCATCTGTATGCACATGGAACTCCTTTGTCCAGTCATGAGGCTGCAAGATAGGTGCTTGGATGAGGCACTATTTTAGGATATTAAAGGCTTCTTCGCAATCATCAGTCCAAAGGAAATCCGCATCTTTCCTTAGGAGCTTCTGTAGAGGGGCTCCCTTGGTTGAAAAATGTGCAATAAATCTTCTATAGTAGCCCACATGGCCAAGAAATCCTCTCAATTGCTTGAGGTTTGTTGGTGCTGTCAAGGTGGAAATCTTCTCAATCTTTGTTGGGTCTATTGCAATCCCTTGTGCAGAGACAATATGGCCCATAAGAACTTCTGATGAGATGCTAAAGACACATTTGTTGGGGTTGAGAGAAATCCCATACTCTCTGCATCTGTCAAAACATTGCTCTAGGTGTCCCCAATGCTCACGGATTAGGCTATAGACACAGAAGTTATCGAGATACACCTCAATGAAATCATGCAGATGATTTTGGAAGGCAGCCATCATTACTCGTTGGAAGGTAGCAGGAGCATTATAGAGCCCAAACGACATCACTCTATAGGCATAGGTTCCCCATTCTATTGTGAAGGTTGTTTTAGATTGGTCCTCTTCTGCAATTTGGACTTGGTTGTATCCGTTGAATCCATCCAAGAGGGAATACAACTCATGGCCGGCCACTGTGTCCAACACTTGGTCTGTGAAAGGGATAGAGAAATGATCATTCTTTGTCTTGGAGTTCATCTTTAGAAATTCCACACATATTAAGTTTCCTGTTCTTCTTGGGTACAACCACAATGGGCAAAACCCATTCACTGTTAGCCATGGGATAAATGAACTCGGCTTCAAGAAGCTTCAATAATTCAGCCTTCACCAGAGTAGAATAATTAGGATTCATATGCCATTGTCTTTTCCTTACAGACTTGGCATCAGGCTCTAGGTCAATGTGATGTTGGCATACTATAGGGTCAATCCCCTTTAGATCTTTATACGATCAAGAAAATACGTCTAAGTTCTCATTTAGTAGGTCTTGTAGGACCATTAGTTCTTCTTCTAGAAGATTGAGACCCACTTTCAGGTGACGTTCACTACTGTCAGTATCCAGGAACGTCACTTGCCTTTCACCTTCCACTTTGCGGATGAATGTCCCGTGGATTGCTTCTGGATAGAGGTTTGACTCCTTCAAGGGAGTAGTGACATCATCTAATGTTCCACTAGAACCAGTGTCCTCCTTCTAAAAATATGACTCATTTGTCTGTTGAGATTGTTGGAAGGGTATCAAAGCTTTGTCTGTTTATGTGTAAGTGGTGATTTCTTCTATACTTAGGGATTCATCTTCAGAGGATGTGTCCAAGAATGTCACATAGCATGGACGTTCTATAAGTCGTGGCTCTTATGGCTCTGGATCCTATTGACAAGGGGCATCATCATCATCTTTTCTCCAGAATGAATGGTTAGGGCGACAAGAGCCTCCGTCTTTGTGTCTGCTTCTGCTTCTGCCTCTGTCTCTGGCTCTGTCTCTACGAGTGCCATGTAACAGGGAGAACAATACATCCATGCTTCTATTTCAATGTCAGAGGTGGTTTCAGAAGTCACTTTGAGTTGAGGCAGGAGGTATTCTCCCATTGACCAAGACTTTGCTTCCTTCGGTAGTTGGCTTATAGTGCTCATTGTTAGGGAATGTGCCTCTATTTTCTTGGGAAAGATATATTTAATAGCCTCTTCTTCTCCTGATGTACCATCTATTACTTTATTGGAGGAGTCTATTATGACTTTGATGGATGTGGATCCATTGCCTTTTTGCGATCCATACAATTTCAACACCACTTTATTGGGTCCTCTTCCTAGGGTTAGGATGCCTTTGAACCAGTCCATCCTAGCTCTTGCTTCAAAAATCCAAGGTCTTCCCAATAGCAAAGGGTATGAGATCCCATTAAAATTTGGTTTGACCACCAAATATGTCAGCCAATAGTACCTTCCTGCTAGAGTTGTTTTTACATATGGGAGGATCCCCAACAGTTTGATTCTGCTTTGGTCTGCCAATCTGATAAGCCACTGGGTAGGTTGCATTCCTTGCAAACCTAGATCCTTCATTGTCTCATCCCTTATTATGTTTATTGATAAGCCTCCATCAATCAATGCATTTGAAATAAAGCATCCTTCTGTCCATACACTAATCTTTGGGGTTCCAGGATCTAGGAAGGCGTTAGCCACATCTACTTCCTTCATAGGTTCTGAGGCTCTGTTGGACTTTGTTGTTATTGGAAGAGAAATCCTTACGCCGCGTCTTCTTGTCAGGATGCTTTTAAATCTTTTTCGACAACAACTGGGAGATAGCATCCAGAATGTTAGGTTTGGTTTAAAGGTGTCTAGGTCTTTGACCAAGTCATAATCTTTGATAGGATCCACATGCTTTTCCAATCGAATGGGAAATGGGGCCATACCCAATTTTATATTCCCTTTTTCTTCTAGGAGCGGCAACATCTGTGCTTCTTCTTCATGAGGAGGTACTTTTGCATCCTCTATTTCCTGGATGTCTGGTCCTGTCTCTACTTCTGTCTCTATAGCTCTCTGTGGCTCTGTAGTGTTATGTACTTCCTTACTCTGGATTGCATTGTTCTGCTTTTCTCGAGGAAGGTTGAATTTCATCGTCTTTGTAGAAGGAACGTTCTCTTTTGGAACTACAGGTTCTCCTTTCTTTGCTCGTGTTATTGTAGCCACTTCCAATTCCACCAAATTGGAAGCAGGTTCTTGGGTCTTCTGTTGGGTATCAGAAGTAGATTTGACAGGGGGGCTGGACTTGGACAATCTTTTGCAGTATGGCCTTCTCCTTTGCATCGGCTGCATAAGGGCTTGTAATCCACAGATATTCTAGGGTTTAGACAATTCGGGGAGATATGACCCTTTTCTCCACATCTATAACATTCCACCTCGGATCTCTGACCACCGCCAAACTGTCGTCCTCTGTAACTTTGAGAGGAAAACCTCCTTAGATTGAAATTAAGACCAAACTCCCTAGGCTTTGGTCCAATGTCCTGTGTTGTCATTTTGGATTCTAGCAAGTTGAATCTTGCATTTTCATCTTTCTCTCTTCATTCGTGCATCTCTTTCAGAGAGCAAATATCCTTTGTATGGTTCTTCCTCAAACAGTATGAACAGAAGGCTCCAGGAATGGTTGGTTTTCAGATACATTAAGTGGCTAAATGTCTTGCTTGATGGCACTTTCCGCACCATGTATTTGAATACATCACGTCTCTCCCACCTCCTGCAGGAGTGGATATATTGGCGGTATTCACCTTCAGTGTCTGTAGCTGCTCTGTAATCACATCCATAAGCTCTTTCTTGATACTTGTGACAGAGTTGGATAAGTAGTCCTTCAGATTTTCACTTTCTGGAATACTTGTAGTAGAGTTTTGGAAAGCTTCTATAATTAGTGCATATATAGGTTGGGTTGATCTAGAGGGTTCTCTATTCTGGTTCTGATTCAAAGCTCCTATTGAGACTTGGGGTTGTTGATTCCATTTGGTAGGGTTCCACTATTGTTAAATCACTATTGGAGGAACTGTTTGAGGCCACTATTGTTGTGGTTGAACCATCATTTGAGGCATTGTTGTCTGTGGCCACTGTGGATTAGGTGCATTGTACTATGGTACTGTTTGCATCTGGGGTAGGGAACTATCCCTGGGACTGCATTTGATGGGTATACCATTTGTGGCATGGGAGGAGGTAAAACTCCTCTTCCTGGAGTCATTGACATCCTTGCTTCAACTTTGTCATATAATCTTGCACCTTCCACTGTAGCTTGCAGATTGACTCGTCTTCTCAATTCCACAAACTTGCAAACTTCTGGTTGTAGGCCTCTGAGGAACACTCCTTTCTGGATGCCTTCATCCAAATGATGGTTAGTCCATCTCTTCAGGATAGATTCCATTTGCAAGACATAAGCTTCTACTCTTTCTCCAGAGGACTGACTTAGGTTCATAAACTCCTCTTGCATCCGCTCTTCAAAACCTTCATGCCTAAATTTAGTGAGGAAGGCCAACTTCATGTTGTCCCATGTGCCAAAAGTTCCTACTGCTTATCTCTCATACCGTTGAAACGTCGTGCCCTTGAAAGTGGCAGGCAATTTTGCTAACCAATGCTTAGGGGTTCTGGCATTGTTAGCCACACATGCTACCATAAACTCTTCTACATGAAGATCTTGGTCTTCATTGTACTCTCCCTTAAATTTTGGCAATGGGACTACATTTGCTAGTATGTCATCACTATTTCCAAGACGAATCTGACTTGGAGAAGGGGAGCTTGAGTTTCCATGGGGACTTATGTAAAGAGTGCTTTTAGGGCATCAAAGGAGGCTTCTGTTGCAAGCTCGTTCTCAACCTTGATTCTTGCATTCTCTCTTCTCATGTACCACTGGACTCCTTCTAATGCTTGCCTCTTGATTGTGTCATTCATTAGGGGGTTGGCTCCAACCAGTTGGTCTGTACTCAACAATATAGAATCAGAGGGGATTCAATCTCTAGAGGACTCTCTGGCCAACATTTCTTCTACTTTCTTCTTTTCAACATCTCTGAATTCAGCTTTCAAACCACTAGAGAGGGGGAGATATTCCGTTCTTCTGAAAGTATCAAAACCCATTCTTCTTAGGATCGTTGTTGTGCCATCATCATAATAATGCCATCTTTTGAGGGTTTCAACAGTGTATGTTGTGAAAACCACTCTATCTACCAACTTCCAGTGGGTTGCTAATTGGACAAACATAAGATTTCCAGAACACCAAGCATCCCATGTATCTTTCTGTTCAGCATCCATGAACAAATTCCAACTCTTTTCTTTCTTATTTTTGTGAGCCTCCACAAACCACGACTCCTGAAGCTTCTTCACGATCTCCCACTTGATGATGTTTGGAAACTTCTCAATGAATGCCAAATCTTCCATGGATGGTCATTCTCTCTGTTTCTACTTTTTAGTTGGTTCCCAAACCATTTGCCAGCAAGATTCAAGTTTCTGCTGCTTCAACAAGAAGAGAAAATAGTCCACCACATAGAGCTTGCATCATGATGGTAATATGTTTCCACCATCATGGGATGAACTTCTTGTCGAAAGTGTCTTTGACAATAAGAATCTCTAACTCTTCAGTGGAAGAAGGAATTTTGCAAGCATCCATTGAATTTTCCTCTTCTTGGCAATGCCATTTCCTTCATTTTCAGCCTCTTCTCATGCTTGTTGATGGCACTAAAAACATGGAGCCCCAAGAGAGACACCAAGGAAAAGGGGTTTCTACTACAAGAAAATCTATCTTGTAACATCAACAAGATTTTGTTTCATTCTTTTGATGACCAAAACAAGGAAAACAATAAATCTTCACGCAACAACATAGTAGATATCTCCCACGGATTTGATAGAATCAACCATAATCTTCAACATCTTCATAAAATCCATCAATAGAACAAGAAACATAAAAGAATACACCATTTTTTAATGAAAATCAATCACATAGTTTTCATCTTCAATGTCTTCATAGTTCTCTCTCTATCTTTCATAGTAGATACATTGTTTTAGGCATAGAACTGAGTTTCTCTCACTTCTCTCTCTCACATACTCTTGCTCTCTCTATAATACATCATAGCCTCACTAAAATACTCAAGAATGGAACTCCATTCTCCTCTCTTGATAGTGGATACACCTCCCAAAAGGTATGTTTGATGCGAAGAGGCACCAGAGACATCATAGTGTCCTGTGAGATCTGTGGCTTCTGTCATTGTTCTTCTATAACCTTCTATGAATCTTCATCAGCTACTTCTTCACTTCAATTAGCTTGAATAGAGCTTCCATTCATCCTTTCCTAAAACAAAAACAATTCCCAAGAAATAATACATCCAACATAACACTCAATAGAAACAAACAGTGAAGGGGATGAAATGGCAGTGGTGGAGAAGGAGAAGAGGAAGATGCGAGAGAGAAGAGCACACACAATGTAGGTACTGTCCAACTGAACTGACAGCCTTATTGCACTATTATATTATATATGAATAAAGAATGGGTAGTCATAGTATACACGAGTAGGCCCAGAGGCCTTTTACCCTAACAATCTCCCATTAAAAGGCCAATGTGGCTAGGGGGTGAAAACAAAGAAAAGAAAAGAAAAAGACAAGGTGAGGAATCATAACATCTCACCCAATGCCCAATTGGAAATAGAGCTGTGCAAGAAGTGTCATGAACCTCTGCAGAAGAAGAGTCAAGCATCCCCGAGTCCATGACATCTAGGAGATAAGCGATCCCGCAGCTCCATACAACGGAGCAATCTAAGAATGCTTCTTATGAAGCAAGCACAACTCATCAGTGCACAACTGTAAAGCATTAGAGTCGCGCATACCATCAGTGTGGTGCATATAAGACAACGAAAAGCAGTCAAACTCTCTAGAGTCAATCACTGAAAGAGGGCCAACATCCCGGACAACGTCATCTGGGCCAATAAGTGCCTCATTTTCAGCATAAATAGCTTGCTGTAATGGCACTGTAGCTGTTGTAAAATCAGCCATAAAGCATACTGAACGCTCATCAAGAGGGGTAAGAGGTGTCTGCATCTCATAGAAGAAAACATGAGGGCTGTGTATGACCTACTGGGCATCCAAATCCCATAATTTGTAGGCCTTAAAGTCACCATCTCCATAACCAAGGCGGATACATCTACGTGACATAGGCTCATGTGGCATATGTACAGATGCTTGGCAGCCAAACATCCTCAAGTAATCATAGGAGGGTTGCATGCCACTCCATGCCTCATGGGGTGTAATACCATTCAAGGTCAAGTATGGTGTCCTATTAACCAAATAGACTGCTGTCATAAGGGTCTCGGTCCAAAATCCATAAGACAACCCAGCTATGGTAAGCATAGAAGCAACCTTTGTCTGTAAGGTCAGACACATGCCATGAGCAATCCCATAATACCGTGGGCACAAGAAATCAATGCCATACTGCTGACAAGAGGTCCGAAAGCTGGGAGAGAGAGCATGACTCTCATAATCCATCTGCAAGCACCTAGGCCTACTACCAGCAGAATCCATAAACCTATCAAGCATAACTGTAGCATCCTCAATCTGCACCAAGGGAAAAGCCCAAACACGATGGGTAGCATGATCAACAAAGGTCACAAAGTACGATGCTCCACCAAGTGACTGGGAAGGCATAGGTCCATATACTGCACAATCGACAAGATCTAGAGGAGCATGCCTCATACGATCGCCATAAGCCAAGGGGACTTTGCAAGGAGCAAGAGTACAATCAGGGCAAGCATCAAGATCTTTAAGTGACATAGGAGGCAGCAACGAGTTTGAGCGAGACAAGATCTCCATCTCTCTATGGTGCATATGGTCTAGGCGATAATGCCATAACAATGCATGTGGTATTCGGATAACTGCAACCATAGAATCTCCCACATGAGAGACATGCACTGGGTAATGAGAACCAACTCGAGAACCTCTGGCCAAAACCAAGCAACCATGACAGATCTTCCATGACCTATCCTGAAGAGAAACAGAGTAACCTGCATCATGCAACTGACTAACAGAAATCAGGCTCTTACTGAGCATGGGAACATGTAGAACATCCCTGAGCATAAGAGAATTCCCATTAGGCAAAGCTAGGTGTATGTTCCCTGTACCAACAATAGCATAAGTCTACTCAAGGCCCAGATCAATACATCCATCAACCTCCCTATAAGAAGAGAACCATGCTCTATGAGGGGTAACATGACAAGATGTCATAGAGTCAAAAAGCCAATCAAAGGCGTGGGCCTGATCATTGAGCAAGCTATAGAGAAACTAGATGACAGGAGGACATGCTCAACTGCATCATCATGGGTAACTGCATGTACCTCACCACTAGAAAGAGTGGTAATACATGCTACAACGCTGACTCTCTGCTCATGTTGAGTCCATCTCCATCTCTGCTACTCTCTAATCCGTCTAAAGCATTTTCTTTGAACATGCCCAAGCTTCCCACAATTGAAGCAAACAACATCTGAAGTAGAAGAACCTATAGAAGATGACAAGGAATCCAAGTCATCATGAATAGGGCTATCCATAGCATCCATGGAGCTCAAGCAGTCAAGGGCTGTCCCACATAGGGAACCTGCTCATAAAGACAATCATCTGCAAGTACATCAGTGGTAGAAGCATGCTGCAAATGCTCATGAAACCTCAATGGATGGGAGGACATAAAGGAATCAATCAAGGATGCAAAAGCTCCCACATGAAGAAGAGTCGTAGCCAACTTCATGACATAACCAACCACACTACAGTAAAGCATAAGACATCTGTCATAAGAGCATATGATATTCAGCCATGAAATCAGCCCATAACCATATGCATACCCATAGCTTTGCAGTACATCATGCCACCAAGGAACATCCAAGTCAAGTAAAGACCGACAAGTGGCAAAGCAACCTGCAAGAGTCAAGCTCCAGGTGAAGCCCAAACATCTATACAACAACTCAAAATAAGTGGCTCTATAAGGTATACAACAATAGACCATGTGCATAGACGGGTAAGTATACATAGCATCTGCTCTCTAACATGGACAGGAAACAGGAGCCTAACTAGCATAGAAGCTAGACAACAGAGGAGCAAGAAAGCCATAACTGTAAATCCCAGGCACTATCCAAGTCCACTGATCAGTAAGTATCAAATGCAAATGAGCAATCACAGCTCAATAGGCAACTGCCAAAACAAAGGGGCAGTTCACTTCTCAATACTTGTAAGTGCATCCAAGTAATAGCCAAGATCCATAATTGGAGCATCAAATCCCATATAGCATCCAAGGTCGTAACGAAAAAAGCCAAGTCGTAATGGAAAAATCCAAGTCAATGTCCAACTGCTCAAGGGAATACTCAAATGAATGTCAAGACGAGCTCAAACAACTGCCATCCACAGCCAAAGCATAAAGCATTCACCAAGACATCATAACCCGTACTAGGTAGCCTAGGCATAAACCATGTCATAGATGAAATGCCAGCTGTAAAGAAGTGACAGTCAAACCCAAATCGAACTCTAATCTCAACTCAAAAGCATTCCGGAGCATAAACAAGACATGTGGCATAGTCCAAATACATCATGACATCATACCGAGTAGCCGGGACAACCAATAGGCATAACCCAATTGTAGCATAAATAGCTTCAGCCCTGAAGTTCTCAGCAGCATATAACCTCTGTAAACTGAGCAAATTAGTGCTCAATACAAGCTCAAATCCATAGGCAAACCATAGGCATACATTCCTGTATGTATAGGCACCAACCGGGCATAATCAGGCATCAAATGCCAAGACCTGTAAGCATAAAATTGAAGTAATAGGTGGCTACCCTGTTTTGGACAGACCTGGGATTATTCAAAACAATCAATGGCTGAGCTAAATCAGCTCCAAATGTGTCTCACATAAGAGGCATAACATCCACAAGTTATCCGGTATCAATAGACATCAGTAGAAGCATCACATAAGCCATAGGCATACAAACACATGTTGTCTTAGACCTGAAATCTATTACAGAATATTCTGTCATCAAAATTTAGCAAATCCGACATCACCATCGCATTCAGAGCGTGCCAAAACCCCAATTAGACTCTTAGCTTGCCTGAATTGGGTTCTGAATGCCCGAGATATGACAAAAAGAGTGATTTTTGGGCCAAATTTTGAAACAGACACAAAAAAAACGTGAGCTGGCTAGGGGGGTCTGCTATCCCACGTGTCAACAATGGGGCCCAAAGGGGCACAAATGGGGGCCAAACAAGGCCTACACCAAGCCTCAACAAGCCTTGATAGGCTGGAAGCAAGATCCAGGTGAAGGAAGCTCCAAGAGGTGTGAACTATGGCTGCCCACAACCTGTGAAAACCCTGTTGAGGTAAAAACTGAGTGAGAATGAAGATCTCATACCTCGTGTGGAAGGCCGGGATGAACTCTTGAAGACCCGCTTTGATACTAGTTAAAGGGGATGCAATGGCAATGGAGAAGGAGAAGAGGAAGATGCGGGAGAGAAGAGCACACACAATGTAGGTACTATCCAATTGAGCTGACAGCCTTATTGCACTATCATATTATATATGAATAAAGAATGGGTGGTCACAGTATACACAGGTAGGCCCAGAGGCCTTTTACCCCAATAAATAGAACAGACCACAGAGCAATATGACAACAGAAGAATAGAACTACAAAAGCTACAAAACCTTACAGAAGATCAACATAGACTATAAAAACCATAAAAACTAAACCAAAATCAATTCAATCTTTCATAAACCTTTTAACACAACCTCAACCATCTCTCAAAACATTCATTCAACCATCTCAACTACCAAAACAAAAACAAAATAGAAAAAAACAGAAGAAAATCAAACCTTATAGAACCAAACAGAAAAAATTACAGAACCCTACATGACAACATATCCTCATCAAAAACCATCATTAACCCTTCAAACATACTCAAACCATTCCAAACACTTCAAAACATCTTCAAATTGAAAAAATCCATCACCAAAAACAACCATTCAGTAATAAAAACAACAAAAAATCAGCCCAAAAAACATATCATTTCGGCACTCAACTATGCATTACCAAGGTTATTCATGATGTCGTGTTCTATAGGTTTTCCCTTGGATATGCAAGGCAAATGATCAACCATGTATTATTGGTTCTCTTTTTTTACAACTACCGAGAAGTCATATTCCAAAAGTTGTAGCATGATGGGACCTAAAACGGGCCGACACTAGTTAAGGCACTAGCCGAACCTCATGCCCTCAAACAAACAACCCCGCCTCACAGCCTCACGGCCAAAGGCGTCTATTGAGGGATACACTATCCTAACCACTAATCACTTCGTGTTTATAGTCTGTAGTCCAACGGATATTCCTTTTCCCCGTCTCCTCAGAGGGAGATTACACATATGTCGGTAACAAATGCCATATATCATAGGAACAAGGGCACCCCACTGGCTGATTGTCGTGGCCCTACCGCAACTCTCCTACATCTTGGGGATTGGCCCCTCCATGCGCTACTTTCACACATAGACACATTCGAAACAAACTCCCCTCCTAGTGCCAATATATTCAACGTTTTGGGAGTGCACTTATCCTCACTTATCCATCCCCTTTTACCCACCATCTAGGCCTACAGCGGGGTTACTCACTCTCTCTACATGGGTCAAGTCCTAAAGAAACCAAGTGCTATGCATCCAGGAGCTTGTGTATAGAGGTCAAGGAATTAGTGCACACAAATGTATATTAGCCAGGTCATTTACGATGTCGGGCTCTATAGGTTTTCCCTTGGATATTCAAGGCAAATGATCAACTATGTATTGTTGCTTCTCTTTCTGCACAACTACCGAGAAGACCAATTTAAGAAGATGTAGCAACTATCAAGCTATCTATCCAATAGCAAATGGTTCATTTACAAAGGTATACCAAAGCATGTTTGTCCATGAAGAGCATCATCACGCATCTTTCTCTCTTAATAGTGGAATAATTCATTTCAATGTCTGTGAGCTAGCAAGTAGCAAACCTCCTTAGATACTCCTAAAATATGTTGTCCAAGCTCACACAATACTACTCCCACATCAAACTTCAGGACATCAATCTACATGTGGAAGATGACGTTCCAATATTGGGCTCACAAAAATGGTATTCTTTGCTCATGATCTAACAATTGTAGCATATTGGCATTCTTCGCTTACTTGAAATCAATCAATAGCTTTTATAGAGGTCAAGGAATTAGTGCCCGCAAATGTGCATTAGCAATGTCATTCACCATGTCGAGTTCTATAGGTTCTCCTTTGGATATGCAAGGCAAATGATCCAACCATGACTTGTTGCTTCTCTTTTTGTACAACTACCGAGAAGTCTAATTCCAGAAGACGTAGCAACTATCAAGCTATGTGTCGAATAGCAAATGGCTTATTTACAAGGTATACCAAAGCATGGTGGTCCATTAGGGGATCATCACTCATCCTTTTGTCTTAATAGTGGAATAATTCATTTCAGTGTCTGTGAGCTAGCAACTAACAAACCTCATTCGATAGTCCACATTATGCTCTCCAAGCTGACACAATATTGCTCCCACATCAAACTTTGGGACATCAATGTACATGTGGAAAGTCACATTCCAATCTTGGGCTCGCAAATTTGGTATTCTTTGCTCATGGTCTAACCATCGTAGCATGTTGGCATTCTTCGCTTACTTGAAATCAATCAATAGCTTGTATAGAGGTGAAGGAGTTAGTGCACAGAGGTGTGCATTAGCAAGGTCATTCACGATGTTGGGTTCTATAGGTTTTCCCTTGGATTTGCAAGGCAAATAATCAACCATGTATTGTTGCTTCTCTTTTTGTACAACTACTGAGAGGTCAAATTCAAGGAGATGTAGCAACTATCAAGCTATGCGTCCAATAGCAACTATGAAGCTATGTACCACAATCGGAGGGATAGAAGTAGGTGCCATTCAGACTATAGCAAAAAACCCACACACACAAAACCAAGAAGACAAAGAGAAAACCTGCAAAACCCACAAACAAAACCTCCACTGAGATGTTTTCTTTTTGTGTGGTTTGTGTGTTTGTTTTTTGTTGGTGGTTTTCTTGGTTTTAATGATAATTAATTGAAAAAGAAATCCCTTTTTTTTCTTGTTCTCATTTTGCCGTTTTCATTTTTTGTGTTTGTTTTTTTGGAAAATTTAAAACAATGATTAGGGGATAGTTAATGTAAAAAGGGGGGGAAATACATTAAAGTAATAAAATAAAAGCCCAAAAAAAGGAAGCGCACCCTCATCCCGTGTGTATGCATGGGGTGGGGGTAAAAAATTATTGCATTGACGGGATTGAACACGATTGGGACGTCGGTACGAAAGGGCGTGAGGGTGACGGGGCATCTCGAGATGCATAAATCCAAAAATGCACGCGTTCACGCGCGAGGTGAGGCACGTGGGAACACGGCAAAAGAAAGAACAATTAATAACTCGCTAATAATTCGGCGGAATGCAATTCTGTAAAAAGGAAAAATGTGTCGGGTGACAAAGAGAAAATGATGGAAAAGTACGACAGGATTTCTGGGGCAAAAGCAGGGTGTGCTGATGGGAAAAATACGAAAAACGGCTCCGAAAACACATTCAGGGATTAATTTCGGAAAATCCGCTTGTCAGAATGAAGTGCGAGAACAAGGAAAAATGTGCAAAATAATGTGTCCAACAACTCTATCATGTCAAAACATGGTTTGAATTGAGATAGGATGGGTTCACATGGGAAAACCCCAAAAATCAGACCCGAAAAAATGGACTCAGAAATTAGTACAGAAAGAATCATTTGGCGGAATGGAGGGCAGGAAAAAGGAAAAATGTCTAGAGAAAAGGGATTCATAAGGCTGTCATATCAACACATAGTTTTGGGAGGATTAGGAGGGGTTCACATGTAAAAAACACAAAAAATACACCCGAAAACACATGGAAAAATTAATAACTAAAAATTCAGTGATCAGAATAGGGGAGAGAAAAAGGGAAAAAGGGGAGAAAAGGTTGGTTGGACACTACTGTCAAACTAAACTCGAATTTTAGTGCAAACAGGGCAGGTGCACATGGGAAAAATGTAAAAATTACGCACGAAAATATCCCGAAAACCTGCAAAAATTAATATCGGACCAACTGTCCATTGGAATGACATGGAGTAAAAAAAAATATCAAGGGGAAGGTGGTTGTCAGGGTTGTCATGTTAAATGATGGGTTCGAAGCAATAAAGGCACGTTCACATGGGAAATCGTCGAATTTACGTAAAATGCGTCAAAAATTAATATCTCAAGAATAGTGTGTCAAAACAAGGGTTGGTAAAAAGGAAAAATGGGCATTTCAAAGGGACGAACAGGTCTGTAAGGTTGGATTTGGATTCCAGTAAACGTAGAATGCATTCACATGCAAAACGTCAAAACAAGAAATAAAGGGAAATAATGAAGGAACGGCCCCAAGGGTGGGGTAAAGCTAGACGGGTGGGTGGGAAAGGGACCCCATGAGGGTAAAAAAAGGGCATGGCATACATGCATGATTAACTTGAGGCATATGTAGGGGGATACATCATAGACGCGCAGGGACGCGTCCCCACACTTAAAACCTTAACGGGCAGAGTAAAATACATCAAGATAACCTAAGACTCGTCAATCGACTAGACTCTAACATCCCCACACTTAAAATATTACATACACTTTCAATCATAAAGATAGGGTTAGAAAAACTTGGCCCGTTTCACTGAGTATTGCAATTGATGGTGGATGTCACGTCCTGTGTCATAATTGGCTCTGTAGGAGGTACCAAGGTGTCTTCACAACATACATCCAATGCGGCAGGGACCACACAACAGCACCTAGGGAGGTAGCTAATTGATAAAGCCCGTCTGGTAGGTGTTGTGGACGAAGGATAGTCTCTCAGCTTGTAGCACTCAGATGGGAATGAAAAAACAGTCACTCGCGCCATTATTGACATCACTCAAGATAGTATTGATGGTAGCCCAGATCTCACACCCAGTTTAGAAATCGACAAGGAGAATGGTGTAGAGAGAGTATGCCAGAGTGCACAGTTGATGGTGCAATAGTGCGTCCAATCCTGTCTGGCATAGGTGCAAGTAGCAAGGCCAGGGAGCCTTGTAGTGCAGTGTTCAGAATAGGGTGACATGCCGTGTGATGGTAGTAGAGACCCATCCCATGTGTGCATAGGGAAATGAAAACGTACTTGACTCCAATTGTCATAACGTCCCTCAATCTCACCTCTCGGGATTGATTGAGTAGAAACACCAGTCACACTCAGCCCACCCTCTGTCTCACACTCTATTACACATCTCACCTCTCATTTGATTTGAAGGGAAAGATTGGTCACTCGCCCCACCCTCTATCTCACACTCTTTTGATAGATACAGAGGGTAGCCCATAATCACGTCCCCATCCTGTTAGGATGAAAGCTCACATCACTCAGGGGGTTGTTGATGAAGATCATTTCGTCTGATGATGAAGAGCGAAGTTTCTCATTTTTCTTGGGTACAATCACAATGGGTGAAACCCATTCACTGTTAGTCACGGGATAAATGAACTCAGCTTCAAGAAGCTTCAATAATTCAGCCTTTACCAGAGTTGAATAATTAGGATTCATAAGCCTTTGTCTCTGCCTCACAGGTTTGGCATCAGGCTCTAGATCAATGTTATGTTGGCATACTGTGGGATCAATCCCCTTTAGATCTTTATACGACCAAGCAAACACGTCTAAGTTCTCCTTTAGTAAGTCTCACAGGACCACTAGTTCTTCTTCTGAAAGATTGAGACCCACTTTCAAGTGATGTTCAGTACCGTCAGTATCCAGGAATGTCACTTGCCTTTCACCTTCCACTTCGTGGATAAATGTATCACGGATTGCTTTTGGATAGAGGTCTGACTCCTTCAAGGGAGTTGTATCATCATCTGATGTTCCACTAGAACTAGTGTCCTCCTTCTGAATGATTGACTCATTTTTTTGGTGAGATTATTGGAAGGATATCAGAGCTTTGTTTGTTTATATGTGAGTGTTGATTTCACTTGGACTTAGGGATTCATCTTCAGAGGATGCGTCTAGGAATGTCACATAGCACGAACCTTCTATAAGTCGTGGCTCTGATGGCTCTGGCTTTTGTTGACAAGGGGCATCATCATCCTCTTTTCTCCAAAATGAAAGGTCAAGGCGACAGGAGCCATTGGTGAACTTAATTTTTATACCTTTGATCCATTGCTTATGCAAATTCTGCATACTTTGTGATCCATTGGTCAACCCAAATGGAACCATGGTCATTCCTTCCAACACCCCGAGATCCTCGGCCTCTAAGGTCTCTCTAGGGACATCAACAAGATCGTCCGCTATCAGAGGATCTTCTTCAACTGCACTACCATAACCTGCTTCTTTTTCTTCTTCATCATTTTCATCCTCTTTCTCTGGAGGCTCTGTCTCTGCTTCTGTAGAGGCTCTGTAGGAGAAGAACACGTGATCTGTCTCTGTGTTTACTTCTGCTTTTGCCTCTATCTTTGGCTTTGTCTCTACGTCTATCTCTGTGACTGCCATGTAACAAGGAAAACAATACATCCATGCTTCTATTTTGCTATTAAAGGTGATTTCAAAAGTCAATGCTAGTTGAGGCAGGAGGTATTCTCCCATGGACAAAGACTTTGCTTCCTTCAGTATTTGGCTTACAGTGCCCACTATTAGGGTTTGTGCCTCTGTTTGCTTGGGAAAGATTTGTTTAACATCCTCTTTGTCTCCTGATGTACCATCTGTTACTTCATTGGAGGAGTCTATTATGACTTTGATGAATGTGGATCCATTGCCTTTTTGCAATCCATAAAACTTCAACACCACTTTATTGGGTCCTCTGCTTAAGGTTAGGGTGCCTTTGAACCAGTCCGCTGTCCTAGCTCTTGCTTCAAAAAGCCAAGGTCTCCCCAAGAGCAGAGGGTATGAGGTCCCATAGGAATTTGGTTTGACCACCAAATATGTCAGCCAATAGTCTCTTCCTGCAAGGGTTGTTTTTACATATGGGAGGATGCCCAACGATTTAATTCTGCTTTGGTCTGCCAATCTGATAAGCCACTGGGTAGGTTGTATTCCTTGCAAACCTAGATCCTTCATTGTCGCATCCATCATTATGTTTACTGATGAGCCTCCATCAATCAATGCATCTGAAATAAAGCATCCTTCTATCCATACACTAATCTTTGGGGTTCCAGGATCTAGGAAGGCGTTAGCCACATCCACTTCCTTCACAGGTTCTGAGGCTCTATCGGACTTTGTTGTTGTTGGGGGAGTAATCGGTAGGCCGCTCTTCTTGTCAAGATGATTTTGAATCTTTTTGGAAAACTACGGGACAACATTAGCAACTGTCGGAATGTTAGGTTTGGTTTAAAGGTGTCTAGGTCATTATCTTTGATAGTATCCATAGGCTTTTCCAACCGACTAGGAAATGGGGCCACACCCACTTTTATCTTCCCTTTTTCCTCCAGGAGTGGCAACATCTGTGCTTCTTCTTCAAGAAGAGGTACTTTTGTATCCTCTATTTCTTGGACCTCGGAACCTGCCTCTTCAACTGTCTCTGTAGCTCTCTGTGGCTCTATGGTGTTGTGTACTTCCTTATTTCGGATTGCATGATTCTATATTTCCCAAGGGAGGTTGAACTTCACCATCTTTACAGAAGGAATGTTCTCTTTTGGAACTACGAGTTCTCCTTTTTTTGCTCGCATTATTGCAGCCACTTCCAATTCCACCAAATTGGAAGTAGGTTCTTGGGTCTTCTGTTGGGTATCAAAAGTAGATTTCACAGGGACTGGACTTGGACAATCTTTTGCATTATGACCTTCTCCTTTGCATTGGCTGCATAAGGGCTTGTAATCCACAGATCTTCTAGGGTTTGGACGATTTGGTGAGATATGATCATTTTCTCCACATCTGTAACATTCCACCTCAGATCTCTGACAACCACCAGACTGTCGTCCTCTGAACTTTGAGAGGGAAACCTCTATGTACTGAAATTAGGACCAAACTCCATAGGCTTTGGTCCAATGTCCTGCGTTGTCATTTTAGATTCTAGTAAGTTAAATCTTGCATTTTCATCTTTCTATCTTCGTTCGTGCTTCTCTTTCAGAGAGCAGATATCCTCTGTAAGGTTCTTCCTCAAACAATAAGAATAGAAGGCTCCAAGAATGGTTGGTTTTCAGGTACATTCAGTGGATAAATATGCCGCTTGATGGCACTTTCCGCACCATGTGTTAGAATGCATCACATCTCTCTCGCCTCCAAGCAGGAGTGGATATATTAGCGGTATTCACCTTCAACGTTTGTAGATGTTTTGTAATCACATCCATAAGCTCTTTCTTGATACTTGCAACTGAGTTAGATAAGTAGTCCTTCAGATTTTCACCTCCTGGAGTACTTGTAGTAGGGTTTTGAGAAGCTTCTGTTATTACTGCATGCACAGGTTGGGTTGATCCAAAGGGTCCTCTATTCTGGTTCTGATTCAAAGCTCCTATTGAGACTTGGGATTGTTGATTCCAATTGGTAGGGCTATAGTTGAGTCACCATTGGGGGAACTATTTGAGGCCACTGATGTTGTGGTTGAACCATCATTTGAGGTATTGTTGTTTGCGGCCACTCTGGATTAGGTGCATTGTACTACAGCATTGCTTGCATCTAGGAATAGGCATAGGGAACTGTCCTTGGGACTGTATTTGGTGGGTATACCATTCTTGGCATGGGAGGAGGTAAAACTCCTCTTCCTGGAGTCATTGACAACCTTTCTTCAACTTCGTCATACAATCTTGCACCTTCCACTGCAGCTTGTAGATTGATTGGTCTTCTTAATTCCATGACCTTGTGAACTTCTGGTTGTAGGCCTCTGAGGAACACTCCTTTCCGGATACCTTCATCCAAATGATGGTTAGTCCATCTCTTCAGGATGGATTCCATTCGCGAGACATAAGCTTCTACTCTTTCTCCAGAGGACTGACTTAGGTTCATGAACTCCTCTCGCATCCGCTCTTCAAAACCTTCACACCTGAATTTAGTGAGGAAGGCCAACTTTAGGTCATCCCATGTGCCAAAAGTTATTGTTGTCTATCTCTCATACCATTGAAAGGTCGTGCCTTTGAAAGTGGCCGGGAAGATTCCTAACTAATTCTTGGGGGTTTGCGGATTGTTAACCACACATGCTACCATAAACGCTGCTATATGAAGATCAGGGTCTTGTACTCTCTCTTAAAAATTGGCAATGGGACTACATTTGCTAGCCTATCATGAATATTTCCAGGATGAATCTGACTAAGAAGGGGACGTTGAGTCACCATGGGGACTTTTGTAAAGATTTCTTTTAGGGCGTCAAACGAGGCTTCTGTTGCAAGCTCATTCTCAGCCTTGATTCTTGCCTTCTCTCTTCTCACATACCTCTGGACTCATTCTAGTGTTTTCCTCTTGATTGCATCATTCATCAGGGGTTGGCTCCAACCAGTTGGTCTATAGTCAGTAGAATAGAATAAGAGGGGGACTTCAGTCTCTGGAGGATTCTCCAGCCAACATCTCTTCTGCTTCCTTCTTTTCATCATCTTTGAATTCAGCTTTCAAACCACTACAGAGGGGGAGATATTCCGTTCTCAAAGTATCAAAACTCATTCTTCTTAGGATTGTTGTTGTGCCATCATCATAATAATGCCAGCTTCTGATGGTTTCAATAGTGTATGTTGTAAATAACACTCTATCTACCGACTTCTAGTTGGTTGCTAATTGAACAAACAGGAGGTTGTCAGTGCACCAAACATCCCACATATCTTGTTGTTGAGCATCCACAAACAAGTCCCAACTTTTTTCCTTCTTGTTTTTGTGAACCTCCATTGACCGCGACTCATGAGGCTTTGTCACGATCTCCCACTTGATGATGTTTAGAAACTTCTCAATGAATGAAAAAACTTCCATGGGTGGATGGTCATTCTCTCTGTTTCTACTCTTCAGTTTCTTCCCAAAGAATTTGCCACCAAGATGCAAGTTTCTGCTGCTTCAACAGTAAGAGGAAATAGTCCACCACACAGAGCTTGCATCATGATAGTAATATGTTTTCGCCATTGTGGGTTGAACTTCTTGTAGAAAGTGGTTTTGATAATGAGAATCTCCAACTCTTCTGTGGAAGAAGGAAATTTTCAAGCATCCATTGAATTTTCCTCTTCTTTGCAATGCTATTTCCTTCCTTTTCAGCCTCTTCTAATGCTTGTTGATGGCAAGTTTCCTCGGCTGTGCAAACATGGAGCCCCAAGAGGGACACCAAGGAAAAGGGGTTTCTACTGCAAGAAAATCTATCTTTTGTAACATCAACAAGCTTTTATTTTATTCTTTTGAGAACCAAAACAAGGAAAATAACAAATCTTCACACAGCATCATAGTAGATATCTCCCACGGATTTAATAGAATCAACCATAATCTTCAACATCTTCAAAGAATCCATAAATAGAACAAGAAACACAAAATAATACACCACTTTTGAACGGAAATCAATCACATAGTATTCATTTTCATTGTCTTCATAGTTCTCTCTCTAACTCTTATAGTAGATACATTGTCTTTAGGCATAGAACTGAGTTTCTCTCACTTCTCTCTGTCATACACTCTTAGTCTCTCAATAATAGGTCATAGCCTCACTAAAATACTCAAGAATGGCCTCCTCTCTTGGTCATGGATACACCTCCCAAAAGGTATGTGTGATGCGGAGAGGCATCAGAGACATCATAGTGGCCTGTGAGATCTGGCTTCTATCACTGTTCTTCTGTAACCTTATGTGAATCTTCAGCAGCTACTTCTTCACTTCACTTAGCTTGAATAGAGCTTCCATTCATTCTTTCTTAAAACAAAAACACTTCCCAAAACATCCATACATCCAACATAACACTCAACAAAAACGAACAGAATAGACCACAGAGAAACAGAAATATAGAACAACAAAACCATAGAACCTTATAGAAGATCAACAGAGACCATAAAAACCAAACCAAAACCAATTCAATCTTTCATAAACCTTTTAACACAACCTCAACCATCTCTCAAAACATTCATTCAACCATCTCAACTACCAAAATAGAAACAAAACAGAAGAAAATCAAACCTTATAGAACCAAACATAAAAATTTACAAAACCCTACAGAACAACATATCCTCATCAAAAACCATCATAAACCCTTCAGAGATACTCAAACCATTCCAAACACATAAAAAAATCTTCAAATTCAAGCAATCCATCACCGAAAACAACCATTCAACAACAAAAACAACAAAAGATCAGCCTAAAAAACATATCATTTCAACACTCAACAATGACAATGTCTCATTCTATAGGCTTTCCCTTGGATATGCAAGGAAAATGATCAACCATTTGTTGTTGCTTCTCTTTTTGTACAACTACCAAGAAGTCATATTGAAGAAGAAGTAGCAACTATCAAGCTATGTGTCTAATAGCAAAGGGCTTATTTACAAGGTACACCAAAGCACGGTGGTCCATGAAGAGCATCATCACTCATCCTTTTCTCTTAATAGTGGAAAAGTTCATTTCAGTGTGTGTGAGCTAGCAACTAGCAAACCTCATTAGATAGTCCAAATTATGCTCTCCAAGCTGACACAATATTTCTCCCACATCAAAATTTGGAAAATCAATGTCCATGTGGGAACTTCACGTTCCGATCAACCATATATTGTTACTTCTCTTTTTGTACAACTACCCAGAAGTCATATTCAAGAAGATGTAGCAACTATCAAGCTATGTGTCCAATAGCAAATGGCTTATTTAGAAGGTACACGAAAGCGTGGTGGTACATGAAGAGCATAATCACTCATCCTTTTCTTTTAATGGTGGAATATTTCATTTCAGTGTCATCACCTAGCAACTAGAAAACCTTATAGATTAGTCCAAATTCTACTTTCCAAGCTGACACAATATTTCTCCCACATCAAACTTTAGGACATCAATCTGCATGTGGAAGGTCACATTCCAATCTTGGGCCTGCAAAATTGGTATATTTTGCTCATCGTCTAACCATCGTAGCATCTTGGCATTCTTTGCTTACTTGAAATCAATCAATAACATGTATAGAGGTCAAGGAATTCGTGCACACAAATGTGCATTAGCAAGGTTATTCACGATGTTGGGTTCTATAGGCATTCCATTGGATATGCAAGGCAAATGATCAACCATGTATTGTTGCTTCTCTTTTTGAACAACTACCGAGAATTCAAAATCAGGAAGATCTAGCAACTATCAAGCTATGCATTCAACAACAAATGGCTAATTTACAAGGTACACCAAAGCATGGTGGTCCATGAAGAGCATCATCACTCATCCTTTTCTCTTAATAATGGAATAATTCGTTTTAAGTGTCTGTTAGCTAGCAACTAACAAGCCTCATGAGATAGTCAAAATTATGATGTCCAAGCTGACACAATATTGCTCCCACATCAAACTTTGGGACATCAATCTGCATGTGGAAGGTGATGTTCCAATCTTGGGCTCAAGAAATTGGTATCCTTTGCTCATGGTCTAACCATAGTAGCATGTTGACATTCTTCGCTTACTTGAAATCAATCAATAGCTTATATACATGTCAAAGAATCAATGCACACAAATGTGCATTAGAGAGATCATTCATGAAGTAGGGTTCTATAGGTTTTTCCCTTGGATATGCAAGGCAAATGATAACCCATGTCTTGTCGCTTCGCTTTTTGTACAACTACCAAGAAGTGAAATTCCAGAAGATGTAGCAACTATCAAGCTATGTGTCCAATAGCAAATGGCTTATTTACAAGGTACACCAAAGCACGACGATCCAAGAAGAGCATCATCACTCATCCTTTTCTCTTAGTAGTGTAATGATTCATTTCAATGTCACTAAGCTAGCAACTTGCAAACCTCATTAGATAGTCCAAATTATGCTCTCCAAACTGACACAATATTGCTCCCACATCAAACTTTGGGACATCAATCTACATGTGGAAGGTCATTTTCAAATATTGGGCTGCTAAAACTGGTATTCTTTGCTCATGGTCCAACCATCGTAGCTCTTTAAGTTGACACAATATTTCTCCCACATCAAAGTTCGGGACATCAATTTGCATGTGGAAGGTCAAGTTCCAAACTTGGGCTCGCTAATTTGGTATCCTTTGCTCATGCTCTAACCATCGTAGCATGTTGGCATTCTTCGCTTCATTGAAATCAATAAATAGCTTGTATAAAGGTCAACGAATTAGTGCACACAAATGTGCATTACCAAGGTCATTCACGAAGTCCGGTTCTGTAGTATTTCCATTGGATATGCAAGGCAAATGATGAACCATGTATTCTTCCTTCTGTTTTTGTACAACTATTGGGAAGTCAAATTCAAGAAGATGTAGCTACTATCAAGCATGTGGAAGGTTACGTACCAATCTTGGGTTTGCAAAATTTGTATCCTTTTCTCATGGTCTAACCATTGAAGCATGTTGCCATTCTTCGCTTACTTGAAATCAATCAATAGCTTGTATAGAGGTCAAGGAGTTATTGCTCACAAATTTGCATTAGCAAGGTCATTCACACGAAGTTGGGTTTGATAGGTTTTCTGTTGGATATGCAAGGCAAATGATCAACCATGTATTTTTGCTTCTCTTTTTGTACAACTACCGATAAGTCGAATTCAAGAAGATGTAGCAACTATCAAGCTATGTGTCCAATAGCAAATGGCTTACTTATAAGGTACACCAAAGCATGGTGGTCCATGAAGAGCATCATCACTCATCCTTTTCTCTTAATAGTGGAATAATTCATTTCAGTATTTGTAAACTAGCAACTAGCAAACCTCATTAGATACTACAAAGTCGGCTCTTTAAGCTGACACAATATTGCTCCCACAACAAGGTTCAGGACATCAATCTACATGTGGAAGGTCACCTTCCAATCTTGGGCTCACAGATTTGGTATCCTTTGCTCGATGTCTAATCATCATAGCATGTTGGCATTCTTTGCTTTCTTGAAATCAATCAATAGCTTGTATAGAGGTCAACGAATTAGTGCACACAAATGTGCATTAGAAAGGTCATTCACGAAGTCAGGTTCTATAGTATTTCCATTGGATATGCAAGGCAAATGATCAACCATGTATTCTTCCTTCTATTTTTGTACAACTATCGAGAAGTCAAATTCAAGAAGATGTAGCTACTATCAAACTATGTGTCCAATAGCAAATGGCTTATTTACAAGGTACACCAAAGCATGGTGGTCCATGAAGAGCATCAACACCCATCCTTTTCTCTTAATAGTGGAATAATTCATTTCAGTGTGTGTGAGCTAGCAACTAGCAAACCTCATTGGATAGTCCAAATTATGCTCTCCAAGCAGACACAATATTGCTCCCACATCAAATTTTGGGACATCAATCTGCATGTGGAAGGTCACGTTCCAATCTGGGGCTCGCAAAATTGGTATACTTTGCTTATGGTCTAACCATCGTAGCATGTTGGCATTCTTAGCTTACTTGAAATCAATCAATAGCTTGTATAGAGCTCAAGGAATTAGTGCACACAAATGTGCATTAGCAAGGTCATTCAGGATGTCAGGTTGTTCTATAGGTTCTCTGTTGGATATGCAAGGCAAATGATCAACCATGTATTGTTGCTTCTCTTTTTGTACAACTACCGAGAAGTCAAATTCAAGAAGATGTAGCCACTATCAAGCTATGTGTTCAAAAGCAAATGGGTTATTTAGAAGGTACACCAAAGCATGGTGGTCCATGAAGAGCATAATCACTCATCCTTTTCTCTTAATAATGGAATGATTCATTTCAGTGTCTATGAGCTAGCAACTAGCAAACCTCATTGGATAGTACAAATTATGCTCTCCAACCTCACACAATATTGCTCCAACATCAAACTTTGGGACATTAATCTGCATATGGAAGGTCACGTTCCAAGCTTGGGTTTACAAAATTGGTATTCTTTGCTCATGGTTTAGCCATCGTAGCATGTTGGCATTCTTCACTTACTTGAAATAAATCAATAGCTTGTATATAGGTCAAGGAATTAGTGCACACAAATGTGCATTAGCAAGGTCATTAACGATGTCATGTTCTATATGTTCTCGGTTGGTTATGCAAGGAAAATGATCAACCATGCATTGTTCCTTCTCTTTTTGTACAACTAGAGAGAAGTTGGATTCCAGAAGATGTAGCAAATATCAAGATATGTTTCCAATAGCAAATGTCTTATTTACAAGTACACCAAAGCATGGTGGTCCATGAAGAGCATCATCACTCATCCTTTTCTCTTAATAGTGGGATAATTCATTTCTGTGTGTGAGAGCTAGCAACTAGCAAACCTCATTAGATAGTCCAAATTATGCTCTCCAAGATCACACAATATTTCTCCCACATCAAACTTCGAGATATCAATCTACATGTGGAAGGTCATGTTCCAATCTTGGGCTCGCAAAATTGGTATCCTTTGTTCATGGTCTAACCATTATAGCATGTTGGAATTCTTCTCTTGAAATCAATCAATAGCTTGTATAGAGGTGAAGGAATTAGTGCACACAAATGTGCATTAGCAAGGTCATTCACAATGTCGAGTTCTATAGGTTTTCCCTTGGATATTCAAGGAAAATGATCAACCATGTATTGTTGCTTCTCTTTTTGTACAACTACCGAGAAGTCATATTCAAGAACATGTAGCCACTATCAAGCTATGTGCCCAATAGAAAATTGCTTATTTAGAAGGTACACCAAAGTATGTGGAATATTTCCGCAACGAAATATTAATGACTCTTGATCCCGCGCAAAAGCAATTTCGAGTGATCTTCTGCAACAACAAAACTCTGGCCTAAGAACTCCAGCCTCGTGCATTAACAATGCCATACCCGCATGGTGCATATGAATCCGTGGCTCGAAAACACAAGCCACCGTAGGAAAACCCCTTCACGGGAAGAAAAGGGATATTTTTTGCAAATTTTCTAATGTATTAACTCCCTCCCCTTCAGCTGTTGCATGGCGGGGAGAGGGAATATGTGGAGCTTGAGTGGTGGAGGGGCATGGGGAGGAGGCATGCAACCTGCCACTTGTGTGGCTACCCCCCCTCCACCTTCAACCTATATGAACCCCCCTCCCAAGCTTGAGGGGAGAGGAGGAAGGGATTGATCGTGCTGTGCTGCCCGCCGTCGCCAGTCTGCTGCGCCCAGTCGCCTTCATCATCATCATCATCATCATCATCATCAACATCAACATCGTCGTCATCTCCCTCATCATCAACTTCACCATCATCCTCATCTCCAATCATTTTTTTTCCACGTCATCCCTATAATTCAAAAGCTTGAGAAGCTTCTATTGAAGCTTCTCTAGGACAAGTTCAACCGCGTCTCCCGGGGTTTCTAAACCGTGCTCCCTAAGGCCTATTTTCCGTGCCGCGAGGGAAATCTCGGGCAGTAGGGAGTTTTGGAAATTGGATAAAGGGAAAGGAGAGTTCGCTGAGTCGAAATCTAATGCGTCAATGGCTCCTAAGCAAAAGTCGAGAGGAGCACATGCGGGAGCTTCCACCCAAAGTACGAGAGTGGACAACACCCCGGTATTGAATGCCCACGTTCCAAAAATTAACCCCACATGGAAAGGATACATTAAGCATGTTTTAAATTCTCGTAGGCAAGTTTAAATGCATTGGGAAATTTATATACTCATTTGATCTAAAAAGTTTAGTTGCATGTCGGGTATTTGCAATTGCTTGCACTTCCGTGGTCAAGGGTAGTTGCAATTCTGAGCGTATGATGCATAAGTAAAAAGACGGAATTGTGCAAAAGCATCCTTGTTGCATCGTGCAAAGGACAGGGCATATAACACATAATACACTTATATAATAATTTCCTAGTTGTGACTCATGTATAAGATAATCGTAGATGCCCATTAAACGATGTCCATATAGTCTCAATGCATGGAAAGGATTTATGAGCTTTGCAAATTGCATGGGATGATAGTTCCATTTTAGGTTGGATTAAGTGCTAAAGGAAGGATTAAATCAATGATGGTGTAGGTTTTATAAGAGTTAGCTCTGAATGTCAATCATTATAGTATAGGGCAAGGAAAAGAAAGATCTTTGTAGATCCTTTAAGTTGCATAAAGGCAAAAAGGTCTATGGTCTCGAAATTGCATGGAATGATGCATGCCATCTATCTTGCAGTTACTTACATCTTTTAGGGGAAAGTACTTGCAAGTTTAGAAGAAAGTATTTGCATCTTTAAAAGGGAAGATCATCTTAAATCATGCGATGGTTAGATCAACTAAGTAATTCGCATATAATTGAGTAGCTTACATGAGAATTATAAAGGTATGATTAGTTAGCATATGACGATCACCTCAATGTGCTAGGTAGGGTTAAGCTATGATAAAATTCTGCCTAGTATTGCACTTGGGATGCCGATTTAATACTTCCACCTTTTTGTCTTTCGCATTTCACTCTTTCCATGCTTTTAACTCATCTGCAGTAGGAGGGATACCCAGCTCTGGCTCCTTTTCTTCACCTGAAACAAACTCATAAAGGCCCTTTCCAATGAGGAAGTTCGTCACACGGAACTTCCATGAAGGGTAGTTGTTCTTGTCGAGCTTCTCAATAATGGGATTTCCACTGTTCTCTGCCATTATCACAAACAAGGATATAACACAGCAAGCTAGTCTTCTGCAATCTTTCACAGCATGTGCACAACAATACACTAAGCAACCTTTTTCACTGATTGCTCAATAGTACATGTAATCTACAATCTGTTTGCAGATAAACCTTATGTTTTCTTCCTAGAAATACCTCAAAAATTACAGATTCGCAATCTGTAACCTGTGCACCCACTTTTGGTCAATATAGGCGAAATCGTAGTGTACCCTGAAACTGTTGTCCACAACCTTGTGGCTCTAAAATGAGGCCTGAAATGGCCTTAAACGCCCAAAATAACTGCGAGAAAGATCTAAAGGGCCTATTTACACAATATACAGTGTTCTACTCGCATACCAAATCTCACAGCAATCTGAGATTTTTGCTCGACCTTGCTTCCGGTGTCTCCACAGGCACTATCCAAGAGAGAGAGTGAAAGAATGGGAGAGCTTCTTACCTGTTTCTTACTTGCTCAAACCTTACTTCTTCTCCTTCACTTCAGCCTTCGAGATCACCCTCTCTCAGTGGCGCGGCTCTGATACCATGCCAAGAATCGCGTGGTGGGGGGATTTTCTTGAGCTGCTGTGCCAAACACACTGTATACACAAGAGGAAGCTCACTCAAGAACACAAGAAGAGAGATGGAGGTCAAAACGTTTTCTTGCTGGTTTCTTCTTCTTCTTCCACACACTATACAATGTACACAAGGTATAGATAAGGTACAATATAAAGGAAAGTGGCCTACTAAGTCAAATAGTGCATAACTGACTATACTAAATCGACTAGCGCTATGTCTTTGCCAGCTGTAGGTATGTGTAACAAACTAAATATAATAAGTGATAAGTCAGTGGCCATGTGAGTATCATAATGACCACCAACATGCTAAGTGTAGACGTGCGGACTCATCTAGCCAGGCGGTCCATCATCAATGTCCGCACGTGTTGAGCTTGCCATCTCAACAGTTTAAGCTCTCCTCCTGCAGGTCCTTAGATCGACTTGCAATACATTTATCATGTTAGCATACTCAGAAATAATAAGGTTTAATCTTATTAAGATTAACCTTACTTTTAAATTCCACTACGTGTAGATCAGCTAATAAGGCCGTGGACTTATTTTTTCCTATCCTAATAATCTTGTAAGGGCCATCCCATCTAGGTTCCAACTTCCCTGGAAATAGCTCCCTACGTGTATCGTAATATTGAACTAACTATCCTTTTTTAAAGGTATATTTCTTCAATTTTTAATCATGCAATCGCTTCATCCAACGTTTAGCTATCTCCTGGTGCAACAGACTCTGCAATAATTTAAGCTCATTCAAGTGGGCTATAGTCGTAAAATGCTCGAATAGAAATTGGATTGCTCCAAGTTAGTGAGGAGGCTGGGGGGAGATGTTTAGCATTGAATATTTGTTGCTAGTCGGTCCGTCGGCAACCCAAAAAAAAAATAATAAAAACCTGCAACACGCAAGTAAGCGATATGTGTCATTTTTACAAAGGAAAATTGCTTCTTTTTTATGTTTGATTGGTTGAAATGGAATTCATATGGAACAAAAAATTGTTTGGATATTTTTTGCATTATGATTGAGGGCTATGCACAAAATAAACCCAGATCCGTAATGATAAATAGTCACAATAATTAAATTATAACCTAAAAAGCACATTTTTAGTGTAAATATGAAGGTTTTATTGGTTTCGGGTAGGGAAAAGAGATGCACGTGGGATAAAATTCTAAGAAAAAACATCTTTCAATTTTCATAATCAGTCACTAATCATAAATCATAAAATAATCTATTTTTATGCACAAATAAATAGATTAAAATAGCTAAAAATGTGAAAAATAGGATTTTCGCGTTATAAAAATCTAGAAAATTATGATTCATGGTTGTGGCTATATAATAATGTTGAGATATGAAGTTTGGCTTTAATTCAGATTTGTTTATGTGTTATACTTCATGGTTTTTTCGTTTTATACGAAAAATACATAAAAATAAAACCCTACATCTATGCAACGCAGCATAACCTAAATGTTAGAGGAAAAGGGTGATGTTAAGAGATTAAGAGGGCTAAGAGGGTTTTGAATCTTTGAAATATTTGATTGTGCATTGCATTTAGAATTACAACATTTCAGTTTAAGGGGCTAGTAGCATGAGGAATCGGTGCTAGTCTCCATACATCGAAGCATATGTTTAGTGAAAACCATGAAAGGACTATTTTTTCACATCACAAAATGCTGATTTGATAAATATTGTTTGTGCACTAGAATCATATGTACTATGCATGACACAGGACATGGTATCAGTCCTGGATTGCATAGCATATGTCTTCCTAGGATATGACTTATACACGGAGTGGAAAGGAGCCGAAGTAGGGCAGTTATATGCTTTCCTTGGGAGTGTTTGGTGAGGGTCTATCTATTCCTGGATCGTACAAAACAAGAAAAGAGTGTAGTTTGTGCGTAATGTTTTACATGTTGGAATGATACATCTTGGGGCAAATTTCCAAGGTGTAGAGAGTCCTAGTGGAACCGTGGCACTCAGTCCAGGGGAGCTTCCTTATGTTTGTGTTACGAGGCACTATGCCTATATGTTATGGGATCTCCCTCTGAGGAGAAGAGAAGGTAAACGTTGGACTACATATCAGCTACAAATGCATAATTAAGTCTATCTAGTGTACATCGGTGTATTACAGATGCTTTGGTCCGCGAGGCCGTGTGGTGGGGTTGTCTGTTGTGTGAATGAGGTTCGGCTAGTGCCATAGCGAGTGTTGGCCCATTTCAACTCCCATCAGCATGCTGGTCCATGAAGAGCATCATCACTCATCCTTTTCTCTTAATGGTGGAATAATTCATTTCAGTGTCTGTGAGCTAGCAACTAGCAAACCTCATGAGATAGTCCAAATTATGCTCTCCAAGCTAACACAATATTGTGCCCACATCAAACTTTGGGACATCAATCTGCATGTGGAAGGTCACATTCCAAACTTGGGCTCGCATTTGTTCATGGTGTAACCATCGTAGCATGTTGGAATTCTTCACTTACTTGAAATCAATCAATAGCTTCTATAGAGGTCAATGAATTATTTCACACAAATGTGCATTAGTAAGGCCATTCACAATAACAGGTTCTATAGGTTTTCCCTTGAATATGCAAGGAAAATGATCAGCCATGTGTTTTTGCATCTCTTTTTGTACAACTACCGAGAAGTCAAATTCAAGAAGATGTAGAAACTATCAAGCTATGTGTCCAATAGCAAATGGCTTATTTACAAGGCACACCAAAGCATGCTGGTCCATGAAGAGCATCATCACTCATCCTTTTCTCTTAATGGTGGAATAATTCATTTCAGTGTCTGTGAGCTAGCAACTAGCAAACCTCATTCGATAGTCCAAATTATGCTCTCCAATCTGACACAATATTTCTCCCACATCAAACTTTGGGACATCAATCTGCATGTTGAAGGTAACATTCCAATCTTGGGCTCGCAAAATTGGTATCCTTTGCTCATGGTGTAACCATCATAGCATGTTGGCATTCTTTGCTTACTTTCAATCAATCAATAGCTTGTCCAAAGGTCAAGGAATTAGTGCACAAAAATGTGCATTAGCAAGGTCATTCACGAATTCGGGTTCTATAGGTTTTCCGTTGGATATGCAAGGCAAATTATCAACCATGTATTGTTACTTCTCTTTCTGTACAACTACCAAGAAGTCAAATTCAAGAATATGTAGCAACTATCAAGCTATGTATCCAATAGAAAATGTCTTATTTAGAAGGTACACCAAATCACGATTGTCCATAAAGAGCATCATCACTCATCCTTCTCTCTGAATAGTGGTATAATTCATTTCAGTGTTTCTGAGCTAGCAACTAGCAAACCTCATTATATAGTCCAAATTGTGCTCTCCAAGCTGACACAATATTGCTCCCACATAAAAATTTGGGACATCAATCTGTATGTGGAAGGTTAGATTCAAATATTGGGCTCACAAAATTGGTGTCCTTTGCCCATCGTCTAAGCATCGTAGCATACTAAAATCCCTTGCTTCCTTGAAGTCAATCAATAGCTTTTATAGAGGTCAAGTAATTAATGCACACAAATGTGCATGAGCAAGACCATTCAGGATGTCGGGTTCTATAGGTTTTCCCTTGGATATGCAAGGTGAATTTTTCAACCATGTATTGTGTCTACTCTTTTTGAACAACTACCAAGAAGTTGAATTCAAGAAGATGTACTAACTCTCAAGCTATGTGTCCAATAGCAAACGGCTTATTTACAAAGTACACCAAAGCATGGTGGTCCATAAAGAGCATCATCACTCATCCTTTTCTCTTAATACTGGAATATCTCATTTCAGTGTCTGTCAGCTAGCAGCTAGCAAACCTCATGAGATAGTCCAAATTATGCTCTCCAAGCTGACACAATATTGCTCGCACATCAAACTTTGGCAGATCAATATGCATGGGAAGGTCACCTTCCAATCTTGCGCTTGCAAAATTGGTATCCTATGCTTATGGTCTTACCATGGTAGCATATTGGCATTCTTCCCTTACTTGAAATCTATCAATAGCTTGAAGAGACGTCAAGGAATTAGTGCACACAAATGTGTGTAAGCAAGGTCATTCAGGATGTCGGGTTCTATAGGTTTTCCCTTGGATATTCAAGGCAAATTTTCAACCATGTATTGTTTCTTCACTTTTTGTACAACTACCAAGAAGTCAAATTCAAGAAGATGTAGCAACTATCAAGCTATGTGTCCAATAGCAAATGACTTATTTACAAGGTACACCAAAGCATGGTGGTCCATGAAGAGCATCATCACTCATCCTTTTCTCTTAATAGTCGAATAAGTAATTTCATTGTCTGTAAGCTACCAACTAGAAAACCTCATTACATAGTCCAAATTATAGTCTCCAAGCTAGCACAATATTGCTCCCACATTAAACTTTCAAACATCAACCTGCATGTGGAAGCTCACGTTCCAATCTTGGGCTCGCAAAATTGGTATCCTTTGCTCATGGTCTAACCATCATAGAATGTTGGTATTCTTCGCTTACTTGAAATCAATCAATAGCTTTTATAGAGGTCAAGGATATAGTGCACACAAACGTGCGTTAGTTAGGTCATTCACGGTGTCAACTTCTATAGGTTTTCCCCTAGATATGCAAGGCAAATGATCAACGATGTATTGTTGCTTCTCTTTTTGTACAACTACCAAGAAGTAAAATTCAAGAAGATGTAGCCACTATTCAGGCTATGTGTCAAATAGAAAAATGGCTTATTTACAAGGTTCACCAAAGCATGGTGGTCTATGAAGAGCATCATCACTCATTCTTTTCTCTTAATACTGGAATAATACATTTAAGTGCCTCTGAGCTAGCAACTAGCAAACCTTATTGGATAGCCCAAATTATGCTCTCCAAGCTGACACAATATTGCTCCCACATCAAACTTTGGGAGATCAATCTGCATGTGGAAGGTCACATTCCAATCTTGCACTCGCAAAATATGTATCCTTTGCTCATGGTTTCACTATCATAGCATGTTGGCATTCTTCACTTACTTGCAATCAATCAATAGCTTGTATAGATATCAAGGAATTAGTGCACACAAATGTGCGTTAGTTAGGTCATTCACGATGTCAGCTTCTATAGGTTTTCCCCTAGATATGCAAGGCAAATGATCAACCATGTATTGTTGCTTCTCTTTTTGTAAAACTACAAAGAAGTCAAATTGAAGAAGATGTAGCCACTATCAAGCTATGTCTGCAATAGCAAACGTCTTATTTAATAGGTACACCAAAGCGTGGTGGTCCATAAAGAGCATCATCACTCATCCCTTTCTCTTAACAGTGGAATTATTTATTTCAGTGTCTATGGGCTAGCAACTAGCAAACCTCATTGGATAGTCCAAATTATGCTCTCCAAGCTGACACAATATTGCTTCCACATCAAACTTCAGGACATCAATCTACATGTCGAATGTCACGTTTCAATCTTCGGCTCACAAAATTGGTATCCTTTTCTCATGGTCTAACCATCGTAGCATGTTGGCATTCTTTGCTTACTTGAAATCAATCAATAGCTTGTATAGAGGTTAAGGAATTAGTGCACGCAAATGTGCATTAGCAAGGTCATTAACAATGTTGGGTTCTATAGGTGTTCCATTTAGATACGCAAGGCAAATGATCAACCATGTATTGTTGCTTCTCTTTTTGTACAACTACCAAGAAGTCATATTCATGAAGATGTTGCCACTATCAAGCTATGTGTCCAATAGAAAATGACTTATTTAAAAGGTACACCAAAGCATGATGGTCCATGAAGAGCATCATCACTCATCCTTTTCTCTTAATAGTGGAATAATTCATTTCAATGTTTGTAAGCTATCAACTAGCAAACCTCATTAGATAGTCCAAATTATGATGTCCAAGCTGACACAATATTGCTCCCACATCAAACTTTGGGACATCAATCTGCATGTGGAACGTCACGTTCCAATCTTGGGCTCACAAAATTGGTATTGTTTGCTCATGGTCTAAACATCGTACCATGTTGGCATGCTTCGCTTACTTGAAATCACTAAATAGCTTGTAGAGATATCAAAGAATTAGTGCACACAAATGTGAATTAGCAAGGTCATTCACGATGTCGAGTTCTATAGGTTTTCCAATTGATATGCAAGGCAAATGATCAACCATGTATTGTTGCTTCTCTTTTTGTACAACTACCAAGAAGTCAAATTCAAGAATATGTAGCGACTATCAAGCTATGTGTGCAATAGCAAATCACTTATTTACAAGGTACACCAAAGCATGGTGGTCCATGAACAACATCACTCATCCTTTTCTCAACCATTCGCTCAAAGTTTGAGATCGCTTGGTTAATGATCTCCAATTGAAACTCGTCAAAGTGTCATACATGTTCTATAGATAAGTGACACTTTCTTTTAATTGCCAACTTGTGTTGAGTGCAAAGACATGGGACACACTGATTAAGATATGCCTCACGATCTTAGACATTTGGACCATCATTGTTCTCCATTTGGTCTATGTTACGGCAAACAATATATTTTTCTCCACTCTATTTTAATCTCTACTCCTCTTTCTCTCCCTTTCCCTTTATTTGTTTACCTCCCTCCATTTTTCTTTGTCCATTTCTTTTGTCTCTATCTCTCTATCTTTATCTATCCCCCTCTCTATTTCTCTCCCCACCCCTCTTTCTCTCTCTTTCCCTTTTTTAATTTTCCCCTTCATCCTTCTTTGTTTCTCTCTCTCTCCCCACTCTCTCTCATTGTTTTTTTCTCTGCCTCATCTTCCCTCCCCACTCACACTTCTTCTCTCTTTTTCTTTCCCTCCCTTCTTCACCCTATTTTTTTCTCTCTTTTCCTCTCCACTCTTACTTAGCACATCTTGTTGCAATCAAAATCAAAGATAGAAAATAAAAAACTTATACAACAAGGACATTGAAAGACCCCCATCTTCCCTCCCCACTCTCACTTCTTCTCTCTTTTCCTTTCCCTCCCTTCTTCTCTCCATTTTCCTCTCCACTCCCACTCTCACTTCTTCTCTATTTTCCTTTCCCTCCCTTCTTCTCTCCATTTTCCTCTCCACTCTCACTTCTTCTCTCTTTTCCTTTCCCTCCCTTCTTCTCTCCATTTTTCTCTCCACTCTCACTCACAATGCATCTCATTACAATCAAAATCAAATATAAAAAATAAAAATATTATAAAACAAGGACATTAAAAGATCCTCTCTCCCCATCTCTCTTTGTATTTCTCTTTCCCCTCCCCCTTTATTTTTCTATCATTCCATTCTCTCCAATTCTCTCATTGTTTTCGCATTTCTCTCTCCGTCTCTCTTGCTCTTTATTTGTTGTTCTCTCTATCTCTCTTTTTCTCCCTCTTTCCATCCCTTTTTCTCCCCGTCTCAGTCTCTTTTCTTTTCACTCTCCTTCCTCTCTTTACCTCACCCTTTTTTTCTACCTCTTCCTTCACTCTCAATCTCTCTTTCTCTCCCCCTCTCTTTCTTCCTCTCTTTCTCTTTCTTTGTTGCCCCTCTCTTTGTTTCTTCCCCGTGGTTGTTTCTATTACTCATTCTCCTCTCTCCCTCCCTTCATATCGCATTTCTCTGTTTCTCTCTCTTTTTGTTACCCTTGCCCCCTTTCTCCCTCTCTTCATCTCCCTTTCTTCATATCTTGCTTCTCTCTTCCTCTCTTTCTTTGTTACCTTTCCTCCTTTTCTCTCTCTTATTCTCTCTTCCTCTTCCTTCATTCTTCTCCCTCTCTCCTTTGCTCTCTTTCTCTCTCTCTTTCAAAGAAGAAAAAAAAGGAAAAAAGAAAAGAAAAGAAGAAAACACAAAAACAAAATAAGAAGAGGCAGCATTCCTACCTCAAAGGCTCAAGGAGGATGGATTTGTTTCCACCTCCCCTTCGTGACGTCCCTATGGCAATGGTGGTAGTGACACTAGTGGTGAGGAGCCCTCCTTCTCTCTCTTTATCTCTTCTTCTCCCTCTCAAGGTGATGATCTATCTCACTCTCTCTCAAAAATATTTGTGGCAAATGCTGCGCTCAGGTTTTTGGTCATTTTTTTTCTTAGACCAGTGTTGCTATTTGCGACGCTTATAGCGTCGCTTTTTGTGACACATATAGCATCGCAAATAGTATCACTAAATTAAATAAGCGACGCTATTTGCAACGCATATAGCAATGCAAATAGGGACACCGCTATTTTACGTCGCAAATCATTGTCGCTATTGCTCCATTCATTTGTAGTGTGAGATTTGTTCCCAAGGTGAGTTAGGAATAGGTAAAGGCATTTACAAACCATACTGCTTATCATGATGTCTTTTAATTCATTGGCAAACAAGACATTCAAAAACAAATCCAAAAACATCTTAATGCATATAAGACCAATAAAAATATTCTTACAAATTACCAAGAGTAGAGATGATGCCACGATGATCCATATAAGGTGGATCGTAAACTTCTTGGAGTATAAAATGACGAAAGGGTTGAGTAAACACAAATTTTTCTCATAAAATAGGAATTATCAAAGATAGAAAAATTATTAATAAGAATCCATTGATTTTGAGACAAATTCAACCAAGCATCATGAAAATTAGAGTCATGCAAATAAGTATTTTTCATAGCACTAATGAAGATATAGAAAGCAAAGTAATATTATTTACATGATGATCTATGACTTAACGCATCAGCTATAACATTTTCTTTACCAGGCTGATACTGGATTAAAGGATGCAAATACTGAATGAAAGATGCCCATTGTATATGCCTATCAAAAATTTAAGGTTGAGAAAGAAGGTGTTTGATACTTTATTGATCTATGTTAATCATAAATTCTAAGCCCATTAAATAATCCTTTCATATTCGTAATTCATATACCATAGCTAAATGTTACTTGTCATATGTACTATACTAAAGTATGCAATTGGATGGTTATCTTGTATCGATACGGAATCAATGCTAGAACCACTAGTCTGAGTAATAACGACTAGAAAGAACATTCTATTGAAATCGAGTTGTAAAATAGGCGCATGAGTTAATGCATGCTTTAGTAAATTAAAGGATCACTATTGGTTGTCGCCCCAATGAGATACAAAACTTTTCTTTAATAACAAAGTTAATGGTAAAGTAAGTAATGAGAAGTTTCTAGAAAATTTATTATAAAAACTAGTTAAACCTAAAAATGAGTGGACTTCATACACATTTTTGGATGTAGGCCATGTATTAATAGACTTAATGCTATGTGTATCAATTTGGCTTTCTTTATTTAGCAGACACAATATGACCTAAATATTCACTTTTTGTTTAAAAGAAAGCATTATTTTTTGGATTAGAAAAAAGATGATTTTATTTTAGTAAACCAAAGACTAAAGATAAATGATATTTATGTTCTCTTTTAGTTTTACTAAAAATAAGGATATCATTAAAAAGGACAATAACACAATGCTGAAAATTTAGAAATATTTGATTCATCATCCTACTGAAAGTAACATGTGCATTAGTAAGACCAAAGGGCATTACTAAAAAATTGTAATGGTCAAATTAGGTCCTAAAAGTAGTTTTATAAATGCCAAGGTGTAGTCATACTTATGGACTTGATGATAGCGGAACATGTCAATTTTTTTAAACATAGTAGTACATTGCAATTTGTCTAACATGTCATCCACACGAGGAATTGGATATTGGTTTTTAACAGTAATTTTATTTAGAGCTCTATAGTCTATGAATATATGATAGGTTTGATTATTTTTCTTTACTAAAAGAATAGGATCTCCAAAAGATGAACTACTAGGTCAAATTACTTTTCTATTTAAAAGTTCTTTAACTTGTTTTTGGATTTCTTTTTGTTCTACCTAATTATGGTGATATGAAGCTTTAAAGGGAGGTTCACTGCCAGGTAGAAGGTCAATTTCATGATCCTCGAGTCATAATGAAGAAATTCCAAAGAGGCAAATCAAAAGAAAAACAATCAAAAACTTTATTAATAAATTTTTGTTGTCTTATGGTTAACTTAGACTTGGTAGCTTTGACTTCATTAATTAATAATGAGAAAAGCTTTAGATTATTTCTGGATGGCATGCTTTGCTTAAGTGTGACTAATTAATGGGTATAGTTCAGTGTATGTTCCTTCAAGAAAAATAATTTTACTCTCATGTTGCATATGTATCGAATGCATGTCATAATCAATATTAGGATTGAATTGATGCTGCCAAGGTATACCTACAATTACATCGGCAGATTATAATAGTGCTACTAAAAATTTGTGTTCTTCTCTATTCGATCCAATGCAAATTTCTAATCGATCTACTTCTTTAGTTCTATTATATTTATCACTGTCCTAAAAATGCAACCTTAATTTTATGAGTGGATCGAATAGTTTTAAGTTGTGACTTTTTGACTACTTTTCTGAAACAAAGTCATGCATTATATCATCATCATGAAAAATAATCATTTCATTATCATGGATTTTACTTCTCATTTTCAATAAAGCATAAATAAAAATTTAACCAACAAGTTTGTCAGTGTCGTTAGAGTTTTCTCCCATAAGCGTGGCTTCATCAAAATCAGGCATTACTTCAAGCTTTTTAGTTGCTTCGTCAGCTCTAAGATAATTTAAATGTGTAGTAGACTTTCTTCAATCATTCACAAGTGTTACCCATAGGATAGCGGCTCGCAATATGGCTAGAGCAATTGTATTTATAATAAATTACATTCTTGGAAGTGGTATTTGAGACACTTAGATTAATAATTTTAGGTTCAGATGACTTAGGCAAAGTAGAAGATAGATGAGAAATCTTGAGATATAGGAAAATAATTAAAACGAGAGTTGTTGTTATCCATATTATTTTCTATGAAAGCTGAAAGTTATCACCAATCAACATCACATACCAAAGAGATAGCCTTGTCCAATGTGTTGGGTTTAAACATGTTGACTTCAGCTTGGAAAAACGAAAGAAGGTCGGACATATACTTCTTTTTAAAAGTAGTTTTGACTATTACCAGCTTGACCATTTGAAGTTATAGCAAAGCATTTTAAAATCTTTCAGTATATTGAGGAATAGTCTCTTACTCTCACTGCATGAAGACATCCCATTGTTATTGCACGTGAAGCTTGAACAACTGGGCAGAAAGAAAATTACGAAGAACCTTCTTACGGAATGCACTATGTATTGATAGAACCTGAGAAGAAAAACAAAATCCTTGTCTGGGACTACTCGGAAGCAATCTCCAAGCATTAGATCTCATGAAGCTCCCTGGTAGACCAAAAACATGCACCAAACACTAGCTTCTTCTCTACTACTTAAACAACAAATTTGATGGTTATGTTGGCTCTGAAAGGGTGATAAAATCTTAGGATACTTGGTGAGAATTTTCCTACATCGCTTCTTCTTCTTCTCCCTGTTCGAAGTATTGTTTGCTGCCTAAAAACTGCGATCATGCAACACACAAATTCGAAAGCCCCTCCTTTTGCATGAGATCTCTTAAAATTGGCTAAAAAGTCACTTGCTTTTTGCATGTCACCCTATTCATGAGGTTTTATATACATTTTTAGAATATTTACAAAAAATAATATCTAAAATATAAAAAAAGGCTAAATTTGTCTAAAAATCTTGTATTTTGGAAGTATCCAAACTATGGACACTAACACTAATGACTAATATGACATTGACTCTCTATATGAATAAGAAAGCCGAATGATGATGCACTCTAGGGTTTTTCACACTTGTCCACATAGGGGCACGACAATGTGAGACTTGCAAGTGTAAACATGGGTAAAACCATATGTGGGTGATGCCACAATATTCATACCTCAACTACTAAGACTATGTGATTTGATTATTTAATGGAATTCCAATTATTATTTGAGTTATTATGGCTAGCTACATTTATATAGTTACTTATTTTTCTAGCATGATATTTTGATTTTTTTACAGATAAATTGGATACACATAACAAGTGCACTTTATTCCGTAGACTTCTTCATTAAATTATTTCAATAGATGCATCGTCATTTATTCTAAGGCATGCATATATCCTATTTGTAAATATTTATTGATAGTTGAGATTTTAGGAGATATATTAAAGATATTTTGAAAATATTTTATGGATCTCAGCAGTTGTGAGATGTGCAACTAATTGCAATCATTTATTCAGTTAACTTGAACTCTTTTATCAAAAGAGTGATTGTAAAAGGCCTATATTTGGACAAAGCAAGATTTATCTTAACATTATAAATATGGCATGGATGAGATACCCACTCCATGTACGGGAAACATTACACCCAATAGTGTATCACTCAATTTTTCTTTACTCTTCTTTAAGGCTATTTTGAGTTTTATGGGTTGCGCTTTCAATTTTATAAGAAAAAGAGAGAGAGGGAGAGTTTCTTCTGCTCACTATGTGCAAGTCTCCCATCCGATTTGCACAATGGTGGTATCAAAGTTCAATCTATCTGGGGCTTCCAATCGCTTGCCCTCTTATGTGAAGGCAAGCTCTTTGGAGCAATCGAGATCTATGGTCCACTGACCGACTTCACGACTAGATTTGCATGGCTTCAAAACCCCAAACCCCTCTATCTCTGCTAAGAAATTTTGTTATTTGGTCCAACATTGAAAAATCCAACCTCCCCTATCATGGCACCATCATTTTTTGAGTTCTAGGCCAAAAGAAGATTAAGCTTTGAAACTAATCATTCCTTAAGCTTCTTGCTTCTTTTTTGCAATTTGTGGAGAGGGGGCGTTTTTTGGTCGTTGCCATCAGATTGAAACCATATTCTTGTTCTTTAAGTCAAGTTCTTTTAATAAGTCTTAAAGTCTTACTTCTTTTCCTACTTAATCAACTTCAGCCTCTCCTACATCAAGTCACCTGCGCTGACTTCTTTGATTAACCCAAATCACTCTTGACTTTCAATTTTTAAGAGGGGATTTCTCCACATTCACTCCGATGCTATGAAACTTCATCAACATACCATAAATTTTTTTGATATTTCTTGCCTATTTCATCTTATCATTTTGCCAGGAAGTTGCTCTTTATTTTGGTGCTTATATGTCAAAGTTTTATTGCCACTAGTGAAGCATCTCTACAAGATGTTTTTATTATACAGATATCTTCATCAAGCCATCTATAAAATCATCATGTCTCATGAAGAACTGTCCAATACTACAAATTTTCATTCTACATCGATGCTTCTTGAATATACCATGGAGAAACACATGGATTTATTGGCCATGCAACTAGAAGAAGAGTGCCAACATCAAGCCCAATCGGAAAAAGAGTTGGGATCTCTCAAGTGTCCTTTATCCCAAATTCTTTGATGCCAGGAGGCATATTCCATAGTGGATTCCGTGAGATTTTGCAGTGAATTTCGTAAAATTATATTTATTGCCGGGGCTTATACACAAGGTGAATTCCTTGTGCGAAAAGTCGATGGGAACACCTATTTTTTTCGAGCGTCTTGTTAATTTAAGGTACAAGTGGGTGATTCCATAGCGGGTGATTCCGTAAAATACATATTTAAATTAATAGACGTTTATGAGTTTAGAGTGTGCACTCATAATAAATTAAGGTTAGGATTGAGTTCTAACCAATTTATTTATTTTGTAGCTGAAGACTGCTAGGTATTCACTTTTGTCGGTTTAATTTTATTATTTTCTAAAATTGTGAATGATTTAGTTGATGTGTAGAGCAAGCAACGGTGGCCTTGGGAAGCACTGGGTGATAGCGTGTATTCAAGTTATTTAGAAGAAATTATCATTTTTGATGGGCGCACATCTTAGACGTGGCACCAATATTTATTTTGATGCAATTATTTATTGAGGCGCCTGACATTTATTCATTATTTTGTATGCACATGGATGTACGATTTAAATATTTGTTATTGGACATTGTATTTGGGCACCGCCCGACTCTTTGGGCGGCCAATAGCTTTAATTCTTTAGTGGGACAAAAGTAAACGCAAAAGCTAAAGCGTGCTAATTGTAAATTGGGCTATTTTTTGAGCTTGGAGAGGAATAATATATCAAATACATGCTTTCTGGAGTGCTCACACAAGGCATGGGGGGAGATTGTACCCCATTAGTCTTTTGCTTCATGTCGTGCAAGTCTTCTCTCTTGTTTTTTGTGCAAAAATAGAGTTCTTTTGTTCTTGGGGACCTTCCGGTGCTCACTACGCGCACATACAACATCCAATCTGCACACCATTCTTTGTACCGATAACACTATGGTCGGAACCATCAATGCTACCCTTGAAGATTACCCAACTACAAAGAGGTGAAGATAAGAAAACGTATATTTAAATTTAATACTTACCATGACACTGAAGACAAAATTCGAGGATGAGAGAAGCGATGACAACAATTTCAAACTAATGGTAACTTTGGTTCAAAACAATTCAATTCAAATTTTTGAAGATTCAATCAAAATCGTTTCCTTCCATCTTCATTTCGTAAATCTTGGACACGACCACCTGCTTTACCATCAAACACAAATCCAAACCCTAAGCCATCTCTCCAGCCAAATCTTAGCATTCCTAAACTTTCCGCTATTACCAATAATGTATCTAAAGCCAAACCCATAGTCTGTTACAAATGTCATCAACCTGGACATCTAGCGGCAAATTGTCAAACCAAAAAGCCAACTGTTCATATCAATTATTTGGGAGTGACAGAAGATGAAGAACATGAAGAAATGCCAGATTTCACAGAAGAGGATGACGATATTGGTACTACTTCAGATACTTTACCAGGTTTGCCAAATCCCCATTCTTTATTAACGATGAAATGTCTTGTACATGGTAAAGAAAAGACTGTTTTACATGATGGGAGCACACACAACTTTATTTCTGCAAAATTGGTCAAAGAATTGAATTTACATACTGTTTCTACACATTATCGCATCAAGGCTGCATTCCTAGGCACTAGATACAATGAAACACAGAAAGTGCATGACTTAGAAATTAAAATTGGTGATTATGTTGAACGTAGAAATTTCTTAGTTATGCCTTTGCAATCTAGTGACATTATCTTAGGAATGCCTTGGCGTCATCAGTACAATCCTAATATAGATTATTCCACGCAGTCAATGAAGATTCATTCTAATGGGAAACAAATCACATTGCATGGTACGCGCACTTTCGATAATTTTCCATTTCTTAGTCATACACAGGCTAAACGTGCATTACGAAAATGTATAAAATTCTATTTAATATGGGTGAATGAAATTGAAGCTAAAGAAAATCAAATGTATTCTAAGCATGCACAATTTCTTTCACAATTTTTAGATTGTTTTGATGCTGACTTACCACCTGGATTACCATCTATACATCCCAAAGATCACAAGATAGACCTAATTCCTGGATCACAACCACCATGTAAAGCACCATATAGACATAACCAAATTGAACAGAAAGAAATTCAAGCCCAAGTTGAAGAATTATTAACCCGAGGACTCATTAGACCTAGTAGTTCTCCATTTGGTGCACCTGTCCTATTAGTGAAGAAGAAAAACAATACGTATTATATGTGCATTGATTATCGTGCCCTAAATAAGATCAATGTTAAGAATATCCAATTCCTAGGGTAGATGATCTTATGGACAAGCTACAAGGATCTGCAATATTTAGCAAGATAGATCTTAAATCTAGATACTATCAAGTAAGATTGGACACATCTGATATATTCAAAACTGCATTTAGAACACAATTTGGACACTCTGAATTCCTTGTTATGCCTTTTGGTTTAACTAATGCACCAGCCACATTCAGTCGTATGATGAATCGCATATTTTTGAAGCATCAGCATTGTGTCATTGTTTTCTTTGATGACATATTAGTTTTCAGTAAGAATGAAAATGAGCATTATGAACATTTATCTTTGGTTTTCAAATTATTGAAAGAGAATCAATTATATGCTAATCTTGAAAAGAGTGAATTTTTCCAAACACAAATTGAATACCTAGGACATATTGTTTCATCTGAAGGTATTAAAGTTGACCCTAAAAAGATAGAAGCAATTTTGAAGTGGCCAATACCTAAAAATATGCACGAATTACATTCTTTCTTAGGTCTTGCTAGATTTTACAGAAAATCTGTGAGAAATTTTTCATTGCTTGCAATACCTTTGACAAAACTATTAAATAAAGGCATTGTGTATCATTGGTCCGACAATCAACAAAAGTCCTTTGATTTACTAAAACATGCTTTAACTCATACTCATGTATTGCAATTACCTGACCTCAATAGACCATTTTTCCTAATAGTCACTGATGCTAGTGGATCTGGAATAGGAGGAATCCTTATGCAAGATTCTCATCCCATAGCCTACTCTAGCTGCAAACTTAGACCCTCTGAACTTAAGTATTCTACCTATGATAAGGAATTGCTAGCTATAGTACAAGTTTTACGTCAATGGAAACACTATTTAATGGGATCTGAATTCATGATCAAAACTGACCAACAAAGCATTAAACATCTCCTTAGTCCACCACAAATATCTGACCGATACATTAAATGGGCTGCTTTTATTCAAAGTTTTCATCCACTCATACAATATCAACCCGGAAAAGAGAATGTTGTTGCCGATGCTTTAAGTAGAAGACCAACTATACATAATATTTATGTGATATCTTTTGACTCTCTTCTCCCTATGAAAGATACTTATGACCAAGACCCTAGTTTTCAAGCTGATTAGAATAAATTAGTTGCAAGTAACTGGATTCCCATTGATTCATTGTCTTACACTAATGGATTTATGTTTTATAAAAAAAGATTATGTATAACTGTTCCATTTCAATCATTTGTTTTGCATGAAATTCATTGTCCCCCATACCAAGGCCATAGAGGAATTATTTCTACTTTGCGTACACTCATTGACGATTTTTATTGGCCACACATGGAATCTGATGTATCTAACTTTGTATCTAAATGCTTAATTTTCCAAAGAGTTAAACGACACCATGGTAAACTATATGGTTTATTAATGCCTTTACCAACAGATCCAGAACGACCATGGGAACAGATCTCAATGGATTTTATCACTGGTTTGCCTAACACTAAAGCTAATCATGACATGATTTGGACTATTGTCGATAGGTTTAGTAAACAAGCATATTTCATTCCATGCAAGAAAACGTTAACTGCATCTCAAGCTGCTCAATTGTTCTTAAAAACTGTTTTCACTAATCATAGTTTGCCAAAAGTTATTATTTCTGACTGTGATTCTAGATTCTGTAATAATTTTTGGATTACTTTGTTTGCTAATTTAGGAACGAAGATTGATTTTTCATCTACATTTCATCCTGAAACAAATGGGCAAACAGAAGTTACTAACAGTACCATTTTAGATCTTTTGCATGCATATATAGTTTCAAAACCACAAACATGGGATACACATTTACATTTACTTCAGTTTGCATACAATAACACACCACATACAGCTACACATAAAGCACCATTTGAAATTATTTATGGATATAGATTACCTACACATGTTACATCATTGTCAAACAAAGTTCAAGCTGCTGATGATATTGCTAACATACATGCTACTATTTTTGATGAAGTTAAAGATATGATTGCCAAAGCCCAGTAATCATACACAAAACAAGCCAACAAGAAAAGAAAAGCTATGAGTTTCAAAGTTGATGATCATGTTTGGTTACGTATTGAAAAGCGAAGATTGACAAATACCCTGTTGTAAAGTTAGCTCCTAGATTTTATGGACCTTTCAAGATCATTCACAAAAACAATGACAATGCATTTAAACTAGAATTACCACAACATTGGAAAATCCACAACACTTTTCATATTAGTTTGTTACGACCTTTTAGAGGCCAATTACCTGTACATCCTGTTTATGAAAGCCCTCCTTTGCTAGAAGAATAAACTGAAATCTTTGAGCCTGAAACTATTCTAGATATTGACTTTATGACCACTAGAACTGGCAGTAGATATTCTAGATATCTGGTTAAGTTTAAAAATCATCCTGTAGAAGAGGCTTAATGGATGCACGCTCGAGACCTAAGTGCTTACCTCTCACTGCTCGCTCCACATTGAGCTAATAGAAATTGAGGACAATTGCTATCCCACCCCAGGGGTATGATGCCATGAGGTATATTCCATGGTGGATTCCATGAGGTTTTGTGGTGGATTCCATAAAATTATATTTATTGTCGGGGCTCATACACAAGGTGGATTCCTTGTGCGAAAAGTCGATGGGGATGCCTGTCCTTTTCGGGCGTCTTGTTAATTTAATGTGCAAGTGGGTGATTCCATAGTGGGTGATTTCGCAAAATACATATTTAAATTAATAGAAGTTTATGAGTTTAGAGTGCGCACTCATAATAAATTAAGGTTAGGATTGAGTTCCAACCAATTTATTTATTTTGTAACTGAAGACTGCTAGGTATTCACTTTTGTCGGTTTAATTTTATTATTTTCTAACAATTGTGAATGCTTCAATTGATGTGTAAAGTAGGCAGCAGTGGCGTTGGGAAGCACTGGGTAATAGCATGTATTCAAGTTATTTAGAAAAAATTATCATTTTTGATAGGTGCGCATCTTAGGCGTGTATTTATTTTGATGTGCTTATTTATTGAGATGCCTGATATTTATTTATTATTTTGTATGCACATGGACGCACGATTTAAATATTTGTTATTGGACATGGTATTTGGGCACCGTCTGACTCTTTGGGTGCCCAATAGCTTTAATTCTTTAGTGGGACAAAAGCAAACACAAAAGCTAAAGCATGCTAATTGTAAATTGGGCTATTTTTTGAGCTTGGAGAGGAATAATATATCAAATACATGCTTTGTGGAGCACTCACACAAGGCATGGGGGGAGATTGTACCCAATTAGTCTTTTGCTTCATGTCGTGCAAGTCTTCTCTCTTGTTTTTTGTGCAAAAATAGAGTTATTTTGTTCTTGGGGACCTTTCGGCGCTCACTACGCACGCATATACAGCATCCGATCTGCACACCATTCTTTCTACCGATAACACTATGGTCGGAACCATCAATGCTACCCTTGAAGATTACCCAACTACAAAGAGGTGAAGATAAGAAAATGTACATTTAAATTTAATACTTATGATGGTATTAAAGATGGTCATAAGGTTCTCTCTTGGCTAAGTCAATTTGACTCATATTTTGATAATGAAAGTTATGCTCAAAATGATAAAATCAAGTGTGGTTCACATTATTTTATCAACAATGCTTCTTTATGGTGGGATGTCACACGCAAGAGCACTGATTGTCCTCTTCCATGGGAAGCATTCTATAAGAAGGTTCTTAGTAGTTTTCTTCTTGCCCAATTCGAGCTTCACGTGCAATAAAAAAGGGATATCTTCATGCAAGGCAAGTGCGATACCATTTATCTCAGTACATCAAAACATTCTAGAATACTTTCCTACCACTTCAAATGGTCAAGCAAAGCTGGACATATACTTCCTTTTAAAAGTAGTTTCGGCTATTGCAATCCATGCTCAGTGACATTAATATTGAATGTGTGGTCAAGAAAAGCAACATAAGGAGTTTCACGCTCTCCTATTTTCACTACCATTTTAGTGGTAGCCCTTGCCTAGTGATTTCTTGTGTAATGACTCTAAGGAATAAATCCTAGAGTCTCTTCCCCTTATTGTTGCATCTGCATTACTCCACCATGAGTATTTCTACAAGAGGATGCATTTTCAGTCACTTTCTTCTCTTTTCCACATGCTTTCCATTGATTAGCAGCATCCTATATAGATAAACCATCAATTACATCATGCTCATATTCAACTCAAATGCCCAACAAACTAGTTTTCTCTTCAAATTGCAACAATGCACTAGTGGTATTACCAAGGAAGTGATGCTTCCTCTTAATTATGTTAATGATTTCATCATGAAATTCCTGCTTGGTGATGCTAAGCACCTCTCCCAATGTGGATTCCACCCAATTTTTTAAAATATGTTCTTCAAGAACCTTCTTAAGAACTATGTGTTTACCACAGCACAAAAAAACGAAAAATGGAGTAGAAGTGCGGGAGAAATGGAAGAAGAAGACAACCAAGAAGGCACAAGACAAAGAAAGGGAAAGGCGTCCTGGATGGAGGTCAAACTCTGAAAATCTGAACGATGGTGTCACCTCGAGAAAAAAAGAGAGTAAAAGCACACCATTAAATATGAAGGTGCTCCCGAATCCTTGTAAAAAGAAGCGTTGGGCTCACTCCCATGCCAATTGTATGCATTAGTGGGAATGGGATAAGTTAGAATGGTGGGAAATAGGAAAAGAGGGCCTAGGCTAATGGCCGGCCATGTAAAAAGTGGGGATGACCGCCCAAAAAGTAGGGCATGTATATAAAGTTCAAAAGTGAATGAGAAGCTCATTCTTGGGTGTGGCTAAAGCTTCTTCTTCTTCTTCTCTTGCTTCGTACCTTCTTTCTTGTGCTTGAGTGAGGGATTGAGGGAGTGTGAGGGAGTGAGTGCGTGCGAGTGAGGGATTGTGGAGAAGAAGCTCTCCATCTTCTCTCTTCATCTTCCCTTCTCTTATTCTCTCCTCTTGTCTCGCGCGACTATGGAGAATGGAGCTTGACGGAGTGGGATTGAGGTTGCTTGAGCTTGCCACAAGGATTGTGGAGCTACCGGAGTGTGAGAGAGAGGAGGGAACTCGATTGAGCATCAAGGTAAGCTCACTACACCCACAAGGTAGGCATTGCACATCGGCTATGTGAGAGGTAGCCATGGCCGCTCGGCTTGAAACACTTGATCAATAAGCGGTCCGTAGGTCTCGGGGTAGAGCTCCGTAGCTCCCCTACATTGTGGTTCCATTGTCGGGACCGACGGAATCAAGCCTTGAGTGCCACGCGCATCATATCGAGCATGGCACTAGGGTTTGCAGCCTGAACCGGTGCCTGAGATAGTTAGGAGGATTAGGAGGTTTTCATCCCTAAAGTAAGTAAGTATTTTGATTCGCTGCTGAATGTAGAGTAGGACCATCTGTCTTTATTTCTGTTTCTGTTTTCTGTTGCAATAGGTTAAGGATAGGATAGGAAAAAGAAGGGAACAGAAGGGTTCTGTTGTTACTGGAGACAGGGAAGTTAGGGTGCAAACTCAGACATCTGGCTGGTGGAGTGTATGAGATTAGTCTCTGAGTGTACAAAAGATTGAGGGAGGCAATAAGGGGCACAACAGACTAGGGTGCTCACATTTGACACCCTGTTTTCTGAGACGACTGAGAGACTGGGAGCTCGGGAGAGAGCGAGAGAGGGAGAGAGCTGCGGGAGATCGTGAAGTGCTGACCCATCGAACGCCCCATCGCTTCAAGGTATGCCAGACGTTTCCCTCTGTCGCTCACATTGATTTGGAAAATGTAACACGATTTGATAGAGTAGGAATTAACCTAAAGGCGCCGTGCGCAACTTGCAGGCCGTCAGCCGCGCAGTCGGACCAATCCATCCGATTCCCAGAATCGGACCGTCCGATTGCGAGAGTCGGCGGACCGCGTCCCAGACCGCGTCCAATTGCAAGAGTCGGACCGTTCGATTTCCATAATCGGACCAGTTGAAAATCGGACCAGTTGAATCCGATTCCCAGAATCAAACCAGCCCACCAAGTCGGGCCACGTGTCCGAGTCCCAAACTTGAGCCACTCGACCCATTGCAGTGGTCGGACCACCCCCCGTCCGACTAAGGGAAGCTGGACCAAAGTAAGACTAAACCCGCTCGTGCGATTCCCAGAATCGGACCAGCGCGCCTCGTCTGATTCCCAGAATCAGACCAAAGTACCAGAGCTTGAATAGAAGGTGATTCACCTAGGCCATAGTCCTGGGTGCCCTGGTGACGTCTCTGACCCCCCCAGGGAACCCAGTTTGACCTTGGAAGTTGGACACCAGACAAGGTGACTGAAGATTCACCCCAAATAGCTAGACACCGGGCTAACATAATTGGGATTGGATGCAATGTTCGGCGACCAGCCAACCAACTAACCAACCCTGAAGTAGGATAGGGAATACAACAGGGTCTTTCTGTAAGACTTTAGAGTGGCCAGGACCTGCACCGAACGCCACATCAGGCCACAACCATAGGCAGTGGGGTGGAACCTGCATCAGGCATTTAGTGCATCCTCACCTCACCTTCTGATTTCATCACCTAGGGTGCACTACGAGCAAAGGAAAAGCCTGCTTCCACACTGAGCACTAGAAAGCACTAAGCACAAGTTGTGGATAGGATTAACGACGATTTTTAGTAACAAGGAGCTTAATAGGAAACATAATAATATCAAGGAACCCGCCACTAGGAGAGGATCCCAAGGCATAGCGGGCTACTAGGGAACTCCATCTGTAGGGCCCTGAGAGGACACGAAGATCCGGAGGACCGCAACATAGAGAATCGGACGCCGCCATAGCTACTCAAGCTAATCGACGGCCTAGTGAACCGGGAAGCGGAAGCAATGTCAGGATCCCAAGGCAGACTAGGAGAGGACAGACTGGACTTGGGAGAATTTTCAGTCATGGTGTAGGAGTTAGTCAACGAGTATGACTTGCTGGCTAGGATGGTAGTTCAGGGTAGGCCAGTAAAGGAAGTAGTAGTGGCCCTAGAAGAGGAACAAAAATCAATCAGAAGGGCGCTAGAGAGCATGATCGCCTATAACCACGAGCAGAAGACTAGGAGACTCCAACAAGATGTGGATATGTACGAGGCACGGCGCATGCTAGCCCTAGCTGGAGTAGAAAAGGCAGGACCAAATGCGAAGAGAGAGCGGGCAGTGGAGGCTGACTTGTCATTGAGTGAGCTTGTAGCCAGGCGGCTCATGGACAACACGTCTCCTGAGCAAAGCGCGGCAGCCTTAGCCACAGCCTTACTCTCAGGATTAGGGGTCACGCAAGGGGCAATCTAGGATCCCTATAGTGGCAAAACAACTGGATAAGTATGAACCTAGCAACGACCCATATAGCTTTGTGGAGCAGTTCGAACAGGTTTGTGAAGCAAACGGCCTCACAGACCCTGCACAACGCTCCCAAGCTTTTGGGCTGTGCTTAGGTGACAAAGGGAGGGTGTGGTACACCAGCCTGGGTGCAACCGAGCACGAGAACTTTGCCCATCTTAAGGACCACTTTATCAAGAGGTTCTCTGAGGCGGGATACTCCGACAACCTTATCAAGAGAAGGAGGACGTAAGAGACTACGTCACACATGTGTGTAGCCTCTTCAAGAGGATCCCGGCCAATGAGCAACCTAACGAAAAGGCTGTGTCTACAATGTTCATAAATGAAATCCGTAGCGAGGAACTCTACAAGGCCTTGGCTAGTAACTCCACACTACACAGAGACGTGCTGGCTAGGGTTTTTGATGAAGCAATAAGAGTAGACGACCAGCTGAGGGAGCGAAGCATGAGGAACTCTAGTCGAGACGGTGCAGGCGAGAGGGCTTCAGAGTGATCAGCGACGTTGGGTGAGAGAGAGAGCTCTAGCGCACGGGATAAGGGAAAGGGAGTCGACCAATGCCAGGACCTGGCGGAGGTGAGAATGGAGCTTGCGCGTTTGCAAGAACAAATAAGAAAGCCCACACGGGCCCACGTGCAGTGTATACACTGTGGGGGAAACCACCTCCTAGCCGAGTGTCAAGATCCTAGATCTAGACCGTGTTCAAACTGTGGTAGGTTCAGACATGACACGTTGCATTGCAGATGGCCCAGGAGGTTTCCATACGCTTAGCAATACAACCCTCCTTACCTAGGCAACAGGCCATCTAACTTCCTAGGCAGGGGAGCCCAGCTAGCCCTCCCAGCACCAAACGACATGAGACCCAGCCATCCCTAGGCTAGAGATTAACCCAATAGGCATACCTAGACCACTAGGACCCTATGTGACCCAACCACCGAGTGACGCTCCTGTTCATTATGTGGAGGAACCTAGTGAAGAAGAGAGCTTCATAAACCCATACATCTCCTATGATGAGGAGGGAAATCTGGTCATGATGGACTATCGACCAGCGCTGGTGATGGTGATGGGCAGAGGAAGAGGCAGAGGCTTTGGAGGACCAAGCCAGGATCCAATCTCATGTTGGACCTACGATCATCCAAACCATATATCATCACGTTGTGCCCAGAAAGGGAACATGCAAATCAGGACAAGGCAGACCTTAGGTGCACCGAATGTGGGATCACACACTTGTTCCCTCACTGTCCTAGGCGGAAGCCATCAGCCAGTCCGGCCAACGTGCCCTACATACCTTTGGGGTTGTTTGGCGTAGAGACCTTTGGTGGAGAGGACACACCCATCCCATTGCATGTCATGATGCGAGCGCAAACAAGACGAACATGCATCTCACTGCCTGGGCCAAGTAACCTAGACGCAGCCTTGCTCGGAAAGAACAGCCAGAGGAGAAGGAGAAAGAGAGGAGACGCAAGGATCACTCTTAAGACCGAGGAAGATACAACCTTAGTGGCGGGAAGAGGGGTCACAGACGTCGAGGCAAAGACCTCTGCCCCCAAGATGGAGGAACTAGGTAGTGCCAAGGTGGGGGAATACCCTCATCCTAGGCGGCAACTCGAGGCTATCGCCAAGGTAAAGGAGTGGGTCAAGGATGCCCAAGAACACCTCAAGGATGTAGAACCCATATTGGAGGATCCGATGGAGGACCTTTCTAGTGCAAGCACACCCGATTCGCCATCGCGACCTCAATCGGGGAATGCGCTAACACCACGAGAGATGCCACAAAGGCAAGATCAGGAAGAAGCTTATCAACAAGCTAGCCACGATATGTGGCCGAAGACTGGTGACCGAGGAGAAGGCCAACTACCCAGCAACCTCCTCACCACCGTAGTAACCACCCCAGTGATCGTTAATTTGGGAGACCTGCTTTGGCAGCACCCTCCATTGTGGTGAGAATTGAGGTACTGGGTGGAGGGGAAGGGGGAGCATGCTACCGATGACTTGCACGAGCAGGACAGAATCACGCAAATTCCAAGCCTAACGCTGCACTCGGCTCCAAGGTCACTGCACATCAATGCCTTCTGGGAAGGCACGGAGATGCATGCAGTCCTACTGGTCTTAGCCTTAGGGGACGCAACACGGAAAGGAATTGTGGACACTAGCGCAGGGGTCAGTGTCTTGAGCCACGCAGTTCTATAGGCCTGGGGAAACCCACCTATGGAAGCGGCTAGGTTCAGTGTTACATTGGCCAACGGGATGAAGGTCAGACCATTTGGGGTCTTAAAAAACTAGCCAGTAAAGATCATAGGTGTGCAGTTCTCCGTAAATTTCATTGTCATGAAGGGGGTGGACTACGACATACTGCTAGGCCAACCATGGATGAGGAATGCACGAGTGGTTGAAGACTGGGGAAACAACCTCATATTCTTGGGGAATAGGATAGAAGCGGTAAGGGTTGAGATGGACACATGGAAAACTACCCGAGTCGACCTCGATGCTATCTCGACCATGCTAAAAGGCGATGCCCAAGCGCACAAGACTTATGGGACGCTAACGAAGTACATTCCCTGCCCTGAGGACGAGAGGGATTGGATGCATGTCTTGGCAACCATTGACCTGCCATTCTCGGATGAGGAAGAGTTGTATAAGCAAGTGGCCAAGTCACCCAGCATGCCACAGCAGAGGAGCCCACGGTGCCGCTCTGCATGATGGCATGGAGCCTATGGGAACCAAGGAGACCAGTCTCGTTCCACACCCCCACAAACAAGCTTGAGCTTCAGGGAATCGTAGAGTACCTAACCACAGAACTTAAGGGCAGCAAAGCGGCTAATCTAAAGCCCCTAAGCGATCTCTTGGCTTGGCCTGAATGGGAATGGACCAAAGTGCACGATCTCAACCTATCATACAACTGGGCTTTGATCACCAACGAAGAGGAGGTCAGATAGGAAAACCTAGGGGATGACAAGAGGTCGGAGGGACAAGATTCCGGCGATGAGGAGTATGAGCACTGTCGCTCTAAGAGGATGAGAGCGAGGAAGGGTTTAACACGATAGATTATGACACTGAAGGGAGAGCAATCGAGCAGATTGAGGCAGACTCTAGGCCAAAATGGGAAACGGATGGAAAAGGAATCATGCGGATGGAATGCGATAGGACCTGGCTGGAGTAGGTGGGAGATATGGATTATGAGCAGGCAGGGGTGGCACAATCGTTAGTAGTCCCAATACTGAAGATGGAATCACCTACTAAACTACCACCCCCAGGCGAAACCCCTTCCTCAAGCGAGGGATGCAAGTTTAACTCGGAGTTTGAAGTCAGTACAGAGAGTGACCCCAAAATACCCCAACCCTCTAATGTCAAACGCACTAACTTGTCAGTCCACTTAAGGCGCAAGCGGATTAAGGAAGGGACTAGGAAGCAAACTAGAGACTCAGAAGGAGAGAGGCAAAGGAAACCACAGGACCTACCCAAATGCTTCACAAAGTTTAAGAAGGGTGATAGAGTGGTGGTTCTGCTAGGAGCAAAGAGACAAGGGCAAGCCAGGGAACCAATTGAGGGACCCGCCAGAGTCAAGGAAGTCGACTGGTAGAGGAGGGCAAGAAACCACGACCCGTGTTCATTGCTAATGACCTGACTAGGGAGGAGGAGGCTAGGCTGGTTGCTCTCCTACGGGAGTATGTCGATGTGTTCACCTGGTCCTTGGAGGAATTGAGAGGAGTCGATCCTAGGGTTGTGACCCATAACATTCCCATGCTCCCAGAAGCAGTGCCAATGAAGCAGCAACCTTACCCTATGAATCCCAAACACGCTCATGCGGTGAAGGAAGAGATAGATAAGCTTATGAAGGCGGGATTTATAAATGAGATCGAGCACACATATTGGGTATCGCCCATAGTAATAGTTATGAAAAAGAATGGCAAGATTTGAGTGTGCGTAAATTACAAGAAGGTGAATGCCGCTACGAAGAGAGACAACTACCCTTTGCCATATACCGAGCACATGCTAGAGAGAGTAGCAGGCAAAGAAGCTTACAACTTTCTGGATGGATTCTCAGGCTACAATCAAGTGCAAGTGCATCCTGACGACATGCATAAGATGCCTTCGCCACGTGTTGAGTGTTGAAATGACTTGTTTTTTGGATGATTTTTGTTGTTTTTGAGAGCTGAATGGTTGATTTTAAGGGATGATTGATTGATTAGGAAGTGGTTTGAGAGTGTTTTGGATGATATTGATTGTGTTTTGGAAGATCATGATGTTTGTTGATGTTTTTATGATGTTTTGATAGGTTCTGAATGGTTCTGTATACCTTCTGTTTTGTTCTGTTTTGCTCTGTTTTGGTCTGTTTTTGTTCTGATTGTCTTCTGTAAGGAGGGATGGAGTATAGATTGATGAAGAATGAGATATTGTGAAAGCTTATTGAATGGTTTGTGAGAGTTTGGAATGGTTTGAGAGTGAGTTATGAAGTTTTGATGACCTTCTGTAACCTTCTGTAGGTCTTCTGCTTCTGTTCTGCTTCTGTTTTGTTCTGTACTGTAACTGTTCTGGTACTGTTCTGTAGACTGTTCTGTAAGTGTTCTGTGGAATGTATGTGTGATTTTTGGGAAAGTTTTCTAGCCTTGGAAAGAGGTGAATACAAGTGCAAAAGAGCTGAAGGAAGTGGAAGAAGTAGCTGCTGAAGACTCAAGAGAAGACTAGAGTGAAGTGACAGTAGTGAGCTATGAAGAGACACTGTAGTGGCTCTGGTGACCTTTCATATCAGACATACCTCTTGGGAGGGGTATCCACGACCTAAGAGTGATTATTGAGAGTAAATTTTGAGAGATTGTAGTGAGGATATGATGTATTATTGATGGAGTGAGTGAGAGAGAGTCAGAGATAGCCAATTCTACTGAAACAGAGTGATTGTATAAGAGAGATTGAGAGAGAAGACTATGAAGATATTGAAGATGAATACTATGTGATGTATTTCCATTCAAAGATGGTGTACTTCTTTGTTTTCTTTGTGATATTGATGGATTTTGTGAAGATGTTGAAGAATATGGTTGATTCTATTAAAAACCGTGGGAGATTTACATGATGCTGCATGAAGATTTGTTGTGCCTGGTGTTCTTTTCTTCATTGTGATAATATGAAACATGATAAACAAGCTTGTTGATGTTACAAGATAGATTTTCTTGCAAGAGAATTCCCTTTTCCTTGGTGTTCCTCTCGGGGCTCCATGTTTTTGGTGCGCAGCCGGGGAATCTTGCCATCAACAAGCACCAAAAGAGGCTGAAAATGAAGGAATTGGCATTGCCAAGAAGAGAAGAATTCAATGGATGTTTGTAGAATTCCTTCTTCCACTGAAGAGTTGGAATTTCTCATAATCAAAGCCACTTTTCACAAGAAGTTCATCCCACAATGGCGGAAACACATCACCATTATGATGCATGCTCTATGTGGTGGACAGTTTCCTCTTCCTGTTGAAGCAGCAGAAACTTGTATCTTGGTGGCAAACTGTTTGGAAAAAAACTGAAGAGCAGAAACAGAGAGAATGACCATCCATGGAAGATTTGGCATTCATTGAGAAGTTTCCAGACAACATCAAGTGGGAGATTGTGAAGAAGCTTCAGGAGTCTTGGTCTGTAGAGGTTCACAAAGACAAGAAGGAAAAGAGTTGGAATTTGTTCGTGGATGCTCAACAGCAAGATACATGGGATGCTTGGTGTACTGATAATCTTCTGTTTGTTCAATTAGCAACCCATTGGAAGTTGGTAGACAGAGTGTTTTTCACAACATACACTGTTGAAACCATCAAAAGCTGGCACTACTATGATGATGGCACCACCACCATGCTCAGACGTATGCATTTTGACACCTTCAGAACCGAATACCTTCCTCTGTGTAGTGGCATGAAAGCAGAATTCAGGGACGTTGAAAAGAAAGAAGTAGAAGAAATGTTGGCACGAGAGTCCTCCAGAGACTGAAGCCTTCTGTTAACCCTCTGTGGAGCACTAACAACATAGTGGAGCCAACCCCCTGATGAATGACGCAATAAAAAGGCAAGCGTTAGAACGAGTCCAGAGGTACGTGAGAAGAGAGAAAGCAAGAATCAGAGCCGAGAGCGAGCTCGCAGCAGAAGCCGCCTTTGACGCCCTTGCGGAACTCTTTACAGAAGTCCCAATGGCACATCAAGCCCTTCCTCCTCCTGCTGGAGGTCCACTTCCAAGCCAGATCCGTCCTGGAAATATTGATGACAGACCAGCGAATGTAGTCCCATTGCCAGTTTTTAAGGGAGAGTACAATGAAGACCCCGATCTTCATGTAGCAGAGTTTATGGTAGCATGTGTGGCTAACAATGCCAGAACCCCTGAGCATTGGTTAGCAATATTCCCCGCCACTTTCAAGGGCGCGGCGTTTCAGTGGTATGAGAGACAAGCAGCAGGAACTTTTGGCACATGGGACGACCTGAAGTTGGCCTTCCTCACTAAATTCAGGCGTGAAGGTTTTGAAGAGCGGATGAGAGAGGAATTTATGAACCTAAGTCAGTCCTCTGGAGAAAGAGTGGAAGCCTATGTCTCACGAATGGAATCCATCCTGAAGAGATGGACTAACCATAATCTAGATGATGGCATTCAGAAGGGAGTGTTTCTCAGAGGATTACAACCAGAAGTCCGTAAGTTTGTGGAGCTACAAAGACCAGCCACCCTGCAAGCTGCAACAGAAGGTGCAAGACTATACGATGAAGTGGAAGCTAGATTAGCAATGAATACAGGAAGAGGAGTCCTACCTCCTCTGGTGCCAGGAATGATGTACCCACCAAATGCAGTCCCAGGGACTGTTCCTTATCCATACCAACAGATGCCCCCGGTATCACAGTACAGTGCACCAAATCCACAGTGGCCACAATCCATGCCTCAAATGATGGTTCAACCACAACAACAATGGTCCCAACCAATCTCCTCAATGCAAAATCAGCAGCAACAGTGGAACCCTACCAACTGGAGTCAACAGCCAACAGTTCAAACAGGAGCTCTGAATCAGAACCAGAACAGAGATCCCTCTGTACCAACTCAACCAGTTTATGCAGTGATTACAGAGACTCCTCAAAACCCTCCTGCCAGTACGTCAGGAGGAGAAAACTTGAAGGATTATTTATCCAACTCAATTGCAAACATCAAAAAGGAGTTGATGGATGTGATTACAGAACAACTACAGACGCTGAAAGTGAATACCGCTAGCATATCCAACGTTGCAGGAGCAGGAAGAGATGTGATGCGGTCAAATACTTGGTGTGGTAAGTGTCATCAAGCAGGCCATTTAGCCACTGAATGTACACGGAAACCAACCATCCCTGGAGCCTTTTGTTCCTACTGTTTGCGGAAGAATCATACAGAGGACATTTGCTCTCTGAAGGAGATGCATGATAGGAGAAGAAAGGAAGAAGACGCAAGATTTAACTTGCTGGAATCCAAAATGACAACACAAGATATTGGACCCAAGCCTAGAGAGTTTGGTCCTAATTTCGGACCCAGAAGATTTCCCTCTCAAAGTTATAGAGGAAGACAGTCTGGCGGTGGTCAGAGATCAGAAGTGGAGTGTTACAGATGCGGAGAAAAGGGACACATTTCACCAAATTGTCCAAATCCTCGAAGGTCAGTGGATTACAAGCCCTTATGCAGTCGATGCAAAGGAGAAGGCCACACTGCAAAAGACTGTCCAAGCCCAGCCCCAGTGAAAAACAGTGCTACTGATAGTCCAGCCAAGGCCCAAGAGCCTACCTCCAATTTGGTGGAATTGGAAGTTGCTGCCATCACGCGTGCAAAGCAGAAGGAACCACCTATCCAGAAAGAAAATAACCCTCCTACCAGAACAGTGAAGTTCAATCTTCCACCAGAAGAACAGAACAGAACAGAGCCTAACAGTGCCGTACAGAGCCCTACAGTGCCACAGAGAGTTACAGAGACAGTTACAGAGACAGGACCAGAGGTCCAGGATACAGAAGAGGAGGAAGTGCCACAAGTGGCAGAAGAAGTTCCTGTAATTCCTCTGTTGGAAGAAAGAGGAAAAATGAAAATGGGTGTTGCCCCATTCCCTAACCGATTAGAAAAGCCAGTGGATCCTATTAAGGAATACGATCTGGTCAGAGATCTAGATACCTTTAAACCAAACCTCACATTCCGACAATTATTGATGTTGTCCCCCAGTTGCCGGAAAAGATTCAAAAGTATACTGACAAAAAGACGTGGCTTAAGGATTGCTCCCTCAACAGCGACAAAGTCCAACAAGGCTCCAGAGCCTGTGAAAGAAGTGGATGTGGCTAATGCTTTTCTAGATCCGGGTACTCCAGAGACTGGCGTGTGGATAGAAGGTTGCTTCATTGCAAATGCACTGATTGATGGAGGTTCATCAGTAAACATTATGACAGATGTGACAATGAAGGATCTAGGCTTACAAGGTGTGCAACCAACCCAATGGCTCATCAGACTGGCGGATCAGAGTAGAATCAAGCCTTTGGGCATTCTTCCATATGTGAAGACTACAGTGGCTGGAAAAGATTATTGGTTAACCTATTTGGTGGTGAAGCCAAACTCTTATGGTACATCCTATCCTCTGTTACTGGGCAGACCATGGCTTTTTGAAGCCCGAGCAAGGACGGATTGGTTTAAAGGAACTTTGACCTTGGGCAGAGGACCCAACAAAGTGGTGCTGAAACTGTATGGTTCTCAAAAAGGACATGGATCCACCTCCTTGGAATTATCTTCTGACTCCCCTAATGAGGTTACGGATGGAACATCAGCAGACGAAGATGCTGTCAAACAGATCCTTCCTAAGAAAACAGTGGCACATTCCTTAACAGTGGAAACAGTAAGCCGACTTCCAAAAGATGCAAAGCCATTATCAATGGGTGAATACTTCCTGCCTGAACCAGGAATGCCTTCTGAAATCACTTCTGACAGTGAGATAGAAGCATGGATGTACTGCTCTCCCTGTTACATGGCCACAACAGAGGCAGAAGCAGAGCCAGAGACAGAGGCAGGAGAGGAAACAGAGAATCTGTTCTTCTGTTACAGAGCTCCTACAGAAGCAGAAGCAGAAGCATCAACAGAAGCAGAAGCATCAACAGAAGCAGAAGCATCAGCAGAAGCAGAAGCATCAACAGAAGCAGAGACAGAAGCAGAGACAGAAACAGAGACAGAGACAGAAGAGGATGAATATGATATGGACGAAGAGGATTATGCAAGTGAAATGGAAGAGTCTATCCCACCTGAAGAGGATACATTGGAGGAAGAAGTTCCAGAAGCATCAGAAGCCGATGAGCTTATGCTATGGGACAGAATGGCGATGGTACCATTTGGTCTGGTAAATGGATCTTCTCATATGCAAAACCTTTATAAGAAATGAATGAAGAAGAACAAGCCGTCTTTCAAGTGTGGCTCCTGCCGTCCTAACCTATCTTTGCCAAAGAAAGATGATGATGATGCACCGTGCCAACAAGCACCAGTCCCATCAACCCAACAGGCATCAGTAGGTCCCTGTTATGTGACGTTCCTGGATGTATCATCAGAAGATGAGTCTTCAAGCCAAGACGTAATTAATCTTGAAACCAAACCCGAAATGGCTCTTATCCCACTCCAATATCTTAAAGAGCAACCTAAGTCTCCACCAAAAGAAGAAATCAGTTCTAGTGGGACATCAGAAGAGGACATCACTCCCTTGAAGGAGTCGGATCTGTATCCAGAAGCGGTCCGCGGGACCTTCATTCGTGAAGTAGAAGATGAAAGGCAGTTAACCTTTGTGGATGCAGAAGGCACTGAACGCCACTTGAAGGTGGGTAGCAGTCTCCCAGAAGAGGAGTTGTCAACCTTGTACAACTTGTTGAAAGAAAATTTGGACGTGTTTGCGTGGTCTTACAAAGACCTAAAGGGGATTGATCCCACAATATGTCAACATCATATTGACTTGGAGCCTGATGCCAAGCCAGTACGGCAACGCCAGAGGTGAATGAACCCGAATTATTCCACATTGGTGAAAGCGGAGCTGCTGAAGCTTCTGGAAGCCGAGTTCATTTATCCAGTGGCAAACAGTGAATGGGTTTCACCCATCGTGGTTGTACCCAAGAAGAATGGAAAATTGCGAATATGTGTGGATTTCCGAAAGCTTAATTCCAAGACAAAGAAGGATCATTTTCCTATCCCTTTCACAGACCAACTGTTGGACACAGTGGCAGGACATGAACTTTATTCTCTTCTGGATGGATTCAGTGGATACAACCAAGTCCAGATCGCAGAAGAAGACCAATCCAAAACAACCTTCACCACAGAATGGGGGACCTACGCTTACCGAGTGATGCCATTTGGGCTCTGCAATGCCCCTGCTACTTTCCAACGAGTCATGATGGCTGCATTTCAAAATCATCTGCACGACTTTATTGAGGTATATTTGGATGACTTCTGTGTCTATAGTTTGATCAGTGAACACTGGGACCACCTGGAACAATGCTTTGATCGATGCCGGGAGTATGGGATTTCCCTTAACCCCGACAAATGCATCTTTGGGGTCTCTTCTGGAGTCTTGTTGGGCCACATTGTCTCTGCACAAGGGATATCAACAGACCCTGCAAAGATCGAAAAGATCGCAGCTCTGACAGCACCCACCAACCTCAAACAGTTGAGGGGATTCCTAGGCCATGTGGGTTACTACAGAAGGTTCATAGCCCATTTTGCGACAAAGGCAACTTCCTTGCACAAGCTTCTGAGGAAAGATGCAGAGTTTACTTGGACAGAAGAATGTGATAAAGCCTTTCACACTCTGAAGTAGTGTCTGATAGAGGCACCCATTCTGCAACCTCCTGATTGGACGAAAGAGTTCCATGTACACACTGATGCATCAATTGAAGGCTTAGGTGCTGTCCTCTGCCAAAAGGGCTCCTCAAAGTTGGATCAACCGATCTATTATGCAAGCCGAAAAGTCACTGATAGGGAACGGAACTATACAGTGACAGAGTTGGAGTGCTTGGCCATGGTGTTTGCCCTGGAGAAGTTTCGCCATTACCTCCTATCCACCCACTTTAAATTTTATGTGGATCATGAGGCCCTGTCCTTCTTGATGAACAAAGCAGATGTGAAAGGACGAATGATGAGATGGATCCTTTTATTCCAGGAGTTCGACTTTGAGGTGATTACTAAGCCTGGTCGTTCCCATGTCCTGGCTGATCATCTGTCGCGTATCCCACAAACTGCAGACGAGGAACGAGATGATCCAGACCTCCCTGATGCTTCCCTATTCTTGGTAGAAACTGTAACTCCCTGGTATGCAGACATTGCCAATCTACTGGCAACCCAACAGTACCCTCCTGGTATCTCCAGTCGGGAAAGGAAGAAGCTCATGCTAGAATCAGCCCCATACACCCTGCTAGGCGGTGCACTGTACAAGAAAGGCAAAGATGAAATGCTCAGAAGATGTGTTGCAGGAGACGAGATTGGGATTGTTCTGAAGGCTTGCCACGACGAGCCATGTGGAGGTCACTTTGCAGAAGAAGCTACAGCCAGGAAGGCTCTGCTAGCAGGATATTGGTGGCCTACCATTCACAAAGATTCCTATGATTACTGTAAAAGATGTGATGCTTGTCAAAGAATGGGGAAACCTACCAAGACAAGTGCCATGCCGCTGCAACCTATCCTTCCTTTGCAGCCGTTTGAGAAGTGGGGCATTGACTTCGTAGGTCCAATCGATCCTCCTACTAGAAGGAAACAGAACAGATACATCCTCGTATGTACGGATTATGTCACAAAGTGGTGTGAAGCTAAAGCCCTCAAGCGGGACGATGGTAACAGCGTGGCCCTGTTCATGTACGAGAATATCATCACCCGTTTTGGCAGTCCCTTAGAGCTGGTAAGTGACAGAGGCACTCATTTCCTTAACAAAGTCATGGAAGAGTTGACAGAATTGTATAAGATCCGCCATCGCAAGTCCACTCCTTATTACCCCAGAGCCAACGGCCAAGTCGAAGTCACCAATCGCATCCTCTGCTCGATTCTGACAAGAATAATTGCCGCACATCGTCGTGATTGGGATGATCGACTTACAGAGGCCCTCTGGGCGTACAGAACCTCCCATAAAGCAGCAACGGGACAGACACCTTTCCAGTTGGTGTATGGTACAGAAGCAGTTTTTCCTGTTGAATTGGAACTACCCTCTTTGAGAGTGGCGATCAAAGAGCGTTTGGGGGATGACGATTCACTGCAACGCCGTCTCCTGCACTTGGAATGTTTGGACGAAATTCGTAGGATGGCTCTACAGTGCATGGAAGCCACGCAAGCTCGACGTAAGGCTTACCATGACAGTTTCATCAGGCATAAGGAGTTCAAAGAAGGTGATTTGGTCCTAGCTTATGATTCACGCTTTGGCAAGTTTCCTGGCAAGCTCCAACAGCGGTGGATGGGCCCCTATAAGGTACTTGCAGTCAACCCTAATGGCTCTGTCCAAATACAAACTGTTGATGCCTCTGATGATCCCTTTCTGATCAATGGATATCGCCTGAAGAAGTACTTCCCTCCTTGGGGATCTTGACAATTACGGACACTTGATCTTTTCCCTCGTTGGCGCGGCATTGTACTTCTTATGATGTTACTTCTGATAGCCGTTCTTCAATCACTTCTGATGAGGTGGACGCAACCCTCTGTCCCCTCCAAACCCCCTTCCAACCTTGATCTCTTATCCTCTATTTTCCACCAGCGACAATGGCGAGGTTGGTTCTGACAAATGGTAGTTCTACCATTTCCTTGCTCAATTCGAAAAAAAAAAGAAAACAAAACACAAAACATATCGGTCATGGGAGAAAAGGACTTAGGTCCCTATCATGCCGACCTATTCTTCGAGAAAAGGTGGCAACACCCTCGGGAATAGGGGAAAATAAGAAAAAGAGAAAAAAAAAAGAACAAAGAAAAAAACAAACAAACAAATCTGTTATGAGAGAAAAGGAAGCAATTCCCTGTCATAGCAGGCCTCGTTCCAAGAAAAGGTGATAAACATCCTTGGGCGGGAAGCTGGCTGTGGAAAAGGTGGTAACACCCAGCAGTCCAGAAAGCGGATTCATTAATTGATATCCCTCGGATCCAATTCCGAAGCTGCCTCCCTTGGTACGCTGTGTCTTGGGTCTCTTTGCAAAGTGACTAACTGTCCTCTAGCAGACGACATATTCCTATCCAACACAATATTCGAATTTGATGGCTACCTCCCTGGGTACGCCTCCTCAACAACTGATGACGCGATCTTCATCGACAACCCCTTGAGTGATGTGAGCTTTCATCCTAACCGGATGGGGAAGTGAGTATGGTTGCCCTCTGTATCTATCAACAGAGAGTGAGACAGAGGGTGGGGCGAGAGACCAGTCTTTTCCCTTCTAATCGAATGAGAGGTGAGAAGTGTGAATGAAGTGTTGCACGCACGGGATGGGCCTCTCAATGCACAAAGCACAATTTGTTTCTGTGCACTGCACCATAAGGCTCCCTGGCCTTCCTTCTCGCACCGTATGCCGGCACAGGGCGGGATGCACAGTTGCACCATCAAATGCGCACAAGGCATACAACCTTTGCACAGGTGACTGTGAGGATTACATCAATGGGTTTCAGGAAAAGGCTGCCCTTCTGTATCTATCAAACAGAGCGTGAGACAGAGGGTGGGTTGAGTGTGACTGGAGTTTCTTCAATCATTTACCGAGAGGTGAGATTGAGGGACGTTACGACACTTGGAGTCAGGTATGTTCCCGTTTCCCTATGCACCCACGGGATGGGTCTTTACCATCAACACAAAACACATCACCCTGTTCTGTACACTGCACCCTAAGGCTCCCTTGCCTTTCTCCTTGCACCTATGCCAGACGGGTTGGACGCACTAATGCACCATCAACTGTGCACCCTGGCATACTCCTTTCTACACCATTCCCCCTTGTCGATTCCTCAACCGGGTATGCGATATGGGTTTTAATTATTCTTCTGCGAGTGATATTAGTCATGGGGCGAGTGACTGTTCCTTCATTTCGTTTGAGTGACTGTGAGTTGAGTGCAATATCCCTCATCGACAACGAATTTCCTACGATTCCTTCCATTAGTTACCTCCCTGGGTGCTGCCGCGTGGTCCCTGCCATGACGAACGTGTGCCAAGAAGATGCCTTGGTCCCTCTAGCGCCGACAACAACATTGGACGTGCCGTCGACATTCAACCTTGATTTTTGACGAAATGGGCCAAGTTTTTCTAACCCTCCCATTTCTGTTTCTTAGTGACGGTCATGTTTTAAGTGTGGGGAAGTTAGTGGATGGTCTGTGGCATGGTCCTAGGTCCCTGTTGATCGGTTAACCCTATCCGTTAAGGTCTTAAGTGTGGGGACGCGCCCCTGCGCGTCTACATTGCATACTCATCTACATATGCCTTATCTTGCTCATGCATGTATACCATGACTTGCTTTTACCCTCCTGGGGTCCCTTCCCACCCGCCCGGTTATGTTTCACCCACCCTTGGGACTGTTTCCTTGCAGTTTTCCTTCATTCCCTGATTTTGAGGTCCTGCTATGTGAATGCACCCTACGTTCACCAAGGTCCAAATCCAACCTTATAGCCCTGTTCCTCTCTTTGAACTGATCATTTTTCCTTTTTACCTACCCCTGTTCCGGTGCACGGTTTTTGCGTTATTAATTTTTGAAGCATTTTACACGATTCAGACGGTTTCCCATGTGAACGCGCTTTTCTTGCTTCAAAACCATGATCTGACGTCATAGCCCTGACCACAGCTTTTCCCCTGACATTTTTCCTTTTTATTCCGCATCAGTCCGATACATGGTTTGTCCGTTATTAATTTTCCGGCTTTTCGCAACTTTTTCGTGCGTATTTTTGACATTTTTCCATGTGAACCTGCCCTATTTGCATCGGAATTCCAATTTGATTTGACAGCCATGTCCCCTGTGGCTTCCCCTACCTTTTTCCTTTTTCCTCCACCCTTTTTCGACTTCTGGATTTTTACTTATTCATTTTTAACTGAGTTTTTGGGAGTCTTTTTGGAGTTTTTCACATGTGCACCCCTCCTATTTCCGCCGGAACTACAGTTTAACGTGATAACCCGGTGCCACTCCTTTCTGCGGACATTTTTCCTTCTTACTGCATGTCATTCCGGTAAACGGTTCGTCCGATATTAATTTTCGATCCCATTTTCGGGTTTGTTTTTTGGGTTTTTCCCATGTGAACGCGTCTTACCTCAGTCGGAATTCTGTTTTGATAGGATAGGATTGTCGGGCACATCTTTTTGCACCGTTTTCCTTTTTGCTGCACCTCATTCCGATGCACGGATCTTTCAATATTAATTTTTAAATTGCGTTTTTGGTTCGTTTTTTGTGTTTTTTGCACGTGAACGCCCTTTACCCCTCCCGGAACCCCCGTTCTGTATTTTCCCTGTTTCCTTCCTGTCGTCCTGCCCACTTTTCGTTTTTACGATATTTCGTTTTGACATCCGGATTGGGAGTTATTAATTTTTCTTTATTTTTGCGTTTTTTCGCGCGCCCGTTGTGCGCGTGAACGCGCCCGTTTTCGATTTAACGCGTCTCCACGCGCCCCGGTCGTGTCCGCGTAACCCGTACCGTCATCCCAGCGTCGTTTCAATCCCGTCACGGCAAATTTTTTTACCCCGCCCCGCGCACGTGCGCGGGACGGGGATACGTCCGCCATTGCCCTTGCCCACCCCTATTTCCACTACCCACCCGCCCATTGCCCCTGCCCATCCACCCTGCCCATCCCCTTTCCCTTTTTTTTTTTTTTTTTTCTTTCCACCCCCCCCCAATGCCCTTTCCTATTCCCCCCCCTACCCCGACCCCCCCCACCCCAACTGCCTCCCGCCACCTTCTTCTCTCTCTCTCTCTTCTCTCTCTCTTTTTCTTGCTTCTCTCTCTCTCTGTGCGTATCCATCTGTCCTCCATCTCCCTCCTCCCTCTCCTCCCTCCACTTCTCCCTCCCCTCCACGACTTCCTCCTCCCTTGCTTCTCCCTCTTCTCACTCCCTTCCTTCCTTCTCCTCTCTGCCTTTCTCCTCTTCTTCCCCTCCACCCTCGCCTCCACCCCCCAGCGCCGTCCTCCTCCTCCTCGTGGCCGCCGACCCGCCCTCCATCGCCCTCCTTTCCTCTCCCTTTCCTCCTCCTCTTCTCCTCCTCCCTCCCTACTCTCCCCTACCTGCCCGCCATTCTGCCGCCTGGGCCCCCGCCCTGGACGCTGTCAAAACCTCCCGCCTCCTGAACGAACGCCTTCGCCGCCTCCCGAACGCCCTCGCCGCCTGCTCCAGTTACTCCTCGCCTGGCCCGCGTTCGCCGCCCTCGCCACCATTGGTCGCCGCCAGTACCGCCGTGTACTCTGCCACGTCGCCGTCCCGCCACGTCGGCCGCCCCGCCCTGCCACGTCACCGTCGCCGCCTCCACCCCGCCTCCATCGCCCGCCGACTCCACCTCCCTTCTCCCCTCCACCTCCCACCTCCTGCTAACCTAGGTTAGTACCTCCTACTAACCTCAGTTAGTCCCTCACTAACTAAGTTAGTAACTAACCTAACTTAGTTACCACCCTGACTAACCTAACTTAGTTAAAACTTAATTCACTAACTTAGTTAGTCAAAACTAACCTAGGTTGATTTCCCTGACTAACATGACTAACCTAACTTAAGTAACTTAAGTGACTTAAGTGACTAATGTGACTTGTGCTAATGTGACTTATGTGATTTATGTGATCAATGTGACTTCCTTAATCACAACATTCATTTTTTCATAAAAAAATTTCAAAAAAAATTCTAAAAATTCCTTCTGTCTTTTGCCAATTTTTGGACCTTTGTCTGCTAGGAATTTCCTTTTCTATAATTTTAGAAAAATCCATCTTTCCTAAATTACCCATAAATTGCCAAAAAAATAGGAAAAATCATTTAAAAATTGTAACAAAATTCTAAAACTTTCTAAAAACATTCTAAAAAATTTCACTCACCTCCTTTACTCATTTTCCATTTATTCCACCATAAAAAAATCACACCTAAAAATCAAATTAAATAAATAAAAATCAAAAACCAACATAAATCAAATTACCACATCTGCTAAGGTGTTCATTGTTGTTTCATCAGTGCTTTTTGCTTTTCCTTTCCTGGGACTCTTCCGTGCGCATTCCTGCATTTCATACACACCCTGCCAGGTATTTATTTTCTGTTATTTATTTATTTATTTTCCCCCTTAATCACAATTAATTGTTAAAATAAACCCTTTAATTCACCCACCGTTTCCACGCGCATTCGCGCTCAACACACATTTTTTTTTTTAAATTAAAATCAACCAGCCGTTCACTTAGCACGCGCTACGTGCGCTACAGAGGCACTCTAAGATTTTAATACAATCAACCAGCCGTCACATGAGCACGCGCTGGCAAAAAAGCGCTCCACATCACTTTAATTATAATCAATGAATTGCATTTAGAGACCCAGTCGGGCATCGAAGTCCGGGACTCGTATAACTGCACCGTTTAACCTAATAATTGGTAATTAAATTTGTAAGAAGGAACCGCCGTTTTCTTATTAAGGTTTATCACCTAATAAAACTTCACCCATTTTTAATAATTGATTAAAATCAATCCTTCATTAAATTAACTCCCCCCTCACTGCACTTAATCCCCTTTTTAATGAACCGTTTCGTGGGATGGGTATACGCAGTTCTTAGTGATGTTTTCCATGGTCCACTCTTGGTTCTATCACAGATGTCGTATTGATATGTGTTGGATATGGTATGGTTTTGGTTTCATGTCTTAGTTACGGTTACGGGTCCGGTATGTAGTTTTTTTTCTTTTATTGCCTGATACGGGGTTCAGGGTGTTTGTCTGATGCATCGCATGAAGCTTTCGGTCGCATTTGTCTCAAGGTCCTGTCAAATTTTTTCTAGGATGTGGTTTGCTTGGGGTTAGTAGGTCGAGTCACGTTTTATTTGGTAATCCTCTTATCCTTGGTTTTTGTCTGTTGCTTTGCAGGCATTCTCTTTGATTGTCTGTGTTTGTGGTGTGTGTGTAACCATCTGAATGGCGCCTTCTCATGCTCCTCCCCCTATCCAGTACGTCCCACTAGTTAGTAGGGATTACTCGTCCCTACTTACTTTTGAGCCCCTCACGAAGGCAGGACTTGCTGCTTTTGTGGCCACTCCTTTTCCATTACTTCCAGAGGATCCGTCCGTCTGTGATGAGTTCCTGGCCTCTTACAGCAAGAAGACAGGAGTAGTCCAAGGCATGTCTATGACATTGACGTCTCGAGGCTTAGGGAAGGCTTTGACCTTACCATCCAAAGGGGAACCTTTTGTGACCACTCGACAGCTCTTCTCTAATGAAGAGATTCTCAAACTGTTGCAGAAGCAGACAAGGGAAGTCCTTGATGTTAAGAAAGTGATAAACTCTTCAGGAGTTTCGTTTTCTATGATTACTGATCCCGTATGGAAGACGATGTGTCAGTTCCTTCAGGACAGGTTCATGCCTGCCAAAACGCCATCCCACTATTTGTCCAAAGAGCTTTTCACAGCTTCCAGGATGGTGCTAAAAGGAGTTGCCATTGATTGGAGCACATACCTCCTTACTAAGATGGATCAGCATTTTGTTAAAGTCACGAGGGGTAATGTTACCAATGTTACCTATGGATCCTATTTGTCTGCCTTCTTGACCTATTCAGGTTTACAGAAGACTGTGCCTCCACCTCCTCCATCAGATCCAGTACCACCTCCTCCACCTTCAGAAGAGTCAGCACCTATTGACATTGAGGATGATGATTCTCCGCCTCCCCTGGTCATACAGCGCAAACGCTTGAAGAGGGTAGCGGACAAAGCTCCTGCTGTACTTCCCTCAGTGCCTATCCCTGCTACTTCTGGTAGTGACCTCCCTGGGTTTCTCACTTGCAATAACCTATTCAGGGCACATAGAGAAGGATCCTTGGAGATCTCAGTTCCTTCCCTGAACAGTCTCGTTTCAGGAGATGCCATTCCTTTCCTCTGCAAGGATATTCAAAGTTCCATTGAGTTGTCAGTGACAGCCTGTGTTCAACAGCTGTACGCATCTTTCTATGAGGAGCTCATGCAGTCCAAAGACCAGTTGCATAAGGCAACATCTGAATTAGCTTCTACTAAGGATACCCTAGCAGATCTATTCAAGCAAATGGAACAGCAAACCCAACTGGTTGCCACCCAAAGTGATGAGATTTCTTCATTGAAGACCCAGTTATTCGAGGCTCAGTCACAGGTTACTAGCCTTTCAGCAGAGAAGGAGAGGATGTCCACCGAAGCGAAAGAATTCCAAGTTCAATTAGATGACAAGCTTTCAGCTTTACAAATGGCTAATGCCACAGTGGCCAACCAAGCCTCCCAAATCCAGCAGTTGCAAGATCAGCTTGCAAAGTCCCGCTCTGTTCCTCCAAGCCCTCCTGTTCCATTAATTCCCTCTCTTTCACAGCAGGATTTGGCTGCCTTACAGAGACAGGCTACTTTGTGCCCTCTATTCCAAGACAAAGTGGAAAGATTGCAGTCCAGAATGGACTTATTATGGTCTACCTTTGAGCAATTTCAGGACTATGTCCTACCAGACCATTCTTTCTTTGTCCACTACCACTTACAGAAGCTGGTCTTCTATATGAAGCTTTCCACGATGGATTTACCTTTTCCAGAGGATGGCTGGAGTGGGGCTTGGTCTGCTGAGTTGTTGACAGAGGTAGTCAGAATGCTCTTTGAAGATTCTGTCACGCCAGACACCATGCTGATGGCATACATGTATCTCCGAGGAGATTTGTTAATTCCAGATGAAGTAGATATGGCATGGTATGTGGGGGATGTGGTCTTACAGGCTGTTCTCTATGTCAATCATTTGGAGTTGCGCATAGTTGATATGTTTCATAGTTATTCCTCCAAAGTGGCTGATTGTCAGGATAGTTCGTGGCATCCCATGATTGAGTCAGTGGTCCTAAATCAAAGACAAAACACAGCTCCTACCTTTGTACAGAGTACTAACCAACTGAGGATGGATCTCTTAACCTATCTTTCCAAACATAATCCATTTGATGCTACTTTCTTTGATGCCTATCAGAGACGATCTCTCTTGGGACCTTCTGTTCCTACCCTCCTTTATTACCAACAATTGGCTCACCGCTTTGCTATATATTTTTCCCTTTGTCAAACTCATTCCACAGTAATTTTACCACTTCTTTTCCAACCTTCCAATTCCCCTCAAATTCCTATTTTCACTTATTGTTCCTTTATTGAGGATCGGGTATTTTCCCCTTCTCCACCTTGTCCTTCACCCCTCATTAACGTACCCTCCACATTTCCTATTTATCAGTTAACACCATTCCTTAGTGATTCCTTCCAAATTTCTTCCACTCCTTCTTTAACCTTTTCTTCCTTTTATGATTTTTCCTATCCTTCCCTACATCCACTTTCCCTTATTCCATTACCCTCTCCTAGTACTTCCATATCTCAACCACCTCAGTTGGTTAGTGACTGTGCTGGTTTTGATACTCAGATTTCCAGAAGAAGGGGATGGAGTTCAGATGATTGCCTTACAGGACCACAGATTAATTGGCCAGTAATTCCAGGGGAATGGACAGTTTCAAGTCAAGCTTATCAAAACTATGTTCATTTTGCCCAACAATATTCACAGTCTGCAGATCCCTCAGTGAGATTAACTGCTCACTTTGCTTGGTACCTGGCGTATATGCATAGGCATTCCCATACTGATTCAAAGCCTATCCCAAAGTTGTGCATGAATGTCAATGTTAGCATTGATTCTCAACAGTTGGAGATACTGTATTTTCATGCCCTCTGTTTGCCTAGCAGATACCTAGTCCTGTTGGAAAGGATGTGCTGTCTCCAATTTTTTCAAAATCCTCCTAAAAACTTTGTAGATGAATCCTTATCTATGGATCGATTCAGACAACATCAATCTTTTAAGAGGGATCATCTTCATTGATACCTTTCCAATGTATGGTGCAAGCTTTTTAATGCCAAACTCTCTTTTTGAAGGAGTCATTCAGATGGTTGGGTTGTGTATTAGTGTTTGTGTTGTGAGTTCATTTATGTCAAACGAACGTGGTGGTTTCCTATTGGATCTTGTGTACGAGCTATGTTTTGGAGATTTGTAGAGATGGGGTCGTGGTTGGAGAGTTGAAGCTGATGCAGAAGAAGAAGAAGCAAACTCTTATATCCTTTACAAATTTGTGATTTTTAGTTTGATAAGAAGTGTTAATGTATAAAAGAGTTTTCCTTTCTTTGTATTTTTATATCAGAAACAGGTTATAAGATGGGGTCGTGGTGGATGGATTCTTGGTAAGAAGATATTGAAGATCAAAAGTGAAGCTTTGAAATGAACTTGTATTACCTTTTTCCTGGGTCGCGAGGACGCTTCCTTATTAAGTGTGGGGATATGTTGAGTGTTGAAATGACTTGTTTTTTGGATGATTTTTGTTGTTTTTGAGAGCTGAATGGTTGATTTTAAGGGATGATTGATTGATTAGGAAGTGGTTTGAGAGTGTTTTGGATGATATTGATTGTGTTTTGGAAGATCATGATGTTTGTTGATGTTTTTATGATGTTTTGATAGGTTCTGAATGGTTCTGTATACCTTCTGTTTTGTTCTGTTTTGCTCTGTTTTGGTCTGTTTTTGTTCTGATTGTCTTCTGTAAGGAGGGATGGAGTATAGATTGATGAAGAATGAGATATTGTGAAAGCTTATTGAATGGTTTGTGAGAGTTTGGAATGGTTTGAGAGTGAGTTATGAAGTTTTGATGACCTTCTGTAACCTTCTGTAGGTCTTCTGTAGGTCTTCTGCTTCTGTTCTGCTTCTGTTTTGTTCTGTACTGTAACTGTTCTGGTACTGTTCTGTAGACTGTTCTGTAAGTGTTCTGTGGAATGTATGTGTGATTTTTGGGAAAGTTTTCTAGCCTTGGAAAGAGGTGAATACAAGTGCAAAAGAGCTGAAGGAAGTGGAAGAAGTAGCTGCTGAAGACTCAAGAGAAGACTAGAGTGAAGTGACAGTAGTGAGCTATGAAGAGACACTGTAGTGGCTCTGGTGACCTTTCATATCAGACATACCTCTTGGGAGGGGTATCCACGACCTAAGAGTGATTATTGAGAGTAAATTTTGAGAGATTGTAGTGAGGATATGATGTATTATTGATGGAGTGAGTGAGAGAGAGTCAGAGATAGCCAATTCTACTGAAACAGAGTGATTGTATAAGAGAGATTGAGAGAGAAGACTATGAAGATATTGAAGATGAATACTATGTGATGTATTTCCATTCAAAGATGGTGTACTTCTTTGTTTTCTTTGTGATATTGATGGATTTTGTGAAGATGTTGAAGAATATGGTTGATTCTATTAAAAACCGTGGGAGATTTACATGATGCTGCATGAAGATTTGTTGTGCCTGGTGTTCTTTTCTTCATTGTGATAATATGAAACATGATAAACAAGCTTGTTGATGTTACAAGATAGATTTTCTTGCAAGAGAATTCCCTTTTCCTTGGTGTTCCTCTCGGGGCTCCACCACGGAGTGGGGTTTCTTTGCCTACATCGTTATGTCCTTTGGGCTAATGAATGCTCCTGCAACCTTCCAACGATTAATGTGCACAATCTTCAAGGATATGCTGCGATGCAAGCTGGAGATGTTTGTGGACGGCGTACACTCCAGTTGGGTCGAACACTTAGAGAGACTGGGAGCCGTCTTCGAACGGTGCCGGCTATACAATGCCCCTTGAAGTGCTAGTTTTGGGTGAAGCACGAATGCATCCTAGGGCATGTATTGTCATGGAATGGCATTTCCACTAACTTTTCAAAAGTCAAGGCCATTACTAACCTCCCACCGCCCACCAATTACAAGGGCGTCCAGTGCTTCTTAGGCCACACAGGATACTACCAATGCTTTGTACTAAACTACGTGCTGATTGCTAGACCATTGTACAAGCTACTGATTGTATTCGAGTGGACTGAGAAATGCCAACGTGCGTATGAACAGTTAAAGAAGGCCCTCACCATTGCACCCATCTTACGAGCCCCAAAGTGGAGTGTAGCATTCCATGTACACATAGATGTCTCCAAATTTGCCATCGGAGCCATTCTCTGCCAACCTGGTGAACATAGTCTTGATTACCTCGTGAGCTTTGCTAGCAGGCAGCCCGCCGAAACAGAAATGAACTACTCCACTACAGAAAGGGAAGGGCTAGCCATGGTGTTCCTCGTGAAGAAATTTAGGCATTACCTATTGGCCACACCCTTCGTCTTTTATGTGGACCATCAAGCCCTGTTGTATCTCCTAAACAAGCCATGCGCCATAGGCCATATAGCAAGGTGGTTACTTCTCCTGCTGGAGTTTGATTTCTCAGTGATTGTGCGCAAAGGGAAGCAGCACTACATGGCGGATCACATGTCCAGCATACCCATCGGGGAAGCTACTGGCCAAGGCATCCCTGACGATTTATCGAACGCTCACCTCTTTGGTCTGTCTAGCGAAGGGGACTTGTTTAGAGCTGATTTGACACCCTACTGGGCAGACGATATTGTCCAAGTGTTAGAAAACGGCTTGCCAAACATACCTATTGAGAAAGCCAAGCTAAGGAGACTCATCTTGAAAATTCAGCCATAATAATTAATTGATGTGGCCAACTCTATAGGTTGGGAAAGGATGGGCTATTACGTAGATGTGTGTGCGAGCACGAGATGCACGATGTATTGAGAGAGGTGCATAACGGGATAGCTGGCGGGCATTTTAGTGGGGACACAATTTCCCGTAAGGTATTACAATCCCAACTCTGGTGGCCCACCCTATTCCGCGACGCCGCTAAGTTTGTCAAACACTGCGATGAATGCCAGAGGACTAAGATACCTATGCGCAAATATAAGATGGAGTTAACCCCCATAATAGCTCGACAACCCTTCGAGAAATGGGGCATTGACTTCATCGAACCTATTAATATAGCGGTTCAATAATCCCAGGCACACTACATCATTGTGGCAACGGACTACCTGACGAAGTGGGCGGAGGCGCGAGAACGACGCTAGGACTACTGCGAAGTTCCTGTGGGAACAGGTCTTTTCACGGTTTGGATGTCCAATCGAACTAGTGAGTGATCAAGGTGCATACTTCCTTAATGAAGTAATATCCCACTTGCTCTCAACCTTTTTGATCATTCATAGAAGGTCTTCCCCCTACTACCCACATGCAAATGGCCAAGCAGAGTCCACAAATAAAATTCTGGTCAACGTGCTTACTAAGGTAGTATCCACATCACGAAGAGACTGGGATAATAAGCTGATGGCTGCCTTGTGGGCCTATCGGACGGCTGTCGGACAAACACCCTTTAGGCTGACCTACGGGACGGAGGCCATTCTACCTCTAGAATTCTTTGTCCCTAGCTTGAGAATAGCAGCAGAGGAGCATTGGGAGGGGAGAGAGGCTTGGACTAACCGCTTAGAGGAACTGAAGCGTCTCACAAAAACTCGGCTTTTAGCCACCCATGCTCTAATTTGTGAAAAGGCATGACGAAAGTTGTGGTATGACAAGCACGTCAACGAGCGCAACTTTGATCACGAGGACCTCTGTTACTCTATTCGGTGAAAGGGCACAAGCAGAAAATGAAATTTCGAGGGCTGGGGCCTTTTCGGGTGCGTGCAATTAGCAGAACGTGCAATGTCGAGTTGGAGACGCTCGAAGGGGAAGGAATGGGCTTCTTCAATGGCAGTCGCATGAAAAAGTACTATCCCCCTTCCCATCGCTGCACGAACCACCAATGCGCGATCCCCCCATCGCTATCTACGTGGCCACAATCACCGAACTAACTGATCATGAGGAAGAAGCAGTGGCACCCGCCTACCTTCGAATCACGGTCGCCATAGAGCGGACCTATTCTTTTGATGCTCTGATCGACGAAGGGGCCGACCGGAATATCTTGACACATGACCATTGGACACGCATTGGTCAGCCCAAATTACATCCCACGAATGCGAAACTTAGCCCATTTGGGGGCAACACTTACCCTCTCTTAGGGAAATGCCAAGGGACTGTCTCCGTCGAGTTTGGGAGTATCCCAGTCATCTTTTATGTGTTACCAAACACTAAAGGGCCAGTGATAAATCACTACTAGGGTGCACTTTCAAAAAGCAGACATACTGCAATGTGGACTACAACCTACACCGCATTCACCTGACCATGGGGAGTGTGCATATAGTAACTACTTTTAGCAAGGGCCATCTTGCACCTTCTACAACTGCAGAGCCACCGATGGAGACCCCTGCAGCCAAGCCTAAGGAAAAGGGTAGGGATGCCTTACCCCGTATCCAAACCGCCAGAAGCAAACCCACCCAAGCCGTGCACATGGCCAAGGAGCCCATGCACATATGGGTGCCAAAACGGTGAGCGTCGCCTCCTGGTAGACCACAGAAACACGCTCCTAAACGTAAAACTTATCAGTCACGGCCTAAGAGGCAGCCCAGGTGCCATCGACATGGGTGCACCGCCACGCCACGATGAATGCTGAAAGATCTCCTGTGAGCACAGGGATTCTATGAGGGCAACCCCTTGATATGGGTGCCTAAGGTCAGACACCCAAAAGAGTCAGCTTTTGGCAGCCCCACTCCAGTTGGACAAACCAACACAGGCAAAGCACAAGTCGCACGGAATGTCAAACCAATAACGGTGATGGTTAAGACCACCCAACACCTTCAGTGTTCCAAACCAGATGATCTAGCACCGTCCAGGTCGGAGGAGGTGCACACCCCATTGCCCGCTCAGATGAATTGCAGCACGCTCCCTAGGGCACGGGAGCTCGCTGCAGCGTTTTCAAATGATCCAAAGTGCACAATTCCATTAATGACCCTTGCAACTACTGTCCAGCCCAACTGCTCCATCACCACCAAAGGGTTTGAAACCTTCGTACGAAAGGCGATCCTTCCTATCAGTGGCCAAGGATCTCGCTAAGACATTTGGGAATGACTTAGTGACATGCATCAAGGAGTTGGACAACACCTTCACTACATTCGCTAGAAGCTACGAGAGACTTGACCTAGGACTTCTCGACAAACCCCTCGCTTCCAATGTTCATTCGCTGCCATGCACGTGGGAGGACTACAAGTTCATGACCATCAAGTTTCCCAAAATTGCAGCCGAGCTAATAGCTAATGGAGAGATCTCAAAGAAACAAGCTGTTCTCAGACGACTAGTCACCTCATACCACAAGCCCGCTCGCTCTCCGCCGGAACATGAACTGGAGGAGCTTATGCAGCTTGCCAGCTCTGCTTCTCCATTCCTACAACTGTGGTACGCCTTATGACTCGAATGGGAGAAAAAAGGCTGCCGGATCATGACTAATACTGAGCAAAGGAGGGCAATCAAAACAATTGAATGCGACCCTACGTACATGGCATCTCTCTCATTCAGAGTCCTAGCCATTACACGCGACCTGCACTTAGATAACCAGATATTAGCCCATCCGTACATTGACCAATTCCTCTCACAGAGGAGGAGTTGCACATTGCTAGTCGCCTCAACTCGGGAGACATCTTTCATGATGTCTTAACCTGCATCACTCAAGCTTCCCTGCAACCAGGCGAGCTTGATCGCCATGCCCAGTTTGAATACAACCCCAACCTGTATACCTGGCTTATGGCCAAGTAGCTCACCCCACACAACCCATGTGAGCCTTCCCTTCCCCGTGCCACTTGGAAAAGAGGGGGGAGAGCCAGTGACAACTAAGGGACTAACCAAGTGAGGTAGCAAAAGGATGAAGGCTAACAACGCTCTACTAAATTCAAATAGGAAAGAAAGCAAGGAGGAAAAGATGTTGGTTGTTAATTATTTCTGAAAAAGTTTCATCTTCTTAAATCTGCCCGGTAAACTAGCGCACATATTTTTTCTTTGGATATGCTAGGAATGAATCAAATCGTAACTCTAACATTGGCTGGGGTAATGACAGGCACATACCATGGCAGGCAGGACAGGGCAGACTTCCATTTACAGAAGCAGAGATGACACAATATGGAATCAGCATAGAAACAGGGGGATTCAGCCAATTTACTTTCAAGCATACCATGAACCAGGATGAGGCTATCTCGGAGGAGCTAGCCATAAGAGAGCTCGTGAACAAATGCAGCCTCCAAAAGTACATAGAGAAAGTTGAGCATGCTGTCGACTATAGCATGTGCGCAGAGTTCTTGAGAAATTTCAATGAAGGACAAAGCTGCAGCATAGTCATGGTGAGGGAAGGTAATCAAGAAAGACGGGTACAGGTGCCCCTTGATGCTGCCACTGTCGAAAAAGCCCTGGGACTCACGCCCAAAAAGGAAAGTCACGCAAAAAGGGACGTATACACCATGCTGGGAGTCAAAAAGGAAGATGTACACACAGTCGATGGAATTAGTCTAGCTGACATTCCAGACCCGACGACAAGGATGCAGGCTAAAATGATCCATTCTCTCTTCTCCAACCATAGTTACAATGCCCTGATGAACAGGATCAGCGTACCACTACTGGAGAGCATTGCGGCAGGAGTCCCAGAGGAGGTGGACTGGAATAGTTTCGTCTAGAAGACTATAAAGAGTTTTGTCGTCCTTCTAGCTCCAGCTGCAACGCCAGCCTCGATGGAGAATCCCTAGCCTCCACCGTGAGATCCACGAGGAGAAAACCTGCCATCAAGGCCTCCACGATCAGGTACGGAGGTGTACTGACAGCAATCATTGACGAGGCCATCAAGGGTGTTGGCGTGGAGGGAGAGCAGATTGAGCACCAAGACTCACCAAGTCGGGAGGAGGAAGTCTCAAGTGAAAGGACGTCTAGCGATGCAAGGGACCCTGAAGTACCACCCCCGCAAAAGGTCGGGCCTCAAACACAAACGAAGGACAACAAGGGCCAAAAGAGGGCGAAGACATTGAGCAAAAGGGAGCGAGCCAAGGTGGAGAGGGCTCAAAAAGAGTCATGTGGGTTGGAAGAACAACTGAGAAGGAGGAGGAAGAACTCGCAAGAGTTAAAGAGGAATCAAAATGGGCAGAAGAGGAGTGGCAGAGAAGGGCGGAAGAGGAAGCCTACGAACTAAGCATGAAGGAACTGGCCGAGTTGGCTGAGGCCACTCGTAGGTCTGTTGAAGAAGCTCACATACCAGAAGAAATCCACCCCTATGGTCCTCACTATGAAGCTGAAACGAGTGTGGCAGTGCGAGGGCAGCCCCGATGACCACAGGCAAGGGAAAGTCACTACTCCATCCCTTGCCTCCCTCCTTCGTGCCGACGCCCACCCACAGACACCCCAACTGCCCCACAACTTGCACCTTCTCCGGACACGACCCAATGAGCATGATGCAAATGCTTGTCAGTAAGGTGGCAGAGATTGTCCCAGAACCCGGAAAGACCTGCCACTGTTGATGCTGAATCCATGAAAGACCCAAAACGGCAAAAACTCGAAGCATCTACCACCACAGCCCCCATCCCCCTATCACCCGGAGAAAGAAAGAAAGAAAGGAAAACCTCGGTAGCCATACTGGAGCTGGAGAAAGAAAGGGAAACCTCGTAGCCCTAAAGCTCGAAGTTTCAAAGCAAGAGGCTAACCGGTGAAGGGAGGTCAAGGCGTTACAAGACTAGCTAGAGGCAAAGAAGGAGGCCCACGACAATGAGAATCGCCAACGACAGAGGTTGAAGGATGAGGAACAGAACTTGGTGGCCGAGAAATGGAGTTTAAAGTTGCTGGTGCAGCAATATGCCAACCTAGAGCAAAGAACAGCCAGATTAGAGGGGTACAGCCTATTGGCAACTCAAGAAGGTGAACCAAGCGAGGGGTAGGCAGACGCCATGGCACAGCTTCAGTATGCACTCGAGGAGCAAAATAGGCTAGAAAGAGAGATAGAATTCCTAGCACAGGGTCGATCCACAACCCTCGCAACGGAAGTGTAACAACAACAATAGGAGATACAACAACTGCAAGGGGCCCTAGAAGTTGCCAATGAAGATACTGAGGCCCTCATGGCCATGGCTTTCATGCAACGGAGAATGCACCTTGCAGAAATCCAGAGCCATGAGCAGTTGGCACAGGAGAGGCCAGAATGAATTAATGAGGCAGAGCATAAATTCAGTATCGCAACTCAAGCAAAGGAAATTGTCGAGGCACAGCTGGCTCGAAAGTCCAGGGAGTGGCATCAACTCTGGGCTTTAACGAACGAACAACAACAGATGATGACCACACTGGCGAGTGTGATGGAAGAAGAAAAACAAAGGATGGATGAAAGGGCCAACGCTTGGGAAGCAAACAACTTTGACAGAATCAGGAAATTAACAGAACGCTTGGCGGTGGCAGAGTGTGAGAGAGTGCTTGCCGAATCTAGAGCTGAAGCAGCCAATGTATGCACCCACACACAAAGGCAAGCCTTCCTCGGCACCGTGCTACATGTCACCCAAGCACAAGGCAATGATTCAGTGGAGAGGGTGAGAAGAAAATTGAATTTGACTACCTGGGCGCTCAGGTACGGTCTTCAGGAACGGGAGCTCCCCGCCAGCATGGGACTCACTAAGGAACAACAATTCAGCTACCTGCGCACCGTCGGACTCTCCACTATTGAGCTCAAGGACCTGGGATTCGAAGAGCAGAAGCCACCCACACCACCATCGCAAACAATCCCAGCCAGGACAAGATACCAAGGAAGGCCTAGATTCAGACCAAGAGGCCGATGAAGAACTACACAAAGCGCCTAGTCCCCCTCTACCAAACCTCCCACCAGAAGAGACTGAAGACACCCACTATTGAGATATCGAGCTCCAGTCATGATATGCCAGGGTGACCGTTGTGCATTTATGTCACCGACTTGTTAGCTGTAGATGCGGTTGGTACACTGCCCATGAATAATAGCTAGATGGCAGCTATCCTTATCTACTCTAGTTCGTGGCTTAGTTAGTATGCCACCTTAGTTAGTTGAGTTTGGTTTGAGACCCATATATAGGGTTCTTCTATTTCTATGTACTAGAGTTCTTTTGGCTTACACAACTAAGAAGAGGAAAACTGTTTTCAACCTCCACCTTTGTGTGTATTCCCCCATTGTGCAAGCAAAAAAGCTACAAGTGAGACTCCTTTCTTCTCTCCCACAATCTTGATATGGTATCAGAGCCTTGTTCGTGGTAAGGAGCTCAAGAAAGCAAACCAAGTTCGCGGTGTTCTGGTAAGAGGACCAGTGTTGCTTTTATTTCTCTGTTTTGGGAGCAAGTCTCTGCAGGTAGCACAGCCGGAAAGTGCAAGAGTGCATTGTCTCAGATTGAGACGCCCTTCGCGGTGTTGCAAGAGGGCAGTATATGCTGCGGGATAAGGGCTTTAGCCCTTGGTTGCTCTGTTTTTTTGATTTGAGGCCATTTCGGGGCCTGTTTTGGAGGCGGAAGTTTTCTGCACGCACTCACGAAAAGGTCCAGTTTTATGCTGTGCGACCAGTGTTCTACAGGTTGGTGAAAAGTTACTGTAGAAATTGCATCGTATGCCTGTGCGCGGAGACATTGGGAGTTACAGAATCATCCTTGTTGCCTGTTGATGCAAAATCGTTACTAGGAAGTAACTGTGTAGTCAAATACCACTTTCGTCAATTTTGCAGATTTGCCCTTGTGAGGCTGAAGCTGTGTTCTTTGCAGTGACAGAATTTTTTGCAGTGTTCTGTAATGGCGTCTGATTCTCTTTCACAGATTGTCACTGAAAAGCTTGACAAGAATAACTTCCAAGCATGGAAGTTTAGAATGACGAATTTCCTTATGGAAAAAGGATATTGGGAATTCGTTGCAGGAAATGAAGAAGAACCAGTTCTTCTTGATGTTCCCAATCAACAGCAAATGCAGGCATTTAAAGTATGGCATGAGAGAGCCAGGAAAGTTATGTACTGGCTGTCTATCAGCATTTCAGACTCTATGATTGTGCATATTCAAGATGCAAGTACGCCAAAGGAGGCACGGGATACTTTGTCAAAAATGTATAGCACAAATACGCAATATGCAGCTCAAGCAAGAGTTGCACAATGTGCAAAGAGAAAATATGAGCATCAATGACTACCACATGAAGGTGAAGAAGATTGCAGATGCACTTGCTTCCATTGGATCGACAGTGGAAGATGATGATTTAGTTTCTGTGACCTTGAATGGTCTAGGAAAGGATTATGCACAGTTTCGAACATCCATTTCTGTCCGTGAAAGATTTCCTGATTTTGAGGAGTTGATTGCTCTTCTAATTTCTGAGGAGCAGAGAAATGGTGGTGCCTCTTCTTCAGGAGGAACTTCAAAAGAAGCTGTCTTCTACTCAAATGCTGGAAGAGGTAGAGATAGAGGTAGAGGAGGCCAATCTGGAGGCCGTGGTAGAAATCAGAATAGCAAACTCAAGAAAACCAGTCCTATGGAGGAGGACGTGGTAACTCTAGAGGCAGGGGGAGCCAAAGAGGTCGTGGTGGATGGCAAAGAGGCCAAAATGCAAACAGTAATGTTGAATGCTACTACTGTGGTAAAATGGGTCATATGGCTAAAGACTGCTATAAAAAGCAGAATGACATCATGAATGGAAAATTGAAACAAGGGAATTATGCATCTTCTAGTAGACAGGGTGATGACAAAAATGAGCATTTGTTTATGGTGCAGCACATGAACAATTCTGTGACAAGTGCAGAAGAAAGCAACGATGTATGTTATGTTGACTCAGGTGCATCAAACCACATGAAAGGTCATGCAGAATGGATGGAGGATGCAAGGAAAATGGAAAAACTAGGATTTGTGGAGACTGGTGATGATACTGCACATCCTATTGTGCAGATTGGAAAAATTCCTTTGTCTATGCAGGATGGGAAAAAGAAATACATGTCCGATGTATTTCATGTCCCAAATATCACCAAGAATCTGGTTTCTGTTGGTCAAATGGTTGAGCAAGGCTTGCAGGTCAGATTTAATCCTCATGGATGCTTTGTTGAGGATATGAAAAATAAAGGTCGCTTGATAGCAAAATGAAAGAAGGGCAGAATGTTTACGTTGGATGCAGACATGCCTGAATTGAGTGCAGCAATGTCTGCACATGGGACCGGTGTAGTTGCAGATATTGATATCTGGCATAAACGCATTGGTCATGTTAATGTACAGCGACTTAAATCAATGCAGGCCCAAAATATTGTTGCAGGATTGCCTAAATTCAAGGTTGCAGAAATGCATAAGGTATGTAAAGACTATCAATTTGGAAAACAGGCAAGGAAACCATTTCCTAGACATGTTCAAGAGAGTAAGAAGCCATTGGAATTAATCCACTCTGATGTGTGGACTACTAAAGCTGCATCTCTTGGAGGCTGTCATTATTTTGTCACTTTTATTAATGACTATAGCAAAAAAGTTTGGGTGTATTTTATGAAAAAGAAAAGTGAAGTTTTTGGGCATTTCAAAACTCTTAAAGCTATGGTTGAAAAAGAAACAGGCGTGCAAATAAAATGCCTAAGGTCAGATGGAGGGGGAGAGTACCTCTCAAATGAGTTTGCAAGGTTCCTGCAGGAGCATAGCATAAAGCAGCAATATTCATGCTATCATACCCCACAGAAAAATGGAATTGCAGAAAGGAAAAACAGGCATATTGGAGAGGTATCTCGTGCCATGCTCAATGAAAAAGACTTGCGAGATTTTTATTGGGCTGAGGCAGTTGCTACAGCAGTCTACATAATGAACAGGACTCCCACTGCAGCATTACATGGGATGACTCCAGAGGAGAGATATAGTGGTAGGAAACCAAATATTTCTCATTTGAAAATTTTTGGTTGCATTGCCTATGTTCATGTTCCAGATGAGTCGAGATCCAAGTTGGATCCAAAAGTTGAGAAGTGCATCTTTATTGGTTACTCTTTGCAGCAGAAAGGGTATAGATGCTATAACCCTTCTACTTGTAAGTTTACAGTGAGGAGAGATGTTGTTTTTGATGAGATGAGTAGCTGGTATAAACTAGTAAATGTGATTGATAATGTAGATGCACAAAATGGTAATGCTGCACAAAATTCACAGCAGCAGTCACAAGATATTAGTGGACCTGGAGCGTCCTCTAGTAGTGGTTCACATTCTTCGCCATGGACAGGCAGATTGAGATCAGGAGAATCTTCTCAAAGCAATGCAGATAGTGGTATGCAGGTATCACGAAAAGGAAAAGAGAAGGTAGATCAGCCCATGTTTGATGTGAATGCAGGTCACTCTTATGTGGATGGTGAATCCAGTGGCTCAGAACAGAGCATTGATGATGAGTTGGGTATTCCTTCTATTGTTATACCTGGAGTAAGGAAGACCAGGGATGTTTTGAGAGAACCTGGGAGTGAACCTACTTTGCACAGGTCTACCAGAGCTAGGTATCCTGTGGATAGGCTGAAATATGATGGATTTACAGCCATTCACTATGCATATATAGTCAAAGTGACACAGGAACCAGAACCCACTTCTTTTGAGCAAGCCATGGGAAAAGAAAAATGGGAGAAAGCCATGGATGAAGAAATGGATGCCTTGGAAGCAAATGCTACATGGGAATTGGTACCTTTGCCTAAAGATAAGCATGCAATTGGTTGTAAGTGGGTTTATAAGGTGAAACACAATGCAGATGGTTCTGTGAATAGATACAAGGCAAGATTAGTAGTCAAGGGGTATGCACAAACATAATGCATTGATTATGAAGAAACATTCAGTCCGGTTGCAAGGATGGCAACCGTAAGAGCAGTCATTGCTATGGCTGCATCAAAGGGATGGTCTTTACATCCGATGGATGTAAAGAATGCCTTCTTGCATGGTGATTTGCAAGAAGAGGTCTATATGGAGCAGCCACCAAGTTATGTGCATGCTGTTCATCGTGAGTTTGTTTGCAGGTTGAAGAAAGCCTTGTATGGCTTGAAGCAAGCACCTAGAGCATGGTCTGACAAGATAGGACAGTATCTTTTCACTATTGGCTTTCAGATTTCCAAGGCAGATTTCTCACTTTATGTGAGAAAAACAAAGAAAGGTATTATGCTACTTGTCATTTATATTGATGATTTGATTATGACAGGTGACAGTGATGAAGATATCCTTTATGTGAAAATGCTATTGAAGCAGAAGTTTGAGATGAAGGATTTGGGAGAGTTGCGTTATTTCTTGGGTATTGAGGTGATTAGATCACCAAGTGGGATACGGCTCTTGCAGAGGCAGTATGGATTGGACATGCTGTCCAAATATGGGATGACAGGTTGTAAGCCTATTTCAGTTCCTTTGGAGCAGAACGTGAAGTTGAGCGCAGATGCAGGTGAGCTTCTCGAAGACCCTACTATGTACAGACGCATAGTAGGAAGTTTGATTTATATGACTATTACCAGGCTAGATTTGAGCTATGTTATTGGATTGGTAAGTCAGTTTATGCAGGCTCCAAGGAAACCGCATTTGGATGTGGCTAGACGCATACTCAGGTATGTGAAGTCCACATTGCAGTATGGACTATCTTATGAGACTGGGGTTCAGATACAGTTGCATGGATACACTGATGCTGATTGGGCTGGTAGTATTTCTGATAGACGATCTACCAGTGGATATGTATTCTCTTTTGGGAGTGCTGCAGTCACTTGGAGCAGCAAGAAACAGCCTACAGTTGCCTTGTCGAGCATAGAGGCTGAGTACAGGGGTGCAACAATGGTTGCATGTGAGGTAGCTTGGTTGCATAAGCTAATTTATGATATGCATCAGCCTATAGATGGGCCAGTTGTCATTTATTGTGACAACATGAGTAGTATATACTTGGCAAATAACCCAGTCTATCATGCTAGAACAAAGCACATTGAGGTGCATTATCACTATGTGCGGGAAAGGGTTTTACTAGGTCTTATTGATCTAGTTTATGTCAGCATAGAGGATCAGGTAGCTGACATATTTACGAAGGCATTGGGCGCAGAGAAGCTGCACAAGTTCAGAGACCTGCTTGGTGTGCAGGAATTGGGATTGAGCTCGAGGGGGAGTGTTGAGATATCGAGCTCCACTCATGATATGCCAGGGTGACCGTTGTGCATTTATGTCACCGACTTGTTAGCTGTAGATGCGGTTGGTACACCGCCCATGAATAATAGCTAGATGACAGCTATCCTTATCTACTCTAGTTCGTGGCTCGGTTAGTATGCCACCTTAGTTAGTTGAGTTTGGTTTGAGACCCATATATAGGGTTCTTCTATTTCTATGTACTTGAGTTCTTTTGGCTTACACAACTAAGAAGAGGAAAACTGTTTTCAGCCTCCACCTTTGTGTGTATTCCCCCATTGTGCAAGAAAGAAAGCTACAAGTGAGACTCCTTCCTTCTCTCCCACAATCTTGATACCCACATGCCGAAGCGCATTGTGGCAACCACCAGAAGGAGACAGGAGCTGGCAGAGAATGCACAATGCAGAGCCCGGTCACTGCCAAGACAATTCTCTGATGAGCTAGTACCACTACGAAGAAGGGACCCCAACCCCATTGATTGGTCTCGCAGGAATTGGTCATCTGGCATGAGCGAGAGTTTTAGAGGAGGCCTTTTGAAATATCCTTCTCCTACCCACGCTCGTTAGACCGAGCAATGTTTCTCAATATCCTATCCAAAATCAAGGAGCTCACCAATGACCTAGCGAACCGTTGGGTGGAAGAAAGGAGCCTAATTATGACCCGGTGGAGGCAGGATCCTGCAGACTACTGGCAGGACAAGGTGAATCGGATTCCCAAATCCGTCCAAGGCTATGAGGCACAGCCAAAGTGGCGGCGGAGGATTTGGAACACTAATTTTGATGCCTAGACAGCCTTCTACAGCTCACTCCCCTAGGAGCGAAATGACCCCTCCCACATGCCCTACCCCCGCCACCATGGAGTGGACTATGACCAAGCTATATTCATGGGGATTTTGACTTCCCTAAAATATATAATGTAAATGCCCAAACTCCCAAGGAATGCTTAGTCTTTAGGCAGCTGAATATTCTTCCATCCATCACCCGCTTCCTCGCGGATTTCTCCTCCTGCCCGGATCCTGCCTTCCTAACCACCTGCAACTACCTTAGATTGCTCAAATTCCTATTACTCCAAAAGCCTACACCTAAAGAAGCTCACCTTTCCCCCCTCTTTTTTGACATCAATCTAGGCATCAATAGTAGAGCCATGACTCGGTTAATGATGAGGGCATCTCTCGTCCCCTCCTTTTGCTTGGAGCTCTTAGAAAACATGAATGACACCCAATTCAAAGATGTAACCACCCCTTTTTGTTATCCACCCCTCTGAAGCCCCAAGCTGCAATTAAAGAATATCTCCAAAGCTGTGCCTTTTTATCCCAATGCCTGCGACCTCCCTGCGCTTCAACTGAGGTGATCGGCATTAGCCAAACGCCCTCCAAAAACAAATAAAGGAGAGAAGCACACACTTTGCTCATAGCACCTAGGGATCACCCCTAGCCCCTCTCCCCACTCCACGCTTAGGGAACATCAAGGGCAGGACTTTCAGACCTGTCACCCTAAGCTCTACACTGCACTACACCTCCAACAACACACGAACTGGGTCCTCAAGTGTGAGACATTACCAAGGGCTTGCCCAAGGTTAAACCCACCTCTCAGTTCCACTGCACATGCACTTACACCTCACCGTGAGACAGATACCCCCTTAGGGAGTGCACAACTTTCTCTTGCAGGCCTTTCGTAACTTAGTCCGCCGCCATTGGCCACATGTGTTCTTCAACTGATAACGGAGCCCAATTTTGGCAATCATCGTCGACGACAAATTCCAACTGTGTCAACAAGGCCAACATCTTCATGCAGATCAAAGCAAGCTAAAATCTCTCCAAATCACCAAGAACCAACACCCCACCATCTCTCATTGCAGTGCCGCCTTTTTGACAAGTGTTCATCTACCTGCCTTTCGCACTTAGCACCAATCCCAACTACCCTGCTGCTCCCCACCCCAGTGCCATGGGACTAGCACTCTGCTAGGAGTGCCAGTCCGCTAGGAGTGCTAGGAGGGGGGTAATGTTTACCACAGCACAGAAAAATGAAAAATGGAGCAGAAATGCGGGAGAAATGGAAGAAGGAGACAACCAAGAAGGCACAAGATAAAGAAAGGGAAAGGCGTCCTGGATGGAGGTCAGACTCTGAAAATCTGAACGAGGGTGTCGCCTCGAGAAAAGAAAAGAGTAAAAGCACACCATTAAATATGAAGGCGCTCCCGAATCCTTGTAAAAAGAGCGTTGGGCTTACTCCCATGCCAATTGTATGCATTAGTGGGAACGGGATAAGTTAGAATGGTGGAAAATAGGAAAAGAGGGCCTAGGCTAATGGCCGGCCATATAAAAAGTGGGGATGACCGCCCAAAAAGTAGGGCATGTATATAAAGTTCAAAAGTGAATGAGAAGCTCATTCTTGGGTGTGGCTAAAGCTTCTTCTTCTTCTTCTCTTGCTTCTTACCTTCTTTCTTGTGCTTGAGTGAGGGATTGAGGGAGTGTGAGGGAGTGAGTGCATGCGAGTGAGGGATCGTGGAGAAGAAGCTCTCCATCTTCTCTCTTCATATTCCCTTCTCTTATTCTCTCCTCTTGTCTCGCGCGACTATGGAGAATGGAGCTTGACGGAGTGGGATTGAGGTTGCTTGAGCTTGCCACAAGGATCGTGGAGCTACCGGAGTGTGAGAGAGAGGAGGGAACTCGATTGAGCATCAAGGTAAGCTCACTACACCCACAAGGTAGGCATTGCGCATCGGCTATGTGAGAGGTAGCCTTGGCCGCTCGGCTTGAAACGCTTGATCAATAAGCGGTCCGTAGGTCTCGGGGTAGAGCTCCGTAACTCCCCTACACTATGGCTATCTCAATATCAAACTGCACCTTATATATTGGCAAATTGTCCTTCTTTTTTCCCTCTTATTTGCTATCATATTTCTACTCTTGCCTAACCTCTTACATAACATGCTTGAGAGGTGGCTCATTTGCAGCTTTAGGCTAATCCACACTTCTTCTTGTCACTGTCTTACATGTCCATGTATTATCTTCATCTCCCTTTTATTTCTTCTCCACAAGTACATCCGTATTTTACATCTTTGCTAAATATGCATACATTGAATATGCATCTACTGGTGATTCCTAGCCAATTATGTCAGGAATGACTTGCCTTGCATGAGACATTTCACTATCATTAACTCTCATCTTTTCAGCTACATACAAAGCATGTCTCCATATTGCACCCTTCCAATCAACCATCACTACAAGCAATAGAGCATGAGATGGAGTTTTTTGATGGTAGAAATGTATCTATATATTTATATATCTATGCTCAAAAGGGAGTTCTTCAGGGTGGCTCAACTTGCATGGAGCTAGTATTTTGTATGAGTCACTGTACATGAATTGAAAGCTCAAATTACTGAATTGTACATGCAAGCTATTGACTAGGTAGTAGCTTTCAAGAAGACACTTTGGGAATAATTTTACATGGAAGATACCAGTTTGATTACCCGCAATACTTTCCACGGGTGGGTTTTAAAATCCAATAAGGGTCTTGTGGTGCTATAGAGTTATTAAGAGAATTTGAAAATTAGTTTTAGTTAGATCTTGCAGAACAACAAGCTCTTGCAAGTTAGAAAATTGAATAGTTTCTACATGCAATAGATCATTTTCTTCAAGAGAAGCTTGACGATTTGTTAGAGGATCAAATTGTAGAGACATGGCTTAAAATACAGTGGAGGCATGTTAAGGAAGTTGTTACTGCACTGGTGAAAAAGCATACAAGGAGAGAAAGATTGCATGTATCTAGCTTGCCCACTGTTATGAGCAAAATAGTTGATGTATCCAGTAAGCCATCAACTCCTATGGTGGTGGCTGACCCTATAGTTGCACCTGTTATTCCCTGTTAGGAAAGATGTATTAGATGAATCGGTTAAAGATATGTGGGATCTTCAATTTAAGGTCACAAAATTGGATGAGAAAGGACAAGAGGAAAAGGGATGGGCAATAACCCCTCAACTAGGGAAAATATGTATGTGGTGTGATAGTTTGCAACATGAAAGGAAGGATTGCGCTACTTATTAGGAGGCCTTGGCACGACAGCTCATCTTTTGGAAAGATGACAAGATCCATGCATAAGAAACGGGATTGCCTCTTGCTTTGAATTTTGAAAAGGAAGGTATGCAAAAGTTGTTGAAAGACTTGGTTGATTATGCAGTTGTACATGCTTCTACTTTTGTTCTATAGTTGGATAGAATGCATGGCCAAGTGATGGTTGGCCGGAAGGCTACAATATATACACATGCTTTGCATGCAATTGAAAAGAGGAAATTTATTGATAGTGAAATGTCTCATGAAAGGCAAGACATTTGTGACATAACTAGTTGGGAATCACTGGTAGATGTATATTCAGTGTATGCATATTTAGCAAAGGTGCAAAACATAGATATACTTGTGGAAGAGAAATGAAAGAGAGATAAAGATAATACATGGACATCTAAGAGATTGACAAGAAGAAGTGTAGATCAGCCTAAAGTTGCAAATCAGCCACCTCCCGAGCATGCCATGGAAGAGGGCAAGAGTAGAAACATGACAGCAAACAAGAGGGCAAAAAGAAGGAGAAGCAATCGGTATTTAAGATGCAATTTAATATTGAGACAGCCATAGATCTTAAGAAGGTTCTTAAAGAAAAGATTTTAAACAATCGTGTGGAATCCACCTTAGGAGAGGTGCTTAGCATCGCCAAGCAATAATTTCATGATGAAATCATTGACATAATTAAGAGGAAGCATCACTTTCTTGGTGTTACTACTAGTGCATTGCTGCAATTTGAAGAGAAAACTAGTTTGTTGGGCATTCAAGATAAATATGTGGAATCCACCTTGGGAGAGGTGCTTAGCATCGCTAAGTGAGAATTTCATGATGAAATCATTGACATAATTAAGAGGAAGCATCACTTTCTTGGTGTTACTACTAGTGCATTGCTGCAATTTGAAGAGAAAACTAGTTTGTTGGGCATTCAAGCTAAATATGAGCATGATGGTGTAACTACTGGTTTATCTATGCAGGATGCTACTAATCAATGGACAGCATGTGGAAAAGAGAAAAAAGTGACTGAAAATGCATTGCATTTTGTAGCAATATGCGTGGTGGAGTAAGGTAGATGCAACAATATGGGGAAGAGACTGTAGGATTTATTCTTCAGAGTCATTACACAAGAAATCACTGGGTAAGGGCTATCAATAAAACGGTAGTGAAAATAGGGGAGCGTGCAACTCCTTGTGTTGCTTTGCTTGACCACAAGCCCAAGATTAATGTCATTGAGCGTGGATTGTATGAGAATGGTGCATGGCTTGTGGACATTGATCATAGTTGGTATATGAGGGTTGCAAATAATTCTTTGGGGGAGCTCTATGGTGCATGTCCTAATGTAAAAGTGATGATTGGTGATGTACAAGAAGAGTAGCACTTATTTGTGCAAGATAGTTCCTCATATGCAGTGATTCTAGGACAACCCTATATTGAAGACTGCATGTGGAAACAAAGGTGCTTGATGATGGTTCTGCTTATGCAAGAGTTAGAAGCAAGGATGGAAGGAAAGCAGTCCACATTTTTACCATTTGTGTTAATCATCCTAGAAATCAAGATACACTTCGAGAGTTTCCTTAGCCTCCAAATGTAAGGGAATTCAAAGACCCAGATTTTCATTGAGCATTGCTGTAATATGAGGCTACAGTAGTGTTGTTGAGAGGATGTACTCACCTCTTCATGGAATGAAGCATGTATTTACTACTGGTTATTCTCACTTTACATCAAACAATTCATGTTGGTTTAAGCCTATGGAAGCTATGTGCAAGGGACTAAATGCATATCTATGAAACGGGCAACTAAGGAACTCAGAGCATTGGGGTTGTTAGTTGAAAATGAAGGCATTTTAGGCCTCTTTTATGGGTTTAATATTACTAACACTATGGTTGAATTTTCAGCAACTATACATGCAGAAAATGAGACTGAAAATAGAGTGGTGTCAATATATTCTTTGGCCATGTATGATGTTAGAGCATTGTTTGCTTAACAAGAAGGATTACAATGAGTTGAAGTAGTTGTGGAGAGAAAGTATGAGATGGTTGACAAAAAGGTGAAGCCAGCTTTCACTTCCATCAGACAGTGAGGATCTATATGAGAAAGTGTCAAGGCTGCCAAGTTTACGGGATCCTAAAGATATAGGTCATCAACTTACAGCTAAAACATTATAGGAATTGAAAGTTGGTGCACAAGGGTTTCTTTTGTGTACTTAAAGAGATTGTTTTATGTAGATGTTGGCTAGACATGGGAAATCATTTACATTTTAGCCAACTAAAATATGTTGTGTGGATCTGAATGTTTTCTCTGCTATAGTAATATTTATTGTGCCACATGTATCATGGAACTTGAGTCCTAGTCTAGTGCTTAAAGCTTACTTGCCAAAGCTAATGGATTTGCTAAATGAAAATATTCACATGAAGATCTTAGAGCCCTCTTCAACCCCATACTCAAATGGTTGGTTTACTGTGTCCAAAAGGAATGGTACTTTGAGATTTATTCAAGATATGTAAGCGATCAATAAAGTGATCATAAGAAATGTGGATACAGGTCCTATGGTTGATGAATTTGTAGAGGCTTTTGCACAAGCAGAGAGATCTATTATTTGGGTGATCTTTACTTGGGGTATGATCAGTTTCAGCTCGCATTTGAGAGTAGGGATATGACAACCATGAAGACTCCCTTGGGGTTAGTATGGATGTGTACTCTCCCGCAGGGTGTAACAAAGTCAATGGCACACATGAAAAATGCTATGAATAGGGTACTAAAGGATTTTATACCATGATTGGCAATGCCCTTCTTGGATGATGTTCCAATCAAAGGGTGTGTAGTGGATGAAAAGAATGAAGTGGTGGATACTCATGGGTGCAGACAGTTTGTTGTAGACCATATTGTTGATTATGAAAGGATTTTGACACGTCTAGAAGAGGTGTATTTAACTCTTTTTGGACAAAAGTTCGTCTTTGGAGTTGAAGAGGTTTTGATTGTTGGGCATATGTGTGAGCCCTATGGGTGAAAACCATCACTAGTAAAAATAGATGGGATTGATAGAATGCAAGATGTATGCACGAATGTATTTGAGATGCATAGATTCTTGGGTGCATGTGTGTTCTATTTGATATGGATCCCTCACTGTGCACATATAGCTGATGCTCAATACCAGCTCTTGAGGAAAGATCAAAGGTTTCATTGGGAAAGGAAGCATCATAAAGCAATGAGGAAATTGAAGCGGCTCTTGAAATCTGCTCTTACATTGAGAAAGGCTGATTATTCACATGGGAAGCCTATCATTATTACTATTGATATACGAGCCCAATCGGGATTGGATAGGCAATTGGGCAGAGATATGCAATTCGATTTGGTGCTAAAGTATTGACTGAACGATAGAGAAGGTATCCATAGGTAAAAAGAGAATTATGGGGAATTGTAACAGCCCTTAAATGTGATAAGGAGTATTTTATGGGTCCTCATGTAGTCATTGAGACTGATTGTTTGTCGGTATTGGGTATGATTACTAGTTGTGCTACTCCAGACATTGCTATGCTCCAATGGATTGCATACATCAAATCTTTGAACCATAAATTTTAGCACATGCTCGGATGGATGACTTTCTTGCATCTAAAAATGATGTTTTGATTGGTGAAACTGAATTGGTAGCCATTGTAAGTACATATATAGCTCTCATAAATGCAAGGAAAACATTAAATGCAATAAATGCAACAATTATTTTATCAAGTATAAGTGTTGTAAGAGTGAATTTAGCAATGCAAGGAGTTGCTACAACATTAACAAAAGCTTGGATAGCAAAGAGAAAACACTTTAGATGTTACGTATCTTATGTAGAAGTTTTTTTGAAAGACAAATATGCAAGAGACTGCTGGCTGAGAATTGGTCAATATCTCAGCACATTAACAAAGAGAGACGAGTGGTCGGATGAGGAGTTTAAGAAGATCTTGGGTAATTCACTATATGTGTACCATCTATATCACATGCGTTCAATGACTATTTATAAATATCCTTATTTGTGAAATTTTGATTAATAAAACATAACCCTTTTCTATTCAATCTGTAAGTAACCCCTTTCTACGGAACCCTTTTGTATGTAAAAAATGTGTAAAAATAGTATTTTTAAAATCCCTTATGTTAAACCCACGTGATACATAAATATATTTATGACTGACCTCCCCTAGAAGAAGATCAAGATGCAAGCCTATGGGTTTTTATTACTTATGGAAACATGCTAAGAAGAAACAAGGTATGCCATTGCGAGTTTTGGGTGACAGAGCTTAACAAGTAAATGTTATACAAGAACTTTATGAAAGCATATGGGCTGGCCATAGAGGTGTTTGGGGTACTTTTGCAAAGATCAAAGAAAGATATTGGTGTCAGGGCATGCATAAGGATGTTGCTTACTTTCTGAAAACATGTACAACATGTCAAATGTATTCATCAGTGAGGCATTGGGATGGATTGAAGCCCACATATCCCTTGTCTCTTCATTTTAAGTAGATGGTGGATTTAGTCATGATCCATATAGGTCTTTGTTTGGTAAATGAGATATCTTGTACTTGCATGTGAAGACTTGACTAATCAAGTGGAAGGGAGATCTCTACGTACCAAGACAACAAATGTATGTGTGTAATTTTCTCTTAAAAGAGATCTTTTGTCAATATGGCTATGTGGAAAATTTTGCAGTAGATCGGTGTGAATTGGATGCAGATGAAGCCCATGGTTTCTTTTCATGGTTGGAGATAAATCTTGATTTAACTTTAGCTTATAAACCTGAAGAAAATGGAAAAATTGAAAAGAGTCACCCACCTATTGTGAAGGCATTGGTAAAAGCATGTGGAGAGAAGGTAAAAGAGTGGCCACAATTGCTCCCTTATGCTTTGTGGACTGACAAAACAACTCATAGTGCTCTTACAAGATATATGCCTGTTGAATTGATGTATGGTCAAAAACCTATCATGTTGATAGAAGAGATGAAATTCACATGGAGTGTGCTACATTGGAAAGAGAAGTTGAACCAAGAGGAGTTGTTGGCCTTACATATTAGATAGTTGGAAAGAAAGTCAAAAGACATAGAGGTAGCAGTTACAACGTTAAGGGCAGCAGCAAGAATATAGAACAAGAAATGGTTTGACAAAAGACATAGATTGAGGCCAAGAACCATACAAGATGGAGATTGGGTGCTAGTTTATGATAGCAATTTGGACAACCAGCATAGTGCCATGCGTAAAGTCTCCAAACGATGGTTCGAACCCTATGTGGTAAGGCAGGTGTTTGATAATGCTACTTATGCACTAAATGAGCTAGATGGAATAGCCATAAAACTTTCGATAGCAAGGAAAAGAATCAAATTATTCAATAGGTGGGAATCTACTACCTATGAGTTGCCAGAACTAGAAGGAAATAGTGGCCATGATACAAGGGCTAGCATCTAGGAGGATATGGAAGATGAAGAAGCAAAGGATATGGTTGCAAAGGATGAGGAGGACTCAAAAATCTAGTGACAACTAGGACTTGTTGTTGGCACATACCTAAGGATGTGTAGATTTAGAGAGGGTGGATATCATGCCACTATATGTAGATATAGTGTGAAAAACCTTGGAGTACATCATCATCCAACTTTCATATTAATCTAGAGAGTCAATATCATATTAGTCAATAGTGTTAGTATCCATAGTTTGGATAGTTCCAAAATACAGGATTTTTAGACAAGTTTAGCTTATTTTTGATATTTTGGATATTCTTTCTTATAAATATCTTTAAAAAGTACAGAAAACTTCTAGAATAGGATAAAATGCAAAAAGCAAGTGGCTTTTCAACCAATTTTGGAGATCTCATGCAAAAAGAGGGGCTTCTAAGTTCGTATAGCACACAATCTCAGTTTTTTAGGCAGCAAACAACACTCCAAGAACGAGGAGAAGAATAAGGAGCGATCTGGGAGAATTCTAGCAAGTGTCATGAGGTTTTACTCCCCTTTCAGAGCCAATGGAAAAATTAACCTTACCATTTGAGAAGCAAAGAAGAAGCTAGTGTTTGGTGCGTGTTTTTGGTCTACTAGGGAGATTTAGGAGATCTAATGCTTGGAGATTGCTTCCGAGTAGTCCCAGACAGAGATTTTGTTTATCTTCTCGAGTTCTATCAATACATAGTGCTTTAAATCATTGAGATTTTTCTTTATCTTGTGTACCTTTTTTCTATTCTTTTTCTTATCTTCTATCTCATATTCTCTACTTCCTTCTCTCTTTGATGGATACGACCTTTCGACTAAAACCCCTTTGCAATGCCCAGAAAGGATAGGTGTCTCCATTAACCTTCCACCCAAGACGAAAAGTATTTTTCTTTTAGGAATGTGCCTCACGCTAACGGAGAACCATTCAAGGCACTCATCTTGTTAATGTGCACACAAGGTAGAACCATTTAAGGCGCTTATTCCCTCCTATAGTTGCCACCTAACAACAGTTGCATTGCTCCTTGGCACTATGGGCCTCCTTCTAGTGGCTATCGGGTATTTCGGTCCCCTTTGTCTTGAACCATTTCTTAGTGGCGTCTCTAAGGCTCGCCCCCCTTGGTGCACCTTCACACATTGGTATCCTCATATCTAGTAGCTACAAATTAAACTTTGAAAGCCTAAAGCTTTACACCCTCAGTTTTGTTGACTTGAGAGATGTTAGAAAGTAGAAGCCTAGTCACAAGAGTCCTCTCTAAGCTAGAAGAAGACAGTGGCCATCGAGTAGAGATGACGAAAAGATCCCATGTAAGATTTGAAATGACATATTAAAAAAAAAAACAAGCTCACATGCGGTCGCTATCCACACATTCAAGCTACTGGATGTCCATAACATGGATTGGGATTCATGCAATTTGTTTTTTTTTTAAAATTTCAAATTTCTATTACAAAGGTTTCTTCAAACTTCAATGCAATAAGAAGATATATCAAATTCCCTTCAAGTTTACCAAAAAGAACAAAAGGGCAAATTAAAAATGGCTACAATTTTTGTACCTCCAAACCATGCTTCCACCCATGACTCAAATTTGATATGTGATAACGAATTTTGTAACAAATTATCAAGCTTAGTTTTCTTTATTAATAGGCACTTGCATTGAATATGCGCATTTAATAAAAAAGTTTTATTTAATATGTATGGGTGAATGGTTGCTTGGACGGCATAACCTTATGATTGGGTGGGCTCAATTTGTTGGGTACCATTCCTTACAGATCGTTTTAATGTGAAAGCATATGGAGCATGTTTCATGGGAGGTGTCACCAATAGTGGAAATATTGGTGTCTATGAACCAAGTGCATGTCATCATGCCAAAGGCTCAACATATTTATATATGCAAGATTACTTAAGCTAAGCAAATGTTTGATTTAGAGATAGTCCCCTAAATAATGGTTCCTAATTATTCTTTTTAAGTATTCTAAAATTAGTCAAGGCGAAGTAGTTCATGATGGGCTTAACTTAGACCATATCCATAGTGATGCCACCTCCCTTCTAGGGTGTTTGCAGTGATCAAGGGATGGTGCATTATAAGTCCACTAACAAATCTTGTAAGGGGAAGGATGAAGTCTTAGCCATGATGTTTCCCACACTGATGTGACACTCATGTAGTTTTGTTTATCACAAGAATGATATTTCTTGTGTTGTTTGTTTTAGTGGAAAATTTAAAATAATATTGACGTTGATGTACCAAAATTTTTGTAAAATGGCACGAGTACTTGTTGTGGTCTTGATTTAGAAGCTTTGACACATCACATATTTGCATATTGATGGTCCAGTTTCAATAAGGATCATTTTTCCTTGAGAAATATGCATGCATGTGGCACTTAAAGGAGCGAGTGCTAGTCCCCTCCAAGCATTTCCTATACATCAATCAAGGGGGGTGCTATCCCCCTTGAAACATTGGCTATCGATCAGTTAAGGGCCAATTGGACATGCAAACACAACAAGATGCCAACCACTCTTGAGACATTGGCTATCGACCAATTAAGGGCCAAGTGGACATGTAAACACAAAATGATGTTAGCCACTCTCCAGAGATGACCTCATTAGCAAGGGTGGGGTCATTTCATAGGAATGTCCTTAAAAGGGCAAGAGTTATAAGGTCTTAGTGGACAATAGCATGGGGTTTTCCACAAGTGTCGAGTAGATGTGTCAATACTAGATCAACCCCTAGGACCACAACAATTCACCACTCAATGGTAGTGTCAATCGAGACCAAAAGCACGTCACAAAAAATAGTAACAACCTATGGGGGCTTCAACCATGCTTGATAAACTCATTGATCTTCTCCCCCATAGTGCACCCTTCTTTTGGCACATAGAGATAGATCCCTCACAATTTCATTGAAAATATCCAAGTATAGTGAACTTTGCAAGAAGCTTGGGTGCTCTAACATTGGAATGCTTACCCTAGTGATTAAGATTGTTTTGCAACCATTTAACTAGAGCATTAGGGACATGAAAGGACATCATTCCACCTATGTTTCTCATATGGCCAAATCCATATGGTGAACTTTGAGAGACCCATACTTCCAATCCATGCTAACAATATTGAATCGGTTTCTTTTCAGCTTCCTTGTGCCTTACAAATAGCCAAGACATGGTACAAGAAAATATAGGGCAATGATCGAAAGAGAGAGCTTGGAAGCTGAACATCTTTGGTAATATGCAAAGAATTGGAAGTATAAAGGAATGTTGAGTCATTCCCATGTGGCTGGTGCCCATCCACATTGATTAGACTGTGATCGTAAATCTACAGGAGATATAAGGAGCTTTCCATGTTGTACAACTGCCACTTAGGCCGTTTCCCATCTTTGATTACAAAATCAGGTGAAATTTCTGTGCAGCCATGAGTGAATGTAAATCTCAGTTACAAAATCAACACCAAATTTTGTGCACTCAACGGGGCTGAAGATCACATCATGGCAGCTCCTTCTTCTTCTTCGTTGCTCGGATGAAACCTGCCGTTGGCCACCTTCTCAATCAGAGCCTCCACTGTGACGTCAAACGCATCCTTCATCTCCAGTAATTGCGACCTTGGATCAGCATAGATTAACCTTGGGATTAAGCTAATCACTTGCTCTCTCAGACGTTTCACCTCCTGGGGTGGTATGCTTCTCAGGACATGTTCAATCACTACCTTCTTCTTCTTCACATCCTCATCCCGTATAAACACAGAGTAAGCACTGTGGCTCCGGGGCAGATGCCACACGTATTGAGAATAAGCAGAGTGTGGGTTGAAGAGCACAGGGATGCATCCAGCCACCATTGAATCAAACAGAGACCTTCTGGTGTAAGAATCCCCCTGGGGCTGCAAGCAAAACACACTCCCTTCAAACAATCTCATCACACTGAGGGGGGAATGGCACTTGCTAGCTCCTCTATCACACTCCAGGAGACTGCAGGATGAGGACTGCTTGCATTGTTGGATGATCTCCCCCCTGATGGAGTCCTCTCTCTCTTCTCTAGGGGCTCCTGCAAAGGAGAAGAGAGAGGGCCTGGGGAGGGCTCGCATCCGGTCTTGCCAGGCGACCACATCCGCGTCGGACGATGGGTGGAAGTATGTGGGATAAGGGATGGCATAGTCATTGGAGTGCCATGGGCTCTTCTCAATCAGCAAGGTGGACATGTTCCTTACTGCGGGGAGGAGCAAGAGGTTGTTGCCCCAATCAGCCTCCTCCTGTGTCAGCCTCCTGAAGTCCCATGTCATCCTTCCACACACCATGAAGTGGTTCCTCCCCCCACCTGATGCTGCCCACTCTGGCTGACCCTGCAGCCACCTTGCCAGCGCATGGGGCAGCGCATCCCGCGCAGACACATTTGTGCCCCATAGGTTCCTTGATACGTCCAGCCCTGCATAGAAAGGCACATACACCAGGGTGGCCTTGCTGGAATCCTGTGTCAAGCACCTGTACTGCTTCATCCTGTTATGGAAGATCACATCCAGAGCAAATTGGTTTGTAGCAAACCACCCATTTTCTGATACAATAGGGGCATTAATATGGGGTTCGCTAGGGCCTTTTTGATCATGACGATGAAGTTTGGGCCCAAGGCCATAATTGGAGAGAACCTTGCACATGTCAGCCCATGGGCTGAGGTCCTGACACCTTGCCAGAAGGTCTTGGTTGAAGGCAGGAGGAAGCTTGTGGACATAGACATATTTGCCATGGCAATCATCATCATGTGGCAAAGATGTTGCTGGGTACTTGGCATGTGGAAGCTGCTGCAGATTGCTGCTGCTTCTGGAGATCAGATGCTTGCTGGCACTTGCAGTGGAGAAGGTGAGAGAATTAGAGGATGGGTAAGAAAATTGTTGTCTGTCCTGATGATGATGAATATGATTAGGGGGTGTGGTTGTGGAGGAGAAATGGAAGAGGCAATGCAAGCACCAGAGGCCAATCATCACAGCCAATGCCAGACAGCGATTTCTGGAGCCATAATTAGGCTTCGGACTAGCACTCTTAAGCATTTTCCTGTAAAGGAAAATATGGGAGGGAGAGAGAGAGAGAGAGAGAGAGAGAGAGAGAGAGAATCTGATCAAGGTTCAAGGATTTGTGTACTGATACAAATGGCACCTGCCACATACCATCCAAAACAGGTGACCAATGGATCATACAGACAATACTTGTGAGCACGGACAATCAATCAACCTGACGCTCCTGGGCATGAATACATGATGTAAGGCTTGCAGCCTGATGAATTATCAAGCTCTCTGATGAAACCCTGATAAGATTTTAATGGCTTCCATTACTCAACTAATCATCAGCACCAAAGGACTGCTCACTGATGGCTCAGGAGTTTAATTAATCACAAGGGATCTGATCGATCCGCAGAACAAATACAATCGCCAGATCCAGGCTTCCAGATTCATTTCACCAACTTTATGCATCTTGTCAAAAAACCAAGGCTTCTTGACCCGGGATCCTCATCACATCAAGGACATTTTCTTGTTCGACCAATTCAATTATTACATATATAAATATATGTATATATTTAAAGGTAGGTGCTCAACGTTAAACAAAATGGAAGATGGAAACAAGGGTCCCCTTTTGCCTAAGACCTCTTAGGTCCATCACCAACACCCACACGCAAGGGACTTCATTTAATATATTAGCCTAGCCTTCTCACCTATATCTTTTCATGATTCCTCCAAAGCTTGAAAGTAGCCTCATGAAATCTAAGGGTTCCTTTGTACAACTCCGCGACAAACACTATTGGAATACCTATTCCTTTCACTTGCATTCACACCCCTCTACCCAAACCCTTTGTATAGGTGCTTGAGCTCATTTTAGGACCCTTAGTACTGAAAGTGCATTTTGAAAGGGTCTTTCCATATATACCTTCGTTTTCCCTTGCATTTAACCACCCAAAATATTGTAAGCATGCAATCCTTATGTATTTTGTTAGGCAACATAATTTAAACGTATCAATCCAATTGGCTTATGTTCCCTGAAGAAGAAAAGTCACAAGAGAAGAAAACCTTACAAACAATCATGCATAATGGAAAAAAGTTGTTTTTTGTTGCTCAATAATACTCAAAATGCACAGCATTGAGGTAGTCAACCAGTCCAAATCTATGTGGGATCTCAAAACCATAACCAAGGCAAGAACGTGTACCTTCTACATGGTGCATAGAATGAGTTGAAGCTCTCTTCCATATGGTGAAAACTAAAACATGATTTAAAAAATACCATTCCCTGATAGAAGATGGCCGATATATACTCATTGCCTAGCCCTAATGAAAAACCCATAAAGTAATTCTAATGTAGTTTAGATGGCCCCAAAATTGATTCAATTTCAAGGAAGCTTATGAAGTGTAGTATACTACTTCATGGCAAACCAACCTTGCCTAAAAGATTATCAAAATCTAGACTAGTCTTGTAGAATCAAATAGATGATCACATCATGTGTGTACATCAAAATGGTAAGTACTTGATGCAAAATGCCTAGATAAAGAACAAAAATGCAAGTAGGAGATGATCCAAGTCGCCAATGAAGGCCATCCATGTGAAAGTCCTCCTAGAGCAAGTGTGAATGCAATGATGTGTCAATATTTCTAATGAATGATCTGTCAATATGTCCAACATAACCGTGTGGATCAAAAGCAATGTGCCCATTTTTATTTAACACTAAACACGACAAACGATTTGCCTAGTAAGGAGATACATCCATTGAAATAAACCTATGACTTTATCATATGAGGCATGCCCTTGAGATCAACATGGAAGGTTCAAGGTGCGAATGATAGTCCTCTATAATAATTAGTTTACTAATAAATCTCATTTACTTAAAATATATGCCAAATATCCTTACTTCAATACAGCATATATTAACTTTTATATTTATTTTACTTAAAACCGGTTTTTGAAATTAACTTTAATATGTACTTATTTAAATTATAGCTTAAATTTTGTGATATCTCGGCCCCTCCCAACATGTGAAAGGGACTTAGGGGAGGGGAGGGGAGTAATTTAAAACTTTAAATTTAAGAAACAATTTAAAGCCTACCTTTACACCTATCGGCTCGGCGTCGATCGCCGCCATCACCTACACGCTGCCTTCGTACTCCCGTCACGCCGCCAAGCAACTGCTGCTATGCTCCACTTCACCATTGCCATCATTCCGCCAGCTCCGCAAGATTTGCCAGCCATCAATATACACTCAATAGGTCTCGACGATAACGAGAAGCTTCGCTAATAATTAACGATAGTGGAGATTGCCGAGAGGAAAGTAGATCACGAAAGTTTCCAAGCTCCCATCAAAGGCCCCTTCTGGATCCCCCTCTCCGTCAAAACCCAAGTGCCTTTCCTCGGCCTCTTCCCATACTCCGCAACCAAGGAAGCAGCTTCTACAGCCGCATTGCATCCATTGTCTCATTACTCTCCATCGATAATCCTTCAAGATTGCCGAAGCTTAGGGAGCGCCGTTGCATGAAGCCGAACCTCTTTTCCAATCAATGGCACTCAAGATAAGAAGCTTGGGAACTATTAGTGCGGTAGTGGGCATAGTAGCAAGCATTGACAACGCACCAATTCTACCAAACCAATCTTCTATGCTTCTATTGTGTATAAACCTTTCTAATGGAAATGAGTGTTTTGATGCTCATTTCAGAACGACAAAAGTGTTATCACTTAAAAAGAATTTTAATTTATGAAGCTTCCCTTACAAAGCCCAACTTAGATTCACCAAATAAATCAATTATTAGGACATTGTACCTCTAGTTAGACTAGATATATTATCTTCAAGCATTATGTAAATCTTCATAACAAAAACTTGGGATTGTGTTTATCTCTTTCTCAAGAAAAATACCTTATTCACAATGCATACATTTAGAATAACTATTCTGTTGGGATATTCATAAAGAGTAGAAAGCCAATGATTAAGGGGCAAACCTCTTTCATGGGTAAATCATATTACATGATAGGGGGCCAATAGAGTAACAAGACCCAAATGCAATTCCCCTAATGAGAGTCGCATAAGGTTCTAAAAAAACCATGGTAAACTACCTTATTCAAGGGATAGCTGACACTACAAGAGAAAGGCCCTATACACGCGCATTGTACACGTGAAATAGCGGGCGCATTTATCAGCGTGTCTATTGGCGCTAGTATATAGACGTGAAGAACACATCTATATACCCGCGTTTTTAAACGCGCTTATGAATGCGAAAATAAACGCACAAATTTTTCATTTCTCATAAAGTCCCTAAATATGATCAAACATCTTAACAACTAGTATTTTTTAGAATACATTACCAACTTTACTTCTTCCTGAGTATTACAAATATACATCCAATCATTCAAAGCTAATTATATGCTACAATGAGTGATCAATCTCATCTTTAATGAGATCGGCCCTTGCTAGACTATCTACCTCTAGGTCTATGTTACCAATAGGCAATGAAACAAACAAGTCTATCCCACTGTTAGATGTATTGCTATGCTCAATTTCTTCATCATCTGCAACCATATTGTTATCCTCTTCTGTACTTCCTTGAACATCCTCGCGGGGATCATCTTGCAGCACTGCATCATGTATATCATCGATCATGGCATCATCATGTACATCATCATTGATTGTTGGATTGTCATCAACTATCTCTATGTTGGTAGCATTGCCATATATTGGTTTTGAACGATTAGATATGGAGATGACGTGCCACCATCGGTTATTGTTTACCATTGGGTGATATACAACCTGCATTTAAAAAATAAAAAGTAAGCAACTTAGATATTTATTGTATTTTGAGAATGTATCAAGAAGTAATATATATGAAAATAAATAGCTTCTAATATACCTGCTTGCATTGTTGAGGTAGTACGAATGTGTCATTCTTGCCTTGGTGAAATTTTGTAGAGTCAATCACTACAAAACCACTTGGATGACATCTAATTGTGTAATGCTCACCCGTTGTTACTACTTCTTTAAACCACTTCACATCTAGTACATATATAAAAAATCGCCTAAAGTCAAGCTTCAAAATATCTTGGATCAAGCCATAATAACCTTCCATGGTGCATTGGTATCCTGAACGTTTGCAAGGATACTACAATCCTGGGTATTTCTCGTATCATCTATACGTTGAGTTCAAAAATGTTTGCCTTTACACAAAATAGCATTAAACAATGTGCACTACTAGTACATTGTTGAGATCATATTAATGATTTAGTTAAAGATGAAATATATAAGATTATTATATCATATATAACTAAAGATAATTTAATTATAAGTATGTCTCACCTTTGATAAGCAACCTCGTGCATATTCCCACTCCTCTTGGGATATATCCATCGCCTCCTCTTTTTCCATCTTCTCCATTTCTTCATGTAGCCAATCTATATCAATATGATGTGGAAGCGCACTTAAATATTCTGGATATGGGACATTACGTCCATGTCTAGCACGAAATGCTTGTCTTTCACTTACTCTTCTTGCCCTTGCTTCTTTATATAGTGTCACCCATTTGCTCATTACTTCGCTGTTAAGCACACAAAATACATTTAACTTACGAAGTTCCTCTTTCATTAGCACTTTACTCCTTCCTTTTCCTTGAGGTATTATAGAGATCATCCTCAAATCTTCATCATCTTTCCATAGTCGTGGTAAAGAGGGGTCCACTTTAGTAAGATATTTAGAGATTTGTACGAGGGATGATTGCACTAACGAACCCTCAGCCATGCTTCCCTTGGGCCGTGCATTTTTCCTTACAAAATCGTTTAGGGTTTTCATAAAGCACTCTAGAAAAAACATTCACCTTGCATGAACTACCCCACAAATTGCGATTCTATCAATCAGATATACGAGTAAGTGTACTTGAGTAGTCAAAATGGAGCAAGGAAAAGTTTCATCCACCAAAAAAACCACCTCAATTGGACAATACTCGAGCCTCTTGCAACGTATTTGGATTGATTTCCTTCAAACTCACAAATCTACCAACATGCAATTGAGAACGATGATTAGTTTTGTCCATAAATTCAATCAGGTTTACTACGTGATGTACGTAATATGTAAACTAAAAAATATGTATAATGTATACATACCTCGCGAGCTCACCCATCTTGTAAATGATCACGCACATCTTTCGAAACACAATGGGATATGCTAGTAGGAAGGATGAACTGTATGTAAATATTCATACATTGTTAATTAGTCTACATAGTTACTCCACTAATTAATATATTTATGGCTATGAAAATCCTTACCTGAATCATTTTGTGCCAATTGTGAGACTTCAAACCGGATAGTTGCTCCACACCTCTTTTCTTTTTCTTTATGAAGGCTCCCTTGAGGTATCTCATATATCCTGTGGGAGTTTGAAAGCTACATATCTGCTGCTTCACCATCTTTTCCCTCGGTCTTCGACAACATCCAAGGTGCATACAGTAACTCGATCTTTTCTCTGGGTCTGATGCGTGGGCAAGCTCGTCTCATATATCCAATGCTACGTAAATCCTCCCTTACATTGACAGAATCACGAGCCTCGATTAAGTGATCCCATAATGTAGAGGCAACATTCTTGAATATATGCATGGGGTCCATCTTGAGTTCAGTCCAATATGGGAGACGAAAAAATATAGAGAATCTAAGGAACAAACAATATATTATTTCTCGTTCTCATAATGGAGTGTATTTTAAAGACAAACAAAAGAAGTAAACTAGTTACCGACTCATGCCGAGTGGAGGATGATCATTGGAGTGTGTCCAAGTGTCCTTCCAATCTCGAATGGTCAGAGATTGTGGAGTTCTTCTATTAGTGGGGGGTGCATATTTGGGGTGGTCAATAGGAAGAAAACGATGATGATTGTCATAGATAACCTTCTTCAAGCGTGTCGGTCTAGAAGAAACCAGAGAGGGACCGCAAATTGGACATGCATGATATCCTGATGTAGTTAAACCTGTAGAAACAAGTGGGTTAATGATGACATATATTTGATTAAGGGTAAGAATGAATAAAATAGAGTACGCAACTACCTGAATACTCTCCATAGCCTGGAAAGTCATGCATGGTCCATAACAACATGCCCCTTAAAGTGAAATCTCTAGAGGACAATGATGCACTCACATCTTGCACCTCAAAACCTCTCCATAGCATTTCTAGCTCCTTGATCAAAGGCTCTAAGTAAACGTCCATGTTTTTTACTTTGTGTTTTTTAGGAATCAAAAGGGACAACATTACATATCCTTTTTTTATTGCCATGGACGGAGGGATATTATAGTCCACCAATACCACTGGCCATACACTATATGAGGTGCTTTTGATGCCAAATGGATTTATTCCATCTAATCCTAGACCAAATCTCAAATTTCTGGGCTCTTCTTTGAAAGTAGGCCACAAATTGTCTACGTGTTGCCAGGCTGGTGTGTCTGAAGGAATTCTCCATTTTCCATCACTTGAATGGTGACTAGCATGCCATGACATGAGTCTCGCAACAGATTCACACTTAAACATAAGTTGAATATGCGGAATAATAGGAAAATATCGCAAAACCTTACGAGGCATATCCATTGATTTCATCTCCTGGTTGTATCTTGGTTCACTACAAATAGGACATTGTCCTACAGATGCATGATCTCCACGAAACAAGATACAATCATTGACACATGCATAGATTTTAACGTAATCGAGACCTCCAAGAGATGTCAAGAAATGCCTTGCTTGCTCCCTTCTAGTTGGTAATTTATTTCCATTTGAAAGAATTTGTGACAATAACTTGCATATATTATGCAAACAGAGTTAACAAACCGCGGATATTGTCGAGAAGCATTTATGAATTAATATCAAATGATACATACTTCAATAATGCATTCAAGCTAGCATTACTCCATCCATAAATGGTTTTTAAGTTCAGTATATCGAGAGATGCACGTAGAACGAAGTATGTGCAACCTTCGTACAATGGAGTTTTCGACGCTATGTGTAGCGGGTCATTTGTCTCTCTAGTGGCGCCCTCCCCCCGAACCTCATGCGAAAATAAATCGTGCACCATGTTGTCCAAAATCTCTTCCTCCAAAACTTGATGGGGCATTTGAAGAGGGATGATATCATCGTCATTAGTCTCTACTCTTCTTGAGGACTCTACCTCCTCGCGTCAACGCTTCGCAACCTCTCGACGCCCTGGAGGGACCATTTGAGGATGTGGTACCGCATCCTGCTCAATAAAAAAAGAGAGGTTTTGTTTAATGGTGAAGACGCAACATAGACCAATAATATTTGTGCAAATAAAGTAGTAAAAATTACTGGGTCTTTTTATTGGTCCCACTCTCCGTATATGTTGAGGTGTGACATTGTGATTCAACGTGCTCGAAAAAAACATCCTCGACAACGATCACACATACAATTGATTTTCCGTCGTAGCCAAGCGTCTCGATTGTGAAGATGCAATGTCTTGTCCTCATTGGAGGATGACTCAGAATATTCCATACTAGTAGAAGATGACGACATAATTACACCTAAATCATAAGGATTCTCTAAATATTTTGATACTTACAACATGAAGACAAACATTTTGATATTGAAAGACTAGGAAAGTCATGTTAATCCAAAAATAACCGCAAGCTAGCATTTTAATAAGTTTAATTGTAATTACACGTCTATCAGCATGTGTAATATGTTTTATTTGCGCATATAGACGCGCAATTACACGCTCTTACAGATGCACCACATGAATATAATTTTTTTTAAAAAAAAGTTGTGGCTTTCTTTTCAAACAAGTGCTTTCATGCATTTTTTGCGTGTTTTCTACAGTTCGAGCTCGATATCACTAATCATGTCTATCTATCACTTCATGAAGACAATGAGGGAAGGAAATAAGAGTAAAAAGAGGAGGAAGGAAGAGCCAAAGAGTAAAGAATAAGACCCAAACAACAAAGAAAAGAAGAAGAATCAAGCAACCTACCAAGGGAAGGGAGAAGGAGGACAAAGAGCTTGCAACCTAGCCGCCACCCATCGGAACAAGCAAAGAAGGTGAGTTCTTCTTCTCTCTCTCAATCTTCTTTACTTTCTCTTTGTCTGTTTGTCTCTCTCTCTCTCTTTACATGCTTTAGACAATCTATGGAGGTTTTTTGCATGTTTTTTATAACAATTTTAAAAAATATGGTCCGACTTTGCGCGTTTGTAGGCGCGTCTAGCTGACAGTCTAGACGCGTTTTTAGATGCATATATAGATGCGCTAACAGATGTGGGTATAGACACGGATATAGACACGGGTATAGACGCAATGTGTAATATGTTTTATTTGCACAGGGTAGTAATGGATTTTTACTTGTGTGGATGTGGAATCCTGGATCTTTCAGCACTGATCCTAAGTTGGAACACATAAATAACACGTTAGCGGAGTTTTCTAGAGGTGTTAGTAGTTTTTTTAGAGGTTTTCCGAACAAGGAGTAATTCATGGGGGAGATAACCAGTTATCTTGGTTTCCCTCCCACTACAGAGGAGGTTTTTAGTCTCATGTCTGGGACATCTATTTAATCTTTGCCTAGCACTGCCGCACAAATACCAAACCTTGGCACACCAAACCTTGGTACACCTCTACTAATATGTACTCCGCGCACTATGCATACACACAGATCAACTGATGCATAGGGATCAGCTGAAGTGCATGGATCGGCCGAAGCACGTGCATCTGCAGAAGCATGTGCATCGAGTGAGGTAGAGGGTAGTGCCCATCGAGGGAGGAGGGAGAGTCATGCGGGAGGACGAGGAGGTCGAGGGCTTTGTGGGGGTTGCGTAGGAGGTGGCTCTCGATCACCCTCACTGGGAAATGAGAGAGGTGAGCCTCCACAAATATACTACTCTGTCACAAATGTTGGTGGTATCTTGCATAACCTTTAGGGGAGGGAAGTGATAGCCTACTTGAGGAGTGTCGTGCATGCCACATACAAAGATTGTATGATTCCCTTCAAGGACAAAAAAAGTGGTTTGTAGGAAGAGGAGCTATGGGAAGTATATAGAAGATACCCTAATCTCAAGAATTCACGATTCTCAGATGATTGGGGATGGTCAAAGTGAGAGACGCACTTCATAACAAGAGGTCTCACCTTATGACTCGCTCCAAGGAGTCACTACGAAGACAAGAGCAAGGGCGCCCTGGATATGGCCAACCACCCAATTGCCACCGCAGGGAGTGAAAAGAGGCCAAGAAGAGGGTAACAGAGAAAAGGACAAGTCGCCAGTATGCAGAGGCGCGACGTATCCAGATGGCAACCATGGGATCGTCGCATTATGGATCGGATGGCAGAGAGTCATGGGAGACTGAGTTTGTAAGTATTATTTGATTTCTTTTTTTAAAATTAAAATTTATAATTTTTTTCAATTCATTATGTAGTGTATTCTAATACGTTGTATATTAAAATTGTTTTGTAGTATCATATCGTTGGTAGGATGCCTACTCCTAAAGAGGTAGGCTACCATCGAGGTCATAATAGGGCGTCCACTTAGTAGCATTTCTATGAGGAGGGACTAATAATGGAGGAGCAATATAATCGTGACATGAGGATTCCACAGCTAGAAGAGGTATGTTTTATTTTTTTACATGAAAAGTATAGGTAACTCTAATTTAATGTTTGTAATGGTATTTATATACCTTAATCCTTTGTGTAGGCGAACCCTGATGCAATTGAGGATAGCAAAGGGGGGACTAGCAATAGCGGTGGCGGCACCGGCACCGGCACCGGCACCGGCAGTAGTGGTGGTAGTGATGATGATGCTTCTTCTGAGGAGATGTAGAGGAGCCCGTGCATGCATGCCTCCCCTTGGCCTTGTAGTTTTCATTTTTGATATGTATTACTTTCAGCTAGTGCTTGTGACCATGACCATGCTTGAGGTCATAAGCACTAGAACTCGTCATGTAAAATCGTTTTATCTTTATATATGAAATTTCGTGTTCTACATTGTTTTGTTTTCAGTACAAAAATCTTTGAAATATATACAAATGTTTTAGCACAGTATGCTCATCATGTGTTATTATCAATATGTGGACTTTGGCTCTCCACATTCTTTCGCTTTTAGTATAATAATATTTCTCTATTTTCCCTAAGCATATAATTTGATGGGGGAAAAAACCAAAGAAAGCCACATGCTCTCTAGTTTTTTTTTTCATACCTCTGTTTTGCGCGTCTATCCACGCGTCTATATTGCAGGAAAAATGCGCGTTTATAATTGTCAAAAAATTACAGAGTACACGCCTTTTTAGATGCACGGTTACACATCCCTATAGACGCACAATATGAATATATCTACTTTTTTATAAATATGATTATATATTTATCAAGGGCGTCAATAGACGTGTCTATATTTGTGTCTGTTTTTGCAACTATATGCACGTATGATCGCTCAAGATCCATCAATCAAAGGATTGAACCTTTAGAAGCTTGAAAGATCACAAGCGTATAACCCAAACTAGAAAAACATTTTGAATATAAAGAGGCTCAAAGAATGCAATTAAGATAAAATAAGAAAAACATAAGCAAGAATCTTAGTTCTCCAATAATGTTGGAAAAAGTTCATGACATGGAAACCTATTAGAATTCCCAACCGAAACAGTAAATCTAAGAATTGCTATAGGGATTGCCTACTAGGGAAAATTCCCCTTTAAATTGTGCATTTAAGGACTAATTGATGTACCACACTATAAGGATATAGGCGTATAGCGACAGCAATTTCTAACGCAAATTAGCAGGGTCACTATGTCCATTGCAAATGAGACACAAATAGCGATAGTACTCAGATGAAAAAAAGTGGGCCGAAACCCGAGCGCGTCATTTTGCACGAACGAACGAAAGAGAGAGCGAAAGGGAGAGCAAACTGCATCTTGCGTTTGAGAGGGAGAGGGAGAGAAAGAGAGAAAGAAGGAGAAGGAGAGCTTCTCGCCACTGTCGCCGCCGTTGTTTGCGAAGAAGAGGAGGAAGTGTACGGATGGCGAAGAGGAGCCGCCGAATCCATCCTTGGGCCTTTGTGGTGAACATAATAGAGAAAGAGAGAAAGAGAGAGGGAGAGAGGGAGAGAGGAGAATAAATGAATTAAAAACAAGAGGGTAAGATCATGTTCTTTAATTTCTTCTTTTTTTGTTTGTAGTAGTAGTAGTAGTAGTTCTTTAATTTCTTCTTTTCTTTTTTGTAGTGGTAGTAGTAGTAGTGGTGGTAGCAGTAATAGTTCTTTAATTTATTTTTTCCTTTTTTTTTGTAGTAGTAGTAGTTCTTTAATTTATTCTTTAAATCTTGTTTTTTGTAGTAGTAGTGGTAGTAGTAGTTGTTGTTGTTTTATTTCTTCTTTTCTTTTTTCTTGTTTGTTATTGTTGAGGTAGTAGTGGTAGTGGTACACTACAAGGATACATGCGTATAGCAACGGTGATTTTTGACGTAAATTAATAGTGTCACTATTTGCATTGCATTTGCGACACAAATAGCAACACAAATAGTGATGGTACTTAGGTGAAAAAACGCAAGTCGAAACCTGAGCGTGTCATTTTGCACGAATGAAAGAGAGAGCGAAAGGGAGAGCGAACTACATCTTGCGTTTAAGAGGGAGAGGAAGAGAAACAAAGAAAGAGGGAGAAGGAAAGCTTCTCACCACCGCTGCCGCCATTTGCAAAGAAGAGGAGGAAGTGTACGGAGGGCGAAGAGGAGCCGTCGAATCCATCCTCCAGCCTTTGTGGTGACTGCATTATTTCCTCTTACTTTTTTTTATTTTTTCTCCTTTTTTTTCTTGTTTTTGTTAAAAATCATTTGTATTGAGAGAGAAAGAGAGGAAATGAGAAAGGGAGAGGAAGAGAGAAAAGGAAAGAAGGAATGAGAGAGAGAGGGAAAAACATTAAACATAATAGAGAAAGAGAGAAAGAGAGAGGGAGGGAGGGAGGAGAATGAATAAATAAAAAACTAAGAGAGGGTAAAATCATGTTCTTTAATTTCTTATTTTCTTATTTATAGTAGTAAAAGTAGTAGTAGTAGTTCTTTAATTTCTTCTTTGCTTGTTTGTAGTGGTAGTAGTAGTAGTTCTTTAATTTCTTATTTTCTTGTTTGTAGTAGTAGTGGTGGTTCTTTAATTTATTCTTTTTTTATTTTTTGTAGTAGTGGTAGTAGTAAGAGTTCTTTAATTTATTCTTTAAATCTTGTTTTTTGTAGTAGTAGTGGTAGTAGTAGTTGTTGTTTTATTTCTTCTTTTCTTTTTTTCTTGTTTGTTGTTGTTGTGGTAGTGGTAGTAGTAGTGGTAGTAATAGTGGTAGTGGTACACTACAAGGATACATACATATAGCAATGGTGATTTTTGACGTAAATTAGCAGTGTCACTATTTGTGCTGCATTTGCAACACAAATAGCCACGGTACTTAGGTGAAAAAATGCAGGTCGAAACTCGAGCGCATCATTTTGCACGAACAAATGAAAGAGAGAGCGAAAGGGAGAGCGAAGTGCATCTTGCGTTTGAGAGGGAAAGTGAGAGAAAGAGAGAAAGAGGGAGAAGGAAAGCTTCTCACTGCCGCCACCGCCATTTGCAAAGAAGAGAAGGAAGTATATGGAGGGCGAAGAGGAGCCGCTAAATCCATCTTCGAACCTTTGCTATGAGTGCATTGTTCCCTCTTGTTTTTTTTTGTTTTTTCTCCTTTTCTTTTGCTTGTTTTTGTTAAAAATCATGTGTATTGAGAGAGAAAGAGAGAAAATGAGAAAGGAAGAGGAAGAGAGAAAAGGAAAGACGGAACGAGAGAGAGAGGGAAAAAACATTAAACATAATAGAGGAAGAGAGAAAGAGAGAGGGAGGGAGGGAGGAGAATGAATAAATAAAAAACAAAGAGAGAGTAAGATCATGTTCTTTAATTTCTTCTTTTCATATTTATAGTAGTAAAAGTAGTAGTAGTAGTTCTTTAATTTCTTCTTTGCTTATTTGTAGTGGTAGTAGTAGTAGTTCTTTAATTTCTTATTATCTTATTCATAGTAGTAGTAGTGGTTCCTTAATTTATTCTTTTTTTATTTTTTGTAGTAGTAGTGATAGTAATAGTAGTTCTTTAATTTATTCTTTAAATCTTGTTTTTTGTAGAAGTGGTAGTAGTAGTTGTTATTGTTTTATTTCTTTTTTTCTTGTTTGTTGTTGTAGTGGTAGTGGTTAAAGTAATAGTGGTAGTGGTAGTGGTAGTGGTAGTGGTAATGGTAGTGGTAGTGGTAGTGGTAGTGGTAGTGGTAGTGCTACACTACAATGATATAGGCATATAGCGATGGTGATTTTCAATGTAAATAAATAGTGTCACTACTTGCGTTGCTTTTGCGACACAAATAGCGATGTAAATAGCGACGATACTTAGGTGAAAAAATGCGGGCTGAAACCCGAGCGCATCAATTTGCACGAACGAACGAAAGAGAGAGTGAAAGGGAAAGGCAAACTACATATTGCGTTTGATAGGGAGAGTGAGAGAAAGAGAGAAAGAGGAAGAAGGAAAGCTTCTCACCACCGCCGCCATTTGCAAAGAAGAGGAGGAAGTGTACGGAGGGCGAAGCGGAGCCACCGAATCCATCCTCGGGTCTTTGCGGTGAGTGCATTGTTCCCTCTTGTTTTTTTTTTTGTTTTTTCTCCTTTTCTTTTGCTTGTATTTGTTAAAAGTCATGTGCATTGAGAGAGAAAGAGAGGAAATGAGAAATGGAGAGGAAGAGAAAAGGAAAGAAGGAACGAGAGAGAAAGGGAAAAAATATTAAACATAATAGAGAAAGAGAGAGGGAGGGCGGAAGAGAGAATAATGAATGAATTAAAAAAAAGAGAGGGTAAGATCATGTTCTTTAATTTCTTCTTTTCTTATTGTAGTAGTAGTAGTAGTAGTAGTAGTAGTAGTAGTAGTAGTAGTAGTAGTAGTAGTAGTAGTCGTAGTTCTTTAATTTCTTCTTTGCTTGTTTGTAGTGGTAGTAGTAATAGTTCTTTAATTTCTTATTTTATTGTTTGTAGTAGTAGTAGTGGTAGTACTAATGGTTCTTTAATTTATTCTTTTTTTATTTTTTATAGTAGTAGTGGTAGTAGTAGTAGTTCTTCAATTTATTCTTTAAATCTTGTTTTTTGTAGTAGTAGTGGTAGTAGTTGTTGTTGTTTTATTTCTTCTTTTCTTTTTTTCTTGTTTGTTGTTGTTGTGGTAGTGGTAGTGGTAGTGGTAGTGGTACACTACAAGGATATAGGTATATAATGACGGTGATTTTCGACGTAAATTAGCAGTGTCACTATTTGTGTTGCACAAATAGCGACACAAATAGTGACGGTACTTAGGTGAAAAAATACGGGTTGAAACTCGAGGGCGTCATTTTGCACGAACGAATGCAAGAGAGAGCAAACTGCATCTTGCATTTGAGAGGGAGAGCGAGAGAAAGAGAAAAAGAGGGAGAAGGAAAGCTTCTCACCGCCGCCGCCACCATTTGCAAAGAAGAGGAGAAAGTGTACGAAGAGCGAAGAGGAGCCGCCGAATCCATCATCGGGCCTTTGCTGTGAGTGCATTGTTTCCTCTTGCTTTTTTTTGTTTTTTCTCCTTTTCTTTTGCTTGTTTTTGTCAAAAATCATGTGTATTGAGAGAGAAAGAGAGGAAATGAGAAAGGGAGAGGAAGAGAGAAAAGGAAAGAAGGAAAAAGAGAGAGAGGGAAAAAACATTAAACATAATAGAGAAAGAGAAAAAAGAGAGAGGGAGGGAGGGAGGAGAATGAATAAATAAAAAACAAAGAGAGGATAAGATCATGTTCTTTAATTTCTTCTTTTCTTATTTATAGTAGTAGTAGTAGTAGTACTAGTAGTAGTAGTAGTAGTTCTTTAATTTCTTCTATGCTTGTTTGTAGTGGTAGTAGTAGTAGTTCTTTAATTTCTTATTTTCTTGTTTATAGTAGTAGTAGTGGTAGTAGTAGTGATTCTTTAATTTATTTATTTTTTAGTTTTTTATAGTAGTAGTGGTAGTAGTAGTAGTTTTTTAATTTATTCTTTAAATCTTGTTTTTTGTAGTACTAGTGATAGTAGTTGTTATTGTTGTTTTATTTCTTCTTTTATTTTTTTCTTGTTTGTTGTTGTTGTGGTAGTAGTAGTAGTAGTAGTAGTGGCAGTGGCAGTGGCAGTGGCAGTGGCAGTGGTAGTTGTACATTACAAGGATATATGCGTATAGCGACAATAATTTCTTATGTAAATTAGTAGTGGCAGTGGCAGTGGTAGTGGTAGTGGTAGTTGTACATTACAAGGATATATGCGTATAGCGACAATAATTTCTTATGTAAATTAGTAGTCTCACTATTTGCGTTGCATTTGCGACACAAATAGCAACACAAATAGCGAGGATACTTAGGTGAAAAAACGCGGGCCGAAACCCGAGCGTGTCATTTTGCACGAACGAATAAAAGAGAGAGCGAAAGAAAGAGCGAACTACATATTGCGTTTGAGAGAGAGAGTGAGAGAAAGAGAGAAAGAGGGAGAAGGAAAGCTTCTCACCGCCGTTGCCAGCATTTGCAAAGAAGAGGAGGAAGTGTAGGGAGGGCGAAGAGGAGCCACCGAATCCATCCTCGGGCCTTTGCGGTGAGTGCATTGTTCCCTCTTTCTTTTTTTTGTTTTTTCTAATTTTCTTTTGCTTGTTTTTGTTAAAAATCATGTACATTGAGAGAAAAAGAGAGGAAATGAAAAAGGGAGAGGAAGAGAGAAAAGGAAAGAAGGAACGAGAGAGAGAGAGGGAAAAAACATTAAACATACTAGAGAAAGAGAGAGGGAGGGAGGGAGGGAGGGAGGAGAATGAATAAATAAAAAACAAAGAGAGGGTAAGATCATGTTCTTTAATTTCTTCTTTTCTTATTTGTAGTAGTAGTAGTAGTAGTTCTTTAATTTCTTATTTGTTTGTTTATAGTGGTAGTAGTAGTAGTTCTTTAATTTTTTATTTTCTTGTTTGTAGTAGTAGTAGTAGTGGTTCTTTAATTTATTCTTTTTTTATTTTTTGTAGTAGTAGTAGTTCTTTAATTTATTCTTTAAATCTTATTTTTTGTAGTAGTAGTGGTAGTAGTTGTTGTTGTTTTATTTCTTCTTTTCTTTTTTTCTTGTTTGTTGTTGTTTGTGTAGTGGTCATAGTAGTAGTAGTGGTGGTAGTGGTAGTGGTAGTGGTAGTGGTAGTGGTAGTGGTAGTGGTAGTGGTAGTGGTAGTGGTAGTGGTAGTGGTAGTGGTACACTACAAGGATACAGGCGTATAGCGACGGTGATTTCTGACGTAAATAAGTAGTGTCACTATTTGTGTTGCATTTGCGACACAAATAGTGACGCAAATAGCGATGGTACTTAGGTGGAAAAACACGGGCTGAAACCCGAGCGTGTCAATTTGTACGAACGAACGAAAGAGAGAGCGAAAGAGGGAGCGAACTACATATTATGTTTGATAGGGAGAGTGAGAGAAAGAGAGAAAGAGGGAAAAGGAAAGCTTCTCACCGGCACCGCCACCATTTGCAAAGAAGAGGAGAAAGTGTACGGAGGGTGAAGAGGAGCCGCCGAATCCATCCTCGGGCCTTTGCGGTGAGTGCATTGTTCCCTCTTGCTTTTTTTTTGTTTTTTTCTCTTTTCTTTTGCTTGTATTTATTAAAAATCATGTGTATTGAGAGAGAAAGAGAGGAAATGAGAAAGGGAGAGGAAGAGAGAAAAGGAAAGAAGGAACGAGAGAGAGAGAGGGAAAAAACATTTAACATAATAGAGAAAGAGAGAAAGAGAGAGGGAGGGAGGGAGAGAGGGAGAGAGGAAAATGAATGAATAAAAAACAAAGAGAGGGTAAGATCATGTTCTTTAATTTCTTCTTTTCTTAGTAGTAGTAGTAGTAGTAGTAGTAGTAGTAGTAGTAGTTCTTTAATTTCTTCTTTTCTTGTTTGTAGTGATAGTAGTAGTAGTTCTTTAATTTCTTTTTTTCTTGTTTGTAGTAGTAGTAGTGGTAATAGTAGTGATTCTTTAATTTATTCTTTTTTTATTTTTTGTAGTAGTAGTGGTAGTAGTAGTAGTTCTTTAATTTATTCTTTAAATCTTGTTTTTGTAGTAGTAGTAGTAGTAGTAGTTATTGTTGTTTTATTTCTTCTTTTCTTTTTTTCTTCTTTTCTTTTTTTCTTGTTTGTTGTTGTTGTGGTATTAGTAGTAGTAGTAGTGGCATTAGGATCAAAAACACTTCAATTTTTGCACTTTTGTTAATCATAAGATTAAGGAGAGGGCCAAAGAGAGTTTGCCACGTGTGCAAAAATATGGTATTCTTGTCTCCTCCTTTTTGGAGATAGTAGAGTCGACTCCGTGGTTCTCTTTTCTCTTTTAGCCAAAATCTCCAAACTCTGACATGTTTTGATGGTCCGAAGTCCTTATTTAATTATAAAATCTGACAAAACTGGTTATGATAACGATGTTGTGAAGTTAATACTAACTTTTTTGAAAGTCCGGAGCTTTTGACGCCCCGACTATATTTTCATTAGTCTTTTCACTCTTTCTTCTTTGTTCATTCGTCTTTCTCGATGAGCTTCTTTCTTTACTCATTTTCCTTTCTCAATGAGCGCTTTTCTCTGCAATTTGAATCTAAGTATGGCATCCAAAAGGCACCCGCCTCGTTTAGTAAGCTCCTGCACTGTCTATGGCCAAGGAGTAGATGGAAAATGGGAGCCCAAAACCTTTTACATAAATGATTGGGTGACCATGTTGCCCTCTTGCAAAGGCTCTCAGCAAGTTAAAAAAAGAAAAAGAGAGGATATAAAACATCACTGAAAAGGGCGTATTATTGCTTTCAAAATTATGCATGAAGGGTGGTTAGTTAAAGTGCAACATGTTTACATGGCCAAGGATATACACTTATCTCCTAATGAACGTATTTGCCAGCAAACACATTGTAAGTCTTAAGTTGATAACATATTTGATTTTTTTTTAAATTTAAGCAAGTATTAATATTGAATTCTTCGTTGTAGATATATTTCCATCAACAAGTACTGAATGGCAACTTGTGGAGAGTTTGAGTGGAACTTTGAATGCGATTCATAAGGCGTTTGTAGACATTATATATGCTGATGAGACCGTCGGTTCTTTTAGTGAGAGAAGGATTTTTATATATTATGCACAATATGTGGTTCCATCTAAAGAGGGTACATGTGGACATATCGAGGATTTGCCATGGCCAAGTCTCTCCTCTCTTATTTGGGAGGTTCCTGATAAGGCAACCATGCATAGTTTTAAATTCAAAATATGTCAAGATATTCAAAAGTCCATGACACCTGAAAGGATCTCAAGAAGAATACACCTGTCATGGTTTATTCCCTTACATATATTTGTGGGTTGCTTCAAAATAGCAAACTTACAGAGAACAAAAGTATCTTGGCTAAGTAGAAATTTTGCAAGCGCAGAACTAGATAATATTATAGGGAAGCTTTGGATATCTAGAGGTGTTGACCATAAGGGCGACACCATGAGGTGTATTGTATGCTCCCAATCCTTGTCTCTGTGTTATATTATAGCACGACAAACTCTTGCTTTGGGTTTTGATTATAAGAGATACAAACTTAAATTAGGCATGTGGATTCCCTTGGATTCAAACACAGATTGCATGCCCTTCAATCTTAAGGTGCAAGTTATAGAAAAGGAGGTAAATATCACTTCCAATTGGAATCTTGAAGATGTAAGCGATACCTTGGAGATGCTAGACTATATATCCCCAGAATATAAGTTCAAAGTAAACAGTAAAGTAGTAGGAAAAAGAGCTCAACGCTTTTTCTCTTGTATGAGTTGCTTGCCTACAAATCCTCACTTTTTGGTTTATTGTTTATTTTATTTATTGTCCTTTTTTTATAATATGTTTCCATTTACAGTGTTGGGAGGTTGGTGGTAACCTTTTTGGACACTACATATGAGGATATTGCTGATCCTAAAAAACCATATAGTTTTCTCTTACAAAAAGTGCCCTTACAAAATGATGTGTATTCTTGTGGATGGAGAGTAATTTCAAATGTTTGTAGGACAATAGATTCAAAGATTCTCAAGATAGATGGGGTTAATGTAAGTATCTTTCACATTCTGTTTTGAGAAACATTATTATCAAATTTTATAATCATTCCATTTCTTTGTTTTTACTCCCTACAAGTACGAACTATCACTCACCTTACAACTTATTACAATTTTCCTTGCAGTGCCAAGATTACCCGATTCATACACATGGTGGATAAGAGAGAGATGTATTGAGTTAATTTTGGACAGGGCAATCACGCCAGTCGACCCCGACTCTCCTCCACATAAATCCTTAACTAAGAGAAAGGCAAAAGGAAAGTCGTTTAGAAAGACAAGTAAGGCAACCTCCACAAAGACAGAAATGCCAACACTTTCTCATCCATCTTCTCATCTACCCCCTCAAGAGAAGAGGGCCCCTATCCAAGTTAAATTCTTCAACCAACCAAAAAAAAAAATCCACTGCAACTACAAGATCTATCTTTTCAAAAAGTGAAGAAGAAGTTACAATGATGAAAGAAGACAAATAGATACAAATGGCAAGATCTTTATATATCTACACTTCAATTTTGTAACTCTTCATTCAATGAAAAGCTTTTTGTCCAATGTAATGTTTTCAATTTTATGGCGCGAAGCTTACAACTGAATTCTTTGAGAATGAGGTGGACTCATCCTTTTATGGTGACATGTCTATCGACCTTCTAGTGTATACGGAGTTGTGTCAGGAGATTGACATGGAACCATAGGGTACTTCATACTTGGAGCATGCACCTACTCAATTTGTTGACAAATCGTTTATAAGAGTACATAAGATATGCATTTTAAGTAATATCTTTTTTTTAATATTTATATTATCATGCATTATATGATTTATATTGATTATGCTAACATCAATTTCTATCTGTGTAGGCAACCTTTGTGGATATTTAGAGCAGTAGGATGAGTTAAGGGATGAGCGACGAGAAGCTATAGGAGAAGCATATGTCTCTAGATCAAATGGCTCAATTTAGAGATATGGCGGACCAGGAGCTGTCTTGAACACCATCAGGCCGTTTTGTTGCATCTACTTTGGTGTGCTTTGATGCTTCAATTTCCAGCAAATGAGGTCGATGCTCCAGAGTTGGGCCAGATGGAGGGAGTGGTTCTGGGGGATGCTACAGGGACAAGGATACAGTGAGCCCGTAGTCGGCTCAAGATATAGGTGCTACTCCTTGCTCTCATGGCAGTTTGAGAGAGTGTGGCTCAGGTGGTTATTGTGGAGGTACCAATGCAATGTCTCCATCTCGTCGTTCTGTAGGAGTTGCATCACCTATGGAATTTGTCACACCTACAGGAACGTCTACTCTAGTCGCTCTAGCTTTTTCTCAACTATCCGCTAGTGGCACCTCTATGGGTGCTACTCCTAGAGATACTACCCCGTAGCTACACCAAATGTGCAGGGGTCTCTAGATATTCCCAGGAGGGTGGTCGCAGGTGGGAGAGGACACATCTTAGGCATACCCCAGAGGGGTATGGATACCTTGTAGATGATAGGACAGGAGTCATCAACATGAATGATGAGTGGAGGACAGTGATGGCTCGTATGAGAGTTGTGCCAATAAGTTTTTCGGTACAACATTTTGGATCATTGAAAGAATACACCAGAGAGAAGCAAGGACTACATAGTAGCATCCTTACATGAGGAGTTTCCAGTACCTGCTATAGCAGATAGGTTTTCCACATGCTGGATGATGGAGTGCATGCGTGCGTAAATGTCATACAGATGATCGGATGCACGCAAGGCACTTAAGAGTGGGGCCTTAAAGCCCAAGTGGCTAGACGCGGACGACTAGTGCCGACTCAGGGAGGAGATTATAGATTCTCTAAGACGTTGGAGACAGCAGTGCGAGGTGGCGATGGCATGACTAGAGGCAGGAGTGGTCCATAATCTTAGGAGTGACAGCCATAGGACATATCTGGAGGACTTTGTAAGTTTTTCTTTTGTTCTGCTTTCTTATTTTTTTGCAATATCCCTTGTACTAATAATCGTGGTTCTAACAGTTGTATTTTGTTTTCTTTGTTGCACTCCATTACTAACCGCGATCCCACCGCCTAAAGACTCGATATGCAAAGAGACACGGTCTCACTTCATTGATCGACCGATTATATGGACATGGCGGCCCTGTAAGTCACTCATTGTTCTTGTACGTAGTTACTAAATTTAACTAAAATACATTATTGTATGGTGGACTGATGTGTATTTGTTTCTTTTTTTGTAGAGTTCGTTCGATGCTCCTTTGCAGTGGGACAAGGTTTTAGATGGCGAGGATCTATAGCTCGCCCTTGGATCCATGGAGCTCACATACTCTTATTTTTTGGTCACGTGATTTGTGTAGGCATTTTCTATGTAGTAGTAGTATCTTGCCATGATTGTACCATTACTTTCATTACATGATCATGTATCTATTTCATGTATCAGTATTATGATTCAAGTACACTTTTTCTTTATTTACACGAGCATTGTACACATTACTGTTTTTGTATGGCCCAAATAAAGCACATAGTGCTATTTGTGCTGCCACAAATTTTTTTTCCCCTATTACCGTTGCTATTAGCATCGTAAATTTACTGCACGCGTTACTATTAGTATCGCAAAATGTGTCGCAAAGCGTCGTTATCTGCGTCGGTATCAGTGTCAATGCAAATAGCAACGCTCATAACGACGTTGATACCGATTGTTCTATGGCGTCGCTAATACCAACATTTTTTGTGACAACAGGGGTAATTTTCTTTATGAACATTTTCGTCACTTTAAATATCAGTATAAGGCTTGTATCTTGTAGTGTTAGTTGTAGTAGTAGTAGTTGTTGTTTAATTTCTTATTTTCTTGTTTGTTGTTGTTGTGGTAGTCGTAGTAGTGGTAGTGGTAGTGGTAGTGGTAGTGGTAGTGGTAGTGGTAGTGGTAGTGGTAGTGGTAGTAGTTATTATTTAATTTCTTCTTTTCTTATTTGTTGTTGTTGTGGTAGTCGTTGTTTAATTTCTTTTTTTCTTGTTTGTTGTTGTTGTGCTAGTCATAGTCGTGGTCATAGTAGTAGTAGTTGTTATTATTGTTTTGTTGTTTGTTGTTATTGTTGTTGTTGTTGTTGTTGTTGTAGCAGTTTTTTTTTCTTGTTTATTGTTGTTTAGTTTTCTTGTTTGTTGTAGTAGTAGTAGTAGTAGTAGTAGTAGTAGTAGTAGTAGTAGTAGTAGTAGTAGTTTTTTCTTATTTTCTTGTTTTTTGTAGTAGTACTAGTAGTAGTAGTTGTTGTTTTTTCTTCTTTTCTTGTTTATTGTAGTAGTAGTGGTAGTGGTAGTGGTAGTGGTAGTGGTAGTAGAGAGAGATATATGTTTTGTTAAAGGAAATTGGTAGTAGAGAGAGAGATGTTTTGTTAAAGGAAATAAGAGAGGGAGAGGAAGAGAAAAAGAAAGAAGGAACAAGAGAGAGGGAATAAGCATACAACATAATAAAGAAAGAGAGAAAGAGAGAGAGATGGAGGGAGGGAGAGAAGATAATGAATGGATAAAAAACAAAGAGAGGGTAAGATCTTGTTCTTTAAATTATTCTATTCTTGTTTGTAGTAGTAGTAATAGTAGTAGTAGTAGTGGTGGTGGCGAGGTCTAGTGAGGTCCGGTGCAATACCACGAGACAGGAAACACTCCTATATACGTTAATTTTGTTGAGTTACAAAAGAAGAAATCCCTTCTCAAACAATTTAAGAAAGAAAAAAAGAATGATAACAAAAATAAATTGTTTGTCGTAACGTAGACCAAATGGAAAACGGTGAAGGTCGTGATATTCAAGATCATAAGGCGTATCTTAATCAATGTGTTCCATATCCTTGCTCTCAATGTAAGCTGACAATTATTCTATTCTTGTTTGTAGTAGTAGTAATAGTAGTAGTAGTGGTGGTGGTGGCGAGGTCTAGTGAGGTCCGGTGCAATACCACGAGACGGGAAACACTCCTATATATGTTAATTTTGTTGAGTTACAAGAGAAGAAATCCCTTCTCAAACAATTTAAGAAAGAAAAAAAGAATGATAACAAAAATAAATTGTTTGTCGTAACGTAGACCAAATGGAAAACGGTGAAGGTCGTGATATTCAAGATCATGAGGCGTATCTTAATCAATGTGTTCCATATCCTTGCTCTCAATGTAAGCTGACAATTAGATAAAAATGTCGATTGTCTATAGAACACGTACGATGCTTCGGCGAGTTTCAATTAGAGATCATTGATCAGGCAATCTCAGATTTTGAGCAAACAGTAAGGAAAGTGTATATCAATCATGCATTGTATTCGCAAGCTATATGAATATCATATACAATAACATTGGGTGTGGTTGAAAATTTTTCTATCTAGGGAGGTGATGTCTCATCCCAAGGAGAAGTGCACCCTTTCCGGCCAGTTTAGAAGAGTTCGTGGGCGTGCGATGGATGGAGTGCTTGAGCCAATCCACGACTTGGAAGATACTACCCAATCTATACCGTCAATACCAGAGGAGACAAACAGCCTTCTAGACTTTCCTATAATCTTGGAGCCTGAGATGGAGGCAATGATCGATGAATTGATGCCCGTGGATGTTGAGACATCTAATCCACTTAGAGAAGAAGCATCCATACCATTATATAATAGGTGCCGAGTATCTCTCTTGAAAACACTGCTTGCACTCCTAAGTATGCAAGCAAAATACGAGTGGAGCGATGTGAGTGTGACTGAGTTGTTCAGGTACCTTGTACGTATCCTTCATTGATTTCTTTTTGGTACTATCATAAAAAACAATTGTGATTTTTCAAGATGTTTTATGAATTTTTCTTAGGTTACTGAAGTATCATATATTACCACTTGCAAATACCATGCTTGAGTCTCGTGATGATGCACACGATATTTTACAAAAGCTTGGCATGGACTACAACAGCATCCATGCATGTATCAACAATTGCATACTATTTCAAGGAGAATACGAGACTATGGAGACATGTCCAAAGTGTGGTGCTCAGAGGTATTGACAGGACTTGCAAGGGCAAACCATCCCTCAAAAATTTCTTAGATACTTTCCGTTTATCCCATGCATAAACCACATGTTTCGTACGTCCGGCATGGCAAGCTTGACAATGTGGCATGCGCATAATAGATTCATAGATGGAGTTCAACGAATATCAAGTGCAATGGTCGACGGTCTGCCAATATTCAAGCCATTCTCATATGGACCATGCATGACTTTTCGGGATTCGAAGAGTGCTCAGGTAAGTAGGCTTCCGTTCTCATTGGTAATATCTATCATAGCTTGTTCAAGTTTGTATTCACTAGATAGAGGTGTTGGGGCAGGTCTGGTTACCTCAGATTATCATGCATGTCCATTGTGTGGGCCACAGTTAGACTCTCGAAGGTCACAAACCATGAAGAAGATAGTATATCAAGGACACACCGCTTTCTTGCGAGAGGATCATGAACTTAGGGAAGGTTTTCTTGGACGACCTCCAACACGTATGAATGCCCAAAGCTAGTACGAGCTGAAAATGGTCCACATGGAGTCGCATCCAAACGGAATGCGACGATTCTCAGTTTTCTACGAGTTGCAGTATTGGACCCACTTACAGATCAACCACTTGTTGGATCCCATACATATTTTCAAGAACGTAGGCAATTTACTATGGAACCACATCACAGGAAAAAGTGACACTATAGGTGTTGAGATGGAAAGCTCAAACGTGCAAACATTGATGATGGACCACCTTGCTAGATGGGTCTGCACGTCTATACTTAGCATGTTGGTGGTCATTATGACACTCACATGGCCATTGACTTAAACCTTATTATATTTAGTTTTTTACACCTACCTACAACTGGCAAAGATATAGCCAGTTGATTAGTGTAGTCGGTTATGCATTGTTTGACTTAGAAGGCCACTTTCCTTTATGTTGTATCTTATTTATACTTTATGTACATTGTATAGTGTGTGGAAGAAGAAGAAAAATCACCAAGAAAACGTTTTAGGTTTCATCTCTCTTGTGTTCTTGAGTGAGCTTCCTCTTGTGTATACAGTGTGTGTTTGGTGTAGCAGCTCAAGCAAATCCCCCCATTACACGATGCTTGACATGGTATCAGAGCCGCACCACTAAGAGAGGCTGATTTTGAAGGTTGAAGTGAAGGATAAGAAGCAAGGTTTGAGCAAGCAAGCAACGGGCAAGAATCTCTCCCATTCTTCCACTCTCTCTCTTGGGTAGTTCCTATGGAGGCACCGGAAGCAGGGTAGAGCGAAAATCTTAGATTGCTGTGAGATTTGGTGTGTGAAAATCTCAGATTGCAGAGATTTGGTGTGCAAGTATAACATTGTTATTTTGGGCGTCTGAGGCCATTATAGGCCCCGTTTTAGAGCTACAAGGTTGCGAACAACAATTTCAGGGTACACTGTGATTTTGGTTGTATTGACCAAAAGTGGGTGCACAGGTTATAGATTGTGAATCTATACTTTTTTAGGTATTTCTAGGAAGCAAACATAAGGTTTATCTGCAAACAAGTTGCAGATTATATGTACTATTGAGTAGTCAGTGAAAAAGGTTGCTTGGTGTAGTGATGTGCACATGTTGTAAAAGATTGCAGAAGACTAGCTTGTTGTGTTGTATCCTTGTTTGTGATAATTGCACAGAACAGTGGAAATCCCATTATTGAGAAGCTCGACAAGAACAATTACCCTTCATGGAAGTTCCGTGTGACGAACTTCCTCATTGAAAAGGGCCTTTATGAGTTTGTTTCAGGTGAACAAAAGGAGCCAGAGCTGGGTATCCCTCCGACTGCAGATGAATTAAAAGCATGGGAAGAATGGAATACGAAAGACAAAAAGGTGATATACTGGTTATTTGCAGTCATTGATAATATGATGTTGGGACATATCAGAAATGCAGAAACTTTACATGCAGCTTGGACAATTTTTGAGAACATGTTTTCAGTAAATACAAAGGCAGGAAAGATTCAACTCAAGCAAGAGTTGAATGCCTTGAAGAAAGGGAAAATGACTGTCAATGAGTATGTGTTGAAGGTTAGGAGCATTGCAGATGCTTTAGCAGTGATTGATGCAATACTTGATGATGATGATTTGGTTTCATCCACTTTGAGTGGCCTTAACAATGAGAAGGCATGAAAATCATTTGTTACTTCAGTATATGTACGAAAGCCATTTCCAATTTTTGATGAGTTGATCTCTCTCATTATTACCGAAGAGATCAATATGCAGGATGACTCATCTGGAAAAAAATGGTGAACAGGTTCAATCTTTTTACTCAAGTTCAGAAAGGGGACGTGGTAGATCCTCTTCGAGAGGCCGTGGTATGGGACTTTTTGGCAATAACTAGCAAAACAGGTTCAATCAGCAATTTGGTGAAATGCAAGTTTCAAGAGGCTGAGGAAACTTTAGAGGCAGGGGAGCTCTAGAGGAAGAGGTGGATGGCAGAATAGAGGTTCTTGAAATTATCCTATTGTTTGCCATTATTGTAGCAAAACAGGCCATACTGCAGCCCATTGCAATGCAAAGAAGGATAATATTCACAATGGTAAATTGTAGCAAGGAAACTATGCATCGTGTTCACGATAGAATGAAGACAAAAATAAGTGTCTGTTTGTGATGCAGCATATTATGAATGCAGTTACAGGAAACGGGACACATGATGATGTATGGTATTTTGATTCATGTGCATCTAATCATATGACCAGTCATGTTGAATGGTTTGGAGAGATGTAGGACTTACAAATTCTAGGTTATGTGCAGACGGGTGATGATTCATGCCACCTAATTTCACACATTGGAAAGGTTCCCTTGTACTTGTATGATGGCCAAACAAAGAGTCTGACAGATGTATTAAATATGCCATCAATTACAAAGAATCTAGTGTCTGTTGGCCAAATGATAGAGCAAGGGTTGCAGGTCCGATTCAATGCAAAAGGTTGTTTTGTAGAAGACTTTAATGATAAGTGTAGGTTGGTCGCAAAAGGAAGTAGAGTTGGCCGAATGTTTACTTTAGATACTGGAATTCCTGCAATGGATGCTGCTATGGCAGATATTGAAATATGGCATAAACGTATTGGACAAGCAAATGTGCAAAGGCTGAAATTAATGTAGTCGAGAGGATTGGTTAAAAGGTTGCCTTCTTTTAGAGTTGCAGAATTGCATAAAGTTTGTGAAGCATGTCAATTTGTAAGCAGGCAAGAAAACCCTTCTCACATGACAAAGAAGTGAGTAGAAAAATACTTGATGTAGTGCATATAGATGTTTGGCGGCCTACACATAATGTATCTCTTAGTGGCAGCAAATACTTTGTCGCATTTATTGATGACTATTCAAGGAAGGTATGGGTATACTTCATGAAGAAAAAGAGTGATGTATTTGAGCACTGCAAATCTTTTAAGGCAGCTGTTGAAATAGAAACAGGTTTAAAAGTAAAGTGCTTGAGATCAGATGGAGGGGGAGAGTACCTCTCTAATGAGTTTACTAGCTTCTTGAGGACTCATGGGATAAAGAGGCAATTTACTTACAGGTATACCCCATAGAAAAATGGGGTTGCAAAAAGAAAAAATAGGCATATTGCAGAAGTCGCACGGGCATTAATGGCTGAAAAGAATATGCCCAAACATTTTTGGTCTGAGACTCTCCATACTGCCATCTACATTATGAACAGAACTCCCAGAGTTGCAGTTCATGGGATGACTCTTGAAGAGTGCTTTACTGGCAAGAAGCCCGATGTATTCGCACTTGAAGGTATTTGGATGTGTTGCATATGTTCATGTACCAGATGAGCTATGAAAGAAACTTGATCCAAAAGGTTGAAAAATGTATTTTTATTGGGTACTCTTTAGAGCATAAAGGGTATCGCTGTTATAACCCTGTCATAGGTGAGTTCAAAGTGAGCAGGGCTGTTATCTTCGATGAGATGGGCACCTGGTATGCACCTGCTAGTGATGTATTAGATGATGATAATGATCAGGATAGTTATGTGCAGAAAGAAAAACAAGAATCACGGAGTCTTAGTGGACCAGAAACATCATCTAGTACTATACCTACAGTGAGCCCTTGGTCTGGGAGACTAAGGAGTAGCCCCACATCTTCAGGTGGATCTATAAGTGTTGCAGGGAAGGACAAAGGAAAGAAGAAAGTGCTGAATGGTAATGATGCATCTACCAGCCATTTGGGATTTGATGGAGATTCCAATGATTCAAAGAGTTTGGATGATAAACTTGGTATTCCTTCAGTCAAGACACCAAGTGTACAGAGAGCTTAAAGTAATGTAAAGGCTCCATTGAGTGATCCGGTGGTACGCAGATCTAGTAGGGTCAGATACCCTGTTAAAATATTTGGTTTTAAAGGTTATGTAGCTCACCATTATGCTTATATGGTGAAACTGCTAAGGATGTTGAGCCCACTTATTTTGAGGATGCTGTTGGTCATGCTCATTGGGATGCAGCAATGGATGAGGAGATGGATGTATTAGAAGCCAATAGGACTTGGGATTTGGTACCCTTACCTAAGTGTAAGAAAGCTATTGGCTGTAAGTGAGTTTACAAAGTTAAGCATAATGAAGATGGTTCAGTTAGCAAGTATAAAGCTAGGCTGGTTGCAAAAGGCTATGCTCAAACATATGGCATAGATTATGAAGAGACATTCAGTCGAGTTGCTAGGATGGCAACTGTTAGATATGTGATTGCCTTGGCAGCAACCATAGGTTGGAGTTTGCAGCAAATGGATGTTAAGAATGCCTTCTTGCATGGTGAATTGCAAGAAGAAGTGTATATGGAGCAGCCAACAGATTATGAGGATTTAGAGCATCCCACATATGTGTCAAGTTAAAGAAGGCTCTCTATGGGATGAAGCAAGCACCTAAAGCATGGTCTGACAAGATTGGAGAGTATCTTGTCAATATTGGATTTTTTATTTTTGATGTTGATCACTCACTTTATGTGAGAAAGGAAGATGCAGGTTTGGTCATCATAGTCATCTATGTGGATGACTTGATTATTACAGGTGACAATGAAATGGGATTACTGAAACTAAGGACTTCTTAAAAAAGAAGTTTGAGATGAAAGATTTGGGTGAGGTGAGATACTTTCTTGGTATTGAGGTGATCAAATGTGATGATGGTATATGGCTATCCCAAAGACAATATGGATTGGATATGTTATCCAAGTATGGTATGACATATGTAAGCCTCTTTCAGTACCATTGGAGCAAAATGTGAAGTTGAGTGTTGACGTTGGGGATGAGATAGATGACCCTACTATGTTCAGGAGGATAGGAGGGAGTTTGATTTACATGACTATCATAAGGCTAGACTTGAGTTATGTTGTCGGCCTTCTTAGTTAGTTTATGTAGATGCCTAGAAAGCCTCATTTGGATGCAGTTAGTGAGGTATGTGAAGTCCACTTTACATTATGGACTTTTTTATGAGGTAGGTAAGGACATACAGGTCTTTGGATACATAGATGCAGATTGGGCTGGTAGCATGTCAAACAAAAGATCTACAAGTGGATTTATGTTTTTCCTTGGTAGTGCAGCAATTACATGGAGCAGCAAAAAGCAACCTACAGTTGCTTTATTGAGTACAGAGGCTGAGTATAGAGGTGCTGCTATGGCAGCATGTGAGGTGGTATGGCTACAAAAGTTATTAGGTGATTCGGATGTGCAGGGAGATGGTCCGGTTGTCATTCATTGTGACAACATGAGCAGCATACAACTAGCAAGGAAAACACATTGAGGTGCACTACCACTTTGTGAGAGAGAAGGTACTTACAGGAGAGATTGGCTTGGTATATGTCAGCACACAGGATCAGATAGCTGACATTTTCGCAAAGGCATTGGGTGCAGAGAAGCTTTGAAAGTTTCGAAGCGTACTTGGAGTTGGAGAGATAGAATTGAGCTTGAGACGGAGTGTTGAGATGGCAAGCTCAACACGTGCCGACATTGATAAGGGACCGCCTGGCTAGATGGATCTGCACATCTACACTTAGCACATTAGTGGTTATTATGATACTCACATGGCCATTGACTTATCACTTATTATATTTAATTTGTTACACCTACCTACAGCTGGCAAAGATATAGTGCCGATCGATTAGTGTAGTCGATTATGCACTGTTTGACTTAGAAGGCCACTTTCCTTTATGTTGTATCTTATCTATACTTTATGTATATTGTATAGTGTGTGGAAGAAGAAGAAAAATCAGCAAGAAAACGTTTTGGCCTTCATCTCTCTTCTTATGTTCTTGAGTGAGCTTCCTCTTGTGTATACAGTGTGTGTTTGGCACAGGCGCTCAAGCAAATCCCCCCATTATTACGCGATTCTTGACAATAGGGACATGAATGGATTTGAAAAAGGTAGGCAAGATTGAGGCACTTTAGTCGCAGTTGAGTACTGATGATCGTTTGCAGTTACCTCGCACTCCTTGGGTTTTGTTCACTAAAGAAGAGCGCATTCTAAAGCAAATAGTCAAGTCATCCGCACTCTGACGAATATGATGTGTTCTCTCAAGTCCTCATTTTCTAAAGACGACCAATTATCAGGGCTAAAATCCCATAATTCTTCCTCGTTTGTGGCAGTTTGTACTACCGATCGCGATGACAAGATGTCTTACTCCAGAAATACACAGGGCGATTTATAGTTACGAGCAAGCTAGGAGAGATCAGAAAGAAGGGCGATCTGAATTTCGATGTAGTACGTGCCATCAATGGATTCGATATCGCGAGAACACGGAGGAGACGCCACGGTTTATGTCAACGCGATGGTTGCATGGAGCTTTGATCGCATAGTCTCACGAAGGAGCGGAGGTCTCAACCGAGGAGTGGGAATTCTCGAGGTGATGTAGTCCAAAGGTGATGACGTGTTTAGGGTTTATCGTATCTATATTTTATATGCGACAACTAATTGAGTGTTTCAATATACAATACAAAATACATAGTACGGCATGGTTGCGAGGATGGCATTTCCGCATGGAGCGTATTGACAAAATACGCTCCACAACAGATTATGGTATCATGGCAAAGTTTGAGCAAGAGAGCCGACGACGAGCAACAAATCCAAACACGGTTATAGATAAGATGGAGTATTTTGGGAACTTACAAAGTATTATCACGGTGGATTAGCGTAGCTTCTCCATGATCCTATTCGATGTGCACTGGTTCAAAGTGGTACTTGAAGGAGCTGAAGCAACAGTTCAATGAGGTCGATCAAATTTCTTGAAATAGATTCCGAGAAAAGATGGACGTATTTGTGTGACATGTTTGTGTTGCCGGCCCATTGTGAACAGATGCATGAACTTTTGTTTTTTAAAATTTTATTACGACATGGTACATGTCACAAAAGTTAAATCTCTCTTGAACATGATTTTGAACATGTAATTTTCTATCCAAACCCCTGACAACCTCGATGGTGGTATGTTATACCTTCAGCTCCCCGAAGTGTGAGAATATATGATCAAAGCGATGTTCCGAGTGTATGAGGATAGTATGCAAATAGAGGGATCGATATTTCAAGGGGTGGAGGGCACCGAAAGCTTGGAGCATATAGAGGAGCTAGAATTGGGTAAGGATGATGGAAATACAAGAGTCCAAGAATTCTTTAAGAATGAGATGGACTCATCCTTTTGTGGTGACATGTGTATCGACCTTCCAATGTATGCGAAGTTGTGTTAGGAGATTGACATGGGACCTTAGGGTACTTCATACTTGGAGCATCCGCCTACTCAATTCGTTGACGAATTGATTATAACGGTACATAAGATATATATTTTAAGTATGATAATTTTTTAAAGATTTATATTACCATGCTTTGTATGATTTATATTAATTATGCTAACATCAATTTTTATCTATGCAGATGACCTTTGTGGATATTTAGATCAGCACGATGAGTCAAGGAATGAGAGATGAGGAGCTACATGAGATCTTTACGTGTATCTCTCTAGATCAGACTCGATTTAGAGATATGGCAGACCAGGAGCTGTCTCGAACACCATCAGGCCATTTTGCTAGATCTACTTTGGTATACTCTGATGCTTCAGTTTCCAGTAGACGAGGTCAATGCTTGAAACTTGGGCCAGATGGAGGGAGTGGTTCTGGGGGATGCTGCAGAGACATGGATGCAGTGAGCCCGCGGTCGGCTCAGGATACAGGTGCTACTCCTCGCTCTCATGGCAGTTCGAGAGAGCATGGCTTAAGTGGTTGTAGTGGAGGTACCGACGCAATGTCTCCGTCTCGTCGTTCTACTGGAGTTGCATCACCTATGGGATTTGTCACACCTGTGGGGACGTCTGCTCCATTCACTCCATCTTTTGCTCAGTCGTCTGCAGGCAAATGGCACCCCTATGAGTGCTGACAGATGATTTTTGATACCGAGAAGTGCTTAAAAATAGCCAAAAATTACGAATATCAAGGGAAAAATAGACTTCGTTGAAGGTGGCGGTGGCAATCAATACGATTTTAAGTGGCAAGTCCCTAAAGCGCTAATGCTAATTTTTATGGAAAAATCAAACGGTGGTGAATGGCTGAGCTGGAGTTTTCCTAGATGTAAAATGACGTCAGGAATCCAACGCAAGTGTCATATCTCCATTCTGAGGTCGTTTGATCTCCCATTTAATCACCGTAAGATTCGGGATTGTGAAGCAGCTACTGAATATGGAAGCTAGGAAGAGCATGACGGGGCCCAGCTTTGTAGATTTCGATGCCACAAAACCACCCATCTAGACAGATCTCGAATCATGTGTTGTTTGCCCCTCCAAAAGCAAAAAAGCCACTCGTCGAAAGTGTGAAACCAAAATACATGAACTAGATACTGCAGCCTCTGGTACCTCCCCTTCATCCTCTCCTTCATCGTCTTCATTGCTGCCTCCGTCGCCACTGTCCAAAAGCTTTACGAGATTGCCGTCCTCAAGGAGCAATACCTTCTCGAGCGCTCCCTGTACCGGTCCCTCAACAAGTACATTGAGAAGCTCAAGGACGAGGGCCGTGATTGCGACCTTGACCGTAACCAGCCACAGCTCGGCCACAACTACACCAAGGACGATTTGACCAGCAAGGGCAAGATTGACACCGTCCTCACAATTGCTAAGAACTTTATCTCGGTTTGGATTTTGAGCTACGTTGGTGGTGTTCTGTTCCTCCTCTGTGCGTTCTCTGTGGTCACACTCTTTGCTGTGAAGAAGATCCTGTGTCACGACACAAACTGTCCATCACCAGCGACATGAGCTTCTACTCAGGAGGCACCACATTACCTAGCTAGGTACAATTGGGGGCAAGGGATTGCCAATCCCCACGGTGGGCCCCTTGCTCCCAACTACATCTAGCTAGATATGTGCATAATGTTGTCATAATTCACAATTATGGAGGGGATTTGTGTAAAACTTTCCATGATCATTGATTGCTCTTTTGAGATTGGGTCTTCAATACCGCATAGTAGTGGTAGATTCAGGTAGTCTTACTTAAACTCTCTGAGCGGTTCTGTGTATGAGCCAGAAAACATTGCTATGTGACATTTTGGTCAATCAAGATTCTTCTACACACTTGTCACTCAATGTTATCAAAGACCGTTAGAAAACTTGCAAATCCCAATGTGAAGAATTTTCATTGTATGCAACTGCTTAACATGCATAACTTTTACATGGGAAGGTTCCAGTTTTATATTATGCTGTTTCAGCAAGACAATGATCTTAATGGGTAGCTTAAAGCTCTAATTAAAGAGCCAAAATGCTCACGATATGAAACGTTGGGGTGTGGGGGGTTAGTTTTTTGCGCCCCATTTTTTCCCCCTCTTTCATGCATTTTCTGATCAGAAGAATGGAGAGGAGCCCTCCTCGCCCTGAGATGCTTCTATCCTTTGCCCTCCATCGCCACAAACAGATCAAGAAATAATGCACTGAGTCAAGAGATAAAAAACTAGTCTTTCTCTCTCCTCCCTCTCTCTCCTGCATAGAGGCTATTCATGTGCAAGAAATCAAGAAGAAGAGGGGCTGAAGAATGCTTGTCCGGCTGTGGTTGGAGTGCTTCAAGATGAAGAGGAGGTTGAGAAAAGAGGTTTAGCACTGAAGAATGGTTGCTGGTCGGTCTGTGGGCTGCCCGCAATAATTATTAAAAAACCTGCAACACGCAAAACACGCGGTATACTTCAATTTTATGAAGAAATAGACTTGTTTTTATTGTTTCATGGTCCAAATGTTGTTCATATGCGATGACTGTTTGTTTGAATCTTGTTTGCATCATGTATGAGGGCTGAAACTGCAAAAAAGCAGAGCCCGTAATGATTTAGAGCCGTTATTAATTTGCTAAAAACCCGCAAAATGTCAATTTTCAATGGAAATGGCTGGTTTTTTCGATTTTGAGTTGGAAAAAAGGAGTGAAAATGGAATGAACTTAGAGAAAATGTTAAGTTTCAGTCAAAATAATAATCCAACACAAATAAATCAAAAAATACCTATTTTCCATGAATAATAAATAGAAAAAAATAGCGAAAAATAGAGAAAATTGGGATTTTCGTGCTAAAAAAATATGGAAAAATAAGATTTATGTGCATGAATGTTTGGTGAGGTTAAAGCATAAGGTCAAGCCTCAGTTTGGCCTCGTTCCTTTTGTTATACTATGTGTTTATTATTTTTTACATACAAAAATGACACAAAACAACCATTTACACCTATGCATCATAGCAACACCTAAACAGTAAGGGGGGGATGAAGTTTGTGTGACGATCTAATTGCTGAAAATATACAAATTCTAATTTATCTCTTTGTGCATAGCATTTAGGGATCATTCCATAATTAAATATAGGCGACTAGTAGCACGGAAGTTTCGGTGCTAGTCCCTAAAGCAACGCAGCAACGCTTCAAGAAAGGGTTGTTTTCCGCATCTCACATGGCTGGTTTTTTTAATCATAAAATGGTTGTGCACAATCTTCATACACCTTGCATCAAGCATGTCATGTGGTATCTCCTAGAATGCATTGGAATTGATTGATAAACTTTGACCAACGCTAAGAGGACAGAAAACCTAAGCTATAGGTTTAGACAGGTGCTTCTGTTGGGGAAAGTCTTGTGAGGCAAATCAAAATCTCTTGGAACACTGAATTATGAAAGAGTGGAGTTTGTCCGAATGTTATATGTGTTAGCGACGTATCTTGGGGCCAATCCCCGAGGTATAGGAGAGTCGCAATGGAGCCGTGGCAATCAATCGAGAGGTGCTTCCCTATGTGTGTATTACGAGGCATTATGCCTATATGTTATGGGATCTCCCTCTGGGGAGAAGGAAAGGTGAACGTTGGACTATATATTGGATACAAACGCAAAATTGTCATAAGCATTTAGTGCAAAGTGAGTTTTAGACGCTCCTGGCCCGCGAGGCCATGTGGTGGGGTTGTCTGTCGTATGCATGAGGTCCGGCTAGTGCCATAGCCAGTGCCGGCCCATTTTAGGTCCTATTAATGGTGCATCTTTCATGAGCCGCCAACAAGTGGCGGTTCTCGAATCTAGGGTTTTTAGGGACCAAATAGTTGGTTTATGTCCTCTGACCAAGGACCGTCAAGCCAAAATACAAAAAGCAGAACGCGCTAAGAGGGCTAGACGGCGGTTGGAGATTATAAGACATTATTCTCCTCAAAGAAGTAGCCCGTTAGGCATAAGTGGCAATGGTTTTAGTAACCTAGGTGTTACGAGTAGCTCTTTGAGTGCAAGTGAAAGTCTTAATACTTTCCTTTTTCTAGTTAATCAACCCACAACAAGTGGGGGTGTAGTGTTGCCTAAACAAACTCCTGTTGTCAATCCAATTGTAGCCATGGCACAACCTATCACAATTCCAATAGGTACACCAGATTTACTGGCGTTAGGAGCATCGTTGCCCATTTTCCATGGGTTAGCAGAAGAAGATGGAGAACTCCACATTAAGGAGTTTCAAATGCTCATGTTCAACTATTGAATCCAAGACGAAGGACACCTAATGATGTTCTTCAACATGACATTAAAAGGAAGAGCGGCAGTGTGGTATCACGGTCTAGAAGCCGGAACCATAACTAGCAGTGCCCAATTATTTATAGCTTTCCGTAGAGAGTTTGCCCCTGAGAAGGGTGGACAATATTGGTTGCATGTTCTGAATGTAACACACCAAGAGCCAAATGAGAATGTCGAGGCATATGCCAAGAAACTAAAGCAAGTTCTTCGCAGACTTATGCTTATATTCCTATTCCAGTGGCTACACAGTTGCAATATTTCCTACATGGATTGGATTTTAATATCTAAGTGCAGCTGAGTAGTGTTGCTTTGTCCGATATTGACACTGCCATTAACCAAGCAGAAGGAGTAGAGTCGCACTTGCAAGCGGCTTATGCAGCAAGGATAAATTGGAATGATAATAATTTGGCCTTGACCAATGGGAGTCAAGGGGACCCCATGTTAAATACGAGTGGCAGAGGGAATATTATGTCGAATCTGCATATGTTACCAGCTCCTCCTAGCATGACTATGCCTATGGCTAGTCAGGCGGCCTTGCTAAATAGTGGTGGAAACCAAACAATGAATCCTAATGGTGTCCTAGTTGGTCAATGGCCAATTCCTAATCAAGTGGTTAGGCCCATGGGATGATAGACTGATGATCGCAGCTATGAGTCGAGTGCTTCTAATGTCCTTGGTGAAGTTAAGGACATGATGAAGCACTATACTGATATGATCTCTGAACAGTATCGACAAATAGCTGTGGATGTCAATTTTCTTAAGAAGCAACAGAATTTGATAGAGAGCCGATGCCCTGAAGAGGGTGGCCACTCAAGATTCAGCTGTAAGTGGTGTGGGGGCCAACGTTTCCCTAAGAATTGTCCAAATGTCAAATGTAATATTTGCAGGAAGTCTAGCCACTTAGCCACTACCTGTTGGAGTAAGATTAGTTCTCTCCAACAAGGGAGTAAAAAACCAGGTCCAGTTAACCATCGCGCACAAACACAATATTAGTGAGTTTGGGAATCTTCCAATTCTCATTTTTTGAATATTAAAAAGGTGGCACACGGATAACATGCCCATAAGTTCTTCAAAACCATATGATGCGACCTATCATTGGAAAGCGCTTGAAAAATGGAATCTATTGAGCTATAGAGCACTTGATTTGGAGTTATAGTTTTCAAGTTATGATAAATCCAGAGATTTGACCACGTGTCCCAAACTTATCGGAAATTCCCATATTCCCCAATATGGCGTTCACAAGGGAATAATCTCCAACAAGACGATGGACCAAGGCAAATACTCCAAAGAGGAAAGGCTGTTGTAGAGGAGTTACCTCATGGCAGTGGAGTCAGCCTTATTGAGGCTGTACGTGTCAATGATGTTGAAACTTCTAATCTACGAGCCATAACAAGAGGTCAAAATATTAAAGAGGGTGACAAAGGAATTGTAAAACCTATTGAGGGAAGCCCTAAACAGGATGCTAGGGAAAAGCGAGTCTTGAATCCTAATATGGAAGGCGGACCCTTAAGACCTGTTGGTAGTAAAGTCGATCCCGAGGAGGATAAAGGATTGCCAAGAAAGAAAGTAAAGGCTAAAAAAGAGGCACCAAAGCCGATTGAAAGACCAAAGGAGAGAATGGTTTGGCACGAGAAGATAACTATGGCTAATTACCACGACTTTGATCTAGCAAGTTCCCTTTATGAAGTCAAACCAGACGTAAATCTCCTACAATTGATTAAACTTTCTCCAGGAGTACGCAAGGAATTCAAGAAAATCCTACATATAGGGTATATAGTAGAACCTTTGGGCATAGCTAGAGTGGGGGAAGATTGGTTTGATCATGCTGAAAAGCATTGCCCTAGGGTTCTAGCATATGTGGATGGAATATTAGTGGAGCACGCTATCGTGGACACTGGATCCTCCGTCAATATCATAAGTTCAGACTTGATGGAGCGGCTAGATCTAGAGATCCAAAAAGATCCACACTTCTTAGGATGGTTGATGATAGTCTAAGACAACCAGAAGGTTGAATTACTAAGGTCCATGTTACAATTCCGAGTATGGAATGCTATCTGGACTTTAGGGTGATAAGGTTTGCAAGATGTCTTAGCTATCGAGTTTTGCTAGGTAGGCCATGGATTCTACGGACAGACTGTCAAGTCGATATACCCGCTAGTCAAGTGATTCTAGGTCAAGGTGCCCATCGCGTAATAGTGGATGCTTACCCTGAGTCTCCTCAGAGTGAGAGAGCTCCACTATCCTCCACTGAACTAGAAACAGTAGATGATCCATCTGGTAGTGAGATGGCATCGAGCGATGGATCTAAGGAAGGGTCCACTACAGAGGATATTTATCAGATAACCTTGAATGATCAGATAGAGCCTCATGATCGAATAAGAGATGCGGACGTTATTGAGTTGCATCTTGTTACGCTAAATGATTCGCAGCCAATTAAATTAGGGTCCATTTTTAGTTCCGAAGAAAGAGAGGATTATGTGTCCTTAATTCGAGAGTGCCGCGATATCTTTGCTTGGAGCTATGATGAACTTCGGGGTATTCCTCTCAGTCTTGCTGTGCATACTATCCCTGTAAAGGAAGGTACCCGCCCTGTACGTCAAAAAGTAAGGCGTATGCCTTTTGAATTAAGGGATGGGTTGTACGAGGAACTACAGAAGTTGCGAAAAGTGGGTTTAATCTTCCGTGTTCAACATACAGAATGGTGTTCACCAGTAGTGATCGAGAAGAAGAAGAAAAATCAAATCCATCTTTGCGTAGATTTTAGAGAGTTGAATAAGCAGACTGTTCAAGATTACTACCCATTGCCGTTAAATGACCAAATTTTTTATCAACTAGCGGGTAGGGAAATATATTCATTTATGGACTACTTTGCAGGGTATAAGCAAATGGTGATTGTTGAGCAAGACAAGCTAAAAACGACGTTTATTACAGTCTTCGGTACTTTGCGTACCATGTAATGGCATTTGGGTTGTGTAATGCACCTGGTTCGTGGCAAAGAACAGCCGACAAGGCCTTTGGTGACATCTCCCCAGAGGACTTGAAAGTATTCATATATGATTTGGGGGCAGCCACTGTAAGGTATAGACAATTGATCATTTTGCACAAGTGTTTTAAGCGTTGCAGACAATTTTGCATAGCTCTTAACCCACAAAAGTGCATCTTTGGAGTCCCTTATGGGCTCTTATTAGGCCATGTGGTCAGTTTCACAGGGATTGCGAGTGATCTTGAAAAGATCAAGGTCATAGTCACCATGAGTCCATGACATACTCCAAAGGAAGTGCATAGCTTTCTTTCATCATCAGTAGGGTATTATCGGAGGTTTATTAATGCCTTGGCAGAAACAACCTTGCCGCTGACCAACCTATTGTCCTTTAACTATCAGTTTACATGGAGTGATGCTTGCAAAGTATCTTTTGACGATGTGAAGCAGAAGCTTGCCAAAGCACCTGTTTTAAAAGCACAAAAAAGGAGCAAAATAATCTATATTTTTTCAGCAGCAAACCATTATAGTATCAGCCGCTGTTTGGCCCAAATTTGGGAGGAAAAGTGGTACCATCCGATAGCTTTTCCTAGTCGTCGGAAATTTACTACACCTATATGGAGAAGTTGTGCCTTGCGATGCTATTTGCGACCAAAAAGTTCATGCACTACATTCTTTATGAGAGGGTGGTTTTTTATAGGAAGACGAAAGGGCTTCGATTGTTATTGAATAAGTTACAGCCGCCTGACCGTTTAGCAAAGTGGTTAATCACTTTGCAGGATTTTGATTATGAGATTAAGAGCAAGCTGCCGAAGCTTTAGCGCATTGTAGAGTGTCTTGTAGATTTCGGAGAGCCAAAATAGGTCATGGTTGAAGGAAGTGATATGGAGACTTTGTTCAAGATTGATATGGCATCTATTCCCTCCTGGTATGCTACTATAACACACTATCTTTCTAGGGGAGAGAGACTAGAGCTACTTTATCAAAATCAGAAAAGAGGAAAATTAAACAGCAGGCATTGAAATTTTCCTTGATCGCAGGCACATTATATCGGCAGGGTGTTGATGATATCTATCGTTGATGTGTAATGCCTGACGAGGTTCCCTTTATTTTGGAAGAGTTCCATGACTCCTTTTGTGGAGGGCACTTTGCTGGGCGATTAACATCACAGAAAGTTTTAAGAGCTGGTTATTGGTGGCCGTCCATTTTCCAGGATTCATTTGACTATGTCAAGAGATGTGATACATGTCAAAGACATGATAGTCAAGAGAATAGGAAGCGTCCACTTACGCCTATTATGTCTATCCTTCCATTTGAGAAGTGGGGCATTGACTTTGTGGGTCCTATTAGCCCGTCGTCTACTACTCAGAAGAGGTACATTATAGTAACAACTAATTATTTTACAAAGTGGTCAGAAGCACGGGTGACGAGGCAAGACAATGCAAAAGAGACTGCCAAATTTCCTACTTAAGCAAATCATCTGCCATTTTGGTCTGCCAAAAGAAATAGTATCGGACCGTGGAACTCACTTTTTAAATAAAGTGATTAAAAGTCTCATTGAAGCTTGGAAAATCAAGCATAACAAGAAGACCCCTATAATCCACAAGCAGATGGACAAGTCGAAAGTACCAATAAGCAGCTTGTGGGTATCATATCCAAGGTAGTCTCCGAAAAGAAGCGGGACTGGAATACAAAATTATATGTGGCGGTTTGGGCGTATAATACGACATTTAAACGAGCCACTGGCCACACCCCATTCAATTTAGTTTACGGGGAGGAGTGTGTCTTGTCCTTAGAAATTGAGTTGCTAACCATTAGATTCACAATCAATCATTCTTTGGGTGATGAAGATGCCCTATTTGAGCGGTTTATGACTATAGCCCACTTAGACGAGCTCAAATTATAGAGTTTGTTACACTAGGAGGTAGCTAAACATCGGATGAAATGGTTGCATGATCTGAAAGCGAAGAAATATACTTTTAAAAAGGGGCCATTACTTCTATATTACAATGCACGTAGGGAGCTGTTTCCAGGAAAGTTGGAACCTTGATGGGATGGCCCTTACAAGATAGTGCGGATAGGTAAAAATAAGTCCACAGTTCTATTAGCTAATCTACAAGGGGTGGAATTTAAGAATAAGGTTAATCTTAATAAGATTAAACCCTATTATTTCTAAGTATGCAAACGCAAAAAAATGCATTGCAGGTCCATGCTGGGGATAATTTGAGACTTGCACGAGAGCTTAAATTGGTTGATGGGGCGGTTAATCCCTTATTTGGAGCACCCATATCTCAAGCAAAGATATCGTCAGGGGAGACTTATCTGGTGGAGCAAGGGATATAAAGTGATTGAGCAAGAAGACGGTACCTTTGTGTGGGAAATTAAAGTTTTCTGCCATCACTGTTTACAAATCTTGACAAGCATCCCTGTTGAGTTTAATGAAGAAGGTGCGATGGAGCCGTCAATTCATCCTCTAACTATGTTGAACTTTGACTATCATAATTACGAATAGGGGAGTTCTTGATGGCTGGCTATGTAAATTCATTATGGATGTATACATTATACTTTGATGGAGCGTCCAGGGGTCCTAATAGGAAAGGAAGTGTTGGAGTAGTTATATGAGATCCCCGACGTAGAGCTACAATGAAATTAGCTGCTTACCTCGGGATAGGATTCACTAACAACATGGCTCAGTATAAAGCTTTGATTATGGGATTGAATATTCCTAGGAAAGGGTGTATTAGGCGGTTGTTAATAAAAGGGGATTCCCAGCTAATCTTAAATCAACTCAATGGGACATATACAGCCCGAAATCCTCTTTTTTGTATGTATCATCGAACTACTATAACCCTACTTGATGAATTTGAGAGCATATCTCTTCAGCTCATTTCACGTTATTGGAATTAGTTTGTGGATTCCTTAGCTAATTTTGCTTATTAAGAGGACCTCTTTTTCAACAGTGGTCCTAGTCCAGATGTTGCTATTGATACTGAGACAGGATCTGGACACTTGTGCGGGATGTTATCAGACCAGGTGTTATATGGCAAGTGATGGTTGATATGGGTAATGCAAAGAGTAGCCGAGACCCATTTACCACTATTATCTTGGACCTCCATTCCGAGGTCCTTTGATCTCCCATTTAATCCCCGTAAGGTTTGGGGTTGTGAAGCTACTGGATATGGAAGCCGGGAAGAGCGTGATGTGGCCTAGCTTTGTAGATTTTGATCCCACGGAACCACTCGTCCAAGCCGATCTCGAATCCGATGTCATTTGCCCCTCCAAAAGCGAAAAAGCCACTTGTCGGAAGTGTGAAACCAAAATACATGAACTAGATACTTGGGGTGTTTAGCTTGAAGCTCTAATTAAAGAGCCAAAATACTCACGATATGAAACGTTGGGGGGGGGCATCAGTTTTTTGCACCCCATTTTTTCCCCCTCTTTCATGCATTTTCTAATCAGAAGAATGGAGAGGAGCCCTCCTCGCCCTGAGATGCTTCTATCCTTCGCCCTCCATCGCCACAAATGGATCAAGAAATAATGCACTGAGTCAAGAGATCAAAAACCAATATTTCTCTCTCCTCCCTCTCTCTCCTGCATAGAGGCTATTCATGCACAAGAAATCAAGAAGAAGAGGGGCTGAAGAATGCTTGTCCGGCTGTGTAGGAGAGTCACAATGGAGCCGCAGCAATCAATCGAGAGGTGCTTCCCTATGTGTGTATTACGAGGCATTATGCCTATATGTTATGGGATCTCCTTTTGAGGAGAAGGGAAGGTGAATGTTGGACTACATATTGGATACAAACGCAAAATTGTCAGAAGCATTTAGTGCAAAGTGAGTTTTAGATGCTATTGGCCCGCGAGGCCGTGTGGTGGGGCTGTCTGTCGTATGCATGAGGTTCGGCTAGTGCCATAGCCAGTGCCGGCCCATTTTAGGTCCCATCAGTGGTGCGTCTGTTGGGAGCCGCCAACAAGTCGTGGTTCTCGAATCTAGGGTTTTTAGGGACCAAATAGTTGGTTTATGTCCTCTGACCAAGGACCGTCAAGTTGAAATACAAAAACCAGAACATGCTAAGAGGGCTAGATGGTGGCCGGAGATTGTAAGACGTTATTCTCCTCAAAGGAGCAGCCCGTTAGGCATAAGTGGCAATGGTTTTAGTAACCTAGGTGTTATAAGTAGCTCTTTGAGTGCAACTGGAAGTCTTGGTACTTTCCTTTTTCCAGTTAATCAACCCACAACAAGTGGGGGTGTAGTGTTGCCTACACAAACTCCTGTTGTCAATCCAATTGTAGCCATGGCACAACTATCGCAATTCCAGCAGGTACACCAGATTTACTGGTGTTAGGAGCATCGTTGCCCATTTTCCATGGGTTAGCAAAACGAAGAGGATGGAGAACTCCACATTAAGGAGTTTCAAAAGCTCATGTTCAACTATCGAATCCAAGATGAAGGACACCTAATGATGTTCTTCAACATGACGTTAAAAGGAAGAGTGGCAGTGTGGTATCAAGGTCTAGAAGCCGGAACCATAACTAGCAGTGCCCAATTCTTTATGGCTTTTCATAGAGAGTTTTCCCCTGAGAAGGGTGGACAATATTGGTTGCATGTTCTGAATGTAACACACCAAGATCCAATGCAAGAATGTCCAGGCATATGCCAAGAAACTAAAGCAAGTTCTTCGCAGACCTAACGCTTATATTCCTATTCCAGTGGCTGCATAGTTGCAATATTTCCTACATGGATTGGATTTTAATATCTAGGTACAATTGAGTAGTGTTGCTTTGGCCAATATTGACACTGCCATTACCCAAGTAGAAGGAGTAGAGTCGCGTTTCCAAGCGGCTTATGTAGCAAGGATAAATTGGAATGGTAATAATTTGGCCTTGACCAATGGGAGTCAAGGGAACCCCATGTGAAATACGAGTGGCAGAGGGAATATTATGTCAAATCTGCCTATGTTACCAGCTCCTCCTAGCATGACTATGCCTATGGCTAGTCAGGCTGCCTCACTAAATAGTGGTGGAAACCAAACAATGAATCCTAATGGTGTCCCAGTTGGTCAGCGGCCAATTCCTAATCAAGTGGTTAGGCCCATGGGATGATAGACTAACGATCGTGGCTATGAGTCGAGTGCTTCTAATGTCCTTGGTGAAGTTAAGGACATGATGAAGCACTATATTGATATGATCTCTAAACAGTATTGACAAATAGATGTGGATGTCAATTTTCTTAAGAAACAACAGAATTTGATAGGGAGCCGACGCCCTAAAGAGGGTGGCCCCTCAAGATTCAGCTGTAAGTGGTGTGGGGGCCAACGTTTCCCTAAGAATTGCCCAAATGTCAAATGTGATATCTGCGGGAGGTCTAGCTACTTAGCCACTACCTATTGGAGTAAGATTAGTTCTCTCCAACAAGGGAGTAAACATCCAGGTCCAATTAACCATCGTGTACTAGGGAATAATCTCCAGCAAGATGATGGACCAAGGCAAATACTGCAAAGAGAAAAGGCTGTTGTAGAGAAGTTGCCTCATGGCAGTGGAATTAGCCTTATTGAGACTATACATGTCAATGATGCTGAAACATCTAATTTACGAGCCATAACAAGAGGTCAAAATATTAAAGAGGGTGACAAAGAAATTGTAAAACCTGTCGAGGGAAGCCCTAAACAAGATGCTAGGGAAAAGTGGGTCCTGAATCCTGATATGGAAGGTGGACCCTTAAGACCTATTGGTAGTAAAGTCGATCCCGAGGAGGATAAAGGATTGCCAAGAAAGAAGGTAAAGGCTAAAAAAGAGGCACCAAAGCCAATTGAAAGACCAAAGGAGAGAATGGTTTGGCACAAGAAGATAACTTTGGCTAATTACCACGACTTTGATCTAGCAAGTTCCCTTTGCAAAGTCAAACCAAACGTGAATCTCCTACAATTGATTAAACTTTCTCGAGGAGTACGCAAGGAATTCAAGAAAATCTTACGTGTAGGGTATATAGTAGAACCTTTGGGCATAGCTAGAGTAGGGGAAATTTGGTTCAATCATGCTGAAAAGCATTGCCCTAGGGTTTCAGCATATGTGGATGGAATATTAGTGGAGCACGCTATCGTGGACACTGGATCCTCTGTCAATATCATAAGTTCAGACTTGATGGAGAGGTTAGATCTAGAGATCCAAAAAGACGGCTCCACACTTCTTAGGATGGCTGATGATAGTCTAAGACAACCAGAAGGTTGCATTACTAAGGTCCACGTTACAGTTGCGAGAGTGGAATGCTATTTAGACTTTAGGATGATAAGGTTTGCAGGATATCCTAGCTATCGAGTTTTGCTAGGTAGGCCATGGATTCTATGGACAAACTTTCAAGTCGATATACCCGTTATTCGAGTGATTCTAGATCGAGGTGCCCATCATGTAATAGTGGATGCTTACCCTGAGTCTCCTCAGAGTGAGAGAGCTTCACTATCCTCCACTAAACTAGAAATAGTAGATGATCCATCTGGTAGTGAGACGGCATCGAGGGATGGATCTAAGGAAGGGTCCACTACAGAGGATATTTATCAGATAACTTTGCATGAGCCGATAGAGCCTCATGATCGAATAAGAGACGCGGATGCTATTGAGCTGGATCTTGGTACGCTAAATGATTCGCAACCAATTAAATTAGGGTCCATGCTTAGTTCGGAAGAAAGAGAGGATTATGTGTCCTTAATTCGAGAGTTCTGCGATATCTTTGCTTAGAGCTATGATGAACTTCGGGGTACTCCTCCCAGTCTAGCTGTGCGTACTATCCCTGTAAAGGAAGGTACCCGCCCTGTACGTCAAAAAGTAAGGCGAATGCCTTTTGAATTAAGGGACGGGTTGTAGAGGAACTACAGAAGTTGTGGAAAGTGGGTTTAATCTTCCGTGTTCAACATACAGAATGGTGTTCACCAGTAGTGATCAGGAAGAAGAAGAACAATCAAATCCATCTTTGCGTAGATTTTAGAGAGTTGAATAAGCAGACTGTTCAAGATTACTACCCATTGCCGCTTATTGACCAAATTTTTGATCAACTAGAGGGTAGGGAAATATATTCATTTATGGACTACTTTGTAGGGTATAAGCAAATGGCGATTGCTGAGCAAGACAAGCTAAAAATGACGTTTATTACAATCTTCGGTACTTTGCGTGCCATGTAATGGCATTTGGGTTGTGTAATGCACCTGGTTTGTAGCAAAGAATAGCGACAAGGCCTTTGGTGACATCTCCCTAGAGGAGTTGAAAGTATTCATATACAATTTGGGGGTAGCCACCGTAAGGTATAGACAATTGCTCATTTTGCGCAAGTGTTTTGAGCATTGCAGACAATTTCGCATAGCTCTTAACCCACAAAAGTGCATCTTTAGAGTCCCTTATGGGCTCTTATTAGGCCATGTGGTCAGTTTCACAGGGATTGCGAGTGATCTTGAAAAGATCAAGGTCATAGTCGCCATGAGTCCGCCACATACTCCAAAGGAAGTGCATAGCTTTCTGTCATCATCAGTAGGGTATTATTGGAGGTTTATCAATGCCTTGGCAAAAAGAACGTTGCCGCTGACTAACCTATTGCCCTTTAACTGTCAGTTTACATGGAGTGATGCTTGCAAAGTATCTTTTGATGATGTGAAGCAGGAGCTTGCCAAAGCATCCATTTTAAAAGCACCAAAAATGGGCAAAATGTTCTATATATATTCAATAGCAACCAGTATAGTATTAGTTGCTGTTTGGCCCAAATTTTGGAGGAAAAGTGGTACCATCTGATAGCTTTTTCTAGTCGAAAGTTGGGCATATCGGAAATTTACTACACCTATATGGAGAAGTTGTGCCTTGAGATGGTATTTGCGACAAAAAGTTCAGGCACTACATTCTTTATGAGAGGGTGGTTTTTTATAGGAAGGCAGAAGGGCTTCGATTGTTGTTGAATAAGTTACAACCGCCTGAGCATTTAGCAAAGTGGTTAATCACTTTGCAAGAATTTGATTATGAGATTAAGAGCAAGCCGCCAAAGCTTTAGGGCTTTGTAGAGTGTCTTGTAGATTTTGGAGAGCCAAAAGAGGTCATGGTTGAAGGAAGTGATATGGAGACTTTGTTCAAGATTGATACGACATCTATTCCCTCCTATTATGTTGCTATAATACACTATCTTTCTACGGGAGAGAGACTGGAGCTACTTTATCAAAATCGAAAAAGAGGAAAATTAAATAGCAGGCATTGAAATTTTCCTTGATCGCAGGCACATTATATTGGCAGGGTGTTGATGATATCTATCACCGATGTGTGATGCCTAACAAGGTTCCCTTTATTTTGGAAGAGTTCCATGACTCCTTTTGTGGAGGGCACTTTGCTGGGAAATTAACAGCACAGAAAGCTTTAAGAGCTGGTTATTGGTGGCCGTCCATTTTCCAGGATTCATTTGACTATGTCAAAAGATGTGATACATGTTAAAGACATGATAGTCGAGAGAATAGGAAGCGTCCACTTACGCCTATTATGGCTATCCTTCCATTTGAGAAGTGGGGCATTGACTTTGTGGGTCCTATTACCCCGTCGTCTACTACTCAGAGGAGGTACATTATAGTAACAATTGATTATTTTACAAAGTGGTCAGAAGCACGGGTGACGAGGCAGGACAATGCAAAAGAGATTGCCAGTCTCCTACTTGAGCAAATCATTTGCCGTTTTGGTCCGCCAAAAGAAATAGTATCGGACCATGGAACTCACTTTTTAAATAAAGTGATAAAAAGTCTGACTGAAGCTTGAAAAATCAAGCATAACAAGAAGATCCCCTATAATCCGCAAGCAAATGGACAAGTCAAAAGTACCAATAAGCAGCTTGTGGGTATCCTATCCAAGTTAGTCTCCGAAAAGAAGCGGGACTGGGATACAAAATTATATGTGGTGGTTTGGGCGTATAATACGACATTTAAATGAGCCACTGGCCACACCCCATTCAATTTAGTTTACGGGGAGAAGTGTGTCTTGCCCTTAGAAATTGAGTTGCTGACCATTAGATTCACAATCAATCATTCTTTGGGTGATGAAGATGCCCTATTTGAGCGGTTTATGACTATAGCCCACTTAGACGAGCTCTAATTGTAGAGCTTGTTGCACTAGGAGGTAGCTAAACATCGGATGAAACGGTTGCATGATCTGAAAGCAAAGAAATATACTTTTAAAAAGGGGCAGTTAGCTCTATATTACGATGCGTGTAGGGAGTTGTTTCCAGGAAAGTTGGAACCTGGATGGGATGGCCCTTACAAGATAGTGCGGATAGATAAAAATAAGTCCACATTTCTATTAGCTGATCTGTAAGGGGTGGAATTTAAGAATAAGGTTAATCTTAATAAGATTAAACCCTATTATTTCTAAGTATGCAAACGCAAAAAAATGCATTGCAGGTCCATGCTGGGGCTAATTTGAGACCTGCACGAGAGCTGAAATTGGTTGATGGGGCGGTTAATCCCTTATTTGGAGCACCCATATCTCAAGCAAAGATATCGTCAGGGGAGGCTTATCTAGTGGAGCAAGGGATATAAAGTGATTGAGCAAGAAGATGGTACCTTTGTGTGGGAAATTAAAGTTTTCTGCCATCACTGTTTACAAATCTTGACAAGCATCCCTATTGAGTTTAATGAAGAAGGTGCGATGGAGCCGTCAGTTCATCATCTAAATATGTTGAACTTTGACTATCATAATTACGAATAGGGGACTTCTTGATGGCTAGCTGTGTAAATTCATTATGGACGTATACATTATACTTTGATGGAGCGTCCAGGGGTCCTAATAGGAAAGGAAGTGTTGGAGTAGTTATCTGAGATCCCCGATGTAGAGTTACAATGAAATTAGATGCTTACCTCGGGGTAGGATTCACTAACAACATGGTCGAGTATAAAGCTCTGATTATGGGATTGAATATTTCTAAGAAAGGGTGTATTAGGCGATTGTTAATAAAAGGGGATTCCCAGCTGATCTTAAATCAACTCAATGGAACATATACATCCTAGAATCCTCTTCTTCGTATGTATCATTGAACTGCTATAACCGTACTTGATGAATTTGAGAGCATATCTCTTCAGCTCATTCCATGTTATTGGAATCAGTTTGCGGACTCCTTGGCTAATTTTGCTTATGAAGAGGACCTCTTTTTCAACAGCGGTCCTCGTTCAGATATTGTTATTGATACTAAGACAGGACCTAGTCACCTGTGGGGGATGTTATTAGACCATGTGTTATATGGCAAGCAATGGTTGATATGGGTAATGCAAAGAGTATCTGAGACCCATCTACCACTATTATCTTGGACCCATAGGTTGATCTGACGGCATGTTATGCGTATGCCTCTTGCTATATATGCAGGAGGTATGGGTCATAATTTGATGCATTTAGTTTAGGGTTGAGAGCCCTATTTTTCCCTTGGAATAGAGTGTATTTGCGTATATCTGTCTTCTTCCAAGGAGGGACCTATATGAGCGTTTTGTTTGATTCCATTAGGCCAAGAGGGCCAGCTGCTTTAAGTAGTTAATGTCTGATTTCTTTAGGCCAAGAGGGCCAGTTGTTTTCAGGTTTTAATAATCTATCTCTTTAGGCTAAGAGGGCCAGTTAGTATGCAGTGAAATGTGCTATTTCTTTAGGCCAAGAGAGCCCTATCTCTGTTTGGTGCAGGTACATTTAATGTTTTGTTGTTTTAGTGATTGCACCATACAGGTTGACGAAGTCGCTGGAGGGAGCCTTTGCTGCGAAGAAGCTTCTTGTGGCCATTCCAGGTGGTTTCGTCTCCTTTTCTAGTTTTTTCCCTTAAGCAATTAATGATATATGTGTGGGTGAGGGTTACTTTCTTTTGTTTGTTGGAGACCGGCACTTGAGGCATAAAGTCCCAGGTTTAGGTTAGGTATGTCTGGGGGAGGTCTAAGTAGCCCTTGCCTCCTGCAAGGCATTGCCAATCATTGAAAGACCTGTTTTAGAAGGCAGTTCTAGTGACCTTGTTCTACGGACCTACTAGGCGGGCGTTCTAGGAGTTCCTGTTAGTTGTGAAGCAGTTAGAGAAGCCTACTAAAATAATGATGGAAAGAGGTAAAACCCTAAAGATCTGAAAGTCAATATATGAATATACAAAGGTGTGTAAAAAGGGGTTTTACCCCTATAACAATAGAAAAGGAAAGAAAGACAAATCCTTGAGCAGTTGTTTATCGCCTTGCGAAGTCCTGGTAGGTTCCTGGGGATGAGACAAGACCCAAGGCCGATGCCTTGCCCTTCCTTGGGGTGACATATTGGCATAAAAGAAGAAAATAAAAGAAGGTTGGAGAGAAAATAAAAGTGAGCATTAGAAAAGGATTAAGTGTCGCCTTGCAAGGGCTTGGTAGGTTCTTGGATACCAAGACAGGACCTGGGGCTGATGCCATATTCTCCTTGGGTCACTACGCTCAGCTCCGTCCTTTTTACACACCTGAGTCTGGAAAAATAAAAGCCTAAAAGAAGAAAAACTGTACTAAAAAAGATAATACCTTTATATCATGCTATAGGAGTCCTCGCCTAGTAGGAGTTCCTAGTTGAGTTGTTCTTAGTTAGGTAGGTAGTTCAAACCACCACTTAGGGCGACCTCTTTGATAGTTCTTTATAGTTTGGCTGTGTTGCAACAGTTGGTTAGTGACTAGCTTCGGGCCTTTTATCCGATTATGCTGGGCCTACTCCTCGTGCATTTCATGCCTTCGTTTTGTCACGGGGTAGGGTGAGAGCTATGATGTGTTGTGTTGTGTAATTTTTATATTAGCTTGATGCTCCTTTTTGTTGTTTATGTGCAGATCTATTCAAGGGATTCGACGGGCTGAGTCGCCCTATCCCATGGTCGCCAATGTGACAGATGATTTTTGATGCTGAGAAGTACTTATAAATAGCCAAAAATTATGAATATCAAGGGAAAAATAGACTTCGTCGAAAGCGGCAATGGCAATCAGTACGATTTTAAGTGGCAATTCCCTAAAGTGCTAATGCTAATTTTCATGGAAAATCAAACAGTGGCGGATGGCCGACCTCGAGTTTTCCTAGACGTAAAATGACGTCAAGAATCCAACGCAAGTGTCAGATCTCCATTCCGAGGTCATTTGATTCTCCATTTAATCCCCGCAAGGTTCGGGGTTGTGAAGTAGCTACTGGATCTTGAAGCCGGGAAGAGTGTGATGGGGCCCAACTTTGTAGATTTCGATGCCATGGAACCATCCTTCCAGACGGATCTCGAATCCGATGTCGTTTGCCCCTCCAAAAGCAAAAAAGCCACTTGTCGAAAGTGTGAAACCAAAATGCATGAACTAGATATTTGGGATGTTTAGCTTAAAGCTCTAATTAAAGAGCCAAAATGCTCACGATATGAAATGTTGGGGGGGGGGGGAGAAGGAGGGTGTCAGTTTTTTGTGCCCCATTTTCCCCTCCTCTTTCATGCATTTTCTGATCAGAAGAATGGAGAGGAGCCCTCCCTCCTGGCCCTGAGATGCTTCTATCCTTTGCCCTCCATCGCCACAAATGGATCAAGAAATGATGCACTGAGTCAAGAGATCAAAAATCAGTCTTTCTCTCTCCTCCCTCTCTCTTCTGCATAGAGGCTATTCATGTGCAAGAAATCAAGAAGAAGAGGGGCTGAAGAATGCTTGTCCGGCTGTGATCGGAGTGCTTCAAGATGAAGAGGAGGCTGAGGAAAGAGGTTCAGCACTGAAGAATGGTTCTTGGTCGGTCTGTGGGCTTCCTGCAATAATTATTAAAAAACCCGCAACATGCAAAACATGCGGTATGCTCCAATTTTATGAAGAAATGGGCTTGGTTTTGTTGTTTCATGGTCCAAATGTTGTTCATATGCGATGAATGCTTGTTTAAATCCTTTTTACATCATGTTTGAGGGCTGCAACTACAAAAATGCAGAACCTATAATGATTTAGAGCCGTTATTAATTTGCTAAAACCAGCAAAATGTCATTTTTCAATGGAAATGAGTGGTTTTTTCAATTTTGAGTTGGGAAAAAGGAGTGGAAATGGAATGAACTCAGAGAAAATGTTAAGTTTCAGTCAAAATAATAAGCCAAAACAAATAAATCATAAAATACCTATTTTCCATGATTAATAAATAGAAAAAAATAGAGAAATTTGGGATTTTTGCGCTCAAAAAATATAAAAAAATAAGATTTATGTGCGTGAATGTTTGGTGAGGTTAAAGCATGAGATCAAGCCTCATTTTGGCCTCTTCCTTTGTGTTATAGTACGTGTTTATTATTTTTTACATACAAAAATGACACAAAACAACCATTTACACCGATGCACCGCAGCAACACCTAAACGATAAGGGGGGGATGAAGTTTGTGTGACGATCTAATTGCTAAAAAGATACAAATTCTGATTTTCCTCCTTGTGCATAGCATGTAGGGATCGTTCCATAATTAAATATAGGCGACTAGTAGCATGGAAGTTTCGGTGCTAGTCCCTAAAGCAACACAGCACGTAACGCTTAGTTAAATCTCATGAAAGGGCTGTTTTTCGCACCTCACATGGCTAGTTTTTTAAAATCATAAAATGGTTCTGCACAATCGTCATACACCTTGCATCAAGCATGTCATGTGGTATCTCCTGGAATGCATTGCAATTGATTGATAGACTTTGACCAACGTTGAGAGAACAGGAAACCTAAGCTGTAGGTTTAGATGGGTACTTCCATTAGGGAAAGTCTTGTGAGGCAAATCAAAATCTCCTGGAACGCTGAATTATGAAAGAGTGGAGTTTGTGTGAATGCTATATGTGTTAGCGACGCATCTTGGGGCCAATTCCCGAGGTGTAAGAGAGTCGTAGTGGAGGCACGGCAATCAACCGAGAGGTGCTTCCCTATGTGTGTATTACGAGGCATTATGCCTATATGTTATGGGATCTCCCTTTGAGGAGAAGGGAAGGTGAACATTGGACTACATATTGGATACAAATGCAAAATTGTCATAAGCATTTAGTGCAAAGTGAGTTTTAGATGCTCCTGTCCCACGAGGCCGTGTGGTGGGGTTGTCTGTCGTATGCATGAGGTTTGGCTAGTGCCATAGCCAGTGCTGGCCAATTTTAGGTCCCATCAGGTGCTACTCCGAGAGATACTACCCCCGTAGCTACACCAGATGTATAGGGGTCTCCTAGATATGCCCAGGAGGATGGTTGCAAGTGGGAGAGGACACATCTTAGGCATACCCTAGAGGGGTATGGATACCTTGTAGATGATAGGACAGGAGCCATCATCATGAATGATGAGGGGAGGAGGGTGATGGCTCGTATGAGAGAGTTGTGCGAATAAGTTTTTCGGCACAACGTCTTGGATCATTTGAAGAACATACCGGAGGGGAGCAATAGTAGCATCCTTGCATGAGGAGTTTCTGGTACCTGCTGTAGTAAATAGGTTTTCCACAGGCTGGATGATGGAGTGCATGTGTGTGTACAGGTCATACAGATGATCGGATGCATGAAAGGCACTTAAGAGTGGGGCCTCAAAGCCCAAGTGGCTAGATACGAACAGCTGGCGTTGACTCAGGGAGAAGGCTATAGATCCTCCACGACGTTGAAGACAATAACTCAAGGCAGCGAGGGCACGATTAGAGGCAAGAGTGGTCCATCATCTTGGGAGTGGCAGAACATTACATATCTGGAGGACTTTGTAAGTTTTTCTTTTGTTCTGGTTGCTTATTTTTTTGCAATATCCCTTGTACTGACAATCTTGTTTCTAACAGTTGTATTTTTTTTCTTTGCCGCACTCCATTGCAAACCGTGATCCCACCAGTATAGTGCCATGCAATGAAATATTTGTATTTACTTAATTATGGTAGGTAATTAGAAACTAAAGAATGTCCCATCTTAAAAGGAAAGTAAGAGGATGAAATCCCTAACAGACTAGGTGGTCTCATCTACCAAGAGCTTTCTTCAAACTTTCATTAGTTAGAAAGTCACATACTCATCACACATTGACCAAATTAGGAAATCTAATAGAACCTTGACTTATATCATTTTAGGGGACTAGAGTGAGACTATACCTTATGGAGAGAGGGATTGACATATTACACTCCCCCTTGTTTTTTTACTCTCTTTGAACCAAGTGCAACACAATTTGCTTTAGTTCAAGTGGATTTACACAAACTAGACACTCAAAGATCGATGCTAGAAGATCGTTACATACTATAGTTTATGTAAGGACCCATATTCAGGTTGATCCTTGTGAGAATGGCTAGAACCTTCCCCTATGAGGTGGATCCAAGTGAGTATGGGTGAAAATCTCCATAGTATTCTAAGAAGTCTTGGATGGCATTGCTTAAAAATATTTGTTGATAGTCGAGCACATCACAGATGGCATTAGTGTGTGTAAAGAAAAGTAGGTATGTTTGACAAATCTATGAAAATTTTTTTATAAACTAAGCTAGTCCTTAGAGGTTTTCTCACTGCTAATGTGAAAAGAACCCTTGGTAGAGTGTTCAAGCTTAGGAATGATTTTTATTCTTCTGAGCTATGTTTACATTGATGATACATGCTTTTGAATTTGGGTTGAGAAGAGAAGTTATGTGTATCTTGTACCATCTATATGATCCTTCACTGCACTACATCAAGAGAGGCAATGGTTTTGGTATGGACAATTCTACTACATCAACACTAATCATCTCCCCTACATCCACATCAACTTGAAGAGGATACAATGAATGGAAAACTTGATGATTGTGAAGGATTTTATATTCTACAAGTCTAAAAGAAATCCCACCTTGTTCACAAAGTGACAAGTAGATCCTTCTAGACTGCTACATTTATGACGAGGTAATAAAGGAGATTCTAGCCGACAGAGTGGCCACCAAACAGAAATAATTCTCCCTACTTGATGTAATAAACATAGCTAGAACTATCGTAAGCGTGAATAATAAAAAGAGTTTACATTTCTCTTTCAAAATTATGTACTCATTGTATTGAGTTCATGTTCTTAAGCAAAAATATATGGAAATATTTTACCATGAACATTAAATTGGGAACACAAATTTAGCATGTTGTACGAGAATTTGATTATATAAATTTTTGCTAATGCCATGATACTATGCCTACTCTTAGCCCTACCGAAGTGTAAGAGAATAAGTTCCTTCTCAAGCAAATAAAACCACCCAAGTTTAATAGCAAGGGAAAGAACGTGGAATCCAAGGTAGGAATATAGATCGAGTCAATGGAAGACTATTTCACCACAGTGGGAACTACCCCTTCCAATCAGGCTATGATAGCCAAGTTAAGCTAATTGGGCAAGCTTACCTATGGTAGAAGAAATCATGTAAAGACCAAGGAGCTTTGGAGTCAGTCATCACTTGAGATAAGTTGAAGATAGTTATATGCAGGAGATACCTTCTGCCAACTTATCGAACCATGAAGATGAACGATTTCCTCACCTTGCACTAGTTGGATGTAAATTTGGAACCTTGTTATTCAAAGGTTGTGTTGCTTTTGAAGTATGCACCACCCATGGATATCTCCCAATAGGTGTCAAATTTTTGCCACATGTTGAACTCTCGGTTAGATACCCACCTTGAAGCGATGCATTTGTGTGACCTTCAAGATGCACTAATCTAGGCAAGACCAATTACTAGTCAAAGCCTAGAAATAGCAGAATTTGAAGATGCAATTTTCCAAACAAAAGACCATCCAAATTCATCAAAATAATTCAAGTCAATACCAAAGTAACCAAAGGAAGAAGGCCAAGACAAATGTAGCCGTGAAGTTTCTAGTGATGACATGTCGCAACAATAATGTAAGCAGATGCTACAATTGCAATGAACTAGGCCACTTCAAGCGATAGTTCCCAAATCTTAATCCCACTTTTTGTCAAGGGTATTTTCATAGGAAAAACCAATCTGTCATGGCCATAGGCAAAGGGACAGTTATTGATGTGACTTATAAGGAATTGGAGGAAGATGAAGACACTATATTGGAGATAAAGATCAAAAGAGTAATTGTCCATGCTGTGCTCAATAAAAAAAAGGGGCAAATCACCAATTCTTAGTGACTCAAACACCCATAACTTATCAAGGTAAACATTCAAAATTTTGATTGATTGTAGAAGCACTCATTCATTTCACCAAAGTATGCAAGAAAGTTAGGGATAACAGTGTACCTGCATCCAAGCTTCTAGTAGATTTAGCCAATAGAAAAGAAATTATTTCTACATAGCAATCTAGTGATGTATAATTTAACATAGGAAGAAATCCCACCAATATGAGGTTCAAGGTTATAAAATTTGGGATCTATGAATGCCTCTAAGACTAGATTGGCTAATCCCCAATGATGCCCATATTCACAGTGGAAAGGGCTAGATTACATTCCAAAACCTAAAAGGAGGAACAATGACTACCTAAGGCAAGGCTGGAAAGCCTAGGATACAATTCATCAATGCTTCCCGCATTGTTAAATGATTAAGGAAAGGCCTACGTGTCTATGTAATTAAGCTTAATAAGATTGAGAAACACAATGAAATTCAAGAAGAATTATATTGGCTAAAGGAGTATGTAGATGTATTTCTAGAGGAACTAACAAAACTCCTACTCTAAAAGGAGGTTGACCATGAGATTAAGTTAGTACCAGGAGCTGCTCATGGTGCTAAGAGACCATACAAGATGCCCATTCTAGAAGTTATTGAGTTAAAGTGGCAATTCAATAATGAATCAAGGGTACATTAGATTGAGAATTTCTCTTTGGAAAGTCCCAATCTTGTTTCAGAAGAAGAAAGACACAGCCCTTTGCCTGTGCATTGATGACTATCGTAGATTGAACCAACTGACAATTTAAAAAAAGTATCCAATTACAAGGATTGATGAGCTTCTTGACTGACTTCAAGTGCAAAAGTCTTATCCAAGTTTGATTAGGTTGCTATCAAATAAGAATCAAGGAGGAATATATCCCCAAAACTACTTTCAACACTAGATATGGTAATTATGAGTTTATTATAATGTCTTTTGGATTGACTAATTCCCCTCCAACATTCAATAGATAAATCCATGATATCTTTTGACCCTATCTTGATGATTTTTCCCTCACCTTCTTTGATGACATCTTGACATACTCTAAGAAATATAAATACCATGAACCGCAACTCCGTATTGTCCTTGAAACAATGAGGACACATAAGCTCTATTCTAAGAAGAAAAAATGTGCATTCTTCAAGCACCAAATTGAGTGTCTTGGATTTATAGTTTTTGAGGAAGGAATTACAAAGGATCATTCCAAGGTCAAAGATGTTCAAGAATGAGCATCTCCAATAATAATTAAAGAAGTACAAAGCTTTTTAGGGTTAACTAGATGGTACAAGATTTTTATCAAGGATTATGTCTTGATTGCTACACCTCCCATTGATTTTCTCAAGAAGCAAGTTGTTAGTATATGGACTCCCATAGAGCAATCTAGTTTTGAGAAACTCAAGCATAATTTAGTGAGATCAACCATCCTAAGGCTACCTGACCTAAGCTAAGAGTTCAAAGTTGTAACAAATACAAGCTCTCTTTTTTTGGATTGTGTGCTTATGCAAGAAGTTCGTCCAATGGCTTACTCTTCAAGTAAGTTGAAGACTCATGAGAAGAATTATGCTACTCATGAGATTGAGCTACTGGCAATAATCCATGCTCTCAAGTTATGAAGACACTATTTGGTTGGGAATAAATTTTATCTAGTCTCGATGACCACAAGAGTCTCAACTAGATTTTTACCCAACTAGTTCAAAACATGAAACAGTGTTAGTGGATTGAGGTTTTCCAAGAATATAACTTTGAAATCACATACAAGACAAGCAAAGAGAATGCAATGGCAAATGTGCTAAGCCACAAATCATTTCTCAATGCTATCATCTTAAAGGAACCCTCTAAAGCACAATCTCTAATTATGAAGGTGTCAAAACCTATGAATCCTAATATAGAGATGGCTACAGAAGAAACAATTAAAGATCCAAGTATCAATAGATGCTAACAGAGATCCAAGCCAAAGAAAAAGACCTTAAGCTCAAATTCAAGTATCAAAATTTCTTTGTTAAATGAATGAATTTTCTACTTCAAGATGAGCATGTGCATTCCTTCGAGTCAAGAACAAGATTGGAAAGCTCATGATTCCCCATTCTCAAAACACCTTGGCTATACAAAAACTCTCAATGCTGTAAGGAAAATATATTACTCGAAGAATCTCAAGGATGATGTACTTATGTTACCCAGTTCTTAAACTTCCAACAATTAAAAGTTGAGTAGCTCAAGGTACCACGCAAGCTCCGACCACTTGATATCCCTCAAACCTAATGGAAATTTACCAATATGGATTTCCTAGTTGGATTACCCTTAATTTAAGGACCCAATTTTAGTGATTGTGGATATATCGCCAAAGGTATGTAAGTCAAGACAAACTACAAGGATTCAGATATTGCAATGCTCTTTATCAAGGATATTCTTAGGATTTACGGTGTCACAACGTGTAGGGTTGAAGGTCATCATAGGGGTTTGGCAAGAAAACTTGACAAGATAGATAGATATGTTTCTTCAAGAGATAAGTAGATTACAATGAATGTTTAAAGGTTCAAGAGGTACTTCACGGTCAATCACAGGGGTTTGAGAGAAGAATGTATGGGGGTTCAAGAGCTTAGACTCTAGAGATTGTAGAGATAAGAGAAGGGTTGAGGGTTTCAAGCCAAGTTCTTAAAGATGTTAATAGAGCTTCCAACTACATGTTCTTAGCAAAGATCACAAGAGTATTATCTCATAAGTTCTAACTCAAATCAAGCTTGTTTTCTTGACTGTAAGAGTAATAAAAAATGATAAAATCAAGTACAATATGTTGTCATGTATCATAAACAACTCTGCATCCCATCATTCATACATGATGCCATAGCATGAATCAACTTTGCATGATTACATTCAATGTAGACTGTTAGGGACAAAATCTTATGAGTCAGTTACAAGGCTTGTAGGGCAAAGAGACTTGCTTCAAGAAAGCTTCAAATTGAGTTCCTGATAAGGATAAGTTACCACATCCAAGAAATAAGAGAAAAAGCTCCTCTTAATTCAATTCAAAGCATCTATGAATGATCTACAAACATTGCCTTGCCATAGGGGCACATAATACTTGCATATTTTGACAAGATGTCTTTTGTAGAGTAAGAAATGAATTAAAATAACAATGTTGTAGCTAATTCTCTGAATATGTTTGAAGATATCAGCCTCAAATTATCCCAAATATCTTTCGAAATTCACCTCTAATGATAGCATAAACTTCCCCCTAACACGGTGTCGATGCATTTGGTGTCGAGAGTCCACCATGGGGGTAAGAGACAGTAGGGTGAAGGTACATTCAGGGAGAGGAGTAGATGGAAGAGAAGGGGTTTGAAGAAATCGAAGATGTAGAAGAATACTAACAAAGATGAAGCCTGTCAGTTTATTTCAGCATGATAAGAAAATAAAACTCTAATAGACAAAAATGTGTATAAAACAATACATTCCTCTATGTTGCTCAGATTGCCAATCTAATGCTTTCGTTGACTACAAAAGGGGGGTAAAATACCAGTACAACTAGTACAATTAGCCAGATTTCTGCCAGATCACTCTGTCATCATCTTCCACTTCCGAGTATTGTTCACTACCTGAAAACAGCGATCGCTTGTCGCGCGATTTCGCTAATCTTTCTTTTTACATAAAATCCTCTCAAATTGGCTGAAAGCTACATGCTTTCTTTTACATGTCATCCTAATCTAGAAATTTTCTATATTTTTATGGATTTTTACAAGAGATAATATCTAAAATATTGAAAATTGGCTAAAACTTGTCCAAAAATCTAATATTTTTGAACCATGGACACTAACACTAAAGGAGAATGGGAAACGAGAGGGATGTAAAGCTCGAACTCTCTGCCCATAAGGCATAGTCCCATTCCATTCCCCTAAAATAGCATAAATCGAGATTCTAGTAACCTAGACTCTAGGTCAACATTCCTTGCTGTTCATTTCCTTCGAGAAAAGTTCCCTGCTATCGATTTCATTTGAGAAAAGTTCCCAATCAACTAGGACCACCCATCCGTAGGATGGACCATGGCGACATTCACCCCACTTTCCTCGGTTTGCTTTAGTTGTCTAATTACCTACCACATTTAGTTGGACACGCATAAAACAGCTTCCTTAATTAGCCTTTTAGTCACTGGTTCCTTCACGTAATCTTAGCACTTAACATAGAAAAACAGTTTCAAACAAGTTCCTTTACATCAGTTGATCTTATTTATATTTGGATAACATCATATAATCCAGCCTGTAGACTAATCCATAATCCGCCCGAAGGCAATCCATAATCCACCCGAAGGCAATCCAGCAATCCACAGGGATTACTAATCCAAGATTCCGCCCGTAGACTAGTATACGGGCCAGGCAGATAGTCGAGGGTAACTGATGTTGCCTCTCCCTTCAGGCCTTCAACCTGAAGCATTAATTATCTTTCCATCCTTTAGTTCCTTGAGCAAACAATGCAAACAGTGCTCCTAAACTGTTACAAACACAATCAATCCAGTGGTCGTTTATTTGGCCAACTGCTAAGGAGTGAATCCTTCTCTCCAAATGCATCCCGCATTCGATCCGGGATCAATTGCAACTTGGAAAGTTCCCCAAGGGTTTGTTTGTTTACCCTTTTATCCTTAGGTTAGGGTCATACCCTGTCAACCCAAATTAACCAACACCTTAGGTTTCTTAAGTTAAGACAGTAAATCCTGGCGACCATGTTGCTCTAACTTGATTGATCCTTTGCTTACCAAGCAATACACAACTTCCCATAACTTGGCAAATCAGCCCAAGAAGGGTGATGTATTAGGATTTCTACTCATCCTCTTGCAAGTTAGACTTGCGCTAGAACCTGTCAACCTTATTCCAAGGAGTGGAAAATTTATCTTGTGGTTAAACCACAAAGCCATGTGACATTGCAACTTATTGCACAAGTGTCGCATCTAACTCATGGGATCATTTCACCCATCAATGGTGTTTCTTGTCAAGGAGTATGTTTAGTCAAGGTGTAGGGTTTGGGGTGTCTTCTTACCCAACCCAACCCTAATTGTACTAGGCCGACAATGTTCAGTCTAGTACAATTAGACCCATCGACGACATTTCTTGTCAAGGAGTATGTTTAGTCAAGGTGTAGGGTTTGGGGTGTTTTCTTACCCAACCCAACCCTAATTGTACTAGGCCGACAATGTTCGGTCCTAGGGTTTCCAAACTCAATCCGAGTTTTAGCATTAGGTGGATCGATCCTTAGGGTAGAAACCCTAGATCGTTGGTGTATGGGCATTCACCTAACCCAACCATTCCGTGAATGTGGGTAGGATTCTTTAGGTTTGAGGGTCTCGACTTAGTGACCATATGCGATACTAGGCAGAATTTCTAATGTGCTAAACCCTAGCTAGCACTTGAGGTGTTCATCATATCGACTAGTTATGCCTATACGAATCCCTTGAGGGTTATACCCTTACAAGTGATCTAACTAAATTGGCCTAAAGGTGCAACGTTCCATGCAAGTATGCAAACATAGACTTTTCCTTCAATGCAACTATATGGTTTGCAATAACCCTTTCTTTTCTTGCTAAATTCAAATGTGGCCTATGCATGCCTCTCCCTCCTCATGCTCCCCACAACCACACTTTCCCTTAACTCCCTTACACACTCCCTCTCCTCCAGCCATGCATCGGCTGGGGGAAGGGCTAATTAGAAAAAAAAAATGCCTAAAATTTCATAATTATCCATTTTCCCTTTATCCAAGAAGGGTGTTCTTGCACGGCTTGCGGTCTTCGTGCCCCGGCCTTAATTGCACATCGCGGATGGGAATTTTTATCGTGCACGCGGGGTAACCACTTAGCCACCGCCATTAGTCAACGCAGGAGATGACTTTGCACAGCTTTTACGCGGGCGTGCCGGGGTCAAGTTCTATAATATTTTTGGGTGGAAATGTTACACAAACTCCAGAGATGATAGAGATAAGGGAAGGGTTGAAGGTTTCAAACCAAGTCATTGAAGAAGTTAATAGAGCTTCCAATTGCATGTTCTTAGCAAAGATCACAAGAGTATTATCTCACAAGTTCTAACTCAAATCAAGCTTGTTTTCTTCACTATAAGAGCAATCACAAATTATAAAATAAATTACAATATGATGTCATGTATCATAAACAACTCTGCATTCTATCATTCATACATGATGCCATAGCATGAATCAACTTTGCATGATTACATTCAATGTAGACTGTTAGGGGGAAAAGGCTTATGAGTCAATTACAAGGCTTGTAGGGCAAAGAGACTTGCTTCAAGAGAGCTTCAAATTGAGTTCCTGATAAGGATAAGTTACCACAACCAAGAAATAAGAGAAAAGCTCCTCTTAATTCAACTCAAAGCATCTATGAATGATCTACAAATATTGCCCTGCCATAGGGGCGCATCATACTTGCATATTTTGACAAGCTGTCTTTTGTAGAGTAAGAAATGAATTAAAAGAACAATGTTGTAGCTAATTATCTGAATATGGCTAAAGATATCAGCCCCAAATCAGCCCATGGAAGAGAAGGGGTTAGAAATAATAGAAGACGTAGAAGAATACTCACAGAAAGAAATAGAAAATGTATACGAATACTAACAAAGATAAAGCCTGTCAGTTTATTCCTACATTATGAGAAGATAAAACTCAAAAATGCATTCCTCTATGCTACTCGGATTGCCAATCTGATGCTTCGATTGGCTCCGAAAAGGGGGCAAAATACCAACATCCCTGGCAAGAATTCTACAAGATCACTCCTTCATCTCCCACTTCGAAGTGCTGTTTGCTATTTGAAAACAACAATCGCACGTCATGCTGTCGCAGCACGTAGGGTTGAAGGTCACCATAGGGGTTTGGCAAGAGAAGAATGTATGGGGGTTCAAGAGCTTAGACTCCAGAGATGGTAGAGATAAGAGAAGGGTTGAAGGTTTCAAGCCAAGTTCTTGAAGATAAGTGACAGCAGGGTGAAGGTAGATTCAAGGAGAGGAGTAGATGGAAGAGAAGGGGTTCGAAGAGATTGAAGATGTAGAAGAATACTTCCAAAAATAATTAGAAAATATAGAAGAATACTAACAGAGATGAAGCCTGTCAGTTTCTTTCAGCATTATGAGAAAATATAGCTCTAATAGACAAAAACATGTACAAAATAATACTTTCCTCTATGCTGCTCAGATCGCCAATCTGATCCTTCCAATGGCTCCAAAGGGGGGTTAAATAAAAGGATACCTGGCCAGAATCCTGCTAGATCACTCCTTCTTCATCTCCCACTTTCAAAGTGCTATTCATTGCCTGAAAATAGCGATCGCGCGTCGTGCGATTTTGCTAATATCTCTTTTTACATAAAATCCTCTCAAATTAGCTGAAAGCTACATGCTTTCTTTTACATGTCATCCTAATCTAGAAGTTGTCTATAGTTTTGTAATTTTTTTACAAGAGATAATATCTAAAATATTAAAAATTGACTAAAATCTAATATTTTTGAGCCATGGACACTAACACTAATGTCTAAATATGTATTGGCTCTCTAAATCTAAAAGGAAGCCACAATCTAGATTTTTTTTACACAGTGTGTGCATAGCGGCATGGCATCCACCCCCCTCCTAACCTACACATCCTCTGGCATGTGCTAAAGTCTTACGGATTTCCAGTGTCAAAGGAAGTATCTTCTGCCATGTCAATGTCCATCTTCTGCCTCTTCTTCTTCCTCTATGTCTTCATGCTCTTGAATTATATTCAAGTCTTCTAGCTCATATGTTGAACTTTCTTTTCGTTTGAAGAGCTTGATTCTTTTTCCAGCTATGGGTATCTTCATGCTTGTTCCATCCAATTCAGCCAATGAATATGTGGTATTGTCATGAACAACCTTTACCACATATGGGCCAAACCAACGCTTCACCATCTTCCTAGAAGCACTGTTTTGATTGTCGAAGCTACTGTTATAGACAAGGACCCAATCATTTTCTTGAATTGATCTTGGCCAAAGTCAATGTCAGTTATCAAATCTTCTTTTGTTCTTTAGACTTGCTATCTTTAGCTTCTCAATAGCTACTTGAACATCTTCAAGCCTTCTTTCTAGCTACCATATGCACAAAGTCAGTAACTCTTCTCTACTGATGCCTTCCTCCCAAGGTAGAAGACTCCATGTGAGAATAGATTTTTCAATTGGCATAATTGGTTGTTGTCCATGCATAAGTTCAGCTGGCATATAGCCAGTCACTAAACTGTGAGTAGTCCGGTCAGCCCATAATGCAAAAGGTAGCATTTTAGAACATTCTTTGATCTTTCCTCTACAAGACTTTGCTAGAGCTTTGAGAATAGGTTGATGACCTCTCTCACTCTTTCCATTGCCTTCAGGGTTGTAGGCTGATATTAAAGCCAACTTAATACCCAATTGAGCAAAGAAGTTGTGTGCCTCATTAGCATCCAACTCTCCTCTATCTACAGTTACTTTACCCACACAACCATAGCTACAAAACACTTCTTCAAGCAAAAAATGACAAACATCTTGAGTGGATTTGGTTGTTAAGGCTTTGCCTTCAACTTGATTGGTTAGATCCTCTCTTGCAAGCACTAAATACTGCATATTTCATATTCCTGTAGGTATGGTTACAAGATCAATAACCCATCTATAATGTATAGACAAGGGATAATTCGGTTGTAACCCATCTCGAAGCTTAACCATAGAATACATTTGACACACATAACAAGTTTCAACAAAATGTGCTATGTCCCGATACATGTTTTGCTACCAATATTTTTCTTTGAATTTACTAAAGGTTCCCCATATGCCTCTATGGCCAGCCCATAGGCTTTCATGAAATTCCTTCATTACCTATTGTTGCAAACTTTTGTTACCTAAAACTCGAACATGCGCTCTTTTCTTCTTCTTTGCATGCTTCCATAGATGTCCTTCTTTAAGAAAAAAGCCATAATCTTTCCTCTTGATATGCTTGAACTCCTCATCAATCCAAGTCTCCTTCTTCTTCATTGTGCTCAAATATTGGCTGATCTTCAGCCAATCTTCTTCATAATCTTCTTCAAGGAAATGAACTAGAACTTGAGCAATGCAATGAGCGTGCTGGCTTCTAGTTGACCATACTGTTGTTTTCAGCTTTGAACCAGTATATGCAGTAATTAAAATTGTATTTTGAGCAGCCATGGAATGAAATTCAGCAAGTATAGATTCTTCAGCTTTATCTTCTTCCATAAGCTCTTCTTCATTGTCATATCTTGCACGTGATAGCAATATGCTTTAATTTGCTTTAAAGGCCAATATGCTAAGATGGATAGGCCTTTCCTGCAATATGCTTTAATTTGGGGTTGAGAGATTTAATATATGCTATCCATCTTAGCATAGCAATGTCGGGTGTAGAGCAATTGGCAATCATGCCCAAGAGTGGAAGACAATCAGTTTCTATCATTACGGAAGCACCTATAAAGTATTCATGATCACACTTTAATGCTGTTACAACTCCCCACAATTCTCTTTTTACTTGTGCATACCTTCTTTGACATTCATTGATAACTTTTGCTCCAAAACGAATTGCATATCTGTTACCTTCAAGATCCTCTTGGCCAACAGCCCATCCTATCCCAATGGGACTTGTATCCACAGTAAGGATGATAGGTTGACCATTTGAATAATCAGCCCTTTTGAGAGTGGAGGCTAAAATTAACAGCTTCTTTAATTTACACATAGTGAGAGTATCCTCATTACCCCAAGAGAATCTTTGGCCTTTTCTTAATAATTGATAAAGATTTTCGGTTACATGAGCAAAATGTGGTATCCATATGAGATAGAATACACATGCGCCAAGAAATCTTCTCGCCTCTGAAACATTTGTACATTTTTCTTGCATTCTGCTCATGGCATCTATCTTAATTGGAGAAGGTTTGCGTCCGTAGGGGCCACATAGATGACCAACCACTAGGACTTCTTCTACTCCAAAAATCAACTTAGCTCTAGAAAGGGTAAGATGTACCTCTTCTAGCCTTATCAAAATCATGTCACAATCATGAATATGGTTAACTACAAATGTCCTGCAGCCATCTTCGTCAGGCTCCTCATTCTTTTCATTCACTTCACATCCCTTGATATGTACATCATCAAGAAATGGAAGAGTAAGTTGTGGAATAAAGTCCCTTAAGACTTTGTGCATGGCATTCATCATATGGGCTACGGAGTTTGTTGCACCTTATGGTAGAGTGCACATGTGGACAAATCTAAGAGGTGTCTTCATTGTGGTAATGTCTTGACTTTCTAATGAAAGCTGAAATTGGTCATATCTTGAATATAGGTCGCCCATAGAATAAATTTCTCTACCTACAAAAGATTTAGCAAACTCATCAACAATTGGGCCCGAACCAACATTTTGGATTGTGACACGATTAACAGGTTGTAGATCTTGAATGAATAATAAAGATCCATTTTTCTTGGGCATGGTAAACCATCGGTTTAAGTAGGGCGCTGAAGAAGGTTCTAAAATCTTCATTTTGATCTTTTCATTTAGAAGTTTCAGTAATGTGGGCAAATGTGCCCTTGGAACAAGAATAGGCTTGAGGTTCCAAGGCATATGTGGGACTGTAAAAATGACCATAGGAGCCACAATATTTGGATCCACATAGCCTATTTCACTTGGTTGAAATGCAAAAGCTTTTCCATGTTTCATTAGCATTTGTATAAAAGAGTGTTTTTCAGCCAGCAATAGGAAAGAATTTTCACCTATTTTTAGCTCTTTTATACTTTCAGATATGAACTTGTGACCAATGTTGGAAGGATCACGAAGATTTGGATTATTTGCTGCCCTATCAACCAGCCCTTCACTTTAGGAGGCAGTGGGATTGCCACAAGTTTGACTTTCTTACCCACCGTCTTGTATTTTGTCTCCACTTGCGCCTCAACCTTGTTGAGTAAACCAATGTCTTCCTGCTCAACAAATTCTTGAATTGTTTGATAAAAATCCAATGTACATACTTCTATGGACTGACTTTCTACCTAATTTTTTACATGAGCAGCTACATATATTTCAGCCAATGTGTCAGTAGTAATCAATCCAAAAAAATACCCGAAATATCTTCATTTTCAGCCATCATGTCATAAGTTTTCAGCTCCCTTTTTACATGACATAAATATTTTCTTTCAGCCTTAGTCATGGCTGGAAGAGACTTATAACACCCCATACTATTGGCTATACATACATACAAATTTTCTAGAGATACAGTTTTTGTAGCATAAGGAGGTTCAATATTTTTACATGACGCACTACCATAGCCTCCTTTTATAGTAGCGCAGCTCGAAAACCCTTGAATTCTCCGGCATTAGGGGGCACATGATAATCACGCAGTCGATCTCTATTTCAATGATGGTTAACACACATAATAAGAAATTTGACAGCTCGTTCATTATCCTTTCTTCAGATTTGAGCATAGGAAGGATCATCATCAAGAGCTTTTATTTCCAAGCGGGCTTCAAAAATATAAGGTTGCCCAAGAATGATAGGGTAACTACAAGGGTCTTGAACAAAAAAGTGAAAATTGTCTTTTATGTCTCCAATAATTACCTACACATTAGGACATGCAACATATAACTCTCCAGAAGAGTTATTTGCAGCTCTCATTCACCATCCTGGATCAACATCTATGGGCCATCTGCCACTTTCATAGAGACTCCTTGCCATGACGTTTATCTCCGAGCCATGGTCTAAGAGTGCAATACATGGTGTTTCTTTTTCTCCAATTTTGATGATTGTCTCCATTGTTGCTCTTACCCAATGCGTATGGGAGTAGTGACTGCTTGGAATGAATCGAGCCTCTTCCTCCTCATGCATGTGCTGTAGACGGCCTTCTTTTTGAGAGATGGGCTGCCCAATTGGTTTGGACCAGCCAACCATTACATTTTCAGCTTTTACTTCTTTAATTTTTGCATTCATGTTTTCTTTATCTTCAGCTTCAATTGCTGTAATTAATTCTTTAACTGCTTCAAGATTAATTCCTTGTGAAGTCAGCTTCTCTTCAACCTGCACAAAAACTCGAAGAACTTGCAAAAAGGCATGCATTGTTTCTTCAACTTCATCACCAACATATTGTCTTTTCCTTTTGATTACATTAATAATTACATCATGGAATTTACATTTGGCAATTCCAAGAATTTCACCTAAGGTGAATTCAATTTTGCTTCCTAGAATTCATTTTTCTAGGACTCATTTGAGATCCTGTAGATTCTATGTCAGACTGCAATTTGGAGCCTGGCTGCTTGCCTTTCTTCTTTCTTTCAGTCTTCTTTGTTTGTGGCATATCTTCCATCTCTTGATCTGGGGTTATATTTTCAGCAAGCTTTGGTTGTTCAAGCATTCTTCTAGTTACCCATTTTGGAGGGCGAGAAGAGAAAGGCCCTGGTTCATCTTCTCTTCTTCTCTTTTCTTCAATCAAGACTTCTTTATGATTGACGTTGGCCAAATGTGCAAAGGCGGAAAAAGAATCTACCAGTTATTTTCAATTAGTTATTCATCCAATGCACTGACTAGCGTTAGCCAAATCTTCTTTGGCTGCTTTACCACGTTCCATTTGATCTAGTGCCTGCATCCATACTTTAGATTGCACATTAGCTTTACATGCTTTCAAACTTGATTTAGTTGGCTCAATTTGCAGCCCATAGGTAGCTGCATTAATTGTTGTATAGGCATTTTTTACAACTAAATCTTCTAATCTTTTCTTCATTCCACCATTGCCAAAATTTGGCTCCAATGGAAGACAAGTTTCAGCTACATGGATTTTTCAATCTTTCTAAAAGACGAGCTTCTGTGCTTCAGCCTCACGGAAGGCAGACCACTCCCTCTTGTCATGTTGTTGGCTGTCGCACCAAATATAGCACCTCTTAAAGCCTTCTCTCATGGGTCTTTGAGTTGATGATCGTCCTCTTCTTCAACTTTGACATCCAGCTTCTCTACTTTGGAACTAATTTATGTAAGATTCAAATGAAGGTCACGCATCCTTTTGATAAGTTCATCCACCATGACATCATTTTTAGAAGGAACAGAAGAAGAAAGAGTTGGTTGATTAGTCAAAGGAATAGGGGATTTTCAAGGTGAAACAAGCTCCATCAATGGAGTTGTTGAAGTTGAAGTAGAGCTCAATCTTAGTGGCATCCGCTCTCTTCGCGCAATCATGTTAACTGCATCAGTAACATCTGTCCATGCAGTCTTGACTCTTGATTCAGAGGTAGCATCTTCTAGGCGATCAGCAAGCTTTTCTTACAAAATGGGATTTGCAACCTTAAGGAATAATTCAATCTTCCGACCTTCCATACTTTGTTGGTCTTCAGCATCAAGTTGTCCAAATTTACTTTCAAATTCATGGTATAGAACTGTTGCAGCTAAACCTTTGTTGGGTTTTTTAACCCATTCAGTGAAACTTTTCTTCGTCATAAGGCCAAGGACTTCTGAGAAGAATTCTTCGCGTAGGGCTTTTTTGAATGCAGTCCAATCCGCATCTTGTTGGAAAAGACCATGGATTCTTTCTTGAAGACCATGCTTGGCTAGTCTGGCAAAATAACAGCTCCATGCAAGTTGTGGTGGTACACCAAAGAAGAGCATTTTCTCAGCATACAAACGAATGAAAACAGAGACATTTTGAACATTAAATTGTTTTAATTCATGCCCAACTTCTTCTAGGGCCTTGATAGCTGTGGAATCAATCTTCTCTTCTTCTTGTCTTTGTTGTTGTTATTGTAACAGTTGGATTTGTTGTTGTTGAGTCTGCTGCAGTATGCGCACCAATTGTTGCAGAGTATCTCCTGAAGAATCCCCCATCTTGGAGTTCTCTTGCACCGACCTTCACGTTGGGTTCACCAATGTTATAGCACATAGGTTTAAAGGTCACCACAGGGGTTTGGCAAGAGAAGAATGTATGGGGGTTCAAGAGCTTAGACTCCAGAGATGGTAGAGATAAGAGAAGGGTTGAAGGTTTCAAGCCAAGTTCTTGAAGATAAGTGACAGCAAGGGTGAAGGTAGATTCAAGGAGAGGAGTAGACGGAAGAGAAGGGGTTTGAAGAGATTGAAGATGTAGAAGAATACTTCCAAAAAGAATTAGAAAATATAGAAGAATACTAACAAAGATGAAGCCTGTCAGTTTCTTTCAGCATTATGAGAAAATATAACTCTAATAGACAAAAATGTGTACAAAATAATACTTTCCTCTATGCTGCTCAGATCGCCAATCTGATCCTTCCAATGGCTCCGAAAGGGGGGTTAAATACCAGGACACCTAGCCAAAATCCTGCTAGATTACTCCTTCTTCATCTCCCACTTTCGGAGTGTTATTCACTGCCTAAAAACAGCGATCGCACGTCGCATGATTTTGCTAATATCTCTTTTTACATAAAATCCTCTCAAATTAGCTGAGAGCTACATGCTTTCTTTTACATGTCATCCTAATCTAGAAGTTAACTATAGTTTTGTAGATTTTTTTACAAGAGATAATATCTAGAATATTAAAAATTGACTAAAATCTAATATTTTTGAGCCATGGACACTAACACTAATGTCTAAAATGGCATTGGCTATCTAAATCTAAAAGGAAGACACACTCTAGATTTTTTTACACAGTGTGCAGGTAGCAGCACGACAACGCGATTTCGCTAATCTTTCTTTTTACATAAAATCCTCTCAAAACAGCTGAAAGCTACATGCTTTATTTTACATGTTATCTTAATTTAGAAGTTGTCCATAGTTTTATGGATTTTTACAAGAGATAATATCTAAAATATCAAAAATTAGCTAAAACTTGTCCAAAAATCTAATATTTTTGAACCATGGACACTAACACTAATGTCTAAAATGGCATTGGCTCTCTAAATAAATAAATAAGCTACACTCTAGATTTTTTTACACGGTGCGCGCGTAGCGGCACGACATCCACTCCCTCCTAACTTGCACATCTTCTAGCATGTGCCAAAAGTCTTATGGATCTGCAGAGTTAGAAGAAGTTCCACCACGACCTCTTTGCCATCCACCACAACCTCTTTGGCCTCTTTGCCATCCACCACGACCTCTTTGGCTCCCCCTGCCTCTAGAGTTACCACATTCTCCTCCATAGGACTGGTTTTCTTGAGTTTCTGCATATTCTAATTTCTACCATGGCCTCGAGATCGGCCTCCTCTACCTCTGCCTCTACCTCTTCCAGCATTTGAGTAGAAGACAACTTCTTTTGAAGTTCCTCCTGAAGAAGATGCACCACCATTTCTCTGCTCCTCAGAAATTAGAAGAGCAATCAACTCCTCAAAATCAGAAAATCTTTCATGGACGGAAATCGATGTTCGAAACTGTGCATAATCCTTTCCTAGACCATTCAAGGTCACAAAAACTAAATCATCATCTTCCACTGGCGACCCAATGAAAGCAAGTGCATCTGCAATCTTCTTCACCTTCATGTGGTAGTCATTGATGCTCATACTTTCTCTTTGCACATTGTGCAACTCTTGCTTGAGCTGCATTTTCCTGGCTTGTGTATTTGTGCTATACATTTTTGACAAAGTATCCCATGCCTCCTGTGTCGTACTTGCATCCTGAATATCCACAATCATAGAGTCTGAAATACTGATAGACAGCCAATACATAACTTTTCTGGCTCTCTCATGTCCTCTTTTAAATGCCTGCATTTGTTGTTGATTGGGAACATCAAGAAGAATTGGTTCTTCTTCGTTTCCTGCAACGAATTTCCAATTATATCCTTTTCCCATAGGGAAATTCGTCATTCTAAACTTCCATGCTTGGAAGTTGTTCTTGTGAAGCTTTTCAGTGACAATCTGTGAAAGAGAATCAGATGCCATTACAGAACACTGCAAAAAATTCTGTCACTGCAAAAAACACAGCTTCAGCCTCACAAGGGCAAATCTGCAAAACTGACGAAAGTGGTATTTGACCACACAATCACTTCCTAGTGACGATTTTGCATCAACATGCAACAAGGATGATTCTCTAACTCCAAATGTCTCTGCGCACAGGCATACAATGCAATTTCTAAGGAAAGTTTTCACCGACCTATAGAATAGTGGTCACACAGCAAAAAACAAGGCCTTTTCCTGAGTGCGTGCGGAAAACTTCCGCCTCCAAAATAGGCCCCGAAATGGCCTCGAATCAAAAAAATAGGGCAACCTAGGGCGAAAGCCCTATCCTGCAGCATATACTGCCCTCTTGCTACACCACGAAGGGCGTCTCAATCTGAGACAATGCACTCTTCCACTTTCCGGCTGTGTTACCTGCAGAGACTTGCTCCCAAACTCGAAAAATGAAAGCAACACTGGTCCTCTTACCAAAACGCTGCGAACTTGGTTTGCTTTCTTGAGCTCCTTACCACGAACCAAGCTCTGATACCATGTCAAGATTGTGGGAGAGAAGGAATGAGTCTCACTTGTAGCTTTCTCACTTACATAATGGGGGAATACACACAAAGGTGGAGGCTGAAAACAGTTTTCCTCTTCTTAGTTGTGTAAGCCAAAAGAACTCTAGTACAGAGAAATAGAAGAACCCTATATATGGGTCTCAAACCAAACTCAACTAACTAAGGTGGCATACTAACTGAGCCACGAACTAGAGTAGATAAGGATAGCTGTCATCTAGCTATTATTCATGGGCGGTGTACCAACCGCATCTGCAGCTAACAAGTCGGTGACATAAATGCACAACGGTCACCCTGGCATATCACGAGTGGAGCTCGATATCTCAACGTCCCAAAGGTAGTATGGCTTGGATATGTTATCCAAGTATGGTATGACAGCATGTAAGCCTCTTTCCGTACCATTGGAGCAAAATGTGAAGTTGAATGCTGACGTTGGGGATGAGATAGAAGACCCTACTATGTTCAGGAGGATAGTAGGGAGTTTGATTTACATGACTATCACAAGGCCAGACTTGAGTTATGTTGTTGGCCTTGTCAATCAGTTTATGCAGATGCCTAGAAAGCCTCATTTGGATGCAATTAGACGTATATTGAGATATGTGAAGTCTGCTTTACATTATGGACTTTTTAATGAGGCAGGCAAGGACGTACATGTCTTTGGATACATAGATGCAGATTGGGCTGGTAGCATGTCAGACAGAAGATCTACAAGTGGATTCATGTTTTCCCTTGGTAGTGCAACAATTACATGGAGCAGCAAAAAGCAACCTATAGTTGCTTTATCGAGTATAGAGGCTGAGTATAGAGGTGCTGCTATGGCAACATGTGAGGTGGTATGGCTGCAAAAGTTATTAAGTGATTTGGACATGCAGGGAGATATTTCAGTTGTCATTCATTGTGACAACATGAGCAGCATACAACTAGCTAGGAATCCAGTGTTCCATGCTAGGACAAAACACATTGAGGTGCACTACCACTTTGTGAGAGATAAGGTACTTGCAGGAGAGATTGACTTGGTATATGTCAGCACACAGAATCAGATAGCTGACATTTTCACAAAGGCATTGGGTGTAGAGAAGCTTCAAAAGTTCCGAAGCTTACTTGGAGTTGCAGAGATAGAATTGAGCTTGAGGGGGAGTGTTGAGATGGCAAGCTCAACACATGCAGACATTGATGATGGACCACCTAGCTAGATGAGTCCACACATCTACACTTAACACATTGGTGGTCATTATGATATGCACATGGCCACAGACTTATCACTTATTATATTTAGTTTGTTACACTGACCTATAGCTGGCAAAGATATAACACCAGTCGATTAGTGTAGTCGGTTATGCACTGTTTGACTTAGAAGGCCACTTTCCTTTATGTTGTATCTTATCTATACTTTGTGTGTAATGTATAGTGGGAGTAGAAGAAGAAAAAAACACAAGAAAACGGTTTGGCCTCCATATCTCTCCTTGTGTTCTTGAGTGAGCTTCCTCTTGTGTATATAGTGTGGCGCAATAGCTTAAGCAAATCCCCCCATCACACGATTCTTGATACCATGTATATCTCATCATGCAAGTCTGTTGAGATATCGAGCTCCACTCGTGATACGCCAGGGTGACCGTTGTGTATTTATGTCACCGACTTGTCAGTTGCAGACGCGGTTGGTACACCGCCCATGAATAATAGCTACATGATAGCTATCCTTATCTACTCTAGTTCGTGGCTCAGTTAGTATGCCACCTTAGTTAGTTGAGTTTGGTTTGAGACCCATATAGAGGGTTCTTCTATTTATTTGTACTTGAGTTATTTTGGCTTACACAACTAAGAAGAAAAAAACTGTTTTCAGCCTCCACCCTTGTATGTCTTCCCCCATTGTGCAAGCAAGAAAGCTTCAAGCGAGACTCCTTCCTTCTCTCCCACAATCTTGACATGGTATCAGAGCCTTGTTCGTGGTAAGGAGCTCAAGAAAGCAAGCCAAGCTCGTGGTGTTCTGGTAAGAGGAGCAGTGTTGCTTTCATTTTCTATTTTGGGAGCAGATCTCTGCAGGTAGCACAGCCGGAAAGTGCAGGAGTGCATTGTCTCAGGTTGAGACGCCCTTCGCGGTGAAGCAAGAGGGCAGTATATGCTGCGGGTGAGGGCTTTAGCTCTCGGCGACCTTGTTTTTTTTATTTGAGGCCATTTCGGGGCCTGTTTTGGAGACGGAAGTTTTCTGCACGCACTCAGGAAAAGGCCCAGTTTTATGCAGGGCAGCCACTGTTCTACAGGTCGGTGAAAAGTTACTGTAAAATTTGCATTGTATACTTGTGCGCAGAGACATTGGGAGTTACAAAATCATCCCTGTTGCCTGTTGATGCAAAATCGTCACTAGGAAGTGACTGTGTGGTCAAATACCACTTTCGCCAGTTTTGCAGATTTTCCCGTGTGAGGGTGAAGCTGTGGTTTTTGCAGTGACAGAATTTTTTCCAGTCTTCTGTAATGGCATCTGATTCTCTTTCACAGATTGTCATTGAAAAGCTTGACAAGAACAACTTCCAAGGATGGAAGTTTAGAATGACAAATTTCCTTATGGGAAAAGGATATTGGGAATTTGTTACAGGAAATGAAGAAGAACCAGTTCTTCCTGATGTTCCCAATCAACAGCAAATGCAGGCATTCAAAACATGGTATGAGAGAGCCAGGAAAGTTATGTATTGTTTGTCTATCAGTATTTCAGACTCTATGATTGTGCATATTCAGGATGCAAGTACGCCAAAGGAGGCATGGGATACTTTGTCAAAAATGTATAGCACAAATACGCAAGCCAGGAAAATGCAGCTCAAGCAAGAGTTGCATAATGTGCAAAGAGAAAGTATGAGCATCAACGACTACCACATGAAGGTGAAGAAGATTGCAGATGCACTTGCTTCCATTGGGTCGCCAGTGGAAGATGATGATTTAGTTTCTGTGACCTTGAATGGTCTAGGAAAGGATTATGCACAGTTCCGAACATCCATTTCCGTCCGTGAAAGATTTCCTGATTTTGAGGAGTTGATTGCTCTTCTAATTTCTGAGGAGCAGAGAAATGGTGGTGCATCTTCTTCAGGAGGAACTTCAAAAGAAGCTGTCTTCTACTCAAATGCTGGAATAGGTAGAGGTAGAGGTAGAGGAGGCCGATTTGGAGGCCGTGGCAGAAATCAGAATATGCAGCAAACTCAAGAAAACCAGTCCTATGGAGGAGGACGTGGTAACTCTAGAGGCAGGGGGAGCCAAAGAGGTCGTGGTGGATGGCAAAGAGGCCAAAATGCAAACAGTAATGTTGAATGCTACTACTGTGGTAAAATGGGTCATATGGCTAAAGACTGCTATAAAAAGCAGAATGACATCATGAATGGAAAACTGCAACAAGGGAATTATGCATCTTCTAGTAGACAGGGTGATGATAGAAATGAGCACTTGTTTATGGTGCAGCACATGAACAATTCTATGACAAGTGCAGAAGAAAGCAATGATGTATGGTATGTTGACTCAGGTGCATCAAACCACATGACAGGTCATGCAGAATGGATGGAGGATGCAAGGAAAATGGAAAAACCAGGATTTGTGGAGACTGGTGATGATACTGCACATCCTATTGTGCAGATTGGAAAAATTCCCTTGTCTATGCAGGATGGGAAAAAGAAATACATGTCCGATGTATTTCATGTCCCGAATATCACCAAGAATCTGGTTTCTGTTGGTCAAATGGTTGAACAGGGCTTGCAGGTTAAATTTAATCCTCATGGATGCTTTGTTGAGGATATGAAAAATAAAGGTCGCTTGATAGCAAAAGGAAAGAAGAAGGGCAGAATGTTTACGTTGGATGCAGACATGTCTGAATTGAGTGCAGCAATGTTTGCACATGGGACCGGTGTAGTTGCAGATATTGATATCTGGCATAAACGCATTGGTCATGTTAATGTACAGCGACTTAAATCAATGCAGGCCCAAAATATTGTTGCAGGTTTGCCGAAATTCAAGGTTGCAGAAATGCATAAGGTATGTGAAGCCTGTCAATTTGGAAAACAGGCAAGGAAACCATTTCCTAGACATGTACAAGAGAGTAAGAAGCCATTGGAATTAATCCATTCGGATGTGTGGACAACTAAAGCTGCATCTCTTGGAGGCTGTCATTATTTTGTCAGTTTTATTGATGACTATAGCAAAAAAGTTTGGGTGTATTTTATGAAAAAGAAAAGTGAAGTTTTTGGGCATTTCAAAACTCTTAAAGCGATGGTTGAAAAAGAAACAGGCCTGCAGATAAAATGCCTAAGGTCAGATGGAGGGGGAGAGTACCTCTCAAATGAGTTTGCAAGGTTCCTGCAGGAGCATGGCATAAAGCAGCAATATTCATGCAGTCATACCCCACAACAAAATGGAATTGCAGAAAGGAAAAACAGGCATATTGGAGAGGTATCTCGTGCCATGCTCAATGAAAAAGACTTGCCAGATTTTTATTAGGCTGAAGCAGTTGCTACAGCAGTCTACATAATGAACAGGACTCCCACTGCAGCAATACATGGAATGACTCCAGAGGAGAGGTATACTGGTAGGAAACCAGATATTTCTCATTTGAAAATTTTTGGTTGCATTGCCTATGTACATGTGCCAGATGAGTTGAGATCCAAGTTGGATCCAAAAGCTGAGAAGTGCATCTTTATTGGTTACTCTCTGCAGCAAAAAGGGTATAGATGCTATAACCCTTCTACTCGTAAGTTTACAGTGAGCAGAGATGTTGTTTTTGATGAGATGAGTAGCTGGTATAAACCAGTAAATGTGATTGATGATGTAGATGCACAAAATGGTAATGCTGCACAGAATTCACAGCAGCAGTCACAAAATATTAGTGGACCTGGAGCGTCCTCTAGCAGTGGTTCACATTCTTCGCCATGGACAGGTAGATTGAGATCAGGAGAATCTTCTCAAAGTAATGCAGATAGTGGTATGCATGTATCACGAAAAGGAAAAGAGAAGGTTGATCAGCCCATGTTTGATGTGAATGTAGGTCACTCTTATGTGGATGGTGAATCCAGTGGCTCAGAACAGAGCATTGATGATGAGTTGGGTATTCCTTCTATTGTTACACCTGGAGTAAGGAAGACCAGGGATGTTTTGAGAGCACCTGGGAGTGAACCTACTTTGCGCAGGTCTACGAGAGCTAGGTATCCTGTGGATAAGCTGAAATATGATGGATTTACAGCCATTCACTATGCATATATGGTCAAAGTGATACAGGAACCAGAACCCACTTCTTTTGAGGAAGCCATGGAAAAAGAAAAATGGGAGAAAGCCATGGATGAAGAAATGGATGCCTTGGAAGCTAATGCTACATGGGAATTGGTACCTTTGCCTAAAGGTAAAAATGCAATTGGCTGTAAGTGGGTTTATAAGGTGAAGCACAATGCAGATGGTTCTGTAAATAGATACAAGGTAAGATTAGTAGTCAAGGGGTATGCACAAACATATGGCATTGACTATGAAGAAACATTCAGTCCGGTTGCAAGGATGGCAACCGTAAGAGCAGTCATTGCTATGGCTGCATCAAAGGGATGGTCTTTACATCAGATGGATGTAAAGAATGCCTTCTTGCATGGTGATTTGCAAGAAGAGGTCTATATGGAGCAGCCACCAGGTTATGTGCATGCTGTTCATCCTGAGTTTGTTTGCAGGTTGAAGAAAGCCTTGTATGGCTTGAAGCAAGCACCTAGAGCATGGTCTGACAAGATAGGATAGTATCTTGTCACTATTGGCTTTCAGATTTCCAAGGTAGATTTCTCACTTTATGTGAGAAAAACAGAGAAATGTATTATGCTACTTGTCATTTATGTTGATGATTTGATTATGACAGGTGATAGTGATGAAGATATCCTTCATGTGAAAATGCTATTGAAGCAGAAGTTTGAGATGAAGGATTTGGGAGAGCTGCGTTATTTCTTGGGCATTGAGGTGATTAGATCACCAAGTGGGATTCAGCTCTTGCAGAGGCAGTATGGATTGGACATGCTGTCCAAATATGGGATGACAGGCTGTAAGCCTATTTCAGTTCCTTTGGAGCAGAATGTGAAGCTGAGCACAGATGTAGGTGAGCTTCTAGAAGACCCTACTATGTACAGACGCATAGTAGGAAGTTTGATTTATATGACTATTACCAGGCCAGATTTGAGCTATGCTGTTGGATTGGTAAGTCAGTTTATGCAGGCTCCAAGGAAACCACATTTGGATGCGGCTAGACGCATACTCAGGTATGTGAAGTCCACATTGCAGTATGGACTATTTTATGAGACTGGGGTTCAGATACAGTTGCATGGATACACTGATGCTGATTGGGCTGGTAGTATTTCTGATAGACGATCTACCAGTGGATATGTGTTCTCTTTTGGGAGTGCTACAGTTACTTGGAGCAGCAAGAAACAGCCTACAGTTGCCTTGTCGAGCACAGAGACTGAGTACAGGGGTGCAGCAATGGCTGCATGTGAGGTAGCTTGGTTGCATAAGCTACTTTATGATATGCATCAGTCTACAGATGGGCCAGTTGTCATTTATTGTGACAACATGAGTAGTATACACTTGGAAAATAACCCAGTCTATCATGCTAGAACAAAGCACATTGAGGTGCATTATCACTATGTGCGAGAGAGGGTTTTACTAGGTCTTATTGATCTAGTTTATGTCAGCACAGAGGATCAGGTAGCTGACATATTCACGAAGGCATTGGGCGCAGAGAAGCTGCGCAAGTTCAGAGACCTTCTTGGTGTGCAGGAATTGGGATTGAGCTCGAGGGGGAGTGTTGAGATATCGAGCTCCACTCGTGATACGCCAGGGTGACCGTTGTGTATTTATGTCACCGACTTGTCAGTTGCAGACGCGGTTGGTACACCGCCCATGAATAATAGCTACATGATAGCTATCCTTATCTACTCTAGTTCGTGGCTCAGTTAGTATGCCACCTTAGTTAGTTGAGTTTGGTTTGAGACCCATATAGAGGGTTCTTCTATTTCTTTGTACTTGAGTTCTTTTGGCTTACACAACTAAGAAGAAAAAAACTGTTTTCAGCCTCCACCCTTGTGTGTCTTCCCCCATTGTGCAAGCAAGAAAGCTTCAAGCGAGACTCCTTCCTTCTCTCCCACAATCTTGACAAAGTCCCCATGTAAGAAAGTCATCTTGATATCCAACTAATATAAATTCAATTCAAGTTGTGTAGCCAAAGCCAAAACTAAGCATAGGGTGGTCATCTTGGTGCACAGATCCGTCGCCTTATGTGTGCGTAGTGAGCGTCAAAAGGTCCCCAAGAACAAAAGAACTCTACTTTTTACACAAAAACCAATGAAGAAAGCTTTCATGACATGAACAAGAGACCAATTGGGTACAATCTCCCCCCATGCCTTGTGTGAGCGCTCCATAAAGCATGTATTTCATATATTATTCATCTTCAAGCTCAAGAAATAGCCCAATTTACAAAATAGCACGCTTTAGCTTTTGTGTTTACTTTTGTGCCACTAAAGAATTAAAGCTATTGGGCGCCCAAGAAGTTAGGCGGTACCCAAATACAATGTCCAATACAAATATTTAAATCGTGTGCCCATGCGCATACAAAAATAATAAATAAATATAATGCGCTTTAATAAATAAGCGCGACAAAATATAGGCACCATGCCTAAGATACGCGCCCATCAAAAATTGGTGATAATTTGAATACACGCTATCCTCCAATGCTTCCCACTGCCACTACTGCTTACTCTACACATCAACTGAAGCATTCACAATTGTTAGAATAATAATACAATTAAACTGACAAAAGTGAATACCTAGCAGTCTCTTCAGCTACAAAAATAAATTGGTTAGAAATCAATCCGAACCTTAATTTATTACGAGTGCATACTCTAAACTCATAAATGTTTATTAATTTAAATATGTATTTTACGGAATCACCCGCTATGGAATCACCCACTTACACATTAAATTAACAAAACACCCGAAAAGGATAGGCGTCAACATCGACTTTTCGCACAAAGAATCCACTTTGTGTATGAGCCCCGGTAATAAAATTTTACGGAATCCACCGTGGATTATGCCTCCTGGCATCATATCCTCGGGGTGGGATAGCAATTGACCTCAATTGCTATTAGCTCAATGTGGAGCTAACAGTACGAAGAAAGCACTTAGGTCTCTAGCGTGCATCCATTGGGCCTCTTCAACAGGATGATTTTTAAACTTGACCAAATATCCAGAATATCTACGGCCAGTTTTAGTGGTCATAAAGTTAGTATCAATAATAGTTTCAGGCTCAAGGATTTCAATTTCATCATCTAGCAAAGGAGGGTTTTCATAGACAGGGTGTATAGGTAGTTGTCCTCTAAAGGGTCATAATAAACTGATATGGAAAGTGTTGTGAATTTTCCAATGTTGTGGTAATTCTAGTTTAAATGCATTGTCATTGATTTTGTGTATGATCTTGAATGGTCCATAAAATCTAGGATTTCAATTTCATCATCTAGCAAAGGAGGGTTTTCATAGACAGGGTGTATAGGTAGTTGTCCTCTAAAGGGTCATAATAAACTGATATGGAAAGTGTTGTGAATTTTCCAATGTTGTGGTAATTCTAGTTTAAATGCATTGTCATTGATTTTGTGTATGATCTTGAATGGTCCATAAAATCTAGGTGCTAATTTGACAACGGGGTGCTTATCTACACTTTGTAATCTTCGTTTTTCAATTCTTAACCAAACATAATCATCAACTTTAAAATTCATAGCCTGTCTTTTCTTGTTTTGCTTGTTTTGTGTATGATTGCTGGGCTTTGGCAATCATATCTTTAACTTCATCAAAAATAGTAGCATGCATGTTAGCAATATCATCAGCAGTTTGAATTTTGTTTGATAATGATGTAACAGGTGTAGGCAATCGATATCCATAAATAACTTCAAATGGTACTTTCTTTGTAGCTGTATGTGGTGTGTTATTATATGCAAACTGAAGTAAATGTAAATATGTATCCCATGTATGTGGTTTTGAAATGGTGTAAGCACGCAAAAGATCTAAAATAGTACTATTAGTAGCTTCTGTTTGACCATTTGTTTCAGGATGAAATGCAGATGAAAAATCAATCTTTGTTCCTAAGTTAGCAAACAAAGTAATCCAAAAATTATTGCAGAATCTAGAATTACGATCAGAAATAATGACTTTTGGTAAACCATGGTTAGTGAAAACAGTTTTCAAAAACAATTGAGCAACTTGAGATGCAGTTAAGGTTTTCTTGCATGGAATAAAATATGCTTGTTTGCTAAACCTGTCTACAAGAGTCCAAATCATATCATGGTTAGCTTTAGTGTTAGGTAGACCAATGATAAAATCCATTGAAATCTGTTCCCATGGTCGTGATGGAATGGATAATGGCATTAGTAGACCATATTGTTTACCATGGTGTCTTTTAACTCATTGACAAATTAAGCATTCAGATACAAAAGTAGATACATCAATGTCCATATGTGGCCAATAAAAATCTTCAATCAATATACGCAAAGTAGATATAATTCCTCTATAACCTTGATATGGAGGACAATGAATTTCATGCAAAACAAATGATCGAAATGGAACTGCCACACATAATCTTTTTTCATAAAATATAAATCCATTATTGTAAGACAATGAATCAATAGGAATCCAATTATTTGCAACTAGTTTATTCCAATCAGCTTGAAAAGTAGGATCCTGATGATAAGTATCTTTCATAGGAATAAGGGAATCAAATGATATCACAGAAATATTTTGAATTGTCGGTCTTCTACTCAAAGCATCAGCAAGAATATTCTCTTTTCCAAGTTGTTATTGTATAATGGAATGAAAACTTTGAATAAAAGCGGCCCATTTAATGTGTCGGTCAGATATTTGTGGTTGACTAAGGAGATGTCTAATGCTTTGTTGGTCAGTTTTGATCATGAATTCAGATCCCATTAAATAATGTTTCCATTGACGTAAGGCTTGTACTACGGCTAACAATTCCTTGTGATAGGTAGAATATTTAAGTTCAAATGGTTTGAGTTTGCAACTAGAGTAGGCTATGGGATGAGAATCTTGCATAAGGACTGCTCCTATTCCAGATCCACTTGCGTCAGTAACTACTAAGAAGAAAGGTCTATTGAAGTCAGGTAATTGTAATACAGGAGTATGAGTTAAAGCATGTTTCAGCAAATCAAAGGATTTTTGTTGATTGTCAGACCAATTATACACAATACTCTTCTTTAAAAGTTTTGTCAAAGGTAATGCAAGTAATGAGAAATTCCTCACAAATTTTCTGTAAAAGCTAGCAGGACCTAGAAAAGAATGTAATTCATGCACATTTTTGGGCATGTGCCAATTTAAAATTGCTTCTATCTTTTTAGGGTCGACTTTAATATCTTCTGATGAAATAATATGTCCTAGATATTCAATTTCTGTTTGGAAGAATTCACTCTTTTCTAGATTAGCATATAATTGATTGTCTTTTAACAACTTAAAAACTAAAGACAAATGTTCATAATGCTCATTCTCATTTTTACTGAAAACTAATATGTCATCAAAGAAAACAATGACACAATGTTGATGTTTCAGAAATATGCGATTCATCATACAATTGAATGTGGCTGGTGCATTAGTTAAACTGAAAGACATAACAAGAAATTCATAGTGTCCAAATTGTGTTCTAAATGGAGTTTTGAATATATAAGATTTGTCCAATCTTACTTGATGATATCCAGATTTAAGATCTATATGACTACCCTAGGAATCGAGTATCTATTCTTAGCAGTAATTTTATTTAGGGCACGATAATCAATGCATATGCGATAGGTATTATTTTTCTTTTTCACTAATAAAACAGGTGCACCAAATGGAGAACTACTAGGTCTAATTAATCCTCTATTAAGCAATTCTTCTATTTGGTTTTGAATTTCTTTCTGTTCAATTTGGTTACGTCTATATGGTGCTTTACATGGTGGTTGTGTTCTAGGATATAAATCTATCTTATGATCTTCAGGATGTGAAGGTGGTAATCCAGGTGGTAAATCAGAAGCAAAACAATCTTGGAATTGAGCAAGAAATTGTGCATGCCTAGGATGCATCTGTTTTTCTTTAGCTTGAAGTTCATTGACCATATTAAATAGGATTTGCTACTTTTACGTAATGCACGTTTAGCCTGAGTATGAGTAAGCAATGGAAAATTATTGGAAGCATGCATACCATGTAGTGTGATTTGTTTTCCTTGAAAAAAAATTTTAATTGAATGCGTAGAATAATCTATATCAGGATTGTATTGATGACGCCAGGACATTCCTACGATAATGTCACTAGACTGCAAAGATACAACTAAGAAATTTCTTCGTTCAGTATAATCACCAATTTTACTTTCTAAATTATGCACCTCTTGTGTTCCATTATGTCTCGTACCTAGGAATGCAGCCTTGATGCGATAATGTGTAGAAACAATGTGTAAATTCAATTCTTTGACTAATTTTGTAGAAATAAAGTCATGTGTGCTCCCATCATCATGTAAAATAGTCTTTTCTTTACCATGCATAAGACATTTCATTGTTAATAAAGAATGGGGAGTTGGCATACCTGGTAAAGTATCCGAAGTAGTACCAATGTCATCATCATCTTCCGTAAAGTCTGGCATTTCCTCATGTTCTTCATCTTCTATTGCTCCCAGATAATTGATATGGACAGATGGCTTTTTGGATTGATAATTGGTTGCTAGATGTCCAGGTTGATGGCATTTATAACAAACTATGGGTTTTGCTTTAGATACATTATTGGTAATGGCAGGAAGTTTAGGAATGTTGGGATTTAACTGTGGAGATGGCTTAGGGTTTGGATTTGTGTTTGATGGCAAAGCAGGTGGTCATGTCCAAGATTTATAAAATGAAGATGGAAGGAAACGCCTTTGATTGAATCTTCAAAAATTTGAATTGAATTGTTTGGAACCAAAGTTACCATTAGTTGGAAATTGTTGTGGTCGCTTGTCTCGTCCGCGAATTTTGTCTTCAGTGTCATGGGCCAAGGAAATTGCATCTTCAAGAGTTGTTGGCTTGAACATATTGACTTCCGCATAGAGATGTCCAAGTAGGCCAGACATAAACTTGCGTTTATGAGTTGCTTCAGGTACATCTTCGAGCATACGTAGTTGCAATAGGGCATTCCAGAAACGTTCAGTGTATTGTGAAATAGGTTCATGATCCCTTTGTTGTAGAGGATCCCATTGCTTGATGGCTTTTTCGTGAAATTGGGGAGGAAGGAAATTCTGCAAAAATTTCTTTTGGAAAGTCTCCCAAGTAGTGGAACAATCAACACTCTTGCGGACCACAGTCCACCATAAGGATGCTCGGTCAACTAAATGATTAGTGACACATTTAATTTTGTCTTTCTCAGCATATGTTTCTTCATGGAAGTAATCATCAAATTGATTGATAAAAGTAATAATAGTCTTTCCATCACGTGATCCATTGAAAGTACGAAATTTGAAGTTTCTTTTACTTATCTTTGTTTCTTTGCGAATGGATTGGGCTTCAAGTGTTGCATCGATGGTACGTCATATAAGATCTTTAGGTTGTGATCCATCTTGGTCGGTGGTAGATCATTGCAGATTGGCCAATTGAGCTTGCAAAGCTTGTCATGCTCTTCGTTCTTCTTGAAGCTGTATCATAATCAAATCCAACTTTTGCTCCATTGTTGGTTCGGGTAAATCTCCTTCACTCATAAGATCGTCCATGTTTTGTTTAGTCATCCTGCAAAATTCCAAAAGACCTCACACACTCGAAACCTTGTTAGCGGGATGAGTGTAGCTCAAAGGCGGGTTTACAAGGCTTGTGTATATATTGTTTGGCTTTTATAGTATTTCTCCTTTACGATTGCGAAATTCGATGTCACAACCGTCTTCCAAGAAAAGAATTGTACGTATAGACTACGTATAGTCTGCGTATAATCTGCGTGTGAACTTTTGCTTTTGCTGAAACTGGTTTAGCAAAACTGCAAGTGTGAACAGGGACTTCCAGAGAGTAGTAGACTGATTCGTGTGCTGCTAAGTACGAACTGCCGTTATGGTAATCATTGAAGATGACTTGTAGGACCTTGATGACTTGGGCAACTTAGATAACTTAGAGTTTTAAAGCTTTGTGACTAAGTGTGATTTTCGTGGACCAGAGGACGTTTTCGGTTGATTTGACGATGGGGAGTTCATGCTGCCTCCGTAGACACAGAAATTCGATTAAATAAGCTTTTTAATAAGCTTCTTCTTTGAAGCTTATAACTTAACCCTTAAAGCTTTGAAAGCTTTGAAGCTATGGAGGAAAATTTCTTATCTGTATCAACGACTTGATGAAGGAACTATCCGTGTGGTCCTCCGCCTAACAAAGGCCGGTCTCTCGCGATCTGAGTGTACAGCAGGGGGTTCTTGACTGCCAGGAATATGCTGGTATCTGGAGCCCCAAGAGAAACACCAAGGAAAAGGGAATTCTCTTGCAAGAAAATCTATCTTGTAACATCAACAAGCTTGTTTATCATGTTTCATATGATCACAATAAAGAAAAGAACACCAGGTACAACAAATCTTCATGCAGCATCATGTAGATCTCCCACGGATTTGATAGAATCAACCATATTATTCAATATCTTCACAAAATCCATCAATGGAACAAAGAAAACAAAGGAATACACCATCTTTGAATGGAAATACATCACATAGTATTCATCTTCAATATCTTCATAGTCTTCTCTCTTAATCTCTCATATACAATCACTCTGCTTGAGTAGAATTGACTATCTCTGACTCTCTCTCTCTCTCTCTCAATCAATCAATAATACATCATATCCTCACTACAATCTCTCTAAAAAAATCAAACTCAATAATCCTTCTTAGGTCGTGGATACCCCTCCCAAGAGGTATGCCTGATATGAAGAGTCACCAGAGCCACTACAGTGTCCTTTCATAGCTCACTACTGTCACTTCACTATAGTCTTCACTTGAGTCTTCAACAGCTACTTCTTTCACTTCTTTCAGCTCTTTTGCACTTGTATTCACCTCTTTCCAAGGCTAGAAAACTTTCCCAAGCTACACTCTCATCCATCAGAACACATACAAAACCATACAGAACAGTCACAGAACAGTACCAGAATAGCTACAGTACAGAACAGAACAGAACAGAAAAGAGACAGAAGCTCTACAGAAGACCTACAGAAGGTTACAGAAGGTCATCAAAACCACATAACTCATTCTCAAACCATTCCAAACTTTCACAAACCATTCAATAAGCTTTCTCAAGATCTCAATCTTCATCAATCAATACTCCATCCCTCCTTACAGAAGATAATCAGAACAAAACATACCAAAACAGAACAAAACAAAAGGTATACATAACTAATCAGAACATCACAGAACATCATAGAACCACTAATAAACATCATGAAATTCCAAAACACAATCAATATCATCCAAAACACTCTCAAACCACTTCCAAATCAATCAATCATCTCATAAAATCAACCATTCAGCTCTCAAAAACAACAAAAATCAGCCAAAAAACAAGTCATTTCAACACTCAACATATTCCCACACTTAATAAGGAAGCATCCTCGCGACCCAGGAAAAAGGGAATACAAGTTCAGGAAAAAGCGCAACTTTGATTTTCAATGATCTTCTCAAAAAGAATCCATCCACCACGACCCCAACTTATAACCTGTTTCTGATATAAAAATACAAAGAAAGGAAAACCCTTTATAGATTAACACCTCTTATCAAACAAGAAATCACAACAAATTTGTAAAGGATATAAGATTTTTCTTCGTCTTCATCAGTATCAGCTTCAAGTCCCCATCCACGACCCTATCACCGCAATTCTCCAAAATGTAGCTCGCACGAAATCCAATCCAATAGGAAACCACCACGCTCGTAGGACATAAAGGAACTCACAACACAAACACGAATACAACACAACCATCTAAATGACTCCTTCAAAAGGAGAGATTTTCATTAAAAAGCTTCCACCATACATTGGAAAGGTATCAATGAAGATGATCCCTCTTAAAAGATTGATGTTGTCGGAAACGATCCATAGACAAGGATCCATCTATAAAGTTTTTAGGAGGATTTTGAAAAAACTGAAGACAGCACATCCTTTCCAACAGGACCAGGTATCTGCTAGGCAAACAAAGGGCATGAAAATACAATATATCCAGCTGCTGGGAATCAATGCTCACATTGACATTTATGCACAACTTTGGAATAGGCTTGGAATCATTATGAGAGTGCCTATGCATATACGCCAGGTACCAAGCAAAGTGAGCAGTTAATCTCACTGAAGGATCTGCAGACTGTGAATACTGTTGAGCAAAATGAACATAGTTCTGATAAGCTTGACTGGAAGCTGTCCATTCTCCTGGAATTATTGGCCAATTGATTTGAGGTCCTGTAAGGCAATCATCTGAACTCCATCCCCTTCTTCTGGAAATCTGATTATCAAACCCATCATAGTCACTAACCAATTGAGATGGTTGCGATATAGAAGTGTTAGGAGAGGGTAATGGAATAAGGAAAAGTGGATGAAGTGAGGGATAGGAAAAATCATAAAAGGAAGAAAAGGTTAAAGAAGGAGTGACAGAAATTTGGAGGGAATCACTAAGGAAGGGTGTTAACTGATAAATAGGAAATGTAGAGGGTACATGAATGGAGGGAGAAGGACAGGGTGGAGAAGGGGAAAATACCCTATCCTCAATAAAGGAACAGTATGTAAAAATGGAAATTTGAGGGAAAGATGAAGGTTGGAAAAGAAGGGGTAAAATAGTGGTGGAATGAGATTGACAAAGGGAAAGATATATAGCATATCGGTGAGCCATTTGTTGGTAATATAGGAGGGTAGGAACAGAAGGTCCTAAGAGAGATCGTCGATGATAGGCATCAAAGAAGGTAGCATCAAACGGATTATGTTTTGAAAGATAGTCTAAGAGATCCATCCTCAGTTGATTAGTACTCTGGGCAAAGGTAGGAGCTGTATTTTGTCTTTGATTCAGGACCACAGAATCAATCATGGGATGCCACGAATTATCATGATAATCAGCCACTTTGGAGGAGTAACTCTGGAACATGTCAGCTATGCGCAACTCCAAATGGTTGACATACAAAACAGCCTGTAAGACCACATCCCCCACATACCATGCCATATCCACCTCATCTAGAATTAACAAGTCTCCTCGTAGATACATGTATGACATCAACATGGTGTCTGGCGTGACAGAATCTTCAAACACCATCCTTACTACCTCTGTCAACAACTCAACAGACCAAGCCCCACTCCATCCATCCTCTGGAAGAGGTAAATCCATCGTGGAAAGCTTCATGTAGAAGACCAACTTCTGTAAGTGGTAGTGGACAAAGAAAGAATGGTCTGGTGGAACATATTCCTGAAACTGCTCAAATGTAGACCATAACAAGTCCATTCTGGACTGCAATCTTTCCACTTTATCTTGAAAGAGAGGACACAAAGTAGCCTGTCTCTGAAGAGCAGCCAAGTCCTGCTGTGAAAGAGAAGGAATCAAAGGAACATTAGGGCTTGGAGGAACAGAGCGTGACTTTACCAGTTGATCTTGCAACTACTGGATTTGGGAGGCTTGGGATGCCACTATGTCATTAGCAATCTGTAAAGCTGAAAGTTTGGCATCTAAGATAGCTTGGAACTCCTGCGCTTCTCTGGACATCCTCTCCTTCTCCTCTGAAAGGCTAGTAACCTGTGATTGAACCTCTAGTAACTGGATCTTCAAAGAAGAGATCTCATCTCTTTGGGTGGCAACCAGTTGGATTTGTTGTTCCATTTGCTTAAACAAATCTGCTAAGGTATGCTTAGCAGAAGCTAATTCAGATGTTGCCTGATGCAACTGGTCCTTAGACTACATGAGTTCTTCATAAAAGGATGCGTACAGCTGTTGAACATAGGCTGTCACTGACAATTCGATGGAACTTTGAATATCTTTACAGAGGAAAGGAATTGCATCTCCTAAGACTAGACTGTTCAGGGAGGGAACTGAGATCTCCAATGATCCTTCTCGATGTGCTCTGAACAGGTTATTACAAGTGAAATACCCAGGAAGATCACTGCCAGAGGTAGCAGGAATGGACATTGAAGGAAGTACGGAAGGAGCTTTATCCGCTACCCTTTTCAAGCGTTTGCATTGGATGACCAGGGGAGGCGGAGAATCATCATCCTCTATGTCAATGGGTTCTGACTCATCTGAAGGTGGAGGAGGGGGTACTGGATCTGATGGAGGAGGTGGAGGCACAGTCTTTTGTAAACCTGAATAGGTCAAGAAGGCAGACAAATATGATCCATATGTGACATTGGTAACATTACCCCTGGTGACTTTGACGAAATGTTGATCCATTTTAGTAAGGAGGTAAGTACTCCAATCAATAGCAACTCCTTTCAGCACCATCCTGGAAGCTGTAAAAAGCTCTTTGGACAAGTACTGGGATGGCATTTTGGTAGGCATAAACCTGTCCTGGAGAAACTGACAGATCATCTTCCATACGGGATCAGTGATCAAAGAGAAAGAAACTCCTGAAGAGTTAATCACCTTCTTAACATCCAGCATTTCCCTTGTCTGCTTTTGCAACAGCTTTAGAATCTCTTCATTAGAGAAAACTTGATGAGTGGTAACAAAAGGTTCACCTTTGGAGGGAAGAGACAGAGCCTTCCTTAGGCCTCGAGGTGTCAAAGTCATAGAAATTCCTTGGACTAGTCCTGTCTTCTTGCTGTAAGAGGCCAGAAACTCATCACATAACGACGGATCCTCTGGAAGCAATGGAAAGGAGGTAGCCACAAAAGCAGCAAGTCCCGCCTTCGTGAGAGGCTCAAAAGTAAGTAGGAAAGAGTAATCCCTACTAACTAATGGGACGTACTGGATAGGGGGAGGAGCATGCGAAGGCACCATTCAGATAGTTACACACACACCACAAACACATACAATCAAGGAGAATGCCTGCAAAGCAACAGACAAAAAACCAAGGATAAGAGAACAACCAAAATAATAAAACATAACTCGACCAACTAACCCCAAGCAAACCACATCCTAGAAAAAAATCGACATGACCTTGAGACATATGCGACCGAAAGCTTCATGCAATGCATCAGACAAATACCCAGAACCCCGTATCAAGCAAGAAAAGAAAAAACTGCATACCGTACCCATAACCGTAACAAAGACAGTAAACCAAAACAATACCACATCCGACACATATCAAGACTACATCGTTGATAAACCTGTGGTTGACTATGGAAATAACTCCAAGGACTGCGCATACCCATCCCACGAAACGGTTCATTAAAAAAGGGGAATTAAGTGCAGTGAGGGGGAATTAATTGAATGAAGGGTTGATTTTAAGAAATTATTAAGAATAGGTGAATTTTTATTAAGTGATAAACCTTAGCAAGAAAACGGCGGTTCCTTATTATAAATTTAATTACTAATTATTAGGTGAAAACGGTGCTTTAATTCGAATCGCGGACTTCGATACTCAGACTGGGTCTCTAAATGCAAGTTCATTGATTACAAATTAAGGTGATGTGGAGCGCATTTTTGCCAGCGCGTGCTCTTGTGACGGCTGGTTCAATTTAATGAAAAATTAAAGTACCTCTGTAGCGCACGTAGTGCATGCTAAGTGAACGGTAGGTTTATTTTAATTAAAAAGTGTGTGTGTGTTTAGCGCGAATGCGCGTGGAAACTGTGAGTGAATAAAGAGTTTATTTTAACAATTAATTTGTGATCAAGGGGGAAATGAAAATAAATAAAACACATAAAATAAATACCTGGAAGGGGTGTATATGTAATGCAGAAATGCGCACGGAAGAGTCCCCCAAAAGAAGTGAATCCAGTAAAGGAAAAGTAAAGACCACTGACGAAACAACAAAGACAACACCTTAGCGGGTGTGTTGATATTGTTTTTGTTGGTTTTTTAATTTTTGTAATTTGTGTTTATTTATGGTTGGTTTTTTGTTTTTGTGGTTGTTTTTTTTTTGTTTGGTTTTGTTTTGTGTTTTTTGTTTGTTTGATTGGTTTTTTTTTTAATAATAATAAGAATAATAATGAAATCAAGATATATAACACATGAATATGTGATGACAGGAAAAAATGAAAATGCAGCCATGGAGGAAATATCCACAATTGAGTGTATGAAAATAAAATAGAGAGTTTTATGGTGAATGCCCGTTTATTGGGTTGTTTGTTTTGTGTTGTGTTTTTGTGTTTTTTTTGTTTTTTTTTAATAGGGAGACCATGTATGATAACATTTGAAAGTGAAAAATAAATGGAAAATGGTCAAGGGGGGTGAGAGGAATTTTTTAGCATTTGTTAGAAAATTTTAAGAATTTTTTACTAATTTGAAATGAATTGTGGCCATTTGTTGGGAATGTTTGGGATAAATTAGGAAATATGCAATTTTCAAAAAATTTGGGGGTTGAAATTTCCAGCTGACAAGTTTCCAAAAAATTGGCAAAAAACAAAGGAAATTTTTAGAATTTTTTTTGAATTTTTATGAGGTAGAAATTAATTAAATCAGTTAAATCAAGAAAATCAGCTTAGTTTGGTAAGTAAGGTGAAAGTAAGTCAGTTAAGTCCTGTTAGTCTGTGTAAGTCATGTAAGGCTGACTAAGTAAAGTCAGGTTAGTCAAATGGAACTAGGTTAGTCTAGGGGAAGTCAGAGAAGTCAGTTAAGGCAAGTTAGTGGAGACTAACCTAAAGGGGGTTAGTTAACCTAAGTAGGGCTAGGGTTAGGGTTAGGGTTAGGGTTAATGAGGGTGAACCTAACTAGGGTTAGTGAGGGGGGGTTAGGTTAAGTTTACTAACCTAACTAGGGTTAGTGGGGGGGTTAGGTTAAGTTTACTAACCTAACTAGGGTTAGTGACGGTGAACCTAACTAGGGCTAGTGAGGGGGGGTTAGGTTAAGTTTACTAGCCTAACTAGGGTTAATGAGGGTGAACCTAACTAGGGTTAGTGAGGGGGGGTTAGGTTAAATTTACTAACCTAACTAGGGTTAGTGAGGGAGGGTTAGGTTAAGTTAGTTAAACTAAAGTTAGGTTAGTAAACTAATGTTAGGTTAGTGAAACTAATCTTAGGTTAGTGAAACTAACCTAAGGTCAGTTAGGGAGGAGGAGGAGGTGGAAGAGGAGGAGGGCGGCGTCGGGTTCTGGCGTCAGCGGCGGCAGATGTGGCAGGGCGTCGGTGGCAGGGATGCAATGGACAGTTCGGGCCGAAGGCGGCGGCGTCAGGCGGCTCCTAGCGAGTCGACAAGCGACGGCCGGGGCCTTCGGACAGGCGACGGGGAGGGGCGGGGCCGTTGGACGGCGCGCGGACGGCGGGGGGCGGCGTTGTTGAGGCGGGCTACGAAGGTGACAAGGGGGCGGCGGCTGACGATGCCGCAAGTTGGCCGGGGCGACGGGAGGGTGAGGCGGGCGCGTCAGACAGGGGCGGCCGATGGCGGGGGCTCAGGGGCATCGGCGTCACGGGCAAAGGCGCCCAGGTGGACAGGGCGTCCACAGCGTGAAGAGGGCGACGTCGGGCGCGGGCACAGGGCAGGCAGGCAGGGTCCACAGGCGTGAAGAGGACGGCGTCGGCAATACGGCGTCGGCGACGGTAGCAACGTCAGCGAGGAGGGAGAAGGCCACGGTGTCGACGAGGAGGACGTGGACAGGCGGTCCTGCACAAAGGAGAGGAGGGAGGAGGAGCGTGCAGGGAGGGAGAAGAGGATGAGGGAGAGGGAGAACGACAGGGAGAAGGGAGAGGGAAAACGGGAGGCGGTTGGGGTGGGGAGGGTCGGGGTAGGGGGGATAGGGAAGGGTGTGGGGATGGGCAGGGGCCCATGGGGGGAGGCCAAGGGGGTGAGGTGCCCCTGGGAAGGGTAGGGGTCATAGGGTGGTTAGGTCATAGGGAAAAAGGGCAGGGGCCCATAGGAGGGGGGTGGGAATGGACGGGGGACGCCCATGGGAGGGTGCCCGGGGGGAAGGGTAGGGGAAAGGGTGGGGTAGGGGATCATGGGACGTGTAGGGGTAGGGGTTGGGGGAATGGGCGGGGTGGGGGCCCAAGAAGGAGGCATACCCCGTTCCGCGCGCGTGCGCGGAGCGGGGTAAAAAAATTTGCCGTGACAGGATTGAAAGAGCGCACAGATGATGGGACAAGGCACGCGGACGCGACCGGGGCGCGTTAAGATGTGTAAAATTGAAAAAGGGCGCGTTCACGCGCAAGATGGGCGCACGAAAACCTAGAAAAATAAAGAAAAATTAATAACTCACAATCGGATCGTCAAAACGAAATGACATAAAAACAAAAAGTGGGCAGGACGATAGGGAAAAGACAGGAAAAATGTGCAACGGAGGTTCCGGGAGGGGTAAAGGGCGGTCACGTGCAAAAAACACAAAAAATGTATCAAAAAACGCAATTAAAAATTAATATCGGAAGATCCGTGCATCGGAATGAGGTGCAAGAAAAAGGAAAACAGACCCCGACAATTCTATCACATCAAAACATAGTTCTGACAAAGATAAGATGCGTTCACATGGGAAAAACCCAAAAAAAAGCCCGAAAAGGGGATCGGAAATTAATATCGGACGAACCATTCACCGGAATGACATGCAGTAAGAAGGAAAAATGTCCGCAGGAAGGGGTGACACAGAGTTGTCACGTTAAACTGCAATTCCGGTGGAAGTAGGAGGGGTTCACATGCAAAAAAACTCCAAAAATACACCCGAAAACACATTTAAAATTTAATAATAATAAATCTAGAAGTCAAAAGAGGGTGAAGGAAAAAGGAAAAAGGTGGGGGAAGGAACAAGGGACACAACTGTCAAATCAAATTGGAATTCCGATGCAAACAGAGCAGGTTCACATGAAAATTTGTCAAAAAGACGCACGAAAAAGTCGTAAAAAACCGGAAAATTAATAATGGACAAACCGTGTATCGGAATGACACGGAGTAAAAAGGAAAAATGTCAGGGGAAAAGTGGTTGTTAGGGCTATGACATCAGATTATGGTTTCGAAGCAAGAAAAATGCATTCACGCAGAAAATCGGCTAATTTGCGCAAAATGCTTCAAAAATTAATAACACGAGAACCGTGCACCGGAATAGGGGTAGGTAAAAAGGAAAAATGGTCAGTTCAAAGGGAGGAACAAGGCTATGAGGTTGGATTGGGATGTCGGTGAACGTAGGGTGCAGTCACATGGCAGGACCTCAAAAACAGGGAAGGAAGGAAAACTGCAAGGAAACAGCCCCAAGGGTGGGTGAAAAATGAGCGGGTGGGTGGGAAGGGACCCCATCAAGGTAAAAGCAAGTCATGGCAGAGAGGCAGGAGCAGGTTGAGGCATATGCAGAAGGGTATGCAGGGTAGACGCGCAGGGACGCGTCCCCACACTTAAAACCTCAATGGATAGGGTTAACCGAGCAACAGGGACCTAGGACCACGCCACAGACCATCCACTAACGTCCCCACACTTAAAACATGACCGTCACGAAGAAACCAAAGTGGGAGGGTTAAAAAAACTTGGCCCATTTTGTTAAGAAGCAAGGTTGAGTGTCGATGGCACGTCCTGTGTTGTTGTCGGCTTCTGGAGGTACCAAGGCATTTTTTCGGCACACGTCCGTCATGGCAGGGACCATGTGGCAGCACCCAGGGAGGTAGCTCATGGAAAGAATCGCAGGAAATTTATCGATGATGAGGGATATTGCACTCAACTCACAGTCACTCAAATGGAATGAAAGAACAATCACTCGCCCCATGACTAATATCACTCGAAGAAGAATGATTGAAACCCATATCTCATACTCGGTTGAGGAATCGACAAGGGGGAATGGTGCAGAAGGAGTATACCAGGGTGCACATTTGATGGTGCATTAGTGTGTCCAACCCGTCTGGCATAAGTGCAAGGAGGAAGGGAAGGGAGCCTTATAGTGCAATGTACAGAACAGGGTGGCATGTGTTGTGATGACGGAAAAGACCCATCTCGTGGGTGCATAGGGAAACGGGAACATACCTGACTCCAATTGTCATAATGTCCCTCAATCTCACCTATCGGTAATTGATTGAAGAAACTCCAGTCACACTCAGCCCACCCCCTATGTCTCACGCTCTGTTGATAGTTACAGGAGGGCAACCTTTTCCTGAAACCCATTGATATTACCCTCACAATCACTTGTGCAAAGGTTGTATGCCTTGTGCGCATTGGATGGTGCAACGGTGCATCCCGCCCTGTGCCGGCATACGGTGCGAGAAGGAAGGCCAGGGAGCCTTATGGTGCAGTGCACAGAACAAATTGTGCTTTGTGCATTGAGAGGCCCATCCCGTGCGTGCAACACTTCATTCACACTTCTCACCTCTCATTTGATTTGAAGGGAATAGACTGGTCTCTCGCCCCACCCTCTGTCTCACTCTCTGTTGATAGTTATAGAGGGCAACCATACTCACGTCCCCCATCCGGTTAGGATGAAAGCTCACATCACTCGATTGTTTGTCGATGAAGATCGCGTCATCGGTTGTTGGAGAGGCGTACCCAGGGAGGTAGCCATCAAATCGAATCGTTGTGTTGGACAGAAACATGTCGTCTGCTAGAGGACGAGTAGACACTTTGCAGAGAGACCCAGGACACAGCGTACCAAGGGAGGTAGCTTCGGAATTGGATCCTGGGGATATCAATTAATGAACCACTTTCTGGACTGCTGGGTGTTGCCACCTTTTCCACAGCCAGCTTCTTGCCCAAGGGTGTTTACCACCTTTTCTTGGACGAGGCCTGCTATGACAGGGAATTGCTTCCTTTTCTCTCATAACAGATTTTTTTTTCTTTTTTTTTTTCTTTTCTTTTATGTTCCCCTATTCCCGAGGCTGTTTCCACCTTTTCTCGAAGAATAGGTCGGCATGACAGGGACCTTAGTCCTTTTCTCCCATGACCGATATGTATACTTTCCTCTTTTTTTTTTTCGAATTGAGCAAGGGAATGGTAGAAAGACCAATTGTCAGAACCAACCTCGCCACTGTCGCTGGTGGAAAATAGAGGATAAGAGATCAAGGCTGGAAGGGGGGTTTGAGGGGACAGAGGGTTGCGTCCACTTCATCAGGAGTGACTGAAGAACGGCTATCAAAAGTAGCATCATAAGAAGTATAGTGCCGTGCCAATGAGGGAAAAGATCAAGTGTCCGTAATTGTCAAGATCCCCAAGGAGGGAAGTACTTCTTCAGGCGATATCCATTGATCAGGAAGGGATTATCAGAGACATCAACGGTCTGCACTTGAACAGAGCCATTAGGGTTGACGGCAAGTACCTTATATGGGCCCATCCACCGCTGTTGGAGCTTGCCACGAAACTTGCCAAATCGTGAATTATAGGCTAGGACCAAATCACCTTCTTTGAACTCCTTGTGCTTGATGAAGCTATCATGGTAAGCCTTACGTCAAGCTTGCGTGGCTTCCATGCACTATAGAGCCATCCTACGAATTTCGTCCAAACATTCCAGGTGCAGGAGACGGCGTTGCAGTGAATCATCGTCCCCCAAACGCTCTTTGATAGCCACTCTCAAAAAGGGTAATTCCAATTCAACAGGGAAAACAGCTTCTGTACCATACACCAGCTGGAAGGGTGTCTGTCCTGTTGCTACTTTATGGGAGGTTCTGTACGCCCAGAGGGCCTCTGTAAGTCGATCGTCCCAATCATGACGATGTGCGGCAATTGTTCTTGTCAGAATCGAGCAGAGGATGCGATTGGTGACTTCGAATTGGCCGTTGGCTCTGGGGTAATAAGGAGTGGACTTGCGATGGCAGATCTTATACAACTCTGTCAATTCTTCCATGACTTTGTTGAGGAAATGAGTGCCTCTGTCACTTACCAGCTCTAAGGGACTGCCAAAATGGATGATGATATTCTCGTACATGAATAGGGCCACGCTGTTACCATCGTCCCGCTTTAGGGCTTTAGTTTCACACCACTTTGTAACATAATCCGTACATACGAGGATGTATCTGTTCTGTTTCCTTCTAGTAGGAGGATCGATTGGACCTACGAAGTCGATGCCCCACTTCTCAAACGGCTTTAGGGGAAGGATAGGTTGCAGTGGCATAGCACTTGTCTTCATGGGTTTCCCCATTCTCTGACAAGCATCACATCTTTTACAGTAATCATAGGCATCTTTGTGAATTGTAGGCCACCAATATCCTGCTAGCAGAGCCTTCCTGGCTGTAGCTTCTCCTGCAAAGTGACCTCCACATGGCTCGTCATGGCAAGCCTTTAGAACAATCCCAATCTCATCTCCTACAACACACCTTCTGAGCACTTCATCTTTGCCTTTCTTGTACAGTGCACCGCCTAACAGGGTGTAAGGGGCTGATTCTAGCATAAGCTTCTTCCTCTCCCGACTAGAAATGCCAGGAGGGTACTGCTGGGTTGCTAGCAGATTGGCAATGTCTGCATACCAGGGAGTTACAGTTTCTACCAAGAATAGGGAAGCATCAGGGAGGTCTGGATCATCCTGCTCCTCATCTGCAATTTGTGGGATACGCGACAGATGATCAGCCAGAACATGGGAACGACCAGGCTTAGTAATCACCTCAAAGTCGAACTCCTGAAATAGAAGGAGCCATCTCATCATTCGTCCTTTCACATCTGCTTTGTTCATCAGGAAGGATAGGTCCTCATGATCCACATAAAATTTAAAGTGGGTGGATAGGAGGTAATGGCGGAATTTCTCTAGGGCAAACACCATTGCCAAGCACTCCAGCTCGGTCACTGTGTAGTTCCGTTTCCTATCAGTGACTTTTCGGCATACATAATAGATCGGTTGATCTAGCTTCGAGGAGCCCTTCTGGCAAAGGACAGCACCTAAGCCTTCAATTGATGCATCAGTGTGTACATGGAACTCTTTCGTCCAATCAAGAGGTTGCAGAATGGGTGCCTTAATTAGACACTGCTTCAGAGTGTGAAAAGCTTTGTCACATTCTTCCGTCCAAGTAAACTCTGCATCTTTCCTCAAAAGCTTGTGCAAGGAGGTTGCCTTTGTTGCGAAATGAGCTATGAACCTTCTGTAGTAACCCACATGGCCTAGGAATCCCCTCAACTATTTGAGGTTGGTGGGTGTTGTCAGAGCTGCAATCTTTTCGATCTTTGCAGGGTCTGTTGATATCCCTTGTGCAGAGACAATGTGGCCCAACAAGACTCCAAAAGAGACCCCAAAGATGCATTTGTCGGGGTTGAGGGAAATCCCATACTCCCGACATCGGTCAAAGCATTGTTCCAAGTGCTCCCAATGTTCATAGATCAAACTATAGATTCAGAAGTCATCCAAATATACTTCAATGAAATCGTGCAGATGATTTTGAAATGCGGCCATCATGAATCGTTGGAAAGTAGCAGGGGCATTGCAAAGTCCAAACGGCATCACTCGGTAAGCGTAGGTCCCCCATTCTGCGGTGAAGGTTGTTTTGGACTGGTCTTCTTCTGCGATTTGGACTTGGTTGTATCCACTGAATCCATCCAGAAGGGAATAAAGCTCATGTCCTGCCACTGTATCCAATAGTTGGTTTGTGAAAGGAACCGGGAAGTGATCCTTCTTTGTCTTGGAATTGAGCTTGTGGAAATCCACACATATTCGCAATTTGCCATTCTTCTTGGGTACAACCACGATGGGTGAAACCCATTCACTATTTGCCACTGGATAGATGAACTCGGCTTCCAGAAGCTTCAGCAGCTCCGCTTTCACCAATGTGGAATAATTCGGGTTCATTCGCCTCTGTCGTTGCCGTACTGGCTTGGCATCAGGCTCCAAGTCAATATGATGTTGACATATTGTGGGATCAATCCCTTTTAGGTCTTTATAGGACCATGCAAACACATCCAAATTTTCTTTCAACAAGTTGTACAAGGTTGACAACTCCTCTTCTGGGAGACTGCTACCCACCTTCAAGTGGCGTTCAATGCCATCTGAATCCACAAAGGTTAACTGCCTTTCACCTTCTACTTCACGGATGAAGGTCCCACGGACTGCTTCTGGGTACAGATCCGACTCCTTCAAAGGAGTGGTATCCTCTTCTGATGTCCCACTAGAACCAACTTCTTCTTTTCGTGGAGACTTAGGTTGCTCCTTAAGATGTTGAAATGGGATTAGGGCCGTTTCGGGTTTGGTTTCAAGAGTAGTTACCTCTTGGCTTAAAGACTCCTCTTCTGAAGATGACACATCCAAGAACGTCACATAACAGGGACCCTCTAATGCCTGTTGGGTTTGTGGGACTGGTGCTTGTTGGCACGGTGCATCATCATCATCTTTCTTCGGCAAGGATGGGTGAGGGCGGCATGAACCACTGCTGAAAAACGGCTTGTTCTTCTTAATCCATTCCTTATAAAGGTTTTGCATATGAGAAGATCCATTTACCAGAACAAATGGTACCATCACCATTCTGTCCCATAGCATGAGCTCGTCTGCTTCTGATGCTTCTAAAACTTCTTCTCCAAATGTATCCTCTTCGGGTGGAATAGACTCTTCTAGCTCACTTTCATAACCTTCTTCGTCCATATCATATTCATCCTCTTCTGTCTCTGTCTCTGTCTCTGCTTCTGCTTCTGCTTCTGTCTCTGCTTCTGCTTCTGTCTCTGTCTCTGTAGGAGCTCTGTAGCAGAAGAACAGATTCTCTGTTTCATCTTCTGCCTCTATCTCGGCTTCTACTATGGCCATGTAACAGGGAGAGCAATACATCCATGCTTCTATCTCACTATCAGATGTGATTGCAAAAGTCATTCCTGGTTCATGCAGGAAGTATTCACCCATTGATAATGGCTTTGCATCTTTTGGAAGTCGGCTTACAGTATCCACTGTTAAGGAACGTGCCACTGTTTTCTTGGGGAGGATCTGTTTGACAACATCTTCGTCTGCTGATGTTCCATCTATAGCCTCATTAGGGGAGTCAGAAGATAATTCCAAGGAGGTGGATCAATGTCCTTTTTGAGAACCATACAGTTTCAGCACCACTTTGTTGGGCCCTCTTCCCAAGGCCAAGGTTCCTTTGAACCAATCCGTCGGCTTCAAAAAGCCATGGTCTGCCCAGTAACAGAGGATAGGATGTACCATAAGAGTTTGGCTTCACCACCAGATAGGTTAGCCAATAATCTTTTCCAGCCACTGTAGTCTTCACATATGGGAGAATGCCCAAAGGCTTGATTCTACTCTGATCCGCCATTCTGATGAGCCATTGGGTTGGTTGCACACCTTGTAGGCCTAGATCCTTCATTGTCACATCCGTCATAATGTTTACTAATGAACCTCCATCAATCAGTGCATTTGCAATGAAGCAGCCTTCTATCCACACGCCAGTCTCTGGGGTACCCGGATCTAGGAAAGCATTAGCTACATCCACTTCTTTTACAGGCTCTGGAGCTTTGTTGGACTTTGTCACTGCTGAGGGAGCAATCCTTAAACCACGTCTTTTTGTCAGTATACTTTTGAATCTTTTCCGGCAACTGGGAGACAACATCAATAATTGTCGGAATGTGAGATTTGGTTTAAAGGTATCTAGATCTCTGACCGGATCATATTCCTTAATAGGATCCACTAGCTTCTCTAACCGGTTAGGGAATGGGGCAACACCCATTTTCATTTTCCCTCTTTCTTCCAACAGGGGAATCATGGGAACTTCTGCTACTTGCGGCACTTCCTCCTCTTCTGTATCCTGGACCTCTGGTCTTGTCTCTGTAACTGTCTCTGTAACTCTCTGTGGCACTGTAGTGCTCTGTACGGCACTGTTAGGCTATGTTCTGTTCTGTTCTTCTGGTGGAAGATTGAACTTCACTGTTCTGGCAGGAGGGTTATTTTCTTTCTGGACAGGTGGTTCCTTCTGCTTTGCACGCGTGATGGCAGCAACTTCCAATTCCACTAAATTGGAGGTAGGCTCTTGAGCCTTGGTCGGACTATCAGTAGCACTATTTTTCACTGGGACTGGGCTTGGACAGTCCTTTGTAGTGTGGCCTTCTCCTTTGCATCGATTGCATAAGGGCTTGTAATCCACTGACCTTCTGGGATTTGGACAATTTGGTGAAATGTGTCCCTTTTCTCCACATCTATAACACTCCACTTCTGATCTCTGACCACCGCCAGACTGTCTTCCCCTGTAACTTTGAGAGGGAAATCTTCTGGGTCCGAAATTAGGGCCAAACTCTCTCGGCTTGGGTCCAATATCTTGTGTTGTCATTTTGGATTCCAACAAGTTGAATCTTGCATCTTCTTCCTTCCTTCTCCTATCATACATCTCTTTCAGAGAGCAAATATCCTCTGTATGGTTCTTCCGCAAACAGTAGGAACAGAAGGCTCCAGGAATGGTTGGTTTTCGTGTGCATTCAGTGGCTAAATGGCCTGCTTGATGACACTTACCACACCAAGTATTTGACCGCATCACATCTCTTCCTGCTCCTGCAACGTTGGATATGCTAGCGGTATTCACCTTCAGCGTCTGTAGCTACTCTGTAATCACATCCATCAACTCCTTTTTGATGTTTGCAACTGAGTTGGATAAGTAGTCCTTCAAGCTTTCTCCTCCTGAGGCACTGGCAGGAGGGTTTTGAGGAGTCTCTATAATCACTGCATAAACCGGTTGGGCTAGTACAGAGGGATCTCTGTTCTGGTTCTGATTCAGAGCTCCTGTTTGAACTGTTGGCTGTTGGCTCTAGTTGGTAGAGTTCCACTGTTGCTGTTGACTTGGCATTGAGGAAATTGATTGGGACCATTGTTGTTGTGGTTGAACCATCATTTGAGGCATGGATTGTGGCCACTGTGGATTTGGTGCACTGTATTGTGATACCGGGGGCATCTGTTGGTAGGGATAGGGAACAGTCCCTGAAACTGCATTTGGTGGATACATCATTCCTCGCATCAGAGGAGGTAGGACTCCTCTTCCTGTATTCATCGCTAATCTAGCTTCCACTTCATCGTATAGTCTTGCACCTTATGTTGCAGCTTGCAGTGTGGCTGGTCTTTGCAGCTCCACAAACTTACGGACTTCTGGTTGTAATCCTTTGAGAAACACCCCCTTCTGAATGCCATCATCTAGATTATGGTTAGTCCATCTCTTCAAGATGGATTCCATTCGTGAGACATAAGCCTCCACTCTTTCTCCAGAAGACTGACTTAGGTTCATAAATTCCTCTCTCATCCGCTCTTCAAAACCTTCACGCCTGAATTTAGCGAGGAAGGCCAACTTCAGGTCATCCCATGTGCCAAAAGTTCCTGCTGCTTGTCTCTCATACCACTGAAACGCCGCGCCCTTGAAAGTGGTGGGGAATATTGCCAACCAATGCTCAGGGGTTCTAGCATTGTTAGCCACACATGCTACCATAAATTCTGCTACATGAAGATCGGGGTCTTCATTGTACTCTCCCTTAAAAACTGGCAATGGGACTACATTCGCTGGCCTGTCATCAATATTTCCAAGACGGATCTGGCTTGGAAGTGGACCTCCAGCAGGAGGAGGAAGGGCTTGATGTGCCATTGGGACTTCTGTAAAGAGTTCCGCAAGGGCGTCAAAGGCGGCTTCTGCTGCGAGCTCGTTCTCAGCCTTGATTTTTGCTTTCTCTCTTCTCACGTACCTCTGGACTCGTTCTAACGCTTGCCTCTTTATTGCGTCATTCATCAGGGGTGTGGCTCCACTATGTTGTTAGTGCTCCACAGAGGGTTAACAAAAGGCTTTAGTCTCTGGAGGACTCTCTTGCCAACATTTATTCTACTTCTTTCTTTTCAACGTCCCTGAATTCTGCTTTCATTCCACTGCACAGAGGAAGGTATTCGGTTCTAAAGGTATCAAAATGCATACGTCTGAGCATTGTGCTGGTGCCATCATCATAGTAATGCCAGCTTCTGATGGTTTCAACAGTGTATGTTGTGAAAAACACTCTGTCTACCAACTTCCAGTGGGTTGCTAATTGAACAAACAGAAGATTATCAGTACACCAAGCATCCCATATATCTTGCTGTTGAGCATCCACGAACAAATTCCAACTCTTTTCCTTCTTGTCTTTGTGAACCTCTATAGACCAAGACTCCTGAAGCTTCTTCACAATCTCCCACTTGATGTTGTCTGGAAACTTCTCAATGAATGCCAAATCTTCCATTGATGGTCATTCTCTCTGTTTCTACTCTTTAGTTTGTTCCCAAACAGTTTGCCACCAAGATGCAAGTTTCTGCTGCTTCAACAGGAAGAGGAAACTGTCCACCACATAGAGCATGCATCATGATGGTGATGTGTTTCCGCCATTGTGAGATGAACTTCTTGTGGAAGATGGCTTTGATTATGAGAAATTCCAACTCTTCAGTGGAAGAAGGAACTTTACAAACATCCATTGAATTCTTCTCTTCTTGACAATACCATTTCCTTCATTTTCAGCCTCTTCTGGTGCTTGTTGATGGCAAGTTTTCCCGGCTGCGCACCAAAAACATGGAGCCCCGAGAGGAACACCAAGGAAAAGGAAATTCTCTTGCAAGAAAATCTATCTTGTAACATCAACAAGCTTGTTTATCATGTTTCATATGATCACAATAAAGAAAAGAACACCAGGTACAACAAATCTTCATGCAGCATAATGTAGATCTCCCATGGATTTGATAGAATCAACCATATTTTTCAATATCTTCACAAAATCCATCAATGGAACAAAGAAAACAAAGGAATACACCATCTTTGAATGGAAATACATCACATAGTATTCATCTTCAATATCTTCATAGTCTTCTCTCTTAATCTCTCATATACAATCACTCTGGTTGAGTAGAATTGGCTATCTCTGACTCTCTCTCTCTCTCTCAATCAATAATACATCATATCCTCACTACAATCTCTCTAAAAAAATCACCCTCAATAATCCTTCTTAGATCGTGGATACCCCTCCCAAGAGGTATGTCTCATATGAAGAGTCACCAGAGCCACTACAGTGTCCTTTCATAGCTCACTACTGTCACTTCACTATAGTCTTCACTTGAGTCTTCAGCAGCTACTTCTTTCACTTCTTTCAGCTCTTTTGCACTTGTATTCACCTCTTTCCAAGGCTAGAAAACTTTCCCAAGCTACACTCTCATCCATCAGAACACATACAGAAGCATACAGAACAGTCAGAACAGTACCAGAACAGCTACAGTACAGAACAGAACAGAAAAGAGACAGAAGCTCTACAGAAGACCTACAGAAGGTTACAAAAGGTCATCAAAACCACATAACTCATTCTCAAACCATTCCAAACTTTCACAAACCATTCAATAAGCTTTCTCAAGATCTCAATCTTCATCAATCAATACTCCATCCCTCCTTACAGAAGATAATCAGAACAAAACAGACCAAAACAGAACAAAACAGAAGGTATACAGAACCAATGAGAACATCACAAAACATCACAGAACCACTAATAAACATCATGAACTTTCAAAACACAATCAATATCATCCAAAACACTCTCAAACCACTTCCAAATTAATCAATCATCTCATAAAATCAACCATTCAGCTCTCAAAAACAACAAAAATCAGCCAAAAAACAAGTCATTTCAACACTCAACAGTATCGATCGTTTGCGATGAGACTGACTGTAGAGCTCGATCGTTCCAGGAGCTCCGCCTTCGCGCGAGATGGTAAGCTATTGGAAGCTCTCGATCTCAGCTTCGCTTTTATACCACTGGTGCATAGATTGGTCGCTGTATGCATACATAGTGAGCGTCAGAAGGTCCCCAAGAACAAAAGAACTCTACTTTTTACACAAAAACCAATGAAGAAAGCTTTTATGACATGAACAAGAGACCAATTGGGTGCAATCTCCCCCCATGCCTTGTGTGAGTGCTCCACAAAGCATGTATTTTATATATTATTCATCTTCAGGCTCAAGAAATAGCCCAATTTACAAAATAGCACGCTTTAGCTTTTGTGCCACTAAAAAATTAAAGCTATTGGGTGCCCAAGAAGTCAGGCGGTACCCAAATACAATGTCCAATACAAATATTTAAATTGTGCATCCATGTGCATACAAAAATAATAAATAAATATCAAGCGCTTTAATAAATAAGCGCAACAAAATATGGACGCTATGCCTAAGATACGCGCCCATAAAAAAATGATGATAATTTGAATACACGCTATCCTCCAATGCTTCCCACTGCCACCGCTGCTTTCTCTACACATCAACTGAAGCATTCACAATTGTTAGAAAAATAATACAATTAAACCGACAAAAGTGAATACCTAGCAATCTTCAGCTACAAAAATAAATTGGTTAGAAATCAATCCTAACCTTAATTTATTATGAGTGCGCACTCTAAACTCATAAACATTTATTAATTTAAATTTATTTTACGGAATCACTATAGAATCACCCACTTACACATTAAATTAACAAAACGTGTGAAAAGGATAGGCGTCCCCATCAACTTTTCGCACAAAGAATCCACTTTGTGTATGATCCCCGGTAATAAAATTTTACGGAATCCTTCGCAAAATCTCACGGAATCCACCGTGGAATATGCCTCCTGGCATCACATCTTAATCACAGGAAAGAAGATCTCATCAAAGTCAACATCATGCTCCTACTTAAAACCGTTTGCTGCCATTTTGGCCTTATATGCCGGCCTGGGGTGTCCAGGGGTACTTTTCAACTTGTACACCCACTTGCAAGGCAAAAACATTTGTAACCAAGACATAATTTATGGAGGGCTCATAACAGTCATGAGGTCGTCCTATCTCTAGTAGAGTGCCTCAATGTAGGCTATAATACATGTTCAATATTCTATCTAACATCCTGTCTAATATCCTCGCCATGAGGATCAGCTCTACTCTGGTACAGGTTGTCTAGTTGGCTATGCGAGAGCAGGGGGCTCTTTCATGAAAGATAACCCTGCATATCTCAACAACTTTATCAGGCTACATATGCATTTTGTCCTCATGGAACACAAGGTCATGGATGCGGATCACTTTTCGCACATGCAGATCCCAAAGACAATATCTTATCTCATCTATATCTCCATAGCCAATGAAAATGTATTTCACACTTTTAGGATCCATCTTATCGTGTTTATCCTTAGGCACATGGAAAAAGGCCTCACATCCAAAGACACGAAAATGAGCATATGAGGGAGGCTTTCCTGTCCATACCTCCTTTGCAACAACCTAGAAGTCAATACCACATCAAGGTAGCTTGTTAATGAGATGCATAGTAGTAGAGACTACCTTAGCCCAAAAATGTTGTGGTAAGCCTACTTGGCTAAGCATACTGTAGACCCTCTCTTGGATAGTCCTATTCATATGCTTAGCCATACCATTCTAGGGAGGGGTGTAAAGGGACAATCAATTAATACTTAATACCCCGCTTGTCACAAAGCTGCTCAAAGGCACGTGAGACGTGCTCACCCCCATTATCAGTCCTTAGGCATTTCAACCTATGCCCAAACTGGTTCTTTGCTAAAGCAAGCCAATGCTGAACGACTGCCAAGACATCATATTTCTACTTTCTGGGATAAGTCCAAACCTTACGTGAATAATCGTCAATAAATGTGATAAAGTACTTTGCATCCCCTAATGAATGACAGGGCATGGGTCCACATACATCTGAAAGAACAAGAGCCTAAGGCTTACCCATGCGTAGACTCAAAATTTGAGTAGTCAAAAGGTATTTCACTTATGAAGACCCTTTCTACTACAAGGCCGAGTATATTGCAACCACTGAGGCTTGCAAGGAGGCCATTTGGTTGGATGGTTTGGTTGCTGACCTTCTATTGCAGAAGCTATCTATACAATGTATTTGGATTCTATGAGTGCTATCCAGTTAATCCGATCTTTCATGCAAAGACGAAATACATTGAGGTGATGTATCACTTCATTTGTGAGGCCATTGAGGGCAAGTCTGTTGACATTGTCAAGATCTCAACTGGCCAAAATCATACAGACTTGCTCACCAAAAGCCTCTCTTTAGAGTGCTTTGCCTTCCTTGGGAGGTTGATGGGCATTGGATGAGATGACATCTTTCCTCATCCTATTGTATCTAAGTATATGTTGTACTGTCTTTTCTTTTTTCTTTTCACTCCTCACTACGGTAGATTTCCCTTTAAGTGAGAGGTTGTTGGGGGTAAAGGTGCCTCTACCTAGCCGCCCGTGTATTACTACATTGATAGTACCTACGCCTACACACTGCAGGCGGCGGGCGCCCATCACTATCACTTCATTCTTTATTCTTTCAGTGACATTGAATAAAGGAAAGGCCAATCATACATTGTGACTATTGGAGTTTCCACATTGTGTGTGTCTCTCTCTCTTGCTCTTGCTCCTTCCACCATAGCTCTTGCTCCCACTCATGCTTCCACTTCAAAGCTCACCTCCCTTCACTCATCAATATCCTTGCATGTAGAATGATTGGAGCCTGGCACAAGACAAGCCCTTTTACCATATGGACACATGTGATAGCCATAGTGCCCTAACCATGTGAGTATGCCATTGCATAATGCTTATGAGTACATGAGTTCTTTATATTGTTAAGCTTTAATAGAGAACTCTAGTATCACTTTTTATACTCTTTCCTTATTAACTTCATGTCCTATCAAGAATGAGAAGAAATATTCATGCAAGCTCTCATGGATGAAGATGAACCCATTTTAGTTTTTCTTTGCCATTTAAACATCCTTTTTTATAGCACAATTGTGGAAGTTTCCATACTCTTTCAAAATGTAATTTCTAAAAATCATGCGGTTAGCAATGGGGTCTGTTGCATGAATTGCTAACAAACTGGTAACTTGGAACACAAGACTTGAATAAGTTAAGAAGGCCACTTCTATGAGAGCTAACTTGTTTTTTGTAATTTTATAATGTGGTATATATGTTAGTTGAAATAATACTTACATCATCCAAATGTGCAAACGAATCTAATTGAGGAGGCTTAGCTACAATTCTTGAGTGCTTTATAAAAGGGTCTATAAACAGAGGCCGTTCTCCTTAGACCTTTTGAGACCCTGACGACTTCTCCTTTACAAGAAAGGAAGATTAGAGACTTAAATTTATCGTATCTCTCAAAGACCTTGGTGTTCCTATGATCCCAATTTACTTTGATCACCACATCTCTTATGACATTCCAATGAGTTGCCTTGGCTTCTTGGAATTGACTACAATCTTGAAAAAGAGCTTTCTTTGCACCGATTTTAGCCTCCAATCCTACCTTACAAATCCATTCGTCATGGAGTTCCATAATCCCATGTGTCCCATAAGCTCTTGGCGTCTAAGCATCCCAAAAGATGTGATGTGAACAATTTCATGATGTGGGGTGAGACTTTGTGTTGAAGCGAGAAATGAGTCTCACTCGTTGGCTACTTATTCAGGGTAGTGTTCCATAGCACTAAGTTCAGCAGCACGTAGCTTGTGTTGCTGGAGTTGCGCAACCCTTTATGCTGGACAAAATAACGAGAAGAGCAAATTATAGCAAATGGGCATTTCCTACTAATGATGAGCATTTCATGGAAGGAGGAAAAGAGCGCAAAAACATGAGCACGTTAAACGTGAAACGATTTGCGTCCACCGTATCAGCAGCGCATGATAGAAGGGAATCCAAAGAGACCAGAAGCTTCTGATTCTGAAGGTGTTGTACCACGACGTGCGCTATCGTGCGGCTCAAGACACGAAGGTGCTCCTTTATTTATTCCCTCTGCATTCACTTCTTGTGGCGGAGAAGCATATGGATGGATTGTGGGGGACGTGGCATTACCGTTTTGTGTGTTGGGCGTGTCCCCTTAGCGCATGTTAAGGTGATTCCAATCCGGCCCTAAGTCTACTAAACCTTCATCCTTTCTTCTAAAGAGTAAGTGTTGGAATAGCCAGCTATTCCACGTGCTTATAGCTTATGTTCCAAGCAAAAGTCTCTCTGTGTGTATGTGTGTGCGTGCGTTCCAAACATGCTTTAAAGGTTCACCTTCTCCATTAAAAAAGCAAACTTTAAGCAATTCAATCACATTATAAAAGGCCAAAAGTAAGATCATGGGCTGAGGCCTCCCCTAATCCATACAATGTTGCTTTTACGCTCAGATTTTCATTTTCATTGCAAGCTTGAGAGTTTTGGTGGTGCATGATGGCACACATTACTATATTCCTGCACATTATTGACAACTCTGTAGCTAGATCATGAGTTGAAATATGCCATTTCACTTGTCTCTTCCTCAATAGTTTAAAACTCTCTCTCTCTCTCTCTCTCTCTCTCCACAAAATGGAGGGGAGTTATTAGCACATGATTTGTCTTGGCAATATAATTATATATGCCTTGTCAATGAGTCATTCCCACAATTTCTGGCACGATAAAGAGTAGAAATATGAATGATCCAACTTATTTTATTATGAGAGAAGTTATGAGGATATATTTTTCTTGATTGCAATTTTATACATGGCTTTTGGGGGGCATCAAGGAAGTAATTCCAAATATTTAGGCATAACAAACACACACACACACATAAAGGAACAACCTATTGAAGGCCATTTATTAAGATGTCAGAATGACCAAGGTATTGTGGTGTTAATCCTCATTTCCCACCATAGGAGGATTCACGTATATGGTCCCACGAAGAGGACATCCCTTCTCTATTTGGTAGCTTACTTGTAAGTGAAGATCCTATCTAATAGACATAAGTAGGGTTGAGCTCTACACACATTCTATCTTCTATACCACCTTGCCTCACTTGAGGAGTGATTGAGGGGCCTATCTAACATAGATGAGCAAGGTTTAATTCAGGGCATACACTAGTTTCCAAACCTAAATGTATATCCTACCTTTCAATATTTGAAAGGCTACTTGAATGCGAGAAAATGGCATCCTTTACTATTATTATATGGAATTTTGGGGGGGGGGGGGAGGCATGTGTCCAACACCAAGCCTCCCCCATGAATATGCTCTCGATGGCCATGTGTTGCCCAGTTGTGTGAACCAAGTGAAAGAAAACTCTTGCAAATGGAAATATCTTAGATGCACAACCTTTGCAACAGTGAAGGTGGGGGGAGAGGCCCCTATAAAGTAAAGGGTCTACCTTGATTAATCTCTCAATCCCCTCGATCTTCTAATCAAGGGTGGTTGCTGGTGATTGGGAGCATTTGCATTTACCATAAAGTAACCATCTCTGCAATGATCATTATGCACATACAAGAAGTCGTATGTCATTCTGCCTAGCTCTGCTAGAAGAGAAACGTGGCGAGCCTCTTTAACACTAGATATGGCAATGCATGATCATTATGCACAAACTAGAGGATTTATCCACTTGTTGGCACAACCATGGATGCTACAATACCATGAAACAAAATGCCTAGACACATCAATCAATCATAGTCCATTGTGTGCCGTTTGTCAAGAATCATGTGGTGGAGGAACTAGCCTAAGTTGCTCTGTCAAGCATACACCACACACACAAGAGAAAGCTCACTCAAGAACACAAGAGCAGAGATGGAGGCCAAAATGTTTTCTTGCTAGTTTTTTCTTCATATCTTATACACAATACAATGTACACAAAGCATATATAAGATGCATCATAAAGGAAAGTGGCCTACTAAGTTAAATAATGCATAACTATTTATACAAATTGGATGATGCTATAACTATGCAAGCTATAGGTAGATGCAACAAACTATATATAGTAAGTGATAAGTCAGTGGCCATTAAGAGTCATGATGACTATCGATGTGCTAAGTGTAAATGTGTGGATCCATCTAACCAAGCAGTCCATCATCAATGTTTGCATGTGTTGAGCTTGCTATCTCAACACTCCCCCTTAACCCCAACCGTATCTCTACAATCCCAAGTACATTCTCTCTCACAAAGTGATAATGCACCTCAATGTATTTTTTCCTAGCATCAAAAATTGGGATCCTACCTAACTGAATGTTGCTCATATTGTCACAGTGAATAATCGACTAGACCATCTCCTTGCATATCCAAAACACCTAATAACTTTTCTAGTTATACCGCCTTACATGCTATCATAGCAGTACCACTATACTCGGCCTTTATACTCGATAAAACAATTGTAGGTTGCTTTTTACTACTCCACATTATTGTTGCACTACCAAGGAAAAATATGAATCCGCTTTGGTAGATCTTTTGCTAAATATGCTAACAACCCAATCTATATCTATGTATCCAAACACCTATATATCTATGCCTACCTCATAAAAAAGTTCATAATGTAAAGTGGACTTTACATATATCAATATATCTCTAATTGTATCAAAATGAGGCTTTCTAGGCATTTGCAAAGACTGGCTAACAAGGTCAACAACATAACTCAAGTCAGCTGGCTTTGTAATAGTCATGTAAATCAAACTCCATATTTTCCTCTTGAACATAGTAAGGTCTTCTATCTCATCTCCAATCTCAGCACTCAACTTCACATTTTGCTCCAATGGTACTAAAAGAGGTTTACATTCTATCATATCATACTTGGACAACATATCCAAGCCATACTACCTTTGGGATAGCCATATACAATCATCACATTTTATCACCTCAATACCAAGAAAGTACCTTAGCTCACATAAATCCTTCATTTTAAACTTCTTCTTCAAAAGGTCCTTGACTTTAGCAATCCCACTGTCATTGTCACATGTAATAATCAAGTCATCCACATAGATGACTATGATGGCCAAACCGGCATCTCCCTTTCTTTCATAAAGTGAGTGATCATCATTAGAAACATAAAAGCCAATTATTATTAGAAACATAAAGCTCTAGATTCTTGCTTCAATCCATAGAGCACCTTCTTTAACCACACATATATTGGGATGCTTTAAATCTTCATAACTTGCTAGTTGCTCCGTATACACTTCTTGCAATTCACCATGCAAGAAGGCATTCTTTACATTCATTTGCTGCAAATTCCAAAATTTGGCTACTACCAAAGCAATGACAGATCTAATAGATGCCATCCTAGCAACTAAACTGAATGTCTCTTCATAATTCATACTATATGTTTGAGCATAGCCTTTTGTAACCAACCTAGCCTTATACTTGCTAATAGAACCATCTACATTATGCTTATTCTTTTAGATTTTCTTACAATCAATAGCTTTCTTGCCCTTAGACAATAGTACTAGATCCCAAGTCTTATTAGTCTCTAATGCAACCATCTCCTCATCCATTGTTGCATCCCAATGAGCATGACCTATTGAACAACATCCTCAAAATAAGTGGGCTCAACATTCTCAACTACCTTTATTATATAAGCATAATGGTGAGCTGTATAACATTTAATACCAAATCCTTTAATAGGGTATTCAACCTTGCTAGACCTATGTACTGTTGGATCCCTCAATGGAGCCTTTACATTGCCATGTGCTCTCTCTTCTTCCCTTTGTCTTTATCTTCAACACTAGTAGATGCACTTGAAGATATGGAACTAATCCTTAGTCTCCCACACCAAGGGCTAACTATAGATATAGTACTAGATGGTGTTTTTGGTCCATTGAGGCTCCATGATTCTTGTTTTCTTTTCTACACAGAGTTATCATGATCATAATCATCATCCAATGCATCACCACTAGATGCATACCAAGTGCTCATCTCATCAAAAATAGCAGCCTTGCTCACTCTAAACTCACATGTGATAAGGTTATAATAGAAATTTCATTTCTGCTCTAAAGAGTATCCGATAAAAATAAAAAATTTAGTCTTTTGATCAAAAGCTTCCTTTGTAGCTCATTGGGCATGAGCATATACAATACAACCGAATACTTTCAAGTGTGACAGATCGGGCTTCTTGCTTGTAAACCATGTTGAGATTCAAGCTCATAGTCTTTGGTCAGTGTTCTACCTTAGTTGAATAAGGTTAAGTCATACTGATTTAACCATGATTAGAACTAGGTTACCTGTTTGTATATGAGAGTGTTGTACTTGAGTTGACTTCATGGTGTTGAAGATAATGGGGTGAACAGGGAGCATGTTTGCTACCCTTCTGGCCTAAGCATGTTTCCATCTCTCTCCTTGCTTTCGTACATGGTATCAGGGGGTGGACCAGGGGTTGATCTTTGAGAAGCTTGGGCACCAGATGTCAAACAAACAACCTTGCTTTTCCTCGATCAGAGAGCTATCTTGCACATAGAAAGGGGTAAGAGCTGACTGTGCTTGAGGAGGCGTGGATCTGCAGAAGCTAGGCCACCCGAGCTTGTCTTCAATGACAAGGCTTGATACGCCATCATTGCACCTCGCTCTCTCTCTCCTTGCCGATCTCTCACCTCGTCGCTTTGATTTGGCCGATCTTCAAAAAGATTTATCTCCATCTCCTTTGTGAAGAGCTCCATTGTGCGCTCGTAGTCCTCGTCAATGAAGGAAGCATTGGCTTGCTCCTCCAAGGTGTCCACCATCGCCAAACCAGCAAGAATGCCTCTCTTCTTGTTAGTAGGGCACAGGCTCACATTAAGCTCAAAAACTACACATATGCTATTTCAGATGCCACCAAAGCAATAGAATTGGATCCATCTCTCTAAGCCTCAACCTTTCTATCCTAACAAGATCAATTTTTGAAGGAAAATTAGTACTCGTGCTATCCCAGATACCTGAGTTTGTGACAGTTCCAGCCTCTTTAGATGCTTGTGTAGTTTCCCTTGCTAAAGCCAATGCTTCTGCAGCTACTGCTCCCTCATGAGTGATTTAGAGGCTCAGGAGACTCCTGTGTACATAAAGAAGCTGGTTCTTTTGATTAGAGAGGTTTATCACCAACATCCATGACACGGATGACACACAGCAGGACACCTATCCTCCCTTAAAGGTGCATTCCTCATGCATTTTCTCTATCACATTTTCAAAAACTTGTATTTGAGGCAATATCCATTGTGGCGAATTCTCTGTCTGGGAGTATGAATTGAGCTCCCCTACACACATTGTTGCCTGAAGAGAAAGACAAGCATAGGTGTCTATTGAGTTATGTATTGACTCCCAGAGGTTGTGACACCTAGTTGCTGTGGTTTATGGCTTGTTTGAGCTGAGAATAAACTCATTTCGATAGAGAATATAGAGTTGGTTACTTACAAACTAATGATTACATATTGTTGCAGTCATTGAATGATGTGTATGCCTGGATGTCTATTAATCAAACAGTGCTACTTGGTTGGAATTCTATTATATTTAGATGCTTTGCCACATGTTTGGAAATGCATGTTATTGTTGTGAATTAAAATCTACTGGTTTTGCAAAGCTAAGGATGTTGAAATGGCAAACACAGGAGAGAAAGACACTATCACTCAGATAGTTGTGGTGAGAAGCTGGACTACAACAATTTTATTCTATGGAAATCCAGGATGTCTAATTTCTTAATTGGAAGAGGCTATTGGGACCTAGTCACAGGTCTTGAAGATAAGCCCAAGCTACCAGAGAATAGACCTCCAACACAGGATCAATTAAAGGCACATAGGACATGGTTGGAAAAGGCTAGCAAGGTCTTGCATTGGCTGCCCTTATGTGTGTCAGACACAAAAGCTATGCAAATTGCAAACTGTACTTCCTCAAATGCTGCTTGGGACTTATTGATGAAGAATTATGGGCATGTCACTCATGCAAGAAAGACACAACTGAAGAAAAAATTCAGCCACATATCTAGGAATGGAAGATCTATTGAAGACTATGTAAGTGAGATTAGAACCATTGTAGAACAACTGGGCTCAATAGGATGATGCTTTGGCGGCCACTACCCTCCATGGTCTTGGAGAGGAGTATAAGAAGTTTGACACTTCCATATCAGTATGTTAGGAGCAGCCTAACTTTTATGAACTTTGGCACTTCTTTTGCATGAAGAAGTGAAACTCGGACTCAATACAAGTTCCAGTGGGTCTAAAAACAATAGGGACAGTGTCTTCTACTCAAATCAAAGGGCTAGAGGTGGAAGAGGAAGGTCAAATTTTAGAGGAAGAGGTGTTGGAAATGCATATGTAATGTAGCCCATGGACAGTAAGTTACTAGATGGAAAAATAGGCAGCCTCAAGTAAATAGAGGTGTCTCAAATGCTCATAGAAGAGGGGGTTCGTTCAGCTAGAGGAAGAGGCACTTGGCAACAACCTCAAATGAGTCATGGACAGCAATCAAATGCAAATCAGGATTGTCACTATAATGGCAAATATAGGCATGTAGCTAAGGATTGCTAGAAGAAGCAAAATGATCAAAGAGCAAGAGGGAGGCAACATGGTAATTATGCTTCTTCTAGTGGTATGTAGAAGGATGGCAGGTTGTTTGCTATGTAACATGTGAAGAAAGGATTGCCTACACAAGGCAAAGTAGATGATGTATGGTATATAGACTCAGAGGCATCTAACCACATGACTCGTCATGGAGAGCGGTTTGACACATTGGTGGAAGGTGCTCATGGATATGTTTGCACAGGGGATGATACACAGCATGGCATTATGCATACATGTACTGTTCCCTTGATGATGCATGGTGACAGGAAAAAGAGTTTCTATGATGTGTTACATGTATCCTGCATAACTAGAAACTTGCTTTTAGTGGGACAAATAGTTGAACAGAATCTACAAGCTAGATTCAATAGAGATGGATGCTACATTGAAGAGTATGGTCAAGGATGCAAACTCATTGCACAAGGCAAAAGAAATGGCAGGATGTTTACATTGGATACGAAAATTTTAGCATTGAATGCTGCTATGTACTCACATGACAATGGTGCAATAAGGGACATTGAGATATGGCATAAAAGAATTGGTCATATAAGCGTTCAAAAGCTGAAGAATATGCAGCATAAGCAAGTTGTAATTGGACTCCCTAAATTCAAGCATGTGAAATTGTGAGAGTTGAGAGCTAAGTTTTGAGGCTTGAGATGTGCTGGAAAATTGCCAAAGAACCCAGATTTCAGGAGAAAATTGGATCCTGCTGAAGGCAGTTCCTGTAGTCAATTCGATTTTAAGCGGCAAGTCAGAGACGGGTTTTGAAAGTGCTTTAAAGACCAACCAATTGATGATTGTGGATTTTTCATAATTTTTTCGACTACCAAATTGGATGTTGGGAGATGGCAAGCACTGCAGGACCTTAAGACAGACTAACAAAAATTTACAGACCTTGAATCAGATGCCGGATACGAGAATGGGAGTGCTTGAGGTGGAGGGACAAAAGAGAGGTAATGTAAATGGGCTTGTTAGCCAAGGTGGGTGACCCTTGGGGTCTCCCACCCCCCAAATTCTCACGTGATAGGGGGGGGGGATTTTTTTCTTGGTCATGAAGAAAAAAAGGATGCCATGGTAGTAGGCAACATGTTTTTGGAGGGGGAGGGGTACTATAAGGCATCTCCCACCTCAATGCAACCCTATGAAGTGATTCTACCCGCAAAATGCTTGATCTTTTCACTCTCCATTGCCTCATTTTGCTCCTCTAATGGCTGCCCGGTTGCTGAGTGCTAGTTTTAGTTTCTCTCTCCTCCCTCTCTCTCCCCTAAGAGGCAATTCATGTGGAAGAAGTCCGATTGGTGAATGCTTGTCCGGACGATGTACCAGATTGCTTCCAAATCAACATGCGGCTGAAGATGGATCATTGGAGATGGGCTGAGAATTAATGGTGGGCTGATCGGCTTTCCCAAATCAGATTTCAAAAATATGCAACAAAAAAAAACCTGGTAACTCTCTTTTAAGAAGGAAAATGGCTATTTTTTGAGTTTTTATTGGTCAAATTATGTTCATATTGGATGAAAATTGGTAGGAATGTCGTTTGTTGTATTTTTGATGATTCTATGCCAGAAAAGTTGGAATACATAATGCCATAATACTGAAAATAATTTTCTAAAACCTGAAAAACACGCATTTTACAAAGAAAATGGGGTTTTTGTCATTTTGGGTTTGATTAAAAAGATGCATGAGGGATGAAATGTGGGGAATGAGTAATTCTTAGTTGTCATAATCAAAAAAACCAGAAAAAACTAGTAAATATTCTATTTTCTTGATAAATAAATAGAGAAAATAGCAACAAATGGGATATACCCTCAGCTCACCCTTATTTGTATATTTTAGTGTGTTTTTATTGCTTTATACAGCGGAAATGGAAAAAAAAAACCCTACACTATGCAACGATGCAACACATAAACGGTTGGGGGAAAAGAAGGGTTGTGGAAGTGTTTAAGTGCTAAGAATGAAGTAAAGTTTGATATTTTGGTTGTGCATGTCATGTATGATGATTTTTTATTGAAGTTTTAAGAGGCTAGTAGCACGAGATAACTCGGTGTGCTAGTCTCTAACAGTGCAGCAATAACGAGTAGATTGAAAATCATTAAAGGGCTGATTTTACACTCCACTTTGCCGATTTTTTTTTGGAATAAAATGTTTTTGCACAATAGATTGGATGCATGCCACATGGTATAAAATCCTGGATGCATAGCATCTATATGACCGAATATTGACCAATGTTGAGAGTGTGAGGAAATCCTTTGTTGTAGGCTAGACGAGCCACTCCTTGGGATAAGTTCAGTGAGGAAATATAAACTCCTGGATCATTTGATAAATCAAAAAGTGGACTACGTATCGTGTGTTTTATATGTTTAGGCAGCGCATCTTGGGGCCAATCCCCGAGATGTAGGAGAGCTGCAATGAGGTTGCGGTGTTTCAACCTAGAGGTTGCCTCTTGTGTATGTGATAGGAGGTGTTATACCTGTATGCTATGGGATCTCCCACTAAGGAGAAGGGAAGGTCAACGTTGGATTGTGTCCTATTACAAATGCAAAATTGATATTAGAGTTTAGTGTAGTGTGAGCTCCAGACGCTCTTGGTCGCGATGGCGTGTGGGGTGTCTTGTGTGTCTTTGAGGTCTAGCTAGTGCTAGAGAGCCAATGTATTGTGTGTCTTTGAGGTCCGGCTAGTGCTAAAGAGCCAATGTCGGCCCATTTTAAGTCCAGCCAAATTGGGACATGTATGTTAGTCATGTCAATTTGGGAAGCAATCAAGGCTTCCATTTATGAGGCATGTAAGCACTACTACTAGACCATTATAGCTTGTACATTATGATGTATGGGGACCCTCTCATAGAATGCATCTCTTGGGGGATCACGTTACTATGTGCCATTCATAGATAACTATAGTAGGTACACATGGTTTTATGTGCTGAAGCACAAGAGTGATGTCATGGTTGCTTTTCAGGACTTCAAGAGACATGTGGAGAAAGAATTGGCTTGCTACATCTCATGCTTGAGATCTGATAGTGGTGGAGAATATGTCTCTAAAGACTTTGATCACTTCTTGGCAGCCCATGGGATTAAAAGGCAATTGACATGCAAGTACACACCACAACAAAATGGTGTGGCAAAAAGGAAAAACAGGGTGATCATGGAATCGGCTAGAGCCATGTTGAATGAGAAGAGCCTACAAAATGCATATGGGGCAGAGGTTGTAATGACTGCTGTGTATGTCTTGAATCGTACATCAACATCAGGGACACATGAGGTGACTCCTCATGAGAGGCTTTATGGGATAAAGCTAGACATTAGCCATCTTAAGGTTTTTGAATGCTTGTCATATGTACATGTTCCAGATGAAAAGAGGAAGAAGCTTGATCCAAAGGCAGAAAAGGCCATCTTTATCGGGTATGCACAAGATAGGAAAGTGTACAAAATGCTATAATTCTTCTACTCATGAGACGTTGGTCTCAAGAGATGTGGTATTTGATGAGCTGAAATCATGGCATGAGAAGAAGACCATCTTGATGAATAATGATGATGTTTGTCAGAGGAGACTTATGTACATGCAAGTACAAATGAGAGTGCAGAAATTTTTGGGCCTTCTAATGATGCTACTACATCAGCTAGTCCTTGGACAGGTAGATTGAGGACTTCAGCATCTTTGTCCATTGGCATAGGTATGTCAGTGAGGGGGAGAAATGTGGATAAAGGCAAAGTCAAACTTGATGATGTTACAGGGCCACTCACTTCTGGTTATGATTCACCTGGCACTAACAGCTTGGTTAGCGAGTTTGGTATTCCATCAGTTGTGACTCCTGGTGTGAGACATAGATACATACCACCTCATGAGAGAGGAGAGTCTCATACTGCACCTCAGTTGAGGAGATCAGAAAGAGTCAGGAAGCCTGTGGTTTAGGCTTACATAAAATGGTTTTTCAAGTGAGGCACTATGCATATATGGCAAAAGTCACTAGCTTCAAGGAACCCCCAAAGTTTTCTAAAGCTATTTTGGATGATCATTGGTGTAAGGAAATGGATGAGGAATATTCAGCATTGGTTGAAAAGGACACTTGGGATTTGGTTGATTTTCCTAAAGGAAAAATCGATATTGGTTGCAAATGGGTATACAAAGTGAAGTGCAAATTAGATGGCACATTGGAAAGATACAAGGCAAGACTTGTGGCAAAAGGATATGCACAAGAATATGGTCTTGATTATGAGGAGACATTTAGCCATGTTGCTAAAATGGGAATCGTGAGAGCAATGATTGGTTTGGTAGCATCTAGAGGATGGAGTATGTATTAGATGAATGTGAAGAATGCTTTTCTCAATGATGATTTGGTTGAGGAAGTATACATGGATCAACTCAAGGGCTATGTACATCTAGATTTTCCTACACATGTGTGTAGATTGAAGAAAGCATTATATGGGCTAAAGCAAGTAGCTAGAGCTTGGAATGCTAAGACAAGTGCATGCTTATAGAAACTTGGTTTCACTATAGGCAAGGCTGATCATAGTCTATTTAAAAAGAAGATAAGGGCCGGTTATGTGATATTAGTCATCTATGTGAATGACTTGATCATTACAGGTGATGATGTCACGAGAATTGGAGAGATCAAGGAAATGTTACATGTTGTATTTCAGGTCAAAGTTTTGGGTGAACTGAAGTATTTCCTTGGGATTGAGGTTGTCTCTACACCTCATACTACTTGGTTGTCGCAGAAGTAGTATGCACAAGACATGTTAATCAAGTATGTTATCTTGGATTGCAAGTCTTTGAGCACTCCATTGGAGCAAAATGTTAAGCTACTTGCAGATGTTGGACATGAGATTGAGAATGTCACTATGTATAGAAAAATGGTGGGTAGCCTAATTTACCTTACCATTACTAGACCGGATCTTAGCTATTCAGTTGGATTGATTAGCCAATTCATGCAGAAGCCTATGAAGCCTCACTTGGATGCAGTGAGGAGGATCTTGAGATATATTAAGGCTACATCACATTATGGTCTATTCTATGAGCATGGTAAGCCTTCCTTTAGAGGAATGGTATGAATAGCTAGCAGGCTGGGAGGAATACCTCTTAGCTCATCATAACTTGAGGAAAAGATGTCGCGGAACTCTTAGATAAGGGACACATAGTCCTCCCTTTCTTCCACACTGAGCATGGACCCTAACTTAATTGGCCACAGATCATTTGGCATTCCAAGATCCAACTCAATCACATCGGTATCTCTTATTCAATCTTGAGCTTCTATTGAATCATTCATAGTTATTTGATAGATGTCCTCTGTAGTGGACCCTTCTTTGGATTCATCACTTGACAAAGTCTCATTGACAGATGCATCTTCTAATGTTCTCTAATTTCATAGAGGATAGAGGAGTTCTCTCGCTTTGAGGAGACTTAGGATATGCATCTACTACCACATGATTGGCACCTCTGCCAAATATCAATCAAACAACTTCCTAACAATACTTGATAGCTTGGTTATCCTGCGAACTTAATGATCCTAAAGTCCACAATGCATTCCACACTAGCAATGGTCACAAGGACTTTCGTAATACAACCTTTAGGTTGCCTTAAATTGTCCTCAGCTATTCGTAGAATTATGGAGATGACTTTTGGAATTGCTAGACCTAGCCTCTCCATCAATTCTGAGCTCATGATGTTAATAGATGGTCCTATATCCACAATAGCATGATCCACTAGTATTCCATCAACCTAGGCTATTGCAACCCTTGGGCAATGTTTTTTAGCATGCTCCCACTGATCATCTCCTACTCACGCTATGCCCAAAGGTTCCATGATATACCTAGTACAGAGGTGAAGGGAGCTCTCTTGCTCAATCTGCAAGACCTATGGACTACTTATTGGTCAAGCGTTTCAAGCTAAGCTGCCATGGCTACCTCTCACATAGTCAACATGCTATCCTTACCTGTAGGGTGTAGTGAGCACTCCATAGCCACGAGAGAGAAGAGAAGAGAAGAGAAGAGAAGAGAAGAGAAGAGAAGGGAAGGGAAGGGAAGGGAAGGGAAGGGAAGGGAAGGGAAGGGAAGGGAAGGGAAGACAAGACAAGACAAGACAAGACAAGATGAAGATGAAGATGAAGATGAAGAGAGGAGATAAGGGGCTTCTTCTCCTCAATCCCTCACTCTCTCACACTCACTCACTCCCTCACTCCAGCACAAGCAAGAAGACAAGAGAAGAGAAGAAGAAGAAGAAGCTTTTTGCCACTTGCCCAGAATGAGCTCTCATTCACTTTTTAAACTTTATATACAAAACCCTAAATCCCTTGTGGATGGTCATCCCCTTATCTCTCTTTTCTTACATGGCTGACCCTTTTTCCCATTGTCCTCCTCTCTTCCTAGCTTAGTCCTGCTACCCGTTCATGGTTACAAATTGCATAAGAGGGAGCTTGGCGCTCTTTTACAGAGGTTTTAACTACGCCTTTATACTTAAAGGTGCACATTCTTTCTTTTGGCTTCTTGCGGCTTTCATGGTGGTCTTGTACTCCTGGTGGTTGTTCCCATGCTTTTAGGTTTTTTTTGGGCCCACTCTCTTGTAGAGAATCTTTCCCCTTTTTTTTGCATTGCACTTTTCCTCTTGATGCCTCGTTTTTTGCTTCCTTCGCATTGCAATAAGCAGTACCCCCTCCTAGTTGAGTGCTAGTCCCATGGCACTGTTGGGTGGTGGGTCGAACGGTGTTGCTAGAATAGCCGAATGGATTTTTGAGTTTGTCTACGAGCCCTGGTGGATCGTGTATTGGAGGGATTTATGGAACTGGAAGCCCTTTGAGTTTGGAATGAGTCTTGGTGTTGGAGGGATTTAAGGAACTAAAAAACCTTGAGTTTGGGATGAGCCTTGGTGTTGGAGGGATTTATGGATCTGAAAGGCCCTTGAGTTTGGAATGAGCCTTGGTGTTGGAGGCATTTATGGAATTGAAAGTCCTTTGAGTTTCAAATGAGCCCTGGTGTTGGAGGGATTTATGGAACTGAAAGGCCCTTATACGAGCCTTAGTGGAAGGTACCCTGGAGGGATTTATTCCTTTGAAATTGAAGATAAAGTTGGGCAGATATGTCGTTTGGCCCTCCCTAGTTGCCTTCTCCTACACTGTTCCAAATGAGCTTCTTCATTCACTTTTTGATTGGGGTAGTTGTGTCCGCTCCCCGTGCTCTATTGTGCTTGCATGGTGACATGTCGCATAATATGGGGAGTGCATTGCATGGATGATGGGACCTCTGAAGCTGGTGGTCGGTGCCTTTGTTTGTACTTGGAAAGAAAAGAAAGGTGCACTACCTGTGGATGTTTCTACCTTACCGTGAAGTGTGTGGTGCCTATGCTTGTGGAACTGGGAGATGGGCAAGCCCTTGGTGGTGTCCCACACTTGAGGACCTAGTTTGTCAATAAGGGAGGTGTGGTGCAGGGGACTTAGGGATACAAGTCAAACCATAGGCAAGAATTACCTTTCCAGGTATGTCTTTCCCTTAATGTGCCCTAAGCATGTGTTGTGGGGGACCGGGCTAGGTATGGAAACCCTAGGTGCATTGATTGTGGCGCTCAAGGTGCATTTGGATGCAAGGGGTGATCTTAGGCTCTACCTTGATCTTCCTTGGACGATTTGTGAGGTGGTCTTAGTGACCTAGTCAAAAAGGTGTGGGTCTGCAGGTGTTCCTTAATGCTAGCCTTTGCATTAAGAGGTGTGGTTGACAAGAAAGGATGATTACACCTCGTAAAGTGGCTATCGCTCATGTCTTCAAGGATCCTTATACAAAATGAGGGAAGAAAGGTTGCCCTCATCATGAGCCTGTTTGGCCATATTGCAACTATCTATTCCTAGGTTAATATCAAAAAAGAGTTGGGGAAGGTGGGCTTTCTCAGCTACTAGCTTTTGTTTAAGTAAAAACCTAATGGTCCGAAGGTAATTACAAGTAGTTATGAGGGCTGTGGGTTTGGGCATGAAGAGAAATCCTCAAGGAAGTGGTTGATGGGGATGGGTGCAAGTCCCCTACTCTAAAGGTCATGTATTCCTTGGGAGTTGCTGCGTTGACATTGGAGATCTTCGAGAAGTCATCTCTGCCATGCACCCCCATTGTAATCCACTCAGTGTCTGTGAGGGTAGGGCATGTAGATAGGGTCATTTTTTTCTTCTTGTAGCGTGCCCTAGAAGGCCATCCATGCATCAAAAGTGATGCCCCAAATCCTCCTCCGCCACTTTGATTGCGCCTCATAACCTTGGACGGTTTTGGGAACGTGATAGACCTTATCCTACCAATAGTCTATGGGTTCCCACCTCCATTGTGTGATTACAATGCTGCGCTCCTTGACCCATCGGTTCACTAGAGTATTGCCCAAATGAATGATCCTTTCCACTACCTTCAGGGGTAAGACTCAGTCTAAGGCTCGTGGGTAGAGGAAGGAGAACTCCAAGGGTCGCGATTGGAGCTCTTGTTGTTGCCACATAGTGAGCTCTTGTGGCCAGTTGACGGGATGGTGATCCTTGCGTAGTGGCATGGGCTTCTCAGACAGCTCTTGTGCCCATCCTCATGCTCTTTCCTGGGCTTTCTCCACAAGTTCCAATGTTCTTCTTCTTACACTAATAACGTGCTCGGGAACCTAGGCACCCTCTGTCTCCTCTAGGGGTAGATCAGGCAAGGGCGGACGGATTGGGCTCTTTGATTTGCAGTTCTTCTTCGAATGCTTGCTCAAAGCCCTTCCTCAGTGTCTTGTTCCTTAGTGGGTTGGATTGGGGGTGGGTGGGGCTGCTCTTGTTCCTCGAATCCAAGTTCCCTGAGCTCCTTGGTGGAGAGACCAGCTTGTTGCAAGTAGCTGCATTGCTACTCCTTGGTTATGCCTATTTCTAGTTGGGAGTGTACTTTCTTGTAGGTCATACCTTAAAGCTCTAGTTGTCAATTCCAACTTCATTTTCATTCTCTCCACCAAATCCTCACCTTCAACTTGTGTAACATGAAGCACAATGCTCAAAAAGGCGTGCCTCTGCATGTTGGAGCATGCTTCAACGTTCTCAGCTTTGGATTCTACAAACACCGTCTCACACTCCGCCACTGCCAAATGTTCTGTCAACCCTCGCACTCTTTCAAAGTTGCGCCTCTCCCACTGTTGTGCCTTCTCTTCTAGATCTTCCTTGCCCCTTTCCATCTCCTGAGACAACATCATTACCTGTATTGCTCATCCCACACTTCCAACATTTGGGTCTTCTCTTTATCCTGTCAGTTTTGGCTATTTTTCTACCTTGATCAACCACATAGAACTACTAATGGGCCTCGGCGAGCCTTTCTAATAGATCCTTAGTAGTTTGTGTGTGGCTTTCTAGCTCTGTTAGATGCAGTTTTCTTTCACTCATGGCAATGGCCATTAGTCCCTCCACTTCCTGCTGGGAGTTTTGCAAGTTGTCATGTAGGTTCTTGGTCGCTTCTTCTATGGCCTCTTCCTTCTCCTTCAACATGACTCATACTTCTCTCTCCAACCTTCCTTGCTTCCCCATTGCCAACCATAGCTGGAATACCAGGGAATCCTCTTGTTCTTGGCATCATTCTTCTGATGCCTAGTTTCCTTCTTTGCGGGCTCTCCCGCAGTTCTACATACATAGCTTCCACTCGTGCCACTACGCTTCTCACTGTATTGCTGGATGAGCAACTCAGCTTCATCCTCTAGCCTTTTCCTTAGGCGACCTTCATTCTCTTGTGCCTCCTTTTCTTTGGCAATGAGTTGCTCTTTTAGGTTTTGAATTTCTTTCTAATTCTCCGCGGCTTGCCATGTCATCTCTAGCCATAGAGCTACGACAACTTCTCTTTCAACCTCTAATTCCATAGCCGCAACCTTCTTCTCTTCCTTAGCCTTCTCTAGCCGAGCTAGGATTTTAGCTACGTAGGCTTGTAAGCCTAGAGAAAAAACAGTCTATTGCATGTGTGAAAATGAGTCGATGCATTAATGCCTCCTTGATCTTGTTGAAAAAACATGCAAGAAATTGTGGCATGCATACAAATGAAAAAGGGGAGAAAAGAAGAGTCAATGAATTAGTAAAAAAAAAAAAGAGGAGTTCAATTCTAACTAAAACTCTTCACTAAGAGGAAAGCGTTAAATCCAAGTGAAAATGAGAAAATGATACATAGGCTTCTCCCAAAAAGATATTTCCCTCTTTATTGATAAGTGGATTTTTACCTATTATTACAAAAAAAAGAACTCCCTCTCCTTGTGCCACCTTGTGACACCTCAATTATACCGATGAGAAGCAAAGAATGAAGCCATGTTGAGATGAGTTGGCACTAGTGAGAGTGGCATAAAAAGAGAGAGAAAGAGAGATTGAAGAGCTAGAGAGAGAAATAAGAAAAAAAGAGAGGCACAGATAGAGTAAGAGAGAATAAGAAGAAGGTAGAGAGAAAGAAAGAAAGAAAGGAGAGGCAAGCAATATCTTGAGGATGCACGATAGAGAGGGGTGAAAAAATACAAGATTATTGAGAGTGAGAGAGAAGGAAAATACGAAAATTCTCAAAATCATTTTTTGAAGTTAATAATCATTTTGCCTTGCCCTATCCCCTTTCTTTTTCTCCATCCACCACACCCCCTTGAAAAAAGTTTAGTTTGTCTAACGAGGTAGAACCTTCCAGCATTGGTGGGTCCATCTTCATCAACCCTCAATGTAGGGGAAAATGTGGCCAATGTTGCCATCAACTCTTCCACAGCTTCAATCTGTATCATATCACCCCAAAAATATTGCTTTGCATCAATCCAAACTGATATAACATATATCTCTTGACATTCAGGTACATGAAAATCCTGATCTTCAGGTTGCTACTCTACTTGCTGTTTTCCATGCTCTAGCTGCACTTTCTGGTCTAATTCCTGCATTTTAAGATGTTGCCACACTTTTTCTTGCATCAAGAACTCAAATTGTTGTTGTAGGAATTCGGGTTGCAGAAATTCAGATTTCAAGAATTCAAGTATCTGTTGTCCATGCTGTGATTCTGACATCAGCAGACCTAAACACTTCTGAATTACTGAAATCTGCTGAAAACATGAAAATTCCAGCAAACCTGAAAAATGATCTTGCAGGTAAAAAACTTGAGCACTTCCTAATAGAGAAAAGTGCAATATACTTCTGGAAATATCATCTAACTTATCCAATATCCTCATTGCCATGCTCAATCACAATCTCCACTACAAGTGATAGATAACCAACACTCCAATGACCAAATCATAGCAAAGGCAACCATAGCTAAGCAGTCCAGTGGAATCAAACCCCAACCACCCCATAGCTTATCAATGCCAATCAATTCTTGAATTGGCATCCGATATGGCCATGAGCATGGGAGATGATTTAGTGACCTATATCATATGATTGGACTCAACTTTTATACTATTTGCTAGAAGCTATGAACACTTGGACCTAGGGATGCTTGATGAACAAATAGCAAATGATGTATGCTATTCACCTTGTTCTTAGGAGGAATTTGAGTTTATATTCACAAAAACCCCCACAATTGTCAAAGAGTTTATTTCCACATCCCACATATGTGTGCAGGTTAAAGAAGGCGCTTTATGGGCTAAAGCAAGCACCTAGAGCATGGTCTGACAAGATTAGAGAGTATCTTGTCAATATTGGATTTTTTATTTCTGATGTTGATCACTCACTTTATGTGAGAAAGGGAGATGTAGGTTTGGTCATCATAGTCATCTATGTGGATGACTTGATTATTACAGGTGACAATGACAATGGGATTGCTGAAGTTAAGGACTTCTTGAAGAAGAAGTTTGAGATGAAAGATTTGGGTGAGCTGAGATACTTTCTTGGTATTGAGGTGATCAGATGTGCTGATGGTATATGGCTATCCCAAAGGCAGTATGGCTTGGATATATTATCCAAGTATGGTATGACAGCATGTAAGCCTCTTTCAGTAGTACCATTGGAGCAAAATAAGAAGTTGAGTGCTGACATTGGGGATGAGATAGAAGACCCTACTATGTTCAGGAGGATAGTAGGGAGTTTGATTTACATGACTATCACAAGGCCAGACTTGAGCTATGCTATTGGCCTTGTCAGTCAGTTTATGCAGATGCCTAGAAAGCCTCATTTGGATGTAGTTAGACGTATATTGAGGTATGTGAAGTCCACTTTACATTATGGACTTTTTTATGAGGCAGGTAAGGATGTACAGGTCTCTGGATACACAGGATCAAATTGAAAGAAAGGTGTAGACCAGTGGCTCAAAAACTTACAAGACTTGGTACAATTCAGGAAAATGTACTTAAAGCTGAAATTTAGAAGGTGCTTGATGTTGAATTTATCTATCCTGTTGATGATGCAGAATGGGTGTCTCCTGTTGTAATCCGACCAAACAAGAATGGAAAGTGGAGAGTATGTATTGATTTCAAGCCTCTTAATGCAACTACTAAGAGGGACTACTATCCTCTTCCATTTCAGGATGAGATCCTGGATCAAGTGGCTAGTCATGAATTTTACAGTGTGTGCAATGGATATTCTGGATATTTCCAAATCAGAATAGTAGAAGAAGATCAAAATAAAACAACATTCGCTTCCCCATGAGGATGCTTCTATTATAGAGTGATGCCTTTTGGTCTGATGAATGCATATGCCAGCTTTCCAAGATGGGTTAGTTGGGTATTTATCCCTTTCATTGGGGAAACTTTGCAGGTATTTATGGATGAATTTTGTGTGTATAGCTCAAGGGCATTACACTCTCAAAAACTTGATGAAGTTTTATGTAGAGTTGATGAGGATAGTAGTCAACTAAACCTCGATAAATGTAAAATAGTAAGAACTAGAGTGATACTCTTGGGTCATGAAGTGTCTGGTAATGGTATTTCACCGGAGCCTAGTAAAGTTGAGGCTTTACTTCTTATGGATTCTCCAAAAACTGTAAAAAAAACTGATGAGCTTTGTTCAAAAGTTGAGGTATCTATCAAGGTCGTTCCATATGCTAGCTAATGCTTTAGTTTGGACACAAGATGAAGAGGATGCATTCTCGTATATTAAAGAAAAGTTAAGCACTTTGCTAGTTCTTATGTCTCCAAACTAGGATGAACCTTTCTTCATTAGCATTAGCATTGGGAAAAATGCAATGGGAGCCATTTTAATGCTAAAGGGAAAGGGGATGTCTTATATGAGGCCTGTGTTTTATTTAAGTAGATCCATTGGAGTGACTGAAAAATCTTGGATGGAAGAGGAATTGTTGGTATGGGAGCTAGTATATGCAGTTAAAAGATGGAAATCATACTTGATTCAAAAACCATTTGTAGTACAAACTGGTTCCCAGTTGCTTCCAGAAGGTTTGCGATCTATTGAAAATGCTCCAAGACTTACTAAGTGGTTGCTGGCTTTGCAAGAATTTGAATTTACATGTTTGAAGGAGGATACTATAAGAGCTAGCTTAGTTGATATCTTGACTTATAAAGAACCTATTGAAAGTGTGGCCATTATAAGACAGAAGCTGATTCCGCATCCACAAATTCATGAGGAGATGAAGGATGAAGATGCTACTTTGTTTTTTGATGGCGGTTACAGAAGAGTGCTAAGAAAGGGAGGACTGGGTTTTGTCATTATGGATGCTGAAAATCAAAAAGTCTTTTCTGGAAGTCAAGAAAGTAAAGAGATACAAAGTAACAATGAAGCTAAATATGCAAGTTTACATGCTGGCCTAAAACAGTGTATTCAACTAGGATACAAGAAGATAGTTGCAAAAGGAGATGCTATGTTGGTGGTTAGACAGGTTCAAAATGTTTGGAAAGCCAATAAAGAAAATTTGAAGGATTGGTTGTTTAAGATAAAAGGCTTCATGAGGCAGTTGTAGAAATTTGAAATTTGGCATATTAGTAGGGAGAACAATTGTAGAGCTCATGAATTGGCTAAAAATGCTCTTTCCCAATATGTTGCAGCAATGAGGGTGGATAATCCTAGAAATGAGGGTAGGGAGAGCCTTCACCTAATTGAAGAATTTCTAAAAACTAGGGAGCTAAAGTCATTGGATGATAAATACCAAAGGTATGACATTGTTAGAAAGTCCATGGCATATGTGCTTATAAATGATCATTTGTACATGAAGGGGATTGATAATGTACTAAGAAGAGTGCCAGATAGTTCTAAGATTCCTGCTTGCTTATCTTCTTGTCATGAGGAAGAATGTGGTGGCCATTTTATTTTTGAGCTTACCAAAAGGAAAACTCTGCTAGCAGGACTTACTTGGCCTATTCTGAGTGCTGATGTTGCTCATTGGTGTAAAAGTTGTCATGCTTGTCAATCCTATGCAAAAAGGATACTAATTCTAGAACCTGCTAAAGCCATTGTTGCCTATGGACCATTTGAGAAGTGGGGTTTGGATTTTATTGGACCTTTGCCTGGTACAAAAATAGAAAATTCTTACATCATTATTGCAGTTGATTATATGATCAAATGGCCTGAAGCTAAGGCTACAAGGAATTGCAAGAAAAAGCATGTAACTTAGTTCCTCATGGCAGACATATGCTGTAGATTTCGAATACCACTAGAAATAGTGACTGATCAAGGTTCTAGCTTCATAAATAAGCCATTGAGAGAATTAATAGGGAAACTAGACTTGAAACACAAATTTACTATTCCTTATTACCCATAGTGGTGCAACGGATTGGTGGAAGCATTCAATGGAACGTTACAAAATATTCTCTTTACGATGGTGGAAGATCATCCTAAAGATTGGGACAATTATCTACATCAAGCTTTGTGGACTTGTAGAACAATGCAGAAGACAAGTATAAGATTCACCCCTTTTCAGTTAGTATATGGTCAGAATGCATTATTATCTATGAATGTCATGTTCCCTACGATGGAGTTTGTAAGAAAGCATCAGTTGGATCAAATAGAATTGGAAATTGATAGAGGACTGAACTTGTATACCCTACACTTAGATAGGCAACAAGCAATGAATTGTTATGAAAAATAGATTGTGAAGAGAAGGAAATGGTTTAGTACACAGCTGAAGAAGAAGAATATTGCAGAGGGAATGATGGTTATGAGATATGACAGTAGCTTGGACTCTACTTTTCAAACCAAGTTTCAAGTTAGATGGGAAGGGCCTTTCCTCATCAAGAAAAAGTTTGAAAATGTCACTTACTTGCTACAAGATTTAGATGGGACTATTTACAATAGTAGAATCAATGGGTTCCATCTAAATAAATATATATGTAGAATCCTGTAAATAAAGGGGATGTAGGTAATGTACATAATATACATAAAGTAGGTTGCTTCCAATTTACTGTTTGGGGCAGATTCAGTTTTTTGAAATCTGGTGTTGATCAGATACTGGTAAATGATGGATAGCATATTCAAAGTGTGATTTGATACCTACTAAAGGTCTCTAACAAGTTTGGTGTTGATCCGAGTAAGAATGCGAAAGTTATGGTCTCTAGAAGGTCGATGTCTAAAGTGGACTGCATGTAGGAATTTAGGACTGCAAACTGTGCAGAGCTATTTCAGGGCAGCATATCAAAGAATTTTACTCTGAGTTACTCTAGAGAATTATAGATTTTGAAAGATAGCTACAACTTTCCTTCTTGAAGATTGGCGATCTGAGACCCGGTTAGAAAGTTATGAGCTATCCTATGCTATACTCTATGAAGCAAATTTTCAAAAAAAGGAGTTTGTCATTGTCAGATGTTTCTGAAGCTTTTAATAAAGGTTTGTTCACACTTTGTGTTCCAAACCAGGGGGTGGCTAATCATGGTGAGTGAAAATGAGCGACCGGGGACATGATGCTTCATGAAGTCAAATGGGGTAACACATGCAAATATCATTTTTTTGTCTTTCTAACACTTACCCATAGTGGGAGTCAGGTTGATAAATGGAAATCCCAAGTGGTATCATGCATGTTCGACACCTAGTTGAGATATTTTAGTTTTGAGACATGTGCTTCATATAGGAAGAGAAGAAAATGTGTTCTCATTTTCAATTTTGAGTCCCCAGTGGATTTTTATGTGGTAAGGGGCATGTTTGCCATCTAGCAATTAAGGGGAAGCAAGGGGAAACTTGAAAAATTAAGGGAAAAAGTAAAAACACGAGTTATTTTTTTGGGGGGAAAAAGAGAAGAGAAGTGTTTGACACAATACAATCAACATGAGAGAGAGAGAGAGAGAGAGAGAGAGAGAGAGAGAGAGAGAGAGAGAGAGAGAGAGAGAGAGAGAGAGAGAGAGAGAGAGAGAGAGAGAGAGAGAGAGAGAGAGAGAGAGAGAGAGAGAGAGAGAGAGAGAGAGAGAGAGAGAGAGAGAGAAGGGGGGCAGGGAGGGAGATGAAGAATCTTGCAAGCTGAAGAGGGGAGAAATTTGAAGCTCAAAAGAAGAATAACAAATTGTTAGAAAGAAAGAGACTGTAAAGTTGCTATATAGAACATGCAGGAATTTAGGACTGCAGATTGTGTAGAGATGTTTTAGGGTAGCAAATCAAGGAATTTGACTCTGAATACCTTAGAAGAATTATAGATTGGAAAGAGAGCTACAACTTTCCTTTTTGAAGCTTGGTGATCCGATGTCTGGTTAGAAAGTTATGAACTATTTTGTGTAATGGTCCATGAGGCAATTTCTGTGCTCTATGAGGAAACATGTGAATTCAATAGCATCTATGTCACCAACTTGGTTTCTCATGAAAGTCATCATGATTATCCATTGCTACATCAGTGTAAACTATGTTTTGATGCCAGTAATGGAATTTCCACAGCACTGCAATGCTTATAGCAACTGAGTTGGCATGAAAGTTGGCCGTATAAAGCTTTGAGTACCTATGTATTTGGTTTGTATTTATGTGTGCTTTGAGAAAAGAAGAATAGAGAGGGTCTACAACTGATTTTGTACTTGCTTGAAGCAATCACGCTTTATGGGCAGTTTGCTGCATGGGGTCGCTATCCCTAAAAATAGGATTTGTGTGAATATGAAAGCTTGTGTTGTTAGAGTCTCTACCATAGTTGTTTTAGCATTAGATTCTCTCTAAAGAGTGTAATTCTGAGCTTGAAGGTTTTAAGAAACTCAAGGTTTTGAGTTGAAGTCTCTGTGAGGAGTGAGTGATCAAGAAATTTTGATCATGTGTTCAGTCAGTGGTGCTGTCTTGTGGGTTTTATTGAGGTGAGATCCTCGGTCTTTATCCTGTGGTGTTGTCTTGGGGATTGTTAGAGGCAGACTACCCAATTCACCTACCAATGTGGTGTCCAAGAATGGCATAGGCACTGACTCTTCAAAGGCCAGGGTCATTGTCGACTTGCCGGCACCAAAGAACTATATGGGAGTTCAGTGTTTCTTAGGTTACACTGGATACTATCGGCGCTTTGTGTTGAACTACGCATTGATTGCAAGACCATTGTATAAGCTTCTGATCATGTTCAAGTGGACTGATGAGTGCCAATAAGCATATGAGAGGTTGAAGAAGGCTCTTACAAATGCACCAATCTTATGAGCCCAAGATTGGAACATCAACCTTCCACGTGCATATAGACTCATCTAAATTTGGTATTGGAGCTGTCTTGTGCAAGCCTGGTGAACATAATTTAGATTACCCCATGAGTTTCACCAATAGACAACTCATTGACATGGAGGTGAACTAATCCACCACAGAAAGGGAGGGGCTAGCCATGGTGTTCGTTGTAAAGAAGTTTTGGCACTACCTCCTGGCCACGCCTTTCACCTTTTTTGTAGACTATCAAGCACTATTGTATCTCATGAATAAGCCATGTGCTACTAGATGCATTGCTAGATGGTTGCTTCTTCTTATGGAATTTGATTTCTCGGTGGAGGTATGCAAGGGCAAGCAACATTACATGGCTGATCACATGTCCCAAATACCTATAGGAGAAGTTGTTGGACAAGGCATAGCTGACAATTTCTCGGATGCCCATCTTTTCAGCTTGTCTATCGAGAAAGATTTGTTCAAAGCCAATCTAACACCCTACTAGATAAATAATATAGTTCAAGTGCTAGAGCAAGGTCTGCCCGACAGACCTATCGAGAAGGCTAGGATTTGGAGACTTATTCTGAAAATCCAACCTTACCAGTCGGTCAAATTTATAGGCTAGGGCAAGAAGGGGTGCTATGGCAATGTGTGTGCAAATACAAAATGCACGACGTGTTGAGAGAAGTGCATGGAGGAATTGTTGGAGGGCACTTCAGCAGGGATACGATATCCTGCAAGGTGCTGCAACCTCAGTTGTGGTGGCCCACCCTATTCCGTGGTGACATTGCTAAGTTCATAAGCATTGTAACAAGTGCCAAAGGACTAAAGTCCTTGCACAAAAGTGTAAGATGGAGTTGACCCCTATCATTGACAACAACCCTTTGAGAAATGGGGAGTCAACTTTATTGGACCCGTCAGTCCCATAGCACAATACTCATAGGCTAGATACATCATTGTAGCAATTGACTATTTCACAAAATGGGCTAAGGCATGAGCCACCAGGAAGAATGATGCTAGGACCACACCAAAGTTCTTGTGGGATGAAGCTATCTCACGATTTGGTTGCCCTATTGAATTAGTAAGCGACCAAGGCACTCACTTCATCAATGAGGTGATTGTCCACCTGCTCTCAACCTTCTTAGTCATCCACAGGAAATCCTCACCCTACTACCTTCAGGCTACTGGCCAAGAAAAATCCATGAACAAGATCTTAGTCAATGTCCTTTACAAAGGTAGTTTCTACCTTACGAAGTGATTGGGACAACAAACTTATGGCAGCATTATGGGCTTATCAGGCGACGTATAAAATGGTTGTAGGATAGACATGACTGACCTACGGGATTGAGCCAATCTTGCCATTAGAATTCTTTGTCCCTAGCTTGAAGGTTTAAATTTCTCAAGTTGTTGAGTTGAAGTCTTAGTGAGGAGTAGGTGATCAAATTTTTTTTAAATATGTGTTCAGTGGTGCCATCTCATGGGTTTTGTTGAGGTGAGATCCTCGGTCTTTATCCTATGGTGTTGTCTCGGGGGTTGTTAGAGGTCAACTACCCAATTCACCTACCAATGTGGTGTCCAAAATGGCATAGGCACTGACTCTTCGAAGGTCAGAGTCATTGTTGACTTGCCACCACCAAAGGACTATAAGGGAGTTCAATGTTTCTTAGGTCACACCGGATACTATTGACACTTTGTGTTAAACTACGCATTGATTGCAAGACCATTGTATAACCTATTGATTGTGTTCGAGTGGACTGATGAGTGCCAATAAGCATATGAGAGGTTGAACAAGGCTCTTACAACTGCACCAATCTTACGAGCCCCAGATTGGAACATCACCTTCCACATGCATATAGATGGATATAAATTTGCTATTGGAGGTATCTTGTGCTAGCCTGGTGAACATAATTTGGATTACCCCATGAGTTTCTTCAACAGACAACTTACTAATGTGGAGATGAACTACTCCACATAGAAAGGGAGGGGCTAGCCATGGTGTTCGTTGTAAAGAAGCACTACCTCTTGGCCACACCTTTCACCTTTTTCATAGACTATTAAGCATTCCTATATCTCATGAATAAGCCATGCAATACTAGACGCATTGGTAGATAGTTTCTTCTGCTTATAGAATTTGATTTCTATGTGGTGGTACGCAAGGGCAAGTAGCATTACATGGCTGATCACATGTCTGAAATACCTATGGGAGACGTTGCTGGATGTGGGAGCTTTTGCTCAATTGCCAAGACCCACGGACCGCTTATTGTTTCAAGTATTCCAAGCTGAGCAGTGATGGCTACCTCTCACATAGCCGACGCACCATCCATATCTACGGGTGTAGTGAGCTTACCTCCATCCATATCTACGGGTGTAGTGAGCTTACCTCCATGCCAATCGAGTTACCTCCTCTCCTGCGCACTCCAGTAGCTCCACGATCCAAGTGCAAGCTTCATGAAAGCTCTATCCTCAAGCTCCACGCTCCAAGATCCATTGCTACAAGAGAAGAGAAGAGAAGAGAAGAAGAGAGGAGAAGATGGAGAGCTTCTCCTCTCCAGTCCCTCACCCTCACACACTCACTCCCTCACACTCTCACACTCCCTCTCTCAAGCACAAGTTCAAGCAAGCAAGCAAGCAAGAAGAAGAAGAAGAAGAAGAAGAAGAAGAAGAAGAAGAAGAGAGCCACTTTTGGCCACACACAAGAATGAGCTTCTCATTCACTTTTCAACTTTATATACAAAACCCTAAATCCCTTTTGGACGGTCATCCCCTTATACCCTTTTTTACATGGCCGACCGTGGCCTAGACCCTTTTTCCCATTGTCCTCCTATCTTCATAGCTTCCTTCATACTGCCCGTCTACATTTACAAATTGCACGGTTGAGAGCCCGGTGCTCCTTAAATTAAATCATGATGCGCATGTGCTCTTTTACAAAAGTATTGACTTGCGCTTTTCCTTGTGCGCCTTTTTCTCTTATTTAGGACTTTTCTGCGCTTCTTGTGTTTTCAATTTTTTCTTAGCATGCCTTCATCTTCCGTTCCACTTTGCCTTGGCCTTTGTCTTTTGCTTTAACTTTTCCAGATTTTCCACCTTGTTTGTCTGACGGTTAATGGTTAACATTACCCCCCTCTTAGACAAGTGCCAGTCCCATGGCACTCACCGTCGTAGGTAGCAGGCTTTGGCATGCACTGAAGACGTGGGTGGAAGGGACATCGATGGTTGCCGTGAAGGAGTGTTGGTGGTGGTGTGGAGGAAGGTCATTGGGGGCACGTTGGTGGCCTAGGTGGCTAGTGGTAGGGTTGTTGGAGTTGGTGGTAGGGCTATTCTTTGTTGGGGATTGCACTGATGGCTAGCACAAGTGTTTGTTTTGTTGGGGATGCTGCACATGACGATTCTTGGCGGGCTTGCAGAATGATAAATGATAAGAATTCAGAGTTGGGTGTCGATGAAGAGCGAACGACACTTTCATTGGAGACTTCAATATCTGCAATTGAAAACCGCTCATAGGTGGTCTCTCCCTAGGGGTAGTGCTAGTCTTCTCTATCGTGTACAAGACATAGTTCAATTAGTTTGGGAGACAGGTCAAACTCTAAGCAAGCTAAGAGTATTTTCATGCACTCGAGGACCCAAATTGTGTATATATTTTGGTGCAGATATTATCTGAGTGCTCCTGCATACTTAGATATTATGTAGTTAGAAGACCGCGGGCTAGTTTCTCGTAACAATGTGTGGATGAAGCAAAGTTGTCCATGTTGAGAAGAAGTACACGTGAAGGTGTATGAGACATCCTTTGCATTGTGACTGCACGACGTAGCATAATTGAACACAAGAACACTACACTTTCGGTAGCTGGGAGCTATGGGACTTGCTTGATGAGGACGGTGTACTTTTCATGGCCATTCATGCGGTGCTTACTATAATTGATTGCAATGGTATTAAGGTAGAGTACAAGAGGGAATCATGTGAATGTGTCAAGATGATAGGTATAATCATCGGTGAGACAAGCTCCCTTAGTATGTCCCTCGTGTTCAAAGAGGAGAGAGAGACAGGGAAAAACACCATATCCATGAGCCTTCAGGCTCTCAAGCTCACTTCTTCATGTTCCACACACTAAACTGAAAGGCACACACTCAACAAGATAAAGTGACCTAGTGTCAATGTAGACTAGACGGACTAACTCTGGTCACTAACTGACTACTAACCCGACTTATTTAATGTAGTCACATGTAGACAGCTAGTGACCAGAGTAGTCCGTCTGATCTACATTGACACTAGGTCACTTTATCTTGTTGAGTGTGTGCTCTCAGTTTAGTGTGTGGAACATGAAGAGAGTAGACTAAAACCTGAAACTACTGTACCTGCATCACTCCAAGTAGTTGTCTAAAGTGAATGAACTTATCTTTACCAAGTGATTTGGTAAAGATGTCTGCTACCTGGTCTTCAATCTTCACATGCTCCAAGTCAATCTGATCTGCTAAAACCATTTCCCTGATGAAATGGTAGTGAACCTCAATGTGTTTTGATCTTCATGATAAACAGGATTGCTTGCTAACATAACACTGCTCAAATTGTCACAGTACAACTTGACTTTGCTGTCCAAGTGTACTCCCAAGTCATTCAGCAACTTTTGTAACCACTTAGCTTCACAGGCCGCTAAGGCCGCACCACGATACTCTGCTTTCGTACTAGACAGTGCAACTGTAGGCTGTTTCTTACTTTGCCAACTGATCATGCTACTTCCCAATCCAAATGCATAGCCGCTGGTTGACCTCCTATCATACGTGCAACCAGCCCAGTCAGCAGCAGTGTACCCCATCAAGTCAAGGGATTTCCCATATGTATAAAACAGCCCATGATTTGTGGTACTCTTTACATATATCAGAATTCTTCTGACTGCATCCAAGTGTGGTTTGCGAGGCTTCTGCATGAACTAACTGATCAGCCCCACAGCATAACTCAAGTCAGGTTTAGTGATCGTGAGATAGATCAAGCTGCCTACCATCTGTCTGTACATAGTAACATTCTCAATCTCTGTCCCAACATCAATCTGCAGCTTGACATTCTGCTCCAAAGGCGTATCCATAGGCTTGCAATCAGCCATGCCATATTTTTGTAACATGTCATGAGCATACTGCTTCTGTAGTAGCCATATGCCTTGAGGTGTAGAGACAACCTCAATCCCTTAAAAGTATTTCAGCTTTCCAAGGTCCTTGACCTTAAATTCATCCTGTAAACATTTCTTTATTTCAACAATCCATTTTCATCATCTCTTGTAATGATTAAGTCATCAACATAGACAACTAGGAAAACATAGCCATTATCTGTCTTTTTCACAAACAGACTACGATCAGAATCTCCCAATCGGAAACCATGTTGCTGTAAATAACTGCTGATGCGAGCATTCCATGCTTTGGGTGCCTGTTTCAGCCCATATAATGCCTTTTTCAACCGACATACATGTGCTGGAAATTCTGGATGTACATAGCCTTCAGGCTATTCCATGTAAACCTCTTCCTGTGATTCTCCATTGAGAAATGCATTCTTTACATCCATCTGTCATAGTTTTCAGCCTCTAGCTGCTGCCAAAGCAATCACAGTTCTAACTGTAGCCATCTTTGCTACAGGGATGAAAGTCTCCTTATAATCAAGACCATACTGCTGCGCATACCCTTTTGCAACCAACCTGGCTTTATATCTTTCCAATGATCCATCTGATTTACATTTTACCTTATACACCCACTTGCATCCAATAAGTGTTTTGCCCTCAGGCAACTGTACCAAATCCCATGTACCATTTTCAGCCAAAGCTGAATATTCCTCATCCATAGCAGCACGCCAATTCTCATCTGCAACTGCCTCATCAAACTTACTTGGTTCTCTAAAACCTGTTACTTTCGTCATATAAGCATAATGACGCGGGCTGAATATCCAGTGTAAGTATACCTGTCAACAGGTCGTCTGACCCTCTCTGATCTCCTGAGCTGTGGCTCACTGCGAGCTTGCCTCTCATGAGGCAGCACATAACGGCTCTGCCTAGCACCTGGCGTCATAACAGACGGAATCCCCAATTCACTGTCTAAGCTGTCACTGCTAGATGAATCATAACCTGCAGTGAGTGGACCTGTTACATCTTCAAAAACCTTTTCTTTTCCCTTATATGTTCTCCCCCTCACTGACATATCCGTGTCAGTGGATGCAGTAGTGCGACTCCATAACCATCCTGTCCAAGGACTCACTGTAGATGATACATCACCTGTCTAACCACTCATGGAAGTACTCTTTGTAGGAGTATTTTCAGCATGACTCATACTGGGTGAGCCATCAGTAGGCACTGCCACAGGATTCCCATACCAGGATGCTAACTCATCAAATACCACATCTCTGCTTATGAGTGTCTCATGCATAGAAGGTAAATAACACTTATAAGCTTTCCATTCCTGTGCATATTCTATAAACACACTTTTCACTGCCTTAGGATCCAATTTCTTCCTCTTCTTATCCGGTATATGCACATATGCAATGCTGCCAAATATCTTCAAGTGTGAAATATCAAGTTTATGACCATACAGCCGTTCATACGGAGTGACATCATGAATCCCTGCTGTAGGGGTTCGATTCAGCAGATATACAGCAGCCACCACTGCTTCAGCCCAATAACCATTTGGTAGACATTTTTCATTCAGCATAGCTCTAGTTGACTCCATCAAATCCCTATTTTTCCTCTCTGCAACACCGTTTTGCTGCGGTGTATAACTGCATGTGAGCTGCCTTCTGATCCCATGTTTAGCAAGATACCTGTCAAAGTAGTTTGAGACATATTCACCTCCTCCATCTGATCTCAAGCATGATATGTAACAGCCCAATTCATTTTCAACATGTTTCTTGAAGTCTTTGAATGCATCAAACACATCATCCTTATGCTTCAAGATATAAAGCCAAGTGTACCTACTGAAATCATCAATAAATGAGACATAATACCGTGCACCGCCAAAAGAAGCATTATGTGAAGGACCCCAGACATCAGAGTGCACCAACTGTAAAGGCCTAGTGCTGTTTTTTACATGTCTCATGAAAGGAAACCGTGCTTGCTTCCCAAACTGACATGCAGGGCATACATGACCAAAATCATTATACTTGAATTTAGGTAATCCAAGTACTACTTCTTTCTGCTGCATGGATTTTAGCTTTTGTACATTAACATGTCCAATCCGCTTGTGCCAAATCTCTACATCCCGAATGGCACTCTCATCATGTGCAAGCATGGCTGCCTTGAGTCCCGAAATGGTCGCATCCAATGTAAACATCCTGCCATCCCGTCTGCCCTTGGCAATTAACTTGCAGCCATTTCCATACTCCTCAATGAAACACCCATCTTTGTTGAACCTCACTTGCAAATTCTGTTCTACCATTTGACCCACATACAACAGATTCTTTGTTATGGTTGGTACATGTAATACATCATGCAGGCCTTTCTTCTTGCCATCAGGCATCATAAGAGGAACAATCCCTTTATGCTTTATGTCATGTTGGGTGTCATCCCCAGTACATACATGACCATGTGTACCTGCAACCATCTCATCAAACCACTCTCCATGCGGGGTCATGTGGTTTGATGCTCCAGAGTCAATGTACAATCTGTCATCTCTATCATGTCTCGATGCATTTTTAGATACATGCTGCATGGCAAAGAGTCTATCAACTGGCTCATCATGAGCACCACTGGAAGATGCATAGTGCCCATGCTGTCTGCCCTTTGCCTTCATATCTCCCTGCTTCTTGTAACAATCCTTTGCAATATGCCCATACCGGCCACAATAAGGCAGTCCTTGTCCCTGTTGGACTGATCAGACGACTGCCATGAACCAAATCCACCATCTCTACCTTGAGGTGATCTCCTCCTGCCTCTAAACCCACCAGATCCACGCTGGCCTTGTGTATTTGCACCATGCCAATTACTCTGCTGCTGCTGTTGTCCATAAGTATTATGAGTGTCATCACGACCTCGAAATGAACCACGACTTCTAGATCCTCTGCCACGCTGGCTAGAGTATAACACAGTGTCTCTACTCTGAGATGCACTAGAACCTGTATTCAAACCAAGTTTGACTTCCTCATGCAGCAACAAAGCAACTAGCTCTTCCTAGCTAGGGGGCTCTTCTCTGGCAGAAATGGAAGTGTCAAAAGCTTACTCTTTGCCTAAGCCATTCAAGGCAACAACAATCATATCATCTTCTGATACACTTGAGCCAATAGTAGCAAGTTGATCAGCTATGGTCTTAATCTCCATGGTATACGTCTGGATGCTCTTGCCATTCCTAGACATGTTGTTGAACTGCTATTTCAACTGGATCTTTCTTGCATGTCTCATGGTTCCATAATTTTTCATCAGTACATCCCAAGCATCCTTCAGAGTCTCACATCCAGTGATTTGAATTACCATAGCATCAGATATACATAAGGAAAACCAATGCAGCACCTTGCATGCTCTTTCATTCCATAGCCTGTAGGCTCTTTTCTGTTCATTTGTTGGATTGTGTGCAGGCAACTCAGGAGGAACTTCATCTCCTGTACATAAATCCCAATAACCTCTGCCAACCAGAAAGTTTTTCATTCTGAATAACTATCTAAGTGATATTGTCAGTCCCATGTGCATTAGCCATGATGCAATAGATTGTCTATCAAGTCCCTGACTCCCTGCAGTCCAATAAGTATGACTGACTAAGTTCAGCCCGTAACAGTTTATGATAGTTTTCTGCACTAGATTGCAGAAAAAACCAGGGTATTTCAGCCCACTGACACCCCAAAAACAAGTGGTCTCAACTGTAGATATAACTGTCAATACATAAGCTATGTGTTTGCTTCTGATGCCAGGAGGCATATTCCACGGTGGATTCCGTGCCACGGTGGATTCCGTGAGGTTTTACGGTGGATTCCGTAAACTTAGATGACCGGGGCTCATACACAAAGAGGATTCTTTGTGCGAGAAGTTGATGGGGATGCCTGTCCTTTTCGGGCGTTTCATTAATTTAGTGTGTACATGGGTGATTCCATAGCGGGTGATTCCGCAAAATGCATATTAAATTAATAAATGTTTATGAGTTTAGAGTGCGCACTCGTAATAAATTAAGGTTAGGATTTATTTCTAACCAGTTGATTTATTTATGTAGCTGAAGGCTGCTAGGTATTCACTTTTGTCGGTTTAATTGTATTATTTTACTAACGATTGTGAATGCTTCAGTTAATGTGTAGAGATAGCAGCAGTGGCGGAGGAAAGCATTGGAGTCTAGCGAGTATTCGACCTTTGGATTATATTTTGATAGGCGCCACGCCTATATTTTGGTTATGTCTATTGAGACATCGATTATTTATTATTATTTTGTATGTGCCTATGCGCACGGATATGTTATTTCTATTTGGACATTGAGATTGGGCGTGCCAGACTCTATGGGCACCGTCCATTAGCTTTATTTTCCTATTTTTGTAGAAAGCAAACTCAAAAGCTAAAAGCTTGTCATATTTTTGTAAATTGGGCTATTATTGAGCATGAAGATTGAAATATACGTAAAATACATGCTTTGTGAAGCGCTCACACAAGGCATGGGGGAGATTGAACCCAATTTGTCTCTTGCCTCTTGTCGTGCAAGCTTTTACATTGTTTTTTGTGCAAAAAGGTAGAGTTCATTGTTCTTGGGGACCTTCCGGGATTCACTACGTGAGCATTCTGCGACCGATCTGCGCACCAGTGGTATCAGAGCGGAGCAGAGATCAAGAGCTTCCAATCGCTACCAATCTCGGGCGAAGGCGGAGCTCCAGGAAAAAACGGGCTCTACAGTCAATCTTGTCGCGAACCGTCGATACAGGCAGACTTCTGGCGATCAAGAACCCCTATTTCTACTGTTAGATCACGAAGGACCAGGCTTTGCAGGCGGAGGACCACTCCTACATCCTCACATACAAGTTGTGAAGAAACAGTGAGAAAAACTCTTAATTATCTTTATCAAAAGCTTAATTATAAAGCTTAAGGGTATTAAAGAAGCTTAATTGCTTCAAAATCCTCATCGTGGCCTCAGAAGATGGCTCCGAATTTTTCGCGCGGGCAAAAAACGCCCCCCCCCCCACGAAATTTGACGCCGTTGCTGCCTATTAATCCCCCCTTCCATAGCTTAAGCTATTAAGCTTAAGTCACTCAACTCTCATCAAGTCACACAGGGCAGATAAGTCGATATACTTGTCATAACCAAGCATTTGATGACCAAATGCACCAGCATTTGATGAAGTGCAGCCCAACAACTGAGAGCAGGAAACAGGCACAGTTCACGCAGATCTGTCCTCTGCTCCAGCAGCTCTATTTGCTGAGTTTGATGCTGATGGAGCACACACTAGTGCTCAATACACCCTTCACAAGGCTCTGAACAAGCCACAACCTGCAGCTTGACCCATAGAGTAGGTAATCACTCAATGCATACCTTCAGCTTACAATGGCATTCAGTTTGTTTGAGAAAATGACACAAGTCTTCAACTGTAGATCATCGTCACTCCCTCTTGCTCCAAGAGGTCACCAAGTAGGGCTCTGATAACATGTTCAAAGAGGAGAGAGAGACAGGGAAAAACACCATATCCATGAGCCTTCAGGCTCTCAAGCTCACTTCTTCATGTTCGACACACTAAACTGAAAAGCACACACTCAACAAGATAAAGTGACCTAGTGTAAATGTAGACTAGACGGACTAACTCTAGTCAAGTCACTAACTGACTATTAACCTGACTTATTTAATGTAGTCACATGTAGACAGCTGTACACACTAGCTGTCATAGATGTTGGTCATAGATGAAGACACACTGACGGTGAGCTTGATTTCTAACACCTCGTTTCTTTGCATACCTTTTAAGGGTAGGTACGTAGCGTTCTAGCGGAGGAGCTTGTACTATATGGTCCCTTCGACGGCGGTAGATAGCATCCTTGCAAGCTAGCTGCACTGGGTGCTCCATGTCAGCTACCTTAGGGGGACCTGAAAAATGCAAACCAAGGATTAGGCCTTGAGCCAAGATAAAACTATTCACATGGAAGGGATTATACAGTGGGTTATCAAGCGCATATGATGAGGAGAGGAGAGGTGAGGCAGGTAGTGTTTCCTGTAGAGGGATGGCCCCCATGACGATGTTCATTTTGCCTCCAACCATTAGCAGATCTTGCCTTATGCTAAGTTGCATGGACTGGTTGTCATGGAGTGGAGCATGGCTCATCCCTAGAAGGATAGACCGAAAAAGGGGAACGGTTTATAGAAAGGGACAGTTCCCCATCTACACCATCAAAGATGTTGGTCAGAGCTTTGTATGGTGATAATGAGGGTTGCATGCCCTCCTCTTGGAGGCAGGAATGGTCACACGACTTCTCAATGTGTGGTGAGAGGAGGACTTAAGGAACTGAGCTTGTCAAACCCAACTCTTCTCCCTTCGCTTGACTATCATTGCTTGTGTGTATTGATCTTATCTATACAGGGTCACAAAAGTCATTGTTTATTTATATACATATTTACAAATCCATGTCACTTCACGAGGATAAAAACCAATTGTAGAACTCAGGATTGTACTGCAGTGTGGCACATGCATCCAATACTCATCGTAGTCTTCTTAATAACATCACGTATTTTGCAATATCAAGTATCATGGTATCTTGTCCACCGAGTCTACTTGCAACATGTAGCTCCTCCTCAGTGAGAACCTTATCAGCCAGAGAGTTCTCTTGGCTAGTTCCAGCTAAGTCCATACCTCGAATGGCAGTTAGCACTTGAAAGGAAGTTGATGCCACATAGGTTGGGTCTATTTGAGACTGCCATTTGGCCAATCGCTCCTCTGAGACTGTCATAATCTGGGCTCCTAGTTCGGCCATTGCAACGTGGGCTTTCAAACCAATGTTTTTCAAATTGACTTTGACCCTCTGATTGTCGCTTTAGCTACTCTATCTCTAAGAGATTTTGTTGGCAGAGTACATCATTGAATGTTATAGTTAAGCGTAGTTCGTCGGCTTCCTCATCAGAGGTGAGTCGCATGCATTCATGTAGGAGCCTGTCATAGTGCTCGTTAAGATGTTCTTGCTCTTCCCAGGATAGGGAAAATGGTAAGTATTCTCCAAGCTGCTCCTTAGGGAATGTGCCCATGTTTGCAAGGACGTAGACACGTGTGAACACCTTGAGCTTAGCATCCAACTTAGTTAAGCATTTTGCGACACTTCTATGTTCAACGAGGGCTTGCTCGGTTGCTCTCTCATGCAAGGTTCTAGGAGTTTTGCTAGGCTTTAGCATAGCTGGGAGCTCAGGCCTAAATGAGCAAGATTGGTCAACGTTAGGATTTCTTATGCTCTTGGGGTTTCCATGTTTCTCCTGAGGCTTTGTTATTGCGTCATGGTTCTCCTTGGATGTGGCTGGTATACATTTGTCACCCTATTGTGATAGCATTGTATCCACTCTTGATTGGTCAATGCGAGTTCTATTGTCGGTGGATTGAGTGTTGAAAGCAACCATTGATGGTAACGACTTCTTTGATTTTTCAGAGCACACGGATGTGTCTAAGGTTTCATAGCTATTAGGAGAGACGTCAATGGGTTCATTGGTGGATGGTCTTGATGCTTTATTCCTCAGCTCTTTGGCACTCTTGGTTTCAATCTTCTTGGGGTCTACAGCCACTTGCAACTACCGTTGTTGTTTTCTTTCTTTTCTCTTCTTTTTCTTAGGCAATCGAGGTGTATCCCTTGAAGACTCGGGACCTTGAACTAGGTCAGTGTCGTTGATGTGCTTGGCTGGGCCTCAACATTCTCTTTCTCTAGTGTCTTCTCATGGGACATAGCCATGGCTTGCTGAATAGCCTCGCTAGGTTGTGAGGGTACAACTGCCTCTCTTTGTGGAGAGTCTAGCTCTTCAGCCAATTCCCTTCTATTTAACTCCTTCAACCTAGGCTTTAAGCACTTTGGAAGTGTTGAAGTTGTCAAGGATGCTGGTTGTGGCACCTCCTCCATAGGTGAACTGCTAAGGACACGTTCCGCAAGGGTCATTGTCATGGCCAAGGGTTGTGACTATGGTGATCCTTGATTGGAAGTAGTAGCAGCTATTTCAGTGGACTGGCTACTATTAGTAGATTGCAGTGTCAAGTCCCTAAGGTGATCGAAAGTGGTCGTGTCTTTTGTTGCCCTTTGAGCATTCACTTGTGTGGATCCAGCATGAGTTGATCTAGTCACATTAGGTTGCATATGCATATCCTTGGGCTGAGAGCTATGGATGGTGTCATGTCCCACCTCTTGGACATTTGGAAGCTTAGATGGAGATAGAGATTGGGATTGAGCAGCTACACTTGATGACTGCTGTTGTGCTTCATGTGTGCGTTTAGGGAAAGAGGGTGTAGGAGACTTGGGACTCCTAAGTGGCTCTGACATTGGCTTGAAGATTTGCTCGTGGCTCTCAGACAATTTTACAATTTGCTTTGTTGAGCATTTAACCTTGCCATGAGCAATGTTGTGCCTATGATGCCTGTTATCCTCTTGGAGAATCAAAGGCTCCCTGGGCACTAGTGGCTTTTTTGTATCCTCAATGATTACATCTGATTTCTGCTTGTCAAGCACACTAGGTTGAAGATCTACCCTCCGATTGGTCCTGTTTGGTTTCTTGATTTCGACCGTGAGGGGCTCAGTCACTCCAATGCTTTTGACTTGAGACTTGGTTTTTCATTTACATCTCCTCTTACGCTTCTTTGCTCTTGATAGGATCTGGCCTTCAGTTGACAAAGGAGGTTTAGCAAGGGGTTTTGGCACCCAAATCCATCAGTTACCTGCATAATAACCTTGAGTACGTAGCAACGCTTTGGATATCTATCGCGGCATTGTGCTGACCCTCCATCGATGCCTTCGTCTATAAGGCTTGGGCTTCTTTTGGGGTCTTCTACGATATTTGTAAGTCCAAAGCCCGTCCTTGGCATTGTCTCCTGACCTTCTTGTTTCAGACATGGCCTCACTCATTGGTTCTCATTGTTCGACCTGTGCTTGTATCAACTCTTCAAATAAGTCCTTGCCCTCGTTAGTAGGCTTGACTGTTATGTCAGCACCTTCCTGTCAAGATTGTGGGAGAGAAGGAAGGAGTCTCACTTGTAGCTTTCTTGCTTACACAATGGGGGAATACACACAAGGGTGGAGGCTGAAAACAGTTTTCCTCTTCTTAGTTGTGTAAGCCAAAAGAACTCTCATACAAAGAAATAGAAGAACCTTATATATGGGTCTCAAACCAAACTCAACTAACTAAGGTGGCATACTAACTGAACCACGAACTAGAGTAGATAAGGATAGCTGTCATCTAGCTATTATTCATGGGCGGTGTACCAAACGCATCTGTAGCTAACAAGTCGGTGACATAAATGCACAACGGTCACCCTGGCATATCACGAGTGGAGCTCGATATCTCAACACTCCCCCTCGAGCTCAATCCCAATTCCTGCAGACCAAGCAGGTCTCTGAACTTGCGCAATTTCTCTGCACCCAATGCCTTCGTAAATATGTCAACTACCTGATCCTCTGTGCTGACATAAACTAGATCAATAAGACCTAGTAAAACCCTCTCCCGCACATAGTGATAATGCACCTCAATGTGCTTTTTTCTAGCATGATAGACTGGGTTATTTTCCAAGTGTATACTACTCATGTTGTCACAATAAATGACAACTGGCCCATCTGTAGGCTGATGCATATCATAAAGTAGCTTATGCAACCAAGCTACCTCACATGCAGCCATTGCTGCACCCCTATACACTCAGCCTCTGTGCTCGACAAGGCAATTGTAGGCTGTTTCTTGCTGCTCCAAGTGAGTGCAGCACTCGCAAAAGAGAACACATATCCACTGGTAGATCGTCTATCAGAAATACTACCAGCCCAATCAGCATCAATGTATCCATGCAACTGTATCTGAACCCCAGTCTCATAAAATAGTCCATACTACAATGTGGACTTCACATACCTGAGTATGCGTCTAGCCGCATCTAAATGCGGTTTCCTTGGAGCTTGCATAAACTGACTTACCAATCCAATAGCATAGCTCAAATCTGGCTTGGTAATAGTCATATAAATCAAACTTCCTACTATACGCCTGTACATAGTAGGGTCTTCCAGAAGCTCACCTGCATCTGCGCTGAGCTTCACATTCTGCTCCAAAGAAATTGAAATAAGCTTACAGCCTATCATCCCATATTTGGACAGCATGTCCAATCCATATTGCCTCTGCAAGAGGCATATCCCACTTGGTGATCTAATCACTTCAATGCCCAAGAAATAACGCAACTCTCCCAAATCCGTCATCTCAAACTTCTGCTTCAATAGCATTTTCACATGAAGGATATCTTCATCACTGTCACCTGTCATAATCAAATCATCAACATAAATGACAAGTAGCATAATACCTTTCTCTGTTTTTCTCACATAAAGTGAGAAATCTGCCTTGGAAATCTGAAAGCCAATAGTGACAAGATACTATCCTATCTTGTCAGACCATGCTCTAGGTGCTTGCTTCAAGCCATACAAGGCTTTCTTCAACCTGCAAACAAACTCAGGATGAACAACATGCACATAACTTGTGGCTGCTCCATATAGACCTCTTCTTGCAAATCACCATGCAAGAATGCATTCTTTACATCCATCTGATGTAAAGACCATCCCTTTGATACATCCATAGCAATGACTGCTCTTACGGTTGCCATCCTTGCAACCGGACTAAATGTTTCTTCATAATCAATGCCATATGTTTGTACATACCCCTTGACCACTAATCTTGCCTTGTACCTATTCACAGAACCATCTGCATTGTGTTTCACCTTATAAACCCACTTACAACCAATTTCATTCTTATCTTTAGGAAAAGGTACCAATTCCCATATAGCATTTGCTTCAAAGGCATCCATTTCTTCATCCATGGCTTTCTCCCATTTTTCTTTTCACATGGCTTGCTCAAAAGAAGTGGGTTCTGGTTCTTGTATCACTTTGACTATATAGGCATAATGAATGGCTGTAAATCCATCATATTTCAGTCTATCCATAGGATACCTAGATCTAGTAGACCTGCGCAAAGTAGGATCACTTCCAGATGCTCTCAAAACATCCCTGGTCTTCCTTACTCCAGGTGTAATAATAGAAGGAATACCCAACTCATCATCAATGCTCTGTTCTGAGCCACTGGATTCACCATCCACATAAGAGTGACCTGCATTCACATCAAACATGGGCTGATCTACCTTCTCTTTTCCTTTTCGTGAAACCTGCATACCACTATCTGCATTGTTTTGAGGAGATTCTCCTAATCTCAATCTGCCTGTCCATGGCAAAGAATGTGAACCACTGCTAGAGGACACTCCAAGTCCACTAATATTTTGTGACTGCTGCTGTGAAATCTATGCAGCATTCCCATTTTGTGCATCTACATCATCAATCACATTTACTAGTTTATACCAGCTACTCATCTCATCAAAAACATCTCTGCTCACTGTAAACTTATGAGTAGAAGGGTTATAGCATCTATACCCTTTCTACTGTAGAGAGTAGCCAATAAAGATGCACTTCTCAGCTTTTGGATCCAACTTGGATCTCAACTCATCTGGCACATGAACATAGGCAATGCAACCAAAAATTTTCAAATGAGAAATATCTAGTCTCCTACCAGTATACCTCTCCTCTGCAGTCATCCCATGTATTGCTGCAGTGGGAGTCCTGTTCATTATGTAGACTGCTGTAGCAACTGCCTCAGCCCAGTAAAAATCTGGCATGCCTTTTTCATTGAGCATGGCACGCGATACCTCTCCAATATGCTTGTTTTTTCTTTCTGCAATTCTATTTTGCTGTGGGGTATGACTACATGAATATTGCTGCTTTATGCCATGCTCCTGCAAGAACCTTCCAAACTCATTTGAAAGGTACTCTCCCCCTCCATCTGACCTTAGGCATTTTATTTGCAGGCATGTTTCTTTTTCAACCATAGCTTTAAGAGTTTTGAAATGCCCAAAAACTTCACTTTTCTTTTTCATAAAATACACCCAAACTTTTCTGCTATAGTCATCAATAAAAGTGACAAAATAATGACAGCCTCCAAGAGATGCAGCTTTAGTAGTCCACACATCAGAGTGGATTAATTCCAATGGCTTCTTAATCTCTTGAACATGTCTAGGAAATGGTTTCCTTGCTTGTTTTTCAAACTGACAGGCTTCACATACCTTATGCATTTCTGCAACCTTGAATTTAGGCAATCCTGCAATAATATTTTGGGCTTGCATTGATTTAAGTCGATGTACATTAACATGACCAATGCATTTATGCCAGATATCAATATCTGCAACTACACCGGTCCCATATGCAAACATTTCTACACTCAACTCAGACATGTCTACATCCAACGCAAACATTTTTCCCTTCTTCTTTCCTTTTGCTATCAAGCGACCTTTATTTTTCATATCCTCAACAAAGCATCCATGAGGATTAACTCTGACCTGCAAGCCCTGCTCAACCATTTGACCAACAGAAACCAGATTCTTGGTGACATTCGGGACATGAAATACATCTGACAGGTATTTCTTTTTCCCATCCTGCATAGACAAAGGAATTTTTCCAATCTGCACAATAGGATGTGCAGTATCATCACCAGTCTCCACAAATCCTGGTTTTTCCATTTTCCTTGCATCCTCCATCCATTCTGCATGACCTGTCATGTGGTTTGATGCACCTGAGTCAACATACCATACATCATTGCTTTCTTCTGCACTTGTCATAGAATTGTTCATGTGCTGCACCATAAACAAGTGCTCATTTCTATCATCACCCTGTCTACTAGAAGATGCATAACTCCCTTGTTGCAGTTTTCCATTCATGATGTCATTCTGCTTTTTATAGCAGTCTTTAGCCATATGACCCATTTTACCACAGTAGTAGCATTCAACATTGCTGTTTGCATTTTGGCCTCTTTGCCATCCACCACGACCTCTTTGGCTCCCCCTGCCTCTAGAGTTACCACGTCCTCCTCCATAGGACTGGTTTTCTTGAGTTTGCTGCATATTTTGATTTCTACCACGGCCTCCAGATCGGTCTCCTCTACCTCTACCTCTACCTCTTCCAGCATTTGAGTAGAAGACAGTTTCTTTTGAAGTTCCTCCTGAAGAAGATGCACCACCATTTCTCTGCTCCTCAGAAATTAGAAGAGCAATCAACTCCTCAAAATCAGGAAATCTTTCACGGACAGAAATGGATGTTCGAAACTGTGCATAATCATTTCCTAGACCATTCAAGGTCACAGAAACTAAATCATCATCTTCCACTGGCGATCCAATGGAAGCAAGTGCATCTGTAATTTTCTTCACCTTCATGTGGTAGTCATTGATGCTCATATTTTCTCTTTGCACATTGTGCAACTCTTGCTTGAGCTGCATTTTCGTGGCTTGCGTATTTGTGCTATACATTTTTGACAAAGTATCCCATGCCTCCTTTGGCGTATTTGCATCTTGAATATGCACAATCATAGAGTCTGAAATGCTGATAGACAGCCAGTACATAACTTTTCTGGCTCTCTCATGCCATGCTTTAAATGCCTGCATTTGCTGTTGATTGGGAACATCAGGAAGAACTGGTTCTTCTTCATTTCCTGCAATGAATTCCCAATATCCTTTTTCCATAAGGAAATTCGTCATTCTAAACTTCCATGCTTGGAAGTTGTTCTTGTCAAGCTTTTCAATGACAATCTGTGAAAGAGAATCAGACGCCATTATAGAACACTGCAAAAAATTATGTCACTGTAAAGAACACAGCTTCAGCCTCACAAGGGCAAATTTGCAAAACTGACGAAAGTGGTAAGTGACCACACAGTCACTTTCTAGTGACGATTTTGCATCAACAAGCAATAAGGATGATTCTGTAACTCCCAATGTCTCTGCGCACAGGCACACGATGCAATTTCTACAGTAACTTTTCACCGACCTGTAGAATAGTGGTCGAATAGCGTAAAACATGGCCTTTTCCTGAGTGCGTGCAAAAAAGTTCAGCCTTCAAAACAGGCCCCAATATGGCCTCAAATAAAAAAAACAGAGCAACCGAGGGCTAAAGCCTGTACCCTCAGCATATACTGCCCTCTTGCTACTCCGCGAAGGGCGTCTCAATTTGAGACAATGCACTCTTGCACTTTCCGGCTGTGCTACGCAGAGACTTGCTCCCAAAATAGAAAAATGAAAGCAACACTGGTCCTCTTACCAGAACACCGCGAACTTGGTTTGCTTTCTTGAGCTTCTTACCACGAACAAGACTCTGATACCATGTCAAGATTGTGGGAGAGAAGGAAGGAGTCTCACTTGTAGCTTTCTTGCTTGCACAATGTGGAAATACACACAAGGGTGGAGGCTGAAAACAATTTTCCTCTTCTTAGTTGTGTAAGCCAAAAGAACTCTCATACAAAGAAATAGAAGAATCCTATATATGGGTCTCAAACCAAACTCAACTAACTAAGGTAGCATACTAACTGAACCATGAACTAGAGTAGATAAGGATAGCTGTCATCTAGCTATTATTCATGGGCGGTGTACCAACCGCATCTGCAGCTAACAAGTCGGTGACATAAATGCACAACGGTCACCCTGGCATATCACGAGTGGAGCTCGATATCTCAACACTTCCTTGCCTTTCTCTTGAGGTTCGATGAGGTCACCCTTGCTAAAGGTTGTGACTATCCTCACACCCGGTAGTGTCAGGTGTATCCTCTGCGCTACATAGTCGGCCTCACACTTGGTCACCCTTTTGAAGGGTCTTCCTAGGAGGATTTCCTTCCTGCAATTAGCACTATTTGGAGGAACATGAAATAGGATAGGCAAGCTTTTAGTTTCAATTGTCACAAGGATTTTGCACTTCCCTATGAGTGCTTGTGGGTGTCCCCCGTAAGGGGTAAGAGTTGCATTAGTCAGTGTGAGCTTTGGTTGGCTTAGTAGGGTCCATGATTCATAGGTCAAGATATTAAAATCTACTCCTTCATCAATCACAGCATCGATAGTATGCTCTCTTTTCGCGGTGAGTTTGACCCTAAGATAAGCAAGTGGTACTACATCTTCGTCTTCCAGGTCTTGGCTTGTCAATTTAAGCCTTCTGACAAATGCCCTTGAGTCCCCCCCAACTACACAACCAGATGTGGATTCTCCACTGATGTCTTGGATCACCTATGCAGTGCTATTCAAGGTTGTAATATTCCTGCTGAAAAATATTACGTACACGCGTGAGTCTCATGCAATGACGATGCCGGCATTGTGGTCACGGATGGTGCGGTCTTTAAATGGTACACTCTCCACTGGCCAATTGAGACTTAGGACTAACAAACCCGCATATTTTCGTATGAACCTCCTCTTGGGAGGAGGTCAAGAGGATAATGATATAATTATGGCAAATTTTTTTTAAATTATCCCCTCTTTCCCCCAGCCAAAGGCCGTGCTGGAAAAGAGGGAGTAAGGCGCTTATGACTAAGCTCTCTTGCTGGAGGACATGGGGGAGGGAATGGCCATGCAATCAGGCCGCATGGGGGGGGGGAAGTCCCCTCCCTTCACCTATAAAAACCCTGTGGGAGGGGAGTAAGGGAGAGAAAAGGGCCATAACGCTGCAGGCCGTGTCGAGAGAGAGAGAGTGGAGAGCATCATCGCTGTGAGGGAGCGATCAAGTGTGGAGAAGGAAGAAGCCGTCGCATCACTACTGAAGGCCGCCGTGGAGTGGAGCTGACAAAAATGCCGCCACTGCCATCATTCTGCCACCTGCCCACCAGCAACGACGTCAAATAGTCCTCTCTTTATCCACATGGAGCATTCAAGCCTCCCAGAAGCTTCTCAGAAGCTTTCAAAGAAGCTTCTAAGGGGGGGCTCTCTAAGCCCCCTTTCTCATTGAAAACCCACGTAAGTCCTTTTTATTACCCTTGGGTTTTTTAAGCACCCTTTTTCCCATTGCATCCTAGTCCGGGTTCTTTTTCTTAAAACCCCTTCTTGTGGATCTGCAATAGCCAATACTAAAACCCTTTTTTTCATTGGCCCTACAAAGCGGTCTTTACACCCTCGGAATTAAGGCCTTTCCCCTTGCATCCTCGGGAATTAACCCTTTCCCTTGCATCCCCCATAAAGCTCATACTAGTCGGGTTTTTAGGGCCTTTTCATAGCATTTCCACAAGGCTATTTAACCCCTGTTTCCTTTTGAATTCCCCTTGCATTCAAGAAAGTTATTTTAACCCTTTTTTTTTTGTGGATTCTCACATTAGTTGGGTTTAGGTCCCTTTTACCCCTGGATCTCCTTAAGTCCACTTTACCCTCGGATTTCTTTTAAAGCCCTTCCCGTGGACTCTCATAAAGCCATATTAGCCGGGGTTTTTAACTCCTTTCCCTTCGTAACTCCCTCAAGTCATTTTACCCCGGGATTTTTCTTAGGCCCCTTTCCGTGAAGATCAATTGTATCCCCGGAACTTCTACAAAAAGAAGGGGAAGTTCATAAGTTCCCATTTCCAAAGCCAAATTCCGCAAGAAGGTGCATTGGTCAAGGAAGCCCTATTTTAAAAAGGTAACTACGCATGCGAGGGAGACAGGCCAAGATCATAAGTCTGCAGAAGCCAAGGCAAGACAGTTGAATTCGCAATGGCCCCTAAAAAGGCTCAAGGCGCAACCGTAGGAGGATCATCTCCTAACATCCATGTGGACATTTCACCGAATCCACAAGTCCAAGTTTTCTTCCTAATTTTGATTTACGTCGTAATATTTCAATTATGCATGGATCATTTATGGAATTAGGATGCACTTTTTTTTTAATTAAAATACTTTGGCTGATTTAAAGGAAATAGCTCACGATTGAAGAATTCGATCATTGGTATTTTTCAATGAAACGAACAAAAAAAGAGCATAAGATCTCTATGCATTCTTAGGAAGTGGTTTTTATGCATTGTAAAGAAACGAATTTAGATCAACTAATGACCATATTTACAAGTCAAAATTATGGTAGTACACTTCGATTATGCATGGAAAGAATAAGTCGCATGTCGCATTATTAGACATCTTTTCTTCGAAATGATTCATTAAAAGAAGGTTGCTAATAACTGTAGGAATTTGCAAGGCATGGAAATGATTCTAGGGCTGCATGAAGTAGATTAATCTCTAGGAAATTGGCATAAATCTCAATCAATTACGTAAGTAGTTACGAAAGGTTGTGTAAATTCAGCATATGAATAATTCATTCAGAAATGAAATTAGGAAAAGGCTGCATGGTTCACATAAAACCCTAAAGCGTAGTAGCATGAATCTTGATTGCATGTTATAAAAGGATCAATAGGAATTCTGCCATAACTTAACATACGCTTTGATCTTAACTAGAAAAGTTAGGGATTGTAAATCTAATCATACATAGGCAATAAATTGTGTGCTTGAGGATGGTATCGTAATGCAACTAGTTTTTCCCCTATTTGATCAAGACAATATCTTCATGAATTGTCAAGTAAATTGGTTTACCCTAAACACCTAAAACCGCGAAGGAATCGCTTAGGAAGGGTTAAATAGATGCAACATATCCCAAAGTGCTAACTAGGGTTTAGCACGTTGAGGACGTGACCTAGTCACACTTATTGCCAAGTTGAAACTCTCGTATCCCTAAAGACCTGCCCACATTCACGAAATGTAGGGACAATAGGACATACTTGCAAGAAATGATCTAGGGTTTATACCCTAAGGATCGCTCGCTAAAAAGATGAAACTCGGTTTGAATTTGGAATGCTAGGACCGACAATGTCGGCCTAGTGCAATCAAGAATGGATTGTTATGAAGACACCCTAACCTTGTTTCCTATCTAATCATCATTCTGTGATTAGAAGACGCCGTTCGATGGGTAAAATAGTCCCATAGATTAGATGCAACACTTGTGCAATAAGTTGTAGAGTCGCATGATCTTGTGATTTGATCACAAGGGAATGACCAAATTCCTCGGAATGAGATTGGCAGATTCTTGCGCAAGTTTATCTTGCAAGAGGATAAGTAGTCATCCTGACATAGCACCTTTCTTGGAAAAAGTGACCAAGATAAGGGGATTAGATATTTGCTTGGAAGCAAAGGACTAATCAATAATTTGGAGCAATATATTTTGTGTTAATAGAACTTAAGGTATTGGTGAAGTTGGGTTAATAGGTTACGGACCTAACCCAAAGACGTAAGGGTTAACAAACAAAACCTAGGGGATCTTACCGAGTCGCAATTGATTCCGGATCGAGTGCTGGATGCATTCGAAAAGAAGGATTCACTCCTTAGCAGTTGGCCAAATAACGACCACTGGAAATGATTGCGCTTGTAACAGTTTAAAGTGCATTGCTTGCTTTGTTTGCTCAAGGAACTAAAGGTTGAAAAGATATCTAATGCTTCAGGTTGAAGGCCTGAAGGGAGAGGCAGTCTTAGTTACCCTCGACTATCTACTTGACCCTAGCCAAGGGGGTTGTTAACCGCGTCAGGAAGGTGGATCGAACCCGCCGTGAGAGGTCTCTCCGTTGAGCGCTACTTGGAGCAGGAGGACGCTTGGGTGCCAAGGGGGGCTCTGGCTTTAAATCCCTTGCCTTCCGGGCCTTGTACAAGAGGCCAACATGACTCGGGATTGGATCTCGAGGCCCGCATACTAGTCTACGGGTGGAATCTTGGATTAGTCATCCCTGTGGATTACTGGAACTGCCTTCTAAAACAGGTCTTTCAATGACTGGCAATGCCTTGCAGGAGGCAAGGGCTACTCAGACCTCCCCCAGACATACCTAACCTAAACCTAGGACTTTATGCCTCAAGTGTCGGTCTCCAACAAACAAAAGAAAGTAACCCTCACCCACACATATATCATTAATTGCTTAAGGGAAAAAACTAGAAAAGGGGACGAAACCACCTGGAATGGCCACAAGAAGCTTCTTCGCAGCAAAGGCTCCCTCCAACGACTTCGTCAACCTACATGGTGCAATCACTAAAACAACAAAACATTAAATGTACCTGCACCAAGCAGAGATAGGGCCCTCTTGGCCTAAAGAAATAGCACATTTCATTGCATACTAATTGGCCCTCTTAGCCTAAAGAGATAGATTATTAAAACCTGAAAACAAGTGGCCCTCTTGGCCTAAAGAAATCAGACATTAACTACTTAAAGAAACTGGCCCTCTTGGCCTAATGGAATCAAACAAAACACTCATATAGGTCCCTCCTTGGAAGAAGACAGATATATGCAAATACACTCTATTTCAAGGGAAAAATAGGGCTCTCAACCCTAAACTAAATGCATCAAATTATGACCCATACCTCCTGTATATATAGCAAGAGGCATACGCATAACATGCCGTCAGATCAACCTATGGGTCCAAGATAATAGTGGTAGATGGGTCTTAGATACTCTTTGCATTACCCATATCAACCATTGCTTGCCATATAACATATGGTCTGATAACATCCCCCACAGGTGACCAGGTCCTGTCTTAGTATCAATAACAACATCTGAACGAGGACCACTGTTGAAAAAGAGGTCCTCTTCATAAGCAAAATTAGCTAAGGAATCCGCAAACTGATTCCAATAACATGGAATGAGCTGAAGAGATATGCTCTCAAATTCATCAAGTAGGGTTATAGCAGTTCGATGATACATACGAAGAAGAGGATTCTGGGATGTATATGTTCCATTGAGTTGATTTAAGATCAGCTGGGAATCCCCTTTTATTAACAATCGCCTAATACACCCTTTCTTAGAAATATTCAATCCCATAATCAGAGCTTTATACTCGACCATGTTGTTAGTGAATGCTACCCCGAGGTAAGGAGCTAATTTCATTGTAACTCTACATCCGGGATCTCAGATAACTACTCCAACACTTCATTTCCTATTAGGACCCCTGGACGCTCCATCAAAGTATAATGTATACGTCCATAATGAATTTACACAGCCAGCCATCAAGAACTCCCCTATTTGTAATTATGATAGTCAAAGTTCAACATATTTAGATGATGAACTGACGGCTCCATCGCACCTTCTTCATTAAACTCAATAGGGATACTTGTCAAGATTTGTAAACAGTGATGGCAGAAAACTTTAATTTCCCACACAAAGGTACCGTCTTCTTGCTCAATCACTTTATATCCCTTGCTCCACTAGATAAGCCTCCCCTGACGATATCTTTGCTTGAGATATGGGTGCTCCAAATAAGGGATTAACCGCCCCATCAAGCACATTCAGCTCTCCTGCAGGTCTCAAATTAGCCCCAGCATGGACCTGCAATGCATTTTTCCACGTTAGCATACTTAGAAATAATAGGGTTTAATCTTATTAAGATTAATCTTATTCTTAAATTCCACCCCTTGTAGATCACCTAATAGAAATGTGGACTTATTTTTACCTATCCGCACTATCTTGTAAGGGCCATCCCATCGAGGTTCCAACTTTCCTGGAAACAACTCCCTACACGCATCGTAATATAGAACTAACTGCCCCTTTTTAAAAGTATATTTCTTTGCTTTCAGATCATGCAACCGTTTCATCCGATGTTTAGCTACCTCCTAGTGTAACAAACTCTACAATTTGAGCTCGTCTAAGTGGGCTATAGTCATAAACCGCTCAAATAGGGCATCTTCATCACCCAAAGAATGATTGATTGTGAATCTAATGGTCAGCAACTCAATTTCTAAGGGCAAGACACACTCCTCCCCGTAAACTAAATTGAATGGGGTGTGGCCAGTGGCTCGTTTAAATGTTGTATTATACGCCCAAACCGCCACATATAATTTTGTATCCCAGTCCCGCTTCTTTTCGGAGACTACCTTGGATAGGATACCCACAAGCTGCTTATTGGTACTTTTGACTTGTCCATTTGCTTGCGGATTATAGGGGGTCTTCTTGTTATGCTTGATTTTCCAAGCTTCAGTTAGACTTTTTATCACTTTATTTAAAAAGTGAGTTCCATGGTCCGATACTATTTCTTTTGGCGGACCAAAATGGCAAATGATTTGCTCAAGTAGGAAACTAGCAATCTCTTTTGCATTGTCCTGCCTCGTCACCCGTGCTTCTGACCACTTTGTAGAATAATCAGTTGTTACTATAATGTACCTCCTCTGAGTAGTAGACGACGGGGCAATAGGACCCACAAAGTCAATGCCCCACTTCTCAAATGGAAGGATAGCCATAATAGGCATAAGTGGACGCTTCCTATTCTCTCGACTATCATGTCTTTAACATGTATCACATCTTTTGACATAGTCAAATGAAACCTGGAAAATGGACGGCCACCAATAACTAGCTCTTAAATCTTTCTGTGCTGTTAACTACCCAGCAAAGTGCCCTCCACAAAAGGAGTCATGGAACTCTTCCAAAATAAAGGGAACCTTGTCAGGCATCACACATCGGCGATAGATATCATCAACACCCTGCCGATATAATGTGCCTGCGATCAAGGAAAATTTCAATGCCTGCTATTTAATTTTCCTCTTTTTCGATTTTGATAAAGTAGCTCCAGTCTCTCTCCCGTAGAAAAATAGTGTATTATAGCAGCATACCAGGATGGAGTAGATGTCGTATCAATCTTGAACAAAGTCTCCATATCACTTCCTTCAACCATGACCTCTTTTGGCTCTCCGAAATCTACAAGACACTCTACAAAGCCCTAAAGCTTTGGCGGGTTGCTCTTAATCTCATAATCAAATTCTTGCAAAGTGATTGCTAAACGGTCAGGCGGTTGTAACTTATTCAACAACAATCGAAGCCCTTCCCGCCTTCCTATAAAAAACCACCCTCTCATAAAGAATGTAGTGCCAGAACTTTTTGTCGCAAATACCATCGCAAGGCACAACTTCTCCATATAGGTGTAGTAAATTTTTGATATGCCCAACTTTCGACTAGCAAAAGCTATCAGATGGTACCACTTTTCCTCCCAAATTTGGACCAAACAGCAGCTAATACTATACTGGTTGCTATTGAATATATATAGAACATTTCGCCCATTTTTGGTGCTTTTAAAATGGATGCTTTGGCAAGCTCCTGCTTCACATCATCAAAAGATACTTTGCAAGCATCACTCCATGTAAACTGACAGTTAAAGGACAATAGGTTAGTCAACGGCAATGTTCTTTATGCCAATAAACCTCCGATAATACCCTACTGATGATGACAGAAAGCTATGCACTTCCTTTGAAGTATGTGGCGGACTCATGGCGACTATGACCTTGATCTTTTCAAGATCACTTGCAATCGCTATGAAACTAACCACATGGCCTAATAAGAGCCCATAAGGGACTCCCAAGATGCACTTTTGTGGGTTAAGAGCTATGCGAAATTGTCTGCAATGCTCAAAACACTTGCGAAAATGAGCAATTGTCTATACCTTACGGTGGCTGCCCCCAAATCGTATATGAATACTTTCAACTCCTCTGGGGAGATGTCACCAAAGGCCTTGTCGCTATTCTTTGCCACAAACCAGGTGCATTACACAACCCAAATGCCATTACATGGTACGCAAAGTACCGAAGATTGTAATAAACGTCGTTTTTAGCTTGTCTTGCTCAGCAATCGCCATTTGCTTATACCCTGCAAAATAGTCCATAAATGAATATATTTCCCTATCTGCTAGTTGATCAAAAATTTGGTCAATAAAGGACAATGGGTAGTAATCTTGAATAGTCTGCTTATTCAACTCTCTAAAATCTATGCAAAGACGGATTTGATTGTTCTTCTTCTTCCTGATCACTACTGGTGAACACCATTTTGTATGTTGAACACGGAAGATTAAACCCACTTTCCCAACTTCTGTAGTTCCTCGTACAACCCGTCCCTTAATTCAAAAGGCATACGCCTTACTTTTTGACGTACAGGGCAGGTACCTTCCTTTACAGGGATAGTATGCACAGCTAGACTAGGAGGAATACCCCGAAGTTCATCATAGCTCCAAGCAAAGATATCGCGGTACTCTCGAATTAAGGACACATAATCCTCTCTTTCTTCCGAACTAAGCATGGACCCTAATTTAATTGGCCGCGAATCATTTAGTGTAACAAGATGTAGCTCAATAACGTCCGCATCTCTTATTCGATCATGAGGCTCTATCTGATCATTCAAGGTTATCTGATAAATATCCTCTGTAGTGGATCCTTCCTTAGATCCATCGCTCGATGCCGTCTCACTACCAGATGGATCATCTACTGTTTCTTGTTCAGTGGAGGATAGTGGAGCTCTCTCACTCTGAGGAGACTCAGGGTAAGCATCCACAATTACGCGATGGGCACCTCGACCTAGAATCACTTGACTAGCGGGTATATCGACTTGACAGTCTGTCCGTAGAATCCATGGCCTACCTAGCAAAACTTGATAGCTAAGACATCTTGCAAACCTTATCACCCTAAAGTCCAGATAGCATTCTATACTCGCAATTGTAACGTGGACCTTAGTAATTCAACCTTCTGGTTGTCTTAGACTATCATCAACCATCCTTAGAAGTGTGGAGCCATCTTTTTGGATCTCTAGATCTAACCGCTCCATCAAGTCTGAACTTATGATATTGACGAAGGATCCACTGTCCACGATAGCGTGCTCCACTAATATTCCATCCACATATGCTAGAACCCTAGGGCAATGCTTTTCAGCATGATCGAACCAATCTTCCCCCACTCTAGCTATGCCCAAAGGTTCTACTATATACCCTATACGTAGGATTTTCTTGAATTTCTTGCGTACTCTTGGAGAAAGTTTAATCAATTGTAGGAGATTCACGTCTAGTTTGACTTCGTAAAGGGAACTTGCTAGATCAAAGTCGTGGTAATTAGCCATAGTTATCTTCTTGTGCCAAACCATTCTCTCCTTTGGTCTTTCAATCGACTTTGGTGCCTCTTTTTTAGCCTTTACTTTCTTTCTTGGCAATCCTTTATCCTCCTCGGGATCGACTTTACTACCAACAGGTCTTAAGGGTCCACCTTCCATATCAGGATTCAAGACTCGCTTTTCCCTAGCATCCTGTTTAGGGCTTCCTTCGATAGGTTTTACAATTCCTTTGTCACCCTCTTTAATATTTTGACCTCTTGTTATGGCTCGTAGATTAGAAGTTTCAGCATCATTGACACGTACAGCCTCAATAAGGTTGACTCCACTGCCATGAGGTAACTCCTCTACAACAGCCTTTCCTCTTTGGAGTATTTGCCTTGGTCCATCGTCTTGCTGGAGATTATTCCCTTATGCGCGATAGTTAACTGGACCTGGTTTTTTACTCCCTTGTTGGAGAGAATTAATCTTACTCCAACAGGTAGTGGCTAAGTGGCTAGACTTCCTGCAAATATTACATTTGACATTTGGACAATTCTTAGGGAAACGTTGGCCCTCACACCACTTACAGCTGAATCTTGAGTGGCCACCCTCTTCAGGGCATTGGCTCTCTATCAAATTCTGTTGCTTCTTAAGAAAATTGACATCCATAGCTATTTGTCGATATTGTTCAGAGATCATATCAGTATAGTGCTTCATCATGTCCTTAACTTCACCAAGGACATTAGAAGCACTCGACTCATAGCTGCGATCATCAGTCTATCATCCCATGGGCCTAACCACTTGATTAGGAATTGGCCGCTGACCAATTGGGACACCATTAGGATTCATTGTTTGGTTTCTACCACTATTTAGCAAGGCCGCCTGACTAGCCATAGGCATAGTCATGTTAGGAGAAGCTGGTAACATAGGCAGATTTGACATAATATTCCCTCTGCCACTCGTATTTAACATGGGGTCCCCTTGACTCCCATTGGTCAAGGCCAAATTATTATCATTCCAATTTATCCTTGCTACATAAGCTGCTTGCAAGTGCGACTCTACTCCTTCTGCTTGGGTAATGGCAGTGTCAATATCGGCCAAAGCAACACTACTCAGCTGCACTTAGATATTAAAATCCAATCCATGTATGAAATATTACAACTGTGCAGCCACTGGAATAGGAATATAAGTGTAAGTCTGCGAAGAACTTGCTTTAGTTTCTTGGCATATGCTTGGACATTCTCATTTGACTCTTGGTGTGTTACATTCAGAACATGCAATCAATATTGTCCACCCTTCTCAGGGGCAAACTCTCTACGAAAAGCCGTAAATAATTGGGCACTGCTAGTTATGGTTCCGGCTTCTAGACCATGATACCACACTGCCGCTTTTCCTTTTAACGTCATGTTGAAGAACATCATTAGGTGTCCTTCGTCTTGGATTCAATAGTTGAACATGAGCATTTGAAACTCCTTAATATGGAGTTCTCCATCTTCTTCTGCTAACCCATGGAAAATGGGCAACGATGCTCCTAACGCCAGTAAATCTGGTGTACCTGTTGGAATTGCGATAGGTTGTGCCATGGCTACAACTGGATTGACAACAGGAGTTTGTGTAGGCAACACTACACCCCCCACTTGTTGTGGGTTGATTAACTAGAAAAAGGAAAGTACTAAGACTTTCACTTGCACTCAAAGAGCTACTCGTAACACCTAGGTTACTAAAACCATTGCCACTTATGCCTAACGGGCTACTCCTTTGAGGAGAATAATGTCTTACAATCTCCAACCACCGTCTAGCCCTCTTAGCACGTTCTGCTTTTTGTATTTCGGCTTGACGGTCCTTGTCAGAGGACATAAACCAACTATTTGGTCCCTAAAAACCCTAGATTCGAGAACCACCACTTGTTGGCGGCTCATGAAAGATGCACCATTAATGGGACTTAAAATGGGCTGGCACTGGCTATGGCACTAGCCGGACCTCATGCGTACGACAAACAACTCCACCACATGGCCTCGCGGGCCAGGAGCGTCTAAAACTCACTTTGCACTAAATGCTTATGACGATTTTGCGTTTGTATCCAATATGTAGTTCAACGTTCACCTTCCCTTCTCCCCAGAGGGAGATCCTATAACATATAGGCATAATGCCTCGTAATACACATATAGGGAAGCACCTCTCGATTGATTGCCACGGCTCCATTGCGACTCTCCTATACCTCGGGGATTGGCCCCAAGATACGTCGCTAACACATATAACATTCGCACAAACTCCACTCTTTCATAATTTAGCGTTCCAAGAGATTTTGATTTGCCTCACAAGACTTTCCCCAACGGAATCACCCGTCTAAACCTATAGCTTAGGTTTTCTGTCCTCTCAGCGTTGGTCAAAGTTTATCAATCAATTGCAATGCATTCTAGGAGATACCACATGACATGCTTTATGAAAGGTGTATGACAATTGTGCACAACCATTTTATGATTAAAAAAACCAGCCATGTGAGGTGCGGAAAACAGCCCTTTCATGAAGCGTTGCTGCGCTGCTTTAGGGACTAGCACCGAAACTTCCGTACTACTAGTTGCATATATTTAATTATGGAACGATCCCTAAATGCTATGCACAAAGAGAGAAATTAGAATTTGTATATTTTCAGCAATTAGATCATCACACAAACTTCATCCCCCCCTTATTGTTTAGGTGTTGCTACGGTGCATAGGTGTAAATGGTTGTTTTGTGTCATTTTTGTATGTAAAAAATAATAAACACATAGTATAACAAAAGGAACAAGGCCAAACCGAGGCTTGACTCATGCTTTAACCTCACCAAATATTCATGCACATAAATCTTATTTTTCCATATTTTTTGAGCACGAAAATCTCAATTTTCTCTAGTTTTCGCTATTTTTTTCTATTTATTATTCATGGAAAATAGGTATTTTTTGATTTATTTATGTTGGATTATTATTTTGATTGAAACTTAACATTTTCTCTAAGTTCATTCCATTTTCACTCCTTTTTTCCAACTCAAAATCGAAAAAACCAGTCATTTCCATTGAAAATTGACAATTTGCGGGTTTTAGCAAATTAATAACGGCTCTAAATCATTACGGGCTCTGCTTTTTTGTAGTTTCAGCCCTCATACATGATGCAAACAAGATTCAAACAAACATTCATCGCATATAAACAACATTTGGACCATGAAACAACAAAAACAAGTCTATTTCTTCATAAAATTGAAGCATACCGTGTGTTTTGCGCGTTGCGGGTTTTTTAATAATTATTGCGGGCAGCCCACAGACCTACCAGCAACCATTCTTCAATGCTAAACCTCTTTCCTCAACCTCCTCTTCATCTTGAAGCACTCCAATCACAGCCGGACAAGCATTCTTCAGCCCCTCTTCTTCTTGATTTCTTGCACATGAATAGCCTCTATGCAGGAGAGAGAGGGAGGAGAGAGAAAGACTGGTTTTTGATCTCTTGACTCAGTGCATTATTTCTTGATCTGCTTGTGGTGATGGAGGGCGAAGGATAGAAGCATCTCAGGGCGAGGAGGGCTCCTCTCCATTCTTCTGATCAGAAAATGCATAAAAGAGGGGAAAAAAATGGGGCGCAAAAAACTGACCCCCCCCACCCCAACGTTTCATATCGTGAGCATTTTGGCTCTTTAATTAGAGCTTTAAGCTAAGCACCCCAAGTATCTAGTTCATGTATTTTGGTTTCACACTTTCGACGAAGTGGCTTTTTCGCTTTTGGAGGGGCAAACGACACATGATTCGAGATCCGTCTGGATGGGTGGTTCTGTGGCATCGAAATCTACAAAGCTGGGCCCCGTCATGCTCTTCCCAGCTTTCAGATTCAGTAGCTGCTTCACAATCCCGAATCTTACGGTGATTAAATGGGGGATCAAACGACCTCAGAATGGAGATATGACACTTGCGTTGGATTCCTGGCGTCATTTTACATCTAGGAAAACTCCAACTTAGCCATTCACTACCGTTTGATTTTTCCATGAAAATTAGCATTAACGCTTTAGGGACTTGCCACTTAAAATCGTATTGATTGCCACCGCCACCTTCAACGAAGTCTATTTTTCCCTTGATATTCGTAATTTTTGGCTATTTTTAAGCACTTCTCGGTATCAAAAATCATCTGTCAGCACTCATAGGGGTGCCACCTGCAGATGACTGAGCAAAAGCTGGAATGAATGGAGCAGACGTCCCCACAGGTGTGGCAAATCCCATAGGTGATGCAACTCTAGTAGAACGACGAGATGGAGACATTGCGTCGGTACCTCCACAACAACCACTTAAGCCATGCTCTCTCGAATTGCCACGAGAGCGAGGAGTAGCACCTGTATCCTGAGCCGACCGCGGGCTCACTGCATCCATGTCTCTGCAGCATCCCCCAGAACCACTCCCTCCATCTGGCCCAAGTTTCAAGCATTGACCTCGTCTGCTGGAAACTGAAGCATCAGAGCGTACCAAAGTAGATCTAACAAAATGGCCTGATGGTGTTCGAGACAGCTCCTGGTCTGCCATATCTCTAAATCGAGTGTGATCTAGAGAGATACGCGTAAAGATCTCATGTAGCTCCTCATCGCTCATTCCTCGACTCATCGTGCTGATCTAAATATCCACAAAGGTCATCTGCACAGATAAAAATTGATGTTAGCATAATTAATATAAATCATACAAAGCATGGTAATATAAATCTTTAAAAAATGATCATACTTAAAATACATATCTTATGTATCGTTATAATCAATTCGTCAATGAATTGAGTAGGCAGATGCTCCAAGTATGAAGTACCCTAAGGTCCCATGTCAATCTCCTGACACAACTCCGCATACATTGGAAGGTCGATACACATGTCACCACAAAAGGATGAGTCCACCTCGTTCTTAAAGAATTCTTGGACTCTTGTATTTCCATCATCCTTACCCAATTCTAGCTCCTCTACATGCTCCGAGCTTTCGGTGGCCTCCACCCCTTGAAATATCGACCCCTCTATTTGCATACTATCCTCATACACTCGGAATATCGCTTTGATCATATACTCTCACACTTCGGGGAGATGAAGGTATAACATACCACCATCGAGGTTGTCAGGGGTTTGGATAGAAAATTACATGTTCAAAATCATGTTCAAGAGAGATTTAACTTTTGTGACATGTACCATGTCGTAATAAAATTTAAAAAAACTCGAGTTCATGCATCTGTTCACAATGGGCCGGCAACACAAACATGTCACACAAATACGTCCATCTTTTCTCGAAATCTATTTCAAGAAATCTGATCGACCTCATTGAACTGTTGCTCCAGCTCCTTCAAGTACCACTTTGAACCAGTGCACATCGAATAGGATCATGGAGAAGCTACGCTAATCCACCGTGATAATACTTTGTAAGTTCCCAAAATACTCTATCTTATCTATGACCGTGTTTGGATCTGTTGCTCGTCGTCGGCTCTCTTGCTCAAACTTTGCCATGATACCATAATCTCTTGTGGAGCGTATTTTGTCAATACGCTCCATGCGGAAATACCATCCGTGCGACCACGCCATACTATGTATTTTGTACTGTATATTGAAACACTCAATTAGTTGTCGCATATAAAATATAGATACGATAAACCCTAAACACGTCATCACCTTTGGACTACATCACCTCGAGAATTCCCACTCCTCGGTTGAGACCTCCGCTCCTTCGTGAGACTGTGCGATCAAAGCTCCATGCAACCATCGCGTTGACATAAATCGTGGCATCTCCTCCATGTTCTCGCGATATCGAATCCGTTGATGGCACGTACTACATCGAAATTCAGATCGCCCTTCTTTCTGATCTCTCCTAGCTTGCTCGTACCTATAAATCGCCCTGCGTATTTCTGGAGTAAGACATCTTGTCATTGCGATTGGTAGTACAAACTGCCACAAACGAGGAAGAATTATGGGATTTTAGCCCTGATAATTGGTTGTCTTTAGAAAATTAGGACTTGAGAGAACACACCATATTCATCAGAGTGTGGATGACTTGACTATTTGCTTTAGAATGCGCTCTTCTTTAGTGAACAAAACCCAAGGAGTGCGAGGTAACTGCAAGTGACCATCAGTACTCAACTGCGACTAAAGTGCCTCCATTTTGCCTACCTTTTTCAAATCCATTCATGTCCCTATTGTCAAGAATCGCGTAATAATGGGGGGATTTGCTTGAGCGCCTGTGCCAAACATACACTGTATATACAAGAGGAAGCTCACTCAAGAACATAAGAAGAGAGATGAAGGCCAAAACGTTTTCTTGCTGATTTTTCTTCTTCTTTCACACACTATAAAATGTACACAAAGTATAGATAAGATACAACATAAATGAAAGTGGCCTTCTAAGTCAAACAGTGCATAGCCGACTACACTAATCGATCGGCACTATATCTTTGCTAGCTGTAGGTAGGTGTAATAAATTAAATATAATAAGTGATAAGTCAATGGCCATGTGAGTGTCATAATGACCACCAACGTGCTAAGTGTAGATGTGTAGCTCCATCTAGCCAGGCGGTCCCTTATCAATGTCGGCATGTGTTGAGCTTGCCATCTCAACACTCCCTCTCAAGCTCAATTCTATCTCTCCAACTCCAAGTACACTTCGAAACTTTCGAAGCTTCTCTGCACCCAATGCCTTTGTGAAAATGTCAGCTATCTGATCCTGTGTGCTGACATATACCAAGCCAATCTCTCTTGTAAGTACCTTCTCTCTCACAAAGTGGTAGTGCACCTCAATGTGTTTTCCTTGCTAGTTGTATGCTGCTCATGTTGTCACAATGAATGACAATCGGACCATCTCCCTGCACATCCGAATCACCTAATAACGTTTGTAGCCATACCACCTCACATGCTGCCATAGCAGCACCTCTATACTCAGCCTCTATACTCAATAAAGCAACTATAGGTTGCTTTTTGCTGCTCCATGTAATTGCTGTACTATCAAGGGAAAACATAAATCCACTTGTAGATCTTTTGTTTGACATGCTACCAGCCCAATCTGCATCTATGTATCCAAAGACCTGTAAGTCCTTACCTACCTCATAAAAAAGTCCATAATGTAAAGTGGACTTCACATACCTCACTAACTGCATCCACATAAACTAACTAAGAAGGCCGACAACATAGCTCAAGTCTGGCCTTGTGATAGTCATGTAAATCAAACTCCCTACGATCCTCCTGAACATAGTAGGGTCATCTATCTTATCCCCAACGTTAGCACTCAACTTCACATTTTGCTCCAATGGTACTGAAAGAGGCTTACATACGTCATACCATACTTGGATAACATATCCAAGCCATACTGTCTTTGGGATAGCCATATACCATCATCACATTTGATCACCTCAATACCAAGAAAGTATCTCAGCTCACCCAAATCTTTCATCTCAAACTTTTTTTTAAAGAAGTCCTTAGTTTCAGTAATCCCATTTTACTGTCACCTATAATAATCAAGTCATCCACATAGATGACTATGATGACCAAACCTGCATCTTCCTTTCTCACATAAAGTGAGTGATCAACATAAAAAATACAAAATCCAATATTGACAAGATACTCTCCAATCTTGTCAGACCATGCTCTAGGTGCTTGCTTCATCCCATAGAGAGCCTTCTTTAACTTGCACACATATGTGGGATGCTCTAAATCCTCATAACCTATTGGCTGCTCCATATACACTTCTTCTTGCAATTCACCATGCAAGAAGGCATTCTTAACATCCATTTGCTGTAAACTCCAACCTATGGTTGCTGCAAGGCAATCACATATCTAACAGTTGCCATCCTAGCAACTCGATTGAATGTCTCTTCATAATCTATGCCATATGTTTGAGCATAGCCTTTTGCAACCAGCCTAGCTTTATACTTGCTAACTGAACCATCTTCATTATGCTTGACTTTGTAAACTCACTTACAGCCAATAGCTTTCTTACACTTAGGTAAGGGTACCAAATCCCAAGTCCTATAGGCTTCTAATACATCCATCTCCTCATCCATTGCTGCATCCCAATGAGCATGACCAACAGCATCCTCAAAATAAGTGGGCTCAACATTCTTAGCAGTTTCACCATATAAGCATAATGGTGAGCTGCATAACCTTCAAAACCAAATCTTTTAACAGGGTATTTGACCCTGCTAGATCTGCGTACCAGCGGATCACTCAATGGAGCCTTTACATTACTTTAAGCTCTCTGTACACCTGGTGTCTTGACTGAAGGAATACCAAGTTTATCATCCAAACTCTTTGAACCACTGGAATCTCCATCAAATCCCAAATGGCTGGTAGATGCATCATTACCATTCAGCACTTTATTCTTTCCTTTGTCCTTCCCTGCAACACTTATAGATTCACCTGAAGATGTGGGGCTACTCCTTAGTCTCCTAGACCAAGGGCTCACTGTAGGTATAGTACCAGATGATGTTTCTGCTCCACTAAGACTCCGTGATTCTTGTTTTTCTTTCTGCACATAACTATCCTGATCATTATCATCATCTAATACATCACTAGCAGGTGCATACCAGGTGCCCATCTCATCGAAGATAACATCCCTGCTCACTCTGAACTCACCTATGACAGGGTTATAATAGGGATACCCTTTCTGCTCTAAAGAGTACCCAATAAAAATACATTTTTCAACCTTTTGGATCAAGTTTCTTTCATAGCTCATCTGGCACATGAACATATGCAATACATCCAAATACCTTCAAGTGTGAATACATCGGGCTTTTTGCCAGTAAAGCACTCTTCAAGAGTCATCCCATGAACTGCAACTCTGGGAGTTCTGTTCATAATGTAGATGGCAGTATGGACAGTCTCAGACCAAAAATGCTTGGGCATATTCTTTTCAGCCATTAATGCCCGTGCGACTTCTACAATATGCCTATTTTTTCTTTCTGCAACCCCATTTTTCTATGGGGTATACCTGTAAGTAAATTGCCTCTTTATCCCATGAGTCCTCAAGAAGCTAGTAAACTCATTAGAGAGGTACTCTCCCCCTCCATCTGATCTCAAGCACTTCACTTTTAAACATGTTTCTATTTCAACAGATGCCTTAAAAGATTTGCAGTCCTCAAACACATCACTCTTTTTCTTCATGAAGTATACCCATACCTTCCTTGAATAGTCATCAATAAATGTGACAAAGTATTTGCTGCCACTAAGAGATACATTATGTGTAGGTCCCCAAACATTTGTATGCACTACATCAAGTATTTTTCTACTCACTTCTTTGTCATGCGAGAAGGGTTGCCTTGCCTGCTTACAAATTGACATGCTTCACAAACTTTATGCAATTCTGCAACTCTAAAAGAAGGCAACCTTTTAACCAATCCTCTCGACTACATTAATTTCAGCCTTTGCACATTTTCTTGTCCAACAGGTTTATGCCATATTTCAATATCTGCCATAGCAGCATCCATTGCAGGAATTCCAGTATCTAAAGTAAACATTCGGCAACTCTACTTCCTTTTGCGACCAACCTACACTTATCGTTAAAGTCTTCTACAAAACAACCTTTTGCATTGAATCGGACTTGCAACCCTTGCTCTACCATTTGGCCAACAGACACTAGATTCTTTGTAATTGATGGCATATTTAATACATCTGTCAGACTCTTTGTTTGGCCATCATACAAGTACAAGGGAACCTTTCCAATGTGTGAAATTGGGTGGCATGAATCATCACCCGTCTGCACATAACCTAGAATTTGTAAGTCCTGCATCTCTCCACACCATTCAACATGACTGGTCATATGATTAGATGCACGTGAATCAAAATACCATACATCATCATGTGTCCCGTTTCCTGTAACTGCATTCATAATATGCTGCATCACAAACAGACACTCATTTTTGTCTTCATTCTATCATGAACACGATGCATAGTTTCCTTACTACAATTTACCACTGTGAATATCATCCTTCTTTGCATTGCAATGGGCTGCAGTATGGCCTGTTTTGCTACAATAATGGCAAACAATAGGATAATTTCAAGAACCTCTATTCTGCCATCCACCTCTTCCTCTAGAGCTCCCCTTCCTCTAAAGTTTCCTCAGCCTCTTGAAACTTACATTTCACCAAATTGTTGATTGAACCTGTTTTGCTAGTTATTACCAAAACGTCCCATACCATGGCCTCTCGAAGAGGATCTACCACGTCCCCTTCCTGAACTTGAGTAAAAAGATTGAACCTGTTCACCATTTTTTTCAGATGAGTCATCCTGCATATTGATCTCTTCGATAATAATGAGAGAGATCAACTCATCAAAAATTGGAAATGGCTTTCGTACATATACTGAAGTAACAAATGATTTTCATGCCTTCGCATTATTAAGGCCACTCAAAGTGGATGAAACCAAATCATCATCATCAAGTATTGCATCAATCACTGCTAAAGCATCTGCAATGCTCCTCACCTTCAACACATACTCATTGACAGTCATTTTCCCTTTCTTTAAGGCATTCAACTCTTGCTTGAGTTGAATCTTTCCTGCCTTTGTATTTATTGAAAACATGTTCTCAAAAATTGTCCAAGCTGCATGTAAAGTTTTTGCATTTCTGATATGTCCTAACATCATATTATCAATGACTACAGATAACCAGTATATCACCTTTTTGTCTTATTCTTTCCATGCTTTTAATTCATCTGTAGTCGGAGGGATACCCAGCTCTGGCTCCTTTTCTTCACCTGAAACAAACTCATAAAGACCCTTTTCAATGAGGAAGTTCGTCACACGGAACTTCCATGAAGGGTAATTGTTCTTGTCGAGCTTCTCAATAATGGGATTTCCACTGTTCTGTGCAATTATCACAAACAAGGATACAACACAACAAGCTAGTCTTCTGCAATCTTTTACAACACGTGCACATCACTACACCAAGCAACCTTTTTCACTGACTACTCAATAGTACATGTAATCTGCAACTTGTTTGCAGATAAACCTTATGTTTGCTTCCTAGAAATACCTAAAAAAGTATAGATTCGCAATCTATAACCTGTGCACCCACTTTCGGTCAATACAACCAAAATCACAGTGTACCCTGAAATTGTTGTCCGCAACATTGTAGCTCTAAAACGGGGCCTGTAATGGCCTCAGACGCCCAAAATAACAATGTTATACTTGCACACCAAATCTCTGCAATCTGAGATTTTCACACACCAAATCTCACAGCAATCTGAGATTTTTGCTCTACCCTGCTTCCGGTGCCTCCACAGGAACTACCCAAGAGAGAGAGTGGAAGAATGGGAGAGATTCTTGCCCATTGCTTGCTTGCTTGAACCTTGCTTCTTCTCCTTCACTTCAGCCTTCAAAATCAGCCTCTCTTAGTGGTGCGGCTCTGATACCATGTCAAGAATCGCGTAATGGGGGGATTTGCTTGAGCTGTTGTGCCAAACACACACTGTATACACAAGAGGAAGCTCACTCAAGAACACAAGAGAGATGAAACCTAAAACGTTTTCTTGGTGATTTTTCTTCTTCTTCCACACACTATACAATGTACATAAAGTATAAATAAGATACAACATAAAGGAAAGTGGCCTTCTAAGTCAAACAATGCATAAGCAACTACACTAATCAACTGGCTATATCTTTGCCAATTGTAGGTAGGTGTAAAAAAATAAATATAATAAGGTTTAAGTCAATGGCCATGTGAGTGTCATAATGACCACCAACGTGCTAAGTATAGACGTGCGGACCCATCTAGCAAGGTGGTCCATCATCAATGTCCGCATGTGTTGAGCTTTCTATCTCAACACCTATAGTGTCACTTTTTCCTGTGATGTGGTTCCATAGTAAGTTGCCCACGTTCTTGAAAATATGTATGGGATCCAACAAGTGGTTGATCTATAAGTGGGTCCAATACAGCAACTCGTAGAAAACTGAGAACCGTCGCATTCCGTTTGGATGCGACTCCATGTGGACCATTTTCAGCTCGTACTAGCTTTGGGCATTCATACGTGTTGGAGGTCGTCTAAGAAAACCTTCCCTGAGTTCATGATTCTCTCGCAAGAAAGCGGTGTGTCCTTGATATACTATCTTCTTCATGGGTTGTGACCTTCGAGAGTTTAGCTGTGGCCCACACAATGGACATGCATGATAATCTGAGGTAACCAGACTTGTCCCAACACCTCTATCCAGTGAATACAAACTTGAACAAGCTATGATAGATATTACCAACGAGAAAAGAAGCCTACTTACTTGAGCACTCTCCGAACCCGAAAAGTCATGCATGGTCCACGTGAGAATGGCTTAAATATTGGCAAACTGTCGACCATTGCACTTGATATTCGTTGAACTCCATCTATGAATCTATTATGCGCATGCCACATTGTCAAGCTTTCCATGCCGGATGTACGAAACATGTGGTTTATGCATGGGATAAACGGAAAGTATCTAAGAAAATTTTGAGGGATGGTTTGCCCTTGCAAGTCCTGTCAATACCTGTGAGCACCACACTTTGGACATGTCTTCATAGTCTCGTATTCTCCTCGAAATAGTATGCAATTGTTGATACATGCATGGATGCTGTTGTAGTCCATGCCAAGCTTTTGTAAAATATGGCGTGCATCATCACGAGACTCAAGCATGGTATTTGCAAGTGGTAATATATGATACTTCAGTAACCTAAGAAAAATTCATAAAACACCTTGAAAAATCACAATTGTTTTTTATGATAGTACCAAAAAGAAATCAATGAAGGATACGTACAAGGTACCTGAACAACTCGGTCACACTCACATCACTCCACTCGTATTTTGCTTGCATACTTAGGAGTGCAAGCAGTGTTTTCAGGAGATATACTCAGCACCTATTATATAATGGTATGGATGCTTCCTCTCTAAGTGGATTAGATGTCTCAACATCCACGGGCATCAATGCATCGATCATTGCCTCCATCTCAGGCTCCAAGATTATAGGAAAGTCTAGAAGGCTGTCTGTCTCCTCTGGTATTGATGGTATAGATTGGTTAGTATCTTCCAAGTCATGGATTGGCTCAAGCACTCCATCCATCGCACGCCCATGAACTCTTCTAAACTGGCCGAAAAGAGTGCACTTCTCCTTGGGATGAGACATCACCTCCCTGGATAGAAAATTTTTCAACCACACCCAATGTTATTGTATATGATATTCAATTAGCTTGCGAATACAATGCATGATTGATATACACTTTCCTTATCGTTTGCTCAAAATCTGAGATTGCCTGATCAATGATCTCTGATTGAAACTCGCCGAAGCATCGTACGTGTTCTATAGACAATCGACGTTTTCATCTAATTGTCAGCTTACATTGAGAGTAAGGATATGGGACACATTGATTAAGATACGCCTCGTGATCTTGAATATCACGACCTTCACCGTTTTCCATTTGGTCTACGTTACGACAAACAATTTATTTTTGTTATCATTCTTTTTTTCTTTCTTAAATTGTTTGAGAAGGGATTTCTTCTCTTGTAACTCAACAAAATTAACGTATGTAGGAGTGTTTCCCGTCTCGTGGTATTGCACCGGACCTCGCCACCACCACTACTACTACTACTATTACTACTACTACAAAAAGAATAGAATAATTTAAAGAACAAGATCTTACCCTCTCTTTGTTTTTTATCCATTCATTATCTTCTCTCCCTCCCTCCATCTCTCTCTCTTTCTCTCTTTCTTTATTATGTTGTATGCTTATTCCCTCTCTCTTATTCCTTCTTTCTTTTTCTCTTCCTCTCTCTCTCTTATTTCCTTTAACAAAACATATCTCTCTCTACTACCAATTTCCTTTAACAAAACATATATCTCTCTCTACTACCACTACCACTACCACTACAATAAACAAGAAAAGAAGAAAAAACAACAACTACTACTAGTACTACTACAAAAAACAAGAAAAGAAGAAAAAACTACTACTACTACAACAACAACAACAAACAAGAAAACTAAACAACAATAAACAAGAAAAAACAAAACTACAACAACAACAACAACAACAATAACAATAACAACAAACAACAAAACAATAATAACAACAACTACTACTATGACCACGACTATGACTAGCACAACAACAACAAACAAGAAAAAAAGAAATTAAACAACGACTACCACAACAACAACAAATAATAAAAGAAGAAATTAAATAATAACTACTACCACTACCACTACCACTACCACTACTACGACTACCACAGCAACAACAAACAAGAAAATAAGAAATTAAACAACAACTACTACTACTACCACTACCACTACAAGATACAAGCCTTATATTGATATTTAAAGTGACGAAAATGTTCATAAAGAAAATTGTCCCTGTTGTCACAAAAAATGTTGGTATTAGTGATGCCATAGAACAATCGGTATCAGCGTCGTTATGAGCGTTGCTATTTGCATCGACACTGATATCGACACAGATAATGACGCTTTGTGACACATTTTGCGATGCTAATAGCAACGCGTGCAGTGAATTTACGATGCTAATAGCAACGGTAATAGGGGAAAAAAATTTTGTGGCAGCACAAATAGCACTATGTGCTTTATTTGGGCCATACAAAAACAGTAATGTGTACAATGCTCGTGTAAATAAAGAAAAAGTGTACTTGAATCATAGTACTGGTACATGAAATAAATACATGATCGTGTAATGAAAGTAATGGTACAATCATGGTAAGATACTACTACTACATAGAAAATGCCTATACAAATCACGTGACCAAAAAGATAAGAGTATGTGAGCTCCACGGATCCAAGGGTGAGCTATAGATACTCGCCATCTAAAACCTTGTCCCGCTGCAAAGGAGCATTGAACGAACTCTACAAAAAAAGAAACAAATACACATCAGTCCACCATACAATAATGTATTTTAATTAAATTTAGTAACTACGTACAAGAACAATGAGTGACTTACAGGGCCGCCACGTCCATATAATCGATCGATCAATGTATTGAGACTGTGTCTCTTTGCATATCGAGTCTTTAGGCTGGTGGGATCGCGGTTAGTAATGGAGTGCAACAAAGAAAACAAAATACAACTGTTAGAACCACGATTGTTAGTACAAGGGATATTGCAAAAAAATAAGCAAGCGGAACAAAAGAAAAACTTACAAAGTCCTCCAGATATGTCCTATGGCTGTCACTCCTAAGATGATGGACCACTCCTACCTCTAGTCATGCCATCGCCACCTCGCACTGCTGTCTCCAATGTCTTAGAGAATCTGTAGTCTCCTCCCTGAGTTGGCACTAGTCGTCCACGTCTAGCCACTTGGGCTTTGAGGCCCCACTCTTAAGTGCCTTGCGTGCATCCGATCATCTGTATGATATTTACGCACGCATGCACTCCATCATCCAGCATGTGAAAAACCTATCTGCTATAGCAGGTATTGGAAACTCCTCATGTAAGGATGCTACTATGTAGTCCTTGCTTCTCTCTGGTGTATTCTTTCAATGATCCAAAATGTTGTACCGAATAACTTATTGGCACAACTCTCATACGAGCCATCACTGTCCTCCGCTCATCATTCATGATGATGACTCCTGTCCTATCATCTACAAGGTATCCATACCCCTCTGGGGTATGCCTAAGATGTGTCCTCTCCCACCTGGGACCACCCTCCTGGGCATTTCTAGAGACCCCTGTACATCTGGTGTAGCTACGGGGTAGTATCTCTCGGAGTAGCACCCATAGAGGTGCCACCAGTGGATAGTTGAGAAAAAGCTAGAGCGACTAGAGTAGACGTTCCTGTAAGTGTGACAAATTCCATAGGTGACGCAACTCCTACAGAACAACGAGATGGAGACATTGCATTGGTACCTCCACAATAACCACCTGAGCCACACTCTCTCGAACCGCCATGAGAGCGAGGACTAGCACCTATATCTTGAGCCGACTGCGGGTTCACTGTATCCTTGTCCCTGCAGCATCCCCCAGAACCACTCCCTCCATCTGGCCCAACTCTGGAGCATCGATCTCATTTTCTGGAAATTGAAGCATCAAAGCACACCGAAGTAGATGTAACAAAACGGCCTGATGGTGTTCGAGACAGCTCCTAGTCCGCCATATCTCTGAATTGAGCCATTTGATCTAGAGACATATGTGTGAAGATCTCCTGTAGCTTCTCGTCGCTCATCCCTCGACTCATCGTACTGCTCTAAATATCCACAAAGGTCGCCTTCACAGACAGAAATTGATGTTAGCATAATCAATATAAATCATATAATGCACGATAATATAAATATTAAAAAAAGATCTTACTTAAAATGCATATCTTATGTACTCTTATAAACGATTCGTCAACAAATTGAGTAGGTGGATGCTCCAAGTATGAAGTATCCTATGGTTCCATGTCAATCTCCTGGCACAACTCCGTATACACTAGAAGGTCGATAGACATGTCGCCATAAAAGGATGAGTCCACCTCATTCTCAAAGAATTCAATTGTAAGCTTCGAGCCATAAAATTGAAAACATTACATTGGTCAAAAAGCTTTTCATTGAATGAAGAGTTACAAAATTGAAGTGTAGATATATAAAGATCTTACCATTTGTATCTATTTGTCTTCTTTCATCATTGTAACTTCTTCTTCACTTTTTGAAAAGATAGATCTTGCAGCTGCAGTGGCTTTTTTTTTTGGTTGGTTGAAGAATTTAACTTGGATAGGGGCCCTCTTCTCTTGAGGGGGTAGATGAGAAGATGGATGAGAAAGTGTTGGCATTTCTGTCTTTGTGGAGGTTGCCTTACTTGTCTTTCTAGATGACTTGCCTTTTGCCTTTCTCTTAGTTAAGGATTTATGTGGAGGAGAGTCGGGGTCGACTGGCGTGATTGCCCTGTCCAAAATTAACTCAATACATCTCTCTCTTATCCACCATGTGTATGAATCGGGGTAATTTTGGCACTGCAAGGAAAATTGTAATAAGTTGTAAGGTGAGTGATAGTTTGTACTTGTAGGGAGTAAAAACAAAGAAATGGAATGATTATAAAATTTGATAATAATGTTGTTGCTCAAAATCTAATAACGTTTCTCAAAACAGAATGTGAAAGATACTTACATTAACCCCATCTATCTTGAGAATCTTTGAATCTATTGTCCTACAAACATTTGAAATTACTCTCCATCCACAAGAATACACATCATTTTGTAAGGGCACTTTTTGTAAGAGAAAACTATATGGTTTTTTAGGATCAGCAATATCCTCATATGCAGTGTCCAAAAAGGTTACCACCAACCTCCCAACACTGTAAATGGAAACATGTTATAAAAAAAAGACAATAAATAAAATAAACAATAAACCAAAAAGTGAGGATTTGTAGGCAAGCAACTCATACAAGAGAAAAAGCGTTGAGCTCTTTTCCCTACTACTTTACTGTTTACTTTGAACTTATATTCTGGGGATGTATAGTCTAGCATCTCCAAGGTATCACTTACATCTTTAAGATTCCAATTGGAAGTGATATTTACCTCCTTTTCTATAACTTGCACCTTAAGATTGAAGGGCATGCAATCTATGTTTGAATCCAAGGGAATCCACATGCCTAATTTAAGTTTGTATCTCCTATAATCAAAACCCAAAGCAAGAGTTTGTCATGCTATAATATAACACAGAGACAAGGATTGGGAGCATACAATACACCTCATGGTGTCGCCCTTATGGTCAACACCTCTAGATATCCAAAGCTTCCCTATAATGTTATCTAGTTCTGCGCTTGCAAAATTTCTACTTAGCCAAGATACTTTTGTTCTCTGTAAGTTTGCTATTTTGAAGCAACCCACAAATATATGTAAGGGAATAAACCATGACAGGTGTATTCTTCTTGAGATCCTTCCAGGAGTCATGGACTTTTGAATATCTTGACATATTTTGAATTTAAAACTATGCATGGTTGCCTTATCAGGAACCTCCCAAATAAGAGAGGAGAGACTTGGCCATGGCAAATCCTCGATATGTCCATATGTACCCTCTTTAGATGGAACCACATATTGTGCATAATATATAAAAATTCTTCTCTCACTGAAAGAACCGACGGTCTCATCAGCATATATAATATCTACAAACGCCTTATGAATCGCATTCAAAGTTCCACTCAAACTCTCCACAGGTTGCCATTCAGTACTTGTTGATGGAAATATATCTACAACGAAGAATTCAATATTAATACTTGCTTAAATTTAAAAAAAAAAACAAATATGTTATCAACTTAAGACTTACAATGTGTTTGCTGGCAAACATGTTCATTAGGAGATAAGTGTATATCCTTGGCCATGTAAACATGTTGCACTTTAACTAACCACCCTTCATGCATAATTTTGAAAGCAATGATACGCCCTTTTCAGTGATGTTTAATATCCTCTCTTTTTCTTCTTTTGACTTGTGAGAGCCTTTGCAAGAGGGCAACATGGTCACCCAATCATTTATGCAAAAGGTTTTGGGCTCCCATTTTCCGTCTACTCCTTGGCCATAGACAGTGCAGGAGCTTACTAAACGAGACGAGCGCCTTTTGGATGCCATACTTAGATTCAAATCGCATAGAAAAGCGCTCATTGAGAAAGGAAAATGAGCAAAGAAAGAAGCTCATCGAGAAAGACGAATGAACAAAGAAGAAAGAGTGAAAAGACTAATGAAAATATAGTCGGGGCGTCAAACTTTCCGAACTTTCAAAAAAGTTAATATTAACTTCACAACATTGTTATCATAACCAGTTTTGTCAGATTTTATAATTAAATAAGGACTTTGGGACCGTCAAAACATGTCAGAGTTTGGAGATTTTGGCTAAAAGAGAGAAGATAACCACGGAGTCGACTCTACTATCTCCAAAAAGGAGGAGACAAGAATACCATATTCTTGCACACGTGGCAAACTCTATTTGGCCCTCTCCTTAATCTTGTGATTAACAAAAGTGCAAAATTTGAAGTGTTTTTGGTCCTAATGCTACTACTACTACTACTAATACCACAACAACAACAAACAAGAAAAAAAGAAAAGAAGAAATAAAACAACAATAACTACTACTACTACTACTACTACTACAAAAACAAGATTTAAAGAATAAATTAAAGAACTACTACTACTACCACTACTACTACAAAAAATAAAAAAAGAATAAATTAAAGAATCACTACTACTACCACTACTACTACTACAAACAAGAAAAAAAGAAATTAAAGAACTACTACTACTATCACTACAAACAAGAAAAGAAGAAATTAAAGAACTACTACTACTACTACTACTACTACTACTACTACTACTACTAAGAAAAGAAGAAATTAAAGAACGTGATCTTACCCTTGTCTCTTTCTCTCCCTTTCTCATTTCCTCTCTTTCTCTCTCAATACACATGATTTTTGACAAAAACAAGCAAAAGAAAAGGAGAAAAAACAAAAGAAAGCAAGAGGAAACAATGCACTCACAGCAAAGGCCCGATGATGGATTCGGCGGCTCCTCTTCGCTCTTCGTACACTTACTCCTCTTCTTTGCAAATGGCGGCGGCGGCGGTGAGAAGCTTTCCTTCTCCCTCTTTTTCTCTTTCTCTCGCTCTCCCTCTCAAACGCAAGATGCAGTTCGCTATCTCTTGCATTCGTTCGTGCAAAATGATGCCCTCGAGTTTCAACCCGTATTTTTTCACCTAAGTACCGTCACTATTTGTGTCGCAAATGCAACACAAATAGTGACACTGCTAATTTACATCGAAAATCACCGTCATTATATGCCTATATCCTTGTAGTGTACCACTACCACTACCACTACCACAACAACAACAAACAAGAAAAAAAGAAAAGAAGAAATAAAACAACAACTACTACTACCACTACTGCTACAAAAAACAAGATTTAAAGAATAAATTGAAGAACTACTACTACTACCACTACTACTATAAAAAATAAAAAAAGAATAAATTAAAGAACCATTACTACTACCACTACTACTACTACAAACAATAAAATAAGAAATTAAAGAACTACTACTACTACCACTACAAACAAGCAAAGAAGAAATTAAAGAACTACTACTACTACTACTACGACTACGACTACTACTACTACTACTACTACTACTACTACTACTTTTACTACTACAAAGAAGAAAAGAAGAAATTAAAGAACATGATCTTACCCTCTCTTTTTTTTAATTCATTCATTCTTCTCTCTTCTGCCCTCCCTCTCTCTTTCTCTCTTTCTCTATTATGTTTAATGTTTTTTCCCTTTCTCTCTCGTTCCTTCTTTCCTTTTTTCTCTTCCTCTCCCTTTCTCATTTCCTCTCTTTCTCTCTCAATGCACATGACTTTTAACAAATACAAGCAAAAGAAAAGGAGAGAGAAAAAAAAAGAGGGAACAATGCACTCACCGCAAAGGCCTGAGGATGGATTCGGTGGCTCCGCTTCGCCCTCCATACACTTCCTCCTCTTCTTTGCAAATGGCAGCGGTGGTGAGAAGCTTTCCTTCTTCCTCTTTCTCTCTTTCTCTCACTCTCCCTATCAAACGCAATATGTAGTTTGCCTTTCCCTTTCACTCTCTCTTTCGTTCGTTCGTGCAAATTGATGCGCTCGGGTTTCAGCCCGCGTTTTTTCACCTAAGTATCGTCGCTATTTACATCGCTATTTGTGTCGCAAAAGCAACGCAAATAGTGACACTGTTTATTTATGTTGAAAATCACCGTCGCTATACGCCTATATCCTCGTAGTGTAGCACTACCACTATTACTTAGACCACTACCACTACAACAACAAACAAGAAAAAAAGAAAAGAAGAAATAAAACAATAACAACTACTACTACCACTTCTACTACAAAAAACAAGATTTAAAGAATAAATTAAAGAACTACTACTACTATCACTACTACTACAAAAAATAAAAAAAGAATAAATTAAGGAACCACTACTACTACTACGAATAAGATAATAAGAAATTAAAAAACTACTACTACTACTACTATAAACAAGTAAAGAAGAAATTAAAGAACTACTACTACTACTTTTACTGCTATAAATAAGAAAAGAAGAAATTAAAGAACATGATCTTACCCTCTCTTTGTTTTTTATTTATTCATTCTCCTCCCTCCCTCCCTCTCTCTTTCTCTCTTTCTCTATTATGTTTAATGTTTTTTCCCTCTCTCTCTCGTTCCTTTTTTCCTTTTCTCTCTTCCTCTTCCTTTTTCATTTTCTCTCTTTCTCTCTCAATACACATGATTTTTAACAAAAACAAGCAAAAGAAAAGGAGAAAAAACAAAAAATAACAAGAGGGAACAATGCACTCATAGCAAAGGCTCGAAGATGGATTCAGCGGCTCCTCTTCGCCCTCCGTACACTTCCTCCTCTTCTTTGCAAATGGCAGCGGCGGCAGTGAGAAGCTTTCCTTCTCCCTCTTTCTCTCTTTCTCTCACTCTCCCTCTCAAACGCAAGATGCACTTTGCTCTCCCTTTCGCTCTCTCTTTCATTTGTTCGTGCAAAATGACACGCTCGAGTTTCGGCCTACATTTTTTCACCTAAGTACCGTCCCTATTTGTGTCGCTATTTGTGTCACAAATGCAGCACAAATAGTGACACTGTTAATTTACGTCAAAAATCACCATCGCTATATGCATGTATCCTTATAGTGTACCACTACCACTACCACTACCACTACCACTACTACTACCACTACCACAACAACAACAAACAAGAAAAAAAGAAAAGAAGAAATAAAACAACAACAACAACTACTACCACTACTACTACAAAAAACAAGATTTAAAGAATAAATTAAAGAACTCTTACTACTACCACTACTACAAAAAATAAAAAAAGAATAAATTAAAGAACCACTACTACTACTACAAACAAGAAAATAAGAAATTAAAGAACTACTACTACTACCACTACAAACAAGCAAAGAAGAAATTAAAGAACTACTACTACTACTTTTACTACTATAAATAAGAAAATAAGAAAAAAAAGAACATGATTTTACCCTCTCTTTGTTTTTTATTTATTCATTCTCCTCCCTCCCTCCCTCTCTCTTTCTCTATTATGTTTAATGTTTTTCGCTCTCTCTCTCATTCCTTCTTTCCTTTTCTCTCTTCCTCTCCCTTTCTCATTTCCTCTCTTTCTCTCTCAATACAAATGATTTTTAACAAAAACAAGAAAAAAAAGGAGAAAAAATAAAAAAAAGTAAGAGGAAATAATGCACTCATCGCAAAGGTTGGAGGATGGATTCGACGGCTCCTCTTCGCCCTCCGTACACTTCCTCCTCTTCTTTGCAAATGGCGGCAGCGGTGGTGAGAAGCTTTCCTTCTCCCTCTTTCTTTGTTTCTCTTTCTCTCCCTCTTAAACGCAAGATGTAGCTCACTCTCCCTTTCACTCTCTCTTTCATTCGTGCAAAATGACACGCTCAGGTTTCGACTTGCGTTTTTTCACCTAAGTACCATCACTATTTGTATCGTTATTTGTGTCGCTATTTGTATCGCAAATGCAACGCAAATAGTGACACTACTAATTTACGTCGAAAATCACCGTTGCTATATGCATGTATCCTTGTAGTGTACCACTACCACTACCACTACCACTACTACCACAACAACAACAAACAAGAAAAAAAGAAAAGAAGAAATAAAACAACAACAACAACTACTACCACTACTACTACAGAAAACAAGATTTAAAGAATAAATTAAAGAACTACCACTACTACTACAAAAAACAAGAAAAAAATAAATTAAAGAACTATTACTGCTACCACCACTACTACTACTACCACTACAAACAAGAAAATAAGAAATTAAAGAACTACTACTACTACTACTACTACTACTACTACTACTACTACTACTACTACTACTACTACTACTACTACTAACAAGAAAAGAAGAAATTAAAGAATATGATCTTACCCTCTTGTTTTTAATTCATTTATTCTCCTCTCTCCCTCCCTCCCTCCCTCTTTCTCTCTTTCTCTATTATGTTTAATGTTTTTTTTCTCTCTCTCTCGTTCCTTATTTGATCTTTTTCTCTCTTCCTCTCCCTCTCTCATTTCCTCTCTTTTTCTCTCAATACACATGGATTTTAACAAAAACAAGCAAAAGAAAAGAAGAAAAAATAAAAACAAAGCAAGAGGGAACAATGCACTCACCGCAAAGGCCCAAGGATGGATTCGGCGGCTCCTCTTCGCCCTCCGTACACTTCCTCCTCTTCTTCGCAAACAACGGCGGCAAAAGTGGCGAGAAGCTCTCCTTCTCCCTTTTTCTCTCCCTCTCCCTCTCAAACGCAGGATGCAGTTTGCTCTCCCTTTCGCTCTCTCTTTCATTCGTTCGTGCAAAATGACGCGCTCGGGTTTCGGCCCACTTTTTTTCACCTGAGTACCGTCGCTATTTGTGTCTCATTTGCAATGCAAATAGTGACCCTGCTAATTTGCGTTAGAAATTGCTGTCGCTATACGCATGTATCCTTATAGTGTGGTACATCAATTAGTCCTTAAATGCACAATTTAAAGGGGAATTTTCCCTAGTAGGCAATCCCTATAGCAATTCTTAGATTTACTGTTTTGGTTGGGAATTCTCATAGGTTTCCAAGTCATGAACTTTTTCCAACATTATTGGAGAACTAAGATTCTTGCTTATGTTTTTCTTATTTTATCTTAATTGCATTCTTTGAGCCTCTTTATATTCAAAATGTTTTTCTAGTTTGGGTTATACGCTTATGATCTTTCAAGCTTCTAAAGGTTCAATCCTTTGATTGATGGATCTTGAGCGATCATACATGCATATAGTTGCAAAAACAGACACAAATATAGACACGTCTATTGACGCCCTCGATAAATATATAATCATATTTATAAAAAAGTAGATATATTCATATTCTGCATCTATAGGGATGTGTAACCGTTCATCTAAAAAGGCGTGTACTCTGCAATTTTTTGACAATTATAAATGCTGTCGAAGGGTTTCCAAAGCAATGTCGCAACTTCAGAAGTCCTTGCTAAATTTTAGGATAGAAGATCAATCAAGCCGAATTATTCTTATTTACTGCTGTCTACTGTTGCAAATGTCCACATTGCAGCTCAGAAAAAGATCAATGGAATCAAGGTTGATTATGTCATATAGAGCTGATGACATCCTTGTAAAAATAAATAGTATAGAAGGTTGGCTCTTCTTTTTCATTCAGACAAGAATAAATTTTTCAGGAGCAGTGTTTGCTTTTAAACTGGTTTGAAGAAGTGTCACAGATTTTTGTCAGACGAACGATAGAAATCAGTTCATGATTCTAAAAGGACAAAATAGCATGTTTCTTCTAGCTTTGTGACTGCATACACATCTTGTCAAGGTGGATTTCTAGTAATGTTGAGGTTCTCTGAACTGAAATGAATGCTGGAATCATCATCAAATGAGAGCCACAGTAATTCAGAAACATATCATCAATGAAGGATAGAATGGTCTTTTTCAGCACATTCATGGAAGCTTCAGGTATCCACATTTCCTCTTATTGAAAAAAAAAATGGATTTTCTGGTTACAGAAGTGAACAGCTGTAAGGTAGAATTCTCCGGCAATAGGGAAATCCTTATCTCTCATCTCCTAAGCTGCTACAGGATTAATCATGTTCTGCAAACAATATGCCAAAGCAACCACGTCTTCAAGAGGCCTCCGATGTTCCTCTACTTTGCTGGCCAAGAACATACATGCTGTTGCAATTGTAAATCGATCATTTTTATGATGTGATTAATGAAGGTAAAATCAATGGCAAAATATAGTGGATATGACTATTGCAACACTGGGCATTCTCAGCTTGATTCCAAGCTCCCTCAAGAACCTACAAAATGATCTACGAAGGTCGTTCACTGTTACTGAATCGATCCCATCTCTTCGTGATGGAGACATTGCTTTGATCTCATCCCATGAAACATAACGATCAGCTTTGCTACAGCTACTAGTAACACTTCTGTTGTATCCTAAGGTTCTTGGATCATCTCCGTCGTAAGTAGTAAGTTGTCCTGAAGCTTGTGATCCTGGCATGGGTAAAGTTTGACGTGTTATAGCTTCTGAGACAGGAGCTTGTCGACAGCATTGTAGGACAGCCATAGAAAATGAAGATTGTGGAGAGCCTGCAGCACTTCTTCAAGTTCCTTCCTCTGCGCCTACATTTCCGTCTGCTGCCAACGTATAGCTGTGGTTATTATTGATGACACCTCGTCACATGTCAACAGACTTCTACTCTTTAGTTTAGCATAGCTTTAGCTCATCGCAGTCAATCCAATAGAGATAGCTCCCCTCCTTCCCTGTTCTGAATGCAGAGTTCACCTTGATTTCTTTTTCTTCCCCCCTGTTCCGTTGAGTACCATCTATCCTCTTCCTCCAATCAGCCACCTGATCAGTAGGCCTAGTCGAGCTTTTCTTCTCCTTAGCTTAATCAATGTCCAGTGTTGACTCGTCCATCCCCGTTGCACGTCCTCCGGAGCTTGTCAATTGTTGTCGGCCCCTTCCTCCTTCGTTTCCTTCTGCGATGTACAGTAGCCTCCCTTTTCAATTCCCCTGTTCAGTTGTTATGCGGAGGTGCATCCATTCTTTCAGACAGTGTCATTACAGGGTCCGTGCCATGAGTCTACAACCCAAGCTTGGTCCGGTGCCAGTACCTTCTCTTGGCATTGTACCTAATGGTATTGTCCGTCCTCATACGAATCGAGTGAGGAATCCCCTTCCGTCATCTTCTTTGTTTCCCCTCCAATCCTCCCTCTTCTGCAAGGCTTCAGCACTCCTTCCAATCCTCTCTCTTGCACAAGACTCCCCCACTCCGTCTGCATTCCGAGCTTTTTTTCAGCTTTTTCGTCGTTAACTCCTCTCTATTCTGCGCAGAGTATCGTCATCCAGACGACAATTCTCCCCTTTTTCCTTCTGATTCACCTCCAAAAAAATCGTGTGCCAGATCCATCAATCCCGAGGAAAAAAATCCCCCAAGCTCGATTCAAAAACACGAAAGCTCCTCTTTTCCCCCCCAAAGCACGGCTCCTTTCCCCTAAAGCACGGCTCCTCTCAATTTATCGTTTCACACTATTTTTTTTGTATTGTCAAAAGCCTCAAGAAGCGGATTTGACTCCAAAACCTGTTGTTCAACTGTTCATCCATCTGTAACAGCCCTGACCTTCGAATGTCCCAAAATCGAATGGCTCCATCACAACCACCCGTAACAAGAACCCATTCACTTCTCCTAGACCAGTGTATAGCCCACACACTATCTCGATGACCAGTGAGTATATGAGTGAATGCTCCTGTTGCCATATCACAAAGCCGCTTGGCTGCTGAATGTCATAAGCAGCAACAGATCCATCTGATGCTCCCGAAATCAGATACCTGAAGACTATTAATGCTTCTCTTGTGTGCACTCACAATCTCCTTGTTGCGTGCAAGTTCTATGCTTGAAACCCTTCTCTTCTCTAAAAGACTTGTAAATGATGAGGGAGCCATACTTCCAATGTCTTTTTTCCATCACCATCTTCCACATCCATTCTCCAGTTGAGAGTGTAATGAGATCATCACATTCCATGCCACGACAATGTCGTGATCAAACAGCCCATCAAACATGCTCTCTGCTTCTAAAATGTTGCCACATTTACCATAGATACTAATAAGTGTGCTATTAACAAAAGCATCTGAAGTGAAGCCCTTCATGTGAGCATCTATACTCATACGTAGAGAATAAATGTAATCACAACAACTAAGTATGCACAAAGTATCAAATCGCACACACAACTTTCGGGTGGTTTTCACACCTCGAATGCGCAGCAATACGACATCCACCCCCTCTAATCCTGCGCATCCTCCGGATGGGCCAACTACCCATGATCGTTATCATCAAGATCCACAAACAGATCAATCTCTTCATTATGCATTTCCGGTAGTTCAACAAGATTATCTGTCATATCATCTATCTCTTCCATTGGAGTTTCTTGTCGTTGCTCTTCTCTTGAAAATTCTTCCAAAGCATAATCCTCATCATCTCTTTTCTTGAAAATCTTGATTCTTTTTCCAGCAATAGGCACTCTAAGCACTGTTCCATCCAATTCCGTCAGCTCATATATTGCATTATCAAAGACATGTCTGACTATGTACGGCCCAAACCATCTTTTCACCATCTTTCGAAGTGCAGTATGCTGATTTTCAAGACTGCTATCAAACACCAATACCCAATCTCCCTCTTCTATTGCTCTTGGCCGCAAGCGATGCCTGCTATCAAACCTGTCCTTATTCCTTAGCCTAGCAACTTTCAACCTGTCAATAGCTAGCTGAATATCCTCAGGTCTCCTCTCCAACTGTCGAATCCGAAGAGCTAAGAGCTCCTCTCTCGTCAAATCCTCCTGCCAAGGTAAAACTGACCAAGTCAAAGCACAAGTCTCAATCGGCATAACAGGTTTCTGACCATACATCAACTCTGCAGGCATATATCTTGTGGTAACACTATGAGTCGTACGATCAGCCCACAAAGCAAATGGTAGAAGTCTTGGTCATTCTCCAATCCGTCCTCTGCATGCTTTGGCTAATGCTTTCACTATCGGCGGATGCCCTCTTTCACTCTTCCCATTCCCCTCTGGATTATATGCTGTGGTTAGAGCCAATTTGATTCCTAGCTGAGAGAAAAACTCCCTAGCTTCATCTGCATCCAATTCACCACGATCCGCAGTGATCTTACCTACACAACCATACCTGCAGAAAATTTCCTCCAATAAGAATTTACACACTGCACTAGTAGCCTTCGTTCTCAAAGATCTGCCCTCAGCATGATTGGTAAGATCCTCTCTAGCCAAAAAAATGTACCTCATCTACCATAGACCCATAGGCATGGTAACCAAATCAACTACCCACTTATAATGAATGCATAATGGATAGGTCGGATGAAGCTCATCTCGATGACGGACTACTGAATACATCTGGCAATCTCTGCAAGTCTCAACAAAGTGAGAAACATCTCTATACATGCCTTTCCACCAATATTTCTCCTTGATTTTCTCATAAGTAGCCCATACTCCTCTATGACCAGCCCAAGGACTCTCATGAAACTCCCTCATCACCTGTAACTGTGTCTCTCTATCGCAGACAAGCCGCAAAGGTAATCCGCCTCTTTTCTTCGGATGCTTCCAAAGAAATCCGTCCTTGAGAAAATAACCATAGGCTTTCCTTCTGATCTTGTTGAACTCTTCATCTGTCCATTCATCTCTTTTGCTTAGTGTACTAAGGTACCTGCCAATCTGCAACCAATCTCCAACATAAAGTTCTTCTATGAAAGCCACAATATCATAGACATGACAAACATGATCAACCTTAGTGGCTGAAATTTCTGCATCATCCTCTTCTACAAGTAGAGTCTCCTCATCATCATATCTGGCTCTAGACAACATATCTGCCACTGGATTATCCTTCCCTACTATGTGTTTAAATTCCGGATTTAATGACTTAATGTATGCAATCCATCTCAACATGGCTATATCCGGAGTAGAGCAACTCGTGATCATACCAATCAATGGCAAGCAATCTGTCTCTACCACAACTGAAGCTCCAATAAAGTACTCCTTGTCACATTTGAGAGCCGTGACAATCCCCAATAACTCCCTCTTGATTTGCGGATATCTCCTCTATCTCTCGTTTAGGACTTTCGCCCCAAACCGAATAGCATACCTATTTCCATCTGCATCATCTTGACCCACAGCCCATTGGACTAGTGTCAACTGTCAATACAATAGGCCTATCACAATTATAATCTGCTTTCCTGAGAGTAGGAGCATTCTGCAATAACTTCTTCAATTTCCGCATGGCTCTAGTGTGACTCTCATCCCAATAAACATTCTGCCCCTTTCGAAGCAGCTGATACAAACAATCTGCTATGTGTGCAAAATGAGGTATCCAAATCATATAAAACACGCAAGCACCAATGAATCTCCGTACCTCAGAAGTGGTAGAACAATACTCTGCAATCTTGCCTCTATCATTCACCTTATCAGGTGAGGGTTTCTTGCCATAATATCCACACATATGCCCAACAATGACAACCTCATTCACTCCAAAAACAGATTTTTGCCCTGAAAGTGTCAAGTTCACTTCTTCTAACCTGGCCAAAATCTTCTCACATGCTGAAATATGATCAGCCACAAAGTATCTACATCCCTGCTCATTTAGGCTCTCATTCTTCTCTTCTTCTGCACACCCCTTAATGGGCACATCATCCAAGAAAGGCATAGTAAGCTGAGGTATGTAATCACGAAGGACCTTATGCATGGCATTCATCATATGCGCAACAGAATTAGTGGCACCTTGAGGCAAGGCACACATCCTGACAAGCCCAATAGGAGTTCTCATGGTGGTTATGTCCCTGCTTTCCAAAGCCAGCTGAAACTGATCATATCCTGAATACAAATCACCCAAAGAATAGATGGCACGTCCAGCAAATGCCTCTGCAAACTCATCCACAATTGGACCTATACCAACATTCCTGATAGTAACTCTGTTCACTGGCTGCATGTCCTGAATAAATCCAAGAGTACCATTCTTCTTTGGAACTGTAAACCACCTGTTTGAGTATGGTGCAGATGAAGGCTCAAGGATTCCCATCCTGATTTTCTCATTCAATAAATCAATCAGCTTTGGCAAGTGTGCTTTAGGCACTGGAATAGGTCGGAGATTCCATGGAATATGAGGAATAGTAAAAATGACCATAGGAGCAACAATATCAGGATTCACACATCCAATCTCATGTGGCAAAAAAGCAAATCCCCTTCCATGACGCTCAAGCATATCCTGAAAGCATTGCTTCTCTATGGGTAACAAGAAATCACCATTTCCAATTTTCAATTCAGCAAGTGTCTCTGCTGAAAATTTATGACCAATATGCTCCGGATTCCTCAAAATTTGCTGTTTAGCAGCCCTCTCTATTTGCTGATCACTCTCAGGTGGAAGCGGTACAGCAACCGGCTTCACCTTCTTATCCACAGTTTTGTATTTCGTGTCAACCGTGGCTTCATTATGCTCTTCTACATTACATAAACCTTGCTGTAAATCAGCAATTCTGCACTCCAATGGCTGAATATTCTCTGCCCTCTGCTCTATGGACTGCACCGAAACAACCCCAAACTCTGAATGTTGAAATATTTCAGTACTAAACTCTGTTGGCTGCAAATTTTCAGCCTTCTGTCTCTCTGAAAGCTGATCATAACCAGCTGGAAACTCTGTTTGCTGAATTTCTTCAGCACTCAATACTCTTTTCTGAGTTACCTCAGCCTCTGACTCAATCTGTGACACAAAATTTGCAATTTCATGAAACATGTCCAGGGATTGCACTAATACATTACCATGGCAATTCAACATATTAGTTTTCAGCATATCTTCCATCTCTCTCATCATATCTGCACAAATCACGCTGTCATACATCCCATCTATGTGCTCATCATCCTCCAAAATTCTTGCATTTTCCAAAATTTTCTCCTTTCTGCATATATAATGCCTCGCAGCTCTAGGCAACCTAGAAGTCTTCTGATAACTCATTGAACTGTTTGCTGAAATCCCAACATAACCGGAGGAGAAAACACTGCTGCCAGGAGGCGAGAACTCCAATCTCCTCTCCTCTGTACCACCGTCGTCTCGCGAAACGGCGGTACCTAATGAAAACCCGAATCCCTCACAGTGGGTAAGGGTGCATCTCTGAGAGTATCTCTGTTTCTAACATGGTTCACACATACAGTCATAAACTGAACTGCTCTCATACCATCTTTACTGCGAATCCGTGCATAAGTAGATCCATCATCCATGACCTTTGTTTCCATACGCATCTCTGTAATGAATGGCTGACCAAGAATTATGGGATAAGAGCATGAATCCTGCACAAAGAAATGAAAATCCTCCTCTACATCACCAATAGAAACCCTGACACTAGGGCAAGCAGCATATAAATCACCTGCAATGTTATTGGCGGCTCTCATACGCCACCCACGCTCTACATCCATAGGCCATCTATTACTCTCATAAACTCCACGAACTATGAGATTAATCTCTGAACCATGATCAACCAATGCAACATAAGGCACCTGTTTCTCTTCAATCTTTACCATCGTCTCTGTAGTTGCCCTAGCCCAATGGCTCCGCGAAAAGTGACTACGCGGTATCAAAACAGGCTCATCAATTTCAGCATAATGCATAGGCTGAACCCTCTTCTCTACCTGTGGAAAAACAGAAGCATTATCAACCATAACCTCATCATCATCCTCATCCAACTCTCCAATCAAAACTCCCTGTGTATCAGTGGTAGCCAATGCATGTCTTTTCCTCTTCAGGACCTCCTGAAACTGATCCTGAAACTCTCTTTTTGAGATGCCCAAAATCTCAGAAATAGTGAAAGTCACCTCACTGCCAAGTATCTTATCATTAAAGATTTTCTTCATGTCTGTAGATGTCTCAATGTGGGACATCAATCTGAATCCTGGCTGCTTTCTCTCTCTAGGCTCTTGCCTCTTTTCTCTCTTTTGAGCATTCTCCATCTGTCGATCTGGCCCTGGTCTTGAAGACGGTCCTACAGTAGGTGGAGTAACAAACTCACCCCCTCTAGTCTTCTTAGCTGCACTTGGATTTTCTTCATCCCTCTTACGCTTCTCCTCAACAAATACATCTACACCATGAGATTTAGCCAAATAAGCATAAATAGAATACCTGTCAACAGGCGAGTCCCAACCTGTCTCTGATCTGATGCTAGAGCCTGCACTAGTCAAAACAGTTTGCTGAATTTTTCCCTTGCTTGCAGTCTCCATAGCATAAGTCCATAGTGCGGACTGAGTCTTTGATCCCTTCTCAATCTGTACTCCATATGCAGAAGCATCACCTCTAGCTGTCACATAAGAAGTACGCGCAGCCATGTCCTCCACTAACTTTTTCATTCCACCTTTACCAAAGTTGGTAGCAAGTAGAGCTCCTGTCTCAGTCAACCAAATCTTACCATCTTGCCCCCAATATACTAAATTCTGCCTCCTTGCATCCTGGAAAGAGTCACAATCCCTGCAATGCTGATGCTCCGTACTATCACACCAAATACATCTCCGATCTCTCCTAGGTGCACTAGGAGCACTCCTAGGTGCAGTAGGAGCACTAGAAGAAGTAGTAGGCACAGTTGAAGCAAACTGCTCCTTCAACTTTCCCACTAACTCCACTTTGACTGACTCAAGTGTCAAATCTGTGATGCCTTTGATTATGTCATCAAGAGAGGTAGGCACCGATGGAGCGGATGGTTTTGGAGCAGAAGGTGTAGGCATCGGTCGTGGAATAGGAGGAATAGGTGGAGTAGAAACAGTAGGCACTAGCATAGGCCAAGAAACTGGCTGAGGAGGAGAAGAAATAACACGGATAGAAGTAGGCATAGGAGCAGATGATGGTGTAGGTGTCATGGAACCATTCTGTAGGCGAGTCTTCCATATCCTCCTCTTGGTCAAAGTCGAGACTGCATCCTGTGCATCCTGCCAATCAGTTTTAAGACCCATAGGCTTCGTGCGATCTTCAAGAAGCTCACCCAATTCTTCTTGAAGAGCAGGATCTGCAACTTGCAAGAAAAGCTCAACTTTTTCAACATCCAATGCTCTTTGTTCAATGGTATCAAGCTGACTATACCTCTCTTCGAATTCTCGAATCAACTCCGAAGCAGCGAGACCTTTGTTTGGCATGTAGACCCACTCCCGGAATGACCGCCGAGTAGCCATACCAAAGTCCTCAAGGAAGTATTATTCTTTTAGAGCCTTCTTAAAATCTTGCCAATGTGTATTTTGAATAAAAAGATCAGTCACTTTTGTCCTCAAAGCAGGTGTGACAAGATGAAGAAAGTACTTACTCATTAGTCCAACAGGAACTCCAAAAAACCCCATCTTGATCTCATATGTCTTCAAATATGCTGAAACATTACGCCCGTCAAATAGCTTTTTCTCACTCTCAACTGCTTCAATAGCCTTAGTCACGCTGTTTGCATTCTCCTGCTCCGAATAGAGTTGCCTTTGCTGAGACAACTGCTGTTGATGCAATTGTTGTTGCTGCTGCATATACAATTGTGTTTGCTGATTTTGGAGCTGCATATACATGGACATATTCTGCAAAATCTGTTTTAGATCCTCCGTTGAAGTACTTGACGCAGCAGTCATAGATGGAGCTGAAGTAGACGCAGCTGGAATTGTAGAGGAAGTTGAAATAGAGGCTGAAGTATCTTCCATCCTGAAATTTCTGCGACGCTTTCACGTCGGGTTCGCCAAAGATGTCGAAGGGTTTCGAAAGCAATATCGCAACTTCAGAAGTCCTTGTTAAATTTTAGGATAGAAGATCAATCAAGCTGAATTATTCTTATTTACTGCTGTCTACTGTTGTAAATGTCCACATTGCAGCTTAGAAAAAGATCAATGGAATCAAGGTTGATTATGTCATATAGAGCTGATGACATCCTTGTAAAAATAAATAGTATAGAAGGTTGGCTCTTCTTTTTCATTCAGACAAGAATAAATTTTTCAGGAGCAGTGTTTGCTTTTAAACTGGTTGAAGAAGTGTCACAGATTTTTGTCAGACGAACAATAGAAATCAATTCATGATTCTAAAAGGACAAAATAGCATGTTTCTTCTAGCTTTGTGACTGCATACACATCTTGTCAAGGTGGATTTCTAGTAATGTTGAGGTTCTCTGAACTGAAATGAATGCTGGAATCATCATCAAATGACAGCCACAGTAATTCAGAAACATATCATCAATGAAGGATAGAATGGTCTTTTTCAGCACATTCATGGAAGCTTCAGGTATCCACATTTCCTCTTATTGAAAAAAAAAATGGCTTTTTTGGTTACAGAAGTGAACAGCTGTAAGGTAGAATTCTCCGGCAATAGGAAAATCCTTATCTCTCATCTCCTGAGCTGCTACAGGATTAATCATGTTCTGCAAACAATATGCCAAAGCAACCACGTCTTCAAGAGGCCTCCGATGTTCCTCTACTTTGCTGGCCAAGAACATACATGCTGTTGCAATTGTAAATCGATCATTTTTATGATGTGATTAATGAAGGTAAAATCAATGGCAAAATATAGTGGATATGACGATTGCAACACTGGGCATTCTCAGCTTGATTCCAAGCTCCCTCAAGAACCTGCAAAATGATCTACGAAGGACGTTCACTGTTATTGAATCGATCCCATCTCTTCGTGATGGAGACATTGCTTTGATCTCATCCCATGAAACATAACGATCAGCTTTGCTACAGCTACTAGTAACACTTCTGTTGTATCCTAAGGTTCTTGGATCATCTCCGTCGTAAGTAGTAAGTTGTCCTGAAGCTTGTGATCCTGGCATGGGTAAAGTTTGACGTGGTTATAGCTTCTGAGACAGGAGCTTGTCGACAGCATTGTAGGACAGCCATAGAAAATGAAGATTGTGGAGAGCCTGTAGCACTTCTTCAAGTTCCTTCCTCTGCGCCTGCATTTCCGTCTGCTGCCAACGTATAGCTGTGGTTATTATTGATGACACCTCGTCGCATGTCAATAGACTTCTACTCTTTAGTTTAGCATAGCTTTAGCTCATCGCAGTCAATCCAATAGAGATAGCTCCCCTCCTTCCCTATTCTGAATGCAGAGTTCACCTTGATTTCTTTTTCTTCCCCCCTGTTCCGTTGAGTATCATCTATCCTCTTCCTCCAATCAGCCACCTGATCAGTAGGCCTAGTCGAGCTTTTCTTCTCCTTAGCTTAATCAATGTCCAGTGTTGACTCGTCCATCCCCGTTGCACGTCCTCCGGAGCTTGTCAATTGTTGTCGGCCCCTTCCTCCTTCGTTTCCTTCTGCGATGTACAGTAGCCTCCCTTTTCAATTCCCCTGTTCAGTTGTTATGCGGAGGTGCATCCATTCTTTCAGACAGTGTCATTACAGGGTCCGTGCCATGAGTCTACAACCCAAGCTTGGTCCGGTGCCAGTACCTTCTCTTGGCATTGTACCTAATGGTATTGTCCGTCCTCATACGAATCCAGTGAGGAATCCCCTTCCGTCATCTTCTTTGTTTCCCCTCCAATCCTCCCTCTTCCGCAAGTCTTCAGCACTCCTTCCAATCCTCTCTCTTGCACAAGACTCCCCCACTCCGTCTGCATTCCGAGCTTTTTTTCAGCTTTTTCGTCGTTTACTCCTCTCTATTCTGCGTAGAGTATCGTCATCTAGACGACAATTCTCCCCTTTTTCCTTCTGATTCACCTCCAAAAAAATCGTGTGCCAGATCCATCAATCCCGAGGAAAAACATCCCCCAAGCTCGATTCAAAAACACGAAAGCTCCTCTTTTCCCCCCCAAAGCATGGCTCCTTTCCCCTAAAGCACGGCTCCTCTCAATTTGTCCTTTCACACTATTTTTTTTGTATTGTCAAAAGCCTCAAGAAGCGGATTTGACTCCAAAACCTGTTGTTCAACTGTTCATCCATCTGTAACAGCCCTGACCTTCGAATGTCCCAAAATCGAATGGCTCCATCACAACCACCCGTAACAAGAACCCATTCACTTCTCCTAGACCAGTGTACAGCCCACACACTATCTCCATGACCAGTGAGTATATGAGTGAATGCTCCTGTTGCCATATCACAAAGCCGCTTGGCTGCTGAATGTCATAAGCAGCAACAGATCCATCTGATGCTCCCGAAATCAGGTACCTGAAGACTATTAATGCTTCTCTTGTGTGCACTCACAATCTCCTTGTTGCGTGCAAGTTCTATGCTTGAAACCCTTCTCTTCTCTAAAAGACTTGTAAATGATGAGGGAGCCATACTTCCAATGTCTTTTTTCCATCACCATCTTCCACATCCATTCTCCAGTTGAGAGTGTAATGAGATCATCACATTCCATGCCACGACAATGTCGTGATCAAACAGCCCATCAAACATGCTCTCTGCTTCTAAAATGTTGCCACATTTACCATAGATACTAATAAGTGTGCTATTAACAAAAGCATCTGAAGTGAAGCCCTTCATGTGAGCATCTATACTCATACGTAGAGAATAAATGTAATCACAACAACTAAGTATGCACAAAGTATCAAATCGCACACACAACTTTCGGGTGGTTTTCACACCTCGAATGCGCAGCAATACGACATCCACCCCCTCTAATCCTGCACATCCTCCGGATGGGCCAACTACCCATGATCGTTATCATCAAGATCCACAAACAGATCAATCTCTTCATTATGCATTTCCAGTAGTTCAACAAGATTATATGTCATATCATCTATCTCTTCCATTGGAGTTTCTTGTCGTTGCTCTTCTCTTGAAAATTCTTCCAAAGCATAATCCTCATCATCTCTTTTCTTGAAAATCTTGATTCTTTTTCCAGCAATAGGCACTCTAAGCACTGTTCCATCCAATTCCGTCAGCTCATATATTGCATTATCAAAGACATGTCTGACTATGTACGGCCCAAACCATCTTTTCACCATCTTCCGAAGTGCAGTATGCTGATTTTCAAGACTGCTATCAAACACCAATACCCAATCTCCCTCTTCTATTGCTCTTGGCCGCAAGCGATGCCTGCTATCAAACCTGTCCTTATTCCTTAGTCTAGCAACTTTCAACCTGTCAATAGCTAGCTGAATATCCTCAGGTCTCCTCTCCAACTGTCGAATCCGAAGAGCTAAGAGCTCCTCTCTCGTCAAATCCTCTTGCCAAGGTAAAACTGACCAAGTCAAAGCACAAGTCTCAATCGGCATAATAGGTTTCTGACCATACATCAACTCTGCAGGCATATATCCTGTGGTAACACTATGAGTCGTACGATCAGCCCACAAAGCAAATGGTAGAAGTCTTGGCCATTCTCCAATCCGTCCTCTGCATGCTTTGGCTAATGCTTTCACTGTCGGCGGATGCCCTCTTTCACTCTTCCCATTCCCCTCTGGATTATATGCTGTGGTTAGAGCCAATTTGATTCCTAGTTGAGAGAAAAACTCCCTAGCTTCATCTGCATCCAATTCACCACGATCCGCAGTGATCTTACCCACACAACCATACCTGCAGAAAATTTCCTCCAATAAGAATTTACACACTGCACTAGTAGTCTTCGTTCTCAAAGATCTGCCCTCAACATGATTGGTAAGATCCTCTCTAGCCAAAACAATGTACCTCATCTGCCATAGACCCATAGGCATGGTAACCAAATCAACTACCCACTTATAATGAATGCATAATGGATAGGTCGGATGAAGCTCATCTCGATGACGCACTACTGAATACATCTGGCAATCTCTGCAAGTCTCAACAAAGTGAGAAACATCTCTATACATGCCTTTCCACCAATATTTCTCCTTGATTTTCTCATAAGTAGCCCATACTCCTCTATGACCAGCCCAAGGACTCTCATGAAACTCCCTCATCACCTGTAACTGTGTCTCTCTATCGCAGACAACCCGCAAAGGTAATCCGCCTCTTTTCTTCGGATGGTTCCAAAGAAATCCATCCTTGAGAAAATAACCATAGGCTTTCCTTCCGATCTTCTTGAACTCTTCATCTGTCCATTCATCTCTTTTGCTTAGTGTACTAAGGTACCTGCCAATCTGCAACCAATCTCCAACATAAAGTTCTTCTATGAAAGCCACAATATCATAGACATGACAAACATGATCAACCTTAGTGGCTGAAATTTCTGCATCATCCTCTTCTGCAAGTAGAGTCTCCTCATCATCATATCTGGCTCTAGACAACATATCTGCCACTGGATTATCCTTCCCTGCTATGTGTTTAAATTCCGGATTTAATGACTTAATGTATGCAATCCATCTCAACATGGCTATATCCGGAGTAGAGCAACTCGTGATCATACCAATCAATGGTAAGCAATCTGTCTCTACCACAATTGAAGCTCCAATAAAGTACTCCTTGTCACATTTGAGAGCCGTGACAATCCCCAATAACTCCCTCTTGATTTGCGGATATCTCCTCTGTCTCTCGTTTAGGACTTTTGCCCCAAACCGAATAGCATACCTATTTCCATCTGCATCATCTTGACCCACAGCCCATTGGACTAGTGTCAATTGTCAATACAATAGGCCTATCACAATTATAATCCGCTTTCCTGAGAGTAGGAGCGTTCTGCAATAACTTCTTCAATTTTCGCATGGCTCTAGTGTGACTCTCATCCCAATAAAATTTCTGCCCCTTTCGAAGCAGTTGATACAAACAATCTGCTATGTGTGCAAAATGAGGTATCCAAATCATATAAAACACGCAAGCACCAATGAATCTCCGTACCTCAGAAGTGGTAGAACAATACTCTGCAATCTTGCCTATAGCATTCACCTTATCAGGTGAGGGTTTCCTGCCATAATATCCACACATATGCCCAACAATGACAACCTCATTCACTCCAAAAACAGATTTTTGCCCTGAAAGTGTCAAGTTCACTTCTTCTAACCTAGCCAAAATCTTCTCACATGCTGAAATATGATTAGCCACAAAGTATCTGCATCCCTGCTCATTTAGGCTCTCATTCTTCTCTTCTTCTGCACACCTCTTAATGGGCACATCATCCAAGAAAGGCATAGTAAGCTGAGGTATGTAATCATGAAGGACCTTATGCATGGCATTCGTCATATGCGCAACAGAATTAGTGGCACCTTGAGGCAAGGTACACATCCTGACAAGCCCAATAGGAGTTCTCATGGTGGTTATGTCCCTGCTTTCCAAAGCCAGCTGAAACTGATCATATCCTGAATACAAATCACCCAAAGAATAGATGGCACGTCCAGCAAATGCCTCTGCAAACTCATCCACAATTGGACCTATACCAACATTCCTGATAGTAACTCTGTTCACTGGCTGCATGTCCTGAATAAATCCAAGAGTACCATTCTTCTTTGGAACTGTAAACCACCTGTTTGAGTATGGTGCAGATGAAGGCTCAAGGATTCCCATCCTGATTTTCTCATTCAATAAATCAATCAGCTTTGGCAAGTGTGCTTTAGGCACTGGAATAGGTCGGAGATTCCATGGAATATGAGGAATAGTAAAAATGACCATAGGAGCAACAATATCAGGATTCACACATCCAATCTCATGTGGCAAAAAAGCAAATCCCCTTCCATGACGCTCAAGCATATCCTGAAAGCATTGCTTCTCTATGGGTAACAAGAAATCACCATTTCCAATTTTCAATTTAGCAAGTGTCTCTGTTGAAAATTTATGACCAATATGCTCCGGATTCCTCAAAATTTGTTGTTTAGCAACCCTCTCTATTTGCTGATCACTGTCAGGTGGAAGCGGTACAGCAACCGGCTTCACCTTCTTATCCACAGTTTTGTATTTCGTGTCAACCGTGGCTTCATTATGCTCTTGTGCATTACATAAACCTTGCTGTAAATCAGCAATGCTGCACTCCAATGGCTGAATATTCTCAACCCTCTGCTCTATGGACTGCACAGAAACATCCCCAAACTCTGAATGTTGAAATATTTCAGCAGTAAACTCTGTTGGCTGCAAATTTTCAGCCCTCTGTCTCTCTGAAAGCTGATCATAACCAGCTGGAAACTCTGTTTGCTGAATTTCTTCAGCACTCAATACTCTTTGTTGAGTTACCTCAGCCTCTGACTCAATCTGTGACACAAAATTTGCAATTTCATGAAACATGTCCAGGGATTGCACTAATACATTACCATGGCAATTCAGCATATCAGTTTTCAGCATATCTTCCATCTCTGTCATCGTATCTGCACAAATCACACTGTCATATATCCCATCTATGTGCTCATCATCCTCCAAAATTCTTGCATTTTTCAAATTTTTCTCCTTTCTGCATATATACTGCCTGGCAGCTCTAGGCAACCTAGAACTCTTCTGATAACTCATTGAACTGTTTGCTGAAATCCCAACATAACCGGAGGAGAAAACACTGCTGCCAGGAGGCGAGAACTCCAATCTCCTCTCCTCTGTACCACCGTCGTCTCGCGAAACGACGGTACCTAATGAAAACCCGAATCCCTCACAGTGGGTAAGGGTGCATCTCTGAGAGTATCTCTGTTTCTAACATGGTTCACACATACAGTCATAAACTGAATTGCTCTCATACCATCTTTACTGCGAATCCGTGCATAAGCAAATCCATCATCCATGACCTTTGTTTCCATATGCATCTCTGTAATGAATGGCTGACCAAGAATTATGGGATAAGAGCATGAATCCTGCACAAAGAAATGAAAATCCTCCTCTACATCACCAATAGAAACCCTGACACTAGGGCAAGCAGCATATAAATCACCTGCAGTATTATTGGCGGCTCTCATACGCCACCCATGCTCTACATCCATAGGCCATCTGTTACTCTCATAAACTCCACGAACTATGAGATTAATCTCTGAACCATGATCAACCAATGCAACATAAGGCACCTGTTTCTCTCCAATCTTTACCATCGTCTCTGTAGTTGCCCTAGCCCAATGGCTCCGTGAAAAGTGACTACGCGGTATCAAAACAGGCTCATCAATTTCAGCATAATGCATAGGCTGAACCCTCTTCTCTACCTGTGGCAAAATAGAAGCATTATCAACCATAACCTCATCATCATCCTCATCCAACTCTCCAATCAAAACTCCCTGTGTATCAGTGGTAGCCAATGCATGTCTTTTCCTCTTCAGGACCTCCTGAAACTGATCCTGAAACTCTCTTTTTGAGATGCCCAAAATCTCAGAAATAGTGAAAGTCACCTCACTGCCAAGTATCTTATCATTAAAGATTTTCTTCATGTCTGTAGATGTCTCAATGTGGGACATCAATCTGAATCCTGGCTGCTTTCTCTCTCTAGGCTCTTGCCTCTTTTCTCTCTTTTGAGCATCCTCCATCTGTCGATCTGGCCCTGGTCTTGAAGACGGTCCTGCAGTAGGTGGAGTAACAAACTCACCCCCTCTAGTCTTCTTAGCTGCACTTGGATTTTCTTCATCCCTCTTACGCTTCTCCTCAACAAATACATCTGCACCATGAGATTTAGCCAAATAAGCATAAATAGAATACCTGTCAACAGGCGAGTCCCAACCTGTCTCTGATCTGATGCTAGAGCCTGCACTAGTCAAAACAGTTTGCTGAATTTTTCCCTTGCTTGCAGTCTCCATAGCATAAGTCCATAGTGCGGACTGAGTCTCTGATCCCTTCTCAATCTGTACTCCATATGCAGAAGCATCACCTCTAGCTGTCACATAAGAAGTACGCGCAGCCATGTCCTCCACTAACTTTTTCATTCCACGTTTACCAAAGTTGGTAGCAAGTGGAGCTCCTATCTCAGTCAACCAAATCTTACCATCTTGCCCCCAATATACTAAATTCTGCCTCCTTGCATCCTGGAAAGAGTCACAATCCCTGCAATGCTGATGCTCCGTACTATCACACCAAATACATCTCCGATCTCTCCTAGGTGCACTAGGAGCACTCCTAGGTGCAGTAGGAGCACTAGAAGAAGTAGTAGGCACAGTTGAAGCAAACTGCTCCTTCAACTTTCCCACTAACTTCGCTTTGACTGACTTAAGTGTCAAATCTGTGATGCCTTTGATTATGTCATCAAGAGAGGTAGGCACCGATGGAGCGGATGGTTTTGGAGCAGAAGGTGTAGGCATCGGTCGTGGAATAGGAGGAATAGGTGGAGTAGAAACAGTAGGCACTGGCATAGGCCAAGAAACTGGCTGAGGAGGAGAAGAAATAACAGGGATAGAAGTAGGCATAGGAGCAGATGATGGCGTAGGTGTCATGGAACCATTCTGTAGGCGAGTCTTCCATATCCTCCTCTTGGTCAAAGTCGAGACTACATCCTGTGCATCCTGCCAATCAGTTTTAAGACCCATAGGCTTCGTGCGATCTTCAAGAAGCTCACCCACTTCTTCTTGAAGAGCAGGATCTGCAGCTTGCAAGAAAAGCTCAACTTTTTCAACATCCAATGCTCTTTGTTCAATGGCATCAAGCTGACTATACCTCTCTTCGAATTCTCGAATCAACTCCAAAGCAGCGAGACCTTTGTTTGGCATGTAGACCCACTCCTGGAATGACCGCCGAGTAGCCATACCAAAGTCCTCAAGGAAGTATTATTCTTTTAGAGCCTTCTTAAAATCTTGCCAATGTGTATTTTGAATAAAAAGATCAATCACTTTTGTCCTCAAAGCAGGTGTGACAAGACGAAGGAAGTACTTACTCATTAGTCCAGCAGGAACTCCAAAAAACCCCTTCTTGATCTCATATGTCTTCAAATATGCTGAAACATTACGCCCGTCAAATAGCTTTTTCTCACTCTCAACTGCTTCAATAGCCTTAGTCGCGCTGTTTGCATTCTCCTGCTTCGAATAGAGTTGCCTTTGCTGAGACAACTGCTGTTGATGCAATTGTTGTTGCTGCTGCATATACAATTGTGTTTGCTGATTTTGGAGCTGCATATACATGGACATATTCTGCAAAATCTGTTTTAGATCCTCCGTTGAAGTACTTGATGCAGCAATCATAGATGGAGCTGAAGTAGACGCAGCTGGAATTGTAGAGGAAGCTGAAATAGAGGCTGAAGTATCTCCCATCCTGAAATTTCTGCGACGCTTTCACGTCGGGTTCACCAAAGATGTCGAAGGGTTTCGAAAGCAATGTCGCAACTTCAGAAGTCCTTGTTAAATTTTAGGATAGAAGATCAATCAAGCTGAATTATTCTTATTTACTGCTGTCTATTGTTGCAAATGTCCACATTGCAGCTCAGAAAAAGATCAATGGAATCAATGTTGATTATGTCATATAGAGCTGATGACATCCTTGTAAAAATAAATAGTATAGAAGGTTGGCTCTTCTTTTTCATTCAGACAAGAATAAATTTTTCAGGAGCAGTGTTTGCTTTTAAACTGGTTGAAGAAGTGTCACAGATTTTTGTCAGACGAACAATAGAAATCAATTCATGATTCTAAAAGGACAAAATAGCATGTTTCTTCTAGCTTTGTGACTGCATACACATCTTGTCAAGGTGGATTTCTAGTAATGTTGAGGTTCTCTGAACTGAAATGAATGCTGGAATCATCATCAAATGACAGCCATAGTAATTCAGAAACATATCATCAATGAAGGATAGAATGGTCTTTTTCAGCACATTCATGGAAGCTTCAGGTATCCACATTTCCTCTTATTGAAAAAAAAAAATGGCTTTTTTGGTTACAGAAGTGAACAGCTCTAAGGTAGAATTCTCCGGTAATAGGGAAATCCTTATCTCTCATCTCCTGAGCTGCTACAGGATTAATCATGTTCTGCAAACAATATGCCAAACTCAAATGGTCCCTCCAGGGCGTCGAGAGGTTGCGAAGCGTTGACGCGAGGAGGTAGAGTCCTCAAGAAGAGTAGAGACTAATGACGATGATATCATCCCTCTTCAAATGCCCCATCAAGTTTTGGAGGAAGAGATTTTGGACAACATGGTGCACGATTTATTTTCCCATGAGGTTCGGGGGGAGGGCGCCACTAGAGAGACAAATGACCCGCTACACATAGCGTCGAAAACTCCATTATACGAAGGTTGCACATACTTCGTTCTACGTGCATCTCTCGAGATACTGGACTTAAAAACCATTTATGGATGGAGTAATGCTAGCTTGAATGCATTATTGAAGTATGTATCATTTGATATTAATTCATAAATGCTTCTCGACAATATCCGCGGTTTTGTTAACTCTGTTTGCATAATATATGCAAGTTATTGTCACAAATTCTTTCAAATGGAAATAAATTACCAACTAAAAGGGAGCAAGCAAGGCATTTCTTGACATCTCTTGGAGGTCTCGATTACGTTAAAATCCATGCATGTGTCAATGATTGTATCTTGTTTCATGGGGATCATGCACTGCAGGACAGTGTCCTATTTGTAGTGAACCAAGATACAACCAGGAGATGAAATCAATGGATATGCCTCGTAAGGTTTTGCGACATTTTCCTATTATTCCACGTATTCAACTTATGTTGAAGTGTGAATCTGTTGCGAGACTCATGTCATGGCATGCTAGTCACCATTCAAGTGATGGAAAGTGGAGAATTCCTTCAGACACACCAGCCTGGCAACACGTAGACAATTTGTGGCCTACTTTCAAAGAAGAGCCCAAAAATTTGAGATTTGGTCTAGGATTAGATGGAATAAATCCATTTGGCATCAAAAGCACCTCATATAGTGTATGGTCAGTGGTATTGGTAGACTATAATATCCCTCCGTCCATGGCAATAAAAAACGGATATGTAATGTTGTCCCTTTTTATTCCTAAAAAACACAAAGTAAAAAACATGGACGTTTACTTAGATCCTTTGATCAAGGAGCTAGAAATGCTATGGAGAGGTTTTGAGGTGTAAGATGTGATAGCATCATTGTCCTCTAGAGATTTCACTTTAAGGGGCATGTTGTTGTGGACCATGCATGACTTTCCAGGCTATGGAGAGTGTTCAGGTAGTTGCGTACTCTATTTTATTCATTCTTACCCTTAATCAAATATATGTCATCATTAATCCACTTGTTTCTACAGGTTTAACTACATCAGGATATCATGCATGTCCAATTTGCGGTCCCTCTCTGGTTTCTTCTAAACCAACACGCTTGAAGAAGGTTATCTATGACAATCATCATCGTTTTCTTCCTATTGACCACCCCAAATATGCACCCCCCACTAATAGAAGAACTCCACAATCTCTGACCATTCGAGATTGGAAGGACACTTGGACACACGCCAATGATCATCCTCCACTCGGCATGAGTCGGTAACTAGTTTACTTACTTTTGTTTGTCTTTAAAATACACTCCATTATGAGAACGAGAAATAATATATTGTTTCACTACAAGGGAATGGGGCCATAGCGACACCGATTAGCGACGGCGGATGTCGGCGTCGCTATAGGCGTCGCTATATGCGTCGCAATTGGCGTCGCTATATGCGTCGCTATTTGCGACGCATATAGCGACGCAAATAGCGACGCATATAGCGATGCCAATTGCGACGCCGCAGGGAAAAAAAGCGCGGCCGAAACCAGAGCGCCGTTTTCATTTTGTTTTCTTCGCCTTTTGAGAGCGAGAGCGAGGGAGAGAGCAAGGGAGAGAGCCAAGGCTTTGTGGGAGAAGAGGAGGAAGAGACTTGCCGCCACCGCCACCGTCGTTGTTCGTGAAGGAGAAGAGGAGCCCTCGTTGCAAAGAGAAGCCGCCCACGCTCGCCATCTCTCATTGGTGAGTCTCCCTCTCTCTTTCTTTTACTTGTTGAAGGTTTAAATCGTTCTCTTTTGTTTGTTTAGGAGAGGAAATGAAAGAGAAGGAGAGGGAGAGGGAGAGAGAGGGAGAGAAAGAGAGGGAGAGTGCATTCTCTCTCTCCCTTTTGCTTGTTTAATGTTTAAATTACTTTCTTCTTTGCTTGTTTAGGAGAGGAAACGAGAGAGTAAGAGAGAGGGAGAGGGAGAGGGAGAGGGAGAGGGAAAGAAAGAGAAAGAGAAATAGAGGGAGAGGGAGAGGGAGGGGGAGGAAATAGGAGAGGGAGAGAAAGAGAGAGAGGGAGAAGGAGGGAGAGTGCATTCTCTCTCTCCCTCCCTCTCCCTTTTGCTTGTTTAATGTTTGAATCACTTTATTTTTTACTTGTTTAGGAGAGGAAATGAGAGAGAAAGAGAGTGAGAGGGAGAGGAAGGGAAAGGAAATGAGAGAGGGATAGAAAGAGAAAGAGAGGGAGAGTGCATTGTATCTCTCCCTCTCCCTTTTGCTTGGAGGATGTTTAAATCACTTTATTTTTTGCTTGTTTAGGAAATGAGAGAGAAAGAGAGATAGAGAGGGAGAGGGCAAAAAAGAGAAAGAGAGGGAGAGGGAGAGGAAGAGGGAGAGGGAGGGGGAGGGGAAGGAAATGAGGGAGGGAGAGGGAGAGGGAGAGGGAGAGGGAGAAAGAGGGAGGGGGAGGGAGAGGGAGGGGGAGGGAGGAAATGAGGGAGGGAGAGAAAGAGAACGAGAGGGAGAGGGAGAGGGTGAGGGTGAGAGAAAGAGAGGAAGAGAGGGAGAGGGAGAGAAAGAGAGGGAGAGGGAAGGGAAGAAAATTTAAGATAATATACGTATTGATAATGGTATGCAATGTGCTTTGCATACGGCCACGTACTTCATCAAAATGAACCCAAAATTATTGTTATAGAAAAAGAAACCCTTAAATTGAGTATAGGATAATTTCTCTCAGGTCTTATGACTATGAGTAGAATTGATTGAAATAAATTTTATTACTATAGTTATAAAATTTCATAGATGGCGCGCATTAATTTTAAAATGGGTTACTTATACTCAAAGCCGAGATATAACAAAAAATTATCTACCGGGACAAACAAATCGTTGAGCATGATACAAGGCCGAGATATAACATCGGAAAATCTCTCGACTACTATATACAATGCAAGGTTTATGGTCAACTTGCAACTTGACGTACATCTCCATAAAGCTATCCATTTAAGCCTCCTTTGCTGTAATGTAGATAAGATGGAAAACGAAGAAGGTCCTATTGTTCAAGACCGCGATTCGTATCTTAATCAGCGTGTCCCATGTCCTTGCTCTCAATGCAAGTTGGCAATTAGACGAAAACGCCGATTGTCTATAGAACACGTACGACGATTTGGCGAGTTTCAATCTGAGATCATTGATCAGGCGATTGCAGACTTTCAGCAAACGGTAATTTGAAGTTAGCATTTTTCATGCATTGTACTCTCAAGCTAATTGAAAACCATACACAATAAGATTGGGTCTTGTTGGTAAATTTTGTATCCAGGGGGGTGATGTCTCGACCCAAGGGGGAGTGCACCCTTTGCGGCCAATTAGAAGAGTTCGTGGACGTGCGATGGATGGATTGCAGGAGCCAATCGACCACTCGCAAGGCCCATCTATACCGTCAATGCCAGAGGAGACAGACAACCTTCCCGACTTGCCTACAATCTTGGAGCCTGAGATGGAGGCAATGATCGATGCATTGATTCCCATGGATGTTGAGACATCTGACCCGCTCGGAGAGGAAGCATCCATACCATTATATGATGGGTGCCGAGTATCTCGGTTGAAGACATTGCTTGCACTCTTAAGTGTGCAAGCAAAATACGGTTGGAGCGATACGAGTGTGACTGAGTTATTCAGGTACCTTGCACACAGACTTCATTGTTTTTTTTTAAAAACAGTATTATTGCAAACATGGATAGATTTTTCAAGGTGTTTTATGATTTTTTCAGGTTATTGAAATATCATATATTGCCACCTGCAAACACCATGCCTGAGTCTCGTGATGATGCGCGACATGTTTTACAGAAGCTTGGCATGGACTACAATAACATCCATGCATGTATCAACGACTGCATATTGTTTCGAGATGAATACGAGAGTATGGAGACATGCCCAAAGTGTGGTGCTCACAGGTATCGACAGGACTTGCAAGGGCAAACCATCCCTCAAAAAGTCCTCAGACACTTTCCGCTCATCCCCCGCATAAACCACATGTTTCGCACGTCTGCCATGGCAAGCTTGACAACGTGGCATGTGCAGAATAGGTCCACGGATGGAGTTCAACGAATATCAGCAGATTCGCGCGCATGGAGCCACATTGACTCTACCTTCCCAGGCTTTGCGCGAGAGCCAAGGAATCTTCGGCTTGGTCTCGCCATGGATGGTGTGAACCCATTCGGTCTGCGCTCGACTTCTTACAGTGTGTGGCCTATAGTGCTTGTCAACTACAACATTCCTCCATGGCTTTCTACGAAGAAAGGACATCTCATCCTTAGCTTGCTTGTCCCGGGCCGCTACAAAGTAAAAAATATGGACGTGTATCTTCGTCCATTAGTCGATGAGCTTAAGATTTTGTGGGAGGAGGGGGTCACGGTGCAAGATATGAGCAGGCACGATGGTTGGCGGTCAGCCAACATTCGAGCCATTCTCACGTGGACGATGCATGACTTTCCGGGATTGGGAGAGTGCTCAGGTGAGCAGACCTTTGTTCTCGCCGGTAATATCTATATTTTATTTCATTCAATCAAGTATTCACTAGGTCGTGGATTGCCTTGCAGGTCTCGTTACCTCAGGTTATCATGCATGTCCATTGTGTGGGCCACAGTTAGACTCCCGAAGGTCACGAACCATGAAGAAGATGGTATACCAAGGACACGCCGCTTTCTTGCCGGAGGATCATGAACTTAGGGAAGGTTTTCTTGGACGACCTCCAGCACGTATGAACGCTGCAAGCTGGTACGAGCTGAAAATGGTAAACCCGAATTCACATCCAAATGGAATGCGGCGGTTCTCAGTTTTCTACGAGTTGCCATATTGGACCCACTTACAGGTCAACCACTTGTTGGATCCCATGCATATTTTCAAAAATGTGGGCAGCTTGCTATGGGACCACATCACAGGAAAGAGAGACACTATAGGGGCACGAATGGATTTAAAGGAGGTAGGTAAGATGGAGGCGCTTTGGCCGCAATCGAGTGCTGAAGGGGGAGTGCAGCTTCCTCGCGCTCCCTGGGTTTTGTCTACCAAAGAAGAGCGCATTGTGAAGCAAGTAATCAAGTCTATCCGCACTCCGACGGGTATGATGCGTTCTCTCAGGTCCGCATTTTCTAAAGATGACCAAATTTCTGGGCTAAAATCCCATGATTGGCATAAGATATGTCAGGTTTGTGAACAGAATGGATTTTAATTAGCGTGGACATTTTGAAATTTGAAAAGTGACCATTATTCTTAATGCTTTCTCATTTTTGGCAGTTTGTCCTACCGATCGCGATCGCGGGATGCTTAACTCCAGAAATTCGCGGGGCCATTTACAAGCTGTCGACTTTGGTGCAATGGATCTCACAGAAAGAGATTAAGACGTCCTCTATTGAATCCGCAAGGCGGGGAGCAGTTGAGACGGTCTGTCTCTTTGAGAAATACCTGCCCACTAGCATGCTCACGATACAAGTTCACCTTCTTGTGCATCTTGTGGATGAAGTGGAGATTGCTGGACCTGTCCATATGCGATGGATGTTCTTCCTGGAGCGCTTCATGAAAACCCTGAAAGGCTTTGTGCGACAACGAGCTCGTCCGGAAGGTAGCATGGCGGAAGGTTGGTTGGTGTCAGAGGCGTTAGTGCATATCTCACAATGGCTACCAACGGTGGAACCAGACAATGAAATGCTATGGACGCTGAAGGACGATGACAGGCTGACTGGAGATGTAGTGGTTGGAAATGGGGTAGAAAAAAGAATGGATGCCTCAATGGAAGAGAAGGTGAATCGCTTTTGTATGTTGCACCATGCCTCCATGGAGACGTGGCTCGCCAAGTACCAGATTGCAAGGCAAGATCGAGAGGAAGCACGAGCCGAATTCCGACGCAGTACGCATCACCGACCGATTCGATATCCCGAAGGCATGGAGGAGATGCCGCGGTTTATGTCAACACGATGGTTGTATGGAGCCTTGACCGCAGCATCCAGCGAAGGGATAGAGGTCTCAATGGAGGAGTGGGAGTTCTCGAGGGGATGTAGTCCAAAGGTAATGAGGGGTTTAGAATGTGTCATATCTAAATTTGCTTGCTATATCTAATTTGAGTGTTTCAATGTGCAATACAAAATATATAGTGCAGCGTGATCGCGCGGACGGCATTTTCGGGTGGCGCGTATTGACAAAATGCGCTCCACAATGGACTGTGGTGTCATGACAAGGTTTGAGCAAGAGAGCCGGCGATGAGCAACGGATCCGAACACGGTTGTGGATGAGATGGAGTATTTTGGGAATTTGCAAAGTATTATTACGGTGGATTACCGTAGCTTCTCCATGATAATATTCGACGTGCAGTGGTTCAAAGTGGTACTTGGAGGAGCTGGCGCAACAGTTCGACGAGGTCCATCTGGATTTCTCGAAATAGATTCCAAAAAAAAATGGATGGATTTGCGCGACACCTTTGTGTTGCCGGCCCATTGTGAACGGGTGCAACTAGGCATTTGCTTGCTAATTGTAATACGACATGGTTTATGTCACAATGGTTTGAAGACGGTTTGTAAGTGTTTGTGAACAGGTAATCTTCTATCCAAATCCCCGACAACCTCGATGGTGGTATGTTATACCTTCAACTCCTCGAGGTGCGAGAGTATACGATCAAAGCGATGTTCCAGGCATAGATGAAGAAAATATGCAAATAGAGGGATCGAAATTACAAGGGGTGGAGGCCACCGCAAGCTTGGAGCCTGCATCGGCTAACAATGATGGAAATACAGAAGTCGTAGAATTTTTTGAGAACGAGACAGACTCGTTGTTTTGTGGTGACATGTCTATCGACCTTCTAGTGTATGCAGAGTTGTGTTAGGAGATCAACATGGGACCATAGAATACTTCATTCTTGGAGAATTGTATTACTCAATTCGTTGTTTAGATCTTCCATAAAGGTAGATAAGATATGCATTTTAAGAGGGATTTTTCAAAAATGATTTTATTAATGTGCTTTGTATAGTTTAAATTGATTATTCTAACACTATTTTTTATCTGTGCAGGTATCGACATTTTCAGGATGAGTCGAGGGATGAGCGATGAGGAGTTTCAGGAGATGATGGCACGTATGTCTCCAGATCAGCTCGCGAGATTCAGAGAGATAGCAGATCAGGAGCTGTCTCGTTCTTCATCAGGGCGCTCTGCTAGATCAGCTTCGGCGCGATCAGATGCTTCAGCTTCGAGTAGACGATCTCGACGCTCGCGACTTGGGCCAGAGGGAGGGACTGCGACTGCAGGAGGATCAGGGGGGTGCTGCTGTGGAGACACGGACGCGGTGTCTCCGTCTCGTCGTTCAGCTGGAGCTCGGTCACCGCCAGGATTTGTCACACCTGTGGGGACGTCCACTCCAGTTATTCCGGCTTTTGCGCAGCCGTCGGCAGATGTCACGCCTTTTGGTGGCACCCCCTCTGGTGGCACTCCTTTTGGTGGCACACCCTCTGGCGGCACCCCTTTGTGTGGCACTCCGGGAGAGGGTACCCCCGTCGGTACACCGGATGTTCAGGGGTCTCCTGGATATGCCCAGGAGTGTGGACGGAGATGGGAGAGGGCCCATACAAGGCACACTCCTAGGGATTATGGATACCTAGTGGATGGCAGGTCAGGAGCCATCATCATGAATGATGAGGGGAGGAGGGTGATGGCTCGCATGAGGGAGTTGTGCCAACAAGTTTTTCGGCACAACGTCCTGGATCATTGGAGGAACATACCGAAGGGGAGCAAGGAGTACATAGTAGCATCCTTGCATGAGGAGTTCCCGGTGCCAGCCGCAGTGGATAGATTCTCTACGGGCTGGATGATGGATTGCATGCGTGCATACATGTCACATAGACGATCCGACGCACGCAAGGCAATCAAGAGTGGGGCTCCAAAGCCCGAGTGGTTAGATGCAGACGACTGGCACCGACTGAGGGAGGAGGCTACAAATTCGCCAGGACGTTGGAGTCAGCAGCGGGAGGCGGCGAGGGCACGAATCGAGGCCGGATCGGTACATCATCTTGGGAGTGGCGGCCACAGGACATATTTGGAGGACTTTGTAAGATTCTCTTTTGTTTTGCTTATTTGTTTTTTTGAGATATTCTAGGTACTGACAATCATGTTTCTAACAGTTAGCATTTTGTTTTCTTTGCAGCACTCCATTACAAATCGCTATCCACAAGGCCTTGAGACTCGATATGTGGAGAGGCACGGTCTCAGATCATTGATCGACCGATTGTATAGACGCGGCGGCCCAGTAAGTCACTCATCTTTTTTGTCCGTAGTTACCATGAGATATTTGAATGCATTATTGTATGGTGGATTGATATGTTGTTTCTTTTTCTGCAGAATCCGTTTGATGCTCCTTTACAGCGGGAAGAGCTTTCGGGGGACGACGATTTGTAGCTCGCCCTTGGATCCTTAGAGCTCACATACCTTTAGTTTTTAGTCGCCCGATCTATGTAGACATTTTCTATGTATTAGTGATATTGTTTTATGATTGTACCAATCGCATTTTATGCGATATCATGTATTTATTTCATCCATCAGTTTTATGATTTCAGTATATATTCTTTTTGTTTGCAAACGCTTTGTATGAAGCAGTGCAGAAACTATTTTGTATGGCTCTCATACAACACACAGTGCAAGCTGCCCTGCCACAATTTTTTTTTTTCTCTGTTACCGTCGCTATTTGCGTCGCAAATTTACTGCACGCGTCGCTATTGCCGTCGCTATCAGCGTCGCAAATTCTCTTAACCGTCGCTATATGCGTCGCAAATGCGACGCATATAGCGACGGTTATAGCGACGATTCTATGGCGTCGTCAATAACGACGCTTTTTGCGACGACGGGGGCAAATTTTGTTGTTTGTATTTTCGTCGCTTTAAACGTCGCTATAAGGTCTATATCTTGTAGTGTTTGTTCCTTAGATTCTCTATATTTTTTCGTCTCCCATATTGGACTGAACTCAAGATGGACCCCATGCATATATTCAAGAATGTTGCCTCTACATTATGGGATCACTTAATTGAGGCTCGTGATTCTGTCAATGTAAGGGAGGATTTACGTAGCATTGGACATATGAGACGAGCTTGCCCACGCATCGGACCCAGAGAAAAGATCGAGTTACTGCATGCACCTTGGATGTTGTCGAAGACCGAGGGAAAAGATGGTGAAGCAGCAGATATGTAGCTTTCGAACTCCCACAAGATATATGAGATACCTCAAGGGAGCCTTCATAAAGAAAAAGAAAAGAGGTGTGGAGTAACTATCCGGTTTGAAGTCTCACAGTTGGCACAAAATGATTCATGTAAGGATTTTCATAGCCATAAATATATTAATTAGTGGAGTAACTATATAGACTAATTAACAATGTATGAATATTTACATACAGTTCATCCTTCCTACTAGCATATCCCTTGTGTTTAACAAATCTATTATCCTTTAGCTATCTATTTGAATGGAGTGACCCTTGTAAGGTAGCTTTTGATGATTGTGAAATAGGAGCTAGTAAAGGCACCTAAAGGGGTGAAGTATTTTACATATTATCAGCAGACACCATGCATAGTATCATCTATTGTTTATCCCAAATCTAGGAGGAAAAATGGTATCACCTGATCTTTTGCAGCTAGTCGAAAGTCAGCATATCAGAAATCAACTACACGTACATGGAGAAGTTGTGACTTGCAATGGTATTTGCAACTAAAATATTTAGGCACTGCATTCTCTATGACAAGGTAGTTTTCTATACAAAGCGCGGAGGGGATTAGATTGTTTATGAATAAGTTACAGCCACCTAATCATTTAGCAAAGTGGTTAATCACTTTGCAAGAATTCGATTATGAGATTAGAAGTAAGCCATCGAAGCTATAGGGTATTGTGGAATGCCTAGTGGATTTCGGGGAGCTGAAAGAGACTTTGGATGAAGGAAGTGATATTGAGAAAAATTTTAAAATTGATACGGCTTCGATCCCATCTTGATATGCTGCTATCACGCGTTACCTATCAATAAGAGAGACTGGAGCCAATTTATCTAAGTTAGAAAAGAGCAAATTAGACAGTAGGTTTTGAGATCGTAGGAACATTATATTTGCAAGGGGTTGATGATATCTATCATCGATGTGTGATGCCTAACGAGGTTGCCTTCATTTTGGGAAAGTGCCATGATTTTGCTTCTAGAGGGCACTTTGCTAGACGGGTGACTTCCCAAAAAGCTTTAAGAGTCTGACATTGGTGGCCGTCCATTTTCCAAGATGCATTTGATTATGGTAAGAGATATGATACTTGTCAATGACATGACAGTAGGGAGAATAGGAAGTGGCCAATTACTCCAATTATGGCTATACTTTCATTTGAGAAGTAGGGCATAGATTTTTTGGTCCTATTACCCCATCATCTTCTACACAGAATAGATATATCATAGTGGCAATTGACTATTTTACAAAGTGGTCAGAAACACGAGCGACGAGGAAGGATGATGGAAAAAAGACAGCTAGCTTCCTATTAGAGCAGATTATATACCGATTTGGTCTGCCAAAAGAATTAGTATTGGACCGTGGAGCCCATTTCCTAAACAAGGTGACTAAAAGGCTGACTGAAGCATGGCAAATTAAGCACAATGGGCAAGTTGAAGTTACTAATAAATAGCTTGTGGGAATTCTATCAAAAATAGTGCCCAAAAATAAGGGAGACTAGGATAAGAAATTATATGTGGCGGTGTGGGCATATAACATGATGTTTAAATGAGTCATCGGCCACACCCTGTTCAAGCTAGTCTAGGGAGGAGTGTGTTTTGCCCTTAGAAATTGAGTTGCCAACTATAAGATTTGCAATCAATCACTCTTTGGGTGACAAGGATGAGCTCAAATTGCAGAGTCTGTTGCACCAAGAAGTGGCTAAGCATCGGATGAAGCAAGTGCATGATTTAAAATTGAACAAAATACACCTTTCAGAAGGAACAATTAGTTCTATATTATGATACACAAAGATAATTGTTTTGAGGAAATCTTGAGCCTAAATGGGATAGCCCCTACAAGATCGTAAGAATAGGGAAAAATAAGTCCATGGCATTACTGTGGCTAATCTTGAGGGAGTGGAGTTTAAAAATAAGGTTAATCTTAATAAGATTAAACCTTATTATCTCTAAATGCACTAATGAAATAAATACCTTGAATGTCAATGCGGGGCTAATCAGAAACCTACAAGAGAAAATATTGGTTGATGGGTAGCTTATTCCTTACTTGGAACACCCATACTTGGAGTAGTGATATCATCAGAGAAATCTTATCTAGTGGAGTAAAGGATATAAAGTGATTGATCAAGAGGAAGGATCATTTGTCTAGGAAATCATAGTCTTTTGTATGCTTACAAATTTTGATAAGCATCCTTGCTATATTTAATGAAGAAGGTGGGATGGATTCTTTAGTACATCCTCTGAAAATGCTAAATTTTGACTATCATAATTACGAGTAGAGGTGATGATGGTTGGCTATGTGAACCCATTGTGCGTGTACACATTGTACTTTGATGGAGCGTCTAGGGTTCCGAACAAGAAAGGGAGTATCGGGGTAGTCATTAGAGGTCCCTGACATAGAGTCACGATGAAATTAGCTATTTATCTTGGGGATGGATTTACTAATAACATGGCAGAATACAAAGCTTTAATCATGGGCCTGAAAATTGCTAAGAAGGGCAATATTCGTCAATTGTTAGTAAAGGGAGATTCCCAATTGGTATTGAACCAACTAAATGGGACTTACATAGTACAAAATCCCATTATTTCTATATATTATTGCACTGCTATGACCTTGCTTGACGGGTTTGATAGAGTGTCTCTTCAGTTGGTTCCGCATTATTAGAATCTATCTACGGCGGACTAGCTAGCAAACTTTGCTTATGAAGAAGAGATTTTCTTCAACTATGGTTCTAGTTTGGATATATCTATTAATGATGAGATAAGACTTGGTCGATTATGGGGTCTTTTGTCAGAACACACCCTCTATGGTAGGCGAGCGATGGTTAGTATGGGTGACGCAAAGAGTGGCCAAGACCTATTTTCCTTTGTTATATTTGACCCATAGGTTGGTCAAATGACACGTTATGCACACACCTCTTGCTATTTATGCAGGAGGCATAGGCCATAATCTGATGCATTTAGTTTCGAAAGATGTGCGTGATCATTTACAAGATGGGTGAGCTCGCGAGGTATGTATACATTATACATATTTTTTAGTTTACATATTACGTACATCACATAGTAAACCTGATTGAATTTATGGACAAAACTAATCATCGTTCTCAATTGCATGTTGGTAGATTTGTGAGTTTGAAGGAAATCAATCCAAATACGTTGCAAGAGGCTCGAGTATTGTCCAATTGAGGTGGTTTTTTTGGTGGACAAAACTTTTTCTCGCTCCATTTTGACTACTCAAGTACACTTACTCGTACATCTGATTGATAGAAGCAAGGGCAAGAAGAGTAAGCGAAAGACAAGCATTTCGTGCTAGACATGGACGTAATGTCCCATATCCAGAATATTTAAGTGCGCTTCCACATCATATTGATATAGATTGGCTACATGAAGAAATGGAGAAGATGGAAAAAGAGGAGGCGATGGATATATCCCAAGAGGAGTGGGAATATGCACGAGGTTGCTTATCAAAGGTGAGACATACTTATAATTAAATTATCTTTAGTTATATATGATATAATAATCTTATATATTTCATCTTTAACTAAATCATTAATATGATCTCAACAATGTACTAGTAGTGCACATTGTTTAATGCTATTTTGTGTAAAGGCAAACATTTTTGAACTCAACGTATAGATGATACGAGAAATACCCAGGATTGTAGTATCCTTGCAAACGTTCAGGATACCAATGCACCATGGAAGGTTATTGTGGCTTGATCCAAGATATTTTGAAGCTTGACTTTAGGCGATTTTTTATATATGTACTAGATGTGAAGTGGTTTAAAGAAGTAGTAACAACGGGTGAGCATTACACAATTAGATGTCATCCAAGTGGTTTTGTAGTGATTGACTCTACAAAATTTCACCAAGGCAAGAATGACACATTCGTACTACCTCAACAATGCAAGCAGGTATATTAGAAGCTATTTATTTTCATATATATTACTTCTTGATACATTCTCAAAATACAATAAATATCTAAGTTGCTTACTTTTTATTTTTTAAATGCAGGTTGTATATCACCCAATGGTAAACAATAACCGATGGTGGCACGTCATCTCCATATCTAATCGTTCAAAACCAATATATGGCAATGCTACCAACATAAAGATAGTTGATGACAATCCAACAATCAATGATGATGTACATGATGATGCCATGATCGATGATATACATGATGCAGTGCTGCAAGATGATCCCCGCGAGGATGTTCAAGGAAGTGCAGAAGAGGATAACAATATGGTTGCAGATGATGAAGAAATTGAGCATAGCAATACATCTAACAGTGGGATAGACTTGTTTGTTTCATTGCCTATTGGTAACATAGACCTAGAGGTAGATAGTCTAGCAAGGGCCGATCTCATTAAAGATGAGATTGATCACTCATTGTAGCATATAATTAGCTTTGAATGATTGGATGTATATTTGTAATACTCAGGAAGAAGTAAAGTTGGTAATGTATTCTAAAAAATACTAGTTGTTAAGATGTTTGATCATATTTAGGGACTTTATGAGAAATGAAAAATTTGTGCGTTTATTTTCGCATTCATAAGCGCGTTTAAAAACGCGGGTATATAGATGTGTTCTTCACGTCTATATACTAGCGCCAATAGACACGCTGATAAATGCGCCCGCTATTTCACGTGTACAATGCGCGTGTATAGGGCCTTTCTCTTGTAGTGTCAGCTATCCCTTGAATAAGGTAGTTTACCATGGTTTTTTTAGAACCTTATGCGACTCTCATTAGGGGAATTGCATTTGGGTCTTGTTACTCTATTGGCCCCCTATCATGTAATATGATTTACCCATGAAAGAGGTTTGCCCCTTAATCATTGGCTTTCTACTCTTTATGAATATCCCAACAGAATAGTTATTCTAAATGTATGCATTGTGAATAAGGTATTTTTCTTGAGAAAGAGATAAACACAATCCCAAGTTTTTGTTATGAAGATTTACATAATGCTTGAAGATAATATATCTAGTCTAACTAGAGGTACAATGTCCTAATAATTGATTTATTTGGTGAATCTAAGTTGGGCTTTGTAAGGGAAGCTTCATAAATTAAAATTCTTTTTAAGTGATAACACTTTTGTCGTTCTGAAATGAGCATCAAAACACTCATTTCCATTAGAAAGGTTTATACACAATAGAAGCATAGAAGATTGGTTTGGTAGAATTGGTGCGTTGTCAATGCTTGCTACTATGCCCACTACCGCACTAATAGTTCCCAAGCTTCTTATCTTGAGTGCCATTGATTGGAAAAGAGGTTCGGCTTCATGCAACGGCGCTCCCTAAGCTTCGGCAATCTTGAAGGATTATCGATGGAGAGTAATGAGACAATGGATGCAATGCGGCTGTAGAAGCTGCTTCCTTGGTTGCGGAGTATGGGAAGAGGCCGAGGAAAGGCACTTGGGTTTTGACGGAGAGGGGGATCCAGAAGGGGCCTTTGATGGGAGCTTGGAAACTTTCGTGATCTACTTTCCTCTCGGCAATCTCCACTATCGTTAATTATTAGCGAAGCTTCTCGTTATCGTCGAGACCTATTGAGTGTATATTGATGGCTGGCAAATCTTGCGGAGCTGGCGGAATGATGGCAATGGTGAAGTGGAGCATAGCAGCAGTTGCTTGGCGGCGTGACGGGAGTACGAAGGCAGCGTGTAGGTGATGGCGGCGATCGACGCCGAGCCGATAGGTGTAAAGGTAGGCTTTAAATTGTTTCTTAAATTTAAAGTTTTAAATTACTCCCCTCCCCTCCCCTAAGTCCCTTTCACATGTTGGGAGGGGCCGAGATATCACAAAATTTAAGCTATAATTTAAATAAGTACATATTAAAGTTAATTTCAAAAACCGGTTTTAAGTAAAATAAATATAAAAGTTAATATATGCTGTATTGAAGTAAGGATATTTGGCATATATTTTAAGTAAATGAGATTTATTAGTAAACTAATTATTATAGAGGACTATCATTCGCACCTTGAACCTTCCATGTTGATCTCAAGGGCATGCCTCATATGATAAAGTCATAGGTTTATTTCAATGGATGTATCTCCTTACTAGGCAAATCGTTTGTCGTGTTTAGTGTTAAATAAAAATGGGCACATTGCTTTTGATCCACACGGTTATGTTGGACATATTGACAGATCATTCATTAGAAATATTGACACATCATTGCATTCACACTTGCTCTAGGAGGACTTTCACATGGATGGCCTTCATTGGCGACTTGGATCATCTCCTACTTGCATTTTTGTTCTTTATCTAGGCATTTTGCATCAAGTACTTACCATTTTGATGTACACACATGATGTGATCATCTATTTGATTCTACAAGACTAGTCTAGATTTTGATAATCTTTTAGGCAAGGTTGGTTTGCCATGAAGTAGTATACTACACTTCATAAGCTTCCTTGAAATTGAATCAATTTTGGGGCCATCTAAACTACATTAGAATTACTTTATGGGTTTTTCATTAGGGCTAGGCAATGAGTATATATCGGCCATCTTCTATCAGGGAATGGTATTTTTTAAATCATGTTTTAGTTTTCACCATATGGAAGAGAGCTTCAACTCATTCTATGCACCATGTAGAAGGTACACGTTCTTGCCTTGGTTATGGTTTTGAGATCCCACATAGATTTGGACTGGTTGACTACCTCAATGCTGTGCATTTTGAGTATTATTGAGCAACAAAAAACAACTTTTTTCCATTATGCATGATTGTTTGTAAGGTTTTCTTCTCTTGTGACTTTTCTTCTTCAGGGAACATAAGCCAATTGGATTGATACGTTTAAATTATGTTGCCTAACAAAATACATAAGGATTGCATGCTTACAATATTTTGGGTGGTTAAATGCAAGGGAAAACGAAGGTATATATGGAAAGACCCTTTCAAAATGCACTTTCAGTACTAAGGGTCCTAAAATGAGCTCAAGCACCTATACAAAGGGTTTGGGTAGAGGGGTGTGAATGCAAGTGAAAGGAATAGGTATTCCAATAGTGTTTGTCGCGGAGTTGTACAAAGGAACCCTTAGATTTCATGAGGCTACTTTCAAGCTTTGGAGGAATCATGAAAAGATATAGGTGAGAAGGCTAGGCTAATATATTAAATGAAGTCCCTTGCGTGTGGGTGTTGGTGATGGACCTAAGAGGTCTTAGGCAAAAGGGGACCCTTGTTTCCATCTTCCATTTTGTTTAACGTTGAGCACCTACCTTTAAATATATACATATATTTATATATGTAATAATTGAATTGGTCGAACAAGAAAATGTCCTTGATGTGATGAGGATCCCGGGTCAAGAAGCCTTGGTTTTTTGACAAGATGCATAAAGTTGGTGAAATGAATCTGGAAGCCTGGATCTGGCGATTGTATTTGTTCTGCGGATCGATCAGATCCCTTGTGATTAATTAAACTCCTGAGCCATCAGTGAGCAGTCCTTTGGTGCTGATGATTAGTTGAGTAATGGAAGCCATTAAAATCTTATCAGGGTTTCATCAGAGAGCTTGATAATTCATCAGGCTGCAAGCCTTACATCATGTATTCATGCCCAGGAGCGTCAGGTTGATTGATTGTCCGTGCTCACAAGTATTGTCTGTATGATCCATTGGTCACCTGTTTTGGATGGTATGTGGCAGGTGCCATTTGTATCAGTACACAAATCCTTGAACCTTGATCAGATTCTCTCTCTCTCTCTCTCTCTCTCTCTCTCTCTCTCTCCCTCCCATATTTTCCTTTACAGGAAAATGCTTAAGAGTGCTAGTCCGAAGCCTAATTATGGCTCCAGAAATCGCTGTCTGGCATTGGCTGTGATGATTGGCCTCTGGTGCTTGCATTGCCTCTTCCATTTCTCCTCCACAACCACACCCCCTAATCATATTCATCATCATCAGGACAGACAACAATTTTCTTACCCATCCTCTAATTCTCTCACCTTCTCCACTGCAAGTGCCAGCAAGCATCTGATCTCCAGAAGCAGCAGCAATCTGCAGCAGCTTCCACATGCCAAGTACCCAGCAACATCTTTGCCACATGATGATGATGACGATGATGATTGCCATGGCAAATATGTCTATGTCCACAAGCTTCCTCCTGCCTTCAACCAAGACCTTCTGGCAAGGTGTCAGGACCTCAGCCCATGGGCTGACATGTGCAAGGTTCTCTCCAATTATGGCCTTGGGCCCAAACTTCATCGTCATGATCAAAAAGGCCCTAGCGAACCCCATATTAATGCCCCTATTGTATCAGAAAATGGGTGGTTTGCTACAAACCAATTTGCTCTGGATGTGATCTTCCATAACAGGATGAAGCAGTACAGGTGCTTGACACAGGATTCCAGCAAGGCCACCCTGGTGTATGTGCCTTTCTATGCAGGGCTGGACGTATCAAGGAACCTATGGGGCACAAATGTGTCTGCGCGGGATGCGCTGCCCCATGCGCTGGCAAGGTGGCTGCAGGGTCAGCCAGAGTGGGCAGCATCAGGTGGGGGGAGGAACCACTTCATGGTGTGTGGAAGGATGACATGGGACTTCAGGAGGCTGACACAGGAGGAGGCTGATTGGGGCAACAACCTCTTGCTCCTCCCCGCAGTAAGGAACATGTCCACCTTGCTGATTGAGAAGAGCCCATGGCACTCCAATGACTATGCCATCCCTTATCCCACATACTTCCACCCATCGTCCGACGCGGATGTGGTCGCCTGGCAGGACCGGATGCGAGCCCTCCCCAGGCCCTCTCTCTTCTCCTTTGCAGGAGCCCCTAGAGAAGAGAGAGAGGACTCCATCAGGGGGGAGATCATCCAACAATGCAAGCAGTCCTCATCCTGCAGTCTCCTGGAGTGTGATAGAGGAGCTAGCAAGTGCCATTCCCCCCTCAGTGTGATGAGATTGTTTGAAGGGAGTGTGTTTTGCTTGCAGCCCCAGGGGGATTCTTACACCAGAAGGTCTCTGTTTGATTCAATGGTGGCTGGATGCATCCCTGTGCTCTTCAACCCACACTCTGCTTATTCTCAATACGTGTGGCATCTGCCCCGGAGCCACAGTGCTTACTCTGTGTTTATACGGGATGAGGATGTGAAGAAGAAGAAGGTAGTGATTGAACATGTCCTGAGAAGCATACCACCCCAGCAGGTGAAACGCCTGAGAGAGCAAGTGATTAGCTTAATCCCAAGGTTAATCTATGCTGATCCGAGGTCGCAATTACTGGAAATGAAGGATGCGTTTGACGTCACAGTGGAGGCTCTGATTGAGAAGGTGGCCAACGGCAGGTTTCATCCGAGCAACGAAGAAGAAGAAGGAGCTGCCATGATGTGATCTTCAGCCCCGTTGAGTGCACAAAATTTGGTGTTGATTTTGTAACTGAGATTCACATTCACTCATGGCTGCACAGAAATTTCACCTGATTTTGTAATCAAAGATGGGAAACGGCCTAAGTGGCAGTTGTACAACATGGAAAGCTCCTTATATCTCCTGTAGATTTACGATCACAGTCTAATCAATGTGGATGGGCACTAGCCACATGGGAATGACTCAACATTCCTTTATACTTCCAATTCTTTGCATATTACCAAAGATGTTCAGCTTCCAAGCTCTCTCTTTCGATCATTGCCCTATATTTTCTTGTACCATGTCTTGGCTATTTGTAAGGCACAAGGAAACTGAAAAGAAACCGAATCAATGTTGTTAGCATGGATTGGAAGTATGGGTCTCTCAAAGTTCACCATATGGATTTGGCCATATGAGAAACATAGGTGGAATGATGTCCTTTCATGTCCCTAATGCTCTAGTTAAATGGTTGCAAAACAATCTTAATCACTAGGGTAAGCATTCCAATGTTAGAGCACCCAAGCTTCTTGCAAAGTTCACTATACTTGGATATTTTCAATGAAATTGTGAGGGATCTATCTCTATGTGCCAAAAGAAGGGTGCACTATGGGGGAGAAGATCAATGAGTTTATCAAGCATGGTTGAAGCCCCCATAGGTTGTTACTATTTTTTGTGACGTGCTTTTGGTCTTGATTGACACTACCATTGAGTGGTGAATTGTTGTGGTTCTAGGGGTTGATCTAGTATTGACACATCTACTCGACACGTGGAAAACCCCATGCTATTGTCCACTAAGACCTTATAACTCTTGCCCTTTTAAGGACATTCCTATGAAATGACCCCACCCTTGCTAATGAGGTCATCTCTGGAGAGTGGCTAACATCATCTTGTGTTTACATGTCCACTTGGCCCTCAATTGGTCGATAGCCAATGTCTCAAGAGTGGTTGGCATCTTGTTGTGTTTGCATGTCCAATTGGCCCTTAACTGACCGATAGCCAATGTTTCAAGGGGGATAGCACCCCCCTTGACTGATGTATAGGAAATGCTTGGAGGGGACTAGCACTCGCTCCTTTAAGTGCCACATGCATGCATATTTCTCAAGGAAAAATGATATTCCTTATTGAAACTGGACCATCAATATGCAAATATGTGATGTGTCAAAGCTTCTAAATCAAGACCACAACAACTACTCGTGCCATTTTACAAAAATTTTGGTACATCAACGTCAATATTATTTTAAATTTTCCACTAAAACAAACAACACAAGAAATATCATTCTTGTGATAAACAAAACTACATGAGTGTCACATCGGTGTGGGAAACATCATGGCTAAGACTTCATCCTTCCCCTTACAAGATTTGTTAGTGGACTTATAATGCACCATCCCTTGATTACTGCAAACACCCTAGAAGGGAGGTGGCATCACTATGGATATGGTCTAAGTTAAGCCCATCATGAACTACTTCGCCTTGACTAATTTTAGAATACTTAAAAAGAATAATTAGGAACCATTATTTAGGGGACTATCTCTAAATCAAACATTTTCTTAGCTTAAGTAATCTTGCATATATAAATATGTTGAGCCTTTGGCATGATGACATGCACTTGGTTCATAGACACCAATATTTCCACTATTGGTGACACCTCCCATGAAACATGCTCCATATGCTTTCACATTAAAACGATCTGTAAGGAATGGTACCCAACAAATTGAGCCCACCCAATCATAAGGTTATGCCGTCCAAGCAACCATTCACCCATACATATTAAATAAAACTTTTTTATTAAATGCGCATATTCAATGCAAGTGCCTATTAATAAAGAAAACTAAGCTTGATAATTTGTTACAAAATTCGTTATCACATATCAAATTTGAGTCATGGGTGGAAGCATGGTTTGGAGGTACAAAAATTGTAGCCATTTTTAATTTGCCCTTTTGTTCTTTTTGGTAAACTTGAAGGGAATTTGATATTTCTTCTTATTGCATTGAAGTTTGAAGAAACCTTTGTAATAGAAATTTGAAATTTAAAAAAAAACAAATTGCATGAATCCCAATCCATGTTATGGACATCCAGTAGCTTGAATGTGTGGATAGCGATCGCATGTGAGCTTGTTTTTTTTTTAAAATATGTCATTTCAAATCTTACATGGGATCTTCTCGTCATCTCTACTCGATGGCCACTGTCTTCTTCTAGCTTAGAGAGGACTCTTGTGACTAGGCTTCTACTTTCTAACATCTCTCAAGTCAATAAAACTGAGGGTGTAAAGCTTTAGGCTTTCAAAGTTTAATTTGTAGCTACTAGATATGAGGATACCAATGTGTGAAGGTGCACCAAGGGGGGCGAGCCCTAGAGCCGCCACTAAGAAATGGTTCAAGACAAAGGGGACCGAAATACCCGATAGCCACTAGAAGGAGGCCCATAGTGCCAAGGAGCAATGCAACTGTTGTTAGGTGGCAACTATAGGAGGGAATAAGCGCCTTAAATGGTTCTACCTTGTGTGCACATTAACAAGATGAGTGCCTTGAATGGTTCTCCATTAGTGTGAGGCACATTCCTAAAAGAAAAATACTTTTCGTCTTGGGTGGAAGGTTAATGGAGACACCTATCCTTTCTGGGCATTGCAAAGGGGTTTTAGTCGAAAGGTCGTATCCATCAAAGAGAGAAGGAAGTAGAGAATATGAGATAGAAGATAAGAAAAAGAATAGAAAAAAGGTACACAAGATAAAGAAAAATCTCAATGATTTAAAGCACTATGTATTGATAGAACTCGAGAAGATAAACAAAATCCTTGTCTGGGACTACTCGGAAGCAATCTCCAAGCATTAGATCTCCTAAATCTCCCTAGTAGACCAAAAACACGCACCAAACACTAGCTTCTTCTTTGCTTCTCAAATGGTAAGGTTAATTTTTCCATTGGCTCTGAAAGGGGAGTAAAACCTCATGACACTTGCTAGAATTCTCCCAGATCGCTCCTTATTCTTCTCCTCGTTCTTGGAGTGTTGTTTGCTGCCTAAAAAACTGAGATTGTGTGCTATACGAATTTAGAAGCCCCTCTTTTTGCATGAGATCTCCAAAATTGGTTGAAAAGCCACTTGCTTTTTGCATATTATCCTATTCTAGAAGTTTTCTGTACTTTTTAAAGATATTTATAAGAAAGAATATCCAAAATATCAAAAATAAGCTAAACTTGTCTAAAAATCCTGTATTTTGGAACTATCCAAACTATGGATACTAACACTATTGACTAATATGATATTGACTCTCTAGATTAATATGAAAGTTGGATGATGATGTACTCCAAGGTTTTTCACACTATATCTACATATAGTGGCATGATATCCACCCTCTCTAAATCTACACATCCTTAGGTATGTGCCAACAACAAGTCCTAGTTGTCACTAGATTTTTGAGTCCTCCTCATCCTTTGCAACCATATCCTTTGCTTCTTCATCTTCCATATCCTCCTAGATGCTAGCCCTTGTATCATGGCCACTATTTCCTTCTAGTTCTGGCAACTCATAGGTAGTAGATTCCCACCTATTGAATAATTTGATTCTTTTCCTTGCTATCGAAAGTTTTATGGCTATTCCATCTAGCTCATTTAGTGCATAAGTAGCATTATCAAACACCTGCCTTACCACATAGGGTTTGAACCATCGTTTGGAGACTTTACGCATGGCACTATGCTGGTTGTCCAAATTGCTATCATAAACTAGCACCCAATCTCCATCTTGTATGGTTCTTGGCCTCAATCTATGTCTTTTGTCAAACCATTTCTTGTTCTATATTCTTGCAGCTGCCCTTAACGTTGTAACTGCTACCTCTATGTCTTTTGACTTTCTTTCCAACTATCTAATATGTAAGGCCAACAACTCCTCTTGGTTCAACTTCTCTTTCCAATGTAGCACACTCCATGTGAATTTCATCTCTTCTATCAACATGATAGGTTTTTGACCATACATCAATTCAACAGGCATATATCTTGTAAGAGCACTATGAGTTGTTTTGTCAGTCCACAAAGCATAAGGGAGCAATTGTGGCCACTCTTTTACCTTCTCTCCACATGCTTTTACCAATGCCTTCACAATAGGTGGGTGACTCTTTTCAATTTTTCCATTTTCTTCAGGTTTATAAGCTAAAGTTAAATCAAGATTTATCTCCAACCATGAAAAGAAACCATGGGCTTCATCTGCATCCAATTCACACCGATCTACTGCAAAATTTTCCACATAGCCATATTGACAAAAGATCTCTTTTAAGAGAAAATTACACACATACATTTGTTGTCTTGGTACGTAGAGATCTCCCTTCCACTTGATTAGTCAAGTCTTCACATGCAAGTACAAGATATCTCATTTACCAAACAAAGACCTATATGGATCATGACTAAATCCACCATCTACTTAAAATGAAGAGACAAGGGATATGTGGGCTTCAATCCATCCCAATGCCTCACTGATGAATACATTTGACATGTTGTACATGTTTTCAGAAAGTAAGCAACATCCTTATGCATGCCCTGACACCAATATCTTTCTTTGATCTTTGCAAAAGTACCCCAAACACCTCTATGGCCAGCCCATATGCTTTCATAAAGTTCTTGTATAACATTTACTTGTTAAGCTCTGTCACCCAAAACTCGCAATGGCATACCTTGTTTCTTCTTAGCATGTTTCCATAAGTAATAAAAACCCATAGGCTTGCATCTTGATCTTCTTCTAGGGGAGGTCAGTCATAAATATATTTATGTATCACGTGGGTTTAACATAAGGGATTTTAAAAATACTATTTTTACACATTTTTTACATACAAAAGGGTTCCGTAGAAAGGGGTTACTTACAGATTGAATAGAAAAGGGTTATGTTTTATTAATAAAAATTTCACAAATAAGGATATTTATAAATAGTCATTGAACGCATGTGATATAGATGGTACACATATAGTGAATTACCCAAGATCTTCTTAAACTCCTCATCCGACCACTCGTCTCTCTTTGTTAATGTGCTGAGATATTGACCAATTCTCAGCCAGCAGTCTCTTGCATATTTGTCTTTCAAAAAAACTTCTACATAAGATACGTAACATCTAAAGTGTTTTCTCTTTGCTATCTAAGCTTTTGTTAATGTTGTAGCAACTCCTTGCATTGCTAAATTCACTCTTACAACACTTATACTTGATAAAATAATTGTTGCATTTATTGCATTTAATGTTTTCCTTGCATTTATGAGAGCTATATATGTAGTTACAATGGCTACCAATTCAGTTTCACCAATCAAAACATCATTTTTAGATGCAAGAAAGTCATCCATCCGAGCATGTGCTAAAATTTATGGTTCAAAGATTTGATGTATGCAATCCATTGGAGCATAGCAATGTCTGGAGTAGCACAACTAGTAATCATACCCAATACCGACAAACAATCAGTCTCAATGACTACATGAGGACCCATAAAATACTCCTTATCACATTTAAGGGCTGTTACAATTCCCCATAATTCTCTTTTTACCTATGGATACCTTCTCTATCGTTCAGTCAATACTTTAGCACCAAATCGAATTGCATATCTCTGCCCAATTGCCTATCCAATCCCGATTGGGCTCGTATATCAATAGTAATAATGATAGGCTTCCCATGTGAATAATCAGCCTTTCTCAATGTAAGAGCAGATTTCAAGAGCCGCTTCAATTTCCTCATTGCTTTATAATGCTTCCTTTCCCAATGAAACCTTTGATCTTTCCTCAAGAGCTGATATTGAGCATCAGCTACATGTGCACAGTGAGGAATCCATATCAAATAGAACACACATGCACCCAAGAATCTATGCATCTCAAATACATTCGTGCATACATCTTGCATTCTATCAATCCCATCTATTTTTACTAGTGATGGTTTTCACCCATAGGGCTCACACATATGCCCAACAATCAAAACCTCTTCAACTCCAAAGACGGACTTTTGTCCAAAAAGAGTTAAATACACCTCTTCTAGACGTGTCAAAATCCTTTCATAATCAATAATATGGTCTACAACAAACTGTCTGCACCCATGAGTATCCACCACTTCATTCTTTTCATCCACTACACACCCTTTGATTGGAACATCATCCAAGAAGGGCATTGCCAATCATGGTATAAAATCCTTTAGTACCCTATTCATAGCATTTGTCATGTGTGCCATTGAGTTTGTTACACCCTGCGGGAGAGTACACATCCATACTAACCCCAAGGGAGTCTTCATGGTTGTCATATCCCTACTCTCAAATGCGAGCTGAAACTGATCATACCCCAAGTAAAGATCACCCAAAGAATAGATCTCTCTGCTTGTGCAAAAGCCTCTACAAATTCATCAACCATAACCCCTGTATCCACATTTCTTATGATCACTTTATTGATCACTTACATATCTTGAATAAATCTCAAAGTACCATTCCTTTTGGACACAGTAAACCAACCATTTGAGTATGGGGTTGAAGAGGGCTCCAAGATCTTCATGTGAATATTTTCATTTAGCAAATCCATTAGCTTTGGCAAGCAAGCTTTAAGCACTAGACTAGGACTCAAGTTCCATGATACATGTGGCACAATAAATATTACTATAGCAGAGAAAACATTCAGATCCACACAATATATTTTAGTTGGTTAAAATGTAAATGATTTCCCATGTCTAGCCAACATCTACATAAAACAATCTCTTTAAGTACGCAAAAGAAACCCTTGTGCACCAACTTTCAATTCCTATATGTTTTAGCTGTAAGTTGATGACCTATATCTTTAGGATCCCGTAAACTTGGCTGCCTTGACACTTTCTCATATAGATCCTCACTGTCTGATGGAAGTGAAGATGGAAGTGAAAGCTGGCTTCACCTTTTTGTCAATCATCTCATACTTTCTCTCCACAACTACTTCAACTCATTGGAATCCTTCTTGTTAAGCAAACAATGCTCTAACATCATACATGGCCAAAGAATATATTGACACCACTCTATTTTCAGTCTCATTTTTTGCATGTATAGTTGCTGAAAATTCAACCATAGTGTTAGTAATATTCAACCCATAAAAGAGGCCTGAAATGCCTTCATTTTCAACTAACAACCCCAATGCTCTGAGTTCCTTAGTTGCCCATTTCATAGATATGCATTTAGTCCCTTGCACATAGCTTCCATAGGCTTAAACCAACATGAATTGTTTGATGTAAAGTGAGAATAACTAGTAGTAAATACATGCTTCATTCCATGAAGAGGTGAGTACATCCTCTCAACAACACTACTGTAGCCTCATATTACAGCAATGCTCAATGAAAATCTGGGTCTTTGAATTCCCCTACATTTGGAGGCTAAGGAGACTCTCGAAGTGTATCTTGATTTCTAGGATGATTAACACAAATGATAAAAATTTGGACTGCTTTCCTTCCATCCTTGCTTTTAACTCTTGCATAAGCAGAACCATCATCAAGCACCTTTGTTTCCACATGCAGTCTTCAATATAGGGTTGTCCTAGAATCACTGCATATGAGGAACTATCTTGAACAAATAAGTGCTACTCTTCTTGTACATCACCAATCATCACTTTTACATTAGGACATGCACCATAGAGCTCCCCCAAAGAATTATTTGCAACCCTCATATACCAACCATGATCAATGTCCACAAGCCATGCACCATTCTCATACAATCCACGCTCAATGACATTAATCTTGGGCTTGTGGTCAAGCAAAGCAACACAAGGAGTTGCACGCTCCCCTATTTTCACTACCGTTTTAGTGATAGCCCTTACCCAGTGATTTCTTGTGTAATGACTCTGAAGAATAGATCCTAGAGTCTCTTCCCCATATTGTTGCATCTACCTTACTCCACCACGCATATTGCTACAAAATGCAATGCATTTTCAGTCACTTTTTTCTCTTTTCCACATGATGTCCATTGATTAGTAGCATCCTGCATAGATAAACCAGTAGTTACATCATCATGCTCATATTTAGCTTGAATGCCCAACAAACTAGTTTTCTCTTCAAATTGCAGCAATGCACTAGTAGTAACACCAAGAAAGTGATGCTTCCTCTTAATTATGTCAATGATTTCATCATGAAATTCTCACTTAGCGATGCTAAGCATCTCTCCCAAGGTGGATTCCACATATTTATCTTGAATGCCCAACAAACTAGTTTTCTCTTCAAATTGCAGCAATGTACTAGTAGTAACACCAAGAAAGTGATGCTTCCTCTTAATTATGTCAATGATTTCATCATAAAATTATTGCTTGGCGATGCTAAGCACCTCTCCTAAGGTGGATTCCACACGATTGTTTAAAATCTTTTCTTTAAGAACCTTCTTAAGATCTATGGCTGTCTCAATATCAAACTGCATCTTAAATACCGACTGCTTGTCCTTCTTTTTGCCCTCTTGTTTGCTGTCATGTTTCTACTCTTGCCCTCTTACATGGCATGCTCGGGAGGTGGCTGATTTGCAACTTTAGGCTGATCTACACTTTTTCTTGTCAATCTCTTAGATGTCCATATATTATCTTTATCTCTCTTTCATTTCTCTTCCACAAGTATATCTATGTTTTGCACCTTTGCTAAATATGCATACACTGAATATACATCTACCAGTGATTCCCAACTAGTTATGTCACAAATGTCTTGCCTTTCATGAGACATTTCACTATCAATAACTTTCCTCTTTTCAATTGCATGCAAAGCATGTGTATATATTGTAGCCTTCCGGCCAACCATCACTTGGCCATGCATTCTATCCAACTATAGAACAAAAGTAGAAGCATGTACAACTGCATAATCAACCAAGTCTTTCAACAACTTTTGCATACCTTCCTTTTCAAAATTCAAAGCAAGAGGCAATCCCGTTTCTTATGCATGGATCTTGTCATCTTTCCAAAAGATGAGCTATCGTGCCAAGGCCTCCTAATAAGTAGCGCAATCCTTCCTTTCATGTTGCAAACTATCACACCACATACATATTTTCCCTAGTTGAGGGGTTATTGCCCATCCCTTTTCCTCTTGTCCTTTTCTCATCCAATTTTATGACCTTAAATTGAAGATCCCACATGTCTTTAACCAATTCATCTAATACATATTTCCTAACAGGGAATAACAGGTGCAACTATAGGGTTAGCCACCACCATAGGAGTTGATGGCTTACTGGATACATCAACTATTTTGCTCATAACAGTGGGCAAGCTAGATACATGCAATCTTTCTCTCCTTGTATGCTTTTTCACCAGTGCAGTAACAACTTCCTTAACATGCCTCCACTGTATTTTAAGCCATGTCTCTACAGTTTGATCCTCTAACAAATCGTCAAGCTTCTCTTGAAGAAAATGATCTATTGCATGTAGAAACTATTCAATTTTCTAACTTGCAAGAGCTTGTTGTTCTACAAGATCTAACTAAAACTAATTTTCAAATTCTCTTAATAACTCTATAGCACCACAAGACCCTTATTGGATTTTAAAACCCACCCGTGGAAAGTATTGCGGGTAATCAAACTGGTATCTTCCATGTAAAATTATTCCCAAAGTGTCTTCTTGAAAGCTACTACCTAGTCAATAGCTTGCATGTACAATTCAGTAATTTGAGCTTTCAATTCATGTACAGTGACTCGTACAAAATACTAGCTCCATGCAAGTTGAGCCACCTTGAAGAACTCCCTTTTGAGCATAGATATATAAATATATAGATACATTTCTACCATCAAAAAACTCCATCTCATGCTCTATTGCTTGTAGTGATGGTTGATTGGAAGGGTGCAATATGGAGACATGCTTTGTATGTAGCTGAAAAGATGAGAGTTAATGATAGTGAAATGTCTCATGCAAGGCAAGTCATTCCTGACATAATTGGCTAGGAATCACCGGTAGATGCATATTCAATGTATGCATATTTAGCAAAGATGTAAAATACGGATGTACTTGTGGAGAAAAAATAAAAGGGAGATGAAGATAATGCATGGACATGTAAGACAGTGACAAGAAGAAGTGTGGATTAGCCTAAAGCTGCAAATGAGCCACCTCTCAAGCATGTTATGTAAGAGGTTAGGCAAGAGTAGAAATATGATAGCAAATAAGAGGGAAAAAAGAAGGACAATTTGCCAATATATAAGGTGCAGTTTGATATTGAGATAGCCATAGTGTAGGGGAGCTACGGAGCTCTACCCCGAGACCTACGGACCGCTTATTGATCAAGCGTTTCAAGCCGAGCGGCCATGGCTACCTCTCACATAGCCGACACGCAATGCCTACCTTGTGGGTGTAGTGAGCTTACCTTGATGCTCAATCGAGTTCCCTCCTCTCTCTCACACTCCAGTAGCTCCACGATCCTTGTGGCAAGCTCAAGCAACCTCAATCCCACTCCGTCAAGCTCCATTCTCCATAGCCGCGCGAGACAAGAGGAGAGAATAAGAGAAGGGAAGATGAAGAGAGAAGATGGGGAGCTTCTTCTCCACGATCCCTCACTCGCACACACTCACTCCCTCACACTCCCTCAATCCCTCACTCAAGCACAAGAAAGAAGGTAAGAAGCAAGAGAAGAAGAAGAAGAAGCTTTAGCCACACCCAAGAATGAGCTTCTCATTCACTTTTGAACTTTATATACATGCCCTACTTTTTGGGCGGTCATCCCCACTTTTTATATGGCCAGCCATTAGCCTAGGCCCTCTTTTCCTATTTTCCACCATTCTAACTTATCCAGTTCCCAATAATGCATACAATTCGCATGCCCAATGCTCTTTTTACAAGGATTCGGGAGCGCCTTCATATTTAATGGTGCGCTTTTACTCTTTTCTTTTCTCGAGGCGGCACCCTCGTTCAGATTTTCAGAGTCTGACCTCCATCCACGACGCCTTTCTCTTTCTTTGTCTTGTGCCTTCTTGGTTGTCTCCTTCCATTTCTCCCGCACTTCTGCTCCATTTTTCATTTTTCAGTGCTGTGGTAAACATTACCCCCCTCCTAGCACTCCTAGCAGACTGGCACTCCTAGCAGAGTGCTAGTCCCATGGCACTGGGGTGGGGAGCAGCAGGGTAGTTGGGATTGGTGCTAAGTGCGAAAGGCAGGTAGATGAACACTTGTCAAAAAGGTGGCACTGCAATGAGAGATGGTGGGGTGTTGGTTCCTGGTGATTTGGAGAGATTCTAGCTTGCTTTGATCTGCATGAAGATGTTGGCCTTGTTGACACAGTTGGAATTTGTCATCGACGATGATTGCCAAAATTGGGCTCCGTTATCAGTTGAAGAACACATGTGGCCAATGGCGGCTGGACTGAGTTACGAAAGGCCTGCAAGAGAAAGTTGTGCACTCCCTAAGGGGGTATCTGTCTCACGGTGAGGTGTAAGTGCATGTGCAGTGGAACTGAGAGGTGGGTTTAACCTTGGGCAAGCCCTTGGTAATGTCTCACACTTGAGGACCCAGTTCGTGTGTTGTTGGAGGTGTAGTGCAGTATAGAGCTTAGGGTGACAGGTTTGAAAGTCCTGCCCTTGATGTTCCCTAAGCATGGAGTGGGGAGAGGGGCTAGGGGTGATCCCTAGGTGCTATGAGCAAAGTGTGTGCTTCTCTCCTTTATTTTTTTTTGGAAGGCGTTTGGCTAATGCCGATCACCGTCAGTTGAAGCGCAGGGAGGTCGCAGGCATTGGGATAAAAAGGCACAGCTTTGGAGATATTCTTTAATTGCAGCTTGGGCCTTCAGAGGGGTGGATAACAAAAAGGGGTGGTTACGTCTTTGAATTGGGTGTCATTCATGTTTTCTAAGAGCTCCAAGCAAAAGGAGGGGAGGAGAGATGCCCTCATCATTAACTGAGTCATGGCTCTACTATCGATGCCTAGATTGATGTCAAAAAAGAGGGGGGAAAGGTGAGCTTCTTCAGGTGTAGGCTTTTGGAGTAATAGGAATTTGAGCAATCTAAGGTAGTTGTAGGTGGTTAGGAAGGCAGGATCCGGGCAGGAGGAGAAATCCATGAGGAAGCGGGTGATGGATGGAAGAATATTCTGCTCCCTAAATACTAAGCATTCCTTGGGAGTTTGGGCATTTACATTATATATTTTAGGGAAGTCAAAATCCCCATGAATATAGTTTGGTCATAGTCCACTCCATGGTGGCGGGGGTAGGGCATGTGGGAGGGGCCATTTCGCTCCTAGGGGAGTGAGTTGTAGAAGGCTGTCTAGGCGTCAAAATTAGCGTTCCAAATCCTCCGCTGCCACTTTGGCTGCGCCTCGTAGCCTTGGATGGATTTGGGAATCCGATTCACCTTGTCCTGCCAATAGTCTGCAGGCTCCTGCCTCCACCGGGTCATAATTAGGCTCCTTTCTTTCACCCAACAGTTCGCTAGGTCATTGGTGAGCTCCTTGATTTTGGATAGGATATTGAGCAACATTGCTCGGTCCAACGAGCGTGGGTAGGAGAAGGATATTTCAAAAGGCCTCCTCTAAAACTCTCGGTCACGCCAGATGACCAATTCCTGCGAGACCAATCAATGGGGTTGGGGTCCCTTCTTCGTAGTGGTACTAGCTCATCAGAGAATTGTCTTGGCAGTGACTAAGCTCTGCGTTGTGCATCCTCTGCTAGCTCTTGTTTCCTTCTGGTGGTTGCCACAATGTGCTTCGGCATGTGGGTATCAAGATTGTGGGAGAGAAGGAAGGAGTCTCACTTGTAGCTTTCTTGCTTGCACAATGAGGGAATACACACAAAGGTGGAGGCTGAAAATAGTTTTCCTCTTCTTAGTTGTCTAAGCCAAAAGAACTCTAGTACGTAGAAATAGAAGAACCCTATATATGGGTCTCAAACCAAACTCAACTAACTAAGGTGGCATACTAACTGAGCCACGAGCTAGAGTAGATAAGGATAGCTGTCATCTAGCTATTATTCATGGGCGGTGTACCAACCGCATCTACAGCTAACAAGTCGGTGACATAAACGCACAACGGTCACCTTGGCATATCACGAGTGGAGCTCGATATCTCAACACTCCCCCTCGAGCTCAATCCAAATTCCTGCACACTAAGCAGGTCTCTGAACTTGTGCAGCTTCTCTGCGCCCAATGCCTTCGTAAATATGTCAGCTACTTGATCCTCTATGCTGACATAAACTAGATCAATAAGACCTAGTAAAACCCTTTCCCGCACATAGTGATAATGCACCTCAATGTGCTTTGTTCTAGCATGGTAGATTGGGTTATTTGCCAAGTGTATACTACTCATGTTGTCACAATAAATGACAATTGGCCCATCTATAGGCTGATGCATATCATAAATTAGCTTATGCAACCAAGCTACCTCACATGCAGCCATTGTTGCACCCCTGTACTCAGCCTCTGTGCTCGACAAGGCAACTGTAGGTTGTTTCTTGCTACTCCAAGTGACTGCAGCACTCCCAAAAGAGAATACATATCCACTAGTAGATCGTCTATCAGAAATACTACCAGCCCAATCAGCATCAATGTATCCATGCAACTGTATCTGAACCCCAGTCTCATAAGATAGTCCATACTGCAATGTGGACTTCACATACCTGAGTATGCGTCTAGCCGCATCCAAATGCGGTTTCCTTGGAGCTTGCATAAGCTAACTTACCAATCCAACAACATAGCTCAAATATGGCCTGGTAATAGTCATATAAATCAAACTTCCTACTATGAGTCTGTACATAGTAGGGTCTTCGAGAAGCTCACCTGCATCTACACTCAACTTCACATTTTGCTCCAAAGGAGCTGAAATAGGCTTACAACCTGTCATCCCATATTTGGACAGCATGTCCAATCCATACTACCTCTGCAAGAGCCGTATCCCACTTTGTGATCTAATCACCTCAATACCCAAGAAATAACGCAGCTCTCCCAAATCCTTCATCTCAAACTTCTGCTTCAATAGCATTTTCACATGAAGGATATCTTCATCACTGTCACCTGTCATAATCAAATCATCAACATAAATGACAAGTAGCATAATACCTTTCTCTGTTTTTCTCACATAAAGTGAGAAATCTGCCTTGGAAATCTGAAAGCCAATAGTGACAAGATACTGTCCTATCTTGTCAGGCCATGCTCTAGGTGCTTGCTTCAAGCCATACAAGGCTTTCTTCAACCTGCAAACAAACTCAGGATGAACAGCATGCACATAACCTGGTGGCTGCTCCCTATAGACCTCTTCTTGCAAATCACCATGCAAGAAGGCATTATTTACATCCATTTGATGTAAAGACCATCCCTTTGATGCAGCCATATCAATGATTGCTCTTACGGTTGCTATCCTTGCAACCAGACTGAATGTTTCTTCATAATCAATGCCATATGTTTGTGCATACCCCTTGACTACTAATCTTGCCTTGTATCTATTCACAGAACCATCTGCATTGTGTTTCACCTTATAAACCCACTTACAACCAATTGCATGCTTATCTTTAGGAAAAGGTACCAATTTCCATGTAGCATTTGCTTCCAAGGGATCCATTTCTTCATCCATGGCTTTCTCCCATTTTTCTTTTTCCATGTCTTGCTCAAAAGAAGTGGGTTTTGGTTCCTGTATCACTTTGACCATATATGCATAGTGAATGGCTGTAAATCCATCATATTTTACCCTATCCATAGGATACCTAGCTCTGGTAGACCTGCGCAAAGTAGGTTCACTCCCAGGTGCTCTCAAAACATCCCTGGTCTTCCTTACTCCAGGTGTAACAATAGAAGGAATACCCAACTCATCATCAATGCTCTATTCTGAGCCACTGGATTCACCATCCACATAAGAGTGACCTGCATTTACATCAAACATGGGCTGATTTACCTTCTCTTTTCCTTTTCGTAATACCTGCATACCACTATCTGCATTGCTTTAAGAAGATTCTCCTGATCTCAATCTGCCTGTCCATGGTGAAGAATGTGAACCACTGCTAGAGGACGCTCCAGGTCCACTAATATCTTGTGACTGCTGCTGTGAATTTTGTGCAGTATTACCATTTTGTGCATCTACATTATCAATCACATTTACTAGTTTATACCAGCTACTCATCTCATCAAAAACAACATCTCTCCTCACTGTAAACTTACGAGTAGAAGGGTTATAGCATCTATACCCTTTCTGCTACAAAGAGTAACCAATAAAGATGCACTTCTCAACTTTTGGATCCAACTTGGATCCCAACTCATCTGGCATATGAACATAGGCAATGCAACCAAAAATTTTCAAATGAGAAATATCTGGTTTCCTACCACTATACCTCTCCTCTAGAGTCATCCCATGTATTGCTGCAGTGGGAGTCCTGTTCACTATGTAGACTGCTGTAGCAACTGCCTCAGCCCAATAAAAATCTGGCAGGTCTTTTTCATTGAGCATGGCACGAGATACCTCTCCAATATGCCTGTTTTTCCTTTCTGCAATTCCATTTTGTTGTGGGGTATGACTACATGAATATTGCTGCTTTATGCCATGCTCCTGTAGGAACCTTGCAAACTCATTTGAGAGGTACTCTCCCCCTCCATCTGACCTTAGGCATTTTATTTGCAGGCCTGTTTTTTTTTCAACCATAGCTTTAAGAGTTTTGAAATGCCCAAAAACTTCACTTTTCTTTTTCATAAAATACACCCAAACTTTTTTGCTATAGTCATCAATAAAGGTGACAAAATAATGACAGTCTCCAAGAGATGCAGCTTTAGTAGTCCACACATCAGAGTGGATTAATTCCAATGGCTTCTTACTCTCTTGAACATGTCTAGGAAATGGTTTCCTTGCCTGTTTTCCAAATTGATAGTCTTTACATACCTTATGCATTTCTGCAACCTTGAATTTAGGCAATCCTGCAACAATATTTTGGGCCTACATTGATTTAAGTTGCTATACATTAACATGACCAATGCGTTTATGCCAGATATCAATATCTGCAACTACACCGGTCCCATGTGCAGACATTGCTGCACTCAATTCAGGCATGTCTGCATCCAACGTAAACATTCTGCCCTTCTTCTTTCCTTTTGCTATCAAGCGACCTTTATTTTTCATATCCTCAACAAAGCATCCATGAGGATTAAATCTGACCTGCAAGCCCTGCTCAACCATTTGACCAACAGAAACCAGATTCTTGGTGATATTTGGGACATGAAATACATCGGACAAGTATTTCTTTTTCCCATCCTGCATAGACAAAGGAATTTTTCCAATCTGCACAATAGGATGTGCAGTATCATCACCAGTCTCCACAAATCCTGGTTTTTCCATTTTCCTTGCATCCTCCATCCATTTTGCATGACCTGTCATGTGGTTTGATGCACCTGAGTCAACATACCATACATCATTGCTTTCTTCTACACTTGTCACAGAATTGTTCATGTGCTGCACCATAAACAAATGCTCATTTCTGTCATCACCCTGTCTACTAGAAGATGCATAATTCCCTTGTTTCAATTTTCCATTCATGATGTCATTCTGCTTTTTATAGCAGTCTTTAGCCATATGACCCATTTTACCACAGTAGTAGCATTCAACATTACTGTTTGCATTTTGGCCTCTTTGCCATCCACCACGACCTCTTTGGCTCCCCGTGCCTCTAGAGTTACCACATCCTCCTCCATAGGACTGGTTTTCTTGAGTTTACTGCATATTCTGATTTCTACCACGGCCTCCAGATCGGCCTCCTCTACCTCTGCCTCTACCTCTTCCAGCATTTGAGTAGAAGATAGCTTCTTTTGAAGTTCCTCCTGAAGAAGATGCACCACCATTTCTCTACTCCTCAGAAATTAGAAGAGCAATCAACTCCTCAAAATCAGGAAATCTTTCACGGACAGAAATGGATGTTCGAAACTGTGCATAATCATTTCCTAGACCATTCAAGGTCACAGAAACTAAATCATCATCTTCCACTGGCGATCCAATGGAAGCAAGTGCATCTGTAATTTTCTTCACCTTCATGTGGTAGTCATTGATGCTCATATTTTCTCTTTGCACATTGTGCAACTCTTGCTTGAGCTGCATTTTCGTGGCTTGCGTATTTGTGCTATACATTTTTGACAAAGTATCCCATGCCTCCTTTGGCGTATTTGCATCTTGAATATGCACAATCATAGAGTCTGAAATGCTGATAGACAGCCAGTACATAACTTTTCTGGCTCTCTCATGCCATGCTTTAAATGCCTGCATTTGCTGTTGATTGGGAACATCAGGAAGAACTGGTTCTTCTTCATTTCCTGCAATGAATTCCCAATATCCTTTTCCCATAAGGAAATTCGTCATTCTAAACTTCCATGCTTGGAAGTTGTTCTTGTCAAGCTTTTCAATGACAATCTGTGAAAGAGAATCAGACGCCATTATAGAACACTGCAAAAAATTATGTCACTGTAAAGAACACAGCTTCAACCTCACAAGGGCAAATCTGCAAAACTGACGAAAGTGGTATTTGACCACACAGTCACTTCCTAGTGACGATTTTGCATCAACAGGCAACAAGGATGCTTCTGTAACTCCCAATGTCTCCGCGCACAGGCATACGATGCAATTTCTATAGTAACTTTTCACCGACTTGTAGAACAGTGGTCGCACAGCATAAAACTGGGCCTTTTCGTGAGTGCGTGTAGAAAACTTCCGCCTCCAAAACAGGCCCCGAAATGGCCTTAAATCAAAAAAACAGAGCAACCGAGGGCTAAAGCCTGTTCCCGCAGCATATACTACCCTCTTGCAACACCGCGAAGGGCGTCTCAATCTGAGACAATGCACTCTTGCACTTTCCGAATGTGCTACCTGCAGAGACTTGCTCCCAAAACAGAAAAATGAAAGCAACACTGGTCCTCTTACCAGAACATCGCGAACTTGGTTTGCTTTCTTGAGCTCCTTACCACGAACAAGGCTCTGATACCATATTAAGATTGTGGGAGAGAAGGAAGGAGTCTCACTTGTAGCTTTCTTGCTTGCACAATGGGGGAATACACACAAAGGTGGAGGTTGAAAATAATTTTCCTCTTCTTAGTTGTGTAAGCCAAAAGAACTCTAGTACATAGAAATAGAAGAACCCTATATATGGGTCTCAAACCAAACTCAACTAACTAAGGTGGCATACAAACTGAGCCATGAACTAGAGTAGATAAGGATAGCTGTCATCTAGCTATTATTCATGGGCAGTGTACCTACCGCATCTACAGCTAACAAGTCGGTGACATAAATGCACAACGGTCACCCTGGCATATCACGAGTGGAGCTCGATATCTCAACAGTGGGTGTCTTCAGTCTCTTCTGGTGGGAGGTTTGGTAGAGGGGGACTAGGTGCTTTGTGTAGTTCTTCATCGGCCTCTTGGTCTGAATCCAGGCCTTCCTCGGTATCTTGTCCGGCCACCCACGGCTGGGATTGTTTGTGATGGTGGTGCGGGTGGCTTCTGCTCTTCGAATCCCAGGTCCTTGAGCTCAATAGTGGAGAGTCCGAGGCTGCGCAGGTAGCTGAATTCTTATTCCTTAGTGAGTCCTATGCTGGCAGGGAGCTCCCGTTCCTGAAGACCGTACCTGAGCGCCCAGGTAGTCAATTTCAATTTTCTTCTCACCCTCTCCACTGAATCATCGCCTTGTGCTTGGGTGACGTGTAGGCACGGTGCCGAGGAAGACTTGCCTTTGTGTGTGGGTGCATACATTGGCTGCTTCAGCTCTAGATTGGGCAAGCACTCTCTCGCACTCTGCCACCGCCAAGTGTTTTGTTGATTGCCTGATTCTGTCAAAGTTATTTGCTTCCCAAGCGTTGGCCCTTTCATCCATCCTTTGTTTTTCTTCTTCCATCACACTCGCCAATGTGGTCATCATCTGTTGTTGTTCGTTTGTTAAAGCCCAGAGTTGATGCCACTCCCTGGACTTTCGAGCCAGCTGCGCCTCAACAATTTCCTTTGCTTGAGTTGCGATACTGAATTTATGCTCTATCTCATTAATTCATTCTGGCCTCTCCTGTGCCAACTGCTCATGGCTCTGGATTTCTGCAAGGTGCATTCTCCGTTGCATGAAAGCCATGGCCATGAGGGCCTCAGTATCTTCCTTGGCAACTTCTAGGGCCCCTTGTAGTTGTTGTATCTCCTGTTGTTGTTGTTACACTTCCCTTGCGAGGGTTGTGGATCGGCCCTGTGCCAGGAACTCTATCTCTCTTTCTAGCCTATTTTTCTCCTCGAGCATATACTGAAGCTATGCCATGGCGTCCGCCTGCCCCTCGCTTGGTTCACCTTCTTGAGTTGCCAATAGGCTGTACCCCTCTAGTCTGGCCGTTCTTTGCTCTAGGTCAGCATATTGCTGCAGCAGCAACTTTAAACTCCATTGCTCGGCCACCAGGTTCTGTTCCTCATCCTCGAGCCTCTGTCGTTGGCGATTCTCATTGTCCTGGGCCTCCTTCTTCTTTGCCTCTAGCTGGTCTTGTAATGCCTTGACCTCCCTTCGCCGGTTAGCCTCTTGCTTTGAAACTTCGAGCTTTGGGGCTACCGAGGTTTCCCTTTCTTTCTCCAGCTCCAGTATGGCTACCGAGGTTTTCCTTTCTTTCTTTCTTTCTCCGGGTGATAGGGGGATGGGGGTTGTGGTGGTAGATGCTTCGAGTTTTTGCCGTTTAGGGTCTTTCATGGATTCAGCACCAACGATGGTAGGTCTTTTCGTGCCGGGTTCTAGGACAATCTCTGCCACCTTACTCACAAGCATTTGCATCATGCTCATCAGTTGGGTCTTGTCTGGAGAAGGCGCAAGTTGTGGGGCAGTTGGGGTGTCTGTGGGTGGGCGTCGGCACGAAGGAGGGAGGAAAGGGATGGAGTAGTGACTTTCCCTTGCCTGTGGTCATCGGGGCTGCCCTCGCACTACCACACTCGTTTCGGCTTCATAGTGAGGACCATAGGGGTGGATTTCTTCTGGTATGTGAGCTTCTTCAACAGACCTACGAGTGGCCTCAGCCAACTCGGCCAGTTCCTTCATGCTTAGTTCGTAGGCTTCCTCTTCCGCCCTTCTCTGCCACTCCTCTTCTGCCCATTTTGATTCCTCTTTAACTCTTGCGAGTTCTTCCTCCTCCTTCTGTAGTTGTTCTTCCAACCCACATGACTCTTTTTGAGCCCCCTCCACCTTGGTTGGCTCCCTTTTGCTCAGTGTCTTCTCCCTCTTTTGGCCCTTGTTGTCCTTCGTTTGTGTTTGAGGCCCGACCTTTTGCGGGGGTGGTACTTCAGGGTCCCTTGCATTGCTAGACGTCCTTTCACTTAAGACTTCCTCTTCCCGACTTGGTGAGTCTTGGTGCTCAATCTGCTCTCCCTCCACGCCAACACCCTTGATGGCCTCGTCAATGATTGCTGTCAGTACACCTCCGTACCTGATCGTGGAGGCCTTGATGGCAGGTTTTCTCCTCGTGGATCTCACGGTGGAGGCTAGGGATTCTCCATCGAGGCTGGCATTGCAGCTGGAACTAGAAGGACGACAGAACTCTTTATAGTCTTCTAGACGAAACTGTTCCAGTCCACCTCCTCTAGGACTCCTGTCGCAATGCTCTCCAGCAGTGGTACGCTAATCCTGTTCATGAGGGCATTGTAACTATGGTTGGAGAAGAGAGAATGGATCATTTTAGCCTGCATCCTTGTCGCCAGGTCTGGAATGTCGGCTAGACTAATTCCATCGATTGTGTGTACATCTTCCTTTTTGACTCCCAGCATGGTGTATACGTCCCTTTTTGGGTGTCTTTCCTTTTTGGGCACAAGTCCCAGGGCTTTTTCGATAGTGGCAGCATCAAGGGGCACCTGTACCCGTCTTTCTTGATTACCTTGCCTCACCATGACTGTGCTGCAGCTTTGTCCTTCATTGAAATTTCTCAAGAACTCTGCGCACATGCTATAGTCGACAGCATGCCCAACTTTCTCTACGTACTTTTGGAGGCTGCATTTGTTCACGAGCTCTCTTATGGCTGGCTCCTCCGAGATAGCCTCATCCTGGTTCATGGTATGCTTGAAAGTAAATTGGCTGAATCCCCGTGTTTCTATGTTGATTCCATATTGTGTCATCTCTGCTTCTGTAAATGGAAGTCTGCCATGTCCTGCCTGCCATGGTATGTGCCTGTCATTACCCCAGCCAATGTTAGAGTTACGATTTGATTCATTCCTAGCATATCCAAAGAAAAAATATGTGCGCTAGTTTACCGGGCAGATTTAAGAAGATGAAACTTTTTCAGAAATAATTAACAACCAACATCTTTTCCTCCTTGCTTTCTTTCCTATTTGAATTTAGTAGAGCGTTGTTAGCCTTCATCCTTTTGCTACCTCACTTGGTCAGTCCCTTAGTTGTCACTGGCTCTCCCCCCCTCTTTTCCAAGTGGCACGGGGAAGGGAAGGCTCACATGGGTTATGTGGGGTGAGCTACTTGGCCATAAGCCAGGTATACAGGTTGGGGTTGTATTCAAACTGGGCATGGCGATCAAGCTCGCCTGGTTGTAGGGAAGCTTGAGTGATGTAGGTTAAGACATCATGAAAGATGTCTCCCGAGTTGAGACGACTAGCAATGTGCAACTCCTCCTCTATGAGAGGAATTGGTCAATGTACGGATGGGCTAGTATCTGGTTATCTAAGTGCAGGTCGCTTGTAATGGCTAGGACTCTAAATGAGAGAGATGCCATGTATGTAGGGTCGCGTTCAATTGTTTTGATTGCCCTCCTTTGCTCAGCATTTAGTCATGATCCGGCAGCCTTTTTTCTCCCATTCGAGTCATAAGGCGTACCACAGTTGTAGGAATGGAGAAGCAGAGCTGGCAAGCTGCATAAGCTCCTCCAGTTCATGTTCTGGCGGAGAGCGAGCGGGCTTGCGGTATGAGGTGACTAGTCGTCTGAGAACAGCTTGTTTCTTTGAGATCTCTCCATTAGCTATTAGCTCGGACACAATTTTGGGAAACTTGATGGTCTTGAACTCGTAGTCCTCCCATGTGCATGGTAGCGAACGAACATTGGAAGCGAGGGGTTTGTCGAGAAGTCCTAGGTCAAGTCTCTCGTAGCTTCTAGCGAATGTAGTGAAGGTGTTGTCCAACTCCTTGATGCATGTCACTAAGTCATTCCCGAATGTCTTAGCGAGATCCTTGGCCACTGATAGGAAGGATCGCCTTTCGTACGAAGGTTTCAAACCTGTTGGTGGCGATGGAGCAGTTGGGCTGGACAGTAGTTGCAAGGGTCATTAATGGAATTGTGCACTTTGGATCATTTGGAAATGCTGCAGCGAGCTCCCGTGCCCTAGGGAGCGTGCTGCAATTCATCTGAGCGGGCAATGGGGTGTGCACCTCCTCCGACCTAGACGGTGCTAGATCGTCTGGTTTGGAACACTGAAGGTGTTGGGTGGTCTTAACCATCACCATTATTGGTTTGACGTTCCGTGCGACTTGTGCTTTGCCTGTGTTGGTTTGTCCAACTGGAGTGGGGCTGCCAAAAGCTGACTCTTTTGGGTGTCTGACCTTAGGCACCCATATCAAGGGGTTGCCCTCATAGAATCCCTGTGCTCGCAGGAGATCTTTCAGCATCCATCGTGGCGTGGCGGTGCACCCATGTCGATGGCACCTGGGCTGCCTCTTAGGCCGCGAGTGATAAGTTTTACGTTTAGGAGCATGTTTTTGTGGTCTACCAAGAGGCGGTGCTCACGGTTTCGGCACCCATATGTGCATGGGCTCCTAGGCCATGTGGACGGCTTGGGTGGGTTTGCTTCTGGCGGTTTGGATACGGGGTAAGGCATCCCTACCCTTTTCCTTAGGCTTGGCTGCAGGGGTCTCCATCGGTGGCTCTGCAGTTGTAGAAGGTGCAAGATGGCCCTTGCTAAAAGTAGTTACTATATGCACTCTGCCCATGGTTAGGTGAATGCGGTGTAGGTTGTAGTCCACATTGCAATATGTCTGCTTTTTGAAAGTGCGCCCTAGTAGTGATTTATCACTAGCCCTTTAGTGTTTGGTAACACATAAAAGATGACTGGGATACTCCCAAACTCGACGGAGATAGTCCCTTGGCATTTCCCTAAGAGAGGGTAAGTGTTGCCCCCAAATGGGCTAAGTTTCGCATTCGTGGGATGTAATTTGGGCTGACCAATGCGTGTCCAATGGTCATGTGTCAAGATATTCAGGTCGGCCCCTTCGTCGATCAGAGCATCAAAAGAATAGGTCCGCTCTATGGCGAACGTGATTCGAAGGTAGGCAGGTGCCACTGCTTCTTCCTCGTGATCAGTTAGTTCGGTGATTGTGGCCACGTAGATAGCGATGGGGGGATCGCGCATTGGTGGTTCGTGCAGCGGATGGGAAAGGGGATAGTACTTTTTTATGCGACTGCCATTGAAGAAGCCCATTCCTTCCCCTTCGAGCGTCTCCAACTTGACATTGCACGTTCTGCTAATTGCACGCACCCGAAAAGGCCCCAGCCCTCGAAATTTCATTTTCTGCTTGTGCCCTTTCACCGAATAGAGTAACACGAGGTCCTCATGATCAAAGTTGCGCTCGTTGACGTGCTTGTCATACCACAACTTTCGTCATGCCTTTTCACAAATTAGAGCGTGGGTGGCTAAAAGCCGAGTTTTTGTGAGACGCTTCAGTTCCTCTAAGCGGTTAGTCCAAGCCTCTCTCCCCTCCCAATGCTCATGTGCTGCTATTCTCAAGCTAGGGACAAAGAATTCTAGAGGTAGAATGGCCTCCGTCTCGTAGGTCAGCCTAAAGGGTGTTTGTCTGACAGCCGTCCAATAGGCCCACAAGGCAGCCATCAGCTTATTATCCCAGTCTCTTCGTGATGTGGATACTACCTTAGTAAGCACGTTGACCAGAATTTTATTTGTGGACTCCGCTTGGCCATTTGCCTGTGGGTAGTAGGGGGAAGACCTTCTATGAATGATCAAAAAGGTTGAGAGCAAGTGGGATATTACTTCATTAAGGAAGTGTGCACCTTGATCACTCACTAGTTCGATTGGACATCCAAACCGTGAAAAGACTTGTTCCCATAGGAACTTCGCAATAGTCCTAGCGTCGTTCTCGCGCCTCCGCCCACTTCGTCAGGTAGTCCGTTGCCACAATGATATAGTGTGCCTGGGAGTATTGAGCCACTATACTAATAGGTCCGATGAAGTCAATGCCCCATTTCTCGAAGGGTTGTCGAGCTATTATGGGGGTTAACTCCATCTTATCTTTGCGCATAGATATCTTAGTCCTCTGGCATTGTCGCAGTGTTTGACAAACTTAGTGGCATCGCGGAATAGGGTGGGCCACCAGAGTTGGGATTGTAATACCTTACGGGAAATTGTGTCCCTACTAAAATGCCCACCAACTATCCCGTTATGCGCCTCTCTCAATACATCGTGCATCTCGTGCTCGCACACACATCTACGTAATAGCCCATCCTGTCCCAACCTATAGAGTTGGCCACAGCAATTAATTATTATGGCTGAATTTTCAAGATGAGTCTCCTTAGCTTGGCTTTCTCAATAGGTCTGTTTGGCAAGCTATTTTCTAACACTTGGACAATATCGTCTGCCCAGTAGGGTGTCAAATCAACTCTAAACAAGTCCCCTTCGCTAGACAGACCAAAGAGGTGCGCATTCGATAAATCGTCAAGGATGCCTTGGCCAGTAGCTTCCCCGATGGGTATGCTGGACATGTGATCCGCCATGTAGTGCTGCTTCCCTTTGTGCACAATCACTGAGAAATCAAACTCCAGCAGGAGAAGTAACCACCTTGCTATATGGCCTATGGTGCATGGCTTGTTTAGGAGATACAATAGGGCTTGATGGTCCACATAAAAGATGAAGGGTGTGGCCAATAGGTAATGCCTAAATTTCTTCACGAGGAACACCATGGCTAGCCCTTCCCTTTCTGTAGTGGAGTAGTTCATTTCTGTTTCGGCGAGCTGCCTGCTAGCAAAGCTCACGAGGTAATTCAAGACTATGTTCACCAGGTTGGCAGAGAATGGCTCCGATGGCAAATTTGGAGACATCTATGTGTACATGGAATGCTACACTCCACTTTGGGGCTCGTAAGATGGGTGCAATGGTGAGGGCCTTCTTTAACTGTTCATACGCACGTTGGCATTCCTCAGTCCACTCGAATACAATCAATAGCTTGTACAATGGTCTAGCAATCAACGCGTAGTTTAGTACAAAGCATTGGTAGTATCCTGTGTGGCCTAAGAAGCACTAGACGCCCTTGTAATTGGTGGGCAGTGGGAGGTTAGTAATGGCCTTGACTTTTGAAAAGTTAGTGGAAATGCCATTACATGACAATACATGCCCTAGGATGCATTCGTGCTTCACCCAAAACTGGCACTTCAAGGGGCATTGTATAGCTAGCACCGTTCGAAGACGGCTCCCAGTCTCTCTAAGTGTTCGACCCAACTGGAGTGTACGCCGTCCACAAAAATCTCCAGCTTGCATCGCAGCATATCCTTGAAGATTGTGCACATTAATCGTTGGAAGGTTGCAGGAGCATTCATTAGCCCAAAGGACATAACGATGTAGGCAAAGAAACCCCACTCCGTGGCAAAGGCATCTTGTGCATGTCGTCAGGATGCACTTGCACTTGATTGTAGCCTGAGAATCCATCCAGAAAGTTGTAAGCTTCTTTGCCTGCTACTCTCTCTAGCATGTGCTCGGTATATGGCAAAGGGTAGTTGTCTCTCTTCGTAGCGGCATTCACCTTCTTATAATTTACGCACACTCAAATCTTGCCATTCTTTTTCATAACTATTACTATGGGTGATACCCAATCTGTGTGCTCGATCTCATATATAAATCCTGCCTTCATAAGCTTATCTATCTCTTCCTTCACCGCATGAGCGTGTTTGGGATTCATAGGGTAAGGTTGCTACTTCATTGGCACCGCTTCTGGGAGCATGGGAATGTTATGGGTCACAACCCTAGGATCGACTCCTCTCAATTCCTCCAAGGACTAGGTGAACACATCGACATACTCCCGTAGGAGAGCAACCAGCCTAGCCTCCTCCTCCCTAGTCAGGTCGTTAGCAATGAACACGGGTCGTGGTTTCTTGCCCTCCTCTACCAGTCGACTTCCTTGACTCTAGCGGGTCCCTCAATTGGTTCCCTGGCTTGCCCTTGTCTCTTTGCTCCTAGCAGAACCACCACTCTATCACCCTTCTTAAACTTTGTGAAGCATTTGGGTAGGTCCTGTGGTTTCCTTTGCCTCTCTCCTTCTGAGTCTCTAGTTTACTTCCTAGTCCCTTCCTTAATCCGCTTGCGCCTTAAGTGGACTGGCAAGTTAGTGCGTTTGACATTAGAGGGTTGGGGTATTTTGGGGTCATTCTCTGTACTGACTTCAAACTCTGAGTTAAACTTGCATCCCTCACTTGAGGAAGGGGTTTCTCCCGGGGGTGGTAGTTCAGTAGGTGATTCCATCTTCAGTATTGGGACTACCAACAATTGTGCCACCCCTGCCTGCTCATAATCTATATCTCCCACTTGCTCCAGCCAGGTCCTATCGCATTCCATCCGCATGATTCCTTTTCCATCCCTTTCCCATTTTGGCCTAGAGTCTGCCTCAATCTGCTCGATTGCTCTCCCTTCAATGTCATAATCTATCGTGTTAAACCCTTCCTCGCTCTCATCCTCTTAGAGCGACAGTGCTCATACTCCTCATCGCTGGAATCTTGCCCCTCCGACCTCTCGTCATCTCCTAGGTTTTCCTATCTGACCTCCTTTTCGTTGGTGATCAAAGCCCAGTTGTATGATAGGTTGAGATCATGCACTTTGGTCCATTCCCATTCAGACCAAGCCAAGAGATCGCTTAGGGGCTTTAGATTAGCCGCTTTGCTGCCTTTAAGTTCTGTGGTTAGGTACTCTACGATTCCCTAAAGCTCAAGCTTGTTTGTGGGGGTGTGGAACGAGACTGGTCTCCGTGGTTCCCATAGGCTCCGTGCCATCATGCAGAGTGGCACCATGGGCTCCTCTGCTGTGGCATGCTGGGTGACTTGGCCACTTGCTTATACAACTCTTCCTCATCCGAGAATGGAAGGTCAATGGTTGCCAAGACATGCATCCAATCCCTCTCGTCCTCAGGGCAGGGAATGTACTTCGTCAGCGTCCCATAAGTCTTGTGCGCTTGGGCATCGCCTTTTAGCATGGTCGAGATAGCATCGAGGTCGACTGGGGTAGTTTTCCATGTGTCCATCTCAACCCTTACCGCTTCTGTCCTATTCCCCAAGAATATGAGGTTGTTTCCCCAGTTTTCAACCACTCGTGCATTCCTCATCCATGGCTGGCCTAGCAGTATGTCGTAGTCCACCCCCTTCATGACAATGAAATTTACGAAGAACTGCACACCTACGATCTTTACTAGCTAGTTTTTTAAGACCCCAAATGGTCTGACCTTCATCCCGTTGGCCAATGTAACACTGAACCTAGCCGCTTCCACAAGTGGGTTTCCCCAGGCCTGTAGAACTGCGTGGCTCAAGACACTGACCCCTGCGCTAGTGTCCACAATAGACGTGATAATAATTCCATCACATATTTGCTCTCCCCCTTAGGACCAAAGAGCAATTCTATGCAAAATTTTCTTAATACTGGTATGCATAATTCTTAATGTCATTCTTTTTACAATTAGGCTATTCATAAACTCTGACCGATTGCTTTATCAATGAATAAGGCATACGCAAGTAAGTGTAATTAATACATGCACTTTGCAAACTCCATCTTTCAAATATGTGAGAAGAGACTTATCCCTTCCCATGACCTATTCTTGTATGTCATAGCATGGGCCTAATGTATCTCATGCGAGAATCAAAGCAAGCATCTATCAATTTAGAAATACATTACTTACGACTAGAACCGGAATTGGATTGACATTGATGCCTTCGCCTGAAGCTTTGTTGTTGGTTGTAAGATTGCCATTTGCACACGACATTCTTCACTTGGAGGCCATCGTACACAAGTAGACTCAAGAGATTCAGAAGGTGAAATAGATTTGAGATGGAAGAGTGTAAGAGAAGATGGTTAAGTCAACGATCGAGATAGAGGGAATTCTGCAGCCTCTCGGGGTAACTCTTCTCTCTCTCTCTCTCTCTCTCTCTCTCTCTCTCTCTCTCTCTCTCTCTCTCTCTCTCTCTCTCTCTCAAGCTCTCCCTCACAATATCTTGGAGGGGTATCCTTCTCTCTACCTCTCTCTCATAGCCTCTCGGGGTCTCCTTATACCCTTGTGCTTCCCCATGCCTTATATTTATAATGAATTTGAGAGGAGGGGATGAGACTGAGAACAAGAGTGGAGGGGCTCTTGGAAGAATCAGTGATATGATGCTAAGATCATAAATATGATGGTTGGGGGTAAAACCCGAAGATGCTTGATTAGAAAGCTCTCATTTCACTCCTTCTTCTTTTCTCTATTTGAAGTGTTGTCTACTGCCTGTAGACTGCGATCGCAACACACGCGATTTTGCCTATCACTTTTCTTTATTTTTTTCTTTTTATAAAATCTCAAAAACTAACTAAAACATCACTTGTCTTTTCTTTTAAATGACATCGAGTTGTATCTTTTTAGAATAATATCTAAAATATACTTTTTTTTTACCATCCAAACTATACACATTAATACTAGTGATTGATATGGCTCATAATTCTCGCTCACATTGTAACTTCTGTGAAGGGTAGCTATAGTCCTTGTCAATCCAATAAAAATATTGGATTTACGACTCTTGTTTTTAAAATTTTATACATATATATATATATATATAAATTCAATAAAATTTATTAGCTATTAACATTAGTTAGTTCTTACCTTAGTTAGTCTTTGGTTAGTAATCTTACGAACTTATTAACTAACTAACTTTTGAACTAAACAACTAGCTTTTATTACATGGAAATATTACATTATAGGATACTTCGTTGGATCAAAATAATAAGCTAGGTGTTAACATTGAGCTGAAATTTTAGATAGTACTTTGTACGGGCAGATGGAAGGAAGTCTCGTGTACCTTATCATAACTAGGCCTAATCTTAGTTACTCAATTGGACTTATTAGTCAGTAGTTCATGCAAAAGCCTAGAAAACCTCACTTGGATGCTATGAGAATAATTATGCATTATGTCAAGGCTATAGTAGAATATGGTCTCTTTTATGAGTATAATAAGCACTTTAAACTCATCGGGCATATAGATGTAGATTGGTTAAGTTGTCCAGATGACAAAAGGTCTACTAGTTGGAGCAATAAGAAGCAACCAACAGATGCACTCTCTAATACTGAGGCACAAAATAGAGGTGCCGCATTAGTAACTTGTGAGATTTCTTGGTTGTTGAAATTATTGATAGATTTGGGCATGAAAATAGATGCTCCAATCACATTGCATTGTGACAATATGATCAATGTACTTCTGGCTATGAATCTTGTATATCATCCCAAAATAAAACACATGGATGTACAATATCACTTCATGCAAGAGATGATATTTCCAGGAAATATAGGTATCCTATATGTCACAATCTAAGACCAAATAGCTAATATCTTTACCAAGTTACTCAGTAAAGATCAATTTTTTTGCTTTTTAGAGGTTCTTGGAGTATAGTTTCTATCTTGAGATTGAGGGGAAGTGTTGAGAATCAAGCTCTACCAACTCTCCAATATAGATATAGCTGTATAGCATGTGTGGTACAATAAGTGAGTCGATGATTCAACCATAGTTAGTTTTAGTAAGGTTAGTTAGACCCATATCTCTTTTACTATTGTAGACTAAATGTGTGACAAATGAATGATGAAAATGGAAGAATGAAGACTAAGAGAGAGCATACTACTCTCTACTCTAGCTCCAACCCCTTATCTCATTTTCTCTCCTGACTCTTAACACAAGTTACTTCATTTCCTCCTCCTTTAGCCCATAAACCCTCCCTTGCAAACTAAATGAACACCTAACCAAGAGAAAAAATGAAGGAGGGGACAATATGTCATGAGTGCCCATTAACATGTGCATTTATATGCATATTCACTAATATGTGGCCGTGCATAGTGAAGTGCTCACAGAAATAAAGGAAAAAATTCAAAACTCAACTAAGCTTTACAAAACTAGAAAATAACCATATCTTAAATCTAATTAATGCAAAAACTTGATTGATGCTTATCTCATATCTTACCTCATATAGATAGATGCATGAATCCCTTGCAAAAACTTGATTGATGCTTATCTCTACAAAGTTGCAGATTACATGTACATTGAGCAATCAGTGAAAAAGTTTGCTCGGTGTATTGTTGTGCACTTGTTGTGAAAGACTGCAGAAGACTAGCTTGCTTTGTTGTATCCTTTTTTGTGATAATGGCAGAGAACACTGGAAATCCCATTATTGAGAAGCTCAACAAGAATAACTACCCTTCATGGAAGTTCTGTGTGATGAACTTCCTCATTGGAAAGGGCCTTTATGAGTTTTTATCAGCTGAAGAAAATGAGCCAGGGCTAGGTATCCCTCTGATTACATATGAATTAAAGGTATGGAAAGAGTGGAATGAAAAAGACAAAAAGGTGATGTACTAGCTATCTGTAGTCATTGATAATATTATGCTGGAACATATCAGGAATGCAAAAACTTCACATGCATCTTGGTCAAATTTTGAGAATATGTTTTCAATAAATACAAAGGCACAAAAGATTCAACTCAAGCAAGAGTTGAATACATTGATGAAAGGGAAAATGTCTATCAATGAGTATGTATTGAAGGTGAGGAGCATTGCAGATGCTTTAGCAGTGATTGATGCAATGCCTGATGATGATTATTTGGTCTCATCTACTTTGAGTGGACTCAATAATGAGAAGGCATGGAAATCATTTGTTACTTCAGTATCCGTATGGAAGCCATTTCCAGATTTTGATGAGTTGGTCTCTCTCATGATTACCGAAGAGATGAATATGTAGGGTGACTCGTCTGAAAGAAATGGTGAATATGTCCAAGCATTCTCCTCAAGTTCAGGAAGGGGACATGGATCCTCTTCGAGAGGCAGCGGTATGGGATGGACTGGCGATAACCAACAAAACAGGTTCAATTAGCAATTTGGTGAAATACAGGTTTCAAGAGGCTGAGGAAACTTTAGAGGTAGGGGGAGCTCTAGAAGAAGAGGTGGATGGCAAAATAGAGATTCGAGAAATTCTACTATTTTTTGCCATTATTGTGGCAAGACAGGTTATATTGCAATCCATTGTTATGCTAAGTAAGATGATATTTGTAGTGGTAAATTGTTACAACTATATATATCATCTCTCACTTGACTTGGGTCTCACCTATATATACTAACTCTATATCAATATGAATCATTCTTTGGGAGCATGTCTTGTGTATCTCTCGCGTACTCTCTCTCTCTCTCAACATGGTATCAGAGCTATGGATGCGTAGCAACAACAAGGAAGATAAGTTGTTTCATTGTTTATACTTGATTGAATTCTTTGCACAAGTGATGATTTGATACATGAACTTGTTCAAATTAGAAGTATTAGTTAATTTTGTCAAAACCGCTTGTCAATCAGAGTTCTGGATCCAAAGTTATGACAGTTCAGGATTCAAGACAGCAATTCTGCTCAAATCTGCGATTCTTTATTTAAAACTGTATTTCTAATTATAGTTTGTTAATCCCCAATTACAGTTTATTAATCGCTCATCTTCGTTAATGATGTTGATTATGACAAGCAAATATCTTGCTATTTTTAGCGATGTTTTATTATCGTTCACGTTCTTTGCTCGACCGAAATAGCACTTTTCTTATATGCGTCATCTCGTCTTGCACGTTACGCCTCTCTATTTCGGGCTTTCTTTTTAGTCACTCAATACTTTTCGTCGTTCTTATGTGCATATCCCTATTTTGATTGTCATGCGTCTCAACTACGCTCGTCTTGATCATGGTTTGCAGATTCTGCGATCTCATCTTATTTGTTTTCTCTCGACATACAGGCATGGCCAATTGCGTAATTGTTAACGGATATCCGTCTGGCCAATGTTCGGTTCCCTTCTTCCAAGGACAAGGCTTTCCTGGGTGGAAAGCAAAGATGATGCTAATTCTTGAAGGTGACGAATTATTTGATATTGTTTTGGGCGACCTGTCTTGCCCAGTTCAACCTATTGATGTGATGAATAACAATTCTGTGATTACTGATGGTCCATTATTTGAACAATGGAAAATTGATCATACTGATTGGATTCGTCGTGACAAAGCGGCTCGTCGTTATATATTGTCTGCACTTCCTAACTCACTTATGTTGGATGTCTTTCATCTGGAAACCTCTCATGCTATTTGGGAGTATCTTATCTCAATGTTTGAGAAGAAATCGATCACCAAAATTTTATATCTCCAAACTTGTTTGAAGAATCTTCAATATAAGGTTGGTACCTCTATGCACTCTCATATCGAGGATTTTAAAGACATTATCAATCAACTTGGTGCTGCCGGCGCTTCTGTTGCTAAAAATCAGATTGTTACTCAACTTCTTCATACCATCAAAGATCCTTTATATGACAATATCATCTCTATTTTGTCTAACAAGGATGATGTCCACTTTGACAAAGCATGTATATCTCTTATTGAATATTCTCAACGTCATGAGCATCATTTGGAAAAATCTGATGCTGTTTTGGTCACTTGGGAACAAAGGGATTTTGATGCTGCTTTTGTTGCTCGCAAGTGTCCTGCTTCACGTTTTCAACAGGGTGGACGCCCTAATCCAGGTAGTAAATCTTCTCATCTTGCTTATCCTAACAAACATTGTTCTTATTGTGATAAGAAAGATCATGTGGCTTCTGATTGCTGGGCACGTCAATATGATGAGGAGCATGGAGTTACTACAAAGCAACCTCGCTCGTCCAAAAGTTTTCCTCCTTGTGATTATTGTACACATACAGATCATCCATCTCGTGGTTGTTATAAACGCAGATATGATGAAGAACGTTCTCGAGCTTATATTGTTCAACAAACTACAACTGATGATGATCATACTCATCAGGAGCTCAATTTCGTCTATTATGATATCTCTCCAAAAAAGGTACTTCATGTTCATGATGGTTCTCTATTCATCGTTGATTCAGGTGCCACTGGAAACATGACATACCAATCGCAGTGGCTTCACAATTATCATTCTCTTCCTGTCAAGAAGTTTGTTTACCTTGCGGATGATACGACTTGTCAAGTCAAAGGAGTGGGTGATTTATATCTGGGGACTGTTTCATCCACTAGAATATTAAGAGGAGTTCTTCATGTTCCAGATTTGCAAAGAAATCTTCTTTCTGTTGCTCGTCTAGTTGATCTTGGTTTGTTTGTTGGCTTTGATCATAATCAATGTCGTATAGAGAAAGATGGGCATACTATAGCAGTGGCTCCTCGACATGGTAATCTATTTGAGCTATCATTGAATGATACAGTTGCAAATGTTGTTACTGCCCCTGGAGATGCAGATTGCAAATTATGGCATCAACGATTTGCACACTCCGACTTTGCCAAAATTCTTGATCTTCATCGTCATGGTCTTGTGCAAGGTATGGATCTTAAATCTCATCCACGTATGGGAATATGTGAGTACTGTGCACTTGGAAAACACTATCGTTTGCCTTTCCACACTTCTACTTCATCACATTCATGTGCTCTCTTGGATTTGGTTCATACCGATATTTGCGGTCCTTTTCCTGCCTCAAAGTCTCAATATCGATATTTTATAACTTTCATTGATGATTTCTCACGGTACACACATGTCTATCTTCTTCGACATAAGTCTGAGGCTTTATCTATATTTAAACAATACAAGATAAGTGTGGAGCTTCAAACTAGATTCTCTATAAAGACACTTCGCAGTGACAATGGCGGTGAATATGTATCCAATCTATTTGATGACTTCTGTAAGGATCAAGGTATTCATCATGAGTTTATAGTTCCTTATTCTCCTCAGCAAAATGGTGTTGCTGAGCACAAAAATCGCACGATTCTTAATGCTATACGTTGCATGCTTATACACTCTGGTTTGTCTCGAAAGTTTTGGACTGAAGCACTTCTAACAGTTGTTTTTATTCAAAATCATCTTCCAACTACTGCACCTGCTGGTAAAATTCCTATAACAATTTGGACAGGGAAGACACCTTCAGTCTCTCACTTTCGCACATTTGGCTGCATTGCTTATATTCATGTGCCCAAGGACACTCGACATAAGTTGGATCCTCCAGGTTTGAAGGTTATTTTTCTTGGTTATTCAGATCATTCCAATGATTACAAATTTTATGATCCTTCTTCTCAAAAGGTTATCATTAGTCGTGATGCTATATTTGATGAGAAGACTATGGGTGACACATGGTCGTCAGATGTTTCAGATGATACACAATCTTTGCTTAGTGCATTTCCTTACTTGCTTTGTGATTCTACTAATTCTGATGATCATAAACCTCCTTCAGCTCCAAAGAAGATTGATGAAAATTTGGAGATCTATGTTGATCTTCCTATTGAGATAGAGCATGGATTCTATTCTATTGAATATGATGTCTTTGATGATGCTATGTCTGTCCAAGAGGATCCAATATCGTATATGGAAGCTATCAATTCATCTCAAAGGGATCAATGGCAAGAAGCTATGCAAGCTGAGTACGATTCTTTAATCTCCAAAGGTACATGGATTCTTACTGAACTCCCCCCAAATCGTGTTCCTATCAAATGCAAATGGGTTTATAAAGCCAAGACCAAAGCTGATGGATCGTTTGATAAGTTCAAAGCACGACTTGTTGCAAAAGGTTACTCACAGATTGCAGGAGTAGATTATCAAGAAACATTTTCTCCCGTTGTGCGCTCCACAACTGTTCGTATGATTTTGGATTTTGCAACACTATTTGATCTAGAAATTCACCAAATGGATGTTAAAATGGCTTTTCTCAATGGAGATCTTGAAGAAGAAATCTATATGGAGCAACCTGAAGGTTTTATGATTGCAGGAAAGGAGCATCTTGTATGTCAGCTTCATCGTGCATTATATGGATTGAAGCAAGCCTCTCGTGCTTGGTATATTAAGATTGATCAGTTCCTCACATCTAAAGGTTTTGTTGCATGTTTTGCTGACCCAAATCTTTACATCAAAAGGGAGGACAAATATTTTATTATTCTTGCTCTATATGTTGATGATACTATTCTTGTGTCAAATAATATTGCTTTCTTGGATGCTATGAAGAAGCTTTTATCAACTGCATTTGAAATGGTGGACCTTGGTGAGATACATTCTTGTTTGGGTATTCAAGTTCAACGACACCGACAACAAGGCATTCTTCTTCTTCGCCAGACAAAGCTTATTAATTATATTGTTAAGAAGTTTGGGTTGACAAATGCGCACTCTGCTAACACTCCCATTCTTTCAAGCTCTACCAAGGGTACATCTACAACACATAATGAAGAATCAGCCATTCATCAACCTTTTGCTAATCTTATTGGTTATCTTCAATTTATTGGTTTAAACACAAGACCAGATATTTTATTTGCAGCTAACTTTTTGGGACAATATCTTTCTTCCCCTTCCACTATTCATTGGAGTGCTACAAAACGTATTCTTAAGTATCTCAAGGGTACTAAGGAATTTGGTCTTATTTATCGTCGTCGAGAGGATTCTTCTTTATCTTTTTCAACTTCTCTTGACCTTATTGGATATACAGACGCTGATTGGGCAAGTTCACACTTATCCATGCGATCTACAAGTGGGAATTGTTTCTTTGTAAATGGATGTTTGGTTTCTTGGTCCAGCAAGAAACAACGATGTGTTGCGGTTTCTACAACTGAAGCCGAATATGTTGCTGCATCATTAGCAGCTCGCAAGCTAGTTTGGCTTCGACAACTACTTGCAGATTTGGGACATCCTTCATCATCTAGTACACCTCTTCGATGCGATAACCAAAGTGTTATTAGTCTTACCAAAGACTATATATAACATAGTAAATCAAAGCATATTGCTATTCATTATCATTATGTTCGACATGAAGTCAAGAAAGGTTCCATTATGGTGGAGCATTTTCCCAGTGATCAAATGGTTGCAGACATCTTCACAAAAGCTCTTAGTGAAGCTCGCTTTAGCTCATTAAGACATGAACTTGGTATTGTTCCAAGTTCTTGTCTCACTAATTGAGGCATGTATCATTGTATTCAAGAAAACTTTATAGTAAATCATTTTTGTATCGTAGGTATGTGTAGGGGCTCGGGTTTTTCCCTTGTTCTCCCCAAGGGTTTTTTAACTCGCAGCTAGAGACCTTTGTTTGAGTGGGGATGTTACAACTATATATATCATCTCTCACTTGACTTGGGTCTCACCTATATATACTAACTCTATATCAATATGAATCATTCTTTGGGAGCATGTCTTGTGTATCTCTCGCGTACTCTCTCTCTCTCTCAACATAAATTGCAGCAGGGAAACTATGCATCATCTTCACAACAGAATGAAGTAAAACATGAGTGCTTTTTTGTTATGCAGCATATGATGAATGCAATTACAAGAAAGAGGACATATAATGATATATGGTATGTTGATTTAGGTGCATCTAATCATATGGCAAGTCATGTTGAATGGTTTGGAGAGATGCAAAATTTACAAAATCTAGGTTATGTCCAGATGGGTGATGATTCATGCTACCCAATTTCACACATTGGAAAGGTTCCTTTGTCCTTGCATGATGGTCAGACAAAGAGTCTGACAGATGTATTACATGTGCCATCAATTACAAAGAATCTAGTGTCTGTTGGCCAAATGGTAGAGGAGGGGTTACACGTCCAATTCAATGCAAAAGGTTATTTTGTAGAAGACTTTAACGATAAGTGTAGGTTGGTCGCAAAAGGAAGTAGAGTTGGCCGCATGTTCACTTTAGATGTTGGTATTTCTGCAATGGATGTTGCTATGTATGCTAAAGGAAAAGGAGTATTTGCAGATATTAAAATATGGCATAAATGTATTGGACATGCAAATGTGCAAAGGCTAAAATTAATGCAGTCAAGAGGTTTGGTTACACAATTTCCTTCTTTTAGAATTGCAGAATTTCATAAAGTCTATGAGGCATGCTAGTTTGGTAAGAAGGCAAGACAACCCTTCTCGCATGACAAAGAAGTGAGAAAAAATATACTTGATGTAGTGTATACAAATATTTGGGGGCCTACACAGAATGTATCTCTTGGTGGCATCAAATACTTTGTTACATTTATTGATGATTGTTCAAGGAAGCTATGGGTATATTTCATGAAGGAAAAGAGTGATGTATTTGAGTACTTCAAATCTTTCAAGGTAGTTGTTGAAACAGAAATAGGCTTGAAAGTGAAGTGCTTGAGATCAGATGGAGAGGGAGATTACCTCTCTAATGTTTTTAGTGTCTTCTTGAGGACTCATGGGATAAAAGGCAATTTACTTATAGGTATACCCCATAACAAAATGGGATTGCAAAAAGAAAAAATAGGCATATTGCAGAAGTTGCACATGCATTAATGGATGAACAGAATATGCCAAAAAAAATTTGGTCTGAAGTCGTTCATATTGCTGTCTATATTATGAACAGAACCCCCACACTTGTAGTTCATGGGATGACTCCTGAAGAATGCTTTATTGGCAAGAAGCCTGACGTATCACACTTGAAGGTATTTGGATGTGCTGCATATGTTTATGTGCCAGATGAGCTACGAAAGAAGCTTGATCCAAATGCTAAAAAAAGGATTTTTATTGGATACTCTTTAGAGCAGAAAGGGAATCATTATTATAACCTTGTCACAAGTGAGTTCAGAGTGAGTAGGGATGTTATTTTTTATGAGATGAACAATTGGTATGCATCTACTAGTGATGTATTAGATAATGATAATGATCATGATAGTTATGTGCAGAAAGAAAAGCAAGAATCATGGAGTCTTAATGGATCAGAAACATCATCTGGTACTACATCTACAATGAGCCCTTGGTCTGGGAGACTAAGGAGTAGCCCCACATCTTCAGGTGTATCTATGAGTGTTGCATGCAAAGACAAAGGAAAGAAGAAAGTGTTGGATAGTAATGATGCATCTACTAGTCATTTGGGATTTGATGGAGATTCTAGTGGTTCAGAGAGTTTGGATGATGATCTTGGTATTATATCAGTTAGGACACCGGGTGTACAGAGAGCTCAGAGTAATATAAAGGCTCCATTGAGTGATCCAGTGGAACATAGGTCTAGTCGGGTCAGATACGCTGTTGCAAGATTTGGATTTGAAGGTTATGTAGCTCACCATTATGCTTATATGGTGAAACTAGTTGAGGATGTTGAGCCCACTTGTTTTGAGGATGCTGTTGGTCATGCTCATTGGGATGCAGCAATGGATGAGGAGATGGCTGCATTGGAAGCCAATAAGACTTGGAATTTGGTACCCTTGCCTAAGGGTAAGAAAGCTATTGACTATAAGTGGGTTTACAAAGTCAAGCATAATGCAGATGGTTCAGTTAGCAGGTATAAGACTAGGATGGTTGCAAAAGGCTATGCTCAAACATACGGCATAGATTATGAAGAGACATTCAGTCCAGTTGCTAGGATGGCAGCTGTCAGATGTCTAATTGCCTTGGAAGCAGCCAAAGGTTGGAGTTTACAGCAAATGGATGTTAATAATGCCTTATTGCATGGTGAATTACAAAAAGAAGTGTATATGAAGCAGCTAGCAGGTTATGAGGATTTAGAGCATCCCACATATGTGTACAGGTTAAAGAAGGCACTCTATGGGCTGAAGCAAGCACCTAGAGCATGGTCTGACAAGATTGGAGAGTATCTTGTCAATATTGGATTTTGTATTTTTGATGCTTATCACTCACTTTATATGAGAAAGGGAGATGCAACTTTGGTCATCATAGTCATCTATGTGGATGATTTGATTATTATAGGTGACAATGACAATGGGATTGCTCAAGTTAAGTAATTCTTGAAGAAGAAGTTTGAGATGAAGGAAATGGGTGAGCTAAGATACTTTCTTGGTATTGAAGTGATCAAATGTGATGATGGTATATGGCTATCACAAAGACAGTATGGATTGAATATATTATCCAAGTATGGTATGATAGCATGTAAGCCTCTTTCAATACCATTGGAGCAAAATGTGAAGTTGAGTGCCAACGTTGGGGATGAGATAGAAGACCCTACTATGTTCAGAAGGTTGGTAGGGAGCTTGATTTACATGACTATCACAAGGCCAGACTTGAGGTATGTTGTTGGCCTTGTCAGTCAGTTTATGCAAATGCCTAAAAAGCCTCATTTGGATGTAGTTAGACATATATTGAGATATGTGAAGTCCACTTTACATTATGGAATTTTTTTTGAGGCAGGTAAGGATGTAAAGGTTTTTGGATACAGAGATGTAGATTGAGCTGGTAGAATGTCAGGCAGAAGATCTACTGGTGGATTCATGTTTTCCCTTAGTAGTGCAATAGTTACATGGAGTAGCAAAAAGCAGCCTACAATTTCTTTATCGAGTATGGAGGCTGAGTATAGAGGTATTGCTATGGTAGCATGTGAGATGGTATGGTTGCAAAAGTTATTAGGTGATTTGGATGTGCAGGGAGATGGTCCAGTTGTCATTCATTATGACAACATGAGCAACATATAGTTAACTAGGAATCAAGTGCTCCATGCTACGACAAAACACATTGAGGTGCACTGCCACTTTGTGAGAGAGAAGGTACTTGCAAGAGAGATTGACTTGGTATATGTAAGCACACAGGATTAGATAGCTGACATTTTCATAGAGGCACTGGGTATAGAGAAGCTTCGAAAGTTCCAAAGCTTACTTGGAGTTGCAGAGATAGAGTTGAGCTTGAGGGGGAGTGTTCAGATTGCAACCTCAATACGTGCGGACATTGATGATGGACTGTCTGGCTAGATGAGTCTGCACATCTACACTTACCACATTTCTGTAAAGCCTCTATATCTGCTCTATTCCTGTTCTGTACCTATTTTGTAGATCTTCTATAAGTGTTCTGTAGAATCTATGTGTGACTTTGGGAAAGTTTTCTAAATTTTGAAAAGGATGAATCTAAGTTCAAAAGAGCTAAAACAAATGGAAGAAGCAATTGTTGAAGACTGAAGAGAAGACTGAAGTGATGGTGACAGTAGTAAGCTATGAAGAGACATTGTAGTGGCTCTGATGCCTCTTCACATCAGACATACCTCTTGGGAGGTGCATCCATGACCTAAGAAGGATTATTGAGAGTCATTATTGAGCATTGTAGTGAGGAGATGATGTACTATTGAGAGAGAGAGAGAGAGAGAGAGAGCAAGAGATAGTCATTTCTATCAAAACAGTGTATCTCTATATGAGAGATTGAGAGAAAACTATAAAAACATTTAAGATGAATACTATGTGATTGATTTCCATTCAAAAATGGTGTATTCTTTTATATTCTTTGTTCTATTGATGGATTTTATGAAGATGTTGAAGATTATGGTTGATTCTATCATATCCGTGGGAGATATTTACTATGATGCTATGTGAAGATTTGCTGTTTTCTTTGTTTTGGTCATCAAAAGAATGAAACAAAATCTTGTTGATGTTACAAGATAGATTTTCTTGCAATAGAATCCCTTTTCCTTGGTGTTCCTCTTAGGGCTCCATGTTTTTGGTGTGCAGCTGAGGAAACTTGCCATCAACAAGCATCAAAAGAGGCTGAAAATGAGGGAAATGGCATTACCAAGAAGAGAAGAATTCAATGGATGTTGGCAAAGTTCCTTCTTCCACTGAAGATTTGGAGATTCTCATTATCAAAGCCACTTTCCACAATAATTTCATCCCACAATGGCAAAAACATATTACCATCATGATGCATGCTCTATGCGGTGGACTGTTTCCTCTACCTGTTGAAGTAGTAGAAAGTTGCGTCTTGGTGGAAAATTGTTTAGGAACAAACTGAAGAGCAGAATCAGAGAGAATGACTATCCATGGAAGATTTGGTATTCATTGAGAAGTTTCTAGACATTGATCCGGGTTTTTTACAACCCGGATTATTACCACAAAATTTGGCCAAAGCCCCTATCAAGAGCTTACCATATCACTTTGGGTTTACTCTTCAAGCACTAGGTATGCTACATTGCTTCTCGATTATGATAACTCTAGCAAATGGGGGGAACAAGTTCTTAGGAGGCATGTCAATGTAAAGGGTAAAAGGAATGGTTATCTTAGTGAAGATGAAAATGGATTACACCTAGGAGTTGAGTGAGTACATAGATTTTTCAAAGGACTAGCCTCCAACTACACATGGGCTCCGTCTGCATCACTAAGATTTGAAATCTATCACCATCATTAGAGGACACCTCACCCTAGCACACAAGTCAATATCCACATCATGGTATCACTTGGATCTTGCACAAAAGCTTACAAGCATGGACCCCTTTTGTCACATGCTTATATGTATTTATATATATATGGGGGACTAAAGTCAAAGCAGCTTTTGGAAGCCTTTTTTTATCATCTCAATAACCCCCAAGAAAAAGTAAATTTCAAGAAAATTCTTGCGATGCCCGATCGCTTTCAACCTGGTCTATAAAGTTGCAGAAGAAACTTTTTTAAGATTCTTCACGGATTTGAAGTTACGAAGGCACAGACTGCTGGCTATATGCAATTTGCTTCTTTCTTTCACCACACCAACTTTCCACTCTATCCTTCTTGTAAATATATTATAATAATGTGCTTTGGACACCCACCTCTTGTAAACTAGCTCCCTTTCTCTATTTTGTCTACCACCACCCTTGGCTTCTTGTATGATGACCAAGGTGGGGACTTGTCCCATCCACTGTTCTCCATATTTTCAAAGATGCCATACATCATCTAGGATTATGTTAATCAAGAAGATTAGCTTAATCTAATCCCTCATGGAGGCTATATAAAGAGCCCATGGAGAATGAAGAGGGGGAAAGAAGGACAATGACAAGCCCATGAGAGCACTCTAGAATACCCTCATCTCTTTGAGGTGAGCTATGAGTGAGTTCTTTTATTATGTAGCATAATGGCAAGCTTCCTCTACCTCTTCTCTTATTATCTCCCTCTCTTCTCATCTTCTCATTCCATGTAGCATAATGGCAAGCTTCCTCTATCTCTTCTCCTATTATCTCCCTCTCCTCTCATCTCTCTCTCATATTCTAATATGGTGTCTAGTACATATATTCTCTCTTGTAAATTTGTGTCTTGGTTCTCTTGATTCTCTTTGAGAAAAAGGATGTCCTAGCCCACCCTCCCTTTGGCTAGGTGGTGCCCCTCTTTAGTTTTCTTAGTGAGGATTGGAGGTTGGATGGGTACGAGACAACCCGTTCATCATTTCAGCCCTCATTTTTGGTGCCCCTGCTGAGGACATTCTCAACCACAATTCTCTACCTCCTTATGTGGGACAATACAACACATGGTGGTGCATCCTCTACAACAAGTTCCCCAAGTGGCTCTTCCTCAACGCCTTCACCAACTGTTTTTGAAGCTGGTCGAAGTCCACGACTCCCACAATGGTCTCCCAAGGAAGCCCAAGAAAGGAAGTATGCCTATCGGATGATGGCACGTATGTGGGTAAATGGTGTTCACCTTAGAAATTCCATTCTCTCACAATAGAAAAAATCATGTTGCCATCAATTGCTAGGTTCCCATAATTGTGGTGAGTGTTTTGCAAACAAAGTTAAGGCCCTATTGGCGGTGCCATCACCATCTTTTGTGAAGCAACTAACCTCTTTCATTCAAAAGATGCGATATGTGGGACGGTTCATTCATCTCCTCTCCCAATTAGTATTTCCACTGCAACAGTTAACCCACTCTGTGGAGCTCCTGTGGAGTGATGAAAGTGAAAGGTGCTTTCACAAGCTGAAGAAGGCTCTTAGCACCCTTCCTATAATTTTACAGCCTTGCTGGGATCAATAGTTTTTTGTCAACCCGAGTTTTGGGGAAGATGCTCAAGGGGCAGAACTAATACAAAAGGATGCTAAAACTGGCCTAATGAGACCAATTTACTTTTCTAGTAGAGTAATGACAGCATCAAAGCGAGGGTACAAGATGGTCGAGGTGATGGTTTTGTCTCTAATGTTTGCTGTAAGAAAGTTTCGTCCTTATCTTCTCCCTAGGCCATTCACAGTGATCACAACGGAAGAGCATTTTCCCTATGCCTTACAACACATGTATGTTTCAGCCAGAATCGCTAAGTGGATGCTACAACTCCAAGAGTTTGACTACACCTTCAAGGTGGAGGATTCTACTTGAGCTTGCCTATTTGATTTGTTGACCCATAAATGCCATCAAAAGAAGGAAAAGGAGAAGGGAAAGGTAAAAGAGGAGACACCTCCTTTTGAGGAGCCGCCACGGGTGGAGAACGCCCATGCCCTCTACTTTGATGGGGTATACAAGCGTATTAAAGACAGAGCGGCAGCAGGAATAGTGGTGTTCAGTCCCAAAGGTGACAAACTTTATGGAGAAGGTATCAGCTTGGAGGATGTCCATTCTAACAATGAGGCAGAATATCAAGCCTTGCTTTTAGGTTTGAGGTGGTGTCTCTCACATGGTGTCACTCGACTTAATGTTTTTGGGGATTCTATGCTAATTGTTAAGCAAATGAAAGGAATCTGGGCTTGTAAAAATGATAACTTAGCAGTGAAAATGAGAGAAGCTAAAACTCTCATGAGAAAGCTACAGAAAGCCCAAATCTATTTTGTGCCAAGGCGCACAAATGGCGACGCAGATGCTCTAGCAGCTGAAAATTTGAAAGAGGTAATGGTGGGCATCATTATAGTAAAGCTTCCCTTGTTTCAGGGTAAGTTTCAACTACAAGATGTGCTTTATTTTCTTGAGCATGGTGAGGCACCTACACATATGAGTAAGAGTGAGAAAAGATGACTGGCTACTAAGGTCACTAAATACCACTTGATAAATGATGTGTTGTATTGCAAAGGAAAGGATGTAGTGCTTAGAAGGGTGCCAACAACAAAGGAGATTATGGATGTGATTAAGAGCTGCCATGAGGGGGTTTGTGGCGGACATTTTGCTCAAGAAATAACCAGCAGGAAGATTCTCCAAGCCGGTTCTGTGTGGCCTAGTCTACATCGAGATGTGCAACATTGGTGCCGCACTTGTGACGATTGCCAAAAAGCCGGACCAAGGAAGCTAGTGCATGAGGAACAAAATCCCATAACTACATATGGCCCATTTGAGAAATGGGGGATTGATGCAATAGGGCCACTCCCACGAACTCAATCTGGCAAGGAATACATCATAATGGGTGAGGACTACATGACGAGGTGGGCAGAGGCCTCAGTAACTAGTAGGATCACAGCCTAAGAAGTGGAAAATTTTGTGTTTGAAAATATTTGTTGCAGGTTTGGCACACCTTTGGAAATTATATTTGATCGGGGTCCTGGTTTTAGGGCAAACCTAGTAGGGGAGCTAATGGAAAGGCTAAAAATCAAGCACATGCATTCTACTCCCTACTACCCACAGTGTAATGGTTTGGTCGAAAAAGTGAATGGGCTGATTTGTAAGATAATTACCAAGCAAGTACACATGCACCCCAAGCATTGGGATAAAAATTTGAGTGTAGCTCTTTGGGCCTACAGGACTTCATTCAGGACCTCACTTGGCTATACTCCATTTCACCTCGTCTATGGCCAAGAGGCTTTGCTTCCTATAGAGGTGGAACTGGTCAGTTTGCGTGTTTTAGTAGCCACTCAAGAGAAGAATCAAGATAAGAAGTTAGAGGATAGGATCTTGGATCTAGAGAGGCTGGAGTTAGACAGAGAAGCAGCAGTCCAACACTATTCCATGCAGGCTGAAGAGAGGAGGAAAACATTTAATTAGAAGCTGGCTAGCAAACACATAAGGGAAGGATCACTTGTGCTACGTTATGATAACCACTTTGATAACAGAAAGGATGCTAAACTTGTGTTCAAGTGGGAAGGGCCATTCATGGTAATAAGGAGATATCCAAATGGCAACTATAAGCTAGGTGACATGAATGGGAAGGTTCACAAGACAAGGATAAATGGATGGCGACTGAAGCCTTATTTTCAAAGAGATATGAACACTTTGGAGCAGTCATTCAATGAAGAGCCACCAATGAGGGGGTGCAGTCCTCCTTGCTCTATTGGAACATCATTATCAAGCTAGAGGCATGAATACCTCTAGCCTAAGGGGAGGGCTAATGATCTGGGTTTTTTACAACCCGGATTATTACCACAAAATTTGGCCAAAGCCCCTATCAAGAGCTTACCATATCACTTTAGGTTTACTCTTCAAGCACTAGGTATGCCACATTGCTTCTCGATTATGATAACTCTAGCAAATGGGGGAAACAAGTTCTTAGGAGGCATGTCAATGTAAAGGGTAAAAGGAATGGTTATCTTAGTGAAGATGAAAATGGATTACACCTAGGAGTTGAGTGAGTGCATAGATTTTTCAAAGGACTAGCCTCCAACTACACATGGGCTCCGTCTGCATCACTAAGATTTGGAATCTATCACCATCATTAGAGGACACCTCACCCTAGCACACAAGTCAATATCCACATCATGGTATCACTTGGATCTTGCATAAAAGCTTACAAGCATGGACCCCTTTTGTCACATGCTTATATGTATTTATATATATATGGGGGATTAAAGTCAAAGCAGCTTTTGAAAGCCATTTTTTATAATCTCAATAACCCCCAAGAAAAAGCAAATTTCAAGAAAATTCCCGCGATACCCGATCAGTTTTGACCTGGTCTACAAAGTTGCAGAAGAAACTTTTTTAAGATTATTCACGGATTTGAAGTTATGAAGGCACAAACTGCTGGCTATATGCAATTTGCTTCTCTCTTTCACCACACCAACTTTCCACTCTATCCTTCTTGTAAATATATTATAATAATGTGCTTTGGGAACCCACCTCTTGTAAACTAGCTCCCTTTCTCTATTTTGTCTACCACCACCCTTGGCTTCTTGCATGATGACCAAGGTGGAGACTTGTCCCATCCACTATTCTCCATATTTTGAAAGATGCCATACATCATCTAGGATTATGTTAATCAAGAAGATTAGCTTAATCTAATCCCTCATGGAGGCTATATAAAGAGCCCATGGAGAATGAAGAGGGGAGAGGAAGGACAATGATAAGCCCATGGGAGCACTCTAGAATACCCTCATCACTTTGAGGTGAGCTATGAGTGAGTTCTTTTATTATGTAGCATAATGGCAAGCTTCCTCTACCTCTTCTCTTATTATCTCCCTCTCTTCTCATCTTCTCATTCCATGTAGCATAATGGCAAGCTTCCTCTATCTCTTTTCCTATTATCTCCCTCTCCCCTCATCTCTCTCTCATATTCTAATATGGTGTCTAGTACATATATTCTCTCTTGTAAATTTGTGTCTTGGTTCTCTTGATTCTCTTTGAGAAAAAGGATGTCCTAGCCCACCCTCCCTTTGGCTAGGTGGTGCCCCTCTTTAGTTTTCTTAGTGAGGATTGGAGGTTGGATGGGTAAGAGGCAACCCATTCATCATTTCAGCCCTCAACATCATTAAGTGGGAGATTGTGAAGAAGCTTCAGGAGTCGTGGTTTGTGGAGGTTCACAACAACAAGAAGGAAAAGAGTTGAAATTTGTTTGTGGATGCTCAACAGTAAGATATTTGGGATGCTTGGTGCACTGACAATCTTTTGTTTGTCCAATTCGCAACCCACTGGAAGTTGGTAGATAGAGTGTTTTTCACAACATACACTGTTGAAACCCTCAAAAGCTGGAATTATTATAATGGCACAACAAAGATCCTAAGAAGAATGAGTTTTGATACTTTCAGAACAAAATATCTCCCTCTCTGTAGCGGTTTGAACGCCGAATTCAAAGATAATGAAAAGATGGAAGTAGAGGAGATGTTGGGCAGAGAATCCCCTAGAGACTGAAGCCCTCTCTGATATTATTCTGTTGAGTACAGAACAACTGGTTGGAGCCAACCCCCTGATGAATGATGCAATCAAGAGGCAAGCGTTAGAACGAGTCCAGAGGTACGTGAGAAGAGAGAAGGCAAAAATCAAAGCTGAGAACGAGCTCACAGCAGAAGCCTCCTTTGACACCCTAAAAGCACTCTTTATAGAAGTCCCCACGGCGACTCAAGGTCCCCTTCCTAGTCAGATTCATCCTGGAAATATTGGTGACACACCAGCAAATGTAGTCCCATTGCCAATTTTTAAGGGAGAGTACAATGAAGACCTTGATCTTCATGTAGTAGAATTTATGATAGCATGTGTGGCTAACAATGCCAGAATCCCTGAGCATTGGTTAGCAATATTCCATGCCACTTTCAAAGGCACGACATTTTAATAGTATGAGAGACAAGCAGCAGGAACTTTTGGCACATGGGACGACCTAAAGTTGGCCTTCCTCACTAAATTTAGGCGTGAAGGTTTTCAAGAGTGGATGCGAGAGGAGTTCATGAACCTAAGTCAGTCCTCTGGAGAAAGAGTAGAAGCTTATGTCTCACGAATGGAATCCATCCTGAAGAGATGGACTAACCATCATTTGGACGAAGGTATCCAGAAATGAGTGTTTCTTAGAGGCCTACAACCAGAAGTTCATAAGTTTGTGGAATTGAGAAGACCAATCAATCTATAAGCTGCAGTGGAAGGTGCAAGATTGTATGATGAAGTTGAAGCAAGGCTATCAATGACTCCAGGAAGAGGAGTCTTACCTCCTCCCATGCCATGAATGGTATACCCACCAAATGTAGTCCCAGGGACAGTTCCCTACCCCTATCCCCAGATGAAAGCAATGCCACAGTATAATGCACCTAATCCACTGTGGTCACCACAGATGACAACGCCTCAAATGATGGTTCAACCACAACAATAGTGGCCTCAAACAGTTTCTCCAATGGCGACTCAACAACAGTGGAGCCCTACCAACTGGAATCAACAACCCCAAGTCTCAACAGGAGCTTTGAACCAGAATTAGAATAGAGGACCCTCTGGATCGACCCAACTAGTGTATGTAATAATTATAGAAGTTTCCCAAAACCCTACTACAAGTACTTCAGGAGGTGAAAATCTAAAGGACTACTTATCCAACTCAGTTTTGCAAGTATCAAGAAAGAGCTTATGGATGTCATTACAGAGCAGCTACAGACGCTGAAGGTGAATACCACCAATATATCCACCCCTACGGCAGCTGGGAGAGATGTGATGCGCTCTAATACATGGTGTGGAAAGTGTCATCAAGTGGGACATTTAGCCACTGAATGTACCCGAAAACCAACCATTCTTAGAGCCTTCTATTCCTATTGTTTGCAGAAGAACCATACAGAGGATATTTACTCTCTGAAAGAGATGCACGAACGAAGACAAAAAGATGAAAATGCAAGATTCAACTTGTTAGAATCTAAAATGACAACACAAGATATTGGACCAAAGCCTAGGGAGTTTGGTCCTAATTTCGGTCTAAGGAAGTTTTTCTCTCAAAGTTACAGAGGACGACAGTCTGGCAGTGTTTAGAGATCAGAGGTGGAATGTTACAGGTGTGGAGAAAAGGGTCATATCTCCCCAAATTGTCCAAATCCTAGATGATCTGTGGATTACAAGTCCTTATGCAGCCGATGCAAAGGAGAAGGCCACACTGCAAAGGTCTATCCCAGTCCAACCTCTGTAAAGGCCAATGGCACTAATAGCCAATAAAGGGTACAAGAGCCTGCCTCCAATTTGGTAGAGTTGGAAGTTGCCGCTGTCATGCGCACCAAGAAGAAGGAACCAGTTATTCAAAATAAAAATAATTCTCTTTCCAAGACTGTGAAATTCAACCTGTCAACAGAGGGACAGAGAAGTACAGGATAGAACAGTGTAGTACAAAGCATTGTAGTGCCACAGAGAGTCACAGAGACAATCTCAAAAACAAGACAAGAGGTCCAAGAGATAGACGATGCAAAAGAACCTCTAGAAATAGAGGAAGTACCGATGCTACAATTACTATAAGAAAAAGGAAATATGAAAATGGGTGTAGCCCCATTCCGCAGCCGGTTGGAGAAGCTTGTGGATCCTATCAAAGATTATGACTTGGTCAAAGACCTAGACACTTTTAAACCTAACTTAACATTCTGGCAGTTGCTAATGCTGTCTCCCAGCTATTGAACGAAATTCAAAAACATCTTGACAAGAAGACACGGATTAAGGATTGCTCCTTCAATAGCGACCAAGACCAATAAGGCCCTGGAGCCTATAAAGGAAGTAGATGTGGCTAACGCCTTCTTAGATCTTGGAACCTTAGAGATTAGTGTATGGATTGAAGGATGCTTTATTTCAGATGCATTGATTGATGGAGGCTCATCAGCAAACATAATGACAGATGTGACAATGAAGGATCTAGGTTTGCAAGGAATTCAACCTACAAAGTGGCTTATTAGATTGGTAGACCAAAGCATAATTAAACCGTTGGGCATCCTCCCATACATAAAAACAACCCTTGCAGGAAGGAACTATTGGCTGACATATTTGGTGGTCTGCTATTGGAAAGACCTTGGCTTTTTGAAGCAAGAGCCAGGACGGACTGGTTCAAAGGAACCCTAACCCTAGGCAGAGGACCCAACAAAGTAGTGCTGAAGTTGTATGGATTGTAAAAAGGCAATGGATCCACATCCATCGAAGTTATAATAACTGACTCCTCCAATGAAGTAACAGATGGTACATCAAGAGACGAAGAGGCTATTAAATAGATCTTTCCCAAAAGAACAGAGGCACAGTCCCTAATAGTGGGCACTGTAAGTCAACTACCAAGGGAAGCAAAGTCCTTATCCATGGGAGAATACCTCTTGCCTCAACTAGAATTGATGTCTGAAATCACCTCTAACAGTGAAATAGAAGCATGGATGTACTGTTCTCCCTATTACATGGCAGTCGCAGAGACAATAACAGAGATAGAGCCAAAGATAGTAATAGAGACAGAGCCAGAGACAAAAGCAAAAGCAGAAGCAGAAGCACATGTAGAGGCAGATGATCTATTCTTCTTCTACAAAGCCTTTACAGAAGCAGAGACAGAGCTTCCAGAGGAAGAGGATGAAAATGATGAGGAAGAAAATGAAGCAGGTTATGAAAGTGTAGATGAAGAATTTCCTCTAATAACGAATGATCTTGTTGATATCCTTATAGAGACCTCAGAGACGGAATATCTCAGGGTGTTGGATGGAATGGCCATGGTTCCATTTTGGTTGATCAATGGACCAAAAAGTGTGCAAAATCTGTATAAGCAATGGATTAAAGGAATAAAAATTAAGTTCACGAGTGGCTCCTGTTGCCTTGACCGTTTAGTCTCCAGAGAAAAGACGATGATGATGCCCCCTACCAACAGAAACCAAAGCCATCAAAGCCTCAACTTCTAGAAGGTGTGTGCTATGTGACATTCCTGGATGCATCCTCTGAAGATGAATCCCTAAGTCCAAAAGAAATCACCACTCATACAGAAGCAAACAAAGCTCTGCTACCCTTCCAGCAACCTCAACAGATGAATGAGTCGTGTGTTCAAAAGGAGGACACTGGTTCTAGTGGAACATTTGACAATGACACTAATCTCTTGAAAGAGTCAGACCTCTATCTAGAGGCAATCCGTGGGACATTCATCCGTGAAGTGGAAGGTGAAAGACAAGTGACATTCCTGGATACTGACGGTACTGAACGTCACCTGAAAGTGGGTCTCAATCTTCCATAAGAAGAACTAGTGGTCCTGCGAGACTTACTAAGGGAGAACTTAGATGTGTTTGCTTGGTCATATAAAGACCTAAAGGGGATTGATCCCATAGTATGTCAATATCACATTGACCTAGAGCCTGATGCCAAACCTGTACGGCAAAGAAAAAGGCATATGAATCCTAATTATTTTGCTCTGGTGAAGATTGAATTATTGAAACTTCTTGAAGCCGAGTTCATTTATCCCGTGGCTAACAGTGAATAGGTTTCACCCATTGTGGTAGTACCCAAGAAGAACGAGAAACTTCGAATGTGTGTGGATTCTCGAAAGCTCAATTCAAAAACAAAGAAGGATCATTTTCCTATCCCTTTTATAGACCAACTGTTGGACACAGTGGCATGCCATGAGCTGTATTCCCTTTTGGATGGATTCAGCGGATATAACCAAGTCCAAATTGCAAAAGATGACCAATCCAAAACAACCTTCACCACAAAATGGGGGACCTATGCATATAGAGTGATGCCATTCGGGCTTTGTAATGCTCTTGCCACCTTCCAACAAGTAATGATGGATGCCTTCTAGAATCATTTTCATGATTTCATTGAGGTGTATCTTGATGACTTTTGTGTCTATAGTTTGATTCGAGAGCATTGGGGACACCTAGAGCAATGTTTTGACAGATGTCGAGAATATGAGATTTCTCTCAACCCCGACAAATGTGTCTTTGGCATCTCATCAGGAGTTCTTTTGGGCCATATTGTCTCTGCACAAGGGATTGCAACAGACCCGGTGAAGATTGAGAAGATTGTCGCACCAACATACCTCAAGCAATTGAGAGGATTTCTTGGCCATGTGGGCTACTACAAAAGATTTATTGCACATTTTGCAACCAAGGCGGCCCCTCTACACAAGCTCCTAAGGAAAGATGCAGATTTTCTTTGGACTAATGACTGTGAAGAAGCCTTTAATACCCTAAAACAGTGCCTTATCAAAGCACCTATCTTACAGCCTCCTGACTAGACGAATGAGTTTCATGTGCACACAGACGCATCAGTTGAAGGGCTAGGTGCTGTCCTATGTCAAAAGGGCCCCTCTAAATTAGATCAACCGATATATTATGCAAGCCAAAAGGTCACTCATAGGGGACATAACTATACAGTGACAGAGCTTGAGTGCTTGGCAATGGTGTTTGCACTAGAGAAGTTTCAACACTATTTATTGTCAACACATTTCAAGTTCTATGTGGATCATGAAGCCATGTCCTTAAAGGATGACTGATGAGATGATTGCTCCTATTCCAGGAGTTTGATTTTGAAGTGGTCACTAAGTCTGGCTGTTCCCATGTCCTAGCCGATCATCTATCACGGATCCCTCAAACTACAGAAGAGGAACAAGATGATCCAGACCTTCCTGATGCTTCCTTATTTCTAGTTGAAGCAATTACTCCTTGGTATGCAGACATAGCCAACCTCCTGGCAACTCAACAGTATCCTCCTAGCATCTCAAGCCATGAGAAAAAGAACTCCTTCCTACCCTAGAGCCAATGGCCAAGTTGAAGTCACAAATTGCATCCTCTGCTCGATCCTAACAAGAATAATTTTCGGACATCGTCGCGACTAGGACGATCGACTTACAGAGGTTCTCTAGGCATACAGAACCTCCCATAAGAGAGCTATAGGACAGATCCCTTTCTAGCTAGTGTATGGTATAGAAGCCGTCTTCCCAGTTGAACTTGAATTGCCCTCTTTGTGAGTGGCAGTTAAAGAATGCTTGGGAGATGACGAGTCACTGCAACGCCACCTCCAGCACTTGGAATGCTTGGATGAGATACGGCGGATGGCCCTACAGTGTATGGAAGCCACTCAAGCACAATGCAAGGCCTATCATGACAATTTCATCAAGCACAAGGAGTTCAAAGAAGGTGATCTTGTCCTAGCCTATGATTCGAGATTTGGCAAGTTTCCTGGCAAGCTTCAACAACGGTGGATGGGCCCATACAAGGTACTTGTTGTCAATCCTAATGGCTCTGTTCAAGTGCATACCGTTGATGCCTCTGATAATCCTTTCCTAATCAACGGCTATCGTCTGAAGAAGTACTTCCCTCCCTGGGGATCTTGACAATCAGAGTCGACCTATCCTCCCCCTTTTGGGCATTGCATTGTCCTTCTCGTCGTGCTTCTGATAGCCCTTATGATTCTCCTCATGAGGCGGTCTCATTTTGCTAGCCCCTCATAGATACCTCTAAACCCAACCTTATTCTCTTCTCATCTGATTCAACAACCAATATGAGGTTGGTCCTGACACATGGTATTTCTACCATTCTCTTTCTTGATGAAAAAAAGGAAAAAAGAAGAAGAAGAAAAAGAGAGAAAAAAAACAAAACAAAACTGTTATGGGAGAAAAGGAAGAAATTCCCTGTCATAACAGGCCTCGTTCCAACAAAAGGTGGAAACACCCTTGGGCGGGAAGCTGATTGTGGAAAAGGCGGTAACGCCCCGTAGTTCACGAAAGTTGACTCACCAGCAAAACCTTTCCAGCAAGTAATTTGAAGCCACCTCCCTTCGCGCGCTGTCTCTGTAATATCAGTCATCTGCCCTTCTCAGCAGACGACTTTTCTTACAAATCATTGAAGTATGAGACTTGTTGACTGCATCTCTGGGTACGTCTCGTCTTCAAGAATCCAGATGACAACCACAGCCGACATGATCTTCATCACCAACCCCTTGAGTGATGTGAGCTTTCATCCTGACAGGATGGGGACGTGAGTATGGGCTATCCTCTGTATCTATCAACCGAGCGTGAGACAGAGGGTGGGGTGAGTGACTAGTTTTTTCCTTCAAATCAAATGAGAGGTGAGATGTGTGAATGGAGTGTTGCACGCATGGGATGGGCCTCTCAATGCACAACACACGATTTTTTCCTGTGCACTGTACCATAAGGCTCCCTGGCCTTCCTTCTTGCACTGTATGCGGGCATAGGGTGGGATGCACAGTTGCACTATCAAATGCGCACAAGGCATACAACCTCTGCACAAGTGACAGTGAAGATTACATCAATGGATTTCAAGAATGGTTTACCCTCTATATCTATCAACCGAGTATGAGACAGAGGGGGGGTTGAGTGTGACGAATGTTTCTTCGATCAATTATTGAGAGGTGAGGATTGAAGTGTTGAGATATCGAGCTCCACTCGTGATACGCCAGGGTGACCGTTGTATATTTATGTCACCGACTTGTCAGTTGCAGACGCGGTTGGTACACCGCCCATGAATAATAGCTACATGATAGCTATCCTTATCTACTCTAGTTCGTGGCTCAGTTAGTATGCCACCTTAGTTAGTTGAGTTTGGTTTGAGACCCATATATAGGGTTCTTCTATTTCTTTGTACTGGAGTTCTTTTGGCTTACACAACTAAGAAGAGGAAAACTGTTTTCAGCCTCCACCCTTGTGTGTCTTCCCCCATTGTGCAAGCAAGAAAGCTACAAGTGAGACTCCTTCCTTCTCTCCCACAATCTTGACATGGTATCAGAGCCTTGTTCGTGGTAAGGAGCTCAAGAAAGCAAGCCAAGCTCGCGGTGGTCTGGTAAGAGGAGCAGTGTTGCTTTCATTTCCTGTTTTGGGAGCAGATCTCTGCAGGTAGCACAGCCGGAAATTGCAGGAGTGCATTGTCTCAGGTTGAGACGCCCTTCGCGGTGAAGCAAGAGGGCAGTATATGCTGCGGGCGAGGGCTTTAGCCCTCGGCGACCTTGTTTTTTTGATTTGAGGCCATTTCGGGGCCTGTTTTGCAGACGGAAGTTTTCTGCACGCACTCAAGAAAAGGCTCAGTTTTATGCTGTGCGACCACTGTTCTACAGGTCGGTGAAAAGTTACTATAGAAATTGCATCGTATGCTTGTGCGCAGAGACATTGGGAGTTTCAGAATCATCCTTGGTTCCTGTTTATGCAAAATTGTCACTAGGAAGTGACAGTGTGGTCAAATACCACTTTCGCCAGTTTTGCAGATTTGCCCTTGTGAGGGTGAAGCTGTGTTTTTTGCAGTGACAGAATTTCTTGCAGTATTCTGTAATGGCGTCTGATTCTCTTTCACAGATTGTCACTGAAAAGCTTGACAAGAACAACTTCCAGGCATGGAAGTTTAGAATGACGAATTTCCTTATGGGAAAAGGATATTGGGAATTTGTTGCAGGAAATGAAGAAGAACCAGTTCTTCCTGATGTTCCCAATCAACAACAAATGCAGGCATTTAAAACATGGCATGAGAGAGCCAGGAAAGTTATGTATTGGCTGTCTATCAGTATTTCAGACTCTATGATTGTGCATATTCAGGATGCAAGTACGCCAAAGGAGGCATGGGATACTTTGTCAAAAATGTATAGCACAAATACGCAAGCCAGGAAAATGCAGCTCAAGCAAGAGTTGCATAATGTGCAAAGAGAAAGTATGAGCATCAACGACTACCACATGAAGGTGAAGAAGATTGCAGATGCACTTGCTTCCATTGGGTCACCAGTGGAAGATGATGATTTAGTTTCCGTGACCTTGAATGGTCTAGGAAAGGATTATGCACAATTTCGGACATCCATTTCAGTTCGTGAAAGATTTCCTGATTTTGAGGAGTTGATTGCTCTTCTAATTTCTGAGGAACAGAGAAATGGTGGTGCATCTTCTTCAGGAGGAACTTCAAAAGAAGCTGTCTTCTACTCAAATGCTGGAAGAGGTAGAGGCAGAGGTAGAGGAGGCCGATTTGGAGGCCGTGGCAGAAATCAGAATATGCAGCAAACTCAAGAAAACCAGTCCTATGGAGGAGGACGTGGTAACTCTAGAGGCAGGGGGAGCCAAAGAGGTCGTGGTGGATGGCAAAGAGGCCAAAATGCAAACAGTAATGTTGAATGCTACTACTGTGGTAAAATGGGTCATATGGCTAAAGACTGCTATAAAAAGCAGAATGACATCATGAATGGAAAACTGCAACAAGGGAATTATGCATCTTCTAGTAGACAGGGTGATGAAAGAAATGAGCATTTGTTCATGGTGCAGCACATGAACAATTCTATGACAAGTGCAGAAGAAAGCAATGATGTATGGTATGTTGACTCAGGTGCATCAAACCACATGACAGGTCATGCAGAATGGATGGAGGATGCAAGGAAAATGGAAAAACCAGGATTTGTGGAGACTGGTGATGATACTGCACATCCTATTGTGCAGATTGGAAAAATTCCCTTGTCTATGCAGGATGGGAAAAAGAAATACCTGTCCGATGTATTTCATGTCCCGAATATCACTAAGAATCTGGTTTCAGTTGGTCAAATGGTTGAACAGGGCTTGCAGGTCAGATTTAATCCTCATGGATGCTTTGTTGAGGATATGAAAAATAAAGGTCGCTTGATAGCAAAAGGAAAGAAGAAGGGCAGAATGTTTACATTGGATGCAGACATGTCTGAATTGAGTGCAGCAATGTTTGCACATGGGACCGGGGTAGTTGCAGATATTGATATCTGGCATAAACGCATTGGTCATGTTAATGTACAGCGACTTAAATCAATGCAGGCCCAAAATATTGTTGCAGGATTGCCCAAATTCAAGGTTGCAGAAATGCATAAGGTATGTGAAGCCTGTCAGTTTGGAAAACAGGCAAGGAAACCATTTCCTAGACATGTTCAAGAGAGTGAGAAGCCATTGGAATTAATTCACTCTGATGTGTGGACAACTAAAGCTGCATCTCTTGGAGGCTGTCATTATTTTGTCAGTTTTATTGATGACTATAGCAGAAAAGTTTGGGTGTATTTTATGAAAAAGAAAAGTGAAGTTTTTGGGCATTTCAAAACTCTTAAAGCTATGGTTGAAAAAGAAACAGGCTTGCAGATAAAATGCCTAAGGTCAGATGGAGGGGGAGAGTACCTCTCAAATGAGTTGCAAAGTTCTTGCAGGAGCATGGCATAAAGCAGCAATATTCATGCAGTTATACCCCACAACAAAATGGAATTGCAGAAAGGAAAAACAGGCATATTGGAGAGGTATCTCGTGCCATGCTCAATGAAAAAGACTTGCCAGATTTTTATTGGGCTGAGGCAGTTGCTACAGCAGTCTACATAATGAACAGGACTCCCACTGTAGCAATACATGGATTGACTCCAGAGGAGAGGTATACTGGTAGGAAACCAGATATTTCTCATTTGAAAATTTTTGGTTGCATTGCCTATGTACATGTGCCAGATGAGCTGAGATCCAAGTTGGATCCAAAAGCTGAGAAGTGCATCTTTATTGGTTACTCTCTGCAGCAAAAAGGGTATAGATGCTATAACCCTTCTACTCGTAAGTTTACAGTGAGCAGAGATGTTGTTTTTGATGAGATGAGTAGCTGGTATAAACCAGTAAATGTGATTGATGATGAAGATGCACAAAATGGTAATGCTACACAGAATTCACAGCAGCAGTCACAAAATATTAGTGGACCTGGAGCGTCCTCTAGCAGTGGTTCACATTCTTCCCATGGACAGGCAGATTGAGATCAGGAGAATCTTCTCAAAGCAATGCAGATAGTGGTATGCAGGTATCACGAAAAGGAAAAGAGAAGGTTGATCAGCCCATGTTTGATGTGAATGCAGGTCACTCTTATGTGGATGGTGAATCCAGTGGCTCAGAACAGAGCATTGATGATGAGTTGGGTATTCCTTCTATTGTTACACCTGGAGTAAGGAAGACCAGGGATGTTTTGAGAGCACCTGGGAGTGAACCTACTTTGCGCAGGTCTACAAGAGCTAGGTATCCTGTGGATAGGCTAAAATATGATGGATTTACAGCCATTCACTATGCATATATGGTCAAAGTGATACAGGAACCAGAACCCACATCTTTTGAGCAAGCCATGGGAAAAGAAAAATGGGAGAAAGCCATGGATGAAGAAATGGATGCCTTGGAAGCAAATGCTACATGGGAGTTAGTACCTTTGCCTAAAGGTAAGAATGCAATTGGCTGTAAGTGGGTTTATAAGGTGAAGCACAATGCTGATGGTTCTGTGAACAGATACAAGGCAAGATTAGTAGTCAAGGGGTATGCACAAACATATGGCATTGACTATGAAGAAACATTTAGTCCGGTTGCAAGGATGGCAACCGTAAGAGCAGTCATTGCTATGGCTGCATCAAAGGGATGGTCTTTACATCAGATGGATGTAAAGAATGCCTTCTTGCATGGTGATTTGCAAGAAGAGGTCTATATGGAGCAGCCACCAGGTTATGTGCATGCTGTTCATCCTGAGTTTGTTTGCAGGTTGAAGAAAGCCTTGTATGGCTTGAAGCAAGCACCTAGAGCATGGTCTGACAAGATAGGACAGTATCTTGTCACTATTGGCTTTCAGATTTCCAAGGCAGATTTCTCACTTTATGTGAGAAAAACAGAGAAAGGTATTATGCTGCTTGTCATTTATGTTGATGATTTGATTATGACAGGTGACAGTGATGAAGATATCCTTCATGTGAAAATGCTATTGAAGCAGAAGTTTGAGATGAAGGATTTGGGAGAGCTGCGTTATTTCTTGGGCATTGAGGTGATTAGATCACCAAGTGGGATACAGCTCTTGCAGAGGCAGTATGGATTGGACATGCTGTCCAAATATGGGATGACAGGCTGTAAGCCTATTTCAGTTCCTTTGGAGCAAAATGTGAAGCTGAGCACAGATGCAGGTGAGCTTCTAGAAGACCCTACTATGTACAGACGCATAGTAGGAAGTTTGATTTATATGACTATTACCAGGCCAGATTTGAGCTATGCTGTTGGATTGGTAAGTCAGTTTATGCAGGCTCCAAGGAAACCACATTTGGATGCGGCTAGACGCATACTTAGGTATGTGAAGTCCACATTGCAGTATGGACTATTTTATGAGACTGGGGTTCAGATACAGTTGCATGGATACACTGATGCTGATTGGGCTGGTAGTATTTCTGATAGACGATCTACCAGTGGATATGTATTCTCTTTTGGGAGTGCTGCAGTCACTTGGAGCAGCAAGAAACAGCCTACAGTTGCCTTGTCGAGCACAGAGGCTGAGTACAGGGGTGCAGCAATGGCTGCATGTGAGGTAGCTTGGTTGCATAAGCTACTTTATGATATGCATCAGTCTACAGATGGGCCAGTTGTCATTTATTGTGACAACATGAGTAGTATACACTTGGCAAATAACCCAGTCTATCATGCTAGAACAAAGCACATTGAGGTGCATTATCACTATGTGCGAGAGAGGGTTTTACTAGGTCTTATTGATCTAGTTTATGTCAGCACAGAGGATCAGGTAGCTGACATATTCACGAAGGCATTGGGCGCAGAGAAGCTGCGCAAGTTCAGAGACCTGCTTGGTGTGCAGGAATTGGGATTGAGCTCGAGGGGGAGTGTTGAGATATCGAGCTCCACTCGTGATACGCCAGGGTGACCGTTGTATATTTATGTCACCGACTTGTCAGTTGCAGACGCGGTTGGTACACCGCCCATGAATAATAGCTACATGATAGCTATCCTTATCTACTCTAGTTCGTGGCTCAGTTAGTATGCCACCTTAGTTAGTTGAGTTTGGTTTGAGACCCATATATAGGGTTCTTCTATTTCTTTGTACTGGAGTTCTTTTGGCTTACACAACTAAGAAGAGGAAAACTGTTTTCAGCCTCCACCCTTGTGTGTCTTCCCCCATTGTGCAAGCAAGAAAGCTACAAGTGAGACTCCTTCCTTCTCTCCCACAATCTTGACATGAAGGACGTTACGACCATTGGAGTCAGGTATGTTTCTGTTTCCCTATGCACCCACGGGATGGGTCTTTGCTATTAGCACATGATACGTCACTCTGTTCTGTACACTACACTGCAAGGCTCCCTGGCCTTCCTCCTTGCACCTATACCAGACGGGTTGGATGCACTAATACACCATCAAATGTGCACCCTAGCATACTCCCTCTACACCACCCCCTTGTCGATTCCTAAATCGGGTGTGAGATCTGGGTTTCCATCAATATTACCTTGAGTAATGTAAGTTATGGGGTGAGCAATTGTTCTCTCATTCCATTTGAGTGCCCGTGAGTTGCGTGACTCTCCTTCGTTAATGACACCTCCCCTGCTGGGTTTCATCAACAAGCTACCTCCCTAGGTGCTGCTGCATGGTCCCTGCCATGTTGGCTGAACGTTGGAGCGAGCTGTGGTACCTCCTGCAGCCGACTCCAACCCTTTTGTAACAGTGACAGTTCCTTTGACTATACGCGAAACAAGCCAAGTGTTTCTAACCCTACTTTCTTATTTGCAAGTGTATGTGATGTTTTAAGGGTGGGCATGCCCGATTTCAGTCGGTTGACGAATCCTAAGTTATGTTGTTGCATCTAACCCTGTCCGGTAAGGTCTTAAGTGTGGGGACGCGTCCCTGCGCATCAGTTGTGCATCTCATCATGGAAATACGTCTATCCACCTCCAAATGCTAAAATTCCTTTTTATACTCTGATGGGGTCCCTTCACCACTCCTCCGTTCTATTTCACCCTATTCTCGGGGCTGCTCCTTGTCTGTTTGCCTTTATCCTTTGCTTTGTTATTTTTCCATGTGAACGTACTCTACGCTCACTAAAACTCACATCCAACCTTACAGCCCTGTTCTTCCCTTTGAATTGCCCATTTTTCCTTTTCAGCAACCCCTGTTTCGACCAATAGTTCTTGAGTTATTAATTTTTGAAGCAATTCCCTTAAATTGGACGGATTTCCATGTGAATACACCTTTATTGCTTCGAAACACTGATTTGATGTGCCAGCCCTGCCTACCCATTCCTCCTAACATTTTTCCTTTTTACTCTCTGTCATTTTGATGCACGATTGGTCCACTATTAATTTTTGCGGGTTTTTGGGCCCTTTTCGGGCCCTTTTCGTGCCCTTTTCATGCATATTTTTCACATTTTTCCATGAGAACATGCCCCATTTTCACCAGAATTCTAGTTTCATTTGACAGCCGTGTCCCGCCAGCCTTTCCCCCACTTTTTCCTTTTTCCTCCCCCTTCTTCTAACTACTGGATTTTTAGTTATTAATTTTCCTGAGTATTTTCGGGTGTCTTTTTTGTATTTTCTCCATGTGAACCCCTCCTAATTCCCCCCCCAAACTGAGTTTGATGTGCCAGCCCTATGAATCCCCATCCCCCGGATATTTTTCCTATTTATTGCACTTTGTTCTGGCAATTGGTTCTTCCCGTATTAATTTTTGAGTCCATTTTCGAGTCCATTTTTTGGGTTTTTTCCATGTGAATGCGTCCTATCTCGATTGGAACTGTGTTTTGTCATGATAGGGTTGTTGGGGGCGTTATTTTGCACATTTTTCCTTCTTTTTGCACTTTGTTATGATGAGCGGCTTTTCCAATATTAATACACGTATGTATTTTCGGGTTTGTTTCTTGCGTTTTTTCCATGTGAACACCCTGATTTTTCTCCGAAATCCATGTTGCATTTTTCTATCATTTTTCTATCATCTTCTCCCCATCTCCCGACACATTTTTCCTTTTTACGGTTTTTCGATCCGACGTACGATTTGGGTTTTATTAAATTTTCTTCCTTTTTACCGTGTGGTCGCGTCTCTTGCATCGCGCATGAACGCACTTGTTTTTGGTTTTACGTGCCTCGGGATGCCCCCTGTGGCTTCTGTGACTCGTGTATCACCGTCCTCGCTCTGTCCGATCTTTGCCGATGCAAATTTTTTTACTCCTGTTCCGCGCATGTATGCGGGACGGGGGTTCTCTCATTTTTAACACCCATACCATTTTTTTTAATTCAAAAAAAAAAACACAAGCACAAAAACCAACCACCAAAACAAAGACAAAAAAAAAAACCAACCAAACAAAAAAAAAACACACACACACAAACAGTAAAAATAAATAATAAACAAAAAAAACCACAATCCTAATACAAAAAAAAACAAAAAAAAACAAAACCCCACCCAACCTCAAAAACAAAAACACAAGTACAAAGAACAAAAAAAAAAAAAGGAAAAAAGGAAAAAGAACAAAGAAAAACCTCCCTAATCATTGAAACAAAAACCAAAAACGAAAATTAGAAAAAAAGAAAAAAAAAAGACAAAAAACAATGGTTTTTTAAAAAAACGTACCTGCTAGTTCCTCCCCGCGTGCCTCCTTCCCCACGACCTCCCCTTCTTTTTCTCCTCGCCTTAGCCACGACCTCCCCTTCCCTTCTCCCTCCTCCCCCGCCGCCTGGCTCACCCCCCCTTCTTCCCCTCCCTCCTTCTTTGTCGCATCCTTCGGCGCCCTCCTCCTCTCCCCTACTGCAGCGCTCGCCTCCGCCGCCTTCGCCTACAGCGCCCTCCCCTTCTCCCTCCTCCCCCGCCTGGCTCGCCGCCTCCCTTCTTCTCCCTCCTCTCCCCTGCTGCAGTGCTCGCCCCCGCCACCTTCGCCTGCAGCGCCCTCCCCTTCTCCCTCCTCCCCCGCCTGCCTCGCCACCTCCCTTCTTCCCCCTCCTCTCCCCCACTGCAGCGCTCGCCCCCGCCGCCTTCGCCTGCAGCGCCCTCCCCTTCTCCCTCCTCTTCCGCTTGTCACGCCCCTCCTCTTCCTCTTCCCTCCCACAACGCCTCACCCCCCATCTTCTTCCTCCTCCTCGCTGCCCTCACCCCTCGTTTTCTTCCTCCCTCCAGCCACGCCCCTGCCCCACACCTCCTCCTCTCCTCCCACCCCACTGCCACCATGCCATCCACCACCCCCCTTCTTCTCCTGGTTAGTTTGTCCATCCACAACCAGTTTCTTCTTTAACTTAACTTACTCAACTTCCTTTACTTCACTTAATCAACTTAACTTTACTTCATCTACTTAACCTACCTTAATCAACTTACTTAACTTAACCTACCTTAATTAACTTAATCACCTTAATTCACTTCACTAACCTACATCACCTACCCTAACTTAGATCACTTCATTTCCTCACCTCTACTAACCCTAGTTTTCACCTATGTTAGCCCCCATTCCTACCCCTTCTCCCCTCTCCCTCCACTGTTCCCATGCTGTGCGGCCTCTCTAAGTGTGCCTCCGCGTACGGGTGTGGTTAGCGAGCATTCACGCGTGAGGATGCGCCTCTGACTTGTCTGTGCGGTGGTGTGTTGTAGTCAGTCGTTCACACGTATTCATTATCAGCTGTTCACACATAGCTTTGGTACCGACTTTTCATTTCAAAACCCGAAAAACCCTAAAAACACATAAAAACAAACATAAAAAACCAAAAAACTTCAAAAATTCATTTAAAATTCAAATAAATTACAAAAAAATTCCTTAAAAAATTCCAACATTGTTGAATCATTTGCACTATTTTCTAAAGTGGGAACTCAAGAAAATAAATTACAAAAAATTCAAAACTTCAAAATTCTTTCAAAAATACATGCAAAATGAGAAAAATTCATTAAAATTTAGTAAAAATTCAAAAATACCTCTAAAAAATTTTCAAAAAATTTCACAAATTCCCTTATACCTTTTGCCAATGATTTCTCAATTGAAAGTGCTTCCATAAATGGCCAAAGTATTATTTAAAGCCAAAATCCTAATTTTAATACCTCACCTCATGAAAATTCATTTTAAATTCCAAAAAATAAGCTGAAAAATCATGGATAAGTTCAAGCACATTGTTGACACTTTTCAAATTGCTGAAATTCCACCGTTACACTTTACAGCATATTCATGTGTCATATATCTTATTTTAATCATTTTTTTTATAAAAACACCAATCATTAAAAAAACCGAACATTCATTAAATTACATAATCAAAACATACCAACTTTATTGACATTTTTATAAGATATTGGTTTTGTTGTTAAAAAGCTTATTCTGTCAACACTTTTCAGTTATTGACATTTTATTTTTGGGACTCATTTTCATTATCTTGGGATTGAGACGTGCGTATTTCATTTCCTTGCATACACACATATCCACTTCTAGGTATTTTTCTTTTTTCTTTCTTATTTTTATTTTCCGCTACCCCAAAATTCACGATTAATTCTTAAAATGAATCCTAAACACCACCATGGCATGCGTGCTTGCGCTAAAAACACATTTTTCTAATAACTTAAAATAAATCCGTTGTTCACTTTGCACGTGCTACGTGCACTTCAGAAGCACTTTAATTTTAATAAAAATGAACCAGTTGTCACAAAAAAGCATGAGCTGGCAAAAAAACGCTCCACATCACCATTAATTTCTAATTAATGAATTTGCATTTATAGACCCTAGTTTGGGTATCGAAGTCCGGTTTTCGTTTAAGCATTGCTTCACCCTAATAATTTGTAATTAAAATTTTAAGAAGGAACTGCCATTTTCTTATTAAGGTTTACAACCTAATAAAAATTTGACCATTGTTAATAATTTATTAAAATGAACCCTTCACTAAAATCATTCTTTTCACTGCACTTTTTCTCTCTTTTTAATAAACACGCTTCGTGGGATGGGCACGTATAGTCCTTTAAGTTAAAATTGTTGGTCAAAGTTATGGTTAGATTCTACTTAGGTTTTTAAGGTATTATGGTTTGTTTGTGTGATACGATTACGGGTGGGGTTTGTAGTTTTTTCTTTTTTTGCCTACCGATTCTCTCACAAGACCACAGGTGAATTGGCCATTAATTCCAGCGGACTGGACAACTGCTAGTCAAACATACTAGAATTACCTTCATTTTTCTCAACAATATTCACAATCTTTAGATCCTTCAGTGAGATTGACAGCCCATTTTCCTTGGTACCTAGCATATATGCATAAGCATTCCCATAATGATCAAAAGGCTATTCCAAAGCTTTGTATGAATGTCAATGTGACCATTGATTCCCAATAGTTGGATGTCCCATATTTTCATACCCTATGTCTACCTAGCGGATACCTTGTTTTGCTAGAAAGGATGTGCTGCCTTCAGTTCTTTCAAAATCCTCCCAAGACATTTGTGGATGAGTCTTTATCCATGGATCATTTTCAAAATCACCAAGCCTTCAAAAGAGATCACCTTCATTGATGCCTTTGCAATGTATTTTGGATGATTCTTAATGATATATATATCTCTTTTTGGAGGTGTCATTCAGATGGTTGTGTTTAGTGTTTGTGCTGTGGGTTAATTTTTATGTGATGAGTTCGTGCTGGTTGAATAATTTTTTCGAGAGCTCTTTTCAACTATTGATGGTGATGGTGGATGACAAGCCTACGATGGAGAGTTGAAGAACCTCTTATATCCTTTACGAATTTGTTATGACTTTTTATTTATTATCGGATGTGTTAATGTCCTTTAGTAGTATTCTTTTCTAGAGATACATGTAATAAGTTGGGATTGTGGTGGAGTGATTATTGAAGACACTACAGAAGATTAAATTGAGCCCTTAGTGAACTTATATTCTTCTTTTCCTTAGGTCACAAGGATGCCTCGTTTCTAAGTGTGGGGATATGTTGAGAGTGGAAAAAGACTGAAATTTTGACTAATTTTTGTTGTTTTTGAGGTCTAAATAATTGATTTTTGATGGATTTAGAGTGATGTATGGTCGTTAATAGAAGTGTTTGAGAGTGTTTTGGATGATACTGATTATGTTTTGAAAATTTATGATGATTATTAGTAGAAATATGAAGCCCTGTGATGTTTTAATAGGTTCTCTTGAGGTTCTGATGGGTTCTGATACCTTCTGTATAGCTTTTGTTTTGTTCTGATTTTATTTTGTATGAAGCATGGATTGATGATTGATGAAGCTTGAACTCTTTTGAAAGCTTATTGAATAGTTTGGAATGGTTTTAATATGAGTTATGAGGATTTATTGTTCTCTAATGGCCTTTTGTAACCCTCTCTCAACCTTCTGTAGAGTCTTTATATATGTTCTATATATGCTCTGTTCCTGTTCCGTACCTGTTCTGTAGATCTTTTGTAAGTGTTCTGTAAATGTATGTGTGACTTTGAAAAAGTTTTCTAACTTTTGAAAAGGATGAATTTAAGTTCAAAAGAGCTAAAACAAATGGAAGAAGCAGCTGTTGAAGACTGAAGAGAAGACTGTAGTGACAGTGATAGTACTGAGCTATGACGAGACACTATAGTGGCTCTAGTGCCTCTTCACATAAGACATACCTTTTGTTGAGATGACAAGCTCAATACATGTGGACATTGATGATGGACTGCCAGGTTAGATGGGTCCACATGTCTACACTTAGCACGTTGGTGGTCATTATGACTCTCACATGGCCACTGACTCATTACTTATTATATTCAGGTTGTTACACCTATTTACAACTGGCATAGTTATAGCGCCAGTCGACTAGTGTAGTCGGTTATGCATTGTTTGACTTAGTAGGTCACTTTCCTTTATATTGTATCTTATCTATATTTTGTGTACATTGAAAAGTGTGTGGAAGAAGAAGAAGAAACCAGCAAGAAAACGTTTTGGCCTCCATCTCTCTTCTTGTCTCGTGAGTGAGCTTCTTCTTGTGCATTCTGTGTGTGTTCGGCGCAACATCTTGAGCAACTCCCCCCACCACGCAATTCTTGACATGGTATCAAAGCCGCACCACTGAGAGAGGCTGATTTCGAAGGCTGAAGCAAAGGAGAAGAAGCAAGGTTCGAGCAAGCAAGCCACGGGTAAGAAGCTCTCCCATCCTTCCACTCTTTCTCTTGGATAGTGCCTGTGGAGGCACCGGAAGCAGGGCAGAGCAAAAATCTCAGATTGCAGTGAGATTTGGTGTGCGCGAAGAGCATTGTATATTATGCAGAAAGGCCCTTTAGGGCTATTCCGCAGTTATTTTGGGCATCTGAGGCCGTTTCAAGGCCCGTTTTAGAGCCGCAAGGTTGCGGACAGCAGTTTCAGGGTACGCTGTGACTTCGACTGTGTTGACCGAAAGTGGGTGCGCAGGTTACAGATTTCAGATCTGTAAGTTCAAAGGTATTTACCAGTGAGTAAACACAAGGTTTATCTGCAAACAGGTTGCAGATTGCATGTATTGTTGAGCAGATAGTGAAAAAGGCTATCTGGTGTATTGCTGCGCACTACAGGTTGAAGGTTGCAGAAGATTTGCTTGCTGTTGGTATTAATTTTGTGATAATGGCAGAGAACAGTGGAAGCTCCATCATTGAGAAGCTCGACAAGAACAACTACCCTTCATGGAAGTTCCGTGTCACGAAATTCCTTATTGCAAAAGGCCTCTAAGAGTTTGTTTCAGGTGAAGAAAAGGAGCCGGAGGTGAGTGATCCTCCAACTGCAAAAGAGTCAAAGGCACGAAAGGAATGGAATGCAAAAGACAAGAAGGTCATGTATTGGATGTCTGTAGTAATTGACAATAATATGCTGGGACACATTAGAAATGCAGAGAATGCATATGCAGCTTGGACCATACTTGAAAGTATGTTTTCTATAAATACAAAGGCACGAAAGATTCAACTCAAGAAAGAGTTGAATACATTGAAGAAAGGGAAGATGTCTATCAATGAGTATGCATTGAAGGTAAGGAGCATTGCAGATGCATTGGCAGCGATTGATGCAATGCCCGATGATGATGATTTGGTATCGTCAACCTTGGGTGGACTTAACAATGAAAAGGCTTGGAAGTCTTTTGTAACTTCCGTATACGTTAGAAAGCCATTCCCAGATTTTGATGAGTTGGTCTCTCTAATGATCACTGAAGAAATCAACATGCAGAGTGAGACATCTGAAAGAAATGGTGAACAAGTCCAGGCTTTCTACTCTAGTTCAGGAAGGGGACGTGGCACGTTCTCTTCAAGAGGCCATGGTACAGGACGTGGTAGTGACAACCAGCAAAACAGATTGAATCAGCAATTTGGCGATATGCAGGTTTCAGGAGGTCGTGGTAACTTTAGAGGTAGGGGGAGCTTTAGAGAAAGAGGTGGATGGCAAAACAGAGGCTCTAACAATTCTGGTATTGTGTGTCACTACTGTGGCAAAACAGGTTACATTGCAGCCTAATGTTATGCTAAGAAAGATGATATTCGCAGTGGTAAGTTGCAGCAAGGAAACTATGCATCGTCTTCACGACAAAATGAAGACAAAAATGAACGTTTGTTCGTTATGCATCATATGCTGAATGCTGTTACAGGAAAGGGAACACATAAAGATGTTTGGTATGTTGATTTAGGTGCATCCAATCATATGACCAGCCATGCAGAATGGTTTGGAGAGATGCAGGATTTGCAGAATGCACGTTATGTGCAGATGGGTGATGACTCATGCCACCCAATTTCACACATTGGAAAAGTTCCCTTGTCCTTGCATGATGGTAAGACAAAAAGTCTTTCAGATGTATTACATGTGCCATCTATTACAAAGAACTTGGTGTCAGTAGGTCAAATGGTAGAGCAAGGGCTGCAAGTCAAAATTAATGCAAAGGGCTACTTTGTACAAGACTTCAATGACAAGTGCAGGTTGGTAGCAAAGGGAAGTAGAGGTGGACGTATGTTTACTCTGGATGCTGGAATTCCTACTATGAATGCTGCTATGTATGCTAAAGGAAAAGGTGTTGTAGCAGATATTGAAATTTGGCACAAACTCATTGGATATGCAAATGTACAAAGGCTGAAATTAATGCAGTCCAAAGGGTTGGTTACAGGTTTGCCTACATTTAGAGTTGCAGAATTTCATAAGGTATGCGAAGCATGTCAGTTTGGTAAGCAGGCAAGACAACCCTTTTTACATGACAGAGATGTAAGCAAAAATATCCTTGATGTTGTGCATACAGACATTTGGGGGCCTACACAAAATGTATCTCTTAGAGGCAGTTCATACTTTGTCACATTTATTGATGATTGTTCTAGAAAGCTATGGGTATATTTTATGAAGGAAGAGAGTGAAGTGTTTGAGCACTTTAAAACTTTCAAGGCTGCAGTTGAAAGAGAAACAGGCTTGAAAGTAAAGTGCTTGAGGTCAAATGAAGGGGGAGAGTATCTCTCAAATGAGTTCAGTGATTTTCTAAGGTCTCATGGGATAAAGAGACAGTTCATATGTAGGTATACTCCACAGCAAAATGGGATTGCAGAAAGGAAAAACAAGCATATTGCAGAAGTTACACGCGCCTTGATGGCTGAAAAGAATATGCCTAAGCATTTTTGGTCTGAGGCTATTCATACTGTTGTTTATATTATGAACATAACCCCCACAGCTGCAGTTCATGGTATGACTTCTGAAGAATACTTTACTGGCAAGAAGCCTGATGTATCACACTTGAAAGTGTTTGGCTGCATTGCATATGTTCATGTGCCAGATGAGTTGCGAAAGAAACTGGATCCAAAGGCTAAAAAGCGTGTCTTTATTGGATACTCTTTAGAGCAGAAAGGATATCGCTGTTATAACCCTGCCACATGTAAGTCAGAGTGAGCAGGGTTGTCATCTTTGATGAAATGAGCAGTTGGTATGCATCTAGTGGTGATGCATTGGATGATGATGATGATCATGACACTCATGTGCAGGCTGAAAAGCAAGAATCACGGACTCTTAGTGGACCAGAGACATCATCTAGTAGTCCTTGGTCTGGGAGACTAAGGAGTATCTCTACATCTTCGGGTGCATCTAATAGCACTACAGGTAAAGACAAAGGAAAGAATAAAGTGTCAGAAGGCATTGATGCAGTTCTTGATGGAGATTCCAATGGCTTAGAGAGCTTGGATGATGAGCTTGGCATTCCTTCAGTGAGGACTCCAGGTGTGCAGAGAGCACGCGTTAATGCAAAGACTCCATTGAGTGATCCAGTGACACACAGATCTAGCAGGGTCTGATGCCTTGTTAAAAGATTTGGTTTTGAAGGTTATGCAACTCACTATTATGCTTATATGGTGAAACTAGTTGAGGATGTTGAGCCCATATGTTTTAAGGAGGCTGTTGGTCATGCTCATTGGGATGCAGTAATGGATGAGGAGATGGCTGCATTAGAGGCTAATAAGACTTGGGATCTAGTATCATTGCTGAAGGGCAAGAAAGCCATTGGATGTAAATGGGTTTATAAGATTAAGCACAATGCAGATGGTTCTATTAGCAGGTACAAAGCTAGGCTGGTTGCAAAAGGCTATGCCCAGACATATGGTATAGATTATGATGAAACCTTCAGTCCAGTTGCTAGGATGGCAACTGTCAGATGTGTGATTGCTTTGGCAGCAACCAAAGGTTGGAGGTTGCAGCAAATGGATGTGAAGAATGCCTTCTTGCATGGTGATTTGCAGGAAGAAGTGTATATGGATCAGCCAGCAGGTTATGAAGATTTAGAGCATCCCACGTATGTGTGCAGGTTGAAGAAGGCCCTCTATGGGCTCAAGCAAGCACCTAGATCATGGTCTCACAAGATCAGAGAGTATCTTGTCAATATTGGCTTTTATGTTTCTGATGTTGATCACTCACTTTATGTGAGAAAGGGAGATGCAGGTTTGGTCATCATAGTCATCTATGTGGATGACTTGATTATTACAGGTAATAGTGATAGTGGGATTGCTGAAGTCAAGGATTCTTTGAAGAAGAAGTTTGAGATGAAGGATTTAGGTGAGCTAATATACTTCCTTGGCATTGAGGTGATCAGATGTGATGATGGTATATGGCTGTCCCACAGACAGTATGGCTTGGATATGTTGTCCAAGTATGGCATAACAGTATACAAACCACTTTCAGTCCCATTGGAGCAGAATGTAAAGTTGAGTGCTGATGTTGGGGATGAGATAGAAGACCCTACTATGTTCAGGAGGATAGTGGGGAGTTTGATCTACATGACCATTACAAGGCCAGACTTGAGCTACGCTGTTGGTCTTGTGAGTCAGTTTATGCAAGTACCTAGAAAGCCGCATTTGGATGCAGTCAGACGCATATTGAGATATGTGAAGTCCACATTACATTATGGACTTTTCTATGAGGCAGGTACAGATGTACAGGTATTTGGAAACACAGATGCAGATTGGGCTGGTAGTATGTCTGATAGAAGATCTACCAGTGGATACATGTTCTCTCTTGGTAGTGCAACAGTCGCTTGGAGCAGCAAAAAGCAATCTACAATTGCTTTGTCGAGTACAGAGGCTGAGTATAGAGGTGCTGCTGTTGCAGCATGTGAGGTAGTATGGCTGCAAAAGTTATGGGCTGATTTAGATGTGCAGGTGGAAGGTGCAATTGTCATTTATTGTGACAACATGAGCAGTATACAGTTGGCTAGGAACCCTGTGTTCCATGCGAGGACAAAACATATTGAGGTACACTACCACTTTGTGAGAGAGAAGGTACTAGTAGGTGAGATTGACTTGGTGTATGTTAGCACACAGGATCAGATAGCTGACATCTAAATGAAGGCATTGGGTACAGAGAAGCTTCAAAAGTTTCGAAGCTTACTTGGAGTTGCAGAGATGCAGTTGAGCTTGAGGGAAAGTGTTGAGATGACAAGCTCAACACATGTGGACATTGATGATGGACTGCCAGGTTAGATGGGTCCACACGTCTACACTTAGCACGTTGGTGGTCATTATGACTCTCACATGACCACTGACTCATTACTTATTATATTCAGGTTGTTACACCTATTTACAGCTGGCATAGTTATAGCGCCAGTCGACTAGTGTAGTCGGTTATGCATTGTTTGACTTAGTAGGCCACTTTCCTTTATGTTGTATCTTATCTATACTTTGTGTACATTGAAAAGTGTGTGGAAGAAGAAGAAGAAACCAACAAGAAAACGTTTTGGCCTCCATCTCTCTTCTTGTCTCGTAAGTGAGCTTCTCCTTGTGCATTCTGCGTGTGTTCGACGCAGCATCTTGAGAAACTCCCCCCACCATGCGATTCTTGACACCTTTTGGGAGGTGCATCCACGACCTAAGAATGATTTGATGCCAGGAGGCATATTTCACGGTGGATTCCATGCCACGGTGGATTTCGTGAGGTTTTACGGTGGATTCCATAAACTTTGTTGACCGGGGCTCATACACAAAGTGGATTCTTTGCGCGAGAAGTTGATGGGGACGCCTATCCTTTTCGGGCATTTCATTAATTTAGTGTGTACATGGGTGATTCCATAGCAGGTGATTCCACAAAATACATATTAAATTAATAAATATTTATGAGTTTAGAGTGCACACTCGTGATAAATTAAGGTTAGGATTGATTTCTAACCATTTGATTTATTTATGTAGCTGAAGACTACTAGGTATTCACTTTTGTCAGTTTAATTGTATTATTCTACAAACGATTGTGAATGCTTCAATTGATGTGTAGAGATAGCAGCAGTGGTGGAGGAAAGCATTGGAGGATAGCATGTGTTCGAGTTATCACTTATATTTTGATGGGCGCATACCTTAGGCATGGCGCCTATGTTTTGTCGTGCCTTATTTATTAAGGCGTTGGATATTTATTTATTATTTTGTATGCGCATAGGCGCACGATTATGATATTTGTATTTGGACATTGTATTGGGTATGCCTGACTCTTTGGGTGCCCGCCCATTAGCTTTATTTCTATTTTGTGCTAAAGCAAACTCAAAAGCCAAAAGCGTGCTATTTTATAATTTGGGCTATTATTTGAGCTTGAAGATGATTAATACATAAAATACATACTTTGTGGAGTGCTCACACAAGGCATGGGGGGAGACTGCATCCAATTGGTCTCTTGTTCATGTCGTGCATGCTTTCTACCTTGAGTTTTGTGCAAAAAGTAGAGTTCTTTTGTTCTTGGGGACCTTCTGGCACTCACTACGCGAGCATACATCATCCGATCTGTGCACTAGTGGTATCAGAGCGAAGCTGAGATCGAGAGCTTCCAATCGCTACCCATCTTGCGCGAAGGCGGAGCTCCTGGAAAGATCGAGCTCTACAGTCAGTTTCATTGCGAACAGTCGATACGGGTGGATTCCTGGCGGTCAAGAACCTCTATCTACAGCCTCTGATCGCGAAGGACTGGCCTGGGGAAGCAAAGGATCACGTCAACATCTCCCTACTCAAGACGTTTTTATAAAGTGACAGTAAGCTCATCTCCATAGCTTTAAAAGTCATTCAGCTTTTATAAAGTGACAGGGTGGCAACATCCCGAATTTTACGCGGCTGAAAATGGTCCCCCCCTAAAATTCGACGTGGCAGTCAGATTAAGCTTCAAGCTTAATCACTCAAGTATCAAGTCATAAGAAATCTCCAAAGTTTGACAAGTTCAATAAGTTCTACAACTCTGCAAGTTTTGCAAGTCAGCAGAGGTCAAAATTGACTTATGGCAAAAACTCCCATAAGGATTGTTCCTGCGCAAAAGCACTGAATTGCAAAGTTGTTCCTTGGAAGACTCTGTTCCCATACACAGACTTGCTGAACTAGTTTCAGCACACGTAGAAGGTCATACACAGATTTTACGAAGATTTCAAATCCCACAACTGCAAAAGTTGAAGACCGTGAAAGCCAAACAAAAATCTATAAGCCTTGTACGCCCGACTTTGAGCTACGCTCATCTCGCTAATTGGATTTTGAGAGTGTGAGGTCTTTTGAATTTTACAGGATGATGGAACAAAATATGGATGATTTAATGGCTGAAGGCGATCTTCTTAAACCTACGATGGAACAAAATTGGATTTAATTATGATGCAGTTGGATGAATAACGAAGAGCCCAGCAAGCCTTGCAACTTCAATTGGCCAATTTACAACGATCGACTACCGACAAAGATGGACCACAATCTAAAGATCTTATCCGACGAACCATCGATGCGACTCTTGAAGCTCAATCCATCTGCAAAGAAACAAAGATAAGTAAAAGAAATTTCAAATTCCGTACTTTCAATGGAACTCGAGATGGAAAGACTATTCTTGCATTCTTCAGTTTGTTTGATGATTACTTTCATGAAGAGACATACGCTGAAAAAGATAAAATCAAGTGTGTCATTAATCATTTAGTGGATAGAGCATCTCTTTGGTGGACCGTGGTTCGTAAGAGCATAGATTGTCCCACGACCTGGGAGAGTTTCAAAAAGATGTTTATGCAGAATTTCCTTCCTCCACAATTCCATGAAAAATCCATAAAGCAATGGGACCTTCTTCAGCAAAGAGATCGTGAGCCTATTTCCCAATACACCGAACGCTTTTAAAATGCCTTACTCCAACTACGTATGCTTGAAGACGTACCTGAAGTGACTCACAAGCACAAGTTTATGTTTGGATTACTTGGGCATTACTACGCTGAAGTCAATATGTTCAAGCCTGCAACTCTTGAAGATGCAATTTCTTTAGCTCATGACACTGAAGACAAGCTTCGAGGAAGAGACAAGCGTCCGCAACAATTTCAAGCAAATGGTAACTATGATTCTAAGCAATTCAATTCAAATTTTAGAAGATTCAATCAAAGTTGATTTCCTTCATCATCTTTCCGTAAGTCTTGGACAAAACCACATCCTTTGCTATCAAATACCAATCAAAACCCTAAGCCATCCTCATAGCCAAATCCTAATACTCCTAGACTTTCTGCCATTGCAAACAATGTATCTAAAGCCAAACCTATAGTGTGTTACAAATGCCATCAACCTGGACATCTAGTAGCCAATTGCTAATTGAAGAAACCACCTGTCCATATCAACTATCTTGGAGCAATGGAAGATGAAGAACATGAGGAAATCCCTGACTTTACGGAAGATGAGGATGACATTGTTACTTCTCTTCGAATACTTTACCAAGTATGCCAACTCCACATTCTTTGTTGACAATGAAATGTTTAGTGCATGGAAAAGAAAATATTATTTTGCATGATGATGGTAGTACACATGATTTTATTTCTACAAAGTTAGTGAAAGAAATGAAATTACAAACTGTTCCTACGCATTATCGCATTAAAGCAGCATTTTTAGGCACAAGAGATGTGCACGATTTAGAAATTCAAATTGGTGAATACACTGAAAGAATGAAATTTCTAGTTGTACCATTACAGTCCAGTGATATTATCCTAGGTATGCCTTGGCATCATCAAAATAATCCTGATATAGATTATTCCACGCATTCAATTCAATTTCATTTTCAAGGAAAACACATTACATTATATGGTATGCACGCATCTAATAATTTTCCACTGCCTACTCATACTCAAGCTAAACGTACATTATGCAAAAGTAGTAAATCTTATCTAATTTGGATGAATGAACTTCAAGCTAAAGAAAAACATATACACCCTAGGCATAAAGAATTCCTTGCACAATTTAAAGATTGTTTTGTTGAAGATTTACCACCTGGACTACCTCCTTCACATCCTGAAGACCACAAAATAGATTTAATTTCTGGTACACAACCACCCTATAAAGCACCATATAGACATAACCAAATTGAACAGAAAGAAATTCAAAATCAAGTTGAGGAATTATTAAATAAATGATTAATTAGACCTAGTAGTTCTCCATTTGGCGCACTTTTTTTATTGGTAAAGAAGAATAATAATACTTATCGTATGTGCATTGATTATCGTGCCCTAAATAAGATTACTGTAAAGAATAGATATCCAATTCCTAGGGTAGATGATCTTATGGATAAACTACAAGGTTCTGCCATATTTAGTAAAATAAATCTTAAATCTGGTTATCATCAGTTGAGATTAGATAAATCTGATATATTTAAGACTGCATTTAGAACACAATTTGGTCATTATGAATTTTTAGTGATGCCTTTTGGATTGACTAACACACCTGCTACATTCAGTAGAATGATGAATTGCATATTTTTGAAATACCAGCACTGTGTTATAGTATTCTTTGATGATATCTTGGTATTCAGTAAAAATGAGAATGAGCATTATGAACATCTGTCTTTGGTTTTCAAGTTGTTGAAAGATAATCAATTGTATGATAATCCAGAAAAGAGTGAGTTCTTTCAAACAAAAATTGAATATTTAGGTCATATTGTATCATCAGAAGGTATTAAGGTTGACCCTAAGAAGATCGAAGCAATATTAAACTGGCCTATACCTAAAAATGTGCATGAATTATGTTCTTTTCTAGGTCTTGCTAGTTTTTACAAGAAGTTTGTGCGAAATGTTTCATTGCTTGCTTTGCCTTTGACTAAACTTTTAAAGAAAGATATTGTTTATCATTGGTCTGATAATATAAAAAAAATCTTTTGATTTATTGAAGCATGCATTAACCCATGCTCATGTATTACAACTACCTGATTTCAATAGACCATTCTTTTTAGTAGTTACTGATGCTAGCAGATCTAGAATAGGAGCTGTACTTATGCAAGATAATCATCCTATAGCCTACTCTAGCTGTAAATTGAAACCATCCGAACTTAAATATTCCACATATGATAAAGAATTATTAGCTGTTGTACAAGCTTTAAGACAATGGAAACATTACTTAATGAGTTCTGAGTTTATGATTAAGACTGACCAACAAAGTATTAGACATCTCCTTAGTCAACCTCAAATATCTGACCGACATATCAAATGGGCAGCTTTCATTCAAAGTTTTCATCCCCTTATATAGTATCAACCAGGTAACGAAAATGTAGTAGCTGATGCTTTAAGTAGAAGACCGACCATTCATAATATCTCTGTCACATCATTTGATTCTCTAACCCCTATGAAAGATACTTATCATCAGGACATTACTTTTCAAGCTGATTGGAATAAATTAGTTGGAAATAACTGGATTCCTATTGATTCACTGTCTTACAATGATGGATTCATGTTTTATGAAAAGAGATTATGTGTTAGAGTTCCATTTAGATCTTTTGTTTTGAATGAGATTCATTGTCCTCCATATCAAGGTCATAGAGGTATTATATCTACTTTACGTATATTGATTGAAGATTTTTATTGGCCACATATGGACATTGATGTATCTAACTTTGTTTTTGAATGTTTGGTTTGTCAAAGAGTTAAGAGACATCATGGTAAACAATATGGTTTACTTATGCCTCTATCTATTCCATCAAGACCATGGAAACAGATTTCTATGGACTTTATTACTGGTTTACCTAATACTAAAGCTAACCATGATATGATTTGGACTGTTGTAGACAAGTTTAGTAAACAAGTATATTTCATTCTATGCAAGAAAACTTTAACAGCATCTCAGGCAGAACAATTGTTTTTGAAAATTGTTTTCACTAATCATGGATCACCAAAAGTTATTATTTTTTACCGTGATTCTAGATTTTGCAATAACTTTTGGATTACTCTGTTTGCTAATCTAGGAACAAAGATTGATTTCTCATCTGCATTTCATCCTGAACATGGGACACACATGTATACTTACTGCAGTTTGCATATAACAATACACCACACACAGCTACGAAGAAAGGACCGTTTGAAGTGATTTATGGTTATAGATTGTCTACACCTGTTGCATCTTTATCAAATAGAATTTAGAGTGTTGATGATATTGCTAATATGCATGCTACTATTTTTGATGAGGTTAAAGATATGATTGCCAAAGCCCAGCAATCATATACAAAACAAGCCAATAAGAAAAGACAGGCCATGAATTTCAAAGTTGATGATTATGTTTGGTTAAGAATAGAAAAACGTAGATTACAAAGTGTGGATAAACACCCAGTTGTGAAATTAGCACCTAGATTCTATGGACCATTCAAGATCATTCACAAAATCAATGACAATGCATTCAAGTTAGAACTACCACCACACTGGAAAATTCACAACACCTTTCACATTAGTTTATTACGACCCTTTAGAGGCCAATTACATGTACAACCTGTTTATGAAAACCCACCTTTGTTAGATAAAGAGATTGAAATACTTGAACCTCAAGCTATCATAGATACTGACTTTATGACCACTAGAACTGGCCGTAGATATTCTAGATATTTGTTCAAGTTTAAAAACCATCCTATTGAAGAGGCCCAATGGATGCACGCTAGAGACTTAAATGCTTTCCCCACTTTGTTAGCTTCACATTGAGCTAATAGCAATTGAGGACAATTGCTATCCCACCCCAGGGGTATGATGCCAGGAGGCATATTTCACGGTGGATTTCGTGCCACGGTGGATTCTGTGAGGTTTTACGGTGGATTCCATAAACTTTGTTGACTGGGGCTCATACACAAAGTGGATTCTTTGTGTGAGAAGTTGATGGGGACGCCTATCCTTTTCGAGCGTTTCATTAATTTAGTGTGTACATGGGTGATTCCATAGTGGGTGATTCTGCAAAATACATATTAAATTGATAAACGTTTATGAGTTTAGAGTGCGCACTCGTGATAAATTAAGGTTAGGATTGATTTCTAACCAGTTGATTAATTTATGTAGCTGAAGACTGCTAGGTATTCACTTTTGTCGGTTTAATTGTATTATTTTACTAACGATTGTGAATGCTTCAGTTGATGTGTAGAGATAGCAGTAGTGGCGGAGGAAAGCATTGGAGGATGGCGTGTATTCAAGCTATCACTTATATTTTGATGGGCGCATACCTTAGGCATGGCGCCTATATTTTTCCGTGCCTTATTTATTAAGGCATTGGATATTTATTTATTATTTTGTATGCGCATGGGCGCACGATTATGATATTTGTATTTGGACATTGTATTGGGTATGCCTGACTCTTTGGGCGCCCGCCCATTAGCTTTATTTCTTTTTTGTGCTAAAGCAAACTCAAAAGCCAAAAGCATGCTATTTTGTAATTTAGGCTATTATTTGAGCTTGAAGATGATTAATACATAAAATACATGCTTTGTGGAGCACTCACACAAGGCATGGGGGGAGATTGCACCCAATTGGTCTCTTGTTCATGTCGTGCATGCTTTCTACCTTGATTTTTGTGCAAAAAGTAGAGTTCTTTTGTTCTTGGGGACCTTCTAGCGCTCACTATGCGAGCATACAACATCCGATCTATGCACCATGATTATTGAGAGTCATTATTGAGAATTGTAGTGAGGAGATGATGTACTATTGAGAGAGAGAGAGAGAGAGAGAGAGAGAGAGAGAGAGAGAGAGAGAGAGAGAGAGAGAGAGAGAGAGAGAGAGAGAGAGAGAGAGAGAGAGAGTCATGTCTATCAAAACAGTGTATCTGTATATGAGAGATTGAGAGAAAACTATGAAGGCATTGAAGATGAATACTATGTGAATGATTTCCATTCAAAAATGGTGTATCATTTTATATTCTTTGTTTTATTGATGGATTTTATGAAGATGTTGAAGATTATGGTTGATTCTATCAAATCAGTGGGAGATATTTACTATGATGTTGCGTGAAGATTTGTTATTTTCTTTGTTTTGGTCATCAAAAGAATGAAACAAAAGCTTGTGATGTTACAAGATAGATTTTCTTGCAGTAGAATCCCTTTTCCTTGGTGTTTCTCTTGGGGCTCCATACTCACATGGCCACTGACTTATCACTTATTATATTTAGTTTGTTACACTTACCTACATCTGGCAAAGATATAGCGCTAGTCGATTAGTGTAGTCTATTATGCACTATTTGCCTTAGGCGGCCACTTTCCTTTATGTTGTATCTTATCTATGCTTTTTGTACATTGTATAGTGTGTGGAAGAAGAAGAAAAAAATCAACAAGAAAACGTTTTGGCCTCCATTTCTCTTCTTGTGTTCTTGAGTGAGATTTGTCTTGTGTATAGAGTGTGTGTTTGGCGCAACAGCTCAAGCAAGTCCCTCCATAATGTGATTCTTGACATCCCTTCCCTTGGCAATTTCTTTCTTATGGTGGTGGATAGAGCAAGAGGGGAGGAGAGAGAAGGATAGGTATAGTAGAGGCATGGGCATGCAATAGAAGATAGTGCTATAATTGACCCTATTGTTGTTACAATCAAGTTGAATATGTGAAGGATTTTTATGCCAAAATTAAGATAGACAATATCATGTGTAATGGCAGACAATTTGTGGACAACAGAAAGGAAACATGGAATATGTTTTTGAGATTTTCTACCCTTGGAGCTACTAATGGAGATTAAGATGAAGATGTTGTTCTTGACTGGAAACAAGTCATGTTGCAAGTCATGATGACTCCCCTATTGATCAAGACACCAAAGAAGCTATCCCAAGTGCCAAAGATGTTATTATAGATGCCATCGCTACTGTTGATACTACCTATGTTACTAATGTAGTTGGAAATGTTGTTGTTGATCACCAAGATGTTTTTGATGTTGATACCACCTTTGATATTGATGACATTATTGATTTTTTTGATGATGCTTTCTATGTTGTTACCACAGTCAAGTGCTTTAATGATAATCAAGATACAGCTACTAATGATGCAACTAATACTATTGTAGATGACAAAGTTGTTGTTCATGATCATGAATGTGCTAATTATAAACTATAACGAAAGTGCTGATTAGATTATGATGATGGTGTGTTCTCCTCTATGAGCAATGGCACGATAGATAGTCTAGCAAGGGACAATGACAATGGTTGAGATGATGATGTTGCAATGCCATAGAGTTGCCAATCCACATGTTATAGCAAGGCACAATCATAGATTAGGGGAGCTCACAATGAGGGCAAGCCATGAGGAGGAAGAGAAGAAGCCAAATCCAAACATGCCAACAACACCTAAGCTCTAGCTTTTTCCATTTCCTTTTTCTTTTCCTTATCTTTCTCCCCCCCTAAAATTCACATTAATAAGGAAAATCAAGGCCCTCATTCCTGCATCTCCTCTTTCCTTCTTGGTCGATCTCTCCCAAAGTCCCTTTCCTCATGAGTTGGTTTCTTCCCTGCTTATTGCCCCAACTTACCCTCTTGTTCTTTCCATAACATTGATCATACTCATTTTGAGATGTGTACAGCTCCTTTATAAAATTGAATTTATCCTAATGCAATCTTATTTCAGGATTCTATCCTATATGAGATAAGTGTCCAATTATGTTTTCTTCGTGTTTCTATTCTAGAAAAAAAAAATACACACACACACACACACACAATATTCTATGATTATCACTTATCAAGCACACAGCAAATCACACAAATATCTTATTACAATAACAAAAATGAAATCCCAAGATTTGTTATGTCAATGATAAATGAGACAAAAACTATCTATACACGTGTCTTTCGGAGTAGCACATGCATACCCCTTCTAATCCACAAAGCAAAGCATGCAAGCTACATCATGGACGAAGTGTCAAGGTTCCAAAAATGTGTCAAGATTCATGTGGTAGGGGGACTTACTTGAGCTACTACATTGAACACATAATACATACAAGAAGAGCCTCACTCAAAAACATGAAAAGAGAAATGGAGACCAAAATGTTTTCTTATTGGTTTTTCTTCTTTCTTCCCCACACAATACAATAATGTACACAAAGTATAGATCAGATATAACATAAAGAAAAGTGGCCTACTAAATTATTTGAGCACAACTAGCTATACTAATTGGCTGATGTTATAACTTTGCTAGCTATAGATAGGTGTAACTAACCAAATATAATAAGTGATAATTTAATGGCCATGTGAGAATCATAATGACTACCAATCTACTAAGTATAGAAATGCAGACCCTTCTAACCAAGTAGTCCCTCATTACTGTCCACACATGTTGAGCTTGCCATCTTAACACTCCCGTTCAAGTGCAACTGCATCTCTCCAACTCCAAGTAAGCTTCTCTACACCCAATGCCTTCATGAAAAAGTCAACAACCTAATCCTATGTGCTGATATTTACCAAGTCGATCTCACCTGCAAGTACCTTCTCTCTCATAAAATGGTAATGCACCTCATTGGAGATGATGATGATTCCTCTTATGAAGAATATGTAAACTATAATGTTAACAATCTTCATTCAAAACTGTTATCCAATCCCTTTGGCCTTAAGCATATACCTTGCCATTTCCACAATGGGTTTTTATTTTTGCATTAAATGGTATTGTTCTACTAAGATGGGTGATGTATCATCAACCAATGCTTCATCCCTTTGCTCTTACACAAGGCTCTGAAATCCTTTGATTGTGTTTTTTCCTAGCATGGAACACTGGATCTCTAGCCAACTATGTACTACTCATGTTGTCATAGTGAATTACAACTGGATCGTGTTCCCACGTATCCAAATCACCGAATGACTTTTCTATCCATACCACCACACATGCTGCCATAGTAGCAATGCTATACTCAGCCTTTGTACCACTTTATAAAGTAACTATTGGTCACATTGTGCTCCTCCAAGTAATTATTGCACTACTAAGAAAAAACACGAACCTACTGGTGGTAGATCTTCTATTAGACATGCTACCAGCCCAATCAACACCTAAGTACCCAAACATGTATATCCTTACCTTCCTCATAAAAAATTCTATAATGCAAGTTGGACTTTTCATACCTCAATATGTATCTAAGTATATCTAAATGAGGCTTCCTAGGTACATGCATAGACTAACTTACAAGTCCGATAGTATAGCTCAATTTTTGCCTTGTGATGGTCATATAGATTAAACTCTCTACTATGGCTTTAGAGATAATAGTCTTCTAACAAATCCCCAACATCAACACTCAACTTTACATTTTGCTCTAATGGCACTAAAAAAGACTTACATATCATCATACCATACTTGGATAACCTATCCAAAATCACCTTGTCTTTAGGACAACCATATACTATCAACATATCTAGTCCCGTCAATCCCAAGAAAGTATCTCGGCCCATGCAAATCCTTGATCTCAAACTTTTGCTTCAAAAGGCCCTTTGACATTAGCAATTCCAATGTCACCATTACCTATCATAATCAAATCATCCACATAGATGACTATGATGACCAACCTACATCATCCTTCCTCACATAAAGTGAGTTATTTTACATTAGAAATATAAATCCAATTTTGTTAATATACTCTTTGATCTTGTTAGACCGTGGTGTAGGTGCTTGATTCAGTGTGCCCATAGAGTGCCTTCTTTGACTTGCATACATATGTGGGATGCTCTAAATCATGATACCCTACTGGCTACTTCATACATACCTCTTCTTGTTAATCACCATGCAAGAAGGAATTCTTCACATCAATCTATTATAAATGCAATCTTTGGTTACTACCATAGCAATCGAACCTCTAGCGGATGCCATCCTAGCAATTGGATTGAATGTCTCTTTATAGTCTATGTTACATCTATGCATAGCCTTTCGCAATCAACCTGGCCCTAATATCTACTAATAGAACCACCTACATTATGCTATAATTTATAGAACTACTTACAACCAATTTCTTTCTTACCCTTGGGCAACAGTATTAGATCCCAAGTCATGTTGGTGTCTTATGCATCCATCTCCTCATCCATTGTGCTGCATCCCAATGAGCATGACCAATATCCTCCTCAAAACAAGTGGGTTTAACGTTCTTAACTACCTTTACCGTATGAGCATAATGCTGAGCTACATAACCCTCAAGACTAAATCCTTCTAATAGGGTATCTCAACCTAACTAGACTTGCACACCACTGAAAAACTCAATGGATCCTTTACCTTACCATGTGCTCTCTGTACACCTGGTGTCCTAATTGAAGGAACACTAAGCTCATTATCCAAACTCTCTAAGCCACTACAATCTCTATCAAGAACTAACTGACTAGTAGATGTATCATTATCATCATCTAACACTTTCTCATTTTCTTTATCCTTATTTTCAATACGAGTAGATGCACTTAGAGATGTGGGGTTGCTCCTTAGTCTTGTAGACCAAGGACTAACTATAGATCTACTACCAAATGAAGGGCCTATTATTCTTGCTTTTTTGTCTATATATGACTATCATGAATATTAACATCATCTAACACATCTCCACTAGAGGTATACCGATTGCTTGTCTCATCAAAAGTAACATCCCTACTCACCCAAAAATCACCACTTATAGGGGAGTGTGTTATTTTTGCGAGCTTTTGATTTCGTGCTTTTGCAATTGAAATTGATTTTTAGAGCTTTTTGAAACAACCTTGGATGCTTTCTACAAACGACATGCCATGCACTACTGCTATTCTTTAACATAAATATATATTGCGCATCATGCATGCATCATCATTTGGGAGCTCCCAAGGAGAATACTAAACCATTCACAATAAAGGGAGAAATGGTGTTGAATAATCAAAACAAATAATAACATTCCAAAGTTTTGCATTACCCAAAAGGAGTACAATATCTAGAAAGGTTCCAAGATTGCTACGCCTTGATCGATCTTCATGTAACAAAAAGGACATGTCACACCCTAATGAAGTGCATGATGATGAGTCCTCCAGAACAATGAATGAGCCATGCTTACGTTGGGCTTCCTACATAACAGGGTATATCTTACATGTTTGCCCTAACACAAAGGCAAGGTCAGTGGGAGTTAGTGCAGGCTGATGTATGACCATGTGCTCCTTGGGTTGAAGGCCAAGTATGTGCATGTACACATAATACATATGTTTGCAAGCAAGAAATGCCTTTTGGGTAGATTCTCTTTTTTCAAAATCAGGACAAGTGCACCTAGGCTCTTCTTTGATGTGCACATCATAACAACTCTCTATCAAGACTCGAAATACTGAATGTTGTCTCTCAAGTTGCACTACCTCCTCCAAGAATGTCACAACCATGCAACCAGTTGCCTCTATTCTCTTTTGTGCATCTTTGGAAATTCCATGTCTCCACTTGCGTCTTCTCCCGCTTGAACCAGATTCTGTAGAAATATGAGGTTTGCTCTTCTCGTTCCTTGGTGGTGCTGTAAAGCAGGCAAACTTGAAACCAGCCTATCTTAGGCTACTACACTCTTCCTTTGATATATTTGTCCCTTGCCACAAAGATGGAACAATTGGTGATGCTATCACTTGTTTCTGCACAGCGTTTGTATGCTTGACATCATGATTATAGAACCATATCCATTGTGCAATGGCCTTGTTCTTATAGGCTCTCTCAGACCAAAAGCATGGCGCGACTAACCCCACTTGCCGACTCTGTAATTTGCTGTTGCAATTCTTTCTACCCTCCATACCAAAACACTTTCTCACACAGTTAGGTGGTGTCCTTCGTAAAGCCCACTCCTCCTGTGCCACATCTACCTCTTCTACGTGGGTCGATGTTTCTGCATTTGGTGCACTTACTCCACTTGCAAAGGGCTTGATTGGTATCTCCTCATCCTCTTGGATACATATCTCTTCCATCTTTCCATTGTCAAACTGTATACTCCACGGCCTACCCCTGATTTTCCTTTGCCTTGACTCCATCACGTACCCCGGTCTATGAGAACTTACAGTTGCTCCACCTCCCTTCTTTTATCTTTGCATAGTCTCCCTATCACCTTGCATTATAGGCTCCTCGTACAAAGGACTTCCAGCTACAACACCTTGCAACGCACGTGCAACAGAGGTGGGATTTGGGGATTCCCTTTTGCTGGCACTAGCCAATAAAGACTCCATAGAAGGCCCAGATCCAATAAACCTCCCTGTGGTATAGCCCAACCTCTTTTCACATTGAATATATGCATTCAAAACATCACTAACACATGCATCATAAAGTGATATCTTTCGTTTTCCACCCTCACTTGCTAACCAACTAGCATGGACACTTTCTGATAAGTTTATGCTTGGAATTTGAGCATGTTCCCAAGGACTTTTGTTAGCCTGCGGAGTCAAATCCAAAAATAGAATCAGTAGCTCTCCCCATTGCTACATTGTTCAACAAATCTTAATGAGCTGGAAAAAATGTCACACTTACATGAGATTCAATTCCTCCCCAGTGGGAAATTCTTTGCTTCCACCATTTCAACCACCTATCCAAAGCCTTGATGTGTTCCTTGTTTACATTTCATGCCCACCAATCTCGGATAGCAGAGGCTTGAAGTGAGGCTAGTTGAGTTGTCATTGCTAGCCTCCATGCTTCACACAATTCAATGTGGTGCATTTGTTTATCCACAGTGACTAATTTCTTGGTATGCTTTTGCAAACTTTGCTCCCAATGAAAAAGACATGAACGCTCCCTCCCTTCCATTATGTTATGAGGTTCTCCATTGTACACAGCCCTTATTGCCATCCAATTCACACTTGCCTTATCGGACATAAATCCAGCAAAGTCAGGTGGATCATGGCCACATTGAACCATGACAGAATTCAAATTTCTCCAAAACAGGATTTGAGACTCTTCGTCCTCCTCTTTAAATTCACATATTGCAATTACCTGTAATGCTCTCATGCTAGTTCATGATTGATACATTAGTATAGTGTTCATTAACAACAATTTAATTTCAATAAAAGCTTTAATTATGTTGCCACATACCTGTGATCATAAACTGAATAAGACATAGTTGCCCACCCATCAATCCTATGGGTATGATCAAAGTGCACCCATGCACGTCGTAAATCTCCAGTCCCTATTCGCCTCATACGATTCACTAAGTCCACCCCTGATGCTAGTCCCTTGGTGGACATTTTAAACAAGTAGCACTTCTCTTTGGCATCACCTTGTCCCGGAAATCTACTTCCATGGAAAAATGGGAAGACAAAACGTTTTTGCAAAAGAAGTATGTTGTCATACCCATCACCAACCACCTGACCTTGTTTGGCTCTCTCTTGTGAAACAATGCCTTTGAACCTATGTGTTTATTAGAGGGTTATTTCAAATGCAAGACATACATTGTAAGCAGAAAATAATAATGCACAAGTTTACCCTTTATTCTGCACAAGTGGGATCATTTCTTCTAGAAAATGATTAAGGTCCACCTCAGTCGCCTCCGACTCGTCTTCTTTTGTTAAAGATTCAAACAACATCTGCCGAGCGACTAGCATCTGTATTTTTCGTGGGCCTCCCTTTTCGATCTTTAGGACCATGCTCACAAGCCTCCGCACCTTGTCAAGGGTTGCCCTCTTTGTGCCATGTTGAACACTGTGAGCATGCTCCCCAACATGGATCACCAAACGTGTCATTGTAGGATCCAATGGCAACACATAATAGATCATGCATTTGCAAATGGCTGCACAAGTAGCAACATTTTGACAATAGTGACATGTTATCTTGGAGTTTCCCTCACTTGCAAGATAAGCCATGCTCACGGTTCTATCCAAGTGACCATGGAAAAAAACATCATTGTATTTTCCCTCTGTTATGTAGTAAGGACAAGTGATCCTGAGACATTGAAGACTTCCAAGACAATAGCTCAAGCACACAGTGCACTCAATTGCCATATTTGTTTGTGAGGGCCGCGACCACAGGTGACCATCATATTTTTGTTCCATACCCATCATTCGTTTCTTGCTATGTGTGGCTAGAAGCTCAAAAGCAATTGTGCCATTATACTCGATTGGGAGCTCATCCACCCTTCGTGGAGGTCCATAGAGCGCTAGTAATTTTTTCAATCTACCCGTTCTAGCTTTCTCCTCAATGAAGGCTGCAATGGAGTTATCATAGGAAGATAAGTCATCACTTTGGCTGCCCACACATAGGTCCTCCTTGACATTTGTGTCATGTAGATCCTTATGGATCCCTCCGTCATTGCATGCACCTATTGAAATTGTTACTTCATCAACATCCTTCTTGTTATCTGAGGGTATGTCAAGACACACTGGAGTTGATTTGCTACAACCAGGAGTACAATCAATGTAGTTGTCAATCTCATCTTCTATTGACTCAATATTGTTAGAGATGCACACATAGTCATTTGAGTGCATGATAGAGTAGGTGGCTGATAATGTACTATCAATCAGATAGTGCGCATGCCCTTGATGATCCCATCTTGGAGACACAGTGACGTTGTTTGCTCCACCATCATTCTCTATGACGGCTTGCAACCCCTGTAATTTTTGTGTTGGAGGCAATAGATTCTGTAGGTAGTACTCACTCAAAAGAACCTCTCCATTTCTTAATGAAACCCTGTGCTCAGGAAATCACTGGCTAGTCTCCATGTCAAAATAGCAAAACTCGACATGTTGTGCCCTCTGGTGGGTTAGTATTTGATAAAGAGAAGAAAACTCTGAATAGAGCTCACAGTGTGTATTTGATGAAGAGAAGGCAACGGTTCACCGTCGGATGACCATGTAGAGAAAAAAGGGAGGCATGGAGGAAGTTACAAGAGGGTTAGAATAACCTCGAAGCTATAGCAACCATCACTACAAGCAGAGATGACTAAATAATGAATATGCACACTCATCAAAATTTAAGAGCCACAGTCATTCATCGACATTTAAGAGCAATAATAAATAAGCATAATCATTAGAAATTAAAAGAAAAATTTACGACTCAATCACCCACCATCCTTCACCTTTATTGCCCTCTATCATTCTAACTATATATCTAACTAAATAACCAACTATGCACTCATAATTAAGAGCTCTCGCCCCATGATTTTGTCAAAATAATGTTGTAAATTAGATTAAATTAATATTTTTAAAATTTATTTATGTTGTATTAATTAATTAATTATTTAACGGCTAACTAATTACCTAATTACGTAATTACCTAATTATTAATTATTTAATGACTAACTTACGAGAGAGAGTCTAACTAGCTTATTAATTATAATAATTCTAGGAGTGATGACGAGAACATTAGCTTTGTCCTGAGCACTCTGATTGTGCTCATGATATGGACCATGACAATTGACTATGTAGCTTGACCTATTGTCAACGTTCAAGGCTTTGGAAGATTCAGGTGAATATCGTTGGGTGCATCAGATTCGTGAACTATGTGCTTGGTGCTTAAATGCTGGCAAATTCAGTGCGTGAGCAAAGTGCCTCTCTTCTTTATTAGACTTATTAAGTATGGCAAAAATCTCTTTCTCAACTCTCTTTGCTCTCTCTCTCTCTCTCCTCTCCCTCCCTCTCTCTCTCCCTTCTCTCCCTTCTCTCTTTCTCCCTCTCTCTCTCTCGCGACACACACACACACACACACACACACACACTCTTTCTCCCTTCTCTTTCTCCCTTCTCCCTTCTCTCCCTCTCTCTCTCTCGCCACACACACACACACCCCAAGGCAAAAAGACTATTTCTCCCTTCTCTCCGTCTCTCTCTCTCGCGACACACACACACAAGAACTCTCTCCCCCCTCCTCAGACCTGCAGCCTGAACGCCCCGCAACCCCTGCCCCATAACTCTTTCCCTTGTTGAGGTACGGCTCTCCGAAGCAAAATGCTTGATTGTGTGTGCTAGCGTGGTGTAGCTCGATTGTGTGTGCTCGATTGTTGAGGTTCGCGGTGCAGCTCCATTGTGTCCGTTAGCGTGGCGTGTGTAGCTCCAAGTGGCATCGTGCAGCTCCGCGTTCGTGCAATCGTTGACATACAGATTCCAAACGTTGAGATTGAAGCCCCCCAATCGTCTGCGTCCGCGCGGACGATGGGTGGGCTTATGCACCTCCGCGTCAGCATGGCGTCATCATCTTGCACATCATCTCTCTCGCGTCAGCATGAGCATCAGCTCTCCCATGCCGTGTCAGCATCAGAGTGGCATCAGCATCTGCGTTAGCGTGGTGTCATCTCTCCCATGTGGCATCGTCCGTGACCTCAGCTCTCCCGTGTGGCTTATGCACGACGATGGGTGGGCTTATGCACAAGCCCCCCAATCGTCCATGTCCGCGCAGACGATGGGTGGGCTTATGCACAAGCCCATTTTCATTGAATTTTCTAAATTAAAGAGGTTCAATGTGTATCATGAGATTGATTGTGTATTAAAGAGGTTGATTGTGTTATTAACCTTAAAGAGGTTGATTGTGTTATTAACCTTAAAGAGATTGATTGTGTTGTTAATCTTTAACCTTAAAGAGATTGATTGTGTTGCTAATCTTAAAGAGATTGATTGTGTTGTTAATCTTAAAGAGGTTGATTGTGTATCTATTTGCAAGTGTGTAGAGAAAGTTATGGCACCTAAAAGAGTGCTTTGAAAGAGAAAGAAATGTGTGTCACCTCATAGTAGCCGTTAAGTCTGTATGAAGCTACGTTCAGGATGTGTTCCTGGGCGGATCTTAGAGCAAGAAGCATCATCGCGTTTGAGATCAGTGGACACTCCTTCAACAAAGAAAGGATGTGGTCCAAAAAGATGTGTCTACATTGATGACAAAGCACAAGTGGATGGGGACTCCAATACAATTGACGGGGTTGCGGAGCACACAGGTAGTCACTTATGTGTCCATTTCATTTACATATGACTCTTTGTTCAGTGTTATGTATTATATATGATTGGTTTAATGCTACTGTTTTTTATTATTACTTATTAATATCTACTCCTACAAAGACTAATGTGCAACATGATAGTCTAGATGACAAAGAAGAGGTGAGTGGTGATAGTGATCAAGGGGAGAATGATGATGAAAAAGAAAAGAAGCACTCAAGGAACTTAGGCAAGCAAGTCTCTCTAGGACTGATGAAGGATGTGCTGAGTCAATTTTATATAAAAAAGAGGACGTTGCCTCCTCTTGTGCCTCTTTGCAGATTGGTGGCTCATGAGGCAGTCAAAATTGCTACGGATGATGCCCAGTAGTTGATTCCTTCCTTTGATTCCACTGGTTATCTTGAGACTATGGGACACTTCCTTGTGTTAGTTGAAGGTCCGAGAGGGGAGACCATGTCTGTGACAGCCAGCAATCTAGATGAATGGGGTCCAATATGGCGTCAAAGAAATGAGGACTTTGAGAGGGCTCTTGGAAGAGAGTGGCAAGACCTTAAGGGTAAAAAGTTCTTGGTTTGGGATGGAAACCACAGGCTTAAAACTTGGTGGAAACGCATAAAAGAAAGTAAGTTGTCCACTATACATGCAAGTATTGAATGTTTGTATCCCATTCTTATGTTTGTTGGTTTTCAATTACAGAGTACTCCGACTGTGCTCACTATCATGTTAGTGTACGGTGCCAATTCATTGAGGTGCCAAAGGTGAAGGAAGCAGAGCTACTACTCGCACTAGCCAATGCGTAAGTCTTCTTCCTTTAACTATGCTCCTCTTTGTAATATGTTACACTTACATTCTCATATTATGCTTTTGTTTGTTTTCAATAGTATTTCCAGAGCTCATGTTACTCCAAATATTGCACATGAGGTGTATATGTTTCAAAAGTTTGGTATTGCAAACAAAGACTCCATTCTAGATAGATTGAGTCCAGCCATGAGGAAGTGGGCTGAGGTTGAGATGAGTATAGAGGCAAGGTATTATCATGGTGTTGCTCCATGGTATAACTCTCCTTGCGGTTTAATATCTCAGCTTGTATGGAAGGTGATTTTCTATCTATGGCTCACTTGTATGAGATGTGCTTTTCTATCTCTAATTTAGTTTTTTTTTTGGAATGATAGGATGAATTTCATGTCTTCATCTCAAAAGAAACTACGAAGCTTGAGGCTCTTGGTCTAGATGAGGTAGAGAGGAAGAAACATTTGGAGAAGGCTACAAGGGTGGAAGAGGAGCGCCTTAAGGATAGGGGTTACAAGTACCTATCCATTTCTAATCCCCAAAATGGTGATGAGTTCTTTAAGTTGTTATTTGGGCTAAAGTGGGATGATGCAAGCATGCTCAAGATCACAAGAGACAATCTGTATTGTCTCACAAGCTCAAAAATCCCTGCGGAAGATAATTTGTATATATAACACAAGGTGTCTGTATGTGATGCTTTTTTCTTCAATGCTTTCTATTTGCGTATATTGTTGTGCATCACAGGAAAAAAATATTGTTGCATCTTATGAGTCTCACAAAGGCCAAAGACCCCCAATACCCGCATTTTGGTGATTATAAGCTCTTTTGGGTTTACATGAAGAAAGAGACATATTGGGCTCACTTGCACTCAGAGGCACTAATTCAGATTGAAAGGATACAAGTAGAAGGTCCACAGCTACCAGATTCATTTGAGGAGTTCTTTAAGCTTAACATGAAGAATCATGTCATGCAGGTTGACTCAATGTAGTGCATTCATATTGCTTTCTTAAGTTCTTTCTTAAAATGCATATGTGCTAATGTTAAGCGCTTGTGAAACTTGTGTAGGCTTTTGTACACCTCTTGGATGGAGTGAAATCTTTAGATGTTGCACAGAAGATGCCAGAGCTTACGTTTTCAGCCAAACGTGTGATTTATAGGTTAGCATCAAAACAATTTTTTTGCAAACTCTTCATCTTAAATGTAATAGATATAATGGCACTTGAAAGCCTATTTATGTTATTGATTTTTCTATTCTAAGCTCCACGTGAAAGCTGGAGGTTGGGTGGTTTGTTTATTATTATAAAACTATTGTCTTATATAAAGGAGATTGTGTGTCTAATTTTCATATTAGATTGCATGCATTTGCTTGCGTAATTGGCAAGAATGTTGCAGGTGGATACTACAATGTGTAGAAGAGAAGAGGCTGGATGCAGCTCCACAATTCACAAGAGAGTGAATTGATATTCGTGACGAGAACACTATGTATTCTCCATCATTACGTGAGAGAAAATTGACGGCATGGGACGCAAGTGTTTGCCCTTGGTGGCTGGATTACCCTGTGGGGGTTATCCCTAAGCAAGAGAAAGATCTGCATGAGAGTAAGTACTTCAATCTATGCAAACATCTCGTCGCTTTTGTAGCAATAGTTTTTGTGCTCATGCATGGGAATCTAAGGGTGAATGATACTATGTAGGATTCAAGGAGGAAGTTGATACTCATGAACCGCTTACCGCACCCACCACTGTAGAGGAGCAAGCAACCAAGGATACCAAAGGTGCAGAAGGAAGTACTTAGGCTAGTGAAGCTAGCAAGGATGCTACACATGCCACCCAAGGTACTCAGGGTAATCCAAGGAGAAAAAATGTGCCAGAGTCCTCTATGGCGCCCACCACCTCCTTTGTTGCAGATTCATCTCTTGGTCGAGAGAATTGGGAGAGGCGACCTATGACCCGTTTAGTAGGTGAGAAGTCTTATATTAACTTGAAATTCATGTGCTTTATTGGTCGACATGAAGATAGTCGTGTATGATTATTAAAAATAAATTACTTTGAAATAATTGTTGCAGGGTTCTAGTATCAAACATATGTCGATGCTCTATTAGTGGATGTGACCCAAATTGATAGATTTGCCCTTGATAGGTAGACATGACAACTACATATTGCAAGAACATCAATTTACATGTTGCATATAGCATTGCATCATCGTTTACTTTGCATTAATGACTATGTTGTTTTGTGTATAGCATCAACGAGTTTTTTGCAACACAAAAGATGCATCTTTATAGCAAAGATGGAGTTCCATGTCAAGAGGTGGCTCAATTGATATTTGCGGATTTTCCTACGAGCTTACTTGTGGATGCTCTAGGTCCCATCCCATTGGATAAGTTATGCTTTCTATCACACAAGGTTTACATCAAACTCACTTCTCATATATCATAATGCCAATGTTGTTTGTAGAGGGCATGACTATTCCCAAGTGGAACACGTTCTCAAAGGGTCTAGTTATGGGTTATATGGACCTTGCTCACGAGTATTTGGCCGACCAGGGATTCTTAGTCACTATGTGCTTAGCAGAGCATATAGGTGAGTTTATTATAGATGCGGCAAGAGTGGGGCTTGTGCTTCACCGCACTTGGACACTCGTGTGTGACTCCAAGGCTTATCGACATCCCATTACTAGAGAGGCAGTAAGATAACAAAGTTGGATACGTTGAACGTATGGTTGTATGTTCTAAATAAAGTTTGTGTTACATGCTTTAAATAAAAACATGGATCACTTATTCTATTTCCACTCGTGAATAGGTACTTGATCTTACTGTGTGTCTTTGGCATCGTGCTGGTCATGTTGTGCCTTGCTACGACAGAGAGGCTGGGAAGAAGATTTCAGAGAGATTGTTTCTAGTGTATCGTAGCTACATGATGGATGATTGTGTCTTTCCCATGGACGTTGATGGCGTCATTGTCAGAGGCGGAGCAAAGAGGTCTCATCTTTTCTATCGGTAAGTAGTCTTGCATGTTTTTGCTCTTAGGTTACCTTGTATGGTATTTTCATTGTTTCTACTTGCATGGCCGCAAAGATTCTGTATCTTGATTGGTGATATGTGATTGGTGATATGGTTAGGTGGTTACTAGCTACATTTACGAAGCGCTACGACTATATTTTGGATGTGTTTGCGGGGTGTGGTGGTTTGGCGCGGGCCAGTGCAGAGGAGATGAGACATTGCATGTGTCTAGAAATAGATGATGTGCTCTATGGGGAGTGTTTGTCCACCATAGTGTGTGGACCGGTACCATGCTGAGAGAGTGTGTGTTTTTTTTTTCGAGAGACTCTAGACATTTCATTTTGTTACTACTTTTATATGTTTATTATACACTTCGTCATGTGACTATGCCCGATTTTGTCTAAGAGATTACATGCATTGGGATCTTTGATTTGTTTTTAGGAAGAGTGTACCTTGCGACTATTTGACACGAATATATTTTACTAGTTTTCCGTTGGTTTTGTTTTCTTGATGTGTGTTCATGTAAATGCAACGTGTCGTACTCCTTAAGTAAGACTATTTATATGCAGAATGGATATGTTGCACGAAAAAGCTCGAAAAAAAGAGATTGATTAGAAAAGAACGAAAATGAAAGCCCGCAAAAATAAAATCCCCCTTACAGGGTTGTAACAATGAAACCCTTTTCACTCAGTAGAGTATTCAATGAAAATATATTTTTCAACCTTTTGATTAATTTTTTTTCAACCTTTTGATTAATTTTTTTCTGAATGCATTAGGCACATATGCAATACAAGTAAACAATTTCAAGTGTGATATGTCAAGTTTCTCTCCTATAAGATATTGTTTGAGAGTCATACCATGAACTATAGCTGTGGAAGTTCTATTTATAATGTAGACAATAGCATGAATAGCCTTAGATAAAAAATACTTAGCATATTCTTTTCAACCATCAATGTCCATGCAACTTTTGCAATATGTTTTTTTTTCCTTTCTTCAATCCCTTTTTTTTTTAATATACCTGCACATATAAACTATCACTTTATTCCATGAGACCTCAAAAAATTGCTAAACTCATTAGAGAGGTCTTCTCCTCTTCCATGTAACCTTAAGCACTTAACTTTCAAGCTTGTCTCCATTTCAACAATAGCCTTGAAAATTTTTAAGTGCTTAAAAACCACTCTTATCTTTCATAAAATATACCTAGATTTTCCTAGAGTAAATGAACGTAATAAAATACTTATTGCCACCAAGAGATACATTCTTATAGGCCCCCAAAAATTGTATGCACAACATTAAGTATATTCTTGCGTATATCTCTATTATGCAAAACTGGTTGCCTTGCCTACTTCTCAAGCTGATATGCTTTACAATCTTTTTATAATTCTACAACTCTAAATGTAGACGAACCTATAATCAACACCTTGGATTGTATTAATTTTAAACTTTGCAAATTTTCATGTCTAATACATTTGTACCATATTTTCATGTCTACAATCACACATTTTCCTTCAGCATATATAATAGCATTTGTAACAGGAATTTCAACATCCAAAGTAAACATTCAACCAACTCTGTTGTCTTTTGCAAAATCAACCTACACTTATTATTAAAGTCTTCAATAAAATAGCTCAATGTAGTAAATCTAACCTATAACCCTTGCTTTGCCATTTGACCAATGGATATCAAATTCTTTATGATGGATGACACATGTAAAACATTTGACAGACACTTTGTCTGACCATCATGCAAGGACAAAAGAAATTTCCCAATTCTGTGAGATTGGGTGGTATGAATCGTCACCTATCTCTACATAACCTGTACTTTGTAAATTCTGCATTGCTTTGAACCATTCAGTAAGGCTAGTCATATAATTAGATGCGCTTGAATCAACAATAATATTATACATATTCATCACATGCTCCCTTTCCTATACATCATTAATCATATGATGTATAACAAAAAAACACTCATTTTTATATCAATTTATCTTAAAGACAATGAAAAATTCAATTGCTACAATTTATCACTACAAATATCATCTTTTTTATTATAAAAATGGGCTAAAATATGACCTATTTTTTAATAATAACGACAAAAAGTACTAAAATTACTAAAATCTTTGTTCTACCATCCAACTCTTCCACTAGAGCTCGTTTGCCTCTAGAATTACCGTGGCCTCTTGAGATATGCATGTTACAAACTGTTGATTTAATTTGTTTTGTTGGTTACCACTAGCACAATCTATACCATGGTCTCTTGAAGAGGATCTACCATGTCTCCTTCTTGAACTTGAGTAATGGGCTTGGACCTGTTCACCACTTCCTTTCAAATGATTTACCTTTCATATTGGTCTCTTTAGTGATCATGAGAGAGATTGACTCATCAAAATCTAAAAACAGGTTCTGTATATACATAGAAGTAATAAAAGATTTACAAGCCTTATCATTTTTAAGGACACCCAAAGTAGATGAAACCAAATCATCATCATCAAGTATTATGTCAATAGCTACTAAGGTATCTGCAATGCTCTTACCTTCAAAACATACTCATTTATAAACACATTTCTTTTCTTCAAAGTATTCAATTCTTGCTTGAGTTGAATCTTCCATATATTTGTGTTTATTAAAAACATATTTTCAAAGATTGTACAAGTTGCATATAAACTTTTTGAATTTCTAATATACCCTAGTATAGCATTATCAATGGCTACAAAGAAACAATACATTACTTTTTTGGTCTTTTGTATTCCATTCTTTTCATATATTTAATTCTTATGATGTCACAAGATCACATAGCTTTGGTTCCTTTTCCTAACTTGAAATAAACTCATAGAGAACTTTTCTAATAAGGAAGTTTGTTACACTAAACTTTCATAATGGCTAGTTGTTCTTGTCTAGCTTCTTAAAAATAGGATTATTGTTGTTCTCAGTCATTATGACAAAACTAAGTACTAAATAGCAAGCAATTCTTGTGCAACTTTCCACTGGATATGCACAACAATAAACGAGACAGCCTTTTTTATTGACTGCTCAAAATCATACATATAATATGCGACCTATTTGTAGATAAACCTTGTGTTTTATTCTTGACAAATATCTCAAAAGTTACCTATTTGAAACTTGTAATATGTATACCTGATAATATTTGAAATATTCAAAATTATAGCATGCCTTAAAATTGTTGTCTACAACCTTGTGGAGCTAAATCAAAGCCTGAAACTACCTCAAATGACCAAAAATATAGTGAAAAAGTCTAAATAGCTTATTTCTAGAATATACATTGTTTTTCTTGTACCAAGATGTCACAAAAATCTATGATTTTTGCCTTGCCTTGTTTTTTATGCCTCCATATGCACTATCAAAGGGAAAGAGTGAGGAAATGGGATAGCTTACCAATTGCTTACTTGCTTGAATAATTACTCTTTCTTCTTCACCTGAACCTTTATAGCCAACCTCTCTTGGTGGTGTTGCTCTAATACTATGTTACAAATCATATGGTGGGGGAACTTGCTTGATCTACTACATCAAATACACATAATATGTGCAAGAAGAAGCTCACTCAAGAACACAAGAAGAGAGATGGAGGACAAAACATTTACTTGCTAGTTTTTCTTCTTTCTTCCTCACATAATACAATTTATACAAAGTATAGATAAGATACAACATAAAGAAAAGTGGCTTGCTAAGTCAACTATGCATAACTTACTAAACCAATCAATTGGCACTATAACTATGCCAATTGTAGGTAAGTATAACTCACCAAATATAATAAATGATAAGTCAATGGCTATGTGAAGATCATAATAACCACTAACAGAGTAATTATAAACTTGAAGACCCATCTAGCTAGGTGGTCCATCATCAATGTCCACACATGTTGAGCTTGCTATCTCAGTACAACAAAATCAAAATGTTGCACTATTGAGCTCAACAATGGGACTTTCGACATGCTCTTATTCATTCAAGAGTTTCAACCACAAAGCACAATGGCTATCTCTCACCTAGCCTCTTGCACATATAAAAAATACCAAGTTAATCAAAATGTTGCACTATTGAGCTCAACAATGGGACTTTTGACATGCTCTTATTCATTCAAGAGTTTCAACCACAAAGCACAATGGCTATCTCTCACCTAGCCTCTTGCACATATAAAAAATACCAAGCTTCACTTATAATGCGCTTGAGTGGCCTCCCTTTAAGCATAAAGGATACTCTTGCAAAGCTCCATGTTTTACAAATGTGCCACTTTCATTCTCAACCCTCTAAGGCCTTAGCATGCAAGGAAGAAGCATCAACATATATATGAGAGAGTGCTCAAGAGAAAGAAGGAAGCTTCATCTACATGGTCTCTCTCTCTCTCTCTCTCTCTCTCTCTCTCTCTCTCTCTCTCTCTCTCTCTCTCTCATAATAATAATGAAAAGCAAGAAGTTAAGTACACAAAATTTTCACACACATGAATAGCATGTTCTATTCTTTCTCATCCTTCAAATACATGAAAGTTAGGGTTAGGGCTTCCCCATCCCCCTTGGGCATCGTGTCTCTTTTGTGGTCCTTCCAACCAGTCATGGCTCTTTTTTAGTTGTAATGTAACCTTATTTTTTATGAAAAAATAGTCCTAACATGGTTGTGTTCAAGTTGCTAGCTAATTAATTTTAATTTTTATAGGAGAAAGCCTAGCTCTCATAAAAACAATAGCATGAAATGTTACAAAACTTACTCTTTGTCTAGAATTTTGTAGGTCTCTTTCTTTATCTCCTTCTTACAATTAACATTAGAGCTAAGATGAGAAAACCATCAAAGTCGAATGAGTTTCCTATAATTATTTGTTTATGTTGGGCTTTAGGATTAGAGTAGGGCACAATGCTAGCAACCGTTAATTTTGTCACATAATTAGAGGTGGCTAGTGAAATTATGGGGCAATTTGAACTAGATGGAAGAGTGGCCTATGGATCCTTAAATTTTTTTTGGTAGAGTTTGGAGTGTGGACTCTTTGTGGGATTAATCATTGACGAATGTGGTTCTTTTCTTTTGTAGACTAGTTAAAGCATAGCACATGATGTTGATGGTTGTGGTGCTTGGATCCTTTTGGCTTTAGGAAATTGGGATATCATGGGATCAATATGTGAAAACATTAACAACCATATCCATTTCTTGCTAGCATAGTAACCCTATGTCTGGAGCAAGGCCTTACGAACATGTCTAGCTTGATTGTAGCTACAACATTGACATTGCCGCTTTGCTTGGTTGGACATTGATTTTGGTGAGTGGTTAGTACATGAAAGGACCTCTTTTTTGTGTGTGACATGTTTGGAATTGACTTTTGGTGGTTTATATTTTTTCTAGGTATATGGCACTAGCTAATCTATTATGGGCTTCTTGAGCTTCAATACTACTTTGAGGAGAACATCACTATGTGCCTTAAGAGGTGTACTAAAGGATTTTGAAGGCATCGATGGTACTACATTTGTGGTTGAAGTGCAAGAATCCTTGCTAAAAGTTGTAATAATCTTGATGTTAGGTAACTCCAAGTGAATGTATTGCATTTCAAAATGGACCATGAACTTGGTTTGTCATTTAAATAGATAGCCGAATGGTACTTTATCTCCAACTCCTATGATATTAAGTAGCACATAGAAGATAGTTGAAAAGCTTTTAGTCTCTACATTTAATGTGATTTGGCATTTTTCCAACATGCATAAGGAGTTCCTCCACATGGATTCACCTTTATAGGGATTGGAGTCAGATAGTGAGGGTCACCCAATTCTCATTAGTCATTATATGTCATGACATTACAATCATGACCTTCATCAATTAGGGCATTGATTATGTGCGATCTCTTTGCAATCAGCTTAATCCTAAGGTAAGAAGCAGGTATCAAATCTTTGCCTTTGTGGTCAAGCTTGGTGATTCTAGCGACCCCTATGGCAATAAATAATAGCACCATTAGGGGTTCATCTAATGGATGTGCTACTGGGTAGGATCTTTTTATTTAGCTGCCATTGAAATACCCATGTCTTCACCATCAAGCATCGTGAGTTCCACATTGCTAGTTCTCTAATAATTGATCAAATGTGAAAAGGCCCTAGGCCCTTGAACTTAAGTTTTTAATTATGACCTTTAATGAAATAAAGTACATTAAGTCAACTTTTGAAAATCTCTTTGTTTGATGTGCTTATCAAACCAAGCCTTCCGTTGAGGTTTCCTATAGTTTAGTTCATGTGTTGCTAGTAGTCAAGTTTCAAATAATCATTCTAAGTTCAACAAAAAGTGATTGGTCCAAGCCTCCCAACATTCCCACCTTTCTTACACATCTAGTCGTAAGCTTAGACAAAGAATTTGACTCACATTATTGCATTAGTACCATATGTCAATTTAAAGGGAGTTTTGCCAATCATAATCATGTAGGCTATTCAATATCCCCACAGTGTTGCCATGAGTTTAGTACCAATCACTTTGAGAAGCTAAGGCTATTTTGATCAGTGGATTGATTGAGATTTTATTGGGAGCTTCAACTTAGATGTTTGCTTATGGGTAGTAGGGGAAATATTTTCAATGTATAATCATGAGTGTGGATTGTAGGTGCATAATCACCTTAGTAATAAAGTGTGTGCCTTGGTCACTCATAATCTCAACATGATAGTTGAATTGAAGAGATCACCTACTCCCATAAGAGTTTTTTACTATTTTCCTTACATCATTCTTTTGCATGGTTCTAGCCTTGACCCACTTAGGTAATTAGTTGCAACAATAATGTACCTAGCTTGTGAATATTGAGTTTTGTAAGACTTGTAGACCCAATGAAATCTATCCCCCACTTCTCAAAGGATCGTCAATGCAACTACCAATGTAAGCTATATCTTGTCCATTCTGACTAGGACTTTTGTATCTTGGCATTCATCATAGTGTTTCACAAACTTTGCAGCATTGTAAAATAGGGTAGGCTACCACAATTGAGATTGGAAGATCTTCCGTGCTCTGGAGTCACATATCTCACGCTCATTGTAGATCCACTATCATAGTAGGCCTCATGGCCTAACCAATACAACTATCCAATGGTTAATTGGTAGGGTTGCACTTTGATTATGAGACGAAGAAGCCAAGCCTTTTCTAAAGGTGGTCAAGTATTAAGTTTTCCAAAATCTCAATGACATCATCCTCCCAATAAGAAGTGAGGTTTTCTTTAAAAATATCCTTTACCAAAGAAAATTTAAACAAATTAAACAAATGTGCATTAGAAAGATCATTCATGATGTCGGGTTCTATTGCTTTTCCATTGGAATGCAAGGAAAATGATCAACCATGTATTGTTGCTCCTATGTTCTACTACTGATAAGTCAAATTCCAAAAGATGTAGCAACTATCAAGCTATGTGTCCAATAGAAAATTGCTTATTTACAAGGTACACCAAAGCATGGTGATCCATGAAGAGCATCATCACTTATCATTTTCTCTTAATAGTGGAAGAATTCATTTCATTGTCTTTTGTGAGCTAGCAACTAGAAAACCTCATTAGATAGTCCAAATTATGCTCTCCAAGCTCACATAATATTGCTCCCACATCAAACTTTGGGACATCAATCAACATGTGGAAGGTTACGTTCCAATCTTGGGTTCAAAAAATTGGTATTGTTTTGCTAATGGTTTAGCCATCATAGCATGTTGGCATTCTTTGCTTACTTGAAATCAATCAATAGCTTGTATAGAGGTCAAGGATTTAGTGCACACAAATGTGCATTAGCAAGGTCATTCACGATGTCAGGTTCTATAGGTTTTCCATTGGATATGCGAGGCAAATGATCAACCATGTATTGTTGCTTCTCTTTTTGTACAACTAACGAGAAGTCAAATTCAAGAAGATGTAGCAACCATCAAGCTATGTGTCTAATAGCAAATGGCCTATTTACAAGGTACACCAAAACATGGTGGTCCATGAAGAGCATCATCACTGATCATTTTCTCATAATAGTGTAATAATTCATTTCAGTGTTTGTGAGCTAGAAACTAGCAAACCTCATTAGATAGTCCAAATTATGCTCTCAAAGCTGACACAATATTGCTCCCACATCAAACTGTGGGACATCAATTTGCATGTGGAAGGTCACGTTCCAATCTTGGGATTGACAAAATTGTTATTCTTTGCTCATGGTCTAACCATCGTAGCATGTTGGCATTCTTTGCTTACTTGAAATCAATCAATAGCTTGTATACAGGTCAAGGAGTTAGTGAATACAAATATGCATTAGCAAGGTCATTCACGATGTTTGGTTCTATAGGTTTTGTCTTGGATATGCCAAGCAAAGGATCAACCATGTATTGTTCTTCTCTTTTTGTACAACTACCGAGAGGTCAAATTCAAGAAGATGTAGCAAATATGAAGCTATGTGTCCAATAGCAACTGGCTTATTTAGAAGGTACACCAAAGGATGGTTGTCCATGAAAATCATTACCACTCATCCTTTTCTCTTAATAGTAGAATAAATCATTTCAGTGTTTGTGAGCTAGCAACTAGCAAACCTCATATGATAGTCCAAATTATTCTCTCCAAGCTCACGCAATATTGCTCCCACATCGAACTTTGGGACATCTATCTACATGTGGAAGGTCACATTCCAATATTAGGCTCACAAAATTTGTATTCTTTGCTCATGATCTAACCATCATAGCATGTTGGCATACTTTGGTTACATTAAATTAATCAATAGCTTTTATAGAGGTCAAGGAATTAGTGCACACAAATGTGCATTAGCAAGGTCATTCACGATGTTGGGTTCTATAGGTTCTCCGTTGGATGTGCAAGGCAAATGATCAACCATGCCTTGTTGCTTCTCTTTTTGTACAATTACATAGAAGTCGAATCCAAGAAGATGTAGAAAATATCCAACTATGTGTCCAATAGCAAATGGCTTATTTACAAGGTATACCAAAGCATGGTGGTCCATGAAGAGCATCATCACTCATCCTTCTCTCTTAATAGTGGAATGATTCATTTCAATGTCTGTGAGCTAGCAACTAGAAAACCTCATTAGATTCCCCAAAAATATGCTGTCCAAGCTCACACAATATTGCTCCCACATCAAACTTTGGGACATCAATCTGCATGTGGAAGGTCACATTCCAATATTGGGCTAGCAAAATTGGTATTCTTTGCTCATTATATAACCATCGTAGCATGTTGGAATTCTTTTTTTACATGAAATCAATCAATAGCTTTTATAGAGGTCAAGAAATCAGTGCACACAAATGTGCATTAGCAAGGTCATTCACGATGTCGGGTTCTATAGGTTGTCGGTTGGGTCAACCATGTCTTGTTGCTTCTCTTTTTGTACAATTACTGAGAAGTCAAATTTAAGAAGATGTAGCAACTATCAAGCTATGTGTCCAATAGAAAATGGCTTATTTACAAGGTATGCAAAAACATGGTGGTCCATGAAGAGCATCATCACTCATCCTTTTCTCTTAATAGTGGAATACTTTACTTCAGTGTCTGAGCTAGCAACTAGCAAACCTCATTAGATAGTTCAAATTATGCTCTCCAAGTTGACACAATATTGCTCCCTCATCAAACTTTAGGAGATCAATGTGCATGTGGAAAGTCACATTCCAATCTTGGGCTTGCAAATTTGGTATCCTTTGCTCATGGTCTGACCAAATTTATGGCATGTTGGCATTCTTCGCTTACTTGAAATCAATCAATAGCTTGTATAGAGGTCAAGGAATTAGTGCACATAAATGTGCGTTAGAAAGGTCATTCATGATGTCAAGTTCTATATGTTCGCAGTTGATTATGCAAGGCAAATATGCATTGTTCCTTCTCTTTTTGTACAACTACCAAGAAGTCAAATTCAAGAAGATGTAGCAACTATCATGATATGTGTCGAGTAGCAAATGGCTTATTTACAAGGTACACCAAAGCATGGTGGTCCATGAAGAGCATCATCACTCATCCTTTTCTCTTTATAGTGGGATAATTCATTTCAGTGTCAACTAGCAAACCTCATTCGATAGTCCAAATTACACGATCCTAGTTGACACAATATTGCTCACACATCAAACTTTGGGACATCAATCTGCATGTGCAAGGTCATGTTCCAATCTTGGGCTCGCAAAATTGGTATCCTTTGCTCATCATCCAACCATTGTAGCATGTTGGCATTCTTTGCTTACTTGAAATCAATCAATAGCTTGTATAGAGGTCATGGAATTAGTGCACACAAAAGTGCATTAGAGAGGTCAATTATGATGTTGCGTTCTATAGGTATTGTTGCTTCTCTTTTTGTACAACTACCGAGAAGTTGAATTCAAAAAGATGTAGCAACGATCAAGCTATGCGTTGTTGTGATGTTATGAGGACACATTGTAAAAAGTATGGAATGCATCATCATTCGACTTCATTATTGATCTCGAGAGTCAATGTGATCTGAGCCATTAGTACTAGTGTGAGTTGCATGGATTATCCAAAAATACTAGATTTTTGGATAATTTTAGCCTATTTTTGATATTATTTATTGTAAAAATCTGAAAAAGTTAGAAAAAAAGCTTCTAGATTAGGATGGCATGCAAAAATCTAGTGGCTTTTTCAGCCAATTAGGGGATTTTCACAAGAGGGACAGATTGACGAAATCGCACGCGTCGCGATCGCTGTAAACAGCCTGAAATTTGTAGATTGAACTGAAAAAATAAGGAGTGATCTGGGAGACCCGTGATCACATGTCCTGGAGTTTTAACCCCCTTTCCAAGCCAACGGAGCCATCAGATCTGGGTTCCGAAATAGCAGAGAAGAAGCTGTAATTTTTATGCACGTTTTGTTCTACGAAGAAGCTCCAGGAGATCTAATGCCTGGAGATTGCTTTTGAGTAGTGCAAAGATTCCAGGTTCTTTCAATACATATTGATTCAAATAATTGTGATTTGTCTTTGTAGTGTTTACCACTTGGGTATTCTCTATCTTCTCTTCCACCTCCTATCTCTACCTCCTTCTACTTCTAATCCCTGGTGGATTCAACCTTTCGACAAAAAACCCTCCGACATTGGTGAACCCGACGTGAGAGGTCATCAGAAGAAGGAAAGACAAGATGGGAGAATCTTCAAATACATTCTCCAGTGATGTTCTGCAATAGTTGGTGCAAAATATGAATATGCTTATGCAAGTACGACAACAACAACAGGTGATGCAAGCTTCAGCTCAAACAGAAAGTGTTGTGATGAATGCTTTGCAAGCAGTTGAGCATGAGGTGAAGTTATTCAATGGAAGGAATGTATCTACATATGTATATACCTATGCTCAGAAGATGGAATTCTTTGGGGTGGCTCAATCTGCATGGAGTCAGTGTTTTGTACGTGTTACTGTTTATGAACTGAAAGCACGGATTACTAAGTTATACTTGCAGGATGCAGACTGGGTAGCCTTCAAGAAGACACTCGGGGAAGAATTTTACATTGAGGACACCAGTTTGTTTACGTGCAAGAATTTTCAAGAGTGGGTTTTACGACCCAATAAGGGTCTTGTGGCTATGAAATTGTTAAGAGAATTTGAAAGTCGATTTGAATAGTTGGATCTTGTAGAACAACAAGCTCTTGCAAGCCAAAAAATTGAATTGTTTCTACAAGCAGCTGATCCTGAGCTTCAAGAGAAGCTTGATGATTTGTTGGAGGATCAGACTACAGAGACAGGTTTGAAAACAGAGTGGAGACATGTCAAGGAAGTTGTTACTGCACTTGTGAAGAAGCATAGAAGCAGTGAAAGATTGTATGTCTCTAGCTTGCCCACTGTTACGGGCAAGACAGTTGATGTATCTAGTAATCCACCTACTTCTGTGGCTAACCCTATGGCTATACCTACTATTGTTCCCTCTGTTAAGGAAGATATCTTAGATGAATTGGTCAAAGGCATGCGGGATCTTCAATTGAAGGTTGCAAATTTGGACGAAAAAGGACAAGAGGAAAGGGGACAGGCAACAACCCCTAAGCCTGGAAAAAGACGTATGTGTTGTGACAGCACAAGAGAAAGGATTGTGCTACCTATCAAGAGGCCTTGGCACGACACCTTATCTTTTGGAAAGATGGAAAGATCCATGCAAAAGAAATGGGATTGCCTCTTGCTTTGAATTTTGGAAAGGGAGGTATGCAGAAGTTGTTGGAAGACTTGGTTGTCCGAAATGCTTATGCGGGGGTACATGCTTCTACTTTTGGTCTACAATTGGATAGAATGCATGGCCAAGTGATGGTTGGTCCAAAGGCTGAAATATGGACACATGATTTACATGTAGCTGAAAAGAGAAAGGTCACTGATAGTGAAATGTCTCATGCAGGGCAAGACATTCGTGGCATAACTGATTGGGAATCATCGGTAGATGCATATTCAATGTATGCATATTTAGCAAAGGTACAAAAAGCGGATATACTTGTGGAAGAAAAACAAAAAATAGATTAAGATATTGCAGAGACATCTAAAAGAATGACAAGAAGAAGTGTAGATCAGCCTAAAGCTGCAAATCAGCCACCTCCCAAGCATGTTATGGAAGAGGTCAGTCAGGAGCAAAAACGGGATAACAAACAAGAGGGAAAAAAGAAGGGCAAGCAGCCAGGATATAAGTTGCAATCTGACATTGAGATAGCCATAGATCTTAAGAAGGTTCTTGAAGAACGGATCTTAAATAGTCGGGTGGAATTTACCTTGGGAGAGGTGCTTGGCATTGCCAAGCGAGAATTTCATGATGAGATCATTGACATAATTAAAAGGAAGCGTCAGTTTCTTGGTGATACCACTAGTGCATTGCTGCAATTTGAAGAGAAAACTGGCTTTTTGGGTATTCAGGCTGAATATGAGCATGAAGTACATGATTGTCTATGCAGGATGCTACTAATCAATGGATAGCATGTGGAAAAGAGAAGAAAGTGGCTGAAAATGCATTGTCTTGTAGTAATATGCATGGTAGAGTAAGCCAAATGCAACAATATGGAGAAGAGACTCTAGGATTTATTCCTCGAAGTCACCACACAAGAAGTCATTGGGCTAGAGCTACGATTGAAACATTAGTAAAAATAGGGAAATATGAAACTCCTTGTGTTTCTTTACTTGACCATGGGTCTGAGATAAATGTGTTTGAGCAGGGGATTGTATGAAAATGGTGCATGGCCTGTAGACACTAATCATGGTTGGCGAATGAAGGCTGCAAATAATTCTTCATGGGAGCTCTATGCTGCATGTCCTAATGTAAAAGTGACAATTGGTGATGTATAGGAAGAGCAACACTTCTTTGTGCAAGATAATTCCTCATATGTAGTGATTTTGGGATAGTCCTATATTACAGGTGTGCGTATGGAAACAAAGGTGCTTGATGATCGTTCTGCTTATGCAAGAGTCAGAAGCAAGGATGGGAGAAAAGTAGTCCAATTTCTTACTGTTTGTGTTAATCATCCTAGAAATCGGAAAACGCTTCGAGAGTCTCCTTTGGCTCCAAATGCAAGGGAATTCAAAGACTTGGATTTTCATTAAGCACTACTTTAATGCGGGGTTACAGTAGTGCTGTTCAGTGTGGATGTACTTCCCACTTGATGAAATGAAGCATGTATTTACTATTGGTAATTCTCAGTTTACAGAAAACAGTTCATGTTGGTTTAAGCCTATGGAAGCTATGTGTAGGGCTGAACGCATATCTATGAAATGGGCTACTAAGAAATTGAGAGCATTGGGGTTGTTAGCTGAAAATGATGGCATTTTGGGCATATTTTATGGGCTGAATATTACTGACACTATGGCTGAAACTTCATGATGCCAGGAGGCATATTTCACGGTGGATTCCGTGAGGTTTTACGGTGGATTCCATAAACTTTTATTACCGGGGCTCATATACAAAGTGGAGTCTTTGTGCGAGAAGTTGATGGGGATGCCTATCCTTTTCAGGCGTTTCATTAATTTAGTGTGTACATGGGTGATTCCATAGCGGGTGATTCCGTAAAATACATATTAAATTAATAAACGTTTATGAGTTTAGAGTGCGCACTCGTGATAAATTAACGTTAGGATTGATTTCTAACTAGTTGATTTATTTATGTAGCTGATGACTGCTAGGTATTCACTTTTGTCGGTTTAATTATATTATTTTACTAAAGATTGTGAATGATTCAGTTGATGTGTAGAGATAGTAGTAGTGGCGGTGGAAAGCATTGGAGGATAGCGTGTATTTGAGTTATCACTTATATTTTGATGGGCACATACCTTAGGTATGACGCCTATATTTTGTCGTGCCTATTTATTAAGGTGTTGGATATTTATTTATTATTTTGTATACGCATGGGCACACGATTATGATATTTGTATTTGGACATTGTATTGGGTATGCCTGACTCTTTGGGCACCTGCCCATTAGCTTTATTTCTATTTGGCACTAAAGCAAACTCAAAAGCCAAAAGCGTGCTATTTTGTAATTTGGGCTATTATTTGAGCTTGAAGATGATTAATACATAAAAATACATGCTTTATGGAGCGCTAACACAAGGCATGGGGGGAGATTGTACCCAATTGGTCTCTTATTCATGTCGTGCATGCTTTCTACCTTGAGTTTTGTGCAAAAAGTAGAGTTGTTTTGTTCTTGGGGACCTTTCGACGCTCACTACGCGAGCATACAGCGTCCTATCTGTGCACCAAGGAGATTGTACCCAATTGGTCTCTTGTTCATGTCATGCATGCTTTTTAACTTGAGTTTTGTGCAAAAAGTAGAGTTCTTTTGTTCTTGGGGACCTTCAGCACTCACTATGCGAGCATACAACATCCGATCTGTGCACCAGTGGTATCAGAACGAAGCTGAGATCGAGAGCTTCCAATCGCTACCCATCTTGCGCAAAGACGGAGCTCTTGGAACGATCGAGCTCTACAGTCAGTTTCATTGCAAACGGTCGATACGGGTGGATTCCTGGCGGTCAAGAACCTCTGTTTACAGCCTCTGATTGCGAAGGACCAGCCTGAGGAAGCAGAGGACCACGTCAATATCTCCTTCTCTAAGTCGTTTGAAAACAGAGACAGTAAGCCTCATCTCCATATCCACAAGTTCAATAAGCTTTAAAATAAAGCTTAGGGAGTTAATAGTAAGCTTTATAAAAGCTTACTTAAAGAAATTCGATCGACCAGTATCGTGGCATGCTGTCGCCGTGATCAGCGGCGGCGGAAAAAACGCCCCCTCCAAAATTCGTCGTTCAACTTCAGATTAAGCTATAAGCTTAATCCACTAAGCCACAAGTCAATAATCTACAAAGTCTATCAAGTCCTGCAAGTTTCGTTACTGTGCAAGTTCACCAAGTTAGCAGAGATCAAAACTAACTTATTCTAAAAACTCCCATAAGGACTGTTCTTGCGCAGAAGCACAGAACTGCAAAGTTTTTCCCTGGAAGACTCTGTTTGCATACGCAGACTTGCTGAACCAATTTCAGTACACGCAGAGGGTCATGCGCAAATTTTACGAAGATTACAAATCCCGCAACTGCAAAAGTCGAAGACCGTGAAAGCCAAACAAAAATCTATAAGCCTTGTATACCCGACTTTGAGCTACGCTCATCCCACTAATTGGATTTTGAGAGTGTGAGGTCTTTTGAATTATGGACGATTTAATGGCTGAAGGCGATCTTCCTGAACCTACGATGGAACACAAATTGGATTAAATTATGATGCAGCTGGATGAAGAATGAAGAGCCTGACAAGCTTTGCAAGTTCAATTGGCCAATTTGCAACGATCGACTACCGACAAAGATGGACCACAACCCGAAGATCTTATCCGACGAACCATCGATGCGACTCTCGAAGCTCAATCCATCCGCAAAGAAACAAGGATAAGTAAAAGAAATTTCAAATTCCATACACTACAAGGGAATGGGGCAATAGCGACGCCGATTAGCGACGGCGGATATCGGCGTCGCTATAGGCGTCGCTATAGCGCAATTGGCGTCACTATATGCGTCGCTATTTGCGTCCCAAATGCGACGCAAATAGCGACGCCAATTGCGACGCCGCAGGGAAAAAAAGCGTGGCCGAAACCAGAGCGCCGTTTTCATTTTGTTTTCTTCGCCTTTTGAGAGCGAGAGCGAGGGAGAGAGCGAGGGAGAGAGCCAAGGCTTTGTGAGAGAAGAGGAGGAAGAGACTTGCCGCCGCCGCCGCCACCGCCGCCACCGTCGTTGTTCGTGAAGGAGAGGAGGAGCCCTCGTTGCAAAGAGAAGCCGCCCACGCTCGCCATATCTCATTGGTGAGTCTCCCTCTCTCTTTCTTTTACTTGTTGAAGGTTTAAATCGTTCTCTTTTGTTTGTTTAGGAGAGGAAATGAAAGAGAAGGAGAGGGAGAGGGAGAGAGAGGGAGAGAAAGAGAGGGAGAGGGAGAGAAAGAGAGGGAGAGTGCATTCTCTCTCTCTCTCCCTTTTGCTTGTTTAATGTTTAGATTACTTTCTTCTTTGCTTGTTTAGGAGAGGAAACGAGAGAGTAAGAGAGAAAGAGAGGGAGAGGGAGAGGGAGAGGGAGAGGGAGAGGGAGAGGGAAAGAAAGAGAAAGAGAAATAGAGGGAGAGGGAGAGGGAGGGGGAGGAAATAGGAGAGGGAGAGAAAGAGAAAGAGAGGGAGAAGGAGGGAGAGTGCATTCTCTCTCTCCCTCCCTCTCCCTTTTGCTTGTTTAATGTTTGAATCACTTTATTTTTTGCTTGTTTAGGAGAGGAAATGAGAGAGAAAGAGAGTGAGAGGGAGAGGAAGGGGAAGGAAATGAGAGAGGGATAGAAAGAGAAAGAGAGGGAGAGTGCATTGTATCTCTCCCTCTCCCTTTTGCTTGGAGGATGTTTAAATCACTTTATTTTTTGCTTGTTTAGGAAATGAGAGAGAAAGAGAGATAGAGAGGGAGAGGGAGAAAAAGAGAAAGAGAGGGAGAGGGAGAGGGAGAGGGAGAGGGAGAGGGAGAGGGAGAGGGAGGGGGAGGGGAAGGAAATGAGAGAGGGAGAGAAAGAGGGAGGGGGAGGGAGAGGGAGCGAGGGAGAGGGAGAGGGAGAAAGAGGGAGGGAGAGGGAGAGGGAGGGGGAGGGAGGAAATGAGAGAGGGAGAGAAAGAGAACGAGAGGGAGAGGGAGAGGGAGAGGGTGAGAGAAAGAGAGGAAGAGAGGGAGAGGGAGAGAAAGAGAGGGAGAGGGAAGGGAAGGAAATTTAAGATAATATACGTATTGATAATGGTATGCAATGTGCTTTGCATACGGCCACGTACTTCATCAAAATGAACCCAAAATTATTGTTATAGAAGAAGAAACCCTTAAATTGAGTATAGGATAATTTCTCTCAAGTCTTATGACTATGAGTAGAAATGATTGAAATAAATTTTATTACTATAGTTATAAAATTTCATAGATGGCGCGCATTAATTTTAAAATGGATTACTTATACTCAAAGCCAAGATATAACAAAAAATTATCTACCGGGACAAACAAATAGTTGAGCATGATACAAGGCCGAGATATAACATCGGAAAATCTCTCAACTACTATATACAATGCAAGGTTTATGGTCAACTTGCAACTTGACGTACATCTCCATAAAGCTATCCATTTAAGCCTTGTTTGTTGTAATGTAGATAAGATGGCAAACGAAGAAGGTCCTATTGTTCAAGACCGCGAGTCGTATCTTAATCAGCGTGTCCCATGTCCTTGCTCTCAATGCAAGTTGGCAATTAGACGAAAACGCCGATTGTCTATAGAACACGTACGACGATTTGGCGAGTTTCAATCTGAGATCATTGATCAGGCGATTGCAGACTTTCAGCAAACGGTAATTTGAAGTTAGCATTTTTCATGCATTGTACTCTCAAGCTAATTGAAAACCATACACAATAAGATTGGGTCTTGTTGTTAAATTTTGTATCCAGGGGGGTGATGTCTCGACCCAAGGGGGAGTGCACCCTTTGCGGCCAATTAGAAGAGTTCGTGGATGTGCGATGGATGGATTGTAGGAGCCAATCGACCACTCGCAAGGCCCATCTATACCGTCAATGCCAGAGGAGACAGACAACCTTCCCGACTTGCCTACAATCTTGGAGCCTGAGATGGAGGCAATGATCGATGCATTGATTCCCATGGATGTTGAGACATTTGACCCGCTTAGAGAGGAAGCATCCATACCATTATATGATGGGTGCCGAGTATCTCGGTTGAAGACATTGCTTGCACTCTTAAGTGTGCAAGCAAAATACAGTTGGAGCGATACGAGTGTGACTGAGTTATTCAGGTACCTTGCACACAGACTTCATTGTTTTTTTTTTTAAACAGTATTATTGCAAACATGGATAGATTTTTCAAGGTGTTTTATGATTTTTTCAGGTTATTGAAATATCATATATTGCCACCTGCAAACACCATGCCTGAGTCTCGTGATGATGCGCAACATGTTTTACGGAAGCTTGGCATGGACTACAATAACATCCATACATGTATCAACAAATGCATATTGTTTCGAGATGAATACGAGACTATGGAGACATGCCCAAAGTGTGGTGCTCACAGGTATCGACAGGACTTGCAAGGGTAGACCATCCCTCAAAAAGTCCTCAGACACTTTCCGCTCATCCCCCGCCTAAACCACATGTTTCGCACGTCTGCCATGGCAAGCTTGACAACGTGGCATGTGCAGAATAGGTCCACGGATGGAGTGCAACAAATATCAGCAGATTCGCGTGCATGGAGCCACATTGACTCTACCTTCCCAGGCTTTGCGCGAGAGCCAAGGAATCTTCGGCTTGGTCTCGCCATGGATGGTGTGAACCCATTCGGTCTGCGCTCGACTTCTTACAGTGTGTGGCCTATAGTGCTTGTCAACTACAACATTCCTCCATGGCTTTCTACGAAGAAAGGACATCTCATCCTTAGCTTGCTCGTCCCGGGCCGCTACAAAGTAAAAAATATGGACGTGTATCTTCGTCCATTAGTCGATGAGCTTAAGATTTTGTGGGAGGAGGGGGTCACGGTGCAAGATATGAGCAGGCGCGATGGTCGGCGGTCAACCAACATTCGAGCCATTCTCATGTGGACGATGCATGACTTTTCGGGATTGGGAGAGTGCTCAGGTGAGCAGACCTTTGTTCTCGCCGGTAATATCTATATTTTATTTCATTCAATCAAGTATTCACTAGGTCGTGGATCGCCTTGCAGGTCTCGTTACCTCAGGTTATCATGCATGTCCATTGTGTGGGCCACAGTTAGACTCCCGAAGGTCACGAACCATGAAGAAGATGGTATATCAAGGACACGCCGCTTTCTTGCCGGAGGATCATGAACTCAGGGAAGGTTTTCTTGGACGACCTCCAGCACGTATGAACGCTGCAAGCTGGAACGAGCTGAAAATGGTAAACCCGGATTCACATCCAAATGGAATGCGGCGGTTCTCAGTTTTCTACGAGTTGCCATATTGGACCCACTTACAGGTCAACCACTTGTTGGATCCCATGCATATTTTCAAAAATGTGGGCAGCTTGCTATGGGACCACATCACAGGAAAGAGAGACACTATAGGGTCACGAATGGATTTAAAGGAGGTAGGTAAGATGGAGGCGCTTTGGCCGCAGTCGAGTGCTGAAGGGGGAGTGCAGCTTCCTCGCGCTCCCTGGGTTTTGTCTACCAAAGAAGAGCGCATTGTGAAGCAAGTAATCAAGTCTATCCGCACTCCGACGGGTATGATGCGTTCTCTCAGGTCCGCATTTTCTAAAGATGACCAGATTTCTGGGCTAAAATCCCATGATTGGCATAAGATATGTCAGGTTTGTGAACAGAATGGATTTTAATTAGCGTGGACATTTTGAAATTTGAAAAGTGACCATTATTCTTAATGCTTTCTCATTTGTGGCAGTTTGTCCTACCGATCGCGATCGCGGGATGCCTAACTCCAGAAATTCGCGGGGCCATTTACAAGTTGTCGACTTTGGTGCAATGGATCTCACAGAAAGAGATTAAGACGTCCTCTATTGAATCCGCAAGGCGGGGAGCAGTTGAGACGGTCTGTCTCAACTGCTCCCCGCCTTGCAAAGTATTTTGGGAACACGGTTGTGGATGAGATGGAGTATTTTGGGAATTTGCAAAGTATTATTACGGTGGATTACCGTAGCTTCTCCATGATAATATTCGACGTGCAGTGGTTCAAAGTGGTACTTGAAGGAGCTGGCGCAACAGTTCGACAAGGTCCATCTGGATTTCTCGAAATAGATTCTGAAAAAAAATGGATGGATTTGCGCGACACCTTTGTGTTGCCGGCCCATTGTGAACAGATGCAACTAGGCATTTGCTTGCTAATTGTAATACGACATGGTTTATGTCACAATGGTTTGAAGACGGTTTGTAAGTGTTTGTGAACAGGTAATCTTCTATCCAAATCCCCGACAACCTCGATGGTGGTATGTTATACCTTCAACTCCTCGAGGTGCGAGAGTATACGATCAAAGCGATGTTCCAGGCATAGATGAAGAAAATATGCAAATAGAGGGATCGAAATTACAAGGGGTGGAGGCCACCGCAAGCTTGGAGCCTGCATCGGCTAACAATGATGGAAATATAGAAGTCATAGAATTTTTTGAGAACGAGACAGACTCGTTGTTTTGTGGTGACATGTCTATCGACCTTCCAGTGTATGCAGAGTTGTGTCAGGAGATTAACATGGGACCATAGAATACTTCATTCTTGGAGAATTGTATTACTCAATTCGTTGTTTAGATATTCCATAAAGGTAGATAAGATATGCATTTTAAGAGGGATTTTTCAAAAATGATTTTATTAATGTGCTTTGTATAGTTTAAATTGATTATTCTAACATTATTTTTTATCTGTGCAGGTATCGACATTTTCAGGATGAGTCGAGGGATGAGCGATGAGGAGTTTCAGGAGATGATGGCACGTATGTCTCCAGATCAGCTCGCGAGATTCAGAGAGATAGCAGATCAGGAGCTGTCTCGTTCTTCGTCAGGGCACTCTGCTAGATCAGCTTCCGCGCGATCAGATGCTTCAGCTTCGAGTAGACGATCTCGACGCTCGCGACTTGGGCCAGAGGGAGGGACTGCGACTGCAGGAGGATCAGGGGGGTGCTGCTGTGGAGACACGGACGCGGTGTCTCCGTCTCGTCGTTCAGCTGGAGCTCGGTCACCTCCAAGATTTGTCACACCTGTGGGGACGTCCACTCCAGTTACTCCGGCTTTTGCGCAGCCATCGGCAGATGTCACGCCTTTTGGTGGCACTCCTTTTGGTGGCACCCCCTCTGGTGGCACTCCTTTTGGTGGCACACCCTCTGGTGGCACCCCTTTGTGTGGCACTCCGGGAGAGGGTACCCCCGTCGGTACACCGGATGTTCAGGGGTCTCCTGGATATGCCCAGGAGCGTGGACGGAGATGGGAGAGGGCCCATACAAGGCACACTCCTAGGGATTATGGATACCTAGTGGATGGCAGGTCAGGAGCCATCATCATGAATGATGAGGGGAGGAGGGTGATGGCTCGCATGAGAGAGTTGTGCCAACAAGTTTTTCGGCACAACATCCTGGATCATTGGAGGAACATACCGGAGGGGAGCAAGGAGTACATAGTAGCATCCTTGCACGAGGAGTTCCCGGTGCCAGCCGCAGTGGATAGATTCTCTACGGGCTGGATGATGGATTGCATGCGTGCATACATGTCACATAGACGATCCGACGCACGCAAGGCAATCAAGAGTGGGGCTCCAAAGCCCGAGTGGTTAGATGCAGATGACTGGCACCGACTGAGAGAGGAGGCTACAAATTCGCCAGGACATTGGAGTCAGCAGCAGGAGGCGGCGAGGGCACGAATCGAGGCCGGATCGGTACATCATCTTGGGAGTGGCGGCCACAGGACATATTTGGAGGACTTTGTAAGATTCTCTTTTGTTTTGCTTATTTGTTTTTTTGAGATATTCTTTGTACTGACAATCATGTTTCTAACAGTTAGCATTTTGTTTTCTTTGCAGCACTCCATTACAAATCGCTATCCGCAAGGCCTTGAGACTCGATATGCGGAGAGGCACGGTCTCAGATCATTGATCGACCGATTGTATAGACGCGGCGGCCCAGTAAGTCACTCATCTTTCTTGTCCGTAGTTACCATGAGATATTTGAATGCATTATTGTATGGTGGATTGATATGTTGTTTCTTTTTCTGCAGAATCCATTTGATGCTCCTTTACAGCGGGAAGAGCTTTTGAGGGACGACGATTTGTAGCTCGCCCTTGGATCCTTAGAGCTCACATACCTTTAGTTTTTAGTCGCTCGATCTATGTAGACATTTTCTATGTATTAGTGATATTGTTTTATGATTGTACCAATCACATTTTATGCGATATCATGTATTTATTTCATCCATCAGTTTTATGATTTCAGTATACATTCTTTTTGTTTGCAAACGCTTTGTATGAAGCAGTGCAGAAACTATTTTGTATGGCTCTCATACAGCACACAGTGCTATATGTGGCAGGGCAGCTTGCTGCCCTACCACAAATTTTTTTTTTCTCTGTTACCGTCGCTATTTGCGTCGCAAATTTACTGCACACGTCGCTATTGTCGTCGCTATCAGCGTCGCAAATTCTCTGTAACCGTCGCTATATGCATTGCTATATACGTCGCTGTATGCGTCGCATACAACGACGCATATAGCGACGGTTATAGCGACGATTCTATGGCTTCGTCAATAACGACGCTTTTTGCGACGACGGGGGCAAATTTTGTTGTTTGTATTTTCGTCGCTTTAAACGTCGCTATAAGGTCTATATCTTGTAGTGGTACTTTCAATGGAACTCGAGATGGAAAGACTATTTTTGCATTCATCAGTCAGTTTAATGATTACTTTCATGAAGAGACATACGCTGAAAAAGACAAAATTAAATGTGTCACTAATCATTTAGTGGATCAAGCATCTCTTTGGTGGACCGTGGCTCGTAAGAGCATAGATTATCCCACTACCTGGGAGAGTTTCAAAAAGAAGTTTCTGTAGAATTTCCTAAAATCCACAATTCCATGAAAAAACCATAAAGCAATGGGACCTTGTTCAGCAAAGAGATCGTGAGCCTATTTCCCAGTACACCAAACATTTTTGGAATGCCTTACTACAACTACGCATGCTTGAAGACGTACCTGAAGTGACTCACAAGCGCAAGTTTATGTTTGGATTACTTGGGCATTACTACGCTGAAATCAATATGTTCAAGCCTACAACTCTTGAAGATGCAATCTCTTTAGCTCATGACACTGAAGACAAGATTCGAGGAAGAGACAAACGTCCACAATAATTTTAAGCAAATGGTAACTATGGTTCTAAGCAATTCAATTCAAATTTTAGAAGATTTAATCAAAGTCGTTTTCCTTCATCATCTTTCCGTAAGTCTTGGACAAAACCACCTGCTTTGCCATCAAATACCAATCAAAACCCTAAGCCATCCTCACAGCCAAATCCTAATATTCCTAGACTTCCTGCCATTGCAAACAATGTATCTAAAGCCAAACCTATAGTGTGTTACAAATGCCATCAACCTGGACATCTAGCAGCCAATTGTCAATCGAAGAAGCCACCTGTCCATATCAATTATCTTGGAGCAATGGAAGATGAAGAACATGAGGAAATGTCTAACTTATGGAAGATGAGGACGACATTGTTACTCCTTCGAATACTTTACCAGGTATGCCAACTCCACATTCTTTGTTGACAATGAAATGTTTAATGCATGGAAAAGAAAAGATTATTTTGCATGATGATGGTAGTACACATGATTTTATTTCTACAAAGTTAGTGAAAGAATTGAAATTACAAATTGTTCCTACGCATTATTGCATTAAAGCAGCATTCTTAGACACAAGATATAATGGAACACAAGAGGTGCATGACTTAGAAATTTAAATTGGTGAATACACTGAAAGAAGGAATTTCCTAGTTGTACCTTTACAGTCCAGTGATATTATCTTAGGTATGCCTTGGCGTCATCAACATAATCCTTACATAGATTATTCCACGCATTTAATTAAAATTCATTTTCAGGGAAAACAAATTACATTATATAGTATGCACGCATCTAATAATTTTCCACTGCTTACTCATACTCAAGCTAAACGTACATTACGTAAAAGTAGTAAATCTTATCTAATTTGGGTGAATGAACTTCAAGCTAAAGAAAAACATATGCACCCTAGGCATAAAGAATTCCTTGCACAATTTAAAGATTGTTTTGCTAAAGATTTACCACCTGGACTACCTCCTTCAGGTCCTAAAGATCACAAAATAGATTTAATTCCTGGTACACAACCACCATGTAAAGCACCATATAGGCATAACCAGATTGAACAGAAAGAAATTCAAAATCAAGTTGAGGAATTATTAAATAGAGGATTAATTAGACCTAGTAGTTCTCCATTTGGCGCACCTGTTTTATTGGTAAAGAAGAATAATAATACTTATCGCAAGTGCATAGATTATCATGCCCTGAATAAGATTATTGTAAAGAATAGATATCCAATTCCTAGGGTAGATGATCTTATGGATAAACTACAAGGTTCTTCCATATTTAGTAAAATAGATCTTAAATCTAATTATCATCAAGTGAGATTAGATGAATCTGATATATTCAAAACTACATTTAGAACACAATTTGGACATTATGAATTTTTAGTGATGCCTTTTGGATTGACTAATGCACCTACTACATTTAGTAGAATGATGAATCACATATTTTTGAAATATCAGCATTGTGTTATAGTATTCTTTAATGATATCTTGGTATTCAGTAAAAATGAGAATGAGCATTATGAACATCTGTCTTTGGTTTTCAAGTTGTTGAAAGATAATCAATTGTATGATAATCCAGAAAAGAGTGAGTTCTTTCAAACAGAAATTGAATATTTAGGTCATATTGTATCATCAGAAGGTATTGAGGTTGACCCTAAGAAGATTGAAGCAATATTAAACTGGCCTATACCTAAAAATGTGCATGAATTATGTTCTTTTCTAGGTCTTGCTAGTTTTTACAAGAAGTTTGTGCGAAATGTTTCATTGCTTGCTTTGCCTTTGACTAAAATTTTAAAGAAAAGCATGGTGGTCCATGAAGAGCATAATCACTTATCCTTTTCTCTTAATAGTGGAATACTTCATTTTGGTGTCTGTAAGCTAGCAACTAGAAAACCTCATTAGATAGTCAAAATTATGCTCTCCAAGATGACACAATATTGCTCCCACATCAAACTTTGGGACATCAATTTCCATGTGGAAGGTCACGTACCAATCTTGGGCTCCAAAAATTGGTATCCTTTGCTCATGGTCTAACCATCGTGGCATGTTGGCATTCTTTGCTTACTTATAATCAATCTATATCTTCTATAAAGGTCAAGGAATTAGTGAACACAAATTCGCATTAGCAAGGTCATTCATGAAGTCCGGTTCTGTAGGTTCTCCGTTGGATATGCAAGGCAAATGATCAACCGTGTATTTTTGCTTCTTTTTTTGTACAACTACCGAGAAGTTGAATTTAATAAGAAGATTTAGTAACTATCAAGCTATGTGTCTAATAGAAAATGACTTATTTACAAGGTACACCAAAGCATGGTGGTCCATGAGGAGCATCATCATGCATCCTTTTCTCTTAAAAATGGAATACTTCATTTCAATGTCTGTGAGCTAGCAACTAGAAAACCTCATTAGATAGTCCAAATTATGCTCTCCAAGCTGACACAATACTGCTCCCACACCAAACATCGGGACATCAATCTGCATGTGGAAGGTCACGTTCCAATCTTGGACTCACGAAATTGGTATCCTTTGCTAATGGTCTAACCATTGTGGCATGTTGGCATTCTTGGCTTACTTGAAATCAATCAATAGCTTGTATAGAGGTCAAGGAATAAGTGCACACAAATGTGCATTAACAAGGTCACTCACGATGTCTGGTTCTATATGTTCGTCGTTGGTTATGCAAGGCAAATGATCAACCATGCATTATTTCTTATCTTTTTGTGCAACTACCAAAAAATCGAATTCAACAAGATGTATCAACTATCAAGATATGTGTCCAATAGCAAATGGCTTATTTACAAGGTACACCTAAGCATGGTGGTCCATGAAGAGCATCATCACTCATCCTTTTCTCTTAATAGTTGAATAACTCATTTCAGTGTCTTTGAGCTAGCAACTTGCAAACCTCATTTGATAGTCCAAATTATGCTCTCCCAGTTGACACAATATTGCTCACACATCAAAGTTTGGGACATCAATCTGCATGTGGAACGTCATGTTCCAAACTTGGGCTCGCAAAATTGGTATCCTTTGCTCATCGTCTAACCATCGTAGCATGTTGGCATTCTTTGCTTGCTTGAAATCAATAAATAGCTTGTATACAGGTTAAGGAATTAGTGCACACAAATGTGCATTAGAGAGGTCAATTACAATGTTGCGTTCTATAGGTTTTCCCTTGGATATGCAAGGCAAATGATGAACCATGCATCGTTTCTTCTCTTTTTGTAAAACTACTGAGAAGTCATATTCAAGAAGATGTAGCCACTATCAAGCTATGTGTCCAATAGAAAATCACTTATTTACAAGGTACACCAAAGCATGGTAGTCCATGAAGAGCATCATCACTCATCCTTTTCTCTTAATAGTGGAATGTTGCATTCTATAGGTATTGTTGCTTATCTTTTTGTACAACTACGAAGAGGTTGAATTCAAGAAGATGTAGTAACGATCAAGCTATGCGTTGTCGAAGGGTTTTGAAAGCAATGTCACAACTTCAGAAGTCCTTGATAAATTTCAGGATAAAAGATTAGTCAAGTATGACATTTACAACCTTGCAGACAAGTTCAGATAAATATATTATCCATGTGTAGCATTTTTTTGTTTCAATACATTCAGATCCTTTTAAGAATCGTCTTTTAATGTGACTGAAATCAGTAGCCTCTGTTTATACAAGAACTGAAATCTCAAAATATTGTTTTTGATATTAATTCTTCAATGGCACTCTTGATGAGCTTCAAGAAAAGATACAGAGAACACTTGATAGAAAGTTTGGACTGTTTCTGAGCAATAATCATCAATCAAAATCTCTCATTTTCTCTTGTCATGATGTCATTCACAAGAGAAAAATTTTATGTCTTTAGATTCCAAAAAGAGGTGTAGAAATTTGTGCTAGTTCTATTTTCTGCAACTCCAGTCCTCTGTCAAAAATTGTATGAGTAGATTCTGCTACTGCTGGTTGTAGAGAATAGAATAATAGTTACATGAATATGCTTCAAGTAGCACAGAGAAAATCATAACAGTAAATGCTGTTTGTTTTCAGTTGATGATCAAGGGATATGTCGTTCATGTCCACATGTCAAAAATGAATTTGTAGACCCTCAGACTACAGGTGTTGGCCATCTCCAGTCCAAACACGTTCATAGCCTCTTCTCCTATGCACGATGACAGGGTTGCTCTGGAAGTTTCCAGGACTGTTTATTGATTGCTCCCGTCTCCGCGGACTGGTTGTAGGGAACCATCTCCCTTCTTTGTCTCCCCTCTCTCCATTTTCTCTCTGCCTACGCAGAGATAGTACAGACACAATGCTCACTTGTTGTAATGACAGAGAGCCTTGGTTGCTAGAGTGATAGAAGTAGTTGCAGTTCTAGTCTGTTGCAGGGAACTTTATTTCTCTCTAATCATTATGCTGATTTCTGTCTACACTGCTCAGCATTCCTCAATCGACTATGTGCCGCAGCCTTCATGATTCTCTGAGTCTAGCACCATCGTTCACTAAGCGCCACCTATTTCAGTGTATTTTGAGGTTTGATTGGCATGCGAAACCAGAACTGGTGAGATAGAAGGGCTGTTCATGGACTTTGGCAACCCAATCAGCAAATTCCTTTGCATTGGGTACTGTGGCAGATAGAAACACAAATCTAGCATTCTTAGGAGCCATGACAATACACTTTTCTCATACAACCCCTCTTTCTTGATCCCTCATGTAGTGCACTTCGTCAAAGATTATCCAAGCTACTTCGCGCATGACTTCTGATCCTCTATACTGCATGCTTCGAAGGATCTCTGTTGTCATCACCAAACAGGAGGCATTCTCAGAAATCGTTACATCCCCTGTCATAAGGCCAACATCAGAAAATTCCTCAGATAGCTCTCGAAACTTTTGGTTGCTCAAAGCTTTGATTGGTGATGTATAAATCACGCGTTGATTTTCTCGCAGAGACACAGCAATTGCATACTCTGCAACAACTGTCTTTCCAGCAGATGTGTGAGCTGAAACCAGCACGGACTCGCCAGCCTCGATGCAACGAATGGCTTCCTGTTGGAAAGGCTCGAAGGTGAAAGGATAGTCTTTGGTGGGCTTGCCCGGAGCCGGGCGCTTCTCTGCTGGCCTCTCATGGTATCAGAGCTTCATGGTGTCCTCTGCATGATTAATGTCCAGCATAGATCTCGGCATAGTAGTTCAAGTGCAGGAAGCTTAGCACGATATGCGCTATCAAATTCAGACTGCTTTTGGCTGATCCTGCTTGAATATGGCGCCTCTATTTGATGAGATTGTAGATTGCCCTGCGGCTTTGTAAACAGATGATGAATTCAAACGAAGGATGATTCGTAACCTCTCTGCATGAGCAACGAGCTCCCGGTTGACATTTGGTGCTACCAAGCCAGGGCGCCATGCTAATCTCTCCCTTCTTCCTCAGTGTAATTCTTCTCTGTCGAGCCGCAGAGTATCGTCTCTCCTCCCCATATCCATCCTCGAATGCTCTGTTCCTCTATCTTTTTTCCCAGATTAGCCTTGACTTCTTTTTTCCATCCCATACACTTGCTTTTCCCTCCCTCTTTAGCTTTTGAAAATCCCCTCTTTAGCCTCCTTCTTTCGTGTTTTCTTTTCCCCTTTTGTTTTACCTCAAATTAGCTTCCCTCCCAAAACCAGAAAAGCACCAAGGAAAAGTAGCCCAAAAGTAGCCACGGGCTGTAATGCCAAAGAACCTCAATCGAAAGTGTTCCCACTCGAAAGAAAACATCCCATGACCATGAAAGAGATATTTGAATCGAAACTGCCTTCAAATCTAGTCGTTCAGGTGTTGCTATCACAATTTCAGCATCACATGAGCTTAACCCTTCAATTTGATGTAGAACAGAAGTGTGTGTGTGTAAGCATATGGAATGCATGCCAAAGGTTAGCTTTAAGAGTTTACAAACTTTTCTGATCTGTAAAGTCCACTCAGCTGAGTACACGAGCAATAGTGCTGATGGATTTTGGCAAGCAATGGTTCCATGCTCAAGGGCAAGCTGCACATGAGCCTCATGTTCATCTGAAAATTTACTGGTCTTCTTAAACTCCCTTGTCAATACCATTTGTATCTTCAGCATAAGTAAACAACTTGTGAAGCTCGGAAAAACCATACTCATTGCAGATCTAGAACCCATTCTCCTTCTAATTTGTTTATACCAAATATCAGATTCAATCCCAAACAGCGCTTATCTCTTCTGTAAAATTGAACATGAACCAACTGAAAGCAAAATGTTCAAACAAAGCAAAGCACAACATCTACGTCAAAGTATGTACAAAGTAACAAATCTCATGCACAACTTTTGGGTGGTTTTCACACCTCGAATGCGCAGCAATACGACAGCGTCCAATAGAAAATGGCTTATTTACAAGGTACACCAAAGCACAGTGGTCCATAAAGAGCATCATCACTCATCCTTTTCTCTTAATAGTTGAATAATTAATTTCAGTGTCTGTAAGCTAGCAACTATCAAACCTCATTAGATAGCCCAAATTATGTTCTCCAAGCTAACACAATATTGCTCCCACATCAAACTTTTGGAAATCAATCTGCATGTGGAAGGTGACGTTCCAATTGTGGGCTTGAAAAATATTTATCCTTTGTTCATGGTCTAACTACACTAGCATGTTGGCATTCTTCGCTTACTTGAAATCAATCAATAGCTTTTATAGAGGTCAAGGAATTATTGCACACAAATGTGCATTAGCAAGGTCATTCATAATGTCTGGTTCTATAGATTTTGCCTTGGATATGCAAGGCAAAGGATCAATCATTTATTGTTGCTTCTCTTTTTGTACAACTACCGAGAGGTCAAATTCAAGAAGATGTAGCAAATGTGAAGCTATGTGTCCGATAGCAAATGGCTTATTTAGAAGGTACACCAAAGCATGGTGGTCCATGAAGAGCACCATCACTCATCCTTTTCTCTTAATAGTGGAATAATTCATTTCAGTGTATGTGAGCTAGCAACTAGCAAAACTCATTGGATAGTCCAAATTATGCTATCCAAACTCCACGGGGGGCTCACTATATATATATTCTCTATATAACGTGCGTTCATGGCCTATTTATAAATATCCTAATCTTTGATTTTTTCATGAATAAAACACAACCCTTTTCTATTCAATTTGTAAGTAACCCCCTTATATGCCACCCTTCTGTATGTAAAAAATGTATAAAAATTGTATTTTAAAAACCCCTTATTTTGAACTCACGTTATATATACATATATTTATGAGTGACCCCCTCGAGCCAAGCTGACACAATATTGCTCCCACATCGAACTTTGGGACATCAATCTGCATGTGGTAGGTGTAATAAAGCATAAATGCCTTAGTCTTGGGTAAGTATAAAAGGTGGAGGTGTAACATGTGTAGGATCTTTTTGCCATTTTACAAACATTACTTGTTTGATGTCTCAACCTTCCACCATCTAAGAGGTTGAATACTCTTGGCCACCATAGCTTGGGGTGCATACCTTGTTGCAGCCTCTCATCATTTGATTCTCAACCAACATTGGTAATACCATTTCTTGCCAAGCCACCTTGGCTATGGCTTCTTGGCATTTTATGTCTATTTCTTGTATTTTCAGTTTAAAAGCTTGATGTGGAATTTAGATTTATTACATTCGTATCAAAATTGGTATTAGAGCATGGACTTTGATCCATGGGAAGAGTCATTTTCTTGGAGAATTCAGTCACAGGGACAGAAACCAGTTAACTGGAGCACCAAGATTTTGGTCACAAGGTTTGGTACAGTTCAATTGGTACAGTTCAAACTGTGACTAGTCAAAGTTCTATGCAACAAGTCAGGACTAATTTTAAAGGCTTCTTGAAGAAGATCTTGAGGAAGATGGAGATTCTTGGCCGAAATAGCAGGATGTGGTTGAATGGAGGTCCATTTTGAAGGCTTTTGACCCTAACTGAAGTCTAAGTGGGGTTACAATGGTTAAACTAAGATTACTTTTTTGGTACCAGCTTCTCTCTCTTCCTTCTCTCAAGCTTTCTTCAAGCTTTCATGGTGGATCTTGGCTTTGCTCTTCTCTCAAGCCCTTCAATGGTTCAAGTGACCTACAGGACTATAATCTTTATACTTCAAGCTCTTCATAGAGTGGCTATATATCTCTTGATCATGGCAACCATCTTAGAAGGATAGTAGGCAGAAATAGCACATTTTGTGCTAAATTTCTTGCTCCTCTTCTCCATGATTTCAAGAGCAAATGGCATTACCTATGGCTTGTGCAATCTATGACAATCATTCTTTGAGTCTCCAAACAAGCATACTCAACTAAATCCCATCCTCGTGAGCATTCTTGATCTCTCAAACCCTTGCTATGGAAGATTCAGGATAGAAGTGATTTTTTTAAAAAAATTCTTCAAATATCAAAAGGCTTTTGCTCTAACAAGTATCTTGGAGCTTCTTCAACACTCAAGGGATTGACATAAAAGCCTTCTTGGACGTTGTAATATCTCTCCCGTGCCTCCCCCATGAGAACCCCCCCTTTTAAATTTTTAAAATTAGTTTAAATTTTTTTACCTCTCTCTCTCCCCCTGCTGATAACATGTTGGGAAGAGCGAGAGAGAGAGAGAGAGAGAGAGACAGGTAGTAGAGTGGGCATGCACCCCCCATGTGTGGGGTGGTGGCCTGCCAAACGGCCGTCCCCCCCCTCCCCGTCCCCCCCCATGAACCACCCCTTCCCACTATAAAAGGGGAGTCCCCCCCCATGGTCTCAGGCGTCGCCCCCTACTCCGTCTTCAGTGCCAACCCCCCTACTCTACCTAACGTGCCACGTCCCCCCTGCTCCGCCAACACTCCGCCAAGCTACCAAAAGCCGCCACCATCATTTTCGCCATCCTAACGTGGTTGAGGAGGAGGAGGAGACGTTGTCGACTAATAGAAAAGAAGAAGCTAAAGAAGCTTCTTAAGAAGCTTCCACAAAAAAGCTTCCTAGGGGGTGTTTCACCTGTAGACTGCGGAAGGACACAACTCGTTTGCGAAGGGAGTTCCCTTGTAGGAAGGAAGGAATACCAGTTTGCAGAGAAGCTTCCACAAAAAAGCTTCCTAGGGGGTGTTTCACCTGTAGACCGTGGAAGGACACAACTTGTTTGCGAAGGGAGTTCCCTTGCAGGAAGGAAGGACTACCAGTTTGCAGAGAATTTCAGCACACCCTCCACCTGCCCGACCTATTCCCAAGTCCCGATTGTGATGGCCCCAAAGTGCCACACAAGAGGAGCACACGCGGGAGTAAGAGGAGCACATGTAGGAGTCCCCGCCGAAGCGCAAGAATTGATAATATCCCTCCTGCGGATGTTCAGGTTCCATCAAATTCACCCTTTTCCTTTCTGCATGATATGGGTGCATTAAGTACAAATTCGCATAGGGAAAACTTAAATTGCATTATTAGAACGCTTTGTTTTAAAAAGATCATAGGAATGTTTGGAAAAGTTTTAAATTGCATGACAAGGTACTTATATTTCTCGCACCATCATGATGAAAGGTTGTTGCATTTTTAAATATATGGTTCAGGTGTTAAAAGATACACTTATGCAATAAGGTCCTAGTTGCATCTCGCATATAGTTTAAATATAAATTGTGATGTTCTTGTGCATTGGAAGGTTTGCATTGGGTAATTTACATTGGAAGGAATGAATTATGTTGTACACAATGCATTTGTGCAATAAAAATCCATTTAGGTTAATTCATAGAAGGATGTTTAATTAAAGAATTAGATAGTTGCTATGGAGAGGAATAAAAGAGTTATATTTTATTTAGAATTCGCATAAGCAACTACATTCTTATTCGCGTGACTTGCATGGGAAAAGGAAAGATTATACTTTTATAGCATTATAAATTTACGTAGCATAAGTTGCATGCATAAGTAGATGTATGAAAAGAAAAAGGGTTATATTTCATTTGATGAAAAGCATATAGGATGCAATATGCATGAAACGATAGTTACATTCAATATGAAAGATAGGTTAAGTTAAGTTAAAATGTTGCTTATATTGCGTTTGCAGAGTTAATCCAGCGTTCTCGTACTTAGATCGTTCTATGTTGCAAGTAAGAGAGGGTACCGGGCCTTAGGACACGAATACTAGTAATATCAACAAACAAAGGGATGTAATTCCTCAAGATAGGCACTGCTGCCTATCTTGTGCAACTAGTCTGCAAGGTCATATGCTATTGCAACTAAATCATAAGATGCTACTACTACATCTTAGGCCAAGGGAGGTGAGATCTAATTACAAGTTAGATTCGTTAAGAAGTCGAGTAGTCGCTTTACTACAACTCTCTCTCTTGGGGACCGATTTGTCAAACTTAGGGAAATTGAGAATTGCCAAGAAGCAAATTGACCAACCGAGGACGATGGGGTTGTCCAAGATCTGTTTGACTATAGTACAAGGAGACCTAAGGTAATGATAATTGTGGTTGGTAGGGTATAAACCCTAACCCAAAGAAAAAGGGGAAACAAGAAACCTAGCTTGCCAAGCCCTTGGAATCTCGCCAAGTCGCAAACGATCCAAGATCGAATGCTGGGAGTATTCAGGAAGAAGGAATCACACCTTAGCAGTTGGTCGTACGAACGACCACAGAAATGATCATGATTGTACACTTAGGTATATTGTTGAACTTCTTTGCTCAAGGAACTAATTCAAGGCCAATCACTTAATGCTTCAGGTTAATAGCCTAGAGAGAGAGGCAGGTTCAATTACCTCCGACTGCTTGCCTGGCCCTATCCAAGGGGGTTGTTAGCCGTGCTAGGTACATGGACCGAACTCACCGCGAGAGGTCTCTTCGTGGGTGCTGCTTGGAGCGAGAGGACGCTTGGGTGCCAGGGGAGGCTCTGGCTGTAAATTCCTTGCCTCCAGATCCCGCACAAGAGGTTGATGTGACTCGAGATGGAATCTTGAGGCCTGTGTACTAGTTTATGGGCGAAACTTGGAGCAACAATCCTGTTGATTGCTGAGATAGCCTTCAGGCATGATACTTGATGTATTCCAAGACTATGATAAATAAAGGTCAAATATTTGGAAAAGAAACTTTCTTGAGATTGTTTTTCTTAATGTCAGTGCCTAAGTTACGTAAAGGAACCTGTGCTTAAATTGATTAATTAAGGAAGTTGCCTTTGCATGTCAAACATAATGTGGTAGGTAATTAGATAACTAAGCAACCCAAGGAAAGTGTGGTGGACGTGACTTGGGTCCATCCTACATGGAATGGTGGTCTCGGTTAGCTGGGAACTTTTCTCAAAGACATGATAACGAAACTATAAAGACCTAGAGTCAATAGAGTTAGAATCCCAATTTATGATGTTTTAGGGGAGCGGAATGGGACTATGCCTTATGGGCAGAAAGGTTGAGCTTCACATCCCTCTTGTTTCCCTCTCTCCATGAACCAAGTGCATCATAAATCCACTTCGACTCTCTTGTTCCTACGCAAAGTGGTCCATCTGAAGCTCAACGCTAGCTACTTCCTAGAGACTTGGCTGATAGGAAAGAAACCCTGACTTCAGGTCGGTCCTAAGTGGGAATGGCTGGATACTTCTGCTTCAGGGCAGACTCGGGAAGACCTAGATCACAAACCCTGTTATATTCCTTACGAGTGCCAGGTGGCACTTTCTAGACTCCCCTCCCGATGGACTGCTAAGAGGTGTCCCACAAGTGGACAAGCGGACACGTTAGAGTGGGTATCAGAGAAAACCAACGAGATCTAAAGATTATAAGGGAACTTAATGGAGGGAAATAAAAGAAATAAGGGGGTAAACAGGGGAGGGTGAATAGAACAAAGTAGTGTTTTCTATTGAAAACATTTCTTTACTCACTTATGGATGCTGGGTTGCAAAGTCACGAAGCATGGAGCAAGTTCTTGGTGTTCCAGGTCATATTCATGACTGCAATGCATGCTTCAAATTATCATCAGAGGCTTGGCATTATGAGTATTCTGGACTGCATCTATAATCCTTCACCCCTGTATGTGGAGCGGAGATGGATGGGAGACTCAGGAATGTACTACATAGCAGCCCACCGACTCGCGTACCTTCAGACCAACTTGAAGAGAATCAAGTGTATGGAGGATTTAAAGATCGTGGATATGTTCATCTTTGTCAAAGCTTGTGTAAATGAAACTTTGCATGTTAGCGGTCGGCAAGTCAAGCAGAACAAGTATGTCTATGAAGAAGTGACCTAGGTGATCTCTGCTGGCAAAAGCAAAGTGTTAGGGCGCTATGAGAAGAATGGGTATCAAAGGAAGGGATACCCCAAGCTTCCTATGACTTACCATTTCCTGAAAATCCATGATCCCACTCCATATTATTATTCCTTCCATGTAGTCGATTGTAACACAATCCTATTTTCCCCAAACTGATGTATCAATCAGCCTGTCCTACTTACCCAGATAAATGTACTCAAAGGGATATGCCCTCATGAATAAATAAGACTTTTTACAATTGTCTATCTTGATCATAAATGTTAATTGAGGTGTTAAGTGATTAAATCACTTAGCTAAAAAGCTGTGCTAATCATATTAACATAAAATGAAACATAATTAATCTTATTGTTCAGACGCAACCCCAAGTGCAGGTTCCAAATCCAACTTCTACACTAAGTCCAGTTGTGGCTCAAGAGAAGAACTTCCTTCCCAAACAAATTAAGCCACCTGAGTTTGATAGCAAGGGAAGGACTATTCAAGCTGATGCCGAGATCTAGATTGAGTCCATGGAGGACTATTTTGAGGCAGTAGGAACTGCACCTGCTAACCAAGCCATGCTCACCAAACTTAAGCTAACAGGAGAAGCGAGACTTTGGTGGAAACAGTGGTGCAGAGACCAAGTGATCTTGGAGGGGACAGTCACCTGGGATAAGCTTAAGGAAGCTGTGTGAGGGAGGTATCTACCACCTGCCTACCACACACAAAAGATGAATGAATTCTATGACTTGAAGCAGCTAGGATTATCCCTTGAAGCATATTATTCGAGTTTGTTTCACTCCTAAAGTATGACCTCCAATGGATATGACATAACAGGTGTCAAAATTCTATATTGGGTTGAATCCACCCATAAACACTCAATTGGAATTAATGCACCCAATGAACCTACAAGATGCACTCATTTGAGCTGCTCCAATAATACAGGAGGTGCAGACCAAACCAAGGAACAATATGATTTGGCCTTACAAGGATCAAAATAAGGGCATGTCTAAAGCTCAAACTAAGAGAGCACAGCAGAGTCAGGGCCAAAGAAAGAAAGCTAGAGTCAATGCTGTCAACAACTTTGTTCCAACAAAAAGCAATGATCACAACCCACGTTGCATCCATTGCAATGAGCCCGGACACTTCAAGAGGGAGTGTCCCAAGCTTGGCAGAGGGCATCGCCAGGGGCAATTCCAAGGTCAAAATAGAACCACACATGGCCAATGAACCACCATTATGGCCAAAGGGAGAACCTCCAGTGTTTCCAACAAGGAGCTAGACAATGAAGAAGATTCATCCATGGATGCTGACATTGAGAGGGAAATGGTTCACGCCACTCTTCACAAGAAAGGTCCAACTCGCTAATTCTCGGTGATTCAAACTCCATTAGAATATCAAGGTAAAAGCTTCAAAACCTTGATTGCCTGTGGCAGTACACATTTCTTCATCTCACCAATCTGTGTAAAGAGATTAGGGGTAGCCACAATAGATGCACCTACCTTACTTGTGGAATTAGCAAATGGTCGTGAGGTTAATTGTACTAGGTAAACTGCTAAGGTGAAATTCCTACTGGGTGGGAAGCCAACTTTTGTGAGATTCAGGGTAATGAACCTAGGTGTCCACAAATTTTTACTTGGAATGGATTGGCTAATACCCAATGATGCCCACATCCACTGTGGGAAGGGCTAAGTCTCCTTCCGCAATTTTGAAGGGGAACTAGTCGCGACTCAAAGTGAGGTTGGTAAGCCAAAAATACAATTGGCAAAAGCAACACGGATAATAAAAGGTGTTCAAAAGGGTCTACTTGTCTATCTGATTAGACTGAATAAGCTAGATTAGAATCAGGAATCTGGAGAAGAACCTTCATGGTTTAAGGAATACACAGACGTATTCCTTGAAGATTTGACGAAACTTCCTCCCCAAAGGGAAGTTGACCACGAAATCAAACTTGTGCCAGGAGCTGCACCGGGCGTAAAGAGGCCATATAAAATGTCCATCCCAGAAGCTATCAAACTGAAAGAACAAATCAAGCAACTGCTAGACTAAGGCTACATCCGTCCTAGCAGTTCTCCATGGGGAGCTCTAGTGTTGTTCCAAACGAAGAAAGATGGAACACTTCGCCTATGCATTGACTACAGAGGGTTGAACCAAGCAACCATAAAAAATAAATATCCCATTCTAAGAATAGATGAATTACTTGACCGTTTTCAAGGGGCAAAGATCTTCTCAGAGATAGATCTCAGATCTGGATATTATCAGATAAGGATCAAAGAAGAAGATATTCCGAAGGCTGCATTCAGTACAAGGTATGGACACTTCTAATTCCTAGTGATGTCATTCGGGCTGACGAATGCTCCTGCTACCTTCAACACGTTAATGCAGGATATCTTTAGGTCCTATCTTGATGACTTTGTACTTGTCTTTTTTAACGATACCCTAGTCTACTCAAAACAGGGAAAGGATCATGAACCCCAGCTTCGTATCGTTCTTGAAACAATGAGAGTACACAAGCTTTATGCCAAGAAGAAGAAGTGCACATTTTTCAAGTGACAGATTGAATATCTGGGATTCATTGTATTAGTAGAAGGAATTTCAGTAGATCCTAGAGACATTCTGGAATGGCCAACACCAACTTCTGTCAAAGAAATACATAGTTTTCTTAGGTTGATAGGGTGGTACAGAATTTTCATCAAAGATTATGCTTTGATTGCAGCACCTCTGACTGATCTACTAAAGAAGCAAGTAGCAATTCTATGGTCACCTGTTGAACAGACCAGCTTTGAAAAACTAAAGCAAAGCTTAGTATCAACACCCATCTTGAAACTTCCTGATCTTAGTAAGGAGTTTTAAGTGGTAACTAATGCTAGCACACTTGCTTTAGGATGTGTACTTATGCAAGAAGGTCATCCCGTAGCATATTCTTCAAGAAAATTAAAGAGCCATGAAAGGAATTATGCTATCCACAACTTGAAGCTATTGGCTGCCATCTATGCTCTCAAACTTTGGAGGCATTACTTTCTAGGTAACAAATTTTCTATAGTAATAGACCACAAGAGTCTTAAATGGATTTTCACCCAAAATGAGCTCAATATGAGGCAACGTCAATGGATCAAAGTGCTGGAAGAATATGATTTTGAAATCAAATATAGACCTGGAAAAGAGAATGTAGTTGTCGATGCACTCAGTGAATGACAAGGCATTTCTAAATTCTCTCATTTTGCAAGATCCATCAATAGCAAGGTCTCTAGCCACAAAGGTATCAATGCCAAACAACCCGATTCTAGAGCTAGCAAAAGAAGCGGAATATCATGACCCAGTCTATCAGAAAATGCTAAGGGAGATCCCCATCAAGGATCAAGACCCAAAGCTTAAGACGAAGTATCCAGAATTCTCCATCAGTAGTGGACTTGTCTACTTTAGGATGAGATTATGTATCCCTGCAGGCCAAATTCTCAAGCAGAAGATACTTTGGGAAGCCCATGACTCCCCTTTCTCAGGGCATCCTAGTTATGCCAAGACCCTTAACATAGTCAGGAAGAGCCATTCTTGCGAAAGGCTCAAGGGAGACGTACTCAAATATGTCAGGAATGTTTGTCTTGTCAATGCATTAAGGCAGAACATGTTAAAATGCCTCGGAAATTGCAACCACTTGACGTTCCACAGATGAAATGGGAATTCATTAGTATGGACTTTATTGTTTTCTTACCCCAAGTTCACGGAGGATATAACTCTATTTTGGTTGTAGTAGATATACTCACCAAGGTCACACATCGCATCCTTGTCAAGGCAGTGTGGAAAGGTACAAAGCCCGGCTAGTCGCAAAGGGGTATGCCCAACAGTATGGACTTGATTATGAGGAAACATTCAGCCCTATTGCCAAGATGGCAACCATACGCACTCTGATTGCTTTGGCTGCTGCTAGAGGCTGGAAATTGCAACAGATGGACGTTAAGAATGCATTTCTTAATGGTGACTTAGCATAGGATGTCTATATGGTTCAGCTGAAAGGGTATGTTCACCCTGATTTTCAGCATTATGTATGCAGGCTGAAAAAGGCATTGTACGGGCTAAAGCAAGCTCCAAGAGCTTGACATGCTAGGATCAGTAACTACTTGCAGAGATTGGGATTTGCTATTGGTAGGGCTGATCACAGTCTGTTTACGAAAAAGACAGACAAAGGCTTGGTAGTGCTGGTTATCTATGTTGATGACTTGATAATCACATATGATGATGATTTGGGAATAGAGCATGTTATGCAGATGCTAAAATCTGAATTTGACATGAAAGATCTAGGTGAATTGAAGTATTTTTTGGGTATTGAGCTGATCAAGGCTGAAAATGGTTTATGGCTGATGCAGAAACATTATGCCATGGAAATGCTGAAGAAGTATGGCATGGCTGAATGCAAACCATTGGATACACCTCTTGATCAGAATGTCAAGCTAGACATGAGCACTAGAGCTGAAGTAGAGGATGTGACTATGTACAGGTAGATGGTTGGTAGTCTGATTTACTTGACCATCACTAGGCCTGACTTGAGCTATACTGTAGGGCTCATAAGCTAGTTTATGTAGAAGCCCAGAAAGCCACATTTGGATGCTGTTAGGCGGATTATGAGATATGTTAAGTCCACTGTAGAGTATGGGTTGTTTTATGTTAGAGATAATCCCTTGAAACTCATTGGATACATGGATGCAGATTGGGCAGGATGCTCATATGATCGCAGATCTACGAGTGGTTATGCTTTTAGCTTTGGAAGTGGCATGATCAGCTGGAGCAGTAAGAAGCAACCAATGGTTGCATTGTCTAGTACTGAGGCAGAGTATAGGGGTGCTACATTGGTAGCATGCAAGATTTCATGGCTGCTCAAGCTTATGGCTGATTTGGATATTCAGGTGGATGCTCCAGTGACCTTATTATGTGACAATCTCAGTAGTGTACTCCTAGCAATGAATCCAGTATACCATGCCATGTCAAAACACATAGAGGTACACTGCCATTTTATCAAAGAGATGGTTATTGCAGGAAGAGTAGATCTTATGCATGTGAAGATTGATGAACAGGTTGCAGATATCTTTACCAAGTCTTTGGGTAAAGATAAGTTTTGTAGTTTCAGACAGTTACTTAGAGTTTATCAGATGATTTGAGCTTGAGGGGGAGTGTTAGAATATCAAGCTCCCATTACTCTCCTGTCAGTATGTATGAACGGCATTAGCTGTGTCTAGTTGTATCAGCAACAAGTGTGGGACATTAAATAAGTCGGTGGTCTTAGACCCAGTGTGAATGGTCCTACAGACCTTAGTGCTATTGTATACACTTATGTTATGTTAGTAGTCTATGAGATAATGGAAGAAATGAGTGAGAGCACTCTACTCTGTTGTTGTCTCTTCACTCTTCTCTCTGTCTCTGAATCTTAACAAAGACCATATCTCCTTCGACGAAGGATCTGTCTTTCCGTTTCAAGTTAGCGTAGGCCTTTTGTCTATCCTTGGTGGCTTGAATGTCTTGTCTTATTTATTTGATTTGATCATCCATGTCTTCCAACATTTGTCTTGAAGCTTCTACCCTCAAAGTTGGATCCGAGAAGTTCAAAGGGGTACGACAATCATGCCCATACAATGCTTGGAAAGGGGTCATCTGAATACTCTCTTGGTAAGAAGCATTGTAAGAAAACTCAACCAGTGGTAAGTATTGAATCCACTTTTTGGGTTCGCGACAGCTATATGCCCTAAGAATATCTTCAATGACTTGATTGACTCATTCTATTTGACCATCAGTTTGGGGATGGTAAGCTGTACTGAAACATAGTTGAGTTCCAATAGCCTCAAAGATAGCCCTCCAGAAGTGTGATGTGAAAAGAGAGTCACGATCACTAATGATTCTTCTGGGTAACCCATGAAGTTTGAATATTTCCTTGATGAATAATCTTGCAATATTTGATACCTGCTGGTTGTTATTGCCATAGGATGCATTTTGGTGGCCTCCTCTGCGAGATCCATAGCCTCTACCTCGCTACCATGGCCGCGCTGATTCGAATTAAAAACTGCATCCTTATTTTTAGAACTGCTTGACCCTATAGCCAAGCCAAGTTTAACCTCCTCATGTATAAGCAATGCATCAGCTCATTAAAATCAGGTATTTCATCCCTCACAAGCATAGAAGTATCAAAAGAGTTATACTCGGGCCCCAAGCCATTCAAAGTCACAGGAACCATGTCTTCATCTTCAACCTGTGAACCAATAGATTCCAACTGATCCGCAATGGTCTTAACCTCCGTGACATAATCTTGTATAGATCTTCTCTTTCTCTCCATGTTGTTGAACTTTTGCTTCAACTGTATCTTCCTAGCACTTGTGGTTGTGCCATAGTACTTGACCAAAATATCCCATGCATTCTTAGGAGAGCTGCAGTTCATTATCTGCATTACCATGGCATTTGAGATACATAAAGAGAGCCAGTGCAAAACTCTACGAGCTCTTTCTGTCCAAGCTCAGTGTAATTGTCTTTGATCAGTCGTAGGTCGATCTGGGAGCTCAGGTTCAGCTTCTACTCCAGTCACCAACTCCCAGTAGCCTTTTCCTATTAAGAAGTTCTCCATACAAAACTTCCATATGGCATAATTGTTACTATCAAGATTTTCCCCCACTATCTGGTTTATGTTGTCAGTCCTCTCTGCATTAGCCATATTATACCAGACAATATTTAGTCACTGCCTGACTTCCTGCAAGCCAACAAGTATGACTGACCAAGTTCAATCCTCAACTATTTATGGCAGTTTTCTGCAATTAATTGCAGTAAAAAACTAGGGTATTTCATCCCAATGATAGCTCAAAATAGTCCACAAACAAGTGGTCTAACCCGTAGGTATAATAGTCAATAGATATGCTATGTAGTTGCTTCAGCTTAAACACCTGCAACTTAGTGAATCCTACCCCGACATAAGTAGCTAACTTCTTCGTAACTCTACGTCGGGGATCTCGGATTACTACTCCAACACTCCCTTTTTTATTAGGACCCCTTGAAGGGAAGCTACAAGCTCTACCCCGAGACCTACGGACCACTTATTGCTCAAGTGTTTCGAACCGAGAGAGGCCATGGCTACCTCTCACATAGCCGACGCGCAATGCCTACCTTATGGGTGTAGTGAGCTTACCTTGATGCTCGATCGAGTACCCTCCTCTTTCTTGCACACCTGTAGCTCCACGATCCTTGAGGCAAGCTCAAGCAACCTCAATCCCTCTCCCATGAGCTTCATCCTCCATAGCCATGCGCGAGACAAGAGAAGAGAACAGAGGAGGGGAAGATGAAGAGAGAAGATGGAGAGCTTCTTCTCCAAGATCCCTCACTCTCACACAATCACTCCCTCACACTCTCTCAATCCCTCTCTCAAGCACAAGCAAGAAGGAAAGAAACAAGAAAAGAAAAAGAAGAAGCTTTGGCCACACACAAGAATGATCTTCTCATTCACTTTTGAGCTTTATATACATGCCCTACTTTTCATGTGTGATCATCCCCTTTTTTACATGGCCGGCCATTAGCCTAGGCCCATTACTCATTTCCCATCGTTCTAATCTATCCTATTCCCAACTAATGCATACAATTTGCACAGGAGTGATCTTGGCGCTCATTTACAAGGATTGGGAGCGCTTTCACACTTAATGGTGCGCTTTTTACTCTTTTACTTTCCTTGGGCGACTCTAAGACTTCCTGAGGGTCGTGCACGTGCTTTTAATTTTTTCAGGGTCTGGTTACCGGTTAAGGCACCTTTTTCTTCCTTTTGTCCTATGCCTTTTGCTATTTCCTTTTTTCCATTTCTCGCCCCTCTGTGCTGCGGTAAACATTACCCCCCTCCTAGCCAAGTGCCAGTCCCATGCCACTACGGTGGGACGTAGTGGCTAGTTAGGTCGGCTACTAGGTGGAACAAGTAGGTGGGTGACACTGCTTCCAATGTGGTTGGATGAATGATAAGTGATGGGGTTTAAGAACGATGACCAAGAAAGATTCCAGCGTGCTTTAGGCTCCATGAAGATACTCGGCATCTTTCACACTGTTGTGGCATTCCTTATGTAGCTGGTCGTCTTTTGAGTATCCAAAATGCTTGAAGCAATAAGCAATCCCTTAGGAGGATGGTATTGGAGGGATTTATTATGGAGAAACCCCCCGAATGCTGTTTGCCTTGAAAATCCGTGGCCTTGGTTGAAGATCCTTGTCTTTGAGTAGAAGGTCTTCAGTTTTGAGTTGAAGGTCTTCAGGCTTGTGGAATCAATAAGCGATCCGTGGATCTTGAGGCGTTGGGCATGGATCATTGGACGATGAGGTTCCAAGATCTATGCCAATGGCAGATCCATCATTGGGTTTTCCTTCTGCTTGATTTGGTTCAGTCATGGCAGCCATCAATAGGTGGATGATTGGCAACATGAAATTTGTTGAGCCATTTAAACCTTCGCAGCAAAGCTCCTGAAGTTGCAGTAATGGAGTCATGTCCGACTCATGGAAAAATTCCTTGTCATTGGAGGATGTAGTGGATGATCTTCTTCAGCCAAGCAGCTAGTTCTTGAAACACGAGCATAACCTCCAAGAAAAGCTGTGCACTTCCTAGGGGGTGTGTCTATCTCACTATGTAGTGCATGGTGCCCGTGCCAGTGGAACTAGGAGATGGGTCTAACCTTGGGCAAGCCCTTGGTAATGTCCCACACTTGAGGACCCAGTTCGTGCATCGTTGGAGGTGCGGTGCAGAACTTAGGGTGAGAGGTCTGAAAGTCCTGCCCTTGATGTGCCCTAAGTGTGAAGTGGGGAAGGGGCTAGGGAGAACCCTAGATGCAATGAGTGTGGTGCACAATAACAATGAAGGGAAACTGCAAGCACATGTGAAGTGTTCTCCTTGTTAACTTGCTTAGTAGTAGATTCATCTTTCAGCTTTGCTATTTTTTGCTCTTGTCTTTCTCTCCAGTCACCTTGTCTTTGTTTCCTTGTGGCTTTTTCTCTCTTTGCTTTCTTTTTTTTTTTTTTTTTGAGAATGAGAGAGGGAGTACAATTGTTAAGGCATATCACACCCATTTAATCACGGGGCGGTTGCAGGCATTGAGATAAGAATGCACGACTTTGTAGGTATTCTTTAATATCGGCCTTAGCTCCCAGAGGAGTGGTTGACAAGAAAGGGTGATTACACCTTGTGAAGCAGGTGTCACTCATATTTTCTAAGAGCTCTAGACAGAAGGAAGGAAGGAGAGTAGCCCGCATCATTAACCTAGTCATAGCTCTACTATCTATTCCTAGGTTGATATCAAAGAAGAGTGGGGGGAGATGGGCTTCCTCTACTGTGGGTTTTTGGAGTAGCAGGAATTTGATAAGTTGGAGGTAATTACAAGTGGTCAAAAACGCTGGATCTGGGCAGGAAGAGAAGTCTGCAACAAGGAAACGATTTATAGAAGGAAGTATATCTTCTAACCTAAACACTAAGCATTCCTCAGGGCTCCTAGTATTTACATTATATATTTTTGGGAAGTCGTAATCCCCATGCAAGTCTCTATCATAGTCCACTCCATGTCAAGATTGTGGGAGAGAAGGAAGGAGTCTCGCTTGAAGCTTTCTTGCTTGCACAATGGGGGAAGACACACAAGGTGGAGGCTGAAAATAGTTTTCCTCTTCTTAGTTGTGTAAGCCAAAAGAACTCTTGTACAAAGAAAATAGAAGAACCCTAGATATGGGTCTCAAAAACCAAACTCAACTAACTAAGGTGGCATACTAACTGAGCCACGAACTAGAGTAGATAAGGATAGCTATCATGTAGCTATTATTCAAGGGCGGTGTACCAACCGCATCTGCAACTGACAAGTCGGTGACATAAATACACAACGGTCACCCTGGCGTATCACGAGTGGAGCTCGATATGTCAACACTCCCCCTCGAGCTCAATCCCAAATCCTGCACACCAAGCAGGTCTCTGAACTTGCGTAGCTTCTCTGCGCCCAATGCCTTCGTGAATATGTCAGCTACCTGATCCTCTGTGCTGACATAAACTAGATCAATAAGACCTAGTAAAACCCTCTCTCGCACATAGTGATAATGCACCTCAATGTGCTTTGTTCTAGCATGATAGACTGGGTTATTTGCCAAGTGTATACTACTCATGTTGTCACAATAAATGACAACTGGCCCATCTGTAGACTGATGCATATCATAAAGTAGCTTATGCAACCAAGCTACCTCACATGCAACCATTGCTGCACCCCTGTACTCAGCCTCTGTGCTCGACAAGGCAACTGTAGGCTGTTTCTTGCTGCTCCAAGTGACTGCAGCACTCCCAAAAGAGAACACATATCCACTGGTAGATCGTCTATCAAAAATACTACCAGCCCAATCAGCATCAGTGTATCCATGCAACTGTATCTGAACCCTAGTCTCATAAAATAGTCCATACTGCAATGTGGACTTCACATACCTGAGTATGCGTCTAGCCGCATCCAAATGTGGTTTCCTTGGAGCCTGCATAAACTGACTTACCAATCCAACAACATAGCTCAAATCTGGCCTGGTAATAGTCGTATAAATCAAACTTCCTACTATGCGTCTGTACATAGTAGGGTCTTCTAGAAGCTCACCTGCATCTGTGCTCAGCTTCACATTCTGCTCCAAAGGAACTGAAATAGGCTTACAGCCTGTCATCCCATATTTGGACAGCATGTCCAATCCATACTGCCTCTGCAAGAGCTGTATCCCACTTGGTGATCTAATCACCTCAATGCCCAAGAAATAACGCAGCTCTCCCAAATCCTTCATCTCAAACTTCTGCTTCAGTAGCATTTTCACATGAAGGATATCTTCATCACTGTCACCTGTCATAATCAAATCATCAACATAAATGACAAGTAGCATAATACCTTTCTCTGTTTTTCTCACATAAAGTGAGAAATCTGCCTTGGAAATTTGAAAGCCAATAGTGACAAGATACTGTCCTATCTTGTCAGACCATGCTCTAGGTGCTTGCTTCAAGCCATACAAAGCTTTTTTCAACCTGCAAACAAACTCAAGATGAACAGCATGCACATAACCTGGTGGCTGCTCCATATAGACCTCTTCTTGCAAATCACCATGCAAGAAGGCATTCTTTACATCCATCTGATGTAAAGACCATCCCTTTGATGCAGCCATAGCAATGACTGCTCTTACGGTTGCCATCCTTGCAACCGGACTGAATGTTTCTTCATAATCAATGCCATATGTTTGTGCATACCCCTTGACTACTAATCTTGCCTTGTATCTATTCACAGAACCATCTGCATTGTGCTTCACCTTATAAACCCACTTACAGCCAATTGCATTCTTACCTTTAGGCAAAGGTACCAATTCCCATGTAGCATTTGCTTCCAAGGCATCCATTTCTTCATCCATGGCTTTCTCCCATTTTTCTTTTCCCATGGCTTGCTCAAAAGAAGTGGGTTCTGGTTCCTGTATCACCTTGACCATATATGCATAGTGAATGGCTGTAAATCCATCATATTTGAGCCTATCCACAGGATACCTAACTCTGGTAGACCTGCGCAAAGTGGGTTCACTCCCAGGTGCTCTCAAAACATCCCTGGTCTTCCTTACTCCAGGTGTAACAATAGAAGGAATACACGACTCATCATCAATGCTCTGTTCTGAGCCACTGGATTCACCATCCACATAAGAGTGACCTGCATTCACATCAAACATGGGCTGATCAACCTTCTCTTTTCCTTTTCGTGATACCTGCATACCACTATCTGCATTACTTTGAGAAGATTCTCCTGATCTCAATCTGCCTGTCCATGGCGAAAGATGTGAACCACTGCTAGAGGACGCTCCAGGTCCACTAATATTTTGTGACTGCTGCTGTGAATTCTGTGCAGCATTACCATTTTCTGCATCTACATCATCAATCACATTTACTGGTTTATATCAGCTACTCATCTCATCAAAAACAACATCTCTGCTCATTGTAAACTTACGAGTAGAAGGGTTATAGCATCTATACCCTTTTTGCTGCAGAGAGTAACCAATAAAGATGCACTTCTCAGCTTTTGGATCCAACTTGGATCTCAGCTCATCTGGCACATGTACATAGGCAATGCAACCAAAAATTTTCAAATGAGAAATATCTGGTTTCCTACCAGTATACCTCTCCTCTGGAGTCATTCCATGTATTGCTGCAGTGGGAGTCCTGTTCATTATGTAGACTGCTGTAGCAACTGCTTCAGCCCAATAAAAATCTGGCAAGTCTTTTTCATTGAGCATGGCACAAGATACCTCTCCAATATGCCTGTTTTTCCTTTCTGCAATTCCATTTTGTTGTGGGGTATAACTGCATGAATATTGCTGCTTTATGCCATGCTCCTGCAAGAACTTTGCAAACTCATTTGAGAGGTACTCTCCCCCTCCATCTGACCTTAGGCATTTTATTTGCAGACCTGTTTCTTTTTCAGCCATAGCTTTAAGGGTTTTGAAATGCCCAAAAACTTCACTTTTCTTTTTCATAAAATACACCCAAACTTTTCTGCTATAGTCATCAATAAAAGTGACAAAATAATGACAGCCTCCAAGAGACGCAGCTTTAGTAGTCCACACATCAGAGTGGATTAATTCCAATGGCTTCTTACTCTCTTGAACATGTCTAGGAAATGGTTTCCTTGCCTGTTTTCCAAACTGACCGGCTTCACATACCTTATGCATTTCTGCAACCTTGAATTTAGGCAATCCTGCAACAGTATTTTGGGCCTGCATTGATTTAAGTCGCTGTACATTAACATGACCAATGCGTTTATGCCAGATATCAATATCTGCAACTACACCGGTGCCATGTGCAAACATTGCTGCACTCAATTCAGACATGTCTGCATCCAACGTAAACATTCTGCCCTTCTTCTTTCCTTTTGCTATCAAGCGACCTTTATTTTTCATATCCTCAACAAAGCATCCATGAGGATTAAATCTGACCTGCAAGCCCTGTTCAACCATTTGACCAACAGAAACCAGATTCTTGGTGATATTGGGGACATGAAATACATCGGACATGTATTTCTTTTTCCCATCCTGCATAGACAAGGGAATTTTTCCAATCTGCACAATAGGATGTGCAGTATCATCACCAGTCTCCACAAATCCTGGTTTTTCCATTTTCCTTGCATCCTCCATCCATTCTGCATGACCTGTCATGTGGTTTGATGCACCTGAGTCAACATACCATACATCATTGCTTTCTTCTGCACTTGTCACAGAATTGTTCATGTGCTACACCATGAACAAATGCTCATTTCTGTCATCACCCTGTCTACTAGAAGATGCATAATTCCCTTGTTGCAGTTTTCCATTCATGATGTCATTCTGCTTTTTATAGCAGTCTTTAGCCATATGATCCATTTTACCACAATAGTAGCATTCAACATTATTGTTTGCATTTTGGCCTCTTTGCCATCCACCACGACCTCTTTGGCTCCCCCTGCCTCTAGAGTTACCACGTCCTCCTCCATAGGACTGGTTTTCTTGAGTTTGCTGCATATTCTGATTTCTACCACGGCCTCCAAATCGGCCTCCTCTACCTCTGCCTCTACCTCTTCCAGCATTTGAGTAGAAGACAACTTCTTTTGAAGTTCCTCCTGAAGAAGATGCACCACCATTTCTCTGCTCCTCAGAAATTAGAAGAGCAATCAACTCCTCAAAATCAGGAAATCTTTCACGAACTGAAATGGATGTCCGAAACTGTGCATAATCCTTTCCTAGACCATTCAAGGTCACAGAAACTAAATCATCATCTTCCACTGGCGACCCAATGGAAGCAAGTGCATCTGCAATCTTCTTCACCTTCATGTGGTAGTCATTGATGCTCATATTTTCTCTTTGCACATTGTGCAACTCTTGCTTGAGCTGCATTTTCCTGGCTTGCGTATTTGTGCTATACATCTTTGACAGAGTATCCCATGCCTCCTTTGGCGTACTTGCATCCTGAATATGCACAATCATAGAGTCTGAAATGTTGATAGACAGCCAGTACATAACTTTCCTGGCTCTCTCATGCCATGCTTTAAATGCCTGCATTTGCTGTTGATTGGGAACATCAGGAAGAACTGGTTCTTCTTCATTTCCTGCAACAAATTCCCAATATCCTTTTCCCATAAGGAAATTCGTCATTCTAAACTTCCATGCCTGGAAGTTGTTCTTGTCAAGCTTTTCAGTTACAATCTGTGAAAGAGAATCAGACGCCATTACTGCGAAAAATTCTGTCACTGCAAAAACTCAACTTCACCCTCACAAGGGCAGATCTGCAAAACTGGCGAAAGTGGTATTTGACCACACAGTCACTTCCTAGTGACGATTTTGCATAAACAGGAACCAAGGATGATTCTGAAACTCCCAATGTCTCTGCGCACAAGCATACGATGCAATTTCTACAGTAACTTTTCACCGACCTATAGAACAGTGGCTGCACAGCATAAAACTGGGCCTTTTCCTGAGTGCGTGCAGAAAACTTCCGCCTTCAAAACAGGCCCCGAAATGGCCTCAAGTCAAAAAAACAGGGTCGCCAAGAGCTAAAGCTCTTTCCCGCAGCATATACTGCCCTCTTGCTTCACCGCGAAGGGCGTCTCAACCAGAACACCGCGAGCTTGGCTTGCTTTCTTGAGCTCCTTACCACGAACAAGGCTCTGATACCATGTCAAGATTGTGGGAGAGAAGGAAGGAGTCTCGCTTGAAGCTTTCTTGCTTGCACAATGGGGGAAGACACACAAGGTGGAGGCTGAAAACAATTTTCCTCTTCTTAGTTGTGTAAGCCAAAAGAACTCTTGTACAAAGAAAATAGAAGAACCCTAGATATGGGTCTCAAAAACCAAACTCAACTAACTAAGGTGGCATACTAACTGAGCCACAAACTAGAGTAGATAAGGATAGCTATCATGTAGCTATTATTCAGGGGCGGTGTACCAACCGCATCTGCAACTGACAAGTCGGTGACATAAATACACAACGGTCACCCTGGCGTATCACGAGTGGAGCTCGATATGTCAACACTCCATGCCTATGGGGGTAGGGCATGTAGATAGGATCATTGCGCTCTTCAAGGAGTGAACTGCAAAAGGTGGTCCATGCATCAAAATTAGTGTCCCAAATCCTCCTCCGCCATTTTGGCTATGCCTCATAGCCTTGGACGGTTTTGGGAACCAGATTGACCTTATCTTCCCAGTAATCATGTGGTTCTTGTCACCACCTAGTTATTATAAGGCTTCTCTCTTCAATCCACCTGTTTGCAAGTTCATTAGCCAGATTCTTGATCTTGGCTAAGACTCCTAGAGACAGGGCCCGGTCCAGAGAGCGTGGGAAAGCAAATGAGAGCTCAAACGGCCTTTTCTGGAACTCTTGCTGACGCCAGATGACCAATTCCTGGGGCCAGTCTACAGGATGTGCATCACCTCTCAGTGGCATGGGCTCTTCAGGAAGTTGTCTTGGAATTGTGCGTGCTCGGCATTGGGCCTCCTCAGCTAATTCTTGTCTTCTCCTCCTTACTGCAACTATACACTCAGGCAGATGGGCATCTGCAGGTTCTTCTTGTGGGAGATCGTGTTGAGGCGGACTCGGCATTCTTTGTTGCGCTTCTTCATCACCTTGCTCGAAATCCGGACCCTCTTTGACATATCGCTCAACCACAGATGGGATGATTGGTGGTGGTGGTGGTGGCTGTTCATGCTCCTCAAAACCTAGCTCCTTGAGCTCAGCAGTGGAAAGGCCCATACAGCGTAAGTAGTGGAATTGTTGCTCCTTGGTGATCCCTGTACTCGTTGGGAGCTCCCGCTCTTGAAGACCATATCTTAGAGCTCGGGTGGTCAGCTCCAACTTTCTTTTCACCTTTTCCAGTGGATCATCGCCCTCAGCTTGTGTGACATGGAGTACCATGTTGAGGAAGGCATGCCGCTGTTTTTAGTAGTTATTTTGGCAGCTTCAACCCTGGCTTCTGCAAGCACCCTTTTGCATTCTGCCACTACCAAGCGTTCGGTCAAGTCCCTCACCTTGTCAAAATTATTCCTTTCCCAATCCATAGCTCTTTCCTCCATCCTTTTTCTCTCTTCCTCCAGTTGGCTTGCCAGAGTGGTCACTACCTGTTTGCTGCTAATTTGTTAAAAACCACAACTGGTTCATTTCTCTTAACTTCTGAGCCAACTGCTCTTCAGCAATCCCTTTGGCTTGATCTACAATGCTCAGCAAGGAATAGCCTTTTTTGATTGAAAACCATGGCCATGAGGGCCTCTACATCTTCCTGGGAGGTCTCCAACGCATCTTGTAATCTTTGCACTTCATCTTGTAGCCATTTTGCTTATGTTGAGACTCCTCGCCCTTTACTCTTCAGAAACTCGATTTCACTTATTAATCTGTTTTGTTCTTCTAGCTCCTGCCACAAACAGAGCTCCATGGTATGTTCTTGTGGTGTACTGGCTTCGCCTTCCTAAACCTCCTGTCTTAGCGTTTCCACTTGAGCGACCTTTTGCTGTAGATCATTGTATTGCTGCACTAGTAGCTTTAGACTCCTTTGCTCTACCACCAGGTTCTGCTCTTCGTCTTCCAGCCTTTGTCTAAGGCGGCTTTCGTTGTCCTGAGCTTCCTTTGCTTTTGCTACTAGCTGGTCCTGCAGGGCCTTCATTTCTCTTCGTCGGTCGGCTCCCTGCCTTGAGACTTCTAGCCTAAGATCTGCTGACGTTTCTTTTTCATTTTCTAGCTCCATTAAGGCCACTTTCTTCTCTTCCTTCACCTTGTCTAGTTGTGCCAGTAGCTCAGCCACATATGCGTCATAGTCAATGTCGGCAGGCATGGGAGTATGGGGTGTGGTGGTTGATGCCTCCAACCTCTTTCTTTTAGGGTCTTGCCGTGACTCTGCATCTGCGGCAGCGGGCCTTTTCAATTTGGTTTCTGGCATGATCTCGGCCACTTTGCTCACTAGCATTTGTATCATGTTCATTAGCTGTGCCATGTTGAGGGGAGGTGTGGGTGGTGTGGTGGTTGTAGTCGTGGTTTTAGTCGTTGCAGGCACAAAAGAGGAAGGAAGTGGATGTAGTAGGGACTTACCCTTGCCTACAGCCCACTGAAGATGCTTCCACACTTGAACTAGCTTCGGCTTTATGACGGGGGCTCACATGTTTGAGCTCTCCACCCTCGTGGGTCTCTTCCACAGATCTTCATGTAGCCTCTGCCAACTCGGCCAGCTCCTTTAGTCTCTGCTCTTCAACTTCTTCTTCCGCCCTTCTTTTCCTGTCCTCTTTTGCCTTCTTTGATTCTTCTCTTATCTTTGCAAGCTCTTCCTCCTCTTTCCTCCTTCTTTCTTCCTCAGTCCTCCTAAACTCTCTTTGAGCCCTCTTGATTTCAGCTCGTTCTTCTTTGCTTAATTCCTCTTTCCTTTCCTTCTGTCTCCTATCCCCTTTCTTTTGTCCTTCTGGTTTGCTTGCTTGTGTAGGCGGCATCTCCTATTCTCCCTTGTCACTTATCATTCTTTCACTTGATTCTTCTCCTTCATGGTGAGGTGGGCTTTGATGCGGTGGGCTTTGATGTGTAGCTTGCTCTTCCATGATTCCAGCATCCTTCATTGCTTCATTTATGATGGCTGTCAAAACACCACCATATCTAATTATGGCCACCTTTGAGGCAGGTTTCTTCCTTGTGGAGTGTGTCTTGAGGTAGGGGATTCTCCTCCTGCTAGTGCTTCCGCTGGAGTGAGAAGGGCAGCTGAGTTTTGAATGGTTTTCTGCACGAACCCATTCCAGTCTACCACCTCAGGGACTCCTACTGCGATGCTTTCTAACAACGGGACCCCAATCCTATTCATCAATGCGTTGTACCTTTGGCCTGAGAAGAGTGTGTGGATCATCTTCACTTGCACCTTCACTACTGGATTTGGGATGTCAGCCAAGCTGATTCCATCCACTGTGTGCACCTCTTCTTTCTTTACCCCCAGCATGGCGTAAGCATCCCTTCTCGGTCGCCTCTCTTTCTTGGATATGAGCCCCAAGGCCTTCTCTATGATTGCCGCATTGAGGGGCACTTCAACTCTTCTTTCTTGCTCCCCTGTCCTCACTGTGACAGTGCCACAGTTCTTGCCCTTGTCAAAGTTCCTTAGAAATTCAGCACACATGCCGTAATCCACGGCCTGCCCACCTTTTCCATATACTTGTGGAAGTGGCATCTGTCCACCAATTCTTTGACTGCAGGTTCCTCCAAGATGGCCTCATCCAGGTTCAGCGTGTGCTTGAAGGTGAATTGACTGAATCCTCGTGTCTTGATGCTAATGCTAAACATGGTCATCTCTTCTTCAGAAAATGAGAGTTTGCCCCCTTTGTCTTGTCTTGCCATGGTGGTTACCTGTCAACACACCATGCCAACATTAATGCTTAAAAATCAGCTTATTTCTAACAAAACTCAATTTTGAGAGAAAAATGTATGTGTCAAAAATTGGTATACTTGCTTTGAGGCTTGAATTTTAGAGACAGGCTCACAGCAGCAATTGCTATTGTTTTCCCCTTGCAGTATCTTCCATTGAAACTCAATTAATCATAACATTCTGCTAGATAGCATGACTCTCATTTTGCTGACTCTTATTTTTCTCTGCTCTTGCTCACATTGCTCCCCCCCCCCGTCTTGGATCTTTCAAGGAATCCTTCCTAGGATTAGCACAGGAAGTACGAGGCAAATGCTGTTTTTCGTGGATTGACTTACTTAGCCAATAACCAATCATAGAAGCTTGGATTGTATTTGAGTTGGGCATGACAATCAAGAGCAGATGGTTGGATGGAGACTTGGGAGATGTAGGTCAAGACATCGTGAAAGAGATCTCTAGTATTAAGGTGGCTTGCAATATGTAATTTCCCTTCTGTAAGGAATTGGTCAATGTAAGGGTGAGAGAGCACATGGTCGTCTAAATGCTGGTTGTGGGTGATGGTCAGAACCCTAAACGAGATAGGTGCCACATAAGTAGGGTCATATTTGATGGTTTTAACTGCCCTACGTTGCTCAGCATTGGTCATTATCCGACAACCTTTTTTCTCCCATTGGATTCTCAGAGCAAACCATTGCTGCAAGAATGTGGAAGGGGAGCTTGCCATCTGCGTGAGCTCTTGCAACTCGTGCTCAGGAACAGAACGAGGAGGCTTACGATATGAAGTGATTAGTCTTCTAGGGGCATCTTGCTCCTTTGAGATTTCGTCGTTTGCTATCAGTTCAGCAGCAATTTTGGGAAATTTACCGGTCATAAGTTCGTATTCTTCCCAAGTGCATGGTAATGCATGAACATTCGAAGCAAGTGTTTTGTCAAGAAGACCTAGGTCTAGCCTCTCATAACTTCTAGCAAATGTAGAAAAAGTTTTGTCCAATATCTTGATGCAGGTTACTAAGTCATCCCCAGAAGTCACGGCGAGGTCTTTAGCCAAGGAAAGGAAAGGTTGTACCGCGTAGGAAGGTTTAAGACCTGCTGGTGGGAATGGTGCAAATGGACTGGATAGTGGTGACTCCATCATTGGTATCACAGGTGTGGCTTTGCACTCTGAAGCACTTTGAGGTGCTGTAGGAAGCTCTGGGGGCATGTGAGTTGTGCTGGGTTCTGAGTTAGCAGTCATGGGGGTATTTAAGTTCTCTGGATTAGGTAAGTCTAAGGCTTGTGGCATTTGCTTTGGTCGATAGATGAGCTGGGGCTTACTAGCCACAGTGGGAAATGGTTTGTTGACTATGCCCTGGGCACCATGTGTGCAAGCCTCTCTCACTGGGGTGAGATTGCTCATAGATGAGCTTTTAAACTTGCCATTTTTAGGCACCCAAATCCAGGGATTGCCCTCGTAGTATCCTTATGCTCGCAAGAGATCTTTGGGGATCCATCATAGCGTGGTTGTGTGTCTACGTCAATAGCGTCTAGACTACCTCTTAGGCCGTGATGGCTGATTATTTTGGCATTTAGAATCAGGTTTGGGTGGTCTACTTGGATGTGGTCTTTGCCGTTTTGGCACCCATATAAGCTTGGACTCCTTGGCCTTGTGAGCACTCTTGGTGGGTTTGGTCCTAGGGTCCAGAGCCTAGCATAAGGCCTTAGTTTTCTTCTGTTTAGACTTGGGCTGAAGCGTGGTCGTAGGGGTTTCTACCCGTGGCTTCGTAATGGTGGAGGAGTCAGGTCAGCCCTTGCTGAAAGTCATCACTATACGCACATTGCCTATAGCAAGATGAATGCGGTTTAGGTTGTAATCCACATTACAGTTCGTTTGTTTCTTGAAAGTACAACCTAATAGTGACATATTACTGGCTCCTTTAGTGTCAGGCAACACATGGAAGAAAGCTAGTAAACTTTCAGACTCGATAGAAACGACTACCTTGCACTTCCCTAGGAGTGAATAAGCATTACCCCCAAACGGGGTGAGTTTGGCATTAGTGGGCTATAGTTTCGGTTGACCAATGCGTGTCCAATGGTCATGCATCAAGATGTTGTAGTCGGCACCTTCATCAATCAAGGCATCGAAAGAATATGTTGCTCTTGCTGTGACTGTGATTTGTAGATACACCGGTGCCAGTGCTTCTTCGTCCTGATCTGTAAGGTTGGTTATAGTAGCCATGCACACGTTCATTGGGGGTTCTAGCATGGGTGGCTCATGTAATGGATGGGAAGGAGGATAGTACTTCTTTATGCGACTGCCATTAAAAAAGCCTATTCCTTCGCCTTCAAGTGTCTCTAACTCAACATTCCATGTTCTATCAATCATGCATACTCTGAAAGGCCCTAGCCCCCGAAATTTCATCTTCTGTTTATGTCCTTTTACAGAGTATAGAAAAACAAGGTCCCCTTGTTCAAAGTCTCGCTGTTTGACATGCTTGTCAAACCACATCTTTCGTCGAGCCTTTTCACAAATCAAAGAGTGAGTGGCGAGGAGTCGGGTCTCCGTTAGGCGCTCTAACTCCACTAAGCGATTGGTCCAAGCCTCTCTTCCCTCCCAACGCTCCTGGACTGCTATCCTTAAGCTAGGGATGAAGAATTCTAAGGGTAAAATGGCTTCAGTTCCGTATGTCAGCCTAAAAGGCGTCTGTCCTATAGCCGTTTTATAAGCTGTGCGATAGGCCCACAAGGCCGCCATTAGCTTGTTGTCCCAGTCACTTCTTGAAGTAGACACTACCTTTGTAAGCACGTTGACTAAGATTTTATTCGTGGATTCGTCTTGGCCATTAGCCTGAGGGTAATAGGGAGAGGACTTCCGATGAATTATTAGGAAGGTAGAGAGCAGGTGGGAAATCACCTCATTAATGAATTGCGTGCCTTGGTCGCTTACGAGTTCGATTGGACAGCCAAACCGTGAAATGACCTGCTCCCACAAGAACTTTGCAGTGGTTCTAGCATCATTCTTCCTCGTGGCTCTGCCCACTTCGTTAGATAATCGGTTGCCACTATGATGTAGCAAGCTTGGGATATTGTGTCGTAGGACTGATAGGTCCAATAAAATCGATGCCCCATTTTTCAAAGGGTTGTCGGGCTATGACAGGGGTCAACTCCATCTTATCTTTCCGCACAAGCACTTTGGTCCTTTGGCACTCATCGCAGTGCTTTACGAATTTAGCTGCATCGCGGAAAAGGGTGGGCCACCATAGTTGGGATTGTAGCACCTTTCGGGCTATTGTGTCCCCGCTAAAGTGTCCTCCAATGATTCCCCCATGTGCTTCTTTCAATGCATCGTGTATCTCATGCTCACATACGCATTTGTGCAATAAACCGCCTTGTCCCAACCTGTAGAGTTGGCTGGCTATCAGTTGGTATGGCTGAATTTTCAGGATAAGTCTTCTCAACCTGGCCTTCTCAATGGGTCTCTCAGGTAGTTCGCTCTCTAGCACTTGCACTATGTCATTGGCCCAGTACGGCGTTAGATCAGCTTTAAACAATTCTCTCTCACTAGACAGGTTAAAGAGATGAGCATTCGGTAAATCATCAGGTATGCCTTGTCCAGCGGCTTCTCCTGTGGGTATGCGGGACATGTGGTCAGCCATGTAATGCTGCTTTCCTTTGCGTACAACCACAGAGAAGTCAAACTCTAGTAGAAGGAGTAACCATCTAGCTATGCATCCCGTAGCGCAAGGCTTGTTCACAAGATATAGCAAGGCTTGATGGTCAACAAAGAAGACAAAGGGAGTGGCCAACAAGTAATGCCTAAATTTCTTTACCGCAAATACCATGGCCAACCCCTCCCTTTCTGTCATGGAATAGTTCATCTCGGTCTCTGTGAGCTGCCTGTTGGCAAAAATCATCGGGTAATCTAGGTTATGTTCACCAGGATGGCATAGCACGGCTCCAATAGCGAACTTAGAGGCGTCTATGTGTACATGAAATGTTATGTTCCAGTCTGGGGCTCGTAAGATTGGTGCAGTAGTAAGAGCCTTTTTCAACTCCTCATATGTGCACTGGCATTCCTCAATCCACTCGAACACTATCAACAGCTTGTACAATGGTCTAGCAATTAATGTGTAATTTAGTACAAAGCGTCGATAATATCTAGTGTGTCCTAAGAAGCACTGAACTCCCTTGTAGTTATCGGGTGGCAGTAAGTCAACAATGACTCTGACTTTAGAAAAGTCAGTGGCAATGCCATTCCTTGACACTACGTGCCCTAAGATGCATCCGTGTTTCACCCAGAACTGGCACTTTAAGGGGTTCAACAAGAGGTGGTACAACCTACACCTTTCAAAGACAGCTCTCAATTTCTCTAAGTGTTCAGCCCAACTAGAGTGTACGCATAAGTCATCTACAAACACTTCCAGTTTGCGCCTAAGCATGTCCTTAAAGATAGTGCACATTAGGCGTTGAAAAGTCACAGGTGCATTCATCAGCCCAAAATCCCTCTTTGTAGTGGCATTCACTTTCTTGTAGTTCATGCACACTCGAATTTTTCCATTTTTCTTCATGACAATCACAATAGGTGATACCCAGTCAGTGTGCTCGATCTCACATATGAATCCTACCCTCATGAGTTTATCAATCTCCTCTTTTACTGCATGGGCGTGTTTGGGATTCATGGGGTAAGGTCGTTGTTTTGTTGGCACTACATCAGGGACCATTGGGATATTATGAGTCACAACCCTAGGGTCGACTCCCTTAAGTTCATCCAATGTCTAGGCAAATATGTCAATGTACTCTTGCAAGAGTGCAACAAGTTTGGTCTCCTCATCCTCCGTCAAGTCATCTGCAATGAATACAGGCCTTGGCTTTTCACATTCCCTAGCCAAGTTAACTTCCTTGAATTTGGCGGGTCCCTCGATCGGTTCACTAGTTTGGCCTTGTCTTTTCACACCTAGCAGAATCACCACTCTGTCACCCTTTTTAAATTTTCTAAACCATTTGAGTAGATCCTGTGGTTTCTTTTGCCTTTCTTGTTAAAGATGTGAGATCTAGAGCATGGCAGAGGCGGAAGCTATGGAGGATGGAAGATGAAGATACTACTCATGTTGACATTGAGAAAGAAGACAACTGTTACACAAGTGAATTAGGTTTCAAGATTGAGACTTGAACTCATAAACACAATCTTGTGTAGGCTTGACAATGACACAGACACTTGACAGAAAGAGACAAGTACTATTGCATTATCATCATATGAAAGTGATAGTCAAGTACATCATTATATAGGATCGCTTGGTAGCACACTACATCATTGTGCCTATGGGATCTGTCTCTCTTCCTAGAATGAACTGCATCTTCCTAGCCTAGTTGTTCCATACAAAGGGGCATACATAGGGTGTGATTGGTAGATTCTCAACATTTCTGCTTCTGAGTACTTTGCTTGCTTCTTGGCCTCCTCCTTTAGCCTCCTGCGCCTTAGGTAGACTGGCAAGTCTCCCTTGGTGCGTTTGACTTTAGAAGGTTGTGGTATCTCGAGATCACTCTCAGTGCTAACTTCCGACTCTGAGTTAAACTCGCATCTCTCACTTGAGGAAGGTGTTTCCCCAAGGGATCATAGTTCAGTAGGTGCATCCGTCTTGAGCACTGGGATTACCCATGGTTGTGCCACTCCGGCTTGCTCGTAATCCACTGCTCCTATGTGTTCTAGCCAGGATCTGTCACACTCCATTCGCATGACTCCTTTTTCATTTTGACTGGTCCTTCCTCTCCTAGGCCTCGAGTCTGCCCTGATTTATTCTATCGCTTTTCCTTCTGTGTCGTACTCTATTGTATCTATCTCTTCTTCACTCTCCTCTCCCATAGAGCAATAGTCCTCATACTCCTCATCATCAGGGTCCTCTCCTTCTGATTGCTCATCATCACCTAAGCTTTCCTCTCCAGTCTCCTTGTCATCAATAACTAAAGCCCAGTTATATAACAAATTCAGGTCGTGGACCTTGGTCCATTTCCATTCTGGCTTAGCTAATAGATCACGTAGAGGTTTTAAGTCAACAGTCAAGTTGCCTTCCAGTTTATTGGTCAGATACTCTACGATTTCTTGAAGCTCTAGTTTGTTGTTGGGGATATGGAACGAGGATCGTTTGCCTGGGTTGAGTGAGCTTCCTGCCATCATACAGAGTGGCACAATTGGCTCCTCAATTGGCATGGTTGCGGCTTTAGCAGCATGCTGATATAGTTCTTCCTCATCCAAGAATGGTAGGTCAATGGTTGCCAAAACATGCATCCAATCCCTCTCATCCTCAGGGAAAGGAATATATTTAGTGAGTGATCCATAGGGTTTGGTCATTTGAGTATCGCCTTTCAGCATAGCTGAGATGGCATCTAGGTCAACAGGGGTCGTCTTCCAAGTGTCCATCTCTACCCTTACTGCACTAGTTCTGTTCCCTAGGAAAATCAAACCATTATCCCAGTCCTCAATGACACGCGCATTCCTCATCCAAGGTCGGCCTAATAGTATGTCGTAATCCACTCCCTTCATGACAATGAAGTTTACGGAAAACTACATACCGTCAATCTTTAGTGACCAATTCTTTAAGACCCCGAATGGTCTTACCTTCATTCCATTTGCTAATGTGATGTTAAACCTGGCAGTCTCTACAGGAGGGTTTCCCCATGCCTCTAAGAGTGCATGGCTTAGTACACTAACACATGTACCTGTGTCTACAATTCCTTTTCGTGTCATATCTCCTAAGGCTAGGACGAGTAAAACTGCATGCATTTCAATGCCTTTCCAAAAAGCATTGATGTGCAAAGACTTAGGAGTTGAGTGTAGAGTTAGACTTGGGATCTGTGTAACTGCATCATGATCTTGCGGATCAGCATCCGCAAGTCCTATGTGCCCCTCCATCAAGTCTTTTAACTCCTGCCATAACGAATGATTCTGCCTAAGCAGGTCTTCCAAGCTTAGAGTTACTGGAGTAGACAACAAGGTTGTGAGAAGGCTACTGGGCTCTTGTCTTCCCCTGAGGCTACCATTTCTAGGCCATGCGTTCTGTCTGCTCTGGCAAGTTTCCCCTTGGCTTTGCTGCTGAGTTGCCTCCAGTGGTGCAGGTATGCTCGCAACTTGTGGTTTTGAAGGTGAGACTGGTGTGCTCACGCTCGAGAAATTGTCAATAGGATCTTCTAATATGGGTTCAGCATCCTTGAGGTGCTTTTGGGCATCCTTGACCCACTCTTTGACCTTAGCTATAGCCTCAATCTGCCGTTTGGGATGGGGATATTCCCCTACCTTGGCACCCCCTAGCTCAGCTATCTTAGGAGTTGAGGTCTCCGCCTCTGCATCTATGACCCTCTTTCCCGTTACTAACGTAGTCGCTTCCTCGGTTCTAAGAGTTATCTTTGCATCGGTTCTCTTTTTCTATCTCCTCCGACTTTTCTTTCCTATTGAGGTTGCGTCAAGGTTACTTGGCCCTAGCAAAGAGATGCCTGCCTGTTTTGTTTGAGCTCGCGTATAACATGTAGTGGGATGGGTGTATCCTCACTGTCAAAGGTTTCCACTCCAAAAAGCCCCAAAGGCACCGATGGCATGTTGGCAAAGTTGGTTGATGGCTTCCGCCTAGGACAGTCAGGAAACAGATGTGTGATTCCACACTCTGTGCATCTGAGATCCGCTTTGTCCTTATTAGCTTGTTCTCGTTCTAGGCAGCGTGATGAAATGTGGCCTGGGTGGCCGCAAGTCCAGCATGTGACTGGATCTTGGCTTGGCCCTCCAAAGCCTTTGCCTCTTCCTCTTCCTAAAGCCATCACCGACATCGGCCGATAGTCCATCAGGATTGGGTTGCCCTCCTCGTCATAGGATATGTACGGGTTGACATATGTTTCTTCCTCATTAGGCTCCTCCACAAAGTTAACAGGAGCATCGCTAGATGGGTGGGTTACAAAAGGCCCTGGTGGTCTGGGTATACCAATTGGGTTCATCTCCAGCCTAGGTACGGCAGGTCTTGAGTCAGTCAGTGCTGGGAAAGATAACTGGGCTCCCCTCCCAAAGAAATTGGGTGGCCTATTACCTAAGTATGGAGGGTTGTACTACTGCGCACATGGAAATCTCCTCGGCATTCTGCAATGCACTGCATCATGCCCGAATCTACCGCAATTTGAGCACGGCCGAGATCTAGGTTCTTGGCACTCAACTGGGAGGTGATTGCCGCCACAGTATATACATTGTACATGCGATCTCACAGGCTTCCTTACCAGCTCTTGCAACTGTGCAATCTCCATTCTCATTTCTGCCATCCCCTGGTCATGGTCTACACTCTTTCCCTTATCCTGCACACTAGCAGTTGCTCTTTCCCCCGAAGTAGTTGATAATCCTTTGTTGGTAATCCTCATGCTGCGTTCCCTGAGTTGATCATCTACGCATATTTCCTCCTTGAAAACTCTAGCTAGCATGTCTCATTGCAAGGTGGAGTTACTGGCCAAAGCCTTGTAGAGCTCCTCACTTTGAATCCCATTCATGAACACTGTAGACACTGCCCTCTCAGTAGGTCGTTCATTGGCAGGGATTCTTTTGTAGAGGCTATGCACCTGAGTGACGTAATCCCTAACATCCTCCTTCACTGATATTCATCAACCTAACGATGAGGTTATCCGAATACCCTGCCTCCGAAAACCTCTTGATGAAGAGGCCCTTAAGGCGAACAAAGTTCGTACGTTCTGCGTCATCTAGACTAGAATACCAGGTCCTCCCCTTATCGCCTAAGCACAGGCCGAAAGCTTGAGCTCGCTGCGCAGGGTCAGTAAGATCGTTTGCCTCCCATACTTGCTCGAACTGCTCCATGAAGTTGTACGGGTCACTGCTAGGTTCGTATCTAGCTAGTTTTTTTGCTACAATGGGGATTCTAGCTTGCCCTTTAGCCCCTTGCATGACTCCCAATCCCGATAGTAGCGCGGTGGCTAGGGCAGTAGCGCTCTGTTCAATGAACATATTGTCCAAGAGTCACTTTGCTACTAGTTCGCTCAATGTCATGTCAGCCTCTACTGCCCATTCCCTCTCTACATTCGGTCCAAATTTGGCCACTCCAGCTAGGTCTAGCACTCTTCTAGCCTCGTACATATCTACGTCTTGATGTAGCCTCTAGCCCTTTGCTCATGGTTGTAGGCAATTATGCCTTCCACCGTTCTCTTGATTGCTTTTCTCTCTTCTTCCAGGTTTGCTACCACTTCCTCTATAGGTCAGCCCTGGATCACGATCCTAGTGAGATTGGAAATTCTCCTAAGTCTAATTGGTCCTCTCCATGTTCGTCTCTTGATCCCGACATTGTTTCTGCTTCCAGCTCCATGAGGTTGTCAATAAATCCAAGCAACTCCGGCAGCGTCCAATCCTCTATATTGTTGCTTTCCGTGTCTTCGTGTCTTCTCCAGGTCCTACTAGTAGGGCACTCAGGCACCTGTCTAAGTCTTGGGGTCTTCTCCTACTAGTGGTTTCCTTAATGTTATTAGATATCCTGATGTGTTCCTTGCTATTTGAAAGCAGCTACAATCCTTATTCACACATTATGCTTAGTGCTTTCATGGTGCTTGGTACGAAAATAGGCTTTTCTCTTTTCTTGTAGTGCAAACTTAGTGGAACACAAGAGTGAAGTGCTGATGCAGAAAGCGTTTAATGCGAACTCCACTCTGTTTCTCTCCACATTCTTAGCCCGATTTGAGTTCTAAGCTCGGTTCTCAGCTATTCTATGGTCTTTCTGAAGGTCTGTGTTGCGTTTTCTATTCTACTCTAAGTTCGATTGGTCTCTGAGTTTCTAATGGTCAAACTGGGTCTTGGGGGTGTTCAGGGTTGTGTCCCGGGGGTCAAGTCTGTGGCAGGGTCAACTAAAGATCCTTATTTTTTCTTCTGGCAGGATGGTCCGATTCCCAGAATCGGACTGTCCGATTCTGGGAATCGGATAGGGCTGGTCCGACTCTAGTAGTCAGACGGTCCTATTCTTGCAATCGGACAGGGCTGATCTGACTCTAGCTTGCAGTCTAGCTTTCCGTAACTTTTGTAACTCCTCAAATAGCCCATCCCTCAATTCAAAAGGCATACGCTTTACCTTCTGACGCATAGGACGACTGCCTTCTTTTACAGGAATAGTATGAACAGCTAGGCTGGGAGGAATGCCTCTCAACTCGTCATAACTCCAAGCAAAGATGTCACAGAATTCTTGAATCAAGGACACATAGTCTTCCCTTTCTACTGAACTGAGCATGGAACCTGATTTAATTGGCCGCAAATCATTCGGCGTGCCAAGGTCTAACTCAATCACATCCGAGTCTCTTATCCTATCTTGCAGCTCTATCGGCTCATTTAGAGTTATTTGATAAATATCCTTTGTAGTGGACCCCTCTTTAGATTCATCACTAGATGATGTCTCAGTACCAGATGGATCATCTGCTGTTTCTAATTTAGTAGAGGATAAAGGAGCTCTCTCACTCTGAGGAGACTCAGGGTAAGCACTGACTATTACTTAATTAGCACCTCTACATAGAACCACTCGACCGGCGGGTATATTGACTTGACAGTCTGTTCGTAAAATCCAAGGCCTACCTAGCAAGACTCGATAGCTAGGACATCGTGCAAATCTTATCACCCTAAAGTCCAAGAACCATTCTACACTTGCAACTGTAACATGGACTTTAGTAATGCAACCTTTTGGTTGCCTTAGACTATCATTAGCCATTCTAAGAAGGGTGGAGCTATCTTTTTGGATGCCTAGACCTAACCTCTCCATCAACTCTGAACTCATGATATTGACGGAGGACCCAGTGTCTATAATAGCATGCTCCACTAATATTCCATCCACGTATGCTGGAACCCTAGGGCAATTCTTTTCAGCATGATCAAACCAATCTTCCCCTACTCGTGCTATGCCCAAAGGTTCTACAATATATCCAATACGCAGGATCTTCTTGAATTCCTTGCGTACTCCTGGAGATAATTTAATCAACTCTAAAAGGTTTACATCCGGTTTGACTTCGCAAAGAGAACTTGCTAAATCAAAATCATGATAGGTAGCCAAAGCTCTCTTTTCTCGCCAAACCATTCTTTCTTTTGGTCTCGGGACCGGCTTTGGTGCTTCTCTTTTAGCTCTTGCCTTCTTTCTTGGCACTTCCTCATCTTTCTTAGGATCGACTTTTTTGTCAACAGGCCTTAGAGATTTACCTTTCACAGTAGGATTCAGGACTTGCGTCCCCTTATCCCCTTGCTTAGGGTTTTCCTCGACCAGTTTTGCATTATCTTTATCAACCTCTTTAGCCTTTTGGCCTCTTGTCACGGCTCGGAGGTTAGAGGTTTTAGCGCCATTGACGCATATAGCCTCGATAAGGCTAACTCCATTACCTTGTGGCAACTCTTCTATAGTGGGCTTTCCCCTTTGCAGTATTTGTCTTGGTCCATCATCTTGCTGGAGATTACTACCTTGCGCTCTATGATTAACTGGACCTGTCTGTTTACTCCCTTGTTGGAGGGAACTAATCTTACTCCAACAGGTAGCTGCTAAGTGGCCCGACTTCTCGCAAATATCACATTTAACATTTGGACAGTTTCTAGGGAAATGTTGTCCACCACACCACTTACAACTGAATCTTGAGGGACCACCCTCTTCAAGGCGTGGACTCCCTATCAGATTTTGCTACTTTAAGAAGAAATTAACGTCAACAGCTATTTGTCGATATTGTTCAAAAATCATGTCGGTGTAGTGCTTCATCATATCCTTAACTTCACCAAGGACATTAGAAGCACTCGACTCATAGCCTTGATCATCTATCCGTCATTCCAATGGCCTAACAATTTGATTGGGCATTGGTTGTTGACTCACAGGAACAACTATAGGGTTCGAAACTTGGCCTCCAACATTTGGTGGAGCCAACTGACTAGCCATGGGCATAGTCACACTGGGAGGAGTTGGCAACAAAGGTACATTTTGAACCATGATTCCTCTCCCGTTAGGGTTATTCATAAGCATCCCTTGACTTCCATTTGTCAATGGTAGATTGCCTCCAAGTACTAAACCCGCATTAAGATTTATTCGAGAGGAGTAGGCCATTTGTAATCGTGACTCTACTCCTTCTGCCCATGCGATGGCAGTGTCTATATTAGCCAAAGCCACGCTGCTCAATTGTACCTGAATATTGAAATCCAATCCATGCAAGAAGTATTGCAATTAGGCAGCAGGCGGAATGGGAATGTAAGTTTGTAACTTACGAAACAGTTCCTTAAGCTTCTTGGCATAGGCTTTCACATTCTCATGGGGGTCTTGGCGCGTTACATTCAAAACATGCAACAAGTATTGGCCACCTCTTTCAGGGGCATATTCTCTCGGAAAATTGCATAAAATTGGTCAATTGTGGTTATGGTTCCAATCTCTATGATACCATACTGCATCCCTTCCTTTTAATGTCATGTTAAAGAACATCATAAGATGTCCCTCATCTTGGATGCAGTAATTAAACATTAATCTTTGGAATTCACAAATGTGAAACTCCGCATCTTCTTCGGCTAACCCATTAAAAATGGGCAAAGGCACTCCTAAAGCTGGCAAATCTGGCATCCCTGCAGGAATTGCAATGGGTTGTGCCATGAAGACAATCGAATTAACAATAGGAGTTTGGACTGATGGGATCACACCCCCACTTGAAGTGGGTTGACTTGGTGGAAGAGAGGAAGAACTTATGCTTCCTCCTACACCTAAAGAACTATAGTTGGGTTACTAAGACCACTTCCTCTTATGCATATCGGGCTACTCCTTTGAGGAGAATAGCGACTTACGATCTCCAACCACCGTTTAGCCCTCTCAGCACATTCTATTTTTTGTATTTTGGCTTGACGGTCCTTGTCAGAGGACATAAGCAAACTTTTTGGTCCCTACAAACCCTAGATCCGAGAACCACCACTTGTTGGTAGCTCTCGGCAGACGCACCACTGATGGGACCTCAAATGGGCCGGCACTGGCTATGGCACTAGTTGGACCTCATGCTCATAACAAACAAACACGCCCTCACGGCCTCGCGGACCAAGAGCGTCAATCTGCTGCTAAAGGACAAACTGCCCTAAAGCCTAATCTATGCGTTTATAGTTTTATAGTTTTGTAGTCCAGTGTTTCACTTTCTATAAACTCCTCAGAGGGAGGACCCATACACACTGGCAATAAATGCCATGATAATCACATACATGGGAGGCAACCTCTCGGTAGAAATACCGCAGCCCCACTGCAGCTCTCCTACATCGCAGGAATTAGCCCCTTGATGTGTTGCTCAAAATATAAAACAAGCAAACAAACTCCACTCTTCATTTCAAACAACTCCAAAAGATATACCATTTTTCCTCTCCAAATAATCCGACAAGAAACGAACGTCTATCCTACGGCTTAGGATGCCTTTCCACACTCCGCGTGGGTCATTGTCATTAAAAACATGTGCTATGCATCCAGAATTTTTATTCCGATACCATGATCGACTTGCATATGAAAAAGTGAATGATTCTAAAGTGCTCAAACATCATTTTCAAATCAGCAACGTGCTTGTGCACAATCAGGCTTTCAAAGTGCATTTACTAACCCTTTGCAGCGATGAAAGGATAGCACCGAGATAACACTCGTGTTACTATCCTCTTAATTAACATACCACGAACTCTATGACACGATGTGCATCACAAACTCAGAAATCAGCACACAAATCACACCATCCAAACCTCCCAGCCCCCTACATTTAGGTATTGCTTTCGTTGCATAGGTGTAGAGGTTCATTTTGTCATGTTTTGATGTATAGAAAGCAGTAAATCACAAACTTTGAAAAAGAGATAGGGAAACGTGAGGCTAAACCTCATGCTTTGCCACTACCATACATCCACAAACAATTATTATATTTTTTCTTATTTTTCCAAGACATATTTCTATTTTTTCCTTTATTTTTTCCATTTTCTTGATTTATTTGGTAATAAAATATGCTATTTTCTGAATTTTCTTATTCCAATCACTTCATCATACTATCACTTAATTTATGTTTCATATTTCTCCCATGGGAACACCTTTTACCCACCCGAAACAGAAAAACTACCATTTTACCACTTAAAAACCGCATTTCGGGTTTATGGGAATTAAATAAAGCATGTAAATCATTGCAAAACCAAAATTTTCTGATACACAGCAATTACTCATTATGCAAACAGCACACAAACAAATTTTCATCCAATAAGAACATAATTAGCATCATAAACTATCAAAAATCCTTCATTTTCTTCATAAAAATGGTCATACCGTGTTTTACGTAACCTGAGATGCCTTGAATGACTGCATAACCAGCAGACGGAGCCTCCATTGCTCTCAATCCAATGCTGCACTTCAATCTTCAGCATCTCTATCAATTTTCATCACCATTTCCTTCATTCTCCTTCCCCGATTCCTTCATCAAGAGGATACACATGAACAGCCGATAGAGAAGAGAGAGAGGAGAGAGAAAGACTAGAATCTCTTCTCTTCATTCAGTCCATCATTCCACACGTGAAGGGCGGCGAAATGATCAGCAAAGAGGGAGAAGATGAGCCCCAAGATCAGCTCCATGGCTTGCTTTCACCCTGCAAATTGATGTCCATGAAGGAGGGCACATTTTTCGGCGCTGCTGCATGTCGCCATATCTCCATGTTTTCTTCATCTTCTTGATCATAAAATTTGTAGGGGGGGTCAAGGCTCCAAAGGGCACCCCCCCCTTTGGTCCTCTTAATGTCCACCTTTTCATATCTTGCCCACTTTGTGGCCATTTCCATGTTCGGACTCCAATTCGAGCTCTGACAAATCCTAGGCGTCCGGCTTGACATCCCGCACTGACTGGAAAATCCTGATATCCCACATGACAGTCAAAAAATTTATCAAAAATCCACAAGTGTCGCTGTCGTGTTGCTGCGCATCCGAGTCATATACACCTCCATTTCTTTTGTTGTGCATTTGTGTTAATTTCTACGTGTGATTCATTGTTTGTGTGATGCATTTTAATAATCCGCATCCAATGTATATATTCCCTTAGTGCATGCGCATGATTTTGTTTGGATGCATGATGTGCGTGTATTAGAAAAATATGAAAAACTGATGCCAAAGGATCTTTGTCCTGCTGCTATTTGGTCTAGCTCTATGTGCAATGACAGCCTTGGTGCAAGTGTTTTGGAGATATGCTACAAGAAGGACATTTAAAGGAGGAAGCAGAGTTGCTGCAAGATATGCCTCTTGCAAATAATCTTGGTTGCTTGGATGTCAATGTTGAATTAATTCAAAAGGCATGGTGACATATTACTAGCACAGCAAGGCTTTGACAAAAATTATGCTCATGTCAGACTTTTATAAAAGTGCTGGAATGAGGAAGGTCGCCTGCCTAATTTTGACATGTGAACAAGAAAAAGAAAAACTAAAGATAGAGGAGAAAAGGAAGGGGAAAAGGAGACTAATTGGGGGAGAGAATTCGAATGGGGGGAAAAAAGGAGAGAAAAAGCGGGAGGAAGTTACGAACAAGGGCAGAGAGAGAGCGCAATTTTTCTGTTACGAAGGCCTGCAGCAGAAAGAGGAATAAAAAACAAGAATGGGAGGATTATGATGGCGACACTATGAATCACAGATAGTCATCTGGAGCTGTGTATCATGTGACATCTCACAGATATGAAGTTCAAACTCTAGATCAAAGCACAAACAGGCAGAGAGACGAAGTAAACAATGAAGCCGGCCTCGGTCATCAGGCCAGGAGGAGTGTTTGTAGCAGAGGCCCTGCTTGCATAACAGCTTAGAGAAGCTTCCCTTTCTCAGGCAGAGAACTGAGCATGACTCGTGGGTCCGCTTCCGGAGGCTCGGCTGCATCCTTGCTCTCAATTGCACAGGCTATCGCTGCTTGTGATGGGGTTTAGATGTCATATGCCGGTGATGCTGCTGTGACTATAGGTGAAGCATTGCGGCCAAATGTGGTGGACAAAACTGCATTTTGCGGTGGCAAGTCGCTGCCAAATGTGGCGAATTCAGAGGGGAAAAGTGCACTTTGAGATGATGTATCACTGTCTACTTCGATATCGATGCCAACGGCATTCTGAATGTCTCCGCTGAGGATAAGACGACGGGCAGAAGAATAAGATCACAATCACCAATGATAAGGGGGCGGTGAAGTCGCGAGTGACGGTTTCCCTCGAGGCATCTCCTTTCCTCAATCAGATTGTGGCACCCGGAGACGTAGTGCTGGACCTCTCCAAACTCAGCCTTGCCACACTTCAATTGGAAGGGGGCCTCCGTCAGGATAATGATCAGATTGTGGCTACCAAGGCTGGGAGACTCAAATTCATAAAACCGAACAAGCTTTGGGTGGAAGGCTCACAAAAGCGTTATATTCCAAGTGCAAATGATATTGTCATCGGGCTTGTTGTTGATCGACGTTCAGAGAGCTTTACCATTGATATTGGAGGTCCAAGCTATGGAACTCTTTCTATCTTTGCATTTGAGGGTGCCACTAGACGCAATGTACCCAGCCTTCAAGCAGGTTCAGTGTTGTACATGCGAGTTGTGAAAGCTAACTATGACATGCCGCCTGAGCTTTCATGCATTGATGCCACTGGTAAATCAACAGGCTTTGGACAGTTGAAGAATGGTTTGTTTTTTTTAATTGTTCAACATGACTTGCACGAGTGCTGCTGAGCAGGCCCTCCTGTCCTGTACTCGATGCACTCGGCAAAAGCTTGTCTTTTGAAATTGCTGTGAGTCTGGATCAATAGTCCTTCGGTATCTATAGTAATCCTTGTTTCTAATGCCATTATAAATGCTGAGTTCTTGAGTGCTGCTCAACAGCAAGTGATGGTGCTGAAATTGCTACAAAGGGTACAATGATTTTGAACTATTGAAATGCTCGTGTTGCTGGAGATCCACCAGTTTCCTCGTGATCAAAGTAATTCATCTTCTAGAACTGGGTCTTTCCTTGGAAAGCAAATCTGAAAGAGCTCACAGTTTTTTTTTATCGCATGATGCAACCAACTTCCATGTTGCAAGTATCCCAAAGGCTCTGTTTAGGCTGAAATTTCAGCAACCCAGTTCCCATTCTCAGCAATCCTCTCGACAGAGTTTTCATCTTCAAGCATGGCATACTACAGCTGAACGACCACGTGCAAGGCTTTACTTGGTGCTGTACTTGTTCAAACCAAAATTTTGAGCTGTGGCTATGTTCTTGACAAGCAATATATGATCTTTGGCATCAAATTTTGAGATCTTCTTGTTAGCCTCTTTCCTTGCTGTATCTTGAACCCCGTGTTTTGCAGCTCTTGCACGATCTCTTTGACATTTCTGGTGAACCCGACGTGAAAGTGCTGCGTCATCAGCAAGATGGGAGACTCGCAAGAAGAGATGACAGATGATAATGTCATGAAGAACCTGTTTCAGTCATTTACCATGTATATGCAGCAGCAAGTTCATGCAAAACGAGACAGTGATGCTATGGATGCTTTGAAAGCTGTCCAACAGGAGATGAAGCAGTTTAATGGCCAGCAAGTGTCAACTTACCTGCATTTGTATGAAGAAAAGATGAAGTTTTTTGGGGTTTCTCAAGATGTTTGGAGCCGCTACTTCTTGCGGATCGTGGTGCGCGCTCTTGAAGGTCGAATTGCAGAAATTCAAGAGGCACATGCAGGTTGGGCTGAATTTAAAAAGGCATTAAAAGATGAATATTTCCTGGAGGATACAGGTCTTATGAATCGCAGGAATTTTTTAGCATGGGTTTCTATGCCTAATAAGGGACTTTCTATTACCGCTCTTCTGCGAGAGTTTGAAAGCCGTTATGATCAGTTGGATGGGACTGAACAGCAAGCTTTGGAGATGCAAAAAGTGGAGTTATTTTTGCAAGGTGCAGATGCTGATTTATAGGAAAAGTTGGATGATCTTTTGGAAGATCAAGCTACTGATTCAGGTTTAAAGACTGAGTGGAGACATGTCATTGATGCTGTGAATGCTCTTGTCAAGAAGCAGCGTAGGAGAGTCAGATTGCATCGAAATACAGGATCAGTTCCTGAAAAATCCTTGGAGACTTCTTCTTCTACCCCTGCTGCTTCTTTGCCTAAGCCTACTCCTCCTGTTGTGAATCCACCAGTACCTGCTGCTTCAGTGCCCTTATCTGTAGATGATGTTATTAAAGGCTTGGCGGATTTGACGATTGAAGCAGTCAAAGCTGAAGTTGGTAAGTTAAAGGAGCAACTTATGTCAGTACCTGCTGTAGCACCTGCTCCAGTGACTGCTTTTCCAGCTGGTCAAAGAAAAGGGCGACGATGTATTTGGTGTGATAGTACAGAGCACCAACACTGCAGAGATTGTGATGCTTTTCAGGAAGCACGTAAGAAGAATGTAGTGTTCTGGGGACAAGATGGGAAGATATGGCTGACAGAGACTGGCGCTCCTCTTGACACGAACTTTGGTAAGGGAGGTATGAAGAAGCTTGTTGATGATATGGCTGCGCGATCAGCTTATGTGAGTGTTAGAGGAGATGCTTCAGCTTTTGGAGTCCAGCTTGAACAGAAATCTGATGGAGACTCTGCTTTGTGGTCTTCTGCCTTGGAGATAGCGAGAAGAGGGAAAGTTCAAACTTCTACTATGACTTGTGTGGGCTCTAGCATCCGAGGAGAAACAGGATGGGATTCTCCTGTTGACAGGTATTCTATTTTTGCTTATATGGCTAAAACGCAGGGTTTAGATGCCATGGTTGAGGAAAAGAGAAGAAGAGATGAGGAGGGTCCTAGCTCCTCCAAAAAGACTAGAGGGGGTGACTTTGTTTCACCACCTGTTACAGCTCCACCTATGTCAAATTCTCCAGTTCAAACAGATTCTGATCAACCAATGGGAGACAAGCAGAAAGAAAAGAGGCAACCAAGAAAAGAGCCAGGATTCAAGCTCTTGTCAGACCTTGATATGCAAACGGATATGAGTAAGATTTTTCATGAAAGAATTTTGAATAGTGAAGTCACTTTTACTGTTGGAGAGGCTTTTGGGATTGCTAGAAGAGAAATACAGGATCAGATGCAGGATCTTTTGCGGAGGAAACGACACGCGATGGAAGGACCTGCTTTACAGGGATTGTGGCATGGAACTCTTGGGGAAGTGCATGATGATGCAGTGATGGTTGAGAATGCTTCTGCTAATCCGCAATTGGAGAAAATAGTGCAGCCTATGCAGTATGAAGATGATGAGACCCCTATTCTCATTCCTCGCAGCCATTTTTCACGAAGTCATTGGGCTAGAGCAACCATTGAGACAGTGGTAAGGATTGGAGAGAAACAAATTCCCTTGATTGCTTTAGTTGATCATGGTTCTGAAATTAATCTTATTGCTCGAGGTGTTTATGAGAGTGGCAAGTGGCCTATGGATGCAGAGCATGGCTGGCGCATGAGAGCCGCCAATAATACTTCTGGTGATATGTATGCTGCTTGTCCGAGTATCAGAATTTCTATTGGTAATGTTGAAGAGGATTATCATTGCTTTGTTCAGGATTCATGTTCTTATCCGATTATTCTTGGACAGCCTTTCATTACAGAAGCAAGAATGGAAACAAAAGTGATGGATGACGGATCAGCTTATGCGCGGATACGTAGTAAAGATGGTATGCGAGCTGTTCAGTTTATGACTGTTGGGGTAAATCATCCAAGAAACAGGGACTCCTTGCGTGAGGCACCACTACCTGCGAAGGAGTTGGATTTTCATTAGGTACCGCTGTCTTGCGAGACGCCAGTGGTACAGAGCGGAGAAAAGAGGAGATCTCGCCTCCTGGCAGCCAGTCTTTCTCTAATAATTTTGTTGGGTTTACTTCAGATAGTTCAGTGAGTTATCAGAAAATTTCAGATTTGCCTAGAGCTGCTAGGCAGTACATTGGTCATAAGGAGAAAGAGTTGAAGAATGCAGGTATTTTGCAAGCAAAAGAGCATGTGGATGGATTGTATGAAGGGATGTCTTATGCAGATACATTGTTTGAGATGAGAGCAATGCTGAAAACTGATGTATGCAAGGGTTCAAAGATGATACATGTGCAAACCTTGGATATGTTTCAAGAAATTTCTGGTTTTATGCTGCAAACAGAGTTAGAGGCTGAGAAAACTCAGCAAACTGAATTTATGGCTGATCTTGATCAGCTAATAGAATTGCAGAGGGCTGAATCCATTCAGCCAACAGAGTTGAATGCAGAAAAATTTCTGCATACAGAGTTTCAGGATGCATCTATGCAGTCCATAGAGCAGAGGGCTGAATTCATTCAGCCAACAGCGTTGAATGCAGAAAAATTTCTGCATACAGAGTTTCAGGCTGCACCCATGCAGTCCATAGAGCTAAAGGCTGAAATTTTTCAGCCAACAGAGTTGAAAGATGCTGAAAATTTGCAGAAATTGCAGCAAAGGAAAGAGTGCTTGAATGATGCCAAGGTTGAACAAAATATAAAACAGTTGATAAGAAGGTTAAGCCGGTTGCAGGCCCGCTTCCTTCTGATAGTGATGAGCAGATTGAAAAAGCTATGAAGCAGCCTATGTTGAGGGATCCTGCGAATATTGGACATAAGTTTACAGCTGAAACTCTTGCAGAATTGAAGATTGGAAATGATGATTTTTTGCTTCCAGTGGAAAAAGAATGTTTTAGAGAGATGCTTGGACGTCATGGTAAGGCATTTACTTTCTTTTCACATGAAATTGGCAGCATTAGTCCCAAATTGGTTGCACCTATGGTCATCTTCACTGTTCCTCATGTACCATGGAATATACGTCCTATACCTGTGCCTAAAGCACACTTGCCAAAGCTGATAGAGTTGCTGAATGAAAAGATTAAAATGGGGATTTTGGAACCCTCTTCTGCACCTTATTCTAACAGGTGGTTTACTGTACCAAAGAAGAATGGTACTTTGAGATTTATTCAGGATATGCAACCCGTGAACAAAGTGACAATCAGGAATGTGGGTACAGGTCCAGTTGTGGATGAATTTGCTGAGGCTTTTGCAGGACGAGCCATCTATTCACTAGGTGACTTGTATTCAGGTTATGATCAGTTTCAGCTTGCCTTGGAAAGCAGGGATATTACTACTATGCAGACACCTATTGGTCTTGTGAGGATGTGTACCTTGCCACAAGGTGCTACAAACTCAGTTGCTCATATGATGAATGCTATGCATAGAGTTCTTCGAGACTATATTCCGCAGTATACCATGCCATTTCTAGATGATGTGCCTATAAAGGGTTGTGCAGAAGAAGAAAAGAATGAAAGTCTTGATTTGGGTGGATGTAGACAGTTTGTGGCTGATCACTTGAATGCTTGTGAACAAATATTGACACGATTAGAGGAGGTAAATTTGACACTTTCAGGGCTGAAATCTGTCTTTGCTGTTAATGAAGTCATCATAGTTGGGCATATGGTTGGATATTATGGCAGAAAGCCTTCTCCTGCAAAGGTGGATGCCATAAACAGGATTGCAGAGTATTGCTCGACTACTTCAGAGGTGCGGAGATTTGTGGGAGCTTGTGTATTTTACATGATTTGGATTCCTCATTTTGCTCATATTGCAGATGTTCTCTATCAGATGCTTTGAAAGGGGCAGAAATTTCATTGGGATGAGAAGCATTCAAAAGCCATGCGTAAGCTCAAGAAGCTGTTGCAATCAGCTCCTACTCTACGCAAGGTGGATTATCAGTGTGGACGACCGATCATGTTGACAGTTGATACTAGCCCTATTGGCATAGGTTGGGCTGTGGGACAGGATGATGCTGATGGAAATAGGTATGCTATCTGCTTTGGAGCTAAAGTTCTTAATGAGCGACAAAGGAGATATCCGCAGATTAAAAGAGAGTTGTGGGGAGTAGTCACTGCATTGAAGTGTGATAAAGGGTATTTTATTGGAGCTTCAGTTGTTGTGGAAACAGATTGTTTACCTTTGCTTGGCATGATTACTAGTTGCTCGACTCCAGATATAGCGATGCTTCGGTGGATTGCCTATATCAAATCATTGAATCCAGAATTTCGACACATAGTAGGGAAAGATAATCCAGTTGCTGACATGCTTTCTAGAGCGAGATATGAGGATGAGGAGTCAATGCTTGCAGAAGATGATGAGACAGAGTTTGTTGCTTCTGTCCTTATTCATGATTGTCATGTATCTACTGTTGAAGCTTTTATTGAAGAACTTTATGTTGATGAGTGGCTGCAAATTGGACAATATCTAAGTTCATTGACTCGAAGAGCTGATTGGATAGATGATGAATTCAAGAAAATCAGAAGGAAGGCTTATGGGTATTTCTTGAAAGATGGTTTTCTTTGGAAGCATCCAAGAAAGAGAGGAGGCTTACCCTTGAGAGTAGTTTGTGATGTAGCGATGCAAATACAGATTATGCGAGAGTTTCATGAGAGCTCATGGGCTAGACATAGAGGTGTGTGGGCTACCTATGAGAAAATCAAAGAAAGATACTGGTGGAAAGGGATGTATAAAGATGTTTCTCATTTTGTGGAAACTTGCAGGGACTGCCAGCTTTACTCTTTAGTGCGACATCGTGATGAGCTGCATCCGACTTATCCACTATGTATGCATTACAAGTGGGTGGTAGACTTGGTTACTTTGCCAGTGGGACTTTGGCAGATGAGATATCTTGTCTTGGCTAGAGAGGATCTTACAAACTATGTTGAAGGTAGACCGTTGCGGACGAAGACCACCACTACAGTATGTAAATTCTTGTTGGAAGAAATATTTTGCAGGTATGGATGTATAGGCAAGGTTACAGCTGATCGTGGAGAGCTAGATGCTGATGAAGCTAGAGAATTCTTCTCACGGCTTGGGATTAAATTGGCTCTTACTACTGCCTATAATCCAGAGGGAAATGGCAAAAGTGAAAGAGGACATCCGCCAATAGTTAAAGCATTGGCAAAAGCTTGTAAAGGTCGGATTGGAGATTGGCTGAGATTGCTACCTTTTGCATTGTGGGCTGATCGCTCTACACATAGTGTGACTACTGGATACATGCCTGCGGAGTTGATATATGGGCAAAAACCTGTCATGCCTACTGAAATTTGTGCTCTCACTTGGAGTGTTCTTCCGTGGCATGAGGATTTATCAAGGGAAGAGTTGTTAGCCCTTCGGATTCGTCAACTAGAGAGAAGGGCAGAAGATGTGCAGCTAGCCGTTGACCGTTTGAAGGCAGCCCATCTCAGAAATAAGGACAGGTTTGATTTAAGGCATCGCTTGAGGCCTAAAGCCATAAAAGAAGGAGATTGGGTTCTAGTCTACGACAGTAGTCTAGAAAATCAGCATAGTAGTATGAGAAAAATGGTTCAAAGATGGTTTGGACCATATGAAGTGAAGCAGGTTTTTGACAATGGTACTTATGAGCTGGCTGAATTAGATGGAACAAAATTGAGGGTGCCTATTGCTGGAAAACGAGTCAAGATTTTCAAGAGAAGAGAAGATGAAGAATATGCACTTGAAGCATTGACAGAAGAAGAGCAGATAGGAGAAAGACAAGCTGATGAGACAGAAGACATAGATGATGAAGCCGATGGAGAAACAGGTCAACTAGAATCAGAAGATGGACTTGACCTGTTTGTGGACTTGAATGATCCTGGATAGTTGGCACATCCGGAGGATGTGCAGGTTTAGAGGGGGTGGATGTCGTGTTGCTGCGCATCCGAGTCATATACACCTCCATTTCTTTTGTTGTGCATTTGTGTTAATTTCTACGTGTGATTCATTGTTTGTGTGATGCATTTTAATAATCTGCATCCAATGTATATATTCCCTTAGTGCATGCGCATGATTTTGTTTGGATGCATGATGTGCGTGTATTAGAAAAATATGAAAAACTGATGCTAAAGGATCTTTGTCCTGCTGCTATTTGGTCTAGCTCTATGTGCAATGACAGCCTTGGTGCAAGTGTTTTGGAGATATGCTACAAGAAGGACATTTAAAGGAGGAAGCAGAGTTGCTGCAAGATATGCCTCTTGCAAATAATCTTGGTTGCTTGGATGTCAATGTTGAATTAATGCAAAAGGCATGGTGACATATTACTAGCACAGCAAGGCTTTGACAAAAATTATGCTCATGTCAGACTTTTATAAAAGTGCTGGAATGAGGAAGGTCGCTTGCCTAATTTTGACATGTGAACAAGAAAAAGAAAAACTAAAGATAGAGGAGAAAAGGAAGGGGAAAAGGAGACTAATTGGGGGAGAGAATTCGAATGGGGGGAAAAAAGGAGAGAAAAAGCGGGAGGAAGTTACGAACAAGGGCAGAGAGAGAGCACAATTTTTCTGTTACGAAGGCCTGCAGCAGAAAGAGGAATAAAAAACAAGAATGGGAGGATTATGATGGCGACACTATGAATCACAGATAGTCATTTGGAGCTGTGTATCATGTGAAATCTCACAGATATGAAGTTCAAACTCTAGATCAAAGCACAAACAGGCAGAGAGACGAAGTAAACAATGAAGCCGGCCTCGGTCATCAGGCCAGGAGGAGTGTTTGTAGCAGAGGCCCTACTTGCATAACATCTTAGAGAAGCTTCCCTTTCTCAGGCAAAGAACTGAGCATGACTCGTGGGTCCGCTTCCGGAGGCTCGGCTGCAGCCTTGCTCTCAATTGCACAGGCTATCGCTGCTTGTGATGGGGTTTAGATGTCATATGCCGGTGATGCTGCTGTGACTATAGGTGAAGCATTGCGGCCAAATGTGGTGGACAAAACTGCATTTTGCGGTGGCAAGTCGCTATCAAATGTGGCGAATTCAGAGGGGAAAAGTGCACTTTGAGCTGATGAATCACTGTCTACTTCGATATCGATGCCAACAGCATTCTGAATGTCTCCGCTGAGGATAAGACGACGGGCAGAAGAATAAGATCACAATCACCAATGATAAGGGGGCGGTGAGGTCGCGAGTGACGGTTTCCCTCGAGGCATCTCCTTTCCTCAATCAGATTGTGGCACCCGGAGACGTAGTGCTGGACCTCTCCAAACTCAGCCTTGCCACACTTCGATTGGAAGGGGGCCTCCGTCAGGATAATGATCAGATTGTGGCTACCAAGGCTGGGAGACTCAAATTCATAAAATCGAACAAGCTTTGGGTGGAAGGCTCACAAAAGCATTATATTCCAAGTGCAAATGATATTGTCATCGGGCTTGTTGTTGATCGACGTTCAGAGAGCTTTACCATTGATATTGGAGGTCCAAGCTATGGAACTCTTTCTATCTTTGCATTTGAGGGTGCCACTAGACGCAATGTACCCAGCCTTCAAGCAGGTTCAGTGTTGTACATGCGAGTTGTGAAAGCTAACTATGACATGCCGCCTGAGCTTTCATGCATTGATGCCACTGGTAAATCAACAGGCTTTGGACAGTTGAAGAATGGTTTGTTTTTTTTAATTGTTCAACAGGACTTGCACGAGTGCTGCTGAGCAGGCCCACCTGTCCTGTACTCGATGCACTCGGCAAAAGCTTGTCTTTTGAAATTGCTGTGAGTCTGGATCAATAGTCCTTCGGTATCTACAGTAATCCTTGTTTCTAATGCCATTATAAATGCTGAGTTCTTGAGTGTTGCTCAACAGCAAGTGATGGTGCTGAAATTGCTACAAAGGGTACAATGATTTTGAACTATTGAAATGCTCGTGTTGCTGGAGATCCACCAGTTTCCTCGTGATCAAAGTAATTCATCTTCTAGAACTGGGTCTTTCCTTGGAAAGCAAATCTGAAAGAGCTCACAGTTTTTTTTTATCGCATGATGCAACCAACTTCCATGTTGCAAGTATCCCAAAGGCTCTGTTTAGGATGAAATTTCAGCAACCCAGTTCCCATTCTCAGCAATCCTCTCGACAGAGTTTTCATCTTCAAGCATGGCATACTACAGCTGAACGACCACGTGCAAGGCTTTACTTGGTGCTGTACTTGTTCGAACCAAAATTTTGAGCTGTGGCTATGTTCTTGACAAGCAATATATGATCTTTGGCATCAAATTTTGAGATCTTCTTGTTAGCCGCTTTCCTTGCTGTATCTTGAACCCCGTGTTTTGCAGCTCTTGCACGATCTCTTTGACATCGCTCGGGCGCCTTTTAAAAGCTGTCTTTCACTTGGTGCTTGAAATCGTCCTAGCTGCAACCGCCGCCTTCGATGTTAAATATTTTTCCCCTAAATTTTGGATTTTTTAGCAAATTTTAGGCACATCAAGGGCTCAAAACTCCGCTCTCAAACCAGTTGGTCTGTACACTTAGCAGAATAGAATAAGAGGGGGAATTTAGTCTCTAGAGGATTCTCTAGCCAACATCTCTTCTACTTCCTTCTTTTCAACATCTTTGAATTCAGCTTTCAAACCACTATAGTGGAGGACATATTCCATTCTGAAAGTATCAAAACTCATTCTTCTTAGGATTGTTGTTGTGCCATCATCATAATAATGCCAGCTTCTGATGGTTTCAATAGTGTATATTTTAAAGAAGGGGTAAAGGATAAGAGAGGAATGGTGTCAAGACTAGATGAAAGAAGAGAAACATAAAGAGAAAAACGATAAGACATGAGGGAATAAGAAAGAAGATCTGCATGATCTAAATGATAAATAGAACAATGAAAATTAAGGTCTTGAAAAAAGGACTCAATAAATAAGAGGTGATCAGCAATAAAGCTCAATAACTGAGATTGTAGAGGCTGGATATCAGATTTATGAAAAACATTTTTGAGTCGACGAGGCTACAAAGCAACATCCTCCAAAGGTGGATGCCAAGCATGTCCCTTACACCAAAATGTCTGTTCATGATAGGTTCGCAAACTCTCTACTAGTAGAAGCTCAACTGAGTGCACATACATCACTGCTTGTAAAATGACATCTCCCACATAAACATTCAAATATTCTTCATCAGAGATCTGCAAATGGCCTATAAGATACATGAAAGATAGTAACTGGACCTCATGGAAAATCAGCTCTCAAGAGATTCGTAGGACATAGATTTGACCATCCATCCTCTGAAGGCTCCAAATCCACATTGCTTAAGGATATATATAAAGCAAATCTCTGCTGGTTATACTTCACCCAAAAGGAAGGAGAAGGTGACACCAATTCAGTATAATGGAAAAAATCATTCTGCATGCAATCCATATGCGGATGAATGCGTTCAATCTTAGCTGAGAACCCATCACATAGTTTAGCTTTTTGTTGCAACCGATCAAGCTCCTCTTTGGAAGACAAAGCAGAAGATATGGGAGTGGGAGGAGAAACAGAAAGAACAGTCACTCTTTGGTTAAGTTCTTCAATAAGTTTCTTTTGGGACTCTACAATTTCCTGAGAGTGCTGCAACTGTTCCTCACTAGTAGCAAGTTTACTAGCCAAAGTGACCATTTCCTCAAGGGCAGAATTTTTCTCAATCATTAGAGATGCATTCTACTCCTCCAATTTAGCAAAGCTTAGATTCCACCTCTTGAATAGTTACCTTCTGTGAATCCATTAAGCTGTGGCAGTAGTCATTTGGTTATGGATATCACTAAGTGTAGCCCTTTCGGAAGACAGATCCTCCAATGCCTTACTCAACTGACTAGTTAAGGAATCCACCTTATCTTGCATGGAAGTGTAAACACTTGTGTACAGTGTCTAAAGACAAGAAGTGAGGGAGATTTCCAGAGTAGACTTGACATTTGAAACCATCTATGGAAGCATAGGTCCAGATAATATGATTTGTAAAGATGAAGAAATCTGCAAATCTAACTAACCTTCCTTTTGGGCTGCAAATAGATTGATACAGGAGAGAAATGAAGGAAGTGCACTGCCAGAAACATATTACCAAAAGGAACTGCACTGCCAGAAGGAACTGAAGATGTAGGCTACACTGGTAAAGGAGCAGGATCGAGCACTAGAACACCACCAAGAGGAGGTGCAAAAGTGAGGATTCTCTGTAATAAGGCACCATGGGAGACATTACTGTTTTGAACCTTCCGTACTCGCTAGAAATGTTGATCCATCTTGGATAATAGGAAGCCTGCCCAATTGAACTTAGCACCCTCTAGAATCTTCACAGAAGGTGTGAACAGTTCTTTGGACAGATACTTGGATACAGACTTGCTCACCGGTCCTGGAGGAATTGACATAGCTGCTTCCATATGGGAGAAGAGATCTGGGCAACAGATACCCCTGAACTATTAATGAGCTAGTTAAGGAGCAAGGGGGTAGAATTTTCCTTCTTCATCAGCGTAACAATCTCTTCAATAGTGAGTAATTGGTTACTACTAGGCACAAATGAAGTAGAAATGGGCAAGCATAGTGCTTCACTGATATTAGCTACAGATAAATAGAATGTGTGGTTATAAACCAGACCAGACTGGTTTTTGTAAGAAGCCAAGAAGGAGAAACAAAGTTTCTCATCCATAAACGGCAATGTGAGGGCAACAAATGGGTGGAGAACTGCAGGTCGGATGCAATCCGCCTCTAAAAGGAGGGAATAATCATGGACACCGAGGGGAACATGTTGTACCATAATCGGAGGGGTAGAAATAGGTGCCATTCAAACTATAGCAAAAAACCCACACACACAAAACCAGGAAGACAAATATAAAACTTGCGAAACCCACAAACAAAACCTCCACTGAGACACTTTTTTTGTGGTTTGTGTGTTTGTTTTTTGTTGGTGGTTTTCTTGGTTTGAATGATAATTAATTGAAAAAAAAAACTCTTTTTTTTCTTGTTGTCATTTTGCCGTTTTTATTTTTTGTGTTTTTTTTGTATTTTCTTTTGGAAATTTAAAATAATGATTAGGGGGGATAGTTAGTGTAAAAAAGGGGGAGGAATAAATTAAAGTAATAAAATAAAAGCCTGAAAAAGGAAAGTGCACCCCTATCTCGTGCGTATGCACGGGGTGGGGGTAAAAAATTTTGCATTGACGAGATTGAACATGGCCGAGACGTCAGTAAAAAAGGGCATGAGGGCGACAGGGCATCTTGAGATGCATAAATCCAAAAATGTGCGCGTTCATGTGGGAGGTGAGGCACGCGGGAACACGATAAAACAAAGAACAATTAATAACTCGTTATAGCCGTTCCGATGAAACGCAATTCCATAAAAAGGAAAAATGTGCTGGGCGATGAAGAGAAAAGGATCGAAATGTAGGATAGGGTGTCCAAGGCCAAAGCAGGGTGTGTTCATGGGAAAAAAACGAAAAAAGGCTTTGAAAACACATTCCGAGATTAATTTCGAAAAATTCGCTCGTCAGAATGAAGTGTGGAAAGAAGGAAAAATGTGTAAAATAACGTGCCCAACAATTCTATCATGTCAAAACACGGTTTCCAAATGAGATAGGATGCGTTCACGTGGAAAAAACCCAAAAATCAGACCCGAAAATGGTCTCGAAAATTAGTACGAAAAGAACCATTTGGCTGAATGAAGGGCAGCAAAAAGGAAAAATGTCAAGGGAAAAGGGATTCACAAGGCTATCACATCAACACACAGTTTCGAGGGAATTAGGAGGAGTTCACATGCAAAAAACACAAAAAAGTCATCTGAAAACACATAGAAAATTTAATAACTAAAAATTCGGGGGTCAGAATAGGGGGACAAAAAAGGAAAAAGGGGAGAAAAGGTTGTATGGACACTGCTGTCAAATTAAACTACAAGTCCGGTGCAAACAGGGCAGGTGCACATGGAAAAAATATGGAAATTACACACGAAAATGTCTAGAAAACTTGCAAAAATTAATATCGGACCAACTGTGCATCAGAATGACATGGAGTAACAATAAAAAATGTCAAGGGGAAGGTGGTTGTCATGGCTATCATGTTAAATCATGGTTCCAAAGCAATAAAGAAGGCATGTTCACATGGGAAACCGTTGAATTTATGTGAAATCTGTCAAAAATTAATATCTCAAGAATCGTGTGTCGAAACAGGGGTTGGTAAAATGGAAAAATGGGCTGTCCAAAGGGGAAAACTATGTTGTAAGGTTGGATTTGGATTCGAACGAATGTAGGATACATTCACATGCAAAATCTCAAAACCAAGGATAAAGGAAAATAGTGAAGGAATGGCCCGAAGGGTGGGATAAAGTTAGACGGGTGGGTGGGAAAGGAACCCCATGAGGGTAAAAACAGGTCATGGCATACATGCATGATCAACTTGAGACATATGCAGGGGGCATACATCATAGACGTGCAGGGACGCGTCCCCACACTTAAAACCTTAATGGGCAAAGTAAAATGCATTAACATAACCTAAGACTCGTCAACGGATTGGACTCTAACGTCCCCACACTTAAAACATTACATACACTACAATCATAAAGATAGGGTTAGAAAAATTTGGCTTGTTTCACCGAACATTGCAGTTGATGGTGGATGTCATGTCATGCGTCGCAGTTGGCTCTGCACAAGAGGTACCAAGTTGTCTTCACAACATACATCCAATGCGATAGGGACCACACAACAGCACCTAGGGAGGTAGCCAGTTGATAAAGCCCATCTGGTAGGTCTCGTTGGACGAAGGATAGTCTCTCAGCTCGTAGCACTCAGATGGGAATGAACGAACAATCACTCGCCCCATTACTCACATCACTCAAGATAGTATTGATGGTAACCCAGATCTCATACCCAATTTAGAAATTGACAAGGAGAATGGTGTAGAGGGAGTATGCTAGAGTGCACAGTTAATGATGCATTAGTGTATCCAACCCTATCTGGCATAGGTGCAAGCAGGAAGGCCAGGGAGCCTTGTAGTGCAGTGTATAGAAAAGGGTGACGTATCCTGTGATGGCGGCAGAGACCCATCCCATGTGTGCATATGGAAACGGAAACATACCTGACTCCAATTGTTGTAACTTCCCTCAATCTCACCTCTTGGAATTGATTGAGGAGAAACACCAGTCACACTCAGTCCACCCTCTGTCTCACACTCTTCTAAAAGATATAGAGAGCAGGCCATTCGTGAAACCCATTGATGTAACCCTCACATTCACTTGTGCAGAGTGTATGCCTTGTGCACATTTGATGGTGCAATTGTGCATCCCATCTTGTCCCGGCATACAGTGCAAGAAGAAAGGCCAAGGAGCCTTATAGTGTAGTGCACAAGAACAGATCATGCTTTGTGCATTGAGAAGCCTATCACGTGCATGAAACACTCCATTCACACAATTCACCTCTCATTTGATTTGAAGGGAAAGACTGGTCACTCAACCCACCCTCTATCTCACACTCTTTTGATAGATACAAAGGGCAGCCCATACTCACGTCTCCATCTTGTTAGGATGAAAGCTCACATCACTCAGGGGTTTGTCAATGAAGATCATTTCATCTGTTGATGAAGAGGTATACCTAGGGAGGTAGTCAACAGATCGGAACTATGTATTGGATATAGAACATGTTGTCTACTAAAAGACCATTAGCAAACGCAGAGGACATAGTGTACCAATGGAGGCGGCTTCGAAACTGGGTCCTAGAGATGTCAACTGATGGATCAACTTTTTGGAATGCTGGGTGGTACCACCTTTTCCACAGCCAACTTCCCACCTAAGGGTGTTTGCCACCTTTCCTTGGAACGAGGCCTGCTATGATGGGGGATTTATTCATTTTCTCCCATAGCAGTTATATATATATATTCTCTCTCTTTTGTTTTTTTTTTGCTTTCAGAAGGGAAATGGTAGAAACACCATTTGTTAGAACCATGCTCTCCACCGCGGCTGATTAAAAATAGAGGATAAGATATCAGGGGTAGGAGATGGGCCAGAGGGGACAGAGGGTTGCATACACCTCTTCAAGAGCGGCACAAGAATGGCTATTAGAAGTAGCATCAGAAGAATTATAGTTCCACGCCAATGGGGGAAATGATGGGGTGACTATGATTGTCAAGATCCCTAAGGAAAGAAGTACTTCTTCAAGTGATAGCCATTAATCAGGAAGGGATCATCAAAGGAATCAACGGTTTGCACCTGAACAGAACCATTGGGGCTGATAGTAAGTACCTTGTACAGGCCCATCCACCATTATTGAAGCTTGCTAGGAAACTTGCCAAATCGCGAATCATAGGCTAAGACAAGATCACCTACTTTGAACTCCTTGTGCTTGATGAAGCTGTCATGGTAAACCTTAAGTCGGGCTTGTGTGGCTTCCATGCACTGTAGAGCCATCTGTAGAGCCATCCTGCAAGTCTCATCTCAATATTCCAAGTGCAGGAGGTGACATTGCAGTGACTAATCATTCCCAAGTGTTCTTTGATAGCCACTCACAAAGAGGGCAATTCTAGTTCAATCCAGAAAACAACTTTTGTACCATACACTAGTTGGAAAGGAGTTTGTCCTGTAGCAGCCTTATGGGAGGTTTTGTACGCTCGGAGGGCCTCTGTAAGTCGATCGTCCCAATCATTACAATGTGTGGCAATTGTTCTTGTCAAGATCGAGCAAAGGATGCCATTGGTGACTTCAACTTGGTTGTTGGATCTGGGGTAGTAAGGATTGGACTTGCGATGGTGGATCTTATACAGCTCTATCAGCTCTTCCATGATCTTGTTAAGGAAATGAGTACCTTTGTCACTTATCAGCTCAAGGGGACTACCAAAATGGGTGATAATATTCTCGTACATGAATAGGGCTACATTGTTACCATCATATTGCTACAGAGCTTTAGCTTCACACCACTTTGTGACATATTCCGTACATACCAAGATGTATCTATTCTACTTCCGTCTGGTAGGCAGATCAATGGGACCCATGAAATCAATCCCCCACTTCTCGAACGGCTTTAGGGGAAGAATAGGTTGTAGTGGCATGGCACTTGTTTTGGTGGGTTTCCCCATTCACTGACAAGTGTCACATCTCTTGCACTAGTCATAGGCATATTTGTGAAGGGTCGGCCCACCAGTATCCCGCTAACAGAGCCTTCCTGGCTGTTGCTTCTCCTGCAAAGTGTCCACCACATGGTTTGTCATGGCATGCTTTCAATACTATGTGGATTTTGTTCCCTGCAACACATCTTCGCAATACTTTATCTTTTCCTCTCTTGTACAGTGCACTGCCTAGCAAGGTGTAGGGGGCTGATTCCAACAAAGGTTTCTTCTTCTCACGGCTCGAGATGCTATGGGGATACTGTTGAGTTGCCAGGAGGTTAGCTATGTCTTCATGCCAAGGAGTAACTATTTTTTACTAGAAACAAGGAAGCATCAGGAAGGTCTGGATCATCTTATTCCTCTTCTGCAGTTTGAGGGATCCGTGATAGATGATCGGCTAGGACATGGGAACGACCAGGCTCAGTGACCACTTCAAAATCAAACTCCTAGAACAGGAGCAACCATCTCATCAGTTGTCCTTTGACATCTGCTTTGTTCATCAGGAAGGACAGGGCTTCATGATCCACATAGAACTTGAAATGCATTGATAGTAGATAGTGTCGAAACTTCTCCAGTGCAAACACCATTACTAAGCACTCAAGCTCTATCACTGTGTGGTTCTGTTCTCGGTCAGTTACTTTCCAACTTGCATAATAGATTGGTTGATCTAATTTAGAGGGTCCCTTTTGGCATAGGACAACACCTAGCCCTTCAACTGATGCATCAGTGTGCACATGGAACTCCTTTGTCCAGTCAGGAGGCTACAAGATAGGTGCTTGGATTAGGCATTGTTTTAGGGTATTAAAGGCTTCTTTGCAATCATTAGTCCAAAGGAAATGTGCATCTTTCCTTAGGAGCTTTTGTAGAGGGGCTGCCTTGGTTGCAAAATGTGCAATAAATCTTCTACAGTAGCCCACATGGCCAAGAGATCCTCTCAATTACTTGAGGTTTGTTGGTGCTATCAAGGCGGCAATCTTCTCAATCTTCGCTGGGTCTATTGAAATCCCTTGTGCAGAGACAATATGGCCTAGAAGAAATCTTAATAAGACACCAAAGGCACATTTTTCAAGGTTGAGAGAAATCCCATACTCTCGGCATCTGTCAAAACATTGCTCTAGGTGTCCCCAATGCTCACAGATTAAGCTATAGACACATAAGTCATCGAGATACACCTCAATGAAATTATGTAGATGGTTCTGGAAGGCATCCATCATTACTCGTTGGAAGGTAGTAAGAGCATTACGAAGTTCAAATGACATCACTCTATAGGCATAGGTCCCCCATTCTATGGTGAAGGTTGTTTTGGATTGGTCCTCTTCTACGATTTGGACATGGTTATATCCGCTGAATCCATCCAAGAGGGAATAGAGCTCATGGCCTGCAACTATGTCCAACAATTGGTCAATGAAAGGGATGGGAAAGTGATCCTTCTTTGTCTTCAAGTTTAGCTTTCAAAAGTCCACACATATTCAAAGTTTCCCATTCTTTTTTGATACAACCACAATGGGCGAAACCCATTCACTATTAGCCATGAGATAAATGAACTCGGCTTCAAGAAGTTTCAATATTTTAGCCTTTACCAGGGCTGAATAATTAGGATTCATACACCTTTGTCTCTGCCACACAGGTTTGGCATCAGGCTCTAGGTCAATGTGATGTTGGCATACTGTGGGATCAATCCCCTTTATATCTTTATACGACCAAGCAAACACGTCTAAGTTATCCTTTAATAAGTCTTGCAGGACCATAGTTCTTCTTTTAGAAGATTGAGACCCACCTTCAGATGATGTTCAGTATCGTCTGTTGAGATGACAAGCTCAACACATGCTGACATTGATGATGGACCACCTGGTTAGATGGGTCCACACGTCTACACTTAGCACGTCAGTGGTCATTATGAATCTCACATGGCCACCACTAACTCATTACTTATTATATTCAGGTCGTTACACCTATTTACAGCTGGCATAGTTATAGCGCCAGTCGACTAGTGTAGTCGGTTATGCATTGTTTGACTTAGTAGGCCACTTTTCTTTTATGTTGTATCTTATCTATACTTTTTGTACATTGTAAAGTGTGTGGAAGAAGAAGAAGAAATCAGCAAGAAAACGTTTTGGCCTCCATCTCTCTTCTTGTCTCTTGAGTGAGCTTCTCCTTGTGCATTCTGTGTGTGTTCGGCGCAGCATCTTGAGCAACCCCTCCACCACGCGATTCTTGACATGGTATCAGAGCCGTGCCATTGAGAGAGGCTTATTTCGAAGGTTGAAGAAAAGGAGAAGAAGCAAGGTTCGAGCAAGCAAGCCACGGGTAAGAAGCTCTCCCATCCTTTAACTCTTTCTCTTGGATAGTGCCTGTGGAGGCACCGAAAGCAGGGCAGAGCAAAAATCTCAGATTGCAGTGAGATTTGGTGTGCGCGAAGAGCACTGTGTATTGTGCAGATAAGGCCTTCAAGGCTTTCCCGCAGTTATTTTGGGCATCTGAGGCCGTTTCAGGGCCCGTTTTAGAGCCGCAAGGTTGCGGACAACAGTTTCAGGGTATGCTGTGACTTCGACGGTATTGAACGAAAGTGGGTGCACAGGTTACAGATTTCAGATCTGTAAGTTCAAAGGTGTTTACCAATGAGTAAACACAAGGTTTATCTGCAAAAGGTTGCAGATTTCATGTATTGTTGAGCAGACAGTGAAAAAGGCTGTCTGGTATATTGTTGTGCACTATAGGTCCAGGGTTGCAGAAGATTTGCTTGCTGTTGGTATTAATTTTGTGATAATGGTAGAGAACAGTGGAAGCCCCATCATTGAGAAGCTCGACAAGAACAACTACCCTTCATGGAAGTTCCGTGTCACGAACTTCCTTATTGGAAAAGGCCTCTACGAGTTTGTTTCAGGTGAAGAAAAGGAGCCGGAGATGAGTGATCCTCCAACTGCAGAAGAGACAAAGGCACGGAAAGAATGGAATGCAAAGGATAAAAAGGTCATGTATTGGTTGTCTGCAGTAATTGACAATAATATGCTGGGACACATTAGAAATGCAGAGAATTCATATGCAGCTTGAACCATACTTGAAAGTATGTTTTCTGTAAATACAAAGGCACGAAAGATTCAACTCAAGCAAGAGTTGAATACATTAAAGAAAGGGAAGATGTCTATCAATGAGTATGCACTGAAGGTAAGAAGCATTGCAGATGCATTGGCAGCGATTGATGCAATGCCCGATGATGATGATTTGGTGTCGTCTACCTTGGGTGGACTTAACAATCAAAAGGCTTGGAAGTCTTTTGTAACTTTCGTATATGTCAGAAAGCCATTTCCAGATTTCGATGAATTGGTCTCCCTTATGATCACTGAAGAGATCAACATGCAGAGTGAGACATCTGAAATAAGTGGTGAATAGGTCCAAGCTTTCTACTCCAGTTCTGGAAGGGGACATGGCAGGTTCTCTTCAAGAGGCTGTGGTACAGGACGTGGTAGTGACAACCAGCAAAACAGATTGAATCAGCAATTTGGCGATATGCAGGTTTCAGGAGATCGTGGTAACTTTAGAGGCAGGGGGAGCTTTAGAGAAAGAGGTGGATGGTAGAACAGAGGTTCTAACAACTCTGGTATTGTGTGCCACTACTGTGGCAAAACAGGTCATATTGCAGCCCAATGTTATGCTAAGAAAGATTATATCCGTAGTGGTAAGTTGCAGCAAGGAAACTATGCATCGTCTTCACGACAGAATGAAGACAAAAATGAACGTTTGTTCGTTATGAAGCATATGCTGAATGTTGTTACAGGAAAGGAAACACATGAAGATGTTTGGTATATTGATTCAGGTGCATCCAAAATCATATGACCAACCATGCATAATGGTTTGGAGAGATGCAGGATTTGCAAAATGCAGGTTATGTGCAGACGGGTGATGACTCATGCCACCCAATTTCACACATTGGAAAAGTTCCCTTGTCCTTGCATGATGGTAAGACAAAGAGTCTTTCAGATGTATTACATGTGCCATCTATTACAAAGAACCTGGTGTCAGTCGGTCAAATGATAGAGCAAGGGATGCAAGTCAGATTTAATGCAAAGGGCTGCTTTGTAGAAGACTTCAATGACAAGTGCAGGTTGGTAGCAAAGGGAAGTAGAGTTGGACGTATGTTTACTCTAGATGCTGGAATTCCTACTATGAATGCTGCTATGTATGCCAAAGGAAAAGGTGTTGTTGCAGACATTGAAATTTGGCACAAATGCATTGGACATGCAAATGTACAAAGGCTGTAATTAATGCAGTCCAAAGGGTTGGTTACAGGTTTGCCTACATTTAAAGTTGCAAAATTTCAGAAGGTATGTGAAGCATGTCAGTTTGGTAAGCAGGCAAGACAACCCTTTTCACATGACAGAGATGTAAGCAGAAATATCCTTGTTGTTGTGCATACAGACATTTGGGGGCCTACACAAAATGTATCTCTTGGAGGTAGTTCATACTTCGTCACATTCATTGATGATTGTTCTAGAAAGCTGTGGGTATATTTTATGAAGGAAAAGAGTGAAGCTTTTGAGCACTTTAGAACTTTCAAGGCTGCAGTTGAAAGAGAAACAGGCTTGAAAGTAAAGTGCTTGAGGTCAGATGGAGGGGGAGAGTACCTCTCCAATGAGTTCAGTGATTTTCTGAGGTCTCATGGGATAAAGAGACAGTTCACATGCAGGTATACCCCACAGCAAAATGGGGTTGTAGAAAGAAAAAACAGGCATATTGCAGAAGTTGCACGCGCCTTGGCTGAAAAGAATATGCCTAAGCATTTTTTGTCTGAGGCTGTTCATACTGCTGTTTATATTATGAACAGAACTCCCACAGCTGCAGTTCATGGTATGACCCCCGAAGAATGTTTTACAGGTAAGAAGCCTGATGTTTCACACTTGAAAGTATTTGGCTGCATTGTGTATGTTCATGTGCCAGATGAGTTGCGGAAGAAACTGGATCCAAAGACTGAAAAGTGTGTCTTTATTGGATACTCTTTAGAGCAGAAAGGGTATCGCTGTTACAACCCTATCACATGTAAGTTCAGAGTGAGCAGGGATTTCATCTTTGATGAAATGAGCAGTTGGTATGCATCTAGTGATGATGCATTGGATGATGATGATGATCATGACACTCATGTGCAAGCTAAAAAGCAAGAATCACGAACTCTTAGCGGACCAGAGACATCATCTGGTAGTCCTTGGTCTGGGAGACTAAGGAGTACCTCTACATCTTCGGGTGCATCTAGTAGCACTACAGGTAAAGACAAAGGAAAGAATAAAGTGTTAGAAGGCATTGATGCAGTTCTTGATGGAGACTCCAGTGGCTCAGAGAGCTTGGATGATGAGCTTGGCATTCCTTCAGTGAGGACTCCAGGTGTGCAGAGAGCACACGTTAATGCAAAGACTCCATTGAGTGATCTAGTGGTACGCAGGTCTAGCAGGGTCAGATACCCTGTTAAAAGATTTGGTTTTGAAGGTTATGCAGCTCACCATTATGCTTATATGGTGAAACTAGTTGAGGATGTTGAGCCCACATGTTTTGAGGAGGCTGTTGGTCATGCTCATTGGGATGCAGCAATGGATGAGGAGATGGCTGCATTAGAGGCCAATAAGACTTGGGATCTAGTATCATTGCCGAAGGGAAAGAAAGCTATTGGATGTAAGTGGGTTTATAAGATTAAGCACAATGCAGATGGTTCTATTAGCAGGTACAAAGCTAGGCTGGTTGCAAAAGGCTATGCCCAGACATATGGCATAGATTATGATGAAACCTTCAGCCCAGTTGCTAGGATGGCAACTGTCAGATGTGTGATTGCTTTGGTAGCAGCCAAAGGTTGGAGGTTGCAGCAAATGGATGTAAAGAATGCCTTCTTGCATGGTGATTTGCAGGAAGAAGTGTATATGGATCAGCCATCAGGTTATGAAGATTTAGAGCATCCCACATATGTGTGCAGGTTGAAGAAGGCCCTCTATGGGCTCAAGCAAGCACCTAGAGCATGGTCTAACAAGATTAGAGAGTATCTTGTCAATATTGGATTTTATGTTTCTGATGCTGATCACTCACTTTATGTGAGAAAGGGAGATGCAGGTTTGGTCATCATAGTCATCTATGTGGATGGCTTGATTATTACAGGTGATAGTGATAGTGGGATTGCTGAAGTCAAGGGCTGCTTAAAGATGAAGTTTGAGATGAAGGATTTAGGTGAGCTAAGGTACTTCCTTGGCATTGAGGTGATCAGATGTGATGATGGTATATGACTGTCCCAAAGATAGTATGGCTTGGATATGTTGTCGAAGTATGGTATGACTGCATGCAAATCACTTTCAGTCCCGTTGGAGCAGAATGTAAAGCTGAGTGCTGATGTTGGGGATGAGATAAAAGACCCTACTATGTTCAGGAGGATAGTGGGGAGTTTGATCTACATGACCATTACAAGGCCAGACTTGAGCTATGCTGTTGGTCTTGTGAGTCAGTTTATGCAAGTACCTAGAAAGCCACATTTGGATGCAGTCAGACGCATATTGAGATATGTGAAGTCCACATTACATTATGGACTTTTCTATGAGGTAGGTACAGATGTACAGGTATTTGGATACATAGATGCAGATTGGGCTGGTAGTATATCTAATAGAAGATCTACCAGTGGATACATGTTCTCTCTTGGTAGTGCAGCAGTTGCATGGAGCAGCAAAAAGCAATCTACAGTTGCTTTGTCGAGTACAGAGGCTGAGTATAGAGGTGTTGCTATTGCAGCATGTGAGGTAGTATGGCTGCAAAAGCTATTGGCTGATTTGGATGTCCAGGTGGAAGGTCCAGTTGTCATTTATTGTGACAACATGAGCAGTATACAGTTGGCTAGGAACCCTGTGTTCCATGCCAGGACAAAACATATTGAGGTACACTACCACTTTGTGAGAGAGAAGGTACTAGCAGGTGAGATTGACTTGGTGTATGTCAGCACACAGGATCAGATAGCTTGGTGTGCTGACATACACAGGTGAGATTGACTTGGTGTATGTCAGCACACAGGTGAGATTGACTTGGTGTATGCCATCTTCACGAAGGCATTGGGTACAGAGAAGCTTCAAAAGTTTCGAAGCTTACTTGGAGTTGCAGAGATGCAGTTGAGCTTGAGGGGGAGTGTTGAGATGACAAGCTCAACACATGCAGACATTGATGATGGACCGCCTGGTTAGATGGGTCCACACGTCTACACTTAGCATGTCGGTGGTCATTATGAATCTCACATGGCCACTGACTCATTACTTATTATATTCAGGTCGTTACACCTATTTACAGCTGGCATAGTTATAGCGCCAGTCGACTAGTGTAGTCGGTTATGCATTGTTTGACTTAGTAGGCCACTTTCCTTTTATGTTGTATCTTATCTATACTTTGTGTACATTGTAAAGTGTGTGGAAGAAGAAGAAGAAATCAGAAAGAAAACGTTTTGGCCTCCATCTCTCTTTTTGTCTCTTGAGTGAGCTTCTCCTTGTGCATTCTGTGTGTGTTCGGCGCAGCATCTTGAGCAACCCCCTCCACCACGCGATTCTTGATACCGTCAGTATCCAGGAATGTCACTTGCCTTTCACCTTCCACTTCACAGATAAATGTCCTAGAGATTGCTTCTGGATAGAGGTCTAACTCCTCAAGGGAGTAGTGTCATCGTCTGATGTTCTCCTTCTGAAAGATTGACTCATTTGTCTGGTGAGATTACTAGAAGGGTATAAAATCTTTGTTTGTTTCTATATGAGTGTTGATTTCTTATGGACATAGGGATTCATCTTCAAAGGATGTGTCTAGGAATGTCACATAGCACATACCTTGCCGTGGCTCTTATGGATTTGGCTTCTTTTGACAAGGGGCATCGTTGTCCTCTTTTCTCCAGAATGAATGGTCAAGGCGATAGGAGCCACTGGTGAACTTAATTTTTATACCTTTGATCCATTGCTTATGCAAATTCTGCATACTTTGTGGTCCATTGGTCAACCCAAATAGAACCATGGTCATTCCATCCAACATCCCGAGATCCTCAGCCTCTAAGGTCTCTTTAGGGACATCAACAAGATCGTTTGCTATCAGAGGATCTTCTTCAACTGCACTTCCATAATGTGCTTCTTTTTCTTCCTCATCATTTTCATCCTCTTCCTTTGGAGGCTCTATCTCTACTTTTGTAGAGGCTATGTAGGAGATAAACAGGTCCTATGTCTCTGTGTCTACTTCTGCTTCTACGTCTGTCTTTGGCTCTGTCTCTACTTCTATCATTACGACTGCCATGTAACAAGGAGAATAGTACATCCATGCTTCTATTTCACTGTCAGAGGTGATTTCAAAGGTCAATTCTAGTTGAGGCAGGAGGTATTTTCCTATGGACAAAGACTTTGCTTCCTTCCGTAGTTGGCTTACAATGCCCACTGTTAGAGACTGTGCCTTTGTTTGCTTGGGAAAGATCTATTTAACAGCCTCTTTGTCCACTGATGTACCATCTGTTACTTCATTGGAGGGAGTCTGTTATGACTTCGATGGATGTGGAACCATTACCTTTCTGTGATCCATACAATTTCAACACCACTTTATTAGGTCCTCTGCCTAGGGTTAGGGTGCCTTTGAGCTAGTCCATCATGGCTCTTGCTTCAAAATGCCGAGGTCTTCTGAAGAGTAGAGGGTATGAGGTCCCATAGGAATTTGGTTTGACCACCAAATATGTCAGCCAATAGTCTCTTCCTGCAAGGGTTGTTTTTACATATGGGAGGATTCCCAACGGTTTATTTTTGGTTTGGTCTGCCAATCTGATAAGCCACTGGGTAGGTTGCATTCCTTGCAAACCTAGATCCTTCATTGTCACATACGTCATTATGTTTATTGATGAGCCTCCATCAATCAATGCATCTGAAATAAAGCATCCTTCTATCCATACACTAATCTCTGGGGTTTTTAATGATCTAGGAAGGTGTTAGCCACATCCACTTCCTTCACAGGTTCTAAGGCTCTATTAGAATTTGTTGCTGTTGGGGGAGTAATCCTTAGGCCGCGTCTTCTTATCAAGATGCTTTTGAATCTTTTTTGGAAACTAGGGGACAACATCAGCAACTGTCAAAATGTTAGGTTTGGTTTAAAGTTGTTTATGTCTTTGAGCAAGTCATAATCTTTGATAGGATCCACAGGCTTTTTCAACCGACTAGGAAATGGGGTCACACCCAATTTTTCTTCCCTTTTTGCTCCAAGAGCAGCAACATCTGTGATTTTTCTTAATGAAGAGGTACTTCTGTATCCTCTATTTCTTGGACCTCGGGTCATGCCTGTTGAGATATCGAGCTCCACTCGTGATATGCCAGGGTGACCTTGTGCATTTATGTCACCGACGTGTCAGTTGCAGATGCGGTTGGTACACCGCCCATGAATAATAGCTAGATGACAGCTATCCTTATCTACTCTAGTTCGTGGCTCAGTTAGTATGCCACCTTAGTTAGTTGAGTTTGGTTTGAGATCCATACATATGATTCTTCTATTTCTTTGTATAAGAGTTCTTTTGGCTTACACAACTAAGAAGAAGAAAAATTGTTTTCAGCCTCCACCTTTGTGTGTATTCCCCCATTGTGCAAGCAAGAAAGCTACAAGTGAGACTCCTTCCTTCTCTCCCACAATCTTGACATGGTATCAGAGCCTTGTTCATGGTAAGGAGCTCAAGAAAGCAAGCCAAGCTTGCGGTGTTCTGGTAAGAGGAGCAGTGTTGCTTTCATTTTTTGTTTTGGGAGCAGATCTCTGCAGGTAGCACAGCCGAAAATTGCAAGAGTGCATTGTCTCAAGTTGAGATGCCCTTCGCGGTGAAGCAAGAGGGCAGTCTGTGCTGCGGGAAAGTGTTATAAGAGGAGAGAGAGACAGGGTTGAGCACGATCTGAACCATTCAGGTTCCACACTCTTCTTCTCATTATTCCATCATTGTGTAAAACACACATACAAGAGTAACATAGAGTAAGTGACCCGCTGACTAGACAGACTAACCATAGTCAGGTCACCGACTAGCTAACCGACTTATTTAATGTAGTCACAAGCAGGAGACAGCTGTACACTAGCTGTGATGTCGGTAGTACATAAAGATAGTCACACACTACACGGGGAGCTTGACTTCTAACACTCCCCCTCAAGCTCAAGACAGCATCTGCACACCAAGTAGCTGTCTAAAACCACAAAACTTATCTTTACCCAGAGACTTGGTAAAGATATCTGCTACCTGCTCATCAGTCCTCACATGCATAAGATCAACCTTTCCTGCAAGGACCATCTCACGAATAAAGTGGTAGTGTACCTCTATGTGTTTTGTCCTGGCATGGTAAACAGGATTCATGGCCAGGAGTACACTACTCAGATTATCACATAACAGTTTCACTGGAGCATCAACTTGAATATCCAAGTCAGCCATAAGCTTGAGCAACCAAGAAATCTCACATGCTGCCAATGCAGCCCCCCTGTACTCTGCCTCAGTACTAGATAAAGCAACCATAGGCTGCTTCTTGCTGCTCCAACTGATCATGCCGCTACCAAAGCCAAAGGCATAGCCACTCGTAGATCGTCTGTCAGTTGAGCATCCTGCCCAATCTGCATCTGTGTATCCAATCACTGTCAAAGGCTTATCTCTGACATAGAATAGCCCATAGTCTACAGTGGACTTAACATACCTCATGATGCGTCTAACTGCATCCAAGTGCGGCTTTCTCGGCTTCTGCATAAACTGGCTTATCAGCCCTAGTGCATAGCTCAAGTCAGGCCTAGTGATGGTCAAGTAAATCAGACTGCCGACCATTTGCCTGTACATAGTCACATCTTCTACTTCAGCCCCAGTGTTCATGTCTAGCTTTACATTCTAGTCCAGAGGTGTATCCAGTGGTTTGCATTCAGCCATGCCATACTTCTTAAGCATTTCCATGGCATAGTGCTTCTGCATCAGCCATAAGCCATTTTCAGCTAGTACAACCTCAATACCCAAGAAATACTTCAGATCTCCCAGATCTTTCATGTCAAATTCAGATTTCAGCATCTTCATAGCATGCTGAATTTCCACGTCATCATCTCCAGTGATTATCAGGTCATCAACATATATGACCAGCACTACCAAGCCACTGTCAGTCTTCTTTGTAAACAGGCTGTGATAAGCCCTGCCAACAACAAATCCAAGACTCTGCAAGTAACTGCTGATCCTAGCATGCCAGGCTCTCGGAGCCTGTTTCAGCCCGTATAATGCCTTTTTCAGCCTGCATACATAATGCTGAAAATCAGGGTGCACATACCCTTCCGGCTGAACCATATAGACATCCTTTGCTAGGTCACCATTAAGAAATGCATTCTTAACATCCATCTGCTGTAATTTCCAGCCTTTAGTAGCAGCCAAGGCAATAACAGTTCGTATGGTTGCCATTTTTGCAACCGGGCTGAATGTTTGATCATAGTCCAAGCCATACTGCTGAGCATATCCTTTAGCGACCAGCCTTGCTTTGTACCTTTCCACACTGCCATCAGACTTACATTTGATTTTATAAACCCATTTGCAACCAACAGGCTTTTTCCCTTCAGGCAGTGGTACCAAATCCCAAGTCTGATTTTCAGCCAAGGCTTTCATCTCTTCGTCCATAGCCATGCACCAATTTTCATCCTTTGCTGCTTCAGCATAAGTACCTGGTTCTTTGATCTCCATCACTTTTGTCATGTATGCATAATGCTTTGCAGAGTAGCCACTGTAAGTCAACCTGTCAACAGGGTATCTGACCCTCTGCGAGCGTCTAAGCTGTGGTGCACTACTCGATTCACCTCTCTCATGAGGCGGAATGTACTTGTTCTGCCTCGTGCCAGGCGTATAGACAGTCAAAATACCAAGTTCTCTATCTAAAGTATCACTAGACTCATAGCCTAAAGTCATTCTGCCAGGTGTCATCATACCATCCTCAATAACTTTCTCTTTTCCTTTGCTGTCCAAGACATCATGTCTCCCCCTCACTAACATACCCGTGTCAGTGGACGGTGAGCCCCTCAATCTCCTTGTCCATGGGGATACTGTCTGACTGATAGGTCATGTCATAGCAGTGCTCTGCTGCATATCAACTGTAGAGACATGAGTGGAAGGCATATCGGATGGCACTGCAACTCATGATGCATACCAAGAGCCCAACTCATCAAAGATGACATCCCTGCTTACCAAAGTCTCCTTGGTAGAGGGATCATAACATTTGTATGCCTTCTTCTCTTGCGAGTATCCAATGAACACACTCTTATGCGCTTTGGGATCCAGCTTTTTACTTTTCTCATCTGGAATGTGCACATAAGCAAGACAACCAAAGACCTTCATGTGTCTTACATTCGGCTTATAGCCATAGAGCCTCTCAAACGGTGTCATGTCATGAATGCCTGCAGTGGGAGTCCTGTTTAGAATATATGCGGCTGTCACAACAGCCTCTGCCCAATAGTAAAGCGGCATATGCTTCTCATTCATCATGGCCCTAGCAGCTTCCATTAGAACCCTGTTCTTCCTTTCAGGTACTCCGTTTTGCTGCGGAGTGTAGCTGCAAGTTAGCTGCCTACGAATGCCATTTTCAGCCAAAAAATCAGCAAATTCATTGGAGACATACTCCCCACCGCTATCAAATCTCAAGCAAGAGATGTAACACTTAAATTCCTTCTCAACCTGTGCTTTAAATTTCTGAAAAAACAGCAAAGACCTCATCTTTTGTTTTCAATATGTAAAGCCAGGTATATCGACTATAGTCATCAATGAAAGATACATAGTATCTGGAACCCCCCATAGATGCATTATGAGCTGGTCCCCAAACATCAGAGTGCACTAACTGCAGTGGTCGTGTACTCTGTCTTACATGCCTGACAAACAGCAATTGTGACTGCTTACCAAACTGGCAAGTCTCGCATACATGACCAATATCTGAATATTGGAATCTAGGTAACCCTGTTACCGGCTGCTTCTTCTGCATGGTCTGCAGCCTCTGCAAATTGACATGCCCCACTCTCTTGTGCCAAATCTCTAAGTCCCTGATAGTTCCAGAACCCTGGGCAAACATGGCGGAGTTCAGCTCTGGCAGTGTAGCATCAAGAGTGAACATTCTTCCATTTCTGCGGCCTTTCGCGATCAACTTGCATCCATTGCCAAACTCTTCAATAAAGTAGCCATGCTTATTGAAGCGAACCTGCAAGTTCTGCTCTGTCATCGGGCCCACAGACAATAGGTTCTTCATAATCGAAGGGACATGCAAAACATCATGAAGATTCTTCTTCCTGCCATCATGTACAACCAGAGGTACTTTCCCCTTGTGCTCTATGCTATGTTGCATATCATCACTTGTGCATACATAACCATGCTTTTCAGCCACCATATCCGTGAACCAATCACCATGAGGGGTCATGTGATTCGAAGCCCCCGAGTCAATGTACCACACTGCATCATCAGATGATTTTTCAACAGCCTTATCTTTGACATACCGCATGGCAAACAGTCTATCACCAGAGTCATCTGCCTGACTGGACGTAGCATAATGTCCATGCTGCTTGTCCTTCTAATTTCCCTGCTTCTTCCAGCAATCCTTTGCAATATGCCCATACTTTCCACAATAGTGACAATCCTTATCTTTATGTGGATTGTCTGATTGACGCTGCTGCTACCAAGAGCCTCTACCACGGGAGTTAGATCTCTCCCTGCCTCGAAAGTTGCCACTACCTCGTGCATTTGATGACTGCTGATTGCTATTACTATAGGATGCATTCTGCTGGCTTCCTCTGCCAGATCCATAGCCTCTACCACGGCTGCCACGACCACGCTAATTCGAATAAAAAACTGCATCCTTATTCTTTGAGCTGCTTGACCCTGTAGCTAAGCCAAGCTTCACCTCTTCATGAATCAATAATGCAACCAGCTCATTAAAATCAGGCATCTCAGCCCGCACAGATACTGAAGTGTCAAAAGACTTGTACTCCGGACCCAAGCCATTTAAGGTCACTGCAACCATATCCTCATCTTCTACCTGTGAGCCAATAGATGCCAGCTGATCTGCTATGGTCTTAACCTCTGTGACATAATCTTGTATGGATCTATTCTTCCTCTCCATGTTATTGAATTTCTGCTTCAGTTGTATCTTCCTTGCACTTGTAGTTGTGCCATAGTATTTGACCAATATATTCCATGCATCTGCTGGGGATTTACAGTTCATAATCTGCATCACCATAGTATCCGAGATACATAATGACAGCCAATGTAAAACTCTACGAGCTCTTTCCGTCCAAGCTCGATGCGCTCGTCTTTGATCAGCTGTAGGATTCCTATCTGGAACTTCAGGTTCAGCCTCAACACCTGTCACTAAGTCCCAATATCCTTTGCCTATCAGAAAGTTCTCCATGCAGAACTTCCATATTGCATAATTGTTGCTATCAAGCTTTTCTCCCACAATCTGGGTTACATTATCAGTTCTATCAGCATTTGCCATATTGCAGACCTTTCCTGGCTACCTACAAACCAAGATCTTCTTAACAGTTCAACTTCAGCCCGCAACTGTTTATGACAGTTTTCTGCAATTAATTGCAGGAAAAAAACCAGTAAATTTCAGTCAAATATCAGCCCAAACAAAGTCACAATCGGTTGATCCAACTCATAAAGACAACTGCCAATACATATGCCTGATGTTCGGTTCAGATTTAACTCCTGCAGATCCACTGCCAGGGTCCAAAAGTATGCAGTCCAAACCTGTAAACTGCAATTACAGCAGCCTTTCCAAAGTCAAACTCCACCTGGATACACGTAATGCATGTTCCAAAACTACTTAGTTGACTGCTGGTACATATGCCACTTCAGACATAAGCATAGAGACATCAGCCAGTGTATTCTTAACAAGTGCCAATGCCAACAATTTATGTAAAGATTGCAGTCAATAAACCAGCATAACCCGCTTCAAGTAGCTCAAAAGAGTCCTTAAATCAGACCATACATTTGCTTCAGTATGTCACTGTCAGTACATGACTATAGAGTGACAATACCCTGTCTACATCTGACAAGTCAAACAAAATGTCTGCAATTTATATTCATCCCAAGAAGACAAGACTTCTTTTACTTCAGCTGCAAACTTCCAGTATTTAGTGGCATTTGATGCTCCTCTCAACCAAAGACAATTCTAACATGCATATGACAGCATATATGTCTTTCAGATGTCTGCATCTGTCACTTTGTGCTTCAGTAGAAAGGAAAATGCTTGCTGCCCACAATCCAAGACAGTTTTCAGCCACAAAAGAAGCTTCAGATCTGTGTATTTCAGCCACCAAACTCAGCTTGCAATTGATCAAGACAAGTACATGTAATCTCCATCATGTACCTATACTTCACAAGTGCTTCTGGGCATACTCTAGAGCTTCCAATGCTCTTCAAAGTGTTGTAGACTCCATGTATGCTGTGTATACAGCAGTGCAGACAATTTACACAGTTCTGCCCACTCTATTTCAGCTCATATCAGAGCTCAACCACAAGTAGTTACTCCATGTACTTCACAAAGACCTTTTACAATAGACATACATGCTTCTCATGACCCATTTATGGTGACCATTGATTGCAATAGGCAGTGCAGGCCTTCAGCCCAACCAGGTGCAATCACGCTGATTGCAGACCCCTGTTTTCTATTCGAGCTGATGGAGATGATGATGGTGATGTTGATGCCACACCCAAATGCACTCTAAACAGCCTCCTCAAGGCTCTCAAGAAGCCACAAGCCCTGATCTTGACCCTAGAGTGTGTAGTGAACAAATTCCTACCTGCAGTCCACAATGGCAGCCTGTCTACACAAAGGAAAAATGAGTCTTCACTTCCTGGAAGTAGATCTTCACTTTCTCCAGCTCTCAGAGATCCACCAAGTCCTACTCTGATACCATGTTATAAGAGGAGAGAGAGATAGGGTTGAGCACGATCTGAACCATTCAGGTTTCACACTCTTCTTCTCATTATTCCATCATTGAGTAAAACACACATACAAGAGTAACATAGAGTAAGTGACCCGCTGACTAGACAGACTAACCATAGTCAGGTCACCGACTAGCTAACCGACTTATTTAATGTAGTCACAAGCAGGAGACAGCTGTACACTAGCTGTCATGTCGGTAGTACATAAAGATAGTCACACACTACACGGGGAGCTTGACTTCTAACAGAAAGGGCTTTAGCCTTGGGCGACCTTATTTTTTTGATTTGAGGCCATTTCGGGGCCTGTTCTGGAGGCAGAAGTTTTCTGCACGCACTCAGGAAAAGGCCCAGTTTTATGCTGTGCAACCATTGTTCTACAGGTCGGTGAAAAGTTACTGTAGAAATTGCATCGTATGCCTGTGCGCAGAGACATTGGGAGTTACAAAATCATCCTTGTTGCTTGTTGATGCAAAATCATCACTAGGAAGTGACTGTGTGGTCAAATACCACTTTCATCAGTTTTGCAGATTTGCCCTTGTGAGGCTGAAGCTGTGTTCTTTGCAGTGACAGAATTTTTTACAGTGTTCTGTAATGGCGCCTGATTCTCTCTCCTCACAGATTGTCACTGAAAAGCTTGACAAGAACAACTTCCAAGCATGGAAGTTTAGAATGACGAATTTCCTTATGGGAAAAGGATATTGGGAATTTGTTGCAGGAAATGAAGAAGAACCAGTTCTTCCTGATGTTCCCAATCAACAGCAAATGCAGGCATTTAAAGCATGGCATGAGAGAGCCAGGAAAGTTATGTACTAACTGTCTATCAGCATTTCAGATTCTATGATTGTGTATATTCAAGATGCAAGTACGCCAAAGGACACTACAAGGGAATGGGGCAATAGCGACGCCGATTAGCGATGGCAGATATCGGCGTCGCTATAGGTGTTACTATTGGCGTCGCAATTGGCGTCGCTATATGCGTCGCAATTTGCGTCGCATTTGTGACGCAAATAGCGACGCATATAGTGACGCCGCAAGGAAAAAAAGCGCGGCCGAAACCAGAGCGCTGTTTTCATTTTGTTTTCTTCGCCTTTTGAGAGCGAGAGCGAGGGAGAGAGCCAAGGCTTTGTGAGAGAAGAGGAGGAAGAGACTTGCTGCCTCCGCCACCGCCACCGTCGTTGTTCGGGAAGGAGAGGAGGAGCCCTCGTTGCAAAGAGAAGCCGCCCACGCTCGCCATATCTCATTGGTGAGTCTCCCTCTCTCTTTCTTTTACTTGTTGAAGGTTTAAATCATTCTCTTTTGTTTGTTTAGGAGAGGAAATGAAAGAGAAGGAGAGGGAGAGGGAGAGAGAGGGAGAGAAAGAGAGGGAGAGGGAGAGAAAGAGAGGGAGAGTGCATTCTCTCTCTCTCTCTCCCTTTTGCTTGTTTAATGTTTAAATTACTTTCTTCTTTGCTTGTTTAGGAGAGGAAACGAGAGAGTAAGAGAGAAAGAGAGGGAGAGGGAGAGGGAGAGGGAAAGAAAGAGAAAGAGAAATAGAGGGAGAGGGAGAGGGAGGGGGAGGAAATAGGAGAGGGAGAGAAAGAGAAAGAGAGGGAGAAGGAGGGAGAGTGCATTCTCTCTCTCCCTCCCTCTCCCTTTTGCTTGTTTAATGTTTGAATCACTTTATTTTTTGCTTGTTTAGGAGAGGAAATGAGAGAGAAAGAGAGTGAGAGGGAGAGGAAGGGGAAGGAAATGAGAGAGGGATAGAAAGAGAAAGAGAGGGAGAGTGCATTGTATCTCTCCCTCTCCCTTTTGCTTGGAGGATGTTTAAATCACTTTATTTTTTGCTTGTTTAGGAAATGAGAGAGAAAGAGAGATAGAGAGGGAGACGGAGAAAAAGAGAAAGAGAGGGAGAGGGAGAGGGAGAGGGAGGGAGAGGGGAAGGAAATGAGAGAGGGAGAGAAAGAGGGAGGGGGAGGGAGGGGGAGGGAGAGGGAGCGAGGGAGAGGAAGAGGGAGAAAGAGGGAGGGAGAGGGAGAGGGAGGGGGAGGGAGGAAATGAGAGAGGGAGAGGGAGAGGGTGAGAGAAAGAGAGGAAGAGAGGGAGAGGGAGAGAAAGAGAGGGAGAGGGAAGGGATGGAAATTTAAGATAATATACGTATTGATAATGGTATGCAATGTGCTTTGCATACGGCCACGTACTTCATCAAAATGAACCCAAAATTATTGTTATAGAAGAAGAAACCCTTAAATTGAGTATAGGATAATTTCTCTCAGGTCTTATGACTATGAGTAGAATTGATTGAAATAAATTTTATTACTATAGTTATAAAATTTCATAGATGGCGCGCATTAATTTTAAAATGGATTACTTATACTCAAAGCCGAGATATAACAAAAAATTATCTACCGGGACAAACAAATCGTTGAGCATGATACAAGGCCGAGATATAACATCGGAAAATCTCTCGAGTACTATATACAATGCAAGGTTTATGGTCAACTTGCAACTTGACGTACATCTCCATAAAGCTATCCATTTAAGCCTCGTTTGCTGTAATGTAGATAAGATGGCAAACGAAGAAGGTCCTATTGTTCAAGACCGCGAGTCGTATCTTAATCAGCGTGTCCCATGTCCTTGCTCTCAATGCAAGTTGGCAATTAGACGAAAACGCCGATTGTCTATAGAACATGTACGACGATTTGGCGAGTTTCAATCTGAGATCATTGATCAGGCAATTGCAGACTTTTAGCAAACGGTAATTTGAAGTTAGCATTTTTCATGCATTGTACTCTCAAGCTAATTGAAAACCATACACAATAAGATTGGGTCTTGTTGGCAAATTTTGTATCCAGGGGGTGATGTCTCGACCCAAGGGGGAGTGCACCCTTTGCGGCCAATTAGAAGAGTTCATGGACGTGCGATGGATGGATTGCAGGAGCCAATCGACCACTCGCAAGGCCCATCTATACCATCAATGCCAGAGGAGACAGACAACCTTCCCGACTTGCCTACAATCTTGGAGCCTGAGATGGAGGCAATGATCGATGCATTGATTCCCATGGATGTTGAGACATCTGACCCGCTTAGAGAGGAAGCATCCATACCATTATATGATGGGTGCCGAGTATCTCGGTTGAAGACATTGCTTGCACTCTTCAGTGTGCAAGCAAAATACGGTTTGAGCGATACGAGTGTGACTGAGTTATTCAGGTACCTTGCACACAGACTTCATTGTTTTTTTTAAAACAGTATTATTGCAAACATGGATGGATTTTTCAAGGTGTTTTATGATTTTTTCAGGTTATTGAAATATCATATATTGCCACCTGCAAACACCATGCCTGAGTCTCTGATGATGCACGACATGTTTTACGGAAGCTTGGCATGGACTACAATAACATCCATGCATGTATCAACGACTGCATATTGTTTTGAGATGAATACGAGACTATGGAGACATGCCCAAAGTGTGGTGCTCACAGGTATCGACAGGACTTGCAAGGGCAGACTATCCCTCAAAAAGTCCTCAGACACTTTCCGCTCATCCCCCGCATAAACCACATGTTTTGCACGTCTGCCATGGCAAGCTTGACAACGTGGCATGTGCAGAAAAGGTCCACGGATGGAGTGCAACGAATATCAACAGATTCGCGCGCATGGAGTCACATTGACTCTACCTTCCTAGGCTTTGCGGGAGAGCCAAGGAATCTTCGGCTCGGTCTCGCCATGGATGGTGTGAACCCATTCGGTCTGCGCTCGACTTCTTACAGTGTGTGGCCTATAGTGCTTGTCAACTACAACATTCCTCCATGGCTTTCTACGAAGAAAGGACATCTCATCCTTAGCTTGCTCGTCCCGGGCCGCTACAAAGTAAAAAATATAGACGTATATCTTCGTCCATTAGTCGATGAGCTTAAGATTTTGTGGGAGGAGGGGGTCACGGTGCAAGATATGAGCAGGTGCGATGGTCGGCGGTCAGCCAACATTCGAGCCATTCTCATGTGGACGATGCATGACTTTCCGGGATTGGGAGAGTGCTCAGATGAGCAGACCTTTGTTCTCACCGGTAATATCTATATTTTATTTCATTCAATCAAGTATTCACCAGGTCGTGGATCACCTTGCAGGTCTCGTTACCTCAGGTTATCATGCATGTCCATTGTGTGGGCCACAGTTAGACTCCCGAAGGTCACGAACCATGAAGAAGATGGTATATCAAGGACACGCCGCTTTCTTGCCGGAGGATCATGAACTCAGGGAAGGTTTTCTTGGGCGACCTCCAGCACGTATGAACGATGCAAGCTGGTACGAGTTGAAAATGGTAAACCCGGATTCACATCCAAATGGAATGCGACGGTTCTCGGTTTTCTACGAGTTGCCATATTGGACCCACTTACAGGTCAACCACTTGTTGGATCCCATGCATATTTTCAAAAATGTGGGCAGCTTGCTATGGGACCACATCACAGGAAAGAGAGACACTATAGGGTCACGAATGGATTTAAAGGAGGTAGGTAAGATGGAGGCGCTTTGGCCGCAGTCGAGTGCTGAAGGGGGAGTGCAGCTTCCTCGCGCTCCCTGGGTTTTGTCTACCAAAGAAGAGCACATTGTGAAGCAAGTAATCAAGTCTATCCGCACTCCGATGGGTATGATGCGTTCTCTCAGGTCCGCATTTTCTAAAGATGACCAGATTTCTGGGCTAAAATCCCATGATTGGCATAAGATATGTCAGGTTTGTGAACAGAATGGATTTTAATTAGCGTGAACATTTTGAAATTTGAAAAGTGACCATTATTCTTAATGCTTTCTCATTTGTGGCAGTTTGTCCTACCGATCGCGATCGCGGGATGCCTAACTCCAGAAATTCGCGGGGCCATTTACAAGCTGTCGACTTTGGTGCAATGGATCTCACAGAAAGAGATTAAGACGTCCTCTATTGAATCCGCAAGGCGGGGAGCAGTTGAGACGGTCTGTCTCTTTGAGAAATACCCTGCCCACTAGCATGCTCACGATACAAGTTCACCTTCTTGTGCATCTTGTGGATGAAGTGGAGATTGCTGGACCTGTCCATATGCGATGGATGTTCTTCCTGGAGCGCTTCATGAAAACCCTGAAAGGCTTTATGCGACAACGAGCTCGTCCGGAAGGTAGCATGGCAGAAGGTTGGTTGGTGTCAAAGGCGTTAGTGCATATCTCACAATGGCTACCAATGGTGGAACCAGACAATGAAATGCTATGGATGCTGAAGGACGATGACAGGCTGACTGGAGATGTGGTGGTTGGAAATGGGGTAGAAAAAAGAATGGATGCCTCAATGGAAGAGAAGGTGAATTGCTTTTGTATGTTGCATCATGCCTCCATGGAGACGTGGCTCGCCAAGTACCAGATTGCAAGGCAAGATCGAGAGGAAGCGCGAGCTGAATTCCGACGCACTACGCGTCACCGACCGATTCGATATCCCGAAGGCATGGAGGAGATGCCGTGGTTTATGTCAACACGATGGTTGCATGGAGCCTTGACCGCAACATCCAGCGAAGGGACAGAGGTCTCAATGGAGGAGTGGGAGTTCTCGAGGGGATGTAGTCCAAAGGTAATGAGGGGTTTAGAATGTGTCGTATCTAAATTTGCTTGCTACATCTAATTTGAGTGTTTCAATGTGCAGTACAAAATATATAGTGCAGCGTGGTCACGCGGACGGCATTTTCGGGTGGAGCGTATTGACAAAATGCGCTCCACAATGGACTGTGGTGTCATGGCAAGGTTTGAGCAAGAGAGCCGGCGACGAGCAACGGATCCGAACACGGTTGTGGATGAGATGGAGTATTTTGGGAATTTGCAAAGTATTATTACGGTGGATTACCGTAGCTTCTCCATGATAATATTCGACGTGCAGTGGTTCGAAGTGGTACTTGGAGGAGCTGGCGCAACAGTTCGACGAGGTCCATCTGGATTTCTCGAAATAGATTCCGAAAAAAAATGGATGGATTTGCGCGACACCTTTGTGTTGCCAGCCCATTGTGAACAGGTACAACTAGGCATTTGCTTGCTAATTGTAATACGACATGGTTTATGTCACAATGGTTTGAAGACGGTTTGTAAGTGTTTGTGAACAGGTAATCTTCTATCCAAATCCCCGACAACCTCGATGGTGGTATGTTATACCTTCAACTCCTCGAGGTGCGAGAGTATACGATCAAAGCGATGTTCCAGGCATAGATGAAGAAAATATGCAAATAGAGGGATCGAAATTACAAGGGGTGGAGGCCACCGCAAGCTTGGAGCCCGCATCGGCTAACAATGATGGAAATACAGAAGTCGTAGAATTTTTTGAGAACGAGATAGACTCGTTCTTTTGTGGTGACATGTCTATCGACCTTCTAGTGTATGCAGAGTTGTGTCAGGAGATTAACATGGGACCATAGAATACTTCATTCTTGGAGAATTGTATTACTCAATTCGTTGTTTAGATCTTCCATAAAGGTAGATAAGATATGCATTTTAAGAGGGATTTTTCAAAAATGATTTATATTAATGTGCTTTGTATAGTTTAAATTGATTATTCTAACATTATTTTTTATCTGTGCAGGTATCGACATTTTCAGGATGAGTCAAGGGATGAGCGATGAGGAGTTTCAGGAGATGATGGCACGTATGTCTCTAGATCAGCTCGCGAGATTCAGAGAGATAGCAGATCAGGAGCTGTCTCGTTCTTCATCAGGGCGCTCTGCTAGATCAACTTCAGCGCGATCAGATGCTTCAGCTTCGAGCAGACGATCTCGACGCTCGCGACTTGGGCTAGAGGGAGGGACTGCGACTGCAGGAGGATCAGGGGGGTGCTGCTATGGAGACACGGACGCGGTGTCTCTGTCTCGTCGTTCAGCTGGAGCTCGGTCACCTCCAGGATTTGTCACACCTGTGGGGACGTCCACTCTAGTTACTCCGGCTTTTGCACAGCCGTCGGCAGATGTCACGCCTTTTGGTTGCACTCCTTTTGGTGGCACCCCCTCTGGTGGCACTCCTTTTGGTGGCACACCCTCTGGTGGCACCCCTTTGAGTGGCACTCCGGGAGAGGGTACCCCCATCGGCACACCGAATGTTCAGGGGTCTCGTGGATATGCCCAGGAGCATGGACGGAGATGGGAGAGGGCCCATACAAGGCACACTCCTAGGGATTATGGATACCTAGTGGATGGCAGGTCAGGAGCCATCATCATGAATGATGAGGGGAGGAGGGTGATGGCTCGCATGAGGGAGTTGTGCCAACAAGTTTTTCGGCACAACGTCCTGGATCATTGGAGGAACATATCGGAGGGGAGCAAGGAGTACATAGTAGCATCCTTGCACGAGGAGTTCCCGGTGCCAGCCGCAGTGGATAGATTCTCTACGGGCTGGATGATGGATTGCATGCGTGCATACATGTCACATAGACGATCCGACGCACGCAAGGCAATCAAGAGTGGGGCTCCAAAGCCCGAGTGGTTAGATGCAGACGACTGGCACCGACTGAGGGAGGAGGCTACAAATTCGCCAGGACGTTGGAGTCAGCAGCGGGAGGCGGCGAGGGCACGAATCGAGGCCGGATCGGTACATCATCTTGGGAGTGGTGGCCACAGGATATATTTGGAGGACTTTTTAAGATTCTCTTTTGTTTTGCTTATTTGTTTTTTTGAGATATTCTTTGTACTGACAATCATGTTTCTAACAATTAGCATTTTGTTTTCTTTGCAGCACTCCATTACAAATCGCGATCCGCAAGGCCTTGAGACTCGATATGCGGAGAGGCACGGTCTCAGATCATTCATCGACCGATTGTATAGACGCGGCGGCCCAGTAAGTCACTCATCTTTCTTGTCCGTAGTTACCATGAGATATTTGAATGCATTATTGTATGGTGGATTGATATGTTGGTTCTTTTTCTGCAGAATCCATTTGATGCTCCTTTATAGCGGGAAGAGCTTTCGGGGGACGACGATTTGTAGCTCGCCCTTGGATCCTTAGAGCTCACATACCTTTAGTTTTTAGTCGCCCGATCTATGTAGACATTTTCTATGTATTAGTGATATTGTTTTATGATTGTACCAATTGCATTTTATGCGATATCATGTATTTATTTCATCCATCAATTTTATGATTTCAGTATACATTCTTTTTGTTTGCAAACGCTTTGTATGCAGCAGTGTAGAAACTATTTTGTATGGCTCTCATACAACACACAGTGCTATATGTGGCAGGGCAGCTTGCTGCCCTGCCACAAATTTTTTTTTCTCTGTTACCGTCGCTATTTGCGTCGCAAATTTACTGCACGTGTCGCTATTGTCGTCGGTATCAGCGTCGCAAATTCGTGTAACCGTCGCTATATGCGTCGCTATTTACGTCGCAAATGCGACGCATATAGCGACGCTTATAGCGACGCATATAGCGATGGTTATAGCGACGATTCTATGGCGTCGTCAATAACGACGCTTTTTGCGACGACGGGGGCAATTTTTGTTGTTTGTATTTTCGTCGCTTTAAACGTCGCTATAAGGTCTATATCTTGTAGTGGGAGGCATGGGATACTCTGTCAAAAATGTATAGCACAAATACACAAGCCAGGAAAATGCAGCTCAAGCAAGAGTTGCACAATGTGCAAAGAGAAAATATGAGCATCAATGACTACCACATGAAGGTGAAGAAGATTGCAGATGCACTTGCTTCCATTGGGTCGCCAGTGGAAGATGATGATTTAGTTTCTGTGACCTTGAATGGTCTAGGAAAGGATTATGCACAGTTTCGAACATCCATTTCCGTCTGTGAAAGATTTCCTGATTTTGAGGAGTTGATTGCTCTTCTAATTTCTGAGGAGCAGAGAAATGGTGGTGCATCTTCTTCAGGAGGAACTTCAAAAGAAGCTGTCTTCTACTCAAATGCTGGAAGAGGTAGAGGCAGAGGTAGAGGGGGCCGATCTGGAGGCCGTGGTAGAAATCAGAATATGCAGCAAACTCAAGAAAACCAGTCCTATGGAGGAGGACGTGGTAACTCTAGAGACAGGGGGAGCCAAAGAGGTCGTGGTGGATGGCAAAGAGGCCAAAATGCAAACATTAATGTTGAATGCTACTACTGTGGTAAAATGGGTTATATGGCTAAAGACTGCTATAAAAAGCAGAATGACATAATGAATGGAAAACTGCAACAAGGGAATTATGCATCTTCTAGTAGACAGGGTGATGACAGAAATGAGCATTTGTTTATGGTGCAGCACATGAACAATTCTGTGACAAGTGCAGAAGAAAGCAACAATGTATGGTATGTTGACTCAGGTGCATCAAACCACATGACAGGTCATGCAGAATGGATGGAGGATGCAAGGAAAATGGAGAAACCAGGATTTGTGGAGACTGGTGATGATACTGCACATCCTATTGTGCAGATTGGAAAATTTCCTTTGTCTATGTAGGATGGGAAAAAGAAATACCTGTCCGATGTATTTCATGTCCCGAATATCACCAAGAATCTGGTTTCTGTTGGTCAAATGGTTAAACAGGGCTTGCAGGTCAGATTTAATCCTCATGGATACTTTGTTGAGGATATGAAAAATAAAGGTCGCTTGATAGCAAAAGGAAAGAAGAAGGGCAGAATGTTTACGTTGGATGCAGACATGTCTGAACTGAGTGCAGCAATGTTTGCACATGGGACCGGTGTAGTTGTTGCAGATATTGATATCTGGCATAAACGCATTGGTCATGTTAGTGTACAACGACTTAAATCAATGCAGGCCCAAAATATTGTTGCAGGATTGCCTAAATTCAAGGTTGCAGAAATGCATAAGGTATGTGAAGCTAGCCAATTTGGAAAACAGGCAAGGAAACCATTTCCTAGACATGTTCAAGAGAGTGAGAAGCCATTGGAATTAATCCGCTCTGATGTGTGGACTACTAAAGCTGCATCTCTTGGAAGCTGTCATTATTTTGTCACTTTTATTTATGACTATAGCAAAAAAAATTGGGTGTATTTTATGAAAAAGAAAAGTGAAGTTTTTGGGTATTTCAAAACTCTTAAAGCTATGGTTGAAAAAGAAATAGGCCTGCAAATAAAATGCCTAAGGTCAGATGGAGGGGGAGAGTACCTCTCAAATGAGTTTGCAAGGTTCTTGCAGGAGCATGGCATAAAGCAGCAATATTCATGTAGTCATACCCCACAACAAAATGGAATTGCAGAAAGGAAAAACAGGCATATTGGAGAGGTATCTCGTGCCATGCTCAACGAAAAAGACTTGCCAGATTTTTACTAGGCTGAAGCAGTTGCTACAGCAGTCTACATAATGAACAGGACTCCCACTGCAGCAATACATGGGATGACTCCAGAGGAGAGGTATACTGGTAGGAAACCATATATTTCTCATTTGAAGATTTTTGGTTGCATTGCCTATGTTCATGTGCCAGATGAGTTGAGATCCAAGTTGGATCTAGAAGCTGAGAAGTGCATCTTTATTGGTTACTCTCTGCAGCAGAAAGGGTATATATGCTATAATCCTTCTACTCGTAAGTTTAGAGTGAGCAGAGATGTTGTTTTTTATGAGATGAGTAGCTGGTATAAACCAGTAAATGTGATTGATGATTTAGATGCACAAAATGGTAATGTTGCACAAAATTCACAGCAGCAGTCACAAAATATTAGTGGACCTGGAGTGTCCTCTAGCAGTGGTTCATATTCTTCGCCATGGACAGGCAGATTGTGATCAGGAGAATCTCCTCAAAACAATGAAGATAGTGGTATGCAGCTTTCACGAAAAGGAAAAGAGAAGGTAGATCAGCCCATGTTTGATGTGAATGCAGGTCACTCTTATGTGGATGGTAAATCCAGTGGCTCAGAACAGAGCATTGATGATGAGTTGGTGAGAGCGAAATTTAGGTGATGGGAAGTGCTTAAAAATAGCAAAAAATTATGAATATAAAGGGAAAAATATTCACTGTCAAAGGCGGCGGCTCGATCTAGGACGATTTTAAGCGTCAAAGTGCTTTAAAGGTGCCCGAGCGACACTTGTTGATTTTTCATAATTTTTTAGACAGTCGTGCAGGTTGACACGAGCTACTTGCCAATGCGGGATGCTAAGCCGGACGCCCAGGATTTTTCAGAGCTCAATTCCGAGTCCGGATGGGGAAATGGCCAAGGAAACGGACAAGATACGAAGAGGTGGACAAAATTTGGCCAAAATGGGCAAGTGACCCTTGGGAGCCCAATTTTAAATGTAGCATGAAAGTTTGATGTAGGAGATGAGGAAAAAACATGGAGAGGAGGGGGCGCCATACTGCGCCGAAAAATGCGCTCCATGCTCTTGATGGTGATCTCCAGTCTGCAAACAACCCATGCCAATCATCATTGGCCCTCATTCCCCCCTGGATGCCAATCACTTCGCCGCCCTTCGCCCGTCAAATGATGCTCTCTTTGAAGATCTCTGATTTCAGTATTTCTCTCTCCTCCCTCTCTCTCTTCTAAAGACAAGTTCATGTGGGAAGAAGAAGGAAGAAGAAAGAATGGTGGAGGCTTGTCCGGCATGGATCGGATTGCTCCACGGGCTGGAAATGGTGATTGGTGATTGTGCTGGACATGAAGTGCTATTGATTTCTAGATTTGCAGCCATGGATATGAAACCCGAAACACGCAAATAAGGGGTAATTTAAAATTTTCAAAGGAAATTTGAGATTCTATGGCTTTTGATTGATGAAATGTTGTTCATGTGGGCTAAAAATTATTCATGTTGCTGTTTTCCATGAGTTCTTGCTGGTCATAATCAGAGAATCAGAAAAATATGCATCTTGTGGTTCAAAATAATACATTAAAACACGTAAAATATGAAAAATCAAGGGAAAATGACGGTTTTTTGGCATAAAAATGGGAAAGTAAATAGGAACACCAACTAAACTTTCATTTTTCTGCAAGAAGGAACTAAGGGCCACAGCCCATAATATGTTCCTAATTTTCCGTAATTAAAAAATGGGAAAAAATGGAAAAAATGGCAAGAAAAGGGTGAAAAAAAACCCTTTAAAAATAGGGGAAAAATATATTTTGGGCTTCGAAAAATAAGGATAAATAAGAGCAATGTTTGTGAATGTTTGTGGGGATTTAAGCATGAGGATTTGCCTCAGTTAAACCCCACCTTCTTGTTCTAGTGCGTCTTTTTCCGGTTTTTTCACATAAAATGATGGTAAAATGCCTCATAAATCTGTCCAACAATGCAATATTTAAACGGGGAAGGGTAGAGAAGTTGAAATATGTCTAAATGCCGTGTGAAGATGATGGGAAGGTTTCTGATTTCTATGCATAGCATTTAGGACGGATGATAATTGAAATTAAGAGCTTAGTAGCATGAGGATCACCTCGGTACTAGGCCCATGCAACAAAGCACGAACGGTAGTTGGAAACCATTAAAAGAATGTTTTGCACTTGTGCACGATACTGTTTTGCTAAATGTTTGAGCACTAGGCATCCACCAAATGCATAGAGCATGAAAGAATTTAAAAGTATCAGTGACCAACTCCTGGACATGCATTGCAATTGGTTTATTAGGACATGACCTACGTTGAGAGGCAGTGAGGTACCCATGCTGTAGGTAGACGTGGGTCCCAAAGGGGAAATCAAGTAAGGACAATGGTACATTCCTGGACACGCTTATTTGGTACCTTGAGCGACTTTTGTGCGATGTGTCTATTTGTTGAGCGACGCACTGAGGGGCCAATCCCCAAGGTGTAGGAGAGTCGCAGAGGGTTGACGGCATTCAGCCGTAGGAGGAACCCCATATGTATGTGATTCGAGCCTTTTGGCTATGTGAAAGGGACTCCCTCTAAGGAGTAATATTGGGTTAGGATCAGTTGGACTACAACGTATTACAAACGCAATGTTTAGGAAGGCAGAGATTTTGATAGACGCTCCTGGCCACGAGGTCGAGGGGTTGCCTTGTGCGTAGTGACGAGGCCCAGCTAGTGCATGAGCCAGTGCCGGCCCGTTTTTAGGTCCATCTGTGGTGCGTTTGCCGCGGGAGCCGCTTAAAAGTGGCGGTTCTCGAATCCTGGTTGTTTAGGGACCAACGAGTAGTTTATGCCAAAGGATACTGAGATTGATCCATTATTTATTGATAAGCATCGTCTAGCAGAAATCCAAAAGCAAGAAAGAGACGAAAGAGCTAGGCGACGTGCTAAAATTTTTAGGAGATATTCCCCTAAGCGTAGCGGTGCTGAACCCTTACGAGGGAGTGGATCTAGTGGTCTTGGGGCCACAAGTAGTAAGTTAGGAGAAGGTGGAAGCTCTAGTGCTCCCCTTCCTTCTATAAGCCAGTCCACGTCAAGTGCGGGAGGTGTAACCCCACCGTCCCTTATTCCTAGTACAAATCCAATCCTCGTCATGGCGCAGCCTATTGCAATTCCAGCAGGAACGACGGATTTGCCGGCTCTAGGCTACCCGCTACCCATTTTTAATGGGTTAGTTGAGGAAGATGCGGAACTCCACATTAGGGAGTTTCAAAAGCTAATGTTTAATTGTCGCATCCAAGAAGAAGGACATTTAATGATGTTCTTCAATATGACTCTCAAAGGAAGAGCCGCTATATGGTATCACGGTTTAGAAGCCGGAACCATATTGAACATTGATGCATTTTATGGAGCTTTTTGAAGGGAGTTTGCCCCTGAAAGGGGTGGACAATATTGGTTGCGTGTACTTAACGTGACCTGTCAAGAACCACACGAGGATATTCGTGCTTATGCGAAGAAGATAAAAGAGGTTTTCCGTAAGTTGGACACCTCTATTCCTATCCCCGCAGCTGCCCAATTGCAATATTTCCTACATGGTTTGGACTTTAATATCCAATTGCAGTTGAGTAGTTCCCCTTGGGGGATATAGATACTGCCATTACACGAGCACAAGAGGTGGAATCCCGACTACAAGCAGCCTATGCTTCTCGAGACAATTCGAATATGGGTTTAGCATTGGGAAACAATATGGCAATGGCCAATGGCAGTAGTGGTCAAGGGATAGCAATGGCTAACCCTAATGGGAGAGGGAACATGATACAGAATGTCCCTTTATTACCAGCTCCCCCTAGCATGTCGATGCCTATGGGCAGTCAAATGGCTCCAAGTGGTGGAGGCCAGGCGGTCAATTCTAACACCACGTCTGTGACTCAACAACCAGTGCCTAATCGAATTGTTAGGCCGATGGAACGACATGGTAATGACCAAGGCTATGAGTCGAGTTCTTCCAATGTTCTTGGCGAGGTTAAGGACATGATGAAGCATTATACCGACATGATTACGGAGCAGTATCGACAAATAGCCGTTGATGTCAACTTCCTTAAAAAACAACAAAATTTGATAGGAAGTAGATACCCAGAGGAGGGTGCACCTTCGAGGTTTAGTTGCAAATGGTGTGTTGGGCAGCACTATCCAAGGAATTTCCCAAATGTTAAGTGCGACATCTGTGGAAAATCCGGCCATTTAGCAACTACTTGCTGGAGTAAGATTAGTTCCCTCCAGCGAGGAAGTCGGCAACCAGGGCCTGTTAATCATCGCGTGCAAGGAAATGATTCCCAGAGAGAGGACGGGCCTAAAAAAATACTTCAACGACCAAAGACTACAGTAGAGGAGCTACCAAGTGGTAGTGGGGTTAGTTTGATTGAGGCTGTACGCGTTAATGATGCTAACACCTCTAATCTGCGAGCTGTCCTTACAAGAGGTCAAAAGGGTAGAGAGGCCGACAAGGATAAGCCTATTGACGGAAACCCTAAACAAGGCAACAAAGGAACGCAAGTTTTGGATCCTGCTATGGAAGGGGGACCTTTGAAGCCCGTAGAGAGTAAAGCCAATAAGGAACCATCAAAGAAGAAGGTGAAAGTTAAGAAAGAGGCAATAAAGCCAATTCAACGACCTAAAGAGCGGATGATTTGGTGTGAAAAGCGAGCTCTATCAAACTATCATGAATTCGATTTAGTGAGCTCTCTTTGTGAAGTCAAACCGGATGTGAATCTCTTACAGCTTATTAAGCTTTCCCCAGGAGTATGCAAGGAATTTAGAAAGATCCTACGTACTGGGTATATCGTAGAACCTTTGGGTATTGTGCGAGTTGGTGATGACTGGTTCGAGCATGCTGAGAAGCATTGTCCAAGGGTTGCAGCCTATGTCGATGGGATATTAGTAGATTATGCCATTGTCGACGCGGGTTCATCTGTTAACATTATGAGTTCTGAACTGATGGAAAGGTTGGGTCTTGAGATCCAGAAAGATACCTCCACAATTCTTAGAATGGCAGATGATAGTTTGAGACAGCCGGAAGGCTGCATTACTAAGGTCCATGTCACTGTTGCAAATGTAGAATGCCTGTTGGACTTTACGGTGATTCGTTTTGCAGGCCGTCCAAGTTACCAAGTATTACTCGGACGACCTTGGATCTTGCAAGCGGATTGCCAAGTAGATATACCTACCGGTCGACTGATATTCGGCAGAGGTGCCCAGCGTGTGGTGGTTGATGCTTATCCTGAGTCCCCGCAGAGTGAGAGAGCTCCTCTATCTTCTACAGAATTGGAGACACTAGAAGATTTATCTGCCAGTGAGACATCATCGAGTGATGAGTCCAAAGAGGGATCCACCACGGAAGACATCTATCAAATCACTTTGAACGAGCCGATAGAGGGCCAAGATTGTATAAGAGATGCAGATGTTATCGAGCTAGACCTTGGTACGCCTGATGATTCGCGGCCAATCAAATTAGGTTCTATGCTCAGCTCAGCAGAAAGGGAAGACTATGTGGCCTTGATCCAGGAATTCCGTGATATCTTTGCCTGGAGTTATGATGAGTTGAGAGGCATCCCTCCTAGTCTTGCTGTTCATATGATTCCGTTGAAAGAGGGCAGTCGTCCTGTACGGCAGAAAGTAAGGCGTATGCCTTTCGAACTGAGGGACGGCCTGTTTGAAGAGTTACAGAAGCTTCGAAAAGCGGATTTGATTTTTCCTGTGCAACACACGGAATGGTGTTCGCCAATTGTGATTAGAAAGAAGAAGAATAATCAAATCCGATTATGTGTAGACTTTAGGGAGCTGAATAAGCAGACAGTTAAGGACTACTACCCGTTGCCATTTATTGACCAGATTTTGGATCAATTAGCGGGTAGGGAGATATATTCATTTATGGATTGCTTTGCAGGATACAACCAAATGGCAATTGCAGAAGAGGATAAGTTGAAAACAACTTTTATCATTGTATTTGGTACTTTTGCATACCATGTGATGGCCTTTGGTTTATGCAATGCACCTAGTTCGTGGAAACGAACAACAGATAAGACATTCGGTGACATATCCCCTGAAGAGTTGAAGGTGTTTATTGATGACTTAGGGACCGCCACCGTGAGAGAGAGGCAGTTGAGCATTTTAAGAAAATGCTTTGAGCGTTGTAGACAATTTTGCATCGCCCTAAACCCACGGAAGTGTGTTTTTGGAGTACCTTATGGGCTATTGCTGGGTCATGTGGTCAGTTCGGTAGGAATTGCGACAGACCCCGAGAAGGTTAAAGTTATAGTTGCCATGGGTCCACCACACACTCCGAAAGAAGTTCATAGCTTTCTGTCTTTGGTTGGTTATTACCGTAGATTCATAAACGCCTTGGCAGAAAGAACATTGCCGCTTACAAATTTATTGTCCTTTAGCTGTTCATTTGTATGGGGTGACCCTTGTAAGGTAGCATTCGAGGATGTGAAATAAGAGCTAGCAAGAGCACCCATTTTAAAAGCACCTAAAAGAGGTGAGGTGTTCTATATATTCTCAGCAGTCACCATGTATAGTATTAGCTACTGTTTAGCCCAAATTTGGGAAGAGAAGTGGTACCACCCGATTGCTTTTGCTAGCCGGAAGCTGGGGGTATCCGAAATCAACTATACTTACATGGAGAAATTGTGTCTAGCGATGGTCTTTGGAACCAAGAAATTCAAGCATTATATTCTCTATGAGAAAGTCGTGCTTTATACAAAGGCGAAGGGACTTCGATTATTGATGAATAAGCTACAGCCGCCCGATCGTCTAGCAAAGTGGTTGATCACTTTGCAGGAATTTGATTATGAAATCAAGAGTAAGCCACAAGGTTGCAAGGCATCGTGGAATGTCTTGTGGACTTTGGGGAGCCGAAAGAATCTGTGGCTGAAAGTAGTGACACGGAGTCGTTATTTAAAATAGATACGGCATCTATCCCCTCCTGGTATGCTGCAATAACGCATTATTTATCGACGGGAGAGGTGGGATCTGAATTATCTAAGGCTGAGAAAAGGAAAATTAAGCAGCAAGCGTTAAAGTTTGCCTTGATCGCAGGTACACTATATCGGTAAGGGGTTGATGATATCTATCACCGGTGTGTGATGCCTGACGAGGTGCCATTCATTTTGGAAGAGTGCCATGATTCTGCTTGCGGTGGCCATTTTGTTGGACGGCTTACAGCACAAAAGGCTTTAAGAGCAGGTTATTGGTGGCCTGCCATCTTCCAAGATGCGTTTGCGTATGTTAAGCAATGCGATATTTGCCAATGACATGATAGTCGAGAGAATAGGAAACGACCACTCACCCCTATTATGGCGATACTTCCATTTGAGAAGTGGGGAATAGACTTTGTGGGTCCTATTACTCCGTCGTCGACTACACAAAAGAGGTACATCATTGTCGCAACTGACTACTTCAAAAAGTGGTCAGAAGCATGTGCAACAAGGAAAGATGATGCTAAAGAAACTGCTAGTTTCCTTTTAGAGCAGATAATATGCCGGTTTGGTCCGCCGAAAGAATTAGTGTCAGACCGCGGAACCCATTTCCTGAATAAGGTGATCAAAGGTTTGACAGAGATGTGGCAAATCAAGCATAACAAGACAACCCCATATAATCCGCAAACCAATGGGCAAGTTGAAAGCACCAACAAGCAACTTGTGGGCATCCTGTCCAAAATTGTGTTGGAAAAGAAACGGGATTGGGATAAAAAGTTATACGTGGCAGTGTGGGCCTACAATACGACTTTCAAACGAGCCACTGGCCATACCCCGTTCAAGTTAGTATATGGGGAGGAGTGTGTCTTGCCTTTAGAGATTGAGCTGCCGACTATTCGGTTTGCCATCAATCATTCTTTGAGCGATAAAGACTCACTTTTTGAGCGCTTGACGACACTGGCACATTTAGATGAGCTTAAGTTGCAGAGCTTATTGCACCAAGAAGTGGCAAAGCGCCGAATGAAGCAGCTACACGACCTCAAAGCCAAGAAATACACCTTCAAGAAAGGACAGCTTGTTCTGTATTATGACGCACGACGAGAATTATTTCCAGGCAAGTTAGAGCCCAAATGGGATGGGCCCTATAGGATCGTTAGAATAGGGAGGAATAAATCCACAGTTTTGTTAGCTAACCTTGAGGGGGTAGAATTTAAAAATAAGGTTAATCTTAATAAGATTAAACCTCATTATTTCTGATTGCACTAATGCTATGACTGCCTTGCAGGTCTAGGAAAGATCGATCAAATATCTGCAAGAAAATCGTGATAGAGGTTGATGGGCCGTCTGATCCCTTATTTAGAATACCCATATTTGGAACAGAGGTATCATCAGGGAAAGCTCATTTGGTGGAGCAAAGGATACAAGGTGATTGAGCAAGAAGGCGGGACATTTATTTGGGAGATCAGTGTCTTTTGCCATCACTGCCTACAAATTTTGACGAGCATCCCTGTTGAATTCAATGATGATGGAGGGATGGAGCCTACAGTCCACCCGTTGAATATGCTGAATTTCGATTACCATAATTACGAGTAGAGTTCCGGATGGCAAGATATGTAAACCCTTTATGGACGTACACCTTGTACTTTGATGGGGCGTCCAGGGGTCCATGCAAAAAAGGAAGTGTAGGAGTTGTCATCCGAGACCCCCGCCGACGCATTGTCATGAAGTTAGCTACTTATCTTAGGGTGAATTTTACCAATAATATGGCAGAATACAAAGCCCTGATTATGGGTTTGAATATTGCGAAGAAGGGTGATATCCGCCAGTTGTTGGTGAAAGGGGACTCTTAGTTGGTTTTAAATCAACTCAATGGGACATACATGGTACGGAACCCCATCCTTTGTATGTACCATCATACTGTCATAGCCCTACTAGACGAATTCGATAGAGTGTCTTTTCAGCTGATTCCACGGAATTGGAATCAGTTTGCCGATTCATTGGCTAATTTCGCGTATGAAGAAGAACTCTTCTTTAATTGTGGCCCTTGTCCCAATATATCTATTGATGGTGAGACAGGACCTGGTCGTTTGTGGGGTATGCTTTCTGAACATGCCCTCTTTGGCAGACGATGGTTGATCTGGGTGATGTAGAGGGTAAGCGAGACTCATCTGCCTTTATTATCTTGGACCCATATGCTGATTCGACGACATGTGATGCGAACACCTCTTGCGATATACGCAGGAGGGATAGGTCATAATTTAATGCACTTAGTTTAGGGCTACAAGCCCTATTCCCCTGGGAATGGTATGCTTTGATGTCTATCATGGTTGTTTCCAGGAGAATGTTATGCGTATTATTGTTGGATTTCATTAGGCCAAGAGGGCCGATTCAGTTTTGTAGCAAAGTAATGTCTGATTTCATTAGGCCAAGAGGGCCATTTTCCTGTCTAGTGCGGGTGCGTTTAATCAGGTTTTTGTTTTAAGTATTGTGCTGGACAGATTTCGTGGTTCGTGGACTTTGGTGGAGCCTGGAGGAGCCTTTGCTGCGATGGAAGCTTCTTGTGGCCAATCCAGGTGATACCTCTCCTTTACGAGTACCTTTCTTTCCTGTTATATGTGTATTTGTGCTTGTCAAGGGGATATATTTTTGTTGGGGACCGGCAATCAAGGCATGAAGTCCCAGGATTAGGCTAAGTATGTTTGAGGGAGGTCGGAGTAGTCATTGCCTCGTGTAAAGACATTGTCAGGCATCGAAAGACCTGTTTTCGAAGGAAGTCTTAGTGGCCCTGTTCTGCTAGCCTGTTAGGCAGCCATTCTAGGAGTTCTTGTTAGTAGTGAGGCAGTTAGAGAAGCCTGCCAGAAGATAATAATGATGATGCCAAGAAACCCTGAACATCCTAAAAGATGAATATAAATACAAAGGTATGTAAAAAGGGGTTCTAACCCCTATCAAAGAAAAGAAAAGGAATGAAAATATATAAGCAGTTGATCATTGCCTTGCGAGGGCTTGGTAGGTTCCTGGGGACGAATCAGACCCGGGGCCGATACCTTGTCTTCCTAGGGGTGGCTTCTTGCTAGAAAAAAAATTGACAAAACAAGGAAGGTTGGAGCGAAAATAAAAGTGAGCATTAGAAAAGGATTAAGTGTTGCCTTGCGAGGGCTTGGTAGGTTCTTGGGTGCCGAGGCAGGTCCTGAGGCCGATGCCCTATTCTCCTTGGGTCACTATGCTCAGCTCCCTCCTTTTTACATGCCCAAGTATGTTCATCCAATAAAAACCCTAAAAGAAGCCATGTACTGAAAGAAAATACTTCTTAATTAGGCTATAGGAGTCCTCGCCTTGTAGGAGCTCCTAGTTGTGTTGTCTTTAGTTGGTAAGTAGTACAGACTACCACTTAGGGCAACCTCTTTGATAGGTTTTTTAGTTTGGCTATGTTGGAGCAGTTGGTTAGTGACTCACTTCGGATCTTCTATTAGATTATGCTAGGCCTATTCCTTGTGGATGTCATGCCTTGGTTCTGTCCAGGGGTAGGGGGAGCATTGTGCTGAGTTTTGGTATATAATTGTTTTGTATCAGTTTGATACTTCTTTTGTTGTTTATGTGCAGATATGTTCGTGCATTCGACGGGCTGAGTCGCCCTATCCCATGGTCGCCAATGAGAGAGGAATTTAGGTGACGGGAAGTGCTTAAAAATAGCAAAAAATTATGAATATCAAGGGAAAAATATTCACTGTCAAAGGCAGCGGCTCGATTTAGGACGATTTTAAGCGTCAAAGTGCTTTAAAGGCGCTCAAGCGACACTTGTTGATTTTTCATAATTTTTAAGACAGTCGTGCGGGTTGACACGAGCTACTGGCCAATGCGGGATGCTAAGCCGGACGCCCAGGATTTTTCAGAGCTCAATTCCGAGTCCGGATGGGGAAATGGCCAAGGAAACGGACAAGATACGAAGAGGTGGACAAAATTTGGCCAAAATGGGCAAGTGACCCTTGGGAGCCCAATTTTAAATGTAGCATGAAAGTTTGATGTAGGAGATGAGGAAAAAACGTGGAGAGGAGGGGGCGCCATACTACGCCCAAAAATGCGCTCCGTGCTCTTGATGGTGATCTCCAGCCTGCAAACAACCCATGCCAATCATCATTGGCCCTCATTCCCCCCTGGATGCCAATCACTTCGCCACCCTTCGCCAGTCAAATGATGCTCTCTTTGAAGATCTCTGATTTCATTCTTTCTCTCTTCTCCCTCTCTCTTCTAAAGACAAGTTCATGTGGGAAGAAGGAGGAAGAAGAAAGAATGGTGGAGGCTTGTCCGGCATGGATCGGATTGCTCCACGGGCTGGAAATGGTGATTGGTGATTGTGTTGGACATGAAGTGCTACTGATTTCCAGATTTGCAGCCATGGATATGAAACCCGAAACACACAAATAAGCGGTAATTTAAAATTTTCAAAGGAAATTTGAGATTCTATGGCTTTTGATTGATGAAATGTTGTTCATGTGGGCTAAAAATTGTTCATGTTGTTGTTTTCCATGAGTTCTTGCTGGTCATAATCAGAGAATTAGAAAAATATGCATCTTGTGGTTCAAAATAATACATTAAAACATGTAAAATATGAAAAATCAAGGGAAAATGACAGTTTTTTGGCATAAAAATGGGAAAGTAAATAGGAACACCAACTAAACTTTCATTTTTCTGCAAGAAGGAACTAAGGGCCACAGCCCATAATCTGTTCTTAATTTTCCATAATTAAAAAATGGGAAAAATGGCAAGAAAAGGGTGAAAAAAACCCTTAAAAAATAGGGGAAAAATATATTTTGGGTTTCAAAAAATAAGGATAAATAAGAGCAATGTTTGTGAATGTTTGTGGGGATTCAAGCATGAGGATTTGCCTCAGTTCAACCCCACCTTCTTGTTCTACTGCGTCTTTTTTCGGTTTTTTCACATAAAATGATGGTAAAATACCTCATAAATCTGTCCAACGATGCAATATTTAAACGGGAAAGGGTAGAGAAGTTGAAATATGTCTAAATTCCGTGTGAAGATGATGGGAAAGTTGCTGATTTCTATGCATAGCATTTGGGACAGATGATAATTCAAATTAAGAGCTTAGTAGCACGAGGATTACCTCGGTGCTAGGCCCATGCAACGAAGCACGAACGGTAGTTGGAAACCATTAAAAGAATGTTTTGCACTTGTGCAGGATACTGTTTTGCTAAATGTTTGAGCACTAGGCATCCACCAAATGCATAGAGCATGAAAGAATTTAAACGTATCAGTGAACAACTCCTGGACATGCATTGCAATTGGTTTATTAGGACATGACCTACATTGAGAGGCAGTGAGGTACCCATGTTGTAGGTAGACGTGGGTCCCAAAGGGGAAATCAAGTAAGGACAATGGTACATTCCTGGACACGCTTATTTGGTACCTTGAGCGACTTTTGTGCGATGTGTCTATTTGTTGAGCGACGCACTGAGGGGCCAATCCCCAAGGTGTAGGAGAGTCGCAGAGGGTTGACGGCATTCAGTCGTAGGAGGAACCCCATGTGTATGTGATTCGAGCCTTTTGGCTATGTGAAAGGGACTCCCTCTGAGGAGTAATATTGGGTTAGGATCAGTTGGACTACAACGTATTACAAACGCAATGTTTAGGAAGGCAGAGATTTTGATAGACGCTCCTGGCCGCGAGGCCAAGGGGTTGTCTTGTGCGTAGTGACGAGGCTCGGCTAGTGCATGAGCCAGTGCCGGCCCGTTTTTAGGTCCATCAGTTGGGTATTCCTTCTATTGTTACACCTAGAGTAAGGAAGACTAGGGATGTTTTGAGAGCACCTGGGAGTGAACCTACTTTGCACAGGTCTACCAGAGCTAGGTATCCTGTGGATAGGCTGAAATATGATGGATCTAGAGCCATTCACTATGCATATATGGTCAAAGTGATACAGGAACTAGAACCCACTTCTTTTGAGCAAGCCATGGGAAAAGAAAAATGGGAGAAAGCCATGGATGAAGAAATGGATGCCTTGGAAGAAAATGCTACATGGGAGTTGGTACCTTTGCCTAAAGGTAAGAATGCAATTGGCTGTAAGTGGGTTTATAAGGTGAAGCACAACGCAGATGGTTCTGTGAACAGATACAAGGCAAGATTAGTAGTCAAGGGGTATGCACAAACATATGGCATTGACTATGAAGAAACATTCAGTCCTGTTGCAAGGATGGCAACCGTAAGAGCAGTCATTGCTATGGCTGCATCAAAGGGATGGTCTTTACATCAGATGGATGTAAAGAATGCCTTCTTATATGGTGATTTGCAAGAAGAGGTCTATATGGAGCAGCCACCAGGTTATGTGCATGCTGTTCATCTTGAGTTTGTTTGCAGGTTGAAGAAAGCCTTGTATGGCTTGAAGCAAGCACCTAGAGAATGGTCTGACAAGATAGGAAAGTATCTTGTCACTATTGGCTTTCAGATTTCCAAGGCAGATTTCTCACTTTATGTGAGAAAAACAGAGAAAGGTATTATGCTACTTGTCATTTATGTTGATGATTTGATTATGACAGGTGACAGTGATGAAGATATCCTTCATGTGAAAATGCTATTGAAGCAGAAGTTTGAGATGAAGGATTTGGGAGAGCTGCATTATTTCTTGGGCATTGAGGTGATTAGATTGCCAAGTGGGATACAGCTCTTGCAGAGGCAGTATGGATTGGACATGCTGCCCAAATATGGGATGATAGGCTGTAAGCCTATTTCAGTTCCTTTGGAGCAGAATGTGAAGCTGAGCACAGATGCAGGTGAGCTTCTGGAAGACCCTACTATGTACAGACGCATAGTAGGAAGCTTGATTTATATGACTATTACCAGGCCAGATTTGAGCTATGATGTTGGATTGGTAAGTCAGTTTATGCAAGCTCCAAGAAAATCGCATTTGGATGCGGCTAGACGCATACTCAGGTATGTGAAGTCCACATTGCAATATGGACTATTTTATGAGACTGGGATTCAGATACAGTTGCATGGATACACTGATGCTGAATGGACTGGTAGCATTTCTGATAGACGATCTACCAGTGGATATGTGTTCTCTTTTGGGAGTGCTGCAGTCACTTGGAGCAGCAAGAAACAGCCTACAGTTGCCTTATCCAGCACAGAGGCTGAGTACAGGGGCGCAGCAATGGCTACATGTGAGGTAGCTTGGTTGCATAAGCTACTCTATGATATGCATCAGCCTACAGATGGGCCAGTTGTCATTTATTGTGACAACATGAGTAGTATACACTTGGCAAATAACCCAGTCTATCATGCTAGAACAAAGCACATTGAGGTGCATTATCACTATGTGCGGGAGAGGGTTTTACTAGGTCTTATTGATCTAGTTTATGTCAGCACAGAGGATCAGGTAGCTGACATATTTACGAAGGCATTGGGCACAAAGAAGCTGCGCAAGTTCAAAGACCTACTTGGTGTGCAGGAATTGGGATTGAGCTCGAGGGGGAGTGTTGAGATATCGAGCTCCACTCGTGATATGCCAGGGTGACCATTGTGCATTTATGTCACCGACATGTCAGTTGCAGATGTGGTTGGTACACTGCCCATGAATAATAGCTAGATGATAGCTATCCTTATCTACTCTAGTTTGTGGCTCAGTTAGTATGCCACCTTAGTTAGTTGAGTTTGGTTTGAGACCCATATAAAGGGTTCTTTTATTTCTTTGTATAAGAGTTCTTTTGGCTTACACAACTAAGAAGAAGAAAAATTGTTTTCAGCCTCCACCTTTGTGTGTATTCCCCCATTGTGCAAGCAAGAAAGCTACAAGTGAGACTCCTTCCTTCTCTCCCACAATCTTGACAATGCCTTCGCAACTGTATCTGTAGCTCTCTATGGCTCCATGGTGCTCTGTACTTCCTTATTTTGGATTGCATTGTTCTGTTTTTCCCAAGGGAGGTTGAACTTCACCCTCTTTGTAGAAGGAACATTCTCTTTTGGAACTACGAGTTCTCCTTTCTTTGCTCGTGTTATTGCATCCACTTCCAAATCCACCAAATTGGAAGTAGGCTCTTGGGTCTTCTGTTGGGTATCAGAAGTAGATTTCACAGGGGCTGGACTTGGACAATCTTTTGCAATATGGTCTTCTCCTTTGCATCGGCTGCATAAGGGCTTGTAATCCACAAATCTTCTAGGGTTTGGACAATTCAATGAGATATGACCTTTTTCTCCACATCTATAACATTCCACCTCAGATCTCTGACCAATGCTAGATTGTCGTCCTCTATAACTTTGAGAGGGAAACCTCCATGGCCGAAATTAGGACCAAACTCCCTAGGCTTTGGTCCAATGTCTTGCGTTGTCATTTTAGATTCTAGTAAGTTGAATCTTGCATTTTCATCTTTCTATATTCATTTGTGCATCTCTTTTAAGAGAGCAGATATCCTCTATATGGTTCTTTCTCAAATACTAGCAATAGAAGGCTCCAGGAATGGTTGGTTTTTGGGTACATTCAGTGGCTAAATGTCGCGCTTGATGGCACTTTTTGCACCATGTATTACAACGCATCACATCTCTCCCACCTCCCGCAGGAGTGGATATATTAGTGGTATTCGCCTTCAACATCTGTAGATGTTCTGTAATCACATCCATAAGCTCTTTCTTGATACTTGTGACTGAGTTTGGATAAGTAGTCCTTTAGATTTTCACCTCCTAGAGTACTTGTAGTAGGGTTTTGAGAAGTTTTTGTTATTATTGCATACACAGGTTGGGTTGATCCAGAGGGCTCTCTGTCCTGATTTTGATTCAAAGCTCTTGTTGAGACTTGGGGTTGTTGATTCCATTTTGGTAGGGTTCCACTGTTTTTGAGTCACCATTGGAGGAAATGTTTGAGGCCAGTGATGTGGTGGTTGAACCATTATTTGAGGCATCGTTGTTTGCGGCCACTATGGATTAGGTGCATTGTATTGCGGCATTGTTTGCATTTGGGAATAGGGGTAGGGAACTGTCCTTGGGACTGCATTTGATGGGTATACCATTCTTGGCATGGGAGGAGGTAAAACTCCTCTTCCTGGAGTCATTAACAACCTTGCTTCAGCTTCGTCGTACAAACTTGCACCTTCCACTGCAGCTTGCAAATTGACTAGTCTTCTTAATTCCACAAACTTGGGAACTTCTGGTTGTAGGCCTTTGAGGAACACTCCTTTCTGGATACCTTCATCCAAAGGATGGTTAGTCTATCTCTTCCAATATTGGGCTCACAAAATCGGTATTCTTTGCTCATGATCTAACCATCGTAGCATATTGGCATTCTTTGCTTACTTGAAATCAATCAATAGATTTTATAGATGTCAAGGAATTAGTGCACACAAATGTGCATCAGCAAGGTCATTCACGATGTTGGGTTCTATAGGTTCTCTGTTGGATATGCAAGGAAAATGATCAACCATGTCTTATTGCTTCTCTTTTGGTACAACTACCGAGAAGTCAAATTCAAGAAGATGTAGCAACTATGAAGCTATGGGTCCACTAGCAAATGGCTTATTTACAAGGTACACCAAAGCATGGTGGTCCATGAAGAGCATCATCACTCATCCTTTTCTCTTAATAGTGGAATAATTCATTTTAGTGCCTGTGAGCTAGCAAATGTGCATTAGCAAGCTATGTGTCAAGGAGTTATTGCAGGCAAATGTACATTAACAAGGTTAATCATGATGTCGGGTTCTTTAGGTTCTCCGTCAATATGTAGATACATTCCTGCCATTAAATAACTTTATCTCATGCTCTAGTGCTTGTAAAGCATTCATCATAATAGTTTCTATTTAAGTAGAAGCCTACATCATCTTTTGTTGTTGTTGTACGTGCATAAGCATGTTCATATTCTACACTAATTGCTATAAAACATCACTAGAAATTGTGCTTGAAGTTTCTGCCATCTTGTCTTTCCTTTCAACAATCTTTCACATCCAGTTCATCAATGTTAGAGGGCTTTTAGTCAAAAGGTTATATCCACTAGGGATCAAAGAGACAAGGAAGTAGAGAATAGAAGAAAAAGAATAGATAAGGGGTACACAAAATAAAGATAAAGATCAATGAATCAAAGCACCATGTATTGATAGAACCTAAGAAGATAAACAAAATCCTTGTCTAGGACTACCCGGAAGCAATCTCCAAGTATTAGATCTCTTGGAGCTCCTTGGTAGACCAAAAAGGTACACCAAACATTAGCTTCTTCTCTGCTGCTGCTCAAACCGCAAAGTTGATGGTTCTGTTGGCTCTGAAAGGGGGGGTAAAACCCTAAGGTACACCAAACCTTAGCTTCTTCTCTGCTACTCAAACCCCAAATTTGATAGTTCTGTTGGCTCCAAAAGGGGAGTAAAACTGCAGGGATGCTTGCTCAAAATTCTCTTGAATCACTCATTTTTCTTTTCCCTATTGGGATTGTTATTTGTTGTTGCCTATAAACTGCAATCACGTGCCATGTGATTTCAGAAGCCCTTATTTTTGCATGAGATCTCCCAAAATTGGCTGAAAAGCCACTTTCTACACTTTATAAGGATATTTACAAGAAATAATATCCAAAATATTAAAAATAGGCTAAACTTGTCCAAAAATCCCATATTTTGGAACTAACCATACTATGGATAGTAGCACTAATGACTAAGATGGCATTGACTCTCTAGATTAATAAGAAAGCCTGATGATGATGCACTCTAGGTTTTTTCACACTATGTCCACGTAGCGACATGACAACCCTCATCATCTTCCTTAGAAAGGCATAATGCTCCATTAGGAGACTTTTAGTGAAAGGATCTATAGGATTCTAGTCAAGATCTTGAAAATATCTATTTTCTTGTCCTCAATCATCTCTCTAATGAAGTGATAACAGACCTCAATGTGCTTGATCTTTCCATGAAAAACCAAATTACATGCCTATTGAGTGGCACTCATGGAGTTTGAATGTAATGTAGGAGTCATAGCCATACCAAGTCTACCATCAAATAGCCTAGCCATAGGGCCTCCTTGCAAGCCTTTGTGATTTTAATGTACTCACTCTCAATATAGTAGACAAGGTTGTGTATTTCTACACCCTAGACATCCAAGAAAAAACACCTCCCATAAAAGTGAAGACACGGCTAGAGGTGGACTTCCTACTATCTGCATGTCCTACATAGTTAGAGTCTAAGCATCCCAAAAATTCAATATCTTAGCCACACTTATATTCTATGTGCTTCCAAATCAAGAGAACATAAAAAATGAAATTCTTCTTGGAAGATCTTTCAAGCATGCTACTAAGTGTGATGCGTACTATGAAGCACATTGAATACGCTTGACATTACTTACTATCAAGATAATCATAACTTCTAGCAAAGGTAACTTGTTGATGTGCAAGGGAAGGGCAAGCAACCTATCTATGAGCCCACATGAAACCTTAGAGAAGAAATTAATGAAGTTCTTAAGTATTTGCTAAGGGCACAAAATGAAAATTAAATCCCACTTAGTGGAAATTTCACTATGACTCGTGCATTGCGCATCCATGGTCGACAGTCTAACAGGATATCGTAGTCCACTCCTTTCATGACTACAAAGTCCACAAAACTCTTGGGATCTTTAATAGCCAATTTTTTAGCACTCCGTATGGCTTCATTTTCATTGTGTTAGCCAGTGTGACATTGAACCTAGCATCCTTGACACGTGGGTTACCCCAAGCCTAGACTACTACAGGGCTAAGTACACTAAATCCTGCCCGCGTGTCTACAATCCCTTTCCTTGTGGTATCACCTAGAGCTAGGACTGGCAAGACCACGTGCATTTGAGTGCCTTCCCAGAAAACATTAACATGCAAAGAATTGGATAGTGAGCATAGTGTTAGGCTCGATATTTGCATTATAGCATCCTGGTCTTGCAAGTCAGCATTATCGGAGGGGTTTTTGTCGAAAGGTCGAATCCATCAGGGATCAGAAGTAGAAGGAAGTAGAGATAGGAGATGGAAGAGAAGATAGAGAATACCCAAGTGGTAAACACTACAAAAACAAATCGCAATGAATTGAATCAATATGTATTGAAAGAATCTGGAATCTTCGCACTACTCAGAAGCGATCTCTAGGCATTAGATCTCATGGAGCTTCTTCGTAGAACAAAATGTGCATAAAAATTATAACTCCTTCTTTGCTGCTCAGAACCCAAATATGATGGCTCCGTTGGCTCCGAAAGGGGGGTAAAACCCTAGGACACCTCCAAGACACTTGGTCACGGATCTCCTAGATCACTCTTTCTTCTTCTTTCCATTGAATCTACAGTTTTAAGCCTGTTTACAGCGATCGTGACGTGCGTGATTTTTTCAATTTGTCCTTCTTGTGAAAATCCCCTAATTGGTTGAAAACGCTGCTAGCTTTTTGCACGCCATCCTAATCTAGAAGTTTTTTCTAACTTTTTCAGATTTTTACAATAAATAATATAAAAAATAGACTAAAATTATCCAAAAATCTAGTATTTTTGGATAATCCATGCAACTCATACTAGTACTGATGGCTCAGATCACATTGACTCTCTAGATCAATAAAGAAGTCAGATGATGATGCATTCCATACTTTTTCACACTATGTCCTCATAACATCATGACATCCACCCCCTCTGAACCTGCACATCCTCCGGTTTGTGCCAAAATCCTAGTTGTCACCGGATTCTAAGTCCTCTTCATCCTCTGCAACCATATCCTTTACTTATTTATCTTCCATATCTTCTTGGCTAGCCCCTGTATCATGATCAATTTTTTATTCCAATTCTGGCAACTCATAGGTAGTAGATTCCCGCCTTTTGAATAGTTTGATTCTTTTCCCTACTACCGGAAGTTTGATGGCTGTCACATCTAGCTCATTTAATGCATAAGTAGCATTATCAAACACCTGTCTTACCAGATAGGGTCCAAACCATCTTTTGGAAACTTTAGGCATGGCACTATGCTGGTTATCTAAACTGCTATCATAAACCAATACCCAATCCCCATCTTGTATGGTTCTTGGTCTCAGTCAATGCCTTTTGTCAAACCGTTTCTTGTTTTGTATCCTTGCTGCCCTTAACTTTGCAGTTGCTTCCTCTATGTCTTCTGACTTTCTTTCCAACTGTCTAATGCATAAGGCCAACAACTCCTCTCAATTCAACTCCTCCTCCCAAGGTAACACACTCCATGTGACTGTCATCTCTTCTATCGGCATGATAGGTTTTTGACCATACATCAATTCTCCAGGCATATATCCTGTAACAGCATTATGAGTTGTTCTGTTAGCCCACAAAGCATAAGGGAGCAATCGTGGCCACTCTTTTACCTTCTCTCCACATGCTTTTGCCAATGCCTTCACAATAGGTGGATGACCTCTTTCACTTTTTCCATTTCCTTCAGGGTTATATGCTGATGTTAAAGCAAGCTTTATCCCCAACCATGTAAAGAAATCATGAGTCTCATCTGCATCTAGCTCACCCCTAACTATTGTAATTTTTCCCACACAGCCATATTGACAAAAGATCTCTTCTAAGAGAAAAGTACATACGACATTTGTCATCTTAGTACGTAGAGCTTTCCCTTCCACTTGATTCGTCAAGTCTTCAGGAGTAAGCAAAAGATACCTCATTTGCCAAAGACCTGTAGGCATTGTGACCAAATCCACCACCCACTTAAAATGGAGTGACAATGGATATGTGGGTTGCAATCCATCTCGATGTCTCACAGATGAATACATTTGACATGTCATACATGTTTCCATAAAGTGATGGGACCTGAAATGGGCCGGCACTGGCTATGGCACTAGCCAGACCTCCTGCTCATAACAAATAAACACACCCTCACGGCCTCGCAGACCAGGAGCGTCTATCTACTACTAAAGAACAAACTGCCCTAAAGCCTAATCTATGTGTTTATAGTTTTATGGTTTTGTAGTCCAACATTTCCCTTTCTATAAACTCCTCAGAGGGAGAACCCATACACATTGGCAATAAATACCACGATAATCACATACATGGGAGGCAACCTCTCGGTAGAAACACCGCGGCCCCACTGCAGCTCTCCTACATCGCAGGGATTAGCCCCTTGATGCGCCGCTCAACATATAAAACAAACAAACAAACTCCACTCTTCATTTCCAAATGTCTCCAGGAGATATACCATGTTTCCTCACCAAATAATCCCCCAAGAACCGAACGTCTGTCCGACGACTTAGGATGCCTTTTCACACTCAACGTAATCATTGTCATTGAAAAAAAGTGCTATGCATCTAGGTTTTTTTAATTCTAATACCATGATCATCATGCACATGCAAAGTGAATTATTCTAAAGTGCTCAAACATCATTTTCAAATCAGCAACGTGCTTGTGCACAAACAGGCTTTTCCAAATGCATTTTCTAACACGTTGTGGCAATGAAAGGATAGCACCAAGATAACACTCGTGCATGATGTGCATCAGAAAATCAACAACAATCAGCACGAAAATCACACCATTCAAACATCCCAACCCCCCTACGTTGGTATTGCTTTCGTTGCATAGGTGTAGAGGTTCATTTTGTCATGTTTTGATTTATAGAAAGCAATAAATCACAAACTTTGACAAGGACATAGGGCAAACTGAGGCTAAACCTCATGCTTTACCACTACCACACATCCACAAACAATTCTCATATTTTTCCTTATTTTTCCAAGACGTATTTCTATTTTTCCACTTATTTTTTCTATTTTCTTGATTTATTTGACAATAAAATATACTATTTTTTGGTTTTTCTTAATTCACTCACTTCAAAATACTGCCATTCAGTTTATCTTCCATATTTCCCCCACGGGAACACCATTTACCCACCCGAAACGAAAAACAACCATTTTGCCACTTAAAAACCACATTTTGAGCTTACGAGAATTAACTAAAGCATGTAAATCATTGCAAAACCAAAATTTTCTGATGAATAGCAATTACTCATAATGCAAACAGCACTCACAAAAATTTTCATCCAATAAGAACATAATTATCATCATAAACTATTAAAAATCCTTCATTTTTTTCATAAAAATTATCATACCGTGTTTTTATGTAACTCGAGATGCTTTGAATGATTGCATGATCAGCAAACGGAGCCCCCATTGCTCTCAATCCAATGCTGTAATTTAGTCTTCAGCATCTCCATCAATTTCCTCCACCACTTTCTTCATTCTCCACCCCGGATTCCTTCATCAAGATGGCACACATGAATAGCCCATAGAGAAGAGAGAGAGGGAGGAGAGAAAAAGACTAGAATTTGTTATCTTCATTCAGTTCATCATTCCACGTGCGAAGGGCGGCGATAAGATCATCAAAGAAGGAGAAGATCAGCCCCATGATCAGTTGCATAGGATCTTCATAGCCAGAATTTCCATCCTCATGATCATGAGGCGCATTTTTCGGCCGTCTGATGGTGCCTCCATATCCACGTTTTCTTCATCTTCTCTCTCCACGATTTTTCATCAAGGATGCATAAAATTTTTGGGGGGTCAAGGCTCCCAAGGGGCACATCCCCTTTTGTTCCAAAACTTGTCCACCTTTTCGTATCTTGACCCTTTTGTGGCCATTTTCTCGTCCTAGCTCCGATTCGAGCTCTAAAAAATCTTGGGCATCTGACTGAACATCCTGCACTGACTGGCAGCTCCTAACATCCTGTAGGACAGTCAGAAAAATTATCAAAAATCCACAAGTGTCGCTCGGGTGGCTTTTAAAAGTCGTCTTTCACTTGGTACTTAAAATCGTCCTAGCTGCAGCCGCCGCCTTCGATGTTGAATATTTATCCCCCTAAATTTCAAATTTTTTGGTAAATTTTAGGCACATCCTGGGCTCAAAAATTCACTCTCATAAAGTGAGCAACATCCTTATACATAGCCTACCAACAATATCTTTCTTTGATCTTTGTAAAAGTACCCCAAACACCTCTATGACCAGCCCATAAGCTTTCATGAAAATCTTGCCTAACAGTTACTTGTGAAGCTCTATCACCCAAAACTCACAATGGTATACCCTATTTATTTTTAGCATGTTTCCATAAGTATCCATCTTTTAAGAAAAATCCATAAGCTTTTCTCTTGATCTTCTTAAACTCCTCATCTGACCATTCATCTCTCCTTGTTAAAGTACTGAGATATTGACCAATTCTCAGCCACTCTCTTGTATATTTTTCTTCCAGAAACACTTCTACACAAGATGCAAAACATCTAAAGTGTCTTCTCTTTGTTATCCAAGCTTCTGTTAATGCTGTAGCAACATCTTGCATTGCTAAATTCACTCTTGCAACATCATTTTCAGGCCCATAAGAAAGTCATCTTCTTCCTCCTCATCCATCATCCCATCTTCATTCTCATAGCATGCTCAAGATAACATGTTTGCCACTGGGTTATCTCTTCCTGCAATATGCTAAAATTCAGGGTTCAAAGATTTGATGTATGCAATCCATCGTGAAAGGTGAGAAGGATCAAAGCTTGCATGCGAGCTATGGCGGGAGAGCAAGAGCAAGAAAGAGAGAGACAAGAAATGGGAACTCCAACGGTCACAATGTGTGACTGGGCCTTCCTTTATTCAAACTGTCACTAAAAGAATAAAGAATAAAGTGACGTGACGGGCGCCCGCCACCTGCAGTGTGCAGTGGCAGGTACTGTCAGTGTAGTAAATTAACACAGGGCGGCACGGCGGAGGCGCCTTTACCCCCAACAACCTCCCACTTAAAGGCGAATCTGCCCTAGTGAGAGAGAAAAGAAAAAAAGAAAAGACAGTACAAATGTACATAGGTACAAGGGATGAGGAAAGGTGACATCTCATCCAACGCCCATCAACCTCCTGAGCTCAGTAGTGAGGCTCTTCGTGAGCAGATCTGCAGGATTCTCGTCAGTGGAGATCTTGACAAGGTCAACAGACTTGTCCTCCACGACACCATGTATGAAGTGATACCTCACCTCAATGTGTTTCGTCTTCGCATGGAAGACCGGATTCTTAGCCAACTGAATGGTACTCATAGAATCCGAATGCAGTGTAGGTGTAGCATCAATCCCAAGGTCAGCAACTAGACGGCCTAACCATATGGCCTCCTTGCAAGCCTCAGTGGCTGCAACATACTCGGTCTCAGTGGTAGACAAAGCCATACACTTCTGAACCCTGGACATCCAAGAGACAGCCCCTCCAGCATAGGTGAATACATAGCCAGAAGTGGACTTCCTACTATCTGCATGTCCTGCAGTCAGTGTACCCCACGACCCCTGTATCCTGGCTGCCATAGCAAATACACATATCTGCTGTGCCCTTCAGGTACCTCATGATACCCTTCACGGCATCCCAATGTCTGTTGCCAGGTGTAGCCATATAGCGTGCCACAACACCAACTGCATGCGCAATATCTGGACGAGTGGCTATCATGGCATACATCAAACTGCCCACGGCTGAAGCATAAGGGATCTTGGCCATCTCGGCCCTCTGCTCATCTGTCTGCAAACAATCGGCCTGTGATACCTTCACATAAGAAGGTAATGGACAGCTAATAGGCTTTACGTCCTGCATGCGGAAGCGCTCAAGGAATTTATGAATGTACTCCCGCTGTGAGAGATACAAAAGCCCCTGATGCCTATCGCGCTTAATGCGCATCCCAAGTATATGTGAGGCCTGTCCCAAATCCTTCATCTCAAAGCTCTTCTTCAACTGAGATTTAAGAGCATCTAGCTCATCATGAGCTTTCCCTGCTATCAGCATATCATCAACATAGAGTACCAAGATAAGAAAATTGCCATCACGGGCTTTCTTTGTGTAAAGACACGAATCCATAGCACTCCTGCTGTAGCCCTGTGACTGCATAAAGGCATCAAACTTATGATACCATTCCCTAGGTGCCTGCTTCAAGCCATACAATTTCTTCTTCAACTTGCACACTAGGTGCTCCCTGCCAGGTTCTGCAAAGCCCTTAGGCTGATCCATATAGATCTCATCATGCAAGTCCCCATGTAGAAAAGCCGTCTTGACATCCATTTGATATAGATCTAAGTCAAGCTGTTGCAACCAAAGCCAAGACTAAGTGCAGGGTGGTCATCTTAACCACAGGAGAGAAGACCTCATCAAAGTCCACACCATGTTCCTGCTTAAAACCCTTTTGCTACCAATCTAGCCTTGTGTGCCGGCTTGGGGTGTCCAGGGGTACTTTTCAGCTTGTACACCCACTTGCATGGCAAAGCCTTCTTGCCCTTAGGCAAGGCAACCAAATCCCAAGTCTCATTCTTATGCAGGGAGTCTATCTCAGACTGCATAGCCCTCTCCCAGGAGTAACTGTCACCCCTGCATATAGCCTCATCATAAGTGAAAGGCTCTCCTGCATCTGTAACCAAAACATAATGCATAGAGGGCTGAAATCTATCAGGTGGACGTCTGTCTCTAGCAGACCGTCTCACCACAGGCTCTGTTGCTTGTCTAACTGCCTGTCCAACACCTTGGCCCTGTGGAGGAACTGCTACAGGCTGTACTACTGGCTGTGCTGGAGCTCTAGGCTCCTCTTGAAATATCACTATGCCGATCTCAACCACCTTCTCAGGCTGCCTGTGCATCTTGTCTTCATGGAAGACGACATCATGGCTACGTACTATTTTCCGCGCCTGCGGATCCCATAGGCGATAGCCCATCTCTCGTGACTCACCATAGCCAAGGAATATGCATTTAATGCTCATTGGATCCAATTTACTCCTCTTGTCCTTGGGCACATGGCAGAATGCCTCACATCCAAAGACACGAAGATGCACATAAGAGGGTGGCTTACCAGCCCAAACTTCCTCTGCAACCTGGAAATCCAATCCACTGGAAGGTGATCGGCTTATGACATGCACTGCCGTACTAACTGCCTCAGCCCAAAAACTCTCGGGTAGGCTTGCATGGCTAAGCATAGAGTGCACACGCTCTTGAATAGTCCTGTTCATGCGCTCAGCCAAACCATTCTGGGGTGGGGTGTAAGGGGCGGTCAACTGACGCTTAATACCCCTATCATCACAAAATTGCTCAAAAGCATGCGAGACATATTCTCTCCCATTATCTGTCCTAAGGCATTTCAGCCTATACCCAGTCTGGTTCTCAACAAGAGCAAGCCATCTCTGAAAAACTGCCAAGACATCGAACTTCTGCTTTATGGGATAAGCCCACACTTTCCTAGAAAAATCATCAATGAAGGTAACGAAGTACTTCACGCCACCCATAGACATGCAAGGCATAGGCCCACAAACATCGGAATGCACCAATGCCAAGGGCTCACTCATGCGTGGCCTACCCGATTTCTTATGCGTAGACCTATTCTGCTTACCATAAAGACAATGATCACACAAGTCAAAACATGCATAATCCAAAGGCGGAAGATACTGCAAACCAGATAACATTTTCATTCCCTTCAAAGACATGTGCCCTAAACGAGCATGCCAAAGTGATACATGTGGGATAGAACCCACTGCCAAAACATGGTCAACTGAGGACCCAGATACAACAAGAGGATAGAGGCTGCCAGCCTTGGCACCTCTAGCAAGCACAAGTCTGCCACGAGTAATCTTTCAGGCAGAATCCCCAAAAACATACATAAAATCCTGCATCATCCAGCTGTCCTGCAGACATAAGACTGCGCGTAAGCGCAGGTACATGACGTACATCCTTAAGCAAAAATGAACTGCCAGTGGAAAACTGCAACTGAATATCACCCATGCCCACAATGTCAAGAGACCTGTCGTCTCCAAGTCTGATTGAACTAGATATAGTGCGGTAAGAGTGGAACCACTCACGGTAAGGCGTCACATGGAAGGATGCTCCTGAATCCAATAACCAACACTGTGCATACATACTAGATGTCTCAGTCAAGTGTGAAGCATCAGAAGAACTAGCTACAAGTATAAACTCATCACCACCATCGGACTCCTCAGTCTGCGTGACATTAATTTCCTCAATCTTGACGCTGGACTTCGCAGGTACTATGCTGCGATCAGAGGACTTCTCCTGCACTTTATCTTTCCCCTTATCCTTGCGCTTCTCATTGCGCAACTCATGACACTGTGGTCTAATATGGCCCTTTTTCCCACAATGATGACAAGTGACATTTGCATTGCGCCCACGCGACTTACTACGCGACTTGCCACGAGATTTAGACCGACCCTTCTGCGAGTCACGGCCTCGGCCATTACCACGATCATACCTGTCATTCCTGCCTCTAACTGTCAAAGCATGACTACCACGAGAGGCATCCAAGTTTTTGCGATTCACCTCTTTCTGAAGAAGAGCACTCTCAACATCTGCCAATTTTAGAGTAGCACTAGAGGCACAAAGAGCAGTGCAGAATACATCCCATGACTCATTCAGAGTCCCAAGCAAGAAAAGAGGAGTTACTTCCTCTCCAAAGGTGATATCCTGCAAAGTCAAGTTCTTCAGTATAGCATGGAACTGGCTCAAGTGAGCAGACATAGTCGCATTATCCTTCATGCGCAGATCCATAAGATGCTTCAACCAGTACATCTGACTCGCCGGACTTTTCTTATCATAAAGATTCTTGATCTTATTCCATAGATCCCATGCACTCTGTGCTTCCTCAAATACATTATAATGTACTTGTTCAGTGAGAGACAATACAATCATGGACTTGCATAGCTCATCAAGTTCAAGCCAGTCGTCATTGTCCATAGTTTTAGGCTGCTCCCCACTCAACCGAAGTGGCTTAATCTGAGATTTCTGCACCAAGACCTGCCAAATTTGACTCTTCCAATAAGAGTAGTTGGTACCATCCAACTTTGTAATGTTAAAGATGGCACTATCATGCAAAGATGATGCCATTATGCAGGCTGGAAATGCCCAAACAGTCCAAAACTGCTTGCTGTTTTACTGCAGAAACTGCCCAAAAATGACCAAAACGGGGTCCAAAGGGCGAGCAAAGTGTGCCAAAAGTTGCTGCCCACTTAGTACTAGGTGCGGTACATCAAATCAGGATATTTCAGCATGAAAAGTACACCTCAGTCCACCAATAACCGCTTGCTGTAATAAATTGCAGGTATGCAGTCTAGAGAGCAAACTATCCCAAAATAGGATCCAATGTCAAGAAAACAATGCTAGGTCCAAAGTCGGCATGAAACGGACATAATCAAGGCCAATGACAGTGAAAAGAACATGAGCTCAATACCGAAGCATGTCAAAATAACATCTGCCAATGAAAGGCACACCCCTAGACACTCTAGGCAAAGTGTTCCTGTAACTGCCAAAACCTGACACAAATAGGTGTCTGCTCAAAGAGAAAGATCCAAATATGAGACTTAGCTCATAAGCATCCTGTGAACCAAGAGTACATCAATGCATATCCATAAAGATCGGAGTATGATCCCAAAGTCTCAATGCGTATGTAGCTGCTCAAGACATAAACTGCTCCAAATACATGTAAGTGCTCCAATAGCATGCAACTGTCAAAGGTCAAGCAAGCATGTAAAATGCTCCCACTGGCACAAAAGGCATACAAAGTGAGCTCAGAAGCTCAAACAACCCAAGAGAAAGCACCAGTGATAAGTGACCCTGTCAATGCATCAAGCGCATCCAAGAGAGCATGACATACATGAAGCACCGGTCGTATTAACCATGAAGCAATACATAAGCCCAAATAAGCTCTCGGTCAACTCAATGACATCCAAATAGCAACCAAGATCAGTGATCAAGTAAGCCGGGAATGCTCAAATACATCCAAATCCAAGCTCCAAATGTCGGTATGGCATACACGAACCAAATAGCATATGTCATGAACCAAAGCATGTAATGCAAAAGCCTAACTGTCAAGCAGAGACATGAGGCATAGGCGGTCCACGAGCATGCCAAGTCGGTCCAAATGCCAGTGAGACGGAGCTAATGCAAAGCTCAAAATCATCCCATAATCTCATACATATGCTCCAAGTCGTCCCCAAATGTCAGAGACATAATGCCAAAGCTCAAAGCATACATCCGGTATCGATAGGTAAGTGCCAAAGCATGTAAAGTACCTTCAGCCCACTGTTATTCCAGCATGTATTTACTGTTCTAAATAGTAGATTTCAGCCCCGAATTCAAGCCAAAATCATGGTCAAACCAAATGCATACATCCCCAATACATCCGGGTAGGAAGTAGACCGCATACGGGCATCAAATAGCTCCAATGGAATGAGGCATAAGCAACAAATGTCAGTGTCAGGGGTGCTGCCCTGTTTCCAGCACTGTTATGCAGTGAATGAGAGTTTCAAAACTGAGAATGATCAGCTCCCAACCTCAATGTCAAGCCAAAGCATCAAAATGACATCCAAAAATGGCTCAAATGCCCTCCAAATAGGCCAATGATGAGTGCTCCATGAGCAACAAAGCATTCAGCTGTAAAACGTGGAGGTCAAAGTCTGAAAATGGGCGCTATATTTAGCGTGTTGAGGCCTGGAGTGCTGCTGCCAATCACATGGAGTTATGATGGTTGGGGGGCTCAATGATGGCCCAAGGTAGGCACATACCAAGCCATGAAGGCCCAATGCAAAGGGGAGGGAAGATATGAGCTATGGAGCTCAAGAAGAGTGGCTGCCCTTTGTTCCTGCCCTATTTCAAACTGAGAATACACTCAAATGCCTACAAATGCTGAAGCAATACCTCAAGGGCAAGGCCCTGATGAAGCTCAAGAAGGCCGGGATGGAGCTCGGGAAGCCAGGGAGAGTCAGGAGCTCGAGAGGTCGGCTATGGCTACCGGGATGGAGACCCTATGCATGAAGCGAGTCGATGCGAAGGTCGGGAAGCACCGAGTCGAGCTCGAGCAAGAGAATGCCAAGCTCTGATACCAATTGAAAGGTGAGAAGGATCGAAGCCTGCACGCGAGCTATGGCGGGAGAGCAAGAGCAAGAAAGAGAGAGACAAGAAATGGGAACTCCAACGGTCACAATGTGTGACCGGGCCTTCCTTTATTCAAACTGTCACTAAAAGAATAAAGAATAAAGTGACATGATGGGCGCTTGCCACCTACAGTGTGCAGTGGCGGGTACTATCAGTGTAATAATACACGGGGCGGCATGGCGGAGGCACCTTTACCCCCAACACATCGAAGCATAGCAATGTCTGGGTTAGCATAATTAGTAATCATACCCAATACCGGCAAACGATCAGTCTCAATGACTACATGAGCACCCATAAAATACTCCTTATCACATTTAAGGGCTGTCAAAATTCCCCATAATTCTCTTTTTACCTGTGGATATCTTCTCTGTCGTTCAGTCAATACTTTTGCACCAAAGTGTATTGCATATCTTTGCCCTTCCTCATCATCTTGCCCAATTTCCCATCCAATCCCGATTGGACTTGTATCAACAGTAATAATGATAGGCTTTCCATGTGAATAGTCAGCCTTTCTCAATGTAGGATCAGATTTTAAGAGTTGCTTCAGTTTCTTCATTACTTTCTGATGCTTCCTTTCCCAATGAAATTTGTGACATTTCCTTAGAAGCTGATAAAGAGCATCGGCTACATGTGCAAAGTGAGGAATCCATATCAAATAGAACACACATGCACCCAAGAATCTACGCACCTCTGATACATTCGTGCATACATCTCGCATTCTATCAATCCCATCTATTTTTGCTGGTGATGGCCTTTGCCCATAAGGCCCACACATATGCCCAACAATCAAAACATCTTCAATGCCAATGACAGACTTTTGTCTAGAAATATTTAAATGCACCTCTTTTAGACGTGTCAAAATCCTCTCACAATCCACAATATGGTTTGCAACAAATTGTTTGCATCCATGAGCATCCATCTCTTCATTATTTTCATCCAGTGCACGCCCTTTGATTGGAACATCATCCAAGAAGGGCATAGTCAATTGTGGTATAAAATCCCTGAGTACCCTATTCATAGCATTTGTCATGTGTGCCACTGAGTTTGTTGCACCCTGTGGGAGAGTACACATCCGTACTAACCCCAAAGGAGTCTTCATGGTTGTGATATCCCTCCTTTCAATTGCAAGTTGAAACTGATCATAACGCGAGTAAAGATTACCCAAAGAATAGATCGCTCTGCCTGCAAAAGCCTTTGCAAATTCATCAACCACAGGACCTGCACCCACATTTCTTATGGTCACTTTATTGACCGGTTGCATGTCTTGAATAAATCTCAAAGCCCCATTCTTTTTGGGCACAGTAAACCAATGATTTGAGTACGGGGCTGAAGAAGGCTCCAAGATCTTCATGTGAATCTTTTCATTTAGCAAATCCATCAGCTTTGGCAAGTAAGCTTTAGGAACTAGAATAGGCCTCAAGTTCCATGGTACATGTGGCACAATAAATATGACCATATGAGAGACAACATTTGGATCCACACAACTGACAAGTGATTTTTGATGCCGAGAAGTGCTTAAAAATAGCCAAAATTTACAAATATCAGGGAAAAATAGACTTCATTGAAGGCGGCGGTGGCAATCAGTACGATTTTAAGCGGTAAGTCTCGAAAGCACTAGTGCTTATTTTCATGGAAAATCAAACGGTGGCAGATGGTCAAGCTAGAGTTTTCCTAGATGTAAAATGACGTCAAGAATCTAGCGCAAGTCTCGGATCTCCGTTCCAAGGTTGTTTGATCCCCCATTTAATCCCCGCAAGGTTTGGGGTTCTGAAGCAGCTACTGGATCTGGAAACTGAGAAGAGCGTGAGGGAGTCTAGCTTTGTAGATTTCAACGCCACGAAGCCATGCATCCAGAGGGATCCTGATTCCGATGTCATTTGCCCCCCTCAAATCTGAAAAACCCACTTGACAGAAGTGTGAATGCAAGAGGCACGAACTAGTTAAATGGTTTAGAGTTTTAAAGCTCTAATTAAAAGAGCTTAAGAGCCACAAATCCCACGAAATGAAATGATGGGGGGAGTTTAGTTTTTTGCGTCCCCTTTTTTCTCCCCAAATCATGATTTGCTAATCTGAAGAATGGAGAGGAATGCTCCAGGGCCGGAATGCTTCTATCCTTCACCCTCCATTGTCACAAACTGATCAAGAAATGATGAGTGAGTGAAGAGATAAAAAACCAATCTTTCTCTCTCCTCCCTCTCTCTCTTGCATAGAGGCTATTCATGTGTAAGAAATCAAGAAGAAGAGGGGCTGAAGAATGCTTGTCCAGATTACTTCAAGATGAAGAGAAGGCTCTAGAAAGAGGTTCAGCACTGAAGAATGGTTGTTGGTTGGTCTATGGGCTACTCAGAATAATGATTAAAAAACCCGCAACACGCAAGACAAGCGGTATGCTCCAATTTTATGAAGAAATTTGATTGTTTTTGTTGTTTCATGGTCCAAATGTTGTTCATATGCAATGAAATTTTGTTTGAACCTTGTTCACATCATGATTGAGGACCGGAATTACAGAAATACATAACCTGTGATGATTTATCATCGTTATTAATTCTTTAAAACTTGTAAAATGTCATTTTTTATGGAAATTACTGGGTTCTTTCGATTTTGAGTTGGAGAAAAGGGATGGAAATGGGATAATATCAAAGAAAATGTTAAATCTTAGTCAAAACAATGAGCCAATATAAATAAATAATAGAATATCTATTTTCCATGAATAATAAATAGGAAAAAATAGCAAAAATTGGATTTTTTACACTCAAAAAATATTTTTAAAAAAGATTTATGTGTGTGAATGTTTGGCAAGGTTAAAGCGTGAGGTCAAGCCTCAATTTGCCTCGTCCTTTGTGTTATAGTACGTATTTATTGCTTTTTACATACAAAAATGATATAAAACAACCATTTACACCTATGCAACGCGGCAACACCTAAACGATAAGGGGAGGATGAAGTTTGTGCGACGATCTAATTGCTGAAAAGATACAAATTTTGATTTTCCTCTTTGTGCATAGCATTTAGGGATTGTTCCATAATTAAATAGAGGTGACTAGTAACACAAAAGTTCCAGTGCTAGTTCCTAAAGCAGCGCAACATGTAACACTTAGTTAAAATTCATGAAAGGGCTGTTTTCTGCACCTCACATGACTGGTTTTCTAATCATAAAATGGTTGTGCACAATTTTCATACACCTTGCATCAAGCATGCCATGTGGTATCTCCTGGAATGTATTGCACTTGTTTGATAAACTTCGACCAATGCTGAGAGGACAGAAAACCTAAGTTGTAGGGTTAGACGAGTGCTTCCGTTGGGGAAAGTCTTGTGAGGTAAGTAAAAATCTCCTGGAATGCTGAATTATGAAAGAGTGGAGTTTGTACAAATGTTTTATGTTAGCGTTGCATCTTGGGGCTAATCCCTGAGGTGTAGGAGAGTGCAGTGGAGCTGCAACAATCAGCCGAGAGGTACTTCCTTATGTGTGTATTACGAGGCATTATGCCTATATGTTATGGGATCTCCCTCTGAGGAGAATGGAAGATGAACGTTGGACTACATATTGGATACAAACACAAAATTGTCATAAGCATTTAGTGAAAGGTGAGTCTTAGATATTCCTGGCCCGCGAGGCCATGTGGTGGTGTTGTCTGTCGTATGCATGAGGTCCGGCTAGTGCCATAGCCAGTGCCGGCCCATTTTAGATCCCATCAGTGGTGCGTTTGCTGGGAGCCGCCAACAAGTGGTGGTTCTTGAATCTAGGGTTTTTAGGGACCAAATAGTTGGTTTATGTCCTCTGACAAGGACCGTCAAGCCAAAATACAAAAAGTAGAACGTGCTGAGAGGGCTAGGCCGCAGTTGGAGATTGTAAGACGATATTCTCCTCAAAGAAGCAGCTCGTTACGCATAAGTGGCAGTGGTTCTAGTAACCCAGGTGTTACAAGTAGCTCTTTGTGCAAGTGGAGGTCTTGGTACTTTCCTATTTCCAGTTAATCAACCCACAACAAGTGGGGGTGTACTGTTGCCTACACAAACTCCTGTTGTCAATCCGGTTGTAGCCATGGCACAACCTATCGCAATTCCAATAGGTACACCGGATTTACTGGCATTAGGAGCACCGTTGCCCATTTTCCATGGGTTAGCAAAAGAATATGGAGAACTCCACATTAAGGAGTTTCAAACGCTCATGTTCAACTATCGAATCCAAGATGAAGGACACCTAATGATGTTCTTCAACATGACGTTAAAAGAAAGAGTGGCAGTGTGGTATCACGATCTAGAAGCCGGAACCATAGCTAGCAGTGCCCAATTCTTTACGGCTTTTCGTAGGGAGTTTGCCCCTGAGAAGGGTGGACAATATTGGTTGCGTCTTCCGAACGTAACACGCCAAGAACCAAATGAGAATGTCCAGGCATATGCCAAGAAACTAAAGCAAGTTATTTGCAAAATTAACGCTTATATTCCCATTCCAACGGTTGTACAGTTGCAATATTTCCTACATGGATTGGATTTTAATATCCAGGTGCAACTGAGTAGTGTTGCTTTGGCCGATATTGACACTGCCATTACCCAAGTAAAAGGAGTAGAATTGCACTTGCAAGTGGCGTATGCAACAAGGATAAATTGGAATGATAATAATTTGGCCTTGACCAATGGGAGTCAAGGGGACCCCATGTTAAATACGAGTGGCAGAGGGAGTATTATGTCGAATCTGCCTATGTTACCAGCTCCTACTAGCATGACTATGCCCATGGCTAGTCAAGTGGCTTCACTAAATAGTGGTGGAAACCAAACAATGAATCCTAATGATATCCTAGTTGGTCAGTGGCTAATTCCTAATCAAGTGGTTAGGCCCATGGGACGACAGACTGATGATCGCGGCTATGAGTCGAGTGCTTCTAATGTCCTTGGTAAAGTTAAGGATATGATGAAGCACTACACTGATATGATCTCTGAAGAATATCGACTTACCCTAGGGTTCCAGCATATGTCAATGGAATATTAGTGGAGCACGCTATCATGGACATCGGATCCTCTGCCAATATCATAAGTTTAGACTTGATGGAGAGGTTAGGTCTAGAGATCCAAAAAGACAGCTCCACACTTCTTAGGATGGCTAATGATAGTCTAAGACAACCAGAAGGTTGTGCTGCGAGTGTGGAATGCTATCTGGACTTTAGGGTGATAAGGCTTGCAAGACGTCCTAGCTATTGAGTCTTGCTAGGCAGGCCATGGATTCTACGGACAGACTGTCAAGTCAATATACTCGCTGGTCGAGTGATTCTAGGTTGAGGTGCCCATTGTGTAATAGTGGATGCTTACCCTGAGTCCCCTGAGAGTGAGAGAGCTCCACTATCCTCCACGGAACTAGAAACAATAGATGATCCATCTGGTAGTGAGACATCATCGAGCGATGGATCTAAGTAAGGGTCCACTACAGAGGATATTTATCAGATAACCTTGAATGAGTCGATAGAGCCTCATGATCGAATAAGAGATGTGGACGTTATTGAGCTGGATCTTAGTACGCTAAATGATTTGCGGCCAATTAAATTAGGGTCCATGCTCAGTTCAGAAGAAAGAGAGGATGATGTGTCCCTGATTCAGGAGTTTTGCGATATCTTTGCTTGGAGCTATGATGAACTTCGGGGTATTCCTCCAAGTCTAGCTGTGCATACTATTCTTGTAAAGGAATATACCTGCCCTGTACATTAGAAAGTAAGGCATATGCCTTTTGAATTAAGGGATGGGTTGTACAAGGAACTACAGAAGTTGTGGAAAGCAGCTTTGATCTTCCCTGTTCAGCATACTGAATGGTGCTCACCAGTTGTGATTAGGAAGAAGAAGAATAATCAAATCCATCTTTGTGTAGACTTTAGAGATCTGAATAAGAAAATTGTTAAAGATTACTACCCATTGCCATTTATTGACCAAATTTTGGATCAACTAGTGGGTAGGGAAATCTATTCATTTATGGACTGCTTTGCAGGGTATAACCAAATGGCGATTACTAAGCAAGACAAGCTAAAAACAACGTTTATTACAGTCTTCGCTACCTTTGCGTACCATGTGATGGCATTTGGGTTGTGTAATGCACCTGGTTCGTGGCAAAGAACAACTGACAAGACCTTTGGTGACATCTCCCTTGAGGAGTTGAAAGTATTCATTGATGATCTGGGGGCAGCCATCGTAAGGGATAGACAATTGATCATTTTGTGGAAGTGTTTTGAGCGTTGCAAACAATTTTGCATAGCTCTTAACCCACGAAAGTATGTCTTCGGAGTCCCTTATGGGCTCTTGTTAGGCCATGTGGTCAGTTTCGTAGGGATTGCCACTCATCCTGAAAAGAACAAGGTCATAGTCGCCATGAGTCCGCCACATACTCCAAAGGAAGTGCATAGCTTTCTGTCATCAGTAGGGTATTATCGAAGGTTTATCAATGCCTTTGCAGAAAGAATGTTGTCGCTGACAAACCTATTGTCCTTTAATTGTCAGTTTTCATGGAGTGATGTTTGCAAAGTGTCTTTTGATGATGTAAAGCAGGAGCTTACCAAAGCACCTGTTTTAAAAGCACCAAAAAGGGGTAAAATGTTCTATATATTTTCAGCAGCGACCATGTATAGTATCAGTTGCTACTATTTGGCCCAAATTTGGGAGGAAAAGTGGTACCATCCGATAGCTTTTGCTAGTCGAAAGTTGGGCATATCGAAAATTAACTACACCTATATGGAGAAGTTGTGCCTTGCGATGGTATTTGCAACCAAAAAGTTCAGGCACTACATTCTTTATGAGAGGGTTGTTTTTTATACAAAGGCAGAAGGGCTTCGATTGTTGTTGAATAAGTTACAGCCGCCTGACCATTTAACAAAGTGGTTAATCAATTTGCAAGAATTTGATTATGAGATTAAGAGCAAGCCGCTGAAGCTTCAGGGCATTCTAGAGTGTCTAGTGGATTTTGGAGAGCCAAAAAAGGTTTTAGCTGAAGGAAGTGACATGGAAACTTTGTTCAAGATTGATACGGCGTCTATTTCCTCCTGGTGTACTGCTATAACACATTATCTTTCTATGGGAGAGACTGGAGCTGCTTTATCAAAATTGGAGAAGAGGAAAATTAAACAGCAGACATTGAAATTTTCCTTGATCATAGGCACATTATATCGGCAGGGTGTTGATGATATCTATCGTCGATGTGTGATGCCTGCTAACGAGGTTCCCTTTATTTTGGAAGAGTGCCATGACTCTGCTTGTGGAGGGCACTTTGCTGGGCGGTTAACGGCACAGAAGGCTTTAAGAGCTGGTTAGTGGTGGCCGTCCATCTTCCAAGATTCCTTTGACTATGTTAAGAGATGTGATACGTGTCAAAGACATGATAGTCGAGAGAATAGGAAGTGTCCACTTATGCCTATCATGGCTATCCTTCCATTTGAGAAGTGGGGCATTGACTTTGTGGGTCCTATCACCCCGTCATCTACTACTCAAAAGAGGTACATTATAGTAGCAATTGATTATTTTACAAAATGGTTAGAAGCACGGGCACCGAGGCAAGACAATGCAAAAGAGATTGCTAGTTTCCTACTTGAGCAAATCATCTGCCGTTTTGGTCCGCCAAAAGAAATAGTATCGGACCGTGGAACTCACTTTTTAAATAAAGTGATTAAAAGTGACTGAAGCTTGGAAAATCAAGCATAACGAGACGACCCTCTATAATCTGCAAGCAACTGGTCAAGTTGAAAGTACCAACAAGCAGCTTGTGGGTATCCTATCCAAGATAGTCTCCGAAAAGAAGCGAGACTAGGATACAAAATTATATGTGGCGGTTTGGGCGTATAATACGACATTTAAATGAGCCACTATAGCCACAGCCCATTCAAATTAGTTTATGGAGAGGAGTGTGACTTGCCCTTAGAAATTGAGTTTCCGACCATTAGATTCACAATCAATCATTCTTTGGGTGATGAAGATGCCCTATTTGAGCGGTTTATGACTATAGCCCACTTAGACGAGCTCAAATTGCAGAGTTTGTTGCACTAGGAGGTAGCTAAACGTTGGATGAAACGGTTGCATGATCTGAAAGCAAAGAAATATACTTTTAAAAAAGGGCAGTTAGTTCTATATTACGATGCATGTAGGGAGCTATTTCCAGGAAAGTTGGAACCTCGATGGGATGGCCCTTACAAGATAGTGCGGATAGGTAAAAATAAGTCCACTGTTCTATTAGCTGATCTACAAGGGGTGCAATTTAAGAATAAGGTTAATCTTAATAAGATTAAACCTTATTATTTCTAAGTATGCTAACATGGCTAAATGCATTGCAGGTCCATGCTGGGGCTGATTGGAGACCTGCAGGAGAGCTTAAATTGGTTGATGGGGCAGTTAATTCCTTGGAGCACCCATATCTCGAGTAAAGATATCATCAGGGAAGGGTTATCTGGTGGAGCAAGGGATATAAAGTGATTGAGCAAGACGACGGTACCTTTGTATGGGAAATTAAAGTATTCTGCCATCACTGCTTACAAATCTTGACAAGCATCCCTGTTGAGTTTAATGAAAAAGGTGGGATGGAGCTGTCAGTTCATCCTCTAAATATGTTGAACTTTGACTATCATAATTACGAATAGGGGAGTTCTTGATGGATGGTGGTGTAAACCCATTATGGATGTATACGTTATACTTTGATGGAGCGTCCAGGGGGCCTAATAGAAAAGGAAGTGTTGAAGTAGTTATTCGAGATCCTTGACATAGAGTTATAATGAAATTAGCTGCTTATCTCGGGATAGGATTTACTAACAACATGGCAGAGTATAAAGCCCTGATTATGGGATTGAATATTGCCAAGAAAGGTGGTATTAGGTGGCTGTTAATAAAAGGGGATTGCTAGTTGATCTTAAATCAACTCAATGGGACATATACAATCTGAAATCCTCTCCTTCATATGTATCATCGAACTGCTATAACCCTACTTAATGAATTTGAGAGCATATTTCTTCAGCTGATTCCACGTTATTGGAATCAGTTTGCAAATTCCTTAGCTAATTTTGCTTATGAAGAGGACCTCTTTTTCAATTGTGGTCCTAGTTTAGATGTTACTATTGATAATGAGACAGGACCTGGTCACTTGTGGGGAATGTTATCAGACCATGCGTTATATGGTAGGCAATGGTTGATATGGGTAATGCAAAGATTAGCCGAGACCCATCTATCACTATTATCTTGGACCCATAGGTTGATTCGAAGACATGTTATGCGTACGTCTCTTGCTACATATGCAGGAGGTATGGGCCATAATTTGATGCATTTAGTTTAGGGCTGAGAGCCCTCTTTTTCCCCTTGGAATGGAGTGTATTTGCGTATATCTGCCTTCTTCTAAGGAGGGATCTCTATGAGCCATTTTGTCTGATTTTTTCAGGCCAAGAGGGCCCTTTGTTTTCAGGTTTTAATAATCTATCTCTTTAGGCCAAGAGGGCATGTTAGTTTGTAGTGAAATGTGCTATTTCTTTAGGCCAAGAGGGTCGTATCTCTAATTGGTGTAGGTACGTTTAATGTTTTGTTGTTTTAGTGATTGCACCATACAGGTTGATGATGTTGTTGGAGGGAGCCTTTGCTGCAAAGAAGCTTCTTTTGGCCATTCCAGGTGGTTTTGTCCCCTTTTTGAGTTTTTTCCCTTAAGAAATTAATGATATATGTGCGGAAGGGGGTTTTCTTTCTTGTTGGGGACCGGCATTTGAGGCATGAAGTCCCAGGTTTAGGTTAGGTATGTCTGGGGGAGGTCTGAGTAGTCATTGCCTCCTGCATGGCATTGTCAAGCATTAAAAGACATGTTTTAGATGGGATTTCTAGTGACCCTGTTCTGCGGACCTGCTAGGCGGCTATTCTAGGAGTTCCTGTTAGTTGTGAGACAGTTAGAGAAGCCTATTAAAATAATGATGGAAAGAGACAAAACCCTAAAGATATGAAAGCCAATATATGAGTATACGGAGGTGTGTAAAAAGGAATTCTGACCCCTATAAAAATGGACAAGGAAAGACAGAAAATCCTTGAGGTGTTGTTTATCACCTTGCGAAGGCCTGGTACGTTCCTGGGGATGAGACAAGACCCAGGGCCGATGCCTTGTCTTCCTTGGGGTGACTTCTTGCCATAAAATAAAGAAAATAAAAGAAGGTTGGAGTGAAAATCAAAGTGAGCGTTAGAAAAGGATTAAGTGTCGCCTTGCGAGGGCTTGGTAGGTTCTTAGGTACCGAGACAGTACCTGAGACCGATGCCCTATTCTCCTTGGGTCACTACGCTCAGCTCCCTCCTTCTTACACGCCCGAGTATGGAAAAATAAAACCTAAAAGAGAATAGTAATGTGCTAAAAGAAACTATTTCTTGATCAGGCTATAGGAGTCCTCGCCTAATAGGAGCTCCTGGTTTAGGTAGTTCACACCACCACTTGGGCGACCTCTTTGATAGTTCTTTTTAGTTCGGCTATGTTGGAGCAGTTGGTTAGTGACTAGCTTCGGGCCTTCTATTAGATTATGTTAGGCCTACTCCTTATGGATTTCATGCCTTGGTTTTGTCTAGGGGTAGGATATGAGCTGTGATGTGTTATGTTGTGTATTTTTTGTATCAGCTTGATGCTCCTTTTTGTTGTTTATGTGCAGATCTCCTTGTGGGATTCGACGGGCTGAGTCACCCTATCCTGTGGTTGGCAATGACATGTGATTTTTGATGCCTAGAAGTGCTTTAAAATAGCCAAACATTACGAATATCAGGGGAAAAATAGACTTCGTTAAAGGCGGCGGTGGCAATCAGTACAATTTTTAGCGACAAGTCGTCCTGAAAGCGCTAGTGCTTATTTTCATGGAAATCAAACGGTGGCGGATGGTCGAGCTGGAGTTTTCCTAGATGTAAAATGACGTCACGAATCCAATGCAAGTCTCAAAACTTCGTTGCGAGGTCCTGTGATCCCCCATTAAATCCTCACAAGGTTTGGGGTTGTGAAGCAGCTGCTGGATTCGGAAGTCAAAAAGAGCGTTACGGGGTCCAGCTTTGTAGATTTCGATGCCATGGAGCCACCCATCAAGATGGATCCTAATTCCGATGTCGTTTGCCCCCTCAAATCTGAAAAACCCACTTGTCGGAAGTGTGAATGCAAGAGGCATGAACTAGTTAAGTGGTTTAGAGTTTTAAAGCTTTAATTAAAAGAGCTTAAGAGCCACAAATCCCACGAAATGAAATGATGGGGGGGGCGGTCAGTTTTTTGCGTCCCCTTTTTTCTCCCAAAATCATGATTTGCTGATCTGAAGAATGGAGAGGAATGCTCCTGGGCCTGGAATGCTTCTATCCTTCGCCTTCCATCACTAGAAACCGATCAAAAACCAGTCTTTCTCTCTCCTCCCTCTCTCTCATGAATAGAGGCTATTCATGTGCAAGAAATCAAGAAGAAGAGGGGCTAAAGAATGCTTGTCCGGCTGTGATCGGATTGCTTCAAGATGAAGAGAAGGCTCAGGAAAGAGATTCAGCACTGAAGAATGGTTGTTGGTCGGTCTGTGGGCTACTCAAATTAATGATTTAAAAACCCGCAACACGCAAGACACGCGGTATGCTCCAATTTTATGAAGAAATTTGATTGTTTTTGTTGTTTCATGGTCCAAATGTTGTTCATATGCAATGAAATTTTGTTTGAAACTTGTTTACATCATGATTGAGGGCTAGAATGATAGAAATATAGAACCCATGATGATTTAAAGTCGTTATTAATTCTTTAAAACCCATAAAATGTCATTTTTTATGAAAATTGGTGGGTTTTTTCAATTTTGAGTTGGAGAAAGGGGATGGAAATGGGATAACATCAGAGAAAATATTAAGCCTCAGTAAAAAAAATGAGGCAGTACAAATAAATCAGAAAATATCTATTTTCCATGAATAATAAATAGGAAAAAATAGCAAAAAATGAGAAAAATTAGGTTTTCGCTCTCAAAAAATATGGAAAAATAAGATTTATGTGTGTGAATGTTTGGCAAGGTTAAAGCATGAGATCAAGCCTCAGTTTGGCCTCGTCCTTTGTGTTATAGTACGTGTTAATTGCTTTTTACATACAAAAATGATACAAAACAACCATTTACACCTATGCACCGCAGCAACACCTAAACGGTAAGGGGAGGATGAAGTTTGTGTGAAGATCTAATTGCTGAAAAGATACAATTTTTTATTTTTCTCTTTGTGCATAGCATTTAGGGATCGTTTCATAATTAAATAGAGGTGACTAATAGCATGGAAGTTCTAGTGCTAGTCCCTAAAGCAGTGCAACATGTAACGCTTAGTTAAAATTCATGAAAATGTTGTTTTCTGTACCTCATATGGCTAGTTTTTTAATCATAAAATGGTTGTGCATAATTTTCATACACCTTGCATCAAGCATGCCATGTGGTATCTCCTGGAATGCATTGCACTTGTTTGATAAACTTCGACCAATGTTGAGAGGACAGGAAACCTAAGCTGTAGGGTTAGACGGGTGCTTCCATTGGGGAAAGTCTTGTGAGGTAAGTAAAAATCTCCTGGAATGCTGAATTATGAAAGAGTGGAGTTTATACAAATGTTTTATGTGTTAGCAAGCATCTTGGGGCTAATCCCCGAGGTGTAGGAGAGTGCAGTGGAGCCGCAGCAATCAGTCGAGAGGTGCTTCCTTATGTGTGTATTATGAGGCATTATGCCTATATGTTATGGGATCTCCCTCTGAGGAGAAGGGAAGATGAACATTGGACTACATATTTGATACAAACGCAAATTTGTCATAAGCATTTAGTGCAAAGTGAGTCTTAAACGCTCCTAGCTCGTGAGGCCGTGTGGTGGGGTTGTCTGTCGTATGCATGAGGTCCAGATGGTGCCATAGCCAGTGCCGGCCCATTTTAGGTCCCATCAACAACCTATTTCAATTGGCTGAAATGCAAATGCCTTCCCATGTCTACCCAACATCTGCATAAAACAGTCTCTCTCAGCAGGCAAAAGAAACCCTTCTGCACCAACTTTCAATTCATGTAATGTTTCAGATGCAAACTGATGACCTATATCTTTAGGATCTCGTAAGCTTGGCTGCCTTGATACTTTTTCATACATACCCTGACTCTCTAGTGGAAGTGGCAAAGAAATTGGTTTCACCTTTTTGTCAATTGTCTTATACTTTGTCTCCACAAGTGCTTTAGCCCATTGTAATCCTTCTTGCTGAGAAAACAATGCTATAGCATCATACATATCCAAAAAACATATTGAAAAAACTCTGTTTTCAGCCTCATTTTCTACATGTATAGTTGCTAAAATTTGAGCCATAGTGTCAATAATATTCAGCCCATAAAAGATGCCTGAAATGCCATCATTTTCAGCTAACAATCCCAATGCTCTCAATTTCTTAGTAGCCCATTTCATAGATGTTAGAAGACAGGCATAGGAACCCACTATAAGCAAGGGAGTATAAGGGCAGATGAGTGTGAATAGCCCTAGGGGTAGGGGAAACCCTAACCCTAGCTTGGCAAAAGCTATATAAACAGCTTGTGGGTCACTATCAAGTGTGGGAGAGTGTACCCAAGTTGTACCCTAAGCAACATAGTAAGCAAGATTTTGTTCTTGTACGTTGAGCTCTCTTCTCTCTCTTGTGCACACATTCCAATGCTACAACTGTGGTTTCCAACATGGTATTAGAGCCATCTCTAATCTTCTCAGCTTCCCTCAACCTCAGCTATCACTAAGTGCACATGAGCCTTTATCTCTTTCATCTTATCCCTCTTTTCTCCATAGTTGCCTGCAACCTACCTCCATTGGAGGACTTGGGGAGGACAAAGGAGGCCATATCTCCTTCTGATTTCTTCTAGGAACTTCTTCCCTATCCAAGGGTGACTCAACTTGGTGCAACAAAGGCGGACATTAGTTGACGTAGGAGCTGACATTGCGTGTTTTCCAGATTTGATGCAGATTTTGCAGGCAACTGGTTTGAGCTGAAGCATGTCTGATACAAGGCGCATTAATGTCGGCTATCTTGGGGCTTTGATAGCCCCCCTAGTGGGCCATCCTCCCACAAGAGGGCTACTGGAAATTCCTCTCACAAAGAGAGATCTCTGCTAAACCCTAACTGTGTATTTTGTGGTAGCCATAGCCAACAAGCTCTAAGCTTGACATTTTGTCATTTTTTCACTCTGAGCTTCATTAACAGTGATTCTAATCACTGAAGCATAATCTCTAAAGCTTATTTCAAATTCAAAAGCTCTTGGGCATGCTCAATGGACATCACTAAGTGCATTGGGAAGCCGACTTCCAACCGGGTTCCATTCAAGCACTTCACTAAGCTTAACAATAGTGTTTCTAAACACTAATCAGAATCATCTAATCATTTGCTTGCTAGACATTCACTAAAATCTAGTGAGCTTTTTATTTCTATTCATATATTGTTGTAAGGTTATGTGTACAATTATAAACACATAGACCATCATACACTAGAAGTGTATTGCATACCGTGAGTGACCTTGTTTCAAGTACATTGGTCAATGAAATCAAAAGGATGAGTGTCATTGTACTCTCCTCGGAATCATCAGCAACAAGCATTGAGATCATAGACCAACCTTGTCCAACACAAGCTTCATCTACTAAGCCATACCAGAAGGAGGAGCCTAAAGTCCAGTCTAGGTTTACTTCATTAAAACCTAAAAAGACTATTAAACCTCGGAAGAAGTTTGCACATAAGAAAGGACCACCATAGTCATACTTTGAAAGATTACATTTATATGATTTTCGGCCTTTCTCTTCATTACAACTTTGATTTCAAATTGTCTGATTTGCTTCCGCATTCAGTGGAAAATTTGTAAGGGACTAGACACTGCCCTTGTTCTAACAAGTGGTAAGACCTTCCCAATGACCACAACATATGCTGATGTATGTCCTCAAATTTGAAAGTTTGATGCCAAAGATTTCCACCCATGGCAGGTACTTATAAAATACAAAATGATGGAGAGAGGGTATTGGCCTCACATTCAAGGCAGTAGAGCTGTAAACTCTGCAAATCTAGTTGATATAGAGGATGACCAACATGCTTAAGCAATCATAATGTTACACTTAGATGAATTCGTGATTCATCATGTTGATCAACTTAACACTGCTAAAGAAAAATGGGATGAGCTTGAAAAGCTCTATGGAGCCACTGGTAAAAATACTAAAATCTTCCTTAAAATTGAATTCTTTAGCTTGGAATATTGATCAGGAGAAAATTTGGGAAAATTCATCTCCCATATGAAGGGACTTATGGCACATCTTGCCTCTGTACAAGCTCCAATACATGAAGAAGATGCTATTGCTATTCTCCTAAAAGCTGTAAAACAGGTGTTTCCTACTCTTGTAACCACTCTCACCAACATTCCAGATCCTACATTGGCAAGTACCATTCAATCATGTTTGGATGAAGAAAAGAGGAACCACAAAGAAAGTAGCAACAATCAGGCTACTTCAACTTCCCATGATCAAGTATTGGTACATACAGCTCTCACTAGATGTTCTTTCTGTAAGAAAAAATGACATATTGTAAACAACTACTGGAAGAAGTATCCCGAGAAGATGAAATGTAACAAATGTAAGAAGACAGGGCATATCACTAGTAAATGCCCCAACAATCCTGATATACCCAAAGAATTGGTGGCCAACTATGCCTCCAATCCATCTGAAGATCGACTGTTTTGACTCTTTAAATCATCTACATAAAACAACCTTGTAAGCCTCATTTATAAAGGCATCCCAAGAAGAGGGGGAACCTCTTACATGATTTGTAATCCAATGCCACCCTGGCATTGAGGGGGGGTGTTAGAAGACAGGCATAGGAACCCACTATAAGCAAGGGAGTATAAGGGCAGATGAGTGTGAATAGCCCTAGGGGCAAGGGAAACCCTAACCCTAGCTTGGCAAAGGCTATATAAACAGCCTATGGGTCACTATCAAGTGTGGGAGAGTGTACCCAAGTTGTACCCTAAGCAACTTAGTAAGCAAGATTTTGTTCTTGTACTTTGAGCTCTCTTCTCCCTCTTGTGCACACATTCCAATGCTGCAACTCTAGTTTCCAACAATAGATATGTGTTCAGCCCTACACATAGCTTCCATAGGCTTAAACCAACATGAATTGTTTGCTGTAAACTAAGAATTACCAATAGTAAATACATGCTTTATTTCATCAAGAGGCAAGTACACCCACTGAACAACACTATTGTAGCCCCCGCATTACAACAATGCTTAATGAAAATCTAGGTCTTTGAATTCCCTTGCATTTGGAACCAAAGGAGAGTCTCGAAGCGAATCCCAATTTCTAGGATGATTAACACAAATAGTAAGAAATTGGACTGCTTTTCTCCCATCCTTGCTTCTGACTCTTGCATAAGCAGAACCATCATCAAGCACCTTTGTTTCCATACGCACACCTGTAATATAGGGCTGTCCCAAAATCACTGCATATGAGGAATTATCTTGCACAAAGAAGTGTTGCTCTTCTTGTACATCACCAATCATCACTTTTACATTAGGACATGCAACATAGAGCTCCCCTGAAGAATTATTTGCAACCCTCATTCACCAACCATGATCAGTATCTATAGGCCATGCACCATTTTCATACAATCCACGCTCAATGACATTTATCTCAGACCCATGGTCAAGTAAAGCAACACAAGGAATTTCACATTTCCCTATTTTCACTACCGTTTTAGTGGTAGCTCTATCCCAATGATTTCTTGTGTAGTGACTTTGAGGAATAAATCCTAGAGTCTCTTCTCCATATTGTTGCATTTGCCTTACTCCACCATGCATATTGCTACAAGACAATGCATTTTCGGCCACTTTCTTCTCTTTTCCACATGCTATCCATTGATTAGTAGCATCCTGCATAAACAATCCTGTACTAACTTCATGCTCATATTCAGCCCGAATACCCAACAAACCAGTTTCTTCTTCGAATTGCAGCAATGCACTAGTGGTATCACCAAGAAACTGACGCTTCCTTTTAATTATGTCAATGATCTCATCATGAAATTCTTGCTTGGCAATGCCAAGCACCTCTCCCAAGGTAGATTCCACCCAACTATTTAAGATCCATTCTTCAAGAACCTTCTTAAGATCTGTGGCTGTCTCAATGTCAGATTGCAACTTATATCCTGGCAGCTTGCCCTTCTTTTTGCCCTCTTGTTTGTTATCTTGTTTTTTCTCCTGACTGACCTCTTTCATAACATGCTCGGGAGGTGGCTGATTTGCAGCTTTAGACTGATCCACACTTCTTCTTGTCATTCTTTTAGATGTCCCTGCAATATCTTCATCTCTTTTTCGTTTTTCTTCCACAAGTACATCCATGTTTTGTACCTTTGCTAAATATGCATACACTGAATATGCATCTACCAGTGATTCCCAACCAGTTATGCCACGAATGTCTTGCCCTGCATGAGACATTTCACTATCAGTGACCTTTCTCTTTTTAGCTGAATGTAAAGCATGTGTCCATATTTCAGCCTTTGGACCAACCATCACTTGGCCATGCATTCTATCCACTTGTAAACCAAAAGTAGAAGCATGTACCGTCACATAAGCATTTTGGACAGCCAAGTCTTCCAACAACTTCTGCATACCTCCCTTTCCAAAATTCAAAGCAAGAGGCAATCTCGTTTCTTGTGCATGGATCTTTCTATCTTTACAAAAGATAAGATGTCATGCCAAGGCCTCCTAATAGGCAGTAGAATCCTTTCTCTCGTGCTGCAAACTGTCACACCACATATATCTTTTTCTAGGCTTAGGGGCTGTTGCCCGTCCCTTTCGTCCAATTTTGCAACCTTCAATTGAAGATCCCGCATGCCTTTGACCAATTCATCTAATACATCTTTCCTAACAAAGGGAACAATAGTAGGTACAGCCATAGGGTTAGCCACAGAAGTAGGTGGCTTACTGGATACATTAACTGTCTTGCCCATAACAGTGGGCAAGCTAGAGACATGCAACCTTTCTCTTCTTCTATGCTTCTTCACAAGTGTAGTAACAACTTCCTTGACATGTCTCCACTCTGTTTTCAAACTTTTCTCTGTACTCTGATCCTCCAACAAATCATCAAGCTTCTCTTGAAGCTCAGGATCAGCTGCCTGTAGAAACAATTCAATTTTTTGACTTACAAGAGCTTGCTATTCTGCGAGATCCAACTGCTCAAATCGACTTTTAAATTCTCTTAACAATTCTGTAGCCCACAAGACCCTTATTGGGTTGTAAAACCCACTCTTGAAAAGTCTTGCGCGTAATCAAACTGGTGTCCTCAATGTAAAATTCTTCCCTGAGTGTCTTCTTAAAGGCTACCCAGTTTGCATCCTACAAGTATCATTCAATAATCCGTGCTTTCAGTTCATGAACAATGTCTCTCGATCGTATGGGAGAGATTGGTGTGCTTTAGCTAGAGAGATCATTGTTCTCATCTTCCAAGATGGAATCAACATCCTTAAGGTGTTCTTGGGCTTCTCTCACCTACTCCTTGACATTTTCTATGGTTTTGAGTTGGTGCTTGGGTTTGGGTACTCACCTGCCTTAGCACTCCCTTTCTCAGCAATCTTTGGAGTGGATATTTCTACCTCAACATTCATGATTTTCTTTCCAACAGGTAGCATCGTTGCACTCTCAGTTTTCAACATGACCTTTCCTTTGCTTTTCTTATTTCTTTGCCTGTGACTTTTCTTTCCAATTGAGATTGCGCCCAAGCTACTAGGCATTGGCAATGATATGCCGGCATGCTTCATCTACACAGAAGTTATAACATGCAACGGGATGGGCATGGCCTCTCCATCAAGTGTCTCGATGCCGAGCAACCCTAATGGAACTGATGGCACAATTGCCAAACTAGAGGATGGATTTTGCCTAGGGAAATTGGCCAAAAGGTGGGTGATTCCACATTCAGCACATCGGAGATCATCCTTATCTTGATTGGCTTGCTCCCTCTCGAGGAAACGAGAAGAGATGTGTCCTAGGTGACTACAAGGCTCAGATCTTGGATCTATCCTCCTAAGCATGTGCCTCTCCCTCTTCCTAATGCCATCATGGCACTAGTCGATACTCCATGAGAACTGGATTTCCCTCTTCATTGTACAAGACATAGGGGTTTACATAAAGCTTCTCATCATTTGGTTCCTCCACGTAGTGGACTAGAGCGTTGCTGTTGGATGGGTTACATAAGGTCTAGGTAGCCTAGGTATGCCTGTGGAATTGATCTCCATCCTAAGGATAGCTGGCTTTGCATTGTTAGGTGTTGGAAGGTCCAAAGGGGCTCCTCTCCCAAATAATTTCAGAGGCCCATTCCCTAGGTAAGGTTGGTTGTAAGGCTATGAGTATGGGAGTCTCCTCAGCAGTCTGTAGTGCATGGCATCATGGTCAAACCTACCGCAATGGGCGCAAGGTCAGGACCTAGGGTCCTGACACTCAGCTGGAAGGTGGTTTCTACCACAATGCACATGTTGAACATGTGATCACGTAGGTCTTCTAATCATCTCTTGTAGTCTCTCTAGTTTCATTTTCATCTCTACTAGCTCCGGGATTGGGTTAGCACCCTTCGTGTTCGTGACATGTCTTGTAACAATAGCTATGCTATCTCACATGTTGCAATCACAACACCCCTGTACTTTTTCTCTTTACTAGATAGCGCAATTGTAGGATTTTCTTGCTACTCTAAGTAATAGTACCACTCCCAAAGGAAATATAAATCCACTATTGGACCTCCTATCTCAAAATAATACCAGCCCAATCTGCATTTCTGTAAGCATGTAGGTCCAAGAATACTACCAGCCCAATCTGCATTTCTGTAAGCATGTAGGTCCAAGGATACATCTATTTCATAAAACAAGGCATAGTCAAGTGTATAATGTGCACTACACTATATCCAAATGTGGTTTCCATGGAAGCTGCATGGATTGATTCTCCAAACCAATTGCATATTTTAGATTTAGCCTAGTGATCATCATATAAATAAGGCTACCCATAATCTTTCTATATATATTGCCATCAGTCTATACTCTATAGGGTCCAATGTTAACAAGATACTCTATAATCCTATTATGCCATACCCTCAGTGCTTGCTTGAGGCCCATATAGGGTATTACAAAGCCTACATAGATAACTAGGATAATTATAATTCATATAACCATGTGGTTGCTCAATATAAATTTCTTCTAGTAAGTCTCCATGTAAGAAGTAATTTTTAATATCCATTTGATGCATGATCCTAACCCTTTGATGAAGCCACTACAATAGTAACCCTTGTAGCAACCACTTTAGCTACTAGAGAAAAATTCTCCTCATAATCAAGTACCAGGAGTTTGCATATACCCTTTAGCAACTAACATTGCCTTATAGCACTCAATTGATCCATTAGACTTATGCTTTACCTTGTAAATCCATTTACAACAAATAGTTTTCTTACCTTTAATGTAATATTTCCACCCAAAAATATTATAGAACTTGACCCTCACACGCCCGCGTAAAAGCTGTGCAAAGTCATCTCCCGCATCGACAAATGACGGTGGCTAAGTGGTTACCCTGCGCATGCATTAAAAATCCCCATCTACGATGTGCAATTAAGGCCTGGGCATGAAGTCCGCAAGCCGCGCAAGAACACCCTTCTTGGATAAAGGAAAAATGGATAATGGTGAAAATTTGGGCAAATTTGTTTTTACTAATTATCCCTTCCCCCAGCCGATGCATGGTTGGAGGAGAGGGAGTGGGAGAAGGATGCATAGAGGTGGAGTGCATGGGGAGAAGAGAGAAGCATGAGCGCTCCACATGTGTGGGGTCTCTCCCCCCCCTTAGCACTATAAAATCATCCTTTAGCATGGGCAAAGGGAGGTACAAAGGGAGAGAAGGAGAAGCGCCATGCTGAGGCCGTACTACAGCTGTAGAAAATCGCCGCCCTGCCGCGCCCAGTTCGCCAGGCCGCCGCCCATACCACCGCCGTCTCATTATAATCCCCCCCTATTTTTGTCGTCATCTCCTCTCGCCAATCATTGCCCTTCTCCTCCCACATCGATTCTGCTATAAACGTAGACGCTTCTTAGAAGCTTCCTTGGAAGCTTCTAAGGATAAGGCCCATAAGCCTTGTGCATGCGGTTTTCTCCCTGGGTGCTTATAACCCACATTCGTAAAGGGTATTCCTGCACAAGGAAGAAAGTAGGCAGACTTGGAGGCTATTTTGCCAAAGCTCGAAGGAAGTTCGGGGATCGCGTAGAAGATCACGGAGTTCAAGTCATCAATGATGGCTCCAAAGCCAAAGCCGCAAGGCGCTCGCGTAGAGGTCTCTTCCCTGAACATACACGTGGACATCCCCACGAGCCCTCAAGCCCATATTCCACGAGTTCAATTCCACATAAAAGAAATGCTTTAAGCATGCTTAGGAGGAATGCATTTACGCTTGTCGTTAATTCATGTAGTAAAGATAAAAGTACATTTGAGAAATTATCTCTTTGAATGATGGACAAGGGTTGGTGCATGTCATGAAATTGGGTTGTTTGCATTTTCAAAGATGTGAACATAAATTACTTGTTCGTCTTATGAGTGTAGTTGCATGTTGCCTTTTTTGTTCATTTCCAAAGTGACAAGCCTAAGTGCATATTGCTTAGGATTAAAAGATGAAATTGTTAAGTGCATTTTTTGCCCATGGAAAGAATAAGCAAATATTGCATTTAGGCAATAACCTCCTTGTAGTGATTCGCATGAGGAAAAATCGTTAACATCCGTTAGATGTTGTCCGAAAAATTGCATAGTATGGATATGAAAGTATGGACTTGCATGTTGCACATGCTTGTAGAATGGATTAAGTCAACATTAGTCTTATAATATTTGTTTTGCATGAACTTCATTAACTACATTGCATATTACCTATTCGTGATGCATAAACTTCATTCATTGATGTCAAGAATCGCGTGGTGGGGGGACTTACTTAAGATGCTACGCCGAACACACACAGAATGCACAAGGAGAAGCTCACTCAAGAGACAAGAAGAGAGATGGAGGCCAAAACGTTTTCTTGCTGGTTTCTTCTTCTTCTTCCACACACTTCACAATGTACACAAAGTATAAATAAGATACAACATAAAGGAAAGTGGCCTACTAAGTCAAACAATGCATAACCGACTACACTAGTCGACTGGCGCTATAACTATGCCAGCTATAAATAGGTGTAACAACCTGAATATAATAAGTAATGAGTCAATATCCATGTGAGAGTCATAATGACCATCGACGTGCTAAGTGTAGATGTGTGGACCCATCTAACCAGGCGGTCCATCATTAATGTCCGCATGTGTTGAGCTTGTCATCTCAACACTCCCCCTCAAGCTCAAGTGCATCTACTCCAAGTAAGCTTCGAAAATTTTGAAGCTTCTCTGTACCCAATGTCTTCGTGAAGATGTTAGATATGTGATCCTGTGTGCTGACATACACCAAGTCAATCTTACCTGCTACTAGTACCTTCTCTCTCACAAAGTGGTATTGTACCTCAATATGTTTTGTCCTGGCATGGAACACAGGGTTTTTAGCCAATTGTATACTACTCATGTTGTCACAATAAATGACAACTGGACCTTCCACCTGCACATCTAAATCAGCCAATAACTTTTGCAGCCATACTACCTCACATGTTATAACAACAGCACCTCTATACTCAGCCTCTGTACTCGACAAAGCAATTGTAGATTGCTTTTTGCTGCTCCAAGTAACTGCTGCACTACCAAGAGAGAACATGTATTCACTGGTATATCTTCTATCAGACATACTACCAGCCCAATCTGCATTTGTGTATCCAAATACCTGTACATCTGTACCTGCCTCATAGAGAAGTCCATAATGTAATGTGGACTTCACATATCTCAATATGCGTCTGACTGCATCCAAATGTGGCTTTCTAGGTACTTGCATAAACTGACTCACAAGACCAACAGGGTAGCTCAAGTTTGGCCTTGTAATGGTCATGTAGATCAAACTCCCCACTATCCTCCTGAACATAGTAGGGTCTTCTATCTCATCCCAACATCAGCACTCAACTTTACATTCTGCTCCAGCGGGACTGAAAGTGGTTTGCATGCTGTCATACCATACTTGGACAACATATCCAAGCCATACTGTCTTTGGGACAGCCATATACCATCATCACATCTGATCACCTCAATGCCAAGGAAGTACCTTAGCTCACCTAAATCCTTCATCTCAAAATTCTTCTTCAAAAAGTCCTTGACTTCAGCAATCCCACTATCACTATCACCTACAATTATCAATTCATCCAGATAGATGACTATGATGACCAAACCTGCATCTCCCTTTCTCACATAAAGTGAGTGATCAGCATTAGCAACATAAAAGCCAATATTGACAAGATACTCTCTGATCTTGTCAAACCATGCTCTAGGTGCTTGCTTGAGCCCATAGAGCGCCTTCTTCAACTTGCACACATATGTGGGATGCTCTAAATCTTCATAACCTGCTGATTGATCCATATACACTTATTCCTGCAAATCACCATGCAAGAAGGCATTCTTTACATCCATTTGCCGCAACCTCAAACCTTTGGCTGCTGCCAAAGCAATCACACATCTGACAGTTGCCATCCTAGCAACTCGAATGAAGGTTTCTTCATAATCTATGCCATATGTATGGGCATAGCCTTTTGCAACCAACCTAGCTTTGTACCTACTAATAGAACCATCTGCATTGTGCTTAATCTTATAAACCCACTATGTGGCTATTAAAAACCCCCTTGGATAGGGTTGGCAGCTAGCTAGGGGTGCTCAACACACCTTTCTTAGGTGTTTCAACCTGAATCCAATTTGAAATATTTTCTTCTCATCAATTCCTTTGTTAGATGACTCCTTTTCGAAACAAGTATTCCTAAGTACAAACACAAACAGAAATGCACAATATGTACTAGACAATTCTTTGTTCCCTCTACCGAAGGAAATTTCAATTTGATGCGATAGCATCTAGTCTCAACTTTATCCCCATTATCATTTGAGATTTCCAAAGATAACCTCATTTAATTTCCTCATTCTTTTGAATGAAGGAGTATCTTTGCAATAGCTTTATTTCCCTTTGGCAATGATACTAGATCCCAAGTCTTATTGGCCTCTAATGCAACCATCTCCTCATCCATTGATGCATCCCAATGATTATGACCAACAGCATCCTCAAAACAAGTGGGCTCAACATCCTCAACTAGTTTCACCATATAAGCATAATGGTGAGCTGCATAACCTTCAAAACCAAATCTTTTAACAGGATATCTGACCCTGCTAGATCCGTGTACCACCGAATCAATCAATGGAGCCTTTACATTACTATGAGCTCTCTGTACACCTGGTGTCCTAACAGAAGGAATGCCAAGCTTATCATCCAAGCTCTCTGAGCCACTAGAGTCTCCATCAAAAACTTCATCAATGCCATCTGACACTTTATTCTTTCCTTTGTCTTTCCTGTAGTGCTATTAGATACATCTAAAGATGTAGAGCTACTCCTTAGTCTCCCAGACCAAGGACTACTAGATGATGTCTCTAGCCCACTAAGAGTCCATGATTCTTGCTTTTCAGCCTGCACATGAGTGTCATGATTATCATCATCATCCAATGCATCACCACTAGATGCATACCAACTGCTCATTTCATCAAAGATGACATCCTTGCTCTCTCTGAACTTACATGTGACAAGGTTATAACAGGGATATCCTTTCTGCTCTAAAGAGTATCCAATAAAGACACATTTTTCTGCCTTTGGATCAAGCTTCTTCCATAGCTCATCTGGCACATGAACATATGCAACACAGCCAAATACCTTCAAGTGCGATACATCAGGATTCTTGCCAATAAAGCATTCTTCAGGAGTCATTCCATGAACTACAGCTGTGGGAGTTCTATTCATAATGTAGACAGCAGTATGGACAGCCTCAGACCAAAAATATTTGGGCATATTCTTTTCAGCCATTAATGCCCGTGCAACTTCTGTAATATGCCTGTTTTTCTTTCTGCAACACCATTTTGCTGTGGGGTATACCTGTATGTGAACTGTCTCTTTATCCCATGAGACCGCAGAAAATCACTGAACTCATTTGAGAGGTACTCTCCCCCTCCAGCTGACCTCAAGCACTTTACTTTCAAGCATGTTTCTCTTTCAACTACAGCCTTGAAAGTTCTAAAGTGCTCAAACGCTTCACTCTTTTCCTTCATAAAATATATCCACAGCTTTCTAGAACAATCATCAATGAATGTGACAAAGTATGAACTACCTCCAAGAGATACATTTTGTGTCGGCCCCCAAATATCTACATGCACAACATCAAGGATATTTCTGCTTACATCTCTGTCATGTGAACCTGCTTACCAAACTGACATGCTTCACATACCTTATGAAATTCTGCAACTCTAAATGTAGGCAAACCTGTAACCAACCTTTTGGACTGCATTAATTTTAGCCTTTGTACATTTGCATGTCCAATGCGTTTATGCCAAATTTCAATATCTGCAACAACATCTTTTCCTTTAGCATACATAGCAGCATTCATAGTAGGAATTCTAACATCCAGAGTAAACATACGTCCAACTCTACTTCCCTTTGCAACCAACCTACACTTGTCATTGAAGTCTTCTACAAAGCAGCCCTTTGCATTAGATCAGACTTGCAGCCCTTGCTCTACCATCTGACCGACTGACAACAAGTTCTTTGTAATAGATGGCACATGTAATACATCTGAAAGACTCTTTGTCTTACCATCATGCAAGGACAAGGGAACTTTTCCAATGTGTGAAATTGGGTGGCATGAATCATCACCCGTCTGCACATAACCTGTATTTTGCAAATCCTGCATCTCTCCAAACCATTTTGCATGGCTGGTCATATGATTGGATGCACCTGAATCAACATGTCAAACATCATCATGTGTTCCCTTTCCTGTAATAGCATTCAGCATATGCTGCATAACAAACAAATGTTCATTTTTGTCTTCATTCTGTCATGAAGACGATGCATAGTTTCCTTGCTGCAACTTACCATTGCGAATATCATCTTTCTTAGCATAACATTGGGCTACAATATGACTTGTTTTGCCACAGTAGTGACACACAATACCACAGTTGTTGGAACCTCTGTTCTACCATCCACCTCTTCCTCTAAAGCTCCCCCTGTCTCTAAAGTTACCATGACCTCCTGAAACCTGCATATTGCCAAATTGCTGATTCAATCTATTTTGTTGGTTGTCACTACCACGTCCTGTACCACGGCCTCTTGAAGAGGACCTGCCACATCTCCTTCTTGAACTGGAGTAGAAAGCTTGGACCTGTTCACTACTTTTTTCAGATGTCTCACTCTGCATGTTGATCTGTTCAGTGATCATAAGGGAGACCAACTCATCGAAATCTAAAAATGGCTTTCTGACATATACGGAAGTTACAAAAGACTTCCAAGCCTTTTCATTGTTAAGTCCACCCAAGGTAGAAGATACCAAATCATCATCATCGGGCATTGCATCAATCGCTGCCAAGGCATCTGCAATGCTCCTTACCTTTAGTGTATACTCATTGATAGACATCTTCCCTTTCTTCAATGTATTCAACTCTTGCTTGAGTTGAATCTTTCGTGCCTTTGTATTTACGGAAAACATACTTTCAAGTATGGTCCAAGCTGCATATGAATTCTCTGCATTTCTAATATGTCCCAGCATATTATTGTTAATTACTGTAGACAACCAATACATGACCTTTTTATCTTTTGCATTCCATTCCTTCCGTGCCTTTGTCTTTTCTGCAGTTGGAGGATCACTCACCTCCGGCTCCTTTTCTTCACCTGAAACAAACTTGTAGAGGCCTTTTCCAATAAGGAAGTTCGTGACACGGAACTTCCATGAAGGGTAGTTGTTTTTGTCGAGCTTCTCAATGATGGGTTTCCACTATTCTCTGCCATTATCACAAAACTAATACCAAACAGCAAGCAAATCTTCTGCAACCCTCGACCTGTAGTGCATAGCAATACACCAGACAGCCTTTTTCACTGTCTGCTCAACAATACATGCAATCTGCAACCAGTTTGCAGATAAACCATGTGTTTATTCGCTGGTAAACACCTTTGAACCTACAAATTTGAAATATGTAATCTGTGCATCTATATACGGAAGACACAGCTGAAATTCTAGGGTATCTTGAATTATTGTCTACAACCTTGCGAGTCTAAAATGGGGCCTGAAATGACCTCAGATGGCCAAAATAGCAGCGGTCAAGGCCTAAAGGGCTTATTTGCAGAATACACAATGCTCTTCGCGTATACCAAATCTCATTGCAATCTGAGATTTTTGCTCTGCCCTACTTTCGATGCCTCCACAGGCACTATCCAAGAGAGAGAGTGGAAGAATGGGAGAGCTTCTTACCCGTTGCTTGCTTGCTTGAACCTTTCTTCTTCTCCTTCACTTCAGCCTTCGAAATCAGCCTCTCTCAGTGGCACGGCTTTGATACCATATCAAGAATCGCGTGGTGGGGGGACTTGCTCAAGATATTGTGCTGAACACACACAGAATACACAAGCAGAAGCTCACTCAAGGGACAAGAAGAGAGATGGAGGCCAATACGTTTTCTTGTTGGTTTCTTCTTCTTCTTCCATACACTTTACAATGTACACAAAGTATAGATAAGATACAACATAAAGGAAAGTGGCCTACTAAGTCAAACAATGCATAACCGACTACACTAGTCGACTAGCGCTATAACTATGCCAGCTGTAAATAGGTGTAACTACCTGAATATAATAAGTAATGAGTCAGTGGCCATATGAGAGTCATAATAACCACCGACGTGTTGAGTGTAGACATGTGGACCCATCTAACCAGGTGGTCCATCATTAATGTCCACATGTGTTGAGCTTGTCATCTCGACAATTGAAGTTACATTTAGAAAATGTTACATGGCTTATCAAAGCGTGAAATTCAATTGCATTAAATGAAAGGTTGTAGGCAAAATTCCTTGATGTAAATCTTTGTAGGTTTTATGCAAGTTATCCTCCAATTAGTCATTTGTCATGACTTTAGCACGAAAAGAAAGGGTTATTGCAAACCATATAGTTGCATTGAAGGAAATGTCTACATTTGCATACTTACATGGAACATTGCATCCTGAATCTATTTATTTACACCCTTAGAACAAATTTAGCATTTCTAAGAAGAGATCGTTTCTTGTCGCAAGACAAGTAGACCGGTTGGGCTGGATCACTTGTAAGGATATAACCCTTAAGGGATTCATATAAGCATAGCTAGTTCGTACAACGAACACCTCAAAGTGCTAGCTAGGATTTAGCACGTTAGAAATTCTGCCTAGTATTGTACTTGGTCGCCAAGTCGAGACCCTCAAACCTGAAGGATTCTACCCACATTCACAGAATGGTTGGGTTAATTGAACGCCATGCAATAACGAACTAGGGTTTTTACCCTAAGAATCGAACAACCTAATACTAAAATTCCGATTGAGCCTAGAAACCCTAGGCCCAAACCATATTGGCCTAGCAAGGATAGCATTGGGTTGGGTAAGAAGACACCCCAAACCCTACATCTTGTCTAAACATGCTCCTTGATAAGAAACGTCGTTGATGGGTGAAATGATCCCATGATTTAGATGCAACACTTGTGCAATAAGTTGCAACGTCGCATGGCTTTGTGATTTAACCACAATATAAATTTGCCACTCCTTGGAATAAGGTTGGCACGTTCTAGCGCAAGTCTAACTTGCAAGAGGATGAGTAGACATTTTGTTACATCACCTTTCTTGGGCTGGTTTGCCAAGTTAAGGGAAGTTTTGTATTGCCTGGTAAGCAAAGGATCAATCAAGTTAGAGCAACGTGGTCACCATGATTCAATGTCTTAACTTAAGAAACCTAAGGTGCTGGTTCATTTGGATTGAGAGGGTATGACCCTAATCCAAGGACGAAAGGGTAAAGAAACAAATGCTTGGTGATATTGGCAAGTTGCAATTGATCCCGGATCGAATGCTGGATGCATTTGGAGAGAAGGATTCACTCCCTAGCAATTGGCCAAATAAATGACCATTGGATTGATTGTGTTTGTGATAGTTTAGGAGCAGTGTTTGCATTGTTTTCTCAACTAACTAAAGATGGAAAGATAATTAATGCTTCAGGTTGAAGGTTTGAAGGGAGAGGCAGCATCAGTTACCCCCGACTGTCTACCTGACCCTTACCAAGGGGGTTGTTAGCAACGCCGAGAACGTGAACTGAACCGGCCGTGAGAGGTCTCTCCGTTGGGCGCTACTTGGAGCACGAGGATGCTTGGGTGCTAGGGGGGCTCTGGCTGTAAATCCCTTGCCTTTTGGGCCCTGTACAAGAGGCCAACGTGACTCGGATTGGATCTCGAGGCCTGCATACTAGTCTATAGGCAGAATCTTTGATTAGTAATCCCTGTGGATTGCTAGATTGCCTTGGGGCAGATTATGGATTAGCCTACGGGCTGGATTATATGATGTATTCCAAAGATAAATAAGATCAATTGATGTAAAGGAACTTGTTTGACGATGTTTTTCTATGTCAGTGCTAAGATTACATGAAGGAACCAGTGACTAATTGGTTGATTAAGGAAGCTATTTTATGGGTGTCCAACTAAATGTGATAGGTAATTAGACAACTAAAGTAAACCAAGGAAAGTGTGGTGGATGTGGCCATGGGTTCGTCCTACGGATGGGTGGTCCCAGTTGGCAGAGAACTTTTCTCAAATAAAATCGACAATAGGGAACTTTTCTCGAAGGAAATGAACAGCAAGGAACGTTGACCTGGAGTCTAGGTTACTAGAATCCCGATTTATGTTATTTTAGGGGAATGGAATGGGACTATGCCTTATGGGCAGAGAGGTCGAGCTTTGCATCCCTCTCGTTTTTCACTCTCCTTGAACCAAGTGCAGCGTGAATCCGCTTCGACCATGACGTTTCTGCGTAAAGTAGTTTGCCTGGGATTCGACGCTAGTTACTCTCTAGGAACTTGACCATTAGGGAAACCTTGATTCAGGTCGGTCCTAAGTGGGAATGGATGGAATACTTCCGCTACATGGTAGACTTGGAAGGACCTAGATCGCAAACCCTGTAACATTCCATGGGAGTGCCGGGCGGAGCTTTCTAGACCCTCTTCCCGATGGGCTGCTAAGACGTGTCCTGCAACAAGCGAACAGGTGGACACGTTACAATTGGTATTAGAGCGAACCAACGAAGGATCTGTCTTTATAAGAAAACTTAATAAGTTGAAGTAAAACAAATGTTACTATTAAGAACATTTCCTTACCTACTTGTCAATGCTGACTTGCAGAGTTGGGAAGCATGGAATAGATTCTTGATGTTCCAAGTCATGTTTATGATCGCAATGCGTGCTTCAGATTATTGACGGAGGATTTATATGATGAATATCCTGGACCGCATCTACAATCCATTGCCCCTGTACATGGAACGGAGATGGACGGGTGATTCAGGAATCTCTTACATGGCTGCCCACCGATTTGTGTATCTTCGAACCAACCTAAAGAGAATCAAGTGGTTGGAGGACCTGAAGATCGTGAAGCTCTTCATCTTTGTTGAGGCTCATGCAAACACAACCCTACATGTCAGAGGTCGGAAGGTCAAGCTGAACATGTATGTGTACGAGGAAGTGACCCAGATTGTTGAGAAACACGGATCTAGAGCTAGTTAGCTATGGTGGACGCAAATCAAACACACGATACATTATCAAAATGAGAGATTGTAACTCAAGTGAATTACGTTCCAAGATAGATTAGCTTGGACTCATAAACACAATCTTGAGTGAATCAAATTGATAGTGTCATTACATTGAAATGAGTGTCAAGTACATGCTTATATAGCCTTTTTGGATAGTACCACTCTTCCTCTCTATGCTTATGGGATTTTGGACATCTCTTCTGGAGCATACAACTTTTGTCATCTCTCTTATACAAAGCCTCTTCTAGGCATACATCATTTGATTTCTCAACACCCCCCCTCAAATGATGAGTGTCTACCCTTGCTGGCTTTTGCCCCCCTGCATGAAAACATGGACCATGAGACTAGCTCTTTGGCAGCCTAGTCAAGCTAAGGCTTGAAACTTTACATCTTTGGTAGGGTTTTTACAATATCCACTATGGGAACAAATTCCTTAAAACAGTTTGTCATAGTTGTTGATGGTAGCGGAAGTATCTTTTCTTCTTCTTCATTCATGAATTGATTTTGGTGGTGGTTATTCTGCATCTGTTGTGCTCTTTTCTTGTGAAAGCATTCACTAGCAATATGGCCAGTTTTACCATAATAATGACATGTCACCCGATTCCTGTTGTCGGTGTTGAATCCTCGACCTCTTCCCTTGGGTCCAGTAGCTCCTCTAGTGTATAAGAGGTTTTCCCTTGAGCTGGTCTCTTTTACATCTTTGCTTTTAAATTTGCTTTCTCCATCAAGCAGTGAGTGCTCAATATCTTTGAGCAAGAGACTCGGAACATTACTTAGAGTGGACACAAGGTTCTCATATGAATCCTTGTTTACACTTGCAAGCAGTACAGCTATTGCTTCATCTTCATCAATATTCTTTTTAAGAGTTGCAAGCTGAGTTTTTCAACTCTTAAACTTATTAATGTGTATGGTCATAGAAGCACTATCTTTGATATCCAATTTATAAAATTGCATGAGAAGTTTTACCTTTGAATTCTTTGCTTGGGTACCAAACATTCTATCCAGTTCATCCCAGGCGGTTCTAGCATTTCTTATGCCAGATATATGATGTAGCACATCATCACTTAGTCTCCAGACAATGATGCCTAGTGCCTTATTATTCATCTTCTTCCATTCTTTGGATTTGAACTGGTCTTCTTCAACGAACCCGTCTTCATCATCTTCCTTCTTGTTATCTGCATCATCTTCAAACAAGTCCCATAAGTCTTTCCGCATAAGATGGTACATGGTCTTCTCCTTCCAAGCATGGAAGCCTTCACCATTAAATTTTGCTATATGTTCCATTTTAGTCATCTTTAGAAGGAGGTCTTACCACGAGAACTCTCGAGCAGTGTCTATCCTTTTTACAAGAAGATAAGGGATTTGATAATTGTGCAAGAAAATAATTTCATGCGGGAAAGTCTTACCAATTTGCAATCTTGCTCAATGGCAGTGTCTAATCCCGTACAAGTGCTTCAGATATTGAAGAAATGGCACAAAATGCTAGTGTCTAAAGAATCTAAGATCACCATGAATAGCTTAGAGTGTGGGAGAGTTGGTTTGAACAAGAGAGTGTGAACAAGGGTATTTGAAAAAGGCTTATTGAAGCCTTAGAGATAAGGCTCTTTAAAGCCTTTAAAAATTTAGTCGTGAATTGTTGGAAGAGCCCGTCGATTCTGCACACATCGCCGTGAAACGCCAGGCTGTAGATTAGCCGAATGATCTCTTGCTGGACCAGCATGACTCAAAGGGGCACTCTATTAGATCCTCCTCCGCCTATAGCTTGCAACATGGTTGATTACTGGTGCTTTCCGGAGAGAGAACCTACTTTCATGCCGGTCTCTGTCAAGCATCCAAGAGGTGAATTTGAAGATGCAGCACCACATGGAGCTGCGTTCTATCCTCGTGAAGAGCTTCATTATGGTGATCATTTCTCATGGAGAGAGCCAAAGCCTCTTGGGACTGCTGTGGATATCAACAGAAATGGGGTTGCATATGCTACAGGCTCAGAAATACCAAGATTAGGAGGGGGAGCAATTATGGGTGTAGGCACACTTAGTCTTGATGTTGGTGGCCTGGTCTTGGTCTTGATTGTTTTGTCTTCCTCAATCACAACTAAGGAGTAGAAGAAGAGGTCTGCCCCATCATGTTTGCTTTCCCTAAAGATGATTTTAGGGACATTGAGAGCAGCCCCGCTCTGCAGCAAGACAGATCAATCTGATCTGAGGTAGTTCTAGACTCTCCACCTAACGACCCAAACACCAAGACTTCTCAACTTGAGCTCTCTTCCTTCCTCTCTATTTCTCTGTTTAAAAAAAAACATCCCCTTCAATATAAACTCTAAACTGGCCTTCTTGAGTAGCAGCACTTTCTTCCTTGAGCTCCTTTGGTAGCACCTCCTTCCTTAAGCTTCTTCTCCTCGTACACACAATGGATGTTGGATGGTTTGAAAGATTGGGATTGGAATGAGCTTGTAAGAGGAGAAGAATGGAGGGAAAATCCTAGAGCATGCACAGAAGAAGAGATTCCACCTACTAGCTTCCTAGCTCAGCCATGGCTCTGATACCATGTTGAGAAACACAGATCTAGAGCTAGTTAGCTACAGTGGACGCAAATCAAACACACGATACATTATCAAAATGAGAGATTGTAACTTAAGTGAATTGGGTTCCAAGATAGATTAGATTGGACTCATAAACACAATCTTGAGTGAATCAAATTGATAGTGCCATTACATTGAAATGAGTGTCAAGTACATGCTTATATAGCCTTTTTGGATAGTACCACTCTTCCTCTCTATGCTTATGGGATTTTGGACATCTCTTCTGGAGCATACAACTTTTGTCATCTCTCTTATACAAAGCCTCTTCTAGGCATACATCATATGATTTCTCAACACGGATAATCCCTGCCGACAAAATCAAGGTGTTGGGACGTTACGAGAAGAACGGGTACCAAAGGAAAGGATACCCTAATCTTCCAATGACTTATCGATTCCTGAAGATTCATGACCCAAATCCATACTATTACCCAATTCCCGTATAGCTGAATGCAACACAACCTTATTCTCCCCGAATTAATGTATCAACTTGTTTCATTCCCCCAAGAATAATTGTACTCCGAAAGGGCTAACTATCAATGATTTGCGTGTATCGTGTGTTTAGGTCTCTTGACTATGAGTATTGATAAAAAGTTAAGTGATTAGGTCTCTTGACTGAAAGCTGAATTGGGCATGAGATGTGATGTAAGAAACGTTTAGCAAGTTGTTAACGTTAAAGAATCTCATACCCAGGAACAACCCCAGGTACAAATTCCTAGTCCGACCCCTACATCAAGTACGGTCGTGATTCAGGAGAAGAAGTTTCTTCTCAAGTAGATCAAGCTGCCAGAATTTAATGGCAAAGGAAGGACTGTCCAAATTGATGCTGAGATTTGGATCGAGTCCATGGAAGATTACTTTGAAGTGGCTGGTACTACACCCGCTAACCAAGCAATGCTCGCCAAGCTGAAACTTACCGATGAAGCCAGACTTTGGTGGAAGAAATGGTGCAGAGACCAAGGGATCTCGGAAGGGTCCGTTATTATTGGGAGAAGCTAAAAAGAGCTATGCAAGGAAGATACTTACCTCCTGCATACCGCATGCAGAAGATGAACGAGTTCTATGAGCTAAAACTGCTTGGTTTATCTCTTAACACTTACTTCTCAAAGTTCATCTCTCTCCTGAAGTATGCGCCACAAATGGATATGACACAACTTGGCTCGAAGTTTTATGCCGGATTAAACCCACCTATAAATACCCGCCTTGAATCGATGCGCCGATAGATCTTGAGGACGCACTCATTCGAGCTGCGCCCATAATTCAAGAAGTGCAAACCAGGCCAAGAAATAATAAGACTTGGTCTTATAAGGATCAGAATAAAGGAGTATATAGGTCCCAAGCAAAGAGAGTTCAAGGTCAAAACCAGGGACAAAGGAAGAAAGCGAGGACCAACAATGTCAATAACTTTGTTCCTACCCAAGGTAATTGCCGCAACCTTCGTTGCTTCCATTGCAACGAGCCCGGTCATTTCAAAAGGCAATGTCCCAAGCTTGGTGGAGGACAACATCAAGGACCATTCTAGGGAACCGCCCGTGGCCAAGGAGCTGCCACCCGGGGTAGAGGAAGAACCATCTGTGTTGCCAACAGGGAGATATGCAAAGAAGAAGACCCGACCATGGAAGCAGACTTTGAGAGGGCAATAGTCCATGCTGCCCTTCACAAGAAAGGCCCGAATCGCCAGTTTTTGGTGATTCAGACACCATCAGATTATCAAGGTAAAGGCTTCAAAACCTTGATTGATTGTGGCAATACACATTCCTTTATTTCACCAGTTTGTGCTAAAAGATTAGGAATAGCCACAAAAGATGCACCTACCTTGCTTGTGGAATTACCAGGAAAACTGCTAAGGTGGAATTCTTGCTGGGGAGGAAAGTCGACTTTGGTCAGATTTAGGAATATGAACCTAGGTATCCATGAGTGTTTGCTCGGAATGGATTGGCTCAAACCTAATGACACCCACATTCATTGTGGAAAGGGCCAAGTTTCCTTTCAAAACTCTGAAGGGGAATTGGTCACAACTCAAGGAGAGGTTGGAAAGCCAAAAATTCAATTGGCCAAAGCATCTTGGATAATAAAGGGGGTTAGAAAGGGACTACCTGTCTATTTGATTAAGCTTAATAAGCTAGATCAGAATCAGGTTTCTAGTGAAGAACCTTCATGGCTAAAGGGGTACACGGACGTATTTCTTGAAGAGCTGACAGAACTTCCGCCACAAAGGGAAGTTGATCAGGAAATCAAGCTACTGCTAGGAGTTGCACCAGCTGCAAAGAGGCCATATAGGATGTCCATTCCGAAAGTGATTGAGCTAAAGGAGCAACTCAAGAAACTGTTAGATCAAGGCTACATCCGTCCTAGTAGTTCACCATGGGGAGCTCCAGTATTGTTTCAGAAGAAGAAGGATGGAATGCTTCGGCTGTGTATTGATTACAAAGGGTTGAATCAATCAACTATTAAGAACAAGTACCCTATTTCAAGAATAGATGAACTTCTTGACCGTCTTCAAGGTGCGAAGATCTTCTCCAAGATTGATCTCAGGTTTGGATACTATCAAATAAGGATCAAGGAAGAAGATATCCCAAAGACGGCATTCAGCACAAGATATGGACACTTTGAGTTCCTAGTCATGTCGTTCGGCTGACAAATGCACCTGCCACCTTCAATAGGTTAATGCAGGATATCTTTAGGCCATATCTTGACGACTTTGTACTCGTCTTCTTTGATGATATCTTAGTCTACTCCAAACAGAAAGAAGATCATGAACCGAGCTTCGCATTGTCCTTGAGACAATGAGGGCACACAAGCTTTATGCCAAGAAGAAGAAGTGTGCATTCTTCAAACAATAGATTGAGTATCTGGGATTCATTGTATCAGCGAAAGGAATCTCAGTAGACCCGGCCAAAGTCAGAGATGTTCTGGAATGGCCAATGCCAACTACTATCAAAGAAATATGTAGTTTTCTTGGATTGACAGGATGGCACAAAGTCTTTATCAAAAACTATGCTTTGATTGCAGCGCCACTAACCGATCTACTGAAGAAGCAAACATCGATTGTATGGTCAACTGCTGAACAATCTAGCTTTGATAGACTAAAGCAAATTTTGGTATCAGCACCTATCTTGAAACTTCCAAACCTCAATAAGGAGTTTGAAGTAGTAACTGATGCTAGCACACTTGCCTTAGGATATGTGCTTATGCAAGAGGGTCATCCTGTAGCATACTCTTCAAGAAAACTGAAGAGCCATGAGAAGAATTATGCTACCCATGATCTAGAGCTATTAGCTATCATCCATACTCTCAAGCTTTGGAGACACTACCTGTTGGGTAACAAGTTTACCCTAGTGACGGATCATAAAAGTCTCAAGTGGATCTTTACCTAGAACGAGCTCAACATGAGGCAACGTCGATGGATTAAAGTGCTGGAGGAATATGATTTTGAAATCAAATACTGGCCTAGAAAGGATAATGTAGTTGCCAATGCACTTAGTCGCAAGGCGTTTCTAAATTCTCTAATCTTGCAAGATCCATCAACAGCTAGATCCCTAGCCACAAAGGTATCCATGCCAAACAACCCAATACTTGAGCTAGCTAGAGAAGAGGCATGCCATGATCCAACCTATCAGAAGATGCTAAAGGAGATCCCTATCAAGTATCAAGACCTGAAGCTACAGGCAAAGTATCAAGAATTCTCTATCAATAGTGGACTTGTCTACTATAGAACAAGATTATGTATACCTGCAAGCCAGTCACTCAAGCAAAAGATACTTTGGGAAGCTCATGATTCCCCTTTTTCAGGACATCCTAGCTATGCCAAGACCCTCAATGTAGTCAGAAAGAGCTACTATTGGGAGAGGCTTAAAGGTGAAGTTCTCAAATATGTCATTGAGTGTTTGTCTTGTCAACGCATTCAGTCCGAACATGTCAAAATGCCAGGAAAGTTGCAACCACTTGACATTCCCCAAATGAAATGGGAACTCATCAGTATGGACTTTGTTGTTGGCCTGCCCCAAGTTCAGGGAGGATATAACTCCATTATGGTTGTAGTTGATATGCTAACCAAGGTTGCGCATCTTATTCCTATTAAGACAAACTATAAAGCCTCAGATATTGCAAGGTTGTTCATCAAGGAGATATTCAAACTGCATGGGTTGCACAGAAGAATCATTAGTGATCGTGATAGTCTCTTCACATCACACTTGTGGAGGGCTATCTTCAAAGCCATTGGGACTCAACTCTGTTTTAGTACAGCTTACCATCCCCAAACGGATGGTTAAACGGAGCGAGTTAGCCAAGTCATTGAGGATATGCTAAGGGCACACCACTACCGTGAACCAAAAAGGTGGATTCAATACTTGCCACTGGTTGAGTTTGCCTACAATGCTTCTTACCAACAAAGCATTCAGATGACCCCTTTTCAAACATTGTATGGGCATAACTGTTGAAGTCCTTTAAACTTCTCGGATCCAACCTTGAGGGTTGAAGCTTCAAGGAAGATGTTGGAAGATATGGATGACCAAATGAAGTCAATAAGACACGACATCTAAGCTGCCAAGGATAGACAGAAGGCATATGCGGAATTGAAACGTCAAGATAGAACCTTCATTGAAGGAGACATGGTCTTCATTCGTGTATGCCCAAAGAAGAGTTCCCTATCCTTAGGTGAATGCAAGAAGCTAAGTCCAAGGTATTGTGGACCCTACAAGATTCTCAAGTGCTTAGGGCCTAACGCTTATAGACTTCAACTCCCTGAGAACCTAAAGGTTCATAATGTATTTCATATCAGCCTACCGAAGAAGTATGTACCTAATCCTAGCCATGTACTTGATGATCAACAAGTTGTAATGCCTAGCCAAGGAGTCCTTGAGCTACGGCGTGACAGGATCTTAGAAGTTAGGGAGAGACAATTGAGATCTAGAACCTTGAGAGAATGTCTCGTCCAGTGGAAAGATTATCCCAAGGAGGATGCCACTTGGATGGATGAAAGTACTTTCAACCAACAATACCCCCAGTTCTTCTCGAGATGAGGACATCTCGATTCTTCTAAGGGGGAGAGAATGTAATATTTCTGCCCAAAAATATTATAGAACTTGACCCCCGCACGCCTGCGTAAGAGCTATGCAAAGTCATCTCCTGCGTCGACAAATGATGGTGGCTAAGTGGTTACCCCATGTATGCAATAAAAATCCCCATCCGCGATGTGCAATTAAGACTAGGGCACGAAGACTGCAAGCCGCGCAAGAACACCCTTCTTGGATAAAGGGAAAATGGATAATGGTGAAAATTTAGGCTTTTTTTTTTTACTAATTATCCCTTCCCCAGCCGATGCATGGCTGGAGGAGGGGGAGTGGGAGAAGGATGCGTAGAGGTGGAGTGCATGGGGAGAAGCATGATGGAGAAGGATGCATAGTGTTGGAGTGCATGGGGAGAAGAGAGAAGCATGAGGGCTCCATGTGTGTGGAGTCTCTCTCCCCCCTTAGCATTATAAAATCACCCTTTAGCATGGGCAGAGGGAGGTACAAAGGGAGAGAAGGAGGAGCGCCGTGCTGAGGCCATACTACAGCCGCAAAAAATCACCGCCGTGCTGTGCCCAGTCTGCCAGGCTTCCGCCCATACTAGCGGCATCTCATCATAATCCCCCCTGTTTTCGTTGTCATCTCCTCTTGCCAATCATTGCCCTTCCCCTCCCATGTCAATTCTGCTATAAAGGCAGAAGCTTATTTGAAGCTTCCTTTGAAGCTTCTAAGGATAAGGCCCATAAGCCTTGTGCACACGGTTTTCTCCTCGGATGCTTATAACCCACATTAGTAAAGGGTATTCCTGCGCAAGGGAGAAAGTAGGCAGACTTGGAGGCTGTTTTTCCAAAGCTCGAAGAAAGTTTGGGGATCATGTAGAAGATCATGGAGTTCAAGTCATCAACGATGGCTCCAAAGCCAAAAGCCACAAGGCGCTCGCATAGACGTCTCTTCCTCGAACATACACGTGGACATCCCCACGAGCCCTCAAGCCCAGGTTCCACGAGTTCAATTCCACATAAAAGAAATGCTTTAAGCACGCTTAGGAGGAATGCATTTACACTTGTCATTAATTCATGTAGTAAAGATAAAAGTACATTTGAGAAATTATCTCTTTGAACGATGGACAAGGGTTGGTGCATGTCATGAAATTGGGTTGTTTGCATTTTCAAAGATGTGAACATAAATTACTTGTCCATCTTACGAGCGTAGTTGCATGTTGCCTTTTTTGTGCATTTCCAAAGTGACAAGCCTAAGCGCATATTGCTTAGGGTTAAAATATGAAATTGTTAAGTGCATTTTTTGGCTGTGGAAAGAATAAGCGAATATTGCATTTAGACAATAACCTCCTTGTAGTGATTCGCATGAGGAAAAATCGTTAACATCCATTAGATGTTGTCTGAAAATTTGTAAAGCATGGATATGAAACTATGGACTTGCATGTTGCATATGCTTGTAAAACGGATTAAGTCAACATTAGTCTTATAATATTCTTTTTGCATGAACTTCATTAACTACGTTGCATATTACCTATTCGTCATGCGTAAACTTCATTCATTGAATTGCATTTAGAAAAGATTGCATGGCTTATCAAAGCATGAAATTCAATTGCATTAAACGAAAGGTTGTAGGAAAAATTCCTTGATGTAAATCTTTGTAGGTTTTATGCAAGTTATCCTCCAATTAGTCATTCGTCATGACTCTATTAAGAAAAGAAAGGGTTATTGCAAACCATATAGTTGCATTGAAGGAAAAGTCTACATTTGCTTACTTACATGGAACGTTGCATCCTAAATCTATTTATTTACACCCTTAGAACAAATTTAGCATTTCTAAGAAGAGATCGTTTCTTGTCGCAAGACAAGTAGACCGGTTGGGCTAGATCACTTGTAAGGGTATAACCCTCAAGGGATTCATATAAGCATAGCTAGTTAGTACAACGAACACCTCAAAGTGCTAGCTAGGATTTAGCACGTTAGAAATTCTACCTCGTATTGTACTTGGTCGCTAAGTCGAGACCCTCAAACCTAAAGGATCCTACCCACATTCACATAATGGTTGGGTTAAGTGAACACCATGCAATAACGAACTAGGGTTTTTACCCTAAGAATTGAACAACCTAATACTAAAATTCTGATTGAGCCTAGAGATCCTAGGCCCAAACCATATTGGCCTAGCAAGGATAGCATTGGGTTGGGTAAGAAGACACCCCAAACCCTACATCTTGTCTAAACATGCTTCTTGATAAGAAACACCGTTGATGGGTGAAATGATCCCATGAGTTAGATGCGACACTTGTGCAATAAGTTGCAACGTCGCATGGCTTTGTGGTTTAACCACAAGATAAATTTTCCACTCCTTGGAATAAGGTTAACAGGTTCTAGCACAAGTCTAACTTGCAAGAGGATGAGTAGACATCCTATTACATCACCTTTCTTGGGCTGGTTTGCCAAGTTAAGGGAAGTTATGTATTGCGTGGTAAGCAAAGGATCAATCAAGTTAGAGCGACGTGGTTGCCATGATTCAATGTCTTAACTTAAGAAATCTAAGGTGTTGGTTAATTTGGGTGGACAGGGTATGACCCTAACCCAGGGACAAAAGGGTAAACAAACAAACCCTTGGGGATCTTGCCAAGTCGCAATTGATCTTGGATAGAATGTTGGATGCATTCGGAGAGAAGGATTCACTCCTTAGCAGTTGGCCAAATAAACGACCACTGGATTGATTGTGTTTGTGACAGTTTAGGAGCATTGTTTGCATTGTTTGCTCAAGGAACTAAAGATGGAAAGATAATTAATGCTTGAGGTTGAAGGCCTGAAGGGAGAGGCAGCATCAGTTACCCTCGACTGTCTGCCTGACCCTTACCAAGGGGGTTGTTAGCCATGTCGGGAACATGGACTAAACCCGCCACGAGAGGTCTCTCCGTTGGGTGCTACTTGGATCAGGAGGATGCTTGGGTGCCAGGGGGCTCTGGCCGTAAATCCCTTGCCTTCTAGGCCATGCACAAGAGGCCAACGTGACTTGGGATTGGATCTCGAGGCCCGCATACTAGTCTATGGGTGGAATCTTGGAATAGTAATCCCTGTGGATTGCTAGATTGCCTTCGAAAAGATTATGGATTGCTTTCGAGCGGATTATGGATTAGCCTACGGGCTAGATTATATGATGTATTCCAAAGATAAATAAGATCAATTGATGTAAAGGAACTTGTTTGACATTATTTTTCTATGTCAGTGCTAAGATTATGTGAAGGAACCATTTATGCGTGTCCAACTAAATGTGATAGGTAATTAGACAACTAAAGCAAACAGAGGAAAGTGTTGTGGATGTGGCCATGGGTCCGTCCTATGGATGGGTGGTCCCGGTTGGCCGAGAACTTTTCTCAAATGAAATCGACAATAGGGAACTTTTCTCAAAGGAAATGAACAGCAAGGAACGTTGACCTAGAGTCTAGGTTACTAGAATCCCGATTTATATTGTTTTAGGGGAATGGAATGGGACTATGCCTTATGGGCAAAGAGGTCGAGCTTTGCATCCCTCTCGTTTTTCACTCTCCTTGAACCAAGTGCAGCATGAATCCGCTTCGACTCTGATGGTTCTATGTAAAGTAGTTTTCCTGGGATTCGACGCTAGTTACTCTCTAGAAACTTAACCATTAGGGAAACCCTGATTCAGGTCGGTCCTAAGTGGGAACGGACGGAATACTTCCACTACGTGGCAGACTCGGAAGGACCTAGATCACAAACCTCGTAACATTCCATGGGAGTGCCGGGCGGTGCTTTCTAGACCCTCTTCCCGATGGGCTGCTAACACATGTCCTACAAGCAAACAGTGGATATGTTACATTTAAGTAAAGGCATCAAATACCATGTGTCATTTGCCTTAAGTGTAGCCATTTCTCCATCCATAGCATTATTCCAATGCTCATTATCCACTACATTCTCAAGATAGTGGGCTCTATATCTTACACAATCTTTGCCATGTATGAATAGTGAAGAGCTACATAGTTGTCATATGTGAATTGTTGCATGGTTTTTCTTACTCTTGTTGACTTGCATGGACTTGGACCACTACCAGATGCATTAGCATCCACTTTTTTTTTTCTTACACCACGCGCCTTAATATATTGAATCCTAAACTCTTTATCTAAGCTTTTCTCAGAATCATCCACATTGACATCAAAATGAGAGAAACTAATGATACAGTAGTCATAATAGGTGAGTCCCCAACCTTCTCCTTGCCTTTTCTTGACAGTTGTACTTGGTGGAGATCTACCACTCCAAGGTTTAGTAAAGCCATGACTCAGATACTCCTATGGATCACTTAATTTCTATGATAAATGACCTATTTTTGGCACAGTTACACTCTTATGCACATCAATCGCAACTGTATCATGCACATTGCTATACCATCTACTCATTTCATCAAAGACAACATCCATGCTAAATATCAAATTATGTGTAACATGGTTGTAATATTTCTATCCATTCTTCTCTCAAGAGAATATCCCACAAATACACATTTTTCTAATTTGAGGTCCAATTTACTATGTAACTCATTAGGAATATATACACAACTAATATATCCAAATACTTTTAGGTGGGATAGATTTTACTTTTTATCTGCATACTTCTTCTCAGGTGTCATACTGTGTACAACAATCATAGGTATCATATTCATAATGTATACAATAGTAGCAACTACTTTAGCCCAATAGTAATGAGGTAAGTTTCTTTCAAACATCAATGCCTGAGCCACCTCTACAATATGTCTATTTTTTACTCAATAATTCCATTTTGATATGGAGTATACATACATGTAAACTGCCTTTGAGTACCATTTTTTAATAAGAAAATCTAACTTATTGGAGAAGTAGTCTCTCCCACTATCTAACCTTAGGGATTAAATATATAACCATATTCCCTTATCAACCAAATTTTTAAAGATTCTAGAATGAGTGAACACCTCACTTTTCTCACATATAAAATAAACCCATACTTTTTGAGTATGATCATCAATGAACGAGACATAATACTTACAACCACTCATAATTGTAGTCTTTGTAGGACTCCATACATTAGAGTGTTGAGATATCGAGCTCCACTCGTGATATGCCAGGGTGATCGTTGTGCATTTATGTCACCAACTTGTTAGTTGCAGATGCGGTTGGTACACCGCCCATGAATAATAGCTACATGATAGCTATCCTTATCTACTCTAGTTCGCGGTTCAGTTAGTATGCCACCTTAGTTATTTGAGTTTGGTTTGAGACCCAAATATAGGGCTCTTCTATTTCTTTGTATGAGAGTTCTTTTTGGCTTACACAACTAAGAAGAGGAAAACTGTTTTCAGCCTCCACGTGTGTGTGTATTCCCCCATTGTACAAGCAAGAAAGCTACAAGTGAGACCCATTCCTTCTCTCCCACAATCTTGACATGGTATCAGAGCCTTGTTCGTGATAAGGAGCTCAAGAAAGCAAACCAAGTTCGCGGTGTTCTGGTAAGAGGACCAGTGTTGCTTTCATTTTTCTATTTTGGGAGCAAGTCTCTGCAGGTAGCAAAGCCAGAAAGTACAAGAGTGCATTGTCTCAGATTGAGATGCCCTTCGCAGTGTAGCAAGAGGGCAGTATATGATGCGAGGGAGGCTTTAGCCCTTGGTTGCTTTGTTTTTTTGATTTGAGGCCATTTCGAGGCCTGTTTTGGAGGTGGAAGTTTTTTGCACGCACTCAAGAAAAGGCCTTGTTTTATGTTGTGCGACCACTGTTCTAGAGGTCGGTGAAAAGTTACCGTAGAAATTGCATCGTATGCCTGTGCGCAGAGACATTGAAGGTTACAGAATCATTCTTGTTGCCTGTTGATGCAAAATCATCACTAGGAAGTGACTGTGTGGTCAAATACCACTTTCGTCAGTTTTGCAGATTTTCCCTTGTGAGGCTGAAGCTGTGTTTTTTACAGTGACAGAATTTTTTGCAGTGTTCTGTAATGGCATCTGATTCTCTATCACAGATTGTCACTGAAAAGCTTGACAAGAACAACTTCCAAGCACGGAAGTTTAGGATGATGAATTTCCTTATGGGAAAAGGATATTGGGAATTCGTTACAGGAAATGAAGAAGAACCAGTTCTTCTTGATGTTCCTAATCAACAGCAAATGCAGGTATTTAAAGGATGGCATGAGAGAGCCAGAAAAGTTATGTACTGGCTATCTATTAGTATTTCAGGCTCTATGATTGTGCATATTCAGGATGCAAGTATGCCAAAGGAGGCATGGGATACTTTGTCAAAAATGTATAACACAAATACGCAAGCCAGGAAAATGTAGCTCAAGCAAGAGTTGCACAATGTGCAAAGAGAAAGTATGAGCATCAATGACTACCACATGAAGGTGAAGAAGATTGCAGATGCACTTGCTTCCATTGGGTCGCCAGTGGAAGATGATGATTTAGTTTCCGTGACCTTGAATGGTCTAGGAAAGGATTATGCACAGTTCCGAACATCCATTTTCGTCCGTGAAAGATTTCCTGATTTTGAGGAGTTGATTGCTCTTCTAATTTCTGAGGAGCAGAGAAATGGTGGTGCATCTTCTTTAGGAGGAACTTCAAAAGAAACTGTCTTCTACTCAAATGTTGGAAGAGGTAGAGGCAGAGGTAGAGGAGGCCGATCTGGAGGCCGTGGTAGAAATCAAAATATGCAGCAAACTCAAGAAAATCAGTCCTATGGAGGAGGACGTGGTAACTCTAGAGGCAAGGGGAGCCAAAGGTCATGGTGGATGGCAAAGAGGCTAAAATGCAAACAACAATGTTGAATGCTACTACTGTGGTAAAATGGGTGATATGGCTAAAGACTGCTATAAAAAGGAGAATGACATCATGAATGGAAAATTGCAACAAGGGAATTATGCATCTTCTAGTAGACAGGATGATGACAGAAATGAGCATTTGTTTATGGTGCAGCACATGAACAATTCTGTGACAAGTGCAGAAGAAAGCAACGAAGTGTGGTATGTTGACTCAGGTGCGTCAAACCACATGACAGGTCATGCAGAATGGATGCAGGATACAAGGAAAATGGAAAAACCAGGATTTGTGGAGACTGATGATGATATTGCACATCCTATTGTGCAGATTGAAAATTTTACTTTGTCTATGTAGGATGGGAAAAAGAAATACCTATCGGATGTATTTCATGTCCCGAATATCACTAAGAACCTGGTTAGGTCGCTTGATAGCAAAAGGAAAGAAGAAAGGCAGAATGTTTACGTTGGAAGCACACATGCCTGAATTGAGTGCAGCAATGTTTACACATGGGACCGGTGTAGTTGCAGATATTGATATCTGGCATAAACGCATTGGTCATGTTAATGCACATCGACTTAAATCAATACAAGCCCAAAATATTGTTGCAGGATTGCCTAAATTCAAGGTTGCAGAAATGCATAAGATATGTGAAGCCTGTCAATTTGGAAAACAGGCAAGGAAACCATTTCCTAGACATGTTCAAGAGAGTAAGAAGCCATTGCAATTAATCAACTCTGATGTGTGGACTACTAAAGCTGCATCTATTGGAGGCTGTCATTTTTTTGTCACTTTTATTGATGACTATAGCAGAAAAGTTTGGGTGTATTTTATGAAAAAGAAAAGTGAAGTTTTTGGCCATTTCAAAACTCTTAAAGCTATGGTTGAAAAAGAAACAGGCTTGCAAATAAAATGCCTAAGGTCAGATGGAGGGGGAGAGTACCTCCCAAATGAGTTTTCAAGGTTCTTGCAGGAGCATGGCATAAAGCAGCAATATTCATGTAGTCATACCCCACAACAAAATGGAATTGCAAAAAGAAAAAACAGGCATATTGGAGAGGTATCTCGTGCCATGCTCAATGAAAAAGACGTGCCAAATTTTTACTGGACTAAGGCAGTTGCTACAACAGTCTACATAATGAACATGACTCCCACTGCAGCAATACATGGTATGACTCCAGAGGAGAGGTATACTAGTAGGAAACAAGGTATTTCTCATTTGAAAATTTTTGGTTGCATTGCCTATGTTCATGTGCCAGATGAGTTGAGATCCAAGTTGGATCCAAAAGCTGAGAAGTGCATCTTTATTAGTTACTCTCTGCAGCAAAAAGGGTATAGATGCTATAACCCTTCTACTCGTAAGTTTACAGTGAGCAAAGATGTTGTTTTTTATGAGATGAGTAGCTGGTATAAACCAGTAAATGTGATTGATAATGTAGATGCACAAAATGGTAATGCTGCACAGAATTCACAGCAGCAGTCACAAGATATTAGTGGACCTGGAGCGTCCTCTAGTAGTGGTTCACATTCTTCACCATGGACAGGCAGATTGAGATCAGGAGAATCTTCTCAAAGCAATGCAAATAGTGGTATGCAGGTATCACAAAAAGGAAAAGAGAAGGTAGATCAGCCCATGTTTGATGTGAATGCAGGTCACTCTTATGTGGATGGTGAATCCAATGGCTCAGAACAGAGCATTGATGATGAGTTGGGTATTCCTTCTGTTGTTACACCTAGAGTAAGGAAGACCAGGGATGTTTTGAGAGCATCTAGAAGTGAGCCTACTTTGTGCAGGTCTACTAGAGCTAGGTATCCTGTGGATAGGCTGAAATATGATGGATTTACAGCCATTCACTATGCCTATATAGTCAAAGTGATACAGGAACCAAAACCCACTTCTTTTTAGCAAGCCATGGGAAAAGAAAAATGGGAGAAAGCCATGAATGAAGAAATGGATGCTTTGGAAGCAAATGCTACATGGGAATTGGTACCTTTGCCTAAAGATAAGAATGCAATTGGTTGTAAGTGGGTTTATAAGGTGAAGCACAATGCAGATGGTTCTATGAATAGATACAAGGCAAGATTAGTAGTCAAGGGGTATGCACAAACATATGGCATTGATTATAAAGAAACATTTAGTCTAATTGCAAGGATGGAAACCATAAGAGCAGTCATTGCTATGGCGGCATCAAAGGGATGGTCTTTACATCAAATGGATGTAAAGAATGCCTTCTTGCATGGTGATTTGCAAGAAGAGGTCTATATGGAGTAGCCACCAGGTTATGTGCATGTTGTTCATCCTGAGTTTGTTTGCAGGTTGAAGAAAGCCTTGTATGGCTTGAAGCAAGCACCTAGAGCATGGTCTGACAAGATAGGACAGTATCTTGTCACTATTGGCTTTCAGATTTCCAAGGCAGATTTCTCACTTTATGTGAGAAAAACAGAGAAAGGTATTATGCTGCTTGTCATTTATGTTGATGATTTGATTATCACAGGTGATAGTGATGAAGATATCTTTCATGTGAAAATGCTATTGAAGCAGAAGTTTGAGATGAAGGATTTGGGAGAGCTGCGTTATTTCTTGGGCATTGAGGTGATTAGATCACCAAGTGGGATACGGCTCTTGCAGAGGCAGTATGGATTGGACATGCTGTCCAAATATGGGATGACAGGCTGTAAGCCTATTTCAGTTTCTTTGGAGTAGAATGTGAAGCTGAGTGCAGATGCAGGTGAGCTTCTGGAAGACCCTACTATGTACAGACGCATAGTAGGAAGTTTGATTTATATGACTATTACCAGGCCAGATTTGAGCTATGATGTTGGATTGGAAAGTCAGTTTATGCAGGCTTCAAGGAAACCGCATTTGGATGCGGCTAGATGGATACTCAGTTATGTGAAGTCCATATTGCAGTATGGACTATTTTATGAGACTAGGGTTCAGATACAATTGCATGGATACACTGATGTTGATTGGGCTAGTAGTATTTCTGATAGATGATCTACCAGTGGATATGTGTTCTCTTTTGGGAGTGCTACAGTCACTTGGAGTAGCAAGAAATAGCCTACAGTTGCCTTGTCGAGCACAGAGGCTGAGTATAGGGGTACAACAATGGCTGCATGTGAGGTAGCTTGGTTGCATAAGCTACTTTATGATATGCATCAGCCTCCTACAGATGGGCCAGTTGTCATTTATTGTGACAACATGAGTAGTATACACTTGGCAAATAACCCAGTCTATCATGCTAGAACAAAGCACATTGAGGTGCATTATCACTATGTGCGGGAGATGGTTTTACTAGGTCTTATTGATCTAGTTTATGTTAGCACAGAGGATCAGGTAGCTGACATATTTACGAAGGCATTGGGGGCAGAGAAGCTGCACAAGTTCAGAGACCTGCTTGGTGTGCAAGAATTGGGATTGAGCTTGAGGGGGAGTGTTGAGATATCGAGCTCCACTCGTGATATGCCAGGGTGATCGTTGTGCATTTATGTCACCGACTTGTTAGTTGCAGATGCAGTTGGTACACCGCCCATGAATAATAGCTACATGAAAGCTATCCTTATCTACTCTAGTTCGTGGTTCAATTATTATGCCACCTTAGTTATTTGAGTTTGGTTTGAAACCCATATATAGGGCTCTTCTATTTCTTTGTATGAGAGTTCTTTTTGGCTTACACAACTAAGACGAGGAAAACTGTTTTCAGCCTCCACCTGTGTGTGTATTCCCCCATTGTGCAAGCAAGAAAGCTACAAGTGAGACTCATTCCTTCTCTCCCACAATCTTGACATAGAGTGTATCAACTCAAGTGGTTTTTGGCATACATACTTTTCATGCAAAAATACATGCTTTGATTGCTTTGCACATTGGCATGTTGCACATATTTTATGCATCCCATGAACTTTAAACTTTGGCAAGCCATCCACAATCTATTGTGATTGCATAATTTTTCAGACATTGTAAATTTACATGACCAATTTACCTATGCCAAATTTTAATATTAGCCACACAACTCTTGAGCCTTATGTAAACATATCAACATCCATTTCATGCAGATATACATCAAGGGTAAATAATTTTCCAATATGCTTACCTTTTATAATCAACTTGAAATTATTTCTAAGGTCCTCTACATAAAGATCATCAAATGTGAATGGAATCTACAATCCCTATTCCACCATCCGACCAATAAAAACTAGGTTCTTATTTATCTTTAGTACATGCTCACATCAATCAAGTACTTTATTTTGCCATCCTATATACTCAAGGGAACATTTCCAATGTGAGTAATATGATGGATTGTATTATCCTTTGTCTCCACATAGCTTGGATACTCTAGATTACACATCTCTCTAAACCATTCTCTACGAGAAGTTATGCGGTTAGGGGAACCTAAGTCTATATACCATACATTATTCTCAGATGAACCATTAGCGGTCATAGTATTCATAAAATATTGCATGACAAAAAGATCTCACTTTGTCATCATTATTTCTACTAGTGGAAGCATAATTTCTTTGTAACTTTTTCTTTTATTTTAGCTTTCCTTTTAAAATAATTATTGCATCTATGGCCTTTCTCATCACAATGCTAACATTTTTTATTATCACTAGAATTCTACCACTATTGATTAAAACTTGCAACTTTCCCTCTTTGGCTTCCCCTTCCTCAAGAATATCCTCCTCTTCCATGTTAGTTACCTAATGCATCAGTGAGTGAGTCTTGCCTTATCACTAAGGTGCCTAGTAGATGCTAGCTCATGTGGAGTTTGACATCTCAATACATACACTCAGTAGCTATGATAATATAGCATACTTGTGAGTACTGTGCAGTAGGATTGATGGGTCCCATAAATTCTATCCCTCACTTTTTGAAGGGTTGATAGGTGATTATTGAGGAAAGTTCAAAGTTTTCCTTTTTGGTTAGAGGTCTAGTGCATTGACACTCATTGCAGTGCTTGGAAAAATAATGGATAGTGTCTCAAAAGAGACTGGGCTACCATAACTGAGAATGTGGAACTTTCCTTGCTATAGCATTTGCATGGAAGTATCCTCCTCACATCCTTGATTTTATACTCACAAACACATTTTCAAAAAAGATTGATGGTCTTGTCCTAAGCAAGAGAGTTGACCCGCAACCATTTCATAGGGTGGTCTTGATCAAGAGATAGGTGAGACATGCCTTTTGAAAGGGGCTCTCCAGTAAAAGTCTAGTTTCTAATATATGGACAAAACTATCTTTCCAATAAGTTATGAGATCTTCCTTGAAGAGTTGAGATTATTACTAAATATGAAACAAATGGACATCAAAGAGATTATTGTCAATCTCAGTAACTTTCATATTCTCCATGTTGGTGATATAAGACATGTGGTCAACCATAAAATGTTGCTTGCCTTTGTGTAAGATAACAAAAAAATAAAACTGCAGCACAAATAGAGGTCATCTGGCAATGTGGCGTGTAGCACATGACTTGTTCAGCAAAATAGAGTAGTACTTGATGGTCTACAAAAAACGTGAATGTGGTAGCCAAAAAAGAGTGATGAAACTTCTTGATGGTGTACACAATCACTAATTCTTCTTATTATATCTAGGAATAGTTCATTTCTACTTGGATGAGCTTTTCAAATGCAAACATAATTGAAAATCCCATATTATGTCCATCGACTTGATACAACACATCTATAATTGTAATTTTGGACACATCGGTATGCACATAGAAAGTGATTGTTCAATATTGGACCCATAAAGTCGGTATGATCATGAGAGCCATTTTTTAGAGCATTTTATACATTCTATGAGGGTCTATACTAGTGCATCACAAGGTATGAGTTCTTTGTTCCTAACTTACCAAAATGCCCAAGTGACCAGCTGTAGGTGAAGAATGCATCTCTTGCATGACCTTTTTCTTGAATGGGGAAGTGTACTATTGCCACTGGGGTAGGTTGATGCTATTGATAAGGTTCTCTTACAAGTCTTCCATTGTTGTAGGTCCTTGCTACTACTGGCATTCCTCTCTTAGTCCTATTTGCCTATAGTTCTGAGAGTAGAATTTTAGAGCCGAGAAGTGCTTAAAAATAGCTAAAAATTACGAATATCAAGGGAAAAATATTCAACGTCGAAGGCAGCGGCTCGATCTAGGACGATTTTAAGCGCTAAAGTGCTTTAAAGGCGCCCGAGTGACACTTGTTGATTTTTCATAATTTTTCAAACTGTCTTGCGGGTTGACAAGAGTTACTCGCCAATGCGGGATGCCAAGCCGGACGCCCAGGATTTTTCAGAGCTCAATTCCGAGTCCGGACGGGGAAATGGCCAAGAAACCGGTCAAGATACGAAGAGGTGGACCAAATTTGGCCAAAATGGACAAGTGAACCTTGGGAGCCCAAAATTTAAATGTAGCATGAAACTTTTCATGCATGGAAGAGGAAAAAACGTGGAGGAGGGCGTGAGCAGGAGGGCGCCGGTTTTCACGCCATGTTGATGGAGAGGCCATCTCCTGCCTGTGAGCAACCATGCCAATTGATCATGGGGCTTGAATCCCCCCTGGATGTCGATCACTTCGCCGTGCTTCGCTCCTCCAATGGCAGTCTCTATGAAGATTTCTGATTTCAGTCTTTCTCTCTCCTCCCTCTCTCTCTTCTAAAGGCAGATTCATGTGGTGAAGAAGAAGAAGAAAATGGATGGTGGATGCTTGTCCAATGAAGACCGGATTGCTCCTTGGTTCAAGAGGAATGAAGATTGTTGATTGTGGACTGTCATGAGCATTAATGGTGGCTGGAAATCAGTCCCGAGATATGACAAATAAAAACTTGCAACCTGCAAAGAACGGTAATCTCATTTTTACAAAGGAAATGGATGTTTTATGCAATTTGCTTCATGAATACTTGTTCCCATGGGATGATTATGCATTATGATGTTGTTTGCTATGAGTTTGATCAGTTTATGCTCAAAAAATTAGAAAATCATAACTGTTGTGAACTAAAATTAATGGTGTAAAACCCATAAAACACGAGAAATATGAAAAAATTGGGTGTTTTTGATATACAAATGGAAAATATAATAAGACACACCAACTAAATTTGTGTTTTTGCTACAAATGAACCTAAGGGCCACAGCGCACAACTCATTTTGTATTTTCAGTTATTTAATTTTGCAAAAAATACAAGAAAAATAGGGAAAATGGAAAAAAATAGGGGAAAAATAGATTTTGAGTGCCGAAAATTAAGGAAAAATAAGATTCATGTTTGTGAATGTATGGGGGGTCTGAAGTATGAGGTTTAGCCTCAGTTCAGCCCTAGCTTTATGTTTTAGTGAGTTTTATTGCTTTTCATACAATAAAAACATGAAAATGAACCCTAAACCTATGCACCATGCACAACCTAAACGGCTGAGGGGGTAGAGTGTATAAAAGGTGTTTAAATGCTGAATGAAATGATAAAAAGCTTGCTGGTTTTTTATGCATACCATTTAGGTTGGTCGATAATTAAAGATTAAGGACCTAGTAGCACGAGGATTTCTCGATGCTAGGTTCATGTAGCGCCGCATACGAGCGATAGTCGAAATCATTGAAATAAATGTTTTCCACATGTGCACCAATGTTGATTTTCTTAATTGTTTGAGCACATAGACATTCACAATTTGCATAAATCATAAAGAAACTTAAAGGTATCAGACAATATCTCCTGGATGCATGGCAATTGGTTTCTAGAGGAACATGACCAACGTTGAGTGAGTAAGGTTGTCCAAGCTGTAGGCTAGGCGTTGGGTCTAAGGGGAAAGGAAAGTGAGGTATGGTACATTCCTGGATATGATCAATTGGTACCTTGAGTGGAAATATGTGTGATGTTGTGTTATATATGTTTAGCGACGCATCAAGGGGCCAATCCCCAAGGTGTAGGAGAGTTGCAATGAGGTAGCGGCAGTCATCCGTGGGAGGACCTCTTATGTTTGTACTTCGTGCTATTTGGCAATGTGTTGGGACTCCCTATGAGGAGTGTTAATTGGGTTAGAGTTGGACTACGAGATGTAATACAAATGCAAGATGTTTAGGAAGATGATGTATGTGTCATCCACGCTCCTGGCCGCGAGGCCATGGAGTTGTTGAGCGCATGATAGAGGTCTGGCTAGTGCATGATCCAGTGCCGGCCCATTTTAGGTCCCATCAGTGGTGCGTCTGTCGAGAGCCGCTTAGAAGTGGCGGTCCTCGAATCCTGGTTGTCTAGGGACTAGTTAGCAGTTTGTGCTAAAGGATACTGAGATTGACCCGTTATTCATCGATAAGTATCGTCTAGCCGAAATCCAAAAGCAAGAGAGAGACGAAAGAGCTAGGCGACGTACTGAAATTCTTAGGAGGTATTCCCCTAAGCGTAGCGGTGCTGAACCCTTACGAGGGAGTGAATCTAGTGTTCTTGGTGCCACAAGCAGTAAGTTAGGAGAAGGTGGAAGCTCTAGTGCTCCCCTTTCTTCCGTAAGGCAGCCTACATCAAGTGCAGGAGGTGTAACCTCACCATCCCCTATTCCTAGTGCAAATCCAATTTTCGTCATGGCGCAACCCATTGCAATTCCTGCAAGAACGATGGATTTTCCGGCTCTAGGTTACCCACTACCCATTTTTAATGGGTTAGTTGAGGAAGATGCGAAACTCCACATCAGGGAGTTTCAAAAGCTGATATTTAACTGTCGCATCCAAGAAGAAGGACATTTAATGATGTTCTTCAACATGACTCTCAAAGGAAGAGCTGCTATATGGTATCATGGTTTAGAAGCCGGAACCATATTGAATATTGATTCATTTTATGGAGCTTTTCAAAGGGAGTTTGCCCCTAAACGGGGTGGGCAATATTGGTTGCGTGTACTCAACGTGACCCGCCAAGAACCACACGAGCATATTCGTGCTTATGCAAAGAAACTAAAAGAGGTTTTTCGTAAGTTGGACACCTCTATTCCTATCTCCACAGCTGCCCAATTGCAATATTTTCTGCATGGTTTGGACTTTAATATGCAGTTGCAGTTGAGTAGTGTCCCTTTGGGGGATATAGATACTGCCATTACATGAGCACAAGAAGTGGAATCCCAACTACAAGCAGCCTATGCCTCTCGTGGCAATTCGAATATAGGTCTACCATTGGGACATAATATGGCGATGGCCAATGGCAGTGGTAGCCAAGGGATAGCGATGGCTAATCCTAATGGGAGAGGGAACATGATGCAGAATGTGCCTTTATTACCAGCTCCCCCTAGCATGTCAATGCCTACGGGCAGTCAAATACTAATACCATGACTGTGGTTCAACAACCAGTGCCTAATCGAATTGTTAGGCCGATGGAACGACAGGGTAATGATCAAGGCTACGAGTCGAGCGCTTCCAATGTTCTTGGCAAGGTTAAGGACATGATGAAGCATTATACCGACATGATTACGGAGCAGTATCGACAAATAGCCGTTGATGTCAACTTTCTTAAAAAACAACAAAATTTGATAGGAAGTAGATACCCAAATGAGGGTGCACCTTCGAGGTTTAGCTGCAAGTGGTGGGGCAACATTATCCACGAAATTGCCCAAATGTCAAGTGCGACATCTGTGGGAAATTCGGCCATTTAACAGCCACTTGCTGAAGTAAGATTAGTTCCCTCCAGCGAGGTAGTCGGCAACCAGGGCCTGTTAATCATCGTGCACAAGGAAATGATTCCCAGCGAGAAGACGGGCCTAAACAAATACTCCAACGACCAAAGACTACAGTGGAGGAGCTGCCTAGTGGTAGTGGGGTTAGTTTGATTGAGGCTGTGCGTGTTAATGATGCTGAAACCTCTAATCTGCGAGCTATCCTTACAAGAGGTCAAAAGGGTAGAGAGGCCAACAAGGATAAGCTTGTCGATGGAAACCCTAAACAGGGCGATAAAGGAACGCAAGTTCTGGATCTTGCCATGGAAGGGGGACCTCTGAAGCCCGTGGAGAGTAAAGCCGATGTTAAGAAGGATAAGGAACCACCGAGGAAGAAGGTGAAAGTTAAAAAAGAGGCAATAAAGCCGGTTCAGTGACCTAAAGAGCGTATGGTTTGGCGTGAAAAGCGAACTCTGCCAAACTATCATGAATTCGATTTGCCAAGTTCTCTTTGCGAAGTCAAGCCGGATGTGAACCTTTTACAGCTTATTAAGCTTTCCCCAGGAGTACGCAAGGAATTTAGAAAGATCTTGCATACCGCGTATATCGTAGAACCTTTGGGTATTGCGCGAGTTGGTGATGACTAGTTCGAGTATGCTGAGAAGCATTGCCCAAGGGTTACAGTCTATGTCGATGGGATATTAGTAGATTATGCCATTGTCAACATGGGATCATCTGTTAACATTATGAGTTCTGAACTGATGGAAAGGTTGGGTCTTGCAATCCAGAAAGATACCTCCACAATTCTCAAAAAGGCGGATAATAGTTTGAGACAGCTGGAAGGCTGCATTACTAAGGTCCATGTCACTGTTGCAAATGTAGAATGCCTGTTGGATTTTAGGGTGATTCATTTTGCAGGGCGTCCAAGTTACCAAGTATTACTTGGACGACCTTGGATCTTGCAAGCGGACTGTCAAGTGGATATACCCGCCGGTCGGCTGATATTCGGCAGAGGTGCTCAGCACGTGGTGATTGATGCCTATCCTGAGTCCCCGCAGAGTGAGAGAGCTCCTCTATCTTCTACAGAATTGGAGACATTAGAGGATTTATCTGCTAGTGAAACATCATCAAGTGATGAGTCCAAAGATGGATCCACCATGGAAGACATCTATCAGATCACTTTGAACGAGCCGATAGAGGCCCAAGATCGTATAAGAGATGTAGATGTTATCAAGCTAGACCTTGGTATGCCTGATGAGTCGCGGCCAATCAAATTAGGGTCCATGCTCAGTGTCCAAGAATGCGAGGAGTATGTCTCTCTGATCCAAGAGTTCCGCGATATTTTCGCCTGGAATTATGATGAACTTAGAGGCATTCCTCCTAGTTTCATCGTTCATACAATTCCGTTGAAGGATGGAAGCCGCCCTGTACGACAGAAAGTAAGGCGTATGCCTTTCAAACTGAGGAACGGGCTGTTTGAAGAGTTACAAAAGCTTCGAAAAGTGGGTTTGATTTTTCCTGTGCAACACACGGAACGGTGTTCACCAGTTGTGATCAGAAAGAAGAAAAATAATCAAATCTGATTATGTGTAGATTTTAGGAAGCTGAATAAGTAGATGGTTAAGGATTACTACCCGTTGCCATTCATTGACCAGATTTTGGATCAATTAGTGGGTAGGGAGATATATTCGTTTATGGATTGCTTTGCAGGATATAACCACATGGCAATTGCAGAAGAGGACAAGTTGAAAACAACTTTTATTACTGTCTTTGGTACTTTTGCATACCATGTGATGGCCTTTGCTTTATGCAATGCGCCTAGTTTGTGGCAACGAACATCAGATAAGACATTTGGTGACATATCCCCTGAAGAGTTGAAGGTGTTTATTGATGACTTAGGGGCCGCCACCATGAGAGAAAGGCATTTGATCATTTTAAGAAAGTGCTTTGAGCAGTGTAGGCAATTTTGTATCGCTCTAAACCCACGAAAGTGTGTTTTTGGTGTACCTTATGGGCTCTTGCTGGGCCATGTGGTCAGTTCAATAGGAATTGCGACAGATCCCAAGAAGGTCAAAGTCATAGTTTCCATGGGTCCACCATGCACTCCAAAAGAAGTTCATAGCTTTCTGTCTTCGGTTGGTTATTACCGTAGATTCATAAATGCCTTGGCAGAAAGAACGTTGCCGCTTACAAATCTATTGTCCTTTAGCTGTTTGTTTGTATGGGGTGACCCCTATAAGGTAGCTTTCGAGGATGTGAAACAGGAGCTAGTAAAAGCTCCCGTTTTAAAAGCACCTAAAAGAGGTGAGGTGTTCTATATATTTTCAGCCAGCCACCATGTATAGTATCAGTTGCTATTTAGCCCAAATCTGGGGGAAAAAGTGATATCATCCGATAGCCTTTGCTAGTCGAAAATTCGGCATTTCAGAGATCAATTATACCTACATGAAGAAGTTGTGTCTTGCGGTGGTCTTTGGGACTAAGAAATTCAGGCACTATATCCTCTATGAGAAAGTTGTGCTTTATATGAAGGCGGAGGGGCTTCGATTATTGATGAATAAGCTGCAACCGCCTAATCGTATAGTGAAGTGGTTAATCACTTTGCAGGAGTTTGATTATGAAATCAGGAGTAACCCACCAAGGTTACAGGGTATTGTGGAATGTCTTGTGGACTTTGGGGAGCCGAAAAGAATCTATGGCCGAAGGTAGTGACATGAAGTCGTTATTCAAGATAGATACGGCGTTTATTCCCTCCTGGTATGATGCAATAACGCATTATTCATCGACAGGAGAGGCTGGATCCGAACTATCTAAAGCTGAGAGAAGGAAAATTAAGTAGCAGTCATTAAAGTTTGCTTTGATCGCAGGTACATTATATCAGCAAGGGGTTGATGACATCTATCGCCAATGTGTGATGCCTGATGAGGTGCCATTCATTCTGGAAGAGTGCCATGATTCCGCTTGCAGAGGTCATTTTGTTGGACGGCTTACAGCACAAAAGGCTTTAAGAGCAGGTTACTAGTGGCCTGCCATCTTCCAGGATGCGTTTGCGTATGTTAAGAGATGCAATATTTGTCAACGACATGATAGTCGAGAGAATAGGAAAAGACTACTCACCCCTATTATGACGATACTTCCGTTTGAGAAGTGGGGAATAGACTTTGTGGGTCCTATTACTCCATCATCGACTGCGCAAAAGAGGTATATTATTGTAGCAACTGACTACTTCACAAAGTGGTCAGAAGGACGTGCAACAAGGAAATATGATGCTAAAGAAACTGCTAGTTTCCTTTTAGAGCAGATAATATGTCGTTTTAGTCCCCTGAAAGAATTAGTGTCAGACCGTGGAACCCATTTCCTGAATAAGGTGATCAAAAGCTTGACTGAGGCTTGGAAAATCAAGCACAATAAAACGACTCCTTATAATCCGCAAGCAAATGGACAAGTTGAAAGTACTAATAAACAGCTTGTGGGTATCTTGTCCAAGATAGTCTCTGAAAAGAAACGAGACTGGGACAAGAAGCTGTATGTGGCAGTATGGGCATATAATACCACATTCAAGCGAGCCACTGGCCACATGACGTTCAAACTAGTTTATGGTGAAGAGTGCGTTTTACCCTTAGAAATTGAGTTGCCGACCATTAGATTCGCAATAAACCATTCTTTGGGTAATGAGGACGCCCTATTAGAACGTTTCACGACTTTAGAGCACCTCGATGAAATTAAGTTGCAAAGCCTATTACACCAAGAGGTGGCTAAACGTCGCATGAAACAGTTGCATGACCTAAAAGCAAAGAAGTATACCTTTAAGAAAGGACAATTGGTTTTGTATTACGATGCGCGTAGGGAGCTGTTCCCAGGGAAATTGGAACCTAAATGGGATGGGCCCTACAAGATTGTCAGGTTAGGGAAAAATAGGTCTATGGCCCTATTAACTGATCTACAGGGAGTAGAGTTTAAAAATAAGGTTAATCTTAATAAAATTAAACCTTATTATTTATAAGTCTGCTAATACAAAGAAAATGCATTGCAGGTCCGTGTTAGGAATGATTTGAGACATGCGGAAGAGCTTAAAGCTGGTTGATGGGTCGGTTAATCCCTTATTTGGAGCACCCATATCTGGAGCAAATATACCATCAGGGGAAACTTATCTGGTGGAGCAAAGGATATAAAGTGATTGAGCAAGAAGACGAAAGCTTTGTGTGGGAGATCAAAGTCTTCTGCCATCACTGCTTACGAGTGTTGACAAGTATCCCTGTTGAGTTCAATGGAGAAGGTGGGATGGAGCCGTCAGTTCATCCTCTCAATATGCTAAACTTTGATTACCATAATTACAAATAGAGGAGTTCGCGATGGCCGGCTGTGTAAACCCATTATGGACGTACACATTATATTTTGATGGAGCGTCCAGGGGCCCTAATAAAAAAGGAAGTGTTGGAGTAGTAATCCGAGATCCCCGACGTAGAGTGACGATGAAGTTAGCTGCTTATCTTGGGGTAGGATTCAGTAACAATATGGCGGAGTATAAAGCCTTGATTATGGGACTGCTTATTGCCAAACAAGGTGGTATTCGTCGGTTGTTAGTAAAAGGGGATTCACAGTTGATCCTGAATCAACTAGATGGGACATACATAGTGCGGAACCCCATTCTCTGTATGTATCATCGAACTTCTATGACCCTACTTGAGGAGTTTGAGAGAGTGTCTTTTCAACTGATTCCACATTACTGGAATCAGTTTGCGGATTCATTAGCAAATCTTATGAAGAAGACCTCTTCTTTAATTGTGGTCCTAGTTTGGATATTGTTATCAATTATGAAACAGGACCCGGTCGCTTGTGGGGCATGTTATCAGAGCATGCAATATATGGCAGACGATGGTTGATATGGGTGATGCAAAGAGTGGCCGAGACCAATCTACTGTTATTATCTAGGACCGATAGGTTAATTAGACAACATATTATGTGTACACCTCTTGCTATTTATGCAGGAGGGATGGGTAATAACCTCATGCATTTAGTTTAGGGCTACGAGCCTGTTTTTCCTCCTTGGAAAGGAGCTTATTATTGTATATCTGGATTCTTCCAAGGAGGGATGTGTAGGTGCTATTCTGTTTGATCTCGTTAGGCCAAGAGGGCCAGTGTTGCGAGGCTTTAGTATTCTATCTTGTTAGGCCAAGTGGGCCGATTCAGTTTGGTAGTGAAGTGCTTTATTTCATTAGGCCAAGAGGGCCAGGTGTCTGTCTAGTACGAGTGCTTTTAACCGTGCTTTGTTTTAGTCCAGTGCTTGACAGATTCCGTGGAGCTGGAGGGAGCCTTTGTTGCGGCATCGACGCTTCTTGTGGCTGGTCTAGGTGACATCTACCCTTTACGAGTACTGTGTTTTGTTGCTATATGTGTCTGTGTACTTGTGAGGGTTCCTTTTCTTTTTGGGGGACCGACATCCAAGGCATGAAGTCTCGAGGTTTAGGTTAAGTATGTTTGGGGGAGGTCTGTATAGTTGTTGCCTCCTGTAAAGACATTGCCTGACACCGAAAGACCTATTTTAGACGGAAGTCCTAGTGACCCTATTCTGCTAGCCTGCTAGGCAGCCATTCTAGGAGTCCTTGTTAGTTGTGAGGCAGTTAGAGAAGCCTGTCGAAAAAGGAAAAAACGAGGATAAAGGAAAAGAAACCCTGAATATCCCAAAAGACAATAAATATATACAAAGGTGTGCAAAAAGGGGTTCTAACCCCTATAAAAATCGAAAAGAAAAGAAATGAAAATGTATACGCAGTTGATCATTGCCTTGCGAAGGCCTGGTAGGTTCCTGGGGACGAGTCAGACCCGAGGCCGATGCCTTGTCTTCCTAGGGGTGGCATCGTGCTGAAAAAATTTAAGGAAGGTTGGAGCGAAAATAAAAGTGAGCGTCAGAAAAGGATTAAGTGTCGCCTTGCGAGGGCTTGGTAGGTTCTTGGGTACCGAGACAGGTCCTGAGGCCGATGCCCTGTTCTCCTTGGGTCACTACGCTCAGCTCCCTCCTTTTTACATGCCCGAGTATGTCAATAAAATAAAAATCCTAAAAGAAGAAATGTGCTGACAAGACAATACTTTTTGAATCAGGCTATAGGAGTCCTCGCCTAGTAGGAGCTCCTGGTTGTGTTGTCCTTAGTTAGGTAGGTAGTTCAGACCACCACTTAGGGCAACCTCTTTGATAGTTCTTTTTAGTTTGGCCGTGTTGGAGCAGTCAGTTAGTGACTAGCTGCGGACCTTCTATAAGATTATGCTAGGCCTACTCCTTGTGGATGTCATAACTTGGTTCTGTCAGGGGTAGGGTGAGCACTGTGCCGTGATTTACGTATATGTCTATTTTTTATCAGCTTGATGCTTCCTTTGGTTGTTTATGTGCAGATATGTTCGTGGGATTCGACGAGCTGAGTCACCCTATCCCGTGGTCGCCAATGAGAGCAGAATTCTGGAGCCAAGAAGTGCTTAAAAATAGCTAAAAATTACGAATATCAAGGGAGAAATATTCAACGTCGAAGGCGGCGGCTCGATCGAGGACGATTTTAAGCGCCAAAGTGCTTTAAAGACACATGAGCAACATTTGTTGATTTTTCATAATTTTTCAGACTGTCCTGCGGGTTGACAATAGGTACTCGCCAATGCGGGATGCCGAGCCGGACGCCCAGGATTTTTCAGAGCTCAATTCGGAGTCCGGACGGGGAAATGGCCAAGAAATCGGTCAAGATATGAAGAGGTGGACCAAATTTGTCCAAAATGGGCAAGTGACCCTTGGGAGCCCAAAATTTAAATGTAGCATGAAAATTTTCATTCATGGAAGAGGAAAAAACGTGGAGGAGGGCGCCGATTTTCACGCCATGTTGATGGAGAGGCCATCTCCTGCCTGTGAGCAACCATGCCAATTGATCATGGGACTTGAATCCCCCCCGGATGTCGATCATTTCGCCGTGCTTCACTCCTCCAATGGCGATCTCTATGAAAATCTCTAATTTTAGTCTTTCTCTCTCCTCCCTCTCTCTCTTCTAAAGGCAGATTCATGTGGTGAAGAAGAAGAAGAAGAATGGATGGCGGATGCTTGTCCAATGAAGACCGGATTGCTCCCTGGTTCAAGAGGAATGAAGATTGCTGATTGTGGATTGTCGTGAGCATTAATGGTGGCTCGAAATCAGTCATGAGATATGACAAATAAAATTCCGCAACCCGCAAAGAACGGTAATCTCATTTTTACAAAGGAAATGGATGTATTGTGCAATTTGCTTCATGAATACTTGTTCCCATGGGATGATTATGCATTATGATGTTGTTTGCTATGAGTTCGATCAGTTTATGCTTAGAAAATCAGAAAATCATAACTGTTGTGACTGAAATTAATGGTGTAAAACCCGTAAAACACGCGAAATATGGGAAAATTGGGTGTTTTTTATATATAAATGGAAAATATAATAAGACACACCAACTAAATTTGTGTTTTTGCTGCAAATGAACCTAAGGGCCACAACGCACAACTCATTTTGTATTTTCACTTATTTAATATTGTAAAAAATACAAAAATAGAAAAAATGGAAAAAAATAGGGAAAAAATGGATTTTGAGTGTCGAAAATTAAGGAAAAATAAGATTCATGTTTGTGAATGTATGGGGGGTCTGAAGTATGAGGTTTAGCCTCAGTTCAGCCTTAGCTTTATGTTTTAGTGAGTTTTTATTGCTTTTCATACAATAAAAACATGAAAATGAACCCTAAACCTATGCACCATGCACAACCTAAACGGCTGAGGGGGTAGAGTGTATAAAAGGTGTTTAAATGCTGAATGAAATGATGAAAATCTTGCTAGTTTTTTATGCATACCATTTAGGTTGGTCGATAATTAAAGATTAAGGACCTAGTAGCACGAGGGTTTCTCGGTGCTAGGTTCATGCAGCACCGCATACGAGCGATAGTCGAAATCATTGAAAGAAATGTTTTCCACATGTGCACCAATGTTGATTTTCTTAATTGTTTGAGCACATAGACATTCACAATTTGCATAAATCATAAAGAAACTTAAAGGTATCAGACAATATCTCTTGGATGCATGGCAATTGGTTTCTAGAGGAACATGACCAACGTTGAGTGAGTAAGGTTGTCCAAGCTGTAGGCTAGGCGTTGGGTCTAAGGGGAAAGGAAAGTGAGGTATGGTACATTCATGGATACGATCAATTGGTACCTTGAGTGGAAATATGTGCGATGTTGTGTTATATATGTTTAGCGACGCATCGAGGGGCCAATCCCCAAGGTGTAGGAGAGTCGCAGTGAGGTAGCGGCAGTCAGCCGTGGGAGGACCTCCTATGTTTGTACTTTGTGCTATTTGGCAATGTGTTGGGACTCCCTCTAAGGAGTGTTAATTGGGTTAGAGTTGGACTATGAGACGTAATACAAACGCAAGATGTTTAGGAAGATGATGTATGTGTCATCCACACTCCTGGCTGCGAGGCTGTGGGGTTGTTGAACGCATGATAGAGGTTCGGCTAGTGCATGAGCCAGTGCCGGCCCGTTTTAGGTCCCATCAAGTTCAAAGTTATGTCCTACAAAGTGTCCTTGACCTCCATAATAATGGCATGATCCTATTTGTGCACTTTGTTACTATCCCTAGAAATTACTCCTTGATTGCCTTATCAGAATCCTCCTTGGTCCCTTGAAGTGTCTTTCAAGTATTGTGTAAGAAATTACCTGATTTATTGTAGTTGACTATTCTATTCTAACTCTAAGTTGTGTCATTGGTAATTGTTGTCCCATTTGGACATTACATTATTCCAACAACCTCTTATTTCATGCCTATTTCTTTGACATATTTCACATGATTTTTCCTTCATTTTGGTTTTTAGGTAGCCCTAATTCCTTCAATTTCTGGATAATTTTCTTCTCAAGCCTGTTGTCATATAAGGTGTTCCTAACCTTGTCCTTCCCTTTCTTGTTCTCACTTTTATTAGACTTTGTTTTTCTCTTCTTCTTATGCTTTTTCTTACTAACATCCTCCAACTCTGAGTTACATGACTCATCAACTAAAAAATCTAATCCTAAATCCCTCTCATCTTCATCATTATCACTATCCAAAGTTGACTCTTCCTCCGAGTGTCAGAGAGAGAACTAGGGAGAGAGAAAGAGGAGAGAGAATACTATAGAAGAGAGAAATACTGCAAGAAGAGAGAGAAGAAGAGTGATGAGGAGAGAGAAAGATAGGAAAGAGGGAGAAGCCATAGAAGCTGTGAGCAAGATGGGAGAGAAAGACTATAATTGTATTAATGTGTTAAAAAGATGTGAAAATTTACATGTCCTCTCCTTTTATACCAATGTCAGTGTGACATGGCATAATATCAATGTTATTTACACTAAATCCTTATTCCCAGCTTCTTACAATCCATCCCTTCTTAAAAGTTTTTGCCCTCAAAAACAAACCTGGAAATAGCTAGAAAAAGATGGATAGAACAGAGTACTACTCTGTTTTTACAGCCTTACAAATGGGGAATGAATGAAGTATGACCAACTACATGAATTGAAATTGAAGAATGAAAGTAAGCCTCAGCTATATACATGATTAGGAGTACTTCAAAAGCATATGGAACCATAAATTCTTCAACAAATAATCTCAAAACAAAGTAGACAACTTGCTGTGTAAACAGACCCTGCTGGACCAATTCTTCCATAACTTCTAGTAGAAGTGTCCAAATGAGACGTACCATATATCAAAATGAAGCTCTTGAAGAGTACTTTAATCCCATGTAGATATCTTAATTCTAAAAATTAGACATGATAAAAACTGTTCTAAAACAGCGTGCTGTCTTGAACTTGTCTGCATCATCACTAGCTCCATAAGCAATAGGCTTCAGCCACCAATGTATCCTTCAAGAAAGGAAACTCATCCAATATAGAATCAGGTCTCCAAGAAGCTTCTTAAAGTGGTAAACCTCTCCATTTGATCAAATATTCCACAATAGAACGAGATCGAAGCTTCTTCTCATGTTGCCCTATAACAGCCTCTGGGATGTACTGAATAAGACCGTCTTCATCAATAGGTGGCAGCTCATCAACTATATCCACTAGATCACTATAAAAGGGCTTGAGCTGACTAACATGGAAGACATTATGAATCTTTGTGGAAGAGGGAAGCTCTAGTTTGTATGCCAAATCTCCAATTCGCTTAAGGATCTGGTAAGGGTCATAAAACCTATGGGCAAGCTTATTACTAGATCTATCTTTTAATGTAGAGTACTTGGACTTGGGCACCTTCAATAAAACCAACTCTCCTTCTTGGAACTCTAAAGGCCTCCTCTTCTCATCAGCATACATCTTCATTTGATCTTGAGCCTTCCTTAGATTCACCTTACATTGCTGAAGAAGGGTCTGTATTCTTTCCAACTCTTCCTTCCCACGAGGATTGATCTTTTCATTAAAGATGACTGTGGGTAAGGGCACCTTGTAACCATACAAAGCCTCAAAGGGTGAAACTCCTATGCTAGCATGAGTAGAATTGTTATAAGTAAACTCAGCCAAGTGTAACCAAGAATCCCATGAGATTTGGACATCATAGCAAAAATGGCGAAGATAAGTCTCCAACCATTTATTAACTCTTTATGTCTGTCCATCAGTTTGAGGATGGTAAGCTGTAGATGGAGCCAATTTAGTGCCCATAGATGTAAATACCGCCTGCCAAAAGTTACTCATAAACTTTGAGTCTCTATCATGGACAATCACCTGCGGTAATCCATGTAGTCTAAAAATCTGCTCCATAAACTGATTGGCCACTTGAGAAGCAGTAAACTGAATCTTGGTTGGAATAAAATGGGCTGCCTTGGTGAGTTTGTCTACCACCACATAAATACTATTCCATCCCTTCTTGGTAGTAGGTAAGCCAGTAATGAAATCCATAGTAATATGAGTCCATTTATGAGTAGGAATAGGTAATGGCTATAACAAACATCCTGGCTTATGGGTGCTGCCCTTATTTTGCTGACAAGGTATACACTTCATAACAAAGTCCTTGACATCTTTCCACAGTCCTTTCCAATAGAAACTTTTACTGATCTTGTCATAGGTCTTGAAAACTCCTAAATGTCCAGCTAGAGGCGAAGAATGTAGCTCCTTCATAATTTTTCGCTTAAAAGAAGAAGTAGAAGGAATTACAATCCAAATAAGGCAATTTTTAAGCTGGTAATGTGAGTTTTCTTCCATAAGACCTCGCTATAATTTCTGAAAAATATGGCTAAACTCCTCATCTAGAAGATCAGCCTCCTGTAATTCTTCAATCGAGTCATTATACATCGTTGAAACTTTACAAGCCCACATACGAGAAAGAGAATCAGCCACTATGTTATCTTTTCCCCTTGTATGAGTGATGTCAATATCATAATTCTGTAATGTAGCTACCCAATGACGTTGCTTTGGAGTAAGATTGGACTGAGTAAGGAAATACTTAAGTAGTGTGTGATCACTATGTACTCTGAATCAGCTGCCATATAAGTAATGGTGCCACTTCTTGATTGCATGCAAGATAGCCAACATCTTCTGGTCATAAACATTCATGGCCATTTCTTTATCTGTAAGCTTACGGCTCTCAAATGCAATTACTCCATGCTCCTATAGCAAAACAGCCCCAATGCCACGGCCACTAGCATCACACTGTATAGTAAATTCTTTGGAAAAGTCCAGGTATACTAAGATAGGAGGAGAGGTAAGGAGTTCCTTTAATTGGTTGAAGCTGCTATCTGCAAGAGCATCCCAAAAAAAAGCCTCCTTCTTCAACCTATTAGTCAAAGGAGTTGCAATGGCTGTATAATGCTTAATAAATCGACGATAGAATGAAGATAAACCAAGGAATCCTCTAAGAGAGGTAGTAGTAGGAGGCGTTGGCCAATCTTTTATACATTGCACCTTCTTGGGATCAGCCTATATTCCTTTTTCACTGACAATATGTCCCAAGTATTCCACTTCAGTCTGCATGAAAGAACACTTCTTCTCCTTAGCAAAAAGCCTATGATGTCTCAATACATCAAAAACCCTCCTCATATGTGCCAAGTGATCCTGTAAAGTCTTGCTGTAGATCAGAATGTCATCAAACAACACCAAGACAAACTGAAAGAGGAAAGGTTGTAAAATCTTATTCATCAGGCTTTGGAAGGTAGCTAGAGAATTTATAAGCCCAAATGGCATCACTAAGAAATGATAGAGCCCACAATCAGTCCTGAAAGCAGTCTTGACTTCATCACCCTCTCGCATGCGAATCTGATGGTACCCTGACCTTAAGTCAATCTTCGTAAAAAATCAAGCCCCCTTAAGCTCATCAAGCAAATCATCAATCCTGGGTATGGGATACCTATTCTTCACTGTGATCTTATTAAGATCCCTATAGTCAATGCACCTTTTGAAAGATCCATCTTTCTTTTTGACTAACAGGACTGGGGATGCATAAGGTGAAGAACTTGGTTCAATGAATCCCATCTCAAGAAGTTCCTTGATTTGCTTGGCTACTTCCTCTCGTTCACACTTTGATAATCTATAAGGTGGCTTATTGATTGTCTTTGAGTTGGGCTCCAAGTCAATGGGGTAATCTACTGCTCTCTTAGGAGGCAATGAAGTAGGTACCTCAAACAGATCTCTATACTCCTCAAGAAGAGCTATCAAGGTTGGATGGTTTGTTGAATTATTGGGCTGATCCTGTGTTTCTTTATTCAGATGCAAAACAAATATTTGTGAGCGCTTCTTGTACTCTCTTTTGAGTTGTTGAATGGTAATAAGCTAAAAATTTGATCTACTAGGAATTCCCTGTAAATGGATAAGCTGTACATTGGAGATAAAGTCCATATACAACTGTGAGAAATCCATAGTGATCCTACCTAGTGTCATCAACCAATCACAACTGAGTACAATATCTATAGGCCCCATATCCAGAGTGATCAGGTTTACCTTGGCTTCAAAATTTTCAGCCAACTGTAAAGAAACATGTGGGCATATCTGTGTACTGATTTCCTCTTCACCATTAGCTACTTGAACTCTAATGGGCTGCTATAAATCTGTGGGAACACAATTTAGCTTGTCCATAATGGACTTATTCACAAAACTATGAGTACTGCCACTGTCTATCAGAATGAACACTGGCTTTCCACATATGCTTCCCTTCATACGGAGTGTATCAGGGCTCTTAGGTCCTATCCAAGCATCCATAGAAATAGAACAATTAGTGGCAGCAAGTGGCTCATCACAAGTCCCACTTGGATCAAACGGAACACTTCCACCTGGATCAAAAGGAAAAGAGTTGGCTGGATCATAAAAATACTCTTGCCCAACTTCCTCTTCAAGATCTTCATTTTCAACATTAAGTGCCATTGCATTAGCTTCATCTATGTCATCCTCAAAATCCTCAAAAACCAACATACTCTGAAGCTTGGGTTTAACATTTTTGTATACACACTTTGAGGCATGATCAGGTGTATACTTTTCCCCACACTTGAAATATAAGCCTTTCTCATTTCTTTCTTTATAAAGATCCATAGGAATAGATTTAGGATTTGTATTGGTTGGAATGGATTTAGGCTTGTTATCCCCCTGTTTGAAATCAACTCTTGGATTGTTTTCTGTCCTGAAATTACTTTGAGGTCTAGAAGCATTAAATGGAAGATAAGTTGGTACCTGTAAGCTCCCATTTGGCACATGATTGCTACCATAAGTGTTACCAACTTGCCCCTTCTTAAAAATAGTCCTTGGCTGTCCAAAACTAGGCTAAAATGAAGATTCTCTTCTATACTTTCTTCCATAGCACTCCGCAAGCTCAATAGCCTTAAAGAGGGAAGTAGGATTTTGTGCCATAACATCAGCTGATAAAGATGGCTCCAAACCATACATAAACTTATGAAGCTTAGCCTCGTCACTGATGCTTTCCACATGGTCAGGTTGATGAATTGGTTAGTGTACTCTCTTACACTTAGGCCCCTTTGTTCCAAACCATACCATCTCTGTGCTAATTTCTCTTTCTCAGGAGGAGAAACAAATACTTCATCCATAAGTGCCTTGAAAGCTTCCCAATTCTCTACAAGTATATTTTCTTTTTTAATATACCTCCACCAGGTATGGGCAAATCCCTCGAAATGCAAGGAAGCAAAATGAATCTTCATGTCATCAGTTTTAGGGAATATGTCAAAGTAGGACTCCATCTTAGAGGTCCACTCCTCTAAATCAGATGGTGAAGATGACTGACCATTAAATTTAACTAGAACAATTTTGTCCTTTAGCTCTCTTTCATGAAAGGGTTGTTGTCCCAAAATGGGCTGATCATGATTACCATGTATGGAACCTCCAAATTGAGACGAAAATCTTCCAACAAGTGACTGAGAATTACTATGTAATCTTCTTATTGGTAGAGCACCCCTAGAAATTTGAGTATTCAATCCAAAAGCTTGAGAATTGGCTCCATTCAAACTGCCCAAATAGTCATCATGCCACTATGAAGCCTCTCCTACTTCATACTGGCTATTTGGAATGCCTCTTCTTCCAATAATCCCCTGTCCATGACCATTTTGGTTAGTTGGATGAAGTGGGGCTGAAGGGTCACTGTTTGAACAAGCCTCTTCTTCCAATAATCCCCTGTCCATGACCATTTTGGTTAGATGGCTGAAGTGGGGCTGAAGGGTCACTGTTTGAACAAGCTTTCTCCTTAGTTTCTTTTGGTCCCATTTTCATTTGCATCCATTGAGACAATTGTGCCATAATTTGAGCATTATATTCCACTAAATTATCAATAGAATCCTTTGTTTGAGTCGTTGGTGGAAGACGTCGTTTGATCAATAGACAAGACCATTTGCTCTATTCTTGATAAGATGGCCTCATGTCGTTCCCTATGTCTTGATAAGATGGCCTCATGTCGTTCCCTATGACAAAGGATTGTTAAGTATATTGACTTCTCCTTGTTGTTGAAGTTCTTCAGGGCTCTCTTGAGGTGTATTATCCAACATGGAATCCCTGATTTGCTGAGCATAATCTTCCTGGACCTTATTTTTACCCTTATGCCATGCCATAATAGTGCAGTCCTGCAGTACCCCCTGTCAGAAAAACGACTATAACTTTTGTTAGGGAACTCCCATTTCAAAACTTTTTAGTTCAAATCAAAGCTAATAATGTCCTCTTTGAAATGAGCTATAGCACCCTATAACAGATTTAGGACAGAAAATTCTGTAGCTGGATTTCTGAGTCTGAACTGTCCAGGCCTACACCCTGTCCAAACCTATAAGTGCCCTGTTTTGACCCTGTAATGCAAGGCAATAACCCCAAATGGTTACCAAACCCTGTAAAAGGTTGTATAGGACCTGTGGGTACCCTATAGTACCTGCACCTGTACTTCAGTAATGAAGGGTGTACCTGTAACCACTTGTAAGTACCCTGTAAGTATTGTGTAAATTCCCTGTTTTACCCTGTTTTGAACCTGTAAGTACTTGAGCCTTTGAAAAGTCTTCAATCTTCAATTCTTCACTCGCTATACCTGTTTAAGCGATAAAACGGCATGACAAGCTCCCTACACGGGCTCCGAATCACTGGGAGGTGGGCAAAGTTCCCCCTGGGTCGATTGGTTGCACCCTTTCGGGATCTTTGATAGTGAGGGAGGGTCACCTCTCTTTTGTCCCACTATCTCCCCGGGCATCCACCTTTTTCCTCGGTGGGTATATCAACATGGCAATGGCTAGTAATCTAATCAATCAGCATGATATGCATTTCTGAAATATTCATTCAACCTTTCATGAGATGCAATGGAATGGAAATTTGAAAGTTTGGATAGGAGAAGGGTCTTACAAATGCAATTCAGTGACTCACTGATTACTAGTACTTACCCTTTTACAATATTTCATCTTGGATAAAAGAAATTCAGTCAAAACAAATCAAGGTTATGCATCAAGCTTATCAAATGATATCTATGATGAAGTAATGATTGAATCAAGATGAGATTCAATGGAATAGGCTGAAATCAATGAAAGTTAACACTAATCTCTGATCTATTGATCAATTCAGTGAATGAATTGATCAATAATCTCTCATCAACAAGTGAAAAAGCAATAGCAAATGGATTATTGAGAGATTTCAGAGATTAGTAAAAGAAATACCTCAATTAAGCTTGAAGAATATGGTGGATGTCAGCTTCAATCCCATTGATGGAAAAGTTTTTCATAATCCATCATAAATCCATCATAAAGCTTGAAATCTCCATAAAATCTGTCCATACAAGCTCCAATATGATTAAATCCATAAAGAATCAATGCCCCTGCCTTGCTTGAACACTTGAATATCAAATATTCAAGCCTCTTGAAGAAAAGCCCCAAATAATCCTTCCATTTGAGCTCCAATGTCATCCACGGGCTGAAATCTCCTCAATGTCTTCAATCTTGGAGTCTATCCGACTTGTACATAGCAGTAGAGAAGCCTTGGAAGTCAGGGAAGTCCAAAATTTGAAGAAATTTGAGCTTCCAAATCTGTGGCTATGGCTGCCTTGCTGTGTTTTAGGGTTTTGAGCAAAGGAATGGATGATCAGAGTTCTGCTCCAGCTGAGAGTTGCTGTAGTAGGTGTTGATGAAGTTCTTCAAAGTAATTGATTAATCAATGGAAAATTTGGAACAGATCAAGTAGGGATGGAGAGCAGGGAATTCAGCGCATTTTTTGGTGCATTTTTTGGACTGTCATCTACTCCATTTCCTGCATCACAACTTGACCATGGTACTCCTCCTGAAGCTCAGATGACAAGGAACCTTTGCCCCATGCTTTGGCACTGAAAGTTGATCAGTAGAGAAAGATATTTGAAGATTTCTTGGCAGCCACCATGGAAGCTTCAGCCAAAATCTTGAAAGAGAGAGAAGAGAAGCTCCCTTTTTAAAAGTAACTGGAGTTCAACCTCTAACTAAGCCCGGTTAACCATCCTTTACCCTAGTTACCTCCATTTTTGCATGAAGTTTGATGACAGCCTGCCATTTAAGCCATCCTCCTCCATGTCTAACCTTGGATATCTCCAAATGTAGTCTCTTACTAATTGTAGATGATCTATAGCACTCCACTAGTCACTATCTTGTGCAATTTTTCTCTGAAATTGATTTTGATAGAGGAAAATAGGACTGAAAATAGAAGAAAAGAATGGATCAAAGACCAATGCTTTGATACCACTTGTCAGAGAGAGAACTAGGGAGAGAGAAAGAGGAGAGAGAAGACTGCAGAAGAGAGAGAAAGATTGCAGGAAGAGAGAGAAAAAGAGTGACGAGGAGAGAGAAAGACTAGATTTAGAGAGAGAAAGATAGGAAAGAGGGAGAAGCCATAGAAGCTGTGAGCAAGATGGGAGAGAAAGACTGTAATTGTATTAATGTGTCAAAAAGATGTGAAAATTTACATGTCCTCTCCTTTTATACCAACGTCAGTGTGACATGGCCTAATATCAATGTTATTTACACTAAATCCTTATTCTCAGCTTCTTACACTGAGTCTAAAGAATCTTCATCTTTTTGGTTCTTTCACCGACCAAGACCAAGTGTTCTTTCTACTCTCGTAGTAGCTTTAACCAAGGTATCTAATGTATCATTGGGTGCAAGTTCCACATTTCCTATAGGACCTCAAATAATGCTCTTCAAGTCCTTAAATAATAAAATAAGAGATCTAAATTTTGTTGGGATGGTCTATTAGCAACATTTAATCTATTCACCAAATTTCTGTACTTCTAAGCATAGTACTCAAACCAACATATCTTTTTTATCTATATTTCTTATCTTCCTAAGAACGTCTCTATGTATTTTTTCCTTTGTAAATCATCCTAAACATGAAATATTCAATGCATCATATATATTAAAAGCACCCATACCAAAGTTATTGAATCAGTCCATAGCCTTCTCCAAAAGAGTGGTAGCAATTGTTACTCTTTAAGTTGATCTCCATACAACTAATTAAATCCACGTTTTGTCCACCTTGTTTCAATTTGCCATAGTTGAGTTGATACACTATGTTATGCCTGAATTTCACTCTTAACTACAACACTTTGACCTTGCATTTGAGCATTGGGCACATCTCGTCAACCATTATGCAACTCACAATTGTACCCAACAGATCAATCTGGACCATGAGCTCCAACTCAGTAAGAGAGATGATTTGAGTATTAACTTGACTAAGTATTGTTGATTACTCATTGAATTTTCCACCATTAGCTTATCCAAGTTAGGGGCCATGATCAAATCACTTTGTTCATGAGCAAAGTGACAAAAATATTTCAACTTTATTCAACAAGTCATCTTACAACCCTAGTTATCCACCTATGATTTTGAGTGTTGCCATATGCTCTTGATGCACTTGTGGATGGAACATCTTCTCATGCAATATCCTTTGATATTGGTTCCTCCTCATGTACTTCCTCACTAACCTACACTTTTGCTTGACCTTGTACTTCCTCATCCACTTGAATTTCAAATTTTCCCTCAAACAAGGTGTGTTGGGCTTCTCTTCTCAAATATTCCCTCAATTATCCAATTTGTGCTCTTGTAAGAACCCAATCCCTTTAAGGGATTTGCTCTAACATAAATGCTACCCATCTAATGCACCTTAAACTTGATAATTGCCATTACAGTCCTATGTTCTTGTAGCAAACTTTTGTGGTTTATCTCGTCCAAGCCTAATACCTAAATCATGATTACCATGCACACAAAATTGGCAAGATTGTAAAATTGTTGTGGCCAATCAACAACAACATTGTGAACAACAAAAATCCATCTTCGACAACCATAATGTTAATTGCCAAGATTCTTGAACCAACAAACCACAACATAAAGCATATATTCTTGAGGAATGCAATGTCCACTTTCAAGATACATCATAAATGATGAAATTTTTGAATATATTATCAATAGATAACAATAATCAATCTTTAGGAAACACATATAGGCATTCACATTGGCTTGAGAACAACCCATAATGGGCAGTGTCCTGAAGAAATTTCATAATATCAAATGACATATATCAAAAGATACATCAAGGAGTTGCATAAAGACAACCACCCTTCACATGAAGACAAAGGGTTGTTCTACATAGCATCATATTGTCGTATACATAATAACATCATAGAGTAATGTATATAGAGTGTGTGATTTGGCCCCTAACATCCCCTAAGATGATTTCCTCTACATCTAGAATTTTTGAGACCCTATGTCTTTTAGCTATAGCTTTTTGTCCCATGACATCTTTGGTGAATCCAACATGATAGCATTAAAGTAAAAATGTTGCAAAGCTAGGGGGATTTGGACATGGAATTCAAAATGGATGTAGGTATGGTTTATAACGATGATCTAGAGCAAGTCACTGTGCAGTCTCAAGAATTAGTGTTAGAAAAACTATGATAGCAAATGCATGAGTTGTAGTTAAAGATTACAAGACTTGAAGGAAAAGAGAAAATAATATCAAAGGGGTTGGTCTATAAGGATTATGAGAATGGAGTTATGATTTGGTAGGATGAATTCGGGGATTTGTTGCTTGCACCTTTGGATAAAGTTCTACTCTAAAGATATCGAGGACTTGTCTTTAATGCATTATTAGGAGTTTGAACAAAGAAGAAACAAAATACTCCTCTACTAACAAGGTACACTTGGCCATAGTGTGGGATTTTGGAAAAATTGCATCCTTATTACATGGTCCCAAGGTGGTTATTGAAATTGATCATCATCCATTGATCGCACAGTTACACAAACATTATCCTCTTGGATGCTTTCTAAGGTGGGTTTTGGCATTACAAGAATATTATTTTACACTAGATTATTGCAAGGGGAGCACAAATGTCATTGTAGATGCTCTAAGCAGAAGTTACAATGCTTCCCACAATATCTAAAGATTTTGTTACTACCAAAATGATAAATCCCACAATCATTAACGTAGTTGGAGACTTGAACAATCCAAATCCACACACAAAGACCAATAAAGACACATGATTTAGAATAAAGTATTATACTATGTGTAGCAAGGAGTCCAACCCCAGATTTATATACCACAACAACTACAATGTCAAGTTTATTTGGACTATCATTATTCCCATCATCTATTTGGAAATATAGGGAAAATTAAGCTTTTGCATTTACTAAGATCCCATTATTATTGGCCTAGAATGAGATTTACATTAACAACATATTTGGGATGATGTCAACAATATCAAAGCTTCAAAAATCCAACACATAAAGTTGATGGATACTTGTCATTAATCAAGGTACAAAGGCCATTTCAACTAGTTGCATGGGACTTGGTCGTTCCATTCCTAAAAGTAATAATGAAAATAGATATAGGATTGTATTGATTGAATATTTGGCCCATGGGGTGGAGGCAAACGAATAGCTGAGGCATTTGCATAAGAAGTAGGAACATTTTTCATGGAAGAAATAATTTCCAAGGCATGCATGCCTTGAATAACGTTTTCCAAATAATGGAAAATAGTTCACATCTAAAGTAATGTAGTTGATCAGTAAGGCCATGATTGTACAACAAGATTTTTATTCCCCATACCACCAACAAACTAACAGGCTGATACAAAGGATGAGAAAAACAATCAGAAGCATGAAAGTTATGTATATGAATCCTAATGAGGTAGATTGAGACACATATTTTCCATACATATGTCCCTTCTAAGCTCTCTACACTCGAGATCCAAAGTTTCCAACAAATATCACAACAATGAAGGAAAAACCCAAAACATAGGATGCCATGGATTGGCACTTAGGTCTGAAAAAAAGGCAGCCCATCATGACATCTAGTATTCAGTTGTTCCCCTATCACAACTGACATTTGTTCCCCTCTTGTAGCCATTATCTGGAGTACCAGAGCTACATATGCACATACACATACACACTTATCACACTCACAGCACCGTATTTTCAGTTTCCAATTTTTAGCTTTTCATTTAGCACTTTTATTTTGGATAGCTGGACCTCATCAGTTGTATCACAGTTTGTCTCATAGGCCAGTTTTGGTCTTTAGAAGGCGTTAATATAACTTTCTTTCTTTCTCTCTCTCTCTCTCTCTCTCTCTCTCTCTCTCTCTCTCTCTCTCTCTCTCTCTCTCTCTCTCTCTCTCTCTCTCTCTCTCTCTCTCTCTCTCTCTCTCTCTCTCTCTCTCTCTCTCTCTCTCTCTCTCTCTCTCTCTCTCTCTCTCTCTCTCTCTCTCTCTCTCTCTCTCTCTCTCTCTCTCTCTCTCTCTCTACATATCTTCGCTATCCACATCTCAACATGGTATCGGAGCTATCATGATCGACTCTAAACAATTCCTTGAAGAAGACAATCAGGAGTATACCTATGTAGTATCTCTTCATTACTTGATTCATATTCTTTTCATGCTGAAATTTGATGTATTGAGTATGTTATGAGCATCTTATGTTGTAAATTTTAAGCATAGAAGAAGTTCACTCAATCATCATTTAGATTGTAGATATGTTGAATCATAGATATGCCTTGCTTGAACACCCTAAAAGTTTCTATTTGGAAAACTCTTAAAGAAACAACTTTCTAAAGAGGACTAGTTTGGTGATGTTCTAGGACTCACAAGCTTTCTTCCCAGCAAGTCCGTGCTTAATTTGGAGTTCTGTGTCAAAAGTTATGTTAGTTCAAGTAAAGTGGACTTGAAACAGGAAAACAAACATGGCCATAGCTTTCGTGCACACTTCTATGACAGGTTTTGTCACGATTACTCTTGAGTATTTGTCAAAATTAGCCAGATCATTATCTATTCTTAGTCAAAAGTAAATGAATAATATTTTGATCTTTGTTTATATTTCTCATCTCTATTGTTGGGCTGATTTATTCTTGCATATGTTTCATACATTTTGGGTTGTTTTATTCTTGCCCACGTTTCATCTATCTTGGGTCTCTCTATTTTGAAATATGCTTTTTAAACTAAACGTCTTTCTTTACAAAGCATAGCTTCTGCATTTGACTTGTTATGTTGCACTTTCGTCATAGTTCCATATATGGTGTGCAGATATTGTGATCTTATATTGCACATATTCTCTCAGCCAAATATGTCAAATTCTATAATCGTCAATGGATTTCCTTAAGAAAAATGTTCCATCACTCACTTTCAAGGACAAAGATTTCTTGGATGGAAAGTAAAGATGCTGCTAATTCATGAAGGTGATGACTTACATGATATTATTCTCGGTACTTATGAATGTTTACCTCAACCAATTGATCAGGCTCATGATAATACCCTTGTAATTGAAGGACCTATCTTTGAAGAATGAAAAACTGTTTATAATGAGTGGGTCTCAAACGTGACAAAGTAGTTCGTCCATGTATTATTTTTTCTCTTCAAGAATCTCTTATGCTTAATGTATATTATCTTTCAACCTCACACACTATATGGGAGTATTTGATAGTAAATTTTGAGATGAAATCTATTATAGAAACACTTTATCTTTGTAGCGAGCTAACTGAGTCACAATACAACATTGGAACTTCTATGACAACACATATCGAATCATTCAAGAACTGTTGAGAATCAGCAATCACACTCACTCAAACAGCCTCTTTGTATGGAGCTTTAGGGTCAAGGATATGCAGGCTAACCTATCCCATATGCACAATGGTGCCTACTGCAGTTTCCTACTTTCCTATAAAGCATTGTACTTGCTTCCTTTTCTTAATGCAATGATAGTACTCTTTTCTCTTCAGTGAAGTGTCAATGTCATTGTCCACATACACAAGATTGTGTTTATGAGTCCAAGTCTCAATCTTGGAACCTAATTCACTTGTGTAACAAATAGTGTCTTTTCCATCATGAGTCCACACTTCTCCTTCCATCCTCCATAGCTTCTGGTTTTGCCATGCTCTAGATCCCGCATTTCTCACATGGTATCAGAGCCCAGTTGGGCATGGCATTGCTTCTCCAGCCTCTCTTGATTCCTCTCAACCTCAATCTAGCTCAATGTCAGCTCATGACTTCATCTCCCAACTCTACTCTCACTGAAGCTTCCATGGCAGCCATAGCCAGCAGCACCCTGTCAGATTGAGCTGCTTATATCTCACTCCACAGGTCAAATCTCTTGGAACTTCCTTATGGAAAAGTATTCCCCAACTCACAAAGCTTCCCTGTATCACATCAATCCACGACGTTTGACCATCTGGAGCTCAGCATTGTGAAAATTCTCAATCTCTGCTCTGTGTCTACCATAGCCAGACAGGACCTACCTCACTTGGAGCTTCAATAACTTCTCAACCAGGCCACTTCAACTCTTGATTCCTTCTAGGGGATTGTTCCTCTACTCAAGGCGCTTCATGCTAGCACGTAAATCAACAAGATTGCTGCGCCCTGACCCTGGCATTACAGAAATCGTGGAAACCTGTCCTGAACTGTGCCGAATCTGTTCGAGCTTCCTGCGCGCGCCATACTGCCTGCGATCTTGATGATTTTCATAGGGCTTTGATAGCCCATGAAGTAAGCTTCCTAGGCATGTAAATTTTTTTGAAAATGATCAAGTATAGCTCCCACAATCTGAGAAAAACCAGGCCCCTGTCTCAGAAACCCTAATTCCACCAAAGCCAAAATTTCTCAAGCTTTTTTTTCTCAGTTTTTCTTTCTCCTGATACTCAACCCAAGCCTCTGTCACTCTAATCCATTGACGTAGCATCAAATCAAGGAGGGGAAGGACCTGAGAAGATTGAAGAACGACCGAACAATCCCGAACAAGAAGAATCAAGAATCTAGCTCAACATCAACACTGACATAGCGTGTTTCCACACTGTCACTAATTGTGTCTCTTGACACAATGCATTCTGCTCTTCTACTGATAAAATCTCAGAATTCTGGTGTTGATTTTCTGCTAATCTTGCAACCTCAACATGGGAAAAGACTCTCCAAATGCTCGATTCAAAGGAGTCGGGTTTCACACCTGGCAAGCCCGCATCAAGCTCATCTTGATGAAAAAGGGTCTCTGGGCCATCACAAATGGCAAAGAGAAGAAACCTCGGGATGCGGACCTTGCAATTACTTGGCAAAAGAATGATGACAGAGCCCATGCCATTATCAAACTGGAGCTAGACGGCACTTATATCCATCATGTGGATAACTGTGAGACCTCACAGGATACATGGAAAAGACTTGACACCCTGTTCAGTGCACAATCTAAATCATCAAAGTATGGTCTCCTGATTGAGTTCTTCAGGCTTGAAATGAAGTCCAGCACATCACTTGCCACACATCTCAATTACATGGAAGGACTCCTAACCCAACTTGCAGGAATCAACATTAAAATGGATGAAGATGTTTGCATCGGTGTTTTACTTAAGAGTTTGCCTCCTGAATATAATAATGTATCAACAACTTTAATCAACATGCCAAATCCGGAACTCGTTGATATCCAGGCATCACTGTTAGAAGAGGAAAAGAAACTTAAAAGCAAAGAAGAGCCCAGCACTTCAAAGGATGAACAAATGTTATATGTAAACAACAGATACAAAGGTAAAAAGGAACCGCTCTTCTGTGACTTCTGCAAAAGGACCGGACATACTGAGAAGTTCTGTCATGCTAGGAAGAGGTCCCAAAAGGCCTATCTTGCAGCTGTGAAAGAAGAAGAAGATTATGGACTAAAAGATGAAGATAAAGATGAAGATGAAGACCACCAGGATCGGAAGGACAAGACTCATCAATCCTTCTACTCTCATAACTCTGATAGACTGTTTTAAAAGCCTTGTACTTCCTTGCCCTAATGCTTCCTGCCATAAGCTTTGTAAAATTCCTTATGTAATCTGGCATTACAGTCCATGTACACTTTGTGAGGCCCCTGTTACAGCCTCTGGATGTCCACCATGTTTATGGTACCCACACTTAGCCTTTTCTGCGATAGCCTCTAGTGTTTTGGCATGTTTGTGGTATGCCCACACTTTGCAGGTGGTTCTCATTACAACCTCTACACACTTTGTGCCTTTCTAGTTGTGATTGAGGAGGGGTGTTGAGAATCAGCAATCACACTCACTCAAACAGCCTCTTTGTATGGAGCTTCAGGGTCAAGGATATGCAGGCTAACCTATCCCATATGCACAATGGTGCCTACTGCAGTTTCCTACTTTCCTATAAAGCATTGTACTTGCTTCCTTTTCTTAATGCAATGATAGTACTCTTTTCTCTTCAGTGAAGTGTCAATGTCATTGTCCACATACACAAGATTGTGTTTATGAGTCCAAGTCTCAATCTTGGAACCTAATTCACTTGTGTAACAAACAGCGTCTTTTCCATCACGAGTCCACACTTCTCCTTCCATCCTCCATAGCTTCCGGTTTTGCCATGCTCTAGATCCCGCATTTCTCACAAGAACATTATCAATCAACTTGCTACTAATGGTGATGCCATTCCATGAAAGCAATCGGTAACATAGCTTCTTAACATTGTAAAGGATCCTACTTATGATAATATTGTTACCATATTATCTAAAAAATATAGGATTAATTTTGATCAAGCTTGTATATCTTTGATTGAATATTCACAATGACATGAACGATGACACATAAATCAATAAATAGTTATGATCTCACAAGAGGACACACAGTCAGAACAAATCAACCAATCTTTACTTGCTTGAAGGTGTCCCTTTCCATGCTTTACACATAGGAGTCATCATAGTGGTAACTTTTCTCATCTCAAATTTCCTAATAGATATTGTTCTTATTGCAATATAAATGGTCACATTACAGCTGATTGCTAGGCAAAACAATATGATGAAGAACATGGTATTACAAATAAACAACCACGCTTATCCAAAGATTATTCTCCTTGTGACTACTCCAAAAAGAGTGATCATCCACCCATGTATGTTTTGAGAGGTGTTTTGATTCAAATCATAATAGAGCATATGCTGCTAAATATGACAACACTACTGAAGAAGAAAATTGTGTGAGTTATCCTATCTCTCTGAAAGGATAATTCATGTTCGTGATGGATCCCTTTTTATTATTGATTCTGGAGCTACGAGAAACATGACATATCAATCCTAATGGTTACATAATTATCATTCTATTCCTATCAAGAAATTGGCTTATCTTGTTGACAACACAACCTATCCAATCAAAGGTGTAAGTGATTTATATATTAGCACTATTTCTTCAACAAGAATTCTGCATGAGTTTTTGCATATCCCAAATCTATAAAGGAATCTTGTTTCAGTTGCAAGACTTGTGGATCTTGGTCTCTTTGTCAGTTTTGACAATACTAAGTCTTACATTGAGAAAGACAACCAAACCATAGCTGTCGCTCCTCAAAATGGTAACCTTTTTGAGTTATCTTCAAATGATGATGTTGCAAATGTTATTATAGCTACTGGCGATCTTAACAGCAAAATATGGCATTATCACTTTGTTCGCTCTAATTTTTCTAAGCTTGTTGATCTTTAGCAGCGTGACCTTGTTCAAGGTATGAAATTAAAAGCTCATTCTCACATGGGTATTTGTGAATATTGTGCACTTGCAAATAATTTTTGCAAACCCTTTTCCATTTCGACCCCAACTTGTTCTAGGGATTTGGTTGATCTTATTTACACTGATATTTTTTGGACCTTTTTCTCCATCAAACTCTCACTATCGATATTTCATGACTTTTATTGATAATTTCTTAAGATACACCATTGTTTTTCTCTTGCAACACAAATTAGAAGCTTTATTATCTTTTAAGCAATATCAAGAATCTCTAGAACTTCATACTAGTCGTTGCATCAAGAAACTTTGTAGTGATAATAGTGGAGAATACATTTCAAATGATTTTGATTATTATTGTAATAATCAAGGTGTTCATCATGAGTATATGGTTCCCTACTCTCCTCTCAATAGAATGGTATTATTGAACTTAAAAATAGAACTATCCTCAATGCCATGCGATGTATGCTCATTCATTCTGGCTTATCTCAATGTTTTTGGGTCGATGTAGTCTTAACGACAGTATTTGTGTAAAATTATCTTTCTAGGACTGCTCCTAGTAAAATACCGATTACTACCTTGGACAGGTGAAACTCCTTTTGTTTTTGAACCTTTGGATGTATTGCTTATATTCGTGTACCCAAAGAGACTCGCATAAAACTTGAATCTCCTAGCTTGAAAGTTATTTCCATTAGATATTCAATTTTTTCTAAGAGAGATAAGTTTTATGATCCATCCTCCAAGAAGGTGATCATAAGTCGTGATACTATTTTCAATGAGCAACTTATGGGTAGCACATGGTCTCAAGAGAATGCTGGGAGGATGTTGTCACTAGAGGATATTGATGATCTAAAGTCATTACTCACTTATTTTTCTTTTCTATATGATGATAAATCTTCTTTAGTCGATAATATTGACTCTTCAAATCGGGTTTCACAACCTGCACCTATCATTGCTAATGATAATCCTGGTTTTTATATTTATGTTGATCTTCCAATTGACAATGAGCATAGTACACCTATCATGTTTATGATGCTAATATTCTTGAGAATGCTCTCAATATTTGTGAAGACCCTATCTCTTATAGTGATGCCATGTCATCCCCACAAATGGAACAATGGCAAGAAGCCATGGAAGCTGAGTATGAATCTCTTTTGTCTAAAGGTACATGGGTTCTAGCTCAGTTGCCACCTGGACATACTACTAATAAATGCAAGTGGGTTTATAAGACTAAAAGAAAATTAGATATAACATTTGAAAAATTAAAAGCAAGGCTAGTGGTAGCCAAAGGTCTCTCAGAAATTGCAAAAGTTGATCCTAGGGAGGTTAGTCACAAATATATGTATGTATCACATGGGTTCAACATAAGGGATTTTTAAAATACCATTTTTACACATTTTTTACATATAGAAGGGTCCTATATAAAGGGGTTACTTACAGATTGAATAGAAAAGGGGTATGTTTTATTAAGAAAATATTCACAGACAAGGATATTTATAAATAGGCCTTGAACACACGTTATATAGAGGGTATACATATAGTGAACTACTCGGGGAGCTGATCATCAAGAAAATTTCTCACTTGTTGTTCGTATTACCAGTATTTGGATCTTGTTAGATTTTGTTGTTGATTTTTATTTGGAGGTTCACCAAATGGATGGGAGAACTACTTTTCTTAGTGGCAATTTAAAGGAAGAGATATACATGGAGAAACCACAAGGATTTTAGTCAAACATAAGGAAAATCTTGCTTGTAAACTTCATCGAGCACTCTGTGGTCTCAAACAATCTTCACAAGCTTGGTATCAAAAGATCGATCTCTTCCTTACAAAACAAGGTTTTATCTTTTGCTCTTCAAATTCTAACTTATATGTGAAGCACTACAAAATGATAGTTTTGTTATTCTTGGTCTCTATGTGGATGATACCATACTTGTTTCTAACAATCTTAACTTTGTTCAACAAGTAAAGAAGGTTTTATCTTCTACATTTGATATGGTGGATCTTGGAGACATACACTCATGCCTTGATTTTCAGATTCAATAATATCGAGAAAATGGCATTTTATTATTGTGTCAAACAAATTTCATTAGAGATATTATTTAGAAGTTTGGTTTGGGTTCTACACATCCTGTTAGTACTCCTATTTTGTGAGCTCTACCAAAAACTCTCACTTTTTGCAGAATGATTGGACAATTAAAATTACATGAATGTTATGCTAATCTTGTTGGTTGTCTTCAATTTGTTGGCTTAAATTCTCGCCTTAATATTCTTTTTGCTGCAAATTTTCTTGGACAACATCTTAGTTCTCCATGCCTTCAACATTGGACTGCATCAGCTAAACAAGTTTTGAAGTATTTAAAAGGCATTAAATATTTTGGGTTGATTTATTGGTGCAAAAAAAACTCTGATTCTCTACATTCACTTCAAATTTTGGGTTATACAGATGAAAATTGGGCAAGCTCTCACTTATTTATACATTCTACAAGTGAAAATGATTTCTTTATCAAATGGTTATAGGCACCATACACTTGACACATGCACATACATCTCAAAAATCTTAGCCATCTTTGTACATATATATTTAGTTTCACTTCACATGCACAGATTCACTTTAGATGCACACAATCATCCTTCTTGATCATGTTTGTGCATTTGTATATGTTGAGATGGCAAGCTCAACACGTGCGGACATTGATGATGGACTGCCTAGCTAGATGGGTTCGCACAACTACACTTAGCATGTTGGTGGTCATTATGATACCCACATGGCCACTGACTTATCACTTATTATATTTAATTTGTTACATCTACCTATAGTTGGTAAAGATATAGCACCAGTCGATTAGTGTAGTCAGTTATGCATTGTTTGACTTAGAAGGCCACTTTTCTTTATGTTGTATCTTATCTACTTTGTGTATATTTTATAGTGTGTGGAAGAAGAAGAAGAAAAAATAGGCAAGGAAACATTTTGGCCTCTATCTCTCTTCTTGTGTTCTTGAATGAGCTTCCTCTTGTGTATACAGTGTGTGTTTGGCACAGCAGCTCAAGCAAATCCCCCCATCATGCGATTCTTGACATGGTATCAGAGCCGTGCCACTGAGAGAGGCTGATTTTGAAGGCTGAAGTGAAGGAGAAGAAGCAAGGTTCAAGCAAGCAAGCAACGAGTAAGAAGCTCTCCAATTCTTCCACTCTCTCTCTTAGATAGTGCCTGTGGAGGCATCGAAAGCAGGGTCGAGCAAAAATCTCAGATTGTAGTGAGATTTGGTGTGCTAGCAAAGCAATGTATATTCTTCAAATAAATCCCTTTGGGTCTATGCCGCAGTTATTTTGGACGTCTGAGGCTGTTTCAAGCCCCGTTTTAGAGCCGCAAGGTTACGGACAGTAGTTTCAGGGTACACTGTGATTTTGGCCGTATTGACCGAAAGTGGGTGCACAGGTTATAGATTTTGAATCTGTAATTTTTGAGGTGTTTACAGGGAGCAAACATAAGGTTTATCTGCAAACAGGTTGCAGATTACATGTACTATTGAGCAATCATTGAAAAAGGTTGCTTAGTGTAGTGTTGTGCACATGTTGTGAAAGATTGCAGAAGACTAGCTTGCTGTGCTGTATCCTTATTTGTGATAATGGCAGAGAATAGTGGAAATCCCATTATTGAGAAACTCAACAAGAACAACTACCCTTCATGGAAGTTCCGTGTGACGAACTTCCTCATTGGAAAGGGTCTTTATGAGTTTGTTTCAAGTGAAGAAAAGGAGCCAGAGTTGGGTATCCCTCCAACTGCAGATGAATTAAAAGCATGGAAAGACTAGAATGAGAAAGACAAAAAGATGATGTATTGGTTATCTGCAGTCATTGATAATACAATACTGGGGCATATCAGGAATGCAAAAACTTCACATGCAACTTGGACAATTTTTGAGAATATGTTTTCAATAAATACAAAGGCACGAAAGATTCAACTCAAGCAAGAGTTGAATGCCTTGAAGAAAGAAAAAATGTTTGTCAATGAGTATGTGTTGAAGGTGAGGAGTATTGCAGATGCTTTAGTAGCGATTGATGCAATGCTTGATGATGATGATTTGGTTTCATCCACTTTGAGTGGCCTTAACAATGAGAAGGCATGGAAGTCATTGTTACTTCAGTATATGTACGAAAGCCATTTCCATATTTTGATGAGCTGATCTCTTTCATGATTACCGAAGAGATCAATATACAAGGTGATTTGTCTAAAAGAAATGGTGAATAGGTCCAAGCATTTTACTCAAGTTCAGGAAGGGGATGTGGTAGATCCTCTTTGAGAGGCCATGGTATGGGACGTGCTGATGATAACCAGCAAAATAGGTTCAATCAACAGTTTGGTGAAATGTAGGTTTCTAGAGGCAGAGGAAACTTTAGAGGCAGGGGGAGCTCTAGAGGAAGAGGTGGATGGTAGAATAGAGGTTCTAGAAATTCTGCTATTTGTTTGCCATTGTTGTGGCAAAACAAGCCATATTGCAGCCCATTGCTATGCTAAGAAGGATGATATTCGCAATGATAAATTGTAGTAAGGAAACTATGCATCGTCTTCATGATAGAATGAAGACCAAAATGAATGTTCATTTGTTATGCAACATATGATGAATGTAGTTACAAGAAAGGGGACACATGATGATATATGGTATGCCGATTCAAGTACATTTAATCATATGACCAGTCATGTTGAATGGTTTGGAGAGATGCAAGACTTACAAAATCCAGGCTATGTGCAGACGGGTGATGATTCATGCCACCCAATTTCACACATTGGAAAGGTTCTCTTGTCCTTGTATGGTGGTTAGACAAAGAGTCTGACAGATGTATTACATGTGCAATCAATCACAAAGAATCTAGTGTATGTTGGCCAAATGGTAGAGCAGGGGTTGCACGTCTGATTCAATGCAAAATGTTGTTTTGTAGAAGACTTTAATGATAAGTGCAGGTTGGTCACAAGAAAGTAGAGTTGGCCGAATGTTCACTTTAGATGCTGGAATTCCTACAATGGATGTTGCTATGTATGCTAAAGGAAAAGGAGTAGTTACAGATATTGAAATATGGCATAAACATATTGGATATGCAAATGTGCAAAGACTGAAATTAATGCAGTCCAAACGATTAGTTACAGGGTTGCCTTCTTTTAGAGTTGCAGAATTGCATAAAGTCTTTGAATCATGCCAGTTTGGTAAGCAGGCAAGAAAACCCTTCTCACATGATAGAGAAGTGAGTAGAAAAATACTTGATGTAGTGCATACAGATATTTGGGGACCTACACAGAATGTATCTCTTGGTGGTAGCAAATACTTTGTCACATTTATTGATGACTGTTCAAGGAAGTTATGGGTATACTTCATGAAGGAAAAGAGTGATATATTAGAGCACTTCAAATCTTTTAAGGTAGCTGTTGAAATAGAAACAGGCTTAAAAGTGAAGTGCTTGAGATCAGATGGAAGGGGAGAGTACCTCTCTAATGAGTTTAGTGGCTTCTTGAGGACTCATGGGATAAAGAGGCAATTTACTTGCAAGTATACCCCACAGAAAAATGGGATTGCAGAAAGAAAAAATAGGCGTATTGCAGAAGTCACACGGGCATTAATGACTGAAAAGAATATGCCCAAACATTTTTGGTCTGAGGCTATCCATACTACTGTCTACATTATGAACAGAACTCCCATAGCTGCAATTCATAGGATGACTCTTGAGGAATGCTTTACTGGCAAGAAGCCCGATGTATCGCCCTTGAAGGTATTTGGATGTGTTGCATATGTTCATGTGCCAGATGACTTACGGAAGAAGCTTGATCCAAAGGTAGAAAAATGTATTTTTATTGGATACTCTTTAGAGCAGAAAGGGTATCGTTGCTATAACCGTGTCACAGGTGAGTTCAAAGTGAGCAAGGATGTTATCTTTGATGAGATGGGCAGCTGATATGCACCTGATGGTAATATAGTAGATGATGATAATGATCAGGACCGCTATGTGCAGAAAGAAAAACAAGAATCACGAAGTCTAGTGGACCAGAAACATCATCTAGTACTATACTTACAGTGAGCCTGTAACGTGCCCACCCCTCAAATTGTAGGACACGTCTTAGCAATCTAGAAGATGCCACCCGACACTCCCAAGGAATGACACGAGGTTCGCCAACTAGGGTCTCCCGAGCCTACCTCGCAACAGAACTTATCAGGCCGTTCCCACTAGGATCGACCTGAAGTCCGGGTTCTTAGTAGTCGGGTCTTCCTAACAACCTTCTAGCATCGGTCTAGAACTGCTCCACTTTGCGCAAATACAACTGGACCAAAGCAGACTCATACCGCACTTGGTTCAAAGAGAATGAGAAACGAGAGGGATGCATCGCTTCACCTCTCTGCCCGTAGGGCATGGTCCCATTCCGGTCCCCTAAAATGGTATGAATCAAGGTTCTAACCAACATTGTCTAAGGTTAGCATCTGACTTTTCCTAACATTTCCTTTGAGGAAAGCTCTCGGCTAACCAAGACCACACTTCCGTAGGATAGACACATTGGTCACATCCACCACTCTTCCCTTGGGGTTTGTTTTAGTTATCTAATTACCTACCACATTATGTTTGACACATAAAAGTAGCTTTCTTAATTAATCCTGCAATCACAGGTTCCTTTACATAACTTAGGGCACAAACATAAAGACAAGATAACAAGATCAAACACTTTCTTAACTTATATTTAGATTAATGTTTGTCTCCCGCCCATACAGGAGAATTAAGTGTCCCTTTCTGCCTCCATAGAAATAATTCTTTTGTATCCCAAAATACATCAAGTATCATGCCCGAAGGCTATCCCAGCAATCTACAGGATTGCTGCTCCAAGTTCCGCCCGTAGACTAGTACACGGGCCTCGATATCCCAATCTCGAGTCACATCGGCCTCTTGTGTGGGATCTGGAGGCAAGGGATTTACAGCCACAGCCTTCCCTGGCACCCAAGTGTCCTCCCGCTCCAAGCAGCACCCACGGAGAGACCTCTCGTGGCGGGTTAGGTCCATATACCCGGTGCGGCTAACAACCCCCTTGGACAAGGCCAGGCAGATAGTTGGAGGTAACTGTTCTTGCCTCTCCCTCCAGGCTTTTAACCTGAAGCATTAAATGCTTTTCCTTGAATTAGTTTCTTGAAAAAAGGAGATCAAATAATGTACCTAAGTGTACAAACACAAACATTTCAGAGGCCGTTTGTACGACCAACTACAAGGTGTGACTCCCTTTTTCTCAGATGCTCCCAGCATCCGATCCTAGGTCTTTTTCTTGGATGCTCCCAACATCCGATCCTGGATCGTTCATGACTTGGCGAGATCCCAATAGTCTCAAACAAGATCATGCAAGCAAATGTTCTTGGTAAGCTAACTTATTTTGACTTGCTCGTTCCCTTGGGTTTTACCTTATGGTATCTTAACCCTAACTCATGCAGTAGCTGGTCAATCTAGGCAACAGGCATGCCTTATTCACAACCCAACCAAGGGTATTTTAATCTTCCAGTTCTAACCAAGTTCAAATAACACACTTGGCAATACAAGAGTCTTCATTTGGGCCTTCAAGATACAGTCTAGATGCATGCGTTCCTTCCATTTCTCTTAGTGCAGTACTATGCAGAATTTTCCAATCAACCTTACCCATCATGCACATGGTGCGTTTAGCATATTTGTACATCCTAGCTGACCTTTAACTCTCTTTATACCTGGAAATGAATACTTATTCCTAATGCATTGGATCACATGTGACTTGCGTATAAGAAATTCTAGGTTTCTATCCATCCGTGCAAGTGCATCTTGCGAATGGAAACTAACATTTCATGTGTTTCTTTTAATCATGATCACGAAGCATGAATTCTAAATGACTATTCATGCACTGAACTGGTTTAAAAGCTATTATCTTATGCAAAATAATGCAAAAACCTTATCATTCCATGTGTGTAAAAGCTATCATTCCATGCATATAAATTTATACAAACTCCATACTCTACCATTTCATGCATGCAACCTAACACTTAGAGTAAACAAAAAGTCCTAAGGCTTGTTCTTGTTCCATGCATGATTGTATCCCTTTATTTCTTCTTCTAGAAATAATACAAAATATGCTTAATCAACATTGAATATAGATCCTAGGATATTCAAAAAGAACCTGGGTTTGATTCATAATTGTAGGGGCATTTGTTGCATTGGTCACTCTGCTCGCCTCTCCCGCATTACGGGTATCGTTAGTAGCTTTGGCACTTACACTTCCCGTGACTTTCTTTTTGGGAGCCATTTCTACTCGGAGTTTGGATAGTTTGGCCTTAACAGCTTTCAAGATGATAGGCTCGAGAAGGAAGGGTCGTGAGAAAGTGACCTTCGCCGATGAGGGGGTGGCTTGAAAAAGATGGCTTCATGAATGTGGCTCCTCGATATGGCCCTTGTTGAGATGACAAGCTCAACACATGCGGACATTGATGATAGAGTGCCTGGTTAGATGGGTCCACACGTCTACACTTAGCACGTCAGTGGTCATTATGACTCTCACATGGCCACTGACTCATTACTTATTATATTCACGTTGTTACACCTATTTACAGTAGTTGGGATAGTTATAGCGCCAGTCGACTAGTGTAGTCGGTTATGCATTGTTTGACTTAGTAGGCCACTTTCCTTTATGTTGTATCTTATCTATACTTTGTGTACATTGTAAAGAGTGTGGAAGAAGAAGAAGAAACTAGCAAGAAAACGTTTTGGCCTCTATCTCTCTTCTTGTCTCTTGAGTGAGCTTCTCCTTGTGCATTCTGTGTGTGTTCAGCGTAGCATCTTGAGCAAGTCCCCCCACCATGCGATTCTTGACATGGTATCAGAGCCGATCCATTGAGAGAGGCTGATTTCGAAGGCTGAAGTGAAGGAGAAGAAGCAAGGTTCGAGCAAGCAAGCCACGAGTAAGAAGCTCTCCCATTCTTCCACTCTTTCTCTTGGACAGTGCCTGTGGAGGCACCAGAAGCAGGGCAGAGCAAAAAATCTCAGATTGCAGTGAGATTTGGTGTGCGCAAAGAGCGCTATATATTCTGCAAATAAGCCCTTTAAGGCTTTCCCATAGTTATTTTGGGCATCTGAGGCCGTTTCAAGCCCTGTTTTAGAGCCGTAAGGTTGCGGACAACAGTTTCAGGGTACATTGTGATTTCGGTTGTTTTGACCAAAAGTGAGTGCGTAGGTTACAGATTGCGAATCTATAATTCTTGAGGTGTTTTCAAGAAGAAAGCATAAGGTTTAACTGCAAACAGGTTGCAGATTGCATGTATTGTTGAGCAGACAATGAAAAAGGCTGTCTGATGTATTGTTGTGCACTACAAGTCGAGGGTTGCAGAAGATTTGCTTGCTGTTTGGTATTAGTTTTGTGATAATGGCAGAGAACAGTGGAAGCCCCATCATTGAGAAGGTCGACAAGAACAACTACCCTTCATGGAAGTTCCGTGTCACGAACTTCCTTATTGGAAAAGGCCTCTACAAGTTTGTTTCAAATGAAGAAAAGGAGCCAGAGGTGAGTGATCCTCCAACTACAGAAGAGACAAAGGCATAGAAGGAATGGAATGCAAAAGACAAAAAGGTCATGTATTGGCTGTCTGCAGTAATTGACAATAATATGCTGGGACATATTAGAAATGCAGAGAATTCATATGCAACTTGGACCATACTTGAAAGTATGTTTTCCGTAAATACAAAGGCACGAAAGATTCAACTCAACCAAGAGTTGAATACGTTGAAGAAAGGGAAGATGTCTATCAATGAGTATGCACTAAAGGTAAGGAGCATTGCAGATGCATTGGCAGCGATTGACCGATGATGATGAATTGGTGCCGTCTATCTTGGGTGGACTTAACAATGAAAAGGCTTGGAAGTCTTTTGTAACTTCCGTATATGTCAGAAAGCCATTACTAGATTCTGATGAGTTGGTCTCCCTTATGATCACTGAAGAGATCAACATGCAGAGTGAGACATCTGAAAGAAGTGGTGAATAGGTCCAAGCTTTCTACTCTAGTTTAGGAAGGGGACGTGGTAGATTCTCTTCAAGAGGCCGTGATACAGGACATGGTAGTGACAACCAGCAAAACAGATTGAATCAACAATTTGGTGATATGCAGGTTTCAGGAGGTCGTGGTAACTTTAGAGGCAGGGGGAGCTTTAAAGGAAGAGGTGGATGGCAGAACACAGGTTCTAACAACTCTGGTATTGTGTGTCACTACTGTGGCAAAACAGTTTATATTGTAGCCCAATGTTATGCTAAGAAAGATTATATTCGCAGTGGTAAGTTGCAGCAAGGAAACTATGCACCATCTTCACGACAGAATGAAGATAAAAATGAATGTCTATTTGTTATGCAGCATATGTTGAATGCTATTAGAGGAAAGGGAATACATGATGATGTTTGGTATGTTGATTCAGGTGCATCCAATCATATGACCAGCCATGCAGAATGGTTTGGAGAGATGCAAGATTTGGAAAATGCAGGTTGTGTGCAGACAGGTGATGATTCATACCACCCAATTTCACACATTAGAAAAGTTTCCTTGTCCTTGCATGATGGTAAGACAAAGAGTCTTTCAGATATATTACATGTGCCATCTATTACAAAGAACTTGGTGTCAGTCGGTCAAATGGTAGAGCAAGGGTTGCAAGTCAGATTTAATGCAAAGGGTTGCTTTGTAGAAGACTTCAATGACAAGTACAGGTTGGTAGCAAAGGGAAGTAGAGTTCAACATATGTTTACTTTGGATGCTGGAATTCCTACTATGAATGCTGCTATGTATGCTAAAGGAAAAGGTGTTGTTGCAGATATTGAAATTTGGCACAAACGCATTGGACATGCAAATGTACAAAGGCTGAAATTAATGCAGTCCAAAGAGTTGGTTCTAGGTTTGCCTACATTTAGAGTTGCAGAATTTCATAAGGTATGAGAAGCATGTCAATTTGGTAAGCAGGCAAGACAACCCTTTTCACATGACAGAGATGTAAGCAGAAATATCCTTGATGTTGTGCATACAAACATTTGGGGACCTACACAAAAGGTATCTCTTGGAGGCAATTCATACTTTGTCACATTCATTGATGATAGTTCTAGAAAGCTGTGGATATATTTTATGAAGGAAAAGAGTGAAGCGTTTGAGCACGTTAGAACTTTCAAGGTTGCAGTGAAAGAGAAACAGGCTTGAAAGTAAAGTGCTTGAGGTCAGATGGAGGGGGAGAGTACCTCTCGAATGAGTTCAGTGATTTTCTGAGGTCTCATGGGATAAAGAGACAGTTCACATGCAGGTATACCCCACAGCAAAATGGGATTACAGAAAGGAAAAACAGGCATATTGCAAAAATTGCACACACCTTGATGGCTGAAAAGAATATGCCTGAGCATTTTTAGTCTGAGCCTGTTCATACTACTGTTTATATTATGAACAGAACTCCCATAGCTGCAGTTGATGGGATGACTCTTGAAGAATGCTTTACTGGCAAGAAGCCTGATGTATCTCACTTGAAGGTATTTGGCTCTGTTGCATATGTTCATATACCAGATGAGCTACGGAAGAAGCTTGATCCAAAGGCAGAAAAATGTATCTTTATTGGATATTCTTTAGAGCAGAAAGGGTATCGCTGTTATAACCCTATCACATGTAAGTTCAGAGTGAGCAGTGATGTCATCTTTTATGAAATGAACAGTTGTTATGCATCTAGTGCTGATGCATTGGATGATGATGATCATCATGACACTCATGTGCAGGCTAAAAAGCAAGAATCACGGACTCTTAGTGGACCAGAGACATCATCTGGTAGTCCTTAGTCTGGGAGACTAAGGGGTAGCTCTGCATCTTCAGGTGCATCTAGTAGCACTATAGGTAAAGAAAAAAGAGAGAATAAAGTGTCAGATGGCATTGATGCAGTTCTTGATGGAGATTCCAGTGGCTCAGAGAGCTTGGATGATGAGCTTGTCATTCCTTCGGTGAGGACTCCAGGTGTGCAGAGAGCACGCATCAATGCAAAGACTCCATTGAGTGATCCGGTGGTACACAAATCTAGCAGGGTCAAATACCATGTTAAAAGATTTGGTTTTGAAGGTTATACAGCTCACCATTATGCTTATATGGTGAAACTAGTTGAGGATGTTGAGCCCACTTGTTTTGAAGATGTTGTTAGTCATACTCATTGGGATGCAGCAATGGATGAGGAGATGGCTGCATTAGAGGCCAATAAGACTTGGGATCTAGTATCATTGCCGAAGGGCAAGAAAGCAATTGGATGTAAGTGGGTTTATAAGATTAAGCACAATGCTTGGATGGCAACTGTCAGATGTGTGATTGCAACAAATGGATGTGAAGAATGCCTTATTGCATGGTGATTTGCAGGAAGAAGTGTATATGGATCAACCAGTAGGCTATGAAGATTTAGAGTATCCCACGTATGTATGCAGGTTGAAGAAGGCGCTTATGGGCTCAAGCAAGCACCTAGAGCATGGTCTGACAAGATCAGAGAGTATCTTGTCAATATTGGCTTTTATGTTTCTGATGCTGATCACTCACTTTATGTGAGAAAGGGAGATGCAGGTTTGGTCATCATACTCATCTATGTGGATGACTTGATTATTACAGGTGATAGTGATAGTGGGATTGCTGAAGTCAAGGATTTTTTGAAGAAGAAGTTTGAGATGAAGGATTTAGGTGAGCTAAGGTACTTCCTTGGCATTGAGGTGATCAGATGTGATGATGGTATATGGCTGTCCCAAAGACACTATGGCTTGGATATGTTGTCCAAGTATGGTATGACAGCATGCAAACCATTTTCACTCCCATTGGAGCAGAATGTAAAGTTGAGTGCTAATGTTGGGGATGAGATAGAAGACCCTAGTATGTTCATGAGGATAGTGGGGAGTTTGATCTACATGATTATTACAATGCCAGACTTGAGCTATGCTGTTGGTCTTGTGAGTCAATTTAGGCAAGTACCTAGAAAGCCACATTTGGATGCAGTCAGACGCATATTGAGATATGTGAAGTCCACACTACGTTATGGACTTTTCTATGAGGCAGGTATAGATGTACAGTTGTTTGGATACACAGATGCAGATTGGGCTAGTAGTATGTCTGATAGAAGATCTACTAGCAGATACATGTTCTCTCTTGGTAGTGCAGTAGTTGCTTGGAGCAGCAAAAAGCAATCTACAGTTGCTTTGTCGAGTACAGAGGCTGAGGAGGTGCTGTTGTTGCAGCATGTGAGGTAGTATGGCTACAAAAGTTAATGGCTGATTATGATGTGCAGGTGGAAGGTCCAGTTGTCATTTATTGTGACAACATGAGCAGTATACAGTTGGCTAGGAACCCTATGTTCCATGCCAAGACAAAACATATTGAGGTACACTACCACTTTGTGAGAGAGAAGGTACTAGCAAGTGAGATTGACTCGGTGTATATCAGCAAACAAGATTAGATAGCTGACATCTTCATGAAGGCATTGGGTACAGAGAAGCTTCAAAAGTTTCAAAGCTTACTTGGAGTTGCAGAGATGCAGTTGAGCTTGAGGGGGAGTGTTGATATGACAAGCTCAACACATGTGGACATTGATGATAGACCCCCTGGTTAGATAGGTCCACACGTCAATACTTAGCACGTCGGTGGGTATTATAACTCTCACATGGCCACAGACTCATTACTTATTATATTTAGATTGTTACACCTATTTACAGCTGGCATAGTTATAGTGCCAGTCGACTAGTGTAGTCGGTTATGCATTGTTTGACTTAGTAGGCCACTTTCCTTTATGTTGTATCTTATCTATACTTTGTGAACATTGTAAAGTGTGTGGAAGAAGAAGAAGAAACCAGCAAGAAAACGTTTTGGCCTCCATCTCTCTTCTTGTTTCTTGAGTGAGCTTCTCCTTGTGCATTTTGTGTGTGTTCGGCGCAGCATCTTGAGCAAGCCCCCCACCACGCGATTCTTGACAGCCCTCGATACCTCACCAACTCTCACTCCCTCTCTCTCTCTCTCTCTCTTCTTCTTCTTCTTCTTCTCTTCTTCTTTCTCTCTCTCCTTCCTCTTCTTCTTCTTTTCTCTTCTTCTCCTTCTCTCTCTCCCTTTCTCTTCTTCTTCTCTCCCTCTTCTTCTCCTTCTTTCTCTCCCTTTCTCTTCTTTTGCTTCTTTCTCTCCCTCTTCTTCTTCTTCTCTTTCTCTCTCTCCCTCTTCTTCTTCTTCTTCTCCACTCTCTCTCTTCTTATCCTTCTCTCTCTCCCTCTCCTCTCCCTCTTCTCCTTCTCTCTTCTCTCCTTCCACCTCTTCTTCTTCTTCTTCTTCTTCTTCTTCTTCTTCTTCTTCTTCTTCTTCCACTTCTCTCTTCTTCTCCTTCTCCTCTTCTCTTCCTCTCCTCTTCCTCTTCTCCTTCTCTCTTCTCTCCTTCTACCTCTTCTTCTTCTTCTTCTTCTTCTTCTCTCTTATCTCCTTCTACCTCTTCTTCTTCTTCTTCTTCTTCTTCTTCTTCTTCTTCTTCTTCTTCTTCTCTCTCTCTCTCTCTCTCTCTCTCTCTCTCTCTCTCTCTCTCTCTCTCTCTCTCTCTCTCTCTCTCTCTCTCTCTCTCTCTCTCTCCTTCTCTTCTTCTCTCCCTCTCCTCTTCCTCTCCCTCTCCCTCTCACACACACACTCTCTCTCTTTGATCACAGGGGTGCAGCTTGCCTAGCGAAAAGGGGGGGTTTGCACAGGGGTGCAGCTTGCCTAGCGGAAAAAGGGGGGGAGGGGTCTCTATCGGAGCCCAGGAGGGGGGGCTATTGCTACTAGACAAACAAGAAGGGGGGAAGTATTCTGACGGATTCCCCAAGGGCGGCTGCTGCCACACGAGGGGGGAAAGGTGACGAGTACGAGGGGGGATCGCTGTGTGTACCAGGGAGGGGGGAACGGCCTATTCTTTATAGGAGGGGGAGGAAGGTGGCATGGCTGCCACCCCTCCCACTTGAGGGGCTGCATGCCCCCCTCACTTCACTTCACTCCCTCTCTCTCTCTCCCTGACATGCTGTTGTCGAGGAGAGAGGGAGGGATAAAAAATTTTGAACTAATTCTTTTTTTTTTAATCATTAAAAGGGGGGAAGTTTCTATTGGGGGGGGGGGGGGGACACCAGGGATGTTGCATCCTCTCCCCCTTAGAGGAATCGAGATGTCCTTATCTCGAGAGAAACTGGGCAGGATAAGCACTAATGGGGCTTATGACCTGTGGGTTAAGACCCACCGTGCATCTGTTGCGCTACTTTTAATGTTTCAAGTAGTGCACTCATATTATTTGAATTGACCATAGGTACAAGAGTAGGATTTATTCTCAATTGTGTTATATGTCGACTAAGCTTCTAGGAATCTTAGTCCTCCTAATAAGGTTTAGTGGGTTCTGGATCTTCGTCTTCATCTGATCCATCTATATATCCATAGACTACACCTGTATAGCTTCATTTTCTTGGAGGCTCAAAGTCTTTTGGACTTAGATCGGGGCAGTCTGCTGCTTGGATGTGTCCTAGCTCATTACAATGGAAGCATTGACGGTAGGGACATCTCCTACGGATGTGCCCTATCTCTCCACACGTATGGCATCTCTTATCCTGATCTCCACGGTCATCTTTGCTACCATTGTCCGATTTAAGTTCTTGGACGATTGGATTCGCTTGGATTAATGTGTCTTGCAAGTCTGTTGAGCACATTGATTCCAATCAAGTGTTTATGGGTGGATTCAACCCAACACAAAATTTTGACACCTGTTGTGTCATATCCACTGGGGGTGCATACTTTAGGAGTGAAACAAACTTCGAATAATATGCTTCAAGGGATAATCCTAGCTGCTTCAAGTCGTAGAATTCATTCATCTTTTGTGTGCAGTAGGCAGGTGGTAGATACCTCCCTCGCACAACTTCCTTAAGCTTATGCCAAGTGACTATCCCCTCCGAGATCGCTTGGTCTCGGCACCACTGTTTCCACCAAAGTCTTGCTTCGCCTGTAAGCTTAAGTTTGGCGAGCATGGCTTGATTAGCAGGTGTAGTTCGTGCTGCTTCAAAATAGTCCTCCATGGACTCAATCCAGATCTCGACGTGAGCTTGAACAGTCCTTCCCTTGCCATCAAACTCGGGTTTTAATTTGTTTGAGAATGAACTTCTTCTCTTGCATGTCAACATTCGTGGATGCAGAAGGTGCCTGACAATCAAGCCATACCTTTTAGGTTATTTCTGTTTCGGATGTGTCTATAAACCGAACATTAATCAATCATGTATCATTATGAACTTTTGCTCTGATACCAACTATAACATGCCCACCCCTCAAATTGTAGGGCATGTCTTAGCACTCCATCAAGAGATCAATCTAGAAGACGCCGCTCGGCACTCCCAAGGAATGACACGGGGTTTGCCAACTAGGGTCTCCCGAGTCTGCCTAGTAATGGAACTTATTAGGCCGTTCCCACTAGGATTAACCTGAAGTTCGAGTTCCTAGTAGTCAGGTCTTCCTAACAGCCTTTTAGCGTCGGTCTACAACTGCTCCACTTTACGCAGATACAACTAGATCAAAGCAGACTCATACCACACTTGGTTCAAAGAGAATGGAAAATGGCAGGGATGCATCGCTCGACCTCTCTGCCCATAGGGCATAGTCCCATTTCGGTCCCCTAAAATGGTATGAATCAAGGTTCTAACCAACATTGTCTAAGGTCATCATCTGACTTTTCCTAACATTTCCCGTTAAACATTTCCTTTGAGGAAAGCTCTCGGCTAACCGAGACCACCCTTTCGTAGGATAGACCCATTGGTCACATCCACTACTGAGAGCGGAGTTTTGAGCCCAGGATGTGCCTAAAATTTGCCAAAAAATCTGGAATTTAGGGGAAAAATATTTAACATCGAAGGCAGTGGCTCCAGCTAGGATGATTTTAAGCACCAAGTGAAATACGACTTTTAAAAGGTGCCCGAGCGACACTTGTGGATTTTTTATAATTTTCTAGATTGTCGTGCGAGTTGTTAGGAGTTTCCAATCAATGCGAGATATCAAGCCAGACACGCAGAAATTTACAGCACTCGAATCGGAGCCAGGACGGGAAAATGGCCACAAAAGGGGCAAGATATGAAAAGGTGGACATTTGAGAGGGCCAAAAGGGGGTGCCCTTTGGGGGGATTTTAACCCCCCTTCAATTTTTGAGTTTGGGGGCCATCAAAAAACGTGGAGAGAGAATGGAGGAAGAAGGCCCCATCATCATGCCAAATTTTGCGTCCTCTCTCCTCTATCTCATGATTGGGGGGTTGCATACAACCCATGGAACAGATCTTGGGCCTTGATTCCCCCCTGTGGGCCGAGCATATCGCCATCCTTTGCTCGTCCAATGGTGGCCTGAATGGAGAATTTTTATTTTAGTCTTTCTCTCTCCTCCCTCTCTCTCCCCTAAGGGGCTGTTCTTATGTGCAAGAGGAAAATGAAGAATGGTGGAGGAAAGCTTGTCCGGATGAGACCGGATTGCTTCCGGATCAATGAAGATATGAAGATTGCTGATTATGAAGATGTTGACATTGAATGAGGGCTAACCCACAGTCCCATACCAAAACCGAGATCCTGAGATACAAAGCCTAAGCGGTAATTCAATTTTTATGAAGGAAAAATGAGTTTTTATGCTATTTGGATGAGGAAATATTATTTCCATGGGTTGATTGTGCATCATGATGTTGTTTTCTATGAGTTTTATCAGTTTATGTTCTGAAAATGAGAGAATCATAAGTGATATGGTTGAAATTAGTGGTATAAAACCCATAAAACATACGTTTAAGAGGTAAAAATGGGGTTTTTTGCAAAATAAAGGAAAAATATGAGACATAATGCCAACAAAACCTGAAACTTTACTATCAAGAAACCTAAGGGCCACAACCCACAATCAATCTTGATTTCTAGTCATTTTTTATTGAAGAAAATAATGGAAAAATACCAAAAAATGGTGGAAAATGGGTTTTAAATGGGAGAAAATTAGGAAACGATAAAAGAAAAATTCCAAAAAATTACATAAGTGTTTGTGCAATGTATAATGAAGGTAGAGCATGAGGTTGGCCTCGGTTTACCCTCGTTTCTATGTTTTTGTCCGTATTTATCACTTTCTCTATAAAGAAATACACATAAAATGACTCTTTCACCTATCAACGAATGCAAAACATTAAACGGTAGCGTGAGAGGGGAGGTTGAGCGTTAAAGTATAATATTAAATCTGATTTATGTGTTGCATCATGCCTATAGGCTATTGTTTTAAAATAAAGGAAAAGGCAGCATGAGCGTAAGGCTCGGTGTCTCTCCATTGTGCACTAAACCTTTCACATTATGCACTATGCATGGTTCATGGTATCAAAGGAAAAGCTCCTGGACTGCATAGCAATTGTTTTCTTAGGACTTTGACCCACGATTGAGAGTGTGAGGTTATCCCTTACCGTAGGATAGAGGGGCGGTTTCCTAAGGGACTGTTAAGTGAGGACACATGGTATATCTCCCGAAAATACGAGAAATATAAAAGAGAGGAGTTTGTGTTCGTTTGTGTTATATGTTGAGTAGTGCATCAAGGGGCCAATCCCTGCGATGTAGGAGAGCTGCAGTGGGGCCGCGGTGTTTCTACCGAGAGGTTGCCTCCATGTGTGTGATCGTGGCATTGCCAACATGTATGGGTTCTCCCTTTGAGGAGTTTAAGGGGACCGTTGGACTATGAACTATAAACGCATAAATTAAGCTTTAGGGTAGTTTGTCCTTTAGCATTAGATTGATGCTCCTGGTCCGCGAGGCCATGAGGGTGTTTGTGTGTCATGAGCATGAGGTCCGGCTAGTGCCATAGCCAGTGCCGGCCCATTTCAGGTCCCATTAGTGGTGCGTCTACCGGGAGCTGCCTATAAGTGGCGGTTTTCGAATCTAGGGTTTAACCCTAAATTACCCATAAAATGGGGTGGTTCAAGGATGGAAAAACTTGGCTTTCCCTATACAAAACTTACTAATGGGCTTAGTTAGTTATGTAGAGCATGAGTCCTGTGCAGAAGATAATTTATGTGATAAAAAGAGTAGCCAATTAGTGGTTACCCCCTCCTCTAATACGATGGCATGGGCCGAGGTTCGCCTTGGTGTGGTCTCTACCCAAGAGAAATCATGTTTAACCATCCATCAACCTAGAGGGCATGAAACAAGCATGTTGGAAACTAGGGTAGTTATGGCATCAGTAGGTCATTATGCTAAAGCCATAATGCCATGGGAAAGTGTTGATATACGATGGAATATGCTTGTGGTTGAAACATCTCATGTAATGAGCCACCATGACGACATAGTAGGCATCACAAGGATGTTAGAAGCCCTAGTTGTTAAGGGAAAACCGTTGCTTAAAAGGCACGGTTCCCAAGTTTTAAGAAGTGGTAATGATAAATCTACTTTAGATAAGGACCAAAAGCTCATATATAAACCCGTTATGGACTTTCCTTTTAAAGGGAAAGGTATGGAAGATCCTCTAAGAGGGGATCGAAATGACATGTTGAAACTTATAGGACTCTCTAGACCACTCAGTGACTTGGTAGAAAGGGATGTCAATGAGGGTATTAACCCCCCTACACCGGAAAGGGTGGGGATGGAAGAGGTTAAAGATCCTAAGAGGCTGGACCCAGATCATGATGAATATGAAGATTTTAATGACCCGGTGTTGATCCCAAAGGAGAGGACTAAATGTCCTCCTCTTTATAGGGATCTCCCAGTTTTTTATGGGTTGCCAAATGAGGATCCGATGATTAATTTAAGAGAATACGACCTAACTTGCATTGCAAGTGGGTTCGACGATATCCATCGGATGCTCGTATTTCCTAAAGGGAGAGGCAAGGAAATGGTATTGGAGCCTCCCAAGAGGGTCGATCAAATCATTTGAGGAGTCTTGTGATAGATTTCTAGATGAGTATGAAAAGCAGCTCCCTATGATTCAAGTCTTAGGGCAGCTTATGCAGTTTAGACAGGAGTCTTATCTTTCTATTAAAGAGTATGCTAGATCCTTTGATAGTACTCTTAGGCTTTGGCCAAGAAGAGCCAGTGCATTACCAGATGATGTGCTATGTGAGCTCTTTCTGAATGACTTAGAGATTAATACGCAAATCCAAGTGGAACTGCGAAATCCTAAGTCATTAAGGGAAGCAAAAATGCATGCCATTGATTATGAGGGTCATATTCAGAGATGTTGGAAAAACTTTTGGAGTTTTTCCCGCTCAGTACAAGTGCATCGTAGCTTCCAACCATTTCTGCAAGAAGACAGCTCACTTGTTGATACCAAGGTAGCCTATGAGGGGAACCTTGGTGGCCAAAATCTCAAAGCAGAAAATGGCCATCCTACGAGTAGTAATGACATACCTCTCAGTGAAAAGGTTCCAAGCCATGTAAGTCCCATTAGGGCTTGCAACACTTCCACGAGAGGTAGTTGTGATGGCAGCATGGATAGAACCAATGGGCCTATGAGTGTTGATAAGCATTCTGTGTGTGGTTCTAATTTTGTTACTAGTAAGACTCTTGAGAGACCTTTGGTGTCGGAATCATGCTTCTAGGTAGATGTTGTTCCCTTCAGTGAAAGCATGGTTCTTATGGGAAAAAATTTGCAGCATGGACGTAAACAAGTAAAGACATCTTTTGTAAAGAGGATGCAAAATGCTAAAAGTCCACCTGTGTTTCACAAAGGCCATAAGGATGTGAGGCCATTTGGCCATAGGGATAAGTTTGCATTGAGTTCGTAAGACCAGTGCAGCAAATCGAGGGAATGCAAGAATATTAAGGGAAATGTGAGATGGGTTTGGAGACCCAAAATCTCCAAAAGTATGGCAGGAGTGTCAGATGTAAGGCCAAGGATCCCATCTGGATATATTTTTTCAAAACCCCAAGAGGATAAGACTGGATATACATCTGACAATATACACTGCCTTGGATACACCCATGTGATGTGCCTAGGCTTGAAGCTCTACCTAGTTTGGGTCGCAGCACTGATTTATGTGAAAACCCAAATAGGGGAGGTTCAAATGAGTACAAAGCTATGATTATTTCTACCAAAGGAGCCACTCAGCCGCTTGAACGACCAGTTTATTCGGATTACAATAAATGTAGGACATGCGGGCCCTCTGAGGCCGTTCATTCAGCTCATAGTGCCCAAGAAGGGATCGGCCTTATTGATGAGTTATTTGTGGAAAGGCTTGGACTTGTAGCTCTACAAAAAAAAACCTAAAATCAAAAAATACAAGATCAAGCTTTTAGCTAACTTGCATGAGTAGCATGGGGCTAGTCAACCTATGATATGCTATCCTCGGCACCCTGGGTAGTCTGATAGGATATGATGTATATGCTAAGGACATTAGCATTACATGGACTAAAATGACCTATCTAGTTTTAAGCTAGGAAGGCTAGATGCTTTGGATATTACGTCCAGATTTCGTTAGGCCAAGAGGGCCAGTTGTCTGTTTAGTACATGTGCGGTTAATGGTTTCTTGTTTTAGTTCTGTGCTAGACAGGTTCAAAGAAGAAGAGCTTGGAAGGAGCCTTTTGTTGTGTGGACGCTTCTCATGGCCCTATCCGGGTGATATCTCTCCTTTATGAGTAACATGTTTTTATGCTGTATATATCTGTGATAAGGCTTGTTCTTGTTCCATGCATGATTGTATCCCTTCATTTCTTCTTCCAAAAATAATACAAAATATGCTTAATCAACATTAAATATAGACCCTAGGATATTCAAAAAGAACCTGGGTTTGATTCATAATTGTAGGGGCATTTGTTGCGTTGGTCACTCCGCTCGCCTCTCCCGCATTACCAGTACCGTTGGTAGCTTTGGCACTTACACTTCCCGCGACTTTCTTTTTGGGAGCCATTTCTACTCGGAGTTTGGATAGTCCGGGCCTTAATAGCCTTCAAGATGATAGGCTTGAGAAGGAAGGGTCGTGAGAAAGTGACATTTGCCGATGAGGGGGTGGCTTGAAAAAGATGGCTTCACGAATGCGGCTCCTCAACACGGCCCTCGATACCTCACCAACTCTCACTCCCTCTCTGTCTCTCTCTCTATTTTCTTCTTCTTTTTCCCTTATCCTTCTTTCTCTCTCTCCTTCATCTTCTTCTTCTTTTCTCTTCTTCTCCTTCTCTCTCTCCCTTCCTCTTCTTCGTCTTCTTCTTCTTCTCTCCCTCTTCTTCTCCTTCTTTCTCTCCCTTCCTCTTCTTCTGCTTCTTTCTCTCCCTCTTCTTCTTCTCCTCCTTCTCTCTCTCCCTCTTCTTCTTCTTCTTCTCCTCTCTCTCTCTTCTTCTCCTTCTCTCTCTCCCTCTTCTTCTTCTTCTCCTTCTCTCTCTCTCCCTCTCCTCTTCCTCTTCTCCTTCTCTCTTCTCTCCTTCCACCTCTTCTTCTTCTTCTTCTTCTTCTTCTTCTACCTCTTCTTCTCCTTCTCTTCTTCTCTCCCTCTCCTCTTCCTCTTCTCCTTCTCTCTTCTCTCCTTCTACCTCTTCTTCTTCTTCTTCCTCTTCTTCTTCTCTCTTCTCTCCTTCTTCTTCTTCTTCTTCTTCTTCTTCTTCTTCTTCTTCTTCTTCTTCTTCTTCTCTCTCTCTCTCTCTCTCTCTCTCTCTCTCTCTCTCTCTCTCTCTCTCTCTCTCTCTCTCTCTCTCTCTCTCTCTCTCTTCTTCCTCTCCTTCTCACACACACACTCTCTCTCTCTAATCAAGGGGGCGTAGCTTGCCTGGCGAAAAGGGGGGGTTTCACGGGGGCACCGCTTGCCTAGTGAAAAAAGGGGGGGAGGTTTCTCTGTCGGAGCCCAGGAGGGGGGGCTATTGCCGCCAGACAAACGAGAAGGGGGGAAGTATTCTGATGGAGGCCCAGGGGCCGCTATTGCCACATGGGAGGGGAAAGGTGACAAGTACGAGGGGAGGTCATTGTATGTACCATGGAGGAGGGAACAGCCTACTCTTTATAGGAGGGGGAGAAAGGTGGCATGGCCGCCACCCCTCCCACCTGGGGTGCTGCATGCCCCCTCTCACTTCACTTCACTCACACTCTCTCTCTCCCCGATGTGCTGTCAGTGGGGAGAGAGGGAGGGATAAAAAAATTTGAACTAATGTTTTTTATTAAAAATTTTCATTAAAAGGGGGGGGAGTTCCTATGTGGGGAGGGGGGGGGAGGGAACACCAAGGATGCTACAGAGCCCTTGTTCTGGGAGACTAAGAAGTAGCCCCACATCTTCAGGTGGATCTATAAGTGTTGTAGTGAAGGACAAAGGTAAGAAGAAAGTGCTGGATGGTAATGATGCATCTACAAGTCATTTGGGATTTGATGAAGATTCTAGTGGTTCAGAGAATTTGGATGATAAGCTTGGTGTTCCTTCAGTCAGGACACCAGGTGTACAGAGAGCTCATAGTAATGTAAAGGCTCCATTGAGTGATCCGGTGGTACGCAGATCTAGCAAGGTTAGATACCCTATTAAAGGATTTGATTTTGAAGTTATGCAGCTCACCATTATGCTTATATAGTGAAACTAGTTGAGGATGTTGAGCCCACTTGTTTTGAGGATGTTGTTGGTCATGCTCATTGGGATGTAGCAATGGATGAGGAGATGGCTACATTAGAATCCAATAAGACTTGGGATTTGGTACCCTTACCTAGGATTGGTAGCATGTTAGATAGAATATCTACAAGTGGAGTCATGTTTTCCCTTGGTAGTGCATCAATTACATGAAGCAGCAAAAAGCCACCTACAGTTGCTTTATCAAGTACAAAGGCTGAATATAGAGGTGTTGCTATGGCAACATGTGAGGTGGTATGGCTGCAAAAGTTATTAGGTGATTTGGACGTGTAGGGAGATGGTCTAGTTGTCATTCATTGTGACAACATGAGCAGCATACAATTAGCTAGGAATCTAGTGTTCCATGCTAGGACAAAACACATTGAGATACACTACCACTTTGTGAGAGAGAATGTACTTGCAGGAGAGATCGACTTGGTATATGTCAGCACACTGGATCAAGATATTTTCACAAAGGCATTGGGTGTAGAGAAGCTTCAAAAGTTCCAAAGCTTACTTGGAGTTGTAGAGATAGAGTTTAGATTGAGGGGGAGTGTTGAGATGGCAAGCTCAACACTTGCAAACATTGATGATGGACCGCGCGGCTACATGGGTCCGCATGTCTATACTTAGCACGTTGATGGTCATTATGATACTCACATGGCCATTGACTTATCACTTATTATATTTAGTTTGTTACACCTACCTACACCTTGCAAAGATATAGTGCCAGTCGATTAGTGTAGTCGGTATTGAGGGAATGGTCTAATTTTCTTGGGCAATTGGACGAAAGCGATAAGAGTGGAGATTTATACTTCGAAGACTACACTAGTCAGCCTAGACACTATCTCAGCTATGTTGAAGGGCGACACTCAACTTCGGAAATCTTATGAGCCACTAACTAAGTATATCCGTTTCCCTGAGGATGAGTGAGATTGGATGCATGTGCTAGCCACAATTGATCTACCATTCTTGAATAATAGGGAATACGAGCAAGCTACTAAGGCAATTGGTAAACCCAAAGACAGGCCCTTAGTACCAAATTGGATGATGTGTAGGAGCTTGTTGGGCGATCGGCCTCTATCACATCCCACATTTTGAACAACAACTGAGACCTCCACAAGAACCAAGGTGCACGACCTAAACTTTATGTACAATTGGGCCATAGCCACCACCAATGATAAGGAACCACACTTAGGAGATGACAAGAAGTTGGATAAGGATGATTCTGATGATTAGTTGTATGAAGACTGTTGTTCCTCCAAGGACAAGAGCAAAGAAGATATCAGCAAGATAGAGTACGACACTGAGGGGGGCATGAGATTGAACAAATACGGGCAGACTCCAAACCCCAAAAAAAAAGCATCTTTGGAATCGAGAAAGGAGTCATGCAAATGGGTTGCGATTGCACTTGGAGCACATAGGAGCAATTGATTATGAAGGAGCAGGACTTGCCCAACCAAGTGTCGCACTAGTACTCAAAAAAAAATCAACATCAAAGCTATGACCTCCAGGAGGGATGTGAGATCCATGAGCCCTTATCTTACACGCGATGTCTTGCTGAGTAGAAAAGCACATTGATAGCGCCCACCACTTGCCCGTGACCTTGTGCCTTACACGTTTCGTACCGTGATATGCTTGTGAGCCTTCATGCCACCGATCAATATACTCTCGGGTCCTCAAGAGGGGCCATTGGTTTTTAGCCCCTTGTAGCTTGTTGTTTCCTTGTGCCGTGTTGAGATATGCTTCCGCATGCTTGTGGGCACACTAATAGGTGGGTGATTCCCCTTTACGCGGGCTTCATAGGGCGGGTCTCCCCTACCCCAAGATGGCGGACCTGAGGCGGGTTCGTAACACTTGGGACTCCCTCTTCTAGTGAAGATGGAGAGTTTAATTTTGAGTTGGAAGCAAGCTCGGATAGTGTTCCTAAGATACCCTAATCACCTAAGACCAAATGCACCAAAGGAGACCTACCAGTCCACCTAAGGCACCAAAGGTTGCAGGAGGAAAAGAGGAAATGGTCTAGGGATCTGCAAGCCGAGGAGCAAAGGAAGCCACAAGACATGCCAAAATGGTTCACAAGATTTAAGAAAGGCAAAAGGATGGTGGTCTTACTAGGAGCCAAAAGATGAGGGCAAGCGAGTGATCCTATAGAAGGACACACCAAAGTCAAGGAAGTCAATCTAGCTCAGGAAGGGAAGACGCCCCGACCTATTTTTATGGCTAACGACTTGATCGAGGAAGAGGAGGCAACTCTTATTGCTCTCTTGCGAGAGTACAAAGACATATTCACTTGGCCCCTCAATTAGCTGAAAGGGATAGATTAGACTACAGTGAATGATAATATCCCCATGACATCTGATGCAACACCGGTCAAGGAGGAGCAACCATATCCAATGAATCCTAAACACGCTATCGGAGGGGTTTTAGATGAAAGGTCATATCCACTAAGGATGAGAAATAGAAGGAAGTAGAGAATAGGAAATAGAAGAGAATAAAAAGAATAGACAAGAGGTACACAAGATAAAGATCAAGTTCAATGAATCAAAGCACTATGTATTGATAGAACCTAAAATTCCTTGTCTGGCACTACTCAGATGCAATCTCCAAGCATTACATCTCTTGGAGCTCCCTTGTAGACCCAAAACGTGCATCAAATAGTAGCTTCTTCTCTGCTATTCAGACCACAAATATAATGGTTTTGTTGGCTCTAAAAGGGGGGATAAAGCTAGGATGCTTGATCAAAATTCTTCCAGATCACTCCTTCTACTAATTCAAAGTGTAGTTTGTTGCCTATAAACTGCGATCACACCTGCGCACAATTCCGCCAATCCTTATTTTTGCATGAAATTCCCCAAAAATGGTTGAAAAAGAAACTTTTTTTTGCATGCTATCCTATTCTAGAAGTTTCCATACCTAAGAAAGCAGGATGATGATGCACTTTAGATTTTTTCACACTATGTCTGCATAGCAGCATAACATCCACCCCCTCTGAACCTTCACATCCTCTTGTATATGCCAACAATGCATCCACATGGATCAAACACCCATAGCTTCAACTTGTTTCTCATCATGCACATAAGAAGGCATCCCCCTTGGATCATAGATCAAAATAATTAGTATCTGTATAACTCTTGAACCACACCTAGTACCCACTTTGTGTACATCATATACATGCTATCAATGCACCCATCAAAAAATACATAGCAACATCCCTTTCAAAGTCATATCCTTGAGCTCATGAACTGTCTCAAAAATGATAACTTTATACTGCAAATCATGTGCATCCAATAAGTCACCAATCTCTGTTTGAGTCCCTGCATCAAGTAAAACATGATCTTCGTAAACCTCTTCAAATGCATTAAGAAAATCTACAGATGCAATGGTTGACTCTTCCACTATAGGATATTCTAAGGTATCTGTGCTTGTCTCAATATCAGACTGTAACTTATATCCCAATTGTTTTCCCTCTTGCTTGCTATCCTATTTCTGCTCTTACTCAACCTCTTCCATAACATGCTTAGTGTTGAGATAACAAGCTCAACACATGCAGACATTAATGATGGACCGCCTGGTTAGATGGGCCCACACATCTACACTTAGCACGTCAGTGGTCATTATGACTCTCACATGGCCACTGACTCATTACATATTATATTCATGTTGTTACACCTATTTACAGTTGCCATAATTATAGCGCCAGTCGACTAGTGTAGTCAGTTATGCATTGTTTGACTTAGTAGGCCACTTTCCTTTATGTTGTATCTTATATATACTTTGTGTACATTGTAAAGTGTGTGGAAAAAGAAAAAAAAACTGTCAAGAAAACGTTTTGGCCTCCACCTCTCTTCTTGTCTCTTGAGTGAGCTTCTCCTTGTGCATTCTATGTGTGTTCGACGCAGCATCTTGAGCAAGTCCCCCCACCACGCGATTCTTGATACTTAGGAGGTGACTGATTTACAACTTTAGGTGGATCCACACCACGCGATTCTTGATACTTAGGAGGTGACTGATTTGCAACTTTAGGTGGATCCACACTTCTTCTTCTTACTCTCTTAGATATCCATGCATTATCTTCATCTCTCTTCTCTTTCTCATCCATAAGTACATCTGTGTTTTGTACTTTTGCAAAATTTGCATCCATTAAATATGCATCTACTAGTGATTTCCAGCCAATTATATCACAAATATCTTGCCTTGCACAAGACATTTCACTATCATTAACTTTTCTCTTTTCAATTGCATCCAAAACTTGTGTCCATATTGCAGCCTTCAGACCAACCATCACTTGGCTAGGCATTCTATCCAACTGTAGACCAAAAGTAGTAGCATGTACAGCCACATAAGCATCTTGGACAGCCAAGTCTTCCAACCATTTTTGCATACCTCCTTTTTCAAAATTCAAAGAAAGAGGCAATCATGTTTCTTCCAAAAGATGAGCTATCATGCCAAGGTCTCCTAGATAAGAAGCACAAATCCTTCTTTTCATGCTGCAAACTATCATACCACATACATAATTTCCCTAGTTTAGGGGTTTTTGCCTATCCCCTTTCCTCTTGGCCTTTCTCATCCAGTTTTGTGACCTTCAACTAAATATCCTACATGCCTTTGACCAATTCATCTAATACATCTTTCTCCCTAGTAGTGGAAACACCAGGTGCAGCCATAGGATTAGCCACAGAAGTGGATGGCTTACTGGATATATCAACTATTTTTCTCGTAACAGTGGGCAAGCTAGATACATATAATCTTTCTCTTCTTCTATGTTTTTTCACTAGTGTAGTAATAGCTTCATTAACATGCCTCCACTTTTTTTAAAGGCATGTCTCTGTATTCTGATCCTCTAACAAATCATCAAGCTTCTCTTGATGCTCAAGATTTGTTGCTTGTACAAACAATTCAATTTTCTGACTTGCAAGAGCTTGCTATTGTGCAAGATCTTACTGCTCAAACCAACTTTCAAATTCTCTTAGTAACTTCGTGCCACAAGATCTTTATTGGGTTGTAGAACCCACTCTTGGAAAGTCTTGTGGGTAATCAAACTAGTCTTTTCAATGTAAAATTCTTCCCTGAGTGTCTTCTTGAAAACTACCCAGCCAACATCCTGCATGTACAATTCAATAACTCAGGCTTTCAATTCATGTACATTAACCCGTACAAAATATTGACTCCATGCAAGTTGAGCCACCCCAAAGAACTCCATCTTTTGAGCATAGGTATGCAAATATGTAGATACATTGCTACCATTAAACAACTTCATCACACGCTCTATTGCCAATAGAGCATTTATCACAATAGTTTCTGTTTAAAAAAAGCTTGCATCACCTGTTGTTGTTGTTGTTGTTGTATATACATAAGCATGTTTATATTCTACATTAATTGTTGCAAAACATCACTAGAAATTGTGCTTGAAGGTTCTTCCATCATATCTTTCCTTTTGATGACCTTTCATGTCGGGTTCACCAATGTCAAAGGAGTTTTAGTCGAAAGGTCATATCCACTGAGGATCTGAGAAAGAAGAAAGTAGAGAATAGGAGATAGAAGAGAAGAAAAAGAATAGACAAGAGGTACACAAGATAAAATCAAAGCATAATGAATCAAAACACTATGTATTGATAGAACCTGAGAAGCTAAACAAATTCCTTGTTTGGCACTACTCAAAAGCAATCTCCAAGCATTAGTTCTCCTGGATCTCCCTTGTAGACCAAAAACGTGCATCAAACACTAGCTTTTTCTCTGCTACTCAGACTGCCAATCTAATGGTTCCATTGGCTCTGAAAGGGGGGTGAAATTTCAGGAAACAGGAAACCTGTAGGACACATGGTCAAAATTCTTCCAAATCACTCCTTCTTCTTCTCCTAGTTCCGAGTGTTGTTTGCTACCTCTAAACTACGATCGCGCCCACACGCGATTTCACCAATTCTTCTTTTTGCATGAAATCTTCCAAAATTGGTTGAAAAAGTAACTTGCTTTTTTCATGTTACCCTATTCCAGAATTTTCCATATCTTTTTAGGATATTTACAAGAAATAATATCTAAAATATCAAAAATAGGCTAACTTGTCCAAATTTCTAGTATTTTTGAACCATCCATACTATGGACACTGACATTAATGACTAATACGACATTGACTCTCTAGATTAATAAGAAATCCAAATGACAGTACTTTAGAGTTTTTCACACTATCTCTGCATAATGGCACGACAACACTCATGCTGTCAAGGAGGAAATCAATAAGCTATTGAGAGGAGGATTCATTTATGAAATTGAGCACATGGACTGGGTATCACCCATAGTGATTGTGATGAAGAATGGAAAAATTAGAGAGAGTGTGTAATATTTCCGTTGAAAATATAACCCGCGTGATACTCATGCAAGGGAATGTCGGCATTGTATAAACGGACGGTGCAATCTCTATTGGCATAAACAAAGGAACCAAATATCCTCGTACAAACCTCCTCTTGGGAGGAGGTCAAGAGGATAAGGATTAAAATATGGCCAAAAAAAAAAATCCCTCTTTCCCCCAGCCGACGGTCGTGCTGGAGGAGAGAGAGAAGGGAGCTTATGATTCATCGTGGAGCTAGAAGCCATGGGGGGGGAGAAGGACCATGCAGGCCACCACGTGGGGGGGGGGGGGGGGGAAGGGAGCCTTAACCCTCCTATAAATACCCCCCAAGTAAGTGGAGAGGAGGCCGTGTGAGAGAGAGAAGCAATTCTGCTTCAGCCACCGCCAATTAGGAAGTCGTGAAGGAGTCGAGGAGAAGGCTGAGAAAGTCGTGTATTGCTGTGTGGAGGAGAGGAGCTGCAAGGCCAAAGGGGAGTCGTCAGGATCAGATTTTGAGAGGCCGTGGAGGTGAGGAGCTGAAGGGCTTGATCTGCTGCGCCACTGCCAACATCCGAAGCCGTCGTGACAAGTCGAAGACCACCGTGAAGGGCAGAGGGACAAAACTGGCCGCCAACAACGTCGTCAAATCGTCTTCTTCCTCCACGTGGGCCACATAAGCTTCCCAGAAGCTTTTTGGGAAGCTTCTAAAGGCCTTTGGGAAGACCCCCTTCTTGTGGGCTTCCACAAGGCCCTTTCAAGTGGGTTTAATAACCCCCCCTCCCCCCGGGATCCAAAGCCCCCTTCCCGTGGGGTCCCATCCAAACCCTTTAAAAGCTCATTAAGCCCCTTTTCCCCCCCCTTGGGTTTCCCACAAGCTCCCATTAGCCCGAGTTTCTAAACCCCTTCCCGTGGCCCTTCCCTATTGCCCTCTCAAGTGGGTTCTTATTACCCCAGGAACTTTTAAAATCCCCTTTTATTTGCCTTCCCAAAGCAAACTTTTACACCCCTTTTCCCTTGGAGTTTAAGGCCTTATTCTTCCCTTATATCCCCTAGAAATTAAACTCTTTCGGCCCTTGGTTTCCCGAAAAGACACCATAGCCAAGTTCTCTTTTCCCCTTCTTGTGGATCTGCAATAGCCAAGATTAAAACCCCTTTTTTTATTGGCCCTACAAAGTAGTCTTTACACCCTCGGAATTAAGGCCTTTCCCTAGAAATTCCACAAAGTTTTTTTTTACAACCCCGGTTTCCTTTTAAAAGCCTTCCATTTCAAGTCTTTTAAATCCATTCCCTACTTCGAGGAGGCAGCTTTAAGGCCTTCTAAAGCTCGATTCTGAAAGACAGTGGAATTGATCAAGGAAGCCGAATCACAAAGGGAGTTTCGTGTGCGAAGGAGATGGCCAAGATCATAAATCTGCATCCAAAGCGAAAAGGCCGAATTCGCAATGGCCCCTAAGAAGGCACAAGGCGCAACTGCAGGAGGATCATCTCCTAACATCCATGTGGACATTTCACTACAAGTCCAAGTTTTTCTTCCTAATTTTGATTAACGTCATAATATTTCAATTGTGCATGGATCATTTATGGAATTAGGATGCACTTTTTCGATTGAAACACCTTGGCTAAATTAAAGGAAATAACTTTGATCAAAGAATCGGTCATTTGTATTAAACGAATGAAAAAGAAGAGCATAAGATCTCTATGCATTCCTAGCAAGTAGTTTTTATGCATTGCAAAGTAACGAACTTAGATTAACTAATGCCCATCTTTACAAGTCAAAATAATGATAGTACACTTCGATTATGCATGGAAGGAGTAAATCGCATGTCACATTATTGAACATCTTTTCTTCGAAATTATTCTTTAAAGAAAGGTGCTAACAACCGTAAGAAATTGCTAGGGCTACATGAAGAAGATTAAACACTAGTCAATTGGCTTAAATCTCAATAAACTACATAAATAGTTACGAAAGGTTGTGTAATGCTCATTCAGCATACGAATATCTCATTTAGAAAAGAAGTTAGAAAAGGCTGCATGGTTCACATAAAACCCTAAAGCTTAGTAGCATGAATCTTGAATGCATGTTATAAAAGGATCAATTGGAATTATGCCATAACTTAACATATGCTTTGATCTTAACCAGAAAAGTTAGGGTTTGTAAATCAAATCATACGTAGGCAATGAATCATGTGGTTACGAAAATGGTATCGTAAATATCTTCAAGAATAGACAAGTAAATTGGTTTAATCTAAACACCTAAGCCACAAGGGACTTGTTTTGGAATGGTTAAATTGATGCAACATATCCCAAGTGCTAACTGGGATTTAGCACATTGAGGACGTGACCTAATCGCTCTTATTGCCAAAGCTAAAACTCTTATACCCTAAAGACTTTCCCACATTCACGGAATGTAGGGACAATAGGATATACTTGCAAGAAAAGATCTAGGGTTTTTACCCTAAGGATCGCTAGCTAAAAGGATGAAACTCGATTTGAATTTGGAACCCTAGGACCGACAATGTCGGCCTAGTACAATCAGGAATGGATTGTTATGAAGACACCCAATCCTTGTTTCTTATCTAATCATGATTTCGTGATTAGAAGACGCCATTCGATGGGTAAAATAGTCCCATGGTTTTTTATGCGACACTTGTGCAACAAGTTGCAGAGTCGCATGATCTTGTGATTTGATCACAACGGAATGGCCAAATTCCTCGGAATGAGATTGACAGATTCTTGCGCAAGTTTATCTTGCTAGAGGATGAGTAGTCATCTTGATATAGCACCCTTCTTGGGAAAAGTGTCCAAGATAAGGGAATTAGATAATTTCTTGAAAGCAAAAGGCCAATCAATAAATTGGAATAACATATTTACTGCCAATAGAACTTAAGATTTTGGTTAAGTTGGGTTAATAGGGTACGGCCCTAACCCAAGGATATAAGGGTTATCAAACAAACCCTTGGGAATCTTGCCAAGTTGAAATTGATCCCAGATCGAGTGCTGGATGCATTCGGAAAGAAGGATTCACTCCTTAGTAGTTGGCCAAATAACGACCACTGGAAATGATTGTGCTTGTAACAGTTGTATAGAGCACTATTTTCTTTGTTTGCTCAAGGAATTAAAGGATGAAAAGATATCTAATGCTTCGCGTTGAAGGCCTGAAGAGAGAGGCAGCCTCAGTTACCCCCGACTGCCTGTCTGACCCTAACCAAGGGAGTTGTTAACCGCACCAAGAAGGTGGATCGAACTGCCGCGTGAGGTCTCTCCATTGAGCGCTACTTGGAGCAGGAGGATGCTTGGGTGCTAGAGGGGGCTCTGTCCGTAAATCCCTTGCCTTTCGGGCCCTGCACAAGAGGCCAACGTGACTTGGGATTAGATCTCGAGACCGGCATACTAGTCTATGGGCAGAATCTTGCATTAGTAACCCCTGTGGATTGCTGGATAGCCTTCGGGCAGATTATGGATAAGCCTACGGGATGCACTTTATAAATGTATTTCAAAGACAAATATGATAACCTGTTGAAAAGGAACTTGTTTGACACTGCTTTTCTATGTCAAGTGCTATGATTATGTGAAGGAACCGATGCCTAACGAACTAATTAAGGAAGCTGTTTTATACATGTCCAACTAAATGTGATAGGTAATTAGGCAACTAAAACAACTGAGGAAAGTGCGGTAGATGTGGCCATGATGACCTTCCTACATAAGCACACATCCTAAGGCAAGTGTGCTAGCATCAGTTATCACTTCAAACTTCTTACCAAGGTCCGGAAGTTTCAGGATGGGTGCTGATACCAAGCTTTGCTTTAGTTTATCAAAGTTGGATTGTTCAGCAGTTAACCATATAATTGATGTTTGCTTCTTCAGTAGATCCGTCAAAGGCGTTGCAATCAAGGCATAGTTTTTTATAAAGACCATGTACCATCCTGTCAATCCAAGAAAACTATGTATTTCTTTGACAGTTGTTGGTATTGGCCACTCTAGAACGTCTCTGACCTTGGTCGGATCCACTGAGATTCCTTTCGCTGATACGATGAATCCTAGATATTCAATCTGTCGCTTGAAAAATGCACACTTCTTCTTCTTGGCATAAAGCTTGTGTGTCCTCATTGTCTCAAGGACGATGCAAAGCTAGGGTTCATGATCTTCTTCCTGTTTGGAGTAGACTAGGGTATCGTCAAAGAAGACGAGTACGAAGTCATCAAGATATGGTCTAAAGATATCTTGCATTAGCATGTTGAAGGTAGCAGGAGTATTTGTCAGCCCGAATGACATGACCAAGAACTCAAAGTGACCATATCTTGTGTTGAATGCCGTCTTTGGGATATCTTCTTCCTTAATCCTTATCTGATAATATCCAGACCTGAGATCGATCTTGGAGAAGATCTTTGCACCTTGAAGATGGTCAAGAAGTTCATCTATTCTTGGAATAGGGTATTTGTTCTTAATGGTTGATTGATTCAACCCTCTATAGTCATGCATAGCCAAAGCGTCCCATCTTTCTTCTTCTGGAACAACACTGGAGCTCCCCATGGTGAACTGCTAGGATGAATGTAGCCTTGGTCTAAAAGTTGCTTTGAGTTGCTCCTTCAACTCAATTGCTTCCGGGATGGACATCCTATATGGTCTCTTTGCAATTGGTGCAGCTCCTCGTGCTAGCTTGATTTCATGATCGACTTCCAGAAGTTCTGTCAGCTCTTCAAGAAATACGTTTGTGTACTTCTTTAGCCATGAAGGTTCTTCCCTAGACTCCTGATTCTAATCTAGCTTATTTAGCTTAATCAAATAGACAAGTAGCCCCTTTTTCTAACTCCTTTTATTATTCGAGATGCTTTGGCCAGTTGAATTTTTGGCTTCCCAGCCTCTCCTTGGGTTGTGACCAATTCCCCTTTAGAATTTCGAAAGGAATCTTGGCCCTTTCCACAGTGAATGTGGGCATCATTAGGTTTAAGCCAATCCATTCCAAGCAAGCACTTATGGATACCTAGGTTCATAACCCTGAATCTGACCAAAGTCGACTTTCCTCCCAGTAGGAATTCCACCTTAGCAGTTTGTCTGGTATAAGTGACTTCATGACCATTTGCTGATTCCACAAGTAAGGTAGGTGCAGCTTTTGTGGCTATTCCTAATCTTCTTGCATAAATTGGTGAAATAAAGGAATGTGTACTGCCACAATCAATCAAGGTTTTGAAGCTTTTACCTTGATAATCCGATGGGGTTTGAATCACCGAGAATTGGCGATTCGGGCCTTTCTTGTGAAGAGTGGCATGGATTGTTGCCCTCTCAAAGTTTGCTTCCATGGTTGGGCCTTCTTCGTCACACAGCTCCCTATTGGCAACACTAGAAGTTCTTCCTCTAGCCATGACGGCGGCTCCTTGGCCACGGACGGTTCCTAGGAATGGTCCTTGAAGTTGTCCTCCGTTAAGCTTGGGACACTGCCTTTTAAAATGACCTGTCTTATTGCAATGGAAGCAATGGAGATTACGGCCATTACCTTGGGTAGGAATGAAGTTGTTGCCAGCGTTCGCTCTAGCTTTCTTTCTTTGTCCCTGATTTTGACCTTGCGCTCTCTTAGCTTGAGACCTATACACTCCTTTGTTTTGATCCTTATAGGACCAAGTCTTGTTATTTCTTCGCTTGGTCTGCATCTCCTGTATTATGGTGGGTGCAGCTCGAATGAGCGCATCCTAAAGGTCTGTTAGGCATATTGATTCGAGGCGGGTGTTCACAGGTGGGTTTAATCCGCCACAAAACTTTGACACCTGTTGTGTCATATCCATTTGTGGCGCGTACTTCAAAAGAGAGACAAACTTTGAGTAATATGCATCAAGAGATAGACCAAGCTATTTCAGCTCATAGAACTCATTCATCTTCTGCGTGCGGTAGGCACGTGGTAGATATCTTCCTCGCACAACTCTTTTAATATTTTCCCATGTAACTAACCCTTCCGAGATCCCTTGGTCTCTACACCATTGCTTCCACCAAAGTCTTGCTTCATCGGTAAGCTTCAATTTGGCGAGCATCGCTTGGTTAGCGGGTGCAGTACCGGCTGCTTCAAAATAATCCTCCATGGATTTGATCCAAATCTCAGCATCAATTTGGATGGTCCTTCCCTTGCCATCAAATTCTGGTGGCTTGATTTGCTTGAGAAGAAACTTCTTCTCCTAAATCACGGCCGTGTTTGGTGTAGAGGTCGGACTAGGAATCTGCACTTGAGGTTATGCCTGGGCAATGAGATTCTTTATGTTAAAAACTTACTAAGCATTTCTCACATTACATTAACATGTCCACTTCAGCTTTTAGCCAAGTGACCTAATCACTTAACTTCTTTACCAACCTTATAGCCATGACAGACATTGATAAAACAAGTCTATTCCATTCATGTAGGCATAGCCCTTTCGAGTACAATTATTTTTGGAAAGATGGAACAAGCTGATACATTAATTCGGGGAGAATAAGATTGTATTATATTCAGCTAATGGGAACTGAGTAATAGTATGGATTGGGGTCATGGATTTTCAGGAATCGATAGGTCATAGGAAGCTTAGGGTATCCTTTCCTTTGATACCCGTTCTTCTCATAACGTCCCAAGACCTTGATTTTGTTGGCAACAGGGATTACTCAAGTCACTTCCTCGTACACATACTTGTTTTGCTTAACCTTTTGACCGCCGACATGTAGGGTTGCGTTTGCATGAGCCTCAACAAAGATGAATAGCTTCACAATCTTTAGGTCCTCCATTCACTTGATTCTCTTCAAGTTGGTTCGAAGGTACGCAAGTCGATGGGTGGCTATGTAATAAATTCCTGAATCACCCGTCCATCTCCATTCCACATACAGGGTGAAATTGTAGATGCGGTCTAGGATATTCATCATATCGAGCCTCCATCGATAAGTCGAAGCACGCATCACAGTCACAAACATAACCTGGAACACCAAGAATCTGTTCCATGCTTCGCGACTCTGCAAGTCAGCATTGATAAGTAAGTAAGGAAATGTTCTTAATAGCAACATTTGCTCTACTTCTCCTCATTAAGTTTTCTTGTAAATATTAGTCCCTCGTTGGTTTGCTCTGATACCAATTGTAACGTGTCCACCTGTTCACTTGTAGGACACGTCTTAGTAGCCCATCGGGAAGAGAGTCCAGAAAGCGCCGCCCGGCACTCTCACGAAATGTCACGGGGTTTGCGATCTAGGTCTTCCCGAGTCTGCCACGAAGCGGAAGCATTCCGGTCGTTCCCACTTAGGACCAACCTGAATCAGGGTTTTCCTAGTGGTCAAATTCCTAGAACATTAGCTAGCGTCGAATCCCAGGCGAACTACTTTACACAGAAACGTCAGGGTCAAAGCGGATTCATGCTGCACTTGGTTCAAGGAGAATGGGAAACGAGAGGGATGCAAAGATTGACCTCTCTGCCGTAAGGCATAGTCCCATTCCGTTTCCCTAAAACAGCATAAATCGTGACTCTAGCTTCCTAGATTCTAGGTCATCGTTACCTTGTTGTCAACTTCTTTGAGAAAAGTTCCCGGCCAACCGGGACCACCCATCCATAGGACGGACCCATGGTCACATCCACTGCACTTTCCTCAGGGTTGCTTTAGTTGTCTAATTATCTACCACATTTAGTTTGACACGCAAAAACAGCTTCCTTAATTAGCCAATTAATCACCGATTCCTTCACGTAATCTTAGCACTGACATAGAAAAACAATGTCAAGCAAGTTTCTTTTCAACAATTGATCTTATTTATCAGTCTTTGGAATACATCATATAATCCAGCCCAAAGGCTAATCCATAATCCGCCCGAAGGCAATTCCAACAATCCTTAGGGATCGCTATTCCAAGTTTTCACCCGTAGACTAGTATGCGGGTCTCAAGATCCAATCTAGAGTCACGTCAGCCTCTTGTGCAGGACCTGGAGGCAAGGGATTTACGGCCAGAGTCCCCCTGGCACCCAAGCATCCTCCTGATCCAAGTAGCACCCACGGAGAGACCTCTCACGGCAGGTTTGGTCTACGTACCCGGCGCAGCTAACAACCCCCTTGGATAGGGTCAGGCAGACAGTCGGGGATAACTAAAGTTGCCTCTCCCTCCAGGCCTTCAACCTGAAGCATTAGTTATTTTTCCACATTAGATTCTTTGAGCAAAGAAGAACAAACAGTGCTCCTAACTATACAAACATAATCAATCCAGTGGTCCTTTGTTTGGCTAACTGCTAAGGAGTGAATTCCTTCTCTCCGAATGCATCCAGCATTCGATCTGGGATCAATTGCGACTTGGTAAGATCCCCTAAGGGTTTCATAACCTGTGTTGCTAGTTTACCCTCTTTCCTTGGGCTAGGGTTTATACCCTGTTAACCCAAATTAACAAACACCTTAGGTTCCTTATATTAAGGTCAATTGCTTTCCAGGCAATCCATAATTACCCTAACTTGGCAACTCAGTCTCACAAAAGGGTGATGTAGCAAGATGACTACTCATCCTCTTGCAAATTAAACTTGTACTTAGAACCTACCAACCTTGTTCCAAGGAGTGGCAAATCTATCTTGTGATTTAAACACAAAGCCATGCGACGTTGCAACTTGTTGCATGAGACAAGTGTCGCACCTAACTTGTGGGATCGTTTCTCCCATCGCATGGCATTCCTTGGTCAAGGATACCTTGGTCAAGATGTAGGGTTTGGGAGTCCTCTTGACCCAACCCAACCCTAATCTTACTAGGCCAACAACGTTTGGCCCTAGGGTTTCTAAATCCATATGGAGGTCTAGTCTTTGGCTAATTGATCCTTAGGGTAAAGACCCTAGATCATTCTTGCATAGGCGTTCAGCTAACCCTAGCATTCTATGAATGTGGGTAGGATCTTTGGGATTGGAAGTCTTGACTTGGCATCCCAAGCACGATACTAGGCAGAATTTTTAGCGTACTAAACTCTACCTAGCGCATTGAGGTAATCATCATTTGAGTTACACCATTGCAAGAAAATTACCTAATCGAACTAATTGTCTTGCGATAAGAACACTACAAGGGAATGGGGCAATAGCGACGCCGATTAGCGACGGCGGATGTCGGCGTCGCTATATACGTCGCAATTGGCGTTGCTATATGCGTCGCAAATAGCAACGCATATAGCGACGCCAATTGCGACGCCGCAGGGAAAAAAAGCGCGGCCGAAACCAGAGCGCCATTTTCATTTTGTTTTCTTCGCCTTTTGAGAGCGAGAGCGAGGGAGAGAGCGAGGGAGAGAGCCAAGGCTTTGTGGGAGAAGAGGAGGAAGAGACTTGCCGCCGCCGCCACCGTCGTTGTTCGTGAAGGAGAGGAGGAGCCCTCGTTGCAAAGAGAAGCCGCCCACGCTCGCCATATCTCCTTGGTGAGTCTCCCTCTCTCTTTCTTTTACTTGTTGAAGGTTTAAATCGTTCTCTTTTGTTTGTTTAGGAGAGGAAATGAAAGAGAAGGAGAGGGAGAGGGAGAGGGAGAGGGAGGGAGAGAAAGAGAGGGAGAGTGCATTCTCTCTCTCCCTTTTGCTTGTTTAATGTTTAAATTACTTTCTTCTTTGCTTGTTTAGGAGAGGAAACGAGAGAGTAAGAGAGAGGGAGAGGGAGAGGGAAAGAAAGAGAAAGAGAAATAGAGGGAGAGGGAGAGGGAGGGGGAGGAAATAGGAGAGGGAGAGAAAGAGAAAGAGAGGGAGAAGGAGGGAGAGTGCATTCTCTCTCTCCCTCCCTCTCCCTTTTGCTTGTTTAATGTTTGAATCACTTTATTTTTTACTTGTTTAGGAGAGGAAATGAGAGAGAAAGAGAGTGAGAGGGAGAGGAAGGGAAAGGAAATGAGAGAGGGATAGAAAGAGAAAGAGAGGGAGAGTGCATTGTATCTCTCTCTCTCTCCCTTTTGCTTGGAGGATGTTTAAATCACTTTATTTGTTGCTTGTTTAGGAAATGAGAGAGAAAGAGAGATAGAGAGGGAGAGGGAAAAAAAGAGAAAGAGAGGGAGAGGGAGAGGAAGACGGAGAGGGAGGGGGAGAGGAAGGAAATGAGGGAGGGAGAGGGAGAGGGAGAGGGAGAGGGAGAGGGAGGGGGAGGGAGGAAATGAGAGAGGGAGAGAAAGAGAACGAGAGGGAGAGGGAGAGGGTGAGGGTGAGAGAAAGAGAGGAAGAGAGGGAGAGGGAGAGAAAGAGAGGGAGAGGGAAGGGAAGAAAATTTAAGATAATATACGTATTGATAATGGTATGCAATGTGCTTTGCATACGGCCACGTACTTCATCAAAATGAACCCAAAATTATTGTTATAGAAAAAGAAACCCTTAAATTGAGTATAGGATAATTTCTCTCAGGTCTAATGACTATGAGTAGAATTGTTTGAAATAAATTTTATTACTATAGTTATAAAATTTCATAGATGGCGCGCATTAATTTTAAAATGGATTACTTATACTCAAAGCCGAGATATAACAAAAAATTATCTACCGGGACAAACAAATCGTTGAGCATGATACAAGGCCGAGATATAACATCGAAAAATCTCTCGACTACTATATACAATGCAAGGTTTATGGTCAACTTGCAACTTGACGTACATCTCCATAAAGCTATCCATTTAAGCCTTGTTTGCTGTAATGTAGATAAGATGGCAAACGAAGAAGGTCCTATTGTTCAAGACCGCGAGTCGTATCTTAATCAGCGTGTCCCATGTCCTTGCTCTCAATGCAAGTTGGCAATTAGACGAAAACGCCGATTGTCTATAGAACACGTACGACGATTTGGCGAGTTTCAATCTGAGATCATTGATCAGGCGATTGCAGACTTTCAGCAAACGGTAATTTGAAGTTAGCATTTTTCATGCATTGTACTCTCAAGCTAATTGAAAACCATACACAATAAGATTGGGTCTTGTTGGTAAATTTTGTATCCAGGGGGGTGATGTCTCGACCCAAGGGGAAGTGCGCCCTTTGCGGCCAATTAGAAGAGTTCGTGGACGTGCGATGGATGGATTGCAGGAGCCAATCGACCACTCGCAAGGCCCATCTATACCGTCAATGCCAGAGGAGACAGACAACCTTCCCAACTTGCCTACAATCTTGGAGCCTGAGATGGAGGCAATGATCGATGCATTGATTCCCATGGATGTTGAGACATCTGACCCGCTCAGAGAGGAAGCATCCATACCATTATATGATGGGTGCCGAGTATCTCGGTTGAAGACATTGCTTGCACTCTTAAGTGTGCAAGCAAAATACGGTTGGAGCGATACGAGTGTGACTGAGTTATTCAGGTACCTTGCACACAGACTTCATTGTTTTTTTTTTTAACAGTATTATTGCAAACATGGATAGATTTTTCAAGGTGTTTTATGATTTTTTCAGGTTATTGAAATATCATATATTGCCACCTGCAAACACCATGCCTGAGTCTCGTGATGATGCGCGACATGTTTTACGGAAGCTTGGCATGGACTACAATAACATCCATGCATGTATCAATGACTGCATATTGTTTCGAGATAAATACGAGAATATGGAGACATGCCCAAAGTGTGGTGCTCACAGGTATCGACAGGACTTGCAAGGGCAAACCATCCCTCAAAAAGTCCTTAGACACTTTCCGCTCATCCCCCGCATAAACCACATGTTTCGCACGTCTGCCATGGCAAGCTTGACAACATGGCATGTGCAGAATAGGTCCACGGATGGAGTTCAACGAATATCAGCAGATTCGCGCGCATGGAGCCACATTGACTCTACCTTCCCAGGCTTTGCGCGAGAGCCAAGGAATCTTCGGCTCGGTCTCGCCATGGAAGGTGTGAACCCATTCGGTCTGCGCTCGACTTCTTACAGTGTGTGGCCTATAGTGCTTGTCAACTACAACATTCCTCCATGGCTTTCTACGAAGAAAGGACATCTCATCCTTAGCTTGCTCGTCCCGGGCCGCTACAAAGTAAAAAATATGGACGTGTATCTTCGTCCATTAGTCGATGAGCTTAAGATTTTGTGGGAGGAGGGGGTCACGGTGCAAGATATGAGCAGGCGCGATGGTCGGCGGTCAGCCAACATTCGAGCCATTCTCATGTGGACGATGCATGACTTTCCGAGATTGGGAGAGTGCTCAGGTGAGCAGACCTTTGTTCTCGCCGGTAATATCTATATTTTATTTCATTCAATCAAGTATTCACTAGGTCGTGGATCGCCTTGCAGGTCTCGTTACCTCAGGTTATCATGCATGTCCATTGTGTGGGCCACAGTTAGACTCCCGAAGGTCACGAACCATGAAGAAGATGGTATACCAAGGACACGCCGCTTTCTTGCCGGAGGATCATGAACTCAGGGAAGGTTTTCTTGGACGACCTCCAGCACGTATGAACGCTGCAAGCTGGTACGAGCTGAAAATGGTAAACCCGGATTCACATCCAAATGGAATGCGGCGGTTCTCAGTTTTCTACGAGTTTCCATATTGGACCCACTTACAGGTCAACCACTTGTTGGATCCCATGCATATTTTCAAAAATGTGGGCAACTTGCTATGGGACCACATCACAGGAAAGAGAGACACTATAGGGGCACGAATGGATTTAAAGGAGGTAGGTAAGATGGAGGCGCTCTGGCCGCAGTCGAGGGCTGAAGGGGGAGTGCAGCTTCCTCGCACTCCCTGGGTTTTGTCTACCAAAGAAGAGCGCATTGTGAAGCAAGTAATCAAGTCTATCCGCACTCCAACGGGTATGATGCGTTCTCTCAGGTCCGTATTTTCTAAAGATGACCAGATTTCTGGGCTAAAATCCCATGATTGGCATAAGATATGTCAGGTTTGTGAACAGAATGGATTTTAATTAGCGTGGACATTTTGAAATTTGAAAAGTGACCATTATTCTTAATGCTTTCTCATTTTTGGCAGTTTGTCCTACCGATCGCGATCGCGGGATGCCTAACTCTAGAAATTCGCGGGGCCATTTATAAGCTGTCGACTTTGGTGCAATGGATCTCACAGAAAGAGATTAAGACGTCCTCTATTGAATCCGCAAGGCGGGGAGCAGTTGAGATGGTCTGTCTCTTTGAGAAATACCTGCCCACTAGCATGCTCACGATACAAGTTCACCTTCTTGTGCATCTTGTGGATGAAGTGGAGATTGCTGGACCTATCCATACGCGATGGATGTTCTTCCTGGAGTGCTTCATGAAAACCCTGAAAGGCTTTGTGCGACAACGAGCTCGTCCGGAAGGTAGCATGGAGGAAGGTTGGTTGGTGTCAGAGGCGTTAGTGCATATCTCACAATGGCTACCAACGGTGGAACCAGACAATGAAATGCTATGGACGCTGAAGGACGATGACAGGCTGACTGGAGATGTGGTGGTTGGAAATGGGGTAGAAAAAAGAATGGATGCCTCAATGGAAGAGAAGGTGAATCGCTTTTGTATGTTGCACCATGCCTCCATGGAGACGTGGCTCGCCAAGTACCAGATTGCAAGGCAAGATCGAGAGGAAGCACGAGCCGAATTCCGACGCAGTACGCGTCACTGACCGATTCGATATCCCGAAGGCATGGAGGAGATGCCGCGGTTTATGTCAACACGATGGTTGCATGGAGCCTTGACCGCAGCATCCAGCAAAGGGACAGAGGTCTCAATGGAGGAGTGGGAGTTCTCGAGGGGATGTAGTCCAAAGGTAATGAGGGGTTTAGAATGTGTCGTATCTAAATTTGCTTGCTACATCTAATTTGAGTGTTTCAATGTGCAGTACAAAATATATAGTGCAGCGTGGTCGCGCGGACGGCATTTTCGGGTGGAGCGTATTGACAAAATGTGCTCCACAATGGACTGTGGTGTCATGGCAAGGTTTGAGCAAGAGAGCCGGCGACGAGCAACGGATCCGAACACGGTTGTGGATGAGATGGAGTATTTTGGGAATTTGCAAAGTATTATTACGGTGGATTACCGTAGCTTCTCCATGATAATATTCGACGTGCAATGGTTCAAAGTGGTACTTGGAGGAGCTGGCGCAACAGTTCGACGAGGTCCATCTGGATTTCTCGAAATAGATTCCAAAAAAAATGGATGGATTTGCGCGACACCTTTGTGTTGCCGGCCCATTGTGAACAGGTGCAACTAGGCATTTGCTTGCTAATTGTAATACGACATGGTTTATGTCACAATGGTTTGAAGACGGTTTGTAAGTGTTTGTGAACAGGCAATCTTCTATCCAAATCCCCGACAACCTCGATGGTGGTATGTTATACCTTCAACTCCTCGAGGTGCAAGAGTATACGATCAAAGCGATGTTCCAGGCATAGATGAAGAAAATATGCAAATAGAGGGATCGAAATTACAAGGGGTGGAGGCCACCGCAAGCTTGGAGCCTGCATCGGCTAACAATGATGGAAATACAGAAGTCGTAGAATTTTTTGAGAACGAGACAGACTCGTTGTTTTGTGGTGACATGTCTATCGACCTTCCAGTGTATGCAGAGTTGTGTCAGGAGATTAACATGGGACCATAGAATACTTCATTCTTGGAGAATTGTATTACTCAATTCGTTGTTTAGATCTTCCATAAAGGTAGATAAGATATGCATTTTAAGAGGGATTTTTTAAAAATGATTTTATTAATGTGCTTTGTATAGTTTAAATTGATTATTCTAACATTATTTTTTATCTGTGCAGGTATCGACATTTTCAGGATGAGTCGAGGGATGAGCGATGAGGAGTTTCAGGAGATGATGACACGTATGTCTCCAGATCAGCTCGCGAGATTCAGAGAGATAGCAGATCAGGAGCTGTCTCGTTCTTCGTCAGGACGCTCTGCTAGATCAGCTTCGGCGCGATCAGATGCTTCAGCTTCGAGTAGACGATCTCGACGCTTGCGACTTGGGCCAGAGGGAGGGACTGCGACTGCAGGAGGATCAGGGGGGTGCTGCTGTGGAGACACGGACGCGGTGTCTCCGTCTCGTCATTCAGCTGGAGCTCGGTCACCACAGGACATATTTGGAGGACTTTGTAAGATTCTCTTTTGTTTTGCTTATTTGTTTTTTTGAGATATTCTTTGTACTGACAATCATGTTTCTAACAGTTAGCATTTTGTTTTCTTTGCAGCACTCCATTACAAATCGCTATCCGCAAGGCCTTGAGACTCGATATGCGGAGAGGCACGGTCTCACATCATTGATCGACCGATTGTATAGACGCGGCGGCCCAGTAAGTCACTCATCTTTCTTGTCCGTAGTTACCATGAGATATTTGAATGCATTATTGTATGGTGGATTGATATGTTGTTTCTTTTTCTACAGAATCCGTTTGATGCTCCTTTACAGCGGGAAGAGATTTCGGGGGACGACGATTTGTAGCTCGCCCTTGGATCCTTAGAGCTCACATACCTTTAGTTTTTAGTCGCCCGATCTATGTAGACATTTTCTATGTATTAGTGATATTGTTTTGTGATTGTACCAATCGCATTTTATGCGATATCATGTATTTATTTCATCCATCAGTTTTATGATTTCAGTATACATTCTTTTTGTTTGCAAACGCTTTGTATGAAGCAGTGCAGAAACTATTTTGTATGGCTCTCATACAGCACACAGTGCTATATGTGGCAAGGCAGCTTGCTGCCCTGCCACAAAAAAAAAAATTTCTCTGTTATCGTCGCTATTTGCGTCGCAAATTTACTGCATGCGTCGCTATTGCCGTCGCTATCAGCGTCGCAAATTTACTGTAACCGTCGCTATATGCGTCGCTATATGCGTCGCTATATGCGTCGCATTTGCGACGCATATAGCGACGGTTATAGCGACGATTCTATGGCGTCGTTAATAACGACGCCATTTGCGACGACGGGGGCAAATTTTGTTGTTTGTATTTTCGTCGCTTTAAACGTCGCTATAAGGTCTATATCTTGTAGTGGAAGTGATCTTTCCTTAAGATGCTAATACGTTTTCCTAAAAAGATGTAAATAATTTCAAAATGCAACATTCCATGCAAATATGCGGTTCATGGACTTTTTCCTTCTATGCAACTATGAGATTTACAATGACCATTTCTTTTCTTTGCCTAAACTATAAAGATTGACAATTTAGGACTAACTCATATGGAAACCTACGTTGAATTACATCAAGAACTATACCTATAAACCCTTTGTCCAATGCATTGAATTCATGATTTAATATGAAATGCATCTTTTTCTAAAATAACTTCGATAAAGAAGTTCATGCCTGAGTGAATGTCATAGGACTATTTATCGACTTAATCTATCCTATAGCATTTAACCCAACCTAGGATGTAATTAACATCGCATGCAATATGCATGGTACATAAATCCCTTTCATGCAATGCAACTACTTGGACAACATTTTATGGACTTCAACGATTATCTCGTACGGATCACAACTATGAGATTACTATCTAAATGCATTATGCGCTGCTTCTTTTTTGCGAGGAAATCAAGGATGCATTTGGACAATTCCTCCTTTTAACCTATGCAATATGCGTTTGGGATTGCAACTTGGAAGTGCAAGCATTTTTCAAAGGCATGACATGCACTAACATCGTAAACGAATGGATAATTACGTTTAAAATTTCCAAATATATTTAACTCGACTACGTGTATTAAAGACATGCTTAAATGCATTCTTTCCATGCGAAATCAATTTCTAAGAACCTGGGCATTGAGGTTCGGGGTGTTATCCACATGCAACTCGAAGTAGAAGCTCCCGCATGTGCGCCTCTCACCATTTTCTTGGGAGCCATTGACGAATTCAAATCCCGGCTCAGCAACTTCCTCTTGGGTCCTTTAGGTGTTACGAATCCCTCTCCGGCTGATTATTTCTCCTCTGAGTAGGACACGGCCTTTACAGAATGTGGTTTTAAGAAAAAACTGCAATGCACGGGAGAACAAGCTTTATGGAAGCTCTAATTTAGAAGCTTCCAAAGAAGCTTCTAAGCTTCTGTCTCTAACAGAAACGTGGAGAGAGAATGAAGTGATGGAGGAGATGATGATGAGGATAATGATGGGGATGATTAAAATAATGATGATGTTGGTCGTGGCGATGAAGGCGGCGTGGCGCATGGCGACAACGAGCTGGGGGCGGCAACAGTACAGCGTGAAGGCGGCGATGGCCGGTAGCACGTCATCTTCCTTCTCCCCTTCCCTCCCCTCAAGCCTAAGGGGGAGGTTCATATAGTGTGTAAAGGGGGGGGGGAGGGGAAATAGCCACACATGTGGCTAGTTTGCATGCTTCCTCCTCGCCCTGTACTCTCCTACTTCTCATCACTCCTCTCACACTCCCTCTCCCCTGCCATGCATTGGCTGAGGGGGAGGGGTTATTAATTTAAAAAATTTGTCAAAATTTTAACCATTATCCCCTTTTTCCCTCTAGAAGAGGTGTTCTCGTGTGGGCTTGCAGTCTTCAAGCCATGGCCTCTTATGCACGTCAAAGAGCTGGAATTTATCAATGTGCGCGGAGGGAACACTTAGCCACCAACATTAATCGACGTGGAAGATTATTTTGAACCGGTTTTTGCACATCATGTGCGGGGTCATTAATATTTCGTACGGAAATATTACATAGATCGTGATTCATGAGTCTAGTGGCCTTATGAGCCATTCCATGTGTTTGGAGCCCTAGAGAGTTTCCTCTAGATTAGGCTTAGCCTTCACCTACCCTGGCTAGGTCCAATTTTCCAGAATCTAGCTTTTCTACAGTCTTTTCGAGTGAGAGTGTCTCAGTGCCTGACTGGAACCATTTGAGTCTAAGTGGTCCTCTCTGGATTTTCCAAGTCCGAGTGGCTTGGTGCTCAGCCATTCAGGTTCGAGTGGTCCTATCCAAGTTTAGACTGTCCAAATCTGAGTGGCCCTATCCGATTCTGGATTGTTCGAGTACATGTGGATGGCCGCCGTCCAAGGCCGAATTAGGTCGAGAGTACAAGTCTGAGTCTTAAACTCGATCAATTTTTTTGGTTATCTGAGTGGACTTGTACTCAAATTGTCCGAGTCGATCGAGGCCGTATGAGATTCAGTAGCATGTCCGAGTCGGAGTGGGCCTATTAGAGTTTGAGTCTAGGACTTAGACCAGTATGGTTCATCCGAACTGGACTAAGGACTCGGATTGTCCAAGATCAGGAGGGGACTTAAACGACTGTGGAATTTGTTCGAATGTAGCAGTCGAGGGTCCTAAACAACGAAAAATCACTTAAATACTCATGGCACCTATCCTAACATTACAACCAAGGTCCTCACAACTAGAATCAACAAGCATCAGTTTTGACACTTAGAGCTTACATGTAGGGCTCGAAGATGCAAGAATGTGAATCGATGAAAGAATCTGTGCTCCTATCCTCCTATAACTCTCTCTCTACCCTCTTGGCTTATTGAACCCTTTCTCTCTTGCCTTGCTAATTCCCTCTTCTCTCTCTTTGCTGTCATAATGCCTTAAATCTCTCTTTTCCTTGTTTTGGGCTTGCTATTACACCAAAAACCCTACTGTGTGTTTCTTGATTTTTCTTTTTTTTTTCTTACCTAAATGTATCCAAATCACAAGAAACCACTCACACTAATTGATCTACTTAGCTAAATCTAAAAAACCAAAAAAACTTACTTCCAAAGGAGATCAAATACCTCTTCAACTCCCTTGCTTCCTACCTATCGCAAGCACCAATTTGAGGCAAACCCTACTTCAATGCTCGATTTGGAGTGTGCAAGCACTCAAAGCTTGAATCCATTGGTCTCGACAATGGAACCAAAATGTGGGAGTTCTCAATAAACCGCCAAGACCCACAAACTGCTTATTATTTCAAGTGTTTCAAGCCAAGTGCAATGGCTACCTCTCACATAGTCATATACGCTGTCACACCTATGAGTGTAGTGAGCTTACCTCCATGGTTGATCGAGTTGCCTCCTCCCTCAAGCACTCTAGTAGCTCCATGATCCAAGGTGCAAGCTCAAGCAAGCTCAATCCTCAAGCTCGAAGCTCCATGCTCCATTTCCACATGCAAGACAAGAGAAGAAAAGAGAAGAAGAAGAAGAAGAAGAAGAAGAAGAAGAAGAGAGGAGAAGATGGAGAGCTTCTCCAACACAGTTCCTCACCCTCGCATACTCACTCCCTCACACTCCCTCTTTCAGGCACAAGCTCAAGCAAGCAAGAACAAGAAGAATAAGAAAAAGAGAGCTAGTTTTGTCCAGATATAAGAATGAGCTTCTTTATTCCCTTTTTACCTTTTATACAAAATCCTAACCCCTTTGGGCACCCATTCCTTTTTTACATGCCTAGCCATTTTAGCCTAGGTTCTCTTTTCCTACTCCCTTCCTAATTGCATTGTGCCTTCACCCACGTCTATCTACATTTGAAAATTGCAAAACAAGGATTTAGAGTGTGCTTTTATATTTAAAATGCACCTTTCCTCTTTTGCGCTTGCCTTGAACTTTTAAGGTTGTCCTTGTGCTTTTGGCCTTTTTTCCTCCTATTTCTTCAGTCCTGGTAGGCCATCTTTTTCCACTTTTCCCCATGTCTTTTTAATTTTCTTTTTTCTTTATTTGCACTGGGGATAACAATACAATATAAAGAAAAGTGATGTACTAGGTCAAATAGTACATAATTCATTATACTAATCAATTGGTGATATAACTATGCTAGCTGTGAGTGAGTAGGTGTAACTAATCAAATATAAGTGGTAAGTCAATGGTGGCCATATGAAGATTATAATGATCACTTATGTGCTACATGTAGACGTGTAGACCTATATCTAACCAAGTGGTTCATTAGTGTCCACACATGTTGAGCTTGCCATCTGAGTATCTCCTTACTTTCCATGGAAAGTAACTCCTATGACCATCTATTAGAGCCATGTTCCCTGCTGCCACAAGATTCCATCTCCAAAAGCTATTTGTCAATATGCTCAAGTGAGACTAAGTGAAGGCATATGAAAGAGCTATTTGTGTTCCTATTTGAGAAGGGGATGAAAAATTTATTTCCTAATCTTTGCCCTTCTGACCTTGAATTTCATATTTCTTATCTTCATAGACCTTAGTGGGTTTTGCCTACTTCTCATCTTCCTTAACATTAGTCTTGGCCATCTCTACCCATGAGCTCCCTCTTTAACTTTTCTTGGCTTCAACCTTCTCTCTATCTCCATTAGGACACTCTTTGAAATAGTGTCCCAATTGTCCAAAACTAAAATAGGCTCTGGAAAAATGACTCTAGAGGACTAGGTTGAACTTGAGTTGTGCCACATGTGGAATGTCCAATTCCATCACACCTAGCTTTGTCCCATTAGTATTCCATACCATACACTCCTGTTTGTGAAAAAGACTACTAAGAGGTGCACATAGAGGGTCTTGCCAAAGCCTTTGGTAATGTCGAGCAAGTCATTTCAAAGGTAAGCTAATAAGTCAGGAATTTCAACCCAAATCAAGCACTCTTGTTTGAGAGAATCTCTCCCCAATTCAATGGATTGCTAGGGCATAATGTACACAAGATCAAGGCCCCAAAAATATATACCTTGTGCTAATATATTTTGATTGGCCTCTTGCTTCTCAAATACCACTTCAAAGAAACCTTGCATGCCATAATAGATCTAGTCCAATAATGCATTTCCTTTTTGCATAGCATTGAACCAAGTGGCAACATCCATCACCTTTGCCACCCTACTAGTGAAGAAGCATTAAACCTAAGGATATTATGGCAAACATTCTCACCATCTAGATTGATTATTTTAGTGATTACAATAATTTCTCTTTCCATATTGCACCTAAGGGTCTCAACTAAACAACGTTCTCACTTGTCTTTGATCCCTCATTAAGAGTTTCTATTAGTCTATCTCCCTCTTTGTCTTATGTTTTATTATTGAGGTTGCAATATCTCGCATTGAGACATGCTCCAAATCTCCTTCACTATCGTCCATACATACATCCTTGTCAAGAGCTTTGTTCAAGATCACTTGAGCAATCATTCATGCAAAGAATGATGATGTTATGTATCTGTAGGGACATGTCAATGTAATTAATGTGTAATGCTTAGAGGATAATAAACCCTAGTTAATGGTCTTAACTCCATAACCTCTATGTCTTCTTCATTTTCAATATTTTCCAAGTTGGTTGAGTTTAATCACAACATATAATGGCACGACACCATTTATAATCAACTTTCAAGTATAAAAATACAAAGTAAGTTGTTAGGCTATTTATCAAGTAAATTCTACTTACAAAGTAAGTTATTTGGCGATCTAGTCATTTATATTATACTTACAACGTGCACCTATATTGCATTTTTGAATGTTGAAAATAATAATCACACTCATTGGTTGCTTATGGCAGATTTCGTTATGATGGTGGCAAGCATGGCATTGCTTCACTCTCCCTTTTTCTCCTTTTGGGCAAGACGACAAACAAACCTTTCTCTTCTCCTATTTCCCACTCTCATCTCAAAAACCTTAGTCACAAAAAAGCCTTCAAGGGCTTCTCCAAAAGCAATGCATGCTCAAAGGAGGAGATGTCTACTTTACAAAGGTTCATAAAAGCATAGTTAATTGACTTTGCATCATAAGACTACACTTTGGTCTCAAGTAAACAAGTTTGTCTCTTGTTTTTTTATTTTGATGGGTCTTCTTATTTTATGCATGAAGGAGATGTGTCTTAATCCCAATTGGAAACTGTACTTTGGTGGCCTAAGAAGTTTGAATTCGCTTTTGAAGCCCTAAAAATGAGACTTTCTTCTTGGGTAGGAAGAACTTATTGTGTCACTACCAAGATTTCAAGAAATCTTGATCTTGTGGGAAACTTTGGTTTGTGTAAAAAGAAAGCTTCTGTATAATATAGTGCATTTGGAACCCTAGGCCCAAGATGTGTATGTGGAAGGCATCTACTTTGACATCCTCTTTGAGACTTGTTTTCTTTGTGATCATTTTACTATAATAAGAAACCCTACTCAAAATTTAATGCCCACAAATCTCCCTAGTATTTAATGCCCACAAGTCTCTATAATGGCACCATTGATGTAATACCTATCCTAAGGAAGCCCAAGACTAAGCTTTTTTATAGTGAACTTGTGAGCCATCTCAAGCACATGCCTAATCTTGGACCTTACTCCCATGATTTTCATCATAATCATGTTTGGGTGCCCATGTATAGAGGTGATTTCATGGCCCTTCTTGGGCGAGTAGACTCTTATCTTGTAATTCCCCCCATATTGAAAGTATTAGAGTTCTAGAAGAAGTATTGGATGTAGTATATGGTGTTTTAAGTCATCCTTGAGGAAGAGTTTTCACTCTAAGAGTCTCATGTCAAAAATATTCCTAACTTGTAAAAGTTTGTAAAGGTGTCAAAAAGAACTACACATCTAATGTATATGCTTTGTGGTGGTGGAAGAAGAATAAGGTTCGTTTAAGAAAAGTTTTCATGGTCGGTTGTGTGAAAATTACACTCTTGGTGGTTTATGAGTTTTGGCTTCCATATCATCATGGTTGCCATACAAACTCCCAACACCAGGAGATGATAAACCACATAGATTATTATCTATTGTATGTGTACTGCATGATGTGTATATAGAGATGGATTTTACAATGCAACTTTTCTCACATTGAGCGATGAGAGGAGCTTATCCCTTGATTATGGCAAGGAGTCACCCATGTTAGTCATGTGTGTGTGTGTGTGTGTGTGTGTGTGTGTGTGTGTGTGTGTGTGTGTGTGTGTGTGTGTGTGTGTGTGTGTGTGTGTGTGTGTGTGTGTGTGTGTGTGTGTGTGTGTGTGTGTGTGTGTGTGTGTGTGTGTGTGTGTGTGTGTGTGTGTGTGTGTGTGTGTGTGTGTGTGTGTGTGTGTGTGTGTGTGTGTGTGTGCGCGCGCGCGCGCGCACGCGTGTGTGTGCATGCGTGCGTGCATGCATGTGTGTGTGTGAGCGCGCGCGCGCACACGCGTGTGTGTGCGTGCGTGCGTGTGCACACACGTGCACACATGTGCATTGCATACATACATAGGCAAAAGTAAATTGTCCATGATTAGCTCATTGCATCAAGAGACATGGAGACATTTTCGAAAAGAGATGCATATGAAGATTCAATGGTGTCAACAAAAGGTATAAATTAGTATTTGTATGATCTCTTAATTACTTCATAATAGTATCTGAATGATTTTAATCTACACAAATGATTTTTGTACATATATGAGGCAACTACAGTTAGAGTGGCATACGGCCATACTTCCCATTTGAGGATGGGTATGGGTCTTCATGGGACCTTATGTAAGTACATTACGATTTTATGGGACCTTACACGTAAATACATTACTAATTTATGTAATTTAAGTGGAAAGCTATGATTGAATGCATCTTTATATGTGACAAGCACTAAAATTGATACATAATCAATGTTCTACTATTGATGAAAATTAAGAGATTATGATCATCTATCAACCACCAGGGAGATGCATATACCCACATATGGTGGCTATAAAAGGCTATTGCACAACTTTCCTCCTTCGAATCCATTTGAAAGGATTCTATTAGATCCATGTGTAAAAATTATGATGCATTTTTATTGGTGTCTCCTATGAAACTATATATATATTAATGTTTTTATGATGCGTTTTTATTGGTGTTTTCTATGAAACTATATATTTATATTTATATTCAACAACTAATTAGTGTGGCTATTAATTCATATAGGAGTTACATGGTGAGATAGTTATGGAGAAGATAGGTTGTTAGATTTCAATAGGATTAACTTCCACTACACCACTTGCCAAGAAAAATAGATTACAAGATGAGGGGGACACGGCAAAGGATGTGCAAGACCTGGATAAGGAGGACACATCATCCTCCTTGAGATTGAGTAACGAGGCATACACATGTTTTTCTATTGATGTATGGCAATTTTAATATGCCATTTTGACACATGCATTATAGAACATTAACATTTACACATGACATATAGATCAGGTATTCTTATGTATTTTTTTGTTAATACTTTATTTTATCTTTCAATTGTGCATAAAATTAAAGTCAATTCATTTGCAACTTAAGGATTTGATCTATTAATTTTATGCATAAAATAAGACTCATAAGCTTGGATTCTTACCATCATCACCCATTCTTGTCTTGGTCATGGAGTAGAGTGCACACACACTTGTCTAGATCATGTAGAGTGCATAGAGGAGTGATTGAGAGAGAGAGAGAGAGAGAGAGAGAGAGAGAGAGAGAGAGAGAGAGAGAGAGAGAGAGAGAGAGAGAGAGAGAGAGAGAGAGAGAGAGAGAGAGAGAGAGAGAGAGAGAGAGAGAGAGAGAGAAGTGGTGGTGTTGGTAAATAGGCGTTCATTTAAAAGAATGGATATCATTGCTTAAGCAACGCTTTAGCAAGGCATCGCATAAGTGGAAACAACTGCTTCTAATGTCAAGTGAAAGGACGTGACATTGAAACCTAGTCAAAGCCTCACTTCTATCATGAGGGAGGCACCTTATACCTAGCTAGATGCAGCTAGAGGTAAGGGGCTACTAGCCCCCCCTTGCACCCAATCACATCCAACTAAGTTTGTGGTGTCTCCCTCATCTTATTGCCCCAAATCACATCCAGCTAGGTATGTGGTGCCTCCCTCATCTTATGATGTTTCCATAATTCATAATGTTGAAACTCAACAGTGGGCATTTGTCTAAATGTTATTGTGATTTACTTTGTGATCTCATAACTAGGTATGTGGTGCCTCCCTCATCTTATGATGTTTCCATAATTCATAATGCAGAAACTCAATAGTGGGCATTTGTCTAAATGTTATTGTGATTCTTTTTGTGATCTCATAGCTAGGTATGTGGTGCCTCCCTCATCTTATGAAGTTTCCATAATTCATAATGCTGAAACTCAATAGTGAGCATTTGTCTAAATGTTATTGTGATTTACTTTGTGATCTCATAGCTAGGTATGTAGTGCCTCCCTTTTCTTATGATGTTTCCATAATTCAGAATGCAGAAATTCAATAGTGGGCATTTGTCTAAATGTTATTGTGATTTACTTTGTGATCCCGAATCCACTGTATCAAATTTTTGTGTAAGGGCATGGTCAGCAAAGTACAATCTCCAAATGTTGTCCTACCCAATAATTATGTACCTCAAATAAGGATGAGTACGTAGGAGTTCTTTTTTCTCTCTTGCATTAACAAGGCATTGCATCACCCTAAAACAACACGTATGGGATCACATGGACGTTTTCCAAGCTATGCAGGATTACATGGACTTTCTATGATATTTGGATAGATTAATTGATGTCATATATGTTCATTGTGATCTCTTCATGTGATGGCCTCTATTTCGTATGTAGTACTCTAATTATCCATCAAAACCAAACATGGAGAACTAATTCTCCTACTCTATTGATTCATGTTTTAAACATTTTCTTTATGCTCTTATAGTACTCAATGTTGCACTAGGGTCTATATTGACACTAGAGAGGACCACGTACATGAAAAGGTTATGCTAATACAATCACTATGGTTAGATTGATTTTCGTTTTCACCAGTGATATTTTCTAAGAACGCAAATACGAAATTAACTTGCTAAGGGCACGAATGTTTCAATGGTGACTTGCAAGGGTGATGGATTAAATGTTGTCTCTCTCTCTCTCTCTCTCTCTCTCTCTCTCTCTCTCTCTCTCTCTCTCTCTCTCTCTCTCTCTCTCTCTCTCTCTCTCTCTCTCTCTCTCTCTCTCTCTCTCTCTCTCTCTCTCTCTCTCTCTCTCTCTCTCTCTCTCTCTCTCTCTCTCTCTCTCTCTCTCTCTCTCTCTCTCTCTCTTTGTGCATGCATACATACATACATACATACATACATACATACATACATATAACTTGGTGCACAATTTAACTTCTCTTAAGCCCCTTGACTAGTAGTGCCCCCACTCCACCTAATTCTACTCACCTTGTTCTGCTAATATTTACAAAAAATAGTGATCACTTGCTTATGTGATCTTTGGCCTATGTCTAAAATTTGCATCCTACCACTAGGTGTTATATCGTAATATCAATTTAGCCACCTCAATATTCCATAAACTCTCTTGATTTGAATTTAGGCTTCCAAGGTTGATGTGTAATCCACAACATGGTACATATACATACCTCATTCACATTCATCTAACCAACCTCTAACAACTTTGCAGCTGCTCAACAATTGCTTCCATGGTCTCCTCTTTTTAGGGCCAAGTTAAAAACTATATATAAAGCATAAAAGTACAACACTCCCTCCAATTTTGTTTTTATAACATAGGCCCCAAACCCATTATGATAATCCTTTAGTAATCTTCTAAGCTTTCCTCCCTTGGCCTTTTGGGCTCCTCCTCCACCTTTTCTTATCCTTTTTCCTTGTCTTTTCTTTGTGCTATCATCACTCCTTATTATTATCATTTCACGCCTCTTCTACTTCTTGAATGTAGTGGAACATCCACCTTACCCTTCTCTCTTGAGCAAACTCTAAAGAATGTACCATTGGAATCCTTTCCTTTACTCCTCTTTGATTTTTCTTTTGGTACAGCAAATCTTCCAATAGACCCCTCTCCCTTGACAAGAAGCCTTGGATATCTTCCTATGTGGGAAAAGATGTTGTTTTTGGTTCATTTTTCCCTATAGTTGTCAACATCATGAGCTTCTCCTAGGGAGGCGTTGTCCCCCTCCCCCACCTCGAGCCAACAGAGGCTACCGCCCACATTGGGCCAATAACCTCTTGCTCCCAAAACCACACCTAGCTAGGTATGCAATCCCTCCCTCAAAGAAGCTCATGATATTGTCGTAATTCACAATATGGGAATTATATTGGGAATTTGTAATTTCTTATGTATTAGTTTCTACTTTGACTATAACCGAAGGTTAAGAGAGAGACGCTCCAACTTTTGGTTGATCTCCTCAATCGTATTTCTTTAACAAGGTTTGTCATAGAAACTGATGTAGCCCTTGGATGCTTGCCATCTTGCACAATGCATTGTACGTCACAAAAATACTTAATTTTTCAACTTGATACCTAGAACATGTTTTACAAAGGTTTCAAATGAGTTTTTGTTCCTTCTAAATTATAATTTAGGTATGTTTTTGTTAAAAACTCCTATATGAGATTAGGGCATCTCCAGTTTATAGCTATGGCTTGTAGCTTCTTATACCACATCGATGAGCGTATACACACACATGACCACTTTGCACTAAAATTGGCATCATGCTATGAGAAGCAAGAGGGATCTAGCTCACATGATACATGACCAAATTCATGATGAGTATGATCATCATCTAGATATTGTAATAGTTCTTACTTGTCATGTTGTTCTAGCAAATCATGTTAAACCTTAAAGAAAAGGGTTCATGAGTCGATTCTCCCAAATGATGCAACTACCAACTTGGAGGATGTTCCAACAACATTGTGGCATAGTGGTTTGGGTGTGGGCTGACATAACATTTTTGGAAAACGATGGGCAATGAATTTCCAATGCAAGTAAAAATGCATTTGCACGAATGAGAATACATTTGCTTAATTTTGGGGGCTCCATTTGAAAGGAAGCCAAGAGTGCAATCGTAATCAAGGTGGACTTTTCAGTGCCTTTCATATTTGAATTGTTTGTAGCTTCAAAAATCTACACACAATTTTAAATCAATTGCACCATGTTGTTTGACTAGTATACATGACATCCACAAATGTGATTTATTTTTATGAGCCGCCAAACTGAAGTTACCATTACAAAGAAGATATAGTCTTGTTTTTAAGAGAGAATTCTTTGAGCACATGTATACAATAAAGTGCAGAGAACTGTTTGCAACTAATGGCAAATGCAACTATGCCCATATGAATATTTTTTTCCAAAATTATCATGTAGACCAATGCAACTATGCCCATATGAATATCGTTTTCCAAAGTTAGCATATCTACATGATAAAGTGTATGGAACTGCTTGCAACTAGTGATAATGCAATCTTGCCCGGTAGGAATATTATATTCTAAAGTTAGCAACACAATCAAAAAGACTTGTTAATGATGTGCTACAAAAAACTACAAATCTTTGGTCTCACATAAGAATAAAATTTGATGAACATTTCAAAAGAAATCCAAGATGTAAGTTCAACTTTCCCTGAAAAATATGTAATGTAATATTCATAAATTAGTTACGGGACACCAAAGAACTCCATAACTTTCCGAGCTTGGGTATTGTGGGAGCTTTCACTCAACCACCAAGACCCACGGACCGCTTATTGTTTCAAGCGTTCCAAGCCGAGCATTAATGGCTACCTCTCACATAACCGACGCGCCATCCATATCTACGGGTGTAGTGAGCTTACCTTGATGCCGTTCGAGTTACCTCCTCTCCCGCATACTCCGGTAGCTCCATGATCCAAGTGCAAGCTTCAAGCAAGCTCCATCCTCAAGCTCCACGCTCCAAGCTCCATTGCCGCGAGCAAGACAAGAGAAGAGAATAAAAGAGAAGAGAAGAGAAGAAGAGAGGAGAAGATGGAGAGTTTCTCCTCCTCGGTCCCTCACCCTCACACACTCACTCCCTCACACTCTCACACTCCCTCTCTCAAGCACAAGCTCAAGCAAGCAAGAACAAGAAGAAGAAGAAGAAGAGGAGAGCTACTTTTGGCCACACACAAGAATGAGCTTCTCATTCACTTTTCAACTTTATATACAAAACCCTAAATCCCTTTTGGGCGGTCATTCCCTTTTCCCCCTTTTACATGGCCGGCCATAGCCCATGCCCTTTTTCCCATTGTCCTTCTATCTTCCTAGCTTCCTTTCCACTGCCCATCTACATTTACAAATTGCACGGGTGAGAGCCCGGCGCTCTTTTACAAGATTTCAGGGTGCGCCTTTTTATTTTAAAATGCGCCTTTCCCCTTTTGCATTTGCCTTGGACTCTTAAGATTGCCCTTGCGCCTTTGGCCTTTCCTCCTCTTCTTTCTTCAATCGAGCTACCTTTTTTCCGCCTTTGCCATGTGTCTTTTTTATTTTCTTTTGCTTTCTTCGTGTTGGGGTTAACATTACCCCCCGCCTAGATGAGTGCTAGTCCCATGGCACTCACCGTCATAGGTAGCAGGCTGTAGCATGCACCGAAGACGTGGGTGACAAGGACGCCTGTGGTTTCCATGGAGTGTTGGTGGTAGTGTAACGGAAGGTCCTGGGGGCCTGTTAGTGGCCAAGGTGGCTGGTGGAAGGTTGTTGGAGTTGGTGGTAGGGCTATTCTCTGTTGGAGATTGCATTGATGGCCAGCACAAGTGTTGGTTTGTTGGGAATTTTGCACAGGGCTATTCTTTGCAGGCTTGTCGGATGATGAGGGATAAGCATTCAGAGTTGGGTGTTGATGAAGAACGAATGACACTTCCGTTGGAGTCTTCAACGCCTGCAATTGAAAACCTCTCATGTGGTCTCTCCCTAAGGGTAGTGCTAGTCTTCTCTATTGTGCACAAGACATATTTGATTAGTTTGGGAGACAGGTCGAACTCTAAGCAAGCTGAGAGTATTGTCCTGCACTTGAGGACCCAAACTGTGTATATACTTCAGTGCAGGTATTATGTAAGTGTTCGTGCATACTTAGGTATTACGTAGTTAGAAGACCATGGGCCAGTTTCTCATAACAATGTGTGGATGAAGCAAAGTTGTCCATGTTGAAAAGAAGTACATGCGAAGGTATATGAGACATCCTTTGCATTGTGACTGCACGACGGAGCATAATTGAATACAAGGACACCGCATTTTCGGTGGCTGGAAGCTATTGGACTTGCTTGATGAGGACGGTGTACTTTTCATGGCCAATCGTGCAGTGCTTACCACCACTGATTGCAATGGTACTAAGGCAGAGTGCAAGAGAGAATTGTGCAAGTGGGTCAGAGTGACAGGTCTAACCATAGGCGAGACAAGCTCCTTAGGTATGTCCTGCCCTTGATGTGCCCTGAACAATTGTGGGTGATGGTAAAGGGCTAGGGGACTAGGGACGAAGCCAATCGACCAAAGTCACTGGAAGTTCCTAATTTGAGGACCCCTAGGTGCTGTGCTGTGATTGTGGGTGCTTCTTTTCGTTCATTTCTTTTCTTTGTTTTTTTTTTCTTTGTTTTTCTGTTTCTTTTTCTTCTTCTTCTTTTTCTTCTTTTTTTTGCTTTCTTTCTTTCTTTCTCTCTCTCTCTCTCTCTTTTCTTTCTTTCTTTCTTTCTTTCTCCTTTTTTTTCTTTTTTCTTTTTTGACTTGCCTGAGTACAATCATTGCGATATGTTGAGGTTATCAGCCTTTCAGTGGGTTGGAGAATGTCAAGCTTCAAAGGCTCAAGAAACGGATATTACAGTGATGATTGAGCCCTAGCCTCATTGTTAGAGAAGCAGTCGTTGAGATGGGGAGATACACTTGAGACATTGCAACCCTCCTTGTGTCACCGCGATGTTGGTACAATTGAGGTAACGACTGCCGTGAGTCAACTATAGAGCTTTACCCCGAAAGAGAGCGTAGCCCATGAATATGCTTTGGGCTATGCGATGTGGGCGGTCGGCAAGGGTGGTTTTTGCTTTCGGCAGCATGGCTTTGTCGCGGCTCTTTGTGGGGCCAATGGTCTTGCGGTGATCGGGCATTGAACACTTTTGCACAAGGACCTGTATCATCCTGCATCCACTTGCCGCTTCATGAAAGTACATGCATTGTATATGCCGCAACTATAATAAACCAGTGCAATGCAAGGAGACATCACTTATCGAAATTCTATGGTGTTGACTTAGATATTTATCACCTGCACTTGATTAGCTTTTTCTTTTGCTAAAGACGTGAAATATATTAAACACAGATATGCAAAGTTCGTACAATTCAAGAACATGTCAACACTTAACCATTTAAAGACAAAAAGTCATGGCTCGGTAGCATTTGATAAGCCCATTATTCAACATGGGGCTACTCTATTTGTACGAGGCGGGGCGAGTCTGGGTGGCCGGGTGATTGGGGCTCTGCTGGTGTGGGGCTCCCATGGGGGTAAGTAGGGAACATGTCGGCCGGGATATGAATGGTGTAATCCCGGCCCGCTACCGTCTCCAGAATATCTTTAAATAGTTCATTAAATTCTTCTCTTTCCCGGGCTGCCCTTTCTGCCTTTGAGCGTCTGGGGCCCGAGCGGGAGCTGGGAGTGCGTACCACTAGTGCTGCGGCCTGTTGTGGGTTTCGAGTCTCTACATTCTTGACTCGTGTATTCTTCGACCTCCGCCTTGGGCAATGTCGCTTGGGGCCTCGCTTCTTGGCATACCTCTTGATGGTGGGCACATAGCACACTGGCGGAGGGGCGTGTGCTGCATGTTCTCGTCGGCTGCGGAGAGAGTCCTTGCAAGCTAGCTGCCCTTGGTTCTCCATGCTTTCCTCACAAGGGGATCTATAAGATGCGAATCAAGGATTAGGATTTGTTACATGATAAGACCATTCATATGTAAGGGATTATAGAGCGGGTTATCAAGCGCATAGGACAAGGAGGGGAGGGGTAGGGCATGCAATGCTTGTTGTAGGGGGATGGCCCCCGTGATGTATATTTAGCCTCCTTCCATTAGCAGATCTTGGTTCACGCCGAGTTACGTCAGCTGGCGGTCATGGATTTAGGCAGGGCTCCTCCTCGGAAGGATAGACCAGAAAGGGGGAAATGTGTATAGAAAGGGACGGTACGCCATCTACACCATCAGAGTCGTTGGTCAAGGCTTCCTATGGCGGTAATGAGGGTTGCATGCCCTTCACTTGGAGGTGGGATTGGTCACACGACTTTTAAAAGTGTGATGAGAGGAGGACCTGAGGAGCTTAGCCTGTCAAACCCAACTCTTCTCCCTGTGCTTGACTATCATTGCTTGTGTGTGTTGATAGTATCTATATAGGGTGACACAAAAATCATTGTTTATATATACATCTATATATATACAGATACGAATCCATGTCACCTCACGAGGATAGAAACCAATTGTAGAACTCAGGGTTGTACTGGAGCGTGGCACACGCATCTAGTATTCGTGGCAGCTTACTCAATACCGATAGATATTTTGCCACATCGAGTAGCATGGAACCTTGTCCGAGTCTACTGGCAATATGTAACTCCTCCTCAGTGAGAACCTTATCAAACAGAGCGTTCTCTTGGCTAGTTCCAGCTAAGTCCGTACCTCGAATGGCAGTCAGCACTCGAAGGGAAGTTGGTGCCACATAGGTTGGGTCTCTTTGAGACCGCCACTTGGCCAATCGCTCCTCTGAGACTGTCATGATCTGAGCCCCTAGTTCGGCCATTACAACGCGGCTTTCGCACCAACGCTGCTCAAATTGACTCTGGCCTGCTAACAATCGCTTTAGTTGCTCTATGTCTACGAGATTCGGTCAGCATAGCATTTCATTGAACGTGACGGTTAAGCGCAGTTCGTCAGCCTCCTCGTCAGGGATGAGTCGCATGCGTTCATGCAGGAGCCTGTCGTAGTGCCCGTTAAGATGTTCTTGTTCTTCCCATGTTAGAGGAAAGGTCAAGTAATCTCCGAGCTGCTCTTTGGGGATTGTGCCCATGTCCGCAAGGACGTAGACACGTGCGACCACTTTGAGCTTAGCATTCAACTCAGTTAAGCATTCTGCGATACTTCTATGTTCAACAAGGGCTTGCTCGGTTGCCATCTCATGCAAGGTTCTAGGAGTTTCCTTAGGCTTTAGCATAGCTGGAGGCTCAGGCCTAGATGATCAAGATTGGTCAACGCTAGGATTTCTTATGCTCTTGGGGTTCTCACGTTTCTCCTGAGGTTTTGTTGCTATTTTGTCATGGTTCTTCTCGGATGTGACTGGTATGGATTTGTCACCCTGTTGTGATGACGTTGTATCCACTCTTGATTGGTCGATGTGAGTTCTATTGTCGATGGATTGAGTGTTGAAAGCAACTGTTGATGGCAACGGCTGCTTTGATTTTTCAAAGCACACGAATGTGACTGAGGTTTCACCGCTATTAGGAGAGACATCAATGGGTTCATTGGTGGATGGACTTGATGCTTTTTTCCCCAGCTCCCCATCGCTCTTGGTCTCAATGCTCTTGGGGTCCACAACCACCTGTGATTGCTGTTGTCTTCGTTGTTTTCTCCTCTTTTTCCTGGTCAGTGAAGGTACATCTCTCAACGACTCAGGACCTTGGACTAGGTCAACAGTTGATGTGCTTGGTTGGGCCTCAACTTTCCCCTTCTCTGGTGTGTCCTCATGGGACATGGCCGTGGCCTGCTGAATAGCCTCGCTAGGTTGTGAGAGCACAACTACCTCCCTTTTCGGAGAGTCTAGCTCTTCAGCCAACTCCCTTGTGTTTAACTCCTCCAGTCTAGGCTTTAGGCGCTTTGAGAGTGCTGGAGTTGTTAATGAAGTTGGTTGCGACACCTCCTTCAAAGGTAAACCACTAAGGACACGTTCCGCAAGGGGCATTGTCACGGCCAAGGGCTGTGGCTGCTGTGATCCCTGATTGGAAGTAGTGGGGGCTAGTTCAATGGATTGGCTACCATTGGTAGACTGCGGTGTCAAGTCCCTAGGCAGATCAGAAGTGGTCATGCCTTTTGTTGCCCTTTACACCTTCACTTGTGTAGGTTGAGCAGCGGCACGAGGCTGATGCTGCCGTGCTTCACGTGTCAATTTAGGTGAAGAGGATGTAGGAGATCTGGGACTCCTACGTGGGCTTGGCACTGACTGGAGAATTTGCTCGTGATTGTTAGATGATTCTCTCATTAGCTTTGTTGAGTGATCAACCTTATCATGAGCAATGTTGTGCCAGTGGTGCCCATTATCCTCTTCGGAAGTCAAAGGCTCCTTGGGCACTAATGGGCCTTGTGCACGCTTGACAGTTACCTCTGATATCTGCTTGCCATGTTTGGTTTCTTGATTTCAATAGTGAGGGGCTCGATCACTCCAATATTTTTTGTTCGAGACTTGGCCTTTCGTTTAGTTTTCCTCCTACGCCTCTTTGTTTTGGACATAATTTGGGCTTCTGATAGAGGTGGTTTAGCAGGGAGTTTGGGTACCCAAATCCAATGATTGCCTGCATAATACCCTTGAGCACGAAGCAACGCCTTGGATATCCATCGCGGTGTTGTACTGACCTTCCATTGATGCCTACGTCTATAAGGCTTGGGCTTCTTTTGGGGTCTTCTACGATATTTCTAAGCCCAAATCCCGTCCTTGGCATTGTCTCTTGACCTTCTTATTTCAGGCCTGGCCTCACTCACTGGTTCTTGTTGTTCGACCTGTGCTTGTATCAGTTTTTCCAAGAAGTCCTTGCTCTCGTCAGTAGGTTTGACTATTACGTCAGCACCTTCCTTGCCTTTCCCTTGAGGTTCGATGAGGTCACCTTTGCTAAAGATGGTGACTATCCTCACACCCGGTAGTGTCAGGTGTATCCTCTGTGCTACATAGTCAGCCTCACATTTGGTCACCCTTTTGAAGGGTCTTCCTAGGAGGGTTTCTTTCCTGCAGCTAGCATTGTTTGGAGGAACATGAAATAGGATAGGCAAGCTTTCCGTTTCAATTGTCGCAAGGATTTTGCACTTCCCTATGAGTGCTTGTGGGTGTCCCCCATAAGGGCTAAGAGTTGCACTAGTCGGTGTGAGCTCTGGTTGGTCTAGTAGGGTCCATGATTCATAGGTCAAGATGTTAAAATATGCTCCCTCATCAATCAGAGCATTGATAGTATGCTCTCTTTTTGCAGTGAGTTTGACCCTAAGATAAGCAGGTGGTACTATGTCTTCATCTTCCGGATCCTGGCTTGTAAATTTAAGCCTTCTAACAGATGCCCTTGAGTTCTCGACTGCACGACTAGATGTGGATTCTCCACTGCTGTCTTGGATCGTCAGTGCAGCGCTATTCAAGGTACATCTCTCGTCAAGAGTGTCATGTCTAGTCATCTTCGCATTTGTAGCTTGCTGAAGTTGCATTTTTCTCTGACTACACACGGTCTGAACACAATGTACATGTGTTCTTGTGGTGTGGCCTTTTTGCCCTGGATGGCTAGATTGGCCCATTGATGTTCTAGGGTCTCTGTTTCTCCATGTTCGGGTATGGGCTTTTGGCTGCTCTTTTGCAAGTGAGAATCCATGCTCGTATAGAGCCATTACTTCACTAGGGTCCAATTTGGAAGACCTGTCACGGCGCGTGTTTTCTCTCCAACCTACTCGGGGGAGGTGCGGAGGGGGCAGAGCCCCCTCTACGGGGGTCCGGGGGGGGCAGTCCCCCCCAGCCCGCAGGGCCGTTACGGTAGATGCCATATGCAATTTGGAGGACCGTTTATAGCCAAATTTTGAACTACGTGCTCTAAATTTTAGCCCGGTTATGGATCTGTGATGTGCCTTTAGCTCTATGTAGCCTTGGGGTCAATTTCGGGGTTTAGATGCGTTAGAATTTGTGTTCTGAATACCTGTCCGATTTGACTTTTTTTTTTTTTGTCCGATTCTAAGATGTCCGATTTTCAGGAGTCCGATTATCAGAATCGGACGTTCGATTTTGGGTGGGTCCGATCAGACCAGTGGTCCGATTTTGGTCACATCCGATTCTAGGCGTCAGATCGAAAAAGTGGTCCGATTTTCAGATTGGTCCGATTCTGGGAATCGGATCGGACAGGGTGGTCCGATTCTGACTGGTCCGATTCTGACTAGTCCGATTCTGGACTGGTCCGATTCTGACTGTGGGTAGTCCGAGTGTCCGAGTGTCCGAGTCTGACGGGTTGGTCCGATCGGACGGTTGTCCGAGCGTCCGAGTCCGAGTGGTCCGATTTTCAAAATCAGACGGGTTGGTCCAAGTCCGGGTGTCCGAGTGGTCCGAGCGTCCGATTCTCAAAATCGGACAGGTTGGTCCGATCGGACGGTTTTCCGAACGTCCAATTCTCAAAATCGGACGTCCGATTCTAGGACTCGGATGGCCTGGTCCGACGGCGCAGACGACGGCCTGCGAGTTGCACGCGATGCCTCTAGGCTGACATCTACTACACCGAATCATCCAGCGCCTTCCAAATAGGTGCAGGACACTACAAGGGAATGCCAGACATGCCTGGAACCACTGTGGTGCTCGAATCGAACGGCACTCCAAGGATCTGTGCCCCTATTTCCCTGTTTTAGCCTGTTATATAGCAACAGAGAACCCTACTGTTTGTTTCTTTTTCTTTGTTTTTTCCTATCCTAATGCATCCAATCACAAAGTAAATTCCTACACTACTTCATTCCACAACATGAATCTCAAGAAAGCAAAACACCTACTTGCCAAGGAGATCAGTCTCATTTAGCAAAAGTAGTCATCTAGACACATCTACTAATAGATGGTATGAATCAAGTCTGGATGTGAAAAACTTATTGCAAATAGGCATTTATGAAATGTTGCCTAGAGGCATTTGTGAAAGGGATGATGTCCTTTAATTATTCTACTCTATCTAGGATAGCCTTAGGTGTTGGAATATTTGAGCATGTGTGAGAGTGGTGCCTTCTTTGTATACAAATGTAATATAAACTAGTCTTTAGAGTGTGGAGAGATGAGAATGATGATTTGAAAGCATAGGGATCCCAAGCTTGCAAGTCAAACTTGACCCAATGCAATGTATCCAATGTACACATGAACCTATTTAGAGGCAAGCTAAGTAGATAAGAAGCAAGATGAATTTTCTTTGTTTCTCAACTTTGTGACTTACACTGTTTTATGAGTCCACCTTGAATTCATATCTCCTGCATGTGGTATCACAACCACACCTTCTTTTATTCTCTCTTATATTCTTCCTCTCTCTTCTATCATTTCCACCCACTCATTTCTTGATTCCTTTTTCCTTCACTAATCTTTCATGAGTCTACTTCAAGTCTTGCATATTTAGATTCTGAGATCTCATTTTGGTTGACTGATTGTTTCTCCCTGTGATTGATAATTTGATCTAGAACAATTGCACAACTACAATCTGCTATAGCATTAACTATGTGACCACACCTATGTGAAGTAGTAGCACACTACACTACAAGGCCCGATCCTCCATAGGCCTATTCTTAAAGGGGGTTTTGAAGGCTAGAAGGTAGTGGGCAAGGCTAACTAGAGCACTTCATGAAGGTGTCGAGTAGGGCTAGAAGGAAGCATGGGAAGAGCTTAATAAAAATTTTAGTGGTAAAAGCAACAAACTAAGAGATGTATCTAAAGATGGATTTCTATAGCTTGCATCATGAATACAAAGGCTAACTTGTTGACCATGTCTTAAAATTCATCCAAGTCCAAATTCCTAAACAGGAAATAATAGCAATGTTTTTTGTCAGTATACCTGAACAGTAAACATCCTTGAAGTATTCTCTTCTTACACATGAAAGACTTGACCTTAAGGGCTATATATTATCAATCCTATTGAAAGAAAAGGAACTTAAAGGTCAAGTTGATGTATCCACAAGCAAGGATACCATGTTCTTTACAAAAAGGAACCTAAAGAATGCTACCACTACGGAAAGAGAGGACACATAAGCACATAATGCATATCGAAGCATCTACCCAAAATGCAATCATTGTAAGAAGATTGGATACCATAAAGAAACATGTAGGTTAAAAAGACCGAAAATTTTCATGGAAGAAAAAACCAAGACAAAAAGACAAAAATCACATTTTCTAAAGAATGAAGACTAAAGATAAAGAGTCAAAAATCCTAGCCACCTGCTACCAATAGCCCGATCATGTAATCACCTGACCATCTTAGAGTAGCCGAATAAGGCACCAAGGGGGAGGATTTTTTTTTTGAGTGTGTGTAAGAGTGGTGCCTTCTTTGTATGCAAATGTAATATAAACTAGTCTTTAGAGTGTGGAGAGATGAGGATGATAAGTTGGAAGGATAAGAATCCAAGTTGGCAAGTCAAACTTGAAACTTTATGGCTTACATTTTTTACAACCCCCCTTGAATTCATATCTCCTTCGTTAGATGGTTCTCCTTTATGCAATTTCCTAGGCACATTCATAAAGGATCATGGCCTTATGGTTCTTCTATGATGCAAAGATCTGACAATTATGCATGTCCTTCTAGGCGTGAGACTCGCAATGTATGCGTATGCTTCCGTAAGATATAATCGGCAATGATAGCATCTAGACTATCTATTTTTTACTTTTATTATTCATTTTATTTCATTGAAAAGAATATATTGTACTAATCATTTTCATGATAATATTGATTGACTATAAATCCAAAAGATATGTAGTGGTACATTCGATCTAATTACTAGCCAAGTTGAGCATGCACCTTAGAGGATTATCTTATCAATTTTAAAGAGTATATTTTAGTGTTCAAGTTTTTGTTATTTTCAATTTTTGAGGATAGTATTGGTCCAATTATTTATTGTGCAGCACCAACTTAGTTTTTATACCTCAATTTATTTATTGCTATCAATCTACTTGATAGTGTTTACTATCAACCTTTCATGAACTACGTGATTTATATTTACAAATATTTAAGTTCATGCTAGAATAATAGAGTCCCACAAAATCATGAATTAGTTTATTGTGGGCTATCTAGGCACAAGGTTTAATCAATTATCAAATACGTACATTTAAGGAAGCCCTATCAATGCATTGGGGGAGATTGTACTCAATCTCACGCCACACTTTTGTTATCTTGCTTTGAAATTTAATCGGGACGAGGTGTGTGTGTGTGTGTGTGTGTGTGTGTGTGTGTGTGTGTGTGTGTGTCACACACAAGAAGATAAGAAAACAAAGTTGTACTTTACCACCTTGATAAACCACCCATTTGTCCTCTTTTCTAGCCACCTTCATCTTTGAGATTTCATCTGGTCATGCTTTCAACTCTGATGGTATAAGTTCATATGTGATCCACATTTTCATTTGCTTGACACATTTTGATCACTTAAATATTGTAGCTTTATCTTATTTTCTTCCAAACTCGAAGATTGCTTGATTTTGACCTTGCTTAGCGATATGCCATGGTGCCATCCAATACCCTTATTCTTCCAATCTTCAATCCTCTTATTAGCTATAGCTACCTTCATTGCCAAATCTTCCTCAAGCTTTGCTAAGGGCACAAATAATTTGGTAAGTGAGTTCTTCAAAACCACATTCTCTACTTTCAAGTTGCAAACTCACTAATGTGGGTATCCTCCAAGGGCACCCCTCTCAAGTTGGATTCGATGATGTTGCCAAGACCATCCAAAAAGTACTCTAGGTACATCTATTTGTCAAAATAAGAGCTTGGTCTAACCCTCACTCCGAGGTGCTACTCTTGCACCATAGGCAGAGATGATGAGAAAGATTAGGAAGAAACTATTGTATGTGAATACATATTTGACCTTTATGTGAAAAAGGCGAGCAAGTGTTTGAAATGTTGACAAAAGTAAATGTAAAAGTTGGTCAAGATTGGTGGTGTGAAAGCTAGTAGAACTAGACTAAATGGCATGTGACATGTGAAAAAAATTGTAGGCTATTGCTTCCACTATAAAATAAGAGATTGCATATTGTTACTGTCATTAGAAAATAAGAAGCTACAAAGTAGATAGGCAAAAACACGACTAGAAAATGTTAATTGGCAAAGAGATAGTTGAAGTGCACTAGTGAGACAATGGTTGTTGAGAGGAGCAACTATATTGTTATGATCCTAGGGGTGATGGATCTACGTGTGCTCGTGCACACACACACGTGAGAGAGAGAGAGAGAGAGAGAGAGAGAGAGAGAGAGATTTGTATTAATGTCCTTTAATTCCAAGATACCATCGACATTTTAAAAATTTTCCACTTAGAGGTGCCATTGACATAAGAAGAAAAATTGATCGCTAATACTATAAAAGTTACTAAAAACATCACGACCCTAAAGCAACTCATGATTTAGGCTTTTTAAACTTCTATATAATGGTTTTTTAAACGTAGATAAATCACTCATTTACCCTTCTTTCTAGTTGCCTTTACCTTGGGGATTTCAATTGGTCATGCTAAGTTGTGCTAGTGGAGGTTAATCTAAATAAAAATAAAAATAATTTTGTTTTTTTTTTAACACACACACACCCCCCCCCCCCCCCCCCCCTAAATACTATATAAGCTACCTTCCCAAATCCCACTCAAATATAAATCAAGATTTAACCACAATCACATATTTATCACTTATTTGGAATTGAAACTTGAAATTTTTCCAAATTTTCTTATCTACTCATAATGTATCACTTGGTGGATCTAGATACTATGTGACTTTTGTGGATGACTATAGCAAGTACACATGGATATACATCTTAAAGCATAAAGTGAAGGTTTTTGCTACCTTTACAGATTTTAAAGCTCATGTAAAAAAAGAGCTTAACTATTATGTCGTATGCTCAATGATCTGACAGTGGTGAAGAGTACATGGTAAACATAGATACCAACTAAAGGCATTTAATCAATCTCCTTGGAAACTTAGCTAGAAAGTTTACTAGTTGAATTCCCATGTGTATAAGTTGACTAGTATTATGGCCAAATTTTACTCAGCATTTGACACCCTTATAACCTCTTGCCAAAAGGTATAACTCATGGAAGTTTACTGATCGAAATTAGTTTTGTGAACATGATCAGCTCTTATGAAATTCATGTTTCCTCATCTCCATACACAAACTCTTTCTATAACAAATCCATAGAAGCAATTTATGTATTTTATAGAATAAATATCAAAATACACATTTGCAAAAGATGATTTAGCTATCTCATAGTGGAACAAGACGACCCTTCAAGGCAAATCCATGGAGAAACTCCAAGTTACGATTAGCACAATAGGATTGATGACAACATTAAAACCACCCACAAGTTGGTCCATAACTTGATTTTGACAAATGAACTTGAAAATTTTATAACATTTTAAACAATGTTGCAAAAAGTCTTGCAAGGGGGTCTCTCTAATACGAATTTGCAATGCCAAACTTGAATTGAGGATTGATAATATTTTATGCGCCCAAACACTTGCACGAGTAGATGCCATCCCTCCCAAATCTTGTACAACATGCTTCTATGCAATAACTAACTACTGGAACATTGATGAGGTGTATAAACTCAAGCAATTGATAGGCAGAAGGGGTTCCCCTGTTGCTGCGATAATATTTAACGGGTTATAAACTTGAACATCAAGCCCAAGCAAACTAAGACTTGGTGAAAGGGTCGTAATGGATAACGTTCAAGGGGCCCCCGCTATTTTCAAAGCTTCACATGACTGAGTTTTTGCTCTTTGAAACAATGTCATTGAATGTGTATATGAAACTTCCATGGAGTAAACAGACAATCTAGAGTCTGCTGTATAATAAGTTACTGCTATTTGTAGGGTATTCTTGCAAAAGTCATCCACCCACAGGACTTGATGTCTAATACACCATGATTTGTTTCACACTAGAAGGCATCCTTGTTGAACTGTGACTCCTTCAATCTAGAAACTAGAAACATAGCTGAGTGCATTGTAACTATGCCTCGAAGAAAAGTTTGTGAACTGTGCCGTGAGAGGGGAGGCAAAGTAGAGAACTTATATAAGCCCCTCTTACTACAAGCCTTCTATGGAAAATATAGCACACATAAATTATCAAGTGTTAGCAATGACAAGTTAAGAGAACAAGCCTCCACACATATAAGGAGGGATCAATGAATAGTGGACACTTGGAACCAAGGTTTTTTGACTGGGTAACCAAGTTGTGCACAGTCAAAACCGTAACCACTTCTTCTCTTTCTCCTTGCTGTGCACTGCAAGAGAGGCAGATAGATGATCTGCCTCTGCTTTAAGTAGCGCCCTGCGAGATTCTTCTAGCTTCCGAGCCACGGCATCATACACAACCTTATCCTTTTTATTGCGCAGTGCCATCTCTTTAAGCTTTTCCACCTTATTTCTAAGGTCTGCTACCTCATCTGCCTGTGCAATCAATGACCGCCTGTCCTCTTTGTGCACTTTACCCTTGACTCGTCTGCAGCTTTCATTCTCTGTGCTCTCCTTTGTACCAACTGTATGCCCATGCTGCCCAGCAAGTTGGTTGTTTATAAAACCAAAGACATCTGGAGCTCTGGCTTCCTCTGTTTTCACTGCACGCGCAGCTTCAGCCAGCTTCCTGTCACGCTTTCTTTTACCTCCCCGGCTCTTCTTCTTGCCACTAGCTTTGCTTGTGCCCTCATCTTGGTGCAAGGAATCACTAATGAAATCCAATGACTGATGCTTTGGTAAAGCCTTCACCTGAAGAGGAGTTACTATTCCTTGTCCAGTTCGGCCCAAGCCCATTCCTTCCCGATAGCCCATATTAGCCATCATTTTTGAGGCCATACCACGAGTGTGCTTTTCCCAGTGAGCAAACACACGAGTATCTGTTTGAGCTCCTGCTGTGACTGGTGTTCCAAAAGTCACTTTGTCATAGTCGTCATCATCCTCAGCTTCCTCTGACTCATCTTCATCATCTTTTGAGCTTGTTGACTCCTCATCAGTAACATCGGCATATTCTGAAACGGACAAGTTTTCCAAACCAACCTCTAAACGGCTTCCATCATCAACAAATATTACACTGCCAGACTGTGAAGCTTCATCCCAGGATTCAAGTTCTCCTTGCCTCCATATCCCTTCACCATTTGGAGAGACACATGCAAGAACTGCAGACCCAACTGAAGTGTGCTGCAATGTTGGAGAGACAAACTGCCTCAGTGCATCCATTGGCACCAAAACCCCTGCCATGAGACCAATACTAGTACCTTACCCCCAGAAAACAGAAAATGAAGTAATGCCAAGATATTCATCCAACAACTACAGGAACTAAGATATACCCTAACCCAAGCAGTAATTTTACAGACCTCGAGCCAAGCAGTAAAAATTATGTCACACGGGTTTGTGATTTCTCAGATGTAATCAGCCAAATACATAGGAAAACTAAAAAACCCATGCTAACTCATTCTTTCAATGGCCTGTCACATACCACAAGATACCACTAATATGTGTACTATGTCTCTGATACCAGCATCTCAACAGAACTCTTAGAATTGCCATCATAGTAGATTTCACTTGTCAACTTTAAAGGTAGACCTTGGGTTTTGCCCAATTACCAAATTTAACAATCAAAGAGACCCACCATGTGACATTCGGCAGTTGCCACCAAATCGACACCGCTGCTGCATATAGAATTTGCAAATCTGCACTTTATAGCCTCATGTTAGTCCAGTTTGAAGCATTACTGAGTCCCTGCCATCCACATAAGTGCTTTTATTCTTTGTTCACGGGCACAAAATGGACCAATGTAATCAGTTCCATATACTAGCCAAAACCACCCAAATCAACTAAGAATTCATATTTATGGAGTAGGAAGGAAGTGAAAGGCAGTATAATTGGTAAGGGATCATTTTGTCTTGGTCTTTCAAAAAGACAACACTTAAAAGATATGTCAACTGCAAACATAACAGGAAAAAGAAAGGAAGAGTAAAAAATCATGTCTCACAATCCAGATGAAATTGTTGAGTGGTATTTAGGTCACACCATTATCAACCCCATGAACCTCAAGTATGAAGTTATAGATAGAAAACACATTTATTACAGATACAGCATTTGTCACCATTTACCATCACCATCATCATTCATCGTTCAAGCATTCTTCAGCCTCATCAACCCATTTGTTGTGTCTAATGCAGCCATAGTTTCCGCTCCGCTTGTATTACCAGCTTTGTGTGCATATTCCAATCTATTCCTACAGCCTTTGGGAATTGCTGGAGCAGCTCAAGCATCTTGCTTCCCTACTTGGCACCACAGTACAGGGGAGTTTCAGAACTGGCAAAAAAGGGAGTTTCTGCCAGTTTTGGAAATGGGCAGAGGAGCAGATTTTAGCATTGAATTCAACATAGGTACTTAAGTATATCAATGCCCACAACAATACTTATTCAAATGTCACACCAAACTTCAACCTTCATGCTTCACATTACATGACTGATGAAGTTTTAACATGCATGGATGAGAAAGAGATGGAGCGGAGCAGAAATGCTTGAACCAACAGGCAGAAGAGAAAATGAGAAGAAAAAATGTCATGAATACAACCTGCTGCCACTGGGTGGACAAGCCAAAGCAAAGTTTTGATGTTTCCATTTCAAACAGAATCGGTCATTCTATTTCAGGCTGCCCAAAACACTGTTTCAGAATAGTATGCTTGGCATGTAAGTACTTGTGAATTAGCATAGTTTAGCTTGGTCTTGTGTCACCAAAATGACAAATGAACTTAATGATTTGGTTCAACTTCACCAACACTTGTATAACTGTTGATCAGGCTGTTTTGACTACTACATCATCACTCCAACTGCCAATTCTACATTTTCAGTTTTCTAGCACTTGTCTGCACCAAGCTGATCTGTGTTTTCATCTACAGCAAGTTGTTTTTGTGTCTTTAGCACATTTCTTCATCAGCCTTTGCTCCAACCGTAGTTGCTACACTTGAGATCTATCTCCAGTAGATGACACACTTCATCCCCTCCATCAGCCAACTCCCACGAGGGTCATCAACTATTGAACTGCTCTTTGAGTGTTGTGTATATACATTCATTTACATTCAAAATTCATTCAGAAATCAAAGTCTCTACCTGTTTTGCGATTTTGTGTTTGTGTCTAGTCATGTTCAAGATAACCATGAAGCATTTCACCGCTAAAACATTGTGTTTCAGCATGAAACAATTCACCATTGAGTAGGTTGTAAGTGAAACGCCACATGCAAGGTTGTCACGTCTGATGGCGTTCAATTAGTACCATCCAATACTAGTACAGTACTCATTGGACTAATAAATCTTGGACCTACATCCGATGCTACGTCCGATGAAAAAAAACTTTACATACAATTTAAAGGTTATACTTAATGTTCAGACTTCAAACAACTAGAGACTTTACTCAAAAGTAAGTGCGAAAGAGAGTGGGAAGCTCTAGTGTCAAGTGAGTAGATACCAAAAAGGATGAATGAGATTGGGGAGAGGGAAAGGTTTTTATAGAGGGAGAGTGTTTTAAGGTTTAGAGTTGGTGAGACAAGCGAGGCGAGAGAGAGAGAGAGAGAGAGAGAGAGAGAGAGAGAGAGAGTTGTGCGTGTCATCTAGTTCTTGTAGAGAGACAAAGTGTTTTTACACACGCTGGCATAGAGCCATCCTGTATCTTGTAATCATGTAAACTTGTACCTTTTTCGTAATTAATACAACTACCTTTTACGAAAAGAGAGAGAGAGAGAGAGAGAGAGTGTGTGTGTGTGTGTGTGTATCATGAGGACATGTACTTTTGAAACCTCACTTAACATGTGGATTAATTTTTAATCACATGATTAAGTAAATGCTGCACATGTGAGGTGCAACTGGGATTAGAGAGCCTGCAACTCCAGAAAATCACGGGATGTCAAAGGCAAAAGTTGCTATAAGTTATGTTGCACAGGTACTAGGTGGTATCTGGTGTTAATTGTTAGCCTAGGTCATTCATTTGGCCATAAGTGCTAGTTGGTGACACTAGAGATGTGGCGTTTAATGGTACATAACGCCGATCTAATAGTCAAAGATGGCACAGAGAGACTTGGGAGTGGAAGATGCCTAGCCAATTTAATTATTGGCTAGTGAAATTATTTTTTCGGGCACCTTATTAGATTAATTTTCAGTAATTAAAGGCTGAAAATTAATATTTCATGATGTATACTATTTGAAAAACCATTTGGAAAGGCTGCCACTTGGCAACCTTGTCCATACACGCTGGTAAAAGGCTGAAGAGCAGGAAAAACGAGATCATCTTGCTACAACAAATGTGAAAGAGCTATTTTCAGTCATTGCAACCAGCCATGAGTGAGTTTTGAGAAGGCAATTGCATACTCAGACCCTCCACAGCTGGGCGATTGCATCGAGGTACAAGGTGATAGCTAATTTGGATGTCTCAACTATAGGCGACAACATTTAAAGCTGTTGTGGTAGGGCAGCCGTTGCGTTTGACTGATTTTCAATGATTCTTCGCAACAAAACTCTAAATTTTCTCTCTCATCTCCCAACCATTTCACAACCTTGCTTCGAAGATCTCAGCATTTGGACCCTTGGAGGCTGAGAAATTGCAAATTTCTCTATTGAAACCCTAATTTATAGCACAAATAAGGGTTTAGCAACAGCCTCGACAAGCATGCCAAAAATTGGAAGCTCCAAGACCCAATTGGATTATTCAAGGCTGAAGGTGAATTTCAACTAAATTCAGGTGGACTAGTCAACCATTGAATTTGGGGCACTTCCATCGTCTATGAAGTGGGTGAAGGCCAATTAAGTGTCCGAATGAAGGGGCAAATCAGATTGAAGACTTGCTAGTCACTTTGGACAGCAAGGGGAGTTTGGATTGTGAAGGGGATCGAGAGAATCCCATTGTAAATCAACTTCTTCTTCAATAAAGCTAAAGGAATACAAAAAGGGGTGCTAATTTTGAGGGCCAATCGAGTGTGCATTGTCCAAGATCAGCAAGTAAATTGGTATTTCATATTTGAATTTATCGTTTGCTGCTGTAATTAAGTTGTAATCAGGGATTTATCACCTATCCATAGAAGGAAGGCTGGTTTCATGGTTCCATTGCCGCGATACCATCAAATTTTTTTGAATTAGTGGGCCCGTGGTACTTGATTGCAACATGGGACTGCTGCATTATTGCTGAAATTGTTCTCAGCAGTCAATTACAGCAAGCATGTCTTCACATGGTGATATGGGATTAAGTGGAGAGGATGCATCACTCCTTGGTCAATCACGTGGTGAAGGGGCAAATGCAATAACTGATGTTGGGCATGGTTCTCAACATGGACATGTTGAGCTAAAATATGCATTACTTGCTGATTAGCCTCTTAAACAAACCCAAAACACACTAAAAATGCTCTTTTAGAGTAAAATCCTAGAACGGGGAGCGGTTCGAGAGAGTTCAGTGGAAACCCTAAAACGGGGAGCGGTTCAAGAGAGTTTAGTGGAAACCCTAATTTTTGGGGCGCTCTTCCACATCTATAAATAGACAAGCTGCCCCTATTCAACCATCATTTTTGTTTGCAAGTTACACCAGCCCAGACACCCTCTGCTGCTATTGGCGCCCAGTTTCCAGCCTGTAGCCCACCTCCATCTGCTGTCCAGCCATCATCGACTGCAGCCACATTATCTTCAGCATGTCCATTGTTGTAGGCGACAGCGCTCAGCTGCTAGCGACTGCTCAAGACTGCCCCGGACTACTGTTCAACCTGCTGTCCATCATCTCCAAGATCAGCCAGCCTACGTTTTCAGTATTGCAGGCCCTGACACTCTCAAACATTGTTTCAGCCTGCTGTTTACAGCAGACTGTGCATAGTTTCCAGCCTCCGATTGGCGGTAAACTGCTGTGTTTTAGTAACTAGCCTGCTGCCATTCACTATTCAGCACTCCTACACTCCGACTGGTGGTCACAGACTTGGGATCCGTCTCCAGTGGACGTTACGCTCCGACATCGCTCTACCCTTGAGCACACTGTACACTCTTACATTCATTTACAGCATTCATTCACTTCAGAGTTGTATTCTCTCTTTCCCTTCTTCTGTTTGTGTTTGAGTTTTGAGTTTTGAGTTTTGAGTTTTGAGTTTAGGGTTTGAGTTTTGCCCTCTATGTCTATGTCTGTCTCCTTGTGTTTCTATCGAGATCGTACACTCTGTGTGTCCTCAGTGCAAACCCTAGCAGTTTCCTTCACATGGTATCAAAGCCAGTGCTCTTGTAAAGAGTATCCTATGGATATTGTGGAGAGCTAGTCTTTGTGCAAGACACACAATATGACTCCTAACCGAATCACAATGTCCCAAACACCTTCTCCTCCAGTTCCTATAATGTCTTATCAGGCTTTTCCATCATTGGAGGCCCTGAGATGGCATTATGGACTCGGTGAGAAGGACGACACTCCACCTTCACCAGATTTCACTAACATGACACAGGAGGACTTTGAGGAGTACTATCGCAACAAGTATGGTGATGTTTACACCCCTCCCACCAGTTTTGCTACCACATCCGGACCGGTTGGTAAGACTGGCCACCTCTCCGATCATGGAGGACATACGGCATTCAAAACGTCTAGCGATCCATCTTCATCATCTCAGTCAAGTCCAATGTCAGGTTTGTACAATTCTTTTGTGTTGCATGAATCAAAACCCCTGCATGTTTCTTCTTTTGAGGTACAGGATCTGGATGGCTTTGCATATGTGAACTTCAATAGAGGAAGCTCACAAAGTAGACGAAATTCAGGTACATCTACAGCGTCTGTTTCATTTGAGCATATCACACACACTTCTCACTTCCCTCCTATCCCACCCTCTTCTATATCACATCTCTCATCATCTTTCCAAAACCTTGGATTACACTCCACATCTACATCACACATCCTAGGGGTTGGATCTTCCATCTCCGCTCCTAGCACCTTTTCCTTCTCCACCCCATTCTCTACCTCTTTGCTCCATGGTACTTCGTTAGGGGAAATGCCACCCTTTAACACAGTGTCTCCCACCTTTCAGCTCACTTTTGGGCCTGAGAGGGGGTGTTGAGCTAAAATATGCATTACTTGCTAATTAGCCTCTTAAACAATCTCAAAACACCCTAAAAATGCTCTTTTAGAGTAAAACCCTAAAACGGGGAGCGGTTCGAGAGAGTTTAGTGGACACCCTATTTTAGAGCACCCTTCCATGTCTATAAATAGACAAGCTGCCCCCATTCAGCAATCATCCTTGTTTGCAGATTACGGCGGCCCACACAGCCTCTATTGCTGTTGGGGCCCAATTTCCAGCCTACAACCTGCCTCCATCTGCTGTCCAGCCATCATCGACCGTAGCCGCATTATCTTCAGCCTGTCCATTGCTGTAGACGACAACTCTCAGCTGCTGGTGTGACTGCTCTAGACTATCACAGATTGTTGTTCAGCCTGCTGTCCATCATCTCCAGGGTCAGCCAGCCTGCATTTTCAGCATTGCAGGCCCTGACACTCTCAAACATTGTTTCAGCCTGCTGTTTACAGCTGCTGTTTACAGCAGACTGTGCACAATTTCCAACCTCCGATTGGTGGTACACAGCTGCATTTACCAGTTTCCAGCCTCCAAACTGCTGCGTTTTGGTGACCAGCCTACTACCATTCACTACTCAGCACTCCTACACTCCGACTGGTGGTCACAGACTTGGGATCCGTCTTCGGTGGACATCACACTCCGACATTGCTCTGCCCTTGAGCACACTATACACTCTTACATTCATTTATAGCATTCATTCACTTCAAAGTTGTGTTCTCTCTCTCCCTTCTATTTGTATTTGAGTTTTTGTGTTTCAGTTTTGAGTTTTGCATTTAGGGTTTGAGTTTTGCCCTCTGTATCTGTGTCTGTCTCTTTGTGTTTCTGTCGTGGTCGTACACTCTGTGTGTCCTCAGTGCAAACCCTAGCAGTTTCCTTCACAGGACAGCATGCTGAAAATGTGAAAAATGACCCAAATGTTGGCACTTCAATGCATAAAGAGGTTGATTGACCAGCAAGGGGCTGACGAATTTGATGATAGCCTCAAGGATCGAATGCATACAATAGCAAAATCTTTTCGTTGAATTGGCAAAGGATCCCGAGTTTACTCGATTCTTGAATGACCCAAAGAAGGACAACAAAGGCAAAGAGAAGAAGACACCTTCTACAGCTTCACGATAGCCACAAGAATGAAAGGAAATGCCTAAGCCTTCTTTAGAAGAGCCCAAAATGCCTGATGAGCATAAACAGTTAGTATCCGTGGGGCAACAAGTGCAAATGCATAGCCAACTTGGTAGTGCTAATCCACGAGAGCATAGGCAGCAAGGCAATTATGCACATGCAAGCATGGGACCATTTTTCATACTATGGTGGTGGTACCATTTTTCATACTATGGTTGGACAGGCACCGCATACGGGAATGTATGGCACAAATCCGTATGCAGTAGCCAATGCATGGCTCACATGTTAGGATAAAGGCTCGTTTGACCTCTGTGTATAGTAAACACGCTATTCAGTTGTACATGTGAATCCACCCTTAATGCCCTAAGTATAAATACATTTTCTTCTTTGTGTACCAACACATTGTTGGTACACTCAAATCTAATCGTACTTTCACTCTCTCTCGCCGTCACTATCTCTCCTCGAACTACTGTACATCCTCAACTGAGCTCCAACTCAATTGAGCTCCAACAACTGGTATCAGAGCTTAAGGTTTTTGCACGCTTCCCAAGACCAAGTGCAGCTGGCAGTGCAGGCAACTCGCGAACTGGTCACAGGCAGAAGTCCTATGCAATACAATTCATGATGAAGACAATCGCGGGCTCTCTCAGCTCAAGTGATACGCAAGCAACCTGTGGCAGGTTCAGCGTGTGACCATAGTCGAGGCACTGTCCATGTCAACAAGATGTGAAGGCACCATCTGCAACTAGGGGACCTAACGACGGGCCCAACAAGGAACCAGCGTTCGTGGTGTGCAAACGTGACAACTAGAGTGCTGGAGTTCGAGGCCGGCAGGGCGTGATGGTCGACAAGATGGATTGCTAACACATGACGTGGACTAGGCACGCACGGGATGGACGCCAACGAGCCGTCAGACATGACACCTTGATGGGTCAGTTTATAAATAAATAAATAAATCAGAGATCTCTCTAATTTCCGAATTCCTTTCTCCTTGTCTAACAGGAGTTTGTGCGTGGAAGCACAGGTCTCAAACTTGTGCAAATCTGAGCCAAAATTTTGGGGCTTTTCCCGGTTTTGATCTCGTCCATGCTTGACAGCGACATTCAAGTCAAAAATTGCAGACATTGCATATGGTGACCTCAATTAAGTTGGGAATTTTGCCAAATTTTGCTCTTTTGAGTAAAGTTTCCTGACATTGGATCCCACAAAATTGGGACTTTTCATGTATTGGTAAAATTTTGCTCAGTTGGGTTAGATTGGCTGACATTTATGCACTTTTGGACCTAAAATTTTGGGGGCTTGTGCAGAATTTGGTAAATTTCCTCATTTTTGCTCGTATGGTGACTACTTCATATACAAACAGCAGAGATTTATTACTGTTTGAGGAAAAATAGCAGTGTGTTTGCTAGTTCAGCTCGTGCTTTTTATAGTCCAGGGCATTCACTCTTGTGTTCATGATAAAATGGCTCCAACTTCTTCCAGTTCAGACATCAAGAGTTTAATGGAAATCAAATGGTTTGATGGTCATGGTTTTGACCTTTGGAAAGACCGTATGCAAGGCATATTGTTCCTAAAGGATTGTGAGGATGGTTTGCAGGAAGATAAATGTGACATTAATGTGACATTAAGAGTGATATTTAATGTCACGTTAAGGTCATAAATATGGAATGTCACATTAAATGTCACATTAAGGGGAAGGAAATGTGACATTAAGAGTGATATTTAATGTCACGTTAAGGTCATAAATATGGAATGTGACATTAAAAGTGACATTTAATGTGACATTAAGGTAAATCTAGGGGAACATGCACGAGAATGACCGTCCGGGCTCTTGGGCGCTCGAACGGGGTTAAGGGGAGCCTAGAGAGAAAGAGAGTCCAAGAATAGTAGGACTCCAGAGAAGTGGACGGCTGGCAAAGGAATACGAGTGAGAGGGGCCAGCATTTATCTAGGCATGGTTGGGAGGAGAAGAAGGTCTCGTGCTCAAGGTTTTTCATTGTTTTCTCTCTGTCTTTCCCGAGGCCATCTATCATTGAATATCACTCTTAATGTCACATTAATGTCACAATAAACCCACACAAATGTCTAATGCTGATTGGGCCAGAGTAAACAAAAAGGTTGTGGCTTACATTAAGATGGGTGTCACTGATGTTATCTTGATAGACATTAAGGGTTTAGATACAAGTTATGCAATATGGGAAAAGCTGAAAACTACCTATGAGATCACCACACCTATTAATCAGGTGCATTTAATGCGCAAGTTGATGAATATGTGACTGGATGAGTCAAAGCCTACAACTGAGCACTTGAGTGCATTTACAGGCATTTTAAATCAGCTCAAGGATGCAAATTTGGACTTTGATGATAAGTTGAGAGCAATCTTTTTTATCATGACATTGTCTGATTCTTAGGAGACCTTGGTGGTTTCTCTCAGCAATAACCCCAATCTCTCATATGATGGAGTGAGGGGTTCAATCTTAAATGAAGAAATTAGACGTGTATCTAGTGGAGAAGGCAACAACTCAGCTTATAATGTAAGAGGCAAGGCTGAAAAGAAAAATGCAAATGCACGACAAAGAAACAAGAGCAAGAGCAAAGGAAAGAAAAATAGTGACATTACTTGCTATCACTTGTCAGAGATCATAGCCTGTCCTGTCTTGGAGGGCAGTACCAGCAGCAGCAGTCGGACCAGCAGCAGTCGGACTGTGCAGTCGGACTGCCACGTGGCAGTCCGACTGCCTGCAGCTGATTTATTCCTGGCTGCGCCCTATTTCTGGCGCCCCAGTTCGTGGCTGTTTTCGACTATTTATAGTCGACGTTTCCAGCAGTCTGTCCATTCTTCTCTGTCGCAGATTACAGACCGGTGCCGTGCAGATTTCTGTCTCTGTTCACAGATTTCAGACAGCAGACAGTGCAGACTGCAGCAGACTTCGAGGTGGACAGCAGGTCGCATCGTCGAGGTGGAGACACGCAGTCCAGCGCACTGCGCCCGTGTATATCTTTGTATTCAGCATTCTTTATACAGCAGATCTTCATTGTACACTGTCTCTTTCTCTCCCTTTTCTCTCTGCGTTCTCTCTCTCTCAGTCCTACGCTTCCGCACCGCTGCACTCTGACATGGTATCAGAGCAGTGTTTGAGGGCTGACTGAGCGCAGAATCAACCTGAAGAGGAGTTTCCATCGCGACACAAATTTGCGTTTTTTGCGTTTAAGGGCAGACAAGAGGGCTGCGCCTTGAAACAAGGCTGAAACGAGTGTGGGCGCACAGGAAAGGAGTATAGGTGGTGGATTTGCTGCTGTTTACTGCTGTTTGACGCGGAGGAAGTTTGAGTTTTCAACCTAAAAGTGGAGGTTTTGCTTTTTCATCGCCTCCGGCGGGTGAAGAAGCTTCGGGACGCGGAAGAGCCTTAGCAGGCTGAGTTTACCCAGTCAGAGGGGGCTGCTTTTGCGTTTGAGAAGGCATTGCAGGTGAAGATGTCTACAGAGATGGACTTGGAGTTCCAGGCGATTATGGACCGGAAGGTGCCTGTCCTACCGGCTCTTCCTACAGATCAGAAGCTCGACGGCAACAACTACCGCATTTGGCGCGTTATGATGTTGACCATCCTTGAGTCCTATGATTTGGCGGAGTTGGTCCAGGAAGATATTGACCGGCCTTCCGTAAGAGATGAGTCCAAACTCTCTTCCGATGCTCGTGCGGAGTTGGCCAGGGCCCAGTCTCATTGGGACAAACTGAATGCCAGGATTCGATCCTTTCTCTTTCTATCATGCACTACAGCCGTGATCACTCACATCGAGCACTTGACGGTGGCTCGTGAGATATGGCTGGAGCTTGATCAAATGTACAATCGGATGACCCTGATGAAGAGGGTTTCTTTGGAGGTACAGATGCGGACCTTGTCCGTCAATAAGTCTTCTTCGCTAAGGAAACACATTAACAAGCTAAGGCAGCTACAGATGCAGGTTCAGAATGCGGGGAAGCCGATTTCCTCCGAAGACATGGCGATCACACTCTTGTCCCAGTTGCCGCCACGATTCGGTACATTTTACTCTGCCCTTATTGCTTCGGGGCGAGAGTCTACTCTTCGGTGGGAAGAGTTGGTTCCTATGGTCTTGGACCAAGAGGAACAGTTAAAAGGACAGAATGCTTCCAAGATGGAGGCGTTGACAGGTCAAGCCTCTCAGAAGAAGGGGAAGGACCAAAAGAAGAAGAAGGGGGATAACAAGTCCAAGAAGGACAAGGAGAAGGACAAGGACAAAGACTCCACATGCCATATTTGTGGAAAGACTGGCCATTGGAAGAAGGATTGCCCTGACAAAGACTCGAAGGACACCAAGAAGAAGGAAACCAAGGATTCTGGAGCGGTGGCTGCACCCTCATCAGCTGTATTTCTACATCTAGTTGTCATTGAGGACGCTTCACCGAATGCTTCTGATGCTGCGATGACGGCTCCCCAAGCTCGAGAGTGGATTGTTGATAGTGGTGTCTCACGGCACATGACTCCTTCATCAGATGGTGTTGCCCAGCTGCGACCTTCGCGTGGGCAGGTTCTCATTGGAGACAGCTCTTCAGTTTCTATTGCAGGTCGGGGTAAGATGCAGCTTATTCCGGATGGACGAGGTGGCACCCATACCTCAGAGGTTTTGCATGTACCAGGTTTAGGGTACCATCTCCTTTCAGTTCATAAGATTTGCTCCCTTGGTCTTTTGGTGGAGTTTGACAGTTCTACTATGCGAGTCCTTGATCGTGGATCGAGGAAAGTTCTATCATCTGGATATGAGGAGAACGGCATTTACAAACTGAAGTCCTCCACTGCCCTCTCTACTCTTCTTCTTACCTCACAGTCACACTTTGAATTATGGCATGCTCGGTTTGGTCACCTGAACTATGACTATCTTCGAAGGGCGTCACGTGGACAGCTTGTTCGAGGGTTGCCGGATATAGTGGTGAGCCAGCAACCATGTGTCTCCTGCATATGGGGGAAGCAGCATAGAGATGCCATTCCCCACACCGCTTCGCGGCGGTCTACTTCACCGATGGAGTTGGTATCTACGGATCTATGTGGCCCTATGAGGAATGAGTCACTGCGTGGGAGCTCGTACTTCATGCTGATCGTGGATGATTATAGCAGGATGACATGGGCCTATTTTTTGGCACTAAAGTCAGAAGCTTTCTCACACTTCAAGGATTGGCTTCTCTTTGAGGAGAACCGATCAGGCCGGAAGTTGAAGACCTTGCGATCCGACAAGGGAGGTGAATTTGTGTCTAATGAATTTGCTCGGTTTTGTGCAGATAGAGGAATTCACCAGGAGTTTGCCAATACCAATACTCCTCAAGAAAATGGTATTCTAGAACGGAAGAACCGCAGTGTGATCGAGATGGCGCGCACCATGATGAAGCACCAACAGACCCCTCAGGTTCTGTGGGCCGAGGCTGTGGCTACTGCAGTCCACATTCTTAATCAATCCCCTACTTCGGCCGTGGAAGGGATGACTCCATTTGGGGCTTATTTTGGGACGAAGCCAGATGTTTCTTACTTTCGGGTCTTTGGGTGTGATGCCTATGTTCACATTCCCAAGGCTCACCGTGACAAATTTGAAGCGGCTTCCCGAAAACAGGTATTTGTTGCCTACAGCTCCCAGTCCCAAGGCTACCGACTGTATGATCCCGTCAAGCGGGATGTATATACTAGCCGTGATGTGCGGTTTGTGGAGGTTCCGACTTCTTCACCGGGTGAGGAGCACCCCGTTCTTGGAGATCCAGGGGAGAGTTTGGCTCCTTCTACAGTTCCACTGGAGCCTGTGCCGTTTGATTATGATTCTGTTTCTGACACAGAGTCTACTGTTCCACCGGATCCTTCTGCGGAGTTACCACCGGTAGACATTCCTGAGTCTTCTATTGATGGAGAACGACGAGGGGAGGTTCGGCCTCCTCCTCGCTGGGCCCGTGACACACTCCGTGGTTCAGGGATCGAGGGGGTTCCTGAGGAGTGGGGACCGCAGGATGGTCCGCGGCGGTCACGGAGGCACCAGGCGCATTCTTCGGAGCTTGTTTGCTCCAATTATTGTTTGATGTCCCGTGTTATGCAGGATCGAGAGCCCACCTCCGTGAAGGAGGCTTTACAGTCCGCCCCATGGAAGAAAGCTATGGAAGCTGAGTTGGAGGCTATTGAGAGGAATGGCACTTGGTCACTTGTGCCACGCCCCCCGAAGAAGAAGGTGATTGGAGTCAAGTGGGTCTTCAAGACCAAATATCTCAGTAATGGTACTTTGGATAAGCACAAGGCTCGCCTTGGTGCTAAGGGTTTTGCCCAGCGCCCAGGGATTGACTGTCATGACACCTTTGCCCCCACCGCTCGTATGGCAACCATTAGAGCTGTTCTTGCTTTGGCTGGCCATAGGAGATGGCCTGTTTATCAGCTGGATGTGAAGTCGGCCTTCCTGAATGGTGATCTGAAGGAGGAGATCTACATTGAGCAGCCTCCTGGCTTTGGTTCTTCAGATGGGAAAGTCTACAGGTTGAAGAAGGCCCTGTATGGTCTCAAGCAAGCCCCACGAGCTTGGAACGAGAAGATTGATTCGTTCCTCCAGTCTCACTTGGGATATCGGCAATCCAAGGCCGATCCGCAGCTGTATGTTCACACTTCCGAGGATGGTTGTGTGCTGTTTGTATTATATGTTGATGATTTGATTGTCACAGGTGATGATGCACAGCAGGTCCAGGAGACAAAGTCAGCTTTACATCGGACGTTCGAGACGACGGATTTGGGACTACTCCATTTCTTTTTAGGCCATGAGATTTATCAGTCTCAGAGGGGGATCTTTCTCTCCCAACAGAGATATGTACAGGAGCTCTTAGTGTCTTTTGAGATGGAAGATTGTCGGGCCCTCTCTACTCCTATGGATCCGAACTGGAAGGCCACTTCCCATTCAGCTTCTCCTTTGGCGGATATGTCCCGCTATCGACAGTTGATAGGGTCTTTGATTTGGCTTCTCAACACCAGGGTTGATCTATGTTTTGCTGTTGGGCTCTTGGCAGGGTTCATGAGTGAACCTAAGACGGTGCATTGGCAGGCTGCTCAGAGGATACTTCGGTATCTCCGGGGGACGTCTGATTTGGGGATTCATTACCCCGCAGGGACAGATGGGTCAGATCTTGTACTTGCAGGTTGGAGCGACTCGGATTGGGCCGGTGACGTGGACCACAGGCGGTCTACAACAGGTTACTGCTTTACTTTGGGTGCAAGTGTTATTTCATGGAGTAGCAAGAAGCAGCCCACGGTAGCCCTTTCGTCTACTGAGGCGGAGTATCGGGCCGCGTCTTCCACCACATGCGAGGTTGTGTGGCTTCGGAGATTGTTGGAGGAGCTTGGGTGCCCCCAGACTCGTCCTACATTGCTGCGATGTGACAATGAAAGTTGCATTGCCTTGGCAAGGAATCCTGTTTTTCATGCCCGGACGAAGCACATTGAGATTCAGTACCACTTCATCCGAGAAAAGCTTCTGGATGCGACCATCACTGTGGAGTATTGCAAGACGGAGGACAATCTTGCGGATTTGTTTACGAAGGCGCTTCCTCAGGCTCTACTTCGGCAACATTCCAGATCCCTCAGGCTTCTGCCCTGTCCAGGCTCTGAGAGGGGGTGTCAGAGATCATAGCCTGTCCTGTCTTGGAGGGCAGTACCAGCAGCAGCAGTCGGACCAGCAGCAGTCGGACCAGCAGCAGTCGGACTGTGCAGTCGGACTACCACGTGGCAGTCCGACTGCCTGCAGCTGATTTATTCCTGGCTGCGCCCTATTTCTGGCGCACCAGTTCGTGGCTGTTTTCGACTATTTATAGTCGACGTTTCCAGCAGTCTGTCCATTCTTCTCTGTCGCAGATTACAGACCGGTGCCGTGCAGATTTCTGTCTCTGTTCACAGATTTCAGACAGCAGACAGTGCAGACTGCAGCAGACTTCGAGGTGGACAGCAGGTCGCATCGTCGAGGTGGAGACACGCAGTCCAGCGCACTGCGCCCGTGTATATCTTTGTATTCAGCATTCTTTATACAGCAGATCTTCATTGTACACTGTCTCTTTCTCTCCCTTTTCTCTCTGCGTTCTCTCTCTCTCAGTCCTACGATTCCGCACCGCTGCACTCTGACATCACTGTGGTCGAAAGAGCCACAAGAAACCTTATTGCAGGTATTACAAGAAGGAACAAGAGAGAAAGAAGAATGCCGGAGACAAAAAGGAGGAGGATAAGACAGATGCATCTGAGGCAACCAACGACAAGGAAAAGGCCAATGTGGCTTCCAATGTGGTCATAGAGGAGCTTTCGGATACAGTGGCTGATGTATTTTGTGCAATTGATTGTGATGCCCTTGTATGTCACATGCAGAATATGCAGATTACCAAGGCCAATGTGATTGATGCACTTTTGTCAGTTGATGATGGTGTCACTTAAACTTAGATTGTAGACTTTGGTACCTCTTTCCATGTAACTCCTTGCTTGGAGTGTTTTACTATGTTCAATGCAGGTAGGTATAAAAAGGTGTATCTTGGAAATAACCATGCTTGTAGCCATGGTTGTCACGTCCGATGGCGTCCAATTAGTACAGTCCGATGCTAGTACGGTACTAATCGGACTAATAAATCTTGGACCTACGTCTGATAAAAGAAAAGATACATATAATTTTAAGTCTATGCTTAATGTTTAGACTTAAAAGTTAAAATATAAACTTAGAGATTCAAGTCAAAAGTGCAAAAGAGAGTTGAAACAAGACTCGAGAGTATACTATGTAGCATGAATAATGAAACCAACAACTTTATTATAAGCCAGATGTGCAATCTCATATAAAAAGTGTACAAAAACGGATTGAGATAAAAGCCATTATCCATGGCTCAACACGGAAAAGGCTTTCATATGATACCCATATTGGGGGGGTCCCTAAATTTTAGGAGATCCCTAAATTTTAGGTCCCTAAATTTTAGGAGCCTCGAATTAGCCTAAAAATGCTAGTCCTAAAAAATAGGGATGTCATTCTAAAAATAGTAAGTTCTGTACTCTGACTGTGCTTACTAAATTTGGTTGTTTCTATTCTTGACAGTATTCAACCCAAAAAGGAAGGCCATAGAGAAGAGACAAGTGTCAAGACACTTGTCACACAAGTTTCCAAGTGTCCCACCACTTGTCACATCTCATGACATGTGGCTGGACACTTGTCTTGTGCTACTCCACTTTCCCCTTTTGCACTAGCTCTCCTCTCTCCTATAAATAAGAGCTCGTTTTTCTTCATTCAACATCATTTTTCTTTGCTGTAAACTCATGTACAGTACCCACAGATAGCCAGAAACTGGCCCCATCCATCCCCATCATCATCCCCCACTTCTCCATTATCAAATTCCTCCATATTCCCTCTTCTATCACTGTTGTTTTACAAGACAGCAAGCCTGTAAATTCATTACAGCACCTCCTTCTTGAGTTCTTCCTTCCATTTTAGCTACAAGAAGCAAGCTCTATCCATGTACTGCTGATCAACGATGGAGAAAGGCTGAATTCCCCTTTTTCTTCTCTCATACGGTAAAGAAATCAGTTCTTATCATTGCATAATAGATAATGCATGTGTGTTTGTACATCTTTGCATGATCTTGTGAGAGTGAGAATTACTTCTTCTCACTCTCAGGTTGATTGTAACTGAGCTCTTCCCTAAGGGACTTGGATTGAGCAGAAATACATTCCTTCGGGGGGGTTTGCCCATCTTCAACCCTCAATCTTGTCTCCATTACTTTTACATTTTCATGGCTGTAATTTTGTGAGTAATTTTCATTTTCAGCTTTAAGTGTTCATTCTCTTTTATATTAAATCTCGAAAACAAGCAAATATCATAATTGTTAAGCATACTACGTTGTTCGGGGCGTTTACTGTGGTATCAGAGCTTTGGCTCGGTCCTCACCCCCAACACTGGTAGTGCTTACAACTATAAGTTTGTTTGTTTTCAGCCCTTGCATTGAGTGCTTGAGCATATTTTTTTTCTTTAGTCTCAATGGATCAATCGAGTGCTATCCTTCAAGACATTCAAAGTCTTAGAGAGGAGAATCAACAAATTCGTGAGTAACTTCTCAAACTAGAAAAAGTTGAGAATCCCAAAGAATTCAAGGAAAGAAGCCCATCTACTTCAAGGAAACAAAGCCATACCAATGAAAGGAGCCGATCAAGAAGTCCAACTACTTCTAAGAGGCAGTCCCATTCTACTTCAAGAAAGAGATCGCGTCGAAGCTCATCCTCTTCTTCAAAGTCATCTGGCGCCTATTCTAATGGATCCTCTTCTAGTAATGAAGAGTCACACCCTTCTCGTGGAAGACCTCATCATCGTCAAAAGCGTCGACATTCTTCACCCTCGTCTCCATCTTCATCCCCATCAAGCACTTCATCATCTTCAACCTCAATATCCGAGCATGGACGAAGGCATAAGAAGAAGAAGAAGACTAAGTCACTATCTCAACTTGAAAAGAAAATCAAGTTCAGTATGTATGATGGTTCCCGAAATCCTGATCTTCTTCTGAAGTTTATTCGTCAATTTCAAATTTTGTATGGTCGTGACAAGTATAAAGAAAAAGAAAAGATTAAGTTTGCAGCTTTATATTTAACCGACTTAGCCCATACTTGGTGGACGGGGTTGGAATATGATCATGCTGCCCCAAAATCATGGCGGTCCTTTGTTCGCCTGATACAAAGCCAATTTCCTCCTGTTCATTTCAAAAGAGATGTAAAAATGGAATGGGATCGGCTTTGGCAAAGGAAAAATGAGTCACTTGGTGACTATACCAAGAGATTTTGGGAGCTACTTTTGAAGGTCCAACATTTCAAGAAGATCAGCAGTTCGGAAAAGCTTAGGAAGTTTCAAGGAGGTTTGCATTTTAAACTTCGTACTGCTCTTAATCATTATCATTGTTCTAGTCTCAGGGAACTCATTGACCATGCTGAGACATGGGAAATGGAGCACAATGGCAACAAATCATTCCAAAAGAATGATAAGAAGAGAGTAGCTGATGATGAGGAGTATTCAGCCCCAAATGAAGGACAAAAACAGTGGCAAAAGCAGCCACCATCAAATCAAAAGAAGATGAAGCCCTATGCACCTCCTAATGCTCCTCAATTTCGCTCCAATCTATACCCACAAGCAAAGCAATTTTCCGAAGAAGAAAAGCAACGCTTCATGAAAGAAGGGAAGTGCTTTAAATGTGGACAAATAGGCCACATAGCGAAGCAATGTCCAAACAAGGGACAAAGCAAGGTTTCTGACAACAAGCCTAAGTCGCCAGTGAAAATCAATGCTATCAGTGATGTAGTTGCAAACACAACTCACACTCCAGAGACGCGCAAATTATTAAAAGCTTAGGGACAGTTGCAAGAATGAAGAGATGGACACTCCGGCAGAAGTTCGCCAAGCTTTAAATGCTGATGAAGGTGACACAGTGAAGACTGTGATACCCTACATTGGCAAGCTCAAGTTTCAAATTCAAGGCTACAGTGACGAAGATACCTTCTGTATCGGAGACCTTAATGGTTGCGATGTGATTCTTGGCATGCCCTAGAATCATAGAGTAGATTCAACCATCTTCTCTCAGAAAAAGAAGGTAAAACTCACCAACAAAGGCAAGAAGTACGAGATCCAAGCTGGAGTTTCTGGAGACACCATACCTATGGTAAGCCATATGCAAGTCTCGAGCAATTAAGGATTGTGTTCAATGTTGTCTGCTTTATGTCACTGATGTAAAAGATAATATGAATGCTGAAAACCAAGAGCAACTTCAGCTCTTGGAAAAGTATAAAGATTGTTTTTCGAAAGATCTTCCTTATCAGCTTCCCCTATCAGCTTCTCCCAAAAAGGCCAGAAGACCATCATATGGATATTATCCCGGGCAGTTCTCCTCCTAATATAGCACCATACCGTATGAGCCGTCCTCAACAAGAAGAAATCAGAAAGCAAGTCGAAAACCTACTCAACCGTGGGCTAATTAGGCCAAGTAGCTCACCATTTTGTTCACCGGTTCTTCTTGTTCAAAAGAAAGATAGCACATTTAGGATGTGCATTGATTATCGAGCCCTCAACAAAATCACCGTGAAGAATCGGTTTCCTATTCCCAGAATTGACGACATTTTGGATCGTCTAGGAGGCTCAAAGGTTTTCAGCCGCATTGATCTAAAGAGTGGTTATCATCAAATTAGGGTAATACCACAAGATGTACACAAAACTGCTTTCCGCACTTCATACAGTCTTTATGAATTCTTGGTGGTTCCTTTCGGATTAACCAATGCACCAGCCACCTTTAATCGAATGATGGAGCGCATCTTTAGAGAGCATCGACAATATGTCGGTACTTTCTTTGATGATATTCTTGTCTTTAGCAAGAATGAAGAGGAGCATCATCAACACTTGGAAATTGTTCTACAATTACTACAACAAAATCAACTCTTGGTAAATGGTAAAAAGAGTGAATTTTTCATATATAAAATAAATTACCTTGGGCATGTCATCTCTTTTGAAGGGATTCAGATGGATCCTGAAAAGATCAGGATAATCCAAGAATGGCCTCATCTTCGTGATGTACATGAGGTGCGATCGTTTCTTGGCTTATGTTCTTATTACCGCCGCTTCATCAAGCATTTTGCACATATGGCTTCTCCACTTCATGACCTTACAAAGAAGAAGATCTCTTTCCAATAGAAGGAAAAAGAGAAGGCAGCCTTCACAAGGCTGAAAACAGCTCTTACTTCTGGACCTATTCTTATCATTCCAGATCTGGTTAAACCATTTGTGGTGGAAGCAGATGCTTGCGGTGATTGTATTGGTGCAGTGCTAAATCAAGAAGGCCATGCCGTAGCCTTTGAAAGCCGCCGTCTAAATGATGTGGAGAAAAGGGAAACAAAATGTAGTTGCTGATGCACTTTCTAGAGTGCCTCGCATTGCAACTATTACAGTGGCTCATCATGAAGATTTTCAAACGATGAAGAATACTTATGATGAAGATACTGATTTTGCAGTAGTTTGGTCAAATTTACAGCAAGGAGGTTCTCATCCAGATTATTCCATCAAAGACGGCTACCTTCTCATGAACAATTGCCTTTGTGTCACTCTTCCTGTTCGACAAAAGGTGCTTAAAGAAAGTCATGAACCCCCTTATGCAGGGCATAGAGGGAAGGCAGCCACTCTAAGTGCAATTGAGCGCTACTTTTATTGGCCAACATTATGAAAAGATACACATAACTTCATCGAGACTTGTCTGGTATGCCAAAAATCCAAATATGATAGGCAGAAGATTCCAGGATTGTTGCAACCTCTTCCAGTGCCCAAAGATCCATGGGAATCTATCATAATGGATTTCATCTCAGGTATTCCAAGAACACCTCAAGGTCATGATATGATTTGGATCATAATTGATAGATTCAGCAAACAATCACATTTTATTCCATGTCATAAAACATTGAAATCCGCACAAGCTGCAAGACTTTTCATTCAACATATCTTCAGATTACATGGTATGCCTTTTGAGATCATTTCAGATAGAGACTCCAAATTCACAAGTAACTTTTGACGTGCTTTATTTGAGAATTTGGGAACCACTTTAAAGTTCTCCTCAGCTTTTCATCCTCAAACTGACGGCCAAACAGAGGTGATGAATCTCACTCTTTTGGATATGTTGAAAGCTTATGTTAGTGAATATAAGTCACAATGGGAGAAATATCTTCCATTATTGGAGTTTGCTTACAACAATACAGTACACTTATCCACAGGGAAAGCTCCAAATGAAATAGTACAGGGTAAAGTGATTCCCCCTCCAATTATTCGTACTAAAGATAAGATTTTTGCTGCTGATGAGTTTGCTTCAGATTTAAAAACCGCAGTGGATCAAGTTCGAGCCACTATCAAAGTTGCCGAAGAGCGACAAAAGAAGCAAGCAGATAAACGAAGAAGACCTTTGGCTTTTGAAAAAGGTCAATATCTCTTGCTAAAGTTTAATAAAAGCAGGCTCAAACAAGGTTCTGGTCAAAATTCATCTTTTCCAAAGCTCTCCAGTAGATACTTTGGACCCTTCAAAGTGATTGAGAAAATAAATGAAGTTTCTTATCGACTTAAGCTTCCTACTCATTGAAAAATACACAATGCTTTTCATGTAAGTTTGCTAAAACCTTACATAGGACCAGAACCAAAGGAACCCATTACTGAAGATCCCCCAGAAGTTGAAGAAACAGAGCAACTCTTGGAACCTGAAAAGATTTTGTTTCTCAAGGATCGAACCACGAGAAGTGGCCTTGTGACACGAAAATTCTTGCTAAAATTCAAGAATCTACCCACAACAGATGCACAGTGGGTAGATGAAAAATTCATGAAGGATTACCCAAATAGTCTACAACAATATCAAGAAGCTTTTCAGCTGAGGACAGCTGAATAAAAGCCAGAGGGCTGTCACAACTCTATAGAAACAGAATTTGTATCATTTTTCATTAATTTGTCTATATAATGATTTATTAAATTTATTTCATTTGCACTAATTAGATATAAAGAAAAGTGCATTGGAGCTGGCCACTGATGAGTGGTCACAGGTTATGGTGGACCCACACGGTGGGTTAGAGAAAAGATAGTTCACACTTCCACCTATATGACCCGATTGGGCGCCTGTGACTAGAACTCACGCATATCAGGGTTAGACTCGCACACAGAAAGGATTGATGCCTTGAAGTGTGGGCTAGATCCACCAGAACAGACAGTTACAATCAACAAGATGGCATGATCATGAAATGCTTGTATAATGTGCATGTGTGGGCTGAAAGCTTGAAATGCACATTTCTTTGCATAGGAAAGTCACATGAAGATTCGGATACCATTTTTGCGATGTACACGGAAAAAGCTTTCATATGATACCCATATTGGGGGGATCCCTAAATTTTAGGAGCCTCGAATTAGCCTAAAAATGCTAGTCCTAAAAAATAGGGATGTCATTCTAAAAATAGTAAGTTCTATACTCTGACTGTGCTTACTAAATTTGGTTGTTTCTATTCTTGACAGTATTCAACCCAAAAAGAAAGGCCATAGAGAAGAGACAAGTGTCAAGACACTTGTCACACAAGTTTCCAAGTGTCCCACCACTTGTCACATCTCATGACATGTGGCTGGACACTTGTCTTGTGCTACTCTACTTTCCCCTTTTGTACTAGCTCTCCCCTCTCCTATAAATAAGAGCTCGTTTTTCTTCATTCAACATCATTTTTCTTTGCTGTAAACTCATGTACAGTACCCACAGATAGCCAGAAACTGGCCCCATCCATCCCCATCATCATCCCCCACTTCTCCATTATCAAATTCCTCCATATTCCCTCTTCTATCACTGTTGTTTTACAAGACAGCAAGCCTGTAAATTCATTACAGCACCTCCTTCTTGAGTTCTTCCTTCCATTTTAGCTACAAGAAGCAAGCTCTATCCATGTACTGCTGATCAACGATGGAGAAATGCTGAATTCCCCTTTTTCTTCTCTCATACTGTAAAGAAATCAGTTCTTATCATTGCATAATAGATAATGCATGTGTTTGTACATCTTTGCATGATCTTGTGAGAGTGAGAATTACTTCTTCTCACTCTCAGGTTGATTGTAACTGAGCTCTTCCCTAAGGGACTTGGGTTGAGCAGAAATACATTCCTTCGGGGGGGGTTGCCCATCTTCAACCCTCAATCTTGTTTCCATTACTTTTACATTTTCATGGCTGTAATTTTGTGAGTAATTTTCATTTTCAGCTTTAAGTGTTCATTCTCTTTTATATTAAATCTCGAAAAACAAGCAAATATCATAATTGTTAAGCATACTACGTTGTTCGGGGCGTTTACACGGGATGCAACAGTGCCGCAAACCCATGTATGGGTCACTTCATCCACTCCCATCTTTTCTTTGCCAAAAAGAGAATGTCATCTCTTTTAGGGGTCGTATCCAAGATATCACTACAGCAAGTGTCAAATGATAGAGATTTAGAGAGAGATTTGTGAGACAATATGAAATATAGATTCTAAAACTAAAAAGAAGCATGAATTTTTTTTTTTTTAAACAATATCATGAAGACGTGGCCTTCCCATCCAAGATGGTCAATGATTGTCTCCTCCATCGCATCTGCCATAAGATGATAGAGGAGGCCAATAGTGGGCCCCTCCATGTCCATCATACGAAGCACCTTTTGTAGATGGGAGTGACAGCAATGATAATGCTCCTCACATTCATCCAAAATTTCTCCTTTAAGCAAAGCCTTTGAACAGCGTTTGCTTCCACTTGGCTTGATGTGAACTCCCCTTCAAGCCATTCCTTAAACTCATCTGACACAACCGTTTTTTGTAGCTTGTTGCAAACATCATAGAGACGCTCGAGAAGAAGCGATATGGACGTAAACCGAGACTTCGAGGGCTTCTTCAACTCCAAGTCCGAGTATGAGGGATAAATCACAAAAACTCGGAGCTTGGAGTTGACGAAGCCAACGATTGTACAAGCATTGTTGGCAATCCTCGCCACCCACTCCAACTTGCCTATATCTTCCATAAGAAGATCTAGACAATGTGTAGCGCATGGTATCCATACTATGGATGAAAACCCAATCTCAAGTTTCCGCCCCATAGATGCACAATTTGAGGCGTTGTCCGTGAAAACTTGCACCATATTTTACGGCCCAACCTACAAGATTATACACGATGAAATTAGAATAAATTTGGGAGGTTAAAAGATAAGATTACAAAATAATGGATTTAGAAGCATTACCTCAATGATGGTGAAACCAGTCTTCCTCCCCGGATAGGGTGGTAAATCCCTGATTATAACTTAATTACAACAGCAAACAATAAATGCAAATCTGAAAATACAAATTTACCTACTGATCTTGGACAGTGCACACCCGATTGGCCCCAAAATTGACGCCCCTTTCGGTATTTCTTTAGCTTTATTGAAAAAAAATTGATTTACAATGGGATTTTCCCAATCCCTTTCGGCATTTCAACTCCCCTTGCTATTGATCAGCAAGTCTTCAATCTATTTTGCCACTTGATTAAGGCACTCAATTGGCCTTCACCCACTTCATAGACGATGGAAATGCCCCAAATTCAATGGCTAGCTAGTCCTCCACCTAAATTAAGCTGAAATTCACCTTCAGCCTTGTTAAATCCAAGTCTTGGAGCTTCCAATTTCTGGCATGCTTCCCAAGGCTGCTACTAAACCCTATTTTACAGCAGAGAAATTTGCAATTTCTCAACCTCCATGGATCCAAATGCTGAGATCTTCAGAGCAAAGCTATAAAATGGCTGGGAGATGAGAGGGAAAGCTGTAGAGAGAGAAAATTCAAAGTTTTGTAGTGAAGAATGACTGAAAATCAGTCAAGTGCAGCTCTGCCCTGCCACAACAACATGTAGATGCAAAGAACCGAGAAAAATCAGTCATTTACTGCTACTGCCCTGCCTCATCAGCATGTAGATGTTGTCTCTTGCTATTGATTGGTCTTCTTTTGCCCCCGGCTACCTCAGAAGGTCCTTCAATGGCTGCAAATCAGACCAACAGCCTCCCCTCCCTCTCTCTTGCAGGCTGAATTTATAAAAATGCCTCTCTCCAACCTCTAAAAACGTTTTTCAGTCTTGCATGGGCATTTTTTACAAGTGGCAACCTTCCCAAATGGTTTTTTCAACATTTTCCATAATTAAATATTGTTTTTCAGTCTTCAAATACTGAAAATTAATCTAATAATTATTTTGGTGCCCTGAAAAATAATCTGACTGGCCAATAATTAAATTGGCTAGGCAACTTCCATTCCCGAGTGTCTCTACGTCATCTTTGACCCCATCAGATTGGCGTTAGGTACCATTAAACGCCACTTCTCTAGTATCACCAACTGACACTTATGGCCAAATGGATGACCTAGACCAACAACTGGTACCAGATATCACCAAGTACCTGTGCAACATAACTTATAGCAACTTTTGCATTTGACATCCCGTGATTTCCTCAAGTCCCGAGCTTGTAAATTTACTCTAAACCCAGTTACACATCACATATGCAACGTTTACATAACCATGGGATTAAAAATTAATCCACATGTTAGTGAGGTTTCAAAAATACATGTCCTCATGACAACCTCCCCCCTGAAATCCTTGCAATCATCCTTGATTGCACTGCCAAATACATCAAAAGCAAAGTACTACACTGGAATTTTCCTTGGGGTATCATAGTCAACAGAACATTGCGTGCTACTATTCAACCATTCCATATGTCCAACATATACTGAAAATTACCAACTAACATAGCATAACATAAGACTCACAAAGAATCTCAAAAACATTGCCAGATTATCATGTGACATGTTCATTTCTCATAAGCTCAACTGGTCTGGCAAAACTAAATCATAGCATAACGAAAACCAAGCATAAGCCATGGGTAAAACATCAATGGTATCATAACATATGCTGTTGTCCATGGAACTAGATGTAAAGAATTGAAATCCGAGCATAATCTGATCATAAACTGATCACTTGCTGATCTGAGAACTAATCACAAACTGCAAGTTTGATCCCCAAACTGATCACAAACTCATTGCAAAAACTAACCAGCAATCAGTGCAAAAAGTGATACACATTTGATCCAAAAAGTAACCATGAACGACTCTCAAGCTGATCAAAAACTAAGTTGAATACCATTGAATATTAAATGTCATACACTGAAAACCAACATTCGATACTCAGCCCCTTATGATCATTAACTGATGCTACACCAAGCGTACCAATGCCATACCAAGTAGAACTGATTACACTCCGAACATAACGGATGCAAATGTACAATTTCAGAGCTGCAGTGAAAACCATACCGATTTGATACCAAGCATAGTGACTAGGACACTGAATAGTGATCTCTTGGCAAACATACTGTTCAGCTACAATACCCTGAATGTATATTGAATACATCCGAGATCCACTACATATGAGAGTTGTCCATAACTGCAGGGGTGGAAGTGCTACCTTCCCCTTGAGCATTAGGCAATACTCTGGATCCTTGATTTGGTGAACCTGATGGAACCCGAACTAAAATCAACTCTAACTGAAAGGCATCTAGGTAAAGCTGAAACAACTGAGAATAGTCTACCAAGTCATCCTCTTCCATCCATTTGGCATCCATTGGTGAATAATTCTGAAATTTCATCAAGTACCTCTTGGAAACTTTACCTTTGACCTTTCTTTACTTGTGTGCCAAAATGTGCTCAGGTACCAGTATTTCATCGAGCTCTTCAACCTCAGGCTGAATTTCAGCAAACATATTCTCCGGCACATCACCATGAAAAGGCCTCAACAAACTGACATGAAAGGCATTGTGTATCTGCCAATGCAGAGGTAATTTCAGCCGATATGCCACATCGTTGATCTTCTCCAACACCTGGAAGGGCCCATAGTATCTCATACTCAACTTTGGATACAATCTTTCTCTTCCTTTCATATTTTTCGACCTTGCCTTCTCAAAATGCAACAATACATAATCACCCTCTGCAAACTGCAAAGCACGTCTGTGGCGATCAGCTGCCCTCTTTTTCTTTTCTTATGATCTCTGAAGTGCATATTTTATCTTTGCATAGGCTACATCCAAGTTTTCCACATAATGATCAGCCTCAAAGATCTTATCCTTAGTTTGGAGAATAGGTGGTACCTTCTTGCCACCCTCAACCACATCAAATGAAGCTCTGTCCGTAGAACTATGTACTATGTTGTTGTAAGCAAACTCAACCAAGGGCAAATATTACTCCCACTGAGTCTTGTGGTCTGAAATATAGCACCTCAAAAGATCTAACACTATGGAATTTGCTTCCTCATACTGACCATCTTTTTTTTTGCAAGTAAAATGTGGTTGATTATATTACTCAAAAAAACTGATTACAACGAAGTAATCATGCTCAACAGACAAGCTGGAGCTTATGAAAGTCACAAATACATCATATATACAACCTCTCAAGGCGATCTGGGGGGGATGGGGGCAAGAAGCCATGGAGGGCGGGTGTATCGCCATCTGCAACTGCCTATCTGCATCACAAAGAACAAGTCTTGGCCGCTCCAAGTGCACATGAAATGACATCGGAGCTCCTGACGAGCCCCAGACTCACCCTGCACCTGATCCCATCAGCCTCAAAGGGAGTGGATGATGGAGTTCCAGAGCTCTGCTAAGGTCGCCTATACTGAAAGTCTCTCTCCGCCGAAAGCCATCTAACACCGTGCCTTCAAGATATGCCAACCAGTAAGACTCCCTATCATTTCCCATACCTCAGAGCAGTCTGTTGTGGCCTGCAGTACCTGGAGGATGGGTAGAGCCTCTAAACCCACCACTGCACACGACCCTGCCTCAATAATGAATATCGTATTTTGCATCCCAGCCTCATACAGAAGGTGACGGCCCTAGCTGACCGCCTACCAGCAGAAAGCTCCCCGAGAGATACATCCAAGGTTGGGTGCTACGCGGCGAAGGATGCGGCATACTCCTCTCCACACGAGTTGTGCCGCCTCACACAACCAAAGGTAGTGCTTTGGGGTTTCCATAGACTATTGTGTGCAATGCTTACAAACTCCCTCCTGCATCTGAGCAAGCCAGCTTCCCACCACCAAGCCTCCATATGCCACCAGCCATAAAAAATACGATACCCTCCTCGGCCTCCAGCTGTCTCATAGGCGGCGCCAGAAGGTTCATCGCAACGGCTCCGTAATGCCGTGCTCCACCCAATGCTTGCTACGTGACGGCGCCCAATCCATATCCTCCTGCATCAGTACGTGTCTACCAATCCTGGCGATATACTCCAAGAACCTCGGTGGCTTCTTGGCAACCACAGTGGCCGGCCAAAGCCACTCTCCCGGATCCCACTCCAGCTCGTCAAGTGGCCTTCCTTCCTAGATCCAGAGGCACCACTCCCTGAGCTCCTGCCAAAAAACCAAAGGATCCAACCGCCATGTCTTTCCCTAAAGGCCAATCATCCGAATCCTCTTACATGAAAGGACAGCTATCCCCTCATCCTGCTGCCCTCTGTCAAGAGCCAGACGCCCCCCCTCCTGCACTGTGAAAAATGTCCCAGGAGGAGCGCCACCCACTCTTCCTGCCACCTGTAGGGGGATACGTGTTGGTGAAAACCTAGTGGCCCATACCTCCCCAAGCTCTATCGACTCTCGTATCGAGGGGGCAAGCCACTCCTGAGGTATCGCTGCGTCTATCTCCCTTCTCCTCAACTCTACTCCTCTCGCTGGCAGCTTAATACTTGCCGCAGCACCTCCTCGTCCACCATCCTGTACACCTCCTGCCATGTCCTAATGGTACGAGCCGAGCCAACCTCCCAACCAGCCACTGGATGTGGGGGCACTCGCCAATCTATGTCCCTTCCCGGTCCCTAACCTGGGGGTTCCAAAACACCAGCTGACGGTCTATCTCCTCCTGGCAACCTAGGGGACTCTGGATTAGGGCCTTACATAGGCCCTGCCACACATGGAGCAAGCTGCATAGAAAGGGTGATCTGGCCTGACATGAAGATCCATCTCAGGAACGGCGTCCACTCACCGCCAAGCCTCAGTCTACAGTCCTGAAGACCCTCTTGCAATAGGACCTTCCAGGTCTGCCCTCCTGGTGTGAGGCCGCGGACAACTAGCTTGCCCAAGAGAGCCATACTCTGATACTCTGGGTCTATGATCCCAAGCCCTCCCTCTGAACGATGTCGTATGATGGTTGCCCACACCACCTTGGCTCTAGAATCCCTGGAGCCATCTGACCCGGACCAAAGAAAATTCCGCACTAGGCAGCAAAGTTGTATTACGCAAAAAGAGGAGAAGCACCAACACGAGGCGATGTACCAGGCCATCGCTAGGAAGACCTGGTTAACCACCAAGGCTTGGCTGGCAAGTGAGAGGCGAGCCATGCTCCAATAGATCAATTTCCTCCGAATAGAATCGAGGACTGGAAGAAACTGCTGGGCGAGAATGATGTCGAGTCCCGCCTGGAACCCTAGGTCCCGGACGGTCTGTCCTCTGCTCACCCATCTAAATCCCAGGTGGACGCCCCACTCCGTGCTAGAGTCCGGGTCTATGAGCAAACCAACCGACTTTCGCCAGTTGATTTTTGCTCCCGCTGCAAAACAGAACGCCTCAAGAGCTAGCCTCACTCTCTCCAGCATCAACTCATCGTCCTCTATGTAGAGCACTGTATCATCTGTATAACTCTGAGTCTAACAACTCAGTCTCCTCTCTTACTGGAAGTCGGAGGGCACGTAATCAACTCACGCGTGACCTGAGAAAGTGAGACATCGCCTCTGCAAAGAGAAGGAACAGGAACGAGGCCAGGGGACAGCATTGTCGGACCGATCTCTCCAACCGAAACTCCTCCCCTAGCCTACCTCCTATGAGGACCCTACTGGTGGCCGATCTATAGAGTGCAGAAACCCTGCAAATCCAAGCTTGGGGGAGGCCCAACCTCACCATGGTGCCCTTTAGGGAATCCCAGTCCACCCTGTCATAGGCTTTCTCAAAATCCAAGAGTAGTACGGCCAGTCTCTGCCCACTGTGCTGGGCCCACTCTGTCACCTCAAAGAAGGTGCATACGTTGTCCAGGATGCTCCTATCCAGAACAAAGTCTGTCTATGTGTCATGGATTATGTCTGGAAACACGGGGCGTAGTCGCCTACCAATCATCTTTGCCAGCGCCTTATAGACCACTGATAATAAGGTGATCGGTCTCCACTGGGAAAGCTCCAACCGGTCTCCCCCTTTGGGGAGAAGACTGATAAGGCCTACCGAAAGATACCCTGGCATCTGTCCTGAAGTGAAAATCTCCTGAAAGGCCATCAGTAAGGGGTCCTTTACCACTTCCCAGAAGGTAGTGAAGAAAGCCTTAGAGAGACCATCCTCTCCCGAGCATTTCTGCCCGTCCTGTGTATGGAAAGCCTCCTCTACTTCCTTCTCTGTGAAGAGGGCTAGGAGGGAGCGTCTCGTCTCCTCTGTGACAAGGAACGTGATGTTATCCCAGACCTGCTGTCTACATCATTGTCCTCTAGCTGAACCTGTCTCCTGCTGGAAGAGGTGATTGTAGTAGTCGGTGGCAATCTCCATCACCTCATCTGGGCTAGAACCAGTCCTCCCATACTGATCTCGAAGGCTGCGTATCTGCTCTCCTGAGGTATGAGGTTGGAATACCTGGAAAAACTCCCTGCATTTCATATCCCCCTTCCGCGCCCAGAAAACTCTTGAGATGCGGAAAGAAAACTTTGAGCGCGCATCCTCTAGGCCAGCAATGGCTGCTTGCACGCGCACCTCCTGGGCGTGGAGAGTGGGATCCCCTAGTGCCTACTATAATAATCTTTGCGTGGCTGTAAGGTCCTGCCGGGGTGCTCTCTTCTCCTCCCAGCTCTGCTGCCTAGGCTATATGGCTGCCTCCTGGCAAATTCTGCTCGACTCAACTAGGACCTCTGCAACCTCCTCTGCGATCTGGTCCCTCCTACCCCCCTCTCTGGTCCAAATCTGCTCTATCTGTCTCATCACCTCCTCCCTCCTATAGATCGAGTCAAGGATCCGACAAGATCGTGTATCTAGAGCAGATGCTGGGGGATCTAGTGTCAGGAGAACCAAGCAATGATCAGACAACGTGGTGCCCGTCAACTGCCCAATCTAGCCACCCCACTCTCCCACATAAAACTTGTCCAACCGCTCTAGCAAGACTCCACCTAGCCACCTGTATCCCCAAGAGAAGTCCAGCGACATCTCCCTCTTGTGGAAGGCAGGGTCTCTCCAGGCATCGCATGCTCCTACTGCCAGTAGAAAGACCTCCCATGCCTCCTGCTCCTCCCCGGCCATGCCTTGGTAGTTTCTCCCTCTGCCCTACTCGTCCTCCAAAGCCTCCAGGTTGTTGAAGTCTCCTCCAAAAATCCAGGAGTCCACCTCTGGGAGTCCTTCCGCGATCTCCACCTAGAACCTGCTATGTGCCCTAACCTCCGTAGGGGCATAGATATTAAGGACTCCAAGGCACAAGTCCCTAGTATCCAATCTAATCCATAGCACCCTCCTTACCACTATCGTCCTATGGTCCGGGGGAGGGGGGGAGGGGGGGGGGGGGGTGGGGGGCCGGGAACACATGGGATGTGGGGGGAGGTTGGTGTGGGGGCTATGGGGACTCAAGAGAGGTAGTCTGTGGCACGGGTGGTGGATGTGGGGGGCTGCAATCTTGCCGGGTGGGGCGGGCAAGGGGAGCTGTGGAGAGCTCTGCCGAGGGGGCGTCGCTCGCCCACCTACTCCCTGTTGCCGAGGCTGGGTCTGAGACGCTGGTTGCGCCCCCCTGTCGTCTCCCTCTGTGTCGTCTCTGGACTCATGTGAAGCCGTCAGTGTCCACCTGTGGGCTTGTCAGCAGAGCCACCTTGGCTCCGAAACGCGTGCAACCTGTTGCCTGATACCCAAAGTCGTGGTAGCGCATGCACTGCCCTGGCTGCCCCATCACAATGTCCTGCAGTCCAAAGGAGTGCTCGCCCGCCTCAATCTCTAGAAATTGTGGGATATTCTTGACCTCTTTCACTGCCACCCGTACCTTTGGGACTCCTGCAGCTGTCACTGCATCCGCAAAGGACGCGGGAAGGATAGTGCTGAAGAGCCGTCCAATGTCTTCTACCAACTGGCGATACTCTATCACCAGGCCGAGGAAAAGAACGGTGACCGGGTGCCGAAGAAACCTATTGGAGAGTGCAAATGCCTCCACAGTAAAGCCACTGTACCAAGGGACCATGTATATGACCCCCTACGTGGACGCATATAGTGAACTGACAAGCAACTCGCAAGCTGCGTCTGCCGAGCTGAGCCTGACTATGAAAATCCCTTGGCCCATTAGGACCGCCTCCACGATTTGCGCTGTGCCAATGCGCAGTGTGGAGTAACGCGAGTCCCAAAGCTGGGCCCTGACTGGGGAATGTCCTACTACCTGACCATAAATCGTTGTTTTCTTTAGCTCCAACTCCTTAGCTTGGACGGCTAAGAGCTACTCCTTAGAGAGGACGACATGCAAGGTGTTTGACTGGAGGGGCACTCGCTGAGTGCGCCGGCGTCTGACCAGAGGTTTCCATTGTGCGTCCCTTCTGAGAAAACTACCAATCACATCGTGGTGCTACCTGAGGGGGGAAAGTTACTGCAGATAGAGGGAACAACTGGAGGGTGAAAGGGAACAATGGCGAGGGGGGGGAGGGGGGTATATTGGACACCGTGGACGGAGTCAGCACGCCGGGGGTGGGGGGGGAAAGCAGGGCGGGCGCGGGGGGGGCTAACGAAACGGGCACGATCGATTGCGATCAGACGGAGCGGGGCAGCTTGTGGCGTGACGGCCATGAGATACGTACTGCCAGACTGACCATCTGTCTGCGGATGGAAGGATAATGAGAATTTCAGCGTGGTACCCATATTCTCAAACAACCGCTTCCAAAATAAACAGGTCATCCGAGGGTCTTGATCACTAATGATCGACTCTGGCATACAATGATACTTAAAGATGTGCTGCAAAAACAATCGTGCCACATGATTAGCCTTTATTTTCTTCCTCACCGGAATGAAATGGGCTTGTTTGCTAGACCTGCAAATGATAGTCCATATCCCATCATTTCCTATAGGTGTCTTAGAAAGCTAAAAATAAAATCCATTGCAATGCTCTGCCAGGGCCTATCTGGAATAGGCAAGGGCTGCGACAAACCCGACATCTTTTGCCTATCATGCTTTATCTTTTGGCATACGATGCATGTCTTAACAAACTGTTCTACATCATGCCTCAAAGCTAGCCAATAAAAGAAATGCTCCACTGCCTTGACTTTGGCATCAATACCTCTGTGTCTTGCATACGGAGGAGTATGACTTTCAGTGATAACTCTAGGCCTTAACTACTTTGTGACATAGTTGTCCATGCATCATCAGAAATCTATCTCTTACACAAAGTGTCCATGCGTTTGGCCATTGCAAAGCTGATCATAAGCATTAGCAAAGGTCGAATCAAACATATTGCTCTTTCATCGCATCCAACTCAGTGTGATAAACTATATTGACAGTCGATAACTGAGGTTTACGTGGCAGTGCATCACTTTTCCCACTCTTTCTCTACGATGTGTTCCTCTATCCAACCTTATTTTTCAGCCCTACCCTGATTTTCAACTTTATTTTCAGATTTACTCATTTTCTCAACCTTTGCCTCTTTCACATGTGACTTGGCATCATCATCGTGGAATCTTTCATCCTTCCACGTAGCAATGTGTCGGCTGTAGTAGCAATTTCTATAAGATGATGCTAGAGACAGTGAACTTCATGCAAAAATCCTTGATTCCTTTGGCAAACCAAAAAATATACTTTTCCACCTGCTCATGGAGGGGTACTGTGAGATAAGAAGTAACTGGCAACAATGCATCCCAAAACTTCTTATTCTACTGATCCAAGTTCGTGCAATCTTTGGAATTCAACTAATTCCAAGCTGTCATAATGTCTACTTCAAAGCCAATTTAAAGCAAACATTTGCTTGAACTAGACTCAAATGGTAGGTGACTTCCCTTGAATAAGAAGTGTAGACCACCACTGCAATGCATTTCCCGTCAAACATATGGCTACCTTGCGTATTTTGGATGCCTCTATGAAGTTTCCTCCAAAATAGGCTGCATCAAACTGCTGGATAAAAACAAGTGCTTTCAACCTATCTTGTGCACCACTAAAAGACTCAAACTTCACACTTTTGCCACCTTCATCATAGTCCTTCGACGGACCTATGGGAGTCAAGTTATCATAAATGGGCTGCTGCAAAAAGGATGCATTGACTGTATTTGAATGAAAACTAGTACTATCTAAAGCAACTACATGACCAGCACCAAATCCTTGTGCTCCAGCAGTCCCTAGGGGTACTGATACATATCCATATGGCCCCCTTTTTGCCCCAAGCATCATACTTATACTGCCATACATGGGATTAGGCATTCCACTTGCATTACCCGGATACATTGGGTGTTGTGAGCCATGCATTGGCTACTGCATACCATAGGGATTTGTGCCATACATTCCCGTATGCGGTGCCTATCCAACCATTGAAAAATGGTACCACCAACAAAGTATCCTTGTTGTCCCATGCTTGCATGTGCATAATTGCCTTGCTGCCCATGTTTCCACGTATTGGCACTACCAAGTTGGCCATGCATTTGCAATTGCTGCCCCACGGATACCAACTATTTCTGCTCATCAAGCATTTTGGGCTCTTCTAAAGAAGGCTTCGGTATTTCCTTCGGTTCTTGTCATTGTTCCGAAGCTGTAGAAGGTGTCTTCTTCTCTTTGCCTTTGCTGTCCTTCTTTGGGGCATTCAAGAATTGAGTAAACCGGGGACCCTTTGCCAATTCAGCAAAAAGATTTGCTGTTGTACGCATTTGATCCTTGAAGCTATCATCAAATTCTTCAACCCCTTGCTGGTCATCAGCCTCTTAATGCATTGAAGTGCCAACATTTGGGTCATTTCCCAAATTTTCAGCATGGTATCCATGCTGACAAACATGCCCAACATCAGTCATTGCATTTTCCCCTTCACCATGTGATTGACCAAGGAGTGATGCATCCTCTCCACTTATCCTGTATCACCATGTGAAGACATGTTTGCTGTAATTCACTGCTGAGAACAATTTCAGCAATAATGCAATAGTCCCAAGTTGCAATCAAGTACCACGGGCCCACCAATTCAGAGGATCTGATGGTATCCCGACAATAAAACCATGAAACCAGTCTTCCTCCTCGAATAGGGTGGTAAATCCCTGATTACAACTTAATTACAGCAGCAAACAATAAATGCAAATCTGAGAATACAAATTTACCTACTACTGATCTTGGACAGTGCACACACCCGATTGGCCCCAAAATTGGTGCCCCTTTCGGTATTTCTTTAGCTTTATTGAAGAAAAAGTTGATTTACAATAGGATTCTCCCAATCCCTTTTGGTATTTCAACTCCCCTTGCTATTGATCAGCAAGTCTTCAATCTATTTTGCCCCTTGATTCGAGCACTCAATTGGCCTTCACCCACTTCATAGATGATGGAAATGCCCCAAATTCAATGGCTAGCTAGTCCTCCACCTGAATTAAGCTGAAATTCACCTTCAGCCTTGTTAAATCCAAGTCTTGGAGCTTCCAATTTCTGGCACGCTTCCCAAGGCTGTTGCTAAACCCTATTTTACAGCAGAGAAATTTGCAGTTTCTCAACCTCCATGGGTCCAAATCCTGAGATCTTCAGAGCAAAGCTGTGAAATGGCTGGGAGATGAGAGGGAAAGCTGTAGAGAGAGAATTCAAAGTTTTGTCGCGAAGAATGACTGAAAATCAGTCAAGTGCAGCTGCTACCCATGCCACAACAGCATGTAGATGCAAAGAACTGAAGAAAATCAGTCATTTACTGCTACTGCCCTATCTCATCAGCATGTAGATGTTGTCTCTTGCTATTGATTGGTCTTCTTTTGCCCCCGGCTGCCTCAAAAGGTCCTCCAATGGCCTCAAAATCAGTCAAGTGCAGCTACTGCCCATGCCACAACAGCATGTAGATGCAAAGAATTGAAGAAAATCAGTCATTTACTGCTGCTGCCCTATCTCATCAGCATGTAGATGTTGCCTCTTGCTATTGATTGGTCGTCTTTTGCCCCCGGCTGCCTCTAAAGGTTCTCCAATGGCTGCAAATCAGACCAGCAGCCTCCCCTCCCTCTCTCTTGCAGGCTGAATTTATAAAAATGCCTCTCTCCAACCTCTAAAAACGTTTTTCAGTCTTGCATGGGCATTTTTGACAAGTAGCAACCTTCCAAAATGGTTTTTCCAGCATTTTTTATAATTAAATATTAATTAATTTTCAGCCTTTAAACACTGAAAATTAATCTAATAATTATTTTGGTGCCCTGAAAAATAATCTGACTGGCCAATAATTAAATTGGCTAGGCATCTTCCATTCCCGAGTATCTCTACGTCATCTTTGATCATTAGATTGGAGTTAGGTACCATTAAACGCCACTTCTCTAGTATCACCAACTGACACTGCCAAATGGATGACCTAGGCCAACAACTAGTACCAGATACCACCAAGTACCTGTGCAGCATAACTTATTTCAACTTTTGCCTTTGACATCCCGTGATTTCCTCAAGTCCCAAGCTTGCAAATTTACTCTAAACCCAGTTACACATCACGTGCGCAACGTTTAGTTAACCGTGGGATTAAAATTTAATCCACATGTTAAGTGAGGTTTGAAAAATGCATGTCCTCATGACAAATGGCTTGCCGTATGTGCCAATACATGAACAAGCCTGTGGTTCTTCTTCCCCTTGTGTCCGCGTCCACCGTTCGTACGAAGTATGTGCCAAGTGGACAAGAGGCAAGGATGTTGATAATCCCCCTTTTTTTGCGGTCACCCCATCCATCGGATAGGATAGAGCATCCATACTTCGCCCAACCGGCAGGCACGTGCTCAAGGGACTTATCAATCCTCTCTCTCTCTCCTTATCGAGTTTCTTGGTACGCATATCTTTGTACATTACACCGTATCATCCCTCGCATGGATCAATGGTGGCAATGGCTTTCACCATCCACTTCCATCGATCCACTTTCAGAATATGGAAAGAGAGATTGCACTCAATTATGGTGCGTGCAATCTCTATTTCTGCTTGCCTTTGCCTCTCCTTGAGAAAGAAGAGAGAACCGGAAACGTGCCCCATTTCTTGGGCAAGAGTGGCTTGTCTCTTAGGCATAGATACACCACTCAAATGGCTTTTTCTAGATGGGATAGAAGAGGCCTCTCCAATGGAGGAAACAAACACAGGTGGACAGGGATTGTCTTCCGCATCTGAGACCTCATGATCGGGAGAGATCACCTCTTCACTTGCCCTTGAAAGGCCTTTGCGTCACTTCAATGGAAAGTATTTCTGACAACAATCTTCATAGACATCATCTGGAATACCGAGGCATGGTGTGTGGCTTCCCCTCCTAATTTGCAAAGGTGGATGAGAAGGCGAGTGACAAATGAGATTTGGAGCTTTGGGCAATACTTGCATTGCCACTTGCAAGTGTTGGATTTCTCCCTTACTCGTTCGAAGTAGGCACCATACAAGCGAAAGGCCTCATGGAGAGGGGGTGCCATTGTTGATGTATAGAGAGCGCCTAGAAAGTCACAGGTGGAGGGTGAGATGATTAAAGAAAGGAGTGGAAAGAGTAGAGAGCTTCAGGAAATAGAGAGAGGCTATAGCTTGATGGAGGAGGAGGTTGAAAGGGTTGAGGGGGTAAGGGAGGACTCGAGGAGAGAGCTTGAGAGAGTAGTAAGAATGGAGAGCTTAAAAGGAGTAGGAGGGGTGGAGAACTTGAAAGGATGAATGAGATGGTAGGGGAGGGGAGATTATATAGAAAGGGAGAGTGCTTTGGGATTTAGGGTTGGCCCTTTTGGGAGGAGAGAGAGAGAGAGATTTCAAATTCTGAAATTTGAATGGTGGCCCATGATCCATGGAAGAGGATAGTTACATTGTGCCATAATTCACTGTGTGTATATGAGAGAGAAAGAGAGAGAGAGATGGATGAAATTTGAGAGGTAAAGGCTAAGAAAAAGGGTAAATATAAAGATAAAGATGAAAACCAAGGCAGATCTGAAAATAGGGCTGGAAAGAGAAACAGATCGCAGAGAAAGAGTGGGAAAAGTGATGCGACATAAGGAGTTGATGGCTGCAAATAAATGCTATTTTTGTGAACAAGAAAGGCATATGGGAGGCAGTTGTCCTAATAAACAACAAGCTGAAAAGGATGATAATAAGGAAAAGAAAGGCAAAACCATTGTTGGTTTAGTGCTTGATGTAGTGGCAGATCAACCTAATCAAGATAGTACTGAACTTTGCAGGACATGGGGCAAAATCCAAGGGCACGGTCAAATTTGCATTGATTTTTCTAGATCCAGGGACACGGTCAAATTTCATCTCTCTTGATATGGCAGCCCGTTTAGGCATCAGAGAGGATGAGATGGGGCCCATGGGTGAGATTGGTATGGCATGCAAGGGACATGCAAAGTTGGTCACTCCTATCATTGGAAAGCTTCGTTTGCACATTCAAAGTTATGTGGACAGTGAAGAGTTCTTTATTGCTCCATTGGAAGGATGTGATGCCTTGGTGTCATCGTGTGCATGCAGTGATTGATACTCATGATAAGATTGGTTCTTGGACATGCATGTTGATGTGTATACATGCTCAAGTGATGTCAAGACACTAAGGAATGATATGTCTATGTATTGAAGTGCATTTGGGCTGATTTTGACTGAGGCTTCAATCAGTTTTAACAGAGATTTGGTTGCTGAAATAATAGGGCTGAATGACATTTTGACTGTGTATACAGTATATCTTGCTTCTAGACTTGCTCTCAAGTATTCTATACCATGTATTCATGCTTATGGTTGATGTTACGTGCTTGGATTTGATTCCGGAATGCATTTGAGCAATGATTAGAGCTCATTTTTTGGATAAGCTTTACTTTTAGGTCTACAGCTGTACATTCAGGACAGCCACCTGTATTGTCAGTAATTTCTGGACTGCACTCTTGAATTGCAGGACAACTACATATACTATCAAGAATTTTTGAACTGCACTCCTGAATTGCAAGACAGCCACCTATATTGTCAGGAATTTTAGGACTGTTTGGCCCTCTTCCCTAGAGACAACGTTCATACTTGGGATGTAAATTTGAAAGGGGATTTTGTCCCTGTTGTATCTACTTTTGCTATTTCCAAAAGTAATGAAAAGTCATCTTTCAGCTTACTTAGTTTTCACTAAGGATAAAAGTGATAATGGAAATGTTGGGAATGCGATCCATCATTTTATGAAACGTGGCAAGAGCATTCGTAAGTCCAAATGGCATGACAAGAAACTCATATAAACCAAAAGATGTTCGGAAGGCTGTCTTGGATACATCGTGAGGCCTAATCCGAATCTGATGGTAACCACTTTTCAAATCTATACCACTGAAAATGGCTGCCCCCTGCCTAGGGATCAAAAATCTATTATTTATCATGATTGTGTTCAAAGCTCGATAGTCAATGCACATACGCCATGACCCATCGTTCTTCTGCACTAGAAGCACTAGAGAAAAAAATGGAGATGAATTGGGCTGAATCAACCCTTTCTCTAACAACTCATTTACTTGGCTCATAATTTTCAGTAATTAAAGGCTAAAAATTAAGATTTAATGATGTATAATGTTGGAAAAACCATTTGGAAACGCTGCCACTTGGCAAACTTGCCCATACAGGTTGGTAAAAGGCTCAAGAAGAGGAAAAACGAGATCAGTCCTGCTATAGCAAATAAGGAAGAGCTATGAGCAGCTACGGTCACCCTATTTTCAGCCATTGCAGCCAGCCACGAGTGAGTTTTAAGGAGGCAATTGCATAATTCGGACCCTCCATAGTTGAGTGATTGCATCCAGGTACAAGGTGATAGCTAATTTGGATGTCTCAACTATAGGCGACAACATTTAAAGCTGCTTTGGTAGGGCCGTAGCCGCATTTGACTGATTTTCAATTATTCTTCGTAACAAAACTCTGAATTTTCGCTCTCTACAATTTTCTCTCTCATCTCCCAGTCATTTCACAGCCTTGCTCCAAAGATCTCAGCATTTGGATCCTTAGCAGCTGAGAAATTGCGAATTTCTCTGCTGTAAACACTAATTTACAACAAAAATTAGAGTTAAGTAGTAGCCTTGAGAGGCGTGCCAAAAATTGGAAGCTCCAAGACTTGGATTTTTAGGGCTGAAGGTGAATTTCAACTAAATTCAGGTGCACTAGTCAGCCATAGAATTTGGGGCATTTCCATCATCTATAAGGTGGGTGAAGGCCAATTAAGTGCCCGAATGAAGGGGCAAATCAGATTGAAGACTTGCTGGTCACTTTGGACAGCAAGGGGAGTTCGGATTGCAAAGGGGATCGAGAGAATCCCATTGTAAATCAACTTCTTCAATAAAGCTAAAGAAATATTGAAAGGGGCGCCAATTTTAGGGGCCAATCGAGTGTGCATTGTCCAACATCAGTAGGTAAATTTGTATTTATCTACCTCCACAATCCATTGTTTCAAAATCAACCCGTCTCTCTCTCCTTTGTACTTGCTGGATTGGGGCATCTTGAAACATGCCATAGTCAATTTCCGAACTCTCACTCCCCTCTTTCTCCTTATTGTTTTGCCTCTTGTCTTTTTTCTTGTCCTTCTTATTGCTTCCTACTTCAGTTGCCTTCTCCTTGTCTTTCTTTGTATCCTAAGTTCTCCTAGATGTTTCCTCCCTAGCTAACCTATCTACCAATCTATCCACCTCTTCTTGGAGTTTGCCTTTTCTCTTCTTCCTATTGTTGTATCACCCACTCTCTGTGATCCTGCTCCACTTCAAACTTTCTTTTTGTTTCCTCTTATTCTTCCTTCATTTGCATATTTATCCAGATTAAGTCCAACAAACCTAACATGCCCTCCAACTGCCTCTCTAGTCAGGCTACCTTTTCTTCGTGAGCTTCTCTCCATTCTTAATCTTGACTCTTCTTCCTCTCTTCAACCACTAGGATGGGTGTATTCTCTCCGCTGTCCTCCATATTGTTATGGGACCCCGCACCTCGGCTTTGGTGTTCCCAACACGGGGAAGCCACTTTTGCCTACAGATGGTAGTTGTGCCGCAACTTCAAATGATGACTTGTGTTGGGGTCACTGTGCCACAAGTCGTCGCACCGGGGGATGTCACAACGAGGGTCGATCCAATGTCGAGTGATGTGATACCGGGCATCACAACACGATTATAAGGCACTGGATCTCTCCTACATTCATGAGTACTCCTTCACTCCAAGCAAGATTTGCTCGAATACCAAGTGTAACGCTTTAATAAAACTTGGTGAGACTCAAGATTAAATTGATATAAACTATATTTTTTGGGGAAGCATTTAAGGGCAAGTGCAATATAGAGGTGCATTGCTATCATTTGAAAGTTGAATGCTAATTTGTGTGACATATGGCACATTTGGCAAGATTTGTGACAGTTTGATACTTGCATTATAATCTTGTGGGGATTTTTGGTACTCGCAAGAGAACATTCTATACTTTAACATTGAGTATTTGACTGTTGATTTTTGTGCATCATTAATAGCATGGCACATCAGGGGCATAATGGTCAAAGCAACATCCTTGATGGCACAAACTACCCGTGGTGGAGTGTCATGGTACGCAACCTTCCAGTGGTGAATGACTTGTGGGACTATACCATAGGTGATCTACAACGACAAGGAGATCTTGCATCTCAGACACCTAAGTGTAATGCAAGAGGACAAGTTGCTACTATTGTCCCTCCACCTCCTAATGAGAATCAGTGGAGATGAGACTCACAGGATGCACATGCACTATCTTTGATTGCCTTGTCAATGCAAAGAGCTATTATTCCACACATTCAGTCTTATAGCATCTCAAAAGCTGCTTGCAAGGTGAAGCCCGAGTGGAAGCACACAAGCAAAAGCAAGAGCAAAGCAAAAGCTATAGTGGATGGAGTAAGAGAGCAAGAGAGAGAGACACTGTATGTGGGAACTCCAATAGTCACAATGTGTGATTAGCCTTCCCTTCAAATGTCATTGAAGAATAAAGATGAAGTAACAATGATGAGCACCTACCACCTGCAATGTAGAGGTATGTGGGTACTTATCAATGTAATGAATAAACAGGCGGTTAGGTACAAGCACCTTTACCCCAACTACCTTTCACTTAAAGACGCATATGTCCCTAGTGAGGAGAGAACAAGAAAAAAGTGACAAATGACATCTATACATAAATCACAATAGGATGAGGAAAGACATCATCTCATCCAACACCCATTAGCTTCCTAAGGAAGGCAAAATGCTCCACTAAGAGACTTTTAGGAGTAAATCTATAGGATTTTGGTCAACTGAGATCTTCACAAGCTCAATGGACTTGTCCTCAACGACCTCTCAGACAAAGTGATAACATATCTCAATATGCTTTGTCTTCGCATGGAAGACTAGATTCTTGGCCAACTAAATAGCACTCAAAGAATCCGAATGTAATATAGGGACCATATCATTAATATCAAGGTCTACAACATACTCTGCCTCTATAGTGGATAGAACCGAGTATTTCTGCATCCTAGACATCCAAGAAACAACACCTCTAACAAAGGTGAAGATGTAGCCAGAGGTGGACTTCCTACTATCTATATGTCCACCATAACATATGCATGTATCATCATAACATATGCATGTATCTACAGTGCCCTTAAGATAACTGATAATATCCTTCACGACATCCCAATGTCATCTGTCAAGTGTAGCCATATAGTGTGCCACAATTTCTATTGCAAATGCTATGTTAGGCTGAGTGGTTATCATGGCCATTGCAGATGCGTAAGGAATCTTAGCCATCTCGGCCTTCTGCTTATCAAACTGCAGACAATCAACCTAACTAACCTTCACATGAGAAGGTAATGGACAACCAATCGGCTTAACATCTTGTATATGAAATAGCTCAAGAACCTTCTAGATGTACTACTTTTGCAACAAGTAAAGGGGACCCTTAAAGCAATCATATGTGATCAAGTGATGGAAATGACGCAATTTCTTCTATTGAAGACGACCATTAAAAGCCATCAACTGGCTAGTATTGTCGAGAGTCTCTTGACTCGTGTTTGTGCATTCCATGTTTTTTGAGTAAATATCTAGCATACGTTCATAAGCTCTGGGCACCACGACCACACTGACTGCAAGTGTCACAAGTGTCAGCTACCATGAGCTCTCCATAGAGCTTCGCAAAGAACATCTCCTCCTCATGACCTCCAAATATCACCCATCAACTTCAAGGTGTTGACATTAGCCTACACATAAAGTGAAATTTGAAAAGTTTTGACCTCTAGGATTGTAGATTGCACATTACACATTGTAAACATGAAGTTGAATATCTAAACTCGGTCTAGGTCTTGACTAAGGCCATTGCGAACCTTCGTGTGAATGAGAGTAGGCACTCCAATTTCTGGCACATGAATCAAAAGAGCAATCTCGAGCTAGGACTCTCATGGCTAAGGGTTGAGGAGCCTCAAGTGCATGCCAAAATTTTCCCACAAAAATAGAGCCTACACAAGTCTCCTCCAAAAAGTGGGAGAACCAAATGTGACATGCCCTCTTTGATTTGCATCGCACCAAATTTCCTCAAGCATATTATTGTGGTCCTCTATGGGCACAACACATTGCACGTATTTGTAAAGAAACTGTAGGGTTTCACACAAATCTTGTATATGAGTAAGGTGATCTATCATGCTATCACCCTCATCCATGTTCACATTGGCCAACTCTCTGCGGAGATAAGATATCCTGGCCTCGTTGCGAGCTGCAAACATACACTCAAAGATGTCCCATGCTGATTTTGAGGTCTTACGAGACCGAACCGAATGTGCAAAATAATTGCCCTTTTCACTGACAAGGCAATCAAAGAAAGTGTTTGTGCATCCTTCAAGTCCCATTTCCTCTGATCCTCCATAGAAGGGGGAGGAGGGGCAGCAACACCAACAATCTCTCCTCAAGCGTTATGTTGAGGTGTCTGAGGTGCAATACCTCCTTGTCACTATAAATCACCTCTAACATAGTTCTACAACTCCTTCCCAATAAGAAGCTTGCAAACCATAAAACTCCACAAGGGTGTAGTTCATGCAATCAAGTTTGTCCTCCTAAGTGAATACCAAGAATATTGCTCTGATCATTATTCCCCTGTGGTGTCATACTGTCAGTAATGGACAAAAATCTGCAACCAAATACTTTAGTGCTCAAGTATGGTGTGTACTCCTCAGAGTACCAAAAGTTCCCACAAAATTAAGAAGCAAGTACCAAACTGTCACACAAATGCCAAAGTATTATAATGTTACCCAAATTGACACTTAGCCAAGAAATAACAACAATGGACTACTATAGATTGTTGTACCACACCCATCTCAAAATGCATGCCCTTGAAAGTACAAATTATCGCAACTTACTGCTGATTCTCGCTAAAATTTATGAAATTTTTTCAAAAAATTCTGCTCAATTTGATTGTAGTAGCAATAAAATGCTATTGTGCTACTTGTTTCTTGCCTTGGAGCGCTTATCGAGCAAAAGCCCCAAATATTTTTGCAAAAATTTCAAAGAAATTGAAGAAATTAATACCTTACAATCCCAAAAATGCCACCTCCGAAAGCGTGCCAACGGCAACCAGTAATTTGAATCCGCCTCATGATGAATGCTAAAGCCAAAAAAATGAAAAGCTCCAGATTTCTCACACCAATGTCAAAGAAATCACACAATGTTGAAAATTTCGGTGGAAATTCATGCACGGGAACTCAAATCAAGCAAAAGACCCAGCTTTCCTCAAAGGAATTTCAAGAAATTTTAGAAATTGGAAAAGTCAATCGAAAATCCCCAAATTTCTTAGCACAAAGTGTGAGAAATTGAAAATTTCTCCGAAATTAGATATGAGACAATTAAGATAGATAAGAAATCATAGAAATTTTCAAAAATCCCCAATTTTGAAAGATTAGAGTTTCTGCATTTTTTCTCAAATCTATAGAAAACGGTAGGCAAGGCTGTGAAAATGGCGACCACGGTTGAGAAAATGGCAAGCAAGGCTAAGAATATTACGAACAGGACTAATAGAGAATGTGTGTACAAAGTTGCCTACAAGACTACGTACTAGACTATGTGCAGTCTAAAGACAATAGCAGCAACTCCTCTAAAACAGCCACTTCTCTTCCAAGACAACAACTCCTCCCTTCAAAACAGCAATTCCTCTTCCTTTGTCAATTGAGTGGACTCCATATGGCTAGCACCAACAACTGAGTAGTGGAGACACAAAACCCATGTGTCTAGCTCTAATACCAAATGTTAAAAATGGAGGGAAAGAGTGTGTGTATGTGTGTGTGTGTGTGTGAATACAAGACAATGAGCAAGAGTAGGCAACAATTACAAACTCCAAAGATGCAAGTGCTAGAATGATAGAATGAAAGTAAATTAGTAAGTTAAACCTATCACTAACTCAAGTAGAGTTAATTAATAACTCTAGAAGTGGTGACACAACTTATTAATGTAGTTGTGTTCACACTACAAACCCACTAACTAAAACATTGGGCACTATCCATAGAGTCGATGAATTCTAACAATATAGATATTAATATTTCTTTCTTTCTTTCTATGTTAGACAAGATGCGGATGCGTAGCCACCATGTTAAAATTTGTCAATTTAATGCCCAATCTTTTAGTTAGTTGGTTTATAGTGTGAACACAACTACATTAATAAGTTGTCTCACAACTTCTACAATTAGTTATGGAGTTTAATTAACTTCGGTTGGTCTAGCTTACTTAAGACCTATTGTATTTTCAGTCTATCAACACTTGCATCTTTTGAGTGTGGAATTGCTGCCCACTCTTGCTCACTATCTTGTGTTCACTCTCTCTTTCTCCATTTCCAACATTTGGTATCAGCGCTAGATACGTGGGTTGTGTCTCTCCACCGCTTAGCTGGTGGTGCCAACCATGCGAAGTCCACTCAATTGACAAAAAAAGAGAAGCTGCTATTTTGGAGGGAGAAGCTGCTGTTTTGGAAGAGGAGTTGCTATTTTGGAGGAGGTACTGTTGTTGTTTTCAGCTAACATATAGTCCCATACATAGTCTTGCACGCAGCCCTATACACATCGCTTCTCTCTGCCTTGCTCATGATATATCTCAGCCCTGCCCACCATCTCTCTCAATCTTATTCACTATTTTCTCAACCCTACCCATCATTTTCTGCAAATCTGAGAAAAACCACAAAAACCCTAATTTTTTTAACGAAGTTTTTTGAAAATTCCACAATTTCTCATCCATCTAGCTCGTCTCGTATCTAATTTTGAAGAAATTTCAATTTCTCACACTCCATGCCAAGAAATTTGGGGATTTTCGACTAGCTTTCCCAATTTATAAAATTTCTCAAAATATCTTTGAGGAAATTTAGGGCTTTTGCCCGATTCGAGTTCGCGTGCATGAATCTCCACTGAAATCACCAACATTGCACAATTTGTTCCACATTGGTGCAAAAAATTGGGGCTTTTCAATTTTTTAGCTCTGGCACACATCACGAGATACATTACAACTACTAGTTATTGTCTACACTCATCTCAAGGTGACATTTCTACAAAAATCCAAACTGTAAGATACAAATTTCTTCAATTTCTTTGAAATTTTACGAAGAAGCTTGGTGCTTTTGTCTAACATGCATTCCAAGGCAAATAACACATGATACAGTAGCATTGTTGTCACAATCAGATTTGGCAACAAAATTTGGAAAAATTCAACAAAATTTGGTGAGACTCAAGATTAAGGTATGTTGCAAACCTTGATATTATTAATGTGGTCCCTACATTGCATTTGGATTCTTTGAGTGCTATTTAGTAAGCCTAGAATCTAGTCTTCCATGCGAAGATAAAGCATATTGAGATATGCTAACACTTTATCTGAGAGGTCATTGAGGACAAGTCCATTGAGCTTGTCAAGATCTCAGCTGACCAAAATCCTATAGATTTGCTCACTAAAAGTCTCTCAGTGGAGCATTTTGCCTTTCTTACAAAGCTAATGGGTGTTGGATAGATGATGTTTTTCCTCATTCTATTGTGATTTATGTATAGTTATCCTTTGTCACTTTTTTCTTGTTCTCTCCTCTCACTAGGAGCATATGCGTCTTTAAGTGAAAGGTGGTTAGGGGTAAAAGTGCTTGTACCAAACCGTTTGTGTATTCATTACATTGATAGTACCCACATATCTCTACATTGCATGTGGTAGGTGCTCATCATTGTTACTTCATCTTTATTCTTTCAGTGACATTTGAAGGGAAGGCTGATCACACATTGTGACTATTGGAGTTCCCACATACGGTCTCTCTCTCTTGCTCTCTTACTCTATCCACTATAGCTCTTACTTTGCTCTTGCTTTTGCTTGTGTGCTTTCACTCGAGCTCCACCTTGCAAGCAACTTTTGAGGTCCTATAAGACTGAATGTGCGAAATAATAGCTCTTGCATTGACAAGGCAATCAAAGAGTGCATGTGCATCCTACGAGTCCCATCTCCACTGATTCTCATTAGGAGGTGAAGGGGCAATAGTAGCAATTTGTCCTCTTGCATTACACTTAGGTGCTTGAGGTGCAAGGCCTCCTGGTCGTTGTAGATCACCTGTGGTATAGTCCCACAAGTCATTTGCCACTAGAAGGTTGCGTACCATGACACTTCACAATGGATAGTTTGTGCCATCAAGGATGTTGCTTTGATCATTATACCCCTGATGTGCCATACTATTAATGATGCACAAAAATCAGCAGTCAAATACTTCAATGTTGAAGTATAGAATATACTCTTGCGAGTACCAAAAATCCCCACAAGATTAGAATGCAAGTATCAAACTATCACAAATCTTGCCAAATGTGCCATATGTCACACAAGCTAATTTTTCAAGGCATCCAACTCATCATGAGCTCTCCCAACAATCATCATATCATCCACATACAATACTCAAATCATAAGGCTGCCATCATAAGCCTTCTTTGTGTATAAATACGAATCCATATCACTGCAAGTATTTCCCTGTGAGTGCATAAAGATATCAAACTTGTGGTACCAATTCCTTAGGTATTTGCTTAAGGCCATAAAGACTCTTTCTCAAGTTGCACATTATTTGTTCCTTGCCATTTTCCTCAAAGCCTTTTGGTTGCTACATATAAATCTCATCATGAAAGATCCCATGCAAGAAAGCTATCTTGACATCCATCTGAGAGAGATCCAAATCGAGCTGTGCAACCAAAGCCAAAACCAAGTGTAGGGTAGTCACCCTGACAACAGGAGAGACAACTTCGTTGAAGTCAACACCATGCTCATGCTTAAAACCCTTGGCAACCAATTTGGCATTATAGGCTGGCTTGGGGCATCCAAGGATACTCTTCAACTTGTACACCAATGCACACGGACGGCCTCACCATGATGTATTTGATCCTGAAGACCCATAAGACACACTAGGGCTCAACTTGTAGCGGTTGCTTCCCACCTCCTCTTGGTACCAAGGTTGATTGTGACTTCACTGGGCTTATTCCTAAGATTTGACCGCGAATCTCTGAGATGGGGTCTCTAAGGGATTGGGTCTCGAGGTCCAAGAGTTGGTGGTAATATTGGTGTTGAATCTAGCTTGACTCCCTTGAGTTGTCCTCCTCCCTTCTAGGATGACTAGCCTTTCAACCATCCTCGTCGCCTCTGCAAAACTAGTTGGTTCGTGCCTCTCAACGTCTCTCCCGGCCCACTCTTGCAAGAAATCTGTAACTTCATGTTTGCATCCATGTTGGGTAGTTGCAACATCAACTGCCTATACTTGATAACATACTCTTTTATCTTTCCTTGTGTTGAATTGAGATTTCTCCACTCATCTCTAACTTTGCATTTTTCAATCTTCGGAATGAAGTAGTCTTTGAGTTTCTCCTGAAGTTCTTTCCATGAAAAGATAGCGCATCCTTGCTCCTATTCCAATAGATACTAACTCACAACGTCCTCCTCTTAGTAGATGATTGCCACTTATTCCTTCTTGTCTTAAGTGATTCTAGCATACTTCAAGTATCTATCTACCTCCACAATCCATTGTTTCAAACTCAACCCGTCTCTCTCTCCTTTGTACTTGGTGGATTGGGGCATCTTGAAACTTACCATAGTCGTTTTCCGAACTCTCACTCTCCTCTTTCTCCTTATTGTTTTGCCTCGTCTTTCTTCTTGTCCTTCTTATTGCTTCCTACTTCAGCTGCCTTCTCCTTGTCTTTCTTTGTATCCTAAGCTCTCCTAGATGTTTCCTCCCTAGCTAACCTATCTATCAATCTATCCACCTCTTCTTGGAGTTTGTCTTTTCTCTTCTTCCTATTGTTATATCACCCACTCTCTCTAATCCTGCTCCACTTCAAACTTTCTTTTCGTTTCCTCTTCTTCTTCATTCATTTGCATATTCATCCAGATTAAGTCCAACAAACCTAACATGCCCTCCAACTGCCTCCCTAGTCAAGCTACTTTTCTTCGTGAGCTTCTCTCCATTCTTGATCTTGACTCTTCTTCCTCTCTTCAACTACTAGGATGGGTGCATTCTCTCTGTTGTCCTCCATATTGTTGTGGGAAGCCACACCTCGGCTTTGGTGTTGCCAACGCGGCGAAGCCACATTTCGCCTACAGATGGTGGTTGTCCCGCAGAAAAGCCATGTCACATCTTCAGATGATGACTTGTGTTGGGGTCACTATGCCACATGTCGTCGGGCCAACAAATGTCGCAACGAGGGTCAATGCAATGTCGAGTGATGCGATGTGGGGCGTCACAACATGATTTCGGGGCACTGGATCTCTCCTACTTTCGTGAGTACTCCTTCACTCCAAGCAAGAGTTGCTCTAATACCAAGTGTAATACATTCCACTCAATCACTCACTTGACACGACACAGAAACATAACACAATATGTAGGAGCAAGGTATACTCTTGTATTATTCAATGAAAGAAATGGTACAACATAGACACATCCCAAGACTCACCCTCGTGACGTTGTACACGTGATGGTTCACCACTGGGTAAAGGGAATCACACATAGAGTGGAAACTAAGCAACGCTCAGAGTCACTACTCCTCCTTATATAGGTATTTCTGGCAACAACCCCATGGTATAGCTACAAAGCCCTTACACTCACCGCCACATAATGGATTGATATCCTCAATAATCTAAGGCTAGGGCTTATTAACTCATTCCAAGGTCTTAACACAGCTCCTTCTAACAAGCTGGTTAGTGTCTATCGAGTCTAGGACACATTAGAGAGGTCTTATCGTAGCCTTTCCTATCAGGCCGGTCAATGTTTACTGCACTACAACTTGGGGGCCTTAATACAGCTTTTTCTATCAAGCTAGTCAGTGTCTACCCATCTCAACTCCTTTTGCTTTTTATTCTTATTACCATGCCAATCCACCCTCGACTCAATTACATTTAAGTGGAGGCGTTGCCAATCCTATGGTAAGTTAAGTGGTGACTCAAGGTACATTGGAAGTATTATTGGGATTCTCCTTGAGCTAGGTAGCAAAGGCCTCGTTGCCACGTTCGTGGGCCTTCGCTTCCGAAATCCAAGTGGCCTCTTTGAGAGGGCACCCTTTCCATTTGGTGAGGTAATAGGGATAACCTTTGTGTTCTTGGCGCCGAAGGATTACTTCTATTTCGAAAGGGCCCGTTGGAATGAAGTAATGAAACGTGCCACCCCCATTGGGTGTCAGGTAAAACCTACACAGAAGGCATGCATGGAATGCATTGTGGGCGCAGATACTTTCTGGCAGGTCGAGCTTGTATGTCACCTCATTCAGGACTTGAGTGATGCGGTACGGTCCATAGTAATGGTGGTTGAACTTAAGGCTCATATTCTTTGGAAGAGACATGCTTGGAGCTAACTAGGACCATGTCTCCTTTGGTGAAAAAGACTGCCTTACATTTCTTGTTGGCCTATTCGGTCATGGTGATTTTACTCTTTTCCAAACTCTGCTTAGCAGCTGCATTTCTTTCTCTCCATTTCTTCAAGAAGTCTTCTATATCCTAATCTTCAGCTTTGGCAGCTCCTAAGGCTAAGGCTAAGGATGTAATGACTTCTTTCCTGTGGCTAACTCAAAGGGTGTGTAACTTATTGCTGAGTGAATTGAGTTGTCATAGTGGAATTCAAGTACATCAAGATACAAGGCCCAATCTTTTTGGTACACCCGGGCATAGCTCCTAAGATAGTCTTCAATGCCCTAGTTCACTCTTTCTATTTGCCCATCTGTCTCACAGTAAAAGGATGATGAGAATCTCAACTCTATTTCCTGAGTCTTAAAAAGTTCCTTCCACATGTCACTCTTGAATTGACCATCTCTTTCTCATACAATGGCTATAGGGTAGTCCATGTAACTTGAAGACATGCGTGAAGAAAAGGCTAGCTATCTCTTTGGTATTCAATGGTAGCTTGGCAGGTATAAAGTCGGCTTATTTGGAAAAATAGTCCACCACTACAAAGATAATGATATAGCCATGGGATTCTGGGAGTTCCACAATAAAATCCATGCTAATGACGTCCCATGGCCAGCTAGGCACTGACATTGGTTGAAGTAAACTTGCTAGCTTTGAGTGTGGTGCCTTCACTAGTGGTTGGCAAGTAGGACAAGTCTTGACATAGTCTATGACTTCTTCCTTCATGTTCGGCCAAAAGAACTATTTCCGAAGGGCCTGCTTTGTCCCTTATGTTCCCCTAACTTCCAATCATACACTTCATGTAGTATGACTTTCATCAACTCCACACTATTGGGAATGTACAATCTCTTGCTTACAAACAAAATTCCCTCCTCCAAGGTATACATGCCATGAGGCGTCCTTTCAACTCTCACTTCTTCTATGATCTTGTGCATTTCTTGGTCATGTTCTAAAGTATCTTTCACTAACTCAAGAAAGTTGCCATTGACCACACTCACTGCCTTCAAATCAACCCTAAAACTTAAGACATCTACTATTTGGTTTGTGGAGCCTCGCTTGTGTTTGATCTCCAAGTCTAACTCGGCCAAGAAGTCAAGCCATCTTGCTTGTTTGACAGATAACTTGGGCTAGGACTGCAAGTATTTGAGTGATATGTTGTCTATGAATACAATATGTGTTTGTCTTGTACATAGTGCTTCCATTTTCTAAGGCAGTGAATTACTATTAGCATTTCCTTTTCATGTGTGCTCCATCTAGTTTTTGTATTTGTGAATTTCTTGGATTCATAAGCTACGAGGTACCCATCTTGCACCAACACTCCTCCAATGCCATAATCCGATGCATTTGTGAAGATTTCAAAGGGTTTGGTAAAGTTTGGCACTTTGAGTACGGGGTTTGACTAATACATTCTTTCATCAGCTCAAAAGTGGCTTGTTGCTCACTTCCCCATGTGAGATTTCCATCTCCTTTGGTTAGGTGGGACAATGGAGCAGTTACCATGTTGTAATCCTTGATGAATCTTCTAAGTTTGGTAAAGTTTGGCACTTTGAGTACGGGGTTTGACTAATACATTCTTTCATCAGCTCAAAAGTGGCTTGTTGCTCACTTCCCCATGTGAGATTTCCATCTCCTTTGGTTAGGTGGGACAGTGGAGCAGTTACTATGTTGTAATCCTTGATGAATCTTCTACAAAACACCATAAACCCGAGAAATTTCCAATATTCTCTCACGGTCTTTAGCACAGGCCAATTCTTCACTGCCTCTACTTTCTTAAGGTCTACTTTGATGCCTTCCTCACCTATGATGAACCCTAGAAATTCTAACTCCTTCACTGCAAACTCACATTTTTTAGATTTGGCATACAAATCTATGTAGATACTGATAAAGACACCTATCTCGGGCCGTAATACTCTATCCATTAGGCCAGAAAAGATACCCGGCCCATTGCTTAGTTCAAACCCTATGACGAGCCACTCAAAGCTTTCATAACAAGTATGAAAGGCTATTCTAGGAATGTCTTTTTCCGCTATACGGATTTGATGGCACCTTGACCTAAGATCTATACAGCTGAAATATTTGGCTCCATGTAGTCTATCTAATAGGTCTTCAATCCATGGCATGGGATACTTGTTCTTGGTAGTGATCTTATTAAGAGCTCTATAGTCTACACATAATCGGAGCCCTCCATCCTTCTTCTTGACAAACAACACTAGGGCACTGAAAAGGGACTTGTGATGGGGGTAAAGGCACCTCTGCCTAACCGCCCGTGTACTACTACACTGACAGTACCCGCCACTGCACACTGCAGGTGGCGGGCACCCGTCACCGCCACTTTATTATTTGTTCTTTTAGTGACAGTTTGAATAAAGGAAGACCCGGTCACACATTGTGATTATTGGAGTTCCCATTTGGTCTCTCTCTCTTTCTTGCTCTTTCTCTCCCGCCATAGCTCTTCCAAGCAAGCTTCGATCCTTACTTCAGTCCACAAGTTTTGTGAAGCAGGGCAGCAATATCCTCTTGCTTCTTGTGATGTCTACTCTCTACCAGTGACTTTGCCCTTCAAGAGGGAGCTCCTGGGGGTCCTTGACTACTCCCCCAACCTTGCCTTGACCTTGCCCAGCCCTTCCACAAGCCCCACATCAGTTTGGGCCAGCTTGAAGACCTGCAAAAAAATTCGTTTTTTACTTCAGTCCTCCCTTGGCACTCATTGGCAGCTTGAAAACACTTCATTTGGCACTTGGGAACACCCTTTTGATGCTCGACATTAGTGGTTATCATTGACATTGATTTGTGGACTGATTTACCTCAGTTCAGGACTGTTTTACATAGTCCACAAGCAGCCACAAACAGTGTCACATCAGCACTTTATGTTTATGCTTGGTTGGCATTGACATTGGTTACTCGGTTAGTCTGGAATACTCCCCGAATGCTAGGGGAATGTATGCCTATGATATGAGATGCTTTTGGGGCTGAATTTGCTCACTCATTGACTGTTTTACATAGTCCACAAGCAGCCCAAAATAGGGCAGTCCCCCTGTCATTACACTTTATGCTCATGCTACATAATCATTTGATGCCCGGTTGGTGCTTATACATATGGGAAAGTATGCCTATGGTTTTTCTATGGTTTTGAGCTTGCATTGAAAACTGTTTACTCAGTTTTGGACGTTTAAAAACTGCCGAAATATTCAAGGCTGAAGCTTATTTGCTTATGTTTGGATATGCCTGTTGGATTCAGACTATGTCTTGGATATATACATTGATGTAGTGACTCTAGGGAATCAACAGAGAGCTTGGATTTGCTCTCGAATCATTGGTTGAGCTTGAGCTCACTTTGCATAGCATTTGGATTTTCATCTCTGATGTACTTATGGCATGTACTTTGCTTATGTCTGACCAGTCTTGACATGCTTGGCCTATGCCACTACTACATGCCCGTTACATTGATTGGAGTTGGATGCTACTGAGCCTTGCTTTGGCTTGACATTTGATTGCCTAGAGCTTACTTTGGATATTTCGCGGTTTACCAGAGTTACAATTTGGATGTACTTTATGCCTATGGATGCTATGTACGGATGCTACACAGCCTATATCCTCATGAGGTCTTATTGATGCTTGATCTTGGATCTTCTAGCACTGATGCTATCATATGCCCTTGTTGAGCTTCTTTGCTTGTTATTTACAGCTTTTGTGCCAGTGGGAGCGTCTTGATACGCTTGACAAACATTGAGCAGATGGTTTATGCTACTAGAGTATTCGGATACTTGAGACTAGGATCTTCACTTGGATGTTGCATGGTTGATATGCCGTGGTCCTCACAGATGTACTTGGGCTAATTTGAGCTTTGAACTCCCTGAGCATACACCTCTTTGTGTCAGGTCTTGCCAGTGTTGTGTACACTTTGCCCTATTACACAGGGGGTGTGCCGGCTTACTGATGGATTCATTTGACATGCTTGGGTATTTGCTTGATGTCCGTATAACTCTCACATGTTGATTTATACCCGCTTGATGCCGGTTATGCTTTGACAGTCAATGGTTGACTTGGTGTATTCATTTTGCTTACAATTTGCTCTCATTGTACCTAGCTGTAATTTATTACAGCAAGCAGTTATGCATGGACTGACATGGAATTTTCATGCTGAATCATCCTGATTTTATGTACTTTTGATGGTACTTGATGAGTAGCATCATTAGCTATCAGTTCGTGGTCATTTTGCCTTGGTTTTTGTGGTATTTTAGCTGTTTACAGTAGAAAATAGCAAGCAGTTTTGAACTGTCTGCACCATTTTGGACTGTCGTATGGCATCTTCTTCCACTGGCAGTGCTATCTTCAACATCACTAAGCTTTATGGTACGAATTATGCCTATTGGAAGAGCCAAGTTTGCAGGTATTGGTGCAGAAATCTCAGATCAAACCACTAAGGATGCATGGCGAGTAGCCTGAAACTATGATTTATGACGAATAGGATGAGCTTAATGAGTTATGCAAGTCCACCCTCATCTTGTCTCTCACTGAACAGGTGCATTACAATGTGGTTAAGGAAGACAGAGTGCTTGGCGGTTTTGAGATAAATTCAATAATCTCTATGACGAGAAAAGTCCAGCAAGTCGGATGTATTAGCTGAAGCAGCTTATGGACCTACGCATGAAGGAGAATATGACAATGTCTGCTCATTTGAGCCAGTTCCATGCTATTCTCAAGAACTTGACTTCGCAAGGCATTACCTTTAATGATAAGGTTACTCTATTGTTTTTGCTTGGGACTTAGAGTGAGTCATGGGATGTATTCCGCACTGCCTTATGTGCTCATGCTACTCTTTTGAACTTGCCTAATGTAGAGAGTGCTCTTCTGCAAGAAAAGATCAACAGTAAAAACTTGGATGCCTCTCGTGTGTCGCATGCTTTGACTGTTAGAGGCAGAGATGGTAATGGAAAGAATGACCGCGGATATGGACGTGGCAAAGACTCGCAAAAGTTTGGGTCTAATCACCTGTGGCAAACTTGTGCTTGCTAGAGGTGCCAAGGCTGGCAACCTCTATCCTCTTGTAGTTGATGGGCCCTCTGTTAACCATATTTTGTCAGTCAGTTCCATCCCACATGTATCTCTTTGGCATGTCCATTTGGGCCATATGTCCTTGAAGGGAATGAAAATATTTTGTCGTTTGCAATACTTACCACCCCTTGACTATACATGTTTTGATTCATGTGAGCATTGTCTTTAAGGCAGACAAACTAGGAATACGCATAAGAAGTCTGGTAGGACACGCATGGATGAGCCCTTGGCATTAGTACATTCGGATGTTTGTGGGCCCATGCCCTGTCAGTCTATGGGTGGTGCAAAGTATTTTATGGCGTTTATTGATGATTTTTCGCCTAAAGTCTAGGCTTATCCCATTAAGCTTAAGTCAGATATCTTGGTTGTGTTTCAGAGATGGCTTGCATTGGTTGAAAACCAGACTGAGCATAGGCTCAAATGCCTTAGGACTGACAATGGAGGAGAATGTGTCACGTGCCTTTGAGCAACTATGTGACGAGAGGGGTATTAAGCGTCAGTTCACCGCCCCCTATATCCCACCCCAGAATGGTTTGGCTGAGCGGGTGAATAGAACCATCTAGGAGCGTGTACATAGTATACTTAGCCATGTAGACCTACCACAGAGCTTTTGAATTGAGACAATCAGTACAGCTGTGTATATCATCAATAGATCACCTTCCAGTGGTTTGGATTTCCAAGTTGCAAAGGAGGTATGGATTGGGAAACCTCCATCTTATGCGCATCTACGTGTCTTTGGATGTGAGATATGCTGCCATGTGCCCAAGGACAAGCGGACTAAGTTGGATCCTAAGAGTATCAAATGCATTTTCCTTGGCTATGGAGATGCAAGCAAGATGGGTTACCGCCTCTAGGATCTGCAGGCATGGAATGTCATCCGCAACCATGATGTAGTCTTCCATAAATACAATATGCATAGGCAGCTTGAGAAGGTGGTAGAGATACGCAGGGTTATATTCCAGGAGGAGCCACGTGCTCCTACACAACCAGTTGGACAACTGCAGCAGCAGTTGATACACATGGCCACGGTGTTGGACAGGATGCTAGACATGCAGCAGAGCCTACAGTGAGACAGCCGCGGTCTACTAGAGCTAGACGTCCACTTGATCGATTTAAGCCCTCGATGCATTATGTCTTGGTTACAAATGTAGAAAAGCCTCTCACCTACGATGAGGCTATGCGTAGGGGTGACAATCACTCCTGGGAGAGGGCTATGCAGTCTGAGATGGACTCCCTGCATAAGAATATGACTTGGGATTTGATTGCATTTGCTAACAGCAAAAAGCCTTTGTCATGCAAATGGATGTACAAGCTGAAAAGTACCCCTGTGCACCCCAAGACAGCTTATAAGGCAAAACTTGTTGCTAAGGGTTTTAAATAGAAGCATGGAGTTGACTTTGATGAAGTCTTTTTTCCTGTGGTCAAGATGACCACCCTACGCTTGGTTTTGGGCTTAGTCGTGTAGCTTGACTTGGACATGTATCAGATGGATGTCAAGACTGCATTCTTTCATGGGGATTTGCATAATGAGATTTACATAAAGCAGCCTAAGGGCTTTGTAAAACTTGGCAGGGAGCCCCTAGTGTGCAAGTTAAAGAAAAGTCTTTATGGCTTAAAGTAGGCACCTAGGGAGTAGTATCATAAATTTGATGCCTTTATGCAGTAATAGGGCTACAGCACGAGTGCTATGGATCTGTATCTTTACACGAAGAAAGCCCACGATGGCTCATTGCTTATTTTGATACTTTATGTGAATGATGTGCTAATAGCAGGGAAAGCTCATGATAAGTTGAATACTCTTAAATCTCAGCTGAAGAAGAGCTTTGAGATAAAGAATTTCGGCCAGACCTCTCACATTCTTGGTAGGCGTATTAAGCGCGACAAGCATCAGGGACTACTATACCTCTCACAAAGGGAGTACATTCATAAAGTCCTTGAGCGTTTCCGCATGCACAACGTGAAGCTATTGGCTGTCCATTACCTTCTTATGTGAAGATCTCACATGTCAATTGTCCGCGCAGATAGATGAACAGACGGCCAAGAGCCCAATGATCATTATTTACTGCTTGTTGAGCATTTTTAGCTTGTCGTCCTGGATTTCAGCCTGCAAATCAGCATTAACAGCTTGTTGTCCTGACTATTCTTGCACATGTAGTGGCTCATTATCATGAGCCATACTTGGCTGATCATTTCCAACATTATTTTTCTGCATTTACAGGTTAATTTACAGCAAGTATTTGCTACTGTACAGCAGGCACATTTTGCTGTCCCAAATGTATTTCTTCCCGGAATACAACCCTACAAAACTCCCAAGTCTCTTCAAGATGTTTATGCATGCGATCTTCCCAAAAGATAACATCATTGCTGCGTACTACTATCCTTTTCTCGAGATCCAATAATCTATATCCCATTTCACCCTCGTCACCATATCCTAGAAAAATGCATTTAATTGATTTTGGCTCAAGTTTGCTACGTTTTTCTTTATCAATGTACACAAAAGCCACACAACCAAATACTTTCAGATGAGCCTATGAAGGTGGCTTGCCCGACCACGCTTCTTAGAGAACTCTCCCCCCCCCCCCCCCAAAAGACCTATTTGGTGACCGATTAATCAAGTGTACGGCTGTCATAACAGCCTCTTTCCAAAAACCATGGGGTATTGTAGCATGAGACACCATCATACGGACCTTATCTTGTATGGTCCAATTCATACGCTCTACAATTCCATTTTGTGGTGGATTATGAGGAGCAGTGAGCTCCCTATTAATCCCTTTGCTCTCATAAAATGTCTGGAAGGCCTTGGACACATATTCCCCATCACTTTCAGAGCGAAGACACTTGAGTGTCTTATCCGTCTAATTTTCAACCAATGCCAACAATTTTTTAAACTTGTCAAGCACTTCATCCTTGCTACGAATAGGGTAAACCCATACCTTCCATGTAGCATCATCAACAAAGGTGACAAAATATTTCTTTCCCCCTAAAGATAATCCTAGCATCTGACATACATTGAAATGTACTAACTCTAGAGAAGAAGATTTCAACGAAAGAGACTTTTTATGAGACGTCTGTGCATGTTTACCATAAACACAATGGTCACAATGCTCAAAATCAGCATAACAAAGACAAGGCAAGTAACCCAAACAAGAGAGCACTTTCATTCCAATTTGACTCATTTGTCCCAATCGGCCATGCCACAAAGAAACACTCACTTGCTCGGTCACGGCGATAACATGATCATCACACTAGATATATGGAGAGGATACAAGATATCACTTTTACAACCTCTGGCATTCACTCTAGATCCCTTACAGAGCTTCCACTTCCCATCACCAAAGACGGTATGAAATCCATCATCATCTAGCTGCCCTGCGCTAATCAAGCTCTTCTTGAGCTGAGGTACATGCCGTACATACTAAAGTGTGAAGACGAAACCATGCTGAAACTGCAATTGTACACTGTCAATACCTACAATGTCACATGCATAGTTGTCCCCAAGATGGACAACACCATGTCGACCCCCTGTATAGGCAGACAACCACTCACAGTGAGAAGTGACATGAAAGGAAACATCTGAATCGAGAATCCAGGTATGCATGTCATCATCTATATCTGCAAGTAAAGCATGTACACCAAAGTGTGAAGAGACAAAGAGTACGTCATTCCCACTGTCACTATCATGAGTGACTACATTCACCTCTTCAATTTTGACACTGCTCTTCTTAGGCTGACTCTCTTTCTTCTCTTCCTTCCTATCATCTGTCTTCTTACCCTTTCCTTTCTCTTTCTTCCATTTGTAGCGGTCACGTTTAAAGTGACCCTTCTTGCCACAATGATGGCATTCGACATCATTACCACTCGATTTACCGCGTCCCTTGCTATCAAATTTGCCTTTCTACTCTAATCTGCCCCTAGTATGCAAAGCACTGGAAGACTTACTGGATGCATTGTTTTGCCAATTCATTTCTTCCATGAGTAGAGCACTCTCTACATCACCATACAAAAGAATCGCATTAGAATTGCTCATAGCAATCTTGAATGTATCCCAACTCTCTCAAAGGGTGCAAAGCAAAAACTTCAAGGCAGCCAGCTGGCTGAAAATGGATTTAAACTCACTCAAGTAACTAGACATTGTTGTACCCTCTTTCATATGCAAATTCATAAGCTTTTTCAACCAATACACTTTTCTTCCAGCACTCTTCTGTGCATACGTTTCTTCCAGTCGAGTCCAAATAGCATATGCAAAATCCAAAGCTTCAATGTTAAACAGCAAAGCATCAGAAATCGATAGCTCGATGGTTGAGCGTGCAAGCTCATTTAACTCATCCCAATCTTCATGTTCCATGTCTGCGGGTTTTGCCCCTTTGGTCTTAATCGGCTTTGCCTGCTTCTTCTGCAATAGGATATTGTAGCACTGTTTTTGCCAAACTGCAAAGTTATGTGCTCCTCCAACCTTCTTTATGTGCATGAGATTACTGATGTCACTGCTGCCAGCCACGATTTTCAGCCCAAATGTGACCAGAAAATTCAGCAAACACAGGCCCAACTGTCACACAAGTGACCAAGGTACAAACAAGTACCGACCAACAATAAATGACCATGTAAAAGCAGAGATTTCAGATCTGTAATTAAATTTTCAGAAGCACCAAACCATGTGTTACAGCATTCCACAACTGATTACAGCTGTTCCAAGGGCATATACATCACATTACATGAGAAAATTTAGCTGCAATTTCTGTCATACATGTATCCACGGGCATAAAATTAGACACACACAGTCAAAAGCCCCAAAATTTTTTGTGCTCAAAGCATCAACCACACATCTACATTGTCTCTGTCATGCATAGAACAAGCCAATTTTGCCAAAATAGAGCAATTTCAGCAAAACCCCCAAATTTTTCCAAGTGTTAGATGTCCAAATTGCATGGAATTAAACCCGCGTGTACATAAAATGACCAAATGGCACACAAATTTTTCCCAAACTACGAAAGCCCCAAGTTGCACGGGGCCCAATGTGCATCAATGTCAAGAAATTGGGTAAATTTCAGCCCAATTTTTGCATGTACATGAAAAGCCCCAAATGTCAGAGGCAAAATGTCACAAAATTCCTGCACTTTCTGAGACAGATATCACTTTGTGTCTTGCTCGCACCAAATCTGGACAAATCCCCAAATTTCTCAATTCTACTGTGCACTAATTTGAGTGAAATTGAAAGAATTTCACTAAAATGTGAAAAGCCCCAAAATTCCCGGGCAAATGTGCACCAATTTTGCAATTTCTAACTCAAATTGTCCAGTTCTACACTAAGGTCCCCAAATCCGGGAAAAGCCCCAAGTTTTTGGGCCTAAACCTACACAGATTTGCATACTATGCTTGCACACGCGAACATCCAGAGGAGAGGAGGCAAAAGTAATCTCAAATTATTTTTTAAAAAAAGGGGAGAAAAATTGCGGGTCAATGGCCGTTCAGGTCCGTGACCTATTGTGCATGCCAAACTACCGCCCGCTGAAGTCGTCCCATCCATTGGTCGCCCACTGAAGCCATTCGTCAGTTGCAGTCACTATCCATCAGCAAAGCCTGCTCGCCCGCCGGTCGCCCGTCAACTGCTGCCCGTCACGCTTCTGCACCAGTCGACTGCCTCATGCCTTCTGTCACCGTGGTCCACGCTGGACTTGTTGTGGTCCACGTTGGACCTGCCTTGATCCTACGTCAACCTGTCGACCCACAACTCCTACTCGTTGAGAGCTCACCTGTCAACTGGCTCACTTCTGACGTCTCGAGAAGCATGCACTCCTTGCCTGTTCTGATACTAGTTTGTAGTGACGGAGCACAAAGATCAAGCCAATCAGTGTTCGTTACATGCAGCAAGATAGAGAGTGAGAGAGAGCAAAGTAGAGAGTGTGCACGATTTTTGGATACAATGACGAGTGTACCACTTTAGGTTTTAAGATAGATATATTTATAAAAGTACAATGTGCTAAGGGTGTGTTCACACCCGAGCACATTTAAAGGCACAAGGGCCTTTATTCCTAACAATAATAGCATCCACCCAATGACTTTGTTTGCATGGATCCACATACATCTGAATATGTAATGTACTTAGAAACACCACTGCCAAAGAACCAAGTGTTAGCATCCTCTGTAGAGCTCAATGCTCTATCTGCCCAAGAATCATAACTACAACTGTAAAAACAGTAGTCATAGTCAACAACAAACGATGCAAACTCTATAGCAATAGCAGTAAAAGGTGCATCGAAAACAGACATCCCAGACTCTTTTTTCTCCTTGGCAATGTGTTTCTTATATTCTATGATGTAGTGACCTTGCTTTTTATAATAATGGCACTTGCCCTTCTTGGCTTGTATGCCCCCCTACTTCTTGTTGTCCTATGAAGTGCTTGAACTTACAAAACTCTACGGAGTATTCCTAGACTGACTATCCTTACTCTTCTGTCTTGCCATAAAAGCTTCTGAGGCTACAACATCCACCCCACTGTTCTTTCTTGTTTGCTCTTCTTCCAGCAGCAAACTAACCAACTAAAGAAAGGTAAGTGACTGCAGAGAAATTCTCATTATGAGATTCAATGCCATGTGAAAGGCCAAATAAGAAGGTGGCAAGGAATTCAAAGTAGTAGAGATCATTTGTGCATTATAATAATACTCATCTACATTCATCAACTGCTCACGCAAGTCCTAAATTTTGTTAAGATAATCCTACATAGCATCACCTTCGTCCATGTTCACATTTTCAAGCTTCTTTTTCAAGAAAGAAATGTGTGTCTCATTTTTGCAAGTAAATATATGCTCAAGTGTAAGCCATGCTACTCACGAAGAAGTAGCAGATCGTATATACGGGATTATGGACCGTTGAACTGCCAATACAATAAGTGACAATGCTTAGGCATACCGAGTGTCCCAAGGCTTCTATACAACTATTCTTTGGGGTAGTGGCTGAGCTAGAGCTAGCCTTTGACCACATCCTCCTTGGGCAAGAGTTGCAAGAGCCACAACTCCAAGAGGAACTTCTTCGCCACTAACATACTCCCAAAGATTTTTAGCAACAAACACATTCTTCATCATGAAGGACCATAGAGAATAGTTATTGCCATCCAATCTGTCCTCTTTAGATACATAAGTGAATACATCACTCTGTCCTTGATTAGCTATGATAAATGTCACTCTTCCAAAAGGCACAAGAGCAATGATCAAAGCTAGATTAACCTGGAAATCTGCAAATTTCCAGAAATTACAACAAACACCAAGCTGTCATTAACAAAACTGTGTCACACTTGATCACTATTGTCTAGTCAATTTCTGACTGAGCCTTCAATACATGTGCCAATGTCTGTCAAACATGCAAAAGCCCCAGATTCTTGACCCGAATTCCAAGAAATTTCTGCAATTTGTGCCCAAAAGTACTTGCTGAAGCAAAAATGCACCTTTCCCTTGCAAAACCCCTTTGCTGGAGCTCTAATTTTTCGAATAAAATGATAAAATATACCTATGATAGCCGAGAGCAAGCGGAGAACAAGCCGAGAGCTCGAGCTATCATTGCCAAAAGTGCAGCTGGAACTGCTTGAGCTGGTGGTTTGGCAAAGCTAGGTGTGAGCAGACAGGCGGGTCAGGGAGGCAAAACAAGGCGGCGCAAGCAGAGTAGGGGGCAGCACACGCAGGGCAGTCAGGCGGCAACTGCTGGAGCAAAGGGGTGGCGCCGCTAGACATGGGAATGCCACTGAATAGGGCGATGCTGCAAGCACAGGTGCAAGGTTGGCGAACCTACTGGGGAACTGGACTGGCCAGGCGTTGGTTGGCCACAGGCTGCAGCTCTTGGAGAGCTAACAAGGAGCTAGACCGGGTGAGCCTAACGAGGCTAACGAGAGTATTGCAACTGACAGAGGCTGGCCTGACCTCGAGCTCTGATACCAAATGTTGAAGATAGAGATGGCAGCTCCAAGCTTAGTACACACTGTGAACCATAGAGAGAGAGTGAGAATGCAGACACAACTCAATACACGATTCATTCACTAGTGTGTAAGACAAGTACGAAGTACAACCCTTAGACCTTAGGGTTGTGTAAGTGCCTTAAGGTGCGTTCACACCCAAAAGTGCATTAAGTGACCGAACTGTGTAACATAAACACACAAATAGAGAATAATGTAATTGGGGAAAAAAACCTCTTACAGAGAGTAAAAAGTGCCCCGGTGCCCTTCTATGGATCACCAACACACCTATGTGAACATAGGCATGAGTCAAACCAAACATATCCCCTTCCTACTCTTCCTTCCCCTCTCCTCTTCCCTTATATGCCTCTCCCTTGTACTAACCTTTCTTCCACCCCTCCCTCCCAAAAAAAAAGGAAAAAATACTTTCAGCCCTCCCAAGAAGGAGCAAGCACCAACTTATGGCAGTGCCAATTCAGGCCTATCATATGAAAACAGTAGAGTTTGCAATTAAATGTATTTTCTGAATTCCCACTAAAGATATTTCACACTGCCTCAAATAAAGACCCTCCTAATATATCCTTCCTTTTTAATGGAAGAGAGCTTTTTCCTCCTAAAAATAGAAACTGAAAAAATAAAAACAATATTTTACAACATTCATTCAACATTCTAGCAAGATACATTACTTGACTTGATCTTAAATTGCAGATTAGGTCCAAAGCTCAAAGATCATTGCTACATCATTTCTTAACTTGTGAGATACGAGATAGATAGAATCTTACTTGCATTTTCTCTGTGGTAGGAGTGAGGAATGACACTCGTGCAAGTTCTTCATTTTCCAATTCAATAACTTGTCCATTATACCAGCGTCCATCTACATGTCGAAAGCGACACTTTGAACCAGTTGGAAACATAGAATCTTCTAGTGGGACTCTCTGTGATGAGGCATTTAATTCTTCTTGAATGTTTTCCTTTTCACTAGCTTGTGCACCTAAGGCAGCATCAATCTCTCCTAGGAGACGTGTCCGTTTCAATTGTAAAAGACTTTCCTCTGCACCCTTTATAGCAACAATAAGTTCTTCATGTACCTAAATACAAAACCGAAAAAAATCAGTGTCTCCATGAAGTTTGCAGCAAGAACCAACAGATAACTTTAATCAAGCATATGATAGATTGACTTGAACATGTATAGATTTGTAAGTCAAATGCACTTTAGCTCTCAAATAAGTTTATATTCATGTTCCAAAATGATATTTGAACACCATATTGAAGCATATTTTATATTTATATCCACCCTTGGCCATAGCAATACAAATTTGAGTATTGGGAGAAGGACAATTTGAAGGAATGGAGTAAACTTCAGAATTTACCCCCAAGTTCCCACCATGAACAAGAGAAATTTCAAGCAAAATAAATCCATGATCAAAACTAGGATATACAGTAGTAGAGACTGCTAAATAAGTATGGAAAGGCCAACTCAAAAATATGATTGACTTGAACATGTATAAATTTGTAAGTCAAATGCACCTTAGCTCTCAAATAAGTTTATATCCATGTTCCAAAATGATATTTGAACACCATATTGAAGCATATTTTATATTTATATCCACCCTTGGCCATAGCTATACAAATTTGAGTATTGGGAGAAGGATAATTTGAGGGAATGGAGTACACTTCAGAATTTACCCCCAAGTTCCCACCATGAACAAGAGAAATTTCAAGCAAAATAAATCCATGATCAAAACTAGGATATACAGTAGTAGAGGCTGCTAAATAAGTATGGAAAGGCCAACTCAAAAATATCATTTAATGTATCTGAGTAGCCAAAAGATAAGAGGGTGTGGCAATGTGAACAGGGGTGGGGAATTCATGTTTAAGCTGTATGGGAGAGTGGTGTAGTGCACATGAGTGGGATTCCCGACATGGAAGCACTAAGTTGGAGTGATAATCGCTGAAGGATAGAAGTAAGATGCATAGTGCATGCATGGAATTCTCGGCAACAAAGCATTGTAGGGCAACAAGGTGCTCCTTTATAGAGCTGCTTGACCTCCTTGACTGTGACTCTTCTAGCATAGCAAAAGCATTCCATAGTACAAATATAAATAACTAACCTAAGATATACATTAGGATCTAAAACTGCTCAAATTTCTAGTAAAATCTATACTAGGCAATGTAGTTCAATCTCCCTAAGATGATGAAGCTCGCATACACCAACTTTAGGAGGTGCAATGGGACCTAGATCCAACTAGTAGAGGGTGGGAATGGTAGGATTTGAGATTCAGATGCACCAACTAGTGGGTGGGGGGGAGGGGCAGAAATGAAGGAAGAATACTGCACTAACTGAAGAAGAATGTTGGTACAATGGGGATGGACTTATCAATACCTCCACACAGCACAGTGTGTCAGTGAGGGAGGGCACCAGATCAAGCTAATGACGATGGCAGCACGAAGAATGGAATGTCGGAGTGTTAAAGTGTGCACTTACAAACAAAAGACCGAAGACTGAAGAGTGTGTCTCTACCAAGTGGGGGTTTGGCTATAAATAGCCATAAATGCCCAAATCTTGCCTATGACGAAATGCTCTAAATGCAGAAAATACAAAACCAATCGTATGACAAAGCACACACTGATAAACTCAAAACACAATTAGGATTAGGGTTAGGATAACTCAAAGATAGTGAACACAATGAATAATGAAGTGAATGAATATTGAATATACAATGCTCATGCAAGAAACACACTATACAATGAATATTGAACCTTGAACTCTCACATCTCTAAGATCAAGGCATAGGTTATGAGTTGTAGAGTGTGTCGTACTCCGAACAGATCCCAAATCGCAGCAAAGGTAGTCTCCAAGTGTCAAATATTAGCAAACACAACCAGGGAAGGTTGGATCTAATGCAAATGGCAATGCAAGAGAGAAAGACTAAAAAAGCAGATACCTAAGAAGAGAGAAAACTGGCAACTGTGCAAGCTAATTGTCCTAGGCGACAAGTGAAAACTGATGGCGACAATGCAAATGTTGATGGCAACAATCGAAGGAGAGAGATTGACTACATACGCAAGTAGGATGATGGCGGCGACAACTCCTACTGATGGTGACTATTCCTAGCAGCGGCAAACGCAAATTCCCTGAAGTTGCAACAGCTCCACGAGATAGGCGATCGGTGCAAACGCTGGAAACAAATGCCAAATGATAGCACACTACGATGGAAGGCTCTAACTACGATGTCTTCCGCGAACGGGACGTGCACGGGCAATAAAGATCCTGCTCTTGAAACCTACAAAAACGAGATTAAGAAAGAGTAGTGGGCTGCATGCCTATTTATAGAATGTTTGGAGCACCCAAATTAGGGTCTTGTATGTGGGACACAATAACTCTCTAGGATTGGCGACAACTCCTATTGATGGTGACTAGATGCAGATGATTGTGACTATCCCTAGCGACAACAAATGCAAATTCCTTGAAGTTGGCGACAACTCCAAGAGATAGGCAATGGGTACAGAGGCTAGAAACAAATGCCAAATGATAGCAGACTGTGATAGAAGGCTCTAATTATGATGTCCTCCGCGAACGAGGTATGGACAGTAGAGATACAGCTCTTAAAACCTACAAAAAAGAGATTAAGAAAGAGTGGTGGGCTGCATACCTATTTATAGAAAGTTTGGAGCACCCAAATTACGGTCTTGCACGTGGGACACAATAACCCTCTAGGATTGCATTTCTTTTTAAAATAAGGTTTCTTTATTAATTAAGCATGTTTTGGGGCTGTTTAAGTTACGCTAATGCATCTTTAGCTCAACATGCCTGACTTGCGACACCGTTCTAGTGGGGGAGCAACAGCCTTTTGAGTGCATGCGGCACATCTATAGATATTGTAGCTAACTGCCTTCTATTTCCCGTGTTGTTTCCATTCAAACACAGATTTCTGGGTGATTGCAAAATCGAAGATGTCTTATTAATTTACAGGTTTTTGATGACTTACAGGAGGAGCTTTCTCTCAGGACACTGTGAGTGGAGACCTGATTATCGTTAGTGGGACCCTTCTATTCATCTATCACAAAACGCTCCATTCGAAGTGAAGATGCCATCCTTGATACCCTTAGTCTAGGTGCTTGTCTTACCTTGATTACCCAAAGAAGACAAACTCGATAGTTCGAACTATTCATTTTGGTCGTATAAGGTGGAGTGCATAATCGACACCTTTGATCTTTGAAATCTTGTTTCTAATTCTATCTCCCCTCAGGAGAATCTAACAAATGGGACTTCTATGGATAGTGTGGCCTTGTGAGATCGGCTCAACTCTTAAGCTAGATCCTTTCTCTTTATGAGTTTGCAAGATTCTATCATTGTGCATGTTCACAGGTTGAAGACCATAGCGTAAGTGTGGAAGAAGCTTGCATCTTTGTATCAACACAAGACGTTTTCCCACAAGATTTCCCTTGAGAAGAAGTTGCAAATACTCTATCTTGATAACTCCTCCTCAATGAAGGAGCACATCACTCAGGTGGAGGACATGAGGGATAAGCTTGCCTCACTTGGTCAGACAATATTCTCTGAAGACATGGCTATGATCCTTTTGACTCAGCTGCCATCTCCTTGGTTCGATGTCTTCTACACTAGCCTTATCACATCAAGGACCCTCGAGACTCTCTTATGGGAGAAGCTTTCATCGCTTGACTTGGAGCATAACGAGCAACTCAAAGAGGTTGGGGCTAGTATTTCTAGCTCCACCAAGGCTTTTACTGCAGGCACATGTGGAGGGAAGAAGAAGAAGGCGCAGGCCAAGGATAAGAAGCTGGGGGACAATAAGAATGAGAGAAGGAGAAGCCCAAGTGCCCACATTGTGGCAAGGGCATGTTGAGATACCGAGCTCCACTCGTGATATGCCAAGGTGACCGTTGTGCATTTATGTCACCGACGTGTCAGTTGTGTAGATGCGGTTGGTACACCGCTCATGAATAATAGCTAGATGACAGCTATCCTTATCTACTCTAGTTCGTGGCTCAATTAGTATGCCACCTTAGTTAGTTGAGTTTGGTTTGAGACCCATATATAGGGTTTTTCTATTTCTTTGTACTAGACTTCCTTTTTGGCTTACACAACTAAGAAGAGGAAAACTGTTTTCAGCCTCCACCCTTGTGTGTATTCCCCCATTGTGCAAGCAAGAAAGCTACAAGTGAGACTCATTCCTTCTCTCCCACAATCTTAACATGGTATCAGAGCCTTGTTCGTGGTAAGGAGCTCAAGAAAGCAAGCCAAGCTCGCGGTGTTCTGGTAAGAGAAGCAGTGTTGCTTTCATTTTCTGTTTTGGGAGCAGATCTCTGCAGGCAGCACAGTCGGAAATTGCAAGAGTGCATTGTCTCAGGTTGAGACGCCCTTCGCGGTGAAGCAAGAGGGCAGTATATGCTGCGAGCAAGGGCTTTAGCCCTTGGCGACCCTGTTTTTTTTATTTGAGGCCATTTCGGGGCCTGTTTTGGAGGCGGAAGTTTTCTGCACGCACTCAGGAAAAGGCCCAATTTTATGCTGTGCGACCACTGTTCTATAGGTCGGTGAAAAGTTACCACAGATATTGCATCGTATGCTCGTGTGCAGAGACATTGGGAGTTACAGAATCATCCTTGGTTCCTGTATATGCAAAATCGTCACTAGGAAGTGACTGCGTGGTTAAATATCACTTTCGTCAGTTTTGCAGATTTGCCCTTGTGAGGCTGAAGCTGTGTTCTCTGCAGTGACAGAATTTTTTGCAGGATTCTGTAATGGCGTCTGATTCTCTTTCACAGATTGTAACTGAAAAGCTTGACAAGAACAACTTCCAAGCATGGAAGTTTAGGATGACGAATTTCCTTATGGAAAAAGGATATTGGGAATTTGTTGCAAGAAATGAAGAAGAACCAGTTCTTCCTGATGTTCCCAATCAACAACAAATGCAGGCATTCAAAGCATGGCATGAGAGAGCCAGAAAAGTTATGTACTGGCTGTCTATCAGTATTTCAGACTCTATGATTATGCATATTCAGGATGCAAGTACGCCAAAGGAGGCATGGGATACTTTGTCAAAAATGTATAGCACAAATACGCAAGCCAAGAAAAAGCAGCTCAAGCAAGAGTTGCATAATGTGCAAAGAGAAAATATGAGCATCAATGACTACCACATGAAGGTGAAGAAGATTGCAGATGCACTTGCTTCCATTGGGTCGCCAGTGGAAGATGATGATTTAGTTTCTGTGACCTTGAATGAACTAGGAAAGGATTATGCACAGTTCCGAACATCCATTTCCGTCCGTGAAAGATTTCCTGATTTTGAGGAGTTGATTGCTCTTCTAATTTCTGAGGAGCAGAGAAATGATGGTGCATCTTCTTCAGGAGGAACTTCAAAAGAAGTTGTCTTCTACTCAAATGCTGGAAGAGGTAGAGGCAAAGGTAGAGGAGGCCGATTTGGAGGCCGTGGTAGAAATCAGAATATGCAGCAAACTCAATAAAACCAGTCCTATGGAGGAGGACGTGGCAACTCTAGAGGCAGGGGGAGCCAAAGAGATCGTGGTGGATGGCAAAGAGGCCAAAATGCAAACAGTAATGTTGAATGCTACTACTGTGGTAAAATGGGTCATATGGCTAAAGGCTGCTATAAAAAGCAGAATGACATCATGAATGGAAAACTGCAACAAGGGAATTATGCATCTTCTAGTAAACAGGGTGATGACAGAAATGAGCATTTGTTTATGGTGCAGCACATGAATAATTCTGTGACAAGTGCAGAAGAAAGCAACGATGTATGGTATGTTGACTCAGGTGCATCAAAACACATGATAAGTCATGCAGAATGGATGGAGGATGCAAGGAAAATGGAAAAACCAGGATTTGTGGAGACTGGTGATGATACTGCACATCCTATTGTGCAGATTGGAAAAATTCATTTGTCTATGCAGGATGGGAAAAAGAAATACCTATCCGATGTATTTCATGTCCCAAATATCACCAAGAATCTGGTTTCTGTTGGTCAAATGGTTGAGCAGGGCTTGCAGGTCAGATTTAATCCTCATGGATGCTTTGTTGAGGATATGAAAAATAAAGGTCGCTTGATAGCAAAAGGAAAGAAGAAGGGCAAAATGTTTACGTTGGATGCAGACATGCCTAAATTGAGTGCAGCAATGTTTGCACATGGGACCAGTGTAGTTGCAGATATTGATATCTGGCATAAACGCATTGGTCATGTTAATGTATAGCGACTTAAATTAATGCAGGCCCAAAATATTGTTACAGGATTGCCTAAATTCAAGGTTGCAGAAATGCATAAGGTATGTGAAGCCTGTCAATTTGGAAAACAGGCAAGGAAACCATTTTCTAGACATGTTCAAGAGAGTGAGAAGCCATTGGAATTAATCCACTCTGATGTGTGGACTACTAAAGCTGCATCTCTTGGAGGCTGTCATTATTTTGTCACTTTTATTGATGACTATAGCAGAAAAGTTTGGGTGTATTTTATGAAAAAGAAAAGTGAAGTTTTTGAGCATTTCAAAACTCTTAAAGCTATGGTGGAAAAAGAAACAGGCCTGCAAATAAAATGCCTAAGGTCAGATGAAGGGGGAGAGTACCTCTCAAATGAGTTTGCAAGGTTCCTGCAGGAGCATGGCATAAAGCAACAATATTCATACAGTCATATCCCACAACAAAATGGAATTGCAGAAAGGAAAAACAGGGATATTGGAGAGGTATCTCGTGCCATGCTCAATGAAAAAGACTTGCCAGATTTTTACTGGGCTGAACCAGTTGCTACAGCAATCTACATAATGAACAGGACTCCCACTGCAGCAATAAATGGCATGACTCCAGAGGAGAGATATACTGGTAGGAAACCAGATATTTCTCATTTGAAAATTTTTTGTTGCATTACCTATGTTCATGTGCCAGATGAGTTGAGATCCAAGTTGGATCCAAAAGCTGAGAAGTACATCTTTATTGGTTATTCTCTGCAGCAAAAAGGGTATAGATGCTATAACCCTTCTACTCGTAAGTTTACAGTGAGCAGAGATGTTTTTTATGAGATGAGTAGCTGGTATAAACCAGTAAATGTGATTGATAATGTAGATGCACAAAATGGTAATGCTGCACAGAATTCACAACAGCAGCCACAAGATATTAGTGGACCTGGAGCGTCCTCTAGCAGTGGTTCACATTCTTCGCCATGGACAGGCACATTGAGATCAGGAGAATCTTCTCAAACCAATGTAGATAGTGGTATGCAGGTTTCACGAAAAGGAAAAGAGAAGGTAGATCAGTCCATGTTTGATGTGAATGCAGGTCACTCTTATGTGGATGGTGAATCCAGTGGCTCAGAACAGAGCATTGATGATGAGTTGGGTATTTCTTCTATTGTTACACCTGGAGTAAGGAAGACCAGGGATGTTTTGAGAGCACCTGGGAGTGAACCTACTTTACACAGGTCTACGAGAGCTAGATATCTTGTGAATAGGCTGAAATATGATGGATTTACAGCCATTCACTATGCATATATGGTCAAAGTGATACAGGAACCAGAACCCACTTCTTTTGAGCAAGCCATGGGAAAAGAAAAATGGGAGAAAGCCATGGATGAAGAAATGGATGCCTTGGAAGCAAATGCTACATGGAAATTGGTACCTTTGCCTAAAGGTAAAAATGCAATTGGCTGTAAGTGGGTTTATAAGGTGAAGCACAATGCAGATGGTTCTGTGAACAGATACAAGGCAAGATTAGTAGTCAAGGGGTATGCACAAACATATGGCATTGACTATGAAGAAACATTCAGTCCGGTTGTAAGGATAGCAACCGTAAGAGCAGTCATTGCTATGGCTGCATCAAAGGGATGGTCTTTACATCAAATGGATGTAAAGAATGCCTTCTTGCATGGTGATTTGCAAGAAGAGGTCTATATGGAGCAGCCACCAGGTTATGTACATGCTGTTCATCCTGAGTTTGTTTGCAGATTGAAGAAAGCCTTGTATGGCTTGAAGCAAGCACCTAGAGCATGGTCTGACAAGATAGGACAGTATCTTGTCACTATTGGCTTTCAAATTTCCAAGGCAGATTTCTCACTTTATGTGAGAAAAACAGAGAAAGATATTATACTACTTATCATTTATGTTGATGATTTGATTATGACAGGTAACAGTGATAAAGATATCCTTCATGTGAAAATGCTATTAAAGCAAAAGTTTGAGATGAAGGATTTGGGAGAGCTGCGTTATTTCTTGGGCATTGAGGTGATTAGATCACCAAGTGGGATACAGCTCTTGCAGAGGCAATATGGATTGGACATGCTGTCCAAATATGGGATGACAGACTGTAAGCCTATTTCAGTTCCTTTGGAGCAAAATGTGAAGCTGAGCGCAGATGCAGGTGAGCTTCTGGAAGACCCTACTATGTACAGACGCATAGTAGGAAGTTTGATTTATATGACTATTACCAGGCCAGATTTGAGCTATGTTGTTGGATTGGTAAGTCAGTTTATGCAGGCTCTAAGGAAACCACATTTGAATGCGGCTAAACGCATACTCAGGTATGTGAAGTCCACATTGCAGTATGGACTATTTTATGAGACTGGGGTTCAGATACAGTTGCATGGATACACTGATGCTGATTGGGCTGGTAGCATTTCTGATAGACGATCTACCAGTGGATATGTGTTCTCTTTTGGGAGTGCTACAGTCACTTGGAGCAGCAAGAAACAGCCTACAGTTGCCTTGTCGAGCACAGAGGCTGAGTACGGGGGCGCAACAATGGCTGCATGTGAGATAGCTTGGTTGCATAAGCTACTTTATGATATGCATCAGCCTACAGATGGGCCAGTAGTCATTTATTGTGACAACATGAGTAGTATACACTTGGCAAATAACCCAGTCTATCATGCTAGAACAAAGCACATTGAGGTGCATTATCACTATGTGCGGGAGAGGGTTTTACTAGGTCTTATTGATCTAGTTTATGTCAGCACAGAGGATCAGGTAGCTGACATATTCACGAAGGCATTAGGCGCAGAGAAGCTACACAAGTTCAGAGACCTGCTTGGTGTGCAAGAATTGGGGTTGAGCTCGAGGGGGAGTGTTGAGATATCGAGCTCCACTCATGATATGCCAGAGTGACCGTTGTGCATTTATGTCACCGACGTGTCAGTTGTGCAGATGCGGTTGGTACACTGCTCATGAATAATAGCTAGATGACAGCTATCCTTATCTACTCTAGTTCGTGGCTCAGTTAGTATGCCACCTTAGTTAGTTGAGTTTGGTTTGAGACCCATATATAGGGTTTTTCTATTTCTTTGTACTAGACTTCCTTTTTGGCTTACACAACTAAGAAGAGAAAAACTGTTTTCAGCCTCCACCCTTGTGTGTATTCCCCCATTGTGCAAGCAAGAAAGCTACAAGTGAGACTCATTCCTTCTCTCCCACAATCTTGACAGGGCACTCATCCTAAAGAGAAGCATTGGCAAAAGTACCCCCATTTGAAGCCAAAGGAGAAGGATTCGAAGGATACAAAGGCCCAAGTGCCCACATTGTGGCAAGGGCACTCATCCTAAAGAGAAGTGTTGGCAAAAGTACCCCCATTTGAAGCCAAAGGAGAAGGATTCGAAGGATACAAAGGCCACCCACAATGATAGGGTCTGTCTTTGTGCATGTCTTTGCCAAGAAGGATACAACCCTTGCTTCTTCCGCTTAGGAGAAGCCTTGGCTCGTGGACAGTGGGGCCTCTTCTCACATGACCTACAAATAGGATTGGCTTCTGGACATGACTGCAAGTGAGGGTACTTAGAGCCCTTGCTTCTTCAACTCAGGAGAAGCCTTGGCTCATAGAGAGTGGGGTCTCTTCTCACATGATCTACAAACAGGATTGGCTTTAGAACATGAGCGCCAACGGGGGCATAGTCACCATTGGTGACAACTCTACTATTCTCGTTCGAGGAGTAGGGACCATTCCTTTATTGCCAAATAGGCAGTCTTCTTCAACTAGAGTCCTCTATCTACCAGATTTAGGCGTTAACCTCTTATCTCCTCATGGTCTTACACGGCTTGGTACCGGAGTAGTCTTTACACAAGATACGGTGATAATGAAGGATGCTTCCACAAGTGCAATTCTCTGGACAAGTTCACAAAAGGGTAGGCTTTACATGCTCATAGCCTTAGCCCCGAGGTCTTCCCACATGCGCTTGGGCTGCTTTGGCATGCTTGTTATGGTCATTTGAACTTTGATGTTATCCCATGGGCTTCTCGGAAGAAGATGGTGGAGGGACTTTCCAATTTCCCTCCTATTTACACTTTATATCCTAGTTGTTTAAGGGCAAGCAACATAGGCAACCGCATCCACAGGTTGCCACTAGGAGGGCTTCTACCTCGCTTGAGTTAGTTCATACTGACCTTTATGGACCTATGGGCATGGCCTCCCTTGGAAAGGTCAAGTATTTGATGCTAATTATAGATGACTTCAGTCGTTATGTATGGCCTTGCTTTCTAGAGTACAAGAGTAAGGTGTACGGCGTACTCCCAATTTTGCGAGTGAAAGGTGTTTGCAGAGACACAGACTACTTCCAAAGTTCGTGGTGTACGAGCATGTCATGGTGGAGAGTTACTTCTAACCTCTTTTCTCATCTTTAGCAGGATCACGGTATTCGAGAGGAGTATTCCCATTTGAATATATCATCAGAGAATGATGTGGTTGAACATGCGAATCAGGATCATGCTAGAGATGGCCCAATCAATGTAAAGCATTGGGGTCTTCCTCATTCCCTCTGGGGTGAAGCGATGGATACAGCAATTTACATCTGCAATCGTTCCCCGACTTTGCCTTACAAGACATGAGTCTATATGAGGCTTTCTTTGGTCGAAAGCCTTCCTTGTCTCACTTTCACAACTTTACATGTGATGCATTTGTCCATGTGTACAAGGAGAAGAGGAAGACGAAGCTTGACTCGAAGTCCATGAAGCTCATCTTTGTGGGCTATAACACTACCACGACGGGCTATGGTCTCTACGACCCGATGGCACAGAAGCTTGAGGTGAGCAAGGATGTGAGCTTCAATGAGGCTACACCCTCCAAGGATCCTATTAATGGTTCTATTGTAGGTGATTCATCATCATTGATTGACCCTTCTCCACCCTCAATTCCTCTCCTCCCTTCCAGGTTGTCTCTTAGCACCCCTTCTTGGTCTTTAGCTCTTCCCCCTCCTCCTCCACCCTCTACCCCAACTTTCCAACCACCTTTGATGGGTGCAACTACTTCTTCTTCACCGAGTTCTTTCACCCTTTCAACCTCCCCTTCAAAGTCTTCTAAGAGTGCTCAGCCATGAGAGGGGGAGCTGTCTTCAGATAAGGAGGATTTACCTTTCCTTGGTGAGGGGGAGTCCCTTCCATAAACACATGCATTGCAGGTACCAAAGACTACTCAATCTCCCTTGCAATAGAATGAGCCTATTCGAATTCCTCTTTGGTACCCACAGCTCATGCAAGATTCAGATGTTTATCACTTTCTTGCTTCTCCTACAAGTCCACACAGATCAGCTCACTCACAAGCCCAACGAAATAGTTAACTCTTTCTGAACTATGCTCTTATATCACAAATTCTTCATAACAGTGAACCTACTACAGTTGAGGAGGCTCTTGCACAAGATATTTGGCGTCACGTCATGCACAAGGAGCTCAATTTTATCAATCAAAATCAAACTTGAAAGTCGGTTCCACATCTGTCGAAGCGGAAGGTGATGGGTGTAAAGTGGGTCTACAAGACCAAGTAACTTGCAAATGGTTTCTTAGACAAGCACAAAGCTAGGCTTGTTGGCAAGGGTTTTGCTCAAAGGGCAAGTTTGGACTATTTTGAGACTTTTGCACCTACGGCTCGAATGTCTATTATTCAGGCTATCTTGGCTCTTGCAGCCCACGACCACTCGCCTGTTCATCACATGGACATAAAATTTTCCTTCTAGAATGGTGTCCTTGAGGAGGAGATTTATGTTTCACGGCCTCCAAGTTTTCTTGTTCAAGGAAAGGAGGACCATGTCTGCACAGTGCAGATTGCAAAAGGCTCTCTATGGCCTAAAGCAGGCTCCTAGAGCTCCGTACCAAAGGATTGATCAATTCTTTCAATAGAGTGGCTTTCATCAATCAACTCATGGCCCCAACCTATTGTCAAAAGATGACGTACCAATGAGACAGTAGGGTTTGCAGGAAGGAACATGGAGTGAACTCGGCAAACGTGAAGAAGAGAAAAGAAGAGAGAAGAAACTCTGATAAATGGAATGATGAAGTTCTGAATCATGGAGTGAATGTGATACAAGGGAACAAGGCTGTCGTAGCACAAGGAAGATGATGAAGACAGCCATGAACCACGAACCGCAATGTCCTCCTAAAAGGGTGTGAGGATAGTGGAGATGTTGGAGAGAAGAGGTGATGGACTAAATGAATCAGCCATAAAGAATGAGTGAGAGAGTGGCCTATAAATAGGCACACTCAGTCTAGGGTGGTGCCCCTTTTTGGGGTTGCAAACCCTAAACACAAAACACAGAAATGCAAAAACGCAAACTGTGGGTGAAGGGTGAAGGGTTTCTTCAACACCCCCTCTCAGGCCCAAAAAGGGGAAGAAGAGAAGAGTGAGGTGGAGATGGAATGCTACATGTTGAAGAATGCTCATACAGCAAGTGCCATTTGGACAGTGTCCCTCGTGGGGAAATTGTTCACTTACCCAAGCACCCTAGTACAAAGATGATGAAAACATGCAATGCATAGGAGGAATGTCAGACTTTTTGTGGTTCTCAAAACCATAAGGATATACCCATACTCGATCTCAAGAGTTAGCTCCATGCTGACCAAGTAACCAAGGCAATAAAATGAGGAGAAAGAAGATGTAGAGGATCCCTAAGATCCAAGATTTCCACCTGAAACATAACCTGCAATAAAGAACACTAGATAGAGTGAACTGGAGAACCCAAAACTCAACCTTAAGAGAGAAGCCATTGGCTCCGTTCATCCATGCAAGAAGAAATATGGAGGCCTCATCACAAAGTCACGGCTAAACCTCCAAGGCCCCGATCTAGGTAGATCCTCGAGATCCTGGGAATCAATAGGTGAGATGACTGCTAGAAGGAAGCCACCCCATCCAAGGATAGAAGAAGAAGGTAAAGGCCTCCGCCAAGGTGTGCGAAGGATTGAGCGAGGGGTGGGGATCCCCTTTGAAATTGAAGGAATAGGAGTCCCCTCTGAAGTCGTAGTAGATGTAGATACCCCTTTGGAGGCCAAGAAAGATCATCCCCCTTTGAGGTAGATAGGGAATTCAAAACCTCATGGATTACAAACTCTGAAATATTTGAGGATGAAGGAAGTGCCGCCAGTCGTGCCAAAGAAGGTCTCTAGGGTGGTGAAGAACTCCCAGAGGTAGCCTCTCGAACTTGAGTAGGCGGGGCTGAAGGGTGGGGCTTAGACTAGAGTGGCAACAGTCGTTGCTTCTCAATGGAGCAGACCGGGAAGCCGAAGAAGAGGAAAGTAGAAAAACGCAACTGAGGAGAGAAAGAGAGAGACTAAAAACGCACGCTGCAGGAGAGAGAAAGACTAAAACTGCAAGAAAAACCAGCAGTGGCAGTAAGCATGCTAAAATTAGCTCTGAACAGTGTGTGATAGGCTAGAAACAGGCGCCAAATTGTTATAGACAACAATGGCCAGCTTGAACGGCGATATACTCGGCATCCGGGTATGGGCAGTAAGCTGAAATACCTGAAATCTGCAAAAACGAGATTGTTTTCTGAATGGAGAGTGATCAGCAACAATCACTTCTGCTGTAAATAGCTGCAAATTGCACGTGGAAGGCTGGAAACAGGCACCAGACTGTGGATGACAGCAAGGGACAACTGAGACTACAATGTCCTCCATGAAACGGGTTTGGGCAGCAAGCTGAAAACACCTAAAACCTACAAAAACGAGATTTTGATGCAGCGGAAGAAGAAGAGAAGTGGATGCTGGAGTGGAGGATCTTTGCCGTCGCTGGAGTGGAGGATCTTTGCCGTTGTTTGAGCAAACCCAACTCTAATACCATGTCAAAAGATGACGTACCAACAAGACAATAGGGTTTGCGGGGAGAAATACGGAGTGAACTCGACAAACATGAAGAAGAGAAGAGAAGAGAGAAGAAACTTCTCAAGGTTTAGGGTGACAAGTGTGTTTTGCTCGTATTATTTGTGGATGATCTTAGCATCATGGGAAGCTATACTCACATGAGATTGATCAAACTCCGAAGAGTTAGAGATAGGAGTTTGACATGACGGATCTTGGAATCCTATACTTCTTCCTTGGATTGGAGATCTATTAGATGGCACAAGGCATTTTTATTTCCCAATACCGGTACATTTTCAAGCTTCCTTCGAAGTTTGGTATGGCTGATTGTCCGCCTATTTCATGCCCCAATGGACCTAGAGTCCAAGCTTTTGGCAACAAGAGCTTCTCTTACAAATGCCACCCACTATAGATGTCTTGTTGGCTCCCTCATTTGGCTTATCCACACTCAGCTAGATATTTCTGTTGGGAATAAAGGGTCACCATGCCTTTTAAGGTATTCAGGTGTACACACGTATGTATACACATACACACACACACACATACATACATACATACACACACACACACACACACACACACACATATATATATTACATACATAGATATATACATATATATACATACATACATGTGTGTGTGTGTGTGTGTGTGTGTGTGTGTGTGTGTGTGTGTGTGTTACATACATAGATATATACATATATATATACATACATATGTATAAGTATACACACACACACACATCATTGTATGTAATTATGTATGTCACATACATACATACATACATACATATACATTACACACACACACACACACACACATCATTGTATGTAATTATGTATGTCACATACATACATACATACATACATATACATTACACACACACACACACACACACACACATATATCTCTATATGTATGTGTGTGTGTGTGTAATGTATGTGTGTGTGATATATATATGTGTGTGTGTGTGTGTGTGTGTGTGTGTGTACATATATATGTATATATGTATATATGTATATATACAGATACATACATATATGTATGTATGTATGTACGTATGTATGTATGTATGTATACAATCAAAAAACCTGAAGTGATACTTTTGGAGATTATATCCACATCAAGTCTTGTGCTCTCTCTCTCTCTCTCTCTCTCTCTCTCTCTCTCTCTCTCTCTCTCTCTCTCCACTCTGCACTCGCTCTCTCTCACACTGTGAACCACAGCATTGTGTGTCTCTATCCTTGTGCACTCCGCTGACAAACTGGTATCAGACCTACGGCAAAGGAGTGCACACTTCCTGAGGCAAATAATAGGTTAGTCTTGACCAAACGGATAAGACGTGAACTGCAACAGCCAGGCATGAGCTGCGACAATCAAGTGTGAGCTGTGATTTTGACTGCAGGCAGGTGACAGGATCTGCGATTGACTACAAGTCAGTACCAGCAGGCCACGTCAGGCGGGAGCGACGAGCTGGACAGGTCAGCATCAGCAGGTGATGGCCTGGACAGGTCAAATGAGATCTGCTATTGACAAGGCAAACATGAGCGACGGGCTGGAGCAGGCAACAGCCTGACAAAGATCACGCCTGGTCACCAATGTCACGATTTGATAGTCCTTTTTCGTAATTTTTTTAATTAATTTCTACAATCTGTTCCCCTTCCACTGATAGGCATTCACATGCGTAAGCATATTGTGAAATTTTGAGCTGAAAAATCGGGGCTTTTCCTGAATTTGGGGATTTTGATGCAGAACATAACAATTTGATTCAGAAATTCAAATTTGATGCACATTTGCTCGAGAAATTTGGGGCTTTTTATAGTTTAGTGAAATTTTGTCAATTTCACTGAAATTTGTGCACACCGGATCTAAGAAAATTGGGCCTTTTGAAGGATTTCATCAAATTGTGGAAGAATTGCCTGGTATATGCACTTGGGTACATGTATTAATGCAATTTGGGCAGATTTCCCTTTGAAATTTTGGGGCTTTTGACTGCAATCGTCAAATCTGTGCCCAAGAATGCATTTGGAGCAAAAATTGCAGCAAAATTTTGAGGATTTCACTTGCAATTGGTGCATTGGCCTATAAATTTGGCTGTAATTGATTGTGGAGTGCAGAACCAAACATTCTCTACTTCTGGAAATCAATTTGCAAATCTGCAATTTCTATAATTTCTTGATTTTCACAGCTTGTTAGTAATTGCAGTGTACTGTGATCATTTCTGTGACATTTGGGCTTGCATTTGCTGACATTTGAGTCAATTTAGTGCTGTGAATCATGGTTGGAAACAGTGACAACAGCAAACTTTTTGCACATCAAGAAACTTGAGGGCGCACACAATTTTGCAATATGGCAAAAACGTGCTACAATGTCTTGGTGTAGAATAAACAAGTGAAGCCCATCAAAGCGAAGGGAATAAGACCAACAGGTATGGAACAAGAAGAGTAGGATGACTTGGATGAGCTTGCACGCTCTACCATAGAGCTCTCAATGTCAGTCAACTTGCTCTTTAACATTGAGAAGCTAAATTCTGCATATGAAATGTGGCAAAGACGTGAGGAATCGTATGCTTGAAAAAGTGCAGCCAGCAAGGTTTATTGGCTGAAAAAGTTGATGGATCTTCGCATGAAGGAAGGTACAGCCATGTTTGTACATTTGAATGAGTTCAACTCAATTTTCAATCAGCTGATTGCTTTGGATTTACACATTGATGATGTGTTCAAGCTACTTCCTTGCTATGCACTTTGCCAAAAAGTTGGGATACTTTCATGACAGCTTTAAGTAACTCAAATGCTCGGCTCTTATATTCTAACGTAGAGAGTTCTTTGCTGATGGAAGAACTCAATAGGCAAAATAATTCAGCAAACAAGTCTTCTAATGCATTGCACACTAGGGGCAAATTTCAGTAAAAGGGCAGTTTTAAAAATAGAGCACACAACAAGTCTCGTGGCAAATGGAGTGTCATCATTGTGGCAAGAAAGGGCACTACAAATGGGACTATTTTCAATGGAAGAAAGAGAAAGGCAAAAGAAAAACCCTCAAGACAACAAAACTCAGAAAAAGGACAACCAATCTGCAAAGAAAAGCAATGTGAAGATAGAGAATGTAAATTTAGTCACTCATGAGAATGACAATGATGGTGATGTACTTCTTGCTTCTTCTTTGAGTGTACATGCATTGATTGCAAATTCTGATGATGACATGCGCACTTGGATACTTGATTCAAGTGCATCTTTTCATGTCAAACCAAATCATGAGTGGTTTTCTTACTACAATGGTGGTGCACGTGGTGTTGTCTTTTGGGATAACTATGCATGTAAAATTTGCAAGTATTGGCAGTGTGAAAATGGAATTTCAGTATGGCTCCATGTTTATTTTGCATAATGTGAGGCATGTACCTCAGCTCAAGAAGAGCTTGCTAAGCACAAGGCAGCTAGATGACGAAGGCTATCATACCACCTTCGGAGATAGCAAGTGGAAAATTTGTAAGGGCTCTCGCATTGTTACCAAGGGCTCTAAAAGTGATATTGTGTATCCTTTGTATTATCTAGCATGCGTGACCGTGTAATCGCCATAACCAAGCAGCCAAGTGTCTCTTTGTGGCATAGCCAGTTGGGACACATAAGTCAAACTGGAATGAAAGTACTTTCTCATTTGGATTATTTGCTGTATTTGAGGTATGTTAATTTTGAACAATATGATCATTGTATTTATGGTAAGCATGCTCAAATGTCACATTAAAAATCTCTCTCTTTAGTTTTTACCCTTAGAGTTGGTACATTGAGATATATGTCAGATGCCAGGATTATCACTAGGGAAAAAGAAGCATTTCATTACTTTTGTTCATGATGCCACACGCAAAGTATGGGTTTATCCAATCCCTCGTATTCGCCCACTCTTGATTTCATGGCACATTGAACAGCGAAGCCTTAGGACTTGTATCACCTTCTAAGCTAAGCATGAGATGCCCATCTTCTACAGCCAGCCAAACATCCATATAAAAAGGATCATGTTGATGGCACATCGAATGTCGAAGCTTTAGGACTCATGTCACCTTCTAAGCTAAGAATGAGATGCCCATCTTCTACATCTAGCCACACGTCCATACAAAAATGATAATGTTGATGGAGACCTACTGCACTTTCTGCATATCAAAATTACACTTTCTAGGATTGTAAAATTAGGCCATTTTGTCTTTGCGAGGGTTACTTCACAAGCTCTTTTCATGGAAGGTTACTTGTATGGGTAGAAAAATGATCAATGAGCACAAGGTTGAAGATTTTATTGTTTTGCTTGGAACTTGACATGAAGGATAAGTGCAATAATATTGTAGTTGTTTATGAGCACAAGGTTGAAGGATTTGAAATTTCCTATTACAAAAACATGTTGTAAAACATCTAAAACGAAAGACAATCAAACCAACAAGACATTAAAGTGTCTTTGCTCTGACAATGGTGGGAAATATGTGTCCAAAGCCTTTCAAGACTTTTGTGACAACAAAGGGATTAAAAGGGAGCTTACTGCCCCTCACAATCCACCCCAAAATGGTGTTGCAAAGCGTATGAATAGGACCATGCAAGACAAGGTCTATACAATGCTGTCACATGCTGCTTTACCTCATGGATTTTGGGCAAAGGCTATTATGACAGTCCCACACTTAATTAATCGGTCACCAAATAGGTCTTTTAAGAGGGGGAATCCCTCAAGAAGCGTGGTTAGGCAAGGTTATGGGATCCTGAAAAAAAGAAAATTGTACACCGCAATGATATTATCTTTTGAGAAGATCGCATGTACAAACAGCTTGAAAACACTGAGGAAGTCAAAAGGGTTATATTCTGGAAAGATGTAACGATAGACATAGTTGAGGGAAACGTTGGAATGGGAATGGGAAACACGAATGGGAACATCAAATTTCAAAAGGGGCAAAATTGGAACGCCACATCAAGGGGATACAAGGATGCATGTCACATAATATCCTTCTTATAAATATTTTAAGATGTGTATAAGTATACCAAAGATGTATTTATCAATATTGCAAGTTGAAACTTGGAAGATAGAGAATGAAAACACCATTTTGAATTAATAATGGAGGCAAGACCAAACTTACAAAAGATCAAAGATCTAAAGGCTACATTCAAAAATTGAAAACAAAATGGAAAATACAAATTCCATAATAAGTAGAAGTGGTGAGAAGACAAAAACATCAAACATCTGTCTCATCTACAATTTCTTCCTCTTCATCATTCTCGTTGATCTCATTGTCTTGATCCTCTTTGTCAACATCCTTCTCCTTCTCTTCATTTGCAGCTTCTTGTACAGAACCTGGATTTTGTTCATCTTTATGAAAGCCAATGTACGAGTCACGAGAGTACTCAAACTTCATCTTCGTTACAAACGTAAGTTTGCATTAACAAAGACTAAATCATCAGCCATCTGTGTCTAACCTATTCCTCTTCTTTGTATGTAATGATTGAATGTGTGACACTCTGATTGGCTCCGCTCTCACTGGCTCAACTTCCACTAGTAACAATCGTACTTGAAGGCATTGATGCTCGAATGACATGAGCGTCCTTTGGAGATCTAGTTTCTAGATACATCTTCACATCCCTCGCCATGCGAGCACGATCCTCTGGTGGTATCTCGTCACAGCCTTTGATACCACAGCCTCGAACGTTAAGGAGATGCACCATCAATCAATCAACACCTCCACCTCATTTGATGCTACAAAAGCAGCACTCAAAATGCCTTGCTCCACCCGCCTTGCTATTGTATGACCCCATCACACTAACTTGCTGCCACCAATAGTCAGCTTGGGTCATTTCTCTCTAGGGGTCTCATTAAGTTGAGCTTCCATGGTTTCAGGCCTCATTATGAGGTAAGGGGAGAATGTGTGTGTGTGTGTGTGTGTGTGTGTGTGTGTGTGTGTGTGTGTGAGAGAGAGAGAGAGAGAAGTGTCCTTGAGGCTTCAGCTTAAAATACAAGATGTGAGAGTTAAAAGTGTGCTTGAGGCTTATGTTGGCTGCTGAATCGAAGTGGCTTGAAGTTGGAATTGAAAGGCTACTGGCTGACTAAGCACGCTTGAGGCTTCAGCTTGATACGCAAAATGTGAGAGTGAGAAGCGTACTTGAGGCTTAAGCTGGCTGCTGAATTCGAGTGGCTTGAAGTTGGAACTGAAAGGCTTGAGGCTTGAGGTGAGTTGGACTGATGCTTCATGCACATATTTATAGGATTAGAATTTAGGATAAGATTCAAGGTAAAGGTGAAAAGCTGAATAATCTGTGAGAGAGTAATCTTGAGCACCCAGTAATGATTAATCTGATCTGTCATTCTGTTATGTGAATAATGAGAGAGAATAATTGTTAATGTGAGAGAGAGAGAGAGAGTTGCGATGTACATAAGGACCCTTCATTCATAACTAATCTGCTCTGTCAGGTGGACACAGAGAGAGAGAGAGTTTAATCATTAATGAGAGAGAGAGAGGAGCTATATTCTGCTGTGATTTTAAATTTGCTTTTACCCATGAAACAGATTACATGATAGAAAGTGAGTCACGTATTGTAGAGAGAGAGAGATTTTCTGTTGCAGCATGTGTGGTTACTAATAGACAGAAGTTGTTTGTTCCAACTTACTCAAATGATTTTCTGCTACAGCTGTGATAGGTACCACTTTGGGCGGGGGGGGAGGGGGGAGGAGGGGGGGGGAGGTGTTTTGTTTTGTTGAGAGTCATTAGTCATCTCCTGTGCCACGTGGCAGCAGTCGAACTGTCCAACTGTGGCTTTCAGGTATTTTTCAGCATTCTTTTCAGTCTTTATAAGGCTGAGTTTCCAGCAATCTTGGACACTTGTATCTGACAAATTTCAGCCTGCTGGTGACAGAGATTGCACTCGGGGCTGATGGAGATCAAGGTCCTCGAGGTGGACACATACACAGATATTTTCTCTGCACCCATGTATAATTCTGCATCCTTATACAGCATTCTTCACTGCAAATTTTATGTGTTTCACTATCTCTTTCTCTCTCTCTCTGTTCACTCTTTGTCATGGTCATTCGCTTCCGCATTGCTTCACTCTAACATGGTATCAAAGCATTGAAGGCCTAGGGTGGACCTATCTGAAGAGGAATTTTTAGTGCGACACAAGGTTGCATTTTCAGCGTTCAAGTGCGAGCGCATCAGAACAAGGCTAGGGCGAGCATGGGCGTGCGAGAAAAGAGAAGATTTGCTGAAGCTGCTGTTGTTTTTCTTCTGTTAGAGAGGGAAGAAGGCTGCATTTTTGGCCTTCAAGTGCAGATATTACCTTTTCATCGCTTCCGACGGGTGAAGAAGAAACAGGATGAACCTCAGCCCTAGCAGGTTGTATTTTCACAATCAGAGGGGGCTGCTTTTTGCATTTTGTGCAGACATTGTAGGTGGAGATCTCTTCTGACACTGAGACAAAGCTTCAGGCAATCATGGATCGAAAGGTGCCCATCCTACCACCTCTTCCTTCAGATCAAAAGCTCAATGGTGAGAACTACCACATCTGGTAGTTCATGATACTTGCCATATTGGAGGTCCTATGATTTGGCGGAACTTATTACTAAGGCTATCAACCATCCTTCTTCGCGAGATGAGTCCAAACTCTCTTCCAGTGAAGGGGTGGAGTTGGCAAAGGCTCAAGCACATTGGAATAATGTCATGAGAACATGCATTTTTGAAACCTCACTTAATATGTGGATTAATTTTTAATCACATGATTAAGTAAAATGTTGCACAAGTGAGGTGCAATTGGGGTTAAAGTAAATTTACGAGCCCGAAACCTGAGGAAATCACGGAATGTTAAAGGCAAAAGTTGTTATAAGTTATGCCACACGTATTTGGTGGTATCTGGTGCCAGTTGTTGGCCTAGGTCATTCATTTGGCCATAAGTATCAATTGGTGACACTAGAGAAGTAGCATTTAATGGTACTTAACACCAATCTGATGGTCAAAGATGGCGCAGAGACACTCCGGAATGGAAGTTGCCTAGCAAATTTAATTATTGGCCAGTCACATTATTTTGCAGGGCACCCAAATAATTATTAGATTAATTTTCAATATTTGAAGACTGAAACTTAATATTTAATTATGGATAATGCTGAAAAAACCATTGGAAACGATGCCACTTGTCAAAAATACCCATGCAAGACTGAAAAACGTCTTTAGAGGCTAGAGAGAAGCATTTTTAGTGTATTCAGCCTCCATGAGAGAGGGAGGAGATGCTGCTAGTTTGATTTGCAGCCATTGGAGGACCTTCTGAGGTAGCCAAGGGCAGGAGAAGACCAATCAACAACAAGTGACAGCACCTATAGGCTGTTGAGACAAGGCAACAACAGTAAATGACTAATTTCCTTCAGTTCTTTACATCTGCAAGCTGTTGCGGCAGGGCAACAGAGCTACAAATGACTGATTTTCTTCAGCCATTCTTCGTGACACAACTCTGACTTTTCTCTCTTTACAACTTTCTCTCTAATCTCCCAACCATTTCGCAACCTTGCTCCAAAGATCTCAGCATTTTGATCCTTGAATACTAAGAAATTGCAACATTTCTCTATTGTAAACCCTAATTTACAGCAGAAATTAGGGTTTAGCAACAGCCTCGAGAAGCGTGCCAAAAATTAAAATCTCCAAGACTTGGAATTTTCATGGCTAAAGATGAATTTCAACGTAATTCAAGTGGAGGACTAGCCAGCCATTGAATTTAGGACATTTCCATCATCTATGAAGTGGGTAAAGGCCAATTAAGTGCTTGAATCAAGGGACAAAATAGATAGAAGACTTACTTGTCACTTTGGACAGCAAGGGAAGTTTGGATTGCGAAGGGGATCGGGAAAATCCCATTGTAAATTAACATTTTCTTCAATAAAGCTAAAGAAATATCGAAAGGGACACCAACTTTGGGCCAATCAAGTGTGCATTGTCCAAGATCAGTGATTTACCACCCATCCACAAAAGGAAGGCTGGTTATAGATAAACTCAATGCACGCAATCACTCGTTTTTATCTCTCTCATGTACTACAGTTGTTCTCTCTCACATAGAGGATTTGACGGTGGCTAAAGAGATGTGGCTGGAGTTGCATCACACATATAGTTGGATGACCATCATGAAGCGTATGTCGTTGGAAGTGCAAATGAGGACCGAGTGTTAACAAGTCATCATCCATGCAGAAGCATATCAACAAGCTAAGGCAGCTTCAGATGCAAGTTCAAAATGCAGGGAAGGTGATCACTTCTGAAGACATAGCGATAACTCTTCTCTCACAATTACTGCCTCGCTTAAGTGGTTTTTATTCCGCCTTGATTGCTTCAGGGCGCTCTGAGACTCTTCGGTGGGAAGAGTTGGTTCCTATGGTCTTGGACCAAGAGGAGCAACTAAAAGAAACCAATGCTTCGAAGTCTGAAGCTTTGGTTGGTCAATCCTCTCAGAAGAAGGGGAAGGACCAAAAGAAAAAGAAGGAAGACAAATCTAAGAAGGACAAAGATTCTACTTGTTACATTTGTGGCAAAACATGTCACTAGAAGAAGGATTGCCCTAACAAGGAGAAGAGGGAGAAGAAGGAGAAATCTTCCAAGGATTCCAGAGTGGTGGCTGCTCCCTCATCAACTGCTTTCCTCCATTTGGAGGTGGTTGAGGATTCCACTATGCCGGCTTCTGATGCTGCGTTGACTACCCCATTTACTCGGGAGTGGATTGTTGACAATGGTGCCTCTTCGCACATGACTCCTTCTTCAGCACGTGTTACTCATTTGCGGCCTTCTCATGGACAAATTCTTATTGGAGATAGTTCATCTATTCCTATTCAAGGAAGGGGTAACATGCATCTTATTCCAGATGGGCGTGGTGGTGCCCATGCTTCTGAGGTACTTTATGTGCCGGCTTTGGGGTATCATCTTCTCTTAATGCACAAGATTTGTGCTCTCGGCCTTTTGGTCGATTTTGATGTGGATTCTTGATCAAGGATCGAGAGTGGTTCTGTCTTCAGGTTATGAGGAGAAGGAGTCCACAAGTTGCGGTCTTCTTCTGCCTTGACTTCTCTTGTTCTTACCTCTTAAACACAGTCCGAGCTTTGACATGCTCAGTTTGGTCACCTTAATTATGAATACCTTCAGAAGGCATCTAAAAACCAGTTTGTTCGAGGTTTGCCAAATATTGTGGTGAGTAAGTAGCCTTGTGTATCCTGCATCCGTGGGAAGCAAAATTGTGATGTTGTTCCCATCAAGGCTTCAAGGCGGTCTTCAACACCCTTGGAGCTTGTTTCTACCAATATTTGTGGACCAATGAGGACGGAATCCCTTCGAGGAAGTTTGTATTTCATGCTCATTGTAGATGATTACAGCATGATAACATGGACCTATTTCTTGAAGCTGAAGTCAGAGCCTTTCTCCAACTTCAAGGATTGGTTGCTCTTTGAAGAGAACCAATTGGGGTGGAAGCTGAAGACCTTACGATCGGAAAGGAAGGAGAATTTGTTTCTAATGAGTTTGCTCAGTTTTGTACAAATCATGGCATACATCAAGAGTTTGCCAATACAAACACCCCTCAGGAGAATGGCATTTTGGAGTGGAAGAATCGCAGTGTGATCAAGATGGCCCGTACTATGATGGAGCATAATCAAACACCTCAATGTCTATGGGCTAAGGTTGTGGCTACTTCAGTTCACATCCTTAATCATTCTCCTAGTTTCGCTATTGTTGGTATGACACCTTTTGAGGTGTACTTTGGATCCAAGCCTGATGTTTCTTATTTCAGGGTTTTTGGGTGTGATGCTTATGTTCACATCCCAAAGACCTAGCGTGAGAAATTTGAAGCTGCTTCCAAAAGACAAGTGTTTGTGGGTTATAGCTCACATTCTCAAGGCTACCGATTGTATGATCCCATAAACTAAGATGTATATACAAGTTGTAATGTTCGGTTCGTAGAGGTTCCAACCCCAGAGGGGAGTGAGAATCACCCTGTATTTGGAGATCCCGATGATAGCTAGGTCCAAACAACAGCTCCTCTCGAGCCTGAGTCTCTTGATGATTCTTCTCCGGATAAGGAGCCTACTACCCATCCACCAAATTCACCGATTGATCCTCCATTGCCGGTGGACCTTCTAGAAACTTTAACAAATGGCGAGAGCCAAGACGAGATTAGGTCTCCTCCTCGTTGGGCCCGTGACATGCTCCAAGATTCAAGGATCGAGGGGGTCCCTGAGGAGTGGGAACCGCAGGATGGACCGTACAGGTCACGAAGGCACCAGGCACATTCTACGAAGCTTGTTTACTCTAACTACTGTTTGATGTCCCGTGTTATGCAAGATAGAGAGCCTACATCAATGAAAGAGGCTTTACAATTTGATCACTGGCGAAAACCAATGGAAGCCGAGTTGGAGGCTATTGAGCGGAATGGCACTTGGTTCCTTGTGCCTCGTCCCTCTCATAAGAAGGTGATTGGTGTCAAATGGGTTTTCAAGACCAAGTATCATAGTGATGGCTCTTTGGACAAGCACAAGGCTCGAATTGTTGAAAAAGGTTTTGCACAGCGCCTAGGTGTTCATTTCCATGATACTTTTTCTCCCACTGCTCGCATGGTGACTATTCGTGTTGCCCTTGCCCTGGCTGGTCATAGAAGATGGCCTATCTTTCAATTGGATGTGAAGTCGGCCTTCTTGAATGGTGATTTGAAGGAGGGATCTATATAGAGCAGCCTCTTGGCTTTGGTTCCTCAGATGGGAAGGTTTATAGGTTGAAGAAGGCCTTGTATGGCCTAAAGCAGGCTCTGCGCACTTGGGAAGAGAAGATTGATTCATTTCTCCGGGCCAAGTTGGGATATCAGTGCTTTAGGGCCGATCCGCAACTTTATGTGCACACTTCTGAGGGTGGTCATGTGTTGTTTGTTTTGTATGTTGATGACTTGATTGTTACAGGTGATCATACCCAAAAGGTCGAAGAGACGAAGGCAGCCCTACATCAAAAGTTCTAAATGACACGTTAAGGACTTCTCCGTTTCTTTTTGGGCCACAAGATTTATCAATCTCAGAGGGGGATTTTCCTCTCCCAGCAAAGATATGTACAAGAGCTCTTGTGACTTTTGAGATGAAGGATTGTTGATCCATTTCTACTCCTATGGATCCAAACTAGAAGGCCACTTCACACAGATTCTCCTTTGGCAGATGCTATTCGCTATTGTCAACAGCTGATTGGATCATTGATTTGGCTCCTCAACACACAAGTTGATCTATGTTTTGCTGAAGGTCTCTTGACTAGGTTCATGAGTGCCCCTCAGCAGGTGCATTGGTAGGTTACTCAAAGGATACTTCGATTTCTGAGGGAGACTTCCGACCTCGGGATTTCCTATCCAATAGGTACAGGTGCTTCTGATCTTGTTCTTGCATATTGGAGTGATTCAGATTGGGCTGGCGATGTGGATCAAAGGCAGTCTACTACAGGTTATTGTTTTACCTTGGGTGTTGGTGCTATCTCTTGGAGTAGCAAGAAGCAGCTCATGGTAGCCCTGAGGCAGAGTATTGGACTGCGTCTTCTACCACATGTGAGACTGTATTTTCAGCAGTTGTTGGAGAAGCTTGGCTGCCCCCAGACTCGTCCTACTATTTTGCAGTGCAACAATGAGAGTTGCATTGCCTTGGCACAGAATCCCGTATTCCATGCCCGGACGAAGCACATAGAGATCCAACTTGACTTCATCAGGGAGAAGCTTTTGGATGCGACCATCAGTGTGGAGTAGTATATTGGACATTGATAAATATAGTGCTCCTTTGTCTCTGGCTATACTTGACATATTTGGCATATGCGCTCCTCTAGTATTATGGATTTGTATATGCCAATTTCAATCTCCAATTGGTGTGAAGAGGTGTGCATCTGACCAATAGCACATCTAATCCCATGTGAGAAGTGGGTGTCCATGTATCTTGGGTGAATGATAAATCCATCGTGTGTAGTATGGAGAAGATGCTCTTTGTAGAAAGCAATCTTCATCCCTACCCATTCCAACAATGGAAGAGAGAAAGAAGAGCAAAGGACAAGAATGGAGAGTAGCTCAAGAGAAGAAGGTAGCCAGACTAGAGAGGCAGTTGGAGGGCATGTCAAGCCTATTGGACTCAATTTGGAGGAACATGCAAATGAAAGAGTAAGAAGAGGAGAGGAGAAGAAAATTGGAAGTGGAGCAAGGCTACAAAGAGAGAGCGTTGCAGTAGCAAGAAGGGGAGAGGAGACAAATTGCAAGAGAACATGGATACATTAGGAAGAGAGAAGACCTCTAGGAGACCACAAGATACAAGAAAAGACAAGGAGAAGGTAGTAGAAGTCGGTAGCAAGAAGAAAGACAAAAACAAGGACAAAAGGCGAAACCATAGGGAAGAGGAGAGCGACAATTCAGAAGATGACTATGGCAAGTTCAAAATGCCCCAACTGTAACCGGCTTGTTCACTGGAAAGGGCGGTAGTGTACAGCCAAAATATATAAATGCTTTCACCCAATTCACAGTCACCCACTTTACCTGAACTTAAAGACATAGAATCAAGAAGAAATACAGGAAGCTAGAATGCTCCTGTTGCAACACAGACACCCTGTTGGCCCCTAAGTCAGGCGCCCCTTGCGGTATTTCTTTATTCATTAACAAAGGGATAATCCCACAATAATCTGCCTACAAGCTGTCCCTGTACAAAGTGGAGAAGGAAACACAATTCCAACCCAATTTCGACACCATAACGGCAGTACAACTTGACCTGGTCATTATCTCTACTCAATTGGTGCCTCCATACACCTAAACACACTCAATGAAGTGCCTGGTAAGAAATTCAGCATGCTGCATTTTCTGGTTTTTGTCTTTAAACTGCTCCAAAATACATGTACAGTGTCCCTGGAGCTTCCTTGAAGCTTCTGGAGCAAATAGACACCAAAAATGCCCAAAAACCCAAACCTGCAAAAATATACAGCAGGATGTAATTTCCTGTTTTGGGCCCTGTTTTACCTGCCAATCACTTGTGTGCGTAGCCAGCAGGCTCCCGCACCTTATGGGTCACTTGCCCTTTAAAACCTACAAGATTTCACACAAGAAATCTCAGGAAAACAGCGTTTTCCACACAAGTATCTGCTTGGGAATGCAATTAGCAAACCCTGTACCTGTTCAAGAGGCTCTTGCCTCGGCAATTATGCATAAACCCACAACACTGTACATGATCCATCTGATCAGCCCACAACACTACATAATCCATCTACTCAAATAAGGAGAGAGTGACCTAGGAGGAGCAAGCTCAACCTCTGTACATGAGTTAGAGATGAAGAAGTACCCTCCATAGCTGATGTATTTGCAGCAATCTGCCCTCAGCCCCATGAGTTCCATGCTCCAATCAGCCCCTCATGCATTGAAACTCGTTTTTGTGCTGCTCTCTCTCTCTCTCTTGGGAATTTATGCCCAAATTGTGACACATGGCATACATGTAACAATTTTCCTGTTTAAACCTTTTGGTCTAAAATTCTCTATGATCGGTGCAAAATTTAACCTCGGCACAGACTAGAGAATTAATCTTCGTGCAAAAACGAAGATAATGACGCGAATAGATTTTGGGGTCCAAAAATAGTAACTCCCTAAATTTTAGGAGCTGCTTCCATTGCATCCCCACTAGTCTTCTGACCATCTTTGCAAACTATGGCTACATCCAAATTTGCAATGTAGCTCAACTGAAAGTGAATTTCCACTGATGACCCCACATGGACTAATCTCTTGGAAATTTGTCCATCTTCACTTTGAACTAGTCTCTTCCAGGCTAGTTCTTCAACACACTTGTCCATATACACTTTCACAAGTCTCTTCCAGGCTTGTCAATCTACAGTGCCATCAGTCTCTTACAGACTTGTACTGGACCTTAACTGTCCAGTCTTGACTCACTGGACATTCCTGTCCATTTCACATACTGACCATGCAACTCAGGCGTTTAGATTTCAAGAGGGATCCTTCCAAAAAGAAAAACCAAATAAAGTAGTAATAAAGAAATCAGCACAAAGGTAATAGTTGTCACAATCTTGTGACACCAACCCACCAAGTACAAAGGAGAGAGAGACGGGTTGGTTTTGAAAAAATGGATAGCAGAGATAGATAGGTATCTAAAGTACACTAGGATCACAAAGGACAAAAAGGAAGAAGATGCAACCATCTACTTAGAGGAAGATGCTGCTAGTTGGTAGCTGCTGAAACACGAGCAAGGACGCACCATCTTTTCATGGAAATAACTTCAAGAGGAACTCAAAGACTTTCATTCCAAAGATGGAAAAATTCAAAGTTAGAGATGAATGGAGGAACCTCAAACAAACACAAGGGAAGATGGAGTAGGCTGGCAAATATAGACAGCTCATGCTGCAGCTACCCAACATACACACTGACACTAAGCTACATGGATTCCTATTTTGGTATGCAAGAATGGGCTAGAAAAGATATAGAGACATAGGAGCCAACCGATTTAGCTGAAGCAATGAGGATGACTGAAAGATTAGTTGACCTACAAGGGAGAAGAATGTGAAGGAAACTGCTAGGGTTTACACTGAGGACACAAAGTGTACGACCACGACAAAAACACAAAGAGACAGACACAAACACAGAGGGCAAAACTCAAACCCTAAACGCAAAACTCAAAACTCAAACATAAACAAAAAAAGGGAGAGAGAGAATACGACTTTGAAGTGAATGAATGCTGTAAATGAATGTAAGAGTGTACAGTGTGCTCAAGGGCAGAGCAATGTCGGAGTGTGACGTCCACCGAAGACGGATCCCAAGTCTATGACCACCAGTCGGAGTGTAGGAGTGCTGAATAGTAAATGGCAGCACGCTGGTCACCAAAACGCAGCAGTCTGGAGGTTGGAAACTAGTAAACGCAGCAGTGTACCACCAATCGGAGGCTAGAAGCTGTGCACAGTCTGCTATAGACAGCAGGCTGAAACAGTGTCTAAGAGTGTCAGGGCCTGCAATGCTGAAAACGCAGGATGGTTGACCCTGGAGATGATGGACAGCAAGCTGAACAGCAGTCTAGGATAGTATGGAGCAATCGCCAGCAGCTGAGAGCTGTCGCCTACAGCAATGGACAGGCTGAAGATAATGTGGCTGCAGTCGATGATGGCTAGACAGCAAATGGAGGCGAGCTGCAGGCTGGAAACTGGGCGCCAACAGCAGCAAAGGGTGTGTGGGCTGGTGTAACCTGCAAACAAGGATGATGGCTAAATAGGGGCAGCCTGTCTATTTATAGATGTGGAAGGGCGCCCCAGAAATTAGGGTTTCCACTAAACTCGCTCGAACCACTCCCCGTTTTAGGATTTCCACTGAACTCTTTCGAACTGCTCCCCGTTTTAGAGTTTCTCTAAAATAGCATTTTTAGTGTGTTTTGGGACTGTTTAAGAGGCTAATCAGCAAGTAATGCATATTTTAGCTCAATAGAGAATAACACAAGGGAATCAAACCAGATTCAATATCAGCCTCAACAACAACTCCTCTCGGACCTCGAGACCCAATACCCTTAGAAGCCCATTCGCAGAGTCAAATCACAGGCGTAACCCCAACCGCATCACAATCTACCTTAGTACCAAGAGAAGCGGTTGGCCAATGAAGGACCAACCCCGAGTGCATCATATCGGTCCGCAGAATCAAATACACCATGGTGGAGACCCCAAGGCTCAACCACAGGGATTAGATGTTTCAAGCACGGGAGACCCCACTATCAAAATCGATACCCCATGGATGACACAGCCTCATCAAGCGGGTCGAGAGTGGCGGCCACTAGTGGATATGGAGGAGAGGAACCACAACCCCCGCACATCCAAAAACTTCCTAGTGGAAGTGACAAGAGCCTAGCAAGCTTGTGGCTGAAATTGGTCTTACGGGCAGTAGTAAGCATAAGAGAAGGCGATGTATAATGGGGATGTCCATCAACAAGTACATGAAGAAAAAGATGCTCCTTTTATTCCAAGCAGTCATTCTTCACAAACGCATTGGGCTCATGCTACAACAGAGACAATTGTTAAAGTGGGAGAAAGAGAGACGCCTTGCATAGCTCTCTTGGATCATGGTTCCGAAATCAATGTTATAGCATGCAACTTGTATGAGAATGGAGGTTGGCTGATTGATGTAGATCCAGGATGGTGCATGTGGACAGCAAACAATTCATCAGTGGATCTTTATGTGGCTTGTCTGAATGTACCCGTGACTATTCAAGATGTTAGGAATGAAAGTTAGTTTTTTGTGCAAGATTCATGTAGTTATCTGGTGATTTTGGGACAGCCCTATATTTTGGAATCAAGGCTGGAAACAAAAGCCTTGAATGATGATTCTTCATATACTCGAGTTCGGAGTAAAGACAATACAAAGGCGGTACAGTTTCTCACTGTTTCTGTGAATCATCCTCGCAATCAGGATAGGCTCCGAGATAATCCTATGCCACCTAATGTACGAGAGTTTAAGGGTTTTTAAACAACACTACTGTAAGTAGAGGCTATGGCAATGCCTCTAGGAAGATAATTATGCCTCCAAGAAAAGGGGAAACTGTGTTTGTGTCTGGATTGTAGAAATGGACAGAACGTTATCTTAGCAGTTCTAAGAATATTTCAACCATGTGCAGGACTGAAACGAAATATGTAGAATGGGCTGAAAAAGAGCTGAAGATATATGGTTTGATAGCTACAAATGAAGGTATTTCAAGGCTGTTTTCAGGGCTGGTTGATGTTAATACAGTGGCTGAAATTTCTGCAGCAATTAATGCTGAAAACAGGGCAAAAAAACAGGTTATTTATGTTGACACCTTAGAGATGTATAAAGCCATTCACGAGTTTCCTGAGCATGAATGTTATGGGCTGCAATATGGGTTGCAAAACAGGGCTGAAGCAATGGTGGATACAAAGTACAAAACAGTTACAAAGAAGGTTAAGCCTGTGACTTTGCCTTTACCGCTTGAAAGTGATGGGTTGGCTGAAAAAGTGTCTCAACAATCTAGTTTACGGAATCCACATGGAGTAGGACATAAATTTACAGCTAAAACTTTACAAAAGCTGAAAATTGATTGTACAAGCTTTCTTTTGCCTGCAGAAAGAGCTTCTTTCTTGCAGAAGTTGGTAAGGCATAGGAAAGCCTTTGTGTTTCGCCAGATGAAATTGGATGTGTTAATCCAACCATAGTTGCACCTATGGTGATCTTTACAGTACCTCATGTGCCATGGAATTTAAAGCCTATTCCAATGCCTCCGGCATATTTGCCTAAGCTGTTGGAGCTTTTGAACGAGAAGATCAGAATGCAGATTTTGGAGCCTTCTTCAACTCCATATTCAAATCGGTGGTTTACTATTCCAAAGAAAAATGGTACTTTGAGGTTACTTTGAGGTTTATATAGGATTTACAACCAGTTAATAAGGTCACCATAAGGAATGTTGGATCACGCCTGATAGAGAATGAATTTGGAAAAGCATTTACAGGCAATGCAATTTACTCTATAGGAGATTTATATTCAGGATATGATCAGTTCCACCTTGCATTAGAAAGTCAAGATATCAATACCATGAAGACACCACTTGGATTGGTTAGGATGTGTACGCTTCCACAGGGAGCAACCAATTCAATGGTGCATATGATGAACACTATGCATAAAGTTTTGAGGGAGTATATTCCTCAGTTGACCTTACCCTTTCTTGATGATGTGTCGATAAAAGGGTGTAATATCCATGAGAAGAATAAAGAGTTGAATGAGCATGGATGTAGAAGATTTGTGGCTAATAATATTGCTGATTGTGACAGGATTTTGAGCCATCTTGAAGAAGTGCATTTGACTCTATCAAGAGAAAAGTCGGTTTTTGGAGTGGAGGAAGTATAAGTTATTGGGCACATGTGTGGACTATATAGAAGAAAGCCCTCACCAATAAAGATTAATGCCATAAGCAGGATGCGGGTGACATGTTTAAATGTATCCAAGATAAGAAGATTTTTGGGTGTATGTGTCTTTTACTTGATATGGATTCCACATTTTGCTCATGTGGCTGAAAGTTTATATCAGCTCTTGAGAAAAGAGCAAAAGTTTGGTGGGGTAAACAACATACGAAAGCAGTTCAGAAGTTAAAGAGCTTATTGATTTCAGTCCCAACACTAAAAAGAGCAAATTATAAGAATGGGCAGCCTATCATTCTCACCGTGGATACAAGTCCAATTGGCAAGGTTAGACAGTGGGTCAAGATGATGCTAATGGGAATAGTCATGCAATTCGGTTTGGAGCAAAGGTGCTCAATGAACAGCAAAGGCGATATTCTCAAGTCAAAAGAGAGCTTTGGGTTGTAGTAATAGCCCTTAAGTGTGATAGGGAGTATTTTATGGGAGCTCATGTAATGGTAGAGATTGATTGTCTACCTCTATTGGGTATGATAGTAAATTGCTCAACTCTTGATATTGCCATGTTACGATAGATTGCATATATAAAGTCACTTAACCTTAATTTTCAGCATATTGCAGATAGAGAAAACCCCGTAGCTGACATGCTTTCACGTGCAAGGTTTGAAGATGAAGAGGAGCTAATGGAAGATGAAGAGGATGATATGATAGGTGCTAAAAATGACTTTATAACAGCAGGGAATGAGTATGCAGCTGTTGTTACCTTAGCAAATACAGCAGGTACAACTATTGTAACAGGGATTTCAGCAGTAAGAAAAGAGCTTGCAGCCATGGAGAAGAGATGGGCAGCAAAGAGAAAGCATCATCAATGTTATGCTTCAGTAAGAACACAATTTTTGAAAGAGTTGTATGAGGATGATTGGCTGAAAATAAGTCAATATCTCAGCCTCATGACAAAGAAGGCTGAGTGGTCTGAAGCTGAATTCAAAAGGATTAAAAGAAAAGCTTATGGGTTTTTCTTGAAAGATAGATATTTATGGAAGGATGCAAAGAAAAAGAGAAAAGCTCCAGTACGTGTATTGAAAGATAGAGCTTCTCAACAACGGGTGATGCAAGAGTTTCATGAAAGCTTATGGACTAGACATAGAGGAGTGTGGGACACATTTGCCAAGATCAAAGAGAAGTATTGGTAGCAGAACATGTATAAAGATGTGGAGCATTACGTGGAATCATGCAATGTTTGACAGATGTATTCCATGGTAAAGCATAGAGATGGGTTGCAACCGACCTATCCATTGTCTATGCATTACAAATGGGTAGTTGATTTGGTTACCATGCCTACAGGTTTATGGAATATGAGATATCTACGGGAGCGAAAATTAACTAGCAAAAGTCGGTTGGTTTCCTTACAAACCCGGACTCTAGCACGGAGTGGGGCATCCACTTGGAAATTAGATAGGTGTGCAGAGGGCAGACCATCCATTACCTAGGGTTCTGGGTGGGACTCGACATCACTCCCACCCAATAGTTTCTTCCATTCCTCGACTCTATTCGGAGGAAGCTAACCTACTGGAGTACTGCTCGCCTTTCCCTAGCAGGCCGAGCCCTAGTGGTTAACCAGGTCCTCCTAGTGACGGCTTGGTACATCACCTTGTATTAGTACTTCTCCTCGTCCTGAGTAAGTCAGCTTCGTCGCCTGGTGCAGAATTTCCTATGGGCCACATCAAATGGTTCCAGGGACTCTCGGACCAAGGTGGCGTGGGCAACCATCATCCGGCATCGGTTAAAGGGAGGGCTTGGGATCATAGACCCAGAGTATCAGAGTTTGGCCCTTTTGGGCAAGCTAGTAGTCCACGGTCTCACACCAAGAGGGCAGACCTAGAAGGTCCTACTACAGAAGGGTCTCCAAGAGTGTAGACCGAGCATTGGTGGTGATTGGAGACCGTCCTTGAGATGGATCCTCACGACAGCCCAAATCATGCCCCCCAAATCCCCCTTCCTACGCAGTTTACTTCGTGTGTGGCAGGGCCACCATAAGGCCCTAATTCAAAGACCCCTAGGCTATCAGGAGAAGATAGGCCTCTAGCCGGTGATGTGGAACCCCCAGGTCAGAGATCAGGAGGGGTTACAAATTAGCAAGTGCCCCCACATCCAGTGGGCTGGTTGGGAGGCCAGCCAGGCTCGCACCATCAGGACCTGGCGGGAGGTGTACAAGATGGTGGACGAGGAGGTGTTCCAACGGGCATCAGGTTGCCAAAGAGGAGTTGAGCTGAGGAGAAGGAAAATTGAGGCAGCAATACCTCAGGAGTGGCTCGGCCCCCTGATACGAGAGCCGGTAGATGGACCGCTAAGTTTTCGCCAACAAGTATCCCCCTACAGGTGCCAAGTAGAGTGGGCGGCGGCCCACATGTGGGGGGGGGGGGGGGGTCTGGCCCTTGACAGGTGCAGCAAGATGAGGGGATAGCTGTCCTTTTGTGGAGGAGGATTCAAGTGGTTGTCCTTCAGCGGAAGACATGGCGGCTGGATCCATGTGTTTTTTGGGAGGAGCTTCGAGAGTGGCGCCTCTGGATGTGGGAGAGCAAGCCACTTGACAAGCTAGAGTGGGATCCAAGAGAGTGGCTATGGCCGGCTACTACGGTAGCCAAGAAGCCACCAAGGTTCTTGGAATACACAGCCAAGATTGGCAAACACATACTGATGCAAGAGGACAGGGACTGGGCGCCGTCGCATAGCAAGTACTAGGTAGAGCACAACATCATGGATGCTTCCAACGGACTTTCTGCCGCCGCCTATGGGACAGCTGGAGGCCGAGGAGAGTATCGTATTTCTTATGGCTGGTGGCACATGGAGGCTTGGTGATGGGGAGTTGGTTAGCCTAGATGTAGAAGGATGGAGGGTGTAAACGCTGCACACAACAGCTTCTGGAAACTCCAAAGCACTGCCTTTGGTCATGTAAGGCAGCACAGCTTGTGTGGAGAGGAGCATGCCGCATCCTTCGCCGTATAGCACGCAATGCACAAAGCCTTGGATGTATCTCATGGGGAGCTTTCTGCTGGTAGGCAATCAACCAGGGCCGTCGCCTTCTATATGAAACTGGAATGCAAGACACGATATTTCTTATTGAGGCAGGGTCGTGCGCAGTGATCAACTTCGAGGCTCTAGCCATCTGCTGTTGTGACAGAGAACACAAGCATCGAGACACGCAGTGCTTACTAGAAGCAGAGAGAGGGAGGGAGATAAAATGCAAAGTAGTGAGGAGAGTAAACACAATTTTTTGGGTACAATGACAAGTATACCTCTTTAGATTTTTAGATAGAGATATATATAAAAGTAACAGTGCTAAGGGTGTGTTCACACTAGAGCACATTTAAAAGCACGAGGGTCTTTATTCCCAATAACCTCCCACCTAAAGGCAATGTGTCTTAAGAGAAGAAAAGAATCACCTAAGCCTAGGTCTACTCTGCTGGAAGACCCTTCATGAGAAGGTCTGCACGATTATAATCTCTATGAACTTTCACAAGCTCAATGCTCTTGCTATCCAATACATCTCTAATGAAGTGATACTTCATCTGTATGTGCTTTGTCTTCACATGAAAGACGGGATTCCGTGCTAGCTTGATAGCACTCTAACTATCACAATGGAGGACATGTAACTCTGTGATGCCAAGCTCTCCCACCAAACGTGAGAGCCATAAAGCCTCCTTGCATGCCTCAGTGGCAGCCACATACTCTGCCTCTATAGTAGACAATGCAACACACTTTTATAGCCTGGAGATCTAAGAGACTGCTCCTCCCGTGAAAGTAAACATATATCTAGAAGTGGACTTTCTGCAATCCGCATGACCAGCATAGTCTGCATCTGTAAAGCCAACAACAGATGCCTTCTGCTTTCCAAAGAAAATGTACAACTCCTTTGTGCCTTTGAGGTATCTCATAATACCTTTCTTTGCTTCCCCATGCTTTTTACTAGGATTTGCCATGTATCTACTAACCACTCCCACTGCAAAGGCAATGTTAGGATGTGTAGCAACCATAGCATACATCAAACTGCCAACAGCTGAAGCATATGGTATCTTGGCCATTTCAGCCTTCTCATCAACAGATGTAGGGCTGTCCTATGCACTGAGTTTCACATATAGAGGCAATGGAACACGGATAGTTTTCCCCCTCTCCATATGGAAACGCTGCAAAACCTTGGAGATATACTCCTGTCGAGATAGATAGAGTAGTCTTTTTGGCCTATCTCTGAGTATTCGCATGCAAAGAATGTGATTTGCATCACCGAGATGCTTCATGTCAAAGGTGCCATAAAGACTTTGCTTCAGTCAGTCCAAGGCATGAGTATCCCTACCAGCAATCAACATGTCATCAACATACAGAACCCAGATAATCAGGCCGCCATCTGTTGCCTTCTTAGTGTACAAGCAGTGATACACTTAACTTCTATGGAAACTTTGAGACTGCATAAATGTATCAAACTTATGATACCATTCTCTTGTGCTTGTTTCAGCCCATACAAACTCCTTTTGAGTTTACATACCATCTTTTCTTTCCCTTTTCAACAAACCCTTCAGGTTGCTGCATATATATCTTCATGCAGATCACCATGTAAGAATGCAATCTTTACATCCATCTATATGAGCTCCATATCTTCAGCTGCAACCAAGTCCAAAATGGTTCTCAAGGTAGTCATCTTGACTACAAGAAAGAAGATCTCATCAAAGCCAATTCCATGTTCCTACTTGTACCCCTTCGCAACCAATCTTGCTTTGTACTTTGGTAAGGAACCAGAAGTGACCTTCATCTTGTAAACCCATTTGCATGGAAGTCTTTTCTGCCCTTTAGGCAACTGCACCAAGTTCCAAGTGCCATTTTCTCAAGAGATTCCATTTCTGACAACATGGCTTTATACCATTTCTTGTTGTCCTGTCTGTCCATTGCTTCCTTGAAGCAAGATGGTTCACCACAGTTTATCAACATGACATAATCAACCACATTGCTTGCACCAGGAATGAATCTTCAGGTTGTCTAGTAGCCCTAGATGATTCCGAACCCAATGATCATTATTTTGCTAGTTGTTGAGCATTTTTAGCTTGCCGTCCTAGCATTTCAGCCTGCAAATCAGCATCAACAGCTTGTTGTCCTGGCTGTTCCTGCACATGTAGTGGCTCATTATCATGGGCAATAGTTGGCTAATCATTTCTAACATTATTTTCTGCATTTACAAGTTCATTTATGCATGCGATCTTCCCGGAAGATAACATCATTGTTGCGTACTACTTTCCTTTTCTCGAGATTCCATAATCTATAATCCATTTCACCCTCGTCACCATATCCTAGGAAAATGCATTTAATTGATTTTGGCTCAAGTTTGCTACGTTTTTCTTTATAAATGTACACAAAAGCCACGCAATCAAACACTTTCAGGTGAGCCTATGAAGGTGGCTTGCCCGACCACGCTTCTTGGGGAACTCCTCCCCCCCCCCCAAAAGACCTGTTTGGTGACCAATTAATCAAGTGTACGGCCGTCATAACAGCCTCTTCCCAAAAACCATGGGGTAATGTAGCATGAGACAGCATCGTACGGACATTATCCTATATGGTCCAATTCATACGCTCTGCAATTCCATCTTGGGGTAGCTTATGAGGGGCAATGAGCTCCCTATTAATCCCTTTGCTCTCAAAAATGCTTGAAAGGCCTTGGACACATATTCCCCATCATTGTCAAAGCGAAGACACTTGAGTATCTTATCGGTCTGATTTTCAACCAATGCCAAGAATTTTTTAAACTTGTCAAGCACTTCATCCTTGCTACGAATAGGATAAACCCATATCTTCCGTGTAGCATCATCAACAAAGGTGACAAAATATTTCTTTCCCCCTAAAGATAATCCTAGCATCTAACATACATCGGAATATACTAACTCTAGAGAAGAAGTTTCAACGAAAGAGACTTTTTATGAGACGCCTATGCATGTTTACCATAAACAAAATGGTCACAATGCTCAAAATCAGCATAACAGAGACAAGGCAAGTAACCCAAACGAGAGAGCACTTTCATTCCAGTTTGACTCATTTGTCCCAACTGGCCATGCCACAAAGAAACACTCGGTTGCTCGGACACGGCAACAACATGATCACTCACACTAGATACATGGAGAGGATACAAGGTATCACTTTTACAACCTCTGGCATTCACTCTAGATCCCTTACAAAGCTTCCACTTCCCATCACCAAAGATGGTATGAAATCCATCGTCATCTAGCTGCCCTGTGCTACTCAAGCTCTTCTTGAGCTAGGGTACATGCCGTACATGCTGAAGTGTGAAGACGGAACCATGCTGAAACTGCAATTGCACACTGCCAATACCTACAATGTCACATGCATAGTTGTCCCCAAGATGGACAACACCATGTCGACCCCCTGTATAGGCAGAGAACCACTCACGATGAGGGGTGACATGAAAAGAAGCACCTGAATCAAGAATCCACGTATGCATGTCATCATCCGTATCTGCAAGTAAAGCATGTGCACCAAAGTGTGAAGAGACAAAGCGTACGTCATTCCCACTGTCACTGTCATGAGTAACTACATTCACCTCTTCAATTTCGACATTGCTCTTCTTAGGCTGACTCTCTTTCTTCTCTTCCTTCCTATCATCTATTTTCTTGCCCTTTCCTTTCTCTTTCTTCCATTTATAGCAATCACGTTTAAAGTGACCCTTCTTGCCACAATGATGGCATTCAACATCCTTACCATGCGATTTACTACGTCTCTTGCTATCAAATTTGCCTTTCTGTTGTGATCTGCCCCTAGTATGCAAAGCACTGGAAAACTTACTGGATGCATTGTTCTACCGATTCATTTATTCCATGAGTAGAGCACTCTCTACATCGGCATACAAAAGAATCGCATTAGAATTGCTCATAGCAGTCTTGAATGTATCCCAACTCTCTGGAAGAGTGCAAAGCAAGAACGTAGCCTTAAATTCTTCATCAATCAAGAACTTCAAGGCAAAGAGCTGGCTGAAAATGGAGTTAAACTCACTCAAGTGACTAGACATTGTTGTACCCTCTTTCATACGCAAATCCATAAGCTTTTTCAGCCAATACACTTTGCTTGCGGCACTCTTCTGTGCATACATTTCTCCCAGTTGAGTCCAAATAGCATATGCATAATCCAAAGCTTCAATGTTAAATAGCAAGGCATCAGAAATCGATAGCTCGATGGTTGAGCATGCAAGCTCATTTAACTCATCCCAATCTTCATGTTCCATGTCTGCGGGTTTTGCCCCTTTGGTCTTAATTGGCTTTGCCTGCTTTTTCAGCAACAGGAAATTGTAGCACTGTTTTTGCCAAACTACAAAGTTATGTGCTCCTTCAAGTTTCTTAATGTCTATGAGAAGATTACTGCTGTCATTGCTGCAAGCTAGGATTTTCAGCCCAAATGTGACCAAAAAATTCAATAAATGCAGGCCCAAACTATCACACAAGTGACCAAGGTACAAATAAGTATCAACCAGCAATGAATAACCACGTAGAAGCAGAGATTTCAGATCTGTAAGCAAATTTTCAGAAGCACCAAACCATGTGCTACAGCATTCCACAACTGATTACAATTGTTCCAAGGGCAAATACATCACATTACATGAGAAGTCCCAAATTTTAGCTGTAATTTCTGTTGTACATGTATCCACGGGCATAAAATTTGGCACGCACGGTCAAAAGCCCCAAAATTTTGTGCTCAAAGCATCAACCATACATCTGCAATGTCTCTAACATGCATAGAACAAGCCAATTTTGCCAAAATAGAGCAGTTTCAGTAAAAGCCCCAAATTTCACTAATCGATCTGTCATTAATACATGTTCCCGAAAGCATAAAACGGGTAAAATTAGTAAAATTTCACAAGATTTTGCAAAAGCCCCAAATTTCTCGAGTCCAAATGTGCATCAATGTCAGCCAATCTGACTCAGCTGAACAGAATTTCACCAATACAGTAAAAGCCCCAAATTTTATGGGTCCAATGTTGAGAAATTTCACTCAGATGAGCAAAATTTCAATAATTTTGGCGTAATCCCCAATTCAAATGCGCACAATGTCTGCAATTTTAACGCAGATGCCTCAATTTTGCATGAACAACACTCAATCTAGAAAAGCCCCAAATTTATGGGCCAAGATTGCACAAATCTGACCCTTTGTGCTTGCGCGTGCGAAACCTCAATAGTGGAAGAGGAATTTCAAAAAATTTTGAAGAGAAACAAGGGTTGGATGACAGGTCTGTTGACCCATCAGGGCTGACACCACGCGTTCGCGCCACATGAGTCCTGTCAACTGCCGCGCCGTTGCAGTCCTATCGGCCGCCGTATCCCACCTTCAGCGCCAGTGAAGTCGCTATGCAATCACGTCACTGATCACGTCCCATTGGTCCCTATCTAGCTCATCGCCTGCTCGCCAAGCCGTTGCCTGCTCAACCAACCCGTCACACGCTTGTCAACCCGTCAACTGCTCATCAGGGCAATCACCTGTTCACCTAACCTCTCCAGTAGCAACTATCACCTTTTCTCCAACAGCCCGTCTTCTACAGAAAACGTACCCGTTGGTCAAATCGCCTCCGTCAAGCACTCGACTGCTGACTCTAACATGCACCTGCTGCTAAGCCTACGCACGCCTGTCAACTGTCTTGAGATGCGTGCATACTTGAGCTGTCTCTTGCCCGCTTTGATACCAATTTGTTGTGACAAAGAACACGAGGATCGAGACACGTAGTGCTTACTAGCAGCAGAGAGAGTGAGAGAGATAGAATGCACAGTAGTGAGGAGAGTGAACACGATTTTTTGGGTACAATGACTAGTGTACCTCTTTAGGTTTTTATATAGATATATATATGAAAGTACAAGTGTTAAGGGTGCGTTCACACCCGAGCACATTTAAAAGGCACAAGGACCTTTATTTCCAATAACCGCCAAGTACTAGAGCCCACAACAGACCACTCTGAGGTATGGGAGATCGTAGGGAGCCTCACTAGATGGCATATCTCGAAGGTGCGGTGTTAGGAGGTTTTTGGCGAGGAGAGACTTTTTGTATAGGTGACTTTAGCAGAGATCTGGACCTCCATCATCCACTCCCTTCACGGCTGATTGAACCAGGGGCAGGGCGAGTCTCAAGCTCGTCAGGAGCTCCGTTTTCATTTCATGCGGACTTGGAGCGGCCAAGACCTGTTTTTCGTGATAAAGGCAAGTAGCCCCAAATAGCGATACACTCCCCCTCCATGGCTTCTTGTCCCCATCCCCTCTAGACCGCCTTGAGAGGCTTGTATAATTGATATATTTGTGACTCTGCATCAGCTCCAACTAGTTTGTTGAGCATGAGTACTTCTTTGTATTTCAAGTTTTTTCTAAAGTAATAAAATTAGCCACACTTTATTTGCAAAAAAAAAAAGAATATGAGATATCTTGTGCTTGCACGAGAAGACTTGACAAATCAAGTGGAAGGTTGAGCTCTTAGTACAAAGACTACTCGAGTAGTTTGCAGGTTCTTATTGGAAGAAGTCTTTTGCAGGTATGGTTGTGTTGGTAAAGTGGTTGCAGATAGAGGAGATTTGGATACGGATGAGGCTCATGACTTCTTTTCGCGATTGGATATCAAGCTAGCTTTAACTTCAGCCTACAATCCTAAAGCAAATGGCAAAAGTGAAAGAGGTCATCAACCTATCATTAAGGCATTAGCAAAGTCATGCAAGGGCAGGATGAAAGAGTAGCCAAGAATGTTATCCTTTGCTTTATGTGCTGATGGGACCACTCATAGTGTAGTTACAGGGTATATGCCTACTGAATTAATGTATGGACAACAACCAATCATGCCTATTGAGAAGACTATTGCTACTTGGAGTGTTCTACCATGGGAAGAAGGTTTGAATAGAGAAGAGTTGTTGGTCCTATGCATTAGACAGTTAGAAAGAAGGCTTGAAGACATTGAGACAGCCATGAAAAAGCCGAAGACTATAAGGATCAAGAACAAGAAGAGGTTTGACAAGCGACACAGACTTCAACCACGAGCTATACAGGAAGGGGACTGGTTGCTGGTTTATGACAATAGCTTGGAAAATCAGCATAGTGCCAGTCGGAAGATGGCAAAGCAGTGGTTTGGTCCATATGTGGTGAGGATTGTTTTTGACAATGCTACCTATGCATAAAATAAGAAGGATGGGACAGCTCTAAGGATTCCAGTGGCTGGAAAACGTATCAAGCTCTTTAAACGTAAAGAGTCTTCAGTATATGAATTGAAGGAGTTGGATACTGAGCATGAACATGAGAATATGGAAGAAGAAGAGGTAGAAGATAAAGACATTAACATGGCAGAGGATACTTCTTCAAACAATGCAGATCCATAAGACTTTGGCACATGCCAGAGGATGTGCAGATTAAGAGGGGGTGGATGTCGTACCGCTACACAGACACAGTGTGAAAAACTCTAGAGTGCATCGTCATTCGGCTTTCTTATTGATCTAGAAAGTCAATGCCATGTTAGTCATTAGTGTCAATGTCCGTAGTGTGGATGGTTCAAAAATACTAGATTATTGGGCAAGTTTAGTCTATTTTTTATCTTTTAGATACTATCTCTTGTAAATATCCAAAAGTTGTAGACAACTTCTAGAATAGGATGACATGTAAAAGAAAGCAAGTGGCTTTCAGCCATTTTTGGGCGATTTTATGCAAAAAGAAGGATGGGTGAAATCGCACGATGTGTGATCGCAGTTTACAAACAACAAACAGCACTCCAAACTAGAAAAAGGAGTGATTTGAGAGAAATCTAACCATTGTCCTATGATTTTACCCCCCTTTCAGAGCCAACAGAAGCATCAGATTTGGCGGTCTAAGCAGCAGAGAGAAAGCTGTTTTTTTATGCACGTTTTTGATCTACAAGGGATTTATCTTCTCAAAATACAGAAATAATTTGATAGGCTTCGCCTCTATGAGTACTCTTCTACATATTCTATTTCTTTAAACCCCTTCTCTTTCATCAATTGCTCTCCCTGAATCTCCCTTCACCCTACTGTCTCTTACCCCTGTGGTAGACTTTCGACCCCAAACGCTCCCACTTATACATCAAAGGGCATTGTGAGTGAAGGGGATCAAGCCATCAAGGTAGACAAAGGAGCATCCCACAACTTCATTACCCCAAACTGTGCAGCCAAACATAGGCTAAAATTGTCTAAGGCCCCAGAACGATTAACAATAACTTTTGCACAAGGAGAAGCCAAGGAGATTCAACATGTCTTTGCAATGCAAGTAGAAGCAAGGAAATGGAAAGCCAAACTCAATTTCTTAGTCATTCCCATGGATGATTTTGAAGTCGTCTTAGGTCTTGAATTCTAAGACAAGTATGTCACTGCAATGTTTGGAAAGGGAGTTGATGAGATGATGTTGGACATGCAAGGAGAAGGCATTAGAGTACCCTATGAAAGAATGCAACTACCAGTGCACGGAGGAGAGCTTCCACTGCAAAGGAGGACACCATCAAGTGCAGCCCTTCTTCCATCCTTTCCAGCCCTTGGCGGTGCTGTCCAGGCTGAAACGCAGCCTTCCATACCTGCATTTTGCTGTTTTACAATATCAGGAGGAGTAGGCGACAATTTTCTAGGTGTTTGCAGCCTGTGTTTGCATCAAATGCAGCCGACAAGAGGTCGTCCACATCAGCAAAGGAGGAGGCATCATCATCTGGACGATAAGCGGCAGTTTTTCTCTCCAGGAGGCGGCAGCATTTTCTCTCTCCTCTTGCAAGCGACAGCATCTTCTGGGTCCTTTCTGACATAGGCGGCTCCATCTTGATTGTCTTTGGTTGCAAATTGTTTGGTGATTGTAGATACATACGAAGATGTCTTATCACCAATTCTTTGCTAATTCAAAGAACGAGGTCTCTATTCCTTCCTCTTAGAGACGAAGAGACTTTCGTGCTAGTTCACACGACGACCAGAGGTCATCTAGCACATTTGTGCGAGATCCCTCTATTCCCCGTTGTCTCCATGTTTCACAGAAGGCTCATTTTGCTGGCCTTCATATGCCTTCCATGGCACCCTCTATACAAGTTCCCGTACTCCCTTCTTTGCCCAAAGAAGACCGGCTTGATGGTTCCAACTACTCACTTTGGTCGTGTAGGGTGGAGTGTATCCTTGATACCTTCGATCTTTGGGAGTTTGTTACCCACCCTATTCCCTGTCCAGTGGAGGATCCCATCGCTGGATCATTGATGGATTGTGCGGCCTTATGGGATCGGCTCAACTCAAGAGCTCGATATTTCCTCTTTATAAGCTTGCAGGATTCTGTCCTAGTGCATGTGCACTGGTTGTGGAAAGCAGCGGAAGTGTGAACAAAGCTTGCTTTTTTCTACCATTAGAAGACATTTGTCCATCGGATTACTCTCGATAAGAAATTATGGATGCTCATTGTTGATGATTCTACTTCCATGAAGGATCATATCAATGGGTTGGAGGACATGAGGGATGAGCTTGCGTCCCTTGGCAGAATGATCTCTTCTGAGAATATGGCCATGATTCTTTTGACTCAGCTACCATCTCCCCGTTTTGATGTCTTCTACACCAACCTTCTTACATCAAGGACCTATGAGAAGCTTCTTTGGGAGGAGCTTGTCCCACTTGTTTTGGAGCATGACGAGCGTGCCAAAGAGGTAGCCAGTGGATCCACCTCCACTAAAGCTTTTGTTGTAGATTTAGCAAGGGAGACGCAGAAGAAAGGGAAGTCATAGGCTAAAAGACAGGAGAGTTCTTCAAGTTCTAACTCCAACTCGGAGAAGCCGAATCATGCTATAATGAGAAAAGTTGATACAATGGAGCCAAAGCTCAAAAGATAACTGCATTGTCCTGTCTAAATCAGGTGGCAACACCTGCAGGGAATCTACACAGTGAAGGGAACGAAACGCAGTCCTCCGGTAGTAGAAATATCAAATATGTATGCTGAAGGTGAAGACAGCTATCGAGGGAGCGAAGCACAGTCCTCTGATGTCGTCAGAGTGGAGGAGAGTGATCAACTACAATCGGTCTCCGCAAGATGTTAGACAGTAGGATAACCACCAAAAAGCTGAAACGCCAAGTGTAGAAGCCCAATAGCTGCAAAACGTAGCCTCCTGCAAGGTGTGGAGTGTCTGCCGAAGCCGATCGATGACGAGGGAAGATCCAGCTGCCAAATGCAAGGTGCACAGCTAGAAGAGATGACGCTAGGTGTGGAAACCTGACGCCAGATGATGATGGAGCTGATGCCAGCTGAGAGAAGTGATGCCAAGTATGAGGAAGGCTCTAGAAGGTGAAAATGCAGCCAAGTGTGGCCTCTATCCACCAAACGCAGATGCGAGAGAGGAACACTAACACCAAGGCTGATGTGATGACGCCATGTGAGAACTGACCCAAAACGCAAGGTAGGAGGGCCTAGATGATGACGCCAAGTGTAAGGATGATGACGCCAACAATGTGGAAGCTGTTGCCAAGGTGTATGGGTTGTCGCCAAGATGCGAGGTTGACGCCAGTAGATGATGGAGATGGTGAGGAAGAAGCCACCAACCACGAACCTCGATGTCCTCCAGAAGGGGTGTGGGGGAACTGGAGAGGTGTCTGATGACACACAAGAGGTGAAGAATGAACAGTTAGTGATGAATGTGTGAAGAGGTGGCCTATGAATAGGCATGCTCAATCTAGGGTCCCACCCCACTAATGTGGGCGCCCACTGATAAAGTGCCTAGAAATGAGGGCTGGCGCCCTTTTTGGGGCTGTCAATGCGAAACCCTAACTGCAGGTGATGAACTGAAGAAATGGTTTCTCAACATCGGCTAGCTTAAAGGTACCACTTCGGGCCTTTAAGTGGCAGGTTGTTGGGTGTAAAGTCTCTTAATCTCCATGTATAAACTTATACGTGTGTGAACACACCCTTGTTTTACCCTAACATATAAATATATTTTATTCTTTGTGTACCATCACAAGCTGGTACACTCATCTTGGGATTCTCTCACTCTCACACTCAACATTGCTACTGCTCCACTTCTGACTCACATTCCCATTGCACACTCGTCCCAACACGATTCACTACAAGTTATGCCTTCTCCCTTAGATCGGGAGCTATCTCGCGGAGCAATAAGAAGCACCCTACTATGACCCTTTCTTCTATAAAGGTAGAGTATCGTGCATTATGTTCTACAACTATGGAGGCGGTCTAGCTTCACCGCATGTTAGTGGAGATTGGCTTCCCCCAACCTAGACCTACAAAGCCACATGTGGACAACTAGAGTGCTCTAGCTCTAGTGAAGAACCCTCTGTTTCATGCTCACATGAAGCACATTGAGGTTCAGTATCACTATGTTCGAGCATGGATCGTGGATTCTAAGTTAGCAGTGGACAACACAGCAGATCTCTTCATGAAGCCTTTACCCACTTCATCACATGAGGTTGTTGGATCTTCAGACACTCCCAAGATCTAAGAGGGGGTGTTAGCCTACCTATGTTAGTCATGTTAGTTTGTCATCTCCTAGTTGAGAGCTCCTATCAAAGTCTAAAAGAGATAGAAGCTCTAGCAATTTTAGGTGCATTTTCTTCCATTGTTGGCTTCCTGTGTGCATTCCTAGGCTAGTTCCTCCTTTTAGGTCCCCACGTAGAGGAGTGCCTTGAGAGAAGCTTCTCCTCTAAGTCATCAAAGCCCGTAAACTAATAAGATATCTTCAATTCTGCAATCACCCAAAAATCTACATTTGAATCAAAACAGCAAGAAAAACAAAAGGCAATCAGCTACAATGTCTATAGATGTGCTGCTTACACTCAAAAACTTGACATCTACCACTAGAAGGGGGTTGCCTTCACTAGGGAACTATCACCACCACCAACAATTTTGCATTTTCAGCAAAACGCAAGGAAGGGTCACCTATTGCATGTATGTTGTCACCTTGCCCTGTATATTGTTGCCTAGCCTCCAAGAGATGTCGCCTGGCTGCCAAGACTCTCACCAGGGCATAGGACCTCTAATAGGGCTGCATTTGCAGCAAACGCAAGCTAAAATTCTACGTTTTGATATTTGGATTGCTTCTCCACGAAGATCACCTACTCCTCTGTGAAAAAATCTCCAGATTGTGTCCTCACTCAGGTGATGATACCATGTGAGAGTGTGGAATGGAAGAGAAACACAAACACAGAGAGAAACAAGCATAGAGAGAGAGAGAGAGAGAGAAAGAGGAAGGAGAAATGAAGAAAGAAGATTGCACTAACTTAAGAAGAATGCTAATACAATGGGGATGGACTGAAAAGTCCCTACATGCAGCCCATAGCATCAGTGAGGGCACCAAATCAAGGTGATGACGATGGCAACACCAAGCACAAACTGTTGGAGTGTCAGAGTATACACCTGCAAACAAAAGACTAAGATTGAAGAGTGTATGGCTGCCAAGTGGGGTAGCTGGCTATAAATAGCCATAAATGCTCAAATCTGGCCAACCTACACCAGTAGGTGCCAAAAAGCTGACTAACCAACATTTAATGCTGGTCACTCTAAAGAAAATGCCAGAAAAATAGGGGAAGGCCATGAAAAAATACCAAATGTCAAGGACAATGTCTGGCACATAGAGGCAAACTGCGAAAGGTAGAAAATTGCCTAGGAATGCACACAAGAAGCTGACAACTAAAGAAAATGCACCTAAAACTACCAGAGCTCCTACGTCTCCATCAAACTTTGACAAGAGCTCACAACCAGGAGATGACAAACTGACGTGACTAACATAGGCATACTAATAGATCTCTTCTTAAAATAATGATTATGTACCTAAATATGCTTAGTGGGAGCATGGAAAATGGGTTCCATACAATTGTCAATGCGCTTTGACTATCAATGAAGATGGTGATGGAAAATGGTTGTCCAACATCCAAATCAACCAAAAGGCCAAACACACCCAAACCCTGGTTGTGAAAGCTACCCTATACTCAACTTCACAACTACAAGTAGCCACAATGGGTTGCTTCTTACTCAAACATCAAATTGAGCCACTCCATGGCTCTCCCAACACCACATACATTGTTCTCAATATCACATTGAGTCTCTTGAGGACTCAAAACTATCTCCGAAATCTCTCATATCACTTGGGGTCACACCTTGACTCCCCTCAAAACTCATGCTAATATTCAGTGTCTCATCGTCAACCAAAGAAAACTCCAATGAGTCTCTATCCTCAAAAACTCTCAAAGAGTGGGCAACACTTGCCTCGGCATTCTCACATCTTGCTTCTAAATCTAGAAGCTCATCCTCAAACTTATTCACATTGCATCCAATCTCTTCAAATAACAATCTAAGGTTTTCAACCTCTTCTTCTACCACAACCTCCCACATCCCTAGGAACTTTATCCATGGGGTTTTCAACAACATTCAAAAAGATCTTCTGTCTTTCTACAATCCTCAAGTCCAAAAATGACTTACTTGTAATTATGTCTTAATCTCCCTCTTTCTAGGAGGATACACTATGCATGTATTAAATGATAATGAGATGGAGGAGAGCTGGCCCTTAAAAAGGCTGAAATAAAAGAAAATGATGAATGAGGTCAACAAGTTATGTGCCGCTTACTCATAGAGAGAGATGGTTGTATGAGTAGTTGATTTTAGTGCATTGCATTTATGAGAATTTATTTATTTATTTGAGTATCTATGTTTATTTATTTATGAGTATCGATGTGTGTGTGTGTGTGTGTGCGCGCGCGCGCACATGTATATGTGTCTAACATGTGCTTAGTTTTGAACTCTTACAATGCATGTATATGTGTCTAACATGTGCTTAGTTTTGAACTCTTACAATGGTTAGAATCTTGAACTCTTCCAATGCTAGCCTATAGGGGGTTTTAAGCAATAAAAATGCTATTTCCACCTAGGGACAAATAACCAAGACAACTAAAAAGATTGCCAATCCACCACACCCTCATAATATGAGCTATCACAATCGATCACAATTGATCAGTAACTACAAATCATCTTTTATAACTACAAAAGATACACAATGAATTACAAATAGAAGACAACTCAGAAAAATAATTGGGCTTATCAAAGTCTCAAACTTGCAACCAAACATGAGAGCACTTTACTTCCTTAGTTGTTGGTAGTGTGTTGTAGCAATTATGATAAGTAAGAACTTGGTCGTGATCAGCCAGGCTGCTTGTGACTGACTAATGGGAACTATGCCTAAGAAGGCATAATACCAATATCCATTGACCAAGGGAAAAGCCTAGAAATACTGCTCTCTTAGTTGTTAGAGTTTTTGTGTGCCAATCGCTCTCTGTTCTGCTGTGTATCCTGCTGTTAACACCTCTTTTTTTCCCGATACCTGTTCACACCTCTTTTTTTTCCGAGACCTGTTTACACCTACTTGATTCACAAGGTTTGTGTGTTTGTCTGAGATAATGGAAGTTTTCCAGCCTAGACAGCGTTATGAGTCCCCCATTGCTACTCAATTGAATCAATAGACAGTGAACATGCATAGTTAGCGGCAAACAAGAAACTCGTGTATCTAGAAAGGACAACACCGAACCCTGCCCGCGAGAGATTATTCCTGAAACCTAGCCCCTACATTTCCGCATTACAGTAGCAATTATGTATTGACCGATTTGGCGGATCACACATGCATAAGAAAGGGAAAAGGTACCGCGAGAAGCTCCTGGTTGCTAGGATCGACAGCCAAAGCCTCTTCAAGAGCGATGAGGGAAGCTTTCTGCTCCACCAGGTGCTCCTGGAGCTGTCTCTCAAGGTCAGCCTCGGTCAGCTCTTCCTCATCCGCTTCATCGTCCGCCATCGCCCCCTCATTCTTGCTCATCTCGCTCCGTCGTCTTTACTTTACTACGTGGAATGGTAGTGTTTCTTTCTTTCTTAAGAGAACGTCGAAACACAAAATATTCTATACCAAGTTTCCGTCGTATGTGTGTCACATAACCAGAACTTTTAGACAATTTCTCGATATAATTTCCACATTGTGAATTCGATCGCATCCATGAGCTTTTGTGGGGGAAGGGGCCTTGCCCGAGCACCTCCTAACTGGCATAGAGTCCCTTCCTCATGCGAGAAGCCCCTAATGTTGAATACTATAAGGAAAAACAAAAGAAATCAACTTCTTTTATCACATGGGAAGATGTCGCGGAAGGGGCCTTGCTTGAGCACCTCCTAACTAGGCATGCAGTCCCTCCCTTGTGCGAGAAGCCCCTAATGTTGAACACTATACGGAAAAACAAAAGAAATCAACTTCTTTTATCACATGGGAAGATGTCCAAAACTTCTTGTCATGAGCCTACTTGTTTTGGCATGTCCTCCCCCCTCCCCTCCCAAAAAAAAGGAAAGAAGGGGGAGGCTAAATCATTTATGCTCCAAGGGTAGACACTTTTTTGTAAATAGCCCATTCTTTTTAAGAGACTAAAATTTGATTTTTTAAGTGGTTGCTTTACATCTATTGTGTGTGACCTAGGGAGACATAGTAAAAAGTCTTATTGTTTTTTCCCATTTTCTATGTGTTCATTTGCAACACTATGTATATGTATAAACATTTGCATGCAAAACAATGGAAATAAGTGACAATTCACTATTAGACCAATGTTGAGATCGATTATATAAACCGATAAGTTCTTCTATATTGAGGATTTGCCATCACATGCCCCATGGTCAAAATAAAACAATGTAAGGAGAAGATAGGTGAGATGGAGAGACATGAGGGCTAGCAATCCCTATTTAACTAACTAGAGAGAAGAGTTAGAGAAGAGGTGGAAATAGGGAGACCATGATACTAAAGCACCATATCTATGTTGATAGCATTGCCCATTACTTTCTTCATGATCTCATCAACATCTTTGCATCCCCACACAAGACAACATTAAGGACAAAGCTACTAACCATTAACTTCACATGAACAATGCTAAGAAGTTATGTCCACCAATCAATATACATTTGCATCCTATCACTTGACTAAGTTTTGAAATGCTTATATGTACTACTAGGAAATGTAGAGATTTGTGAGTCTACAATTCTCACAAACATGTATATCTATGGCTATGAAACACATAGGTTCAAAAGTTTGAAATTCTCCTTTTCAAAAGTTTTGTGGGTTTAAATTATAGATGATATAGATGAGGTGGTCGTGGTGGTTTTTTTTGGGGGGGGGACCCTTGCAGAGCCCCCACAATTCCAACCTCTCTCTCTCTCTCTCTCTCTCTCTCTCTCTCTCTCTCTCTCTCTCTCTCTCTCTCTCTCTTTGTGTGTGTATAACAAGCGAGATACATAAAAACTAGGGGTTAGACACCCAGTCACACTGACCAGGGTATATAAGGTGTAAGAGTCCCAGATTAGGGCAACCAGATATTATCAAGAATATACTCTTTACTTTCATCTTCAGCTTCCATGGCTTCCTCCTTCCTTCTCTTCTCTTTTTTGTCTTTCTTTCTCCTCTTCTAGTCTTCTTTTATCTTCTTCTTGTTCTCTTTTTCTCTCTTTAGCTCTTCTCCTCTCTCCTCTCAGCTTCATTCATTACAAGTGGTATCAGAGCTTCAGGATTTGGTCCTTTTTTTCTTTCCCCTTTCTCCCTTTTCAAATCCTAAAAACCCTAGTTGCTCAGTTTACAGGTGCATGTACAACAAGAAGGACTATAGTTAACCTCAGCTTTTTGGAGCAAACAGGAGCTATGGTTGGAGGCTCAGACACGTCTGGAGGTAAAATGGCTAAACTAGCAAGTCGTCACTCCTTTTCATGTAAATTTTAAGGGTTCTAAGCCAAGTTTAGAGTCTCATGGGTTAGAGGAGGACAATAGCTTAACTACTTTTTGCTTTAGCCCCTTTCTCTCTCCTCTCAGGCAAACTGCCATAGCCACACAGTAGAGAATAAGCCTTCCTTTTCCCCAGAGCACCCATGGAACTGCCATGCTAAACCCCCAAGAGTCTTCCCCACTTGCCCCTAACCAAGGAAAATACCCTTGTGGAGGGTCACAACCAGGGAGAGAGCCCACAAGAAACAACCCGCAAATTGCGGTGCATTTTGCGTTGTTGTTCCTTGCTTTGCTTGCCCTCCCCCAACTCCAATCGAACCCTCCTACTGCCCTCTAGCACTCTTGCCACTCTAGGGCATTTGCTCAGCACTTCTTTCTCCTCCCTCTTGGCACTCTTGGCACTTCTTTCTCCTCCCTTCTATCTTTGAGAGCTCAACCCCACACAAGCCCCTTCAGTCCTTGAATTGCCTCTTTTACTCGGATTGAAGACATGGAGCTCATCATGCAGAGAGCTTTGTGGGCATCCATGAAAGCTCCACTTAAAGCTTTCCATCTTTGAAGTTCAAGCTCAGAAAAAAGCATTCAAATATTGAAGTCTTCTTCCATGGGAATGCCCCAACCAACAACCGGGCTTGCTTGATGGAGCAAATGGGCATCATGATGGGCTATGCTTCAACCAACTTCTCCAAGCACTAAAGAGGTATGTCAATTTGATCTTAATCTCTCATATTTATCCACTTGCTGAGCTTAATCCCCTTGTTGGAGAGTTTAAAGATTGCATAGGCTTTATTAGTTCAATCCCTCTTGTATGCATGCATGTACTGAAAGCCAATATGGCCTTTGCTTCCTAATGCATCATAACTAATCCTGAATCAATTGTATTGGCTAACATTAACCCCATCTTTGTCTTGTGCGCCTTGGATAAGCCTCAAAGTGAGTAAGTAGCAGTCAATGAGTCATTAGATAGCCAAGGTAACCCCTATCCAAGCCTTTGTTTATCCTTGCATCTCATGAAATCACTACTCTTGTTGCTCAGTTAGCTGCAGCTTCATCCCAAGAGAAGGCAAATGACTCTAGGCACACAAATCTAGATATCCACTACCTTAGGAGCCATTGCATGGTCCACATGGCATACTTGGTGCTAAGGGAATCCCCTCTTCTACCTATGAGATTGGTGAACCCTCCCATTCGCATGATGAGCCTCTATTGAGCTCCCCCATCAACCATATAGCCAACATCCCACTGAGGCCCTCTCCCACCCTTGGTAGAAGTTTCCCCCACTCTCCATAGGAGCCCCCATGCAACCTATATGAATCAGCCCCATCATAGACAGTATGGTATTAATGGCCAGCGTGGCTATAATGGAGAGTATGGGATAAATGCACCAGATGGTATGTATGGACAACAAGGTATGTATGGACATGAAGGGTTTCATGGGCAGCAAGGCCCTCATGATCTACATGACAAGATTATCCTTACTAAGTACAATGGGCAATCGCCCTCACCATCAGACTTAGAGGAATGGACGTCCAAGTTGTAGTCCTACTTCAATATCTACCCCCGCACTAATGATCAAAAAATAATATTTTCGAAGGATTCCTTGCACGGTATATAACCGACTAACACTTGCACAACTTGGAAGTTGGCACCTTTTGATCCTTCTTGAGTCTCCTTCTCTCCTACACAATATGCATAAGGCTCTCCCCTTGGTGCTTGATTTCAGCAGAGCTTCCATAGCACTTGATTTCAGGAGAGCTTCCGCAATACTTGCACCTTCTCTTCTCCTCTTGGATGCATACAAAGTGATGCTTTCTTCACCTCCCCCAAGGAGAGCCTCCTCTTTTATAGGTTTTCAAGAGCTTCTCTTCTTGGAGAGAGACTTGAGTTGATCCCGACGCACCAACGGGATCTACCTGTCCACCTGAGGTGCATACGATTGAAGCAGGGAAGGGCGAACCAACCCAGGGACACATGAACAGACGAACAGTGAAAACCACAGGACCTCCCTAAAAGATTTACGAAATTCAAGAAAGGAGATAGGGTAGTGATCCTATTGGGCACCAAACGGCAAGGGCAAACGATGAGCGAACCAATCGAGGGACTAGCCAGGGTCAAGGAGATGAACTTAGCCCAGGAAGGGGAGACACCCTGACCAGCCTTCATTGCCGATGACTTGACTGAGGAAGAAGAAACGAGTATTGTCACTCTCTTGCAAGAGTACATAGACATATTCGCTTGGTCCCTGGAAGAGCTTAAAGGGGTAGACCCGAGTGTAGTGACTCATAATATACCAATGACACCAGACGCAGCGCCGGTGAAGCAGCGACCGTACCCAATGAATCCAAAGCATGCTTATGCTGTCAAGGAAGATATTGATAAGCTGATGAGAGCAGGATTCATTTACGAAATTGAGCACATGGAATGGGTATCACCCATAGTCATCGTGATGAAGAAAAACCGAAAAATTAGAGTGTGCATCAATTACAAGAAGGTGAACGCTGCTACTAAAAGGGACGATTATCCATTGCCATACATCGAGTACATGCTTGAAAGAGTGGCAGGCAAGGAGGCCTACAATTTTTTGAATGTCTTCTCAGAATACAATCAGGTGCAAGTGCATCTTGCCGACATGCATAAGATTGCCTTTGCCACCGAGTGGGGCATTTTTGCTTACATAGTCATACCTTTCGGGTTGACTAATGCCCCTGCCACCTTCCAACGTCTCATGTGCACCATATTTAAAGACATGCTTCGCAGGGAGTTGGAAGTCTTTGTCAATGACCTCTGTGTTCACTCGACCTGGATGGAACACTTAAACAAACTCCAAGCAGTCTTTGATTGGTGTCACCTATATCGTCTCTCCTTGAACCCCTTGAAATGCCAGTTTTGGGTGAAGCATGGATGCATCCTCGGCCACGTGGTGTCAAAGAACGGCATTGCCACCACTGACTTATCAAAAGTCAGGGTTATTTTCGACCTTCCACCCCCAACCAACTACAAGGGAGTTCAATGCTTCTTAGGCCATACAGGATACTATCGGCGGTTTGTGCTGAATTACGCATTGATAGCCAGACCTTTATACAAGCTGCTGATTGCCTTTAAATGGACTGAAGCATTCCAACAAGCACATGAAGAGTTGAAGAAGGCTCTAACCATAGCACCAATTCTACGAGCCCCAAATTGGACCATAACCTTCCACGTGCATATCGATGCTTCTAAATTTGTTGTGGAGGCAGTGTTGTGCCAACCTAGCGAGCACAACTTGGACTATCCAGTGAGCTTTGCTAGTAGACAACTCAATGAAACGGAAATGAACTACTCGGTGACAGAAAGAGAGGGCTTGGCCATGGTGTTTGCTGTAAAGAAGTTCCGGCATTATCTATTGGCTACACCCTTTACCTTCTTTGTGGACCATCAAGCCTTGCTATACCTAGTGAATAAACCTTACGCTACAGAACGCATAGCTCGGTGGCTCCTTCTACTTTTGGAGTTTGACTTCTCCTGGTTGTACGGAAGGGAAAACAGCACTACATGGCTGATCATATGTCACGCATCCCCACATGAGAAATCACTAGAGAAGGCATTACCGATGAATTGCCAGACGCCCACCTCTTTAACCTCTCCAGCGAGAGAGATTTATTCAAGGCCAATCTAACACCATATTGGGCAGATGACATAGTCCAAGTGCTTGAGCACAGACTACCTAAACAACTGATAGAGAAGGCAAGGCTTAGGTGACTTATTCTCAAAATCCAACCCTACCAGTTGATAGCAGGCCAGCTGTATCGCTTAGGGCAAGATGGATTGTTGTGTAGATGCATGTGCGAACATGAAATGCACGACATGCTCTCAGAGACACACAATGGAATTGCTGGTGGACACTTTAGCGGAGACACGACGGCCCACAAGGTGTTGCAGTCTCAACTATGGTGGTCAACGTTGTTCCGTGATGTTGCATGATTTGTTAAGCATTGTGAGGAGTGTTAGAGGACGAAGGTCCCGATCTGCAAGGATCAAATGGAGTTGACCCCAATCATTGCACGACAACCCTTTGAAAAATGGAAAATTGACTTCATAGGACCCATCAACCCCACTGCACAGTATTCATAGGCCAAATACATCATTGTGGCCACCATAGACTACCTAACGAAGTGCACAGAGGCGAGAGCAACATGAAAGAACGATGCTCAAACGACTGCCAATTTCTTATGGGAGCAGGTGATCTCACGATTCGGATGTCCCATCGAACTAGTCAGTGACCAGGGGACACACTTCATCAATGAAGTGATAGCACACCTCCTATCCACCTTCCTAATTATCCATTGGAAATCCTCTCCATACTACCCTCAAGTAAACGGCTAGGCATAATCCACAAATAAGATTCTTGTCAACGTCCTAACCAAGGTAGTCTCAGCCTCACACAGCAATTGGGATAACAAGCTGATGGCAGTTTTGTGGGCTTACCGCATAGCTTACAAAACGGCTGTCGGACAGACCCCCTTTAGGTTGACATGCGGAACCGAAGCAATTCTTCGTGCCTAGCTTGCAAATTGCACTTCAGGAGCGATGGGAAGGAAAGGAGGCATGGACGCAACGCTTGGTTGAGCTCGAACGCCTCTCCGAGACTCGCCTTCTAGCCACTCATGCACTCATATGTGAGAAGGCATGACGCAAGAGCTAGTTTGACAGTCATGTCAAGCAACGTGACTTTGAACAAGGCAACTTAGTGCTCCTATACTCAGTTAAGGGGCATAAGCAAAAAATGAAGTTTAGGGGACTTGGACCTTTCAGAGTCCGTGCGATCAGCCGAACGGGCAACGTCGAGCTCGAGACTCTAGACGGTGAGGGAATACGCTTATTCAATGGCAGTCGTGTCAAGAAATACTATCCTCCCACGCATCCTTTGCATTAGCCACCAATGTTGGAACCGCCTGTCAAGGTACGAGTAGCCACCATCACCGAAATCGATGACGAGGATGAGGAAACCGTGGAACCTGCATACCTGCACATCACGGTCACTGCCAAGCGAACATGCGTCTTCAATGCCTTAATTGACGAGGGAGCGGACTTCAATGTCTTGACTCACGATCATTGGACCCAACTTAGCAAACCACCACTACAATCCACTAGTGCCAAATTAAGCCCATATGGGGGCTGCTTATATGCACTTCTCGGCAAGTGTAGGGCCGCCGTTTCTATCGAGTCTGAGATTGTACCAATAATCTTCTACGTGCTGCCAAACGCCAAGGACACAGGCACGGAGACGCTGCTAGGGCGACCCTTCAAGAAGCAAACTCATTGCAATGTTGATTATGAGTTGCAGCACATTCACCTCACCATAGGCAACATCCACATTGATACAACTTTCAGCAAGGGCTACGCGATAGAACAGTCCGCACGGCCCACCGATAGAACTATTAGCAGCCAAATCTAAGGAGAAGGGTAGTGCTCGGCCACCACCCACCATCTCTCAAGAACCACTACTCGTGGTAGCAAAAGCTACAGCTCAATAGCCTAGCTTTCAATGGAGGCCTAAATAGGTGCAACCGTTGTCAAGGATTCATCGCACACAACCTCATAAGACCCAAAGCTCTAAACCTAGGACACCAAGGCACAATTACAGAAATCAACACATAATCAAGCAAAGGTGGGTCCCTAAAGCCCTCTTGCACGTGCAAGGCTACTATGAGGGGAATACTTGGATATGGATCCCTAAAGCTCACACGGCCAAGGGCACCGCTTGTACGTTACCCCCAAGCTTGATCACCCCCAGCCCCATAGAACCTCAAAACCATAAACCGCAGTGCTCCCCAGGCCCACATCTATCAAGCTCATCCACACACATGCCCAAGAGAGTCGAACAAGCCTATTGGCCCAAACGATAGACATCGTCACATGAGCTAGAGCCCATCCGACTACAAGGATCCACTTTGAAGGCAGCAGTCCATCAGAAGTAGCTGCTACTTCCCCAGCCCTAAGCCAGGAAGCCCAACCGCAACCTCAAGAACACTCGCAACCACAACTATCCATTAACAAAGGCTCTAGTGCTATCAAACCCCAACCACCAGCACATCTTAAACCCTCCTATGAGCAAAAATCATTTTTGACACTGGCCTCAGATCTAGCAATCGAAGATACAGGGGATGACGTGGTTGATTGCATTAGACGGCTCGATGCCACCTTCAGAGAGCTAGCTCTGAGCTACGACTGCTTAGGCTTGTTGCCCGAGCCTTTTGCAACCGAAGTTCGTACGATGTCTTGTTCTTGGGAGATGTTTGAACTTGCCTTCGCAAAGGCAGCAAACTCCGCTATTGTGCTCAACAACGAGATCTCTAAAGAGCAAGCCCTCAAATAGCATCTCATCACGTCATACGATTAGCGAACCTCTACCATCACCGACCAAGAAATTGCAGGGGCCGCTTCCTCCTTGGCCACCACACCCTCTACGTTGTGAATGGTTCGAAACTTAAGCTGGTTGCAGGCGCAACCCTCAAGAGTGATGCTGTATTGCGCTCTTTCCTCTTCTGTGAACGGAAGTCGGTGGGCGCGGTCTTGCTACGACATCTTTTGTTCCTGTCATAATCCCAAGTTTCCATTAGTGCTTCCACATTAACAATTCGCAAGAAAAGTCATAGTTTAAAAAGAAAGACTCTATATGTTTATTGAATGAAAGCATTAAAATCCCATCCAATGTAGTTCTTCTCTTCTGGCTTTAACTTTTTGCCCTTTATTTCAAAGTTCTCTTGACATTTTCCTACCTCGCTCGTTGTTTACGTGTTTATGCATTTTGCTTGATTTTCATTGGTTTTAATTTGATTCACCTTGATTTTCCTTGGTTTTTAATTTGATTCACCTCACTCCCCTTCCCCTCCTAGCTCGAGAAGAATCATTCCTAGGATTGAAGGTTTTGGAGGTTGAGGACATTCTGCAGTGGGCTTAGGAGTTACCGGCGTAGGAACCAAGTGTAGAAATCGGGGTTGTACTCTAACTGAGTTGCGTGGTCGAGATCAAAAGGTCGAGTGCCCACGTGTGTAATGTAAGTGAGAACATCTATTAGAAAGTCACCGAAGGCAATGCGGCTAGCAATATGTAGCTCTTCCTCAGTCAGTAGGCGATCGAGGTAAGGGTGTCCCTTGATGTGCTCTTCCAGGGGGCGATCGCGAAGAGTAGTTAACACTCTATACGAGATTGGTGTGACATAAGTGGGGTCGTACTCCGCTATTTTGATTGCGTGGCGCTGCTCAACGTTTGTCATGACTCGAATTATCCAAACTTGCTGAGACTGAATCCCCATTCTTGCAGCACTGGTACACTCTTAGGTTGCAATGGGAAGTAGAAGGTCATTGAACAATGCAACTTCACCAAGTACCTTGAAAAATTTATGCAAGAACATGACCACACAACGTGTGTGGAGTTTCTCAAGTCTTACGACCCTGACAATGAGTGTGGCACCGTCACGGTAGGAAGGGGAGAAAACGATGTCGTCGTGTTGGGGGTTGAAGGTCTACCACCGGGGTTTAGAGCAGATGAGGAGTGAGGGATTCAAGGTTAGGAGAGGGAGAAAAGAATGGGGTTTGATAAGTCTTGGGTTTTAGAGATGATTCAGTTGGAGAAGAAGACCTCAAGCTTTTTCATATACTTAACATACATGAATGGAATTAAAGACTTTGACTCAATTACATCAAATGCCTATGAGGTTAATAGACCAATACATATAGAGATTTTATCTCAGATTTAATCCAAATACATATTTCAAATGCAAGCCCAAACAGTTTCAATTTCACGAATGCCAATGAACAACAACTCCAAGATACAAGTATTTGAGTGGTAGACTCCACTACTTCCAAGACATGGACCAAAAACTCTTGAAATGCATTGACAAAGCTTTTAATTCACCTCAGCCCTGTTTTATAACAGTAATTTCCAGCCCATAAACAAGCTCCAAAAATGCACATAATCTCAAGAATAAGCCTCTAATCACTCTAAATGAAGCCCTAATGTTTAGAGGTCAATACCATCACTTGCAACCACATAGATCACTTGATTTCCCTTCAAGAAGACAAGAATAGTGGGATGCCCTATTTATGATAGGTTTTAGCAGTCCAAAACAGCCCCATACACCTCCAAAATCTCCCCTTTACTTGCCCCAAAGTCACTCAAGTACTTGGGCACAAGAGGGGCTTCAATGGACCATGAATAAGGTAAGAGAATGGAAGAAGACGTACATAAGAGCAGGCTAAATACTTTATCTCTGTTTTTCCCTTTTATGGACTGTCATACCACTCATTTTTGTGATACCAAATGGATGGGAAAGAAAGACTCTCACCTTCTTTGTTTGTATCTCCTCTCTTTCTTCAGTTTGCTTTGAGTTTGCATGCTTTGGAGCATGCACCATAGCCTTCAGCTCTCCCTCCATCTGCCACAGGTATGCAGGCCCGAAAATTGCGCCGAAAAATGCGGGCTACTCTTCTCTTCAGCTTCCACACAAAAGTAGACCATATATGTCACTTACAAGTCACACAAGTCCATTATTTCAGGTTCCATACAAACCAAGTGGACTTTTGGGCACTCTTCTTGATTTCCAAGCAAATACTCCTCATGAATCAATGTGACATAACCTATAGACTATCAATTACCTCCTGTTGATCAAGTTGAGGGTCTCCATAGACTTAATTTTTGTCAATTTACATGATATAAACTGAAAATTGCATGTCAAGTTACAAAGGAACTTATGAGATTAAATGATATCTAAGTCAAATGTTGGGAAATAATGACTGAGTTATGTATGAAAGTTTCTCATGTGAATCCTAATGAAGTTCTTCTGCAAACATAAGAACTCCATGATTTATACCATGAACAGAAAACTCTTTGACATTCATCCCCTCCTAACCTACACATCCTCCGGCATGTGCCACTTCATAAAATTGCAGGTTAAGGAGGCTCTTCTTCTGACATATCTTCATCTTCATCCTATAAGTCTTCTTCTTCTTCCTTGTCTTCAAGTAGATGGCTCACATCCAAGTCATCAAGCTCATAAGTAGAAGACTCTTCATTTGAAGAGCTTGATACGTTTGTCGGCTATTGGTATCTTGACCATGGTCCCATCCATTCTAGCCAAAGTGTAAGTAGCATTATCATGTACCACCTTCACCACATATGGTCAAAACCATCGCTTGGCTAGCTTCCTATGAGCACTATACTGATTGTCCAGGCTGCTGTCATAGACAAGTATCCAATCATTCTCTTGGATAGCTCTTGGACGGAGTCGATGACACTTGTCAAACCTCTTCTTATTCTTCAACCTTGCTGCCTTCAGCCTTTCAATGGCTGACTTGACATCCTCTGGCCTTCTTTCAAGCTGCCTTATGTGCAAAATCAGCAGCTCTTCACTATTTATGCCTTCATCCCAAGGCAAGATACTCCATGTGATAATAGACTCCTCAATAGGCATAATAGGTGGCTGCCCATATATTAGTTCAGCCGGCATATAACCTGTTACTGCACTATGGGTAGTTCTATCAGCCCATAACGTGAATGGAAGCATTTTAGGCCATTCTCTCATCTTCCCTCTACAAGACTTTGCCAAAGCTTTGAGAATCAATTGATGACCTCTTTCACTCTTACCATTGCCTTCAGGATTGTAGGCTGATGTAAGAGATAGCTTGATTTCCAATTGAGCAAAGAAATGGCGACCCTCATCGGCATCCAATTATCCTCTATCAGCAGTTACTTTGGCAACACAGCCATACCTGCAAAATACTTCTTCAAGTAAAAATCTACAAATAGCTTGAGTGGACTTTGTTGTCAAGGCTTTTCCTTCCACCTAATTTGTGAGATCTTCTCTAGCAAGCACTAGATATCTCATGTTCCAAATTCTTGTAGACATGGTTACTAAATCAACAACCCATTTGTAATGAATAGATAAAGGAAAGGTAGGCTGAAGCCCATCTCTATGCTTAACCATAGAGTACATTTGACAAACATGACAAGTCTCAACAAAATGCTCAATGTCTTTATACATGTTTTGCCACCAAAATTTCTCTTTTATTTTGGCAAAAGTGTCCCATATGCCTCTATGGCCAGCCAATAGGCTTCATGAAATTCTTACATGACCTGTCTTTGAGTCTTCTTGTCTCCTAGGACACGCGCAGGCGCTCCTCCTTTCTTCTTCGCATGTCTCCAAAGGTAGCTATCTTTGAGAAAGAAGCCATAAGCCTTTCTCTTGATTCTCTTGAATTCTTCATTAGTCCAATCTTCCTTCTTTGTCATAGTGCTTAAGAATTGGCCAATTTTTAGCCAATCATTTGCATAATATTCTTCCTTAAAATGAGAACAAATTAAAACAAAACATTGAGCATGCTGTCTTTCAGCTGCCCACCGTTCTTCCATGGTTGTTTCTTCTTTCTTTGCTGTTGTAAATTCTGTTACAGCAGTTGTACCTGCTGTACTTGCCGTAATTAATGATGTACATGCATTTATGACAGCTGTACCATCATGAAGAACATCTGTACTTGCTATTTTTAGATTTGAACCTGCAATTACAGCATCATTTTCAGCAATTATAGTCTCTATTTCTTCCTCATCCATCATCTCTTCTTCATCTTTATATCTGGCACGCGAAAGCATGTCAGCAACTGGATTATCTCTTCCTGCAATATGTTTCAAATCAGGATTTAAGGATTTAATATAGGCTATCCATCTTAGCATAGCTATGTCGGGAGTGGAACAGTTGGCAATCATGCCCAAGAGTGGAAGACAATTTGTTTCAACTACTACATGTGTGCCCATGAAGTACTGCCGATCACACTTCAATGCAGTTACAACTCCCCAAAGTTCTCTTTTAATTTGAGCATACATTCTTTGACATTCATTAAGAACCTTCGCTTCAAAGAGGATTGCATATCTTTTGGCCTCAAGATCATCTTGACCGACTGCCCATCCTATCCCAATAGGACTTGTGTCTACCATGAGTATGATAGGCTGTCCATTAGAGTAATCAGCCCTCTTTAAGGTGGGGCCTGAAATAAGCAATTTCTTCAATTTTCGAACAGCTTGAGTATGCTCTTTTTCCCACATAAACCTTTGGCCTTTTCTTAACAGTTGATAAAGATTTTCAGCAACATGAGCGAAGTGTGGGATCCAAATAAGATAGAAAATACACGCTCCAAGAAATCTTCTCACCTCCGAAACATTTGTGCATATTTTCCGCATTTTGCTGATAGAATCAATCTTGATTGGAGAAGGCTTTCGGCCATATGGGCCACACATATGCGCAACCACAAGAACTTCTTCAACTCCAAAAACAGATTTAGCTCCTGAAAGAGTAAGATGAACTTCTTCCAATTTAGACAAGATTTGAGCACAATCATTAATATGATCAGAAACAAACTTGCGACATCCAAGCTCATTGAGCTCTTCATTCTTATCATGAATTTCACATCCTTTGATTGGTACATCATCAAGGAAAGGAAGAGTTAGTTAGGGAATATAATCTCTCAATACTTTATGCATGGCATTCATCATGTGAGCCACTGAATTTGTAGCTCCTTGAGGTAGAGTACACATGCAGACTAAACCAAGAGGCATATTCATTGTGGTAATGTCTCGGCTCTCCAAAGCAAGCTAAAATTGGTCATAGCCTGAATATAAATCACCCATGAAATAAATTGCTCTACCTGCAAAAGCCTCAGCAAATTCATCAACAATTGGCCCCAAACCAACATTTCTAATAGTGACTTTATTGACAGGCTGTAAATCTTGAATGAATCGCAAAGATCCATTCTTGTTAGGCACGGTAAACCATCGGTTAGATTACGGAGCTGAAGATGGCTCCAATATTCACATCTTTATCTTTTCATTTAAAAGCTCCAGTAACTTAGGCAAATGAGCCCTTGGTACTGGAATTGGTTTAAGATTCCAAGGGATGTGTGGGACCATGAAAATCACCATTGGTGCCACAACACTTGGATCCACACAGCCAATTTCATGAGGCTGAAATGAAAAAGCTTTTCCATGTTTCTTTAATATTTGCATAAAGTCTTGCTTTTCAGCTGGCAAGAGAAAAGAGTCTTCACCAAATTTTAGCTCCTGTAAGCTTTCAGCTATAAATTGGTGACCAATATCTTTGGGGTCACGAAGACTTGGCTATTTGGATGCCCTTTCAGCCAGTCCCTCACTTTCAGGAGGTAGTGGAGTTGCCACCGTCTTGGCCTTCTTGTCAACTGTCTTGTACTTCGTTTCTACTCTTGCCGCATCCCTGTTTGGCTGTCCAAAAGCTTCATGATCAGCAAATTCTTGAATTATGTCATAAATATCCAATGTGCATACCTGTATGGACTGATTTTCAGCCTAATTTTCTGCATGAACAACTGCATGTATTTCAGCCAATGTATCATTATAAATCAGCCCATAAAATAGTCCTGAAATTTCTTCATTTTCAGCCAAAACATCAACTTGCTTCAGCTCCCATTCCACATGACATAAATGCTTTCTTTTAGTCCTATTCATGGCTGAAAACTGTTTATAACAGCCCACACTGTTGGGCGTAAATACTTGCAAGTCAGCTTTTGGCATAGCCCCCTTTACATGTGGAGGCAAAATTTTATGACATGAAGCACTGCCATAGCCTCCACTTACAGCAGTGCAACCCGAAAACCCTTAAATTCTCGGGCATTAGGAGGCACAGGATGATCTCTCAATTTATCTCTATTCCGGTGATGATTTACACATATAGTCAGAAATTGGACAGCTTTGTCATTATCCTTACTTCTTATTTGAGCATATGATGAACCATCATCAAGGGCCTTTGTCTCCAAATGAGACTCAGAAATAAAAGGTTGACCAAGAATGATAGGATAGCTATAGGAATCTTGAACAAAGAAATGAAATTCATCTTTTACATTACCAATAGTAACCCGTACATAAGGACATGCCGCATAGAGATCACGAGAAGAATTATTGGCTGCTTTCATGTGCTATCCCAGGTCCACATCTATGGGCCATCCGCCATTCTCATAGAGACTTCTTGACATGACGTTGATCTCCGAGCCATGGTCTATAAGGGCAATGCATGGAGTCTCTCTTTCTCCAATCTTGACAACGGTTTCTGTGGTCACCCTTGCCCAATGGGTACGGGAGTAGTGACTACTTGGAATAAAATGAGCATCAATCTCTTCTTGCATGTTGTGAAGATGAGCTTCTTTCTTATGCATGGGCTGCTCTTTGGATTGAGAAGACCCCACCATAACATTCTCTGCAATAGCTTCTTCAATTTCTGCTTCATAGATGTCTTCATCTTTGGCTTCTATGGCTGCAATCAATTCTTTGATTGCCTCCAATCGAATCTCTTGAGTATTCAGCTTCTCTTCATCCTGCAAATACACACGAAGATCTTGCAAAAAAGCATGCACAGATTCTTCAGCTTCTTCACCTACATATTGTCTTTTCCGTTTAATTACATCAATTATTACATCATGAAATCCTCGTTTTGCAATTCCGAGAATTTCACCCAATGTAAATTCAATTTTGCTTCCAAGAATCCTTTCTTCTAGGATCCGCTTGGGATCAGCGCAGTCTCTATGTCAGACTGCAGCTTGTAGCCGGGATGTTTACCTTTTCTCTTTCCTTCTGTCTTCTTTGCTTGTGGGGCATTTTCCATATCATGGTCTAGTGGTGGTGGTGGATTTTCAGCAGCCTTCTGCTGATCCAGTTTACTTCTTGTCACACGTTTGGTTGGCCCTGAAGAGGAGGGACCGACAATATCTTCATCTCTTCTTCTCTTTTTTTCTACCATAACTTCTTGATTATTGATTTCAGCCAACCGAGTGAAAGCTGAAAATGAATCAACTTGCTTGGTCCATTCGGTGCTTCCTCAAATGCATTGACTGGCAGTAGTTAAATCATCTTTGGATGCCTTGCCTCGCTCCATGCGATCTAAGGCCTGCATCCACACTTTAGATTTTACATCAGCTTTACACGCTTTAACAATTTCATTAGTTGGCTCAATTTGCAGCCCATAGGTAGCTGCATCAACAGCTGCATAGGCTGTTCTTATTGCCAAATCCTCCATTCTTTTCTTCATGCCAGCATTACCGAAATTTGGCTTAAGAGGAAGCCCAGCTTTGGTCACATGAATTCTACCATCTTTCCAAAAGACTAATTTTTGCGTCTAAGCTTCACGAAATGCACTGCACTCCCTCTTATCATGCTGTAGGCTATCACACCAGATACAACGTCTTTTGAAGCCTTCTCGTATGGGTCTTTGGGCAGTTGTCCGTCCTCTTTCTTCCACTTTCACATCAAGCCTTTCCACCTTGGAATTAATCTCCGTTAGATTAAGATGGAGATCCTGCATGCTCTTGATCAGCTCGTCCATAACATCCTTCTTTGGAGGTGGAACAACAGGATTTCTTGGTTGCTCGGCCATAGAGACAGGAGGTCAAGATATAGGAACATGCTCTTTTATGGACTCAGATGGTGTAGAGGTAGACCCCCACCTTAGGCGCATCCACTCTCTCCGAGCAATCATATTAACTGCTTCAATGACACCTCCCCAAGCAGTCTTCAATCCCATCTCAGAGTCAGGATCTTCAAGCCGATCAATTAACTTCTCTTGAAGAAAATGATATGTAGCCTTCAAAAACAATTCAATCTTTTGGCTTTCCATACTCTGCTGATCATTAGGATCTAGCTGAGCAAATTTGCTTTCAAATTCATGATGAAGAGCATGGCAGTTAGTCCCTTATTGGGCCTTTCAACCCATTCAGTGAAGATTTTCTTTGTCATGAGGCCAGAATCTTCAAGAAAGAATTCTTCTCGAAGAGCCTTCTTGAATGTAGACCATCACGCATCTTTTTGAAAAAGACTATAAATCCGATCTTGGAGGCCATGCACGGCCAAACGGGCAAAGTATCGGCTCCAAGCATGATGAGGAACCCCAAAGAAGACCATCTTGTTAGTATAGAGGCGGATAAAAGAGGACACATTTTGCCGATTAAATTGCTTGAGCTCTTGCCCAACTGCTTCCAAAGCTTTAATGGCAGCGACATCAATCCACTCTTCATCTTGTCTTCGCTGTTGCTGCAGTTGCATCTGCTGCTAAAATTGCAATTGTTGTTGTTGGCTCTCTTGCATCAGACGAACCAACTACTACAAGGCATCTTCTCCCGAACTTGATGATTCTCCCATTGTACTTTCTCTTTTGCAATTGACCTTCACGTTGGGTTCACCACTGTCATCGTGTTGGGGGTCAAAGGTCTACCACTAGGGTTTAGAGCAGAAGAGGAGTGAGGGATTCAAGGTTAGGAGAGGGAGAAAAGAATGGGGTTTGATAAGTCTTGGGTTTTAGAGATGATTCAGTTGGAGAAGAAGACCTCAAGCTTTTTCATATACTTAACATACATGAATGGAATTAAAGACTTTGACTCGATTACATCAAATGCCTATGAGGTTAATAGACCAATACATATAGAGATTTTATCTCAGATTTAATCCAAATACATATTTCAAATGCAAGCCCAAACGGTTTCAATTTCACGAATGCCAATGAACAACAACTCCAAGATACAAGTATTTGAGTGGTAGACTCCACTACTTCCAAGACATAGAGCAACAACTCTTGAAATGCACTTTGAAAAAGCTTTTTAATCTCAAGAATAAGCCTCTCTAATCACTCTCAAATGAAGCCTTGATGTTTAGAGGTCAATACCATCACTTGCAACCACATAGATCACTTGATTTTCCTTCAAGAAGACAAGAACAGTGGGCTGCCCTATTTATGACAGGTTTTAACAGTCCAAAACAGCCCCATACACCTCCAAAATCTCCCCTTTACTTGCCCCAAAGTCACTCAAGTACTTGGGCACAAGAGGGGCTTCAATGGGCCATGAATACGATAAGAGAATGGAAGAAGACATACATAAGAGCAGGCTGAATACTTTATCTCTGTTTTCCCCTTTTATGGACTGTCATACCACTCATTTTCGTGATACCAAATGGATGGGCAAGAAAGACTCTCACCTTCTTTGTTTGTATCTCCTCTCTTTCTTCAGTTTGCTCTGAGTTTGCATGCTTTGGAGCATGCACCATAGCCTTCAGCTCTCCCTCCATCTGCCACAGGTATGCAGGCCTGAAAATTGCATCGAAAAATGCGAGCTGCTCTTCTCTTCAGCTTCCACACAAAAGTAGACCATATATGTCACTTACAAGTCACACAAGTCCATTATTTCAGGTTCCATACAAAACAAGTGGACTTTTGGGCACTCTTCTTGATTTCCAAGCAAATACTCCTCATGAATCAATGTGACATAACCTATAGACTATCAATTACCTCCTATTGATCAAGTTGAGGGCCCCCATAGACTTAATTTTTGTCAATTTACATGATATAAACTGAAAATTGCATGTCAAGTTACAAAGGAACTTATGAGATTAAATGATATCTAAGTCAAATGTTGGAAAATAATGGCTGAATTATGTATGAAAGTTTCTCATGTGAATCCTAATGAAGTTCTTCTACAAACATAAGAACTCCTTGATTTATACCATGAACAGAAAACTCTTTGACAATGCTAAACAGGTATAGGTTCACTTAACCCCTGCCTTGGTGGAGAAGGCATTGGGATTGGAGCCAAAGATAGAGAAGAAGTAGAAGAGGGATGTGTATGCCATGCTGAAAATGAAAAAGGAGGATGTGCTAACTAACGACGGCATCAGCATCCAGGACATCCCTGATGCGGAGGCCAGAATGCAAGCAAAGCTATATTCCTTATCTCCGAATGCATCCAGCATTCAATCCGGGATTGGCAAGATCCCAAGGGTTTTTTTGTTTACCCTTTTATCCTTGGGTTAGGGTTTATACCCTATCAACCCAAATTAGCAAACACCTTAGGATTCCTTAAACTAAGTCGGTAAATCCTGGGCAATTCTCGTTGCCCTAACTTGATTTGATCCTTTGCTTACTAGGCAATACATAACTTCTCCTAACTTGGCAAATTAGGCTAAAAAGGGGTGATGTAGCACGATGATTACTCATCCTCTTGCAAGTTAGACTTGCGTTAGAACCTGCCAAACTTGTTCTAAGGAGTGGCAACTCTACTTTGTGATTTAACACAAAACCATGCGACGCTGCAACTTGTTGCGCAGGTGTTGCACCTAACTCATGGGATCATTTCTCCCATCAAACAGTGTTTCTTGGTCAAGAAATACGTTTGGTCAAGATGTATGGTTTGGGATGTCTTCTTGACCCAACCCAACCCTAACCTTACTAGGCCAATAACTTTGGCCCTAGGGTTTCTAAACTCAATCGAAAGTCTAGGATTAGGTTATTCGATCGTTAGGGTAAAACCCTGGATCATTACTGCATGGGCGTCCAATTAACCCAAACATTCTGTGAATGTGGGTAGGACCTTTGGGTTCGAAAGTCTCAACTTGGCGTCCCAAGTGCGATACTAGGCAGAAATTTTAACGTGCTAAACCCTACCTAGCACTTTGAAGTGTTCGTCGTACCAACTAGTTATGCTTTTACGAATCCCTTGAGGGTTATACCATTACAAGTGATCTACCTAAAACGCTCTAATTGTCTTGCGAAAAGAATGATCTTTGCTTAGAAGATATGCAAATACTTTTCCTAAGAGGTGCAAATAAATAAATTCAAGATGCAACATTCCATACAAGTATGCGTATCATAGACTATTACTTCGATGCAACTATAAGGTTTGCAAATACCATTTCTTTTCCTTGCAAAAAAATCATGACGATTGACAAATTGGAAAATATCTTGCATAAAACCTACATAGATTTACGTCAAGAACTATGCCTATATCCTTTTGTTTAATGCAATTGAATTCCAGGCTTAATATGACATGCAACCTTTTCTAGATACAACTTCGATAAATGAAGTTCATGTATGACGAATGTCATAGACTTATGCTGACTTAATCCGTTTTAGGGCAATTAATCCGACTTAAAATGCACACATCCTCGCATATAACAGGCAAGTTCATGGTTTCCTTTTCATGCCATGCAATTCTTTGGGCAACATCTAACAAATGTTAACGATTCTCTCATGCGAATCACAACAAGGAAGTTATTGCCTAAATGCACTATGCGCTTGTTCTTCCATGCGAAGTAGACAAAGATGCATTTAAACAAGTTTTCATCCTTTTAGCCTATGCAATATGCAATTGGGATTGTCACCTTGGAAATGCAAGCAAAGAGCAACATGCAACTAAGCTCGTATTCATAACTTTCCCATAAAATTTAAACGTGCCCAATGCATTCCATTTATGCGGAATTAAACTTCCAAGAACCTGGGTAGGAGGACTTACAGCGATGTCCACGTGTAAACTTGGGTTCGAGGCTCCTGCATGTGCACCTTGCATCTTTGGCTTTGGAGCCATCGTTGATGTAGTGGACTTGAACTCCGCGATTTGTCCTCGCCTTTACGCGATCTCCGAACTCCCTCCAAGCTTTGGCAACCTAGCCCCAAAAACCTGTCTACTTTCCCCTTGCACAGGAATTGGGGCTTATGAGTCCGGTTTCTGAAACTGGGGAGGCACGTGAAAACGAGGCTTATGGAAGCCTAACTTTAGAAGCTTCTAAAGAAGCTTTTGCTTCTCAATGTGGAGGGAAATGATTAGAGAGGAGAGGATGAAGGAGAGGACGATGGCGACGGTTTTGATGATGGTGGTATAGGTGGAGACGAGGAGGCAGCCTGGGCGGCAGCGATGGGCAGCGGTGGTGATTTCGGCAGCTTCTCCATGGCAAGCGATAGCACAGCAGACCTTCGACTCCTCTCTCCTTCACATGCTCCTTGGGGGGGGGGGGGGGACATATAGGCTAAGGGGGGGGGGGGGAGAGGTAGCCACACATATGGCTTGTGTGCATGCCTCCTCCCTCATGCTTCCCCACACCACTACGCCTTTCTCTTACACTCCCTCTCCCCCTGCCATGCATCGGCTGAGGGGAGGGGGTAATTTATTTAAAAAATTTGCCTTAATCTTAACCATTATCCATTTGCCCCTTTTTCCAAGAAGGGCGTTCTCGTGCAACTTGCGGTCTTCAAGCCGCGGCCTCTTTTGCACGACACGGAGCCGAAATTTAACATTGTGCGCGGAGGGAACACTTAGCCACCGACATTAATCGACACAGGAGATGACTTTGTGCAGCTTTTGCGCGGGCGTGCGGTGATCAAAGTTCTTTAATATTTCGGGCGGAAATATTACAAATTTAATTGTGGAACTCCTTTGTGCATATTGAAAATAATGAGCTTTGAATTGTTATTGTTGAGAAACATGGATCCTTGAGCAAGGTTTAGCTATGGAGGTTGAAAGTCAATGAGAAGATGCTTGATAATTGAGACTAGACACACTAACTGTAACTCAAGTGAATTAGGTTCCAAGATAGATTAGCTTGGACTCTTGAACACAATCTTGAGTAGAGAGAGACAAGATTGAAAGTACAAATTAGTATATGGGATAAAGGCAGCTTCTTTAGAGTGTTGCATGTCCCTTGCCCTAGTGCTCCATACAAAGAGGTTGTTTTAGGAGTGTGATTACATAAATCTCAACACTCCTCCTCAATCACAACCATAAAAATCATTGAGTAAACAGAGCCTGCCATGAGTAGAACCTTGCTAAGTAGAGACATGGAAAAACCAACCATATAAAGCTAGAGGCTATCACAAGGTCTCACTAATTGTGTGGAGGAGGCTGTAGGTACATGCTACATGAGGGTTACAAATCTTATAATTGAAGCATTAATGCAAGTATATACAAGGCTTTAAAAAGTTGGTTTGAATAGTGGGAATAGAAGGACTGATGAGCCTTGTCCTTCTCCTCCTAAGTGTCTTCTTCTTCTTCTTCTTCTTCTTTGGTAGTTGCTAGGTAGGCCTTCTGTGATCTTTTCTTGGCATAATAAAAATTTTCAGTGTGTCCCGTTCTTTTGTAGAAGTCATAGACAATGTCTTTCTTCCCTTTATACTTGTTATTGACATAGAGAACCTATTCTTCCTTTGAAATGCTTGCTTCCTCTTTACCTTTGAGCTTCTTCTCTTCCTCAAGGAGTGATGCTTTGATCTACCAGGTTTGGATTTGGTATATTAATTAGTGTGGTGTAGACATTACCAAATTCTGAAGGAAGACTCTTGAGCAAGACTCCAATGCATATGTCTTCTTCTATTTTAAAGTTAATCCTTGCAAGTTGAGTTAGTAAACTTTCCATATGATTAAGGTGAGTTGCAAGGGATGTATTAGCCTTCATATCCAACCTAAAAAACTCAAACAACAATTCATATTTTGAGGACTTAGATATTGGGCACCAAATAGTGTGTCCAAATGTTCCCAAGTGGCATGAGATGTATCACATGTGTCTACATGGTGGGTATAATTGTCATCAAGCTCAAGCTTGATGATTTCTTAGGCTTTGTCATCATTCTTTTGCCATACTGCTCTAAGAGCAGCATCTCTAGGTTTCTTCTCTTGGCCACTAGTTATTGACTAAATGCCCTTCTTCATCAGGATCAACTTGATCCTTGTCTGCCAAGTGTGGAAGCATGTTCCTTTGAAGCGGCATGATGATGAATCTTTTCCCATATTGGATGGAAGGAGTAGAAACAAATTAGCACCAAAGGTCTCAGATCAATAGTAAATGAGTTGCTTGGATATGTCAAGAGACATAAGTGCTAAGAAGCAATAATTAGTATCAAAAGATACTATGCTTGTTGAGCTTGATGTTGAACTTTGATGGTTGAATCTTCCCCTCCTTACTGATTTGATGTGGCAATATTTTTGGAACTTTAGTGATACACTGGATTAGAATGTCAATGGGTTGTTTGAACTAAGAGGAGTGAGAAAATAGAGTTAAATATGAGCTTGAAGTTGAGTGACCATGGCTGCTAGTTAGGGTTTCAGGAAAGGGCCTCGTTTTTTCTTGTATGCAAACACCACAATGAACCATTTGGCTTGAGATATAAGCTAGGAGTAGCTTGAGTGATGGCCTTCAAATGCCCTATGGTCATGAGGAGGATTGCACTACGTGGAGATTGCGAGAGTAGTATGATAGGAACATGCGCATAATTGGCCCCAACGATTTGGAAAAAATGTAATGTTGATTTGGGGAGGCACCAATCTCAGGGTTTTATGTAAGAAAGAGAAGTGCCCTGAGGAGAGGGAGATATCTCTAGAAGGAATCACGATAAGATGGTGTTGGTTGAGGAGATCCAATTGCTCCAAGTGAGATAGGTATGACTGGCTATGGAGGTTGTGAAGAATAGAATGTGGATGGAAGGAAATAGAGTAGGAGATGAAGACTTCTTGTGAAGCTGAGTTGAGGGATGAATGAGAAGAGATGAATGAGCAGTGAGTAGTTATAACCAAGCTCACCATGGCTGTGATACCATGTTGAGAAACACGAATCCTTGAGTGAGGTTTAGCTATGGAGGTCAGAAGTCAATGGCAAGATGCATGATGATTGAGACTAGACACATTGACTATTACTCTAAATAAGGTTCTAAGGTAGATTAGCTTAGACTCATAAACACAATCTTGAATAGAGAGAGACAAGACTGAAAGTACAAAGTATAATAGCATTCTTATTCAAGTGATTTTCAAGTATACTCTTTTATAGTTGTAGGATAGTACCACTTCCACACTATGCCTATGGGATAAAGGCAACTTCTCTAGACTGTTGCATGTCCCTTGCCCTACTACTCCATACAAAGAGGCTATCTTAGGAGTGTTATTGCATAAATCTCAACTGTTATGACACAATTTGAAAAATATGTTCCATTTGTGCTTAGCTATTATGCTCCTTCTTTGTGCATTGTTTCTTCTGGTTAACATTATCCCCCTCTTAGATGAGTGCCAGCCCCATGGCACTCAAAAGTATAAATGGCATGATTTAGCTTGCACTGAACACATGGATGATAGGGACAACTATGTTGTCCTTGGAGGAGTCCTTCAAGTTGTTTATGGAAAAATCTTCAACTTGGTACAAGGTATATTGTGGTTGGGGACTGGTGGTAGAGTGACACGTTGCCGAAGTTTAGAGTATTCTTAGGATTTTCTTGGCAAGTTTTGATAGTGGATCGAAGGTGAAAGGAGCATTGAAGAAGAGTTGAGGGCACATGGATCTTTGGAATCTTCCATACTACATTGAAAAAAAACTTTCTTACAATCTCTCCCTAGGGGGAAATGCTAATCTTCTTTGTGTGCACAAGACATATGTTGGTGGTTTGGGAGAGTAGTTCAGATCCAAGCAAGCATGGAGTGTTATTCTACTCCTGAGGACCCAAATCATGCATAGGTTTTTTGCAATATGATATGCATGCACATGCATACTTAGGTAGTACTTTAAAGATAGCCATTACAGTTCCTCGTATGGGTATTGTCGATGAAGCAAGGGGGTACAATAGGTGGGAAAACTATTTGGTGTTGAAGGAATATGGACTTGAAGGGGGTCTTGAAGACATGCGTATTATATCAGACAAGATGTATTGTAGCTAAATAGACTGACAATAAAGGTATTTATAGTTGTAATTGCTTGTAATAATTGAAGAGAATTGTTTTTCCTTCTGGTGCTTTTCCACCTTGCTTTTGTCATTAATTGTGATGGCACTAAAGAGAATTTGAGAAAGAAAAGTGCAAGTGACACAAGGTGACATGTGTTACCATAGGCAAGACAAGGTCTCTAGGTATGCAGTGCCCTTAATATGCCCTAAGCAAGTGTGGGGGAATGTATAGGTGAGATAGGGGATTAGAGATAGAGCCGATCAATTGAGGCAATCTAACATACCTAATTTGAGGACCCCTAGGTGCAGTATAGTGACCATGTGTACTTTTAAAAAAAAAGGTAAAGATGCCATACAATGAGGCTTTCACCCTTATAACATGGATTTAAAATTTTTTGGGTTTGGAAGGTTGAGAATGATAATACTTCATAAAAGTGCCAATCTGTAAGTCTCACTATTGGGGAGCCTCTTGTTGATGAAGAACTACAATTTGGGAGATGGTTGGAGTTCTGGGCTTGTCATTGTTCTTTTTGCTAGGATAGTAGAGAGCTTGAGATGGTAGTTGAAGTGAATTTTACTTAATGAAAATCATTTTATGTCAAACATCTTTTTGTGTATCCTTGAGGTAGATTAAGGATTCATGTATCCTTGTCTTCAATCTTCTAATTCTTAAATAGTTGTTGCATTGTTGCCTTGAGCTCTTGTCATCTACTTTGCCTACATTCACTTGATACAAATTGAGAGTACTTACATTCAAGTTCAAGAGATTTGAAATTTTGGAAAATAAAAAATTTGAAGGGGATGCAATCACAGAGGAAAAGGAGAAGTGGAAGATGTAGGAGAGAAGAGCACACACAATGTAGGCGCTATCCAAACTCTATGACAGCCTTATTGCACTTTCATACATATATGAATAAAGAATATGAGCGATCACTATACACAGGCAAGCCCAAGGGATTTTTACCCCAACAACCTCCCTCTAAAAGGCCAATGGGCTAGGGAGTGAAAAAACAAAGGAAAAGAAAAGAGACAAGGTGAGGAATCATGACATCTCACCTAATGCCCAATCGGAAAGCGAGCTGCGCAATAAGTGTCGGGAATCTCCGAGTCCAAGACATCCAGGAGGCAAGTGATCCCGCAGCTCCATATAACAGAGCAATCCAACACAACTCATGAGTGCAAGGCTATGCATCATCATCATTAGAGTAGCGTAGAGCATCAGCGTGGTGCATACAAGACAACGGAGAGCATCCAAACTCTCCAGAGTCAATCATTGAAAGAGGGCCAGCATCCTGGACACAAGTCAGTGTTAGAAGAGGAGAGAGAGACAGGGTTGAGCACTATCTGAACCATTCAGGTTCCACACTCTTCTTCTCATTATTCCATCATAGAGTAAAAACACACATACAAGAGTAACATAGAGTAAGTGACATGCTGACTAGACAGACTAACCATAGTCAGGTCACCGACTAGCTAACTGACTTATTTAATGTAGTCACATGTAGGAGACAGCTGTACACTAGCTGTCATGTCGGTAGTACATAAAGACAGTCACACACTACATGGGGAGCTTTACTTCTAACACTCCCCCTCAAGCTCAAGACAACATCTGCACACCAAGTAGCTGTCTAAAACCACAAAACTTATCTTTACCCAGAGACTTGGTAAAGATATCTGCTACCTGCTCATCAGTCCTCACATGCATAAGATCAACCTTTCCTGCAAGGACCATCTCACGAATAAAGTGGTAGTGTACCTCTATGTGTTTTGTCCTGGCATGGTAAACTGGATTCATGGCCAGGAGTACACTACTCAGATTATCACATAACAGTTTCACTGGAGCATCAACCTGAATGTCCAAGTTAGCCATAAGCTTGAGCAGCCAAGCAATCTCACATGCTGCCAATGCAGCCCCCCTGTACTCTGCCTCAGTACTAGATAAAGCAACCGTAGGCTGCTTCTTGCTGCTCCAACTGATGATGCCGCTCGTAGATCATCTGTCAGTTGAGCAACCTGCCCAATCTGCATCTGTGTATCCAATCAGTGTCAAGGGCTTATCTCTGACATAGAACAGCCCATAGTCTACAGTGGACTTAACATACCTCATGATGCGTCTAACTGCATCCAAGTGCGGCTTTCTCGACTTATGCATAAACTGGCTTATCAGCCCTACTGCATAGCTCAAGTCAGGCCTAGTGATGGTCAAGTAAATCAAACTGCCGACCATCTGCCTGTACATAGTCACATCTTCTACTTTAGCCCGTGTTCATGTCTAGCTTTACGTTCTAGTCCAGAGGTGTATCCAGTGGTTTGCATTTAGCCATGCCATACTTCTTAAGCATTTCCATGGCATAGTGCTTCTGCATCAGCCATAAGCCATTTTCAGCTGATACAACCTCAATACCCAAGAAATACTTCACATCTCCCAGATCTTTCATGTCAAATTCAGATTTCAGCATCTTCATAGCATGCTGAATTTCCATGTCATCATCTCCAGTGATTATCAGGTCATCAACATATATGACCAGTACTACCAAGCCATTGTCAGTCTTCTTTGTAAACAGGCTGTGATCAGCCCTGCCAACAACAAATCCAAGACTTTGCAAATAACTGCTGATCCTAGCATGCCAGGCTCTCGGAGCCTGTTTCAGCCCATATAGTGCATTTTTCAGCCTGCACACATAATGCTGAAAATCAGGGTGCTCATACCCTTCCGGCTGAACCATGTATACATCCTCTGCTAAATCACCGTTGAGGAATGCATTCTTAACATCCATCTACTGCAATTTCCAGCCTTTTGCAGCAACCAAGGCAATAACAGTTCGTATGGTTGCCATTTTTGCAACCTGGCTGAATGTTTCATCATAATCCAAGCCATACTGCTGAGCATATCCTTTAGCGACCAGCCTTGCTTTGTACCTTTCCACATTGCCATCAGACTTACATTTGATTTTATAAACCCATTTGCAGCCAACAGGCTTTTTCCCTTCAGGCAGTGGTACCAAATCCCAAGTCTGATTTTCAGCCAAGGCTTTCATCTCTTCGCCCATAGCCATGCACCAATTTTCATCCTTTGCTGCTTCGCATAAGTACCTGGTTCTTTGATCTCCATCACTTTTGTCATGTATGCATAATGCTTTGCAGAATAACCAGAGTACGTCAACCTGTCAATAGGGTATCTGACCCTATGCGATCGTCTAAGCTGTGGTGCACTACTCGATTCACCTCTCTCATGAGGCGGAATGTACCTATTTTGCCTTGTGCCAGGCGTATAGACAGTCGGAATACCAAGTTCGCTGTCTAAAGTATCACTAGACTCATAGCCCAAAGTCATTCTGCTAGGTGTCATCATACCAGATGCATCCTCAATAACTTTCTCTTTTCCTTTGCAGTCCAAGACATCATGTCTCCCCCTCACTGACATACCCGTGTCAGTGGACGGTGAGCTCCTTAATCTCCCTGTCCATGGAGATACTGTCTGACTGATAGGTCCTGTCATAGCAGTGCTCTGCTGCAAGTCAATTGTAGAGACATGAGTGGAAGGCATATCAGATGGCACTGCAACTAGTGATATATACCAAGAACCCATCTCATCAAAGATAACATCCCTGCTTACCAAAGTCTCCCTGGTAGAGGGATCATAGCATTTGTATGCCTTTTTCTCCTGCAAATATCCAATGAAAACACACTTATGTGCTTTGGGATCCAACTTCTTCCTTTTCTCATCTGGAATATGCACATAAGCAAGACAGCCAAAGACCTTCATGTGTCGTACATCCGGCTTATAGCCATAGAGCCTCTCAAACGGTGTCATGTCATGAATGCCTGCAGTGGGAGTGCTGTTCAGAATATATGCGGCTGTCACAACAGCCTCTGCCCAATAGTAAAGCGGCATATGCTTCTCATTCATCATGGCCCTAGCAGCTTCCATCAGAACCCTGTTCTTCCTTTCAGCTACTCCGTTTTGCTGCGGAGTGTAACTGCAGGTTAGCTGCCTACGAATGCCATTTTCAGCCAAAAAATCAGCAAATTCATTGGAGACATACTCCCCACCGCTATCAGATCTCAAGCAAGAGATGTAACACTCAAATTCCTTCTCAACCTGTGCTTTAAGTTTCTGAAAAATAGCAAAGACCTCATCTTTTGTTTTCAATATGTAAAGCCAGGTATATCGACTGTAGTCATCAATGAAAGATACATAGTATCTGGAACCCCCCATAGATCCATTATGAGCTGGTCCCCAAACATCAGAGTGCACTAACTGCAGTGGTCGTGTACTCTGTCTTACATGCCTGACAAACGGCAATCGTGATTGCTTACCAAACTGGCAAGCCTCGCATACATGACCAATATCTGAATATTGGAATCTAGGTAACCCTATTACCAGTTGCTTCTTCTGCATGGTCTGCAGCCTCTGCAAATTGACATGCCCCACTCTCTTGTGCCAAATCTCTAAGTCCCTGATAGTGCTAGAACCCTGGGCAAACATGGCGGAGTTCAGCTCTAGCAGTGTAGCATCAAGAGTGAACATGCTTCCATTTCTGTGGCCTTTCGCGATCAACTTGCATCCATTGCCAAACTCTTCAATAAAGCAGCCATGCTTATTGAAGCGAACCTGCAAGTTCTGCTCTGTCATCTGGCCCACAGACAATAGGTTCTTCGTAATCGAAGGGACATGCAAAACATCATGAAGATTCTTCTTCCTGCCATCATGTACAACTAGAGGCACTTTGCCTTTATGCTCAATGCTATGCTGTGTGTCATCACCTGTGCATACATAGCCATGCTTTTCAGCCACCATATCCGTGAACCAATCACCATGAGGGGTCATGTGATTCGACGCCCCCGAGTCAATGTACCACATTGCATCATCATATGATTTTTCAGCAGCCTTATCTTTGACATACTGCATGGCAAACAATCTATCACCAGAGTCATCTGCCTGACTGGATGTAGCATAATGTCCATGCTGCTTGCCCTTCTGATTTCCCTGCTTCTTCCAGCAATCCTTTGCAATATGCCCATACTTTCCGCAGTAGTGACAATCCTTATCTTTATTTGGATTGTCTGACTGACGCTGCTGCTGCCATGAGCCTCTACCACGGGAGTTAGATCTCCCCATGCCTCGAAAGTTGCCACTACCTCTTGCATTTGATGACTGCTGATTGCTATTACTATAGGATGCATTTTGCTAGCCTCCTCGGCCAGATCCATAGCCTCTACCACGGCTATCATGACCACGCTGATTCGAATAAAAAACTGCATCCTTATTCTTTGAGCTGCTTGACCCTGTAGCTAAGCCAAGCTTCACCTCTTCATGAATCAATAATGCAACCAGCTCATTAAAATCAGGCATCTCAGCCCGCACAGATACTGAAGTGTCAAAAGACTTGTACTCCGGACCCAAGCCATTTAAGGTCACTGCAACCATATCCTCATCTTCTACCTGTGAGCCAACAGATGCCAGTTGATCGGCTCTGGTCTTAACCTCTGTGACATAATCTTGTATGGATCTATTCTTCCTCTCCATGTTATTGAATTTCTGTTTCAGTTGTATCTTCCTTGCACTTGTAGTTGTGCCATAGTATTTGACCAATATATTCCATGCATCTGCTGGGGATTTGCAGTTCATGATCTGCATCACCATAGCATCCGAGATACATAATGACAGCCAATGTAAGACTCTGCGAGCTCTTTCCGTCCAAGCTCGATGCACTCGTCTTTGATCAGCTATAGGATTCCTATCTGAAACTTCAGGTTCAGCCTCAACACCTGTCACTAAGTCCCAGTATCCTTTGCCTATCAGAAAGTTCTCCATGCAGAACTTCCATATTGCATAATTGTTGCTATCCAGCTTTTCTCCCACAATCTGGGTTACATTATCAGTTCTATCAGCATTTGCCATGTTGTAGACCTTGCCTGACTACCTGCAAACCAAGATCTTCTTAACAATTCAACTTCAGTCTGGAACTGTTTATGACAGTTTTCTGCAATTAATTGCAGAAAAAAACCAGTAAATTTCAGTCACATATCAGCCCAAACAAAGTCACAGTCGGTTGATCCAACTCATAAAGACAACTGTCAATACATATGCCTGATGTTCGGTTTAGATTTAACTCCTGCAGATCCACTGCCAGGGTCCAAAAGTATGCAATCCAAACCTGTAAACTGCAATTACAGCAGCCTTTCCAAAGTCAAACTCCACCTGGATACACGTAATGCATGTTTCAAAACTGCTTAGTTGACTGCTGGTACATATGCCACTTCAGACATAAGCATAGAGACATCAGCCACCAGTGTATTCTTAACAAGTGCCAATGCCAACAATTTATGAAAAGATTGCAGTCAATAAACCAGCATAACCCGCTTCAACTAGCTCAAAAGAGTCCTTAAATCAGACCATACCTTTGCTTCAGTATGTCACCGTCAGTACATGACTATAGAGTGACAATACCCTGTCTACATCTGACAAGTAAGTCAAACAAAATGTCTGCAATTTATATTCATCCCAAGAAGACAAGACTTCTTTTACTTCAGCTGCAAACTTCCAGTATTCAGTGGCATTTGATGCTCCTCTCAACCCAAGTCAATTCTAACATGCATATGACAGCATATATGTCTTTCAGATGTCTGCATCTGTCACTCTGTGCTTCAGTAGAAAGCAAAATGCTTGCTGCCCACAATCCAAGACATTTTTCAGCCACAAAAGAAGCTTCAGATCTGTGTATTTCAGCCACCAAACTCAGCTTGCAATTGATCAAGACAAGTACATGTAGTCTCCAGCATGTACCTATACTTCACAGGTGCTTCTGGGCATACTCTAGAGCTTCCAATGCTCTTCAAAGTGTTGTAGAGTCCATGTATGCTGTGTATACAGCAGTGCAGACAATTTACACAGTTCTGCCCACTCTATTTCAGCTCATATCAGAGCTCAACCACAAGTAGTTACTCCATGTACTTCAGAAAGACCTTTTATAGTAGACATACATGCTTCTCATGACCCATTTATGGTGACCATTGATTGCAATAGGCAGTGCAGGCCTTCAGCCCAACCAGGCGCAATCACGCTGATTGCATACCCCTATTTTCTGTTCCAGCAGATGGAGATGATGATGGTGATGTTGATGCCACACCCAAATGCACTCTAAACAGCCTCCTCAAGGCTCTCAAGAAGCCACAAGCTCTGATCTTGACCCTGGAGTGTGTAGTGAACAAATGCCTACCTGCAGTCCACAATGGCAGCTTGTCTGCACAAAGGAAAAATGAGTCTTCACTTCTTGGAAGTAGATCTTCACTTTCTCCAGCTCTCAGAGATCCACCAAGTCCTACTCTGATACCATGTTAGAAGAGGAGAGAGAGACAGGGTTGAGCACTATCTGAACCATTCAGGTTCCACACTCTTCTTCTCATTATTCCATCATAGAGTAAAAACACACATACAAGAGTAACATAGAGTAAGTGACATGCTGACTAGACAGACTAACCATAGTCAGGTCACCGACTAGCTAACCGACTTATTTAATGTAGTCACATGTAGGAGACAGCTATACACTAGCTGTCATGTCGGTAGTACATAAAGACAGTCACACACTACACGGGGAGCTTGACTTCTAACAGTCAGATGGGGTCTCAAGATAGTATGTGGCCTCAGCGAAGCGGAGGACTGACATACGGCTGTAGAATCATCCACAAAGCACACTGAATGTGCATCAAGAGGCCTGAGAGGTGTCTGCGTCTCATAAAAGACAGCATGACAGCTACGTAGAACCTGCTGGGCATCCAAATCCCGAAACCTATAAGCCGTAAAGTCACCATCTCCATAACCAAGGAGTATGCATCTGCATGACATAGGCTCATGTGGCATACAAACAGTGGCCTGCCAGCCAAATATCCTCAAGTGATCATAGGAGGGTCTTATGCCACTCCATGCCTCATGTGGTGTAATACCTTCCAAAGTCAAGTACGGCGTCCTGTTAACCAAGTAGACTGCCATCATAAGGGCCTCATCCCAAAATCCATAAGGCAATCCAGCTGTGGTAAGCAGCAGCAGCCTTTGCCTATAATGTTAGGCACATGCCATGAGAAATCCCATAATACTGTGGGCATAAGAAGTGAATGCCATATTGCTGACAATAGGATTGAAAGTTGGGAGAGAAAGCAGAACTTTTGTAATCCATTTGCAAGCATCTAGGCCTGCTACCAACGGAATCCATAAACCTGTCAAGCATAACTGCGGCATCCTCAACTCCTACCAAGGGGAAAGCCCAAACACGGTGGGTAGCATGATCCACAAAAGTCACAAAATGCGAAGCTCCACCAAGTGATTGAGAAGGCATAGCTCCATATACTGCAACATGGAAAAAATCTAGAAGAGCATGCCTCACATGATTGCCATAAGCTAAAGAGGCTCTGCAAGGACTAAGAGTACAAGAAGGTCAAGCATCAAGATCTGCATGTGACATAACAGGCAACAAAGTCATAAGATACAAGATCTCCATCTCTCTGTGGTGCATATAGCCTAGGCAATAATGCCATAACAATGCATGTGGTATCCGAATAACTGCAACCATAGAATCTCCCACATGAGAGACATGCATTGGGTAATGAGAACCATCTCTAGAACCTCTGGCCAAAACCAAGCAACCACGACATATCTTCCATGACCTATTTTGAAGAGAAATAGAGTAACCTACATCATGCAACTGACAGATGGAGATCAAGCTCTTACTGAGCATGGAAACATGTAAAACATCCCTGAGCATAAGAGAAGTCCCATCAGGCAAAGCAAGGTCTATGTCCCCTATACTAGCAATGGCATGCTCAAGGCCCAAGTCAAGACTTCCACCAACCTCCTTGTAAGAAGAGAACCATGCTCTGTGAGGGGTAACATGACGAGATGCCAAACAATCCAAAAGCCAAGCATAGGCAAAGGCCTGATCACTGAGAAAGTAAGCTGTAGGGAAACTAGATGACAGGAGTACATGCTCTACTGCATCATGATGGGTAACCGCATGTACCTCACCACTAGTAACAGTGGTAACACCCGCTGCATCTGTTGTATCTCTGATTCTCTACTCAATGCGAGTCCGTCTTCGTCTCTGCTACTCTCTAATCCGTCTAAAGAATTTTCTTTTAACATGCCCAAGCTTCCCACAATGGAAGCAAACAACATCGGAAGAAGTAGAATCTGTAGAAGACGACCAGGAATTCAAGTCATCGGGAATAGGGATATCCATATCCATGAAACTCAAAGAATCTAGGGTTGTCCCAACATAGGGAACCTGCTCATCAAGATGACTATTGGCATAAGCACAAGTGGCAGAAGCATGATGCTGCAAGGTCTCATCCATCCGTAACAGAGAGGGGAACATAGAGGCATCAAGCAAAGATGCATAAGATGCAGAAGCTCCGACATGAACAACAGTCATAGCCAAATGCATGACATAACCAGCCACAATAGTGTAGAAGCCAAGACATCTGTCAAAAGATCATGTGGCTTACAGCCATAAAATCAGCCCATAACCATATGCATACGCATAGCTCTGCAGTACATCATGCCATCGAGGAACAACCAAGTCATCCCAAGACCGGCAAGTGGCAATAAATCCTACAAGAGACAAGCTCCAGGAAAAGCCCAAACATCTATACGACAACATCCAAAGAAGTGGCTCTGAAAGATATATGACAGTAGACCATGTGCGTAGATGGGCAAGCATACATAACATCTGCTCTCTAACATTCACGCGCAATAAGAGCCCAACTAGCATAGAGGCTAGGAAACAAAGGAGCATAGAAGCCATAACTGCAGCCCAAGCACTGGCAAGTCCACTGATCAACCAAGTAGCCCGCAAAAAATCCAAGAACCAGGTGAGCTATCAAAGCTCAAGATCCAACCGCCAAGACAATGGAGCAATCACTGCTCAAACATAAGTCTGCATCACCCAAACATCCAAGATCCAAGAAGATATCAATGGAGCATCATAGGCCAAATAGCATCCAAGCTGCATATGGAATAAGCCAACCAATGTCAAACTTCTCAAGGGAATACTCAAATGAACGTCGAGATGAGGCTCAAACAACTGCCATCCACAGCCAACCAAAAGCATTCACTAAGACATCATAACCCACACTGGGTAGCCTAGGCATAAACCATGTCATGACAGTGAAATGCCCGCTGCAAGAAAGTGACAATGAACCATAAAATCGAGCTCTAATCTCAACTCAAAACAATTTCCGAGCATAAAAGAACCATGTGGCATCATCCAAATGCGTGAATACATCAACCCAAGTAGCGGGGAGCACCCCGTACTAAATAGGCATAACCTGGAAAAGCATTAAATAGCTTCAGCCCTGAAGTTTCTAGTAGCATACAACCTCTGTAAACTGAGCAAAACAATGCTCAAATAAAGCTCAAATCAATGGCCAAAGCATAGACACACATTCCCTGGCATATAGGCACCATCCAAGCATGATCGGGTATCAAATGCCAAGACCTGCAAGCATAAAATTGAAGTAATAGGTGGCTGCCCTGTTTTGGACAGATCTGGGACTGTTCAAAACAATCAATGGCTGAGCTAAATTAGCTCCAAATGCATCTCACATAAGAGGCATAATATCCACAAGTGATCTGGTATCAATAGACATCAGTAGAAGCATCACATAGCCATAGGCATACAAATACATGCTGTCTCAGACTTGAAATCTGTTGCAGAATATTCTATCATCAGAATTTGGTGAATCCAACATCACCATCGTGTCTGGAACATGCCAAAACCCCAACTTAGACTCTTACCTTGCCTGAATATCAGGTTCTGAATGCCCGAGATATGACAAAAAGAGTGATTTTTGAGCCATTTTTGCAAACAGGTGCAAATAAAACGTGAGCATGCTGTTGTACTTTAGGGGCCAAACCAGGGTGGGTAGGGGCTAAGCAAGAGCCCAATGAAGTCCTACAATAGGCCTACACAAGCCTAAGACAAGTCCAAGCAAGAGGTGAAGAGAACAAGCTTCAATGATGGAAGCTATGGCTGCCTCTTCATGAAACCCTGCTATTCATGTCAAAGAATTGATGCCAGGAGGCATATTTCACGGTGGATTCTGTGAGGTTTCACGGTGGATTCCGTAAACTTTGATGATCGGGGCTCATACACAAAGTGGATTCTTTGTGCGAGAAGTTGATGGGGACGCCTGTCCTTTTTGGGCGTTTTATTAATTTAGTGTGTACATGGGTGATTCCATAGCGGGTGATTTCGCAAAATGCATATTAAATTAATAAACGTTTATGAGTTTAGAGTGCGCACTCATAATAAATTAAGGTTAGGATTTATTTCTAACCAGTTGATTTATTTATGTAGCTGAAGACTGCTAGGTATTCACTTTTGTCGGTTTAATTGTATTATTTTACTAACGATTGTGAATGCTTTAGCTGATGTGTAGAAATAGCAGCAGTGGCAGAGGAAAGCATTGGAGGATAGCGAGTATTCAATTTATTGATTATATTTTGATGGGCATACCTTAGGCATGACGCCTATATTTTGTCACGCCTATTTATTGAGGCATTGGTTATTTATTATTATTTTGTATGCGCATGGGCGCACGATTATGTTATTTCTACTTGGACATTGTATTGGGCATGCCAGACTCTTTGGGCACCGCCCATTAGCTTTATTCCTATTTTGTGTTAAAGCAAACTCAAAAGCTAAAAGCTTGCTATTTTGTAATTTGGGCTATTATTTGAGCTTGAAGATGAATAATACATAAAATACATGCTTTGTGGAGTGCTCACACAAGGCATGGAGGGAGATTGCACCCAATTGGTCTCTTGCTCTTGTCGTTCATGCTTTTTATCTTGTAATTTGTGCAAAAAGTAGAGTTCTATTGTTCTTGGGGACCTTCTGGCATTCACTACGCGAGCGTACCGCATCCGATCTGCGCACCAGTGGTATCAAAGCGAAGCTGAGATCAAGAGCTTCCAATCGCTACCCATCTTGTGCGAAGGCGGAGCTCCTGGAACGATCAGGCTCTACGGTCAATCTCGTCGCGAACGGTCGATACAGGCAGATTCCTGGCGGTCAAGAACCCCTGTTTCCATCATCAAATTGCGAAGGACCGGTCTGCAGAGGCGGAGGACCACTTCTATCTCTTCTCATCAAGTCGTCTTCATACACAGAGATAAGCCTCCATAGCCCAAAAGCTTAAAAGCTTTTATGATTAATAAGTTAGTATTAAAGCTTTATAAGCTTTAAGAAGCTTAAAAGCTTCAATTTGTCATCGCAAGGTATTAGGAGACCTCCGATTTTTGCGCCGCTGTGGCTGAAAAACGGCCCCCCCAAAGATTTTTGCCGTTGACAGATTGATTAAGCTATCAAGCTTAATCACTTAAGCTCTAATCAGTCAAGTCATAACAAACTTCAAGCCACACACAACCAATCAGATTTAGCAAGTTCAGCAAGTCTATCAAGTCAAAGTTCTGCAAGTTCCATAAAGCAAGCAAGTTTTGCAAGTCTATAAACTCTGCAAGTCACATTAGTCTGGTACTCTGCAAGTCAGACAAGTCAACTGGAGTCAAAACTGACTTCTGTTCAAAATTCATAGAAGGGTTATTCCTGCGCAGAAACTCCGAACTGCAAAGTTGTTCATTGGAAGGTACTCTACCCATACGCAGGTTTGTTGAAGCATTTTCAGCATACGAAGAAGAATAAAACGCAGATTTTTCGAAGATTGTGAAAGCCACACCCAAAAATACATAAGCCTTGTATTCCCGAACTTGAGCTACGCTCATCCCGCTAACTTGATTTTGAGTGAGAAATGTCTTTTGAGTTTTGCAGGATGACGGAACCACATATGGATGATTTGATGGGGTTGAAGGCGACCTACCTGAACCTACGATGGAGGAAAAGCTGGACTTAATCATGATGCAATTGGATGAAGAACGAAGGGCTAGGCAAGCATTGCAAGTTCAATTGGCAAATTTACAAAGATCGTCTACCGACAAAGAAGAACCTCAATCTCAAGATCTTATCCGACGTACCATCGACGCGACTCTCGAAGCTCAAACCATCCGCAAGGAATCAAAGATAAGTAAAAGAAGTTTCAAATTCCGTACTTTCAATGGCATTCGAGAGGGAAAAACTGTTCTTGCATTCATAAGTCAGTTTGACGACTACTTTCATGAGGAAACCTATGCAGAAAAAGATAAAATCAAGTGTGTCACTAATCATTTAGTGGACAGAGCATCTCTTTGGTGGACTGTAGTATGCAAGAATATAGATTGTCCCGCTACCTGGGAGAATTTCAAGAAGAAATTTATGCAGAATTTCCTTCCTCCACAATTTCATGAGAAAGCCATTAAGCAATGGGATCTTCTTCAACAACGGGATCGTGAGCCTATTCCTCAGTATATAGAGCGTTTTTGGAATGCACTACTCTAGTTACGCATGCTTGAAGACGTACCTGAAGCGACACACAAGCGCAAGTATATGTCTGGACTCCTTGGGCATTACTACGCTGAAGTTAACATGTTCAAGCCTGCTACTCTTAAAGACGCCATTTCATTAGCTCACGACACTGAAGACAAGCTGCGAGGTAGAGATAGACGTCCACAGCAATTCCAAGCCAATGGTAACTATGGATCTAAGCAATTCAACTCAAATTTTAGAAGATTTAATCAAGGTCGTTTCACTTCATCATCTTTCCCTAAAAATTGGGCAAAACCACCTGCTTTACCATCTAATGTCAATCAAAACCCTAAGCCTATTCCACAGCCAAATCCTAATGTACCTAGACTTCCTGCCATTGCAAACAATGTAACCAAAGCCAAGCCTATAGTCTGTTATAAATGCCACCAGCCTGGACATCTAGCAGCAAATTGTCATTCAAAGAAGCCACCTGCCCATATCAACTACCTTGGAGCAATGGAAGAAGACGAACATGAAGATATGACTGATTTCACAGAAGATGAGGACGACATTACTACTCCTTCGGATACTTTACCAGGTATGCCAACTCCACATTCTTTATTGACTATGAAATGTTTAGTGCATGGAAAGGAAAAGATTATTTTGCATGATATCAGTAGTACTCATGATTTTATTTCAGCAAAGTTAGTAAAGGAATTGAAGTTACAGACTGTACCTACGCATTATCGCATTAAAGCAGCATTCTTAGGCACTAGGTATAATGGTACACAGGAAGTGCATGACTTAGAAATTCAAATTGGTCAATACACTGAAAGAAGAAATTTTCTAGTTGTTCCATTACAGTCCAGTGACATTATTTTAGGTATGCCTTGGCGTCATCAACATAACCCAGATATAGATTATTCCAAGCATTCAATGAATATTAATTTTCAAGGAAAATATATTACATTGTATGGTATGCATGCATCTAATGCTTTTCCATTGCTTTCGCATACTCAAGCTAAACTGCATTACGCAAGAGCAGTAAATCTTATCTCATTTGGGTGAATGAACTGCAAGTAAAAGAAAATCATATGCATCCTAGGCATAAAGAATTTCTTGCACATTTTAAAGATTATTTTGCCGAAGACCTACCACCTGGTTTACCTCCTTCACGTCCAGAAGACCATAAGATAGATTTGATTCCTGGCACATAACCACCTTGTAAAGCACCATATAGGCATAACCAGATAGAGCAAAAAGAAATTCAGAGTCAAGTTGAGGAATTACTAAATAGAGGATTGATTAGACCTAGTAGTTCTCCATTTGGTGCTCCTGTTCTGTTAGTCAAGAAAAAGAATAATACCTACCGTATGTGCATTGACTATCGAGCTTTAAATAAGATCACTGTAAAGAATAGGTATCCAATTCCTAGAGTTGATGACCTTATGGACAAACTGCAAGGATCTGCTATATTTAGTAAAATAGACCTTAAGTCTCTGGTTATCATCAAGTGAGACTAGATAAGTCAGACATATTCAAGACTGCATTTAGGACACAGTTTGGTCATTATGAATTTTTAGTGATGCCATTTGGATTGACTAATGTACCTGCTACATTTAGTAGAATGATGAACCGTATATTTTTAAAATATCAGTATTGTGTAATTGTCTTCTTTGATGATATTTTGGTGTTTAGTCAAAATGAGAAAGAACATTATGAGCATTTGTCATTGGTTTTTCAGTTATTAAAAGATAATCAACTGTATGCAAATCCTGAAAAGAGTGAATTCTTTAAAACAGAAATTGAGTATTTAGGTCATATTGTATCATCTGATGGAATTAAAGTTGACCCTAAGAAAATAGATGCAATATTGAATTGGCCTGTACCTAAAAATGTGCATGAGTTACGATCATTCCTTGGTCTTGCTAGTTTCTATAGGAAGTTTGTACGTAATTTTTCATTACTTGCTTTACCACTGACTAAACTTCTGAAGAAAGGTATTGCCTATCATTGGTCCGAAAATCAACAAAAATCCTTTGACTTATTGAAACATGCATTAACCCATGCCCCTGTCCTACAGTTGCCTGATTTTAATAGACCATTCTTTCTAGTAGTGACTGATGCTAGTGGATCAGGAATAGGAGCTGTACTTATGCAGGATAATCATCCTATAGCCTATTCTAGTTGTAAGCTGAAACCCTCTGAACTGAAATATTCCACATATGACAAAGAATTATTAGCTGTTGTACAAGCATTAAGACAATGGAAACACTACTTAATGGGTTAAAAATTTATGATTAAGACTGACCAGCAAGGGGGTATGATGCCAGGAGGCATATTTCACGGTGGATTCCGTGAGGTTTCACGGTGGATTTCGTAAACTTTGATGACCGGGGCTCATACACAAAGCGGATTCTTTGTGCGAGAAGTTGATGGGGACGCCTGTCCTTTTCAGGCATTTTATTAATTTAGTGTGTAGACGGGTGATTCCATAGCAGGTGATTCCGCAAAATGCATATTAAATTAATAAATGTTTATGAGTTTAGAGTGCGCACTCGTAATAAATTAAGGTTAGGATTTATTTCTAACCAGTTGATTTATTTATGTAGCTGAAGACTGCTAGGTATTCACTTTTGTCGGTTTAATTATATTATTTTACTAACGATTGTGAATGCTTCAGTTGATGTGTAGAGATAGCAGCAGTGGCGGAGGAAAGCCTTGGAGGATAGCGAGTATTCGATTTATTGATTATATTTTGATGGGCGCATACCTTAGGCATGACACCTATATTTTGTCACGCCTATTTATTGAGGCGTCGGTTATTTATTATTATTTTGTATGCACATGGGCGCACGATTATGTTATTTCTACTTGGACATTGTATTGGGCATGCCAGACTCTTTGGGCACCGCCCATTAGCTTTATTCCTATTTTGTGTTAAAGCAAACTCAAAAGCTAAAAGCTTGCTATTTTGTAATTTGGGCTATTATTTGAGCTTGAAGATGAATAATACATAAAATACATGCTTTGCGGAGCGCTCACACAAGGCATGGGGGGAGATTGCACCCAATTGGTCTCTTGCTCTTGTCGTTCATGCTTTTTACCTTGTAATTTGTGCAAAAAGTAGAGTTCTATTGTTCTTGCGGACCTTCCGTCATTCACTACGCGAGTGTACATCATCCGATCTGCGCACCAAGAATGGCTGAGAACAAACTCATACCTCATGGGAAAGGTCGGGAAGAGACCAAAAAGCACTCCAACAATCAAGCTCTGATACCAGTTGAAGGGGATGCAATGGCAGTGGAGAAGGAGAAGTGGAAGATGTGAGAGAGAAGAGCACACTCAATGTAGGTGCCGTCCAAACTCTATGACAGCCTTATTGCACTTTCATATATATATGAATAAAGAATATGGGCGGTCATTGTATACAAGCAAGCCCAAGGGCCTTTTACCCCAACAAAATTGACCTAATCTTTTCACCACTTATTGACTTATCAATTTGTTAGTGTAGCGATCAATTACTGCTTCCTCCCTACATGAAGAATATCCATTGCTTCTGAGCATTGTAGGCCTATTGATCTAGTGATGCACTTTTTAAAAAAAGTATAAATGAGTCAATAATGTCCATTATGTGCAACAATTATAATGATGTAATTATTTTGTACAAGTGAGTGAATTATGGTACGGTGATACTCTACCCAAGGGTGAGCCAGTGATAGAAATGAAGATTATATTGAAGTGCAACATAGGTGTCAAGAAGTTGTGGTAACTTTACTAGTAGGGTCAAGTATCTTGCTACATCGAGTATTGCATTGTATTGATATAGTTAAATTTTGACATGGAGCTCTTCTTTTGTGAGGATTTTGTCAAGTAGGGGAAGCTGGCTAGCTTTATACCTTGTATAATGGCAAGTACGTGAGCTGGTCAATTCGAGACTTCCATGTAGCTTGTCTTTACTTTGAAATAGTCAATAACAAATTTCCCATTTTAGGCATTGATGCTTGCACAGTATACCCAACTTTCTCAAATGGTCTTCGGCCCTCTCCTCTTAGTGCTAGTGATAATTCCTCAATAATGTTATGGCACAATGCATTGTGGAATGTGGGGACCGAACAACATTACTTAGCTTCATTGTGAAGAATGAGTCTTAGAAGGTCATCTAAGTGTTCAATGTATTGCTTACTAAGGTGTTCTTGCTCATCTTGGGTTTGTTTGGCAGTCCTCTTCAGCTTTAGAGGGTCGTGTGTGTCTTGGTCAGTGTCTTTGTTCTCTTATGGCAATGTATTCAAGGATTTTTTTCTCATCACTTTTAGGATCCATTCTAGCATGTCCATCAAGAGATGGAAACTTATGTGCTAAAAGATTAGAAGATTAGGCCTATTGATATTCTTTTTTACATTCTTGTTAGGAGAGGGTTTGAGGAATTCACTTTGCCTTGCATCATTGGATGGTGAAGTGGGTTGTGCAAGAGCAGAATCAAAGACAAATTAAGTTTTGTGTCACTCAACCTTTGATTAAACCATTTGAAGAAGTTAGGGTTGTACTAAAGTGAAGCATAGCTATCAAGAACTTGTCTTGGGTGAAGCAAAAGAGATAGGACTAACATCAAATACCATGCTTCCTTATCCTAAATTGTTGGCCATATGTAGCTCTTCCTCTATAAGGAGTATCATATAAGGGATGTTATTGGGAAAGTGCAGGAAGCTCGACACTATGGAAAATTGATAGCACTCTTAGGGAGGTAGGGGCCACATACATGGGATCATGCATCGAGGTCCACACGGACTTTCTTTGCTCTACTATAATCATTAGTTGGAAACCAAGTTTAGCTACCAAACTTTGGCTAGAATACCATCGCTTCTTGAACACACTTCTTTCTTTTTCTTTTTGTTCTAGTGCTTCTAATTTTTCCTTATTTGTCTCATGAATATCAATGTAGAATGAGGAATTAAGCATAGCTCTCTAGATGTAGCTTTTGCCATATCCTTTATGACTTCCTCAACAAAAACCATGTAACAAGAGTAGATGTGTTGCTATCACCCCTTGTTATTGGCTTTTTGAAGAGCTTTGTATGCTCTTCACTTGGGTTTCCAATATTGGCATGTATGTATGCACATGTGAGTGATGTAAGTTTATTATCTAGCTTTACAAGACACTCCATTTTTTGTTCATTAGTTTGTTGCACTATCACCTGTGCCATTTCCATAAGAGATTTCTTATCATGTCTAAGCTTCAAGTGCTTTGGAGGTTCTAAATGTGATGAGGACATTTTATGAGGCAATGGGCTCATTGTGCTCTTAGTTGTTGCAAAGCTAACATTCACTTTTGGTAGTGAACTAATAGGGGCTTTCTCTTTTGTCAATGTAGCAAGCTTTGTCATGGCCAAAGACTTTGACTGTTGGGATCCCATCTTCAGTTTGGAAGCAGTAATAGTTAAGTCAATGGACTATGTACTTGTAGAACAATCAAGGATGACTGCTTGGTTGAGTTTGTAGATTGATGGGAGCGGACATATTCTTGGAAGTCTTTGTGGATTTATTTGCTTAGGTCAAGTAGTTACACTAGATTTTTGTTGTTGGGTCTCTCATCTTTTCTTGGGTGAAGAAGATTTAGGAGACTTTGGACTTCTAAGTGAGCTACTCACTACCTCAAGTGGTTGCCTCTCTTTCTTAGATGGCTCTATTTTCTTCTCCTTTGAGCATTCCTTCTCAGCTTGATTAGCACCATGCAAATGGAACCTTGCTCCCTTCTCTAAAGTTGATGGCTCATCACTCTCTATCAATCTCTCCTTGGACTTGGCAACTACATCAAGCAGTTGTGGCTCAATTGCATTGACTTCGATTTCCTTTTTCTGAAAGGTAAGGTTTGGCCCATCGGCTTTCATCTTAGTTGGCTTTATCACTTTAGTGCTTTTGGTCCTCGGCCTTGATTTACATTTTGGTTCTCTCCTTTCCTTGCTTTGGGTGAGATCTAGGCTTTGATTAATAGAGGTAGTGGTGCATGTGGTTTGGGTAACCAAATCCATCGATTTCTAGTAACACCAAAATATCCTTGAGTATGCAATAATGCTTTGGAGACCCATCTCAATGTTGTGCTAACTCTCCATTGGCTTCTATGGTGGTATCCCCAAAATCTTTGCCTCTTTTGCATGGCAATATTTATGTAGTAGCATTAGAGACTACATTGGAGATGTTGGTCAATTTCAATCTCTTATTTGAATGGGGGAAATTTCCACTAAGTGGGATTTTCTTTTCCTCTTATGCCCTTAGCAAATCTTTAAGACCTTCTTTACTTTCTTCTCTAGGGTTTCGCATTGGCTCATAGATAGGTCACTTGCCCTTCCCTTATGCATTGGCAAGGTTACCTTTGCTAGAAGTCATGATTATCTTGATAGCAGTAGGTAGTGTCAAGTGTATTCGATGTGCTTCATAGTTTGCATTGCACTCAGTTGCATGTTTGAAATATCTTCCAAGTAAAATTTTCTTTTCGATGTCCTCTTGTTTGGAAGCACATAGAGCATAATTGGCAAGCTCTAAGATTCTAAGGTTGTTAAAATTTTACATGGATCCCCTATATGGGTTGATTGTTGTGTCGTTGGCACAAGTTTGGGTTGTCTAATCTCATGCATTGTAGGTAAGGATGTTATAGTCCACTCCTTTGTCAATGAGAGCTTCAACTACATGCTCTCATTGCAATTTGAGCATAAGATAGGTAGGTGTAATCAACTCTCCATCTTCCAAATCAATATTGATAGCCTTGATCGTGCAGGTGGAGATGCCATACTCAGTAAGCACAAACAAATTGCTATTGGATGCACTACCTATAGGACAATCTTGATACAATTGAGTGTAGCTACACTCAATGCATCATGGGGTCCTTTGCATTAGGTTGTGGTGGTTTTAGACACCACTAGGCCACATGGCCTAGCTAATGGCAGATCCAACAAGATCTAGGTTTATGTGGCTTTGCCAGGGTTGATTTTTGAAGTAGCAAGTCCTGTGATGACTGCAAGACATGTGCATTTTGTACCATCCTTCTAAGTGGATCACACATTGTCTGTATTATGAGTTTTATTGAGCCATCTCTCCATGAAGTTGGGTAAGGGTTTTAGTATTTCTAAAAGCATGCCTATTTTCCAAGTCACAATTATTTGAAAAGGTTTCTTATTCACCACCATCAAGAGCTACATGATTTGAATGCTCAATGGTACCTAGGTATGTATTTTATGTCCACTATTGCTCTCCTAAACTTACCCCTAGAGATTGTATTGGTATTGTGGCAACCTTGTATTGGCATATGCAAGCTGGTGTTGTGTATTGTTATTGATGTTTGTTAGTTGAGGTCATCTAGCTTTATGAACTTTGGTATCATAGCTTATGGGGTCATATTGGAGATATCTGATTCTAAAACTCATTAGGAAGGATGCATGGTAGCCTAGATGTCATCCGAGGCATCCCGCTAGGATTAGGGTCTTTGCTCTTGGTGGGGGGTAGAATTTCCAACTTAGATTGAGTTTTTAAAGTTATAGGTCTGTCCTCTGATGTTTTGGGTGTTCTTTGGTTTTTCACCTATTCTTGTCTTTGCTTCCTAAGTCTTGTTTTTTTTGTTGCTCAGCCACGTTCTTTCATTGGCCCAATGTTTTTCACAAATTTCTATCAACCATCCCAAGCAATGATTGTATGTTTTTTTTAATTTCAAATATTATTCAAGTGTATTTAAGTGCATAGTGCACAAGCAAGCTTTCTCTCTAGCTTAGTTGATTTCTAACAATGAGTCCTCTTTTGTTTCCTCAATTCTTATATTTCTACTTTTTGGTTCATGTTCAATCCTCAAAGTTTTACTTGCACAAATGTGTATGCATATGCAATGGTGTAATTCAATCTATATGCCCTACGACTACATTGTTGGTGTGGTAAGGTGAGCATGTAGGGATGCGGTAGGATAAGAATCCTAGAATGCATGTTTGGGTTGATGTACCTGTGTGCAACTACTAATGTTAAAGGTGTGAGCTAAGTTATGTGTCAAGAATACATGCATAGGGACTGGTGATCGGATAGGTACATAAATATTAGTGTACACTAATGCACATGTTCACTTGTGTATGACATATATTAGGGTAGTACACTAGGGGGTCAAGTGCACTATTGTGATGTATCATGTCAAATGGATGGGATCGTGAAAGAGTTTGCCTTTATGAGACAAGTTCACTTATACACCAAATGACACTTGTTGGGTTGTCTCCAGGAGGATTTCAGTTAGTTCAATGTGACTAGATACGAAGATTTAACAAGTGGCTTACATGCTCAATGGAATTTTGGTCTTCTTTTATATTACTTGAAAAGTTCATATTGTCCACGGTTAAGTTTACATGTTTGTAGGACACATACATAGGAAAAGTTTTATCTAGCCTTAATGTATGCTTTTGGAGATTAGGGAGGGTTTTTTATGTTGAAATTGGATGTGAACAAGGGCAAGGAATTCATCATAGCTTCAAGGAAAATAAGGCTGCCATGTATAGAGGATTTGCTAATAAAAAACATGAAGGAAAACATAAATATCCCATGTTTTTTGTTCATGAAGAGAAGCAGCTCCTAGGGGGAAACACAAAGAGAGAGAAAATCTTGAAGAAATAGAGTTCTTGGAGGTCTTTTATGGATTGATCTATAGCATATCACTATTCTAATATAAGGTATAAAGGTTGAATAGTATAGTCCATAGCTTTTGCAATGAGAGCTCTCTTGATTTGGGTGTCTTCTCTTACTTGTAGCTATTCTCATGAGACATAGTATGGACATATTTGAAGATTTCTTGATATGTATTGAAGGTCTTAATGCAAGGGTTTACTTTGGGCTAAAATAGGTGCCTTTTGAAAGCTCTGACACATAACTTTTGGATTTATGCAAGTTGCTTTGTCTTGAATGAGATCAATGCATATATGTGTTTTGTTCTTAGCAAAGAGGTCTATGTCTTGATTTTAAATCATGTGTATAGAACTTGGAATGATGTATATTTTTTAGCCTTTCACCTAGTACCCCCTCCCCTCCCCTCCCACCTATAAGGCTAGGAATCACATGTAAAAGCACAACCCAAGTAGGGCTTGAGTGTGAATACTACTCCTTATATAGGTGCTTTTGGCAGCAATGCCATGGTATACCTACAAAGCCCTTACACCCCCTTCCCCCCCTTCCTTGGTATTTGGTGAATTTGATGTGGAGGGCTATCTGTAGAATTACACATGGGTGATGCTATAGGATCTTCTACCAGGTTCTTCCAATGAAGTGAGACAATTATTGCAGACCTTTAAAATGTGTTTCCAATAATAGCAGTTGCAAACATTTACAAAGCATGAATTTGTTATCACTAAAGCTTGGAAGTTGTTGTGTCAAGGAGAGGACTGGGGAGAGAGAAAGAGGAGAGAGAAGACTGCAGAAGAGAGAGAATAAGAAGTGCAAAAGAGAGAGAAAGAGAGTGACGAGGAGAGAGAAAGATTAGAAATGGAGAGATAAAGATAGGAAGAGAGAGAAGACATCCATGAAAGCTAGAGAGAGGGAGAAGATGAAGGAGACTTGTATTATTATATTCTCACGGTCCAAATATCAAGTCCCTTATATCTTATATACCCGCTAGTGTAGCAGGTATTTTCCTCCATTATTTTATTCCCATATCCCCCCCCCCCCCCCCCCCCCCCCGTATTCCTCATCTCTTACATTCCATCCCCACCCAAAGGTTCTTGCCCTCAAAAACAAAATGGGCACTTAATACAAAATGTGGCAGGGTAGGGCAGTCCAGAGTACTACTCTGTTGCATGATTACAAGGGGTTATTTAATAAATCATATGGGGGTTTATGTGTGTATATTGGGTCATGGATACAATATGATGTATGGGAATGATTGGGGAATAAGAAAAATCCAATTTTGACCCATATTCAGTGAGGAATTGAGTGCTGCAGACAGTGGACAGCGTGTTGTCTACTACTACAAGACCCTGCTGTAGTAAATCTGCAATAACTTTTGATAGGTAACTCCGATCGGGGAATTTGTTACATAGAAATGGAGATTACTTCAGGAACTTTCAGCCCATGTATGGCATTAAATGTTGTCCAAAATTTAGGATCAAATCTGGTTGAAAAAAAAGAGTTGTCTGCAGGCTGTCTAAACTGTTGACTACATTTCAACCAAGTTTCCATAAGAACTCTTCCATGATTGAAGTTGGTCACCAAGAGGCCTCTTCAAGGGTTAATCCTTGCCATTTGATCAAGTATTCCATGATTGATCTTGAGCATAGGTTCTTTTCCCTTTGATAAATGTCTGCCTCTGGAATGTATTGGATGATACCCTCTTCATCCATAGGAGGGAGCTCTTCTAAGTAATCCATTTGATGATCTGATGAAAAGTTTGAGTTGACTCACGTGAAAAACATTGTGAATCTTGGTGGAAGGGGGTAATTCCAACTGATAAGCCAAGTCACCCACCTGCTTGATAATCCAATAGGGTCCATAGAACCTGTGAGCTAGCTTGTTGTTGGAGCCATCCTTAAGAGTGGCATACCTAGACTTAGGCACCTTCAGCAAAACCAAATCCCCTTCTTAGAACTCAATGTCCCATCTTTTCTTGTCAGCATAAAGCTTCATTTGATCTTGAGATCTCTTTAAGTTTAGCTTACATTACTGAAGTAGAGCCTACATCCTATCCAATTCTTCCTTGCTTTGAGGATTGATATTGTCATTGAAGATGACCGTGGGGAGAGGGACCTTATACCCATATAAAGCCTCGAAGGGTGAGACTCCAATGCTAGCATGGGTTGAGTTATTATAGGCAAACTCAGCCAAATGTAGTCATGCATCCCAAGCATGCTGAACATCATGACAAAAGTGTCTCAGATAAGTTTCCAGCCATTTGTTGACCCTCTCTGTTTGACCATCAATTTGGGGGTGATAAGCTGTAGAGGGAGCCAACTTGGTGCCCATAGAATTGAATACCGCTTGCCAAAAATTGCTCATAAATTTTGTATCCCGATCATGCACAATGACCTGCGGTAAACCATGCAATTTGAACACACGTTCCATGAATTGGCTGGCTACTTGTGATGCAACAAATTAGGCTTCAATGGGAATAAAATGAGCTACCTTTATGAGTCTATCCACCACCACATAGATGTTATTCCACCCTTTCTTGATGAGACGTAGACATGTAATAAAATCCATGGTTATATGAGTCCACTTGCCCTCGAGAATAGGCAATGGCTGTAGCAACCCACCCGACTTTAATGTGTTGTCCTTGTTTTGCTGACAAGGCATGCAGCTCAAGAGAAACTCTTTAACGTCTCTCCAAAGGCCCTTCCAATGAAAACTCTTAGCAATTTTGACATAGGTTTTGAACACTCCCAAATGATCAGTTGTAGGTGCTAAATGTGTTTCCTGCATGATCTTTTGCTTGAATGGGGAAGTTTGAGGATAGCAATCTTGCCATTAAGCCATAAAAGCCTGTTTTTTAGCTAAAATGGAGAGTTTTCTATACATTGACCTTGCTGTAATTTCTGAAATATAATGCTAAAATTAGCATCCAATAGGTAAGCCTCTTGAAGCTCGTGTATCCAATGGTTATGCAATTCCATGATGGCAGAGGCTTTACATGCCCACATTCTAGACAAGGAATGAACCACTACATTGTCTTTTCCACAAGTATGGGTAATGTCAAAGTCATAATTTTGCAATGTGGCCACCCATCTACATTGCTTAGGAGTAAGGTTGGACTGAGATAAGAAATATTTGAGGACCTTATGGTCACTCTTGACTGTAAACTAGCTACCATACAAGTAATGGTGCCATTTCTTTATGGCATGAAGAATACCCAGCATTTCCTAATCATAGACATTCATTACCATCTCATTTTCAGCAAGTTTTTGGCTTTTAAAAGCTATTACCCCATGTCCTTGCAGTAGTACTACACTAATACTTCACCCACTAGCATCACACTGAATGGTAAATTCCTTTGAGAAATCAGGCCAAAGGGTTAAAGTAAGCAAACCTTTCAACTGGTCAAAGCTTCTATCTAGAATGGCATCCCAAAAAAATGCTTCTTTCTTCAACCTATCAATGAGAGAAGCTGCAATAGTGGCATAGTGTTGAATAAATTTGCCAGTAGAATGAAAAGAGGCCCGAGAATCCTCTCAAAGAGGTGGTATTTGCAGGTGTAGGCCAATCTCTGACACATTGCACTTTCTTTGGATCAGCTCTAATGCCTACCTCACTGACAATGTGGCCCAAATACTCTACCTCAGTCTGCATGAAGGAACATTTTGACTCATTGGCAAAAAGTCTATGATGTCTAAGTACATCAAATACCTGCCTCATGTGCAATAGATGAGCTTTCAATGAATAGCTATAAATGAGAATTTCATCAAAAAATACCAACACGAATCTGAATAAAAATGGTTGAAGTATTTTATTCATTAGGCTTTGAAAAGTGGCGAGTGTATTTGTCAAACCAAAGGGCATAACTAAGAAGTGATAAAGCCCACGATTAGTCTTGAATGCTATCTTAATCTCATCCTCTTCATGCATGCATATTTGGATCTCCAATCAACCTTTGTGAAATATCTAGCCCCTTTCAGTTCATCTAACAAGTCATCCACCCTAGGAATAGGGTATTTGTTCTTCACAATGATCTTATTCAAATCTCTATAGTCTATGCACATTCTAAATGAGCCATCACTAGCAAGACAGGTGATGCATAGGGAGATGAGCTAGGATCTATGAAACCCATATCCAATAAATCCTTGACCTACTAGGCCACTTCTTCTCTTTCACATTTGGACAACCTGTAAGGAGGCTTATTCACCGGCTTTGAGTGTGGTTCCAAATCAATGGGATCGTCAATAGCTCTCTTGGGAGGTAGTGCGATAGGTAGCTAAAACAAATCACTATACTCATCAAGAAGAGCCTTTAAAGCTGAATTATTTTGCATATTGCTGGATTGATCTATATTTTCCTTGTTTAACTCCAATACAAAAATCTGAGAGCATTTCTTGAACTCTTTCTTAAGTTGTTTGGCTGCAATGAGCTTATATTCACTGTTGTTTTGAATTCCTTGCAAGCGAACAAGCTATCCAACACTGAAAAACTACATATACAGCAAAGAGTAATCCATAGAAATGGTATCCAAAGTCTTCAACCAATCATAGCCCAACACAATGTCTATTGGCCCCATGTCAAGTGTAATTAAGTCTACATTCTGCCCACAATTTTCAGCAAGCTAAATATGTGAGTACTAATTTCGTCACTCCCATTGGCAACTTGCACCCTTAGTGGTCATTGTAAATCAATGGCAAAACATTTCAGCCTATTCGTGATTGCTCTATTTAAGAAACTGTGTGTGCTACCACTGTCTACCAAGATAAACACATCTTTCCCATGAATTTTGCCTTGAAGATGAAGGGTATTAGGGCTCTTTGATCCTGTCCAAGCATCCACGGAGATAGTACAAATAGTGATAGCAACATGTGAGTCATTCTTGTCACCCATATCTACACGTACGTGACCATTAGGATCAAAGGGAAAGGTGTCTACAGGGTCAAAGAACTCTTCTTGCCCAATTTCTTCATCAGCCTCATCATTTTCAACAGTGATTACAAAGGCACTCTCATCCTCATGGTCATCCTTTGAGTCTTCAAATACCAACATACTTTGGACTCTTGCCTTTGCATTTCTATTTGGAAGCATGTTCAGCTGTGTACTTTTTCCCACCCTTGAAACAAAGTCCTTTTTCTTTCCTTTCTTTGTACAAGTCCATGGGAATGGACCGTTGACCACCAAAGGAGCTGAGACATTCATGTTCTTGCTATCCCCTTGTTTATTCTCAGTCATGTCATTGTTTACTACCCTAAAATTACTAATTTTCCTTGAGGCATTGAAGGTGGGATATGTGAGAAATCTGGGGATGCTAAAGGGCATATTTCCACCACCATAACTGGCTCCAAATTGGCCCTACTTTATAGCAGCTCATTGTTGTCCAAAATTGGACTGTGTAGGCCCTCTAGGCTACCCAAAAGATGGCTGAGATAAGCCTCTTTGTTGTCCATACTATGGCTGAACTGAAGTATCCCTACGATACTTACGGGAGTATCTTTCAGCTAATTCAATAGCCTTGAACAAATCGAAAGGTGATTGCACTAAAACATCAGCTGATAACTGAGGATCTAAGCCATATATAAACTTATGTAGCTTTGCATCATCACTTATGGACTCAACATACATCATGAGATGAAGAAATTGATTTGTGTAGTCTCAAATTGTCAAGCCACGTTGCTCTAAGCTATACCACTATCGGACAAGCTTCTCTTTCTCTATGGGGGACACAAAAACTTGAACCATAAGTGCTTTAAAAGTATCCCAAGTATCAACTTGTTGATTTTCCCTCTTAATATATCACCACTACATATTAGAAAATCCTTCCAAGTGGATCATGGCAAAGTGGATCTTTTGGCCATCATTTCTTGGCAAAATATCAAAGTAGTCTTCAAGCTTTGAAAGCCATTCTTCCAATTCAGCTGGGAAGGAGGATTGGCCATTAAATTTAGAGAATATAATCTTCTCTCTCAGCTCTCATTCATGAGGAGTGGCATGTCCAAACTGTCCCAAAGTGGGAAATTGATCATTTTGAGTGTTAAAAGTGGTATTATTATGAGAGTGATTCCTGCCAAAAGACTGATGAAACCTTGTTGAAGGCATGGGGGCTTATGGAAGTTGAGAATTTTCCCTTGATGAATTCCCTAATGGGTCCTCTTGCCTATGAGAAGGCTCACCAAGCTCAAAGCTATTATTGGGAATGCCCATTCTTCCTAAAATGCCTTAAGAATTTGCATTAACTGATGGGAAGGTGGTTCTTTCAACATGTACATGTGATCGATATCTTCTTGCTCTTTTCCCTTCAGTTGAATCTCCAACCACTTAGAGAAATTGGCATTAAGTGTGTCCATGTGGCTCTTATTTGACACATTTCCTTCATTATCTCAGCATGATTTTCTGTGTTTGTTGCTATGCCTATAAGACAGCCTCTTGTCTTTCCAAAATAACCTCATATATTTGATTATGCCTTGTCTCATGCCTGCATAGAGTGTCATTAAGAGTTCATTAGCCTTGGTTTTTCCCCTATTCCCTGCCATATGGTTAGGTGCATTCCCATTAGACCACCTGTCACTATTATGCCCGTAACTTGAGCTAGGAAGCTCTGACTGACCTGCTTTTTTGTTCAAGTCAAAGCCAAGGATGCCCTCTTCGAACTTAGCATAGCATGCACTACAAAAAAATTTGTAATAGGAAAAGTATTGATGTAATGTACAGTCCAGCACCATGTTTACACCTGTAGGAGGCCTGTTTTGACCTATAAGTATCTTGTAGGGTCCAACTAGAGCTCCAAAGCTGATCAAGGCCCTTAGTAGGACCTGTGGGCACACTACAAGACCTGCACCTCCATTCTTGGGAGTAGATACAGTTCTGTAAATGCAAGCAAATCACTTATGGCACCTTGCGGGAGTCAAGAAAGGGATTGCAAGGAATCAACTTGTCAATGCATGACTGAAAGGTCATCCCACATGGCATAATACATTGCCTAGTCATCCAAATTCACTACTTGCAGCCTTATTCTAGAACTGAGCATGTCATAAGCATCTCTTAACATAATTTCCCCATGCATAGGCATCTCCCATACATTCCAAGCATCGTATGTGAAATACGCGGGATCTAGAGCATGGCAGATGTGTAAGCTATGGAGGTTGAAAGAGGAAAAAGAAACTCATGAAGACATTGACCCTGACTAGGACAAATTGTTACGCAAGTGAATTAGGTTCCAAGATTGAAACTTGGACTCATAAACACAATCTTGTTTATTGACAGTGACATGACACTTTACTAGAAAGAAAAGAGTACTATCATTGCATTAGAAAAAGAGTGCAAGTACAATGGTTTATAGGAATTGAGTGGTGGTACTTTCTCCTACTGTGCATATGGGATTCTGGTCCTGAGCCCTCACTGCTTCTCATAAAGGGACTAAAGTAGGTGTAATTGCAAATATCTCTCAACACCCCTCCTCAATCACAACCAAAAGTACAAAGTGTGTAGAGGCTTTAGTGAAAGCAACACCTGCAAATTGTAGGCACACCATAAACATGGAAAAAACACTAGAGGTTGTCGCAGAAAAGGCTAAGTGTGGGTACCACAAACATGATGGACATCCAGAGGTTGTAGCAGGGACCTCACAAAGTGTACAGAGGCTATAGTACAAGGATAATTGAGGAGTTTACAAGTTTATGTTTGAGGCATTAGGGCTAGGAAATACAAAACTAAAAAAGTCTATCTGAATAGAAGGACTGATGAGGTTTGTCCTTCTCCTGGTGGTCTTCTTCTTCTTCCTTTGCTCCATTTTCTTCTTCTTCTTTGGCTGCAACTAGATAGGCCTTTTGGGACCTCTTTCTGGCATGGCAGAACTTCTCGGTGTGTCTGGTCCTTTTGCAAAAGTCACAAAAGAGCTGATCCTTCTTGCCTTTGTACCTGTTGCCAACATATAATGCATGCTCATCTCTAGAGGTACTTGGTTCTTCCTTAGTTTTTAGCTTCTTTTCCTCCTCTAACAGTGATGCCTGGATATCAACAAGTTTAAGATTTGTCATGTTGATTAAAGTTGTTGATACATTATTATATTCAGGAGGCAAACTCTTAAGTAGAACACCAATGCAAATATCTTCTTCCATTTTAATATTGATTCCTATAAGTTGGGTTAGAAGTCCTTCCATGTAATTTAGATGTGTGGCAAGTGATGTGCTGGACTTCATTTCAAGCCTGAAAAACTCAATTAGGAGACCATACTTTGATGATTTAGACTGTGCATCGAACAAGGTGTCAAGTCTCTTCCATGTATCATGTGAGGTCTCACAGTTATCCACATGGTGGATATAGCTGTCGTCTAGCTCCAATTTGATAATGGCCTGAGCCTTATCATCGTTCTTCTGCCAAGTGACAGCAAGATGCGCATCACGAGGCTTCTTTTCTTTTCCAGTGGTAATGCCCAAAGGCCCTTCTTCATCAAGATCAATTTGATGCGGGTCTGCCAAGTATAAAACCCGACTCCTTTGAACCGGACAGTTGGAGAATCTTTGCCCATGTTTGACTTGAGAGACCAACAGCAAATTAGCTTCAAATGACTGAGAATAACCAGGAATGAGTTGATCTTTGTATGTGTCAAAAGACACAAGCAATGGCAGTGAAGTATCAAAAGATACTAGTTTGAAATTTGATGTTTGTTGCTTGAGTTTGACTTGATGATCTTCAAAAAATCTTCATAGCTTTTCCTCCTTGCTTATTTGATGGTTGAATACTTTCTGAAAACTTCAGATTAGAGTGGCCTTGGCTTGGTTTGACTAGCACAAGAGAGAAAATGAAGGAAAAATGAGCTTAAAGCTAAGTGGCTATGGCTGTCCTATCAAAAACAAGGACCAGCAACTGATAAATGAGCTCCCATGCGCTCCACAGGTTGAATCTGCTCAAACCCTTTGAGATGGAGGACCCTCACTAATGGATCTAACTCCCCCTAAGAGGGTTTGTACTCATTATGCTCCAGTTGAGAGATCTAAGCCTTCAAAGTGGTCGTTGTCAAAACTACACCCAGATTTGGGAAAATGCAAATGTCGGGCATGGTGTGCATCAATCTCCTTGATTTTTGGCCAAGAAGTTGTGGCTTGATCTGAAGAAAAACTCTTGAGAAGAAAACTCAAAGAGATATGGCTTGGTTGATGAGATATGGTTGCTCCAACAGAGGTAGGTAGGTGCTATCCACAGACACAGTTATGGCAGCAACTCTGAAAAGAGGCAATGCTGAAGCTATAGTTGCCCAATCTCAATGATTGAGGTGCCAAGAAGGAGCTTTGGAAGTAGAAAAATACTTCTCTAGAGGGAATTTTAGAGAGATTTGGCTTGTGGAGAGAGATATGAAAGCTTCAAACTGATAGGGTGCTGTTGTCTATGGCTGCCATGGAAGCTTCATTGAAGGCAGGAATGCAAATGAAGTTGGAGATAGGGTCCAGTACTCAAACTTAGCTGAGAAGAGATGGAAAGGTGCTGAGAGGAGTGAAAGGAGAGTTGGGCCATGCTCAACTGAGCTCTGATGCCATGTGAAATACGCGCGATCTAGAGCATGGCAGATGCAAAAGCTATGGAGGTTGAAAGAGGAAAAAGAAACTCATGAAGACATTGACCCTGACTAGGACAAATTGTTACACAAGTGAATTAGGTTCCAAGATTTAGATTTGGACTTATAAACACAATCTTGTGTATTGATAGTGACATGACACTTTACTGGAAAGAAAAGAGTACTATCATTGCATTAGAAAAAGAGTGCAAGTACAATGCTTTATAGGAACTATGCATATGGGATTCTGGTCCTGAGCCCTCACTGCTTCTCACAAAGGGACTAAAGTAGGTGTGATTGCAAATATCTCAACATGGTATTCACTGCCATTGATTGCATATGTATTCTCATGTCTCCAAATACATCCTCAATACTATTTTTCCATACATTTGCAGCCAATAATACATCCATACATCAGTGCCGAGTCAATATCTCAGTTCTTCAAGAGAGTACATGCATTTGCAAGCAACTTCGGGCTCCGAATCACCAGAGGCGGGGAAAGTTTCCCCAGGGCCAGGTTGTGCACCCCTTCAGGGTCTTTGATGGAAAGGGGGGTCATCCCTCTTTTATCTTGCCACCTCGCCTAGCATCGGGCTTTTCCTCACCCAAAATATATATGGCAGACATTTATTATTAAGCAACTAGCATGATGTGCATTTACAAATTGAGGATTGGGCCTTTCATGATATGCATGATCAATAAGGAAAATGGGATGGGGAAAGGGGTTACTTCTGCAAATCAGTGACTCACTGATTGCATCACTTACCCTTTCTTACAATTTTTGGCTTAATGATCAAGAATCAAAACCAAGCACGGTTATGGGCTAGGAGTTAAATTCTCAGCCAACAAGAAAGAAATTTGAAGTGTGCTCAGTCATGCATGCATTTCAAGAAGTGCATAATGGAAGAAGGCAAGCAATAGGTGATCCATAGCTTCCACCTAAACAAGAATTCATTTAATTCTTTAATCTGTCTAAGCGAGAGGTTGGGCTCAGCAAGTGGTTGGAGAAGAAAGAGCAAGACCCATGAGGCATACCTTGATTAAGCTTAGGACGATGGCCTTGTCTCCAACTTTGCCACCAAGAATACTTGATGGCAGTAGCACCTGCGGAGAGTATGCACCAGCTGCAGTAGGACTGTAGCTACTACCAGGAGCTTAAGGATACTCGGCAACAACAATTATTACCACAATCTACTACGGCCTACAAATGGAAGTCCTAGACCCCTGCAGGTGAATGGTTCACTACTCGTGTATCTACTTGTGGCCTCCTTCACATTGCCTATCCAAGAGCACCAGAATTTCTACATGTAGAGTTGCGGTCATTTTACAATCAACTCTGTCATGATGATTTGCCAATGGTTAGGTGGTCAGTTGCTTCACATCTTGGCAAATTTTCTGAAACCGTAGGGCCTATCTATCTCAAAACTGAGATCATGTCATTCTTCTGTGATCTAACTCAATATTTTCAGGATTCAGTCAGAATTCTCTCAATGGAGGGCTGTGTGGCATTGGGCAAGCTGTTGGAACCTGCAGACTGTGTTGCTAACATTTTGTCTGTCATAATAAAATTTTCACAGGACAAGTCTTGGTGAGTACGATACATGGTAGCAAAACAACTCTATGATCTTTGTGAAGCTGTTGGTCCACAGTCTACCAGAGCAGATTCATTACATGCTTATGTTCGTTTGCTACGTGACAGTGAGGCTGAAGTGGCTACACTGACCAAACCTAGTCAAAGTAAAATGCCTTCATCTCTTAAAGCTAGTACAATCTCAGAGTTGTTGAATGCCAAGCATGACAATGATAAGGTGTACCATTCAAGAATAGCTCAACAAAGTTCTCATGTATCCAAATTTGATACGAGCCATGAAGTGGCTACACTGACCAAACCATTCAAGAAGAGCTCAACAAAGTTCTCCTGTATCCAAAATTGATATGAGCCAGCTGTTAGAATCTTCAAGTGGAGGAAAGTCCACAAGTATTCCTAACTCATTCCAGAATGGCACACAACAAAGCTTTATGCAGCTCTTAAACAATATGTCATCTGCTCAATGGCATGCTCTTCTTGCTAGTGCTTAGGGAGCTGTAAAGCAGCAAACTTGCCTATCAATAAAGTGCTAGATGGAAAAAGAGCTATTGCTGTCAAAAAGCAACAACCTAAAGACAAAATAGGATCGATTCAGAAATCCAGTGTGTCTAGCAAGAGGCTGAAGTGAGAATTATTGCTGTTGGAAAAGTGACCAAGTTTGCAGGATCATGAGCCTTCCATTAACTGGCTGATGTTGCTGTGCAAAAGGGGGACTATGGCCCTTGTGGAGAAGGCAAGAAATTTGGAGTCGGGCTTGATGGCACGGTTTATCCCCTCCTTGAAAATGTTGACACCAAAAATGACCTTGGTACGAATCTCCTTGTCAAGATGATAGCACCGATGGGGATCTCAGCCTTGGCCAAGAAAGAGGCCTATGCAAAGGCTATGGAGGCTTATGCAGTGCTGAGAGAGAGGGGAAGAGAGGATATGAATTGAGAAGAAAGCTTTCCTTGAAAACTAGCTATAGTCAAAGTTCCCTCTAAGTCCTATGAGCCTCCAACTTGGTCATGGTGAAATTTCCAAGAAAGGCTGCCATCTCTGGTACTCCCTGATTCTTGTGGTCTTTCAATGATGTACCTGTCCTGATGTGCCTGTGCACCTAAGTAACTAGGGTTCCTAAACTAAAAAGAAACTAAAACTAGAGGGAGGAGAGAGAAGAAGGGACCAAACACTTAGGCTCTGATACCAATTGTCAAGGAGAGGACTAGGGAGAGAGAAAGAGGAGAGAGAAGACTACAAAAGAGAGAAGAAGAAGTGCAGAAGAGAGAAAAAGAGAGAAAGAGAGTGACGAGGAGAGAAATATTAGAAATGGAGAGAGAAGACAGCCATGAAAGCTAAAGAGAGGGAGAAGATGAAGGAGACTTGTATTATTATATTCTCATGGTCCAAATATCAAGTCCCTTGTATCTTATATGCCCACTAATGTAGCAGGTATTTTCCTCCATTATTTTATTCTTATACCCCCTGTATTCCTTATCTCTTACGTGTTGAAAGCTAGTTAAAATTATTTGATGGTTGAAATGTTTTGACCTATCTAAAGATGTATACAAAAAAGATGGTTTTCTTTGGGATGTTGGGGGTTAAAGGGCGCTTATGCCTAGTCACTTATATTACTTTGTCCTTATTGCCCACACATCTGTACACTGTAGGTGGTGGCTACTCATCACTACCACTTCATTCTTTATTCTTTACATGACAATAGAATGAGGGAAGGCAGGTCACACATTGTGACTGTTGGAATTCCCACATACCATCTTGCCCTTTCTTGCTTGGAACCTCCATAGTTGTTGCTTCTCTTTTGCTTTTGCTCATGTTTTCACTCTTACTCCACCTTTGAACTAGTATTAGAGTGAGCATTTGAAGAGCTTCGTTAACATTGCATTCAACTTAGGAAGAGAGCTTGACTTAAAGCTTTCATAACAGCCACACACCAAGGTATACATAAGTTATATTGAGCTTCCCTTCATCAAGGTTTGTTCTAGCATTGTCGAGGATCTTTCAAGCAATGATTTCAGGCCTTGAAATTTCCCATTATGCTTAGTTGCAGTAGTAGAAGCCTTCAAGATAGGCATCATGATTTTCAGTAGGTGTCTTAGCTATTGTAGCTCAGTTTCCCTCAATCACTATAGCTTGCTCTAGCTCTTTGGCCCACTCTGGTTTGATTACTGGCTTGTGTATACTCTTGGGCATTGAGAGCTTGCATTTGGGCACACATTGAGGTTGAATATCTTTAGCCATTGATTGTGATTCAGGAAAAACTTTCTATAATACTATATGGATAGCATGTTTTTGAATGTCTATGGCTTATGTAATGCTTACATGGCAATTTTGTAACATTGGATGTTGATTTGATGCTTGGATAATCTTGTTGCATTGATTAGAGTTCAAATAGCTCAATATTTGAAGGGTTCTTTATTGTAGCAAAATTTGGATATCAAGCATTCATAGGTGATGTCTATGTATGAAATGCCTACATGCTATTTGGGTATGCTACATGGTTATATTGATGCTTAGCATTGTTATTTATGCCTAGATATACTTATACCAAGCTCCATGTCTTAGATTTGAGGTAAATTGGGTGCATTTAGATAGTGGCTATTCGTTTTAGTGATTTCCACTTGTGGGCTTGAAGAATTATTGAAGGTATATACCCTTGGATATATACCTTCAATAAGACTTTATACTATTAGTTACATTGTACATCCTGGTTGCTACCCAGATTTTCCTAGAAATGGGAGCTTATTCTTTTACATGTTTGCTTATAGTTACATGTTGATTTACATCAATTTTATGGACAATCGTGTTGAAAATCAATTTTGACCCATTTCATTAAGAGCATACAATTGTATTTAGGACTCTAGTGCTTCTTGCTTGTGGTAGATAGCATCATATTAGCTATCTTCCTCTTATTGTATGCTTTTTGGCTTGGTTTGGGGGATGCTTTGCTATTAATATAGTAGCCTATACTCTTTTTGTTTGGCATGCATAATGGAAAGTGTTGCAAATGCTTCTAATGATAGTATTATCTTCAACATAGAGAAGTTGGATGGCAATAACTTCCACTATTGGAAGACTTTAATTTGTCAAGTGTTGGTCGAGAGAAAAAGTAAGTCAAGTCATTGAAATTAGAGGACATAAAGCTAGAACTTTATGATATAGAGGATGCTTGATGAGTTATGTAAGTCTACCATTATTTTGTCATTGAGACTAAGGGTGGTGCCTATGCATTATAGAAAAAGATTTGTGATCTCTATGATAAACATAGTCCTAAGAAATTGTTATATTTGCTTAAGAAACTCATGGATCTTTGTATGAAGGAAGGGACATATGTTTCTTCTCCCTTAAATGAGTTTCGTTTCGTTTTCAATCAACTTACTTTGCACGTTCTTAAATTTGAGGAGAAAGTCAAGTCTCTTCTTTTACTTATTACACTACTGGTCGAGTCTTGGAGATACATTTCACATTGCTATGAGTGAAAACCCTCTTAAAGGTGGCTTTCAACTTAAGGATGTAGAGAGTGCTTTGCTTATAGAGGAAGTAAACATGAAGAATGTTGATGTAGCATGTACTTCTTATGCACTTATAGTGAGGTGCAAACATGGTGGTAATGGGACTAATAATCATGGTAGAGACTCATAGCCCAACAGAGGCAAGTTTAAGTCTTGTGGGGGACAATCATGTAGTACGTCCCCTAGTTCTAAGTCCTCATTATTGTGGATATCAAGGTCACATAAGGTAGCACTACCAGAAGATGCATAATGATAGACACAAAAAAGGCAAAGGAAAAGCGTGGGATAATGCCAAATCTTTTGATTATCATAGCATTGTTTCTAAGATCAATGTTAAGATAGAAGAGATAAATACCTTGGAGTACAAATTAGATAATTACATGCTTTCTACTTCATCACTTGATGCTACTTAGTTACTTGATGTTTAGTCTTCTTATGCTCAGTGTTCACTTCATTATTTGGGGGCTTCTTTCCATGTTACCCTACATTGTTAGTGGTTGTATTTCTACCACATCATTATAGGTTCAGTCAAACTAGGTGATCATGTATGCAATATTATTGGCATAGGTGTCATGTAGCTGCTTTGCCATAACTTAGATAAGGTTAAGTTACCTCACATTCTTCTCCCCCCCCCCCGCTTGACTTGGGTTAAATTAATGAAAAGTAGTGCATGGATTCAACATGGGACAACTTCTCTTTTGGGCTTCCTTCCATTCCATTTTTCCTAGGCCAACTTATCCTTCTACATCGTTGTGATTTAGCTTCTTCATCCTCCTTCTACATTTTCTTACTTACCCTCTTCAATCCTCAAGCTCTATGATCCATCTATTGAAACTATCATCTGCACTTCTTATGATGATGGAGTTGTGAGCCCTCAATGGGGAAGGTTTGTCTTCTCTCTTGGTCTGGCACACGTTGATCTTTTTTGTAAGGAACTTTGTCATTTTTGTCGATGATCGTGCTTTCTAGTTGTCTTGACAAGTTTGTGAGCTTGGGTGCTTCTACTATGTGATGCTTTTGTTCTATAGTTGGAGCTCATGTCTATTTTCGATAGCTCCTTGTTCTCTAGTGTGCTAATGGAGTGATTCAATATTTGGTTTTGGCACTATTCACAAGCATTTTGTTTAGATTCCATTGATTATGGTTTTGTACCTTATCCTTGTTTGTATTATGTTTATTAATGTGGTTGATAATAATTGGTTGGACCTTCATGAAATGGTTTCAACCAAGACATATGAGCAATACTCTTTGACTTTTTATGTTGATGCCACAGGAGATATAATGCACTTCAAATTTGTTGAAGCACTTGATACAGTCCTATCCATCTGTGCATCAAAGATTCATCAATTTCTTTCTTGCATATGGGTAATACATACTGACCTATTGTCCTTGTTTGTACTCTGGTCGTTTTCTTCCATCATCATAATCTTTCTTTTGCTTTTGTTGTACCAATTGCAAATTCCTTTGAAGACTTAATGTCATGATGTGCTACCTTTGTTTTAGATCTAAGTACCAATTGCAGATTCCTTTGAAGACTTGATGTCATGATGGGCTACCTTTGTTTTAGATCTAAGTACCAATCCATGGCATGTTGTGTTTTGGATTTTGCCTCCATTGCTGTGATATTTGTTGGAAACTTGAACCCTGACTATAAAGAGCTTGGAAGGGACATATGTAAATATGTATCCCAATCTACCTAATTAGGATTCACATACATAGCTTTCATACTCTTGATTGTTTTGTTCATCCTTTCTATTAGCCCATTAGTTTGTGGGTGGTATGGGGAAGCTAAAACTTGTTGTACACCCATGGCCTTGTTGATTAATTGCATTCCTTTAGATGTGAACTATTTTCCATTGTTTGACAAAATTTATTCAAGGCATGCATGCCTTGGAAATTATTTCTTCCATGAAAAATATTACTTCTTATGCAGTCACCTCTAGTATGCTTTTGCCTCCATCCAACAGGTCAAATATCCAGTCAATAAAACAATGTATCTATTTCCATTATTACTTTCAAGGAATGGAACGACTAAGTCCCATGCAACCACTTGAAATGGCCTTTGTATCTTGATTAATTGCAGGTTTGTTTCTACTTTTGTCAAACTCCTACTAATGCAAGAAATTGGATGCCAATTGTCATCTTCCTATTTTCGTAACAAGAATACTCCTAAGCCTTGATTTGAAGCATCTATTTGAAGTAAAAAAGGCTTTGTAAATTTTGCATAATGTAAGAAAGACGATTTTAGTAATTTGCCCAAATGCTTTCTCACATTCTTTTGTTCATTTGTAATGCTCTCCTTCTTTCAGTAACTTTCTTAATGGAAATTTCACAATTGCTACATTGGGTATTATGAACTTTAGAGAACTTTCCATCCATCCCAAAGACCTTTGAGGTTGTTTAGTTGCATAATTGTTTATTGCTAGTATGGTGCCATGAGGCATATTCCACGGTGGATTTCGTGAGGTTTTTTGGTGGATTCCGTAAAACTAGAGGCATATTCCACAATGGACTCCGTGAGGTTTTTCGGTGGATTCCATAAAACTATATGTATTTACCGAGGCTCGTACACAAGGTGGATTCCTTGTGCGAGAAGTTGATGGGGACGCTTGTCCTTTTTGGGCATCAAATTAATTTAATGTGCACGTAGGTGATTCCACAGCGGGTGATTCCACAAAATACATATCAAATTAATGGATGTTTATGAGTCCAAAGTACGCACTTGAATTAAATTAAGACTAGGACAATGTTCCAATCTATTTTAATTATTTGTAGGTGAAGACTGCTAGGTATTCACTATTGTTTGTTTATTTTATTTATAAACAATTGTGAATGCTTCAGTTGATGTGTAGAGCATGTAGCGGTGGCTTTGGATAGCATTGGCCGTTAGCGTAAGTCCAAGTGTAAATTTCATAATTATGATTAGTTATCTTAAGTATGATATATAATATTATGTATTTATATGATATTGTATTATTAAAATTATTACTCTATTTGTAAGTTATAAGTTTAAACTTCTTTAGTAATAATTAGATCATTGTTCTTAGTGTACTATTAATTTATTTATTTTTAATATAGATTATTTTAGAATATGAGATTTAAGATATACTTTTATTGAAATAAGTTTTCTTCATGGAATACCTTGCTATTTTCTTAATGTGGTTAAGTTTAGAAGGCTTTTCTAGCTTTCTTTATAAAAGTAACAAGATCGTGCGCAAAACAGGAGAACAAGGTGAAAATTGAGTTTTTTCGTTTGTCCCTCATTCGAAATTGGAATTCGGAGCTTCAAGAGTCATTTTAGGGGTTTTGGCATGAACTCAATGGTGATGTCAAAACATTAAGATTTAGAGCATTGAATTTTCTACAGCAACTACAGCATGTTATAGGATACCTCTTGACTCTTAAAACTCTGTATTTCAATTGATATTTGTACTTTCTTTAAAATTATATGTAAGATATGAATGCAAATATCCATGTAAAAACTATAATATATAATTAATGGTGGCAAACCATGGCTCTTGCTATGGGGGAGGTTGGGCCCAATCGTGTGTTTTTCTCTTATTTTTCTCAATCTGTTGAGTTATTCGAATCTTCTTATGTATTATAATGTTGTTTGTATTTAATAGTTGAGATGTTTGATTTGTTAGATTTTTCCACTAAGCTCTATTATGTGTGTCATAAAGTTGTTTATAATTGAGATTTGATTTGCTAGATTTGCCATGTGTTTCACTTTGTACCATAGTATTTTTGTTGGATCCACCTAGATGCATTGGGCTGAAATAATATAACCTGAAAACTTAAGTGTTGTGGTAACCCACTTGCACTTTTTATTTTGGATCTTGAGGTTGTATTTTTACAACCTAAGTAACACGTGTTCTAGAACATATAAATGTTCTTGCCATATTTGGGTATTTTATTAGGATATCATCCAAGTATATCACTAACACTTCTTTTCAATAAGGTCTTGAAACATGTTGTTTCTTGTTCTCTAAAATGTTCTTGGTGGGTTTTTAAGCCAAATGCATTACTTTCAACAATGGAAATAATCCCATTGGTGTGCAAAATGCTATCTTTGGTGCATCTTTATGATTCAAAGGTATTTGCCAATACCCTAAGGTAAGGTCAATGGATGTGAAATACTTGGAGTTGCCCAATTTATCAAGAAGTTCATCCAGCTATGGTAAAGGGTAAACATCACTAATGGTTACCTTGTTTGAAAGTCAATAATCCTCATGAAATCTATATTGACCATTGTCTTTCTTGACTAAATTAGGTTCAGCTGCACAAGGACTCTTTAAGGGTTCAATTACTCATTTCTTTGAGTACTTCATTGATTATTTGTACTTCCCATGGGGATCCTCTTCACATTGACATTTTTATCAGATGTACTAGATGTGTTGGAATTTCATGACATATTGGTGCAATAATAGCATTTTGCTTGTATGCACTTGGTAAGATCTTTGGAACTTGTTGAAAATGATTAGTTTTCAAAAGTGTGATGAATGGCATGGGTGATATATTTGGGAGTTCTAAGACTTCACCCCTGAAATTGAATATGGCCTAATGTTGTCTAAGCCAATCACAACCTAAGGTGATGGGAAACAACTGAATGAGATTATATGTAAGTTGGATGATAAAGTGTCTGTCAGCCTACCAATGGTAAAGGAAATATTGCTTGCATGTGAGAATGATATAAATGTTGTGTATCACCAAAGAGGACTGAAATGGAACGTGATTCTCACATTTTGAGTTCTAATTGATGTGCCAACGTTTTTTTGATTGAGGAAAATGATGCACATGAGTATAGTAGTATGGTAATTGTTGACTTCCCTATGCTAAGATAATTAATGCAACTAATCTGATTTTGTTATAGGCTTAAACCTACGAATGGCCTTACCTCAATAGCCATCCACTTAGATCTTTTCCTACACATGGGCCAATGTTGCTGCATAATCCTTAGTGAGTTGTGCATTCTCCACTTGTGACTACTTTGTCTTCAATTTATTACAATAATTTTTTACATATCCATACTTATTGCAATAAAAACATATCGGTCTCCCTTGGGAATCACAAATTAGTAAGGACCTCTTGTTAGCTATTTGTGAGTTTTGAACATCCATATCCATGGGAGTAGGACCTTCCATGGTTACTTTTGTCTTCCCTCTTGTGTCTACCACTTCAACATCCTCTATTGTTCCTTTAATTCTTTGTGCTATTTGTATTACTTCATGTAATGTTTGAGGTCCTTGATCATGTGCTCATCTTCCTATGCCAAGATGTAGGTGCAACCACAAGAAAAACAATTTCATTGATTCTAACATTGTTGGATCAACTCTTGTAACTATTTGATTGACCTTTATGGCAAATTGTGCTACAATTTCTCTAGATAATTGCTCACATTTCTTTAATTATTTCAATGCTGATTATGTGATGTTTTGATTGGTAAAGTGTCTTATTAATGTTTATTTCAAGATTGTCCAATTGTCTTTAATGATATGCTTAGGCTACTATATATACCATATCATAGCTAATCCTTCTTGAAGGGTTCAAATTGCATTGGTTTTCTGGTCATTTGTCCAATTATGGAATTTTGCAATATTGTCAAAATGATTCAGCTAAAATTTACATCTTCTATTGGCAATGCTACAAATGGTCTTGGTTGAACCCTCGAATTTTATTTTTGCAGAGTCAATGATGATGTTGTTGTTCCAAGAAAGCTAACAATGTATGGTTAGTGGTATTCATTTGATGTGACATAGAACTTACAACATGCATCATCAGTTCCATGTATCCTAAGGTTTCAGGTTGTTGGTACATAAGTTCATCTTGATGGGGAGAATGCAAGCTAGTTGGGTTGAGTGGTAATCATTGCATCATCTCCAAAAATTTGTGACACCTTCACACAAAGAGAGAGAGAGAGAGAGAGAGAGAGAGAGAGAGAGAGAGAGAGAGAGAGAGAGAGAGAGAGAGAGAGAGAGAGAGAGAGAGAGAGAGAGAGAGAGAGAGAGAGAGAGAGAGAGAGAGAGAGAGAGAGAGAGAGAGAGAGAGAGAGAGAGAGAGAGAGAGAGAGAGAGTGTGTGTGTGTGTGTAATGAATGAAGCTGAGAGGAGAGAGGAGAAGAGTTGAAGAGAGAGAAAGAGAATAAGAAGAAGAGAAAAGAAGACTAGAAGAGGAAAGAGAAAGACAGAAAAGAGGAGAGAAGGAAGAAGGAAGCCATGGAAGCTGAAGAGTATGTTCTTGATAATATCTAGTTGCCCTAATATGGGACTCTTACACCTTACATACCCTGGTCACAATGTGACTGGGTGTCTAACCCCTTGTTTCTATGTATCTTGCTTGTTACAATCCATCCCCACCCTGAAGGTTTTTCCCTAAAAAACAAAGAGAACTGGAGGGGAGTGATAGGTGGGCTTTGGGAGGGGTGTAGAGTACTACTCTAAGCCATATTACAATGAAAATGGGTGGATAAAGACTAGGAACAACATGCTATCCATGATCGGCTTCCTGAGGTAAAATTGTCATAACTTTTGGTAGACTTCTCCAAATGGGGCGTGCCGCATGTCTACAGGCAGAGGGTGGTCAAACGAGGGCATAACTGAATTGTCTTTAGTCCATTGGGCCTCTTGGAGGTGGGAAAACTCATTGACAATGGTGGCTGGGCACCAAGAGGCTTCTTCCAGGGGTAGGCCTTGCCATTTGATGAGGTATTCCTTAATGGATTGATACATTAGGTGCTTATCTCATTGCCCAATGATTGCCTCAAGGATATATTGAATGATGCATTCCTCATCTATGGAGGGAAGTTCTTCCACACAGTTCATTGAGGTGCCCATGAAGGGTTTTAGCTGGCTGACATGAAACACATTGTGGATTTTGGTGGCAGGGGGAAACTCTAATCGGTAGGCCAAGTCACCAAGTCTCTTCAAGATCTGGTAGGGGCCATAGAAGTAGTGGGCTAGCTTGTTACTACTGCCCTCTATGAGAGTGGAGTAGCGGGACTTAGGCACTTTCAAGATGACCAATTCCCCTTCCTGGACTTCCAAATGCCTTATTTTCTCATCAACATAGAGTTTCATGTGTATTTGTGCCTTTTAAAAATTCACTTTGCATTGTTGAAGTAGGGCTTGCATGCGATCCAACTCAGGACTCTGAGAGTTTATCTTATCATTGAATAAGACTGTAGGGAGGGGAACCTTATACCCATATAAGGCCTTAAAAGGAAAAACTCTAATGCTAGAGTGGGTGGAGTTACTATAGGCAAACTCGGCCAAGTGGAGCCATGTATCCCAACTATGTTGTACGTCATGTCAAAAGTACCTCAAATATGTCTCAAGCCATTTGTTCACTCTTTTGGTCTGGCCATTAGTCTGAGGGTGGTATGCATTGGATGGGGCGAGCTTAGTACCCATGGATGTGAAAAGTGTTTGCCAAAAGTTGCTCATAAACTTAGCATCGTGATCATTGACTTGTGGTAAGCCATGCAACTTGAAGACATATTCCACAAACTGAGTGGCCACCTGAGAGGCAGTATATTCGATCTTAGTGGGGATAAAGTGGGTAGCTTTAATGAGGCAATCAACTACCACATAGATATTGTTCCACCCTTTCTTAGTCACAGGGAGACCAACGATGAAGTCCATTATGATATGAGTCCATTTCCCTTCAGAAATAGGGAGGGGATGCAAGAGACCAACGGGTTTGAGTGTATTATCCTTGTTCTATTTGCATGGAATACATTTGATCACAAAGTCCTTGATATCCCTCCATAAGCTTTTCCAATGAAAGCTCTTGGCAATCTTGTCATATGTTTTAAAACACCCAACTCACCAGCTGTGGGACAAGAATGCATCTCTTCCATGATCTTTTGCATGAAGGGGGAAGTGTGTGGGATGACAATCTTGCCATGGGACCAAATAAGGCCATGCTTGAGCTGATATTGGGAGTTTTCAGCCATGACCCCATGCTGTAATTTTTGGAAGATGTGGCTGAAGTGATCATCTAATAAATAAGCATCTTGAAGCCCTTCAATCCAATCACTATGCAACTCTGAAATAGTGGATACTCTACATGCCCACATCTGAGAGGGTGAATCAGCCATCGTGATATTATCTTTGCCCCGAGTGTGAGAAATGTCAAAGTCATAGTTTTGTAATGTTGCCACCCATCTCCTTTGCTTAGGAGTCAAAGTGGATTGAGTCAAGAAGTACTAAAAGACTCGGTGGTCACTTTTTACTTGGAAGCAACTACCATACAAATAGTGGTACCATTTCTTGATAGCATGGAGGATGGCCAGCATTTCATGGTCATATACATTCATTTGCATCTCCTTTTCATCAAGCTTACAGCTTTCAAATGCAATCACACCATGCATGGAGGATGGCCAACATCTCCTGGTCATATACATTCATTTGCATCTCCTTTTCATCAAGCTTACAACTCTCAAATGCAATCACACCATGCTCTTGCAACAATACTACACCAATACCCCTGCCACTGGCATCACAATGAATAGTAACCAGCTTAGAGAAGTCATGGTAGACAAGGATGGGGGCGGAAGTAAGCATGTCCTTTAAGTGCTTGACGCTATGATCAGCAATGGCATCCCAAAAGAATGACTCCTTTTTTAATCGATCAATCAAAGGTGTTGTAATGGTGGCATATTGCTTAATGAAGCATCTATAGAATGAAGAGATACCAAGGAAGCCACTCAAATAAGTGGTGGTGGATGCAATGGGCTAGTCTCTAACACATTGCACCTTCTTCAGGTCAGCCTATATGCCATTTTTGCTCATAATGTATTCCAAATACTCCACAGATGTCTGCATGAAGGAACATTTTCTCTCCTTAGCAAAGAGTCGATGCTCTCTCAATATGTCAAACACCCTTTTGACATGTGCCAAGTGCTTCTTTGGTGACTTGTTGTAAATCAGGATGTCGTCAAAGAAAACAAGCACAAACTTGAACAAAAAGGGTTGAAGGATTTTGTTGATGAGGCTCTGAAATGTGGCGAGGGCATTAATCAAAGCAAAATGCATCACTAGAAAATGATAAAGCCCATGATTAGTCTTGAAGGCAGTTTTGATCTCATTTCCCTCCCTCATATGAATCTGGTGGTAGTCAGAATGTAAGTCAATCTTAGTGAAAAAGCATGCCTCTTTCAACTCATCCAGCAAGTTGTCAATCCATGGGATAGGATAGCAGTTCTTCACACTGTGATTTTGTTTGAGTCTTTGGAGTCGATGCATATGTGGAAAGAGCCATCTTTCTTCTTAACTAACAGGACAAGGGATGTATAAGGGGAAGAACTCAGCTCAATGAAACCCATCTCCAATATCTCCTTGACTTGCTTTGCAACCTCTTCACATTCACCCTTGGAGAGTCTATAAGGTGGCTTGTTTGCTGGCTTGGAATGGGGCTCTAAATCAAGTGGGTGGTCCACTTGTTGCTTAGGGGGGAGGGCTGTAGGCATTTTAAATAGATCATTATACTCCTCAAGTATGGCCTGCAAGGCTGAATCATTAGATACTTTAGAGGGCTAACCTGAATTATCCTTATTCAATTGCAAGACAAAGATTTGTGAGCTTTTCCTAAACTCCCGTTTGAGTTGATTTACTGTAATGAGCTGAAAATCAGCATGATCTTGAACTCCCTCTAGGCAGATGGGTTGTCCATGCATAATAAACTCCATGTAGAGCTGAGAGAAGTCCATAGCAATTTTTCCCAATTGTTTCAGTCAATCACAACCCAAGACAACATCAATGGTTCCATATCTAGGGCAATTAGATCAACCAATGCCACATAATTTTTAGCCAAGCGAAGGGGACTGCGATGTCGTGATGTTATGAGGACACAATGTGAAAAAGCATGGAATACATCATCATCCGAGTTCTTTATTGATCTAAAGAGTCAATGTGATCTAAGCCATTAGTACTAGTGTGAGTTGTATGGATTATCCGAAAATACTAGATTTTTGGATAATTTTAGCCTATTTTTGATATTATTTATTATAAAAATCCAAAAAAGTTAGAAAAAGCTTCTAGATTAGGATGGCATGCAAAAAGCTAGTTGCTTTTTCAGCCAATTATGGGATTTTCACAAGAGGGATAGATTGACGAAATCATGCGTGTCGCGATCGCTATAAATAGGCTGAAAACTGTAGACTGAACTGAAAGAAGAAGAATGAATGATCTGGGAGATCCGTGAGCAAGTATCTTGGAGTTTTACCCCCCTTTCGAAGCCAACGGAGCCATTAGATTTGGGTTCCGAGTAGCAGAGAAGGAGCTATAATTTTTATGCACATTTTGTTCTACGAAGAAGCTCCAAGAGATCTAATGCCTGGAGATTGCTTCTGAGTAGTGCGAAGATTCCAGGTTCTTTCAGTACATATTGATTCAATTCCTTGTGATTTGTCTTTGTAGTGTTTACCACTTGGGTATTCTATATCTTCTCTTCCATCGCCTATCTCTACTTCCTTCTACTTTTGATCCTCGGTGGATTCAACCTTTCGACAAAAACCCCTTCGACATTGGTGAACCCGACGTGAAAGGTCGTCAGAAGAAGGAAAGACAAGATGGGAGAATCTTCGAATACATTCTCCAGTGATGTTTTGCAATAGTTGGTGCAAAATATGAATATGCTTATGCAGATACAACAACAACAACAACAGGTGATGCAAGCTTCAGCTCAAACAAAAAGTGTTATGATGAATGCTTTGCAAGTAGTTGAGCATGAGGTGAAGTTATTCAATGGCAGGAATGTATCTGCATATGTACGTACCTATGCTTAGAAGATGGAATACTTTGGGGTGGCTCAATCTACATGGAGCCAGTATTTTGTACTTGTTACTGTACTGAAAGCACGGATTACTGAATTATACTTGCAAGATGCAGACTAGGTAGCCTTCAAGAAGACATTCAGGGAAGAATTTTAAATTGAGGACACCAGTTTGATTACACGCAAGACTTTTCAAGAGTGGGTTTTACAACCCAATAAGGGTCTTGTGGCTACGGAATTGTTACAGGAGGCCTTGGCATGACAACTTATCTTTTGGAAAGATGGCAAGATCCATGCACAAGAAACGAGATTGCCTCTTGCTTTGAATTTTGGAAAGGGAGGTATGGAGAAGTTGTTGGAAGACTTGGCTATCTGAAATGCTTATGCGGCGGTACATGCTTCTACTTTTGGTCTATAGTTGGATAGAATGCATGGCCAAGTGATGGTTGGTCCAAAGGCGGAAATATGGACACATGCTTTACATACATCTGAAAAGAGAAAGGTCACTAATAGTGAAATGTCTCATGCAGGGCAAGACATTCATGGCATAACTGGTTGGGAATCACCGGTAGATACATATTCAGTGTATGCATATTTAGCAAAGGTACAAAACACGAATGCACTTGTGAAAGAAAAACGAAAAAGAGATGAAGATATTGCAGGGACATCTTAAAGAATGACAAGAAGAACTGTGGATTAGCCTAAAACTGCAAATCAACCACCTCCCGAGCATGTTATGGAAGGGGTCAGTTAGGAGCAAAAACAGGATAACAAACAAGAGGGCAAAAAGAAGGGCAAGCAGCCAAGATATAAGTTGCAATCTGACATTGAGACAGCCACAAATCTTAAGAAGGTTCTTGAAGAACGGATCTTAAACAGTTGGGTGAAATTTACCTTGGGAGAGGTGCTTGGCATTGCCAAGCAAGAATTTTATGATGAGATCATTGACATAATTAAAAGGAAGTGTCAGTTTCTTGGTGATACCACTAGTGCATTGCTGCAATTTGAAGAGGAAACTGGTTTGTTGGGTATTCGGGCTAAATATGAGCATGAAGTAAGTAGAGGATTGTCTATGCAGGATACTACTAATTAATGGAAAGCATGTGAAAAAGAGAAGAAAGTGGCTGAAAATGCATTGTCTTATAGCAATATGCATGGTGGAGTAAGGCAAATGCAACAATGTGGAGAAGAGACTCTAGGATTTATTCCTCGAAGTCACTATACAAGAAATCATTGGGCTAGAGCTACCACTGAAACGGTAGTGAAAATAGGGGAACGTGAAACTCCTTGTGTTGCTTTACTTGACCATGGGTTTGAGATAAATGTCATTGAGTAAAGATTGTATGAAAATGGTGCATGGCCTGTTGACACTGATCATGGTTGGTGAATGAGAGCTGCAAATAATTATTCAGGGGAGCTCTATGCTGCATTTCCTAATGTAAAAGTGATGATTGGTGATGTACAGGAAGAGCAACACTTCTTTGTACAAGATAATTCCTCATATGCAGTGATTTTGGGACAACCCTATATTACAAGTGTTCGTATGGAAACAAAGGTGCTTGATGATGGTTCTACTTATGCAAGAGTTAGATGCAAGGATGGAAGAAAAGCAATCCAATTTCTTATTGTTTGTGTTAATCATCCTAGAAATTGGGATAGGTTTCAAGAGTCTCCTTTGGTTCCAAATACAAGGGAATTCAAAGACCCGGATTTTCATTAAGCACTATTATAATGTGGGGCTACAGTAGTGATGTTCAATGGGTGTACTCGCCTCTTGATGAAATGAAGCATGTATTTACTATTGGTAATTCTCAATTTACAGCAAATAATTCATGTTGGTTTAAGCCTATGGAAGCTATATGTAGGGCTGAACACATATTGTGGGAGCTTTCACTCAACCACCAAGAACCACGGACCGCTTATTGTTTCAAGCGTTCCAAGTGAGCTCTAATGGCTACCTCTCACATAGCCGATGCACCGTCGATCCTACGAGTGTAGTGAGCTTACCTTGATGCCGATATGAGTTTCCTTCTCTCTCGCATACACAGGTAGCTCTATAATCCTAGATGCTAGCTCAAGCATCCTCAATCCTCCTCCATCTCCAAGCTCCATCCACCATAGCCACGCGCGCAAGAGAAGAGAATAGAAGAAGAGAAGAGGAGATGGTGAAGAGCTTCACCCTCTTGATCCCTCACTCTCACACATTCACTCCCTTACACTCTCACACTCCCTCTCTCAAAAGCACACACAAGCAAGAAGAGGAGAAGAAGAGAAGAGCTCTTGTTAGCCACACACCAAAGAATGAGCTTCCATTCACTTTTTAAACTTTATATATACAAATCCTAAAACCCCATGGGAACCCATCCCTTTTTACATGACCGGCCATTGTGGCAAGGTCTCTTTTTCTAATTCCCTCTTCTTGCTTCATGCCCTAAGCCTATACCCGTCTATTCTTTTACAAGTGGCATAGAAGGGAGCGTGACACTCTTTTACAAGAGTTTTTAGAGTTTTTGAGGTGCCTTTCATTTAAAATTACGCTTTTGGCCCTGACTTAGCTTTAGAGGCCGCTTGTGTATCTTTGCTCATTTTCTGTTTTCTTTCTGCTTTTTCATTCATTCTTCCACCTTCTCGGCTTGGGGTTAACATTACCCCCCTCCGAGATGGGTGCCAGTCCCATGGCACTCTTGTCGACTATTGGTGTTTAAGTGGGAGTTGACGAAGTAGTCGTATAAGGGCAGGGCCACGTGTAAACTCAGGTGCTCGTGGAAGCTTGATAATAAGGGTTTTTGGAGAAGTCAAACGGATAGCAAGTGGTTGACGGGGACCTCCGAAGTCGGTGGTTGGTCGCCTTTGTGATGCTTGAAAGGAAAGGGTGCAGTGCTCTACCTAAGGGGGGGTGTCTACCTTATTGTGTAGTGCATTGTGCCCGTGCTAGTGGAATGGGGAGTTGGGTCTAACCACAGGCTAGCCTAGGTGATATCCCACGCTTGGGGACCCCATTCGTGCAAAGGGAGGTGTAGTGCAAGTAGCTTAGGGTGACAGGTCTAACCGTAGGCAAGTGTTACCTCCCTAGGTATGTCCTGCCCTTGATGGACCCTAAGCGTGAAGTGGGGGAGCAAAAAGGACTAGGGGGTTAGGAGCGGAGCCAGCCGACCAAAGCCACTGGGCACGCCTAACTTGAGGACCCCTAGGTGCAGTGATCATGCTTTATGTGGTGCTAAGTGCTTCTGTAAGTGAGTTGTTTTTTCCATTCCATGTGTAATGTTCCAATTGCTTTTCCTTGGATGCTCTTTCTTTTTCTTTTTCTCTCTCTTTTTTTTGGCCTAGTATGACACTAGTAGAACGACAGTCCGTACCTAATCTTACTCATCTGATTTAGGCAGAGAAGGGGGTCGGATGGATTTGCTCAAAAATTGATGGCTTTGCATGTATCCTTTGAGGTTCATGTGGACGTGGAGGGAGGTGGTGGAGGGGAAGGGATGGTTGCGTCTAGTGAACTAGCTATCATTCATATCCTCTAGGAGGGCTAGGCAAAAGGAAGGGAGAAGGCTGGCTCTCATCATTAAACGCGCCATGGCACAACTGTCAATGGTGTTAGGGTCAAAAAAGAGGGGAGGCAGGCCATGCTCTTGTGAGGTCGGGTCCTATAGTAACTTAAGTAACTTAAGATAATTACAGGTAGTTATAAAGGCTAGATCGGGGCATGAAGAGAAGTCTGCAAGAAAATACATCATGGAATCATTTAGGCTTCCCGAGTCGAAAAGAAGGGCATGTTCGAAGGAGGCGACATTGGAGTTGTAGATGATGGGGAAATCATGATGCCCATGGAGGGTGGCAACAAAATCCACACCTACCCTACGAGGATACGCTACGAATGTGGGGTCATTCCTCTCATTGGGCAGGATGTTACAAAAAGCCATCCAGGCGAGCATGCTAATGTCGCAAACTCGCCTCCTCCATAGGGGTTGGCAGTTGTAGCCTTGTACAGTATGTGATATTTCGAATACCTTGTTTTGCCAAAACTCTGCTTCTTCCCTTCCCCACAGGGTGGGGGTCCTCTCCCTTTCTTCCAGCCATTTCTGTCCCAGTCAACCACCAGCCGCATCATCTCCTCCATCACCTTTATCGGTAGGACCCTCCGCAAGTTGTTAGGCATGAGGAAGCTGAAGGTAAATGGGTCTTTTTCTTTTTCTTGTCATTCCGAAATCACTAGCTCCGCTTGGAATCCAACAGGGAGATCATCGGGGCACGGTGGGAGGGGTGCGGATGGCTGCACGACTGGTTTAGCTCTTAGCTACTTCCTGGTTTCTTCAACTAATTTTCTATGTCTCTCCCTTAGTGCGGCTTGTCTTTCTGCAGATGGATTGTTGTTCGTGGACATGCGGCGAGGGGGGTTGTGGGATTACCTCTTCTCTAATTCTCCCCATAACAAATTCAAGGTCAGCCTCCTCCGCTCCTTCAAAGCCCAATGCATCCAATTCCTGGGGGGTTAGACCGCCCAGCAGTAGGTACTTCCATTGCTCTTCTAGACTCAGCCTAACCTCCGCAGGTCGTGTCCAATAGTGTGTTGATGAAGGCCTGTTGTTGGGCATTGAAGGCTGTCTAGGCGGTGTCTGCTTTACTTTTTGCAAGGATTTTTTCTTTCTCCACCAAAGCAAGACGCCGTGCCAATGTCTTCACCCGTTTTTCATTCTGCGCTGCCCATTCCTATGCTCTTTTGTTCATTCCTTCCATGCTTTCCCCCTGCTCTTGTGCCAGGGTTACGAGCTTCTGCTCTTGGGCTTTGAGTTCCCTGCTCATATTCTCATGCTCTTTCCTTCCAAAGTATAGTTGATCGGTCATAGACTCAATCTCTTTTACTGCTACTCCCTCTCCTGCTTTCTCTCCTCCTCTTTAGCATTCAATTCCTCCATCATTTGCTCGATGTTGGCGGTTTTTGCCTCCAAGTCCCCATGTTACATCATGAGGAGCTTATATTCTCACTGGATCTGCACCAGTTCTTGATTTTCATCCTCAAGCCACTGCTTATAGCTTTCTTCCATGTCCTCCTTGGCATTTAATTCCTGCTTGAGGTCAAAGATCTGTCATTGCTGCATGGCTATTGTGCGGGTTTTTTCAAGCTGGAAAGCGGCTACTGACTCCTTTTTCGCCCACCAAATCAGCCACAACCATCCTCTTTTCCTCCTTCGCCCTCTCTGATTGGGAGAGCAACTCAGCGACGTACTTGTTGTAACTGGCCGGTGATGTCATTGTTGCGTGGGTTGGATTGGTCGAGGCTTCCACTCTCGGACGCTTCTGGTCATGTCTCGACTCAACATCTACGGCTGTGGTATCTTTTGCCTCGTGGCCGTGGTCTCCATGCTCTTTCCCTGGGCCATTTCTTTATTGATAAAATATTGCATCTAGGCCACGAAGTTGGAGACCTCCATGCTGGTGGGGATGCTAGGGGTGAGGGTGGTTGGTTTAGTGGAGGGCACCATGAGGGTGGGGATAAGATGGAGGAGGGCCTTGCCTTTGCCTTCAAAGACAACGGGCGGCATGACTTCTGGTACCTGCGTGCTAGAGCTAGGCCCTTCTTCCCTTAGCAGGCTCCAGGCTCCCAGATCATTAGCCTTGCACTGCTGCTCAATGGACCATCGTGTGGCTTCGGCCAAGTCCTCCTCCTCCTTCCTTCTTAGTTCCTCTTCTTCCTCAATAGCTCTTCTTTGCCTTTCTTCTTCAACTTTCCTGTAGTCTTCCCCCAATTTCTCTTTTTCTTCATGTTCTTCCCTTTTCCTCTTCTCGGCCTTCTATTTTGACACCTTTTAGCCCTGTTGACTTATTCCTTTGTTTTTCTTCTTCTTGTTTCTTCTTCTTCTCCCTCTTCTCAGCCTCCTTGAGGGATTGTCTTTTGGCCTTTTCCAAATCCTCATTCTCCTTCTTGCGGCCTTCATCCAGCTTCTTTTTCTTTTGTGATGTCTTCTTCTTGTGTTTCTTGGCCTGCTTTTTGCCCGATTGTTCTTCTTGTCCCTGCCCTTCCTTATCAGTCTCGGTCCTGCTGGTCCTGGTGAGGGGGTGACTTGTTAGGCGTTTCTCCTTCCCCTTCTTCTACATCTTGTGTCTCTTTCATTGCCTCCTGGATGAGTGCAGTCAAAATGCTTCCATAGGCAATAAACAAGACCTTGGATGAGGCCTTCTTTCTTTCCGTGGTCTTGGAAGCTGGGGACTCTCCTCCTACTGGTGTGCTTCCTAAAGCCAGTGCTTTAGCTGCCTGGTCGATGGTTTTGCGCACATAACTGTTCCAGTTGACTTCATGCAGGGTATGAGCCGCTACATTCTCCAGCACAGGCATGCTGATTCGATGCATTAAGGCATTGTAGCTCTAGCTGGAGAAGAGCGCATGTACAGTCAAGTGACTTATTGACTTACAGGGAGTCAGGCAATTGACATACGGTCTATGTGAGAAATGCGGGATCTAGAGCATGGCAAAACCGGAAGCTATGGAGGATGGAAAAAGAAGTGTAGACTCATGATGGAAAGGACACTGTTTGTTACACAAGTGAATTAGGTTCCAAGATTGAGACTTGGACTCATAAACACAATCTTGTGTATGTGGACAATGACATTGACACTTTACTGAAATGAAAAGAGTACTATCATTGCATTAAGAAAGGAAGCAAGTACAATGCTTTATAGGAAAGTAGGAAACTGCAGTAAGCACCATTGTGCATATGGGATAACTTAGCCTGCATGTCCTTGACCCTGAGACTCCATACAAAGAGGCTGTTTGAGTGTGATTGCTGATTCTCAACACCCCTCCTCAATCACAACTAGGAAAGGCACAGAGTGTGTATAGGCTGTAATGAGAACCACCTGCAAAGTGTGGGCATACCACAGACATGGCAAAACACCAGAGGCTGTTGCAGAAAAAGCTAAGTGTGGGTACCATAAACATGGTGGACATCCAGAGGCTGTAACAGGGGCCTCACAAAGTGTACAGGGACTATAATGCCAAGTTACATAAGGAGTTTACAAAGCTTACAGGAAACATTAGGGCAAGGAAAATACAAGGCTATTAAAACAGTCTATCAGAATTATGAGAGTACAAGGACTGATGAGTCTTGTCCTTCCGATCCTGGTGGTCTTCATCTTCATCTTCTTCCTTTGCTCCATTTTCTTCTTCTTCTTTGACTGCGACTAGATAGGCCTTTTGGGATCTCTTTCTTGCGTGGCAGAACTTCTCGGTGTGTCCGGTCCTTTTGCAGAAGTCACAAAAGAGCTGATCCTTCTTGCCTTTGTACCTATTGCCAACATATAATGCATGCTCATCTCTAGAGGTACTTGGTTCTTCTTTGGTTTTTAGCTTCTTTTCTTCTTCTAACAGTGATGCCTGGATATCAACAAGTTCAAGATTTGGCATGTTGATTAAAGTTGTTGATACATTATTATATTCAGGAGGCAAGCTCTTAAGTAGAACACCGATGCAAACATCTTCATCCATTTTAATGTTTATTCCTGCAAGTTGGGTTAGGAGTCCTTCCATGTAATTGAGATGTGTGGCAAGTGATGTGCTGGACTTCATTTCAAGCCTAAAAAACTCAATCAGGAGACCATACTTTGATGATTTAGATTGTGCACCGAACAGGGTGTCAAGTCTTTTCCATGTATCCTGTGAGGTCTCACAGTTATCCACATGATGGATATAACTATCGTCTAGCTCCAGTTTGATAATGGCCTGAGCTCTGTCATCATTCTTTTGCCAAGTAGTTGCAAGGTCCGCGTCCCGAGGTTTCTTCTCTTTGCCATTTGTGATGGCCCAGAGACCCTTCTTCATCAGGATGAGCTTGATGCGGGTTTGGCAAGTGTGGAATCCGACTCCTTTGAATCGAGCATTTGGAGAGTCTTTGCCTATGTTAGATTTACGGGAACAGTAGCAAATCAACTTCAGACTTATTAGATTTGAGCAACAGAAGAATTGATTGAGAGACACAAGTGCTAAAAAGCACTAACTGAGTGTCAATGAATACCAAATTTGCAAAAGTCTTTTACTCCAAGTGATCTCCCCCTTCTTGATTTGATGCTGATGCCTTCAGATCTGAGTGACAGTACTTTAATGAACTTCAGAGAGTATTGCTCAGTGATTAAAATCACTGTTGATAACTTCAGTGAGAGAAACAGTGAAAATGTCAAGATTTTGAAGCTTTGGCTATGGTGGAATTTAGGGTTTCTGAGACAGGGGCCTGGTTTTTTGTTGATTGCAGGAGCTATAGTGGATCATTTTCAAAAATTTTTATATGCCTAGGAAGCTGATTTCATGGGCTACCAAAGCCCTATCATAATCATCAAAATCGTGGACAGTATGCAGCACGCAGGCACGTCGAACAGCAGCAGGCGCATTTCTGACAGGATTCCGCGATTTTTGCAATGCTGAAGCCAGGGCGCAGTAATGTCATCGATTATCGTGCCAAGATGAAGCGCCTTGAGCAGAGGAACAACTCCCTAGAAGAAATCGTGGGCTGAAATGGCCTGGTTGAAGAGTTATGGAAGCTCCAAGCAAGGTAGGTCCTGTCTGGCTATGGCAGACACAGAGCAGAGATCGGGGATTTTCACAATGCTGAGCTCCAGATGGTCCAATGTCCTGGATTGATGTGATACAGGGAAGCTTTGTGAGTTGGAGAATATTTTTCCAGAAGGAAGCTCCAAGAGATTTGACCTGTGGAGTGAGATATAAGCAGCTCAATCTGACAGGGTGCTGTTGGCTATGGCTGCCATGGAAGCTTCAGTGAGAGTAGAGTTGGGAGATGAAGTCATGAGCTGACATTGAGCTAGACTGAGGTTGAAAAGAATCAAGAGAGGCTAGACAAGCAATGCCATGCCCAACTGGGCTCTGATACCATGTGAGAAATGGGGGATCTAGAGCATGGCAAAACCGGAAGCTATGGAGGATGGAAAAAGAAGTGTAGACTCATGATGGAAAGGACACTGTTTGTTACACAAGTGAATTAGGTTCCAAGATTGAGACTTGGACTCATAAACACAATCTTGTGTATGTGGACAATGACATTGACACTTTACTGAAATGAAAAGAGTACTATCATTGCATTAAGAAAGGAAGCAAGTACAATGCTTTATAGGAAAGTAGGAAACTGCAGTAAGCACCATTGTGCATATGGGATAAGTTAGCCTGCATGTCCTTGACCCTGAGACTCCATACAAAGAGGCTGTTTGAGTGTAATTGCTGATTCTCAACAGTCTGTTGCATCATGGCTAATGTACATGGGACTGATAATATCACGCAAATAGTTGGAGAAAAGCTAGACAACAAAAACTTTGCATTATGGAAATTCAGAATGAAAAATTTTCTAGTTGGCAGAGGATATTGGGACTTATGCACAGGAGATGAAGCAGCTCCTGAATTATCAGAAGTAAATGCAATAAATGAACAGAAGAGAGCTCACAGGTTATGGACTGAAAGAGCATGTAAGGTATTGCATTGGTTTTCACTATGTATATCAGATGCTATGGCTATTCAAATCACTGGTTGTGAGTCTCCAAAGGATGCTTGGGATATACTGATGAGAAATTATGGAACCATGACACATGCACGGAAGATTCAGTTAAAACAGCAGTTCAATAATATGTCTAGAAATGGTAGGAGCATCCAGGTGTATACCACGGAGATCAAGACCATAGCTGATCAGTTAGCCACCATTGGTTCAAGGGTATGACCACTAGAACTGGAAATACTTATCCTCGTTATCTTGTCAAATTTCACAATCACCCTGTTGAGGCATTGAATGGTTTAGGGAAAGAATACAAAGCATTTGACACGTCCATCTCAGTAAGAGCAGATCCCCCTGACTGGGAAGAACTGGTTGCATGGTTGTTGCATGAGGAGGTCAAACTTGGTCTAAGTACAGGTTCCAGTGCCTCTCAGAGCAGAGACACTATGTTATATTCTAGCCAGCGTGGCAGAGGAGGCAGAGGCCGTGGTTCATATTGAGGTCGTGGCGACACTCGTAATGCCTATGGACAGCAACATCAGCAGCAAGGAAATTGGCATGGTGCCAATACATAGGGCCAGCGAGGATCTGGTGGTTTTAGAGGTAGGGGGAGATCACGTCGAGGAAGAGGAGGTGGATCTGGATCTTGGCAGTCTACTGATCAGTCCAACAAGGACAAGGACTGTCATTATTGTGGTAAGTATGGGCACATAGCGAAGGAATGTTACAAAAAGTAGAATGACATGAAGACAAAAGGGAAACATCATGGGCATTATGCATCCTCTAGTGGTGGTCAAGATGATTAGGTTGATAGACTCTTTGCCATGCATCATGTGTCCAAAACTGTGTCAAGGCAGAACGGAGATGACAGGTGGTACATTGACTCTGGTGCGTCAAACCACATGACCCCGCATGGAGAGTGGTTTGATGAGATGGTTGCAGGTACACATGGTCATGTATGTATTGGGGATGATACCCAACATGACATAAAGCATAAAGGGATTGTTCCATTGATGATGCCTGATGGCAAGAAGAAAGGCCTGCATGATGTCTTACATGTACCGACCATAACAAAGAATTTGTTGTCTGTGGGTCAAATGGCAGAACAGAATCTGCAAGTGAGGTTTAACAAGGATGGATGTTTCATTGAGGAGTATGGAAATGCCTGCAAGCTAATTGCCAAGGGCAGAAGGGATGGCAGGATGTTTACTTTGGAAGCGACCATTCCTAAACTTAAAGCAGCTATGTTTGCTCATGATGAGAGTGCCATCAGAGATGTAGAGATCTGGCACAAGAGAATCGGACATGTAAATGTACAAAAGCTGATATCCATGCAACAGAAGGCAGTCGTACTTGGATTACCAAAATTCAAGTATAATGACTTTGGGCATGTGTGTCCTGCATGTCAGTTTGGGAAGTAAGCACGATTTCCTTTGATGAGACATGTACAAAATAGCACTAGGCCTTTGCAGTTGGTGCACTCCGATGTCTGGGGACCGTCGCATAATGCGTCTTTTGGAGGTGCACGGTACTATGTCTCATTTATTGATGATTTCAGCAGGTACACTTGGCTGTACATTTTGAAGCATAAAGATGAGGTGTTTGAAGTCTTTAGAGACTTTAAAAAACATGCTGAAAATGAACTTGGTTGCTACATATCATGTTTGAGATCAGATGGAGGAGGTGAATATGTATCCAAAGAATTTGACAGATATCTTACCAAGTATGGGATCAGAAGGCAGCTCACGTGTAGCTATACACCGCATCAGAATGGTGTTGCAGAATGGAAGAACAGAGTCTTAATGGAGTCAGCAAGAGCTATGCTAAATGAGAAGAGTTTGCCTAATGCCTATTGGGCTGAAGTAGTAGTGACTGCAGTTTATGTGCTGAATCGCACTCCTACAGCAGGAATACATGCAGTCACCCCTTATGAGAAACTATATGGTCATAGACCTGATATCAGGAACTTGAAAGTCTTTGGATGCATTGCGTATGTGCATATACCGGATGAGAAGAGGAAGAAATTGGATCCTAAGGTAGTGAAGAGTGTGTTTTTGGGATATGCACAGGAACGGAAAGCATACAAGTGTTATGTACCTTCTACGCATAAGACACTCATAAGCAGAGATGTAGTCTTTGATGAGTTAGCATCGTGGTATGGGAATCCTGTTGCAGTGTCTACTGATGGCTCACCTAGTATGAATCATACTGAAAATACTCCTGTAGAGAGTACTTCTATGAGTGGTCAAACAACAGATGTATCTTTTGCAAGTGAGTCCTTGGTTCGGACGCTTACGGAACCGTAATTCTATGTCCACTGACACGGATATGTCAGTGAGGGGGAGAAATGACAAGGGAAAAGCAAAAGAAAAGGTTTTTGAGGATGTGATAGGACCACTCACAGCAGGCTATGAGTCATCGAGCAGTGACAACTTAGACAACGAATTGGAGATTCCGTCTGTTATGACGCCAGGTGCTAGGCAGAGCCGTTATGTGCCGCCTCATGAGAGGCAAGCTCAGAGTGAGCCACAGCTCAGGAGATCAGAGAGGATTAGGAGACCTGTTGACAGGTTTACGTACACTGGTTATGCTGCAAAGCATTATGCTTACATAACAAAGGTGATGGAGATCAAAGAACCAGGTACTTATGCTGAAGCAGTAAAGGATGAAAATTGGTGCAATTCTATGGATGAAGAGATGAATGCCTTGGTTGCAGAGCCTTGGATTTGTTGTTGGCAGGGCTGATCATAGCCTTTTCACAAAGAAGACTGACAGTGGCTTGGTAGTGCTGGTCATTTATGTTGATGACCTGATAATTACTGGAGATGATGACATGGGAATTCAGCAGGCAATGAAGATGCTGAAATCTGAATTTGACATGAAAGATCTAGGAGATCTGAAGTATTTCTTGGGTATTGAGGTTGTACCAGCTGAAAATGGTTTATGGCTGATGCAGAAGCATTACGCCATGGAAATGCTTGTGAAGTATGGCATAGCTGAATGCAAACCACTCAGTACACCTCTGGATCAGAATGTAAAGCTAGACATGAACATTGGGGCTGAAGTTGAAGATGTGACTATGTACAGGCAGATGGTGGGCAGTCTGATTTACTTAACCATCACTAGGCCTGACTTGAGTTATGCTGTAGGGCTGATAAGCCAGTTTATGCAGAAGCCGAGGAAGCCACACTTAGATGCAGTTAGACGCATCATGAGGTATGTTAAGTCCACTGTAGACTATGGGATGTTCTATGTCAGAGATAAGCCCTTGACACTGATTGGATACACAGATGCAGATTGGGCAGGATGCTCATTTGACAGACGGTCTACGAGTTGCTATGCTTTTGGCTTTGGTAGTGGCATGATCAGCTGCAGCAGCAAGAAGCATCCTACAGTTGCTTTATCCAGTACTGAGGCTGAGTACAGGGGAGCTGCATTGGCAGCATGTGAGATTGCATGGCTGCTCAAGCTTATGGCTGACTTGGATATACAGGTTGATGCTCCAGTGACACTGTTATGCGACAATCTCAGTAGTGTACTCCTGGCCATGAATCCAGCTTACCATGCCAGGACAAAACACATAGAGGTACACTACCACTTCATTCGAGAGATGGTCCTTGCAGGAAAGGTTGATCTCATGCATGTGAGGACTGATGAGCAAGTTGCAGATATCTTTACCAAGTCTCTAGGTAAAGATAAGTTTTGTGGTTTTAGACAGCTATTTGGTGTGCAGATGCTGTCTTGAGCTTGAGGGGGAGTGTTAGAAGTCAAGCTCTTCCGTGAGTCTATCTTTATGTATGACCGACATCGGTGACAGCTAGTGTGCAGCTGTCTGCATATGACTATATTGAATAAGTCGGTTCAGCTAGTAGGTGACCCGACTAGAGTTAGTCAGTGAGTTAGTCAGTCTAGTTAACACTTACACTAGGTTATCCTCATATAGTGTGAGTATTGCTTTTTACCAAATAATCGAAGAGATCACTCTCTCAGTCTCTCTCTTTTCCTTCAACAACTATGCCTTATGGGCAGCGAAGTCGAGCTTTGCATCCCTCTCATTTCCCATTCTCCTTGAACCAAGTGCAGCATGAATCCGCTTCGACCCTGACATTTCTACTTAAAGTAGTTCGCCTGGGGTTTGACGCTAGCTGCCATGCTAGGAATTTGACCATTAGGAAAACCCTGATTTAGGTCGGTCCTAAGTGGGAGCGGTCGGAATGCTTCCACTTCGTGGTAGACTCGGGAGGACCTAGATCGTAAAACCCGTGACATTCCGTGGGAGTGTCAGGCGGCGCTTTCTAGACTCTCTTCTCAATGGGCTGCTAAGACGTGTCCTGCAAGCGAACAGGTGGACACGTTACAAAATCACAAAGTATTTGCTCTAACATGTAATTTATGATAGTAAGCAAAGGCTCCCAAAATATATAACGTTGTAGAGAGTTGAGGATGAAAGTGCACTTGTGGATTGTGGCGCTTCACAAGAGCATCCTTCATGCTTGAAGGAAGGCCATGCAAGCTCATTACAAGCAAATCTGGGTATTCATGATGTGTGTGAGAGGCCAAGTGAGAGATAGCCATTGTGCTCATGGTTGAACCTCTCCAATGAATAAGAGGGTGTCCAAAGTCCCATCATTGAGTTCATGTAGCACAACAAGCATGACCTATAAATTAAATTAAAAAAAAACTCTTTGACTACATTAATTGCTAGAGGTACCCCGACTCACCTCTCTTGTTTAATATGTCTACTTTCATTAACCACATCCTTCAAAGGGATTAATTATCTACATAAATTCAACCAACATATTGCATTACTACACTAGCAGATTTCTCTACTTAAGTTCATTCCACATAAGTGGAATTTTCAAGTAACATGTTGCATTAATACACTCTAAAGGATTTTTATCAATGGTAAAATACTTCATCAAACTAAACTTAACAATGGAATAGAACTTATTAAGTCAATGAAATGAATCTCAAACAAAAGTTTTGATATAATGTTCTTATATACAAGTATAATGGTGAATCCACACCTTTGCATCTAAATGCTCACATCTTGCAAATGCATGTCCAACATCCATAGTTTAATGAGACTAACTACGCACTCCACACCTAGATTCTCTTCACACTGAGAGAATGGCCAATGCTTTGCTCAAAAGTTGGTGCTATGCACTAGTGTTAGTAGCAATTAGTGCAATTTACATCCTAAGACATGCTTCATGCGATGAGAGGGTTCATATAGAGCTATTGTATTTGGGTTCTCTCTCTTCTCTCTTGCTCTCTCTCTCTCTCTCTCTCTGTGTGTGTGTGTGTGTCTCTCTCTCTCTCAATCCCCTACCATGTAAAAATTGTTGTCGTCTTTGTCATCGCCATCGTCGTTGCCGTCATTGTTGTTGTTGTTGTTGTTGTTGTTGTTCTTCTTCTTCTTCTTCTTCTTCTTCTTCTTCTTCTTCTTCTCTCTCTCTCTCTCTCTCTCTCTCTCTCATAATATCTATTCTCTCTCCTCATTCTCTCATTGTAATGTTCTACTAGTTAATTATGCATAAATAATACATATGTATATATAAATATTTTTATATACTCGTCTACACAAATAGAAACTATACGTATAAAGATAAATTAAAATAGTATTATTACATGCATATAATTAAATTATAGATAGTAAACATATAAACTTTACATATTAATATATAACATGTATGTATTATAATATATACACGATATAACTATATATATATATATATATATATATATATATATATATATATATATATATATATAGTCAATAATTAATCATTAATAGATATACTTATCGTTAATATTTGAACACACACACACACACACACACACACACACACACACACACACACACACACACACACACACACACACACACACACACACACACACACACACACACACACACACACACACACACACACACACACACACACACACACACACACACACACACACACACACACACACACACACACACACACACACACACACACACACACACACACACACACACGTCAATGTTAAAACTATGTTTTAAGCATATATATAATAACATACTAATAACAAATGCTTCATATAATAATTAGCATAAAGACTAACAATATTTATGTAATTAGACATTAATATTATTATAAATAATATTAATACTATTTTTCTAATTACTATTTTTCACATATATTATCATTAATTAAAAATATATAAATTAAGTTAATAATAATAATAATAATAATACTAATAAATTCGATTAAGCATATATAAGATAATATATCATAGTTCATATGCAAAATAATATTTTGTATGTGGTTGATACTTAATAATAAATAATTATAATGATTAATAGTACTCATAGTTTGTATACTTAATTAGTTAACACATATATTACAGATATATATAATATTATTTTATGTAATAAACATAAATTTCTATAATACACATAATTAGATAAACTTATATACTTGTAATTTTATATAATACATATATGAGACTACATTTTGGACCTGGCAGTCCATTTGTGCGTTATGATCTACATCATGTCTTGGCTTTGACTAAAGTCCGTAGCTTCATTGACTAGTTGGATGATGATAGGTATCATATCTCTTTTGGTGATTCTACATGGAAGATTACATGTGGTAACCTCAATTTTGCTAGAGATGTTAAGGTTAGTAGCCTATATCTCTTGCTTGTTTATCATGTTTTGGCCGTGTGATTGATCTTCCACAAGTATCTCTTTGGCATCGTCGCTTAGGGCATATGTCCCTTAAAGGAACGAAAGTACTCACTTGTTTGTAGTGTTTGAACCTTTTGACTACTCATGTTTTGACTCTTGTGATCATTATTTATTTGGGAGATAGAGTCATAACTTACATAAAAAGTTTGATTCTATGTGCTTGAGTGAGCCATTGGCTCTTGTACATACAAAGATTTTTGTGATCCCATGCCATATCAATCATTAGGTGTGGTGCTAAGTACTTTGTGATGTTTATTGATGATTATTCGCATAAAATTTGGGCATATTATATTAAGAAAAAGTTAGAGGTGTTAGCTATATTTCACCATTTTCTATGACTATGAACCAATCCGAGCATAAGCTAAAATATCTACGATTTGATAATGTGGTGAATATGTCTCTAAGGCATTTGAGAAATTTTGTGATGAGAGGGGTATTAGGTGTTAGTTGACCACCACATACAACCCACCCCAAAATGATGTTGCAGAGTGTATGAATAGGACTATCTAGGAAAGAGTCTGTAATATGCTTAGTTAGGTAGGCTTACCATAGTACTTTCGGGTTGAGATAGTTATTATTGTTGTTCATTTGATTAATATATCCCCACGCACCACTCTTAATAGTAGAGTTACAGAGGAGGTTTGGTCTGGTAAACCTCCTCATATGCACACTTGCATATCTTTGGATGTGAGGCTTTCTACCAAATTTTTAAAGACATGTAATAAGTGAGATCCAAAGTTTGTCAAATGTAACTTTCTTGGATATGCTGATGTAGGTGAGATGGGCTATCACCTTTGGGATTTGTAGGCATGGAAGGTTATCCGTAGTTATGATGCCACATTCCATGAGAAAAGATATATATGAGCCATGAGTAGGTAGTTGAGATATGGAGAGTGATATTTTAGAAGGAGCCTCATATTATAGTACAACCAGTCCCAATTAGATAGCTTGCTATAACTACTAGTGATATAGTAGTCGAGGATCTACATTTTATGCATGATCATGATGTTGGACAAAAAGGAACATGCTATATAGACACCATAGCTAGTATTGAGATGCTCCATTAGAGCCTCACATCCTCCAAATTATTTTGAGCCCTCTACGTATTATGTGATAGTGATTGATTCTAGTAAACCCCTTATGAGAAGGCTATGCATAGAGGTGATAGTCACTCTTGGAGGAAGAGGGCCATAGAATTTGAGTATCACTATTGAAAAACCATACATGGGATTTCATTTCTTTACCCAATGGGGAATATGCACCACCATACAAGTGGGTGCACAAGTCGAAGAGTGTCCCTAGTTGGCTTAAACAAACATATATGACCAAATTGATCGGTAAAGGTTTTAAGTAGGAGAAGGGAGTCAATTTTGATGAGATATTCTCTCTTGTGGTGAAGATTGTAAAGAATCGTGTGGTGGGGGGGACTTGCTTGAGCTACTGCATCAAATACACACCATACACACAAGGGAAAGCTCAGTTAAGAACACAAGAAGAGGAAGGGAGACCAAAACGTTTTCTTGCTAGTTTCTTCTTCTTCTTTTATACATAATACCATGCACACAAAGTATAAATAAGATACAACATAAAGGAAAGTGACCTACTAAGTCAAATAGTGCATAACTAACTATACTAATTGATCTCATGGAACGTTGGGTTTCTAGCTAATTATATGTTGCTCATGTTGTCACAATGAATGACAATTGGACCATCTCCTTGACATCCAAATCAAATCACCCAATAACTTTTGCAGCCATACCACCTCACATGTTGCCATAGTAGCACCTTTGTACTCAGCCTTTGTACTTGATAAAGCAATCATATGTTGCTTTTTGCTAATCCTCTACGTAATTGCTCCACTATCAAGGGAAAACATGAATCTGCAGTAGATATTCTATTAGACATGCAACTAGCCCAATCTGCATATCTGTATCCAAATACTTGTGTATCCTTACTTTCCTTAAAGTGGATTTCACATTTCTCAATATGCTCCTACATCCAAATGATGCTTTCTAAGCATCTTTATAAATTGACTGACAATGCCAACAACATAAGTCAAGTTTGGCCTTGTGATAGCAGTCATGCAAATCAGACTCCCTACTATCCCCTTGAACATAGAAGGGTCTTCTATCTCATTCCCAACATCAGCACTCAACTTCACATTTTGCTCCAATGGCACTAAAAGAGACTTATACATTGTCATATCATACTTAGGCAACATATCCAAGCCCTACTGCTTTTGGGATATCCATAAGACATTATCACATTTGATCACCTCAACACCAAGAAAGTACCTTAGCTTACCCAAATCCTTCATCTCAAACTTCTTTCTCAAATTGTCCTTGACTCCAGCAACCCAACTGCCATTGTCACCTATAATAATCAAGTCATCCATATAGATGACTATGATGACCAAACCTGCATCTCCCTTTCTCACAAAAAGTGAGTGACTAGCATTAAAAACATAAAAGAAAATGTTGACAAGATACTCTTCGATCTTGTTAACCCATGCTCTAAGTGCTTGCTTTAGTCCATAGAGTGCCTTCTTTAACTTGCACACATGTGGGATGCTCTAAATACCCATAAGCTACTTGCTACTCCATATACACATTTTCTTGTAATTCACCATGCAAGAAGCCACTCTTTACATCCACTCACTACAAACTTCAAACTTTGGCTACTGCTAAAGCAATCACACATCGAATAGTTGCCATCCTAGCAACTGGAGTAATGTCTCTTCATAATCTATGCAATATGTTTGAACATAGCCTTTTGCAACCAGACTAGCCTTATACTTGCTAACAAAACCACTTGCATTATGCTTGATTTTTTAGACCCACTTACACCCAATATCTTTCTTGCAATTAGACAATGGTACTAGATCCCAAGTCTTATTGGTCTCTAATGCATCCATCTCCTCATCCATTCTTGCATCTAAATGAGCATGACTAACACCATCCTCAAAACAAGTAGGCTTAATATCCTCAACCACCTTTACCATATAAACATAATGATGAGCTACATAATCTTCAAAACCAAATCTATTAATAAGGTATCTAACCTTGCTAGACCTGTGTACCACTAGATCACTCAGTGAAGCCTTTACTTTACCATGTGCTCTCTATACACCACGTGGTGTCCTAACTAAAGGAACGCCATGCTCATCATCCAAACTCTCTAAACCACTCGAATCTCCATCAAACCCCAAATGACTAGCAGATGTATTATTACTATCTAACACTTTCTTCTTCCCTTTGTCTTTACTTGCAACACTTGTAGATGCACCTGATGCTATGGGGCTGCTTAATCTCCTAGACCAAGGACTAACTGTAGATATAGTATCAGATGATGTTTTGGTCCATTAAGACTCTATGATTCTTGCTTTTCTTTTTGCACATAACTATCAGAAAGAGATTCAAATGAATCCCAAGAATGTTGAAAATTGAGTTTTCTTCAAGACATGTCCATACATCATTGCGAGCATATTTTTGAGGTTGATTTAAAGTGAAAAAAAAATCCGAGAGGATGTAAAAGAGAAAATTTTCATGGAAAATGAAACAATTGTGGATCAAGGACTTGGAGTTTTCTTAGATGCATTTCGATGTTAGGAACCCAATGCAAGTCTTCATTTGTCAATTGGAGGTCCTTTGACCCCCCATTTAATGCTCGTAAGTTTTGACGTTATAAAGTAGCTACCAAAGTTGAGAGCTGAAAAGTGCATGACAGAGGCTAATGGATAGATTTCAATGCATAAAGCCAGTCATTTAGTGAGTTCATAATTCTAAGCTCATTTGGTCCTCCATCTAGGTTGAAACCACTTTTGAATAGTGTGAACATGCAAAAACTCAATCGGTTAACTTCTAAGGTTGATGGTTAAGCTAAGGGCTTGAACAAAAAACGTTTTTTTAGTGTGGAGGAGGGGGGGCGTAGTTTTTTGACACCCCTTCAATTCATCAAGTGTGTCTTTTTGATTCGGACAAGATCATCAGAGATGGAAGGCATATCCTCGATCTACACATCGAAGGCTTCAATTTGATTGTATGCACATGCAATATAATGCAAGGAACGAATCTCTAATTTCTATATTTTGTTAAGACTTCAAGCTCAGCTCTACTATCTTTAGGTTGTGTGTACCCGAGTCTTAGCTTGGTTGTCTAGCTATACTACATGCAGACATTAAATAAGTCAGTGACTTTAGACTTAGTTTGTACTTGGTGTGAATGGTCTTACAGACCTTAGTGGGTTGTATTCACTCTAGTTAGATGAGTTAGAAAAATAATGAAGAAAAGAGAAGAGAGCACACATCTCCTCTTTGTTGGTTCAAATCTCTGTCTCTCTCTTTCAACATGGTATCAGAGCCATGAATGGCCTATGTGGTGGATAGCATTTGTGAAGCAGACTTGGAACTTGAAGATTTAGGGTTCTTGATAAGAGGGGATGTGTGCCATTACTTCTGTTGAAGGTATGCATTACATCATTTGGTTTTCCATTTCTCAAGAGGTTGTCTGTGACTCGTTTGGAGCATTGTGCAGGCTTTAGTGAGAACTCAAGAGCAAGCATTGGTCATCATTTCATTATGGAGTTGCTGTTGAGATCATCATACTAGTCTGCGTGTTTGCACCTGATGCTGAGGGAGTCTCCTTGGTTGCCAACAAACTCAACAAACACTTACTAGGCTATATATTGCTTGGAAATGCTTCTTCAAAGGTCCTTTGATGTCTTGATATGCTATTGCTTGGTCTGGAGATGATATATGAGCTGGAACAACTAGTTATGGGCCTAGAATTGAAGACTATCTACTATATACAAACAACATAGAGCATGCATGTATCTCTGACATGAGCTTGGAGCTCTCTAACATACCCATAAGCATAATTGGAGCATAGATATATGCAAGGAGGACATATGGATTTGATTTTGTGCCTTGGAGCTAGAATTTTTTGTTAAAATACTCAGATCTAGAAAAATTTCACAAGTTGAAAACCGTTATTTACTGTGGACGTCAAGCATTCTCTTTTACTGAAGCAATACATGACATTAGAAGGCTTCTGTCATTTGTATAACCTGGAATATGTCTTCTAAATGTCTGGTGGATTAAGAAGAGTATTTGAGGCTACTGAATGTTGAAGGTTGAAGTTGGAAACAAATGCATTGACATCTACCTGGCTGGTTACAAACAGCAAATGCATTATATGATATTGCTTCTTGAAGACAGATTTTATGGATGCTGGTATGGTCATGTATTGATCCCTACACATAGTAGCAAATGTCTGAAGTGATTTGAGCACATTCTTGGGCTAAAGTACACCTTGGTTGTCAGTGTCTTAGCTATCTACAACCAGTGAGCATATTTATAACACTTGTGCTTGATGTATATGCACCAGTTTGTGCTCGTATGATCATATATGGACTTCTACATGTATTAACAGATGTCTGGGAATTTTCGGAGGATGTATGACATGTATAAACTTTTGTTTTGGTTGTGAATTAGTTGCTGGTTATTGAAAGTCTACAAATTTTAGACTACATGTTTGCTTGATTGCAATAAGTTTGCATGAGACAGAGTTAAAGCACCTACATGTTCTATGTGTTGACTGATGTACCTATGGGTAATGCCACATGTTTGTGGATGGAATTGAGATGTTAAGGGGCTGAAATAATCTGCTTTTAGCAGAGAATTTGTTACAAAAAGCTGTCATAAATAGTCAAAGACTATAGTTAGTTAGTTAGACTTGTTGGCCCTTGCAGGAAGTCAGGCAGTGACTAGATATTGTCTGGTACAATATGGCTAATGCAGATAGGACCGACAATAACCCAGATAGTGGGGGAAAATCTGTTGAGATATCGAGCTCCACTCGTGATACGCCAGGGTGACCGTTGTATATTTATGTCACCGACTTGTCAGCTGCAGACGCGGTTGGTACACCGCCCATGAATAATAGCTACATGATAGCTATCCTTATCTACTCTAGTTCGTGGCTCAGTTAGTATACCACCTTAGTTAGTTGAGTTTGGTTTGAGACCCATATATAGGGTTCTTCTATTTCTTTGTACCAGAGTTCTTTTGGCTTACACAAACTAAGAAGAGGAAAACTGTTTTCAGCCTCCACCCTTGTGTGTATTCCCCCATTGTGCAAGGAAGAAAGCTTCAAGTGAGACTCCTTCCTTCTCTCCCACAATCTTGACATGGTATCAGAGCCTTGTTCGTGGTAAGGAGCTCAAGAAAGCAAGCCAAGCTCGCGGTGTTTTGGTAAGAGGAGCAGTGTTGCTTTCATTTTCTGTTTTGGGAGCAGATCTCTGCAAGTAGCACAGTCGGAAATTGCAGGAGTGCATTGTCTCAGGTTGAGACGCCCTTCGCGGTGAAGCAAGAGGGCAGTATATTTGAGGCAATTTCGGGGCCTGTTTTGGAGGCAGAAGTTTTCTGCACGCACTCAGGAAAAGGCCCAGTTTTATGCTGTGCGACCACTGTTCTACAGGTCGGTGAAAAGTTACCACAGAAATTGCATCGTATGCTTATGTGCAGAGACATTGGGAGTTACAGAATCATCCTTGATTCCTGTTTATGCAAAATCGTCACTAGGAAGTGACTGTGTGGTCAAATACCACTTTTGCCAGTTTTGCAGATTTGCCCTTGTGAGGGTGAAGCTGTGTTTTTTGCAGTGACAGAATTTTTTGCAGTATTCTGTAATGGCGTCTGATTCTCTTTCACAGATTGTCACTGAAAAGCTTGACAAGAACAACTTCCAGGCATGGAAATTTAGAATGACGAATTTCCTTATGGGAAAAGGATATTGGGAATTTGTTGCAGGAAATGAAGAAGAACCAGTTCTTCCTGATGTTCCCAATCAACAGCAAATGCAGGCATTCAAAGCATGGCATGAGAGAGCCAGGAAAGTTATGTACTGGCTGTCTATCAGCATTTCAGACTCTATGATTGTGCATATTCAGGATGCAAGTACGCCAAAGGAGGCATGGGATACTCTGTAAAAAATGTATAGTACAAATACGCAAGCAAGGAAAATGCAGCTCAAGCAAGAGTTGCATAATGTGCAAAGAGAAAATATGAGCATCAATGACTACCACATGAAGGTGAAGAAGATTGCAGATGCACTTGCTTCCATTGGGTCGCCAGTGGAAGATGATGATTTAGTTTCCATGACCTTGAATGGTCTAGGAAAGGATTATGCACAGTTTCGGACATCCATTTCAGTTCGTGAAAGATTTTCTGATTTTGAGGAGTTGATTGCTCTTCTAATTTCTGAGGAGCAGAGAAATGGTGGTGCATCTTCTTCAGGAGGAACTTCAAAAGAAGCTGTCTTCTACTCAAATGCTGGAAGAGGTAGAGGCAGAGGTAGAGGAGGCCGATTTGGAGGCCGTGGTAGAAATCAGAATATGCAGCAAACTCAAGAAAACCAGTCCTATGGAGGAGGACGTGGTAACTCTAGAGGCACGGGGAGCCAAAGAGGTCGTGGTGGATGGCAAAGAGGCCAAAATGCAAACAGTAATATTGAATGCTATTACTGTGGTAAAATGGGTCATATGGCTAAAGACTGCTATAAAAAGCAGAATGACATCATGAATGGGAAATTGCAACAAGGGAATTATGCATCTTCTAGTAGACAGGGTGATGACAGAAATGAGCATCTTTTTATGGTGCAGCACATGAACAATTCTGTGACAAGTGCAGAAGAAAGCAATGATGTATGGTATGTTGACTCAGGTGCATCAAACCACATGACAGGTCATGCAGAATGGATGGAGGATGCAAGAAAAATGGAAAAACTAGGATTTGTGGAGACTGGTGATGATACTGCACATCCTATTGTGCAGATTGGAAAAATTCCTTTGTCTATGCAGGATGGGAAAAAGAAATACCTGTCCGATGTATTTCATGTCCCGAATATCACCAAGAATCTGGTTTCTGTTGGTCAAATGGTTGAGCAGGGCTTGCAGGTCAGATTTAATCCTCATGGATGCTTTGTTGAGGATATGAAAAATAAAGGTCGCTTGATAGCAAAAGGAAAGAAGAAGGGGCAGAATGTTTACATTGGATGCAGATATGTCTGAATTGAGTGCAGCAATGTTTGCACATGGGACCGGTGTAGTTGCAGATATTGATATCTGGCATAAACGCATTGGTCATGTTAATGTACAACGACTTAAATCAATGCAGGCCCAAAATATTGTTGCAGGATTGCCTAAATTCAAGGTTGCAGAAATGCATAAGGTATGTGAAGCCTGCCAATTTGGAAAACAGGCAAGGAAACCATTTCCTAGACATGTTCAAGAGAGTGAGAAGCCATTGGAATTAATCCACTCTGATGTGTGGACTACTAAAGCTGCATCTCTTGGAGGCTGTCATTATTTTGTCACTTTTATTGATGATTATAGCAGAAAAGTTTGGGTGTATTTTATGAAGAAAAAAAGTGAGGTGTTTGGGCATTTCAAAACTCTTAAAGCTATGGTTGAAAAAGAAACAGGTCTGCAAATAAAATGCCTAAGGTCAGATGGAGGGGGAGAGTACCTCTCAAATGAGTTTGCAAGGTTCTTGCAGGAGCATGGCATAAAGCAGCAATATTCATGCAGTCATACCCCACAACAAAATGGAATTGCAGAAAGGAAAAACATGCATATTGGAGAGGTATCTCGTGCCATGCTCAATGAAAAAGACCTGCCAGATTTTTATTGGGCTGAAGCAGTTGCTACAACAGTCTATATAATGAACAGGACTCCCACTGCAGCAATACATGGGATGACTCCAGAGGAGAGGTATACTGGTAGGAAACCAGATATTTCTCATTTGAAAATTTTTGGTTGCATTGCCTATGTACATGTGCCAGATGAGCTGAGATCCAAGTTGGATCCAAAAGCTGAGAAGTGCATCTTTATTGGTTACTCTCTGCAGCAAAAAGGGTATAGATGCTATAACCCTTCTACTCGTAAGTTTACAGTGAGCAGAGATGTTGTTTTTGATGAGATGAGTAGCTGGTATAAACCAGTAAATGTGATTGATGATGTAGATGCACAAAATGGTAATGCTACACAGAATTCACAGCAGCAGTCACAAAATATTAGTGGACCTGGAGTGTCCTCTAGCAGTGGTTCACATTCTTCGCCATGGACAGGCAGATTGAGATCAGGAGAATCTTCTCAAAGCAATGCAGATAGTGGTATACAAGTATCACGAAAAGGAAAAGAGAAGGTTGATCAGCCCATGTTTGATGTGAATGCAGGTCACTCTTATGTGGATGGTGAATCCAGTGGCTCAGAACAGAGCATTGATGATGAGTTGGGTATTCCTTCTATTGTTACACCTGGAGTAAGGAAGACCAGGGATGTTTTGAGAGCACCTGGGAGTGAACCTACTTTGCGTAGGTCTACCAGAGCTAGGTATCCTGTGGATAGGCTGAAATATGATGGATTTACAGCCATTCATTATGCATATATGGTTAAAGTGATACAAGAACCAGAACCCACTTCTTTTGAGAAAGCCATGGGAAAAGAAAAATGGGAGAAAGCCATGGATGAAGAAATGGATGCCTTGGAAGCAAATGCTACATGGGAATTGATACCTTTGCCTAAAGGTAAAAATGCAATTGGCTGTAAGTGGGTTTATAAGGTGAAGCACAATGCAGATGGTTCTGTGAATAGATACAAGGCAAGATTAGTAGTCAAGGGGTATGCACAAACATATGGCATTGACTATGAAGAAACATTCAGTCCGGTTGCAAGGATGGCAACCGTAAGAGCAGTCATTGCTATGGCTGCATCAAAGGGATGGTCTTTACATCAGATGGATGTAAAGAATGCCTTCTTGCATGGTGATTTGCAAGAAGAGGTCTATATGGAGCAGCCACCAGGTTATGTGCATGCTGTTCATCCTGAGTTTGTTTGCAGGTTGAAGAAAGCCTTGTATGGCTTGAAGCAAGCACCTAGAGCATGGTCTGACAAGATAGGACAGTATCTTGTTACTATTGGCTTTCAGATTTTCAAGGCAGATTTCTCACTTTATGTGAGAAAAACAGAGAAAGGTATTATGCTGCTTATCATTTATGTTGATGATTTGATTATGACAGGTGACAGTGATGAAGATATCCTTCATGTGAAAATGCTATTGAAGCAGAAGTTTGAGATGAAGGATTTGGGAGAGCTGCGTTATTTCTTGGGCATTGAGGTGATTAGATCACCAAGTGGGATACAGCTCTTGCAGAGGCAGTATGGATTGGACATGCTGTCCAAATATGGGATGATAGGCTGTAAGCCTATTTCAGTTCCTTTGGAGCAGAATGTGAAGCTGAGCACAGATACAGGTGGGCTTCTAGAAGACCCTACTATGTACAGACGCATAGTAGGAAGTTTGATTTATATGACTATTCCCAGGCCAGATTTGAGCTATGCTGTTGGATTGGTAAGTCAGTTTATGCAGGCTCCAAGGAAACCACATTTGGATGCGGCTAGATGCATACTCAGGTATGTGAAGTCCACATTGGAGTTTGGACTATTTTATGAGACTGGGGTTCAGATACAGTTGCATGGATACACTGATGCTGATTGGGCTGGTAGTATTTCTGATAGACGATCTACCAGTGGATATGTGTTCTCTTTTGGGAGTGCTGCAGTCACTTGGAGCAGCAAGAAATAGCCTACAGTTGCCTTGTCAAGCACAGAGGTTGAGTACAGGGGTGCAGCAATGGCTGCATGTGAGGTAGCTTGGTTGCATAAGCTACTTTATGCATCAGTCTACAGATGGGCCAGTTGTCATTTATTGTGACAACATGAGTAGTATACACTTGGCAAATAACCCAGTCTATCATGCTAGAACAAAGCACATTGAGGTGCATTATCACTATGTGCGAGAGAGGGTTTTACTAGGTCTTATTGATCTAGTTTATGTCAGCACAGAGGATCAGGTAGCTGACATATTCACGAAGGCATTGGGCCCAGAGAAGCTGCGCAAGTTTAGAGACCTGCTTGGTGTGCAGGAATTGGGATTGAGCTCGAGGGGGAGTGTTGAGATATCGAGCTCCACTCGTGATACGCCAGGGTGACCGTTGTATATTTATGTCACCGACTTGTCAATTGCAGACGCGGTTGGTACACCGCCCATGTCCTTATCTACTCTAGTTCGTGGCTTAGTTAGTATGCCACCTTAGTTAGTTGAGTTTGGTTTGAGACCCATATATAGGGTTCTTCTATTTCTTTGTACCAGAGTTCTTTTGGCTTACACAAACTAAGAAGAGGAAAACTGTTTTCAGCCTCCACCCTTGTGTGTATTCCCCCATTGTGCAAGCAAGAAAGCTTTAAGTGAGACTCCTTCCTTCTCTCCCACAATCTTGACAAAATCTTGATAGCAACAATTATGCCATATGGAAGTTTTGCACTTCTTGATAGGCAAAGGATACTAGGAGTTGGAAACTAGAGCAGTTGAACCCGAGCTCCCAGAGAGGCCTACATCTGATCAAAGATGAGCACATCGAGCTCTGATAGAAAGAGCTCACATGGTTTTACATTGGCTATCTCTATGTATTTTGAATGCTATGGTGATGCATGGAACATTCAGATAAGTTATTATGGCACAACTACAAGTTCCAGGAAGATTTTTTGCCATGATATATGTGAAAGACAGGGCTGCTAAGAAGTCTCACGAGGATGTAGTTTGGTACATGGATTCGGGGGCATCGAATCATATGACATCTCATGGTGACTGTTTTATAGATATGGTGCCTAAGAAGAATGGCTATATATGCATAGGGGATGACATGCAGCATAGCATAAAACATAAAGGCAAAGTACCTTTGGTAATCCATGATAGAAGGAAGAAGAACTTACATGATGTACTGCATGTCTCGTCAATTACTAAAAATCTATTGTCTATGGTTCAAATGACTGACCAAAATTTGCAAGTCCGATTTAACAAGCATGGATGCCTCATTGAGGAGTTTAGTATTGGCTGCAAATTGATTGCTTGTGATCATAGGAATGGCAAGATGTTTACTCTTGATGCCACTTTGGCACAATTGATATCAGCAATGTTTGCCCATGGCTTTGGCATAGTTAGAGACTTGGAAACATTTCATAAGAGAGTGGGACATGTTAATCTTGAATGGATGCAAATGATATAGAAGAAATAGCTTGTGACAGGTTTACCCAAGTTTCAACATACATATATTGGTCATGTCTGCGATGCTTGCCAATTTGGTAAACAGTCGAGGTTGCCATTTGTCAGGCATGCAAGAAATAGTATGCCACCATTGCAATTAGTTCACTCTGACTCCAGGTATTATGTGACATTTATTGATGATTACAGTTGCTATATTTGGGTTTATATCTTGAAAACAAAGGACGAGGTGTTTCCTATTTTTTAATAGTTTAAAAAGTAGGTTGAAAAGGAATTTTATTGTTACATGTCTTGTTTGAGATCTAAAAGCGGTGGGGAGTATGTGTCAAATGAGTTTGATAGTTTTTTGGTTGAAAATGGCATATGTAGGCTGCAGCTACACTCCTCAGCAGAATGGGGTAGTTGAATGGAAGAATAGGGTATTGATGGAAGGTGCTCTGGCAATGATGAATAAGAAGAGTATGTCACTCTATTATTGGGCTGAGGCTCTGATGATAGCCATGTATATCTTGAACAGGACTCCCACTACAGGTATTCATGAGATGACACCATTTGAGAAATTGTATGGCTACAAGCTTGATGTCAATCAAATGAAAGTATTTGATTGTCTTGCTTATGTGCACATACCTAATGAGAAAAGAAAAAAGATGGATCCGAAATGTCAAGAATCATGTGATGGGGGGATGTGCTTGAGCTGTTGTGCCAAACACACACTGTATACACAAGAGGAAGCTCACTCAAGAACACAAGAAGAGAGATGGAGGCCAAAATGTTTTCTTGCTGGTTTCTTCTTCTTCTTCCACACACTATACAATGTACACAAAGAATAGATAAGATACAACATAAAGGAAAGTGGCCTTCTAAGTGAAACAGTGCATAACCGACTACACTAATCAACTGGCGTTATATCTTTTCCAGTTGTAGGTAGGTGTAACAAACTAAATATAATAAGTGATAAGTCAGTGGCCATGTGAATACCATAATGACCACCAACATGCTAAGTGTAGACGTGTGGAATCATCTAGCCAGGTGGTCCATCATCAATGTCCACACTGTTGAGCTTGCCATCTCAACACTCCCCCTCAAGCTCAATTCTATCTCTGCAACTCCAAGTAAGCTTCGGAATTTTTGAAGCTTCTTTGAACCCAATGCCTTTGTGAAAATGCCAGCTATCTGATCATGTGTGCTGACATATACCAAGTCAATCTCTCTTGCAAGTACCTTCTCTCTCACAAAGTGGTAGTACACCTCAATGCATTTTGTCCTAGCATGGAACACTGGATTCCTAGCTAGATGTATGCTACTCATGTCGTCACAATGAATGACAACTAGACCATCTCCTTGCACATCCAAATCACCTAATAAATTTTGTAGCCATACCACCTCACATGCTGCCATAACAGCACCTCTATACTCAACCTCTGTACTCGATAAAGCAATTGTAGGTTGCTTTTTGCTGCTCCATGTAATTGTTGCACTGCCAAGGTGTTGAGATTCAGCAATCACACTCACTAACAGCCTCTTTGTATGGAGCTTTAGGGCCAAGGACATGCAGGCTTACCTATCCCATATGCACAGTGGTGCCTACTGCAGTTTCCTACTTTCCTATAAAGCATTGTACTTGCTTCCTTTTCTTAATGCAATGATAGTACTCTTTTCCTTCCAGTAAAGTGTCAGTGTCATTGTCCACACACAAGATTGTGTTTATGAGTTCAAGTCTCAATCTTGAAACCTAATTCACTTGTGTGACAGTTAGTGTCTGAGTCTATGTCTACATGAGTCTTCTTCTCGTCTTTGAACCACCATAGCCATGCCCTAGATCTGTGTTTCTCAACATGGTATCAGAGCCCAGTTGGGTATGGCTCAGCTCGGCTTAGCTCTCCTCTACTCTCTCTCAACTCATATTAACCTCTGGTCAGCTCAGTTTCATCCCATGACTTCATCTCCCAACTCTACCTTCACTTGAGCTTCCATGGTAGCCATAGCCAGCAGCACCCTGTCAGATTGAGTCACTTATATCTCACTCCACAGGTCAAATATCTTGGAGCTTCCTTCTGGAAAAGTGTTCTCTCGCTCACAAAGCTTCCTTATATCACATCAATCCATGACATTTGGCTATCTGAAGCTCAGCATTGTGAAAAATCTCAGTCATTGCCATAGTCTTCAACTGTGACCTGCAGGACATACCCTCCATGGAGCCTTCATATCTCTCTCTATAGGGCATATCTTCATGAACTCTCTTCTAGACATATCTTTCTCTACTTAGGGCACTCCCTTCTAGCACAAAAATCATCCACATTGCTGATCAACCAGCACGGCATTGTCGAAATTCGTGTTTGCTGACAAAATTTGCGCCTGGTTTGTTCGTCTGCTTTGCGTGCACTGTAGATGCTGCGATCTTGATGAGAAGGATAGGGCTTTGGAAGAGCTTTAAGTAAGCTTAATTTCTATAAAAAAAAGGTTTCAAAATGATCAACAACAGCTCCTGCAATCTGCAAAAAACCGGGCCCCTGTCTGAAACCCTGAACTGTCAGCCATAGCCAGTTTCATCAAAGCTCAAAAATCTCATCATTTTCTCCCTCCTACAACCTGGAGCAACCCACTACCACTCTGATCTACTGTCCTAGCACCAAATCAAGGAGGGGAAGGACCTGAGAATATTGAAGAAGGATCGATGACCCTGAGCAAGGAAGATTCAAGCTCAACATCAAGTCTCTACATAGTGTGTTTTCACACTACCATTACTTGTGTCTCTTGACACATTGTAATCTGCTCTTTCACTTATAAAATCTGAGAATCTTGGAGCTGATTTGCTGCTGCTCTAGCCATCCAACATGGAAAAAGACTCTCCAAATGCTTGGTTCAAGGGAGTCGGGTTTCACACCTGGCAAACCCACATCAAGCTCATCCTGATGAAGAAGGGTCTCTAGGCCATCACAAATGGCAAAGAAAAGAAACCTCAAGATGCGGACCTTGCAGTTACTTGGCAGAAGAATGATGACAAGGCACAAGCCATCATTAAGCTGGAATTGGATGACAGCTACATCCATCATGTGGATGCCTGTGACACGTCCCATGACACTTGGGACAAATTGGATACCTTATTTGGTGCACAGTCAAAGTCATCTAAGTATGGTCTATTGATTGCATTTTTTCGACTTGATATGAAGCCTCATACATCCCTGGCATCCCATCTAAATTACATGGAAAGTATCCTAACCCAGCTTGCAGGGATAAAGCTAAAAATGGATGAAGATGTTTGTATTGGTGTCTTGTTAAAAGTCTGCCTCATGCCTATGATAATGTATCAACCACTCTAACCAATATGTCTGATCCTCAACTTGTTGATATTAAAGCCTCTCTACTAGAGGAAGAAAAGAAACTTAAAAAAGAAGAAGAGCCTAGCACTTCAAAGGATGAACAAATGTTATATGTAAACAACAAATACAAAGGTAAAAAGGAACCTCTCTTCTGTGACTTCTGCAAAAGGACCGGACACACTGAGAAGTTCTGTCATGCTAGGAAGAGGTCCCAAAAGGCCTATCTTGTAGCTGTGAAAGAAGAAGAAGACCATGGACCAAAAGATGAAGATGAAGATGAAGATGAAGACCACTAGGATCGGAAGGACAAGCCTCATTAGTCCTTTTACTCTCATTACTCTAATAGACAGTTTTAAAAGCCTTGTATTTCCTAGTCCTAATGCTTCTTGCCATAAGCTTTGTAAACTCCTCATGTAACTTGGCACTACAGTCCTTGTACACTTTGTGAGGCCCCTGTTACAGCCTCTGGATGTCTATCATGTTTTGATGCCCACACTTAGCCTTTTCTGCGACAGCCTCTGGTGTCTACCATGTTTGTGGTGTGCCCACACTTTGCAGGTGGTTCTCATTTCAGCCTCTACACACTTTGTGCCTTTCTAGTTGTGATTGAGGAGGGGTGTTGAGATTCAGCAATCACACTCACTAACAGCCTCTTTGTATGGAGCTTCAGGGCCAAGGACATGCAAGCTTACCTATGCCATATGTATAGTGGTGCCTACTGCAGTTTCCTACTTTCCTATAAAGCATTGTACTTGCTTCCTTTTCTTAATGCAACGATAGTACTCTTTTCCTTCCAGTATAGTGTTAGTGTCATTGTCCACACAGAAGATTGTTTTTATGAGTTCAAGTCTCAATCTTGAAACCTAATTCACTTGTGTGACAGTCAGTGTCTGAGTCTATGTCTACATGAGTCTTCTTCCCGTCTTTGAACCACCATAGCCATGCTCTAGATCCGTGTTTCTCAACACAAGGGAAAACATGAATCCACTCATAGATCTTATATCTGACAGCTGAATCTACATCTATGTATCCAAATACCTGTACCTCCTTACCTGCCTCATAAAAAAGTTCATAATGTAAAGTGGACTTCACACACCTCAATATATGTCTAACTGCATCCAAATGAGGCTTTCTAGGCATCTGCATAAACTGACTGACAAGGCCAACAACATAGCTTAAGTCTAGCCTTGTGATAGTCATGTAAATCAAACTCCCCATTATCCTCCTGAACATAGTAGGGTCTTCTATCTCATCCCCAACGTCAACACTCAACTTCACATTTTGCTCCAATGGTAATGAAAGAGGCTTACATGCTGTCATACCATACTTGGATAACATATCCAAGCCATACTGCCTTTGGGACATCCATATACCATCATCACATTTGATTACCTCAATACCAAGAAAGTATCTCAACTCACCCAAATCTTTCATCTCAAACTTCTTCTTCAAGAAGTCCTTAACTTCAGCAATCCCATTGTCATTGTCACCACCTGTAATAATCAAGTCATCCACATAGATGACTATGATGACCAAACCTACATCTCCCTTTCTCACATAAAGTGAGTGATCAGCATCAGAAATACAAAATCCAATATTGAAAAGATACTCTCCAATCTTGTCAAACCATGCTCTAGGTGCTTGCTTCAGCCCATAGAGTGCCTTCTTTAACCTGCACACATATGTGGGATGCTCTAAATCCTCATAACCTGCTGGCTGCTCCATATACACTTCTTCTTGCAATTCACCATGCAAGAAGGCATTTTTAATATCCATTTGCTGCAAACTCCAACCTTTGGCTGCTACCAAGGCAATCACACACTTAACAATTTCCATCCTAGCAACTGGACTGAATGTCTCTTCATAATCTATGCCATATATTTGAGCATAGATTTTTGCAACTAGCCTAGTCTTATACCTGCTAACTAAACCATCTGCATTATGCTTGACTTTGTAAACCCACTTACAACCAATAGCTTTCTTACCCTTAAGTAAGGGTACCAAATACCAAGTCTTATTGGATTCTAATGTAGCCATCTCCTCATCCATTGCTACATCCCAATGAGCATGTCCAACAACATCCTCAAAACAAGTGGGCTCAACATCCTCAACTAGTTTCACCATATAAGCATAGTGGTGAGCTGCATAACCTTCAATACCAAATCTTTTAATAAGGTATCTAACCCTGCTAGATTTGCGCACCACCGGATCACTCAATGGAGCCTTTACATTACTATGACCTCTCTATACACCTAGTGTCTTGACTAAAGGAATGCAAAGCTCATCATCCAAACTCTCCAAACCACTAGAATCTCCATCAAATCCCAAATGACTAGTAGATGCATCATTACCACCCAACACTTTCTTCTTTCCTTTGTCCTTCCCTGCAACACTTATAGATCCACCTGAAGATGTGGGGCTACTCCTTAGTCTCCTAGACCAAGGGCTCACTATAGGTGTAGTACCAAATGATGTTTCTGGTCCACTAAGACTCCGTGATTCTTGTTTATCTTTCTGCACATAGCTGTCCTGATCATTATCATAATCCAAAACATCACCAACAGGTGTATACCAACTTCCCATTTGTAATATTTTTGCTCGGAATATTAAAGAGCTTGGGTCACTGCATGCCCACTCAAAAGCCGTGCAAAGTCATCTCCCGCATCGTCTAAATATTGGAAACTAAATCCTTACCCCGCACGTGCAACAATGAGGCCATCCGTATTGTGCAATTGAGGCCGGGGTTTAAGATGGCAAAGCCGTGAGGGAACACCCTTTTTAAAGGGGAAAATGAATAATAATGAAAATATATGCAATTTTTTTACTAATTATCCCTTCCCCCAGCCGATGCATGGCTAGAGGAGAGGGAGTATGAGAAGAAGTAAACGTGGTGTAGGGAATGCATGAGGGGGGAGGCATGCATAGGCCACGAGATGGCTACCTCTCCCCCCCTATGACTATATGAACCCCCCTGTGGCACAAGGGGGTAGGGAGGACAAATGTTGCCATGCTGATTGCCGCCGTGCTACTACAGCCGCCAAAATTCTCCGCCCTATTGCGCCACAGGCCGCCTACAACTCCGGCTGCTGCTCATACTCCCGCCACCATCGCCATTGATCACTACCCCCCCTTCGTCAGCGAAATCTCCTTTTCCAATCATTGACTTCTATCCATGTGGTCCTGGAAAGTAGAAGCTTCCTAGAAGCTTCTAAAGGAGATCCTCTTAAGCCTTGTGCATGCGTCTATTTCCCCGTTCTTAATATCCACACCCTGTGAAAGGGTAATTCCTGCGCGCAAGGGAGAAAGCAGGCGGGCTTGGAGGCTGTTTTGCCAAAGCTAGGTGGAATCTGCGGAGTTCAAGTCATCAACGATGGCTCCCAAGAAGATGCAAGGCACACCCGCATGAGGTTCTTCCCCAAACATACACGTGGACATTCCCACGAGCCCACAAGCCCAAGTTCCATGATTTTAATTCCACGTGAAAGAAATATGTTGAGCATGATACGTTTCATGGAAGGGAAGCACTTATGCATGTTTCTAATTCACCTAGCATAGTTAAAATGCATTTGGGGAAAATTGCCTACTCGAACGATTTACCAAAATTAATGCATGTTATGCAATTGGGTTATTTGCATTTCCAATGTTATGAATGTAAATTACCTATCCATTTTACGAGTTTAGTAGCATGTTGCCTTGTCGTGCATTTCAAAGTGACAAGCCTAAAACACATATTGCCTAGCATTAAAAGGTTGAAATTGTTAAGTGCATCCTTGACTGGCCGTGAAAGAACAAGAGTATTTTGCGTTTAGTTAATAACTTCCTTGTTATGTCTCGCATGGAAAGAGTTGTTAACGTCCGTTGCATGGCATGAAAATGGAACCCTGGACAATTGCATAGTATGGGAATGGAACCACGGACTTGTAAGTTGCATGAAAAAGATGCTTGGAAATGGATTAAGTAAGCACTAGCCTTAGTCTTGCATGAACCTCATTTACGATGCTATATCTAAGGGTCGCATGTTACATATTCGTCGTGCGTAAATTTCATTTCATTGAGTTGCATTTAGAAAAGATTGCATGGCTTATCAAAGCATGAAATCCCATTGCATTAAACGAGAGGTTGTTGGCATAGTTTCTTGATGTGAATCTTGTAGGTTCTATGCAAGATAATCTCCAAATTGATATTCGTCATGACTTTAGCAAGGAAAGAAGTAATTATTGCAAAGCCTTTTAGCTACCTAAAGGTAATGAATTGCATGTTGCAACTATTTACACCTTTAGAACAAGTTTACCATCTCTAAGAAAGGGACTAGCTAGGGTTTAGCACGTTAGAAATTCTGCCTAGTATCGAACTTGGTTGCCAAGTCGAGACCCTCAAACCTAAAGGATCCTACCCACATGCACGGAATGGTTGGGTTAGGTGAATGTCCAAACACTAATGATCTAGGATTCTATCCTAAGGATCGACCGACCTAATGTTAAAACTTGGATTGAGTTTGGAAACCCTAGGACTGAACATTGTCGGCCTAGTAAAATTAGGGTTGGGTTGGGTAAGAAGACACCCTAAACCCTGCATCTTGTCTAAATGAAATTCCTTGACCAGGAAACCCCATTCAATGGGTGAAATGATCCCATGAGTTAGGTGCGACACTTGTGCAACAAGTTGCAACCTCGCATGGCCTTGTGGTTTAATCACAAGATAGTTTTGCCATTCCTTGGAATGAGGTTGGTAGGTTCTAGCGCAAGTCTAACTTGCAAGAGGATGAGTAGACATCCTGTTACTTCACCTGTCTTGGGCTGACTTGCCAAGTTAAGGGAAGTTACGTTTTGCCTGGTAAGCAAAGGACCAATCAAGTTAGAGTGACATGGTTGCCAAGGTTCACTGACTGAACTTAAGAAACCTAAGGTAAATAATTAATTTGGATTGACAGGGTATGATCCTAAAGCAAGGACAAAAGGGTAAAATAAACAAACACTTGGGGATCTTGCCAAGTCGCAATTGATTCTGGATCGAATGCTGGATGCATTCGGAGATAAGGATTCACTCCTTAGCAGTTGGCCAAATAAATGACCACTAGATTGATTGTGTTTGTAACAGTTTAGGAGCACTGTTTGCATTATTTGCTCAAGAAACTAAAGATGGAAAGATAATTAATGCTTCAGGTTGAAGGCCTGAAGGGAGAGGCAGCATCAGTTACCCCCGACTGTCTGTCTAACCCTAACCAAGGGGGTTGTTAGCTGCGCCGGGAACGTGGATCGAACCCACTACAAGAGGTCTCTCCGTTGGGCACTACTTGGAGCAGGAGGACGCTTGGATGCTAGGGGGGCTCATAAATCCCTTGCCTTCCGGGCCCTGCACAAGAGGCCAACGCGACTTGGGATTGGATCTCGAGGCCTGCATATTAGTCTATGGGCAGAATCTTGGATTAGTAATCCCTGTGGATTGTTGGATAGCCTTCGGGCGGATTATGGATAGCCTTCGGGTGGATTATGGATTAGCCTACGGGCTAGAATATGAATGTATTCCAAAGATAATAAGATAATCTATTGAAAAGGAACTTGTTTAACACTATTTTTCTATGTCAAGTGCTATGATTACGTGAAGGAACCGACGGTGTCTAACTAGCTAATTAAGAAAGCTGTTTTATGCCTGTCCAACTAAATGTGGTAGATAATTAGACAACCAAAGCAACCTTGAGGAAAGTGTGGTGGATGTGGCCATGGGTTCGTCCTACGGATGGGTAGTCCTGGTTGGCCGGGAACTTTTCTCAAGCGAAATGGACATCAGGGAATTTTTCTTGAAGAAAATGGATGGCAAAGAATGTCGACCTAGAGTCTAGGTTACTAGAATCCCGATTTATGCTGTTTTAGGGGAACAGAATGAGACTATGCCTTATGGGTAGAGAGGTCGAGCTTTGCATCCCTCTCATTTCCCATTCTCCTTGAACCAAGTGCAGCATGAATCCACTTCGACCCTGACGTTTCTGCGTAAAGTAGTTCACCTGGTTCGACGCTAGTTACTCTCTAGGAACTTGACCATTAGGGAAACCCTGATTTAGGTCGGTCCTAAGTGGGAACGGCCGGAATACTTCCACTACGCGATAGATACGGAAAGACCTAGATCGCAAACCCTATAACATTCCATGGGAGTGCCGGGCGGAGCTTTCTAGACTCTTTCTGATGGGCTGTTAAGACGTGTCCTGCAAATGAACAGGTGGACACGTTACACCATCTCATCAAAGATAACATCCCTACTCACTCTGAACTCACCTGTGATAGGGTTATAACATCGATACCCTTTCTGCTCTAAAGAGTATCCAATAAAAACACATTTTTTTGCTTTTAGATCAAGCTTCTTCTGTAGCTCATCTAGCACATGAATTTATGCAACACAGCCAAATACCTTCAAGTGCGATACGTCAGGCTTCTTGCCAGTAAAGCATTCTTCAGGAGTCGTCCCATGAACTACAGTTGTGGGAGTTCTGTTCATAATGTAGACAGCAGTATGGATAGCCTTAGACCAAAACTGTTTGGGCATATTCTTTTCAGCCATTAATACCCGTGCAGCTTCTGCAATATGCCTGTTTTTTCTTTCTGTAACACCATTTTGCTGTGGGGTATACCTGCAAGTAAATTACCTCTTTATTCCATGAGTCCTCAAGAAGCCATTGAACTCATTAGAGAGGTACTCTCCCCCTCCATCTGATCTCAAGCACTTCACTTTTAAGCCTGTTTCTATTTCAACAACTGTCTTAAGAGATTTGAAGTGCTCAAACACATCACTCTTTTCCTTCATGAAGTATACCCATAGCTTCCTTCAACAGTCATCAATAAATGTGACAAAGTATTTGCTGCCACCAAGAGATACATTCTATGTAGGCCCCCAAACATCTATATGTACTACATCAAGTATATTTCTGCTCACTTCTCTATCATGCGAGAAGGGTTGTCTTGCCTGCTTACCAAATTGGCATGCTTCACAGACTTTATGCAATTCTGTAGCTCTAAAAGAAGGCAACCATGTAACCAATCCTGTGGATTACATTAATTTTAGCCTTTGCACATTTGCATGTCCAATATGTTTATGCCATATTTCAATATCTGCAACAACTACTCCTTTTTCTTTAGCGCACATAGCAGCATCCATTGCAGAAATTCCAGCATCTAAAGTGAACATTCGACCAACTCTACTTCCTTTTGCGACCAACCTTAAAGTCTTCTACAAAACAACCTTTTGCATTGAATTGGACTTGCAACCCCTGTTTTACCATTTGGCCAACAGACACTAGATTCTTTGTAATTAATGGCACATGGAATACATCTGTCAGTCTCTTTGTCTGGCCATCATACAAGGACAAGGGAACCTTTCCAATGTGTGAAATTGAGTGGCAGGAATAATCACCCGTCTGCACATAACCTGGGTTTTGTAAGTCCTGCATCTCTCCAAACCATTCAACATGACTGGTCATATGATTAGATGTACCTGAATCGATATACCATACATTATCATGTGTCTGCTTTCATGTAACTACATTCATCATATGCTGCATAACAAACAGACGCTCATTTTTTTCTTCATTCTTTTGTGAAGACGATGCATATTTTCCTTGCTGCAATTTACCACTACGAATATCATTCTTCTTAGCATAACAATTGGCTGCAATATGTCCCGTTTTGCCACAATAATGGCAAACAATAGTAGAATTTCCAGAGCCTCTATTCTGCCATCCACCTCTTCCTCTAGAGCTCCCCTTGCCTCTAAAGTTTCCTCTGCCTCCAGAAACCTGTATTTCACCAAACTGTCGATTGAACCTGTTTTGCTGGTTATTGCCAGTACATCCCATACCATGGCCTCTCGAAGAGGATCTACCACATCCCCTTTCTGAACTCGAGTAAAATGCTTGGAGCTGTTCACCATTTCTTTCAAACGAATCACCCTGCATATTGATCTCTTCAGTAATCATGAGAGAGATCAGCTCATCAAAATATAGAAATTGCTTTCGCATATATACTGAAGTAACAAATGATTTCCATGCCTTCTCATTGTTAAGGCCACTAAGAGTGGATGAAACCAAATCATCATCATCTGACATTGCATCAATCGCTGATAAAGCATTTGCAATGCTCCTCACCTTCAACACATACTCATTGACAGACATTTTCCCTTTCTTCAAGGCATTCAAATCTTACTTGAGTTGAATCTTTTGTGCCTTTGTATTTACTGAAAACATGCTCTCAATAATTGTCCAAGTTGCATGTGAAGTTTCTACATTCCTGATATGTCCTACCATAGTATTATCAATGACTGCAGATAGCCAGTACATCACCTTTTTGTCTTTCACATTCCACTTCTTTTCGTGCTTTTAACTCATCTGTAGTTGGAGGGATACCTAGCTCTGGCTCTTTTTCTTCACCTGAAACAAACTCATGAAGGCCCTTTCCAATGAGGAAGTTCGTCACACGAAACTTCCATGAAGGGTAGTTGTTCTTATCGAGCTTCCAATGGGATTTCCAATGTTTTTTGCCATTATCACAAACAAGGATACATCACAGCAAGCTAGTCTTCTGCAATCTTTCACAACACGTGCACATCACTACACCAAGCAACCTTTTTCACTGATTGCTCAATAGTACATGTAATCTGCAACCTGTTTGCAGATAAACCTTATGTTCGCTTCCTGCAAACACCTTAAAAATTACAGATTCGCAATTTGTAACCTGCACATCCACTTTCGGTCAAGAAAGCGGAAATCACAGTGTACCCTGAAACTATTGTCTGCAACCTTACGCAAGGCTCTAAAACAAGGCCTGAAATGGCCTCAGATGCCCAAGGCTCTAAAACAGGGCTTGAAACAGCTTCAGACGCCCAAAATAACTTGCAGAATATACTGTGATCTGCTCACACACAAATCTCACAGCAATCTGAGATTTTTGCTCGACCCTGCTTTTGGTGCCTCCACAAGCACTATCTAAGAGAGAGAGTGGAAAAATGGGAGAGCTTCTTACCTGTTGCTTTCTTGCTCAAATCTTGCTTCTTCTCCTTCACTTCAGCCTTCAAAATCAGCCTCTCTCAGTGGTGCGACTTTGATACCATGTCAAGAATCGTGTGATGGGGGGATGTGCTTGAGCTGCCGCGCTAAACACACACTGTATACACAAGAGGAAGCTCATTCAAGAAAACAAGAAGAGAGATGCAAGCCAAAACGTTTACTTGATGGTTTCTTCTTCTTCTTCCACACACTATACAATGTACACAAAGTATAGATAAGATACAACATAAAGGAAAGTGGCCTTCTAAGTCAAACAGTGCATAACCGACTACACTAATCGATTGGCACTATATCTTTGCCAGTTGTAGGTAGGTGTAACAAACTAAATATAATAAGTGATAAGTCAGTGGACATGCGAGTATCATAATGACCACCAATGTGCTAAGTGTAGACGTGCGAACTCATCTAGCCAGGTGGTCCATCATCAATGTCCACAGGTGTTGAGCTTGCCATCTCAACACGAAAGCACATAAGTGTATCTTTATTGGAAATTCGCAGGAGAAGAAGGCATACAAATGCTATGATCCCTCTACTTGGGATACATTAGTGATGAGCAGAGATGTCATATTTGATGAGATGGCCTTGTGGCATGCATCATCGAATACAGTGCCATCGGATATGCCTTCCAGACATGTTTCTACAATTGATTCATAGTAGAGTACTGCCTTGATAGGCCTTAGTGGTACGATGATATCTCCATGTGGTAGGAGCTCTTGCTTACCGTCCACTCACACCAGTATGTCAGTGAGGGGGAGATATGATGTGATGGAAATTGAAGGGAAAGAAAAAGCTTTTGATAATGCATTGGGTGTGATGACACCTGGCAAGATGACCTCAGGTTATGACTTAGTTACTGATAGTCTAGATAGTGAGCTTAGTATTCCAATAGTGTATATGCCTAGCACTAGGCAGAGCATGTACATTCTGCCTCAGGGGAATCGAGTAGTGCACAACAACTTAGACGATCGCAGAGAGTCAGGTACCTTGTGGATAGAATGACTTACAATGGTTTTTCTGTGAATCATTTTGCTTATATGAAAAAAGTGACAGAGTCAAAGAGCTTGCTACATTTGTTGAAGCAGTGATGGATAAAACTGGTGCACATCTATGGATGAGGAGATAGATGCTTTGGCTAAAAAGAGTACTTGGGATCTTATGCCACTGCTAGAAGGAAAGAAGACCATTGGCTACAAATGGGTCTACAAGATGAAATACAAGTTGGATGGCAGTGTAGAGAGGTACAAAGCCAGGCTGGTCACAAAGGGATATGCTCAACAGTATAGGTTAGACTATGAGAAAAATTTCAGTCCTATTGCCAAGACAGCAACCATAAGAACAATGATTGCATTGGCTGCTACTAAAGACTGGAAATTGCAGCAGATGGACGTGAAGAATGCTTTCCTCCATGGTGACTTGGAAGAGGATGTTTATATGGATCAGCCCAAAGGGTATGCACACCTTGATTTTCAGCATTATGCATGTAAGCTGAAAAAAGTATTGTATGGGCTGAAGTAGGCTCCGAGAGCCTAGCATGCAAGGATCAGTAATTACTTGCAAAGTTTGGGATTTATTGTTGGTAGGGCTGATCACAGTCTGTTTACGAAAAAGGTAGTACTGGTCATCTATATTGATGACTTGATAATCACAAATGATGATGACTTGGGGATACTGCATGTTATGCAAATGCTGAAATTTGAATTTGACATAAAATACTTAGGTGAACTGAAGTATTTTTTGGGTATTGAGGTGATCAAATTTGAAAATGATTTATGGTTGATGCAGAAACACTATGCCATGGAAATGCTGAAGAAATATGGCATAGCTGAATGTAAACCCCTGGATACACCTCTTGATCAGAATGTCAAGTTGGACATTAGCACTGGAGCTGAAATTGATGATGTGACTATGTACATGCAGATGGTTGGTATGCTGATCTACTTGACTATCAATGGTCCGAACTTGAGTTATGCAGTTGGGCTCATAAGTCAGTTCATGCAGAAGCCCAGAAATCCACATTTGGATGTTGTTAGGCAGATTATGAGATATGTTAGATCCACTGTAGATTATGGGCGGTTCTTGGTGAATGATAATCCCTTGACAAGCGACAATCTGAGAAGTGTACTCCTGGCAATGAGTCCAATATACCATGCCAAGAGTAAAGATATTGAGGTACACTACCACTTTATAAGAGAGATGGTTCTTGTAGGGAGAGTAGATCTCATGCATATGAAGATTGCTGAGAACAGGTTGCAGATATCTTTACCAAGTCTTTGGGTAAAGATAAGTATAGTGTTTTTAGAGAGGTGCTTGGTGTATAGATGTTGTCTTGAGCTTGAGGGGGAGTGTTAAGACTTTAAGCTTATCTCTACTATCTTTAGGTTGTGTATACCCGACACTTAGCTTGTCCAGCTGTACTACATGTGGACATTAAATAAGTCGGTGACTTTAGACTTAGTCAGTACTTGGTGTGAATGGTCTTATAGACCTTAGTGTGATGTATTCACTCCAGTTAGATGAGTTAGAAAATAATGAAGAAAAGAGAAGAGATCACACAACTCCTCTTTGTTGGTTCAAATATCTGTCTCTCTCTTTCAACATATTTCTCTCTCCTATCTACACCTTGTTCCCATGGCTCAATCTATGTTAGAGAGAGGTAGATTGAAGCAATAGATTTTAAGTGTGATGATGATGCTTGAGTATTATGGAGCATAAATCAAAGATTGAGGATGCATTAGCATGGAAGAGCATCAATGGCTTCTTGACTTTTAAATATATGCGGATTTGTATTAAATCAAATGCACAAGTGCTTGATTTTACCATTTTATGATGAATCTTTTGTAGATATTATGGAAAATGGTCTAAAATGTTTGAATATGATTTCTAGTGCTTGAAAAATCAGAATTCTTAGTTGGTTCTTACTGTTTTAAATAAAAACTCTAGACGCTCCTGGTTGCGAGATTGTGGGGTGTTTTACTTGAGCATAGAGGCCTAGCTAGAGCCCTCAAGCTAGTGTCGGGCCCATTTCTGGTCTCAACAGATGGTGCATTTGCCGGGAATTACTAATAAGTGGTGGTTTTCGAATCTTTGTTAATAGGGACCAATTTTTCAGTGTATGATGCCGAAGGACATTGAAATAGATTCGTTATTTCTTGATAGAAACCATCAAGTCAAGTTCCAAAAGAAGCAAGAAACAGCCTAAAGGGCTAGATGGTTGGATGAAATCCTTAGGAGGTATTTTCCTCAATGGAGCAACCCAATATCCCTATGAGGGAAGGGTCTTAGTGACCCTAGTACTACAACCAGTTCTTTAGGAGGAGGAGAAATTTGTAGTACTTCCCCTCTCCTAGTAGGTCAGCCCACTTTGAGTAGGGTAGTAGTTCCACCAATTTAGATCCCCTTAGCAAATTAGTTTTTTTTCATGGCGTAACCTATTACATTTCTTGTAGGGATGCTAAATGTGCTAGCCTTACAATTTCCTCTATTGATTTTTAATGGGTTAGCGGAGGAAGATGTAGAACTCCCTATTAGTAAGTACCAGTTCAATTGCCAAATTCAAGATGAGGGATATCTGATGATGTTTTTTGATATGACTCTGAAAGGAAGAGCTATAGTATGGTATCACAACCTATAAGCTAGACATATAACTACAATTGATCTATTTTTCGTGGCCTTCCAAAGAGAGTTTGCCCCTAAGAGAGGCGGTCAATATTGGCTACATATTCTCAATGTAACATGTCAAGAACCTCATGAGAATGTTTGAGTGTATGCCAAGAAACTGAAAGAAGTGTTTTGAAAATTGCAAACCTATTTTCCCATTCCATCTTGTTACTCAACTGGAGTACTTTTTACATGGGTTGGAGTTTAATATCTAAGTGAACTTAATTAGTGTTGCTCTTGTTGACATTGGTACTCCTATTACACAAGCAAAGGAGGTAGAGTTGCAATTATAAATGGCCTATGCATCTAGGGAAAACTTAAATTCAAGCCTATGCATTGACCAATCATAGTCAAGGGGCATCCATGGCCAATTCGAATGGGAGAGGAAGCATAATGCACAGTGTGCCCATGATGTCGGCTCCTTCTAATGTGACCATGTTGGTGGCTAGCCAGATAGTTCCACTAAATAATGGAAACCAAATGACAAACCCTAATGTCGTTCCAATTAGTCAGCAACATCAGTCGATCCCTAATCACCTATTTAGACCAACTAAACAACAAGTAGATGACGATGGCTATCAGTCTAGTGCATCAAATGTTATTGAGAAAGTCAAGGACATGATGAAGTATTATACCGATATGAAAGTGGAACAATATAGACAAATAGACGTAGATGTTGATTCCCTAAAGAAGCAACAAAACTTGATAGGAAGTTGACCCCCCGAATAGGATGGTCCATCAAGATTCAATTGTAAGTGGTGTGGCAGTCAGCACTTTCCAAGAAACTACCCTAATGTCAAATGTGACATATGTCAGGCCATCTAGCTAGTACTTGTGCTGAAGTAAGATCAGCCCTCTTTAGCAAGGGAGTAAGTAGTCAGGCCCAATATATCAAGCACAGGGGAATAACCTTTAGAAAGATGAGGGGCCAAAACAAATACATGAGAAAAAGTTACCATAGATAAGGTACCCACTAGTAGTGGTGTCAGTCTTATCGAAGCTCTGCATGCTAACACCACTGAGGCTGTCAATTTGCAAGCCATTACAAGAGGACAAAAGGTTAAAGAAGGTGACAAGGATAATGCAAAACATATTGAGATAAACCCTAAATAGGATGATAAGGGGACGCAAGTCCTTAACCCTAATGTGGAAGTTGGTCCTCTAAAAGCTATTGATGGAAAAGCTGAGCCCAATAAGGAGCTACCAAGGAAGAAGGTAAAAGCTAAGAAAGATACACCAAAGCCTATTCAGCGATGATCAAGAGAAAGAATGGTCTGGCATGGGAAAAGAGAACCGTTTCTAATTGTCATGAGTTTGATTTAGCATGTTCTCTTTGCGAGGTAAAGCCTGATGTGAATCCCATGTAGTTGATCAAGTTATTTCCAAGTGTGCATAAAGAGTTCAAGAAGATTCTACACACTGGGTATATCATTGAACCCTTGGGAATAGCTTGGGTGGGAGATGATTGGTTTGAACACGTTGAAAAGCATTGCCCAAGGGTAGCAGCATATGTTGATGGCATATTAGTGAAACATGCCATTGTGGACAAGGATCTTCCATTAACATTATGAGTTTAGAATTGATGGAAGGTTAGATTAAAAATCCAAAAGAATGTCTCCACAATTCTCCGAATGGTATATGTCAGTTTAAGGCAACCTGAAGGTTGCATTACCAAAGTCCATGTGACTATTGCTAATGTGAATGCATTGTGGACTTTAGGGTTATCAAGTTTGTAGGGTGGTCAAGCTATGAAGTATTGCTAGGAAGGAAGTATTTGAGCACCTGCACCCTACCTTTCCAATGACTTTCTCATGGTTTGTTTGAGAACTTGTTCAAAATACCAACAACAAAATTGATATCTGGCTTGGTGTTACACAAGTAGATGAGGTTGCCAACAAACCTCCTATACCTCCCAATGTCTACTAGTGCTGATGTATCCTCAATGGATAACTTCACATTGACCTCCATAGGTGTAGCTAGTATCTTCTTACACTCGGTCAGGCCAAATGATTTTAATATCTCCCATACATATTTTTTTTGAGGCATGATGAGTTTTCTAGACTTCAATCCCTAAATAATAGTGTAATAAGCCCAAGTATATCATTTCAAACTTAGAGCTCAAAGCTTTTTGATTTTGATGGATCATATCCGCTAGTCGTTTGATTTTTGGCAGAGATGCCATATGTGTGATAATGAATAAATATATTGAATCTCCTAAAGTGAGAGAGTACCTTTATTTTATTCAAAACTAGATGTATTAGAGGATTTATCTGGCAATGAGACTATATCAACAATAAGTGATGAATCAAAAGAGGAGTCCACTATAGAGGATGTCTATTAGGTGATTCTAAATGAGCCAATAGAAGCTCAAGATAGAATAAGAGACGTGGATATGATTGAGCTGACCTCAATACGTTGAATAATCCATGACTAATTAAACTAAGGTCTATGCTCAGTTTGGAAGAAAGGAAGGACTACATATCCTTGATCCAAGAATTTCATGATATTTTCACTTGGAGTTATGATGAGCTGAGGGGGATACCTCCTAGTCTAGTTGTGCATACTAAGCCTTTGAAGGAAGGTAGCCACCTTGTGTGATAAAAAGTGAGACGTATGTCTTTTGAGCTAAGGGACATCGACTATTTGAGGAGCTGCAAAAATTGCATAAGACTAGCTTGATATTTCATGTACAACACACGGAGTGGTGTTCCTCAGTAGTTATTAGGAAAAGGAAGAATAATCAAATCCATCTTTGTGTAGATTTTAGGGAGCTCAATAAATAGACAGTCAAAGATCACTATCCACTGCCATTCATTGACTAGATTTTGGATCAATTATAGTTAATATAAATATCTATTTATTTATGGACTACTTTGTTGGATATAACCGAATGGCTATTATAGAGAAAGATAAGCTTAAAACAATATTTATCATTGTACTTGGTACCTTTGCATATCATGTTATGGCATTTGGGTTATGCAATTTACCAAGTTCTTGGCAACGTACAACTGAAATTTTTTTGGGTGATATTTTCCCAGAGGAGTTGAAAATTTTTATTGATGAACTGGGGGCAACCACCACAAGGGAGAAATAGCTAATTATTTTAAGAAAACATTTTGAGCATTGTAGGCAATTCTACATTGCTCTTAATCTAAGAAAGTGCATCAATGGAGTGCCCTATGGATTGCTATTGGGCAATGTGGTTAGCTTGGTTGGTATTGCAATTGGTCCTGAAAAGATAAAGGTTATTGTTGCTATGAGTCTACGAGGTACTTCTAAAGAAGTGCATAGTTTTTTGTCAGTAGTGGGATACTATCAAAGATTTATTAATGCACTGGTGGAGAGGACACTACCATTGATGAATCTATTGTCCTTTAACTCTCTATTTGTTTGGAGTGCCCCATGTCAAGTATCCTTTGAGGATGTAAAGTAGGAACTAGAACGAAAGTGCCAATCCTGAAAGCACCCAAAAGAGGTGAGCTATTCTATATATTTTCAGTAGCCACAATGCATAGCATCAGTTGTTGCTATTTAGCCCAGATTTGGGAGGAAAAGTGATATCATCTAATGACATTTACTAACCATAGATTGGGGATATCCGATATTAATTATATCTATATAGAGAAGTTGTACCTTGGGATGGTATTTGCAATAAACAAATTCAAGTATTACATCCTCTATGAAAATTTGGTATTTTATATGAAGGCGGAGGGGTCGAGGCTATTGATAAATAAGTTGCAACCACCTAACCATCGAAATGGTTGATCACCATGTAGGAGTTTAACTATGAAATTAGGTGTAAACTGTCAAAGTTGCAAGGTATCGTTGAATGTCTTGTGGATTTTAGGGAGCCAAAGAAAGTCTTGGTCGAAGGTAATGGCCTTCAAGGTCTACTCAAAATCGATAGGGCCTCCATGCTATCATGGTATGCTGCCATAATGCACTATCTATCTACAAGAGAGGTTGGAGCTGCCTTATCAAAGCCTGAAAAGAGAAAACTTAGGCAGTTAGCCTGGAAATTTGCCTTGATTGTCGAAACGCTATACCGACAAGGTATCGATGATGTTTATCTCACCAATGTGTTCTGCTTGATGAGGTTCCGTTTATCTTGGAGGAGTGCCATGACTTTGCTTGTAGAGGGCACTTTATTAGATGGTTGACTACACAAAAAGCTTTGAGAGTCAGATATTGGTGGCTGTCTATTTTCTAGGATGCTTTTGCATATGTCAAGAGATGTGATACATGTTAAAGACATGACAGTAGGGAGAAAGGAAGTGCCCACCACTAACTCCTATCATGGCTATCCATCTCTATGAGTGTAGTGAGATTACCTCCATGCTCGATCAAGTTGCCTCCTTTCCTGAGCACTCTGGTAGCTCCACGATCCAAGTGCAAGCTTCAAGCAAGCTCCATCCTTAAGCTCCACGCTCCAAGCTCCATTGCCACGAGCAAGAGAAGAGAAGAGAAGAGAAGAGAAGAGAAGGGAAGGGAAGGGAAGGGAAGGGAAGGGAAGGGAAGGGAAGAAGAGAGGAGAAGATAGAGAGCTTCTCCACCATGGTTCCTCACCCTCACACACTCACTCCCTCACACTCTCACACTCCCTCTCTCAAGCACAAGCTCAAGCAAGCAAGAAGAAGAAGAAGAAGAAGAGGAGGAAGAGAGATAATTTTGGCCACACAAAAGAATGAGCTTCTCATTCACTTTTTAACTTTATATACAAAGCCCTAAATCCCTTTTGGGCGGTCATCCCTTTATCCTCTTTTTTACATGGCCAGCCGTGACCTAGGCCATTTTTCCCATTGTCCTCCTATCTTTCTATCTTCATAGCTTCCTTCCTGCCGCCCATCTACTTTTATAATTTGCATGGGTGAGAGCCCAGTACTCCTAAAATAAATCATGGTGCACCTTGGCACTCTTTTACAAAAGTATTGACTTGCACTTTTCCTTGTGCGCCTTTCTCCTTGATTTAGGACTTTCAAGCACTTATTGTGTTTCCATATTTTTCTTAGCACGCCTTTGTCTTCCGTTTCACTTTTGGCTTGGCCCTATGTTCCACTTTAGATTTTCTAGATTTTCCATCTTGTTTGTCTGAGGGTTAACATTACCCCCTCCTATGTCAAGATTGTGGGAGAGAAGGAAGGAGTCTCACTTGTAGCTTTCTTGCTTGCACAATGGGGGAATACACACAAAGGTGGAGGCTGAAAACAGTTTTCCTCTTCTTAGTTCTGTAAGCCAAAAAGAAGTCAAGTACAAAGAAATAGAAGAACCCTATATATGGGTCTCAAACCAAACTCAACTAACTAAGGTGGCATACTAATTTAGCCACGAACTAGAGTAGATAAGGATAGCTGTCATGTAGCTATTATTCATGGGCGGTGTACCAACCGCATCTACAACTGACAAGTCGATGACATAAATGCACAACGGTCACCCTGGCATATCACGAGTGGAGCTCGATATCTCAACACTCCCCCTCGAGCTCAATCCCAATTCCTGCACACCAAGCAGGTCTCTGAACTTGCGCAGCTTCTCTGCGCCCAATGCCTTCGTGAATATGTCAGCTACTTGATCCTCTGTGCTGACATAAACTAGATCAATAAGACCTAGTAAAACCCTCTCCCGCACATAGTGATAATGCACCTCAATGTGCTTTGTTCTAGCATGATAGACTGGGTTATTTGCCAAGTGTATAGTGCTCATGTTGTCACAATAAATGACAACTGGCCCATCTGTAGGCTGATGCATATCATAAAGTAGCTTATGCAACCAAGCTACCTCACATGCAGCCATTGCTGCACCCCTGTACTCAACCTTTGTGCTTGACAAGGCAACTGTAGGCTGTTTCTTGCTGCTCCAAGTGACTGCAGCACTCCCAAAAGAGAACACATATCCACTGGTAGATCGTCTATCAGAAATGCTACCAGCCCAATCAGCATCAGTGTATCCATGCAACTGTATTTGAACCCCAGTCTCATAAAATAGTCCATATTGCAATGTGGATTTCACATACCTGAGTATGCGTCTAGCCGCATCCAAATGCGGTTTCCTTGGAGCCTGCATAAACTGACTTACCAGTCCAACAGCATAGCTTAAATCTGGCCTGGTAATAGTCATATAAATCAAGCTTCCTACTACGCGTCTGTACATAGTAGGGTCTTCCAGAAGCTCACCTGCATCTGCACTCAGCTTCACATTCTGATCCAAAGGAACTGAAATAGGCTTACAGCCTGTCATCCCATATTTGGATAGCATGTCCAATCCATACTGCCTCTGCAAGAGCTGTATCCCACTTGGTGATCTAATCACCTCAATGCCCAAGAAATAACGTAGCTCTCCCAAATCCTTCATCTCAAACTTTTGCTTCAATAGCATTTTCACATGAAGGATATCTTCATCACTGTCACCTGTGATAATCAAATCATCAACATAAATGACAAGCAGCATAATACCTTTCTCTGTTTTTCTCACATAAAGTGAGAAATCTACCTTGGAAATTTGAAAGCCAATAGTGACAAGATACTGTCCTATCTTATCAGACCATGCTCTAGGTGCTTGCTTTAAGCCATACAATGCTTTCTTCAACCTGCAAACAAACTCAGGATGAACAGCATGCACATAACCTGGTGGCTGCTCCATATAGACCTCTTCTTGCAAATCACCATGCAAGAAGGCATTCTTTACATCCATCTGATGTAAAGACCATCCCTTTGATGTAGCCATAGCAATGACTGCTCTTACGGTTGCCATCCTTGCAACCGGACTGAATGTTTCTTCATAGTCAATGCCATATGTTTGTGCATACCCCTTGACTACTAATCTTGCCTAGATGTTCACAGAATGCTTCACCTTATAAACCCACTTACAGCCAATTGCATTTTTACCTTTAGGCAAAGGTACCAATTCCCATGTAGCATTTGCTTCCAAGGCATCCATTTCTTCATCCATGGCTTTCTCTCATTTTTCTTTTCCCATGGCTTGCTCAAAAGAAGTGGGTTCTGGTTCCTGTATCACTTTGACCATATATGCATAGTGAATGGCTGTAAATCCATCATATTTCAGCCTATCCACAGGATATCTAGCTCTCATAGACCTGCGCAAAATAGGTTCACTCCCAGGTGCTCTCAAAACATCCCTGGTCTTTCTTACTCCAGGTGTAACAATAGAAGGAATACCCAACTCATCATCAATGCTTTGTTCTGATCCACTGGATTCACCATCCACATAAGAGTGACCTGCATTCACATCAAACATGGGCTGATCAACCTTCTCTTTTCCTTTTCGTGATACCTGCATACCATTATCTGCATTACTTTGAGAAGATTCTCCTGATCTCAATCTGCCTGTCCATGGTGAAGAATGTGAACCACTGCTAGAGGACGCTCCAGGTCCACTAATATTTTGTGACTGCTGCTGTGAATTCTGTGCAGCATTACCATTTTGTACATCTACATCATCAATCACATTTACTGGTTTATACCAGCTACTCATCTCATCAAAAACAACATCTCTGCTCACTGTAAACTTACGAGTAGAAGGGTTATAGCATCTATACCCTTTTTGCTGCAGAGAGTAACCAATAAAGATGCATTTCTCAGCTTTTGGATCCAACTTGGATCTCAACTGATCTGGCACATGTACATAGGGAATGCAACCAAAAATTTTCAAATGAGAAATATCTGGTTTCCTACCAGTATACCTCTCCTCTGGAGTCATCCCATGTATTGCTGCAGTGGGAGTCTTGTTCATTATGTAGACTGCTGTAGTAACTGCTTCAGCCCAATAAAAATCTGGCAGGTCTTTTTCATTGAGCATGGCACGAGATACCTCTCCAATATGCCTGTTTTTCCTTTCTGCAATTCCATTTTGTTGTGGGGTATGACTGCATGAATATTGCTGCTTTATGCCATGCTCCTGCAGGAACCTTGCAAACTCATTTGAGAGGTACTCTCCCCCTCCATCTGACCTTAGGCATTTTATTTGCAGACCTGTTTCTTTTTCAGCCATAGCTTTAAGAGTTTTGAAATGCCCAAAAACTTCACTTTTCTTTTTCATAAAATACACCCAAACTTTTCTGCTATAGTCATCAATAAAAGTGACAAAATAATGACAACCTCCAAGAGATGTAGCTTTAGTAGTCCACACATCAGAGTGGATTAATTCCAATGGCTTCTTACTCTCTTGAACATGTCTAGGAAATGGTTTCCTTGCCTGTTTTCCAAATTGACAGGCTTCACATACCTTATGCATTTCTGCAACCTTGAATTTAGGCAATCTTGCAACAATATTTTGGGCCTACATTGATTTAAGTCGCTGTACATTAACATGACCAATGCGTTTATGCCAAATATCAATATCTGCAACTACACCGGTCGCATATGCAAACATTGCTGCACTCAATTCAGACATTTCTGCATCCAACGTAAACATTCTGCCCTTCTTCTTTCCTTTTGCTATCAAGCGACCTTTATTTTTCATATCCTCAACAAAGCATCCATGAGGATTAAATCTGACCTGCAAGCCCTGCTCAACCATTTGACCAACAGAAACCAGATTCTTGGTGATATTCGGGACATGAAATACATCGGACAGGTATTTCTTTTTTCCATCCTGCATAGACAAGGGAATTTTTTCAATCTGCACAATAGGATGTGCAGTATCATCACCAGTCTCCACAAATCTTGGTTTTTCCATTTCCTTGCATCCTCCATCCATTCTGCATGACCTGTCATGTGGTTTGATGCACCTGAGTATACATACCATACATCGTTGCTTTCTTCTGCACTTGTCACAGATTTGTTCATGTGCTGCACCATAAACAAATGCTCATTTCTGTCATCACCCTATCTACTAGAAGCTGCATAATTCCCTTGTTGCAATTTCCCATTCATGATGTCATTCTGCTTTTTATAGCAGTCTTTAGCCATATGACCCATTTTACCACAGTAGTAGCATTCAACATTGCTGTTTGCATTTTGGCCTCTTTGCCATCCACCACGACCTCTTTGGCTCCCCCTGCCTCTAGAGTTACCACATCCTCCTCCATAGGGCTGGTTTTCTTGAGTTTGCTGCATATTCTGATTTTTACCACAGCCTCCAAATCGGCCTCCTCTACCTCTGCCTCTACCTCCTCCAGCATTTGAGTACAAGACAACTTCTTTTGAAGTTCCTCCTGAAGAAGATGCACCACCATTTCTCTGCTCCTCAGAAATTAGAAGAGCAATCAACTCCTCAAAATTAGGAAACCTTTCACGAACTGAAATAGATGTCCGAAACTGTGCATAATCCTTTCCTAGACCATTCAAGGTCACAGAAACTAAATCATCATCTTCCACTGGCGACCCAATGGAAGCAAGTGCATCTGCAATCTTCTTCACCTTCATGTGGTAGTCATTGATGCTCATACTTTCTCTCTGCACATTATGCAACTCTTGCTTGAGCTGCATTTTCCTGGCTTGTGTATTCGTGCTATACATTTTTGACAAAGTATTCCATGCCTCCTTTGGCGTACTTGCATCCTGAATATGCACAATCATAGAGTCTAAAATACTGATAGACAGCCAGTATATAACTTTCCTAGCTCTCTCATACAATGCTTTGAATGCCTGCATTTGCTGTTGATTGGGAACATCAGGAAGAACTGGTTCTTCTTCATTTCCTGCAACAAATTCCCAATATCCTTTTCCCATAAGGAAATTCGTCATTCTAAACTTCCATGCTTGGAAGTTGTTCTTGTCAAGCTTTTCAGTTACAATCTGTGAAAGAGAATCAGACGCCATTACAGAATGCTGCAAAAAATTCTTTCACTGCAGAGAACACAGCTTTAGCCTCACAAGGGCAAATCTGCAAAACTGACGAAAGTGGTATTTAACCACACAGTCACTTCCTAGTGACAATTTTGCATCAACAAGCAACAAGGATGATTCTGTAACTCCCAATGTCTCTGCGCACAGGCATACGATGCAATTTCTACAGTAACTTTTCACCGACCTGTAGAACAGTGGGCGCACAGCATAAAACTGGGCCTTTTCCTGAGTGCGTGCAGAAAACTTCCGCCTCCAAAACAAGCCCCGAAATGGCCTCAAATCAAAAAAACAGGGTCGCCAAGGGCTAAAGCCCATCTCCCCAGCATATACTGCCCTCTTGCTTCACCGTGAAGGGCGTCTCAACCTGAGACAATGCACTCTTGCAATTTTCGGTTGTGCTACCTGCAGAGATCTGCTCCCAAAACAGAAAATGAAAGCAACACTGCTCCTCTTACCAGAACACCGCGAGCTTGGCTTGCTTTCTTGAGCTCCTTACCACGAACAAGGCTCTGATACCATGTCAAGATTATGGGAGAGAAGGAAGGAGTCTCACTTGTAGCTTTTTTGCTTGCACAATGGGGGAATACACACAAAGGTGGAGGCTGAAAACAGTTTTCCTCTTCTTAGTTCTGTAAGCCAAAAAGAAGTCAAGTACAAAGAAATAGAAGAACCCTATATATGGATCTCAAACCAAACTCAACTAACTAAGGTGGCATACTAACTGAGCCACGAACTAGAGTAGATAAGGATAGCTGTCATGTAGCTATTATTCATGGGCGGTGTACCAACCGCATCTACAACTGACAAGTCGGTGACATAAATGCACAACGGTCACCCTGGCATATCACGAGTGGAGCTCGATATCTCAACATCCTAGACGAGTGCCAGTCCCATAGCACTCACCGTCATAGATAGCAGCCTTTGGCATGCACCAAAGACGTGGGTGGAAGGGACTGCTTGTATTTTCCATGGAGGAGTTTTGGTGGTGGTGTGGATGAAGGCCATTGGTGGTAGTTTGTTGGCCTGATTGGTTAGTGGTAGGGTTGTTCTTTGTTGGGAGTTGCACTCTTTGTGGGGCACAGGTGTTGGTGTTTTGGGGATTCTACACATGATGATTGTTTGGTGGGCTTGCATCATGATAAAGGACAAGAGTTTAGAGTTGAGTATTGATGAAGAGCTGACCGTACTTTTGTTGGAGTCTTCAATACTTGCAATTGAAAACCTCTCATATGGTCTCTCCCTATGGGTTAGTACTAGTCTTCTTATTGTGCACAATATGTAGTTGGATTAGTTTGGGAGACATGTTGAACTCTAAGCAAGCCGAGAGTATTGTCGTGCACGTGAGGACCCAAAATGTGTATATATTGTGGTATAGATATTATATGAGTGCACATGCATACTTAGATATTACATAGCTAGGTTTGGTTCCTCGTAACAATGGGTGGATGAAGCAAGGGTTCGATGGGGTGGGAAAATTGTCGATGTTGAGGAGAAGTACACTTGAAGGCTTTTTGAGATATCATTTATGATTTTGACAACACCATGTAGCATAATTGAGCTCATTGATGCCTTAGCTTTGGTACTTGGTGGCTACGTGTAGTGGTTGAAGAGTATAATGTACTTTCCATGGTCTTCAATGCCTTGCTTACCACTGTTGATTGCAATGGCATTGAGATGGAGTGCAAAAAAGAATTGTGCAAATGGTTTAGGGTGATAGGTCGAACAAACAATAGGCGAGACGAGATCCCTAGGTATGTCCTGCCCTTAATGTGCCCTAAACAATTGTGGGGGATGTGTAAAGGGCTAGGGGACTAGGGATAGAGCCAACCGACCAAGGTCACTGGATCTACCTAATTGGAGGATCCCTAGATCGTGGGTGCCTTTCTTTTTTTTTCTTTTTTTGTTTTCTTTTTTTATTGCAATACATTGAGGCTATCAACCTTTCATTTGGATTGGGAAATGTGGAGATGCAGAGGATGTGAAAAATGGATATTACGAAGATGATTGTGTTACTAGCCTTGATGCTAGAGGAATAGTTGTTGAGATGGTTGGTCATTCTCCTTTTTATTAGTAACTCTCTCCATGTTGTCCTGCTATTCCTTATGGAATTTGTCACCCTCTTGTTCTTGGATTGGTGATGGCTCACCCCCAGCATATTATACACATTCTTCCTAGGGTGTTTCTTAGTCCTGCTGCTGTGGCTAAACCCAGGGCCTTCTCCCATTGTCACAAGGCTCCACTCCACCTCTACTTCACGAGTTTCTTCTCCTCTTCTTACTGTCACCATGCCATAGTTTCTTTCAGCATCGAAGCTCCTTGGAAATTCTGCGCCCTTGCTATAATTAGTAGCCTGCCCAACCTTCTCTACATACTTCTGTAGACTGCACTGATCTAGGAGAAATTTTATGGTTGGCTCCTCCATGATGGTGTCTTTTAGGTTTAGGATAAGCTTGAATGTAAACTATCTAAAACCCCTCGTTTCCACCATTAAGCCATACTTTTCTTGCTCTTCCACCGTGAATGGGAGCTTGCCACCTTAATCCTGCCAGAATGTAGAGTTTGGCCAAGAAAGAGAGAGTAGCTAATGACTATGCTTTGGGCCATGCTCAAATGCAATGCGTGCTTTCTGTAAGGGTGTCTTTCTCTTCCAGTAGTGGGGCTTCCATCATGGCTCTTTGTTCTTATGTCACTTTCTCCATAATGGTTCTTTGTGGGGTTCGTGGTCTTGTGGTGACTTGGATATTGAATGCTTCTATACAGAGACCTGTGTCATCCTGCATTCACTTGGCAACACGTGAGAATACATGCAAGTCATATGCTTCAACCATAATGAACGGGTGCAGCTCAAAGAGACATCACTTATCTAAATCCCATGGTGTTGACTTCAATGCATATCAAATGTGCTTGATTATCATTGCGTGTGTGTGTGCTGGCTTTGTTTTTCATGTATTATCTATACGCAGTCACAAAACACATTGTTTATTTATACACACTTTATAAATCCATGTCACTTCGTGAGGATAAAAACCAATTTTAGGACTTAGGATTGTACTGGAGTGTGGCACACACATCTAGTACTCGTGGCAACCTACTCAATAACAATGGATATTTTGCAATGTCTAGTAGCATGGTACCTTGTCTGAGTCTACTAGTAATATGTAGCTCCTCCTCAGTGAGAATCTTATCAACTAGAGAGTTCTCTTGGCTAGTTTTGGCTAAGTCCATACCTCGAATGGTAGTTAGTACTTGAAAGGAAGTTGGCACCACATAGGTTGGGTCTCTTTGAGATTGCCATCTGGCCAATCTCTCCTCTGATACTGTCATAATCTAGGCTCTAATTTTGGCCATTGTAGCACGGTTTTCAAACCAACGTTTTTCAAATTGACTTCGACCCTTTGATTGTTGCTTTACTTGCTCTATCTCTAAGAGATTTGGTTGGCAAAGTGCTTCATTAAATGTCATAGTTAAGCGTAGTTCATTGGCCTCCTCGTTAGAGATGAGTTGCATGCATTTATGTAGGAGCTTGTCATAGTGATCGTTAAGATATTCTTGCTCTTCCCAGGATAGCGAATATGGCAAGTATTCCTCAAGTTGCTCCCTAGGGAGTGTGCCTGTGTCTGCAAGGATGTAGACACATGCAAATAGTTTGAGTTTAGCATCCAACTCAGTCAAGCACTCTGTGACACTTTTATGTTCAATGAGGTCTTGCTCGGTTGCTATCTCATGCACGGTTCTAGGATTTTTCCTAGGCTTTAGCATAGCTTGGGGTTCAAGCCTAGATGAGCAAGATTGGTCAATGCTAGGATTGCTTATGTCCTCGGGGTTTTCATGTTTCTCCTACTGAGGCTTTGCTGCTGTTGTGTCATGGTTTCTCTCAAATGTGATTGGTATAGTTCTGTCAGCCTGTTGTGACAGTATTGTATCCACTCTTGATTGGTCAATGTAAGTTCTACTGTCGGTGGATTGAGTGTCACAAGCAACCGTTGATGGTAATGATTGCTTTGGCTTATCAAAACACACGGATGTGTCTGAGGTTTCACCGCTATTAGGAGAGATGGCAATGGGTTCCTTGGTGGGTGGACTCGATGCTTTATTCCTCAGCTCTTCAACACTCTTGGTTTCAGTCTTCTTGGCATCTACAACCACTTGCAATTGTTGTTGTTGTTTTCTCCTCTTTTTCTTAGGGCAATCGAGGCGTATCCCTTGAAGATTTGGGACCCTAAACTAGGTCAGCCATTGATGTGTTTGGTTGGGACTCAACATTCTCTTTATCTAGTGTGTCCTCATGGGACATAGTTGCAGCCTGCTAAATAGCCTCGCTAGGTTGTGAGGGTACAACTGCCTCTTTTTTTGGAGAGTCCTGCTCTTCAATTAATTCCTCTCCGTTTAGTTCCTCATCCGATTGCATTGGCAGTTGCTCTTAGTCAAGCATTTGTTCTAGACTCTTGTCCTTACCCATTGGAACATGCCTCCATTGCTTGTTATCAGAGCGGGTGTTGTGTTTAGAGCTGTTTTTCTCTTGCTCATGAGGTTTGGGTGACTCTAGTGTAGAACCAAGAGATAGTTTAGGATTCTTGTCATGTAAGCCTGTACAAAACCAACTGAAGAAGTAAGGATTGTATTGATGGGAAGCTAGGATTGCAGGATCTTGAGTGAGGTAGAAGACATATGCGCTAACATCAAGTACCATGTTTCCTACTTTTATCCTGCTAGCCACATGTAAATCTTCTTCTAGCAGTAGTGTATTGTACAAGGGATGTTTTTGGACAGTGGCAGAAAGCTGTACCTCATGGACCATTGCCAACACTCTTAATGAGGTCGGGGTTGTAATATTTCTGCAACGAAATATTAACAACTCTTGATCCCGCGCATAAGCAATTTCGAGTGACCTCCCGCCAGAAAAACCTTGGGCTAAGTGCTCCACCCTCGCGCATCAACAAACACCAGCCCCGCATCACGCATAGGAAGCCGTGGCTCAGAAGCCGTAGTTCTCCGTGGAAACACTCCTCCAAGGGAAAAAGGAAAAAGGATTATTTGCAAATAAAAAAAAACTCCCTCCCCTTCAGCCGTTGCATGGCGGGGAGAGGGAGTATGAGCTTGAGTGGTGGAAGGGCATGGGGAGGGGAAGCATGCGCCCTGCCACTTGTGTGGCCACTCCCCGCCCCCGCCCCCGCCCCCGCCCCCCCCTCCCCCCCCCCCCCCCCCCCCCCATCTTCACCCTATATGAACCCCCCTCTCCCCAAGCTTGAGGGGGGATTGATTGACCGTGCTGCTGCTGCCCGTTGTGGGGATCATGTTGCCCGTCGCCGCGCCGCCTCTGCTGCTGCGCCCCATCATCATCATCATCATTATCATCATCGTCATTACCTCCCTCATTGTCATCTTCACAAAAATCTCCCCATCCACGTCATCTCCCTGTGTTACAGAAGCTTGGAAGCTTCTAATTAAAGCTTCCCTAGACCTAGTTCACCCCGTGCCTCCGGTTTTCTTAAAACTGTGTCTTGCAAGGCCCAATTTCTTCGCAGGGAAGTAATCTCGGGCAGAAGTGACTTTGTAATGCGTAAGAGAGCCAAGGGGAAGTTTGCTGAATCGAAATCTGCTACGTCAATGGCTCCTAAGAAAAAGGCGAGAGGAGCACATGGGGGAGTTTCCACCCAAAGTACGAGAGTGGACAATGCCCCGATATTGAATGCCTAGGTTTTGAAAATTAACCCCGCATGGAAAGGTTGCATTAAGCATGTTTTAAATTCTCGTAGGGAAGTTTAAATGCATTGGAAAATTTATATACTCATTCGATCTACAAAGTTTAGTTGCTTGTCGAGTATTTGCAATTTCTTGCACTTCCATGGTCAAGGGTAGTTGTAATTCTGAACATATGATCCATAAGTAAAAAGACGGAATTGTGCCAAGGTATCCTTCTTGCATCGCGCAAAGGACAGGGCATATAACACATAATGCACTTATGTAATGTCCAAACAGTCGCAATGCATGGAAAGGATTTATGAACTTGCTAATCGCATGCGATGATTATGACATTCTAGTTTGGGTTAAGTGCTAAAGGCAGGATTAAATCAATTATGGACTCATGGCATCCGCTCATGCATGGAGTTCTTTTATCAAAGTTTGAATGCAACTTCATTAAGAATATTAAAGCTTTGATTTCGTTGTATCAATGTAGGGTTTATAAGAGTTAACTCTAAATGTCAATCATTATACTATAGGGCAAGGAAAAGAAAGATCTCTGTAGATCCTTTAAGTTGCATAAAGGCAAAAAGGTCTATGGTCTCGAAATTGCATGGAATGATGCATCTCACCTATCTTGCAGTTACTTACATCTTTTAGGGAAAAGTACTTGCAAATTTAGAAGAAAGTATTTGCATCTTTAAAACGAAAGATCATCTTAAATCGTGAGTTGGTTAGATCAACTAAGTAATTCGCATATAATTGAGTAGCTTACATGAGAATCATAAAGGTATGATTAGTTAGCATATGACAATCACCTCAATGTGCTAGGTAGGGTTAAGCTATGATAAAATTCTGCCTAGTATCGCACTTGGGATGCCAACTGAATACTCCTAATCTTAAAGGTCCTATCCACACACACCAAATGTTAGGATTATTTAATCGCCACACAAGAATGACCAAATACTAGACCTTTGCAAGGAATTTAGGGACAGACGTTTACCAACCTAGTAGGGTTAGGGTTTGGATTGGGTCAATAGGACTCCCAAGCCCTACGTCTTGATCAAAGGTAATCTTGATCAAGGAATACCCTGTGATGAGGAAAATAATCCCACAAGTTAGGTGTTGATACCTATCTCGTGTAACAAGCTGCAACGTCGTATGGTTTTGTGTCTAAATCACAAAATACTGTTGCCACTCCTTAGACCAAGTTTGGCAAGTTCTAAGTACAAGTCTAATTTTCTAGAGGATGAGTAGTCATCTTGCTACATCACCCTTCCTTGAGACTGATTTGCCAAGCTAGGAGAGTTACGACTTGCCAAGAAAGCAGTTGAACAACCAAGTTAGGGCGATGAAGTTGCCCAGGATTTATTGACCTTAATATAAGGAAACCTAAGGTATTGACAATTTGGGTCAACAGGGTATAAACCCTAACCCAAGGAAAGAGGGTAAACAAGCAACTCAACTTACAAAACCCTTGAGATCTTGCCAAGTCGTGATTGATCCAGGATTGAATGCTGGAGGTATTCAGGGAGAAGGAATCACACCTTTTCAGTTGGCCGTACAAACGACTACTGGAATGTTCGTGATTGTACACTTAGGTGCACTGTTTGTACTTCTTTACTCAAGGAACTAATTCAGGAAAAACAACTAATGCTTCAGGTTAAAAGCGTGGAGGGAGAGGCAGTACCAGTTACCTCCGACTGTCTGGCTGACCCTATCCAAGGGGGTTGTTAGCTGCGCCGGGTACGTGGACAAAACTCGCCGCGAGGTCTCTCCGTGAGTGCTACTTGGAGCAGAAGAACGCTTGGGTGCCAGGGGAGGCTCTGGCCGTAAATCCCTTGCCTTCGGATCCTGCACAAGAGGATGACGTGACTCGTACTCGAGGCCCGCATACTAGTCAATGGGTGAAACTTGGAATAGCAATACCTGTGGATTGCTGGAATAGCCTTCAGGCAAATTTATTTGATGTATTTCAAAGACTGATAAATAAAAATTAAATGTTGAAAAAGGAACTTGCTTGACAATGTTTTTTTGTGTCAGTGCTTAAGTTACGTGAAGGAACCAGTGATTAATTTGGTTAATTAAGGAAGTTGTCTTGGCTTGTCAAACTAAATGTGTAGATAATTAGATAACTAAAGCAACCTGAGGAAAGTGCGATGGACGTGACTCTGGGTCCGTCCTACGGAAGGGTGGTCCTAGTTGGCCAGGAACTTTTCTCAAAGGAAGTTGACAGCGAGGTAACAATGGCCTAGAATCTATAGAGCTAGAGTCCCGATTTATGCCGTTTTAGGGGAATGGAATGGGACTATGCCTTATGGGTAGAGAGGTCGAGCTTCGCATCCCTCTCATTTTCCATTGTCCTTGAATGAAGTGCAGTATAAATCCGCTTCGACCCTGGTGTTCTACGCAAAGTGGTTCGTCTGGGGGCTTGATGCTAGATACCTCCTAGGAACTTCACCATTAGGAAAGCGCTAATTCATGTCGGTCCTTAGTGGGAACGGCCGGAATGCTTCCGCTTCGTGGTAGACTCAGGAGGACCTAGATCGCAAACCCTGTGACATTCCTTGGGAGTGCCGGGCGGCGCTTTCTAGACTCTCTTTTTGATGGGCTGCTAAGACGTGTCCTACAAGTGGACAAGGGGACACGTTACATTTGGTATCAGAGTGAACCAACAGGATCTAATATTTACAATGAACCTTGAAGCATGGAACAAATTCTTAGTGTTGTAGATTATGTTTATGACTGCAATGCATGCTTCGGATTATCGATGGATGCTAGACATGATGAATATTCTAGACTGTATCTAGAATCCTTCACCCCTGTATGTGGAACGGAGATGGATGGGTGAATCAAGAATATATTACATAGAGGCCCACCGACTTGCGTACCTTCAGACCAACTTGAAGAGAATCAAGTGGATGGAGGATTTAAAGATTGTGAAGTTGTACATCTTTGTTGAGGCTCATGCAAACGCAACCCTACATGTCGGCGGTCGAAGGGTCAAGCAGAACAAGTATGTGTACGAGGAAGCAACTTGAATAATCCCTACCGACAGAATCAAGGTGCTGGGATGTTATGAGAAGAACGGATATCAAAGGAAGGGATATCCCAAGCTTCCTATCACCTATCGATTCCTGAAATTTCATGACCCCACTCCATATTATTACTTAGTTCCCATAGCCAAATGTAACACAATCTTATTTTTCCCAAATTGATGTATCAGCTTGTTCTACCTTCCCAAAATAAACGTACTTGAAAGGGCTATGCCCACATGAATGAATAAGATTTTATCAATGACTGTCTTGGCTGTAAGTGTTGGTAAAGGAGTTAAGCGATTAGGTCACTTGGGGAACTGGGCATATTAGCGTAATGTGAGAAACATTTAGTAAGTTTTTAATGTAAAGAATCTTATTGCCTAGGCGCAACCTCAAGTGCAGACTCCTAGTTTGACCCCTACACTAAATCTGACTGTGGCTCAAGAGAAGAAGTTCCTTCTCAAACAAATCAAGCCACCTGAATTCAATGGCAAGGGAAGGACCGTCCAAACTAACGCCGAGGTCTGGTCGAATCCATGGAGGATTACTTCGAAGCAGCAGATACTGTACCCTCTAACCAAGCTATGCTCGCCAAACTAAAGCTTATCGGTGAAGCAAGACTTTGGTGGAAACAATGGTGCAGAGACCAGGGGATCTCGGAAGAGTCAGTTACCTGGGAGAAGCTTAAAAAAGCTGTGCGAGGGAGGTATCTGCCACCTGCCTACCGCACACAGAAGATGAATGAATTCTATAAACTAAAGCAGCTTGGACTATCCTTGGATGCATATTATTCAAAAATTGTCTCTCTCTTAAAATATGTGCCACAAATGGATATGACACAATAGGTGTCAAAGTTTTGTGCTGGGTTAAACCCACCCATAAACACCCGCTTGGAATCAATGCGCCCAACGGACCTACAAGACGCAGTCATTCGAGCTGTGCCAATAATACAGGAGGTGCAGACCAAGCCAATGAATAACAGGACTTGGTCTTATAAGGATCAGAACAAGGGAATGTATAAGTCTTAGGCTAAGAGAGCGCTGGGCCAAAACCAGGGACAAAGGAAGAAAGCTAGGGTGAACGTTGTTAACAATTTCATTCCTACACAAGGTAATGGCCGCAATCTCCGTTGCTTCCACTGCAATGAGCCTGGTCACTTTAAAAAGCAGTGTCCCAAGCTTAGCGGAGGACAACGTCAAGGGCCATTCCAAGGAGCCATCCATGGCCAAGGAGCCACTGTCAGGGCCAGAGGGAGAACCTCTGGTGTTTCCAACAAGGAGCTGGGTGATGAAGAAGACGCATCCATGGAAGCTGACATTGAGAGAGCAACAGTTCACGCCACTCTTCACAAGAAAGGCCCGAATTGCCAATTCTCGGTGATTCAAACTCCATCGAATTATCAAGGTAAAAGCTTCAAAACCTTGATTGATTGTGGCAGTACACATTCCTACGTTTCACCAGTCTGTGCAAAAAGATTAGGAATAGCCACAAAATATGCACATACCTTACTTGTGGAATTAGCAAATGGTCATGAGGTCTCTTGTACCAGGCAAACTGCTAAGGTGAAATTCCTACTGGGTGGAAAGTCGACTTCGGTCAGATTCCGAGTAATCAACCTAGGTGTCCATGAATATTTGCTCGGAATGGATTGGCTAATACCCAATGATGCCCACATTCACTGTGAAAAGAGCCAAGTCTCCTTTCGGAATTCTGAAGGGGAACTAGTCACAAATCAAGGGAGAGGCTGGTAAGCCAAAAATTCAGCTGGCAAAAGCAACACGGATAATAAAAGGAGTTAGAAAGGTCGCTCATGCATGGAGTTCTTTTATCAAAGTTTGAATGCATCTTCATTAAGAATATTAAAGCTTTGATTTCATTGTATCAATGTAGGGTTTATGAGAGTTAACTTTGAATGTCAATCATTATACTATAGGGCAAGGAAAAGAAAGATCTCTATAGATCCTTTAAGTTGCATAAAGGAAAAAAGCTCTATGGTCTAGAAATTTCATGGAATGATACATCTTATCTATCTTGCAGTTACTTACATCTTTTAGGGGAAAGTACTTGCAAATTTAGAAGAAAGTATTTGCATCTTTAAAAGGAAAGATAATCTTAAATCATGGGTTGGTTCGATCAACTAAGTAATTCGCGTATAATTGAGTAGCTTACATGAGAATCATAAAGGTATGATTAGTTAGCATATGACAATCACCTCAATGTGCTAGGTAGGGTTAAGCTATGATAAAATTCTGCTAGTATCACACTTGGGATGCCAACTGAATAGTTCTAATCTTAAAGGTCCTATCCACACCCACCAAATGTTAGGATTATTTAATCGCCATGCAAGAATGACCAAATACTAGACCTCCGCAAGGAATTTAGGGACCCTAGGGACAAGACGTTTACCGGCCTAGTAGGGTTAGGATTTGGATTGGGTCAATAGGACTCCCAAGCCCTACGTCTTGATCAAAGGTAATCTTGATCAAGGAATATCGTGTGATGAGGAAAATAATCCCACAAGTTAGGTGTTGACACCTATCTCGTGCAACAAGCTACAACGTCGTATGGTCTTGTGTCTAAATCACAAAATAGTATTCCCACTCCTTAGACCAAGTTTGGCAAGTTCTAAGTACAAGTCTAATTTTCTAGAGAACGAGTAGTTATCCTGCTACATCACCCTTCCTTGGGACTGATTTGCCAAGCTAGGAGAGTTACGAATTGCCAAGAAAGCAGTTGAACAACCAAGTTAGGGCGACGAAGTTACCCAGGATTTATTGACCTTGATATAAGGAAACCTAAGGTATTGACAATTTGGGTCAACAGGGTATAAACCCTAACCCAAGGAAAGAGGGTAAACAAGAAGCTCAGCTTACGAAACCCTTGAGATCTTGCCAAGTAACGATTGATCCAGGATTGAATGCTGGAAGCATTCGGGGAGAAGGAATCACACCTTATCAGTTGGCCGTACAAATGACCACTTGAATGTTCGTGATTGTACACTTAGGTGCATTGTTTGTACTTCTTTGCTCAAGGAACTAATTTAGAAAAAATAACTAATGCTTCAGGTTAAAAGCGTGGAGGGAGAGGTAGTACTAGTTACCTCCGATGTCAAGAATCGCATGGTGGGGGTACTTGCTCAAGATGCTGTGCCGAATATACACACAATGCACAAGGAGAAGCTCACTCAAGAGACAAGAAGAGAGATGGAGGCCAAAACGTTTTCTTGCTAGTTTTTTCTTCTTCTTCCACACACTTTTCAATGTACACAAAGTATAGATAAGATACAACATAAAGGAAAGTGGCCTACTAAGTCAAACAATGCATAATTGACTACACTAGTCGACTGGCGCTATAACTATGCCAACTGTAAATAGGTGTAACAACCTGAATATAATAAGTAATGAGTCAGTGGCCATGTAAGAGTCATAATGACCACCGACGTGCTAAGTGTAGATGTGTGGATCCATCTAACCAGGCGGTCCATCATCAATGTCCGTATGTGTTGAGCTTGTCATGTCAACATCCGACTGTCTGCCTGACCCTATCCAAGGGGGTTGTTAGCCGTGCCGGGTACGTGGATCGAATCCGCCGTGAGAGATCTCTCGGTGGGTGCTACTTGGAGTAGGAGGATGCTTGGGTGCCAGGGGAGGCTCTGGCCATAAATCCCTTGCCTCCGGATCCTGCACAAGAGGCCGACGTGACTCGAGATGGGATGTCGAGGCTCGCATACTAGTCAACGGGCGGAACTTGGAATAGAGATCCCTATGGATTGCTGGAATAGCCTTCGGGCAGGTTTATTTGATGTATTTCAAAGACCAATAAATAAATATTAAATGTTAAAAAAGAAACTTGCTTGACAATGTTTTTCTGTGTCAGTGCTTAAGTTACGTGAATGAACCAGTGATTAATTTGGTTAATTAAGAAAGCTGTCTTTACTTGTCAAACTAAATGTGGTAGATAATTAGATAACTAAAGCAACTTGAGGAAAGTGCGGTGGACGTGACTCTGGGTCTGTCCTACGAAAGGGTGGTCCCAGTTGGCCAAGAACTTTTCTCAAAGGAAGTTGACAGCGAGGTAACAATGACCTAGAATCTATAGAGCTAGAGTCCCCATTTATGCTGTTTTAGGGGAACGGAATGGGACTATGCCTTACGGGTACAGAGGTCGAGCTTCGCATCCCTCTCGTTTCCCATTCTCCTTGAATGAAGTGCAGTATAAATCTACTTCGACCTTGATGTTCTACGCAAAGTGGTTCGTCTGGGGGCTCGATGCTAGATACCTCCTAAGAACTTGACCATTAGGAAAGCCCTGATTTAGGTCGGTCCTAAGTGGGAATGGCCGGAATGCTTCTGCTTCGTGGCAGACTTGAGAGGACCTAGATCGCAAACCCTGTGACATTCCTTGGGAGTGCCGGGCGGCGCTTTCTAGACTCTCTTCTCGATGGGCTACTAAGACGTGTCCTACAAGTGGACAGGGGGACACATTATAGGGGCAACATATGTGGGATCATGTATTGATATCCAAAGGACTTTCCTTTGCTCAGCGAGTGTCATTAGTCGGTGGCCAGTTTTGGCTGCCAATGGAGTACCATTTTTGCACAAAGTTGCCTTGTCCTTTCCCTTTTCGTTTGATTGCTTTGAGGTTTTCCTTGTTTGTCACACATTGAGCAATATAGAGTGAGGGTATAAAGCACAATTCTCTAACTATGGCTTTTGGGATGTCCTTTATGACTTCTTTAGTGACAACTACATAGCAGGAGCAAACATGTTGTTGCTCATCCCAAGTTAGGGGTTTGGCTATAAACTTTGTGTGCTCTGATGTTGCCCTTCTAATATCCACATGGACATACACACATGTGATGGTTGTCAACTTGTGATCAAGCTTCATCATGCACTTCATCTCTCATTCATTAGTCAAATGAGCCATCTCCTTGGCCAAATATTCAAGAGATTTCTTCTTAAGCCTAGGCCTTAGGTGCTTTGGAAGTGCTGGAGGTGTCAAGGATGTTGGTTGCGACACCTTTTCCACATGTGAATTGTTAAGGACATGTTCTGCAAGGGTCATTGTCATGGCCAAAGGCTGTGACTGCTGTGATTCCTGATTGAAAGTAGTAGTAGCTAGTTCAGTGGACTGGACACTATTGGTAGACTGTGGTGTCAAGTCCTTAAGAAGATCACAAGTGGTCCTGTCTTTTGTTGCCCTTTGCGCATTCACTTGTGTAGATAGAGCATCAATTGAGCTAGTCACGGTGGATTGCACATGCATATCCTTAAGTTGAGAACTAAGGGTGGTGTCATATCTCGCATCTTGGACATTTGGAAGCTCAGATGGAGATAGAGATTGGGATTGAGCAGCTACACTAGACAACTGCTGTTGTGCTTCCTGTGTCTATTTAGGAAAAGAGGGGGTAGGAGATTTGAGACTCCTAGGTGGACTTGGAACTATGGCATGAAGATTTGCTTGCGGCTATTAGGCGATTCTGCCATTTATTTTTTTTAGCAATCAACCTTATCATGAGTAGTGTTGTGCCTGTGGGGTGATGCTCATTATACTCTTGGAAAGTCAAAGTCTCCTTGGGCACTAATGGTCTTTGTGTATACTCAACAGTTACATCTGATGTCCGCTTGTTAAGCACGCTAGGCTAAGGATCTACCTTTTGAATGGTCATGCTTGGTTTCTTGCCTTAAGACTTGTATTTTTGTTTAGATTTCCTCCTGTGCTTCTTTACTTTTGATGTAATCTGGCCTTCAGTTGATAGAGGAGGTTTAGCAGGGGGTTTTGGTACCTAAATCCATCAGTTACTTGTGTAATACCCTTGTGCATGTAGCAACGCTTTGGATATCCATTGCGACATTGTGCAGGCTCTCCATGGATGCCTTTGTCTATAAGCTTGGGCTTCTTTTGCGGTCTTCTAGAATATTTGTAAGTCCAAAGCCTATCCTTGGCATTATCTCTTGACCTTCTTGTTTCGAGCATGGCCTTGCTCACGGGTTCTCTCTATTCAACATGCGCTTCTATCAATACTTTCAACAAGTCCTTACTCTTATTAGTAGGCTTGCTTGATATGTTAGAATATTCCTTATCTTTCCCTTGAGGCTTGATGAGGTCACCCTTGCTAAAGGTTGTGATTATCCTCACACTCGGTAGTGTCAAGTGTATCCTCTGTGCTACATAATCGGCCTCACACTTTGTCACCCTTTTGAAGGGTCTTCCTAGGAGGGTTTCCTTTCCCCAATTAGCACTATTTGGAGGAACATGGAATAGGATAGGTAAGCTTTCAGTTTCAATAGTTACAAGGATTTTGTGCTTATGGGTGTCCCCCATAGTAAGGACTAACAGTTTCATTAGTTGGTGTGAGCTCTGGTTGGCCTAGTAAGGTCCATGCTTCATAGGTCAAGTTATTAAAATTTGCTCCTTCATTGATGAGAGAATGGACACAATGCTCTCTTTTTGCAGTGAGTTTGACCCTAAGATAAACAGGCGGTATTATGTCTTCATCTTTTGGGTCTTGGCTTGTAAATTCAAGCCTTTTGATGCATGCCTTGAGTCCCCGATTGCACAACCAATGTGGATTCTCCACTAGTGTCTTGGATTGTCTGTGCAGTGCCATTCAAGGTACTTATATCATCAAGATTGTCATGTCTAGTCATCCTCACAGTTGTAGCTTGATGTTGTTCCATTCCGCTTTGACTAGATGCAGTCCTAATGCAACACATACATGTTTTTGTGGTGTGGCCTTTTTTCCCTTGTTGGCTAGATTGGCCCATTGAGATTCTAGGGTCTTTGTTTGGGGTATGGGATTTTGGTTGCTGTTTTGCAAGTGAGAATCTATGCTTGAGCGAGCCATTACTACATTATGATCTAATTTGGAGGACCTGCCATGGTGTGTGTTTTCTCTCCAACCTACTTGGGGGAGGTGCAGAGGGGATAGAGCTCCCTCTGTGGGGGTTTGAGGGGGGGCAGTCCCCCCCAGTCCACAGGACCGTTACGCTAAGTACCATGCGCAATTTGAAGGACCATTCGCAGTCAAGTTTTGAACCACTTGCTCTAGATTTTAGCCCAATCATAGATCTATGATGTGCTTTCGGCTCTATATGGTCTATGGATCAGTTTCAGGGGTTAGATGTGTGAAATTTGCATTCTATTCACTTGTTCGATTTTGACAGTTTTCTATCCGATTCTCAGAGGTTCGATTATCAAAATCGGACATCCGATTCTAGGTTAGTCCGATTGGCTGATCGGACGGTCCAGTGGTCCGATTATGGGTTGGTCCGATTTGGTGTGTTTGATTTTGAGACATCCGATCCTGGGAATCAAATGTCCAATTATGGGGTGTCCGATTTTTGAAATCGAACAGGTTATGTCAGATTGGATAGGATGGGTTGGTTTGAGTCTAAAAATTCTGATTCTAGGAATCGGACCATCTAAGTCCAAAAATTGGACCTTATCCGATTCTGGGGATTGGACCGCCATCTGAGTCCGAAATCGGACCCTAGTCATAGTGTTTGATTCATGTAGACAAGTGTTCAATGATGAAAAAAATCACTCGTTTTTAACAATTCTGGTTATGAGGGGTCGCACAAACTTCCAAAATGTAAGAATTGACCCTAGTGAAGGATTGTGTATATCTAGAATAGCAAATAAACTCCAAAACACAAATTGGCAAACAAATCAAACCCTCTTGCCTTGTTATGACAACAAAAACCCCAATGTCTTTTTCCTTGTTTTTTCCTACCCTAATGCATCCAAATCACAAACAAAACATCTACACTACTCCAAAATGGTTTTCCAAATGAAAAAAACCAAAAATCTACTTGCTAAGAAGATTGAACATCTCTTCAAACTCCATCACTTCCTACCTATCTACTTCAAGCATCGGTTCCAAGAAAACCCTACTTCAATGCTCGATTCAGAGTGCGTAAGAACTCAAGGCTTAAATTAGTTGGTCCCATCAAAACCCACAGACCGCTATCCAACTCTATGAGTGTAGTGAGCTTACCTCCATGCCCGATCAAGTTGCCTCCTCTCCCAAGCACTTCGGTAGCTCCATGATCCAAATGCAAGCTTCAAGCAAGCTCCATCCTCAAGCTCTATGCTCCAAGCTCCATTTGCAAGCTCTACGCTCCAAGCTCCATTGCTGCGAGCAAGAAAAGAGAAGAGAAGAGAAGAGAAGAAAAAAGGAGAAGATAGAGAGCTTCTCCACCATGGTTCCTCACCCTCACACACTCACTCCCTCACACTCACACACCCTCTCTCAAGCACAAGCTCAAGCAAGCAAGAAGAAGAAGAAGAAGAAGAAGAAGAAGAAGAAGAAGAAGAAGAAGAAGAAGAGGAGGAGGAGAATTACTTTTGGCCACACACAAGAATGAGCTTCTCATTTTCTTTTCAACTTTATATACAAAGCCCTAAATCCCTTTTGGGCAGTCATCCCCTTATCCCCTTTTTTACATGGTTGGCTGTGGCGTAGTTCATTTTTTCCATTGTCCTCCTATCTTCCTATATTCCTAGCTTCCTTCCTATCGCTCATCTACTTTTACAATTTGCATGGGTAAGAGCCTGGCGCTCTTAAAATAAATCATGGTGCGCCTTGTGCTCTTTTACAAAAGTATTAACTTACGCCTTTTCTTGTGCGCCTTTCTCCTTGATTTAGGACTTTCTAGCACTTCTTGTGTTTCCATATTTTTCTTGGTGCGCCTTCGTCTTCCGTTTCACTTTTGGCTTGGCCTTGTCTTTCGCTTTAGATTTTCTAGATTTTCCACCTTGTTCATTTGAGGGTTGACAAAGGGTTGATGTCAAACTTGGCACCTTTGTAGGTCCTTCAGGAATTGAGCTTAAACTTGTAGTGGGTACCAAGGCATTCAGATGCACAGAATCATTTCTTATCTTGAACATCCGTATTTAGAGCAACATTACCACCAAGGTCGAGTGATTTGGTAGAGTAAAGATTATTATATCATTGAGTGGCAAGATGGATCTTTTACTTAGGATATTAAATTCTACTACCACCATTGTCATAGGGTTCTTGTTAGGATCCCTATTGAGTTTGGTGAGGAAGGAGAGATTGTACCTATTATACATCCTATCTCTTATCTCGACTTTGACTATCATAAGTACAAGTAGGCTAATTTGTATGGCATGGCCTATCAATGAAGAATGGATCTATGCTTTATATTTTGATAGAGCTTCTCAAGGGCCTGCTAAGCATGCGAGTGTTGGGGTGGTCATTAAAGATCCCTGAGATAGAATTGTTATGAAAATGGGAGTATATTTTATTGGCTTTAGATATCAGCCCAAGATTACCATGGGGACTTCTTGCTAGAAATCCCTATTTTGGCCGCTGTAGAAGTTAGTTCAGGTTATGAGTCGGGTAGCAATTGATCACCTTCCTATTTTATCATGGACACATAGGATTCTTCAACGTCATATTTGTCGGACACCCCTTGCCATTTATGTAGGGGGTTGGCCAATAATTTGATGCACTTAAGGTAGGGCCTAAGCAACATATCCTTGGTCTAGTTTTGAGCTTCAGTAGAGTTATGTGGGGACCAAGGTTTTGTTTTCAGTAGTAAGTTGTTGAATGGTGCGATTTTTAGTTTATTTCATTAGGCCAAGAGGGTCATTTCTGTTGAATTTAAAGCTTGATTTTCGTTAGGCCAAGAGGGCCCTTGTTCTTATAGAGAAATGTTTAATCTCATTAGGCCAAGAGGGCCATTTGGTTGTTTGGTGCGGGTGTGGTTAACGAGTCTTATTTTAGGGCTGCACTAAACAAATTCCATGGAGCTTGGAGGGATCCTATTATTGCTGCACATAAGCTTCTTTGGTCAAGTCTAGGTAATGTCCTTCCTTTATGAGTTCTTTCCCTTTATGGTGAATGGTTATGTGTATGTGGGGGTTTTTCTTTTGTTGGAGACCGGCATTCAAGGCATAAAGTCCCAATGTTAGTTAGTATGTTTGGGGAGGTTTGTTAGAATATCAAGCTCCCATTACTCTCCTGTCAGTATGTATGACCGACATTAGCTGTGTCCAGCTGTATCAGCAAGTGTGGGACATTAAATAAGTCGGTGGTCTTAGACCCAGTGTGAATGGTCCTACGGACCTTAGTACTATTGTATACGCTTATGTTATGTTAGTAGTCTACAAAATAATGGAATATGATGAATGACTTGAAGGTCAGGTTGGTGCTCCATTACATGGTTTCTCTCCCTCTCTCTTCCAACATGGTATCAGAGCCATCATGGATGGGCTCTTGAAGGCATGAAGCTGTGAGAAAGATGTGCAACCGGAAGACTCAGGGTAGTGGTTGAAGAGAAGCAGGCTGACAGTGTGCAGGCTGTCATTGTATCTGTGAAGGTATGCATTTTGTCATTTTGGGTTGTCATTATACAAGAGGGTTTTCCTGGCCTATTTGAAGCATTGTAGAGGCTTCATTGAGCACTCAAGAGCAAGCATCAACTATCCTTATGGAGTATACCTACTGCTGAAACCCCCAGGGCTGCTGGCGTGTTTGCACTTGATCTTGAATGGTCATTTTCTACTACTAGTGAAGATATCAATGACTACCTAGTTGATCTCCAGCTTGAAAATGCTTCTTGGAAGGTCCCTTGATGCCTTGATAAGCCATTGCTTGGTCTGGAGCTGATGTATGAGCTAGAACAGTGAGCTTCAGATCTGAAATACAGTCCAGGTCTGTTACAAATAGGGAATACACATCATATATGTATCTTCGACATGAGATTTGAGCATAGATATGCTTATGCAGACATATGTATTGGTTGGTATGGTTATGAGCTGAAGTCTTGGTGGCAAAAATATTCAAATCTGGAAATTTTTAATGGCTGGAAACTGTAAACTGAAACAGGGCAGCATACACTGATCACTCTTTGAAGCATTGAAGCCATTTGATGAGCATTTTGAGCTCTACTCAAGTGAGGGTTCATTCAAGAAGCATATGTACTGAGTTTGATGCATTTGGGTTGCATTTTATTGATAAATTATTCAGATCTGAAATTTTATGACAGGCTGAAAACTGTCATAAAATTATCATTATCATACACTCATTGACTTGAAGAAATACATGCCTTTTGTTACCTACAGGAAGTTGTATGGTATGGGATACGATTGTTGAATGCTATGAGCATTGAGATGAGCATTGAAGGCTCTTAAAAATTGAAATCTGAATTAGAGAACAAAGCTTTGACAATGTATTGTCTGGTCATAAACAGTCCATGTACTTTTTGACATTACTTCTTGAAGACAAAGAGTCTGCGAATGCCCATATGGTTATGTATTGATCCCTACACACAGTGGTATATGTATGAAGTTGCTTGAGGATCTCTTGGGCTGAAATACATATTGGTTTGACAGTTTATTGGTTGTATACAATCTGTAAGCAGATTTATGTCACTTGTACTTGTTGGATATGCACTGTTTTGTGCCCGTATGACTATGTCTAGTTGCCTACATATACTAGCAAATGTCTGGGAAATTTTGGAGCATGTATGACATGTTTTAAAGTGGTTTTTGACACTAAATTCACTATTGGTTTACTAAAAAATTACAGTTTTCAGATTGCATATTCTCTTTACTGCAATAAGCTTGCATGACACAGAGTTACAATACCTACAAAGTCTATGTACTGATTGATGTACCTACGGGTTATACCACATGTTTGTGGATGTTTTTGAGGTTGCAAAGGGCTGAAATACCCTGGTTTTTTGCAGAGAATAGTTGCAAAAAACTGTCATAAATAGTCAAGGACTGAGGTTGGTCAGAGTGACTTGTTGGCTTGCAGGAAGTCAAGCAGTGACTAAATAGTGTCTGGTACAACATGGCAAATGCAGCAAGGACTGACAACATAACCCAGATAGTGGGGGAAAAGATTGACAGTAACAATTATGCCATATGGAAGTTACGTATGGAGAACTTCTTAATAGGGAAAGGCTATTGGGAGTTGGTGACTGGAGCGGAAGCTGAACCTGAGCTCCTAGATCGACCTACGGCTGATCAGAGACAATTGCACCGAGCTTGGACAAAAAGAGCTCGTAGAGTCTTGCACTGGCTCTCTTTATGTATCTTAGATGCCATGGTAACGCAGATAATGAACTGCAGCTCTCCTAAGGATGCATGGGACATTTTGGTCAAGTATTATGGCACAACCACAAGTGCCAGGAAGATACAGTTGAAGCAGAAGTTCAACAGGTTGAAGATGAAGACATGGTTGCTGTGACTTTGAACGGCTTGGGGCCTGAGTATAAGTCTTTTGACACTTCTGTGTTTGTGAGGGCTGAAATGCTTGATTTCAATGAGCTGGTTGCATTGCTTATCCATGAAGAGGTTAAGCTTGGTTTGGTTGTAGGATCTAGCAGTTCTAAAAACAAGGATGCAATTTTCTATTCCAATCAACGTGGCCGTGGAAACCGTGGTAGAGGCTATGGATTTGGCAAAGGAGGCCATCAAAATGTATCCTATGGCAATAATAATCAGCAGATATCGAATGAAAGAGGTGGTGGAAACTTTAGAGGCAGGGGGAGATCTAGCCCTAGAGGTAGAGGCTCTTGGCAATAGCAGCGTCCATCTGACAATCCGAACAAGGATAAGGATTGTCATTACTGCAGAAAGTATGGGCATATTGCCAAGGACTGCTAGAAGAAGCAGGGAAATCAGAAAGGCAAACAACATGGGCATTTTGCTACATCTAGTCAGGCAGATGATACTTCAGGAGATAGATTGTTTGCCATGTAGTATGTAAAATACAGAGTTGTTGAAAAATCCACTGATGCTGCAGTTTGGTATATTGATTCAGGGGCATCAAACCATATGACTCCTCATGGTGATTGGTTCATTGATATTGGCTGAAAAAAATGGCTATGTCTGTACAGGTGATGACACGCAGCATAGCATTGAGCATAAAGGCAAAGTGCCTCTTGTGGTTCATGATGGCAAAAAGAAAAATTTGCATGATGTATTACATGTTCCTTCGATTATGAAGAACCTACTATCCGGAGTAGAACTTGCAGGTTAGATTCAACAAGCATGGTTGCTTTATTGAAGAGTTTGGTAATGGATGCAAGTTAATAGCTCGTGGTCACAGGAATGGCAGAATGTTTACTCTTGATGCTACATTGTCAAAGCTAAATTCAGCCATGTTTGCCCATGGTTCTGGCACTATCAAAGACTTGAAAATTTGGCACGAGAGAGTGGGGCATGTAAATTTGCAAAGGCTACAAATTATGCAGAAAAAACAGCTTGTTACAAGTTTACCCAAGTTCCAATATCCAAATATTGGTCATGTATGTGATGCTTGCCAGTTTGGTAAGCAGTCAAGGTTGCTATTTGTCAGGCATGTAAGGCAGAGTACATGTTCATTGCAGTTAGTGCACTTTGATGTTTGGGAGCCAGCCCATAATGCATCCATGGGAGGCTCGAAGTATTATGTTACATTCATTGATGATTACAGTCGCTATACTTGGGCTTACATTCTAAAGACAAAGGATGAGGTGTTTGCTGTTTTTCAGTAGTTTAAAAAGCAGGTTGAAAAGGAATTTGACTGTTATATCTTTTGCTTGAGGTTTGAAGGGGAGCTACAAGCTCTACCCCGAGACCTACGGACCACTTATTGCTCAAGTGTTTCGAACCGAGCGGCCATGGCTACCTCTCACATAGTCGACGTGCAATGCCTACCTTACGGGTGTAGTGAGCTTACCTTGATGCTCGATCGAGTACCCTCCTCTTTCTCGCACACCGGTAGCTCCACGATCCTTGAGGCAAGCTCAAGCAACCTCAATCCCTCTCCCATAAGCTCCATCCTCCATAGCCACGCACGAGACAAGAGAAGAGAAGAGAGGAGGGGAAGATGAAGAGAGAAGATGGAGAGCTTCTTCTCCAAGATCCCTCACTCTCACACAATCACTCCCTCACTCCCTCACACTCTCTCAATCCCTCTCTCAAGCACAAGCAAGAAGGCAAGAAACAAGAGAAGAAGAAGAAGAAGCTTTTGCCACACACAAGAATGAGCTTCTCATTCACTTTTCAACTTTATATACAAAACCCTAAATCCATTTTGGGCGGTCATCCCCTTTTCCTCTTTTTTACATGGCCGGCCGTAGTCTAGGTCCTTTTTCCCATTGTCCTTCTATCTTCCTAGATTCCTTTCCACCGCCCGTCTACATTTACAAATTGCACGGGTGAGAGCCCGGTGCTCTTTTACAAGATCTCATGGTGCGCCTTTTTATTTTAAAATGTGCCTTTTCCCTTTTGCATTTGCCTTGGACTTTTAAGGTTGCCCTTGCGCTTTTGGCCTTTTCTCCTATTCTTTCTTCAGTTGGGCTACATTTTTTTTGCCTTTGCCCTGCGTCTTTTTTATTTCCTTTTGCTTTCTTCATGTTGGGGTTAATATTACCCCCCTCCTAGCCAAGTGCGAGTCCCATGGCACTGTGTTGGGAAGTAGTGGGATAGATGATGTTGTTGCTAGGTGGAACTGGTGGGTAGATGACACTGATGCTTGTGAATGAGAGGTGATGGAGTTTGATGATGATGACCAGGAGAGATTCCGGTGTGCTTTAGACTTCATGAAAATGCTCTGGATTTCACACACAATTGTGGCGCCCCTTATGTAGCCGGTCGTCTTTTGAGTATTCGAAATGCTTGAAGCAATAAGCAATCCCTTAGGAGGATGGTATTGGAGGGATTTATTCAGGAGAAACCCCCCGAATGTTGTTTGCCTTGAGAATCCGTGGCCTTGGTTGAAGATCCTTGTCTTTGAGTAGAAGGTCTTTAGTTTTGAGTTGAAGGTCTTCAGGCTTGTGGAATCAATAAGCGATCCGTAGATCTTGAGGCGTTGGGCATGGATCATTGGACGATGAGGTTCCAAGATCTATGCCAATGGCAGATCCACCACTGGGTTTTCCTTCTACTTGATTTGGTTCAGCCATGGCAGCCATCAGTAGAGGCGGATGCTTGGCAACATGAAATCTGTTGAGCCATTTAAACCTTCACAGCGAAGCTCCTGAAGTTGCAGTAATGGAGTCATGTCCGACTCATGGAAAAATTCCTTGTCATTGGAGGATGTAGTGGATGATCTTCTTCAGCCAAGCAGCCAGTTCTTCAAACTCGAACATAACCTGCAAGAAAATTTGTGCACTTCCTAGGGGGTGTGTCTATCTCACTGTGTAGTGCATGGTGCCCATGCTAGTGGAACTGGGAGATGGGTTCAACCTTGGGCAAGCCCTTGGTAATGTCCCACACTTGAGGACCCAGTTCGTGCGTCGTTGGAGGTGCGGTGCAAAACTTAGGGTGACAGGTCTGAAAGTCCTGCCCTTGATGTGCCCTAAGTGTGAAGTGGGGAAGGGGCTAGGGAGAACCCTAGATGCAGTGAGTGTGGTGCACAATAACATTGAAGGGAGACTACAAGCACATGTGAAGTGTTCTCCTTGTTAACTTTGCTTAGTAGTAGATTCATCTTTTAGCTTTGCTATTTTTTGCTCTTGTCTTTCTCTCCAGTCACCTTGTCTTTGTTCCCTTGTGGCTTTTTCTCTTTTTGCTTTTTTTTTTTTTGAGAATGAGAGAGGGAGTACAGTTGTTAAGGCAGACCACACCCATTTAATCACGGGGTGGTCGCAGGCATTGAGATAAGAATGCGCGACTTTGTAGGTATTATTTAATATCGGCCTTAGCTCTCAGAGGAGTGGTTGATAAGAAAGGGTGATTACACCTTGTGAAGCAGGTGTCACTCATATTTTCTAAGAGCTCTAGACAGAAGGAAGGAAGGAGAGTAGCCCGCATCATTAACCTAGTCATAGCTCTACTATCTATTCCTAGGTTGATATCAAAGAAGAGTGGGGGGAGATGGGCTTCCACTGCTGTGGGTTTTTGGAGTAGCAGGAATTTGATAAGTCGGAGGTAATTACAAGTGGTCAAAAACGCTGGATCTGGGTAGGAAGAGAAGTCTACAAGGAAACGATTTATAGAAGGAAGTATATCTTCTAACCTAAACACTAAGCATTTCTCACGGCTCCTAGAATTTACATTATATATTTTTGGGAAGTCGTAATCCCCATGCAAGTCTCTATCATAGTCCACTCCATGCCTACAGGGGTAGGGCATGTAGATAGGATCATTGTGCTCTTTGGGGAGTGAACTACAAAAGGCGGTCCATGCATCAAAATTAGTGTCCCAAATCCTCCTCCGCCATTTTGGCTGTGCCTCGTAGCCTTGGACAGATTTGGGAACCAGATTGACCTTATCTTCCGAGTAATCCTGTGGCTCTTGTCGCCACCTAGTCATTATCATGCTCCTCTCTTCTATCCACCTGTTTGCAAGTTCATTAGCCAGATCCTTGATCTTGGCTAAGACTCCTAGAGGTAGGGCCCAGTCCAGAGAGCGTGGGAAAGCAAATGAGAGCTCAAATGGCCTTTTCTGGAACTCTCGCTGATGCCAGATGACCAACTCCTGGGGCCAGTCTAAAAGATGTGCATCACCTCTTAGTGGCATGGGCTCTTCAGGAAGTTGTCTTGGAATTGTGCGTGCTCGGCGTTGGGCCTCCTCAGCTAATTCTTGTCTTCTTCTCCTTGCTGCAACTATATGCTCAGGCAGATGGGCATCTGCAGGTTCTTCCTGTGGGAGATTGGGTTGAGGCGAACTCGACATTCTTTGTTGCTCTTCTTCATCACCTTGCTCAAAATCCGGACCCTCTTCGACATGTTGCTCAACCACAGATGGGATGACTGGTAGTGGTGGTGGTGGCTGTTCATGCTCCTTAAAGCCTAGCTCCTTGAGCTCAGCAGTGGAAAGGCCCCTGCAGCGTAAGTAGAGGAATTGTTGCTCTTTAGTGATCCCTGTACTCGTTGGGAGCTCCCGCTCTTGAAGACCATATCTTAGAGCTCGGGTGGTTAGCTCCAACTTTATTTTCACCTTTTCCACTGGATCATTGCCCTCAACTTGTGTGACATGGAGTACCGTGTTGAGGAAGGCCTGCCACTGTGTTTTAGTAGTTATTTCGGCAGCTTCAACCCTGGCTTCTGCAAGCATTCTTTCGCATTTTGCCACTGCCAAGCATTCAGTCAAGTCCCTCACCCTATCAAAATTATTCCTTTCCCAATCCATAGCTCTTTCCTCCATCCTTTTTCTCTCTTCCTCTAGTTGGCTCGCCAGGGTGATTACTACTTGTTGCTGCTCATTTGTTAAAAACCACAAACTGGTTCCTTTCTCTTAACTTCTGAGCCAGTTGCTCTTTAGCAATCTCTTTGGCTTGATCTACAATGCTGAGCCTTTGGTGCAACTCGGCCAGTACTTCTGATTTTTCCTGCACTAGCTGCTCTTGGATTTGGATCTCAACAAGGAATAGCCTTTTTTGATTGAAAGCCATGGCCATGAGGGCCTCTACATCTTCTTGGGAGGTCTCCAGCGCATCTTGTAAACTTTGCACTTCATCTTGTAGCCGTTTTGCTTCTGCTGCTGAGACTCCTGGCCCTTCACTCTTCAGAAACTCGATTTCACTTATTAATCTGTTTTGTTCTTCTAGCTTCTGCCACAAACGGAGCTCCATGGTGAGTTCTTGTGTTATACTGGCTTCGCCTTCCTGTACCTCCTGTCTTAGCATTTCCACTTGAGCGACCTTTTGTTGTAGATCATTGTATTGCTGCACTAGTAGCTTTAGACTCCTTTGCTCTACCACCAGGTTCTGCTCTTCGTCTTCCAGCCTTTGTCTAAGGCGGCTTTCGTTGTCCTGGGCCTCCTTTGTTTTTGCTACTAGCTGGTCCTGCAGGGCCTTCATTTCTCTTCGTCGGTCGGCTCCCTGCCTTGAGACTTCTAGCCTAAGAGCAGCTGCCATTTCTTTTTCTTTTTCTAGCTCCATCAAGGCCACTTTCTTCTCTTCTTTCACCTTGTCCAGTTGTGCCAGTAGCTCAGCCACATATGCATCATAGTTAGTGTCGGCAGGCATGGGAGTATGGGGTGTGGTGGTTGATGCCTCCAGCCTTTGTCTTTTAGAATCTTGCCGTGACTCTGCATCTGCGGTAGCGGGCCTTTTCAATCTGGTTTCTGGTACGATCTCGACCACTTTGCTCACTAGCATTTGCACCATGTTCATTAGCTGTGCCATGTCGAGGGGAGGTGTGGGTTGTGTGGTGGTTGCAGTCGTGGTTTCAGTCGTTGCAGGCACAGAAGAGGAAGGAAGTGGATGTAGTAGGGACTTGCCCTTGCCTACAGCCACTGGAGCTGCTTCCACACTTGAACTAGCTTCGGCTTTATGACGTGGGCTCACAGGTTCGAGCTCTCCACCCCCGTGGGTCTCTTCCACAGATCTTCGTGTAGCCTCTACCAACTCGGCCAGCTCCTTCAGTCTCTGCTCTTCAGTTTCTTCTTCCACCCTTCTTTTCCTGTCCTCTTCTACCTTCTTTGATTCTTCTCTTATCTTTGCAAGCTCTTCCTCCTCTTTCCTTTTTCTTTCCTCCTCAGCCCTCCTAGACTCTCTTTGAGCCCTCTTGATTTCAGCTCGTTCTTCTTTTCTTAATTTCTCTTTCCTTTCCTTCTGTCTCCTGTCCCCTTTCTTTTGTCCTTCTGGTTTGCTTGCTTGTGTAGGCGGCACCTCCTGTTCTCCCTTGTCACTTATCGTTCTTTCACTTGATTCTTCTCCTTCGTGGTGAGGTGGGCTTTGATGCGGTGGGCTTTGATGTGCAGCTTGCTCTTCCTTGACTCCAACATCCTTCATTGCTTCATCTATGATGGCTATCAAAACACCACCATATCTAATTGTGGCCGCCTTTGAGGCAGGTTTCTTCCTTGTGCAGCGTGCTATTGAGGCAGGGGATTCTCCTCTTGCTAGTGCTTTCGCTGGAGTGAGAAGGGCAGCTGAGCTTTGAATGGTTTTCTGCATGAACCCATTCCAGTCTACCTCCTCAAGGACTCCTGTTGCGATGCTTTCTAACAACGGGACCTCGATCCTATTCATCAATGCATTGTACCTTTGGCCCAAGAAGAGTGTGTGGATCATCTTCGCTTGCAATTTCACTGCTGGATCCAGGATGCCAGCCAAGCTGATTCCATCCAGGGTGTGCACCTCTTCTTTCTTTACCCCAGCATGGCGTAAACATCCCTTCTCGGCTGCCTCTCTTTCTTGGGTACGAGCCCCAAGGACTTCTCTACGATTGCCGCATTGAGAGGCACTTCAGCTCTTCTTTCCTACTCCCCTGTCCTCACTGTGACAATGCCATAGTTCCTGCCCTTGTCAAATTTCCTCAGAAATTCAGCACACATGCCGTAATCCACGGCCTGCCCCATCTTTTCCACATACTTGTGGAGGTGGCATCTGTCCACCAATTCTTTGACTGCAAGTTCCTCCAAGATAGCCTCATCTAGGTTCAGCGTGTGCTTGAAGGTGAATTGACTGAATCCTTGTGTCTCGATGCTGATGCCAAACTTGGTCATCTCTTCTTCAGAAAATGGGAGTTTGCCCCCTTTGTCTTGTCCTGCCATGGTGGTTATCTGTCAAGACACCATGCCAACATTAATGCTTAAAAATCGGCTTATTTCTAACAAAACTCAATTTTGAGAGAAAAATGTATGTGTCAAAAATTGGTATACTTGCTTAGAGCTTGAATTTTAGAGACAAGCTCACAGCAGCAATTGCTATTGTTTTCCCTTTGCAGTATCTTCCATTGAAACTCAATTAATCATAACATTCTGCTAGATAGCATGACTCTCATTTTGCTGACTCTCATTTTGCTCTGCTCTTGCTCCCATGCTCCCTCCCCGTCTTGGATCTTTCAAGGAATCCTTCCTAGGATTAGCACAAGAAGTACGAGGCAAATGATGTTTTTCGTGGATTGACTTACTTAGCCAATAACCAATCATAGAAGCTTGAATTGTATTTGAGTTGGGCATGACAATCAAGAGCAGATGGTTGGATGGAGACTTGGGAGATGTAGGTCAAGACATCGTGAAAGAGATCTCCAGTATTAAGGCGGCTTGCAACATGTAATTCCTCTTTCGTAAGGAATTGGTCAATGTAAGGGTGAGCGAGCACATGGTCGTTTAAATGCTGGTTGCGGGTGATGGCCAGAACCCTAAACGAGATAGGTGCCACATAAGTAGGGTCATATTCGATGGTTTTAATTGCCCTGCGTTGCTCAGCATTGGTCATTATCCGGCAACCCTTTTTCTCCCATTGGATTCTTAGAGCAAACCACTGCTGCAAGAACGTGGAAGGCGAGCTTACCATCTGCGTGAGCTCTTGCAACTCGTGCTCAGGAACAGAACGAGGAGGCTTATGATATGAAGTGATTAGTCTTCTGAGGGTAGCTTGCTCCTTTGAGATTTCGTCGTTTGCTATCAGTTCAGCAGCAATTTTGGGAAATTTACAAGTCATAAGTTTGTATTCTTCCCAAGTGCATGGTAATGCACGAACATCCGAAGAAAGTGTTTTGTCAAGAAGACCTAGGTCTAGCCTCTCATAACTTCTAGCGAATGTAGTGAAAGTTTTGTCCAACATCTTGATGCAGGTTACTAAGTCATCCCCAGAAGTCACGGCGAGGTCTTTAGCCAAGGAAAGGAAAGGTCGTACCACGTAGGAAGGTTTAAGACCTACTGGTGGGAATGGTGCAAATGGACTGGATAGTGGTGACTCCATCATTGGTGTCGCAGGTGTGGCTTTGCACTCCAAAGCACTTTGAGGTGCTATAGGAAGCTCTGGGGGCATGGGAGTTGTGTTGGGTTCTGAGTGAGCAGTCATGGGGGTATTTAAGTTCTCCGGATTAGGTAAGTCTAAGGCTAGTGGCGTTTTATTTGGTCGATAGATGAGCTGGGGCTTACTAGCCATAGCGGGCAAGGGTTTGTTGACTATGCCCTGGGCACCATGTGTACAAGCCTCCCTCACTGGGGTGAGATTGCTTGTAGATGAGCTTTTAAACTTGCCATTTTTAGGCACCCAAATCCAGGGGTTGCCCTCGTAGTATCCTTGTGCTTGCAAAAGATCTTTGGGGATCCATCGCGGCGTGGTTGTGTATCTACGTTGATAGCGTCTAGATTGCCTCTTAGGCCGTGATGGCGCGGCTGATTATTTTGGCGTTTAGAATCACGTTTGGGTGGTCTACCCGGATGTGGTCTTTGTCATTTTGGCACCCATATAAGCTTGGACTCCTTGGCCTTGTGAGCACTCTTGGTGGGTTTGGGCCTAGGGTCGAGAGCCTGGCATGAGGCCTTAGTTTTCTTCTGTTTAGACTTGGGCTGAAACGTGGTCCTAGGGGTTTCTACCCGTGGCTTCGTAATGGTGGAGGAGTCAGGACAACCCTTGCTGAAAGTCGTCACTATGCGCACATTGCCTATAGCAAGATGAATGCGGTTTAGATTGTAATCCACATTACAGTTCGTTTGCTTCTTGAAAGTACGACCTAATAGTGACATATTACCAGCTCCTTTAGTGTCAGGCAACACATGGAAGAAAGCTCGTAAACTTTCAGACTCGACAGAAACGACTACCTTGCACTTCCCTAGAAGTGAATAAGCATTACCCCAAATGGGGTGAGTTTGGCATTAGTGGGCTGTAGTTTCGGTTGACCAATGCGTGTCCAATGGTCATGTGTCAAGATGTTGTAGTCGGCACCTTCATCAATCAAGGCATCGAAAGAATACGTCGCTCCTGCTATGACTGTGATTCGTAGATACGTCGGTGCCACTGCTTCTTCCTCCTGATCTGTAAGGTCGGTTATAGTAGCCATGCAGACGTTCATTGGGGGTTCTAGCATGGGTGGCTCATGTAATGGATGGGAAGGAGGATAGTATTTCTTTATGCGGCTGCCATTAAAAAAGCTTATTCCTTTTCCTTTAAGTGTCTCTAACTCAACATTCCCTGTTCTACCAATCATGCGTACTCTGAAAGGCCCTAGCCCTCGAAACTTCATCTTCTGTTTATGTCCTTTTACAGAGTATAGCAGAACAAGGTCCCCTTGTTCAAAGTCTCGCTGTTTGACATGCTTGTCAAACCACATTTTTCATCGAGCCTTCTCACAAATCAGAGAGTGAGTGGCGAGGAGTCGGGTCTCTGTTAGGCACTCTAACTCCACTAAGCGATTAGTCCAAGCCTCTCTTCCCTCCCAACGCTCCTGGACTGCTATCCTTAAGCTAGGGATGAAGAATGCTAAGGGTAAAATGGCTTCAGTTCTGTATGTCAGCCTAAAAGGCGTCTGTCCTACAGCCATTTTACAAGCTGTGCGATAGGCCCACAAGGCCGCCATTAGCTTGTTGTCCTAGTCACTTCTTGAAGTAGACGCTACCTTTGTAAGCACGTTGACTAAGTTTTTATTCTTAGATTCTGCTTGTCCATTAGCCTGAGGGTAATAGGGAGAGGACTTCCGATGAATTATTAGGAAGGTAGAGAGCAGGTGGGAAATCACCTCATTAATGAAGTGCATGCCTTGGTCGCTTACAAGTTTGATTGGACAGCCAAACCGTGAAATGACCTGCTCCCACAAGAACTTTGCAGTGGTTCTAGCATCATTCTTCCTCGTGGCTCGTGGCTCTGCCCACTTTGTTAGATAATCGGTTGCCACTATGATGTAGCAAGCTTGGGAATATTGTGCCGCAGGACTGATAGGTCCAATGAAATCGATGCCCCATTTTTCAAAGGGTTGACGGGCTATGACAAGGTCAACTCCATCTTGTCTTTCCGCACAGGCACTTTGGTCCTTTGGCACTCATCGCAGTGCTTTATGAATTTAGCTACATCGCGGAAAAGGGTGGGCCACCATAGTTGGGATTGTAGCACCTTTCGGGCTATTGTGTCCCCGCTAAAGTGTCCTCCAGTGATTCCGTCATGTGCTTCTTTCAATGCATCGTGCATCTCATGCTCACATATGCATTTGCGTAATAAACCGTATTGTCCCAACTTGTAGAGTTGGCCGGCTATCAGTTGGTATGGCTGAATTTTCAGGATAAGTCTTCTCAGCCTGGCCTTCTCAATGGGTCTCTCAGGTAGTCCACTCTCTAGCACTTGCACTATGTCATCGGCCTAGTATGGCATCAGATCAGCTTTAAACAATTCTCTCTCGCTAGATAGGTTAAAGAGATGAGCATCCGGTAAATCGTCAGGTATGCCTTGTCCAACGGCTTCTCCTGTGGGTATGCGGGACATGTGGTCAGCCATGTAATGCTGGTTTCCTTTGCGTACAACCACAGAGAAGTCAAACTCCAGTAGAAGGAGTAACCATCTAGCTATGCATCCCGTAGCACAAGGGTTGTTCACAAGATATAGCAAGGCTTGATGGTCAACAAAGAAGACAAAGGGAGTGGCCAACAGGTAATGCCTAAATTTCTTTACCGCAAATACCATGGCCAAACCCTCCCTTTCTATCGTGGAATAGTTCATCTCGGTCTCTGTGAGCTGCCTGCTGGAAAAACTCATCGGGTTATCTAAGTTATGTTCACTAGGCTGGCATAGCATAGTTCCAATAGCGAACTTAGAGGCGTCTATGTGTACATGAAACGTTATGTTCCAGTCTGGGGCTTGTAAGATTGGTGCAGTAGTAAGAGCCTTTTTCAACTCCTCATATGCGCGCTGGCATTCCTCAGTCCACTCGAACACTATCAACAGCTTGTACAATGGTCTAGCAATTAGTGAATAACTTAGTACAAAGCGTCGATAATATCCAGTGTGTCCTAAGAAGCACTGAACTCCCTTGTAGTTATCGGGTGGCGGTAAGTCAACAATGACTCTGACTTTAGAAAACTCAGTGGCAACGCCGTTCCTTGACACTACATGCCCTAAGATGCATCCGCATTTCACCCAGAACTGGCACTTTAAGGGGTTCAACGAGAGGTGTATAACCTACACCTTTCAAAGACTGTTGAGTGTTGAAATGACTTGTTTTTTGGTTGATTTTTGTTGTTTTTGAGAGCTGAATGGTTGATTTTATGGGATGATTGATTGATTTAGAAGTGGTTTGAGAGTGTTTTGGATGATATTGATTGTGTTTTGGAAGTTCATGATGTTTGTTGATGGTTCTGTGATGTTCTGATAGGTTCTGAATGGTTCTGTATACCTTCTGTTTTGTTCTGTTTTGGTCTATTTTGTTCTGATTGTCTTCTGTAAGGAGGGAAGGAGTATTGATTGATGAAGAATGAGATCTTGTGAAAGTTTATTGAATGGTTTGTGAGAGTTTGAAATGGTTTGAGAGTGAGTTATGAGGTTTTGATAACCTTCTGTAACCTTCTGTAGGTCTTCTGTAGAACTTCTGCTTTTGTTCTGTCTCTGTTCTGTTCTGTACTGTAGCTGTTCTGGTACTGTTCTGTATGCTTTTGTAAGTGTTCTGTGAAATGTATATGTGACTTTGGGAAAGTTTTCTAGCCTTGGAAAGAGGCGAATACAAGTGCAAAAGAGCTGAAAGAAGTGGAAGAAGTAGCTGGTGAAGACTCAAGAGGAGACTAGAGTGAAGTGACAGTAGTGAGCTGTGAAGAGACACTGTAGTGGCTCTGGTGACTCTTCATATCAGACATACCTCTTGGGAGGGGTATCCACGACCTAAGGGGATTATTGAGAGTGATTTTTGAGAGATTGTAGTGAGGATATGATGTATTATTGATGGAGTGAGAGAGAGAGAGTCAGAGATAGCCAATTCTACTGAAACAGAGTGATTGTATATGAGAGATTGAGAGAGAAGACTATGAAGATATTGAAGATGAATACTATGTGATGTATTTCCATTCAAAGATGGTGTATTCCTTTGCTTTCTTTGTTCCATTGATGGATTTTGTGAAGATATTGAAGAATATGGTTGATTCTATTAAAACTGTGGGAGATTTACATGATGCTGCATGAAGATTTGTTGTGCCTGGTGTTCTTTTCTTCATTGTGATCATATGAAACATGATAAACAAGCTTGTTGATGTTACAAGATAGATTTTCTTGCAAGAGAATTCCTTTTTCCTTGGTGTTCCTCTTGGGGCTCCATGTTTTTGGTGCGTAGCCGGGGAAAACTTGCCATCAACAAGCACCAAAAGAGGCTGAAAATGAAGGAAATGGCATTGCCAAGAAGAGAGGAATTCAATGGATGTTTGTAAAATTCCTTCTTCCACTGAAGAGTTGGAATTTCTCATAATCAAAGCCACTTTCCACAAAAATTTCATCCCACAATGGCGGAAACACATCACCATCATGATGCATGCTCTATGTGGTGGACAGTTTCCTCTTCCTATTGAAGCAGCAGAAACTTGCATCTTGGTGGCAAACTGTTTGGAAACAAACTGAAGAACAGAAACAGAGAGAATGAACATCCATGGAAGATTTGGCATTCATTGAGAAGTTTCCAGACAACATCAAGTGGGAGATTGTGAAGAAGCTTCAGGAGTCTTGGTCTGTAGAGGTTCACAAAGAGAAGAAGGAAAAGAGTTGAAATTTGTTCGTGGATGCTCAACAGCAAGATACATGGGATGCTTGGTGTACTGATAATCTTCTGTTTGTTCAATTAGCAACCCACTGGAAGTTGGTAGACAGAGTGTTTTTCATAACCTACACTGTTGAAACCATCAGAAGCTGGCATTACTATGATGATGGCACTACCACAATGCTCAGACGTATGCATTTTGACACCTTCAGAACCGAATACCTTCCCCTGTGTAGTGGCATGAAAGCAGAATTCAGGGACGTTGAAAAGAAAGAAGTAGAAGAAATGTTGGCAAGAGAGTCCTCCAGAGACTGAAGCCTTCTGTTAACCCTCTGTGGAGCACTAACAACCTAGTGGAGCCAACCCCCTGATGAATGACGCAATAAAAAGGCAAGCGTTAGAACGAGTCCAGAGGTACGTGAGAAGAGAGAAAGCAAGAATCAGAGCCGAGAGTGAGCTCGCAACAGAAGTCGCCTTTGACGCCCTTGCGGAACTCTTTAGAGAAGTCCCAATGGCACATCAAGCCCTTCCTCCTCCTGCTGGAGGTCCGCTTCCAAGCCAGATCCGTCCTGGAAATATTGATGACAGGCCAGCGAATGTAGTTCCATTGCCAGTTTTTAAGGGAGAGTACAATGAAGACCCTGATCTTCATGTAGCAGAGTTTATGGTAGCATGTGTGGCTAACAATGCCAGAACCCCTGAGCATTGGTTAGCAATATTCCCCGCCACTTTCAAGGGCGCGGTGTTTCAGTGGTATGAGAGACAAGCAGCAGGAACTTTTGGCACATGGGATGACCTGAAGTTGGCCTTCCTCACTAAATTCAGGCGTGAAGGTTTTGAAGAGCGGATGAGAGAGGAATTTATGAACCTAAGTCAGTCCTCTGGGGAAAGAGTGGAAGCCTATGTCTCAAGAATGGAATCCATCCTGAAGAGATGGACTAACCATAATCTAGATGATGGCATTCAGAAGGGGGTGTTTCTCAGAGGATTACAACCGGAAGTCCGTAAGTTTGTGGAGCTACAAAGACCAGCCACCCTGCAAGCTGCAACAGAAGGTGGAAGACTGTACGATGAAGTGGAAGCTCGATTAGCAATGAATACAGGAAGAGGAGTCCTACCTCCTCTGATGCCAGGAATGATGTACCCACCAAATGCAGTTCCAGGGACTGTTCCCTACCCTTACCAACAGATGCCCCCAGTATCACAGTACAGTGCACCAAATCCACAGTGGCCACAATCCATGCCTCAAATGATGGCTCAACCACAACAACAATGGTCCCAACCAATTTCTTCATTATCAAATCAGCAGCAATAGTGGAACCCTACCAACTGGGGTCAACAGCCAACAGTTCAAACAGGAGCATTGAATCAGAACCAGAACAGAGACCCCTCTGTACCAGCCCAACCCGTTTATGCAGTGATTACAGAGACTCCTCAAAACCCTCCTACCAGTACGTCCGGAGGAGAAAGCTTGAAGGATTACTTATCCAACTCAGTTGCAAACATCAAAAAGGAGTTGATGGATGTGATTACAGAGCAACTACAGACGTTGAAAGTGAATACCGCGAGCATATCCAACGTTGCAGGAGCAGGAAGAGATGTGATGCGGTCAAACACTTGGTGTGGTAAGTGTCATCAAGCAGGCCATTTAGCCACTGAATGTACATGAAAACCAACCATCCCTGGAGCCTTCTGTTCCTACTGTTTGCGGAAGAACCATACAGAGGACATTTGCTCTCTGAAGGAGATGCATGATAGGAGAAGGAAGGAAGAAGACGCAAGATTCAACTTGTTGGAATCCAAAATGACAACACAAGATATTGGACCCAAGCCTAGAGAGTTTGGTCCTAATTTCGGACCCAGAAGATTTCCTTCCCAAAGTTACAGAGGAAGACAGTCTGGCGGGGGTCAGAGATCAGAAGTGGAATGTTACAGATGCGGAGAAAAGGGACACATCTCACCAAATTGTCCAAATCCGCGAAGGTCAGTGGATTACAAGCCCTTATGCAGTCGATGCAAAGGAGAAGGCCACACTGCAAAAGACTGTCCAAGCCCAGCCCCAGTGAAAAACAGTGCTACTGATAGTCCAGCCAAGGCCCAAGAGCCTACCTCCAATTTGGTGGAATTGGAAGTTGCTGCCATCACACGTGCAAAGCAGAAGGAACCACCTGTCCAGAAAGAAAATAACCCTCCTACCAGAACAGTGAAGTTCAATCTTCCACCAGAAGAACATAACAGAACAGAGCCTAACAGTGCCGTCCAGAGCTCTACAGTGCCACAGAGAGTTACAGAGACAGTTACAGAGACAGGACCAGAGGTCCAGGATATAGAAGAGGAGGAAGTGCCACAAGTGGCAGAAGAAGTTCCTGTAATTCCTCTGTTGGAAGAACGAGGGAAAATGAAAATGGGTGTTGCCCCATTCCCTAATCGGTTAGAGAAGCCAGTGGATCCTATTAAGGAATATGATCTGGTCAGAGATCTAGATACCTTTAGACCAAACCTCACATTTCGACAATTATTGATGTTGTCCCCCAGTTGCCGGAAAAGATTCAAAAGTATACTGACAAAAAGACGTGGTTTAAGGATTGCTCCCTCAACAGCAACAAAGCCCAACAAGGCTCCAGAGCCTGTCAAAGAAGTGGATGTGGCTAATGCTTTCCTAGATCCAGGTACTCCAGAGACTGATGTGTGGATAGAAGGCTGCTTCAGTGCAAATGCACTGATTGATGGAGGCTCATCAGTGAACATTATGATGGATGTGACAATGAAGGATCTAGGCCTACAAGGTGTGCAACCCACCCAATGGCTCATCAGACTGGCGGATCAGAGTAGAATCAAGCCTTTGGGCATTCTTCCATATGTGAAGACTACAGTGGTTGGAAAAGATTATTGGCTGACCTATTTGGTGGTGAAGCCAAACTCTTATGGTACATCCTATCCTCTGTTACCGGGCAGACCATGGCTTTTTGAAGCCAGAGCAAGGACGGATTGGTTCAAAGGAACTTTGACCTTGGGTAGAGGACCCAACAAAGTGGTGCTGAAACTGTATGGTTCTCAAAAAGGACATGGATCCACCTCCTTGGAATTATCTTCTGATTCCCCTAATGAGGCTATAGATGGAACATCAGCAGACGAAGATGCTGTCAAACAGATCCTTCCCAAGAAAACAGTGGCACATTCCTTAACAGTGGATACTGTAAGCCGACTTCCAAAAGATGCCAAGCCATTATCAATGGGTGAATACTTCCTGCCTGAACCGGGCATGACTTCTGAAATCACTTCTGACAGTGAGATAGAAGCATGGATGTATTGCTCTCCCTGTTACATGGCCATAGTAGAAACAGAGACAGAGGTAGAAGAGGAAACAGAGAATCTGTTCTTCTGTTACAGAGCTCCTACAGAAGCAGAGACAGAAGCAGAAGTAGAGATAGAAGCAGAAGCAGAAGCAGAAGCAGAGACAGAGACATGAGAGGAAACAGAGAATCTGATCTTCTGTTACAGAGCTCCTACAGAAGCAGAAGCAGAAGCAGAGACAGAGACAGAAACAGAAGAGGATGGATATGATATGGACAAAGAAGGTGATGAAAGTGAGCTAGAAGAATCTATCCCACCTGAAGAGGATACATTTGAGGAAGAAGTTCCAGAAGCATCAGAAGCCGACGAGCTCATGCTGCGGGACAGAATGATGATGGTACCATTTGGTCTGGTAAATGGATCTTCTCATATGCAAAACTTTTCTAAGAAATGGATTAAGAAGAACAAGCCGTCTTTCAAGAGTGGCTCCTGCCGTCCTAACCTATCCTTGCCAAAGAAAGATGATGATGATGCACCGTGCCAACAAGCACCAATCCAACTAACCCAACAAGGATCAGAGGGTCCCTGTTATGTGACGTTCCTAGATGTGTCATCTTCAGAAGAGGAGTCTTCAAGCCAAGAGGTAATTAATTTTGAAACCAAACCCGAAATGGCGCTTATCCCATTCCAACGTCTCAAGGAGCAACCTAAGTCTACACCAAAAGAAGAAGTTGGTTCTAGTGGGACATCAGACGAGAACATCACTCCCTTGAAGGAGTCGGATCTGTATCCAGAAGCAATCCGTGGAACCTTCATCCGTGAAGTAGAAGGTGAAAGGCAGTTAACCTTTGTGGATGCAGAAGGCATTGAACGCCACTTGAAGGTGGGTAGCAGTCTCCCAGAAGAGGAGTTGTCAACCTTGTACAACTTGTTGAAAGAGAATTTGGACGTGTTTGCATGGTCTTACAAAGACCTAAAGGGGATTGATCCCACAATATGTCAACATCATATTGACTTGGAGCCTGATGCCAAGCCAGTACGGCAACGACAGAGGCGAATGAACCCGAATTATTCCACATTGGTGAAAGCAGAGCTGCTGAAGCTTCTAGAAGCCGAGTTCATCTATCTAGTGGCAAATAGTGAATGGGTTTCACCCATCGTGGTTGTACCCAAGAAGAATGGCAAATTGCGAATATGTGTGGATTTCAGAAAGCTTAATTCCAAAACAAAGAAGGATCACTTTCCTATCCCTTTCACAGACCAACTGTTGGACACAGTGGCAGGACATGAACTTTATTCTCTTCTGGATGGATTTAGCGGATACAACCAAGTCCAAATCGCAGAAGAAGACCAATCCAAAACAACCTTCACCACAGAATGGGGGACCTACGCTTACCGAGTGATGCCATTTGGGCTCTGCAATGCCCCTGCTACTTTCCAATGAGTCATGATGGCTGCATTTCAAAATCATCTGCATGACTTTATTGAAGTATATTTGGATGACTTCTGTGTCTATAGTTTGATCCGTGAACACTGGGAACACCTGGAACAATGTTTTGACCGATGCCGGGAGTATGGGATTTCCCTCAACCCCGACAAATGCATCTTTGGGGTCTCTTCTGGAGTTCTGTTGGGCCACATTGTCTCTGCACAAGGGATATCAACAGACCCTGCAAAGATCGAAAAGATCGCAGCTCTGACAGCACCCACCAACCTCAAACAGTTGAGGGGATTCCTAGGCCATGTGGGTTACTACAGGAGGTTCATAGCCCACTTTGCAACAAAGGCAACTTCCTTGCACAAGATCCTGAGGAAAGATGCAGAGTTTACTTGGACGGAAGAATGTGACAAAGCCTTCCACACTCTGAAGTAGTGTCTGATAGAGGCACCCATTCTGCAACCTCCTGATTGGACGAAAGAATTTCACGTACACACTGATGCATCTATTGAAGGCTTAGGCGCTGTCCTCTGCCAGAAGGGCTCCTCGAAGCTGGATCAACCGATCTATTATGCAAGCCGGAAAGTCACTGATAGGGAACGGAACTATACAGTGACAGAGCTGGAGTGCTTGGCAATGGTGTTTGCCCTGGAGAAGTTTCGCCATTACCTCCTATCTACCCACTTTAAATTTTATGTGGATCATGAGGCCCTGTCCTTCTTGATGAACAAAGCGGATGTGAAAGGACGAATGATGAGATGGCTCCTTTTATTCCAGGAGTTCGACTTTGAGGTGATTACTAAGCCTGGTCGTTCCCATGTTTTGGCTGATCATCTGTCGCATATCCCACAAACTGCAGATGAGGAGCAGGATGATCCAGACCTCCCTGATGCTTCCCTCTTCTTGGTAGAAACTGTCACTCCCTGGTATGCAGACATTGCCAACCTGCTGGCAACCCAACAGTACCCTCCTGGCATTTCTAGTCGGGAAAGGAAGAAGCTCATGCTAGAATCAGCCCCCTACACCTTGCTAGGCGGTGCACTGTACAAGAAAGGCAAAGATGAAGTGCTCAGAAGATGTGTTGCAGGAGATGAGATTGGGATTGTTCTGAAGGCTTGCCATGACGAGCCATGTGGAGGTCACTTTGCAGGAGAAGCTACAGCCAGGAAGGCTCTGCTAGCAGGATATTGGTGGCCTACCATTCATAAAGATTCCTATGATTACTGTAAAAGATGTGATGCTTGTCAAAGAATGGGGAAACCCACGAGGACAAGTGCCATGCCATTGCAACCTATCCTTCCGTTGAAGCCGTTTGAGAAGTGGGGCATTGACTTCGTAGGTCCGATCGACCCTCCCACCAGAAGGAAACAGAACAGATACATCCTCGTATGTACGGATTATGTTACAAAGTGGTGTGAAGCTAAAGCCCTAAAGCGGGACGATGGTAACAGCGTGGCCCTATTCATGTACGAGAATATCATCACCCGTTTTGGCAGTCCCTTAGAGCTGGTAAGTGATAGAGGCACTCATTTCCTCAACAAAGTCATGGAAGAGTTGACAGAGTTGTATAAGATCCGCCATCGTAAGTCCACTCCCTATTACCCCAGAGCCAACGGCCAAGTCGAAGTCACCAATCGTATCCTCTGCTCGATTCTGACAAGAACAATTGCTGCACATCGTCGTGATTGGGACGATCGACTTATAGAGGCCCTCTGGGCGTACAGAACCTCCCATAAAGCAGCAACGGGACAGACACACTTCCAGCTGGTGTATGGTACAGAAGCTGTTTTTCCTGTTGAGCTAGAATTGCCCTCTTTGAGAGTGGCTATCAAAGAGCGTTTGGGAGATGATGATTCACTGCAACGCCGTCTCCTGCATTTGGAATGTTTGGACGAAATTCGTCGGATGGCTCTACAGTGCATGGAAGCCACGCAAGCTCGACACAAGGCTTACCATGACAGTTTCATCAAGCACAAGGAGTTCAAAGAAGGTGATTTGGTCCTAGCCTATGATTCACGCTTTGGCAAGTTTCCTGGCAAGCTCCAACAGCGGTGGATGGGCCTCTATAAGGTACTTGCAGTCAACCCTAATGGCTCTGTCCAAGTACAGACCGTGGATGCCTCTGATGATCCCTTTCTGATTAATGGATATCGCCTGAAGAAGTAGTTCCCTCCTTGGGGATCTTGACAATTACGGACACTTGATCCTTTCCCTCGTTGGCGCGGCACTGTACTTGTTATGATGCTACTTCTGATAGCCGTTCTTCAATCACTTCTGATGAGGTGGACGCAACCCTCTATCCCCTCAAACCCCCCTTCCAGCCTTGATCTCTTATCCTCTATTTTCCACCAGCGACAGTGGCGAGGTTGGTCTTGACACATGGTCTTTCTACCATTCCCTTGCTCACTTTGCAGAAAAAAAAAAGAAGAGAAAAAAAAAAACAAAACATATCGGTTATGGGAGAAAAGGACTTAGGTCCCTGTCATGCCGACCTATTCTTCGAGAAAAGGTGGAAACACCCTCGGGAATAGGGGAAAAGAAAAAAAAAGAAAAAAAAGACAAAGAAGAAAAAGAAAAAACAAAACAAATCTGTTATGAGAGAAAAGGAAGCAATTCCCTGTCATAGCAGGCCTCGTTCCAAGACAAGGTGGTAAACACCCTTGGGCGAGAAGCTAGCTGTGGAAAAGGTGGTAACACCCAGCAGTCCAGAAAGTGGATTCATTAATTGATATCCCTCGGATCCAATTCCGAAGCTACCTCCCTTGGTACGCTGTGTCCTGGGTCTTTTTGCAAAGTGATTACCTGTCCTCTAGCAGATGACATGTCCTATTCAACACAACGTTCGATTTGATGGCTACCTCCCTGGGTACGCCTCTTCAACAACTGATGACGCGATCTTCATCGACAACCCCTTGAGTGATGTGAGCTTTCATCCTAACCGGATGGGGAAGTGAGTATGGGTTGCCCTCTATATCTATCAACAACGAGTGAGACAGAGGGTGGGGTGAGAGACCAGTCTTTTCCCTTCAAATCAAATGCGAGGTGAGAAGTGTGAATGAAGTGTTGCACGCACGGGATGGGCCCCTCAAAGCACAAAGCACAATTTGTTTCTGTGCACTGCACCATAAGGCTCCCTGGCCTTCCTTCTCGCACTATATGCCGGCACAGGGCGGGATGCACAGTTGCACCATCAAATGCGCACAAGGCATACAATCTTTGCACAAGCGACTGTGAGGATTACATCAATGGGTTTCAGGAAAAGGCTGCCCTCCTGTATCTATCCATAGAGCGTGAGACAGAGGGTGGGTTGAGTGTGACTGGAGTTTCTTCAATCAATTACCGAGAGGTGAGATTGAGGGACGTTACGACACTTGGAGTCAGGTATGTTCCACTTTCCCTATGCACCCACGGGATGGGTCTTTGCCGTCATCACAAGACACATCACCCTGTTCTGTACACTGCACTGTAAGGCTCCCTTGCCTTCCTCCTTGCACCTATGCCAGACGGGTTGGACGCACTACTGCACCATCAACTGTGCACCCTGGCATACTCCTTCTGCACCAATTCTCCTTTGACGATTCCTCAACCGGGTATGAGATATGGGTTTTAATCATTCTTCCACGAGTGATATTAGTCATGGGGCGAGTGACTGTTCTTTCATTCCAATTGAGTGATTGTGAGTTGAGTGCAGTATCCCTCATCATCGACGAATTTCCTGCGATTCCTTCCATCAGCTACCTCCCTGGGTACTGCCGCGTGGTCCCTGCCATGACGAACGTGCGCTGTAAAGATGCCTTGGTCCCTCCAGCGCCGACAACCACACTGGACGTGCCATCGATACTCAACCTTGATTCTTGACGAAACGGGCCAAGTTTTTCTAACCCTACACTTTGGTTTCTTAGTGCCGGTCATGTTTTAAGTGTGGGGACGTTTGTGGATGGTCTATGGCGTGGTCCTAGGTCCCTGTTGCTCGGTTAACCCTATCCATTGAGGTCTTAAGTGTGGGGACGCGTCCCTGCGCGTCTACATTGCATATCCTCTGTATATGCCTTACCCTGCTCATGCATGTATGCCATGACTTGCTTTTACCCTAATGGGGTCCCTTCCACCCATTCGGTTATGTTCCACCCACCTTTGGGGTTGTTCCTTTGCCGTTTCTCGTTATTTCTTGATTTTGAGGTCCTGTCCTGTGAATGCACCCTACGTTCACCGCAGTCCAAATTCCAACCTTATAGCCCTGTTCCCCCCATTGAACTGACCATTTTTCCTTTTTAGCTACCCCTGTTCCGGTGCACAATTTTTGAGTTATTAATTTTTGAAGCATTTTGCGCAATTTAGCCGGTTTTCCATGTGAATGCGCTTTTCTTGCTTCGGAACCATGATCTAACATCATAGCCCTGACAACCACTTTTCCCCTGACATTTTCCCTTTTTACTCCGAGTCATTCTGATACACAGTTTGTCCAATATTAATTTTCTGATTTTTTTACGAGTTTTTCGTGCGTCTTTTTGACATTTTTCCATGTGAACCTACCCTGTTTGTATCGGAATTCCACTTTGATTTGACAGTCGTGTTCTCTGTGCCTTCCCTTACCTTTTTCCTTTTTCCTCCACCCTTTTTCGACTTCCGGATTTTTACTTATTAAATTTTAAAAGAGTTTTCGGGAGTATTTTTGGAGTTTCTCACATGTGAACCCCTCTTACTTCCACCGGAACTGCGGTTTAACGTGATCACCCTGTGCCACCCTTTCCTGCGGACATTTTTCCTTCTTACTGCATGTCATTCCGGTGAACGGTTCGTCCGATATTAATTTCTGCTCCCATTTTTCGGGTTTGTTTTTTGGGTTTTTCCCATGTGAACACGTCTTATCTCCGTCGGAATTATGTTTTGATGTGATAGGATTGTCGGGCACATCTTTTTGCACAGTTTTCCTTTTTTCTGCACCTCATTCCGATGCACGGATTTTTAGCTATTAATTTTTAATTGCGTTTTTTTGGTTCGTTTTTTGTGTTTTTTGCACGTGACCGCCTTTACCCCTCCCGGAACCTCCTTCATATATTTTTCTTGTTTTTCCTCTGTCATCCTGCCCACTTTTTGTTTTTACGCTATTTCGTTTTGACGTCCGGATTGGGAATTATTAAATTTTCTTTATTTTTACGTTTTTTCTCGCGTCCGTTTTGCGCGTGAACGCGCCCTTTTTCGATTTTACGAGTCTCCACGCGCCCCGGTCGTGTCCCATAACCCGTCCTGTCATCCCAGCGTCATTTCAATCCCGTCACGGCAAATTTTTTTACCCCGCCCCGCGCACGTGCGCGGGACGGGGGTACGCACCCATCCCTTCCCACCCTTACCCTTCCCTCGGGCGCCCCCTACCCCCTTGGCCCTGCCCACCTGCCTACCCCTCTTGGGACCCTGCCCACCCCCCTTGTCCCTTACCCCCCCACCCCTTTCCCCTAACTGCCCACCCCTTCCCCCCAACCGCCCGTTTCTTCTTCTCTCTCTCTCTCTCTTTCTTTCTCTCTCTCTCTCTCTCTCCTTCCTTCCTCCCCCGCCGTGCTTTTCCTTCCCCCCCCGTCTTGCCCCAGCCCGCCTGCCCTTCTTCTTCCTCCTCCCCTAGCCCCCCAGCCCGCCTGCCCTTCTTCTTCCTCCTCCCTCCTGTGCGACTCCCTCCCTTCCTCCTCTCGCCAGCGCCGCCCTTCCTCCCGTCCTTCCTCCCGCCCGCGCCGCCTCCGTCCCTCTCTCCCACCTCCAGCCCTTCTGCCCCCCGCCAGCAGCGCCAGCCCCCGCCGTGCTTCTCCCCATCCCTCCCGCCCTTCTGCCTCCCGCCAGCGACCTCCCTCCCTTCCTCCTCCCGCCATTCCTTCCGCTCCTTCTGCCCCCCGCCAGCAGCGCCAGCCCCGCCGTGCTTCTCCCCCTCCCTCCCGCCTTTCTGCCTCCCGCCATTCCTCCCGCTCTTCTGTCTCCCTCCTCTACGCCTCTGCCCGCCCCCCTGTTGCAGTCGCGCCGCCGTGCCCGTGGAGCCGCCGCCGCGCCGTGGAGCTGTCGCCGCCGCCGCGTTCGTCGTCGCCGCCAGCCGGGCCACCACCTCCTCCTCTCTAACCCCTCTCTAACCCTAGGTTAGTTAAACTAACTCTAATTTACTTAACCTAACCCTAATTAAGTTAATCTAACCCTAATTAACTTCCACTAACCCTAAAGTAGTTAGTCTAACCCCCCTAGGTTCACCTAACCCCCTAGTCACCCTAACCTAACCCACCCACTAACCAACTAACCCCAATTAGTTGTAACTAACCTTAGTTAGGTTAGTTTACTAACCTTAAACCTAACCCACCCCCTAACCAACTAACCTTAGGTTAGTTCCCACTAACCCTAGTTAGGTTCAATTAACCCCCCAGGTTAACTAACCCCCCTTAGGTTAGTTCCCACTTCCCAAACTTACCCTGACTAACCTAACTTAGTTGACTAACCTACTTAGTTGACTAACCTAACTTAGTTGACTAACCTAACTTAGTTGACTAACCTAGCCTAGTTGACTAACCTAAGCAACCTTGACTAACCTGACTAGACTTAGGTAGACTAACCTGACTTACCCCCACTAACCAGACTTACCTGACTTATGCCTCACTGACTTATCTGATTAATGTGATTTAGGTGACTTAATTAATCACTACATTAATTTTTCCATTAAAAAAATTCAAAAAAATTTCTAAAAATTCCTTTTGCCTTTTGCCAATTTTTGGGAATTTGTCTGCTGGCAATTGCCTACCCTAAAATTTCTGAAAATTAAATATTTCCTCATTTACTCCCCTAAATTGCCAATAAATGTAGAAAATTCATTAAAAAAAATTCTAAAAATTTCTAAAAAATTCCCCTCACCTCCCTTCATCATTTTCCCTTTATTCAAACATAAATAATCACAACTTAACACAAAATAAAAAAATAAAAAAATAAAAAATAAAAAGCAACATAAACAACCAACCACAATCAAATCCACCCATCCGCTAAGGTGTTGTCATTGTTGTTTCATCAGTGATCTTTACTTTTCCTTTACTGGATTCACTTCTTTTGGGAGACTCTTCCGTGCGCATTCCTGCATTACATACACACCCCTTCCAGGTATTTATTTTATGTGCTTTATTTTTATTTTCATTTCCCCCTTAATCACAAATTAATTGTTAAAATGAATCCTTTAATTCACCCACAATTTCCACGCGCATTCGCGCTCAACACACATACTTTTTAATTAAAATCAACCAGCCGTTCATTTAGCACGCGCTACGTGCGCTACAGAGGCACTTTAAATTTTAAATTAAAAAGAACCAGCCGTCACATGAGCACGCGCTGGCAAAAAAGTGCTCCACATCACCTTAATTTATAATCAATGAATTGCATTTAGAGATCCAGTCGGGAATCGAAGTCCGAGAATCGAATAACTGCACCGTTTTAACCTAATAATTGGTAATTAAATTTATAATAAGGAGCCGTCGTTTTCTTGTTAAGGTTTATCACCTAATAAAAATTCACCCTTTTTAATAATTGATTAAAATCAACCCTTCATTAAATTAATCCCCCCTCACTGCACTTAATTCCCCTTTTTAATGAACCGTTTCGTGGGATGGGTATGCGCAGTCATTAGAGTTATTTTCCATGGTCCAGTCTTGGTTTATCACAGATGTCGTATTGATATGTGTCGGATATGGTCTTATTTTGGTTTCATGTCTTTGTTACGGTTACGGGTACGGTATGCAGTTTTTTCTTTTGTTGCCTGATACGGGGTTCAGGGTGTTTGTCTGATGCATCGCATGAAGCTTTCGGTCGCATTTGTCTCAAGGTCATGTCGAATTTTTTCTAGGATGTGGTTTGCTTGGGGTTAGTTGGTCGTGTCACGTTTTATTGGTTGTTCTCTTATCCTTGGTTTTTGTCTGTTGCTTTGCAGGCATTCTCCTTGATTGTCTGTGTTTGTGGTGTGTGTGTAACCATCTGAATGGCGCCTTCTCATGCTCCTCCCCCTATCCAGTACGTCCCATTAGTTAGTAGGGATTACTCTTCCCTACTTACTTTTGAGCCCCTCACGAAGGCGGGACTTGCTGCTTTTGTGGCCACTCCTTTTCCATTACTTCCAGAGGATCCGTCCTTATGTGATGAGTTCCTAGCCTCTTACAGCAAGAAGACAGGCGTAGTCCAAGGAATGTCTATGACTTTGACATCTCGCGGCTTAGGGAAGGCTCTGTCTCTTCCCTTCAAAGGAGAACCTTTTGTGACCACTCGTCAGCTCTTCTCTAATGAAGAGATTCTCAAGCTGTTGCAGAAGCAGACAAGGGAAGTCCTTGATGTTAAGAAAGTGATAAACTCTTCAGGAGTTTCTTTTTCTATGATTACTGATCCCGTATGGAAGACGATGTGTCAGTTCCTTCAGGACAGGTTTATGCCTGCCAAAACGCCATCCCACTATTTGTCCAAAGAGCTTTTCACAGCTTCCAGGATGGTGCTGAAAGGCGTTGCTATTGATTGGAGCACTTACCTCCTTACTAAAATGGATCAGCATTTTGTTAAAGTCACCAGGGGTAATGTTACCAATGTTACATACGGATCATATTTGTCTGCCTTCTTGACCTATTCAAGTTTACAGAAGACTGTGCCTCCACCTCCTCCATCAGATCCAGTACCTCCTCCTCCACCTTCAGAAGAGTCAGAACCCATTGACATTGAGGATGATGATTCTCCGCCTCCCCTGGTCATACAGCGCAAACGCTTGAAGCGGGTAGCGGATAAAGCCCCTGCTGTACTTCCCTCAGTGCCTATCCCTGCTACTTCTGGCAGTGACCTCCCTGGGTATCTCACTTGCAATAACCTGTTCAGAGCACATCGAGAAGGATCTTTGGAGATCTCAGTTCCCTCCCTGAACAGTCTCGTCTCAGGAGATGCCATTCCTTTCCTCTGCAAGGATATTCAAAGTTCCATTGAGTTGTCAGTGACAGCCTGTGTTCAACAGCTGTACGCATCTTTCTATGAGGAGCTCATGCAGTCCAAAGACCAGTTGCATAAGGCAACATCTGAGTTAGCTTCTGCTAAGGATACCCTAGCAGATTTATTTAAGCAAATGCAACAAAAAACCCAACTGGTTGCCATCCAAAGCGATGAGATTTCTTCATTGAAGACCCAGTTATTCGAGGCTCAATCACATGTTACTAGCCTTTCAGCAGAGAAGGAGAGGATGTCCAGCGAAGCGAAGGAATTCCAAGCTATCTTAGATGACAAGCTTTCAGCTTTACGGATGGCTAATGACACAGTGGCCAACCAAGCCTTCCAAATCCAGCAGTTGCAAGATCAGCTTGCAAAGTCCCGCTCTGTTCCTCCAAGCCCTCCTGTTCCATTAATTCCTTCTCTTTCACAGCAGGACTTGGCTGCCCTACAGAGACAGGCTACTTTGTGCCCTTTATTCCAAGATAAAGTGGAAAGATTGCAGTCCAGAATGGACTTGTTATGGTCTACCTTTGAGCAGTTTCAGGAATATGTCTTACCAGATCATTCTTTCTTTGTCCACTACCACTTACAGAAGTTGGTCTTCTACATGAAGCTTTCCACGATGGATTTACCTTTTCCAGAGGATGGCTGGAGTGGGGCTTGGTCTGCTGAGTTGTTGACAGAGGTAGTCAGAATGGTCTTTGAAGATTCTGTCACGCCAGATACCATGTTGATGTCATACATGTATCTCCGAGGAGATTTGTTAATTCCAGATGAGGTAGATATGGCATGGTATGTGGGGGATGTGGTCTTACAGGCTGTTTTATATGTCAATCATTTGGAGTTGCGCATAGCTGATATGTTCCAAAGTTATTCCTCCAAAGTAGCTGATTGTCATGATAATTCGTGGCATCCCATGATTGATTCGGTGGTCCTAAATCAAAGACAAAACACAGCTCCTACCTTTGCCCAGAGTACTACCCAACTGAGGATGGATCTCTTAACCTATCTTTCCAAACATAATCCATTTGATGCTCCCTTCTTTGATGCCTATCATAGACGATCTCTCTTAGGACCTTCTGTTCCTACCCTCCTCTATTACCAACAAATGGCTCACCGCTATGCTATACATCTTTCCCTTTGTCAATCTAATTCCACAATTATTTTACCCCTTCTTTTCCAACCTTCATCTTTCCCTCAAATTCCTATTTTCACCTACTGTTCCTTTATTGAGGATAGGGTATTTTCCCCTTCTCCACCCTGTTCTTCACCCCTCATTAATGTACCCTCTACATTTCCTATTTATCAGTTAACATCGTTCCTTAGTGATTCCTTACAAATTTCTGCCACTCCTTCTTTAACATTTTCTTCCTTTTATGATTTTTCCTATCCTTCCCTACATCCACTTTCCCTTATTCCACTACCCTCTCCTAACACTTCCATATCTCAACCACCTCAGTTGGTTAGTGACTGTGACGGTTTTGATAATCAGATTTCCAGAAGAAGGGAATGGAGTTCGGATGATTGCCTTACAGGACCGCAGATTAATTGGCCAGTAATTCCGGGAGAATGGACAGCTTCAAGTCAAGCTTATCAAAACTATGTTCATTTTGCTCAGCAGTATTCACAGTCTGCAGATCCCTCAGTGAGATTAACTGCTCACTTTGCTTGGTACCTGGCGTATATGCATAGGCACTCTCATACTGATTCAAAGCCTATTCCAAAGTTGTGCATGAATGTCAATGTTAGCATTGCTTCCCAACAGCTGGAGATACTGTATTTTCATGCCCTCTGTTTGCCTAGCAGATACCTGGTCCTGTTGGAAAGGATGTGCTGTCTCCAATTTTTTCAAAATCCTCCTAAAAACTTTGTAGATGAATCCTTATCTATGGATCGTTTCCGACAACATCAATCTTTTAAGAGGGATCATCTTCATTGATACCTTTCCAATGTATCGTGGAAGCTTTCTAATGAACAACTCTCTTTTTTAAGGAGTCATTCAGATGGTTGTGTTGTGTATTAGTGTTTGTGTTGTGAGTTCATTTATGTCAAATGAACGTGGTGGTTTCCTATTGGATTTCGTGTACGAGCTATGTTTTGGAGATTTGTAGAGATGGGATCGTGGTTGGAGAGTTGAAGCTGATGCTGATGAAGAAGAAGCAAACTCTTATATCCTTTACAAATTTGTTGAGATTTTTAGTTTGATCAGAGGTGTTAATGTATAAAGAGTTTTCCTTTCTTTGTATTTTTATATCAGAAACAGGTTATAAGTTGGGGTCGTGGTGGATGGATTCTTTGTGAAAAGATATTGAAGATCAAAGTTGAGCTTTTCAATGCCTTGCATTCCCTTTTTCCTGGGTCGCGAGGACGCTTCCTTATTAAGTGTGGGGATATGTTGAGTGTTGAAATGACTTGTTTTTTGGCTGATTTTTGTTGTTTTTGAGAGCTGAATGGTTGATTTTATGGGATGATTGATTGATTTAGAAGTGGTTTGAGAGTGTTTTGGATGATATTGATTGTGTTTTGGAAGTTCATGATGTTTGTTGATGGTTCTGTGATGTTCTGATAGGTTCTGAATGGTTCTGTATACCTTCTGTTTTGTTCTGTTTTGGTCTGTTTTGTTCTGATTGTCTTCTGTAAGGAGGGAAGGAGTATTGATTGATGAAGAATGAGATCTTGTGAAAGTTTATTGAATGGTTTGTGAGAGTTTGAAATGGTTTGAGAGTGAGTTATGAGGTTTTGATAACCTTCTGTAACCTTCTGTAGGTCTTCTGTAGAACTTCTGCTTTTGTTCTGTCTCTGTTCTGTTCTGTACTGTAGCTGTTCTGGTACTGTTCTGTAGACTGTTCTGTATGCTTCTGTAAGTGTTCTGTGAAATGTATATGTGACTTTGGGAAAGTTTTCTAGCCTTGGAAAGAGGCGAATACAAGTGCAAAAGAGCTGAAAGAAGTGGAAGAAGTAGCTGCTGAAGACTCAAGAGAAGACTAGAGTGAAGTGACAGTAGTGAGCTGTGAAGAGACACTGTAGTGGCTCTGGTGACTCTTCATATCAGACATACCTCTTGGGAGGGGTATCCACGACCTAAGGGGATTATTGAGAGTGATTTTTGAGAGATTGTAGTGAGGATATGATGTATTATTGATGGAGTGAGAGAGAGAGAGTCAGAGATAGCCAATTCTACTGAAACAGAGTGATTGTATATGAGAGATTGAGAGAGAAGACTATGAAGATATTGAAGATGAATACTATGTGATGTATTTTCATTCAAAGATGGTGTATTCCTTTGCTTTCTTTGTTCCATTGATGGATTTTGTGAAGATATTGAAGAATATGGTTGATTCTATTAAAACTGTGGGAGATTTACATGATGCTGCATGAAGATTTGTTGTGCCTGGTGTTCTTTTCTTCATTGTGATCATATGAAACATGATAAACAAGCTTGTTGATGTTACAAGATAGATTTTCTTGCAAGAGAATTCCTTTTTCCTTGATGTTCCTCTCGGGGCTCCAAAGACAGCTCTCAATTTCTCTAAGTGTTCGGCCCAACTAGAGTGTACAAATAAGTCATCTACAAACACTTCCAATTCGCGCCTAAGCATGTCCTTAAAGATAGTGCACATTAGGCGTTGAAAAGTCGCAGGTGCGTTCATCAGTCCAAAAGGCATGACAATGTAGGTGAATACACCCCATTCCGTGGCAAAGGCAGTCTTGTGCCTGTCGTTGGGGTGCACTTGCACTTGATTATAGCCCGAGAAACCATCCAGAAAGCTGTAGGCTTCTTTACCTGCTACCCTCTCAAGCATGTGCTCGGTGTAAGGTAAAGGATAGTTATCCCTCTTTGTAGCGGCATTCACTTTCTTGTAGTTCACGCACACTCGGATTTTTCCATTTTTCTTCATGACAATCATGATAGGTGATACCGAGTCCATGTGCTCGATCTCATATATGAATCCTGCCCTCATGAGTTTATCAATCTCCTCTTTTACTGCATGGGCATGTTTGGGATTCATGGGGCAAGGTCGTTGTTTCGTTGGCACTGCATCAGGGACCATTGGGATATTATGGGTCACAACCCTAGGGTCGACTCCCTTAAGTTCATCCAATGTCCAGGCAAATACATCAATGTACTCTTGCAAGAGTGCAACAAGTTTGGTCTCCTCAATCCTCCGTCAAGTCATTTGCAATGAATACAGGTCTTGGCTTTTCACCTTCCCCAGCCAAGTTAACTTCCTTGACTTTGGTGGGTCCCTCGATCGGTTCACTAGTTTGGCCTTGTCTCTTTGCACCTAGTAGAATCACCACTCTGTCACCCTTTTTAAATTTTGTAAACCATTTGGGTAGATCTTGTGGTTTCTTTTGCCTTTCTGCTTCTGAGTCCTTTGCTTATTTCCTGGCCTCCTCCTTTAGCCTCCCGTGCCTTAGGTGGACTGGCAAGTCTCCCTTGGTGCATTTGACTTTAGAAGGTTGTGGTATCTCAGGATCACTCTCAGTGCTGACTTCCGATTCTGAGTTAAACTCACATCCCTCACTTGAGGAAGGTGTTTCCCCAGGGGGTTGTAGTTCAGTAGGTGCACCCGTCTTGAGCACTGGGATTATCCATGGTCATGCCACTCCAGCTTGCTCGTAATCTGCGGATCCTATGTGTTCTAGCCAGGATCTATCACACTCCATTCGTATGACTCCTTTTTTGTTCTGACTGGTCCTTCCTCTCCTAGGCCTCGAGTCTGCCCTGATTTGTTCTATCGCTTTTCCTTCCGTGTCGTACTCTATTGTATCTATCGCTTCTTCACTCTCCTCTCCCGTAGAGCGACAGTCCTCATACTCCTCGTCATCAGAGTCCTGTCCTTCTGACTGCTCATCATCACCTAAGATTTCCTCTCATGTCTCCTTGTCATCAGTAACTAAAGCCCAGTTATATAACAAATTCAGGTCGTGGACCTTGGTCCATTTCCATTCTGGCTTAGCTAATAGATCACGTAGAGGTTTTAAGTTAGCAGCCAAGTTACCTTCCAATTTATTGGTCAGATACTCTACGACTTCGTGAAGCTCTAGTTTGTTGTTGGGGATATGGAATGAGGCTGGTTTTCCTGGGTTGAGTGAGCTTCTTGCCATCATGCAGAGTGGCACAATTGGCTCCTCAATTGGCATGGTTGCGGCTTTAGCAGCCTACCGATATAGTTCTTCCTCATCCGAGAATGGTAGGTCAATGGTTGCCAAAACGTGCATCCAATCCCTCTCATCCTCAGGGTAAGGAATATATTTAGTGAATGATCCATAGGGTTTGGTCGTTTGAGTATCGCCTTTCAGCATAGCTGAGATGGCATCTAGGTCAACAGGGGTCGTCTTCCAAGTGCCCATCTCCACCCTTACTGCACTAGTTCTGTTCCCTAGGAAAATCAAACCATTGCCCCAGTCCTCAATGACACACGCATTCCTCATCCAAGGTCAACCTAATAGTATGTCGTAATCCACTCCCTTCATGAAAATGAAGTTTACGAAAAACTGCACATCGGCAATCTTTATTGGCCAATTCTTTAAGACCCCGAATGGTCTCACCTTCATTCCATTTGTTAACGTGACGTTAAACCTGGCAGTCTCTACAGGAGGGTTTTCCCATGCCTCTAAGACTGCATGGCTTAGTACACTAACACCTGCACCTGTGTCTACTATTCCTTTTCGTGTCATATCTCCTAAGGCTAGGATGGGTAAAACTGCATGCATTTCAGTGCCTTCCCAAAAAGCATTGATGTGCAAAGACTTAGGAGTTGAGTGTAGAGTTAGACTTGGGATTCATGTAACCGCATCATGATCTTGCGAATCAGCACCTGCAAGTCTTGTGTGTCCCTCCATCAAGTCTTTTAACTCCTGCCATAAGGAATGATTCTGCCTAAGCAGGTCTCTCAAGCTTAGAGTTACTGGAGTAGACAACAAGGTTGTGAGGAGCCTATTGGGCTCTTGTCTTCCCCTGAGGCTAGCATTTCTAGGCCATGCGTTCTATATGCCCTGGAAAGTTTCCCCTTGGCCTTGCTACTGAGTTGCCCCCAGTGGTGCAAGTATGCTCGCAGCTTGTGGTTTTGAAGGTGAGACTGGTGTGCTCACACTGGAGAAATCGTCAATAGGATCTTCTAATATGGGTTTAGCATCCTTGAGGTGCTTTTGGGTGTCCTTGACCCACTCCTTGACCTTAGCTATAGCCTCGAGCTGCCGTTTGGGATGGGGATATTCCCCTACCTTGGCACTCCCTAGCTCGGCTGTCTTAGGAGCTGAGGTCTCCACCTCTGCGTCTGTGACCCTTTTTCCCATTACTAACGTAGTCGATTCCTCAGTTTTAAGAGTTATCTTTGCATCAGTTCTCTTTTTCCGTCTCCTCCGGCTTTTCTTTCCTATTGAAGTTGCATCAAGGTTACTTGGCCCTGGCAAAGAGATGCCTGTCTGTTTTGTTTGAGCTCGCGTCATAACATGTAGTGGGATGGGTGTATCCTCACTGTCAAAGGTTTCCACTCCAAAAAGCCCCAAAGGCACCGATGGCATGTTGGCAGAGCTGGTTGATAGCTTCCGCCTAGGACAGTCAGGAAACAGATGTGTGATTCCACACTCTGTGCATCGGAGATCTGCTTTGTCCTTGTTAGCTTGTTCTCGTTCTGGGCAGCGTGATGAAATGTGGCCTGGGTGGCCACAAGTCCAGCATGTGACTGGATCTTGGCTTGTCCCTCCAAAGCCTCTGCCTCTTCCTCTTCCTAAAGCCATCACCGACACCGGCCGATAGTCCACTAGGACTGGGTTGCCCTCCTCGTCATAGGATATGTACGGGTTGACATATGTTTCTTCCTCATTAGGCTACTCCACAAAGTGAACAGGAGCATCGCTAGATGGGTGGGTTACAAAAGGCCCTGGTGGTCTGGGTATACCAGTTGGGTTCATCTCCAGCCTAGGTACGGCAGGTCTTGAGTCAATCGGTGCTAGGAGAGCTAATTGGGCTCCCCTCCCAAAGAAATTGGGTGACCTATTACCTAAGTATGGAGGGTTGTACTGCTGCGCATATGGGAATCTCCTCGGCATTCTGCAATGCACTGCATCATGCCTAAATCTACCGCAATTTGAGCATGGCCGAGATCTAGGATCTTGGCACTCAACTAGAAGGTGATTGCTGCCGCAGTATATACATTGTACATGCGATCTCACAGGCTTCCTTACCAGCTCTTGCAACCGTGCAATCTTCATTCTCATTTCTGCCATCCCCTGGTCCTAGTCTACACTCTTTCCCTTATCCTGCACACTAGCAGTTACTTTTCCCCCCGAAGTAGTTGATCTCTCAGGATCCCTATGGCATGCACTCTCTCGGTTGGTAGTTCTCATGCTGCGTTCCCTGAGTTGATCATCTACGCGTATTGCCTCCTCGAAAACTCTAGCTAGCACGTCTCGTTGCAAGGTGGAGTTACTGGCCAAAGCCTTGTAGAGCTCCTCACTCCGAATCCCGTTCATGAACACTGTAGACACTGCCCTCTTGGTAGGTCGCTCATTGGCAGGGATTCTCTTGTAGAGGCTACGCACCTGAGTGACGTAATCCCTAACGTCTTCCTTCTCCCTTTGACTGATATTCATCAACCTAACGATGAGGTTATCCGAATACCCTGCCTCCAAAAACCGCTTGATGAAGAGGCCCTTAAGGCGAACAAAGTTCGTACGTTTTGCGTCATCTAGACTAGAATACCAGGTCCTCCCCTTATCGCCTTAGCACAAGCCGAAGCTTCAGCTCGCTGCGCAGGGTCAGTAAGACCGTTTGCCTCACATACTTGCTCGAATTGCTCCATGAAGCTGTACGGGTCACTGCTAGGTTCGTATCTAGCTAGTTGTTTTGCTACGATGGGGATTCTAGCCTGCCCTTTAGCCCCTTGTGTGACTTCCAATCCCGATAGTAGCGCGGTGGCTAGGGCAATAGTGCTCTGTTCAACGAACGTATTGTCCAAGAGTCGCTTTGCTACCAGTTCGCTCAATGTCATGTCAGCCTCTATGCCCGTTCCCTCTCTACATTTGGTCCAGATTTGGCCGCTCCAGCTAGGTCTAGCACTCGTCTAGCCTCGTACATATCTACGTCTTGCTGTAGCCTTCTAGCCCTTTGCTCATGGTTGTAGGAAATTATGCCTTCTAGCGCTCTCTTGATTGCTCTTCTCTCTTCTTCCAGGTTTGCTACCACTTCCTCTACAGGTCTGCCCTGGATCACGGTCCTAGTGAGTAGATCGTAGTTGTGGACCAGTTCCTGGACTGAGGTTGAAAATTCTCCTAAGTCTAATTGGTCCTCTCCTCGTTCGCCTCTTGATCCTGACATTGTTTCTACTTCCAGCTCCACGAGGTTGTCAATGAATCCAAGCAGCTCCAGTAGTGTCCAATCCTCTATATTGTTGCTTTCCATGTCTTCGTGTCTTCTCCAGGTCCTATTAGTAGGGCACTCAGGCACCTGTCTAAGTCTTGGGGTCTTCTCCTACTAGTGGGTTCCTTAATGTTATTAGATATCCTGATGTGTTCCTTGTTATTTGAAAGTACCTGCAATCCTTATTCACACGTTATGCTTAGTGCTTTCGTGGTGCTTGGTGCGAAAACAGGCTTTTCTCTTTTCTTGCAGTGCAAACTTAGTGGAACACAAGAGTGAAGTGCTGATGCAGAAAGCGTTTAATGCAAACTCCACTCTGTTTCTGAAATCTCAAAGATCTGTTATCTTGATAACAACTTTATTTTCAACTAGTTCTCCCATCTTGTAGACTTTGAGGTTGGCCTTTCATGTTGAGTTTACCCAAATGTAGGGGGTTGGAAAGGTCTAGGCCTAACTCTATTAGGGATCAAGGAAAAGAGAAGACAAATGGAAGAAAGAAATACTGGGTTAAGAAGGCTTGAATATACCATAGAACACAAGAAATGGATATATCCAACAAGAAATTGTATCACTCTTGAAAAAATTGTACAACTACAATAAATTCCTTCAAGCTAAATACACTATACCAAAGATGATAGCTTAGGAAAACTCTATCTAAGATGATACCTCAACATAGCACATTTAGCTGAAAAGGAATTACAATAGTAAAGTAATAAGGAAAAATTTTAGTTCTCACCTATAATAGTATATAAAGAAATCTTTAGATTTTTCCAAAAATAACCTCTTACAAGTAGGCCTTTCTCAGCTAAAGGCACCTATATAAAGAGATTAAGTCACTTGTATTTTACTACTATAGTCCTATTAATCACACCAGTAAATCAGTTCTTTATTTACCTAGGCTTATAACAATGGGTTAGATCTCTATTTATAACCATTTAGAGCAATTCACACATACTTTTCAATGTTTCTTTTCATGGCATTTGCCTTCCAAACTCTTGATGTTTGGTTTTCATGTATTAGTTTTTCCTATGCATAGTTGTAACTTGTTTTTAGCATAACTTTTGCATATGGACTCAGAATAGGGTCATTTGGGCACTCAAATCCAAGTGAATAGACCTTGTCGACAAGGGAATGTGAGAAGAATTGCAAAAAATCCTTCAAAATAGTCAAAAAGACTATTTTTAAATAAACATGTCACATTTTGATGTTTTTTGGATTGGAAGACTTGTATTATTCAAAATAACTCATGGCACACTAGTAATGGTATGTGATAATTTGATTTTGGTCACTTACATTTTTGGCATATAAATTGGTACTTTATATTATGTCATTTGCTGACTTACTATTGACAAGTCAGATAAATCATTGAATGATTCATCCCATAGGAGCATACTAAAATCCTATAACATTTAAGAGATTGTTTATTTTCACACTTTCGACGTAGTGTCTTGACATCATGTACAACCAACACCTTGCTTACCCTATTCAATACTTTCAAACACAATTCAAGTGCCCTAAGTATAGCTAGTGCTTGATTAGGCTTTCCGCTTTTCTATCAACAATGTGTCATGTTCAATCAATTTCTTAGCATAATGTGCTAGGGTGTCTTTCTTTGGTTCTAGGCCAATGTTTCATCAATTTAGGTATAGTCTTCTTGGCACCCATAATCAGAAGCTAAGTGGGTTCTTTATGGAACAAAATTTCTCACAAGCCTCATAAATATCATGGTGGTTCTACTTGTAGAATATTATGCCAGCTGACACACTCTTAGTTGTAGCCTATGTGATAGTGAGTCCTAGTTATGCCAGCTTTGATCATCTGGACTCTTATGATACAAATATTCAAGTGTAGAGTCAAAGATGTGAGAGTAGCCTAGGGTTCTAAGAAATTTTATTAGTCGTGTAAGTAGATGCTCGGCTCCTAAGAGAGTTATAACAAAAATTCTAGCTTCAAGTGTAGCTCTCCAACAATTCCATGAGTGAGCCTTCTATGCAAGAGTTTCAATTGTGAAGTGATTCTTGAGACTAAGGAAAGTCCATTTTCATTAACAATGTTGATCCTGATGAGCTCCCTTGTTTGAAGATTTGTGTGAGGTACTCAATGGTCCAGATGTTTCCAATCTATCAATGGTTCAAATGATGCACTCCCACTCAAGTGTGCCTTAGTTCTTAATGATTTGGGGTGGGGTCATAATTGCTCATAGGATTTGTGCCTTGGTGAGAAAAATGCTATGTTGCTATGATCCCTGCCCCGATTAAGGATCATGGCATGCCATTACATAGGGTCGCATGCCTTAAAGCAAAGATCGTGTGATATCAACCCTTTGAGTTAGGCACCTTAGAGCTTCTTCACAATTGGATCACTTAGCTTAGTGCTTCATGGAAGAAACCCAACCTCACATGAATCCATTGAAGGTTAGGATAGAGATGCTCTTGGTAGGAAGTACTAGACACCTCAAGATTGTGGCCCCACACCTTTCCATTAGTGAGGGGCCTTGGCCTATATAAGTCATGTATATGCTAGTTTAAGTATGCAAAGCCTCTCTAAATGTGATGCTTCTAGTACCACCACATCCTACTTGCATAGGTCTTTCTAAGGCTAGATCTAGAGTTTTGGGGACTTGGTACGATTCCTATGAGCCTTAGGTATTTCTTAGTAGTAATTGGGTGATTATTTTGCAGATGATGGCAACCCCCTTCTACGAGACTCAATGTTTAGTGTGCTTGATTCTATCTAGGCCATGCACATGTAATAACCCCATCATCCAACATTATATATTTCATTTCCAAAATAATTTAGCAAAAGAAAGAAAGTTTTTAAACTTAGAAATTATGGTAACCCTAAAAGTCTATAATCAAGACAAACTTTGATTGCCAAAAGATTGGTATCCCGAAAATTGATCCTAAAAGGATTCTAGAATGTGCAGTATCACAAGATTGATTCTCTATGCATGAACATGGTCTAAGGGAAGGATCACGGTAGTAATAGGTCAAGGCTAAATGATTGTTGATTAATAATTTATTGATCAGCCTTGTATTGGGATCTTTAAAGGATTACATTGCTCAATGCAGGAAGTGTATGTAGGTATAACTTTAGCGATTCTTATAGCTATTTCTTGTAGTCTACCAATCAAGAAATTAGTGCAACATCTTCTTGAGGGAGTAATTTTTTTGCACTATGGAATAGATTTTTATCCCTCGAGCTTATCCATTTGACCCTAAACATTGAACCTCATACCAATAATGGGTATGGTCACCAACTTATTTCTCCATTTGTGCAGATTGAAGAAGCGGTCTTGAATATAATTTATGGAGGATGTGTTGGATAGAGAGGCTTAGTTTGGTTAGACTTTATATGTTTTATAGAAGCAATCAAAACCCTTTAGTACACATTGAAAGAGAAATAATGACCCTTGTGGGAGCTCACGCTCGACCGCCAAGACCCATGGACTGCTTATTGCTTCAAGCATTTCAAGCCAAATGCATCAGCTATCTCTCATATACCCATGCACACTCTCACACCGACAAGTGTAGTGAGCTTAGCTTCATGCTTGAATCCTCCCTCAAGCACTCTCGTAGCTCCATGATCCAAGGTGCAATCCTCAAGCTCCAAGCTCCATGCTCTATTATCACACATGAGACAAGAGAAGAGAAGAAGAAGAAGAAGATGGAGAGCTTCTCCACCATGGTCCCTCACCCTCACACACACACTCCCTCTCTCATGCACAAGCAAGCAAGCAAGCAAGCAAGCAAGCAAGAAGAAGAAGAAGAAGAAGAAGAAGAAGAAGAAGAACAAGAAGAGGAGGAGGAGGAGGAGGAGGAGGAGGAGGAGGAGAGTTAGTTTTGGCCACACACAAGAATGAGCTTCTTCATTTACTTTTATCCTTTTATACTTTTCCTAATCCCCTTTGGGCACTCATCCCCTTTTTTACATGGTCGTCCATTTTACCCTAGGTTCTCTTTTCCTATTTCCTTTCTATTACATTCTACCTTCACCCATCTCCGTCTACATTTACAAATTGCAAAGGAGAGAGCTTGGTGCTCTCTTACAAAAATTTAGGGTGTACATTTTCATTGAGAATGTGCCTTTCCTCTTTTGTAGTTTGCCCTAAACTTTTAAGGTTATCCTTGTACTTTTGCCTTTTTTCCTCTTATTTCTTTAGTGGGCCACCTTTTTCTACTTTGCCCTGCATCTTTTTAATTTTCTTTGCACTGGGGTTCACATCACCCCCTTCTAGCCTGAGTGCTAGTCCCATGGCACTTGTTGTCCCTTAATTGATGAGGGCTCAAGTGGTTGAAGGGTTTCCATGTGGGCTGATGATGGGGCTTTATGGAGAGGGGATGTAGAGATGAAGCATCACGAAATGGATGTGAGGTTGTGGAGGCCGAAAGTGGATGGCAAGGGCCTTCGAAGTCAATGGGGACAGTCACGGATTATCGATTGTACCTAAAAAGGGAAAGGAAGTGCACTACCTGGGGATGTACCTACCTCATCGTGCAATGCGGGGTATCCATGCTAGTGAATCTGAGAGTTGCATCGAGACCTCAGGGAAGCTTGTGGTATTGTTCCAAACTTGAGGATAATTTGTGTACAAGGGGAGTACTCATCTATTCGTTTCTTATCCATTTTTGCCAATTAAATCAAATAACAAAATCCCATAAAACGAAGCAAAAAGTAATGATATGGTGGGTGTGACTTAGGATGACATGTCTAGCACAAACTCCCTAGGTGTGTCATGTCCTTAATGTGCCCTAAGTGTGAAGTGGTGGGACAGTGAGGGCTAGGGGGTTAGCAGCCAAACGAGGCATCAGATGCACCTAACTTGAGAACTCCTAGCTGCAATGTTTGTGGCACTCTAATATTACATGGGAAAGCTCTTTGTTTTTTCCCTTTTGCTTCACGTGGGTCTTTTCTTTGTTTTCTCATTTCTTTCTCTTTTTCTTTTTCTTTCCCCCCCTTTTTTTTGGAGATACATTGGGAGGGAGCATGCTAGACATCATCCTAGTGCTCTTTAGTAGTTACATTTTGAGGGGGCCTAAGAGATTTTCTAAGGAGTGCATGGGTTCTCATGTAGCCCTTTTGGTTAATTCTTACATTGAGACGAGTAGTAGATAGGAAAGGGTGATTACACTTTGAGAACATGCTATTGCTCATGTATTCCAAAAGGCTTGCAAAAAGCTAGCAAGAGAGCGGCTCTTAACATTAGGTGGTTCATTACACAGCTATCTATCTATGTATTGATACCAAAATAGAGGTGTGGTAGGCGCTCTTCTTAGGCTACAAGTTTTTATTTTAGTAGATGGAAGAGGCAAAGGTAATTGCGAGAGGTAAGGAAAGTAGGGTTGGGGCATGCCATGATCTCGTCCAAGAAGTGATGATGGAGGGCTAGAGGCCTTGTGCCCCAAAGCTCAGCAGGCATTTTTCAGGAGTGGCAGCATTGACATTTTTGATCAAAGGGAAGTCATACCTATCATGCTTTTCTTGGTTAAAATCCACACCGTGGCACCTTGGGTATTGGAGTTCCCATTTGTGTATGTCTCTCTTCTTGCTCTTGCTCTCTGCTACCATAGCTCACTTCCAAGCAAGCTTCGATCCTTCTCACCTTTCATCTATCAACTATCATAGATGGTATGATGGGCTATTTGTGGAAATTTGAAACCTCTGCTAATGCTTAGAAGAATTTGGTAAGCTTGTTTGAGGTAAATAGAAAGTCCATACAATTTAGTACATCTATTAATGTGTAGTATACTTGAGCTCTTTATAAACAACCTTCATAGACAACAACTTGGCTAAGGAATTGCTTTTAAGACTACCAAGCTCATTATAACATACCACACCACAACCTAATCCAATAAGTGAGTTGATAAGTACTACACAATGAAACCATCCAACCATGTAGGTGGAGTCATCCCTTTCATATGGTAATGTGTTGCAAAAAAGCCATCTATGCCTCAAATTTATTGTCCCATATCTTTTGATACCATTTAGGTTTGGATTTATAGCCTTTGACTTTTCTTGGCTCTTCCATGACCTTAGCCTCCTAGTACTTTGTAGTCTCTCTTCTCCATAGTGTGGGATTTTTAACCCTCTCATCTAGCCACCACTTTCCTAGCCTCTTTGAGAGCTGGAAAGATCCTTCAACCACTTGTGGAGGGCAGCACTAGATTCAGGGCAGAAGGGTAGAAGAATTCAAATTCAAATGGCCTACACCCGCTCTCCCACTACTCCCAATGGTTTGATTCCCATGCCCAATTGATAGGCAATTGTTCCTCAATTCGCAGCATCTGGTCATGAGGCACTTCTTGTGGTCTGGCATTAAACTTCCTCCTCATGGAGTTTAGCCAACTCCCTACATTTTCTTTTGGCCTTGAACATTCTTTCTATGGTGGCAAAGTGTTCCTCTTCTTAGCCTTCCACTTTTATTAATAGGGAGGTGTGGCTCTATTCACCAGTTTGTGCCTTAGTATCATCAAGTTGCTCAAAATTGGGTGCCCTGATTCTCTTGGTGGTTTTGCTTGGGTTGCTATGGTTGGATGCTCTTGGTGCTCTCTCTCCAATTCCAAGCTACTCTAACTCTTCCATTGAGAGCCTTTGTTGCATCAAAAGTTTCCTTTGTTGTATCAACCTTGGGCTATTGCTAGTTCTAGAGGTATGGTCTTGGAGCCCATACCTTGTCTCTCTCCTTGAGATCTCTAGCTTCCTCTTTAGCCCTTCCACAAAGTCCTCATCTCTAGCCTGAGTCACATGAAGCATTGTATTTAAGAAGGCATGTTGCTGGGACTTCTAGCCTCCCTTGCTTCCACCATGACTCTCCTACTCTTTGCTAGGGCAAGGTGTTTGGCCAGGTCTGTGATCCTTCTAGGATTCCTATCTTCCCAAGTCTCGGACATCTCCTCCATCTTTCCTTGACTCTGGTGGCTCAATTCCTGTGATAGCATTGTCACCACTTCTTCTTATTCTTACCAGATTTCCAATATCTTCTCCTTGTCTTGTTTGTGATGACTCAACTCTTCTTTTAGTCATTCTTGCTCTTGGAGGATTCCCAAGGAGTCGGTTTTCCGCCTCCAATAGCTTTTTAGTTCCTCATCTTTCTGTGCCCTGGCCTCTTTCAGTTCCTTCAATATCATTCCTTTTGGCATCTCTCCTTATGGAACTCCACATGGGATTGTGTCTTCACCCTTTTTAGCTCCTTGATGAGCTCTTCTCCAATGTTCTTTAGTTGTTCAAATTTCTCTTCCATGTCCTTTTGCCCATGTATGAGGCTTGAGAGGCCCATTTCCAGCTCCATTTCTCCCTCTACCTTCTCCAATTGGAGTTACTTTGCACTTTCTTCTTCCTTTTCCACGTCCATTTTATTCCTTGCTTCTAGTTTTTTATTTAGATCATTCACCTACCTCTGATAGAGATGGTTATCTACTTCATTTTCTCTAGATGGTAGGCAACAAACACATCCTTCTCAATCTCTAACTCTGCCATATTGGCCTTCCTATCTTCTTCATCTTTTCGAGTTGGCCTAGAAGCTCTTGCACATATTCATCATAATTGGTTGATGCCAGTATGGCTAATGGCATGGACATTGTCAATGCTTTGACCTTGGACTTCCTTGGGTCTTTTCTAGATTTTGCATCCACAGTAGCAGGTCTCTTTGTCCCTATCAATGAGCTTCTCCACTTGGCAATGGGCCAAGTTACATCACCAAGTTTAGCAAGTACTACACCCACACCACCACATTGCTTTGGTCCACTCCCACTTCTGAGGTCTCCTAGGTGGTGGCTAGCATGGCAATTAGGGCTGATGGTGGTGGGTGCATGGGAGTCTTTCCCTTTCCAAGCATAATGGGCCCTTGAGCTCTTTCCTCTACTATAGAAGCATTGGATTTTGGCTCATCACATGGGCTTCTCCTTGAACTCTTTGGGTCGAAAGGCTTGCTCTACCACAACCATCGCAAGGCTAGGGCCATTTTCTCATCATCTTCTCTTTTCAACCTTTCTTCATCCTTTATTTGTTTCCTTTTTCATTCCTCTTCCACTCTTTTGGACTCCTCTTCTAGTTTTCTTAGTCGCTCCTCTTCTTCTTCCTGCTTCTTTTTCTATTCATCTTCTAGTTCTCTCGACTCCTTCTGTGTGGCTTCTAATTCCTTGTCTCCTTCTGTTGTGGTTTTCTTTTTCTTCCCTAGGATATTCAACTTGATAATTATTTTTTCTCCTTGGCTCGATGGGACTAAGCTCTCATTCCCTTCCGCACTAATAGTTCTCTCATTCAAAGCTCTTATTGGGAGTAGAGCTTCCTTTCTTTTCATGGCTTGTTCCGCTTATTTCTTCTACACTCTCACGGCCTCTTCATTCCCCAAGTTTCTAGTGGAGAAAGAGATTGATGCTCATCTTTATGGGTGACTGCACATGTGATTCATGGAACGGTGAGCGCTCGGGGGTTTCTTCCACCACTTGTTTTTTTTCTAAGTTTCCAATAGCCTCCTAGATGATGATGATGAACACACCTCCAAACCCTATGTTGGAGGCCTTGGCTGCTGGCTTTTTCCCTGCCATCTCCACTATGGAAGCTAGAGACTCCCCACTTGCTGCTCTGACTCTTGTGGTGGCTATGATTTCGTTGCAAATTCAATAGTCTTATGCACATAGCCATTCCAATTGATTTCATCCAGAGACTTAGTTGCGAGGCTCTTGAGTAGTGGCACTCCAATCCTACTCATCAAGGCATTGTACCTTTGATTGGAGAATAGAGCATGGATTGTCTTTGCCTATAGCCTAATGTTGGGGTCGGGGATGTTGGCTAATCTAACTCCATTATTTGTGTATTCTTGGGCCTTGTCTATCCCTAGCATGTTGTAAACATCTCTCTTGGGCTGCATCTTGGGCTTGTTGACCAGCCCTAGAGGTCTTTCCACCATCTCAAGGCTCAACTCCACTTCCACTCTACGAGTCTCTCTTCAATGGCTTGGCTGACCTTCTCCATATATTTACCAAGTTTACATTGGTTGACAATCTATTTTACCATTTGCTCTTTCATCACCATGTTTTCTAAGTTCTAAATGCTTATGAACTTAAGATGATTAAAGGCCCTTATTTATGTTATTGTTAGGCCATATTTAGCATGTTCTTCTTCTATGAATGGAAGCTTGCTACCTTTATCGTGCCTTGCCATCTTAGGTTTCTGTCATGATACATTTGCTCACTATTAGTTCACTTGAAATTACTTTTTGCAAAAAAATAAGGGAATCATGAATATATGCTATGGAAAGATGAAGTGCTTGAGTACAGAATGAAAATTTTTGCTTCAAGCAGTCCACATAGTCTAACCAAGATTTTCATGAAAATTATCCTTTAGTACAAATTGATTTTTATCCATTCTTTTTGCTTTTTTAAAAAAATAAATTTAAGGTTCGAGTTGTGTCTTTTTTTCCACCTTATCCCCTCCCCCCCCCCCACGAGAGTGATGAAAATCCTTCCTAGGATTGGAGGATGAAGGGTTAAGGGCATTAAGTGCATGCTTGTTGTGCTTTACTTCATCATGATCCAATCATAGAAGTTGGGTTTATACTCTAAGTGAGTGTGATGGTTCATATCATGAGGTCTAATGCCTATGTGTGTAATGTAGGTCAGGACATTAGTTTTAGGAAGTCACCAAAGTTCTGCTAGCGATGTGCAATTCTTCCTCGGTTAGGATTTGATCAAAATAAGGGTGGGCCATAATGTGTTCATCTAACGGTAGATTGTGGCAACAAAACACTTTGAATGAGGTAGGATCCACATAGGTTGGATTGTACTTGAAGGTTTTGATTGCCCGTCTTTGCTCGGCATCGGTCATAATTTGGTAGCCCTATTGTTTCCATTGGAGACAAAGAGCATACCATTTACACAGAAAAGATGAGTCAAAGTCGACTAGCTTTTTCAGCTCTTCTAGCTCCTGGCTTGTACAGACTTTTTCAGCTCTTCTAGCTCCTGGCTTGTTGTAGAGACTTTGTTCCTACTTAGGATGTGATCAGCCATTGTTTGCAAGATTACTCTTGTGAGATCTTGTTGGTGATCGATTCCTTGGCTACCATGGGAATCTTGACAAACATGAATTTAGATTCTTCCTAGGTGCATGGCAAGGAGCATACATCTATTTACTAATGGATTGTCTAGGAGGCCTAAGTCCCCACCGTTCATATCTCCTAACTAGCGATATGAAGGTGACATCTAGTCGTCTAACACATGTGACTAAGTCATCCCTCGTATTCATGGCTAGGTTCAAGGCCAAGGTAAGGATAGATCTACCCTCATAGGAGGGTCTAAGGTGCCTACGATGGGAGGTTGGGGTTTGGCTAGGTGGACTGGATAACTTAGAAACTAATGCGTGCTTTGTGGATTGGTCAGTAGGGTTTTTAGTAGCCACTTGTGTGATGTGTTGGTCTTAGGGCTCAAGTGATGCACAACTTTCTGCTTATGGAGTAGTTGGTACATTGGGAGTGTCACGTTGAGTTGGTGGATAGATGGTTGTGGTTTTGGTTGATAGACTCATTGAGCTTCTATGGGTTTGATGTTTTTTGAGCATTCCTACCTGGCTCATCATTTTTTGGAGATGGGTTGGAGGGCTGAGATTGAGGGACATACGTGATGCTCGTAGTCTTGGGCAACCAAATCCAGAGTTGTTGCCTTTATAGTAGCCTTGAGTGTGCAATAGGTCTTTGGACACCCATCATGGTGGGCTTGACCATTCTCGTGTTCTTGTGTAGTGCCATCTTTGTCTCCTAGGCAGCGTAGGATGTAAGTTTGTACGGCTTGGTTTCTTGGAGGGTACGATTCTTGTTTGGGCACCCATTTGAGCTACTGCTTAGTGGCCTTGAGTGTGACTCCTTTGGGTTGTGGCCAGTTTGTCTTGGCAAGGTTGGACAAGTCATGACCCCCCTCCTTAGATCTTGCACTAGGTTCCTCTACCAATGGCCGTGTAGGCTTCGATGGAGCCACACTAACCTTGTTGAAACTCGTTACTATTCAAACATTGCCAATGGTGAGGTGAATGCACTATGAGTCATAGTTGATATTGCAGTGTGCTTGTTTTTTAAATGCATGTCTTAGCAGTAATTCCTAACTACCAGCAGCCTTAGTGTTAGGCAATACATAGAAGATCATAGGTAGGCTTTTAGTCTTGATAGAGATCGCTATTTTGCACTTTCCCAATAGCAGTGAGTAGGACTATCCCCTAAACGGGTTGAGTTTAGTGTTAGTAGGTTGCGGTTGGGACTGACCAATGAGGGTCCAATGATCCTATATAAGGATATTAAAGTTAGCTCTCTCATCAATAAGTGTATCAAATGCATGTGTCTTTTGGGTAGTCATTGTTATGCATAGGCAGATAGGTGCTACAATTTCCTCAACCTCATCCTCTATCTTAGTAATGGTGACTACTCTTATGTTCATAGGTGGTTCTAACATTGGAGGCTTGTGTAGTGGATGCAGTGGATGGTAGTACTTCTTGAGGCGATCGCCATTGAAGAAGCATGTGCCCTCTCTCTCTCTCTAGGATCTCAAGCTCTATGTTGCCTGTTTAACTAATATTGCAGACTTTGAAAGGCCCCAATCCTTTGAACTTCATCCTCTCCTTAATAATGGCCCTTTACAAAGTACAATAGCACTAGGTCACCTTGTTCAAAGTCATGTTTTTTGACATGTTTGTCAAACTAGCTCTTGCATCTTACCTTTTCATAGATTAGCACATGGGTAATTAGAAGTCGGCGGGTCTCATAAAGGTGTTCTAGCTCTACCAAGTGTTCCATCCATGCCTCCTTTCCATCCCATCTCTCTTGCATTGCCACTCTCAATCTTGGAGCAAAAAACTCCGCTGGCAGGATCGGTTCAATCCCATAGGTCAGCTTGAATGGTGTTTTACCATTCTGTAGGCTGTCCTATAGGCCCATAGCACTACCATGAGTTTATTATCCCAATCACTACATGAGGCAAAGACTACCTTAGTTAGGGCATTCACTAGGATCTTATTCATGGATTCCACCTACCATTATCTCGAGGATAGTATGGTGATGATGTTCTATTGATGATCAAGAACGTGGATAGTAAATGGGCAATCATTCCATTAATGAAGCGCCAGCCAGCCTTGGTCACTATCTAGCTCAATGGGCTAACCGAATCGTGAGATCACTTTCTCCCAAAGAAACTTAGTTGTGGTCCTAGCATCATTTTTCCTTATGGCTCGAGCTTTGGCTCATGAGATAATCCATCGCTACAGTGATGTACTTCATCTATAAGTACTACATTGTGGGGTTGATTGGCCCAATAAATTAAATCCCCTACTTTTCAAAGGGCTATCATGCTATCACTAGGGTCAACTCCATCTTTTCCTTACGGATGGGTACTTTGATCCTTTGGCATTCATCACAATGCTTCACAAACTTAGCAGCATCGTGGAATAGGGTGGGCCACCACAGCTGAGATTGCAATACCTTGCATGTTATGGTGTCTCCGCTGAAGTGTTCTCCAGCAATTCCACCATGTGCTTCAAGTACATCATGCATTTCATGCTCACACATGCAATCATGTCCTAGTCTATAGAGCTGGCTGACAATTAACTGATAGGGCTAAATCTTAAGGATAAGTCACTTTTTCCTACCTTTCTCTATAGGTCTCTCAGGAAATCCATTCTCTAGCACTTTGGACTATGTCATCTGCCCAATACGGCATTAGATTAGCCCTAAATAGGTTTCTCTCACTAGACATGCTAAACTGGTGCTCATCAGGCACATGGTCTATGATACATTTCTAGCAACTTCTCGTGTGGGTATGCAGGACATATGGTTTTCCATGTAATGTTGCTTACCCTTGTGTACAACCATAGAGAAGTCAAATGCTAGAAGCAAAAGTAACCATCTAGCTATGTGTCCTGTAGTGCAAGGTTTATTCACTAGATAAAGGAAGGCTTGATGGTGGTCAATGAAGAAGATAAAGGGCATCCTAAAAGATAATGATAAAACTTCTTTACAACGAATACCATAGCTAGGCCTTCCCTCTCTGTTGTGGAGTAATTCATCTCTGTATCTGTGAGTTGTCTACTAGCAAAGCTCATAGTATAATCAAGATTATGTTCACCAAGTTGGCACAAAATAGCTCCCATGGTGAACTTTGAGGCATCAATGTGCACATGAAATGTTATGTTCCAATCTGGGTCTCGTAGGATTATTGTGGTCGTGAGAGCCTTTTTTAGTTCTTCATTGTAGGCACATTGGCATTCCTTGGTCCACTCAAATATGATCAGCAATTTGTATAGGGGTCTAGCAATCAATGCATAGTTCAACAAGAATCATCGATAGTACCCTGTGTCCCAGGAAGCACTAAACTTCCTTATAGTTCATGGGTGGTGGTAAATCGACAATGACTCTGACTTTGGAGAAGTTGGTAGCAATGTTGTTCTTAGACACGAAATGCCTAGCTCGTGTTTTATCCAAAACTAGCTCTTCAAAGGGGTTCAATAAGAGATTATACAACCTACATTGCTCAAAGACTACATGAAGTTTAGCTAGGTGTTCCCTCCAACTGGAGTGAATGCATAGATTGTCAACAAACACCTCCAATTCTTGCCAAAGCATGTCTTTGAAGAAGGCACACATGAGGTGTTGAAAGGTAACTAGTCCATTTGTCAACCCAAATGGCATTACTATGTAGGCAACCATGCCCCATTGCGTTGCAAACGCTATCTTATGCCTATCACTGGGGTGTATTTATACATGATTATAACCTAAGAAGCTGTCTAAGAAATTGTAGGCCTCTCTTTCATCTACTCTCTCAAGTATGTGCTCTATGTAAGGTAGTGGATAGTTATCTCTCTTTGTCGTAGCATTGACTTTTTTATAGTTTACGCACACTCAAATTTTTTCGTTCTTCTTTAGGACAATCACTATGGGTGATACCAGTCGGTGTGCTTGATTTCGTAGATGAATCCGACCTACAAGCAACTTATCTATCTCCTCCTTGACAACGTGTGCATGCTCTAAATTCATCAGGTATGCCCATTGTTTAAGTGGTGTTGCATCAGGAGTCATCGAGATGTTATGGGTCATGACCCTTGAATCAACTTTTTGAGTTTATCTAAGGACCAAGCGACTACATCTATGTACTCTCATAGGCATTTTATGTGTAGAAAGCGGGAAAAACACACTAGAACAAGAAGGTGGGGTTGAACTGAGGCAAATCCTCACGCTTCAGTCCCCACAAACATTCACAAACATTGCTCTTAATTTTCATTAATTTTCCGCACCCAAAATGAATTTTTCCCCTATTTTTAGTGATTTTTCTCCATTTTCCTTGTATTTTCCCTTATTTTTTGCATTATTTTATTACTGAAAATTCAGAATAGATTATGGGCTATGGCCCTTAGTTCCTTCTTGCAGCAAAATTGAAAATTTAGTTGGTGTTCCTATTCATTTTCCCATTTTTATGCCCAAAAACATCATTTTTCCTTGATTTTCCATATTTTACGTGTTTTAGTATATAATTTTGAGTCACAAGATGCATATTTTTCTGATTTTCTGATTATGATCAGCAAAAGTACTCATGGAAAACAGCAACATAAACAATTTTTAGCCCACATGAACAACATTTTATCAATCAAAAGCCATAAAATCTCAAATTTCCTTTGAAAAATTTTGAATTACCGCTTGTTTGCGTGTTTCGGGTTTCATGTCCATGGCTGCGAATCTGAAAATCAGCAGCACTTCATGTCCAGCACAATCACAAATCACCATTTCCAGCCCGTGGAGCAATCCGATCCATGCCGGACAAGCCTCCATCATTCTTTCTTCTTCCTTCTTCTTCCCACATGAACTTGCCTTTAGAAGAGAGAGAGGGAGGAGAGAGAAAGACTGATTTTCTCTCTCCCTCTACAGGCTGCCATTCCCCACGTGGATTGAAGCGATGCGGAGCGAAGGTCGAATGTGGAAGCCTGGCATAATTCAATCCATGGCTTACTTGACAAGAAGAATCTCCATTTGAGGGGGGGGGGGGGGGGGTGCGTTTTTTTCGGCAGCTGAAAACAGCCGCCGCCCCCCCTCCATCACGTTTTTTTTTGAAAGGGGGGTGCCAAAGGTCACCCCCCTCTATCCACACCTTTTGAGATTTCAAATTTGGCCCCTTTTTGGGCACCCCGGCCGGTTTTTGGGCCACTTCCTCATACGGACTCCGATTGACGTGCTGTAAATTTCTAGGCGTCCCTCTCGGCATCCCGGACAGGCCTGCAGCTCCCACATCCTATCCTGACTGACAGAAAAATTACTAAAAATCCGGACGTGTCACTTCGGCGCCCGTCGACTGCTTATGCTTAAAATCATCCTAGATCGAGCCGCCGCCTTTGACGGTGAATATTTTTCCCTTGATATTTATAATTTTTAGCTATTTTTAAGCACTTTCCGGCACCTAGATCCCGCTCTCATTGGCGGCCACGGGATAGGGCGACTCAGCCCGTCGAATCCACGAACATATCTGCACATAAACAACCAAAGAAGCATCAAATTGATACAAAACAATTATATAATCAAACTCAGCACAATGCTTCCCCTACCCCTGGACATGACCAAGGCATGACATCCACAAGGAGTAGGCCTAGCATCATCTAATAAAAGATGCGAAGTGAGTCACGAACCAGCTGCTCCAACACAGCCAAACTAAAAAACCTACCAAAGAGGTTGCCCTAAGTGGTAGTCTGCGCTACTTACCACTAAAAACAACACCACTAGGAGCTCCTGCAAGGTGAGGACTCCTATAGCCTGATCAAAGAGTATTTTCTTTCAGTACATTTCTTCTTTTAGGGTTGTTATTGGATGAACATACTTGGGCATGTAAAAAGGAGGGAGCTGAGCGTAGTGACCCAAGGAGAATAGGGCATCGGCCTCAGGACCTGTCTTGGCACCGAAGAACCTACCAAGCCCTCGCAAGGCGACACTTAATCCTTTTCTAACGCTCACTTTTATTTTCGCTCCAACCTTCCTTGTTTTGTCATTTTTTCCCAACAAGAAGCCACCCCTAGGAAGACAAGGTATCGGCCCCAGGTCTGACTCGTCCCCAGGAACCTACCAGGCCTTCGCAAGGCAATGATCAACTGCTTATATATTTTCATTTCTTTTCTTTTCTTGAGATAGGGGTTAGAACTCCTTTTTACACACCTTCGTATTTATATTCATCTTTTAGGATGTACAGAGTTTCTGGGCATCATCATTATTATCTTCTGGCAGGCTTCTCTAACTGCCTCACTACTAATAAGAACTCCTAGAACGGTTGCCTAGCAGGCTAGCAGAACAGGGCCACTAGGACTTCCTTCTAAAATAGGCCTTTCGATGCCTCACAATGTCTTTACAGGAGGCAAGGACTACTCCGACCTCCCTCAAACATACTAAGCCTAAACCTGGGACTTCATACCTTGGTTGCCGGTCCCCAACAAAAATGTACCCCCTCGACAAGTACAAATACACATATAACAGGAAAGAAAGGTACGCGTAAAGGAGAGGTATCACCTGGATTGGCCACAAGAAGCTTCCATCGCAGCAAAGGCTCCTCCAGGCTCCACCAAATTCCACGAACCACGAAACCTGTCCAGCACAACAGTTAAAACAAAAACCCCCATTAAATGCACCCGCACTAGACATGGAAATGGCCCTCTTGGCCTAATGAAATGAAACACTTCACTGCAAAACTGAATCGGCCCTCTTGGCCTAATGAAGTCAACAATACGATGCATAACATCCACCTGGAAACAACCATGATAGACAGCAAAGCATACCATTCCCAGGGAAATGGAGGCTTGAAGCCCTAAACTAAGTGCATTAAATTATGACCTATCCCTCCTGCGTATATTGCAAGAGGTGTTCACATCACATGTCGTCTAATCAGTCTATGGGTCCAATATAATAAAGGCAGATGAGTCTTGCTTACCCTCTGCATCACCCAAATCAACCATCGTCTGCCAAAGAGGGCATGTTCAGAAAGCATACCCCACAAACGATCGGGTCCTGTCTCACCATCAATAGATATATCGGGACAAGGGCCACAATTAAAGAAGAGGTTTTCTTCATACGCAAAATTAGCCAAAGAATCGGCAAACTGATTCCAATTCCGTGGAATCAGCTGAAAAGACACTCTATCGAATTCGTCTAGTAGGGCTATGGCAGTATGATGGTACATACAAAGGATGGGGTTTCGTACCATGTATGTCCCATTGAGTTGATTTAAAACCAACTGAGAGTCCCCTTTCACCAACAACTGGCGGATACCACCCTTCTTTGCAATATTCAAACCCATAATCAGGGCTTTGTATTCTGCCATATTATTGGTAAAATTCGCCCCGAGATAAGTAGCTAACTTCATGACAATGCGTCGTCGCGGGTCTCAAATGACAACTCCTACACTTCCTTTTTTGCATGCACCCCTGGACGCCCCATCAAAGTACAAGGTGTACGTCCATAAAGGGTTTACATATCCCGCCATCCGGAACTCTACTCGTAATTATGGTAATCGAAATTTAGCATATTCAACGGGTGGACTGTAGGCTCCATCCCTCCATCATCATTGAATTCAATAGGGATGCTCATCAAAATTTGTAGGTAGTGATGGCAGAAGACCTTGATTTCCCAAATAAATGTCCCGCCTTCTTGCTCAATCACCTTGTATCCTTTGCTCCACCAAATGAGCTTTCCCTGATGATACCTCTATTCCAAATATGGGTATTCTAAATAAGGGATCAGACGACCCATCAACCTCTATCACGATCTCCTTGCAGATGTTTGATTGATCTCGCCTAGACCTGCAAGGCAGTCATAGCATTAGTGCAATCAGAAATAATAAGGTTTAATCTTATTAAGATTAACCTTACTTTTAAATTCTATCCCCTCAAGGTCAGCTAACAAGACTGTGGATTTATTCTTTCCTATTCTAACGATCCTATAGGGCCCATCCCATTTGGGCTCTAGCTTGCCTGGAAATAATTCACGTCGTGCATCATAATACAGAACAAGCTGTCCTTTCTTGAAGGTGTATTTTTTGGCTTTAAGGTTGTGTAGCTGCTTCATTCGGCGCTTCGCCACTTCTTGGTGCAATAAGCTCTGCAGCTTAAGCTCATCTAAATGTGCCAGTGTCGTCAAGCGCTCAAAAAGTGCGTCTTCATCACTCAAAGAATGATTGATGGCAAACCGAATAGTCGGCAGCTCAATTTCTAAAGGCAAGACACACTCCTCCCCATATACTAACTTGAACGGGGTATGGCCAGTGGCTCATTTGAAGGTCGTATTATAGGCCCACATTGCCACGTATAACTTTTTATCCCAATCTCGTTTCTTTTCCGACACAATTTTGGACAGGATGCCCACAAGCTGCTTGTTAGTGCTTTCAACTTGCCCATTGGCTTGCGGATTATATGGGGTTGTCTTGTTATGCTTGATTTGCCACATCTCTGTCAAACCTTTGATCACCCTATTCAGGAAATGGGTTCTGCGGTCCGACACTAATTCTTTCGGCGGACCAAACCGGCATATTATCTGCTCTAAAAGGAAACTAGCAGTTTCTTTAGCATCATCTTTCCTTGTTGCACGTGCTTCTGACCACTTTGTGAAGTAGTCAGTTGCTACAATGATGTACCTCTTTCGTGTAGTCGATGACGGAGTAATAGGATCCACAAAGTCTATTCCCCACTTCTCAAATGGAAGTATCGCCATAATAGGGGTGAGTGGTCGTTTTCTATTCTCTCGACTATCATGTCGTTGGCAAATATCGCATCTCTTAACATACGCAAACGCATCCTGGAAGATGGCAGGCCACCAATAACCTGCTCTTAAAGCCTTTTGTGCTGTAAGCCGTCCAGCAAAATGGCCACCGCAAGCAGAATCATGGCACTCTTCCAAAATGAATGGCACCTCGTCAGGCATCACACACCGGCGATAGATATCATCAACCCCTTGCCGATATAATGTACCTGCGATCAAAGCAAACTTTAACGCTTGCTGCTTAATTTTCCTTCTCTCAGCTTTAGATAATTCGGATCCCGCCCCTCCTGTTGATAAATAATGCGTTATTGCAGCATACCAGGAGGGAATAGACGCCATATCTATTTTAAATAACAACTCCATGTCACTACCTTCAGCCACAGATTCTTTCGGCTCCCCAAAGTCCACAAGACATTCCACGATGCCTTGCAACCTTGGTGGCTTACTCCTGATTTCATAATCAAATTCCTGCAAAGTGATCAACCACTTTGCTAGACGATCAGGCGGCTGTAGCTTATTCATCAATAATCGAAGCCCCTCTGCCTTCGTATAAAGCACGACTTTCTCATAGAGAATATAATGCCTGAATTTCTTGGTCCCAAAGACCATCGCTAGACACAGCTTCTCCATGTAAGTATAATTGATTTCGGATACCCCCAGCTTCCGACTAGCAAAAGCAATCGGGTGGTGCCACTTCTCTTCCCAAATTTGGGCTAAACAGCAGTTGATACTATACATGGTGGCTACTGAAAATATATAGAACACCTCACCTCTTTTAGGTGCTTTTAAAACGGGCGCTCTTGCTAGCTCTTGTTTCACATCCTCGAATGCTACCTTACAAGGGTCACCCCATACAAACGAACCGCTAAAGGACAATAAATTTGTAAGCGGCAACATTCTTTCTGCTAAGGCGTTGTCGAAGGATTTGTGAAAGCAATGTCCCAACCACAGAGGATCCTGATTAATTTCAGGTTAGAAGATCAATCAAGCAAATAATCAAGATGAGAAAATGATGTCAACTCTGTTTTACTTTTTGGACCAAGGCCTTCCATGTCTTTCCACAAAAAGGTCTTTATTCTTCAGCAATCCTGACAATCAGCCAATAATGATTGCATAAAAGGGTAACTGTATAACAGCAACATTCAGAAATTTCCGATTAAGCAGTTCAAGCTTTTCCACTTCACAAGAGCTCAAAACAGAGCTCATACAATATCAGCATGATCCAAAATCCACCCTCCGAAATAGAGCAAAGGATGACATCTTCCTCTGTTATATCCGATAAGTTTGCAACATCATTAACTCTTATAAATGATTAAGCTGTAGATAACAGTTTCAAGATCTTCAGTGAATAAAATCCCATGGTTATATTTCCACATACATTGTCCAATTTCCCACACAGTAACAAGTTCTGGATTGTTCTGTATTATAGTTATGGGTTTATTCTTTTTACAAATACCCTGCACTATTCAGTTCAAAGACAAGTAGATAGATCAGACAGAGAAGTACAGGTGTGTGCTAAAAAACGAAGTGAACACCAATATCCGTATAAAGGCATCCATAACGACTCCGGTGCTAGAAGGAGCCACACTGCCAAAATGAACAAAATGGTATTTGGCATGTTAACCAAGCTTTGCTACTTCACTTTCAATAAGGAAGTGGTCATGGCACAGAGGCAATGCCTCTTTCACTCTTGATGCAAAATAAATCTGAGTCACCTCCAGCTCTACTGCCTTCATATCCACCAACCAAGCATTTCACAGCATGTTAAATAGACCATTTCCAAGACACCACAAGTAATTGAATTTGCAAACCACGGTAAAGCCAACCGTGCACATTGCTGTTCCAACCTGTCAAAGTCCTTGCACATTCACGTTCAGAATAGTATCACTCTGAGCAACCAGAGGAGAATCAAAGCAAAAATTAAGCAGATCAACACAGAATTAAAGAGAGATTGGTTTCCCCAACACCTCTGTGATGGATTTAGAATAGATATGTTGGCGTCCAGACCATTCCAATAATCCAAGAAATGTGCATCTTCGACACCAGCAACATTTCGAGCAATAGCACCACAGATTTCACAGATGCTGCCATGGCTGCAGTTACCAGTATCTACTATCATTGATTGGAAAGGCCTTCCTTCTTCTACTCATCATAATAGCCTTCTTTTCCTGGGGTCACTGCCAGTCTGCCATGCCTGAGCCCTCTCCTTTGTTCTTGAACTCAGAGTGCCCTCTCTCTCTCTCGTGATCTTCCCCTGCTCGGGAGTCAGGAAGAGCCCGACATCCAGCATATAATCGTCTTTTGCTGCCTTTTACCGCTTGAAGCGAGGTTTGTGGCTCTTCTCATCTCTGCCGAAGCAACATGAAATCCAACTTCTGAAGTCTCCACAGTTTTAGCTACTCCATCAGACTCTGCGGAGATGGAAAAGGTTCGCGGCTCCTACGAAATCCATGCTTGCTGTCAGCTGTAGCATCGGTTTGCCCCGATTAAGCCCCGCAGACGCTACAGCATCATCAAATTCACTCTACTTGCAGCAGAAGAATGCATGCCAATTCTCCACTGTTCACTTCCCCAATTCTTTATAGAACTTCTTGCAAGGTTCATCAATTCTGCGCGTCCGGAGATTCATACGATCATAGTTGGCATCCGTTGCAGATGAATGGCCATAACCATACTTCGTCCTTTTAACTCTTTCTGCTCAATCCGATATCTCCATGTATTGCCGGTTCTGCAAGCTCCCTGCTACCCCTGTTTCAATCCTCCAATCCTCTCTCTTGCATATGACTCCAGCACTCAGTCCGCGCTCATAGCTTTCTCCCAATTCTTCCATCGTTCTCTTCCCCTTCACGATTGCCCATTTTTCCCTCCTTTTCGATTCAAAAAGCTCCCTTTTCAAAAATAGCCATTTGCTTTTCTTCCTTTTTTTAGACCCTCTGAATCCTGCAATAAGACTGTGCTTGGCAGCTGGATGATGTCGAACATTCACCATTGTCCTGTAAAGAGATATCTCAACCGCATCATTCAGAACGGATTCACCAAAAACAAGGGCATAAAGATTCACATCAGTCCCGAGTTCTTGAAAAATGGCAAGAACTGTTACTGGATCTGTGGCAGAAATAATAGCACCCAAAAAGTAGACTTTCTTGAAATGATAACCTGTTCATCAGAAATAAAAGGCCCCCAAGGTACACCAGAATTCCTGTGACCATTGCAGCCATGAATGTTCCCAAAACAGCAAAGGTGATGATCGCACCAAAGTTTGAAAAGAAAGAAAATAATTGGAGGCAGTAAAAACAGGAGGAAAAACTCCTCCCGAAAATTAAACCATCGTTTGAAACTTTCTTCAGTATTTGATATATTTGCAATACCACCAACAATGAGTCCTGCAGACATTGATCCTACAAAGATTTCAAGAAATCCCCCAAGCTCCAAGTTCAGCGTATCCTGAAATGTATGCTTTCCATGAGATTACATCATGAACTGGCAGCATGTCAAAGACACGGTGTGCTTCAGCAAGTAAGCCACTTCTGCCATACATGTCTACCAGTTTGTTTCCAACATAAAGCTCACTCTCCAATCCTTTTTGAGCTACTTCTGAATGTATCTTCTGACCTGTGTCCAGTGGTCCTACACTACCACATGCTTTCAAGCAAAGAACATAAGTTACAGCATCTGCTGACACACCCCCTTGTTGCATAAGCTTGAAACATGTGAGCACTTCCTCACCAAAACCATGTTCGGAGTAGCCTGTAATGAGGCAAGAGACTGCATCACGAATGGGTAAGTTGTTGAAAACATGATGCGCTTCCGCAAGGGAGCCAAATTTCCCATACATATCCACAAGAGAGTTGCCCACCAGGGGGCTACAAGCGCCACATTTACCATAGATACTAATAAGTGTGCTATTAACAAAAGCTTCTGAAGTGAAGCCCTTCATGTGAGCATCTATACTCATACGCAGAGAATAAATGTAATCACAACAACTAAATATGTACAAAGTACCAAATCACATGCACAACTTTTGGGTGGTTTACACACCTCGAATGCGCAGCAATACGACATCCACCCCCTCTAATCCTGCGCATCCTCCGGATGGGCCAACTACCCATGATCATTATCATCAAGATCCAGAAACAAATCAATCTCTTCGTTATGCATTTCCGGTAGATCAACAAGATTATCAGCCATATCATCTGTCTCTTCCATTGGAGTTTCTTGTCGTTTCTCTTCTCTTGAAAATTCTTCCAATGCATAGTCCTCATCATCCCTCTTCTTGAAAATCTTGATTCTTTTCCCAGCAATAGGCACTCTAAGCACTGTCCCATCCAATTCAGTCAGCTCATATGTTGCATTATCAAAGACATGTCTGACTATGTATGGCCCAAACTATCTTTTCACCATCTTTCGAAGTGCAGTATGCTGATTTTCAAGGCTGCTATCAAAGACCAATACCCAATCTCCCTCTTCTATTGCTCTAGGCCGCAAGCGATGCCTGCTATCAAACCTGTCCTTGTTCCTTAGTCTAGCAACTTTCAACTTGTCAATAGCTAGCTGAATATCCTCAGGTCTCCTCTCCAGCTGTCGAATCCAAAGAGCTAAGAGCTCCTCTCTCGTCAAATCCTCCTACCAAGGTAAAACTGACCAAGTCAAAGCACAAGTCTCAATCGGCATAACAGGTTTCTGACCATACATCAACTCTGCAGGCATATATCCTGTGGTAACACTATGAGTCGTACGATCATCCCATAAAGCAAATGGTAGAAGTCTCGGCCATTCTCCAATCCGTCCTCTGCATGCTTTGGCTAATGCTTTCACTATCGGCGGATGCCCTCTTTCACTCTTCCCATTTCCCTCTGGATTGTATGCTGTGGTTAGAGCCAATTTGATTCCTAGCTGAGAGAAAAACTCCCTAGCTTCATCTGCATCCAATTCACCACGATCCGCAGTGATCTTACCCACACAACCATACCTGCAGAAAATTTCCTCCAATAAGAACTTACACACTGCACTAGTGGTCTTCGTTCTCAAAGATCTGCCCTCAACATGATTAGTAAGATCCTCTCTAGCCAAAACAATGTATCTCATCTGCCATAAACCCATAGGCATGGTAACCAAATCAACTACCCACTTATAATGAATGCATAGCAGATAGGTCGGATGAAGCTCATCTCTATGACGCACTACTGAATACATCTGGCAGTCTCTGCAAGTCTCAACAAAGTGAGAAACATCTCTATACATGCCTTTCCACCAATATTTCTCCTTGATTTTCTCATAAGTAGCCCATACTCCTCTATGACCAGCCCAAGGACTCTCATGAAACTCCCTCATCACCTGTAACTGTGTCTCTCTATCGCAGACAACCCGCAAAGGTAATCCGCCTCTTTTCTTCGGATGCTTCCAAAGAAATCCGTCCTTGAGAAAATAACCATAGGCTTTTCTTCTGATCTTCTTGAACTCTTCATCTGTCCATTCATCTCTTTTGCTTAGTGTACTAAGGTACCTGCCAATCTGCAACCAATCTCCAACATAGAGCTCTTCTGTGAAAGCCACAATATCATAGACATGACAAACATGATCAACCATAGTGGCTGAAATTTCTGCATCATCCTCTTCTGCAAGTAGAGTCTCCTCATCTTCATATCTGGCTCTAGACAACATATCTGCCACTGGATTATCCTTCCCTGCTATGTGTTTAAATTCCGGATTTAATGACTTGATGTATGCAATCCATCTCAACATGGCTATATCCGGAGTAGAGCAACTCGTGATCATACCAATCAATGGCAAGCAATCTGTCTCTACCACAACTGAAGCTCCAATAAAGTACTCCTTGTCACATTTGAGAGCCGTGACAATCCCCAATAACTCCCTCTTGATTTGCGGATATCTCCTCTGTCTCTCGTTTAGGACTTTCGCCCCAAACCGAATAGCATACCTATTTCCATCTGCATCATCTTGACCCACAGCCCAACCTATGCCAATTGGACTAGTGTCAACTGTCAATACAATAGGCCTATCACAATTATAATCCGCTTTCCTGAGAGTAGGAGCATTCTGCAATAACTTCTTCAATTTCCGCATGGCTCTAGTGTGACTCTCATCCCAATAAAATTTCTGCCCCTTTCGAAGCAGCTGATACAAACAATCTGCTATGTGTGCAAAATGAGGTATCCAAATCATATAAAACACACAAGCACCAATGAATCTCTGTACCTCTGAAGTGGTAGAACAATACTCTGCAATCTTGCCTATAGCATTCACCTTATCAGGTGAGGGTTTCCTGCCATAATATCCACACATATGCCCAACAATGACAACCTCATTCACTCCAAAAACAGATTTTTGCCCTGAAAGTGTCAAGTTCACTTCTTCTAACCTGGCCAAAATCTTCTCACATGCTGAAATATGATCAGCCACAAAGTATCTGCATCCCTGCTCATTTAGACTCTCATTCTTCTCTTCTTCTGCACACCCCTTAATGGGCACATCATCCAAGAAAGGCATAGTAAGTTGAGGTATGTAATCACGAAGGACCTTATGCATGGCATTCATCATATGCGCAACAGAATTAGTGGCACCTTGAGGCAAGGTACACATCCTGACAAGCCCAATAGGAGTTCTCATGGTGGTTATATCCCTGCTTTCCAAAGCCAGCTGAAACTGATCATATCCTGAATATAAATCACCCAAAGAATAGATGGCATGTCCAGCAAATGCTTCTGCAAACTCATCCACAACTGGACCTATACCAACATTCCTGATAGTAACTCTGTTCACTGGCTGCATGTCCTGAATAAATCGAGGAGTACCATTCTTCTTTGGAACTGTAAACCACCTGTTTGAGTATGGTGCAGATGAAGGCTCAAGGATTCCCATCCTGATTTTCTCATTCAATAAATCAATCAGCTTTGGCAAGTGTGCTTTAGGCACTGGAATAGGTCGGAGATTCCATGGAATATGAGGAATAGTAAAAATGACCATAGGAGCAACAATATCAGGATTCACACATCCAATCTCATGTGGCAAAAAAGCAAATCCCCTTCCATGACGCTCAAGCATCTCCTGAAAGCATTGCTTCTCCATGGGTAACAAGAAATCACCATTTCCAATTTTTAATTCAGCAAGTGTCTCTGCTGAAAATTTATGACCAATATGCTCCGGATTCCTCAAAATTTGCTGTTTAGCAGCCCTCTCTATTTGCTGATCACTGTCAGATGGAAGCGGTACAGCAACCGGCTTCACCTTCTTATCCACAGTCTTGTATTTCGTGTCAACCCTGGCTTCATTATGCTCTTCTGCATTACATAAACCTTGCTGTAAATCAGCAATTCTGCACTCCAATGGCTGAATATTCTCAGCCCTCTGCTCTATGGACTGCATAGGAACAGCCCCAAACTCTGAATGCTGAAATATTTCAGCAGTAAACTCTGTTGGCTGAAAATTTTCAGCCCTCTGTCTCTCGGAAAGCTGATCATAACCAGCTGGAAACTCTGTTTGCTGAATTTCTTCAGCACTCAACACTTTTTGCTGAGTTACCTCAGCCTCTAACTCAATCTGTGACATAAAATCTGTAATTTCATGAAACATGTCTAGGGACTGCACTAATACATTACCATGACAATTCAGCATATCAGTTTTCAGCATATCTCCCATCTCTGCCATCGTATCTGCACAAATCACACTGTCATACATACCATCTATGTGCTCATCATCCTCCAAAATTCCTGCATTTTTCAAAATTTTCTCCTTCCTGCATATATACTGCCTGGCAGCTCTAGGCAACCTAGAAGTCTTCTAATAACTCATTGAACTGTTTGCTGAAATCCCAACATAACCGGAGGAGAAAACACTGCTGCTGCCAGGAGGCGAGAACTCCAATCTCCTCTCCTCTGTACCACCGTCGTCTCGCGAAACGGCGGTACCTAATGAAAACCCGAATCCCTCACAGTGGGCAAGGGTGCATCTCTGAGAGTATCCCTGTTTCTAACATGATTCACACATACAGTCATAAACTGAACTGCTCTCATACCATCTTTACTGCGAATCCGTGCATAAGCAGATCCATCATCCATGACCTTTGTTTCCATGCGCATCTCTGTAATGAATGGCTGACCAAGAATTATGGGATAAGAGCATGAATCCTGCACAAAGAAATGAAAATCCTCCTCTACATCACCAATAGAAACCCTGACACTAGGGCAAGCAGCATATAAATCACCTGCAGTGTTATTGACGGCTCTCATACGCCACCCATGCTCTACATCCATAGGCCATCTGTTACTCTCATAAACTCCACGAACAATGAGATTAATCTCTGAACCATGATCAACCAATGCAACATAAGGTACCTGTTTTTCTCCAACCTTTACCATCGTCTCTATAGTTGCCCTAGCCCAATGGCTCCGCGAAAAGTGACTACGTGGTATCATGACAGGCTCATCAATTTCAGCATAATGCATAGGCTGAACCCTCTTCTCTACCTATGGCAAACCAGAAGCATTATCAACCATAACCTCATCATCATCCTCATCCAACTCTCCAATCAAAACTCCTTGTGTATCAGTGGTAGCCAATGCATGTCTTTTCCTCTTCAGGACCTCCTGAAACTGATCCTGAAACTCTCTTTTTGAGATGCCCAAAGTCTTAGAAATAGTGAAAGTCACCTCACTGCCAAGTATCTTATCATTAAAGATTTTCTTCATGTCTGTAGATGTCTCAATATCGGACATCAATCTGAATCCTGGCTGTTTTCTCTCTCTAGGCTCTTGCCTCTTTTCTCTCTTTTGAGCATCCTCCATCTGTCGATCTGGCCCTGGTCTTGAAGATGGTCCTGCAGTAGGTGGAGTAACAAACTCACCCCCTCTAGTCTTCTTAGCTGCACTTGGATTTTCTTCATCCCTCTTACGCTTCTCCTCAACAAATACATCTGCACCATGAGATTTAGCCAAATAGGCATAAATAGAATACCTGTCAACAGGCGAGTCCCAACCTGTCTCTGATCTGATGCTAGAGCCTGCACTAGTCAAAACAGTTTACTGAATTTTCCCCTTGTTTGCAGTCTCCATAGCATAAGTCCATAGTGCGGACTAAGTCTCCAATCCCTTCTCAATCTGTACTCCATATGTAGAAGCATCACCTCTAGCCATCACATAAGAAGTACGCGCAGCCGTGTCCTCCACTAACTTCTTCATTCCACCTTTACCAAAGTTGGTAGCAAGTGGAGCTCCTGTCTCAGTCAACCAAATCTTACCATCTTGCCCCCAATATACCAAATTCTGCCTCCTTGCATCCTGGAAAGAGTCACAATCCCTGCAATGCTGATGCTCCGTACTATCACACCAAATACATCTCCGATCTCTCCTAGGAGCACTAGGAGCACTCCTAGGTGCAGTAGGAGCACTAGAAGAAGTAGTAGGCGCAGTTGAAGCAAACTGCTCCTTCAACTTTCCCACTAACTCTGCTTTGACTGACTCAAGTGTCAAATCTGTGATGCCTTTGATTATGTCATCAATAGAGGTAGGCACCGATGGAGCGGATGGTTTTGGAGCAGAAGGTGTAGGCATCGGTCGTGGAACAGGAGGAATAGGTGGAGTGGAAATAGTAGGCACTGGCATAGGCCAAGAAATTGGCTGAGGAGGAGAAGAAATAACAGGGATAGAAGTAGGCATAGGAGCAGATGATGGTGTAGGTGTCATGGAACCATTCTGTAGGCGAGTCTTCCATATCCTCCTCTTGGTCAAAGTCGAGACTGCATCCTGCCAATCAGTTTTAAGACCCATAGGCTTCGTGCGATCTTCAAGAAGCTCACCCAATTCTTCTTGAAGACCAGGATCTGCAGCTTGCAAGAAAAGCTCAACTTTTTCAACATCCAATGCTCTTTGTTCAATGGCATCAAGTTGACTATACCTCTCTTTGAATTCTCGAATCAACTCCAAAGCAGCAAGACCTTTGTTTGGCATGTAGACCCACTCTCGGAATGACCGCCGAGTAGCCATACCAAAGTCCTCAAGGAAGTATTCTTCTTTTAGAGCCTTCTTAAAATCTTGCCAATGTATATTTTGAATAAAAAGATCAGTCACTTTTGTCCTCAAAACAGGTGTGACAAGACGAAGGAAGTACTTACTCATAAGTCCACCAGGAACTCCAAAAAACCCCATCTTGATCTCATATGTCTTCAAATATGCTGAAACATTACGCCCATCAAGTAGCTTCTTCTCACTCTCAACTGCTTCAATAGCCTTAGTCGCACTGTTTGCATTCTCCTGCTCCGAATAGAGTTGCCTTTGCTGAGACAACTGTTGTTGATGCAATTGTTGTTGCTGCTGCATATACATTTGTGTTTGCTGATTTTGGAGCTGCATATACATGGACATATTCTGCAAAATCTGTTTTAGATCCTCTGTTGAAGTATTTGACGCAGCAGTCATAGATGGAGCTGAAGTAGAAATAGCTGGAATTGTAGAAGAAGCTGAAATAGAGGCTGAAGTGTCTCCCATCCTGAAATTTTTGCGACGCTTTCACGTCGGGTTCACCAAAGATGTCGAAGGATTTGTGAAAGCAATGTCGCAACCACAGAGGATCCTGATTAATTTCAGGTTAGAAGATCAATCAAGCAAATAATCAAGATGAGAAAATGATGTCAACTCTGTTTTACTTTTTGGACCAAGGCCTTCCGTGTCTTTCCACAAAAAGGTCTTTATTCTTCAGCAATCCTGACAATCAGCCAATAATGATTGCATAAAAGGGTAACTGTATAACAGCAACATTCAGAACTTTCCGATTAAGCAGTTCAAGCTTTTCCACTTCACAAGAGCTCAAAACAGAGCTCATACAATATCAGCATGATCCAAAATCCACCCTCCGAAATAGAGCAAAGGATGACATCTTCCTCTGTTATATCCGATAAGTTTGCAACATCATTAACTCTTATAAATGATTAAGCTGTAGATAACAGTTTCAAGATCTTCAGTGAATAAAATCCCATGGTTATATTTCCACATACATTGTCCAATTTCCCACACAGTAACAAGTTCTGGATTGTTCTGTATTATAGTTATGGGTTTATGATTTTTACAAATACCCTGCACTATTCAGTTCAGAGACAAGTAGATAGATCAGACAGAGAAGTACAGGTGTGTGCTAAAAAACGAAGTGAACACCAATATCCGTATAAAGGCATCCATAACGACTCCGGTGCTAGAAGGAGCCACACTGCCAAAATGAACAAAATGGTATTTGGCATGTTAACCAAGCTTTGCTACTTCACTTTCAATAAGGAAGTGGTCATGGCACAGAGGCAATGCCTCTTTCACTCTTGATGCAAAATAAATCTGAGTCACCTCCAGCTCTACTGCCTTCATATCCACCAACCAAGCATTTCACAGCATGTTAAATAGACCATTTCCAAGACACCACAAGTAATTGAATTTGCAAACCACGGTAAAGCCAACCGTGCACATTGCTGTTCCAAGCTGTCAAAGTCCTTGCACATTCATGTTCAGAATAGTATCACTCTGAGCAACCAGAGGAGAATCAAAGCAAAAATTAAGCAGATCAACACAGAATTAAAGAGAGATTGGTTTCCCCAACACCTCTGTGATGGATTTAGAATAGATATGTTGGCGTCCAGACCATTCCAATAATCCAAGAAATGTGCATCTTCGACACCAGCAACATTTTGAGCAATAGCACCACAGATTTCACATATGCTGCCATGGCTGCAGTTACCAGTATCTACTATCATTGATTGGAAAGGCCTTCCTTCTTCTACTCATCATAATAGCCTTCTTTTCCTGGGGTCACTGCCAGTGTGCCATGCCTGAGCCCTCTCCTTTGTTCTTGAACTCAGAGCGCCCTCTCTCTCTCTCGTGATCTTCCCCTGCTCGGGAGTCAGGAAGAGCCCGACATCCAGCATATAATCGTCTTTTGCTGCCTTTTACCGCTTGAAGCGAGGTTTGTGGCTCTTCTCATCTCTGCCGAAGCAACATGAAATCCAACTTTTGAAGTCTCCACAGTTTCAGCTACTCCATCAGACTCTGCGGAGATGGAAAAGGTTCGCGGCTCCTATGAAATCCATGCTTGCTGTCAGCTGTAGCATCGGTTTGCCCCGATTAAGCCCCGTAGACGCTGCAGCATCATCAAATTCACTCTACTTGCAGCAGAAGAATGCATGCCAATTCTCCACTGTTCACTTCCCCAATTCTTTATAGAACTGCTTGCAAGGTTCATCAATTCTGCGCGTCCGGAGATTCATACGATCATAGTTGGCATCCGTTGCAGATGAATGGCCATAACCATACTTCGTCCTTTTAACTCTTTCTGCTCAATCCGATATCTCCATGTATTGCCGGTTCTGCAAGCTCCCTGCTACCCCTGTTTCAATCCTCCAAACCTCTCTCTTGCATATGACTCCAGCACTCAGCCCGCGCTCAGAGCTTTCTCCCAATTCTTCCATCGTTCTCTTCCCCTTCACGATTGCCCATTTTTCCCTCCTTTTCGATTCAAAAAGCTCCCTTTTCAAAAATAGCCATTTGCTTTTCTTCCTTTTTTTAGACCCTCTGAATCCTGCAATAAGACTGTGCTTGGCAGCTGGATGATGTCGAACATTCACCACTGTCCTGTAAAGAGATATCGCAACCGCATCATTCAGAACGGATTCACCAAAAACAAGGGCATAAAGATTCACATCAGTCCCGAGTTCTTGAAAAATGGCAAGAACTGTTACTGGATCTGTGGCAGAAATAATAGCACCCAGAAAATAGACTTTCTTGAAATGATAACCTGTTCATCAGAAATAAAAGGCCCCCAAGGTACACCAGAATTCCTGTGACCATTGCAGCCATGAATGTTCCCAAAATAGCAAAGGTGATGATCGCACCAAAGTTTGAAAAGAAAGAAAATAATTGGAGGCAGTAAAAACAGGAGGAAAAACTCCTCCCGAAAATTAAACCATCGTTTGAAACTTTCTTCAGTATTTGATATATTTGCAATACCACCAACAATGAGTCCTGCAGACATTGATCCTACAAAGATTTCAAGAAATCCCCCAAGCTCCAAGTTCAGCGTATCCTGAAATGTATGCTTTCCATGAGATTACATCATGAACTGGCAGCATGTCAAAGACACGGTGTGCTTCAGCAAGTAAGCCACTTCTGCCATACATGTCTACCAGTTTGTTTCCAACATAAAGCTCACTCTCCAATCCTTTTTGAGCTACTTCTGAATGTATCTTCTGACCTGTGTCCAGTGGTCCTACACTACCACATGCTTTCAAGCAAAGAACATAAGTTACAGCATCTGCTGACACACCCCCTTGTTGCATAAGCTTGAAACATGTGAGCACTTCCTCACCAAAACCATGTTCGGAGTAGCCTGTAATGAGGCAAGAGACTGCATCACGAATGGGTAAGTTGTTGAAAACATGATGCGCTTCCGCAAGGGAGCCAAATTTCCCATACATATCCACAAGAGAGTTGCCCACCAGGGGGCTACAAGCGCCACATTTACCATAGATACTAATAAGTGTGCTATTAACAAAAGCTTCTGAAGTGAAGCCCTTCATGTGAGCATCTATACTCATACGCAGAGAATAAATGTAATCACAACAACTAAATATGTACAAAGTACCAAATCACATGCACAACTTTTGGGTGGTTTACACACCTCGAATGCGCAGCAATACGACAGCGTTGATGAATCTACGGTAGTAACCAACCGAAGATAGAAAGCTATGAACTTCTTTCGGAGTGCGTGGTGGACCCATGGCAACTATAACTTTAACCTTCTCGGGGTCTGTCGCAATTCCTACTGAACTGACTACATGACCCAGCAACAGCCCATAAGGTACTCCAAAACCACACTTCCGTGGGTTTAGGGCGATGCGAAATTATCTACAGCGCTCAAAGCATTTTCTTAAAACGAGCAACTGCCTTCCTCTCACGGTGGCAGCCCCTAAGTCATCAATAAACACCTTCAACTCTTCAGGGGATATGTCACCGAATGTCTTATCTACTGTTCGTTGCCACGAACCAGGCGCATTTCATAAACCAAAGGCCATCACATGGTATGCAAAAGTACCAAATACAGTGATAAAAGTTGCTTTCAACTTATCCTCTTCTGCAATTGCCATTTGGTTGTATCCTGCAAAGCAATCCATAAACGAATATATCTCCCTACCCGCTAATTGATCGAAAATCTGGTCAATAAATGGCATTATCATTATAATAATAAGCAAAATGTGCAGCAGTAGAGATCAGGCCAGTTTGCGTGTTTGCATCTGCTGTGGTGGCTGAAGGCATATTCACCTGCAACATAAGGCATTTGCAGCTCCTCAGGTAATCTACAGCTTGCCTATACACCTTGGAAGGTGGTTGAAGGTCTTGGCATGCTATCACTTGGATGTATGCTCAGTTATGAGCTACAGATCTGATCTACAGATCTGAAATAATAGCAGTTCAATTGTAAACAATGATAGGGCAGCTTGTATCTAAACTTGATTGGAGCTTGAAGCTCTCTGATATGGTTTATGGACCTCATTGGAGCCAAGGAGCACTCTGGAAGACATATGTATCAGTTCTCATGCCTTTGAGCTGAAATTTCTTGAAGGAAGTACTCAAATTTGGAAGTGTAAATAGGTTGGAAACCTGTCTCAAAACAGTGGGCAGCAAGCATTAGCTTCCATTGAAGCATTACATAACAATTGGCTGGGATTTATCATATGTATGACATGGGATTTGTATGCTGGAGGTTATGGATTGGGTTGAGCATCAAGGGATCATGAAAGTTGAAGTCTAAGGCTGGTGATTACTGCAGTGACATTGTCTCAGTGGTTGCAAGCAGGTAAATGCAATCTATGAATTGGATTCATGAAGACATGATGCCTATAGTTACCCGAATGCTCATGTATTGAACCTAACACTTCAAAGTGAATGTCTGACATGATTTGAGGCTGTTTTGGAGCTGGATTGACTTTGGTTTACTGAGAAGTTGCTAATTGCAATTTGTAACCAGAAGGCTTGATACTTATACCTGCTATCTATGCACTAATTTGTGCCCCATTGGTTATGCTCGGATTGCTACATGTACTAGCAGATGTCTATGAAGGTTTGGGACATGTATGACATGTATATCACTCAGTTTTGGGCTTGAAATCACTGCTGGTCACTCACAGAATTACAGTTTTCAGACTGCATATATGTACCCTGTGGCAGTGAGGTTGTAGGAGTTCAAACCAAAGTGAATAAATAGTATTTGCACTGACTGCTTTACTCACAGGTTAAGCCACTTGGTGTGAGCTGTTTTGGACTGTCAGTGGGCTGAAATACCCTGGTTTTTTACTGCAATTAATTGCAGAAAACTGTCATAAACAGTTCCGGGCAACTGTTAAGAAGATCTTGGTTTGCAGGTAGTCAGGCAAGGTCTACAACATGGCAAATGCTGATAGAACTGATAATGTAACCCAGATCGTGGGAGAAAAGCTTGATAGCAACAATTATGCAATATGGAAGTTCCGCATGGAGAACTTTCTGATAGGCAAAGGATACTGGGACTTAGTGACAGGTGTCATCATACCAGATGCATCCTCAATAACTTTCTCTTTTCCTTTGCTGTCCAAGACATCATGATATGCCTTCCATTCATGCCTCTACAATTGATTTATAGCAGAGCACTGTTATGACAGGACCTCGTAGTCAGACAGTATCCCCATGGACAGGGAGATTGAGGAGCTCGCCGTCCACTGACACCAGTATGTCAGTGAGGGGGAGACATGATGTCTTGGACAGCAAAGGAAAAGAGAAAGTTATTGAGGATGCATCTGGTATGATGACACCTGGCAAAATGACTTCTAGCTATGAGTCTGGTGATACTTTAGATAGCGAACTTGGTATTCCGACTATCTATATGCCTGGCACTAGGCAAAGCAGGTATATTCCGCCTCATGAGAGAGGGGAATCGAGTAGTGCACCACAGCTTAGACGCTCGCGCGGAGGGTCAGATACCCTGTTGACAGGTTGACATATAGTGGCTACTCTGCAAAGCATTATGTGTACATGACAAAAGTGATGGAGGTCAAAGAACCAAGTACATATGCTGAAGCAGTGAAAGATGAGAATTGGTGTAAAACATGGGATTTAGTACCACTGCCTGAAGGGAAAAAGACCATTGGCTGCAAATGGGTCTACAAAATCAAATGCAAGTCAGATGGCAGTGTGGAGAGATACAAAGCCAGGCTAGTTGCAAAGGGGTGTGCCCAACAATATGGACTTGATTATGAGGAAACATTCAGCCCTGTTGCCAAGATGGCAACCATACAGACTGTGATTGCCTTGGGTGCTGCTAAAGGCTGGAAATTGCAGTAGATGGACATTAAGAATGCATTTCTTAACAGTGACCTAGCAGAGGATGTCTACATGGTTCAGCCGGAAGGGTATGTTCACCTTGATTTTCAGCATTATGTATGCAGGCTGAAAAAGGCATTACACGGGCTGAAGCAGGCTCCAAGAGCTTGGCATGCTAGGATCAGTAACTACTTGCAGAGATTGGGTTTTGCTATTGGCAGGGCTGATCACAGCCTATTTACAAAGAAGATTGACAGTGGTTTAGTAGTGCTGGTCATATATGTTGATGATTTGTTAATCACTGATGATGATGACTTGGGCATACAACATGTAATGAAGATGCTGAAATCTGAATTTGACATGAAAGACCTGGGAGAACTGAAGTATTTCTTAGGCATTGAGATAGTTCCAGCTTACAATGGGTTATGGCTGATGCAGAAGTACTATGCCATAGAGATGCTAAAGAAGTATGGCATGGCTGAATGCAAACCACTGGATACACCTCTTGATCAGAATGTCAAGCTAGACATGAACATTGGGGCTGAAGTAGAGGATGTGACTATGCACAGGCAGATGGTTGGCAGCTTGATTTACTTGACCATCACTAGGCCTGACTTGAGCTATGCTGTAGGGCTCATAAGCCAGTTTATGCAGAAGCCTAGAAATCTGCACTTGGATACAGTTAGACGCATTATGAGATATGTTAAGTCCACTGTAGAGTATGGGCTGTTCTATGTCAAAGATAAGCCCTTGATATTGACTGGATACACGGATGCAGATTGGGAAGGTTGCTCATATGATCGTAGATCTACGAGTGGATATGCATTTGGATTTGGTAGCGGCATGATTAGCTGGATCAGCAAGAAGCAGCCTGCGGTTGCTTTGTCGAGTATTGAGGCAGAGTACAGGGGTGCTGCATTGGCAGCATGCGAGATTTCATGGATGCTCAAGCTTATGGCTGATTTGGACATACAGGTAGATGCTCCAGTGAAGTTACTATGTGATAATCTGAGTAGTGTACTCCTAGCTATGAATCTAGTCTATCATGCCAAGACGAAACACATAGAGGTACACTACCATTTCATCAGAGAGATGGTTCTTGCAGGACGAGTTGATCTTATGTATGTGAAGACTGATGAACAGGTAGCGAATATCTTTACCAAGTCCTTGGGTAAAGATAAGTTCTGTGGTTTTAGATAGCTGCTTGGAGTAAATATGTTATCTTGAGCTTGAGGGGGAGTGTTAGAATATCAAGCGCGTTCATGTGTGTTTGACTGACATGAGCTAGACACAGCTAGTCTGGCTAGATCAGTTAGGTACATTAAATAAGTCGGTTCTACTTCTAGTGTGAATGGTCTTTATGACCTTAGGTTGTATATGCACTAAAAGTGTGTTGAATGAATAATGAGAATAATAGAGAGAGGAAGCATGTTGCTTCACTCCGTGTTTCTCTCTTCCCTGCATCCATGAAATCTAACAAGAGATCTAGGACTCTTAGGTGGACCTGGTACTGGCTAAATGATTCGTTCGAGGCTATTAGACGATTGTGCCATTTGCGTTGTTGAGCGGTCAGCCTTGCCATGAGCAATGTTGTGCCTATGATGCCTGTTGTCCTCTTGGAAAACCAAAGGCTCTTTGGGCACTATTGGCTCTTGTGCACGCTCAATGGCTACACATGACATCTGCTTATTAAGCATGCTAGGCTGAGGCTCTTTCTTTTGAACACTCATGTCTGGTTTCTTGCCTCGAGTCCTAGAGTTTCTCTTAAATTTCCTCCTGTGCTTCGTTGCTCTTGATGCAATCTTGCCTTCGGCTGATAGAGATGATTTAGCAGGGGGTTTTGGTACGCAAATCCATCGGTTACTGCATAATACCCTTGAGCACGTAGCAATCACGGCGTTGTACTGGCCCTCTATCGATGCCTTCGCCTATAGGGCTTGGGCTTCCTTTGGGGTCTTCTACGATATTTGTAAGTCCAAAGCCCATCCTTGGCATTGTCTCTTGACCTTCTTGTTTTAAGCATGGCCTCACTCACTGATTCTCGTTGTTTGACCTGTGCTTGTATCAACTCCTCCCACAAGTCCTTGCTCTCATTAGTAAGCTCAACTGTCATGTCAGCACCTTCCTTGCCTTTCCCTCGAGGCTCGATGAGGTCACCCTTGCTAAAGGTTGTGACTATCCTCACACCCGATAGTGTCATGTGTATCCTCTGAGCTACATAGTCAGCCTCACATTTGGTCGCCCTTTTGAAGGGTCTTCCCAGGAGGGTTTCCTTACCATATTTAACACTATTTGGAGGAACATGGAATAGGATGGGCAAGCTTTCAGTTTCAATTGTTGCAAGGATATTGCACTTCCCTATGAGTGCTTGTGGAGGTCCCCCATAAGGGCTAAAGGTTGCATTAGTCGGTGTCAGCTCTGGTTGGCCTAGTAGGGTCCATGCCTCATAGGTCAAGACATTAAAATCTACTCCATCAATCAGAGCATGGATAGTATGCTCTCTTTTCGCGGTGAGTTTGACCCTAAGATAAGTAGGTGGTACTATGTCTTCATCTTCCGGGTCTTGGCTTGTAAATTTAAGCCTTCTGACAAATGCCCTTGAGTCCCCAACTGCACGACCAAATGTGGGTTCTCCACTGATGTCTTGGCCCATCTGTGCAGTGCCATTCAAGGAGCATCTATTGTCTGGACTGTCATATCTAGTCATTCTTGCTGTTGTAGCTTGATGTTGTTGCTTTCCGCTTTGACTAGATGCAGTCCGAATGCGATATGTACGAGTTTTTTAGTGTGGCCTTTTTGCCCTTGCTGGCTAGTTTGGCCCATTGAGGTTCTAGGGTCTCTATTTGTCTCTATTCAGGAATGGGCTTTTGGTTGCTCCTTTGCAAGCAAGAATCCATGCTCGTGTAGAGCCATTACTACACCAAGGTTCAATTTGGAGGACCTGTCACGGCACGCGTTTTCTCTCCAACCTACTTGGGGAAGGTGCGGAGGGGGCAGAGCCCCCTTTGCGGGGGTCCGGGGGGTAGTCCCCTCCTTGGCCCGCAGGGCCGTTACGGTAAACACCATGTGCAATTTGGAGGACCATTCAACCAGATCTTGAACCACTTGCTCTGAGTTTCAGCCAAGTGATGGGTCTGTGATGTGCCTTTAGCCCTATGTAGCCTGTAGGGTCAATTTCGAGGTTCAGATTTTTTTTTCTAATTTGTTGCCTCGTTCGTTTTTGGGTCCAATCAGGCTTTACCACTCAATGGTTTGCGTCTAAGTCCCTGGTCTCGGAACTGCCTACTTCTAGCTACTAAGCTGCTGCCCCCTACGATATTGCCTATTCCGTGTGCCAGAATCAAGTTCTGAGCGTCCTAAGGGTTTTCAACAGTTTGCGTTGCTGAGTTCTAACTGGGTCAGGTCAATTTTCTGAGAATTTGATGAAAATATACACTCGACCTAGCTGGTCCGAATTGCAGGGGCCGAGTGCCCGATTCGGCCTGTCCGAGGGCCGAGTAGAAGGGGCCGTATGTGACTGTCCGAGTGCCAAATTCGGCGAGTCCGAACCTAGATATCCAAGGGCCGAGTGGGCCAAGGCCGAATTTCAAGGTAGTCCGAGTGCTCAATTCGGATGGCCGAGCGTGAGCGTCTGAATGGTAATGGCCGAATGGTTTGAGGACCAAGTGGCCGAGGGCCGAGTGGGCCGAGTGTAGTGGGCCGAGGGCCAAATGGCCAAGTAGTTCGAGGGTCGATTCTGGGACTTGGCCCAGAATTGCCGTCACTCGGACATGCCAAGCGCGGCACATTTTTTCACCGAGCTTTACAAAATTTGCCGTGCCGGGTGTTGGAGGCCTTCCCCCTAGTCAAGCAGCTCCAGATCCATCCTACTCATGTAGGGGAAGGTGTAGAATTACCTAGGTTGGATAAATATCTCTCGGGTGACAAGATCAAAGCGGATCCACTCACGAAGCTTTCCTCTTCTCTCCTGCTCTCCTGAAACCTTGCAGTGCACAATGTGGACTTTCTTGCCACTTTTGGCCCTTATACCCCTTCCCGAGTATGGTATTGATGCCCCCAATCACTCACTTACCAATCTTAGGCATCACAAGCGAGCTCCTTACCATTTCTTGCACAATTTTTGCCATGTTTTTGCCATGTTTTGTAATAGTAAACCCTAATGCTTATTTTCTTTGTTTTTCTTTGTTTTCTCCTACTCTAATGCATCCAAATCACAAAGTAAATACCTACACTACTCCATCTCACAACATAAATCTCAAAAAGCAAAATCGAATACCATCTTCGACCCCCCTCACTTCCTACCTATCTCAAGCACCAGTTCGGGGAAAACCCTTACTTTGATGCTCGATTCGAAGCGCGCAAGCGCTCAAGCTTAAAAGCGTTGGTCCGGGAAACAGAACCAAAATGTGGGAGCTTTCGCTCAACTACCAAGACCCTCGGACTGCTTATTGTTTCAAGCGTTCCAAGCCGAGCACTAATGGCTACCTCTCATATAGCCGATGTGCCATCCATATCTACAGGTGTAGTGAGCTTACCTCCATGCCGATCGAGTTACCTCCTCTCCCGCGCACTCCGATAGCTCCACGATCTAAGTGCAAGCTTCAAGCACGCTCCATCCTCAAGCTCCATGCTCCAAGCTCCATTGCCGCGAGCAAGAGAAGAGAAGAGAAGAGAAGATAAGAAGAGAGGAGAAGATGGAGAGCTTCTCCTCCTCGGTCCCTCACCCTCACACACTGACTCCCTCACACTCTGACACTCCCTCCCTCAAGCACAAGCTCAAGCAAGCAAGAAGAAGAAGAAGAAGAAGAAGAGGAGAGCCACTTTTTTCCACACACAAGAATGAGCTTCTCATTCACTTTTCAACTTTATATACAAAACCCTAAATTCCTTTTGGGCGGTCATCCCCTTTTCCCCTTTTTTACATGGCCGACCGTTGCCTAGGCCCTTTTCCCATTGTCCCTCTATCTTCCTAGCTTCCTTTCCACTGCCCGTCTACATTTACAATTTGCACGGGTGAGAGCCTGGCGCTCCTTGAATTAAACCATGATGCGCTTGTGCTCTTTTACAAAAGTTTTGACTTGCACTTTTCCTTGTGCGCTTTTGACTTTCGTTTCTCTTTGCCTTGGCCTTTGTCTTTGTCTTTTGTTTTAGCTTTCCAGATTTTCCACTGCCTGGCACTCTTCTACAAGATTTCAGGGTGCGCCTTGGTATTTTAAAATACACCTTTCCCCTTTTGCAGTTGCCTTGGACTATTTAAGGTTGCCCTTGCGCTTTTGGCCTTTTCTCCTCTTCATTCTTTAGTCAAGCTACCTTTTTTTTGCCTTTGCCCTGCGTCTTTTTTATTTCCTTTTGCTTTCTTCGTGTTGGGGTTAACAAGATAGATAGGAGATTTAGGTGGTTTGATCTTTGAAACAAGTAAGTATTTTGGTTTGTTATTGAGTAGGCAAGTAGGTAAATCAACCTTAGCCACTGTTTTTGATTTTTGTTGCATTTGGATAGGATTAGGACCAAGGAAATAGGGAATAGAGAAGGGTTTTCTGCTACTGAAAACTGGGAGAAAGGGGCATAAAATTTAAATCTTGAGTAGATGGGTGCAAGAGGGGCAACCATAAGGTTGAAGGAGACTTGAGCAAGGCAATAAGAGGCTCAAAAGGTCAGGGGAGGCCTCATTTTGCAGTCAAACATTGAGAGAGAGAGAGCTTGAGAGAAAGACAGCTTGAGAGAGACAGTGTGTGAGTGCAGGTACAGAAGGGATTGGATCCGGTCGTTTAGCTGTCACCGAGCCATTCCAAGTATTCCTTGACCTTCTCTGAGTTATGCTTGTTTGATTTGGAAAGTTGGAGTGTGTACCAGGACCCCCATGCGTAGCATTTTTCGTTCGCGCCCTTGCAACTGTGCTACGACAAATGCAGTTAGACCAGGTTGCAAGTGTCTGAGTCCCAGAATCAGACACTTAGACTGTTCAACTCTACCAATCAGATCATCCGACTTGGACCACCCGGTTTGATCAGACCAACTACGTGATCAGACCGTTCAACTCTTCCAGTCAGACCCTGCCATGTGGCAGTAGGAGCCATTCTAAGTAGGACCCATTTTTAGACTCGCACCCACCTAGCCAGTTGGACTGACCACCCAGTTTGATCGGACAATCCGACTCGGATAGTCGGACCACCCAGAATTAGACGGGTCCGATTTTGGGAATCCGACCACCAAGGTAGAACATTTTAAACTGGTAGGAGAGCCACCTCCTCAAGCCAAGGCCACTCGGAACACATCCCCAAACATCCCTGAGTACCTGACCGGCTCTCAGAAGCCAAAAATTGGAGAAACCACACCTGGGTAGCCTAGAGTCAACCTCTAGTAGCAGGCCATAATTCTAATTCGGCCTTGACGGAGTGTAGAGTGTGCAGTAGCATAAACCCTAGACAATATGAGAGGACAGTCAGGAAATGAGCTTAGAGCAATATTAGGCTACAAACAAAAGGGGGAAAAGCGGGAAGTGCATTTATTCATTTTGCATTCGCACCCCATGCTGATTTCATCATTTAAAGTGCACTAAAAGGGAGAAAGACTAATTTGGCACTATGCACTGGAAAGCACTAAGCACAAGTGTGAATAAAATTGACAACTGCTTTCAATAACAAGGAACTCACATAGAATCGTAATAATTAAAAGAACCCACCAATAGGAGCAGACCCTGAGACGTAGCTGGGTGCCACAGACCCTGAGACATAGCTAGGTGCCACAGAGCCCCGTGAATAGGACCCTGAAGATCTCGAAGAGTTCAAAGACGACACGATTGAGGGAAAGTCGCTACTCAAGCTAATTGGAACGATTGACAACGTGGTGGAGTGAGAGGCTTAGAAATGTCAGGAGCAGACGTGGACCGAGAGGATGACCAGCTGAACTTGGGCGAGTTCCCAATTGAATTGTAGCATATGGTCGACCAATACGACTGGCTAACAAGGACCGTGATCCATGGCAAACCGATCGAGGAAGTACTTACAAGCCTTGAGGAATAAAGGAAGGTAGCTAGGAAAGCACTGTAGAGCATCATGGTGTATAACCGCGAGGAAAGGACCAGGAAATTGCAGCAAGACTTAGAGGTGCACAAGACGTGACACATTCTAGCCTTAGCTGGTAAGGCCACGATAGGGCCGAAAGCAGAGAGGGAGAGGGAGCTAGAGGCAAACCTGATGCTGAGCAAGCTTGTCACCAAGTGGCTCATAGACAACACATCTATAGAACAGAGTGCAACTGCGCTAGCCACCTCTTTGCTCACAGGCTTAGGAGTCACATAGGGGGCGAAGAGCCACAACAAGATCCCTATAGTGGCCAAGCAACTGGACAAGTACCAGCTCAGCAACGACCCCTATAGCTAGCAGTTCGAGTACGTTTGCAAAGCCAACGGTCTCATCGACCTCGGCTAACGCTCGTAGGCTTTCGAGCTTTGCTTGGGTGATAAGGGAAGGACGTGGTACACCAGCCTAGACATAGTAGAGGGAATGAACTTCAATCTCCTGAAAGATCTCTTCATCAAGAGATTCTCAAAGATAGGGTATTCGGACAACCTCATAGTCCGATTGATGAATGTTAGTCAGAAGGACAAAGAGGGCATTAGAGACTACGTCATTCATGTACATTAGAGACTACGTCACTCATTTACATAGCCTGTTTAAGAGAATCCCTACCAATGAATGACCAAACGAGAGAGCGGTCTCTACCATTTTTATAAACTGAATCTGCAACGAGGAACTTTACAAGGCACTGGCAAGCAACTTGAGCTTGCAAAGAGATGTGCTCGCTAGGGTTTTCGATGAGGCAATAAGGGTAGATGACAAGCTTAGGGAGAGAAGTGCTAGAAGCTTGAATCGAGATGGCTCTAGCCAAAGAACCATAGAGAAAGCCACAACCTATGGCAAGAGATCAGCCCCTGACATGCAGGATAAGGGCAAGAGCACGGCACAAGACCAAGAGCTAGCTGAAGTCAGGATGGAGCTAGCATAGTTGCAGGAGTTGGTGAAGAGACCCACTAGACCACATGTCCAGTGTGTGCACTGTGGAGGCAACCACATCCCTGCCGAGTGCCATAATTCAAGATCCAGGCCTTATGCAAATTGTGAAAGGTTTGGCCACGATGCAATGCATTTTCTATTGCCAAGAAGGTTTCCTTACACACGGTAGTAGCTTCTTCTTTTTCTTCTTCTCTTCTTCTTGCCTTCTTGCTTGTGTTTGAGAGAGGGAGTGAGTGAGTGTGCTCTACTCTTCTCTTGTCTCGTGTGGCTACGGAGGATTGAGCTTGTTGGAGAGGGATTGAGGTTTCTTGATCTTGCCTCAAGGATCATGGAGCTACTGGCATGCACGGGAGAGGAGGGTACTCGATGGGGCATCAAGCTAAGCTCACTACACCCCATAGGTAGGGAGGGCGCATCAGCTATGTGAGAGGTAGCCATGGCCACTTGAAATGCTTGACCAATAAGCGGTCCGTAGGTCTCTGGGGTTGAGCTTGTAGCTCCCTTCAAGTATCAAGTCTAGAAGTATCAAAAAGTGATAAATTAAAAGGATCTAAAAATGCCAGACCAAGCTAGAGGAGTCCTTGCCTAGTAAGAGTTCCTAGTCTAGTTGTGTGAGGTAGGCAAGTTAGACCACCACTTAGGATGACTCCTTTGATAGTTCTTTTTAGCAAGTTTGTGTGGGAGCAGTTGGTTAGTGACTAGCTCTAGATCTCTATTGGATTATACTTCGTCTATCCCTTGTGGAACTTCATGCCTTGATTTGGTCAAGGGGTAGGGTGAGAGCTGTGTTTGTGTTTTGTTGTATATTCTTCTTTGAAGCATCTTGATGCTCTTTATGGTTTATTTATGTATAGATCAGTTCATGGATTCAATGGGCTAAGTTGCCCTATTCTGAGGTCAATATAATGAGAGCAAATTTTTGAAGCCAATTTAAAGCAAAAAAAGACATTGAGAAGCATAAAAGAGTAAATTTTCATGGAAAATGAAACATTTGTGGATCAAGCTGCTGGAGCTTTCCTAGATGCATTTTGACACTCACTAGGAATCCAATGCAAGTTTCTGTTCGTCAATCGGAGGTCGTTTGACCCCCCATTTAATCCCCACAAGGTTTGTTGTTATGAAGTAGCTACTAGATTTGGGAGCAGGAAAGTGCGTGATGGAGACCATCTTGATAAATTTTGATGGCACGAAGCCAACTATCTAGTCTATTTGTGATTCTGAGCTCATTTGGCCCTCCTTCTAGGCTAGAATCACTTTCAGGTAGTGTGAACATGTAAAAACTCAACCAGTTAACTTCTAAGGTTAATGATTGAACTAAAAGCTTAAATATATTTTTTTTCAGTGTGGAGCGGGGCATAGTTTTTTGACGTCCCTTTGATTCATCAAGTGTGTCTTTCTTATTCAGGCAAGATCATTAGAGATAGAAGGCATATCCGATTTGATGCTTATGGTCTGATGGTGGTGGAGAGTATGTGTCAAAGGAATTTGACAAATACCTAGCAAAGCATGGGATCAGGAGGTAGTTGACTTGTAGCTACACTCCACAATAGAATGGAGTTGCTCAAGGAAAGAACAGGGTGATTATGGAAGCAACCATGGCTATGTTGAATGAGAAGAATATACCTTTGTCTTATTGGGCTGAAGCAGTACTTACAGTTGTCTGTGTGATGAATAGAACACCTACAACAACAAGAATACATAAAAAGACACCTTATGAGTAGCTATATGGCTATAGGCTTGACATCTGAGATTTGAAAGTATTTGTTAGTATTGCCTATGTTCATGTTCCCAACAATGACGAATGGAAGAAACTTCATCCTAAAGTAGTGAAATGTGTTTTCCTCGGATACTTACAAGAAAGAAAGGCATACAAGTGAATGTTGTTGACTACACGATAGATCTTATTCAGCCATGATATCATGTTTGATGAGTTACCATCTTAGTATGGTGTTAAGCAGGCTACAATATATGATGGTACTTCACACAAGGCACGTATGCTGAAAATGGATAGCAAGACACTATGTCTACTAGTGGACTTACTAGGATGCATCTGGTAGTGTAAGTCCTTGGATAGGCAATAGGCTATGGAGCCATGGGTCTCCATCCACTAACATGGATATGTTAGTGAGGGTGAGAGATAAAGGAAAAGAGAAGGTTTTTGATGATGATACAGGTTCATTGACTTCAGGATATGACTCTTCTGAGAGTCTAGATAGTGAGTTTGGCATATCTACAGTGGTTACACCTGGAGTTAAGTAGAGATATATATTTCCTCATGAGAAAGTAAAATCTAGTTCAGCTCCATTGTGGAGATCACAGAGAGAAAGGAAGCCAATGGATAGGCTTATTACTTACATTGGATACTTGGTGTAACATTATGCATACTGACAGAGGTGTAGAAATACAAAGAGCCTACATCTTTTGCAGAAGTAGTTAAGGATAAAAACTAGTGCAAGGCTATGGATGTTGAATATGGGGCTTTGTTGAAAAATAGAACATGGGATTTGGTTGAGTAGCCTGAGGAAAAAATTCCTATTGGATGCAAGTGAGTCTATAAGGTAAAATGTAAGTTTGATGGCTCACTAGAGAGGTACAAAGCCAGATTGATCGTGAAAGGATATGCCCAACAATATGGGCTAGATTATGAGAAAACGTTTAGTTTGGTTGCTAAGATGGAAATTATACAGACTGTTATTGCATTGGCTACATCCAAAGGCTAGAATCTATATCAAATGGATGTGAAAAATGCTTTCCTAAATGGTGATTTGGTGGAAGAGATTTATATGGATCAGCTAGAGGGCTATGTGCATCTTGATTATCAGTTATATGTATGCAGATTGAAGAAGTCATTGTATGGCTTAAAGTAAGCCTCGTGAGCATGGAATGCTAGGATTACTTCCTACTTACAAACACTCACATTTCAACAAGGCAAAGCTAATAATAGTTTATTTACTAGGAAAACAGAGACAGGAATGTGATTTTGGTGCTCTATGTAGATGATTTGTGATCATAGGTGATGATATATAGGGCATTGATGACATAAAAGCTATATTGTACAAATAATTTTACATTATAGACTTGGGAGAGCTGAAATTTTTTCTTAGGGATTGAAGTTATGCATATAACCCATGGGATATGGATGATACAAAAATAGTGTGTGCACAATATGTTGGAGAAGTATGGCATGCTAGAATGCAAACCCATGGATACACTAGTGTAGCAGAATGTAAATCTAGCTATTGATACAAGAAATGTGATAGAGAATGTGCCTATGTATAGATATATGGTTGGTAGTTTGATCTATTTGACTATCACTAGACTGGACTTGAGTTAAGGAGTTAGTTTGATCAGCCAATTTATACAACAGCCAAGGAAACCTCACCTAGATGTTGTGTGACATATTTTGAGATATGTGAAGGGTACATTGTCTTATGGGCTATTCTATGAGCATGGTAAGCTTGTTGAGCTTACATGTTATAGTCAAGCAAATTTGGCTAGTTGTGTGTATGATAGGAGATCAATCAGTGGATACGGGTTTTGGAAGTAGCATGGCTAGTTGGAGTAGTAAGAAACAACCTACTGTGGCTCTCTCAAAGTATAGAAGCAAAATACATGGGTGTAACATTAGCTACATGTGAGGTTGCTTGGTTGTTTAAGTTAATGGATGACTTGGGGGTTCGTATGGATAAAACAATCAAGTTGTATTGTGATAACATGAGCAACGCCCTCCTGGCAAGCAATCCACTCTATCATGCTAAGTTGAAGCACATACAGTTCCATTACCATTTCATCAAGGAAATGGTGCTTGGAGGTAGGATAGATCTCATACATGTGAAGATTGAAGACCAAGTGGCCGACATCTTTACCAAATCACTTGGTAGAGGGAAGTTCACTCATTTTAGATCATTGCTTGGGATACAAGAAGTGACTTGAGCTTGAGGAGGAGTGTTGAGATATTCAAGCTCAATCTACCTATTACCTATTGACATGACAACTGGGTGTGCATAGCTGTCAATCATGTGTGTGTCTTGAATAAGTTGATAGTTGACTTAATTAGAGTTAGAGTTAGTCAATGATTAGTCACTAGACCTAAGTTAGATGTACTTTGTACTTTGAGTGTGAAGAATAGTGAAGATGAACATTGAGAGCAGTCTACTCTTTGTTGGCCGTATCTCTCTCTCATTTTTCTAACCACACACACACACACACACACACACACACACACACACACACACACACACACACACACACACACACACACAGCTTATTTATTGAAAGGGGGAGAGAGAGAGTGTGTGGGAAAAAAATTGTAGACAAGAGAAGAGTTTAGGGAGAGATGAGAGGTTGCTATGTGATATCATCTCAATACCTTCTAATAATAAGTTATATATACAATTAGACATGCATATATGTGCATGTGTGTGTGTCTGTGTGAATGATACATAGACTTACATGCTTTTCTTTTCCTCTTATTGTCTTTTCTATGCTTTGTATGTATTTTTGCGTATGTGCACATGCATATATATCTGTTTAAAAGAGAGAAGCATTAATATTTGTTCTTGGAGCGTGTAGGTTGTTGGATTGTATGATAGTATGTATATGCTTGCATAGAGTTAGATGGTTGCCTAGAAGAAGCCATGGAAGAAGTCTAGGATATTGATAAGATATGAGGTTAGAATAGAGTACATGTATTTTAAAAATGATTTTTGAGGAGCTAAGGTGCCAAAACAATGTGATCTACAAGACGAATGCATTAAAAAAGATGTGAACTATAAATTTTTTTGAAGTATATCTTAGATCAAGTTTTTTTTTTTGAGTTTTTTAATTTTGAGATGACTTAAAAGAATAAGATTATTATAAACATGGATCTTCATTATGAGGAATCGTATGAACATTGAATACTCTATTGAGGAAGATAATCAAACATAGTCATGACTAGCAATGCATGATACTTAACAAAAGGTAAAAATGCACTAAATGAAAATCATGTTAAAGAAAAAGAAGATGCAAAAGATGTTGAGATCTCTCTCAAGCTATGGGGTGTTAGACTGATCCACTCTTTGTTTTTCTAATCTTCCAAATGAAGTTCTAGTGCCTCCTATATATGTTGCTACAAGTTGGATCACAAGTTACAGGGTGACATCACTTATGAGTGCAATCTTGCTCCTACATAAGGTGTGATTTCGCAAATGATCTCTTCTCTAAGGCTACTTCTTGTGAGCTTGTTAGAAGGGCGGTGTTTTTAACACCCTCCTTGGCTCAAATAACAGGCTAAATATAGATAAGGTTGGCTAGGTAGCACTCACTCTAAAAATAGATAAGAGAAAATAAAAAATCATCTAGAATCCTTGAAGTTTCTAGGTTCTCTTTGGGTCCAAGAATACAGACATTCAAAAATATCCAAAACTTATCCATAAACTCCAGGATAAACTAATAGAAAGAGAAATATATGGAGCTTGAACTTTCTAAGTTCTCTTCAAATCCAAGAATACAAAATAGAAAGAGAAACATCTGGAACTTGAAGCTTCTACATTCTTTTCAAGTCCAAAAATAAAAAATATATCGAGGAGATACCTATAAGCCTAGCCATTACAAAAATAAGTGTCAATTAATGGTGACTGAGTTGGAGCAAGATCCATAGGGAAAATTTTCACTTGGAATGCATGTGCCGTACATCTTCCAATTATCCAAGAGGATGCCCATTCTCAAGGTTGTCATTCCTCCACTTCTTCTAGGCTTCTTTTCTTCTTCCACTTCTATCTAATTTCTATTGTCCATTTCTTAATAGTGTACTTGGCCTTCTTCTTCTTGAGATGCTCACCATTTGAGGATTCCATGGAACTTGGTATATGAAAAGAATGAGAGATATGGAGTAAGTAGAGTATAGAAGGATTAACAAATGCTTTTGAAAATATTTTAATAAGTAGAGAGTACCAAAAAGTGATTAAAATGAGAAAGATGAAGCTTTGTGAGAAATTGGCTATGACTACCAATGGACAATGATTGAGTATTTGGCACACACCTCAGCTCACACTAGCCTATAGGAGCAAAATTTGTTTAATCCATTAAAGTAAGTGGACTATTTGAGAAACAAAATCCTTGACATATCTCGGTAGATTAGGCACTATCCAGAGAGTAAGAACAACATGAATTCAAGACTACGAATAATGCATTAGATTTGAAAGAAGAGGAATGATGTCCACTATGGTCATCAATCATGGAGATTTTTGCATTTAGAGGGGCATCTTGATGTGCGGGAACTCCCTATAAAATCTTGTGTACAATAGTTTAACAAATCAAGATTTTGAAGTCCTCCAAGGCAGGTAGGTACATTGGTCAAGAATAGGGAAGATAGATTGGAAGCATTAACTGAGACAATGTGATTGTATTTGGCCTTTATACCACAAAGGAAATGCCTAAACTTGAACATGGACTCTAATGCATGAATCTGGGATGTGATTTCTTTGATACCATGTTGTTGTTGAGATATCGAGCTCCACTCGTGATACGCCAGGGTGACCGTTGTGTATTTATGTCACCGACTTGTCAGTTGCAGATGCAGTTGGTACACCGCTCATGAATAATAGCTAGATGATAGCTATCCTTATCTACTCTAGTTCGTGGCTAAGTTAGTATGCCACCTTAGTTAGTTGAGTTTGGTTTGAGACCCATATATAGGGTTCTTCTATTTCTTTGTACTTGAGTTCTTTTGGCTTACACAACTAAGAAGAGGAAAACAGTTTTCAGCCTCCACCTCTGTGTGTATTCCCCCATTGTGCAAGCAAGAAAGCTACAAGTGAGACTCCTTCCTTCTCTCCCACAATCTTGACATGGTATCAGAGCCTTGTTCGTGGTAAGGAGCTCAAGAAAGCAAGCCAAGCTCGCGGTGTTTTGGTAAGAGGAGCAGTGTTGCTTTCATTTTCTGTTTTGGGAGCAGATCTCTGCAGGTAGCACAGCTGGAAATTGCAAGAGTGCATTGTCTCAGGTTGAGACGCCCTTCGCGGTGAAGCAAGAGGGCAGTATATGCTACGGCTTGTTTTTTTGATTTGAGGCCATTTCGGGGCCTATTTTGCAGACGGAAGTTTTCTGCACGCACTCAAGAAAAGGCTCAGTTTTATGCTGTGCAGCCACTGTTCTACAGGTCGGTGAAAAGTTACTGTAGAAATTGCATCGTATGCTTGTGCGCAGAGACATTGGGAGTTTCAGAATCATCCTTGGTTCCTGTTTATGCAAAATCGTCACTAGAAAGTGACTGTGTGGTCAAATACCACTTTCGCCAGTTTTGCAGATTTGCCCTTGTGAGGGTGAAGCTGTGTTTTTTGCAGTGACAGAATTTTTTGCAGTATTCTGTAATGGCGTCTGATTCTCTTTCACAGATTGTCACTGAAAAGCTTGACAAGAACAACTTCCAGGCATGGAAGTTTAGAATGACGAATTTCCTTATGGGAAAAGGATATTGGGAATTTGTTGCAGGAAATGAAGAAGAACCAGTTCTTTCTGATGTTCCCAATCAACAGCAAATGCAGGCATTCAAAGCATGGCATGAGAGAGCCAGGAAAGGTATGTACTGGCTGTCTATCAGTATTTCAGACTCTATGATTGTGCATATTCAGGATGCAAGTACGCCAAAGGAGGCATGGGATACTTTGTCAAAAATGTATAGCACAAATACGCAAGCCAGGAAAATGCAGCTCAAGCAAGAGTTGCATAATGTGCAAAGAGAAAATATGAGCATCAATGACTACCACATGAAGGTGAAGAAGATTGCAGATGCACTTGCTTCCATTGGGTCGCCAGTGGAAGATGATGATTTAGTTTCTGTGACCTTGAATGGTCTAGGAAAGGATTATGCACAGTTTCGGACATCCATTTCAGTTCGTGAAAGATTTCCTGATTTTGAGGAGCTGATTGCTCTTCTAATTTCTGAGGAGCAAAGAAATGGTGGTGCATCTTCTTCAGGAGGAACTTCAAAAGAAGCTGTCTTCTACTCAAATGCTGGAAGAGGTAGAGGCAGAGGTAGAGGAGGCCGATTTGGAGGCCGTGGTAGAAATCAGAATATGCAGCAAACACAAGAAAACCAGTCCTATGGAGGAGGACGTGGTAACTCTAGAGGCAGGGGGAGCCAAAGAGGTCGTGGTGGATGGCAAAGAGGTCAAAATGCAAACAGTAATGTTGAATGCTACTACTGTGGTAAAATGGGTCATATGGCTAAAGACTGCTATAAAAAGCAGAATGACATCATGAATGGAAAACTGCAACAAGGGAATTATGCATCTTCTAGTAGACAGGGTGATGACAGAAATGAGCATTTGTTCATAGTGCAGCACATGAACAATTCTGTGACAAGTGCAGAAGAAAGCAACGATGTATGGTACGTTGACTCAGGTACATCAAACCACATGACAGGTCATGCAGAATGGATGGAGGATGCAAGGAAAATGGAAAAACCAGGATTTGTGGAGACTGGTGATGATACTGCACATCCGATTGTGCAAATTGGAAAATTTCCTTTGTCTATGCAGGATGGGAAAAAGAAATACCTGTCCGATGTATTTCATGTCCCAAATATCACCAAGAATCTGGTTTCTGTTGGTCAAATGGTTGAACAGGGCTTGCAGGTCAGATTTAATCCTCATGGATGCTTTGTTGAGGATATGAAAAATAAAGGTCGCTTGATAGCAAAAGGAAAGAAGAAGGGCAGAATGTTTACGTTGGATGCAGACATGTCTGAATTGAGTGCAGCAATGTTTGCACATGGGACCGGTGTAGTTGCAGATATTGATATCTGGCATAAACGCATTGGTCATGTTAATGTACAGCGACTTAAATCAATGCAGGCCCAAAATATTGTTGCAGGTTTGCCTAAATTCAAGGTTGCAGAAATGCATAAGGTATGTGAAGCCTGTCAATTTGGAAAACAGGCAAGGAAACCATTTCCTAGACATGTTCAAGAGAGTGAGAAGCCATTGGAATTAATCCACTCTGATGTGTGGACTACTAAAGCTGCATCTCTTGGAGGCTGTCATTATTTTGTCACGTTTATTGATGACTATAGCAGAAAAGTTTGGGTGTATTTTATGAAAAAGAAAAGTGAAGTGTTTGGGCATTTCAAAACTCTTAAAGCTATGGTTGAAAAAGAAACAGGCCTGCAAATAAAATGCCTAAGGTCAGATGGAGGGGGAGAGTACCTCTCAAATGAGTTTGCAAGGTTCTTGCAGGAGCATGGCATAAAGCAGCAATATTCATGTAGTCATACCCCACAGCAAAATGGAATTGCAGAAAGAAAAAACAGACATATTGGAGAGGTATCTCGTGCCATGCTCAATGAAAAAGACCTGCCAGATTTTTATTGGGCTGAAGCAGTTGCTACAGCAGTCTACATAATGAATAGGACTCCCACTGCAGCAATACATGGAATGACTCCAGAGGAGAGGTATACTGGTAGGAAACCAAATATTTCTCATTTGAAAATTTTTGGTTGCATTGCCTATGTACATGTGCCAGATGAGTTGAGATCCAAGTTGGATCCAAAAGCTGAGAAGTGCATCTTTATTGGTTACTCTCTGCAGCAAAAAGGGTATAGATGTTATAACCCTTCTACTCCTAAGTTTACAGTGAGCAGAGATGTTGTTTTTGATGAGATGAGTAGCTGGTATAAACCAGTAAATGTGATTGATGATGTAGATGCACAAAATGGTAATGCTGCACAGAATTCACAGTAGCAGTCACAAAATATTAGTGGACCTGGAGCATCCGTTCACATTCTTCGCCATGGACAGGCAAATTGAGATCAGGAGAATCTTCACAAAGCAATGCAGATAGTGGTATGCAAGTATCACGAAAAGGAAAAGAGAAGGTTGATCAGCCCATGTTTGATGTGAATGCAGGTCACTCCTATGTGGATGGTGAATCCAGTGGCTCAGAACAGAGCATTGATGATGAGTTGGGTATTCCTTCTATTGTTACACCTGGAGTAAGGAAGACCAGGGATGTTTTGAGAGCTCCTGGGAGTGAACCTATTTTGCATAGGTCTACGAGAGCTAGGTATCCTGTGGATAGGCTGAAATATGATGGATTTATAGCCATTCACTATGCATATATGGTCAAAGTGATACAGGAACTAGAACCCACTTCTTTTGAGCAAGCCATGGGAAAAGAAAAATGGGAGAAAGCCATGGATGAAGAAATGGATGCCTTGGAAGCAAATGCTACATGGGAGTTAGTACCTTTGCCTAAAGGTAAGAATGCAATTGGCTGTAAGTGGGTTTATAAGGTGAAGCACAATGCAGATGGTTCTGTAAACAGATACAAGGCAAGATTAATAGTCAAGGGGTATGCACAAACATATGGCATTGACTATGAAGAAACATTCAGTCCGGTTGCAAGGATGGCAACCGTAAGAGCAGTCATTGCTATGGCTGCATCAAAGGGATGGTCTTTACATCAGATGGATGTAAAGAATGCCTTCTTGCATGGTGATTTGCAAGAAGAGGTCTATATGGAGCAGCCACCAGGTTATGTGCATGCTGTTCATCCTGAGTTTGTTTGCAGGTTGAAGAAAGCATTGTATGGCTTGAAGCAAGCACCTAGAGCATGGTCTGACAAGATAGGACAGTATCTTGTCACTATTGGCTTTCAGATTTCCAAGGCAGATTTCTCACTTTATGTGTGAAAAACAGAGAAAGGTATTATGCTACTTGTCATTTATGTTGATGATTTGATTATGACAGGTGACAGTGATGAAGATATCCTTCATGTGAAAATGCTATTGAAGCAAAAGTTTGAGATGAAGGATTTGGGAGAGCTACGTTATTTCTTGGGAATTGAGGTGATTAGATCACCAAGTGGGATACAGCTCTTGCAGAGGCAGTATGGATTGGACATGCTGTCCAAATATGGGATGACAGGCTGTAAGCCTATTTCAGTTCCTTTGGAGCAGAATGTGAAGCTGAGCACAGATGCATGTGAGCTTCTAGAAGACCCTACTATGTACAGACGCATAGTAGGAAGTTTGATTTATATGACTATTACTAGGCCAGATTTGAGCTATGCTGTTGGATTGGTAAGTCAGTTTATGCAGGCTCCAAGAAAACCGCATTTGGATGCGGCTAGACGCATACTCAGGTATGTGAAGTCCACATTGCAGTATGGACTATTTTATGAGACTGGGGTTCAGATACAGCTGCATGGATACACTGATGCTGATTGGGCTGGTAGTATTTTTGATAGAAGATCTACCAGTGGATATGTATTCTCTTTTGGGAGTGCTGCAGTCACTTGGAGCAGCAAGAAATAGCCTACAGTTGCCTTGTCGAGCACCGAGGCCGAGTACAGGGGTGCAGCAATGGCTGCATGTGAGGTAGCTTGGTTGCATAAGCTACTTTATGATATGCATCAGCCTACAGATGGGCCAGTTGTCATTTATTGTGACAACATGAGTAGTATACACTTGGCAAATAACCCAGTCTATCATGCTAGAACAAAGCATATTGAGGTGCATTATCACTATGTGCGGGAGAGGGTTTTACTAGGTCTTATTGATCTAGTTTATGTCAGCACAGAGGATCAGGTAGCTGACATATTCACGAAGGCATTGGGCGCAGAGAAGCTGCACAAGTTCAGAGACCTGCTTGGTGTGCAGGAATTGGGATTGAGCTCGAGGGGGAGTGTTAAGATATCGAGCTCCACTCGTGATACGCCACGGTGACCGTTGTGTATTTATGTCACCGACTTGTCAGTCAGATGCGGTTGGTACACCGCTCATGAATAATAGCTAGATGACAGCTATCCTTATCTACTCTAGTTCGTGGCTAAGTTAGTATGCCACCTTAGTTAGTTGAGTTTGGTTTGAGACCCATATATAGGGTTCTTCTATTTCTTTGTACTTGAGTTCTTTTGGCTCACACAACTAAGAAGAGGAAAACAGTTTTCAGCCTCCACCTCTGTGTGTATTCCCCCATTGTGCAAGCAAGAAAGCTACAAGTGAGACTCCTTCCTTCTCTCCCACAATCTTGACAGTTGTAAATATGGAAATTCATTTACATTGAATACTCTATGTGTGGAAGATACTTATGTTGGGGGTAAAGGCACCTCCGCTTAGCTGCCCGTGTATTACTACACTGACAGTACTACCCGCCACTGCACACTGTAGGTAGCAGGCGTCGATCACAGTCACTTATTCTTTATTCTTTTAGTGACAGTTTGAATAAAGGAAGGCCCAGCCACACATTGTGGTTGTTGGAGTTCCCACTTTTTGAGTCTCTCTCTCTCTCTTGGCTATTGCTCTCCATCGTACCATGTAGAGATTGGTTTCATACCTATTGTACCATGTCTGGTTCTGTGCGTCTTGGTGATGACAGGTCTCTTGACATTGTGGGCATTGGAAATGTTAGGCTATAGTTTCCTTCTGGAAGCTCTTTTTTTTTGCATGATGTACGCCATATGCCTACGTTGACTGGCAACCTTATGTTAGCTGGACAGCTTGATGATGTAGGGTATTTTGTGTCTTTTGGAGACTCTGCATGGAAAATCACTCGTGGCCCAAGCTTGTACTTGCAAGAGGTGCCAAGTTTGGCAGCCTCTATCCCTTACTTGTATCAAGAGCTACATTAGATCATGTTTTGTCTATGGGTTCTATTCCCCATGTATCCCTTTGGCATGCTCGTTTAGGGCATATGTCTCTTAAATGAATGAAAATGCTATGTGCTTTGCAATATCTTCCGCCTTTTGACTCTTTGCATTTTGATTCTTGTGATCATTGTTTGTATGGCTGGCAGACTAGAAATACACATAAAAAGTCTAGTAAGAAATGCATGGGTGAGCCCTTGGCTCTTGTGCACTCAGATGTATGTGGGCCCATGCCCTATCAGCCACTTGGTGGGGCAAAGTACTTTGTTACTTTCATAGATGATTACTCACGTAAGGTTTGGGCCTATCCCATAAAGAGAAAATCCGATGTCTTAGACACATTTCAGCGTTGGCTTGCATTGGCAGAGAACCGGTCTGGGAAAAGGCTCAAATGCCTAAGGTTAGATAATGGGGGTGAGTATGTATCGCATGCTTTTGAGAAGTTTTGTGATGAGCGGGGTATTAAGCCTCAATTGACCACCCCTTACACCCCTCCCCAGAATGGTATGGCTAAATGCATGAATAGGACCATTTAGGAAAGGGTCCATAACATGCTTAGCTAGGCTGGACTACCGCATCACTTTTGGGTTGAGGCAGTTACTACTACAGTGCATCTCATTAACAGGTTGCCTAGCAGTGGCATTGACTTTCAGGTTACAGAGGAGGTATGGGCAGGCAAGCCCCCCTCTTATGATCATTTGTGTATCTTTGGATGTGAGGCATTCTGCCATGTGCCCAAGGACAAACACAATAAGCTAGATCCTAAAAGTGTTAAATGCATTTTCATTGGCTATGGAGATGCAGGAGAGATGGGTTACCGTCTATGGGATCCACAGGCGAGGAAAGTGATCCGTAGCCATGATGTCATCTTTCATGAGGACAAAATGCATATGTAGCCTGAGAAAGTGGTTGAGGTATGCAGAGTTATCTTTCAGGAGGAGCCACCTGCTCCCGTTCAGCCCGCTCCACGTCCAGCTAGACAGCGTGCAACATCACCTAATGCTCATGGCCCAGATTTTAGACATGCTTATGTTAGATAGGATGTCAATCAAGTAGCAGAGCCTGGCTTGAGGCGTTCTACTAGTGATAGATGACCTCCTAACTATTTTGCACCCTCTATGGATTATGTACTGGTTATAGATACATGAGAGCCTCTCACTTATGATGAGGCTATGCGCAGGGGTGATTGTCACTCTTGGGAGACACTATGCAGTCTGAGCTTGACTCATTGCATAAGAATCAGACTTGGGATTTAATTTCCTTGCCTTAGGGTAAGAAGGCTTTGCCATGCAAGTGGATGTACAAGCTGAAAAGTACTCTTGGACACCCCAAGTTGGGATACAAAGCTTGATTAGTTGCTAAGGGTTTTAAGCAGGAGCATGGTGTTGACTTTGATGAGGTATTTTCTCTTGTAGCCAAGATGACCACCCTACACTTAGTCTTGGCCTTGGTTGCACAACTTGACCTGGACTTGTACCAGATGGATGTCAAGATGACTTTTCTACATGGGGACTTGCATGATGAGATTTACATGGAGCAGCCTAAGGGCTTTGCAGACCCTACCAAGGAACACCTAGTGTGCAAACTAAAGAAGAGTCTATATGGCTTGAAGCAGGAACCTAGGGAATGGTACCATAAGTTTGATGCATTCATACAATCACAGGGCTACAGCCGCAGTGCCATGGATCCGTGCTTGTACATGAAGAAAGCCCGCGACGGTTCTTTACTGATTTTGGTACTCTATGTGGATGACATGCTTTTAGCAGGGATAGCTCATGAGGAGCTAGATGCTCTTAAGGCTCAGCTCAAGAAGAGATTTGAGATGAAAGATTTGGGACAGGCCTCTCATATACTTGGTATGTGCATTATGCGCGATCGATCTCAGGGACTACTCTATCTATCCCAGAGGGAGTACATTCATAAAGTCCTTGAGTGCTTCCGCACATAGGATGTTAAGCTTATTGGCTATCCATTACCTTCTCATGTGAAGGTTTCACATGCCAATTATCTGCAAACAGATGAGTAGAGGGCCGAGATAGCCAAGGTTCCCTATGCATCAGCCGTGGGCAGTTTTATGTATGTCATGATAGCCACCCGTCCAGATATAGATTTTGTAGTTGGGGTTGTGGCACGTTATATGGATACACCTAGCAAGAAACATTGGGATACCGTAAAGGGTATCATGAGGTACTTGAAGGACACAATAGATATGTGCCTTTGCTATGGCAGCCAAGATACAGGAGTCATGGGGTACACTGACTCTGATTATGTAGGACATGCAGATAGTAGGAAGTCCACGTTTGGCTATGTGTTCACTTATGCTGGAGGGGCTATCTCTTGGATTTCTACGGCGTAGAAGTGTATGGCTCTTTCTACTATAGAGGTGGAGTATATTGTAGCTATAGAGGCTTTCAAGGAGGCTATCTGATTAGGCCATTTGATTGCAGACCTTAGTATGACAGATGCTATGCCTACACTACATTCGGATTCTATGAGTGCCATTTAGTTGGCCAAGAATCCCAGTCTTCCATGCAAAGACAAAACATATTGAGGTGAGGTATCACTTCATTCACGAGATCATTGAGGACAGGTCTGTTGACCTTGTCAAGATTCTGACTGAGAAAAATCCTGCAGACTTGCTCACAAAAAGCCTCACTACTGAGCGCTTTGCCTTCCTCAAGAGATTGATGGGCATTGAATGAGATGACGTGTTTTTCCTCATCTTGTTGTACATGTGTACATGTTGTACTGTCTTTTCTCTTTTTTCTCACACTGGGGTAGATTTGCCTTTAAGTGGGAGGTTTTTGGGGGTAAAGGCGCCTTCGCCTAGCCACCGTGTGTATTACTACACTGACAGTACCCATCACTGCACACTACAAGTGGCGGGCGCCTGTCACAGTCACTTATTCTTTATTCTTTTAGTGACAATTTGAATAAAGGAAGGCCCAACCACACATTGTGGTTGTTGGAGTTCCCACTTTTTGAGTCTCTCTCTCTCTCTCTCTCTCTCTCTCTCTCTCTCTCTCTCTCTCTCTCTCTCTCTCTCTCTCTCTCTCTCTCTCTCTCTCTCTCTCTCTCTCTCTCTCTCTCTCTCTCTCTCTCTCTCTCTCTCTCTCTCTCTCTCTCTCTCTCTCTCTCTCTCTCTCTCTCTCTCTCTCTCTCTCTCTCTCTCTCTCTCTCTCTCTCTCTCTCTCTCTCTCTCGGCTCTTGCTCTCCATCCGCCATAGCTCTCACCACCAAGCTTCTTCCTCCTGGGTTTCACTTCCCTTTCAACTTAAACATAGTCATAATAGCAATGCATGCTACTTGTTGACAAGAGATAAAAATGTACTAAATGAAAGTCATGTTGAATTTAAAGAAGATACAAAAGATGTTGAGATCTCTCTCAAGCTAAGAAGTGCTAGACTAATCCACTGTCAATTGTTTAGGTCTTCCAAATGAAGCTCTAGGGCCTCTTATATAGGCTAGTACAAGTTGGATACCAAGTTGCAAGATGGCATCATTGATATTCCATTCTTGCTCTTACATAAGTTGTGATATCATAGATGATCTCTTAAGTCACATTAGGGCATTGAGAGCAAGAAAAGGGACTTGAAAATTTTTATTTTCAATGACAAATCTTTTGGCATGAGTTGTCTCATGATGAGTGAAAGGAGAGGGAGCAAAACATTGATCTCTCTACCCATAAGATATAATCTCACCCTAATCCCCTAAAACAATGCTAAGCCATCTTGTATGTGGTACAAACCCTAGGTAGCTCATGGTCCTAGTTGCTCTAATATTAATCCTAACTTTCAAAAAGTAGTCAAGTAATTGAGTCCACACAAACATAAGACAACTTCTATCTGGGAAACCATCCACACACTTCCCACTCGACACATCTAATGATTATTTGGTTTAGTAATAATCTTAATATATTAGTATGGCCATAAACAACTAACTTTCTTAATTATCTCACTAAGCACCAGTTTGTTTCACGACTTTAGATCACATACACAAAACTAGTAGCAAACAAAACTTTTTAAATAGTTCTCTTATTAAAAGCAAGTGAATATTATTCATTCCACTGATGGCCATAGGTCAAGTCCACCCCAAGACATGCAATCTTACCCCAAACCAAGCTAGAATATGCCCATCAACGAGGCCGAAGACCTACTCATCAATGTGGATCTCCACCATCCATTCTCCAACTGATATAGGGATCTTTGGAAATTCCCAATCCTTGTGGTCTCCTAAAGTGCCACTAGTCACTATGAGACTTCAGAAGTCAAATGCCACTGTGCAGAGACCTCTCATCAAGGAGGATATTAGCCCCTTCTGGAAAGGTACAACAACCTCTTCTAGAAAGGCACAATAAAGGAATCACATGAAAGGATTATAGAAATTTAAACATTTAGAAGGACAAGAGAAGCAAAAATCAAAGCGATTGTCCAACACATCTAATTTTTGAATCAAAAATTTACTTCAAAATATTTTTGTTAAAGAGAGCAATGATCACTCCCATGCAAATTGTAAAGTCCAACTGAGGCATGAGCTCAAGGGATTTTGGCTTAACAAGTCAAAAACAATTGTAAAATATAAAATACTTTGTAAGATGAGAGAAGGTTGGTCTAAGCTAATGCAATGGGAGGGTGCCTAAGAAAACTAAGGCCATGTATAAACACTAAAGAGTGGATGGATAGCTCATTCTTGTGTTGTGCAATCTTGTGAGCTTCCTTCTTGCTCCTTGTTTGTGTGATAGAGGGAGAGATTGAGAGAGAAAAAGATAGGAAGGGGAGGGGGGGAGGTAGAATGAATGAACGGTGTCTTCTTCTTCTTGTTGTTCTTCTTCTTCTACTACTACTACAATTGAAGCTATGGAGGTGGAGCTCGCTTGAGTCATGCCTCAAGGATTGTGGAGCCATTGATGTCTCTTTCATGAATAGACTACAATAAGAAGATGAATTGATGAGTTTACTATATTCATTTGGAGAGTTGCAATGGTTATGTGAGAGGCATCTATAGCTATGTTTCTAAAAGTGCTTGCAAGAATAAGCATTCCATTAAGTCCAAGCACATGCATGGCTTGATGTGTGTGTGTGTGTGTGTGTGTGTGTGTGTGTGTGTGTGTGTGTGTGTGTGTGTGTGTGTGTGTGTGTGTGTGTGTGTGTGTGTGTGTGTGTGTGTGTGTGTGTGTGTGTGTGTGTGTGTGTGTGTGTGTGTGTGTGTGTGTGTGTGTGTGTGTGTGTGTGTGTGTGTGTGTGTGTGTGTGTGTGTGTGTGTGTGTGTGTGTGTGTGTGTGTGTGTGTGTGTGTGTGTGTGTGTGTGTGTGTGTGTGTGTGTTGGTTCCATTGCCATGACTGATGCAATTGAGCAACTAGGCATATACTCTCTATGCCCAGTTGTGGAATAGGAGCTTGCACTCCGAAATCTCACACGGATGAGCAAGTCGAGAGGCAATCAATTCATTGCTTGTATTTTTGGATTTTTGTTGGAATCGTAGGTAAGTTTAATTTGTAATAAGGTAGAACATGATAGGTTAAGGCTCAAAGGTTTAAAATTTTTGAAAATGTAAAAAATTTTATTCTCTATTTTTGTCGATTGAAAGAAAACCAAAACCAAGGGGATTAGTATAAGGGCTTGGATAGGTTACTCTCAGTAGCCAGGTTTCTTGTTTTTTTAATGAATCTACTGTTGTGTTTTTCCTTTTGAGCTTTTCATTTTTCTACTTTTTATAAACATACAACAATTGATAGAGGTATAGATATAAGGCAAGACTTCCAAGAAGAAACCACATAGGGATTTTTGTTGAAGAGAACAAATGAGGCAAGAAGATACAAATTGACTCTAATTTATCTCAACAAAGCACCAACTATTCTCTTTGAAGCTATGCAATGATTTAATTCCTTTCTCAGTAAACATCTTCTCTCTGTCTTTTAGGTTGAATTAGTCACCATACGAGCCTTAGGTCCACATGCCCACATGACAATGCAGCCATGTGTGAGCCTTGAGGCTTCATCAACTTGGCCGCAACATTGAACCTCTAGGATTTTAGGTTTTAGGCTTGTGTAATAATCCCATTATCTTAAATTTTAAAAAAACTCAATATCATTATCATTCATGATTCTTTCATAATTAGTAACACATTTGAAAATCACTCAATTATATTGCAAGATTCTAACATCAAGAGTGAGATGAATTAGGATCGTGGTGGTCGAAAGTGTTCATTTTTAATGCATACTTTTACTATATGTGCAACTATTTTATTTATTTCAAATTAACACCACATTGTCAATGTGGTAGAAATTTTAACAAAATAGAGATCTATATAGTTGCATTATTCTTGCACCATAGGGTGTATAGAGTTTTACAAAGGCTTCTCATATAGGGAAATTGTATATGATTTTTTTTTGAATAGTTACATATCCTTAGTCGTGGATTTGAGATAATATTTGAGTCATGGAAGTAGGAGGTTCCTTTACATATCTAGGACTAGATAACTATAAGGAACGTAAGGGAACACTTGAATCTTGTAATTATTTATGTGAGATGACCAACGAGCCACAATAACACAATTAGGTTGAATGACCCTAGTGATACAACAATAAACCCTTTGCTTTAGGGTTGTTAACCCTAGTACACAAAGAAAATTAAAAAGATGTAGGGCAAAGCAAAAAAAGGCAGCCCGGTTGAAGAAGTAGGAGGAAAAAAGGCCAAAAGCACAAGGAAAACCTTAAAAGTTCAGGTCAAGTGCAAAAGAGGAAAGATGCATTTTAAATGCAAAGGCGCACCCTAAATTTTTGTAAGAGAGTGCCAGGCTCCCTCCTATGCAATTTGTAAATCTAGATGCATAGGGTGAAGACAAAATGTAAATAGGAAGGAAATAGGAAAAGAGGATCTAGGCTAAAATGGCCGATCATGTAAAAAAGGGGATGGGTGCTCAAAGGGAATTAGGGCTTGTATAAAAGGCAAAAAGTGAATGAAGAAGCTCATTCTTGTGTGTGGCCAAAACTAGCTCTCCTCCTCCTCCTCCTCCTCCTCCTCTTGTTCTTCTTGTTCTTCTTGTTCTTCTTCTTGCTCACTTGCTTGTGCTTGTGTATGGTAGAGGGAGGGTGACGGAGTGAGTGTGTGAGGGTGAGGGAATGTGGTGGAGAAGCTCTCCATCTTCTTCTCTCTTTTTCTTCTCTTGTCTTCTCTTATCTCACATGTGGCAATGGAGCATGGAGCTTAAGGATCGAGCTTACTTGAGCTTGCACCTTGGATCATGGAGGTACTTGGATCTTGGAGGTCGAGCATGAGCTCCCACATTTTGGTCTCATTGCGAGGACAACGGATTCAAGCTTTGAGTGCTTGCATGCTCCAAATCGAGTATTGAAGGAGGGTTTGCCCCGAATGGTGATTGAAATAGGTAGGAAATGAGGAAGTTAAAGAGGTATTTGATTTCCTTTGCAAGTTTTTTTTTTTTTAGGATTTAGGTAAGTAGGTTGGATTAGTGTAAGTGGTCACTTGTGATTTGGATGCATTTAGGTAAGGAAAAAACGAGAAAAATAGAGAAACACATAGTAGGATTTCTATTGTAATAGTAGGCCCAAGAGAGTGAAAAAACATGGAAAAGAGAGCTTCAAGGCATTAATAGAGAGAAGGGGGAGGTAAAATACTAAACAAAGACGGGTTCAAGAAGACAATAGGTCAAGGGGAGAGCTCATTTGTCATTTCTGAGTTGAGAGAACAAAGAGAGAGAGAGAGAGAGAGAGGGCTATAGGGCTAGAAACCATTTCGTACTTGGCAATCTTTACCACCGCGCCTTCAAGCCCCACAGGTAAGCTCTAAGTGTGTCTTCATGTTGGATGATTGCTCCCAGGATTATAGTTGAGAGGTTGATCAAGGCGTGTGTGAGATTCGGTAGGATTTTGATAGTTTTGGAACTTTCAATGCTACACTCGAATGGAGACACTGTCATTCGAGTCATCCTGCTACCACTCGAACAATCTGAGTCCTTAGTCTACTTGGACGAACCATATTGTTCGAGTCATAGGCTCTAGCTTAGACAAGACGCTTGGCCTTGGATGGTTGACATTGGCCTTAGATGGTCAAAATTTAGACTCCAAAAATAGTCCACTTAGATGCACAAACATTCGATCTTAGTGAGAGCGGGATCTAGGTGCCGGGAAGTGCTTAAAAATAGCTAAAAATTATGAATATCAAGGGAAAAATATTCACCGTCAAAGGCGGCGGCTCGATCTAGGACGATTTTAAGCTTAAGCAGTTGACGGGCGCCCAAGTGACACGTCCGGATTTTTAGTAATTTTTCTATCAGTCAGGACAGGATGTGGGAGCTGCAGGCCTGTCCGGGATGCCGAGAGGGACGCCCAGAAATTTACAGCACGTCAATCGGAGTCCGTATGAGGAAGTGGCCCAAAAATCGACTGGGGTGCCCAAAAAGGGGCCAAATTTGAAATCTCAAAAGGTGTGGATAGAGGGGGGTGACCTTTGGCACCCCCCCCTTCAAAAAAAAACGTGATGGAGAGGGGGCGGCGGCTATTTTCAGCCGCCGAAAAAAACGTGCCCCCCCCCCCCCCCCTCAAATGGAGATTCTTCTTGTCAAGTAAGCCATGGATTGAATTATGCCAGGCTTCCACATTCGACCTTCGCTCCGCATCGCTTCAATCCACGCGGGGAATGGCAGCCTGTAGAGGGAGAGAGAAAATCAGTCTTTCTCTCTCCTCCCTCTCTCTCTTCTAAAGGCAAGTTCATGTGGGAAGAAGAAGGAAGAAGAAAGAATGATAGAGGCTTGTCCGGCATGGATCGGATTGCTCCACGGGCTGGAAATGGTGATTTGTGATTGTGCTGGACATGAAGTGCTGCTGATTTTCAGATTTGCAGCCATGGACATGAAACCCGAAACACGCAAATAAGCGGTAATTCAAAAATTTTCAAAGGAAATTTGAGATTTTATGGCTTTTGATTGATAAAATGTTGTTCATGTGGGCTAAAAATTGTTTATGTTGCTGTTTTCCATGAGTACTTGCTAATCATAATCAGAAAATCAGAAAAATATGCATCTTGTGACTCAAAATAATATACTAAAACACGTAAAATATGGAAAATCAAGGAAAAATGATGTTTTTGGGCATAAAAATGGGAAAATGAATAGGAACACCAACTAAATTTTCAATTTTGCTGCAAGAAGGAACTAAGGGCCACAGTCCATAATCTATTCTGAATTTTTAGTAATAAAATAATGCAGAAAATAAGGGAAAATACAAGGAAAATGGAGAAAAATCACTAAAAATAGGGGAAAAATGCATTTTGGGTACAGAAAATTAATGAAAATTAAGAGCAATGTTTGTGAATGTTTGTAGGGATTGAAGCATGAGGATTTGCCTCAGTTCAACCCCACCTTCTTGTTCTAGTGTGTTTTTCCCGCTTTCTACACATAAAATGATGGCAAAATGCCATATAAATCTATACAGCAATGCAACATTTGATCGATGGGAGGGTAGAGTGGTTAAAGTGTGTCTAAATGTGGAGTAAAGTGATGAAAAGATTGCTGTTTTTTGTTTGCATGCCATATAGGTCGGTGAATAATTATAAAATAAGGGCCTAGTAGCACGAGGGTTTCCTCGGTGCTAGGTTCGTGCAACGCTGCATAAGAATGGTAGTTGGAAATCATTGAAAGGATGTTTTCCACATGTGCACAATATTGATTTTATAATTGTTTGAGCACTTGGAATCCACACTATGCATAAATCATGGAAATATTTAAAGGTATCAGAAATCCTGGATGCACAACCATTGTTTTCATTAGGACATTGACCCACGCTGAGTGAGAGACAGGGCACCCTAAGCCATAGGCTAGTCGTGAGGTCTAGGGAAAAGAGAAGTAAGGACAATGGTACATTCCTGTATACGATTAAATGGTACCTTGAGTGGACTTTTGTGCGAAATGTTTATATGTTGAGCGACGCATCGAGGGGCCAATCCCCAAGGTGTAGGAGAGTCGCAGAGGGTGGACGGCATTCAGCCGTAGGAGGAACCCCATGTGTATGTGATTCGAGCCTTTTGGCTATGTGAAAAGGACTCCCTCTGAGGACTAATATTGGGTTAGTATTAGTTGGACTACAACGTATTACAAACGCAATGTTTAGGAAGGCAGAGATTTTGATAGACGCTCCTGGTCGCGAGGCCGAGGGGTTGTCTTGTGCGTAGTGACGAGGCCCGGCTAGTGCATGAGCCAGTGCCGGCCCGTTTTTAGGTCCATCAGTGGTGCGTCTGCCGGGAGCCGCTTAAAAGTGGCGGTCCTCGAATCCTGGCCAACTACCAGTTTATGCCAAAGGATACTGAGATTGATCCGTTATTTATTGATAAGCATCGTCTAGTAGAAATCCAAAAGCAAGAAAGAGACGAAAGAGCTAGGCGACGTGCTGAAATTTTTAGGAGATATTCCCCTAAGCGTAGCGGTGCTGAACCCTTACGAGGGAGTGGATCTAGTGGTCTTGGGGCCACAAGCAGTAAGTTAGGAGAAGGTGGAAGCTCTAGTGCTCCCCTTCCTTCTATAAGCCAGTCCACGTCAAGTGCGGGAGGTGTAACCCCACCGTCCCCTATTCCTAGTGCAAATCCAATCCTCGTCATGGCGCAGCCTATTGCAATTCCAGCAGGAACGACGGATTTTCCGTCTCTAGGTTACCCGCTACCCATTTTTAATGGGCTAGTTGAGGAAGATGCGGAACTCCACATTAGGGAGTTTCAAAAGCTGATGTTTAACTGTCGCATCCAAGAAGAAGGACATTTAATGATGTTCTTCAACATGACTCTCAAAGGAAGAGCTGCTATATGGTATCATGGTTTAGAAGCTGGAACCATATTGAACATTGATTCATTTTATGGAGCTTTTCGAAGGGAGTTTGCCCCTGAAAGGGGTGGGCAATATTGGTTGCGTGTACTCAACGTGACCCGCCAAGAACCACACGAGGATATTCGTGCTTATGCGAAGAAAATAAAAGAGGTTTTCCATAAGCTGGACACCTCTATTCCTATCCCCGTAGCTGCCCAATTGCAATATTTCCTACATGGTTTGGACTTTAATATCCAATTGCAGTTGAGTAGTGTCCCCTTGGGGGATATAGATACTGCCATTACACAAGCACAAGAGGTGGAATCCCGACTACAAGCAGCCTATGCTTCTCGAGGCAATTCGAATATGGGTTTAGTATTGGGAAACAATATGGCAATGGCCAATGGCAGTAGTGGTCAAGGGATAGCGATGGCTAACCCTAATGGGAGAGGGAACATGATACAGAATGTGCCTTTATTACCAGCTCCCCCTAGCATATCAATGCCTACGGGCAGTCAAATGGCTCCAAGTGGTGGAGGCCAGGCGGTCAATTCTAACACCATGCATGTGGCTCAACAACTAGTGCCTAATCAAATTGTTAGGCCGTTGGAACGACATGGTAATGACCAAGGCTATGAGTCGAGTGCTTCCAATGTTCTTGGCGAGGTTATGGACATGATGAAGCATTATACCGACATGATTACGGAGCAGTATCGACAAATAGCCATTGATATCAACTTCCTTAAAAAACAACAAAATTTGATAGGAAGTAGATACCCAGAGGAGGGTGCACCGTTGAGGTTTAGTTGCAAATGGTGTGGTGGGCAGCACTATCCAAGAAATTGCCCAAATGTTAAGTGCGACATTTGTGGAAAATCTGGCCATTTAGCAGCTACTTGCTAGAGTAAGATCAGTTCCCTCCAGCGAGGAAGTTGGCAACCAGGGCCTGTTAATCATTGCGTGCAAGGAAATGATTCCCAGTGAGAAGATGGGCCTAAACAAATACTTCAACGACCAAAGACTACAGTGGAGGAGCTATCAAGTGGTAGTGGGGTTAGTTTGATTGAGGCTATACGCGTTAACGATGCTGAAACCTCTAATCTGCGAGCTGTTCTTACAAGAGGTCAAAAGGGTAGAGAGGCCGACAAGGATAAGCCTGTCGACCGAAACCCTAAACAAGGCGACAAAGGAACACAAGTTTTGGATCCTGCCATGGAAGGGGGACCTTTGAAGCCCGTAGAAAGTAAAGCCAATAAGGAACCACCAAAGAAGAAGGTGAAAGTTAAAAAGGAGGCATTAAAGCCGGTTTAGCGACCTAAAGAGCGGATGGTTTGGCGTGAAAAGCGAGCTCTATCAAACTATCATGAATTCAATTTGGCGAGCTCTCTTTGCGAAGTCAAGCCAGATGTGAATCTCTTACAGCTTATTAAGCTTTCCCCAGGAGTACGTAAGGATTTTAGAAAGATTCTACATACTGGGTATATCGTAGAACCTTTGGGTATTGCGCGAGTTGGTGATGACTGGTTCGAGCATGCTAAGAAGCATTGCCCAAGGGTTGCAGCCTATGTCGATGGGATATTAGTAGATTATGCCATTGTCGACACGGGATCATCTGTTAACATTATGAGTTCTGAACTGATGGAAAGGTTGGGTCTTGCGATCCAGAAAGATACCTCCACAATTCTCAGAATGGCAGATGATAGTTTGAGACAGCCGGAAGGCTGCATTACTAAGGTCCATGTCACTGTTGCAAATGTAGAATGCCTGTTGGACTTTAGGGTGATTCGTTTTGCAGGCCGTCCAAGTTACCAAGTATTACTCGGACGACCTTGGATCTTGCAAGTGGACTGCCAAGTGGATATACCCGCCGGTTGGCTAATATTCGGCAGAGGTGCCTAGCGTGTGGTGGTTGATGCTTATCCTGAGTCCCCGCAGAGTGAGAGAGCTCCTCTATCTTCTACAGAATTGGAGACATTAGAAGATTTATCTTCCAGTGAGACATCATCGAGTGATGAGTCCAAAGAGGGATCCACCACGGAAGACATCTATCAGATCACTTTGAATGAGCTGATAGAGGGCCAAGATCGTATAAGAGATGCAGACGTTATCGAGCTAGAACTTGGTACACCTGATGATTCGCGGCCAATCAAATTAGGTTCTATGCTCAGCACAGCAGAAAGGGAGGACTATGTGGCCTTGATCCAGGAATTCCGTGATATCTTTGCTTGGAGTTATGATGAGTTGAGAGGCATTCCTCCTAGTCTTGTTGTTCATATAATTCTGTTGAAAGAGGGCAGTCATCCTGTACGGCAGAAAGTAAGGCGTATGCCTTTCGAATTGAGGGACGGCCTGTTTGAAGAGTTACAGAAGCTTCGAAAAGCGGGTTTGATTTTTCCTGTGCAACACACGGAATGGTGTTCGCCAGTTGTGATTAGAAAGAAGAAGAATAATCAAATCCGTTTATGTGTAGACTTTAGGGAGCTGAATAAGCAGACAGTTAAGGACTACTACCCTCTCTATTCTTCTCATTATTCATTCAGCACACTCTTAGTGCATATACAACCTAAGGTCATAAAGACCATTCACACTAGAAGTAGAACCGACTTATTTAATGTACCTAACTGATCTAGCCAGACTAGCTGTGTCCAGCTCATGTCGATCAAACACACATGAACAAGCTTGATATTCTAACATCTCTTGCATCCTCTTTTTCCAAACGAACACTGGAAGCACAACATCGGTCGTCAATGGCGGCTACTCACTCCCAATCTCTATCTCCATCAAAGCTTCTAGATGTCCAAGAAGCAGGACACGACACCATCCTTAGCTCTCAACCTAAGGATATGCCTGTGCAATCCACCGTGGCTAGCTCAACTAATACTTAACCTATGCAAGTGAATGCTCTAAGGGCAACAAAGGACACAACCACTTCCAATTTCCCTAAGGACTGGACACCGCAATTCACCAATAGTAGCAAGTCCACTGAGCTAGCAACTAGTCCTTCAAATTAGGGATATAGCAGTCATAGCCCTCGGCCATGACAACACCCCTTGCGGAGCATGTCCTTAGCAGTTTGCCTGCGGAGGAGGTGCGCAACCAGTATCCTTGACAACTTCAACCCTTCCAAAGCACCTAAAGCCTAGGCTTGAGGAGAAACCTCCCAAGGATGTGGCCAGGGAGATGGCACATCGAACCACTCAACCTAGCAAGGCTATTCAGCATACCACGGCTATGTCCCATGAGGACACCCTAGAGACAGGAAATGCTAAGGCCCAACCAAGCACAACAACAGATGACCTAGTCCAGGGTCCTGAGATATTGAGATATGCACCTTCACTGACCAAGAAAAAGAGGAGAAAACAACAAAAACAACAACAGTTTGCAGGTGGTTGTGGACCCCAAGAACATTGAGACAAAGAGCACTGGAGAATTGATGAACAAAGCATCAAGTCCACCCACCAATGAACCCATTAACGCCTCTCCTAATAGCGGTGAAACCTCAAACACATCCGTGTGCTCTGAAAAATCAAAACAGTCGTTACCATCAATGGCTGCTTACAATGCTCAATCCACCAACAATAGAACTTGCATTGACTAGTCAAGAGTGGATATAATGCTGTCACAACAGGGTGACAAACCTATACCAGTCACATCCAAGGAAAACCATGATGCAATAACGAAGCCTCAGGAGAAACATGGAGACCCCAAGAGTGTCAGACATCCTAGCGTGGAACGATCCTGCTCATCTAGGCCTGAGCCCCTAGCTACGCTAAAGCCTAGGCTAACTCCTAGAACCTTGCATGAGTTGGCAACCGAGAAAGCCCTCGTTGAACATGGAAGTGTCACCGAATGCTTAACTGAGTTGGATGCCAAGCTCAAGGTGTTTGCATGTGTCTATGTCCCGACAGACATACACGCATTCCCTAAAGAGTAGCTCAGAGAATACTTGCCATTTTCCTTATCTTGGGAAGAGCAAGAACATCTTGAGGAGCACTATAGCAGGCTCCTACATGAACGCATGCTACTCATCTCGGGCGAGGAAGCCAATGAGCTGCACTTAACTGTCACATTCAATGATGTGCTTTACCAACCAAATCTCTTAGAGATAGAGCAACTAAAGCGACTGTCAGAGGGCCGAAGTCAGTTTGAACAGCGTTGGTGTGAAAACCGCATTGCAATGGCCAAACTAGGAGCTCAGATCATGACAGCCTCTGAGGAGCGATTGGCCAAATGGTGGTCTCAAAGAGACCCCACCTATGTGGCACCAACCTCCTTTGGAGTGCTGACTGCCATTCGGGGTACAGACTTGGCTGAACCTAGCCAAGAAAACTATATATTTGATAAGGTTCTCACTGAGGAGGAGTTACATGTTGCCAGTAAACTCGGGCAAGGTTCCATGCTACTCGATGTGGCGAAATATCTATCGGTATTGAGTAAGCTGCCATGAATACTAGATCTGTGTGCCACACTCCAGTACAATCCCGAGTTCTACAATTGGTTTCTATACTCATGAGGTGACATGGATTCGTAAATATATATATATATATATATATAAACAATGATTCTTGTGTCACCTTGTATAGACACTATCAACACACACAAGCAATAATAGTTAAGCGCAAACAGAAGAGTTGGGACCAACGGGTTGGGCTCGTCGAGTCCCCCTCTCACATGACCATTTCCACCTCCGAGTAAAGGGCATGCACCTGCATTGCCACCATGGAAAGCCCTGACCAACATCTTTGATGATGTAAGCAGGGTGCAGTTCCTTTCTATACACCTTTCCCTTTCCGGTCCATCCTTTCGAGGATGAGCCCTGCCCAAATCCATAACCACCAGCCGATGTAATGCGGCGTGAGCCGAGATCTGCTAATGGCGAGAGGCTAAGTTAACATCATCACGGGGGCCATTCTACTACAATGAGCACAGCATGTTCCACCCCTCCTCTTCTAGTCATATGCGTTTGACAACCCGCACTGAAATCCCTCCCATGCAAATGATCTTATTCCGTATCAAGGCCTAACCCTTGGGTTGCATCGTGCAGGCCCCCCACAAGGAAAACATGGAGAACCACGAGCAGCTGGCTTGCAGAGATGCTCTTTGTGGACGACGGGAACATGCAGCACATGCCCCTCCACCGGTGCGTTATGTGCCCACCCTCAAAAGGTATGCAAAGAGACGGGGCCCTAAGCGACACCGCCTCGAACGAAGGCCAAAGAATCCTCGGGCTAGGAAAGTCGAAGCTCAAGGAATCGCGCAAGACGTGGCAACACCAGTTGCACAAACCCCCAACGTACGCTCAAGCACTAGATGCTCAAGGGTAGAAAAGGCGGCCTGAGACAGGGAAGAGTTCAATGAATTATTTAAAGGGCATTTTGGAAACAGTGGCGGCCCGGGACTACACCATTCATATCCTGGCCGACATGTGCCCTGCCCGACCTCACGGGAGTCTCACACCAGCACCACCCCAGTCGCCTAACCAATCGGACTCACCCTGCCTAGTACAAATCGACTAAGCCCCTATGATGTACAAGTAGCTTGACAAGTTATCAGGACATAACTTTTTGCCTTTTGATGGGTAAAAGGGAAACTCCCCACTTGTACAACTTCTTTTACCTATCGCTAATGTATGCCACGTCTTTGACAAGCAATCACATGGGCATTGCAATTGACATCATAGCATTTCGAAAAGTCATGTCCTAACATAACTGCATCTGTTGAATTCCTTAACGAAATCAAGCATGTGCTCTCACGAAATGACAAGTGGATGCAGGGTAACACAGGTCTTCATGCAAACATGTTCAATGCCTGGGTCACCGCAAAACCAGCAACCATGCATGAACCACAACAAAGCCACGCTGTTGAATGAGAATAATCACCCTTGTGAGTGCCCACATCGCACGAACCAACGCATAGTCATGGGCTACACTCTCTTCTTGGGCCAAGCTCAACAGTGAGCTCACGACGGGTGTCATTGCAATCGCACTGATATCGCAACAACGGCTCCCCTAACAACGAGGCTAGGGCAAAATCATCACGGTCATATCCATTTCCTAAGCCTTCTAGGCTTGACATGTCCTGACCCATTGAAAGGCTCATAGCCTCCGCATATTGCAATGGTTGTATTGTGGCAAAAAAAAAAAAGAAGAAGAAGAAAACAAAAGAGTGAAAAAATAAAAAAGCACCCACGATCACAGCACCGTACCTAGGGGTCCTCAAATTAGGTGTGTCCAGTGACCTTGGTCGGCTGGCTCCGTCCCTCATCCCCTAGCCCCCTAGCAACACCCACAATAGTTCAAGGCACATCAAGGGCAGGACAACCCTAGGGAGCTTGTCTCGCCTGTGGTTATACCTGTCACCCTGAACCATTCACACAATTCCCTCTTACACCTTGCCTTAAAACTATGGCAATCAATTGGGGCACGCACTGCACGAATGGCCATGCATAGTGCACCGGCCCCATGTCTACAACCTAAGGATAGTACACTATCCCTGGGTTCTATCCTGCTACGTCGTGCAATCACCATGCACAGGATGTTGCACCCACCTTCACGTGTACTTCTTTCTGTCATAAACCACTTTGCTTCATCCACACGACATTATGAGAAACCAGGCCGCAGTCTTCTACCTACATAATATCTAAGTATGCACGAGCACTCACATAATATCTGCACCAAAGTCTATACACAGTTTGGGTCCTCAAGTATAGGACAATACTCCAGGCTTGCTTAGATTTCGACCTGTCTCCCAAACTAATCCAAATATGTATTGTGCACGCTACAAAGACTAGCACTACCCCTTAGGAAGAGACCACCTGAGAGGTTTTCAAATTGCAGGTATTAAAGACTCCAACGAAAGCGCCGTCAGCTCTACATCAACACTCAGCTCTGCACTCTTGTCCTTTACTTCATCATGCAAACCACTAGCGAATCATCACGAGCAGGATCCACCATGAGCATCCCACGCACACCAAACCCCGTGCCAGCCATCGCAGAGTGCCATGGGACTGGCACTCGTCTAGGAGGGGGTAATGTTAACCCCAACACAAAGAAAGCAAAAGGAAATAAAAAAGACACAGGGAAAAGGCAAAAAAAAGGTAGCTCAACTGAAGAATGAAGAGGAGAAAAGGCCAAAACCGCAAGGGCAAACTTAAAAAGTCCAAGGCAACTGCAAAAGGGGAAAGGCGCACCCTGAAATCTTGTAGAAGAGTGCCAAGCGGTGGAAAATCCAGAAAGCTAAAACAGAAGACAAAGACAAAGGCCAAGGCAAAGAGAAACGGAAGACAAAAGCGCACAAGGAAAAGCCCAAGTCAAAACTTTTGTAAAAGAGCACAAGCGCGTCATGGTTTAATTCAAGGAGCACCGGCGGGCTCTCACCCATGCAAATTGTAAATGTAGACGGGCGGTGGAAAGGAAGCCAGGAAGATAGAGGCACAATGGGAAAAGGGCCTAGGCCATGGCCGGCCATGTAAAAAAGGGGAAAAGGGGATGACCGCCTAAAAGGGATTTAGGGTTTTGTATATAAAGTTGAAAAGTGAATGAGAAGCTCATTCTAGTGTGTGGCAAAAAGTGGCTCTCCTCTTCTTCTTCTTCTTCTTCTTCTTGCTTGCTTGAGCTTGTGCTTGAGGGAGGGAGTGTGAGAGTGTGAGGGAGTCAGAGTGTGAGGGTGAGGGACCGAGGAGGAGAAGCTCTCCATCTTCTCCTCTCTTCTCTTCTCTTCTCTTCTCTTCTCTTCTCTTCTCTTCTCTTCTCTTCTCTTCTCTTCTCGTGGCAATGGAGCTTGGAGCGTGGAGCTTGAGGATGGAGCGTGCTTGAAGCTTGCACTTGGATCATGGAGCTACTGGAGTGCGTGGGAGAGGAGGTAACTTGATCGGCATGGAGGTAAGTTCACTACACCCGTAGATACGGATGGTGCGTCGGCTATGTGAGAGGTAGCCATTAGTGCTCGACTTGGAATGCTTGAAACAATAAGCGGTCCGAGGGTCTTGGCGGTTGAGCAAAAGCTCCCACATATCTCAAGCACTGGTTCGGGCTGGAAACCCTATCCCTATGCTCGATTTGAAGTGCATGGCACTCAAGGCTCAATTTCGTTGGTCCCGACAATGGAACCAAAATGAAGGGAGCTACAAGCTCAACCCCCAAGACCTACGGACCACTTATTGGTCAAGGATTTCAACCTGAGTGACCATGGCTACCTCTCACATAGCCGACGCGCCCTCCCTACCTATAGGGTGTAGTGAGCTTACCTTGATGCCCGATCGAGTACCCTCCTCTTCCATGCACGCTAGTAGCTCCACGATCCTTGAGGCAAACTCAAGCAACCTCAATCCCTCTGCAACAAGCTCCATCCTCCATAGCCGCGCGAGACAAGAGAAGAGTAGAGAAGTGTTAACCCTCAAACAAACGAAGGTGGAACATTTGGAAAAGCTAAAGGAGAAGACAAAGGCCAAGGCAAAGTGAAATGGAAGACAAAGACGCACAAGGAGAAAAGTCCTAAATAAGGGAGAAAGGCGCACAAGGAAAAGCACAAGTCAATACTTTTGTAAAAGAGCGCAAGAGCATCATGATTTAATTTAAGAAGCGCCGAGCTCTCACCCGTGCAATTTGTAAATGTAGATGGGCGGTGGAAAGGAAGCTAGGAAGATAGAAGGACAATGGGAAAAAGGGCCTAGGCCATGGCCGGCCATGTAAAAAAGGGGATAAGGGGATGACCGCCCAAAAGGGATTTAGGGTTTTGTATATAAAGTTGAAAAGTGAATGAGAAGCTCATTCTTGTGTGTGGCCGAAAGTGGCTCTCCTCTTCTTCTTCTTCTTCTTCTTCTTCTTGATTGCTTGAGCTTGTGCTTGAGAGAGGGAGTGTGAGAGTGTGATGGCATGAGTGTGTGAGGGTGAGGGACCGGGGAGGAGAAGCTCTCCATCTTCTCCTCTCTTCTTCTCTTCTCTTCTCTTCTCTTCTCTTCTCTTACTTGCGGCGATGGAGCTTGGAGTGTGAAGCTTGAGGATGGAGCTTGCTTGAAGCTTGCACTTGGATCGTGGAGCTACCGGAGTGTGCGAGAGAGGAGGTAACTCGATCGGCATGGAGATAAGCTCACTACACCCGTAGATATAGATGGCATGTCGGCTATGTGAGAGGTAGCCATTAGTGCTCGGATTGGAACGCTTGAAACAATAAGCGGTATCTATGGGTCTTGGCGGTTGAGCGAAAGCTCCCACATTTTGGTTCCATTGTCGGGACCAACGGATTCAAGCCTTGAGCGCTTGCGCGCTTCGAATCGAGCATTGAAGTAGGGTTTTCCCCGAACCGGTGCTTGAGATAGATAGGTAGGAAGCGAGGTAGATAGGTAGAAAGAGAGGGAGTTTGAAGAGGTATTCGATCTCGTTAGCAAGTAGGTTTTTGTTGTTTTGGACTTGGGAAAGCATGACGGAGTAGTGTGGGTATTTTTCTTATAATTTTTTCTTGCATTTAGGAAGGATAGGAGCAAAACATTGGAGCAAACAGTAGGGTTTTCTATTGTTGTATAGCAGGCTGAAACAGGGAAATAGGGGCACAGATTCAGAATTCTAGCTGGAAGAGTATGAGGGACTAACTTCTGAGGTCAGAGCAGGCTCGGATGGGGCAATAAGAGGCCCAGGGAACCAAGAAAGACCACATTTGACATCCTTCCTTTTCTGAGAAGAGAGTGAGCTTGAGAGCTAGGAAGAGAGCGAGAGAGAGAGAGAGAGAGCAGCGGGGAGACTGTTGAAGTGCTGATCGATTCGAGTGCCACATCGTTTCCAAGTATGCCAGGCAGTTCCCTCTGTTGCTTTGCATCTATTTAGAAGGAACGGCATGATTCGGTGGAGTAGATGTTGACCTAGAGGCATCACATGCAACTTGTGGGCTGTCGTCCATGCCATCGGACCAGTTTGTCCGAGTCCCAAAATAGGATTGCCCGATCTCTGGAGTCGGACCGTCCGACTCCGAAAATCGGACCACTCCGAAAATCAGACCACTTTTTTTATCTGATTCCCAGAATCGGACCACCTTTGCCTGTTTGATCGGACACTCGACCATCCGATTTTGAAAATCGGACACTCGGACCCTAGAAATCGGACACAATGAATCGGACCAGTCAGAATCAGATGCCTATCAAAATCAGACTTGACCAAAATCAGACCACTAGGCCGATCGGGCCAACACAAAATTGGACGTCCGATCTCCTGAAAATCAGACATCTGAGAATCGGACAGAAAACTGTCAAAATTAGACAAGTATCTAGAACTCAAATTTTGATGCATCTAAACCCCAAAATTGACCCCAAAGGCTACGTAGAGCTAAAGACACATCACAGATCCATCATTGGGTTGAAACTTAGAGCAAGTAGTTCAAAATTTGGCTATAACGGTCCTCCAAATTGCGCATGGATTTTACTGTAACGGCCATGTGGGCCAGAGGGGACTACCCCCAAACCCCCGCACATGGAGTTTACCGTAAACGGCCATGCGGGCCGAGGGGACTGCCCCCCCGGACCCCCGCAGATATGACACTCAAAGCGAAAAGCAACAACATCAAGCTAAAACAGCGAGAATGATAGATTTGACAGTCTTGACGATAGATGCTCCTTGAATAGCACTACACTGATGATCCAAGACATCAGTGGAGAGTCCACATCTAGTCGTGTAGTTGGGGACTCAAGGGCATTTTTCAGAAGGCTTAAATTTACAAGCCAAGACTCGGAAGACGAAGACATAGTACCACCTGCTTATCTTAGGATCAAACTCACCATGAAAAGAGATCATACTATCGATGCTCTGATTGATGAAGGAGCAGATTTTAATATCTTGACCTATGAATCATGGACCCTACTAGGCTAACTAGAGCTCTCACCGACTAATGCAACTCTTAGCCCTTATGGGGGACACCCACAAGCACTCATAGGGAAGTGCAAAATCCTTGCAAAAATTGAAACTGAAAGCTTGTCTATCCTATTTCATGTCCCTCCAAATAGTGCTAATTATGGGAAGGAAACCCTCCTAAGAAGACCCTTCAAAAGGGCAACCAAGTGTGAGGTTGACTATGTAGCACAGAGGATACACCTGACACTACCGGGTGTGAGGATAGTCACAACCTTTAGCAAGGGTGACCTCATCAAACCTCGAGGGAAAGGCAAGGAAGGTGCTGACATAACAGTCAAGCCTACTAATGAGAGCAAGGACTTGTTGGAAGAGTTGATACAAGCACAGGTCGAACAATGAGAACCAGTGAGTAAGGCCATGCCTGAAATAAGAAGGTCAAGAGACAATGCCAAGGACGGGCTTTAGACTTACAAATATTGTAGAAGATCCCAAACGAAGCCCAAGCCTTATAGACGAAGGCATCGATGGAGGGTCAGCACAATGCCATCATGGATATCCAAAGCGTTGCTACGTGCTCAAGGGTATTACGCAGGTAACCGATGGATTTGGGTACCAAAACCCCCTGCTAAACCACCTCTATTACAGCTAAAGGCTAGATTGCATCAAAAGCAACAAAGCACAGGAGGAAATCTAAGAGAAACTCCAGGTCTCGAGGCAAGAAACCAAACATGAGTGTTCCAAAGAAAGAGCCTCAGCCTAACATGTTTAATAAGCAGATGTCATATGTGACCACTGAGTGTGCACAAAAGCCATTAGTGCCCAAAAAGCCTTTGATTTCCCAAGAGGATAACAGGCATCATAGGCACAACATTGCTCATAGCAAGGCTGATCGCTCAACAAAGCAAATGGCACAATCATCTAATAGCCTCGAGCAAATCATTCAACCAGTGCCCAGTCCACCTAAGAGTCCTAGATCCCCTACACCCTCTTTTTCCAAACGAACACAGGAAGTACAACAGTGGTCTTCAAGGGTGGCTGCTCACTCCCAATCTCTATCTCCATCTAAGCTTCCAAATGTCCAAGAGATGGAACATGACACTAGCCGTAGCTCTTGGCCCAAGGATATGCCTGTGCAACCTAATGTGACTAGATTTTCTCATGTTGGATCTACACAGATGAATGCTCAAAGGGAAACAAAAGACACGACCACTTTCGATCACCCTAGGGACTTGACACTGCAATCCACCAAGAGTAGCCAGCCCACTAGACTAGCCGCTACTACTTCCAATTAGGGATCATAGCAGTCACAACCCTTGGCCGTGACAATGCCCCTTGCGGAACGTATCCTTAGTAGTTTACCTATGGAGGAGGTGTCGCAACCAACTTCCTTAACAACTCCAGCACTTCCAAAGTGCCTAAATCCTAGGCTGGAGGAGTTAAACACAAGGGAATTGGCTAAAGAGCTAGACTCTCAAAAAAGGGAGGCAGCTGTACCCTCACAACATAGCAAGGCTATTCAGCAAGCCACAGCTATGTCCCATAAGGACACACTAGAGAAAGAGAATGTTGAGGCCCAACCAAGCACATCAACAATTGACCTGGTCCAGGGTCCTGAGTTGTTGAGAGATACAACTTCACTGACCAAGAAAAAGAGGAGAAAACAACAAAAACAACAACAGTTGCAAGTTGTTGTGGACCCCAAGAACATTGAGACGAAGAGCGTTGGAGAGCTGAGGAATAAAGTATCGAGTCCATCCACCAATGAACCCATTGGTGGATTGATGCATCTCCTAATAGCGGTGAAACCTCAGACACATCCGTGTGCTCTGAGAAATCAAAGCAGTCGTTACCATCAACGGTTTCTTGCAACACTCAATCCATCGACAATAGAACTCGCATTGACCAATCAAGAGTGGATACAACGCTGTCACAACAGGGTGACAAATCTTTACTAGTCACATCCAAGGAGAACCATGACGCAATAACAAAGCCCCAGGAGAAACATGGAAACCCCAAGAGCATAAGAAATCCTAGAGTTGACCAATCTTGCTCATCTAGGCCACCTGAGCCCCCAGCTATGCTAAAGCTTAGGAAAACTCCTAGAACCTTACATGAGATAGCAACCGAGCAAGCCCTCATTGAACATAGAAGTATCACAAAATGCTTAACCGAGTTGGATGCTAAGCTCAAGTGTTCACACGTGTCTATGTCTTGACAGACATGGGTGCATTCCCTAAAGAGCAACTTGAAGAATACTTGCCATTTCCCTCATCCTGGGAAGAGCAAGAACATCTTGACGAGCACTATAACAAGCTCTTGTACGAAGGCATGCGACTCATCTCTGACGAGGAAGTCGACGAACTACGCTTAACTGTCACATTCAATGATATGCTGTGCCAACCAAATCTCTTAGAGATAGAGCAACTAAAGTGACTATCAAAGGGTCCAAGTCAATTTGAACAACATTGGTGTGAAAACCACATTGCAATGGCCAAACTTGGAGCCCAGATCATGACAGTCTCAAAGGAGCGATTGGCCAAATGGCGGTCTCAAAGAGACCCAACCTATGTGGCACCAACTTCCTTTCGAGTGTGCTGACTGCCATTCGGGGCACAAACTTAGCTGAAACTAGCTAAGAGAACTCTCTATCTGATAAGGTTCTCACTAAGGAGGAGTTACATGTTGCCAGTAGACTCGGACAAGGTTCCATGCTACTCGATGTTGCAAAATATCTATCAATATTGAGTAAGCTACCACGAGTACTAGATGCATGTGCCATGCTCCAGTACAATCCGGAGTTCTACAATTGGCTTTTATCCTCATGAAGTGACATGGATTCGTAGATATGTATATAAATAAACAATCACTTTTGTGACCTTGTATAGACAATGTCAACACACACAAGCAATGATAGTCAAGCATAGGGAGAAGAGTTGGGTTCAACAGGCTAAGCTCCTTAGGTCCTCCTCTCACCACACATTGTGATCATTCCCGCCTCCAGGTGGAGGGCATGCAACCCTCATCACCACCATAGGAAGCTCTGACCAACATCTCTGAGGGTGTAGACAGGGTACTGTCCCTTTCTATACACCTTTCCCCTTTTCGGTCTATCCTTCCGAGGATGAGCCCTGCCCCACTCCCTAACAACCAGTCCACGCAACTTAGCAGAAGCCAAGATCTGCTAATGGCTAGAGGCCAAATGAACATCATCATAGGGGCTATCCCTCTACTACAACCACTGCATGCCTTACCTCTCCCCTCCTCGTCATATGCGCTTGATAACCCACTGTATAATCCATTCCATGCAAATGGTTTTATCCTGTCTCAAGGCCTAATCCTTGGTTTGCATTTTGCAAGTCCCCGTACGGTAGCAAACATGGAGCACCCAGTGCAGCTGGCTTGCAAAGACGCTATCCGCTGTCGAAGGGAGCATGCGGCACAAGCTCCTCCGTCGGAACTCTATGTGCCTAGCCTCAAAAGGTATGCAAAGAAATGAGGTCCCAAGTGACATCACCTCGGACATAGGCCAAAAAATCCCCTGGCCAGGGGAATAGAAGCTCAAGGGAGCACACAAGGCGTGGCAACACCGGTTGTGCGGCCCCCCAACAGACACTCGGGCACCAGGTGCTCGAAAGAGGAGAGGGCAGCTCGAGACAAGGAAGAATTTGATGCATTGTTCAAAACCATTCTGGAAATAGTTGCGACCAGGGACTACACCATTCAGGTCCCGACCGACATCTTCCCTGCCCAGGAGCCCCTCACCAGCAGAGCCTCAGTCGCCTGACCACCCGAACTCACCCCGCCTCGTGCAACTAGAGTAGCCCCTATGATATATAAGCAACTTAACAAAGGCCATCCTGCCATAACTTTTTGTCTTTAAATGGTTAAAGGGGCAGGCTCCCCACCTGTACACACTTCCCTTACCTATTGCTAATATATGCCACGTCTTTAACAAGCACCGGAATAGACATCGCAATCAGCATCATAGGATTTTGAAAAAGTAATATCTTGACATGATTGCATTTGTTCGTTGTACTTGACACATGCGACTTGCATATAATCAGTGGATGTAGGATGACACAGGTCTTCATGCAAACATGTTCAATGCCCAAGTCACTGCAAGACCACCAACCTCACAAAGAAAAGCGACAAAGCCACGCTGCCGAAAGTGAAAAATCACCCTTGCGAGTGCCCAGATCTCATGACCCAAAGCATAGTCATGGGCTACGCTCTCTTTCTGGGTCAAGCTCTATAGTTGGCTCACGACAGTTGTTACCTCAATTGTACCGACATCGCGTGTCGCAAAGAGGGTTGCAATATCTCATGTGTATCTCCCCATCTCAACAACTACTTCTCTAACAATGAGGCTCACTGTAATATCCATTTCCTGAGCCTTCGAAGCTTGACATTTCCCAACCCATTGAAAGGCTGATAGCCTCAACATATTGCAATGGTTGTACACAGGCAAGTCCAAAAAAGAAGAAGAAAAAAGAACAAGAAAAGGAAACAAAAAAGAAAACATAAAAGGAAAAAAGAAAAGAAAAAAAAAACAAAAAGATACGAAGCACCCATGATCACAGCACAACACCTAGGGGTCCTCAAATTAGGTACGTCTAGTGACCTTGATCGGCTGGCTCCATCCCTAGTCCCCTAGCCCTTTAGCATCACCCACAGTTTTTCAGGGCACATCAAGGGGGACATACCTAGGGAGCTTGTCTCGCCTATGGTTAGACATGTCACCCTGATCCATTCGCACGATTTCCTCTTGCACTCTGCCTTAAGACCATTGCAATCAATTGTGGTAAGCACCGCACGAATGGCCATGAAAACATTGTCCTCATCACACAGGTCCAATAGCTACCAACTACTGACAGTGCAGTGTCCCCGTGTTCAATTATGCTATCTTGTGGAGTCACAACGCAAAGGATGTCTCATACAGCTTCACGTGTACTTCTTCTCAACATGGACACCTTTGTTTCATCCACATCTTGTTCCGACAAACCAGCCCGCGGTCTTCTAACTACATAATATCTAAGTATGCATGAGCACTCACATATAATCTGCACCGAAATATATACACAATTTGGGCCCTCAAGTGCAAGACAATACTCTCAGCTTGCTTAGAGTTTAACCTGTCTCCCAAACTAATTGAACTATGTCTTGTGCACGATAGAGAGAAGACTAGCACTACCCCTAGGGAGAGACCACCTATGAGAGGTTTTCATTTGCAGGTATTGAAGACTCCAACGAAAGTTTCATTCACTCTTCATCGACACCCAACTCTGAATTCTTATCCTTTATCATCCTGCAAGCCCGCCAAGAATCGTCATGTATAGAATCCCCAACAAACCAACACTTGTGTTGGCCATCAGTGCAATCCCCAACAAAGCACAGCCCTACCACCAACTCCAACAAACCTACCACCAGCTACCTAGGCCACTAACGTGCCTCCAACAACCTTCCTCCACACCACCACCAACACTCCTCCACAGCAACCACCGATGTCCCTTCCACCTATGCCTTTAGTGCATGCCAAAGGCTGCTACCTATGACGGTGAGTGCCATGGGACTGTCACTCATCTAGGAGGGGGGTAATGTTAACCCTCAAACGAACGAAGGTGGAACATTTGGAAAAGCTAAAGCGGAAGACAAAGGCCAAGGCAAAGTGAAACAGAAGATAAAGACGCACAAGGAGAAAAGTCCTAAATAAGGGAGAAAGGCGCACAAGGAAAGCGCAAGTTAATACTTTTGTAAAAGAGCGCAAGTGCATCATGATTTAATTCAAGGAGCGTTGGGCTCTCACCCGTACAATTTGTAAATGTAGATGGGCGGTGGAAAGGAAGCTAGGAAGATAGAATGACCATGGGAAAAAGGGCCTAGGCCACGGCCGGCCATGTAAAAAAAGGGGATAAGGGGATGACCGCCCAAAAGAAATTTAGGGTTTTGTATATAAAGTTGAAAAGTGAATGAGAAGCTCATTCTTGTGTGTGACCAAAAGTGGCTCTCCTCTTCTCCTTCTTCTTCTTGTTCTTGCTTGCTTGAGCTTGTGCTTGAGAGAGGGAGTGTGAGAGTGTGAGGGAGTGAGTGTGTGAGGGTGAGGGACCTGGGAGGAGAAGCTCTCCACCTTCTCCTCTTCTCTTCTCTTCTCTTCTCTTCTCTTCTCTTCTCTTCTCTTCTCTTACTCTCGATGATGGAGCTTGGAGCGTGGAGCTTGAGAATGGAGCTTGCTTGAAGCTTGCACTTGGATCATGGAGCTACCGAAGTGCACGAGAGAGGAGGTAACTCAATCGACATGGAGGTAAGCTCACTACACCCGTAGATATGGATGGCGCATCGACTATGTGAAGGTAGCCACTAGTGCTCGGCTTGGAACGCTTGAAACAATAAGCGGAAGAGAGGAGATGAGGAGCTTCTTCTCCTCGATCCCTCACTCTCACACACTCACTCCCTCACACTCACTCACTCCCTCTCTCAAGCACAAGCAAGAAGGCAAGAAGAAGAGAAGAAGAAGAAGAAGCTTTTTACCACACACAAGAATGAGCTTCTCATTCACTTTTCAACTTTATATACAAAACCCTAAATCCCTTTTGGGTGATCATCCCCTTATCCCCTTTTTTACATGGTCAGTCACCCTTTGTCCCATTGTTCTTCTATCTTCCTAGCTTCCTTCCTACCACGCCCAACCACCTTTACAAATTGCACGGGTGAGAGCCCGGCACTCTTAAAATAAATCATGGTGCGTCTTATGCTTTTTTACAAAAGTATAGACTCGTGCGCCTTTTTCCTTGATTTAGGACTTTTCTGTACTTCTTGTGTTTCTAGATTCTTCTTGGTGCGCCTTCGTCTTCTGTTTCACTTTTTCCTTGGCCTTGTCTTTTGCTTTAGATATTTCAAATTTTCCACCTTGTTATTTGAGGGTTAATAATACTTGACCATGTTACAAAGGAGGGAACTGAGTGTATTGTGACCCAAGAAGAACAAGGCTCACTTTTATTTTCACTTCAACCATAAGACAAGGTATCGGGGAGGCCCCGAGTCACTCATCAAGAATCTACCAGGCCTTCACAAGGTAGTGAGTATCTGCTTTTGATATTTTTCTTTCATTTCTTTTCTTTTCTTTTTTTCGGGGCTAGAACCCCTTTTTACACACCTCCATATACCATAGTCTTCAGATATATGCATTGTTTCTTTTTTTTTTTTTTTTTAGGCTTCTCTATCTACCTCACAACTAAGTAGGGACTCCTAGAAACAGTTGCCTAGCAGGCTACCAAAACAGGGACACTAGGACTACCTTCTAAAATAGTTTTTAGAGTGCTCGACAATATCTTTATAGGAGGCAAACAACTGCTTGGACCTTGTTGGAAGAGAGAGGGAGAGAGACCTTGTAATGGAGCAGTAACCTGACCTTCAGGTCGTTCATCATATTCCATTATTTTACAGACTACTAACATAACATAAGTGTATACACAATAGTACTAAGGTCCATAGGACCATTCACACTGGGTCTAAGACCACCGACTTATTTAATGTCCCACACTTGCTAATACAGCTGGACACAGCTAATGTCGGCGGTCATACATACTGATGACAGGAGAGTAATGGGGGCTTGATATTCTAACACTCCCCCTCAAGCTCAAATCATCTGATGAACTCCAAGTAGCTGTCTGAAACTACTAAACTTATCTTTACCCAAAGACTTGGTAAAGATATCTGCAACCTGTTCATCAATCTTCACATGCATAAGATCTACTCTCCCTGCAAGAACCATCTCTCTGATAAAATGGTAGTGTACCTCTATGTGCTTTGTCCTGGCATGGTATACTGGATTCATTGCCAGGAGTACACTACTGAGATTGTCGCATAGTAAGGTCACTGGAGCATCCACTTGAATATCCAAATCAGCCATAAGCTTGAGCAGTCATGAAATCTCGCATGCTACCAATGCAGTACCCCTATACTCTGCCTCAGTGCTAGACAATGCAACCGTTGGTTGCTTCTTGTTGCTCCAACTGATCATGCCACTTCCAAGGCCAAAAGCATAACCACTTGTAGATCTGCGATCATATGAGCATCCTACCCAATCCACATCTCTGTATCCAACTAGTTTCAAGGGCTTATCTCTCATATAGAACAGCCCATAATCTACAATGGACTTAACATATCTCATAATCCGCCTAACAGCATCCAAATGTGGCTTCTTGGGCTTCTGCATAAACTGACTTATGAGCCCAACTGCATAACTCAAATCCAGCCTAGTGATGGCCAAGTAGATCAGACTTCCAACCATATCCCTGTACATAGTCACATCCTGAATTTCAGCTCCAGTGCTAATGTCCAGCTTGACATTCTGATCAAGGGGTGTATCCAATGGTTTGCATTCAGCCATGCCATACTTCTTCAGCATTTCCATGGCATAATGTTTTTGCATCAGCCATAAACCATTTTCAGCCTTGATTACCTCAATACCCAAAAAGTATTTCAATTCACCTAGATCTTTTATGTCAAATTCAGATTTTAACATCTTCATTACATGTTGTATGCCCAAGTCATCATCACCAGTGATTATCAAATCATCAACATATATGACCAACACTACCAAGGCACTGTCGGTCTTCTTTGTAAATAGACTGTGATCAGCCCTACCAATAGTAAAACCCAACCTCTGCAAGTAGTTACTGATCCTAGCATGCCAAGCTCTCGGAGCTTGCTTCAGCCCATACAGTGCCTTTTTTAGCTTGCATACATAATGTTGAAAATCAGGGTGAACATACCCTTCTGGCTGAACCATATAGACCTCCTCTACTAAGTCACAGTTAAGAAATGCATTCTTAACATCCATTTTCTGTAATTTCCATCCTCTAGCAGCAGCCAAAGCAATCACAGTGCATATGGTTGCCATTTTGGTAACAGGGCTGAATATTTCCTCATAATCAAGTCCACACTGTTGGGCATACCCCTTAGCAACCAGCCTGGCTTTGTACCTTTCCACACTGCCATCTGACTTGCATTTGATTTTGTAGACCCATTTACAGCCAATGGTCTTTTTTCCTTCAGGTAATGGCACAAGATCCCATGTCTTATTTTCAGCCAAGGCATTCATTTCTTCATCCATAGCTGCACACCAGTTCTCATTTTCCACTGCTTCAGCATATGTACCTGGTTCTTTGATCTCCATCACTTTTGTCATGTAAGCATAATGCTTTGCAGTGTAGCCACTATATGTCAACCTGTCAACAAGGTATCTAACCCTCTGTGAGCGTCTAAGCTATGGTGCACTGCTCGATTCCCCTCTCTCATGAGGCGGAATGTACCTGCTCTGCCTTGCGCCAGGCGTATAGACAGTCGGAATACCAAGTTCACAGTCTAAAGTGTCAATAGACTCATATCCAGAAGTCATCCTACCAGGTGTCATCATCCCAGATACATCCTTAGTAACTTTCTCTTTTCCTTTGTCTGTGACATCATATCTCCCCCTCATTGACATACTGGTGTCAGTGGACGGTGAGCTCCTCAATCTCCCTGTCCATGGAGATACTGTCTGACTACTAGATCCTGTTATAGCAGTGCTCTTCTACATATCAACTGTAGATACATGAATGAAAGGCATATCCGATGGTACTGTTGCCGGTGATACATACCAAGAATCCATCTCATCAAAAATAACATCCCTGCTCACCAAGGTCTCCCTGGTAGAGGGATCATAGCTTTTGTATGCCTTAATCTCTTGCGAATATCCAATGCAGACACACGTATGCACTTTTGGACCCAGCTTCTTCCTTTTTTCATGTGGAATATGCACATAAGCAAGACAGTCAAAGACTTTCATGTGACTTACATCCGGCTTATAGCCATACAGCTTCTCAAACAGTGTCATCTCATGAATACCTGCAGTGGGAGTCCGATTCAAGATATACATGGCTGTCATAACAGCCTCAGCCCAATAATAGAGTGGCATCTTCTTCTCATTCATCATGACATGAGCAGCTTCCATCAAGTCCCTATTCTTCCTTTCAGCTACCCCATTTTGCTGAGGAGTGTAGCTGCAGGTAAGTTGCCTACGATGTTAATCCTATTAGTTGTCCTTTATCTTCTCACATGAAAGTTAGTTGGGCCAACTTTTTGCAATCTGATGAGCATAAGACTGAAATGGCCAAGGTCCCTTATGCATCTGTAGTGGAAAGTTTGATGTATGCCATGATAGCCACTCGTCCTGACATAGCATTTGCGGTGGGAGTTGTGGCACACTATATGGCTACATGTGGTAGACAACATTGGGATGCCATCGAGGGTATCATGAGGTACTTAAAGGACACAACATCTATATGCATATGTTATGGTAGTCAAGATACAGGAGTCGTGGAATACACTGACTCTAATTATGTAGTACATGCAAGCAGTAGGAAGTCCACCTTTGGCAATGCCTTCACCTTTGCTAGAGGTATTTTTGATGTTTAAGGTGCAGAAATGCACAACCCTCTCTACTAGAGGCAGAGTATGTTGCAGCCACTGAGGCTTGCAAGAAGGCTTTGTGGTTAGGCCATCTAGTGGTAGACCTTTGCATTACTGATATGGTCCCTGCACTGCATTCGAATTCTATGAGTGTTATTCAATTAGCGAAGAATCGAGTCTTCTATGAGAAGACAAAGCACATTGAGGCATGCTATCATTTTATTCAAGAGGTCATTGAGGACAAGTCCATTGAGCTTGTCAAGATCTAAATGGACCAAAATCTTGTAGATCTTCTCACTAAGAGTCTCTCTGTGAAGGATTTTACCTTCCTTAGGAAGTTGATCGGCATTGGATGAGATGACATCTTTTCACATCCTATTGTACTTATATACATTTGTACTTTGTCACTTTTTTATCATATTCTCTCCTCACTCGGGGCGCATGCACCTTTAAGTGGGAGGTTGTTAGGGGTAAAGGCGCCTATGCCTAATTGCCTATATTCGTTACATTGATAGTACTTGCATATCCGCAAATCTGTACACTATAGGTGGTGGGGGCCCATCATTGTCACTTCATTCTTTATTCTTTCAGTGACATTTGAATAAAGATAAGGCCGATCACACATTGTGATTGTTAGAATACCCACATCTTCTCTCTCTCTCTCTCTCTCTCTCTCTCTCTCTCTCTCTCTCTCTCTCTCTCTCTCTCTCTCTCTCTCTTCCCCCACCATAGCTCTTGCTTTTGCTCCGTGCTTCAACTTCAAGACTCACTCTCTTTGGTTCCAATCTTTAGGACCCCACACATCAGAATGTATCAATTCAAGCGGTTTCTTTCATACATGCTTTTTATGTGGAAATGCATGCCCTACTTGCTTTTCAAAGCGGCATGCTTTACATACTTTATGCATCCCATCAACTCTAAACTAAGGCAACCATCCACAATCTATTTTAAATGCATGTCTTTCAACCACTGCACATTTACATGGCCAATTCTCTTATGCTAAATTTCAATATAAGCCATAATGCCTGAACCTTGTGCAAACATAGCAACATCCATTTTAGGTAGACTTATATCAAGAGTAAATAAATTTTCAACACATTTTCCTTTTGCAATCAACTTGCAATCATTTTTAGAATCTTCTATGTAACAACCATTAGATGTGAACTAAACCTACAATCCTTGTTCTACCATGCGACCAACAAAAACCAAGTTTTTTGTAATATTTGGTACATATAGCATATTAGCCAAGTACTTAGTTTTATCATCCTACTGCAAACATTTCCAACATGAGTAATGGGGTGAACTATATCATCCATTGTCTCTGCATAGGCTAAAGACTCTGGAATGCATCTCTCTAAACCACTCTTCATGAAAATTCATGTGGTTAGAGGCACCTGAGTCTACATACCATACATCATTCTTTGATGAACCATCAACAATCATAGTATTCATAAACTACTACATAACAAACAACTGTTTACTTTTGTCATCATTGTTTTTGCTATGCTAGATGCATAATTACCTTGTTGCTTTTTTCCATTTCTAATTTCAACCTTGTTTTTGAAGCAGTTTTTAGAAATGTGTCTTTCTGACCACAATGCTAGCACTCCTTACCATCACCAAAGTTCTGTTACCTATTAGAACTTGCAACTTGGCCTCTTTAACTCCCCCTTCCTCAGGATTGTCCTCCTCTATTTCACTATGCATCATAACTTTGACCATGACCACTACCTTGACCTCTACCATGACCTCTATCCCTCTGCAAGTAGAGTAAAATATATGTTCACACTTGTTCTTTCTTTGAGAACAAGAGGAATCCAAGCAGAGGTTCTTCTCCTCAAGTATCAATATAGAAATGAAATTTGCAAAGTTAGGGATATCATTCCTCGTATTCATAGATGACTTGCAACTCTTATATTCATCTCCAAGTCCATCTAAGCATGCATACATAACATCATCATCATCATTAACTACCATGCTCATAGATCCAAGAGCTTCCATAATACATTTCAAGGCATAATCATTAATGGACAAGTTTTCACTATTTACTTGGTTCAGAGCTACGGCTTTTTGGCCTTTGTATTTACTTCAAATAGCCTTACCACATTCTTCCATACAATAATGGGGGTATCAAATTTCTGCAAATATCCCATGATGCTATCTATAACACTAATAGACAACCAATACATGCCTTTATTCTGTGTTTACTCCCAATCCTTCCTAGCTTTTATCTACTCTGCACTAGCATTTCACGTAGGAACTTCAAGTGTTATTGCCATGTCTCCTTCAATGTAATTCTAAGCACCTTTGCCCTTCAAGAAATTTTTCATTCTGAACTTCTATACAAGATAATTATTATTATCAAGATTCTCACTGATAATTTGGTTAAAGTTGTCAAATATTTTGGCAAAACAAACAACTTATAAAAAACTTCAATTTGCAAGAAAGCTGATACTAGGTGCACCACAACTACACATGCAACCTTTTTCATTGACTACACAAAAATAATTGCAATATGCAATCTATATGTAGATGTCTTTTGTGTCTACAATCTAGCAAACATCTAAAACCTTATAGATTTGAAATCTGTAACTTGTGCACCTGTAAATGGTCGACATAGTACCAAAAAACTATTGTCGAGACCACTTGCAGGTCTAGAACGGAGGCCAAAATAACCTTACATGCCAAAAATCACAGCGGAAAAGCTGTAAAGTACTTATTTGTAGTATATACACTATTCTTCCTACTCATCAAGTTTCACTACAATCTGAGACTACAGCCCTACCAACCTTAGGAGCCTCTTATAGCTATAATCTAAGGCAAATTGAACAATATGGAATAGTTGTATTGCTTGCTTGCTTGCTTGCTTGCTTGTTTTTGTGCTCCAATTCTTCATCTTCTTTCCTCTTCTTCCACACAAAAGAACTAAGTTTGCAATATGATAAAAGACTAATATGAAAGTATCACAACATATGTACATGCGGTCATAAGTGTGAACCCACTAAGGAAAGAAGAAGGTGGCAAAATGAATAAGCCATAACCAAGGATGGATTACGTGGGTATAGTCCTACTGTAAAATCATAGATGTATCCTCATGTTGATCACCTAACATGCTAGTGAATAATAACTTGCCACATCATCAAGATGCTTAATGGATACAAGCTCATGTAGAGCTTGGCATCTCAATATCATCTAGCCAAGATGGGCTAATGATGGAACTTTATCATCATTTGGAATATTTTTTCTATTGACCTTTGTAGGCTGCTCAATCACTTTAGGAATTGTGGATAAATTTAAATGTTTGTTAACACAGGGTTGACTATGGTTCCTTCCAAATCTATTACTAGGTTGAAACATAGTGATTGGTGTTGAGATGACAAGCTCAACACATGCGGACATTGATGATGGACCGCCTGGTTAGATGGGTCCACAATGTTGAGAATCTGCCAATCACACCCTATGTATGCCCCTTTGTATGGAACAACTAGGCTAGAAAGATGCAGTTCATTCTAGGAAGAGAGACAGATCCCATAGGCACAGTGATGAAATGTGCTACCAAGCAATCCTATATAATGATGTACTTGACTATCACTTTGACATGATGATAATGCAATAGTACTTGTCTCTTTCTGTCAAGTCTCTGTGTCATTGTCAGTCCTACACAAGATTGTGTTTATGAGTTCAAGTCTCAATCTTGAAACCTAATTCACTTGTGTAACAGTTGTCTTCTTTGTCAATGTCAACATGAGTAGTATCTTCATCTTCCATCCTCCATAGCTTCCGTCTTTGCCATGCTCTAGATCCCACATTTCTCACACACACGTCTACACTTACCACGTCAGTGATCATTATGGCTCTCACATGGCCACTGACTCATTACTTATTATATTCAGGTTGTTCACCTATTTACAACTAGCATAGTTATAGCTCCAGTCAACTAGTGTAGTCGGTTATGCATTGTTTGACTTAGTAGGCCACTTTCCTTTATGTTGTATCTTATCTACACTTTGTGTATATTGTAAAGAGTGTGGAAGAAGAAGAAGAAACCAGCAAGAAAACGTTTTGGCCTCCATCTCTCTTCTTGTCTCTTGAGTGAGCTTCTCCTTGTGCATTCTGTGTGTGTTCGGCGCAACATCTTGAGCAAGTCCCCCCCACCACACGATTCTTGACATGGTATCAGAGCCGCGCCATTGAGAAAGGCTGATTTTGAAGGCTGAAGTTAAGGAAAAGAAGTAAGGTTCGAGCAAGCAAGCCACGGGTAAGAAGATCTCTCATCCTTCCACTCTCTCTCTTGGATAGTGCCTGTGGCGAGGCACCGGAAGCAGGGCAGAGAAAAAATCTCATATTGCAGTGAGATTTGGTGTGCGCGAAGAGCACTGTGTATTTTGCAGATAAGCCCTTTACACTACAAGATATAGACCTTATATCGACGTTTAAAGCGACGAAAATACAAACAATAAAATTTGTCCCCGTCGTCGCAAAAAGCGTCGTTATTGACGACGCCATAGAAACATCACTATTGGTATCGCTATTGTCGTCGCTATTGGCGTCGCTATATGCGTTGCTATTAGCGTCGCAAATGCGACGCTAATAGCGACGCATATAGCGACGCCAATAGGAATGCAACCAGTAAATTTGCGACGCTAATAGCGACGCATATAGCGACGCGAGCAGTAAATTTGCGATGCCAATAGTGACGATAACAGGAATAAAAAAAATTTTGTGGTGTATGAGAGCCATACAAAATAGTTTCACTACTGTATACAAAGCGCTTGCAAACAAAAAGAATGTATACTGAAATCATAAAATTGATACATGAAATAAATACATGATCGCATAAAAAGCGATTGGTACAATCATGACAGGATATCACTAATACATAGAAAATGTCTACATAGATCAGGCATAAATGTGTGTGAGCTCCAAGGATCCAAGGGCGAGCTACAAATCCTCGTTCCCCGAAAGCTCGTCCCACCGCAAAGGAGCATCGAACGGATTTTGCAGAAAAAGAAACAACACATCAATCCACCATACAATAATGCATTCAAATATCTCATGGTAACTACGGACAAGAAAGATGAGTGACTTACAAGGCCGCCGCGTCTGTACAATCGGTCGATCAATGCATTGAGACCGTGCCTCTCTGCATATCGAGTCTCAAGGCCTTGCGGATCGTGATTTGTAATGGAGTGCTGCAAAGAAAACAAAATGCTAGCTGTTAGAAACATGATTTTCAGTACAAAGAATATTTCAAAAAAACAAACAAGCAAAACAAAAGAGAAACTTACAAAGTCCTCCAAATATGTCATGTGGCCGCCACTCCCAAGATGATGGACCACTCCGGCCTCGAGTCGTGCCCTCACCGCCTCGCACTGCTGACTCCAACGTCCTGGAGCCTCCCTCAGTCAACGCCTGTCATCTGCATCTAACCACTCGGGCTTTGCAGCCCCACTCTTGATTGCCTTGCATGCGTCGGATCGTCTATGTGACATGTATGCACGCATGCAACCCATCATCCAGCTCGTAGAGAATCTATCTACTGCGGCTGGCACCGGAAACTCCTCATGCAAGGATGCTACTATGTAGTCCTTGCTCCCCTCTGGTATGTTCTTCCAATGATCCAGGACGTTGTGCCGAAAAACTTGTTGGCACAACTCTCTCATGCGAGCCATCACCTCCTCCCCTCATCATTCATGATGATGGCTCCTGACCTACTATCGACCAGATATCCATAACCCCTAGGAGTCTGCCTAAGATGGGTCCTCTTCCATCTCCATCCACGCTCCTGGGCATATCCAGGAGACCCCTCTACATCCGGTGTACCGACGGGGGTAACCTCTCTCGGAGTGGCACCCAAAGGGGTGGCACCAAAAGGGGTGCCACCTGCTGATGGCTACGCAAAAGCCGGAGTAACTGGAGTAGATGTCCCCACAGGTGTGACAAATCCTGGAGGTGACACAGCTCTAGCTGAATGACGAGATGGAGACACCACATCCGTGTCTCCACAGCAGCATCCCCCTGATCCCGATGCAGTCCCTCCCTCTGGCCCAAGTCATGAGCGTCGAGATCATCTGCTCAAAGCTGAAGCATCCGATCGCGCTGAAGCAGATCTAGCAGAGCGCCCTGACGAAGAACGAGAAAGCTCCTGGTCTGCCATCTCTCTGAATCTCGCAAGCTAGTCTGGAGACATGCGTGTGAAGATTTCTTGCAACTCCTCATCGCTCATCCCTCGACTCATCCTGAAAATGTCACCTGCATAGATAAAAAATGGTGTTAGAAACATCAATTTAAATTATACAAATCAAAGTAATATAAATTATTTTTTAAAAATCCCTCTTAAAATGCATATCTTATGTATCTTTATAAGAGATCTAAATAATGAATTGAGTAAGTGGATGCTCCAAGTATGAAGTATCATATGGTCCCATGTTAATCTCCTGACACAACTCTGCATACACTGGAAGGTCGATAGACATGTCACCACAAAAGAATGAGTCCGCTCATTCTCAAAAAATTCTTGGACTCCTGTATTTCCATCATTTTTAGCCGATGCGGGCTCCAAGCTTTCGACGGCCTCCACCCCTTGTAATATCGTCCCCTCTATTTGCGTATTATCTTCATCTATGCTCGGAACATCGCTTTGATCATATACTCTCGCACTTCGGGGAGTTGAAGGTATAACATACCACCATCGAGGTTGTCAGGGGTTTGGATAGAAGATTACCTGTTCACAAACACATACAAAGCGAGTTCAAACCATTGTGACATAAACCATGTCGTATTACAATTAGCAAGCAAATGACTCCATACACCTGTTCACAATGGGCCGACAACACAAAGGTGTCGCGCAAATCCGTCCATTTTTTTTCGGAATCTATTTCGAGAAATCCCGATGGACCTCGTCGAACTGTTGCTCCAGCTCCTCCAAGTACCACTTTGAACCACTGCACATCGAATAGTATCATGGAGAAGCTAAGGTAATCCACTGTAATAATACTTTGCAAGTTCCCAAAATACTCCATCTCATCCACAACCGTGTTCGGATCCGTTGCTCGTCGTCGGCTCTCTTGCTCGAACCTTACCATGACACCACAGTCCATTGTGAAGCGCATTTTGTCAATACGCTCCATGCGAAAATGCCGTCCACGCGACCACGCTGCACTATATATTTTGTACTGTACATTGAAACACTCAAATTAGATGTCGCATATAAAATTTAGATACGACAGATTCTAAACCCCTCATCACCTTTGGACTACATCCCCTCGAGAATTCCCACTCCTCCATTGAGACCTCTGTCCCTTCGCTGGATGCTGCGGTCAAGGCTCCATGCAACCATCGTGTTGACATAAACCGCAGCATCTCCTCCATGCCTTCGGGATATCGAATCGGTCGATGATGTGTACTACGTCAGAATTCAGCTGGCGCTTCCTCTCGATCTTGCCTTGCAATCTGGTACTTCGCGAGCCACGTCTCCATGGAGGCATGGTGCAACATACAAAAGCGATTCACCTTCTCTTCCATTGAGGCATCCATTCTTTTTTCTACCCCATTTCCAACCACCACATCTCCAGTCAGTCTATCATCATCCTTCAGCGTCCATAGCATTTCATTGTCTGGTTCCACTGTTGGTAGCCATTGTGAGATATGCACTAACGCCTCTGACACCAACCAACCTTCGGCCATGCTACCTTCTGGCCGGGCTCGTTGTCGCACAAAGCCTTTCAGGGTTTTCATGAAGCGCTTCAGGAAGAACATCCATCGCGTATGGACTGGTCCAGCAATCTCCACTTCATCCACAAGATGCACAAGAAGGTGGACTTGTATCATGAGCATGCTAGTGGGCAGGTATTTCTCAAAGAGACAGACCGTCTCCACTGCTCCCCGCCTCACGGATTCAATAGAGGACGTCTTAATCTCTTTTTGTGAGATCCATTGTACCAAAGTCGACAGCTTGTAAATGGCCCCGCAAATTTCTGGAGTAAGGCATCCTGCGATCGCAATCGATAGGACAAACTGCCACAAATGAGAAAGCATTATGAATAACAGCCACTTTTCAAATTGCAAAATACCCATGCTAATTACAATCCATTCTAGCACAAACCTGACATATCTTATGCCAATCATGGGATTTTAGCCTCGACAATTGGTCATCCTTAGAAAATGCGGACCTGAGAGAACGCATCATACCCGTCGGAGTGAGGATAGACTTGATTACTTGCTTCACAATGCGCTCTTCTTTAGTGGACAAAACCCAAGGAGCGCGAGGAAGCTGCACGTGACCATCAGCACTCGACTGCGGCCAAAGCGCCTCCATCTTACCTACCTCCTTCAAATCCATTTGTGCCCCTATAGTGTCTCTCTTTCCTATGATGTGGTCCCATAGCAAGCTGCCCACATTCTTGAAAATATGCATGGGATCCAACAAGTGGTTGACCTATAAATGGGTCCAATATGGCAACTCATAGAAAACTGAGAACCGCCGCATTCCATTTGGATGTGATTCCGGGTTTACCATTTTCAGCTCGTACCAGCTTGCGACGTTCATACATGTTGGAGGTCGCCCAAGGAAACCTTCCCTGAGTTCATGATCCTCCGACAAGAAAGTGGCACGTCCTTGATATACCATCTTCTTCATGGTTCATGACCTTCGGGAGTCTAACTGTGGCCCACACAATGGACATGCATGATAACCTGAGGTAACCAGACCTGTAAGGCGAGCCAAACCTAGTGAATACTTGATTGAATGAGATAAAATATAGATATTACCAGCGAGAATGGAGGTTTGCTCACCTGAGCACTCTCCCAATCCTGGAAAGTCATGCATCGTCCACATGAGAATGGCTCGAATGTTGGCTGACCCCCGACCATCGCGCCTGCTCATATCTTGCACAGTGACCCCCTCCTCCCACAAAATCTTAAGCTCATCGACTAATGGACGAAGATACACACCCATATTTTTTACTTTGTAGCGGCTTGGGACGAGCAAGCTAAGGATGAGATGTCCTTTCTTCGTAGAAAGCCATGGAGGGATGTTGTAGTTGACAAGCACTATAGGCCACACACTGTAAGAAGTTGAGCGCAGACCGAATGGGTTCACACCATCCATTGCGAGACCGAGCCGAAGATTCCTTGGCTCTCGCGCAAAGCCTGGGAAGGTAGAGTCAATGTGGCTCCATGCGCGAGAATCCACTGATATTCATTGAACTCCATCTGTGGACCTATTTTGCACATGCCATGTTGTCAAGCTTGCCATGCCGGACGTACGAAACATGTGGTTTATGCGGGGGATGAGCGGAAAGTGTCTAAGAACTTTTTGAGGGATGGTTTGCCCTTGCAAGTCCTGTCGATACCTGTGAGCACCACACTTTGGACATGTCTCCATAGTCTCATATTCATCTCGAAACAGTATGCAATCGTTGATACATGCATGGATGTTATTGTAGTCCATCCCAAGCTTCCGTAAAACATGTCGTGCATCATCACGAGACTCAGGCATGGTATTTGCAGGTGGTAATATATGATATTTCAATAACCTGAAAAAAATCATAAAACACCTTGAAAAAGTACAAATGTTTGTAATAATAGTGTCAAAAAATAATAATCAATGAAGCCTATGTGCAAGGTACCTGAATAACTCGGTCACACTCATATCGCTCCACCCGTATTTTGCTTGCACACTTAAGAGTGCAAGCAATGTCTTCAACCGAGATACTCGGCACCCATCATATAATGGTATGGATGCTTCCTCTCTAAGCGGATCAGATGTCTCGACATCCATGGGAATCAATGCATCGATCATTGCCTCCATCTCAGGCTCCAAGATTGTAGGTAGGTCTGGAAGGTTGTCTGTCTCCTCTGGCATTGACGGTATAGATTGGCCTTGCGAGTTGTGGATTGGCTCCTGCAATCCATCCATCGCACGTCCACGAACTCTTCTAATTGGCCGCAAAGGGTGCACTCCCCCTTGGGATGAGACATCACCCCCCTGGATAGAAAATTTGCCAACAAGACCCAATCTTATTGTGTATGGTTTTCAATTAGCTTGTGAGTACAATGCATGATTAATATTAGCTTCAAATTACCGTTTGCTGAAAATCCGCAATCGCCTGATCAATGATCTCAGATTGAAACTCGCTAAATCGTCGTACGTGTTCTATAGATAATCGGCGTTTTCGTCTAATTGCCAACTTGCATTGAGAGCAAGGACATGGGACACGCTGATTAAGATACGCCTCATGATCTTGAACAATAAGACCTTCTTCGTTTTCCATCTTATCTACATTACAGCAAACGAGGCTCAAATGGATAGCTTTATGGAGATGTATGTCAAGTTGCAAGTTGATCATAAGCTCTTGCTTGAGAGGTTTTAGCCTCCGCAAGAGCTTGAGAAGCAAATTTTGTAAAACATTGAGGTTGATATTGATGCATCCATGGTGTTGAAATCTAAACTTCAAGATATAAGAAATGCTTTACTGATTAATGTAAAGAATACATTGTACATAGTAGTTGAGAGATTTATTGATGTTATATCTCGGCCATATACCATGCTCAAGGATTTGTTTGTCCCAGTAGATAATTATTCGTTATTGTAAAAAAAAAAAGCATTAGTTCATAAGGTTCATGAGTCGAAGACTAAATGTTTGGACTTGACTAAAAGATTGGATAATGACTCAGATGCTAAAAGGAAAAGTGATGAATATGTTACTTCATCATTGCAACAAAAAGATTGGTCACAAGGATGCTATGATTAATGAAGTTCTTCACGAGGTGAATATAGAGTTGAAGGGGATGGAACACGATTCTTCTTTGGGATTTAATGGTAATAAGTCAATTATTGAGGTGTCTTCTTGTACAACCATTATACCTTATATACCTAGCTACGGTCTCTAGGTTATGTACTTTGAGTATCTTAGAGGGGCTCTACTAGGATTACTTATACAACTGCACTAGAGGGCTTTGAGTATAAGTAATCCATTTATGAGCATCATTGAGGATCTCTTAGTCTAATAATAAATCAGTCTCAACAAAAAGCATCTTAGAAATGTGGTTTTTTTGTCCTATGATCGCTTATTAAAATTAATGCCATCTATGAAATTTATCAACTATAGTAATAAAATTTGTTTCAATCAATTCTACTCATAGTCATAACATTAGAAGAAAATATCCTATGCTCAATTTAAGGGATTCTTCTTCTATAACAATACTTTTGGGTTCATTTTGATGAAGTACCGTAATGACCATTAGCTAGGGTATCATTTTCTTTTAGTCCTTCCGTTGACTAGTTGGCATGATTTCTAATTTGTTATGGCTATAAAGTTAATACAAAAACAATGAATTATGCATATCACAATTAGATCCCCTACTTGGACATTATGAAGGATATGACCAATTTTAAGCCATCTTAAAGAGTCACCAATGTACATGGCCCATGGCAAAGCACATTGCATACCATTATCGATAAGTCTATTACCGTGCATCTTTAATGTCCTAATTAGACTTTATAAAGTGTATGACTAATTTTTAGCCCTCTTAAGGAGTCGATGTAATGGTACCCATAAAAAAAGCAAAATGGATACCATTACCATAATCATGGATATGTTATCATTCCAATATATGTTATCTTTCTCTTTCTCTCCCTCTCTCTCCCTCTCCCTCTCTTTCTCTAGCATTTCCTCTCCCTCTCACAATATATCTTAACACTCTCCAAAAGCAAAAGGGAGAGGGAGAGAGAGAATGCACTCTCCCTCCCTCTCCCTCTCCCTCTCTTTCTCTTTCTCTTTCTCTCCGTCTCTCATTTCCTCCCTCTCCCTCTCCCTCTCCCTCTCCCTCTCCCTCTCCCTCTCCCTCTCCCTCTCTTTCTCTCTCTCTCCCTCTCTCCCCCTCTCCCTCTCCCTCTCTTTCTCTCTTTCTCTCTCATTTCCTCTCCTAAACAAGCAAAAAAGAAAGTGATTTAAACCTTTAATAAGCAAAAGGGAGAGGGAGAGAGAGAATGCACTCTCCCTCTCTTTCTCTTTCTCTCCCTCTCTCTCCCTCTCTCTCTCTTTCTCTCTCGTTTCCTCTCCTAAACAAGCAAAAAAGAAAGTGATTTAAACATTAAACGAGCAAAAGGGAGAGGGAGAGAGAGAATGCAAGCATCTGAGGCCGTTTCAGGCCCCGTTTTGGAGCCGCAAGGTTGTGGACAGCAGTTCAAGATACCCTGCAATTTCAGTTGTGTCTGTTGTATATAGGTGCACAGGCTACAGATTTTAGATCTGTAAGTTCAAAGGTGTTTATCACAGAATAAACACAAGGTTTATCTGCAAACTGGTTGCAGATTGCATGTATTGTTGAGCAGACAGTGAAAAAGGCTGTTTGGTGTATTGTTGTGCACTACAGGTCGAGGGTTGCAGAAGATTTGCTTGCTGTTTGGTATTAGTTTTGTGATAATGGTAGAGAACAGTGGAAACCCCATCATTGAGAATCTCGACAAGAAAAACTACCCTTCATGGAAGTTCCGTGTCACGAACTTCCTTATTGGAAAAGGCATTTACGAGTTTGTTTCAGGTGAAGAAAAGGAGCCGGAGGTGAGTGATCCTCCAACTACAGAAGAGACAAAGGCACGAAAGGAATGGAATGCAAAAGACAAAAAGGTCATGTATTGGTTGTCTGCAGTAATTGACAATAATGTGCTGGGACATATTAGAAATACAGAGAATTCATATGTAGCTTGGACCATACTTGAAAGTATGTTCTCCGTAAATACAAAGGCACGAAAGATTCAACTCAAGCAAGAGTTGAATACATTGAAGAAAGGGAAGATGTCTATCAATGAGTATGCACTGAAGGTAAGGAGCATTGCAGATGCCTTGGCAACGATTGATGCAATGCCCGATGATGATGATTTGGTGTCGTCTACCTTGGGTGGACTTAACAATGAAAAGGCTTGAAGTCTTTTGTAACTTCTGTATATGTCAGAAAGCCATTTCCAAATTTCGATGAGTTGGTCTCCCTTATGATCATTGAAGAGATCAACATGCAGAGTGAGACATCTGAAAAGAGTGGTGAACAAGTCCAAGCTTTCTACTCCAGTTCAGGAAGGGGACATGGCAGGTTCTCTTCAAGAGGTCGTAGTACAGGACGTGGTAGTGACAACCAACAAAACAGATTGAATCAGCAATTTGGCGATATGCAGGTTTCAGGAGGTCATGGTAACTTTAGAGGCAGGAGGAGCTTTAGAGGAAGAGATGGATGGCAGAACAGATGTTCTAACAACTCTGGTATTGTGTGTCACTACTATGGCAAAACAGGTCATATTGCAGCTCAATGTTATGCTAAGAAAGATTATATTCGCAGTGGTAAGTTGCAGTAAGGAAACTATGCATCGTCTTCACGACAGAATGAATACAAAAATGAACGTATGTTTGTTATGCAGCATATACTAAATGCTGTTACAGGAAAGGGAACACATGATGATGTTTGGTATGTTGATTCAGGTGCATCCAATCAAATGACCAGCCATGCAGAATGGTTTGGAGAGATGTAGGATTTGCAAAATGCAGGTTATGTGCAGACGGGTGATGATTCATGCCACCCAATTTCACATATTGGAAAAGTTTCCTTGTCCTTGCATGATGGTAAGACAAAGAGTCTTTTAGATGTATTACATGTGCCATCTATTACAAAGAACTTGGTGTCAGCCGGTCAGATGGTAGAGCAAGGGCTGCAAGTCAGATTTAATGCAAAGGGCTGCTTTGTAGAAGACTTCAATGACAAGTGCAAGTTAGTTGCAAAGGGAAGTAGAGTTGGTGGACATATGTTTACTCTAGATGCTGGAATTCCTACTATGAATGCTGCTATGTATGCTAAAGGAAAAGGTGTTGTTGCAGATATTGAAATTTGGCACAAACTCATTGGACATGCAAATGTACAAAGGCTAAAATTAATGCAGTCCAAAGGGTTGGTTTGCCTACATTTAGAGTTGCAGAATTTCATAAGGTATGCAAAGCATGTCAGTTTGGTAAGCAGGAAAGACAACCCTTTTCACATGACGGAGATGTAAGCAAAAATATCCTTGATGTTGTGCATACAAACATTTGGGGGCCTACACAAAATGTGTCTCTTGGAGGCAGTTCATACTTTGTCACATTCATTGATGATTGTCCTAGAAAGCTGTGGGTATATTTTATGAAGGAAAAGAGTGAAGCGTTTGAGCACTTTAGAACTTTCAAGGCTGCAGTTGAAAGAGAAACATGCTTGAAAGTAAAGTGCTTGAGGTCAGATGGAGGGGGAGAGTACCTCTCGAATGAGTTCAGTGATTTTCTGAGGTTTCATGGGATAAAGAGACAGTTCACATGCAAGTATACCCCACAGCAACATGGGGTTGTAGAAAGGAAAAACAGGCATATTGCAGAAATTGCACGCGCCTTGATGGCTGAAAAGAATATGCCTAAGCATTTTTTGTCTGAGGCTATTCATACTGCTGTTTATATTATGAACAGAACTCCCATAACTGCAGTTCATGGGATGACTCCTGAAGAATGCTTTACTGGCAAGAAGCTTGATGTTTTGCACTTGAATGTATTTGGCTGTATTGCATATGTTCATGTGCCAGATGAGCTAGGATACTCTTTAGAGCAGAAAGGGTATCGTTGTTATAACCCTACCACATGTAAGTTCAGAGTGAGCAGGGATGTCATCTTTGATGAAATGAGTAGTTGGTATGCATCTAGTAGTGATGCATTGGATGATGATGATGACCATGACACTCATGTGCAGGCTAAAAAGTAAGAATCACGAACTCTTAGTGGACCAGAGACATCATTTGGTAGTCCTTGGTCTGGGAGACTAAGGAGTAGCTCTACATCTTCAGGTGCATCTAATGGCACTATAGGTAAAGACAAAGGAAAGAATAAAGTGTCAGATGGCATTGATGCAGTTCTTGATGGAGACTCCAGTGGCTTAGAGAGCTTGGATGATGAGCTTGGCATTCCTTCTGTCAGGATACCAGGTGTACAGAGAGCTCATAGTAATGTAAAGGCTCCATTGAGTGATCTGGTGGTATGCAGATCTAGCCCTGTTAAAAGATTTGGTTTTGAAGGTTATGCAGCTCACCATTATGCTTATATGGTGAAACTAGTTGAGGATGTTGAGCCCGCTTGTTTTGAGGATGTTGTTGGTCATACTCATTGGGATGCAGCAATGGATGAGGAGATGGCTGCATTAGAGGCCAATAAGACTTGGGATCTAGTATCATTGCCAAAGGGCAAGAAAGCTATTGGATGTAAGTGGGTTTATAAGATTAAGCACAATGCAGATGGTTCTATTAGTAGGTACAAAGCTAGGCTGGTTGCAAAAGGCTATGCCCAGACATATGGCATAGATTATGATGAAACCTTTAGTCCAGTTGCTAGGATGAAAACTGTCAGATGTGTGATTGCTTTGGCAGCAGCCAAAGGTTGGAGGTTGCGGCAAATGGATGTGAAGAATGCCTTCTTGCATGGTGATTTGCAGGAAGAAGTGTATATGGATCAGCCAGCAGGTTATGAAGATTTAGAGCATCCCACGTATGTGTGAAGGTTGAAGAAGGCGCTCTATGGGCTCAAGTAAGCACCTAGAGCATGGTCTGACAAGATCAGAGAGTATCTTGTCAATATTGGCTTTTATATTTCTCATGTTGATCACTCACTTTATGTGAGAAAGAGAGATGCAGGTTTGGTCATCATAGTCATCTATGTGGATGACTTGATGATTACAGGTGATAGTGATAGTGGGATTGCTGAAGTCAAGGACTTTTTGAAGAAGAAGTTTGAGATGAAGGATTTAGGTGAGCTAAGGTACTTCCTTGGCATTGAGGTGATCAGATGTGATGATGGTATATGGTTGTCCCAAAGACAGTACGGCTTGGATATGTTGTTCAAGTATGGTATGACAACATGCAAACCACTTTCAGTCCCGTTGGAGAAGAATGTAAAGTTGAGTGCTAATGTTGGGGATGAGATAGAAGACCCTACTATGTTCAGGAGGATAGTGGGGAGTTTAATCTACAGGACCATTACAAGGCCAAACTTGAGCTACGCTGTTGGTCTTGTGAGTCAATTTATGCAAATACCTAGAAAGCCACATTTGGATGCAGTCAGACGCATATTGAGATATGTGAAGTCCACATTACATTATGGACTCTTCTATGATGTAGGTACAGATGTACAGGTGTTTGGATACACAGATGCAGATTGGGCTGGTAGTATGTCTGATAGAAGATCTAGCAGCGGATACATGTTCTCTCTTGGTAGTGCAGCAGTTACTTGGAGCAGCAAAAAGCAACCTACAATTGCTTTGTCGAGTACATAGGCTAAGTATAGAGGTGCTGTTGTAGCAGCATGTGAGGTAGTATGGCTACAAAAGTTATTGGCTGATTTAGATGTGCAAGTGGAAGGTCCAGTTGTCATTTATTGTGACAACATGAGCAGTATACAGTTGGCTAGGAACCATGTGTTCCATGCCAGGACAAAACATATTGAGGTACACTAGCACTTTGTGAGAAAGAAGGTACTAGCAAGTGAGATTAACTTGGTATATGTCAGCACACAGGATCATATAGCTGACATCTTCATAAAGGCATTGGGTACAGAGAAGCTTCAAAAGTTTCGAAGCTTACTTGGAGTTGCAGAGATGCAGTTGAGCTTGAGGGGGAGTGTTGAGATGACAAGCTCAACACATGCGGACATTGATGATGGACCGCCTGGTTAGATGGGTCCACACGTCTACACTTAGCATGTCGGTGGTCATTATGACTCTCACATGGCCACTGGCTCATTACTTATTATATTCAGGTTGTTACACCTATTTACAACTGGCATAGTTATAGTGCTAGTCGACTAGTGTAGCGGTTATGCATTGTTTGACTTAGTAGGCCACTTTCCTTTATGTTGTATCTTATCTATACTTTGTGTACATTGTAAAGAGTGTGGAAGAAGAAGAAAAATCCAGCAAGAAAACGTTTTGGCCTCTATCTCTCTTCTTGTCTCTTGAGTGAGCTTCTCCTTGTGCATTCTGTGTGTGTTCGGCGCAGCATCTTGAGCAAGTCCCCCCCACCACGCGATTCTTGACAATTGGAACACAATTCAAGGCCATAAGGATGTTGAATATAATCTATAAAACTAAGGCCAAGGACCGTGGTTTCAGGATCAAGTTCATCCTTCCAAGGCTTCTACATTAATAATAATGTTGTTTTTATTTTGGAGGAGGATTCAAGATATTATCCTAAATCTAATCATTGCCATGAACTTTGCCATTAGAGTGGCAAACAAAATGCCCTCATACATATGGATTTTAAGAAATCATGTAGTAAGATCCCTTAACAATTACTTCTTTAGGTTTGTAGACTATGGGATTCAAACTCCAGTTCTATGAAATGGTGAAAGCATTATTTCTTTAATGCTATAGTAATTGGGTGCATAAATGATTTCCTCTTAGTCAGTTTCAAACTTTATACAACATTGGGATAGGGTTGCCCATTAGCTCCCTTATTATTCACTCTAGCAATGGGGTGACTACTAAGAGCTATTGAAGGGGGAAGCTTAGGGATGGGTGTATCAGAGGCATTGCTATCCTTAGTGTTGGTCACTTTGACATGCATATATTCATGATAAGACCAAGATCATCAAAGTGGAGAGGATTGCTTACAATATCAACATTTCATTGTAATTATCTTTAAGGAAAAAATAAGCAAACTAATAAGAACTAGTCATGAACTAGGTGCTTCATGTGTAGGTCATGTAAAGTGTTACATCACGAAAATGGAGTGCAATTTATGCCCTAAGCCACACATTATGTGGTAATGTTTTTTACCACAATAGTTTTTTCCTCTCTCTCTCTCTCTCTCTCTCTCTCTCTCTCTCTCTCTCTCTCTCTCTCTCTCTCTCTCTCTCTCTCTCTCTCTCTCTCTCTCTCTCTCTCTCTCTACCACCTCCAGCTGCCCATTGCATTCCCCATGCCTCTTGCTGCTTGCCTTGCTTTGCTGCACTCTCATGCTCACCGCATTCTTCTCTTGCTTGTTGCTTATGCCTCCCACATATCTCATGCCCCCCACCTATGCTTCTTGAACCTACCACCTGCTTGCTTGCCATTGCATTGACCTAGAGGTGGACACACACACACACACGCACGCACACACACACACATGCACACACACACACACATCTTGAACGTGTCACCTGCTTGCTTGCCATTGCATTGGCCTAGAGGTGGACACACACACACACACACACACACGCACGCACACATGCACGCATGCACACGCACACACACACAGGGCTGAAATGTTTGGGGAGACTAAGCATGCACCACATGGCAACCCCCAAAAGGTTTGCTTAACTATATTTATTATTATTATAATTTATGTTAAATTTTATTTATCTTTTCTTTGAGGAAAGAGAAGAAACTTCTAGCATGTGCAGCTGCCCCCTGTAAGGGCTTTGTAGCTATACCATGGCGTTATCACCAAAAACACCTATATAGGGAGTAGTAGTGACTTTGAACCCTACTTGGTTTCCACTCTACGTGTGATTCCCTATACTCAATGGTGAACCCTCTTATGAGCAGCGTCATGAGAGTGTAGTCCTGGGATGTGCCTATGTTGTACCATTTCTTTGATTGAATAATACAAGAGTATACCTTACTCTCACATATCGTGTTACCTTTCTATGCCGTGTTGAGTGAGCAATGAGTGCAGGTGCATCACACTTTGTATTAGAGAAACTATTGCTCGGAGTGAAGGATTGCTCATGGAAGCAGGAGAAAAGATCCAGTGCCTAAAGAGAACGAGCTGAAATGACCCACATCATGACACCCCACATCCTGTCAACCCCCGTCGCGTCACCCACGTCTTGTCAACCCTCGTTGCATTGACCCCGGCGTGACATTGCGGCATGGTGACCTCGACACCATTAGCCATTTGAAGATATGGCATGGCTCCGCACGGCACAACCACCACCCAAAGGAAAAACATGACTTCCCCACATCGACAACCCCACCGACCACATGGAGGACGATAGAGAGAATGTACCCATCCCGACAATGGAAGAGAGGAAGAAGAGTAGAGGGCAAGAATGGAGAGTAGCCCAAGAGGAGAAGGTAGCCAGATTAGAGAGACACTTGGAAGGCATGTCAAGCATGCTAGAGTCAATTTGGAGGAATATGCAAATGAAGGAAGAGGAAGAGGAAAGGAGAAGAAAATTAGAAGTAGAGCAGGGCTATAGAGAATGGGTGCTATAACAACAAGAAGAGGAGAAAAGGAAGAAAGTACAAGAGGAGATGGATAGATTAGGAAGAGAGGAGACTTTTAGGAGGGCATAAGATACAAAAAAAGACAAGGAGAAGGTAGTAGAAGCTGAAAGTAAGAAGAAGGACAAGAAGCACAACCATAGAGAAGAGGAAGATAGTGATAGCTCATAAGACGACTACGGCGAATTCAAGATGCCCCAACCTGCCAAGTACAAAGGAGAGAGAGATGGGTTAGTTCTAAAGAAGTGGATAGATACTTGAAATATGCCAGGATCACTGACGATAGGAAGGTAAAGGTGGTAGCCATCTCCTTGGAGGAGGACGCTGCTAGTTGGTACCTGCTAGAACAGAAGCAAGGACACACCATCTTTTCATCGAAAGAACTCCAATAGGAACTCAAAGATCACTTCATTCCAAAGATGAAAAAATCTAAAGTCAGAAATGAATGGAGAAACCTCAAGCAAATGCAAGGGAAGATGAAGGAGTACATCAACAAATATAGGTAGATCATGCTGCAACTACCCAACATGGACACTAACACCAAATTGCATGGATTCCTATTTGGGATGCAAGAGTGGGCCAAAAGAGATGTAGAGAGGCAAGTGCCAACCAGCTTAGCTGAGGCCATGAGAATGGCTAAAAGACTAGTGGATTTGGAAGGCAGGAGGACAACCCAGGGGAACCATAATAGATTCAATACCAACCTCAATAACAACTCATGGACCTTGAGACCCAATGCTCCTAGAGGCCGATTCACGGAGACGTGGAGCTAGACTTTTAGCATAATACCAATCGCATCACAATCCGCATTACTACCAAGAGGAGCAGTTGACAGATGGGGGAACAACCACTACAGGCCAACTCCAAGTGCGTTGTATGGTCCCACGAGATCAAACAAATCATGGTGAAGACCCCTAGGCCCAACCACATGGGGATCAGATGTTTCAAATGCGGGGAACTACATGGGGATCAGATGTTTCAAATGCGGGGAACCACATTATCAAAATAGATGCCCCATGGAAGACACAACCTCATCAAGCGGGTTGAGGGTGAACGCCACTAGTGTGTATAGAGGAGTGGAACCACAACCCCCGCACATCCAATAAATCCCAAGCAGAAGTGATGAAAGCATGGACCACCCAAGAGTGGGGACAGTCAATGTGCGATCCCATTGCATGGTGGCCCGAGTAGCAACAATACATCAAAGGTAGAGTGAGAGAAGGGAATCAAGCTATTATGGTGGACACAGGGGCCACTCACAACTTTATCACATTGGAGTACGCATCCAACCATGGATTGAAATTGTCTAAGGCCCCAGAAGGACCAACAGTAACATTCACACAAGGAGAGGCCAAATAAGGGAAATAGGTCTTTGCAATACAAGTAGAAGCCGAAAAACGAAAAGCAAAGTTCAACTTCTTAGTAATCCCCATGGATAATTTTGAAGTTATCCTAGGCTTGGAATTCCATGATAAATATGTCATTGCAATGTTTGGAAAGGGAGTGAATGAGATGATGCTATATATGCAAGGAGAAGGTGTCAAAGCACCTTGTGAAAGAATGCAGTTACCAGGTAGAACACCAATCAAAGTGCAAATGAAGGAGAACAAGCATGGAGCTACTTGCCAAATAGTGAAGTCAAGCCCTAACCAATCAGGAGTGCCAACCCAATCAACACCGTGTCAAGTGAACCCTATTAGGCCATGCATCATGACATGCAACGCCAAGCAAGTGGAGAAATCCGTTAAGCAAGGAGACATGATTTATCTATGTTATGATTTGACCCATTGAGCAAGAGATCACCAAGAAGCCCAAACCCCAAACTAGCAGCACAGAAGTGGTAGAAATACTCGAGGAGTTCAAAGATGTAATACTGCCAGTAGAACTACCCAAAGATCTACCACACACAGAAGGGATGTGGATCACAAAATCGAGCTCATTCCAGGATCTGCTCCACTGGCCAAAGCCCCTTATCGCATGAATCACACAGAACACATGTAATTGAAGAAACAAATGCATGAATCAGAAGAACAAGGTTTCATCCACCCGATCAAATCCCCCTTTGGTGCCCTAGTGTTGTTTGTTAAGAAGAAGGATGGGGGGCTTAGACTATGTGTAGATTATAGGGCCCTTCATAAAATCACCATAAAAAACAAATATCCCATGCCCCTAGTGGAGGACCTCTTAGATAGGCTACACGAAGCCAATACTTTAGCCACATAGACTAAAGGTCAGGCTACCACCAGATTCACATAGCAAAAGAAGATATCCCAAAAATAGCTTTTCGCACCAAATATGGTAGTTGTGAATGGTTAGCCTTAGGATTCGAGGTAAGCAATGGCCCATGCACATTTTGTGGACTCATGGATGGAGTCTTTAGACTCGAGACAGATGTATTTGTCATTATCTACATTGAAGATCTACTAGTCTATAGCAAAACCCTAGAAGAACACAAACAACACTTACGCTTAGTTTTTGAGAAGCTGCAGCAACATAAGCTATATGCCAAACCAAAAAAATGTGAGTTTGTAGTAAAAGAGTTAGAATTCTTAGGCTTCATTGTAGGAGCAACTAGTATCAAAGTGGACCCCAAGAAAGTAGAAGCTATCCAAAAATGGCATGTACTGAAGATTGTAAGGGAAAAGCGAGAGTTCCTCAACTTCACAATATTTTGTAGAAGTTCATCAAGGATTATAGCCTCATCACTGCACCCCTATCCCACCTCACCAAAGAAGACAACACTTTTACATGGGGTAGCGAGCAACAAATTCCTTTTGAACAGATGAAGAAATGCATGAGCCACATCCCTATCTTGAAAGTCCCCAACTTCGCCAAACCCTTTGATATCTCCACAAATGCATCCGACTATGGCATTGGGGGCGTACTGGTGCAAGAAGGCCACCCCATAGCTTATGAATCCAAGAAGTTCACAGATGCCAAAACCAAGTGGAGCACACATGAGAAGGAAATGCTCGTACCCATCCACTACCTCAGAAAATGGAAGCATTATCTCCAAGATAAACACATAGTAGTCTTCACTGAGAACATCTCCCTCAAATACTTCCAATCCGAACGCAAGCTATCAACCAAACAAGCTCACTGGCTAGACTTCCTAGCCGAATTTGACTTGGAGATAAAACGCAAGCCAGGATCCACCAACAAGATAGTAGATGCCTTGAGCATGGAATTAGTGAAGGAATCCTTGGAACATGATCAAGACCTGCACAAAATTATATAAGATGTGGAAGCTGACAAGACACCACATGGAATGTACACCCTCGAGGACAGAATTCTATTTGTAGGAAAGAGATTGTATATCCCCAACAATGTGGAGCTAAAGAAACTCATCTTACATGAAATACATGATGGAAAACTAGGAGGACACAAAGGATAGAGCAAGACACCATAGGCCCTTAGGAAGCAATTCTTTTGGCCCAACGTGAAAGAAGAAGTGATTGACTACATCAAGACATGTCCTACTTGCCAACTTGTCAAGGCACCACGCTCTAAGCCAGTCGACTTGCTTCAACCTATGCCAGAGTACCTAGCCACCCATGGGATGTAATTAGCATGGATTTCATTGTGGAGCTCCTCGAATCCCATGGATATACCATCATTTTTGTAGTGGTGGACTACTTCTCCAAGCAAGCCCACTTCATCCCTGCCAAACCACCACTGAAGGCCAAAGAGGTAGCCCGCCTCTTCTTTACACATGTGTTCAAGCTACATGGCCTACCCTTAGCCATATTGTCAAATAGAGATGGAAGATTTATGAGTGACTTGTGGAAGGAACTCTTCAAGACCCTAGAAACACATATGTGATTCTCATCATCCTTCTCGTGTGAAATAGATGGGAAAACATAAAGAGTCAACCAAGGCATTAAAGAAGAGTTATGCTTGGGTGGACCAAAAGGATTGGGCCTTGTACCTCGATGTGCTGGAATTCCACTACGATAGCTCCATCCACTCCGCCACAAGTTACACACCCTTTGAATTGGTCACAGGAAAACAAGGCATCACACCCCTTGCCATAGCATCTGAAGTGGCCAAAGCTGAAGATCGAGATGCAGAGGAATTCTTTAAGAAATGGAGAGACCAGAATGCAGTGGCCAAAGCACCTCGAATAAAGCAAAATCACCATGACAGAGCAAGCCAACAAAAAGAGAAATCCTGTACTCTTCACTAAAGGCGACATGGTCATGGTCAGCTCTAAGAATATGTCAATTCCAAAGAATATGAGCCCCAAGTTTAATCACCGCTACTAGGGACCCTACTGCATCACTTAAGTGCTGAACGAAGTCACCTACAAACTTGACTTGCCAGAAAGTATCTGTGTTCATAATGCTTTTCATGCTCATCTTCTGCACAGGTTCTATCCCAACAACCAATGGGGGCAACACATACCAATGCTCCATTCCAATGGCCCCTTGGATGTAGAAGCATTCCTCCCAACACCGGGAACAAAAAGGATACCCTGAGTATCTCACCAAGTGATGTGGGCATCCTCTCAAAGAAGCCACTTGGATTTCGAAAGCGGACGTGCACAAACGTGGCAAAGACGCCTTCACCATCTGACTCAAGGAGAATCCCACCAATCCTTCCAATGCCTCTTGAGCCTTCTGGTGCGCAATCGGATGCTAGATGTGTATATAGCAAGCGCCGGAAGGTCCCCGAGAACAAAAGAACTCTACTTTTGCACAAAAAGTAAGAAGGTAGACTTGCACAACATGAAGCAAAAAGACCAATTGACTACAATCTCCCCCCATGCCTTGTGTGAGTGCTCCACAAGGCATGTATTTATAAATTTATTCATCTCAAAGCTCAAAAATAGCCCAATTTATAATTAGCATACTTTAGCTTTTGTGTTTGCTTTTGCCCAAAATAGAGAATAAAGTGGTTGGGCGCCCTAAGAGTTGGTGGACTCTGCCCAAATACAACGTCCAATAATGAAATATTTAAACCGTGCACCCATGCACATACAAAATAATAAATATTTAAACTGTGCACCCATGCACATACAAAATAATAAATGTTTGTTAAGCTCTTTAATAAATAAGCATGCCTAAATAAATATTAGCGCCATGCCTTTAATGATAAGGTGTGCACCCATAAAAAATGATAACTTCATCTAAAAAATCTAGATGCACGCAACTGCCCAGTGCTTCCCAACGCCACCGCTATCTGCTCTACACATCAACTAAAGCATTCACAATTGTTAGAAAATAATAAAATTAAACTAATAGAAGTGAATACCTAGTAGTCTTCAGCTACGAAATAAATAAATAGATTGAACTCTGTCCTAACCTTAATTTGATAAGAGTGCACTCTAAACTCATAAACATCCATTAATTTAAATATGTATTTTGCGGAATCACCCATGTACACATTAAATTAACATGACGTCCAAAAAGGACAGGCGTCCATGTTAACTTCTCACACAAGGAATCCACCTTGTGTATGAATCCCGTCAAATAAATATAGTTTTATAGAATCCATTGCAAAATCTCACAAAATCCACCGTGGTCTCACAAAATTCACTGTGGAATATGCCTCCTGGCATCATACCCCCGGGGTGGGATAGCAATTGTCCTCAATTGCTATTAGCTCAATGTGGAGCCAACAATGAGGGGTAAGCATTGAGGTCGTGAGCATGCATCCATTGGGCTTCTTCAACAGGATGATTCTTAAACTTAACCAAATATCTAGAATAGCTATGGCTAATTCTAGTGGTCATATAATCAGTGTCTAGGATAGTATCAAGTTCAAGAATTTCAGTTTCTTCTTCTAACAAAGGAGGGTTTTCATAGACAGGGTGAACATGTAATTGGCCTCTAAAAGGTCGTAACAAATTGATATGAAAAGTGTTGTGGATTTTCCAGTGTTGAGGTAATTCTAATTTAAATGCATTGTTATTAATTTTGTGAATGATCTTGAAAGGTCCATAAAATCTAGGAGCTAACTTTATAACAGGGTGTTTCTCAACACTTTGTAATCTTCTCTTTTCAATGCATAACCAAATATAATCATCAACTTCGAAATTCATAGCTTTTCTTTTCTTGTTAGCTTGTCTAGTATATGATTGCTGGGCTTTCGCAATTACATCTTTAACTTCATTAAAAATAGTAGCATGCATGTTCGCAATATCATCAACAACTTTAACTTTGTTTGACAATTATATAACAGGTGTAAGCAATATGTGTCCATAAATGATTTCAAAAGGTGCTTTCTGTGTAGTTGTATGTGGTGTGTTATTGTAGGCAAACTGAAGTAAATGCAAGTGTGTATCCCATGTTTGTGGTTTTGAAATTGTGTATGCATACAAAAGATCCAAAATTGTAATGTTAGTAGCTTCTATTTAGCCATTTGTTTCAGGATGAAATGCAGATGAAAAATCGATATTTGTACTTAAATTAGCAAACAAAGTAGTCCAAAAATTATTGCAGAATTTAGAATCACGGTCAGAAATAGTAACTTTTGGCAAACTATGGCTAGTGAAAATAGTTTTCAAAAACAATTGAGCAGCTTGAGATGCAATTAATATTTTCTTACATGGAATGAAATATGCTTGTTTGCTAAATCGATCTACAATAGTCCAAATCATATCATGATTAGTTTGGGTGTTAGGCAAACTAGTGATGAAATCCATTGAAATATGTTTCCATGGTTGTTCAGGAATTGGTAAAGGCATTAACAAACCTACTGCTTACCATGGTGTTGCTTAACTCTTTGAGACAAATTAAACACTTAGATACAAAGTTAGAGATATCAAATTCCATGTGTGGCCAGTACAAACCTTCAACCAATGTACGTAAAGTAGAAATAATACCTCTATGGCCTTGATATGGGGGACAATGAATTTCATGCAACACAAATGATCTAAATGGAACACTTACACACAACCTTTTCTCATAAAACATAAATCCATCAGTATAAGACAATGAATCTATTGGAATCCAGTTATTTGCAACTAATTTATTCTAATCAACTTGAAAATTGGGGTCTTGGTCATAAGTATCTTTCATAGGAATTAGGGAATCTAAAGATATCACAGATCAAGGCATCAACAACTACATTTTCTTTTCCAGGTTGATATTGGATAAGTGGATGAAAACTTTAAATAAAAGTAGCCCATTTAATATGACAGTCAGAGATTTGTGGCTGACTAAGGAGATGTTTGATACTTTGTTGGTCAGTTTTGATCATGAATTCAGATCCCATTCAATAGTGTTTCCATTGTCGTAAAGCTTGTACTACTGCTAGCAATTCCTTATTATAGGTAGAATACTTGAGTTCAGAGGGTTTAAGTTTGCAACTAGAGTAAGCTATGGGATGTGAATCTTGCATAAGGACAACTCCTATTCCAGATCCACTAGCGTCAGTGACTACTAGGAAGAATGGTCTATTAAAGTCAGGTAGTTGCAATACAGGAGCATGTGTTAAGGCATGTTTCAGTAAATCAAAAGACTTTTACTCATTTTCAGACCAATGATACACAATACCTTTCTTTAATAATTTTGTCAAAGGTAATGCAAGCAATGAAAAATTTCTCACAATTTTTTTGCAAAAGCTAGCAAGACCTAAGAAAGAAAGTAATTCATGCACATTTTTAGGTATCGGCCAAATTTTGCCAAATTTTCAAAATTGCTTCTATCTTTTTAGGATCAAATTTAATACCTTCGGATGAAACAATATGTTTTAAATATTCAATGTGAGTTTGGAAAAACTCACTCTTTTCAGGATTAGCATATAATTGATTCTCTTTCACTAATTTGTAAACCAAGGATAAATGTTCATAATACTCATTTTCATTTTTATTGAAAACCAATATGTCATCAAAGAAAACAATGACACAATGCTGATGCTTCAAAAATATGCGATTCATCATACAATTGAATGTGGGTGGTGCATTACTTAAACCAAAAGGCATAACAAGAAATTCATAATGTCCAAATTTAGTCCTAAACGCGGTTTTGAAAATATCAGCTATGAGCAGTCGTACTTGATGGTGCCCAAATTTAAGATCTATTTTACTGAATATGGTAACCCCTTGTAGTTTATCCATGAGGTCGTCTACCCTAGGGATCGGATATCTATTCTTGACAGTGATCTTATTTAGGGCACGATAATCAATGCACATCTTATAGGTGTTATTTTTCTTTTTAAGTAATAGGACAGGTGCACCAAAAGGAGAACTATTGGGCCTAATGAGTCCTCGGGTTAATACTTCTTCAACTTGGGTTTGAATTTCTTTCTGTTCAATTTGATTATGTCTATAAGGTACTTTATATGGTGGTTGTGATCCAGGAATTAAGTCTATTTTATGATCTTCAAGACGTGTGGGTGGTAATCCAAGGGGTAAGTCAGCAGCAAAACAATCTTTAAATTGTGAAAGAAATTGTGCGTGCCTAGGATGCATCTGATTTTCCTTAACTGCAATTTTATTCACCCATATTAAGTATGATTTGTTATCTTTTCTTAATGCACGTTTAGCCTGTGTATGACTAAGCAATGGAAAATTATCGAAAGTGTGCATACCATGCAATGTGATTGGTTTTCCATTAGAATAAATCTTCATTGAATGCATGTAATAATCTATATCAGGATTATATTGATGATGCCAAGGCATTCCTAAGATAATGTCACTAGATTGCAAAGACACAACTAAGAAATTTTTACGTTCAATATAATCACCAATTTTAATTTCTAGGTCATGAACTTCTTGTGTTCCATTGTATCTAGTGCCTAAGAATGTAGCCTTGATGCGATAATGAGTCGAAATAGTATGCAAATTCAATTCTTTAACCAATTTTGCAAAAATAAAATCGTGTGTGCTCCTGTCATCATGTAAAATAATCTTTTTTCTACCATGCACAAGACATTTCATTGTTAATAAAGAATGGGGATTTGGCATACCTAGTAAAATATCTAAAGTAGTTGCGATATCGTCATCGTCTTCCGTGAAATCTGGCATTTGCTTATGATTTTCATCTTCATCACACCCAAATAGTTGACGTGAACAATTGGCTTTTTGGATTGACAATTCGCCACTAGATGTCCAGGTTGATGGTACTTATGGCAGACTATGGATTTGGCTTTGGAAACATTATTGATAATAGCGGGGAGTTTAGGAATGTTGGGATTTGGCTGGAGAGATGGCTTAGGATTTGGATTTGTGTTTGATGATAAAGTAAGGGGTCGTGTCCAAGATTTACAGAATGAAGATGGAACAAAGCGGTTTTGATTGAATCTTCGAAAGTTAGAATTAAATTGCTTTGTTCTAAAGTTATCGTTAGTAAGGAGTTGTTGTGGTCACTTCTCTCGTACTCGAATTTTGTCTTCACCATCATGGGCCAAGGAAATCGCATCCTGGAGAGTCGTTGGCTTGAACATGTTCACTTCCGCATAAAAATGACAAAGCAAACCGGACATAAACTTGCACTTATGGGTCACCTCAGGTACATCTTCAAGCATTCGAAGTTGCAATAAGGCATTCCAGAAATGCTCGGTATATTGTGAAATAGACTCGTGATCTCTTTGTTGTAAAAGGTCCCACTGTTTGATTGCTTTTTCGTGGAATTGGGGTGTAAGAAAATTCTGCAAAAATTTCTTTTGAAAAGTCTCCCAAGTAGTAGGACAATTGATACTTTTGCAGACAACGGTCCACCATAGTGATGCTCTGTCCACTAAATGATTAGTGACACACTTGAGTTTGTCTTTCTTGGCATACTGTTCTTCATGGAAATAATCATCAAACTGATTGATAAAAGTGAGAACAGTCTTTCCATCATGTAACCCATTAAAAGTATGGAATTTGAAATTTTGTTTACTTATATTGGCTTCTTTCCAGATAGATTGTGGTTCAAGTGTCGCATCGATCATGCATTGAATAACATCTTTGGGTTGCAGTCCATCTTGATCAGCAATAGATCGTTAAGGAGTGGCCAGTTGAGCTTGCAAAGTTTGACGAGCTCTTCGTTCCTCTTAAAGCTGCATCATAATTAAGTCCAATTTTTGCTCCATTATTGGTTTTGGTAAATCACCTTCGGTCATAAAATCTTCCATATTTTGATTGGACATCCTACAAAAGTTCAAACAACCTCACACATTCGAAATCTTGTTAGCAAGATGAGCGTAGCTCAAAGTCGGGTTTACAAGACTTGTTTTTTTTTTTTTTAAATGACTTTTAGCAATCTTTTTTCTTTGCGGATACGGAAGTTGATGTCAGGGTGTTCTTCCAAGCGTATACTTCTCGTTCGTATAGACTACGTATAGCAATCTGTTTGCTAGAATTTGGCTCTGTCACAGTGCATGCATGAACAGGGGCTTACAGAGAAGTTAAAGGCCGGTTCGGGATTGGTTCTGTGTGAACAACTACTATGGAAGAGATTAAGAATTGAGCTTTTGAAGCTTTAATAAAGCTTAGCCTTAAGCTTAAGCTTTTTAAATAAAAGCTATAACTAATCCAATTGGCTACGACAGGACGTCAGGAGCTGTTTGATGACGTTGATGGCCAGCAGTACGTCCTTCCGCCGCAGTTGATTAAATTTGGAGACCTTAAGCAAAGCTTAAGCTTTTATAAGCTCTAAAGCTATTTTTTAATGAAGTTTTTTACTTTCTGTTATCTCTGAGAAGAAAACGACTTTCAAAGAAACTTCTCGGGTGGTCCTCCATCGACAGAGAGCGGTCCTTTGCAATCCAACAACACAGCAGGGGGTTCTTCACCGCCAGGAATATGTTGGTATTGACGGTTCATCGCGAGACTGACTGTAGAGCTCGTTCGTTCCAAGAGCTTCGCCTTCGCACGAGATGGTAAGCGATTGGAAGCCCTCGATCTTAGCTTTGCTTTGATATCACTGGTGCATAGGTCGGATGCTAGATGTGTACGTAACCAATGCCTGAAGGTCCCCAAGAACAAAAGAACTCTACTTTTGCACAAAAAGCAAGAAGGTAGACTTGCACGACATGAAGCAAAAAGACCAATTGGCTACAATCTCCCCCCATGCCTTGTGCGAGCGCTCTACAAGGCATGTATTTATAAATTTATTCATCTCAAATCTCAAAAATAGCCCAATTTACAATTAGCATGCTTTAGCTTTTGTGTTTGCTTTTGTCCAAAATAGAGAATAAAGCGGTTGGGCACCCCAAAAGTCGGATTGTGCCCAAATACAATGTCCAATAATAAAATATTTAGACCGTGCGCCCATGCACATACAAAATAATAAATGTTTGTCAAATGATTTAATAAATAAGCGTGCCATGCCTTTAATGATAATGCGTGCATCCATAAAAAATGATATTTTTTTAAAAAAATCTGGATACACACAACCGCCTAGTGCTTCCCAATGCCACTGTTGCCTAGTTTACACATCAACTGAAGCATTCACAATTGTCAGAAAATAATAAAATTAAATCGACATAAGTGAATACCTAGCAGTCTTCAACTATAAAATAAATAAATAGGTTGGAACTCTGTCCTAACCTTAATTTAATAAGAGTGCACTCTAAACTCATAAACACCCATTAATCTAAATATGTATTTTGCGGAATCACATGCTGTGGAATCACCCACGTGCACATTAAATTAACATGACGCTTGAAAAGGATAGGCGTCCCAGTCAACTTCTTGCACAAGGAATCCACCTTGTGTATGAGCCCTGACAAATAAATAAAGTTTTACGAAATCCACTGCAAAACGTCACAGAATCCACTGTGAAATAAAAACTTACGAAATCCACCGTGGTCTCACGGAATCCACCGTGGAATATGCCTCCTGGCATCACCTTCACAAACAAACGGCCCCCAATCATGGGCCCATTAATGCCTCCACTCCTCAAATGTACTTGAGTCGAGGGTGGACTCGCATGGCAACCCAAACAATAAACCCAAAGAGCCCCCACCAAGTCTAGATGGGCAGACACTAACCAGCTTGCTAGAAAAAGTTGTGTTAAGACCCCCAAGTCCTAGTGTGGCAGGCACTGTGACTAGTCTGATAGCATAGACTGTGTTAAGACCCTGCAAATGTCTCACCAAGCCCTAGACTCATTGAGCAGCTTGTTAGCAAAAGCTATGTTAAGACCCTGAATGAGTTAAAATAAATGCTACCCTTAGATTGCTGAGGATAACGATCCATCAAGCGGGGGTGAGTGTAAGGGCTTTGTAGCTATACCATGGCGTTATCATCGAAAACACCTATATAGGGAGTAGTAGTGACTCTAAGCCCTGCTTGGTTTTCACTCTATGTGTGATTCCCTATACCTAGTGGTGAACCCTCTTATGTGCGGCGTCACGAGGGTGTAGTCATGGGATGTGCCTACGTTGTACTGTTCCTTTGATTGAATAATACAAGAGTATACCTTGTTAATAAGGGTTTTTTTAAAAGGGTTGCAGAGTCCTTCTAGAGGCATTTTGACCTTTAAGAGAAGACAAATATTTTTAAAACCTTGTTCTGGAAAGCAAGTAAAAAATTTGCTCTTCCTAGAGAAGGGCATGATTTTACAAACCTTGCTATAGAAGGGTAGTTATGGCATGCATGCTTGGTCATTGTTGCAAGCACGGTTGATTGTGAGAGAGGTTTCTCCAAAATGAATCATATCAAGTCCAATGATCGCAATAGATTGTCACTCGAGAGCTTGAATCACCTCATGTTCCTTTCATACAATGGTGCTAAGGACCCTACAGATATTGATTGGGATGCCATCTATGCAACGTGGGATGGATTAAAAGCTCATTGCAATGTTAATGTGGTAGCAAGAGAGTTGATATCAGAAAGTAGAAGTAATAGTGTGCTTTGATTGTATTGCTATTTCATTTGAGACTATGGATGATTGTAGAGCTATTTGTTGCCTTTCTAGACTATCTTAATTGATTGAGCTTTAGCCTCAACCTGACATTGCAATTTTATTTTTGGTGATAGCATTATAATTTTTAAAATGCTTAAATAAATACTCATATGTTGTACTAAGTTTTAATATTCTATCATCATATCATGTTGATATTATATTTTTCTAAATTAATGGACACGAAAAACCAACAAGATGGCTTATATAAATGTCATAGTTATTTTTGTTTTCTCAAATACTATTCTATTAGCTAGAAATGCAAATTTTAGAATACATGTCTATGGAAAGTCAAAACTTTGAAAAAGTCCTTCCACAAGAAAGGCACTTGTTCACGAGTCCTTCAATGGAAAAAACCTAGGGGACTTGCAAAAATAAACACTGAATTATTATTATTATCAACTTCAACTTAGGTCGGATACACATCGGGCTGCGGACGGACGCAGGGTGAAAAAAGAAGCGTCCGCTGCCCTACGTGTCGAAAGGCCATTGGGCCCGATTTTTGCGGGTGGCGGACACTTCTAGGCGAGGGATCTTCCCCGTCCCGAAATTCGAGCGCGCCCCATGAACAAGACGAGAGCACCTTTTTCCAAAAAGTGACCTGAGGGACTAACAGGATTTGAACCACCACCTATCCCCTCACACCCCTCAATCATTACCAATGCACCAACCTTCTTTTCATGGAATGTATGGGCATAGTTTAGTATCTAAACAAAGTAATGGATAACTTGCACCTCCTGTCCGTCCATAGCCCGGTGTGTAACCGGCCTTAACTTGTTATATGAAATTGTGGCAACTTTTGGCTTGCTTATGTCATGAATGACGGTATCCATCGGTGGTTAGGCGATTTTCATTTGTCGGCGTTACTGGTTATTGCTGCTACTAGGGTTTTGACGTTCGCAGGAACACCGTCGCAGGAGACAACCCTTTGCTTTCTTTCATTGTGCGCGCGCGTGTCTGTGTCTGTGTGGGCAGCAAAGTCAAGCAGCCATGATCGAGGTGGTGCTGAACGACCGGCTTGGCAAGAAGGTGCGCGTGAAGTGCAACGAGGACGACACCATCGGCGACCTCAAGAAGCTCGTGGCTGCCCAGACAGGTACGCGCCCTGAGAAGATCCGCATCCAGAAATGGTACACCATCTACAAGGACCACATCACCCTCAAGGACTACGAAATCCACGACGGCATGGGCCTGGAGCTCTACTACAACTGATCGTTTGCTCTGTGTTTGCCCTTCCCTTTTGTTGTATATGATGAAGTTCTGAATTATGCTAGGACATAAACTCTGATTACTGCTGTAGTCATGCCTGGAGTTCAGGTTTTCAAGAAACATGGCACAATAGCCAACAAGGAATTGTATTGAAGGGTTTTGTGTGTTCATTCAATGATGGCATGAACTTGTATGATTTATTGCAACAATCTGAACTTCTGTGGTGCTTGAAGATCAGATTTCCCTCAAAGAGTCAGGTTTCAGCATAGTAACGAGGAATTGCTTGGTCGTATGGCATGCTGCAGCTCTGTTTATAAGTCACTTCACGCATTATTTCTCTGTAATCTCGTATATCTGATTTACAACATGACTGCCATTGTTACCTGCAGCTTTGTTTTGCTATTAACTGTTCATTACAACAATGGTCTGCTTGAATTTTAGATTTGGTGATTCATATCTCAAAGTTTGTTTGGATTTACCTGGACTGTGTTGAGTTGTCCTGATCTCGGCGGCCAATGAAGTGCATGTGGGACTGCATTTGAAGCTTATCTAGGACTTAACTGCACGATTTTGGTTGGTCACTGTTTGAGATGTGGTCCAGGGCAGGTAAATAAAATCCTTGAGTGCTGTCATCTGCCATCACTGTCTGTGGAAGGAGCTTAGGGAGAGGCAGACAAGGAGATACACCCACACATTACCAGAGAGCTTTGTGCCTTCTTGCTATAACTTTAAAGTGATTGGTCTGAGAGTGTTGTTGTGGTGTCTCAGATACTCTTATCTATTGCAAATATTTATTTTGAAGCTTAGCTAGTATGGCTGTGAATTTTAATCAGGTTGCACTGTGCACCCCTACACTATGAGCTGCAAAATTCATGATGTAGAGCACTATTGGCCATGTCATACGCATTGCCCTATGCTAATATAATAGAGTGACACTTAGGAGCCACTAGTTTTATTCGCATGATCAATTTTTGGCTGCTGCTCTCCACAGGGATGGTCTTAAATGTGCCGTTGCATTGTTGGAGCTACTATTTTCCATAATCAGTTATCCTTAGCTAGTTGGTATCTGTTTGAGTTCTAAATAGGCTGTGTCATGCAGGCAATGGGGTGTTTTATGTAAAAGTATGTTGTCAATCATGAGCATAGCCCATAACTGCCTGTGATATGCCTCAACCTTTTGAAGTCATGCTATTACTTGGCAAATAAGATCGGTGGCAATTTGACAATTAAGTGAGATAATCAGTCTCTCTCAATTTTTAAATGTGATTAGAGCTTCGATATTGTAGAGACCTCTTTGGGTGAATGAGTTTGGTCTTTATGATTTTACATGCACAATAAAGTTAGACCGTTTGCTTGCTTGCATGCAGGTCGGCAGCCAAAACTCCTCATAGTTGTTCATAAGAATGATGTTTTCTTTCTCTAGAACATGGTTTAGGATGGCCACACCCATAATACCCGTAAAAAGTTGAATGCAATATTCCATTGTGATTGTTTTGGTGGGATGTGTGCAAATATGGAAGGTGTAAGGTTGTGTAGCATGGAGTTGGTGATGGTGACCAATTGGCGACAAGCACAATGGGTGACAAGTTCAATGATCACAAAGTACAAGCTTCATTATTGGTGGAGGACCGAGGGACCACATGGTCATCTTTATAGCATGGATGATTGTGATAGATCAACAAAAATGAGCTCAATGATCATTAAAGTATTAGGCTTCACTTTGGGAGAATGGTTGTGGGGTCACATGCTTTGTGAGGCCTTGAATATAAATAATAAAAGGCTAGGTAAGAAGGAAGTTGAAAAATTGTTTTTTTCAAATATTAGTTTAGTTGAATGTTAATCGCGCTCATTTCCAAGGATTTTGGGAAACTTCCAAAGTAGGATATATTCCAAGCTATCTCATTATGATGGGGATATGTATCATTTAAGCCGAAGCACTCTTTTCCAAGGATTTTTGAATATTCAAAAGTAGACAAAATTCCAAGCTATCATGTTTTAATGGGATATGTATAATTTAAGTTGATGCACTTATTTTCAAGTATTTTGCAAACTTCAAAAGCAGATTATAATTTGAGCTATCCTATTTTGATGGAATATGTGTCATCCAAGCCAAAAGTCAATGTTATGAGGGATAGGGGGAAGGGTGAAAGTGTATTAAAGAAATTTTGCATGTTTGTCTAAAGCTCGTTTTGAACAAGATGCATTTAATGAAATGCCTCTTTCGACTTGAAATAAGAGAGAGCAATCTATGATAATACAAATGATGAAATGAGGAATAATTGGAAAGGGATAACAAGGTGTACCATGGAGAATGGTTTAATCAAGTGAGATTTGGATGGAATTTGTTGGGAGAGGGAATGTGTCGTATTGCAAGTTACCACCATCATTATAGTTGCTTGTGTTTTGCTTGGTTGATAACTCTTGCTTTGATTGATGTGCCATGTTGCACCTTTTATCTTTGTTTAACCTTTGATTGATCGAGCTTTCCTTGGAACTCCCATCAATTATTCTTACAATTGCTTTATTTGAGGTAGCAATATAGAGATTGTTTTGGATCCATGATAGGGTGTAGGAAGGCATTATCCATGAAAGAGCCATGAGGGAGTTACAATATTTAGTGTGAAGCTTCGACTTTTGTCTTCACTTTAATATATGCCTACATTGGATTGTTCTTGTTCCATTCACTCATCATGAACTCATATTGACTTACTATCTTGACATTTTGAGGAACTTGTGCTTTTGCTCATTACCTCACACTCAAGGTTGATCGTGAACTTTGCAACCTCCTCATTGGTAGGTAATTGCAATCCATACTTGTAGCTTCTATAAAGATCAAGCACATCTTTGGTAGACACAGTTTGTTGTGTTGGATTGTGGAATTGATTAGGAGATACCTATGACTTCATGTTGCATCCATTCCTTGTTAGCTTCACTAATATTAGCTAATGTAGTGTATTAAATATCATCATGTACATCAAATCAATGTATTATGTCCACTTCAAGAACATAATCATGTCGGTTTGCTTGGGTAAGGTAGGAATTAATGTCTCCTTGTTCAATTTGTGTTTTGGCAATTTTCCATTGGATTCACAATCACTCCCTTTATGTTGACAATGGATGTGGATGTCGAGAATTTCTCCCTTTCAACCTCTTCCTTCTCTTTCCAATAATTAGAAGCATCCTCAATTATCTTGTCTTCCACCTATGGATGTGCTAGGTCATTTTAATGGACCCTTAAGAATTGCCTATGAGACATGTAGAAAACAAATAAATTTGTAGCCATATGGGAGGAGGCAACATTTATTTGCTTGCAATAAATGTCTCCCCTTTATTCAAGGCTCAATGTAGTGACTAACTTTTCTCCTCTTGACTTTGTTCATTGCAAGATCAACATGTTAGTTAACACATTCACCATTTGCCATTAGAATAAATTTCTAAACGCTCAAACTCAGCATATGGCAACCATGAAAAATGATGCTAAAATAAGAGAAGAACCAAGCAACAATCCAAGTAGGACAACAATGATGAGAGAATAATGGTAATAGTCACATACACATCAAACTATACAAAGTACAAGAGCAACTAGTAGCTTCGAGACTTAATAAGAGCACCACAAATTTTATGATCAAGACACATAAACATGGTATATATGGGCATGCCTACTATATAAGCTATTCTTTGATGAACTTCACAGCCATGATACCAGGAGGATATATGGGCATGCCTACTATATAAGCTATTCTTTGATGAACTTCACAGCCATGATACCACGAGGATATTTTAGATGAATTAAGCACAATACAACTCTCTCCTCAGTAGACATGTTGGCTCCTTTATACTCAAAAATATTCATCCACAAAGAAACAACTATCAACCCAAGAATTGTAGATAAATAGCATCAATATATCTTCATACACGAGTAAGCTTTGTTGATACCATGTGAGAGGGAGTCAACCCCTAGCTTCCACCTACTCATTGTCTTCCATGAACTCACAAACTTCCAAGGAATGTACTTGGGGGAGAACAAGCAACTTTGCACCCATAGCTACAACTTGGTCTTCCACCACAAACTCACCACCTAGTTGTAAGTAGGGTCTTCAAACAAGTGAATAGCAGCATCTACTCTTCAATTCTCCACATCTTCACTTGCAATAAACTTGTCACTTTCTTCATCTTCTACTCCACTCAACTCTGTATGTGTTGGAGTTAATCCACAAACTTGTGCTCCTTATGTAGTAGCATTTAAGCCTCTTCTTGACCTTGACGTCCAAGTCGTTCACTCCTCCTCTATCCATAATGTAATGTCACCACTCCCTTATGTAGCCTCTTGGTAGGATTGCTTTATCTCTACCTCATCATTGCCAAACAAGGCGATTCATCACTATAACATGGCGCTATTGCAACAACAAAATAGGCATGATTCGAGCCCTACCATCCATAATTAATCGTCAATATCACCCATGATGCTATTGCGGTCAAACAGTGTGAACCCATATCATATCCTTATTTGTTTGGGTGGCAACCCAAAAATGTGGTGCTCCATTCAAATAAACGATACCTTTATGCTTTAAAAGCATATAACTAGTCCTTGTTTACACACAATTATACGTGTACTCTTGGATGTCTTGTATCTTTGGCTACATCACCATAGCATGTATCTTTGTCTTGAGATGTGACTTGTCTAGTTCAAACCTACATGTACTATGATAATGCCTTCAATGGCTTTGAAAACCACGTAACCTAAACTTCTAATATGATAACCGCAACTCCAAGGAAAAACCATGCTATCCATGGAGAAAAACCTTCAAGTTCTTTCCTAAAAAACCAAATTCATCACAATGGAATTATCTAGATCATCCCTACTATTGAAGCACAAAACTATTTCAGTTGCTCTCACGATGACTAAGCATGTAAGTCTCTTTTAGTTCCCTTAGTCCAATTTTAGGTCTCCAAGATAGTCCTCATGTAGTTGGTGATCCTTGTTTACCATAAAACGAGAAGAGTATAGAAAGGCAGTGGTAGAACTACCAAAGTCAAACAAAGGCAGCAAAAGGGAAAGAGAATTCAAAATTAAGAAAATGCACAAAATGTACAATAATTTTCAGCTAATGTTCATGTTGGACATATAATTGTTTGTAATATTATTTTGAGAGCCACATGTAGTGCACGTGTGAGCTATAGTATTTTGTGTTGAAAAGAAAGACCCATAGCTAAGCAAGGGTGTGAGCACCAGCTTTCATTCACTTTCGTGTGATGGTTAGGGTAATCTAAATGCATATGCGTAAATTGGGAAAACCCAGTCAAGAGCTAAACAGGAGAGATCAACACCCAACGATGGGGGAAGCTCAATCCATACCCATGTATAAAAGCTGGAAAGTGAATGGATAAGCTTATTCTTATGGTATGCAAACTTGAGAGTATTCTTTTCCTTCTTGATTCTACTCTATATTCTTGTGCTTCATATTGAGAGTAAGGAAGAGTAAGAGTGTGAGAGTGAGGGATTTCGCGAGTGAAGCTTCTTCCTTGCATTGGACTTTCCTCTTCTTTCCTTTCTTGGGTGAGAGGTGGATAGGAGGAGAGGTTGGGTTGCTTCTCTTCTTCTTCGTGTTTCCTCTTGTGGATCGAGCACTTGCAAATCAGATCGAGAGTTATGGAGTAGGGGAGGTAGATCAAGGACCACCACATGGATCATGGAACTACCATCGAGCTTTCACTTCACGATGTTGACGAGGAAAGGCAAGGCGACAAGTTCACAACACCCTTGCCAATTCATTCGTTCTTGCTTTTATGTGGTTTCATCATAATAAACCACAACTTTGAAATGAAATAGGAGCATGCATTTTGAAAAAGATTGAGAGTAGAGCTTGAAACGAGTGTGGGGTAGACTAGAATGGATAGAGTAAGAGAGATTAGTTGATTTTTGGTTGAAAAATCAGAGTTAAAATAGGATAGGGAAGAAAAATTGACCTTAGGAAGCAACCATAACATTAAACAAATAAAAAAAGGCATAATATTTTTAAAAATATTGAGCTAAATACACAACAATCAAGACATTGGATGGGCTTCTATTGTTTTAGAAGTTGCAACACACTTTGGCAACAATCTCTCACCTTGTCTCTCAACACTTTGCTATAACTAACCAAGCATTCTCCTCTTTATCCCAAGAAAGCAAGAACACAAGACTAGCTTCGAGTTGTAGTGAACTCAACTACCTTATCTTCTTGTGTTTGATGACTCAAAGACTTGAAGAAGATTCGATGACCCAAGAAACACGATGCGATGTTGTCGCTCCTTTGTACCCACCACACCTTGCCTTCATGACTGCCATAGCCAGCAACACCCTGTTAGATTGAAGCTCTTATATCTCACTCTAGAGGCCAAATCTTACCAATCTTTCTTCTGGAGAAGTGTTCCCTTGCTACTGATGCTCCTTTGTATCATCTCAGAACTTGACATTGCCTCATCCACTACTCAGCATTGTCAATTATCTCAGGTTTTGTTCTGTGGCCTCCATAGCCAGACAAAACTTGTTGCACTTGGAGCTTTCATATCTCATCATAGAGCTCATATATTTGGAAGCTTCCTTCTAGATAATTGTGCCTTTTCTCAGGAAGAAGATTCCTATCACCTGACACCTTGACATTGGCCACTCTAGAGTCCAGCATTGACGAAATTTATGGTCGCTGTCTGGAATGCGCATGTTTCCGTTCGTGCTGCTGCTGCTGTCGCTATAGGTTGCGATGTTGACGACCACCATAGGGCATTGATAGCCCATCATTCAAGCTTCATTTTGTTAATTTTTTTTAAATGATCCACTGTAGCTTCCACAATCAGCAAAAAACTAGGGCTGGGTCAAAACTCTAATCCAAGAAGCCATAGACAAACTTCACTGAAGCTCAAAAATCTCATCATTTTCTCTCTTCTGCCACTGGAACAACCCACTACCACTCTGATCTACTATCCTAGCATCAAATCAAGAAGGGGAAGATTTGGATTTGAAAGAACTTGAAGGATTTTGCAGATTTGTAAGACTCAAGGAAGAAACATAGTGTCCATTGACACTCATTTAGGGCGCTTAACACTTGTGTCTTTTGATACATCTCAACCAACTCGTATACTACTCAAATTTGATAAGTTTGAACTTGATTTGCTATTGTTCCCGCAAGTCTAACATGGGCAAAGACTCTCCAACTACTCGCTTCAAAGGAGTCGGGTTTCACACCTGGCAGACCCACATCAAACTCATCCTGATGAAGAAGGGCCTCTAGGCCATTACCATTGGAAAAGAAAACAAGTCTCGTGATGCAGATCTTGCTATCACTTGGCAAAAGAACGATGATAAGGCTCAGACCATTATCAAACTGGAGCTAGACGACAGCTATATCCACCATGTGGATAATTGTGAGACCTCACAGGATACATGGAAGAGACTTGACACTTTGTTCGGTGCACAGTCTAAAACATCAAATTATGGTCTCCTGATTGAGTTTTCAAGGCTTGAAATGAAGTCCAGCACATCACTTGCCACGTACCTAAATCACATGGAAGGACTTCTAACCCAACTTGCAGGAATCAACATTAAAATGGAAGAAGATGTTTGCATCGGTGTTCTACTTAAGAGTTTGCCTCTTGAATATAATAATGTATCAACAACTTTAATCAAATGCCAAATCCTGAACTTGTTGATATCCAGGCATCACTGTTAGAGGAGGAAAAGAAGCTAAAAACTAAGGAAGAACCAAGCACCTCTAGAGATGAACATGCATTATATGTTGGCAACAGGTACAAAGGCAAGAGGGATCAGCTCTTCTGTGACTTCTGCAAAAGGACCAGATACATCCAGAAGTTCTGCCATGCTAGAAAAATGTCCCAAAAGGCCTATCTAGTTGCAGTCAAAGAAGAAGAAGAAAACAAAACAAAGGAAGAAGAAGACCACCAGGAGAAGGACAAACCTCATCAGTCCTTCTATTCAGATAGACTTTTTTAGCTTCACATTTCCTAGCCCTAATGCCTTAGACATAAACTTGTAAGCTCCTCAGATAGCCTTGTACTACAGCCTATGGATGTCCATCATGTTTGTGGTACCCACACAGCATTTCTGCGACAGCCTCTGGAGTTTTGCCATGTTTATGGTGTGCCCACACTTTGCAGGTATTGCTTTCACTAAAGCCTCTATACACTTTGTACATTTGGTTGTGATTGAGGAGGGGTGTTGAAATATTTGCAATCACACCTACTTTAGTCTGTTTGTGAGGAGCAATGAGGGCTTAGGACCAGAATCCCATATGCACAGTAGGAGAAAGTACCACCACTCAATTCCTATAAAGCATTGTCCTTGCACTCTTTTTCTAATGCAATGATAGTACTCTTTTCTTTCTAGTAAAGTGTCATGTCACTGTCAATACACAAGATTGTGATTATGGTCCAAGTCTCAATCTTGGAACCTAATTCACTTGTGTAACAATTTATCCTTGTCAGGGTCAATGTCTTCATGAGTTTCTTTTTCCTATTTCAACCTCCATAGCTTTTGCATCTGCAATGCTCTAGATCCTGCGTATTTTAACAGACCAACTTGAATGTTCCTAAAGATCTAACAATCTCTAATAGCATTCTAGCACTTAGTTAGGACGATCATATTTTAATCCATCGAGACCGAGACCAGGTCAATCGCCACACTTGGTTCATAGTGAGTGAGAGATGAGGATGGGATAAACTCTACCTGTAAGGCAAAATCTCATCTTTGTTTCCCTAAAATAGTGCATGATTGAGATCTAAGACCAAACCCTAGGAATGTCAGCATCTAGTTCTTGTTCGAAACTTTCCACATTAGAAAAGCAACCAATTTATTAGGTCCACCTAACCATCTATCATTCTCCATAAGGGAAATACAATCATCTACTTCCCACTCAAATGTTATATTCTTTAGTTTTTGAAACATAACAGGCTAACACACTATTTGACATTTAAAATTAGCTTCCTTAATGATTTCTTATTATTGGGTTTGTTTCATGCTTTTCTAAAGCACAATACAAAAACAATGAATATCGTCCTTTCAAAATATTTGTATTGATATTTACAATATTTACATTGGATTTTTTCTCATAGATCCAAGTATACGACTCTCTTCTTCGGAGCAATAACTAGCTCATAATTTCCAGGCTCTCGATGCTCATTGCATGGTACTCATATGGATTTCTTCTCCATCATAGGACCAACTATGCAATTACCCTTTTAGTATTATTGTTGTACTTCATGGACATCAAATTATCATTGATGTATTATTTTGTGAGAGCCGGGCTTACTCTCATGCACATTGTATTATCACTTGCAATTGTATTTGTTGCACACACATGTATTGTGTGGATTGTACATATAGATTTTCAATTAGATTAGCTTAGACTTGGTCTATTTAGACTAAGGTACAAGCATGCACTGAGGATTGACTAGCCTAGAACTCACAAAGTGGGTAGGAAACCCAAAAGAGGGCATAAACTCTAATTCATAGGGGTGCAAATCCTAACCCGAAAATGATGCATCGTCTTAGAGAGATGACCTAACCCTAACCCTAATTTTGTCTCTATAAGGGTGGGAGATCTCAATTGTAATAACCCTTTTGATATATCCATGCTATGAAAGCTCTATCAATGTAACTATTGAAGCTTTCTATTCTCTTCTTCTATTCTATCATCTTGCTTCCATTGTTGAGAGTGAATGAGGAGGAGTGAAATCCACTATACATAGGTCATGAACATAAGAGATGATCCAAAAATGAGAATGACACCAGTTGCCTCTTCTTCAAGTCATGTTTTTACAACTACCTATAAATTACACTTCATGAAGCATACAACTTCATGAGGCATTTAAGGACTACTTTACTTAGAAAATAGTAAAGACTAATTCTCTAAACCATGCTAAGGGCAAACATAGTGCATTAGGCCAATGGGACATAATGAATGATGGCACAAATTGTTAGATATGATATATCATAATAGAAATCTACTATACATAGGTCATGAACATCAAAGATGATCCAGAAATGAGAATGACACTAGTTGCCTCTTCAGGTCACGTTTTTACAACTGCCTATAAATTGCACTTCATGAAGCTTACAACTTCATGAGGCATTTAAGGACTAGTTTACATAGAAAATATTAAAGACTAAGGCTCTAAACCATGCTAAGGGCAAACATAGTGCGTTAGGCCAATGTTTAACATGTGGCATAGCCCGGTGGATGGCTGGCATATAATCCATGGTGTCAAATGACTTATCAAAAAGTGACATCACAAATGATAAAAATTATGCCTTACTCATAGCCTTGCACCATGAAGTAAGCCACAAAGAGAAACGATAAGTAGAGCCTCTCTAGTAGGATACTTATAGCCCTCTGCTATATTTGCATAATCCACTCAAAAGACAATCAAGACAAAATAAAGGCATACATAGTAAGAAAGATGGAAAAAAGAACAAAAATCTGACACTGGAACAAGAGAGTGTCTCATGAGCTGTGAGGCTTATGAGCATCATGAGAGTCAGTGATAGACTTCTCATATGTATATTGCTCATGAGATACAAGAGACAAAACATGCATGTCATGAATCTTGTCAATTGTAAGCTCCCTTATCTTTACATGTTTACTGATATCATGCAATGCATCATTGATATCAGCCTTGACAACATCAATATCCGAAAACTGATTTTCAACATGATCAGTTTGCTTAACACTTTGCAACCTAGTAATCATGCCCAAAAGTTTATCATACTCAGCCTGCATCCCATCAAGCTTCTTCTTGAGCATATCCTATTCATGAATCAATGCTTTCACATTTTCAGAAACAAATGACTGCTACAACACTGCATAAGGCGAGAAATAACCCAAGACATTTTTCCTATAATGACAATCCACTGATCATACATAACCTTTACTTGCTGCTTGTAGCGGTAACCTTATTTTTTCCTCCAATAACCTTGTTTCTTGTTGCGATAACCCTGTTTCCTATAGTGGTGTTATGGTCTCTTACATCAAGGTTGCAATTACCTTTAGCAAGATTATAGTTTCCTCTAATAGGAATGTCAACTATTTTGTCTATTAAAGACAAATAAATACTATTGCCAGTACTAAAATATCACCAACATAAGTGAAATGAGATATTTTCAAAGTTTTGATAACTATGTATCTCATAAAACTGACAAATGACTATAATGTCGATAGAATTTTGCATTACTACTGCTTCAAGCACTGCAATAGTGACTTGCATAAAATTGATTCCAACTACTTGCTAGACATGTGAATCCTTCTATGGTTCATGAATGATCTACTTGAATTAGTATTCGAAGCCTAAATCCATTAATTGCAAGTCTAACAATATCCCCTTGCATTGTAGCTAGAATGAAAGTATCTGCACTGCTTCTAACATGTAATGAGCAAATAGTTCTATAGTACAACCATTTCAATGAAATATACCAGGACACTGAGAACTCATCATATATAATGTCATCCACAATATATCCTAGAGAATGAAGATATAGAACAATAACAAAATAAGTAGATTACTGCTCCTAACAACTGCAAAGAATAATTGCATTGACTCGAAAAAATGTCAATGATGCTCTAGCATTTTCATCATAATAAATGCATGGAAATGTACCACAAAATTTGGATCTAAAATAAGACATTGCATCTTGAAAGAAATATGTAAGATAATCCACAACAACTTGTAATTGGTACAAGGAACTAGTAAACATCATATGATTGTTGTATTTACTATTTTTGAGGTTGCTATAACACTTGTGATTGTTTTTCAACTTGCTATAGTACATTTTGCTGCTATAGGAAGTGTAGGAATTTAGCTTGTTGCTGGGGTACTGTAGAAATTCAACTTGCTGCTATAGGAAATTTGGTTGCTACTGTAGGAAGTAAAGATACTATTGCAGGAATTCAGAGTATTGTTGTAGGAATTGCTGAAATTTAGGTTCTTGCAGATTGTTTTGAAGCTTTCTTGATTCAAAAAATTGTAACATACACTTGCTACAAGCATCCACCTCATACAATATCAACACTTTCATAGTTAAAAACCAATCAACATGAATAACATCAACCATTTTTGCTACAATATAAATTTCATAGATATCCACTAAAGGTTCTTTGCATACTTCTAGATACTTCAAATTTAGTGATAGATTGATTAGAGTCCTCCAGAACTTCAAAAATACAAGTTTGAATTGAAACATCAATAACTTGATCTTTCAATGCATAGAGATCCTCAAGAATAAAATCTTGACTTGAATCAGGAGAAAATACCAATTGTGTATGCAAGTCAATAATTTCATTATCCTTTTTTTGTAGAACAACTTCCGCAAGAGCATTAATGACTTCAAAACAATGGGAAACTTGGAAATCCATTAAGTTGAGGAACCTCCTGCTGTAGTAATGCTTTCTCATCTTGAAGCTGATTAATAATCGATAAAGCTTCAATTGCTGCAACATTGGTTGCATTTCTCTCCTTTTCAAGCTAAAAACCAATGAATCATCTCAATTGGAGATTGAATCATATAGTGTACCTCATCTATGTTGAGATATTTGCAATCACATCTAATGTAGCCTCTTTGTATGAGGCAGTTTAGGCTAAGGATATGTAAGCTACTTTATCCCGTAGGCAAAGAGAGGGAGACTACTACCCATCCAACAACTATAAAACATTGTACTTGACCACCACTTTTCAATATATGATGAATGCAATATCATGATGCTTTCCCACTTCAGTTAGTGTCTTGGTCATTGTCAATATTATACACAAGATTGTGTTTATGAGTCCAATCTCAATCTTGAAACCTAATTCACTTGTGTAACAGATCAAGTCTTTGTCTATGCCATCATGAGCTTAATCTTCATCTTCCATCCGCCATAGCTCTTACCATGCTCTAGATCCCACATCTCTTGACATGGTATCAAAGCCCAATCGCGGGCATGGCACTACGTCTCCAATTGTCTTTTACTGTCATGTAGCTTGGCTTGAGCTCAGTCCTTAGCTTAGGACCTCATCTCCCACTTCTTCTTCTCATTGCCTTGCTTGGCAGCCATAGCCACCTTGCTTTAAGCTCTTAGATCTCTTCAACTAGAAAAGATCTTGACGTCATTCCTTCTGGATGTCTCTACTCTTGCTCCTGGAGCTTCCCTCTGTCATCTCAGAGCTCAAGATTAGGCCATCTCTAGCTCAACATTGTCAACTCTATCAACTTTTGTTCTATGTAACCTCCATAGCCAGATAGAACCTATTGTACTTGGAGCTTCTTGATCTCCTTCTACAAGCCACATCTTAAGTCAATTTATTCTAGGCATATCTCCCCCAAGTCAAGCTGCAACCATTCATCACATCACATCTCGACATTACTCATTGCAAGCTCCAGCATTGCGTGTTTTTTCGAGTCGCTACCTGTTCGCACCTGCAGACTGTTCATACGCTCTACGCAGTTCGTACGTGCCGCGATCTTGTCCAACATCATAGGGCTTTGGAAGACCATGTCATAAGATTTTTTTCCATAAAAAAAGTTTTGAAAATGATCAACTATCCAATTCACACAGAGCAAAAAACCAAATTGCCCTAGAAACCCTAACTGGAGACTCCATAGCTAGTGGAACTCAAGCTTTAATTTTCTTCATTTTCTCTCTCCTACCACTCAAATCATATCCATACCACTTTGATATGAGCAAACACTTGCCCATCAAGTCATCGAGGGGAAATTTGTGGAGACCTTAGTGGATTTGAAGACCTCAAGCATAATCAATCTCACTCTTCCCACTCTTTCCACTCCATTGGAGATTTTACCTCTCTCTCTCTAACTAAGTATCCAACAAATATTCAACTGATTTACTAGAAAGATTTGTCCATCACATTAGTAAGGAGGGGACTCAAGTTGAAGGGTTGACATCAAATCATCAAGCATGAAGAATTAACATCAACACTAAGCTCATCAAGCTAGTATCTCTTGATACTAAGTTAGTCTTTCTTGGCACTTGTGCTCTTTAGCACATTGAAGATCAACTCTTTGCTAGTCATTTGGAGCTGGTATCCTATCATGGGAATGTCAAATAAGAAATTTTTTATATGGATACTTCCAACAAAGAGTAACATTACTCTTGTTGCTCATTTCAAGAACATAGAAGATGTGCTTGTCTTACTTGCAAGGAATGATGGAGTTGAGAGCATTTAAGTGCTATCACTATTTGAAGAAATGCCTCCTACCTTGGAGAAAGTGCAAGAGTTTGAAGTCATTTCCATTGCCTCAAAGATGATACCTTTGCTTGAGGGGGACATGAACATGAAGATTGATGCAACTATTGCAAGCAAAGTTAATGAAGAAGCAAACCAGGAGGACTTAGAAGAGGAGGACCAAAAGATCAAAGCGATGGACACTAAAGCTGCAAGAAAAGTGAAGAACAAGTACAAGATCAAAAAGAGCAAGCTAGACTACATCGAAGAGAAGACCTACAATAAATTGAAGATCTATGCGAAAAGAAATATTGAAAACTGCAAGGGCTTGATGGTCCTTGAACCAATTTTTTACTAGACTTTTTTTAGCCCTGTAATGCCTAGCCTAAATGCTTCTAACATAAGCTTGTAAACTCCTCATGCAGCCTTGTACTACAGCCTCTGTACACTTTGTGAGGCCCCTATTACAACCTCTGGACGTCCATCATGTTTGTGGTACCCACACTTGCCTTTTTTGCGATAGCCTTTGGCATTTTGCCATGTTTATGGTGTTCCTACACTTTGTAGATGTTGCTTTCACTAAAGCCTCTACACACTTTGTACTTCTGGTTGTGATTGAGGAAGGGTGTTGAGATATTTGCAATCACACCCACGATAGCCTCTTTGTATGAGGTAGTTTAGGCTAAGGATATGCAAGCTACTTTATCCCATAGGCATAGAGAGGGAGACTGCTACCCATCCAACAACTATAAAGCATTGTACTTGACTACCAATTTTCAATATATGATGAATGAAATATCATGATGCTTTCCCACTTCAGTTAGTGTCTTGGTCATTGTTAGTCTTATACACAAGATTGTGTTTATGAGTCCAAGTCTCAATCTTGGAACCTAATTCACTTGTGTAACAGGTTAAGTCTTTGTCTATGTCATCATGAGCTTGATCTTCATCTTCCATCCACCATAGATCTTGCCATGCTGCTCTAGATCCCACGTCTCTTGACCATATGGAACTTCAAAAAAGCCATACAACCTGACTACATTTTGCAATTCTTTATATTCAACCAACTCCTGCAAAGGAAATGTAGTGCAAATATGTAATATTGCTCTTTGTGCAAAGGAATTGTAGTGCTAATCTTGCAATTCCCCAATTCCTGTAGTGGAACTTTGATTGATTCTTTAGATTAAGTAATGCAATGACTTGAAATATCATCTTGCATGTTGAAAACATAGGTATCCTAGATAAATACATCAAAAAATGGTGCATTTTGCACTACAAGTAGGGGTACTTTTTTAAATTCTTGCAAATTTCCTTCATTGAAATTCAACTTAGTGGCTACATTATCTTGCTTAGCATCAATAAGAGAACCAAGAAAATCATGCACAATGATATCCTCATTGCAAAAACCATAATCCTCAAACTTTTCATCCATAATAGCATCATCTTCTTGAATACATAACTATGTTCACAATGTTAACAATTATGCTTAAAATCGGAGACCCAAACAAACTCGGATTCAGGATCTGAAAATAAAGGCAGATTCTTGGTGTTGTTTTCTATTGACTTGGCCTCTTGCATGCTATTTTCGGCTTCTAAATCAAGTAGTTGCTTTATAATGTGAAAGTTCTACCTCTTTAAATGGGCCATCTAATGAACTTTGATTGACAAACTAACACTTCCAACGTGTTTTGGGCCACTTTTTTTCTCTTCTAAAACTCTGGCACCTCTTGATTTTTATTGAAAACACTTTATGTTTTAGTCCAGTTTTGGTTCCTAGTCGCACTAATGCTAAAGTTGCACCTCTTTAAATGGGCCATATAATGAACTTTGATTGATGAACGGACACTTCTAATGCGTTTTTGGTCACTTGCTTTCACTAATAAAACTCTGATGCCTCTTGTTTTTTATTGCAAATATTTTATTTTTACTTCATTTTTGGTGGCTAAATATAGCTCTTACTTGTTTGCCTCCAAGGTTCTAGATCGAGGTCCATTGCATGATAGCCTTCCTCTCAAGACTTCTCTATATATTGATACCTCAGGGGCTCTAGCCTTTCTCTTGACCCCCCTTACTTACATTTGGGACTTTTAGCAACAATAGATACCTTGCCCCTTGCTTGCACGGAAGCCCTCCAAATCTATTGACTATGCAAAACCTCAACCCTAGACTTGTCAACTAGTAGAAGGAAGAGACTCAAAACACTGTGTAGGCTTTGGCAAGGTAAACTCTCCAAGAGCCATGTAAATAAATTTAAATGGATGATAAAATTACTTCTCATGCCTCAACCTTAGGCCAATCCCAAATCCAATAGGCCCAAGATGCTAATGCCAGTGTCGTTGATGTGCACCTCCTTAGCTCGAGCATCCCAAATTCCCCCATATGCATCTTGGACTCCCCCATACACATCTTGGACTCCTGCATATGCATGTCAGATTCCCCCATCAAGATGGATTCCCCCATACATATCTCGCACTCCCCTATATGCATCTCAGATTTCCCCATTCGTGATTCCCGCATAGGCACCCTGAATTTTCCTATATGCATCCTAGATTCCCCCCATATGAAAAATGTCTACTAATATTATGTAATGGTAACACCCCATGGAAGAGCACCTTGGATCCCCCCATAGGCATCCCAAATTCCCATGTATGTATAAAATCTAACTAATGTTATGATATAGAATGTAACGGCCTTCTATACTAGCAACAATATTTATTGTACTTTTAAACACAAATTGCTCTTAGCATCGTTAAAAATACTTTAATTGCCACAACTAATGGGAGAAATACTTTGAAAAATTCTTTAATTATTTGAAAATAACTCCTATTAATGCAAAAGTGCTCAATATTTGATCCTCTCACTCTAAACTTGTTACTGAAAAATCACTCAATACTACAGGACCCTCGACCCTAAACCAATTAATGCATGAGCTTTTTCATTAAATTGGACTATGCAAGCATTTGGATGTTTTCTTACTCTCTCACATGGTCATCTATTCTACCTTGCACCCAACTAGGCATTTTTTGAGCCTTCATGCCCTTCGTTGGGCCCACCAAACTTGTTGATGTTGCAAGTCTACCCCTAGATATTTGTGGAACCATTTGTATCCTCCATTGGGCACATCAACACTATGAGGACACCCCCAAAGAAGCAACTTTGTGGTGAGGAGAGTACTAATCCCATTACGACCTATTGATTGGTAAAGCCCTGTTCTATTTTTTCCTGACCTATTCAATGCATGTTCAGTGCTCTTGTCTCTAAGGCTACCCTTTGCCTAGAGGCCTAGGTGCTGCCTCTATTGCTCATTGCTGACCCTCGTGTAGTATTCTAGTCTTCGATGGTCATCACCAAGAGGTTCCTAGCTACCCTTTGCCTAGGGAAAAATTCTTTCACTTGGTGGTAATCCTTGCCTAGTGTTCCAATCTTTGATGGTTTGCCAAGCAATTCCTAGCTACCCTTTGCCTAGGGGAAGCCTCTATTGCTTAGTTGTGACCCTTGTCCAGTATCTTGGTCTTCGATGGTTACCACCAAGAGACTTATGGAAACCCTTTGTGTAAAGACATCCTTTATCTCTTGATGGTGACCCTCACCTACTGTCCTTGTCATCAAGGGTCATCATCAAGTAGCTCATGACTACCCTTTGCCTAAGGGCAGCCTTTATTACTTGGTGGTGATCCTTGTCCCATGTCCTTGTCATTGAGGGTCACCACCAAGCGGCCTGTAGCTATCCTTTGCCAAGAGCAAGCCTTTGTCACTCAGTGGTGACCATCATCCAAATCCTTGTCATCAAGGGTCACCACCAAGCAGCTTGTGGTGGCCACCCTTTGCCTAGGGGAAGCCTCTATTGCTCGGTGGTGACCCTCGTCCAATGTCCTTGTCATCAAGGGTTACCACCAAGTGGCTTGTGGCTACACTTTACCCAAAGATATTCTCTATTGCTTAGTGATGACCCTCTTTTAGTATCCTTGTCATCGAGAGTCACCATCAAGGGAGCCATGGCTGAGAGGAAACCTCTATTGCTCGGTGGTGATCCTCGTCTGTTGAAAATCAGAGTTTGCAGCAGTAGAATGTGTGCACAAGAGGGAGAGAAGAGCTCAAAGTACAAGAATGAAATCTTGCTTACTAAGTTGCTTAGAGTACAACTTGGGTACACTCTCTCACAAATGATAGTGACCCATAGGCTATTTATATAGCCCTTTGCCAGCTAGGGTTAGGGTTTCCCCTGTCCCTAGGGCTATTCACACCCATCTGCCCTTATACTCCCTTGCTTACAGTGGGTTTCTATGCCCATCTTCTAACGCCCCCCTCAATGCCAGGGTGGCATTGGATTACAAGGCATGTAAAAGATCCCCCCCTTTTTGGGATGCCTTTATAAATCAGGTTTACAAGGTTGTTTTAGGTAGATGATTTAAATAGTCAAAACAGTCGATCTTCAGATGAATTGGAGACATAGTTGGCCACCAATTCTTTGGGTATTTCAGGAGTGTTGGGGCATTTACTTGTTATATGCCATGTCTTCTTGCATTTGTTACATTTCATCTTCTCAGGATACTTCTTCCAACAGTTGTTTACAAGATGTCCTTTTTTCTTATAGAAAGAACATTTAGTGAGAACTGTATGAACCAATACTTGTTCACGGGAATTTGAAGTTGCCTGACTGTTGCTGCTTTCTTTGTGGTTCCTCTTTTCTTCATCCAAATAGGATTGAATGGTACTTGCCAAAGTAGGATTTGGAATGTTGGTGAGAGTGGTTACAAGAGTAGGAAACACCTATTTTACGGCTTTTAGGAGAATAGCAATAGCATCTTCTTCAAGTATTGGAGCTTGTACAGAAGCAAGCTGTGCCATAAGTCCCTTCATATGAGAAATGAATTTTCCCAAATCTTCTCCTGAACGATATTCCAAGCTAAAGAATTCAATTTTAAGGAAGATTTTAGTATTCTTGCCAGTGGCTCCATAGAGCTTTTCAAGCTCATCCCATTTTTCTTTAGCAGTGTTTAGTTGATCAACATGATGAATCAAGGATTCATCTAAGTGTAGCATTATGATTGCTTGAGCCCATTGGTCATCCTCTATATCAATCATATTTGCAGAGTTTACAACTCTACTGCCTTGAATAAGAGGCCAATACCCTCTCTCCATCATTTTGTATTTTATAAGTACCTGCCATGGATGGAAATCCTTACCATCAAACTTTCGAATTTGAGGACGGACATCAGCATATGTTGTGGTCATTGGGAAGGTCTTACCACTTGTTAGGACAAGGGCAGTGTCTAGTCCCTTACAAACCTTTCACTGAATGTGGAAGCAATTTAGACAAAGTGAAGTCAAAGTTGCAATGAAGAGAAGGGCTGAAAATCATATAAGTGTAATATTTCCAGGTATGACTTTGGTGGTCCTTTCTTGTGTGCAAGCTTCTTCCGTGGTTTAATAGTCTTTTTAGGTTTTAATGAAGTAAACCTAGATTGGACTTCAGGATCCTCCTTGTGGTACGGCTTAGTGGATGAAGCTTGTGTTGGACACGGTTTGTCTATGATCTCAATGCTTGTTGATGATGACTCCGAGGAGAGTATGATGACACTCATGCTATTGATTTTACTGACCAAAGTACTTGAGACAATGTCACTTACGATATGCAATACACTTCTTGTGCATAATGGTCTATGTGTTCATTTTACACATAACCTTACAACAATATATGAAGAGGAATAAAAAACTCACTGGGTTTTAGTGAATGCCCAGCAAGCTATTCAACTGATGATTTATGATTAGTGTTAAGAGAACACTATTGTCAAGCTTAGTGAAGTGCTTGAATGGAACCCGGTTGGAAGTCGGCTTCTCGATGCTTGGTGATGTCCGTTAATCATGCCCAAGAGATTTAGACTTTGGAATAGGATTCAGAGACTCTACTTTAGTCATTAGAATCACTGTTAACGAAGCTCAGAGTGTAAAAATCCCAAAATGTCAAGCTTGGAGCTTGTTGGCTATGGTTGCCCAAAAAACACAGTTAGGGTTTGGCTTGTAGTAGCCAGCAGAAGTAGAATTTCCCAGAGCCCTCTTAGCTGAGGATAGCCCACTTGGGGGCTATCAAACCCCTATGATAGTGGCTGAGATTGTGCCGCCTGCTGCCTGCATTTTAGCCCGAGATCTGCGCCTGTCCAGACTGCACCGTTTTTTCAAATCTTAACAATGCTGCCCTCACACGTGGACAATGTCAGTGTTTGAACTGATAGGGAGCTGCGCCCTGATGTGGGGAAAAGATCTCCAGAAGAAATCTCGGCTAATATGGCCTCCTTTGTCCTCCTCAAGTCCTCCAATGGAGGTAGGTTGCAGGCAACTATGGAGGAAAGAAGGATAGAGTGAAGAAAATGACAGCTAATGTGCACTTAGTGATGACTGATGCTGAGGGAAGCTGGGGAGATCAGAGTTGGCTCTGATACCATGTTGAAAATCAGAGTTTGCAGCAGTAGAATGTGTGCACAAGAGGGAGAGAAGAGCTCAAAGTACAAGAATGAAATCTTGCTTACTAAGTTGCTTAGAGTACAACTTGGGTACACTCTCTCACAAATGATAGTGACCCATAGGCTGTTTATATAGCCCTTTGCCAGCTAGGGTTAGGGTTTCCCCTGTCCCTAGGGCTATTCACACCCATCTGCCCTTATACTCCCTTGCTTACAGTGGGTTTCTATGCCCATCTTCTAACATCATCTAGTATCCCTGTCATTGAGGGTCACCACCAAGGGGCTTGTCGCTACCCTTTATCAAGGGGTAACCTTTGTTACTTTTGGTAGTGACCCTCATCTAGTGTCCTTGTCATCAAGGCTACCACCAAGTGGTCTGTGGCTACCCTTTGCCTAGGAGTAGCCTCTCTTGCTTGGTGGTAACCCTCGTCGAATCTCTGTGGCTCTATAGTCACTCTTTAGGGTCTATGATTCAGGGTTCATGGCACACATAGCTCCCTCTTGTGGAAGGTGTAGAAGATATTAGGCTCATTGCACGATTCTTGGCAAGCTACATAGGATAGAGAGGTAAGTGCAACTGACAGATGATTTTTGACTCCGAGAAGTGCTTAAAAATAGCAAAAAAATCCCAATTTCAGGGGAAAACTAGACTTCGTCGAAGGCAGTAGTTGCAATCAGTATGATTTTAAGCGACAAGGCCCAAAAGTGCTTTAAAGACCCATTGGACAACGGTTGGGAAATTTTCATAATTTCTCGGCATGTCAAATGAGATTCTAGGAGATGCTTGACAGTGGGGGACTTCGAGATGGATGCGCAGGATTTTTTGGATTGCGAATTGGACACCTGATGCGGGCAAATGGACAAAATCAAGTGTGAAAAGGACTTAATGGATTAGGGGGGGTGTGACCTTTGGGGTCTCCACCCCCCAAAATCGATTTTGGGGGGGGGGGACTTTTTCAGCACCGAAAAAAAACGGGATGAAGGCGCCTTCTCTGCACACGATGATTTGATTGAGGGGGGGCTATGGAGCTTCAAAGCACCCTCCAACTGATCAGATACATAATCTTCCTCTTGTCTATGCTCTCTATCAGCTATCTTCGCCCATGGAATGGCTGCCTAAAGATGAAGAAGAGAAACCAGTCTTTCTCTCCCCTCTTTCTCTCTCCTAAAAGAGCCAATTCATGTGGGAAGAATCAAGAAGAGAATTGGGTGGTGCGGCATGGTACCGAATCACTCCCGAATCGATGGAGGGCTAGAGTTGGCTATTTGGAGGTGGGATGAGCCTTGAATGAGGGCTGATCTGTAGTCCCGCATTAGATTTTAAAACCCGCAAAGAAGGAAAAAATGGTAACTCTATTTTACAAGGGAAAATTATTTTTTTAAAATATTTGATTGAGCCAATGTTGTTCTTATGGAAAGAAAATTGGTAGACATGTTGTTTACTATTTGTTCTATGCTTGCATAGTGGAAAAATAAGAAAACATAAAGTCAAAATGCTGGAAATAATTTTTAGAGACCAATAAAACACAGTTTTTATGAGAAAAATGGGATTTTTGGTGTTTTCGGGTGGGATAAACCAATACACATGGGATAAAATGCCAATTAAATCTATATTTCTAATTTTCTAAGAATCAAGAGCCACAGCTCTGAAAATATATCAAATTTTTATTGGAAAAATAGAGAAAAATGGAGAAAAATAGAAAAAAAATAGGAATATGCCTTGAAAATATATAATAAGTGGTTGTGAATATATGGTAGTGGTAGAGCATGAGGTTTGAACTCATTTTGCCCTATCTTTTTGTCACAGTGTGTGATTTATCGCTTTTCATACGTTAAACCATAACACAACAACCTCTATATACCTATGTAACGAAGCAAAACCTAAACGGTGAGGGGGAGGAGGATTTTGTGCAACAGTTTGAGGGCTGAAATAATACAAATTCTGATTGCTTTTTCTATGCATAGCATTTAGGAAACGGCCTATTTGGAAATAAGGGATCGAGCAGTACAAGGTTCACCTTGGTGCTAGATTCTTGCAACGAAGCAAATACGTATTAGTTGGAATTCATGAAAAGACTGTTTGCATACCAGCACATAGGTTGATTTGGAAACATAACTGTTTGTGCACGATGAGACATCCACTATTTTATTGATCATACATATGGTATCAACTCCTGGAAATGCTTGAATTATAGTTGACCCATGCTTGAGAGGGTGAGATTCCCCTTACCGTAGGTTAGCCGTTCATTTCGTGGGGAAAATTATTGGTGAGGAAACATGGTATCTCCTGGATCTCGCTGAAAAGAAGAGGAGTCTTGTGTGAATGTGCTTATATGTAAAAGTAGTGCATCGAGGGGCCAAACCCCAAGATGTAGGAGAGCTGTAGTGGGCCACAACAATCAGCCGATGGGGTGCCTCCTATGTCTTTGATACATGGCACTTATTGCCAATATGTGTGGGATACCCCATTTTAGGGGTTTTGGAGAAGGTGCCGTTGGACTCTTATCCAGCTACAAATGCATTATTAGATGTATCTAGTGTGTATTTAGTTATTACAAATGCTCTTGGTCCGCAAGGCCGTGTGGTGGTGGAGGTGTCTGCTATGTGCATGAGGTCCGGCTAGTGCCATAGCCAGTGCCGGCCCATTTTTGTTGCATCAGTGGTGTGTTTTCCGGGAGCCGCCTTAATGTGGTGGTTTCCGAATCTAGGGTCTCTTACTTGTTAGTTGATGTCCTTTGAAGAGATCCATCAAGCGGAACTCCAAAAACACGAGAGAGTTGAAAGGGCTAAATGGAGGGCCGAAATCAATAGGCGTTATTCTCCTAAAAGGAGTAGTCTTGAACGTATTCAAGGGCGGGGTCTTAATAACCTTAGCTTGAATCAAAGTCCATCAGGAGGTGGAAGTTCTAGTACTTCCCTCCTCCCGATTAATCTGCCCACTTCGAGTGGTGTGACAGCTTTGCCTGTCTCGATTCCATTAGCAAATCTGATCATTTCCATGGTGCAACCTATCGCAATCCCTGTGGGAACAGCGGATTTTCCAGCCTTAGGTTTCCCCCTACCCATTTTTAATGAGTTAGTGGAAGAGGATGTAGAGCTTCATATAAGGGAGTTCCAAAAGCTGATGTTTAACTGCCACATCTAAGATGAAGGGCATCTAATGATGTTCTTCAATATGACCCTGAAGGGAAGGGTAGCTATATGGTATCACGGCCTTGAGGTCAGAACCATAACCATCGTGGTCTTATTTTATGAAGCCTTCGAAAGGGAGTTCGCCCCTGAGAGGGGTGGCCAATATTGGATGTGCATGTTGAATTTGACACGCCAAGAACCACATGAAGATATACGAGCGTATGCCAAGAAGATCAAAGAGGTTTTCTGTAAATTGGATGCCTTTATCCCTATCCCACATGCTGCCCACATACAATACTTCTTGCATGGTCTTGATTTTAACATCAAGGTGCAGTTGAGTAGTGTCACCTTGGCAGATATAGACACTGCCATTAGACAAGTGCAAGAAATAGAATCTCGACTACAAGCGGCCTATGCTTCTCAAACCAATCCCGATATGGGTCTACTATCGGGAAATAATTTGCAACCTATCAATGGCAATGGAAGCCAAGGGATAGGGATGGCCAACCCTAACGGGAGAGGAAACGTGGTGCCGAATGTGCCTTTATTGCCAGCTCCGCCTAGTGTGACTATGCCTATGACTAGTTATATGCCTCCAATTGTGGGAGGCCAAGTAGCAAACCCTAACGTCATTCCTATGGGTCACCAACCAATGCAACCAATGCCTAATCAAATTGTGTGGCCAAGGGATCGATGGGTAGACGATCAGGGATATGAGTCAAGTTCGTCAAATTTCCTTAGCAAAGTCAAGGATATGACGAAGCACTACATGGATATGATCTCTGAACAATATTGGTAAATAGATGTTGACGTTAATTTCTTAAAGAAACAATAGAATTTGATAGGGAGTCGACGCCCCAAAGAGGGTGCACCCTCTAGATTCAACTACAAATGGTGTGATGGGCAACATTATCCACGTAATTGCCCAAATGTCAAGTGTGACATTTGCGCGAAGTCCGATCATTTAGTAGCCACCTGTTGGGCAAGATCAGTTCCCTCCAGCAAGGCAGTTGGCAACCAGGGCCTGTTAATCATCGTGCGCAAGGAAACAATTTTCAACAGGATGATGGGCCGAAACAAATACTCAAGAGGGGTAAGGCTACTGTCGAAGAACTGCCAAGCGGCAATGGGGTGAGCCTCATCAAGGCTGTGCAGGTTAATGGCACTGAAGCTTACATGTGCCATAACAAGAGGCCAAAAAAATAGAGAAGGCAACAAAGATAATGTAAAACTTGTCGAGGAATCCTTAGGTAGGATGATAAAGGAACACAAGTTCTAAATCTTGACGAGGAAGGGGGACCTCTGAAGCCCGTAGAGAGTAAGGCTGATGCCAAGAGAGATAAAAAGGTGTTGAGAAAGAAGGTGAGAGTTAAAAAAGAGGCAATAAAACTGGTGCAATATCCTAAAGAGTGGATGGTTTGGCGAGAGAAGCGAGCTTTAGCGAATTGTCACGAATTTGATTTAGCTAGCTCCCTTTGCGATGTTAAACCAGATGTGATTCTCTTGCAGGTAATCAAGCTGTCGCTAGGAGTACACAAAGAATTTAAAAAGATCTTGAATATGGGTTATATCGTAGAACCCTTGGGAATAGCGCGGGTAGGGGATGACTGGTTTGAACATGCCGAAAAGCACTGCCCAAGGGTTGTAGAACCCTTGGGAATAGCACGGGTAGGGGATGACTCGTTTAAACATGCCAAAAAGCACTACCCAAGGGTTGTAGCCTATGTTGATGGGATTCTAGTGTAATGCTATCGTCGACATAGGCTCCTTGGTTAATATTATGAGTTTTGAATTGATGGAGAGGTTGGGTCTTGCGATTCAAAAAGATGCCTCCACAATCCTTAGAATGGATGATGATAGTCTGAGATAGCCGGAGGGCTGCATTACTAAAGTCCACGTGACAGTTGCCAACGTACAATGCCTGTTGGACTTTAGGGTAATCCGATTTACATGGTGTCTGAGTTACCAAGTATTGCTTGGTTGACCTTGGATTTTGTAAGTAGACTGTCAAGTATGTTGAGATGACAAGCTCAACACATGTGGACATTGATGATGGATCGCCTGGTTAGATGGGTCCACACGTCTACACTTAGCACGTCGGTGGTCATTATGACTCTCACATGGCCACTGACTCATTACTTATTATATTCAGGTTGTTACACCTATTTACAGCTGGCATAGTTATAGTGCCAGTCGACTAGTGTAGTCGGTTATGCATTGTTTGACTTAGTAGGCCACTTTCCTTTATGTTGTATCTTATCTATACTTTGTGTACATTGTAAAGTGTGTGGAAGAAGAAGAAGAAACCAGCAAGAAAACGTTTTGGCCTCCATCTCTCTTCTTGTCTCTTGAGTGAGCTTCTCCTTGTGCATTCTGTGTGTCGGCGCAACATCTTGAGCAAGTCCCCCCACCACACGATTCTTGACATGGTATTAGAGCCAAGCCACTGAGACAGGCTGATTTCGAAGGCTGAAGTGAAGGAGAAGAAGCAAGGTTTGAGCAAGCAAGCCACGGGTAAGAAGCTCTCCCATCCTTTCACTCTTTCTCTTGGATAGTGCATGTGGAGGCACCGGTAGCAGGGCAAAGCATCTCAGATTGAAGTGAGATTTGGTGTGCGCGAAGAGCGTTGTGTATTCTGCAGATGGGCCCTTTAGGGCATTCCCGCAGTTATTTTGGGCATTTGAGGCCGTTTCAGGCCCTGTTTTAGAGCCGCAAGGTTACGGACAGTAGTTTCAAGGTACACTGTGATTTCGGCTGTTTTGACCGAAAGTAGGTGCGCAGGTCACAGATTGCGAATCTGTAATTCTTGAGGTGTTTGCAGGAAGGAAACATAAGGTTTATCTGCAAACATGTTGCAGATTGCATGTATTCTTGAGCAGACAGTGAAAAAGGCTGTTTGGTGTATTGTTGTGCACTATAGGTTGAGGGTTGCAGAAAATTTGCTTGCTGTTTAGTAATAGTTTTGTAATAATGGTAGAGAATAGTGGAAGCCCCATCATTGAGAAGCTTGAAAAAAACAACTACCCTTCATGGAAGTTCCATGTCACGAACTTCCTTATTGGAAAAGGCCTCTACGAGTTTGTTTTAGGTGAAGAAAAGGAGTCGAAGGTGAGTGATCCTCCAACTACAGAAGATACAAAGGCACGGAAGGAATGGAATGCAAAAGACAAGAAGTTCATGTATTGGTTGTCTGCAGTAATTGACAATAATAAGCTGTGACATATTAGAAATGCAGAGAATTCATATGCAGCTTGGACCATACTTGAAAGTATGTTTTCCGTAAATATAAAGGCACGAAAGATTCAACTCAAGCAAGAGTTGAATACATTGAAGAAAGAGAAGATGTCTATCAATGAATATGCGCTGAAGGTAAGGAGCATTGCAGATGCATTGGCAGCGATTGATGCAATGCCCGATGATGATAATTTGATGTTGTCTACCCTAGGTGGACTTAACAATGAAAAGGCTTGGAAGTCTTTTGTAACTTCTATATATGTCTGAAAGCCATTTCCAGATTTCGATGAGTTGGTCTCTCTTATCATCACTGAAGAGATCAACATGCAGAGTGAGACATCTGAAAGAAGTGGTGAACAGGTCCAAGCTTTCTACTCTAGTTCAGGAAGGGGACGTGGCAGGTTCTCTTCAAGAGGCCGTGGTAGTGACAACCAGCAAAACAGATTGAATCAGCTATTTGGCGATATGCAGGTTTCAGGAGTCGTGGTAACTTTAGAGGCAGGGGGAGCTTTAGAGGAAGAGGTGGATGGCAGAACAGAGGTTTCAACAACTCTGGTATTTTGTGCCACTACTGTGGCAAAACACATCATATTGCAACCCAATGTTATGCTAAGAAAGATGATATTCACAGTGGTAAGTTGCAGCAAGGAAACTATGCATCGTCTTCACGACAGAATGAAGACAAAAATGAACGTCTGTTTGTTATGCAGCATATGCTGAATGTTGTTACAGGAAAGGGAACACATGATGATGTTTGGTATGTTGATTCAGGTGCATCCAATCATATGACCAGCCATGCAGAATGGTTTGGAGAGATGCAGGATTTGCAAAATGCAGGTTATGTGCCATCTATTACAAAGAGCTTGGTGTCAGTTGGTCAAATGGTAGAGCAAGGGCTGCAAGTCAGATTTAATGCAAAGGGCTGCTTTATAGAAGACTTCAATGATAAGTGTAGGTTGGTAGCAAAGGAAAGTAGAGTTGGACATATGTTTACTCTGGATGCTGGAATTCCTACTATGAATGCTGCTATGTATGCTAAAGGAAAAGGTGTTGTTGCAGATATTGAAATTTGGCACAAACGCATTGGACATGCAAATGTACAAAGGCTAAAATTAATGCAGTCCAAAGGGTTGGTTACAGGTTTGCCTACATTTAGAGTTGCAGAATTTCATAAGGTATGCGAAGCATGTCAGTTTGGTAAGCAGGCAAGACAACCCTTTTTACATGACACAGATGTAAGCAGAAATATCCTTGATGTTGTGTATATAGACATTTGGAGGTTTACACAAAATGTATCTCTTGGAGGCAGTTCATACTTTGTCACATTCATTGATGATTATTCTAGAAAGCTGTGGGTATATTTTATGAAGGAAAAGAGTGAAGTGTTTGAGCACTTTAGAACTTTCAAGGTTGCAGTTGAAAGAGAAACATGCTTGAAAGTAAAGTGCTTGAGGTCAGATGGAGGGGGAGAGTACCTTTCGAATAAGTTCAGTGATTTTTTGAGGTCTCATGGGATAAAGAGACAGTTCACATGCAAATATACCCCACAGCAAAATGGGGTTGCAGAAGGAAAAAACAGGCATATTGTAGAAGTTGCACGTGCCTTGAGACTGAAAAGAATACGCCTAAGCATTTTTGGTCTGAGGCTGTTCATACTACTGTTTATATTATGAACAGAACTCCCACAGCTGCAGTTCATGGGGTGACTCCTGAAGAATGCTTTACTGGCAAGAAGCTTGATGTATCACACTTGAACATATTTGGCTGTGTTGCATACGTTCATGTGCCAGATGAGCTACGAAAGAAGCTTGATCCAAAGACAGAAAAATGTGTTTTTATTGGATACTCTTTAGAGCAGAAAGGGTATCACTGTTATAACCGTGTCACATGTAAGTTCAGAGTGAGCAGGGATGTCATCTTTGATGAAATGAGTAGTTGGTATGCATCTAGTGGTGATGCATTGGATGTTGATGATGATCATGATACTCATGTGCAGGCTAAAAAGCAAGAATCACGGACTCTTAGTGGACCAGAGACATCATCTGGTAGTCCTTGGTCTGGGAGACTAAGGAGTACCTCTACATCTTCACGTGCATCTAGTAGCACTACAGGTAAAGACAAAGGAAAGAATAAAGTGTCAGATGGGATTGATGTAGTTCTTGATGGAGACTCCAGTGGCTCAGAGAGCTTGGATAATGAGCTTGGTATTCCTTCTGTCAGGACACCAGGTGTACAAAGAGCTCATAGTAATGTAAAGGCTCCATTGAGTGATCCGGTGGTATGCAGATCTAGCAGGGTCAGATATCCTGTTAAAAGATTTGGTTTTGAAGGTTATGTAGCTCACCATTATGCTTCAATGGTGAAACTAGTTGAGGATGTTGAGCCTTTTGAGGAGGCTGTTGGTCATGCTCATTAGGATGCAGCAATGGATGATGAGATGGCTGCATTAGAGGCCAATAAGACTTGGGATCTAGTATCATTGCCGAAAAGCAAGAAAGCTATTGGATGTAAGTGGGTTTATAAGATTAAGCACAATGCAGATGGTTCTATTAGTAGGTACAAAGCTAGGCTGGTTGCAAAAGGCTATGCCCAGACATATGGCATAGATTGTGAAGAAACCTTCAGTCCAGTTGCTAGGATGGCAACTGCCAGATGTATGATTGCTTTGGCAGCAGCCAAAGGTTGGAGGTTGTAGCAAATGGATGTGAAAAATGCGTTCTTGCATGGTGATTTGCAGGAAGAAGTGTATATGGATCAACCAACAGGTTATGAAGATTTAGAGCATCCCACGTATGTGTGCAGGTTGAAGAAGGCGCTCTATGGGCTCAAGCATGCACCTAGAGCATGGTCTTACAAGATCAGAGAGATTATCTTGTCAATATTGGCTTTTATGTTTCTAATGCTGATCACTCACTTTATGTGAGAAAGCGAGATGCAGGTTTGGTCATCATAGTCATCTATGTGGATGACTTGATTATTACAGGTGATAGTGATAGTGGGAATGCTGAAGTCAAGGACTTTTTGAAGAAGAAGTTTGAGATGAAGGATTTAGGTGAGCTAAGGTACTTCCTTGGCATTGAGGTGATTAGATGTGATGATGGTATATGGCTGTCCCAAAGACAGTATGGCTTGGATATGTTGTCCAAGTATGGTATGACAGCATGCAAACCACTTTTAGTCCCGTTGGAGCAGAATGTAAAGTTGAGTGCTGATGTTGGGGATGAGATAGAAGACCCTACTATGTTTAGGAGGATAGTGGGGAGTTTGATCTACATGACCATTACAAGGCCAGACTTGAGCTACGCTATTGGTCTTGTGAGTCAGTTTATGCAAGTACTTAGAAAGCCACATTTGGATGTAGTCAGATGCATATTGAGATATGTGAAGTCCACATTACATTATGGACTTTTCTATGAGGCAGGTACAAATGTACAGGTCTTTGGATACACAGATGTAGATTGGGCTGGTAGTATGTCTGATAGAAGATCTACCAGCGAATACATGTTCTCTCTTGGTAGTGCAGCAGTTACTTGGAGCAGCAAAAAGCAACCTATAGTTGCTTTGTCGAGTACAGAGGTTGAGTATAGAGGTGCTGCTGTTGCAACATGTGAGGTAGTATGGATACAAAAGTTATTGGATGATTTAGATATGCAGGTGGAAGGTCCAGTTGTCATTTATTGTGACAACATGAGTAGTATAGAGTTGGCTAGGAACCCTGTGTTCCATGCCAGGACAAAACATATTGAGGTACACTACCACTTTGTGAGAGAGAAGGTACTAGCAGGTGAGATTGACTTGGTGTATGTCAGCACACAGGATCAGATAGCTGACATCTTCATGAAGGCATTGGGTACAGAGAAGCTTCAAAAGTTTCGAAGCTTACTTAGAGTTGCAGAGATGCACTTGAGCTTGAGGGGGAGTGTTGAGATGACAAGCTCAACACATGCGGACATTGATGATGGACCGCCTGGTTAGATGGGTCCACACGTCTACACTTAGCACGTCGGTGGTCATTATGACTCTCACATAGCCACTGACTCATTACTTATTATATTCAGGTTGTTACACCTATTTACAGCTGGCATAGTTATAGCGCCAGTCGACTAGTGTAGTCGTTTATGCATTGTTTGATTTAGTAGGCCACTTTTCTTTATGTTGTATCTTATTTATACTTTGTGTACATTGTAAAGTGTGTGGAAGAAGAAGAAGAAATCAGCAAGAAAACGTTTTGGCTTCCATCTCTCTTATTGTCTCTTGAGTGAGCTTCTCCTTGTGCATTCTGTGTGTGTTTGGCGTAGCATCTTGAGAAAGTCCCCCCACCACGTGATTCTTGACAAAGTAGATATACCCACTGGTAGATTGATATTTGGCGAAGGTGTTAGACATGTGGTAGTCGATGCATATCCTGAATCGCCTCAAAGTGAGAGAGCTCCCCTATCTTCTACAAAGTTAGAGATAATGGAAGATGTGTCTGCAAGTGAGACGTCGTCGACTAACGAATCCAAAGAGGGATCAACCACAGAAGACATCTATCAAGTAATGCTAAACGAGCCATTAGAAGCTCAAGATAGAATAAGGGATGAAGATGTTATCGAGCTAGACCTTGGTACGCCCCAGACGATGAGCAGCCAATAAAGCTAGGGTCCATTCTTAGTGCGGAGGAACGAGAGGATTATGTCACTCTGATCCAAAAGTTCCGCGATATTTGTGCTTGGAGTCACAATGAACTTAGGGGCATTCCTCCTAGCCTCACTGTCCATACAATTCCGTTGAAGGAAAGAAACCGTCCTGTGCAACAAAAAGTCAGGTGTATGCCGTTTGAGTTGCAGGATGGACTGTTTGAGGAGTTACAAAAATTACGGAAAGCGGGTTTGATCTTCCTATGCAGCACAGTGAATGGTGTTTACTAGTTGTGATCAGGAAGAAGAAAAATAATCAAATCCGGTTGTGTGTGGACTTTCGAGAGTTGAATAAGTAAACAGTTAAGGATTACTACCCACTACCCTTTATTGACCAGATTTTGGATCAATTGGCGAGTAGGGAGATATATTCATTCATGGATTGTTTTGCAGGCTATAATCAAATGGCGATTGCAAAAGAGGATAAGCTTAAAACAATGTTTGTAACAGTCTTTGAGACCTTTGTGTATCATGTGATGGCATTTGGTTTATGCAATGCGCCTGGTTCTTGTCAACGAACTGCCGATAAGACCTTTGGTGACATTTGACCTAAGGAGTTGAAGGTATTTATTGACGATTTAAGGGCAGCCACCGTGAGAGAAAGGCAGTTGATTATTTTACAAAAATGTTTTGAGCGATGTAAACAATTTTGCATAGCTCTCAATCTGAGGAAGTGCATTTTTGGCGTACCCTATGGGCTCTTGTTGGGCCATGTAGTTAGCTCAGTAGGGATTGTGACGGATCCTAAAAAGATCAAAGCTATAATTGCCATGAGTCTGCCACACACCCCCAAATAAGTCCACATCTTTCTGTCATCAGTTGGATATTATCAACGGTTCATAAACACTTTGGTAGAAAGAACGTTGCCATTGACAAATCTGTTATCCTTCAACTGTTTGTTTATGTGGAGTGACCCTTGTAAGGTGGCTTTCGACGAGGATGTAAAGCAGGAATTCACAAGAGCACTGAAAGCATCGAAGAGGGGAATTTTTTTAAATATCTGTTGAGCAGCTACCATGCATAGTATTAGTTGTTGTTTAGCACAAATGTGGGAACAGAAGTGGTATCACCCGATTGCTTTTGCTAGTTGGAAGCTGGGTGTATCCGAAATTAATTATACTTATATGAAAAAGTTGTGCCTTGCGATGGTCTTTGAGACTAAAAAGTTCAGGCACTACATCCTTTATGAGAAGGTTGTCCTTTATACGAAGGCATCAGGGCTATGACTACTAATGAATAAGCTACAACCGCCCGTCCATTTGGCAAAGTGGTTAATTACTTTGCAGGAGTTTGACTATGAGGTTAAGAGCAAGCCACCCAGGTTGTAGGGTGTCGTAGAGTGCCTTGTGGACTTTGGGGAGCCAAAGGAAGCTCTAGCTGAAGGCAGTGACTGGGACTCATTGTTCAGGATTGACACGACATCTATTCCCTCCTGGTATGTGGTGATAACGCATTATTTGTCGACGGGAGAGACTAGAGCTGGTCTATCGAAGTCAGAAAAGCAAAAGATCAAGCATCGTGCTTTAAAATTCACAGTAATTGCAGGCACGTTATATCGACAAGGGGTAGATGATATCTATCACTGATGCATAATGCCTGACGAGGTCCTTTTCATCTTAGAAGAGTGCCATGAATTTGCTTGTGGAGGTCATTTTGCTGGGTGACTAACTACACAAAAAGCCTTGAGGGTAGGATATTGGTGGCCGGCCATCTTCTAGGACGCATTCAAGTACGTTAAAAGATGCAACATCTGCCAATGACATGACAGCCGAGAGAATCGGAAGCGACCACTCACTCCTATTATGGTGATCCTTCCGTTCGAGAAGTGGGGGATTGACTTTGTGGGGCCTATTACTCTGTCGTCCTCTACACAAAAAATATATATTATTGTAATGATTGATTATTTTACTACGTGGTTGGAAGCACGTGCAACACGGAAAGACGATGCAAAGGAAATCGCCAGTTTCCTATTAGAGCAAATAATATGTCGATTTGGTCCGTCAAAAGAAGTAGTATCGGACCGGAGAACGCATTTTCTTAACAAAGTGATAAAATGCCTGATTGAGGCTTGGCACATCATGCATAATAAAACAAGCCCCTATAACCCACAAGCCAATGGGCAGGCCGAGAGTACCAATAAGCAGCTTGTGGGCATTCTGTCTAAGGTAGTATCGGAAAAGAAATGAGATTGGGATAAAAAGATGTATGTAGCAGTGTGGGCATACAATACGACGTTCAAATGAGCTACTGGTCACACCCCATTCAAGTTAGTATATGGAGAGGAGTGGGTTCTACCTCTAGAGATCGAGTTGCTAGACAATAAGATTCGTGATCAATCATTCTTTGGGTGACGAGGATGCCCTCTTAGAGCGCTTTACGACTACGGCACACCTCAATGAGATTAAATTGCAGAGCTTGCTACATCAGGAGTGACCAAGCGCCGGATGAAGCAGCTCCATGACCTAAAAGAAAATAAATACACTTTTAAGAAAGGAAAGCTAGTGTCGTACTATGATGCGCATAGAGAATTATTTCCAAGAAAGCTAGAGCCCAAATGGGATGGTCCTTATAGGATTGTCAAGATCGAGAAGAATAAATCCACAGGATTATTGGAAGATCTTGAGGGTGTGGAGTTTAAGAATAAGGTTAATCTTGATAAGATTAAACCTTATTATTTTTGATTATGCTAATGACATAAGTGCCTTGCAGGTCTATGCGTGATTGGTCAGACATCTGCAAGGAAACAACGATAGAGGTTGATGGGTCGACTGATCCCTTATTTGAAGCATTCATACTTAGAGCAGCGATATCATCAAGGAAAGCTCATTTGGTGGAGTAAAGGCTATGAAGTGACTGAGCAAGATGACGGGACATTCTTTTGGGAGATTAAGGTCTTTTGTCATCACTATTTCCAGATTTTGATGAGCGTCCCTGTAGTCTTTAATGAAGAAGGTGGGATGGAGCCGTCAGTTCATCCTCTCAATATGTTGAATTTTGACTATCATAATTACGAATAGGGGAGGCTTGGATGGTTGCCTGTGTAAATCCATTGTGTACCTACACATTATATTTTGATGGGGCATCCAGGGGCCCTAATAAAAAAGGGAGTGTTGGAGTAGTTATCTAAGATCCCCGACGTAGAGTTACAATGAAATTAGCTGCTTATCTCGGGGTAGGATTCACTAACAACATGGCGGAGTATAAAGCCTTGATTATGGGACTGAATATTGCCAAGAAAGGTGCTATTTGACAGTTGTTAGTAAAAGGAGATTCCTAGCTGATCTTAAATTAACTCAATGAGACAATCCAAAATCCTATCCTTCGTATGTATCATCGAATTGCTATAACTCTACTTGATGAATTTGAGAGCGTATCTCTTCAGCTGATTCCATGTTCTTGGATCAGTTTGCGGATTTACTAGCCAATTTTGCTTATGAAGAGGACCTCTTCTTCAACTGTGGTCCTAGTCCAGATGTTGCTCTTGATAATGAGACATGATGTGGTCATTTGTGGGAATGTTATCAGACCACGCGTTATATGGCATGCGATGGTTGATATGGGTAATGCGACGAGTAGCTAAGACCCATCTACCACAATTATCTTGGACCCATAGTTTGGTCAAACGACATGTTATGCGTATGCCTCTTGCTATATATGTAGGAGGTATGGGTCACAACTTGATGCATTTAGTTTAGGATTGAGTGCCCTATTTTTCCCCTTAGAATAGAGCGTATTTTGGTATATCTGCCTTCTTCCAAGGAGGGATCTATATGAGCTAGTTTGATTGATTTCTTTAGGCCAAGAGGGCTAGTTGTTTTAAGATTTTAATGTTTGATCTCTTTAGGCCAAGAGGGCCAGTTAGTTTGCAGTACAGATGTGCTATTTCTTTAGGCCAAGAGGGCCCTATGTCTGTTTGGTGCAGGTACATTTAATGGTTTGTTGTTTTAGTGATTGCATCATACAAGTTGATGAAGTCACTAGTGGGAGCCTTTTGCTACGGAGGAGCTTCTTGTGGCCATTCCAGGTGGTTTCTTCCCCTTTCTGAGTCTTTTTTTCCTTAAGCAAATAACGATACATGTGTAAGGAGGTACTTTCTTTTTGTTTGTTGAGGACCGGAAATCAAGGCATGACATCCCAAGTTTAGGTTCGGTATGTCTGTGGGAGGTCTGAGTAGTCATTGCTTCCTACAAAGGCATTGTCAGGCACTGAAAGACTTGCTTTAGATGGGAGTTTAAGTGACTCTATCTTGCTAGCCTGCTAGGTGGTCGATCTAGGAGGTCCTATTAGTGTGTGGCAATTAGAAAAGCCTGCCATATAGAATGATGATACAAAGGAAGAAGCCTTAAATATATGAATATATGGAGGTGTGTAAAAAGGGGTTCTATCCCCTATAAAAATAGAGAAAAAAGCAAAATCTTTGAGCAGTTGTTTATCACCTGGCGAAGGCTTAGTAGGGTTCCCAAGGACGAGACAAGACTTGGGGCCGATGCCTTGTCTTCCTAGGGGTGGCAACTAGCTGAAAAGCAAAGCAAATAAAAGAATGTTGGAGCGAAAATAATAGTGAGCACTAGAAAAGTATTAAGTGTCTTCTCATGACGCGTGAGGGCTTGGTAGGTTCTTGGGTACCAAGACAAGACCTGAGGCCGATACCCTGTTTTCCTTGGGTCACTACGCTAAGCTCTCTCCTTTTTATATGCATGGAAAGTAAAAGGCTAAATAGAAAACTATGCTAAACGATAATACCTCTTTCTCAGGCTATAAGAGTCCTTGCCTAGTAGGAGCTCCTAGTTGAGTTGTCCTTAGTTCAGTAGGTGGTGCGCAGATCGGACGCAGGTAGCTCACGTAGTGAATTCCCAAAGGTCCCCAAGAACAAAGCACTCTACTTTTTAGCACAAAAACCGATGTGAAAGCAAGCACGACATGAGACAAGAGACAAATTGGGTTGAATCTCCCCCATGCCTTGTGTGAGCGCTTCACAAAGCATGTATTTAATATATATTTCCAATCTTTTTGCTCAAAAATAGCCCAATTACAAAAATATGACAAGCTTTTAGCTTTTGAGTTTGCTTTCTACCAAAAATAGGAAAATAAAGCTAATGGACGGTGCCCAAAGAGTCTGGCACGCCCAATCTCAATGTCCAAATAAAAATAACATATCCAGGCGCATAAGCGCATACAAAATAATAATAAATAGTCGATGTCTCTATAGACATAATCAAAATATAGGCGTGGCGCCTATCAAAATATAGTCGAAAGGTCGAAAACTCGCTAGGCTCCAATGCTTTCCTCCGCCACTGCTGCTATCTCTACACATCAACTGAAGCATTCACAATCGTTAGTAAAATAACACAATTAAACCGACAAAAGTGAATACCTAGCAGTCTTCAGCTACATAAATAAATCAACTGGTTAGAAATAAATCCTAACCTTAATTTATTACGAGTGCGCACTCTAAACTCATAAACGTTTATTAATTTAATATGCATTTTGCGGAATCACCCGCTATGGAATCACCCATGTACACACTAAATTAATGAAACGCCCGAAAAGGACAGGCGTCCCCATCAACTTCTCGCACAAAGAATCCTCTTTGCGTATGAGCCCCGGTCATCTAAGTTTACGGAATCCACCGTAAAACCTCACGGAATCCACCGTGGAATATGCCTCCTGGCATCATACCCCCGGGGTGGGATAGCAATTGACCTCAATTGCTATCAGCTCAATGTGGAGCTAACAGAGTGGGGAAAGCATTTAAGTCTCTAGCGTGCATCCATTGTGCTTCTTCTACAGGATGGTTCTTAAATTTCACGAGATATCTAGAGTACCTTCGGCCAGTTCTAGTGGTCATGTAGTCAGTGTCTATGATGGCTTCTGGTTCAAGTATTTCAGTCTCTTCTTCTAGTAAAGGTGGGTTTTCATAGACAGGGTGGATAGGTAATTGTCCTCTAAATGGTCTCAATAAACTAATATGAAAGGTATTATGAATTTTCCAATGAGATGGCAATTCTAACTTGAATGCATTGTCATTAATTTTATGAATGATTCTAAATGGTCCGTAGAATCTAGGGGCTAATTTGACAACTGGATGTCTATCTACACTTTGCAGTCTACGCTTTTCTATTCTAAGCCAAACATAATCATCAATTTTGAAATTCATGGCTTGTCTTTTCTTGTTGGCTTGTTTGGTATATGATTGTTGGGCTTTAGCAATCATATCCTTGACCTCATCAAAAATAGTGTTATGCATAACAGCAATATCATCGGCACTTTGTATTCTATTAGACAAAGATGCAACAGGTGTAGATAATCTATGTCCATAAATAACTTCAAAAGGTGCTTTCTTTGTAGATGTGTGCGGTGTATTATTGTAAGCAAATTGTAATAAATGCAAATGAGTATCCCATGTTTGAGGTTTAGAGATAGTGTATGCACGTAAAAGATCTAAAATAGTGCTATTTGTGGCTTCTGTTTGTCCATTTGTTTCTGGATGAAATGCAGATGAAAAATCAATCTTTGTGCCTAGATTTGCAAACAGTGTAATCCAGAAATTATTACAAAATCTAGAATCTCTATCTGAAATAATCACTTTCGGCAATCCATGGTTAGTAAAAACAGTTTTCAAAAATAACTGTGCTGCTTGTGATGCTGTTAAAGTTTTCTTACATGCAATGAAATATGCTTGCTTACTAAATCTATCTACAATTGTCCAAATCATGTCATGGTTAGATTTAGTATTTGGTAAGCCAGTAATGAAATCCATAGATATATGTTCCCAAGGTTTAGATGGAATAGATAAAGGCATTAATAACCCATACTGTTTACCATGATGTCTTTTTATTCTTTGACAAATCAGACATTCAGAAACAAAATTAGACACATCTGCATCCATATGCGGCCAATAAAAATCTTCAGTTAACATGCGTAATGTAGAAATGATACCTCTATGACCTTGATATGGGGGACAATGAATTTCATTTAAAACAAAAGATCGGAATGGAATAGTAACACATAGTCTCTTTTCAAAGAACATGAATCCATCATTATATGACAATGAATCAACAGGAATGAAATTATTTAGAACTAATTTTTGCCAATCAGAATGAAAAGTAATATCCTGGTGATATGTGTCTTTCATAGCAATCAAAGAATCAAAAGATATGATAGAAATGTTATAAATTGCAGGTCTTCTACTCAATGCATCAGCAACTACATTTTCTTTTCCAGGTTGGTATTGAATGATAGGATGGAAACTTTGAATGAATGAAGCCCATTTGATATGACGGTCAGAAATTTGGGGTTGGCTAAGTAGATGTCTAATGCTTTGCTGGTCGGTCTTTATCATGAATTCTGAACCCATTAAATAATGCTTCCATTGTTTCAATGCTTGGACAACTGCTAAGAGTTCCTTGTCATAAGTGGAATATTTAAGCTCAGAGAGTTTCAGCTTAGAACTAGAATATGCTATTGGATGGTTATCTTGCATTAACACGGCTCCTATTCCTGATCCGCTAGCATCAGTCACAACTAAAAAGAATGGTCTATTAAAGTCAGGCAATTGTAGAACAGGGGCATTGGTCAATGCACGTTTAAGTAAATCAAAGGATTTCTGCTGGTTTTCAGTCCATTGATAAACAATGCCTTTCTTAAGAAGTTTGGTCAGTGGTAAAGCAAGTAATGAGAAATTACGTACAAACTTTCTATAGAAACTAGCAAGACCAAGGAATGAGCGTAATTCATGTACATTTTTAGGAATAGGCCAATGCAATATTGCGTCAATTTTCTTAGGATCAACTTTTATTCCTTCTTTTGATACAATATGACCTAGATATTCTATTTCTGTCTTAAAGAATTCACTCTTGTCAGGATTTGCAAACAATTGATTTTCTTTCAGTAATTGAAAAACTAATGATAAATGCTCATAATGCTCTTTTTCACTTTGACTGAATACTAAAATATCATCAAAGAAAACAATCACACAATACTGATATTTTAGAAAAATACGATTCATCATTCTACTGAAAGTAGCAGGTGCATTAGTTAGTCCGAATGGCATAACTAAGAATTCGTAATGGCCAAACTGTGTCCTGAATGCAGTCTTAAATATGTCGGATCTATCTAACCTCACCTGATGATATCCAGATTTAAGATCAATTTTACTAAATATAGAAGATCCTTGCAGTTTGTCCATAAGGTCGTCAACTCTAGGTATAGGATACCTATTCTTTACAGTGATCTTGTTTAATGCTCGGTAGTCAATACACATCCGATAAGTATTATTCTTTTTCTTGACTAAGAGCACAGGTGCACCGAATGGAGAACTGCTAGGTCGAATTAAGCCTCTATTTAGTAATTCTTCTACTTGAGTCTGGATTTCTTTTTGCTCTATTTGATTGTGCCTATATGGGGCTTTGCAAGGTGGTTGTGTGCCAGGTATTAGGTCAATCTTATGGTCTTCTGGACGTGATGGAGGTAAACCTGGTGGTAGATCTTCTGCAAAACAATCCTTAAAATATGCAAGAAATTCCTTATGCCTAGGGTGCATATGAGTTTCTTTTGCGTGCAATTCATTCACCCAAATGAGATATGATTTAGTATTCTTGCGTAGTGCACGTTTTGCTTGAGTATGCGAAAGCAATGGAAACATATGAGATGCATGCATACCAAATAATGTAATAGATTTTCCTTGAAAATTAATATTCATTGTGTGTGTGGAATAATCTATATTGGGATTATGTTGGTGTCTCCATGGCATTCCTAGAATAATGTCGCTAGACTGTAATGGGACAACTAAGAAATTTCTTCTTTCAATATATGGACCAATTTGAATTTCTAAATTTTGAACTTCTTGTGTGCCATTGTACCTAGTGCCTAAAAATGCAGCTTTTATGCGATAATGCGTAGGTACAGTATGCAATTTCAATTCCTTTACCAATTTTGCTGAAATAAAATCATGCGTACTACCGTCATCATGCAATACAGTTCTTTCTTTTCCATGCACCATACATTTCATAGTCAACAATGAATGTAAAGTAGGCATACCTGGTAAAGTGTCGGAAGTAGTAGTAGGATCATCTTCTTCTTCAGTGAAGTCCGGCATATCCTCATGCTCGTCCTCGTCCATAGCTCCAAGGTAGTTGATATGTGCTGATGGCTTCTTTGAATGACAATTTGCTGCGAGATGGCCTGGCTGGTGACACTTGTAACATACGATAGGCTTGGCTTTGGTCACATTATTTGCAATGGCTGGGAGTCTGGGTATATTTGGATTTGCTTGTGGAATAGGTTTAGAATTTGGATTGACAGTGGATGGTAATGCAGGTGGTTTAGGCCAATTCTTGCGGAAAGATGGTGATGAAAAACGACCTGGATTAAACCTTCTGAAATTGGAATTGAATTGTTTAGATCCATAATTACCGTTTGCTTGGAATGGCTGTGGTCGTCGATCTCTTCCACGTAACTTATCTTCAGTGTCGTGAGCTAAGGAAATGGCATCTTCAAGGGTAGCAGGCTTGAACATATTCACCTCAGCGTAGTAATGTCCAAGAAGTCCAGACATGTACTTCCGCTTATGGGTCGTCTCTGGTACGTCTTCAAGCATGCGTAGCTGTAGGAGTGCATTCCAAAAACGCTCTGTATATTGTGGAATAGGCTCACGGTCGCGTTGTTGAAGTAAATCCCATTGCTTGATAGCCTTCTCATGAAATTGCGGTGGTAAGAAGTTTTGCATGAACTTCTTCTTGAAATCTTCCCATGTAGCAGGACATTCTATACTCTTGCGGACTACAGTCCACCAAAGTGATGCTCTATCTATCAGATGATTAGTAACACACTTGATTTTATCTTTCTCAGGATAAGTTTCCTCATGGAAATAGTCATCAAACTGGCTAATGAATGATAAAACAGTCTTTCCTTCTCTTATGCCATTGAAAGTGCGAAACTTGAAACTTCGTTTACTTATCTTGGATTCCTTGCGAATGGTTTGTGCTTCAAGAGTGGCGTCGATGGTACGGCGTATCAAATCTTCAGCTTGAGGTTCTTCTTTGTCAGTGGACGCTCCTTGTAGCTTTGTCAATTGCGCTTGCAAGGCTTGCCTAGCTCTTCGCTCTTCGTCTAATTGTAACATGATAAGATCCAGCTTTTGCTCCATGGTAGGCTCGGGTAGATCGTCTTCAGCCATAGGATCATCCATAAGTGGGGTAGTCATCCTGTAAAACTCAACAAACCTTTCTCACTAAAAATCAGTTAGCGGGATGAGCGTAGCTCAAATTTGGGGTTACAAGGCTATGTATTTTTGGGTATTTTCTTCTTCAATTTTCAGAAATTCTGAAATATTTCTGTCGCTGTTTACTGAAAGTACTTCAACGAACTTGCAGATAGGTAAAACGGCTTGCTGCGAACAACTTTCCAGTTCTGAGTTTTTGCAAACGAACAAGTCTTCTAGGAGTTTCAAGCGTTAGTCAGTTCTGATTTAGTCTGACTTGCAGAGTTGCAGACTTAACAGACTTGCAGGGTTGTGAACTTGCTGAACTTAGCTGACTTGCAGGACTTGCAGTACTTGATTAGTGTCGACTTGCGAAACTTGTCTTCTGGAGTGCGTGACCGAGAGTTTGCAGACTTATCTGCCTTCACTGACTTGCAGAGTATAGAGGTAACTTAAGCTTAATTAGTTAAGCTTAAGCTTAATAAGCTTAAGTAATGGAGAAATAGGCCGCCGTTTTTCAATCGTGGGGGGGGGGGCCGTTTTTGATTCCGCCGAAAATTTCGGGGGTCCTCCTCTTGATCACGACTTGACGATTTGTTGCTAATCAAGCTTCTCTTAAGTTCTTAAGCTTTGTACTTAAGCTTTGTTAATGAAGAAGATAAGAAATTTCTCACTGTTCATCACGACTTGTTCATGGAGTTGAGGGAGTGGTCCTCCACCGACAGAGAGTGGTCCTTCGCGATCTGACAGTAGAAATAGGGGTTCTTGATCGCCAGAAGTCTGCCTGTATCGACGGTTCGCGACGAGATTGACTGTAGAGGCCGTTTGTTCCTGGAGCTCCGCCTTCGCCCGAGATTGGTAGCGATTGGAAGCCCTTGATCTCTGCTCCGCTCTGATACCACTGGTGCGCAGATCGGACGCAGGTAGCTCACGTAGTGAATTCCCAAAGGTCCCCAAGAACAAAGCACTCTACTTTTTAGCACAAAAACCGATGTGAAAGCAAGCACGACATGAGACAAGAGACAAATTGGGTTGAATCTCCCCCATGCCTTGTGTGAGCGCTTCACAAAGCTTGTATTTAATATATATTTCCAATCTTTTTGCTCAAAAATAGCCCAATTACAAAAATATGACAAGCTTTTAGCTTTTGAGTTTGCTTTCTACCAAAAATAGGAAAATAAAGCTAATGGACGGTGCCCAAAGAGTCTGGCACGCCCAATCTCAATGTCCAAATAAAAATAACATATCCAGGCGCATAAGCGCATACAAAATAATAATAAATAGTCGATGTCTCTATAGACATAATCAAAATATAGGCGTGGCGCCTATCAAAATATAGTCGAAAGGTCGAAAACTCGCTAGGCTCCAATGCTTTCCTCCGCCACTGCTGCTATCTCTACACATCAACTGAAGCATTCACAATCGTTAGTAAAATAACACAATTAAACCGACAAAAGTGAATACCTAGCAGTCTTCAGCTACATAAATAAATCAACTGGTTAGAAATAAATCCTAACCTTAATTTATTACGAGTGCGCACTCTAAACTCATAAACGTTTATTAATTTAATATGCATTTTGCGGAATCACCCGCTATGGAATCACCCATGTACACACTAAATTAATGAAACGCCCGAAAAGGACAGGCGTCCCCATCAACTTCTCGCACAAAGAATCCTCTTTGCGTATGAGCCCCGGTCATCTAAGTTTACGGAATCCACCGTAAAACCTCACGGAATCCACCGTGGAATATGCCTCCTGGCATCAGTAGGTAGTTCATACCACCACTTAGGATGACCTCTCCGATAGTTCTTTTTAGCTTGGATGTGTTGGAGCAATTGGTTAGTGACTAGCTTGGGCTTTGTGTTAGATTATGCTAGGCCTACTCCTTGTGGATTTCATACCTTCGTTTTGACAGGGGGAAGGGTGAAAGCTGTGATGTGTTTTGTTGTCTCTTTTTTATATCAGCTTGATGCTCTTTGTGGTTGTGTCTATGCGGAGATTTGTTCGTGGGATTTGATGGGCTGAGTTGCCCTATCCCATGGTCGCTAATGACAAATAGTTTTTGACTCCGAGAAGTGCTTAAAAATAACCAAAAAATCCCAATTTCAGGGGAATAATAGACTTTGTTGAAGGCGGCAGCTGCAATCAGTACGATTTTAAGTGACAAGGCCCAAAAGTACTTTAAAGACCCACTAGACAGTGGTTGGGGAATTTTCATAATTTCTCGACATATCAGGAGAGATTTTGGGAGATGCCCAATAGTGGGGGACTTCGAGATGGATATGCAGGATTTCTCGGATTGGGAATCCGACACCGGACGATCAAAGACAGGCAAATGGACAAAATCAAGTGTGAAAAGGACTTAATGGATTGGGGGGGGGGTGTGACCTTTGGGGTCTCCACCCCCCCAAATCGATTTTGTGGGGGGGGGGATTGTTTTCAGTGCAAAAAAAAAACCTGGATGAAGACGCCTTCTCTGCACACGACGATTTGATTGAGGGGGGGGGGCTATGGAGCTTCAAAGAACCCCCCCCCCCCCCCCCCCAAACTAATCAGATACATGTTCTTTCTCTTATCTATGCTCTCTATCGCCTGTCTTCGCCCGTGGAATGGCTACTTGAAGATGAACATAAACTAGTGTTTCTCTCTCCTCTTTCTCTCTCTCTCCTAAAAGAGGCAATTCATGTGGGAAGAATCAAGAAGAGAATCTGGTGGTGAACGCTTGTTCGGTATGGTACCGGATCACTCTTGAATCGATGGAGGGCTAGAGTTGGCTGTTTGGATGTGGGCTGAGCTTTGAATGAGGGTTGATTTGATTGAGCCAATGTTGTTCTTATGGAGTGAAAATTGGTAGACATGCCGTTTACTATTTGTTCTATGCTTGCATAGTGGAAAAATCAGAAAACTTCAAGTCAAAATGCTGGAAATAATTTTTAGAAACCCATAAAACACAGTTTTTATGAGAAAAATGGGATTTTTGGTGTTTTCGGGTGGGATAAACCAATACACATGGGATAAAATGCCAATTAAATCTATATTTTTGCTGTTCTAAGAATCAAGAGCCACAACTCTAAAAATATATCAAATTTTTATTGGAAAAATAGAGAAAAATAGAGGAAAATAGAAAAAAATAGGAATACGCCTCAGAAAAATATGAAAAAATATAATAAGTGGTTGTGAGCGTATGGTAGTGGTAGAGCATGAGGTTTGATCTTAGTTTGCCCTATCTTTTTGTCACAATGCATGATTGATTGCTTTTCATACATTAAACCATAACAAAACAACCTCTATACACCTATGCAACAACGAAGCAAAACCTAAACGGTGAGGGGAAGGAGGATTTTGTGCAATAGTTTGAGGGTTGAAATAATACAAATTATGATTTTTTTTTTCTATGCATAGCATTTAGGAAATGGCCTATTTGAAAATAAGGGATGTAGTAGCACAAGGTTCACCTTGGTGCTAGATTCTTGCAATGAAGCATATAGTTGGAATTCATGAAAAGACTGTTTGCGTACCAGCACATAGGCTGATTTGGAAACATAACTATTTGTGCACGATGAGACATCCACTATTTCATTGATCATACAAATGGTATCAACTCATGGAAATGCATAGCAATTGCTTGACTTATAGTGGACCCACGCTTGAGAGGGTGAGATTCCCCTTGCCGTAGGTTAGCCGTTCATTTCTTGGGAGAAATTATTAGTGAGGAAACATGGTATCTCCTCGATCTCGCTGAAAAAAAGAGGAGTCTTGTGTGAATGTGTTTATATGTAAAAGCAACACTTCCAAGGGCCAATCCCCAAGATGTAGGAGAGCTACAGTGGGGCCACTGCAATCAGGCAATGGGGTGCCTCCTATGTCTTTGATATGTGGCACTTATTGCCAATATGTGTGGGATGCCCCCTTTGAGGGGTTTTGGGGAAGGTTCCGTTAGACTCTTATCCAGCTATAAATGCAATATTAGATGTATCTAGTGTGTTTTTAGTTATTATAGACACTCCTGGCTTGCGAGGCCGTGTGTTGGTGGAGGTGTTTGTTGTGTGCATGAGATCCGGCTAGTGCCACAGCCAATGTCGGCCCATTTTTGGTCCCATCAAGAACCTGCTCATTGAATTATTTGAAGATGCATATTTTCTTGCAACCCATGCCGATAAGGTGATGGTCATGCCCAAAGATCTCAATAGCTTGCACTACTTATGGTTGTGGTATGAAAAGCTTCTGATCCTTAGGAGATCACACACCATTACATCCATGAAATTCTTACTCTCTTGCCTCTTAATCGACAACATGACAAGCTAGGCCAAGATGCCCCAATAGACATGAGAGGAACATACGATTACAAGGAACACTAGTAGGTAGCAGAAGAGCCCAAAAAAGCCTACTAGATTTCATTGATGCTTGCAAAGACTATAAGCGATACCCCTATCCACCATGAACCCTTAGATAGAGCCCCAAAGCTCATGCCAGGCCACACAAGCCTACCCATTGAGCTCCACAAGTCTACTAAGACCCATGATCTCTCACATATGCACCCTAGCCTTGAACCCCACTCACTTGAGCCCCAGATCAATTGTGAGCCCTAGGCCCAATATGATCCCCATGACCCCAAGCCCTAGGCCTAAGTGTCTCCAAGATCCATGATCCCAAGACCTAGGCCTAACTGTCTCCACCCCACAAGCTCGACGAGCTTAAGACCAAACCCCATATGCCTTTGCCCCATGAGCCCTAGACCTAGCCCCAAGCCTACCCCTAGATCTAGGCCTAAATACCCCTAGCCCAACCAGATTGAGCCCTAGTAGCTTGAGCTCTAAGTGCCCCTTCCCAAGCCCAAGCCCAAGCCCAAGCCCCAAGTGGCCTTTCCCCATGAGCTCAAGCACCAAGTGCCCCTACCCCATGAGCTCAACCTCGAGTCCACTGAGCCCGATCTTGAGCCCTAGTCCCAAGTGCCCTTGCTTGATGATCCCAAGTTCCAGCTCCAAGTTATCCCAATTGAAAGCCACTAGTTGCTAACCCTACCTCTTCCATAGAGTCTCTATCCTTTGTAAAATATTACACGGCGCAGCGAACAGAATCTGAGAAAGAGATAGAGAGTACACAACAGATAAGAGGAGAATCAGTAAATTCTTTAACTCCAAACAACTGATACAAAGATGGCTCTGTCCACCCGTGCGCTTCCACTGTGTGAACCTTAGATGGCGATCTAGACAGAAGATAGGTGAAGAGCTTAAGGCTAGCTGGAACAACAACTCTGACTGGGTGAAAGATAAGTATTAGATGGCTGCGAAGGGGTTTAGCTTTTATAGCCCGCGAAGGTCGTTAGGTCGGCCTGCTGACCGACCTACCATATGAGCCTCCACTAGTCGGCCAGGGAATATTCCCTTTACCATCGGGCCGGGGGCGCTGCTCCCGAACCCCCGCGACCCCAGCCAAGGGCCGCTTCCGCGGCCCCCGGACCCCACAATAGGGGCCCCTTTTAACTCCCTTACCACGCAACTCAATGCAATGTGCCTCGAGTTGCTACCAGCTTAACCACTCCGTCTAACCCAAAGATTAGACCCACAACAGTCACCTTTTTGCCATCCGGTCACATAGACCTCATCTGATATACAAGTCAGGACTCAACCAATGTCCGGGCTCACATTTGGCTTCTCCTCATAATGGGGGCCTTACAACTTTGAGCACCATGGATCATTGGTAGCACCTAATGAGGGTGGGGTATTGATCATATCTAACACCCCCCCTCAATGTCCACCCATAGGTGAACTATCTCCTCGGCCCAATGCCGAGTCTCTGAAGATGAACTTGAAGCAGATCCTTCGTAAGTGCTTTGGTGAAGATATCTGCTCCATTCTCCTCTGTTGGACAGTAGACCAATTCCACTATCCCATCCTCCATCAAATCACGCACATAGTGATACTGGATCTCTATATGTTTGGTGCGTGCATGAAACACTGGATTTTTGGCAATGGCGATGCAACTCTGATTGTCACATCTCAGCATAGTTGGTTCTTCATCCTGCACTCCCATATGCCATAGAATCCTTCTCAACCATACGGCCTCACATGCAGCAAAACAAGCTGCTTTGTACTCTGCTTCGGTAGAAGACAATGCCACTGTTGGTTGCTTCTTACTAATCCAAGAGAAAATTCCTGAACCCAAAGAGAAACAATAACCAGAAACTGACTTCCTGGAATCAATGTCTCCTGCCCAATCTGAGTCACAGTTCCCCACAAGAGAAGTTCCGAAACTGTATGTGATACCATAGTCAAGAGTTTTCTTCAAGTATCTGAGCACCCGCATCCCAGCCTTCCAATGACTCTCATGAGGTTTGTTTGAGAACCTGCTCAAAACACCAACAGCAAAACTGATATCTGGTCTGGTGTTACACAAGTAGATCAGACTGCCGACCAACCTCCTATACCTCCCAATGTCTGCTAATGCTGATGTATCCTCGACGGATAACTTTGCATTCACTTCCATAGGTGTAGCTATCTCCTTGCACTCGGTCATGCCAAATGCCTTCAAGATCTCCCATGCATACTTCTTCTGAGAGATGAAGATCTTTCCTGCCTCTTGCCAGACTTCAATCCCCAAACAATAGTGTAGCAAGCCCAAGTCTGTCATTTCAAACTCAGAACTCAAAGCCTTTCGAGTTTGGTTGATCATATCTTCATAGTCACCTGTAATAAGAAGGTCGTCCACATATAGGACAATCACTACATACTTTTTACCATCCCTGTAAACATACAAGTTAGCATCTGAGGCACATCTTTTGAAGTTTAGGTTTAAAAAGAACCTATCTATCCGCTGGTACCATGCTCTGGGGGCTTGTTTCAGCCCATACAATGCCTTCTTCAGTTTACACACTTTGTTCTTAGAATGGGGGGCCTCAAACCCTGGTGGCTGAGCCACATACACCTCCTCCTTGAGGTCACCATTTAAGAACGCTGACTTAACATCCATTTGGTACACTGGCCACTTCTTGTGGGTAGCCACTGCAAGTACCGTGCGAATAGTGGTCATTCTGGCAGTTGGGGCAAATGACTCTTGAAAATCAAACCCTTCAACTTGTGAAAATCCTTGGGCAACCAGTCTAGCTTTGTACTTTTCTAAGGTACCATTAGCCTTGTACTTTACCTTCCAGATCCACTTGGTGCCAATAACCTTCCGCTTTGCTGGTCGATCCACTAGCTCCCAAGTGTCATTCTTCATTATGCTGTCATACTCTGCCTGCATAGCATCCTTCCATGATGGATCTGCAAGTGCTTCTTCTAAGTCAGTTGGCTCCTTTACTTCTCTCATAATCTCAACCATCAAGGCCATATTGACTATGTGAGCAGAAGCCCTCCTTTGCTCCTCTATTCTCTGAGACCTCCTTGGTCCGTCTGCCTTCTCCTCAACAGATGCAGGCATAGGATTATTGTGGTCATAGAGTTGCTTCACCCAGCGTGGCAATGGATTTTCCGGTGGGGTGATGTCAGGTTGGTGAACTTTTTCCTCATCATCTGAAGATGATGCTTCCTCCTCCTTAAGGATAGGGATAGCTCTCGGGACAGGTTCATAGTGGACTACTTCTTCGCTTGATGATAAAGTGGAAGAACTTGCCTTCTCCTCCTCCACTGTATGCGGCTCCTCCTTGAATACCACATCACGACTCGCGATGATCTTCTTTGCCTCTTGGTCATATAACTTGTAAGCCTTCTGTTCATCACTATAACCCAAGAAGATACATTTTCTGCTTTTTGGTTGTAACTTGTTTCTCTTCTCATCTGGAACATGTGCATAACATTCACATCCAAAAATTCTGAAATGTGAAACAGATGGTTTCTTACCAGTGTAAGCCTCATGAGGTGTTTTTCCCTTGAGAGCCTTTGTGTAGCTCCGATTTAGAATGTAGACTGCAGTATTAACAGCTTCAGCCCAAAAATGGTTAGGCAATCCCTTGCCCTTTAGCATGCATCTTGCCATCTCCACAATGGTACGATTCCTGCGTTCCACAACACCATTCTGCTGAGGTGTGTGAGGCGTCGTCAGTTGACGCTTGATCCCTTTGCTCTTGCAAAAGCCTTCAAACTCCTTTGAGTTGAACTCACCACCACCATCTGTTCTAAATTTCTTCACACTTTTCCCTGTTTCATTCTCAACAAGTATTAGCCATTCTTTAAACTTACCAAAAGCTTGAGCCTTATCACGAAGGAAGTACACCCACATCTTCCTACTGTAGTCGTCGACAATCAACATAAAATAAGAAGATCCCCCCAAGGCCTGTGTAGGCATCTTACCACACAAGTCAGCATGCACCAACTCTAGAGAAGCCTGTGCTCTATTCTTGCTTTCTTGTGGAAATGCCTTTCTTTGTTGCTTGCCCATCATACAAGCTTCACATGGTTCCTTCAATTCAGTTATTGTAGGTAGGTGAGCAACCATACCTTGCTTTTGCATCTCCTTCAATACTGCAAATCTGATGTGTCCAAACCTTTCATGCCAAAGCTTACTTGTGCCCACTCCAGCGGTGGCTGTAAGAGCACTTAGCTCATACAAGTTGTTCCTTCTTTCTCCTTTGCCAACAATTGTGCCAGCACTATCAATAATTTCTGCACCTGTCTTCTTGAACCTCACTTCATGACCAAGATCAGTTATGGCAGCAACTGATAAGAGATTTCTCCTGATTTCGGGAACATACAACACATTTGAAAGCTTTTTGACTTCACCATTTGCAGCAACAAAAGAAATAGTACCTGTGCCCGCAGCAGGGCATTTAGCATCATTTCCAACCGTCACAGTGATGGATTCTTGTAGAGGCTGCATAGAACTGTATAGACCTTTCTTGTTGGTCATGTGACGGGAGGCCCCACTATCCAACACCCAAGAGTCAGTGGTAGATTCTTCTTGCGCCGAGGAGCACACTTCCTCAATGGTTGCCATGAATAATTCCAACTCTACTTCAGCCGTATTGGCTGTCTCTTTCCCTTTACTTTTAAGGGTACCATTCTTTTCATCTGCCTTCTTGACACGACAATCTGCAATTGCATGTCCTTTCTTCTTACAGTAGAAGCACTCTCCTTGAAACTTCTTCTTGCCGCCCTTCTTCTTTTTGTCACCATCATTTTTGGTGGAGGAAACACCTTTGCCTTTTGCATTGGCAGAGAATGCAGCATCTCCATTGTTGCTTCCTTCTCGCGCTTTCAGCCTCAACTCCTCCTCCATTAATAATGCACAAAACTTCTCAAAAGTCAAAGCTTGAGGTCTCACCTGAGTATTAAGGGCAGTTACTAGTCTATCAAACTTTTGTGGACAAATTCGAAGACACCTCCGAGCTAGCTCTTCACTAGTCTTTTGTATCCCAGCGCCAGCCATCTGGTCGCGTAGATTCTTAATCCGAGTGATGAATGCTTCAACCGTCTCTCCTTCAGCAAACTTCTCCGCTGCTAGTTGATTCTCCAAGTTTTGAATCCTTGTTTGGTTTCGTGTTTCATACTGACTCCTTAGTACATTCCAAGCATCTGACGCTTTGGTTGTATGCTGAATCAGAGTCAAAACACTGTCAGAACAGCTTGTAATTAAGGCACACAATGCATTTGCATTCCTTCGTTTCCAAGCTCGTAGAAGATTTGCATTCGGAGGAATCATCACACTAGGATTTGATGGGTCGGGGGTAGGCTGTGGTTCTACGTCAGTCCCCAGCACAGTCTCCAGAAGCTCATAAGAATCAAGGATAGTTGTAATTTTGAACTTCCACAAGGTGTAGTTTGTACCATCTAACTTGCCTTCGCTGAAGGTTGGTGGACGAATCCTCAGTGTTTGAATAGCCGGTACAGCAGCACCACCTCCTGCACCGCTTCCTGATGCACCAGAACTACTTCCCGGAGTCGACATCGTTTCTCTTTGCTGTTGAAGCCTTTGCCTCTTGCACACTCTCCGATCTCTAGAGCCCCCTGGGCTCTGATACCATGTAAAATATTACACGGCGCAGCGAACAGAATCTGAGAAAGAGATAGAGAGTACACAACAGATAAGAGGAGAATCAGTAAATTCTTTAACTCCAAACAACTGATACAAAGATGGCTCTGTCCACCCGTGCGCTTCCACTGTGTGAAGCTTAGATGGCGATCTAGACAGAAGATAGGTGAAGAGCTTAAGGCTAGCTGGAACAACAACTCTGATTGGGTGAAAGATAAGTATTAGATGGTTGCGAAGGGGTTTAGCTTTTATAGCCCGCGAAGGTCGTTAGGTCGGCCTGCTGACCGACCTACCATATGAGCCTCCACTAGTCGGCCAGGGAATATTCCAGGGAATATTCCCTTTACCATCGGGCCGGGGGCGCTGCCCCCAAACCCCCGCGACCCCAGCCAAGGGCCGCTTCCGCGGCCCCCGGACCCCACAATAGGGGCCCCTTTTAACTCCCTTACCACGCAACTCAATGCAATGTGCCTCGAGTTGCTACCAGCTTAACCACTCCGTCTAACCCAAAGATTAGACCCACAACAGTCACCTTTTTGCCATCCGGTCACATAGACCTCATCTGATATACAAGTCAGGACTCAACCAATGTCCGGGCTCACATTTGGCTTCTCCTCATAATGGGGGCCTTACAATTTTGAGCACCATGGATCATTGGTAGCACCTAATGAGGGTGGGGTATTGATCATATCTAACATCCTTTGCCTCTAATGTAGCTAGCCCCATAGAGTTCACCAACCACCACCAATTTTGATGGAGGAGGGGTGTTTTCTTGAGAGAGAGTTGACACTGTCCTCAGTGAGTGCATGACCATGGCAGGCATAGAGCCCCCCACAAAGGCCATTATACCCATGAGAGGGAATCAGGTGCAGGTTGAGCTCGACTATACCGACATTCACAATAAGTTCTTAATGTTTGTTTTTTGCACATTTTTATCCTTGATATCATTAGCTATGTTACTTTAATCAGCTTTTAAAACCCCCTTGTTTTTTATAAATCTATGTTGTATCTTTGTTGCCATTGATCTTGCACAATTGCATACATTTTCTTGATCTACTAGAATGGACGGCCCTACAAGACGATAGGGAATCATACCCCATGATTTTGAGGAGATTTTCCACCATGAGGATTGATGATTTACAAGTTGTTTTCATTTCCTATACTGAGCAATAAGTGCTCAATCAAGAGCATTGCTTGTTTGTGTGTTCATTGGATTCTTCTATCCTTGTTTTGGTTCTTGTGATTTAGAATTATTATCTTGTTCAATGATTAAATAGGGATCATTAGAGTCTTATATTATACAATCTACATACAAATATATGTTATTTTGTAGATATTGATAGCAAAGGCTACCACAGAGGTGCTTGGTAATAACTATCTCTATCTCTCATTTGAGGTTATTTTGTGTTATTTGAAGATGTCATTGAGAATATGCTTGGGGATTTTGTCCCTAGGTCTATGTGAAAGCTTGCTATAGATATGGAGGTCCTTCTTGCTATTTAGGACCTTTTCAGTAAGATGAGAAACTAGATTGTGCAAGTCCCACAATAGCTTTGATCAAGATGTGAGTTCTGGATGGAGAATATGCCTCAATACCTTTTTAATCTTGAATACTATATTTGATCTTCCAAATGTGAGTGGTTTCTAAAATGTAAGCTTATTCTTACCAATCAAAGCTCACATTTTGTAACTTTGCTTTTGGCGCAAGATATTAATATACAAAGCTATTCTAATTTTGATGTTAAAAAGTTAAGATCATTGCTCTTTGATTCAATGTATCTCATATACATTGCATGGATGGGGTGATTATTGAAGTAAAGAGAGAGAGAGAATGCAAGTGTAGGCACAACATTAGAACAAAGAAGCATTAGAGGCCATGCATGCATATGAAAGGCTAGACCGCAATTTGAAGCTTAGATGGAAAATATCAAAGAATGGGTATAATTGAGGTAGTAGGCTCTGGAGAGAAAATCACAACCATTAAATGAGCAATAAGAGGAAGTAGGGACAAGCAGGTCAATATTAGAAGCTTTGTGGTGTGATATGGAGGATGGCATCCCACGTAAACCCTCCCAAGCCCAAATCCAACCCCAATCTCACAACCACACCTTGATCCCAACCTTATTGCCAACCAACACCACCACCCATAATAACCTCAGCGAATAGCCATAGCCACCTTCGCACTTAATAATTTTGCCCCCACCCTCCTTCAGGGGACTTGTAACTTTTCAATGGCTCATCCTTTGAACACATTGTACAATTTTACACTATAATGAAAAAATGAAAATGCAAAAAAGGGTTCTCATTCATATTGCTAGAATTTTTGATTACAACTTTTTGGTAGAATGGTCTTTTTATGTCCAAAATGAGTGTGAAATGTTTGTGTTTCTATGTAGAAAAGGCGTATGTAATGGTATCTACTAATACAAGTGTGCAAGTGAAACCAATGGCTTTCTAATGTAGATGCGTATCATTCTTAGTTATCTCTTTGCATGCAATGCTATTTTTCTTTCTCGTTAAGACTTAACAGATATTGTGGAGAGAGCTCACGCTCAACTGCCAAGACCCACAGACCGCTTATTGTTTCAACGTTTCAAGTGTTTCAAGTGAGCTCTAATGGCTTACCTCGATGCCAAAATGAGTTGCCTCCTCCCTCTCACACATCGATAGCTCCACAATCCTAGATGCTAGCTCAAGCATCCTCAAGCCTCCTCCATCGAGCTCCATCCACCATAGCCACACATGCACGAGAGAAGAGAAGAGAAGAGAAGAGAAGAGAAGAGAAGAGAAGAGAAGAGAAGAGAAGAGAAGAGAAGAGAAGAGAGGAGAGGAGAGGAGAGGAGAGGAGAGGAGAGGAGAGGAGAGGAGAGGAGAGGAGGAGATGGTGAAGAGCTTCACCCTCTTGATCCCTCACTCCCACACACTCACTCCCTCACACTCTCACACTCCCTCTCTCAAGAGCACATGCACAAGCAAGGTGAAGAGAAGAAGAGAGGACTCTTGTTAGCCACACACCAAAGAATGAGCTTCCATTCACTTTTTGAACTTTATATACAAGCCCTAAAATCCCATGGGCACCCATCCCTTTTTACATGACTAGCCATTGTGGCAAGGTCTTTTTTCCTATTTCCCTCTTCTCGCCTCATGGCTTAAGCCTACACTCGTCTATTCTTTTACAAATGGCATAGGAGGAAGCCTGGCACTCTTTTACAAGAGTTTTTAGAGTTTTTTGAGGCAGCTTCCATTTAAAATTACACTTTTTGCCTCAGCTTAGCTTTAGGGGCCGCATCTGCACCTTTGCTCTTTTTCTATCCTTTTTTTGCTCTTTGCTTCATATTTTTGTCATTTGGAATTGAGGTTAATATAACCCCCTTCTTAGACGGGTACCAGTCCCATGGCAGTTCGAGCTCTTTATTATGGAAGGGCAATTGAGCTCTAGGCATGGGCTCCGGGAAAGTGGCTGGTGGGGTGATAATAGGGCCACATGTGGACTTCATTGATTGGGAAGCTTTGGTAATGATTTGGATGGAGAACCCAAGGTATGTCAAGTGGATGATGGGGGCCTCCAAAGTTGGTGGTTTGCATCATCTTATTGTACTAGAAAGGAGAAAGTGCTTTACCTAAGGGGAGTGTCCTTACCGTGCAGTGTTCTATGCTCATGCTGGTGGAATGGGGAGCTAGGTCTAACCACATGCAAGCCTCGGTGATGTCCCACACTTGAGGACCTTGTTCGTGTGAAGGGAGGTGCGGTGTGTGTAGCTTAGGGTGAGAGGTCCAACCATAGGCGAGTGTTACCTCCCTAGGTATGTCCTGCCCTTGAGGTGCCCAAAGTGTGAAGTGGGGAGTCAAAAAGGGCTCAGAGATTAGGAACGGAGCCGGCCAATTGAGGCCACCGGACGTGCCTAACTTGAGGACCACTAGGTGCAGTGATGCCGCGAATTGTGTTTGCACGTGTCGTGTGCTCCTTTCATTGTTATTTGTTTGCTGTCTTTGTGTTTGGCCTTCTCTTTTATTTTCTTTATTTTTTATTTTTTGCTTGCTGAGTTGTCAAGAATCACATGATGGGGGGATTTGCTTGAGCTATTGCGCCAAACACACACTGTATACACAAGAGGAAGCTCACTCAAGAACACAAGAAGAGAGATGGAGGCCAAAATGTTTTCTTGCTGATTTTTCTTCTTCTTTCACACACTATACAATGTACACAAAGTATAGATAAGATACAACATAAAGGAAAGTGGCCTTCTAAGTCAAATAATGCATAACCGACTACACTAATCGACTGGTGTTATATCTTTGCCAGCTGTATGTAGGTGTAACAAAATAAATATAATAAGTGATAAGTCAGTGGCCATGTGAGTATCATAATGACCACCAATGTGCTAAGTGTAGACGTGTAGACTTATCTAGCCAGGCGGTCCATCATCAATGTCCGCACGTGTTGAGCTTGCCATCTCAACACTCCCCCTCAAGCTCAATTCTATCTTTGCAACTCCAAGTAAGCTTCAGAACTTTCGAAGCTTCTCTGCACCTAATTCCTTTGTGAAAATGTTAACTATATGATCCTGTGTGCTGACATATACCAAGTCAATCTCTCCTACAAGTACCTTCTCTCTCACAAAGTGGTAGTGCACCTCAATGTGTTTTTTCCTAGCATGGACAAAACACATTGAGGGGGAGTGTTGAGCTTGCCATCTCAACACTCCCCCTCAAGCTCAATTCTATCTTTGCAACTCCAAGTAAGCTTCAAAACTTTCGAAGCTTCTCTGCACCCAATTCCTTTGTGAAAATGTCAGCTATTTGATCCTGTGTGCTGACATATACCAAATCAATCTCTCCTACAAGTACCTTCTCTCTCACAAAGTGGTAGTGCACCTCAATGTGTTTTGTCCTAGCATGGAACACTAGATTTCTAGCTAACTTTATGTTGCTCATGTTGTCACAATGAATGACAACTGGTCCATCTCCCTACATGTCCAAATCACCTAATAACTTTTGTAGCCGTACCACTTCACATGTTGCCATAGCAGCACTTCTATACTCAGCCTCTATACTCAATAAAGTAACTGTAGGCTGCTTTTTGCTGCTCCATGTAACTGCTCCACTACCAAGGGAAAACATGAATCCACTTGTAGATCTTCTGTTTGACATGCTACCAGCCCAATCTGCATCTGTGTATCCAAAGACATGTACGTCCTTACCTATCTCATAAAAAAGTCCATAATGTAAAGTGGACTTCACATATCTCAATATACGTCTAACTGCATCCAAATGAGGATTTTTAGGCATTGCATAAACTAATTGACAAGGCCAATAGCATAGCTCAAGTCTGGCCTTGTGATAGTCATGTAGATCAAACTTCCTACTATCCTCCTGAACATAGTAGGGTCTTCTATCTTATCCCCAACATCAGCACTCAACTTCACATTTTGCTCCAATGGTATTGAAAGAGGCTTACATGCTATCATACCATACTTGGATAACATATCCAAGCCATACTGCCTTTGGGATAGCCATATACCATCATCACATCTGATCACCTCAATACCAAGAAATTATCTTAGCTCACCCAAATCTTTCATCTCAAACTTCTTCTTCAAGAAGTCCTTAACTTCAGCAATCCCATTGTCACTGTCACCCTGTAATAATCAAGTCATCCACATAGATGACTATGATGACCAAACCTGCATCTCTCTTTCTCACATAAAGTGAGTGATTAGCATCAAAAATACAAAATCCAATATTGACAAGATACTCTCCAATCTTGTCAGACCATGCTCTAGGTGCTTGCTTCAGCCCATAGAGCGCGCTCTTTAACCTACACACATATGTGGGATGCTCTAAATCCTCATAACCTACTGGCTGCTCCATATACACTTCTTCTTGCAATTCATCATGCAAGAAGGCATTCTTAACATCCATTTTCTGCAAACTCCAACCTTTGGCTGCTGCCAAGGCAATCACACACCTAACAATTGCCATCCTAGCAACTCGACTGAATGTCTCTTCATAATTTATGCCATATGTTTGAGCATAGCCTTTTGCAACCAGCCTAGCTTTATACCTACTAACTGAACCATCTGCATTATGCTTGACTTTGTAAACCCACTTACAGTCAATAGCTTTCTTACCCTTAGGTAAGGGTACCAAATCCCAAGTCTTATTGGCTTCTAATGTAGCCATCTCCTCATCCATTGCTGCATCCCAATGAGCATGACCAACAGCATCCTCAAAACAAGTGGGCTTAACATCCTCAACTAGTTTCACCATATAAGCATAATGGTGAGGTGCATAACCTTCAAAACCAAATTTTTTAACAAGGTATCTAACTTTTTTAGATCTATGTACCATCGGAACACTCAATGGAGCTTTTACATTACTATGAGCTCTCTGTACACCTGGTGTCCTGATTGAAGGAATACCAAGCTCATCATCCAAACTCTCTGAACCACTGCAAATCCCAAATGACTGGTAGATGCATCATTACCATCCAACACTTTCTTCTTTACTTTGTCCTTCCTTGCAACACTTATAGATCCACCTAAAGATGTGGGGCTACTTCTTAGTCTCCTAGACCAAGGGCTCATTGTAGGTATAGTACCAGATGATGTTTCTGGTCTACTAAGACTCAATGATTCTTGTTTTTCTTTCTGCACATAACTGTCATGATCATTATCATTATCATCATCTAATACATCACCAACAGGTGCATACTAGTTGCCCATCTCATCAAAGATAACATCCTTGCTCACTTTGAACTCACATGTGACAAGGTTATAACATCAATACCCTTTCTACTCTAAAGAGTACCCAATACAAATACATTTTTAAGACTTTGGATCAAGCCTCTTCCATAGCTCATCTGGCACATAAACATATGCAACACATCCAAATACCTTCAAGTGCAATACATCAGGCTTCTTGCCAGTAAAGCATTCTTCAAGAGTCATCCCATGAACTGCAGCTATGGGAGTTCTGTTCATAATCTAGATAGCAGTATGGATAGTCTCAGACCAAAAATGTTTGGGCATATTCTTTTCAGCTATTAATGCCCATGCAACTTTTGCAATATGCCTATTTTTTCTTTATGCAACCCCATTTTGTTGTGGGGTATACCTGCAAGTAAATTGCCTCTTTATCCCATGAGTCCTCAAGAAGCCAGTAAACTCATTAGAGAGGTACTCTCCCCCTCCATTTGATCTCAAGCACTTCACTTTTAAGCTTGTTTCTGTTTCAACATTTGCCTTAAAAGATTTGAAGTGCTCAAACACATCACTCTTTTCCTTCATGAAGTATACCCATAACTTCCTTGAACAGTCATCAATAAATGTGAAAAAGTATTTGCTGCCACCAAGAGATACATTTTGTGTAGGCTTCCAAACATATGTATGCACTACATCAAGTATTTTTCTACTCACTTCTCTATCATGCAAGAAGGATTGTCTTGCCTGCTTACCAAACTAGCATGCTTCATAGACTTTATGCAATTCTGTAACTCTAAAGGAAGGCAACCCTGTAACCAATCCTCTGGAGGACTGCATTAATTTCAGCCTTTGCACATTTGCATGTCCAATACGTTTATGCCATATTTCAATATCTACAACTACTCCTTTTCCTTTAGCATACATAGTAGCATCCATTGCAGGAATTTCAGCATCTAAAGTGAACGTTCGACCAACTCTACTTCCTTTTGCGACCAACCTGCACTTATCATTAAAGTCTTCTACAAAACAACCTTTTGCATTGAATCGGACCTACAACCCCTCCTCTACCATTTGGCCAACAGACACTAGATTCTTTGTAATTGATGGCACATGTAATACATCTGTCAGCCTCTTTGTCTGGCCATCATACAAGGACAAGGGAACCTTTCCAATGTGTGAAATTGGGTGGCATGATTCATCACCCGTCTGCACATAACCTGGATTTTGTAAGTCCTGCATCTCTCCAAACCATTCAACATGACTGGTCATATGATTAGATGCACCTGAATTGACATACCATACATCATTATGTGTCCCCTTTTCTGTAACTGCATTCATTTGGCTCATTTTTGTCTTCATTCTGTCATGAAGACGATGCATAGTTTCCTTGCTGCAATTTACCACTGTGAATATCATCCTTCTTTCATAGCAATGGACTGCAATATGGCCTATTTTTCCACAATAATGGCAAATAATAGTAGAATTTTCAGAATCTCTATTCTGCCATCCACCTCTTCCTCTATAGCTCCCCCTGCCTCTAAAGTTTCGTCGGCCTCCTGAAACCTGCATTTCACCAAATTGCTGATTGAACCTGTTTTGCTGGTTATCGCTAGCACATCCCATACCACGGCCTCTCGAAGAGGATCTACCACGTTCTCTTCTTGAACTCGAGTAAAATGCTTGAACCTATTCACAATTTTTTTTAGAAGAGTCACCGTGCATATTGATCTCTTCGATAATCATGAGAGAGATCAACTCATCAAAATTTAGAAATGGCTTCCGTACATATACTGAAGTAACAAATAATTTCCATGCCTTCTCATTGTTAAGGCCACTCAAAGTGGATGAAACCAAATCATCATCATCAGGCATTGCATCAATTGCTACTAAAGCATCTGCAATGCTCCTCACCTTAAACACATACTCATTGACAGACATTTTCCCTTTCTTCAAGGCATTCAACTCTTGCTTGAGTTGAATCTTTTGTGCCTTTGTATTTACTAAAAACATGTTCTAAAAAATTGTCCAAGCTGCAATGTGAAGTTTTTGCATTCTTGATATGTTCCAACATCGTATTATCAATGATTGTAGATAACCAATACATCACCTTTTTGTCTTTCGCATTCCATTCTTTCCATGCTTTTAATTCATCTGTAGTCGGAGGGATACCCAGCTCTGGCTCCTTTTCTTCACTTGAAACAAACTCATAAAGGCACTTTCAAATGAGGAATTTCGTCACACAGAACTTGCATGAAGGGTAGTTGTTCTTGTCGGGCTTCTCAATAATGGGATTTCCACTGTTCTCTACCATTATCACAAACAAGGATACAACACAACAAGCTAGTCTTCTACAATCTTTCACAACACGTGCACTACACTACACCAAGCAACCTTTTTCACTGATTGCTCAATAGTACATGTAATCTGCAACCTGTTTGCAGATAAACCTTATGTTTTCTTCCTACAAACACCTCAAAAATTGTAGATTCACAATCTGTAACATGTGCACCCACTTTTGATCAATATAACTGGAATCACAGTGTACCTTCAAACTGCTGTCCGCAACCTTGCGGCTCTAAAACGGGGCCTAAAATGGCCTTAGACACCCAAAATAACTATGGAAAGGCCTTGAAGGGCATATCTGCAGAATATACACTACTCTGCTTGCACACCAAATCTCACAGCAATCTGAGATTTTTGCTCGACCCTGCTTTCGGTTCCTCCACAGGCACTATCCAAGAGAGAGAGTGGAAGAATGGGAGAGCTGCTTACCCATTTCTTGCTTGCTCAAACCTTGCTTCTTCTCCTTCACTTCAGCCTTCAAAACCAGCCTCTCTCAGTGGCGTGGCTCTGATGCCATGTCAAGAATCATGTGATGGGGGGATTTGCTTGAGTTGCTGCGCCAAACACACACTGTATACACAAGAGGAAGCTCACTCAAGAACACAAGAAGAGAGATGGAGGCCAAAAATTTTTCTTGCCAATTTTTCTTCTTCTTTCACACACTATACAATGTAGACAAAGTAAAGATAAGATACAACATAAAGGAAAGTGGCCTTCTAAGTCAAACAATGCATAACCGACTACAGTAATCGACTGACGTTATATCTTTGCCAACTGTAGGTAGGTGTAACAAACTAAATATAATAAGTGATAAGTTAGTGGCCATGTGAGTATCATAATGACCACCAATATGCTAAGTGTAGACATGTGGACTCATCTAGCCAGGCGGTCCATCATCAATGTTCGTATGTGTTGAGCTTGCCATCTCAACATGAGTTACATAACCACCAACATGCTAAGTATAAACGTGTGGACTCATCTAGCCAGGTGGTCCATCATCAATGTCCGTACGTGTTGAGCTTGCCATCTCAACATGAGTTACATGATTTGGGCAGTAGCCAATTGCTAGTTATCATCATGAGAATGTGGTAATGGAGTGACTCAATCCTTGTCTTTGTACCAAGGCCATGAGTCTCTGCTCCTGGTCTTCCAAATCCCTGCTCATTCTCCCTTTCTCCTTTCTTTCAAGGCTCAACTTTTCGGTCATGGTTTCCATCTCTCTGTGGTGTTGCTCCTCTTCTTGCTTCCTTTCTTCTTCTCTTGCGGAAAACTCTTCCATGCCTCATTTGATCCGAGTTGTTTTTGCTGCCAAATCCTCATATTGCATGATTAAAAGTTTATATTCTCTCTGCATTTTCACTAGCTCTTGATTTTCATCTTTGAGCCATTGCCGCCATCTTTCCTCCTTGTCATATTTGGCCTTTAGTTTCTGTTTTATATCAAAGATCTTCTTTTGTTGCATAGCTATTTGCCTCGTCTTTTCAAGCTGGAGGATTGCCACCGACTCCTTTTCCACTTCCAACTCAGCCATCGCTATCTTTCTTTCCTCCTTTGCCTTCTCTAGCTGAGAGAGTAGTTCAGCAACATATTCATCATAGTTTGTTGGTGGTGTTATAGTAATAGGGATTGGAGTGGTTGAAGCTTCCACCTTTTGGCATTTTGGATCCTGCCTAGACTCGGCATTTGTGGCCGGTCTTTTCTGCCCACAGTGACCATAGTCTCCACACTCTTTCCTTGGTCCAATTCCTTATTAATGAAGTACTGCATCCAGGCCACAAAAATGTTTACATCAGCACTGGCCCGGATGCTTGGAGTGAGAGTGGTTGCTTCACTGGTGGGCACCAAGAGGGATGGGAGCCTTGCCCTTACCTTGGATGACCATAGGCGGTATGACTTTGGGTACATGAATCCTTGAGCCATGTCCCTCATCCCTGGGTGGACTTAAAGCCCCTAGGTCATCGAGTCGGCTTGGCTATTCTATGGACTAGCGAGTTGCTTCGGCCATGTCTTCCTCCTCCTTTCTCCTCAACTCTGCCTCCTTTCCACGGCTCTTCTCTCTCTCTCTCTCTCTCTCTCTCTCTCTCTCTTTCTTTGTTTTTCTTGTTTCTTCTGCCAAATTTTTAGCTTCTTCCTTTTCTTTCTTCTTCCTCTCTTTAGCCACTTTTTCTGACTCCTTCTTGGCTTGTTTGGCTTCCTCTTTCAACTCCTCTGCCTCTTACTTTTTCTTCTTCTCCCTCTCTTCAGCCCCTCTTAGGGATTCCCTTTTGGCTCTCTCTAGATCTTATTTTTTCTTCTTCTTATCCTCATCCGATTTCTTCTTTTGAGCTGTCTTTTTAGTGGGCTTCTTTGATTTTTTCCTTCTAGATTGAGCCTCTTGATCCTCCTTCTTTGTCTTAGTTTCTGTCCTGTCATTCGATGGCTATTTCTCCTGGAGGATCAACGACTTATCTAGAGTTTCATCCTCTCGTTCTTCTCCTAGTTGAGCTTCTTTTACAGCCTCCTGGATGATGGCTGTCAGTACACTTCCATATCCAATGAAAGAGGCTTTCGAGGAAGGTTTCTTTCTCTCGGTACTTTTAGAGATTGGGGATTCTTTGCGTGTCGGCCCCAGGGCTAGTGCTTTGGCTGCATGGTCTATAGTCTTGCGTACATAGCCATTCTAGTCTACCTCATCCAAGGTGTGGGATGCAACATTCTCTAGCATAGGCACACTGATTTGGTGCATGAGGGAGTTATAGCACTGGCCGGAGAAGAGCGAGTGCACCAATTTTACCTGCATGTGGGCCTCAACATCGGGGATATCCTGTATGTGCTCATGCCGTGGTTTGTCACACCATCCTCCCTCTTCATCTTTAGCATAGCATACACATCTCTCTTATGTTTCTTCTCCACCTTAGGTTCCAACCCCAATGCCTTCTCCATGAAGGCCTGGTTCAATGGCACCTGCACCTGTTTAGCACTCTCCCCTCCTTCCACAATCACCATTCCACATTCTTGATCGGGATTGTATATTCTGAGAAATGCAGCCTCCTCCTTGACTACCACCTCCTCGAGGTTGTGGATAGTGTGGAATTTCAACTTATTATAAGCACAGTTGTCTAAGTTGATGCCGTACTGCATCCTCTCCTCCTTCGTAAAAGGGAGTTGGTGAGCACAATCTTGCTGCGACATCTTTCGTTCCTGTCATGAACCATGATTCCCATTAGTGCTTTCAAAACAATTATTTGTTGAAAAGAAAGACTTCATGTTTGTTGAATGAAAATGTTTAAGCTCCAAAATAAACTTTCCTTTTAGACTTTTCACCCTTTATTTCAAAATATTTGTGACATTTTTTCTTAATCACAAGTTAACATGTTTCTTTCCTTTTTGCATTTAAGTGTAGACCGAGGTTTTCATGAGGGTGTGTTTTTTCTTATGTGTTTATGCATTTGCTTGATTTTGATTGGTTTTATTTGACTCACCTTACCCCCTCCTTTTCCATATTTGACTCACCTTACCCCCTCCCCTTCCGTATTTGAGAAGAATCCTTCCTAGGATTGAAGGTTAGCAGGCCAAGGGCATTCAGCATACGGGTTGAGTGTTTTAGAAGTCTGGATTGTACTCCAACTGAGCTTCGTAGTCCAGATCGAAGGATTGACTACCTATATGTGTGATGTAAGTAAGGACATCCATTAGGAAATCGCCAGAATTGACATGGCTAGCAATATGTAACTATTCCTTGATTAGGAGGCAATCAAGGTGAGGGTGTCCTTTGATGTGCAGACCATGGGTCGGCCACAAATAGTTGTTAACACCCTATACGAGGTTGGAGCGACGACATGAGTTTGGCCATACTCCGATGTCTTGATTGTGCATCGTTGCTCAACGTTGGTCATTATTTGGCATCCTTCGAGTTCCCATTGCAATTGAAGAGCGTACTAGTTTTGTAAGAATGGGGATTCGATTTCAGCAAGTTGTTTCAACTCCTTGATTTATTGGTTAGTGATAGCAAAAGTAGTTTGCTTATCATATGATGTAATGAGACATTGTTTGATGACTTGCTCTCTAGATATCTCAATGTTGAGCAACTCTACAGAGCTGAGTGGGGTGCTTTGATAAATGCAAATTTGAATGTGTCCCATGAACAAGGCATTGTATGAACTTTGGTTGCTAAGGGCTCTTGCAATAGGTCCAAGTCCAAGCAGTCATAACTCAGAGCTAGTGACATGAATGTGGCATCTAAGCATCTAAGGCAAGCAATGTTGCTAGATCTGCAGCCAATGTGAAGAATAATTTTCCACTCATAGGAGGGTCTAAGGCCTGCGGCGGGTGGTTGGGGTTTGATAGAACTAGAGAATTTGGCAACAGATGGTTGTAGTTTTGGTTATTCTTGAGATTGCGATTGGGTCCCTTGCACAACAAGTTGGGACTAGATTGCTAATGGGGCACTGCTACTTGCAGATGTGGCTTCGTGAGTCTTGGTAGAGTTACGTGGTACTGGTTTGGGAGTAGTAGGCTGAGATTTGGGCTGATAGACTTGGTCAGTCTTCATGGGCATAATCAGTTGTGAGTCTGTGGGCTTGGTGTTTGGAGGCTTATGCGGCTTTAGGCCTTTACACATTGTATGACTGGGTATGGTTAAGCGTGAGGGTAGCCTTTGATTAGTGCTTTTGGCTGTTTTAGCCTTAGGGATCCATATCTAGGCATTACCCTCATAATAGCCTTTGTCTTGGCCTCCTAGGTTTTGAGGTTGCGTTCTTAGCCTTGCGAAGGCGTGGTCGATTGCTCCTCAGTGGTAGGATCTGATGTTTAGGTACCCATCTGAACTGAGGTTCATGGGCATTGGCTTTGGCCTTAGCGGGTTGCTAGCATAGAGGCTTGATGGGTTGTAACAAGTCACAATCCCTCTCCTTAGACTTGGCTGTAGGTGTTCTACCAGTGGCTTTGGGATCTCATAGGATTTTGCAGCCCTTGCTAAAGGCTGCTACTATATGCGGATATTGCCAATGGCTAGGTGGATACGCTGTGACTCATAGTTGACATTGCAGTGAGCTTGCTTTTTAAAGGTTCAACCTAGCAGTGACTCTATGCCTACATCTTTAGTGTTTGGCAACACATAAAAGATCATTGGTATGATCCCACACTCGATAGAAACTGCGGCCCTGCACTTCCATATGAGTGTGTATGATCGGCCCCCATATGGGCTTAGTTTGGCAGTAGTGGGATGTAATTGTGGTTTGCCAATGTGGGTCCAATGATCGTGGGTAGAGACATTGAAGTCTGCTCCCTCATCGATCAAGGCGCTGAAAGTGCATGTCTACTCGGCAATGACCATGATGCAGAGGTAAGTAGGCTCTACGGCTTCCTCATTTTCATTGTCAATCTCCATGATTGTGGCTACTCGTACCTTGACAGGGGGTTCTAACATTGGTGGTTCATGCAAAGGATGACTGGGAGGGTAGTACTTTGTGATGCGACTGCCATTGAAGAAGCCTATGCCTTCGCCTTCCAGAGTCTCAAGTTCGACATTATCAGTTTAGTTGATGGCACGAACCTTGAAAGGCCCTAGACCTTTAAACTTCATTTTTTGTTTTGTGCCCCCCCTTAACAAAGTACAAGAGCACTAAGTTTCCCTATTCAAAGTCACATTGCTTGACATGCTTGTCAAACTAGCTTTTGCATCGTGCTTTCTCGCATGTGAGTGCATGGGTAGCTAGAAGTCGAGTTTCTGAGAGGCCTTCGAGTTCAACTAGATGTTTTGTCCATGCCTCCTTCCCTTCCCATTGTTCATGAAGTCCAATCTCAGGCTAGGAACGAAGAACTCTACATGTATAATTGCTTCAATCCATAGGTCAACCTAAAAGGCATCTAGCCTACAGTCGTTCTATAGGCTGTGCGGTAAGCCCACAAGGCTGCCATCAACTTGTTATCCCAGTCTCACTACGCGAAGTAGAGAATACCTTGGTCAAGACGTTTACTAGAATTTTATTTGTGGATTCCATCTGGCCGTTTGCCTGAGGGTGGTATGGCGAGGATTTCCAATGGATAATTAGAAAGGTGGATAGAAGATGCACAATCACTTCATTAATGAAGTGTGTGCCCTGGTCGCTAACCAGTTTGATGGGGCAACCAAATCGTGAGATCATCTACTCCCATAGGAACTTGGCAGCCGTTCTAGTGTCATTCTTTTCTCGTAGCTCTTGCTTTTGTCCATTTTGTTAGATAGTTAGTGGCTACAATGATGTAGTTGGTTTGCGAGTATTGTGCCATAGGACTAATGGGTCCTATGAAGTCAATTCCCCATTTTTCAAAGGGTTGTCATGCAATTAATGGGGTTAGCTCCATTTGATCCTTGCGAATCGAGACATTTGTCCGCTGACACTCGTCACATTGCTTAACGAACCGTGCTGCATTGCGAAAAAGCATGGGCCACCACAATTGAGACTGCAACACCTTGCAGGCTGTCATATCTTTGCTAAAGGGTCCTCCAATGATTCCGCTATGCGCCTTTGAGAGCGCATCGTGCATATCATGCTCGCATATGCATCTACGTAACAATCTGTCTTACCCTAGCCTATATAGTTGGGCCGGCTATCAACTGATAGGGTTGGATCTTGAGGATAAGTTGCCTAAGTCGAACTTTCTCTATCGGTCGTTCAGGTAGTCCATGCTTTATCACTTGGACTATATCGTCTGCCCAATATGGCATCAAGTTGACTCAAAATAAATCTCTCTCACTGGATAGACTAAACAAGTGTGCGTCTGGCAACTCATCAACAATGCCTTGTCCAACGGCTTCTCTTGTGGGGATGCGTGACATGTGGTCGGCCATGTAGTGCTGCTTTCCTTTTTGTAGAACCACGGAGAAGTGAAATTCTAAAAGTAGGAGGAGCCATCGAGCTATGTGTCCTATAGTAGAAGGTTTGTTTACTAAATATAGCAGGGCTTGATGGTCCACAAAGAAAGTGAAAGGTGTGGCTAATAAATAATGCCAAAATTTCTTCATGGAAAATACCATGTGACCGGCCAATGACCAAGCCACTTTTAACCGAGTTGTCAAGCCAACTCCTAAGAGTTGTTGCACTAGATAGGTGATTTTTACTACTAACTGCAATAACTTTGCCTAACCTTCCAAATATTTATGATAACCCTTCACAATAGGTAGTCCAACTAGTGCTCTCTCAATGTTTACAAATTAAACAAGTTACTTAATTATTCTATTTTTCCAGGAAATTTTATATTTGACTTTAGAAATATTGTTTCACAACATAGATTCAATAGAGTCTATAAGTATATCTCTGTTTCAGTTCCTTCTTAAATGTTTCCTTCTCCACCTTTTATAAAATTATTTCCTTATATTTTTTTAATTAGCAAACATTCAAAACAAATAAACTAACGTGCGATAAACTCATAAACTTTAATTCCCCTTTTAAAACGTTTCCCTTCTTTGTTTTGCACAATTTGTCCTTTGCTATTAATGTTTAGACAATTAATTGGTTTTTTAATTTTCCAATGGTAATGTCTTTTCTTTCTTCTTCTTTAACTAAACATCAATCATGACAAAAATAAGTTCTTTCCACACTTTTATACGTCCACATACACAACTCATTTTAAAGCCCCAATGTATCCCCTCAGTTATCAATTATCCTAATGGCCCTCCACTCTTAACTCTTTTGATCGCTCAAATAATATTTATAGAAAAATAAAAAATAGAATCTCAACTTAGATATTGAGGCTTCCCTCTTATGCCATCAGATAATTGTTTTATTAATTTTTTTCATATTCATAATTTAAATTTAGGGTTATAGTTTTTTCCCCTGACATAAGCAATTATTATAAAAGACTATTACATTTCTTATTTTTACCCCTCCCTATGTTATTGAACAGCACACCACATATCTTTTAATTTTCTCAAAATAAAAACATCATGTTTTTCAATGTAAATATATTTTAAAGACAATATAATTAAATTTTTTCCCTTTTTCATAAATTTACAAAAACTCCATTGACACATCAGAAATTATATTTTCAGCTCTCCATGAATAGCACAATTTTTTATTGATAGAAAATCCATTTTTAAATATGGAAACTGTTACTTTTCTTTTAAAAAATAATAACTATTTTTGAACTTTAAATATACTCAATAGTCTTTAAAAATTATGAAAAAAATTCAATAAATTTTCAAAATTATTGTCTTTATGGAAAAAATATCATAACTTATAATTTTTTAATCAAAAATTTTATAAAAAATTAATTGTAACATGTTTAAGCCTTTTTCAAGCATTTTTGACTATAATCTATTTTTAGAAAATAGAAACAGGTCCACATAAATACAAATAACCATTCACTGTAGGAAAACACGTTTCAATTTTTTTTTTAAAAATAATAAACTGAAGATTTACTCATGCTATAACCTCTATTTTTTTTAAACGGTTTAGGCGCATACTTGTAAAATCCGCGGGTTGTCGTCTCGTCTTTGAAAGCAGTGTCCTCTTTCCGTCCAGTCATGTAAAGTCTAGCTTCCAGCTGATCATCCTGACCACAAATTCTTCCTATCGCCCTTGCTCTCCTTCAACTTCTTGCGCGCTATTGATTTTAACAATGGAAACTGCCCTTTAGGGGGTTTAAAAGAATTAAACTCTTAATTAAGAGTTTATTGGCCATGGCTTTTTGTATTCTTCATGTCGATGACTTAAGAGAAGATAATGTAATTATGGATCTTGGCTATTTGATCATGGATTTCTACGCGAAGCCTGGCGATTGGAAGAGGGGAAATCCTGCTCCAGACCTACAATCTCAATCTACCCAAGTGTATTGAGGCTCCAAATTGGTCTTTATGAAGAAAGACATGGCGATGGAGGAGAAGAACCAAGATTTGCATTGCATCTTGCAGTAGCATAGTTGTTTTCCTTATCCAAACTCTCCTAGACTTTGATTTTTTTCCTTCTCATGCAATCTAACCCACTCAGAGAAGGCACCCCATCTCCCTCTCTCTTTTTTCCAAGATGGCGCCCCTTCATCTCTCCATCTCTCCTCTCTCACACTTGGTGTGACTTCTTTCTTGATTCTTGTTCTCTGCTCCTTGTGCTCTACTGCAAGATCAATGGAGAGTGAGGGTGAAGATGGGGATGGCTTCCATGTATTCCTTTTGCGTGCCAGAACCTATTGTGTGGAACAGGATGCATGGATCTTCAGTTTTGCCATGGAAGCATGTCAGATCTGAGAAGAGGAGCATGATGTTGTTGAATGGTGGAACCTACGAAGATTTTGCAAATGGCAAATGGAAGGCGCTAATTTTTCATGAGGACATCACAAAGAAAAGGAGAAGCAAATCTGTGAGCATTGAGGACGAATCTGTTGCAAAGGAAGGTATGGCGCTGATACACTACATGAGTGCCCATGTTCTCTGTGATTCCCATAGCATATCAATCTTGGAGACAAGACCATTCAAATCATGCACCATTTTTGAAGAGCCACAATCGACAAGGAAGGAGAAACGCGGATATTAAAATGAAAATGCACTGCGTCAATTCTGATCCTTCAATTTTCCAGGAGGGCACTTCTGAATCTGCAGTGGTGGAGTCCCATCATGCATCAGCTAATTGGCAAGATTGCCTCCTCTCCCCATTCCGCTGGACTGAATGGCGTTCTCTCTCTCTCTCTCTCTCTCTCTCTCTCTCTCTCTCTCTCTCTCTCTCTCTCTCTCACAGACAGGCGCACTCCCTTCTTCTCACGACATTTCTTCTAAAACTGCTCTCTCAACTTAATATTCTTTATCTCCCCCCTCTCACGACGTTTTGAAAGAAATAATGACACTCCCCCTTTTCTCTTCCTTGGCAACCGTCTTTCATTCATATGTATAACCTCTTCCCTTGCTTACATATATATAGCCCAATTTTGCGACCCTTGGCACCACATAAAGGGGCATTTACATTCATTAATGTGGTGTCCCTTTTAGCTCCTAACACCTGGCACCCATGAGGGACCAATTGTGAAATAATTGAGAATCCTCCCATGTGACCAAGTGTTATACAAGATGTCAAATGCCTTATCCATTAGGCACTTATACAATCATTTTACATTTTTGAGAGAATTTGGGAACATAAATGTGTATACATCAAAGTAATTGATCTGAGAGATTTTGTTAGCATTGATTAATGAAATAAGTCCTCCTCTTGAGCTCTTCCAAGTGCATGGTCCTTGTAGGATCTTGGTCTCGCAGTGGTACATTGGGTGTTTGCCTGGTATGCCCCCTTTGAATCACTTCATCCTTGTAGAAATCATCCTCTTGAATTTACTTCAGAAATACACCTTCTAATGTCTATGCCTTGATCTTCATTCATGGTTCAATTTTTATATTGGGACAACATGGAGATAATGACGTTTCTTTAGGTGTAGAGGGATACTACAATTGGAGGGTGGAAGGGCAGATGGGACTATGGGTCGACGCCCCATTCTTGCTCCCATAAGAAATACAACGGCCTCCTTTTCTTTTCTTTTCATTTTACTCACTCTAAAATCTTTCAATTAATTAACCTGTATTCAAAAGAACATCTCCAATTTGCAAACATCGTGCAATTCTTTAGACTTTCAATTCTTCACATGTTATTCTCAGTCAAGTAAAGAATCCTCAAACATGGGCAATGATGAAGACCCTCAATGCAAGAGATATTCTGCTACACTAGTAATAGGGATATGAACCAAAAGTCCCCTAATACTCTTGGCCTTGACAATTTGACTGTCTCATTGAAAAAATCTTATGTTGGTTGCGAAAAAGTTCAAGCTTTCCAATTACTTGATATTCAACACCTCCCAAGAGGAATCTCCATAATAATCACCAATGATCTAATGATCACCCCTTGATCATCACGGCAGTATTACTATAGACAATAATCACAATCATGATGGTGTGTGTTCTTCATAAGTAATTTAATCCTTGGGAGGTAGGAGTTAGCATAACTGGTGAAATCCCCCATCCCTTAAATTAATACTAAGATATCCTATCAACATGTCAAGACCTTGCCAAGTCTAAAATTCCCCCGAAAACTCCTAATTTATAACAAGGTCTTATCTCCTCTAAGTGATAATAATCCCTATGGGAAAATTTTAAACAGTCATAGCTAAGATTCACTAAGTAAATCTATCAGATTTTGTCTAAAACTCCACCTTCCTCTCATACAAGAACTTCCTTGTACCAACATCTCCTGGCTAGACTGCAAGGACACGGCCTCCAAAGACAACAACTACGAACACTGCATCTGCATTAAATTAATGTAAAAAGATGGTAGTAGTGTATCAGATGTATACAATGTTGTTGAAATTTTTTGCAATATGTGACATGTTTTTAGGTATTGCCATTTCTCCCCCACTTAATTGTGAAGCATCCTCGCGAGCATAGCTACAAGATGTGCAAAACCGCACATAGAAGACTAGTAGACACAGAAAAGATATAAAAATACTAACTTGTATCTTATTGTAAATCCAGCAAGACAAATATTTCAATTAAGTTATATAAAAACTTGTACATACTAACAACCCCCTTACTCACTCTTCCCACTAGAGTGCATAACAGAGCTTCATCCATTGTAGAGAATATACCAACTAGGAAGCTTTCTAGAGCCACTAAACAACAATAATCTCTCTAGGCAATGAAATGCAACACTACTATCCTACTAGAAATATTGCTTCCGAAATAGCGTCACTAATAAGGTCCATGCCTATCAAAGAACCCAAACAAGGCAATCCAATACTACAATACCAAATAGGACTCCTATGGTTTAACTACTAACCCTCCATGTTCTATTAGAACAACCAGCCAATGGTCCCTAACTCCCAACTTTCTTGAGGTAAAAAAAAAAAGTCAAAAGAGTGTATATAATTATTCTCCTTCCCAAAAGGTCCCACCCCAAAGAGATGTAAGGCATCGGACGCAGGGCACCCGTCAAGGAAATTTCTACAGCCTACCAGGACCTCAGAGGCGATGGTTATCTTCTTTTGGTTTTTTTTTTTCAACCCTGTAGTCTTGGGGCATGTTTTTTTTTTGTAAATTTCTTTCTTTTATTTTTCGTATTCTTTTTAGAAGAATAAATAGATAGACTCTCCCAAGCTTAATTTATTATTACTACTTTAGTTTTGAGTCTCGTGACTTATAGGAATGGCTAAAAGGCTAGGGATTCATTACTAAATTGAACGTTCAAACATTTTAGCTCAACAGCGTCGCGCGAGGAATCTAATCTAGCACATAATATCAGTTACCTTGCCTAGGCAAATGACAAGCAAAGAGACTCACCAGCTCAGCATCTCTCTTCCACACTACTCCTACTCAAAATTTCGTGGAGAGAACCTTGTTATTCAGCTACCCCACATCACTAAAAAAAACGACAAATAGTCCAGGGAAAACTCTATTGGATTCCTAATTAGACTTCCATACCATGAAATTCACTATGTCATGCACACACATCACCCCCTTTTAAGCACTCGCGTTGGTGCTAAGTCCCATCCCATGTGAGTGGACTCTCATATAGACTAAATTGTTTATGTGTCTTGCAGTGTATTTGTGTTTTAAATGTTTTGTGTTTTGTTCCTTTTGTAATTACTTGGGTTTTGAAATCTCTAAATTATTTCAATCTAGTTATATATATATAGTTACTGTCCTTTATTTCAAACGAATATAAATAGATAGATTAGGTATGAAACAACCTGTTAAGTACATTGACGTTACAGCTCCAAAATAATGCGAGAATAAACATGTAGTGGTTCTCAAATATATATACAAAATCATTAAACCTGCACAAAACTCAACCACTAACCACTAAACCATTAATATGTTAGCTCAATAAAGAATAAAACTCCTTTAGAAACTGGCCACCTAGTCAAACTCCCTTGTCATAAGCTCCTAGCATTGAAGGAGTACCCCAACCGTGCGTGCAACTAACTACCTAACCACATGAAGACTAACTAAGCTAAAATGCGCGAAAACTGATGGGACCTAAAACGGGCTGGCACTGGCTCATGCACTAGCCGGACCTCTATCATGCGCTCAACAACCCCACGGCTTCGTGGCCAGGAGCGTCGATGACACATACATCATACATTGCCTTCCTAATCATCTTGCGTTTGTATCACGTCTCGTAGTCCAACTCTAACCCCATTAACACTCCTCAGAGGGAGTCCCAACACATTGCCAAATAGCACGAAGTACAAACACAGGAGGTCCTCCCACGACTGACTGCCGCTACCTCACTGCGACTCTCCTACATCTTGGGGATTGGCCCCTCGATGCGTCGCTAAACATATATAACACTTCGCACATAGTCCTCTCAAGGTACCAATTATTTCGTTCCAGGATATACCATACCTCACTTTACTTTCCCCTTAGACCCAACGCCTAGCCTACAGCTTGGACAACCTTACTCACTCAACATTGGTCATGATCTAGAGAATACAGGTGCTATGCATCCAGGAGGTATTGTTTGATACCTTTTATCATTTTATGCTTCATGCAAATTGTGAATGCCCATGTACTCAAACAAAGAAAAATCAGCATTGTGCTTAGTGCAAAAACATTCTTTCAATGAATTTCTCTGACGTGTAATTGCTACGTTGCACGAACCTAGCACCGAGGAGACCTCGTGCTACTAGATCCTTATTTTAAATTAACGATCGATCTATATGATATGCATAGATAAAAAAATCAGCCTTTTCTTTCTCTCAGCACTTAAACACCACTCTCATTCTCTCTACCCCCTCGCCGTTTATATTGTGCACGGTGCATAGGTTTAGGGTAATATTTTCCATGTTTTTTGTTGTATGAAAAGTAATAAAAACTCACTAAAACATAAAGGTAGGGCTGAACTGAGGCTAAACCTCATACTTCAGACCCCCCATACATACACAAACATGAATCTTATTTTTTAGTATTTTTCGCACACTCAAAACCTATTTTTCCCTTATTTTTCTTTATTTTCCTATTTTTCTTGTATTTTTTTGCAATATTAAATAACTAAAAATACAAAAATGGATTGTGGGCTATGGCCCTTAGGTTCATTTGCAGCAAAAACACAAATTTAGTTGGTGTGCCTCATTATCTTTTCCATTTATATATCAAAAACACCCAATTTTCCCATATTTCAAGTGTTTTACGGGTTTTACACCATTAATTTCAGTCACAACACTTATGATTTTCTGATTTTCTGAGCATAAACTGATCAAACTCATAGCAAACAACATTATGATGCATAATCATCCCATGGGAGCAAGTATTCATGAAGCAACTTGCATAAAACATCAATTTCCTTTGTAAAAATGGAATTATCGTTCTTTGCGGGTTGCGGGTTTTTTATTTGCCATGTCTCGGGACTGATTTCCAGCAGCCATTAATGCTCATGACAGTCCCGAATCAGCAATCTTCATTCCTCTTGAACCACGGAGCAATCCGGTCTTCATTGGACAAGCATCCGTCATCAATTATTATTATTATTCTTCACCGCATGAATCTGCCCTTAGAGGAGAGAGAGGGAGGAGAGAGAAAGACTGAAATCAGAGTTCTTCATAGAGGCCACCATTGGAGGAGTGAAGCACGGCGATATGACCGGCAGGCAGAGGGGAAGCAAGGGCAATGATCACTTGGGTAGGTTGTTTGCAGGCTGCATCTTCCCTCTCCATCTTCTTGGCGCAAATTTCGACGCTCTCTGATGGCGCCCTCCTTCACGTTTTTGCTCCTCCAAAGAATGCCACGATTTGTTTGGCATAAAATGCCCCCCAAGGCCCCCAAAAGTCACTTACATTTGGCCACTCTAATGTCCACCTTTTCGTATATTTTCTCGGTTTCTTGGCCATTTCCTCGTCCAGACTCCGAATTGAGCTCTGAAAAGGTGGATCTTTGACTGCAAACAATAACCCTAATCCAAAATCATTCACACTATCTAAGTCAATCCTATAAACTAAATCATCAGATATAGGATGCTCATGAATAGCCTCTAACGTAGGCACATCAGATGTCATAGACTTGCTATTAGGTGCATCGCTAAAAACCTCCATCACATCATGGAGTGGAGCCGCAGCTGCATCCTCATAATAGGGCATAGGTGCCACTGGTAAACATCCTAAAGAGTAGCCCTCGATCCTATCCATATACCAAGAGATATAATCCCAATAGGGACAACTGACAGCTACTTGATCATCGAGATATGATGAAGTAAGACGGTAAACAGTAGCTTGATATCGGGAAAATTCTTACTGCTCTCTATCCACCGTATATTGAGCAATGCCACGCTCAGGCGAGAATACACTATCATAATCATGGCGCTGGTATGTATAACCTATCATATCCTGCATGACAGAGGTACCATAACGTCGAAAGTATGTGCGACACTGCCAACACAGGAGCTGCGCATGCACATAAAGATGCCGCTGACACTGCCTACAACCAAATGGTGGATGATACTGCAAACAAAAAATTATTACAAAAGAAGAACCACAACATGCCTCTCTCCTCGGTGCATACAAAAACCTATTACTCATCTGAAAACGCGGAATACTATATGGGCTGACATGAATAGGATCAGAACTATCAACATCAAGACGAGGGTAAAGTGTATCCATCCACAGGAAAGCCATACCTGCACCCCATTAAAATCCCCCCAAAAAGAAAAGAAAAGAAATCCAAATGTAGAATAGTCAAGGATTATTTTAACCACTAACCTAACTATACCTAGCTATCCTAAGTCACAAAATGTTTAAGGCGAAGGCCATTTACTCTAAATATTTCATTTTTAGCATGAATATCTTGTACATCTAGAGAACCATTATCGTAAACTTTAATAACCTTAAAAGGTCCTAACCAATGAATTTTGAGCTTTCAGGAAATTTGTAATATTGACTGTCATAAAGTAAAACTACATCGCCTTCCTTAAACTCTTGTATTTTAATGTTTTGATCATGCCATGCTTTACGACATTTTTGCATGGCTTCTAAGCTTTGTAAAGCTAATAGTCTTTCCTCATCTAACTTCACCAATTATAAAATCCTTTGCTTCAATGATTCAGCCGCACCTAATCATTATGATACGGCTACTCGTAAAGTGGCAAACTCTTGCTCAATAGGAAAAATAGCATTAGTTCCATAAACTAAATTGAAAGGTGTATTTTGCACTGTCACCTTATAAGTAGTTCTATAGACCCATAATGCCTCATATAAACGTTCATCCCAATCTCGCCTATGAGAAGCAACTGTTTTAGTTAAAATTCCACAAATAATTCTATTAGTTACTTCGACTTGGCCATTAGCCCTTGGATAATAAGGCATTGGTTTGCGATGCTTAATTTGATATAGTTATGTTAACTCACTAATTAGACCATTCAACAAATGGGAACCTCTATCACTTATTAATTCCAGTGGGCACCCAAAATGGGTAATGATATTCTCATACATAAACTTAGCCACCTCAGTGGCTTTATCTGTCTTAAGCGCTTTCGCTTCCACCCACTTGGTAATATAATCAGTACAAACCAAGATATAACGATTAGAATGATATCTGGTAGGTGGATTAATTGGGCCCACAAAATCAATCCCCCACTTCTCAAAAGGTGCTAATGCCAAGATGGGTGTCAAAGGTGTAGCAAAACTCTTAGAAGGACGACCAGTCCTTTGATATACATTACATTTCCGGCAATAATAATAAGCATCCTTAAATAAAGTAGGCCACCAATACCGAACTAATAAAACCTTTCTTGTGGTTAATTCACTGGCAAAATGGCCACCCCACGGGTCATCATGCAACGCCTTAAGAACCACCAGGACTTCATCTTCCCTTACACATCACCGATAGATTCCTTCCCTTAGAAAAAATCTATAAAGATAGCCCCCTAATAATCCATAAGAGCATGCTTGCATTAGAATTTGTCGCTTTCGTCGTTTATCAGCACCAAGTGGATACCGAGCTGTGCTAAGAAAATTCGCAATATCAGCATACCATGGAACTTGCGTCTCTATCGTAAAAAGTGATACATCTGGCAAATCATCCTCCACACCTTCCTCTCTATCTGATGTTAATAATCGAGAAAGATGATCTGCTAGAACATGAGCTCTATTAGGATGAGTAATTACTTGAAAATCAAACTCTTGAAATAATAGGATCCAACGAATTACACATCCTGAAAGTTTTGCTTTATTAAGCAAATACTTTAATGCTTCATGATCAACACAAATAGTAAATTTATTTCCTAATAAATAATGACGAAATTTCTTCACCGCAAAAACCATTGATAAGCATTCTTTCTCAGTGGTAGTATAATTTCTTTCCGCATCACTTAGGTTACGGCTTGCATAATAGATTGGATGATCTACCTTATTGTCATCTGCTTGACATAAAACTGCTCCCATGGCATTCGTAGATGCATCTGCATGAATATGAAATTTCTTCATCCAATCTGGGGGTGCCAATACCGGTCCTTCTATTAACTTCTGCTTAAGAAATTCAAATGCTTTCTTACAAGTATCATCCCAATTAAAAGGAGTATCCTTTCGTAACAAATTTGTTAAAGGTGAGGCCACCTTTGCAAAATCAGAAATGAATCGTCGACAATAATTTAGATGTCCTAAAACACCTCGAAGTTGTTTAAGAGTTGTTGGTGGAGGAAGTGCAGAAATCTTGGCAATTTTAGCGGGGTCCATAGCAATGCCTTCTTTAGAAACGATATGCCCTAACAATATTCCTTTTGGAACTCCAAAAGCACATTTATCAGGATTGAACGATATGCCTACTTCATCACTACATTCAAATACTTGCGCTAATTGATCAGGCATTTCTTTTGCCGTTCCATAGACACAAGTCATCTAGAAAAACTTCCATCCACTGACGAAGAAAATCTTGATAACCTGCAATCATAACTCTTTGAAACATTGCAGGTGCATTACATAAGTCAAAAGGAATTACTTTATAAGCAAATGTATCCCATTCAGTAGTAAAAGTAGTTTTGGATTGATCTTCAGGATGAATTAACACTTGGTTGTAACCACTAAACCCATCCATGAAAGAATATAGCTCATGGCCTGCAACCTTATCAAGTACTTGATCTGTAAATGGCAAAGGAAAATGATCTTTCCTTGTCTTACTATTAAGCTTCCTATAATCAACACAAATGCAGATTTTCTTGCTATTCTTCTTGGATACTACCACAATTGGAGATACCCATTCACTATATGCAATAGGATATTTAAATCCCGCATCGAGAAGCTTAGTAATCTCAGCTTTAACGAGTTCTGCATACATAGGATTTGTTCGTCATTGGCGTTGACAGATGGGTTTTGTGCCTGGTTCTAGATCAATATAATGTTGACAAAGTTCAGCTTTAATGCCTTTAAGGTCCGTATAAGACCAAGCAAATTCCCCGACATGTGCTCGTAATACTTCTTTAAACCTCTGTCGATCTTGGAATTTCAATTGAGCTCCTAGATTTAAATATTTCCCTTCTGCCATTCCTATTTTAACTACTTCCACTTTGCACTCGTCAATAAACAAAGAGGCTATTTTTCGAGGCTTGACTGTAGGCACATCTTCCGATATCTCCATTGATATATTTTCAAGCAGACTATGCCTTGTACTAGATTCTGGTTCTTCTTCCCTGGCATTCATAGAGTGTACCAAGGGTAAAGTCCTATAAGGAACAATAGCTAAATTATCCTGAGTACCCTCAGTCATTTCTATCATATTGACATCCAAGATATTAGGAAATAGCTTACCGATATAACTTCCTTGGGCCGATATAACTTCCTTGTCTTCTACTCAAGCCATGCGAGATGGAATTCAAATTTCCATTATTCTTTATTGTGAACGTGGTATTTATAGAACCTATTATCTGTGAAACTTGCTCTATATCACATGGAAATTGAGCATGTAATGTGCAACGATAACGCCATAAAATTCCATTTTTCTTTTCCAAACATTCTTGGTCATTCAAATCCACCATTGAGTATTTCTAAGCTTAATAATTAATGAGTGTAAATCCTCATCTTCCTCACCCTAGATCCGACACCCTAAATAGTGTGTAACCCGTTTTAGCTCCAGAAAATTCTTAGGTGCTAGAGGTTCAAACCATCGAAGCTCTGGTTCAACTCCATCCCCATAGACAGTAAAATCCATTACTCTTTCTTTGGGATGCGGTAAGACTACCTCACATATACTTGGCAGATGAGCTTTGCTTGATTGCAATTGCCTTCTATGATATCTCCCTAGCTGCCCTTTAGAATAATGATACGGCTTTTGCCTACTGCTCACAGAACACTTAAGGGAATGATATAGCCAAGGAGCAGTAGTAAAGTTTTTCTCTTGCAATCCAATTCCAGAAATAGCCAAAGATTTACTTCTTGTATAAAATTCATGTGTTTGCCCACATTCCACTGAGCATGTCCTAGGAATAGGCGATATTTTTTCCATTTGTTGCACATTATTTTTTAATTTAGATTATTGCTCTTCTAAATACATCTCTAGAAGTGAAATTTCTTCTAGATATCGCCTCTCCCTAAATTGGAATTCTGACTTTTCTTTTTGTAACTCCGCAATTTTCTTCATTGCTTCGTTCACAGCTGTTACTGCTGCCTCACGTTCTATTTCCAAAGTCTCATTTAAATCTTTGATTATCCTATCATAACTACCATAACATTCATTAAAAGTCAGTGCAAATCTATTTAAAGCTAAAGATGGGTCATCTCTATCATCATGTAATATCAACTGTTGTAAAGGTTTGCAATTATTCCTTTTTCTTCTCTCTCTTTCTTTCTTTTGTAGCTGACGATAATAAGATCTTTTAGCAACAACTAGAAGTTGTTCGAACCCAAAAGGCAGAATATCTACCTCATAAGGAAATGTTGTAACTAAACTCTTCTCAGATTCGTCATGATCATTCTCAATAGTATTGACTTTCCCCATATTATTGAGGAGCTTACTAAAACTTCATCTAAGTTTGATGTTCTTGCCTTAATCTCCCCCTCCTCTTCTAAGTCATTAGGGAAAAAGATTTCCAATCTGTTATACGCAAAAAATGCATCTCCAAGGTCATCGTCTTCCTCATTTTTACCAAATCTAGGACATGCATTGAAAAATGAATCTTTCAAATCATTGAATTCATGGATTACATCCACATGATATTTATCCTCCTTTTCTGAAATCATTAATTAGTCTAGGGTTGTATCTTTCGAGTTAGACAACCAGCGAGTAATATCGCTATCAGAATCATTATCTGATGAAAAATTAACAGCATATTCACAAATACCCACTTGTTCTGCTTTGTTAGGCTGATACACAATATTAACCTCTAATTTTTCTGCTTTCGTTGGTCGTTGTGTTTTAAATAACCAAGCACAAGGCCCTTCGTTATCAGTCCTCTCTACTTCTGAATCATAGAATTCACTATTGGATTTTTCATCCCTCACTAACTACTTCATCTCCTGACTCCCTCAAAAACCCTTTTGTGGTAACTTGAATCTTGACCCTATCATTTCAAGGACCAATCAAAATTGAACCTTTATACCAATCCTGAGTGCACCTTGCTTGGTACAACCAAGGTCGACCCAGCAACACAAAATATGAAGAGATATTTGACAATGAGCGAACTACTAGGTAATTTACATAAAATTCTAATCTAGCAATTACAGATTTCACATTGCGAAGTAACCCCAAAGGAGTCACTTTCCTTTGATTAGCCATACGTAAAACTATATGAGTAGGTTCTAGATTCTTCAACCCTAATTCTTGCATCATTTGGTCTGTCATTAAATGTTAGAAGTCAAGCTCCCCGTGTAGTGTGTGACTGTCTTTATGTACTACCGACATGACAGCTAGTGTATAGCTGTCTCCTGCTTGTGACTACATTAAATAAGTTGGTTAGCTAGTCGGTGACCTGACTATGGTTAGTCTGTCTAGTCAGCGGGTCACTTACTCTATGTTACTCTTGTATGTGTGTTTTACTCTATTATGGTATAATGAGAAGAAGGTGTGTGGAACCTGAATGGTTCAGTTAGTGCTCAACCCTGTCTCTCTCTCCTCTTGTAACATGGTATCAGAGCAGGACTTGGTGGATCTCTGAGAGCTGGAGAGAGTGAAGATCTACTTCCAGGAAGTGAAGACTCATTTTTTCCTTTGTGCAGACAGGCTGCCATTGTGGACTGCAGGTAGGTATTTGTTCATTACACACTCCAGGGTCAAGATCAGAGCTTGTGGCTTCTTGAGAGCCCTGAGGAGGCTGGTTAGAGTGCATTTGGGTGTGGCATCAACATCATCATCATCATGTTCATCAGCAGGAACTGGAAATAGAGGTCTGCAATCAGCGTGATTGCGCCTGTTTGGGCTGAAGGCCTGCACTGTCTACTGCAATCACTGGTGACCATAAATGGGTCATGAGAAGCATGTATGGCTATTGAAAAAGGTCCTTGTGAAGTACATGGAGTAACTACTTGTGGTTGAGCTCTGATATGAGCTGAAACAGAGTGGGCAGAACTGTGTAAATTGTCTGCACTGCTGTATACACAGCATACATGGAGTCTACAACACTTTGAAGAGCATTGGAAGCTCTTGAGTATGCCCAGAAGCACCTGTGAAGTATAGGTACATGCTGGAGGCTACATGTACTTGTCTTGATCAATTGCAAGCTGAGTTTGGTGGCTGAAATACACAGATCTGAAGCTTCTTTTGTGGCTGGAAACTGTCTTGGATTGTGGGCAGTAAGCATTTTGCTTTCTACTGAAGCACAGAGTGACAGATGCAGACATCTGAAAGACATATATACTGTCATATGCATGTTAGAATTGTCTTGGGTTGAGAGGAGCATCAAAAGCCACTGAATACTGGAAGTTTGCAGCTGAAATAAAAGAAATCTTGTCTTCTTGGGATGAATATAAATTGCAGACATTTTTGGTTGACTTGCTTGTCAGATATAGACAGGGTATTGTCACTACATAGTCATGTACTGACGGTGACATACTGAAACAAATGTATGGTCTGATTTAAGGACTTTTTTGAGCTAGTTGAAGCGGGTTATGCTGGTTTATTGACTGCAATCTTTACATAAACTGTTAGCATTGGCACTTGTTAAGAATACACTGGCTGATGTCTCTATGCTTATGTCTGAAGTGGCATATGTACCAGGAGTCAATTTAGCAGCTTTGGAACATGCATTACATGTATCTAGTGGGAGTTTGACTTTGGAAAGGCTGCTGTAATTGCAGTTTACAGGTTTGGACTGCATGCTTTTGGAACCTGGCAGTGGATCTGCAGGAGTTAAATCTGAACCGAACATCAGGCATATGTATTGGCAATTGTCCTTATGAGTTGGATCAACCGATTGGGACGTTGTTTGGGCTGATATTTGACTGAAATTTACTGGTTTTTTTCCTGCAATTAATTGCAGAAAACTGTCATAAACAGTTCCAGGCTGAAGTTGAACTGTTAAGAAAATCTTGGTTTGCAGGTAGTCAGGCAAGGTCTGCAACATGGCAAATGCTGATAGAACTGATAATGTAACCCAGATTGTGGGAGAAAAGCTTGATAGCAACAATTATGCAATATGGAAGTTCCGCATGGAGAACTTTCTGATAGGCAAAGGATACTGGGACTTAGTGATAGGTGTTGAGGCTGAACCTGAAGTTCCAGATAGGAATCCTACAGCTGATCAAAGACGAGCGCATCGAGCTTGGACGGAAAGAGCTCGCAGAGTTTTACATTGGCTGTCATTATGTATCTCGGATGCTATGGTGATGCAGATCATGAACTGTAAATCCCCAGCAGATGCATGGAACATATTGGTCAGGTACTATGGCACAACTACGAGTGCCAGGAAGATACAACTGAAGCAAAAATTCAACAACATGGAGAGGAGGAACAGATCCATACAGGACTATGTCACGGAGATTAAAACCTTAGCAGATCAGCTCGCATCTGTTGGCTCACAGGTAGAAGATGAGGATATGGTTGCAGTGACCTTAAATGGCTTGGGTACGGAGTATAAGTCTTTTGACACTTCAGTATCTGTGCGGGCTGAGATGCCTGATTTTAATGAGCTGGTTGCATTATTGATTCATGAAGAGGTGAAGCTTGGCTTAGCTACAGGGTCAAGCAGCTCTAAGAATAAGGATGCGGTTTTTTATTCGAATCAGCGTGGTCGTGGTAGCCGTGGTAGAGGCTATGGATCTGGCAGAGGAGGCCAGCAGAATGCATCCTATAGTAATAGCAATCAGCAGTCATCAAATGCAAGAGGTAGTGGCAACTTTCGAGGCAGGGGGAGAGCGAACTCCCGTGGCAGAGGCTCATGGCAGCAGCAGCGTCAGTCAGACAATCCAAATAAGGACAAGGATTGTCACTACTGCGGAAAGTATGGGCATATTGCAAAGGATTGCTGGAAGAAGCAAGGAAATCAGAAGGGCAAGCAGCATGGACATTATGCTACGTCCAGTCAGGCAGATGACTCTGGTGATAGACTGTTTGCCATGCAATATGTCAAAGATAAGGCTGCTGAAAAATCATCTGATGATGTAGTGTGGTACATTAACTCGGGGGCGTCGAATCACATGACCCCTCATGGTGATTGGTTCACGGACATGGTGGCTGAAAAGCATGGCTATGTATGCACAGGTGATGACACGCAACATAGCATTGAGCATAAAGGCAAAGTGCCTCTGGTTGTACATGATGGCAGGAAGAAGAATCTTCATGATGTTTTGCATGTTCCTTCGATTACGAAGAACCTATTGTCTGTGGGCCAAATGACAGAGCAGAACTTGTAGGTTCGCTTCAATAAGCATGGCTGCTTTATTGAAGAGTTTGGCAATGGATGCAAGTTGATCGCGAAAGGCCACAGAAATGGAAGAATGTTCACTCTTGATGCTACACTGCCAGAGCTGAATTCCGCTATGTTTGCTCAGGGTTCTGGCACTATCAGGGACTTAGAGATTTGGCACAAGAGAGTGGGGCATGTCAATTTGCAGAGGCTGCAGACCATGCAGAAGAAGCAGCTGGTAACAGGGCTACCTAGATTCCAATATTCAGATATTGGTCATGTCTGCGAGGCTTGCCAGTTTGGTAAGCAGTCACGATTGCCGTTTGTCAGGCATGTAAGACAGAGTACACGACCACTGCAGTTAGTGCACTCTGATGTTTGGGGACCAGCTCATAATGCATCTATGGGGGGTTCCAGATACTATGTATCCTTCATTGATGACTACAGTCGATATACCTGGCTTTACATATTGAAAACAAAAGATGAGGTCTTTGCTGTTTTTCAGAAATTTAAGGCACAGGTTGAGAAGGAATTTGAGTGTTACATCTCTTGCTTGAGATCTGATAGCGGTGGGGAGTATGTCTCCAATGAATTTGCTGATTTTTTGGCTGAAAATGGCATTCGTAGGCAGCTAACCTGCAGCTACACTCCGCAGCAAAACGGAGTAGCTGAAAGGAAGAACAGGGTTCTGATGGAAGCTGCTAGGGCCATGATGAATGAGAAGCATATGCCGCTTTACTATTGGGCAGAGGCTGTTGTGACAGCCGCATATATTTTGAACAGGACTCCCACTGTAGGCATTCATGACATGACACCGTTTGAGAGGCTGTATGGCTATAAGCCGGATGTAAGACACATGAAGGTCTTTGGCTGCCTTGCTTATGTGCACATTCCAGATGAGAAAAGGAAAAAGTTGGATCCCAAAGCGCATAAGAGTGTGTTCATTGGATACTCGCAGGAGAAGAAGGCATACAAATGTTATGATCCCTCTACCAGGGAGACTTTGGTAAGCAGGGATGTCATCTTTGATGAGCTGGGCTCTTGGTATGTCTCACCAGTTGCAGTGCCATCCGATTTGCCTTCCACTCATGTCTCTACAGTTGATATGCAGCAGAGCACTGCTATGACAGGACCTATCAGTCAGACAGTATCCCCATGGACAGGGAGATTGAGGAGCTCACCGTCCACTGACACGGGTATGTCAGTGAGGGGGAGACATGATGTCTTGGACAGCAAAGGAAAAGAGAAAGTTAGTGAGGATGGTATGATGACACCTGGCAGAATGACTTCGGGCTATGAGTCTAGTGATACTTTAGACAGCGAACTTGGTATTCCGACTGTCTATACGCCTGGCACGAGGCAAAACAGGTACATTCCGCCTCATGAGAGAGGTGAATCGAGTAGTGCACCACAGCCTAGACGATCGCAGAGGGTCAGATACCCTGTTGACAGGTTGACGTACTCTGGTTATTCTGCAAAGCATTATGCATACATGACAAAAGTGATGGAGATCAAAGAACCAGGTACTTATGCTGAAGCAGCAAAGGATGAAAATTGGTGCATGGCTATGGACGAAGAAATGAAAGCCTTGGCTGAAAATCAGACTTGGGATTTGGTACCACTGCCTGAAGGGAAAAAGCCTGTTGGCTGCAAATGGGTTTATAAAATCAAATGTAAGTCTGATGGCAGTGTGGAAAGGTACAAAGCAAGGCTGGTCGCTAAAGGATATGCTCAGCAGTATGGCTTGGATTATGATGAAACATTCAGCCCGGTTGCAAAAATGGCAACCATACGAACTGTTATTGCCTTGGCTGCTGCTAAAGGCTGGAAATTACAGCAGATGGATGTTAAGAATGCATTTCTTAACGGTGACCTAGCAGAGGATGTCTATATGGTTCAGCCGGAAGGGTATGTGCACCCTGATTTTCAGCATTATGTATGCAGGCTGAAAAAGGCATTATATGGGCTGAAACAGGCTCCGAGAGCCTGGCATGCTAGGATCAGCAGTTACTTGCAGAGTCTTGGATTTCTTGTTGGCAGGGCTGATCACATCCTGTTTACAAAGAAGACTGACAGTGGCTTGGTAGTGCTGGTCATATATGTTGATGACCTGATAATCACTGGAGATAATGACATGGAAATTCAGCATGCTATGAAGATGCTGAAATCTGAATTTGACATGAAAGATCTGGGAGATCTGAAGTATTTCTTGGGTATTGAGGTTGTACCAGCTGAAAATGGTTTATGGCTGATGCAGAAGCACTATGCCATGGAAATGCTTAAGAAGTATGGTATGGCTGAATGCAAACCACTGGATACACCTCTGGACCAGAATGTAAAGCTAGACATGAACACTGGGGCTGAAGTAGAAGATGTGACTATGTACAGGCAGATGGTCGGCAGTTTGATTTACTTGACCATCACTAGGCCTGACTTGAGCTATGCAGTAGGGCTGATAAGTCAGTTTATGCAGAAGCCGAGAAAGCCGCACTTGGATGCAGTTAGACGCATCATGAGGTATGTTAAGTCCACTGTAGACTATGGGCTGTTCTATGTCAGAGATAAGCCCTTGACACTGATTGGGTACACAGATGCAGATTGGGCAGGATGCTCAACTGACAGACGATCTACGAGTGGCTATGCCTTTGGCTTTGGTAGCGGCATGATCAGTTGGAGCAGTAAGAAGCAGCCTACGGTTGCTTTATCTAGTACTGAGGCAGAGTACAGGGGGGCTGCATTGGCAGCATGTGAGATTGCTTGGTTGCTCAAGCTTATGGCTGACTTGGATATCCAGGTTGATGCTCCAGTGAAATTGTTATGTGATAATCTGAGTAGTGTACTCCTGGCCATGAATCCAGTTTACCATGCCAGGACAAAACACATAGAGGTACACTACCACTTTATTCGTGAGATGGTCCTTGCAGGAAAGGTTGATCTTATGCATGTGAGGACTGATGAGCAGGTAGCAGATATCTTTACCAAGTCTCTGAGTAAAGATAAGTTTTGTAGTTTTAGACAGCTACTTGGTGTGCAGATGCTGTCTTGAGCTTGAGGGGGCGTGTTAGAAGTCAAGCTCCCCGTGTAGTGTGTGACTGTCTTTATGTACTACCGACATGACAGCTAGTGTATAGCTGTCTCCTGCTTGTGACTACATTAAATAAGTTGGTTAGCTAGTCGGTGACCTGACTATGGTTAGTCTGTCTAGTCAGCGGGTCACTTACTCTATGTTACTCTTGTATGTGTGTTTTACTCTATTATGGTATAATGAGAAGAAGGTGTGTGGAACCTGAATGGTTCAGTTAGTGCTCAACCCTGTCTCTCTCTCCTCTTGTAACATTAAATTGACTGTTGAACCACTATCCAATTGTACTCCACTCAGCAAATGTCAATTGATGGTAGTGTCTATAACTGGTGCTCCTGGATCCCCAAATAAATCTACTATTTTTACTTCCTTAGTCGTTCTCCTTTTAGATGCATTTGCAATTACTTTAGAAGCGTTAGTCTCCATCCTTTTCCTCCTACGTCGAACTAGCTTATGATAAAGCTGCCTTCGACATATAGGCGCTACTTCAAGTAGCTTCCTCAGGTTAATTGTTAAGTTTATTTCCTCCAATGCTGCCCAAAGATCATAGGTCTGTTTTATTGTTTCCGCTTGCTCTTTACTCCCTTCTTTTGGAGGTACGAGTCGTTCAGGAAAAGGAGCTACCCCCAACTGAATCTTAGGATTTGCTAGAGACACGGGCAATAACGGATGGTCTGAAGACTGCTGAGGAGAATCCAATTCACGTAGCTCTATGTTAGGATCTATGCCCTTAGATTTATCCTTCATGGTTTCTTTTGATTGGGGACTTCCTTCCTCTAGACCATGCTCCTTTTGTTGCTGCTTTTGCGCTCTAGTAACAACACCAATCATGGGGTCAGCCTTAAAGGTCACCCTACGTGGTATGAATTTAGACCTAAACCCAATCTTTTGCCTTGTTGTTTCTACTTCAACTAAATTTGCAGATGAGGTCGAGGGATCATTAGAAATTTTTTTACCCTTATCATTATTTTTATTATCCTCTCGCTTAGGGCAATTCTCTTCATGATGCCCTTCACCGCTACACCTCCTACAAAGAGGAGTATAGTCCTAATTTTTTCATGCATTTGGACAGTATGTAGCTATATGACCTTCCTGTTGGCATCGATAACAAATTATTGGTACTCTAGGCCTTTGTTGTCCACTCTAGCCCATTGAACTACAAAAATTACCATTGTTTCTCCTAAAAGGAGAATTTCTACCTCGATTTCCATCACTATTATAATTGTTTCGTGGCACTGGAGGTCTCCCTTGGGTAGGCAATCCACGGGGTTTAAAAGATTGATTTGGTGGCCCAATCTCATAAGTAGTATTATTCCGATCCATGTAATTGTAATTTGTTTGCATCGTACAATTTTGTTGTTGTTGTTGGTCGATCTTGTGCCAACAATTTGTTTCTAAATGGCCTATTTTTAGACAAAAAGTACAAAATGGAGGATGATCGGGCATTAATCTTGAAGCCATCGGGCATTCAGTAGCCACATGGCCATAACCATGACACTTACCGCACCACATATTTGATCTAGGTGGGCTTAAGGTCGAGCTACTCAAAGGCTGTTGCGCATTAGAACCTTGTGTTGTTACGGAATAAATTTCTTTCAAGGGTGCTTGTACTGCATCCATGATTTCCTCCTTCAACTTTCCTAAAGATTTTGCAATAATATCTAGTACTTTTGCTTCATCAAGAGGGGATTGAGGTTGAGGCATAGAGGGCATTCCTATCTGCATAATATAGGCTGGAATTGAAGTGTAGGAATTTAAAGGTACACTTGATACATTGGAACTTGAAATTGCCGATGGATTCAAGGGAATGGTCACATAAGACATGTTCTTAGGTAACCCGCCTGAAGTGCTCAGATAGCTTGGATATTCCATTCGAGGTTCTTTGAATAGATCCCTCCGTCGTTGTTGACTAAGATGCACTTCTTCCCACCATTTAGCATGTGTTTTAGCATTTGCTAGTGTGGCTTGCCGTTGTAAACTAACATGCTGATGAACTTCAGGATTAAGCCCATCAATAAATTGATGCTTTTGCGTGGGGTCGTTAGGAGCTGGATTCATCTTTCGAATAATTGTCTCCATATGCTCAATGTAATGTTCGACACTTTCGGCTGCCCCTTGGGATAAATAATCCAATTGAAGAGCTAATCGATCTTGGAAACCTTGCCGTCGAAATTTTTCTAAGAACGCTCTTGACAAGGCAGCATAGCTCCCTTTATTTTGAGCATCGAGGTTACCGTACCATCTAGCTGCTTCCTCTTTTAGCGTTGCTGGAAATATATGCAACTTTTGATCATCATCCACTATCTCATTTGCTACGCGGCAAGTCACCTCGAACCTTTGCATGTGAGCATCAGGATCTTCATTCCATAGTCCCCCAAACTGAGTAAAATCAGTTAACCTTATGGGACTATGAGCCATTGTCTCTTTAAATAATGACCCTAGCCCAAAATCTTGAATAGAGTCATCCCACATGATTTCCTTAAACTCCTTGAATAGGGATCTCAACCCTAGATCACGTATGTCTTGAAATGAATCTGCTTGACGAGGAATCCTAAATAAGAACCGTAATCCAAAATCTACTACTCGCTCTAGCCACGAAACCTCCACTGGCTCTCTAAATAATTGGCGAAATCCAAAATCAGACTCTAAGTCCCAATCAATGGATGGTTTGTTACTTTCTAATGTGGCATTAACTTCACTTTTTATACTTTCGCTACTTTGTCTACTTCTCTCTCTAGCCCGAAACTGCGCGGTCCCATTGATAGGAATCTTCTTCACTTGCTTGTGATGTGGTTCTATCAAATGGTATGTTAGGATCTAAGAGCTCCACATTTGAGCTTGACGCAATGTCTATTCCCAATTTCAACAAAGCATTCACCTTTTCTAACCTCTCTAGTAGCCAAGCCTCTTGCCGAGTGGCTCGTTCCCTCGCACGTTGGTCTCGAGCTTCCGCTTGTTGTCTCTGCCTCTCTTTAGAACTCATCCACCACTAATTTATTACCCACTAATGTCATTCTCCTCAAATTTCTTGTGACTCATACGTTTTCCCCTAGCTACAAAGTTAGGGTTTTTGTGGTTGCGTATGTGCTCAATAATTTGAAAATAGTCTGAAATTCTGGATCTTCTTCTCCATACGGTAGTTTCTCCTTCTGCTCAGGAATTAAACCTAAAATTTCAGCTACCTCTCTCACGTCTTTTGTGTCAAGTGAAAATTTTATACCTCCAGATACACGTATCCAAGGCAATACATCACTCCACTCAGTCCTTCTAAACATCCGATAAGCTGTGCGATAATAACAATCATAGTGGTATGACACAATAATCGTATTTATTTCAATTTCATCTATCAACCCAAAATGTGCCGCTAAGAGAACAATGGTTTGCACACATTCATTATACCCCAACTCCAAGAGGATAACTGTTCAACATCTACCGTTAATTGCAGACCAAAATATTTGCCACTCTCTACTAATTTTGTGTCTTGTGGGACTGATTCGAGTATACTAGGGAGATTCACCACCCATTCAAGTGCACTTGGCTCTCGGCAAACGCACCAAAAAATGACCGGCCAATGACCAAGCCACTTTTAACCGAGTTGTCAAGCCAACTCCTAAGAGTTGTTGCACTAGATAGGTGATTTTTACTACTAACTGCAATAACTTTGCCTAACCTTCCAAATATTTATGATAACCCTTCACTATAGGTAGTCCAACTAGTACTCTCTCAATGTTTACAAATTAAACGAGTTACTTAATTATTCTATTTTCCCAGGAAATTTTATATTTGACTTTAGAAATATTGTTTCACAACATAGATTCAATAGAGTCTATAGGTATATCTCCGTTTCAATTCCTTCTTAAATGTTTCCTTCTCCATCTTTTATAAAATTATTTCCTTATATTTTTTTAATCAGCAAACATTCAAAACAAATCAACTAACGTGTCAACATAGATACTGAGGCTTCCCCTTATGCCATCGGATAATCGTTTTATTAAATTTTTTCATATTCATAGTTTAAATTTAGGACTATAGTTTTTTCCCTGACATAAGCGATTATTATAAAAGACTATTACATTTCTTATTTTTACCCCTCCCTATGTTATTGAACAACACACCACATATCTTCTAATTTTCTCAAAATGAAAACATCATGTTTTTCAATGTAAACATCTTTTAAAGACAATATAATTAAATTGTTTCCCTTTTCCTTAAATTTACAAAAACTCCATTGACACATAAAAAATTATCTTTTCAGTTCTCCATGAATAGCATAATTTTTTTATTGATAGAAAATCCATTTTTTATATGGAAACTGTTACTTTTCTTTTAAAAAATAACTATTTTTGAATTTTAAATATACTGAATAGTCTTTAAACATTATGAAAAAAATTCAATAACTTTTTAAAATTATTGTCTTTATGGAAAAAATATCATGACTTATAAATTTTCAATCAAAAATTTTATAAATTTTTTTTTGTAACATGTTTAAGCCTTTCTCAAGCATTTTTGACTATTTTCTATTTTTAGAAAATAGAAATAGGTCCACATAAATACAAATAACCATTCAGCTAGGAAAACAGTTTCAAAAAATTTTCTAAAAATAATAAATTGAAGATTTACTCATGCTATAACCTCTATTTTTGTTAACGGTTTAGGTGCCTACTTGTAAAATCCGTGGGTTGTCGTCTTGTCTTTGAAAGTCGTGTCCTCTTTCCGTCTAGTCACGTAAAGTCTAGCTTCTAGCTGGTCATCCTGACCACGAGTTCTTCCTATCGCCCTTGCTCTCCTTCAACTTATTGCGCGCTATTGATTTTAACAATGGAAACTGCCCTTTAGGGGGTTTAAAAGAATTAAACTCTTAATTAAGAGTTTATTGGCCATGGCTTTTTGTATTCTTCATGTCGATGACTTAAGAGAAGATAATGTAATTATGGATCTTGGCTATCTGATCACGGATTTCTACGCGAAGCCTGGCGATTGGAAGAGGGGAAATCCTGCTCCAGACCTACAATCTCAGTCTACCCAAGTGTATTGAGGCTCCGAATTGGTCTTTATGAAGAAAGACATGGCGATGGAGGAGAAGAACCAAGATTTGCATTGCATCTTGCAGTAGCATAGTTGTTTTCCTTATCCAAGCTCTCCTAGACTTTGATTTTTTTCCTCCTCATGCAAACTAACCCACTCAAAGAAGGCGCCCCATCTCCCTCTCTCTTTTTTCCAAGATGGCACCCCTTCATCTCTCCATCTCTCCTCTCTCACACTTGGCACAACTTCTTTCTTGATTCTTGTTCTCTGCCCCTTGTGCTCTACTGCAAGATCAATGGAGAGTGAGGGTGAAGATGGGGATGGCTTCCATGTATTCCTTTTGCATGCCAGAACCTATTGTGTGGAACAAGATGCATGGATCTTCAGTTTTGCCATGGAAGCATGTCGGATCTGAGAAAAGGAGCATGATGTTGTTCAATGGTGGAACCTGCGAAGATTTCGCAAATGGAAGGCGCTAATTTTTCATGAGGACATCACAAAGAAAATGAGAAGCAAATCTGTGAGCATTGAGGACGAATCTGTTGCAAAGGAAGGTATGGCGCTGATACACTACATGAGTGCCCATGTTCTTCCCATAGCATATCAATCTTGGAGATAAGACCATTCAAATCATGCACCATTTTTGAAGAGCCACAATCGACAAGGAAGAAGAAACGTGGATATTAAAATGAAAATGCACTGTGTCAATTCTGATCCTTCAATTTTCCACGAGGGCACTTCTGAATCTGCAGTGGTGGAGTCTCATCATGCATCAGCTAATTGGCAAGATTGCCTCCTCTCTTCATTCCGCTGACTGAATAGCGTTCTCACACACACACACACACACACACACACACACACACACACACACACACACACACACACACACACACACACACACACACACACACACACACACACACACACACACACACACACACACACACACACACACACACACACACACACACACACACACACACACACACACACACACACACACACACACACACACACACACACACACACACACACACACACACACACACACACACACACACACACACACACACACACACACACACACAGGCGCACTCCCTTCTTCTCACAACATTTCTTCTACAACTGCTCTCTCACACTTAATATTCTTTATCTCCCCCCTCTCATGATGTTTCGAAAGAAATAATGACGCTCCCCCTTTTTTCTTCCTTGGCAACCGTCTTTCATTCATATGTATAACCTCTTCCCTTGCTTACATATATATAGCCCAATTTTGCGACCCTTGGCACCACATAAAGGGGCATTTACATTCATTAATGTGGTGTCCCTTTGAGCTCCTAATACCTAGCACCCATGAGGGACCAATTGTGAAATAATTGAGAATCCTCCCATGTGACCAAGTGTTATACAAGATGTCAAATGCCTTATCCATTAGGCACTTATACAATCATTTTACATTTTTGAGAGAATTTGGGAACATAAATGTATACATCAAAGTAATTGATCTGAGAGATTTTGTTAGCATTGATTAATGAAATAATTCCTCCTCTTGAGCTCTTCCAAGTGCATGGTCCTTGTAGGATCTTGGTCTCGCAGTGGTACATTAGGTCTTTGCTTGGTATGCCCCCTTTGAATCACTTCATCCTTGCAGAAATCATCCTCTTGAATCTACTTCAGAAATACACCTTCTAATGTCTATGCCTTGATCTTCATTCATGGTTCGATTTTTATATTGGGACGACATGGAGATAATGACGTTTCTTTAGGCGTAGAGGGATACTACAATTGGAGGGTGGAAGGGCAGATGGGACTATGGGTCGACGCCCCATTCTTGCTCCTGTAAGAAATACAACGGCCTCCTTTTCTTTTTTTTTCATTTTACTCACTCTAAAATCTTTCAATTAATTAACCTATATTCAAAAGAACATCTCCAATTTGCAAACTTCGTGCAATTCTTTACACTTTCAATTCTTCACATGTTATTCTCAGTCAAGTAAAGAATCCTCAAACATGGGCAATGATGAAGACCCTCAATGCAAGAGATATTTTGCTACACTAGTGATAGGGATACGAACCAAAAGTCCCCTAATACTCTTGGCCTTGACAATTTGACTGTCTCATTGAAAAAATCTTATGTTAGTTGCGGAAAAGTTCAAGCTTTCCAATTACCTGATATTCAACACCTCCCCAGAGGGATCTCCATAATAATCACCAATGATCTAATGATCACCCCTTGATCATCACGGCAGTATTACTATAGATAATAATCACAATCATGATGCTGTGATTTCTTCATAAGTAATTTAATCCTTGGGAGGTAGGAGTTAGCATAATTGGTGAAATCCCCCATCCTTTAAGTTAATACTAAGATATCCAATCAACTTGTCAAGACCTTGGGAGGTAGGAGTTAGCATAACTGGTGAAATCCCCCATCCCTTAAATTAATACTAAGATATCCAATTAACCTGTCAAGACCTTGCCAAGTCTAAAATTCCCCCGAAAACTCCTAATTTATAACAAGGTATTATCTCCTCTAAGTGGTAATAATCCCTACGGGAAAATTTTAAACAGTCATAGCTGAGTTTCACTAAGTAAATCTATCAGATTTCGTCTAAAACTCCACCTTCCTCTTGTACAAGAACTTCCTTGTACCAACATCTCCTGGCTAGACTGTAAGGACATGGCCTCCAAAGACAACAACTACGAACACCGCATCTGCATTAAATTAATATAAAAAGATGGTAGTAGTGTATCAGATGTATACAATGTTACTGAAAATTTTTGCAATATGTGACATGTTTTTAGGTGTTGTCACCTTGACCAGACATTTTCTTTATATCATCGAGTAGTTCATCTCAGTGTCTTAGTGAGTTGTCTACAAGCAAATCTCACTAGATAGTCGAGATTTTGTTCGCCAAGTTGCCACAACACTACACCCACAGCAAATTTCGAAGCATCAATATGCACGTGGAAGGTAATGGTCCAATCTAGGGATCGTAAAATCGGTGCTGTGGTTAGAGCCTTTTTCAATTCCTCATATGCGCATTGGCATTCTTCAGTCCATTCGAATATAATCAATAGTTTGTATAGAGGTTTAGCAATCAATGCATAATTCAGCACATACTGTCCTAAGAAGCATTGAACTCCCTTATAATTGGTTGGGGGTGGATGATCAACTATGACCTTGACTTTCAAAAAGTCCATGGCAATGCCATTCTTTGACACCACGTGCCCTAGGATGCATCTGTCCTTTACCCAGAATTGGAACTTTAAGGGATTTAGAGAGAGACAATATAGGGGACACCGTTCAAAGACTTCTCGGAGTTTGTCTAAGCGTTCTCTCCAGGTCGAGTGAGCACACAATTCGTCTACAAAGACTTCTAACTCTTTCCTGAGCATGTCTTTAAATATAGTGCACATAAGGCGTTGAAAGGTGGTTGGAGTGTTAGTTAGCCCAAAGGGTATGACTATGTAGTCAAAGACATCCCACTCAGTGCCAAATGTAGTCTTATGCCTATCGTCAAGATGCACTTGCACCTGATTGTATCCATAGAAGTGATCTAGAAAACTATGTGCCTCTTTGCCCACCACTCTCTTGAGCATGTGCTCGGTGTACGGCAATGGGTAGTTGTCCCTCTTAGTGGCAGTGTTTACCTTCTTGTAATTGATGCATATCTAATCTTTTTGTTTTTCTTCATTACAATGACTATGGGTGACACCAGTGTGTGTACTCAATTTCATAGATGAATCTCGCTCTCATAAGCTTGTCAATCTCTTCCTAGGATATGGTCATCGCTGCTTGACCGACGTTGTGTTTGGCATCATGGGTATGTTATGAGTCACTACACTCGGATCTACCTCCTTAAGCTCTTCTAAGGACCAAGTGAATACGTCTATATACTCTAGCAAGAGAGTGACGAGACTTGTCTCCTCTTCCTTTGTCAAGTCATTGGCAATAAAGACAGGTTGGGGTGTCTTCCCTTCCTGGGCTAGGTTCACCTCCTTGACTTTGGCATGTCCCTCGATGGGTTCACTTGCTTGCCCTTGATGTTTGGCACCTAGCAGGATCACTACCCTATCACCCTTCTTGAACTTTGTAAATCTCTTGGGGAGGTCCTATGGTTTTCGATATTTGTTTGCTCGTGCATCCTTAGGCTATTTTTCCATTTCTTTCTTTAACCTTCTGTGCCTTAGGTGTGGACGGGTAGGTCCCCCTTGGTACATCTAGTCTTGGAAGGCCTAGGTATTTCTGGGTCACTCTTTGAACTCACTTTCGACTTATAATCAAACTCCCTGTCCTCGCTAGAAGAGGTAGTCTCTCCCGGTGGTCGCAGCTTAGAGGGTGACTCTGTTCTAAGCACTGGCGTGGTACCTGGTTGGTTACAATCCACGTGCATGACCCCTCACTCTATCCTGAAGGTGTTCTTTCTCAGTGGCTTGGATTTTGCTTCTATTTGTTCTATCTCTCATCCTTCAGTGTTGTATTCTATGGTATCTATCTCACCCTCATTCTTGTCATTGAAGGAGCCGCAGTCTTTGTATTTGTCATCGGAAGCATCTTCGTCTAACTACTTGTCATCTCCTAGGTCTTGGTATGTCTCCTGTATTTGATCGCGGACTAGGGTCCAATTCTACATGAGGTTTAGGTCATTGGTGCGCAGATCGGATGCTGTATGCTCGCGTAGTGAATGCTGAAAGGTCCCCAAGAACAATGAACTCTACTTTTTGCACAAATTACAAGGTAAAAAGCATGAACGACAAGAGCAAGAGACCAATTGGGTGCAATCTCCCCCCATGCATTGTGTGAGCGCTCCACAAAGCATGTATTTTATGTATATTTCATCTTCATGCTCAAATAATAGCCCAAATTACAAAATAGCAAGCTTTTAGATTTTGAGTTTACTCTTACACAAAAATAGGAATAAAGCTAATGGACGGTGCCCAAAGAGTCTGGCACGCCCAATACAATGTCCAAATAGAAATAACATAACCGTGCGCCCATGCGCATACAAAATAATAATAAATAATCGATGCCTTAATAAATAGGCATAACAAAATATAGGCGTGGCGCCTATCAAAATATAATCCATAAATCAAATACTCGCTATCCTCCAATGCTTTCCTCCGCCATTGCTGCTATCTCTACACATCAACTGAAGCATTCACAATCATTAGTAAAATAATACAATTAAACCGATAAAAGTGAATACCTAGCAGTCTTCAGCTACATAAATAAATCAACTGGTTAGAAATAAATCCTAACCTTAATTTATTACGAGTGCGCACTCTAAACTCATAAACATTTATTAATTTAATATGCATTTTGCGGAATCACCCGCTATGGAATCACCCATGTACACACTAAATTAATGAAACGCCCGAAAAGGACAAGCGTCCCCATCAACTTCTCGCACAAAGAATCCACTTTGTGTATGAGCCCCGGTCATCAAAGTTTACGGAATCCACCGTAAAACCTCACGGAATCCACCGTGGCACGGAATCCACCGTGAAATATACCTCCTGGCATCATACCCCCGGGGTGGGATTGCAATTGACCTCAATTGCTATTAGCTCAATGTGGAGCTAACAGAGTGGGGAAAGCATTTAAGTCTCTAGCGTGCATCCATTGTGCTTCCTCTACAGGATGGTTCTTAAATTTAACTAGATATCTAGAATATCTTCGGCCAGTTTTAGTGGTCATAAAGTCAGTGTCTATGATAGCTTCGGGTTCAAGTATTTCAGTCTCTTTCTCTAATAAAGGTGGGTTTTCATAAATAGGGTGTATAGGTAATTGGCCTCTAAATGGTCTCAATAAACTAATGTGAAATGTGTTGTGAATTTTCCAATGAGGTGGTAATTCTAACTTGAATGCATTGTCATTAATTTTATGAATGATTCTAAATGGTCCATAAAATCTAGGAGCTAATTTGACTACTGGGTGTCTATCTACACTTTGTAGTCTACGTTTTTCTATTCTCAACCAAACATAGTCATCAACTTTGAAATTCATTGCTTGTCTTTTCTTGTTGGCTTGTTTGGTATATGATTGCTGGGCTTTGGCAATCATATCTTTAACCTCATCAAAAATAGTATTATGCATACTAGCAATATCATCAGCACTTTGAATTCTATTTGACAAAGATGCAACAGGTGTAGATAATCTATATCCATAAATGACTTCAAACGGTGCTTTCTTTGTAGATGTGTGTGGTGTATTGTTATATGCAAACTGTAATAAATGCAAATGTGTGTCCCATGTCTGTGGTTTAGAGATAGTATATGCACGTAAAATATCTAGAATTATGATGTTAGTGGCTTCTGTTTGTCCATTAGTTTCTAGATGAAATGCAGATGAGAAATCAATCTTTGTGCCTAGGTTACCAAACAGAGTAATCCAAAAGTTGTTACAAAATCTAGAATCACGATCTGAAATAATAACTTTTGGCAATCCATGGTTAGTGAAAACAGTTTTCAAAAACAATTGTGCTGCTTGTGATGCTGTTAAAGTTTTCTTACATGGAATGAAATATGCTTGTTTACTAAATCTATCTACTACTGTCCAAATCATATCATGGTTAGATTTAGTATTAGGTAAACCAGTAATGAAATCCATAGAAATTTGTTCCCAAGGTTTAGATGGAATAGACAAAGGCATAAGTAATCCATACTGTTTACCATGATGTCTCTTAACTCTTTGACAAATCAAACATTCAAAAACAAAGTTAGATACATCAGTGTCCATATGCGGCCAATAAAAATCTTCAGTTAACGTACGTAAAGTAGATATGATACCTCTATGACCTTGGTATGGGGGACAATGAATCTCATTCAAAACAAAAGATCGGAATGGAATTGTAACACACAATCTCTTTTCATAAAACATAAATCCATCATTATATGACAATGAATCAATAGGAATCAAGTTATTTTGAACTAATTTATTCCAATCAGCATGAAAAGTAATATCCTGATGATAAGTATCTTTCATAGCAATCAAAGAATCAAAAGATATAACAGAAATATTATGAATGGCAGGTCTTCTACTCAATGCATCAGCCACTACATTTTCTTTTCCGGGTTGGTATTGAATGATAGGATGAAAACTTTGAATAAAGGATGCCCATTTGATATGTCGGTCAGAGATTTGGGGTTGGCTAAGTAAATGTCTTATACTTTGCTGATCGATCTTAATCATAAATTCTGAACCCATTAAGTAGTGTTTCCACTGTCTTAATGCTTGTACAACTGCTAATAGTTCTTTGTCATATGTGGAATATTTCAGTTCAGAGGATTTTAACTTACAACTAGAATAGGCTATAGGATGATTGTCTTGCATAAGTACAGCTTCTATTCCTGATCCACTAGCATCGGTCACTACTAGAAAGAATGGTCTATTAAAATCAGGCAGCTGTAGGACAGGGGCATGGGTTAATGCATGCTTCAATAAGTCAAAGGATTTTTGTTGATTTTCAGACCAATGATAGACAATACCTTTCTTCAGAAGTTTGGTTAATGGTAATGCAAGTAATGAAAAATTACGTACAAATTTCCTATAGAAACTAGCAAGACCAAGGAATGAGCGTAACTCATGCATGTTTTTAGGTATAGGCCAATTCAATATTGCATCTATTTTCTTAGGATCAACTTTAATTCCATCAGATGATACAATATGACCTAAATACTCAATTTCTGTTTTAAAGAATTCACTCTTTTCAGGATTTGCATACAATTGATTTTCTTTTAATAACTGGAAAACCAATGACAAATGCTCATAATGTTCTTTCTCATTTTGACTAAACACCAAAATATCATCAAAGAAGACAATTACACAATACTGATATTTCAAAAACATACGGTTCATCATTCTACTAAATGTAGCAGGTGCATTAGTCAATCCAAATGGCATCACTAAAAATTTGTAATGACCAAACTGTGTCCTAAATGCAGTCTTGAATATGTCTGACGTATCTAGTCTCACTTGATGATAACCAGACTTAAGGTCTATTTTACTAAATATAGCAGATCCTTGTAGTTTGTCCATAAGGTCATCAACTCTAGGAATGGGATACCTATTCTTTACAGTGATCTTATTTAAAGCTCGATAGTCAATGCACATACGATAGGTATTATTCTTTTTCTTGACTAACAGAACAGGTGCACCGAATGGAGAACTGCTAGGTCGAATCAATCCTCTATTTAGTAATTCCTCAACTTGACTCTGAATTTCTTTTTGCTCTATCTAGTTATGCCTATATGGTGCTTTGCAAGGTGGTTGTGTGCCAGGGATCAAATCTATCTTATGGTCTTCTGGACGTGAAGGAGGTAAACCATGTGGTAGGTCTTCTGCAAAACAGTCCTTAAAATGTGCAAGAAATTCTTTATGCCTAGGGTGCATATGACTTTCTTTTACTTGCAATTCATTCACCCAAATGAGATAGGATTTACTACTCTTGCGTAATGCACGTTTAGCTTGAGTATGCAAAAGTAGTGGAAAAACATTAGATGCATGCATGCCATATAATGTAATAGATTTTCCTTGAAAATTAATATTCATTGAATGTGTGGAATAGTCTATATCTGGGTTATGCTGGTGATGCCAAGGCATACCTAAAATAATGTCACTCGACTGTAATGGAACAACTAAGAAATTTCTTATTTCTGTGTATTGACCAATTTGAATCTCTAAGTCATGCACTTCCTGTGTACCATTATACCTAGTGCCTAAGAATGCAGCTTTGATGCGATAATGTATAGGTACAGTCTGTAACTTCAATTCCTTTACTAATTTTGCTGAAATAAAATCATGAGTGCTATCGTCATCATGCAAAATAATCTTTTCCTTTCCATGCACCAAACATTTCATAGTCAATAAAGAATGTGGAGTAGGCATACTTGACAAAGTATCCGAAGGTGTAGTAGTGTCATCCTCATCTTCAGTGAAATCAGGCATATCTTCATGTTCGTCTTTGTCCATTGCTCCAAGGTAGTTGATATGGGCATGTGGCTTCTTTGAATGACAATTTGCTACTAGATGTCCAGGCTGGTGGCATTTATAGCATACTATTGGCTTGGCTTTGGTTACATTGTTTGCAATGGCGGGAAGTCTAGGGACATTAGGATTTGACTGTGGAATAGGCTTAGGGTTTTGATTGACATTGGATGGTAATGCAGGTGGTTTTGCCCAATTTTTGCGGAAAGATGATGAAGAGAAACGACGTGGATTAAATCTTCTAAAATTGAAATTGAATTGCTTAGATCCATAATTACCATTGGCTTGGAATTGTTGTGGACGTCTGTCTCTACCTCGTAGCTTATCTTCAGTGTCGTGAGCTAGTGAAATGGCGTCTTCAAGAGTAGCAGGCTTGAACATGTTAACTTCAGTGTAGTAATGCCCAAGGAGTCCAGACATATACTTGCGCTTATGTGTCGCTTCGGGTACGTCTTCAAGCATGCGTAGCTGGAGTAATGCATTCCAAAAACGCTCTGTATACTGAGGAATAGGCTCACGATCCCGTTGCTGAAGAAGATCCCATTGCTTAATAGCTTTCTCATGAAATTGTGGAGGAAGGAAATTTTGCATGAACTTCTTCTTGAAATTCTCCCAGGTAGCGAGACAATCTATACTCTTACGTACAACAGTCCACCAAAGAGATGCTCTGTCCACTAAATGATTAGTGACACACTTGATTTATCTTTTTCTGCATAGATTTCCTCATGGAAATAGTCGTCAAACTGACTAATGAATGCAAGAACAGTTTTTCCTTCTTGTATGCCATTGAAAGTACGGAATTTGAAACTTCTTTTACTTATCTTTGATTCCTTGCGGATGGTTTGAGCTTCGAGAGTTGTGTCGATGGTACATCGGATAAGATCTTCAGATTGAGGTTCTTCTTTGTCGGTAGACGATCTTTGTAAATTTGCCAGTTGAACTTGCAATGCTTGCCTAGCCCTTCGTTCTTCATCCAATTGCATCATGATTAAATCCAGCTTTTGCTCCATCGTAGGTTCAGGTAGGTCGCCTTCAGCCATAAGATCATCCATATGTGGTTCTGTCATCCTGCAAAACTCAAAAGACCTTTCTCACTTAAAATCAAGTTAGCGGGATGAGCGTAGCTCAAGTTTGGGAATACAAGGCTTATGTGTTTTTGGGTGTAGCTTTCACAATCTTTGAAAAATCTGTGTTTTATCCTTCTTTGTATGCTGAAAATGCTTCAGCAAACCTACGTATGGGTAGAGTACCTTCCAATGAACAACTTTGCAGTTCGGAGTTTCTGCGCAGGAACAACCCTTCTACGAGTTTTGAGCACAAGTCAGTTCTGACTCCAGTTGACTAGTCTGACTTGCAGAGTTGCAGACTTATGTGACTTGCATGTCAAGATTGTGGGAGAGAAGGAAGGAGTCTCGCTTGAAGCTTTCTTGCTTGCACAATGGGGGAAGACACACAAGGGTGGAGGCTGAAAACAGTTTTCCTCTTCTTAGTTGTGTAAGCCAAAAGAACTCAAGTACAAAGAAATAGAAGAACCCTCTATATGGGTCTCAAACCAAACTCAACTAACTAAGGTGGCATACTAACTGAGCCACGAACTAGAATAGATAAGGATAGCTATCATGTAGCTATTATTCATGGGCGGTGTACCAACCGCATCTGCAACCGACACGTCGGTGACATAAATACACAACGGTCACCCTGGCGTATCACGAGTGGAGCTCGATATCTCAACACTCCCCCTCGAGCTCAATCCCAATTCCTCCACACCAAGCAGGTCTCTGAACTTGCGCAGCTTCTCTGCGCCCAATGCCTTCGTAAATATGTCAGCTACCTGATCCTCTGTACTGACATAAACTAGATCAATAAGACCTAGTAAAACCCTCTCTCGCACATAGTGATAATGCACCTCAATGTGCTTTGTTCTAGCATGATAGACTGGGTTATTTGCCAAGTGTATACTACTCATGTTGTCACAATAAATGACAACTGGCCCATCTGAAGGCTGATGCATATCATAAAGTAGCTTATGCAACCAAGCTACCTCACATGCAGCCATTGCTGCACCCCTGTACTCCGCCTCTGTGCTCGACAAGGCAACTGTAGGCTGTTTCTTGCTGCTCCAAGTCACTGTAGCACTCCCAAAAGAGAACACATATCCACTGGTAGATCGTCTATCAGAAATACTACCAGCCCAATCAGCATCAGTGTATCCATGCAACTGTATCTGAACCCCAGTCTCATAAAATAGTCCATACTGCAATGTGGACTTCACATACCTGAGTATGCGTCTAGCCGCATCCAAATGCGGTTTCCTTGGAGCCTGCATAAACTGACTTACCAATCCAACAGCATAGCTCAAATCTGGCCTGGTAATAGTCACATAAATCAAGCTTCCTACTATGCGTCTGTACATAGTAGGGTCTTCCAGAAGCTCACCTGCATCTGTGCTCAGCTTCACATTCTGCTCCAAAGGAACTGAAATAGGCTTACAGCCTGTCATCCCATATTTGGACAGCATGTCCAATCCATACTGCCTCTGCAAGAGCTGTATCCCACTTGGTGATCTAATCACCTCAATGCCCAAGAAATAACGCAGCTCTCCCAAATCCTTCATCTCAAACTTCTGCTTCAATAGCATTTTCACATGAAGGATATCTTCATCACTATCACCTGTCATAATCAAATCATCAACATAAATGACAAGCAGCATAATACCTTTCTCTGTTTTTCTCACATAAAGTGAGAAATCTGCCTTGGAAATCTGAAATCCAATAGTGACAAGATACTGTCCTATCTTGTCAGACCATGCTCTAGGTGCTTGCTTCAAGCCATACAAAGCTTTCTTCAACCTGCAAACAAACTCAGGATGAACAGCATGCACATAACCTGGTGGCTGCTCCATATAGACCTCTTCTTGCAAATCACCATGCAAGAAAGCATTCTTTACATCCATCTGATGTAAAGACCATCCCTTTGATGCAGCCATAGCAATGACTGCTCTTACGGTTGCCATCCTTGCAACCGGACTGAATGTTTCTTCATAGTCAATGCCATATGTTTGTGCATACCCCTTGACTACTAATCTTGCCTTGTATCTGTTCACAGAACCATCAGCATTGTGCTTCACCTTATAAACCCACTTACAGCCAATTGCATTCTTACCTTTAGGCAAAGGTACCAATTCCCATGTAGCGTTTGCTTCCAAGGCATCCATTTCTTCATCCATGGCTTTCTCCCATTTTTCTTTTCCCATGGCTTGCTCAAAAGAAGTGGGTTCTGGTTCCTGTATCACCTTGACCATATATGCATAGTGAATGGCTGTAAATCCATCATATTTCAGCCTATCCACAGGATATCTAACTCTGGTAGACCTGCGCAAAGTGGGTTCACTCCCAGGTGCTCTCAAAACATCCCTGGTCTTCCTTACTCCAGGTGTAACAATAGAAGGAATACCCAACTCATCATCAATGCTCTGTTCTGAGCCACTGGATTCACCATCCACATAAGAGTGACCTGCATTCACATCAAACATGGGCTGATCAACCTTCTCTTTTCCTTTTCGTGATACCTGCATACCACTATCTGCATTACTTTGAGAAGATTCTCCTGATCTCAATCTGCTTGTCCATGGCGAAGAATGTGAACCACTGCTAGAGGACGCTCCAGGTCCACTAATATTTTGTGACTGCTGCTGTGAATTCTGTGCAGCATTACCATTTTGTGCATCTATATCATCAATCACATTTACTGGTTTATACCAGCTACTCATCTCATCAAAAACAACATCTCTGCTCACTGTAAACTTACGAGTAGAAGGGTTATAGCATCTATACCCTTTTTGCTGCAGAGAGTAACCAATAAAGATGCACTTCTCAGCTTTTGGATCCAACTTGGATCTCAACTCATCTGGCACATGTACATAGGCAATGCAACCAAAAATTTTCAAATGAGAAATATCTGGTTTCCTACCAGTATACCTCTCCTCTGGAGTCATTCCATGTATTGCTGCAGTGGGAGTCCTGTTCATTATGTAGACTGCTGTAGCAACTGCTTCAGCCCAATAAAAATCTGGCAGGTCTTTTTCATTGAGCATGGCACGAGACACCTCTCCAATATGTCTGTTTTTTCTTTCTGCAATTCCATTTTGTTGTGGGGTATAACTGCATGAATATTGCTGCTTTATGCCATGCTCCTGCAGGAACCTTGCAAACTCATTTGAGAGGTACTCTCCCCCTCCATCTGACCTTAGGCATTTTATCTGCAGGCCTGTTTCTTTTTCAACCATAGCTTTAAGAGTTTTGAAATGCCCAAAAACTTCACTTTTCTTTTTCATAAAATACACCCAAACTTTTCTGCTATAGTCATCAATAAAAGTGACAAAATAATGACAGCCTCCAAGAGATGCAGCTTTAGTAGTCCACACATCAGAGTGGATTAATTCCAATGGCTTCTCACTCTCTTGAACATGTCTAGGAAATGGTTTCCTTGCCTGTTTTCCAAACTGACAGGCTTCACATACCTTATGCATTTCTGCAACCTTGAATTTGGGCAATCCTGCAACAATATTTTGGGCCTGCATTGATTTAAGTCGCTGTACATTAACATGACCAATGCGTTTATGCCAGATATCAATATCTGCAACTACACCGGTCCCATGTGCAAACATTGCTGCACTCAATTCAGACATGTCTGCATCCAACGTAAACATTCTGCCCTTCTTCTTTCCTTTTGCTATCAAGCGACCTTTATTTTTCATATCCTCAACAAAGCATCCATGAGGATTAAATCTGACCTGCAAGCCCTGTTCAACCATTTGACCAACAGAAACCAGATTCTTGGTGATATTCGGGACATGAAATACATCGGACAGGTATTTCTTTTTCCCATCCTGCATAGACAAGGGAATTTTTCCAATCTGCACAATAGGATGTGCAGTATCATCACCAGTCTCCACAAATCCTGGTTTTTTCATTTTCCTTGCATCCTCCATCCATTCTGCATGACCTATCATGTGGTTTGATGCACCTGAGTCAACATACCATACATCATTGCTTTCTTCTGCACTTGTCACAGAATTGTTCATGTGTTGCACCATGAACAGATGCTCATTTCTGTCATCACCCTGTCTGCTAGAAGATGCATAATTTCCTTGTTGCAGTTTTCCATTCATGATGTCATTCTGCTTTTTATAGCAGTCTTTAGCCATATGACCCATTTTACCACAATAGTAGCATTCAACATTACTGTTTGCATTTTGACCTCTTTGCCATCCACCACGACCTCTTTGGCTCCCCCTGCCTCTAGAGTTACCACGTCCTCCTCCATAGGACTGGTTTTCTTGAGTTTGCTGCATATTCTGATTTCTACCACGGCCTCCAAATCGGCCTCCTCTACCTCTGCCTCTACCTCTTCCAGCATTTGAGTAGAAGACAGCTTCTTTTGAAGTTCCTCCTGAAGAAGATGCACCACCATTTCTCTGCTCCTCAGAAATTAGAAGAGCAATCAACTCCTCAAAGTCAGGAAATCTTTCACGAACGGAAATGGATGTTCGAAACTGTGCATAATCCTTTCCTAGACCATTCAAGGTCACGGAAACTAAATCATCATCTTCCACTGGCGACCCAATGGAAGCAAGTGCATCTGCAATCTTCTTCACCTTCATGTGGTAGTCATTGATGCTCATATTTTCTCTTTGCACATTATGCAACTCTTGCTTGAGCTGCATTTTCCTGGCTTGTGTATTTGTGCTATACATTTTTGACAGAGTATCCCATGCCTCCTTTGGCGTACTTGCATCCTGAATATGCACAATCATAGAGTCTGAAATGCTGATAGACAGCCAGTACATAACTTTCCTGGCTCTCTCATGCCATGCTTTGAATGCCTGCATTTGCTGTTGATTGGGAACATCAGGAAGAACTGGTTCTTCTTCATTTCCTGCAACAAATTCCCAATATCCTTTTCCCATAAGGAAATTCGTCATTCTAAACTTCCATGCCTGGAAGTTGTTCTTGTCAAGCTTTTCAGTGACAATCTGTGAAAGAGAATCAGACGCCATTACAGAATACTGCAAGAAATTCTGTTACTGCAAAAAACACAGCTTCACCCTCACAAGGGAAAATCTGCAAAACTGGCAAAAGTGGTATTTGACCACACAGTCACTTCCTAGTGAAGATTTTGCATAAACAGGAACCAAGGATGATTCTGAAACTCCCAATGTCTCTGCGCACAAGCATACGATGCAATTTCTACAGTAACTTTTCACCGACCTGTAGAACAGTGGCTGCACAGCATAAAACTGAGCCTTTTCCTGAGTGCGTGCAGAAAACTTCCGTCTGCAAAACAGGCCCCGAAATGGCCTCAAATCAAAAAAACAGGGTCGCCAAGAGCTAAAGCTTTCTCCCGCAGCATATACTGCCCTCTAACTTCACCGCGAAGGGCGTCTCAACCTGAGACAATGCACTTCTGCAATTTTCGGCTGTGCTACCTGCAGAGATCTGCTCCCAAAACAGAAAATGAAAGCAACACTGCTCCTCTTACCAGAACACCGCGAGCTTGGTTTGCTTTCTTGAGCTCCTTACCACGAACAAGGCTCTGATACCATGTCAAGATTGTGGGAGAGAAGGAAGGAGTCTCGCTTGAAGCTTTCTTGCTTGCACAATGGGGGAAGACACACAAGGGTGGAGGCTGAAAACAGTTTTCCTCTTCTTAGTTGTGTAAGCCAAAAGAACTCAAGTACAAAGAAATAGAAGAACCCTCTATATGGGTCTCAAACCAAACTCAACTAACTAAGGTGGCATACTAACTGAGCCACGAACTAGAATAGATAAGGATAGCTATCATGTAGCTATTATTCATGGGCGGTGTACCAACCGCATCTGCAACCGACACGTCGGTGACATAAATACACAACGGTCACCCTGGCGTATCACGAGTGGAGCTCGATATCTCAACATTGCAGAGTTGCAGACTTATCTGACTTGCAGAGTTGCAGACTTGCAGAACTTAATCACTTTACACAACTTGCAGAACTTGACTTGAAGATACTTGCTGAACTTGACTGTTTGGGTGTGACCTGGAGTTAGTTGTGACTTGCAAGATTGAGAGCTTTGTGTGACTATAGCTTAATTGATTAATCTTGAAACTTCATGGCAGTAAACTGCGCAAATCGTGGGGGGGGGGCCGTTTTCTGACGCCGCGTGATTTTTGGAGGTCTCCTCTTGTCCGGACGTGATGAATTTTGAAAGGAAGCTTTAACAAGCTTCTAGCTAAGCTTAATAACTTTGAAACTTAAGCTTTGAAGTTTATGAGCTATGGAGCTTACTGTCTGTGGAAGAAAAAAAAAAAGTCTTGGAGAGGGAGATGTAGGGGTGGTCCTCCGCCTCTGTAGACCGGTCCTTCGCGATCCAATGACGGAAACAGGGGTTCTTGATCGCCAGAAGTCTGCCTGTATCGACGGTTCACGACGAGATTGACCGTAGAGCCCGATCGTTCCAGGAGCTCCACCTTCGCACGAGATGGGTAGCGATTGGAAGCTCTTGATCTCAGCTTTGCTCTGATACCACTGGTGCGCAGATCGAATGCTGTATGCTCGCGTAGTGAATGCCGGAAGGTCCCCAAGAACAATGAACTCTACTTTTTGCACAAATTACAAGGTAAAAAGCATGAACGACAAGAACAAGAGACCAATTGGGTGCAATCTCCCCCCATGCATTGTGTGAGCTCTCCACAAAGCATGTATTTTATGTATATTTCATCTTCATGCTCAAATAATAGCCCAAATTACAAAATAGCAAGCTTTTAGCTTTTGAGTTTACTCTTACACAAAAATAGGAATAAAGCTAATGGACGGTGCCCAAAGAGTCTAGCACGCCCAATACAATGTCCAAATAGAAATAACATAACCGTGCGCCCATGCGCATACAAAATAATAATAAATAATCGATGCCTCAATAAATAGGCATAACAAAATATAGGCGTGGCGCCTATCAAAATATAATCCATAAATCGAATACTCGCTATCCTCCAATGCTTTCCTCCGCCACTGCTGCTATCTCTACACATCAACTGAAGCATTCACAATCGTTAGTAAAATAATACAATTAAACCGACAAAAGTGAATACCTAGCAGTCTTCAGCTACATAAATAAATCAACTGGTTAGAAATAAATCCTAACCTTAATTTATTATGAGTGCGCACTCTAAACTCATAAACATTTATTAATTTAATATGCATTTTGCGGAATCACCCGCTATGGAATCACCCATGTACACACTAAATTAATGAAACGCCCGAAAAGGACAGGCGTCCCCATCAACTTCTCGCACAAAGAATCCACTTTGTGTATGAGCCCCGGTCATCAAAGTTTACGGAATCCACCGTAAAACCTCACGGAATCCACCGTGAAATATGCCTCCTGGCATCAGTCATGCACCCTGGTCCATTGCCACCTTGGTTCATCTAAGAGATCTTGGAGTGGCTTGAAATTTGCTGTTGGATTGCTAGCTGGCTTGCCGGTCAAATACTCTAAAATATCTTGGAGTTCCCTCTTTTTATTTGGCACTTGGAAAGTGACAGGGTTGGGTCTTATGCAAAGATTTCCTACCATCATGCAGACCGGTACCGAGGGTGTACCATTGGGCTTGTCGGTCATTTTAATGACCTGTTTGTACTCCTCATTGTCCGAGAATGGCAAGTCAATGGTAGCAAGGACATGCATCCAATCTCGCTTGTCTTCAGGACATGGATATACTTAGTCAAGGGCACGTAGGATTTCTTGATCTAAGCATTACCCTTAAGCATTGTGGAAATGGTGTTGAGGTTGACTGGTGTAGTCTTCTAGGAGTCCATTTCTACCCTTATGGCTTCTATTCTATTGCCTAGGAAGATGAGACCATTCCCACGATCTTCGATCACTTTGGCATTGCGCATCCAGGGTCTGGCCCATTAGGATATCATAGTTTACTCCTTTCATGACTATAAAGTTAACTGAGAATTAGACTCTTGCGATTTTCACTGGCCAATTTTTTAGCACCCCAAATGGCTTCACTTTCATTTTGTTAGCTAATGTGACATTGAACCTAGTAGTCTTGACAGGTGGGTTTTCCCAAGTCTGGAGCACTGCGTTGCTTAGTACACTAACTCCCACCCCCATGTCTACAATCCCTTTCCTTGTTATGTTGCCTAGGGCTAAGACCGGTAAAACCGCATGCACCTTAGTGCCTTCCCAAAAAGCATTAATGTGCAAGGACTTAGGCATGGAGTGAAAAGTCAAACTCGGTATCTACGTCTTTGCATCATGTTCCTATAGGTTTGCAGCAACTTGCTATCGTGATCCTTCAACCCACTACTTCAAGTCTTACCATAGGGTCGGATGCTGCCTAAGTAGATCTTCTAGTCTTAGCATCACAGGAGTGGTCACTAGAGTGGTGAGAAGATCATTGGCTGCTCGTCTTTCCCCTATTTTGGATTGTCCTGGCCAATGGCCATGACTGATTTGTTGGCTTGTAGCGTTAAGTCTTTGCCTAAGCGGTACTTCTTGTGGCGCAATTGCATCTCTCGATTTTGGTCGAGGGGGTGAGACGAGTGGCATGCTTATGCTGGAGAGATCCTTGATCTCATCCTCTAAGATGGGCTCAGCATCTTTCAAGTGTTCTTGGGACTCCTTTACCCACTCCACCTTCTCAATGGCCTCTAGTTGGCTCTTCAGGTTTGGGTACTCCCTGACCTTAGCGCTTCCCTTTTCAGCCATCTTTGGGGATAATGTCTCTCCCTCAGCATCAATGACTTTCTTTCCAACATGTAGCATTGTGGCACTCTCACTTTTGAGCGTGACTTTAGCTTTGGGTCTCTTTTTCCTTCACCTATATACTGCTCTTCTTTCGTATCGAGGTTGTGTCAAGATTGCTAGGACCTGTAGTGATATGCCAGCTTGATTCATTTGTGCACGGATCATGATATGAAATGGGATAGGTGTAGCCTCCCCATCAAGATTCTCAACACTGAACAACCCCAATGGGACGGATGGCACCTTAGCCAAACTTGAGGATGGTTTTTGCTTTGGACAGTCAACGAAGAGATGAGTGATTCTACACTCAGGGCACCTTAGGTCAGCCTTGTCTCTATTTTGTTACTCCCTTTCAAGACAACGTGATGAGACATGACTCGGGTGACCACAAGTCCAACATATGATTGGTTATTGGGTTAGCCTTCCTAGGCATCTATTTTGTCACCTACCTACTAGCGCCATCATTGGTACAGGTTGATAGTCCATAAGAACTGCGTTGTCCTCATCATCAGGTGAGACGTAAGGGTATACGTAAGTCTCTTTCTCATTTGGCTCTTCCACGTAGTGGATTGGAGCATCGCTCGGTGGATGGGTCACATAGGGATCGGGAGGTCTAGGTAGGATTTATGTCCATTCTAGGAGCAGCCGACTTAATGTCATTTTGCGCGGGAAGGGCCAATGGGGTTCCCCTTTTGAAGAATTATTGCGGCCTATTTTCTAGGTAAGGTTGACCGTATGGTTGTGAGTACGAAAATCTTCTAGGAAATCTACAATGTGCAACGTCCTCAACAAACCTACCACAATTAGCACAAGGTCATGACCTGGGGTTGTGACACTTGGCTAGTAAGTGGTTTCCACCACAGTACATGCATTGGACATGTGGGCGTATTCATCATCTTAGCATCTCTTGCATCTTGGATATTTCCATTTTCATATTAGCTAATTCTTGGTTGGTGTCTGTGGCCTTTCCCTTATCTTGGGTACTTGTGCCTGATTACTCTCTAGATGCTAAAGCTCTCTCCAAACTTCTAGAGTCTTCTTGGTTTGAGTTCCTGGAGCTCCTCTCCTTCAGCTGGTCATCTACTCGAATGGATTCTTCAAACACCCTAGCTAGCACGTTTCACTGCAAGCTAGAGTTGCATGCCAAGGCTTTATAAAGCTCCACATTCCGTATTCCACTGATGAATACTGTTGACACTACTCTTTTGGTCGGTCATTTGTATATCGGGATTCTCTTAAAGAGAATCCTCACGTGGGTCACATAGTCGCTGATGTCCTCTTTTTCTTTCTGTTTGACATTCATAAGTCGTACTAGCAGGTTGTCAAAGTATCCGGGCTTGGAAAATATCTTAATGAAGAGATTTTTGAGGCCATTGAAGTTCTCTCACTCTATAGCATCTAGACTTGTGTACCACGTTGGCGAACCCTGGTCGCCTAAGCAAAGCCTGAATGCTTGAGAGCACTGAGTCAAGTCGGTGAGATCGTTGGCCTCGCAGACCTGCTCGAACTATTCTATGAGGTTGTATGGATCGGCGTCATGGGGTTGGTACTTATCAAGCTGGTTAGCAACAACTGGTATCTTAGATTGGCTCTTGGAGCCTTGGTTTACCCATAACCCTGTTAGTAGTGATGTTGCTAATGCTACAATGCTCTGCTCTATTGCTATGTTTTCTAGCAATCGCTTCATGAGAATCTCACTTAGTATCAAGTCTCCTTCTAGCGCTCTCTCATGGTCAATTCAATTCCTACCTCCTAGGTTTAGCACTCTCATTGTATCTCTCGCATCTCTGCGTTCTGCCTCAGGCTCCTAGTCTGATGGTCTTGGTTGTATTCCACTATGCCTTGCAGTGCTTTGTGGGCTAGCTTCATTTCCTCCTCTAGGTCAACTATGATGGCTTTTGCCATTCTATTGTGGTGCTCATACTGAGCATGAGAATCATAGCTGTTCACCAATTACTAGATCGCTTATGGAAAAACTCCCAAGTCAAGTTTCTCATTTTTCATGTAGTGGTCTGAGCTTTCTTCTGACATGGTTGTGTTCCCGTGCTCCACTAAGCTATCGATAAGTTAAGCATGCTAGGTAGGTGCACGTCTTTGTCGTTGTTCGCTTGGTCCTACACGCTGGGCTCCGATTGCACATCTATGTCTTGGAATCTTCTCCTATTGGTGGGTTCCTACAAGTTCTTTTATCTGAGTGAGTTTCTTAATTATTGCATACAATCCTCAAATTACCTCCACTTAGTGTGTGTGTGTATTCTTTTCCGTGCACTTGTGCTCAATTAGAGGCTTTCGGCTATTCTTAGGTGTACTTCAAGTGCTTGAAATGAAGGTGAGTGCGAAGAACAAGTGTCTAAGTGGCTTACACACTCTTGTTTTGTCTTAGGCCTGATAGGCTTGTTCGATCAATTTTTGGCTATCTTGATAGGTTTTAAGGTTTCTTACTACATCATCTTACTCATTTTAGGTTCGTTTCGAGGTCTATGACTCCATTAGCTACTGTTAAGGCACTGACTCTCTTAATAACCTACTCAAGATACCAAAAGCGGTTGCATCTTGCAAATTCACCTATTCCTTGCACCAGAATTGAGTTTTGGGCGTTGAGATGGCTCACAGAGGTTTGTGTGGTTGAAATCTAGCTGGCTTTGGTGAATTTTCCAAAAAAATTACAAAAATTTGACTCATCCCAACTCGTCCGAATTACAGGGGTGGAGTGGTGGATTTAGACGGAATAGGAACAGTGGCTGAATTTGTGGCTCAGATGGCCAAATGGATGTGGCCGAGGGCCAGTCAGGCTAGTGGGCTGAGTCGATCGTTCGTACAGTGGGCCGAGTAAAAAAGGACTAAGTGGAAATGGCCGAGTTGGTTTGGGCCAAATCAAGTTGACCGAGGACCGAATTCAAAGGTGTTGGCCGAGTTGTCCATTCGGATGGGATGAATTGGCCAAATGTAAGAGAGCCGAGGGCCGATTCTGGGACTTAGACCAAAACCAAGCTACTTGGACGAGCCGAGTTGCGCACGATGATGGAAATGTCGAGGATGATTTCGTTAACTCTAGCGATCCAAGCAATCACAAGGCACACAAACTTCCAGATCACAATAAGGACATAGGAGGAAGGGTTTGCTATACCTGACGCGTGTGAAAAAATCCCCAATGGCAAGATCAAATTGAATCACCAATGGAAGATCTCTCTCTCTCTCTCTCTCTCTCTCAATGCTAGCGTGAAAAATGAGCTCTTCTATGGTCTCATGGCCCTTAAAACCCTTCATGGGCAAGGTCTTGCTATCCCCAATCACTCACTTGCTGACATTAATCATTTCAAACACTCTTTTTTCCATGTTCACCATGATTTGTGCCTTGTTTTGCCTTGTTTTATAGAAATAAACCCTATGCATTTCTAATCTGATTTCATAATCCTAACCTATGCTAAATGCAACAAGAATCGAAAGCAAATAATTGAAATTATTTCCCCTTCTTTTCCAATCATCAAACAACCAAAATACTTACTTGTATTGAATATAAAAAAACCCAAACTTCCTACCTATCTTAAGCTCCGTTTTGGGGATGAATCCCTTACTTTGATGCTCAATATGAGGTACGCAAGTGCTCAAACTTGAATCCATTGGTCCCAGCAATGGAACCAAGATATGAAGAGAGCTCATGCTCAACCGCTAAGACCCATGGACCGCTTATTGTTTCAAACGTTTCGAGCAAGCTCTAATGGCTATCTCTTACCTAGCCGACGCGCCTTGGAACCTACGAGTATAGTGACCTTACCTCAATGCCAAAATGAGTTGCCTTCTCCCTCGCACACATCGGTAGCTTCACGATCCTAGATGCTAGCTCAAGCATCCTGAAGCCTCCTCCATCGAGCTCCATCCATCAAAGCCATGTGCATGCGAGAGAAGAGAAGAGAAGAGAAGAGAAGAGAAGAGAAGAGAAGAGAAGAAGAGAAGAGGAGATGGTGAAGAGCTTCACCCTCTTGATCCCTCACTCCCACACACTCACTCCCTCACACTCTCACACTCCCTCTCTCAAGAGCACACACACAAGCAAGGTGAAGAGAAGAATAGAAGAAAAGAGGACTCTTGTTAGCCACACACCAAAGAATGAGCTTCCATTAACTTTTTGAACTTTATATACAAGCCCTAAAATCCCATGGGCACCCATCCCTTTTTACATGTCCGGCCGTTGTGGCAAGGTCCTTTTTTCCTATTTCCCTTTTCTTGCCTCATGCCTTAAGCCTACACTCGTCTATTCTTTTAGAAATGGCACAGGAGGGATCCTGGCACTCTTTTACAAGAGTTTTCAAAGTTTTTTAGGCGCCTTCCATTTCAAATTGCACTTTTTGCCTCAGCTTAGCTTTAGGGGCCGTATCTGCACCTTTGCTCTTTTTCTGTCCTTTTTTCACTCTTTGCTTCATATTTTTGCCATCTTGAATTGAGGTTAACAGATGTCAAGAGAGAGTAATTAGAGATAATGTGATGCAAACATTTGATTTTATGTATGTATAGCAAAACAAGCAATGCACCTTTTTACCATTAACATAAAAGTTAAATGATGTAGAAAGTTAGTTGTCTTCATTGTGTAGGTCCCTCCTCAATTGTCATAATGTGTACATTGGCCTTAGCTTCATAAATGAATAGTTCATCATTCATCCAAACATCAATGTCAAACAATAGGAATAAGAAACACTAGCCTTCGTTCATACCAAGAAGTAAACTCAACCAAATTATAGTTGGGTCTATGCATAGGGATATTGAAGGCGTTAGGCTCAAGGTGAATCTCCTTATGCGTTAAGTCATGATGCACATGCACTTCTTTGGTTGTCCTCTTGGAGTCACCAAGCCTAAAATTTGTTGCCCTATCCTTCTAGTATGATAATAAAGAATTGGCTTGTCGAGGATATCTTTTGTTATTTTTGTTGCATGATTATCCAACTTCTCTTTATTACTGTCAAGAAAACCCACTTGTCTTGCTCATCAAGCATATTATAAGTAACTATGGACTCAATGGAAGCACTCGGCCTTTGGAACTAAGTAGATGCCTCCATGGAGTGGGAAAATGAAGAGTAGAAACGTGCGGTAAAGTGGGTAGGAAATGAAGAGGAACTACCAAGGCTATCAAGCGATGGGAAGAAAGGATGAAATGAACATTGAAATATTTTTAAATAAGAGGATTATACCATCTTCTCTTTACCTCTATTAAAGAAATGGTTGCAATGTGATGGCAAAAGATTACTATTGAAAAATGAGAATCACTTGAGCTCATCTTAGTAAAATTGACAATTGATCCACTTTATACTGGAAAGTGAAAATTCTCGAGCCATTTCAATAAAGTTAGAAATTCCAAAATATTAAAATGATTTTTTGAAAATACTAAAAAATAGAAAAATTATTTTTGAAAAAAAAAATACATAATGGAAGCTTTCTCCTCATTGGTGGAGCACTCACTCTCTCCTCCCACTAGAAGGCCAAAAAGTTTCCTAAAACTCTTGCTAATGCAATCTATCAATGTCGCACGCTATAGGTAGTCTTCACAAGAATGATATGTGCGACCTTCATCAACATATCAATGTCGGACGCTATAGGTAGTCTTCACAAGAATGATATGTGCGACCTTCATCAACATATCAATGACTACTAGAATTGAGTCATAACCACCTCGTACCATTGAAAGACCTATTACAAAATCCATATTGATGTACTCCCACTTCATTTGTGGTATGTCCATTGGGTACAACTCTCATGGCAACTTGATTCTTTTAGCCTTAATTTACTAACTCAAGCACTGAGTGACATATCTTAGCACATCAACTTTCATTCCTAGTCAATGACAACTTCTTTTTACTGCATTTATAGTTTTTGCATAGTCAAGATGTCCAACTATCGGACTTTGATGGGCCTCCCATAGAATCATATTCTTGAGATTCTAGTTATTAGGCATACACAACCTATTGAGAAATAAAGCATAGGATAAGGTATAACTTATGGATGCACAAATAAAGTAGCCTATGTGTAAAGAGGTCTAAAAACGGACAAAAATTGTCTATCTCTTTAGAGGATACTTGATGCCAGGAGGCATATTCCACGGTGGATTCCGTGAGGTTTTACGGTGGATTCCGTAAACTTAGATGACCGGGGCTCATACGCAAAGAGGATTCTTTGTGCGAGAAGTTGATGGGGACGCCTGTCCTTTTCGGGCGTTTCATTAATTTAGTGTGTACATGGGTGATTCCATAGCGGGTGATTCCGCAAAATGCATATTAAATTAATAAACGTTTATGAGTTTAGAGTGCGCACTCGTAATAAATTAAGGTTAGGATTTATTTCTAACCAGTTGATTTATTTATGTAGCTGAAGACTGCTAGGTATTCACTTTTGTCGGTTTAATTGTGTCATTTTACTAACGATTGTGAATGCTTCAGTTGATGTGTAGAGATAGCAGCAGTGGCGGAGGAAAGCATTGGAGTCTAGCGGGTTTCCGATCTTTCGACTATATTTTGATAGGCGCCACGCCTATATTTTGATTATGTCTATAGAGACATCGACTATTTATTATTATTTTGTATGCGCTTATGCGCCTGGATATGTTATTTTTATTTGGACATTGAGATTGGGCGTGCCAGACTCTTTGGGCACCGTCCATTAGCTTTATTTTCCTATTTTTGGTAGAAAGCAAACTCAAAAGCTAAAAGCTTGTATATTTTTGTAATTGGGCTATTTTTGAGCAAAAAGATTGAAAATATATATTAAATACATGCTTTGTGAAGCGCTCACACAAGGCATGGGGGAGATTCAACCCAATTTGTCTCTTGTCTCATGTCGTGCTTGTTTTTACATTGGTCTTTGTGCTAAAAAGTAGAGTATTTTGTTCTTGGGGACCTTTGGGAATTCACTACGTGAGCTACCTGCGTCCGATCTGCGCACCAGTGGTATCAGAGCGGAGCAGAGATCAAGGGCTTCCAATCGCTACCAATCTCGGGCGAAGGCGGAGCTCCAGGAACAAACGGCCTCTACAGTCAATCTCGTCGCGAACCGTCGATACAGGCAGACTTCTGGCGATCAAGAACCCCTGTTTCCACTCTCAGATCGCGAAGGACCACTCTCTGTCGGCGGAGGACCACTCCCTCAACTCCATGAACAAGTCGTGATGAAACTGTGAGAAAAGCTCTTAATCCTATTAATCAAAAGCTTAATCATAAAGCTAAAGGGTATTAGAGAAGCTTGATTAGCTTCAAATCTTCAAATCGTGGCAAGAGGAGATCATCCCGAAAATCACGCTGTCAAAAACGGCCCCCGCCCCCCCCACGATCAAAAAACGGCGGACTTACTGATCCTCTTAAGCTTATTAGCTTAAGCTTATTTATTAAGCTTAAGTCATTAAGCTACTCTCAAGTCAGACAAGGCAGAGAAGTCACCAAACTCCGGGTCCTGCGCATCAGAAGTCAAGTTTCGCAAGTCGACACTAATCAAGTCCTGCAAGTTCTGCAAGTCGGCTAAGTCCAGCAAGTCAACAACCCTGCAAGTCTGTTAAGTCTGCAACTCTGCAAGTCAGACTAAATCAGAACTGACTAACGCTTGAAACTCCTAGAAGACTTGTTCGTTTGCAAAAACTCTGAACTGGAAAGTTGTTCGCAGCAAGCTGTTTTACCTATCTGCAAGTTCGTTGAAGTACTTTCAGCAAACAGAGACAGAAATATTTCAGAATTTCTAAAAATTGAAGAAGAAAATACCCAAAATACATAGCCTTGTAACCCCAAATTTGAGCTACGCTCATCCCGCTAACTGATTTTGAGTGAGAAAGGTTTGTTGAGTTTTACAGGATGACTACCCCACATATGGATGATCCTATGGCTGAAGACGATCTACCCGAGCCTACCATGGAGCAAAAGCTGGATCTTATCATGTTACAATTGGACGAAGAGCGAAGAGCTAGGCAAGCCTTGCAAGCGCAATTGACAAAGCTACAAGGAGCGTCCACTGATAAAGAAGAACCTCAAGCTGAAGATTTGATACGCCGTACCATCGACGCCACTCTTGAAGCACAAACCATTCGCAAGGAATCCAAGATAAGTAAACGAAGTTTCAAGTTTCGCACTTTCAATGGCATAAGGGAAGGAAAGACTGTTTTATCATTCATTAGCCAGTTTGATGACTATTTCCATGAGGAAACTTATCCTGAGAAAGATAAAATCAAGTGTGTTACTAATCATCTGATAGATAGAGCATCGCTTTGGTGGACTGTCGTCCGCAAGAGCATAGAATGTCCTGCTACATGGGAAGATTTCAAGAAGAAGTTTATGCAAAATTTCCTTCCACCGCAATTTCATGAGAAGGCAATCAAGCAATGGGATTTACTCCAACAACGCGACCATGAGCCTATTCCACAGTATACAGAGCGTTTTTGGAATGCACTCCTACAGCTACGCATGCTTGAAGACGTACCAGAGACGACACATAAGCGGAAGTATATGTCTGGACTTCTTGGACATTACTACGCTGAGGTGAATATGTTCAAGCCTGCTACTCTTGAAGATGCCATCTCCTTAGCTCACGACACTGAAGATAAGTTACGTGGAAGAGATCGACGACCACAGCCATTCCAAGCAAACGGTAATTATGGATCTAAACAATTCAATTCAAATTTCAGAAGGTTTAATCCAGGTCGTTTTTCATCACCATCTTTCCGCAAGAATTGGCCTAAACCACCTGCATTACCATCCACTGTCAATCCAAATCCTAAGCCTATCCAACAAGCAAATCCAAATATACCCAGACTCCCAGCCATTGCAAATAATGTGACCAAAGCCAAGCCCATCGTATGTTACAAGTGTCACCAGCCAGGCCATCTCGCAGCAAATTGTCATTCAAAGAAGCCATCAGCACATATCAACTACCTTGGAGCTATGGACGAAGACGAGCATGAGGATATGCCGGATTTCACTGAAGAAGAAGATGATCCTACTACTACTTCCGACACTCTACCAGGTATGCCTACTTTACATTCATTGTTGACTATGAAATGTATGGTGCATGGAAAAGAAAGAACTGTATTGCATGATGACGGTAGTACGCATGACTTTATTTCAGCAAAATTGGTAAAGGAATTGAAATTGCATACAGTACCTACGCATTATCGCATAAAAGCTGCATTTTTAGGTACTAGGTACAATGGCACACAAGAAGTTCAAAATTTAGAAATTCAAATTGGTCCATATATTGAAAGAAGAAATTTCTTAGTTGTCCCATTACAGTCTAGCGACATTATCCTAGGAATGCCATGGAGACACCAACATAATCCCAATATAGATTATTCCACACACACAATGAATATTAATTTTCAAGGAAAATCTATTACATTATTTGGTATGCATGCATCTCATATGTTTCCACTGCTTTCGCATACTCAAGCAAAACGTGCACTACGCAAGAATACTAAATCATATCTCATTTGGGTGAATGAATTGCACGCAAAAGAAACTCATATGCACCCTAGGCATAAGGAATTTCTTGCATATTTTAAGGACTGTTTTGCAGAAGACCTACCACCAGGTTTACCTCCATCACGTCCAGAAGACCATAAGATTGACCTAATACCTGGCACACAACCACCTTGCAAAGCCCCATATAGGCACAATCAAATAGAGCAAAAAGAAATCCAGAGTCAAGTAGAAGAATTACTAAATAGAGGTTTAATTCGACCTAGCAGTTCTCCATTCGGTGCACCTGTGCTCTTAGTCAAGAAAAAGAATAATACTTATCGGATGTGTATTGACTACCGAGCATTAAACAAGATCACTGTAAAGAATAGGTATCCTATACCTAGAGTTGATGACCTTATGGACAAACTGCAAGGATCTTCTATATTTAGTAAAATTGACCTTAAATCTGGATATCATCAGGTGAGGTTAGATAGATCCGACATATTTAAGACTGCATTCAGGACACAGTTTGGCCATTACGAATTCTTAGTTATGCCATTCGGATTAACTAATGCACCTGCCACTTTCAGTAGAATGATGAATCGTATTTTTCTAAAATATCAATATTGTGTGATTGTTTTCTTTGATGATATTTTAGTGTTCAGTCAAAGTGAAAAAGAGCATTATGAGCATTTATCATTAGTTTTTCAATTACTGAAAGAAAATCAATTGTTTGCAAATCCTGACAAGAGTGAATTCTTTAAGACAGAAATAGAATATCTAGGTCATATTGTATCAGAAGAAGGAATAAAAGTTGATCCTAAGAAAATTGACGCAATATTGCATTGGCCTATTCCTAAAAATGTACATGAATTACGTTCATTCCTTGGTCTTGCTAGTTTCTATAGGAAGTTTGTACGTAATTTCTCATTACTTGCTTTACCACTGATCAAACTTCTTAAGAAAGGCATTGTTTATCAATGGACTGAAAACCAGCAGAAATCCTTTGATTTACTTAAATGTGCATTGACCAATGCCCCTGTCCTACAATTGCCTGACTTTAACAGACCATTCTTTTTAGTTGTGACTGATGCTAGCGGATCAGGAATAGGAGCCGTGCTAATGCAAGATAACCATCCAATAGCATATTCTAGTTCTAAGCTGAAACCCTCTGAGCTCAAATATTCCACTTATGACAAGGAACTTTTAGCAGTTGTTCAAGCATTGAAACAATGGAAGCATTATTTAATGGGTTCAGAATTCATGATAAAGACCGACCAGCAAAGCATTAGACATCTACTTAGTCAACCCCAAATTTCTGACCGTCATATCAAATGGGCTTCATTCATTCAAAGTTTCCATCCTATCATTCAATACCAACCTGGAAAAGAAAATGTAGTTGCCGATGCATTAAGTAGAAGACCTGCAATTCATAACATTTCTATCATATCTTTTGATTCTTTGATTGCTATGAAAGACACATATCACCAGGATATTACTTTTCATTCTGATTGGCAAAAATTAGTTCAAAATAATTTCATTCCTGTTGATTCATTGTCATATAATGATGGATTCATGTTCTTTGAAAAGAGACTGTGTGTTACTATTCCATTCCGATCTTTTGTTTTGAATGAAATTCATTGTCCCCCATATCAAGGTCATAGAGGTATCATTTCTACATTACGCATGTTAACTGAAGATTTTTATTGGCCGCATATGGATGCAGATGTGTCTAATTTTGTTTCTGAATGTCTGATTTGTCAAAGAATAAAGAGACATCATGGTAAACAGTATGGGTTATTAATGCCTTTATCTATTCCATCTAAACCTTGGGAACATATATCTATGGATTTCATTACTGGCTTACCAAATACTAAATCTAACCATGACATGATTTGGACAATTGTAGATAGATTTAGTAAGCAAGCATATTTCATTGCATGTAAGAAAACTTTAACAGCATCACAAGCAACACAGTTATTTTTGAAAACTATTTTTACTAACCATGGATTGCCGAAAGTGATTATTTCAGATAGAGATTCTAGATTTTGTAATAATTTCTGGATTACACTGTTTGCAAATCTAGGCACAAAGATTGATTTCTCATTTGCATTTCATCCAGAAACAAATGGACAAACAGAAGCCACAAATAGCACTATTTTAGATCTTTTACGTGCATACACTATCTCTAAACCTCAGACATGGGATACTCATTTACATTTATTACAGTTTGCTTACAATAATACTCCGCACACATCTACAAAGAAAGCACCTTTTGAAGTTATTTATGGATATAGATTATCTACACCTGTTGCATCTTTGTCTAATAGAATACAAAGTGCCGATGATATTGCTGTTATGCATAATACTATTTTTGATGAAGTAAAGGATATGATTGCTAAAGCCCAACAATCATATACCAAACAAGCCAACAAGAAAAGACAAGCCAAGAATTTCAAAGTTGATGATTATGTTTGGCTTAGAATAGAGAAACGTAGACTGCAAAGTGTAGATAGACATCCAGTTGTCAAATTAGCCCCTAGATTCTACGGACCATTTAGAATCATTCATAAGATTAATGACAATGCATTCAAGTTAGAACTGCCATCACATTGGAAAATTCATAATACCTTTCATATTAGTTTATTGAGACCATTTAGAGGACAATTACCTATCCACCCTGTCTATGAAAACCCACCTTTACTAGAAGAAGAGACTGAAATCCTTGAACCAGAAGCCATCATAGACACTGACTACATGACCACTAGAACTGGCCGAAGGTACTCTAGATATCTCGTGAAATTTAAGAACCATCCTGTAGAAGAAGCACAATGGATGCACGCTAGAGACCTAAATGCTTTCCCCACTCTGTTAGCTCCACATTGAGCTAATAGCAATTGAGGTCAATTGCTATCCCACCTCGGGGGTATGATGCCAGGAGGCATATTCCACGGTGGATTCCGTGAGGTTTTACGGTGGATTCCGTAAACTTAGATGACCGGGGCTCATACGCAAAGAGGATTCTTTGTGCGAGAAGTTGATGGGGACGCCTGTCCTTTTCGGGCGTTTCATTAATTTAGTGTGTACATGGGTGATTCCATAGCGGGTGATTCCGCAAAATGCATATTAAATTAATAAACGTTTATGAGTTTAGAGTGCGCACTCGTAATAAATTAAGGTTAGGATTTATTTCTAACCAGTTGATTTATTTATGTAGCTGAAGACTGCTAGGTATTCACTTTTGTCGGTTTAATTGTGTCATTTTACTAACGATTGTGAATGCTTCAGTTGATGTGTAGAGATAGCAGCAGTGGCGGAGGAAAGCATTGGAGTCTAGCGGGTTTCCGATCTTTCGACTATATTTTGATAGGCGCCACGCCTATATTTTGATTATGTCTATAGAGACATCGACTATTTATTATTATTTTGTATGCGCTTATGCGCCTGGATATGTTATTTTTATTTGGACATTGAGATTGGGCGTGCCAGACTCTTTGGGCACCGTCCATTAGCTTTATTTTCCTATTTTTGGTAGAAAGCAAACTCAAAAGCTAAAAGCTTGTATATTTTTGTAATTGGGCTATTTTTGAGCAAAAAGATTGAAAATATATATTAAATACATGCTTTGTGAAGCGCTCACACAAGGCATGGGGGAGATTCAACCCAATTTGTCTCTTGTCTCATGTCGTGCTTGTTTTTACATTGGTCTTTGTGCTAAAAAGTAGAGTATTTTGTTCTTGGGGACCTTTGGGAATTCACTACGTGAGCTACCTGCGTCCGATCTGCGCACCAATACTTGCAATGTAATCAATTGAGAATGAAGAAAGAAGAAGAATGAAGAAGAAGAAGAAGAAATACACTTGAGCCTACATATCTCTCACTATTTCCCCTTCTATTGCACATCCTCTTTCATTCTTCTCATGTGGTATCAGAGTGGGAGTGCAAGATTGAAAGCTTGAATCGAAGAGTGCATCAAATCCAGTTCTATATCAAGTTGAAAGCTGGTTGTTCACTATCAAATAAGGTACTAATCTTCGACTAATCTAGCCAAAGCTAGTACATCGGATTGTAGACCCATTGAGGCTCAGATTTTGGGCATTGTTGTTTTCTTTTGAATATATTGGAAAGCCAAAGGAGGTTAGAAATGTTAGATATGATCAATGCCCCACCCTCATTAGGTGCTACCAATGATCCATGGTGCTCAAAGTTGTAAGGCCCCCATTATGAGGAGAAGCCAAGTGTGAGCCCGGACATTGGTAGAGTCCTGACTTGTATATCAGATGAGGTCTATGTGACCGGATGGCAAAAAGGTGACCATTGTGGGTCTAATCTTTGGGTTAGACGGAGTGGTTAAGCTGGTAGCAACTTGAGGCGCATTGCATCGGCCCCCCTGGCGGGGGTCCGGGGGCAGCGCCCCCGGCCTGATGGTAAAGGGAATATTCCCTGGAATATTCCCTGGCCGACTAGTGGAGGCTCATATGGTAGGTCGGTCAGCAGGCCGACCTAACGACCTTCGCGGGCTATAAAAGCTAAACCCCTTCGCAGCCATCATTCACTCATCTTTCACCCAGTCAGAGTTGTTGTTCCAGCTAGCCTTAAGCTCTTCACCTATCTTCTGTCTAGATCGCCATCTAAGCTTCACACAGTGGAAGCGCACGGGTGGACAGAGCCATCTTTGTATCAGTTGTTTGGAGTTAAAGAATTTACTGATTCTCCTCTTATCTGTTGTGTACTCTCTATCTCTTTCTCAGATTCTGTTCTCTGCACCGTGTAATATTTTACAAGAAATGATGTATTATAGCAAGGTTTTGTTCGTCTTTGAGTTTTGGTTGGCTTATGCTTTGGTTGCTAGAAGCAAGATGTTTGCTTATGCCCAGCTTGATCAAGGGGCCTCCTTGTGAAAGACAAGCTTAGGGTCTAGTTTTGAGAAGCATAGGGTTTGCTTAACCTAGAAGCAAGGGGTTTATGTCTATTACAGAGAAGATAAGAAGAATTCCTTCTAGTTGAGTGATTAGAGACTTAAGCTTGGAATGCCATTTTGGAGGAGATGAGGGCATTGCTGGTCCATTCAACTACCATGAGTGCATGCTGTAGGACTCAAAATGTCAAAATGGCAGCTACAAATACTATCACCACCACAGCATGAAGCTTGGTTGTTGGGGATAGCCTTTATTTAATAAGGCTAATCTTTGGCCTTAATCAAGTTAACTCGATGCTACTAAATTTGTTTTCACACTTGGGCTCCTATGATCTAGTTATTTTGAATCTATATTCACATTGCAAAAGAATGAACTAGTTTTTGTAGAACTAGTTTATTGGTTTTTGTTCACATTGTACAAAGGAAATTGGTTTGATCCAAAGCTCAAAGACCGGTTTTATGCCATTTTGGGTGTTGATTTGGAAGGGAAAAATTGTCCAAAAAATTATTGTTGGGCGAGTTTGTATGGGACTTCATTTTTGACATGAAAAAATACAAAAAATAGTAGGAAAATTAGTCAATTTTAGACCCACATGTTGATACCTTTTGGATCACACAGGCACTATTTAAGCTTTGTTTCCACTATTTCTTGTTATACAGTCAATGTTTGACATATGGACATGATGTATGGGCATATGTAAAAGTATTTGGACACATGTACGACACTTTTTATAATGGTCCTTAATTTATATGCATTTCCTTGGGGATTTTGAATGCTTTATGGTCTCAGCTTTGACTAGTTGATACTTGGTTGTGCTCATATGCTTGGATACTAATTTTGTACATTACACATAGCTAGTTTTGTTGAGTTTGCAACTACCATAATGTCAAAAAATGCACAGATTAGGAAAATTATGGGTGATAAATCGACAAAGGACAATTACAGTGTATGGTCCTACCATATGGAAAATATCTTTGGGACCTTATTACAAGTGAAGATGCATGTCCATAACTACCTAATAGCCTAGCCAAGATGAGAAAAAGGTGTATAAGGATTGGATTGGAAAAAAAATAAAAGCTTGCATTGAATATCTATATGCACATCAAAGATATTGATTCCACACAATAAAATGTAAACACTTGCAAGGATGCTTGGAAAATCATTGAAAATATGTATGGCACATGCACAAAGGCTAGAAAAATATAGCTAAAGTAGAGGATACATGGTGCATGGAGAGGAAATAGAACCATTTGTGATTATGTGGTAAAAATTAAATAGGTTACATAAGATCTTGCTTCAATAAGTGCACTAGTTGATGACGATGATGATGATTTGGTATCTATGACTCTAAATAGACTTTGACCAGCATACAAGTCCCTTGATACCTCCATTTTTATGAGGGGAGCCTTTAGGCCTAATTTTGAAGAGTAGATTTATTTTCTTCTTATAGAGGAGATTAAGTTGGGCCTCAATGCATTAAGCAACAAAAAGAATGCAAATCATGACAATGTGTTTTAACTTGGCGAGTTTGTGGTAGCTCATCTAGAGCTAGAGGATCATCTTACGGCCATGGAGACACCTTTGCATGAGGCCATGGTACCTTTAGACGTGGTGATTTTATGCATAGAGGTAGGGGAGATCCTATTCTAGAGATAGAGGATGTTCTAGTCCATAGAGAGATGGTGCATGTCATTATTGTGGGTAGCTTGGCCACTTTGAAAGAGTGTGATTTCCTAAGAAAAATGCTATGTTTAGGGGTTGAGGAAGGACTTAGTTTGGGCACTATGCAAGTGGATATAACAATGATGGCTACGGTTCTAGAGGTGATTCATCATCTAGAGGTCATTTCTTTGCCATGGATCATGTACTTGGCAGTTTGATGCACCCTCCTAGAGAGGATGACTAGTTTTTGGATTCAGGTGCTACAAACCATATGACTCTGTTGAATGATGAATTGACTATATGATGCTGTGTGAAGATTTCTTACTAGTGGTGTTCTTTTCCTTGTTGTTGTTCTCTAAATAATGAAATAAAAGCTTGTTGATGTTACAAGATAGATTTTCTTGTAGTAGAAACCAATTCTCCTTAGTGTTCCTCTTGGGGATCCATGTTTTTGGTGCGCAGCCGGGGAAACTTGCCATCAATAAGCATTAGAAGAGGTTGAAAATGAAGGAAATGGCATTGCCAATAAGAGAAGAATTCAATGGATGTTTGCAAATTTCCTTCTTCCACAGAAGAGTTAGAGATTCTTATTACCAAAGCCACTTTCCACAAAAAAGTTCATTCCACAATGGCAGAAACATATTACCATCATGATGCAGGCTCTATATGGTGGACTATTCCCTCTTCCTGTTGAAGTAGTAGAAACTTGCATCTTGGTAGCAAATTGTTTGGGAACAAGCTGAAGTGCAAAAATATAGAGATTCATTGAGAAGTTTTCAGACATCATCAAGTGGAAGATTGTAAAGACGCTTCAGGAGTCGTGGTCAGTGGAGGTTCATGAAAACAAGAAAGAAAGAACTTGGAAGTTTGTAGATGCTCAACAACAGACACGTGGGATGCATGGTGCATTGACAATCTCCTGTTTGTTCAATTAGCAACCCATTGGAAGTTGGTAGATAGAGTTTTCTTGACAACATACACTATTGAAACCATCAAAAGCTGGCATTATTATGATGATGTCACAACAACAATCATCAAAATAATGAGTTTTGATACCTTTAGAATGAAATATCTCCCTTGGCCAGAGAGTCATCTGAGTACATGCTAATTGATTGGAGCCAACCCCTTGATGAATGACACAACCAAGAGGCAAGCACTAGAACGAGTCCACAGGTATGTGAGAAGAGAGAAGGCAAAAATCAAGGCCAAGAACGAGCTTGTAGCAAAAGCCTGCTTTGACGGCTTAAAAGCACTCTTTACAGAAGTCCCCATGGCAATTCAAGGTCCCCTTCCTAGTCAGATTCGTCTTGAAAATATTGATGACAAGACATCAAATGTAGTCCCATTGCCAATTTTTAAGGGAGAGTACAATGAAGACCTTGATCTTTATGTAGCAGAGTTTATGGTAGCATGTGTGGCTAACAATGCAAGAACCCCTGAGCATTGGTTAGTGATATTCCTTGCCACTTCCAAGGGCGCGGCGTTTCACTGGTATGAGAAACAAGTAGCATGAACTTTTGGCACATGGGATGACTTGAAGTTGGCCTTTCTCACTAAATTCAGGCATGAAGGTTTTGAAGAGCGGATGCAAGAGGCATTCATGAACCTAAGTCAGTCCTCTAGAGAAAGAGTATCTTGAAGAGATGGACCAGTCATCATTTGGATTAAGGCATCTAGAAAGGAGAGTTTCTCAAAGGCCTACAACCAGAAGTTCGCAAGTTTGTGGTGGAATTGAGAAGACCAGTCAATCTGCAAGCTACAATGGAAGGTGCAAGATTGTATGATGAAGTTGAAGCAAGGTTGTCAATGACCTTAAGAAGAGGACTCTTAACTCCTCCCATGCTAGGAATGGTATACTCACCAAATGCAGTCCCAGTGACAGTTCCCTACCACTACCCCCAAATGCAAACAATGCCGCAATACAATGCACCTAATCCACAGTGGCCGCAGATGACAATGCCTCAAATGATGGTTCAACCACAACGGCAGTGGTCTCAAACAGTTTCTCCTATGGCAACTCAACAATAGTAGAATCCTACCCATTGGAATCAACAACCCTAAGTCTCAACAGGAGCTCTGAATTAAAACCAGAACAGAGGACCCTCTGGATCAGCCCAACCAGTGTATGTAGTAATTACAGAAGCTTCCCAAAACCCTACTACAAGTACTCCAGGAGGTGAAAATATGAAGGACTACCTATCCAATTTAGTTGCAAGTATTAAGAAAGAGCTTATGGATGTGATTATAGAACAGCTATAAATGCTGAAGGTGAAAACCACCAATATATCCACTCCTGCATATCTCATCGAATTGTCCAAATCCTAGAAGTTTTGCGGATTATAAGCCCTTATGGAGTCGATGCAAAGGAGAAGGCCACATTGCAAAAGATTGTCCAAGTCTAGCCCCTGTGAAATATACTTCTAATATCCAACAGAAGACCCAAGAACCTGCTTCCAATTTGATGGAATTGGAAGTGGCCCCAATAACACGTGCAAAGAAAGGAGAACCTATAGTTTCAAAAGAGAACACTTCCTCTGTCACGGCTGTGAAGTTCAACCTTCCTAAGGAAAAGCAGAACAATGCAGCCCACGACAATGAAGTATAGAGTACTAAGAGCCACAGAGAGTCACATAGACAATTGCAGAGATAGAACCAGAGGTCCAAGAAATGGAGGATACAGAAGTACCTCCTCATGAAGAAAAAGTGCATATGTTACCACTCCTAGAAGAAAAGGGAAGGTAAAAGTGGGCATAGCCCCATTTCCTAGCCGATTGGAAAAGCCTATGGATCCTATTAAAGAGTATGACTTGGTCAAAGATCTAGATACTTTTAAACCAAACTTAACATTCCGACAGTTGCTGATGTTGTCTCCTAGTTGTAGAAAGAAATTCAAAAGCATACTGGCTAGAAGAAGAGGCCTAAGAATTGTTCCCTGCGTGGTGACCAAGTCCAGTAGATCCTCAAAACCCGTGAAGAAAGTAGATGCGGCTAATGCCTTCTTGGATCCTAGAGCCCCAGAGATTGGTGTATGGATTGAAGGGTGCTTTATTTCAAATGCATTGATTGATAGAGGCTCGTCAGAAAACATAATGACGGATATAACAATAAAGGATCTAGGCTTGTAAGGAATGCAACATACGTAGTGGCTTATCAGATTGGGAGACCAAAGTAGAATCAAACTATTGGGCATCCTTCCTACGTAAAAACAACCCTCGCAAGAAGAGACGATTGGCTTACATATTTGGTAGCCAAATTCTTACGGGACCTCATACCCTTTGCTATTGGGAAGACCTTGGCTTTTTAAAGCAAGAGCAATGACAGATTGGTTCAAAGGGACCCTAACCCTAGGCAGAGGACCCAATAAAGTAGTATTGAAGTTGTATGGATTGCAAAAAGGCAATGGATCCACATCCATCAAAGTCGTAATAGACTCCTCCAATGAAGTAACAGATGGTACATCAAGAGACAAAGAGGTCATCAAATAGGTCCTCCCCAAGAAAACAGAGGCACACTCCCTAATAGTGGGCACTATAAGCCAACTCCCAAAAGATAAAAAGTCCTTGTCAATGGGTGAATACTTCGTCTTGAGCCAAGAACGGCTTCTACAATCACTACTGACAGTGAGATAGAAGCATGGATGTATTGCTCTCCCTGTTACATGGCCATAGCAGAGCTAGAGATAGAGGCAGAAGGCAAAGTAGAGAGCCTATTCTTTTCTTACAGAGATCCTATAGAGGTAGAGTCAGAGCCTGAAGAGGACAATGATGAACTTGAAGAAGAAGATTATGAAAGCGAGACAAAAGAATCTATTCCACCCAAAGAAGGCATGGATGAAGAGGGAGTCCCAGAAGCCTAAGAAGCAGAAGACTTCATGCTATTGGACAGAATGATGATGGTACCCTTTGGATTGGTAAATGGACCTTCTCATATGCAAAGCCTTTATAAGAAATGGATTAAGAAAAATAAGCCATATTTTATCAATGGTTCTTGCCACCCTCATCTATCCTTGACAAGAAAGGATGATGATGATGCCCCTTGTCAACAATAAGCTTGTCAACAAGCACTAGCCCCAAGGGCCCAATAGAATTTCGAGAGTCCTTGTTATGTGACATTCCTGGATGCATCCTCAGAAGAGGAGTCCTCAAGCTCCGAGGTAATTAATACCCAAACCAAATCCGAGACAGCCTTGATACCATTTTAGCATCCCAAGGAACAACCCAAGTCCTCACTGAAACAAGAAGTCGGGTCTAGTGGGACATCAAAAGAAGACACCACCCTCTTGAAGGAGTCAGATCTATACCCAGAAGCAGTCCGTGGAACCTTCATCTGCGAAGTGGAAGGTGAAAGACAGTTAACCTTTATGGATGCAGATGGCATTGAATGCCACTTGAAGGTGGGTAGCACCCTGCCAAAAGGAGAATTGTCAATCTTGTACAACTTATTGAAAGAGAATTTAGACGTGTTTGAATGGTCCTATAAAGACCTAAAAGGGATCGATCCCACAATATGTCAGCATCACATTGACTTGGAGCCTGATGCTAAGCTAGTACGACAATGACAAAGGTGCATGAATCCAAATTACTCCACCTTGGTGAAAGCAGAGCTGCTAAAGCTTTTTGGAAGCCGAATTCATCAATCCAGTGGCTAATAGTGAATGGGTTTCACCCATCGTGGTCATACCCAAGAAGAATGGGAAGCTTTGCATATGTGTGGATTTCCACAAATTGAATTCCAAAACCAAGAAGGATCACTTTTCTATCCCTTTTATAAACCAATTGTTAGACACAGTTGTAGGACATGAGCTTTACTCCTTGTTAGATGGCTTTAGTGGATACAACCAAGTGCAGATATCAGAAGAAGATTTGTCCAAAAAAACCTTCACCATAGAATGGGGGACCTATGCTTACAGGGTGATGCGGTTTGGGATTTGCAATGGCCCTACTACCTTCCCAAGAGTCATGATGGCTGCATTCCAAAATCATCTGCACGACTTTATTGAGGTATATCGGATGACTTTTGTGTTTACAGTTTGATCCTTAAACATTGGGGACATTTGGAGCAATGCTTTGATCAATGCCAGGAGTATGGGATCTCCCTCAACCCTGACAAATGCATATTTTGAGTCTCTTCTGGAGTTATGTTGGGCCACATTGTCTCTGCACAAGGGATATCAACAGACCCTACAAAGATTGAGAAGATCGCAACCTTAACAACACCAATCAACCTCAAACAATTGAGGGGATTTCTAGGCCATGTGGGCTATTACAGAAGGTTTATAGCTCATTTTGCAACAAAGGCAGCCCCCCTACATAAGCTTCTAAGGAAAGATAGGGAGTTTATTTGGACAGAAGAATGTGACAAAGCCTTCAACACTCTAAAGTAGTGTCTGATTGAAGCACCCATCCTGCAACCTCCTGATTGGACGAAGGAGTTCCATGTGCACACTGATGCATCAGTTGAAGGCCTAGGTGCAGTCTTATGCCAAAAGGGCCCCTCTAAGTTAGATCAACCAATCTATTATGCAAGCCAAAAAGTAACTAACAGAGAGGGGACTATATAGTGACAGAGCTGGAGTGTTTGGCAATGGTGTTTGCCCTAGAGAAGTTTCGCCACTTCCTATTGTCAACTCATTTTAAATTTTATGTGGATCATGAGGCCCTGTCCTTCCTAATGAACAAAGTAGATGTGAAGGGAAGAATGATGAGATGGCTCCTTCTATTCCAAGAATTTGACTTTGAGGTAATCACAAAACCTAGTCGCTTCCATGTTCTGGCTGATCATTTGACGTGTATCTCGTAGAATGCAGATGAGGAGGAGGATGATCCAAACCTCCCTGATGCTTCCCTATTCCTGATAGAAAGTGTCACCCCCTGGTATGTAGACATCACCAACCTACTGGCAACCCAACAGTATCCTCCTAGCATCTCTAGTCAGGAAAGGAAGAAGCTTCTGTTAGAATCAACCCCTTACACCCTGTTAGGTGGTGCATTGTACAAGAAAGGCAAAGATGAAGTGCTCAAAAGATGTGTTGCAAGGTATGAGATTGGGATTGTTCTGAAGGCTTGCCATGACAAGCCATGTGGAGGCCAGTTTGAAAGAGAAGCAACAGCTAGAAAGCCTCTGCTAGTAGCAGGATACTGGTGGTTGACCCTCCAAAAGGGTGCCTATGATTATTGCAAACGATGTGATGCTTGTCAGTGAATGGGGAAACCCACCAAGACTAGTGCCATGCCATGGAAACCTATCCTTCCCTTGAAGCCATTTGAGAAGTGGGGCATCGACTTCGTAGGTCCAATCGATCCCCCCCACCAGATAGAAGCAGAATAGATACATCTTGGTCTGTACTGACTACGTAACAAAGTGGTATGAATCTAAAGCTCTGAAGCGGGATGATGGTAATATCATGGCCTTGTTCCTGTATGAGAATATCATCACCATTTTTGGTAGTTCCCTAGAGTTGATAAGTGACAAAGGCACTCATTTCATTAATAAGGTCATGGAAGAACTCACAGAGCTGTATAAGATTCGCCATCGCAAGTGCACCCCCTATTACCCAAGAGACAACGACCAAGTTGAAGTCACCAATCCTCTACTCGATCTTGATAAGGATGATTGTTTCACATCACCGTGATTGGGATGATTGACTTATAGAGGCCCTCTGGGAGTACAAAACCTCCCATAAGACAACTATAGGACAGACATCCTTCCAGGCTGGTGTATGGTATAGAAGCCATCTTTCTTGTTGAATTCGAATTACCCTCTCTGCGTGTGGCCATCAGTGAACATTTGGGAGATGCGGAGTCCCTGCAACACACTCTCCTACACTTGGAGTGTATAGATGAGACTCGTAGGATGGGTCTATAGTGCATGGAAGCCACACAAACTTGACGAAAGGCCTATCATGACAGCTTCATCAAGTAGAAGGAGTTCAAGGAAGGCGACTTAGTCCTCGCTCATGATTTCCCATTTGGAAAGTTTTCAGGAAAGCTTCAACAACGCTGGATGGGTCCTTATAAGGTACTTGCCATCAATTCGAATGGCTCCAATCCAAGTATAGATAGTCAATGCTTCAAATGATCCCTTCCTTATTAATGGCTATTGCCTCAAGAAGTATTACCCTCCCCGGGGATCTTGACAATCACCGTCAATAGCTTCTTTATTCTTTGGACAATGGTTGAGATGGCTTTACCTAATGCTCGTGATAACACTCTTGCTGATTCTGATGATATGGCTTCGCCTTGATAGTCCCTTACACCTTCTGCCTCCCCTTGGTTTCCTTTCCATCTGATGCAACATAGGTAGCAAGGATGGTTATGATATATGGCATCCCTGCCATTTGATGCTTCAAAGACAATAAGAAAAATATAATAATAATAATAATAATAAAAAATATATTGGTCATGGGAGATAAGGACTTTGGTTCATGTCATGCCGACCTATTCTTCGAGAAAAGGTGGAAACAGCCTTGGACGGGAAGCTTGCTGTGGAAAAGGTGGTAACACCCCATAGTCTAGGATAGCCGAATCATCAGAAAACACTTTTCCAGAAGAAATTAAAAAGGAGGAGCTTAAAAGAGGTAAAGCCAAGATGCTCAAAGAAAAGCAAGAGTTGCAAGAGAAGCTAGAAGAGACTTAAGAGGAGTTCAAGAACCTCATTCATGAAGAGAAGCAGGCTTCAAAGTTCCAAACAAAGTTAGAAGAAAAGGATATTGCACTTCAAGGCAAGTCTAAAGAACTTGACAAGAAGGAAGCAGTGTTACGAGAAGAATATCAAAAGACATTGCAAGACAATAAAATCAATTTTCTTGAAGAATATGCTATGGGATGACCTTCTTGTATAAGTACACATCCTAAAGAAAGTGCGCTAGAATAATTATATATGGGCTACCTCCCTGGGTATGCCTCGTCATCCACTCCATGATGCTAGCAATAGACAAAGCGATCTTCATCGACAAACAATTGAGTAATGTGAGCTTTCATCCTAATAGGATGGGCTGCGAGTATGGGTTGACCTTTGTATTTATCAATAGAGTGTGAGGCAGAGAGTGGGGTAAGTGACAATCCTTTCCCTTTAACTCAAATGAGAGGTGAGTTGTGTGGAATGGAGGGTTGCATGCATTGGCTAGGCCTCTCAATGCACAACACACGATCTGTTCATGTGCACTGCACTATAAGGCTCCCTAGCATTCATTCTCTCATGGTATGCCAGCAAAGGGCGAGATACACTGTTGTACCATCAAATGCGCACAAGGCATATAACCTTTGCACAAGAGATTGTGAGGATAACAATAATGGGTGTAAGGATCAGTTGCCCTCCTGCATTCTCAAACAAAGTGCCAGTCTCAGAGGGGGGTCGAGTGTGACTGGTGTGTCCTCAAAACAATCATTGAGAGGTGAGATTGAGGGACATTACGACACTTGGTGCAAGGTATGTTTTCCTTTTCCTATATACCCATGGTATGGGTCCATGCCATTATCACAGGACACGTCACCTTGTTTTGTACACTGCACCATAAGACTCCTTGGCCTTCCTACTTGTACCTATGCCAGACAGGGTTGGACACACTTATGCACCATCAACTGTGCACCTTGGCATACTCCTTCTGTCCCATTTCCCTTGTTGATTTCTAAACCAGGTATATGTTATGGGGTTCTCTGTGAGATTCATCGAGTGATGTCTGTTATGGGGTGAGTGACTGTTCTTTCCTCTCCATTTAAGCGACTGTGCACTGAGTGCAATATCCTTCGTCATCGCCCGAATTCCTGCACATTCATCAGTAAAGCTGCCTCCCTAGGTGGTGATGCATGGTCCCTCCTGTGCTTGATGTATGCTGTGAAGACATCTTGGTATCTCCTGCAGTCGATTACGACACAGGATGCGACGTCAACAGTCAACCGCACTGCTTGGCCAACTAGGCCAAGTTTTTCTAACCCTACATCTTATGTTTGAAAGTGACGATCGTCTTTTAAGTGTGGGGATGTTAATGTACAATCTGATGACCCGTCTTGTGTTCATGCGGAGTCATTTCACCCTACCCAGTAAGGTTTTAAGTGTGGAGACGCGTCCTTATGCGTTTGCCGAACATACATCTTGCATATATCATTTACTAAATCTCCGTATATCCCATGTCTTCACTTTACCTTAATGGGTCCCTTGCCCACCCACCAAACCTTGTCTCCCTTACCTATGAGGCCGTTCCTATTGTTATTTTTCTTTACACGACGTTTTGGTTGATTTTTCATGTGAACACACCCTAAGTAAAAAAAAACCCCAAATCCAACCTTATCGTCATGTGTATCCCTTTAACCTATACCTTTTTCCTTTTTACCTTGCCCTATTCTGAGCCATGGATTGAAAGTTATTAAATTTTTACGCATTTCGTGCACATTGGATGTTTTTCTATGTGAATGCTTCTTTATTGTTCCAAAACACTGATATGATGTAATAGCCTTTTCCTAAATCTTCCATATGACATTTTCCCTTTTTACACCCTATCATTCCGACATACGGTTTGTCCATTATTAAAATTTGCGAGTTTTTGGGTATTTTTCGTATGTATTTTCATCATTTTTCATGTGAACCTGCCCTATTCTCCTGGGAATTTAATTCTGAGTGGATAGAATCAATAGACCCCCCTTCTTGCCCATTTCTCCTTTTTCCATCGCCATATTTAGACCTACGAATTTTTTGTTATTAATTTTTATAGGTGTTTTCAAGCTTTGTTTTATTGTTTTTCCCATGTGCACGCCTCCTAAACCCATCGGAACTGAGTTCTAATGTGCGAGCCCTAAAGATCATCTATGTCTTGACATTTATCCTTTTGACTGCCCTCCATTCCAGTGGATGGATCATTAACTATTAATTTTTGAATCTCTTTTCGGATACGATTGTTGGGTTTTTCCCATGTGAACATATCTTACCTTGATTGGAATTGTGTTTTGATGTGATAGGATTGTTGAGTATATTATTTGGCACATTTCTCATTGTTCCTGCACTTCATTCCGGCAAACGGATTCTCTGATATTAATTCTCGTATGCATTTTCGGGCTTGATTTTTGCATTTTCCCTTGTGAATGCCTTGCATTCTCCCCGGACCCCTTGTTGCATTTTTCCCCTGTCTTCCCTCTACCTTTCAGCACATTTTCCATTTTTACAACATTTCATTCCAATGCACAGTTTGGGTTTAATTTAATTTTTTTCGTGTTTTTACATGTGTATGCGCCTCCCGCGTTGCACGTAAACATCTGCATTTTTTAATTTACATGTTTTCTGATGTGTTTGTTACACCGTTCGCCCCCATGATTGTGTCCTGATCGTCTACGGGTCCCGCTAGCCCCACGCCTGTGTGTGGGATAGGGGGGACTACCTTTGATTTTTCTTTTTCAAATTTATTTTTTAAATTAAAAAACTAATTATTCCCTCCCCCCTCCTCGATGGTTCTCTCCTCCCCCCTCCTTCCATTCTCACTCTTTTCCTTCTTTCTTTCTTTCTTTCTTTCTTTCTTTCTCTCTCCTCCCTCTCCCTCTCTCTCCTCGCAACCCCCTTCTCTTCTCCTTCCCTCTCCTTCTCTCTCTCTCTCTCTCTCTCTCTCTGTCTCTGTCTTTGTCTTTGTCTCTCTCTCTCTCTCTCTCTCCTCCTCCTCCTCCTCCTCCTCCTCCTCCTCCTCCTCCTTATTATTATTATTCTTCTTTTCCTTCTTCTTCGTCTTCTTCCTTCCCTCCCTGCTCCACGTCGGCCCGCTCGCGCCGCCACCGATTCCTCATCGCCGCCCCTTGTGGCCTTTGCCGCCCCGCCGGTCCTTCGCTGCCGCCCAACTGCTGTGCACCCGCCACCCCAGTCCCTCCAGCCCACCCACCCTAGAACCCCCCCTGTCCCTCCCGCTGGTCCCACCCCACAACCCCCCCAGTCCCACCTGCCTCAGTCCCTTGTTTCCCCCCCTCTAAACCCCTTCCACCACCCCCTCCCTTACCCTCCCCTTGGCCCCTGTTCTTGTGGGCCCCTCTATTCCTATCGACACCCCTACCGCAGACAACACATAATTTTTCAATTGTAGGTGCTCCTGCAATGGGCGTTGTTGTGCCGTGTCCGGGCATAGCTCACTGTTGTTCACACGTGAAGACGTGTGTGTCCCCTTGTTCGTGTGGTGGTGCGGATGTTTGTAGCCATTCACCCATCATAGCTATCCCTACGCAGTTCTATGTAGTTCATATGTGCTAGCATCTATTCACATGTAATTTTCAAACCCGAACCCATTAAAAAATCCATTAAAAACACCAAAAACCATAAAACAATAACCAAAAAAAGAAAAAAAAGCATAAAACATCTATAAAAAGTAAAAACAATCACAAAAAATAACTGAAAAATCTTAATCGATTGCTGATTTTTGGAATCATTTTTCTTTGCTGAACACACATGAATGAATGACAAAAAATACTATAAAATATTTAAAATCCTTTCACAATTCATAAAACTTCAAAAAAATCAATTTAAAAAAAACTCAAAAAATCCCTTAAAAATTACACACACTCTTTCACATGTTTTTAAATATTTCATGAGCTTACATTGCCTATATAAATGCTGAACTCATTTTGGAAAAAAAACAAACCAACAAAACACCACACAAATAAACAAACAAACCCTGGCATAAATGCTCCACTCGTGATATGCCAGGGTGACCGTTGTGCATTTATGTCACCGACGTGTTAGTTGCAGACGCGGTTGGTACACCGCCCATGAATAATAGCTACATGATAGCTATCCTTATCTACTCTAGTTCGTGGCTCAGTTAGTATGCCACCTTAGTTAGTTGAGTTTGGTTTGAGACCCATATATAGGGTTCTTCTATTTCTTTGTATGAGAGTTCTTTTGGCTTACACAACTAAGAAGAGGAAAACTGTTTTCAGCCTCCACCCTTGTGTGTCTTCCCCCATTGTGCAAGCAAGAAAGCTTCAAGCGAGACTCCTTCCTTCTCTCCCACAATCTTGACATGGTATCAGAGCCTTGTTCGTGGTAAGGAGCTCAAGAAAGCAAGCCAAGCTCGCGGTGTTCTGGTAAGAGGAGCAGTGTTGCTTTCATTTTCTGTTTTGGGAGCAGATCTCTGCAGGTAGCACAGCCGGAAATTGCAAGAGTGCATTGTCTCAGGTTGAGACGCCCTTCGCGGTGAAGCAAGAGGGCAATATATGCTGCGGGATAGGGCTGTAGCCCTTGGCGACCTTGATTTTTTGATTTGAGGCCATTTCGGGGCCTGTTTTGGAGGCGGAAGTTTTCTGCACGCACTCAGGAAAAGGCCCAGTTTTATGCTGTGCAGCCACTGTTCTACAGGTCGGTGAAAAGTTGCTGTAGAAATCGCATCGTATGCTTGTGCGTAGAGACATTGGGAGTTACAGAATCATCCTTGGTTTTTGTTTATGCAAAATCGTCACTAGGAAGTGACTGTGTGGTCAAATACCACTTTCGCCAGTCTTGCAGATTTGCCCTTGTGAGGCTGAAGCTGTGTTCTTTGCAGTGACAGAACTTTTTGCAGTATTCTGTAATGGCGTCTGATTCTCTCTCACAGATTGTCACTGAAAAGCTTGACAAGAACAACTTCCAAGCATGGAAGTTTAGAATGACGAATTTCCTTATGGGAAAAGGATATTGGGAGTTTGTTGCAGGAAATGAAGAAGAACCAGTTCTTCCTGATGTTCCCAATCAACAGCAAATGCAGGCATTTAAATCATGGCATGAGAGAGCCAGGAAAGTTATGTATTGGCTGTCTATCAGCATTTCAGACTCTATGATTGTGCATATTCAGGATGCAAGTACGCCAAAGGAGGCATGGGATACTTTGTCAAAAATGTATAGCACAAATACGCAAGCCAGGAAAATGCAGCTCAAGTAAGAGTTGCACAATGTGCAAAGAGAAAATATGAGCATCAACGACTACCACATGAAGGTGAAGAAGATTGCAGATGCACTTGCTTCCATTGGGTCGCCAGTGGAAGATGATGATTTAGTTTCTGTGACCTTGAATGGTCTAGGAAAGGATTATGCGCAGTTTCGGACATCCATTTCAGTTCGTGAAAGATTTCCTGATTTTGAGGAGTTGATTGCTCTTCTAATTTCTGAGGAGCAGAGAAATGGTGGTGCATCTTCTTCAGGAGGAACTTCAAAAGAAGCTGTCTTCTACTCAAATGCTGGAAGAGGTAGAGGCAGAGGTAGAGGAGGCCGATTTGGAGGCCGTGGCAGAAATCAGAATATGCAGCAAACTCAAGAAAACCAGTCCTATGGAGGAGGACGTGGTAACTCTAGAGGCAGGGGGAGCCAAAGAGGTCGTGGTGGATGGCAAAGAGGCCAAAATACAAACAGTAATGTTGAATGCTATTACTGTGGTAAAATGGGTCATATGGCTAGAGACTGCTATAAAAAGCAGAATGACATCATGAATGGAAAACTGTAACAAGGGAACTATGCATCTTCTGGTAGACAGGGTGATGACAGAAATGAGCATTTGTTCATGGTGCAGCACATGAACAATTCTATGACAAGTGCAGAAGAAAGCAATGATGTATGGTATGTTGACTCAGGTGCATCAAACCACATGACAGGTCATGCAGAATGGATGGAGGATGCAAGGAAAATGGAAAAACCAGGGTTTGTGGAGACTGGTGATGATACTGCACATCCTATTGTGCAGATTGGAAAAATTCCCTTGTCTATGCAGGATGGGAAAGAGAAATACCTGTCTGATGTATTTCATGTCCCGAATATCACCAAGAATCTGGTTTCTGTTGGTCAAATGGTTGAGCAGGGCTTGCAGGTTAGATTTAATCCTCATGGATGCTTTGTTGAGGATATGAAAAATAAAGGTCGCTTGATAGCAAAAGGAAAGAAGAAGGGCAGAATGTTTACATTGGATGCAGACATGCCTGAATTGAGTGCAGCAATGTTTGCACATGGGACCGGTGTAGTTGCAGATATTGATATCTGGCATAAACGCATTGGTCATGTTAATATACAGCGACTTAAATCAATGCAGGCCCAAAACATTGTTGCAGGATTGCCTAAGTTCAAGGTTGCAGAAATGCATAAGGTATGTGAAGCCTGTCAATTTGGAAAACAGGCAAGGAAACCATTTCCTAGACATGTTCAAGAGAGTAAGAAGCCATTGGAATTAATCCACTCTGATGTGTGGACTACTAAAGCTGCATCTCTTGGAGGCTATCATTATTTTGTCAGTTTTATTGATGACTATAGCAGAAAAGTTTGGGTGTATTTTATGAAAAAGAAAAGTGAAGTTTTTGGGCATTTCAAAACTCTTAAAGCTATGGTTGAAAAAGAAACAGGCCTGCAAGTAAAATGCCTAAGGTCAGATGGAGGGGGAGAGTACCTCTCAAATGAGTTTGCAAGGTTCCTGCAGGAGCATGGCATAAAGCAGCAATATTCATGCAGTCATACCCCACAGCAAAATGGAATTGCAGAAAGAAAAAACAGACATATTGGAGAGGTATCTCGTGCCATGCTCAATGAAAAAGACTTGCCAGATTTTTATTGGGCTGAAGCAGTTGCTACAGCAGTCTACATAATGAACAGGACTCCCACTGCAGCAATACATGGAATGACTCCAGAGGAGAGGTATACTGGTAGGAAACCAGATATTTCTCATTTGAAAATTTTTTGGTTGCATTGCCTATGTACATGTGCCAGATGAGCTGAGATCTAAGTTGGATCCAAAAGCTGAGAAGTGCATCTTTATTGGTTACTCTCTGCAGCAAAAAGGGTATAGATGCTATAACCCTTCTACTCGTAAGTTTACAGTGAGCAGAGATGTTGTTTTTGATGAGATGAGTAGCTGGTATAAACCAGTAAATGTGATTGATGATGTAGATGCACAAAATGGTAATGCTGTACAGAATTCACAGCAGCAGTCACAAAATATTAGTGGACCTGGAGCGTCCTCTAGCAGTGGTTCACATTCTTTGCCATGGACAGGCAGATTGAGATCAGGAGAATCTTCTCAAAGCAATGCAGATAGTGGTATGCAGGTATCACGAAAAGGAAAAGAGAAGGTTGATCAGCCCATGTTTGATGTGAATGCAGGTCACTCTTATGTGGATGGTGAATCTAGTGGCTCAGAACAGAGCATTGATGATGAGTTGGGTATTCCTTCTATTGTTACACCTGGAGTAAGGAAGACCAGGGATGTTTTAAGGGCACCTGGGAGTGAACCCACTTTGCGCAGGTCTACCAGAGTTAGGTATCCTGTGGATAGGCTGAAATATGATGGATTTACAGCCATTCACTATGCATATATGGTCAAGGTGATACAGGAACCAGAACCCACTTCTTTTGAGCAAGCCATGGGAAAAGAAAAATGGGAGAAAGCCATGGATGAAGAAATGGATGCCTTGGAAGCAAATGCTACATGGGAGTTAGTACCTTTGCCTAAAGGTAAGAATGCAATTGGCTGTAAGTGGGTTTATAAGGTGAAGCACAATGCAGATGGTTCTGTGAACAGATACAAGGCAAGATTAGTAGTCAAGGAGTATGCACAAACATATGGCATTGACTATGAAGAAACATTCAGTCCGGTTGCAAGGATGGCAACTGTAAGAGCAGTCATTGCTATGGCTGCATCAAAGGGATGGTCTTTACATCAGATGGATGTAAAGAATGCCTTCTTGCATGGTGATTTGCAAGAAGAGGTCTATATGGAGCAGCCACCAGGTTATGTGCATGCTGCTCATCCTGAGTTTGTTTGCAGGCTGAAGAAAGCTTTGTATGGCTTGAAGCAAGCACCTAGAGCATGGTCTGACAAGATAGGACAGTATCTTGTCACTATTGGCTTTCAGATTTCCAAGGCAGATTTCTCACTTTATGTGAGGAAAACAGAGAAAGGTATTATGCTACTTGTCATTTATGTTGATGATTTGATTATGACAGGTGACAGTGATGAAGATATCCTTCATGTGAAAATGCTATTGAAGCAGAAGTTTGAGATGAAGGATTTGGGAGAGCTGCGTTATTTCTTGGGCATTGAGGTGATTAGATCACCAAGTGGGATACAGCTCTTGCAGAGGCAGTATGGATTGGACATGCTGTCCAAATATGGGATGACAGGCTGTAAGCCTATTTCAGTTCATTGCAGAATGTGAAGCTGAGCACAGATGCAGGTGAGCTTCTAGAAGACCCTACTATGTACAGACGCATAGTAGGAAGTTTGATTTATATGACTATTACCAGGCCAGATTTGAGCTATGCTGTTGGATTGGTAAGTCAGTTTATGCAGGCTCCAAGGAAACCACATTTGGATGCGGCTAGACGCATACTCAGGTATGTGAAGTCCACATTGCAGTATGGACTATTTTATGAGACTGGGGTTCAGATACAGTTGCATGGATACACTGATGCTGATTGGGCTGGTAGCATTTCTAATAGACGTTCTACCAGTGGATATGTGTTCTCTTTTGGGAGTGCTGCAGTCACTTGGAGCAGCAAGAAACAGCCTACAGTTGCCTTGTCGAGCACAGAGGCTGAGTACAGGGGCGCAGCAATGGCTGCATGTGAGGTAGCTTGGTTGCATAAGCTACTTTATGATATGCATCAGCCTACAGATGGGCCAGTTGTCATTTATTGTGACAACATGAGTAGTATACACTTGGCAAATAACCCAGTCTATCATGCTAGAACAAAGCACATTGAGGTGCATTATCACTATGTGCGGGAGAGGGTTTTACTAGGTCTTATTGATCTAGTTTATGTCAGCACAGAGGATCAGGTAGCTGACATATTTACGAAGGCATTGGGCGCAGAGAAGCTGCGCAAGTTCAGAGACCTGCTTGGTGTGCAGGAATTGGGATTGAGCTCGAGGGGGAGTGTTGAGATATCGAGCTCCACTCGTGATATGCCAGGGTGACCGTTGTGCATTTATGTCACCGACGTGTTAGTTGCAGACGCGGTTGGTACACCGCCCATGAATAATAGCTACATGATAGCTATCCTTATCTACTCTAGTTCGTGGCTCAGTTAGTATGCCACCTTAGTTAGTTGAGTTTGGTTTGAGACCCATATATAGGGTTCTTCTATTTCTTTTTATGCGAGTTCTTTTGGCTTACACAACTAAGAAGAGGAAAACTGTTTTCAGCCTCCACCCTTGTGTGTCTTCCCCCATTGTGCAAGCAAGAAAGCTTCAAGCGAGACTCCTTCCTTCTCTCCCACAATCTTGACAATACCTAATTCATTCACACTCATTTTGAAATTTCACACATTACTTGAAAAACAACACGATCCAAACACAAACCCTTTAATGCTTCCACACATAAACTTAAAAAAGAGAAAACAACAACTACAAATACACAACCTAAAAAGCAATCTTATCTACATTTTTGACTCTTCCACCACCCATTTTCACAATTACAAAAAAAACATACACACCAAACTAAAACAAAATAAAACACACAACTTTAATGTTAAATGAAACACCCCTCCCAAAATCCTATTAAATGGATGGTAAATCTTAAAACTGACCCATTAAATTTTTCCAATCCCCCTTCCCTAATGATGTGATCATCCACATTGCACAAGTTCCCCATATTTTTCCTTGGTACATCATGGTATTCATCTTTTGGCTCATATTTGACAGGAGGTCGATTGTTTCCTAGTCACCTTGATGTTACCACTTGTGGATTTTTTTTCTTTTGTGCTGATTCTTTGGATATAGAGTACATTTCAGATGTTGTGGGTGTCCACCCACTGCCAGGTTCCTTTTCTTTTTCCCTCTCCCACGTGTACCATAATACACCATTAATTGTAATTTAAAATCTACCTACTATTGCACCCACCAAATGAACACATTGCACATCATAAATTGTAATTGAAATGAACCCGACCGTTAATTATAAAAGGAACCCCACCGTTGCACGAGCATTGTTGCACCATAACCCACATAGTTTGTAAATTAAAATCCATGCACAGTGCATGCATGTACGTGCTACAAATACATTTAAATTTTAATTTAAAAAAAACCCCCAAAGTCACACATGCATGCACTTTGTGCCAAACATCACATAATTGTGAAAATGAACTGCATTTTTAGAGACCCTCAGTCTAGTCTCTTAGTTATTTTTTCGGAATGGGGTTGGGTTAGGAATCAATCCACCATGCATTAAGGGTTTAATTAAAAATGACTTGCAAACTAATTTTTCATTGATTAAAATGAATGCGATAGAGATCAACTGCTCATTTCACCGCACTTTAGGTGTACGCTCAACGATTACGAGGATTGAGATTCTTAAGTCTAGAGGTCAGTCATATTTGTCCATGATTGTTTGAGTCGGTCATTCTTTTTTTGGTCCTTTGGGCTACAATATGCTGGAACTTATATATTTCTTTTTGTGTGCTTGATTACGAGGATTAGGGTGCTTGATTGTCATGCATATCACGAAGCTTTCGGTCGCACGTGTGCATAGGTCATGTCGAATTTTTTCCATAGGCTATGGTTTGTTTGGGGAAGTTTGGTCCAGTCCTGTTTTTTTCTGTTGTGACTTTTTCGTGATATCCTTCTTAGCTGTGTTTTGTTTGGGTTTTGCAAGAAATTTTCATATTTTCCATTGTGTATGTGTGTGTGTGGACATTCTATGTTGTCTAAATGGCATAGTCTTCCTCTACTCCCCCACTTGTGATCCAGCATGTGTCATTACCGGTACATGATTATTCCCTCCTTCTAGAGGCGGATTGTATTTCCCATGTTGGTCTTTGTCCTTTTGTTGCCCTGTAGTTTTCACCAGTGGATAACAAGCTTTGATACTCCTTCTTGGCATCATACAAGAACCAGTTTGGCTTGGTTTATAACGGATGCTTCTACTTATCCACAACCAACATCAGTGATGCTGCATTGTGTTTGCCTCTTTCAACTTCTTTTGTCCCTAGTGGAAACCAATTACTGACAGTTGAAGAGATCCTTTCCCTTCTTCAGAAGGAGACATCTACCCCTTTGGTGTCCAGCAAGGTTATTACTAGTTCAGGGGTTTCTGTTGCTCCTATCGCCTCCTCGATATGGAAGCAACTTTGACAATTTCTGTAAGATAAATTTATGTCGGGCAATCCTGTGCCTAAATGTCTCTCCAAGGAGTTTTTCACTACTTTTATTCGGATCTTGGAAGGGGCTAAATTTAATTGGTCAGCCTTCATGTTAGCCAAGATGGATCAACATTTTCGAAGAGTTAGAAAAGGTCAGGGCAGTAATGTGTCTTATGGTGCTTTCCTTCAAAAGATTATCAATCTTGCCTCTCCTCATGGTGGTGTGCCAGTGGGGGCTGATCCTGCTTCTCTTCTAAAGTAGTCACCACCTCATGTTCCATCCCCTCCCACATTACAGGAAAACTCAGATTCAAAGGATGAGGCCCCTCCAAGATTTTCACAAATTAAGCGTTGATGTACTTTAGGGCCACCTAGTCCCTCTGTAGTATCAGCTATAGATCCTTTGGTCAAGGATACTACTCCTCCTGTTTCTAGCAATTCCCTTCCTACGTTCCACTCATGTCCTAACCTATTTACAGATCAGAGGGATGGATAGCTAGATCAACAAATTCCTGCTTCCTTACAGATATTGATAGCTGGGACCATTGTCAGAGAGTTTTTTGTTCATAATATAAATTATAGAATTCTTATGTTTGCAGAAGAACTTTATTAGGATTCATATGAGGAATTTTCATACATAACTCAGTCATTGTTACCCAATAACCAACTTAGATATCACTTAGTTTCATAAGTTCTTTTGTAATTTTCATACAATTTTCAGTTGTACCATGTATATTGACAAAAATTAAGTCTATGGGAACCCACAACTTGATCAGCTGCAAGTAATTGATAGTTTGTAGGCTAAGTCACATTGGTTCAAGAGGAAAATTTGGTTGGAAATCAAGAGAAGTGCCAAAAGTTCACTAGGATTGTGTGGGACCTGAAATAATGGTCTTATATGACTTATTAGTGACCTAAATGGTCAAACTGAAGAGTAGGTGTTGAGCAGGATGCAGCCCGTATTTTTTGGCACAAAAAAGGGCTTGCATCCCTATGGCACATGGAGGATGAGCTGTGGAATATGGTGCATGCTCCAAAGCATGCAAATTCAAGGCAAACTGAAGCTAAAGAAGGAGATACAAACAAGGAAGGTGAGAGCTCTTCTTACCCGTCCATTTGGTATGACGAAAATGAGTAATATGATAGTCCATAAAAGGGGAAAACCTAAGAAAAAAGGATTCAGCTTGCTCTTATGTACATCTTCTCTCATTATTTTACCATATTCATGGTCCAATGAAGCCTACTTGAGTGACTTTGGGGGCAAGCAAAGGGGAGGATTTTGAAGGTGTATGGGCTATTTTGGACTAAAAAAACTAGTCATAAATAGGGCAGGCCAATACTCTTGTCCATTTTGATGAGTAAATAAGTGATCTATGTGGTTGTAAGAGAAGAAATTGACCTCTTAACATTAGGGCTTCACTTGTGAATGATTAGAGGAGCTTATTCTTGGGATTATGTGCACTTTTGGAGCTTGATTATGGGCTGGAAATTACTGTTTTAAAATAGGGCTGAAGTTAAATTTATGCTTTTTCAATGCATTTCATGAGTTTTGATCTATGTCTTGGATGTAATTGAATCTACCATCAAAATACTTGTATCTTGGAGTTTTTATCCATTCATGTTCATGAAATGAAAACCATTTGAGCTTGCATTTGAAATATGCATTTGGATTAAAATTGAGATTATCCCTAAATGTATTGGCATATTATCAGTATATGCATTTGATGTAATCAAGACAAAGTCTTTCATTCCATTCATGTATGCTAAATAAAAAGAAAAAGCTTGATATCTTATTCTTCAACTAAGTCATTTCTAAAACCCAAATCTTATCAAACCCCAATCTTTCCTCCTTCTCCAAACCTTGAATCCCACACTCCTCTTCTGCTCTAAACCTCGGTGGGAGATCTTCAACCCCCAACACGACGACAGTGTGGTGAACCCGACGTGAAGGTCAGCCGTGGAAGAGGAAGTACAATGGGAGAATCATCAAGTTCAGGAGGAAATGCCTTGCAGCAGTTGGTTTGTCTGATGCAAGAAAGCCAAGAACAACAATTGCAATTTCTGCAGCAGTTGCAACTGTAACAATAGTGGAGACAAGATGAAGAGTGAAATGATGCCGCTGCCATTAAAGCTTTGGAAGCAGTTGGGCAGGAGCTCAAGCAATTTAATGGGCAAAATGTGTCCTCTGGTATCTGCCTCTATACTGACAAGGTGGTCTTCCTTGGAGTTCCTCATCATGCTTGGAGCTGATACTTTGCTCGTTTGGCCATGCATGGCCTCGACGGACCGAATTCAAGGTCTTTTTCAAAAAGATGCGAGATGGTCTGCATTCAAGAAGGCTCTTCGAGAAGAATTTTTTCTTGAAGATTCTGGCCTCATAACGAAGAAAGTCTTCACTAAATGGGTTGAAAGGCCCAATAAGGGACTAACCGCCACTGCTCTTCACCGCGAATTTGAAAGCAAATTCGCTCAACTAGATCCTGACGATCAGCAGGGTATGGAAAGCTAGAAGATTGAATTATTTCTAAAGGTTGCGGATCCTTTTCTTCAAGAGAAGCTAACTAATCGGCTTGAAGATCCTGACTCTGAGACGGGATTGAAGACTGCTTGGAGTGATGTCACTGAAGCAGTTAATATGATTGCTCGAAGAGAGTGGATGCGCCTAAGGTGGGGATCTACCTCTGCACCAACTGAATCCATGAAGGAGCCTGTTCTTGTATCTCGACCTCCTGTCTCTATGGCCGAGCAACCAAGAAATCCTGTTGTTCCACCTCCAAAGAAGGATGTCATGGACGAGCTAATTAAGAGCATGTGGGATCTCCATCTTGATCTAACAGAGATTAATTCCAAGGTGGAAAGGCTTGATGTGAAAGTGGAAGAAAGAGGATGGACAACTGCCCAAAGACCCGTACGAGAAGGCTTCAAAAGACGTTGTATCTGGTGTGATAGCCTACAGCATGATAAGAGGGAGTGCAGTGCATTTCGTGAAGTTGAAACACAAAAATTAGTCTTTTGGAAGGATGGTAAAATTCATGCGACCGAAACCGGGCTTTCTCTTGAGCCAAATTTCAGTAACGGCGGCATGAAGAAAAGACTGGAGGATTTGGCAACAAGAATAGCCTATGCAGCTACCTATGGGCTGCAAATTGAGCCAACTAATGAAATTGTTAAAGCATGCAAAACTGATGCAAAATCTAAAGTGTGGGTGTAGGCCTTAGATCGCATGGAGCAAGGCAAGACAACCAAAGATGATTTAACTACTACCAGTCAATGCATCCGAGGAAGAACCAGATGGACCGAGCCAGTTGATTCATTTTCAGCTTTCGTTCGGTTGGCTGAAATTAATAATCATGAAGCTTTGATAGAAGAAAAGAGAAGAAGATGTTGCTGGTCTCTCCTCTTCGGGGCCAACTAAATGTGTGACAAGAAGTAAACCGGATCAGCAGAAGGCTGCTGAAAATCCACCACCGCCAGAGCTTGATATGGGAAATGCCCCACAAGCAAACAAGACAGAAGGAAAAAGAAAAGGCAAACATCCCGGCTACAAGCTGCAGTCTGACATAGAGACTGTGACGGATCTCAAACGGATCCTAGAAGAAATGATTCTTGGAAGCAGAATTGAATTTACATTAGGTGAAATTCTAGGAATTGCAAAACGAGGATTTCATGATGTAATAATTGATGTAATTAAATGGAAAAGACAATATGTTGGTGAGAAAATTGAAGAATCTGTGCGTGCTTTTTTGCAAGCACTTCATGTGTATTTGCAGGATGAAGAGAAGCTGAAAACTCAAGGGATTTGATTGGAGGAAATCAAAGAATTGATTGTAGCCATAGAAGCCAAAGATGGAGACATCTATGAAGCAGAAATTGAAGAAGCTATTGCAGAGAATGTTATGGTGGGGTCTTCTCATTCCAAAGAGCAGCCCAAGCATAAGAAAGAAGCTCATCTTCACAACATGCAAGAAGAGAATGATGCTCATTTTATTCCTAGTAGTCACTACTCCCATACCCATTGGGCAAGGGCAACCACCAAAACCGTTGTCAAGATTGGAGAAAGAGACACTCCATGCATTGCCCTTATAGATCATGTCTCGGAAATCAACGTCATGTCAAGAAGTCTCTACGAGAATGGCGGATGGCCCATAGATGTGGACCCAGGATGGTGCATGAAAGCAACCACTAACTCCTCTGGCGATCTCTATGCGGCATGCCCTTATGTACAAGTTACTATTGGTAATGTAAAAGATGAATTTCATTTCTTTGTTTAAGATTCCTGCAGCTATCCTATCATTCTTGGTCAACCTTTTATTTCTGAGTCTCATTTGGAGACAAAGGCCCTTGTTGATGGTTCATCATATGCTCGGATAAGAAGTAAGGATAATGATAAAGCTGTCCAATTTTTGCTGTATGTGTAAATCATCACCGGAATAGAGATCGATTGAGAGATCATCTTGTACCTTCTAATGCCTGAGAATTTAAGGGTTTTCAGGTAGCACTGTTGTAAGTGGAGGCTATGGCAGTGCTTCATGTCATAAAAATTTGCCTCCACATGTAAAGGGGGCTATGCCAAAAGCTGACTTGCAGGTTTTTACGGCCAACACTGTGGGCTGTTATAAACAGTTTTCAACCATGAATAGGGCTGAAAGAAAGCATTTATGTCATGTGGAACAAGAGCTGAAGAAAATTGATGTTTTGGCTGAAAATGAAGAAATTTCAGGGCTATTTCATGGGCTGATTTATAATGATACATTGGTTAAAATAGATGCAGCTGTTCATGCAGAAAATCAAGCTGGAAATCAGTCCATATAGGTATGCACATTGGATATTTATGACATAATTCAAGAATTTGCAGATCAAGAAGCTTTTGGACAGCCAAACAAGGATGAGGTAAGAGTAGAAACGACGTATAAGACAGTTGACAAGAAGGTTAAGCTGATGGCTACTCCACTACCTCCCGAAAGTGAAGGACTGGCAGAAAGGGCATCCAAATAGCCAAGCCTTCGTGATCCCAAAGATATTGGTCACCAATTTACAGTTGAAAGTTTACAAGAGCTAAAAATTGGTGAAGACTCTTTTCTCTTACTAGTTGAAAAGCAAATCTTCATGCAGATGTTAAAGAAACATGGAAAAGCTTTTTCATTTCAGCCACATGAAATTGGCTGTGTGGGTCCAAGTGTTGTGGCACCAATGGTAATTTTCACGGTCCCACATGTTCCTTGGAATCTTAAACCAATTCCGGTACCAAGGGCTCATTTGCCTAAGTTACTGGAGATTTTAAATGAAAAGATAAAGATGCGAATATTGGAGCCAAATGAAGACGCCTCTTGGTTTAGTCCGCATGTGTACTCTACCTCAAGGAGCTACAAATTTAGTAGCTCACATGATGAATGTCGTGCATAAAGTATTGAGAGATTATATTCCCCAACTAACTCTTCCTTGATGTTGTACCAATCAAAGGATGTGAAGTTCATGAGAAGAATGAAGAACTCAATGAGCTTGGATGTCACAAGTTTGTTTTCAATCATATTAATGATTGTGCTCAAATCTTGTCTAAATTGGAAGAAGTCCATCTTACTCTTTCAGGTGCTAAATCTATTTTTGGAGTCGAAGAAGTTCTCGTGGTAGGGCATATGTGTGGTCCATATGGTCGAAAGCCTTGTCCAACCAAGATTGATGCTATTAGCAAAATGCCGAAAATATGCACAAATGTTTCAGAGGTGAGAAGATTTCTTGGAGCATGTTTCTTCTATCTTATTTGGATCCCACATTTCGCTCATGTTGCTAAAAATATTTATCAACTGCTAAGAAAAGGCCAAAGGTTTATATGGGAAAAAGAGCATACTCAAGCTATTCGGAAATTGAAGAAATTGCTGATTTCTGCCCCCACCTTAAAGAGGGCTAATTACTCTAATGACAGCCTATCATACTCACAATGGACACAAGTCCTATTGGAATAGGATGGGCAGTCGGTCAAGATGACCTTGAGGGCAACAGATATGCAATTCGCTTTGAAGTGAAGGTTCTTAATGAACGTCAAAGAAGGTATGCTCAAATTAAAAGAGAACTTTGGTGTTGCAACTATATATATCATCTCTCACTTGACTTGGGTCTCACCTATATATACTAACTCTATATCAATATGAATCATTCTTTGGGAGCATGTCTTGTGTATCTCTCTCGTACTCTCTCTCTCTCTCAACATGGTATCAAAGCTATGGATGCGTAGCAACAACAAGGAAGATAAGTTGTTTCATTGTTTATACTTGATTGAATTCTTTGCACAAGTGATGATTTGATACATGAACTTGTTCAAATTAGAAGTATTAGTTAATTTTTTCTGTCAAAACCGCTGACAATCAGAGTTCTGGATCAAAAGTTATGACAGTTCAGGATTCAAGACAACAATTCTGCTCGAATCTGCGATTCTTTATTTAAAACTGCATGGCCAATTGCGTAATTGTTAACGTATATCCGTCTGGCCAATGTTTGGTTCCCTTCTTCCAAGGACAAGGCTTTCCTGGGTGGAAAGCAAAGATGACGCTAATTCTTGAAGGTGACGAATTATTTGATATTGTTTTGGGCGACCTCTCTTGCCCAGTTCAACCTATTGATGTGATGAATAACAATTCTGTGATTACTGATGGTCCATTATTTGAACAATGGAAAATTGATCATACTGATTGGATTCGTCGTGACAAAGCGGCTCGTCATTATATATTGTCTATACTTCCCGACTCACTTATGCTGGATGTCTTTCATCTGGAAACCTCTCATGCTATTTGGGAGTATCTTGTCTCAATGTTTGAGAAGAAATCGGTCACCGAAATTTTATATCTCCAAACTTGTTTGAAGAATCTTCAATATAAGGTTGGTACTTCTATGCATTCTCATATCGAGGCTTTTAAAGACATTATCAATCAGCTTGGTGCTGCCGGCGCTCGTGTTGCTAAAAATTAGATTGTTATCAACTTCTTCATACCATCAAAGATACTTTATATGACAATACCATCACTATTTTGTCTAACAAGGATGATATCCACTTTGACAAAGCATGTATATCTCTTATTGAATATTCTCAACGTCATGAGCATCATTTGGAAAAATCTGATGTTGTTTTGGTCATTCGCGAACAAAGGGATTTTGATGCTGCTTTTGTTGCTCGCAAGCGTCCCGCTTCACGTTTTCAGCAGAATGGACGCCCTAATCAAGGTAGTAAATCTTCTCGTCTTGCTTATCCTAACAAACATTGTTCTTATTGTGATAAGAAAGGCCATGTGGCTTCTGATTGCTGGGCACGTCAATATGATGAGGAGCATGGAGTTACTACAAAGCAACCTCGCTCGTCCAAAAGTTTTCCTCCTTGTGATTATTGTGCACATATAGATCATCCATCTCGTCGTTGTTATAAACGCAAATATGATGAAGAACGTTCTCGAGATTATATTGTTCAACAAACTACAACTGATGATGATCATACTCATCAGGAGCTCAATTTCATCCATCATGATATCTCTCCAGAAAAGGTACTTCATGTTCATGATGGTTCTCTATTCATCGTTGATTCAGGTGCCACTGGAAACATGACATACCAATCGTAGTGGCTTCACAATTATCATTCTCTTCCTGTCAAGAAGTTTGTTTACCTTGCGGATGATACGACTTGTCAAGTCAAAGGAGTGGGTGATTTATATCTAGGGACTGTTTCATCTACTAGAATATTAAGAGGAGTTCTTCATGTTCCAGATTTGCAAATAAATCTTCTTTCTGTTGCTCGTCTAGTTGATCTTGGTTTGTTTGTTGGCTTTGATCATAATCAATGTCGTATAGAGAAAGTCAGGCATAATATAGCAGTGGCTCCTCGACATGGTAATCTATTTGAGCTATCATTGAATGATACAGTTGCAAATGTTGTTACTGCCCCTGGAGATGCAGATTGCAAATTATGGCATCAACGATTTGCACACTCCGATTTTGCCAAAATTCTTGATCTTCATCGTCATGGTCTTGTGCAAGGTATGGATCTTAAATCTCATCCACGTATGGGAATATGTGAGTACTGTGCACTTGGAAAACACCATCGTTCGCCTTTCCACACTTCTACTTCATCACATTCCTGTGCTCTCTTGGATTTGGTTCATATCGATATTTGCGGTCCTTTTCCTGCCTCAAAGTCTCAATATCGATATTTTATAACTTTCATTGATGATTTCTCACGGTACACACATGTCTATCTTCTTCGACATAAGTCTGAGGATTTATCTATATTTAAACAATACAAGATAAGTGTGGAGCTTCAAACTGGATTCTCTATAAAGACGCTTCGCAGTGACAATGGTGGTGACTATGTATCCAATCTATTTGATGACTTCTGTAAGGATCAAGGTATTCATCATGAGTTTACAGTTCCTTATTCTCCTCAGCAAAATGGTATTGCTGAGCGCAAAAATCGCACTATTCTAATGCTATACGTTGCATGCTTATACACTCTAGTTTGTCTCGAAAGTTTTGGATTGAAGCACTTCTAACAGCTATTTTTATTCAAAATCATCTTCCAACTACTGCACCTGCTGGTAAAATTCCTATAACAATTTGGACAGGGAAGACACCTTCAGTCTCTCACTTTCGCACATTTGGCTACATTGCTTATATTCATGTGCCCAAGGACACTTGACATAAGTTGGATCCTCCAGGTTTGAAGGTTATTTTTCTTGGTTATTCAGATCATTCCAAAGGTTACAAATTTTATGATCCTTCTTCTCAAAAGGTTATCATTAGTCGTGATGCTATATTTGATGAGAAGACTATGGGTGGCACATGGTCGTCAGATGTTTTAGATGATACACAGTCTTTGCTTAGTGCATTTCCTTACTTGCTTTGTGATTCTACTAATTCTGATGATCATAAACATCCTTCACCTCCAAAGAAGATTGATGAAAATTTGGAGATCTATGTCGATCTTCCTATTGAGATAGAGCATGGATTCTATTCTATTGAATATGATGTCTTTGATGATGCTATGTCTGTTCCAAGAGGATCCAATATCGTATATGGAAGCTATCAATTCGTCTCAAAGGGATCAATGGCAAGAAGCTATGCAAGCTGAGTACGATTCTTTAATCTCCAAAGGTACATGGATTCTTATTGAACTCCCCCCAAATCGTGTTCCTATCAAATGTAAATGGGTTTATAAAACCAAGACCAAAGCTGATGGCTCGTTTGATAAGTTCAAAGCACGACTTGTTGCAAAAGGTTACTCACAGATTGCAGGAGTAGATTATCAAGAAACATTTTCTCCCGTTGTGCGCTCCACAACTGTTCGTATGATTTTGGCTTTTGCAACACTATTTGATCTAGAAATTCACCAAATGGATGTTAAAACGGCTTTTCTCAATGGGGATCTTGAAGAAGAAATCTATATGGAGCAACTTGAAGGTTTTATGATTGCAGGAAAGGAGCATCTTGTATGCCAGCTTCATCGTGCATTATATGGATTGAAGCAAGCCTCTTGTGCTTGGTATATTAAGATTGATCAGTTCCTCACATCTAAAGATTTTTTTGCATGTTTTGCTGACCCAAATCTTTACATCAAAAGGGAGGACAAATATTTTATTATTCTTGCTCTATATGTTGATTATACTATTCTTGTGTCAAATAATATTGCTTTCTTGGATGCTATGAAGAAGCTTTTATCGACTACATTTGAAATGGTGGATCTTGGTGAGATACATTCTTGTTTGGGTATTCAAGTTCAACGACATCGACAACAAGGCATTCTTCTTCTTCGCCAAACAAAGTTTATTAATGATATTGTTAAGAAGTTTGGGTTGACAAATGCGCACTCTGCCAATACTCCCATTCTTTCAAGCTCTACCAAGGGTACATCTACAACACGTAATTAAGAATCAGCCATTCATCAACCTTTTGCTAATCTTATTGGTTGTCTTCAATTTATTGGTTTAAACACAAGACCATATATTTTATTTGCAGCTAATTTTTTAGGACAATATCTTTCTTCCCCTTCCACTATTCATTGGAGTGCTGCAAAACGTATTCTTAAGTACCTCAAGGGTACTAAGGAATTTGGTCTTATTTATCATTGTCGAGAGGATTCTTCTTTATCTTCTTCAACTTCTCTTGACCTTATTGGATATACAGACGCTGATTGGGCAAGTTCACACTTATCCATGCGATCTACAAGTGGGAATTGTTTCTTTGTAAATGGATGTTTGGTTTCTTGGTCCAGTAAGAAACAACGATGTGTTGCGGTTTCTACAACTGAAGCCGAATATGTTACTGCATCATTAGCAGCTCGCGAGCTAGTTTGGCTTCGACAACTACTTGCAGATTTGGGACATCCTTCATCATCTAGTACACCTCTTCGATGCGATAACCAAAGTGCTATTAGTCTTACCAAAGACTATATATAACATAGTAAATCAAAGCATATTGCTATTCATTATCATTATGTTCGACATGAAGTCAAGAAAGGTTCCATTATGGTGGAGCATTGTCCCAGTGATCAAATGGTTGCAGACATCTTCACAAAAGCTCTTAGTGAAGCTTGCTTTAGCTCATTAAGACATGCACTTGGTATTGTTCCAAGTTCTTGTCTCACTGATTGAGGCATGAAAACTTTATAGTAAATCATTTTTGTATCGTAGGTATGTGTAGGGGCTCGGGTTTTTCCCTTGTTCTCCCCAAGGGTTTTTTCACTCGCAGCCAGAGACCTTTGTTTGAGCGGGGATGTTACAACTATATATATCATCTCTCACTTGACTTGGGTCTCACCTATATATACTAACTCTATATCAATATGAATCATTCTTTGGGAGCATGTCTTGTGTATCTCTCTCGTACTCTCTCTCTCTCTCTCAACATTTGGGGAGTCGTAACTGCATTGAAATGTGACCAGGAGTACTTCATGGGTGCACATGTAATAGTTGAAACAGATTGTCTTCCACTCTTGGGCATGATTGCCAACTGCTCCACTCCCAACATAGCTATACTAAGATGGATAGCCTATATTAAATCCTTAAATCTTGATTTGAAACATATTGCAAGTAGAGATAATCTAGTTGCAAACATGCTTTCGCGTGCCAGATATAAGGATGAAGAAGAGATGATGGATGAGGAAGAATTAGAGTCTATATTTGCTAAAAATGATGCTGTAATTGCAGGTTCAGATCTAAAAACAGCAAGCATAGCTGTACCCTGTAAAAAATGCAGGTACATCATTAATTGCAGCAAGTGCAATAGGTTCAGCTGTTGTAACAAAATTTACAGCAGCAAAGAAAGAAGAAACAACCATGGAAGGATGGTGGGCAGCTAAAAGACAGCATGCTCAATGTTTTGATATGGTTTATTCGCACTGTAGGTGATTGACTAAAAATTGGCCAATTTCTAAGCACTATGACAAAGATTGGACTAATGAAGAGTTCAAGAGAATCAAGAGAAAAGCTTATGGCTTCTTTCTCAAAGATGGCTACCTTTGGAGGCATGCGAAAAAGAAAGGAAGGGTGCCTGTTCGTGTCTTAGGAGACAAGAAGACTCAAAGACAGGTCATGCAAGAATTTCATGAAAGCCTATTAGCTGGTCATAGAGGCATATGGGGCACTTTTTCCAAAATAAAAGAGAAATTTTGGTGGCAACACATGTATAAAGACATCGAGCATTTTGTTGAGTCTTGTCATGTTTGTCAAATGTACTCTATGGTTAAGCATAGAGATGGGCTTCAGCCTACCTTTCCTTTATCCATTCGTTACAGATGGGTTATTGATTTAGTAACCATGCCTATAGGAATTTGGAACATGAGATATCTATTACTTTCTAGAGAAGATCTCACAAATCAGGTGGAAGGAAAATCCTTGACAACAAAGTCTACTCAAGCCGTTTGTAGATTTTTACTTGAAGAAGTATTTTGCAGGTATGGTTGTGTTGTCAAAGTAACTGCTGATAGAGGAGAATCAGATGCCGATGAGGCTCACCATTTCTTTGCTCAATTGGGAATCAATCTATCTCTTACATCAGCCTACAATACTGAAGGCAATGGTAAGAGTGAAAGAGGTCATCAACCAATTCTCAAAGCATTGGCAAAATCTTGTAGAGGAAAGATGAGAGAATGGCCTAGAATGCTTCCATTCACATTATGGGCTGATAGAACTACCCATAGTGCAATAACAGGTTATATGCCGGTTGAACTAATATATGGGCAGCCACCTATTATGCCTATTGAGGAGTCTATTGTCACATGGAGTATCTTGCCTTGGGATGAAGGCATAAATAGAGAAGAGTTGCTGATTTTGTGCATAAGGCAGCTTGAAAGAAGGCCAGAAGATGTCAAGACAGCCATTGAAAGGTTGAAGGCAGCAAGATTGAAGAATAAGAAGAGGTTTGACAAGCATCATCGACTCTGTCCAAGAGCTATTCAAGAGAATGATTCAGCACTTGTCTATGATAGTATCCTGGACAATCAATATAGTGCTCATAGGAAGTTAGCCAAGCGATGGTTTAGACCATATATGGTGAAAGTAGTACATGATAATGCTACTTATACTTTGGCTGGAATGGATGGGACCATGGTCAAGGTACCAATAGCCGGTAAACGTATCAAGCTCCTCAAATGAAGAGAGTCTTCTACTTATGAGCTTGATGACTTGGATATGAGCCATCTACTTGAAGACAAGAAAGATGAAGAAGACTTAGAGAATGAAGATGAAGAAATGTCAATAGAAGAGCCTCCTTAACCTGTAATTTTGTGAAATGGCACATGCCGGAGGATGTACAGGTTAGGAGGGGGTGAATGCCAGAGAGTTTTTTGTTAATAATATAAATTATAGAATTCTTATGTTTGTAGAAGAACTTTATTAGGATTCATATGAGGAATTTCATACATAACTCAGTCATTGTTACCCAATAACCAACTTAGATATCACTTAGTTTCATAAGTTCTTTTGAAACTGTCATACAATTTTCAGTTGTACCATGTATATTAACAAAAATTAAGTCTATGGGAACCCACAACTTGATCAGCTGGAAGTAATTGACAGTTTGTAGGCTACGTCACATTGGTTCAAGAGGAAAATTTTGTTGGAAATCAAGAGAAGTGCCAAAAGTTCACTAGGATTGTGTGGGACCTGAAATAATGGTCTTATATGACTTATTAGTGACCTAAATGGTCAAACTGAAGAGTAGGTGCTGAGCAGGATGCAGCCCGCATTTTTCGGCGCAAAAAAGGGCCTGCATCCCTGTGGCAGATGGAGGATGAGCTATGGACTATGGTGCATGCTCCAAAGCATGCAAACTCAAGGTAAACTGAAGCTGAAGAAGGAGATACAAACAAGGAAGGTGAGAGCTCTTCTTACCTGTCCATTTGGTATGACAAAAATGAGTAATATGACAGTCCATAAAAGGGGGAAACCTGAGAAAAAAGGATTCAGCCTGCTCTTATGTATGTCTTCTCTCATTCTTTTACCATATTCATGGTCCAATGAAGCCCGTCTTGTACCCAAGTACTTGAGTGACTTTGGGGGCAAGCAAAGGGGAGGATTTTGAAGGTGTATGGGCTGTTTTGGACTAAAAAAACCAGTCATAAATAGGGAAGCCCAGTGCTCTTGTCCATTTTGATGAGTAAATAAGTGATCTATGTGGTTGAAAGAGAAGAAATTGACCTCTTAACATTAGGGCTTCACTTGTGAATGATTAGAGGAGCTTATTCTTGGGATTATGTGCACTTTTGGAGCTTGATTATGGGCTGGAAATTACTGTTTTAAAATAGGGCTGAAGTTAAATTTATGCTTTTTCAATGCATTTCATGAGTTTTTGATCTATGTATTGGATGTAATTGAGTCTACTATCAAAATACTTGTACCTTGGAATTGTTATCCATTCATGTTCATGAAATGAAAACCATTTGAGTTTGCATTTGAAATATGCATTTGGATTAAAACTGAGATTATCCCTAAATCTATTGGCATATTATCAGTATATGCATTTGATGTAATCAAGACAAAGTCTTTCATTCCATTCATGTATGCTAAATAAAAAGAAAAAGCTTGATATCTTATTCTTCAACTAAGTCATTTCTAAAACCCAAATCTTATCAAACCCCAATCTTTCCTCCTTCTCCAAACCTTGAATCCCACACTCTTCTTCTCTAAACCCCGGTGGAAGACCTTCAACCCCCAACATGACAACACCGTTGCTCTCTCAGATAGTTTCTAGTGTCCAATCTACATTGGAGACCTCCCTTACATCCTGTCTTCAGTCTATTTACACAGGAGTGTATACTTCTGGGCAAGACAAGGTGGATTCATTGACCAACCAGTTGAGTAAAGCCTTGGTGGATTTGGCATTAGAAAAAGCTACCTTGAGTGACTTTGATAAGCAGATGACTGAGGCGACACTTTTGATGGATAACCAGAAAGCCAAAATTCGGGAGTTGGAAGCTAAGGTAGCTACATTAGAAGCTGAGAATCTATCCTTAACGATTGAAAAGAATGAAGCTTTTGAGGAGATGTTAGAGATAGCTCGTAAATTGGGTACTTGCAAGGGTGAATTGCAACATTCCCAAGAAACTATTGAGGCCCAAAAGAAGCTTATTGAGGAGCTTAATCAGAAAGTTGCCACTCTTTCTATTCCTCCTCCAGCCCCTGTAGTTTCTTCAGTCGTATCTTCTAGGGAGGAGCTTGAACAATTGCAGCATAAAGCTAAGTTGTGTGATGGATTTGCTGCTAAAGTAGAATGCCTCCAATAGAGCATGAATTGTGTGCACAAAGATTTTATTCGCTATATTGACTTGGTGTTACCACCTCCTTCCTTTTGGGTCAAATATCATTAGCATAGATTTCCCTTATACATATCCTTAAGCAATGTGGATTTGGAATCTCCAAAGGATGGATGGTCAAATCTCTGGTCTACAGATTTGTTGAGAGTTTTTTTTTATAGATTCGTGGATGAGATGGTTTTCCATGAAGTTCAGTTATTATCTTTTATGTATCTTACAGGCCATTTGCAGATCCTTGATGACGAAGATCTAAATAATTCTGTGGGGGATGTGATCTTGCAAGCTGTTATGTATGTGCATTCAGTGGAGCTTTTGCTAGTAGAGAGTTTGAAGACTTATCATGAGCAGACATCTTGGTGTAAAGGACATGCTTGGCATCCACCTTTGGAGATTGCTACTTTGGAACCTCATCGTCTTAATAAAGGATTTCATAAATCTGATACCCAACCTTTACGATCTCAGTTATTGAGCTATCTTGCTGATCATCCATTGTTTACCGATTCCTTTTTCCAGGATCTTAATTTTTTTTGTTCTTTCTATCCATTGGATCTTGCAGATCTTTTGTCTTATTCCCTCTTATCTTATCATTTTCCTTTATATGTTTCTCTTCTTTCATCTAAACCTGATACCATTCCTCTTTTATCTTTTACCCCTTCTAGGTTGCCTCACATTCATGTGTTTACCATTTGTCCTTTTATTGTTGATCCCATGATATCTCCTACCTCTTCTGAACCTCTTCCTACCATTCATATTCCTTTTATTTTTTCTGCAGATTCCCTTCAAACCTTTTTGATGCATTCTCCATCTTTTCCACCTTCCTTATCACTTCATTTACCCTCATTCTATGACTTATCTTATCCTCGGTTACAATATTCTTCTCTTATTCCATTGCCCTCTCTATCTACTTACATTAACCTTCCTCCCCAAACAATGCTGGATACACTTGGTTATAATCATGGCATTCTTCGTCGACAACAACATACACTGCATGATTTTGTGTGACAGGACTGGTCTTTAACTAGCCTTTTATTCTAGGGTCCTAGGATATGTTTATGGCATGTTTTAATTCTTATCTTCATTTTGCCAAAGTACATGTTACTTCTAAGGATACCACTATTTGTCTTGCAGCTCATTTTTGCTGGTTTCTTGCTAAGTATGGGGATATGTTTAATGTTGAATTGACTTGGTTTTTTGGTTGAATTTTGTTGATTTTGAGGCTTGAATGATTGATTTTTGAAGAATTCTAATTGATGATTAGTTGTTTTGGAAGTGTTTTGGATGAGATTGTTTATGTTTTGAAAGATCATGATGATTTTCAGTAGAAATATGAGGCTCTGTGATGTTTTGATAGGTTCTATTGAAGTTCTGATGATTGGTTCTGTTTAGCTTTTGTTTTGTTCTGTTTCTCTTTTGTATGAAGCATGGATTGATGATTGATGGAAGTTGAGGTCTTTTGCAAGATCATTGAATGGTTTTTGATAGTTTGGAATGGTTTTAGTATGAGTTATGTGGTTTTGATGCTTTCTGTTGACCCTCTGTAACCTTCTGTGTAGAGCCTCTATTCCTGCTTTGTTTGTGTTTTGTTATGTTCTGTATGCTTCTGTAAGTGTTATGTGGAATGCATGTGTGACTTTGGGAAAGTTTTCTAGACTTGGAAAGAGGTGAATGTAATTTCAAAAGAGTTTAAGAAAGTGGAAGAAATAGATGCTAAAGACTCAAGAGAAGACTGGAGTGAAGTGACAGTGATGAGTTATGAAGAGTCACTATAGTGGCTATGGTGACCTTTCATATCAGACACATCTTTTGGAAGGGGCATCCATGACCAAAGAAGGATTATTATGAGTGATTATTGAGTATTTTAGTGAGGAGATGATGTACTATTGATTGAGAGAGAAAGAGAGAGTCGGAGATAGCCAATTCTATGCCAAATAATGTATCTATCTATGAGAGATTGTGAGAGAAAAGTATGAAGACAATGAAGATGAATCATATGCGATTATTTCCATTCAAAGTGGTGCTCCTTTTGTGTTCTCTTTGTTGGTTAATGAATTCTATGAAGAATATGAAGAGAATGATGAATTTTGTTGAAGATAAACCCATGGGAGAATTGTTTATATGATGCTGCGTGAATATTTCTTACTAGTGGTGTTCTTTTCCTTGTTGTGGCTCTCTAAAGAATGAAACAAAAGCTTTTTGATGTTACAAGATAGATTTTCTTGCAGTAGAAACCCCTTCTTCTTGGTGTTCCTCTTGGGGATCCATATGACTCACCATGCAAAATGGATTGATAGAAAGTAGCAAATGTAAACTGAAGAGTATGTTACAAAAAATGACACATTGCATAAGATAGCTCATATTGGGAGTGTGTTCTCGGTGACTAGAGATGGAATTGAAAATAAGATTGGGAATGTCTTGTGTGTGCCCACTATCACTAAAAATTTGGCATCATAGAACTATGGCATAGAAGGATTGGACATGTGAATTAGAAAAGACTTAAATAGATGCAGCCTAGACAAGTGGTTTGTGGGCTTCCACAATCTGGATATGTAACTTATGATCATGTATGTGATGGCATACCAGATGTAAGAATTCCAAGGATAAAGAGTGCAAGAAGGTATATTCCACCACATGCAAGAATGGTTGAGACACCATCTAGTACACCACAATTGAGGAGATGATCGAATAGAGTGAGATATCCAATGGTCGAATAAACTAACATATAATGGCTTCATGAAGATGCATTATGCATACATGATGGCATATGTTCAGCATGTTGAGCCCACTTGCATAGAGTGCTTGAATGAAGTTTGCAAGCAAGATTTTCCTTATGTTTGACTACAAATCCATTTGGTTGCTCCATGTATATCTCTTCCTTTCAATCACCATTAAGAAATGCAATTCTCACATCCATTTGGTGAACCTCCAAATCAAACTCAATAGTAAAAACTAACAAGACCCGAATACTAGTAATACGAACAACATGTGAGAAAGTTTCTTGATAATCAACTCCTCCAATTTGTGAGAAACCTTTGGCAATTAGCCTTGCTTTAAATTTGTCAAATGTTCCATCTCCTTTTGTTTTAGTCTTATAAACCCACTTTCATTTCATAGTAGTATGTCCAGGTGGTAACTGAGCTAGAATCCATGTACCTTTAGAGAGAAGAGATTCATACTCAGCTTCCATGGCCTCCTACCATTGTTCCTTTTGTGGGGATGACATGGCATCACTATAAGAGACAAGGTCTTCACAAATATTGAGAGCATTGTCAAGAATATTAGCATCATAAACATGACAAGTACGATGCTCATTATCAATTGGAAGATCAACATAAAGATCAATGCCAAGGTCATCATCAGCAATAATAGATGCAGGTTGTAAATCCTGATTTGAAGAGTCAATATTATCCCGTGAAGGGGGTTCAGTATCATATAGAAAAGGAAAATAAGTGAGTAATGACTTTATATCATCAATGTCCACATCCTCCCAGCATCCTCTTGAGACCATGTGCTGCCCATAAGTTACTCATTGAAAATAACATCACGACTTATGATTACCTTCTTGGAAGATGGATCATAAAACTTGTATCCCTTAGAAAAAGTTGAATATCTAATGAAAATAACTTTAAAATCAAGAGGATCAAGTTTTTTGAGAGTCTCTTTGGGTACATGAATATAAGCAATACATCCAAAAGTTCAAAAATATGAAACAGGAGTTTCACTTGTCCAAGTAGTAATCGGTATTTTACTAGAAGGGGAAGTTGTAGGAAGATGATTTTGCACAAATACTATTGTTAAGATTGCTTTAGCCCACAAATATCAAGATAAGCCAGAATGAATGAGCATACATCGCATGGCATTGAGAATAGTCCTGTTTTTATGTTTAGCAATACCATTCTATTGAGGAGAGTAGGGAACCATATATTCATGATGAATACCCTGATTATTACAATAATCATCAAAATCATTTGAAATATATTCTCCACCATTATCATTGCAAAGTTTCTTGATGCGATGACTAGTATAAATTTTTGGAGCATTTTGATATTCCTTAAAAGATAATAAAGCTTCTGATTTGTGTCGTAAGAGAAAAACCGTGGTGTATCTTGAGAAGTCATCAATAAAAGTCATGAAATACCGATATTAAGATTTTGATGTGTGAATAAGATCAAGCAAATATCTAGATGAGTTATAATGGAAATGGAAAAGGGTTTGCAAAAATTCTTTCCAAGTGCACAATATTCGCAAATACCCATATGAGGATGAGCTTTGAATTCCATACCTTGAACAAGGTCACACCAATAAATATTGACAAGCTTTGAAAAATTAGAGTGAACAAAATGATGATGCCATATTTTATAGTTAAGATCACTAGGAGCTGTAACAACATTTGCAACATCTTCATTTAAATATAACTAAAAAAGGTTACCATTTTGAGGGGAGCAATAGCTATGGCTTGGCCACCTTTCTCAATGCGATACTTGGTATGGTCAAAACCGACAAAGAGACCAAGATCCACAAGACTTGCAACTGAAAGATGATTCCTTTGTAGATTTGGGACATGTAAAAATCCACATAGAATTCTTGTTGAAGAAAGAGTACCAATATATAAATCACCTATACCTATGACTTGGCAGGTTGTGTCATCAGCAAGATAAACCAATTTCTTGATAGGAATAGAAGGATAGTTATGTAACCATTGGGACTAATATGTCATGTTTCCCGTAGCATCAAAATCAATAATAATAAGAGATACATCACGAACATGAATTCTCATTTCTGGATAAATACAATAACTCACACAATTTACTTTTTTAGTAGTGTTGTCATGTGTAGTAGCAAGCTCTATTACGATTTGAATCAAAATGCTCTTGAAACATAGATGGGTTGGATGATCACTCTTTTTGCAGTAGACATAATAAGGAAAATAATCTTTGGATAAACACGGTTGTCTATTTGCAATACCATTTTCTTCATTGTATTGTTTTGCCCAGCAATCATATGTAGTGTGACTATTTCTATTACAATAAGAAAAATGTTTGTTAGGAAACATCACATTGTATGTTTCTTCCTTACAAAGTTTCTCTTCTTCATCATACCTTGAAACATCAATTATGGAACCCAATTCTGAAAAGTTAGCATCTTGCTCAAAGCTATTTATGACTTTCAATCATAAGAACCTCTCCTCTTACACATGAAGATCACAAATATCAACTTCATATATAGTAACCAATGTAACCATCTCCAATCTTAAAATGAAGATGTCTCCTCCAAGATCAAAAGTTCGGACTCAATTAGCTCCTCACTTGAGTCTTCAAAGATTGAGATTTCCCATATGTACATGTTTTCATTTATGCAATGTGTCCTAAAGAACATGCTTTGAAATTGTATGTCTTGCTCAAAGATATTTATCACTTCCATCATTAGAAACTCTTCTCTTGCACATGAAGATAAAAAAATTCAACCTCATATATAGTAACCAATGTAACCATCTCCAATCTTTAAAAAAAAAATTCTCCTCCAAGATCAAAAGTTCGGACTCAATTAGCTCCTCCCTTGGATCTTCAAAGACTGAGATTTTCCATATGTACATCTTTTCATTTATGTAATGTGTCCTAGAGAACATGCTTTGAAAATGTCATACTCCGCTCCACCCACCCAAAATCTCACTATCACTCAAAAAACGATGGTCCTCAAGATGTTGACAAAAAAAAAACCCATCTCACAACTGGTAGTGTCGTAGCACGTAGGGTTGAAGGTCACCACAGGGGTTTGGCAAGAAAACTTGACAAGATAGATAGAGATGCGTCTTCAAGACATAAGTAGATTACAGTGAATTTTTAAAGGTTCAAGATGTTCTTCATGGTCAATCACAGGGATTTGAGAGAGAAGAATGTATGGGGGTTCAAGAGCTTAGACTCCGGAGATGGTAGAAATAAGAGAAGGGTTGAAGGTTTCAAGCCAAGTTCTTGAGATGTTAATAGAGCTTCCAACTGCATGTTCTTAGCAAAGGTCACAAGAGTATTATCTCATATGTTCTAACTCAAATAAATCTTGTTTTCTTGACTGTAAGAGCAATCACAAATTATAAAATCAAGTACAATATGTTGTCATGTATCATAAACAACTGTGCATCCCATCATTCATATATGATGCCATAGCATGAATCAACTTTTCATGATTACATTCAATGTAGATTGTTGAGGACAAAAGCTTATGAGCCAATTATAAGGCTTATAGGGCAAAGAGACTTGCTTCAAGAGAGCTTCAAATTGAGTTCCTAATAAGGATAAGTTACCACAACCAAAAAATAAGAGAAAAATCTCCACTTAATTCAACTGAAAGCATCTATGGATGATCCACAAACATTGCCCTGCCATATGGGCACATAATACTTGCATATTTTGACAAGATATCTTCTGTAGAGTAAGAAATGAATTAAAAGAACACTGCTGTAGCTAATTCTCTGAATATTACTGAAGATATCAGCCCCAAATCAGCCCAAATATCTTTCGGAATTCACCTCTGATGATAGCATAAACTTCCCCTAACACGGTGTCGGAGCATTTGTTGTCGAAAATCCACCACAGGGGTAAGAGATATCAGGGTCAAGGTAGATTTAGGGAGAGGAGTCTACAGAAGAGAAGGGGTTTGAAGAAATTGAAGACGTACATTAGGGAAAAATTGAACTCACAAATGGGCCCTTAAAAATAACTTAATTTAAGATGTGGGCCTTTTGGATTGTCCAAAATAGGAAGACTAGATGTTGACATCAATGGAGGGTGAATCTTTTCTCTCCAAATATTGGGGTTTCTATTAAAAAAAAGGGGTAGTGGGAGATTAAAAAAAGGGAGAATGAATAGTACACAAAATTTGAGTTTCTCTCACCTCATATTTTCCCCCTTTTTTTGGAGAATTTTCAATTTTGGTTTTTTTTCCTCTCACGAAATCAGTTTGACCCAAAAGTTGAGCAACAGACCACTTTCCCTCTCTTCTCTATACTCGTGAATTTTTGTCTCCATTGATGCTCCTTTTACTGAGAGTAATTAGGGTTTTAAGCATTTTGCTTACCTCTGCACTTTCCTCTCCACGCAGCTCCAGATTTTGGGCAAAACACAGATGCCCATCTCTCTTTGCATTTTCTCTTGTTTGCCATTTTCTTAATAGGGTTTGATGGCGTTTCTTACTGTTGTTGTTGTTTTATTGCAGAGGTTGTTTGGGGCAGGAGACAGAGGTGCTCATCTCTCTGTCCTTTCTTTCCCCTCTCTCTCTATGTGTTGTTTCTCTTTTATGTTATGTTTTCAATAGAATTTGATGTTGGTTCCAATTGTTGTTTTATTGCAAAGTTTATTTGGAGCAAGAGGAAAAGGTATTAATCTCTCTCTTTGTTTGGTTTTTTTTTTGCTGATATCTTTTCAATACAACACAATGTTAGTTCTAACCCTTGTCATTGTTTTATTGCAGAGATCATTTTGGGTGACATTGCATAAGTGCTTATCTCTCTCTCCCTCTCTCTTTCTCTCTCTATGTTTCCTCTTTTCTACTATTTTTTCAGTATACCTTCATGTAAATACTATTTTTTGCAAAATTATCTTTTGCAAAGATCAATTTGGGCAAGATTGGACAAGTGCTCATTTCTTTCTCTCTCCCGCGTACTCACACACTCTCTCTTTCTTCCTCTCTGCATTATCCCTTTTCTACTATCTTTACAATAGGGTTTGATGCTAGTTCTAACTTAAGGATCAATTGTTGTTGCAGCACTTAACACAAGGTAGAGCAGAGATTCTATAGCTCAATTTATAGTTAAATCTGCCATATTTTGTGGTGCCAAAATTTATTCATTTAATTAGTGATTTTTATGTTTGATGGGATTGATGTTTTCTTATGTCCATCATTTGCAATGGGTTTGGATTAGCAATGATTCAATCTTATCTTTAGTAGATTAGCTTATAGGTAAATTGGCCTTGTTTTGTATTGCTTCTATTCATGCAGTTATCTAGATATTTTTTGCTAAAAGGGATACATGCAAGTATTTTTGTTAAAAGAGATTCATGCAGGTGTTTTTTTGTACATGCATGTATTGTACAAGGTTTAGGTGAAGCATATAATTCTCGATCAACTATTTTGATGTGGTGAGTGATTCCTTTGTGTTGGATCATAAGGATCTATTGGAAGTCGATGGTTCAAAAATCCTCTGCTTTATTGGTCCTATGTGTCCATTTGGATCTCCATGCCAATTGGCAATGATCCATGAAACTCTTGTATCATATCATCCATATAACACGCAATGTGTTGAGTCTTAGAATATCTCAAGTGTCAATACAATGTGCCTATTAAGATTTGCATGCCATGTGGTTGCTATCCTTGTAACAACTACTCTATAATACCCACATTTCATACAATGTATTGAGCCAAATCAGACTCCTCTTCATTATAATAAAATTTATTTTGGCAAAATTCTCTGAGTATTCTTGTGCTATTCTTTTCATTATATTTCATGTAAATGGTATGATTAAAGTGATGTCTTGAAAATAAATCTATACTTTGTGTAAATGTGTATATCCACATGCATTTTGATATTGATGTTTATGTCTGTTTACAAAAGTGTAAACATCTCTTAATGCCATGTTGATTTGTATGGCATATTGGTGATTACTGGACAGACTTAAAATGCTTATTATTTAGGGATTAATACATACTTCTTTACATCTAATGCATAGGTTATAATGCCCGAGAGAAGAACAAGCATTCTCTCGATAGAAGTACGTGACAAAAAAGATGAAGAAGGGAATTGGTTCACTGATATGTATCATTGCTTGTCTTGGGTACATATGTGTCCAAGTATGAAGGGAGCTTTCAAGGTGAAAGCATCGATACTTATTCATTAATTGTAGACTCAACTTGGTGCTTCATTGTGTCTCAAACTTAAAAATTATTAGCCTATTGTGCCTTGACCCCTTTGCACCATGAACCACTTTAGAGCCTAGAATCTTCATTTTCACCAACAAATGCCTTGCAGATCTGTCTAAAATTATCCAAAACCCTGAAAAGTATGCCTTTAAATCTGTCTCTCATTGGCAATAGGATAGGGTGATCAGCCCATCAAACCCACAAATTGAACTACACACATATAAAACATAAAGAGCATCAAGCTGCTTCAAATAAAATGCACAACATAACACAAAACATAGCCCTTACCTCATCCCTTGATGAGATCGAGACATGAATTCCACACGGGATAGGCCAAGCATAATTTGACAAAGATCTAAAGCTAGGTGTGCTAACCAACTACTTCAACATAGACTGGCTAAAAGAGCTATCAAAAATCTCATCCAAAGTGGTGGTTTGTCGTGCTCACCTAACCTAGGACTAACCTAGGAATAACCTAGGACAACTAGACCAGGGACTCCTACTAGGCAAGGAATTGTGTATCCTATCTCATTTATATATATTTTTTCATTTAACATTCTATATTCTTTATTATCACTTGTCTCAATATCTAAGAACCTATAAAGCTCTTGCTAGGTGATATGATTTTCCTTTTTGTTCCCACTCACTTTTATTTTTGCTTCAACCATCCTTATTTCCTTTTCGACAAAATGTCATACTCCTAGGAAGACAAGACATCTAACTTATCCTTAGGAACCTACCAGGCCTTTGCAAGGCAATGAACATCAGCACATTGATAATTTTTTCTTATTACATGCATTAAATATTTCAGACATATTTATTATTTTTCTCTTCTATTAGGCAGGCTCCCCCAGCTACCTCACAACTAGTAGGGATTCCTAAACTAGCTCCCCAGTAGGATAGAAGGATAGGGTCACTAGGACCATCCTCTAAAATAGTTCTTTACATGCCCCACAATGTCTTCACAAAAGGTAAACAACTACTCAAAATCTCCTCATACATATCTAACCAAATCCTAGGACTTTATGCCTTCATTACGAGTCCCTAACATGAGAGAGAAAAATCCCCAAAATCCACACAACACAGTTTTCTTAAGGAAAAATTGACTTGAAAATAAAGGATTTCACGCAACAATTGGCTCCCTCCAGGCACTTCTTCAAACTTGTGTAGTGTAGCACTAAAACAAAGAACCATTAAATGCACCTATAACAAATAGACACATGGCCCTCATGGCCTAATGAAATAAATCATTTCTCGATAAAAGAAGTGGCCTTTTTGGCCTAACAAAATATAACATTTATGTCCAAGACAACGACCCTCTTCACCTATAGAGCATAGATCATTTTGATCTATCAAATATATAGTCTGCATATACATCGCATCTTATTAGACTAACCAAGATAAACTGAACATGACATAAGATGAGCAGGCTAGCCTCATGTTGTATATGCAAGTTAGCTTATTGTAATCTAATAATCAAATTTTAATCTTGGCCTTTTGTATATCCATAAGTCCAAGCCTTCCCATTGATATAACATCCATATGGGCTATCCCTATGCTATTAGCTAAATGAATGACTCATTGGGCTCATGTGTCCCACCTTGATTGTCATTCAAAATAATTGGTTGCTTGAGCTTCCTGGAGACTCCTCCTATAGAGAGAATCATAGATTTATGCTCCTTCATACCTTCGCTATTTGGACTATTGCATATGTCAGTGTTACGATCCAAACTAGGTAGAGTTTCAATCCTAGACACATCACATAGATGCATCCCAGAGTGATGCATACTATTAGATATATCATTATGGCCTCTAGTCTCATCCACTTGGGAATTGACCATGGTATGCTCACCTGGAAATCTTGGACTTTTGTCTAATACACTAGTCATAGTTTTAAAGATTTTGGACCTCCAAACCCATCTGACATTCCTCTTTATATTCTTACATTGACACAATGTTCCACATTAGTTTAATGGACTCAATGCATATTTATTCCTATGAACAAATAGCCTCACATATGACTTCCATCTAGCATAGGTGGACCTTTGGCATTCTGCATCTTCTTCACACAGGATGCCTTTATCCACATTGCGACTTCTCATCACTCATAGCCATCATGCCCTTAATAAGAGGAACAACATCCACCCAAAGGCATGATTCACTTATAGATGGAAAGAACTCTTAAGATCCTTTCCAGGAGAAAAATGGAAACCAATCATACGATGCTCATCCACACTTGTAGTCCCAATGATTCTATTAAATTTTCTTCATAGGCACCTCTCATGGAAGTCTTGTAAGCCCTAGAGGGACTTGCTTGGCTTGGAACCTTTCCACCAAGAGGTATACTATTACTACACGTAGAATTCACACTGCCTACCTAGAGCCTTTGACAACCACATTCTCCCACACAGGTTGGCTTGGTATTAGTAAGTGAATTATCTCCTTGTAGAAAAGGTTGAATACTTGGATGCACTTGTAATGAGCGGGAAAAACTCCAAAAGATTTTCCAACATCTCTAAATATACTACTCATAATCAATTGCCTACATCTTAGCCTCACTCAATGACTTAAGATCGTGCAGCCTCACTTGGATTTGTGTATTAATCACTAAGACACTCATAAAGAGCTCACTTAGCACATCATTTGGCAACATAGTGGCTCTTCTTAGCAAAGCCTAAAAAGATTATCAAAGGCTCTAGCATATTCTTTAGGATGGAGACACGGGGAAGTTACTATATGTATATCCTCTACATTAGGTGTGTTCAAGGCCTATTTATAAATATACTTATCTCTGATCACTACAAGGAAATGCAGGTATAGCGATGGCAGGTAGCCATGCAAGAATAGCGGCGTCGCTATTTGCATCACTATTTGTGTCGCATTTGCGATGCAAATAGCGACGTCCTACAGGGAAAAAAAGAGGGTCGAAACCGGAGCGCTTTTCATTTCGTGCATTCAACATTTCGAGAGGGAGAGCGAGAGAGAGAGCAACCATTTTGCATAGAGGGTGAAGGAAGAAGGCTTGCCATTGCCGCCACCGCCGCCGCCGTTCGTGAAGGAGAGGAGGAGCCGCCGTTGCGAAGAGGAGCCACCAAACCCTCGCCAAATCTTTACGGTGTGTCCATTCTTTTTCTCTTTTACTTGTTTAGGGTTTAATTTGTGTATATTGAGAGAGGGAGAGGAAATGAGAGATAAAGAGAGGGAGAGGGAGAGGGAGAGGGAGAGGGAGAGGGAGAGGGAGAGGGAGAGGGAGAGGGAGAGAGAGAAAGAGAAAGAGAGGGGGAGAGAAAGAGAAAGAGAGGGAGAGAGAGGGGGAGGAAATAAGAGAGGGAGAGGGAGGGAGAGTGCATTCTCTCTCTCTTTTACTTTTTTTTATATAATTTGTGTATAGATATTGAGAGAGGGAGAGGAAATGAGAGAGAAAGAGAGGGAGAGGGAGAGGGAGGAAACGGGAGAGGGAGGGGGAGGGAGAGAGAGAGAGAGAAAGAGAGGGAGAGGGAGGAAATGGAAGAGGGAGGAAATAGAAGAGGGAGGGGGATGAAATGATAGAATGAGAGGGAGGGAGAGTGTATTCTCTCTCTTTTTTATTTATTTTTTGTATAATTTATGTATATTGAGAGAGGGAGAGGAAATGAGAGAGAAGGAGAGAGAGAGCGAGAGGGAGAGGGAGAGGGAGGGAGAGAGAGGTAGAAAGAGAGGGAAATTAAAGAGAGGGAGAGGGAGGGGGAGGAAATGGGAGAGGGAGGAAATGAGAGAGGGAGAGGGAGGGAGAAAGAGAGAAAGAGAGGGAGAGGGAGAGGGGGAGGAAATGGGAAAGGAAGAGGGAGGGAGAGAAAAAGAGGGGAGGGAGAGGGAGGGAGAGGAAATGAGAGAGGGAGAGGGAGGGAGAGAGAGAGAAAGAGAGGGAGAGGGAGAGGGAGAGGGAGAGGGGGAGGAAATGGGAAAGGAAAAGGGAGGGAGAGGGAGATGGAGAGGAAGAGGGAGAGGGGGGGGAGACAAAAACATAATAGGGAAATGAGAGAGGGAGAGGGAGGGAGAAGAAATGAGAGAAGGAGAGGAAGAGAGCAAAAGGAAATGAGAGAGGGAGAGGAGAGAGAAAAAAGAGAGAATGAGAGGAGAGAGAAGTTGTTAAACATAATAGGAAAAGAGAGAAAGAGAGGGTGTGGGTGAGGGCGAGGGCGAGGGAGGGAGAGGAAATGAGAGAGGGAGAGGAAGAGAGAAAAGGAAATGAGAGAGAGAGAGAGGAGAGAGAAAAAGAGAGAAAAAGCATTAAACCTAATGGGGAAAGAGAGAAAGGGAGGGTCAAGGTGAGGGAGGGAGAGGAAATGAGAGAGGGAGAGGAGAGAGAAAAAGAAATGAGAGAGATAGAGGAGAGAGAAAAAGAGAGAAAAATCATTAAACCTAATGGGGAAAGAGAGAAAGAGAGGGTCAGGGTGAGGGAGGGAGAGGAAATGAGAGAGAGAGAGAGAGAGAAAGAGAGAAAGGGAAATGAGAGAGGAAGAGGAGAGAGAAAAAGAAATGAGAGAGAGAGGAGAGAGAAAAATAGAAAAATCATTAAACCTAATAGGGAAAGAGAGAAAGAGAGGGTCAGGGTGAGGGAGGGAGAGGAAATGAGAGAGGGGGAGAAAGAGAAAGGAAAATGAGAGAGGAAGAGGAGAGAGAAATAAATGAGAGGGGGAGAAAGAGAGAAAGGAAAATGAGAGAGGAAGAGGAGAGAGAAATAAATGAGAGAGGGAGAGGAGAGAGAAAAAGAGAAAAAAATCATTAAACCTAATAGAGAAAGAGAGGGTGAGGGTGAGAGAGGGAGAGGAAATGAGAGAGGGAGAGAAAGAGAGAAAGGAAAATGAGAGATGGAGAGGAGAGAGAAACAAAAATATGAGAGAGAGAGAGGAGAGAGAAAAAGAGAGAAAAATCATTAAACCTAATAGGGAAAGAGAGAAAGAGAGGGTCAAGGTGAGGGAGGGAGAGGAAATGAGAGAGGGAGAGAAAGAGAGAAAAGTAAATAGGACCTTACAATAAGCTTATCCTAGGCTCATAGAGGTTAGGCCGATCCTCAACAAACCTAAGGGATATATGGCTAGAGAGTCCTAGCATACTTGTGCCTCCTAGCATAATGTTCTTTTTGCAAAGAGACCTCTCATACATGAGGCTTGTCCTAGCCTCCACCACACAAATATACAATGAAGGCAATCAGCCTATCAGTATGAAAAACATTAATTTTTCATAACGTAATCCCAATAATAACTTTGGATATTCCATAAAAATCAATCTCTTCTTAAAAAGACAAATACAGAAAACTAAAATAGCATCATTCATATATATGCTTCGCAAAACTAAAACAGCATCACTACAAGATCTCTTAGGAAACTCATCTTCAACTATCCGTTTTAATTAATAAATATAATATAAAATCACTTGCAAGGAAGGACACTCTTTTATCATTAACCCTCTTTCTTCCTTAGAATAGTCTTAGGAACAAATTTATGCTCTAACAAGCATATATTTGAGCATAATAACTATTTTAAGGTTTATTCCATGAGTAGTAGTAGTATATATGCAACCATCAAGCTAGAGATCATGCTTTGGTATCTGTGGAGATCCCAATCTCATGCCCTTATAGAGATTGTAGTGTGCAATAGTGTAGAGAGAAGATGGGTGAGTTGTAAATGGTAAAGGAGAATTCTATTGATGATGGAGAGAAGATGAGGTGAATCGCCAATCCTATTCTTATTGAGTGCAACCTACCCATAGTCATGGTCATCGTGATCGTGGTCGTGGTCGTGGTCGTGATCGTCGTAGTCATAGTCATAGTCGTAGTCATGGTCATGGTCATGGTTGTAGTCGTAGTTGTATTCATAGTTGTGGTCGTGGTCGTGGGTCGTGGTTGTGGTCGTCATAGTCGTAGTCGTGGTTGTGGTCGTGGCTATGGTCGTAGTCGTAGTTGTAGTTGTGGTCGTAGTCATAGTCATGGTGGTGGTGGTGGTGGTCGTAGTCATAGCTGTGGTCGTGGTCGTGGTCATGGTCGTGGTCGTGGTCGTGGTCGTGGTCGTGGTCGTGGTCGTGGTCGTAGTCGTAGTCGTAGTCATGGTCGTAGAAAAAGAGAGAGATGGAAGGAGGGGATACCAATTTAAGAAAAAAAAAGAATGATAACAAAAACAATTTTTTTATTGTAACGTAGACAAAATGGAAAATGATGAAGGTCCTGTTGTTCAAGATTGCGAGGCGTATCTTAATCAGCGTGTCCCATGTCCTTGCTCTCAATGCAAGCTGGCAATTAGACGAAAACGCCGATTGTCTATAGAAAACGTACGACAATTTGGCGAGTCTCAATCTGAGATCATTGATCAGGCGATTGCGGATTTTCAGCAAATGGTAAGAAAAGTTAATATCAATCATGCATTGTATTCGCAAGCTAATTGAATACCATATACAATAAGATTGGGTCTCGCTGGCAAATTTTCTATCCAGGGAGGTGATGTCTCGTCCCAAGGAGGAGTGGACCCTTTGCGGCCAATTAGAAGAGTTCATGGGCATGAGATGGATGGAGTGCATGAGCCAATCCACCACTTGCAAGGCCAATCTATAGCGTCAATGCCAAAGGAGACATGCAACCTTTTAGACCTACCTATAATCTTGGAGCCTGAGATGGAGGCAATGATCGATGCATTGATTCCCATGGATGTCAAGACTTCTGATCCGCTTAGAGAGGAAGCATCCAAACCATTATATGATGGGTGTTAAGTATCTCGCCTGAAGACACTACTTGCACTCTTAAGTGTGCAAGCAAAATACGGGTGGAGCGATACAAGTGTGACCGAGTTATTCAGGTACCTTGTACATATGCTTCATTGATTTTTTTCGGTACTATTATTAAAAACATTTATGCTTTTTCAAGGTGTTTATGATTTTTTTCAGGTTATTGAAATATCATATATTACCACTTGCAAATACCATGCCTGAGTCTCGTGATGATGCACGACATGTTTTACGAAAGCTTGGCATGGACTACAACAACATCCATGCATGTATCAACGATTGCATACTGTTTGGAGGAGAATACGAGACTATGGAGACATGTCCAAAGTGTGGTGCTCACAGGTATCGATAGGACTTGCAAGGGCAAACCATCCCTCAAAAAGTTCTCAAACACTTTCCACTTATCCCCTGCATAAACCACATGTTTCGTATGTTCGGCATGGCGAGCTTGACAACGTGGCATGCACAGAATAGGTCCACGGATGGAGTTCAACGAATATCAGCGGATTCACGTGCATGGAGCCACATTGACTCTACCTTCCCAAGCTTTGCTCAACTTCTTACAGTGTGTGGCCTATAGTCCTTGTCAACTACAATATCCTTCCATGGCTTTCTACGAAGAAAGGACATCTCATCCTTAGCTTACTCGTCCCTAGCTGCTACAAACTCAAAAATATGGACATGTATCTTCATCCATTAGTTGATGAGCTTAAGATTTTGTGGGAGGAGGGGATCATCGTGCAAGATATGAGCAGGCACGATGGTCGGCAGTCCAATATTTGAGTCATTCTCATGTGGACGATGCATGACTTTCCGGGATTCGGGGAGTTCTCAGGTGAACAGGCCTCCATTCTCATTGGTAATATCTATATTTTATCTTGTTCAAGCTTGTATTCACTAGGTCGTGGTGTTGGAACAAGTCTGGTTATCTCAAGTTATCATGCATGTCCATTGTGCGGGCCATAGTTAGACTCTCGAAGGTCAGAACCATGAAGAAGATGGTATATCAAGGACACGATGCTTTCTTGCTAGAGGATCATGAACTCAGGGAAGGTTTTCTTAGACGACCTCCAACATGTATGAACGTCGCAAGCTGGTACGAGCTGAAAATGGTCCACGTGGAATCACATCCAAATGGAATGAGGCAGTTCTCAGTTTTCTACGAGTTGCCATATTGAACCCACTTATAGGTCAACCACTTGTTGGATCCCATGCATATTTTCAAGAATGTGGGCAGCTTGCTATGGGACCACATCACAGGAAAGAGAGACAATGTAGGAGTACGAATGGATTTGAAGGAGGTAGGTAAGATGGAGGCGCTTTGGCCACAGTCGAGTGCTGATGGTCATGTATAGCTACCTCGTGCTCCTTGGGTTTTGTCCAATAAAGAAGAGCACATTGTGAAGCAAGTAGTCAAGTCTCTCCGCACTCCGATGGTTGTATGGAGCTTTGACCACAGCATCTCGCGACGGGACAGAGGTGTCAATGGAGGAGTGGGAATTCTCGAGGGGATGTAGTCCAAAGGTGATGAGGGGTTTAGGATTTGTCGTATCTAAATTTTATATGCGACATCTAATTTGAGTGTTTCAATGTACAATACAAAATATGTAGTGGAGCTGGTCACGCGGACGTCATTTTCACGTGGAGAGTGTATTGACAAAATGCACTGCACAATGGACTGTGGTATCATAGCAAGGTTCGAGCAAGAGAGTTGGCGACGAGCAATGGATCCAAACACGGTTGTGGATGAGATGGAGGATTTTGGGAACTTGCAAAGTATTGTTACGGTGGACTACCGTAGCTTCTCCATGATACTATTCGATGTGCAATGGTTCAAAGTGGTACTTGGAGGAGCTAGAGCAATAGTTCGATGAGGTCCATTTGGATTTCTCGAAATAGATTCTTAAAAAAAATGAACGGATTTGCGCGACACCTTTGTGTTGCCGGCCCATTGTGAACAGGTACATGGACTCATTTGTTTGTTAATTGTATTACGACACGGTTTATGTCACAATGGTTTAAACTCTCTTGTGCATGTTTATGAACAGGTAATCTTCTATTCAAACCCCCAACAACCTCGATGGTGGTATGTTATACCTTCAACTCCCCGAAGTGCGAGAGTATATGATCAAAGCGATGTTCCGAGCATAGATGAAGATAATATGCAAATAGAGGGTTCGATATTGCAAGGGGTGGAGGCCACCGACAGCTTAGAGCCAGCATTGGCTAACAATGATGAAAATACAGGAGTCTAAGAATTCTTTGAGAATGAGGTGGACTCATCCTTTTGTGGTGACATGTCTATCGACCTTCCAGTGTGCAGGTGACATTTTCAAGATGAGTCGAGGGATGAGCGATGAGGAGTTATAGGATATCTTCATACGCATGTCTCTAGACCAGATCGCGAGATTCAGAGATATGGCAGACCAAGAGCTGTCTCGCGGTCTTCGTCGGGGCACTCTGCTAGATCTACTTCAGTGCGATCGGATGCTTCATCTTTGAGCAGACGAGCTTGACGCTCCAGACTTGGGCCAAAGGGAGGGAGTGCTTCGGGGTCAGGGGGATGCTGCAAAGATACGGATGCAGTGAGCCCACGGTCGACACGAGATACATGTGCGACTCCTCGCTCTTGTGGTGGTTCCAAGGAGCGTGGCTCAGGCTCAGGTGGATGCTGTGGAGGCACAAATGCGGTGTCTCCATCTCGTCGTTCAACTGGAGTTGCATCACCTCCAGGATTTGTCATACCTGTGGAGACGTGTACTCTAGTTACTCCGGCTTTTGCTCAACCGTTAGCAGGTGGCACCCCTATGGGTGCCACTCCGAGAGATATTACCACGGTCGGTACATCGGATGCACAGGGGTCTCTTGGATATGCCCATGAGCATGGACACAGATGGGAGAGGACCCATCTTAGGCAGACCCCAGGGGGATATGGATATCTAGTCGATGATAGGTCAGGAGCCATCATCATGAATGATGAGGGGAGGAGGGTGATGGCTCACATGAGAGAGTTGTGCCAATAAGTTTTTTAGCACAACATCTTAGATCATTGGAAGAACATACCGGAGGGAAGCAAAAGGACTACATAGTAGCATCCTTGCATGAGGAGTTTTCGGTTCTAGCCTCAGTAGATAGATTTTCTACGGGCTGGATGATGGATTGCATGCGTGCATATATGTCACACAGACGATTTGACGCATGCAAGGCAATCAAGAGTGGGGCTGCAAGGCCCGAGTGGTAAGATGCAGATGACTGGTGCCGATTGAGGGAGGATGCTACAGATTCTCCAAGATGTTGGAGTTAGCAGCGTGAGATGGCGAGGGCATGACTTGAGGCCGGAGTTGTCCATCATGCAGCCACATGATATATTTGGAGGACTTTGTAAGTTTTTCTTCTGTTTTGCTTGTTTATTTTTTTGCAATATCCTTTGTACTGATAATCATGTTTCTAATAGTTAGCATTTTGTTTTCTTTGCAGCACTCCATTACAAATCGCGATCCGACCGGCCTTGAGACTCGATATGCAGAGAGGCACGGTCTCACTTCATTGATCGACCGATTGTGTAGACGCGGTGGCCCTGTAAGTCACTCATCTTTCTTGTCTGTAGTTACCATGTTTAATTAGAATGCATTATTGTATGGTGGATTGATGTGTCGTTGTTTCTTTTTTTGCAGAGTCCATTCGATGCTCCTTTGCGGCAGTGGTGGCGTACTGCTGTGCATCCAAGGTGTGGAATCCACCAAAAAGTTGTGTGTGTGACATTTGTTATTTTGTACATACTTAGTCGTTGTGTTTGCATTTTTGTTCTGCGTGGGCACTATAGTGGAGAGGGGTTTGGAGCAAGAGGAACTTATCTATAATGCTCTGGTTGACATGTATGCAAAATTTGGCATGCTTGGAAAAGCCCAAGAAGTATTTAACAATATTTTAGCTCGAGATGTCATATCATAGAGTGCGTTGATTACAGGTTATGTTCAACATGGTATGATGAGTAAGCACTGATGTGTTTTGTAGAGATGTAGCTTGAAGCTATGTCTCCAAATGTTGTTACATTTGTTTCTAGCTTGAAAGAATAGGATCCATGAATGCAGGCAAACAATTATATATGGAGGTTGTGAAGAGAGGTTTGGAAGTGAATATATTTGTGGGAAGCATAGTGGTGGATATGTTTGTGAAGAATGGCAAGAGATCAAGGGCCCTTGTGATGAACCCCACTTGAAGGTGGATGAGACAGGTTTTGATTTCAAAATCATGTTGTTAGGAAGTGACACATATGGAGCTGAAGGAGAGCTTGGTGCTCTTCTATCTGCTAGGATTGTTGAACATGATGCCTATATAATGTTTGATGCTTTGATGACTAAGAAAGGTGGGGGAGTCAAAATGGCAGACTACTTTTTACCCACAAATGGGTCTACCTCTATCACTGGTCTGTCTCATGTGCTTGAAGCATCTTACTCAATTTATAGAGTCCTGGCTATTGCTGACTTGTTTTATATTCTGCAGTTTGTGTTGAGAGAGCTAGGCCCACTATTTTAACAGAGAGATAATCAAACATATATGAAACAATGAGCCTAGTTGGAGAGACTCTTCTTCATATGCAGCAAGAGTTGAGGCAAAGTCTGAATTTTTGGAAGCTTATTGCTGTTTAAAAGGGACATGGGAATGCATTTCTGATGTAACTATGCCCCTGATGGACTCTTTTGCAAGTCCAGGAGGCTGTGCAGAGAGACTGCATGTGTGCCAGATAATCTCTTCTTTCGAGATTGGCTTCTCTAGTAGTAGCTGTGATTATTTGAACTCATTTTGTGGTGTGGTGTTACTAGAAATTCTGACGTGCCGTTGTGCAATTAAATATAGAACTGTCTGGCTTGGGGGAAGGAAAAGCCACGGATGGCTATTTCCAAAAAAAGATTTTTGCGGGGCTTGCTTTGTATCCGGTGGAAGGAAGCTCGAATGAGGAAGAAGAACAATGATTCATGTCCTCGGCTACACAATCCAAAAACGTTTCGTTGGGCACTCTGAATTAGAGAGGCAGGCTTGGTTTTTGAAAACCAAGAGTAGTAGGGGTTGCAGGTCTAACAGCAAGGCAAACATGGTTTAGCAGAGAAGATTAATGGGAAGAAATAGGTGTGTGAGGAAGGTAAACGAACAGTCTAGATCATGGCCATAGATGCTAGTTGTATGGGATGGCTTCATGTTAAGCTGAGAGGAGAGAAGTTGCAAATGCAGCATCTTAACTATCTGCAAGCTTTGGTGAAGGAGAAAGAGGAGGCAATTGTGAAGTGACATTCTACAATTAAGTGTAGTGTACTAGAGAGGAAGGTAGCATAGGCCTTTGACATATCTAAGAGGTCGATAGGTTTCCTTACAGTGCTTGACACCCTGAGCAGGGAGTCAAGGGAGAGGACTTATTATATCATGTATACAAGAAGCGGCTTGAGCGACAGGAATTGGCTACAAAATCGTCTTGAAAAGAAGAGAGACTAGCACAACGTGAAGTCAAGCTGGTGTGACTGCACTGTCAACAAAAAAAAACTGCATGATTCGCCTACAGGACATAGATGAAGGTTTGTTGCATTTAGGGAGTTATTAGTATGCATGGTGACAGAGGTTGACTTGGGCAGGGTGTAACTACAACATAACATGGAAGGCAGCATTTTAGAGTCCTGCTGACCATCAATTACAAACCAAGGAAGGCACAATCTGACTATTGTAGACCACGATTTTCTCATATGCAGATACTCAAACTCACAGGCTAAAATAAAAGTTGTGCCATAGTAGAAGAACGAATAGGGTGGAGGATGTCACCAGATATTCCAGCAACCTGGCATAGTTACGTAGAGTCTCTAAAAGCCATGCCTATCCACCTACTTTGGGTTCACAGCTCTCAGCTTCCATCTTTCTAGTCTCTGTTTCCATTGGGGTACCAGAACTTGGTGCAGAAGTCCACAAAAGCTGACAAGTTGCTTCAAAAGTGGTATCTGCACTTGACTGACATTGAAGATTTGGATGATGATGATGAGGACCTAACATAACCATCATGTTGCAAGTTGTTAAGAAAGAGGATTGAAAGAGAAGAGGCAATAGCTTTTGCCACTGAACTCACTGTGATAGAATCATTCCGACATCGTGAGGAAACAACCATAACCTTTCCCAAAGCCACATACAGGCCTCTAGCAGCAGTAGCTAACCTCACCATCATTTCATGATTCAAGGTATCTACATAAACATTTATAATCATATTCTTGAAAGTATTTTGGAGTTGGATCTTTTCGTTGGAGGTGCTCTTGTTGACATGTATGCTAGATGTGGGAGCCTAGAGAACGGACAGGTTGTCCTGCATAACGTGATCTTGCTTGATTGATCTTCTATCCTGAAATTAGTCAAGGTCCTCTGTGGTCGCGACTTTGCTTTCGAAAACCCTTTGACATATTTGGTGAACCCGATGTGAAAGCGTCGCATTTAAATTTCAGGATGGGAGATACTTCAGCATCAATTTCAGCCTCTTCTATGATTCCTGCTTTGTCCTCTACTTCAGCTCCATCATTGACTGCTGCTTCAAGTACTTCAACGGATGATTTAAAGTAGATTTTTCAGAATATGTCTATATATATGTAGCTTCAAAATCAGCAGACACAATTGTATATACAGCAACAACAACAGTTGCATCAACAACAATTGTCTCAGCAAAGGCAACTATATTCAGAGCAAGAGAATGCAATCAGCGCGACTAAGGCGATTGAAGCAGTTGAAAATGAGAAGAAGCTATTTGATGGCCATAATGTATCGGCTTATTTGAAGACGTATGAGATCAAGATGGGATTTTTTGGAGTACCAACAGGACTTATGAGTAAATATTTCCTTCGTCTTGTCACACCTGCCTTGAGCGTAAAAGTAACTGATCTTTTCCTTCAAAATTCGCATTGGCAAGATTTTGAGAAGGCTCTGAAAGAGGAGTATTTTCTTGAGGACTTTGGGATGGCTACTCGGCGTTCATTCCGAGAGTGGGTCTACATGCCAAACAAAGGTCTAGCTACTTCAGAATTGATACAAGAATTTGAAGAGAGGTATAGTCAGCTTGATGCCATTGAACAAAGAGCATTGGATGTTGAGAAAGTTGAGCTTTTCTTGCAAGCTGCAGATCCTGCTCTTCAAGAATAATTAGGAGAGATTCTTGAGGATCGCACGAAGCCTATGGGTCTTAAAACAGATTGGCAAGATGCCCAGGATGCGGTCTCGACTTTGACCAAGAGGCGGATATGGAAGACCCACTTACAGAATGGATCCATGACACCGATGCCGTCTTCTGCTCCTATGTCTGCTTCTACCCCTGTCATTTCTTCTCTTCCTTAGCCAGTTTCTTGGCCTATGCTAGTGCCTACTGTTTCTAATCCTCCTGTTCCTCCTATTCCAAGACCGATGCCGGCCCCTTTTGCTCCAAAACCATCCGCTTCGTCGGTTCCTTCCTCTCTTGATGACATAATCAAAGCATAACGGATTTGACATTGGAGTCAATTAAAGCAGAATTGGTGGGAAAATTGAAAGAGCAGTTTGCTTCGACTGCGCCTACTATTTCTTCTAGTGCTCCTACTGCATCTAGGAGTGCTCCTAGTACACCTAGGAGAGATCGAAGATGTATTTGGTGTGATAGTACGGATCATCAGCATTGCAGGGGTTGTCAGCATTGCAGGGGTTGCGAATCTTTTCAAGATCCAAGGAGGAATAATTTGGTATTTTGGGGACAAGATGGCAAGATCTGGTTGACTGAAACAGGAGCTCTGCTTGCTACCAATTTTGGGAAAGGCGGAATGAAGAAATTAGTAGATGATATGACTGCGCGTACTTCTTATGTGGGAGCTAGAGGAGATGCTTCTGCATATGGAGTCTAGATTGAGAAAGGTTTAGAGAGTCAGTTAGCATTATGGACATATGCTTTGGAGACGGCAAACAAGGGGAAAATTCAGCAGACTGTTTTGACTAATGCAGGTTCTAGCATCAGATTTGAGACAGGTTGGGATTCACTTGTTGACAGATACACTATTTATGCCTACTTGGCTAAGTCTCAGGGAGCAGATGTACTTGTTGAGGAGAAGCGTAAGAGGGATGAAGAGAATCCAAATGCAGCTAAAAAGACTAGAGAGGGTGAGTTTGTTACTCCACCTACTGCAGGGTCGTCTTTGAGACCAGGGCCAGAACGACAGATGGAAGATGCTCAGAAGAAAGAAAAGAGGCAAGAGCCTAGAGAGAGAAAGCAACGAGGGTTTAAATTGATGTTCGATGTTGAGACATCTACGGACATGAAGAAAATCTTTAATGACAAGATACTTGGCAGTGAGGTGAATTTTACTATTTCTGAGGTTTTGGGCATCTCAAAAAGAGAGTTTAAAGACCAGTTCCAAGAAGTCCTGAAGAGAAAAAAACATGCATTGCCTACTACTGATACATATGGAGTTTTGATTGGGGAGTTGGATGAGGATGAGGATGAGGTTATGGTTGAGAATGCTTCTATTTTCCACAGACAGAGAAGAGGGTTCAGCCTATGCATTACGCTGAAATTGATGAGCCTATCTTGGTACCACATAGTCATTTTTCACGGAGTCATTGGGTTAGGGAAACTACAGAAACAATGGTAAAAATTGGAGAGAAACAGGTGCCTTATGTTGCTTTGGTGGATCATGGTTCAGAGATTAATCTCATAGTTCGTGGAGTTTATGAAAGTAATAGATGGCCTATGGATGTAGAGCATGGGTGGTGTATGAGAGCCACCAACAATACTGCAGGTGATTTGTATGCTGCCTGTCCCAGTATCAGGATTTCTATTGGAGATGTAGAGGAGGATTTCCATTTCTTTGTGCAGGATTCATGCTCATACCCCATAATCCTTGGACATCCATTCATCACAGAGATGCGCATGGAGACGAAAGTAATGGATGATGGATCTGCTTATGCATGGATTTGCAGTAAAGATGGTATGAGAGCAGTCCAATTTATGACTGTGTGTGTAAACCATGCAAGAAACAGAGATACTCTTCGAGATGCACCTTTGCCCACTGTGAGGGATTCGGGTTTTCATTAGGTACCACTGTTCTGCGAGACGACGGTGGTACAAAGCAGAGGAGATTGGAGTTCTCGCCTCCTGGCAGCAGTGTTTTCTCCTCCAATTTTGTTGGAATTTTAGGAAATAGTTCGATGAGTTATCAGAAGATTTCTAAGTTGCCTAGAGCTGCCAGGCAATACATATGCAGGAAGGAGAAAAATTTGAAAAATGCAGGTATTTTAGAGGATGATGAGCATATAGATGGGATGTATGATAGTATGGTTTGTGTAGATACGATGATAGAGATGGAAAATATGCTGAAAACTGATATGCAAAGTTATCACAGTAATGTATCAGTGCAATCCCTGGACATGTTTCATGAAATTTTAGATTTTGTGTCAAAGATAGAGTCAGAGGTTGAGGTGACTCAACAAAAAGTGTTGAGTGCTGAAGAAATTCAGCAAATAGAGTTTCCGGCTGATTATGATTAGCCTACAGAGACACAGAGGGCTGAAAACTTTCAGCCAACAGTCCATAGAGCAGAGGGCTGAGGATATTCAGCCTAGAGTGTAGAACTGCTGATTTATAGCAAGATTTGAGTAATGCCGAGGATCATAATAAAGCTAGGGTGGACATGAAATACAAGATTGTGGATAAGAAGGTGAAGCCGGTAGCTGGACCGCTTCCACCTGACAGTGATCAGCAAATAAAGAGGACTGCCAAACAGCCAATTTTGAGGAATCTAGAGCATATAGGCCATAAATTTTCAGCAGAGACTCTTGCTGAATTAAAAATTGGAAATGGTGATTTCTTGCTACCTTCAGAGAAGCAATGCTTTCAGGATATGCTTGAGAGACATGGAAGGGGGTTTGCTTTTTTATTGCATGAGATTGGATGTGTGAATCCAGATATTGTTACCCCTATGGTGATATTTACTATTCCTCATATTCCATGGAACCTCGGACCTATTCCAGTGCCTAGAGCACACCTGCCAAAGCTAATTGTCTTGTTGAATGAGAAAATCAGGATGGGAATCCTAGAGCCTTCATCTGCACCATACTCAAATAGGTGGTTTACGGTTCCAAAGAAGAATGGTACTCTCCGATTTATACAGGACATGCAACCAGTAAATAGAATTACTATCAGGAATGTTGGTATAGGTCCAGTTGTGGATGCGTTTGCAGAAGCATTTGCTGGATGTGCCATCTATTCTTTAGGTGACTTGTATTCGGGACATGATCAGTTTCAGCTGGCTTTGGAAAGTAGGGACATAACCAGTATGAGAACTCCTATTGGGCTTGTCAGGATGTGTACCTTGCCTCAAGGTGCCACTAGTTCTGTTGCACATATGATGAATGCCATGCATAAGGTCCTTTGTGAGTACATACCTCAACTTACCATGCCTTTCTTGGATGATGTGTCCATTAAGGGGTGTGCAGAAGAAGAGAAGAATGAGAGTCTAAATGAGCAGGGATGCAGATAGTTTGTGGCTGATCATATTTCAGCTTGTGAGAAGATTTTGGCCAAGTTAAAAGAAGTGAACTTGACACTATCAAGGCAAAAATCTGTTTTTGGAGTAAATGAGGTTGTCATTGTTGGACATATGTGTGGGTATTATGGCAAGAAACCTTCACCTGAGAAGGTGGATGCTATAGGCAAGATTACGGAGTATTGTTCTACCACTTCAGAGGTATGGAGATTTATTGGAGCTTGTGTGTTTTACATGATTTGGATACCCCATTTTGCACACATAGCAGATTGTTTATATTAGCTGCTTTGAAAGGGGCAAATTTTTTTTGGGATGAGAGCCACACTAGAGCCATGCGGAAATTGAAAAAGTTATTGCAGATTCTTCAGAAGATGGTGAAAAGATGGTTTGGGCCGTACATAGTCAGACATGTCTTTGACAATGCAACATATGAGTTGACATAATTGGATGGGATAGTGCTTAGAGTGCCCATTGTAGGAAAAAGAATCAAGATTTTCAAGAAAAGAGATGATGAGGATTATGCATTGGAAGAATTTGCAAGAGAAGAGCAACGAGAAGAAACTCCAGTAGAGGAGACAGATGATATGACAGATAATCTTATTGATATATTGGAAATACACAATGAAGAGATTGATCTGTTTGTGGATCTTGACGATGATGATCATGGGTAGTTGGCCCATCCAGAGGATGCGCAAGATCAGAGGGGGTGGATGTCGTACTGCTGCGCATCTGAGGTGTGGAATCCACCAAAAAGTTATGTGTGTAACATTTGTTATTTTGTACATACTTAGTCGTTATGCTTGCATTTTTGTTCTGCGTGGGCAGTATATTGGAGAGGGGTTTGGAGCAAGAGGAACTTATCTATAATGCTCTGGTTGACATGTATGCAAAATCTGGCATGCTTGGAAAAGCCCAAGAAGTATTTGACAATATTTCAGCTCGAGATGTCATATCATGGAGTGCGTTGATTACAGGTTATATTTAACATGGATATGATGAGTAAGCAATGATGTGTTTTGTATAGATGTAGCTTGAAGGTATGTCTCCAAATGCTATTACATTTGTTTGTAGCTTGAAATCATAGGATCCATGAATGCAGGCAAACAATTATATATGGAGGTTGTGAAGAGAGGTTTGGAAGTGAATATATTTGTGGGAAGCATAGTGGTGGATATGTTTGTGAAGAATGGCAAGAGATCAGGGGCCCTTGTGATGAACCCCACTTGAAGGTGGACGAGATAGGTTTTGATTTCAAAATCATGTTGTTAGGAAGTGACACATATGGAGCTGAAGGAGAGCTTGGTGCTCTTCTATCTGCTAGGATTGTTGAACATGATGCCTATATAATGTTTGATGCTTTGATGACTGAGAAAGGTGGGGGAGTCAAAATGGCAGACTACTTTTTACCCACAAATGGGTCTACCTCTATCACTGGTCTGCGCTGTCTCCTGTGCTTGAAGCATCTTACTCAATTTATATAGTCTTGGTTGCTGCTGACTTGACGCTGTATAACTATCTCATGGAGCTTTGATGTGGTGTATCTGGGACTTTATATTCTGCAGTTCATGTTGAGAGAGCTAGGCCCACTGTTTTAACAGAGAGATAATCAAGCATATATGAAACAATGAGCCTGTTTGGAGAGACTCTTCTTCATATGAAGTAAGAGTTGAGGCAAAGTCTGAATTTCTGGAAGCTTATTGCTGTTTAAAAGGGACATGGGAATGCATTTCTGATGTAACTGTGCCCTTGATGGACTCTTCTGCAAGTCCAGGAGGTTGTGTAGAGAGACTACATGTGTGCCAGATAATCTCTTGTTTCGAGATTGGCTTCTCTGGCAGTAACTGTGATTATTTGAACTCATTTTGTGGTGTGGAGTTACTGGAAATTCTGACATGCCGCTGTGCAGTTAAATATAGAGCCGTCTGGCCTGGGGGAAGGAAAAGCCATGGATGGCTATTTCCAGAAAAGGCTTTTTGGGGGACCTGCTTTGTATCTGTTGGAAGGAAGCTCGAATGAGGAAGAGGAACAGTGATTCATGTCCTCGGCTACACAATTCGAAAACGTCTCCTTGGGCACTTTGAATTAGAGAGGCAGGCTTGGTTTTTGAAAACGAGGAGTAGTAGGGGTTGGAGGTCTAACAGCAAGGCAAACATGGTTTAGTAGAGGAGATTAATGGGAAGAAACAGATGTATGAGGAAGATAAACAAACAGTCTAGATCATGGCCACAGATGCTAGTTATATGGGATGGCTTCATGTTAAGTTGAGAGGAGAGAAGTTGCAAATATCGGCATCTTAACTATCTGCAAGCTTTGGTGAAGGAGAAAGAGGAGGCGATTGTGAAGCAACATTCTGCAATTAAGTGCAGTGTACTAGAGAGGAAGGTAGCATAGGCCTTTGACATATCTAAGAGGCCGATAGGTTTCCTTACAGTTCTTGACACCCTGAGTAGGGAGTCGAGGGAGAGGACTTATTATATCATGTATACAAGAAGCAGCTTGAGCGACAAGAATTGGCTACAAAATCATCTTGAAAAGAAGAGAGACTAGCACAATGTGAAGTCAGGCTGGTGTGACTGCACTGTCAACAAAAAAAAACTGCATGATTCGCCTACAGGACATAGATGAAGGTTTGTTGCATTTAGGGAGTTATTAGTATGCATGGTGACAGAGGTTGACTTGGGCAGGGTGTAACTACAACATAACATGGAAGGCAGCATTTTAGAGTCCTGCTGACCATCAATTACAAACCAAGGAAGGCACAATCTGACTATTGTAGACCACGATTTTCTCATATGCAGATACTCAAACTCACAGGCTAAAATAAAAGTTGTGCCATAGTAGAAGAACGAATAGGGTGGAGGATGTCACCAGATATTCCAGCAACCTGGCATAGTTACGTAGAGTCTCTAAAAGCCATGCCTATCCACCTACTTTGGGTTCACAGCTCTCAGCTTCCATCTTTCTAGTCTCTGTTTCCATTGGGGTACCAGAACTTGGTGCAGAAGTCCACAAAAGCTGACAAGTTGCTTCAAAAGTGGTATCTGCACTTGACTGACATTGAAGATTCGGATGATGATGATGAGGACCTAACACAACCATCATGTTGCAAGTTGTTAAGAAAGAGGATTGAAAGAGAAGAGGCAATAGATTTTTCCACTGAACTCACTGTGATAGAATCATTCCGACGTCGTGAGGAAACAACCATAACCTTTCCCAAAGCCACATATAGGCCTCTAGCAGCAGTAGCTAACCTCACCATCATTTCATGATTCAAGGTATCTACATAAACATTTATAATCATATTCTTGAAAGTATTTTGGAGTTGGATCTTTTCGTTGGAGGTGCTCTTGTTGACATGTATGCTAGATGTGGGAGCCTAGAGAACGGACAGGTTGTCCTGCATAACGTGATCTTGCTTGATTGATCTTCTATCCTGAAATTAGTCAAGGTCCTCTGTGGTCATGACTTTGCTTTCGAAAACCCTTCGACAGCGGGACGAGCTTTTGAGGGCGAGGATATGTAGCTCGCCCTTGGATACCTGGAGCTCACACACCTTTATTTTTTGGTCGCGTGATGTATATAGAATTTTTCTATGTATTAGTGATATCTTGTCATGATTGTACCAATTGTTTATTATGCGATCATGTATTCATTTCATGTATCTGTGTTATGATTTTAGTATACTTTGTTTTTGTTTGCAAGCGCATTGTACACAGTGCACAAACTATTCTATCCCGCCACAATTTTTTTTCCCTGTTATCGTCGCTGTTAGCGTCGTAAATTTTACTGCTCGTGTCGTTGTCGGCATCGTTATTTTCATCGCAAACCGTCGCTATATGCGTCGGTATTGGCGTCAGTATCAGCGTCGCACGTCGGTATTGTGTCGGTATCAACGTCGCAAATGCGACAGTAATACCGATGCTGATAGTGATGCTGATATACTGACTGTTCTATGGCATCGCCAATAACGATGCTTTTTGTGACGACGGGGGTAAATTTTGTTATTTGCATTTTGGTTGCTTTGAACGTCAGTATAAGGCCATATCTTGTAGTGGAATTTTTTCTACAGCCTTTTGTATGTAAAAAAATGGTATTTTAAAAATATCTTATTTTGAATCCACATGATGCACATATGTAGTCATGAGTAACTTACTTGAGGATGGAGATATATGACTCATGCCCGAATCTGTGCATGCTATCCCAAGGTCGAAGTCATAGGAACCTGTAATATTTCCGCGTACCCCGTACCGCAAATATTAACTTCCTGCACGCCGTGTAAACCCTATGCAAGAGTATTCCCTACTTCGTGATTATTGGTAACCTAATCCACACCATGCACGCTCGAAAACGAGGTCTCCACGTCGAGAATTAAAGGCCGGGGTTAAAGACCGTAAAACCGCGAGGAAACGACCGCTTGGGAAGGGCAAATGGATAAATTCAAGGCAAATTTTTTTATTATTATCCCTTCCCCTAGCTGATGCATGGCTGGAGGAGAGGGAGTGTGGGGGGGGAATGGCCAAGAGGGAGTGAAGTGGGACTGCATGAGGGGGAGTCCTCCACGTGTGTGGAGGCCCTCTTCCCCACCCCCCATGCCTATATAAACACCCCCTAGCAAGGGGGTGTGCTAGAGGAGCTGTGGGAGAGGAGCTGGGAGGAGGACGGGCCGTGCAGAGAGAGGGAGAGCTAGAGGAGCTGGAGGAGGTGCCGACGTGAAGGGAGGAGGCCGGCTGAGAGGAGAAGGAGGTCGCCGTGGAGCGCCGCGCTGCCGCCCAGTCCACCGGTCGCTCAGCCGCCCAGTCCGCCAGTCGCCAGGCCTTCAGTCCGCCGCCATGCTGATCACGACCCCCCCCACGTGTTCTGTAGAAGCAGAAGCTTCTCACAAGCTTCTTTAGAAGCTTCTAAGGAGGGGGCTTCCTTAAGGCCCCTTCCCACCTCATTCCCCAAAAGACCCATTCATACCCCTCCCCGGAACTTGAAGAGGAGAGGGTGGAAGCCGTAAAGTCCCCCACAAGACCCATCGAAAAGGCTTTCGCAAAAAGACATTAAAGACGCAAGCCATCCAAGAATCAACTCCGTGCCAACCCGGGGTTTTCCCTAAAGATATTCTAAAGCCTTTTCCGCAAGCGCCATCCCGCAAAGAAATCTTCCGCATACGAGGAAAGGTAAAGGTTGGGAGGTTGCATGCCAAGGCAAGTCTATTCGTAGGCCGCAAAAGCTAACCAAAAGCCGAGACTACGCCTCGATGGCCCCAAAAAGGACACAAGATGCGACCGCGGGAGGTTCATCGCCGAGTATACAAGTGGATATCTCCCCGACCCCTCAAGTCCAGGTTCTTTCGAGTTATTTCCGCATAAAGAAATGATTAGGCGCGCTTAGTTCATGAAGGGAATTGCATTTTTACGCTTAATGCATATGGAAATTGGAAAAAAAATTACATTTGATAAAGCATCTCTTGAAACATTAGATTGGAAATATATCATGAATTTGAACGAGTTATCCACCTTAGAAGACTAGTCGCATGTAGTTTTTTTGGTACATTATCAGAGTAATGAGTCTAAACTTAGGCAAAGAAATGGAATTTATAAGTGCATTCTCTTTCGTCCTAGACATGGTAGGAATAAGCGTGTGCCGCATGTTAGGCAACATCCTCCTCGTAATGATTTCATGAGGCAAGGTTAACACCATAAGGTATTATCCGAAAAGGAAATAATAGAATACGAAAATGATCTTATGAACTTGCAAATAGCATGTAAAATGGAATGAGTTGACACTAGCTTTAGTTTGGTATAAACTTCGTTAACTACATTGTAGTTAGGAGAATGTTGCGTATTGCATAGTCATCATGCGAAAACGTCATCCATCAGAAGCCGCATTTAGGAAAGGTTGCATGGTTCGTCAAAGCATAAGATTCGAAGGTAGACAACAAGGTTGTAGGTAAGATTAATTGATGTAAATCCTAGTAGGACCTAGGAAAGTTAGTGTACAGATTATCAAGCATTTTACCTTACCAAGGAAGGATAGGGTTATCGTGAACCATGTGATGCATAGAAGCAATAAATCGCATGTTTACGCGTATTGATGTAGTTGTAACTATTGTTCGCCATTAGATTTAGTTTATTACCTTGAGGAAAGGATCATCCCTGACGCAAGACAAGTTTATTGAGTTGACTAGGTCACCTAAACCACAAGGATTCATATGGGCATGATTGAGTCGATATGATAGGTATCCCAAGTGTTAACTAGGGTTTAGCGCAATAATAATTTGACCTAGTTTTACACTGGTTGCCAAGACAAAACCTGTGAATCTAAAGATCTTACACACGATCACGAAATGTCGAAGCAATTGGATGTTCCTGCATGAAATGATCTAAGGTTTAAGGATCATTCGTTCAAATGATGAAACTCCGACGGAGTTGCAAACTTCTAAGACCATGGGCCAACATAATTAGGAATGGGTTGGAGGATACCCTAAAACCCTGCTATTCGACTGGAGGTAAATTCCGTGACCGGAGAACGCTAAGCAATGGGTAGAATGATCCCGTGGAATAGATGCAATACATGTGCAAAAAGCTGCAATATTGTATAGACTTAGGATTTGTCCACAAGAGAGTTTTATCATCTCTCGAAATGAGGTTGGCAAGTTATTGAAAGAATTTAACTTACAAGAGGATGAGTAATCATCCTGTTACTCACTTTTCTTGGGGGGATAATTACCAAGGAAAAGGAAGGTTAGGTATTTGCCTTGGAGCAAATGACGAGACAATAAACTAAAGCGACATGGTCGCTGGATCCTGCCACAACAAAACCTAAAGTATTGGTAGGGTATGACCCTAACCCAAGAATGATAGGAATCTTGCCAAGTTGCAATTGATTCCGGATCGAATGCGGGTTGCATTCGGAGAAAAGGAGTCATTCCTTAACAGTTTGCCAGCTAAACGACCATTGGAAATTGATTGTGCTTGTAACAGTTTAGAAAGCACTGTTTGCATTGTTTGCTCAATGAACTAAAGGATGAAAATATATCTAAAGCTTTAGGTTGAAGCCTGAAGGGAGAGGCAGCTTCAGTTACCCCCGACTGCCTACCTGACCCTAACCAAGGGGGTTGTTAACCGCGCCGGGAACGTGGACCGAACCCGCCGTGAGAGGTCTCTCCGTTGAGTTCTACTTGGAGCAGGAGGACGCTTGGGTGCCAGAGGGGGCTCTGGCCGTAAATCCCTCGCCTTCCGGGCCCTGCACAAGAGGCTAACGTGACTCGGGATTGGATCTCGAGGCCCGCATACTAGTCTACGGGCGGAAACTTGGATTAGTGATCCCTGGTGGATTACTGGATAGCCTTCGGGCGGATTATGAATACGCCTACGGGCGGGAACTCCTTGTATTTCAAAGATAAAAGGATAAAATGATAATAAAGAAGTTGTTTGGCATTGTTTTCTTTATGTCCTGTGATAAGATTACGTGAAGGAACCAGTGCTTAACAGGATTAATCAAGGAAGCTGTTTGTTATATGTCAAACTAATGTGGTAGTAATTACATAACTAAAACAAACCGAGGAAAGTGCGGAGGATGGACCATGGGTCCGTCCTACGGATGGGTGGTCCCGGTTAGCTGGGAACTTTTCTCAAAGTCTTCGACGAACAGAAGGATGATCAACATCACCAAAACAAGTAATGAGAACGATGACTTGGAATTACCGATTACCCGATTCACGCTGTTTTAGGGGAACGGAATGGGACTATGCCTTCTGGCAGAGAGGTCGAGCCTTGCATCCCTCTCGTTTCCCATTCTCCTTGAACCAAGTGCAGCATGAATCCGCTTCAGACCAGGCGTTTATGCGTAAAGTAGTCCGACCAGGTCTGACGCTAGTCGATGTTAGTAAATGACCAAACAATTCCGGTTGATCCTAAGTGGGAACGGCCAGGACACTTCCGTTACGTGGTAGACGTGGAAAGTCCTAGATTGCAAAACCCGCAACATTCCATGGGAGTGCCGGGTGGAGTTTTCTAGACAACCTTTCCGATGGGCTGCTAAGAGGTGTTCTAGTGGACACGTTACAGAACCTTATGCTCATACTCATCTAGAAATTGTCACATATTTTCTCAAAGGTTCTAATTGACCCTCTTGGGAGGCTCCAATACCATTTCTTGGGCTCCTTCTTCAAGGTACTTGAAAACACAAGTATCCGATGTATATTATCAAACCCACTTCCAAGGCGAGTTAGACCATATTCTTTTAAATGTAGCATCAGATCCTCATCTAGCAGCCCATAAAACACTGGGAGATCCCTATAAGGAGGAGGGTATTTATTCCTCTTCTTTCAGATCAACACTAGGTCATCTAGATCTTCATATTCAACTTGACCTAATCCCACAATCTCAAGCTCTCTAATATCTTCCATTTTCACCTTTACTGGTATAGGAAGGTTAAGATTTCCATTGCCATCCCTTTCTACTGCCTTATAGAGTGGTCTAGGGAGTCCTATAACTTTCAACATATCATTCAGATCCTTTCTCAAGGGATCTTCCATCCCTTGGTCAACCATAGGAAATTACATAATAGATTTATCAAAGAGCTTTTGCCCTTCACCTAAAGAAAGTATATCAACCTTACTTAGATCTCGAGGGTCATGCCTTTTGAGCAATGGTTTTTCCTTAACAACTACAACTTCCAATGTCCTTGTGAGGTCTAATATTTTAGCATGTTGACCCACCATATGGGGCATTTTAGCCATAACTAAATTCTATTGTGTGTTGTACTTTTCCATGATGTTACAACTTTAGCATGATTGTTAGTCAATGGTATGACTGCCACGAGTTCCATCATACTTGTTGCATATCCTCTAGGTTGATTTATGGTTGTGAACAATGTTTCTTGGATAGAGACCGCATTGAGGCACATGACATCATACTAGACGATGGAATAACCATTAAAAGGTTACCTTCCACATCACATGAATTATCCCTCGTAGAGGATTCATAGTCTACATAATTAATTAGGTCCATCATTAGGTTTTGTATAGGGAAAGCTAAGTGTTTGAATCCTTGGACCAAAATCCCATTTTGTGAATATTTTAGCCTCCCCTAATGGTCAAGGTTGTAAATTGTTAAATCCCTTCTTAGCCAAAGTTATGAAATTTCCACTTATAAGCAGCTCCTAGCAAATGCACCACCTATCTAGCTATAAGGCTCTAGGCGGGCTCCTATACTCACCAAACAACCCCCATGGCCTCGCAGCGGCCAAGAGTGTCAGGATGCTACAAAATAATGTATCTAATGAATGCATTTATAGATATACTCTTCAAGCTATAGTCCAATGTATTTCTTATCTTGACTCCAAGTAGAGGGAGCCTCACACACATATAGATGACTACACCTCGATACACACACACAAAGGGCCCCCAACAAACTGTTGTGGCTTCTTTGACTCTCCTACACCCTAGGGACTAGCCCCATGGTACACCATCTTAATATATAAAGAACAAAAAAACATACTCCACTCTTTCCTCGCTAATATCCCTTATGACCCACGTATCTCAATGGCTTGGATGTATCTTACATACTCAGTTAATAGAATACAATTGCGGTGCGATGGTATATGCAAGATTATGCTTGTATGCAAAATGTGAATGAATGTGCATAAACATGTTTAATGAGACAACCAAAGTGTAAATGTGTAGCAATCATTTTTGTAAATCTCTTCATGAAATTTGTATTTTTAAAAGAAATTATTGTCTGATTATTTACATATGGAATTCTTTACACACTGTGAATGGCACCAAAACCACTTCGAGTGCTATGGAAACACATTATTTAAATACAAAAATGCTTGTTTTATGATTTTTGAATTTATATATATAACATAATTATAATTTATGATTCTTGGAATCATTCTTAAAATTTTACTATTTATTGATATTTCTTTTATTTTTTCATAAATTTTCTTATTTTACATATTTTTATTTAATATAAATTCAAAAAAAAGTAAACAACAAATGTAAAACATTGAAAATTAAGTATTCATATTCCTTTTCCAACTCTAAAATAGTTTTGTAATCCTATTCCATTTACTATGAAAATTAATGAACTTACTCGAAAATCTCTTATACGTTATGCAAAGAATGAGGTGCCATGTGGATTTGAAGGCCACTGACACTTGAGATAGCCACTAACATACTAGGTGGAACTCCACAATTCTCAAGAAACATGCCACAAACCATATCTTTCACATAACTCTCACCGATCCCTCTCTTTCACCCATCCCCCTTCTCTCATAAGAATAGCCATTATGCAAGAGGAAAGGAAGAAGTGAGAAAGAGTGTTTTAAGAGAGAAGAGAGAAAGACTTAAAAACCAATATTCTTTATTCTTTATGCTAGGAAATGAAATTTGAATCATCATGTAGAGGATGGCGATGAAACTTCCCTTCATCCATCACACGCGATAAATGACGAGAATCTTGCATCTAGCGATCATCAAATGCCCAACATAATGGTGTTTTTCATTTTCTATTCACTTTTTCCTCTTCTTTATCTCTTCCAAATGACTAGACACATCAAGAAAAAACACCCCTTTGAGGCCTACCACAAGTGCCCCTTCAAATTTGGCATGCCCACATAATTTAAGGTCTTGTGGCCTTAAACTACATTCGAAGCACGCGGAATCAATGCCCAAGTGATGGCTGGATGCTTCTTCATTAATTCTAGACTCAAGTTGGCACTTCATTCTATCTCAAATTTTAAAATTCTTGGTCTCTTGCACCTTGATTGCTTTACACTATGAACCACTTTGGAGACTAAAATATTCATTTTCACCCAAAAACACCTTATGGATTTGTCTAAAATTGTCTAAAATCTTGAAAGGTGCACCTTTAAATCTACCTCTCATACTATTGTCCCAAGACTTTCTAATAGTTGTTGACTCAGTGGTGGTGAGTTCAACCACTAAGTGATAGTATTTATTTTACCATAAGAACTAAGTTACTAGTTTTTTTAAGACTTGAATGTGACCCTTCACTTAATTTGTTATTGTGATTGCAAGTGTGATTGTTGGACACTTAGTGCTTACTAAGAGTTCTACTACAATGAATTTTCTTGGTACCACAAATTTAATTATTAAATCAAGTAGATATTTTGAATAACATAAGCTACACTTGAGGTAGCAACTTTGGATTGCTATGCTTGTGATTAGTGTATGTTGCATTGTTTGTCAAACCAACCTGCCCGAGTCGAGTTCATGGTAAGAAAATTGGACATATGTACTTGATTGAGACTTGATTTACCATGTTCATTTTTATTAGGAATTTTGCAAAGTTTCTTCCCTTTGAGTTAATTGCATCAATATGATGGCCATTGTGCCCTTGTGTGAGGTCTATCTTAGAAGATAATGTGACCACTTGATAAGAGCTGGATGTTGGGACCTGTTTTTGAAGCATTTGAGCCCATTGCTGGAGTGGAAAAGTGACATGGAGGTGTCAAGTACCAAATTTTCATGAAAAATTGAACGGTGGTGGATGGTTGAGCTAGAGTTTTTCTAAGTGGATTATGGTGCTAGAAATCCAACATTTAATCCTTGCAAGGTTTAGCACTCTAAAGCAACTATGTGGTTCGAGATCCAAAAAGTGTGCGACCGGGTCAAATTGTATAGATTTCAACATCATAGAGCTAGCTGTCCAATCAGATCGCAATTTCGAGTGCGTTTGCCCCTCCAAACAGGTCGCAAACCCTCGCTCACGGAGTAGTGTGAAAGTGTTTTTTTCAAAGTGGACATTTAAAAAATGACACAAAATAAAATGCAAATGAAAGAAAAATTCAATTTTGCCCGACAAGAGGAGGGAGACTTTTTTGGTTTTATGCCCCATTTTTGGATGGGTTTTTGCCTCTTTAATATACCCTGATCAAGAGAGAGAGAGAGAGAGAGAGAGAGAGAGAGATGAAACCCTAATCTACATGCCAAGAGCAAGATTTTGACTGTAAGCATGTGAAATATGATCAAGGAAATGAAATTCTAATTTCTTATTCTTTCTCTCTTCTCTCTTCTCTCTCCTTACTTCCCATTCATATGCTAGATTCTATGAGAGAAGGAGGTGGGGTTTGATAAAAGATGGTGATGGAGTGATGTGCTGGAGTGCAAAGGGTTGTAGATCAAGCTGTGTGTGAGCAGCCAAGAAAGAGCATCAGTGGCCTCCCAACCCTGAAATATGAGTCTCAAAAAGCATGTTTTTATGCGCAAGCGATCGCTCTACTTGTTTTATGATAGCTTTTGGTTAAAATTGTTTGAAAATGGTTGTCTTTGGTTGTTAAAACTATGATCTATCAGAGATGCTGAAGAAAATAAAAAAATTTAGTCACATAATAATTTATACATAAATCTGCAAAACATGCAACTACATTGTTTTAAGAAAAATGGTCAATTTTGGGGGTTTTTTGGTGTTTATGGGGTTCATGTGGAATAAAAAAGGATATAAAATTAATTATGACTACACATGATTAGTCCAAACTAAAAAGTAAAAAATATCATATTTCATGCATAAATAAATAAGAAAAATAGGAAAAACAAGAGCCTCGGTTCAACCTTGTCTTTGTGTTAAAGTGGTCTTTATCACTTTTATAAAGAAAAACATGTAAAATATACTTCCTATACCTATCAATGCATGTATAACCTAAGAGGTAGGGAGAAGGAGGGGTTTTGAGGGTGACTAATTGCTTATAAGATTCTAAATTTTGATCCTTTGCTTATGCATGGCATATAGGACGTTTATGGTTTAAGTTTAAGAGGGTCTAGCAGCACGAGAATGCTCAGTGCCTGACCCCTCAACAAGGCAACATTATGTTAGATTAAAATAATTGAAAGAAATGTCTTTGCACTTCCCAATGTTGATTTCTAAATGGTAAAATGATTGAGCACTATGGTTCATACACAATTTCATTACATGCAACTCATGGTAGCATTACTGGATGCATTGCCATTGTATTCATACATATGACCTATGTTGAGTATGTGAGATATCCTAAGCTGTAGGTTTAGATGATCAGTTTCCATTGGGACTATTTAGTGAGGAAAATATCTATATCTCCTAGAACGTTTGAAAACAAAAGTGGAGTTTGTGATGTATGTGCTCTTTGTATTAGCGACGTATTGAGAGGCCAATCCTTGAGGTGTAGGAGAGTCGCAATGGGGCCGCGCAATTGAACCGAGGGATGCCTCCTCTGTCTATGCTTACATGGTGGTTTACACTGATATATGTAGAGACTCCCTCTGAGGAGTGTGGGGAAGGCTTAACTGTTGGATTACAATCCAAAACAAACGAAAAATTTACAATAGAAGTTAGGGAAGTGTGTTCCCTTAGACACTCCTAGCTGTGAGACCGAGAGGGTGTGTTCTTTGAGTGTAGAGAGGCCCAGCTAGTTCCTAGAGAGTCAATGTCGAGCCCAAAATGGGTCTGACACCTAAGGTGGTGTCAAAGTTTCTCGATAAAGTAGGGATCCATGGCTACCTCAAGGAGGTGGAAAATTTTCTACACTAGCATAAATCGTTTTCCATATCCCAAAGGTGGACATGGTTAGTTTGTATGATGTAAGTGGACAACAAAATATCAAAATTTTCATTAACTCAAATGAGTTATTTCCTTCTATAGATAGCATTTTACAAAATACAAAAAGGCTAGATTAAGAGAACAAAAGATAGTGGTGATAAAAGAATCACACAAATATATTCTACAAAGCAATGCATTGTAACATAATAAAGTATACATTGTGTAGCTAGAGAGCTTGAATCCTAAGTTTTTTAGATTAGAGGTTGCTCATGGAAGAGGTCTCCATTTCTATTGAGGAGAAGGTATAGAAGTTGCACTTGACCACAAAAAATTAAAAAGAAACTCCTTACAAATGCCTCAAACATCCAACTAATATAATTTTAAGCTAAGGCTCTACTTATTTTGAAGGAAAGATTCTACTTGTGTTTATAGTCGAGAAATTGAAAATGAGAGAGACTTGATGATTTACCCAGATTGTGATGTTTATGGACTGTGATATCAATTTGGATACTCTAAGAGGTTTTTTATGAAAAAAATAAATTTTTTTGATAAATTTTTGGTGAATTTTGGATTGTCACTGCAAATTTCCATATTTTCATCATCTAGGAGCTATAGGGCAGCATCCATTTTATGACATAAACCTTTGTGTAAGATTTCAACATTAGTCGTAATGACTAGTTGACACTAGTTGACACTAGTGGACTCTTGGATTACATACGTATTGTGATGAATTTATCATCTTGGATGATTTTCCATGTTGGTGTCTCCTTTGCAAAGATGATTTATGAAGGTAGTTTGCATATACATGGTCTCTTTGGTGGTTGTTTTATGCTCCAAAAGATAGTTGGAATACTTGGGATAGGTTTATAAAATTCACATGCCTTTGAGAGTGCTAACATATCACTTTTTTCATTAGTTTTATGATAGTTTTATATTTGGATAGCTATTTCTTAGCTTTGTGGGGCACTCCTTTGCAATCCATTAGTCTATTTTGAGCTTGTAGTTGGGTATATCTTGTTGTTTTTGGTATGCAAACATATGCTTGTTATTGGATCCTTCATCAAGTTTAGAGAATGCATCGCTTAATATTAAAAAACTTGAAATGAAACAAAATTTTCATATTGGAAAGAGAAAATATATAATGTATTGGTCTAGAAAAACTAGGTAAATCCAATCAAATATAGTAGGATTAAGCATGATGATATGGATGTAGATGTATGGGAGGAGTTGGATGAGTTGGCATGCTCTAGTATTATATTGATACTCTCAAAGTCCATCTATTTTAACGGGAAAGACACATGTGCATATGGTGTATGAAAAAAACTAGGTGGCAGATATGAAAAAGAAAGGGCAATCTTGTATGTTTATCGGCTAAAAAAACACATTGACCATCATAGGGAGGAAGGGTCTTTAATATATAATCATCTCAATGAGTTCAAAACTATTTTCAACCAATTGATATTTGAGAAGATTGTCTTTCATGATTCACTAAAGGCCATATTCTTGTTAATCACGTTCATTCGTAGTTGGGATACTTGCAAGACTTTCATTTGTAACTTCACACCCATGGGTAGTCTTATGAGTGCTAATGTTGAGAGGAGCTTACTCATTAAGGACGCGAAAAAAAAGAATAATGCAATAACAAAGAGCTCCAATGTGCTTAGAGTGAGAGAAGGGTCAAATGCTTGGGAAAATCTCATGAGAGAGGCAAGTTAAGAAGCAAGTCACATAGCAAAAGGGATATAGAATCCTACTTTTGTAACAAGAAGGGATACAAAGAATAGCTTGAAATGAAAGCAAAAGAAAAAAGGAAAGAAGAGAAATGAGAATGATGGAAAAGAGAGAAGAAAGGTCAAAATAGAGGAGACTAATACATGTAGGAGTGACGATGGTGATATTGTCTAAATATCCTCTTTTGGTGATGCATTCTCGGTTGCCATGGATAATGGTGTATCTTAGAATTGTCTCAAGGAACCTAGAACATCATTTCATGTTACTCCACATCGGGAGTGCCTCTCTACTTTAGGATGCTAAAAGGAGATGATTTTTTTGCCTTTGTAATAACTATGCATATAGCATGTTGATATTAGGGATGCACACTTGTCCATGCCAAATGGTTCTTCTTATATCTTGTAGAATGTATAACATGTTCCAAACTTGACAAAAACTTTGTTCAATATATAAGATATCTTGATGATTGTATTCATAGAGTGATCTTTGGTGATTATGTGTGGAAGATTTATAAGATATCTCTTGTTGTGTCCAAAAGGTCCAAAATCTAGTACTTTGTATCCTTTGCATGTTTCTAGTGCTAAAGACCATGTGGTGGTTGTCACTAAATAGCCATCTATTTCTTGATGGGATCGCCATTTGGATGTATGTTGATCACTCAAATGAAATTTTTGTGTCACTTGCGTTATCTTATATCTCTAAATTTTCATGATCTTTGTTTTTGTGAGGATTGTCTCTTAGCAAACTAAAATGTCGCATAAGAGAGGTAGTATGAGTATTTGATCATGATATCTTGATTTGGTTCATAGTATTTGTGTGGGCTTATACCTACGGTTTCATTGGGCAGAGCTTTATACTTTTTTGCCTTTATAATGATGCCACAAGGGTAGCAAGTTTTGGGCTTATCCTCTTCACAAGAAGAGTGATTTGTCGAATGCATTTCAAAAGTTATTGGTGGCAAGAAGCTTAAATTCTTGAGGACTAATAATGGTGAAGAGTATGCCTTTCATGCCTTTACAAACTATTGTGCATGTTGTTGTATCAAGAGAAAGGCAATCACTCGTGAGAATCTTGCTCCAAATGATGTGGCTAAGAAGGTAAACAAGACCATGTATGAAAGGGTTTGTAGTATACTCTCTAATGTTGGTCTAACTAATGGATTTTGGGATGAAGCTATAAAGACAACAATGCATTTGATCAACAAGTCTCCTAACAAGCCATTGGATAGTAAGATACTAAAGGAGTTCTAGTATGGCAAGTGACCTAGTTATGATCACTTGCGTGTTTTTGGTTGCAAGGCATTTATGCATATACCACAGCACGAGGAGTAAGCTCAGTCCTAAGTATAAGAAATGAATCTTTCTTGGCCGGAGAGTTAGGTGAAATGGACTATCACTTGTGGGATCTTGAATTAATGAAGGTAGTAGGCAACCGTAATCTCATCTTTGTTGAGCATAAGATGCATAAGTAGCCTGTCAAAATAGTTGACATTCGTTGAGTAATATCTTAGGAGGATAGGCAGCCATCACTCACATTATATGACGTTTTCCACATGATGCACGCCTTGGACAACCTACTAATTCCAAACTAAGAGTGCAACAGGATGGTGGAGAGTTGTCTTATAGGATAGATAGATGGGATAGTTAGAGACTCCTATTGAGGCAATCTTACATAGGCCTATGAGGGTTTGTACATTGCTAGAGAGATATATTCCATCTCTAGACTATGTCATGGTAACAAATTGTGGTGAGCTTTCTTATTATGTAGATTCTATGACTAGGGTTTATAATCATAAAGCGGAAAAGGGCTATGCAGTTAGAGATGGATTCATTAGAAGAAAATGCTACCTGGGTTCCTTTGCCTAAGGGAAAGCATGCACTACCATGCAAGTGGGTCTATAAGTTAAATGTATCTACATTTGATGCATTGCCAAAGTATAATGCAAGATTGGTGGCCAAAGGATTTAAGTAGGAGAAGGGGATTAATTTTGATGAGACACCCTCACTAGTAGTCAAGATGATCACCCTTTGTACAGTTCTTGATTTAATTGCTAGAGAGGATATGGAGTTTGTTTAGATGGATGTAAAAATTGGTTTCTTGCATGGGGACTTACATGAGGATATTTATATACAATAGCTTGAGGGGTTTGCTATGAAAGGAAAGGAGCATTTGGTGTCTAAACTACATAAGAGTGAGAGTGCTTACTGCCTATATATGAGGAAAACTAGGGATGGTAGCATATGCTCTTGATTCTTTATGTAAATAGTGTTGTCAGATGGTACTAGATCTATGTGTCATATGCTACCAAAGAAAGGATACATATGCTCTTGGATATGTAGATGCTGATTTTATAGGGAATGTAGACTCTAAGAGATCTACTACAGGTTTTGCTTCACTTTTAGAGGTTGTGCAATCTCTTGGCTCTCTTGATTGTAGTCATATACATATTTATTTATTATTGATGTAGGGTATGTTAGAGCCATTGAGGCCTACAAGGACGCTATGTGGCTTGCTTGTCTAGTGAGAGAATTGGGCATTACAGGAGAGCTATGTACACTACACTATGATAGTTCGAGTGCCATTCAATTGGCATGGAACCTTGTCTTTGATGCAAAGATAAAGCACATTGATTTGAAGTATAACTTTATCAAGGACGTACTTGCGGTTAAGCACATTGATCTTGTGAAGAACCATATAGATGATAATCTTATAGATCGTCTTACGAAGAGTTTACCTTATCAATGCTTTGCACACTATAGAGCATTGATGGGGATTGGATAGTATCTTCACTTTTTTCTTATACTAATATAAAGGTGCATTAGCCTTAGGTTGGAGATGGTTGAAGTAAAGGCCAATGGCTTATAGCCAATCGGGCACTCATTGTTTAGATACATACTATATAGCCAAATACAAGTGAAGATAACAAAAAATGAGGGTACCATTTCATTTTGTTCTACCCACATATCTCTCTTGTGCTTCTTCTCTCTCTCACCCCTCTTGGAATCCATAGCTTCTATCTTGCATCCCACCAATTCTTCCCTCTTACCTAGAATATCAACTTGGCTTACGTTTCTTAAACAAACCAAAGATTATGGTCAAGTGGCTAGTCTCAAGGAGATTGAGATGGAAATCTACAACGGATATTGGACCCTACAAATGATATTTCCTTTGGCACACCCATTTTTGAGTATCTTTATCTATATTTGTTGATATACACAAGCATAATACCTCATATCACTAACTTCCTCTCTCCCCCCCCCTCTCTCTCTCTCTCTCTCTTTGTTTTTATCTCATTATATCTATCATGTGCATATACCTTTTTAAGTCAAATGGAACTTGATTTTAATGACATAGGAGGAGCATAGAGAGATTGACATAGAGGAGGTGGCATACTAAGTGACCAAGGGCACGAGGGTAGAGGAGGAGTGCCATTGTAAAGAGAGTCCCTAACCTATGAGCATCACAACATCTAGTGAGGATGCATCAGAGAGGAAAAGAGGATCACATGGTGATAACGATGAGAATAGTAACAACTTTGATAACGCCCATAATGGTACCACGTAATTGTAATTTCCACATTGGTCAATAATAGTGTTGATAGCCATTATACTTTCATACTATATTTATCCATTGTAGAAATTTTATATTCATGTTTTATACATTGGTGATGGATGAAATTATCCATGCATCTTATTGTGAACTTATTTTATATGTAGGCATTTATCATATTTTTGTCTCTAATTCATGGATGGTGATATTACTTTCATGTGGATGTTGAAGGAAGGTTTGTGTTGGATTTTGTGGTTGGCCATTTGAGTATTTGAGAAAGCTGAGAGCGCACTTGTATCCACACCAAATTTGAGAGAGAGAGAGAGAGAGAGAGAGAGAGAGAGAGAGAGAGAGAGAGAGAGAGAGAGAGAGAGAGAGAGAGAGAGAGAGAGAGAGAGAGAGAATGTGTGTGTGTGTTAAGATTCGAAATACACACTCAAATTTCTCATATACTTAAAATATATATGGTAAATATTATGCTGGCACAGATAGAGAATAGATGAGAGAAAAGAAAGATGTAGAGAGAGAGAGAGAGAGAGGTAGAGAAATTGGCAATACACTAGGGAGTAGAAGATGGGCTAGTCCCCCCCTTGTGGAGTTATATTATTGACAAGGAGCAAGCTCCTCCATTACACATAGACTAGTTCTTACTTGTAGAACTTGGAAACAAGATCACAGTTCCTTGCATGGTATACAACCGGCTAACACTTGCACAACTTGGAAGTTGGCACCTTTTGATCCTTCTTGAGTTTCCTTCTCTCCTACACAATATGTGTAGGGCTCTCCTCTTGGCGCTTGATTTTAGCAGAGCTTCTAGAGCAGTTGCACCTTCTCTTCTACTCTTGGAACTTGATTTTAGCAGAGCTTCTACAGCACTTGTACCTTCTTTTCTCCTCTTAGAACTTGATTTCAGCAGAGCTTCCACAGCGCTTGATTTTAGCAGATCTTCTACAGCACTTGCAACTTCTCTTCTCCTCTTGGATACATGCAAAGTGATGCTTTACCTCTCTCACACCCAAGGAGAGCCTCCTCTTTTATAGGCTTTCAAGAGCTTGTCTTCTTGGAGAGAGACTTGAGTTTAACTTCATGCAAAATGTGGTTGTTCCAGGACCTACTCTGGAGCACTAATTTCGAGATATCTCTCTGTGCGTTGTTTGGATAAAAAAACGTCCAACACGAAAATTGCAAATCTCGCTATTTCCGAAAACCCTCATGGCTTGTTTTTAGAGATATTCTTTTTATTGTGAGATATCTTAAAAATGTGTTCACCATGTCTTTTTTGAAAACAACAGCTTCTCAAAGTGTACTCTTAACTTGTGGTCCATGCAACCACCTTAAGGAGAGTTCATTAAATTTCCTTGGGCCTCAACCTTAAGATTGACTTCCACACAAAAGCTTGTGTCTTTTTAAACCTTAGAAAGAGAAAATCACTTCTCTCCTCACTTCCAAAGGATCAGGTCTCTTGTCTTTCTTAGTGAGAGAATTACCTCTCTTGTCTTTCTTAATGAAATAAAAGACCTTAAATCTTGACTTGTAAGGGAAAGGATGACCCCAAATGAATGCAATGCTCATTACACACAAGAACACATTCCCAAGAATCCCTAGATGCACACATAAATACATATACACAATGCTAATGCACTTCCTCTTCTTAGAACTTAATCCATCTTCATTTATGTGTCACTCCTTGGTTCTTGTGTACACTCTTACACTTGGTAGACACTTCTTTCCCCCTTCGTAACTTGTACTCCTTATACTAGATATCCCCGTCACAATGCTCTGATCACCCCATTAAGTGATGCACTAGGAATATTGGTCTCTAAATGGTCTGATGGCCATGCTTGATCATCATCAACACTTTAAAGAAAAGTGAGTCATTAATTTATTTACATGAATTTGAATGTGTAATAAGCAATCAATTTAGTGACATACCTCTAGCTTCTAAACAATTGACCTCAACTGTAGAGGGGATACATAGTCCTTAAGAAGATTTGGAAAGTCTTGTAGTTCTCTCTCAGTCATAAACTGAGCATCTAATGGGAGATAATTCTTAAACTTAACTAGATAATTTTGTAATACCGTACTTGACCTTAGAGTATTGTCCTGATGGTGTAAAATTCTTTCAAGCACAAGGAAATCTTCTTTTTCTTCTATGTCAGGTAAATCTTCCTTGATTGGTTCCATTGGAGGTTCTCCAATATAGGGATGTAGCAAACTTATATGGAAAGCATTATGAATGTTCCAATGACTTGGTAGATTAAAAAAGTCACATCGTTTATCTTATATGTGATCTTGAAAGGGCCATAATAGCAATTAGAAAGCTTAACCACTTTTTCCTTTTGACCTTTCTGCTTCTTTAAGCAAGCCTTCTAAAACTTAAGAAGAACATGTTGTCCCAAATTGAGATCTAACTTACGACGATGCTTATCAGCTTCATGATTCTACTTCTCTTGTGTTATGTGGATAGTAGCTTTTAATTCAGTGAAAGCTATATCAATGTTTCTAACAAACTCATCTACTACAAAGATCTTATCCTTCGTAAGAAGGATGGGTGGTAAATGAGGCTTACCATAGATGATCTCAAAGGTGCCTTACTAGTACTAAAGTGCACCATATTATTGTATGCAAACTCTACTAAAGGCAAATACTTTTCCCATTCTCTTTGATTATCAAAGAAATGATTTCAAAAGGTCCAGAATAGTAGAATTAGCACTTTCACTCTACTCGTCTATTTGAGGATGATAAGGGGATGAAAACTTTAACTTTGTCCCGAGGTTCTCGAAGAGAGCTTGCCAAAAGACGCTAGTCATGCGGGGATCTCGATCACTTATAATGGACTTAGGCATGCCATGATGCTTGAAAATATGAGCAATGAATAGCTTAGCCATATGATCAGCTTTGATTGTCTTTCGCACATGTATAAAGTGAGCTTGCTTACTGAATCTATCAATGATAGTCCAGATTGCATCATTGCCTGCTTGTGTGCGAGGAAGCTCCATGATAAAGCCCATGGCTATACTTTCCCAAGGCTCATTGGGAATAGGTAATGACTTCAGTATACCAGGTGGTTTATGCCTGTCATACTTTACTTTTTGGCATATCTTGCACTCGTGGACATATCTTTCAATGTCAGCTCTAAGAGTGGGCCACAACAAATATATTTCCAATGCTTGAGTAGTGGGTAGAATATCCATATGTCCAGCATATGGAGATTCATGTGCTTCATCCATTACCCTCTGTCGCAATGGTAATTCTATACAAATTGCTTGATGATGATACAAATAACCATCTTGAATTGAGTAAGGTGTAATTGACTGACCTAAGTTAAGTTGATCCTATATGGTTGAGAAGTCGAAATCAGTTGCATACATTTTGGGTAAATCCATGAACTCGTTATGGTAAAGAGTTGTGATTGTATTCACTCAAGGTCACCATGATAGAGAATTTGCTACCACATTCTTAGTTCTAGATGTATGAAGGATTTGAAAATGAAACATAGATAAGAAATTTACCCAGCACATCTGTTTCTTTGAGAGATTCTTCTAAGTGAGGAAGTATATTAGAATTTGGTGATCTGTTTTAATAACAAAATTTGCACCAAGTAAGTAGTGTTTCCATACTTGAAGAGCATGTATCGTTGCCATAAGCTCTTTCTCATATACTGGAGTATGTAGCTCACAATCCTTGAGGCGTTGGATCTCAAATACTACTACGTGATGTTAAGCATAGCTCCAATGCAATCCCCAAAAGTATTGTAGTGAACTTCAAAAGGTATTTGAAGATCCAGAACTATGAGAACTGGTTATTGAGTCACAAGAAACTTAATTCTTTCAAAGGCTTGTCGTTGCCTTGATCCCCATCGAAAAGGCATTCGCTTCTTAGTAAGGTCATATAGAGGAAATGCAACATACACAAAATCTCGTATGAACCTCCAGTAGTATGAACATAGACCCAAGAAATTTCTAACTTCATATATAGAAGTAGGTATAGGCCATTCAATAATGGCTCGAATCTTCTCAGTAATGAATTTTCGGAAGGAAGAATTCACACTTCTTAGCATTGCCTTGTAGTTTATGATTGCGAAGCTCTTGAAGAATAGTAGATAGATTTTTTCTATGCTCTTCTTCAGACTGTGAAAATATTGAAATGTCATCAAAGAAGACACCTGTGAACTTTGAGTGAGGTCTGAAAATTCTCTCTATCATTCGATTGAATGTGGCGTGCATTAGTAAAACCAAATGGCATGACTAGAAACTCCTATAGTCCAAATGTTGTACGAAAAACTGTCTTATGAACATCTTTAGGTGCTATCCGTATTTCGTGATAGCTGCTCTTGAGATCAATGTGACTAAAGGTACTAGATCCTTGCAATTTATCCAACATATCATCTATCCTTGGGATAGGAAAACGATTCTTGATTGTGATCTTGTTCAAAGATCTGTAGTCTATACACATACGGAAAGAACCATCTTTTTTTTGAACAAGTAAGACTGGAGAGTAGTATGGAGAAGATCTAGGTTGAACTAACCCTTTTTCCAACAGTTTGTTTACTTGTTTTAGGGTCTCCTCTTGCTAACTTACACTTACTCGGTAAGACGGTTGGTTAGGTGGTGAATTGCCTGGATAAGATCAATTGTGTAATGTTTTAGGCACTCAGGAGGCAACTCTCCTAGGAGTGAATCACTAAAAAAATCTTCATATTGTTTAACAAAATCATATTTGTCTTGATCAATTAAAGAGAGAGGTTCTTTTAAAGTCTGAAACTTAGAAGCATTAGCTAGTATTGTGTGTTCATTAGAGGCATCAAGTGCCCTTGAATCATTAGCTTCTTTTGAATCTCTCACAAAAATCATGTACGTAGAAATATCTTTCTTCATTTCTTTAGAAATGCTAACATGACTAACCATTGGCACAGGCCAATCTCCAACATCAACAATGCATACTATGTTCTGACCCTTGAATTGAAATGCAAGGGTCTTCTTAACAAAATCGAGAAGAGCTCTAATCTTGTAATGCCAAGGCATGCCTAAGATAACATCACCGTTACCAATGGGTGCAAGTAGGAAAAGTTCTTGGTCACGGTAATCCCCAATTCTAATATTCAACTTCCCCTAGATAGGAATAGAATTGGTTGTAAGTCCTTCAAATACCGAACCTGATCCAATGGTGTTCCCAATCGATCTGGTGGAATTTGTAGCCTTTCAAGAGTATCCATTGACACAAAATTATCTATGGAACCTGGATCAAAGAGTATCAAAAATCATTGATTGTTGAGGGTCCCCCAACCCTTTAAGAGTTTTCTTTTCTTCTCATTTGAATGAGTGTTAGCTTGCACATCTAGAATAGAATTTGAGGATGGTGGAGGAGGATCTTTAACCACATTTGACTCCTTTCTTTTGAGAGGGAAATCAGGATTCATATGCCCTAGCTTACCACAAAGAAAGAACATTCCTTCATCTTTGTACTTTTGTATCTCAGAGGGTGAGAGATACTTGTGATTCTTCTTGTTACCCTATGGCTTTGAATATTGGTCATGGGTAAAGGTAAGTCTTCTTTGATTAGTTCTCTCTCTTGGTTGATCATAGAGCTGCTCTTTTCTAGCTCTATAAGAACTCATCTCCAACTTTCCAGATGTACTAGGTGTATTCAACCTTTCAGCTATGATGGCAGACTCCATCATGCGAGCTAAGGTTTCATCTGGATACACCTTCATGGTTCTATGTAAATGAGGGAGTATGCCAGCTTCACAGTTCCTTTTCTTTGCTTCATCTCACTGATCTCCATGAAAGGAGTAACCTTGAGAAGATTAGACCAAAACTTATCTACATAACTAGTGACCTTCTCATGCTCTTTTTGGCCTAGCCAATCCCACTCCTTCTTGACATCATTCTACAAATCAGGAGGCAAGAATTGAGCATAAAATGTCTTCTTGAACTTTTCCCAAGTCATGGGTTTCCTTACCTCCAAAATGAGGGTCAACCACCAATTGCTAGCGGTGTCTTTCAAGTGTATGCCTACATGCCTTAGCTTGGACTATTCTGAGAAATTACCATCAGAAAAAGCAACTTCAAATTGCCTAAAAAAGGCTAACGCCTCAATAGGATCTCTCTTACCGGAGTAAGATTCAAACTTTATGTCCTTATCCCTAGACTTGAAAGTCTTAGTCTTCTTAAGATTGCTCCTCTTATGGTCCCTCTTTGTTCGTTTGCAGATTGTACAAGACCTAGAACCAATCGAGTAGGAACTAGAAGTTGATGAGGAGGAGGAGGAACTTGAGTAATCAGGGGAGTAGCTAGTTGTGCTGAGGGAGATGACTCCATCCTTACCCGCCTCACTCGAGGTGAGGTCTCTTTACTCTTCTTAACCCGAGAGTCCTTATCCCTTCTAGGAAGCTTCTCAAAAATTGGATGCTTTGCACCTTCACCATCAATTGGTGCAATGGTGTTTCTTCCAATATCACCATCTTTTGGAGGATTCGGTCCTTCATAAGTAGCTTCTTCCCTTTCCCTTAAGCTGTCAATCAATTGATGTACTTCAGGAATTTCCAACAAGCTATGATACTCTATCAATTGAGCTTGTAATTGCTCACTTATAGGAACTTCATTAGTTGCCATCTTTACCTTCTTCTTGCAAGGATCGCCTTTACTTTGAGAAAAGAAAAGAGACCTTCTCTAATACGACTATTATGAGATCCGAGATACACGCTCGACTTTCTTATATACTTAAAATATATATGGCAAATATTATGCTGGTAGAGAGGGAGAATAGATGAGAGAAAAGAAAGATGTAGAGGGAGAGAGAGAGAGAGGTAGAGAAATTGGCAACACACTAGGGATTGGAAGATGGGCCAGTCCCCCCCTTGTGGAGTTATATTATTGACAAGGAGCAAGCTCCTCCGTTACACATAAACCAAATCTTACTTGTAGATATTGGAAACAAGATCACTATTCCTTGCACGGTAAACAACCGGCTAACACTTGCACAACTTGAAAGTTGGCACCTTTTGATCCTTCTTGAGTCTCCTTCTCTCCTACACAATATGTGTAGGGCTCTCCTCTTGGCGCTTGATTTTGGCAAAGCTTCCACAACACTTGAACCTTCTCTTCTCCTTTTGAAACTTGATTTCAGTGGAGCATCCACAGCACTTGATTTCAACAGAGCTTCTGAAGCACTTGCACGTTCTCTTCTCCTCTTGGATGCATGCAAAGTGATGCTTCCTTTTACCTCTCTCACACCCAAGGAGAGCCTTCTATTTTATAGGCTTTCAAGAGCTTCTCTTCTTGGAGAGAGACTTGAGTTGATCTTCATGCAAGATGTGGTTGTTCCAGGACCTACTCTAGAGCACTTATTTCGAGATATCTCTCTATCCATTGTTTGGATGAAAAAATGTCCAACACAAAAGTTGTAGATCTCACTGTTTCCGATAACCCACTCTATGAGTCATGTCTTTATGTTCATTGAGAATAGTCCTATTTTTATGTTCAACAATACCATTCTATTGAGGAGAGTAGGGAACCGTATATTCATGATGAATACCCTGATAATCACAATAATCATCAAAATAATTTGAAATATATTCTCCACCATTATCATTGCAAAGTTTCTTGATGCGAAGACCATATAAATTTTTGGAGCATTTTGATATTGCTTAAAAGATAATAAAGCTTCTGATTTGTGTCGTAAGAGAAAAATAGTGGTGTATCTTGAGAAGTCATCAATAAAAGCCATGAAATACCGATTTTAAGATTTTGATGGACAAAAAGGTCCACAAATATCAGTGTGAGTATGATGGACCTAAAAACGGGCCGGCACTGGCTCATGCACTAGCCGGGCCTCGTCACTACGCACAAGACAACCCCTCGGCCTCGTGGCCAGGAGCGTCTATCAAAATCTCTGCCTTCCTAAACATTGCATTTGTATTACGTTGTTTGTAGTCCACTTTTCTCTCACCCACTACTCCTCAGAGGGAGTCCCTTTCACATAGCCAAAAGGCTCGAATCACACACACATGGGGTTCCTCCTACGGCTGAATGCCGTCCACCCTCTGCGACTCTCCTACACCTTGGGGATTGGCCCCTCAGTGCATCGCTCAACAAATAGACACCTCGCACAAAAGTCGCTCAAGGTACCAAATAAGCGTGTCCAGGAGTGTACCATTTTCTCCTCACTTGCTTTCCCCTTTGGGACCCGCATCTACCTACAGCATGGGTACCTCACTGCCTCTCAACGTAGGTCATGTCCTAATAAAACAATTGCAATGCATGTCTAGGAGCTGGTCCCTGATACCTTTAAATTCTTTTCACGCTCTATGCATTTGGTGGATGTGTAGTGCTCAAACATTTAGCAAAACAGTATCGTGCATAAGTGCAAAAACATTCTTTTAATGGTTTTCTTTCTCTAGCGTTCGTGCTTCGTTGCATGGGCCTAGCACCGAGGTGATCCTCGTGCTACTAAGCTCTTATTTTATAATTCTTTTCCGTCCTAAATGCTATGCATAGCAATCAGCAACTTTTCCATCATCTCACACGACATTGAGACATATTTCAACTTCCCTACCCTTCCCCGTTTAAATATTGCATCGTTGCATAGATTTATGAAGCATTTTGCCATCATTTTATGTGTAACAAGCGGGAAAAACACACTAGAACAAGAAGGTGGGGTTGAACTGAGGAAAATCCTCATGCTTCAGTCCCCACAACCATTCACAAACATTGTTCTCAATTTTCATTAATTTTCCACACCCAAAATGCATTTTCCCCCTATTTTTAGTGATTTTTCTCTATTTTCCTTGTATTTTCCCTTGTTTTTTGCATTATTTAATTACTGAAAATTCAAAATAGGTTATGCGCTATGGCCCTTAGTTCCTTCTTGCAGCAAAAATGAGAATTTAGTTGGTGTTCCTATTCATTTTCCCATTTTTATGCCCAAAAACACCATTTTCCCTTGATTTTCCATATTTTACGTATTTTAGTGTATTATTTTGGACCACAAGATGCATATTTTTCTGATTTTCTGATTATGATCAACAAGTACTCATGGAAAACAGCAATATAAATAATTTTTAGCCCACATGAACAACATTTTATCAATCAAAAGCCATAAAATCTCAAATTTCCTTTGAAAAAATTGAATTACCGCTTATTTGCGTGTTTCGGGTTTCATGTCCATGGCTGCAAATCTGAAAATCAGCAGCACTTCATGCTCATGACGATCACAAGTCACCATTTCGAGCCCGTAGAGCAATCCGGTCCATGCCGGACAAGCCTCCATCACTCTTTCTTCTTCCTTCTTCTTCCCACATGAACTCCCTCTTAGAGGAGAGAGAGGGAGGAGAGAGAAAGACTGATTTTCTCTCTCCTTCTACAGGCTGCCATTCCTCGCGTGAATTGGAGCGATGCGGAGCAAAGATTGAATCTTGTTGCCTGCTATGATTGAATCCATGGCTTATTTTACAGCCTGCATCTCGATTTGAGGGGGGGGGGGCGCCGTTTTTTTCGTGCGGGTCTGTGCACGACACTACCTTGGGCACGATGAAAAAATTAGGGGGGTGGGGAGCCAAAGGGCACCCCCCCACTAACCATGCCTCTTCACTTCTCCAATTTGGCCACTCTTTTGGGAGTCCTAGCCGGTTTTTGGCTATCTACCTCGTCCGGGCTCCGATTGTCGTGCTGTAAAATTCTGGGCGTCCATCTCGGCATCCCGGACAGGCCTGCAGCTCCCGTATCCCATCCCAACTGACAAAAAAATTACTAAAAATCCGGACGTGTCACTTGGGTGCCCGTCAATTGCTTGACGCTTAAAATCGTTCTAGATCGAGCCGCCGCCTTTGACGGCGAATATTTTTCCCTTGATATTCATAATTTTTAGCTATTTTTAAGCACTTCCCGTCACCTAAATTCTGCTCTCATTGGCGACCACGGGATAGGGCGACTCAGCCCGTCGAATCCACGAACATATCTGCACATAAACAACCAAAGAAGCATCAAACTGATACAAAACAAATATATAATAAAGTTCAGCACAATGCTTCCCCTACCCCTGGACAGAACCAAGGCATGACATCCACAAGGAGTAGGCCTAGCATCATCTAATAGAAGATCCGAAGTGAGTCGCTAACCAACTGCTCCAACACAGCCAAACTAAAAAACCTGTCAAAGAGGTTGCCCTAAGTGGTAGGCTGAACTACTTACCAACTAAAGACAACACAACGAGGAGCTCCTACTAGGCGAGGACTCCTATAGCCTGATCAAGGAGTATTTTCTTCCAGTACAGTGTGTGGTATTATATTTGGCAAGAAGCCACCCCTAGGAAGACAAGGTATCGGCCCCGGGTCTGATTCGTCCCCAGGAACCTACCAGGCCTTCGCAAGGCAATGAGCAACTGCTTACACATTTTCATCCCTTTTCTTTTCTTGGGATAGGGGTTAGAACCCCTTTTTACACACCTTCGTATTTATAGTCATCTTGTAGGATGTTCAGGATTTCTTGGCATCATTATTATTATCTTCTGGCGGGCTTCTCTAACTTCCTCACTACTAACAAGAACTCCTAGAACGGCTGCCTAGCAGGCTAGCAGAACAGGGCCACTAGGACTTCCTTCTAAAACAGGTCTTTCGATGCTTGACAATGTCTTTACAGGAGGCAATGACTACTCCGACCTCCCTCAAACATACATAGCCTAAACCTGGGACTTCATGCCTTGGTTGCCGGTCCCCAACAAAAATGTATCCCCTTGATAAGTACAAAGACACATATAACAGGAAAGAAAAGTACTCGTAAAGGAGAAATATCACCTGGATTGGCCACAAGAAGCTTCCATCGCAGCAAAGGCTCCTCCAGGCTCCACCAAATTCCACTAACCACGAAACCTATCCAGCACAACACTTAAAACAAAAACCCAATTAAACGCACCCGCACTAGACAGGGAAATGGCCCTCTTGGCCTAATGAAATGAAACTTGACTTTGCTACAAAACTGAATCGGCCCTCTTGGCCTAATGAAGTCAAACAATACTATGCATAACATCCACCTGGAAACAACCATGATAGACATCAAAGCATACCATGCCCAGGGGAACAGAGGCTCGTAGCCCTAAACTAGGTGCATTAGATTATGACCCATCCCTCCTGCGTATATCACAAGAGGTGTTCACATCACATGTCGTCTAATCAGTCTATGGGTCCAAGATAATAAAGGTAGATGAGTCTCGCTTACCCTCTGCATCACCCAGATCAACCATCGTCTGCCAAAGAGGGCATGTTCAGAAAGCATACCCCACAAACGACCAGGTCCTGTCTCACCATCAATAGATATATCGGGACAAGGGCCACAATTAAAGAAGAGGTCTTCTTCATACGAGAAATTAGCCAATGAATCCGCAAACTGATTCCAATTCCGTGGAATTAGCTGAAAAGACACTCTATCAAATTCGTCTAGCAGGGCTATGGTGGTATGATGGTACATGCAAAGGATGGGGTTTCGTACCATGTATGTCCCATTGAGTTTATTTAAAACCAACTGAGAGTCCCCTTTCACCAACAACTGGTGGATACCACCCTTCTTTGCAATGTTCAAACCCATAATCAGGGCTTTGTATTCTGCCATATTATTGGTGAAATTCACCCCGAGATAAGCGGCTAACTTCATGACAATGTGTCGTCGGGGGTCTCGGATGACAACTCCCACACTTCCTTTTTTGCATGCACCCCTGGACGCCCCATCAAAGTACAAAGTGTACGTCCATAAAGGGTTTACATATCCCGCCATCCAGAACTCTACTCGTAATTATGGTAATCGAAATTTAGCATATTCAACGGGTGGACTGTAGGCTTCATCCCGCCATCATCATTGAATTCAACAGGGATGCTCGTCAAAATTTGTAGGCAGTGATGGCAGAAGACCTTGATCTCCCAAATAAATGTCCCGCCTTCTTGCTCAATCACCTTGTATCCTTTGCTCCACCAAATGAGCTTTCCCTGATGATACCTCTGTTCTAAATATGGGTGTTCTAAATAAGGGATCAAATGACCCATCAACCTCTATCACGATTTCCTTACAGATATTTGATCGATCGCGCCTAGACCTACAAGGCAGTCATAGCATTAGTGCAATAAAAAATAATAAGGTTTAATCTTATTAAGATTAACCTTATTTTTAAATTCTATCCCCTAGGGGTCAGCTTACAAAACTGTGGATTTATTCTTTCCTATTCTAACGATCCTATAGGGCCCATCCCATTTGGGCTCTAGCTTGCCTGGAAATAACTCACGTCGTGCGTCATAATACAGAACAAGCTGCCCTTTCTTGAAGGTGTATTTCTTGGCTTTAAGGTCGTGTAGCTGCTTCATTCGGCGCTTTGCCACTTCTTGGTGCAATAAGCTCTGCAGTTTAAGCTCATCTAAATGTGCTAGTGTCGTCAAGCGCTCAAAAAGTGCATCTTCATCGCTCAAAGAATGATTGATGGCAAACCGAATAGTCGGCAGCTCAATCTCTAAAGGCAAGACACACTCCTCCCCATATACTAACTTGAACGGGGTATGGCCAGTGGCTCGTTTGAAAGTCGTATTGTAGGCCCACACTGCCACGTATAACTTTTTATCCCAATCCCATTTCTTTTCCGATACAATTTTGGACAGGATGCCCACAAGCTGCTTGTTGGTGCTTTCAACTTGCCCATTGGCTTGCGGGTTATATGGGGTTGTCTTGTTATGCTTGATTTGCCAAGTCTCTGTCAAGCTTTTAATCACCTTATTCAGGAAATGGGTTCCGTGGTCTGACACTAATTCTTTCGGCGGACCAAAACCGCATATTATCTGCTCTAAAAGGAAACTAGCAGTTTCTTTAGCATCATCTTTCCTTGTTGCACGTGCTTCTGACCACTTTGTGAAGTAGTCAGTTGCTACAATGATATACCTCTTTTGCGCAGTCGACGACGGAGTAATAGGACCCACAAAGTCTATTCCCCACTTCTCAAATGGAAGTATCGCCATAATAGGGTTGAGTGGTCGTTTCCTATGCTCTCAACTATCATGTCGTTGATAAATATTGCATCTCTTAACATATGCAAATGCATCCTGGAAGATGGCCGGCCACCAATAACCTGCTCTTAGAGCCTTTTGTGCTGTAAGCCGTCCAGCAAAATGGCCACCGCAAGCAGAATCATGGCACTCTTCCAAAATGAATGGCACCTCGTCAGGCATCACACATCGGTGATAGATGTCATCAACCCCTTGCCGATATAATGTACCTGCGATCAAAGCAAACTTTAACGCTTGCTGCTTAATTTTCCTTCTCTCAGCTTTAGATAATTCGGATCCCGCCTCTCCCATTGATAAATAATGCGTTATTGTAGCGTACCAGGAGGGAATAGATGCCGTATCTATTTTAAATAACAACTCCATGTCACTACCTTCAGCCACAGATTCTTTCGGCTCCCCAAAGTCCACTAGACATTCCACGATGCCTTGCAACCTTGGTGGCTTACTCCTGATTTCATAATCAAATTCCTGCAAAGTGATTAACCACTTCGCTAGACGATCAGGCGGCAGTAGCTTATTCATCAATAATCAAAGCCCCTTCGCCTTCGTATAAAGCACGACTTTCTCATAGAGAATATAATGCCTGAATTTCTTGGTCCCAAAGACCATCACTAGACACAACTTCTCCATGTAAGTATAATTGATTTCGGATACCCCTAGCTTCCGGCTGGCAAAAGCAATTGGGTGGTACCACTTCTCTTCCCAAATTTGGGCTAAACAGCAGCTGATACTATACATGGTGGCTGCTGAGAATATATAGAACACCTCACCTCTTTTAGGTGCTTTTAAAACGGGCGCTCTTGCTAGCTCTTTTTTCACATCCTCGAATGCTATCTTACAAGGGTCGCCCCATACAAACGAACAGCTAAAGGACAATAAATTTGTAAGTGGCAACGTTCTTTCTGCCAACGCGTTTATGAATCTACGATAATAACCAACCGAAGACAGAAAGCTATGAACTTCCTTCGGAGTGCGTGGTGGACCCATGGCAACTATAACTTTGACTTTCTCGGGGTCTGTCGCAATTCCTACCCAACTGACTACATGACCCAGTCTAGCCCATAAGGTACTCCAAAAACACACTTCCGTGGGTTTAGGGCGATGAAAAATTGTCTACAACGCTCAAAGCATTTTCTTAAAATGATCAGCTGCCTTCCTCTCACGGTGGCGGCCCCTAAGTCATCAATAAACATCTTCAACACTTCAGGGGATATGTCACCGAATGTCTTATCTGTTGTTCGTTGCCACGAACCAGGCGCATTGCATAAACCAAAGGCCATCACAGGGTACACAAAAGTACCAAATACAGTGATAAAAGTTGTTTTCAACTTGTCCTCTTCTGCAATTGCCATTTGGTTGTATCCTGCAAAGCAATCCATGAACGAATATATCTCCCTATGGCAACGGGTAGTAGTCCTTAACTGTCTGCTTATTCAGCTCCCTAAAGTCTACACATAATCGGATTTGATTATTATTCTTCTTTCTTATCACAACCGGCGAACACCATTCCGTGTGTTGCACAGGAAAAATCAAACCCGCTTTTCGAAGCTTCTGTAACTCTTCAAATAGCCCGTCCCTCAATTCGAAAGGCATACGCCTTACTTTCTGTCGTACAGGACGACTGCCCTCTTTCAACGGAATTGTATGAACAGCAAGACTAGGAGGAATGCCTCTCAACTCATCATAACTCCAGGCAAAGATATCACGGAATTCCTGGATCAAGGCCACATAGTCCTCCCTTTCTGCTGTGCTGAGCATAGAACCTAATTTGATTGGCCACGAATCATCAGGCATACCAAGGTCTAGCTCGATAACATCTGCATCTCTTATACGATCTTGGCCCTCTATCGGCTCGTTCAAAGTGATCTGATAGATGTCTTCCGTGGTGGATACCTCTTTGGACTCATCACTCGATGATGTCTCACTGGCAGATAAATCTTCTAATGTCTCCAATTCTGTAGAAGATAGAGGAGCTCTCTCACTCTGCGGGGACTTAGGATAAGCATCAACCACCACATGCTGGGCACCCCTGCCGAATATCAGTCGACCGGCGGGTATATCTACTTGGCAGTCCGCTTGCAAGATCCAAGGTCGTCCGAGTAATACTTGGTAACTTGGACGGCCTGTAAAACGAATCACCCTAAAGTCCAACATGCATTCTACATTTGCAACAGTGACATGGACCTTAGTAATGCAGCCTTCCGGCTGTCTCAAACTATCATTTGGCATTCTGAGAATTGTGGAGGTATCTTTCTGGATCGCAAGACCCAACCTTTCCATCAGTTCAGAACTCATAATGTTAATAGATGATCCCGTGTCGACAATGGCATAATCTACTAATATCCCATCGACATAGGCTGCAACCCTTGGGCAATGCTTCTCAGCATGCTCGAACCAATCATCACCAACTCGCGCAATACCCAAAGGTTCTACAATATACCCGGTACGTAGGATCTTTCTAAATTCCTTGCGTACTCCTGGGGAAAGCTTAATAAGCTGTAAAAGATTCACATCCGGCTTGACTTCGCAAAGAGAGCTTGCCAAATCGAATTCATGATAGTTTGATAGAGCTCGCTTTTCATGCCAAACCATCTGCTCTTTAGGTTGCTGAACCGGCTTTATTGCCTCTTTTTTAACTTTCACCTTCTTCTTTGGTGGTTCCTTATCGGCTTTACTCTCCACGGGCTTCAAAGGTCCCCCTTCCATGGCAGGATCCAAAACTTGCGTTCCTTTGTCGCCTTATTTAGGGTTTCTGTCAACAGGCTTATCCTTGTCGGCCTCTCTACCCTTTTGACCTCTTGTAAGGACAGCTCGCAAATTAGAGGTTTCAACATCATTAACGCGTACAGCCTCAATCAAACTAACCCCACTACCACTTGGTAGCTCCTCCACTATAGTCTTTGGTCGTTGAAGTATTTATTTAGGCCCATCTTCTCGCTGGGAATCATTTCCTTGGGCACAATGATTAACAGGCCCTGGTTGCCGACTACCTCGCTGGAGGGAACTGATCTTACTCCAGCAAGTAGTTGCTAAATGGCCGGGTTTTCCACAAATGTCGCACTTAACATTTGGGCAATTTCTTGGATAGTGTTGTCCACCACACCATTTGCAACTAAACCTCGAAGGTGCACCCTCATCTGGGTATCTACTTCCTATCAAATTTTGTTGTTTTTTAAGGAAGTTGACATCAACGGCTATTTGCCGATATTGCTCCGTAATCATGTCGGTATAATGCTTCATCATGTCCTTGACCTCGCCAAGAACATTGGAAGCGCTCGACTCGTAGCCTTGATCATTACCCTCTCGTTCCATCGGCCTAACAATTCGATTAGGAACTGGTTGTTGAACCACAGGCATGGTATTAGAATTAACTGCCTGGCCTCCACCATTTGGAGCCATTTGACTGCTCGTAGGCATCGATATGCTAGGGGGAGCTGGTAATAAAGGCACATTCTGTATCATGTTCCCTCTCCCATTAGGGTTATCCATCGCTATCCCTTGGCCACTACTGCCACTGGCTATTGCCATATTGTTTCCCAATACTAAACCCATATTCGAATTGCCTCGAGAAGCATAGGCTGCTTGTAGTCGGGATTCCACCTCTTGTGCTCGTGTAATGGCAGTATCTATATCCCCCAAGGGGACACTACTCAACTGCAATTGGATATTAAAGTCCAAACCATGTAGGAAATATTGCAATTGGGCAGCTGCGGGGATAGGAATAGAGGTGTCCAACTTACGGAAAACCTCTTTTATTTTCTTCGCATAAGCACGAATATCCTCGTGTGGTTCTTGGCGGGTCACGTTGAGTACACGCAACCAATATTGCCCACCCCTTTTAGGGGCAAACTCCCTTCAAAAAGCTCCATAAAATGAATCAATATTCAATATGGTTCCGGCTTCTAAACCATGATACCATATAGCGGCTCTTCCTTTGAGAGTCATGTTGAAGAACATCATTAAATGTCCTTCTTCTTGAATGCGACAGTTAAACATCAGCTTTTGAAACTCCCTAATGTGGAGTTTCGCATCTTCCTCAACTAGCCCATTAAAAATGGGTAGCGGGTAACCTAGAGCCGGCAAATCCATCGTTCCTACTGGAATTGCAATAGGCTGCGCCATGACGAGGATTGGATTTGCACTAGGAATAGGGGACGGGGGGGTTACACCTCCCGCACTTGATATAGACTGGCTTATGGAAGAAAGGGGAGCACTAGAGCTTCCACCTTCTCCTAACTTACTGTGTGTGGCCCCAAGACCACTAGATCCACTCCCTCGTAAGGGTTCAGCACCACTACGCTTAGGGGAATATCTCCTAAAAATTTCAGCACGTCGCCTAGCTCTTTCGTCTCTCTCTTGCTTTTGGATTTCTGCTAGACGATGCTTATCAATAAATAACGGATCAATCTTAGTATCCTTTGGTATAAACTGCTAGTTGGTCCCTAGACAACCAGGATTCGAGGACCCCCACTTTTAAGCGGCTCCCGGCAGACGCACCACTGATGGACCAAAAAACGGGCCGGCACTAGCTCATGCACTAGCCGGGCCTCGTCACTACGCACAAGACAACCCCTCGGCCTCGCGGCCAGGAGCGTCTATCAAAATCTCTGCCTTTCTAAACATTGCGTTTGTATTACGTTGTTTGTAGCCCACTTTTCTCTCACCCACTACTTCTCAGAGGGAGTCCCTTTCACATAACCAAAAGGCTCGAATCACACATACATGGGGTTCCTCCTATGGCTGAATGCCGTCCACCCTCTGCAACTCTCCTACACCTTGGGGATTGGCCCCTCAGTGCATCGCTCAACAAATAGACACCTCGCACAAAAGTCGCTCAAGGTACCAAATAAGCGTGTCTAGGAGTGTACCATTTTCTCCTCACTTGCTTTCCCCTTTGGGACTCGCATCTACCTATAGCATGGGTACCTCACTGCCTCTCAACGTAGGTCATGTCCTAATAAAACAATTGCAATGCATGTCTAGGAGCTGGTCCCTGATACCTTTAAATTCTTTTCACGCTCTATGCATTTGGTGGATGCGTAGTGCTCAAACATTTAGCAAAACAGTATCGTGCACAAGTGCAAAAACATTCTTTTAATGGTTTGCTTTCTCTAGCGTTCGTGCTTCGTTGCATGGGCCTAGCACCGAGGTGATCCTCGTGCTACTAAGCTCTTATTTTATAATTCTTTTCCGTCCTAAATGCTATGCATAGCAATCAGCAACTTTTCCATCATCTCACACGGCATTGAGATATATTTCAACTTCCCTACCCTTCTCCGTTTAAATATTGCATTGTTGCATAGATTTATGAGGCATTTTGCCATCATTTTATGTGTAACAAGCGGGAAAAACACACTAGAATAAGAAGGTGGGGTTGAACTGAGGAAAATCCTCATGCTTCAGTCCCCACAACCATTCACAAACATTGTTCTCAATTTTCATTAATTTTCCGCACCCAAAATGCATTTTCCCCCTATTTTTAGTGATTTTCCTCTATTTTCCTTGTATTTTCCCTTGTTTTCTACATTATTTAATTACTAAAAATTCAAAATAGGTTATGGGCTGTGGCCCTTAGTTCCTTCTTGCAGCAAAAATGAGAATTTAGTTGGTGTTCCTATTCATTTTCCCATTTTTATGCCCAAAAATACCATTTTCCCTTGATTTTCCATATTTTACGTATTTTAGTGTATTATTTTGGACCACAAGATGCATATTTTTCTGATTTTCTGATTATGATCAACAAGTACTCATGGAAAACAGCAATATAAACAAATTTTAGCCCACATGAACAACATTTTATCAATCAAAAGCCATAAAATCTCAAATTTCCTTTGAAAAAATTGAATTACCGCTTATTTGCATGTTTCAGGTTTCATGTCCATGGCTGCAAATCTGAAAATCAGCAGCACTTCATGCTCATGACGATCACAAGTCACCATTTCCAGCCCGTGGAGCAATCCGGTCCATGTAGGACAAGCCTCCATCACTCTTTCTTCTTCCTTCTTCTTCCCACATGAACTCCCTCTTAGAGGAGAGAGAGGGAGGAGAGAGAAAGACTGATTTTCTCTCTCCCTTTACAGGTTGCCATTCCTCGCGTGAATTGGGGCGATGCAGAGCGAAGTTTGAATCTTGTTGCCTGCTATGATTGAATCTATGGCTTATTTTACAGCTTGCATCTCGATTTGAGGGGGGGCGCCGTTTTTTTCGTGCGGGTCTGTGCACGGCACTACCTTGGGCACGATGAAAAAATTAGGGGGGTGGGGAGCCAAAGGGCACCCCCCCACTAACCATGCCTCTTCACTTCTCCAATTTGGCCACTCTTTTGGGCGTCCTAGCCGGTTTTTGGCTATCTACCTCGTCCGGGCTCGGATTGTCGTGCTGTAAAATTCTGGGCGTCCGTCTCAGCATCCCGGACAGGCCTGCAGCTCCCGTATCCCGTCCCAACTGACAAAAAAATTACTAAAAATCTGGACGTGTCACTTGGGCGCCGTCGACTGCTTGACGCTTAAAATCGTCCTAGATCGAGCCACCGCCTTTGACGATGAATATTTTTCCCTTGATATTCATAATTTTTAGCTATTTTTAAGCACTTCTTGTCACCTAAATTCCACTCTCAGAGTGAGATCAAGCAAATCTCTAGATGAGCTATAGTGGAAATGGAAAAGGGTTTGCAAAAATGCTTTCTAAGTGCACAATATTCACAAATACCCATATGAGGATGAGCTTTGAATTCCATACCTTGAACAAGGTCACGCCAATAAATATTGACAAGCTTTGAAAAATCAAAGTGAACAAAGTGATGATGCCATATTTTATAGTTAAGATCACTAGGAGTTGTAATAACATTTTCAACATCTTCATTTAAATATAACTAAAAAAGGTTACCATTTTGAGGGGAGCAATAGCTATGGTTTGGCCACCTTTCTCAATGGGATACTTGGTATGGTCAAAACTGACAAAGAGACCAAGATCCACAAGCCTTGCACTGAAAAAGAAGATTCCTTTGTAGATATGGGACATGTAAAAATCCACATAGAATTCTTGTTGAAGAAAGAGTACCGAGATATAAATCACCTATACCTATGACTTGGCAGGTTGTGTCATCAGCAAGATAAATCAATTTCTTGATAGAAATAGAAGGATAGTTATGTGACCATCGGGACTGATATGTAGTGTTTCTCGTAGCACCAAAATCAATAATAATAAGAGATACATCACGAACATGAACGAAGTTCACCATAGGGGTTTGGCAAGAAAACTTGACAAGATAGATAGATATGTGTCTTCAAGACATAAGTAGATTACAATGAATGTTTAAAGGTTCAAGATGTTCTTCATGGTCAATCACAGGGGTTTGAGAGAGAAGAATGTATGGAGGTTCAAGAGCTTAGAATCCGGAGATGGTAGAGATAAGAGAAGGGTTGAATCGAAGGTTTCAAGCCAAGTTCTTGAAGATGTTAATAGAGCTTCCAACTGCATGTTCTTAGCAAAGATCACAAGAGTATTATCTCATAAGTTCTAATGCAAATCAAGCTTGTTTTCTTGACTGTAAGAGCAATCACAAATTATAAAATCAGGTACAATATGTTGTCATGTATCATAAACAACTCTGCATCCCATCATTCATACATGATGGCATAGCATGAATCAGCTTTGCATGATCACATTCAATGTAGACTGTTAGGGGAAAAAGCTTATGAGCCAATTACAAGGCTTGTAGGGCAAAGAGACTTGCTTCAAGAGAGCTTCAAATTGAGTTCCTAATAAGGATAAGTTACCACAGCCAAGAGAGAAAAATCTCCACTTAATTCAACTAAAAGCATGTATGCATGATCTACAAACATTGCCCTGCCATATGGGCACATAATACTTGCATATTTTGACAAGATGTCTTCTGTAGAGAGTAAGAAATGAATTAAAAGAACACTGCTGTAGCTAATTCTCTGAATATGGCTGAAGATATCAACCCCAAATAAGCCCAAATATCTTCTAGAATTCACCTCTGATGATAGCATAAAGTTTCCCTAACATGGTGTCAGAGCATTTGGTGTCCAAAGAATTGTCACATAGTTTCTCAAAGGTTCTAATTGACCCTCTTGGGAGGTTCCAATACCATTTCTTGGCCTCCCCCTTCAAGGTACTTGAAAACACAAGTATCTGATGTATATTATCAAACCCACTTCCAAGGCGAGTTAGATCGTGTTCTTTTAAATGTAGCATCGAATCCTCATCTAGAAGCCCATAAAACATCGGGAAATCCCTATAAGGAGGAGGGTATTTATTCCTCTTCTTTGGGATCAACACTAGGTCATCTAGATCTTCATATTCAACTTGACCTAATCCCACAATCTCAAGCTCTCTAATATCTTCCATTTTCACCTTTACTGGTATAGGAAGGTTAAGATTTCCACTGGCATCCCTTTTTGCTACCTTGTAGAGTGGTCTAGGGAGTCCTATAACTTTCAACATATCATTCTGATCCTTTCTCAAGGGATCTTCCATCCCTTGGTCGACCATAGGAAATTACATAATAGATTTATCAAAGAGCTTTTTCCCTTCACCTAAAGAAAGTATATCAACCTTACTTAGAGCTCCAGGGTCGTGCCTTTTGAGCAATGGTTTTTCCTTAACAACTACAACTTCCAATGTCCTTGTGAGGTCTAATATTTTAGCATGTTGACCCACCATATGGGGCATTTTAGCCACAAATAAATTCTATTGTGTGTTGTACTTCTCAATGGTGTTACGACGTTAGCATGATTGTTAGTCAATGTATGACTGCCACGAGTTCCATCGTACTTGTTGCATATCCTCTAGGTTGATTTATGGTTGTGAACAATGTTTCTTGGATAGAGACCGCATTGAGGCACATGACATCATACTAAATGATGGAATAACCACTAAAAGGTTACCTTTCACACCACATGAATTATCCCTCGTACAGGATTCATGGTCTACATAATTAATTAGGTCCATCATTAGGTTTTGTATAGGGAAAGCTAAGTGTTTTAATCCCTGGACCGAAATCCCATTTTGTGAATATATTAGCCTCTCCTAACGGTCAAGGTTGTAAATTGTTAAATCCCTTCTTAGCCAAAGTTATGAAATTTCCACTTATAAGCAGCTCCTAGAAAATGCACCACCTATCTAGCTATGAGGCTCTAGGCGGGCTCCTATACTCACCAAACAACCCCCATGGCCTCGCAGTGGCCAAGAGTGTCAGGATGCTACAAAATAATATATCTAATGAATGCATTTGTAGATATAGTCTTCAAGCTATAGTCCAATGTATTTCTTATCTCAACTCCAAGTAGAGGGAGCCTCACGCACATATAGATGACTACTTCACCTCGATACACACACACAAAGGGCCCCCAACAAACTATTGTGGCTCCTTCGACTCTCCTACACCCTAGGGACTAGCCCCATGATATGCCATCTTAATATATAAAGAAAAACAAAACATACTCCACTCTTTCCTCACTAATATCCCCTATGACCCACGTATCTCAATGGCTTGGATGTATCTTACATAATCAGTTAATAGAATACAATTGCAGTGCGACGGTATATGCAAGATTATGCTTGTATGCAAAATGTGAATGAATGTGCATAAACATGTTTAATGAGACAACTAAAGTGTAAATGCGTAGCAATCATTTTTGTATATCTCTTAATGAAATTTGTATTTTTAAAAGAAATTATTGTCTAATAATTTACATATGGATTTCTTTACACACTGCGAATGGCACCAAATCCACTTCGTGCTATTGAAACACATTATTTAGATACAAAAATACTTGTTTTATGATTTTTTAATTTATATATATAACATAATTATGATTTATGATTCTTGGAATCATTCTTAAAATTTTACTATTTATTGATATTTCTTTTATTTTTTCATAAGTTTTCTTATTTTATATATTTTTATTTAATATAAATTCAAAAAAAAGTAAACAACAAATGTAAAACATTGAAAATTAAGTATTCATATTCATTTTCCAACTCTAAAATAGTTTTGCAATCCTATTCCATTTACTATGAAAATAAATGAACTTACTCGAAAATCTCTCATACGTTATGCAAAGAATGAGGTGCCATGTGGATTTCAAGGCCACTGACACTTGAGATAGCCACTAACATACTTGGTGGAACTCCAAAATTCTCAAGAAACATGCCACAAACCATATCTTTCACATAACTCTCACCTATCCCTCTCTTTCACCCATCCCCCTTCTCTCATAAGAATAGCCATTATGCAAGAGGAAAGGAAGGAGTGAGAAAGAGTGTTTTAAGAGAGAAGAGAGAAAGACTTAAAATCCAATATTCTTTATTCTTTATGCTAGGAAATTAAATTTGAATCATCATGTAGAGGATGGCGATGAAACTTCCTTTCATCCATCACATGCGATAAATGATGAGGATCTTGCATCTAGCAATCATCAAACGCCCAACATAATGGTGTTTTTCATTTTCTATTCACTTTTTCCTCTTCTTTCTCTCTTCCAAATGACTAGACATGTCAAGAAAAAACACCCCTTTGAGGCCTACCACAAGTGCCCCTTCAAATTTGGCATGCCCACATAATTTAAGGTCTTGTGGCCTTAAACTACATCCGAAGCATGCGGAATCAATGCCCAAGTGATGGCTGGATGCTTCTTCATTAATTTTAGACTCAAGTTGGTGCTTCATTGTATCTCAAATTTTAAAATTCTTGGTCTCTTGCACCTTGATTGCTTTGCACTATGAACCACTTTGGAGACTAAAATATTCATTTTCACCCATAAACACCTTATGGATTTGTCTAAAATTTTCTAAAATCTTGAAAGGTGCACCTTTAAATCTACTTCTCATACTATTGTCCCAAGACTTTCTAGTAGTTGTTGACTCAGTGGTGGTGAGTTCAACCACTAAGTGATAGTATTTATTTGACCATAAGAACTAAGCTACTAGTTTTTTTAAGACTTGAATGTGACCCTTCACTTGATTTGTTATTGTGATTGCAACGGTGATTGTTGGACAGTTAGTGCTTACTAAGAGTTCTACTACAATGAATTTTCTTGGTACCACATATTTAATTATTGTGAAATCAAGTAGATATTTTGAATAACATAAGCTACACTTGAGGTAGCAACTTTGGATTGCTATGCTTGTGATTAGTGCATGCTGCATTGTTTGTCAAACCAACCTGCCCCAGTCGAGTTCATGGTAAGAAAATTGGACATATGTACTTGATTGAGACTTAATTTACCATGTTCATTTTTATTAGAATTTTGCAAAGTTTCTTTTGTTTGAGTTAATTGCATCAATATGATGGCCATTGTACCCTTGTATGAGGTGTACCTTAGAAGATAATGTGACCACTTGATAAGAGTTGGATATTGGGACCTATTTTTGAAGCGTTTGAGCCCATTCATAGAGTGGAAAAGTGACATGGAGGTGTCAAGTACCAAATTTTCATGCAAAATTGAACGGTGATGGATGGTTGAGCTAGAGTTTTTCTAAGTGGAATCCAACATTTAATCCTTGAAAGGTTTAGCACTCTAAAGCAACTATGTGATTTGAGATCCAAAAAGTGTGCGATGGGGTCAAATTGTATAGATTTCAACATCATAGAGCCAACTGTCCAATCAGATCGCAATTTTGAGTGCGTTTGCCCCTCCAAACAGGTCGCAAACCCTCGCTCACGGAGTAGTGTGAAAGTGTTTTTTTCAAAGTGGACATTTAAAAAATGACACAAAATGAAATGCAAATGAAAGAAAAATTCAATTTTTCCCGACAAGAGGAGGGGGACTTTTTTGGTTTTATGCCCCATTTTTGGATGGGTTTTTGCCTCTTTAATATACCCTGATCAAGAGAGAGAGAGAGAGAGAGAGAGAGAGAGAGAGAGAGAGAGAGAGAGAGAGAGAGAGAGATGAAACCCTAATCTACATGGCAAGAGTAAGATTTTGACTATAAGCATGTGAAATATGATCAAGGAAATGAAATTCTAATTTCTTATTCTTTCTCTCTTCTCTCTCCTCTCTCCTTACTGCCCGTTCATATGCTGGATTCTATGAGAGAAGGAGGTGGGGTTTGATGAAAGATGGTGATGGAGTGATGTGTTGGAGTGCAAAGGATCGTAGATCAGGCTGTGTGTGAGCAGCCAAGAAAGAGCATCAGTGGCCTCCCAACCTTGAAATATGAGTCTCAAAAAGCATGTTTTTATGCGTAAGCAATCGTTCTACTTGTTTTATGATAGCTTTTGGTTGAAATTGTTTGGAAATGGTTGTCTTTGGTTGTTAAAACTATGACCTATTAGAGATGCTGAAGAAAATAAGAAAATTTAGTCACATAATAATTTATACATAAATCTGCAAAACCTACAACTACATTGTTTTAAGAAAAATGGCCAATTTTGGGGGTTTTTTTGTGTTTATGGGGTTCATGTGGAATAAAAAATGATATAAAATTAAATATGAGTACAAATGATCAATCCAAACTAAAAAATAAAAAATATCATATTTCATGCATAAATAAATAAGAAAAATAGGAAAAACAAGAGCCTCAGTTCAACCTTCTCTTTGTGCTAAAGTGGTGTTTATCACTTTTATAAAGAAAAACATGTAAAGAATACTTCCTATACCTATCAATGCATGTATAACCTAAGCGGTAGGGAGAAGGGGGGGTTTTGAGGGTGATTAATTGCTTATAAGATTCTAAATTTTGATCTTTTGCTTATGCATGGCATATAGGATGTTTATGGTTTAAGTTTAAGAGGGTCTAGCAGCACAAGAATGCTCAGTGCTGACCCCTCAACAATGCAACATTATGTGTAGATTAAAATAATTGAAAGAAATGTCTTTGCACCTCCCAATGTTGATTTCTAAATGGTAAAATGATTGAGCACTATGGTTGATACACAATTTCATCACATGCAACTCATGGTAGCATTACTGGATGCATTGCCATTGTATTCATACATATGACCTACGTTGAGTATGTGAGATATCCTAAGCTGTAGGTTTAGATGATCAGTTTCCATTGGGACTATTTAGTGAGGAAAATATCTATATCTCCTAGAACGTTTGAAAACAAAAGTGGAGTTTGTGACGTATGTGCTCTTTGTATTAGCAACGTATCGAGGGGCCAATCCTTGAGGTGTAGGAGAGCCGCAATGGGGCCGCGGAATTGAACCGAGGGATGCCTCCTCTGTCTATGTTTACATGGTGGTTTACACCGATATATGTAGAGACTCCCTCTGAGGAGTGTGGGAAAGGCTTAACCGTTGGATTACAATCCAAAACAAACGAAAAATTTATAATAGAAGTTTGGGAAGTGTGTTCCCTTAGACACTCCTAGCTGTGAGATCGAGATGGTGTGTTCTTTGAGTGTAGAGAGGCCCAGCTAGTTCCTAGAGAGTCAATGTTGAGCTCAAAATGGGCCTGACACCTGAGGTGGTGTCAAAGTTTCTCGATAAAGTAGGGATCCATGGCTACCTCAAGGAGGTGGAAAATTTTCTACACTAGCATAAATAATTTTCCATATCCCAAAGATTGACATGGTTAGTTTTTATGATGCAACTGGACAACAAAATATCAAAATTTTCATTAACTCAAATGAGTTATTTCCTTCTATAGATGGCATTTTACAAAATACAAAAAGGCTAGATTAAGAGAACAGAAGCTAGTGTTGATAAAAGAATCACACAAATATATTCTACAAAGCAATGCATTATAACATAATAAAGTATACATTGTGTAGCTAGAGAGCTTGAATCCTAAGTTTTTAGATTAGAGGTTGCCCATGGAAGAGGTCTCCATTTCTATTGAGGAGAAGGTATAGAAGTTGCACTTGACACACAAAATTTTAAAAAGAAACTCCTTACAAATGCCTCAAACATCCAACTAAAATAATTTTAAGCTAAGGCTCTACTTATTTTGAAGGAAAGATTCTACTTGTGTTTATAGTCGAGAAATTGAAAATGAGAGAGACTTGATGATTTACCCAGATTGTGATGTTTATGGACTGTGATATCAATTTGGATACTCTAAGAGGTTTTTTATGAAAAAAATAAAATTTTTGATAAATTTTTGGTGAATTTTGGATTGTCACTGCAAATTTCCATATTTTCATCATCTAGGAGCTATAGGGCAGCATCCATTTTATGACATAAACCTTTGTGTAAGATTTCAACATTAGTCGTAATGACTAGTTGACACTAGTGGACTCTTGGATTACATATGTTGTCATACTGCTGCGCATACGAGGTGTGGAATCCACTAAAAAGCTCTGTGTGACAATTGTTACTTTGTACATACCTAGTTGTTGTGTTTGCATTTTTTTTCTGCGTGGGCAGTATAGGGAGAGAAGGCTCTCCATTAATATGATATTATGTAGCATGAGGGCCCTGTGCCAAATAGGTTCATATTGACATGTGTTCTAAAAGCTTGTAATAGCATTGGGGCCGTAAGGCATGGTAGAATGATATCTGATCAGATAACCAGGACATAATCCGATTTTGATGTAGAAGTAGGAAATGCACTCATTGATATGTACTCCAAACATGGAGAACCTGCTGAAGCATATGAAGGGTGCAATGATTGCTGGTGTTTTCCTACAAGGTTATGATCTAGCCAGTATTGAACTTTATGGACGGATGGAACACGAAGATGTGTCTCCCAACAGGGTTGTCTTTTTGTTCATCTTGAAAGCTTGTGGAAAGTGCTCTACTGGACATGTATGCAAATTGCAGAAGCTTGGAGGATTTGCAAAAGATGTTTTATCTTATGCCAAAACGAGATGTTGTATCATGGGGTGCACTGCTTGGAGGGTATGCTCACTATAGTGATTATTAGCAGGTGGTAGAATTCCTTCAAGACATGCAGAAGGAAGGGACAAAACTAGATGATGTTATCTTAACTAGTATTCTTATTGCTTATAGTCATGCTGGCTATCTTGAGAAGGTTTTTTGGCATTCAACACACTATAACTGCATCGTTGATCTTCTTAGCCATTTAGGTTGTTTGTCTGAAGCTGAAGCTTTACTACAGACAATGCCAGCATCTCCAAATATAATTGGGTGGAAGTGCCTGTTAACCAGTTGTAAAACACATGGAAATATGGATCTTGGACAGGGATGATTTGATGAAGTAGCTCGACTAGATCCTGATGACTCTACTGGTTATCTACTTATGTTAAGCATCTATACAGATGTGCACATGTGGGAAGATACTAATGCAATTCAAATTCTGAGGAGAATTGCTGATGCAAGCAAATGCAATTCAAATTCTGAGGAGAATTGCTGATGCAGGCAAAAAGCCTGGCATGGCTTGGATAGAGGTCAATGACAAGGTTAACGAGTTCATTGTGGGGGCAGCATAAGAGCTACTATGCTGATTGAGACTCTTCCAGCAGTTTTTCAGATGAATGAGATTCTGTATAAATTGAAGTAGCACTTTGCAAGGCTAAACTACGGGCGTTGGGATTACATTTTCAGCTATGTGAAGACCTTCCATGCTGCTGTATTTCTGAGTGACTTTGACTGTTGCTTGAGCTGTAATGCCAATTCTGACAGTTGTGAAAAGTCTTCAGCTATGAGAATTTTTCAGATTGAGATAGGTATAACAGTGACATGAGTTTTATTGCCATCATCCTAATCTCTTCTAACACCTAAGGAAGTAAGCACCTGCATTTGAAGACCTTCAGAATTGCGGAATCTTCTATCTTGGAAATTTTCAAGAACCTCTGTGGTTGCGACTTTGCTTTCGAAAACCCTTCGACATCTTTGGTGAACCCGACGTGAAAGGTCGCATAATTTTCAGGATGGGAGATACTTCAACATCAATTTCAGCCTCTTCTATGATTCCTGCTTTGTCCTCTACTTCAGCTCCATCATTGACTGCTTCTTCAAGTACTTCAATGGATGATTTAAAGCAGATTTTGCAGAATATGTCTATGTATATGCAGCTTCAAAATCAGCAGACGCAATTGTATATGCAGCAGCAACAGCAGTCGCATCAACAACAGTTATCTCAGCAAAGGCAACTATATTCGGAGCAGGAGAATGCAATCAGGGCGACTAAGGTGATTGAAGCAGTTCAGAATGAAAAGAAGCTATTTGATGGCCGTAATGTTTCGGCTTATTTGAAGACGTATGAGATCACGTTGGGATTTTTTGGAGTGCCGGCTGGACTCATGAGTAAGTATTTCCTTCCTCTTGTCACACCCGCCTTGAGGGCAAAAGTGACTGATCTTTTTATTCAAAATTCACATTGGCAAGATTTTAAGAAGGCCCTGAAAGAAGAGTATTTCCTTGAGGACTTTGGGATGGCTACACAGCGGTCATTCCGAGAGTGGGTCTACATGCCAAACAAAGGTCTAGCTGCTTCGGAGTTGATACGAGAATTTGAAGAGAGGTATAGTCAGCTTGATGCCATTGAACAAAGAGCATTGGATGTTGAGAAAGTTGAGCTTTTCTTGCAAGCTGCATATCCTGCTCTTCAGGAAGAATTAGGAGAGCTTCTTGAGGATCGCACGAAGCCTATAGGTCTTAAAACGGATTGGCAAGATGCCCAGGATACAGTCTCGACTTTGACCAAGAAGAGGATATGGAAGACCCGCCTACAGAATGGATCTATGACACCGACGTCGTCTTCTGCTCCTATGCTTGCTTCTATCCCTGTTATTTCTTCTCTTCCTCAGCCAGTTTCTTGGCCTATGCCAGTGCCTACTGTTTCTACTCCTCCCGTTCCTCCTGTTCCAAGACCGATGCCAGCTCCTTCTGCTCCAAAACCATCCATTCCATCGGTGCCTTCCTCTCTTGATGACATAATCAAAGGCATAATGGATTTGACACTGGAGTCAGTTAAAGCAGAATTGGTGGGAAAATTGAAAGAGCAGTTTACTTCGATCGTGACTGCTATTCCTTCTGGTGCTCCTACTGCACCTAGGAGTGCTCCTAGTGCACCTAGGAAAGATCAAAGATGCGTTTGGTGTGATAGTACAGACCATCAGCATTGTAGGGATTGTGAATCTTTTCAGGATGCAAGAAGGAAGAATTTGGTATTTTGGGGACAAGACGGTAAGATCTGGTTGACTGAAACAGGAGCTCCGCTTGCTACCAATTTTGAGAAAGGCAGAATGAAGAAATTAGTGGATGACATGGGTGCGCGTACTTCTTATGTGGCAGCTAGAGGAGATGCTTCTGCATATGGAGTTTAGATTGAGAAAGGATCAGAGAATCAGTCAGCATTATGGACTTATGCTATGGAGACGGCAAACAAGGGAAAAATTCAACAAACTATTTTGACTAGTGCTGGCTCTAGCATCAGATCTGAGGCATGTTGGGATTCGCCTGTTGACAGGTACACTATTTATGCCTACTTGGCTAAGTTTCAGGGAGCATATGTACTTGTTGAGGAGAAGAGTAAGAGGATGAAGAAAATCCAAATGCGGCTAAAAAGAATAGAGGGGGTGAGTTTGTTACTCCACCTACTGCAGGACCATCTTTGAGGCCAGGGCCAGAACGACAGATGGAAGATGCTCAAAAGAAAGAAAAGAGGCAAGAGCCTAGAGAGAGAAAGCAGCCAGGGTTTAGATTGATGTCTGATATTGAGACATCTACGGACATGAAGAAAATCTTTAATGACAAGATACTTAGCAGTGAGGTGACTTTTACTATTTCTGAGGTTTTGGGCATCTCAAAAAGAGAGTTTCAAGATCAGTTCCAAGAAGTCCTGAAGAGGAAAAGACATCATTGCCTACTACTGGTACATAGGGAGTTTTGATTGGGGGGTTGGATGAGGATGAGGATGAGGTTATGGTTGAGAATGCTTCTGTTTTTCCACAGATAGAGAAGAGGGTTCAGCCTATGCATTATGCTGAAACTGATGAGCCTGTCTTGATACTGCATAGTCACTTTTCGCGGAGTCATTGGGCTAGGGCAACTACAGAAACGATGGTAAAATTTGGAGAGAAACAGGTGCCTTATGTTGCTTTGGTGGATCATGGTTCAGAGATTAATCTCATAGTTCGTGGAGTTTATGAAAGTAATAGATGGCCTATGGATGTAGAGCATGGGTGGCATATGAGAGTCGCCAACAACACTGCAGGTGATTTGTATGCTACATGTCCCAGTGTCAGGGTTTCTATTGGAGATGTAGAGGAGGATTTCCATTTCTTTGTGTAGGATTCATGCTCTTATCCCATAATTCTTGGACAGCCATTTATCATAGAGATGCGCATGGAAACAAAAGTAATGGATGATGGGTCTCCTTATGCACAGATTCGTAGTAAAGATGGTATGAGAGCAGTTCAGTTTATGACTGTGTGTGTGAACCATGTTAGAAACAGGGATACTCTTAGAGATGCTCCTTTGCCCACTGTGAGGGATTCGGGTCTTCATTAGGTACCACTGTTTCACGAGATGACGGTGGTACAGAGCAGAGGAGATTGGAGTTCTCGCCTCCTGGTAGCTGTGTTTTCTCCTCCAGTTTTATTGGAATTTCAGCAAATAGTTCAATGAGTTATCAGAAGACTTCTAAGTTGCCTAGAGTTGCCAGGAAGTACATATGCAAAAAGGAGAAAATTTTGAAAAAATGCAGGTATTTTAGAGGATGATGAGCATATAGATGGGATGTATGATAGTATGGTTTGTGCAGATACGATGACAGAGATGGAAAATATGCTGAAAACTGATATGCTGAGTTGTCACAGTAATGTATTAGTGCAATCCTTGGACATGTTTCATGAAATTGCAGATTTTGTGTCACAGATAGAGTCAGAGGCTGAGGTGACTCATCAAAAACTATTGAGTGTTGAAGAAATTCAGCAAACAGAGTTTCTGGCTGATTATGATCAGCCTACAGAGACTCAGAGGGCTGAAAACTTTCAGCCAACAGAGTTTACTGCTGAAATATTTCAGCATCTAGAGTTTAGGGCTGTTTCTATGCAGTCCATAGAGTAGAGGGCTGAGGATATTCAGCCACCCACTGGAGTGCAGAATTGCTGATTTACAGCAAGATTTGAGTAATGTAGAGGATCATAATGAAGCCAGGGTTGATACGAAATACAAGACTGTGGATAAGAAGCTAGGGTTGATACGAAATACAAGACTGTGGATAAGAAGGTGAAGCCGATAGCTGTACCAATTCCATCTGACAATGATCAGTAAATAGAGAGGGCTGCCAAACAACCAATTTTGAGGAATCCAAAGCATATAGGCCATAAATTTTCAGCAGAGACTCTTGCTGAATTAAAAATTGGAAATGGTGATTTCTTGCTACCCACAGAGAAGCAATGCTTTCAGGAGATGCTTGAGCAACATGGAAGGGGGTTTGCTTTTTTTCCGCATGAGATTGGATGTGTGAATCCGGATATTGTTGCTTCTATGGTGATATTTACTATTCCTCATATTCCATGGAACCTCCGACCTATTCCAGTGCCTAAGGCACACTTGCCAAAGCTAATTGACTTGTTAAATGAGAAAATCAGGATGGGAATCCTAGAGCCGTCATCTACACCATACTCAAATAGGTGGTTTATGGTTCCAAAGAACAATGGTACTCTCCGATTTATACAGGACATGCAGCCAGTTATAGAGTTACTATCAGGAATGTTGGTATAGGTCCAATTGTGGATGAGTTTGCGGAAGCATTTGCTGGATGTGCCATCTATTCTTTAGGTGATTTGTATTCGGGATATGATCAGTTTCAGCTAGCTTTGGAAAGCAGGGACATAACCACTATGAGAACTCCTATTGGGCTTGTCAGGATGTGTACCTTGCCTCAAGGTGCCACTAATTCTGTTGCGCATATGATGAATGCCATGCAGAAGGTCCTTCGTGATTACATACCTTAGCTTACCATGCCTTTTTTGGATGATGTGCCCATTAAGGGGTGTGCAGAAGAAGAGAAGAATGAGAGTCTAAATGAGCAGGGATGCAGATATTTTGTGGCTAATCATATTTCAGCTTGTGAAAAGATTTTGGCCAGGCTAGAAGAAGTGAACTTGACACTATCAGGGCAAAAATCTGTTTTTGGAGTAAATGCGGTTGTCATTGTTGGACATATGTGTGGGTATTATGGCAGGAAGCCCTCACCTGAGAAGGTGGATGCTATAGGAAAGATTATGGAGTATTGTTCTACCACTTCAGAGGTACGGAGATTCATTGGAGCCTGTGTGTTTTACATGATTTGGATACCCCATTTTGCACACATAGCAGATTGTTTATATCAGCTGCTTCGAAAGGGGCAGAAATTTTATTGGGATGAGAGCCACACTAGAGCCATGCGGAAATTGAAGAAGTTATTGCAGATTGCTCTTACTCTCAGGAAAGCGGATTATAATTGTGGAAGGCCTATTGTATTGACAGTTGACCCTAGTCCAATTGGCATAGGTTGGACTGTGGGTCAAGTTGATGCAGATGGAAACAGGTATGCTATTCGGTTTGGGGCGAAAGTCCTAAATGATAGACAAAGGAGATATCTGCAAATTAAGAGGGAATTACTGGGAATTGTTGCGACTCTCAAATGTGACAAGGAGTACTTTATTGGAGCCTCAGTTGTGGTAGAGACAGATTGCCTGCCATTGATAGGTATGATTACGAGTTGTTCTACTCTGGATATAGCTATGCTGAGATGGATTGCATACATCAAGTCATTAAATTCAGAATTTAAACACATAGCAAGGAAGGATAATCCAGTGGGGCAGATTTGCTGTCTAGAGCCAGATATGATGATGAGGAGACACTACTTGTAGAAGAGGATGATGCAGAAATTTCAGCGGCTATGGTTGATCATGTTTGCCATGTCTATGATATTGTGGCTTTCATAGAAGAACTCTATGTTGGAGATTGGTTACAGATTGGCAAGTACCTTAGTACACTAAGCAAAAGAGATGAATGGACAGATAAAGAGTTCAAGAAGATAAGAAGAAAAGCCTATGGTTATTTTCTCAAGGACAAATTTCTTTGGAAGCACCCGAAGAAAAGAGGTGGATTACCCTTGCGGGTTGTTTGCGATAAAGAGACACAGTTACAGGTGATGAGGGAGTTTCATGAGAGTCCTTGGGCTGGTCATAGAGGAGTGTGGGCTACTTATGAGAAAATCAAGGAGAAATATTGGTGGAAAGGCATGTATAGAGATGTTTCTCACTTTGTAGAGACTTGCAGAGACTGTCATATGTATTCCATAGTGCGTCATCAAGATGAGCTTCATCTGACCTATCCACTATGCATTCATTATAAGTGGGTATTTGACTTGATTACTATGCCTATGGGTCTATGGCAGATGAGATATATTGTTTTGGCTAGAGAGGATCTGACCAATCATGTTGAGGGCAGACCCTTGAGAACGAAGACCACTAGTGCAGTGTGTAAGTTTTTATTGGAAGAAATTTTCTGCAGGTATGGCTGTGTGGGTAAGATCACTGCAGATTGTGGTGAATTGGATGCAGATGAAGCTAGGGAGTTTTTCTCTCAACTAGGAATCAAGTTGGCTCTAACCACAGCATACAATCCAAAGGGAAATGGGAAGAGTGAAAGAGGACATCCGTCGATAGTGAAAGCATTAGCCAAAGAATGTAGAGGACAGATTGGAGAATGGCCGAGACTTCTACCATTTGCTTTGTGGGTTGATCGTACGACTCACGGTGTTACCACGTGACATATGCCCGTAGAGTTGATGTATGGTCAGAAACCGGTTATGCCGACTGAGACTTGTGCTTTGACTTGGTTAGTTTTACCTTGGCAGGAGGATTTGACGAGAGAGGAGCTCTTAGCTCTTCGGATTCGGAAGTTGGAGAGAAGACCAGGGGATATTCAGCTAGCTATTGACAGGTTGAAGATTGCTAGACTAAGAAATAAGGACCGGTTTGATAGCAGGCATCGCTTGCTGCCTAGAGCAATAGAAGAGGGAGACTGGGTATTAGTCTTTGATAGCAGCCTTGAAAATCAGCATACTGCACTTCGAAAGATGGTTTGGACCGTACATAGTCAGACATGTCTTTGATAATGCAACATATGAGCTGACAGAATTGGATGGGACAGTGCTTAGAGTTCCTATTGCAGGAAAAAGAATCAAGATTTTCAAGAAAAGAGATGATGAGAATTATGCATTGGAAGAATTTGCAAGAGAAGAGCAACGAGAAGAAACTCCAGTAGAAGAAACAGATGATATGACAGATAATCTTGTTGAAATACCAGAAATACACAATGAAGAGATTGATCTGTTTGTGGATCTTGACGATAATGATCATGGGTAGTCGGCCCATCCGGAGGATGCGCAAGATCAGAGGGGGTGGATGTCGTACTGCTGCGCATTCGAGGTGTGGAATCCACCAAAAAGCTATGTGTGTGACATTTGTTACTTTGTACATACTTAGTTGTTGTGTTTGCATTTTTGTTCTATGTGGGTAGTATAGGGAGAGAAGGCTCTCCATTAATATGATATTATGCAGCATGAGGGTCCTATGCCAAACAAGTTCATATTGACATGTGTTCTAAAAGCTTGTAATAGCATTGGGGCCGTAAGGCATGGTAGAATGATATCTGATCAGATAACCAGGACAAAATCCGATTTTGATGTAGAAGTAGGAAATGCACTCATTGATATGTACTCCAAACATGGAGAACCTGCTGAAGCATATGAAGGGTGCAATGATTGCTGGTGTTTTTCTACAAGGTCATGATCTAGCCAGTATTGAACTTTATGGACAGATGGAACAGGAAGGTGTGTCTCCCAACAGAGTTGTCTTTTTGTTCATCTTGAAAGCTTGTGGAAAGTGCTCTATTGGACATGTATGCAAATTGCAGAAGCTTGGAGGATTTGCAAAAGATGTTTTATCTTATGCCAAAGCGAGATGTTGTATCATGGGGTGCACTGCTTGGAGGGTATGCTCACTATAGTGATTATTAGTAGGTGGTAGAATTCCTTCAGGACATGAAGAAGGAAGGGACAAAACCAGATGATGTTATCTTAACTAGTATTCTTATTGCTTGTAGTCATGCTGGCTATCTTGAGAAGTTTTTTTGGCATTCAACACACTATAATTGCATCATTGATCTTCTTAGCCATTTAGGTTGTTTGTCTGAAGCTGAAGCTTTGCTGCAGACAATGCCAGCATCTCCAAATATAATTGGGTGGAAGTGCCTGTTAACCAATTGTAAAACACATGGAAATATGGATCTTGAACAGCGATGCTTTGATGAAGCTGCTTGACTAGATCCTGATGACTCTACTGGTTATTTACTTATGTCAAGCATCTATACAGATATGCACATGTGGGAAGATGCTAATGCAGTTCAAATTCTGAGGAGAACTGGTGATGCAGGAAAAAAGCCTAGCATGGCCTGGATAGAGGTCAATAACAAGGTTAACGAGTTCATTGTGGGGGCAACATAAGAGCTACTATGTTGATTGAGACTATTCCAGCAGTTTTTCAGATGAATGAGATTCTGTATGAATTGAAGCAGCACTTTGTAGGGCTAAACTGCGGGCGTTGAGATTACATTTTCAGCTATGTGAAGACCTTCCGTGGTCATCCAGATAGGCTTCTCCCTGACCGTGTCTTGGTAGGCATGAGCCAACACTTTATGAAGAGCCACATTGGGCTTGCTGATCCGAACCGTCCTATCGCCAGTTTTATGTTCATGGGACCCACTGGAGTGGACAAAACGGAATTGGCAAAAGCTTTATCTGCTGCTATTGTGAGGGGCCACTTTTTTGGATGGAAATGGCCTGTTGAAGGCAAAAAGGGGGAGCATACCAGGAAAATAGGGACAGAGGAAGAAAAAGCTCCATTGGCTGGTTTCGATGGGAAAAGAAAAGGCTTTGGCTTGTCGATTCTGGAAGGAACCTTCATTATTGAGTATGTTGGAGAGGTGCTAGATATGATTACATATGAAGCCGGCAAAGAGAGTATGCTCTGAGGAGACAAAAACATTTCTATTTCATGACGTTGAATAGCACTGAGGTGATTGATGCTTGTTACAAAGGAAACCTGGGACGCTTCTCTCTGATCGTGGAATTCGATGCATCCCGCAGTGTGAAATTGGCACCGAATGTTTGTGTAGTCGAATGATTGAACTAGCACATGACATAGATGTTTCAGTTGCTAACATGAAGTCCGTCAGTATGAAAAAGCGACGGATGTTGATGTGAATGGACCAGCATGGCCGTAGAGTTTAAAAGAGTAGGCAATGGCTTGAACGATCAAGGGCACAAGTTTTCTCTTCAAGAAATAAATGCGACGGCTTCATTTTACTGGTGTATGTCCCTCTCTGGCACGCATTCCAGTAGGCTTGAAAAAGGAAAAACAAAGTCATGGAGAGGTTCATTTACATACTCTGTTGAGACATGGGAATTTGAAACTGTCCCAAACTTTGGTAAATTGACATAAACAATTACAACATTTTGAGGCCGTGGTTTATCTTAATTCCAAAACAAGCTGAGAGTAATACTTCCATCACACAAATCAGCCATACGTGGATGCAACCTATAAGAATACTGACGAACCTGACAGTGAGCAAAACACTGTGCTTAACGTGAAAGGCTTGATTTGGGTAAACACAGTATCTAATTGTCAGAATCTGCATTTCTGACTTAACCTGACTCTAGGACGTTCATCCGATCCCTGTAGGTTTTGTTAAAGGTTCTACAATACATGACAATGAAAGCCAAAGACCAATGATCAAACAAATTATTGATGTGCATTACTTCTTCTCTATCAGCACTTATGGACTGAAAGAAAACAGAGAAGCATTCAGTTGTTACAATTTTTATTGGCAGTTATTTACTATACCTGCAAAGGAAATGTCTTATGACTTTGTGGATAAGTAATCTGTTTTCACTGCATTGTAGTGGGTTCTGGATATACAGGATTGGATATAGAAAGTGAAGAAAGCTGTCTTATTTCAAAATCAAAGTCTCCTTGAGTATGCCTTTGTGAAGCCAGCACATGGTAAAAAATTGAAGATCTTTTGAGAATTGCACAAGAGGTGCCAGTTTCTTCTACATCATTGTGCTCTTTAGGAATGCACCCAAATTAGTAACTAAGAGCTATGGAAATTGAGGATCAGAAACTATAGGAGGAAGCAACTGCTGTATTTCTGAGTGACTTTGACTGTTGCTTGAGTTGTAATGCCAATTCTGACAGTTGTGAAAAGTCTTCAGCTATGAGAATTTTTCAGATTGAGATAGGTATAACAGTGACATGAGTTTTATTGTCATCATCCTAATCTCTTCTAACACCTAAGGAAGTAAGCGCCTGCATTTGAAGACCTTCGGAATTGAGGAATCTTCTATCTTGGAAATTTTCAAGAACCTCTGTGGTTGCGACTTTGCTTTCAAAAACCCTTCGACAACGTATTTTGATGAATTTATCATCTTGGATTATTTTCCATGTTGGTGTCTCCTTTGCAAAGACGATTTATGAAGGTAGTTTGCATATACATGGTCTCTTTGGTGGTTATTTATGCTCCAAAATATAGTTGGAATACTTGGGATAGGTTTATAAAATTCACATGCCTTTGAGAGTGCTAACATATCACTTTTTTCATTAGTTTTATGATAGTTTTATATTTGGATAGCTATTTCTTGGCTTTGTGGGGCACTCCTTTGCAATCCATTAGTCTATTTTGAGCTTGTAGTTGGGTATATCTTGTTGTTTTTGGTATGCAAACATATGCTTGTCATTATGACTCCTTCATCAAGTTTAGAGAATGCATCACTTAATATTAAAAATCTTGAAATGAAACAAAATTTTCATATTGGAAAGAGCAAATATATAATGTATTGGTCTAGAAAAACTAGGTAAATCTAATGAAATATAGTAGGATTAAGCATGACGATATGGATGTAGATGTATGGGAGGAGTTGGATGAGTTGGCATGCTCTAGTATTATATTGATACTCTCAAAGTCCATGTATTTTAATGGGAAAGACACATGTGCATATGGTGTATGAAAAAAAACTCGATGGCAGATATGAAAAAGAAAGGGCAATCTTGTATGTTTATCGGCTAAAAAAACACATTGACCATCATAGGGAGGAGGGGGCTTTAATATATAATCCTCTCAATGAGTTCAAAACTATTTTCAACCAATTAATATTTGAGAAGATTGTCTTTCATGATTCACTAAAGGCCATATTCTTGTTAATCACATTCATTGATAATTGGGATACTTGCAAGACTTTCATTTGTAACTTCACACATATGGGTAGTTTTATGAGTGCTAATGTTGAGAGGAGCTTACTCATTAAGGAGGAAAAAAAAAAGAATAATGCAATGACAAAGAGCTCCAATGTGCTTAGAGTGAGAGAAGGGTCAAATTCTTGGGAAAATCTCATGAGAGAGGCAAGTTAAGAAGCAAGTCACATAGCAAAAGGGATATAGAATCCTACTTCTGTAACAAGAAGGGATACAAAGAATAGCTTCAAATGAAAGAAAAAGAAAAAAGGAAAGAAGAGAAATGAGGATGATGGAAAAGAGAGAAGAAAGGTCAAAATAGAGGAGACTAATACATGTAGGAGTGACGATGGTGATATTGTCTAAATATCCTCTTTTGGTGATGCATTCTCGGTTGCCATGGATAATGGTGTATCTTAGAATTGTCTTAGGGATCCTAGAACATCATTTCATGTTACTCCACATTGGGAGTGGCTCTCTACTTAGGATGCTAAAAGGAGAGGATGTGTTTGCCTTTGTAATAACTATGCATATAGCATGTTGATATTGGGGATGCACACTTGTCCGTGCCAAATGGTTCTTCTTATATCTTGTAGAATGTATGACATGTTCCAAACTTGACAAAAACTTTGTTCAATATATAAGATATCTTGATGATTGTATTCATAGAGTGATCTTTGGTGATTATGTGTGGAAGATTTATAAGAGATCTCTTGTTGTGTCCAAAAGGTCCAAAATCTAGTACTTTGTATCTTTGCATGTTTCTAGTGCTAAAGACCATGTGGTGGTTGTCACTAAATAGCCATCTATTTCTTGATGGCATCGCCATTTGGATGTATGTCAATCACTCAAATGAAATTTTTGTGTCATTTGCATTATCTTATATCTCTAAATTTTCATGATCTTTGTTTTCGTGAGGATTGTCTCTTTGGAAAGCAAACTAAAATGTCGCATAAGAGAGGTAGTACGAGTAGAAGATCATGATATCTTGATTTGGTTCATAGTATTTTTGTGGGCTGATGCCTACGGTATTGGGTAGAGCTTTATACTTTTTTTCCTTTATAATGATGCCACAAGGGTAGGAAGGTTTGGGCTTATCCTCTTCACAAGAAGAGTGATGTGTCGAATGTATTTCAAAAGTTCTTGGTGGCAAGAAGCTTAAATTCTTGAGGACTAATAATGGTGAAGAGTATGCCTTTCAGGCCTTTACAAACTATTGTACAAGTTGTGGTATCAAGAGAAAGGCAATCACTCGTGAGAATCTTGCTCCAAATGATGTGGCTAAGAAGGTAAACAAGACCTTGTATGAAAGGGTTTGTAGTATACTCTCTAATGTTGGTCTAACTAATGGATTTTGGGATGAAGCTATAAAGACAACAATGCATTTGATCAATAAGTCTCCTAACAAGCCATTGGATAGTAAGATACTAAAGGAGTTCTAGTATGGCAAGTGACCTAGTTATGATCAGTTGCGTGTTTTTGGTTGCAAGGCATTTATGCATATACCACAGCACGAGGAGTAAGCTCAATCCTAAGTATAAGAAATGAATCTTTCTTGGCTATGGAGAGTTAGGTGAAATGGACTATCACTTGTGGGATCTTGAAATAATGAAGGTAGTAGGCAACCGTAATCTTGTCTTTGATGAGCATAAGATGCATAAGCAGCTTGTCAAAATAGTTGACATTCATAGAGTAATATCTTAGGAGGATAGGCAGCCATCACTCACATCATATGACGTTTTCCACATGATGCATGCCTTGGAAAACCTACTAATTCCAAAGTAAGAGTGCAACAGGATGGTGGAGAGTCTCATGTCTTATAGGATAGATAGATGGGATAGTTGTAGACTCCTATTGAGGCAATCTTACATAGGCCTATGAGGGTTTGTACATTGCTAGAGAGATATATTCCATCTCTAGACTATGTCATGGTAACAAATTGTGGTGAGCTTTCTTATTATGTAGATGCTATGACTAGGGTTTACAATCATAAAACGGAAAAGGGCTATGCAGTTAGAGATAGATTCACTAGAAGAAAATGCTACCTAGGTTCCTTTGCCTAAGGGAAAATCATGCACTACCATGCAAGTGGGTCTATAAGTTAAATGTATCTACATTTGATGCATTGCCAAAGTATAATGCAAGATTGGTGGCCAAAAGATTCAAGTAGGAGAAGGGGATCAATTTTGATGAGATACCCTCACTAGTAGTCAAGATGATCACCCTTTGTATAGTTCTTGATTTAGTTGCTAGAGAGGATATGGAGTTTGTTTAGATGGATGTAAAAATTGGTTTCTTGCATGGGGACTTACATGAGGATATTTATATACAATAGCTTGAGGGGTTTGCTATGAAAGGAAAGGAGCATTTGGTGTCTAAACTACATAAGAGTGAGAGTGATTACTGCCTATATATGAGGAAGGCTAGGGATGGTAGCATTATGATCTTGATTCTTTATGTGGATGACATGTTGATTTCTAGGAAGTCAATCATGGATGTGGATGCTTTAAAGAAAGTTTTGCATAAAACCTTTGATATGAAGGGCTTGGGAAACGTTGACTACATTCTTGGTATGCACATCATACTAGATCAATAAGAAAAGATACTCTATTTGTTCTTAGAAGGAATATATTGGGAAGGCATTGGAGCATTTCAATATAGAGAGGGGAAAGGCTATTAGTGTTTCATTATTTCTATATTTAAAACTTAGGAGGACAACCCCAAGCTAGGTTGATGTATGCCATGGTTGCTGCACATTCAGATAGTACCAATTCAATGGGAGTGGTTAGTAGGTATATGACATGCCCTGGTAAAAAGCAGTGGGAGGTAGTAAATAGTGTTGTAAGATGGTACTAGATCTATGTGTCATATGCTACCAAAGAAAGGATACATATGTTCTTGGATATGTAGATGCTGATTTTATAGGGAATGTAGACTCTAAGAGATCTGCTACAGATTTTGCTTCACTTTTAGAGGTGGTGCAATCTCTTGGGTCTCTTGATTGTAGTCATATACATATTTATTTATTATTGATGTAGGGTATGTTAGATCCATTGAGGCCTACAAGGAAGCTATGTGGCTTGCTTGTCTAGTGAGAGAATTGGGCATTATAGGAGAGCTATGTACACTACACTATGATAGTTCGAGTGCCATTCAATTGGCATGGAACCCTATCTTTCATCCAAAGATAAAGCACATTGATTTGAAGTATAACTTTATCAAGGACATACTTGAGGTTAAGCACATTGATCTTGTCAAGAACCATATAGATGATAATCTTGTAGATCTTCTTACAAAGAGTTTACCTTATCAATGCTTTGCACACTGTAGAGCACTGATGGGGATTGGATAGTATCTTCACTTTTTTCTTATACTAATATAAAGGTGCATTAGCCTTAAGTGGGAGATGATTGAAGTAAAGGCCATGGCTTGTAGCCAATCGGTTACTCGTTGTTTAGATACATACTATATAGTCAAATACAAGTGAAGATAACAAAAAGTGAGGGTACCATTTCATTTTGTTCTACCCACATATCTCTCTTGTGCTTCTTCTCTCTCTCACCCCTCTTGGACTCCACAGCTTCTATCTTGCATCCCACCAATTCTTCCCTCTTACCTAGAATATCAACTTGGCTTATGTTTCTTAAACAAACCAAAGATTATGGTCAAGTGGCTAGTCTCAAGGAGATTGAGATGGAAATCTTCAAAGGATATTGGACCCTACAAATGATATTTCCTTTGGCACACCCATTTTTGAGTATCTTTATCTATATTTGTTGATATACACAAGCATAAAAACCTCATATCATTAACTTTCTCTCTCCCCCTCTCTCTCTCTCTTTGTTTTTATCTCATTATATCTATCATGTGCATATACCTTTTTAAATCAAATGGAACTTGATTTTAATGACATAGGAGGAGCATAGAGAGATTGACATAGAGGAGGTGGCATACTAAGTGACCAAGGGCACGGGGGTAGAGGAGGAGTGCCATTGTAAAGAGAGCCCCTAACCCATGAGCATCACAACATCTAGTGAGGATGCATCAGAGAGGAAAAGAGGATCACATGGTGATAACGATGAGAATAGTAACAACTTTGATAATGCCCATAATGGTACCATGTAATTGTAATTTCCACATTAGTTAATAATAGTGTTGATAGCCATTATACTTTCATTGTAACGTGTCCACCTGTTCACTTGTAGGACAAGTCTTAGCAGCCCATCGAGAAGAGATTCTAGAAAGCACCGCCCCGCACTCCAACGGAATGTCACGGGGTTTGCGATCTAGGTCTCTCCAAGTCTGCCACAAAGCGGAAGCATTCCGGCCGTTTCCACTTAGGACCGACTTGAATCAGGGTTTTCCTAGTGGTCAAATTCCTAGAACGGTAGCTAGCGTCGAGCCCCAAGAGAACTACTTTACGCAAAAACATCAGGGTCAAAACGGATTCATGTTGCACTTGGTTCAAGGAGAATGGAAAACGAAAGGGATGCAAAGCTCGCCCTCTCTGCCCATAAGGCATAGTCCCATTCCATTCCCCTAAAATAGCACATTTAGTTTGACACATGGTCTAATTACCTATCACATTTAGTTTGACACGCAAAAACAGCTTCCTTAATTAGCCTTTTAGTCATTGGTTCCTTCACGTAATCTTAGCACAGACATAGAAAAACAATGTCAAGAAAGTTCCTTTTCAACAATTGATCATATTTATCTTTGGAATACATCATATAATTGAGCCCGTAGGCTAATGCATAATTCGCCCGAAGGCAATCCATAATCCGTCCGAAGGCAATCCAGCAATCCTGAGGGATTACTAATCTAAGTTTCTGCCCGTAGACTAGTATGTGGGCCTCGAGATCCAATCTCGAGTCACGTCCGCCTCATGTGCAGGACCTGGAGGCAAGGGATTTATGGCCAAAGCCCCCCCCTAGCACCCAAGCATCCTCCTGCTCCAAGTAGCACCCACGGAGAGACCTCTCCACGTTCCCGGTCGACTAATAACCCCCTTGGTTAGGGTCAGGCAGACAGTCAGGGGTAACTGATGCTGCCGCTCCCTCCAGGCCTTCAACTTAAAGCATTAATTATTTTTTTCCATCTTTAGTTCTTTGAGAAAAGCAATACAAACAGTGCTCATCATAAACTGTACAAACACAATCAATCCAGTGGTTGTTTGTTTGGCCAATTGCTAAGGTGTGAATACATCTCTTCGAATGCATCTAGCATTCGATCTGGGATCAATTGTGACTTGGAAAGATCCCCAAGGGTTTCGTTGCTCGTTTACCCTTTTATCTTAGGTTAGGGTTTGTACCCTGTTAACCCAAATTAACAACACCTTAGGTTCCTTAAACTAAGATAGTAAATCCTGGGCAACCTTGTCGCCTAACTTGATTGGTCAATTTCTTGCTAAGCAATACATATCTTCCCTAACTTGGCAAATCAATAGCAGGATGACTACTCATCCTCTTGCAAGTTAGACTTGCACTAGAACCTGCCAACCTTGTTCCAAAGAGTGGCAAATCTATCTTGTGACTTAAACACAAAGCCATGCGGCGTTTCAACTTGTTGTATGAGACAAGTGTCACACCTAACTTGGATAATTTCTCCCATCAAACGACGTTCCTTGGTCAAAAAATTAGTTTGGTCAAGATGTAGGGTTTGGGATGTCTTCTTGACCCAACCCAACCCTAACCATACTAGGCCAATAACGTTTAGCCCTAGGGATTCTAAATCCATACGGAGGTCTAATCTTAGGCCAATTAGCCCTAGGATAAAAACCCCAGATCGTTATTGTATGGGCGTCCAATTAACCCTAACATTGCGAGAATGTGAGTAGGACCTTTGGGATCGAAAGTCTTGACTTGGCGTCCCAAGTGCAATACTAGGCATAATTTTTAACGTGACTAAACCCTAGCTAGCACTTTGAGGTGTTTGTTGTACTAACTGTTTATGCTTTTAAGAATCCCATGTGGGTTATGTCATTACAAGTGGTTTAGCTAAATCGGTCTACTTGTCTTGCGACATGATGGACCAAAAAACGGGCCGGCACTGGCTCATGCACTAACCGGACCTCGTCACTACGCACAAGACAACCCCTCGGCCTCGCGGCCAGGAGCGTCTATCAAAATCTCTGCCTTCCTAAACATTGCGTTCGTAATACGTTGTAGTCCAACTAATCCTAACCCAATATTACTCCTCAGAGGGAGTCCCTTTCACATAGCCAAAAGGCTCGAATCACATACACATGGGGTTCCTCCTACGGCTGAATGCCATCAACCCTCTGCGACTCTCCTACACCTTGGGGATTGGCCCCTCAGTGCGTCGCTCAGCAAATAGACATATCGCACAAAAGTCGCTCAAGGTACCAAATAAGCGTGTCCAGGAGTGTACCATTTCTTCCTCACTTGCTTTCCCCTTTGGGACCCGCGTCTACCTACAGCATGGATACCTCACTGCCTCTCAACGTAGGTCATGTCCTAATAACACAATTGCAATGCATGTCCAGGAGCTGGTCTCTGATACCTTTAAATTCTTTTCATGCTCTATGCATTTGGTGGATGCCTAGTGCTCAAACATTTAGCAAAACAGTATTGTGCACAAATGCAAAAACATTCTTTTAATGGTTTCCTTTCTCTAGCGTTCGTGCTTCGTTGCATGGGCCTAGCACCGAGGTGATCCTCGTGCTACTAGGCTCTTAATTTTAATTATTTTCCTTCCTAGATGCTATGCATAGAAATCAACAACTTTTCCATCATCTCACACGGCATTTAGACATATTTCAACTACCCCACCCTCCCCCGTTTAAATATTGCATCGTTGCATACCTTTATACGGCATTTTGCCATTATTGTGTATATAAAAAACCGGGAAAAACGCACTAAAACACGAAAGTAGGGCTCATCTGAAGCAAATCCTCATGCCCCAGCCCTGCTATACATCCACGGACATTGCTCTTATTTATCATTATTTTTCCGAAGCTCGAAATGTATTTTTCCCTATTTTTAAAGGGTTTTCCCCTATTTTCTTGCTATTTTCCCATTTTCCTTCATTTTTTAATTACTGAAAATTGAGATCAGTTTATGGGCTGTGGCCCTTAGTTCCTTTCAGCAAAAATAAAATTTTAGTTGATGTGGATTAATTATTTCATCATTTTTCTCCCCAAAAACCCCATTTTCCTTTGTTTTTTAGCATTTTACGTGTTTTGGTTTACCGTTTTTCGCCATCCGACACATGTATTTCTGATTTTTAAATGATAGACGGACAGAAAACAACTCAAACAATGATATACTCCAATCTCATTCCATATGAACACATTTTCATAAACCAAAATTGCATCCAAAAACCATTTTTTTTATAAAAACTATTATTACCGTGATTTGTGGGTTTTTGTATTTAATTTGGCGCGTCCCACGACTGATTTCCAGCCATGAATTCTTCTTGGAATCAGCAATCTACAATGATTTGACATTGCCCTTCAATGTCATCAAGAATCGGCATCCATCCGGCCGTCCATTTCCATTCTATTCTTCTACGCACGAACGGGGTTTAAGAGGAGAGAGGAGGAGGAGAGAGAAAGACTGAAATTGCAGGTTTCGATCCGGGCCACCATATCTTGCGCGAGGGGCGGCGATGCGGAGCGGGAATCAAGTGTAGTGGCCTTCTGTGATTGGATCTATGGCTTACTTGCAGCCTGCACATCGATTTGTTGGGGGGGGGCATTTTTTTCCGCCGCCGTTCAGTTCGCGGCACTTCCTTGACTGCCATGAAAAATTGGCGGTGGGGAAGCCAAAGGGCACCCCCCCCCCCCCCCCCCCCCAACTAGTCATGCCTTTTGATTTCTCAAATTTGGCCACTCTCTTGGGCGTCCCGACCGGTTTTTGGCTATCCGATTGACGTGCTGTAAAATTCTGGGCATCCATCTCGGCATCCCGGACAGGCCTGCAGTTCCCGCATCCCGTCCCAACTGACAGAAAAAATCCGGACGTGTCACTTGGGCGCGCGTCGACTGCTTGACGCTTAAAATCGTCCTAGATCGAGTCGCCGCCTTCGAGATCCGGTATTTTTCCCCGCATTTCCACATTTTTCTCCTATTTTTAGGCACGTTCCTAGGCCTAAAATCCAGCTTTCATTGGCGACCACGGGATAGGATGACTCAGTCCGTCGAACTCACGAACATATCTGCAAAAACATCAACAAGAAAGAGCATCAAGCTGCTACAAAACAAATACACAACAAAACACAATGCAGCTCTCACCCAACCCCTGACAAAACCAAGGCATGACATCCACAAGGAGAAGGCCTAGCATCATCTAATAGAAGATCCGAAGTGAGTCAATAACCAACTGCTCCCACACAGCCAAACTAAATAACCTATCAAAGTGGTTGCCCTAGATGGTAGTCTGAACTACTTACCAACTAAAGACAACACAACTAGGAGCTCCTACAAGGCGAGGACCCCTATAGCCTGATGAAGAAGTATTTTCTTTCAGTACATGTCTTCTTTTAGGGTTTTTATTTTATTAACATACTTGGGCATGTAAAAAGGAGGGAGCTAAGTGTAGTGACCCAAGGAGAACAGGGCATCGGTCTCAAGACCTGTCGCGGCACCTAAGAACCTACCAAGCCCTCGCAAGGCGACACTTAATCCTTTTCTAATGCTCACTTTTATTTTCGCTCCAACCTTCCTTGTTTTGTCATTATTTTCCCCAGCAAGAAGCCACCCCTAGGAAGACAAGATATTGGCCCCGCGTCTGACTCGTCCCCAGGAACCTACCAGGCCTTCGCAAGGCAATGATCAACTGCTTATATATCTCCATTTCTTGTCTTTTCTTTGATAGGGTTTAGAACCCCTTTTTACACACCTTCGTATTTATAGTCATCTTGTAGGATGTTCAGGGTGTCTTGGCATCATCATTATTATCTTCTGGCAGGCTTCTCTAACTACCTTACTACTAACAAGAACTCCTAGAACAGCTGCCTAGCAGGCTAGCAGAACAGGGCCACTGGACTTCCTTCTAAAACAGGTCTTATGAGGCCTGACAATGTCTTTACAGGAGGCAATGACTACTCCGATCCCCCTCAAACATACTTAGCCTAAAACTGGGACTTCATGCCTTGGTTGCCGATCCCCAACAAAAATATATCCCCTCGACAAGTACAAATACACATATAACACGAAAGAAAGGTACTCATAAAGGAGAGATATCACCTGGATTGGCCACAAGAAGCTTCCATCGCAGCAAAGGCTCCTCCAGGCTCCACCAACATTCACAAATCACGAAACCTGTCCAGCACAGCACTTAAAATAAAAACCCAATTAAACGCACCTGCACTAGACAGGGAAATGGCCCTCTTGGCCTAATGAAATGAAACACTTCACTACAAAACTGAATCGGCCCTCTTGGCCTAATGAAATCAAACATAACTACACATAACATCCTCCTGGAAACAACTATGATAGATATCAAAGCATACCATTCCCAGGGGAACAGAGGCTCGTAGCCCTAAACTAGGTGCATTAAATTATGATCCATCCCTCCTGCGTATATGGCAAGAGGTGTTCGCATCACATGTCGTCTAATCAGTCTATGGGTCCAAGATAATAAAGGCAGATGAGTCTCGCTTACCCTCTGCATCACCCAGATCAACCATCGTCTGCCAAAGAGGGCATGTACAGAAAGCATACCCCACAAACGACCAGGTCCTGTCTCATCGTCAATAGATATATCGGGACCAGGGCTACAATTAAAGAAGAGGTCTTCTTCATACGCAAAATTAGCCAAAGAATCGGCAAACTGATTCCAATTCCGTGGAATTAGCTGAAAAGACACTCTATCAAATTCGTCTAGCAGGGCTATGGGAGCATGATGGTACATGCAAAGGATGGGGTTTCGTACCATATACGTCCCATTGAGTTGATTTAAAACCAACTGAGAGTCCCCTTTCACCAATAAGTGGCGGATACCACCCTTCTTTGCAATATGCAAACCCATAATCAGGGCTTTGTATTCTGCCATATTATTGGTAAAATTCACCTCGAGATAAGCAGCTAACTTCATGACAATGAGTCGTCGGGGGTCTCGGATGACAACTCCTACACTTCCTTTTTTGCATGCACCCCTGGACGCCCCATCAAAGTACAAGGTGTACGTCCATAAAGGGTTTACATATCCCGCCATCCTGAACTCTACTCGTAATTATGGTAATCAAAATTCAGCATATTCAACGGGTGGACCATAGGCTCCATCCCTCCATCATCATTGAATTCAACAGGGATGGTCGTCAAAATTTGTAGGCAATGATGGCAGAAGACCTTGATCTCCCAAATAAATGTCCCGCCTTCTTGCTCAATCACCTTATATCCTTTGCTCCACCAAATGAGCTTTCCCTGATAATACCTCTGTTCTAAATACGGGTGTTCTAAATAAGGGATCAGACGACCCATCAACCTCTACCACGATTTTCTTACAGATATTTGATCGATCTCACCTAGACCTGCAAGGGCAGTCATAGTATTAGTGCAATCAGAAATAATAAGGTTTAATCTTATTAAGATTAACCTTATTTTTAAATTCTATCCCCTCAAGGTCAGTTAATAAAACTGTGGATTTATTCTTTCCTATTCTAACGATCCTATAGGACCCATCCCATTTGGGCTCTAGCTTGCCTGGAAATAATTCACGTCGTGCGTCATAATACAGAACAAGCTATCCTTTCTTGAAGGTGTATTTCTTGGCTTGGAGGTCGTGCAACTGCTTCATTCGGCGCTTTTCGCCACTTCTTGGTGCAATAAGCTCTGCAGCTTAAGCTAAATTTGCCAGTGTCGTCAAGCGCTCAAAAAGTGTGTCTTCATCACTCAAAGAATGATTGATGGCAAACCGAATAGTCGGCAGCTCAATCTCTAAAGGCAAGACACACTCCTCCCCATATACTAACTTGAACGGGGTATGGCCAGTGGCTCGTTTGAAGGTCGTATTATAGGCCCACACTGCCACGTATAACTTTTTATCCCAATCCCGTTTCTTTTCTGACACAATTTTGGACAGGATGCCCACAAGCTGCTTGTTGGTGCTTTCAACTTGCCCATTGGCTTGCGGGTTATATGGGGTTGTCTTGTTATGCTTGATTTGCCACATCTCTGACAAACCTTTGATCACCTTATTCAGGAAATGGGTTCCACGGTCCGACACTAATTCTTTCGGCGGACCAAAACGGCATATTATCTGCTCTAAAAGGAAACTAGCAGTTTCTTTAGCATCATCTTTCCTTGTTGCACGTGCTTCTGACCACTTTGTGAAGTAGTCAATTGCTACAATGATGTACCTCTTTTGCGCAGTCGACGACGGAGTAATATGACCCACAAAGTCTATTCCCCACTTCTCAAATGGAAGTATTGCCATAATAGGGGTGAGTGGTTGTTTCCTATTCTCTCGACTATCATGTCGTTGACAAATATCGCATCTCTTAACATACGCAAACGCATCCTGGAAGATGGTAGGCCACCAATATCCTGCTCTTAAAGCCTTTTGTGTTGTAAGCCGTCGTGCAAAATGGCCGCCGCAAGCAGAATCATGGCACTCTTCCAAAATGAATGGCACCTCATCAGGCATCACACACCGGCGATAGATGTCATCAACCCCTTGCCGATATAATGTACCTGCGATCAAAGCAAACTTTAACACTTGCTGCTTAATTTTCCTTCTCTCAGCTTTAGATAATTCGGATCCCGCCTCTCCCGTCGATAAATAATGCGTTATTGCAGCATACCAGGAGGGAATAGATGCTGTATCTATTTTAAATAACAACTCCATGTCACTACTTTCAGCCACAGATTCTTTCGGCTCCCCAAAGTCCACTAGACATTCCACGATGCCTTGCAACCTTGGTGGCTTACTCCTAATTTCATAATCAAATTCTTGCAAAGTGATTAACCACTTCGCTAGATGATCAGGCGGCTGTAGCTTATTCATCAATAGTCGAAGCCCCTCCGCCTTTGTATAAAGCACAACTTTCTCATAGAGAATATAATGCCTGAATTTCTTGGTCCCAAAGACCATCGCTAGACACAACTTCTCCATGTAGGTATAATTGATTTCAGATACCCCCAGCTTCCGGCTAGCAAAAGCAATCAGGTGGTACCACTTCTCTTCCCAGATTTGGGCTAAACAGCAGCTGATACTATACATGGTAGCTACCGAAAATATATAGAACACCTCACCTCTTTTAGGTGCTTTTAAAACGGGCGCTCTTGCTAGCTCCTGTTTCACATCCTCGAATGCTATCTTACAAGGGTCACCCCATACAAACGAACAGCTAAAGGACGATAAATTTGTAAGCGGCAACGTTCTTTCTGCCAACGCGTTTATGAATCTACAGTAATAACCAACCGGAGACAGAAAGCTATGAACTTCCTTCGGAGTGCGTGGTGGACCCATGGCAACTATAACTTTGACCTTCTCGGGGTCTGTCACAATTCCTACCGAACTGACCACATGACCCACCAATAGCCCATAAGGTACTCCAAAAACACACTTCCATGGGTTTAGAGCGATGCAGAATTGTCTATAGCACTCAAAGAATTTTCTTAAAATGATCAACTGCCTTCCTCTCACGGTGGCGGCCCCTAAGTCATCAATAAACACCTTCAACTCTTCAGGGGATATGTCACCGAATGTCTTATCTGCTCTTCGTTGCCACGAACCAGGCGCATTGCATAAACCAAAGGCCATCACATGGTACGCAAAAGTACCAAATACAGTAATAAAAGTTGTTTTCAACTTGTCCTCTTCTGCAATTGCCATCTGGTTATATCCTGCAAAGCAATCCATAAACGAATATATTTCCCTATCCGCTAATTGATCCAAAATCTGGTCAATAAATGGCAACGGGTAGTAGTCCTTAACTGTCTGCTTATTCAGCTCTCTAAAGTCTACACACAATCGGATTTGATTATTCTTCTTCTTTCTTATCACAACCGACGAACACCATTCCGTGTGTTGCACAGGAAAAATCAAACCCGCTTTGCGAAGCTTCTGTAACTCTTCAAACAGCCCGTCCCTCAGTTCGAAAGGCATACGCCTTACTTTCTGTCGCATAGGACGACTGCTCTCTTTTAACGGAATTGTATGAACAGCAAGACTAGGAGGAATGCCTCTCAACTCATCATAACTCCAGGCAAAGATATCACGGAATTCCTGGATCAGGGCCACATAGTCCTCCGTTTCTGCTGTGCTGAGCATAGAACCTAATTTGATTGGCCGTGAATCATCAGGCGTACCAAGGTCTAGCTCAATAACATCTGCATCTCTTATACGATCTTGGCCCTCTATCGGCTCATTCAAAGTGATCTGATAGATGTCTTCCGTGGTAGATCCCTCTTTGGACTCATCACTCGATGATGTCTCACTGGCAGATAAATCTTCTAATGTCTCCAATTCTGTAGAAGATAGAGGAGCTCTCTCACTCTGCGGGGACTTAGGATAAGCATCAACCACCACACGCTGGGCACCTCTGCCGAATATTAGTCGACCAACGGGTATATCTACTTGGCAGTCCGCTTGCAAGATCCAAGGTCGTCCGAGTAATACTTGGTAACTTGGACGGCCTGCAAAACGAATCACACTAAAGTCCAATACGCATTCTACATTTGCAACAGTGACATGGACCTTAGTAATGCAGCCTTCCGGCTATCTCAAACTATCATCTGCCATTCTGGGAATTGTGGAGGTATCTTTCTGGATCGCAAGACCCAACCTTTCCATCAGTTCAGAACTCATAATATTAATAGATGATCTCGTGTCGACAAAGGCATAATCTACTAATATCCCATCGACATAGGCTGCAACCCTTGGGCAATGCTTCTTACCATGCTCGAACCAATCATCACCAACTCGCGCAATACCCAACGGTTCCACGATATACCCGGTACGTAGGATCTTTCTAAATTCCTTGCGTACTCCTGGGGAAAGCTTAATAAGCTGTAAGAGATTCACATCCGGCTTGACTTCGCAGAGAGAGCTCGCCAAATCGAATTCATGATAGTTCGATAGAGCTCGCTTTTCACGCCAATCCATCCGCTCTTTAGGTCGCTGAACCGGCTTTATTGCCTCTTTCTTAACTTTCACCTTCTTCTTTGGTGGTTCCTTATCGGCTTTACTTTCCACGGGCTTCAAAGGTCCCCCTTCCATGGCAGGATCCAAAACTTGCGTTCCTTTGTCGCCTTGTTTAGGGTTTCCGTCGACAGGCTTATCCTTGTCGGCTTCTCTACCCTTTTGACCTCTTGTAAGAACCGCTCGCAGATTAGAGGTTTCAGCATCATTAACGCATACAGCCTCAATCAAACTAACCCCACTACCACTTGGTAGCTCCTCCATTGTAGTCTTTGGTCGTTGAAGTATTTGTTTAGGCCCATCTTCTCGCTGGGAATCATTTCCTTGCGCACGATGATTAACAGACCCTGGTTGCTGACTACCTTGCTGGAGGGAACTAATCTTACTGTAGCAAGTAGCTGCTAAATGGCCGGATTTTCCACAGATGTCGCACTTAACATTTGGGCAATTTCTTGGATAGTGCTGCCTGCCATACCATTTGCAACTAAACCTCGAAGGTGCACCCTCATCTGGGTATCTACTTCCTATCAAATTTTGTTGTTTTTTAAGGAAGTTGACATCAACGGCTATTTGCCGATACTGCTCCGTAATCATGTCGATATAATGCTTCATCATGTCCTTAACCTCACCAAGAACATTGGAAGCACTCGACTCATAGCCTTGGTCATTACCATGTCGTTCTATCGGCCTAACAATTCGATTAGGCACTGGTTGTTGAGCCACAGGCATAGCATTAGAATTGACCGCCTGGCCTCCACCACTTGGAGCCATTTGACTACCCGTAGGCATCGACATGCTAGGGGGAGCTGGTAATAAAGGCACATTCTGCATCATGTTCCCTCTCCCATTAGGGTTAGCCATCGCTATCCCTTGGCCACTACTGCCATTGGCTATTGCCATATTGTTTCCCAATACTAAACCCATATTCGAATTGCCTCGAGAAGCATAGGCTGCTTGTAGTCGGGATTCCACCTCTTGTGCTCGTGTAATGGCAGTATCTATATCCCCCAAGGGGACACTACTCAATTACAATTGGATATTAAAGTCCAAACCATGTAGGAAATATTGCCATTGGGCAGCTGCGGGGATAGGAATAGAGGTGTCCAACTTACGGAAAACCTCTTTTATTTTCTTTGCATAAGCACGAATATCCTCGTGTGGTTCTTGGCGGGTCATGTTGAGTACACGCAACCAATATTGCCCACCCCTTTCAGGGGCAAACTTCCTTCGAAAAGCTCCATAAAATGAATCAATATTCAATATGGTTCCGGCTTCTAAACCATGATACCATATAGCGGCTCTTCCTTTGAGAGTCATATTGAAGAACATCATTAAATGTCCTTCTTCTTGGATGCGACAGTTAAACATCAGCTTTTGAAACTCCCTAATGTGGAGTTCCGCATCTTCCTCCACTAACCCATTAAAAATGGGTAATGGGTAACCTAGAGCCAGCAAATCCGTCATTCCTGCTGGAATTGCAATAGGCTGCGCCATGACGAGGATTGGATTTGCACTAGGAATAAGGGAGGGTGGAGTTACACCTCTCGCACTTGATGTAGACTGGCTTATGGAAGGAAGGGGAGCACTAGAGCTTCCACCTTCTCCTAACTTATTGCTTGTGGCCCCAAGACCACTAGATCCACTCCCTCGTAAGGGTTCAGCACCGCTACGCTTAGGGGAATATCTCCTAAAAATTTTAGCACGTCACCTAGCTCTTTCGTCTCTTTCTTGCTTTTGGATTTCTGCTAGACAATTCTTATCGATAAATAACGGATCAATCACAGTGTCCTTTGGCATAAACTGCTAGTTGGTCCCTAGACAACCAGGATTCGAGGACCGCCACTTTTAAGCGGTTCCCGGCAGACGCACCACTGATGGACCAAAAAACGGGCCAGCACTGGCTCATGCACTAGCCGGGCCTCGTCACTACGCATAAGACAACCCCTCGGCCTCGCGGCCAGGAGCGTCTATCAAAATCTCTGCCTTCCTAAACATTGCGTTCGTAATACGTTGTAGTCCAACTGATCCTAACCCAATATTACTCCTCAGAGGGAGCCCCTTTCACATAGCCAAAAGGCTCGAATCACATACACATGGGGTTCCTCCTACGGCTGAATGCCGTCAACCCTCTGTGACTCTCCTACACCTTGGGGATGGGCCCCTCAGTGCGTCGCTCAACAAATAGACACATCGCACAAAAGTCGCTCAAGGTACCAAATAAGCGTGTCCAGGAGTGTACCATTTCTTCCTCACTTGCTTTCCCCTTTGGGACCCGCGTCTACCTACAGCATGGGTACCTCACCGCCTCTCAACGTAGGTCATGTCCTAATAATACAATTGCAATGCATGTCCAGGAGCTGGTCTCTGATACCTTTAAATTCTTTTCATGCTCTATGCATTTGGTGGATGCCTAGTGCTCAAACATTTAGCAAAACAGTATCGTGCACAAATGCAAAAACATTCTTTTAATGGTTTCCTTTCTCTAGCGTTCGTGCTTCGTTGCATGGGCCTAGCACCAAGGTGATCCTCGTGCTACTAGGCTCTTAATTTTTAATTATTTTCCATCCTAAATGCTATGCATAGAAATCAGCAACTTTTCCATCATCTCACACGGCATTTAGACATATTTCAACTACCCCATCCTCCCCCGTTTAAATATTGCATCGTTGCATACTTTTATACGGCATTTTGCCATTACTGTGTATATAAAAAACCGGGAAAAACGCACTAAAACACGAAAGTAGGGCTCATCTGAAGCAAATCCTCATGCCCCAGCCCTGCTATACATCCACGGACATTTCTCTTATTTATCATTATTTTTTCGAAGCCCGAAATGTATTTTTCCCTATTTTTAAAGGGTTTTCCCCTATTTTCTTGCTATTTTTTCCATTTCCTTCATTTTTTAATTACTGAAAATTGAGATCAGTTTATGGGCTGTGGCCCTTAGTTCCTTTCAGCAAAAATAAAATTTAGTTGATGTGGATTAATTATTTCATCATTTTTCTCCCCAAAAACCCCATTTTCCTTTGTTTTTTAGCATTTTACGTGTTTTGGTTTACCGTTTTCCGCCATCCGACACATGTATTTCTGATTTTTAAATGATAGACGGACAGAAAACAACTCAAACAATGATATACTCAAATCTCATTCCATATGAACACATTTTCATAAACCAAAATTGCATCCAAAAATCATTTTTTTAATAAAAACTATTATTATCGTGATTTGCGGGTTTTTGTATTTAATTTGGCGCATCCCACGACTGATTTCTAGCCATGAATTCTGCTTGGAATCAGCAATCTACAATGATTTGACATTGCCCTTCAATCTCATCAAGAATCGGCATCCATCCGGCCGTCCATTTCCATTCTATTCTTCTACGCACGAACGGGGTTTAAGAGGAGAGAGGAGGAGGAGAGAGAAAGACTGAAATTGCAGGTTTCGATCCGGGCCACCATATCTCGCGCGAGGGGCGGCGATGCGGAGCAGGAATCAAGTGCAGTGGCCTTCTGTGAGATTGGATCTATGGCTTACTTGCAGCCTGCACATCGATTTGTGGGGGGGGGGCGTTTTTTTCCGCCGTTGTTCAGTTCGCGGCAGTTCCTTGACTGCCACGAAAAATTGGGGGTGTGGGAAGCCAAAGGGCACCCCCCCCCACTAGTCATGCCTTTTGATTTCTCAAATTTGGCTACTCTCTTGGGCGTCCCGGCCAGTTATCTTCCTTGTCCGAGCTCCGATTGACGTGCTGTAAAATTCTGGGCGTCCGTCTCGGCATCCCAGACAGGCCTGCAGCTCCCGCATCCCGTCCCAACTGACAAAAAAATCCGGACATGTCACTTGGGCGCCCGTCGACTGCTTGACGCTTAAAATCGTCCTAGATCGAGCCGCCGCCTCGAGATCTGGTATTTTTCCCCGCATTTCCACATTTTTCTCCTATTTTTAGGCACGTTCCTAGGCCTAAAATCCAGCTTTCACGACAATGAACGATCTTTTCTTAGAGATGCTAATATTTGACCTAAAAGGTGCAAATAGTTGCAAGACATCATATTTCATGCGAATATGCGATTCATTGACCTTTTCCTTCTATGCAACTATAAAACGTAAAATGACCATCTCTTTTTTCTTGGCTAATCTATAATGATAGACAATTCATGGCTAACTCATATAAAAGACTACGTTGAATTGCATCAAGAACTATACCTATAAATCCTTTGTCCGATGCATTGAATTCATGATTTAGTATGAAATGCATCTTTTTCGAAAACAGCTTCGATAAAGAAGTTCATGCATGACAAATGTCATAAGACTATGGTTGACTTAATCCATTCAGCGGCACTTAACTCGACTTAAAAATGCAAGCATCCTTGCATGTAACAAGTAAGTTCATGGTTTCTTTTTCATGCAATGCAATTCTTTGGACAACATCTGACGGATGTTAACGATTTTCTCATGCGAATCACAACAAGGAAGTTATCGACTAAATGCAATATGCACTTGTTCTTTCTCGCAAGGAAGACAAGGATGAATTTAAAAAAAAATTCATCCTTTGAACCTATTCAATATGCATTTAGGATTGTCACTTTGGAAATGCAAGCAAAGTGCAACATGCAACTAAGACTCGTAAGACGAATGAGTAATTTGCATTCATAACTTTCCCATGAAAATTAAACGTGCCTAATGCATTCCTTTTATACGGAATTAAACTTCTAAGAACCTGGGTTCGAGGACTCACAGCGATGTCCACGTGTAAACTTGGATTGGAGGCTCCCGCGTGAGCACCTTGCATCTTTTGTTTTGGGGCCATTTATGCAGTGTATTTTTTGTCGCTGCAGCTGCCCTTGGGTTACTTGCGTGTCCTGAAGACTCATAGTCTACGATCTTCCTCTCCTGCGCAGGATCAAGGGCCTTGGAGGCTTGGGTTTAAATTTCCGGCGAAGCTCGCATGTACAAGGCTTATGAAAGCCTTGTTAGAAGCTTCTAAAGAAGCTTCCAAGAAGCTTCAGCTTCTCAATAGAATTACATGGAGGGAAATGATTGGGGAGGAGGAGATTGACGACGAGGGGGGGGGAGATTATGATGATGATGGCCATGGTATGGGCAGGTGACAGTAGCGCGGTAGCAACGGGCAGCAACGGCGGTTATGGCAGCTCCTCCATGGCAGGAGGACAGCACAACAACCTTCGTCTCCTCTCCTCCCTCACATGCTCCAGGGGGGGTCATATAGGCTTGGGGCGGGGGGGGGAGGTAGCCACACATGTGGCTTGTGTCCATGCCTCCCCCCTCATGCTTCCCCACACCACTTAGCTCTTCTTTCTCTCACACTCCTCTCCCCTGCCATGCATCGGCTGAGGGGGGGGAGGGAGGGGTTTATTAAAAAAAAATTGCACTAAACTTATCCATTAACCCCTTTTTCCCTGTGAAGGGTGTTTCCGTGCGGCTTGTGAGTTTTAGCCTTGGCCTTATTTGCACGACACGGTTGGGGTTTATTATCATGTATGTGGGGTAAGTATTTAACTGCCAACTTTTTATGATGTGGGAGATTACTTTGGGGTGCCTTATTGCGTGGGGTGTGCGGAGTTTAAGGTTGACTTAATATTTTGAGTGGAAATATTACATTCTCTCCCCTTAGAGGAATCAAGATGTCCTCATCTCCAGAAGAGCTGGGGATATTGTTGGTTGAGAGTACTTTCATCCATCCAAGTGGCATCCTCTTCGAGATAATATTTCCACTAGATGAGGTATTCTCTCAAGGTTTTGGATCTCAAATGCCTCTCCCTAACATCTAAGATCCTATCAGGCCGTAGCTCAAGGACTCCTTGGCTAGGCGTTACAACTTGTTGATCATCAAGCACGTGATTAGGGTTAGGTACATACTTCTTCAGTAAACTGATATGGAATACATTATGAACCTTTAGGTTCTCAGGGAGTTGAAGTCTGTAAGCATTAGGCCCTAGGTACTTGAGGATCTTGTAAGGTCCGCAATACATTGGACTTAGCTTTTTGCGTTCACCTAAGGATATGAAACTCTTCTTTGGACGTACGCGAATGAAGATCATATCTCCTTCAGCGAAGGATCTATCTTGACATTTTAGGTCCGCGTAAGCCTTTTGTCTATCCTTGGTGGCTTGGATGTCCTGTCTTATTGACTTGATTTGGTCATCCATATCTTCCAGCATTTGCTTTGAAGCTTCAACCCTCAAGGTTAGATCCGAGAAGTTTAAAGGACTTCGACAATCGTGCCCATACAATGCTCGAAAAGGGGAAATCTGAATACTTTGTTGGTAAGAAGCATTATAGGCAAACTCAACCAGTGGCAAATATTGAATCCACTTCTTGGGTTTGCGGCAACAATGTGCCCTTGGCATATCCTCAATAACTTGGTTGACTCGCTCCGTTTGGCCATCAGTTTGGGGATGGTAAGCTATACTGAAATAGAGTTGAGTCCCAATGGCTTTGAAGATAGCCCTCTAGAAATGTGATGTGAAGAGAGAGTCACGATCACAAATGATTCTTCTGGGTGACCCATGCAGTTTGAATATCTCCTTGATAAATAACCTAGCAATGTCTGAGGCTTTATAGTTTGTCTTAACAAGAATAAGATGTGCAACCTTGGTGAGCATATCCACCACAACCATAATGGAGTTGAATCCTCCTTGAACCTGAGGTAGGCCAACAACGAAATCCATACTAATGAATTCCCATTTCATTTGGGGAATGTCAAGTGGTTGCAACTTCCCTGGCATTTTGACATGTTCGGCCTTAATGTGTTGACAAGACAAAAACTCAGTGACATATTTGAGAATGTTACCTTTAAGCCTCTCCCAACAATAGCTCTTTCTGACTCCATTGAGGGTCTTGGCATAGCCAGGATGTCCTGAAAAAGGGGAATCATGAGCCTCCCAAAGTATCTTTTGTTTGAGTGACTGGCTTGCTGGTATACATAAACTCATTCTATAGTAGACAAGTCCACTATTGATAGAGAATTCTAGATACTTTGCCTGTAGCTTCGGGTCTTGATCCTTGATGGGGATCTCCCTTAGCAACTTCTGATAGGTTGGATCATTGCATGCCTCTTCTCTAGCTAGTGCAAGTATTGGGTTGTTTGGCATGGATACCTTTGTGGCTAAAGATCTAGCCGTTGATGGATCTTGCAAAATCAGAGAATTTAGAAATGCCTTGCGATTGAGTGCATCAACAACTACATTCTCCTTTCTAGGTCGATATTTGATTTCAAAATCGTATTCCTCCAGTACTTCAATCCATTGACGCTGCCTCATGTTGAGCTCGTTTTGGGTAAAAATCTATTTGAGACTTTTATGATCCGTCACTAAGGTAAACTTGTTTCCCAGCAAGTAGTGTCTCCAAAGCTTGACAGCATGGATGATAGGTAACAGCTCCAGATCGTGGGTAGCATAATTCCTCTCATGGCTCTTGAGTTTCCTTGAAGAGTGCTACAGGATGACCTTCTTGCATAAGCACATATCCTAAGGTAAGTGTGCTAGCATCAGTTATCACTTCAAACTCCTTACCAAGGTCCGGAAGTTTTAGGATAGGTGTTGATACCAAGCTTTGCTTTAGTTTATCAAAGCTAGATTGTTCAGTAGTTGACCATACAATTGATGTTTGCTTCTTCAGTAGATCAGTCAGAGGTGCTGCAATCAAAGCATAGTTTTTTATAAAGACCTTGTAACATCCTGTCAATCCAAGAAAGCTACGTATTTCTTTGACAGTTGTTGGTGTTGGCCACTCCAGAACATCTCCGGATCCACTGAGATTCCTTCCATTGGTACAATGAATCCCAGATATTCAATCTATCACTTGAAGAATGTACACTTTTTCTTCTTGGCATAAAGCTTGTGTGCCCTCATTGTCTCAAGGACAATGCGAAGCTGGGGTCTTCTTCCTGTTTGGAGTAGACTAAGGTATCATCAAAGAAAATGAGTACGAAGTCATAAAGATATGGCCTAAAGATATCCTGCATTAGCCTGTTGAAGGTAGCAAGAGCATTTGTCAGTCTGAATGACATGACTAGGAACTCAAAGTGTCCATATCTTGTGCTGAATACTGTCTTTGGGATATCTTCCTCCTTGATCCTTATCTGATAATATCCAGACCTGAGATCAAACTTGGAGAAGATCTTTGCACCTTGAAGACGGTCAAGAAGTTCATCTATTCTTAGAATAGGATATTTGTTCTTAATGGTTGATTGATTCAACCCTTTGTAATCAATACATAACCGAAGCGTTCCATCCTTCTTCTTCTAGAACAGCACTGGAAGGGAGGTTTGTGTTGGATTTTGTGGTTGGCCATTTGAGTATTTGAGAAAGCTAAGAGCCCACTTGTATCCACACCAAATTTGAGAGAGAGAGAGAGAGAGAGAGAGAGAGAGAGAGAGTGAGTGAGAGTGAGTGAGTGAGTGAGTGAGTGAGTGAGAGAGAGAGAGAGAGTGTGTGTGTGTTAAGATCCAAGATACACACTTGAAATTCTTATATACTTAAAATATATATGGTAAATATATTATGCTGGCACAGATGGAGAATAGATGAGAGAAAAGAAAGATGTAGAGAGAGAGAGAGAGGTACAGAAATTGCCAATACACTAGGGACTAGAAGATGGGCTAGTCCCCCCTTGTGGAGTTATATTATTGACAAGGAGCAAGCTCCTCCATTACACATAAACCAAATCTTACTTGTAGAACTTGGAAACAAGATCACGGTTCCTTGCATGGTATAGAACCGGCTAATACTTGCACAACTTGGAAGTTGGCACCTTTTGATCCTTCTTGAGTCTCCTTCTCTTCTACACAATATGTGTAGGGCTCTCCTCTTGGCGCTTGATTTTAGCAAAGCTTCTGGAGCAGTTGCACCTTCTCTTCTCCTCTTGGAACTTGATTTTAGCAGAGATTTCGCAGCACTTGCACCTTCTCTTCTCCTCTTGGAACTTGATTTCAGTAGAGCTTCCACAACACTTGATTTTAGTAGAGCTTTTGTAGCACTTGCAACTTCTCTTCTCCTCTTGGATACATGCAAACTGATGCTTGCTTTTACCTCTCTCACACCCAAGGAGAGCCTCCTCTTTTATAGGCTTTCAAGAGCTTGTCTTCTTGGAGAGAGACTTGAGTTTATCTTCATGCAAGATGTGGTTGTTCCAGGGCCTACTCTGGAGCACTAATTTCGAGATATCTCTCTGTGCGTTGTTTGGATTTAAAAAATGTCCAAAATTGCAGATCTCGCTGTTTTCAATAACCCTCGTGACTTGTTTTTAGAGATCTTCTTTTTATCGCGAGATATCTTAAAAATGTGTTCACCATGTCTTTTTTAAAAAGAACAGCTTCTCAAAGTGTACTCTTAACTTATGGTCCATGCAACCACCTTAAGGAGAGTTCATTAAATTTCCTTGGGCCTCAACCTTAAGATTGACTTCCACACAAAAGCTTGTGTCTTTTTAAACCTTAGAAAGAGAAAATCACTTCTCTCCTCACTTCCAAAGGATCAGGTCTCTTGTCTTTCTTAGTGAGAGAATTAGCTCTCTTGTCTTTCTTAATGAAATAAAAGACCTTAAATCTTGACTTGTAAGGGAAAGGATGACCCCAAATGAATGAAATGCTCGTTACACACAAGTACACATTCCCAGGCGTCCCCGGATGAACACATAAATACATATACACAATGCTAATGCTTTTCCTCTTCTTAGAACTTAATCCATCTTCATTTATGTGTAACTCCTTGGTTCATGTGTACACTCTTACACTTGGCAGACACTTCTTTCCCCCTTCATAACTTGTACTCCTTGTACTAGATATCCCTGTCACAGTGCTCTGATCACCCCACTAAGTGATGCACTAGGAATATTGGTCTCTAAATGGTCTGATGGCCATGCTAGATCATAATCAACACTTTAAAGAAAAGTGAGTCATTAATTTATTAACATGAATTTATTAAATAGAGAATGTGTAATAATCAATCAATTTAGTGACATCCCTCTAGCTTCTAAACAATTGACCTCAACTCTAGAGGGGATACATAGTCCTTAAGAAGATCTGGAAAGTCTTGTAGTTCTCTCTCAGTCATAAACTGAGCATCCAATGGGAGATCATTCTTAAACTTAACTAGATAATTTTGTAATACCGTAGCTGACCTTAGAGTATTGTCGTGATGGTGTAAAATTCTTTCAAGCACAAGGAACTCTTCTTTTTCTTCTATGTCAGGTAAATCTTCCTTGATTGGTTCCATTGGAGGTTCTCCAATATAGGGATGTAGCAAACTTATATGGAAAGCATTATGAATGTTCCAATGACTTGGTAGATTTAATAAAAAAATTCACATTGTTTATCTTATATGTGATCTTGAAAGGGCCATAATAGCAATTAGAAAGCTTAACCACTTTTTCCTTTTGACCTTTTTGCTTCTTTAAGCAAGCCTTCTAAAACTTAAGAAGAACATGTTGTCCCAAATTGAGATCTAACTTACTATAAAGATCTTATCCTTCGTAAGAAGGATGGGTTGTAAATGAGGCTTACCATAGATGATCTCAAAGGTGCCTTACTCGTACTAAAGTGCACTATATTATTGTATGCAAACTCTACTAAAGGCAAATACTTTTTCCATTCTCTTTGATTATCAAAGACATGATTTCAAAAGGTCCAGAATAGTAGAATTAGCACTTTCACTCTGCCCATCTATTTGAGGATGATAAGAGGATGAAAACTTTAACTTTGTCCCGAGGTTCTCGAAGAGAGCTTGCCAAAAGACGCTAGTCATGCGGGGATCTCGATCACTTATAATGGACTTAGGCATGCCATGATGCTTGAAAATATGAGCAATGAATAGCTTAGCCATATGATCAGCTTTGATTGTCTTTCGCACATGTGTAAAGTGAGCTTGCTTACTGAATCTATCAATGATAGTCCAGATTGCATCGTTGCTTGCTTGTGTGCGAGGAAGGTCCATGATGAAGTCCATGGATACACTTTCCCAAGGCTCATTGGGAATAGGTAATGACTTCAGTATACCAGGTGGTTTATACCTGCCATACTTTACTTTTTGGCATATCTTGCACTCGTGGACATATCTTTCAATGTCAGCTCTAAGAGTGGGCCACAACAAATATATTTCCAATGCTTGAGTAGTGGGTCTAATATCCATATGTCTAGCATATGGAGATGCATGTGCTTCATCCATTACCTTGTGTCGCAATGGTAATTCTATACAAATTTCTTGATGATGATACAAATAACCATCTCGAATTGAGTAAGGTGTAATTGACTGACCTGAGTTAAGTTGATCCCATATGGTTGAGAAGTCTGAATCAGTTGAATACATTTTGGGTAAATCCATGAACTCGTTATGGTAAATAGTTGTGATTGTATTTACTCGAGGTCACCATGATAGAGCATTTGCTACCACATTCTTAGTTCTAGATGTATGAAGGATTTGAAAATGAAACATAGATAAGAAATTTACCCAGCGCATCTGTTTCTTTGAGAGCTTCTTCTGAGTGAGGAAGTATATTAGAATTTGGTGATCTGTTTTAATAACATAGTTTGCACCAAGTAAGTAGTGTTTCCATACTTGAAGAGCATGTATCGTTGCCATAAGCTCTTTCTTATATACTGGAGTATGTAGCTCTCGATCCTTGAGGCGTTGGATCCCAAATGCTATTGCATGATGTTAAGCACAGCTCCGATGCAATTTCTAGAAGTATCGTAGTGAACTTCAAAACGTTTTTGAAGATCTAGAACTATGAGAACTGGTTATTGAGTCACAACACATTTCTTTAGAAATGCTAATATGACTAACCATTGGCACAGGCCAATCTCCAACATCAACAATGCATACTATGTTCCGACCCTTGAATTGAAATGCAAGGGTCTTCTTAACAAAATCAGAAGAGCTCTATTCTTATAATGCAAAGGCATGCCTAAGATAACATCATAGTTACCAACAATGGGTGCAAGTAGGAAAAATTCTCGGTCGCAGTAATTCCCAATTCTAATATTCAACTTCCCTTGGATAGGAGTAGAATTGGTTCTAAGTCCTTCAAATACCGAACCTGATCCACTGGTGTTCCCAATCGATCCGGTGGAATTTGTAGCCTTTCAAGAGTATCCATTGACACAAAATTATCTATGGAACCGGGATCAAAGAGTATCAAAACTTGTTGATTGTTGAGGGTCCCCCAACCCTTTAAGAGTTTTCTTTTCTTCTCATTTGAATGAGTGTTAGCTTGCACATCTAGAATAGAATTTGAGGATGGCGGAGGAGGATCTTTAACCACATTTGATTCCTTCCTTTTGAGAGAGAAATCAGGCTTCATATGCCCTAGCTTACCACAAAGAAAGCACATCCCTTCCTCTTTGTACTTTTGTATCTCAGAGGGTGAGAGATACTTATGATTCTTCTTGTTACCCTATGGCTTTGAATATTGGTCATGGGTAAAGGTAAGACTTCTTCGATTAGTTCTCTCTCTTGGTTGATTATAGAGCTGCTCTTGTCTAGCTCTATAAGAACTCATCTCTAACTTTCCAAAAGTACTAGGTGTATTCAAACTTTCAGCTATGATAGTAGACTCCATCATGCAAGCTAAGGTTTCATGTGGATACACCTTCATGGTTCTATGTAAATGAGGGAGTAGGCCAGCTTCAAAGTTCATTTTCTTCGCTTATCTCACTGATCTCCATGAAAGGAGTAACCTTGAGAAGAGTAGACCAAAACTTATCTACATAACTAGTGACTTTCTCATGCTCTTTCTGGCCTAGCCAATCCCACTCCTTCTTGACATCATTCTACAAATCAGGAGGCAAGAACTGAGCATAAAAAGTCTTCTTGAACTTTTCCCAAGTCATGGGTTTCCTTCCCTCCAAAATGAGGGTCAACCACCAATTGCTAGTGGTGTCTTTCAAGTGCATGCCTACATGCCTTAGCTTGGACTATTCTGAGAAATTACCATCAGAAAAAGCAACTTCAAATTTCCTGACAAAGGCTAACGCCTTAGTAGGATCTCTCTTACTGGAGTAAGAGTCAAAATTTATGTCCTTATCCCTAGACTTGAAAGTCTTAGTCTTCTTAAGCTTGCTCCTCTTATGGTCCCTCTTTGTTCATTTGCAGATTGTACAAGACTTAGAACCAAGCGAGTTCCTTGCTCACTTGAAAACATGCTTGACTTAGCGAGTTCCTTAGCTTGCACGGGAACCATTATGAGATTTGAGATACATGCTTGACTTTCTTATATACTTAAAATATATATGGTGAATATTATGCTGGTAGAGAGGGATAATAGATGAGAGAAAAGAAAGATGTAGAGGGAGAGAGAGAGAGGTAGAGAAATTGGCAACACATTAGGGATTGGAAGATGGACTAGTCCCCCCCCTTGCGGAGTTATATTATTGACAAGGAGCAAGCTCCTCCATTACACATAAACCAAATCTTACTTGTAGATATTGAAAACAAGATCAAAGTTCCTTGCACGGTATACAACCGGCTAACACTTGCACAACTTGGAAGTTGGAACCTTTTGATCCTTCTAGAGTCTCCTTCTCTCCTACACAATATGTGTAGGGCTCTCCTCTTGGCGCTTGATTTTGGCAGAGCTTCCGTAGCACTTGTACCTTCTCTTCTCCTCTTGGAACTTGATTTCAGCAGAGCCTCCACAGCAGCACTTGATTTTAGCAAAGCTTTTGCAATACTTGCACCTTCTTTTCTCCTCTTGGATACATGCAAAGTGATGCTTCCTTTTACCTCTCTCACACCCAAGGAGAGCCTTCTATTTTATAGGCTTTCAAGAGCTTCTCTTCTTGGAGAGAGACTTGAGTTGATATTCATGCAAGATGTGGTTGTTCCAGGACCTACTCTAGAGCACTTATTTCGAGATATCTCTCTATGGATTGTTTGGATGAAAAAACGTCCAACACAGAAGTTGTAGATCTCACTGTTTCCGATAACCCACTCTATGAGTCCTATTTTTATGTTCATTGAGAATAGTCCTATTTTTATGTTCAGCAATACCATTCTATTGAGGATAGTAGGGAACCATATATTCATGATGAATACCCTGATAATTACAATAATCATCAAAATAATTTGAAATATATTCTCCACCATTATCATTGCAAAGTTTCTTGATGCGACGCCTATATAAATTTTTGGAGCATTTTGATATTGCTTAGAAGATAATAAAGCTTCAGATTTGTGTTATAAGAGAAAAATAGTGGTGTATCTTGAGAAGTCATCAATAAAAGCCATTAAATACCGATTTTAAGATTTTGATGGAGGAAAAGGTCCACAAATATCAATGTGAATAAGATCAAGCAAATCTCTAGATGAGTTATAGTGGAAATGGAAAAGGGTTTGCAAAAATTATTTCCAAGTGCACAATATTCATAAATACCCATATGAGGATGAGCTTTGAATTCCATACCTTGAACAAGGTCACGCCAATAAATATTGACAAGCTTTGAAAAATTAGAGTGAACAAAGTGATGATGCCATATTTTATAGTTAAGATCACTAGGAACTGTAACAACATTTGCAAAATCTTCATTTAAATATAACTAAAAAAGGTTACCATTTTGAGGGGAGCAATAGCTATGGTTTGTCCACCTTTCTCAATGCGATACTTGGAATGGTCAAAACCGACAAAGAGACCAAGATCCACAAGCCTTGCAACTGAAAAAGAAGATTCCTTTGTAGATCTGGGACATATAAAAATCCACATAGAATTCTTGTTGAAGAAAGAGTACCGAGATATAAATCACCTATACCTATGACTTGGCAGGTTGTGTCATCAGCAAGATAAATCAATTTCTTGATAGAAATAGAAGGATAGTTATGTGACAATCGGGATTGATATGTCATGTTTCCCGTAGCACCAAAATCAATAATAAAAATAGATACATCACGAACATGAAGTATCATTTTTTGATAAATACAATAACTCACACAATTTACTTTTTTAGTAGTGTTGTCATGTGTAGTAGCATATGCTCTATTACGATTTGAATCAAAATTCCTCTTGAAACATAGATGGATTGAATGATCACTCTTTTTGCAGTAGTCACAACAAGGAAAATAATCTTTGGATAAACATCGTTGTTTATTTGTAATACCATATTCTTCATCGTATTGTTTTGCCCAGCAATCATATGTAGTGTGACTATTTCTATTACAATAAGAAAAATGTTTGTTAGGAAACATCATATTATATGTTTCTTCCTTACAAAGTTTCTCTTCTTCATCATACCTTGAAACATCAATTATGGAACCCAATTCTGAAAAGTTCGCATCTTGCTCAAAGCTATTTATGACTTTCCATCATAAGAAACTCTCCTCTTACACATGAAGATCACAAATATCAATTTCATATATAGTAACCAATGTAACCATCTCCAATCTTAAAACAAAGAAGTCTCCTCCAAGATCAAAAGTTCAGACTCAATTAGCTCCTCACTTGAGTCTTCAAAGATTGACATTTCCCATATGTACCTGTTTTCATTTATGCAATGTGTCCTAAAGAACATGCATTGAAATTGTATGTCTTGCTCGAACCTATTTATGACTTTCCATCATTAGAAACTCTTCTCTTGCACATGAAGATCACAAAATTCAACCTCATATATAGTAACCAATGTAACCATCTCCAATCTTAAAACAAAAAAGTCTCCCCCAAGATCAAAAGTTCAGACTCAATTAGATCCTCCCTTGGGTGTTCAAAGATTGAGATTTCCCATATGTACCTATTCTCATTTATGCAATGTGTCCTATAGAACATGCTTTGAAAATATCATACTCCGCTTCACCCTCCCAAAATCTCACTATCACTCAAAAAATGATGGTCCTCAAGATGTTGACAAAAAAACCCCATCTCACAATTGGTAGTGTCATAGTGCGTAGGGTTGAAGGTCACCATAGGGGTTTGGCAAGAAAACTTGACAAGATAGACAGAGATGTGTCTTCAAGAGATAAGTAGATTACAATGAATTTTTAAAGGTTCGAGATGTTCTTCATGGTCAATCACACGGGTTTGAGAGAGAAGAATGTATGGGGGTTCAAGAGCTTAGACTTTGGAGATGGTAGAGATAAGAGAAGGGTTGAAGGTTTCAAGCCAAGTTCTTGAAGATGTTAATAGAGCTTTCAACTGCATGTTCTTAGCAAAGATCACAAGAGTATTATCTCATAAGTTCTAACTCAAATCAAGCTTGTTTTCTTGACTGTACAAGCAATCACAAATTATAAAATCAAGTACAATATGCTGTCATGTATCATAAACAACTCTGCATCCCATCATTCATATATGATGGCATAGCATGAATCAACTTTGCATGATTACATTCAATGTAGACTGTTAGGGACAAAAGCTTATGAGCCAATTACAAGGCTTGTAGGGAAAAGCGACTTGCTTTAAGAGAGATTCAAATTGAGTTCCTAATAAGGATAAGTTACCACAGCCAAGAAATAAGAGAAAATCTCCACTTAATTCAACTCAAAGCATGTATGCATGATCTACAGACATTGCCCTGCCATATGGGCACATAATACTTGCATATTTTGACAAGATGTCTTCTATAGAGTAAGAAATGAATTAAAAAAACACTATTGTAGCTAATTCTCTGAATATGGCTGAAGATATCAGCCCCAAATCAACCCAAATATCTTTCAGAATTCACCTCTAATGATAGCATAAAGTTTCCCTAACATGGTGTCAGACCATTTGGTGTCCAAAGTCCACCACAGGGGTAAGAGATAGCAGGGTGAAGGTAGATTCAGGGAGAGGAGTAGACGGAAGAGAAGGGGTTCGAAGAAATTAAAGACGTAGAAGAATACTCCCAAAAAGAATTAGAAAATGTAGAAGAATACTAACAGAGATGAAGCCTGTCAGTTTACTCATGCATTATGAGAAGATAAAACTCTTGTACAAAAAAATGTATATAAAATAATACCTTCCTCTATGCTGCTCAATTTGCCAATTTGATGCTTCCATTGGCTCCAAAAGTGGGGTAAAATACTAGGACATGTGGCCAAAATTCTACGAGATCACTCCTTCGTCATCTCCCACTTTAGAGTGCTGTTCACTACTTGAAAACAACGATCACGTGTTGCGTGATTTTGTCAATCTCTCTTTTTACATAAAATCCTCTCAAATTGGCTGAAAGCTACATGCTTTCATTTACATGTCATCCTAATCTAGAAGTTGTCTATAGTTTTACGGATTTTTACAAGAGATAATACCTAGAATATCAAAATTGGCTAAAACGTGTCAAAAAATCTAATATTTTTGAACCATGGACACTAACACTGATGTCTAAAATGGCATTGGCTCTCTAAATCTATAAGGAAGCCACACTCTAGAGTTTTTCACACAATGTGCGCCTAGCACCACGACATCCACCCCTTCCTAACCTGCACATCCTCTGGCATGTGCCAAAGTCTTATGGATTTGTAGTGTTAGAAGAAGTATCTTCTGCCATGTCACTGTCTTCATCTTCTGCCTCTTCTTCTTCCTCTATGTCTTTATGCTCTTGAATTATATCCAAGTCTTCTAACTCATATGTTGAACTTTCTCTTTGTTTAAAGAGCTTGCTTCTTTTTCAAGCTTCATTCTTGTTCCATCCAATTCAGCCAATGAATATGTGGCATTGTCATGAATGACCTTTACCACATACGGCCAAACCAACGCTTTACCATCTTCCTAAAAGCATTGTATTGATTGTCTAGGCTACTGTCATAGATATGCACCCAGTCATTTTCTTGAATTGCTCTTTGCCGAAGTCAATGTCACTTATCAAATCTTCTTTTGTTCTTTAGTTTTGCTGTCTTTAGCTTCTCAATAGCTACTTGAACATATTCAAGCCTTCTTTCTAGCTGCCATATGCGCAAAGTCAGAAACTCTTCTCTACCGATGCCTTCCTCCCAAGGTAGAAGACTCCATGTGAGAATAGATTCTTCAATTGGCATAATTGGTTGTCATCCATGCATAAGTTCAGTTGACATATAGCCAGTCACTGTACTGTGAGCAGTCCGATTAGCCCATAATGCAAAAGGTAGCATTTTAGGCTATTCTTTGATCTTTTCTCTACAAGAATTTGCTAGAGCTTTGAGAATAGGTTGGTGCCCTCTATCACTTTTCCCATTGCCTTCAGGGTTGTAAGTTGATGTTAAAGCCGACTTAATACCCAATTGAGCAAAGAAGTTGCGTGTCTCATTAGCATCCAACTCTCCTCTATCTACAATTACTTTACCGACACAACCATATCTGCAAAACACATCTTCAAGAAAAAAATGACAATCAGCTTGAGTGGTCTTGGTTGTTAAGGCTTTGCCTTCAACTTGATTGGTTAGATCCTCTCTTGCAAGAACTGATATTGCATATTCCATATTCTTGTAGGCATGGTTACAAGATTAATAACCCATCTATAATGTATGGTCAAGGGATAAGTCGATTGTAATCCATCTCGATGCTTGACCATAGAATATATCTGGCACACATAATAGGTTTCAACAAAATGTGCTATGTCCCGATACATGTTTTGCCACCAATATTTTTCTTTGATTTTACTAAAGGTTCCCCATATGCCTCTATGGCCGACAAGCGCTCCTTTCTTCTTCTTTGTGTGCTTCCATAGATGCCCTTTTTTTGAGAAAAAAGCCATAAGCTTTCCTCTTAATATGCTTGAACTCTTCATCAGTCCAAGACTCCTCCTTCTTCATTGTGCTCAAATATTGGCCGATCTTTAGCCAATCTTCTTCATAATCTTCTTCAAGGAAATGAATTAGAACTTGAGAAATGCAATGAGCATGTTGGCTACTAGTTGACCACTATGGAAGCACTTATAAATCATTCACGATCACATTTTAATGCCGTTACAACTCCCCACAATTTCCTTTTTACTTTTGCATACCTTCTTTGACTTTCATTGAGAAACTTTTCTCCAAAACGAATTGCATACCTATTACGTTCAAGGTCTTCTTGGCCAATAGCCCATCCTATCCCAATGGGACTTGTATCCATAATAAGGATGATGGGTTGACCATTTGAATAATCAGCCCTTTTGAGAGTGGAGGACTGAAATGAACAACTTCTTTAGTTTGCGTACAGTGAGAGTATGCTCTTTCCCCCAAGAGAATCTTTGGCCATTTCTTAATAATTGATAGATATTTTTGGCTATATGAAAAAAATGTGGTATCCATATGAGATAGAATACACATGCACTAATAAATCTTCTCACTTGTGAAATATTTGTGCATTTTTCTTGCATTCTGCTAATGGCATCTATCTTGATTGGTGAAGGTTTACGTCCGTAGGGGCCACACAGATGTCCCAACCACTAGGAGTTCTTCTACTCCAAAAATCGACTTAGCTCCAGAAAGGGTAAGATGTACCTCTTCTAGCCTTGTCAAAATCCTATCATAATCATGAATATGGTTACCTACAAATGTTCTACAACCATCTTTGTCAAGCTCCTCATTATTTTCATTGACTTCACATCCCTTGATAGGTACATCATCAAGAAATGGAAGAGTAAGTTGTGGAATAAAGTTCCTTAAGATTTTGTGCATGGCATTCATCATATGAGCTACGGAGTTTGTTGCACCTTGCGGTAGAGTGCGACCAATCCAAGACGTATCTTCATTGTGGTAATGTCTCGGCTTTCTAATGAAAGCTGAAATTGGTCATAGCTTGAATATAGGTTGCCCATAGAATAAATTGCTCTACATGCAAAAGCTTTAGCAAATTCGTCAATGATTGGACCCGAACCAACATTTCGGATTGTGACACGATTAACATGCTGTAGATCTTGGATGAATTGTAAAGATCCCTTTTTCTTGGGTATGGTAAACCATTGATTTGAGTAAGTGCTGAAGAAGGTTCTAAAATCTTCATTTTGATCTTCTGATTTAGAAGTTCCAATAATTTGCGCAAATGCGCCCTTGGAATGGAAATGGGATTGAGGTTCCAAGACACATGTGGGATCATAAAAATGACCATAGGAGCCACGATATTTGGATGCACATAGCCTATTTCACTTGGTTGAAATGCAAAAGCTTTTCCATGTTTCATTAGCATTTGCATAAAAGAGTATTTTTCAGCCGGTGAAAGGAAAGAATTTTCACCTATTTTGAGCTCTTTTATACTTTCAGATGTGAACTTGTGACCAATGTTGGAAGGATCACGAAGACTTGGTTGATTTTGCTGCCCTATCATCCAACATTATGATGATGAAATATTCTATTCATTGAATGTCAAAGTTAAATTGTGTTTTAAAGGGAAATATTTAAGGAGTTAAGATAGTTGGGAAACTTGGTTAGAAACTATCCTAGTTATCCTATAAACATTAGTTATAAGTAGGAAGAGGTTAACCTCTCAAACTAGCAAGGGTTAATAAAACATCAATCCTTTTTGCTAGAGAACTAATTAGTAAGAAATCTCAATTGAATTCTAACAAAAGAATAATTTGGTTACAATTAAATCTTTGTGTAACAAGCGGGGTATAGGAGAACTAAGGGTTAGATACCTAGTTACACTAGCAGAGGTATAAAAGGTGTAAGAAACCCAGTTTAGGGCATCCACGTATAATCAAGAACCGACTCTTCACCTTCTCCTTTATCTTCCATGGTTTCCTTCCTCTTTCTCCCTTATTTCTTAACCTTCTCTCTCCTCTTCTAGTCTTTCTCTCCCTTCTTGTTCAACTCTTTCTCTCTCTTTTGCTCATTCTTCTCTCTCCTCTGAGCCTCATTTATTACAAGTGGTATTAGAGCTTCAAGATTTGGTACTTCTTCCATTTCATTTTTTCTCAATCTAGCTCCCTTTCAAATCTAAAAAGCTCTAGTTACTCAGGCACTAGAGGTACAAATACAGTAAGGAGCATTTGGCAACAAGGTTCCATGCTCAATCCATTCAATAAGAAGCTCGTAAGTTACCACCTATCTGTAACCACCTAACCGAGTTCTGCAACAAGCAAACAATGTCACATCACCTCCTCATCGTACTAGGCACATGGAAGGAAAAACACTCCAAACCCTATTTCAACACACATGCAACCTCTCATTCCTACAGTTTCTACAAGTAATCAAGCATCATTGTCTAACAAAGCGAGAGATACATAAATGCTTACATTAGTGCATCATCGATGAGAAGGATGTCCTAGATTTCATTGACTGAAAAACATCAATCATATGCACACACAAAGATGTTCACAACTACAAGCAAATGATACACAAATACTACATAATCGAATAGATCCACATCGTCAAAGCTCATATGAATGCAAATAAGGAGTCATCATTGTAGAACTGGCTACATGACAATAACTTCCACGAGATACATGAGATACCATTTGGAGCAACTGTAATGATAGACTAAGAACATGACCTCACCATAGGTGCAACAAATGGTGCAATGTGTAAGATCAACTGTATCAACATATCAAATGTCAAAATTATATCACGATTCCAAGTCACAATCTAGTCAACAAACCAACAACTCACCTTGTAGTGCAACAAGCACCAATGCAAGAGGCACTGAATAGCAAGTTGCACCATAAATCTATGTCCTCATTAACACTCACATACTTGATCATCGAACACAAATCGCAAGGAGCCACAGTCAACCAAAAATCACTTCTACATATAAGAAACGTGTTCACGCCGAAATTACTATATGCCATGCTCTTTTACATAGCTCAAAGAAGAAATTAGAGCATCATCAACCTTCCATATCCATTTGACTTCATTTCGACACCTTTCTTGACACCATGACTCAAGTGGCGAAACAACATAGCCAAAAACAAACAAATATTAAACGCAACACATTTTATTACAGTCTCATATGCTTCTTGTAGCAAGTAATAAAAAAATCTTCTAAACCTTCTTTCAAATATTGTGTTTTTTGAGTTCTCTTGTCCTACTAATAGATTTATTAACATAATAATGTGCTTTCCTCATTTTCTGCTTTAGAAATGTACTTCACCCACCATCAAGGTAAAGATGACTTCACATGAGGTGCGTACAATCCAAACAATACCTAGTATCTATAAAAATACAAATATATAATATTACTTCATCTCACCACATTGCAGATGTTTCAACTATACATTCCAAAACACAAGAATACAATGCCTACAAGTACACAGAATCGCAAGTACGTAACGGCAAATGAGATGAGGATGGGAAACATCTCTAGGCAAAAGCCATCAACATATGTCAATAGCTTTGCAACATACAACCTCCAAAAACACATTTCCATATCCACTCAAATTCTCAACAACACATGGCTTCTTGTATCAAATGACAAGATCCAGTTGGTACACAACCTTGTACAAACTTCACAACCTTGATTTTTACTTGAAACAATGATACTAAGTCGTATGCACTTAACATGTAGGACTCGTCAAAGACATGTGGTGCGCAAATCGGATGCAGATAGCTCACGTGGTGAATCCCGAAAGGTCCCCAAGAACAAAGTACTCTACTTTTTAGCACAAAAACCCATGTAAAAGCAAGCACGACATGAGACAAGAGACAAATTGGGTTCAATCTCCCCCATGCCTTGTGTGAGCGCTTCACAAAGCATGTATTTAATGTATATTTCCAATCTTTATGCTCAAAAATAGCCCAATTACAAAAATATGACAAGCTTTTAGCTTTTGAGTTTGCTTTCTACCAAAAATAAGAAAATAAAGCTAATGGACGGTGCCCATAGTGTCTGGCACGCCCAATCTCAATGTCCAAATAGAAATAACATATCCAAGCGTATAAGCGCATACAAAATAATAATAAATAATCGATGTCTCTATAGACATAACAAAATATAGGCGTGGCGCCTATCAAAATATAGTCCAAAGTCGAAAACCCACTAGACTCCAACGCTTTTCTCCGCCACTGCTGCTATCTCTACACATCAACTGAAGCATTCACAATCGTTAGTAAAATAACACAATTAAACCGACAAAAGTGAATACCTAGCAGTCTTCAGCTACATAAATAAATCAACTGGTTAGAAATAAATCCTAACCTTAATTTATTACGAGTGCGCACTCTAAACTCATAAACGTTTATTAATTTAATATGCATTTTGCGGAATCACCCGCTATGGAATCACCCATGTACACACTAAATTAATGAAACGCCCGAAAAGGACAAGCGTCCCCATCAACTTCTCGCACAAAGAATCCTCTTTGCGTATAAGCCCCGGTCATCTAAGTTTATGGAATCCACCGTGGAATATGCCTCCTGGCATCATACCCCCGGGGTGGGATAGCAATTGACCTCAATTGCTATTAGCTCAATGTGGAGCTAACAGAGTGGGGAAAGCATTTAGGTCTCTAGCGTGCATCCATTGTGCTTCCTCTACAGGATGGTTCTTAAATTTTACTAGATATCTAGAATACCTTCGGCCAGTTCTAGTGGTCATGTAGTCAGTGTCTATAATGGCTTCTGGTTCAAGTATTTCAGTCTCTTCTTCTAGTAAAGGTGGGTTTTCATAGACAGGGTGGATAGGTAATTGTCCTCTAAATGGTCTCAATAAACTAATATGAAATGTATTATGAATTTTCCAATGTGATGGCAGTTCTAACTTGAATGCATTGTCATTAATCTTATGAATGATTCTAAATGGTCCGTAGAATCTAGGAGCTAATTTGACAACTGGATGTCTATTTACACTTTGCAGTCTACGCTTTTCTATTCTAAGCCAAACATAATCATCAACTTTGAAATTCATGGCTTGTCTTTTCTTGTTGGCTTGTTTGGTATATGATTGTTGGGCTTTAGCAATCATATCCTTGACCTCATCAAAAATAGTGTTATGCATAACAGCAATATCATCGGCACTTTGTATTCTATTAGACAAAGATGCAACAGGGGTAGATAATCTATATCCATAAATAACTTCAAAAGGTGCTTTCTTTGTAGATGTGTGCGGTGTATTGTTATATGCAAACTGTAATAAATGTAAATGAGTATCCCATGTCTGAGGTTTAGAGATAGTGTATGCACGTAAAAGATCTAGAATGGTGCTATTTGTGGCTTCTGTTTGTCCATTGTTTCTGGATGAAATGCAGATGAGAAATCAATCTTTGTGCCTAGATTTGCAAACAGTGTGATCCAAAAATTATTACAAAATCTAGAATCTCTATCTGAAATAATCACTTTCGGCAATCCATGGTTAGTAAAAACAGTTTTCAAAAATAACTGTGCTGCTTGTGATGCTGTTAAAGTTTTCTTACATGCAATGAAATATGCTTGCTTACTAAATCTATCTACAATTGTCCAAATCATGTCATGGTTAGATTTAGTATTTGGTAAGCCAGTAATGAAATCCATAGATATATGTTCCTAAGGTTTAGATGGAATAGATAAAGGCATTAATAATCCATATTGTTTACCATGATGTCTTTTTATTCTTTGACAAATCAAACATTCAGAAACAAAATTAGATACATCTGCATCCATATGCGGCCAATAAAAATCTTCAGTTAACATGCGTAATGTAGAAATGATACCTCTATGACCTTGATATGGGGGACAATGAATTTCATTCAAAACAAAAGATCGGAATGGAATAGTAACACACAGTCTCTTTTCAAAAAACATGAATCCATCATTATATGATAATGAATCAACAGGAATGAAATTATTTTGAACTAATTTTTGCCAATCAGAATGAAAAGTAATATCCTGGTGATATGTGTCTTTCATAGCAATCAAAGAATCAAAAGATATGATAGAAATGTTATAAATTGCAGGTCTTCTACTCAATGCATCAGCAACTACATTTTCTTTTCCAGGTTGGTATTGAATGATAGGATGGAAACTTTGAATGAATGAAGCCCATTTGATATGGCGGTCAGAAATTTGGGGTTGGCTAAGTAGATGTCTAATGCTTTGCTGGTCGGTCTTTATCATGAATTCTGAACCCATTAAATAATGCTTCCATTGTTTTAATGCTTGGACAACTGCTAAGAGTTCCTTGTCATAAGTGGAATATTTAAGGTCAGAGGGTTTTAGCTTAGAACTAGAATATGCTATTGGATGGTTGTCTTGCATTAGCACAGCTCCTATTCCTGATCCGCTAGCATCGGTCACAACTAGAAAGAATGGTCTGTTAAAGTCAGGTAATTGTAGAACAGGGGCATTGGTCAATGCACGTTTGAGTAAGTCAAAGGATTTCTGCTGGTTTTCAGTCCATTGATAAACAATGCATTTCTTAAGAAGTTTGGTCAGTGGTAAAGCAAGTAATGAGAAATTACGTACAAACTTCCTATAGAAACTAGCAAGACCAAGGAATGAGCGTAATTCATGTACATTTTTAGGAACATGCCAATGCAATATTGCATCAATTTTCTTAGGATCAACTTTTATTCCTTCTTTTGATACAATATGACCTAGATATTCTATTTCTCTCTTAAAGAATTCACTCTTGTCAGGATTTGCGAACAATTGATTTTCTTTCAGTAATTGAAAAACTAATGATAAATGCTCATAATGCTCTTTTTCACTTTGACTGAACACTAAAATATCATCAAAGAAAACAATCACACAATATTGATATTTTAGAAAAATACGGTTCATCATTCTACTGAAAGTAGCAGGTGCATTAGTTAATCCGAATGGCATGACTAAGAATTCGTAATGGCCAAACTGTGTCCTGAATGCAGTCTTAAATATGTCGGATCTATCTAGCCTCACCTGATGATATCCAGACTTAAGGTCAATTTTACTAAATATAGAAGATCCTTGCAGTTTGTCCATAAGGTCATCAACTCTAGGTATAGGATATCTATTCTTTACAGTGATCTTGTTTAATGCTCGGTAGTCAATACACATTCGATAAGTATTATTCTTTTTCTTGACTAAGAGCACAGGTGCACCGAATGGAGAACTGCTAGGTAAAATTAAGCCTCTATTTAGTAATTCTTCAACTTGACTCTGGATTTCTTTTTGCTCTATTTGATTGTGTCTATATGGGGCTTTGCAAGGTGGTTGTGTGCCAGGTATTAGATCAATCTTATGGTCTTCTGGACGTGATGGAGGTAAACCTGGTGGTAAGTCTTCTGCAAAACAATCCTTAAAATATGCAAGAAATTCCTGATGCCTAGGGTGCATATGAGTTTCTTTTGCGTGTAATTCATTCACCCAAATGAGATATGATTTAGTATTCTTACGTAGTGCACGTTTTGCTTGGGTATGCGAAAGCAGTGGAAACATATGAGATGCATGCATACCAAATAATGTAATAGATTTTCCTTGAAAATTTATATTCATTGTGTGTGTGGAATAATCTATATTGGGATTATGTTGGTGTCTCCATGGCATTCCTAGAATAATGTCGCTAGACTGTAATGGGACAACTAAGAAATTTCTTCTTTCAATATATGGACCAATTTGAATTTCTAAATCTTGAACTTCTTGTGTGCCATTGTACCTAGTGCCTAAAAATGCAACTTTTATGCGATAGTGCGTAGGTACAGTATGCAATTTCAATTCCTTTACCAATTTTGCTGAAATAAAGTCATGGGTACTACCGTCATCATGCAATATAGTTCTTTCTTTTCCATGCACCATACATTTCATAGTTAGCAATGAATGTGAAGTAGGCATACCTGGTAAAGTGTCGGAAGTAGTAGTAGGATCATCTTCTTCTTTAGTGAAATCCGGCATATCCTCATGCTCGTCTTCGTCCATGGCTCCAAGGTAGTTGATATGTGCTGATGGCTTCTTTGAATGACAATTTGTTGCGAGATGGCCTGGCTGGTGACACTTGTAACATATGATGGGCTTGGCTTTGGTCACATTATTTGCAATGGCTGGGAGTCTGGATATATTTGGATTTGCTTGTTGAGTAGGCTTAGGATTTGGATTGATAGTGGATGGTAATGCAGGTGGTTTAGGCCAATTCTTGCGGAAAGATGGTGATGAGAAACGACCTGGATTAAACCTTCTGAAATTGGAATTGAATTGTTTAGATCCATAATTACCGTTTGCTTGGAATGGCTGTGGTCGTCAATCTCTTCCGCGTAACTTATCTTCAGTGTCATGAGCTAAGGAGATGGCATCTTCAAGGGTAGCAGGCTTGAACATATTCACCTCAGCGTAGTAATGTCCAAGAAGTCCAGACATGTACTTCCGCTTATGTGTCGTCTCTGGTACATCTTCAAGCATGCGTAGCTGTAAGAGTGCATTCCAAAAACGCTCTGTGTACTATGGAATAGGCTCACGGTCGCGCTGTTGAAGTAAATCCCATTGCTTGATAGCCTTCTCATGAAATTGCGGTGGTAGAAAATTTTGCATGAACTTCTTCTTGAAATTTTCCCATGTAGCAGGACATTCTATGCTCTTGCGGACTACAGTCCACCAAAGTGATGCTCTATCTATCAGATGATTAGTAACACACTTGATTTTATCTTTCTCAGGATAAGTTTCCTCATGGAAATAGTCATCAAACTGGCTAATGAATGATAAAACAGTCTTTCCTTCTCTTATGCCATTGAAAGTGCGAAACTTGAAACTTCGTTTACTTATCTTGGATTCCTTGCGAATGGTTTGTGCTTCAAGAGTGGCGTCGATGGTACGGCGAATCAGATCTTCAGCTTGAGGTTCTTCTTTATCAATGGACGCTCCTTGTAGCTTTGTCAATTGCGCTTGCAAGGCTTGCCTAGCTCTTCGCCCTTCGTCCAATTGCAACATGATAAGATCCAGCTTTTGTTCCATGGTAGGCTCGGGTAGGTCGTCTTCAGCCATAGGATCATCCATATGTGGGGTAGTCATCCTGTAAAACTCAACAAACCTTTCTCACTCAAAATCAGTTAACGGGATGAGCGTAGCTCAAATTTGGGGTTACAAGGCTATGTATTTTTTGGGTATTTTCTTCTTCAATTTTCAGAAATTCTGAAATATTTCTGTCTCCGTTTGCTGAAAGTACTTCAACGAACTTGCAGATAGGTGAAACAGCTTGCTGCGAACAACTTTCCAGTTCAGAGTTTTTGCATACGAACAAGTCTTCTATGAGTTTTAAGCACTAGTCAGTTCTGATTTAGTCTGACTTGCAGAGTTGCAGACTTAGCAGACTTGCAGAGTTGTTGACTTGCTGGACTTAGCCGACTTGCAAAACTTGCAGGACTTGATTCCAAGTGACTTACTGAACTTGACTTCTGGAGCGCAGGACCCGGAGTTTACAAACTTGTTTGCCTTAACTGACTTGCAGAGTTTGGAGTAACTTAAGCTTAATGAATTAAGCTTAAGCTTAATAAGCTTAAGAAGGAGAAAACAGGCCGTCGTTTCTGATCGTGAGGGGGGGGGAGGGTCCGTTTTTTTTCCGCCGGAATTTTCGGGGCCTCCTCTTGCAGGTCGATTTGAAAGTTTGAAGCTTTATAAGCTTCTTAAGCTTTGGCTTAAGCTTTTTTTTTAATGAAATAATGAGAAAATTAGTCAAGCTTATCTGTAACTCCACGACTTCATGAAGGAGGTGTTTGAGTGGTCCTCCGCCTGCAGAGATTGGTCCTTCGCGATCTGACAGTAGAAACAGGGGTTCTTGATCGCCAGAAGTCTGCCTGTATCGACGGTTCGCGACGAGATTGACTGTAGAGGCCGTTTGTTCCTGGAGCTCCGCCTTCGCCCGAGATTGGTAGCGATTGGAAGCCCTTGATCTCTGCTCCGCTCTGATACCACTGGTGCACAAATCGGACGCAGATAGCTCACGTGGTGAATCCCGGAAGGTCCCCAAGAACAAAGTACTCTACTTTTTAGCACAAAAACCCATGTAAAAGCAAGCACGACATGAGACAAGAGACAAATTGGGTTCAATCTCCCCCATGCCTTGTGTGAGCGCTTCACAAAGCATGTATTTAATGTATATTTTCAATCTTTATGCTCAAAAATAGCCCAATTACAAAAATATGACAAGCTTTTAGCTTTTGAGTTTGCTTTCTACCAAAAATAAGAAAATAAAGCTAATGGACGGTGCCCATAGTGTCTCGCACGCCCAATCTCAATGTCCAAATAGAAATAACATATCCAAGCGCATAAGCGCATACAAAATAATAATAAATAATCGATGTCTCTATAGACATAACAAAATATAGGCGTGGCGCCTATCAAAATATAGTCCAAAGTCGAAAACCCGCTAGACTCCAACGCTTGTCTCCGCCACTACTGCTATCTCTACACATCAACTCAAGCATTCACAATCGTTAGTAAAATAACACAATTAAACCGACAAAAGTGAATACCTAGCAGTCTTCAGCTACATAAATAAATCAACTGGTTAGAAATAAATCCTAACCTTAATTTATTACGAGTGCGCACTCTAAACTCATAAACGTTTATTAATTTAATATGCATTTTGCGGAATCACCCGCTATGGAATCACCCATGTACACACTAAATTAATGAAACGCCCGAAAAGGACAAGCGTCCCCATCAACTTCTCGCACAAAGAATCCTCTTTGCGTATGAGCCCCGGTCATCTAAGTTTACGGAATCCACCGTAAAACCTCACGGAATCCACCATGGAATATGCCTCCTGGCATCAACATGAGCGACAAACTCAAACTTGAGTATGAAGACTCAGTTAACAATCCACTGTGAATAAGCATGACCCAAGCACTTCTAGACACAAGAACAAAGGACATCAGAACAGTGAGCTACCGCATTAGAGATTTAACATCTTGTTCAACCAATTGGTATAGCTTATGAAAAAAGAAGGCAAGGACATTCTAGAAGAGTACATGAAAAAGAACCACTACAATCATGATCATGACAATCCTATAATAACAATTAAGAAGATCACATACCTATTGAGTAGGAGAGGTCTACATCCACAAACGGATTCCAACTCTGATCCATTCAGCAACATAATTTATGTAACGGGAAAGTTTTAACTTTTCAAATAATTTTTTTTAAAAAAAACTAATAATATCATTTTCTTGCAAAAATGCAAATAAAAGCAAACCAAGAAGAAATCAAACTTCTGCTAATGCTAAACTTGCAACCTCAACCATTGCAAGTCCTACCACCAACTCAAGTACTTCCATATCATTTGGCATTGTCTGCATCCAAAACCCATGAGTCAATCCCCAGAAGTGCCAACACAGAGACAAAAGTAAATACTTCATCTACATCATAAGATATAAGAAGAACGGCCACAAGTATGTAGGGTAGAAAAGAATCCAACAACACCGAAAAAATCTTGTTGTTGAGAGTGGAAAAAGATTGAATTTTTGACTGATTTTTGTTATTTTTGAGGACTGAATGATTAATTTTTGATGGATTTAGAGTGATGTATGGTTGTTAATGAAAGTATTTGAGAGTGTTTTGGATGATATTGATTATGTTTTGGAAGTTCATGATGATTCTCAGTAGAGATATGAAGCTCTATGATGTTCTGTTGAGGTTCTAATTGGTTCTGTATACCTTCTGTATAGCTTCTATTTTATTCTGATTGTCTTCTATATGAAGCATGGATTGATGATTGATAAGGATTGAGATATTTTGAAAGCTTATTGAATAGTTTTTGATAGTTTGGAATGGTTTGAGTATGAGTTATGAGGTTCTGATGACCTTCTGTAACCTTCTGTAGACCCTCTGTAGAGCCTCTATCTCTGCTCTGTCTCTGTACTGTAGCTATACTATAGCTGTTCTGGTATCGTACTATAATTATTATGTAGACCTTTTGTAAGTGTTCTAGAGAATGTATGTGTGACTTTGGGAAAGTTTTCTAACCTTTGGAAAGGATGAATCTAAGTTCAATAGAGCTAAAAAAAGTGGAAGAAGTAGCTACTGAAGACTGAAGATAAGACTAAGTGACAGTGACAATAGTGAGCAGTGAAAGGACACTGTAGTGGCTCTGGTGACTCTTCATATCAGACATACCTCTTGGGAGGTGCATCCATGACCTAAGAAGAATTATTGAGAGTTATTATGAGGGCATTGTAGTGAGGATATGATGTACTATTGAGAGAGAGAGAGAGAGGGAGAGAGAGAGAGAGAGAGTCTGAGATAGTCAATTCTATCAAAACAGTGTAACTGTATATGAGAGATTGAGAGAGAGAACTATGAAGACATTGAAGATGAATACTATGTGATTGATTTCCATTCAAATATGATGTATTTCTTTGTGTTATTTGTTCTATTGAAGAATTTTATGAAGATATTGAAGATTATGGTTGATTCTATCAAATCCGTGGGAGAAATCTACTATGATACTACGTGAAGATTTGCTGTTTTCTTTGTTTTGATGATCAGAAGAATGAAATAAAAGCTTGTTGATGTTACAAGATATATTTTCTTGCAAGAGACGTTCCTTTTCCTTGGTGTTCCTCTTGGGGCTCCATGTTTTTGGTGCGCAGCTGGGGAAACTTGCCATCAACAAGCACCAGAAGAGGCTGAAAATGAAGGAAATGGCATTGCCAAGAGAAGAATTCAATGGATGTTTGTAAAGTTACTTCTTCCACTGAAGAGTTGGAATTTCTCATAATCAAAGCCACTTTGCATAAGAAGTTCATCCCACAATGGCGGAAACATATCACCATCATGATGCATGCTCTATGTGGTGGACTGCTTCCTCTTCCTGTTGAAGCAACAGAAACTTGCATCTTGGTGGCAAACTGTTTGGGAACAAACTGAAAAGAAGAAACAGAGAGAATGACCATCCATGGAAGATTTGGCATTCGTTGAGAAGTTTCCGGAGTAAAGTGGGAGATCGTGAAGAAGCTTCAGGAGTCTTGGTCTGTACAGGTTCACGAAAACAAGAAGGAAAAGAGTTGGAATTTGTTCGTGGATGCTCAACAGAAAGATACATGGGATGCTTGGTGCATTGATAATCTTCTATTTGTCCAATTAGCAACCCACTGGAAGTTGGCAGATAGAGTGTTTTTCACAACATGCACTATTGAAACCCTCAGAAGCTGGCATTATTATAATGACGCAACAACAATCCTAAGAAGAATGGGTTTTGATACTTTAAGAACATAATATCTCCCCCTCTATAGTGGTTTGAAAGATGAATTCAGAGATGTTGAAAAGAAGGAAGTAGAGAATATGTTGGCCAGAGAATCCATCAGAGACTAAAGCCCCTCTGATACTATCCTGTTGAGTCCAGACCAACTAATTGAAGCCAACCCCCTGATGAATGACGCAATAAAGAGGCAAGCGTTAGAACGAGTCCAGAGGTATGTGAGAAGAGAGAAGGAAAAAATCAAAGCTGAGAATGAGCTCGCAGCAGAAGCCTCCTTTGATGCCCTAAAAGCACTCTTTACAAAAGTCCCCATAGCGACTCAAGGTCCCCTTCCTAGTCAAATCCGTCCTGGAAATATTACTAGCAAATGTGGTCCCATTGCTAGTTTTTAAGGGAGAGTACAATGAAGACCCTGATCTTCATGTAGTAGAATTCAAGTAGCATGTGTGGCGAACAATGCCAGAACCCCTGAGCATTGGTTGGCAATATTCCCTACCACTTTCAAGGGCACAACGTTTCAGTGGTATGAGAGACAAGCAACATGAACTTTTGGCACATGGGACGACCTGAAGTTGGCCTTCCTCACTAAATTCAGGCGTGAAGGTTTTGAAGAGCGGATGTGAGAGGAGTTCATGAACCTAAGTCAGTCCTCTGGAGAAATAGTAGAAGCTTATGTCTTGCAAATGGAATCCATACTGAAGAGATGGACTAACCATCATTTGGATGAAGGAATCCAGAAAGGAGTGTTTCTCAAGGGCCTACAACCAGAGGTTCGCAAGTTCGTGGAATTGAGAAGACTTGTCAATCTGCAAGCTGTAGTGGAAGGTGCAAGATTGTATGACAAAGTTGAAGCAAGGCTGTCAATGACTCCAAGAAGAGGAGTCTTACCTCCTCCCATGCCTGGAATGGTATACCCACCAAATGCAGTCCTAGGGACAGTTCCCTACCCCTATCCCTAGATGCAAACAGTGCTACAGTATAATGCACCTAATCTAGTGTGGTCGCCGCAGACGACAGTGCCTCAAATGATGGTTCAACCACAACAACAGTGGCCTCAAACAGTTCCTCCAATGGCGACTCAACAACAGTGGAATCCTACCAATTGGAATCAACAACCCCAAGTCTCAATAGGAGCTCTGAACCAGAGTCAGAACAGAGGACCTTCTGGATCGACCCAACCTGTTTATGCAGTAATCACATACGCTTTTCAAAACCCTACTACAAGTACTTCAGGAGGTGAAAATCTGAAGGACTACTTATCCAACTCAGTTGCAAGTATCAAGAAAGAGCTTTTGGATGTGATTACAGAGAAGCTACAGACGTTGAAGATGAATACTGCTTATATATCTACTCCTGCGGGAGCTGGAAGAGATGTGATGCGCTCTAATACATGGTGTGGGAAGTGTCATCAAGCAGGACATTTAGCCATTGAATGTACCTGAAAACCAACCATTCCTGGAGCCTTTTGTTCCTACTGTTTGCGCAAGAATCATACAGAGGAAATTTTCTCTCTGAAAGAGATGCATGAACGAAGACAGAAGGATGAAATTGCAAGATTCAACTTGCTGGAATCTAAAATAACAACACAAGATATTGGACCAAAGACTAGGGAATTTGGTCCTAATTTTGGTCCCAGGAGGTTTCCCTCTCAAAGTTATAGAGGCTGACAGTCTGGCAGTGGTCAGAGATCAGAGGTGGAATGTTACAAGTGTGTTGAAAAGGGACATATCTCCCCAAATTGTCCAAACCCTAGACGATCTGTGGATTACAAGCCCTTGCGCAGTCGATACAAAGGTGAAGGCCACATTGCAAAGGACTATCCAAGTCCAACCCCTGTAAAGGCCAATGCCACTCATAGCCAACAAAAGATACAAGAGTCTGCTTCCAATTTGGTAGAGTTGGAAGTTGCTGTTGTTACGCGCACCAAGAAGAAGGAAGCAGTGGTTCAGAATGAAGATAATTCTTCTGCCAAAACTGTGAAGTTCAACCTACCTATAGAGGGACAAAGCAGTACAGAACAGAACAGTATAGTACAGAGCACTACAGTGCCACAAAAAGCTACAGAGAGTCCCAAAGATAGGACTAGAGGCCCAGGAGATAGAAGATATAAAAACAATTCGAGAAAAAGAACAAGTGCCGATGCAGCAATTATTAGAAGAAAAAGGAAAGATGAAAATGGGTGTAGCCCGATTTCCCAGCCGGTTGAAGAAGCCTGTGGATCCTATCAAATATTATAACTTGGTCAAAGACCTACACACTTTTAAACCAAACTTAACATTCCGACAGTTGCTGATGCTGTCTCCCAGCTGCCGAAAGAAATTCAAAAGCATTTTGACAAGAAGACGTGGACTAAGAATCGCTCCTTTAACAACGACCAAGACCAATAAGGCCCCGGAGCCTGTAAAGGAAGTAGATGTGGCTAATGCCTTCCTAGATCCTGGAACCCCAGAGATTAGTGTATGGATAGAAAGATGCTTCATTTCAGATGCATTGATTGATGAAGGCTCATCAATAAGCATAATGACGGATGTCACAATGAAGGACTTAGGGTTGCAAGGAATTCAACCTACACAGTGGCTTATCAGATTGGGAGATCAAAGCAGAGTCAAACCGTTGGGCATCCTCCCATACGTAAAAACAACCTTTGTAGGAAGAGACTATTGGCTGACATATTTGGTGGTCAAACCAAATTCTTATGGGACCTTATACCCTATGTTGTTGGGAAGACCTTGGCTTTTTGAAGCAAGAGCCAGGACGGATTGGTTCAAAGGAACCCTAACCCTAGGCAAAGGACCCAACAAAGTGGTGTTAAAGCTATATGGATCGCAAAAAGGCAATGGATTCACATCCATTGAAGTCATAACTGACTCCTCCAATGAGGTAACAAATGGTACATCAGGAGATGAAGAGGCTGTTAAGCAAATCTTTCCTAAGAAAATAGAGGCACAGTCCCTAACAGTGGGCACTGTAAGCGAATTGCCAAGGGAAGTAAAATCCTTGTCCATGGGTGAATTCCTCTTGCCTCAACTAGAATTAACTTCGGAAATCACCTCTAACAGTGAAATAGAAGCATGGATATACTGTTCTCCCTGTTACATGATAGTCACAGAGACAGAGCAGAGACAGTACAAAGATAGTACATAGACAGTACAAAGACAATACAGAGGCAGAGCAGATACAGAGCAGCTACAAAACAGAGACAGAGTGGATATAGAGACAGTTACAAAGATAGTAACAGATACAGAGCCAGAGCAGAGCTAGAAGCCGAGTCAGAAGCTGTGAGACAGAAGCAGAAGCAGATGCAAAGGGAGAAGATCCGTTCTTCTCCTGCAAAGTCTCTACAAAAGAAAAGATAGACTCTCCAGAGGACAAGAATGGAAATGATGACGAAGAAAATGAAGCAGGTTATGAAAGTACAGTTGAAGAATTCCCTCTGATAGAGGATGATCTTGTTGATGACCCTATAGAAACCTCAGAGGCTAAATATCTCAGGGTACTGGATGGAATGACCATGGTACCGTTTGGCTTGATCAATGGACCACAAAGTATGCAAAGTCTGTATAAGAAATGGATTAAAGGCATAAAGATTAAGTTCATCAGTGGCTCTTGTCACCCTGACTATTTAGTCCAAAGAAAAGATGATGATGATGCCCCCTGCCAATAAAAGTTAAAGCCATCAGAGCCACGGCCTCTAGAAGATTCGTGCTATGTGACATTCCTAGAATCCCTAAGTCCTGAAGAAATCACCACTCACATAGAAGTAGACAAAGCTTTGATCCCCTTCCAGCAACCTCAACAGACAAAGGAGTCATCTATTCAGAAGGAGGACATTGGTTCTAGTGGGACATCAGATGAGGATACTACTCTCTTGAAAGAGTCACACCTCTATCCAGAAGCAATCCGTGGGACATTTATCCGCGAAGTGGAATGTCAAAGACAAGTAACATTCCTGGATGCTGAGGGTATTGAACGTAACCTGAAACTGGGTCTCAATCTTCCAGAAGAAGAACTAATGGTCCTGCAAGACCTACTCAAGGAGAACTTAGATGTGTTCGCTTAGTCCTATAAAGACCTAAAGGGGATTGATCCCACAGTATGCCAATATCACATTGACCTAGAGCCTGATGCCAAACCTGTAAGGAAAAGACAAAGGCGTATGAATCTTAATTACTCTACTCTGGTGAAGGCTGAATTATTGAAACTTCTTGAAGCAGAGTTCATCTATCCCGTGGCTAATAGTGAATGGGTTTCGCCCATTGTGGTAGTGCAGGCCATGAGCTGTATTCCCTCTTGGATGGATTCAGTGGATATAACCAAGTCCAAATTGCAGAAGAGGACCAATCTAAAACAACCTTCACCACAGAATGGGGGACCTATGCCTACAGAGTGATGCCATTCGGGCTCTATAATGCTCTTGCCACCTTCCAACGAGTAATGATGGCTGCCTTCCAGAATCATTTGTATGATTTCATTGAGGTGTATCTTGATGACTTTTGTGTCTATAGTTTGATCCGTGAGCATTGGGGACACCTAGAGCAATGTTTTGACAGATGCTGAGAGTATGGAATTTCTCTCAACCCCGAAAAATGTGTCTTTGGTATCTCCTTAGGAGTTCTATTGGGCCATATTGTCTCAGCACAAGGGATTGCAACAGACCCGGCAAAGATTGAGAAGATTGCCGCTTTAGCAGCACCAACAAACCTCAAGCAATTGAGAGGATTTCTTGGCCATGTGGGTTACTACAAAAGATTTATTGTACATTTTGGAACTAAGGCAGCCCCTCTGCACAAGCTCCTAATTTCCTTTGGACAGATGACTGTGAAGAAGCCTTTAATACCCTAAAACAGTGCCTCATCCAAGCACCTATTTTGCAGCCTCTTGATTGGATGAAGGAGTTTTATGTGCACACCGATGCATTGGTTGAAGGGCTAGGTGTTGTCCTATGTCAAAAGGGCCCCTCTAAATTAAATCAACCGATATATTATGCAAGCCGAAAGGTCACTGATAGGGAATGGAACTATACAGTGACAGAGCTTGAGTGCTTGGCAATGGTATTTGCACTGGAGAAGTTTTGATACTATCTATTATCAACACATTTCAAGTTCTACGTGGATCATGAAGCCCTATCCTTCTTAATGAACAAAGCAGGTGTTAAAGGACGACTGATGAGATGGTTGCTCCTATTCCAGGAGTTCGACTTTGAAGTAGTTACTAAGCCTGGCCGTTCCCATGTCCTAGCTGATTATTTGTCTCACAGATCCCTCAAACAGAAGAAGAGGGACAGGATGATCCAAACCTTCCTAATGCTTCTTTGTTTCTAGTTGAAACAGTTACTCCCTAGTATGCAGACATAGCCAATCTCCTAGCAACTCAACAAAATCCTGCTGGCATCTCAAGCCGTGAGAAGAAGAAGCTTCTATTAGAATCAACCCCCTACACTTTGTTAGGCTGTGCTCTGTACAAGAGAGGCAAAGATGAAGTGCTGCAAAGATGTGTTGCAAGGGATGAAATCGGCATAATATTGAAAGCATGCCATGACAAACCATGTGGTGGACACTTCGTAGGAGAAGCGACAGCCAGAAAGGCTCTGTTTAGCAAGATACTGGTGTGGCTGACCCTCCACAAGGATGCATATGATTACTGCAAGAGATGTGATGCTTGTCAGCGAATGGGAAAACCCACCAAAACAAGTGCCATGCCACTCCAACCTATTCTTCCCCTAAAGCTGTTCGAGAAGTGGGGGATCGATTTTGTGGGTCTCATTGATCCACCTAGCAGACGGAAGCCGAACATATACATCCTAGAATGTACGGATTATGTCACAAAGTGGTGTGAAGCTAAAGCCTTGAAGCAGGATGATGGTTAATAGTGTAGCTTTGTTCATGTACGAGAATATTATCACCCGTTTTGGCAGTCCCCTCGAGCTGGTAAGTGACAGAGGTACTCATTTCCTTAACAAAATCATGAAGGAGCTGACTGAGCTGTATAAGATCCTCCATCACAAGTCCACTCCTTACTACCCGAGAGCCAACGGCCAAGTTGAAGTCACCAATCGCATCCTTTGGTCAATTCTGACAAGAATGATTGCCGCACATTGTCACACGACTGGGATGATCGACTTACAGAGGCCCTCTGGGCATACAGAACCTCCCATAAGGCAGCAACAGAACAGACCCCTTTCCAGCTAGTGTGTGGTACAGAAGCTGTCTTCCCTGTTGAGCTGGAATTGCCCTCTTTGCGAGTGGCAGTTAAAGAACGCTTGGGAGATAGTGAGTCACTGCAACACCGTCTCCTACATTTGGAATACTTGGACGAGATACAGCGGATGGCCCTACAATGCATGGAAACCACTCAAGCATGATGCAAGGCCTATCATGACAGTTTCATCAAGCACAAGGAGTTCAAAGAGGTGATCTTGTCCTAGCCTATGATTCGAGATTTGGCAAGTTTCATGGCAAGTTTCAACAACAGTGGATGGGCCCGTACAAGGTACTGGCCATCAATCCTAATAGCTTTGTTAAGGTGCAGACCATTGATGCCTATGAAGATTCTTTCCTCATCGATGGCTATCGCCTTTGAAGAAGTATTTTCCTCCCTGGGGATCTTGATAATCACAATCAACCTACCCTCTCCCTTTTGGGTGTTGCACTATCCATCTTGTCGTGCTTCTAATATCCCTTATGACTCTCCTCATGAGGCGGTCTCGTTCTGCTACCCCCTCGCAGAAACATCTCAACCCGACATTGTTCTCTTCTCATCTGATCCAACAATGGTGGCGAGGTTGGTCCTAACATATGGTATTTCTACCATTCTCTTTCTTAATGAAAAAATAAAATTAAAAAAAGAGAAAAAAAGGAGAAAAAATGAAAAGAAAAGAAAAGAAGAAGAAAAGAACAAAAACAACAAAATTGTTATGGGAGAAAATGAAGAAATTCCCTGTCATAACAAGCCTCGTTCCAAGAAAAGGTGGAAACACCCTTGGACGAGAAGCTGACTGTGGAAAAGGTGGTAACACCCCGCAGTTCAGGATAGTTGAGTCACTAGCAGAACCTCTTGAACAAGTAATTTAAAGACATCTCCCTTGGTGCGCTGTCTCTGCAATATTAGTCCGACTACCCTTTTTAACAAACGACTCTTCTTACCAATCATTGAAGTACGAGATTTGTAGGCTGCCTCCCTGGGTATGCCTCCTCCTCAAGATCCTCATGATAACAACAGCCGACATGATCTTCATCACCAACCCCTTGAGTGATGTGAGCTTTCATCCTAATAGGATGGGGATGTGAGTATGGGTTGCCCTCTGTATCTATCAACAGAGCGTGAGACAGAGGGTGGGATGAGTGACCAGTCTTTCCTTTCAAATCAAATGAGAGGTGAGTTGTGTGAATGGAGTATTGCACGCACGGGATGGGCCTCTCAATGCACAATGCATGATCTGTTTTTGTGCACTTCACTATAAGGCTCCCTGGCCTTCCTTCTTGCACTATATGCCGGCATAGGGCAGGATGCACAGTTGCACCATCAAATGTACACAAGGCATACAACCTCTGCACAAGCGATAGTGAGGATTACATCAATGGGTTTCAGGAAAGGGATACCCTCTGTATCTATCAACAGAGCGTGAGACAGAGGGTGAGCTGAGTGTGACTGGAGTTTCTTCAATCAATTACCGAGAGGTGAGGATTGAGGGATGTTACGACCCTTGGAGTCAGGTACATTTCCATTTCCCTATGCACCCATAGGCTGGGTTTCTGCCATCAACACAGGACAAACCACTTTGTTCTATACACTGTACTACAAGGCTCCCTGGCCTTTCTCCTTGTACCTATGCCAGACGGGTTGGACACACTGATGCACCATCAATTGTGCACCTGGCATACTCTCTCTGCATCATTCCTTTATCGATTTCTAAATCGGGTGTGAGCTATGGGTTCCATCTTGATTTTCTCAAGTGAGATTAGACATGGGGCGAGTGCCTGCTCTTTTAATCCATTTGAGTGATTGTGAGTTAAGTGCAATAGCCCTCGCTATCGACGAATTTCCTATGATTCCTTCAAGTAGCTACCTCCCTTGGTGCTACCACGTGATCCCTGCCACGAAGGACGAAGGATGTGTGCTGTGAAGATACCTTGTTACCTCCTGCAGCCCACGACGCCTCCAGACGCAACCTCGATAGTCGACATTCCTCCTTGGCAATATGGGCCAAGTTTTTTTAACCATACAACTTCTGTTTCTCAGTACCGGTTATGCTTTAAGTGTGGGGACATTATGGTTGGTCAGATGTGAGGTACTAAGTTCTTGAACTTTGGTTTACCCTTCCTGTTAAGGTCTTAAGTGTGGGGACGCATCCCTGCGCGTCTATGTTGCATACCCCCATGCATACACCCTGTTCTAATCATGCATCTATGCCGTGATTTCATTTTACCCTGATGGGGTTCCTTCCCCACTCTTATGTTCTATTTCACCCTGTCTTAGGGGTTTGTTCCTTGCTTGTTTGTCCTTATTCTTGGTTTTGTGCTTCTTTCATACGAACAGATCTTACGTTCACCGAAAACTCAATCCAACCTTACATCCTTGTTCGTTCCTTTGAACTGCCTATTTTTCCTTTTTACCAACCCCTGTTCCGACAGCCGATTCTCAAGTTATTAATTTTTGAAGTAATTCCCGTAAATTAGACAGTTTTCCATGTAAACGTATCTTTACTGTTTCGGAACTCTAATTTGATGCACCAGCCCTGTCCTACCCTTTCTCCCTGATATTTTTTCTCTTTACTCCGTGTCCTTTTGATACACGGTTCATTCGTTATTAATTTTTACAGGTTTTCGAGTATTTTTTATGCCTATTTTTTCACATTTTTTCATGTGAACCTGTCCTATTTTCACCGAAATTTCTGTTTGATTTGACCACCGTGTCCTGCCTTTCCCCCATTTTTTCCTTTTCCCTCCCCCTTCTTTCGACTGTCCAATTTTTAGTTATTAATTTTTTCGAGCGTTTTTTAATACATTTTTCGTATTTTTTCCATGTGAACCCTTCCTAATTTTCCCCAAATTGAGTTTTGATGCGCCAACCATGTGAATCCCTTTCTTTTGGACTTTTTTTTTACTATCCTCTATTCGGACGTATGGTTCTTCGCGTATTAATTTTTGAGTCCATTTTCGGGCACATTTTTGCGGTTTTTCCTATGTAGACGCATTCTATCTCAAACGAAACTATGTTTTGTCATGATAGGATTGTCAGACACATTGTTTTGCATACTTTTTCTTCTTTTCACACTTCGTTCCAATGCGCGAATTTTCCGATATTAATGCCCGTATGTGTTTTCGGGTTTATTTTTTGCGTTTTTTCCATGTGAACACTCTAATTTTGTCTCGAAACTCGTGTTGCATGTTTCCAAGATTTTTGTCTCGTCTCCCAGCACCTTTTTCCTTTTTACGGATTTTTGATCCGATAAACGGTTTGGCTTTTATTAATTTTTTTTCATTTTTCCAGTTAACCCCGTTTCTCGTCTCGCGCGTGTTTTTGGTTTTACGTGCCTCAAGACGCCCTCGTGGTGTCCGTGGCTCGCGCATCCCCGTCCCTGCCCATTTGACCTCGTCATTGTAAATTTTTTTACCCCTTCCCGCGCATACGCACGGGCAGGGGATGTGTTCTTTTATTTTATTATTTATTTTATTTTTCTTTATTTTTCATTATTTAATATAAAAAGAGAAATAAAACTACATGCACAAATATTTTTTTTAAACACAAATTTTAAAAAAAAACTAAGAAAAAAAAAAGAAGAGAGAAAAAATAAAAGCATACACACTAACATCACACATGAACATACCAAAGACCAGAAACAGAAAAATAAAAAAAACCAAGAAAAGAAAAAAAGAAGGAAAAAAACCAAAAAACAAAAAAAAAACATACTTGCAGGCTACCGTTGCATTTCGGTTCTCCTCCCTCCTCCTCCTCTTCCCTCCCCTTCCTCCTCCCCTTCTTCCTTCCTCTCCTGCTTGTTCTTCTCCTTCTCCTCCTTCTTCTCCTTCCACTTCTTCTTCTCCTTCCATTTTTTTTTCTCCCCCTACTCTCCCTCCTCGGCGCTCCTGACGGCAGCCCGTTTGTGGCTCCCTCCATATCCTCTCCCCCCTCCTCTCCCTCCTAGGTGCCCCTCCTGCCGCCTCCTGATGCAACGCCCCGGCGGCCTCCTCCAACAACGTCCTCCCTCTCCCCCGCCTGCTACTTCCACCCCCCGCCTTCTAACTCCGCCCCTTCCGTCTCGGCCTCCCCTCGGCTTCCTCCACCCTCGCCTCGCAGCACCACCTGTGGGCCTCCTTCACACGCCCGTCAGCGTCTCTTGGGCTTCCTCCTGGTACTCCGCCACCCTGCCTTGTCGCCACGCGCCATCGGCTCTCCGCCTATTGCCTTCACCGCCTCCCAGTACTCCGCCACCGTCCGCCACCGACTCCCCCTTCCTCTTCCTCCTCTTCCTCCTTCCCTTCTTCCCCCTCCTCCTCCTCCTCCTCCTCCAACCCACCTCCTCCTCCTCTAACCACAACCAGGTACATCTAACCTAACTTAGGTTAACATCTAACCTAACTTAGGTTAACATCTAACCTGACTAAAGTCACTAAACCCCCCTTTGGTTACCCTAACCCCCCTAGAGTTAAATTAACCTAACTAGGGTTAGGTTTTCCACTAACCTAACTATAGTTAGTCAACTAACCTAACTCAAGTTAGTTCCCCCCACTAACTAAGTTAGTCTTACCTAGGTTAGTTAATACTTGCCTGGACTAACTTAACTTGACCTAATTGACTCTAGACTAACCTAATTGACTTAATTAACCCTAGACTAACTCAGACTAACCTACTCAACCTTGACTAACCTGACTACACCACCCCTGACTTACCCGACTTATCCAGACTAACTTGACTAAGTTGACTTAACTTGACGTTACTTACCCAACTAACCTGATTTAAATAATTTAATTGATTTAGTTAATTTAAAAAATCATTTAAATTCAAAAAAATTACAAAATTTTTTCTAAAAATCCCCCCATATTTTTTTCATTTTTAAAAAAATTTATCACGTGGAATTTTCAACAAACAAAATTCCAAAAAATTAAAAATTTGACAATTCATTCAAACTTACCTAAAAGATGCATAAAATTCATTCAAATTTAGTTTAAAAATATAGAAAAATTCCAAAAAATTCCACCCACCCCTTGACTTTTTTCGATTAATTTCTCACTTCAACATATTTTCATACAAGGCACCCGTATTCTTTGAAATTAAGGAAAAAAAAGAATAAACATAAAAATAAAAAAATTATTTTCATCACATAAATTGTGGATATTTCCTCCATGACTGAATTTTCACTTTTTTCCTTTTATCATATATCCATGTGCTATATATCTTGATCTCATTATTATTATTATTATTTAAAAAAAATACAAAAACAACCACCAACCACAAATAATAACAAATTTAAATTTTAAAAAAACAAAAAAAACAAAAAAACACCTAAAACAAATAAACTGAACCAAATAATCAATACAAAACAAACAAGATACAAAACAATACAAAATTTAGAAATACATTAAAAATCAACAAACACATTAAGGTGTTTTTCTTTTTTGTTGTTCAGTCAATGGTCTTTGATTTTGTTTGACTGGATTCATTGCTTTTGGGGGACTCTTCCGTGTGTCTTCCGGCCATTGCATACACACCCCTACTAGGTATTTATTTTTAGAGATTTGTTTTTTTTTCCATTCCCCCTGAATCACAATTAATTGTTAAAATTAACTATTTATTCACCCACCTTTTCCACGTGCATTCGCGCTAAACACATAATTTAATAATTTAAAAATCAATCAGTCGTACACTTTGCACGCGCTACGTACGCACAAGAGATACCTTAATTTGTAATAAAAATGAACCAGCTGTCACGAAGAAGCACGCACTGGCAAAAAAAACGCTCTACATCACTATTAATTTTTAATTAAAGAATTTGCATTTAGAGCCCCAGTCTGGGAATCGTAGTCCGGGTTGCGATAAAGCACCGTTTCACCTTAATAATTTGTAATTAAAATTTTAAGAAGGAACCGCCGTTAAGATTTATAACCTAATAAAATGTCACCCATTGTTAATAATTTCTTAAAATGAACCCTTCATTAAAATAATCCACCCTCATTGCATTTTTTTCCTTTTTAATAAACATGCTTCGTGGGATGGGCGCATATAAGTCTTTTAGTTGACACTGATGGTCAAGGTTATAGTCAAGTCTTGATGTATATTCTTATGGTAGTCTAATTTGTCTATGTGTTACGATTACGGGTGCGGTGTGTAGTTCTTTCTTTCTTTCCTGATACAGGGACTTGGGTGCTTGAATGTTGTATCGCATGAAGCTTTCGGTCGCATCTGTATAGAAGTCATGCCGAAATTTTTCTAGGCAGTGTATTGTTTGGGGTAGTAACTGGGTTAGTTACGACTATGTCTGTATGAATGTCCTTCTTTTGGATTGATTCTTTTTTGATAGCCCTTTGGTTGTTTTGCAAGCATTCTTTGTGATTGTTTGTGTTTGTGGTATGTGTGTTTTTCATCTGAATGGCGCCTCACGCTCCTCTCCCTATCCAGTATGTCGCATTGGTTAGTAGGGATTACTCTTCCCTACTCACTTTTGAGCCTATCGTGAAGGCAGGACTCGCGACTTTGGTAGTTGCCTCCTTCCCCTTGGTTCCAAAAGATCCATCCATGTGTGATGAGTTCCTTGCCTCATACAGCAAGAAGTCGGGACTAGTCTATGGTACTTCCATGACATTGATACCCCGAGGGTTAGGGAAGGCTTTGTCTCTTCCCTACAAAGGAGAGCCCTTTGTTACAGCTCGACAACTATTCTCCAACGATGAGATTTTGAAGCTGTTACAGAAACAGACCAAGGAAATTGTGGATGTCAAGAAAGTGATCAACACTTTATGAGTTTCCTTTTCCATGATCACTGATCCTGTATGGAAGTTAGTCTGCTAGTTCCTCCAAGATAGGTTTATGCCTACAAAGATACCATTCCATTACTTGTCCAAAGAGCTCTTTACAGCTTCCAGGATGGTGTTAAAAGGAGTAGCTATTGATTGGAGCACTTACCTACTCAGAAAGATGGATCAACATTTCGTTAAAGTAACCAGGGGCAATGTCACCAACGTCACCTATGGATCCTACCTATCTGCTTTCTTGGCATACTCAGGCTTAAAGAAGGGTGTGCCTTCACCTCCTCCATCTGATCCAGTACCTCCCCCTCCACCTTCTGAAGAGTCAGAACCAATTGATATAGAGGATCTGGATTCTCCTAGTTGCATAAGGCAACATCTGAGTTAGTCTCTACTAAAGACATACTAGCAGATCTATTTAAGCAGATGGAGCAACAAACCCAAATGATTGAGACCCAAAGAGAAGAGATATCTTCTTTGAAGATTCAGTTAACAAAAGCTCAATCCGAGGTCACTAAAATCTCAGAGGAGAAGGAGAGGATATCCAAAGAAGCGCAAGAGTTTCAGACTCTTTTAGATGTCAAACTCTCAGTCTTACAGACTGCTAATGACATAGTGGCATCACAAGCTTCCCAAATCAAACAATTGCAAGACCAACTGGCACAGTCACGGTCTGTTCCTCCAAGCCCTAATGTTCCCCTAATTCCTTCTCTATCAAAGCAGGACTTGGCAGTTCTCCAGAGACAGGCTACCTTGTGTTCTTTATTTCAAGATAAAGTGGAACGATTGCAGTCTAGGATGGATCTGCTATGGTCTACATTTGAGCATTTCCAAGAATATGTTCCTTTAGACCATTCTTTCTTTGTTCACTATCAATTTCAAAAATTGGCCTTTTACATGAAGCTTTCAACGATGGATCTTCCTCTTCCAGAGGATGGTTGGAGTGGGGCTTGGTCTCTTGAGTTGCTGGTCTCCTGAGTTGCTGACAGAAGTGGTCCGTATGGTGTTTGAAGATTCTGTCATGACAAATACCATGTTGCTGTCATTAGCAAAAAAAAGAATGTTTAAACTCACGATCATTGACTCGAACTATATAAGTACATATTCTCCTTTCTAAATTCTCCATGTATTTAAACAATGCTAAATCTTATCTATAAACGTATTTTTACTTTAAAACATGTCACATGTCTAAACATTATCACTAAAATTGCTACATAACAAACATGGAAGAATTGCATATGGAACTTCATACTCAAATATATAAAGTTATAAAGTTTTTCTAGCTAAATAATAGTCAAGCTTAACTGTAAGCTTGAACATCTATAACACAAGCTTAAGGATAAGTATGGAGAGGAGAGCGGAATAGAAGAGTGAGAAAGAGAGAGAAAGAGGGAGAGATGGAAGAGAGAAATGAAGAGAGGAAGAAAGAAAGAACGCTACGCAGTAATTTGTTTATTTCATGTTGCTACTATACTTGGTGACATGCCTCAACATCACAAGAACACTACATAGTAATTTGTTTATTTGATGTTGCTACTATACTTGTTGACCTCGGGGGGTTCATAATATATATATTCTCTATATAACATGTGTTCATGGCCTATTTATAAATATCCTAATTTGTGATTTTTTCTTGAATAAAATACAAACCTTTTCTATTCAATCTGTAAGTAACCCTATTATATGCCACCCTTTTGTATGTAAAAAATGTATAAATATGCTATTTTAAAAATCCCTTATTTTGAACTTACGTTATATATACATATATTCATAAATGACCCGCCCGAGTTGTTGATATGCCTCATCACAAAAATGACAAAGATACAACACTTTTCATAGTTAGTATAGGTGGCTACGACTTCTTTGAGAGAGAGCTTGTAGATTTTGTGCTTAGATTCAATATATCATTTTAATATTGTATCTATTTTGTCTATTACTCAATATTGTTTGTCTATGTTTGTCGAGCCCAAATACATTGATCATTCTAACTAAAGAAATGGTACACAAAGCACCAAGGACTAAAGCGGCACTTTTGCTATATGTGGGTTGTATATTATTGAACAAATTTAACTTCAATGTTGCCCACTTTAGCTTATGCACTATATAAATAAAAGTAGAGATATACCCACTTTGCTATCCGTTCTATATGGATAGTAAATAGACTTTAAATCTCAACATCATGTAAAATTCTCTCCCCCCAATGGAGACTGTTATCTTTCGACATAAGTGAAATTCGCTATAGTTTTGAATCGAATTGAAATATTGAACCATTCATCTATCTATGCATTCTTTTTCATAATCTCAATTCAAAACTATCCATGCATGAGAGAGATATCTTAAATTTTGTAAAGAACCATGGAATTATGTACACTTAAATGAATTTTTGCTATATAAACATCAAATAAATTGAAGGAATTTTATTTGACATCAAGTTCATTTGACATCTTGATGTCAAATTCACATTCCAAAGATCCATCTTGTAAGGAACATCAAGTTTTTGCTACATAAAACATTAAAAAAATGTAATTTCAATTGAAATACAATGTATTTGCATGGACTTAGATTTGAATGAAATCCTATGTAAGGAGTTTTTAGATTTAAGTAAAAATTTGTTGTATTTAATATATATTTTATGAGAATATATTATAATCAGCCTTAATTAGAAAGCATATAAATAGTGATAGCTTGGGACATGAAGAAAGTTTTAGAAATTGAGAGAATTGAAAAATCACCCTTTCAAAAGAGAGAAGAGTATGCTTCATATTAGAGAAGTTAAGAAAAGAAATTGGAAACTTAAAATTATAAAGAGTATAATTTAAGAGTTTTGAGACCTCAAAATCCTAAAAATGCTGAAATTTGTAAAATCACCAAAATAGGACTCTTTGAAATAGAAAAATGTGATTCCTTAAGGAAATGTTAAAACCACCTAACATTAGTTAGAGACTTCAAAATTCTCTCAAAATTTGATGGTGAAAACCACCTAACGTTCTTAACATTAAGAATGTGAGACCTCAAAATTTTTCTCAAAATTGAGAATTGCAAAATTCACCCAAATGAGAGATTTAACCAATCTAAAAAGAGAATCAAAATCAATAACATAAAATTAAGTTAATTGATAAAAATCACCATTTCAAAAAGGAGAAGTGAACTCTTCACCATTTTAGAAAGAATTGACCTTCTTGAACATCTAAATTAGAGAGCTATAATACGCTCAAAATTGGAAAATTCACCATTTCGACATTCAAAAATGATGATTTTGAAACTCAACAATGGATCGAAAGAATATTTAAAACTTCAAACTAGAAAATCACAAGCAAATTACGCTTTTAAGAAAAGCTCACATGCGAGTATTTTACACAGAAGCTCACATCCCAAACATCGTTAAACTGGTGAAAACGGGTCTTCATTTATTTAGATTCTAAGGGGGGGTATGTAGGATAGTTGGGAACCAAACATATCGGAGTTCCAAAGCAAAACATCTATAATGAAGGTGCAAAACTCGGATGCTCAAGGGAGTTCTTTTCCCGCACCTCCTTTTATTTACACCGGGTATCCAAACGATTGTTTGGATGGATACAAGGCAAGGCAAGTACACTCGCCGCAGCAGAGATATCTACACCCCTCCTTTACACAACACGTTCTCGTTGCAGAAGAGCCTTCTTTCATAACCTACCTACCGCTCTCTCTCTCTCTCTCTCTCTCGGCGCGCGCACAGAAAAATATCATAGTATGTATAGAACCCGTGTCATATCCTCCTCCCACATAACGCGCATCTCTAGAGGATCTGAAACGGCGCCTTCCAATAAGACCTCCAATTAGAAGAGGTGGTCAACAAGTCCGCATCAGCTCTATCGTCCTCCTCGTCGTTGAACTGCTCATGGTGACGGTGGCGGTGTTTATACTGGCTGTCGTCCCGAGACGGTGGCAGGAGGACCGCGTGGCGATGGTGCGCTTCCTGCAGCTTCTTGTCGAGCTTGTGGCCCACTTGCATGGCTGCCATACGCACCTCGCGGGGCATGACGCGGAAGATGCTGTTCTTGCCCGCGAAATACATGAACAAGGGGCTGCAGTCCCATGACAGCACATGGATTATAAACAAGTACTAGTCTTATATCAGAAAAAAGGCAGTGAAGAAAGCCTGATATCTAAGAAAGACTTGATCCTGATCATCCAAGACAGATACCGATCATGATCCATGTGACATACATGGATTGTAACGGCAATAGTCCTGACTCCTTATGGTCTTCTACGAAAGAGCATATGACTAGAACCCATCGACAATCAACGGCGAATGTACGTACGTGTGGCAGTTGAAGACCGCCGCCGCGTCGAAGCCGTCCTTGCCAGCTCGAATAGTGACGGGGTAGAGTTTGGGCACCATCATGAGGCTCCCCTCCCGCATCTCCTCGTCGCACGCCTGCTCGCCGTTGGGAAGCACCACCTGCACTCGGGCGGTCCCTCGTACGCAGTAGATCACTTGGTCCGCGTTGGGGGACCATCCCGGGGTGACCATGGCGTTCTAGTACATATCATGATGGATAGGTATTAGGAAACACAATTGATGTTTTAAGTAAATACACGGATATATAATATCAGCAATCCTTAGTCTAGTACTGTCTGGCTGCCTGTCGTCCACTATTATTGTTTGTAAGTGACACGCAGACACGTACCGGCTCCAGCTTGAGGCACGTCGCCGCCATGTCCATGAGCTTGAGCACCGGCAGCTTCTGGGCATTCGCTGTGGTCAGCTGGCCAGCTCCAGCAACCAGAGAGTCGCGGTGCGCTCGATCCAGGTGGTACGTGAAATCCACCATTGCCTCCGCGTCGCCCTCCTCGATGGTTGCCCTTGGCAGCTCTAGTCCGTGCTTGACCCGGATAATGGCCACGCCTTTCTGGTTCTTCACCAGCTCGCGCACGCTCTCCTCGTCCATCTGAAAGGCACAACGAAGCGTGTCCGTGGAGAAGCCGCGCAGGATGCCTCCCATCTCCTCATGGGATGAGCCCGTGAGATGGAAAGCCTGCATGCAGTTCGTCGTACGATATCTTAGTTAGATTGGCTCAAATTTCTGATTAAAATGTTTCAAACAAGAAAACCAACTTCCCCTAGATGTATTATTAAGAACGGAGGAAGCGCCACATGTATACATATATATAAATATATATATAGACACCTCGTAGGCGTGCCGGCCGTGCATCATCGGGCCCCGAATGTTGGCTATCGTAAGGAAACAGCATGGCTCCTTCCCATCATTAAACATCCAGAGGGGCAGCCCATGCGGAACAGCAATAAGCTCGCCTCTCTTGACGTGTCGGACGTTGGCGTTCATCCCCACAGGCAACATCATCCCCATCCTGGCGCAACCTGCAATTAGCAGCCAATTAATATACTTCCAACGTTAATGCTTATGAATAAAGCAATCGCTTTCTGTAAGCTACATTCATTCTGGCGATTCTTCCAACATCAATATATCCTACATAAGAAAGTTGCACGGTAATCAAGTGTCGTATGGACTCTGACGTGGTAACCGTGACCCATACCTGCGAGGATGATCAAGATGCGATGAGAGTTCGCGTACTGCGGCAGCAACAGGCCGTGCGGATTGAGCGTCACCAGCCTGGCATCCATGAGGCCCATTCGGGTCAGCATGCCCGACGTGTCCTTCCAGCGACGGATCGATCCCCCTTCCGTTTCCAACAATCGCTCCTCGGCCTCCTCCGCCTCGAACTGCATCCTGTGGTCGATGTCGGAGCCCTTGTAGTATCCATGCTGCTGGCCGCAGCCTTTCTTGCTATTGCAATCCCTATTTTCTTCATCATTCAATTCAGCTGCAGCAGTAAACTGCAGCAGCGGCGCCGTAATTAGTGGAAGCACCAACGCCAGGGCTGCCACACAAGCTGTCACTTGCATTCGTAGATGCAGTCGATCGTGACACATCGTCGTCGACCCACCCACCATCGTACCCACGGGGATGTACTATTACTCGGTAAGACTGTACTAGATACTTGGCTTACAACTTTACTCTGCGTGCATACTACCCGTTTTACAAACAGCCGTATGAAATGAACGAGGGCGAGTTCCGTCCACTATTATATGACGCCAGACAATCAGACGGGAATGGAAGGTGTGTGGTTTCGACTTGAACCCGGCGCCACATCTGATCCTGCATGTTACACACGCCGCCAGGTGCTGCGCTCGCTTATGTATATGATAATCAGTCAGCTCGCCAAATCCACTGTAATGCCATTAGTTGATTGATATTATTTTATAATATAAAAATTTGCAATATACTACAATATAAAGTATTGTATTACTTTTGTAATCTGTATCCCTTAATGTATTGTGGTATGCCAGACTACAACACGCGGCAAACTGCCATATCCGCCGACGGTTACAACAATGTAACAGATCAAGACTTCAAGTGCTCTTGCCCAATCTATAATCGGGAGATAAACAAGAGAGAATAGAAGAAAGAAAGGGTCGACACTAGACACCAAATAGTCGTTTATTCCCTCTCTGCTTCTTGACGTGCTACAAACATCTCTCTCCCTCACTAGACGTGAAGCCATAAAACTCACCCACCTTCTCTTAAAATTTCCAACATGAGCCGTCCCGATTCTCCTTATGTAGACCCGAATTCACCGATTGTCAATATGCGAGCATGGACTTTGAACTCACACAAGAACATCATCATACCACTCGGGAGCACATGTTTCACACAATCTCTTCCTTAATGCTACAGATAAACCACACAAATTAGAGGTTAGCAAATTTAGGAGCACATAAATAAGCTCATCAACCAATAATAGATTCCAAAGTCCAGCCAAAACCTTCAACGGAATCGAAGATGTCCTTAGCTAGATAAACCATTTTGAGAATGATTCCAATTATCATGCATGGATGGAAGATCCAAAAGTATTAGAGATCTAAACAATTCTCTAGGAAATAACAATGGTTTAGTTCATGCAATAGCCCATCCAAACAAAGTCGAATTGGAGCTTAGTGAAAGAGGCATTAACAAGTGGAAAAACATCACTCAAACAGCTGGATAATCTTAAGCAAGAGCCAAAACAACGAATGGCCCAATTTTCCACCATCAATCTAGATCAAATACTCCTACAAGAAGCCAATCCCACCATGCCAAAAGAAATGAAGCTATTTTTCCTTTGCCCAAGATTAATCCATGGCATTTATTGCATGGTTCAAGATCAAGGCCCTACAACCTTTCACCATGCAATCCAGATAGCATAGTAGTGCATTGAAGCAAATAGCCAACAAGCCATCTAGTGAATATGCTTCAAGTTGATTTATAAGTATGCTAGCTTGTCGGCATCAATGTAGCAATAGACCCCACTGTAGACATTCAATGCCAACACACAATTGATACCGACAAGTAAAAGATTGTTATCACTCAATGATGCTCAAGGACATCCAAAGTGCTTCTTTGGCAACAACTACGAACATGCCAAAAACTTATACAAAGAGCACAAATACAAAATTTACAAGTGTTGACATCTGAACCTAGCAGAGTCTACAGCAACCCAAAAAACATATGAGTGAATAGATGAAAAAGGCCAAACATTCCCCACATCAATGAGCAAAAAAAACTTCAAGACAAAATATATGCACAATATTGATACTGTTCAAGGCCAACAAGTCAATGCCCTTACAAACACAAGGAGTACCATCTCTTCCATTAGTAACACCTTAGCACTATTCAAAATCAATAAAAACTCATATTAGACAAACACACTATGCAAATAATGATGCATGTAGATAACAAAAAATACGAGTACAATTTCTACATGCTCCCTACATAAATTTTTCAAATAATTTTTTAGGCTCGACTACTTGTTAGAAACAAAACAAACAATAAACTTCCACAAATGACAACTTAGAATAGACATAGCACAACCAATCGCAATCGTAGCCCTAGAAAACCAAGAAGAAATAGTGTGCATGCATATTAAAGATCAAGAGTCAGTAGTACCACCTGAGACACACTTCCAAAACAATTAGAGAAATTCTACACCAACGCACATAACTATTCAAAAAGCAATAGACATGTACTAGCAACGTGCATATATGGTTTTTTCATGAAATTCGAAACAAGTTTATCATCCCCAATCAAGCTGGCCATGAGGCAAAGATCTCCAAAAGAAAATCGTTACATAAAGGAAGAAGTGAAAGAACTGCTTGCCAAAGGAGTCATAATATCATCTTTAAGTGATTGGACTTCAAAGCCACTTCTACTAAAGAAGGATAGAGGCACATATTGATTTTGCGTTGATTTTAGGCCATGTGTAAGATTACACAGCATGATGTGTATTATAAGATCACCTACTAGATGCTTTGGGAAAGTAAAGGTACCTCACTCAACTTAGCATTAGGGTACTAGCAAATACCATTAGCCTCAATCAATGCATTGCAAAATAGCTTTTAGAAAAACATCCAGTCTGTATCAATTCACACAAGTGCCCTTTGGATTACAAGATACAAGAAATCCATTTCAAAGAATGGGGAATGGAATATTTGGGGATTTGATACAATTGAAAGTGCTAGGCATCTACTTGGATTATGTATGAATCTACATAGTAAGCTAAGATGAACATAAGGCCACCGTTAGAGGTTTTAGCAAGAATCAAGAAGTATAACCTAAATTTATAGCTATGGAAATCTAGGTGGGGTACCACATATTTCAAATATCTTGGTTTCCTCACTCAACATCACAATAAAAAAACTACAAAGCTTCCTTGGATTGGTCACCTTCTCTCCAGAAGGTTCAACCCAAACTTGGTATCAAAGACGCATGTATTTAGGGCCCTCCTAAAGATTGGAAACAAATATTTGTGGGAAATAGCATGTGAGTAAAGCTTTCAAACCCTTATCATGGAAGAAAGGGGGAAAGAAAGCCAATTAGTAAGCTATTTAGATTTCACAAAACAATTTAAACTACAAAAAGGGATTTAATGCAAGACTGGGAGCAATACTACTACAACAACATGCAGATATTAGTATATCCATTGCTGATTCCTTCATTTTTTAATCTCTCTTATCCTTCATCATCATATTTTGTTTCTTCCATACTATTCAAGTCATGATCTTGTTTCTCAAGTTGTTGCTTGGGGTGGTTTAGATGATTCTATTTCCTTCATATAAGGATTTGATCTAGGACACGTGAGCTATAGTCTTAGTTTTATTTTGTTGATGTTGTTAAAAGATAGGTTTCCTTTTTTATTTCTTTTAGGAGCTTGTATGGACCTATCCATCATTGCATAAAAGATTTAGCCCATTCTCTTGTTTTTCATCATGATATCAATAGGTTTTTCTAAAGGTTCAAAATCATGATGGGTTGACTCTACTCAAATGGGTGTACCGCCCACTACATCCTATCTTTCTGGTTGAACATTTACCACATTGATATGCTAGTAGCTTAGGATCTTAGTCATAGAGAGATTTAAATGGGTTTACCTAAATTGTGGTCTAGTATGCATGTAAGATGTAAGGGAAAATACAAGTTTGACTCTTCATTGGGATGGGTCAACTTACCTAAATTGTGGTCTAGTATGCATGTAAGATATAAGAGCAAATACATGTTTGACTCTTCATGTGATGGGTCAACTTACGTTGCTATCATGCCTTTGATAGTTTTATTAAGTTTCTCTATTAACGTGTTGGTTTGAGGGTGATATGGCAATGCAAAAACGTGCTATGCTCCATGGCCTTGCTAAGTATCTACATTATTTCTTATGTGAAAATTTTCCCATTTTCTCAAAAAAAAACTTAAGGGCATAAATGTCTCATAATTAGTTCTTCCATTAAAAATGTTGATATCTAATGGGTTGTTGCTTTGGGAATTACTCTTTCCTTGACCTATTGAGTTGACTATTACGTAAGCATAACTACATACTTATTGCCACTTTCAATCTCTGGATATGGTCCATTAGATCCCATACTACCATTTGAACTATTTTTTGTTAATGGATTGAAGATAACCCTCATTCACAACTATCTAAAATTGTCTTGGAAAATATTCAAAGTATTGTTTTATGAATAAGTTTACATTTTCTTTTATAAACATTATCTATCCCAAGTTCAATCTTAAAGTTATACAATGTTTGAAACTAGGAAAGTAATAAGTTTTTTAGTTAAATTTATTGTTATTTTAATGATTTTTTTCACATCATATTTCTTTCTTTGACTATGTTACAATTTCCAAATGTATTTTGAGAGTTTATAATTCGAGATTGTATGGATGATGTGTGAGACTATGGATGCTTTTATTTGTGTATATGTTCATGTGTGCAATTATTGAAGTAGTTATTTCGATGTAATTAAATACTCTAAATCTCTATTTCACTTTTTATATGACCCTTTTTATTAGTATGTATTAGCTCTTTTATGATATAAATTGATGTGTTTGTAAATCACTTAACAGTTTATCATGCCATTAAATATGCCATAATTAAATGCTGTATCAACTGATCTTCTATTATATATAATGTGCACTACTATAGAAAGGGTCCATAGCTACATGAATTTTCATCACTTATACAGTGCAAATACCATCTATGCTCCTACAAAACATCTACCACATTTCATCACTTATACAATGCAAATGTCATTCTTAAGTAGCAAATTTTATATCACTTAAGAAAGAAAAATATTGTGTTGCATATATTGTGCCATCACTTAGGCAACAATTTCTCATTACAACCATTTTGTAGACCTAATTATTTTCTCCACACCTCAACATTCTCTCTTCCTTAGCATTCTCTCTCTTTCTCTTTCTCTCTCTCTTTGTCACTAAATTGATTGCTTATTATGCATTCTCTATTTAATAAATTCATGTCAATAGATTAATGACTCACTTTTCTTTAAAGTGTTGATGATGATCTAGCATGGCCATCAGACCATTTAGAGACCAGTATTCCTAGTGCATCACTTAATGAGGTGATCAGAGCACTATGATGGGGATATCTAGTACAGGCAGTACAAGTTATAAAGGGGGAAAGAAGTGTCTGCCAAGTGTAAGAGTTTACACAATAACCAAGGAGTTACACATAAATGAAGATGGCTTAAGTTCTAAGAAAAGGAGGTCCATTAGCATTGTGTATATGCATGGACGTGTGCATCCGGGGATGCATGGGAACATTTATTTATGTATAATGAGCATTGCATTCATTTGGGGCCATCCTCTTCCTTGCAAGTCAAGGTTTAATGTCTTTTCTTTCATTAAGAAAGATAAGATAGGTAATTCTCTCACTAAGAAAGACAAGAGACATGATCCTCCAGAAGTGAGGAGAGAAATGGTTTTCTCTTTCTAAGGTCTAAAAAGACACAAGCTTTTGTGTGGAAGTCAATCTTAAGGTTGAGGCCCAATGCAATTTAATGAACTCTCCTTAAGATGGTTGCATGGACCATAAGTTAAGAGTACACTTTGAGAATGTATTCTTTTTAAAAAAGACATAGTGAATCCATTTTTAAAATATCTCGTGATAAAAAGATGATCTCTAAAAATGGTCCACGGGGGTTATTGGAAATAGTGAGATCTACAACTTTTGTGTTGGACGTTTCTTCATCCAAACAATGCACAAAGAGATATCTGGAAATAAGTGCTCTAGAGTAGGTCCTGGAACAACCACATCTTGCATGAAGATCAACTCAAGTCTCTCTCCAAGAAGAGAAGCTCTTGAAAGCCTATAAAAGAGAAGGCTCTCCTTGCGTATGAGAGAGGTAAAAGGAAGCATCACTTTGCATGTATCCAAGAGGAGAAGAGAACGTGCAAGTGCTACAGAAGCTCTGCTGAAATCAAGTGCTGTGGAGGCTCTATTGAAATCAAGTTCGAAGAGGAGAAGAGAAGGTTTAAGTGCTTTGGAAGCTCTGCTAAAATCAAGCGCCAAGAGGAGTTCCCTACAAATATTCTGTAGGAGAGAAGGAGACTCAAGAAGGATCAAAAGGTGTCAACTTCCAAGTTATGCAAGTGTTAGCCGGTTGTATACCGTGCAAGGAACCATGATCTTGTTTCCAAGATCTACAAGTAAGAGCTGATTTATGTGTAATGGAAGAGCTTGCTCCTTGTCAATAATATAACTCCACAAGGGGGAGACTAGCCCATCTTCCAGTCCCTAGTGTATTGCCAATTTCTCTACCTCTCTCTCTCTCTCTCTCTCTCTCTCTCTCTCTCTCTCTCTACATCTTTCTTTTCTCTCATCTATTTTCCCTCTCTAGATCACCTATTTTCAAGATATCCCACACTACAACAAAAAGGGTCCATAGACACGCTTGAGATGCAATATTTGAACTGTGTTTAAAAATGTGGGGCGCGTTTAATGGTGCATCTAAAATTTCGTGTCTACAAGCGTGCTTATAGTGAAAACTACACGCACATATAGACACGGCTATTGACACGCTCCATAAATATATAATCATATTTATAAAAAAGTAGATATATTCATATTCTACGTCTATACACGCGTGTAACTGCGCGTCTAAAAAGGCGTGTACTCTGCAATTTTTTGACGATAATAGACGTGCATTTTTCCTGCAATTTAGACACACGGATAGACACGCAAAATAAAGGTATGAAAGAAAAACTAGAGTGGTTTTCTTTCCCCCATCAACATCAAATTGTATGCTTAGGGAAAATAGAGAAAGATTATTATATTGAAACATGTTACACGTGCTGAAATATTTGTACATATTTCAAAGATTTTTGTACTGAAAACAAAACAATGTATGTAGAACACGAAATTTCGTATATATAGATGAAACATTTTTACATGACGAGTTCTAGTACTTGTGACCTCAAGCATGGTCATGGTCACAAGCACTAGTTGAAAGTAATCCATATCAAAAATGAAAACTACAAGCCAAGGGGATGCATGCATGCATATGGCTCCTTTACATCTCCTCAGAAGAGGCATCATCGTTCCTACCACCACCGTTGCCGGTGCCCTACCGCTGCCACCACTGCTATTGCTAGTCCCCCCTTCGCTATCCTCAACTGCATCAGGGTTCACCTACACAAAGGATTAAGGTATATAAATACCATTACAAATAATAAATTAGAGTTACCTATATTTTTCATGTAAAATATAAAGCATACCTCTTCTGGTTGTGGAATCCTCATGGCACGATTATATTTCTCCTCTGTGATTATTCCCTCCTCGTAGAAATGCTACCAAGTGGACACCCGATTATGACCTCAATGGTAGCCGACCTCTCTAGTAGGCATCCTACCAACGATATGATACTACAAAACAATTTTAACATACAATGTATTAGAACACACTACGTAATAAATTTAAACAAATTACAAAATTTATTTTTTTAAAAAATCAAATAATACTTACAAACGCAACCTCCCATGACTCCCTGCCACCCAGTCCATAATGTGATGATCCCATGGTTGCCATCTGGATACGTCGTGCCTCTGCATTTTGGTGACGCCCTTTTCTCTGCTACTCTCTTCTTGGCCTCTTTCGACTCCTTGCGGTGGCAATTGGGTGGTTGGCCATATCCAAGGCGCCCCTACTCTTGTCTCCGCAGCGACTCCTTAGCGCGCGTCATAAGATGAGACCTCTTATTATGAAGTGCGTCTCTCACCTTTGACTATCCCCAATCATCTGAGAATCGTGAATTCTCGGGATTAGAGTACCTTCTATGTACTGCCCATAGCACCTCTTGCCACAAACCATTTTTTTGGTGCTTGAAGGGAATCATATAATCTTTGTATGTGGCATACACGACACTCCTCAAGTAGGCTATCACTTCCCTTTCCTTAGGGTTATGCAAGTTACCACCAACATATGTGACAGAGTAGTACGTTTGTGAAGGCTCATCTCTCTCATTTCCCGATGAGGGTGATCGAGAGCCACCTCCTAGGCAACCCCCACAAAGCCCTCAACCTCCGCGTCCTCCTACACGACTCTTCCTCCTCCCTCGATGGGCACTACCCTCTACCTCACTTGATGCACGTGCTTCGGCCAATCCATGTACTTTAGATGATCCCTGTACATGAGTTGATCTGTGTGTATGCATAGTACATGGAGTACCTGTTAGTAGAGGTGTACCAAGGTGATAGAGCTCCAAATGCAGATCAAGGATAAAGACATAGAGTTATAGGAGAAACATCTTGAGGTAAAAGAAAAAAATAAAGTATTCAAAGTCAAGGAGGAAGATAGAGAAAATCGATGCAAGATGATGCTTGACATGAACCACAAATGGAAAAAACTTCCCTTGATTTAACCTAAAAAAGAGATAAAATCAAATTACATGAGAAGTAGACAATAGAGCATCAATAGGCATAGGGCCAACAGAAGGCAACGTATGTAGGATTGAAAGAAGCAATCATTGCTAGCTTGATAAGAGATGTTGATCAAGTGGAGGGTGAAACACAAAGATTATATGACACAACCCTAATGAAGGCTTATGATGGCTAAGCACCAAGAGTTATTTAGAGAGGTACCATTTATGGCCTATACACCATATATGGGTGATCTTGAAGAACTGAAGGCTTGATCTCAGATATCTTGGAGAGTGCAAAGAAAATTGAGGAGATCACTCAAATGAATGAGGAGCAGACCGAGGAAGGCGTGTTTTGCCACCTAAGGAAGAAGGGGTATGAGGAGTATGAATTGATCAAGGCCATAGGTCTCATGAAATCTAACATACCCTTATCAATCTCTCCCATCACTCTAGAGCTACCCACAATCATGGTGCCCCCTATTGACATCAACTACAAAAATTATATAAGGGAGTTAGAAAAAAGCTCTTTAGAAAAAGAGGAAGACCTCGAGCAAAAGAAGGCATATACAACTATGATATAGAGATTGAGAGCTCAATCTTGCAGAAGTTTAAAGAGCATTCCGTTCCCCCTGAAGTTCTATCGAAAAAAGAGGAAGTGAACCAAGAAGAGACTATTATTTGGCGGGGGGGAGGGGGGAGAGGGGAAGAGGGGGAGGGGTTGAATGGGGATGATGGTGGAGAGGGGAGGGGGGGGGGGAAGATATGGGGGATTTCACCCCCCAATGCTAATTGCACAAAATGAGAAGAGAGAGAAAGTGCAAACATGATAAATAAGAAGAAACAACAGAATAATAATTATTGAGTCCATAAGAGACATGCATATTTATAGCATTTAACTATGGATTCTGGTATCACATCCTCAGGGAAGTTACTATATGTATATCCTTTACATCACGTGCATTCAAGGCCTATTTATAAATATCCTTATCTATGATTTTTTTCTAAATAAAACATAACCCTTTTCGATTCAATCTGTAAATAACCCCTTTATATTACACATTCTCATTCGTAGATGTAAAAAATGTATAAAAATAATATTTTAAAAATACCTTATTTTAAACCCACGCGATGCACACATATATTCATGAGTAACTTACCTGAGATCACATCCCATGACTCTTCATTCCTCCATTTTAGAACTTTAAATTGTTTCTCAAGAAAAAACATCCACGCGATATGAACTGCCCCACAAAGTGCGATCTCATGAATCAAATGTATGAGTAAATGTAATTGAGTAGTCAAAATGGATCGAGGAAAAATTTCCTCCACCAAAAAAACCACCTCAACAGATAATACTCGAGCATCTTGCAATGTGTTTGGATCAATTTCCTTCGAGCTCACGTATCTGTCAAGATGTATTTGAGAATTGTTTATTTTTGTGTAGAAATTCAAAGATATATAATAAAAAAATACATTGTATACACACCTCACAAGCTCTCCCATCTTGTAAATGATATCACGTACATCTTTGGATACACAATGGGATATGCTAGTAGGAAGTACGAACTGAATGTAAACAATATTCATAGATCAAATGATTAGTTGAGGAAAAAGCCATCATACCCCAAAGTTTGAACATAGTTACTCTACTAATTACTATATTCATGGTTAGGGATACCCTTACTTGAATCATTTTGCAATCGTGGGACTTCAAATCAGATAGTTGCTCCACACCTCTTTTCTTTTTCTTTATGAAGGCTCCCTTATGACATCTCATATATCCTATTGGTGTTTGAAAGATATATATTTGTTCCTTCCCTATTTTTTCCTCGTTCTTTGACAACATCCAAGGTGCATGGGGAAGCTAAATCTTTCCTCTGGGTCCAATGTGTGGCCAGGCTCGTCTCATGCGACCAATGTTACGTAAATCCTCCCTTACATTAACTGAATCACGAGCCCCTATCAAGTGATCCCATAATGTAGATACAACATTTTTGAATATGTGCATGGGGTCCAACACGTGATTGATCTTGAGTTCAGTCCAGTACGGAAGACAAAAAAATATAGAGAACCTAACAAACAAACAATATATTATGTAAACAATTCATCATGCTAAATATTTTAAAGTCAATCGAGAGAAATGCACTTCTTACCGACTCATGCCGAGTGGAGGGTGGCTATCGGCATTAATCCATCTCTCCTTCCATCTCGAATGGTTAGAGATTGTGGAGTCATTCCATTAGTAGGGAGAACATATTTGGGATGGTCAATAGGAAGAAATCGATGATGATTGTCGTAGATAACCTTCTTTAAACGTGCCGGCCTAGAGGAAACTAGAGAGGGACCGCAAATAGGACATGCATGATATCCTGACGTGGTTAAACTTGAAAAAAAAAGTGAATTAATAAAATGCAATTGATTCAAGTCTTGAATTTCAAATATAGAGTTATATACATGTACCTGAACACTCTCCGTATCCTGGAAAGTCATGCATGGTCCACAACAATATGGCCTTCAATGTGAAATCTCTAGAGGATGCAGATGCACTTGTATCTTGCACCTCAATATCTTCCCATAACATTTCTAACTCTTCAATCAAAGGCTCTAAGTAAATGTCCATGTTTTTTACCTTGTGCTTTCCAAGAATCAGAAGGGACAACATTATATATCCCTTTTTAATTGCCATGGATGGAGGAATATTATAGTTCACCAATACAGAGAGAGAGAGAGAGAGAGAGAGAGAGAGAGAGAGAGAGAGAGAGAGAGAGAGAGAGCTTTGCTTGCCCACTCTACCATCACGATTAATCACAAGAGGTAAAGGGGCAAGATGCATTGGCGTGAATCCTAGGAGGTCAACAGACAAAGAGACACAGAGAACATGCACACAACTTAGAGGTTCAGGAATTAGAATGGTACGCGGCACAGAGAGAGAGAGAGAGAGACACACACACACACATAGCATGCATAGTCTATGACTCTGTAGAAGTTCCAAATAACTGCACGCTGCTAGGTGTAGAGGGAGAGAGAGAGAGAGAGAGAGAGAGAGAGAAGTCCAAAATGGTCACGGGGTGTTGGGCGCAGAGAGGGAGAGAGAAAGGTTCAAAACGTTCACGAGGTGCTAGGCGCAAAGAGAGAGACAGAGAGAGGGGGAGAGAGAGAGAGAGAGAGAATGCACAGAAATAGCCCACCGTGGGCAATGAGAGAGAAAAAAACGGGTGTAGCTCCTAGGAAGAGAGAGGGAGAGAGAGGGAGAGAGAGAGAGAGAGAGAGAAAATAACAATGTTTAAGAAGAGGGAGAGAGAAAATAATGGGTGTAGAGAGAGAGAGAGAGAAAATAACCGGTGTAGAAAGAGCAAGAGAGAAAAAATAACGCGTGTAAGAAGAGAGAGAGAGAGAGAGAGAGAGAGAACATGGGAAAGAGAGAGGGGACAGAGGAGAGGAGGGGAGGGTAGGATATATATATATATATATATATATAGAGAGAGAGAGAGAGAGAGAGAGAAGGAGAGGGAAAAGAGAGAGAAGGGGAGAGAGAAGTAGAGGGAAGGGTAAAAAAGAGTAGAGAAAGATTTAAACATATATAAAATACATATTGAAGTCTAAAAATTTATAAATAAGATAGTATTTTATTGGGGAAGTTACTATATGTGTATCCTCTACAACACGTGCATTCAAGGCCTATTTATAAATATCCTTATCTATAAATTTTTCTTAAATAAAACATCACATTTTTCTATTCAATCTGTAAATAACCCATTTATATTAAACCCTTTTGTATGTAAAAAATGTATTAATATTGTATCTTAAAATACCTTATTTTGAACCCACTTGATGCACACCTATATTCATGAGTAACTTATCCGAGAGTATTTGTGATGTCTTTTATGTTGATTGATTATTTTCAAGCAATGACTCTTTAAAATCTAGTTTTTTATAAGTCAATGCACTACACATTTTTTAATTTTATATTAGGCTTATAAATTTTGATTTTTTATGTTATAGGAAAATAGAATTCACTATGTCAAACCTTGTGTAATCTTCATTACTTGGTACACGTGGTTTTATTAAAGTGCAACCAAATGAAAATGAGATATCAAGATCTAAGCATAGAAAGGTAACCAATAACCATGTATCTATTGTTTTTAATAATGAAGTCATTGATTTAATAAATGATGAATTTTTAAAAAAAGATCAACTTGTAGGAGATATAGAAATGTTAAGATGTCAAAAGGCTAGGGTAGATTGGAATGAAGCATGGACTAGAACTTTCGATTGGGCATACTTTGATCGTGAATTAGCTAGAATATTTTGCACATTTTGTAAACAAGATCCAAAATGCAAGTGTGAATTTGGTGAATGTGGCTCAATAAATATCCAAATTAGTGCATTCACTAATTATGCAAAAACTAATTCCCATAAGCTAGCCACATATCACTGTGATGCCAAAAAATATTAATAGTTGATACATTAGAGAAAGGAAAAGATAAAACGGATCATACATGTAAAGTTCTATTTTCCATTGCATATGTAGCAAAGCATGACTTATCTTTTTGTACTTACGAACATAATTTAGAATTACTTGAGGTCCTTGATTGTGAATGCATTCCTATTGAGATGTATAGAAATGATAAGGCATGTACCATGTTTATACAATATATTAGTGAATCTATATTTAAGGATCAAATTGCTAAGATTAAACTATCTCGCTTTTTTAGTTTAATGTTAGATGAGTCTACAGATATAGGAAATAGGCAAAATATGATTGTCTATGTTTCTTTTTTGGATAATTATGAACATGTCACCATGTTTCTAAGGTTAATAGAGCTAGATAATGGCATTGCATCTTGTTTGTATAATATATGCATTGATTTTATGTTGAAATGTGGGCTAGATAATTCTAAAATGGCTTGTTTTGGCTTTGAAGGTGCCTCTGCAATGATTGGTTGTCATATCAGATTATCTACTAAGTTGAAAAGGGATAATCCATTGATGGCAAATATTCATTGCATTGCCCTTAGGACAAGCTTATGTTTAAGTTGATCCAATCAAAATTTTAAAATTACACAAAATATCGATTCATGCATGAACTCAATTGCTTCTATTTTCTCAAAAAGTGCTTGTAGAACTAAAGAATTAGAGAATTTACAAGAAGAGTTCAATTGTGCGATTTTACATTCAAGTCGTAATCACAAGGTACGATGGCTTAGTAGACAAATTCTTGTAAAAAAAGTGTGTGATTCTTATGAGGCAATATTAGCATATACTCAATTAGAAAATGTGTCTCTTTTTGATAAATTAGTAAACGTAGAGTTAATGTATAATTTACATTTTTTATTTGATGTCTTTAATAGATTAGGCATATTGAGTATAGTTTTACAAAGTGATTTTGTGGCTGTTACAGCCGTAGCTAGTTTTATAAATACTTAAATAAGAGCATTAGAAAATTTTTTATTGATGATCCCATTGTTGATGTAAACACATCAACAGATGACAGATGTGATTTTCACATCATACGTGGTTATGGACCACCAGATGGTCAATTGCATGCTCTTAGAGCTTCCATTCTAGGTAATTATTATAGGAGTATTAAAATCTCAAGAAAATTGGATGGACCTGATTGAGATGCATGCATCACATTTCAAAAGTTATTCGCATTAGGAAAAAAATAAACTCACAAATGATCCCTTAAAAATAATATAGTTTAAGATGTGGGCCTTTTGGATTGTCTAATAGAAAGGCTAGATATTGACATTCATGGAGGGTAAATCTTCTCTCTCCAAATCTTGGGTTTTCTATTAAAAAAAGCGGTAGTGGGGGATTAAAAAAAGGGAGAATGAATAGTACGCAATATTTGAGTTTCTCTCACCTCGTATTTTTCCCCTTTTTTTGGAGAAATTTCAATTTCGGTTTTTTTCCCTCTCACGAAATCATTTTGACCCAAAAGTTGAGCAACAGACCACTTTCCCTCTCTTCTCTATACTCGTGAATTTTGGTCCCCATTGAAGCTCCCTACTAAGAGTAATTAGGATTTTTAGTGTTCTTCTTACCTATGTACTTTCTTCTCCACGCAGCTCCAGATTTTGGGCAAAACACAGGTGCCCATCTCTCTTTGCATTTTCTCTTGTTTGCTATTTTTTCAATAGGGTTTGATGTCGTTTCTTACTGTTGTTGTTGTTTTATTGCAGAGGTTGTTTGGGGCAAGAGACAGAGGTGCTCATCTCTCTCTCCTTTCTTTCCCCCCTCTCTTTATGTGTTGTTTCTCTTTTATGTTGTGTTTTCAATAGAATTTGATGTTGGTTCTAATTGTTGTTTTCTTACAGAGTATATTTGGAGTAAGAGGCAAAGGTATTAATCTCTCTCTCTGTTTTGTTTTTTTTTTGCTGATATCTTTTCAGTACAACACAATGTTAGTTCTAATCCTTGTTGTTGTTTTGTTGCAGAGATCATTTTGGGTGACATTGCATAAGTGCTTATCTCTCTCTCCCTCTCTCTTTCTCTGTGCATGTTTCCTCTTTTCTACTATTTTTTCAATATACCTTCATGTAAATACTAACTCTTGCAAAATTGTATTTTGCAGAGATCAAATTGGGCAAGATTGGATAGGTACTCATTTCTTTCTCTCTCCCGCGTACTCACATAAACTCTCTCTTCCTTCGTCTCTGCATTATCCCTTTTCTACTATCTTTACAATAGGGTTTGATTCTAGTTCTAACTTAAGGATCAATTGTTGTTGTAGCACTTAACACAAGGTAGAGCGGAGATTCTGTAGCTCAATTTATAGGTAAATCCACCATATTTTGTGGTGCCAAAATTTATTCATTTAATTAGTAACTTTTATATTTGATGGGATTGATACTTTCTTATGTCCATCATTTGCAATGGGTTTTAATTAGCAATGATTCGATCTTATCTTCAGCAAATCAGCTTATAGGTAAATCGGCCATGTTTTGTATTGCTTCTATTCATGCACTTATCTAGATATTTTTTGCTAAAAGGGATTCATGCAAGTATTTTTGTTAAAAGGGATTCATGCAGGTGTTTTTTTGTACATGCAGGTATTGTACAAGGTTTAGGTGAAGCATATAATTCTCCATCAACTATTTTGATGTGGTGAGTGATTCCTGTGTTTGGATGATATGGATCTCTTGGAAGTCGATTGTTCAAAAATCCTCTACTTTATTGGTTATACGTGTCCATTTGGATCTCCATGCCAATTGGCAATGATCCATGAAACTCTTGTATCATATCATCCATATAACACACAATGTGTTGAGTCTTAGAATATCTCAGGTGTCAATCCAATGTGTCTATTAAGATTTGCATGCCATGTGGCTGCTATCCTTGTAACAACTACTCTATAATACTCACATTTCATACAATGTATTGAGTCAAATCAGACTCCTCTTCATTATAATAAAATTTATTTTGGAAAAATTCTTTGAGTATTCTTGTGCTATTCTTTTCATTATATTTCATGTTAATGGTATGATTAAAGTGATGACTTGAAATTAAATCTATACTTTGTGTTGATGTATATATCCACATGCATTTCGATATCGATGTTTATGTCTCTTTACAAAAAGTGTAAATATCTCTTAATGCCATGTTGAATTGTATGGCATATTGGTGATTATTGGATAGACTTAAAATGCTTATTATTTAGGGGTTAATACATACTTCTTTACATCTAATGCGTAGGTTAGAATGCCTGAGAGAAGAACAAGCATTCTCTCGATAGAAGTACGTAACAGAAAAGATGAAGAAGGGAATTGGATCATTGATACGTATCATTGCTCGTCTTGGGTACATATGCGTCCAAGTATGAAGGGAGCTTTTAGGGTGAAAGTATCTGCAATTTCAGATGTATCAAAGCACTGGAAGGGTAAAATTTTAGCTCTCAGATAAAGGAATTTTGATTCTCACCATGTAACAAAGGCATTTGTACAACATGTATTCATGCAAAAATAAATACACATTGCGCCCACTGTGCCCTTTCAATGAAACATTGCAAATAGTAAGTATTTGCAACTCATTGAGAATGAGAACTTTCATGATACCTATGTAACAGCTTGTCTTGTATTTAGAGAAGTATACCCTTCGGATTGCTGTGAGTGGCAAAATGTTGAGAGTTTCACTGGTTCTTTTAAGTGTTACCACCTCGAAATTGGTAGATTGCTCTTTGAGGGGCGTACAACTAAGCAACTCACAAAGGACCTTGTTTTTTTCTATGACTCCAAGTACATATTACCCAAGGGGAGTCGATAATATGGAACACTTGAGTATATGCACATATCGAATCTCAATAACATAGAATGGCCATTGTGTAGTAGCGACATTTTGCACATGTGTAGCACAAAAATTTCCGCAGACATATTGAATTCTATGAAGCCAAGCACCGGCTCAAAGAATGTACATCTAAGCTGGTTCATACCGATTGCAATTTTTACATACATGTTCAAGGAATATAAGGGTTTGAGACGTACACTACAAGGATATCAGGCCATAGCGACGCGGATTCGCGATGATAAATAGCGGTGTCGTTATTTACATTGCTATTAGAGTCGCATTTGTGACGCTATAAGTGATGCAAATAGCAACGGTACCCAGAGCAAAAAAATGCGGACCGAAACCCGAGCGCATTACATTTCACGCATTCACGAAAGAGAGCGAGAGGGAGAGCGACCGTCTTGCTGAGAGGGAGAGAAAGAGAGAAAGAAGGCTTCTCACCGCCACCGCCACTGCCACTGTTCGCAAAGAAGAGGAGGAGATGTATGGAGGGCGAGGAGGTGTATGGAAATGAGAGAGGGAGAGGGAGGGGGAGAAGGAGAGGGAGGGAGACATTAAACATAATAGGAAAATGAGAGAGAGGGAGAGGGAGAGGGAGAAAATGGGAGAGAGAGAGGAAGGAAATGAGAGAGGGAGAGGGAGGGAGAGAGAGAGAAAGAGAGGGAGAGGGAGAGGGAGAGGGGGAGGAAATGGGAAAGAAAGAGGGAGGGAGACATTAAACATAATAGGAAAATGAGAGAGAGGGACAGGGACAGGGAGAGGGAGGAAATGAGAGAGGGAGAGGGAGGGAGAGAGAGAGAAAGAGAGGGAGACGGAGAGGGAGAGGAAATGGGAAAGGAAGAGGGAGGGAGAGGGAGGGAGAAAGAAAGAGAGGGAGAGGGAGACATTAAACATAATAGGGAAATGAGAGAGGGAGAGGGAGAGGGAGACATTAAACATAATAGGAAAATGAGAGAGAGGGAGAGGGAGAGGGAGAGGGGGAGGAAATGGGAGAGGGAGGGAGAGGGAGGGGGAGAGGGAGGGAGAAAGAAAGAAAGGGGGAGGGAGAGGGAGACATTAAACATAATAGGAAAATGAGAGAGGGAGAGGGAGAGGGAGAGGGACATTAAACCTAATAGAGAGAGGAGGGGGGAGGGAGGGAGAAGAAATGAGAGAGAGAGAAGAAGAAAGCAAAAGGAAATGAGAGAGGGAGAGGAGAGAGAAAAAGAGAGAAAAGATGTTAAACATAATAGGGAAAGAGAGAAAGAGAGGGTGAGGGTGAGTGTGAGGATGAGGGAGGGAGAGGAAATGAGAGAGGGAGAGAAATAGAGAAAAGGAAATGAGAGAGGGAGAGGAGAGAGAAAAAGAGAGAAAAATCATTAAACCTAATAGGGAAAGAGAGAAAGAGAGGGTGAGGGCGAGGGAGGGAGAGGAAATGAGAGAGGGAGAGAAAGAGAGAAAAAGAATGAGAGAGGGAAGGAGACATGAGAGAGAAAAAAATGAAAGAGGGACAGGAGAGAGAAAAAGAGAGAAAAATCATTAAACCTAATAGGGAAAGAGAGAAAGAGAGGGTGAGGGTGAGGGAGGGAGAGAAAATGAGAGAGGGAGAGAAAGATAGAAAAGGAAATAAGACCTTACAATAAGCTCATTCTAAGCTTATAGGGGTTAGGCCGATCCTCAACAAACGTAAGGGATATATGGCTAGAGAACCCTAGCACACTTACGCCTCCTAGCATAATGTTCTTCCTACAAAGAGATATCTCATACATGGGGCTTGTCCTAGCCTCAACCACGCAAGTATACAACGAAGGCAATTAGCCTATCAGCGAGAAAAACATTCATTTTTCATAAAGTAAATCCAAAAATAATTTTGGATATTCCATAAAAATCAATCTCTTCTTAAAAAGACAAATACAAAAAACCAAAACAGCATCATTCATATGCTTCGCAAAACTAAAACAACATCACCACAAGATCTCTTAGGAAACTCATCTTCAACTATCAATTTTAATTAAATAATATAATATAAAATCACTTGCAAGGAAGGATATTTTTTTATCATTAACCCTCTTTCTTCCTTAGAATAGTCTTAGGAACAAATTTTTCTACTCTAACAAGCATATATTTGAGCATAATAACTATTTTAAGGTTTATTCCATGAATAGTAGTAGTATATATGCAACCATCAAGCTAGAGATCATGCTTTGGTATCTGTGGAGATCCCAATCTCATGCCCTCATAGAGATTGTAGTGTGCAATAGTGTGGAGAGAAGGTGGGTGAGTTGTAAATGGTAAAGGAGAATTCTATTGATGACGGAGAGCAGAGGTGAATCACCAATTCTATTCTTAGTAAGTGCAACCTGCATCCATGGCCGATTGAAATCAGTAAGACTTTGAAATCCTACCTCGAGTACTATAACTATTGTTTTGTGGTGGATTTTCTTGCCATAATTCAACATTGATTTGTGCTTGTGTTTTCCACGGCATGGTCATCCTATACTCTCTCTTCTGTACTCTCTCTTTCTCTCTTTCTCTCTTCCTATACTCTCCCTAAATCCTTCCCTCTTTCCCTTCCTATACTCTCCCTAAATCCTTCTCTCTCCCCCTATCTCTTTTCTCTCTGTATCTCTCTTTCTATTTCTACCTCTCTCACTTCTCTTCTCTTCTTCTCTAACTTTACTCTCTCCCTAACTCTTTTCTCTCTCTTCATCTCTATATAAGTAGTCGTAGTCGTAGTCATAGTCGTGGTCATAGTCGTGGTCGTGGTCGTAGTCGTAGTCGTAGTCATAGTCATAGTCATAGTCGTAGTCGTAGTCATAGTTGAATTCTTGGTCGTGGTGGTTGTGGTCGTGGTTTTCATAGTCATAGTCGTAGTCATGGTCATGGTCGTGGTCGTGGTCGTGATTGTAGTCATGGTCATGGTCGTGGTCATGGTCATAATCGTAGTCGTGATCGTGGTCATGGTCGTCGTAGTCGTAGTCATAGTCGTAGTCGCGGTCGTGGTCGTGGTCGTGGTCATGGTCTTCATTGTAGTCATAGCCATGATCGTTAAAGAAAATGAGAGAGGGGGAGGAAGAGAAAAAAGAAGAAGGAATGAGAGAGAGGGAAAGAAAATACATACAGCATAATAAAGAAAGAGAAAAAGAGAGAGATGGAAGGAGAGGAGAACAATTTAAGAAAGAAAAAAAGAATGATAACAAAAACAAATTGTTTGTCGTAACGTAGACAAAATGGAAAACGATGAAGGTCTTGTTGTTCAAGATTGCGAGATGTATCTTAATCAACGTGTCCCATGTCCTTGCTCTCAATGCAAGCTGGCAATTAAACGATAACGTCGATTGTCTATAGAACACATACGACGATTCAGCAAGTTTCAATCTGAGATAATTGATCAGGTGATTGCGGATTTTCAGCAAATGGTAAGAAAAGTTAATATCAATCATGCATTGTACTCGCAAGCTAATTGAATACCATATACAAGAAGATTGGGTGTGGCTGGCAAATTTTCTATCCAAGGAGGTGACGTCTCATCCCAAGGAGGAGTGCACCCTTTGCGACCAATTAGAAGAGTTCGTGGGCATGCGATGGATGGAGTGTATGAGCCAATCCACCACTTGCAAGGCACTACCCAATCTATACCGTCAATGCCAGAGGAGACAATCAGCCTTCCAGACCTACCTACAATCTTGGAGCATGAGATGGAGGCAATGATCGATGCATTGATTCCCATGGATATTGAGATTTCTAATCAGTTTAGAGAGGAAGCATCCATACCATTATATGATGGGTGTCGAGTATCTCGCCTGAAGACACTACTTACACTCTTAAGTGTGCAAGCAAAATACGGGTGGAGCGATGAAGTGTGACTGAGTTGTTCAGGTACCTTGTACATGCTAGCTATATATAGTCTATCTATACATAGCCCCCCTATTAGCTATATATAGACAAACTATATATAGCTAACAGGGGCGCTATATACAGACTATATATAGCTAACAGGGGCACTATATATAGATAGACTATATATAGCTAACATTAAAGAGGGAACAAGTGATGGTTGGTTGATAGTTGATGGATTGTGATGGTTACAAGCCATCAATGTTGATGTGACTGAAGGGCTTCATTGCACCTACTAAGTCACTTGCACTCTCCCTATAGGATATGTCTCTCTTACTTGTGTAGTGATTTGCACAGACACGTGCAATTGGGAGTTGGATCAAATGTCAAGTAAACTTGGAATATTGTCCCACACATTAGTTAGTGAGAAGAAGTGATGCTATGCTATTCTCAAGGTGAGAGGTCATCTGAGTATAAGTGGGATGTCTTGCCCTTGATGTTCTCCAAGGCTATAATATAGATGGATGGGTTAGGGTGTTAGCCTAGATGTAGTGAGGATACAATGCTATTTTCTATTTTTTAAAATTTTTTTGATACAATAAATGAACTAAATACAAGTGATTGCGAGAGAAAATACACATTGCTAAGCAAATATCTCGAGTGTATACTAAAGACATCCTTTTCTAAGAAGACTATGATCTCTAATTGATTCATATAGCTATAGTGATGAGTAGGGATGCAAGAGGTGTATATATGTGGTGAACCTGCTTTCCACCATGTCTTCTAGTAAATGAGTATAAAATGATATCAATAGTAGGGCTTGGAGGTGAGGACAACAGACCACTACCACTTCATTGATACTTGCACTTATATTAAGAAATAGAGATAGTAGCTTGTCTTCATATGGTATTATTGCTTATTGCAGAATCTTGAGGACGAGTTTAAGGTAATTCTAGGTGGTAATGAAGAATGGATCAAGGTAATTGGTCAATTCTTTCAAGAAAATTCTAAAGGAGAGCACTAGAACTTTGAGCTAGAACAAGTAGATTCTATTGGCCTATTTCACTTTGACATTGGGAATCTTCAAAGAGCACTAGATTTGTGAGCTAGAATAGCTAGGTTCTATTGGACTATTTCACTTTGATATTTAGAATCTTTGGAAAGTTATTCTTATCATGTATATTTTCCTAGTACTCTTTGTCATACCTCTCTAGCAAGGAGTACTCCTTGCCATGCCTTTGTAGGGGTATTAGATAGGATTTACTAATTATTCTTCTCACAAATAACAAAAGGATTCCCAAGCCCTCTTTCTTGAATAGGATATATCCCCATTTAGATAGGCTTAGTCATACTTCTTTGGCTTGAATTTTAGGTACATTCCCATGCTTCTTTGTGTTATGTAAGATTTTCAATTGAGTGTGATGTCCAAGAGACCTTACCGCTTCATTGCAATTTTTTTAGTTGTACATATGAGCAACCATATTGTGTGTATGGAAAGTACTGGCATTTTGAACATGCTCTCCTCAGTAACTTTAAAATCAAACACTACTATAGTATTGGAATCCTACTTCTCTTGGTATTTCCATGTAGTTGTATGTGAGTACAAGAGAATTCAGAGATCTAAAATGGAGAAACAAAGAGTCTAAAATGGAGATCTAAAATGGAGAAATCTTTCACAAAATAGCAAAAGAAGAGCACTAGATCTAGAAGTTGGAATAAGTAGGTTCTATTGGCGTGTTTTGCTCTGACACTACAACAAAAAGGCTCCATAGATGCACTTGTAGATGCAATATTTGAACTATGTTAAAAAATGTCACATGCGTTTATTACCGCGTCTACTGCCGCGTCTAAAATTTCGCGTCTAAAAGTGTGCTTATAGTGAAACATACACGCACATATAGACGCGCACATTGACGCACTCCGTAAATATATAATCATATTTATAAAAAAGTAGATATATTCATATTCTGCGTCTATACACGCGTGTAACTGCGCGTCTAAAAAGGCGTATACTCTACAAATTTTTGATGATAATAGACATGCATTTTTCCTGCAATTTAGACGCACTGATAGACGCGCAAAACAGAGGTATGAAAAAAAAACCAGAGAGCATGTGGCTTTGCAAGCCACATGCTCTCTGGTTTTTTTCCCCCCATCAACATCAAATTGTATACTTAGGAAAAACAGAGAAAGATTATTTCGAAGATTTTTGTACTAAAAACAAAACAATGTATGTAGAACACGAAATTTCATATATATAGATAAAACGTTTTTACATGATGAGTTCTAGTGCTTGTGACCTCAAGCATGGTCATGGTCGCAAGCACTAGCTGAAAGTAATACATATCAAAAATGAAAACTACAAGCCAAGGGGAGGCATGCATGCATGGGGCTCCTCTACATCTCCTCAGAAGAGGCATCATCGTCATTACCACCACCACTGCAGGTGCCGGTACCGGTGCCGCCACCGCTACTGCTAGTCCCCCCTTCACTATCCTCAACTACATCAGGGTTCGCCTACACAAAGAATTAAGGTATATAAATACCATTACAAACAATAAATTAGAGTTAACTATACTTTTCATGTAAAAATGATGCCAAGAGGCATATTACACGGTGGATTCCGTGCCACAGTGGATTCCATGAGGTTTTACAGTGGATTCCGTGAACTTTTATTACCGGGGCTCATACACAAAGTGGATTCTTTATGCGAGAAGTCGATGGGAACGCCTATCCTTTTCGGGTGTTTTGTTAATTTAGTGTATACATGGGTGATTCCGCAAAATACATAGTTAAATTAATAAACGTTTATGAGTTTAGAGTGCGCACTCGTGATAAATTAAGGTTAGGATTGATTTCTAACCAATTGATTTATTTAGCTGAAGACTGCTAGGTATTCACTTTTGTCGGTTTAATTGTATTATTTTACTAACGATTGTGAATGCTTCAGTTGATGCGTAGAGATAGCAGCGGTGGCAGTGGAAAGCATTGGAGGATAGCGTGTATTCAAGTTATCGTCAATATTTTAATGGGCGCATACCTTAGGCATGGCACCTATTTATCAAGGCGTTTGATATTTATTTATTATTTTTGTATCCGCATGGGTGCACGATCTAGATATTTGTATTTGTACATTGTATTTGGGTACGCTTGACTTCTTGGGCGCCCACCCATTAGCTTTATTTCTATTTGGCACAAAAGCAAACTTAAAAGCTAAAGCGTGCTATTTTGTAATTTGGGCTATTATTTGAGCTTGAAGATGATTAATACATAAAATACATGCTTTGTGGAGCACTCATACAAGGCATGGGGGGAGATTGCACCCAATTGGTCTCTTATTCATGTCGTTCAAGTCTTCTACATTGATTTGTGTGCAAAAAGTAGAGTTCTTTTGTTCTTGGGGACCTTCTGACGCTCACTATGCGAAAGTTTATGTCTGGCCTACTTGGACATTACTATGCTGAAGTTAATATGTTCAAGCCAACAACCCTTGAAGATGCAATTTCTTTGGCTCATGACATTGAAGACAAGATTCGAGGAAGAGACAAGCGTCCACAACAATTTCAAGCAAATGGTAACTATGGTTCCAAGCAATTCAATTCAAATTTTAGAAGATTCAATCAAAGTCGTTTTCTTCCATCTTCATTCCGTAAGTCTTGGACACGACCACCTGCTTTGCCATCAAATACCAATTTAAACCCTAAGCCATCCTCACAACCAAATCCCAATATTCCTAAAATTTTTGCAATTACCAACAATGTATCTAAAGCCAAACCTATAGTTTGTTATAAATGTCATCAACCTAGACATCTAGCAGCCAATTGTCAATCGAAAAAGCCACATGTCCATATCAATTATCTTGGAAAAATGGAAGAAGAAGAACATGAGGAAATGCCTAACTTTACGGAAAATGATGATGACATTGCCACTCCTTCGGATACTTTGCTAGGTAGGCCTTGGCGTCATCACTATAATCCTGACATAGATTATTCTATGCATTCAATTAAAATTTATTTTCAAGGAAAACCAATCACATTGCATGATATGCATGCTTCTAATAATTTCCCATTGCTTACTCATACTCAAGCTAAACGTGCATTAGATAAAAGTAGTAAATCTTATTTAATTTGGGTGAATGAACTTCAAGCTAACGAAAAACATATGCATCCTAGGTATACACAATTTCTTACTCAATTTAAATATTGTTTTGTAGATGATTTACCACTTGGACTACCACCACACAACCTGAAGATCATAAAATAGATTTAATTCCTGGTACACAATCACCATGTAAAGCACCATATAGGCATAACCAAATTGAACAGAAAGATATTCAAAATCAAATAGAAGAATTGCTAAATAGAGGATTAATTAGACCTATTAGCTCTCCATTTGGTGCACTTGTTTTATTAGTAAAGAAGAATAATAATCCTTATTGCATGTGTATTGATTATCATGCCCTAAATAAAATTACAGCTAAGAATAGATATCCGATTCCTAGGGTAGATGATCTTATGGATAAACTACAAGGTTCTGCCATATTCAGTAAGATAGATCTTAAATCTGGTTATCATAAAGTGAGATTGGATAAATCTGATATATTCAAAACTACATTTAGAACACAATTTGGACATTATGAATTTCTAGTGATGCCTTTCGGTCTAACTAATGCACCAGCTACATTTAGTCGAATGATGAATTGCATATTCTTGAAATATCAGCATTGTGTAATAGTATTCTTTGATGATATACTGGTATTCAGTAAAAATGAGAATGAGCATTATGAACATCTATCTTTAGTTTTTAAGTTGTTGAAAGATAATCAATTGTATGCTAATCCAGAAAAGAGTGAATTCTTTCAAACAGAAATTGAATATCTAGGTCATATTGTTTCATCATAAGGTATTAAGGTTGACCCTAAAAAGATAGAAGCAATTTTAAATTGGCCCATACCCAAAAATGTGCATGAGTTACGTTCTTTTCTAGGTCTTGCTAGTTTTTACAGAAAGTTTGTGCGAAATTTTTCATTACTTACCTTACCTTTGACTAAACTTTTAAAAAAGGGTATTGTGTATAACTGGACTGACAATCAACAAAAATCTTTTGATTTATTGAAACATGCATTAACCCATACTCATGTATTACAACTACCTGATTTCAATAGACCATTCTGTTGAGTAGTTACTGATGCTAGTGGATCTGGAATAGGAGCCGTACTTATGCAAGATAATCATCCCATAGTCTATTCTAGCTGTAAACTGAAACCATCCGAACTTAAATATTCTACATATGATAAAGAGTTGCTAGCTGTAGTACAAGCCTTACGTCAATGGAAACATTACTTAATGGGTTCTAAGTTTATGATTAAAACTAATCAACAAAGCATTAGACATCTCCTTAGTCAACCCCAAATATCTGATCGACATATTGAATGGGGAGCTTTCATTCAAAGTTTTCATCCCCTTATACAATATCAACGAGGAAAAGAGAATGTTGTAGCCGACACTTTAAGTAGAAGATCTACCATTCATAATATTTCTCTCATATCATTTGATTCCCTTATCCCTATGAAAGATACTTATCATTAGGATATTACTTTTTAATCTGATTGGAATAAATTAGTTGCAAATAATTGGATTCCTATTGATTCACTATCTTACAATAATGGATTCATGTTTTATGAAAAGAGATTATGCGTGACAGTTCCATTTAGATCTTTTGTTTTGAATGAGATTCATTGTCCTCCATACCAAGGTCATTGAGGTATTATATCTACTTTGCGTATATTGACTGAAGATTTTTATTGGCCACATATGGACACTGATGTATCTAACTTTATATCTGAATGTTTAGTCTGTCAACGAGTGAAAAGACACCATGGTAAACAGTATGGTTTACTAATGCCATTATCTATTCCATCACGACCATGAGAACAGATTTCTATGGATTTTATTACTGGTTTACCTAACACTAAAGCTAACCATGATATCGTTTGGATTGTTGTCGACAAGTTTAGAAAACAAGCATATTTCATTCCATGCAAGAAAACTCTAACTGCATCTCAAGCAGCTCAATTGTTTTTGAAAACTATGTTTACTAATCATGGTTTACCAAAAGTTATTATTTTTTATCGTGATTCTAGATTCTGTAATAATTTTTGGATTACTTTGTTTGCTAACTTAGAAACAAATATTGATTTTTCATCTGTATTTCATCCCGAAACAAACAGTCAAACAGAAGCTACTAACAGTACTATTTTAGATCTTTTACGTGCTTACACTATTTCTAAACCACACACATGGGATACATATTTACATTTACTTCAGTTTGCATATAACAATACACCACACACAGCTACAAAGAAAGCACCATTTGAAGTTATTTATGGATATAGATTGCCTACACCTGTTGCATCATTATCAAATAAAATTCAGATTGCTGATGATATTACTAACATGCACGCTACTATTTTTTATGAAGTTAAAGATATGATTGCCAAAGCCCAACAATCATATACAAAACAAGCCAATAAGAAAAGATAGGCCATGAAGTTTAAAGTTGATAATTATGTTTGGTTACGAATAGAAAAACGTAGATTACAAAGTGTAGATAAACATCCAATTATGAAATTAGCACCTAGATTCTATGGACCATTCAAAATCATACACAAAATCAATGACAATGCATTAAAACTAGATTTACCACAACATTGGAAAATCCATAATACCTTTCATATTAAATTATTACGACCCTTTAGAGGCCAATTACCTGTACACCCTGTCTATGAAAACCCACCTTTGTTAGATGAAGAGACTGAAATCCTTGAGCCTGAAGCTATTATAGATACTGACTCTATGACCACTAGAATTGGCCGTAGATATTCTAGATATTTGGTCAAGTTTAAATACCATCCTGTTGAAGAGGCCCAATGGATGCACGCTAGAGACTTAAATGCTTTCCCCACTCTGTTAGCTCCACATTGAGCTAATAGCAATTGAGGACAATTGCTATCCCACCCTAGGGGTATAATGCCAGGAGGCATATTACATGGTGGATTCCGTAAACTTTTATTACCGAGGCTCATACACAAAGTGGATTCTTTGTACGAGAAGTCGATGGGGACGCCTATCCTTTTCGGGCGTTTTGTTAATTTAGTGTGTACATGGGTGATTCCATAGCGGGTGATTCCGCAAAATACATAGTTAAATTAATAAACGTTTATGAGTTTAGAGTGTGCACTCGTGATAAATTAAGGTTAGGATTGATTTCTAACCAATTGATTTATTTAGCTGAAGACTGTTAGGTATTCACTTTTGTCAGTTTAATTATATTATTTTACTAACGATTGTGAATGCTTCCGTTGATGTGTAGAGATAGCAATGGTGGCAGTGGAAAGCATTGGAGGATAGCGTGTATTCAAGTTATCATCGATATTTTGATGGGCGCATACCTTAGGCATGGCGCCTATATTTTGTCGCGCCTATTTATCAAGGCATTTGATATTTATTTATTATTTTTGTATACGCATGGGCGCACGATTTAGATATTTGTATTTGGACATTGTATTTGGGTACGCCTGACTTCTTGGGCACCCGCCCATTAACTTTATTTCTATTTGACACAAAAGCAAACTTAAAAGCTAAAGCGTGCTTTTTTGTAATTTGGGCTATTATTTGAGCTTGAAGATGATTAATACATAAAATACATGCTTTGTGGAGTGCTCACACAAGGCATGGGGAGAGATTGCACCCAATTGGTCTCTTATTCATGTCGTGCAAATATTCTACATTGATTTGTGTGCAAAAAGTAGAGTTCTTTTGTTCTTAGGGACCTTCTGATGCTCACTATGCGCGCTCACGGCATCCGATCTGTGCACCAAAAAAATAAAACATATCTCTTCTGGTTGTGGAATCCTCATGGCACAATTATATTGCTCCACCATGATGAGTCCCTCCTCGTAGAAATGTTGCCAAGTGGATGCCCGGTTATGACCTCGATGGTAGCCTACCTCTCTAGGAGTAGGCATCCTACCAACAATATGATACTACAAAACAATTTGAACATACAACGTATTAGAACACACTACATAATGAATTGAAACAAATTGCAAATATAATTAAAAAAAGAAATCAAATAATACTTACAAACTCAGCCTCCCATGACTCCCTGCCACTCGATCCATAATGCGACGATCCCATGGTTGCCATTTGGATACGTCACGCCTGTGCATACTAGCGACTTGTCCTTTTCTCTGCTGCTCTCTTCTTGGCCTCTTTCCACTCCCTACGGTGGCAATTGGGTGGTTGGCCATATCCAGGGCGCCCTTGCTCTTGTCTCCGCAGTGACTCCTTGGTGCACATCATAAGGTGAGACCTCTTGTTATGAAGCGCGTCGCTCACCTTTGACTGTCCCCAATCATCTGAGAATCATGAATTCTCGGGATTAGGGTACCTTCTATGTACTGCCCGTAGCACCTCTTGCCACAAACCATTTTTTTGGTGCTTAAAGGGAATCATACAATCTTTGTATGTGGCATGCACGACACTCCTCAAGTAGGCTATCACTTCCCTCCCCTTAGGGTTATACAAGATACAACCAACATCAGTGATAGAGTAGTACATTTGTGGAGGCTCACCTCTCTCATTTCCCGGTGAGGGTGATCGAGAGCCACCTCCTAGGCAACTCCCACAAAGCCCTCGACCTCCTCGTCTTCCCACACGACTCTCCCTCCCCCCTCGACGGGCACTACCCTCTACCTCACTTGATACACATGCTTCTGTAGATGCACGTGCTTCGGCCGATCCATGTACTTCAACTGATCCATGTGCATCAGCTAATCTGTGTGTATGCATAGTGCGTGGAGTACCTGTTAGTAGAGGTATACCAAGGTTTGGTGTTTGTGCGGCAGTGTTAGGCAAAGATGTGATAGGTGTCCTAGACATGACACTGAAAATATCCTTTGCAGTGGGAGGGTGACCAAGATAATTGGTCATCTCCCCCATGAATTGCTCCTTGTTTGGGAAACCTCCAAAAAAGCTACTAACACCTCTAGAAAACTCCGCTAAGGTGTTGTTCATGCGTTCCAACTCAGAATCAGTGCTGGAAGATCCAGGATTCCACATCTACACAAGTAAAATTCCATTACTACCCTATGTAGATAAAACATATTACATGCTACATCTACATCTGCATCTCTGTGTGTGTCTGTCAGAGCGTCTATTTCTGCGTCTATACCTGCGTCTACACTGTCATCTAGATGCGCTAACAGAAGCGCACAGTCGGATCATATTTTGCAAACTGTTATAAAAAACGTGCAAAAAAACCTCCATAGATGATAGTCTATAGCATGTAAAGAGAGAGAGAGAGAGACAAACAGATAGAGAATGCAAATAAGATTGAGAGAGAGCAGAAAAACTCACCTTATTTGCTTGTTCCGATGGGTGGCGGCTAGGTTGCAAGCTCCTTGTCCTCCTTCTCCCTTCCCTTGGTATGTTGCTTGAATCTTCTTCTTTTCCTTGTTGTTTGGCTCTTGTTCTTTACTCTTTGGCTCTTCCTTCCTCATGTCCTCTTTTTACTCTTATTTCCTTCCCTCATTGTCTTCATCAAGTGATAGATAGACATGATTAGTGATGTCGAGCTCAAACTGCAGAAAACTCACAAAAAACAAATGAAAGCACTGGTTTGAAAAGAAAGCCACAATTTTTTTAATTTTTTTTAAATATTTGCATGGCACGTCTGTAAGCGCTTGTATATGCGCATATAAGACATATTACACGCGCTGATAGACACACAGTTATAATTAAACTGATTAGATGTTAACTTTTGGTTGTTTTTGGATCAACATGACTTTCCTAGTCTTTCAATATCAAAATGTTTGCCTCCATGTTGTAAGTATCAATGCATTTAGGGAATATGACATATATACCAAATGAAATCATATATGTCCTTATGATTCAGGTGTAATTATGTCATCATCTTCTACTAGTATGGGACATGCCGAGTCAACAAACAGTACATCCTCCAGTGAGGATGAGACATTGTGTCTTCACAATCGAGACGCTTGGCTACGATGGAAAATTAAATGTATATGTGATTGTTTTCGAGGATGTTTTTTTCGAGCACGTTGAATCACAATGTCACATCTCAACATGTACGGAGAGTGGGACCAAGAAAAAGACCCAGTAATTTTTATTGCTTTATTTACACAAATATTATTGGTCTATGTTGCATCTTCACCATTAAACAAAATCTCATTTTTTTAATTGAGTAGGATGCGGTACCACATCCTCAAATGGTCCCTCCAAGGCATCGAGAGGCTGCGAAGCATCGACGCGAGGAGGCAGAGTTCTCAAGAAGAGTAGAGACTGATGACGACGATAGCAACCCTCTTCAAATGCCCCATCAAGTTTTGGAGGAAGAGATTTTGGACAACATGGTGCACGATTTATTTTTCCATGAGGTTTGGGGGGAGGGCGCCACTAGAGAGACAGATGACCCGCTACACATAGCGTCAAAAACTCAATTGTACAAAGGTTGCACCTACTCCGTTCTACGTGCATCTCTCGAGATACTGAACTTACAAACCATTTATGGATAGAGTAATGCTACCTTGAATGCATTATTGAAGTATGTATCATTTGATATTAATTCATAAATGCTTCTAGACAATATTCACGGTTTGTTAACTCTGTTTGCATAATATATGCAGGTTATTGTCACAAATGCTTCCAAATGGAAATAAATTACCAACTATAAGGGAGCAAGCAAGGCATTTCTTGACATCTCTTGGAGTTCTCGATTACGTTAAAATCCATGCATGTGTCAATGATTGCATCTTGTTTCATGGGGATCATGCATCTGCATGACAGTGTCCTATTTGTGGTGAGCCAAGATACAACCAGGAGATGAAATCAATGGATGTGCCTCGTAAGGTTTTATGAAATTTTCCTATTCCACATTATTTAACTTATGTTTAAGTGTGAATCTATTGCGAGACTCATGACATGGCATGCTAGTCACCATTCAAGTGATGGAAAGTGGAGAATTCTTTCAGACACACCAGCTTGGTAACACGTAGACAATTTGTGGCCTACTTTCAAAGAAGAGCCCAGAAATTTGAGATTTGGTCTAGGATTAGATGGAATAAATCCATTTGGCATCAAAAGCACCTCATATAGTGTATGGCCAATGGTATTGGTGAACTATAATATCCCTCCATCTATGGCAATAAAAAAAAGGATATGTAATGTTGTCCCTTTTGATTCTTGGAAAACACAAAGTAAAAAACATAGAGGTTTACTTAGAGCCTTTGATCGAGGAGCTAGAAATGCTATGGAGAGGTATTGAGGTGCAAGATGTGAGGGTATCATTATCCTCTAGAGATTTCACTTTAAAGGGCATGTTGTTGTGCACCATGCATGTCTTTTCAGGCTATGGAGAGTGTTCAGGTAGTTGTATACTCTATTTTATTTATTCTTACCCTTAATCAAATATATGTCATCATTAACCCACTTGTTTTTACAGGTTTAAGTATATTAGAATATCATGCATGTCCAATTTGCGGTCCCTCTCTAGTTTCTTCTAGACCGACATTCTTGAAGAAGGTTATCTATGACAATCATCATTGTTTTCTTCCTATTGACCACCCCAAATATGCACCCCCCACTAATGGAAGAACTCCACAATCTCTGACCATTCAAGATTGGAAGGACACTTGGGCACACGCCAATGATCATCCTCCACTCGGCATGAGTCGATAACTAGTTTACTTCTTTTGTTTGTCTTTAAAGTACACTCCATTATGAGAATAAAAAATAATATATTGTTTGTGCCTTAGATTCTCTATATTTTTTCGTCTCCCATATTGGACTGAACTCAAGATCAATCACTTGTTGGACCCCATGCATATATTCAAGAATGTTGCCTCTACATTATGGGATCACTTAATCGGGGCTTGTGATTCTGTCAATGTACTAGAGGATTTACGTAGCATTGGACGTATGAGATGAGCTTGGCCACGCATCGGACCCAGAGGAAAGATCGAGTTACCGCGTGCACCTTGGATGTTGTCAAAGACCGAAGAAAAGATGGTGAAGCAACAGATATGTAGCTTTCCAACTCCCACAGGATATATGAGATGCCTCAAGGGAGCCTTCAGAAAGAAAAAGAAAAGAGGTGTGGAGCAACTATCCGGTTTAAAGTCTCACGATTGGCACAAAATGATTCAGGTAAGGATTTTCATAGACATAAATATATTAATTAGTGGAGTAACTATGTAGACTAATTAACAATGTATGAATATTTACATACAATTCATTCTTCCTACTAGCATATCCCATTGTGTTTTAAAATATGTGCGTGATATCATTTACAAGATAGGTGAGCTCGCGAGGTATGTATACTTTATACTTATTTTTTAGTTTACATATTACATACATCACATAGTAAACCCGCTTGAATGTATGGACAAAACTAATCATCGTTCTCAATTGCATGTTGGTAGATTTGTGAGTTTGAAGGAAATCGATCCAAATACGTTGCAAGAGGCTTGAGTATTGTCCACTGAGGTGGTTTGTTTGGTGCAGGAAACTTTTCCTCGCTCAATTTTGACTACTCAAGTACACTTACTCGTACATCTAATTGAGGAGATCGCAATTTGTGGGGTAGTTCATGCAAGGTGGATGTTTTTTCTAGAGCGCTTAATGAAAACCCTAAAAGATTTTGTAAGGCAAAATGCACGGCCTGAGGGAAGCATGGTTGAGGGTTGGTTAGTGCAATCATCCCTTGTACAAATCTCTGAATATCTCACTAAAGTGGACCCCTCTTTACCACGACTATGGAAAGATGATGAAGATTTGAGGATGACCTCTATAATAACTCAAGGAAAAGGAAGGAGCAAAGTGCTAATGAAAGAGAAACTTCGTAAGTTAAATGTATTTTGTGTGTTTAACAACGAAGTAATGAGCAAATGGGTGACACTATATAAAGAAGCAAGGGCAAGAAGAGTAAGCGAAAGGCAAGCATTTTGTGCTAGACATGGACGTAATGTCCCATATCTAGAACATTTAAGTGCGCTTCCACATCATATTGATATAGATTGGCTACATGAAGAAATGGAGAAGATGGAAAAAGAGAAGGCGATGGATATATCGCAAGAGGAGTGGAAATACCCACGAGGTTCCTTATCAAAGGTGGGACATACTTATAATTAAATTATCTTTAGTTATATATGATATAATAATTTCACATGTTTCATCTTTAACTAAATCATTAATATGATCTCAACAATGTACTACTAGTGTACATTGTTCAATGCTATTTGGTGTGAAGGCAAACATTTTCGAACTCAACGTATAGATGATAAGAGAAATACCCAGGATTGTGGTATCCTTGCAAACTTCCAAGATACCAATGGCACCATGGAAGGTTATTGTGGCTTGATCCAAGATATTTTGAAGCTTGAATTTAGGTAATTTTTTATATATGTACTAGATGTGAAGTGGTTTAAAGAAGTAGTAACAACAGGTGAGTATTGCACAATTAGACGTCATCCAAGTGGTTTTGTAGTGATTGACTCTACAAAATTTCACCAAGGCAAGAATGACACATTCGTACTACCTCAACAATGTGAGTAGGTATATTAGAAGCTATTTATTTTTATATATATTACTAAATCAAAGCTAAGAATGAGCTCACAGCAGAAGCTTCCTTTGATGCCCTAAAAGCACTCTTTACAGAAGTCCCCATGGTGACTCAAGGTCCCCTTCCTAGTTAGATTCATCCTGGAAATATTGATGATAGGCTAGCAAATGTAGTCCCATTGCCAGTTTTTAAGGGAGACTCCATGCTAAAATGTCATTTGCGTGACCGTGCTGCACTATATATTTTGTACTGTACATTGAAACACTCAAATTAGTTGTCGCATATAAAATATATATATGACAAATCCTAAACACATCATCACCTTTGGACTATATCCCCTCGAGAATTCCCACTCCTCCATTGAGACCTCCGTCCCTTCGCGAGATGCTGCAGTCAAAGCTCCATGCAACCATCACGTTGACATGAACCGCGGCATCTCCTTCATGCCCTCGGGATATCCAATTGGTCGATGGTACGTACTACGTCAAAATTCAGATCGTGCTTCCTCTCGATCTTGTCTAGCAATCTGGTACTTAGCAAGCCACGTCTCCATAGAGGCATGGTGCAATATACAAAAGCGATTCACATTCTCCTCCATTGTAGCATCGATTCTTTTTTTCTACCCCATTTCCAACCACCACATCTCCGGTCAGTCTATCATTGTCCTTCAGTGACCATGGCATTTTGTTGTCTGGATCCATCATTGGTAGCCATTGTGAAATATGCACTAGCACCTCAGACACCAACCAACCTTCAGTCATGCTACTTTCTAGCCGAGCTCGTTGTCGCACAAAGCCTTTTAGGGTTTTCATTAAGTTCTCCAAGAAGAACATCCATCATGTATGGACAGGTCCAGCAATCTCCACTTCATGTACAAGATGCACAAGAAGGTGGATTTGTATCGTGAGCATGTTGGTAGGTAGGTATTTCTCAAAGAGAGAGACCGTCTCCACTACTCCTCGCCTCGCGGATTCAATAGAGGATGTCTTAATCTCCTTCTGTGAGATCCATTGCACCAAAGTCGACAACCTATAAATGGCCCCGTGTATTTCTGGAGTAAGGCATCCTGCGATCGCGATCGTAGTACAAACTGCCACAAATAAGAAAGCATTATGAACAATTGCTACACTCCAAATAGCAAAATGCACACCCAATTACAAACCATTCGTAGTACAAACCTGACATATCTTATGCTCGTCATGGGATTTTAGACCTGATAATTGGTCATCTTTAGAAAATGCAGACATGAGAGAACACATCATACCCGTCGGAGTGCGGATAGACTTGACTACTTGCTTCACAATGTGCTCTTCTTTAGTGGACAAAACCCAAGGAGCGTGAGGTAGCTACACGCGACCATCAGCACTCGACTGCGGCCAAAGCGCCTCCATCTTGCCTACCTTCTTCAAATCCATTCATGCCCCTATAGTGTCTCTCTTTCCTGTGATGTGGTCCCATAGCGAGCTACCCACATTCTTGAAAATATGCATGGGATCCAACAAGTGGTTGACTTGTAAGTGGGTCCAATATGGAAACTCATAGAAAACTGAGAACTGTCGCATTCCGTTTGGATGTGACTCCGTGTGGACCATTTTCAGCTCATACTAACTTGCGGCATTCATACGTGTTGGAGGTCGTCCAAGAAAACCTTTCTTGAGTTCATGACCCTCTAGCAAGAAAGCGGCATGTCCTTGATATACCATCTTCTTCATAGTTTGTGACCTTCGGGAGTCTTACTGTGGCCCACACAATGAACATGCATGATAACCTGAGGTAACTAAACCTGTTCCAACACCTCTATCCAGTGAATACAAACTTGAACAAGATAAAATATAGATATTACCAACGAGAACGGAAGCCTTTTTACCTGAGCACTCTTTGAATCCCAGAAAGTCATGCATCGTCCACATGAGAATGGCTTGAAGGGGTCAGTCACAATACCAACTAAACTAACCACATGGTCGAGTAACAACCCATAGGGCACTCCAAATACACACTTTCTAACTGGTCCAAAATCTGATCAATGAAAGGCAATGAGTAGTAGAAGTTGAGTGCAGACCGAATGGGTTCAGGCCATCCATTGCAAGACCGAGCCGAAGATTCCTCGGCTCTCTGGCAAAGCTTGGGAAGGTAGAGTGAATGTGGCTCCATGTGCATGAATTCGCTGATATTCGTTGAACTCCATCTGTGGACCTTTTTTGTGCATGCCACGTTGTCAAGCTCACCATGTCGGACGTACAAAACATGTGGTTTATGCGGGGGATAAGCGGAAAGTGTCTGAGAACTTTTTGAGGGATGGTTTGCCCTTGCAAGTCCTGTCAATACCTGTGAGCACCACACTTTGGACATGTCTGCATAGTCTCGTATTCTCCTCGACATAGTATGCAATCGTTGATACATGCATGGATGCTTTTGTAGTCCATGCCAGACTTTCGTAAAACATGTCGTGCATCATCATGAGACTCAAGCATGATATTTGTAGATGGTAATATATGATATTTCAGAACCTGAAAAAAATCATAAAACACCTTGAAAAAGCACAAATGTTTTTAATAATAGTGCCGAAAATAAATCAATGAAGTGTATGTACAAGGTACCTGAACAACTCAATCACACTCGCATCACTCCACCCGTATTTTGCTTGCACACTTAGGAGTGCAAGTACTTCCTTCAGGCGAGATACTCGGCACCCATCATATAATGGTATGGATGCTTCCTCTCTAAGCCAATTAGAAGTCTCGACATCCATGGGAATCAATGCATCGATCATTGCCTCCATCTCAGGCTCCAAGATTGTAGGTAGGTCTGGAAGGCTGCTTGTCTCCTCTGGTATTGATGGTATAGATTGGGTAGTGCCTTGCAAGTGGTGGATTGGCTCATGCACTCCATCCATCGCACGTCCATGAACTCTTTTAATTGGCCACAAAGGGTGCACTCCTCCTTGGGACAAGGCGTCACCTCCCTGGATAGAAACTTTGCCAACCACACCCAATCTTCTTGTATATGGTATTCAATTAGCTTGCAAGTACAATACATGATTGATATTAACTTTTCTTACCGTTTGCTGAAAATCTTCAATCGCCTGATCAATGATCTTAGATTGAAACTCGTTGAAGCGTCGTATGTGTTCTATAGACAATCGACGTTTTCATCTAATTGCCAGCTTGCATTGTGAGCAAGGACATGGGAGACAATGATTAAGATACGCCTCGCGATCTTGAACAACAAGACTTTCATCGTTTTCCATTTTATCTACGTTATGACAAACAATTTGTTTTTGTTATCATTCTTCTTTTCTTTCTTAAATTGTTCTCCTCTCCTTCCATCTCTCTCTCTTTTTCTCTTTCTTTATTATGTTGTATATATTTCCTCTCCCTCTCTCTCGTTCCTTCCTCTTTTTTCTCTTCCTCCCCCTCTCTCATTTTCTTTAACGATCACGGCTACGACTACGATGAAGACCATGACCACGACCATGACTACGACTATGACCACGACCATGACTACAACCACAACTACGACCATGACCACGACCACAATTATGACTGCGACTACAATGACCACGACCACAACTACAACAACAACTACGACCATGACCACGACTATGACCACGACCACGACCACGACCATGACCACGACCACGACTACAATGACCACGACCATGACTACAACCACGACCACGACCACAACCACGACCACAACCATGACCACAACTATGACCACGACCACAACTACGACTACGACTATGATGACCATGACCACAACTACGACCATGACCACGACCACGACCACGACCATGACCACAACCACGACCACCAGGACCATGACTATGACTACGACTATGACTACGACTACGACTACGACCACGACTATGACTACAACTACGACTATGACTATGACTACGACTAAGATCATGACCACGACCATGACTATGACTACGACTACGACTACTTATATAGAGATGAAGAGAGAGACAAGAGTTAGGGAGAGAGTAAAGTTAGAGAAGAAGAGGAGAGAAGTGAGAGAGGTAGAAATAGAAAGAGAGATAGAGAGAGAAAAGAGATAGGGGGAGAGAGAAGGATTTAGGGAGAGTATAGGAAGAGAGAAGAAGATTGAGGGAGAGAGAAGGGTTGAGAGAAGAGAGAGAAGAAAGAGAGAGAGATCTGACTAGAGCATTTGACACCCATAGTCAACACACTGTGGAGAACACAAGCACAAATTGACATTGAATTATGGCAAGAAAATCCACCACAAAACAATAGTTATAATATTTGAGGTAGGATTTCAAAGTCTTACTGATTTCAATCGATCATGGATGCCATACTATGGGTAGGTTGCACTCACTAAGAATAGAATTGGTGATTCACCTCATCTTCTCTCCATCATCAATAGAATTCTCCTTTACCATTTAAAACTCACCCACCTTCTCTCCACACTATTGCACACTACAATCTCTATGAGGGCATGAGATTGGGATCTCCACAGATACCAAAGCATGATCTCTAGCTTGATGGTTGCATATATACTACTACTTCTTATGGAATAAACCTTAAAATAGTTATTATTCTCAAATATATGCTTGTCAGAGCAAAAAATTATTCCTAAGACTATTCTAAGGATGAAATAGGGTTAATGATAAAAGAGTATCCTTCCTTGCAAGTGATTTTATATTATATTTTTTAATTAAAATTGACAGTTGAAGATGAGTTTCCTAAGAGATCTTGTGGTGATGATGTTTTAGTTTTTGCGAAGCATATGAATGATGCTGTTTTAGTTTTTTGTATTTGTCTTTTTAAGAAGAGATTGATTTTTATGGAATATCCAAAGTTATTTTTGGATTTACATTATGAAAAATGAATGTTTTTCTAACTGATAGGCTGATTGCCTTCGTTGTATACTTGCATAGTGGAGGCTAGGACAAGCCCCATGTATGAGAGGTCTCTTTGTAGGAAGAACATTATGCTAGGAGGCGCAAAGGACCAGTGTTGACTTCCATTTTACAAGCATATGCCACATGAAAATCCATAGATTCATTTTCGTGCTCTGCAATTCCTTTTTGGATAACATTCTACGGGTGTTAACGACTTTTCCTCATGCGAATCATTACAAGGAAGATATTGCCTAAAATGCGACATACGCTTATTCTTTCCATGTCCAGTCAAAAATGCACTTAACAATTTCATCCCTTTGCCCTAAGCAATAGGCTTTTAGACTCATTACTTTGGAAATTTTGGCATGACATACACCAACCCTTGTCTATCATTCAAATAGATAATTTATCAAATGTACTTTTATCACTACCACATGCATTAACGATAAGTGTAAAATGCATTCTCCCTATGGAATTAATCGTGCTTAAAAAAAATTTCATGTGGGAATAAATTTGTGGAACCTAGGCTTGTGGATCCGCGATGATGTCCACGTGTAGGTTCGGGGAGGAACCTCCCACGAATGCACCTTGCATCTTCTTGGGAGTCATCAATGATGACTTTAACTCCGCGGAATCCTTCTAGCCTCTACTCTCGCTCTCCACAACTTCCTGTAGGTTGGTACCTTCTCCTCGCGTAGGAATAGGAGTTTTACGAACCCGGTTTTAAAACCGGGAAAGAAATGTAGAAACAAGGCCTAAGGGCCTTATCTTTTAGAAGCTTCTTAAAGAAGCTTCTAAGAGGCTTCTGACTTTCCAGGACCCACATGGAAGAGAGGGCGACCAATGATGGAAGGAGGGGACGTCGAAGGCAAGGGGAGGTGATTAAGATGATGGCGGGGAAGTATGGCGGCAGTAGCAGCGCCGTAGGCAGCACCTAGCGGCGTTTTTGGTGGCAGACAGCAATCGGCAGATCTGGGAGTGGCAGTGGTCACGTCAGCCTCCTCCCTTCCTCACGGCAGCGTTTCCCTCTCTCCTTCCTCTATGCTCCTCCCACTTGATCACAGGGGGTCATGTGTGAGATGACAATGGCAACGTTTCTTCAATATGGCAGCCCTCCCTCCTCCTTCGATTCTCCAGCATGCATCCTTCTCTCTCCCTTTGTCTGATTCCCTCCACGCTTTGTCCACAGGGGTTCAAATAGTGCTTGGGGGGGGGGGGGGGGGAAAGGAAGCTCCACCACGTGGACTATGCATGGCTCCCCCCCCTCATGCAACCCACACTACTCTACCTAGCCCATTCCTCCCCACACCCCCTCTCCTCCAGCCATGTATCGGTTGGGGGAAGTGATAATAATAAAAAAAATTGACTTAAATTTCATGATTATCCCAATTTCCCCTTCAAAAAGGGTGTTCTCCTGCAGGTTTTTACTGTCTTCAACCCCGGACTCGATTTCACAATGCAGAGGCCTCATTCTTGCGCGTGCGGGTATGGATTAACCTATCGATAATTTCGATGTAGGAGATAACCTTGCACAGGTTTTACACAGCATGCGGGGAGTCAAGTTTAATAATATTTTTGAGTGGAAATATTTACCACTCTCCCCCTTGGAAGAATCGAGATGTCCTCATCTCGAGAAGAACTAGGGATATTGTTGCTTGAGAGTACTTTCATCCATCCAAGTGGCATCCTCCTCGAGATAATCTTTCCATTGGACGAGGCATTCTCTCAAGGATCTGGATCTCAATTTTCTTTCCCTCACATCTAAGATTCTATCAGGCCATAGCTCAATGACTCCTTGGCTAGGCATTAAAACTTGTTGATCATCAAGTACATGGCTAGGATTAGGTACATACTTCTTCAGCAGGCTGATATGAAATATATTATGAACCTTTAGGTTCTCAGGGAGTTGCAGCCTATAAGCATTGGGCCCTAGGCACTTGAGGATCTTGTAGGGTCCACAATACCTTGGACTTAGCTTCTTGCAATCTCCTAAGGATAGGGAACTCTTCTTTGAGCATATGCGAATGAAGACCATGTCTCCTTCCTCGAAGGTTCTATCTTCTCGTTTCAAATCCACGTATTCCTTCTGTCTATCCTTGGCAGCTTGGATGTCCTGTCCTATTATCTATCATCCATATCTTCCAGCATCTACCTTGAAGCTTCAACTCTTAGGGTTGGTTTTGAGAAGTTTAAAGGACTTCGACAGTCATGCCCATACAATGCTTGAAAAGGGATCATCTGAATTCTTTGTTGGTAAGAAGCATTGTAGGCAAACTCAACCAGTGGCAAGTATTGAATCCACCTTTCTGGTTCACCGCAGCAGTGTGCCCTTAGTATATCCTCAATGACTTGGTTGACTCGCTCCATTTGACCATCGATTTGGGGATGGTAAGTTGTACTAAAATAGAGTTGAGTCCCAATGGCTTCAAAGATAGCTCTCCAGAAGTGTGATGTGAAGAGAGAATCACGATCACTAATGATCCTTCTGGGCAACCCATGTAGCTTGAATATCTCCTTGATGAACAACCTTGCAATGTCTACGGATTTATAGTTTGTCTTAATAGGAATAAGATGTGCAACCTTAGTGAGCATATCAACCACAACCATAATGGAGTTGTATCCTCCCTGAACTTGGAGTAGGCCAAGAACAAATTCCATACTGATGAATTCTCATTTCATTTGGGGAATGTCAAGTGGTTGCAACTTTCTTGGCATTTTGACATGTTCGGCTTTAATATGTTGACAAGACAAACATTCAGTGACATATTTGAGAACTTCACCCTTAAGCCTCTCCCAATAGTAGCTCTTCCTGTAACATGTCCATCTATTGCATGCAGGACACGTCTTAGCAGCCCATCGGAAAGAGGGTCTAGAAACCTCCGCCCATCACTCCCATGGAATGTTACAGGGTTTGCGATCTAGGTCTTTCCGAGTCTGCCACGTACCGGAAGTATTCTAGCCTTTCCCACTTAGGACCGACCTGAATCAGGGTTTTCCTAGTGGTCATACTCCTAGAATGGTAGCTAGCGTCAAACCCTAAGCAAACTACTTTACGCGAAAATGTCAGGGTCGAAGAGGATTCATGCTGCACTTGGTTTAAGGAGAATGGGGAATGAGAGGGATGCAAAGCTCGACCTCTCTGCCCATTAGGCATAGTCCCATTCCATTCCCCTAAAACAGCTTAAATCAAGATTCTAGTAACCTAAACTTGTCAAGATTGTGGGAGAGAAGGAAGGAGTCTCACTTGTAGCTTTCATGCTTGCACAATGGGGGAATACACACAAAGGTGGAGGCTGAAAACAGTTTTTCTCTTCTTAGTTGTATAAGCCAAAAGAACTCTAGTATATAGAAATAGAAGAACCCTATATATGGGTCTCAAACCAAACTCAACTAACTAAGGTGGCATACTAACTGAGCCACGAACTAGAGTAGATAAGGATAGCTGTCATCTAGCTATTATTCATGGGCAATGTACCAACCGCATCTACAGCTAACAAGTCGGTGACATAAATGCACAACGGTCACCTTGGCATATCACGAGTGGAGCTCAATATCTCAACACTCCCCCTCGAGCTCAATCCCAATTCTTGCACACCAAGCAGGTCTCTGAACTTGCGCAGCTTCTCTGTGCCCAATGCCTTCGTAAATATGTTAGCTACTTGATCCTCTGTGCTGACATAAACTAGATCAATAAGACCTAGTAAAACCCTCTCCCGCACATAGTGATAATGCACCTCAATGTGCTTTGTTCTAGCATGATAGACTGGGTTATTTTCCAAGTGTATACTACTCATATTGTCAAATCTGGCCTGGTAATAGTCATATAAATCAAATTTCCTACTATGCATCTGCACATAGTAGGGTCTTCCAAAAGCTCACCTACATCTGCGCTCAGCTTCACAATTTGCTCCAAAGGAACTGAAATAGGCTTACAGCCTGTCATCCCATATTTGGACAGCATGTCCAATCCATACTACCTCTGCAAGAGCTGTATCCCACTTGGTGATCTAATCACCTCAATGCCCAAGAAATAACGCAGCTCTCCCAAATCCTTCATCTCAAACTTCTGCTTCAATAGCATTTTCACATGAAGGATATCTTCATCACTGTCACTTGTCATAATCAAATCATCAACATAAATGACAAGTAGCATAATACATTTCTTTGTTTTTCTCACATAAAGTGAGAAATCTGCCTTGGAAATCTGAAAGCCAATAGTGACAAGATACAGTCCTATCTTGTCAGACCATGCTCTAGGTGCTTGCTTCAAGCCATACAAGGCTTTCTTCAACCTACAAACAAACTCAAGATGAACAGCATGCACATAACCTGGTGGCTGCTCCATATAGACCTCTTCTTGCAAATCACCATGCAAGAAGGCATTCTTTACATCCATCTGATGTAAAGACCATTCCTTTGATGCAGTCATAGCAATGACTGCTCTTACGGTTGCCATCCTTGCAACTGGACTGAATGTTTCTTCATAATCAATGCCATATGTTTGTGCATACCCTTGACTACTAATCTTGCCTTGTATCTATTCACAGAACCATCTGCATTGTGTTTCACCTTATAAACCCACTTACAACCAATTGCATTCTTATTTTTAGGCAAAGGTACCAATTCCCATATAGCATTTGCTTCCAAGGCATCCATTTTTTCATCCATGGCTTTCTCCCATTTTTCTTTTCCCATGGCTTGCTCAAAAGAAGTGGGTTCTAGTTCCTATATCACTTTGACTATATATGCATAGTGAATGGTTGTAAATCCATCATATTTCAGCCTATCCACAGGATACCTAGCTCTGGTAGACCTGCGCAAAGTAGGTTCACTCCCAGGTGCTCTCAAAACATCCATGGTCTTCCTTACTCTAGGTGTAATAATAGAAGGAATACCCAACTCATCATCAATGCTCTATTCTGAGCCACTGGATTCACCATCCACATAAGAGTAACCTGCATTCAAATCAAACATGGGCTGATCTACCTTCTCTTTTCCTTTTCATGAAACCTGCATACCACTATCTGCATTGTTTTGAGGAGATTCTCTTGATCTCAATCTGCCTGTCCGTGGTGAAGAATGTGAACCACTGCTAGAGGACACTCCATGTCCACTAATATTTTGTGACTGCTACTATGAATTCTATGCAACATTACCATTTTGTGCATCTACATCATCAATCACATTTACTGGTTTATACCAGCTACTCATCTCATCAAAAACATAATCTCTACTCACTGTAAACTTACGAGTAGAAGGGTTATAGCATCTATACCCTTTTTGCTGCAGAGAGTAACCAATAAAGATGCACTTCTCAGCTTTTGGATCCAACTTGGATCTCAACTCATCTGGCACATGAACATAGGCAATGCAACCAAAAATTTTCAAATGAGAAATATCTGGTTTTCTACCAATATACCTCTCCTCTGGAGTCATGCCATGTATTGCTGCAGTGGGAGTCCTGTTCATTATGTAGACTGCTGTAGCAATTGCTTCAGCCCAGTAAATCTGGCAAGTCTTTTTTGTTGAGCATGGCACGAGATACCTCTCCAATATGCCTGTTTTTCCTTTCTGCAATTCCATTTTGTTGTGGGGTATGACTGCATGAATATTGCTGCTTTATGCCATGCTCCTACAAGAACCTTACAAACTCATTTGAGAGGTACTCTCCCCCTCTACCTGACCTTAGGCATTTTATTTGCAGGCCTGCTTCTTTTTCAACCATAGCTTTAAGAGTTTTGAAATGCCTAAAAAATTCACTTTTCTTTTTCATAAAATATACCCAAACTTTTCTGCTATAGTCATCAATAAAAGTGAAAAAATAATGACAGCCTCCAAGAGATGCAGCTTTAGTAGTCCACACATCAAAGTGGATTAATTCCAATGGCTTCTTACTCTCTTGAACATGTCTAGAAAATGGTTTCCTTGCCTGTTTTCCAAACTGACAGGCTTCACATACCTTATGCATTTCTGCAACCTTGAATTTAGGCAATCCTGCAACAATATTTTGGGCTTGCATTGATTTAAGTCGCTGTACATTAACATGACCAATGCGTTTATGCCAGATATCAATATCTGCAACTACACTGATCCCATGTGCAAACATTGCTGCACTCAATTCAGGCATGTCTGCATCCAACATAAACATTCTACCCTTCTTCTTTCCTTTTGCTATCAAGCGACCTTTATTTTTCATATCCTCAACAAAGCATCCATGAGGATTAAATCTGACCTGCAAGCCCTGCTCAACCATTTGACCAACAGAAACCAGATTCTTGGCGATATTCGGGACATGAAATACATCGAACAGATATTTCTTTTTCCCATCCTGCATAGACAAGGGAATTTTTTCCAATCTGCACAATAGGATGTGCAGTATCATCACCAATCTCCACAAATCCTGGTTTTTCCATTTTCCTTGCATCCTCCATCCATTCTGCATGACTTGTCATGTGGTTTGATGCACTTGAGTCAACATACCATACATCGTTGCTTTCTTCTGCACTTGTCATAGAATTGTTCATGTGCTGCACCATAAACAAATGCTCATTTCTGTCATCACCCTGTCTACTAGAAGTTGCATAATTCCCTTGTTGCAATTTTCCATTCATGATGTCATTCTGCTTTTTATAGCAGTCTTTAGCCATATGACCCATTTTACCACAATAGTAGCATTCAACATTACTGTTTACATTTTGGCCTCTTTGCCATCCACCACGACCTCTTTGGCTCCCCCTGCCTCTAGAGTTACCACGTCCTCCTCCATAGGACTGGTTTTCTTGAGTTTGCTGCATATTCTAATTTCTACCACGGCCTCTAGATCGGCTTCCTGTACCTCTTCTAGCATTTGAGTAGAAGACAGTTTCTTTTGAAGTTCCTCCTGAAGAAGATGCACCACCATTTCTCTGCTCCTCAGAAATTAGAAGAGCAATCAACTCCTCAAAATTAGAAAATCTTTCACGGATGAAAATGGATGTTTAGAACTGTGCATAATCCTTTCCTAGACCATTCAAAGTCACAGAAACTAAATCATCATCTTCCACTGGCGACCCAATGGAAGAAAGTGCATCTGCAATCTTCTTCACCTTCATGTGGTAGTCATTGATGCTCATATTTTCTCTTTGCACATTGTGCAACTCTTGCTTGAGCTTCATTTTCCTGGCTTGTGTATTTGTGCTATACATTTTTGACAAAGTTGCCTATGCCTCCTTTGGGTACTTGCATCTTGAATATGCACAATCATAGAGTCTGAAATGCTGATAGACAACCAGTACATAACTTTCCTGGCTCTCTCATGCCATGCTTTAAGTGCCTGCATTTGCTGTTGATTGGGAACATCAGGAAGAACTGGTTCTTCTTCATTTTCTACAACGAATTCCCAATATCATTTTCCCATAAGGAAATTCGTCATTCTAAACTTCCATGCTTGGAAGTTGATCTTGTCAAGTTTTTCAATGACAATCTGTGAAAGAGAATCAGACGCCATTACAGAACACTGCAAAAAATTATGTCATTGCAAAGAACACAGCTTCAGCCTCACAAGGGCAAATCTGCAAAATTGACGAAAGTGGTATTTGACCACACAGTCACTTCCTAGTGACGATTTTGCATCAACAGGCAACAAGGATGATTCTGTAACTCCCAATGTCTCTGCACACAGGCATACGATGCAATTTCTATAGTAACTTTTCATCGACCTGTAGAACAGTGGTCGCACAGCATAAAACTGGGCCTTTTCTTGAGTGCGTGCAGAAAAATTCCGCCTCCAAAACAGGCCCCGAAATGGCCTCAAATAAAAAAAACAGAGCAACCAAGGGCTAAAGCCCTTGCCCACAACATATATTTCCCTCTTGCTACACCACGAAGGGCGTCTCAATCTGAGACAATGCACTCTTGTACTTTCTGGCTGTGCTACCTGCAGAGACTTGCTCTCAAAACAGAAAAATCAAAGCAACACTGGTCCTCTTACCAGAACATCGCGAACTTGGTTTGCTTTCTTGAGCTCCTTACCACGAACAAGGCTCTGATAGCATGTCAAGATTGTGGGAGAGAAGGAAGGAGTCTCACTTGTAGCTTTCCTGCTTGCACAATGGGGGAATACACACAAAGGTGGAGGCTGAAAACAGTTTTTCTCTTCTTAGTTGTGTAAGCCAAAAGAACTCTAGTACATAGAAATAGAAGAACCCTATATATGGGTCTCAAACCAAACTCAACTAACTAAGGTGGCATACTAACTGAGCCACGAACTAGAGTAGATAAGGATAGCTGTCATCTAGCTATTATTCATGGGCGGTGTACCAACCGCATCTACAGCTAACAAGTCGGTGACATAAATGCACAACGGCCACCCTAGCATATCACGGGTGGAGGTCGATATCTCAACAAAACTCTGGGTCAGTGCTCTTGCTATTCATTTCCTTTGAGAAGAGCTCCTTGCTGTCCATTTCAATTGAGAAAAGTTCCCGGCCAACCGGGACCACCCATCCGTAGGACGGACCCATGGCCACATCCACCGCACTTTCCTCAGGGTTACTTTAGTTGTCTAATTACCTATCATAATTAGTTGGACACGCATAAAACAGCTTCCTTAATTAGCCAGTTAGACACTGGTTCCTTCATGTAATATTAGCACTTAACATAGAAAAGCAGTGCCAAACAAGTTCCTTTTCAATAGGTTATCTTACTTGGAATACATCCATAAAATTCAGCCCGTAGGAAAATCCATAATCTGCCCCAAGGCTATCCAGCAATCCACAGGGATTATTAATCCAAGATTCCGCCCATAGACTAGTATGCGGGCCTCGAGATCCAATCTCGAGTCGCGTTCACCTCTTGTGCAGGGCCCGAAAGGCAAGGGATTTACGGCCAGAGCCCCCCCTAGCACCCAAGCGTACTCCTACTCCAAGTAGTGCACAACGGAGAGACCTCTCACTGCGGGTTCGGTCCACGTTCCTGGTGTTGCTAACAGCCCCCTTAGTTAGGGTCAGGCAGACAGTCGGGGGTAACTGATGCTGCCTCTCCCTTCATGCCTTCAACCTAAAGCATTAATTAATTGTCCATCATTTAGTTCCTTGAGCAAACAATGCAAACATTGCTCCTAAACTGTTACAAGCACAATCAAACCAATGGTCGTTTATTTGGCCATCTGCTAAGGAGTGAATCCTTTTCTCCAAATGCATCCCGCATTCGATTCGGAATCAATTGCGACTTGGCAAGATCCCCAAGGGTTTGTTTGTTCGCCCTTTTGTTCTTGGGTTAGGGCCATACCCTGTTAACCCAACTTAACCAACACTTTAGGTTTCATAAATTAACAGTAAATCCTGGCGACCATGTCGCTCTAACATGATTTATCCTTTGCTTCCAAGAAAATACATAACTTCCCTTAACTTGGCAATTTTCTCCAAGAAAGGTGATGTAACAGGATGACTACTCATCCTCTTGCAAGTTAAACTTGCGCAAGAACCTGCCAACCTTATTCCAAGGAAAGGAAAAACTCTATTGTGATCAAACCACAAGGCCATGCGACGTTGCAAATTGTTGCACAAGTGTTGGATCTATCTTATGAGATCATTTCACCCATTGAACGACGTTTCCTGGTCAAGGAATTATGTTTAGACAAGAAGCAGGGTTTAGGGTGTCTTTTTACCCAATCCAATCCTAATTCTACTAGGCCGACAATGTTTGGTCCTAGGGTTTCCAAACTCAATCCGAGTTTTAGCATTAGGTCGAACAATCCTTAGGGTAGAAACCCTAGATCGCTATTTGCATGAGTGTCCAATTGACTCAAACATTCCATGAATGTGGGTAGGACCTTAGGGTTTGAGGATCTCGACTTGGCATTCCAAGTGTGATATTAGGCAGCACTTCCAACGTGCCAAGTCCTAGCTAGTACTTGAGGTATTTATCGTGTCGACTAGTTATGCCTATACGAAACCCTAATAGTTATATTATCACAAGTGATTTGGGTAAATTGAACTACTTGTCTTGTGACAAGGACGATTCTTTCCTAGAGATGCTAAGCCAATTTGCAAGGCGTCACAATACATGTAAGCATGCGATTCATTACTTCTATGCACCACAAGGTTCGCAATTGTTAAATAGTGCATGAGGGAGACGAGAAACGGAGGAAGAGAGAGGAGAAGAGAGACACGAGACACCAAAAGTGGAACCCCAGAAGTGTGTCAACTGAGCACACATGATAGGAATATATAGAGGGGACCTGAGGCGCTATATATAGATAGACTATATATAGCTAACACACCCGCTCAAATAAAGGTCCCTTACTATGGATGAAAAAACCCTTGGGGGTTCAAGGGAAAAACCCACAACTCTATATAGTCCTACTATTATATTAATATTCAAAATATAAAATTACAAAGTTGAACTTACAAGAGCCTATTCATACGCATCAAAGGAGCTACATCACTTGTGAATTACAACATCAACGGAGAAGGAGCTACATCACTCCTGAATTACAACCAGCTATGTAAAATAAGGAGAAGCGACATCACTGCAAAAGATAAAATCTCCAAGAAATTCCTTCAACTGAACTTGGGATGTAAGCAATATATCTGTCACATCAAAACTTAAAGAAAAATGTTACAGTGACATTAGAACAACACAAGGTCTATAGGACGGTTTGCGGTGCCGCTCTATAGACAACATAACACATGTGGGGCCCCATGAACAGAATATAAATAAAACAATTTGTCATCAATTGGAATATAGACGCTCATCATCTGGAAAGAATATAAACGAAATAATGTGTCATCAACTGGAATATAGACCCTCATCAGCTGCAAAGAATATAAACGAAACAATGTATCATCAGCTAGAATATAGACGCTCATCAATGAAATAACGAACGAGGACGATCATCATGAAGCATGGCAATATCAACATCCAAAAGTAATGTTGATGTTGAAATGTAAAGAGAGAGAGAGAGAGAGAGAGAGAGAGAGAGAGAGAGAGAGAGAGGAAGCTTATCTGCTAAGTGGCTCTTGTAAGCTACCAGGTTTCTAAAAAACCTCTCTATATCATCTCCCACTCTTATTTTGGGCAAATACAGAATGGCCTTCTTAGCATCGAAACTGACTGAGTTCATGTAACCTGGAGAATAAGTTTCTTCTCAAGCAGATCAAGCCGCCAAAATTTGACGGGAAAGGAAGGACTGTCCAAGCTGATGCTGAGATTTGGATAGAGTCCATGGAAGATTACTTTGAAGCGGCTGGTACTTTGAAGCGGCCATGGAAGATCTAGATAGAGTCCATGGAAGATTACTTTGAAGTGGCCGATATTACACCCGCCAACCTGGCAATGCTCGCCAAGCTGAAGCTCACCGGTGAAGCGAGGCTTTGGTGGAAGCAATGGTGTACAAATCAGGGGATCTCGGAAGGATCCGTTACCTGGGAAAATGGAGCCCCAAGAGAGACATCAAGGAAATAGGGTTTCTACTGCAAGAAAATCTAACTTGTCATCATCAACAAGCTTTTTTATTAGGTTTTTAATGATCACAATGAAGAAAATAACACCAGGCACAACAAATCTTCATGCAGCATCATGTAGATCTCCCACGGATTTGATAGAGTCAACCATATTCTTCATAATCTTTATAATCTCCATCAAAAGAACCAAGAACACAAGCGAATACACCATCTTTGAATGGAAATACATCATATAGTATTCATCTTCAATGTCTTCATAGTTCTCTCTCTCAATCTCTCATATACAATCACAATGTTTTGATAGAATTGACTATCTCTGACTCTCTCTCTCTCTCTCTCTCTCCATCAATAGTACATCATATCCTCACTACAATACTCAATAATCACTCTCAATACTCATTCTTAGGTCGTGGATACACCTTTTAAAAGGTATGTGTGGTATGAAAGGTCACCAGAGACTTCATAGTGTCCTATGAGATCTGTCTTCTGTCACCTTCTATAAATCTTCAGCAGTTACTTCTTCACTTCAATTAGCTTGGATAGAGCTTCCATTCATCCTTTCCTAAGACAAAAACACTTCCCAAAATATCCACACATCTATCATAACACTCAACAGAAACAACAGAACAGAACCACAGAGCAACAGAAGTACAGAACAACAAAGCTACAAAAGCTTACAGAACTTCACAGAAGATCAACTGAACCCATAAAAATCATTTAAAAAAAAAACCAATTAAATATTTCATAAACCTCTTCACACAACTTCAATCATCTCTCAAAACATTCATTCAACCATCTCTACTACCAAAACAGAAACAAAACAGAAAGAAAACAGAAGAAAATCAGACCTTATAGAACCAAACATCCTCATAAAAAACCATAAAAAACCCTTCAAACTTATCCAAACCTTTCCAAACATTTCAAAATAAACAACCATTTATCATAAAAAACAACAAAAAATCAGCCCAAAAACCAACATATTTCACACTCAACATATCCCCACACTTAGAAAGGAAGCGTCCTCGCGACCTCAGGAAAAAATGAATAAAAGCTCTAATCTCTTTGCTAAAAAATCTTCAATCAGCACAATGTACCAGCTACAATCACGACCCCAACATTAGCTTCATAAGACCTATATAATATGTTTTAGCTTCCAAATCTTCAACTGCAACTTCCTCCAGCTAATAAGCAACATCATCAATCTTCATAGTTCCATCTTCATCAGCTCCTCATCCACAAAGAAAAACAACAATACGCAATACAAAAAATACCCATACACAAATATAATCTGAATGGCACATCTCCTCAAAAATGTTGAAGAGAAAGAAGAAATTTCCAGTAAAAAGAAGAGAGTGGATACAATCAAGAAAACCCTCCTACTAAGTAGGATGAAGATATTTCTTCTTAAACTACAAACTAATTTTAAGACGGTCCAAGGTTTTGTTTTCATCCACAAAGTACTGAGGTACATTTTGGAGGAATTGTAGGCAACACATCCTTTCCAATAAAATGATGAATCTGGTAGGGAAGGCATGTGCAAAATAATATAAGAGATCCATTTGAGCAAGTGCTACATCCTCATTTGGATTAATCAGCATCTGGGGGATACCCTTGCGAGTATTCAAGTGTGACTGATGATGCATGAATGCAAGATACCAGCAAAAATGAGCAGCAAGACGAATTGTGGTATCTCTAGAAGTATCATGTACCCTAGCAAATTGGAGGTAAGAATTGGAACACGCTGGACCACAATTGGAGGCGTAGAAAGAGGTGCCATTCAGACTATGGTTATTAAAAAAAACCCACACACACAACCAGGAAAACAAAAAGAAAACCTGCAAAACCCAAAAACAAAACCAAGACTGAGACCATTGACAGGAAACCAATTAATTAACACGACTGACTAGACCATAACAACCCCCAGGCAAACCACATCCTAGAAAAAAAACACCATGACCTCTACACACGTGCGACCGAAAGCTTCATGCTATGCACACATACATGCACCCTATAACCTCGTATCAGGCAGAAAATAAAATAAAGCTACATTCCATAGCCCAGACAGAGACTCAAAAAAAATCATGACACAATCAAATATTCTGACTAAAAATGAGATAAATACCATGTTGACCAATGTCACATTACTACTCCCACTCCCACGTAGCGTTCACATCCTACAGTGCGGTGGAGTGTGTGAGTGAAACTAACGACTCATTTTTTATTATATAAACAATTAGCATCGTTCATTATTACATTAACCCGTTAATGCATGGTGAATCGATATCGTAACCCAGCCCCACTCAGATTTTGACACGACTGATAGACTGACTAACTGGGTCTCTACTAATGCAGTTTCTTGTTATAATTAGATGATATATGGTACTTGCATGCATGCATGCGTGACTTCAGGGGTTGATTTTAATTACAAGTTAATGTGTCTGAAACGCGTGTGTGTATGCATTTGTGAATTGATTTTAATTTACAACTTATGTGGGTTATGGTGCAAAGGTGCACGTGCAACGGCGGGGGTTCTTTTTACAATTAACGTCCGGTTCATTTTATTTACAAGTTATGAGGTGCAGTCTGTTAATTATGTGTGTGCAACGTTCAGTTGATTTTATTTAGAATTAATGTGTGTGATTGTGCAAGTGAGAGAGGGAAAAAGGAGAGAACCTCGTAATGTGTGGGTTTGCCTGCGAAGTCTGAAATCACAACCTCCAAAAGTGGAATGCCCAGTCCACAAAAATCTACAAAAGGTCAAACAGTCGACTGCCAAGAGTCGTCCTGTTGGATAGAAAAACAAAAACGAGCTAACACCATGACCACAACAAAGAACAATGAAACGTATGACCAAAAGAAAAGAAGAAAAATGGATGTCTTGGATTTATTTGGATGTGTTGATTTGTAGGGTTTTTATGTTTTTAGTTTGTGGTGTTTTTTGTTTGGGGTTTATGGTGTTTTTTTTTTCTTTGTGTTTGGTTGTGTGTGTTTTCTTTTTTTTTTAAAATTAATTTTAACCAAGAACCCAAATTCTCCCACTACAAGGACAGAAACCCATATTGTTTCAATGTGATGGAAATGTCCATTTAATGTTGGGGAGTTTCGAAAAAAATTGATTTATAATAAATACATTGTCAAGAGATGTTTCCAAAAAAGAAATAAATTTTCAACATTATGTGAATATTTTTATTCTAAGAAAATTTCCAAAATAGGAAAGAGGGTAAATGGGATTTTTTGAAATTTTTTTAAAATTATTTTTTGATTTTTATGTATTTTTCTAGATTTTTTATCAATTTCCATCAATTTAAAAAGATTTTCAGCCAATTTGGAATTTTTAAGAATTATTTAATAGGAATTTTCAGGCAAAAAATTTAGAAAATGGTGGGAAAAGGTTTAAGCAATTTTTGGTAAATTTTCAAAAAAAATAATTTTTTAATGATTTTTTTCAAATCTTAAATGTGTTTAATGGATTTAGTGAGTAAAAAACGATTTGTGGGATTTCAAAAAGGAATACCCGGACACACATGAACAGCTGCGCGTGAAGGAACCAGCAGGTAGCACATCACGGACAAGTCCAAACGCGCGTCCCGCGCGTGAACAATCGCTAAAAGACACGCTCCCGCGTATACGCACGCGAACAGTTGCCAGGAGACACGAGAAAAACCCACCGCACAGGTTGTAGGTGGTGTTGATTCGGTTTAGTTGTTGCGTGTGGCTCACTGCGGGAGGGGGTGAACAGGGGCTAGGATAGGGATGGGGGCTTAGGAAGGGGTTAAGGGAAAGGGATTTAGGAAGGGTGGTGGGAATGGGTATTAAGGGGGGGGGGTGGGAATGGGGGATTGGGAGGGGGTATGTGACTGGGGGGGGGGGGGGGGGGGGGAATGGATGGGTGTGAATAAGGGTTTAATGCGGGGTTTATAGGAATGTGTGTGTGAATGGTGTGCTAAGGGGGGGGTGTGGTAGGAATGGGGGTGTTGAGGGGGTGTGGGTTGGGGGGAATGGTGTGTGAATGGGGGGAATGGTAGGGTGGTGGGAGGGAGGTGTCGGGCAGAGGCCCGGACGAAGGACGCCAAGCGGTGGGTGGGCGACGACCAAGCCGACAGCGGGGCGGCAGTTCCATGACGGGCGGCGACCAATTCGGCGAGGCGACGGGGTGGCGGTTCAAGGACGGGCGGCGGCCAATCCGGCGACGAGGTGGCGGTTCCAGGACAGGCGGCGGCCAATCCGGCGGCGGGGCGGTGGTTCCAGGATGGGCGGCGGCCAATCCGGCGACGGGGCGGCGCACAGCGCCAGGCGAGTGGGACAGCGCTGGGAGGTAGGCGCCAAGGGCGGAAGGGCGGCGCCTGGGAGGGAGCAGGAGGAGGAGGGAGAGGAGGGGCAGTAGGGGGGAGAAGGAAGGTGAAGGGAGGAAGAGAGGGAGCGGGAAGGAGGAGGATGGAGGGAGGAGGGGAGGGAGGGAGAAGGAGGAGCAGGTGGGGGAATGGGAGGGAAGGTGGTTGGGAGTCGGGGAGAGAGAAAGGGTGGGTGGTTGGGAGAGGGGAGGGTACCGGTGGGGGGGAAGGATTTTTAAAAATTAAGTAACTATTTTTTTAAAAAAATGAATTAGCAAATAAAGAAATTTAAAGAAAGGCGTGCCCCCGTCCCGCGCGCGTGAGCGGGGCGGGTTAAAAAAATTTGCCGTGGCGGGATCAGAACGACGCTAGGATGTCGGCACGGGGTGCGCTTACACGACGGGGCGTGGCAAGACGCGTAAAATCAAAAATGCGTGCGTTCACGCGCGAGACAGTCACGCGTGAACGTGTCAAAATAAGGAAAAATTAATATCTCACAATCCGATTGTCGAAACGAAATGGCGTAAAAACAAAAAATGTAGAAGACGGCAGGGGGAAGATAGAGGAAAAGGGCAACCAAGGTCCCAGGAGGAATAAAGGCCGTGCACATGCAAAAAAGACGAAAAATGGCCCCGAAAACACATACGGGGATTAATTTCGAGAAATCCGCTTGCCGAAATGCAAGGCAGAAAGAAGGAAAAATGTGCAAAAGAACGGGCCCGACAACCCTATCATGTTAAAACACCGTTTTAACTGAAATAAGATGCGTTCACATGGGAAAAACGTAAAAAGGATACACGCAAATACGGTCGAAAATTAATAACAGAAGATCGGTTCACCGAAACAGAGGGCAGCAAAAACCACAAATAAGCAGGGAAAGGGGTTGCACAGGGCTATCATGTGAAAATGCAGTTCCGATAAAGTTAGGAGGCGTTCACATGTAAAAAACACCAAAAAGACACTCGAAAACACGTTTAAAAATTAATAATTAAAAATTTGAAAGTCGAAAGAGGGGGAAGAAAAAAGGAAAAATGTAGGGAAAGGCGCAGTGGACATGGTGTCAAGTCAAACTAGAATTCCAACGCAAACAAGGTAGATTCACATGGAAAAATATAAAAAAGACACACGAAAAAAAGGTCCCGAGAAACCGCAAAAATTAATATTGGACAAACCGTGCATTGCAAGGACACAGAGTAAAAAGGAAAAATGTCAGGGAGAGTGGTTGTTAGGGCTATGATGTCCGATCACCGTTCGGAAGCAAGCAAAGCGCGTTCACATGGAAAATCGTCTAATTTACGCAAAATCCCTCAAAAATTAATAACTCAAAAGCCGTGCATCGGAACAGGGGTGGGTAAAAAGGAAAATTGGACAGTTCGAAGGGACGAACAAAGCTGTAAGGGTAGATGGGGATTCCACTGAATGTAGGATACGTTCACATGGAAACACATCAAAATAAGGGAGGAAGAGAAATAGAGGAGAAACAACCCAACACTTCAAAATAAGAGAGAAGGAGAAATAGAGGACGAATAGAGGGAGGGGTGACAGTGGACGGGTGGGTGGGGAAGGGACCCCAGGAGGGTAAAAGAAAGTCATGGCGTACATGCATGATCAAAGTGAGGCATATGCAGGGCGGTATGCAATGTAGACGCGCAGGGACGCATCCCCACACTTAAAACCTTAACGGATAGGGTTGACCGAGCAGCATGGACCTAATACCACACGACAGACCAACCACTAACGTCCCCACACTTAAAACATGACCGTGACTGACAACAAAAAGGTGTAGGGTTAGAAAAACTTGGCCCATGTTGTCGAGAATCAAGGTTGACTGTTGATGGCACGTCCATTATCGTTGTCAGCTCTGCAGGAGGTACCAAGGTATCTTCACAGCACACATCCTTTGTGACAGGGACCACGCGGCAGCACCCAAGGAGGTAGCTAGTTCAAGGATTCGCAGGAAATTCGTCGATGATGAGGGATATGGCACTCATTCACAATCACTCATATGAAATGAAAGAGTAGTCACTCACCCCATTACGGACATCACTCGATGAATAATGATTGAAACCCATATCTCACACCCGGTTTAGGAATTGACAAAGGGGATGGTACAGAGGAGTACGCCAGGGTGCACAGTTGATGGTGCATCAGTGTGTCCAACCCGTCTGGCATAGGTGCAACGAGGAACGCAAGGGAGCCTTACAGTGTAGTGTACAAAACAGGGTGACGTGTCCTGTGATGACGGCAGAGGCCCACCCCGTGGGTGCATAGGGAAAAGAGAACATACCTTACTCCAAAGATCGTAACGTTCCTCAATCGTCACCTCTCGGTAATTAATTGAAGAAACTCCAGTCACACTCAGCCCACCCTCTGTCTCATGCTCTGTTGAAAGATACAAAGGGCAGCCATGTCCTGAAACCCTTTGATGTAATCCTCACGGTCACTTGTGCAAAGGTTGTATGCCTTGTGCGTATTTGATGATGCTTTGTGTATTGAGAGGCCCATCCCGTGCATGCAACACTTCATTCACACTTCTCATCTCTCATTTGATTTAAAGGGAATAGACTGGTCACTCGCCCCACCCTCTATCTCACACTCGTTTGATAGTTACAGAGGGCAACCCATACTCACTTCCCCATCTGGTTAGGATGAAAGCTCGCGTCACTCAATTGTTTGTCGATGAAGATCGCGTCTTCAGTTGTTAAAGAGGCGTACCCAGGGAGATAGCCATCAGATCGAACATTGTGTTAAATAGGAATATGGCGTCTGCTAGAGGACTGTCAAACGCTCTGCAGAAAGGCACAGGACACAGCGTACCAAGGGAGGCAGCTTCGGAACTGGATCCTGGGGATGTCAACTGATGAATCCACTTTCTGGACTACTGGTGTTGCTACCTTTTCCACAGCCAGCTTCCCACCCAAGGGTGTTGACCACCTTTTCTTGGAACAAGGCCTGCTATGACAGGGAATTTCTTCATTTTCTTCCATAACAGCTTTTTTTTCTCTCTCTCTTCTTTCTTGTTTTTTTTCTCCTATTCCTGAGGGTGTCTTTACATTTTCTCCAGGAATAGGTCTGCATGACAGGGACCGAAGTCCTTTTCTCCCATGCCCGATATGTATATTTTTTTTTTTGAATTAAGCAAGGGAATGGTAGAAATACCATTTGTCAGGACCATCCTCGCCACTGCCGCTGGTGGAAAATAGAGGATAAGAGATCAAGGGCGAGAGGTGGGGCTAAGGGGACAGAGGGTTGCGTCCACTTCATCAGGAGTGTTTGAAGAACGGCTATCAGAAGTAGCATCACAAGAGCTACAGTGCCACACCAATGGGAGAAAGGATTAGGTGACTGTGATTGTCAATATCCCCAAGGAGGGAAGTACTTCTTTAAGCGATATCCATTGATCAGGAAGGGATCATCAGAGGTATCAACAGTCTGCACTTGGACAGAGCCATTAGGATTGACAGTAAGTACCTTATATGGGCCCATCCACCACTGTTGAAGTTCGCTAGGAAACTTGCAAAATCGTGAATCATAAGCTAGGACCAAATCACCTTATTTAAACTCCTTCTTCTTGATGAAGTTGTCATGGTAGGCCTTACGTCGTGCTTGAGTGGCTTCCATGCACTGTTTAGCCATCTTGTGAGTTTCATCCAAATATTCCAAGTGCAGGAGATGACATTGCCGTGAATCATCGTCCCCCAAGCGCTCTTTGATAGCCACTCGCAAAGAGGGCAATTCCAGTTCAACAGTGAAAACAGCTTCTGTACCATACACCAGCTGGAAAGGGGTCTATCCTGTTGCTTCTTTATGGGAGGTTCTATACACCCAGAGGGCCTCTGTAAGTCAATCATCCCAATCATGACGATGTGCCACAATCGTTCTTGTCATGATCAAACAAAGGATACGATTGGTGACTTCGAATTGGCCATTGGCTCTGGGGTAGTAAGGAGTAGACTTGCGATGGCGGATCTTATACAGCTCTGTCAACTCTTCCATGACTTTATTAATGAAATGAGTGCATCTGTCACTTACCAGCCCTAGGGGACTACCAAAACAGGTGATGATATTCTGGTACATGAACAGGGCGACACTGTTACCATCGTCCCGCTTTAGGGCTTTAGCTTCACACCACTTTGTGACATAATCCGTACATACCATGATGTATCTGTTCTGTTTTCTTTTGGTTGGAGGATCAATGGGACCCACAAAATCAATCCCCCACTTCTCGAACGGCTTTAGGGGAAGAATGGGTTGAAGTGGCATAGCGCTGGTCTTGGTGGGTTTCCCCATCCTTTGACAGGCATCACATCGCTTGCAGTAGTCATAGGCATCCTTATGAATGGTTGGCCACCAATAACCTGCTAGCAGAGCCTTCCTAGCTGTAGCTTCTCCTGCAAAGTGGCCTCCACATGGCTCATCAAGGCAAGCCTTCAAAACAATCCCAATCTCATCTCCTACAACACATCTTATGAGCACTTCATCTTTGCCTTTCTTGTACAGTGCACCGCCTAGCAAAGTGTAGGGGATTGATTCTAACATAAGCTTCTTCCTTTCCCGACTTGAAATGCCAAGAGGGTACTATTGGGTTGCCAGTAGATTGGCAATGTCTGCATACCAGGGGGTTACAGTTTCTACGAGGAATAAGGAAGCATCAGGGAGGTCTGGATCATCCTTCTTCTCGTCTGCAGTCTGCGGGATACGCGACAGATGATCAGCCAGAACATGGAAATGACCAGGTTTGGTAATTACCTCAAAGTCGAAATCCTGGAATAGAAGGAGCCATCTCATCATTCTTCCTTTCACGTCTACTTTGTTCATCAGGAAGGACAGGGCTTCATGATCCACATAAAATTTAAAGTGGGTAGACAGTAGGTAGTGGTGAAACTTCTCTAGGGCAAACACCATCGCAAGCACTCCAGATTGGTCACTGTATAGTTCCGCTCTCTATCAGTGACTTTTCAGCTTGGGTAATATATCGGTTGATCTGATTTAGAAGGGCCCTTTTGACATAGGACAGCACCTAGCCCTTCAACTGATGCATCGGTGTGTACATGAAACTCCTTCGTCCAATCAGGAGGTTGCAAGATGGGTATCTCAATTAAACACTGCTTCAAAGTGTTGAAGGCTTTGTCACATTCTTCCATCCAAACAAACTCTGCATCTTTCCTCAGAAGCTTGCGCAAAGGGGTTGCCTTTGTTGCAAAATAGGCTATGAAACTTCTGTAGTAACCCACATGGCCTAGGAATCCCCTCAACTGTTTGAGGTTGGTGGGTGCTATCAGAGCTACGATCTTCTCGATCTTTGCAGGGTCTGTTGATATCCCTTGTGCAGAGACAATGTGGCCCAACAGAACTCCAGAAGAGACTCCAAAGATGCATTTGTCGGGGTTGAGGGAGATCCCATACTCCCGACATTGGTCCAAACCATTGTTCCAAATGTCTCCAGTGTTCACGGATCAAACTATAGACACAGAAGTCATCCAAATATACCTCAATAAAGTCGGGCAGATGATTTTGGAATGCGGCCATCATGACTCGCTAGAAGGTAGCAGGGGCATTGCAGAGCCCAAACAGCATCACTCGGTAAGCATAGGTCCCCCATTCTGTGGTGAAGGTTGTTTTGGACTGATCTTCTTTTGCTATCTGCACTTGGTTATATCCACTGAAGCCATCTAACAAGGAGTAAAGCTCATGTCCTGCCACTGTGTCTAACAGCTGGTCTGTAAAAGGGATAGAAAAGTGATCCTTCTTTGTCTTGGAATTCAACTTGCAAAAATCCACACATATACGAAGCTTGCCATTCTTCTTGGGTACAACCACGATGGATGAGACCCATTCACTGTTGGCCACCACTGGATAGATGAACTCTGCTTCCAAAATCTTCAACAGCTCTGATTTCACCAGTGTGAAATAATTCGGGTTCATTCGCCTCTGTTGTTGACATACTGGCTTGGCATTAGGCTCCAAGTCAATATGATGTTGACATATTGTGGGATCAATCCCCTTTAGGTCTTTGTAGGACCATGCAAACACGTTCAAATTCTCTTTCAACAAGTTGTACAAAGTTGACAACTCCTCTTCTGGTAGACTGTTACCCACCTTCAAGTGGCGTTCAGTGCCATCTGCATCCATAAAGGTTAAATGCCTTTCACCTTCTACTTCACGGATGAAGGTCCCACGGACTGCTTCTGGGTACAGATCCGACTCCTTCAAGGGGGTGGTGTCCTCTTCTGATGTCCCACTAGACCCAACGTCTTCTTTCAGTAAGGACTTAGGTTGCTCCTTGAAGTGCTGAAATGGGATCAACGCTGTCTCGGTTTTGGTTTGAATGTTAATTACCTTAGAGCTTGAGGACTCCTCTTCAGAGGATGCATCCAGGAATGTTACATAACAGGAGCTCTCGGAACGCTGTTGTGGCCTTGGGACTGGTACTTGTTGACAAGGAGCATCATCATCATCCTTTCTTGACAAGTGTGGATGGGTGTGACAAGAACCACTGATAAAAGACGGCTTATTTTGCTTGATCCACTTCTTATATAGGCTTTGCCTATGGAAAGATCCATTTACCAATCCAAAGGGTACCATTGCCATTCTGTCCCACAGCATGGAGTCTTCTGCTTTTGAAGCTTCTGGAACTCTCTCCTCATCTATGCCTTCTGTGGGTGGAGTGATTTCCTCTGTCTCACTTTCAACGTCTCCTTCTTTAGATTCATCATCATCCTCTTCAGACTCCGACTCTGCCTCTGTAGGCGCTCTGTAAGAGAAGAATAGGTCCTCTGCTTCGCCTTCTACCTCTGTCTCTGGCTCTGCTATGGCCATGTAACAGGGAGAGCAATACATCCATGCTTCTATCTCATTGTCAAAAGTGATTTCGGAAATCGTTCCTGGTTCAGGCAGGAAGTATTCACCCATTGATAATGGCTTTGCATCTTTTGGGAGTTGGCTTATAGTACCGATTGTTAAGGAATGTGCCTCTATTTTCTTGGGAAGGATCTGTTTGACAGCATCTTCTTCTGCTGATGTTCCATCTATAGCCTCATTGGGGGAGTCAGAAGATATTTCCAAGGAGGTGGATCCATGTCCTTTTTGAGCACCATATAGCTTCAGCACCACTTTATTGTGTCCTCTACCCGAGGTCAACGTTCCTTTGAACCAATCCGTCCTTGCTCTGGCTTCAAAAATCCATGGTCTACCTAGTAACAGGGGGTAAGATGTACCATAAGAGTTTGGCTTCACCACCAGATAGGTTAGCCAATAATCTTTTCCAGCCACTGTAGTCTTCACATATGGGAGAATGCCCAAAGGCTTGATTCTGCTCTGATCCGCCAGTCTGATGAGCCATTGAGTTGGTTGCATACCTTGTAGGCCTACATCCTTCATTGTCACATCCGTCATAATGTTCACTGATGAGCCACCATCAATCAGTGCACTTGCAATAAAGCAGCCTTCTATCCACACGCCAGTCTCTAGGGTACCAGGATCTAGGAAGGCATTAGTCACATCCACTTCTTTTATAGGCTCTAGAGCTTTTTTGGACTTTATTACTATTGAGGGAGCAATCCTTAAGCCACTTCTTCTTGTCAGTATACTTTCGAACCTTTTTCGGCAAACTGGGAGACAACATCAACAATTGTCGAAATGTGAGGTTTGGTTTAAAGGTATCTAGATCTCTGACCAGATCGTATTTCTTAATAGGATCCACCGGCTTCTCTAAATGGTTAGGGAATGGGGTGACACCCATTTTCATTTTCCCTTTTCCTTCCAAGAGGGGCATCATGGGGACTTCTTTTACCACTTGTGGCACTTCCTCCTCTTCTATCTCCAGGACCTCTAGTCCTGTCTCTGTGACTCTCTGTGGCACTGTAATGCTCTGTACGGCACTGTCAGGCTCTGTTCTATTTTGTTCTTCTGTTGGAAGATTGAACTTCACTGTTCTGGAAGGAGGATTATTTTCTTTCTGGACAGGTGGTTCCTTCTTCTTTGCACGCGTGATGGCAGCAACTTCCAATTCCACTAAATTGGAGGTAGGCTCTTGGGCCTTGGACGGATTATCAGTAGCACTGTTTTTCACTGGGGCTGGGCTTGGACAGTCTTTTGCAGTGTGGCCTTCTCCTTTGCATCGACTGCATAAGGGCTTGTAATCCACTGATCTTCTGGGATTTGGATAATTTAGTAAAATGTGTCCCTTTTCTCTGCATCTGTAGCACTCCACTTCTGATCTCTGACCACCGCCAAACTGTCTTCCTCTGTAACTTTGAGAGGGAAACCTTCTTGGACCGTAATTAGGACCAAACTCTCTAGGCTTGGGTCCAATATCCTGTGTTGTCATTTTGGATTCCAACAAGTTGAATCTTGCGTCTTCTTTCTTCCTTCTCCTATCATGCATCTCCTTCAGAGAGCAAATATCCTCTGTATGGTTATTCCTAAGACAGTAGGAGCAGAAAGCTCCAGGGACTGTTGGCTTCCGTATACATTCAGTGGCTAAATGGCCTGCTTGATGACACTTACCACACCAAGTATTAGAGCGCATCACATCTCTTCCTGCTCGCGTAGGAGTGGATATATTAGAGGTATTCACCTTCAGCGCCTGTAGCTGCTCTATAATCACATCCATCAACTCCTTTTTAATATTTGCAAATTGAATTGGATAAATAATCCTTCAAGCTTTCTCCTCTTGAGGCACTGGCAGTAGGGTTTTGAGGAGTCTCTGTAATCACTACATAAACAGGTTGGGCTGGTGCAGAGGAGTCTCTGTTCTGATTCTGATTCAGAGCTCCTATTTGAACTATTGGCTGTTGGCTCCAGTTGGTAGGGTTCCACTGTTGCTGCTGATTTGGCATTGGGGGAATTGTTTGGGACCACTGTTGTTGTGGTTGAACCATCATTTGAGGCATTGATTGTGGCCACTGTGGATTTGGTGCACTATACTGTGATACTGGTGATGCGACCTAAAATGGGCCAGCACTGGCTATAGCACTACCCGGATCTCATGCTCATGACACACAAACACCCTCACGGCCTCGCGGACCAGGAGCGTCAATCTAATGCTGAAGGACAAATTGCCCTAAAACTTAATTCCTGTGTTTATAGTTTATAGTCTAACATTTTCCTAAAACTCCTCAGAGGGAGATCCCAAAGTACTTAGACATAATGCCTCGTCACACACTGTTAGAGGCATAACCTTAGGGGTTATCTATTATTATTCAGTACTTAGTTTAAGCCTTAGGAAGTATTAGATATGAAAAGGCATCAGTTGGATGTACTCTTTTGGGAAGAGTCATGAATCTTTTGGGTATGTAACTATTCGTGGAAGGAAGAGAGAATCGAAATGTGCTGCTGTAGAAGACAGTTCTGTTTTGGCAATGAAAGGATGTTACCTGATTTTGCCTGTGTATATCTGATTCTCTGTACTGTATTCTGAATTATCTGATTCCATTGATAAGGTTAATGGTGATGAATAGTGAATATTGAATAGCGTATCGTGATCAGAATGTGTATCTGAGAAGTTAGATTATCAACATTCAGAATCAGATTTTGATTATCTGTTATGGAGGTTTTGTATCTGTTTGGTATATTAAGGGTGGAAATTGACCCTTAACACTTGGCGATCCTGCAATCTTCGATCCTCATGAGTCTTCGGTTGCAGATTGTGAGAGCAACCTAGTGATCAAAATCATCTTCCTGCTTCTTCTTCGGCCTCACCAACCCGTCGACAGCACCTTATTGGCCCCATTAGGACCATCATCCCAATGGCTTCATACCCCATCAACCAGCCCGTGTTTATCCCAGCACAGTGGATCCTTGCGAATCTCTGCTTGTTAATCAACTTTGTTATTTTCTCAAGCCTGGCGGCTAGAATGAATTGGATACCCACAGTTTCTGAATTATTGAAGACGGGCAAGAATGGGTACTTGGCTTGAAGAATATCGACATTGGACAACGGAAGAGGAAGAATTCGAAGAGTTTGCACAAACCTTGCTTCAGGAGTTCAGACATTGGAAAACAGAGCAAGAGGAAATCGAAATCTATAATCAGGTATTTCTGAAAACCAAGTTTTCTGATGTACTTGGGGACGTTATCAGGAAAATTAAGGGGCAGGTCTAGAAAGCAAAGTTCAAACATTTCAAATTGTTCCCAAAGGAGCCCTTTGAACCTGCCTGGTAGACATTTTGGGGAAACCACTGCTTGTGTAGATTTCCGCACTCTTATGATCTGACAAATGCACCTAGAAAATGCAAAGGACCTTGGTCTAAAGTCTATGGGTGTGTCTGCCACTACTTTGAGTATTGTTTACCTTGGAACTGAAGACAGATAAGCCTGAAGATGTGTAGTGTATGTCTGCTGAAAGATACAGAGGTGAGGGGTTTGGACCTTATTATACCAGGTTACAGGCCAAATTAGAACAGGAAGAGAAGCAAAAACAGAAGGAGCATCAAAGGTCAAATAGTGGAGGTCAGGTTGATACCCTGGATTTGGGTTATCTGAGTGATCAGGAAGCCCAGACAGAACAGGCAGGTCCAAGTCAGATATCAGGGAGGACTAAAGAGGCTTTCCACCAACATGAGGTTCAGGAGGGACCATTTACCCCAAGGGCAGAAGAGAGAGATAGGAATAGATTTGTGGGTACATTGGCACTAACGCAGATTCAGAGACAGTCTAGGAGAAAGTTAGCATTTCATCCATTGTCTAAAGCAATTGTCAGAAAACAGACTGTAGCAGCAGTAGTACCAGGAACAATGGCACAACCTCTTAACCCAGCAAATCTCAGAGTTAAATTTGCCACATTCAAGGGTGAATCCAAGAAGGAAGACCCTGATGCCCATGTAGCTCAATTTAGCACAAAATGGGAGGCAAGTGGACTAGGAGTATTGTATGGGGATGATGTGAGAAGATGCAACGCAGCATATGAGCGATAGTCAAATTCATTGAAAGAATGCTTTTGCACTAAGCACAAATGTTGATTTTCTTAATTGTTTGAGCATGTGGACATTCACAATTTGCATGAAGCATAAGATTTAAAAAGTATCAGACAATACCTCTTGGATGCATAGCAATTGCTTTCTAGAGACATGACCAACGTTGAGTGAGTAAGGTTGTCCAAGCTGTAGGCTAGGCGTTGGGTCTAAAGGGAAAGTAAAGTGAGAAAGCATGGTATATCTCCTGGAAATATGCGAATCATAAAAGAGAGAAGTTTGTGTTCGTATGTTATATATATGTTTAGCGACGCATCGAGGGGCCAATTCCCAAGGTGTAGGAGAGTCGCAGTGAGGTAGCGGCAGTCAGCCGTGGGAGGACCTCCTATGTTTGTTTCGTGCTATTTGGCAATGTGTTGGGACTCCCTCTGAGGAGTGTTAATTGGGTTATAGTTGGACTACGAGACGTGATACAAATGCAAGATGTTTAGGAAGATGATGTATGTGTCATCCACGCTCCTGGCCGTGAGGCCGTGGGGTTGTTGAGCGCATGATAGAGGTCCGGCTAGTGCATGAGCCAGTGCGGGCCCATTTCAGGTCCCATCAGTGGTGCATGTGCCAGGAGCCGCTTAGAAGTGGCGGTCCTCGAATCCTGGTTGTCTAGGGACCAGTTAGCAGTTTATGCCAAAGGATACTGAGATTGACCCATTATTCATCGATAAGCATCGTCTAGCCAAAATCCAAAAGCAAGAGAGAGACGAAAGAGCTAGGCAACGTGCTGAAATTTTTAGGAGGTATTCCCCTAAGCGTAGCGGTGCTGAACCCTTACGAGGGAGTGGATCTAGTGGTCTTGGTGCCACAAGCAGTAAGTTAGGAGAAGGTGGAAGCTCTAGTGCTCCCCTTTCTTCCGTAAGCCAGTCTACATTAAGTACAGGAGGTGTAACCTCACCGTCCCCTATTTCTAGTGCAAATCCAATTTCCGTCATGGCGCAATCTATTGCAATTCCTGCAGGAACGACGGATTTGCCGGCTCTAGGTTACCCGCTACCCATATTTAATGGGCTAGTTGAGGAAGATGCGGAGCTCCATATCAGGGAGTTTCAAAAGTTGATATTTAACTGTCGCATCCAAGAAGAAGGACATTTAATGATGTTCTTCAACATGACTCTCAAAGGAAGAGCTGCCATATGGTATCATGGCTTAGAAGCCAGAACCATATTGAATATTGATTCATTTTATGAAGCTTTTTGAAGGGAGTTTGCCCCTGAAAGGGGTGGGCAATATTGGTTGCGTGTACTCAACGTGACCCACCAAGAACCACACGAGGATATTCGTGCTTATGCAAAGAAAATAAAAGAGGTTTTCCATAAGTTGGAAGTCTCTATTCCTATCCCCACGGGTGCCCAATTGCAATATTTTCTACATGGTTTGGACTTCAATATCCAGTTGCAGTTGAGTAGTGTCCCTTTGGGGGATATAGATACTGCCATTACACGAGCACGAGAAGTGGAATCCCGACTACAAGCAGCCTATGCCTCTCGAGGCAATTCGAATATGGGTTTAGCATTGGGAAATAATATGGCGACGGGCAATGGCAGTAGTAGCCAAGGGATAGCGATGGCTAATCCTAATGGGAGAGGGAACATGATGCAGAATGTGCCTTTATTACCAGCTCCCTCTAGCATATCGATGCCTACGGGCAGTCAAATGGCTCCAAATGTTGGAGGCCAGGCAATTAATCCTAATACCATGCCTGTGGTTCAACAACCAGTGCCTAATCAAATTTTCAGGCCGATGGAACGATAGGGTAATGATCAAGGCTATGATTCGAGTGCTTCCAATGTTCTTGGCGAGGTTAAGGACACGATGAAGCATTATACCGACATGATTACAGAGCAGTATCGACAAATAGCCGTTGATGTCAACTTTCTTAAAAAACAACAAAATTTGATAGGAAGTAGATACCTAGATGAGGGTGCACCTTCGAGGTTTAGCTGCAAATGGTGTGGTGGGCAACATTATCCACGAAATTGCCCAAATGTCAAGTGCGACATCTGTGGGAAATCCGGCCATTTAGCAGCCACTTGCTAGAGTAAGATTAGTTCCCTCCAGCGAGGTAGTCGGCAACCAGAGCCTGTTAATCATCGTGCGTAAGGAAATGATTCCCAGCGAGAAGACGGGCCTAAGCAAATACTCCAATGACCAAAGACTACAGTGGAGGAGCTGCCTAGTGGTAGTGGGGTTAGTTTGATTGAGGTTGTGCATGTTAATGACACTGAAACCTCTAATCTGTGAGCGGTCCTTACAAGAGGCCAAAAAGGTAGAGAGGCCGACAAGGATAAGCCTGTCGACGGAAACCCTAAACAGGGCGACAAAGGAATGCAAGTTCGGGATCCTGCCATGGAAGGGGGACCTCTAAAGCCCGTGGAGAGCAAAGCCGATGTTAAGAAGGATAAGGAACAACCGAGGAAGAAGGTAAAGTTAAAAAAGAAGCAATAAAGCTGGTTTAGCGACCTAAAGAGCGGATGGTTTGGCGTGAAAAGAGAACTCTATCAAACTATCATGAATTCGATTTGGCAAGCTCTCTTTGTGAAGTCAAGCCAGATGTGTTCTTTTATAGCTTATTAAGCTTTCCCTAGGAGTACGCAAGGAATTTAGAAAGATCCTGCGTATCGGGTATATCATAGAACCTTTGGGTATTGCGCAAGTTGGTGATGACTGGTTCAAGCATGTTGAGAAGCATTGCCCAAGGGTCGATGGGATATTAGTAGATTATGCCATTGTCGGCACGGGATCATCTGTTAACATTCTGAGTTCTGAACTGATGGAAAGATTGGGTCTTGCGATCCAAAAAGATACCTCCACAATTATCAGAATGGCGGATGATAGTTTGAGGCAGCCAGCAGGCTGCATTACTAAGGTCCATGCCACTGTTGCAAATGTAGAATGCCACTTGGACGTTAGGGTAATTCGTTTTGCAGGTTGTCCAAGTTACCAAGTATTACTTGGTAACTTGGATGACCTTGGATCTTGCAAGCAGACTATTAAGTAGATATACCCGCCGGTCGGCTAATATTCGGTAGAGATGTTTACCGCGTGGTGATTGATGCCTATCCTGAGTCCCCGCAGAGTGAGAGAGCTCCTCTATCTTCCACAGAATTGGAGACATTAAAGGGTTTATCCACCAATGAGACATCATCAAGTGATGAGTCCAAAGAGAGATCCACTATGGAGGACATCTATCAGATCACTCTGAACGAGCCGATAGAGGCCCAAGATCGTATAAGAGATGCAGATGTTATCGAGCTAGACCTTGGTATGCCTGATGAGTCGCGACCAATGAAATTAGGTTCTATGCTCAGCTCAGCAGAAAGGGAGGACTATGTGTCCTTGATTCAAGAGTTCGGCGATATCTTTGCCTGGAGTTATGATGAGTTGAGAGGCATTCCTCCCAGCCTAGCTGTTCATACTATTCCTGTAAAAGAGGGCAGTCATACTATGCGTCAGAAAGTAAGGCGTATGCCTTTTGAACTCAGGGAGGGGCTGTTTGAGGAGTTACAGAAGCTTCGGAAAGCGGGTTTGATTTTTCCTCTGCAACACACAGAATGGTGTTCACCAGTTGTGATCAGAAAGAAGAAAAATAATCAGATCCGATTATGTGTGGATTTTATGGAGCTGAATAAGCAGTCAGTTAAGGATTACTACCCGTTGCCATTCATTGACCAGATTTTGGATCAATTAGCAGGTAGGGAGATATATTCATTTATGGATTGCTTTGCAGGATATAACCAGATGGCAATTGCAGAAGAGGACAAGTTGAAAATAACTTTTATTACTGTCTTTGGTACTTTTGTGTACCATGTGATGGCCTTTGGTTTATACAATGCGCCTGGTTCGTGGCAACGAACAGCAGATAAGACATTCGGTGACATATCCCCTGAAGAGTTGAAGGTGTTTATTGATGACTTAGGGGCCCCCACCATTAGAGAAGGCAGTTGATCATTTTAAGAAAATGCTTTGAGCGGTGTAGGCAAATTTGTATCGCTCTAAACCCACGGAAGTGTGTTTTTGGTGTACCTTATGGGCTCTTGCTGGGCCATGTGGTCAGTTCGGTAGGAATTGCGACAGATCCCAAGAAGGTCAAAGTCATAGTTGCCATGGGTCCACCACGCACTCCGAAAGAAATTCATAGCTTTCTGTCTTTATTGTCGCAACTAACTACTTCACAAAGTGGTCAGAAACACATGCAACAAGGAAAGATGATGCTAAAGAAACTGCTAGTTTCCTTTCAGAGCAGATAATATGCCGTTTTGTTCCACCTAAAGAATTAGTGTCGGACCATTGAACCCATTTCCTGAATAAGGTTATCAAAAGCTTGACTGAGGCTTGGAAAATCAAGCACAACAAAACAACTCCTTATAATCCACAGGCAAATGGGCAGGTTGAAAGTACCAACAAGCAGCTTGTGGGTATCCTATCGAAAGTCGTATCTGAAAAGAAACGTGACTGGGATAAGAAGCTGTATGTGGCAGTATGGGCATATAATGCCACGTTCAAGCGAGCCACTGGCCACACACCGTTCAAACTAGTTTATGGTGAAGAGTGCGTTTTACCCTTAGAAATTGAGTTATCGACAATTAGATTTGCAATAAACCATTCTTTGGGTAGTGAAGACGCCCTATTAGAGCGATTTACGACTTTAGCACACCTGTATGAAATTAAGTTGCAAAGCTTGTTACATCAAGAGGTGGCTAAACGTCGCATGAAATAGTTGCATGACCCGAAAGCGAAGAAGTATACCTTTAAGAAGGGGCAACTAGTTTTATATTACGATGCGCGTAGGGAGTTGTTCCCAGGAAAATTGGAACCTAAATGGGATGGACCCTACAAGATTGTTAGGTTAGGGAAAAATAGGTCTACAGCCCTATTAGCTGATCTACAAGGAGTAGAGTTTAAGAATAAGGTTAATCTTAATAAGATTAAACCTTATTACTTTTAAGTATGCTAATACAAAGAAAATGCATTGCAGGTCCATGCTACAAATGATCTGAGACCTGCGAAAGAGCTTAAAAGCTAGTGGATGGGTCGGTTAATCCCTTATTTGGAGCATCCATATCTGGAGCAGAGATACCATCAAGGGAAACTCATCTGGTGGAGCAAAGGATATAAAGTGATTGAGCAAGAAGACGGAACCTTTGTGTGGGAGATTAAAGTCTTCTGCCATCACTGTTTACGACTGTTGATGAGTATCCCTATTGAGTTTAATGAAGAAGGTGGGATGGAGCTGTCAGTTCATCCTCTCAATATGCTAAACTTTGATTACCACAATTACAAATAGAGGAATTGCGATGGCCGGCTGTGTAAACCCATTGTGGACGTATACATTATATTTTGACAGAGCGTCCAGGGGCCCTAATAAAAAAAGAAGTGTTGGAGTAGTAATCCAGGATCCCCGACGTAGAGTTACAATGAAGTTAGCTACTTATCTCGGGGTAGGATTCACTAACAATATGGTGGAGTATAAAGCCTTGATTATGGGACTGTATATTGCCAAACAAGGTGGTATTCTTCGATTGTTAGTAAAAGGGGATTCCTAGTTGATCCTGAATCAGCTAGATGGGACATACACAGTACGGAATCCTATTCTTTGTATGTATCATGGGACTGCGATGACCCTACTTAAGGAGTTTGAGAGAGTGTCTTTTCAGTTGATCCCACGTTACTGGAATCAATTTGCGGATTCATTAGCAAATCTTGCTTATGAGGAAGACCTCTTCTTTAATTGTGGTTCTAGTTTGGATATTGTGATCAATAATGGAACAGGACTCGGTCGCTTTGTGGGGTATGTTATCAAAACATGCAGTATATGGCAGACGATGGTTGATATGGGTGATGCAAAGAGCATCCGAGACCAATCTACCGTTATTATCTGGGACCCATAGGTTGATGAGACAACATATTATGCGTACGCCTCTTGCCATCTATGCAGGAGGGATGGGTCATAACCTTATGCACTTAGTTTAGGGCTACGAGCCTGTTTTTTCTCCTTGGGAGGGAGCCTATTATTGTATATTTGTATTCTTCCAAGGAAGGATGTGTAGGTGCTACTTTGTTTTATTTCGTTAGGCCAAGAGGGCCGATTCAGTTTGGTAGTAAAGTGCTTTATTTCGTTAGGCCAAGAGGGCCAGTTGTCTGTTTAGTGCAGGTGCAGTTAATGGTTTCTTGTTTGAGTCCTGTGCTTGACAGATTCCGTGGAGCTGGAGGGAGCCTTTGTCGCGGCATCGACGCTTCTTGTGGCCCTATCCAGGTGATATCTTTCCTTTATGAGTACTGTGGTTTGTATGCTATATGTGTTTGTGTACTTGTTAAGGGGTTTTTCGTTTCTTGTTGGGGACTGGCATCCAAGGTATGAAGTCCCGAGGTTTAGGTTCAATATGTTTGAGGGAGGTCTGAGTAGTCATTGCCTCCTGTAAAGACATTGTCAGACATCAAAATACCTGTTTTAGAGGGAAATCCTAGTGACCCTGTTCTGCTAGCCTGCTAGGCGGCCGTTCTAGGAGTTCTTGTTAGTTGTGAGGCAGTTAGAGAAGCATATCAGAAGAAAAAATGAGGATAAAGAAAAAGGAACCATGAATATCTGACAAGAAAATTAATATTTACAAAGGTGTGTAAAAAAGGGTTCTAACCCCTATCTAAAGAAGAAAAGAAAAGAAAGAAAAACTTATAAGCAGATGATCATTGCCTTGCGAAGGCCTGGTAGGTTCCTGGGGACGAGTCAGACCGGGGGCCGATGCCTTGTCTTCCCAGGTGTGGCATCTTGCTGAAAAAGAAGAAAAATAAGGAAGGTTGGAGCGAAAATAAAAGTGAGCGTTAGAAAAGGATTAAGTGTCGCCTTGCGAGGGCTTGGTAGGTTCTTGGGCACCGAGACAGGTCCTGAGGCCGATGCCCTGTTCTCGTTGGGTCACTACGCTCAGCTCCCTCCTTTTTACATGCTCAAGTATGTCAATAAAATAAGGAAAAAAAAACCCTAAGAGAAGAAGAAATGTGCTACAAGAAAATACTTCTTGATCAGGCTATAGGAGTCCTTGCCTAGTAGGAGCTCCTAGTTGTGTTGTCCTTAGTTAGGTAGGCCGTTCAACCCACCACTTAGGGCAACCTCTTTGACAGTTCTTTTTAGTTTGGCTGTGTTGGAGCAGTTGGTTAGTGACTAGCTTCGGACCATTCATCCGATTATGCTAGGCCTACTCCTTGTGGATGTCATGCTTTGGTTTTGTCAGGGGGTAGGGTGAGCATTCTGCTGTGTTTACTATGTATCTATTTTGTATCAGCTTGATGCTTCCTTTGGTTGTTTTTATGCAGATCTGGTATGGGATTCGACGGGGCTGAGTCGCCCTATCCCGTGGTCGCCAATGAGAGTGGAATTTTGGTGCCAAGAAGTGCTTAAAAATAGCTAAAATTTATGAATATCAAGGGAAAAATATTCAACGTCAAAGGCGGCGGCTCGATCTAGGACGATTTTAAGCGCCAAAGTGCTTTAAAGGCACCTGAGCGGCACTTGTTGATTTTTCATAATTTTTCAGACTTTCGTGCGGGTTGACAAGAGCTACTAGCCAATGCGGGATGCCAAGCCGGACACCCAGGATTTTTCAGAGCTCAATTCCGAGTCCGGACGTGAAAAAGGCCAAGAAATGGTCAAGATTTGAAAGGGTGGCCACAACATGGACCAAAGGGGGGGTGCCCTTTGGGGGAATTTTAACCCCCCAACCAAAAGGCATGCATTATGAAGAATCGTGGAGAGAGAGAGATGAAAAAAAACGTGAGGAAACATGGCGCCGAAATTTGCGCTAGGAAGAGAGAGAGGCATCATGCCTGCTCAATACAACCCACATCAATGATCATGGGGCTTCAATCCCCCCTGGATGCTGACTATATCGCTATGCTTTGCTCCTCCAATGGCGGTCTCTGCGAAGAATTCTAATTTCATTCTTTCTCTCTCCTCCCTCTCTCCCCCCTAAAGGCAGATTCATGTGGTGAAGAGGAAGAAGAAGAATAGATGATGGATGCTTGTCCAATGAAGACCGGATTGCTCCATGGTGTAAGAAGATTGAAGATTGCTGATTGTGGACTTTCATGAGCATTAATGGTGGCTAGAAATCAGTCCCGAGATATGGCAAATAAAAACCCGCAACCCGCAAAGAACGGTAATCTCATTTTTATAAAGGAAAATGGTATTTTTATGCAATTTGCTTCATGAATTCTTGTTCCCATGAGATGATTATGCACTATAATGTTGTTTGCAATGTCTTTCAAAATTTTATGATCAGAAAATCAGAAAATCATAAGTGTTGTGGATGAAATTAGTAGTGAAAAACCCGTAAATATGCAAAATATGGGAAAATTGGGTGTTTTTGAGATATAAATGGAAAATGTAATAAGACACACCAACTAAAGTTTTCTTTTTGCTGCAAATGAGCCTAAGGGCCACAGCCCACAACTCATTTGAAATTTTCAGTCATTTAATATTGCAAAAAATACAAGAAAAATAGAGCAAAACCACTAAAAATAAGGAAAATTTTGATTTTGAGTGCCGAAAATTAAGGAAAAATAAGAACTATGTTTGTGGATGTATGGGGGGTCTGAAGTATGAGGTTTAGCCTCAGTTCAACCCTACCTCTATGTTTTAGTGAGTTTTTATTGCTTTTTATACAATAAAAACATGAAAATGAATCCTAAACCTATGCAACGGTGCACAACCTAAACGGGTAAGGGGGGTAGAGTGTATAAAAAGTGTTTAAATGTTGAATGAAATGATGAAAAGCTTGCTGGTTTTTATGCATACCACTTAGGTTGGTCGATAATTAAAAATTAAGAACCTAGTAGCATGAGGGTTTCTCGGTGCTAGGTTCATGCAACGCAGCATATGAGCGATAGTCAGATTCATTGAAAGAATGCTTTTGCACTAAGCACAAATGTTGATTTTCTTAATTGTTTGAGTACGTGAACATTCACAATTTGCATGAAGCATAAGATTTAAAAAGTATCAGACAATACCTCCTGGATGCATAGCAATTGCTTTCTAGAGACATGACCAACGTTGAGTAAGTAAGGTTGTCCAAGCTGTAGGCTAGGCATTGGGTCTAAAGGGAAAGTAAAGTGAGGAAGCATGGTATATCTCCTGGAAATATGCGAATCATAAAAGAGAGAAGTTTGTGTTCGTATATTATATATATGTTTAGCGACGTATCGAGGGGCCAATCCCCAAGGTGTAGGAGAGTCGCAGTGAGGTAGCGGCAGTCAGCCGTGGGAGGACCTCCTATGTTTGTTTCGTGCTATTTGGAAATGTGTTGGGACTCCCTTTGAGGAGTGTTAATTGGGTTAGAGTTGGACTACGAGACGTGATACAAACAAAAGATGTTTAGGAAGATGATGTATGTGTCATCCACGCTCCTGGCCGCAAGGCCGTGGGGTTGTTGAGCGCATGATAGAGGTCCGGCTAGTGCATGAGCCAACTAACAGGAACTCCTAGAACGGGTGCCTAGCAGGCTAGCAGAATAGGGTCACTAGGACTCCCATCTAAAATAGGTCTTTCGATACTTGGCAATGTCTTTATAGGAGGCAACGACTACTCAGACCTCCCTCAAACATACTAAACCTAAACCTCTAATGCCAGGAGGCATATTTCATGGTGGATTCCGTGCCACGGTGGATTCCGTGAGGTTTTACGGTGGATTTCGTAAACTTTGATGACCGGGGCTCATACACAAAGTGGATTCTTTGTGCGAGAAGTTGATGGGGACGCCTAATTGTGAATGCTTCAGTTGATGTGTAGAGATAGCAGCAGTGGCGGAGGAAAGCATTGGAGGATAGCGAGTATTCGAATTATCACTTATATTTTGATGTGCGCATACCTTAGGCATGGCGCCTATATTTTGTCGCGCCTATTTATTGAGGCGTTATATTTATTTATTATTTTGTATGCGCATGGGCGCACGATTATGTTATTTGTACTTGGACATTGTATTGGGTATGCCAGACTCTTTGGGCACTGCCCATTAACTTTATTCCTATTTTGTGCTAAAGGAAACTCAAAAGCTAAAAGCTTGCTATTTTATAATTTGGGCTATTATTTGAGCTTGAAGATGATTAATACATAAAATACATGCTTTGTGGAGCGCTCACACAAGGCATGGGGGAGATTGCACCCAATTGGTCTCTTGTTCATGTCGTGCATGCTTTTTACCTTGAGTTTTGTACAAAAAGTAGAGTTCTATTGTTCTTGGGGACCTTTCGGCATTCACTACGCGAGTGTGCAACATCCAATTTGTGCACCAGTGGTATCAAAGTGAACCTGAGATCAAGAGCTTCCAATCGCTACCCATCTTGTGCGAAGGCGGAGCTCCTAGAATGATCGAGCTTTACGGTCAATCTCGTCTCGCGAACGGTCGATACGGCTGGATTCCTGGCGATCAAGAACCTCTATTTCCATCATCAGATTGCGAAGGACCGGCCTGCAGCAGCGGAGGACCACTCCTACATCCTCACATACAAGTCGTGGAGTTGCAGAGATAAGTTTCAATTTCCATAGACTTCAAAGCTTAAAAATTAAAGCTTACAAAGCTTAGAGAAGCTTAAAAGCTTCTAAATTTCAACACGACGTATTAGAGGAGGAGTCCGAAATTTCCGTCGGGCTGAAAAAATGCCCCCCCTAAAATTCGCCGTTTTGATTCTTAAGCTTTCAAATCTCACAAGCTACATAAATTCTGCAAGTCACACAAAAGCTCTCAAGTTCTGCAAGTCTTTCAAGTCTAAATCCTACAAGTTTGATAAATCAACCAAGTTCTGCAAGTCCTGGTACTCTACAAGTCATATAAGTCTACAACTTTGCAAGTCAGACAAGTCACCTGAAGTCAAACTGACTTCTGTTCAAAACTCATAGAAGGGCTGTTCCTGCGCAGAAACTCCGAACTGCAAAGTTGTTCATTGGAAGGTACTCTTCGCATATGCAGGTTTGCTGAACCATTTTCAGCACATGCAGAAGGATAAAACACAGATTTTTCAAAGATTACAAATCCCGCAATAGCCAAAGATGAAGATTGTGAAAGCCACACACAAAAATATATAAGCCTTGTACACCCGATCTTGAGCTACGCTCATCCCGCTAATTGGATTTTGAGAGTGTGAGGTTTTTTGAAGTTTTGCAGGATGACGGAACCACATATGGATGATTTAATAGCTGAAGGCGATCTACCTGAACCTACGATGGAGCAAAAGCTGGACTTAATTATGATGCAATTGGATGAAGAACAACACGCTAGGCAATTGAACTTTATTCGAAGACCTTATTCGACGTACCATCGATGCGACTCTCGAAGCTCAATCCATCCGCAAGGAAACAAAAATAAGTAAAGAAATTTCAAATTCCGTACTTTCAATGGCACTCGAGAGGGAAAAATGTTCTTGCATTCATTAGTCAGTTTGATGACTACTTTCATGAGGAAACATACGCAGAAAAAGATAGAATCAAATGTGTCACTAATCATTTAGTGGATAGAGCATCTCTTTGGTGGACCGTGGTTCGTAAAAGTATAGATTGTCCCACTACCTGGGAGAATGTCAAGAAGAAGTTTATGCAGAATTTCCTTCCTCCACAATTTCATGAAAAAGCCATAAAGCAATGGGACCTTCTTCAACAACGAGATCGTGAGCCTATTCCTTAGTATACCGAACGCTTTTGGAATGCATTACTCCAGTTATGCATGTTTGAAGACGTACCTGAAGCGACACACAAGCGCAAGTATATGTCTGGACTACTTGGGCATTACTACGTTGAAGTTAATATGTTCAAGCCTGCAACTCTTGAAGACGTAATTTCTTTAGCTCATGACACTGAAGACAAGCTGCGAGGAAGAGACAAGCGTCCACAGCAATTCTAAGCCAATGGTAACTATGGATCTAAGCAATTCAACTCAAATTTTAGAAGATTTAATCAAGGTTGTTTTTCTTCATCATCTTTCCGTAAGAATTGGGCAAAACCACCTACTTTACCATCCAATGCCAATCAAAACCCTAAGCCTACTCCACAGCCAAATCCTAATATTCCTAGACTTCTTGCCATTGCAAACAATGTAACCAAAGCCAAACCTATAGTATGTTATAAATGCCACCAACCTGGACATCTAGCAGCAAATTGCCATTCGAAGAAGCTACCTGTCCATATCAACTACCTTGAAGCAATGGAAGATGACGAACATGAAGAAATGCCTGATTTCACGGAAGATGAAGATGACATTACCACTCCTTCGGATACTTTACCAGGTATGCCAACTCCACGTTCTTTATTGACAATGAAATGTTTAGTGCATGGAAAGGAAAATATTATTTTGCATGATGATGGTAGTACTCATGATTTTATTTCTGCAAAGCTAGTAAAAGAATTGAAGTTACAGACTCTACCTACGCATTATCGCATTAAAGCAACATTCTTAGGCACTAGGTATAATGGAACACAGGAAGTGCATGATTTAGAAATTCAAATTGGTGAATACACTGAAAGAAGAAATTTTCTAGTTGTACCATTACAGTCCAGTGATATTATTTTAGGTATGCCTTGGCGTCATCAGCATAACCCAGATATAGATTATTCCACACATTCAATTAATATTCAATTTCAAGGAAAACATATTACATTGTATGGTATGCATGCATCTAATGCTTTTCCACTGCTTTCGCATACTCAAGCTAAACGTGCGTTACGCAAAAGTAGTAAATCTTATCTCATTTGGGTGAATGAACTGCAAGTTAAAGAAAACCATATGCATTCTAGACATAAAGAATTTCTTGCACACTTTAAAGACTGTTTTGCAGAAGATCTACCACGTGGTTTACCTCCTTCACGTCCATAATACCATAAAATAGATTTGATTCCTGGTACACAACCACCTTGTAAAGCACCATATAGGCATAACCAGATAGAGCAAAAAGAAATTCAGAATCAAGTTGAAGAATTAGTAAATAGAGGATTGATTAGACCTAGTAGTTCTCCATTTGGTGCACTTGTTCTGTTAGTAAAGAAGAAAAATAATACCTATCGTATGTGCATTGACTATCGTGCTTTAAATAAGATCACAGTAAAGAATAGGTATCCAATTCCTAGAGTCGATGACCTTATGGATAAACTGTAAGTTTCTACCATATTTAGTAAAATAGACCTTAAATTTGGTTATCATCAAGTAAGACTAGATAAGTCTGACATATTCAAGACTGCATTTAGGACACAATTTGGTCATTATGAATTTTTAGTGATGCCTTTCGGATTGACTAATGCACCTGCTACATTTAGTAGAATGATGAACCGTATATTTTTGAAATATTAGCATTGTGTTATTGTCTTCTTTGATGATATTTTGGTGTTTAGTCAAAATGAGAAAGAACATTATGAACATTTGTCCTTGGTTTTCAAGTTATTAAAAGATAATCAACTGTATGCCAATCCGGAAAAGAGTGAGTTCTTTAAAACAGAAATTGAATATTTAGGTCATATTGTATCATCAGATGGTATTAAGGTTGACCTTAAGAAAATAGAAGAAATATTGAATTGGCCTATACCTAAAAATGTGCATGAGTTACGATCATTCCTAGGTCTTGCTAGTTTCTACAGGAAATTTGTGTGTAATTTTTCATTACTTGCTTTACCGTTGACCAAACTTTTGAAGAAAGGTATTGTTTATCATTGGTCCGATAATCAACAGAAATCCTTTGACTTATTGAAACATGCATTAACCCATGCTCCTGTATTATAATTGCCTGATTTTAATAGATCATTCTTTTTAGTAGTGACCGATGCTAGCGGATCTGGAATAGGAGCCGTACTTATGCAGGACAATCATCCTATAGCATATTCTAGTTCTAAACTGAAACCCTTCGAACTTAAATATTCCACATATGATAAAGAATTATTAGCTCTAGTACAAGCTCTAAGACAATGAAAACATTATTTAATGGGTTCTGAATTAATGATTAAGACCGATCAACAAAGTATTAGACATTTACTTAGCCAACCCCAAATATCTGACCGACATATCAAATGAGTAGCCTTTATTCAGAGTTTTCATCCTATCATTCAATATCAACCCGGTAAAGAAAATGTAGTGGCCGATGCATTAAGTAGAAGACCTGCCATTCATAATATTTCTATTATATCATTTGATTCTTTAACTCCTATGAAAGATACTTATCATCAGGACATTACTTTTCATGCTGATTGGAATAAATTAGTTCAAAATAACTGGATTCCTATTGATTCACTGTCTTATAATGATGGATTTATGTTTTATGAAAAGAGATTATGTGTTACAGTTACATTCAGATCTTTTGTTTTGAATGAAATTCATTGTCCTCCATATCAAGGTCATAGAGGTATCATATCTACTTTACGTACATTAACTGAAGATTTTTATTGGCCGCATATGGACACTGATGTATCTAACTTTGTTTGTGAATGTTTGATTTGTCAAAGAGTTAAGAGACATCACGGTAAACAGTATGGATTACTTATACCTTTATCGTCCTGGATGCGATAATTGAACATCAATCTTTGAAATTCACAAATGTGAAATTCTGCATCCTCTTCTCGCTAACCCATTAAAAATGGGCAAGGGAACTCCTAAGGCTGGTAAATCCGGCGTCCCTGCAGGAATTCCAATAGGCTGTGCCATGGTAACAATCGGATTAGCAATAGGAGCTTGAACAGGTGAATTCACCCCCCCAGTTGAAGTGGGTAGACTTGGTGGAGGAGAGGAAGATCTTACACTTCCTCCTGCACCTAATGGAATAGGTGGAGTAGTTAAATGATTAAGACCACTGCTTCGTATACATACTAGGCTACTCCTTTGAGGAGAATAACGGCTTACAATCTCTAACTGCTGTTTAGCCCTCTCAGCACGTTCTGCTTTCTGGATTTCGGCTTGACGGTCCTTGTTAGAGGACATAAACCAACTTCCTTTTGGTCCCTAGAAACCCTAGATCCGAAAACCACCACTTATAAGCGGCTCCCGGCAGACGCACCACTGACGGGACCTAAAATGGGCCAGCACTGGCTATAGTACTAGCCAAACCTCATGCTCATGACACACAAACAGCCTCACGGACCAAGAGCGTCAATCTAATGCTGAAGGACAAACTACCCTAAAACTTAATTCCTGCGTTTATAGTTTATAGTCCAACATTTCCCTAAAACTCCTCAGAGGGAGATCCCAAAGTACTTAGGCATAATGCCTCGTCATACACATATAGGAGACACTCCACCGACTAATAGTCGGAGCTCCACTGCAGCTCTCCTGCATCGCAGGGATTGGCCCTTTGATGCGCTGCTAAAACATATAAAACAAACAAGCACAAACTCCTCTCTTTTATATTTCTTGTATTTCTAGGAGATATACCATGCTTCCTCACTTCATAGTCCCTTAGGAAACCGACCCTCTACCCTACGGCAAGGGATAACCTCACACTCTCAATCGTGGGTCAAAGTCCGAAGAAAACAATTGCTATGTAGTCGAGGAGATTTTCCTTCGATACCATGAACCACGCATAGTGCATAATGTGAATGGTTTAGTACACAAACAATAGAAAATCAGCATTGTGCATCGTGCGAAACCAATCTTTTCATGATTTCCATGCTAACGTTTATGTATTGAAACGAGGAGAGACACCGATCCTTACGCTCATGCTGCCTTTTGCTTTATTTTAAACCAACGTCCTATAGCCATAATGCAACACATAAATCAGATTTAAGATTGTACTTTGACGCTCAAACTCCCCTCTCACCCTACCATTTAATGTTTTGCAATCGTTGATAGGTGTAAGAGTCGTTTTATGTGTATTTCTTTGTAGAGAAAGCAATAAATATGGAAAAAAACATAGAAATGAGGGTAAACTGAGGCTAACCTCATGCTCTACCTTCATTATACATTGCACAAACACTTATGTTATTTTTTAGAATTTTCCTTTTATCGTTTCCTAATTTTCTCCCATTGAAAACCCATTTTCCACCATTTTTTTGGTATTTTTCCTCTATTATCTTCAATAAAAAATGACTAAAAATTGAGATTGATTGTGGGCTGTGGCCCTTAGGTTCTTTGACAGCAAAATTTCAGGTTTTATTGATGTTATATCTCATGTTTTCCCTTTATTTTGCAAAAAATTCCCATTTTGCCTCTTAAACGCGTATTTTACGGGTTTTATACCATTAATTTCAGTCCTAAAACTTATGATTTTCTGAGCATAAACTAATCAAACTCATAGCAAACAACAACATAATGCATAATCAACCCATGGGAACAATATTTCATCACCCAAATAGCATAAAAACTCATTTTTTCTTCATTAAAATATGAATTACTGCTTAGGCTTTGTGTCTCGCGATCTCGGTTTTGCTATGGGACTGCGTGTCAGCCCTCATTCAATGTCCAGCATCTTCAAAATTAGCATCCTTCATGTCTTCATCCACCCAGAAGCAATCCGGTCTCATCTGGACAAGCTTTCCTCCATCATTCTTCATTGTCTTCTTCCACACAAGAACAGCCCCTAAGGGAGAGAGAGAGAGGAGAGAGAAATACTGAAATTAGAGATCTCCATTGAGGCCACCATTTGACGTGCGAAGTACGGTGATAGAGTCAACATCCAGAGGGGAATGAATGCCCATGATCATTGGGGGGGTTGTTTGTAACCTGCATGATGGATCTCCAAGAATGGTGGTGCAAAAATCAGGCGTAGATGGTGCCATCTCCTTCCCACGTTTTCTTCTTTCTCTTGCATGAAAGTTTCATGCTACATTAAGTTTTTAGGCTCCCAAGGGTCACTTGCCCATTTGACCAAAGTTTGGTCCACCTCTTCGCATCTTGATCGTTTCCTTGGCCATTTCCCCATTCGGACTTCGAATCAAGCTCTGAAAAATCCTAGGCGTCCGGCTTGACATCCCGCATTGGTCGACAACTCCTGAAAACCCGCATGGCAGTCTGAAAAACTATAAAAAATCAACAAGTGTCGCTCGGGCGTCGAGCCGCCGCCTTCGACGTTGAATATTTTTTCCTTGATATTCATAATTTTTAGCTATTTTTAAGCACTTATCGGCATCAAAACTCCGCTCTCAACTGGGGGCATCTGTTGGTAGGGGTAGGGTTGCAGCTTGCAGTGTGGCTGGTCTTTGCAGCTCCACAAACTTATAGACTTTTGGTTGTAATCCTCTGAGAAACACTCCCTTCTGAATGCCATCATCTGGATTATGGTTGGTCCATCTCTTCAGGATGGATTCCATTCGCGAGACATAAGCTTCTACTCTTTCTCCAAAGGACTGACTTAAATTCATGAACTCCTCTGGCATCCGCTCTTCAAAACCTTCACGCCTGAATTTAGTGAGAAAGGCCAACTTCAAGTTGTCCCATGTGCCAAAAGTTCATGCTGCTTGTCTCTCATACCACTGCAACGCTGCGCCCTTGAAAGTGGCGGGAAATATTGCCAACCAATGCTCAGGGGTTCTAGCATTGTTAGCCACACATGCTACCATAAACTCTGCTACATGAAGATCGGGGTCTTCATTGTACTCTCCCTTAAAAATTGGCAATGGGACTATATTCGCTAGCCTGTCATCAATATTTCCAGGACGGATCTGGCTTGGAAGAGGACCTCCAGCAGGAGGAGGAAGGGCTTGATGTGCCATTGGGTTCCGCAAGGGCGTCAAAGGCGGCTTCTCCTCCTAGCTCGTTCTCGGCTTTGATTCTTGCTTTCTCTCTTCTCACGTACCTTTGGACTCGTTCCAATGCTTGTCTCTTTATTGCATCATTCATCAGGGGGTTGACTCCACTATGTTGTTAGTGCTCCACAGAGGGATAACAGAAGGCTTCAGTCTCTGGAGGACTCTCTTGCCAACATTTCTTCTACTTCTTCCTTTTCAACGTCTCTGAATTCTGCTTTCATGCCACTGCACAGAGGAAGATATTCGGTTCTAAAGGTGTCAAAATACATACATCTAAGCATTGTGGTGGTGCCATCATCATAGTAATGCCAACTTCTGATGGTTTCAACAGTGTATATTGTAAAGAACACTCTATCTACCAACTTCCAGTGGGTCGCCAATTGGACAAACAAAAGATTGCTAGAACACCAAGCATCCCACGTATCTTGCTGTTGAGCGTCTACGAACAAGTCCAAGCTCTGTTCCTTCTTATTTTTGTGAACCTCCACAGACCACGACTCCTGAAGCTTCTTGACTATTTCCCACTTGATGATGTCTGGAAATTCTTCAATGAAGGCCAAATCCTCCATGGATACTCATTCTCTCTGTTCTACTCTTCAGTTTTGTGGGAGGAACTTTGCAACTGTGATGCAACTTTCTATAGCTTCAGAGGATAGTGAAAACAGACCGTCACATAGAGGGACTTCATCAGAATGGCATTGTGCTTTCTCCATTGGGGGATGAATATTTTGTAGAATGTTGCCCTGGCAATGAAGGCTTGCAATTCTTCGACAGTGGCAGGAACTCTACTATCCATTGATTTACTTCTTTTTCCACAGTGCCACTTCTTCCATTTTCAGCCTCTGTTTGTGCTTGTTGATGGCAGTTTTTCCCGGCTACGCACCAAAAACATGGAGCCCCAAGAGAGACACCAAGGAAATAGGGTTTCTACTGCAAGAAAATCTATCTTGTCATCATCAACAAGCTTTTTGATTAGGTTTTATATGATCACAATGAAGAAAAGAACACCAGGCACAACAAATCTTCATGCAGCATCATGTAGATCTCCCACGGATTTGATAGAATCAACCATATTCTTTATAATCTTCATAATCTCCATCAAAAGAACCAAGAACACAAGGGAATACACCATCTTTGAATGGAAATACATCACATAGTATTCATCTTCAATGTCTTCATAGTTCTCTCTCTCAATCTCTCATATACAATCACAATGTTTTGATAGAATTGATTATCTCTGACTCTCTCTCTCTCTCTCTCTCCATCAATAGTACATCATATCCTCACTACAATACTCAATAATCACTCTCAATACTCCTTCTTAGGTCGTGGATACACCTTCCAAAAGGTATGTGTGGTATAAAAGGCCACCAGAGACTTCATAGCGTCCTGTGAGACCTGTCTTCTGTCACCTTCTGTAAATCTTCAGCAGTTACTTCTTCACTTCAATTAGCTTGGATAGAGCTTCCATTCATCCTTTCCTAAGACAAAAACAAACACTTGCCAAAATATCCACACATCCATCATAACACTCAACAGAAACAACAAAACATAACCACAGAGCAAGAGAAGTACAGAACAACAGAGCTATAGAAGCTTACAGAACTTCACAGAAGATCAACTGAACCCATAAAAATCATAAAAACCAAAACAAAACCAATTCAATCTTTCATAAAACTCTTCAAACAACTTCAATCATCTCTCAAAACATTCATTCAACCATCTCTACTACCAAAACTGAAATAAAACAGAAGAAAATCAGACCTTACAGAACCAAACATCCTCATAAAAAACAATAAAAAACCCTTCAAACTTATCCAAACCTTTCCAAACACTTCAAAATAAACAACCATTTATCATCAAAAACAACAAAAAATCAGCCCAAAAACCAACATATTTCACACTCAACAGAAAAGCTAAAGAAAGCTGTGCAAGGAAGTACTTACCACCTGCATATAGCACGCAGAAAATGAATGAGTTTTATGAGCTAGAGCAGCTGGGTCTGACTCTTGACGCATACTACTCAAAATTCGTCTTACTTCTGAAGTATGCACCACAAATGGATATGACACAATAAGTGTCGAAGTTTTGTGTCGGTTTAAATCCACCTGTGAACACCCGCCTCGAATCTATGTGCCCAACAAATCTACAGGATGTGCTCATTCGAGTTGTGCCCATAATTCAAGAGGTTCAGGCTAGGCCAAGAAGTAACAAGACTTGGTCTTATAATGATCAGAATAGATGAGCATATAGGCTCAAAGCTAAGAGAGTTCAAGGTTTTAACCGGGGACAGAGGAAGAAAGCGAGAACCAACAATGTCAATAACTTTGTCCCTACCCAAGGTAATGGCCACAATCTTCATTGTTTCCACTACAACAAGCCCGATCATTTCAAAAGGCAATGTCCCAAGCTTGGTGGAGGATAACATCAAGCTCCTTTCCAAGGAACCGCCATGGCCAAGGAACCACCACCCGAGGCAGAGGAAGAACCGCCTGTGTTGCCAACATGGAAATGTGTGAAGAAGAAGAACCGACCATGGAAGTAGACTTTGAATGGGCAACAGTCCATGCCGCCCTTCACAAGAAAGGCCCAAATCGCCAGTTCTCGGTGATTCAGACGCCATCAGACTATCAAGGTAAAGGTTTCAAAACCTTGATTGATTGTGGTAGTACACATTCCTTTATCTCACCAGCTTGTGCAAGAAGATTAAGAATAGCCATAGTAGAAGCACGTACCTCACTTGTGGAATTAGAAAATGGTCATGAGGTCACTTGTACCAGGAAAACTGCTAAGGTGGAATTCTTTCTGGGAGGAAAGTCAACTTCGGTCAAATTCAGGGGCATGAACCTAGGTATCCATGAGTGTTTGCTCGGAATGGATTGGTGTAAACCTAGTGATGCCCACGTTCATTGTGGAAAGGGCCAAGTTTCCTTTTGAAACTCTGAAGGGGAATGGGTCACAACTCAAGGAGAGGCTGGAAAGCCGAAAATTCAATTGGCTAAAGCATCTCGGATTATAAAGGGAGTTAGAAAGGGTCTACCCGTCTACTTGATTAAGCTTAATAAGCTAGATTAGAAGCATAAGTCTAGTGAAGACCCCTCATGGCTAAAGGAGTACCCGGACGTATTTCTTGAAGAGCTGATAGAACTGCCACCTCAAAGAGAAGTGGATCATGAGATCAAGCTAGTGCCATGAGCTGCGCCAATCGCAAAGAGGCCTTATAGAATGTCCATCCTGGAAGCAATTGAGCTGAAGGAGCAACTCAAGGAGCTTTTAGATCAGGGCTACATCCATCCTAGCAGTTCACCATGGGGAGCTCCAGTGGTGTTCCAGAAAAAGAAAGATGGAACGCTTTGACTGTGTATTGATTACAGAGGGTTGAATCAATCAACGGTTAAGAACAAGTACCCTATTCCTAGAATAGATGAGCTTCTTGACCATCTTCAGGGTGTGAAGATCTTCTCCAAGATTGATCTCAGGTCTTGTTACTATCAGATAAGGATCAAGGAAGAAGATATCCCAAAGATGGCTTTCAACACAAGATATGGACACTTTGAGTTCCTAGTCATGTCATTCGGGCTGACAAATGCACCTGCCACCTTCAACAGGTTAATGCAGGATATCTTTAGGCCATATCTTAATGACTTTATACTCGTCTTCTTCAACGATACCCTAGTGTATTCTAAACAGGAAGAAGACCATGAACCCTAGCTTCGGATTGTCCTTGAGACAATAAGGGCACACAAGCTTTATGCTAAGATGAAGAAGTGTGCATTCTTCAAACGTCAGATTCAATATCTGGGATTCATTGTATCAGCAGAAGGAATCTCAATGGATCTGGCCAAAGTCAAAGATGTTCTAGAATGGCCAATACCAACAATTGTCAAAGAAATATGTAGTTTTCTTGGATTGACAGGATGGTATAGGGTCTTTATCAAAGACTATGCTTTGATTGCAGCACCTCTAACGAATTTACTGAAGAAGCAAACATCCATTGCATGGACAACTACTGAACAATCTAGCTTTGATAGGTTAAAGCAAAGTTTGGTATCAGCACATATCCTGAAACTTCCAGACCTCAGTAAGGAGTTCGAAGTAGTAACTGATGCTAGCACGCTTGCCTTAGGATGTGTACTTATGCAAGAAGGTCACCCTATAGCATACTCTTCAAGAAAACTGAAGAGCCATGAGAGGAATTATGCTATCCATGATCTAGAACTGTTAGCTGTCATCCATGCTCTAAAGCTTTGGAGACACTACCTGTTGGGTAACAAGTTTACTCTAGTGACGGATCATAAAAGTCTCAAGTGGATCATTACCCAGAACGAGCTCAACATGAGGCAACGTCGATGGATTGAAGTGCTGGAGGAGTATGATTTTGAAATCAAATACCGACCTGGAAAGGAGAATGTAGTTGCCGATACACTCAGTCGTCGCAAGGCATTTCTTAATTCTCTAATCTTGCAAAATCCATCAACAACTAGATCTCTAGCCACAAAGGTATCCATGCCAAACAACCTTATACTTGAGCTAGCTAGAGAAGAAGCATGCCATGATCCAACCTATCAAAAGATGCTAAGGGAGATCCCTATCAAGGATCAGGATCAAAAGCTACAGGCTAATTATCATGAATTCTCTATCAATAGCGGACTTGTCTACTATAGAACGAGATTATGCATACCCGCAAGCCAGTCACTTAAGCAGAAGATACTTTGGGAAGCTCATGATTCCCCTTTCTCAGGACATCTTGGCTATGCCAAGACCCTCAATGCAGTCAGAAAGGGCTATATTGGGAGAGGCTTAAAGGTGAGTTCTCAAATATGTCACTGAGTGTTTGTCATGTCAACGTATTAAGGCCAAACATGTCAAAATTCCACGGAAGTTACAACCACTTGACATTTCCCAAATGAAATGGGAATTCATCAGTATGGACTTTGTTGTTGGACTACCCCAAGTTCAGGGAGGATACAACTCCATTGTGGTTGTGGTTGATATGCTTACTAAGGTTGCACACCTTATTCCTATTAAGACAAACTATAAAGCCTCAGACATTGCAAGGCTGTTCATCAATGAGATATTCAAGCTACATGGGTTGCCCAGAAGAATCATTAGTGATCGTGACTCTCTCTTCACATCACACTTCTGGAGAGATATCTTTGAAGCCATTAGGACTCAACTCTATTTTAGTATAGCCTACCATCCCCAAACTGATGGTCAAATGGAGCGAGTCAATCAAGTCATCGAGGATATGCTAAGGGCACATTGCTACCGTGAACCAAAAAGGTGAATTCAATACTTTCCTTTGGTTGAATTTTTCTACAATGCTTCTTACCAACAAAGCATTCAGATGACCCCTTTTCAAGCATTGTAAGGGCATGATTGTCGAAGTCCTTTAAACTTCTCATATCCAACCTTGAGGGTTGAAGCTTCAAGACAGATGTTACAAGAGATGGATGACCAAATGAAGTCAATTAGATAAAAAATCAAAGCTACCAAGGATAGACAAAAAGCATATGCGGATTTGAAACGTCAAGATAAAACCTTTGAGGAAGGAGACATGGTCTTCATTCGCGTATGCCCAAAGAAGAGTTCCCTATCCTTAGGAGATTGCAAGAAGCTAAGTCCAAGGTATTGTGGACCATACAAGATCCTCAAGTGCCTAGGACCCAATGCTTATAGACTGCAACTCCCTGAGAACCTAAGGGTTCATAATGTATTCCATATCAGCCTACTAAAGAAGTATGTACCTAATCCTAGCTATGTACTTGATGACCAACAAGTTGTAATGCCTAGCCAAGGAGTCCTTGAGCTACGGCCTGATAGGATCTAAGATGTTAGGGAGAGACAACTAAGAACCAGAACCTTGAGAGAATGCCTCGTCCAGTGGAAAGATTATCCCAAGGAGGATGCCACTTGGATGGATGAAAGCACTCTCAACCAACAATACCCCCAGTTCCTCTCGAGATGAGGACATCTCGATTCCTCCAAGAGGGAGAGAATGTAATATTCCTGCTTGTGAATATTGACTTCCTACACACCGTGTAAACCTCATGCAAAGGTTATCTTCCGTATTGGAATTGCCAGTAGTGTAATCTATAACCCGCATGTGAGAAATTGAGACCTCTGCATTGGAAAATGAGCCCGGGGGTTCAAATCCGCAAACTGCAAGTAAACACCCTCTTGGGAGGGGCAAAATGGATATTATTAAAGTAAAATTTTTAAATATATTTATCCCTTTTCCCCAGCCGATGCACGGCTGGAGGAGAGGGAGTGTGGGGGGATAAGCTTAGTGGAGATGTGGGCTGCATGAGGAGGAGGGGATGCCATGCAGTGGCCACGTGGAGGAGCTCCCCTCTCCCCCCCTTGGGCTATAAAACCCCCCGTTAGCCTTGTGGGGGGTAAGAAGGAGGAAGCAAAGATCTAACGGCTGCGTGGAGTGAGAAAGGAGGAAGCAGTTGACGCCGTGCTAAGGGCGTGGAGAGAGAGAGAAAAAGGTTGCGAGGCGGCGAGGCTGGTGCGAGTCGGAGGATCACCACTGCTGCCTACGAATCCGCCGCCACCTCATGGGTTGAAGCCGCCATCGCTGTCGTCAGATTCCTTTCCCCCCCCATCATTTCGCTAATCCACGTTCTCCTTGGGAAGCAGGAGCTTCCTAGAGCTTTGGAAGATTTTTAAAAAAAAAAACAAGGCCTAAGACCTTGTGCACATGGGGTCTATTTCGGGGGCTAAAAGGCCTCCCTTAAAGACCATTTTCCATAGGCTTATTTCCTGTAGCTTCATTGGCAAGAGCTCTTTTCCGCAATTAGGCTTCAAATCCCACAAGCCATTTGTAAGGCCATTCCTAACAACCCCGATTTTTTCTAAAGAAGCTCATAAAGCCTCCTTTTCCACAAGCACCATTCGTAAGAGCCTTTCCGCAAACCCCCTCACAAAGCTCCAAATCCCATACACCCAAATCCCATAGGCCCAAGTCTCACAGGCTTGGCCTTTTAAAGATCTGAAGTTTTGTGGAGGTATCTCGTGCGTACGAGGAAGAAGGGCAAGATCTTGAGGCTGCATACCAATGTGAGTAAATTCTAGACCGCGAAGGCAAACCGAAAGCTGAAACCACGCCTACGATGGCCCCTAAAAAGTCACAAGACACACTTACAGGAGGTTCATCTCCTAGTATTCACGTGGATATTTCCCCAAGCCCACAAGTCCAGGTTTTTTTTTTCTATTTTGATTTCACGTAGAAGTATTGCATTATGCACGATAATTTCATGGACTAGGATGCACCTATGCATGTCAAATCCACCTAGCTAAATGCAATTGGAAATAAATTGGCTATTTGAACCTTTACTAGAACTAGCTCATGATATGAAATTGGTCATTGGTATTTTCAATGGAATGAATGAAAAAAAAATATAATTTGTCTATGCATTTTAGGACCTTATCAGTAAGTTCCTTTTGTGCATTTCAAAGTGACGAGCCTAGAACAACTGTTGCCTATCATTATAAGGTTGAAATTATTAAAGTGCACCTTTGACTAGGCATGGAAAGATTAATCGCATGTCGCATTTTTAGACAAATCTTCATTGAATGATTCATTAGGGAAAGTCATTAACCCCGTAGGAAATAGAAGAGCATGGAAATGATTCTATGAACTTGCGTGTGGCATGTGATTGCAAATTGGAATAGGTTAACTCTAGTTTTTTTGGCATGAATTTCACTACCTTGTAGTGAGGAAAGGATTGCATGTAGCACATTCGTCGTACAAAAAATTTCATTCATCAAGAGTTGTATTTAGGAAAAGACTACATGGTTTATTAAAGCATGAAATCTTAAAAGCTTAGAAAAAGAATTGTGGGTATGATTCTTGAATGTGAGCCTAAGTAGGATCAATGAAAGTTATTCTACAATTTATCATGCGATTTCATTTTAACATGAAAAGTTAGGGTTATAGTGAATTTAGCAGTATGTAGAAGCAATGAGTCGCATGTTTACGTGAATTGCGAGATGTTGCAACTAGCTTACTCTTTTAGATCAAGTTAACATCTCTAGGAATGGTTTGACCTTGTCACAAGACAAGTAGATCAAATTATCTAAATCACCTAACCCACAAGGGATTCGCATTGGATGGTTCAATCCATATGATAAATACCCCAAGTGCTAACTAGGGTTTAGCACGTTAGGGACTCGGCCTAGTTTTGCACTTGTTGCCAAGTCGAAACCCTCATACCCAAAGGTCCTACCCACATTCTCGGAATGTAGGGACAATTGGACACTCATGCATGAAATGATCTAGGGTTTCTACCCTAGGGATCACTCGTTCAAATGCTAAAACTCGGATTGAGTTGGAATCCCTAGGACCGATCGTTGTCGACCTAGTGCAAGTAGGAGTGGGTTGGGTAAGAAGACACCCTGAACCCTGCTTCTTGTCTAACCATGATTCCTTGACCAGAAAACACCGTTCAATGGGTGAAATGATCCCTTGGAATAGATGTGACACTTGTGCAACAAATTGCAACGTCGCATGATCTTGTGGTTTGATCACAAGACAGTTGCCATTCCTTGCAATGAGGTTGGCAGGTTCTTGCGCAAGTTTAACTTGCAAGAGGATGAGTAGTCATCCTGTTATATCACCTTTCTTAGGAAAAATTGCCAAGTTAAGGGAAGTTAGGTATTTGCTTGGAAGCAAAGGATCAATCAATAATTTGGAGCGACATGATCGCCAGGATTTATTATTAATAAAACCTAAGGTATTGGTTAAGTTGGGTTAATAGGGTATGGCCCTAACCCAAGGAAAAAAGGGTAAACAAACAAACCCTTGGGGATCTTGCCAAGTCGCAATTGATCCCAGATCGAATGCTGGATGCATTCGATATTTAATGGCATGATAAACTGTTATAGTGATTTACAAACACATCAATTTATCTCATAAAAGAGCTAATACATACTAATAAAAAGGGTCATATAAAAAGTGAAATAGAGATTTAGAGTATTTAATTACATCCAAATAACTATTTTAATAATTTCACACATGAACATATACACATATAAAAGCATCCATAGTATCACACATCATCCATACAATCTCGCATTATAAACTCTCAAAATACATTTGTAAATTGTAACATAGTCAAAGAAAAAAATATAATGTGAAAAAAATCATTGAAATAACAATAAATTTGACTAAAAAACTTATTACTTTCCTAGTTTCAAACATTATCTAACTTTAAGATTGAACTTGTGATATATAATGTTTATAAAGGAAAATGTAAACTTATTCATAAAACAATACTTTGAATATTTTCCAAGACAATTTTAGATAGTTATGAATGATGGTTATCTTCAATCCATTAACAAAAAACAGTTCAAATGGTAGTATGGGATCTAATGGACCATATCCAGAGATTGAAAGTGGCAACAAATATGTAGTTATGCTTACGTAATAGTCAACTCATTAGGTCAAGGCAAGAGTAATTCCCAAAGCAACAACCAATTAGATATCAACATTTTTAATGGAAGAACTAATTACTAGACATTTATGCCCTTAAGTTCTTTTTTGAGAAAATGGGAAAAATTTTACATAAGAAATAATGTAGATACTTAGCAAGGCCATGGGAGCATAGCACGTTTTTGCATTGCCATATCACCCTCAAACCAACACGTTAATAGAGAAACTTAATAAAACTATGAAAGGCATGATAGCAATATAAGTTAACCCATCGCATGAAGAGTCAAACATGTATTTGCTCTTACATCTTGCATGCATACCAGACAACAATTTAGGTAAGTTGACCCATCCCAATGAAGAGTCCAACTTGTATTTTCCCTTACATCTTACATGCATACTAGACCACAATTTAGGTAAACCCATTTAGATCTCTTTATGATTGAGATCCTAAGCTACTAGCATATCAATGTGGTAAATGTTCAACCAGAAAGATAGGATGCTGTGGGCTAGTACACCCATTTGAGTAGAGTGAACCCATCATGATTTTGAACCTTTAGAAAAACCTATTAATAGCATGATGAAAAAAAAGAGAATGGGCTAAATCTTTTATGCAATGATGGATAGGTCCATATAAGCTCCTAAAAGAAATAAAAAAGGATACCTATGTTTTAACAACATCAACAAAATAAAACTAAGACACATGGCCGAAAATCAACGCAAAATCAATATGCGCCTTTATCCTTCTTTAGTAGAAGTGGCTTTGAAGTCCAATCACTTGAAGATGATATTATGACTCCTTTGGCAAGCCGTTCTTTCACTTCTTCCTTTATGTAATGATTTTCTTTTGGAGATCTTTGCCTCATGGCTAGCTTGATTGGGGATGATAAACTTGTTTCGAATTTCATGAAAAAACCATATATTCACGTTGCTAGTACATATCTATTGCTTTTTGAATAGTTATGTGTGTTGGTGTAGAATTTCTCTAATTGTTTTGGAAGTGTGTCTCAGGTGGTACTAGTGACTTTTGATCTTTAATATGCATGCACACTATTTCTTCTTGGTTTGCTAGGGATAGGACTGCGATTGGTTGTGCTATGTCTATTCTAAGTTGTCATTTGTGGAAGTTTATTGTTTGTTTTGTTTCTAACAAGTAGTCGAATCTAAAAAATTATTTGAAAAAATTATGTAGGGAGCATGTAGAATTTGTACTCGTATTTTTGGTTATCTACATGCATCATTATTTGCATAGCATGTTCGTCTAATATGAGTTTTTATTGATTTTGGATAGTGCTAAGGTGTTACTAATGGAAGCGATGGTACTCCTTGTGTTTGTAAGGGCGTTGACTCGTTGGCCTTGAACGGTATCAATATTGTGCATACCTTTTGTCTTGAAGTTTTTTTTGCTCATTGATGTGGGGAATGTTTGGTCTTTTTCATCCATTCACTCGTATGTGTTTTGGGTTTCTGTAGACTCTGCTAGGTTCTGATGTCAACACTTGTAAATTTTGTATTTGTGCTCTTTGTATAAGTTTTTGGCATGTTCGTAGTTGTTGCCAAAGAAGCACTTTGGATGTCCTTGAACATCATTGAGCGATAACAATCTTTTACTTGTTGGTATCATTTGTGTGTTGACATTGAATGTCTACAGTGGGGTCTATTGCTACATTGATGCCAACAAGCTAGCATACCTATAAATCAACTTGAAGCATATTCACTAGATGGCTTGTTGGCTATTTGCTTCAATGCACTACTGTGCTATCTGGATTGCATGGTGAAAGGTTGTAGGGCCTTGATCTTGAACCATGCAATAAATGCCATGGATTAATCTTGGGCAAAGGAAAAATAGCTTCATTTCTTTTGCCATGGTGGGATTGGCTTCTTGTAGGAGTATTTGATCTAGATTGATGGTGGAAAATTGGGCCATTCATTGTTTTGGCTCTTGCTTATGATTATCTAGCTGTTTGAGTGATGTTTTTCCACTTGTTAACGCCTCTTTCACTAAGCTCCAATTCGACTTTGTTTGAATGGGCTATTGCATGAACTAAACCACTGTTATTTCCTAGAGAATTGTTTAGATCTCTAATACTTTTCGATCTTCCATCCATGCATGATAATTGGAATCATTCTCAAAATGGTTTATCTAGCTAAGGACATCTTCGATTCCGTTGAAGGTTTTGGCTGGACTTTGGAATCTATTATTGGTTGATGAGCTTAGTTATGTGCTCCTAAATTTGCTAACCTCTAATTTGTGTGGTTTATCTGTAGCATTAAGGAAGAGATTGTGTGAAACATCTGGTCCAGAGTGGTATGATGATGTTCTTGTGTGAGTTCAAAGTCCATGCTTGAATATGCACAGTCGGTGAGTTCGGGTCTACATAAGGAGAATTGGGACGGCTCATGTTGGAATTTTTAAGAGAAGGTGGGTGAGTTTTATGGCTTCGCGTCTGGTGAGGGAGAGAGATGTTTGTAGCACGTCAAGAAGCAGAGAGGGAATAAACGACTATTTGGTGTCTAGTGGACCCTTTCTTTTTTCTATTCTCTCTTGTTTATCTCCCGATTATAGATTGGGCAAGAGCACTTGAAGTCTTGATCTGTTACATTATTGTAACCGTCGGCGGATATGGCAGTTTGCCGCGTGTTGTAGTCTGGCATACCACAATACATTAAGGGATATAGATTACAAAATTAGTAATACAATACTTTATATTGTAGTATATTGCAAATTTTTATATTATAAAATAATATCAATCAATTAATAGCATTACAGTGGATTTGGCGAGCTGACTGATTATCATATACGTAAGCGAGCGCAGCTAGACACCTGGCGGCGTGTATAACATGCAGGATTAGATGTGGCGCCGGGTTCGAGTCGAAGCCACACACCTCCCATTCCCGTCTGATTGTCTGGCGTCATATAATAGTGGACGGAACTCGCCCTCGTTCATTTCATATGGCTGTTTGTAAAACGGGTAGTATGGAGTAAAGTTGTAAGCCAAGTATCTAGTACAGTCTTACCGAGTCATAGTACATCCCCGTGGGTACGATGGTGGGTGGGTCGACGACGATGTGCCACGATCGACTGCATCTACGAATGCAACTGACAGCTTGTGTAGCAGCCCTGGCGTTGGCGCTTTCACTAATTACGGCGCCGCTACTGCAATTCACTGCTGCAGCTGAATTGAATGATGAAGAAAATAGGCATTGCAATAGCAAGAAAGGCTGCGGCCAGCAGCATGGATACTACGAGGGCTCCGACATCGACCACAAGATGCAGTTCGAGATGGAGGAGGCCGAGAAGCGATTGTTGGAAATGTAAGGGGGATCGATCAGTCGCCGCAAGGACACGTCGGGCATGCTAACTCGAATGGGCCTCATGGATGCCAGGCTGATCGATCCACACGGCCTGTTGCTGCCACTTCATCAAGCATTATGGCACCATTGTAGGCCCTTTGATTGATTGGTTAAAAAATGAATCATTCTTTTGGGATGCTATTGCTGATCACACAACTTTAACCTGTTGAAGAAAATGTCTATTTCAACCCCGTTCCTTGTATCCCCTGACTTCTCAAAAGAGTTTACCATTCAATGTGATACTAGTGACTGAGGTATTGATGTTGTCTTGTTATAAGAGCATGGTGTGATTACTTTTGAGAGTCGTAAGCTTGATAAAAAGGAGATGTAAATGAATGTTTATAACTAGGAGATATTGGCCATCTTTCATGCAGTCAAGAAATGGCACCATTACCTATATGGTAGTTTATTAAGAGTAAAAAACAATCATTGAGTCCTCTAGTACTTCCTAACTCAGTAGTCTACTTTGACTCCTAAGTAGAGGAGATGGGTGGAAACTTTGCAAAATTATGATTTTTACACCTCTTACACTAGGGACAAAGACAATATAGTGGTTGATTTACTATCATGAATATGGGCATGTACAGTATCTTTCATTTAAGTGTTGCATAGTGATTGGATTGAGGAACTTTAGGAGGCCTATTTGTTAAATGAGGACTTCAGCCACATATTTCAAAAATTACAGTATTAAATAATGGATGAAAACTCTCAATATTAGCTCAAAAATTACTTTATTTGGTACCATGCCAAGATTGTCATCCCCAACACTTTTTCTTTCACATAGAAGATCCTAGAAGAGATGCATTCTTGCCCCACTCCCAGTCATTTCGGTGTTTTCAAAACATATGATTGGTTTGCCAAGAGCTTTTTCTAAAGACATGCTACCACCTGTCAATGATTTTGATCCCTCTTTTATCTTTCTCACTACAACAGAAACGAGGCATAGACGCGCACGTTAGATGTGCAAAGTCGGGCACGTCTATTAGAGCATCTATAAATGCGTGTAAACGTGCGTGTAAATAGACGTGAATTTTGCGTCTATATATCCGTGCAAATAGACGCTAATCTAGACGTATTATCAGACGCATAATTATTTAACCACCTAAAATTAGTAATTCACATACCAAAGTTAATAATTATTTAACCACCTGAAATTGATTCTTGAGCATGCACATGTGCGTATGATAAAAACCATAGAATTAAGAATACACATTGAATCATTGAATTAAAAAAATAGAGTTAATAATTTCTTTTTCATTGCTCTCTAATGAATGGCAATTCCTCCAATTGATAAGCCTGATATAAGTAATTAGCGGCAAGCGACAGAAACCTTACAATTAGTAGCAAGCATTGCAATATGTATCTCGTAATTTCTCTATGTACTTGAAGATGATAAAAGATACTTCATTTTTATTATGGAAAATTCAATGCTTGCTTTAAAATTGACTATTGATTCTTGAGTATGCACGTGTGCGCATGATAAAAAGCATAGAATTAGGAATACATATATGTTGAATCAATAAGAAAATTAAGTATGTTACAGTGAATGATCCATCTCATCTTCAATGAGATCAGCCTTTGCTAAACTATCTACTTCTAGGTCTATGTTAGACAATCACATTATTGTCTTCTTTTGCGTTTCCTTGAACATCATCGCAAGGTTCATCTTGTACTATATCACGCATATCATCCATTATGGTGTCATCATGCACATCATCATTATTTGTTAGATTGTCATCTGCTATCTCTATGTCGGTAATATTACCATATATTGGTTTTGAACGATTAGATATAGGGATGACATACCACCATCGGTTATTGTTTACCATTGGATGATACACAACCTGTATTTGAAAAACAAAAGCAAAAAACTTAAGTACTTATTATATTGTGTATATGTATCACATGTATACATATAAAAAAATTAGCCTTTGCATATATACCTGCTCGCATTGTTGAGGTAGTACTAATGTGTCATTCTTGTTTTGGTGAAATTTTGTAGAGTCAATGATTACAAAACCACTTGGATGACGTCTGATTGTGCAATGCTCACCATTTGTTACCACTTCTTTAAACCACTTCACATCTAGTACATATATAAAGAATCGTCTGAAGTCAAGCTTCAGAATATCTTGGATCAAGCCACAATAACCTTCCATGGTACCATTGGCAGCCTCGAAGTGAGCAAGGACACCACAATCTTGGGTATTTCTCTTTTCATCTATACGTTGAGTTCGAAGATGTTTACCCTCACACCAAAGTGCATTGAATAATGTGCACTAGTAGTAAAAGATAAAAGATCAAACATGTCAATTATTTATATAAAATAAAACTTATAGAAACAAATTAATTGATAGTATGTCTCACCTTTGATAAGCAACCTCGTGCGTATTCCCACTCTTCTTGAGATATATTAATTTCCTCCTCTTTTTCCATTCTCTCCATTTTCTCATGTAACCAATCTATGTCAATATGACGTGGGAGCGCATTTAGATGATCTGAAAATGAGACATTACGTCCATATCTAGTGTGAAATTCTTGTCTTTCGCTTTTTCTTCTTGCCCTTGCTTCATTATATAGTGTCACCCATTTGCTCATAACATCACTATTGAGCACACAAAAACTATTTAACTTACGAAGTTCTTCTTTTGTTAGCACTTTACTCATTCCTTTTCCTTGAGGTACTATAGAGGTCATCCTCAAGTCTTCATCATCTTTCCATAGTCGTGGTTGAGAGGGATCCACTTCAGCAAGATATTCAAATATATAAACAAGGGATGATTGCACTAACCAACCCTTAGCCATGCTTCCCTCAGGCCGTGCTTTTTGCCTCACAAAATCTTTCAAGGTTTTCATGAAGCGCTCAAGAAAAAACATCCACCTTACATGAACTGCCCCACAAAGTGCGATCTCATCAATCAAATATACGAGTAAATGTAATTGAGTAGTCAAAATGGATCGAGGAAAAATTTCCTCTACCAAACAAACCACCTCAATAGATAATACTCGAGCATCTTGCAATGTGTTTGGATCAATTTCCTTCGAGCTCACGTATCTGTCAAGATGTATTTGAGAATTGTTTATTTTTGTGTAGAAATTCAAAGATATATAATGAAAAAATACAATGTATACACACCTCACAAGCTCTCCCATCTTGTAAATGATATCACGTACATCGTTGGAGGCACAATAAGATATGCTAGTAGGAAGTACGAACTGAATGTAAACAATATTCATAGATGCAAATGATTAGTTGAGGAAAAAGTCATCATACCCCAAAGTTTACATATAGTTACGCTACTAATTACTATATTCATGGTTAGAGATACCCTTACTTGAATCATTTTGTGCCAATCGTGGGACTTCAAACCAGATAGTTGTTCCACACCTCTTTTCTTTTTCTTTATGAAGGCTCCCTTGAGACATCTCTCCTTCCAATCTCAAATGGTTAGAGATTGTGGATTCATTCCATTAGTAGGGAGAACATATTTGGGATGGTCAGTAGGAAGAAATCGATGATGATTGTCGTAGATAACCTTCTTTAAACGTGCTGGCCTAGAGGAAACTAGAGAGGGACCGCAAATAGGACATGCATGATATCCTGACGTGGTTAAATCTGAAAAAACAAGTGAATTAATAAAATACAATTGATTCAAGTCTTAAATTTCAAATATAGAGTTATATACATGTACTTGAACACTCCGTATCGTGGAAAGTCGTGCATGGTCCACAACAACATGGCCTTCAATGTGAAATCTCTAGAGGATACAGATGCACTTGTATCTTGCACCTCAATACATTCCCGTAACATTTCTAACTCTTCAATCAAAGGCTTTAAGTAAATGTCCATGTTTTTTACCTTGTGCTTTCCAGGAATCAGAAGGGACAACATCACATGTCCCTTTTTAATTGCCATGGATAGAGGAATATTATAGTTCACTAATACCACTGGCCATACACTGTATGATGTGCTTTTGATGCCAAATGGATTGATTCCATCTATACCTAAATCAAATCTCAAATTTCTTGGCTCTTCTTTGAAAACGGGCCACAAATTATCTATATGTTGCCATGCCGGTGTGTCTGTAGGGATCCTCCATTTTCCATCACTTGAACGATGACTAGCATGCCATGACATGAGCTTTCCAATAGACTTACACTTGAACATAAGTTTTATACATGGAACAATCGGAAAATGTCGTAAAACTTTACGAGGCACATCCATTGACTTCATCTCCACTTCGTATCTTGATTCGCCACAAACAGTACACTTTCGTGCGAACTCATGAATCCCACAAAATAAGACACAATCATTGACACATGCATGGATCTTGACATAATCGAGGCCTCCCAGAGATGTCAAGTAATGTCTTGCTTGCTCTCTCTTAGTTGGCAATTTGTTTCCTTTTGAAAGCATTTGTGATAATAACCTACATATATTTTAAAAGTGAGTTAAAAAACCACCAACATATATTTTTGTCTGATTTTAAAATAGAATTAACAATTAATATTATGATTCATATATAAGCCAAACTGAATTGATACCTACTTCAATAACGCATCCAAACTGACATTACTCCATCCATAAATTGTTTGCAAGTTAAGTATCTCGAGGGACGCACGAAGAACGGAGTACGTACAACCTTCATACAATGGAGTAGATGATGCTACATATAGTGGATCATTTGGCTTCATAGAGTGACCTTCTCCCTAAACCGGTTGTGAAAATAGATGGTGTACCATGTTGTCCAAAATCTCATCCTCTATGACTTGATGGGGCATTTCATGAGGGCTACTATCATGGTTGTCAATCTCTACTCTTCTTGAAGACTCTGCTTCCTGGCGTCGACGTTTTGCAGCCTCTCTATGCCCGGAAGGGAGCATCTGAGAATGTGGCACCACATCCTGCTCAACCACAAAAGGGAGTTTCATATACGTTGATATATAATTCCCGTAACATAGACTAGCAATCTTAGTGGTAAAAAAAAACAATGAATACCAGTGATTTTTCTTGGTTCCATTCTCCATACAAGTTGAGGTGTGACATTGCAATTCGACGTGCTCGAAAAATACACCCTCGACAATGATCACATATGCATTTAATTTTTCGTCATAGCCATGCATCTCGATTATGAAGACGCAATGTTTCATCCTCACTTGAGGATGTGCTCATTGACTCACCAGCTTGCACCGCACTAGGTGATGACGACGTCGACATGATTAAACCTAATTCATGACAACATCAAAATATTTATCATTCATATGTTTACATAAGATCTTAATTTTAAATACACAAAAATCATCATCTTAAAACTTATCTTAACTTATCAAAACTTAAGAAGAATTCACTATCAAAACTTATCTTAAAAACAAAAAATTATGATAAATCCCAAAAGTGCATCTAAATTCACGTCTACCTATGCGTCTATTTTCGCGTCTATAATCGCGTCTACCTGAACGATAGACGCACATATACACGCGAAAATAGACGCACACGTCAAAATTCAAACCATACTTAAATCATTTCTTTTCAAACTGCGCCTTTCCTTTCTAGCGTTTTTTGCGGTTCTGAAGCTTGAGTTAAGCCGACATGCAGTCTCTTCATGCCTCACCTAGTCTCTTCATGCCTCACCTCCTCATGATTCACCTCTTCTTTCATTTCAAACACACAAGAAGGGAAAAAAGAAAGCCAAGGAGAGGAAGAAAGAGAGAACAAGAAAGAGGAGAACAAGAAGAAGCAGCAAGCAAGCAAACAAGCATTAAGGGAGGGTAACTTACTAAGGAGAGGAAGAAGGAGAAGGAGAAGCGCCACCACCCGCCACACCAAACACCCAAGGTGAGTCTCTCTCTCTCTCTCTCTCTCTCTCTCTCTCTCTCTCTCTCTCTCTCTTTGTTTCTCTCTTCCTCTCTCTGCTCTGTCTGTGTATTTAGGATTTATTTGTGATTCCATTATGTATTGTATTATGTAAATCGTCAATGGCTATCGTCGGCCTAAAATCGGTCGACCCAGCGCGTCTGCTAGCGCGTTTACATCTCAGTGTAGACGCGGACATAGACGCTCAAAAATGTCTCCTCTCAGAGCATTTGAGAGCGCGTCTTAGAGCGCGTGTGCTTTGCAATGTAGACGCGATGATACACGCGCTATAGAGAGGGTACACATGCAGTCTACACGCGATTGTAGACGTGCATTGACCTGGGATGCGCAAATAGACACGCTGGACAGAAGATGAACTGCAATGTTATATCAAAGGCTTAAAAACTGCAATGTAGTGTTTTTGTATGCAATAGGAAAGCTATGCTACAATTTAGGACACCCTAGTCATAGTCTTTTATAAATTTTCCTATATTCAAGTTTATAAGGCTACAATCAATAATAAATACTTTTGAGCAATGTCCTATTGTGTGACATCACCTAGAGCAGAATCTTGTTGCGTGGTATTAATGAACTCCTAAATAGAAGTCTAGTTAGATCTAAAAGTGACAAATTAGGAAATGGTATACTTTTATACACATTTATACAAACTCCGTATTCTTTACATAAAGTGAGATTGAAACTTGTATGTTCTACATGTGGATCTCGTGAATTAGAGCCCTCACCTAGGCATATAGGCCTCAATGTGCCCTCTAGTCTATGGATAGTCACTTAAGTGTTTATCAGTTTTCTTGTTTAAGAGAAGCATTAGCACTCAAGTGTTTTGCTCAATGTCTAAAGAAAGCTCTTTGAAAATGTAGGTAATATATGTTTTTTTGTATGCAAATAAATTTGTCTTTTTCCAGTGTTTTTTTTGCAGATGTCGTATCCTGGTTCATCTAGGAATGACCCAGATGTGGATCGCATGAATGATACATTGGCCTCCTTTGGCAGGGGGATCAATGCATTTTTTGGAGGTTTTCCTAGTAGTGAAGACTTCATGGGAGAGATGACCAGACACCTTGGCCGCTCTCCCACAGCGGACGTGGTGTTCAGTGTCATGTCTGGGATGCCTCTAGCGTCTTTGCCTGGTACTACTTTCCAGACTCCACATGCAGGTACTCCACATACAGGTACTCCATATGCAGATAATCCACGTGCTCCACGTGCATCGGCTGAAGCACAAGCATCTGCAGAAGCACGTGCATTTGCAGAAGCTCGTGCGTCCAACGAGACAGAGGACAGTCGACAGAGAGGGAGGAGGGAGAGTCAAGGGGGAGGACGAGGGTTGTGTGGGGGTTGCCTAGGAGGTGGCAAGCAATCACCCTCACGAGTAGATCATGTAGAGGAGGTTGTACGCCATTACTATAGAGTTACAGATGCTGGTGGCATCTTTCATGATGATGAGGGAAGGGATGTAATGGCGTACATGAGGAGCGTCGTGCATGTGACGTATAAAGATTGTTTCATTGCCTTCAAAAATCAGAAAAGCGGCTTGTGGCAGGAGGTGTTGAGGGCAGTCCATAGGAGGTACCCAAATCCTGAGGGTCAGCGATTCTCGGATGATTGGGGACGTACAAAAGTGAGGGATATGCTTCACAACAAAAGATCCCACCTCATGACACGGGCCAGGGACTCACTGCGGAGGTTGGAGGAGGGGCGTGGAGCCTACAACCAACCACCTATGTGCCATCGCGTAGAGTGGAAGAAAGCCAAGAAAAAAGCAGTTGAGAAAGTGAAGAGTCGCCAGCATGCAGAGGCGCAACGGATCCAAATGGAAACTATGGGATCGTCGCATTATGGATCGGGCGGCAGAGAGTCATGGGAGGCAGAGTTTGTAAGTATATTTTGATTTCTAGTTTTTTTAGATTTATATTTCTTTAAATTATTTATATATTTTAGTCTAATATATTGTGACGTCTAATTGTTTGTATATCTCTAAATGTTTTGCATACTACCATCGTTGGTAGGACACCTACCCCTAGAGAGGTAGGTTACCATCGAGGCCATAACCGCGCAGCGATATGGCTTCACTTTTATGAGGAGGGTCTCATCACTGAGGACCAATACAACCGGGCCATGAGGATTCGACAACCAAAGGAGGTATGTTTTTCTTACTTTCCTATTAAAAGTATAACTAATTATAACTTTTTCTTCACCTTGTCGATGTAAGCAACCCTAATCTTTTGTGTTGTAGGCGAACTCGGATGTGGAGCACAGTGAGGAGGGGGATAGCGACGCTAGTAGCCATGGTGGTACTAGTGAGGATGTTTCCTCTTCAGATTCGTAGAGGAGCACCATACCTCCTCATGAGGCCTTCTTTTCTTGTATATGTATGATATCTCTTTGAGCCTACTGCTTGCGGCCACGCTTTAGGTCGCAAACACTCAAAACTTCCCTTGTAAATGCTTTGATATATAATGAATATATGGACTTTTACTTTCAATTCTCATGCACGTAAGATACATTGTCTTTTTCCCAAATACATAATCTGATGTATGGGAGGGGAAAAAAAAAACTAGAGAGCATGTGGTTGCTTTCTAGTTTTTTTTTTCCAGAGAGCATGCTCTCTGGTTTTTTTTTCTCTGGTTTCTTTTTTCCAGTTCTATTTTGCGCGTCTATTAGCACGTTTAAATTGCAGATAAGTCGCGTTTATTCCCGCGTCTATATTGCAGACTACACGCACTGCATAATTCAAATTAAAAAAGGAAATTAAATATCTTTTTTTTTTAAATGACATTTTTTGTTTTCCGTTCGCGTCTATCAGTGCCTGTAAAAGCGCGTCTAAAAGCATGTCTATATGTGCATGTATATGTGCATCTATTTGTGCGTGTAAATTCGTCGATACATGCGATTATAGACGCGGAATGATAGACGCACAAATAGACGGGTGGATAGACGCGCCCGTAATTTTTTCTCTGTGTTCAAAAATCGCGTCTAAATGTGCATGTATGAGGCCTTTTTGTTGTAGTGGATCTCTATGCCTTCGTGATGGCCATCCTCATGTTAAGGTGTTGGGAAAAGATCCTCCTAGCTTATGTTATACTGAAAAATCAACTATCCATCAATAGATTCTTCTTTGAAACAACACTTGTAGGCAACATACATACCCCTTAGCTCACTTATCAAGGCTTCTAAATAGGACGAAGATGAAAATCCTCTTATTTTAAAAAATCATCATTCCCTCTCTAGCTACGTAGACACGTAGCTCTAGTACTTTGAGATTACATACTCCTTACCATCTAAAGTGTAGAGAAGAGATCTAGCAATTCAGTTGGATAGACCTATAAAACTCGATAGCTATCTCTGAGTTGTAATCATGGATGGCTCTTCCACATCATACACTGACTGTATTCATGAACAACACTTCTAGAACACACAAGCAACCCCTTGAGCACTAGCATTGCAGTTTTGACACACTTAGACATGTCGTACCAAAAATCTCGCCAACTAATCACGTTGTACGTCCATAAAAAAAGGATGTCATCCTCCCAAGCATGCTGATAAGATGGCTATCCTCAGATTGTGGTGACAAAGTCACACCACGCTTAAAGCACCTCCTTCATGTTGAGTATCAGGGATACCAATGGCTTAAACCACCATAATTGTTATTCCGTCTTGATATTACATGCATAGATTCATAAGATAAAATAATCCATTATATTTCAAGTACAAAAACACCATAAGTATAAAAATAACATTTTCTATCACTTTTTAAATATGCCATGCATAGGAACTATCCTTATTATTCCTATATTATGTTCCAAAAAAGAAAATATTATTTTAAGGCTTATTTCAACATTTCATAAGTTATCTTTTTATTTTTTTAAAATATACTTTTTTGAGAAAAAATATCAATTCTATGTATCTTTTTATACTATCTTAACTTTATTTCTTTAATTCTCATTCGTACACCTATAACCATTCAAGAAAGGTAAAATTAACAAAAGTGAGAATTTTGAGAGTAATTTCAAAGTAACTTTAATGAGACCATAATTTTACCGAAACTGAATTGTTATCATTAGGCCATTTGTCATGGTGTGGAATCACTACAGCTTTGAGTTGGTATATGACTAGCATACCTTTGGGTTGCTTCAAGCTGTACCTCAATCTTATGATGAGCCTTAGCTTCACCTAGGTATTCAGGAAAAAGTGCATGTTATGCTCTTCTCATTTCCTTCCTTTTCTCAGTATCCTATTTTTGAGTTAATCTAGTTGAGCGTGTCTTGTCCTTAAAAAGCACACTTTTAAAAGCTTTCCATTAATTCAAAAAGCTAAATTAGAATTTCATTTTTAACTATTAATTTATTTTTCCCATTATTTTATTATCCATAAAGCATTTTTCCTCATATCTCTTGCAAAGTAAAGCCTAATGTGCTCTCAATGTCAGATCAACCACATTTTTTTAACAAATGTGTCTCACAACATTAATTTTTTCTAGCTTCAATGTTAAATAAGCCATTTTAAAAGGTGTAAGTTTTCCATATTTTTAATATTATGGGTTAAAATATACAATTACACTTGTGTTTAAGAATGTGTAAATATGCAAATGTGTCAAGAATTCATATCTCATTGATGAAATCAATTATTAAATATTTTTTACATATTATCTAACTTTTATTGAAACACACAATGCTTTATTGAGTTGAATTGCGTAATGGGGACATTATATAATTGTAAGTGTAAGTTGTCTCTTAGCCATGATTATGGTCAATCCTAATACTTCATTAGCACTCTCTTTACATTCATTGGTTGGATGATTGCAAATATGTATCATGATTGACATTGGGTGCCTCCATAGGAGCACATGTTACCCTTTCCAAACTTTGAGAGCTCTTTTGTAGGCTTTTTGGATGCACTACTATGTCAGGACAAAAAACACACCTAACACTGGCTCTAAGGCTCTAGATCGCTCCTACACTCACCAAACAACCCCCATGGCCTCGTGGTGGCCACGAGCATTTGAATGCTATGAAATAATGTATCTAACGAATTTATAGATATGGTTTTCAAATTGTAGTCCAAGGTACTATCCATTCTGACTCCAAGCAGAGAGAGCCTTCCAAACATATAGGTTACTACTTCACGTAGATACACACACACACATAAAGGGCACCCCCAATCAAACTGTTGTGGTTCCTATGGCTCTCCTATATCCCATGGATTGGTCCAATCATCTGCCATCTTAATAAATAAATAATAACGAAACATAATCCTCTCTTTCCTCACTAATATCCCTTATGACCCATGTATCTCAACAGCTTGGATATATCTTGCACACTCGATCAATAGAATATAATTGCAGTGCAACACTAAATGCAAAATCATTCTTGTATCCAAAATGTGAATGAATGTGCATAAACATGTTTGATGAGACAACCAAAGTATGAATGTGTAGTAATCATTCCTTGATATCTTTCCATGAATTTTTTATTCATTGCATCATTGCTAAATGCACCCCAAAGGCACTAAGTGCTCCCAACTCATGCTATCTTTGGGAATATAAATGACACATGACCATCCTACTCATGAAGTGTAGCAAAAAATTATTCCTCTTAGTAATTATTCTTTGATTTGTTATATACGGATTTCTTTAGCACATTGCAAACAACACTAAAACTACTCCCATGCTATTGAGATGCCTTATTTAGTAGAAACAAAAATGTTTGTTTTTATGATTTATAAATCTATAAATAAATAAATATATTATGATTCTAGAATTTAATCTTAGTATTTTACTATTTACTGGATTTTTTTCTATTTTTTGTGATTTTTCTTATTTTTTATCTAATCATCTAATAAAAAATAAAAAATAGCAAAAAAATATAAAGTATTGAAAATTAAGTATTTATATCCCTTTTCCATAATCTAAAACAAGTTTTCAATATCATTCTATTTACTATGAAAATAAATGAACTTACCTGAAAACCACTTACAAGTCATGCACGAAAGAGATGCCATGTAGATTCCAAGGCCATACACTTGAGATAGATGCTAACATACTTGGTGACACTCCACAGTGCTCTAGAAACATGCCACAAACCTTATCTTTCACATAACTCTCACCTCTCCCTCTCTTTTATCCATCCCCCTTCTCTCATAAAAATAGCCATTACGCAAGAGGAAAGAAAGGAGAGAGAATGTTTTGAGAGAGGAGAGAGAAAGACTAAAAAACCAACATTCCTTATTCTTCATATTAGACCATGAAGCTGTAAAAGACTAAAAAACCAACATTCCTTATTCTTCATATTAGACCATGAAATTTACAACTTCTTATAGAGGACAGCGAGAGATCTTTGTTTCATCCATGACACATGATAAATTATAATGAGGATCTCACAGGCAACAATCATCAAATGTCCAACATGATGGTGCTTTTTATTTTTTGTTTACTTTTCTTGCTTGTTTTAATCTTCCAAATGACTAGATACATGTGATGGCTAGATACTTATTCATTAATTGTAGACTCAACTTGGTGCTTCATTGTGTCTCAAACTTCAAAATTATTAGCCTATTGTTCCTTGATCCCTTTGCACCATGAACCAATTTAGAGCCTAAAATCTTCATTTTCACCCACAAATGCCTTGCAAATCTGTGTAAAATTATCCAAAACCCTGAAAACTATGCCTTTAAATGTGTCTCTCATTGGCAAAGGATAGGGTGATTAGCCCATCAAACCCACAAATTGAACTACACACATATAAAAAATAAAGAGCATCAAGCTGCTTCAAATAAAATGCACAACATAACACAAAACATAGCTCTTACCTCATCCCCTAATGAAATCAAGACATGAATTCCACACGGGATAGGCCAAGTATAATTTGACAAAGATCTAAAGCTAGTTGTGCTAACCAACTACTTCAACATAGACCGACTAAAAGATCTATCAAAAAGCTCATCCAAAGTGGTGGTTTGTCGTGCTCACCTAACCTAGGACAACTAGACCAGGGACATCTACTAGGCAAGGAATCGTAATAGACACATGGCCCTCATGGCCTAATTAAATAAATCATTTCTTGATAAAAGAATTGGCCTTTTTAGCCTAACAAAATATAACATTTATGTCCAAGACAACTGATCCTCTTCACCTATAGAGTCATTTTGATCTATCAAATACATAGTCTGCATGTATATCGCATCTTATTAGACTAACCAAGATAAACCGAACATGACATAAGATGAACATGCTAGCCTCATGCTGTATATGCAAGCTAGCTTATTGTAATCTAATAATCAAAGTTTAATCTTGGGCTTTTGTATATCCATAGGTCCAAGCCTTCCCATTGATATAACATCCATATGGGCTATCCCTATGCTATTAGCTAAATGAATGACTTCATTGGGCTCATGTATCCCACCTTGATTGTTATTCAAAATAATTGGTTGTTTGAGCTTCTTAGAGACCCCTGCTATAGAGATAATCACAGATTTATGCCTCTTCATACCTTTGCTATTTGGACTATTGCATATGTCAGTGTTACAATCCAAACTAGGTAGAGTTTCAATCCTAGACACATCACATAGATGCATCCCAGAGTGATGCATACTATTAGATATATCATTATGGCCTCTAGTCTCATTCACTTGGGAATTGACCATGGTATGCTCACTTGGAACTCTTGGCCTTTTATGTAATACACTAGTCACACTTTTAAAGATTTTGGACCTCCAAACCCATCTGGCATTCCTCTTTATATTCTTACATTGACACAATGTTCCACATTTGTTTAATGGACTCAATGCGTATTTATTGTTATGAACAAATAGCCTCACATATGACTTCCATATAGCATAGGTGGACCTTTGGCATTCTGCATCTTCTTCACACAGGATGCCTCTATCCACATTGAGACTTCTCATCACTCATAGCGATCATGCCCTTAATAAGAGGAACAACATCCACCCAAAGGCATGATTCACTTATAGATGGAAAGAACTCTTAAGATCCTTTGCAGGAGCAAAATGAAAACCAATCATACGATGCTCATCCACACTTGTAGTCCCAATGATTCTATCAATTTTTCTTCATAAGCACCTCTCATGGAAGTGTTGTAAGCCCTAGAGGGACTTGCTTGGCTTGGAACCTTTCCACCAAGAGGCATACTATCACTACACATAGAATTCACACTGCCTACCTAGAGACGTTGACAACCACATTCTCCCACACAAGTTGGCTTGGTATTAGCAAGCAAATTATCTCATTGTAGAAAAGGTTGAATACTTGGATGCACTTGTAATGAGCGGGAAAAACTCCAAAATCTTTTCCAACATCTCTAAATATACTACTCATAGTCAATTGCCTACATCTTAACCTCACTCAATAACTTAAGATCGCGCAGCCTCACTTGGATTTGTGTATTAATAACTAAGCCACCCATAAAGAGCTCATTTAGCACATCATTTGGCAAAATAGTGGCTCTTCTTAGCAAAGCCTAAAAAGATCATCAATGGATCTAGCATATTCTTTAGGATGGAGACTCGGGGAAGTTACTATATGTATATCCTCTACATCAGGTGCATTCAAGGCCTATTTATAAATATACTTATCTCTGAATTTTTTCTAAATAAAACATAACCCTTTTCTATTCAATATGTAAATATCCCCTTTATATTACAGCCTTTTGTATGTTAAAAAATGGTATTTTAAAAATATCTTATTTTGAGCCCACGTGATGCACATATGTATTCATGAGTAACTTACCCGAGGATGGAGATATATGACTCTTGCCCAAATCTGTGCATGCTATCCCAAGGTCGAAGTCATAGGAACCTTATGCTCATACTCATCTAGGAATTGTCACATAGTTTCTCAAAGGTTCTAATTGACCCACTTGGGAGGCTCCAATACCATTTCTTGGCCTCCCCCTTCAAGGTACTTGAAAACACAAGCATCCGATGTATATTATCAAACCCACTTGCGAGGCGAGTTAGACCGTTGTCAAAGGGTTTGCAGTTCATGGTATAAAACATGGAGTTTTTATGATTGCAGATGAACTTCATTAGGACACACATGAGACACTTTCATACATCATTCAGTTATTATACCCCTACATTAGTCTTAGATGTCATTTAAGTTTATAAGTTCCTTTGTAACTTGGCATGTAATTTTGAGTTTGTATCATGCAAATTGATAAAAATAAAATCTATGAGACCCTTCACCTTGGACTATAGGTGTTCTCTGATAGTTTACAGGTTATGTCACATTGGTTTATGAGGTTCATTAGCTTGGAAGATCCAACTTTTGTCAAGGGCACTCCAAAGTTGAATAGGTCCACAAGTGACACGGAGTAATAGTTGCAAAGGACTTATATGACTTGTATATGATCAATATGAACTCTTTTTTGTGTGGAAGAATGAGAGGAGTCCAGCTCACGCGCGATTTGCGGCACATTTTTCGGAGCACACCTGTGGAAGATGGAGGGAGAGTTGAAGACTATGGTGAATGCTCCAAAGCATGCAAACACAAAGCAAACTAAAGATAAAGAGGAGATACAAACAAAGAAGGTAAGAGTCATTTTTACCCCATCCATTTTGTATCACGAAAATGAGTTGTATGACAGTCCATGAAAAGGAAAAAAAGAGAAAAAGTATTCAGCTTGCTCTTATGAGCTTCTTCTTCCATTCTCTTACCATATTCATGTACCATTGAAGCCCTTCTTGTGCCCAAGTACTTGAGTGACTTCGGGGCAAGTCAAGAGGTGATTTTTGCCAATGTATGAGCTGAATAGGCTCTCCCAAAAACTGTCATAAACAGGGCAGCCATTAAAACTCATTCATTTGAAGGGGTTTCTTAAAATCTAATCACTTCCTTATGTAGATAATGCTCCCAAAACAATAGGCCATTGGTTGAGATTGTAATGAGAGACTTTCCCATGAGTTTGTATACATTTTTGAGTCAAGTTTGAGGGCTAGAAATTACTGTTTTAATGCAGGGTTGAAGTACGTTTGTGGTTCTATTGAAACATTTTTATCATCCTTTGGACTCTATGTCAGTTGAAATGAGTTCTATCTCTCTATACCTTGTATCTTGAAGTCTCAATACATGTATCTTCATGAAATGGAGGAAACTAGATCTTGAATTTGTTGTACGAAATGGAACAAAGTCTGATATAGATCTATGCATAAACTCATGGTTATTGATGTAATTGGATCCAAGTTTATTATGTTAAACTTGTGTGACATGGCTATGTAAGATATTGGTTACTCTCTATCTCATCTACTCTCTCCATAACCCGAGAATCCATCAAACCCCAATCTTTTTTCTCTCTCCTCTTTGAATCTCTAACTCCTCTTCTGCTCTAAACCCCGGTGGTAGACCTTCGACCCCCAACACGACGAAACTGGTGAACCCAACGTGAAGGTCGGCTGTAGAAGAGAAAGCACAATGGAAGAATCATCAGGTTTGGGAGGAGATGCCTTGCAGTAGTTAGTTCATCTTATGCAAGAGAACCAACAACAACAATTGCAATTTCAGCAGCAGATGCAACTGCAGCAACAACGAAGGCAAGATGAAGAGTGGAATGATGTTGCTGCCATTAAAGCTTTGGAGGCAGTTGGGTAGGAGCTCAAGCAATTTAATGGGCAAAATGTGTTCTCTTTTATCCGCCTCTATATTGACAATATGGTCTTCTTTGGGGTCCCTCATCATGCTTAGAGCCGATACTTTGCCCGTTTGGCCATGCATGGCCTCCAAGACCGGATTCATAGTCTTTTCCAGAAAGATGCAGGATGGTCTGCACTCAAGAAGGCTCTTCGAGAATAATTCTTTCTTGACGATTCTGGCCTCATGACAAAAGAAAATCTTCATTGAATGGGTTGAAAGGCCCAATAAGGGACTAGCTGCCACTACTCTTCACCGCGAATTTGAAAGCAAATTTTCTCAACTAGATCCTGATGAGATCAGTAGAGTATGGAAAGCCAGAAGATTGAAGTGTTTCTGAAGGCTGCGGATCCTCTTCTTGAAGGAAAGCTAACTGATCGGCTTGAAGATCCTCACTCTGAGATGGGATTGAAGACTGCTTGGGGTGATGTCACTGAATCAGTTAATATGATTGTTCGGAGAGAGCGGATGTGTCTAAGGTGGGGTTCTACCTCTGCACCATATGAGTCCATAAAAGAGCCTATTCCTATACCTCGACCTCCTGTTTCTATGGCCAAGCAACCAAGAAATCCTGCTCTTCCACCTCCAAAGAAGGATGTCATGGACGAGCTGATCAAGAGCATGCGGGATCTCCATCTTAATCTAACGGAGATTAATTCCAAGGTAGAAAGGCTTGATGTGAAAGTGGAAGAAAGAGGACAGACAGCTGCCCAAAGACCCATATGAGAAGGCTTCAAAAGATGTTATATCTGGTGTGACAGCCTACAGCATGATAAGAGGGAGTGCAATGCATTCCGTGAAGCTGAGGTGCAAAATTTGGTCTTTTGGAAGGATGGTAAAATTCATGCGACCGAGATTGGGCTTCCTCTTGAGCCAAATTTCAGTAACGGTGGCATGAAGAAAAGATTGGAGGATTTGGCAATAAGAACAGCCTATGCAGTTCTTGATGCAGCTACCTATGGGTTGCAAATTGAGCCAACCAATGAGATTGTTAAAGAATGTAAAGATAATGTAAAATCTAAAGTGTGGATGCATTATACGTTCCTTTTGTGCTCTTCAATGTTCGTTCCTCTCAGCCCCTGCTGCAATTCAGAGACAACCTTATGCGAGTCCCAACCACAAGAGATCAGGAAGGAAAGAAATTTGTGTCATCAGTTGATCTAGTAACTGAGCCCACACTATATCCACTCCACAAATTCTTTGCTCGATACAAAGTCCTGCTGTTCCTACAAAGGGCTCAAGGTTGCACATAAGAAATTCAACAAACACTCTGCTCTGAGGAATCAACTATCACTGAGTATGAAGAAGCCTGTACCCCTGCACCAAAGGCACTTTGTGTGGCCCTTCAGAAATTTGCTGTAGCATTTACTGCAACTAAATAGACAGCCCAACCATAGCAGCTGAAATAAGGAGAGACCCAACATTGGTCAGAAATACGACCACAATTTCAATACCATCATCATTGCAAAAACCTTCCCCTCACTGAAAGGCCTATTGAAGAGGATCAGCTGCTCTGTCCGATACAGATACAAGAAAAACCAGGCTCCCAGAAGTCCGCTTAACATAAGCAGAGAGAAAGGATGCGTGACCAAGCTGAATCCAACTCCAGCTATCAGAAAGAGCAAATAGTTCATGTGGAAATAATTTCAGTTCTTCCACCTGCGCCTGTAACGAGGACAGTTATGGGAGCGCAATCTTTTACCATGCCGTGTGTGACTGTTAAATCCCCATTGCCACCACTTGGCTTCAAATTGCAATTCCCATTACTGTGACCATTGACCTTGAATGCGTTGTGGCTATTTTCCTTGATCCGCTGAACCTGGTTCATACCACCTTCGATCACCTTAGATGCTGGTTCGCTCCTGCATCTTTGATTTTCCATGCAGTCTTCAACGCCGCATCTCTGGTTGCAGAATCACGTTCCTTGAATTGGTGTCTGGTACTTTTAGCACGTGCACCATGCTCTTCTACTCTCTCCTCCTTCGCTGAGGCTCCATGTCTAGGATTTCTAGTAGCAAACCCGAAGTTATCATCCTCATCGTCATCGAATGGATTTTTGGCATCGAGCACAGGCGTCTCCTTACGCTGAGAAGAGGCCAGAGATCTATGATCATCCCACAATTAATGCATTCCAAGGAACAATCTCTCTTTTGTCCAGCCTGTCAAACAACCTTAAAGTAGGCAACTCTGATTGGCACAAGCCTTTCCCCTATTTTGCGCACCTCTTCTTCAACTTCTTTCCTTTCTTCCTCCCTTCGATGTTCTGCTCCTCTCGTGTTCTTCCTTCTTTGCTGCCTTTTTCCTCCAAAAATTCCCGCTTTCAAAAATAGTATTGCTTTTTGTTTCTCACGCCCCCTTTGTCCTCTTCCCCAGCCGGACAGCTCTATTTTTTACTGCACGGTGGCCAAATTTTCTCCATGTCATCCCAGTTGGTAACAATACCATGCTCAATGGGATACTTTAAAGTCAATATTCCTTGTTTAGATTGAGCTTCATCACTAACATAAGCATCCCATACCAACCATAACACCAGTGTGCCATGGTCGGCCTACAATACTTGGAAATATAGCTTGAGGAGCATCATCTACTTTATTGGCTTTGCATAGTCTAAGAGTAACCATACCCTCAGTGAGACTATCTGGAAGCATTTCTACTTTCTGCATTCTATTATATATTTCCAATGCATCATCAAATCTTTGTGCCTTGTTGAGAAAGTCTATAACACGATTGTACGTGAAGCTAGCAGGCTCACAACCTAGATCACTCATGCAATCAAATAGTTGCAAAGCCTCCTGAATGTGTTCTTGTTGGGTATATCCTCCAATCAAAGAGCTCCATGTCACAACATCTCAATTGGATAGTGTATCAGAAATAACATGCGCATCTGGTAGGTTTCTATACTTGGCATACATGCCAACTAGAGCATTACAGATAAGTTCCTCTTGCTCCAATCCCTTCTCCACTATATTGCCCACTCAAAACAAATGCAAACACGACTAAGTATGTACAAAGTAACAAATACCACACACATAACTTTTTGGTGGATTCCACACTTCGAATGCGCAGCAGTGCGACAGTGTCTATCCGCCCGTCTATTTGCACGTCTATCATTTCGCGTCTATAATCGCATGTATCAACAAATTTACATGCACAAATAGACGTGCAATAGATGCACATATACACGCGCATATAGACACGCTGGTAGATGCACTTTTACAAGCACTGATAGACGCGAACGGAAAACAAAAAATGTCCTTTTAAAAAAAGATATTTAATTTCTTTTTTTAATTTGAATTATGAACCGCGTGTATAAGCGCGTGTAGACTGCATTATAGATGCACAAATAAACGCGAATTATCTGCAATTTAGACGCGTTGATAGACATGCAAAACAGAACTGGAAAAAAAAAACCAGAGAGCATGTGGTTGCAAAGCAACCACACATGCTCTTTGGTTTGATCTCTGGTTTTTTTTCCCCCCCTCCCATACATCAGATTGTGTATTTGGAAAAAATACAATGTATCTTATGGGCACGAGAATTGAAAATAAAAGTCCATGTATTCATTATTTATCAAAGCATTTACAAGGGAAGTTTAAGTGCTTGCGACCTAAAGCGTGGCCGCAAGCAGTAGGCTCAAAGAGATATCATACATATACAAGAAAAGAAGGCCTCATGAGGAGGTATGGTGCTCCTCTACGAATCTGAAGAGGAAACATCCTAGCTAGTACCACCATGGCTACTAGCGTCATTATCCCCCTCCTTACTATGCTCCACATCCGGGTTCGCCTACACACACAAAAGATCAGGGTTGCTTACATAGACAAGGTGGAGAAAAAGTTATAATTAGTTATACGTTTAATAGGAAAGTAAGAAAAACATGCCTCCTCTGGCTGTCGAATCCTCATGGTCCAGTTGTATTGGTCCTCAGTGAGGAGACCCTCCTCATAAAAGTAAAGCCATGTCGCTGCGGGGTTATGGCCTCGATGGTAACCTACCTCTCTAGGGGTAGGTGTCCTACCAACGATGGTAGTCTGCAAAACATTTAGAGATATATAAACAATTAGATGTCACAATATATTAGACTAAAATATATAAAGAATTGAAAGAAATATAAATTTAAAAAAACTAGAAATCAAAATATACTTACAAACTCTGCCTCCCACGACTCTCTGCCGCCCGATCCATAATGCGGTGATCCCATTGTTTCCATTTGGATCCGTCGCGCCTTTGCATGCTAGCGACTCTTCACTTTCTCAGCTGCTTTCTTCTTGGCTTTCTTCCACTCTACGCGGTGGCACATAGGTGGTTGGCTGTAGGCTCCATGCCCCTCCTCCAGCCTCTGCAGTGAGTCCCTAGTCTGTGTCATGAGGTGGGATCTTTTGTTGTGAAGCATATCCCTCACTTTTGTACGTCCCCAATCATCCGAGAATCGCTGACCCTTAGGATTTCAATACCTCCTATGGACTGCCCTCAACACCTCCTGCCACAAGCCACTTTTTTTATTTTTGAAGGCAATGAAACAATCTTTATACATCGCATGCACGACGCTCCTCATGTACCCCATTACATCCCTTCCCTCATCATCATGAAAGATGCCACCAGCATCTGTAACTCTATAGTACTAGCGTACAACCTCCTCTACATGATCTACTAGTGGGGGTGATCGCTCGCCACCTCCTAGGCAACCCCCACACAATCCTCGTCCTCCCCCTCAACTCTCCCTCCTCCCTCTCTGTCGACTGCCCTCTTCCTCGATGGACGCACAAGCTTCTGCAGATGCACGTGCTTCTGCACATGCTTGTGCTTCAACCGATGCACGTGGAGCACGTGGAGTACCTGCAAATGGAGTACCTGCATATGGAGTACCTGTATGTGGAGTACCTGCATGTGGAGTCTGGGAAGTAGTGCGAGACAAAGATGCCAGAGGCGTCCCAAACATGACACTGAACACCTCGTCCGGTGTGGTAGAGCGGCCAAGGTGTCTGGTCATCTCTCCCATGAAGTCTTCCCTACTAGGAAAACCTCCAAAAAATGCATTGACCCCCCTGCCAAAGGAGGCCAATGTATCATTTATGCGATCCATATCTGGGTCATTGCTAGATGAACCAGGATACGACATCTTCAAAAAAAACATAGGAAAAAGACAAATTTATTTGCATACAAAAAATCATATATTACCTACATTTTCAAAGAGCTTTCTTTAGACATTGAGCATAACACTTAAGTGCTAATGCTTCTCTTAAACAAGAAAACTGATAAACACAAACATGGAATTGGTCACATTCATCATTGCAAAAATATATTGTTTAATATTAGAACTGGGAGACCTGGCGCGTGTATCCCCCCGTCTACATTGCAGGTTAGACGCGCTCTCAGACGCGCTCCAGAGTGAACCCTGTCCAGCGCGTCTATCTGCGCATCTAACATGCAGCACACACGCGCATCCCAGGTCAATGCGCGTGTATAATCGCGTGTAGATTGCAGGTCAACCTTCTGTGCATCGCGTGTATCATCTCGTGCACACTGCAGAGTACACGCGCTCTAAGAAGCGTCCTCAGACGCTCTGAGAGGAAACATTTTTTCACGTCTATGTCTGCGTCTACACTGAGATGTAGACGCGCTATTCGACGCGCTCGGTCGGCCGATTTTAGGCCGACGACCACCATTGACGATTTACAAAATGCAATACATAATAGAATCACAAATCCTAAATACACAGACAGAGCAGAGAGAGGAAGAGAGAAACAAAGAGAGAGAGAGAGAGACTCACCTTGGGTGTTTGGTGTGGCGGGTGGTGGCGCTTCTCCTTCTCCTTCTTCCTCTCCTTGGTAAGTTACCCTCCCTTGATGCTTGTTTGCTTGTTTGCTGCTTCTTCTTGTTCTCCTCTTTCTTGTTCTCTCTTTCTTCCTCTCCTTGGCTTTCCTTTTTCCCTTCTTGTGTGTTTGAATCATGTACATTGATATATAATTCCCGTAACATAGACTAGCAATCTTAGTGGTAAAAAAAAACAATGAATAGCGGTGATTTTTCTCGGTCCCATTCTCCATACAAGCCGAGGTGTGACATTGCAATTCGACGTGCTCGAAAAATACACCCTCGACAATGATCACACATGGATTTAATTTTTCGTCATAGCCATGCATCTCGATTATGAAGACGCAATGTGTCATCCTCACTTGAGGATGTGCTCATTGACTCATCAGCTTGCACCGCACTAGGTGATGACGACGTCGACATGATTAAACCTAATTCATGACAACATCAAAATATTTGTCATTCATATGTTTACATAAGATCTCAATTTTAAATACGCAAAAATCATCATAAATACATTAAAACTTATGATAAGAATTCACTATCAAAACTTATTTTAAAAACAAAAAATTATGATAAAGCCTAAATGCGCGTCTATATCCCCGTTTACCTACGCATCTATATTGGCGTCTATTTCCGCGTCTATGTTCGCGTCTATACTCGCATCTACCTGAACAATAGACGCGCATATACACGTAAAAATAGACGCACACGTCAAAATTCAAACCATACTTAAATCATTTCTTTTCAAACTACGCCTTTCCTTTCTTGCATTTTTTGTGATTCTGAAGCTTGAGTTTAGCCGACATGCAGTCTCTTCATGGCTCACCTCCTCATGACTCACCTCTTCTTTCAGTTCAAACACACAAGAAGGGAAAAAGAAAAGCCAAGGAGAGGAAGAAAGAGAGAACAAGAGAGAGGAGAACAAGAAGAAACAGCAAGCAAGAAATCAAGCATCAAGGGAGGGTAACTTACCAAGGAGAGGAAGAAGGAGAAGGAAGAAGCGCCACCACCCGCCACACCAAATACCCAAGGTGACTCTCTCTCTCTCTCTCTCTCTCTCTCTCTCTCTCTCTCTCTCTCACTCTCTCTCTCTCTCTCTCTCTCTCTCTTTGTTTCTCTCTTCCTCTCTTTGCTCTGTCTGTGTATTTAGGATTTGTGATTCCATTATGTATTGCATTTTGTAAATCATCAATGGCGGTTGTCGGGCTAAAATCAGTCGATCGAGCACGTCTAATAGCGCGTCTACATTTCAGTGTAGATGCAGATATAGACGTGAAAAATGTTTCCTCTCATAGCATCTGAGGGCGCGTCTTAGAGCGCGTATACTGGCGTGTGTGCTTTGCACTCTACACGTGATGATACACGCGCTGGACAAAAGGTTGACCTGCAGTCTACACGTGATTATACATGCGCATTGACCTGGAATGTGCGTCTCACAGCGCGTCTATGCTGCATCTTAGATGCGAACATAGATGCACTGGACAGAAGGTTCACTTTGGAGTGCGTCTGAGGGCGCGTCTAACCTGCAATTTAGACGTGGGGATACACGTGCTAGGTCTCCCAGTTCTGATAGTAAACAATATATATTTGCAATGATGAATGTGACCAATCCCATGTTTGTGTTTATCAGTTTTCTTGTTTATGAGAAGCATTAGCACTTAAGTTTTATGCTCAATGTCTAAAGAAAGCTCTTTGAAAATGTAGGTAATATATGATTTTTTGTATGCAAATAAATTTGTCTTTTTCCTGTGTTTTTTTTACAGATGTCGTATCCTGGTTCATCTAGCAATGACCCAGATTTGGATCGCATGAATGATACATTGGCCTCCTTTGGCAAGGGGGTCAATACATTTTTTGGAGGTTTTCCTAGTACGGAAGACTTCATGGAAGACATGACCAGACACCTTGGCCGCTCCCCCACAACGGACCAAGTGTTTAGTGTCATGTCTAGGACGCCTCTAACGTCTTTGCATGGCACTACTTCCCAGACTCCACATGCAGGTACTTCACATGCAAGTACTCCATATGCAGGTACTCCACGTGCTCCACGTGCATCGGCTGAAGCACAAGCATCTACAGAAGCACATGCATCTCCAGAAGCTCGTGCGTCCAGCAAGGCAGAGGGTAGTCGACAGAGAGGGAGGAGGAAGAGTGGAGGGGGAGGACGAGGCTTGTGTGGGGGTTGCCTAGGAGGTGGCGAGCGATCACTCTCACCAGTAGATCACATAGAGGAGGTTGTATGCCAGTACTATAGAGTTAAAGATGCTGGTGGCATCTTTCATGATGATGAGGGAAGGGACATAATGGCGTACATGAGCAGCGTCGTGCATGCGACGTATAAAGATTGTTTCATTGCCTTCAAAAATCAAAAAAGTAGCTTGTGGCAGGAGGTGTTGAGGTCAGTCCATAGGAGGTACCAAAATCTTAAGGGTCAATGATTCTCGGTGTTAGATATGATCAATGCCCTACCCTCATTAGGTGCTACCAATGATCCATGGTGCTCAAAGTTGTAAGGCCCCCATTATGAGGAGAAGCCAAGTGTGAGCCCGGACATTGGTGAAGTCCTGACTTGTATATCAGATGAGTTCTATGTGACCGGATGGCAAAAAGGTGACCATTGTGGGTCTAATCTTTCGGTTAGACAGAGTGGTTAAGCTGGTAGCAACTCGAGGCGCATTGCATCGAGTTGCGGGGTAAGGGAGTTAAAAGGGGCCCCTATTGTGGGGTTCGGGGGCCGCGGAAGCGGCCCCTGGCTGGAGGATCCCAGGGGGGCCAGCGGCCCCCCTAGTGGGGGTTCGGGGACAACGCCCTCGGCCCGATGGTAAAGGGAATATTCCCTGGCCGACTAGTGGAGGCTCATATTGTAGGTTGGTCAACAGGCCGACCTAACGACCTTCGCGGGCTATAAAAGCTAAACCCCTTCGTAGCCATCTCTCACTCATCTTTCACCCAGTCAGAGTTGCTGTTCCAGCTAGCCTTAAGCTGTTCACCTATCTTCTGTCTAGATCGCCATCTAAGCTTCACACAGTGAAAGCGCACGGGTGGACAGAGACATCTTTGTATCAGTTGTTTGAAGTTAAAGAATTTACTGATTCTCCTCTTATCTGTTGTGTACTCTCTATCTCTTTTTCAGATTCTGTTCGTTGCGCCGTGTAATATTTTACATGGTATCAGAGCCCAGGGGGCTCTAGAGATCGGAGAGCATGCAAGAGGCAAAGGCTTCAACAGCAAAGAGAAACTATGTCGACTTCTGAAAGTGGTGCAGGAGGTGGTGTTGCTATACCGGCTATTCAAACACTGAGGATTCGTCCACCAACCTTCAGCGAAGGCAAGTTAGATGGTACAAACTACACCTTGTGGAAGTTCAAAATTACAACTATCCTTGATTCTTATGAGCTTCTGGAGACTGTGCTGGGGACTGATGCAGAACCACAGCCTATCCTCGACCCATCAAATCCTAGTGTGATAATTCCTCCGAATGCAGATCTTCTACAAGCTTGGAAACGAAGGAATGCAGATGCATTGTGTGCCTTAGTTACAAGCTGTTCTAACAGTGTTTTGACTCTGATTCAGCATACAACCAAAGCGTCAAAGGCTTGGAATGTACTAAGGAGTCAGTATGAAACACGACACCAAACAAGGATTCAAAACTTGGAGAATCAACTAGCAGAGGAGAAGTTTGCTGAAGGAGAAACGGTTGAAGCTCTCATCACTCGGATTAAGAATCTGCACGACCAGATGGCTGGCGCTGGGATACAAAAGACTAGCGAAGAGCTAGCTCGGAGGTGTCTTCGGATTTGTCCTCCACAAAAGTTTGATGGACTAGTAACTGCCCTTAATACTCAGGTGAGACCTCAAGCTTTGACTTTTGAGGAGTTTTGTGCATTATTAATGGAGGAGGAGTTGAGGCTGAAAGCCCGAGAAGGAAGCAACAATGGAGATGCTGCATTCTCTGCCAATGCAAAAGGCAAAGGTGTTTGCTCCACCAAAAATGATGGTGACAAAAAGAAGAAGGGCGGCAAGAAGAAGTTTCAAGGAGAGTGCTTCTACTGCAAGAAGAAAGGACAAGCAATTGCAGATTGTCGTGTCAAGAAGGCAGATGAAAAGAATGGTACCCTTAAAAGTAAAGGGAAAGAGACAGCCAATATGGTTGAAGCAGAGTTGGAATTATTCATGGCGACTATTGAGGAAGTGTGTTCCTCGGCGCAAGAAGAATCTACCACTGACTCATGGGTGTTGGATAGTGGCGCCTCTCGTCACATGACCAACAAAAAAGGTCTATACAGTTCTATGCAGCCTTTACAAGAATCCATCACTGTGATGGTTGGAAATGATGCTAAATGCCCTGCTGCGGGCACAAGTACTATTTCTTTTGTTGCTGCAAATGGTGAAGTCAAAAATCTTTCAAATGTGTTGTATGTTCCCGAAATAAGGAGAAATCTCTTATCAGTTGTGCTGCCATAACTGATCTTGGTCATGAAGTGAGGTTCAAGAAGATAGGTGCAGAAATTATTGATAGTGCTGGTACAATTGTTGGCAAAGGAGAAAGAAGGAACAACCTATATGAGCTAAGTGCTCTTACAGCCACCGCTAGAGTGGGCACAAGTAAGCTTTGGCATGAAAGGTTTGGACACATCGGATTTGCAGTATTGAAGGAGATGCAAAAGCAAGGTATGGTTGCTCACCTACCTACAATAACTGAATTGAAGGAACCATGTGAAGCTTGTATGATGGGCAAGCAACAAAGAAAGGCATTTCCACAAGAAAGCAAGAATAGAGCACAGGCTCCTCTAGAGTTGGTGCATGCTGACTTGTGTGGTAAGATACCTACACAGGCCTTGGGGGGATCTTCTTATTTTATGTTGATTGTCGACGACTACAGTAGGAAGATGTGGGTGTACTTCCTTCGTGATAAGGCTCAAGCTTTTGGTAAGTTTAAAGAATGGCTAATACTTGTTGAGAATGAAATAGGGAAAAGTGTGAAGAAATTTAGAACAAATGGTGGTGGTGAGTTCAACTCAAAGGAGTTTGAAGGCTTTTGCAAGAGCAAAGGGATCAAGCATCAATTGACGACGCCTCACACACCTCAGCAGAACGGTGTTGTGGAATGCAGGAATCGCACCATTGTGGAGATGGCAAGATGCATGCTAAAGGGCAAGGGATTGCCTAACCATTTTTGGGCTGAAGCTGTTAATACTACAGTCTACATTCTAAATCGGAGCTATACAAAGGCTCTCCAGGGAAAAACACCTCATGAGGCTTACACTGGTAAGAAACCATCTGTCTCACATTTCAGAATTTTTGGATGTGAATGTTATGCACATGTTCCAGATGAGAAGAGAAACAAGTTACAACCAAAAAGAAGAAAATGTATCTTCTGGGGTTATAGTGATGAGCAGAAGGCTTACAAATTATATGACCAAGAGGCAAAGAAGATCATCGCAAGCCGTGATGTGGTGTTCAAGGAGGAGTCGCATATAGTGGAGGAGGAGAAGGCAAGTTCTTCCACTTTATCATCAAGCGAAAAAGTAGTCCACTATGAACCTATCCCGAGAGCTATCCCTATCCTTAAGGAGGAGGAAGCATCATCTTTAGATGATGAGGAAAAAGTTCACCAACCTGACATCACCCCACTGGAAAAGCCATTGCCGCGCTGGGTGAAGTAGCTCTATGACCACAATAATCCTATGCCTGCATCTGTTGAGGAGAAGGCAGACGAACCAAGGAGGTCTCAGAGAATAGAGGAGCAAAGGAGGGCTTATGCTAACATAGTCAATATGGCCTTGATGGTTGAGATTATGAGAGAAGTAAAGGAGCTAACTGACTTAGAAGAAGCACTTGCAGATCCATCATGGAAGGCTGCTATGCAGGCGGAGTATGACATCATAATGAAGAATGACACTTGGGAGCTAGTGGATCGACCAGCAACTTGGAAGGTCATTGGCACCAAGTGGATCTGGAAGGTAAAGTACAATGCTGATGGTACCTTAGAAAAGTACAAAGCTAGACTGGTTGCCCAAGGATTTTCACAAGTTGAAGGGTTTGATTTTCAAGAGTCATTTGCCCCAACTGCCAGAATGACCACTATTCGCACGGTACTTGCAGTGGCTGCCCACAAGAAGTGGCCAGTGTACCAAATGGATGTTAAGTCAACGTTCTTAAATGGTGACCTCAAGGAGGAGGTGTATGTGGCTCAACCACCAGGGTTTGAGGCCCCCCATTTTGAGAACAAAGTATGTAAGCTGAAGAAGGCATTGTATGGGCTGAAACAAGCCCCCAGAGCATAGTACCAGCTGATAGATAGGTTATTTTTAAACCTAAACTTCAAAACATGTGCCTCAAATGCTAACTTGTATGTTTATAGGGATTGTAAAAAGTCTGTAGTGATTGTCCTATATGTGGACGACCTTCTTATTACAGGTGACTATGAAGATATGATCAACCAAACTCGAAAGGCTTTGAGTTCTGAGTTTGAAATGACAGACTTGGGCTTGCTGCACTATTGTTTGGGGATTGAAGTCTGGCAAGAGCCAAGAGAGAATCTTCATCTCTCAGAAGAAGTATGCATGGGAGATCTTGAAGGCATTTGGCATGACCAAGTGCAAGGAGATAGCTACACCTATGGAGGTGAATGCAAAGTTATCCATCGAGGATACATCAGCACTAGCAGGCATTGGGAGGTATAGGAGGTTGGTTGGCAGTCTGATCTACTTGTGTAACACCAGACCAAATATCAATTTTGCTGTTGGTGTTTTGAGCAGGTTCTCAAACAAACCTCATGAGAGTCATTGGAAGGCTGGGATGCGGGTGCTCAGATACTTGAAGTAAACTCTTGACTATGGTATCACATACAGTTTCAGAACTTCTCTTGTGGGGAACTATGACTCAGATTGGGCAGGAGACATTGATTCCAGGAAGTCAGTTTCTGGTTATTGTTTCTCTTTGGGTTCAGGAATTTTCTCTTGGATTAGTAAGAAGCAACCAACAGTGGCATTGTCTTCTACCGAAGCAGAGTACAAGGCAACTTGTTTTGCTGCATGTGAGGCCGTATGGTTGAGAAGGATTCTATGGCATATGGGAGTACAGGATGAAGAACCAACTATGCTGAGATGTGACAATCAGAGTTGCATCGCCATTGCCAAAAATCCAGTGTTTCATGCATGCACCAAACATATAGAGATCCAGTATCACTATGTGCGTGATTTGATAGAGGATGGGATAGTGAAACTGATCTACTATCCAACAGAGGAGAATGGAGCAGATATCTTCACCAAAGCACTTACGAAGGATCTGCTTCAAGTTCATCTTCAGAGGCTCGGCATTGGGCTGAGGAGATAGTTCACCTATGGGTGGACATTGAGGGGGGGTGTTAGATATGATCAATGCCCCACCCTCATTAGGTGCTACCAATGATCCATGGTGCTCAAAGTTGTAAGGCCCCCATTATGAGGAGAAGCCAAGTGTGAGCCCGGACATTGGTGGAGTCCTAACTTGTATATCAGATGAGGTCTATGTGACCGGATGGCAAAAAGGTGACCGTTGTGGGTCTAATCTTTGGGTTAGACGGAGTGGTTAGGCTGGTAGCAACTCGAGGTGCATTGCATCGAGTTGCGGGGTAAGGGAGTTAAAAGGGGCCCCTATTGTGGGGTTCGGGCCCCTAGCTAGGGGTTCCCAAGGGGGCCAGCGGCCCCCCTGGATGGTAAAGGGAATATTCCCTGGCCAACTAGTGGAGGCTCCTATGGTAGGTCGGTCAGCAGGCCGACCTAATGACCTTCGCGGGCTATAAAAGCTAAACCCCTTCGCAGCCATCTCTCACTCATCTTTCACCCAGTCAGAGTTGTTGTTCCAGCTAGCCTTAAGCTCTTCACCATTCTTCTGTCTAGATCGCCATCTAAGCTTCACACAGTGGAAGCGCACGGGTGGACAGAGCCATCTTTGTATCAGTTGTTTGGAGTTAAAGAATTTACTGATTCTCCTCTTATCTGTTGTGTACTCTCTATCTCTTTCTCAGATTCTGTTCACTGGGCCATGTAATATTTTATAAACTGCACAAGGAAAAGGTTTAGGCAGCAAAGGATTTTTTAAAGTTTATGAATAGTATGTTAAAATTTGCTCAAGAAAATATTAAGAAAGCTCAAAATCGAGCTAGAACTTATGGAGATCCTCACCAAAGAGACATCTCCTTTGAGGAAGGGGAATTAGTCTATCTTAAGATGCCTGAACAAACTAAAACCATGAAAAGGGGACGATGTCCAAAGCTTTCGCCCAAGTATTGCGGTCCTTTCACAATACTTAAGAGAGTGGGGAAATAGGCTTACAAGCTCCAACTGCCTGCTGGTAGTAAAACACATCTAGTTTTCCATGTAAGCAAGCTAAGAAAGAAGTTGGGTGATATGGATAATCTTATCTTAAATGATAACATTGAGAAGCTATTAGGTGACCAATTTATTCCACATGAACCAGAAAGAGTTTTAAATGTTCGTAACAGACGAACAAGGAATACTATTTATCAAGAATATTTGGTGAAATGGAAAGATTATTCAGAAGAAAGCTCAACATGGGAGCGAGTAAGTACTTTAAGAAAAAGGTTTCCCAATTTACAATTGGACCTTCCAAGTATCGTTTTCGAGGACGAAACCAATTCTTAAGGGGGAGGAAATGTTGCATTAATAAATGTAACATATGGAGAGACAAGTGCGAGGAATGACCGTTCGGGGGCTTTGGGCATTTGTACGGGTTTAAGGGAAGTACCTAACGACCTTCGCGGGCTATAAAAGCTAAACCCCTTCGCAGCCATCTCTCACTCATCTTTCACCCAGTTAGAGTTGTTGTTCCAGCTAGCCTTAAGCTCTTCACCTATCTTCTGTCTAGATCGCCATCTAAGCTTCACACAGTGGAAGCGCACGGGTGGACAGAGCCATCTTTGTATCAGTTGTTTGAAGTTAAAGAATTTACTGATTCTCCTCTTATCTGTTGTGTACTCTCTATCTCTTTCTCAGATTCTATTCGCTGCGCCATGTAATATTTTACACTCGGATGATTGGGGACGCACAAAAGTGAGGGATATGCTTCACAACAAAAGATCCCACCTCATGACACGAGCCAGGGACTCACTGCGGAGGCAGGAGGAGGGGCGTGGAGCCCATAGCCAACCACCTATGTGCCACCACATAGAGTAGAAGAAAGCCAAGAAGAAAGCATCAGAGAAAGTGAAGAGTTGCCAGCACGCAGAGGCACGATGGATCCAAATGGAAACACTGGGATCGTCGCATTACGGATCGGGCGGCAGAGAGTCGTGGGGGGCAGAGTTTGTAAGTATATTTTGATTTCTAGTTTTTTTAAATTTATATTTCTTTCAATTCTTTATATATTTTATTCTAATATATTGTGACTCATAATTGTTTGTATATATCTAAATGTTTTGCAGACTACTATCGTTGGTAGGACACCTACTCCTAGAGAGGCAGGTTACCATCGAGGCCATAACCGCGCAGCCACATGGCTTCACTTCTATGAGGACGGTCTCATCACTGAGGACCAATACAACCGGGCCATGAGGATTCGACAGCCAGAGGAGGTATGTTTTTCTTACTTTCCTATTAAAAGTATAGCTAATTATAACTTTTTCTCCACCTTGTCTATGTAAGCAACCCTGATCTTTTGTGTGTGTAGGTGCATCTATACACGCGTCTAAAATGCAAATAATTTGCGTTTATACGTGCGTCTATAGTACAGACTACACGCGCTTCAGAATTCAAATTTAAAAAAGCAATTAAATATCTTTTTTTTAAAGGACATTTTTTGTTTTTCGTTCGCTTCTACCAATGCTTGTAAAAACGCATCTACCAGCGTGTCTATATGCGCGTGTATATGTGCGTCTATTGCGCTTCTATTTGTGCGTGTAAATTCGTTGATACATGCGATTATAGACGCGAAATGGTAGACGTACAAATAGATGGGCGGATAGACGCGCCCGCAAGAATTTCTCTATATTCAAAAATCGCGTCTAAATGTGCGTCTATGAGGCCTTTTTGTTGTAGTGCCTCCCTCCCTCCCTCTCTCTCTCTCTCTCTCTCTCTATCTTTGCTTTGAGTTGTATTTTGCTACCTTCTTAGCTTTTGGTATGTTTGTTGCAACGAGGAGAACAGCCAAAGAGCAAGGAGATGGAGGAGAAGGAGTTTGTAGTTGTGCCGCTGCCCATCACAAGAAATATTCAAGGTGAGTCCTTCTCTTCTCTCTCTCTCTCTCTCTCTCTCTGTTTACTCTGAGTTGTATTTTGGTTCCTTCTTAGCTTTGGGTATGTTAGTTGTTGCTTGCTTTTCCTAGTTTTATTTTGTGCTTCACTGCTAATTCGTGTCTACAAGCGCATCTAATATACAGAGTAGACGCTCTCGTAGACGCGCAAGTGTTAAGATCCATAAAATCTCCTAGGTTTTTTTGAGTTTTGTGGACCTGGCACGTGTAAGAGTGCGTCTGATCCACAAAGTAGATGCGCTCGCATTAAACAACCACATCTTCTTTGAGGTTTTTTTTTCATACACTATTTTTCGCATCTATAATCGCATCTATGTGCGCATGTATATGCACGTGTATGTGCGCATGTATATGCACGTGTATATGGCATCTATATGTGCATCTATAAGTGCGTCTACCTTCGGGTGTATATGCCCGTCTATATGCACATATAGTTTTCACTATAAGCACGCTTGTAGACGCGAAATTGTAGACGCACTAGTAGACGCGGTAATAAACGCGCCTGACATTTTTAAAAACAATTCAAATATTGCGTCTACAAGCGCGTCTATGGAGCCTTTTTGTTGTAGTGGAGAAATTCTACACCAACACACATAACTATTTAAAAAGCAATAGACATGTACTAGCAACGTGCATATATGGTTTTTTCATGAAATTCGAAACAAGTTTATCATCCCCAATCAAGCTGGCCATGAGGCAAAGATCTCCAAAAGAAAATCATTGCATAAAGGAAGAAGTGAAAGAACTGCTTGCCAAAGGAGTCATAATATCATCTTCAAGTGATTGGACTCCAAAGCCACTTCTACTAAAGAAGGATAAAGGCACATATTGATTTTGCGTTGATTTTAGGCCATGTGTAAGATTACACAGCATGATGTGTATTATAAGATGACCTACTAGATGCTTTGGGAAAGTAAAGATACCTCACTCAACTTAGCATTAGGGTACTAGCAAATACCATTAGCCTCAATTAATGCATTGCAGAATAGCTTTTAGAAAAACATCCTGTCTATATCAATTCACACAAACGCCCTTTGGATTACAAGATACAAGAAATCCATTTCAAAGAATGGGAAATGGAATATTTGGGGATTTGATAGAAATGAAAGTGCTAGGCATCTACTTGGATTATCTACATAGTAAGCTAAGATGAACATAAGGCCACCGTTAGAGGTTTTAGCAAGAATCAAGAAGTATAACCTAAATTTATAGCTATGGAAATCTAGGTAGGGTACCACATATTTCAAATATCTTGGTTTCCTCACTCAACATCACAATTAAAAAACTACAAAGCTTCCTTGGATTGGTCACCTTCTCTCTAGAAGATTCAACCCAAACTTGGTATAAAAGACGCATGTATTTAGGGCCCTCCTAAAGAATGGAAACAAATATTTGTGGGAAATAGCATGTGAGTAAAGCTTTCAAACCCTTATCATGAAAGAAAGGGGGAAAGAAAGCCAATTAGTAAGCTACTCACATTTCACAAAACAATTTAAACTTCAAAAAATGCATTTAATGCAAGACTGGGAGCAATACTACTACAACGACATGCAGATATTAGTATATCCATTGCTGATTCCTTCATTTTTTAATCTCTCTTATCCTTCATCATCATCTTTTGTTTCTTCCATACTATTCAAGTCATGATCTTGTTTCTCGAGTTGTTGCTTGGGGTGGTTTAGATGATTCTATTTCCTTCATATAAGGATTTGATCTAGGACACGTGACCTATAGTCTTAGTTTTATTTTGTTGATGTTGTTAAAAGATAGGTTTCCTTTTTTATTTCTTTTAGGAGCTTGTATGGACCTATCCATCATTGCATAAAAGATTTAGCCCATTCTTTTGTTTTTCATCATGCTATCAATAGGTTTTTCTAAAGGTTCAAAATCATGATGGGTTGACTCTACTCAAATGGGTGTACCACCCACTACATCCTATCTTTCTGGTTGAACATTTACCACATTGATATGCTAGTAGCTTAGAATCTTAGTCATAAAGAGATTTAAATGGGTTTACCTAAATTGTGGTCTAGTATCCATGTAAGATGTAAGGGAAAATACAAGTTTGACTCTTCATTGGGATGGGTCAACTTACCTAAATTGTGGTCTAGTATGCATGTAAGATATAAGAGCAAATACGTGTTTGACTCTTCATGTGATGGGTCAACTTACATTGCTATCATGTCTTTGATAGTTTTATTAAGTTTCTCTATTAACATGTTGGTTTGAGGGTGATATGGCAATGCAAAAACGTGCTATGCTCCATGGCCTTGCTAAGTATCTACATTATTTCTTATGTAAAAATTTTCCCATTTTCTCAAAAAAAAACTTAAGGGCATAAATGTCTCGTAATTAGTTCTTCCATTAAAAATGTTGATATCTAATGGGTTGTTGCTTTGGGAATTACTCTTTCCTTGACCTATTGAGTTGACTATTACGTAAGCATAACTACATACTTATTGCCACTTTCAATCTTTGGATATGGTCCATTAGATCCCATACTACCAATTGAACTATTTTTTGTTAATGGATTGAAGATAACCATCATTCACAACTATCTAAAATTATCTTGGAAAATATTCAAAGTATTGTTTTATGAATAAGTTTACATTTTCTTTTATAAACATTATCTATCCCAAGTTCAATCTTAAAGTTAGACAATGTTTGAAACTAGGAAAGTAATAAGTTTTTTAGTCAAATTTATTGTTATTTTAATGATTTTTTTCACATCATATTTCTTTCTTTGACTATATTACAATTTACAAATGTATTTTGAGAGTTTATAATGCGAGATTGTATGGATGATGTGTGAGACTATGGATGCTTTTATTTGTGTATATGTTCATGTGTGCAGTTATTGAAGTAGTTATTTCGATGTAATTAAATACTCTAAATCTCTATTTCACTTTTTATATGACCCTTTTTATTAGTATGTATTAGCTCTTTTATGAGATAAATTGATGTGTTTGTAAATCACTTAACAGTTTATCATGCCATTAAATATGTCATAATTAAATGCTGTAACAACTGATCTTCTATTATATACAATGTGCACTACTATAGAAAGGGTCCATAGCTACATGAATTTTCATCACTTATACAGTGCAAATACCATCTATCCTCCTACAAAACATATACCACTTTTCATCACTTATACAATGCAAATGTCATTGTTGTCATTGTTACTATTGTATAGTACATATATGTGGCTCATAGTGACACTACTTCCATTATTAAGTAGCAAATTTTATATCACGTAAGAAAGAAAAATATTGTGTTGCATATGTTGTGCCATCACTTAGGCAACACTTTCTCATTACAACGATTTTGTAGACCTAATTCTTTTCTCCACACCTCAACATTCTCTCTTCCTTAGCATTCTCTCTCTTTCTCTTTCTCTCTCTCTCTGTCACTAAATTGATTGCTTATTACGCATTCTCTATTTAATAAATTCATGTCAATAGATTAATGACTCACTTTTCTTTAAAGTGTTGAGGATGATCTAGCATGGCCATCAGACCATTTAGAGACCAGTATTCCTAGTGCATCACTTAATGGGGTGATCATAGCACTATGATGGGGATATCTAGTACATGCAGTACAAGTTATAAAGGGGGAAAGAAGTGTCTGCCAAGTATAAGAGTTTACACAAGAGCCAAGGAGTTACACATAAATGAATATGGCTTAAGTTCTAAGAAAAGGAGGTGCATTAGCATTGTGTATATGCATTTATGCGTGCATCCGGGGATGCATGGGAACATTTACTTATGTATAATGAGCATTGCATTCATTTGGGGTCATCCTCTTCCTTACAAGTCAAGGTTTAATGTATTTTCTTTCATTAAGAAAGATAAGACAGGTAATTCTCTCACTAAGAAAGACAAGAGACATGATCCCCTAGAAGTGAGGAGAGAACTGGTTTTCTCTTTCTAAGGTCTAAAATCACACAAGCTTTTGTGCGAAAGTCAATCTTAAGGTTGAGGCCCAAGGCAATTTAATGAACTCTCCTTAAGATGGTTGCATGGACCATAAGTTAAGAGTACACTTTGAGAAGGTGCTCTTTTTAAAAAAGACATAGTGAATCCATTTTTAAAATATCTCATGATAAAAAGATGATCTCTAAAAATGGTCTGAGAGCGTTATTGCAAATAGTGAGATCTACAACTTTTGTGTTGGACGTTTCTTCATCCAAACAATGCACAAAGAGATATATGAAAATAAGTGCTCTAGAGTAGGTCCTAGAACAACCACATCTTGCATGAAGATCAACTCAAGTCTCTCTCCAAGAAGAGAAGCTCTTGAAAGCCTATAAAAGAGAAGGCCCTCCTTGGGTATGAGAGAGGTAAAATGAAGCATCACTTTGCATGTATCCAAGAGGAGAAGAGAAGGTGCAAGTGCTACAGAAGCTCTGCTGAAATCAAGTGCTGCGGAGGCTCTATTGAAATCAAGTTTGAAGAGGAGAAGAGAAGGTTCAAGTGTTTTGGAAGCTCTGCTAAAATCAAGCGCCAAGAGGAGTTCCCTACAGATATTCTGTAGGAGAGAAGGAGACTCAAGAAGGATCAAAAGGTGTCAACTTCCAAGTTATGCAAGTGTTAGCCCGTTGTATACCGTGCAAGGAACCATGATCTTGTTTCAAGGATCTACAAGTAAAGAGCTGATTTATGTATAATGGAAGAGCTTGCTCCTTGTCAATAATATAACTGAGAGGATTTATATAGCATTGGACGTATGAGACAAGTTTGGCCATGCATCGAACCCAGAGGAAAGATCGAGTTACCATGTGCACCTTGGATGTTGTCGAAGACCGAAGAAAAGATGGTGAAGTAGCAGATATGTAGCTTTCGAACTCCCACAGGATATATGAGATGCCTCAAGGGAGCCTTCATAAAGAAAAAGAAAAGAGGTGTGGAGCAACTATTTGGTTTGATGTCTCATGATTGGCACAAAATGATTCAGGTAAGGATTTTCATAGCCATAAATATATTAATTAGTGGAGTAACTATATAGACTAATTAACAATGTATGAATATTTACATACAGTTCATCCTTCCTACTAGCATATGTCATTGTGTTTCGAAAGATGTGCGTGATATCATTTACAAGATGAGTGAGCTCGCGAGGTATGTATACATTATACTTATTTTTTAGTTTACATATTATGTACATCACGTAGTAAACCTGCTTGAATTTATGGACAAAACTAATCATCGTTCTCAATTGCACGAACTTGGTAGATTTGTGAGTTTGAAGGAAATCGATCCAAATACGTTGCAAGAGGCTCGAGTATTGTCCATTGAGGTGGTTTTTTTGGTGGAGAAGACTTTTCCTCGCTCCATTTTGACTACTCAAGTACACTTACTCGTACATCTGATTGATGAGATTGCAATTTATGGGGTAGTTCATGCAAGGTGGATGTTTTTTCTAGAGCGCTTTATGAAAACCCTTAAAGATTTTGTAAGGCAAAATGCATGGCCTGAGGGAAGCATGGCTGAGGGTTGGTTAGTGCAATCATCCCTTATACAAATCTCTGAATATCTTACTAAAGTGGACCCCTCTTTACCACGACTATGGAAAGATGATGAAGATTTGAGGATGAACTCTATAATACCTCAAGGAAAAGGAAGGAGCAAAGTGCTAATGAAAGAGGAACTTCGTAAGGTAAATGTATTTTGTGTGCTTAACAACGAAGTAATGAGCAAATGGGTGATACTATATAAAGAAGCAAGGGCAAGAAGAGTAAGTGAAAGACAAGCATTTCGTGCTAGACATGGACGTAATGTTTCATATCCAGAACATTTAAGTGCGTGTCCACGTCATATTGATATAGATTGGCTACATGAAGAAATGGAGAAGATGAAAAAAGATGAGGCGATGGATATATCGCAAGAGGAGTGGGAATACGCATGAGGTTGCTTATCAAAGGTGAAACATACTTATAATTAAATTATCTTTATAAGTTATATATGATATAATAATTTCACATGTTTCATCTTTAACTAGATCATTAATATGATCTCAACAATGTACTACTAGTGCACATTGTTCAATGCTATTCGGTGTGAAGGCAAACATTTTCGAACTCAATGTATAGATGATAAGAGAAATACCTAGGATTGTGGTATCCTTGCAAACTTCCAGGATACCAATGGCACCATGGAAGGTTATTGTGGCTTGATCCAATATATTTTGAAGCTTCACTTTAGGCGATTTTTTATATATGTACTACATGTGAAGTGGTTTAAAGAAGTAGTAACAACGGGTGAGCATTGCACAATTAAATGTCATCCAAGTGGTTTTGTAGTGATTGACTCTACAAAATTTCATCAAGGCAAGAATGACACATTCATACTACCTCAACAATGCAAGCATGTATATTAGAAGCTATTTATTTTCATATATATTACTTCTTGATACATTCTCAAAATACAATAAATATCTAAGTTGCTTACTTTTTGTTTTTTAAATGCAATTTGTGTATCACCCAATGGTAAACAATAACGGATGGTGGCACGTCATCCCCATATCTAATCATTCAAAACCAATCTATGGCAATGCTACCAACATAGAGATAGTTGATGACAATCCAACAATCAATGATAATGCACATGATGATGCCATGATCGATGATATACATGATACAGTGCAAGATGATCCCCGCGAGGATGTTCAAGGAAGCGCAGATGAGGATAACAATATGGTTGCAGATGATGATGAAGAAATTGAGCATAGCAATACATCTGACAGTGGGATAGACTTATTTGTTTCATTACCTCTTGGTAACATAGACCTAGAGGTAGATAGTCTAGCAAGGGCCGATCTCATTGAAGATGAGATTGATCACTCATTATAGTGTATATAATTAGCTTTGAATGATTGGATGTATATTTGTAATACTCAGAAAGAAGTAAAGTTGGGAATGTATTCAAAAACATACTAGCTATTAAGATGTTTGGTCATATTTAGGGACTTTATGAGAAATGAAAAATATGTGTGTTTATTTTCGCATCTATAAGTGCGTTTAAAAACGCGGATATATAGACACGTTATTCGCGTCTATATACTAGCGCCAATAGACGCACTGATAAACACGTCTACTATTTCGTATGTACAGTGTGCGTCTATAGGGCCTTTTTCTTATAGTGCCAAATGCAAGTGTTAGCCAGTTGTATATCATGCAAGAAACCGTGATCTTGTTTTCAAGATCTACAAGTAAGAACTGATTTATGTGTAATGGAGGAACTTGCTCCTTGTCAATAATATAACTCCACAAGGGGGGGAACTAGCCCATCTTCCAGTCCTTTGTGTATTGCCTATTTCTCTACCTCTCTCTCTCTCTCCACATCTTTCTTTTCTCTCATCTATTCTCCCTCTATGCTAGCATAATATTCGCCATATATATTTCAAGTATATAAGAAAGTCAAGTGTGTATCTCAGATCTTATAATAGTACTATCAGAGCAAGTCTCTTTGCTTTTCTCAAAGTAAAGGCGATCCTTGTAAGAAGAAGGTAAAGATGGCAACTAATGAAGTTCCTACAAGTGAGCAATTACAGGCTCAATTGATAGAGTATCATAGCTTGTTGGAAATTCCCGAAGTACGTCAATTGATTGACAGCTTAAGGGCAAGAAAAGAAGTTACTTATGAAGGACCAAATCCTCCAAAAGATGGTGATACTAGAAGAAACACCATTGCACCAATTGATGGTGAAGATGCAAAGCATCCAATTTTGGAGAAGCCTCCTAGAAGGAATAAGGACTCTTGGGTCAAGAAGAGTAAAGAGACCTCACCTTGAGTGAGGCGGGTAAGGATGGAGTCATCTCCCTCAGCAACTAGCTACTCCCCTGATTACTTGAGTTCCTTCTCCTCCTCATCAACTTCTAGTTCCTTCTCTTTTGGTTCTAAGTCTCGTACAATCCACAAATGAACAAAGAGGGACCATAAGAGGAGCAAGCTTAAGAAGACTAAGACTTTCAAGTCTGGGGATAAGAACATGAAGTTTGACTCTTACTCCGGTAAGAGAGATCCTGCTAAGGCATTAGCCTTTGTCAAGCAATTTGAAGTTGCTTTTTCTGATGGTAATTTCTCAAAATAGTCCAAGTTAAGGCATGTAGGCATGCACTTGAAAGACATTGCTAGAAATTGGTGGTTGACTCTCATTTTGGAGGGAAAGAAACCCATGACTTGGGAAAAGTTCAAGAAGAAGTTGTATGCTCAATTCTTGCCTTGTGATTTGCAGAATGATGTCAAGAAGGAGTGGGATTGGATAGGCCAGAAAGAGCATGAGAAGGTCACTAGTTATGTGGACAAGTTTTGGTCTACTCTTCTCAAGGTTACTCCTTTCGTGGAGATCGGTGAGATGAAGAGAAGAAAAGGAAGTTTGAAGCTGCCCTACGCCCTCATTTACACAAAACCATGAAGGTGTATCCACATGAAACCTTATCCTGCATGATGGAGTCTACCATCATAGCTGAAAGTTTGAATACACCTAGTACATCTAGAAAGTTGGAGATGATTTCTTATAGAGCTAGACAAGAGCAGCTCTATGATCAACCAAGAGATAGGACTAATTGAAGAAGACCTACCTTTACCCATGACCAATATTCAAAGCCATAGGGCAAAAATAAGAAACACAAGTAGCTCTCACCCTTTGAGATACAAAAGTACAAAGAGGAAGGAAGGTGCTTTCTTTGTGGTGATCTAGGGCATATGAAGCCTGATTGCCCCCTCAAAAGGAAGGAATCAAATGTGGTTAAAGGTCCTCCTCCGCTATCCTCAAATTCTATTCTAGATGTGCAAGCTAACACTCATTCAAATGAGAAGAAAAGAAAACTCTTAAAGGGTTGGGGGATCCTCAACAATCACTGAGTTTTAATACTCTTTAATCCAGATTCGATCATAGATAATTTTGTGTCAACGGATACTCTTGAAAGGCTAAAAATTCCATGGATAGATTGGGAACAGCATTGGATTAGGTTCTGCATTTGAAGGACTTACAATCAATTCTACTCCTAACCAAGGGAAGTTGAATATTAGAATTGGGGATTACTTTGGCCAAAATTTTTTCCTACTTACACCCAGCAAACTTCGATTGATGAGGTTTTGGGCTCAAGTCGGAGAGGAAAATGTCCTCTTTAAGATGAGCTATTAAACCTTGTGATAGAAAATGATTAGAATTTTTTGTAATGGGTTTACTATGCCTATCCTGGAGCGGTCTGCACCCTATCCACAGTGACCCTAGTGCACAAAAATAGGCATAAATTTCAAACCGTAGATCTGATTGGGGAGGTTTTTGAAATCAAATTGGCTTGTGCCAATGGTTAGTCATCTTAGCATTTCTAAAGAAATGAAGAAAGTTATTTCTACGTACATGATTTTTGTGAGAGAGTCAAAAGAAGCTAATGATTCAAGGGCACTTGATGCCTCTAATGAACACACAATACCAACTAATGCTTCTAAGTTTTAGACTTTAAAAGAATCTCTATCTTTAATTGATCGAGCTAGATATGATTTTGTTAAAAAATATGAAGATTGTTTTAGTGATTCACTCCTAGGAGAGTTACCTCCTAAGCGGCCGAAAGATCACACAATTGATCTAATCCCAGGCAGTTCACCACCTAACCAACCGCCTTACCGAGTAAGTGTAAGTCAGCAAGAGGAGATCCTAAAACAAGTAAACAAACTATTGGAAAAAGGGTTAGTTCAACCTATCTCTTCTCCATAATGCTCTCCAGTCTTACTTGTTCAAAAAAAAGACGGTTCTTTCCGTATGTCCATAGACTACAGATCTTTGAACAAGATCACAATCAAGAATCATTTTCCTATCCCAAGGATAGATGATATCTTGGATAAGTTGCAAGGAGCTAGTATCTTTAGTCGCATTGATCTCAAGAGTGGCTATCACCAAATACGCATAGCACCTAAAGATGTTCATAAGAGAGATTTTCGTACAACATTTGGACTATACAAGTTTCTAGTCATGCCATTTGGTTTGACTAATGCACACGCCACATTCAATCGAATGATGGAGAGAATTTTCAGACCTCACTCAAAGTTCACATGTGTCTTCCTTGATAACATTCTAATATTTTCACGGTCTGAAGAAGAGCATAGAAAAAATCTATCTACTATTTTTCAAGAGCTTCACAAGTATAGACTACAAGGTAATGCTAAGAACAATGAATTCTTCATTTCGAAAATTCATTACTGAGAAGATTCGAGCCATTATTGAATGGCCTATACCTACTTCTGTACATGAAGTTAGAAGTTTCTTAGGCCTATGTTCATACTACCAGAGGTTCATACAAGATTTTGCATAAGTTGCATTTCCTCTACATGACCTTACTAAGAAGCAAATGCCTTTTCACTGGGGATCAAGGCAACTACAAGCCTTTGAAAGAATTAAGTTTTCTGTGACTTAAGAACTAGCTCTCATAGTTTTGGATCTTGAAAAACATTTTGAAGTTCACTATGATACTTCTAGGGATTGCATTGGAGCTGTGCTTAACCAAGTGCATCATGCAATAGCATTTGAGATCCAACGCCTCAAGGATCATGAGCTGCATACTCCAGTATATGAGAAAGAGATTATGGCAATGGTATATGCTCTTCAAGTATGGAAACACTACTTACTTGGTGCAGATTTTGTTATTAAAATAGATTACCAAAGTCTAATATACTTCCAGAAGCTCTCAGAGAAACAAATGCGCTGGATAAATTTCTTATCTATGTTTCATTTTAAAATCCTTCATACATCTGGAACTAAGAATGTGCTAGCAAATACTCTATCACGGGGACCTTGAGTGAATGCAATCACAATTGTTTACCATAACGAGTTCATGGATATTCCCAATATGTATGCAACTGATTCGGACTTCTCAACCATATGGGATCAGCTTAAGTCCAAGTCACTCAATTACACCTTACTCAATTCGAGATGGTTATTTGTATCATCATCAAGCAATTTGTATAGCATTACCATTGCGACACAAGGAAATGGATGAAGAATATGCATCTCCATATGTTGGACATATGGGTATTCTACCCACTACTCAAGCATTGGAAATATATTTCTTGTGGCCCACTCTTAGAGCTGACATTGAAAGATATGTCATCGAGTGCAAGATATGCCAAAAAGTAAAGTATGACAGGCATAAACCGCCTGGTATAGTGAAGCCATTACATATTCCCAATGAGCCTTGGGAAAGTATAGGCATGGACTTTATCATGGAGCTTCCTCGCACACAAGCAGGCAACGATGCAATCTGGACTATCATTGATAGATTTAGTAAGCAAGCTCCCTTTATATCTATGCAAAAGACAACCAAAGCTAATCATATGGCTAAGCTATTCATTGCTCATATTTTCAAGCATCATGGAATACCTTAGTCCATTATAAGTGATAGAGATCCCAGCATGACTAGCCTCTTTTGGCAAGCTCTCTTCGAGAACCTCAGGACAAAGTTAAAGTTTTCATCCTCTTATCATCCTCCAATGGATAGGCAGAGTAAAAGTGCTAATTCTATTGTTCTAGACCTTTTGAAATCCTATGTCTATGATAATCAAAGAGAATTGAGAAAGTATTTTCCTTTAGTAGAGTTTGCATACAATAATATAGTGCACTTTAGTACTAGTAAGGCACCCTTTGAGATCATCTATGGTAAGCCTCATTTACTACCCATCCTTCTTACAAAGGATAAGATATTTGCAGTAGATGAGTTTGTCAGAGACATTGATATAGCTTTCACTGAAGTAAAAGTTGCTATCCAAAGAACACAAGAGAAGTAGAATCGCAAAGTTGATAAGCATCGTTGCAAGTTAGATCTCAATTTGGGACAACATATTCTTCTTAAGTTTGAGAAGGCTTGCTTAAAGAAGTAGAAGGGTCAAAAGGACAATACTCTAAGGTTAGGTAAGGTATTACAAAATTATTTGGTTAATTTTAAGAATTATCCCGATTGGACACTCAGTTTATGACTGAGAGAGAACTACAAGACTTTCCAGATCTTCTTAAGGACTATGTATCCCCTCTATAGTTGAGATCAACTGTTTAGAAGCTAGAGGGATGTCACTAAATTGATTGCTTATTACATATTCTCTATTTAATAAATTCATGTCAATAAATTAATGACTCACTTTTCTTTAAAGTGTTGATGATGATCTAGCATGGCCATCAGACCATTTAGAGACCAATATTCCTAGTGCATCACTTAATGGGGTGATCAAAGCACTATGATAGGGATATCTAGTACAAGGAGTACAAGTTATGAAGGGGAAAAGAAGTGACTGCCAAGTGTAAGAGTGTACACAAGAACCAAGGAGTTACATATAAATGAAGATGGATTAAGTTCTAAGAAGAGGAAGTGCATTAGCATTGTGTATATGTATTTATGTGTGCATCCGGGGATGCCTGGGAATGTTTACTTGTGTGCAATGAACATTGCATTCATTTGGGGTCATCCTCTCCCTTACAAGTCAAGATTTAAGGTATTTTATTTCATTAAGAAAGACAAGAGAGGTAATTCTCTCACTAAGAAAGACAAGAGACGTGATCCTCTGGAAGTCAGGAGAGAAGTGATTTTCTCTTTTTAAGGTCTAAAAAGACACAAGCTTAAGGTTGAGGCCCAAGGCAATTTAATGAACTCTCCTTAAGGTGGTTGCATGGACCACAAGTTAAGAGTATACTTTGAGAAGCTGTTCTTTTTAAAAAAGACATGGTGAATACAGTTTTAAGATATATTGTGATAAAAATATGATCTCTAAAACATATCGAAAACAGCGAGATCTGTAATTTTTGTATTTGACGTTTTTTCATCCAAACAACGCACATAGAGATATCTCAAAATTAGTGCTCCAGAGTAGGTCATCATGGAACAACCACATCTTGCATGAAGATCAACTCAAGTCTCTCTCCAAGAAGAGAAGCTCTTGAAAGCCTATAAAAGAGAAGGCTATCCTTGGGTGTGAGAGAGGTAAAAGGAAGCATCACTTTGCATGTATCAAAGAGGAGAAGAGAAGGTGCAAGTATTGTAGAAGCTTTGCTAAAATCAAGTGCTGCTGTGGAAGCTCTGCTAAAATCAAGTTCCAAGAGGAGAAGAGAAGGTACAAGTGCTGCGGAAGCTCTGCTAAAATCAAGTGCCAAGAGGAGAGCCCTTCTCTCCTACACATATTGTGTAGGAGAGAAGGAGCTCAAGAAGGATCAAAAGGTGTCAACTTCCAAGTTGTGCAAGTGCTAGCCGGTTGTATACCATGCAAGGAACCGTGATCTTGTTTCCAAGATCTACAAGTAAGAACTGGTTTATGTGTAATGGAGGAGCTTGCTCCGTGTCAATAATATAACTCCACAAGGGGGGGACTAGCCCATCTTCTAGTCCCTATTGTATTGCCAACTTCTCTCTCTCTCTCTCTCTCTCTCTCTCTCTCTCTCTCTCTCTCTCTCTCTCTCTCTCTCTCTCTCTCTCTCTCTCTCTCTCTCTCTCTCTCTCTCTACATCTTTCTTTTCACACATCTATTCTCCATCTGTGCCAACATAATATTCGCCATATATATTTTAAGTACATAATAAATTCGAGCGTGTATCTCGGATCTTATAACACACACACACACACTCTCTCTCTCTCTCTCTCAAATTTGATGTGGATACAGGTGGGCTCTAAACTTTTTGAAATACTAAAATAGCCAACCACAAAATCCAACACAAACCTCCCTTCAACATCCACATGAAAGTAATATCACCATCCATGAATTAGAGACCAAAATATGATAAATGCCTACATATAAAATAAGTTCACAATAAGATACATGGATAATTTCATCCATCACCAATGTATAAAACATGAATATAAAATGTCTACAATGGATAAATACAGTATGAAAGTATAATGGCTATCAACACTATTATTGACCAATGTGGAACTTACAATTACGTGGTACCATTATAGGCATTATCAAAGTTGTTACTATTCTCATTGTTATCACCATGTGATCATCTCCCACTTAAGGCTACTTCACCTTTATATTAGTATAAGAAAAAAGTGAAGATACTATCCAATCCCCATCAACACTCTACAGTGTGCAAAACACTTAGAAGATAAACTCTTCGTAAGAAGATCTACAAGATTATCATCTATATGGTTCTTGACAAGATCAAAGTGCTTAACCTCAAGTATTCCCTTGATAAAGTTACACTTCAAATCAATGTGCTTTATCTTTGCATGAAAGGTAGGGTTCCATGCCAATTGAATTGCACTCAAACTATCATAGTGTGTAGTGTACATAGCTCTCCTATTCTCTCATTAGAAAAGCAAGCCACATAGCTTCCTTGTAGGCCTCAATGGCTCTAACATACCCTACCTCAATAATAAATAAATATGTATATGACTACAATAAAGAGAGCGAAGAGATTCCACCACCTCTAAAAGTGACGCAAAACCTATAGCAGATCTCTTAGAGTCTACATTCCCTATAAAATTAGCATCTACATATCCAAGAACATATGTATCCTTTCTTTGGTAGCATATGACACATAGATCTAGTACTGTCTCACAACACTATTTACTACCTCCCATTGATTTTTACCAGGGCATGTCATATACCTACTAACCACTCCCATTGCATTGGTATTATCTGAATGTGTAACAACCATGACATAATCAACTTGACTTGCGGTTGTCCTCCTAAGTAAGTTTTAAATATGGAGATAATGAAACACTAATAGCCTCTCCCCTCTCTATATTGAAATGCTCCAATACCTTCCCAATGTATTCTTTCTAAGAACAAATAGAGTATCTTTTCTTCTTGATCTAGTATGATGTGCATACCAAGAATGTAGCCAACGTTTCCCAAGCCCTTCATATCAAAGGTTTTATGCAACATTTTCTTTAAAGCATCCACATCGATGATTGACTTCCTAGAAAGAAACGTGTCATCCACATAAAGAATCAAGATCATAATGCTACCATCCCTAGCCTGCCTCATATATAGGTAGTAATCACCCTCACTCTTATGTAGTTTAGACACCAAACGCTCCTTTCCTTTCATAGCAAACCCCTTAAGATATTGTATATAAATATCCTCATGTAAGTCCCCATGCAAGAAACCAATTTTTACATCCATCTAAACAAACTCCATATCCTCTCTAGCAACTAAATCAAGAACTGTACAAAGGGTGATCATCTTGACTACTAGTGAGGGTATCTCATCAAAATTAATCCCCTTCTCCTACTTGAATCCTTTGGCCACCAATCTTGCATTATAATTTGGCAATGCATCAAATGTAGATGCCTTTAACTTATAGACCCACTTGCATGGTAGTGCATGCTTTCCCTTAGGCAAAGGAACCTAGGTAGCACTTTTTTCTAATGAATCCATCTCTAACTACATACCCCTTTTCCGATTTATGATTATAAACCCTATTCATAGCATCCACATAATAAGAAAGCTCACCACAATTTGTTACCATGACATAGTCTAGAGATGAAGTATATCTCTCTAGCAATGTACAAACCCTCATAGACCTATGTAAGATTGCCTCAATAGGAGTCTCTTACTATCCCATCTATCTATCCTATAAGAGATGAGACTCTCCACCATCCTGGTGCACCTGAGTTTGGAATTAGTAGGTTGTCCAAGGCGTGCATCATGTGGAATAGGTCATATAATGTGCGTGATGGATGCCTATCCTCCTAAGATATTATTCTATGAATGTCAACTATTTTGACAGGCTACTTATGTATCTGATACTCATCAAGGATGAGATTACAGTTGCCTACTACCTTCATTAATTCAAGATCCCTGTTGAGTGTTGAAATGACTTGTTTTTTGGCTGATTTTTGTTGTTTTTGAGAGCTGAATGATTGATTTTATGGGATGATTGATTGATTAGGAAGTGGTTTGAGAGTGTTTTGGATGATATTTATTGTGTTTTGGAAGTTCATGATGTTTGTTGGTGATTCTGTGATGTTCTGATAGGTTCTGAATGGTTCTGTATACCTTCTGTTTTGTTCTGTTTTGGTCTGTTTTGTTCTGATTGTATTCTGTTAGGAGGGATGGAGTATTGATTGATGAAGAATGAGATATTGTGAAAGCTTATTGAATGTTTTGTGAGAGTTTGAAATGGTTTGAGAGTGAGTTATGAGGTTTTGATAACCTTCTGTAACCTTCTGTAGGTCTTCTGTAGAGCTTCTGTTTCTGTTCTGTTTCTGTTCTGTTTCTGTACTGTCTCTGTTCTGGTACTGTTCTGTAGACTGTTCTGTAAGTGTTCTGTGGAATGTATGTGTGACTTTGAGGAAAGTTTTATAACCTTGGAAAGAGGTGAATACAAGTGCAAAAGAGCTGGAGGAAGTGGAAGAAGTAGCTGTTGAAGACTCAAGAGAAGACTAGAGTGAAGTGACAGTAGTGAGCTGTGAAGAGACACTGTAGTGGCTCTGGTGACCTTTCATATCAGACATACCTCTTGGGAGGGGTATCCACGACCTAAGAGTGATTATTGAGAGTAATTTTTGAGACATTGTAGTGAGGATATGATGTATTATTGATGGAGTGTGAGAGAGAGAGTCAGAGATAGCCAATTCTACTCAAACAAAGTGATTGTATATGAGAGATTGAGAGAGAAGACTATGAAGATATTGAAGATGAATACTATGTGATGTATTTCCATTCAAGATGGTGTACTTCTTTGGTTTCTTTGTTCCATTGATGGATTTTGTGAAGATGTTGAAGAATATGGTTGATTCTATTAAAATCCGTGGGAGATCTACATGATGCTGTATGAAGATTTGTTGTGCCTGGTGTTCTTTTCTTCATTGTGATCATATGAAATATGATAAACAAGCTTGTTGATGTTACAAGATAGATTTTCTTGCAAGAGAATTCCCTTTTCCTTGGTGTTCCTCTCGGAGCTCCATGTTTTTGGTGCGCAGCCGGGGAAACTTGCCATCAACAAGCACCAAAAGAGGCTGAAAATGAAGGAAATGGCATTGCCAAGAAAAGAAGAATTCAATGGATGTTTGTAAAATTCCTTCTTCCACTGAAGAGTTGGAATTTCTCATAATCAAAGCCACTTTCCATAAGAAGTTCATCCCACAATGGCGGAAACACATCACCATCATGATGCATGCTCTATGTGGTGGACAGTTTCCTCTTCCTATTAAAGCAGCAGAAACTTGCATCTTGGTGGCAAACTGTTTGGGAACAAACTGAAGAACAGAAACAGAGAGAATGAACATCCATGGAAGATTTGGCATTTATTGAGAAGTTTCCAGACATTATCAAGTGGGAGATTGTGAAGAAGCTTCAGGAGTCTTGGTCTGTAGAGGTTCACAAAGACAAGAAGGAAAAGAGTTGGAATTTGTTCGTGGATGCTCAACAGCAAGATACATGGGATGCTTGGTGTACTGATAATCTTCTGTTTGTTCAATTAGCAACCCACTGGAAGTTGGTAGACAGAGTGTTTTTCACAACATACACTATTGAAACCATCAGAAGCTGGCATTACTATAATGATGGCACCACCACAATGCTCAGACGTATGCATTTTGACACCTTCAGAACCGAATACCTTCCTCTGTGCAGTGGCATGAAAGCAGAATTTAGGGACGTTGAGAAGAAAGAAGTAGAAGAAATGTTGGCAAGAGAGTCCTCCAGAGACTGAAGCCTTCTGTTAACCCTCTGTGGAGCACTAAAAACATAGTGGAGTCAACCCCCTGATGAATGACGCAATAAAAAGGCAAGCGTTAGAACGAGTCCAGAGGTACGTGAGAAGAGAGAAAGCAAGAATCAGAGCCGAGAGCGAGCTCGCAGCAGAAGCCGTCTTGGACGCCCTTGCGGAACTCTTTACAGAAGTCCCAATGGCACATCAAGCCCTTCCTCCTCCTACTGGAGGTCCACTTCCAAGCCAGATCCGTCTTGGAAATATTGATGACAGACCAGCGAATGTAGTCCCATTGCCAATTTTTAAGGGAGAGTACAATGAAGACCCTGATCTTCATGTAGCAGAGTTTATGGTAGCGTGTGTGGCTAACAATGCCAGAACCCCTGAGCATTGGTTAGCAATATTCCCCGCCACTTTCAAGGGCGCGGCATTTCAGTGGTATGAGAGACAAGCAGCAGGAACTTTTGGCACATGGGACGACCTGAAGTTGGCCTTCCTCACTAAATTCAGGCGTGAAGGTTTTGAAGAGCGGATGAGAGAGGAATTTATGAACCTAAGTCAGTCCTCTGGAGAAAGAGTGGAAGCCTATGTCTCACGAATGGAATCCATCCTGAAGAGATGGACTAACCATAATCTGGATGATGGCATTCAAAAGGGGGTATTTCTCAGAGGATTACAACCAGAAGTCCGTAAGTTTGTGGAGCTACAAAGACCAGCCACACTACAAGCTGCAACAGAAGGTGCAAGACTGTACGATGAAGTGGAAGCTAGATTGGCGATGAATTCAGGAAGAGGAGTCCTACCTCCTCTGATGCCAGGAATGATGTATCCACCAAATGCAGTTCCAGGGACTGTTCCCTACCCCTACCAACAGATGCCCCGGTATCACCGTACAGTGCACCAAATCCACAGTGGCCACAATCCATGCCTCAAATGATGGCTCAACCACAACAACAATGGTCCCAACCAATTTCCTCAATGCCAAATCAGCAGCAACAGTGGAACCCTACCAACTGGAGTCAACAGCCAACAGTTCAAACAGGAGCTCTAAATCAGAACCAGAACAGAGACCCCTCTATCCCAGCCCAACCAGTTTATGCAGTGATTACAGAGACTCCTCAAAACCCTCCTACCAGTACATCCGGAGGAGAAAGCTTGAAGGATTATTTATCCAACTCAGTTGCAAACATAAAAAAGGAGTTGATGGATGTGATTACAGAGCAACTACAGACGCTGAAAGTGAACACAGCGAGCATATCCAACGTTGTAGGAGTAGGAAGAGATGTGATGCGGTCAAATACTTGGTGTGGTAAGTGTCATCAAGCAGGCCATTTAGCCACTGAATGTACATGGAAACCAACCATCCCTGGAGCCTTCTGTTCCTACTGTTTGCGGAAGAATCATACAGAGGACATTTGCTCTCTGAAGGAGATGCATGATAGGAGAAGAAGGGAAGAAGACGCAAGATTTAACTTGCTGGAATCCAAAATGACAACACAAGATATTGGACCCAAGCCTAGAGAGTTTGGTCCCAATTTCGGACCCAGAAGATTTCCTTCTCAAAGTTACAGAGGAAGACAGTCTGGCGGTGGTCAGAGATCAGAAGTGGAGTGTTACAGATGCGGAGAAAAGGGACACATCTCACCAAATTGTCCAAATCCTCGAAGGTCAGTGGATTACAAGCCCTTATGCAGTCGATGCAAAGGAGAAGGCCACACTGCAAAAGACTGTCCAAGCCCAGCCCCAGTGAAAAACAATGCTACTGATAGTCCGTCCAAGGCCCAAGAGCCTACCTCCAATTTGGTAGAATTGGAAGTTGCTGCCATCACTCGTGCAAAGCAGAAGGAACCACCTACCCAGAAAGAAAATAACCCTCCTGCCAGAACAGTGAAGTTCAATCTTCCACCAGAAGAACAGAGCAGAACAGAGCCTAACAGTGCCGTACAGAGCCCTACAGTGCCACAGAGAGTTACAGAGACAGTTACAGAGGCAGGACCAGAGGTCCAGGATACAGAAGAGGAGGAAGTGCCACAAGTGGCAGAAGAAGTTCCTGTAATTCCTCTGTTGGAAGAAAGAGGGAAAATGAAAATGGGTGTTGCCCCATTCCCTAATCGGTTAGAGAAGCCAGTGGATCCTATTAAGGAATACAATCTGGTCAGAGATCTAGATACCTTTAAACCAAACCTCACATTCCGACAACTATTGATGTTGTCTCCCAGTTGTCGGAAAAGATTCAAAAGTATACTGACGAAAAGACGTGGTTTAAGGATTGCTCCCTCAACAGCAACAAAGTCCAACAAGGCTCCAGAGCCTGTAAAAGAAGTGGATGTGGCTAATGCTTTCCTAGATCCGGGTACTCCAGAGACTGGCGTGTGGATAGAAGGCTGCTTCATTGCAAATGCACTGATTGATGGTGGTTCATCAGTGAACATTATGACGGATGTGACGATGAAGGATCTAGGCTTACAAGGTGTGCAACCAACCCAATGGCTCATCAGACTGGCGGATCAGAGTAGAATCAAGCCTTTGGGCATTCTTCCATATGTGAAGACTACTGTGGCTGGAAAAGATTATTGGCTGACCTATTTGGTGGTGAAGCCAAACTCTTATGGTACATCCTATCCTCTGTTACTGGGCAGACCATGGCTTTTTGAAGCCCGAGCAAGGACGGATTGGTTCAAAGGAACCTTGACCTTGGGCAGAGGACCCAACAAAGTGGTGCTGAAATTGTATGGTTCTCAAAAAGGACATGGATCCACCTCCTTGGAATTATCTTCTGATTCCCCTAAAGAGGCTACAGATGGAACATCAGCAGACAAAGATGCTGTCAAACAAATCCTTCCTAAGAAAATAGTGGCACATTCCTTAACAGTGGATACAGTAAGCCGACTTCCAAAGGATGCAAAGCCATTATCAATGGGTGAATACTTCCTGCCTGAACCAGGAATGACTTCTGAAATCACTTCTGACAGTGAGATAGAAGCATGGATGTACTGCTCTCCATGTTATATGGCCACAGCAGAGCCAGAGACAGAGGCAGAAGAGGAGACAGAGAATCTGTTCTTCTGTTACAGAGCTCCTACAGAAGCAGAAGCAGAAACAGAAGCAGAAGCAGAGACAGAAGCAGAAACAGAAGCAGAAGCAGAGACAGAAGCAGAAACAGAAGCAGAAGCAGAGACAGAAGCAGAAACAGAAGCAGAAGCAGAAGCAGAGACAGAGACAGAAGAGGATGAATATGATATGGACGAAGAGAATGATGAAAGTGAGCCAGAAGAGTCTATCCCACTTGAAGAGGATACATTTGAAGAAGAAGTTCCAGAAGTATCAAAAGCCGATGAGCTCATGCTATGGGACAGAATGGCAATGGTACCATTTGGTCTGGTAAATGGATCTTCTCATATGCAAAACCTTTATAAGACGTGGATTAAGAAGAACAAGCCGTCTTTCAGCACTGGCTCATGCCGTCCTAACCCATCTTTGCCAAAGAAAGATGATGATGATGCACCGTGCCAACAAGCACCAGTCCCATCAACCCAACAGGCATCAGAGGGTCCCTGTTATGTGACGTTCCTGGATGTATCTTCAGAAGATGAGTCTTCAAGCCAAGAGGTAATTAATTTTGAAACCAAACCCGAAACAGCTCTAATCCCATTCCAACGTCTTCAGGAGCAACCTAAGTCTCCACCAAAAGAAGAAGTTGGTTCTAGTGGGACATCAGAAGAGGACACCACTCCCTTGAAGGAGTCAGATCTGTATCCAGAAGCAGTCCGCGGGACCTTCATCCGTGAAGTAGAAGGTGAAAGACAGTTAACCTTTGTGGATTCAGAAGGCACTGAACGCCACTTGAAGGTGGGTAGCAGTCTCCCAGAAGAGGAGTTGTTAACCTTGTACAACTTGTTGAAAGAAAATTTGGACGTGTTTGCGTGGTCTTACAAAGACCTAAAGGGGATTGATCCCACAATATGTCAACATCATATTGATTTGGAGCCTGATGCCAAGCCAGTACGGCAACGACAGAGGCGAATGAACCCGAATTATTCCACATTGGTGAAAGCGGAGCTGCTGAAGCTTCTGGAGACCGAGTTCATCTATCCAGTGGCAAACAGTGAATGGGTTTCACCCATCGTGGTTGTACCTAAGAAGAATGGCAAATTGCGCATATGTGTGGATTTCCGAAAGCTTAATTCCAAGACAAAGAAGGATCATTTTCCTATCCCTTTCACAGACCAACTGTTGGACACAGTGGCAGGACATGAGCTTTATTCCCTTTTGGATGGATTCAGCGGATACAACCAAGTCCAGATCGCAGAAGAAGACCAATCCAAAACAACCTTCACCACAGAATGGGGGACCTACGCTTACCGAGTGATGCCATTTGGGCTCTGCAATGCCCCTGCTACTTTCCAACGAGTCATGATGGCTGCATTTCAAAATCATCTGCACGACTTTATTGAGGTATATTTGGATGACTTTTGTGTCTATAGTTTGATCAGTGAACATTGGGGACATTTGGAACAATGCTTTGACCGATGCCGGGAGTATGGGATTTCTCTCAACCCCGACAAATGCATCTTTGGGGTCTCTTCTAGAGTCCTGTTGGGCCACATTGTCTCTGCACAAGGGATATCAACAGACCCTGCAAAGATCGAAAAGATCGCAGCTCTGACAGCACCCACCAACCTCAAACAGTTGAGGGGATTCCTAGGCCATGTGGGTTACTACAGAAGGTTCATAGCCCATTTTGCGACAAAGGCAACTTCTTTGCACAAGCTCCTGAGGAAAGATGCAGAGTTTACTTGGACGGAAGAATGTGACAAAGCCTTCCACACTCTGAAGCAGTGCCTGATAGAGGCACCCATTCTGCAACCTCCTGATTGGACGAAAGAGTTCCATGTACACACTGATGCATCAATTGAAGGCTTAGGTGCTGTCCTCTGCCAAAAGGGCTCCTCAAAGTTGGATCAACCGATCTATTATGCAAGCCGAAAAGTCACTGATAGGGAACGAAACTATACAGTGACAGAGCTGGAGTGCTTGGCAATGGTGTTTGCCCTAGAAAAGTTTCGCCATTACCTCCTATCCACCCACTTTAAATTTTATGTGGATCATGAGGCCCTGTCCTTCTTGATGAACAAAGCAGATGTGAAAGGACGAATGATGATATGGCTCCTTTTATTCCAGGAGTTCGACTTTGAGGTGATTACTAAGCCCGGTCGTTCCCATGTTCTGGCTGATCATCTGTCACGTATCCCACAAACTGCAGACGAGGAGCAGGATGATCCAGACCTCCCTGATGCTTCCTTATTCTTGGTAGAAACTGTCACTCCTTGGTATGCAGACATTGCCAATCTGCTGGCAACCCAACAGTACCCTCCTGGTATCTCTAGTCGGGAAAGGAAGAAGCTCATGCTAGAATCAGCCCCCTACACCCTGCTAGGCGGTGCACTGTACAAGAAAGGTAAAGATGAAGTGCTCCGAAGATGTGTTGCCGGGGATGAGATTGGGATTGTTCTGAAGGCTTGCCACGACGAGCCATGTGGAGGTCACTTTGCAGGAGAAGCTACAGCCAGGAAGGCTCTGCTAGCAGGATATTGGTGGCCTACCATTCACAAAGATTCCTATGATTACTGTAAAAGATGTGATGCTTGTCAAAGAATGGGGAAACCCACCAAGACAAGTGCCATGCCATTGCAACCTATCCTTCCGTTGAAGCCGTTTGAGAAGTGGGGCATTGACTTCGTAGGTCCAATCGATCCTCATACCAGAAGGAAACAGAACCGATACATCCTCGTATGTACGGATTATGTCACAAAGTGGTGTGAAGCTAAAGCCCTAAAGCGGGACGATGGTAACAGCGTGGCCCTGTTCATGTACGAGAATATCATCACCCGTTTTGGCAGTCCCTTAGAGCTGGTAAGTGACAGAGGCACTCATTTCCTCAACAAAGTCATGGAAGAGTTGACAGAGTTGTATAAGATCCACCATCGCAAGTCCACTCCTTATTACCCCAGAGCCAACGGCCAAGTCGAAGTCACCAATCGCATCCTCTGCTCGATTCTGACAAGAACAATTGCCGCACATCGTCGTGATTGGGACGATCGACTTACAGAGGCCCTCTGGGCGTACAGAACTTCCCATAAAGCAGCAACAGGACAAACACCCTTCCAGTTGGTGTATGGTACAGAAGCAGTTTTTCCTGTTGAACTGGAACTACCCTCTTTGAGAGTGGCGATCAAAGAGCGTTTGGGGGATGACGATTCACTGCAACGCCGTCTCCTGCACCTGGAATGTTTGGACGAAATTCATCGGATGGCTCTACAGTGCATGGAAGCCACGCAAGCTCGACGTAAGGCTTACCATGACAGCTTCATCAAGCACAAGGAGTTCAAAGAAGGTGATTTGGTCCTAGCCTATGATTCACGCTTTGGCAAGTTTCCTGGCAAGCTCCAACAGCGGTGGATGGGCCCCTATAAGGTACTTGCCGTCAACCCTAATGGTTCTGTCCAAGTGCAGACCGTTGATGCCTCTGATGATCCCTTTCTGATCAATGGATATCGCCTGAAGAAGTACTTCCCTCCTTGGGGATCTTGACAATTACGGTCACTTGATCTTTTCCCTCATTGGCGCGGCACTGTACTTGTTATGATGCTACTTCTGATAGCCGTTCTTCAATCACTCCTGATGAAGTGGACGCAACCCTCTGTCCCCTCAAAACCCCCTTCTAGCCTTGATCTCTTATTCTCTATTTTCCACCAGCGACAGTGGCGAGGTGGGTTCTGACACATGGTCTTTCTACCATTCCCTTGTTCAATTTGAAGAAAAGAGAAAAAGAGAGAAAAAAAAAGAAAAAAACAAAACATATCGGTCATGGGAGAAAAGGACTTAGGTCCCTGTCATGCCGACCTATTCTTCGAGAAAAGGTGGAAACACCCTCGGGGATAGGGAAAAAAGAAAAGAAGAAAAAGAAAAAAAAACCAAAGAAAAAAAAAACAAATAAACAAATCTGTTATGAGAGAAAAGGAAGCAATTCCCTGTCATAGCAGGCCTCGTTCCAAGAAAAGGTGATAAACACCCTTGGGCGGGAAGCTGGCTGTGGAAAAGGTGGTAACACCCAGCAGTCCAGAAAGTGGATTCATTGATTGATATCCCTCGGATCCAATTCCGAAGCTGCCTCCCTTGGTACGCTGTGTCATGGGTCTCTTTGCAAAGTAACTAACTGTCCTCTAGTAGACGACATATTCCTATCCAACACAATGTTCGAATTTGATGGCTACCTCCCTGGGTACGCCTCTTCAACAACTGATGACGCGATCTTCATCGACAACCCCTTGAGTGATGTGAGCTTTCATCCTAACCGGATGGGGAAGTGAGTATGGTTGCCCTCTGTATCTATCCACCGAACGTGAGACAGAGGGTGGGGCGAGAGACCAGTCTTTTCCCTTCAAATCGAATGAGAGGTGAGAAGTGTGAATGAAGTGTTGCACACACGGGGTGGGCCTCTCAAAGCACAAAGCACAATTTGTCCCTGTGCACTGCACCATAAGGCTCCTTGGCCTTCCTTCTCGCACCGTATGCCGACACAGGGCGGGATGCATAGTTGCACCATCAAATGCGCACAAGGCATACAACCTTTGCACAAGTGATTGTGAGGATTACATCAATGGATTTCAGGAAAAGGCTGCCCTTCTGTATCTATCAACAGAGTTGGAGACAGAGGGTGGGTTGAGTGTGATTGGAGTTTCTTCAATCAAATACCGAGAGGTGAGATTGAGGGACGTTACGACATTTGGAGTCAGGTATGTTCCTGTTTCCCTATGCACCCACGGGATGGGTTTTTGCCGTCATCACAAGACACATCACCCTGTTCTGTACACGGCACTGTAAGGCTCCCTTGCCTTCCTCCTTGCACCTATGCCAGACGGGTTAGACGCACTAATGCACCATCAATTGTGCACCCTGGCATACTCCTTCTGCACCATTCCCCCCTTGTCGATTCCTCAACCGGGTATGCGATATGGGTTTTAATCATTCTTCCTCAAGTGATATTAGTCATGGGGCGAGTGACTGTTCTTTCATTCCAAATTGAGTGACTGTGAGTTGAGTGCAATATCCCTCATCATCGACAATGAATTTCCTGCGATTCCTTCCATCAGCTACCTCCCTGGGTGCTGCTGCGTGGTCCCTTCCATGACGAACGTGTGCCAAGAAGATGCCTTGGTCCCTCCAGCGCCGACAACAACACTGGACGTGCCATCGATACTCAACCTTGATTCTTGACGAAATGGGCCAAGTTTTTCTAACCCTACAACTTCTGTTTCTTCGTGACGATCATGTTTTAAGTGTGGGAAAGTTAGTGGATGGTCTGTGGCGTGGTCCTAGGTCCCTGTTGCTCGGTTAACCCTATCCGTTAAGGTCTTAAGTGTGGGGACGCGTCCCTGCGCGTCTACATCGCATACTCATCTGCATATGCCTTACCCTGCTCATGCATGTATACCATGACTTGCTTTTACCCTCTTGGGGTCCCTTCCCACCCGCCCGGTTATGTTCCACCCACCCTTGGGGCTGTTCCCTTGCAGTTTTTCTTCATTCCCTGATTTTGAGGTCCTGCTATGTAAATGCCTCTTACGTTTACCAAGGTCCAAATCCAACCTTATAGCCCTGTTTCTCCCTTTGAACTGATCATTTTTCCTTTTTACCTACCCCTGTTCCGGTGCACGGTTTTCGAGTTATTAATTTTTGAAGCATTTTACGCAATTTAGCCGGTTTCCCATGTAAACGCGCTTTTCTTGCGTCGGAACCATGATTTGACGTCATAGCCCTGACCAAAGCTTTTCCCCTGACATTTTTCCTTTTTATACCGCATCATTTCGATACACGGTTTGTCCGTTATTAATTTTCCGGTTTTTTAAGACTTTTTCGTGTGTATTTTTGACATTTTTCCATGTGAACTTGCCCTATTTGTATCGGAATTCCAATTTGATTTGACAGCCGTGTCCCCTGTGCCTTCCCCTCCCTTTTTACTTTTTCCTCTACCCTTTTTCGACTTTCGGATTTTTATTTATTAATTTTTAAATGAGTTTGCGAGAGTATTTTTGGAGTTTTTCACATATGAACCCCTCCTACTTCCGCCGGAACTGTGGTTTGACGTGATAACCCTGTGCCACTCTTTCCTGCGGACATTTTTTCTTCTTACTACATGTCATTCCAGTGACCGGTTCGTCCGATATTCATTTCCGATTCCATTTTTGGGTTTGTTTTTTGGGTTTTTCCCATGTGAACGCGTCTTATCTTAGTCGGAATTATGTTTTGACATGATCGGATTGTTGGGCACATCTTTTTGCCCAGTTTTCCTTTTTTCTGCACTTCCTTCCGATGCACAGATCTTTCGATATTAATTTTTCAATTGCGTTTTTGGTTCGTTTTTTGTGTTTTTTGCACGTGAACGCCCTTTACTCCTCCCGGAACCCCCGTCCCGTATTTTTAATGTTTCCCCCCTGTCGTCCTGCCCACTTTTCGTTTTTACGGTATTTCGTTTTGACATCCGGATTGGGAGTTATTAATTTTTCTTTATTTTTACGTGTATTCGCGCGCCCGTTTTGCGCGTGAATGCGCCCGTTTTCGATTTAATGCGTCTCCACACGCCCCGGTCGTGTCCGCGTACCCCGTACCGTCATCCCAGCGTCGTTTCAATCCCGTCACGGCAAATTTTTTTACCCCGCCCCGCGCACGTGCGCGGGACGGGGATCCGTCCCCTCTTGACCCCGCCCATCCTCCCTTACCCCTGCCCACCTTTTATTTTTTAAAAAAACAAATAATACTAATTTTTTAAAAAAAAAACCTACCCAACGGACACCCTTCCCCCCCGACTCCCAACCACCTTCTCTTTCTCTCTCTTCTCTCTCTTTCTCTTTCTTTCTCTCTCTCTCTCTCTCCCTCTCTGTGCGTTCCTCTCCCTCCTCCATCATCTCCCTCCATTTCCACCTCCTCTCCCTTCTCTCCTCCCATTCCTCCTCCTCTCCACTTCTCCTTTCTCTCTGCGACCACCCCCCTCCTTCTTTCTCCTTCATCCTCCTCCTACTCCTCCTTCTCCTCTTCTCCCTCTCTCTCTTCTCACTCCCTCCTTTCCGCCGTCGTCGCCTCTTCCCCTCCTCCTACTCCTCCTTCTCCTCTTCTCCCTCTCTCTCTTCTCACTCCCTCCCTTCCGCCGTCGTCGCCTCCCCCCCTGCGCCACTCCTCCTCCTTCCTCCCCCTCTGCGATCGCCGCCGTCGTCGCCTCCAGGCCGCCTGTCGGAACGCCCGCGTCGCCGTCTGCCGGACCGCCTCCAGCCGCGCCCGGTTCGCCGCGTTCGCCGCCTCCACGCCTGGTCGCCGCCACGATCGCCCGGTTCGCCTCGTTCGCCCACCTTCACCTCCTGTCGCCTCCCTCCACCCCTCCACCTCCTACCCCACCTCCTCCTCAGGTTACTAACTAACCTAATTAACACCTAACTAACCTAATTAACACTTAACTAACCTAGTTAAACACTAACCTAACTAACTTAGTTAGACCTGACCTAACTAACTTAGGTAGACCTTACTTCACTAACTTAGGTTGACTTACTTAACTAACTTAGGTTAACTAACCTAACTTAGTTGTTTTGACTTACCAGACTAACCTAGGTAGACTTACCTGACTAACCTAGGTAGACTTACCTGACTAACCTAGGTAGACTAACCTGACTAACCTGACTTATGTCTAATGTGACTAATATGACTAATGTGATTAATGTGCTTAATGTGACTTAATTAATCACTACATTAATTTTTCCATTTAAAAAATTTCTAAAAATTTCTAAAAATTCCTTCTGTCTGTTGCCCAGTTTTGGACCTTTGTCTGCTAGGAATTTCCTTTCCTATAATTTTAGAAAAATCCATCTTTCCTAAAATTACCCATAAATTGCCAAAAAATATGGAAAATTCATTTTAAAATTTGTAAAAAATTCTAAAAAATTCTAAAAATATTCTAAAAAAATTCCCTCACCTCCCTTGCTCATTTTCCATTTATTCAAACATAAAAAAATCACAACTAAAAATACAATAATAATAAATAAAAATAAAAAACCAGCATAAATCAAATTAACACATCTGCTAAGGTGTTGTTTGTTGTTTCATCAGTGCTTTTTGCTTTTCCTTTACTGGGACTCTTCCGTGCGCATTCCTGCATTTCATACACACCCTTCCAGGTATTTATTTTATGTTATGTTATTTATTTTCCCCCTTAATCACAATTAATTGTTAAAATAAACCCTTTCCTTCACCCACCATGGCACGCGCATTCGCGCTAAACACACATTTTTTTAATTAAAATAAACCAGCCGTTCACTTAGCACGCGCTACGTGCGCTACAGAGGCACTCTACAATTTTAAATTAAAATCAACCAGCCGTCACTTGAGCACGCGCTGGCAAAAAAGCGCTCCACATCACCTTAATTATAATCAATGAATTGCATTTAGAGACCCCGTCGGGAATCGAAGTCCGGGAATCGAATAAAAGCACCGGTTTAACCTAATAATTGGTAAATAAATTTATAATAAGGAACCGCCGTTTTCTTGTTAAGGTTTATCACCTAATAAAAATTCATCCATTTTTAATAATTGATTAAAATCAACCCTTCATTAAATTAATCCCCCCCTCACTGCACTTAATTCCTCTTTTTAATGAAGCGTTTCGTGGGATGGGTATACGCAGTTCTTAGTGTTGTTTTCCATGGTCCAGTCTTGGTTCTATCACAGATGTCGTATTGATATGTGTCGGATATGGTATGGTTTTGGTTTCATGTCTTAGTTACGGTTACGGGTATGGTATGCAGTTTTTTCTTTTATTGCCTGATACGGGGTTCAGGGTGTTTGTCTGATGCATCGCATGAAGCTTTCGGTCGCATTTGTCTCGAGGTCATGTCAAATTTTTTCTAGGATGTGGTTTGCTTGGGGTTAGTAGGTCGGGTCATGTCTTATTTGGTAATCATCTTATCCTTGGTTTTTGTCTGTTGGTTTGCAGGCATTCTCTTTGATTGTCTGTGTTTGTGGTGTGTGTGTAACCATCTGAATGGCGCCTTCTCATGCTCCTCCCCCTATCCAGTACGTCCCACTAGTTAGTAGGGATTACTCGTCCCTACTTACTTTTGAGCCCCTCACGAAGGCAGGCCTTGCTGCTTTTGTGGCCACTCCTTTTCCATTACTTCCAGAGGATCCGTCCGTATGTGATGAGTTCCTGGCCTCTTACAGCAAGAAGACAGGAGTAGTCCAAGGCATGTCTATGACATTGACATCTCGCGGCTTAGGGAAGGCTCTGTCCTTACCCTCCAAAGGAGAACCTTTTGTGACCACTCGACAGCTCTTCTCTAATGACGAGATTCTCAAACTGTTGCAGAAGCAGACAAGGGAAGTCCTTGATGTTAAGAAAGTGATAAACTCTTCAGGAGTTTCGTTTTCTATGATCACTGATCCCGTCTGGAAGACGATGTGCCAGTTCCTTCAGGACAGGTTCATGCCTGCCAAAACGCCATCCCACTATTTGTCCAAAGAGCTTTTCACAGCTTCCAGGATGGTGCTAAAAGGAGTTGCCATTGATTGGAGCACATACCTCCTTACTAAGATGGATCAGCATTTTGTTAAAGTCACGAGGGGTAATGTTACCAATGTTACCTACGGATCATATTTGTCTGCCTTCTTGACCTATTCAGGTTTACAGAAGACTGTGCCTCCACCTCCTCCATCAGATCCAGTACCTCCTCCTCCACCTTCAGAAGAGTCAGCACCTATTGACATTGAGGATGATGATTCTCCGCCTCCCCTGGTCATACAACGTAAACGCTTGAAGCGGGTAGCGGACAAAGCCCCTGCTGTACTTCCCTCAGTGCCTATCCCTGCTACTTCTGGCAGTGACCTCCCTGGGTTTCTCACTTGCAATAACCTGTTCCGAGCACATAGAGAAGGATCCTTGGAGATCTCAGTTCCTTCCCTGAACAGTCTCGTTTCAGGAGATGCCATTCCTTTCCTCTGCAAGGATATTCAAAGTTCCATTGAGTTGTCAGTGACAGCCTGTGTTCAACAGCTGTACGCATCTTTCTATGAGGAGCTCATGCAGTCCAAAGACCAGTTGCATAAGGCAACATCTGAGTTAGCATCTGCTAAGGATACCCTAGCAGATCTATTTAAGCAAATGGAACAGCAAACCCAACTGGTTGCCATTCAAAGTGATGAGATTTCTTCATTGAAAACCCAGTTATTCGAGGCTCAGTCACAGGTTACTAGCCTTTCAACAGAGAAGGAGAGGATGTCCAACGAAGCGAAAGAATTCCAAATTCTCTTAGATGACAAGCTTTCAGCTTTACAGATGGCTAATGACACAGTGGCCAACCAAGCCTCCCAAATCCAGCAGTTGCAAGATCAGCTTGCAAAGTCCCGCTCTGTTCCTCCAAGCCTTCCTGTTCCATTAATTCCCTCTCTTTCACAGCAGGACTTGGCTGCCCTACAGAGACAGGCTACTTTGTGCCCTCTATTCCAAGACAAAGTGGAAAGATTGCAGTCCAGAATGGACTTGTTATGGTCTACCTTTGAATAGTTTCAGGAATATGTCTTACCTGACCATTCTTTCTTTGTCCACTACCATTTGCAGAAGTTGGTCTTCTATATTAAGCTTTCCACGATGGATTTACCTTTTCCAGAGGATGGCTGGAGTGGGGCTTGGTCTGCTGAGTTGTTGACAGAGGTAGTCAGAATGCTCTTTGAAGATTCTGTCACGCCAGACACCATGCTGATGTCATACATGTATCTCCGAGGAGATTTGTTAATTCCAGATGAGGTAGATATGGCATGGTATGTGGGGGATGTGGTCTTACAGGCTGTCCTATATGTCAATCATTTGGAGTTGCGCATAGCTGATATGTTCCAGAGTTATTCCTCCAAAGTGGCTGATTGTCAGGATAATTCGTGGCATTCCATGATTGATTTGGTGGTCCTCAATCAAAGACAAAACACAGCTCCTACCTTTGTACAGAGTACTAACCAACTGAGAATGGATCTCTTAACCTATCTTTCCAAACATAATCCATTTGATGCTACTTTCTTTGATGCCTATCAGAGACGATCTCTTTTGGGACCTTCTGTTCCTACTCTCCTCTATTATCAACAATTGGCTCACCGCTATGCTATATATATTTCCCTTTGTCAAACAAATTCCACAGTAATTTTACCACTTCTTTTCCAACCTTCCAATTTCCCTCAAATTCCTATTTTCACTTACTGTTCCTTTATTGAGGATAGGGTATTTTCCCCTTCTCCACCCTGTCCTTCACCCCTCATTAACGTACCCTCTACATTTCCTATTTATCAGTTAACACCGTTCCTTAGTGATTCCTTACAAATTTCTGCCACTCCTTCTTTAACCTTTTCTTCCTTTTATGATTTTTCCTATCCTTCCCTACATCCACTTTCCCTTATTCCATTACCCTCTCCTAACACTTCCATATCTCAACCACCTCAGTTGGTTAGTGACTGTGCCGGTTTTGATACTCAGATTTCCAGAAGAAGGGGATGGCGTTCGGATGATTGCCTTACAGGACCGCAGATTAATTGGCCAGTAATTCCAGGGGAATGGACAGTTTCCAGTCAAGCTTATCAAAACTATGTTCATTTTGCCCAACAATATTCACAGTCTGCAGATCCCTCAGTGAGATTAACTGCTCACTTTGCTTGGTACCTGGCGTATATGCATAGGCACTCTCATACTAATTCAAAGCCTATTCCAAAGTTGTGCATGAATGTCAATGTTAGCATTGATTCCCAGCAGGTGGAGATTCTGTATTTTCATGCCCTCTGTTTGCCTAGCAGATACTTGGTCCTGTTGGAAAGGATGTGTTGTTTCCAATTTTTTCAAAATCCTCCTAAAAACTTTGTAGATGAATCCTTATCTATGGATCGATTCCGACAACATCAATCTTTTAAGAGGGATCATCTTCATTGATGCCTTTCCAATGTATGGTGCAAGCTTTTTAATGCCAAACTCTTCTCTTTTTGAAGAAGTCATTCAGATGGTTGTGTATTAGTGTTTGTGTTGTGAGTTCATTTATGTCAAACGAACGTGGTGGTTTCCTATTGGATTTTGTGTACGACCTCTGTTTTGGAGATTTTTAGAGATGGGTTCGTGGTTGGAGAGTTGAAGAAGATGATGCTGATGAAGAAGAAGCAAACTCTTATATCCTTTACAAATTTGTGGTGATTTTTAGTTTGATAAGAGGTGTTAATGTCAAAAGAGTTTTCCTTTCTTTGTATTTTTATATCAGAAACAGGTTATAAGATGGGGTCGTGGTGGATGGATTCTTTGTAAGAAGCTATTGAAGATCAAAAGTGAAGCTTTTAAATGAACTTGTATTCCCTTTTTCCTGGGTCGCGAGGACGCTTCCTTATTAAGTGTGGGGATATGTTGAGTGTTGAAATGACTTGTTTTTTGGCTGATTTTTGTTGTTTTTGAGAGCTGAATGATTGATTTTATGGGATGATTGATTGATTAGGAAGTGGTTTGAGAGTGTTTTGGATGATATTTATTGTGTTTTGGAAGTTCATGATGTTTGTTGGTGATTCTGTGATGTTCTGATAGGTTCTGAATGGTTCTGTATACCTTCTGTTTTGTTCTGTTTTGGTCTGTTTTGTTCTGATTGTATTCTGTTAGGAGGGATGGAGTATTGATTGATGAAGAATGAGATATTGTGAAAGCTTATTGAATGTTTTGTGAGAGTTTGAAATGGTTTGAGAGTGAGTTATGAGGTTTTGATAACCTTCTGTAACCTTCTGTAGGTCTTCTGTAGAGCTTCTGTTTCTGTTCTGTTTCTGTACTGTCTCTGTTCTGGTACTGTTCTGTAGACTGTTCTGTAAGTGTTCTGTGGAATGTATGTGTGACTTTGAGGAAAGTTGTATAACCTTGGAAAGAGGTGAATACAAGTGCAAAAGAGCTGGAGGAAGTGGAAGAAGTAGCTGTTGAAGACTCAAGAGAAGACTAGAGTGAAGTGACAGTAGTGAGCTGTGAAGAGACACTGTAGTGGCTCTGGTGACCTTTCATATCAGACATACCTCTTGGGAGGGGTATCCACGACCTAAGAGTGATTATTGAGAGTAATTTTTGAGACATTGTAGTGAGGATATGATGTATTATTGATGGAGTGTGAGAGAGAGAGTCAGAGATAGCCAATTCTACTCAAACAAAGTGATTGTATATGAGAGATTGAGAGAGAAGACTATGAAGATATTGAAGATGAATACTATGTGATGTATTTCCATTCAAGATGGTGTACTTCTTTGGTTTCTTTGTTCCATTGATGGATTTTGTGAAGATGTTGAAGAATATGGTTGATTCTATTAAAATCCGTGGGAGATCTACATGATGCTGTATGAAGATTTGTTGTGCCTGGTGTTCTTTTCTTCATTGTGATCATATGAAATATGATAAACAAGCTTGTTGATGTTACAAGATAGATTTTCTTGCAAGAGAATTCCCTTTTCCTTGGTGTTCCTCTCGGAGCTCCAATCCCACAAGAGCTAGCCCATTTCACCTAACTCTCCATAGCCAAGAAAGATTCATTTCTTATACTCAGGATTGAGCTTACTCCTCGTGTTGTGGTATATGCATAAATGCCTTGCAACCAAAAACGCACAAGTGATCATAACTAGGTCACTTGCCATACTAGAACTCCTTTAGTGTCTTACTATCCAATGGCTTGTTAGGAGACTTGTTGATCAAATGCATTGTTGTCTTTATAGCTTAATCCGGAAATCCATTAGTTAGACCAATATTAGAGATTATACTACAAACCGTTTCATACATGCTCTTGTTTACCTTCTTAACCACATCATTTGGAGCAAGATTCTCACGAGCAATTGCCTTTCTCTTGATACCACAACTTGCACAATAGTTTATAAAGGCATGAAAGGCATACTCTTCACCATTATTAGTCCTCAAGAATTTAAGCTTCTTGCCACCAAGAACTTTTGAAATGCATTCGACACATCACTCTTCTTGTGAAGAGGATAAGCCCAAACCTTCCTACCCTTGTGGCATCATTATAAAGGCAACAAAGTATAAAGCTCTGGCCAATGAAACCCTAGGTATCATCCCACACAAATACTATGAACCAAATCAAGATATCATGATCTTCTACTTGTACTATCTCTCTTATGCAACATTTTAGTTTGCTTTCCAAAGAGACAATCCTCACGAAAACAAAGATCATGAAAATTTAGGAATATAAGATAACATAAATGACACAAAACTTTCATTTGAGTGATCGACATACATCCAAATGGTGATGCCATCAAGAAATAGATGGTTATTTAGTGACAACTACCACATGGTCTTTAGCACTAGAAACATGCAAAGGATACAAAGTACTAGATTTTTGACATTTTGGCCACAAAAAGAGATCTCTTATAAATCTTCCACACATAATCACCAAAGATCACTCTATGAATACAATCATCAAGATATCTTATATATTAAACAAAGTTTTTGTCAAGTTTGGAACATGTTATACATTCTGCAAGAAATAAGAAGAACCATTTGGCATGGACAAGTGTATATCCCCAATATCAACATGCTATATGCATAGTTATAACAAAGGAAAACACATCCTCTCCTTTTAGCATCCTAAGTAGAGAGCCACTCCCAATGTGGAGTAACATGAAATGATGTTCTAGGATCCATGAGACAATTCTAAGATACACCATTATCCATGGCAACCAAGAATGCATCACCAAAAGAGGATATTTAGACAATATTACCATCGTCACTTCTATATGTATTAGTCTCCTCTATTTTGATCTTTCTGCTCTTTTTTCCATCATCCTCATTTCTGTTCTTTCCTTTTTTCTTTTACTTTCGTTTGAAGCTATTCTTTGTATCCCTTCTTGTTACAAAAGTAGAATTCTATATCCCTTTTGCTATGTGACTTGCTTCTTAACTTGCCTCTCTCATGAGATTTTCCCCAAGCATTTGACCCTTCTCTCACTCTAAGTGCATTGGAGCTCTTTGTCATTGCATTATTCTTTTTTTTCAGCTCCTTAATGAGTAAGCTCCTATCAACATTGGCACTCATAAGACTACCCACGGGTGTGAAGTTACAAATGAAAGTCTTGCAAGTATCCCAACTATCAATGAAGGTGATTAACAAGAATATGGCCTTTAGTGAATCATCAAAGACAATCTTCTCAAATATCAATTGATTGAAAATAGTTTTGAGCTCATTGAGATGATTATATATTAAAGGCCCCTCCTCCCTATGATGATCAATGTGTTTTTTTTACCGATAAACATACAAGATTGCCCTTTCTTTTTCATATGTGCTACGGAGTTTTTTTCATACACCATATGCACATGTGTCTTTCCCATTAAAATACATGGACTTTGAGAGTATCAATATAATACTAGAGCATGCCAACTCATCCAATTCCTCCCATACATCTACATCCATATCGTCATGCTTAATCCTACTATATTTGATTGGATTTACCTAGTTTTTCTAGACCAATACATTATATATTTGCTCATTCCAATATGAAAATTTTGTTTCATTTCAAGATTTTTAATATTGAGCAATGCATTCTCTAAACTTGATGAAGGAGTCATAATAACAAGCATATGTTTGCATACCAAAAACAACAAGATATACCCAACTACAAGCTCAAAATAGACTAATGGATTGTAAAGGAGTGCCCCATAAACCCAAGCAATAGCTATCCAAATATAAAACTATCATAAAAATAATGAAAAAAGTAATATGTTAGCACTCTCAAAGGCATATGAATTTTCTAAAGCTATCCCAAGTATTCCAACTATTTTTTGGAGCATAAAACAATCACCAAAGAGATCATGTATACGCAAACTACCTTCACAAATCATCTTTACAAAGGAGAGACCAACATGGAAAATCATCCAAGATGATAAATTCATAAAAATATGTATGCAATCCAAAACTCCAGTAGTGTCAACTAGTCATAACAACTAATGTTAAAATCTTGCACAAAGGTTTATGTCATAAAATGGATGCTCCCCTATAGCTTCTAGATTATGAAAATATGGAAATTTGTAGTGAAAATCCAAAATTTACCAAAAATTTATCAACAAAATTTATTTTTTTCATAAAAAACCTCTTAGAGTATCCAAATCAATATCACAGTCCATAAACATCACAAATCTAGGTAAATCATCAAGTCTCTCTCATTTTCAATTTCTCTACTATAAACACAAGTAGAATCTTTGCTTCAAAATAAGTAGAGCCTTAGCTTAAAATTATTTTAGTTGGATGTTTGAGGCATTTGTAAGGAGTTTCTTTTTAATTTTTTGTGGTCCAGTGCAACTTGTATACCTTCTCCTCAATAGAAATGCAAACCTCTTCCATGAGCAACCTCTAATCTAGAAAACTTAGGATTCAAGCTCTCTAGCTACACAATGTAGACTTTATTATGTTATAATGCATTGTGTTGTAGAATATATTTGTGTGATTCTTTTATCACCATTGGCTTCTGTTCTCTTAATCTCGCCTTTTTGTATTTGTAAAATGCTATCTATAGAAGGAAATAACTCATTTGAGTTAATGAAAATTTTGATATTTTGTTGTCCACTTGCATCATTCAAACTAACCATGTCTACCTTTGGGATATGGAAAACGATTTATGCTAGTGTAGAAAATTTTCCACCTCCTTGAGGTAGCCATGGATCCCTACTTTATCGAGAAACTTTGACACCATCTCACATGTCAGGCCCATTTTCGGCTCGACATTGACTCTCTAGGAACTAGCTGGGCCTCTTTACACTCAAAGAACACACCCTCTCGGTCTCACGGCTACTAGGAGCGTCTAAGGGAACACACTTCCTTAACTTCTATTGTAAAATTTGCATTTGTTTTGGATTGTAATCCAACGCTTAAGCCTTCCCCACACTCCTCAGAGGAAGTCTCTACATATATCGATATGAACAACCATGTAAGCATAGACAAAGGAGGAATCCCTCGGTTCAATTCTGCGGCCCCACTACAACTCTCCTACACCTCGAGGATTAGCCCCTCGATACGTTGCTAATACAAAGAGCACATACGTCACAAACTCCACTTTTGTTTTCAAATGTTCTAGGAGATATAGATATTTTCCTCACTAAATAGTCCCAACAAAAACTGATCATCTAAACCTACAGCTTAGGATATCTCACATACTCAATGTAGGTCATATGTATGAATACAATGGTAACAGTTCCACTAATGCTAGGATGAGTTGCATGTAATGCGATTGTGTATGAACCATAGTGCTCAATCATTTTACCATTTAGAAATCAACATTGGGAGGTGCAAAGACATTTCTTTCAATGATTTTAATCTACACATAATGTTGCATTGTTCAGGGGTCATCATTGAGCATTCTTGTGCTGCTAGACCCTCTTAAACTTAAACCATAAACGTCCTATATGCCATGCATAAGCAAAAGATCAAAATTTAGAATCTTATAAGCAATTAGTCACCCTCAAAACCCCTCCTTCTCCCTACCGCTTAGGTTATACATGCATTGATAGGTATAGGAAGTATTCTTTACATGTTTCTCTTTATAAATTTGATAAAGACCACTTTAACACAAAGACAAGGTTGAACCGAGGCTCTTATTTTTCTTATTTTTCTTATTTTTTAATGCATGAAATATGATATTTTTTATTTTTTTTAGTTTGGACTGATCATGTGTACTCATATTTAATTTTATATCATTTTTTTATTCCACACGACATACTTGCAGGTTTTGTGGATTTATGTATAGTTTAATATGTGACTAAATTTTCTTATTTTCTTCAGCATCTTTGATAGATCATAGTTTTAACAACCAAACACAACCATTTCCAAACAATTTTAACCAAAACCTATCATAAAACAAGTAGAACGATCACTTACGCATAAAAACATGCTTTCTGAGACTCGTGTTTCAAGGTTGGGAGCTGCTAATGCTCTTTCTTGGCCGCTCACACATAACCTGATGTATGATCCCTTGCACTCCAGCACATCACTCCATCACCACCTTTCATCAAACCCCACCTCCTTCTCTTATAAAATCTAGCATTCGAACGGGTACTAAGGAGAGAGGAGAGAGAAGAGAGAAAGAATAAGAAATTAGAATTTCATTTCCTTGATCATATTTTACATGCTTACAGTCAAAATTTTGCTCTTCGCATGTGGATTAGGGTTTCATCTCTCTCTCTCTCTTGATCAGGGTATATTAAAGAGGCACAAACCCATCCAAAAATGGGGCACAAAACCAAAAAAGTCCCCCTCCTCTTGTCGGAAAAAAATTGATTTTTTTTTTCATTTGCATTTCATTTCATGTCATTTTTTAAATGTCCACTTTGAAAAAAACACTTTTACACTACTCTCTGGGCAAGGGTTTGCGGCCTGTTTGGAGGGGCAAACGCACTCGAAATTGCAATCTAATTGGACAGTTGGCTCTATGATGTCGAAATCTATACAATTTGACCTCGTCGCTCTCTTTTTGGCTCCCGAACCACATAGCTGCTTTAGAGTGCTAAACCTTGCAAGGATTAAATGTTGGATTTCTAGCATCGTAATCCACTTAGAAAAACTCTAGCTCAACTATGCACCATCGTTCAATTTTGCATGAAAATTTGGTACTTGACACCTCCATGTCACTTTTCCACTCCAAGAATGGGCTCAAATGCTTCAAATATAGGTCCCAATATCTAGCTCTTATCAGGTGGTCACATTATCTTCTAAGGTACACCTCACACAAGGCCATAATGGCCATCATATTGATGCAATTAACTCAAACGGAACAAACTTTGCAAAAATCCTAATAAAAATGAACATGGTAAATCAAGTCTCAATCAAGGACATATGTCCAATTGTCTTACCATGAACTCGAATGGGGCAGGTTGGTTTGACAAACAATGCAGCATGCACTAATCACAAGCATAGCAACCCAAAGTTGCTACTCCAAGTGTAGCTTATGTTATTCAAAATATCTACTTGATTTCACAATAATTAAATATGTGGTACCAAGAAAATTCATTGTAGTAGAAATCTTAGTAAGCACTAAGTGTCCAACAATCACAATAACAAATTAAGTGAAGGGTCACATTCAAGTTTTTTTAAAAATAGTAACTTAGTTCTTATGGTCAAATAAATACTATGAATTAGTGGTTGAACTCACCACCACTAAGTCAACAACTACTAGAAAGTCTTGGGACAATAGTATGAGAGGTAGATTTAAAGGTGCAGCTTTCAAGATTTTAGACAATTTTAGATAGATCCATAAGGTGTTTATGGGTGAAAATGAATATTTTAGTCTCCAAAGTGGTTCATAGTGCAAAGCGATCAAGGCACAAGAGACCAAGAATTTTAAAATTTGAGATAAAATGAAGCACCAACTTGAGTCTAGAATTAATGAAGAAGCATCCAGCCATCACTTGGGTATTGATTCTGCATGCTTCGGATGTAGTTTAAGGCCACAAGACCTTAAATTATGTGGGCATGCCGAATTTGAAGGGGCACTTGTGGTAGGCCTCAAAGGGGTGTGTTTTCTTGACGTGTCTAGTCATTTGGAAGAGAGAAAGAAGAGGAAAAAGTGAATAAAAAATGAAAAACACCATTATGTTGGGCATTTGATGATTGCTACATGCAAGATCCTCATCATTTATCGTGTGTGATGGACGAAATGAAGTTTCATTGCCATCCTCTACATGATGATTCAAATTTCATTTCCTAGCATAAAGAATAAAGAATATTGGTTTTTAAGTCTTTCTCTCTTCTCTCTTAAAACACTCTTTCTCACTCCTTCCTTTCCTCTTGCATAATGGCTATTCTTATGAGAGAAGGGGGATGTGAAAGAGAGGGATAGGTGAGAGTTATGCAAAAGATATGGTTTTTGGCATGTTTCTTGAGAATTGTGGAGTTCCACCAAGTATGTTAGTGGCTATCTCAAGTGTCAATGGCCTTGAAATCCACACGGCACCTCATTCATTGCATAGTGTATAAGAGATTTTCGAGTAAGTTCATTAATTTTCATAGTAAATGGAATAGGATTGCAAAACTATTTTAGAGTGGGAAAAGGAATATAAATACTTAATTTTCAATGTTTTACATTTGTTGTTTACATTTGTTTTGAATTTATATTAAATAAAAATATATAAAATAAGAAAAATTATGAGAAAATAAAAGAAATATCAATAAATAGTAAAATTCTAAGAATGATTCCAAGAACCATAAAATATAAATATGTTATATATATAAATTCAAAAATCATAAAACAAGCATTTTTGTATCTAAATAATGTATTTTAATAGCACTCGAAGTGGTTTTGGTGTCATTCGCAGTGTGTAAAGAAATCCATATGTAAATAATCAGATAATAATTTCTTTTAAAAATAGAAAATTCATGAGGAGATATACAAAAATGATTGCTACATATTTACACTTTGGTTGTCTCATTAAACATGTTTATGCACATTCATTCACATTTTGCATACAAGCATAATCTTGCATATACCGTCGCACTACAATTGTATTCTATTAATCGAGTATGTAAGATACATCCAAGCCTTTGAGATATGTGGGTCATAAGGGATATTAGTGAGGAAAGAGTGGGGTATCTTTTGTTGTTCTTTGTATATTAAGATGGCACATCATGGGGCTAGTACCTAGGGTGTAGGAGAGTTGAAGGAGCCTCAACAGTTTGTTGGGGGCCCTTTGTGTGTGTGTATCGAGGTGAGGTAGCCACCTATATGTGCATGAGGCTCCCTCTACTTGAAGTCAATATAAGCAATACATTGGACTATAGCTTGAAGACTATATCTACACATGCATTCATTAGATACATTATTTTGTAGCATTTTGACATTCTTGGCCACTACGAGGCCATGGGGGTTATTTGATGAGTATAGGAGCCCGCCTAGAGCATTGTAGCTAGATAGGTGGTGCATTTTCTAGGAGCTGCGTATAAGTGGAAATTTCATAACTTTGGCTAAGAAGGGATTTAACAATTTCCAACCTTGAGCATTAGGGGTAGGCTAAAATATTCACAAAATGGGATTTTGTTCCAGGGATTAAAACACTTAGCTTTCCCTATACAAAACCTAATAATGGACCTAATTAATTATCTAGAAAATAGAGGATATTTAGACAATATCACCATCGTCACTGCTACATGTATTAGTTTCCTCTATTTTGATCTTTCTTGTCTCTTTTCCATCATCCTCATTTCTCTTCTTTCTTTTCTTCTTTTTCTTTCATTTGAAGCTATTCTTTGTATCCCTTCTTGTTACAAAAGTAGGATTCTATATGCCTTTTCCTATGTGACTTGCTTCTTAACTTGCCTCTCTCACGAGATTTTCCTCAAGCATTTGACCCTTCTCTCACTCTAAGCGCATTGGAGCTCTTTGTCATTGCATTATTCTTTTTTTTCGCCTCCTTAATGAGTAAGCTCCTCTCAACATTGGCACTCATAAGACTACCCACGATGTGAATTTACAAATGAAAGTCTTGCAAGTATCCCAACTATCAATGAAGGTGATTAACAAGAATATGACCTTTAGTGAATCATGAAAGACAATCTTCTCAAATGAAAATAGTTTTGAGCTCATTGAGATGACTTTATATTAAAGCCCCCTCCTTCCTATGATGGTCAATGTGTTTTTTTAGCCGATAAACTTACAAGATTTCCCTTTCTTTTTCATATGTGCCACCGAGTTTTTTTCATACACGATATGCACATGTGTCTTTCCCATTAAAATACATGGACTTTGAGAGTATCAATATAATACTAGAGCATGTAAACTCATCCAATTCCTCCCATACATCTACATCCATATCATCATGCTTAATCCTACTATACCAGTTGTCTCCTTTTCTTTAGTCTTCACAATACCATTCTTTTCATTTGGCTTTGTGACATGACAATCTACAATTGCATGTCCTTTCTTCTTGCAATAGAAGGGCTCTCCTTGAAATGTTTCCTTATTGTTCTTCTTGATTTTAACATAATTGGTAGAGAAACCACCTTTTCCTTTTGCATTGGCAAAGGATGAGGCATCTCCACTATTGCTGCCTTCTTTAGCTTTAGGTTTCGACTCCTCCATTTTTATTTAGTACACAAAATTCCTCAAATGTCAAAGCTTGGGGTCTCACATGAGTATTTAGGATAGCCAATAGTCCATTAAACTTTAGTGGAGAAATCCAAAGACACCTCCAAGCTAGCTCTCCACTAATCTTTTGTATCCTTATGTTATGAGTCATATGGTTGTAGAGATTCTTAGTCCGAGTGATAAATGCTTCAACTATCTCTCCTTCACCAAACTTCTCTGCTATTAATTGATTCCCTAAGTTTAGAATCCTTGTATGATTTTGCATTTTGTACTGACTCAGTACATTCCAAGCCTCTGATGCCTTGATTATATGTGCTTAATAAAATTTAAAACATTATCAAAAAACCTTGTAAATAAGAGACACAATGCATCTTCATTCCTTCATTTCCAAGTTCATAGAAGATCTGCATTTAGAGAAATTATAACACTCAAATTTGATGGGTCGCGATTTTGGATAGTGTTTCTTAGTAAATCCCCAGCATCGCCTCTAAAAGCCCATAAGAATCAAGGATAGTTGTAAATTTAAACTTTCACAAGGTATATTTTATACTCTCCAACTTACCTTTACTAAAGGCTAGTGATCGGTGTTTGAATTGTGAATATAACATCACCACCACCTGATATACTAGCACCACTATTTGAGGCAACAGGAAAAATTTCTTCTCTTCATTGTTGAAGCCCTTGCCTCTCGCATACTCTTCACTCCTCAGAGCCCCCAAGGCTTTGATACCATATAGAAATTATATGCTGCAGCGAACAAAATGTGACCAAGGAGTAGAAAACACACATCAAATATAAAAATAATAAAAACTGCTTCAATTACAAATGGACTAATACAAAGATAACTCTGTCCACCCATATGCTTCCACTGTGAAGCTTAGGTGGTAATCTAAACAAATGATAGGTGAAGAGCTTAAGAGTATTTGGAAAAACTCTGATTGGATGAAATATAGATTGGTAATGGCTTTAGGGGGGTCTTCCTTTTATAGCCTAGGAAGGTAGTTTAGTCGGCCTTTCTCCAACCATATTATGAACCATTTCTAGTCATCTTGGGAATATTCCAAGGAATATCATCTTTATCATTCCCCTCACACCCAGAAATAGGGATCCCTAATAACTCCCACACCTTTTGCAACTTGATGCATTTTTTCTCAAGTTTCTAATGACATAACTACTCTATCTAAACCAAAGGCTAGATTCACAAAGGTCAACCTTTTGCTATCCGATCATCTAAACCTCATCTAAAATATATGTTAGGACCCAACCAATGTTCGTGCACACACATGGCTTCTCCTCATGATCAAAGCCTTACAACTTAGAGAACCGTGGATCATCCATAGTACTATCTTACAAAAAGGGTGGAGAATTGAGCATATCTAACATACATTAGATGGTCACACATTTGGTCCCTTCCTAAATCTTATGCCTTGAAGACAAAATCTCAACTTATTAAGACCCATTAGGGATCTCACCATCCCAATTTTCTCAAGTACGTGCTTTAGTTATCTAATTATTTGAACATATTTATGTTTAACATTTAAAAGTAGTTTCTTTAATTAACTATTAAACACTATTTCCTTCATGTAATTTATTGCAACAGATACAAAGGCAATGTCAAAAAGTCTTTGAAAGCACTCTTAAAATAATGTGTTTTTATGCTACAAGTCCTCCAAGGTAAAATTCCAACTTGGCATTCCATACCTTAATTGAAGACTTCTGTCTAATCTCAAGAATACAATCCACCAATCCACCTGTAGCACAAGGGCCTTCCAAGAAAGTCTATCCTAGTCTCATAGAGGTTAGGATAATCCTCAATAGATCCAAGGGATTTATGGCCAAAGCCCCATTGGCACCCTTGTCGCCTCGTAGCCTAACATTCTTTCCATGGAGAGACCTCTCATATTTGGAGTCTATCCTAACCTCCAACGCGATCAAAGAGCAACTTAGTAAAGGGATCCTTCCACTAACCTTAGGGGAGGTTTTGTGAATGCAGTAGAATTTTCGCCCATGAGGGCACATTAACTTTGTATGAATACACAATCAAGAAATCACTTTATCATCAGTAGGTAGGATAGTATCCCTTTTCCATAATGTTTTAAAAAAAATTCTTTGGCTATTTCATAATAGTCAAGCCAATTTATCTTTAGATAAGTAAACCATCCCTTTCACATATAATTAGCTTTTCTTTTAAACACAAATTTGATAAAAAGGAAGTCCTTTGAGTACTTTGCAATGAAGGATGCAATCTATAACAACGTATTCTTCCATTACATGCAATATCAAAGTGACACACTCCATTTATATATTAAAATAACACATTTTTAGCTTTTTCTTTACATCATAATGATTCAATACTTTATCATGTGCAACCCATGCTTAACTCTCTTTTTTCTTATCCCATGAATAATATTTATCTAAATTCATAATTATTCCATCATTTGTATGTCATAACAAGTTAGCTTAGATAAAAGAAAATGAATCTTTATAGGGAGCACCTAGAGTTTTCTTGCAAGTCATAGACTAGAAGTGTTATCATGGTTGAAGGATGATGGGATTAAAGTGTGTTGTGGAAGCTAGCCAACCGCTAGCTTGGTACTATCGGACTTTAGTGGTGCTATCCCTTGTGAAGGCCTTGTGATTTGAATGAACTGATCTTGCATCTATGGTTTTCCCTTCTAGTCTTGCTTTGCGTGATCAGGAGAATTCATTGTGGAATCCACAAGGTGATGAAGCTTACCAAAGAGAACTTAGGAAAAATATTTCTGTTCTCCTTCTCTATCTTCTTTCTCCTTTCATTACTCCTTATATCTCTCTCCTCTCCTTATCTTGTTGTCTTCTCCTTCTACCTCTCTCTTTCTCCTCCTCGTCTTCTTTTGTGCCTCTTCTTCTCTGCTTTTTTTAATCTTTCCGCCTTCTCCTATTCTTCCCTTGTTCTCCTCCTCTTATCCCCTTGCTCTTCTCCTCCTCCTGTCCTCTTTATGTTCCTCTCCCACTACTCCCTCCCTCCCTCCCTCCCCCCCCTCTCTCTCTCTCTCTCTCTCTCTCTCTCTCTCTCTCTCTCTCTCTCTCTCTCTCTCTCTCTCTCTCTCTCTCTCTCTCTCTCTCTCTCTATCTCTCTCTCTCTCTCTCTCTCTCTCTCTCTCTCTCTCTCTCTCTCTCTCTCTCTCTCTCTCTCTCTTATTTCTAACGAATGCTCTCCCTCTATCCACTCATCATCCTTGAGTTGCTTCTCACTAGACATGTGGACGGAGGTTAGGAGCTTCATGTCATTGTTGAGGATTTCAAGGATAACGTCAATGTGATCAATGTGATCATGCATGGGGGAGGTCGATGGTGTGTGGGATATTGGCACTTCATGTCAATTAATAGCAATGGCTTTATTTGTTTCTCTTTGTTTCTTAAAAATACATTTAAAAAGGTTTTAAATATTTATAACCTTCTAACCTTGTCTCCCAAAATCTCGATTTACACATGGGGGTATAATATTTACCATGTTACAAATCATGGTTGAATAAGAAGACAAGATGAGCTATGAGGGAAAGAATAAGAAAAAGTGGAGAAGCATGATGTCACCAAATGGACTTGATTGATTTTAGTTGAACCAAGTACATTTTTAAATAGCTTTTTCAACTTGAGACCCTCACTTCTCTTTGCTCATGGGATGCATTGCATACATTTGTTGTGACCTCTTTAGATTCCACCTCATCCATCCTTATCCATTCACTTTTATAAACATCATTCACATGTCTATGCATCAAATATGCTAACATTGTTTGAATGTCTTTAGCAAAATCCCATAAGATTCTCATGAAGACCCTAAACTTGAAGCTATACCACATAGAGTACTCAATAGCATTGTCAATTATGATAGTGTATTGACTCCACTTGTCATAGTAATCTGTATGGGTATGCCTCTAGAGGACATCATGCAATTGATTTTTATAGCCTAACAACAACAACAACAACCATCAAGGAAGAGAATACATGAGAACATAGCACCCAAGAGAAGGAGCAGAGATAGAGGGAGGAAGCAAAAATGTGAACCTTATTGCAAAGTCCAAAAAATAGAAGAAGAAATAAACATAAGAGATGTCCTGTTTGTCAAAAATTTCGATGAAGGAGAAATTAGGAGCAACAAATGATCATCAAAATTGCAAAGAAGAGATTAAAAAAAGAGTAGAAAAACCTAAAGATAAAAATGAAGTAGAGCCAATAAGAATATGAGATAGCAATTATGGCTTTCTTTGAGTAAATTTTAGACAAGAATGATCAATTAATCTCTTAGTGGGTAGCAAAGATCTTGGCAAAGAAAGGAGAGTCATACAAAGGGAAAGAAAAAGTCTTAGAAGAGGAGTCATAGTTATATGAGTCGGTGACTCTTTGTGGTTAATGACTTAGTTGGGGAATGTGAAAGCACAAATCGATGATTTCACAACAACAAGAGAAACTACAACAAGTTAGGAAAATATAGGGTAAAAACTAAGGGTAAATTTTGGCCCAAAAACTATTTTTTAGAGGTTTTCTTGGTCATACTAATGTTATAGGATTTAAAACTTAAAGAATAGTCCACATATACAAAAGTTTTGTATATTGGCCCAAAACTTGCCCAAGAATACTTTGAAAATAGGGTTTTCTCATAACATTTGCCTTTCTAAACTCTTCACCATTGATTTACCAACATTTGCCCACCTATCTACAAACTAAAATCATGGAAGTCAGTTAACTTTTACCCTGAAAATAGATCGTGTCTAAAAGAATCTTCCAAAAGCATCCATGAACCAACACCTATAGGAGGCCAAAGTGCAATAAGTAGAGTTGGAGCTTTGGAATGATTGTATGAGGATCTTAGAAGAGACAATGTTGAAGCCATAGCAATGAGGCAAGATCTGTAAAAAGGATTGGATACCACTTAGAATGCTTACATAATTTTTTTGGTTGAGTCAAAAGACCAAGTGATAGAGCTCCAAATTCAAATCAAGGATAAAGACATAGAGTTATAGGAGAAACATCTTGAGGTAAAAGAAAAAAATAAAGTATTCAAAGTCAAGGAGGAAGACAGAGAAAATCGATGCAAGATGATGCTTGACATAAACCACAAATGGAAAAGACTTCCCTTGATTTAACCCAAAAAAGAGATAAAATCAAATTACATGAGAAGTAGACTATGAGCATCAATAGGCATAGGGCCAACAGAAGGCAACATATGTAGGATTGAAAGAAGCAATCATTGCTAGCTTGATAAGAGATGTTGATCAAGTGGAGGGTGAAACACAAAGATTATATGACACAACCCTAATGAAGGCTTATGATGGCTAAGCACCAAGAGTTATTTAGAGAGGTACCATTTATGGCCTATACACCATATATGGATGACCTTGAAGAACTCAAGGCTTGATCTGAGAGGAAGACCTCGAGCAAAAGAAGGCCTATACAACTATGATATAGAGATTGAGAGCTCAATCTTGCAGAAGTTTAAAGAGCATTCCATTCCCCCTAAAGTTCTATCCACAAAAGAGGAAGTGAACCAAGAAGAGACTATTATTTGGGGGGGGAGAGGGGGAGGGGGGGAGGGGGTGAATGGGGATGATGGTGGAGAAGGGATGGGGGGAGGAAGATATGGGGGATTTCACCCCCCAATGCTAATTGCACAAAATGAGAAGAGAGAGAAAGTGCAAACATGATAAATAAGAAGAAACAACGGAATAATAATTATTGAGTCCATAAGAGACATGCATATTTATAGCATTTAACTATGGATTCTGGTATCACATCCTCAGGGAAGTTACTATATGTATATCCTTTACATCGCATGCATTCAAGGCCTATTTATAAATATCCTTATCTATGAATTTTTTCTAAATAAAACATAACCCTTTTCGATTCAATCTGTAAATGACCCCTTTATATTACACCCTTTCATTCATAGATGTCAAAAATGTATAAAAATAGTATTTTAAAAATACCTTATTTTAAACCTACGCAATGCACACATATATTGATGAGTAACTTACCTGAGATCACATCCCATGACTCTTCATTCCTCCATTTTAGAACTTTAAATTTTCTTTTAAATTGTTTCCCTACCCATGTACATTTGGCAAGCACAGAGGACCTAAGCCCACAATGGTCCCTTGATAAGAAAAACTTAATAGTACAAATCCCAAGTGCACAAAATACTGTAAGTGAATTAGAGTGCATCCATTTGTTGCTAGCACATTCCATGAAGTGGTTACAATGTATAAAGAAATTTTTCTTTTGTAAATCTCAAGCATTTGTATGAGCAACATCCCAAATTTTCAAATTTAGAGTCAGATCTGTGCACCGCAAGTAGACTAATGGGCAAGTTGTTGCTCACCTCTTTGGTTCTTTGACGTTATTCCTCTTCATATATCCTTGGCTACCAGCATGTCTCAAGTAGCAATATCACTAGACTTGCAACACATCCTTGTCTAGACCAAATGACAACCACTAAATAGTGTCATGATAGGTTTTGACACTAGCCTTGTAATTTGTAACACGTCTCTGTCTAGACCACATGACCACCACTAAATAATGTCATGATAGGTTTTAACACTACTCTTGTAATTTGCAACAAAAGAGGCTTCTACAAGCCACTTTAGTAGCTCAGGTCCTATTTTTTATGTTTAAAATAACATGTGCATATAATACCGATATTGGATGGGATTTTCCCAACTGTATAAGATAGAAAATAAAAGATTTGGAGCAAGTATCAAGTGGAAATTCATTTTCTACAAAAAATGAATTCTCAAATGTGCATGAAAATTGCTCAAAATAGCACTTAACAATGCTATTTGGAGCTCTTGAAGAGGTTGACACTTTTTATTTAATTCCAAATCTCTTAATAGGAGTATATACTATACATATCAAAGTATTTTTTATGAAAGTTTTAGCTTGATAAGAAATTTTTTGATATGGTTTTGACTAGAAACATTAAAAGTTTTAGATTTTCTACAAAAATGCTCTTAAAGATTAACATAAAAATACACGCATCTTTGCCTATTTTGACAATTTCTATTTTTTCAACTACTATCTTGTGTTGGTCATATTTTTTTAAAGGCGTTTCTTCTTAATCTTTCTAAATGAAACATTTTGTAAAAGGTCCAAATCGCCACAAAAGTGGCTTTTTTGCTATAAGACTAGTGTTAAGTAGTGGGATAGGTCCATTGGTGTTGTGCCATGGTAGGGTAAGAATTTGTAGAAGAAGAACCATGTGAGCGAGCATCATAGAGATTTATTAAAGACAATAATATAAAGAGTAGTAAAAAGCTTAAGAACATGTTCCTTTCTTTTCTTTGTCTGGGTAATCAAATGTCACAAGAAGATGCCAGAAAAGGAAGAAGAGAGCGTCCATAGTAGCCCTAGTCAAGAATCGAAATAGTAATCCAAAATGCGGTAAGAATCGAAATAGTAATCCAAAATGCGGTCATAGTACAGATTCCCGAGCCTAGAATTGCTTCAGGTCAGAGTCGGAATAAAAGGTGCAGCCGCCGCGAAGTCTAGGACACTGTTCACGAAAACCGGTTCTTTAGTGTATTTTTTCAAGCTTAAAATGAGAAAAAAAGGAAGTGGATTTTTATTGGTTCTTTCATCTAAGGGATAAATTTTGATAGCTAGTCTTTGTTTGAAGGGCTATATCAAAATTTATCCTTTTTTTAACGATTCACTTGTCATTAAACCTTTATTTTCAAGGCATGCATAGGAAAGGGTCCTTTTTAAATTTCAATATATATTTGTCAAGTCTCAAGAGTCAAGGTTCATAAATATGACTTAATATACCTATTAACACACGTGGCATGTAAGAGAATTTAGTATGTAACGTTCAAGGTTGAGAGGCTCCAACTCTTCTAGAAGTTAGTTCCTTCTAAAGTTTAAACATTCTAGAATCTAAATCATTATCTTAAAAAGTACAAAACTTTCAAACTTCCTGGGTTGCCCTTCATCCAACTCAAGTGCTTTGAACTATATTCACTCAGCAACCTTCAAGATCTTTGGACTTACACAAGCACTCAATACAACAAGCATGAGAGATCAAATCAACAGGTTGCAATCTTGGAGAGTCAAGCTTCAACTAGAAATATCCAAGTATATCATAATCTTTCTACCCATTATTCCTGGTTGAAACTACTCAAATGCTTTGTGTTGCTGTATAGGATGTGCTATATAATCATATAGCTGTTGTGAGAGAGAGACAGAGAGAGATAATCCATTATTTATTTCTTCATGCTTTTATTGTTGAAGCGTGCAGATCACAAGAGCAAATTCCATTGTTGAAAAACATTTACCTTGGCACTGCAACAGAGAGAGAGAGAGAGAGAGAGAGAGAGAGAGAGAAAGAGCTTTGCTTGCTCACTCTACCATCACGATTAATCACAAGAGGTAAAAGGGCAAGATGCATTGGCATGAATCCTAGGAGGTCAACGGGCAAAGAGACAGAGAGAACATGCACACAACTTAGAGGTTTAGGAATTAGAATGGCACGAGGCACAGAGAGAGAGAGAGAGAGAGAGACAACATGCATAGTCTATGGCTCTGTAGAAGTTCCAAATAACCGCACGCTGCTAGGTGCAGAGGGAGAGAGAGAGAGAGAGAGAGAGAGAGAGAGAGAGAGGTCCAAAATAGTCACGGGGTGTTGGGCACAGAGAGGGAGAGAGAAAGGTTCAAAACGTTCACGGGATGCTAGGCGCAAAGAGAGAGAGAGAGAGAGAGAGAGAAAGAGAGAGAGAGAATGCACAGAAATAGCCCACCATGGGCAGTGAGAGAGAGAAAAAATACGAGTGTAGGGAGAGAGAGAGAGAGAGAGAGAGAGAGAACATGGGAAAGAGAGGGGAGAGAGGAGAGGAGGGGAGGGTAGAATATATATATATATATGTATATATGTATATATGTATATATATATATATATATATATATATATATATATATATAGAGAGAGAAGGAGAGGGAAAAGAGAGAGAAGGGGAGAGAGAAAGCAGAGGGAAGGGTAAAAAAGAGTAGAGAAAGATTTAAACATATATAAAATACATATTGAAGTTTAAAAATTTATAAATAAGATATTATTTTCTTGGGGAAGTTACTATATGTGTATCCTCTACAACACGTGCATTGAAGGCCTATTTATAAATATCCTTATCTATAATTTTTTCTTAAATAAAACATCACATTTTTCTATTCAATCTGTAAATAACCCCTTTATATTAAACCCTTTTGTATGTAAAACATGTATTAATATTGTATCTTAAAATACGTTATTTTGAACCCACGTGATGCACACCTATATTCATGAGTAACTTATCCGACAGTATTTGTGATGTCTTTTATGTTGATTGATTATTTTGAAGCAACGACTCTTAAAAATATAATTTTTTATAAGTCAATGCACTACACATTTTTAAATTTTATATTAGGCTTCTAAAATTTGATTTTTTATGTTATTGGAAAATATAATTAACTATGTCAAACCTTGTGTAATCTTCATTACTTGGTACACGTGGTTTTATTAAAGTGCAACCAAATGAAAATGAGGTATCAAGATCTAAGCATAGAAAGATAACCAAGAACCATGTATCTATTGTTTTTAATAATGAAGTCATTGATTTAATAAATTATGAATTTTTAAAAAAAGATCAACTTGTAGCAGATATGGAAATGTTAAGACGTCAAAAGGCTAGGGTAGATTGGAATGAAGCATGGACTAGAACTTTCGATTGGGCATACTTTGATCGCGAATTAGCTAGAATATTTTGCACATTTTGCAAATAAGATCCAAAATGCATTCACTAATTATGCAAAAACTAATTCCCATAAGCTAGCCACATATCACTGTGATGCTAAAAAATATTAATAGTTGATACATTAGAGAAAGGAAAAGATGAAACGGATCGTGCATGTAAAGTTCTATTTTCCATTGCATATGAAGTAGCAAAGCATGACTTATCTTTTTGTACTTACAAACATAATTTAGAATTACTTGAGGTCCTTGATTGTGAATGCGTTCCTATTGAGATGTATAGAAATGATAAGGCATGTACAATGTTTATACAATATATTAGTGAATCTATATTTAAGGATCAAATTGCTAAGATTAAACTATCTCGTTTTTTTAGTTTAATGTTAGATGAGTCTATAGATATAGGAAATAGGCAAAATATGATTGTATATTTTTCTTTTTTGGATAATTATGAACATGTCACCATGTTTCTAAGGTTAATAGAGCTAGATAATGGCATTGCATCTTGTTTGTATAATATATGCATTGATTTTATGTTGAAATATGGGCTAGATAATTCTAAAATGGCTTATTTTGGCTTTGATGGTGCCTCTGCAATGATTGGTTGTCATATCAGATTATCTACTAGGTTGAAAAGGGATAATCCATTGATGGTAAATATTCATTGCATTGCCCTTAGGACGAGCTTATGTTTAAGTTGATCCAATCAAAAATTTTAAAATTACACAAAATATCGATTCATGCATGAACTCAATTGCTTCTATTTTCTCAAAAAGTGCTTGTAGAACTAAAGAATTAGAGAATTTACAAGAAGAGTTCAATTGTGTGATTTTACATTCAAGTCGTAATCACAAGGTACGATGGATTAGTAGACAAATTCTTGTAAAAAAAGTGTGTGATTCTTATGAGGCAATATTAGCATATACTCAATTAGAAAATATGTCTCTTTTTGATAAATTAGTAAACATAGAGTTAATGTATAATTTACATTTTTTATTTGATGTCTTTAATAGATTAGGCATATTGAGTATAGTTTTTCAAAGTGATTTTGTGGCTGTTATAGCTGTAGCTAGTTTTATAAATACTTAAATAAGAGCATTAGAAACGTTTTTTGTTGATGATCCCATTGTTGATGTAAACACATCAACAGATGACAGATGTGATTTTCACATCATACTTGGTTATGGACCACCAGATGGTCAATTGCATGCTCTTAGAGCTTCCATTCCAGGTAATTATTATAGGAGTATTAAAATCTTAAGAAAATTGGATGGACCTGATTGAGATGCATGCATCACATTTCAAAAGTTATTCGGATTACGAAAAAAATGAACTCACAAATGGGCCCTTAAAAATAATATAGTTTAAGATGTGGGCCTTTTGGATTGTCTAATAGGAAGGCTAGATGTTGACATCCATGGAGGGTAAATCTTCTCTCTCCAAATCTTGGGTTTTTTATTAAAAAAGGGGTAGTGGGGGATTAAAAAAAGGGAGAATGAATAGTACACAATATTTGAGTTTCTCTCACCTCATATTTTCCCCCTTTTTTTGGAGAATTTTCAATTTCAGTTTTTTTCCCTCTCACGAAATCAGTTTGACCCAAAATTTGAGCAACACACCACTTTCCCTCTCTTCTCTATACTCGTGAATTTTTGTCTCCATTGAAGCTCCCTACTGAGAGTAATTAGGGTTTTAAGTGTTTTGCTTACCTATGCACTTTCTTCTCCACGCAGTTCCAGATTTTGGGCAAAACACAGGTACCCATCTCTCTTTGCATTTTCTCTTGTTTGCTATTTTTTCAATAGGCTTTGATGTCGTTTCTTATTGTTGTTGTTGTTTTATTGCAAAGGTTGTTTGGGGCAGGAGACAGAGGTGCTCGTCTCTCTCTCCCTTCTTTCCCCCCTCTCTCTATGTGTTGTTTCTCTTTTATGTTGTGTTTTCAATAGAATTTGATGTTGGTTCTAATTGTTGTTTTCTTGCACAGTATATTTGGAGCAAGAGGCAAAGGTGTTAATCTCTCTCTCTATTTGGTTTTTTTTTTTTTTGCTGATATCTTTTCAATACAACACAATGTTAGTTCTAACCCTTGTTGTTTTGTTGCAGAGATCATTTTGGGTGACATTGCATAAGTGCTTATCTCTCTCTCCCTCTCTCTTTCTCTGTGTATGTTTTCTCTTTTCTATTGTTTTTTAAGTATACCTTCATGTAAATACTAACTCTTGCAAAATTGTCTTTTGCAGAGATCAAATTGGGCAAGATTGGATAGGTGCTCATTTCTTTCTCTCTCCCGCGTACTCGCATAAACTCTCTCTTTCTTCCTCTCTGCATTATCCCTTTTCTACTATCTTTACAATAGGGTTTGATTCTAGTTCTAACTTAAGGATCAATTGTTGTTGCAGCACTTAACACAAGGTAGAGCAGAGATTCTGTAGCTCAATTTACAGGTAAATCCACTATATTTTGTGGTGCCAAAATTTATTCATTTAATTAGTGACTTTTATATTTGATGGGATTGATACTTTCTTATGTCCATCATTTGCAATGGGTTTTGATTAGCAATGATTCGATCTTATCTTCAACAAATCAGCTTATAGGTAAACTGGCCATGTTTTGTATTGCTTCTATTCATGCACTTATCTAGATATTTTTTGCTAAAAGGGATTCATGCAAGTATTTTTGTTAAAAGGGATTCATGCAGGTGTTTTTTTGTACATGCAGGTATTGTACAAGGTTTAGGTGAAGCAAATAATTCTCCATCAACTATTTTGATGTGGTGAGTGATTCCTTTGTTTGGATGATATGGATCTCCTGGAAGTCAATGGTTCAAAAATCCTCTACTTTATTGGTTGTATGTGTCCATTTGGAGCTCCATGCCAATTGGCAATGATCCACAAAACTCTTGTATCATATCATCCATATTACACACAATGTGTTGAGTCTTAGAATATCTCAGGTGTCAATCCAATGTGTCTATTAAGATTTGCATGCCATGTGGCTGCGATCCTTGTAATAACTACTCTATAATACCCACATTTCATACAATGTATTGAGTCAAATCAGACTCCTCTTCATTATAATAAAATTTATTTTGGCAAAATTCTCTGAGTATTCTTGTGCTATTCTTTTCATTATATTTCATGTCAATTGTATTATTAAAGTGATGACTTGAAATTAAATCTATACTTTGTGTTGATGTATATATCCACATGCATTTCGATATTGATGTTTATGTCTCTTTACAAAAGTGTAAATATCTCTTAATGCCATGTTGAATTGTATGGCATATTGGTGATTATTGGATAGACTTAAAATGCTTATTATTTAGGGGTTAATACATACTTCTTTACATCTAATATGTAGGTTATAATGCCTGAGAGAAGAACAAGCATTATCTCGATAGAGGTACGTAACAGAAAAGATGAAGAAGGAAATTGGATCATTGATACGTATCATTGCTCGTCTTAGGTACATATGCGTCCAAGTATGAAGGGAGCTTTCAAGGTGAAAGCATCAGCAATTGCACATGTATCAAAGCACTGGAAGGGTAAAGTTTTAGCTCTCAGATAAAGGAATTTTGATTCTCACCATGTAACAAATGCATTTGTACAACATGTATTCATGCAAAAACAAATACACATTGCACCCACTGTGCCCTTTCAATGAAACATTGCAAATAGTAAGTATTTGCAACTCATTGAGAATGAGAACTTTCATGATACCTATGTAACAACTTGTCTTTTATTTACAGAAGTATACCCTTCGGATTGCTGTGAGTGGCAAAATGTTGAGAGTTTCACTGGTTCATTTAAGTGTTACCACCTCGAAATTGGTAGATTGCTCTTTGAGGGGCGTACAAATAAGCAACTCGTAGAGGACCTTGTTTTTTTCTATGACTCCAAGTACATATTACCCAAGGGGAGTCGAGAATATGGAACACTTGAGTATATGCACATATCGAATCTCAATAGCATAGAATGGCCATTGTATAGTAGTGACATTTTGCACATGTGTGGCACAAAAATTTCCGCTGACATATTGAATTCTATGAAGCCAAGCACTGGCTCAAAGAATGTACATCTAAGCTGGTTCATACTGATTGCAATTTTTGCATACATGTTCAAGGAATATAAGGGTTTGAGACGTACACTACAAGGATATCAGGCCATAGCGAAGCGGATTAGCGATGATAAATAGCGGCGTCACTATTTACGTTGCTATTAGAGTTGCATTTGCGATGCTATAAGTGATGCAAATAGCGCCACAAATAGCGACGGTACCCAGAGCAAAAAAACGCAGGCCGAAACCCGAGCGCATTACATTTCGCGCATTCACGAAAGAGAGTGAGAGGGAGAGCGACCATCTTGCTGAGAGGGAGAGAAAGAGAGAAAGAAGGCTTCTTACCACCACTGCCATCGCCGCCACCTCTGCCGCTGTTCGCGAAGAAGAGGAGGAGGTGTATGGAGGGCGAGGAGGTGTAAGGAGGTGTATGGAAATGAGAGAGGGAGAGGGAGAGGGAGAGGGAGAGGGAGAGGGAGAGGGAGGGAGACATTAAACATAATAGGAAAATGAGAGAGAGGGAGAGGGAGAGGGAGAGGGAGGGAGACATTAAACATAATAGGAAAATGAGAGAGAGGGAGAGGAAGAGGGAGGAAATGGGAGAGAGAGAGGGAGAGGGAGGGAGAGAGAGAGAAAGAGAGGGAGAGGGGGAGGGGGAGGAAATGGGAAAGGAAGAGGGAGGGAGACATTAAACATAATAGGAAAATGAGAGAGAGGGAGAGGGAGAGGGACGAAATGAGAGAGGAAGAGGGAGGGAGAGAGAGAGAAAGAGAGGGAGAGGGAGAGGGGGAGGAAATGGGAAAGGAAGAGGAAGGGAGAGGGAGAGGGAGGGAGAGAGAAAGAGAGGGAGAGGGAGACATTAAACATAATAGGGAAATGAGAAAGGGAGAGGAAATGAGAGAGGGAGAGGGAGAGGGAGACATTAAACATAATAGGAAAATGAGAGAGAGGGAGAGGGAGAGGGGGAGGAAATGGGAGAGGGAGGAGAGGGAGAGAGAAAGAGAAGGGGAGGGAGAGGGAGACATTAAACATAATAGGGAAACGAGAGAGGGAGAGGGAGAGGGAGAGGGTTTTCTTCATTGCTTAGTGGTGCTTTTGTTCATTCTTCCAAGGGATGGTAGTCCTTAGTGGGTTCAAACATTTGATCTACCCGTGTAATCATCTGACTATCTTGCATTCACATCATAAAAATGTGAGAATACGTGCAATTAATCGGCTTCAAAATCCATTGATAGGACTCTATTTGGAAAGGTACCACTTAATTGAGTCTAGTTGTATTGATCTTGGTTATGGTTATCTCTACTTGATAGTTATTTCTTGTAGGGTGTGTGCTTTTGTACTTTTTTTATTTTTTAAAAAACATATAAAAAATTAATTGATTATATACAATTGTTGGAAACATAATCAATTTATGTATATGTTTACAACTATGAATCCATGTCACTTTGAAATGTTTAGAAGCCAATTGTAGAACTTAGTATTGAAATCTAGTGTGGGACAAGCATCAAGAAGTCGTGGGAACTTTATCAAGAAGGATAAGTATTATGCAAAATTGAGTAGCATTGTTGCTTATGCTAGTCTACTAACAATATGTAGTTCCTCTTCTAGGAGAATTTTATCAAGAAGGGGGTAGTCCACGATGGGTCATGCTAAAACCTTACCATGCATAGTAGCAAGTGCATGGAAGGAAGTAGGGGTTACATAGGTTGGGTGCCTTTGAGACCACCAAATGGCTCATTAGCTCGCCTCCAAGCTCAACCATCTAAGGGGTTACATAGGTTGGGTCTCTTTGAGATTGCCAAATGGCTCATTTTTCTTTCAAGGTAGTCATTAGCTAGCCTCCAAGTTCAACCATCTAAGCTCGAGTACTAAACCACCATTTCTCAAATTGGCTTCATCCCCAAGCCTATTGTTTGATCTTCTCCATCTCGAGCACATCATATTGATAAAGCACTTTATTTAATGTAACTATTAAGAATAATTCTTTGGCTTCCTCATTAGAGATATGTCATTTAAGATACTCTAGAATCTCATCATAGTGTTGGCCAAGATATTATTACTCCTTTCAAGTTAGTGGATAACCTAGGTATTCCTCGTGTTCTTTAGGCTAGGTGCCCATGTCAGCATGGACATAGATACGTGCAAGCAACTTCAACTTAGCATCCAATTATGTGAGACACTCATCTTCATTCCTATTTTCTACATTCTTACTCTAGTGTTCTTTCTTCTAGGGTTTTGACTATGGCTTTGGACTTTAGCATGGTGGGAGGTTTTAGGACAACTTGGGCAAGATTGAAGGAGTGTACTATTACTTATGCTTTTAGGATTCTTTTGTTTATCCTAGTCACAACTAATGGTTGTAATTGCTCTATTTCCACCCTTAATGGGACATCATATGGCTTGTTATTAGTGGATTGAGTTCAATCTACAATAGTTGATAGCACTTGTTTGCTGCTTGGAATGCTTGGAACTTTTAGAAGCTTTCAGAGGTCTAGTGCTTTTGGGAGAAGTGAGAATGAGGATATCTATGGATTGGTTGTATGTTAGGGCTATCAGCTTCTTGCTTGATTTGATGGAATCCTTTTTATTGCTTTCACAATTATTTGCTACTATTGTTGTTTCTTTAGCCTCATTTTCTCCCTCTTGAACAATGAAGGTATGGACTTGGGAGATCTTGCACCTTCACCTAATTTGACAATTATATTATTGGAATTCTCATTAGGGATCTCTTTCCCTTCTATCTCCTTGTGGAGCTTTCTTAGATCATGTTGAATAATGTTACTAGGTTGTAGTGATTTGATAGTTTCTTTTTTTAAAGAGTCAAGCCTTTCTACTGGTTCTTCTTCATTAGGAATATTAATTTTCAAGCTTTGTTTTATGCTTGAGGGGCAGGGGTGTACACATAAGAAGTCATCTATATAATGTGCATTCAAAGGGTATTAAGAAATAACCTTTCTTTACATGATATAAGGCCATCAAATGATCTCTTTTACTTTACTAAAACTATAGATTTTTTTTCAAATTGTAATAAAAAAACTCCATTTGTAAATATAATACTATATATTTCACTAAATAAAAACCCTTTCTTTTGAATGCACATGGTATCTTACATGTCTATAAGTTGTACCACTCAAGGTTTTATACTTGGGTATTTTTTCTATTAAGGAGGTACCCATGTGAACTACGACAAAGGTGGTCTTGTAGGTGGCTTGGGTAATAGCAACCAATTATTTCACTCCTTATTTTGATCTTCCACAACCGCTTGATTTGATTTGTGCTTAGATATTATTAAAGATGTAATTGTGCACCCTTTTATCTATGTTGACTTTGATGTGGTTCTTTGTTTCCTCATATTGTTTCACATATGCAATTCTTATGTTTTTTGTTTGCTTGCCAGTATACTTATAGTTTTTTCTAGCCTCCCTTGTTTCTTTTTTAGCTCTTTCCTAAGCATGTTTTTCTATTGAATTAGCAATGTATGAACTTCTATTTTTAAGAACTTGAGATGTGCTGTCATCTGAATTATCGTCCTTCGTGTGAAACCTCCAAATGCTTCATGTTTTGGATCAACTATAAGATGATGAAAATAGCACAATAATGATAGTAGCACAGTGGTTCAAAATAACACTTTTAGCTACATGATTATGTAAATAAAACTTCATTTTGATAAGATAAGGTTCATATAAGTTGCAAAGGCTAGTGTTGTAAGTACAAGATATAGGCCTTATACCGACGTTAAAAGTGACAAAAATGTAAATAAAAAAATTTACCCCCTTCATCGCAAAAAGCGTCGTTATTGGCGACGCCATAGAATAGTCAGTATCAGTGTCGTTATCAGCATCGCTATTTGCATCTGTGATGCTGATACCGACACAAATAATGATGCTCTGTGACGCTAATAACGACGCGTGCAGGTAAATTTGCGATGCTAATAGCGACAATAACAGGGAAAAAAAAATTGTGACAAGTCAATAGCACTATATGCTTTATTTGGGCTATATAAAATAGCTTTTGCACTGTGTATAATGCTCATGTAGACAAAAACAAAGTGTACTTAAATCATAATACTGATGCATGAAATAAATACATGATTGCATAATGAAAGTGACTAGTACAATCGTGACAATACATAGAAAATGTCTATACAGATTAAGCGACCAAAAAAAAGGGTGTGTGAGCTCTAGGGATCCAAGAGTGAGCTATATATCTATCCTCGCCATCCGAAAGCTCGTCCCGCCGCAAAGGAGCATCGAATAGACTGTGCAAAAAAAGAAACAACTATACATCAGTCCACCATACAATAATGCATTCTAATTAAACATGGTAACTACGAACAATAAAGATGAGTGACTTACAGGGCTACCGCGTCTATACAATCGATCGACCAATGCAGTGAGACCGTGTCTCTCTACATATATATCGAGTCTCAAGGCCGTTCGGATTGCGATTTGTAATGGAGTGCTGCAAATAAAACAAAATAGTAACTGTTAGAAACATGATTGTTAGTACAAAGGATATTACAAAAAAATAAGCAAGAAAAACAAAAGAAAAACTTACAAAGCTCTCCAGATATGCCCTATTACCGCCACTCCAAAGATGATGGACCGCTCCGGCCTCTAGTCGTGCCCTTGCCACCTCGCGCTCTTGACTCAAACGTCCTGGAGAATTTGTAGCCTCCTCCCTCAATTGACGCTAGTCGTCCGCATTGTCAAGTGTTTTTCTAAAAGCTGAAAAGCCCTAGTCAAACTATAGTTAGGTTTGATTTTTGCTAGCTTAGTTGTTTGCGTGATAGTTTGTTTTGTTATTTTGTATTTGTATTTCTTGTGTTTGTCTAGCTTAGGATTTGTTTCCATCATTTTGTTTGATTTGTTGAGTGTGAAACTTGATAGTCTTGGTCGAGCTTGGTATTTTTTTGGACAAGATGAAGCTTGTGTGTTTGTCAATAGCTACCAAATATTGAGGAGCTAGGTATGTTTTCTTATCGAGACTTTTGCACACCACAGGGGATAATGGATTCAAGAGCACTTCACGTTACACTTATTGATGCACTGCACTCGGGGGTCGTCTCCTGTTCCTATCAAATATTTCCATGCCATGGGTTGGGATTAAGCACGCTTTGCACCATCATTGAGCACTAGCACGGCATGAGGTCCGCTGCAACTATATGCATTAAATCTTAGATGCACGTGCACATGAGAAAGCACCTGTCATTGAGCGCGCACGTTTCTTGCACACACAATTTAGGATGTTCATCACAAAGTTAGGAACCTTTGGTTGAGAGGGTAAGGTGGTTGGGAGATTTCGAGGCTCGTAAAGGACGCCATCAATTGAGAGGAGGGTTGTTCATATTTGGTCAACATCTTGAGGACCGCTATTTTCTAGAGTGTTGGTGAGATTATGGGCGGGTGGAGCGGAGTATATCATATCTTCTTATGAGAGTTGAGAGGTGAGAATAATGAATTTTAAATTAATAATGAATTCTATTTGCACCTTGCATGACGCACGATCACATCTAGATAGGCTAGGCACGACTCTTCAATGCATACATTATTTTTGTGTGTAGCATCGATTGATTGGTTGCATATCATGGATCCAACATTGCATATTTTTCTAAATCATGAATGGTTGTGCACGGAGTTCATTTCAAAAAACCATATTTCTGCTAGGGCACATTGCATAGAAAACAGGTTCATATCCAGAGAATGCTTATTTTGAAGACTCGAGGATCAAAGAAAAAGATCGAACGTTTTACATCGTCAGCGAGTATTTCTTGAAGAGAAAGAGGACATGTGTGCTAAAAGTGTATGCAATTACAAGAATAATAGGCCAAGGAAGGGAATAAGTCGTCCAAGTTAAAAGATGGAGAAAAATGATGTAATTTACGAATATCAAAATTTTTCCTCGATCTTGATGGATTTTCTTAATTCTGCCCACGTAGACTTGTTGACCGAATGCGTTCCGATCGTTTTGATTACCCGAATGACTATATTCGGAGCTAAAATGACGAAGTTATGATCCAAACAAGTTGAAAACAGGTATAAAGCAAAAAAAACGAAAATAGTGAAAAGTAGTAGAAAAGCAAAAGCCAAAAGCTGAAAGCAAAAAGCCTAATGTGTGTGAGTGTGGATAGAAAACTATATAAGGAGAGGACATTGAAGAGTTAAGGGCCTTCCCCCTTGATTATAACTGTATTTTGTGAGAGAGGAGGAGGGTCGCATGCTAGAGTGAGCTCTTGTCATGCCAATTCGGAAGTTGGAGCTTTTGGGTGTCAAAGCACCGAGCATCAGCTCAAGGTTGTTAAGGTAAGAGAATATAATTCTCTTGGTTTGTTTTCGAGTTATTGGTATTTCCATTGTGTGGTTGTGTGATGCTCTACTCGCATACGGGTTTTAAATTTTTTGTGAGCTATAAGAGGCATTGTTTTTAGTCTTGTTTCATGGTGTTTTGTCAAAAATTTTAATTTTTCAAGTTGTGTTGTGCATTCGACAAAGTCAATTACCCCAACCGGCACTCCTTAACATCTCATTATCGGGTTGTGAGAGAGGCTTGCTCTCAATCACTGCTCGCGTAACATCTCTTTTTTGGTGCCCCCGTTGAGGAGTGCCAAAATTGACATTGTTGTTGTTTTAAATATGAGTTTGTTTTGATTTCTTGTGATTGTTGAAAATGGCTAATGATTTTCCTGAGTTCATGGTAATCATATTGAAGATCCCGAAAGATTTTTAGAAAAAATAGAGCTGTGTTGTTTGATAGAGAGAGTGACTAATCTTGAGGATAAACTCAAAATTTTTAGATATCAATTGCAGGGAGAAGCACGAAATTGGTTGCTTGACTTTGAGAGAAGACTGAAATTTAGGAGACAAAATTTGGACTATGAGACCATTAAAAATGCTTTTCTATCTAGGTTTAAAAAAAGAGAAAGTCAATGTGAGATTTGGGCGAAAATAGAAACTTATGTTAAAAAATATGATCACTGTGTTGAGGATTTTGCAAGGGAGTTTGAAAGATTGTGGAATTGATGGAGTTTAACATTTTTAAAAGGTGAGATAGCCCCAGTTATGTTGAAGATAATGTATTTTGTAAATGGGTTAAAATTAGAAGATTGGAGAGTGAAATTAGAGGTAAAAAACCCTAAGACTTTTGAGGAAGCAGTGAAGATAGCTCAATATCAAGAGAGGAAGACCAAAAGAAAAAAGGAATTAGGGTTTCATGAACCAAGGAAAAGGTTGAGTTCAAGGCGAGTTGAGAGAAAAGTTTTTGAGGAGAAAAGAGTTAGTTATGCCTATCCTGAGAGAGGTATACTATATTCTCTATTTAGGAGAGATGAGTTGACTTGTGAGAAATCAATTAAAGTATGTAAGGAGAAACTCCCTAGGGTGGTTGAGGAGAAAAATACTTGTTTGACTGATTGGAGTGAAGAGTCTAGGAGTGTGAATTCATACCCATTGACCACAGATACTTCTAGTCCAGTGATTAGTGATTTAACTAAAGAAGAGGGATTGACTGATGATACATTGGAGCTTGAGGACTATAGAGATGAGCTAGAGTTGGATCTGAGTTGTAAAGAAGAAAATGAGACACCATATGATTTTAAGGACCAAGAGTTTTCATGTTCTTTGGGAGAGGATGAGAGTTAAGAAAGTTTTGATATTTTTTATGAGAAAAGGTGTGATGAAAGTTTTTATAGTCATGGCAGTGTTAAAGAGAGTAAAGACAATTTAGAGAGTGAGCTTGTTTTCCTTGGTGATAGTATAGATGGATTTGATTGCTTGAAAGATGAAGAGAGAATAGAGGATGATTTTTTGAGTCTTTTGGAAAACTATGAGGGGGAGGGCTTAGGAACTGTAAGTTTCCAAAATGAAGTTAAGGATTCGAATTTGTTGCCTGATGAGTTTATCGAGTTTGGTTATGAGTTTGTTAATCAAGAGAGTATACAGGTTTTAGGTTCTGACTCATGTTATGATTTTGGTGTTGGTGTTGTTGACTCAGTTGAGTCTTGTGAGTTATTTGGTGATGTTTTGAGTAGCCCTGGAGAGGCTTTTGTTTTTGGTATTAATGATGTGGTTATGAGTAGACTAATCTCTTACTCCTTGATAGTTGTGATGATGATTGTTTGGTTGTTTTAGGCAAAAATATGAAGGAGAAAACTTCATCTGATAGTCTTGTAGTTTCTTTGAGTTCTCCTAAAGGTTTTGATATTATTTGTAATGATTCTGAATGGGGTTTTAAGGATCCTGAGAGTGACATTGAAGAGGATATGAGAGAAATTTTGAATAAGGATTTGGAAAGAATTGAAAATTTGAGGGAAGAGAGGTTTAAAATCAAGAAAATAGAGTTGAAAGGTATTTGTGAGGAGGAAGTTAAGGATTTGGTAGTTGAGGAGTCTTTAGTTGAAGTTATTGACCCAAAGTTGTTGCATTGTGAAGATGTTATTCGTGATGATATAGAGGTAAATGACCCTATTTGTGGATGTTATTGGTTCTTGTGGTGTTATGAGTCCAGAGTTGACTCCTTTTGATGTTGTATTTGATTTGGATATTGAGTTAGGAGATCCTTACATAGTATCTTTAGGAGAAGTTGTAGATGAATTAGTGGATGAATTTGAGATTGGCAACAAAGAAAGGGTCAAAACTTTATTTAGAGACTCTAGAAGTAACATTGTTTTTCCTAGGGAAGATGGGTGGGATATGAAGATTTTGGATTATGGTTGGGATTTGTGAGATTTGAACATTTTTTAGTGTGGTTATGATTTGAGGGGTATGAAGATTTTGGATTATGGTTGGGATTTGAAGAATTTAGAGGATGATGTATTTTCCTTAGATGGAGAGGATTGTCTCAAGGATTTTGATGAGAATTTCATGGATGAGTTTTGTCTACCTGTAAAGGAGTTGTTTGAGAGAAATGTGCCATTTGTGTTTGTTGAGAAGATTGTGGATAGATCATTGGATTTCATTTTTGATTGGCTTATAAATGCTGCATCATTTTATGAAAGCAACTGCTATACATGAATGTTTGCACACTAGGGGGAGGGCTAAATATGTCAAGTGTTTTTCTGAAAGCTCAAAAGCCCTAGTCAAACTGTAGTTAGGTTTGATTTTTGCTAGCTTAGTTGTTTGCGTGACAATTTGTTTTGTTATTTTGTAATTGGATTTCTTGTGTTTGTCTAGCTTAGGATTTGTTTCCATCATTTTGTTTGATTTGTTGAGTGTGAAAATTGATAGTCTTGGTCGAGCTTGGTATTTTTTTGGACAGGATGAAGCTTGTGTGTTTATCAATAGCTAACGAACATTGAGGAGCTAGGTATGTTTTCTTATCGAGACTTTTGCACATCACAGGGGATAATGGATTCACGAGCACTTCACATTACATTTGTTGATGCACTGCACTCGGGGGTCGTCTCCTATTCCTATCAAATACTTCCATGCCATGGGTCGGGATTAAGCATGCTTTGCATCATCATTGAGCACTAGCACGGCATAAGGTTCGCTGCAACTATATGCAGTAAATCTTAGATGCACGCGCATATGAGAGAGCACCTGTCATTGAGCACACACGTTTCTTGCACGCACCATTTGGGATATTCATCACAAGGTTAGGAACCTCTGGTCGAGAGGGTAAGGTGGTTGGGAGAGTTCGAGGGTTGTGAAGGACACCATCAATTTAGAGAAGGGTTGTTCATATTTGGTCAACATCTTGAGGACCACTATGTTCTCGAGTGTTGGTGAGATTATGGGCGGGTGGAGCAGAGTATATCATACCTTCTTATGAGAGTTGAGAGGTGAGGATAAGGAATTTTAAAATAATAATGAATTCTGTTTGCATCTTGCATGACGCACGATCACATCTAGATAGGCTAGGCACGATTCTTCAATGCATACATTATTTTTGTGTGTAGCATCGATTGATTGGTTGAATATCATGGATCCAACATTGCATATTTTTCTAAATCATGAATGATTGTGTAGCACGGAGTTCATTTCAAAAAACCATATTTCTGCTAGGACACATTGCATAAAAAACAGGTTCATATCCAGAGAATGCTTATTTTGAAGACTCGAGGATCAAAGAAAAAGATCGTACGTTTTACATCGTCAGCGAGTATTTCTTGAAGAAAAAGAGGACATGTTTGCTGAAAGTGTATGAAATTACAAGAACAGTAGGCCAAGGAAGGGAATAAGTCGTCCAAGTTAAAAGATGGAGAAAAATGATATAATTTACGAATACCAAAATTTTTCCTCAATTTTGATGGATTTTCGTAATTCTATCCAGGTTGACTTGTCAACCAGATTGACTTGTCAACCTGATGCATTCCAATAGTTTTGAGTACTCGAATGACTATATTCGGAGTTCAAATGACGAAGTTATGATCCAAACAAGTTGAAAACAGGCATAAAGCAAAAAAAAAAAAAGTGAAAAGTAGTAGAAAAGCAAAAGCCAAAAGCTGAAAGCAAAAAGCCTAATGTGTGTGAGTGTGGATAGAAAACTATATAAGGAGAGGACATTGAAGAGTTAAGGGCCTTTCCCCTTGATTATGATTGTATTTTGTGAGAGAGAAGGAGGGTCGCATGCTAGAGTGAGGTCTTGTCATGCCAATTTGGAAGTTGGAGCTTTTGGGTGTCAAAGCGCCGAGCATCAGTTCAAGGTTGTTAAAGTACGAGAATATAATTCTCTTGGTTTTTTTTCGAGTTATTTGTATTTTCATTGTGTGGTTGTGTGATGCTCTACCCGCATATGGGTTTTAAATTTTTTGTGAGCTATAAGAGGCATTGTTTTTAGTCTTATTTCATGGTGTTTTGTCAAATATTTTAATTTTTCAAGTTGTGTTGTGCATTCGACAAAGTCAATTACCCCAACCGGCATTCCTTAACATCTCGTTATCAGGTTGTGAGAGAGGCTTGCTCTCGATCACTGCTCGCGTAAAAGCGTCTAGCCACTCGAGCTTTGCAGCCCCACTCTTGAGTGCCTTGCGTGCATCCAATCGTCTGTGTAACATATATACACGCATGCAGTCCATCATCCAGCCCGTAGAAAATCTATTTGCTTTGGTTGGAACCGGAAACTCCTCATGCAAGGATGCTACTATGTAGTCCTTACTCCCCTCTAGTATGTTTTTCCTATGATATAAGATATTGTACTGAAAAACTTGTTGGCACCACTTTCTCATGCGAGCTATCACCCTCCCCTCATCATTCCTGATGATGGCTCCTCCTGACCTATCATCAACAAGATAGGCATATCCCTCTGGGGTATGCCTAAGATGGGTCCTCTCTTACCTGCATCCACGCTCCTAGGCATATCCAGGAGACCCTTGTACATCCGGTATACTGACTGGGGTAGTATCTATCAGTGTAGCACCCATAGGGGTGTCACCTCTGCAGACAGCTGAGTAAAAGCCGGAGTAATTGGAGTAGACGTCCCCACAGGTGTGACAAATCCTGAAGGTGACGCTTATAAGCGATTAGTCAATAAATCCTGGATCTCACTTAAAATGCATATCTTATGTACCCTTATAAGCGATTAGTCAACGAATTGAGTAAGTGGATGCTCCAAGTATGAAGTATCCTATGGTCCTATGTTAATCTCCTGACACAACTCTTCATACACTAGAAGGTCGATAGAAATGTCACCACAAAAGGATGAGTCTATCTCGTTCTCAAAGAATTCTTGGACTTCTGTATTTCCATCATTGTTAGCTGATGTTGACTCTTCTACATGCTCCAAGATTTCGGTGGCCACCACCCCTTGCAATATCGACCCCTCTATTTGCATATTGTCCTCATCTATTCTCGGAACATCGCTTTGATCATATACTCTCACACTTCGGGGAGCTGAAGGTATAACATACTACCATCGAGGTTGTTGGGGATTTGGATGGAAGATTACATATTCACAAACACGTACAAGAGAGATTAAACTATTGTGACATGTACCATGTCGTAATACAATTAACAAACAAATGAGTTTATGCACTTGTTCACAATGGGCCAGCAACACAAAGGTGTCGCGCAAATCCATCCATTTTTTTTCGAAATCTAATTTGAAAAATCTAGATGGACCTCGTCGAACTGTTGCTTTAGCTCCTTCAAGTACCATTTTGAACCACTACACATCGAATAGTATCATGGAGAAACTATGGTAATCCACTATAACAATACTTTGCAAGTTTCCAAAATACTCCATCCCATCTATAACTGTGTTTGGATCTGTTGCTCGTCGTCGGCTCTCCTGCTTGAACCTTTGCCATGATACCATAGTCTATTGTGGAGCGCATTTTGTCAATACGCTCCACGTGAAAATGTCGTCTGTGTGACCACATTGCACTATATATTTTGTACTATACATTGAAATACTCAAATTAGTTGTCGCATATAAAATATAGATACAACAAATCCTAAACATGTCATCACCTTTGGACTACATCCCCTCGAGAATTCCCACTCCTCAATTGAGACCTCCGCCCCTTCGCAAGATGCTACGGTCAAAGCTCCATGCAACCATTGCATTGACATGAACCGCGGTATCTCCTCCATGCCTTCGGGATATCGAATCGGTCGATGGCGCGTACTACATCGAAATTCAGATCACGCTTATTCTCGAACTTTCCTAGTGATCTGGTACCTGGCGAGCCACGTCTCCATAGAGGCATGGTGTAACATACAAAAGCAATTCACCTTCTTCTCCATTGCAGTATCTAATATTTTTTCTATCCCATTTTCAACCACCACATCTCCGGTCAATATATCATCATCCTTCAGCGACCATAGCATTTTGTTGTCTAGATCTACCATTGGTAGCCATTGTGAAATATGCACTAGCGCCTCAGACACCAACCAACCTTTAGCCATGCTACCTTCTGGGGCTGAGCTCATTGTCGCACAAAGCCTTTCAAGGTTTTCATGAAGCGCTCCAAGAAGAACACCCATCGCGTATGGACAGGTCCAATAATCTCCACTACATCTACAAGATGCACAAGAAGGTGGATTTATATCGTGAGCATGCTAGTAGGTAGGTATTTCTCAAAGAGACAGACTGTCTCCACTGCTCTCCACCTCGCAAATTCAATAGAGGATGTCTTAATCTCCTTCTATGAGATCTATTGTACTAAAGTCAACAACCTGTAAATGGCCCCGCGTATTTCTGGAATAAGGCATCCTGCGATCGCGATCGGTAATACAAACTGCCACAAATGAGAAAGCATTATGAACAATGGCTACACTCTAAATAGCAAAATGTGTACACGAATTATAATCCATTCGTAGTACAAACCTGACATATCTTATGCCAGTCATGGGATTTTAGCCCTAATAATTGGTCATCTTTAAAAAATGCAGACCTGAGAGAACGCATCATATCCGTCGGAGTGCGGATAGACTTGACTGCTTGCTTCACAATGTACACTTCTTTAGTGGACAAAATCTAAGGAGTGAGGGTAGCTGCACGGGACCATCAGCACTTGACTACAGCCAAAACGCCTCCATCTTGTCTATCTCTTTCAAATCCATTCATGCCCTTATAGTGTCTCTCTTTCCTGTGATGTGGTCCCATAGTAAGCTGCCCACATTCTTGAAATACGCATGGGATCCAACAAGTGGTTGATCTGTAAGTGGGTCCAATATGGCAACTCGTAGAAAATTGAGAACCATTGCATTCCATTTGGAAGTGACTCCGTGTGGACCATTTTCAGCTCGTACCAGCTTACAGCATTCATATGTGTTGGAGGTCATCCAAGAAAACCTTCCTTGAGTTCATGACCCTCTGGCAAGAAAGTGGCGTGTCCTTGATATACCATCTTCTTCATGGTTCATGACCTTCGGGAGTCTCACTGTGGCCCGCACAATGGACATGCATGATGACCTGAGATAATCAGACCTATTCCAACACCTCTATCCAGTGAATACAAACTTGAACGAGATAAAATATAAATATTACCAACAAGAATGAAAGCTTATTTACCTGAGCACTCTCCGAATCCCGGAAAGTCATGCATTGTCCACATGAGAATGGCTCGAATATAAGTGGACCGTCGACCATCACACTTGCCCATATCTTGCATGGTGACCCTCTCCTCCCACAAAATCTTAAGCTCATCGACTAATGGACGAAGATACAAGTCCATATTTTTTACTTTATAGCGGTTGGGGACGAGTAAGCTAAGGATGAGATATCCTTTCTTCATAAAAAGCCATGAAGGGATATTGCAGTTGACAAGGACTATAGGCCACACGCTATAAAAAGTTGAGTGCAGACCGAATGGATTCACGCCATCCATTGGAAGACCAAGCTGAAGATTCCTTGGATCTTAGGCAAAGCCTGGGAAGGTAGAGTCAATGTGGCTCCATGCGCGTGAATCTGCTGATATTCGTTGAACTCCATCTGTGGACCTATTCTGCGCATGCCACGTTGTCAAGCTCGCCATGCTGGACGTACGAAACATGTGGTTTATGCGGGGAATAAGCGGAAAGAGTCTAATAATTTTTTGAGGGATGGTTTGCCCTTGCAAGTCCTGTCGATACCTGTGAGCACCACACTTTGGACATATCTCCATAGTCTTGTATTCTCCTCGAAACAGTATGCAATTGTTGATACATGCATGGATGCTGTTGTAGTCCATGCCAATATTTCATAAGATATGTCGTGCATCATCACGAGACTCAGGAATGGTATTTATAGGTAGTAATATATGATATTTTAGTAACTTTTAAAAAATCATAAAATACCTTAAAAAAGCACAAATGTTTTTAATGATAGTGCCAAAAAGAAAATGAAGGGTACGTACAAGGTACTTGAACAACTCGGTCACACTCGTATCGCTCCACCTGTATTTTTCTTGCATACTTCGGAGTTCAAGCAATGTCTTCAGGTGAGATACTCGGTGGCACCTATCATATAATGGTATGGATGCTTTCTTTCTAAGCGGATCAGAAAATTCTCAATATCCATGGGAATCAATGCATCAATCATTACCTCCATCTCAGGCTCCAAGATTGTAGGTAGGTCTGGAAGGTTGCCTGTTTCCTCTAGTATTGACGATATAGATTGGGCAGTACCTTCCAAGTGGTGGATTGGCTTAGGCACTCCATCCATCGCACGCCCACGAACTCTTCTAATTAGCCACAAAGGGTGCACTCCTTCTTAGGACGAGATGTCACCTCCCTGGATAGAAAATTTGCCAGCCACACCCAACCTTCTTGTATATGGTATTTAATTAGCTTGCGAGTACAATGCATGATTGATATTAACTTTTCTTACCGTTTGCTAAAAATCCAAGATCGTCTTATCAATCATCTTAGATTGAAACTTGCCGAAGTGTCGTATGTGTTCTATAGACAATCGACGTTTTCGTCTACTTGGCAGCTTGCATTAAGAGCAAGAACATGGGACATGCTCATTAAGATACACCTTGCGATCTTGAACAACAAGACCTTCATCATTTTCTATTTTGTCTACGTTACGATAAACAATTTGTTTTTGTTATTATTCTTTTTTATTTTCTTAAATTGTTTGAGAAGGGATTTCTTCTCTTGTAACTCAGCAAAAATTAATGTACATAAAGTCTCCACCCACCCACCCACACATTAACATATATATGTCGGAGTGTTTCCCATCTCGTGGTGTTGCATCGGACCTCGCCACCACTCTCTCGTTGTTTTTTATCCATTCATTATCTCCTCTCCTTCCATCTCTCTCTCTTTTTTCCTTTCTTTATTATGATATATGTTTATTCCCTCTCTCTCGTTCCTTCTTATTTTTTCTTTTCCTCCCCCTCTCTGATTTTCTTTAACGATCACGGCTACGACTATGACAAGGACCACGACCACAACCACAACCACGACCACGACTATGACTACGATGACCACGACCATGACTATGCCTACGACCATGACCATGACCACAACCACGACTACCACTACAACTACCACTACCACGACTACGACCATGACTAGGACCACCACATCTACCATTACCACTATCACTACCACGACTATGACCACTATAATAAACAAAAAAATAAGAAGAAAAAAAAAACAACAACTACTACTACTACAACAATAAATAAGAAAAGAAGAAAAAACTACTATTACTACAAAAAAAAAACAAGAAAAGTAAACAACAATAAACAAGAAAAGAAAAAAAACTACTATTACTACAACAACAAATAACAACAATTAATTTCCTTTTCTTTCTTCCTCTTCCTCTCTTTCTCTCTTTCCCTATCAGGTTTAATATTTTTCTCTCTCCTCTCCCTCTCATTTTTTAATCTCTCCTCTCCCTCTCTCATTTCATTTTCTCTCTTTCTCTCACTTTCTCATTTCCTCTCCCTCCCTCACCCTCTCCCTCTCTTTCTCTCTTTCCCTATTATGTTTAATGTTTTTTCTCTCTCCTCTCCCTCTCTCATTTTCTTTTCTCTCTTCCTCTCCCTCTCTCATTTCCTCTCTCTCCCTCACCCTCACCCTCTCTTTGTCTCTTTCTTCCTCTCCCTCTCTCATTTCCTCTCTCTCCCTCACCATCTCCCTCTCTTTCTCTCTTTCCCTATTAGGTTTAATGCTTTTTCTCTCTCCTCTCCCTCTCTCATTATCTTTTCTCTCTTTCTCTCCCTCTCTCATTTTCTCTCTCAGCCTCACCCTCTCCCTCTCTTTTTCTCTTTCCCTATTATGTTTAACATATTTTCTCTCTTTTTCTCTCTCCTCTCCTCTCATTTTTTTCTCTCTCCTCTCCCTCTCTCGTTTCTTCTCCCTCCCTCACCCTCTCCCTCTCTTTCTCTCTTCCCCTATTATGTTTAACGTTTTTTCTTTGTTTTTTCTCTCTTCTTCCTCTCTCATTTCCTCTCCCTCTCTCACCCTCACCCTCACCCTCACCCTCTCTTTCTCTCTTTCCTTATTATGTTTAACATCTTTTCTCTCTTTTTCTCTCTCCTCTCCTTATCTCATTTTTTCTCTCTCATTTCCTTTTGCTCTTTTCCTCTCTCTCTCTCTCATTTCTTCTCCCTCCCTCACCTTCTCCCTCTCTTTCTCTCTTTTCCTATTATATTTAATGTTTTTTCTCTCTTTTTCTCTCCCTCCCCCTCTCTTTCTCTCTCCCTCCCTCTTCCTCTCCCTCTCCTCTCTTATTTCCTCTCTCTCCCTCTCCCTCTCCCTCTCTTTCTCTCTCATTTACTCTCCCTCTCTCAATACACACGAATTATACCAAAAATAAGTAAAAGAGAGAGAGAAAACTCTCTCTCCCTCCCTCTTCCTCTTCCTCTTCCTCTCCCTGTCTCATTTTCTCTCTCCCTCTCTCTCTCCCCCTCTTTCTCTCTCATTTCCTCTCCCTCTCTCAATACACATAAATTATACCAATAACAAGTAAGAGAGAGAGAAACACAAAAGCAAAGCAAGAATTGACAATGTACTCACCGTAAAGGCTCGAAGAAGGGTTTGGCGGCTCCTGTTCGCGACTGCAGCTCCTCTTCGCCCTCCGTACACGTCCTCCTCTTCTTCACAAATAACAGCGGCGGTGGCAAAGCCTTCTTTCTCGCTCTTTCTCTCCATCTCAACAAGATGCTCGCTTTCCCTTTTGCTCTATGTTTCGTGAATGTGCGAAAAATGACACGCTCGTGTTTCGGCCTGCATTTTTTTGTCTGGGTACCGTCGCATTTACGACCCTAATAGTGACACCGCTATTTCTCATCGCAAATGGCCGTCGCTATATCCTCATATCCTGGTAGTGTGTGGGAGGAGTGTGGGAGAAGAACAAGATTGATGTGTATGAGGAGTTCAGCACATTGGAAAAGCTTCAAATGCAGGCCTATGAGTGTGAATAGTATACTTAAACTTGAGTCATTGGAAATCCTTAAGGCAATGACTCTTTGGAAGCCTACCTGCTATCCATGCTAGCAAATGGTACATGTAGGACCTTAGGGGTAATGGCAAGAGAGAGGAGGAATAGAGCATGTCTTATGGGAATGCTTATGCTTGAAGAGGACGTAAAGTTAGTCTATAGGAGAACGGACAAGTGGACATGGCCATGGCAGCCCGCTGCAGGAATTTACAATCCTTGAATGATGCGGCGAGGGAGGGAAATCTGAGTATTTGGAGGAGGCCAAGATGCCTGTAGAGGACCTATGTGCGTAGGCCTAAACTGATCATGCCGAAGATCAGAGAAAAAAAGTGAATTAGTCATCTCCTGGAGCATACGACTAATGAAGAAAGAGGAACGGGCGCATCAGGATCAGCCGAGTGTTGAAAGTGCAGGTGAGGCATGCTTTACGTGGACTGCATGAGGAGATTATAACAAGGAGCTGAGAGGAAGAGAAATGAGCTTTAAAGGCTGTATTGTAGGGAAGGTGTTGCATGTCGTCTGCAGACTGACAAAGATGATGATGGTTGGATACGTATATACACAAGGAACTTTCAATCGATCCCCATATAGGAAAAAAAGAGAATTCTCAATGGAATTCCCTAGTTGAAAATACATATAAGTGGGGAAAGTAAAAACTAGGAAAAATGGGACATTTCCTAATGAGAATAAGTAGGGAATCATATAAGACCTTTCCTATGTAGGAAATATTTCCTACATAGAAAAATACAAATATTTCTATGTAGGAAATAATTCCTATATAGGAAATATTCCATATATAGGAAAAAAATCCTAGAGGTAATTCCCTAAGTACTCTCACTAGGAAATCTCCCATTTTTCCAATTTTTTACATTCCCTACTTATATGTACTTTCAACTAGGGAATTGCATGGGAATTCTCTTTTTTCCTTATCACTTTATCTACTTTGCCCTTACTCTTAGACATGCTAATATCAAACAAGAAATTACACAATAAATTTTTAACTAGAAAATTATATAGAGAATGTCATCATTTCTAAGTAAGGATCAATAACATACAGCTAATGATCAAAATAGATTAAACAAATTAAGACATCAACATCTACTTCTAGCAACCAAAATAAAAATAAAAATACTTTTAAAGGAGCATAGAACTAAAAACTAATTAAGCAACATGTGTGTCTTGATTGTTTTATTCCTTAAATCTCCAATATGTTGCAAAGAAATAAATGTTTGAGTAATCCCTCAAATCTCCAATATGTTGAAAAGCAATAAATTCTTAACTCAAAGTAGAAGTTATGGTAAAACTTCCACGTCATCTAGACTAAGCACATTGCTATTTTTGTTTAATACAACTTTGTCATTTCCTAGTAGCCAATAAATAATCTCCTTAATCATATCATCACTTGTTGGCTTCTTTGTATCCTTAATCAAGACTCGAAAGCTATAAGCTTCAATCTTTTTGAGATTCATGTATGTACTCTTTAAATAAAAGTACATATCATGAATTGTAGGCACACCAAGATACTTTAAAAGTATAGTTTCCATGTTCTCTTTTGTCATATTAACTTGCATTGAATAACAAAAAGAGAATAAGTAACTTATTATACTATGTATAGATAATTAAATGACACAAATTATAATATGAAAAGCCATCAATTTAACTACATGACTATTATATATATATATATATATATATATAAAGCTACTCTTTAATCATCATTTGAAATGTTAATCTCAATGCCTTGGTTTGGGAGATCTTTAAATTCTTAATTTAAATAAAATAAAAATATTAGATTATGATTTTCATGTATGACATAAACAAAAATATAAACATTTACATCTAGCACCTTTGGTTCTTTTTCGTTGATAATGGTACCTCGTTTCATGCTCCTTCGTTGCAAAAGATCCTTCATCTTCTCACTTGGCTAGTCAACATGTAAAATAAATAGTTATGTAATAAATCATATCTTTGGTTATTCACTAAACTATAACGCTATTGTTCTCTCACAAACATATATCAAATACCTTCCTCTTTCTTTGACTTTTTCGAGATGTTTCATTAATGTCATCATCTGGATTAGCCTACATTCAAAACTAAAATTAGTAATCACATTAAAAACATTTATATAGAAAAAAAAGTTACATACCTTATCATTGCTTGAACTATGGATACTTTGTTCCAGAGTTTCTTGACGTTTAGTTGAGTATATTATTTTGTCTAAACCATGTGACAATAACTTTGAAAAGCTGGCACAATTTTCCATATCAAGTGTCTCATCTTCATTTTCAATATCCTACATTTTAAGCATGTAAAAGATAATATTATACTATTAAGAACATGAATCATATGGTCAATTTTAAATTTAATATAAAGCAAAGAACCTCATCGGATGTATAACATTGAAATTCTTCAAAGCTCTTTTCTTCCTCCACGAACATATTCATCTATGGGAAATGAAAGTTAATGTATAAGTATCTGTATAAGAGACATTCTCAAATAAAGTTATTAGATATGAGCTTAAAAGCATTACCTGCAATGATAAATTTGTTTGCTTGTATTGTTGTCCTTCAAAGGAGCTATTTTCTTCAAGAGGCTACATCAACAAAATAAGATCATGTGTATACATCAAATGTCTCCAAAATATATGGAATCAAGTACAAAAATGATAAACATATAAGATTACAAGATACCTTTTCCAAACCTTGTTCATTTGCAATATCATCCATGCTAGGAATGTATACATCAAGTTGATTAGAATCAATAGTAGCAACATATGGTTCACTCTGCCATCAATAGACACCCCTAAATGAGTATGCCAAAAAAAGAACCAATCCTACACTTATGATATCAAACTTATAAATCATATAATCTTACCATTGATAATGTTATGTCATTTGATACATTTTGAAGCTTATCTATATCATCCACTCCAAGAGATGCGGATAATTCTCTCTATATGTCATAAGATTAATAGTTCAATAACTAAGAATCTACACCTCAAATATTACGAAAGCCAATTAAAAAAAGTAACAATCAACTTACCTTCTTTAAAAGATTTTTTTTCTTCAAATACTTTCTTTCATCTTGCTTTGTACCCTTCCACCAGTCATATATGTCATTATCTCTCCATATGTACTCACATCTAATAAACTTCAATGGTAAAATCTCATGGTGATTCTCTGATATGATTTTCATGATATACTCTTTATCTGCATTTTTATAATGTAGATCATCTGGGTTTAAGGATTCAAACCACCTATGTACTTGATGATAATTTTCGAGCATGACAGTGTGTTGACTTTTAAAGTATTCAGCCAAGAGCTTTTTCCCATAAAGTCTTCCCTCTTCTCTAAATTTCAACATGGGTGGCCGATAGATATCATCATATGATGGTATGCATATCACTCCTATTGATACTCAAGTGATCAAATATCATTAGTTAGTATAACCATTTCAAAAAAGGACTCATTATCAACATAAGAAAGCTGGTAATACCTGATTCTTGGCTTGAAGAAGTGTTAAGGCAAGCAATCTCAATGTCTTCCTTTCTTGCATTGTCTATTGTGTCATCTTTAGTAACTTGTTTACCTATATATATGTAATATCCCGATTCGCTAATAAAAGCACGCGCGTGAACCTGTCTCAAATGAATATGAAAAAAATGGGAGAAATGAAATTTTTTTTTATTCCCCCCTTATCCCTCCAGCCGACTGACGAGCTAGAGGGGGAGGGGAATAGAAGGAGCCATTAAGCTCCTTGGTGGAGCCTTATGGAGGGAGGGGGAACATGCCTGATGACACGCAGGGAGGGAAGATCCCCCTCCCCTCCACTATTTAAACGAGGGGGGGCCGCTGGAGATGAAAGAGGCTGGAGCCATGAGGAATAGAGGAAGAAGGGTTGGAAGAGGCCGTGCCGCTGCTGCGTATGGCAACCAAGAGAGAGGGAGGAACAAAAGACGCCTTCACTTGCCGCCTGATCATCACGCCTCCACTCGCCGCCGTTAGTCTGCCTAATAAGCTTCCCCCCTCCCACGTGGAAGCTTTAGAAGCTTCTTGGGGGGAAGCCTCTAAAGAACCTTCTTAGCCCCCTTTCACCCCCCCCCCCCCCCCCCCCCTTATGCTTTTTTTAAACCCCCTTTGTCCCCCCCCCCGGGTTTAATCCTCCCTAAGCCCCCTTGTTCTTTCTCCCCCCCCCTCCCCCCCGAGTTTAATTCCCCCCTAAATCCCCTTTGTCCCCCCCCGGGTTTAATCCCTCTAAAGTCTTTTTTTTTCCTTTTCCCCCCGGTTTTAAAACCCCCCTAGGATTTTTAAATTCCCTTTTCCCCTTAAGCCCCTCCCTTAGACTTTGGGAACCTACCCCCGGTTTTAATTCCCTTAAGACCTTTTTCACCCCCTTATAACCCTTTTAACCCTTCTTCAAACCCCCCTCATAACTCTCATTTTCCCACAACTCCCTAAGCTTTCTTCCTAATCCCCCGTATCCCCATTATTATTTTCCCCCCAAACCTAAAAATCCAAACCATCATCATGGCCTCGGATGGTATCCCGTAAGGGAAAAATAGCTGTGAGATAAAAGATAGGGAGGGAAAGTAGAGGGAGTGAAAAGGAGTCAAGGAGGAAGAGTGGGAAAAAGACAAAAGAAAGGGAAGGAAGGAGAAGATGGTGGAATTCCAGAAGAAAGAGAAAAAGGCTATCTCACATTCGAACTACGATGCCGCCGAAGAAAGTCCAAGGTGTAGCTGCGGGAGGGTCATCCGCCGGTATCCATGTGGATATCTCACCTCAAAGCCAGGTTTTTCTTCTTGGCGTTAATTCGATTTTAAGTCGATCATGCAAAGAAAAATTGTTAAGGATAGGATATTGGAGTTATTTGTAACGAAGGAGTTTAGCTTATGAATGACAATGTATAGAACTTAGCTTTCTTCAGATTGCATAAAGCATTATAAATTACGAGCAAGATTAACCATTTACTATAGTAGTATATTCCTAAGGTGTAGAAATTATATCTTGCACCATTAGTCTTATTCCTTTCGCAACGAATCGTTGTAAATGGTTAAATTCATGAAAGGTTTCTTTCGATGCTCAAATTACTAGGAAGTTATCTTGAATATTTGCACATCTTAGCAAGGCAAGTGTTGTTAGTTGGCGTGAGCTCATCTTTAAGGAAAACGGAAGTTAAATTAAACTGTATTGACTGGGAAGTAAATTGTCACAAGGATAGCAAAATCGTGACAAGACGATTAATATTACCTTCCAAAAGATAACTAAACCAATCTAAACATAGAAACATTCATACCCTAAACACTTGACTACTTTTCTTACTGTAGGGACAATCAATTCGTAAAGATAAGGAACTAGGGTTTGCCCCTAAGGTTCTTAAAAGAAGAAACCCTAGGCCTGACATACGTCAGCTTAAAGAATCTAAACAGATTATTCCATCACAGGACTTGCACAACAAGTATGAAATCATTTAGTCTTGTGATTGATTCACAAGGAGAAAGGGTAAAAACCCTCATCAAGAACGACAGATCCCTACGCAAGTTATCTTGCAAAAAGACGTATTTTTGGATATCCTTCTAAATAAGGAGAGTTGTAAATTGGAAACTAGCATATCTAAGGCACTTAGGGTTAACCAAATTGGGTATGCCCTACACCGAAATGTAAAAGATCTTGCCAATTTACAAGACACCTTGGGAACGAGTGCTGTTACACTCAAAAGAAAAGAACACTTCCTTAGCAGTTTGCCAAACAACTCGGTTGATTAACGAAAATGTTTGTGCTTGCTTAGAGATTTTAGAGCTCTGTTTGAATTATGAATTACAAATTAAATGAGTACCTATACTTCAGGTTAAAGGCCTGAAGGGAGAGGCAGCTTCAATTACCCTCGACTGCCTGCCTAACCCTAACCAAGGGGGTTGTTGACCACGCCGGGAACGTGGGCTGAACCCGCTGCGAGAGATCTCTCCGTTGAGTTCTACTTGGAGCAGGAGGACGCTTGGGTGCCAGGGGGGGCTCTGGCCATAAATCCCTCGCCTTCCGGGTCCTGTACAAGAGGCTAACGTGACTCGGGATTGGATCTCGAGGCCCGCATTCTAGTTGACGGGCAGAAGCTTGGAATAGTGATCCCCAGAGATTACTGGATAGCCTTCGGGCAGATTATGGACAAGCCTACGGGCGGAACTCCTTGTATTTCAAAGATAAAATGATGAAATGTTAAAAGAACTTGCTTGATATTGTTTTTCTATGTCACGTGATAAGATTACGTGAAAGAACTAGTGCTTAAAGGGATTAATTAAAGAAGCTGACTGTTATATGTCAAATTAATGCGTTAGATAATTACATACCTAAAACAAACCGAGGAAAGTGCGGAGAATGGGCCATGGGTCCGTCCTACGATTGGGTGGTCCCGGTTAGCCGGGAACTTTTCTCAAAAATCTCGAAGAATAGCGGAATGATCATCATCATCAAAAAGAATAACGAGAACGATGACCTAGAGTTACGTCTTACCCGATTTACGTTGTTTTAGGGGAACGGAATGGGACTATGTCTTATGGCAGAGAGGTTGAGCTTTGCATCCCTCTCGTTTCCCATTCTCCTTGAACCAAGTGCAACGTGAATCCACTTCGGACATGGCGTTTCTGCGCAAAGTAGTTTGCTCGGGTCTGACGCTAGTTGTTGTTAGCTAATGACCCATTAGGAAAACCCTAATTCCGGTCGATCCTAAGTGGGAACGGCCAGGATACTTCCGCTACGTGGCAGACGCGGGAAGAACTAGATTGCAAAACCCGTAACATTCCATGGGAGTGCCGGGCGGAGCTTTCTAGACATCCTTTCTGATGGACTGCTAAGACGTGTCCTGGATGATACTAGGGGACACGTTACAAGTTGGTATCAGAGCCGACCAACAACAGAATTGTTTTTATGAGATCTCAATAAAATGAAGTAAAGAAATTGTTACTCTCTAAACATTTTCTCATCTTCAATGCTGTCTTGCAGAACTATGAAGCGTGGAACAAGTTTTTGGTGTTTCGGGTCATGTTTTTGACTGCAATGCATTCTTCCCTTTATAAACAAAGAATTGGGATGATGAACATCCTGGAGCAGATTTATAATCCATTACCTTTATACATAGAACGAAGATGGATGGGGTCTTCAAGAATCTACTATATAGCCGCCCACTGGTTTGCTTATCTACAGACCAACCTAAAGAGGATCAAGTGATTGGAAGACTTGAAAGTCGTGAAGCTGTTCATTTTTGTGGAAGCTCACGTAAATTTGACTTTACATATTCAAGGTCGGAGGGTTGAAATGAACTCATATGTATATGATGAAGTAACCCGTGTAATCCCAGCTGACAGGATTAAAGTGTTGGGCCGCCATGAGAAGTATGGATTCCAACGGAAAGGGTATCCTGAACTTCCAATGAATTATCGATTCCTAAAGATCCATGACCCAAAACCCTACTATTACACAGTTCCTGTAGACAAATGCAATACAACGTTGTTCTCCCCAAACTGAATGTAATGATTGGATTATCATCACACGAGACGTTGTATAAGGCTACGCCCATGTAAATACAAATAAAGACTTCTTTTATCAATATCTGGCTGTGCATAAGAGTTGTTAAAAAGTTAAGTAGCTTCATTATTTACGAGATAGCTGAACTAAAGATAAGCTAACGTCAATTAACATATAATAATGATAAGAAAACTTTTATCCAGGCACAACCCCAGGTACAGGTTCCAAATTCGCCCCTATATCAAGTACTGCTGTGACCCAGGAGAAGAAGTTCCTCCTCAAGTAGATAAAGCCACCCGAGTTTGACGGGAGAGGCAGATTCGTCCAGTCTGATGCCGAAATTTGGATTGAATCCATGGAGGATTACTTTGAAGCAGCTGGTACTGCACTGACAAATCAGGCCATGCTCGCCAAGTTAAAACTCACCGGCGAAGCCGGACTTTAGTGGAAGCAATGGTGCAGGGATCAAGGGACTTCAGAGGGGTCCGTTACCTGGGAGAAGTTGAAGAAAGCCATGCAGGGAAGATATTTACCACTTGCATATCGTACGTAGAAAATGAATGAGTTCTATGAGCTAAAACAGCTAGGACTCACTCTTGACGCATACTACTCTAAATTCGTCTCACTTTTAAAGTATGCACTACAGATGGACATGACGCAGCAGGTGTCCAAATTTTGTGCAGGCTTAAATCCACCCGTAAATACCCATCTCGAATCTATGCGTCCATCAGATCTTCAGGATGCACTCATTCGAGCGGCACCTATAATTCAGGAGGTGCAAGCTAGACCAAGGGGTAACAAAACTTGGTCCTATAGTGACCCAAACAGAGGAGCATTCAGACCTCAAATGAAGAGAGTTCAAGGTCACAATCAGGGACAAAGGAAGAAAGCAAGGACAAATAACGTCAACAACTTTGTTCCTACTCAAAGTAATGGCCGAAACCTCCGATGTTTCCACTGTAACGAACCCGGTCACTTCAAGAGACAATGTCCCAAGCTCAGCGAAGGACATCGTCAAACGCCTTTCCAAGGTGCAGGCCGCGGTCAAGGAGCTGCCACCCGTGGAAGAGGAAGAACTGCATGCATTGCCAATAGGCAAAGATGCGAAGAAGAAGAAGAGGAAGATCCGATTATGGAAGCAGAATTTGAAAGAGCGACAGTCCATGCCGCTTTACACAAGAAAGGACCAAATCGCTAGTTCTCGGTGATTCAAACACCGTCGGACTATCAAGGTAAAGGTTTCAAAACCTTGATTGATTGTGTCAGTACACATTCCTTTATTTCACCAGCATGTGCAAAAAGATTAGGAATAGCCACAGTAGAAGCACCTACCCTGCTTGTGAAATTGGCAAACGGTCGTGAGGTAACTTGTACCAGGCAAACTGCTAAGGTGGAATTCTTTCTGGGAGGAAAGAAAACCTCAGTCAAATTCAGAGTCATGAATTTAGGTATCCATGAGTGTCTACTAGGGATGGATTGGCTTAAGCCTAATGACGCCCACATCCACTGTGGAAAGGGTCAAGTTTCCTTTCGAAACTCTGAAAGGGAGTTTGTCACAACTCAAGGTGAGGCAGGAGTGCCAAGAATCCAATTAGCCAAAGTATCTAGGATCATAAAAAGAGTCAGAAAAGGATTACCCGTTTACCTGATCAAACTCAACAAGTTAGATCAAAAGCAAGAGTCTCAGGAAGGACCTTCTTGGCTAAAGGAATACGCTGACGTATTCCCTGAGGAATTGATTGAACTTCCGCCTCCAAGAGAAGTAGATCATGAGATTAGGCTAGTGCCTGGAGCTGCACCAATTGCAAGGAGACCTTATAGAATGTCCATACCGAAAGCAATTGAGTTGAAGGAACAACTCAAGCAACTGTTAGATCAGGGTTACATATGGCCGAGCAACTCACCGTGGGGAGCTCCAGTACTATTCCAGAAAAAGAAAGATGGGACACTTCGACTATGTATCGATTACCGAGGGTTGAATCAATCAACAGTCAAGAACAAGTATCCTATTCCTAGAATAGATGAGCTTCTTGATCGTCTTCAAGGTACAAATATCTTCTCCAAGATTGATCTCAGGTCAGGTTACTATCAGATAAGGATCAAGGAAGAAGATATTCCAAAGATGGCCTTCAATACAAGATATGGGCACTTTGAGTTCTTGGTTATGTCATTCGGGCTTACAAACGCACCTGCCACCTTCAACAGATTAATGCAAGATATCTTTAGACCATATCTTGATGATTTCGTGCTTGTCTTCTTCGATGACACTTTAGTCTATTCTAAACAGGAAGAAGATCATGAACCTCAACTTTGGATTGTCCTTGAGACAATGAGGTCTCATAAGCTGTATGCAAAAATGAAGAAGTGTGCATTCTTCAAGCGTCAGATTGAATATCTGGGATTCATAGTATCATCTGAAGGAATATCAGTGTAGACCCAGCCAAGGTCAGAGATGTGCTTGAATGGCCAATACTAGTATCCGTCAAAGAAATACGTAGCTTTCTTGGATTGACAGGATGGTATAGGGTCTTCATAAAAAACTATGCTTTGATTGCAGCACCTCTTACAGATTTACTAAAGAAGCAGACTTCCATTACATGGTCAACTTCAGAACAAAATAGCTTCGACAAACTGAAGCAAAGTTTGGTATCAGCACCTATTCTAAAACTTCATGACCTCAATAAGGAGTTCAAGGTAGTAACTGATGCTAGCATTCTTGCCTTGGGGTGTGTACTTATGGAGGAAGGTCATCCAGTAACATACTCTTCAAGGAAATTGAAGAGTCATGAAAAGAATTATGCCACGCATGATCTGGAATTACTAGTTGTCATCCATGCTCTAAAGCTTTTGAGACACTACCTATTGGATAACAAGTTTACTCTAGTAACCGATCATAAGAGTCTCAAATGGATTTTTACCCAGAACGAGCTCAACATGAGGCAACGTCGGTGGATTGAAGTATTGGAGGAATATGATTTTGAAATCAAGTACCGACCAGGGAAAGAGAATGTAGTTGCCGATGCCCTCAGTCGCAAGGCATTTCTAAATTCCCTAATCTTGCAAAATCCATCAACGGCCAGATCTCTGGCCACAAAAGTATCTATGCCAAACAACCCTATACTTGAACTAGCTAGAGAGGAAGCATGCCATGATTTGGCCTACCAAACAATGATAAAGGAGATATCTACCAAGGAGCAAAATCAGAAGTTGCAAGATAAGTATCAGGAATTTTCCATTGATAATGGACTTGTCTACTACAGAACAAGGCTGTGTATACCAGCAAGCCCGTTACTTAAGCAGAAGATATTGTGGGAAGCTCATGATTCTCCTTTCGCAGGACATCCTGGCTATGCTAAGACTCTTAATGCAGTTAGGAAGAGCTACCATTGGGAGAGGCTTAAAGGTGACGTTCTCAAGTATGTCACTGAGTGTTTGTCTTGCCAACGTATCAAGGCCGAACATGTCATGATGCCAGGGAAACTGCAACCGCTTGACATTCCCCAAATAAAATGGGAATTCATCAGTATGGATTTTGTTGTGGGCTTACCCCAAGTCCAAGGAGGATACAATTCCATTATGGTTGTGGTTGACATGCTTACCAAGGTTGCACACCTGATACTAGTAAAGACAAACTATAAAGCCTCCGACATTGCAAGATTGTTTATCAAGGAGATATTCAATCTGTATGGGTTACCTAAAAGAATCATTAGTGATCGAGATTCTCTCTTCACATCACACTTCTGGAGAGTTATCTTTGAAGCTATTGGAACTCAACTCTGTTTTAGCACCGCCTACCATCCCCAAACAGATGGCCAAACAGAGCGAGTAAATCAAGTCATCGAGGATATGCTTAGGGCATACTGCTATCGAGAGCCTAAGAGGTGGATTCAATACTTACCTTTGGTTGAATTTTCCTACAATGCTTCTTACCAGTAGAGCATTCAAATGACCCCTTTCCAAGCATTGTATGGTCATGATTGTCGGAGTCCCCTAAACTTTTCTGATCCAACCCTAAGAGTTGAAGCTTCAAGACAAATGTTGGAGGACATGGATGATCAAATAAGATCAATAAGACAAGACATACAAGCGGCCAAGGATAGGCAAAAGGCATATGCAGATTTGAAACGTCAAGATAGAGTCTTCGAAGAAGGAGACATGGTCTTCATTCGTGTACGCCCTAAAAAGAGTTCTCTATCCCTAGGAGAATGCAAGAAGCTAAGTCCAAGGTATTGTGGGCCATATAAAATCCTCAAATGCCTAGGACCCAATGCTTATAGATTGCAACTCCTTGAGAGCCTAAAGGTTCACAATGTATTCCATATCAGCCTATTGAAAAAATATATACCTAATCCTAACCATGTACTTGACGATCAACAAGTTGTAATGCCTAGTCAAGGAGTCCTTGAACAAAGGCCTGATAGGATCTTGGATGTTAGGGAGAGACAATTAAGATCCAGAACCTTAAGAGAATGCCTCGTCCAGTGGAAAGATTATCCCGAAGAGGATGCCACTTGGATAGATGAAGGCACATTCAACCAACAATATCCCCAGTTTATCTCGAGATGAGGACATCTCGATTCCTCCAAGGGGGAGAGAATGTAATATCCTGATTCGCTAATAAAAGCACGCGCGTGAACCTGTCTCAAACGAATATGAAAAAAATGGGAGAAATGAAATTTTTTTTAATTCCCCCCTTATCCCTCCAACTAACTGACGAGCTGGAGGGGAAGGGGAATAGAAGGAGCCATTAAGCTCCTTGGTGGAGCCTTATGGAGGGAGGGGGAACATGCGTGATGACATGCAGGGAGGGAAGATCCCCCTCCCCTCCACTATTTAAACGAGGGGGGGCCGCTGGAGATGAAAGAGGCTGGAGCCGTGAGGAATAGAGGAAGAAGGGTTGGAAGAGGCCGTGCCGCTGCTGCGTGTGGCAACCAAGAGAGAGGGAGGAACAGAAGACGCCTTCACTCGCTGCCTGATCATCACTCCACTCACCGCCGGTAGTCCGCCTAATAAGCTTCCCCCCCTCCCACGTGGAAGCTTTAGAAGCTTCCTGGGGGAAAGCTTCTAAAGAACCTTCTTAGCCCCCTTTCACCCCCCCCTTTATGCTTTTTTTAAACCCCCTTTGTCCCCCCCCCCCCCCCCCGGGTTTAATTCTCCCTAAGCCCCCTTGTTCTCCCCCCCCCCCCCCCTGAGTTTAATTTCCCCCTAAACCCCCTTTGTTTCCCCCCCCCCCCCCCGGGTTTAATCCCTCTAAAGTTTTTTTTTTCCTTTTCCCCTCGGTTTTAAAACCCCCCTAGGATTTTTAAATTCCCTTTTCCCCTTAAGCCCCTCCCTTAGACTTTGGGAACCTACCCCCGGTTTTAATTCCCCTAAGACCTTTTTGACCCCCTTATAACCCTTTTAACCCTTCTTCAACCCCCCTCATAACTCTCATTTTCCCACAACTCCCTAAGCTTTCTTCCTAATCCCCCGTATCCCCATTATTATTTTCCCCCCAAACCTAAAAATCCAAACCATCATCATGGCCTCGGATGGTATCCCGTAAGGGAAAAATAGCCGTGAGATAAAAGATAGGGAGGGAAAGTAGAGGAAGTGAAAAGAAGGAGTCAAGGAGGAAGAGTGGGAAAAAGAAAAAAGAAAGGGAAGAAAGGAGAAGACGGTGGAATTTCAGAAGAAAGAGGAAAAGGCTATCTCACATTCGAACTACGATGCCGCCGAAGAAAGTCCAAGGTGTAGCTGCGGGAGGGTCATCCGCCGGTATCCATGTGGATATCTCACCTCAAAGCCAGGTTTTTCTTCTTGGCGTTAATTCGGTTTTAAGTCGATCATGCAAAGAAAAATTGTTAAGGATAGGATATTCGAGTTATTTGTAACGAAGGAGTTTAGCTTATGAATGACAATGTATAGAACTTAGCTTTCTTCAAATTGCATCAAGCATTATAAATTACGAGCAAGATTAACCATTTACTATAGTAGTATATTCCTAAGGTGTAGAAATTATATCTTGCACCATAAGTCTTACTCCTTTCGCAACGAATCATTGTAAATGGTTAAATTCATGAAAGGTTTCTTTCGATGCTCAAATTACTAGGAAGTTATCTTGAATATTTGCACATCTTAGCAAGGCAAGTGTTGTTAGTTGGCATGAGCTCATCTTTAAGGAAAACGGAAGTTAAATTAAACTGTATTGACTGGGAAGTAAATTGTCACAAGGATAGCAAAACCGTGACAAGACGATTAATATTACCTTCCAAAAGATAACTGAACCAATCTAAACATAGAAACATTCATATCCTAAACACTTGACTACTTTTCTTACTGTAGGGACAATCAATTTGTAAAGATAAGGAACTAGGGTTTGTCCCTAAGGTTCTTAAAAGAAGAAACCCTAGGCCTGACATACGTCAGCTTAAAGAATCTAAACAGATTATTCCATCGCAGGACTTGCGCAACAAGTATGAAATCATTTAGTCTTGTGATTGATTCACAAGGAGAAAGGGTAAAAACCCTCATAAAGAATGGCAGATCCCTACGCAAGTTATCTTGCAAAAAGACGTATTTTTGGATATTCTTCTAAATAAGGAGAGTTGTAAATTGGAAACTAGCATATCTAAGGCACTTAGGGTTAACCAAATTGGGTGTGCCCTACACCGAAATGTAAAAGATCTTGGCAATTTACAAGACACCTTGGGAACGAGTGTTGTTACACTCAAAAGGAAAGAACACTTCCTTAGCAGTTTGCCAAACAACTTGGTTGATTAACGGAAATGTTTGTGCTTGCTAGAGATTTTAGAGCTTTGTTTGAATTATGAATTACAAATTAAATGAGTACCTATACTTCAGGTTAAAGGCCTGAAGGGAGAGGCAGCTTCAGTTACCCCCGACTGCCAGCCGGACCCTAACCAAGGGGGTTGTTGACCGCGCCGGGAACGTGGACTGAACCGGTCGCGAGAGGTCTCTCCATTGAGTTCTACTTGGAGCAGGAGGATACTTGGGTGCCAGGGGGGGCTCTGGCCGTAAATCCCTCGCCTTCCGGGTCCTACACAAGAGACTAACGTGACTCGGGATTGGATCTCGAGGCCCGCATACTAGTTGACAAGCAGAAGCTTGGAATAGTGATCCTTGGAGATTACTGGATAGCCTTCGGGCAGATTATGGACAAGCCTACGGGCGGAACTCCTTGTATTTCAAAGATAAAATGATGAAATGTTAAAAGAACTTGCTTGATATTGTTTTTCTATGTCACATGATAAGATTACGTGAAAGAACCAGTGCTTAAAGGGATTAATTAAAGAAGCTGATTGTTATATGTCAAATTAATGTGTTAGATAATTACATAACTAAAACAAACCGAGGAAAGTGCGGAGGATGGGCCATGGGTCCGTCGTACGGTTGGGTGGTCCCGGTTAACCGGGAACTTTTCTTAAAAATCTCAAAGAACAGTGGAATGATCATCATTATCAAAAAGAATAACGAGAACGATGACCTAGAGTTACGTCTTACCCGATTTACGCTGTTTTAGGGGAACGGAATGGGACTATGCCTTATGGCAGAGAGGTTGAGCTTTGCATCCCTCTCGTTTCCCATTCTCCTTGAACCAAGTGCAGTGTGAATCCACTTCAGACCTGGCGTTTTTGCGTAAAGTAGTTCGCTCGGGTCTGACGCTAATTGCTGTTAGCTAATGACCCATTAGGAAAACCCTAATTCCGGTCGATCCTAAGTGGGAACGGCCAGGATACTTCCGCTACGTGGCAGACACGGGAAGAACTAGATCGCAAAACCCGTATGATGGACCAAAAAATGGGCCGGCACTGGCTCATGTACTAGCCGGGCCTCGTCACTACGCACAAGACAACCCCTCGGCCTCGCGGCCAGGAGCGTCTATCAAAATCTCTGCCTTCCTAAACATTGCGTTTGTAATACGTTATAGTCCAACTGATCCTAACCCAATATTACTCCTCAGAGGGAGTCCCTTTCACATAGCCAAAAGGCTCGAATCACATATACATGGGGTTCCTCCTACGGCTGAATGCCGTCAACCCTCTGCGACTCTCCTACACCTTGGGGATTGGCCCCTCGATGCGTCGCTCAACATCTAAACATTTCGCACAAAAGTCGCTCAAGGTACCAAATAAACGTGTCCAGGAATGTACCATTGCTTCCTCACGTACTTTCCCCTTGACCCCCACGACTAGCCTACAGCATGGGTACCTCACTGCCTCTCAACGTAGGTCATGTCCTAATAAACCAATTGCAATGCATGTCCAGGAGCTGGTCACTGATATTTTTTTAAATTCGTTTCATGCTCTATACATTTAGTGGATGCCTAGTGCTCAAACATTTAGCAAACAGTATCGTGCACAAGTGCAAAAACATTCTTTTAATGGTTTCCAACTACCGTTCGTGCTTCGTTGCATGGGCTTAGCACCGAGGTGATCCTCGTGCTACTAAGCTCTTAATTTTAATTATTATCCATCCTAAAATGCTATGCATAGAAATCAGCTGCTTTCCCATCATTTCACACAGCATTTAGACATATTTCAATTCCTCCACCCTTCCCCGTTTAAATAGTGCATCGTTGGATAGGTTTATAGGGTATTTTGACATCATTTTATGTGTAGAAAGTGGAAAAAGACACTAGAACAAGAAGGTGGGGTTGAACTAAGGCAAATCCTCATGCTTCAGTCCCCACAAACATTCACAAACATTGTTCTCATTTATCCTTATTTTTCGAAACCCAAAATGTATTTTTCCCCTATTTTTTAGGGTTTTTCCACCCTTTTCTTGTATTTTTTCTTATTTTCTTGCATTATTTAATTATTAAAAATTAAGAACAGATTAGGAGCTGTGGCCCTTAGTTCTTTCTTGCAGAAAAATGAAAGTTTAGTTTATGTTCCTATTTACTTCCCCATTTTTATGCCAAAAAACCATCATTTTCTCTTGATTTTTCATGTTTTTCGTGTTTTAATGTATTATTTTGAACCACAAGATGCATATTTTTCTGATTCTCTGATTATGACCAGCAAGAACTCATGGAAAACAACAACATGAACAATTTTTAGCCCACATGAACAACATTTCATCAATCAAAAGCTATAGAATCTCAAATTTCCTTTGAAAATTTTAAATTACCGCTTATTTGCGTGTTTCGGGTTTCATGTCCATGGCTACAAATTTGGAAATCAACAGCACTTCATGTCCAGCACAATCACCAATCACCATTTCCAACCCGTGGAGCAATCCGATCCATGCCGGACAAGCCTCCATCATTCTTTCTTCTTCCTTCTTCTTCCCACATGAACTTGCCTTTAGAAGAGAGAGAGGGAGGAGAGAGAAAGACTTAAATCAGAGATCTTCAAAGAGAGCATTATTTTACGCGCGAAGGGCGGCGAAATGATTGGCATCCAGGAGGGAATGAGGGGCAATGATCATTGATAGGGGTTACTTGCAGGCTGGAGATGACATCATCATCCATGGAGCGCAAATTTCGGGTGCAGTATGGCGCCTTCATCCTCCCCTTTCTCTCACCACGATTTGATGCTAACTTTCATGTTGCATAAAATTTCTTGGGCTCCCAAGGATCATGCCCACTTTGGCCAAAAATAAGTCCACCTCTTCGTATCTTGACCGGTTTCTTGGCCATTTTCCCGTCCGGACTCGGAATCGAGCTCTGAAAAATCCTGGCCGTTCGGCTTAGCATCCTGCATTGGCCAGTAGCTCGTGTCAACCCGCAGGACTTTCTGAAAAATTATGAAAAATCAACAAGTGTCACTCGGGTGCCTTTAAAGCACTTTGATGCCTAAAATCGTCCTAGATCGAACTGCCGCCTTTGACGGTGAATATTTTTCCCTTGATATTCATAATTTTTAGCTATTTTTAAGCACTTCCCGTCACCTAAATTCCGCTCTCATTGGCGACCACGGGATAAGGAGACTCAGCCCGTCGAATCCACGAACATATCTGCACATAAACAACCAAAGAAGCATCAAACTGATACAAAACAAATATATAATAAAACTCAGCACAATGCTCCCCCTACCCCTGGACAGAACCAAGGCATGACATCCACAAGGAGTAGGCCTAGCATCATCTAATAAAAGATGCGAAGTGAGTCACTGACCACCTGCTCCAACACGGCCAAACTAAAAAACCTATCAAAGAGGTTGCCCTAGATGGTAGTCTGCACTACTTACCAACTAAAGACAACACAACTAGGAGCTCCTACAAGGCGAGGACTCCTATAGCCTGATCAAAGAGTATTTTCTTTCAGTATATGTCTTCTTTTAGGGTTTGTATTGGATGAACATACTTGGGCATGTAAAAAGGAGGGAGCTGAGCGTAGTGACCCAAGGAGAACAGGACATCGGCCTCAGGACCTGTCTCGGCACCCAAGAACCTACCAAGTCTTGGCAAGGCGACACTTAATCCTTTTCTAACGCTCACTTTTATTTTCGCTCCAACCTTCCTTGTTTTGTCATTATTTTTTTCAGCAAAAAGCCACCCCTAGGAAGACAAGGTATCGGCCCCAGGTCTGATTCGTTCCCAGGAACCTACCAGGCCTCCGCAAGGCAATGATCAACTGCTTATATATTTCCATTTCTTTTCTTTGCTTTTCTTGGGATAGGGGTTATAACCCCTTTTTACACACCTTCGTATTTATATTCATCTTCTAGGATGTCCAGAGTTTCTTGGCATCATCATTATTATCTTCTGGCAGGCTTCTCTAACTGCCTCACTACTAACAAGAATTCCTAGAATGGCTGCCTAGCCAGCTAGCAGAACAGGGCCACTAGGACTTCCTTCTAAAACAGGTCTTTCGATGCCTAACAATGTCTTTGCAGGAGGCAATGACTACTCCGACCTCCCTCAAACATACTTAGCCTGAACCTGGGACTTCACGCCTTGATTGCCGGTCCCAAAAAAAAATATCTCCCATCGACAAGTACAAAGACACATATAACACGAAAGAAAGGTACTCGTAAAGGAGAGATATCACCTGGATTGGCCACAAGAAGCGTCCATTGATGCCGCGACAAAGGCTCCCTCCAAGCTTGCCTTCAAACCTGTCTAGCACAGAACTTAAAACAAAAACCCAATTAAACGCACCTGCACTAGACATGGAAATGGCCCTCTTGGCCTAATGAAATCAAACAATACTACGCATAACATCCACCTGGGAACAATCATGATAGACATCAAAGCATACCATTCCCAGGGAAACAGGGCTCGTAGCCCTAAACTAGGTGCATTAAATTATGACCTATCCCTCCTGCGTAGATCGCAAGAGGTGTTCGCATCACATGTCGTCGAATCAGTCTATGGGTCCAAGATAATAAAAGCAGATGAGTCTCGCTTACCCTCTGCATCACCCATATCAACCATCGTCTGCCAAAGAGGGCATGTTCAGAAAGCATACCCCATAAACGACCAGGTCCTGTCTCACCATCAATAGATATATCGGGACAAGGGCCACAATTGAAGAATAGATCTTCTTCATATGCAAAATTAGCCAATGAATCGGCAAACTGATTCCAGTTCCGTGGAATTAGCTGAAAAGACACTCTATTGAATTCGTCTACCAAGGCTATGGTAGTATGATGGTACATACAAAGGATGGGGTTCCGTACCATGTATGTCCCATTAAGTTGATTTAAAACCAACTGCGAGTTCCCTTTCACCAACAACTGGTGGATACCACCCTTCTTCGCAATATTCAAACCCATAATCAGGGCTTTGTATTCTGCCATATTATTGGTAAAATTCACCCCGAGATAAGCAGCTAACTTCATGACAATGCGTCGTCGGGGGTCTCGGATGACAACTCCTACACTTCCTTTTTTGCATGGACCCCTGGACGCCCCATCAAAGTACAAGGTGTACGTCCATAAAGAGTTTACATATCCCGCCATCCAGAACTCTACTCGTAATTATGATAATCGAAATTCAGCATATTCAACGGGTGGACTGTAGGCTCCATCCCTCCATCATCATTGAATTCAACAGGGATGCTCGTCAAAATTTGTAGGCAGTGATGGCAGAAGACCTTGATCTCCCAAATAAATGTCCCGCATTCTTGCTCAATCACCTTGTATCCTTTGCTCCACCAAATAAGCTTTCCCTGATGATACCTCTGTTCCAAATATGGGTGTTCTAAATAAGGGATCAGACGACCCATCAACCTTTATCACGATTTCCTTGCAGATGTTTGATCGATCTCTCCTAGACCTGTAAGGCAGTCATAGCATTAGTGCAATAAAAAATAATAAGGTTTAATCTTATTAAGATTAACCTTATTTTTAAATTCTATCCCCTCAAGGTCAGCTAACAAGACTGTGGATTTATTATTTCCTATTCTAACGATCCTATAGGGCCCATCCCATTTGGGCTCTAGCTTGCCTGGAAATAATTCACGTCGTGCATCATAATACAGAACAAGCTGTTCTTTCTTGAAGGTGTATTTCTTGGCTTTGAGGTCGTATAGCTACTTCATTCGATGCTTTGCCACTTCTTGGTGCAATAAGCTCTGCAGCTTAAGCTCATCTAAATGTGCCAGTGTCGTCAAACGCTCAAAAAGTGCGTCTTCATCACTCAAAGAATGATTGATGGCAAACCAAATAGTCGGCAGCTCAATTTCTAAAGGCAAGACACACTCCTCCCCATATACTAACTTGAATGGGGTATGGCCAATGGCTCGTTTGAAGGTCGTATTATAGGCCCACACTGCCATGTATAAATTTTTATCCCAATCCCGTTTCTTTTCCGACACAATTTTGGACAGGATGCCCACAAGCTGCTTGTTGGTACTTTCAACCTGCCCATTGGCTTGCGGATTATATGGGGTTGTCTTGTTATGCTTGATGTGCCACAACTCTGTCAAACCTTTGATCACCTTATTTAGGAAATGGGTTCCGCGGTCCGACACTAATTCTTTTGGCAGACCAAACCGGCATATTATCTGCTCTAAAAGGAAACTAGCAATTTCTTTAGCATCATCTTTCCTTGTTGCACGTGCTTCTGACCACTTTGTGAAGTAGTCAATTGCGACAATGATGTACCTCTTTTGCGTAGTCGACGATGGAGTAATAGGACCCACAAAGTCTATTCCCCACTTCTCAAATGGAAGTATCGCCATAATAGGGGTGAGTGGTCGTTTCCTATTCTCTCGACTATCATGTCATTGGCAAATATCGCATCTCTTAACATACGCAAATGCATCCTGGAATATGGCAGGCCACCAATAACCTGCTCTTAAAGCCTTTTGTGCCATGAGCCGTCCAGCAAAATGGCCACCGCAAGCAGAATCATGGCACTCTTCCAAAATGAATGGCACCTCATCAGGCATCACACATCGGCGATAGATGTCATCAACCCCTTGCCGATAAAATGTACCTGCGATCAAAGCAAACTTTAACGCTTGCTGCTTAATTTTCCTTCTCTCAGCTTTAGATAATTCGGATCCCACCTCTCCCGTCGATAAATAATGCGTTATTGCAGCATACCAGGAGGGAATAGATGTCGTATCTATTTTAAACAACAACTCCATGTCACTACCTTCAGCCACAGATTCTTTCGGCTCCCCAAAGTCCACAAGACATTCCACGATGCCTTACAACCTTGGTGGCTTACTCCTGTTTTCGTAATCAAATTCCTCCAAAGTGATCAACCACTTTGCTAGACGATCAGGCGGCTGTAGCTTATTCATCAATAGTCGAAGTCCCTCAGCCTTCGTATAAAGCACGACTTTCTCATAGAGAATATAATGTCTGAATTTCTTGGTCCCAAAGACCATCGCTAGACACAATTTCTCCATGTAAGTATAGTTAATTTCAGATACCCCCAGCTTTCGGCTAGCAAAAGCAATCGGGTGGTACCACTTCTCTTCCCAAATTTGGGCTAAATAGTAGCTGATACTATACATGGTGGCTGCTGAGAATATATAGAACACCTCACCTCTTTTAGGTGCTTTTAAGACGGGTGCTCTTGCTAGCTCTTGTTTCACATCCTCGAATGCTACCTTACAAGGGTCACCCCATACAAACGAACAGCTAAAGGACAATAAATTTGTAAGCGGCAACGTTCTTTCTACTAAGGCGTTGATGAATCTACGATAGTAACCAACCGAAGACAGAAAGCTATGAACCTCTTTCGGAGTGCGTGGTGGACCCATGGCAACTATAACTTTAACCTTCTCGGGGTCTGTCGCAATTCCTACCAAACTGACCACATGACCCAGCAATAGCCCATAAGGTACTCCAAAAATGCACTTCCGTGGGTTTAGGGCGATGCAAAATTGTCTGCAATGCTCAAAGCATTTTCTTAGAATGATCAACTGCCTTTCTCTCACGGTGGCAGCCCCTAAGTCATCAATAAAGACCTTCAACTCTTCAAGGGATATGTCACCGAATGTCTTATCTGCTGTTCGTTGCCACGAACCAGGCGCATTGCATAAACCAAAGGCCATCACATGGTACGCAAAAGTACCGAATACAGTAATAAAAGTTATTTTCAACTTGTCCTCTTCTGCAATTGCCATTTGGTTGTATCCTGCAAAGCAATCCATAAATGAATATATCTCCCTACTCGCTAATTGATCCAAAATCTGGTCAATAAATGGCAACGGATAGTAGTCCTTAACTGTCTGCTTATTCAGCTCCCTAAAGTCTACACATAAACGGATTTGATTATTCTTCTTCTTTCCAATCACAACTAGCGAACACCATTCCGTGTGTTGCACAGGAAAAATCAAACCCGCTTTTCGAAGCTTCTGTAACTCTTCAAACAGGCCGTCCCTCAATTCGAAAGGCATACGCCTTACTTTCTGCCGTACAGGACGACTACCCTCCTTCAACGGAATTGTATGAACAGCAAGACTAGGAGGGATGCCTCTCAACTCATCATAACTCTAGGCAAAGATATCACGGAATTCCTGGATCAAGGCCACATAGTCCTCCCTTTCTACTGAACTGAGCATAGAACCTAATTTGATTGGCCGCGAATCGTCAGGCGTACCAAGGTCTAGCTCGATAACATCTGCATCTCTTATACGATCTTGGCCCTCTATCGGCTCGTTCAAAGTGATCTGATAGATGTCCTCCGTGGTGGATCCCTCTTTGGACTCATCACTCGATGATGTCTCATTGCCAGATAAATCTTCTAATGTCTCCAATTCTGTAGAAGATAGAGGAGCTCTCTCACTCTGCGGGGACTCAGGATAAGCATCAACCACCACACGCTGGGCACCTCTGCCGAATATTAGCCGACTGGCGGGTATATCCACTTGGCAGTCCACTTGCAAGATCCAAGGTCGTCCGAGTAATACTTGGTAACTTGGACGCCCTGCAAAACGAATCACCCTAAAGTCCAACAGGCATTCTACATTTGCAACAGTGACATTGACCTTAGTAATGCAGCCTTCTGGCTGTCTCAAACTATCATCTGTCATTCTGAGAATTGTGGAGGTATCTTTCTAGATCGCAAGACCCAACCTTTCCATCAGTTCAGAACTCATAATGTTAACAGATGAACCCGTGTCTTTGGTAGCTCCTCCACTGTAGTCTTTGGTCGTTGAAGTATTTGTTTAGGCCCATCCTCTCGCTGGGAATCATTTCCTTGGGCATGATGATTAACAGGCCCTGGTTTTCGACTTCCTCCTTGGAGGGAACTGATCTTACTCCAGCAAGTAGCTTCTAAATGGCCGGATTTCCCACAGATGTCGCACTTAACATTTGGGCAATTCCTTGGATAGTGCTGCCCACCACACCATTTGCAACTAAACCTCGAAGGTGCACCCTCATCTAGGTATCTACTTCCTATCAAATTTTGTTGTTTTTTAAGGAAGTTGACATCAACGGCTATTTGTCGATACTGCTCCGTAATCATGTCGGTATAGTGCTTCATCATGTCCTTAACCTCGCCAAGAACATTGGAAGAACTCGACTCATAGCCTTGGTCATTACCCTGTCGTTCCATCGGCCTAACAATTCGATTAGGCACTAGTTGTTGAGCCACAGGCATGGTATTAGAATTGACCGCCTGGCCTCCACCACTTGGAGCCATTTGACTGCCCGTAGGCATCGACATGCTAGGGGGAGCTGGTAATAAAGACATTCTGCATCATGTTCCCTCTCCCATTAGGGTTAGCCATCGTTATCCCTTGACCACTACTGCCATTGGCCATTGCCATATTGTTTCCCAATACTAAACCCATATTCGAATTGCCTCGAGAAGCATAGGCTGCTTGTAGTCGGGATTCCACCTCTTGTGCTCGTGTAATGGCAGTATCTATATCCCCCGAGGGGACACTCCTCAATTGCAATTGGATATTAAAGTCTAAACCATGTAGGAAATATTGCAATTGGGCAGCTGCGGGGATAGGAATAGAGGTGTCCAACTTACGAAAAACCTCTTTTATTTTCTTCACATAAGCACGAATATCCTCGTGTGGTTCTTGACGGGTCACGTTAAGTACACGCAACCAATATTGTCCACCCCTTTCAGGGGCAAACTCCCTTCGAAAAGCTCCATAAAATGCATCAATGTTCAATATGGTTCCGGCTTCCAAACCATGATACCATATAGCGGCTCTTCCTTTGAGAGTCATATTGAAGAACATCATTAAATGTCCTTCCTCTTGAATGCGACAGTTAAACATCAGCTTTTGAAACTCCCTAATGTGGAGTTCCACATCTTCCTCAACTAACTCATTAAAAATGGGTAGCGGGTAACCTAGAGCCAGCAAATCCGTCGTTCCTGCTGGAATTGCAATAGGCTGCGCCATGACAAGGATCGGATTTGCACTACGAATAGGGGACGGTGGGGTTACACCTCCCGTACTTGACGTGGACTGGCTTATAGAAGGAAGGGTAGCACTAGAGCTTCCACCTTCTCCTAACTTACTGCTTGTGGCCCCAAGACCACTAGATCCACTCCCTCGTAAGGGTTCAGCGCCGCTACGCTTAGGAGAATATCTCCTAAAAATTTCAACACGTCGCCTAGCTCTTTCGTCTCTTTCTTGCTTTTGGATTTCTGCTAGACAACGCTTATCAATAAATAACGGATCAATCTCAGTATCCTTTGGCATAAACTGCTAGTTGGCCCCTAAATAACTAGGATTCGAGAACCGCCACTTTTAAGCGGTTCCCGGCAGACGCACCACTGATGGACCAAAAAACGGGCCGGCACTGGCTCATGCACTAGCCGAGCCTCGTCACTACGCACGAGACAACCCCTCGGCCTCGCGGCCAGGAGCGTCTATCAAAATCTCTGCCTTCCTAAACATTGCGTTTGTAATACGTTATAGTCCAACTGATCCTAACCCAATATTACTCCTCAGAGAGAGTCCCTTTCACATAGCCAAAAGGCTCGAATCACATACACATGGGGTTCCTCCTATGGCTGAATGCCGTCAACCCTCTGCGACTCTCCTACACCTTGGGGATTGGCCTCTCGATGCGTCGCTCAACATCTAAACATTTCGCACAAAAATCGCTCAATGTACCAAATAAATGTGTCTAAAAATGTACCATTGCTTCCTCACGTACTTCCCCTTGACCCCCACGACTAGCCTACAGCATGGGTACCTCACTGCCTCTCAATGTAGGTCATGTCCTAATAAACCAATTGCAATGCATGTCCAGGAGCTGGTCACTGATATTTTTTTAAACTCTTTTCATGCTCTATGCATTTGATGGATGCCTAGTGCTCAAACATTTAGCAAACAGTATCGTGCACAAGTGCAAAAACATTCTTTTAATGGTTTCCAACTACCGTTCGTGCTTCGTTGCATGGGCTTAGCACCGAGGTGATCCTCGTGCTACTAAGCTCTTAATTTTAATTATTATCCATCCTAAAATGCTATGCATAGAAATCAATCGCTTTTCCATCATTTCACACGGCATTTAGACATATTTCAATTCCTCCACCCTTCCCCGTTTAAATAGTGCATCGTTGGATAGGTTTATAGGGCATTTTGACATCATTTTATGTGTAGAAAGCGAAAAAAGACACACTAGAACAAGAAGGTGGGGTTGAACTGAGGCAAATCCTCATTCTTTAGTCCCCACAAACATTCACAAATATTGTTCTCATTTATCCTTATTTTTTGAAACCCAAAATGTATTTTTTCCCTATTTTTTAGGGTTTTTCCACACTTTTTTTGTATTTTCCCTTATTTTCCTGCATTATTTAATTATTGAAAATTAAGAACAGATTAGGAGCTGTGACCCTTAGTTCCTTCTTGCAGAAAAATAAAAGTTTAGTTGATGTTCATATTTACTTCCCCATTTTTATGCCAAAAAACCATCATTTTTCCTTGATTTTTCATGTTTTTTGTGTTTTAATGTATTATTTTGAACCACAAGATGCATATTTTTCTGATTCTCTGATTATGACCAGCAAGAACTCATGGAAAACAGCAACATGAACAATTTTTAGCCCACATGAACAACATTTCATCAATCAAAAGCTATAGAATCTCAAATTTCCTTTGAAAATTTTAAATTACTGCTTATTTGCGTGTTTCGGGTTTCATGTCCATGGCTGCAAATTTAAAAATCAGCAGCACTTCATGTCCAACACAATCACCAATCACCATTTCCAACCCGTGGAGCAATCCGATCCATGCCGGACAAGCCTCCATCATTCTTTCTTCTTCCTTCTTCTTCCCACATGAACTTGCCTTTAGAAGAGAGAGAGGGAGGAGAGAGAAAGACTGAAATCAGAGATCTTCAAAGAGAGCATCATTTTACGCGCGAAGGGCGGCGAAATGATTGGCATCCAAGAGGGAATGAGGGGCAATGATCATTGATAGGGGTTACTTGCAGGCTGGAGATGGCATCATCATCCATGGAGCGCAAATTTCGGGCGCAGTATGGCGCCTTCATCCTCCCCTTTCTCTCACCACGATTTGATGCTAACTTTCATGTTGCATAAAATTTATTGGGCTCCCAAGGGTCATGCCCACTTTGGCCAAAAATAAGTCCACCTCTTCGTATCTTGACCGGTTTCTTGGCCATTTCCCCGTCCGGACTCAGAATCGAGCTCTGAAAAATCTTGGGCGTCCGGCTTAGCATCCCGCATTGGCCAGTAGCTCGTGTCAACTCGAACGACTTTCTGAAAAATTATGAAAAATCAACAAGTGTCGCTCGGGCGCCTTCCCGTCACCTAAATTTCGCTCTCACCGTAACATAAAATAATATTCATAATTTTTAGCTATTTTTAAGCACTTCCCGTCACCTAAATTTCGCTCTCACCGTAACATTCCATGAGAGTGCCGAGCTGAGCTTTCTAGACATCCTTTTCGATGGACTGCTAAGACGTGTCCTCGATGATACTAGGGGACACGTTACAATATACATAGAGTTAGCCAAAGCTCACGATAATACAAGGTTATGAAAATTTTCAATAACACAAAAGAAAGTAATTAGATATTTTGTATCAATTTGGGTCACCAAATTTGTACAAGTTTTTGATCCTTAAAGTTGGTACCTGCATCTTGACTTGAAGAAACATTATCGCAAGTAATCTCTTGATCTCCCTTTCTTACATTACCTCTTTTCCCACCTTTTGTTGTTCTTTTATCTATGTTTATATATATACACACAATTACTCAAAGTTTAAAAATATGAATAACTATGAACATTTTAAATTAGGCAAAGAGACTAATTAAAGCTAGTTAATCTCAAAATGAATCACCTAATAAAGCAATATGTAATATATGTACAAATTTTAATTTTCATAGTTTAGTAGAAATAAAGACATATACCTGTATCGTGATTTGAAGAGACATAAGGGCCAATGACCTCCTTAGCTTTCATTGTTCCATTATCTCTTGTACCATCATTTGTGAATTTGTTACCTTTATGTACACATAATAAACCAAAGTTTAGAAACATAAGAGACTTATATTTTTTAAAAAAAAGTGCTATATCAAACTAAATCACTTAATTTCTTAGCACTTGGATTAGAACACATGAATTAGTAATAAAATTAGGTATAAATTTAGTTATTAGAGTTAGTTATCTTTCACTTCTTCCACAACTGAATCCACAAGCCCAAGTAGTTTGGCATCCTCACTCATCATTTTTTTCAAAAGAGCCATCATCTCTAGATTAGAAGTCGACATGGCAAACCTACATAGGCATGGTAACAATAAGAAAGTGTTTGCAATGCATGTTAGAAAATGTAAATTACATTAAGCAATACAAAACAAAAGACTTCAATAAACATACCATCATAATGTTTGAAAATGTAAATTACATTAAGCAATACAAAACAAAAGACTTCAATAAGCATACCGTCATAACATTGTTGCCTCATGCTCATGCGAATGCCACATGGTAGGTACAATCTTTCTTTTATTGTCAATTGCAATTGCTTTTGTTTTGAGTACTTGCCATTGCTTTTTCGTGGATACACATAGCCACCAATCCTTCCAATCTTGATCCTCTATTCTCACTTTCCAAATATTTTCTTGCAAGTGTACATTAGTTAGCCAGCCCACTTTTACTTGCTTCATTTCATAGTGTACTGCTCTTATAACGGCACATTTGAGGTCATTTGGCTCACATAAAGCATCTAGATGAGACTTTATATAGACAACATCATTTTCCTCTAGCCAAGGAGGAATGCAAGCCATGCAACCTATCTTAATCAAACGTGACCTTGGTCTCAAATCTTTTGTCTCATATGCGATGATATTGTTTCCATGTTGAAGTGGAATAAATTTGTGTAACAATGATTGTATTGGTCTAATACAATCCCATGGAAATGGAACAAAACCATTTTGCAAGACACTCATACCTGTAGTGGTATCCACAACTAGACTTTCATGGCCACTTTCAACCACAATACATTGTCTGTAGTAATAAGCTCTAAAAAATAGTTTCACTTAACCATTGCATTCAAACGAAAAAAATGATGATATGCAAGCTTTCCAATGGCCAACATCTATGTCCACTCTAGAGTCTTCATCGCATCTTACCACCACTTTATCTCCCACTTTATAAACTTCTCCCTTTAGAAAAACCTTTTTATATTATGTCATTGTTTCCACCTCTATGTTGAAGCTATGATGAACATATCTCTTTTCTTCATTAGTTGCATCCCTGTGTCTTAACTTCTTTGCTCCTATGGTTATTCCCTTTGTTAGAGCTACTCTTTTGCATGCACAATCATTAGCCTTTTCTAAAAAACTCCATATTTCTTTTGCTTTCTCCACACATGATACATGCATGAGACCTAATGCATGCCATTTTGGACATTCATCGTACCTATTAGAATCCACTAAGTATCCATCAGGTGATAGTAAAGCTTAGTGGAGTTCTCTTGTCATCCTTTGATACGGTATAAGTCTGTCACATTGGTCTTTTGTAATATGCATAAATATCCATGTAAAGAATCTTCATCTTTGGTAGTTTGCATAAGAAATCTCATTATCTTTGTTATTTGTTTTGATATTGACATATACTGAGACCATACGCTCATAAATATAACACCAGAAAGCATCATGACCACCATGTCGAATAATGTCATCCAAGAATTCTCCAAAACCTACATTTAGTAAGGTAAGAAAATATATACGATTAAAGTGAAATATATGCTATATAAATGAAAAAACTAAGAAAATAAAAAATATTTATACCTGCAACATATTCCAAAGAAGTCGAGTTTGATCCTAAAAGCTCCTCAAAGCTTACTCTCCATGAACCAAGCAATTCTCTCAAAGTGTCTATATTTTCTCTAGACCAACCATGGTCACGAGTGTAGTTGTAGAAAGCATGAGCAATGTCTATCAGAATCAATCCTAGGTCGTAGAATACCTTCGAAATACCTTCAATCTCGCATAGTACATAAGGCAAACACCATTGAATCCACTTTTGATTTTCCTTAGCCTTGTAGCTCTCACAATACTTACTAGGAAATCTTGGCCAGCGACCATAACGAATAGAGTATGGTGTCACTTTAGTGACACGATGTGTTGTCTCATCAATTTTTACTTTCATCCTGTTATCCACAATCCTTATTAGAAAACATATATATTTTGAGAACAAATTTAGAGCCAAAATATGCATGCAATCATATACAAGATCTAGGGATAAATCAAAGCCATAGAGTTCATATAGTCTCCACAAGCACGATCTACCAAAAAGTCCCGCGTCTTTCAAAATCTCTTCTCTTTCTGCTTGGGTGAGGGCTCGCTCTGCCATAGTCGAAGAACTAAACATTTCATTGGTTGATCTTTTAATTGGTCTATATCTCAACTGGAATCTATTTTGATAATACAAGTAACGTCCTGAGCCCTCACCCTCCAAAGTGGCTATTGCTTTGTCTCTACGACAAAACGATTGACCACCATCTTTCAAAGATCCAATCTTGCACTGAGCTTGATGGTCTCTAGTTACCATCATTAGCATAGCACATGCAATGAATCTTCGACTAAGAGAATTTTCATGCTCAACAATCTGTGTGACTAGATAATTGAAGTCTACTTCAAATCCATCAACAAATAGACTTTCTAATTCATCTATCAATGGTTGCATGAATATGTGAAAGAGTTTACTAGAGCTTCCAATAACTTTTTTGCAACTGAATGGAATAAATAAAACCGGTATAACTCCAATAAAGGAGCTCTTTCCAACATTGAGAATTTTGATTTCAACAACTCCACAATTCTTCTGGGTTGTCTTTGAGGCTTGGAATCCATCCCAATGTAATAACAAGGCGAAATTGCGTGGATCACCCTATTTATCACAAAACACACCACATTTTAGTAACCTATATCAAATTTCATTTATATTAATTAAAAAGATGAGCATGATAATAAAGTGTACCTTACAAATCCTTTTGTACCCATGTATGTGAGTTCGACATGATTTGCAGATAAACTTGTAGGCACTCTCAATATCATCCCATGAATGATCAAGCAATGGTGACCTTTGGGCAGAAGGCCAAGCTGTATAGACTTGTTTGCAATGCATGTTATTACATATCAATGGAAGCTCAAAGTATGATTCAGGATTCCAAAAATCATTTACACTTTTGCATTTTGTACCATCCCAAAACTCATTTATTGTAGAATCACAAAGTGTATTCTCCTGTATTAACCATTTGTTTTTATTTCTCCACATTTCCAACAATTCATGGCATAGAGTTCTACTTCTAGTTAGTAGACGCAATTGTTCTCTAATGGAGACATAGTCAAAAGAGAGCATATATTTTCTCGGTAGAGAACACTTGGAACACTTTTCACAACATTGTGAACAATCACGCTTTAACTTCTTCCTTCCTCATTTTCTGGTGTTACACAAGCATTCAATTATGTCTCTAATGTAGTTATCCTCCTTGCTTGGCTGATAAAGCAATGGTGCATGAATAGAGCTCTCACTTCCTTGGCATACCCTGTAACATTGGGAGTTAACCATACCTAGCCGTGTGAACATGATACCAAGTTTCTCCCAACAAGTAGAAATATTTATACCATTCAAGTCTCCATCCCATGTGTTAGGCATTTGCACTAGTAGTTTGGCCAAGCTTGGCATATATATATTGTCCATATGTGCTTGGGAGGGATTAAAACTGACCATATCACCAAAAATAATTTTAAGCATTTTATCTTGAAACTCAATTGAAGCTTAATGCTCATCCCAAAGTGCTTGCAATTGAATTATTCTTTGAACCATTTTGTCAAATAAAGATGGTTCAACATCATCCATCTCGAACGCTTCATCTTGTGGTTCCCCCTCATTATCCTCCCTTTCGTCTAAATTGTCAATCTCATTTGATGGGTCATACCTCATCTCCCATGTCATTATGCTCTAGTAGAATGTCATCTTGTGGTAGTCCTTGAGAGTCACGTAAACCAAGATTAGTAGTGAGACTCTTAAATCTTTCCTCAATTTTCATGTGTCTTGCATATGTTGAGTGAGGAACCATACGTCCACCTCCACAATATGTTCTGCATGTACACCACAAACGCCTTCGTCTAGGCAAAGAGTGAGATGATGGTTGATCCATAGGAGGGTTATCTTCACTCATAGGAACATCATTGTTAGTAGAATTTTGACCTTCTTGATGAGCCAGAACTGATGAATGTATTATCCCATTCATATCCTTGCGACTGTGTGCATAGTAAGTTTGTCTAATAACATTCTGATAACCAAGGGTTGAATGCCTACACTTATAATTGCACTGACATCTCCTTAAATTATTCATTATGGCTTCTTGAAACATAGACATAAATAAAAAATAATCAATCTATATATTAAAGTTACATATCAAAGGCTATACATCAAACGGGAAAAAAAAAAGCATTACTCAAAGGGAAGTAGACTTTTATCTATGGTGGAAATAAATTATATTCAAGAACCATAAGAATAGTCAAGGAGATTCAATTAGAAAGCTGCAAAGAGTAGAAAGTGTATGAACTTAAAGCCTTGTGGAAATACACTTTAGGTAACAATCACGCTCCCTTATAGAATACATTTGTATCAAAATCTTCCAAAGATGCATAAGACTTAGTTTAGCAAAAACATGTGTCTATTATTTCTAAGGGTAGAGCAGGGATACGATAGTGCTATATGGTTTATAAGCATATTCATAGGGTGAAATAAAACTATGTTCACTTAATATTGTTATCTCAAAGTTCTATATTTATTATGGGCACATACATAAACTAGATCTTCCAGTAAAGTATAGCTAGATGTACGTTATGAAGTGGTGCAAAGGTGTCACTTCGTTCATGTGAATTGAAGGGGAATTCAGGCTGACAATGAGTCTACAAACATGAGTAGGCTATAGAGAGAGAGATTACGAAACCCTACTTGGAAAGGAAGATCGGGCGGGGCTAGGCCAAAAAGACCCATCACATCACTTATTATTTCCCTAGTATGGTTAAACATCTCCTCGAACAAGTGATACTTGAAGCTTACTATAATAAACTTATGCTCGAGAAAATCTAGCATAAAAAGTAAAGAAGAGATAACAAAACCCAGCTTGGATAGGAAGATCGTGTCCCTAGGGCTAATAAGGCCCATCACAAAAGTTATCCTTTCCCAAGCATGGTTGGACATCTCCTCAAAACAAGCAAAGGAGAGATTACAAAACCCTGCTAGGATAGGAAGATCATGTCCCTAGGGCTATAAATAAGGCCCATCACAGCAGTTATCCTTTCCCAAGCATGGTTAAGCATCTCCTCAAACAAGCAAAGGAGAGATTATAAAACCCTACTTGGATAAAAATATCATGTCTCTAGGGCTAATATGGCCCATCACAGCAATTATCATTTCCCAAGCATAGTTAAATCCTCAAAGAGATATCTACTTTGACATTTTAGGGTGAAACTTTTCTTGGTCATTGCTTGAAATCCTCCCTTCAAATAAAGAAGACACATGTACTTATCTACGACATGAGCTATCCAACTTCATCATCAAGTGTATCATCCTTCAATGGATCTTTGATAACTTTTTCGTCAAGCTACTTCCACATTAGAACTTCTATGAAACATATCATGAGATCAAGCAACAAAGTTTCACAGGGATTTTTTATGACATCAATTCCCTATCTTGTCATTATCATTATAGTCCCTCCTATGTGGATATCATTCTCAAGAACATTGATAGAAATGCTATCTTCTATAGTCAAGGTTAATCCTACTATTTTCCCTAGGGGGGATGTATTATTAGAAAAATAGCCAATTCCCCTTGAAATTTTTGTATGTTAGTCTCACCTCTCTTCAACTTAAGGGTGGATGTTGGATGGTAGTTCACCTACCATAAAGATAAGCCTTGATAAGCCCAACTACTTTCTTTACTAAAGGATAAGGTTGTCACTTACCACATGTAATACCTCTCACCTACGACCCATTGATTATCGATCTCATCTACCACTCTCCTATACTTGTATATAAAACACTTAGTCATAGCTCAAGTAGAAGTTCTCTCATAGTAGTGCAATAGAGAGCAAGTAGCATTCTTGTGTGCATTACACATTTAAGCATTATTTCCCAACATTTTTTAATAGCAATTTCCCAATACAGTATCATTCTCACTCTCTCTATTTTGGTCTTAACACTTTGTTTTCCAACATGAACATCCTAACTCCTCTATTACTTCCCTTACTCATGAGAGAGGGGGGGTGTGTGTGTCACTCTTGAATATATGTATCACATGTGTTCATCATAAGAGAATTTTAAAATATCATTGTCACACATATTTTACATACATAAGGGGACAATATAAAGGGGTTACAAACTAAATAATAAATGGTTATATCTTAATCATAATAAATTCACAAATGAGGGTATTTATATGCATGTGATGTGATTTTTGTTGAAGCCCATCTTATGCTTAAGAAGTTAGCTAAACAAGATGAAGCCTTCAAGCCTATATCTCAGCCTACTATAAAAACCCAAGGATACTAACATGCGAGCAGTGCCACAAATTCCACAGGCATTGCCATGCTGTAGCATCATATATGCGAAGTCGCAAGATCTTTGGCAACTTGGAACAACAGTGCACAGCCAGTGGGAATCAAGCATTACGAACCATCTGGAAGGAATTCAAACGCGTTGCGAATACGCTTACCTAAACTTTGTCCTGAAAATAGACGGATTAGACGCAGGAGTGGTGGCTCTCAGCACGCTGAGAGCAATCGGCACAACGCCATTAGGATTAGCCATGGGTAGAGAATTCCATCACAAGTCGGGCCGCCAACAAATCCAGCGTTGCTCCGCATGGTTTGCAACCTCCATGTTGAAAAGGAAAATGGCGAAGCTATACAACTACATGAGTTCCATTATTGATTTTGGTAGATCAAGTGCGCCTAGCATGGACGTTGCGGACTGAGCAGAAAGATGTCTTGACCTAGAAAGAACAATGGGTCGCCAATTTGCATTGAAAGCACTATCGATAAGAGCATGAATCAAAGGATAGAATAATCATGAAGTACCAAACACAGAACAAACCAGTATCAAATCAATATCTATTTAAATATCAGTACCAGTATTCAGCACGGTGGGCCGAGCAATCAATTCGGTAAGTGCACATACCAATCGATCAGTCACTTGTGAACTACCGTACCTCTTCAGCTTTACGTAGCCTTAGGATTAAGAGATAAACTCCCAGTATGTCCATAGACGTTCAGCTCGATCTGTCTCTCGGGTTTGGTCACAATTTCGGAAATGCGAATTTGGACTCCTGGCGTAGCAGCTGCAGCTTATCTGATTTGATCAGCACAGAGAATCATCATGTGCGCCTAACTAATCCCTCGCATGCAAGAGCTTATCTGATTTGATCAGCTGCGCGCAGCTTATCTGATTAATTTGATCAGCGTAGAGAATCATCATGTGTGCCTGACTAATCCCTCGCATGCAAGAGCTATTGACCGCGATACAACAACCAATAACCCTTACACAACTAGCGCAGCCGAGTACTGTTCTCCGTCAACAAATTATAGTCTTAGCAACCACCCTGGTCACTCTGTGCACTCCTGCACATCAGCTTTTTTCAACATACATTAAATGTAGTGCAGGAGTAGCATCGCCTGGAAGAACATCGATGGTAAGCTTCATGCTCAGCTTGGTGCAGTCGCCTGGAACTCCGAAAATGAACCAGTGCCGACCAGCTGTCCGTAGGGGCACCATGGTGTCACCCAGCCTGGACTTGTGCCTGAACGACGTCACGCCGCCTTTTGCGTCACAAGATGCGTAGTCCGCTGCGTTGCATAGCTCCACTACGTTGTGCGTCCCTTCTGCATACCTGAAGGCTGCATAGACGACAGCAATACAGCCCAAACACAAGCATCAGAAGTAATAGATATTCCAGTAGCATATTAGTTAATTGCGGCCATAATACATACACATTAGAGGGTGGGAAGATTGAGTCTTTCATATACTACTTATATTCATATGGCAGAGCACTCGAATTAGGGGCTCTGGAGCATGGAGACGGTGGAGTAGGAGACCTAAAATGCCTGCGCGAGAATGGAGAAGGGAATGCCGGAGCCGAAGAGAATGCCGGGGAGGGAGTTGGTGCTAGGGTTAGCAGAACTGAAGGAAGCCAGGGCATGGGCAAAGGGGCTCTGTTCCAAGGTAACGATTGAGGTAGAGGCTGTCTCCCTCCTCTAGACTAAGGGCATCCGTTGGCGGGAATTCATTAGAGGGTAGGTAACAATATTGGAACATTAGCTTATGAAGGACTAGCAACCCAAATGCCAAGGACCCCCCTTAACTTCATTTATCTAAAGGCAAGCTTGTACTTTAAATAGCTTAGATTGAATCTTGTGCATTTATAGGTATTCATGGTCCAAATGTGGATTTCAATCCATGATACACACATAAAAGTGATTGCATTGATCTTTAATGGGGTTCATCTAAACACAAAGGCTCACTTTGTTTGTTGTGGTTGATATAGGTGGACTTGGTAACAATGTTGGAGAAGGCTATTAACTATGTCAAATTTTTACAACTTCAAGTCAAGGTGAGTGGTAAAGCCAACGTGTGTTACCCATGTTTGATGAAAAAGAGATACAAAGTTAGAATAATGTCTAAATTTAGTGACTTGAATTTTTATCGGTGTTGTCAGGTGCTTGCAACTGATGAGTATTGGCCCACTCCACTTAACAAGTTCCCAAAGCAACTAGCAACATTTGGTCTCCCACCGACTATAATTGATCAATCTAGTCCACTTAAGGACAAAGTAGACAAGTCTAATGGAGACAAGGAGGAGGCCAATCAGACCAACTAAAGAAAGACCAGTGCCATATAAGATATATTCTAAATAGTTCATGGGGAAGTGAATCCAAAATGGATACCCATGACAACTCGATCTAACATGATCTCCCAAAAAAAATAAGACTAACACATTGGTATAACTATTATTGCATTCACAAGTGATTATGAATGAGTTGTATATTATTATGAATGGCTCACAATTTTGTGTTTGCATTGTAGAAGGAAAAACTAATTGTTTTAAATATCAAAAGGCTAGTTCCCATGCAGCTTTTGGATAGTTATATGGAGCCCAAAATTGTTGTAGGTAACAATAGTAAGCATAGGTAAAGGTAAAATTTTCACATGATTTCATTAAATAAAGAGTGCATTACTCAGACATCTATACACTTAAAAATGTAGAAATCTTAACTAAACTAAGCACTCTTAATAAGAAAAGTCATGGCTTAAAAGCTTAGTTTCTTATCTAAAGACAACACATGTCTTCTTCTAGAAATAATTTAGTGTCAAACCATGATAGCAAACATCATAATACAACGAACAAATATGCACACTTCTTAAAGTTTCTAAGGCAAGAACAAAGCATGCACCTTCATGATTTTGGAGCTAGCATTGATTATGTGACTAGAGTCAAGGTCTAGAAGAGGGAAAATTGTAGGAGCTTAAGGGGGCACCAATATGGTGTTCAATCCCATTGTTAGGACAACATACGTGCAATGTCTTGAGACAAATAGAAAACATTAGTACAAGAAAAGAGTGGTAAATTTAAAACTATGTAAAGAAGAGGCATGGTTTTGGCATTCCTTTTCAAAATCAATGCAAGCACGATACGTATGTATGACAATCATGCATGTAGATTTACTTTTCAAAATGTTTGCATACCACAATTTCTTGATGAATAAAAAACATTAATTTATAAAAAAACATGATAGCTATAAGGATGCCAAAATTACAAATTCATGAACAAGAGACATGCTTTCACGATTGGTTGTCAAAATCAATGCAAGAATGAGACATCATGTATGAGAAGCAAGCATATAGATTTAATCTTAAAAATGTTTTCATGCTAAAATATAGTAGATACATAAGAGGAATAATTTTATCATAGTGACACAATCTCACAGTAGTGCACATGTATTTAAGAAGATTTGGCATTGCACCACAAAATGTATATAAAAATGCTCGGAAGCATCAAAACCTTTTGCACTAAAAAATGCACTATGAGGTAAAACTATCATCATTCTACTACATGTCTCTCTAAATAGGTACATTGATCCTTCTTTGCTCCGAAAGCTTGAAGCAACTCAACCCTTTTCAATGCAGTGTGATGAATGAAAACATGTGACATGGGGTCCAAGCTTAGAAACATTTAAGAACACATAGTACATATGCTTACATGGAATGGAAACTTGATACTTTATTTTATTTTATTTGGAAGCCATTGGTAGATTGGCTAGTACTTCGATGCTCTTAGGAATTGTATTCTTCAATGAATAATAATAGAGCCTCATGGCAATTCTAGCATAACTAAATACAACAAAAACATTAATACTCTTTAAGGATGAAATTCAATGTTTCCTTTGGTTCTAATCCACAACATCCAACACATTTTACTAACCTAAATGCTAATTCATGTAGTTTCATTTGAGAATAAAACCCCCAATGCATGTAGTGTGATATGAACATAATGTGGTTGGATACATCTACATCATCAATACTTTCTCATCTCTCATCCTCTTGCTTGATGATTTGCTTCCATTGTTTGTTCTTGTTCTCTCCTGCTTGATTGTCTTTCTTCAACATCAGAATCTCTATAGACTTACATGTCCTCAATGTGCAAGTGTGTCCGACACTAGCATGTGCCATCACTTTCCATTACACACCTTGCAGTCTTTTCACTCTCACATGGTATACACCTTTCAAGCACGTCACATGATATTGGAAGATACTTTCAAAAACACATCACGGAAGGTTGTTATACATTACAAGATTGGTATGCATACACACACAAAAACACACACACACACACACAAGGCATTTCATTGCAATATTGTAAAAGACAATCTAATAGTAACTAAAAAGGTTGCGTTTTTTGGTATTTTGCCACTTTTACTTCATTTTTCCTAGGTTTATTTGGGAATATGTGTTGTACATATATAATACAACAAAATCTTTGCTTATGTATGTTAAATCAAACCACCTAGTACATTATTCCATTATAGCCCCATATATATATATATATATATATATATATATATATATATATATATATATATATATATATATATATATATATATATATATAGAGAGAGAGAGAGAGAGAGAGAGCACAAAGTTGTTACCCTTAAGACTTCATTTTTCCTAGGTTTATTTGGGAATATGTTTTGTACAGATATATAATACAACAAAATCTTTGTTCGTGTATGTTAAGTCAAACCACCTAGGACATTATTCCATTATAGCCCCATATATATATATATATATATATATATATATATGTATATACATACATACATAGAGAGAGAGAGAGAGAGCGTGCACAAAGTTGTTGCCCTTAGAAGTTAATGTTAATGTTATAAATACAACTATAATATATTTAAATTCTCATGATTAATTTTAGTTTACCAAGCCTTTCTTGTATACCCATCATAGCTACCCATGTGGTCTAGGAATGGGGCCCGAATAAAAGTTAAACATAGAAATAAAATAAATAAAATACTAAATATTAGTAAAGTAAAAATAAGATTGATCTAGTCACCTTAGTCGAGTATGTAGGCTAGGTGTGGGGCCAGCAAGTTTGGCTAGGTGTTGTATACCGAAAGCTAGAAATTTTAGTGTTGTATAAGTTGCAGCAAAGGCACATTCACTTTCTACAAAAGCCTTTCCTTTCTCTTGTCAACTGGAGCTGCCTCAAATTGCAATTGAAATATATGTTCCTCGTCGTTTTCATTTTTCTTATCCTCATCACCACCGTGATAGTCATCATCACCTTTGTCCTTACCTTCTCGAAACCATTATTATCAACTTGAATTGAGAAATAGAGAATTGTGATAAACATCATCTTTATCTTATCCTCATTGTACCTTTAATTTCTTATTACATAAAAGTAGGGCAGCTGCAACAATGACTGCAGTTTATGGAGCAGCCTTGGAAAACTCCACCATGCTACAACCCTTCATCAGCGTAGTCGATCTCCTCTACCACCATTACCCTGCTTAGTAACACATACCACTCCATCCAAATCTATAGACCCCTCTATAACCACTCCTCTCTCAATAGCTTTTGGCTCAGCTTTTATTATTGCGATTAGTCTAGCAGCCTGACTTGCTCAGGTCACAGTAGTAGACTGATATCTATTCATGGTGTCATCCTTCTTTGTGGACATTTTAATTAGAAATGCTACTTGGTATTATATGTAAACTTAGCTTTTTAGCAACATAGCTGAGTTTAAAGAAGCAAAGATAAAGCTACAAGAGTGGCAATGAGTTTGAAGGAAACTATCATTATTTGGAGGAGGAGTTGCCTTGTATTCATGGAAGAGTGGACCACTTAGAGAGCATCCAAATTTGAAATGCAAGAATAGGCACGTGAGAGACATGAGAAGACAACCCTTGAGACTCAAGCCTAGAAGAGAGAATCAACTTCAAGCCTTAACACCTATAGTCCATAACATTTATTTTGAGAGCATGTTAGACCATTAATCTTTTACTACAAGAGTCAAATCATTTTTATCTTTTATTATAAAAATGTTAAAATATGTGTTCTTCTATCATACATAAGATTGGAATGATTTTAATGTACTTATTATAATAAGGGTGATATTGAAGCTCTATAATGCCTATGATGGTTCATCTTGCCTTCTTTGGAAAGTTATTGAAAGTGGAAACGTTTACATTACTCCATACGATGACAAAGTACATGTGAGAGTTTTGTTTTGTTGTGATGGAATATGGTGCACCTTTTTTTCAAATTATAAAGGTCAATGCTAAGGTATGAAGAAAATTTGGTGCCTTTGAGACTTCATGTGGAACAATCTTTTGATCATATAATGAATAGTCCTTTCCTTGAGATGCATACAATGCTCTATACCTCATGTGGCAAATGTGATATATATCATGTGGTGATGTCTAGCTACTAGTTGGCTTAGTGAGTTGTTGCCATGTCCAAAATTTCTTTTGGTTCAACTCTTAAAAAAGAGAAAAATTAGTATCTTGAATTAAGAGAGTGATGACTCTTTGCTTGAGGGATTGATTGCATGAAGAATATTGTGAGAATCAAGAACAACCTACTAGTTCTAGGTGTTTTGACTTGAGAATGTTCTTACATGCTTAGAAAACCTAAGAAAAGGAAGATATCATCTAGAGTTTGAGTTGAGTCTAATAACATTAGATTCGGTGATAGTCCATAACATTTATTTTGAGAGCATGTTAGACCATTAATCTTTTACTACAAGAGTCAAATCATTTTTATCTTTTATTATAAAAATGTTAAAATATGTGTTCTTCTATCATACATAAGATTGGAATGATTTTAATGTACTTATTATAATAAGGGTGATATTGAAGCTCTATAATGCCTATGATGGTTCATCTTGCCTTCTTTAGAAAGTTATTGAAAGTGGAAACGTTTACATTACTCCATACGATGACAAAGTACATGTGAGAGTTTTGTTTTGTTGTGATGGAATATGGTGCACCTTTTTTTCAAATTATAAAGGTCAATGCTAAGGTATGAAGAAAATTTGGTGCCTTTGAGACTTCATGTGGAACAATCTTTTGATCATATAATGAATAGTCCTTTCCTTGAGATGCATACAAAGCTCTATACCTCATGTGGCAAATGTGATATATATCATGTGGTGATGTCTAGCTACTAGTTGGCTTAGTGAGTTGTTGCCATGTCCAAAATTTCTTTTGGTTCAACTCTTAAAAAAGAGAAACATTAGTATCTTGAATTAAGAGAGTGATGACTCTTTGCTTGAGGGATTGATTGCATGAAGAATATTGTGAGAATCAAGAACAACCTACTAGTTCTAGGTGTTTTGACTTGAGAATGTTCTTACATGCTTAGAAAACCTAAGAAAAGGAAGATATCATCTAGAGTTTGAGTTGAGTCTAATAACATTAGATTCGGTGATAGAAGGATCCTCATTGGATAGAAAGATTTATTAAAGACTACTTCTTGGAGGAGAGTTCAATTATCTATGTTGGTGGCTTAGGGTTGTAGCAGTTGTCAGATATCCTCACAACTTGAAAAGGGATTTTGAGGGAGGTGAGATGTCTATAAGAGTACTCCACCATTGGGCAAAGGGAAATTAAGGCATAGGAAAGTTGCTTCTTTGTAGTTTGATATGAAGATTGTTTCCCCTTGAGCATGTAGTTGATGTTGCTAGTTTTATCATGTAAGTCTATCAACCCCCAAGTTGATGTTGAGTGTAAATATGGTGAGTGGATGAGAGAGCCGCTATAGGTCAAGCAACACTCGAGTTTTTAGCATAGTTGCAAATCTGTTGGGTAAGTTGCATGTTTCTCCCAAGGAGATTTCCTAAAAATTCATGAAAAAAATACTCATTTTCAAAAATTGGGTTCAATGTTAATATGTGCTTTTTAAAAAAATCCCAAATCTAGTAGTTTTTTAATTATAATTCTTTAGTGATAAATATTGTTAGTAAATTGGATATTTTTAAGTAGTTTATATTCACACTAGTACATGGTTAACTATCAATAGTTTTATCCATCACAAAACTATGCATTTTGTTTATCTTCACCTTAGTTTTAAACAAATTTTGATCTTAAAGCTGTCAACTATTTTGACCCCTTAAATAACTCTTTAGATATCCAATGGAGTTTCTACACTTGATATTTGGGATAATATCAATATATATTCTAGGATGTACATATTGATATATTAATACTTAGTAGTATTGCCTAATGAAAACAAGTATTGTATACTAAGTTTTGTACATCTCAATGAGATACTGACTTTAAGATGCAATATGTGAAGTGAATGTAGTAATTTTTCAATAAGATATTAACTTACACTTATGAAAGTAAGTGCTACATAAGAATTTACCACATACTCTTTGCATGAGAACTTGATTCTAGACCATCAACACATTTATTTGACTTCATAAATAGGAATACCTCATATTGGAGGACCCTCTAAATGGAAGTTATGTGGAATAATTGTCAAATGATTTATGAAGCTTTTGGGCACAAGATCCAAACTTGGTCTAGCTTATCAAATCATATTCACAAGATGAAACTTGCTCTACTTTTTCAAATCTCAATGCAAAAGTGGGCATCAATATTGCAAATCCAACAAAATTAATCGAGTTTATTAAAAAGGGTTCCAATATTAAGGAGCTACAATGAACAATAAGTAAAGGATTTAAATTTAATAAAATGCATCAAGGTAGATTGTAAGAATTGTATTAAATAATCTATATTTTCCAAGGAAAATTTGTCATACTGTGTAACTTTTCACTAAGTAATAGGGTTAAAGCTACATGGCTTATATGTTGTGCACTATTTAAACGTATGTTACAAATATATAAACTCATAAACATGACGACCTACAACTTATAGAAAATATATGATTTCCAAATCTATGTAGGCTTGTTATAAGTTATACATCTATAAAGTACCTTTAATCACATCCTTATAATTCCTTATGTAGGGATTTTCAAAGGAATGTGGGGAATGCTCTAATTCCCTATTATAAGATGTAGGGAACGTAGGGACTTTCAAAGGAATGTAGGGAAATGCTCTATATTCCGTATTATAAGATGTAGGGAATGCAATTTCCTAGTTATAGATGGGGAAGACATACTTGTCTACATAGGAAATATTGGATAATTTCCTATATTTCACCAAATTGCTTATGTGGGGAACGATTGAAAGTTCCTTGTGGTATTATTGGGTGCAATTAGAAGTGGTCATGAAGGAGAATAAAACAAACATGGAATTTGGCTAAAACACGATTGCTCCTTTCAAACTTTCGCTTGTGTGCATTTTGGTCAGAAGTTGCAGGCTTGTTCTGAAAATCGGTACAGCAAACTAAAGGCCATCATCCGGACTCACTGCAAACAAGTGATTAGAGCATCCATCTGAGCAGCAATTGCTGTTATTCCATGAAGAGGGAATAAAGTAGCATAAACACGGGCTAAAACAAAAGACGAAATCTGCTGTGTAAGGATATCCTTTTATGGATCAGAAGCCTTAGAAGAAACTAACGCTCTGCATGAACATGGTAAATCTGCGTTTGATGGTGCTCATATTCTTTCAGCCTACAACCCCTACATACCACTTCTTTACAATACTTCTTTAAAGCCTTAGCCTGTGTAAAGTTCTAATTGTGAAGTCATCAAAATTTAAGTGCATCTTTACTTCTTGGCTTAGATTCCCAAGACCCATGATTAGGAGTTTAGCTTCTATCACATCAAAGTCAAGCTAATCAACTCCCTTGTAAGTGCTTTAGGCTAACATGACTTGGAAGAACCCTTCGAGTCACTCACAACATGGATATTCAAAGGTCATATTCATAATCCTAGGAAATCAAGGTCAAAAGAAAGGAAGAGTGATTTGCAATTCTAAGCAAAGGAGGAAGAACTAGCTTAGGCCAAAGTCTCTAGGTGTTTGTAGCTAGGTAATACTTGCTCATTCCTTTGTGATCTTGTCTTCAATCCTCCTTCTACCACCTCCATCTGCACCTCTCTGCTATGTTCCATATCCACTTGATACTCAATCTGTGGGAAATCACACTTCCACTCGACTAATAGCTAAGTTCCTCGTAGCCTCAACAAGCATCTCCACAATTTTTCTTTTACATATATTGGTAAGGAGACAATCATATTCACTTGGTCCATATGTTGCCGAATTGCAATCCACTCATCTACTTCATTTCCAGGCATATCGAGTTGTTCAATCAATAGCCCATCTGAGTCATAGGTTAGATTGTCCGAAGCTGACAGTTGTGTTTATGGCAGTGTCCTTCTCTAGAATCTGCATCCTTTCCTCCTATATGGCATCCATCTCCTTGGTGATCTCTAGCATGTTCGTCCCATCTGTAGTAGTCACTCAGGTAAGTTACTCATGAATATATGTATGCATCAAGTGGGTTCAAAATAAGGAATTTTTAAATTACCATTTTTATACATTTTTTACATATAGAAGAGTGTAATATAAAGGGGTTATTTACAAATTGCATATAGAAAGGGGTTATGTTTTATTTTGGAAAAAATCACATATAAGGATATTTATAAATAGGCCTTGAACACACGTGATGTAGAGGATATACATATAGTAACTTCCCCGAGAGTAGTCACCACCTAATGTCCATCATGCAATGTTTGGTAATCAACATAGCACAACTTGCAATCAAAGTTGGGCTATAAGCTTTTCTATAGGCTTTTAAGGCAGCTTGGATTTGATGCACACATGTTGGTTCAACTCTTTGTAGTTGAATTCATAGCAATCTAGTAGAGATCGTAATTGAATAGAGATGGCACTCCTCGTGCTCTCACAATAGTCCTTACTGATAAAGAAGTCAGCGTCCTATTGACTATAATATCTCCCCCTACTAGTTTGGAAGCCTAGTATATTAAGATCTAGAGTCTCTTGCTTCTTTCTGCATGAGCTAGCAAACAAAACTTTATCCTCTGTACCTTTCAATTTGAGCACAATCACCATAGCCACCTACATCATGGACTTTCAAGTCATCATAGGTTATTGACTTGTGATGGTCCTATTTTACAGTCCACGAACTAAAGTGGCCAAGTAGATTTTTCTCACCCTCCAAGACATGCTCAATGTCTTCCCTTTTTATTTCATGCCTCAACTTGGTGCTTTCTGCCTTTCCATCTCAAAAATCTTTCCACCATTTTTCCATATTCACCTCCCTTTAGATGCATATTAAAAGTGTGGAGTAAGATTAGAAGGTATTTACCACATCAACTACTAAGGGTGGCTCATGACCTTTAGAAGGCACCACCAAAGTCAAGCTCCATAGCATCCATCCAAAGGTGAATCTATGCTTAATCAAGTTTAGCCTTCCCCTCCCTGACTTGGCTTGTCCTGATGCAAAATATTCTCCTTTACTTCATCTTTCCCAATCTTTCGCACTTGAAAGGACATCCACCATTGAAACTCTTCTAGGAATTCAAGATCCAAAGCAATGTTTTATTGCATATGCTACTTACCTAAAAGTGTTATTTTAACTAGTCATCTAATGCATCCCATTAAGTTGTAGTTTCCCATCACATGCAATCTTTGGATCTTTCATACAATGGATGATAATGGGCATGACATCCAACCCTTCCTAATCTGCACATCCATTGGATGTGCCACCCATGCATCCATTGGGTTAAATACCCATATAATCAAGTCCTTACTCATCATGCAAGTAAGCATCCATCCACCTAGATCATAGATCAAAATAATAGTCATATGTACAAGTTTGGCACTGCACAAAGCACCCCCTCTAGGATCATACGCTTGTGTATGGCTCTCATATACTCAAGGCTTTCAAACCTCCATATACTAACAATGCATCAACAAAGACATAACAACATGCTTACTCTTTGAAAAATCATCATTCTCAAAGTTTCTTCTATTTTCCTATTTGATCCACATCTAAAGCATCATGTGCATCCATCAACACACTTAGACTATCTTTGAAAATATTAAGGTATTCCATAACTTGAACTATCTCTGACTTTCCTATCAAGGCATCAAACAAAGTATCCAAAGCATTCTCCACATATGGAGCATCATACCTAGCATCCTCAATTTGCATAGCCTCTAGCTAAAACATAGTCCCATAAATTGCAACTTTGTCCTGGAAATCATGTGCATCAAGCAAGTGACCAATCTCCCTCTAAGTCCCTACATCAAGTAAAACATGAGCTTTTATAAGCCTCTTCATACACACTAAGAAAATTTGCATAGAAAGGGTTATCTCCTCCACTTCACACTCTTCCAAGGCTTCCACGGTATGGCTAGTTAACACATCACTAGTGTGTGTAAACACTTTTTTCTTCTCTACATCTTGCAGTACATAAGCCTCATAGGCTTTCTCATAAGCACTCGTAGAATGTGCATATGCATTGTACATCTTATCTATTTTAGGCTCATTCTCAATACATCATCAGCATGGGTACTCGTAGCATTAAGAGTATCTAGGTGTGTTTAAACACTTTTTTCTTCTCTACATCTTGCAGTACATAAGCCTCATAGGCTTTCTCATAAGCACTTCTAGAATGTGCATATGCATTGTACATCTTATCTATTTTAGGCTCATTCTCAATACATCATCAGCATGGATACTCGCAGCATTAAGAGTATCTAGATAGACATTATCTATGTGATGACTCGAAGCATCAATAGTATCTGTGAAAACATCATCTAAAGAGTAACTCAAAACATCACTAGTATCGATAGAGACATCATAGGTATGGTAGCTCAAAGCATCACAAGACACTATATAAGCATATTGTGTAGAGCTAATTATAGCCTGAGTATTTTCAACATAGTCATTCACTGTAGAAGTGCTTAAATCCTTAGTAGACTCATCGAAAACATTTGTAGTAGGTTGATGGTCACAACCTCCATAGTAAGTAGTGAGCCTACACAAAAGCATGTGCCTCTTCTACAAGTTTATCATCCTCTATCTGCATTTCATCCATAATTCTTCCTCTTTCCACATTTGATACGCCTCTTTTGTTTTTCCTCTTATTCCTTTCTCTTCCCACCTCCTTTGTTCTTCCTTGTCCTATTTCACTCATTGGTGATAATTATACTCTGCGCAGTAAGCCTTGTGCATGCATTCACAAGGTTTCTTCCAAATTTATAATCTACATATCCAAGCTCAAACATCTATATACTAGAAACCACCACTTGCTATGCAAAAAGCATATTGCCATCCATAGAACCTTCATGTATTAGCAGATACTTATACACTACAACAAGCTTCTGAGAGATATTCACAAGAAGCTTCCCAACTTCTTCATCTATAGACGTAAGATCAAATAGCTATCACTACAAGATATAGGCCTTATACCAACTTTAGAAATGACAAAAATGTTCATAGGAAAATTTGCCCCCATCGTCGCAAAAAGCGTCATTATTGGCGACGCCATAGAACAGTCGGTATCTTGCCATGATTGTACCAGTTGCTTTCATTATGCGATAATGTATTTATTTCATGTAGTAATGTATGGAAAACTACACATCAGTCCACCATACAATAATGCATTCTAATTAAACATGGTAACTACGGACAAGAAAGATGAGTGACTTATAGGGCCGCCGCGTCCATACAATCGGTCGATCAATGCAATGAGACCGTGCCTCTCTTCATATCAAGTCTCAAGGCCGGTGGGATCACGATTTGTAATGGAGTGATATAAAGAAAACAAAATACAAGTATTAGAAACATGATTGTCAGTACAAAGGATATTGCAAAAAAAATAAGCAAGGAAAACAAAAGAAAAACTTACAAAGTCCTGCAAATATGTCTTGTGGCTGCCACTCCCAAGATGATGGACCACTCTGACCTCTAGTCGTGCCCTCGCCGCCTTGCACTACTATCTCCAACGTCCTGGAGAATCTGTAGCCTCCTCCCTGAGTCGACGCCAGTCGTCCGCATCTAGCCACTCGGCTTTGAAGCCCTACTCTTGAGTGCCTTGCATGTGTTCGATCGTCTGTGTGACATATATACACGCATGCACTCCATCATCCAGCCCATAGAAAACCTATCTACTGCGGCTGGTATCGAAAACTCCTCATGCAAGGATGCTATTATGTAGTCCTTGCTCCCCTTTGATATGTTTTTCCAATGATCCAAGACATTATGCCGAAAAACTTGTTGGCATAACTCTCTCATGCGAGCCATCACCCTCCTCCCCTCATCATTCATGATGATGGCTCCTGACCTATCATCTACAAGGTAGGCATACCCCTCTCGGGTATGCGTAAGATGGGTCCTCTTCCACCTGTGACCATGCTCCTAGGCATATCCAGGAGACCCCTATACATCTGGTGTACCTACTAGGGTAGTATCTACTGGAGTAGCACCCATACGGGTGCCACCTGCTGCAGACGACTGAGCAAAAGCCGGAGTGACTGGAGTAGACGTCCCCACGTGTGACAAATCTCGAAGGTGATGCAACTCCAGTAGAACAACAAGATGGAGACACCGCGTCCGTGCCTCCATAGCAACCACCTGAGTCCCACACTCTCTCGAAGTGCCACGAGAGCGAGACATAGCACCTGTATCATTCCAAGTCGATTCTGGGCTCACTGTATTTGGATCTCTCCAGCATCGCCCTAAACCACTCCCTCCATCTGGCCCAAGTTTGGAGCGTTGACCTCGTCTGCTACAGACTGAAGCATTAGATCGTGCCAAAGTTGATCTAATAGAGCGGCCTGACAGTATCTAAGATAGCACCTGGTCCACCATGTCTCTAAATCTCGCCATCGAATCTGGAGATATATGCGTAAAGATCTCCTATAGCTCCTCATCGCTCATCCCCCGACTCATTCTAATGATCTAAATATCCACAATGGTCACCTGTACAGACAAAAAATGATGTTAGTATAATCAATATAAATCATAAAAAGCATGGTAATATAAATCTTTAAAAAATGATCTTACTTAAAATGCATATCTTATGTGCTCTTATAAGTGATTTGTCAACGAATTGAGTAGGTGGATGCTCCAAGTATGAACTATCCTTTGGTCCCATGTCAATCTCTTGACACAACTCTGCATACACTGGAAGGTCGATAGACATGCCACCACAAAAGGATAAGTCCACCTCATTCTCAAAGAATTCTTGGACTCCTGTATTTCCATCATTGTTACTGGATGCTGGCTCCTGTACATGCTCCAAGCTTTTGGTGGCCTCCATCCCTTGCAATATCGACCCCTCTATTTGCATATTGTCCTCATCTATGCTCGAAACATCGCTTTGATGATATACTCTCGCACTTCGGGGAGCTGAAGGTATAACATAGCACCATCGAGGTTGTCGGGGGTTTGGATAGAAAATTACATGTTCACAATCATGTATAAGAGAGATTTAACTATTGTAACACATACCATGTCGTAATACAATTAAAAAACACATGAGTTCATATACTTGTTCACAATGGGTCAGCAACACAAACGTTTCACGAAAATCTGTCCATTTTTTTCTAAAATCTATTCCGAGAAATCCAAATGGACCTCGTGGAACTGTTGCTCCAACTCCTTCAAGTATCACTTTGAACCACTGCACATTGAATAGGATCATGGAGAAGCTATGGTAATCCACCGTGACAATACTTTGCAAGTTTCCAAAATACTCCATCTCATCTATAACCATGTTTGGATCCATTGCTCGTCGTCGGCTCTCTTACTCGAACCTTGCCATGATACAACAATATGTTGTGGAGCATATTTTGTCAATATGCTCCACGCGAAAATACCGTCCGCACGACCGTGCTGCACTATATATTTTGTACTGTACATTGAAACACTCAATTAGTTGTCGCATATAAAATATAGATATCACAAACCCTAAACACGTCATCACCTTTGGACTACATCCCCTCGAGAATTCCCACTCCTCAATTGAGACCTCTACCCCTTCGCAAGATGCTATCGTCAAAGCTCCATGCAACCATTGCGTTGGCATAAACCGCATCATCTCCTCCATGCCCTCGAGATATCGTATCGGTTGATGGTGTGTAATACGTCAGAATTCATATAGCGCTTCCTCTCAATCTTTCCTAGCTTATTGGTACCTACCGAGCCACGTCGCCATAGAGGCATGGTGCAACATAAAAAAGCAACCACCACATCTCCGGTCAGTCTATCATTGTCCTTCAGCAAACAACCATTGCATACTGTTGTCTGAATCCATCGTTGGTAGCCATTATGAAATATGCACTAGCGCCTTAGATACCAACCAACCTTCAGCCATGCTACCTTCTGGCCGAGCTTGTTGTCGCAGAAAGCCTTTTAGGGTTTTCATGAAGTGCTCTAAGAAGAACATCCATCGCGTATGGAGAGGTCCAGCAATCTCCACTTCATCCACAAGATGCATAAAAATGTGGATTTGTATCACGATCATGCTAGCAGGCAGGTATTTCTCAAAGAGACAGACCATCTTCACTACTCCCTACCTCGCAAATGAGAAAGCACTATGAACAATGCCACAAACGAGAAAGCATTATGAACAATGGCTACACTCCAAATTGCAAAATACATAGGCCACTTTCAATCCATTCGTAGTACAAGCCTGACATATCTTATGCCAATCATGGGATTTTAGCCCTGATAATTGGTCATCTTTTGAAAACGCAAACCTGAGATAACGCATCATACCCGTCATAGTGCGGATATACTTGACTATTTGCTTCACAATGCACTCTTCTTTAGTGGAAAAAGCCCAAGGAGCATGAGGTAGCTGCAAGTGACCATGAGCACTTGACTACAGTCAAAGAGTGTCTATGTTGCCTACCTTCTTCAAATCCATTGGTGCCCCTATAGTGTCTCTCTTTCTTGCCCAGTCTAGCATGGCTTAGCTCATCTCCATCTCTTCTCAGCTCAGGTTGAGTGCTAGATCTCATCTCCAACTTCATTTACATTTCTACCTTCAATAAAGCTTCCATGGCAGCCATAGCCAAGAGTACCTTGTCAACTTGAAGCTTCTATATTTATCTCCATAGGCCAAATTCATTTAGACTTCCTTTTGGAGAAGTCTCTCCCGCACACTCCGGTAGCTCCACGATCCAAGTGCAAGCTTCAAGCAAGCTCCATCCTCAAGCTCTACGCTCCAAGCTCCATGACCACGAGCAAGAGAAGAGAAGAGAAGAGAAGAGAAGAGAATAGAAGAGAAGAAGAGAGAAGAGGATGGAGAGCTTCTCCACCCCACGGTCCCTCACCCTCACACACTCACTCCCTCACACTCTCACACTCCCTCTCTCAAGCACAAGCTTAAGCAAGCAAGAAGAAGAAGAAGAGGAGAGCCACTTTTTGTCACACACAAGAATGAGCTTCTCATTGACTTTTCAACTTTATATACAAAACCCTAAATCCCTTTTGGGCAATCATCCCCTTTTCCCCTTTTTACATGGCCGGCCGTAGCCTAGGCCCTTTTTCTCATTGTCCTCCTATCTTCCTAGCTTCCTTTCCACCGCCCGTCTATGTTTACAAATTGCACGGGTGTAACGTGTCCACTAGAATCATCCAGGACACGTCTTAGCAGTCCATCGGAAAGGATGTCTAGAAAGCTCCGCCCGGCATTCCCATGGAATGTTACGGGACTTGCGATTTAGGTCTTCCCGCGTCTGCCACGTAGCGGAAGTATCCTGGCCGTTCCCACTTAGGATCGACCTGAATTAGGGTTTTCCTGATTTGGTCATTAGCTAACAGAAACTAGCGTCAGACCCGAGCGAACTACTTTACGCAAAAACGCCAGGTCCGAAGCGGATTCACGCTGCACTTGGTTCAAGGAGAATGGGAAACGAGAGGGATGCAAGGATCAACCTCTCTGCCAACCATAAGGCATAGTCCCATTCCGTTCCCCTAAAACAACGTAAATCGGGTAAGAAGTAACTCTAGGTCATCGCTCTTGTTATTCGTTTTGATGATGATGATCATCCCGCTATTCTTCGAGATTTTTGAGAAAAGTTCCCGGCTAACAGGGACCACCCAACCGTAGGACGGACCCATGGTCCATCCTCCGCACTTTCCTTGGTTTGTTTTAGTTATGTAATTATCTAACACATTAATTTGACATATAACAATCAGCTTCTTTAATTACTCCTGTTAAGCACTGGTTACTTCACGTAATCTTATCACGTGACATAGAAAAAACAATATCAAACAAATTCTTTATTATCATTTCATCATTTTATCTTTGAAATACAAGGAGTTCCGCCCGTAGGCTTGTCCATAATCCGCCCGAAGGCTATCCAGTAATCCGCCAAGGATCACTATTTCAAGCTTCCACCCGTAGACTAGTATGCGGGCCTCGAGATCCAATCCCGAGTCACGTTAGCCTCTTGTGCAGGACCCGGAAGGCGAGGGATTTACAGCCAGAGCCCCCCCTGGCACCCAAGCGTCCTCCTGCTCCAAGTAGAACTCAACGGAGAGACCTCTCGTGGCGGGTTCGGTCCACGTTCCCGGCGCGGTCAACAACCCCCTTGGTTAGGGTCACGCAGGCAGTCGGGGGTAACTGAAGCTGCCTCTCCCTTCAGGCCTTCAACCTGAAGCATTAGATATCTTTCATCCTTTAGTTCCTTGAGCAAACAATGCAAACAGTGCTTTCTAAACTGTTACAAGCACAATCAATTTCAGTGGTCGTTTATTTGGCCAATTGCTAAGGAGTGAATCTTTCTCTCCGAATGCATCCAGCACTCGATCCAGGATCAATTGCGACTTGGCAAGATCCCTAAGGGTTTGTTTGTTAACCCTATATCCTTGGGTTAGGGCCGTACCCTACTAACCCAACTTAACCAATACCTTAAGTTCTATTGGCAGTAAATATGTTATTCTAATTTACTAATAGGTCTTTTGCTTCCAAGCAAATATCTAATCCTCGTATCTTGGTTACTTTACCCAAGAAAGGTACTATATCACAACGATTATTTCTCCTCTTGCAAGATAAACTTGTGTAGGAATCTGCCAATCTCATTTCGAGGAATTTGGCCATTCCCTTGTGGTCAATCCACAAGGTCATGCAACTCTGCAACTTGTTACACAAGTGTTGCATCTAATCCATGGGACTATTTTACCCATCGAATGTCATCTTCTAATTACGAAATCATGATTAATAGGAAATAGGGTTAGGGTGTCCTCATATCCAATCCATTTCTGATTGCGCTAGGCCAACCTTGTCGGTCCTAGGGTTCCAATTCAAACCGAGTTTCATCCTTTTAGCGAGCGACCCTTAGGGTAACAAACCCTAGATCGTTTCTCGCAAGTATGTCCTATTGAATGTGGGCAGGTTTTTAGGATATGAGAGTTTTAACTTGGCAATAAGAACAACTAGGTTACGTCCTCAACGTTCTAAATCTTAGTTAGCACTTGGGATATGTTGCTTTGATTTAACCATTTCTAAGCGAGTCCCTCAGGGTTTAGGTGTTTAGGGTAAACCAATTTACTTGTCTACTCTTGAAGATATTTCCGATACCATTCTCATAATCACATGATTCATTGCCTACAAATGACTAGATTTACCAACCCTAACTTTCCTGGTTAAGATCAAAGCGTAGGTCAAGTTACGGCATAATTTTTCATTGACCCCTCTAGAACATGCATTTCATGATTTATGCTGCTAGGCTTTTGGGGTTTTATGTTTAAAACAAACCATGCAGCCTTTTCCTAATTTCATTTCTAAATGAATTATTTGTATGTTGAATTTACACAACCTTACGTAACTACTTACGTAATTGATTGAGATTTATGCCAATTTCCGAGAGATTAATCTACTTCATGCAACCCTAGAACCCTTTCCATGCCTTCCAAATTTCCTACGGTTGTTAGCAATCTTCTTTAATGAATTGTTGCGAAGAGAGAGATGTATAATGAAGCAACATGCAATTTTATCTTTCCATGCATAGTCAAAGTGTATAACAATAATTTCAACTTTGTAAAGATGATCATTAGTTGATCTAATTTTGTTACTTTGAAATGCATATAAACAATTTGATAAGAATGCATAAATGTCATATGTCCTTCTTTCATTCGTTCCTTTGAAAAAAATACAAATGACCAATTCTTCGATTGTGAGTTATTTTCCCTAAGATAGCCAATGTTTTTCATTCGTAAAAGTGCATCTTACTTTCGTAAATTAACCATGCATAAGTACGATATTCCCACATAAATCAAAAATAGGAAGAAAACCTGGACTTGTGGATTCAGTGAAATGTCCACATGGATGTTAGGAGATGATCCTCCTACGGTTGCACCTTGTGCCTTTTTAGGGGCCATCGCGATTTCGATCTTCTTGCCTTGGCCGCAGTCCTATGATCTTGGCCCCGTCTCCCTCACACATGCAGTTCCCTTTGACATTCGGCTATCTTGCGGAATTGGGCTTTGGAAGGCCTTATAGGCTTCCTCCTCAAAGCTCGGAGGAAAGAGAAGTTATCTTTAGGAGGGTTCCCTGGGAACACCCTTAAACCCGGCAAGGATATTGGCCTTGTGACGAACGAAATGAAAAAGACCTTTAAATACCGGATATAAAATGGCCTTCACGGGAAGGGATAAAATGGCTTGAAAGGACTTGGGTGGGAATGGTTTTAAAAGGAAACCGAGGGGGCAAAAGGTGTTGTGGAAATGCTATGAAAAGGGTTTTAAAGAACCAGGCTAAGGTGGCTTTTATAGAGACTTGGATGGAGAATCCACGGGAAGGGTTTACCACTGGGATAAATGGATTTTATGGAGATCCAAGGGGAAAGGCTTAATTCTCGGGGGAAGCAAGGGGAAGGCTTAATTCCCGGGGGTAAAAACCCCTTGTGTAATAATGCAATGGAAAAGGGGGCTTAGAGAGCCCCCTTAGAAGCTTCCCAAGAAGCTTCTAAGGAGCTTCTGGGGCGTGCTGAAGACCACGTGGGCGAGTAGAAGGTCAGTTTGTGGAAGGGCGGCATCATCAATAACCGACCGTGGCGTAGTGGAACGCGGACTGGCGGCGTACTTCAGCACGGTGGCTGACGGCATGAACGGTGGCGACCACCACTCTCCCACCATGTCGATTTTCTACAGCAACACACGTCCACACAGTCTTGCACAATCTCCCTTCTCTCATGATGGCGGCCTATCCTTCTTAACGGCAAATTTCCTCCTCGACGCAGCACAACGGTAGTATAACGACAGCTCTCACAGTCAGGTCACGGCCTTAAAGGGCAGCATTATATCTCTCCTCCACCCTCACGCTCTGTCCGCATCACAACTCCTCAACTTCCCTCCTCGGCCTGCAGCGTTATGGCCCTCTCCTCCTTACTCCCCCCCCCACAGGGGGTTTTTAAAGGGTAGGGAGAGGAGACCTCTCTCTCTACGTGGCCAGTTGCATGGCCCTTATCCCTTCCACGAGCTCCACCAACGAGCTTAGTCATCCACGCCTCACTCCCTTCCCTCCAGATCGACCTTCGGTGAAGGGATAAAAATTTGCCATATATCCATCAATTATCCCTTTGGCCTCCTACCAAGAGGAGGTTCTTATGAAGAATGCGGATTTTTATTAAACCTTAGTCCTAACTCTCAATTGGCCCATGGAGAGTATACCATTTAAAGATCGCACCGTCCGTGACTACAATGCCCAAGACTTCACACGACCTCATAATATTTTCAACAGAAATATTACATTCTCTCCCCCTTGGAGGAATCGAGATGTCCTCATCTCGATATAAACTAGGGATATTGATGATTGAGAATGCTTTCATCTATCCAAGTGGCATCCTTCTCGGAATAATCTTTCCACTGGACGAGGCATCCTTTCAAGGTTCTGGATCTCAGTTGTCTCTCCCTAACATCTAAGATCATGTCAAGCCGTAGTTCAAGGACTCCTTGGCTAGGCATTACAACTTGTTGGTCATCAAGTACATGGTTAGGATTAGGTACATACTTCTTCAATAGGTTGATATGGAATACATTATGGACTTTTAGGTTCTCGGAGAGTTGCACTCTATAAGCATTAGGTCCTAGGCACTTAAGGATCTTGTATGATCCACAATACCCTGGATTTAGCTTCTTGCAATCTTCTAAGGATAGGGAACTCTTCTTTGGGCGTACACGAATGAAGAACATGTCTCCTTCTTCGAAGATTCTATCTTGATGCTTCAAATCCGCGTATGCCTTTTGTCTATCCTTGGTGGCTTGGATGTCCTGTCTTATTGACTTTACTTGGTCATCCATATCTTCCAACATCTACCTAGAGGGTTCAATCCTCAAGGTTGGATCTGAAAAAGTTTAGGGGACTTCGACAATCATGACCATACAATGCTTGAAAAGGGGTCATCTGAATACTTTGTTGGTAAGAAGCATTGCAGGCAAATTCAACCAAAGGCAAGTATTGAATCCACCTTTTTGGTTCACGACAACAGTATGCCCTAAGCATATCCTTGATAACTTGATTGACTTGCTCTGTTTGGCCATTAGTTTGGGGATAGTAAGTTGTGCTAAAACTGAGTTGAGTCCCAATGGCTTCGAAGATAGCTCTCCAGAAGTGTGATGTGAAGAGAGAGTCACGACCACTAATGATTCTTCTGGGTAGCCCATGTAGCTTGAATACCTCCTTGATAAACAACCTTGCAATGTCTGACGCTTTATAGTTTGTCTTTACCAGAATAAGGTATGCAACCTTAGTCAGTATGTCAACCACAACCATGATGGAGTGGTATCCTCCCTGAACTTGGGGTAGGTCAACAACAAAGTCCATACTGATGAATTCCCATTTCATTTGGGGAATTTCGAGTGGTTGCAACTTCCTTGGCATCTTGACATGTTCGATTTTAATACGTTAACAAGACAAACACTCAGTGACATATTTGAGAATGCCACCTTTAAGACTCTCCCAATAGTAGATCTTTCTAACTGCATTGAGAGTCTTGGCATAGCCAGGATGTCCTGAGAAAGGGAAATCATGAGCTTCACACAATATCTTATGCTTAAGTGACTGGCTTGCCGGTATACATGCTCTCATTCTATAGTAGACAAGTCCACTATTGACAGAGAATTCATGATACTTAGCTTGTAGCTTTTGTTCCTGGTCCTTGATAGAGATTTTCCTTAGCATCTTTTGATAGGCTGGATCATGGCATGCTTCTTCTCTAGCTATCTCAAGTATTGGGTTGTTTGGCATGGACACCTTTGTAGCTAGAGATCTAGCTATTGATGGATTTTGCAAGATTAGTGAATTAAGGAATGCCTTGCGACTGAGTGCATCAGCAACTACATTCTCCTTTCCAGGTTGGTACTTGATCTCAAGGTCATACTCCTCCAGCACTTCAATCCACTGACATTGCCTCATGTTAAGCTTGTTCTAGGTGAAGTTCCACTTGAGACTTTTATGATTAGTCACTAGTGTAAACTTGTTACCCAGCAGGTAGTGTCTCCAAAGCTTGACAATTAAAAGTTCAAGATCATGGGTAGCATAATTCTTCTCATGGCTCTTCAGTTTCTTGAAGATTATGCTATAGGATGACTTTCCTACATGAGCATACATCCTAAGGCAAGCATGCTAGTATCAGTTAATACCTCAAACTCCTTACTGTGGTCTAGAAGTTGTAGGATCGGTGTTGATACCAAACTTTGCTTCAACCTATCAAAGCTAGTTTGTTTGGTAGTTGACCATGCAATGTTTGCTTCTTTAGTAAGTCTGTCAAAGGTGCTACAATCAAAGCATAGTTTTTAATGAAGAACCTATACCATCCTGTCAATCCAAGAAAGCTGCGTATTTCTTTGACAGTTGTTGGTATTTGGCCATCCTAGAACATTTCTGACTTAGGCCGGCTCCACTGAGATTCCTTCTGCTGATATGATGAATCCCAGATAACCAATTTGATGTTTGAGGAATGCATATTTCGTCATCTTAGCATACAGCTTGTGTGACCTCCTTGTCTCAAGGAAAATCCGAAGTTGGGGTTCATGATCTCCTTCCTGTTTGGAATAGACCAGAGTGTCATCAAAGAAAACGAGCACAAAGTTATCAAGATATGGTCTAAAGATATCCTACATTAACCTATTGAGGGTGGCAGGCGCATTCGTAAGCCCTAATGACATAACTAGAACTCAAAGTATCCATATCTAGTGTTGAAGGTCATCTTTGGGATATCTTCTTCGTTGATTTTTATCTGATAGTAACCAGACCTAAGATAATCTTGGGGAAGATCTTGGCACCCTAAAGATTATCAAGAAGCTCATCTATTCTAGGAATATGATATTTGATTGATTCAACCCTTTGTAATCAATACATAGTCGAAGTGTTCCATCTTTCTTTTTCTGGAACAGTACTGGTGCTTCCCATGGTGAACTGCTAGGACGGATGTAGCCCTGATCTAGCAGTTACTTGAGTTATTCCTTCAGCTCAATTTCTTCTGGTATAGATATTCTATAGGGTCTCTTCGCAATTGACGCAGCTCCTATTACTAGCTTGATTTCATGATCTACTTTTCTTTGAAGCGGGAGTTCTGTTAACTCTTCAGAAACTACGTCCACGTATTCCTTCAGCCAAGTGACCAAATCACTTTACTTCTTATCAATATTCACAGTCAAGACAATCGTTGATTTTTTTTTATTTTTTTTAAAAATTCCATTCATATCAGCATAGCCCTTTCGAGGTACAATTATTTCTTGGGGCGATGGAACAAGTTAATACATTAATTCAAGGAGAATAAGATGTTGTTGCATTCAGCTACAGGAACTGAGTAGTAGTACGGATTGGGGTCATCGATTTTCAGGAATCGATAGTTCATTGGAAGATTAGGGTATCTTTTCCTTTGATATCCATTCTTCTCATGACGTCCCAAAACCTTGATTCGGTCGGCAGGGATTCTTTGAATCACTTCTCCGTACACATACTTATTCTGGTTAACCCTTCGACTCCCGACCTATAGGGTCGCGTTTGCGTGAGCCTCAACAAAGATGAACAGCTTCACGATCTTCAAATCCTCCATCCACTTGATCATCTTCAAGTTAATTTGAAGGTATGCAGGTCGATAGGCAGTTATGTAATAGATCCCGAAAACACCCATCCATCTCCATTCCACGTACACAGGCGATGGATTGTAAATGCGGTCTAGGATGTTCATCATCTCAACCCTTTGTTGATAATCTGTGGAATGCATTGCGGTCATAAACATGACTCGGAACACTAAGAACCTGTTCCATGCTTCATAATTTTGCAAGACAGCATTGAAAGTAAGGAAATGTTTGGAACAGTAATATTTGCTTTACTTCTTCTTATTAAAATTTCTTAAAAACAAGTCTTTTGTTGGTTGGCTCTGATACCAACTGTAACGTGTCCACTAGAATCATCCAGGACACGTCTTAGCAGTCCATCGGAAAGGATGTCTAGAAAGCTCCGCCCGGCATTCCCATGGAATGTTACGGGACTTGCGATCTAGGTCTTCCCGCGTCTGCCACGTAGCGGAAGTATCCTGGCCGTTCCCACTTAGGATCGACCTGAATTAGGGTTTTCCTGATTTGGTCATTAGCTAACAGAAACTAGCGTCAGACCCGAGCGAACTACTTTACGCAAAAACGCCAGGTCCGAAGCGGATTCACGCTGCACTTGGTTCAAGGAGAATGGGAAACGAGGGGGATGCAAGGCTCAACCTCTCTGCCAACCATAAGGCATAGTCCCATTCCGTTCCCCTAAAAAAGCGTAAATCGGGTAAGAATTAACTCTAGGTCATCGCTCTCGTTATTCGTTTTGATGATGATGATCATCCCGCTATTCTTCGAGATTTTTGAGAAAAGTTCCCGGCTAACCGGGACCACCCAACCGTAGGACGGACCCATGGTCCATCCTCCGCACTTTCCTCGGTTTGTTTTAGTTATGTAATTATCTAACACATTAATTTGACATATAACAATCAGCTTCTTTAATTACTCCTGTTAAGCACTGGTTCCTTCACGTAATCTTATCACGTGACATAGAAAAAACAATATCAAACAAATTCTTTATTATCATTTCATCATTTTATCTTTGAAATACAAGGAGTTCCGCCCGTAGGCTTGTCCATAATCCGCCCGAGGGCTATCCAGTAATCTGCCAGGGATCACTATTCCAAGCTTCCGCCCGTAGACTAGTATGCGGGCCTCAAGATCCAATCCCGAGTCACGTTAACCTCTTGTGCAGGACCCGGAAGGCGAGGGATTTACGGCCAGAGCCCCCCTTGGCACCCAAGCGTCCTCCTGCTCCAAGTAGAACTCAACGGAGAGATCTCTCGCGGCGGGTTCGGTCCACGTTCCCGGCGCGGTCAACAACCCCCTTGGTTAGGGTCACGCAGGCAGTCGGGGGTAACTGAAGCTGCCTCTCCCTTCAGGCCTTCAACCTGAAGCATTAGATATCTTTCATCCTTTAGTTCCTTGAGCAAACAATGCAAACAGTGCTTTCTAAACTGTTACAAGCACAATCAATTTCAGTGGTCGTTTATTTGGCCAATTGCTAAGGAGTGAATCTTTCTCTCCGAATGCATCCAGCACTCGATCCAGGATCAATTGCGACTTGGCAAGATCCCTAAGGGTTTGTTTGTTAACCCTATATCCTTGGGTTAGGGCCGTACCCTACTAACCCAACTTAACCAATACCTTAAGTTCTATTGGCAGTAAATATGTTATTCTAATTTACTAATAGGTCTTTTGCTTCCAAGCAAATATCTAATCCTCGTATCTTGGTTACTTTACCCAAGAAAGGTACTATATCACAACGATTATTTCTCCTCTTGCAAGATAAACTTGTGTAGGAATCTGCCAATCTCATTTCGAGGAATTTGGCCATTCCCTTGTGGTCAATCCACAAGGTCATGCAACTCTGCAACTTGTTGCACAAGTGTTGCATCTAATCCATGGGACTATTTTACCCATCGAATGTCATCTTCTAATTACGAAATCATGATTAATAGGAAATAGGGTTAGGGTGTCCTCATATCCAATCCATTTCTGATTGCGCTAGGCCAACCTTGTCGGTCCTAGGGTTCCAATTCAAACCGAGTTTCATCCTTTTAGCGAGCGACCCTTAGGGTAACAAACCCTAGATCGTTTCTCACAAGTATGTCCTATTGAATGTGGGCATGTCTTTAGGGTATGAGAGTTTTAACTTGGCAATAAGAACAACTAGGTTACGTCCTCAACGTTCTAAATCTTAGTTAGCACTTGGGATATGTTGCTTTGATTTAACCATTTCTAAGCGAGTCCCTCAGGGTTTAGGTGTTTAGGGTAAACCAATTTACTTGTCTACTCTTGAAGATATTTCCGATACCATTCTCATAATCACATGATTCATTGCCTACAAATGACTAGATTTACCAACCCTAACTTTCCTGGTTAAGATCAAAGCGTAGGTCAAGTTACGGCATAATTTTTCATTGACCCCTCTAGAACATGCATTTCATGATTTATGCTGCTAGGCTTTTGGGGTTTTATGTTTAAAACAAACCATGCAGCTATTTCCTAATTTCATTTCTAAATGAATTATTTGTATGCTGAATTTACACAACCTTACGTAACTACTTACGTAATTGATTGAGATTTATGCCAATTTCCGAGAGATTAATCTACTTCATGCAACCCTAGAACCCTTTCCATGCCTTGCAAATTTCCTACGGTTGTTAGCAATCTTCTTTAATGAATTGTTGCGAAGAGAGAGATGTATAATGAAGCAACATGCGATTTTATCTTTCCATGCATAGTCAAAGTGTACAACAATAATTTCAACTTTGTAAAGATGATCATTAGTTGATCTAATTTTGTTACTTTGAAATGCATATAAACAATTTGATAAGAATGCATAAATGTCATATGTCCTTCTTTCATTCGTTCCTTTGAAAAAAATACAAATGACCAATTCTTCGATTGTGAGTTATTTTCCCTAAGATAGCCAATGTTTTTCATTCATAAAAGTGCATCTTACTTTCGTAAATTAACCATGCATAAGTACGATATTCCCACATAAATCAAAAATAGGAAGAAAACCTGGACTTGTGGATTCAATGAAATGTCCACATGGATGTTAGGAGATGATCCTCCTACGGTTGCACCTTGTGCCTTTTTAGGGGCCATCGCGATTTCGATCTTCTTGCCTTGGCCGCAGTCCTATGATCTTGGCCCCGTCTCCCTCACACATGCAGTTCCCTTTGAGATTCGGCTATCTTGCGGAATTGGGCTTTGGAAGGCCTTATAGGCTTCCTCCTCAAAGCTCGGAGGAAAGAGAAGTTATCTTTAGGAGGGTTCCATGGGAACACCCTTAAACCCGGCAAGGATATTGGCCTTGTGACGGACGAAATGAAAAAGACCTTTAAATACCGGATATAAAATGGCCTTCACGGGAAGGGATAAAATGGCTTGAAAGGACTTGGGTGGGAATGGTTTTAAAAGGAAACCGAGGGGGCAAAAGGTGTTGTGGAAATGCTATGAAAAGGGTTTTAAAGAACCAGGCTAAGGTGGCTTTTATAGAGACTTGGATGGAGAATCCACGGGAAGGGTTTACCACTGGGATAAATGGATTTTTAGGAGATCCAAGGGGAAAGGCTTAATTCTCGGGGGAAGCAAGGGGAAGGCTTAATTCCCGGGGGTAAAAACCCCTTGTGTAATAATGCAATGGAAAAGGGGGCTTAGAGAGCTCTAAGGAGCTTCTGGGGCGTGCTGAAGACCACATGGGCGAGTAGAAGGTCAATTTGTGGAAGGGCGGTGTCATCAATAACCGACCGTGGCATAGTGGAACGCGGACTGGCAGCGTACTTCAGCACGGTGGCTGACGGCATGAACGGTGGCGACCACCACTCTCCCACCATGTCGATTTTCTGCAGCAACACACGTCCACACAGTCTTGCACAATCTCCCTTCTCTCATGATGGCGGCCTATCCTTCTTAACGGCAAATTTCCTCCTCGACGCAGCACAACGGCAGTATAACGACAACTCTCACAGTCAGGTCACGGCCTTAAAGGGCAGCGTTATATCTCTCCTCCACCCTCACGCTCTGTCCGCATCACAACTCCTCAACTTCCCTCCTCGGCCTGCAGCGTTATGGCCCTCTCCTCCTTACTCCCCCCCCCCCACAGGGGGTTTTTAAAGGGTAGGGAGAGGAGACCTCTCTCTCTACGTGGCCAGTTGCATGGCCCTTATCCCTTCCACGAGCTCCACCAACGAGCTTAGTCATCCACGCCTCACTCCCTTCCCTCCAGATCGACCTTCGGCGAAGGGATAAAAATTTGCCATATATCCATCAATTATCCCTTTGGCCTCCTACCAAGAGGAGGTTCTTATGAAGAATGCGGATTTTTATTAAACCTTAGTCCTAACTCTCAATTGGCCCGTGGAGAGTATACCATTTAAAGATCGCACCGTCCGTGACTACAATGCCCAATACTTCACACGACCTCGTAATATTTTCAACAGAAATATTACAACGGGTGAGAGCCCGGCGCTCCTTGAATTAAACCAAGATGCACTTGCGCTCTTTTACAAGGGTTTTGTCTTACGCTTTTCCTTGTGCGCCTTTGTCTTCCGTTTCTCTTTGCTTTGGCCTTTTTCTTTGTCTTCAGTTTTAGCTTTCTGGATTTTCCACTGTCTGGCACTTTTTTACAAGATTTTAGGGTGTGGCTTTGTATTTTAAAATGTACCTTTCCCTTTTTTGCAGTTGCCTTGGACTTTTAAGATTGCCCTTGCGCTTTTGGCCTTTTCTCCTCTTCTTTCTTCGGTCGAGCTACCTTTTTTCCGCCTTTTCCCTGCATCTTTTTTATTTCCTTTTGCTTTCTTCATGTTGGGATTAACATTACCCCCCTCCTAGACGAGTGCCAGTCCCATGGCACTCACTGTTGTAGGTAGCAGGCGTTAGCATGCACCAAAGATGTGGGTGGCAAGGACGGCGGGGGTTGCCATGGCGGAGTGTCGGTAGTGATCGGGAGGAAGCTCGTTGGTGGGTTAAGGTGTATGATGATTCTTGGCAGGTTTACAGGGCGATAAGGATAGGAATTTAGAGTTGAGTGTTGATGAAGAGCGAACAACACCTTCGTTGGAGTCGTCAATACCTGCAATTGAAAAACCTCCCATGTGGTCTCTCCCTAAGGGTAGCGCTAGTCTTCTTATTGTGTGCAAGACATATTTTGATTAGTTTGGGAGACAGGTCCAACTCTAAGCAAGCCTAGAGTATTGTCCTGTACTTGAGGACCCAAACTGTGTATAGGCTGTAGTGCAAATATTATGTGAGTGTCCGTGCATACTTAGATATTATGTAGATAGAAGACTGCGGTCTGGTGGCTCATAACGTCGTGTGGATGAAGCAAAGTGGTCCATGGTGGAAAGAACTACATGTGAAGGTGGGTGCGCTATTGTGTGCATTGTGATTGTAGACGTAGCAGAATAGGGCACAAGAATAGTGTATGAGCCGGAGGTGGGCGACATTGGCTTGTGGATGAGAACGGTGTACTGCTCATGGCCCTTCGTGCGGTGCGTGCTCCAATTGGGTGCCATGATTTTAAGGCAGAGTGTGAGAGGGCATTGTGGGAAGGTGCAGGGTGACAGGTCTAACCACAGGTGAGACAAGCGTCCTAGTGCTATCCTGCTCTTGATGTGCCCTGAAGTATTGTGGGTGATGTTAGGGGGCTAGGGGACTAGAGACGTAGCCAGCCGACCAAGATCACTGGACGCACCTAATTCTGAGGACCCTTAGGTGCAGTGATGTGCGCGTGGGTGTGTTTTTTTTTAATTTTTATTTTTTTGTCCACGGGACAACCATTGTAATATGCGAGGGCTGTGAGCCTATCAACAGGTTGAGACATGTCAAGCCTCGGAGGCGCGGAAAATGGATGTGACCGCGATGAATTTGCCCTAGCCTCATTGTTAGGGGAGTCGATATTGTGATATTGGTATGATTGCAGCGCCCCCCATCATGAGCGCAGAGCGTGACCCAAGAAAGCCCGTGACTACGCGTGGGTTCGTGCGATGTGTGCACTCGTGAGGGTGATGGTTCGCGTTCAGCAGTGTGACTTTCTTGCGATTAGTGCACGGTCATGGTTTTGCAGTGACCCAGGCATTGAACATGTTTTCATGAAGACCTGCATTATCCTGCATCCACTTGTCACATCGTGAGAGCACATGCTTGATTTCGTTAAGTAATTCAACAAATGTAGTTATGTTAAAACATGACTTTCCAAAATGCTATGATGTTAATCGCACTGCATATGCGATTGCTTGTCAAAGATGCGGCATACATTAGCTATAGGCAGCAGAAGTTGCACGAGTGGGGGGTTTCCCTTTCACCCATCAAAAGACAAACAGTTAGGTCCTACCCTTTCACCCATCAAAAGACAAAAAGTTAGGTCCTGATAACTTGTTAAGCTGCTCATACATCCTAGGGCTTAATCGATTTCTACTAGGCCAGGCGAGTCCGATTGGGTAGGCGACTGGGCTGGTGCTGGTGCTGGTGCGGAATTGTCGTGAGGTCCGGTAGGGCACATGTCAGCCAGGACATGGATGGTATAGTCCCGAGCCGCCGCGAGTTCCAAAATGCTTTTAACTAATTCGTCAAACTCTTCCCTGACTCTTCCCTGTCCCTGGCCGCCTTTCGCACTCTTGGGCATCTGGTGCTTGAGCGCTCGTGGGGGATTTGTGCAAGTGGCATTGCCACGGCTTGTATGCTTAGCTGAGCTTTGCCTTTCTTGGTCCGAGGATTTTTAGGCCTTCGTCTGGGACGGTGCCGTTTTGGTCTGTGCTTCTTTGCATATCTCTTGAGAGTGGGTACATAGTGCACTGGTGGAGGGGCGCGTGCTGCGTGCTCCCGTCGTGTGCAAAGAGCGTCTCTGCATGCCAGCTGTCCGTGGTTCTCCATGTTTTCCTTCTGGAAGCCTACAAGATGCAATCCAAGAGTTAGGCCTTGATACGGAATAGGATTGTTCGCATAAGAGGGATTTCAGTGTGGGTTGTCAAATGCATATGACTAGAAGAGAAGGTGCGGAACATGCTGTACTCGTTGTAATGGTGTCCCTCTAGCCTCTAGCTATGAGTAGAGTGTGACTCACTCCTAATTACATCGGTTGGTGGCCCTGCATTAGGAGGGCTAATCCTCGAAAGGATGGGCTGGGAAGGGAAAAGTGTGTAGAGAGGGACTGCGCCCTGCTTACATCATGAGGGATGTTGGTCAGGGCTTTTCCATGGTGGCAATGCGGGGTGCATGCCCTTTTCCCGGAGGCGGACATGATCTGGTGAAGGGGGCCGGCCCAGCATAGCCTGTTGGCCTTGATTCTCTGTCTGCGCTTGACTTTTTATTGCTTGTGTGTGTTGAGAATGTCTATACAGGGTGACACAAAAATCATTGTTTATATATATACACACACTTTTTCGAATCCTTGTTACTTCACTAGGATAGAAACCAATTGTAGAACTCGGGATTGTACTGAAGCGTGGCACACGCATCTAGTATATGTGGCAGATTACTCAACACTGATAAATACTTTGCCACATTTGAGTATCATGGAACCTTTTCCGAGTCTACTGGCGACATGTAACTCCTCCTCAGTGAGAACCTTATCAAGCAGAGGGTTTTCTTGGCTTGGTTCAGCCAAGTCCTTGCCCCGAATGGCAGTCAGCACTTGGAGGAAAGTTGATGCGACATAGGTTAGGTCTCTTTGGGATCGCCATTTGGCCAATCGCTCCTCAGAGACTATCATGATCTGAGCCCCTAGTTCAGCCATTGCAACACGGCTTTCACACCAACGCTGCTCAAATTGACTTCCACCTGCTCACAATTGCTTTAGTTCCTCTATGTCTATGAGATTCGCTTGGAAGAGCGCCTCATTGAATGTGATAGTTAAGCGGAGTTTGTTGGCTTCCTCGCACGAGATGAGTGGAAAGCATTCGTGCATGAGCCTACTATAGTGCTCATCAAGGTATTCCTGCTCTTCCCAAGATAAAGGGAAGGGCAAGTGGTCTCCAAGTTGGTCTTTAAGAAATGCACGCATGTTTGCCAGGACATAGACACGTGCGAACACCTTGAGCTTGGCATCCAACTCAGCTAGGCATTCTGAGACACCTCTATGTTCAACGAGGGCTTGCTTGGTTGCCATCTCATGCAAGGCTCTAAGAGTTTGCCTGGGCTTTAGCGTAGCTGGGGGCTCAGACCTAGAAGAGCAAGATCGATCAATGCTAGGAGTGCTCATGCGCTTCGTCATTGCATCATGGTTCTCTTTGGATGTGACTAGTATGAATTTGTCGCCTTGTTGTGGCAGCGTTATCCCCACTCTTGATTGGTCGATGAGAGTCTATTGTTGATGGATTGAGCGTTGGAAGCAATTGCTGATGGCAACAGCTGCTTTAACTTTTCAGAGCACGCGGATGTGTCTGAGGCTTCCCCGCTATTAGGATGGACATCAATGGGTTCAGTGGTGGTGGACATGATGCTTTATTCCCTAGCTCTCCAGCGCTCTTGGTTTTAACACTCTTGGGGTCCATGACCACCTGTAGCTGCTATTGTTTGCGCAGTTTTCTCCTCTTTCTCTTCGTCAGTGAAGGCATGTCTCTCAATGGTTCAGGACCTTGGACTAGGTCAACCGTTGTTGTGCCTGGTTGGGCCTTAGCATTTCCTTTCTCTAGTGTGTCCTCATGGAACATAGCCGCGACCCGCTAAATAGCCTTGCTAGGTTGAGTGGGTTGGTGTGTCATTTCCTTGGCCACACCTCTGAGGGGTTTCTCCTCGAGCCTAGGCTTCAGGTGCTTGGGACAGATGGGAGTTGTCAAGGCTACTGGTTGTGGCACCTCCTCCTCAAATGAATTGTTAGGGACATGTTCCGCAAGGGGTGTGGTCACAGCCGAGGGGGTTTAGTCCAGTGGGTTGGTCACTCTTGGTGGATCGCAGTGTGGAGTCCTTGGGGCGATCGGACGTGGTCGTGTCTTTTGTTGTCCTCTGAATGCCCACCTGTGTGGATCGATTTGAGTTGAACCAATCACATTGGGTCACACGGGAGTATCCTTGGGCCAAGAGCTACAACCAGTGCCATGTTTCCCCTCTTGGATATTTGGAAGCTTTAATGGAGACAGAGGTTGGGAGTGAGCCCCTGCCATTGACAGTTGTCGTTGTGCCTCCGGGGTCCACTTGAGAAGAGAGGACGAAGGGGACCTAGGACTCTTACGCAGACCTGGCATTGGCTGAATGATTTCCTTGTGATTGTTGGAGGATTTCATCGTTAGCTTTGTTGAGCAATCAGTCCTATCATGAGTGACGTCGTGCCTGTGGTGCTCCTTGTCCCCTTGGGAAGTTAAAGGCTCCTTGGCCACTAGTGGACCTCATGCCCATTAGACGGATCCCTCTGATATTTGCTTGCTAGGCATGCTAGGCTAAGGACCTAGTATTTAATGGATCCTGTTCGGTTTTCTGATTTCAATCGTGAGGGGCGCAATCACTCCAACATTTTTTGTCCGAGACTCGAATTCTCGTTTAGGGATCCTCCCATGTCTCGTTCTTTTTGACCTAATTTGGGCTCCTGATCGAGGTGGTTTAACACGAGGTTTCGGTACCCAAACCCATCAATTGCCTGCATAATACCCTTGAGCACAAAGCAGCACCTTGGATATCCATCATGGCGTCGCGTGTGCTCTCCATATGCCTTTGTCTGTAAGGCTTGGGCTTCCTTCATGATCTTCTATGATATTTGTAAGTCCAAGCCCTATCCTTGGACTTATCTCCTACCCTCTTTGTTTCAAGTATGGCCTCACTTATTGGTTCTCTCCGTTCAACGGGCGCTTGTATCAACCCTTTCAACAACTCCCTGCTCTTATTACTAGGCTTGCTTGGGTCTGTTAGAATGCTCTTTGCCCTTCTCTCGAGGTCTGGTGAGGTCCCCCTTACTAAAGGTCGCAATTATCCTCACACTTGGTAGTGCTAGGTGTATCCTCTGTGCTATATAGTCAGCTTCACACTTCGTTGCCTTTTTGAAGGGCCTTCCTAGGAGGATTTCCTTTCCATAGTTCTGACTATTCGGAGGAACATAGAACAGGACTGGGAAGCTTTCTGTTTCAATAGTTACAAGGATTCTGCACTTCTCTAGAAGTGCTTGTGGGTGTTTCCCATAAGGATTAAGAGTTGCATCAGTCAATTTGAGCTCTAGTTGACCCAGTAGCATCCATGCTTTGTAAGTCATGATATTGAAATCTGCTCCTTCATCAATGAGAGCATCAACACTATGCTCTCTTTTTGCGGTGAGTTTGACCCTAAGATAAGCAGATGGTACTATGTCTTCATCGTCCAGGTCTTGGTTGGCAGCATCAAGCCCTCTGATACATGCCCTTGAGTCCCTAGCTGCACAATCAGACACGGATTCTCCATGGAGACCTTGGGTTGTCTGTGCAGCGCTGCTCAGGGTACACCTATCGCCAGGACTGTCATGTCTAGTCATCTCTGCATTGGTAGCTTGATGATGTTGCATTTTTCTTTGACCAGACATAGATTGAACACAATGTACATGTGTCCTTGTAGTGTGGCCTTTTTTCCCTTGATGGCTAGATTGGCCTGTTAAGGTTCTAGGGTCTCTGTTTGCCTCTACTCGGGTGCGGGCTTTTGGTTGCTCCTTTCCAAGTGAGCATCCATGCTCGCGTAGAGCCATTACTATACTAGGGTCCAATTTGGAGGACCTCTCACAGCGCGCGTTTTCTCTCCAACCTACTCTGGGGAGGTGCGGAGGGGGGGCAAAGCCCCCTCTGCGGGGGTCCGGGGGGCAGTTCCCCCAACTCGCAGGGCCGTTACAGTAAATGCCATACGTGATTTGAGAGACAGTTTAGAGCCAACTTTTGAACTACTTGCTCTAAGATTCAGCCCAGTGATGATCGATCTATGATATGGTTTCGGCTCTATGTGGTCTCTTGGTCAATTTCACTGTCTTCAGGTTAAAATTTGAGAAAATCTAAATTCGGCCCAATAGGTCTGAATTATAGGGGTTGAATGCCCGATTCAGATCGTCCGAGGGCCGAGTGGGCCGATGGCCGAGTCAAATGGGCCGAGTCAGCAGGGCCGAGGGCCAAATTTCAAAGTTGTTCCGAATACTTCACTCGGACGGGCCGAGTGAAAGGCATCCGAGTGTAGTGGGCCAAATGGTCTGAGGGCCGACTGTTCGAGCGGTCCGAGGGCCGATTCTAGGACTCGGCCCAAAATTGCCATCACTCGGACATGCCGAGCGCAGCGCGTTTTTTGTCGGCGCAACGATAAATCACCCGAATCACATGATTCAGGTCACGCCTTGTCATACACACCTCCAGATCAAAGCTATGGATGGAGGGGAAGAGTTGTATATACCTGGAATAGCCAATAAACTCCAAAATGCAAATCGGCAAACGAATCAAACCCTCATGCCCTGTTATGATAGCAGAAACCCTAATGCTTATTTTTCTTATTTTTCTTTGTTTATTCCTACCCTAATGCACCCAAATCACAAAGCAAATAACTACCCTACTCCAACATGCTTTTTCAAATCCAAAAAATCAAAAACCTACTTGCTAAGGAGATCGAATACCTCTTCAAACTCCCTCGCTTTCTACCTATCTACCTCAAGCACTGATTCGGGGGAAAAAGCCTTACTTCGATGCTCGATTCAAACCGTGCAAGCGCTTAAGGCTTGAATCCGTTGGTCCCGACAATGGAACCAAATGTGGGAGCTTTCGCTTGACCGCCAAGACCCACGGACTGCTTATTGCTTCAAGCGTTTCAAGCCGAGCACTGATGGCTAGCTCTCACATAGCCAACGCGCCATCCATATCTACGGGTGTAGTGAGCTTACCTCCATGCCGTTCGAGTTACCTCCTCTCCCGTGCACTCCAGTACCTCCACGATCCAAGTGCAAGCTTCAAGAAAGCTCCATCCTCAACCTCCATGCTCCAAGCTCCATGACTGCGAGTAAGAGAAGAGAAGAGAAGAGAAGAGAAGAGAAGAAGAGAGGAGAAGATGGAGAGCTTCTCCATCCCACGGTCCCTCACCCTCACACACTCACTCCCTCACACTCTCACACTCCCTCTCTCAAGCACAAGCTCAATCAAGCAAGAACAAGAAGAAGAAGAAGAAGAGGAGAGCCACTTTTTGCTACACACAAGAATGAGCTTCTCATTCACTTTTCAACTTTATATAGAAAACCCTAAATCCCTTTTGGGTGATCATCCCCTTTTCCCCTTTTTACATGGCTAGCCGTAGCCTAGTTAGGCCCTTTTTCTCATGGTCCTCCTATCTTCCTAGCTTCCTTTCCACCGCCCGTCTATGTTTACAAATTGCACGGGTGAGAGCCCGGTGCTCCTTGAATTAAACCATGATGCGCTTGCGCTCTTTTACAAGGGTTTTGACTTGCGATTTTCCTTGTGCACCTTTGTCTTTCATTTCTCTTTGCTTTGGCCTTTGTCTTTGTCTTCAGTTTTAGCTTTCCGAATTTTCCACCGCCTTGCACTTTTTTACAAGATTTCAGGGTGCGCCTTTGTATTTTAAAATGCACCTTTCCCTTTTTTGCAGCTACCTTGGACTTTTAAGGTTGCCCTTGCGCTTTTGGCCTTTTCTCCTCTTCTTTCTTCAGTCGAGCTATCTTTTTTCCGCCTTTGCCCTGCATCTTTTTTATTTCCTTTTTCTTTCTTCGTGTTGGGGTTAACAGCGCTGCTTTCTTCCCCTTCTTCCTCTCCTTGGTGAGTTGTTCTCCCTTGATGCTTGCTGCTTGTTGTCTCCTCTCTTTGCCTCTTGTTCATCTTGTTATCCTCTCTTTTGTTCTCTCTTTCTTCCTCTCCTTGGCTTTCTTCTCTTTAGTTGTCTTCTTTCCCTTCTTGTCTCTTTGAAGTGAAAGAAGAGGTGATTCATGAGGAGGTGAGTGATGAAGAGACTAGTGGAGGTAGACTGCATGTCGCGGCTGAACTCGATCATCACCAGAACGCGCAAAAAATGCAAGAAAGGCGCAGTTTGAAAAGAAATCACTTGTATCTTTTGAATTTTGAGGTTTGCGTCTATTTTTGCATATATATGCGAGTCTAAGTTTATGTAAACGCTCTAATAGACACGGAGTTCGACGCAGAGATAGACGCAGAGATAGACGCGCAGTTAGACGCAAGCATAGACGCGCATTTAGCGTGCTTGCATTTTTATCATAAGTTTTTGTATTCAAGATAAGTTTTGATAGTAAGTTCTTATCATAAGTTTTTATGTATTTATGATAAGTTTTGTGTATTTAAAATTGAATATCTTAGAATAATTAATACACCTTGAAGTTTTTATGTAAACATATTAATAGCAAATTTGATGTTGTCATGAATTAGGTTTAATCATGTTGTCATTATCACCTAGTGCGGTGCATGCTGATGAGTCAACGAGCACATCCTCAAGTGAGGATGAAACATTACGTCTTCATAATCGAGATGCATGGCTATAACGAAAAATTAAATGCATGTGTGATCGTTGTTGAGGGTGTATTTTTCGAGCACGTCGAGTTGCAATGTCACACGTCAGCATGTATGGAGAATGGGACTGAGAAAAATCACCGGTATTCATTGTTTTTAACACTAAGATTGCTAGTCTATGTTTGAAATATATATCAACGTACATGTAGCTTCCTTTTGTGGTTGAGTAGGATGTGGTGCCACATCCTCAAATGCTCCCTCCCGGGCATCGAGAGGCTGCAAAACGTTGACGCGAGGAGGCAGAGTCTTCAAGAAGAGTGGAGACTGATGACCATGATAGTAGCCCTCATGAAATGTCCCATCAAGTTGTAGAGGATGAGAATTTGGACAACATGGTATACGATCTATTTTCACAACCGGTTCGGGGAGAAGGTCACTCTACGAAGCTAGATGACCCACTATATGTAGTGTCATCTACTCCGTTGTATGAAGGTTATACGCACTCCATTCTTCGTACGTCCCTCGAGATACTTAACTTGAAAACAATTTATGGATGGAGTAATGACAATTTGAATGCTTTATTGAAGTAGGTATCAATTCAGTTTGGCTTATGAATCATAATATTAATTGTTCTATTTTGAAATCAGACACAAATATTTATTGCTATTTTTTTAACTCACTTTTAAAAATATATGTCGGTTATTCTCACAAATAGGAAACAAATTGCTAACTAAGAGAGAGCAAGCAAGACATTACTTGACATCTCTGGGAGGCCTTGATTATGTCAAGATCCATGCATGTGTCAATGATTGTGTCTTATTTCGTGGGATTCATGAGTTCGCACGAGAGTGGCCTGTTTGTGATGAATCAAGATACAAAGTGGAGATGAAGTCAATGGATGTGTCTCGTAAGACTTTGCGATATTTTTTGATTATTCAACGTATTCAACTTATGTTCAAGTGCAAGCCTATTGGAAAGCTCATGTCATGGCATGCTAGTCATCATTCAAGTGATGAAAAATGGAGGATCCCGGCAGACACACCGGCATGGCAACATATAGACAATTTGTGGCCCATTTTCAAAGAAGAGCCAATAAATTTGAGATTTGGTATAGGTATGGATGGAATCAATCCATTTGACATCAAAAGCACATCATACAATGTATGGCCAGTGGTATTGGTGAGCTATAATATTCCTCCATCCATGGCAATTCAAAAGGGACATGTAGTGTTTTCCCTTCTGATTCCTGGAAAGCACAAGGTAAAAAACATGGACATTTACTTAGAGACTTTGATTGAAGAGTTAGAAATGTTATGGGAAGGTATTGAGGTGCAAGATACAAGCGCATCTGCATCCTCTAGAGATTTCACTTTGCCATGTTGTTGTGAACCATGCATGACTTTCCAGGATATGGAGAGTGTTCAGTACATGCATGACTTTCCAGGATATGGAGAGTGTTCAAGTACATGCATGACTTTCCAGGATATGGAGAGTGTTCAGGTACATGTAAATAACTCTATATTTGAAATTCAAGACTCGAATCAATTGCATGTTATTAATTCACTTGTTTGTTCAGGTTTAACCACATCATGATATCATGCATGTCCTATTTGCGGTCCCTCTCTAGTTTCCTCTAGGCCGGCATGTTTAAAGAAGGTTATCTATGATAATCATCATCAATTTCTTCCTATTGACCATCCCAAATATGTTCTCCCTACTAATGGAATGACTCCACAATCTCTAACCATTTGAGATTGGAAGGAGAGATGGATTAATGCCAACAGCCACCCTCCACTCGGCATGAGTCGATAAGAAGTATATTTCTCTCGATTGACTTTAAAGTATTTAGCATGATGAATTGTTTACATAATATATTGTTTGTTTGTTAGGTTCTCTATATTTTTTCTTCTTTCGTATTGGACTGAACTCAAGATCAATCACCTGTTGGACCCCATGCATGTATTAAAAAATGTTGTATCCACATTATGGGATCACTTGATAGGGGCTCATGATTCAGTCAATGTAAGAGAGGATTTACGTAACATTGGTCGCATGAGACGAGCCTGGCCACGCATTGGACCCAGAGGAAAGATTGAGCTACCCCATGCACCTTGGATGCTGTCAAAGAAAGAGGAAAAAATAGTGAAGGAACAGATATGGAGCTTTCAAATACCCACAAGATGTATGAGATGTCTCAAGGGAACCTTCATAAAGAAAAAGAAAAGAGGTGTGGAGCAACTATCTGGTTTGAAGTCCCACGATTGGCACAAAATGATTCAAGTAAGGGTATCTCTAAGTTCCATGAATATAGTAATTAGTGGAGTAACTATGTGTAAACTTTGGGATATAATGAATTTTTCCTCAACTAATCATTTGATCTATGAATATTATTTACATTGAGTTCGTACTTCCTACTAGCATATCCCATTGTGTATCCAAAGATGTACGTGATATCATTTACAAGATGTGAGAGCTTGTGAGGTGTGTATACATTGTATTTTTTCATTATATATTGCATACATCATGTAGTGAACCTCTTTGAATCTCTACACAAAAATAAATAATTGTCAAATACATCCTGACAGATACGTGAGCTCGAAGGAAATTGATCCAAACACATTGCAAGATGCTCGAGTATTATTTGTTGAGGTGGTTTGTTTGGTGGAGGAAATTTTACTCAATTACATTTACTCGTACATTTGATTGATGAGATCGCACTTTGTGGGGCAGTTCATGCAAGGTGGATATTTTTTCTTGAGCACTTCATGAAAACCTTGAAAGATTTTGTGAGGCAAAAAGCACGGCCTGAGGAAAGCATGGCTGAGGGTTGGCTAGTACAATCATCCCTTGTTTATATCTCTAAATATCTTGCTGAAGTGGACTCCTCTCAACCACGACTATGGAAAGACGATGAAGACTTGAGGATGACCTCTATAATACCTCAAGGAAAAGGAATGAGTAAAGTGCTAACAAAAGAAGAACTTTGTAAGTTAAATAGTTTTTGTGTGCTCAAGAGTGATGTAATGAGCAAATGGGTGACACTATATAATGAAGCAAGGGCAAGAAGAAAAAGCAAAAGACAAGCATTTCACACCAGATATGGACGTAATGTCTCATTTTCAGATCATCTAAATGCGCTCCCACGTCATATTGATATAGATTGGTTACATGAGGAAATGGAGAGAATGGAAAATGAGGAGGAATTTAATATATCTCAAGAAGAGTGGGAATACACACGAGATTGCTTATCAAAGGTGAGACATACTATCAATTAATTTGTTTCTAGTTATATTTTATATAATAAATTGACATGTTTGATCTTAATCTTTTACTACTAGTGCACATTATTCAATGCTATTTGGTGTGAGGGTAAACATCTTTGAACTCAACGTATAGATAAAAAGAGAAATACCCAAGATTGTGGTGTTCTTGCTCACTTCGAGGATGCCAATGGTACCATGGAAGGTTATTGTGGCTTGATCCAAGATATTCTGAATCTTGACTTCAGATGATTCTTTATATATGTATTGGATGCGAAGTGGTTTAAAGAAGTGGTAACAAATGGTGAGCATTGCACAATCAGATGTCATCCAAGTGGTTTTGTAATCATTGACTCTACAAAATTTCACCAAAATAAGAATGACACATTAGTACTACCTCAACAATGCGAGCAGGTATATATGTAAAAGCTAATTTTTTTATATGTATACATGTGATACATATACACAATATAATAAGTATTTAAGTTTCTTGCTTTTGTTTTTCAAATACAGGTTGTGTATCATCCAATGGTAAACAATAACTGATGGTGGTATGTCATCCCTATATCTAATCATTCAAAACCAATATATGGTCTTCTCACATACCGTTGGACTCGTTCAAGCACTTGTCCCTTGATTTCATCATTCATCAAGGGGTTGGCTCCAACCAGTTGGTGTGTACGCAGTAAAATAGAATCAAAGGGGGACTTCAATATTTGGAGGAATCTCTGGCCAACATCTCTTCTACTTCTTTCTTTTCACCATCTCTCAATTCAGCTTTCAAACCACTACAGAGGGGGAGATATTCTGTTCTGAAAGTATCAAAACTCATTCTTCTTAGGATCGTTGTTGTGCTATCATTATAATAATTCTAGCTTCTGAGGGTTTCAATAGTGTATGTTGTGAAAAACACTCTATCTTCCAACTTTTAGTGGGTTGCTAATTGAACAAATAGGAGGTTATCAGTGCACCAAGCATTCCACGTATCTTACTGTTGAGCATCCACGAACAAATTCCAACTCTTTTCTTTATTGTCTTTGTGAACCTCCACAAACCAGGACTCCTAAAGCTTCTTCAGGATCTCCCACTTTGATGATGTCTAGAAAACTTCTCAATGAATGGCAAATATTCCATGGATGGTCATCCTCTCTACTTCTACTCTTCAGTTTGTTCCCAAACAATTTATCACCAAGATGCACATCTCTGTTGCTTCAACAAGAAGAGGAAATAGTCCACCACTTAGAGCTTACATCATGATGGCAATATGTTTCTGCCATTGTGGGATAAACTTCTTGTAGAAAGTGGCTTTGGCAATAAGAATCTCTAGCTCTTCAGTGGAAGAAGGAACTTTGCAAGCATCCATTGAATTTTTCTCTTCTTGGTAATGTCATCTCCTTTATTTTCAACCTCTTCTGATGCTTATTGATGGCAAGTTTCCCCGACTGTGCACCAAAAACATGAAGTCCCAAGAGGAATACCAAGGAAAAGGGGTTTCTACTGCAAGAAAATCTATCTTGTAGCATCAACAAGATTTTATTTCATTCTTTAGAGAACCACAATAAGGAAAATAATAAATCTTCATGCAACATCATAGTAGACATCTCCAACGGATTTGATAGAATCAACCATAATCTTCAACATCTTCATGGAATCCATCAATAGAATAAGAAACACAAAAGAATACACCATTTTTTAATGAAAATAATATCACATATGATTCTTCTTCATTTTCTTTATATTTCTCTCTCTCAATCTCTCATAGATAGATACATTATCTTGATAGAATTAGATATCTCTGATTCTCTCTTTCTCTCTCAATCAATATTACATCATCTTCTTACTACAATAATCAATAATCACTCTCAATACTCCTTCTTAGGTTATCGATGCATCTCCCAAGAGGTATGGGAGGTATGAAAGGGCACTAGAGCCACTACAATGTCTCTTCATAGCTCACTACTGTCACTTCACTTCAATCTTCTCTTCAATCTTCAGCAGCTACTTCTTCCATTTGTTTTAGCTCTTTTGAACTTAGATTCATCCTTTTCAAAAGTTAGAAAACTTTTCCAAAGTACACCCTCATATCATAGAACACTTACAAAATATCTACAGAACAGAACAAAACAAGAATATAGGCTCTATAGAAGGTCTACAGAGGGTTAACAGAAGGTATCAGAACCAATCAGAACGTCAATATAACCTATTAGAACATCACAGAACCTAATATTTCTACTAAGAATCATCATGAGCTTCCAAAAAATAATCAATATCATCCAAAACACTTTCAAACACTTCCAAAAAAACCAAACATCACTCAAAATCCATCAAAAGTCAAACATTCAAGCCTCAAAAACAACAAAAACCAACCAAAACACTCTCTAGAATTCAGATGAAAAGGGATCGACTTGTGCATACCTTAGATTGACTTTATGATCTTTGTACATTATGAAAGGTGTTGGATATGGAATAACATATATTGCTTTATCAATGCCGATCATCTTCACTATATTAGAACCAGCCTTAAGTACATATAGTGGATACAAAATCTAAAATTTGTTTAATGTTTATTTTGAAGGAATTCATAGTTAACCATACTATTAATGTGTCTAGTTTCCATGTATCTAAAGTAGTTATGTGTTGTAAACTAAGACAGTTAAGTTGACGTTAATTTTATTGAGTTACATGAGAAGAAATCCCTTCTCAAAGAGATTAAAAAATAAAAAGTAAATGAGAACAAAAACCAATTTTTTTTCGTAACGTAGACAAAACAGAAAATGATGATGGTCATGATGTTCAAGATCATGAGGCGTATCTTAATCAGTGTGTCCTGTGTCCTTGCTCTCAATGCAAGTTGGTGATTAGGAAAAAGTGTCACTTGTCTATAGAACAAATGCGATGCTTCGATGAGTTCTCATCGAAGATCATTGATCAGGCAATCTCAGACTTTGAGAAAACGGTAAAAAAATGTGTATCAATCATGCTTTATATTTGCAAACTAATTGAATATCATATATAAAAACATTAGACGTGGCCGTAAAATTTATACAGGGAGGTGACATTGGTAGGTGAATTGGGTAGTCGGCCTCTAACAACCCCCGAGACAACACCACAGGATAAAGACCAAGGATCTCACCTCAACAAAACCCACGAGATGGCACCACTGAACACATGATAAAAATTTCTTGATCACTCACTCCTCATTGAGACTTCAACTCAACAACTTAAGTAGTTTAAACCTTCAAGCTTAGAACTACCATTTTTAGAGAGAATTTGATACTGAAACAACCATGGTAGAGACTCTGACAACACGAGCTTTCAAATTCACACAACTCCTATTTTTAGGGATGGCAACCCCACGAAGCAAACTGCCCCATAAATCGTGATTTCTTCAAGTAGTATAAAATCAGTCATAGAACCTCTCTGTTCTTCTTTCCTCAAAGCACACATAAATACAAACCAAATACATAGATACTCAAAGCTTTATACGGCCAACTTTCATGCCAACTCAGCTGCTATAAGCATTTCACTGGTGTGGACATTCCATTACTGCATCAAAAAAAACTTTACACTGATATAGCAATGGATAATCATGATGACTTTCGTGAGAAACCAAGTTGGTGACATAGATGCTGCTGAATTCACATTCCTCAGAGCACAGAAATTGCCTCATGGAGCATTACACAGAACAATTCATAACTTTCTAACCAGACCTCGGATTGCCAAGCTTCCAAAATGAAAGTTGTAGCTCTCTTTTCAATATATAATCCTTCAAAACAATTCAGAGTCAAATTTCTTGATCTGCTGTCCTTAAATAGCTCTCCATAGTCTATAATCCTAAATTTCTGCATGCTCTATATAGCTAGCACAACTTCTCTGTTCCAAAAGCACAATCTTGCATTGATGAAGAGTCGCAGGAGCTTTGAACTTTACAAACTCTGATGCATTATTTTCTTGGCTACAAATCCTTTCAGACTTCCAATAACTTGAGTCCGTGCATTCAACACTTGACCAGAATACATATTTCCTGCTACATATCTAGTTTCAGATATAGAGACCCTTCACTTCCATTCTTCTCTGCTGACGAGAAGCCTCACTCAACAACTAACATGCATCACTCTCAATAGGATGAAGAACAACCCTCTACTGTCTTTCACTCATATCCATACATCAAAACTTATCTGCACATTCTCTACCCCACGCAACAGTAAAAGGAAATAAGACAAAAAGAAGACTCTTATTACCATCATCTAAAAACTGAGAACTCGCATCAACCCATTGACTTCAGCAGCCCTGCCATCCATCTCATTAGCTCCGATAACTTCAGCTTCATGGTCTCTTTCTTCTGACAATTTGTTCTTCTTCTTCTGAGCTTCATATTTCTCCCTTCTTCGGTCTACAAGATTCTTCTTCTCCCCTCCCCCCTCTCTCTCTCATCCTAATTGTCTTGTGTGGAACACTTCTCTTCTCTTCTTTTTATCTTTTTTTTTCAAAAAACTCATGTTTTTGCTTTTTTCCCTATTTTTCCAAGTTGCCCCTTGCTTCCCCTTAGTTGTTAGATGGCAAACATGCTGCTTGTCACATAAAATTCCACTCGGGGACTCAAATTCGAAAGCGAGAATACATTTTCTTCTCTTCCTACATAAGGTGTATGTCTAAGAAAAATATCGCAACCACATGTCGAACATGCATGGTAGCACTTGGGATTTCCATCTATAAACCTGTCTCCCACTATGGGTAAGTGTTAGAAAGACAAAAAAATGCTATTTGCATGTGTTACCCTAGTTGACTTCACACAGCATCATGTCCCTAGTTGCTCATTTTCACTCACCATGATTAGCCACCCCCTGGTTTGGAATATAAAGTGTGAACAACCCTTTATTAAAAGCTTCAAAAACATCTAACAAAGACAAACATCTTTTTCTAAAAATCTGCTTCATAGAGCACAGAACAGAACAACTCATAACTTTCTAACAAAATCTTGGATTTCCAAGATTTAAAAAGGAAAGTTGTATCTCTTTTTTCAATCTATATTTCTTTAGAAAAACTCGAAGCCAAATTCCTTGATCTACTACCCTAAAGCAACTTTGCAGAGTCTGCAGTCCCAAATTCTTGCATGCAGTCCACTTCAGACATCGACCTTTCAGAGACCATAACTTTCGAATTCTTACTCGGATCAACATCAAACTTGATAGAGACCTTTAGTAGGTGTTAAAGCACACTTTGAATATCTATCCATAATTTACAACCATATTATGAACACATATTTTAGAAAGCTAAATCTGCCCCAAAAAGTAAAGTAGCAGTAACCTACTTTATGTATAGGATGTACATTACTTACATCCCCTTGAGTTACACGATTCTGAAAATATATTTCTTTAGGCGGAACCCATTGATTCTATTGTTGTAAATAGTCCCATCTAAATCTTGTAGCAAGTAAGTTCCATTTTTAAACTTTTGCTTGATGAGCAAAGGTCCTTCCCATCTAACTCGAAACTTGGTTTGAAAAATGGAGTCCAAGCCTGTCATATCTCATAACTAGCATTCCCTCTACAAGATTCTTCTTCCTCAACTATGTATTAAACCATTCCTTTCTCTTCACAATCTATTTTTCATAACAATTCATTGCTTGTTGCCTATCCAAATGTAGGGTATGCAAGTTCAATCCTCTGTCAATTCTCAATTCTATTTGATCTAACTGATGCTTTTTTACAAACTCCATCGTAGGGAACATGACATTCATAGGTAATAACACATCTTGACCATATACTAACTAAAAAGGGGTGATTCCTGTACTTGTCTTCTGCATTGTTCTACAAGCCCACAAAGCTTGATGTGGATAATTGTCCCAATCTTTAGGATGGTCTTCCACCATCTTAAAGAGAATCTTTTGTAACGTTCCATTGAATGCTTCCACCAATCCATTGCACTGAGGATAATAAGGAGTAGAAAATCTATGTTTCAAGGTAGTTTTCATGTTAATTCTCTCAATAGCTTATTTCTAAATCCAAGACCTTGATTTGTCACTATTTCTAGTGGTATTACAAATCTGCAGCATATATCCTCCACAAGGAACTAAGTTACATCCTCTTTCTTGTAATTCCTTGTAGCCTTAGCTTCAGGCCATTTGGTCATATAATCAACTGCAACAATAATGTAATACTCTTCTGTTTTTGTACCAAGCAAAGGTCTAATAAAATCCAAACCCCACTTCTCAAACGGTGTCGTATTGCTGCGCATTCGAGGTGTGAAAACCACCCAAAAATTGCGTGTGACTTAATACTTTGTATATACTCAGTTATTGTGTTTACATTTATTTTCTGCGCATGAGTGAGCATGATGAGATGCTTTCAGCCTATGTTGATACATGTTGCTGCAAAAAGGTTTGGAATCATTGCTTGCCAAAATCCATTAGCACTATTGCTCGTAGACTCAGCAAAAAGAGGAGCCATTGACTGTTGGACGGATTCACGGTTTGAGCTTAATGACTGAGGCTGCTTCATCATGCGGTTTTGGGTTTCCTACAGAGCGAAAGAGGATGGCCCTGTCCTTCTGGGTTTGTGGTATCCATGGGAGCACGGTGGCCATGGCCATGAGCACACACAGGTGCATGCATATGTGACTACACACGCATCGGAGGAGAAGGAAGAAGCTAAAACTCCTACAAGTTCTAGAATAGATGGTTTAAAATTGAACCAAGAATAATAATATGGGAGTTACAAAGGCTAAAGAGGGGATTTTGAATGGTTAAAGAAGATGTGGATCAGGCTGGAAAAGGAAAAGCTTTTGATCTATTTTTGAAAAGAGGAGCTTTTTGAATCGGGAGAGAGAGGGAAAATAGTAAAAGGAGGAAAGAAAATAGACAAGGGGAAAAAAATTAGACGGGAGGGAAAAAAGGAGAACAGAGGATACGAATGAGGAACAGGTCGCAGGGAGTTGAGGAGGATTGGTGGGGAGTGCAAGCGGATCGACATGGTTTATGAGGGAGTCCAGAGACGCCAATGTTTCAGGCTGATAGCAACATACGTCAAAGTGGAGGCTTGATGAAGCTGTGATTTTTGAAGACAGAGCAGTCGAGCTGTGTGCAGGAATGCAGTTGATGGTTATGAGGAGAAACTCGGCACTATTGTAGACGAGACGAAGCTGTTACGTGCTGTTGTCCTTACAGGAGAGCTTAGCATCGGCACTCTTTCTGTGCTTCTGAAAGGGCATATCACAAGCATTGTCATGCTTCTGCAGTAGGGACCAGAGAGGGGTCTTTTTCTTCTTGTGGGGCACATCGACAGCTGCTGGGCGGCGAGACGGTTCCTGCAATAAATACTCAGGATCAGGAAGTGCAGATGGACCTGGAAGAGGAGATCCTTTGAACCTTGGCGTTGCCGTAGAGCAGATGCTCCCATGGTGTCCTGTGGGATGAGTACAGAATTGAACTGCCCCTCCTACATCATCAAAGTGCTTCTTATGATAATGACAATGATGATAATGATTATGATGAGCAGCGATAGCATCTTTGCGGCCCTGGTTCTCATGGTGATGAATTGAATGATCATGGCGGGGGTTATTGCATGTTGCTGGATGCATATTAGCTCTGAAGAATGGCGTAGTCGATGCTGCGGGGTGACCTTCATGGTTACTGTGAGCATGAACTGCTCCTTGCTGCTGCTGCTGTAGTTCTTCTACTAAGCCAAGCAGACGCTCTTTCAAGCACTGAGAGCAGATCCCTACCACTGCTTGCTGAGGATGGCGCTTACACCTGCTTCTTGAACTGCTCATTGGGTAACACTTCTCTCCTTAATGATAAGGACCTTCTTCTTAATCCTCGTATGCTGTCGACATATATCTCCAGGCATTCCTCATACCTGGAGGCTGGACTCTCGCTCTCTCTCTCTCTCTCTCTCTCTATTTGCCTCAAGAAGATCAGCCTTGGTGCATACCTTTTTTAGTCAATCTGGAAAAAGGAAATCCTTGTAAGCTATGTCCAGAGCAAGAGTGAAGGCCTTTACGCTGCATCAATCTGGAGACCTGCAAGGAGAAATTACAGTTATTTACACCTGCAAGTTCTGGATTCAGTGAAGTCATAAGTACAGTAACATTTTTTTTTCTGAAATTTATGAGAAAATTCTGCCATCTCATCTGATGTCTCTCCATGTACCCCAATTTTGGAAAGGTTTCCATCAACCTCAGTAGGACAATCCTTTGATTCTGAGAAGTCCTATATAACAAGATCTCGTGCCTCTTTTGGAGATGGCTTAAAATCTCCCTATAGCCCTTCTCTTTCAGAGTCCATTCCTGGCTTTCTTTCCCAGGATGCCTGGTCTAGATTTTCCTCAACTGATTCTGTTCCATGTGAGGAATTTCCAATTACCCTTCTTAATCTAGAGTGGAATTCGTCTACAAAAGCAACAAATTGGGTTCAACCATACCCGTATGATCCTTCCAATTGTCAGTGGAATTGGTTTTCTTCATCAGAGTCTTTATGTACATAATAAACAACTCAATCTGGAGTTTTGATTCTAGGCCTTCCAAAGGATTTAGCATAACTATGTCTCATGCGGGTTTCATTTATTAAGTATGATCCTTGTTTCCGAATGGTATCTAGACAGTGAAGAGCAGTTTTTTTTACATATGAAGAGTTCCTACAAAGCAAGAAAAACACTTGGGATTAAAGAAGCTTTTATATTATTGGTTGAAGTTTATTGAACATATGCATGTTACAACAACAATCTTTACATCCAATATGAAGAGTCTGGTGTTTACTATGGCATAGCCTGATCTCACTTGTTTAATCTTCTATCTTGGAATTTCTTAAGAACCTCTGTGGTTATGACATTGCTTTCACAAACCCTTCGACAACGGTCCATAGGCAACAATGGCTTTAGCAGGTTTTGGAATTAGTATCCTTTTTGCATATGACTGGCAAGCATGACAACTTTTACTCCAATGATCAACATCAGCACTTAGACTAGGCCAAGTAAGTCCTGCTAACATAATTTTCCTTTTGGTAAGCTCAAAACCAAAATGACTACCACATGCTTCCTCATGATAGGAAGATAAACAAGTAGGAATCTCAAAACTATCTAGCACCGTTCTTAGTACATTGTCAATCCCCTTCATGTACAACTGATCATTTATGAGCACATATGCCTTGGTCTTTCTAATAATGGCATACCTTTTGTATTTATCAATCAATGACTTTAGCTCCCTAGTTTTTAGAAACTCTTCAATCATGAGAATGCTCTCCCTGCCCTCATATCTAGGATTACCCACCCTCATTACTGCAACATATTGGGAAAGAGCATTTTTAGCCAATTCATGAGCTCTACGGTTGTTCTCCCTACCAATATGCCAAATTTTAAAATTTTGCAGTTGCCTCATGAGGCCTTTCATCTTAAACATCCTGGAGCCCCAAGAGGAACACCAAGGAAAAGGGGATTCTACTGCAAGGAAATCTATCTTGTAACATCAACAAGCTTTTATTTCATTCTTTTGATGACCAAAACAAAGAAAATAGCAAATCTTCACGCAACATCATAGTAGATATCTCCCACAGATTTGATAGAATCAAGCATAATCTTCAACATCTTCATAGAGTCCATCAATAGAACAAGGAATATAAAAGAATACACCATTTTCGAATGGAAATAAATCACATAGTATTCATCTTCAATTTATTCATAGTTTTCTTTCTCTATCTCTCATATACAGTTACACTATTTTGATAGAATTTGACTATCTCTGGCTCTCTCTCTCTCTCTCTCTCTCTCTCTCTCTCTCTCTTAATAGTACATTATCTCCTCACTACAATACCCAATAATGAGTCTCAATAATCCTTCTTAGCTCATGAATACACCTCCCAAGAAGTATGTTTGATACGAAGAGGCACTAGAGCCACTATAGTGTCTCTTCATAGCTCACTACTGTCACTGTCACTCCAGTCTTCTCTTCAGCCTTCAGCAGTTGCTTCTCCATTTTTTAAAGCTCTTTTGAACTTAGATTCATCCTTTCCAAAAGTTAGAAAACTTTTCCAAAGTCACACATACATTCTACAGAATACTTACAGAAGATCTACAGAACAGGAACAGATTAGAGACAGAACAGAGACAGAGGCTCTACACAAAGTTTACAGAGGGTTACAGAAGCTCATCAGAAAACATCAAATCCTCATTACTCATACTAAAATCATTCCAAACTATCAAAAAACTATTCAATAATCTTCCAAAAGATTTCAACCTTCATCAATCATCAATCCATGCTTCATATAGAAGAAAATCAGAACCAATTGGAACCTCAACAGAACCTATCAAAACATCATAGAGCCTCGTATTTCTACTAAAAATCATCATGAACTTCCAAAACATAATCAATATCATCCAAAACACTCTCAAACACAACCATTAACAACCATACATCACTCTAAATCCATCCAAAATCAATCATTCAGACCTCAAAAACAACAAAAATCAATCAAAAATTCAATCTTTTTCCACTCTCAACATATCCCCACACTTAGAAAGGAAGCGTCCTCGTGACCTAAGGAAAAGAAGAATATAAGTTTACTAAAAATCTCAATTTAATCTTCTTGAGTATCTTCAACAATCACTCCAAACCACAACCCCAACTTATCACCTGTATCTCTAGAAAAGAATACTACTAAAGAAAAACTTTGTTATTTATTAACACATCTAATAAACAATAGAAAGTCATAACAAATTTGTAAAGGATATAAGAGGTTCTTCAGCTTTCCATCATAGGCTTGCCATCCACCATCATCAATAGTTGAAAAGAGAGCTCTCGAACAAGTTATTCAACCAGCACGAATTCATGACATACAAATTATTACAATACACACAAATACAACCATATGAATAGCACCTCCAAAAATATGTCTCATTAAGAAGCACAAAAAATACATCCAAGGGTATCAATGAAGATGATCCCTCTTGAAGGCTTGATGATTTCAAAAGTGATCCAGGGATAAAGACTCATCGACAAAAGATTTTGGAGGATTCTGAAAGAACTTAAGGCAGCACATCCGTTCTAGCAAAACAAAGTATCTGCTATGTAGACAAAGGGCATACAAATATAGGACATCCAACTGTTGGGAATCAATGTTCACATTAACATTCATACAAAGCTTTGAAATGGCCTTTTGATTGTTATGGGAATGCCTATGCATATATGCTAAGTACCAAGCAAAATGGGCTGTCAATCTCATTGAAGGATCTAGAGATTGTATATATTGTTGAGAAAAATGGAGGTAAATTTGGTATGCTTGACTAGCAGTTGTCCAGTCCCCTAGAATTAATGGCCAATTAATCTGTGGTTCTGTAAGAGAATCAGTTGAACTCCATCCTGTTCTTCTCGAAATTTGTTGATCAAATTCTTCGTACCCACTAACCAACTAAGGGGGTTGAGAAATAGAAGTGACATGAGATGGAAGTGGAATAAGTAAAAGAGGATGAAGAGATAGGTAGGAAAAATCATAAAATGAGGAATAAGCTAAAGAAGGAGTGACTGAAAATTTAAGTGAATTAGTTAAGAAAGGTGTCAATGGGTAAGCAGGAAAAGTAGAAGGTATATGGATAGATGGAGAAGGACATGGCAGAGAAGGGGAAAAGACTCGATCTTCAATGAAAAAACAATAGGTAAAGATTGGAATTTGAGGAAAACCCTGAGGTTGGAAAATGAGAGCTATGATAGCTGCTAAGTTGGATTGATAAAGGGAAAAGTAAGCATCGTAGCAATGGGCCATTTATTGATAATACAATAAGCTATGAACAGAGGGATCTAAAACAGATCGTCGATGGTAGACATCAAAGAAGGATGAATCAAATGGATGGTTCTTGGAAAGATAAGCTAGGAGATCCACCCTCAGTTGGTTAGTACTCTACACATAAGTAGAAGCTGTATTCTGGCATTGGTTTAGGACTACAGAAACAATCATTCAATGCCATAAGTGTCAGGGCAATTAGCCACTTTAGAAGAGTAGCACTGGAACATGTAATCTTTCCTCAACTCCAAATGGTTGACATATAAGGCAGCTTGTAAGACCACATCCCCTACATACCAAGCCAGATCTACATCATCTGAAATTATCAGATCACCTTGTAGATACATATAAGACATCAACATGGTATCCATCGTCACGGAATCTTCAAAGACCATACGGACAACTTCTGTCAGCAAATCAGAAGACCAAGCCCCACTCCAACCATCATTTAGAAGAGGGAGATCCATCGTTGAGAGCTTAATATAGAAGGCCAACTTCTGCCAACTGATAGTGGATAAAAAAGGAATGGTCCGAAGGAACATACTCCTGAAATTGCTCAAATGTAGACCATAACAAATCCATCCTAAACTGCAATCTTTCCACTTTATCTTGAAACAACGGACATAATGTGGCCCATCTTTGGAGAACTGCAAAGTCCTGCTGAGATATAGAAGGAATTATAGGAACATTGGAGCTTAAAGGAATGGACCGTGACTGCGCCAGTTGGTCGTGCAACTGCTTAATCTGGAAAACTTGGGATTCCAATGTATTGTGAGCAGTCTGCAAAGCTGACAATTTCTTATCTAAAAGAGTCTTAAACTCTTGAGCTTCTTTAGACATTTTCTCTTTCTCTTCCAAAACTCTAGTGACCTCTGACTGGGCTACTGCTAACTAAATTTTCAAAGAAGATATTTCTTCTCTCTAGGTCTCAATCATTTTTGTTTGCTGCCCCATCTGCTTAAACAGATCAGCAAGAGTGTCTTTAGCAAAGGCTAACTCTGAGGTTGCCTTATGCATCTAGTCTTAGGATTGCATCAACTCTTCATAGAAAGAAGTATGTAACTGTTGAATACAAGCTGCACTGAGAGTTCAATAGAACTCTGGATGTCGTTACAAAGGAAAGGTATGGCATCCCCTGACACTAAACTGTTCAGCAAAGGAACTGATATTTCCAAAGAACCCTCTTGATGTGCCTTGAATAAGTTGTTGCATGTGAGGTAGACAGGGAGGTTACTTCCAAAGGTAGCAGAAAGTATTACTGAAGGAATGACTGGGGAAATTTTCTCTGCTACATGCTTCAAGCACTTCCGCTGAATGACCAATGGAGGAGGGGAATCAAGATCCTCTATGTTAATGGGTTATGAATCTTCTGAAGGTGGAGGGGGAGGTATTGGATCAGATGGAGGAGGGGGTAGCACACCCTTCTTAAGGCTTGAGTATGTCAAGAAAACGTATAAATATGAACCATAAGTGACATTGGTAACATTCCCTCTGGTCACTTTGACAAAATGTTGGTCCATCTTCGTAAGAAGGTAAGTACTCTAGTCAATGGCAACCCCTTTTAACAAAATCTTGGAAGCTGTGAAGAGCTCCTTGGAAAAATAATGAGATGGTGTTTTGGCAGGTATGAACCTGTCTTGGAGAAATTGGCAGACTAGCTTCCAGAGAGGATCAGTGATCATTGAAAAAGACACTTCTAAAGTGTTAATCATCTTCTTGACATCGAGGACCTCTTTAGTCTACTTCTGTATAACAGCTTGAGAATCTTGTCATTTGAGAATAATTGTATGGCTGTAACAAAGGGTTCTCCTTTCTAGGGAAGAGACAAAGCTTTCCCTAACCCTCTAGGTATCAAAACCATGGAAGTACCACGAACCAAGCTCGATTTCTTACTGTATAACACAAGAAACTCATCACATAGGGCTGGATTGTCTGGAATCAAAGGGAGTGAAGAAGCCACGAAAGATGCAAGGCCAGCTTTTGCGATAGGCTCACAAGTCATTAGAGAAGAATAATCCCTAGTGATCAATGGGACATATTGAACAGGAGGAGGAGCTTAAGGTGCCATTCAGATGGAATATACACACACCACAAACACAGACAAACATAGAGAATGCCTGCAAAACAACAAAATAGCTATAAAAAAGAAATTGATCAAAATAAGCATACACTAATATAACTAACCAATTGACCACCCCAAACAACCCACATCTTAGAAAAATTGAGCATGACTCCTACACATATGCGACCGAAAGCTTCATGCTATGCAACAAGCAGGCACCCAAGACCCCATATCAAGCGAAAAAGAAAACTACAGACTGCACCCATAATCGTATCACACAATCTAACCATAATACCTCAAAAAACTAATCAGGACATAACCAGAACTTGAATAAACAATGTCATCTTAAAGGACTATACGTACCCATCCCACGAAGCGTATTTATTAAAAAGAGAAATAAGTGCAGTGAGGGGAATGATTTTAGTAAAGGGTTTATTTTAAGAAATTATTAACAATGGTAAAATTTTTATTAGGTTGCAAATCTTAATAAGAAAATGGCGGTTCATTTTTAAATTGTTAGTTACAATTTATTAATGTGAAACAGTGCTTTTAATGAAACTCGGACTACGATCCCCATACTCAGGTCTCTAAATGCATATTCATTGATTAAAAATTTAATGTGTCTGAAGCGCTCTTCTTTTTTAGCGCGTGCATTTTTGTGACGGGCCGGTTTGTTTTTATTTAAAATTAAAGTGTCTCTTAAGTGCATGTAGCGCGTATAAAGTGAACGACATGTTGATTTTAAGTGATTAAAAAAATGTGTGTTTAGTACGAGCGCAAGTGGAAAAGTGGGTGAATCAAGTTTATTTTAATAATTAACTATGGTTAAGGGATGAACAAATATAAATAAATCATGAAAAATATATACCTAGTAGGGGTGTGTATGCAAGAGACTGAGGGTGCACTGAGTAGTTCCAAATGCAAAGAATCCAACAAAAAAGCAAAAACCACTAATTGGAAAAAATAGAATACTTAATTATTTTTTTAAAAAAATAAAATAAATATCAAGGCAATGTTAGTGGGATCTCATTTGATTTAGTTAATTTAGATTAGTGTTTGGATAAAATTATTATTATTATTATTATTTAATTATAATTTAGGTGTATTTATATTTCATATTTTATATTTTTTGGTATATTTTTTATTTTAAAATATTTCAAAAGCAGTCAAATGCATTGATGAAATTTTATGTGATTTTTTTGCATTTAATTCTGATTTTTAGGAGTTTTTAATGAATTTTTCTCAAATTTTAGTGAATTTTAAAAAGATTTTAAGTTTTTTTTTTCAATTAATTCTCTATATTATAATCAAAAAGATCAACTAGAAAATTATGCAATTTAGGAAATAATTTTTGACTAATTTTTTTATTTTTAAATTAATTTTTAATGATATTTTTAATATTTTAAAGTATTTTTAAGGTATTTTTCTCGGGTTGTTGGAAAATCAAAAGAGATACCCGGTCTATGTGTGAACAGCTGTGTGTGCTCAAGGACGACATGCACCACCGCACAGAGAATACCAAACGCGTGTCCTCACGTGTAAACACCCGCCCCGCTGGCCACTCCCGTACGCACAGGCACACCTGGACATCCGTGTTGCGTGTGGAGGGTGGGGGTAGAATGGGGTAGGGGTAGGAAAGGGGGCTAGAAGGGGGGTAACGAGGGTCAGGTAAGGTAAGCTAGTCAGGGAGGTGAAGTAAGTACAATTAGGTAAGTTACGTAGGTGAGTTAAGTAAATTAGGTTAATTAGGTGAGTTAAGTAAATTAAGTTTAATAAGTGAATTAAGTGAATTAAGCTAGTTAGGTGAATTAGGTTAATTATGTTAGTTAGGTTAATTAGGTTAGTTAAGTGAATTAAGTTAACTAAATTAATTAGGTTAGTTAAGTGGTAAAGGTTAGTTTACTAACTTCAGAAGGAAGGAAGGGGTAAAAAGAGGAAGAGGAGGCTACGGGCACTGCGGAGGAGGAGAGGGAGGAGGAGGAGGCTACGGCGGAGGAGGAGGAGAGGAGGAGAGGGAGGAGGTGTGGAGAGAGGTAGGGGGTGGGGAGGGTAGCCGAGGGAGGCGGGGTGGGGATTATGGTATCATCATGCACATCATCATTAATTGTTGGATTGTCATCTGCTATCTTCATGATGGTAATATTACCATATATTGGTTTTGAACGACTAGATATAGGGATGACATACCACCATCGGTTATTGTTTACCATTGGATGATACACAACCTGTATTTGAAAAACAAAAGCAAAAAACTTAAGTACTTATTATATTGTGTATATGTATCACATGTATACATATAAAAAAATTAGCCTTTGCATATATACCTGCTCGCATTGTTTAGGTGGTACTAATGTGTCATTCTTGTTTTGGTGAAATTTTGTAGGGTCAATGATTACAAAACCACTTGGATGACGTCTGATTGTGCAATGCTCACCATTTGTTACCACTTCTTTAAACCACTTCACATCCAGTACATATATAAAGAATCATCTGAAGTCAAGCTTTAGAATATCTTGGATCAAGCCACAATAACCTTCCATGGTACCATTGGCAACCTCAAAGTGAGCAAGGACACCACAATCTTGGGTATTTCTCTTTTCATCTATACGTTGAGTTCGAAGATGTTTACCCTCACACCAAAGTGCATTGAATAATGTGCACTAGTAGTAAAAGATAAAAGATCAAACATGTCAATTATTTATATAAAATAAAACTTATAGAAACAAATTAATTGATAGTATGTCTCACCTTTGATAAGCAACCTCGTGCATATTCCCACTCTTCTTGAGATATATTAATTTCCTCCTCTTTTTCCATTCTCTCCATTTCCTCATGTAACCAATCTATATCAATATGACGTGGAAGCGCATTTAGATGATCTGGAAATGAGACATTATGTCCATATCTAGTGCGAAATTCTTGTCTTTCACTTTTTCTTCTTGCCCTTGCTTCATTATATAGTGTCACCCATTTGCTCATAACATCACTATTGAGCACACAAAAACTATTTAAATTACAAAGTTCTTCTTTTGTTAGCACTTTACTCATTCCTTTTCCTTGAGATACTATAGAGGTCATCCTCAAGTCTTCATCATTTTTCCATAGTCGTGGTTGAGAGGGATCCACTTCATCAAGATATTCAGAGATATAAACAAGGGATGATTGCACTAACCAATCCTCAGCCATGCTTCCCTCAGGCCGTGCTTTTTGCCTCACAAAATCTTTCAAGGTTTTCATGAAGCTGGTGCGCAGATCGGACGCAGATAGCTCACGTAGTGAATTCCCAAAGGTCCCCAAGAACAAAGCACTCTACTTTTTAGCACAAAGACCAATGTAAAAACAAGCACGACATGAGACAAGAGACAAATTGGGTTGAATCTCCCCCATGCCTTGTGTGAGCGCTTCACAAAGCATGTATTTAATATATATTTTCAATCTTTTTGCTCAAAAATAGCCCAATTACAAAAATATACAAGCTTTTAGCTTTTGAGTTTGCTTTCTACCAAAAATAGGAAAATAAAGCTAATGGACGGTGCCCAAAGAGTCTGGCACGCCCAATCTCAATGTCCAAATAAAAATAACATATCCAGGCGCATAAGCGCATACAAAATAATAATAAATAGTCGATGTCTCTATAGACATAATCAAAATATAGGCGTGGCGCCTATCAAAATATATCCAAAGGTCGGAAACCCGCTAGACTCCAATGCTTTCCTCCGCCACTCCTGCTATCTCTACACATCAACTGAAGCATTCACAATCGTTAGTAAAATAACACAATTAAACCGACAAAAGTGAATACCTAGCAGTCTTCAGCTACATAAATAAATCAACTGGTTAGAAATAAATCCTAACCTTAATTTATTACGAGTGCGCACTCTAAACTCATAAACGTTTATTAATTTAATATGCATTTTGCGGAATCACCCGCTATGGAATCACCCATGTACACACTAAATTAATGAAACGCCCGAAAAGGACAAGCGTCCCCATCAACTTTTCGCACAAAGAATCCTCTTTGCGTATGAGCCCCGGTCATCTAAGTTTACGGAATCCACCGTAAAACCTCACGGAATCCACCGTGGAATATGCCTCCTGGCATCATACCCCCGGGGTGGGATAGCAATTGACCTCAATTGCTATTAGCTCAATGTGGAGCTAACAGAGTGGGGAAAGCATTTAGGTCTCTAGCGTGCATCCATTGTGCTTCCTCTACAGGATGGTTCTTAAATTTCACGAGATATCTAGAGTACCTTCGGCCAGTTCTAGTGGTCATGTAATCAGTGTCTATGATGGCTTCTGGTTCAAGGATTTCAGTCTCTTCTTCTAGTAAAGGTGGGTTTTCATAGACAGGGTGGATAGGTAATTGTCCTCTAAATGGTCTCAATAAACTAATATGAAAGGTATTATGAATTTTCCAATGAGATGGCAGTTCTAACTTGAATGCATTGTCATTAATCTTATGAATGATTCTAAATGGTCCGTAGAATCTAGGGGCTAATTTGACAACTGGATGTCTATCTACACTTTGCAGTCTACGCTTTTCTATTCTAAGCCAAACATAATCATCAATTTTGAAATTCATGGCTTGTCTTTTCTTGTTGGCTTGTTTGGTATATGATTGTTGGGCTTTAGCAATCATATCCTTGACCTCATCAAAAATAGTGTTATGCATAACAGCAATATCATCGGCACTTTGTATTCTATTAGACAAAGATGCAACAGGTGTAGATAATCTATATCCATAAATAACTTCAAAAGGTGCTTTCTTTGTAGATGTGTGCGGTGTATTGTTATATGCAAACTGTAATAAATGCAAATGAGTATCCCATGTTTGAGGTTTAGAGATAGTGTATGCACGTAAAAGATCTAAAATAGTGCTATTTGTGGCTTCTGTTTGTCCATTTGTTTCTGGATGAAATGCAGATGAGAAATCAATCTTTGTGCCTAGATTTGCAAACAGTGTAATCCAGAAATGATTACAAAATCTAGAATCTCTATCTGAAATAATGACTTTCGGCAATCCATGGTTAGTAAAAACAGTTTTCAAAAATAACTGGGCTGCTTGTGATGCTGTTAAAGTTTTCTTACATGCAATGAAATATGCTTGCTTACTAAATCTATCTACAATTGTCCAAATCATGTCATGGTTAGATTTAGTATTTGGTAAGCCAGTAATGAAATCCATAGATATATGTTCCCAAGGTTTAGATGGAATAGATAAAGGCATTAATAATCCATACTGTTTACCATGATGTCTTTTTATTCTTTGACAAATCAAACATTCAGAAACAAAATTAGACACATCTGTATCCATATGCGGCCAATAAAAATCTTCAGTTAACATGCGTAATGTAGAAATGATACCTCTATGACCTTGATATGGGGGACAATGAATTTCATTTAAAACAAAAGATCGGAATGGAATAGTAACACACAGTCTCTTTTCAAAGAACATGAATCCATCATTATATGATAATGAATCAACAGGAATGAAATTATTTTGAACTAATTTTTGCCAATCAGAATGAAAAGTAATATCCTGGTGATATGTGTCTTTCATAGCAATCAAAGAATCAAAAGATATGATAGAAATGTTATGAATTGCAGGTCTTCTACTTAATGCATCGGCAACTACATTTTCTTTTCCAGGTTGGTATTGAATGATAGGATGGAAACTTTGAATGAATGAAGCCCATTTGATATGGCGGTCAGAAATTTGGGGTTGGCTAAGTAGATGTCTAATGCTTTGCTGGTCAGTCTTTATCATGAATTCTGAACCCATTAAATAATGCTTCCATTGTTTCAATGCTTGAACAACTGCTAAGAGTTCCTTGTCATAGGTGGAATATTTGAGCTCAGAGGATTTCAGCTTAGAACTAGAATATGCTATTGGATGATTATCTTGCATTAACACAGCTCCTATTCCTGATCCGCTAGCATCGGTCACAACTAAAAAGAATGGTCTGTTAAAGTCAGGCAATTGTAGAACAGGGGCATTGGTCAATGCACGTTTAAGTAAATCAAAGGATTTCTGCTGGTTTTCAGTCCATTGATAAACAATGCCTTTCTTAAGAAGTTTGGTCAGTGGTAAAGCAAGTAATGAGAAATTACGTACAAACTTCCTATAGAAACTAGCAAGACCAAGGAATGAGCGTAAGTCATGTACATTTTTAGGAATAGGCCAATGCAATATTGCGTCAATTTTCTTAGGATCAACTTTTATTCCTTCTTCTGATACAATATGACCTAGATATTCTATTTCTGTCTTAAAGAATTCACTCTTGTCAGGATTTGCAAACAATTGATTTTCTTTCAGTAATTGAAAAACTAATGATAAATGCTCATAATGCTCTTTTTCACTTTGACTGAATACTAAAATATCATCAAAGAAAACAATCACACAATATTGATATTTTAGAAAAATACGGTTCATCATTCTACTGAAAGTAGCAGGTGCATTAGTTAATCCGAATGGCATAACTAAGAATTCGTAATGGCCAAACTGTGTCCTGAATGCAGTCTTAAATATGTCAGATCTATCTAACCTCACCTGATGATATCCAGATTTAAGGTCAATTTTACTAAATATAGAAGATCCTTGCAGTTTGTCCATAAGGTCGTCAACTCTAGGTATAGGATACCTATTCTTTACAGTGATCTTGTTTAATGCTCGGTAGTCAATACACATCCGATAAGTATTATTCTTTTTCTTGACTAAGAGCACAGGTGCACCGAATGGAGAACTGCTAGGTCGAATTAAACCTCTATTTAGTAATTCTTCTACTTGACTCTGGATTTCTTTTTGCTCTATTTGATTGTGCCTATATGGGGCTTTGCAAGGTGGTTGTGTGCCAGGTATTAGGTCAATCTTATGGTCTTCTGGACGTGATGGAGGTAAACCTGGTGGTAGGTCTTCTGCAAAACAATCCTTAAAATATGCAAGAAATTCCTTATGCCTAGGGTGCATATGAGTTTCTTTTGCGTGCAATTCATTCACCCAAATGAGATATGATTTAGTGTTCTTGCGTAGTGCACGTTTTGCTTGAGTATGCGAAAGCAGTGGAAACATATGAGATGCATGCATACCAAATAATGTAATAGATTTTCCTTGAAAATTAATATTCATTGTGTGTGTGGAATAATCTATATTGGGATTATGTTGGTGTCTCCATGGCATTCCTAGAATAATGTCGCTAGACTGTAATGGGACAACTAAGAAATTTCTTCTTTCAATATATGGACCAATTTGAATTTCTAAATCTTGAACTTCTTGTGTGCCATTGTACCTAGTGCCTAAAAATGCAGCTTTTATGCGATAGTGCGTAGGTACTGTATGCAATTTCAATTCCTTTACCAATTTTGCTGAAATAAAATCATGCGTACTACCGTCATCATGCAATATAATTCTTTCTTTTCCATGCACCATACATTTCATAGTCAACAATGAATGTAAAGTAGGCATACCTGGTAAAGTGTCGGAAGTAGTAGTAGGATCATCTTCTTCTTCAGTGAAGTCCGGCATATCCTCATGCTCGTCCTCGTCCATAGCTCCAAGGTAGTTGATATGTGCTGATGGCTTCTTTGAATGACAATTTGCTGCGAGATGGCCTGGCTGGTGACACTTGTAACATACGATAGGCTTGGCTTTGGTCACATTATTTGCAATGGCTGGGAGTCTGGATATATTTGGATTTGCTTGTTGGATAGGCTTAGGATTTGGATTGACAGTGGATGGTAATGCAGGTGGTTTAGGCCAATTCTTGCGGAAAGATGGTGATGAAAAACGACCTGGATTAAACCTTCTGAAATTGGAATTGAATTGTTTAGATCCATAATTACCGTTTGCTTGGAATGGCTGTGGTCGTCGATCTCTTCCACGTAACTTATCTTCAGTGTCGTGAGCTAAGGAGATGGCGTCTTCAAGGGTAGCAGGCTTGAACATATTCACCTCAGCGTAGTAATGTCCAAGAAGTCCAGACATATACTTCCGCTTATGGGTCGTCTCTGGTACATCTTCAAGCATGCGTAGCTGTAAAAGTGCATTCCAAAAACGCTCTGTATACTGTGGAATAGGCTCACGATCACGTTGTTGCAGTAAATCCCATTGCTTGATTGCCTTCTCATGAAATTGCGGTGGAAGGAAATTTTGCATGAACTTCTTCTTAAAATCTTCCCATGTAGCAGGACATTCTATGCTCTTGCGGACGACAGTCCACCAAAGTGAAGCTCTATCTATCAGATGATTAGTAACACACTTGATTTTATCTTTCTCAGGATAAGTTTCCTCATGGAAATAGTCATCAAACTGGCTAATGAATGATAAAACAGTCTTTCCCTCTCTTATGCCATTGAAAGTGCGAAACTTGAAACTTCGTTTACTTATCTTGGATTCCTTGCGAATGGTTTGTGCTTCAAGAGTGGCGTCGATGGTACGGCGAATCAGATCTTCAGCTTGGGGTTCTTCTTTATCAGTGGACGCTCCTTGTAGCTTTGTCAATTGCGCTTGCAAGGCTTGCCTAGCTCTTCGCTCTTCGTCCAATTGTAACATAATAAGATCCAGCTTTTGCTCCATGGTAGGCTCGGGTAGGTCGTCTTCAGCCATAGGATCATCCATAAGTGGGGTAGTCATCCTCTAAAACTCAACAAACCTTTCTCACTCAAAATCAGTTAGCGGGATGAGCGTAGCTCAAATTTGGGGTTACAAGGCTATGTATTTTTGGGTATTTTCTTCTTCAATTTTCAGAAATTCTGAAATATTTCTGTCTCTGTTTGCTGAAAGTACTTCAACGAACTTGTAGATAGGTAAAACAGCTTGCTGCGAACAACTTTCCAGTTCTGAGTTTTTGCAAACGAACAAGTCTTCTAGGAGTTTCGAGCGTTAGTCAGTTCTGATTTAGTCTGACTTGCAGAGTTGCAGACTTAGCAGACTTGCAGGGTTGTAGACTTGCTGGACTTAGCCGATTTGCAGGACTTGCAGTACTTGATTCCAAGTGACTTACTGAACTTGTCTTCTGTAGTGCGAGACCCGGAGTTTTTTGACTTCTCTGCCTTCACTGACTTGCAGAGTATGGAGGGACTTAAGCTTAATTAGTTAAGCTTAAGCTTAAGAAGCTTAAGAAGGAGGAAAATAGGCCGCCGTTTTCTGATCGTGAGGGGGGGGGGTCCGTTTTTTCCGCCGAAAATTTCGGGCGCCTTCTCTTGTAGGTCGATTTGAAGATTAGAAGCTTTTAAAGCTTCTTAAGCTTTGTCTTAAGCCTTTTTTTTAATGAAAGAATGAGAAAATTAGGCAAGCTTATCTGTAACTCCACGACTTCATGAAGAGAATGGATGAGTGGTCCTCCGCCGAGAGAGAGTGGTCCTTCGCGATCTGACAGTGGAAACAGGGGTTCTTGATCGCCAGAAATCTGCCTGTATCGACGGTTCGCGACGAGATTGACTGTAGAGGCCGTTTGTTCCTGGAGCTCCGCCTTCGCCCGAGATTGGTAGCGATTGGAAGCCCTTGATCTCTGCTCCGCTCTGATACCACTGGTGCGCAGATCGGACGCAGATAGCTCACGTAGTGAATTCCCAAAGGTCCCCAAGAACAAAGCACTCTACTTTTTAGCACAAAGACCAATGTAAAAACAAGCACGACATGAGACAAGAGACAAATTGGGTTGAATCTCCCCCATGCCTTGTGTGAGCGCTTCACAAAGCATGTATTTAATATATATTTTCAATCTTTTTTCTCAAAAATAGCCCAATTACAAAAATATACAAGCTTTTAGCTTTTGAGTTTGCTTTCTACCAAAAATAGGAAAATAAAGCTAATGGACGGTGCCCAAAGAGTCTGGCACGCCCAATCTCAATGTCCAAATAAAAATAACATATCCAGGCGCATAAGCGCATACAAAATAATAATAAATAGTCGATGTCTCTATAGACATAATCAAAATATAGGCGTGGCGCCTATCAAAATATATCCAAAGGTCGGAAACCCGCTAGACTCCAATGCTTTCCTCCGCCACTCCTGCTATCTCTACACATCAACTGAAGCATTCACAATCGTTAGTAAAATAACACAATTAAACCGACAAAAGTGAATACCTAGCAGTCTTCAGCTACATAAATAAATCAACTGGTTAGAAATAAATCCTAACCTTAATTTATTACGAGTGCGCACTCTAAACTCATAAACATTTATTAATTTAATATGCATTTTGCGGAATCACCCGCTATGGAATCACCCATGTACACACTAAATTAATGAAACGCCCGAAAAGGACAAGCGTCCCCATCAACTTTTCGCACAAAGAATCCTCTTTGCGTATGAGCCCCGGTCATCTAAGTTTACGGAATCCACCGTAAAACCTCACGGAATCCACCGTGGAATATGCCTCCTGGCATCAGAAGCGCTCAAGAAAAAACATCCACCTTACATGAACTGCCCCACAAAGTGCGATCTCATCAATCAAATGTATGAGTAAATGTAATTGAGTAGTCAAAATGGATCGACGAAAAATTTCCTCCACCAAACAAACCACCTCAACAGATAATACTCGAGCATCTTGCAATGTGTTTGGATCAATTTCCTTCGAGCTCACGTATCTGTCAAGATGTATTTGAGAATTGTTTAATTTTGTGTAGAAATTCAAAGATATATAATGAAAAAATACAATGTATACACACCTTACAAGCTCTCCCATCTTGTAAATGATATCACGTACATCTTTGGAGGCACAATGGGATATGCTAGTAGGAAGTATGAACTGAATGTAAACAATATTCATAGATCAAATGATTAGTTGAGGAAAAAGTCATCATACCCCAAAGTTTACACATAGTTACTCCACTAATTACTATATTCATGGTTAGAGATACCCTTACTTGAATCATTTTGTGCCAATCGTGGGACTTCAAACCAGATAGTTGCTCCACACCTCTTTTCTTTTTCTTTATGAAGGCTCCCTTGAGACATCTCATACATCCTGTGGGTGTTCGAAAGCTATATATTTGTTCATTCACTAGTTTTTCCTCGTTCTTTGACAACATCCAAGGTGCATGGGGTAGCTCAATCTTTCCTCTGGGTCCAATGCGTGGCCAGGCTCGTCTCATACGACCAATGTTACATAAATCCTCCCTTACATTAACTGAATCACGAGCCCCTATCAAGTGATCCCATAATGTAGATACAACATTTTTGAATATGTGCATGGGGTCCAACAGGTGATTGATCTTGAGTTCAGTCCAGTACGGAAGACAAAAGAATATAGAGAACCTAACAAACAAACAATATATTATGTAAACAATTCATCATGCTAAATACTTTAAAGTCAATCGAGAGAAATGCACTTCTTACCGACTCATGCCGAGTGGAGGGTGGCTGTCGGCATTAATCCATCTCTCCTTCCAATCTCGAATGGTTAGAGATTGTGGAGTCATTCCATTAGTAGGGAGAACATATTTGGGATGGTCAATAGGAAGAAATCGATGATGATTGTCGTGAATAACCTTCTTTAAACGTGCCGGCCTAGAGGAAACTAGAGAGGGACCGGAAATAGGACATGCATGATATCCTGACGTGGTTAAACCTGAAAAAACAAGTGAATTAATAAAATGCAATTAATTCAAGTCTTGAATTTCAAATATAGAGTTATATCCATGTACCTGAACACTCTCCATATCCTGGAAAGTCGTGCATGGTCCACAACAACATGGCCTTCAATGTGAAATCTCTAGAGGATGCAGATGCACTTGTATCTTGCACCTCAATACCTTCTCATAACATTTCTAACTCTTCAATCAAAGGCTCTAAGTAAATGTCCATGTTTTTTACCTTGTGCTTTCCAGGAATCAGATGGTGCCCAAACTCTACCCCGTCACTATTCGAGCTGGCAAGGACGGCTTCGACGCGGCGGCGGTCTTCAACTGCCACACGTACGTACATTCGCCGTTGATTGTCGATGGGTTCTAGTCATATGCTCTTTCGTAGAAGACCATAAGGAGTCAGGAGTATTGCCGTTACAATCCATGTATGTCACATGGATCATGATCGGTATCTGTCTTAGATGATCAGGATCAAGTCTTTCTTAGATATCAGGCTTTCTTCACTGCCTTTTTTCTGATATAAGACTAGTACTTGTTTATAATCCATGTGCTGTCATGGGACTGCAGCCCCTTGTTCATGTATTTCGCGGGCAAGAACAGCATCTTCCGCGTCATGCCCCGCGAGGTGCGTATGGCAGCCATGCAAGTGGGCCACAAGCTCGACAAGAAGCTGCAGGAAGCGCACCATCGCCACGCGGTCCTCCTGCCACCGTCTCGGGACGACAGCCAGTATAAACACCGCCACCGTCACCATGAGCAGTTCAACGACGAGGAGGACGATAGAGCTGATGCGGACTTGTTGACCACCTCTTCTAATTGGAGGTCTTATTGGAAGGCGCCGTTTCAGATCCTCTAGAGATGCGCGTTGTGTGGGAGGAGGATATGACACGGGTTCTATACATACTATGATATTTTTCTGTGCGCGCGCCGAGAGAGAGAGAGAGAGAGAGCGGTAGGTAGGTTATGAAAGAAGGCTCTTCTGCAACGAGAACGTGTTGTGTAAAGGAGGGGTGTAGATATCTCTGCTGCGGCGAGTGTACTTGCCTTGCCTTGTATCCATCCAAACAATCGTTTGGATACCCGGTGTAAATAAAAGGAGGTGCGGGAAAATAACTCCCTTGAGCATCCGAGTTTTGCACCTTCATTATAGATGTTTTGCTTTGGAACTCCGATATGTTTGGTTCCCAACTATCCTACATACCCCCCCTTAGAATCTAAATAAATGAAGACCCGTTTTCACCAGTTTAACGATGTTTGGGATGTGAGCTTCTGCGTAAAATACTCGCATGTGAGCTTTTCTTAAAAGCGTAATTTGCTTGTGATTTTCTAGTTTGAAGTTTTAAATATTCTTTCGATCCATTGTTGAGTCTCAAATCATCATTTTTGAATGTCGAAATGGTGAAATTTCCAATTTTGAGCGTATTATAGCTCTCTAATTTAGATGTTCAAGAAGGTCAATTCTTTCTAAAATGGTGAAGAGTTCACTTCTCCTTTTTGAAATGGTGATTTTTATAAATTAACTTAATTTTATGTTATCGATTCTGATTCTGAAACTCTTTTTAGATTGGTTAAATCTCTCATTTGGGTGAATTTTGCAATTCTCAATTTTGAGAAAAATTGAGGTCTCACATTCTTAATGTTAAGAACGTTAGGTGGTTTTCACCATCAAAATTTGAGAGAATTTTGAGGTCTCTAACTAATGTTAGGTGGTTTTTAACATTTCCTTAAGGAATCACATTTTTCTATTTCAAAGAGTCCTATTTTGGTGATTTTACAATTTTCAGCATTTTTAGGATTTTGAGGTCTCAAAACTCTTAAATTATACTCTTTATAATTTTAAGTTTCCAATTTCTTTTCTTAACTTCTCTAATATGAAGCATACTCCTCTCTCTTTTGAAAGGGTGATTTTTCAATTCTCTCAATTTCTAAAACTTTCTTCATGTCCCAAGCTATCACTATTTATATGCTCTCTAATTAAGACTGATTATAATATATTATCATAAAATATATATTAAATATTCACTTAAATCTAAAAACTCCTTACATAGGATTTCATTCAAATCTAAGTCCATGCAAATACATTGTATTTCAATTGAAATTCAATTTTTTTTTAGTTTTTTGTAGCAAAAACTTGATGTTCCTTACAAGATGGATCTTTGGAATGTGAATTTGACATCAAGATGTCAAATGAAATTCCTTCAATTTATTTGATGTTTATATAGCAAAAATTCATTTAAGTGTACAAAATTCCATGGTTCTTTACAAAATTTAAGATATCTCTCTCATGCATGGATGGTTTTGAATTGAGATTATGAAAAAGAATGCATAGATAGATGAATGGTTCAATAGTTCAATTCGATTCAAAGCTATAGAGAATTTCACTTATGTCAAAAGATAACAGTCTCCATTGGGGCGAGAGAATTTTACATGATGTTGAGATTTAAAGTCTATTTACTATCCATATAGAACGGATAGCAAAGTGTATATCTCCACTTTTATTTATATAGTGTATAAGCTAAAGTGGGCAACATTGAAGTTAAATTTGTTCAATAATATACAACCCACATATTGCAAAAGTGCCGCTTTAGTCCATGGTGCTTTGTGTACCATTTCTTTAGTTAGAATGATCAATGTATTTGGGCTCGACAAACATAGATAAACAATATTGAGTAACAGACAAAATAGATATAATATTAAAATGATATATTGAATCTAAGCACAAAATCTACAAGCTCTCTCAAAGAAGTCGTAGCCACCTATACTAACTATGAAAAGTGTTGTATCTTTGTCATTTTTGTGATCTGAGGCATATCAACAACTCGGGGGGGTCACTTATGAATATATGTATATATAACGTAAGTTCACAACTCGGGGGGGTCACTTATGAATATATGTATATATAACGTAAGTTCAAAATAAGGGATTTTTAAAATAGCATATTTATACATTTTTTACATACAGAAGGGTGTCATATAATGGGGTTACTTACAGATTGAATAAAAAAGGTTTGTATTTTATTCAAGAAAAAATCACAAATTAGGATATTTATAAATAGGCCATGAACACATGTTATATAGAGAATATATATATTATGAACCCCCCGAGGTCAACAAGTGTAGTAGCAACATCAAATAAACAAATTACTATGTAGTGTTCTTGTGATGTTGAGGCATGTCACCAAGTATAGTAGCAACATGAAATAAACAAATTACTGCGTAGCGTTCTTTCTTTCTTCCTCTCTTCATTTCTCTCTTCCATCTCTCCCTCTTTCTCTCTCTTTCTCACTCTTCTATTCCGCTCTCCTCTCCATGCTTATCCTTAAGCTTGTGTTATATAGATGTTCAAGCTTACAGTTAAGCTTGACTATTATTTAGCTAGAAAAACTTTATAAACTTTATATATTTGAGTATGAAGTTCCATATGCAATTCTTTCATGTTTGTTATGTAGCAATTTTAGTGATAATGTTTAGACATGTGATATGTTTTAAAGTAAAAATACGTTTATAGATAAGATTTAGCATTGTTTAAATACATGGAGAATTTAGAAAGGAGAATATGTACTTATATAGTTTGAGTCAATGATCGTGAGTTTAAACATTCTTTTTTTTGCTATGTTAAATGAGGTTTTTTCTCTTTTTAAAAAATACTTTTTACATCTTGTTGGGTGTTTGTATAGGTTGTTGTACCTTGTTACAATTCCATTTTTCTTACAGATGGTGGCTTGCTCAAAATTCCTAGCTCTGTTTATGCTATCAACTATTGCTTCTACGTTAACCTCGAAAGGGCCTCAAAGTTATCCTCGAACAGATGGAATGTTTCTATTAGGTTTCTATGTCTTTCTTCATTTTCTTGACGAGTGATGAAGCTTAAATATGCTCAAAATCTAGCACTCTATCGCATCTACATTAATAATATCACATATCAATTTAGTCTTATTACGGTTTTAAAAATGGTGTATTCATAAAGCAAGCCTATAAGTTTTGAGATCCCCAAGGAAACAATGGCTAAGGCCAATGTAAAAGAAAATATTATTCATTAATAAATTTTATACGAAGGGGTGCATTTGGGGGATGAAGGGGTGTGCTTCTTTCCATATACACCCCTTCTCTCTATCATGCACAGGCCCCCCCCATTGTGTGTCGAACAAGAAGTTCTCTCTCTCTCTCTCGTGTGTTTCTAAAAGGATAATTATGGAGAGCGATGAGGATGAAGAGGACAGTGATGTAGATATGTGCTCTTTTCTTTATGTTCCATGAGCAAGAGAGATGAAATCTCGGTATAGATTTTGCTTTGATCGTGTTCCTGGGAGAGTCATTCCTCCCATGGCTCCATTTATGGTGCACTGGCTAGGAAATCAATCACTCATGGGGAAGAGATTCAAGACATTAATGGCAGGGTACTATTCGATTTGACTACAAAAAGGCGATTCAGAAAAGATTTGGGTGCATGAGTTCACCATCATCAAGTTTCCTCTAATGTGATCAAGAATCATCGCAGCAAACTGACAAGATCCATTTGCATTCATTGGCATCTTACTGTCCTGTTTGGAGGCTTGTACTACTGTCTAGCAGTGCCACTTCGACAGGCATCCCCATCGACATCCTATTCGAAGTGTTCATCTCCCTCCCTAATCATCGCAAAAAGGCCGCCAATCTGCGACGGATCTATTTTCTCTTTGTCAACATCTTCGATGTGCAGTTTTGCGTTCCATCAGAATTGAAGAATCCTTATGAGCATGAAGGAGATGGTCATCCCTTTGAGAGTTTTGAGTGTGCAAGCTCATGACAAACCAGGGGATAGCATCCTTGGTGTGGTGGTCCCTAGGTGGTCTCCTATGGCTCAGGTTCGTCATCGATACTAAAGACATGTTCAACGGTGTTCTGGTTCTTTTTCTTCATGCTTGCCGAGGACGGCCTCGCAATTGTGTCCAGGGAGAATGATGAAGCCTAAATATGCTCAAAATCTAGCACCCTATCGCATCTACATTAATAATATCACATATCAATGTAGTCTTATTATGGTTTTAAAAATTGTGTATTCATAAAGCAAGTCTATAAGTTTTGAGATCCCCAAGGAAACAATGGCCAAGGCCAATGTGAAAGAAAATATTATTCATTAATAAATTTTATACAAAGGGGTGCATGTGGGGGATGAAGGGGTGTGCTTCTTTCCATATACACCCCTTCTCTCTCTCATGCACAGCCCCCCCATTGTATGTTGAACAAGAAGTTCTCTCTCTCTCTCTCTCTCTCTCTCTCTCTCTCTCTCTCTCTCTCTCTCTCTCTCTCTCTCTCTCTCTCGTGTGTTTCTAAAAGGATAATTATGGAGAGCGATGAGGATGAAGAGGACGATGATGCAGATATGTGTTCTTTTCTTTATGTTCAATGAGCAAGAGAGATGAAATCTCGGCATAGATTTTGCTTTGATCGTGTTCCTGGGAGAGTCATTCCTCCTATGGCTCCATTTATAAAAGCATGGAGCCCCAAGAAGAACACCAAGGAAAAGGGAATTCTCTTGCAAGAAAATCTATCTTGTAACATCAACAAGCTTTTATTTCATTCTTCTGATCATCAAAACAAAGAAAACAATAAATCTTCACGCAACATCATAGTAGATTTCTCCCGCGGATTTGATAGAATCAACCATAATCTTCAACATCTTCATAAAATTCTTCAATAGAACAAAGAACACAAAGGAATACACCATCTTTGAATGGAAATCAATCACATAGTATTCATCTTCAATGTCTTCATAGTTCTCTCTCTCAATCTCTCATATATAGTTACACTGTTTTGATAGAATTGACTATCTCTGACTCTCTCTCTCTCTCTCTCTCTCTCTCAATAGTACATCATATCCTCACTAAAATGCCCTCATAATAACTCTCAATAATCCTTCTTAGGTCGTGGATGCACCTCCCAAGAGGTATGTCTGATATGAAGAGTCACCAGAGCCACTATAATGTCCTTTCATAGCTCACTATTGTCACTATCACTTAGTCTTATCTTCAGTCTTCAACAACTGCTTCTTCCACTTTTTTTAGCTCTTTTGAACTTAGATTCATCCTTTCCAAAGGTTAGAAAACTTTCCCAAAGTCACACATACATTCTACAGAACACTTACAGAAGGTCTACAGAACAGTTACAGTACAGCACCAGAACAGCTACAGTACAGCTACAGTACAGAGACAGAGCAGAGACAAAGGCTCTACAGAGGGTCTACAAAAGGTTACAGAAGGTCATCAGAATCTCATAACTCATACTCAAAACATTCCAAACTATCAAAAACTATTCAATAAGCTTTCAAAAGATCTCAATCCTTATCAATTATCAATCCATGCTTCATACTACAGAAGCCAATCAGAACAAAACAGAAGCTGTACAGAAGGTATACAGAACCAATAAGAACCTCAACAAAACATCATAGCACTTCATATCTCTACTGAGAATCATCATAAACTTCCAAAACATAATCAATATCATCCAAAACACTCTCAAATACTTTCATTAACAACCATAAATCACTCTAAATCCATAAAAAATTAATCATTCAGTCCTCAAAAACAATAAAAATCAGTCAAAAATTTAGTCTTTTTCCACTCTCAACATATCCCCACACTTAGAAAGGAAGTGTCCTCGCGACCTAAGGAAAAGAAAAATATAAGTTTACTAAAGAGCTCAATTGGGATCTTTCGTAGAATCTTCAATAATCTCTCCAAAACACGACCCCAACTTATCACCTGTATCTGATAGAAAATACTACTAAAGGAAAACTTCAATTATTCATTAACTCACTTGATTAATCATTTAAAAACCATAACAAATTTGTAAAGGATATAAGAGGTTCTCTTCAACTTTCCACCATAGGCTTTCCATCCACCAGCAATTTTTTGAAAAAGAGCTCTCGAACAAGTATTCTCAATGAGCACGAACTCATCACATACAATTATTACAACATACACACAAACACTAACACAACCATCTAAATGACACCTCAAAAAAGAGATATATATCATTAAGAATCATCCAAGATACATTGCAAAGGTATCAATGAAGATGATCCCTTTTGAAGGCTTGGTGGTTTCGAAAGCGATCCATGGAGAAGGATTCATCTACAAATGTCTTGGGAGGATTTTGAAAGAACTGCAAGCAGCACATCCTTTCTAGCAAGACAAAGTATCTGCTAGGGAGACAAAGGGCATGAAAATACAGGACATCCAACTAGTGGGAGTCAATGTTCACATTGATATTCATACAAAGCTTTGGAATAGCCTTTTGATGATTATGGGAATGCCTATGCATGTATGCTAGATACCAAGCAAAATGAGCTGTCAATCTCACTGAAGGATCTAGAGATTGTGAATATTGGTGAGAAAAATGAAGGTAGTTCTGGTATGCTTGACTGGCAGTTGTCCAATCTCTTGGAATTATTAGCCAGTTTATCTGAGGTCCTGTAAGAGAATCAGTCGAGCTTTATCCTCTTCTTCTTGGAATCTGCTGATCAAACCCTTCATATTCACTAACCAACTGAGGGGGTTGAGAGATAGAATTAGCAGGAGAGGGAAGTGGAATAAGTAAAAGTGGATGAAGAGATGGGTAGGCAAAATCATAAAAGGAGGAATAGGTTAAAGAAGGAGTAGCGGAATTTTTTAGGGAATCAGTTAGGAAGGGTATTAATTGATAAATAGGAAAGGTAGAAGGTACATGGAGGGATGGAAAAGAGCATGGTGGAGAAGGGGAATATACTCTATCTTCGATAAAAGAGCAATATGTAAATATGAGAATTTGAGGAAAAATTTGAGGTTGGAAAAGAAGGGGTAAGATTGCTGTTGAATTGGTTTGATAAAGGGAAATATAAGTATCATAACGGTGAGCCATTTGTTGATAATACAATAGGCTAGGAACAAAGGGACCTAAGGATAGGCATAAAAAAAGGTTGAATCAAATGGATTATTTTTGGAAATGTGAGCTAAGAGATCCACCCTCAGTTGGTTAGTGCTCTGTACATAGGTAGAAGCTGTATTCTGTCGTTGATTTAGGACCACAGAATCAATCATTGAGTGCCAGGAATTATCAGGGCAAGTAGCCACTTTTGAGGAGTAACTCTCGAATATGTCATCTATCCTCAACTCCAAATAGTTGACATACAAAATAGCTTGTAAAACTACGTCTCCCACCATATCTACTTCATCTGGAATCAATAGATCTCCTCGTAGATACATATATGACAGCAACATGGTATTCGTCTTGACAGAATCTTCAAACACCATACGGATCACTTTTGTCAGCAACTCAAGAGACCAAGCCCCACTCCAACCATCCTCTGGAAGAGGAAGATCCATCGTTGAAAGCTTCATGTAAAAGGCCAACTTTTGAAATTGATAGTGAACAAAGAAAGAATGGTCTGGAGGAACATATTCTTGGAAATGCTCAAATGTAGACCATAGCAAATCCATCCTAGACTGCAATCGTTCCACTTTATCTTGAAATAAAGGACATAAGGTAGCCTGTCTCTGGAGAATTTCCAAGACCTGCTTTGATAGAGAAGGAATTAGGGGAACATTAGGGCTTGGAGGAACAGACCGTGACTATGCCAGTTGGTCTTGCAATTGTTTGATTTGGGAAGCTTGTGATGCCACTATATCATTAGCAGTCTGTAAGGCTGAGAGTTTGACATCTAAAAGAGTCTGAAACTCTTGCGCTTCTTTGGACATCCTCTCCTTCTTCTCTGAGATTTTAGTGACCTCGGATTGAGGTTCTGTTAACTGAATCTTCAAAGAAGATATCTCTTCTCTTTGGGTCTCAATCATTTGGATTTGTTGCTCCATCTGCTTAAACATATCTACCAGTATGTCTTTAGCAGAGGCTAACTCGGATGTTGCCTTATGCAACTAGGAGAATCCAGATCCTCTATATTAATTGGTTCTGACTCTTCGGAAGGTGGAGGGGGAGGTACTGGATCAGATGAAGGAGGTGAAGGCATACCCTTCTTTAAGCCTGAGTATGTCAAGAAAGCAGACATGTAGGATTCATAGGTGACGTTGGTGACATTGCCCCTGGTTACTTTAACGAAATGTTGATCCATCTTTCTGAGTAGGTAAGTGCTCCAATCAATAGCTACTCCTTTTAACACCATCCTGGAAGCTGTAAAGAGCTATTTGGACAAGTAATGGAATGGTGTCTTTGCATTCATAAACCTATCTTGGAGGAACTAGTAGACTAACTTCCATACAGAATCAGTAATCATGGAAAAGGAAACTCTTGAAGTGTTGATCACTTTCTTGACATCTAGAATTTCCTTGGTCTGTTTCTGTAACAGCTTCAAAATCTCATCGTTGGAGAATAGTTGTCGAGCTATAACAAAGGGCTCTCCTTTCTAGGGAAGAGACAAAGCCTTCCCTAACCCTCGGGGTATCAATGTCATGGAAGTACCATGGACCAGTCTCGACTTCTTGCTGTATGAGGCAAGGAACTCATCACACATGGATGGATCTTCTAGAACCAAGGGGAAGGAGAAAACCACCAAAGTCGCGAGTCCTGCCTTCACGATAGGCTCAAAAGTGAGTAGGGAAGAGTAATCCCTACTAACCGGTGGGACATACTGGATAGGGGGGGGAGCGTGAGGCACCTTTCAGATGAAAAACACACACACCACAAACACAGACAATCACAAAGAATGACTACAAATTAACCAAAGGGCTATCAAAAAAGAATCAATCCAAAAGAAAGACATTCATATAGACATAGTCGTAACTAACCCAGTAACTACCCCAAACAATACACAGCCTAGAAAAATTTCGGCATGACCTCTACACAGATGCGACCAAAAGCTTCATGCGATGCAACATTCAAGCGCCCAAATCCCTGTATCAGGAAAGAAAGAAAGAACTACACACCGCACCTGTAATCGTAACACATAGACAAATCAGACTACCATAAGAATATACATCAAGACTCGACTATAACCTTGACCATTAGTGTCAACTAAAAGACTTGTACGCGCCCATTCTAGGAAGCATATTTATTAAAAAGGAAAAAAGTGCAATGAGGGTGGATTATTTTAATGAAGGGTTCATTTTAAGAAATTATTAACAATGGGTGACATTTTATTAGGTTATAAACCTTAATAAGAAAATGGCGGTTCCTTCTTAAAAATTTAATTACAAATCATTAAGGTGAAACAGTGCTTTATCGCAACCCGGACTACGATTCCCAGACTGAGTCTCTAAATGCAAATTCCTTAATAAAAAATTAATAGTGATATAGAGCGTTTTTTTTGCCAGCGCGTGCTTCTTCGTGATGACAGCTGGTTCATTTTTATTACAAATTAAGGTGTCTCTTAAGCGTATGTAGCGCGTGCAAAGTGTACGGCTAGTTGATTTTTAAATTATTAAATTGTGTGTTTAGCGCGAATGCACGTGGAAAAGGTGGGTAAATAAATAGTTTATTTTAACAATTAATTGTGATTAAGGGAGAATGAAAAAAAATAAATCTCAAAAAATAAATACCTAGTAGGGGTGTGTATGCAATGGCCAGAAAACACACGGAAAAGTCTCCCAAAAGCAATGAATCCAGTCAAACAAAATCAAAGACCACTGACTGAACAATAAAAAAGAAAAACACCTTAATGTGTTTGTCGATTTTTAATGTATTTTTAAAATTTTTATTATTTTGTATTGATTATTTGGTTCGGTTTAATTGTTTTAGATGTTTTTTTTAAATTTAAATTTGTTATTATTTGTGGCTGGTGGTTGTTTTTGTATTTTTTAAATAAAAATAAAAATAATAATGAAATTAAGATACATAGCACATGGATATGTGATAAAATGAAAAAAAAGAAAATTCAGTCATGGAGGAAATATCCACAATTCATGTTATGAAAATAAGTTTTTTATTTTTATATTTATTATTTTTTTTAAAAAATTCAAAGAATATAGGTGCCTTGTATGAAAATATGTTGAAGTGAGAAATTAGTGGAAAAAAGTCAAGGTGGTAGGTGGAATTTTTTGGAATTTTTTGTATTTTTAAAACTAATTTTGAATGAATTTTATGCATCTTTTAGGTAAGTTTGAATGAATTGTCAAATTTTTAATTTTCTTGGAATTTTATTTGTTGAAATTTCCACGTGAGAAATTTTGCAAAAATGGAAAAAATATGGGGAAACTTTTAAAAAAAATTTATAATTTTTTTGAATTTAAATGAAATTTTTAAATTAACTAAATCAATTAAATGATGTAAATTTGGTTAGTTGGGTAAGTAAGGTCAAGTTAAGTCAACTAAGTCAAGTTAGTCTGGATACGCCAGGTAAGTCATGGGTGGCATAATCAGGTTAGTCAAGGTTGAGTAGGTTAGTCTGAGTTAGTCTAGGGTTAATTAAGTCAATTAGGTTAGTCTAGGGTCAATTAGGTCAAGTTAAGTTAGTCCAAGCAAGTATTAACTAACCTAGGTGAGACTAACTAAGCTAGGGTTAGTTAGTGGGGGGGGGGGGAACTAACCTGAGTTAGGCTAGTTGACTGACTATAGTTAGGTTAGTGGAAAACCTAACCCTAGTTAGGTTAATAGTGACCTAACCCTAGTTAGGTTAATTTAACTCTAGGGGGGTTAGGGTAACCAAAGGGGGGTTTAGTGACTTAAGTCAGGTTAGTTGTTAACTGAAGTTAGGTTAGATGTTAACCTAAGTTAGGCTAGTTTTAACCTAAGTTAGGTTAGAGGTACCTGGTTGTGGTTAGAGGAGGAGGAGGTGGGTTGGAGGAGGAGGAGGAGGAGGGGGAAGAAGGGAAGGAGGAGGAGGAGGAAGAGGAAGGGGGAGTCGGTGGCGGACGGTGGCAGAGTACCAGGAGGCGGTGAAGGCAATAGGGGGAGAGCCGATGGCGCATGGCGACAAGGCAGGGTGGCGAAGTACCAGGAGGAAGCCTAGGAGACGCTGACGGGCGTATGGAGGAGGCCCACAGGCGGCGCTGCGAGGCGAGGGTGGAGGAAGCCGAGGGGAGGTCGAGGCGGAAGGGACGGAGTTAGAAGGCGGGGGGTGGAAGTAGCAAGCGGGGGAGAGGAAGGACGTTGTTGGAGGAGGCCGCCGGGGCGCTGCGTCAGGAGGCAGCCGGAGGGGCGCCTAGGAGGGAGAGGAGGGGGGAGAGGATATGGAGGGAGCCACGAACGGGTCGCCATCAGGAGCGCCGAGGAGGGAGAGTAGGAGGAGAAAAAAAAATGGAAGGAGAAGAAGAAGAAGTGGAAGGAGAAGAAGGAGGAGAAGGAGAAGAACAAACATGAGAGGAAGGAAGAAGGGGAGGAGGAAGGGGAGGAAAGAGGAGGAGGAGGGAGGAGAACCGAAACGCAACGGCAGCCTGCAGGTATGTTTTTTTTTCCTTCTTTCTTTCTTTTCTTGGTTTTTTTTTATTTTTCTGTTTCTAGTCTTTGGTATGTTCATGTGTGATGTTAGTGTGTATGCTTTTCTTTTTTCTCTCTTCTTTTTTTTCTTATTTTTTCTTTTTTTTTAAAAAAAATATTTGTGCGTATAGTTTTTTTTCTCTTTTTATATTAAATAATGAAAAAAATAAAAAATAATAATAAAATAAAAGAACACATCCCCGGCCCATGCGTATGCACGGACAGGGGTAAAAAATCTTACAATGACGAGGTCAAATGGGCAGGGACAGGGATGCGCGAGCCATGGACGCCATGGGGGCGTCCCAAAGCGCGTAAAACCAAAAACACGCGCGTTCACGCGCGAGACGAGAAACGTGGTTAATTGGAAAAATGAAGAAAATTTAATAAAAGCCAAACCGTTTGTCAGATCAAAAATCCATAAAAAGGAAAAAGGTGCTGCGAGACAAGACGAATATCTTGGAAACATGCAACACGAGTTCCGGGATAAAATCAGGGTGTTCACATGGAAAAAACGCAAAAAAAACCCGAAAACACATACGGGCATTAATATCGGAAAATCCGCGCATTGGAACGAAGTGCGAAAAGAAGAAAAAGTGTGCAAAACAATGTGTCCAAAAATCTTATCATGACAAAACACAGTTTCGTTTGAGATAGAATGCGTCTACATAGGAAAAACTGCAAAAATGTGCCCAAAAATACACTCGAAAATTAATATGGGAAGAATCGTACGTCGGAATAGAGGATAGTAAAAAGGAAAAATGTCCGAAAGAAAGGGACTCACAGGCATGGTGCATCAAAATTCAGTTTGGGGAAAATTAGGAAGGGTTCACATGGAAAAAGCATAAAAAATACATTAAAAAACGCTCGAAAAAATTAATAACTAAAAATCGGGCAGTCGAAAGATGGGGGAGGGAAAAGGAAAAAATGGAGGAAAGGCTGGCAAGACACGTTGGTCAAATCAAATAGAAATTCCGGTGAAAATAGAGCAGGTTCACATGAAAAAATGTGAAAAATAGGCATGAAAAAGACTCGAAAACCCGTAGAAATTAATAACGGATGAACCGTGCATCAAAAGAATACGAAGTAAAGAGAAAAAATTTCAAGGAGAAAGGGTAGGACAGGGCTGGTGTATCAAATTAGAGTTCCGAAATAATAAAGATACGTTCACATGGAAAACTCTTCAATTTACAAGAATTACTTCAAAAATTAATAACTTGAGAATCGACTGTCGGAACAGGGGTTGGTAAAAAGGAAAAATAGGAAGTTCAAAGGAACGAACAGGGCTCTAAGGTTGGATTGAGTTTTCGGTGAACGTAAGATCTGTTCGTATGAAAGAAGCGCAAAACCAAGAATAAGGACAAACATGCAAGGAACAACCCCTAGGACAGGGTGAAATAGAACGTAAGAGTGGAGAAGGAACCCCATTAGGGTAAAATGAAATCATGGCATAGATGCATGATTAGAACAGGGTGTATGCATGGGGATATGCAACACAGACGCGCAGGGACACGTCCCCACACTTAAGACCTTAACAGGAAGGGTAAACCAAACTTCAAGAACTTAGTACCTCACATCATACCAAGCATATCATCCCTACACTTAAAACATAACCAGTACTGAGAAATAGAAGTTGTATGGTTAGAAAAACTTGGCCCATATTACCGAGGAGGAATGTCGACTATCAAGGTTGCGTCTGGAGGCGTCATCGGCTAGGTATCTTCACAGCACACGTCCTTCGTCCTTCGTGGCAGGGATCATGCGACAGCACCAAGGGAGGTAGCTAGTTGAAGGAATCACATGAAATTCGTCCATAGCGAGGGCTATTGCACTCAACTCACGATCACTCAAATGGATTAAAAGAGCAGGCACTTGCCCCATGACTAATGTCACTTGAGGAAATCAAGATGAAACCCATAGCTCACACCCGATTTAGAAATCGATAAAGGAATGGTGCAGAGGAAGTATGCCAGGTGCACAATTGATGGTGCATCAGTGTGTCAAACCCGTCTGGCATAGGTGCAAGGAGAAAGGCCAGGGAGCCTTGTAGTGCAGTGTATAGAACAGAGTGGTTTGTCCTGTGTTGATGGAAAAAACCTAGCCTGTGGATGCATAGAGAAATGGAAACGTACCTGACTCCAAGGGTCGTAATGTCCCTCAATCCTCACCTCTCGGTAATTGATTGAAGAAACTCTAGTCACACTCAGCCCACCCTCTGTCTCACACTCAGTTGATAGATACAGAGGGTAGCCCTTTCCTGAAACCCATTGATGTAATCCTCATTGTCGCTTGTGCAGAGGTTGTATGCCTTGTGTACATTTGATGGTGCAACTGTGCATCCCGCCCTGTGCCGGCATACAGTGCAAGAAGGAAGGCCAGGGAGCCTTATAGTGAAGTGCACAGAAATAGATCATGCATTGTGCATTGAGAGGCCCATCCCGTGCGTGCAATAATCCGTTCATACAACTCACCTCTCATTTGATTTGAAAGGAAAGACTGGTCACTCACCCCACCCTCTGTCTCACGCTCTGTTGATAGATACAGAGGGCAGCCCATACTCACATCCCCATCCTATTAGGATGAAAGCTCACATCACTCAAGGGGTTGGTGATGAAGATCATGTCGGCTGTTGTTATCATGAGGATCTTGAGGAGGAGGCATACCCAGGGAGACAACCTGCAAATCTTGTACTTCAATGATTGGTAAGAAGAGTCGTTTGTTAAGAAGGATAGTCAGACTGATATTGCAGAGACAGCGCACCAAGGGAGGTGTCTTCAAATTACTTGTTGAAGAGGTTCTGCTGGTGAGACAGCTATCCTGAACTGCGGGGTGTTACCACCTTTTCCATAGTGAGCTTCTCGTCCAAGGGTGTTTCCACCTTTTCTTGGAACGAGGCTTGTTATGATAGGGAATTTCTTCATTTTCTCCCATAACAGTTTTGTTGTTTTTGTTATTTTCTTCTTTTTTTCTTTTGTTTTCTCCTTTTTTTTCTCTTTTTTTTTTCTTTTGTTTTTTTCATTAAGAAAGAGAATGGTAGAAATACCATATGTTAGGACCAACCTCGCCACCATTGTTGGATGAGACGAGAAGAGAACAATGTCGGGTTGAGATGTTTTTGCGAGGGGGTAGCAGAACGAGACCGCCTCATGAGGAGAGTCATAAGGGCTATTAGAAGCACGACAAGAAGGATAGTGCAACACCCAAAAGTGGGAGGGTAGGTTGACTGTGATTGTCAAGATCCCCAGGGACGGAAATACTTCTTTAGAGGCGATAGCCATCGATGAGGAAAGGATCATCATAGGCATCAACAGTCTGCACTTGAACAGAGCTATTAGGATTGATGGCCAGTACCTTGTATGGGTCCATCCACCGTTGTTGAAACTTGCCAGGAAACTTGCTAGATCTCGAATCATAGGCTAGGACAAGATCACCTCTTTGAACTCCTTGTGCTTGATGAAACTGTCATGATAGGCCTTGTGTCATGCTTAAGTGGTTTCCATGCACTGTAGGGCCATCCACCGTATCTCGTCCAAGCATTCCAAATGCAGGAGACGACATTGCAGTGACTCACTATCTCCCAAGCGTTCTTTAACTGCCACTCGCAAAGAGGGCAATTCCAGCTCAACAGGGAAGACATCTTCTTTACCATACACTAGCTGGAAAGGGGTCTGTTCTGTTGCTGCCTCATGGGAGGTTCTGTATGCCCAGAGAGCCTCTGTAAGTTGATTATCCCAGTCGTGATGATGTGCGGCAATCGTTCTTGTCAGAATTGAGAAAAGGATGCGATTGGTAACTTCAACTTGGCCGTTGGCTCTCGGGTAGTAAGGAGTGGACTTGTGATGGCGGATCTTATACAGATCAGTCAGCTCCTCCATGATTTTGTTAAGGAAATGAGTACCTTTGTCAATTACCAGCTCGAGGGGACTGCCAAAACGGGTGATAATATTCTCGTACATGAACAAAGCTACACTGTTACCATCATCCCGCTTCAAGGCTTTAGCTTCATTTATGACATAATCCGTACATACTAGGATGTATCTTTTCTGCTTCCGTCTGGTAGGTGGATCAATGGGATCCACAAAATCGATCCCCCACTTCTCGAACGACTTTAGGAGAAGAATAGGTTGCAGTGGCATGGCACTTGTTTTGGTGGGTTTCCCCATTCGCTGACAAGCATCACATCTCTTGCAATAATCATATGCATCCTTGTGGAGGGTCAGCCACCAGTATCCTGCTAACAGAGCCTTCCTGGTTGTCGCTTCTCCTAGGAAGTGTCCACCACATGGTTCGTCATGGCATACTTTCAATACTATACCGATTTCATCCCTTGCAACACATCTTCGCAGCACTTCATCTTTGCCTCTCTTGTACAGTGCATAGCCTAACAAAGTGTAGGGGGTTGATTCTAACAGAAGCTTCTTCTTCTCACGGCTTGAGATGCCAGGAGGATATTGTTGAGTTGCTAGGAGATTGGCTATGTCTGCATACCAGGGAGTAACTGTTTCAACTAGAAACAAGGAAGTATCTGGAAGGTTTGGATCATCCTGTCCCTCTTCTTCTGTTTGAGGGATTTGTGATAGATGATCAACTAGGACATGGAACGGCCAGGCTTAGTAACTACTTCAAAGTCGAACTCCTGGAATAGGAGCAACCATCTCATCAGTCGTCCTTTAACATCTGCTTTGTTCATCAAGAAGGACAGGGCTTCATGATCCACGTAGAACTTGAAATGTGTTGACAATAGATAGTATCAAAACTTCTCCAGTGCAAATACCATTGCCAAGCACTCAAGCTCTGTCACTGTATAGTTCCGTTCCCTATCAGTGACCTTTCGGCTTGCATAATATATCGGTTGATCTAATTTAGAGGGGCCCTTTTGACATAGGACACCACATAGCCCTTCAACCGATGCATCGGTGTGCACATGAAACTCCTTTGTCCAATCACGAGGCTGCAAAATAGGTGCTTGGATTAGGCACTGGTTTAGGATATTAAAGACTTCTTCACAGTCATCTGTCCAAAGGAAATCAACTTATTTCCTTAGGAGCTTGTGCAAAGGGGCTGCCTTAGTTGCAAAATGTACAATAAATCTTTTGTAGTAGCCCACATGGCCAAGAAATCCTCTCACTTGCTTGAGGTTTGTTGGTGCTGCTAAAGCGGCAATCTTCTCAATCTTTGTCGAGTCTGTTGCAATTCCTTGTGCTGAGACAATATGGCCCAATAGAACTCCTAAGGAGACACCAAAGACACATTTGTCGGGGTTGAGAGAATTCCCATACTCTCGGCATCTGTCAAAACATTGCTCTAGGTGTCCCCAATGCTCACGGATCAAACTATAGACACAAAAGTCATCAAGATACACCTCAATGAAATCATACAGATGATTCTGGAAGGCAGCCATCATTACTCGTTGGAAGGTGGCAGGAGCATTATAGAGCCCTAATGGCATCACTCTGTAGGCATAGGTCCCCCATTCTGTGGTGAAGGTTGTTTTAGATTGGTCCTCTTCTGCGATTTGGACTTGGTTATATCCCCTGAATCCATCCAAGAGGGAATACAGCTCATGGCTTGCCATTGTGTCCAACAGTTGGTCTGTAAAAGGGATAGGAAAATGATCCTTCTTCGTCTTCGAATTGAGCTTTCGAAATTCGACACATATTCAAAGTTTCCCATTCTTCTTGGGCACTACCACAATGGGCGAAACCCATTCACTATTAGCCACGTGATAGATGAACTTTGCTTCAAGAAGTTTTAATAATTCAGCCTTCACCAGAGTAGAGTAATTAAGATTCATACACCTTTGTCTTTGCCTTACAGGTTTGGCACCAGGCTCTAGGTCAATGTGATGCTGGCATACTGTGGGATCAATCCCCTTTAGGTCTTTATAGGACCAAGCGAACACATCTAAGTTCTCCTTGAGTAGGTCTTGCAGGACCACTAGTTCTTCTTCTGGAAGATTGAGACCCACTTTCAGGTGACGTTCAATACCCTCAGCATCTAGGAATGTTACTTGTCTTTGACCTTCCACTTCGCGGATAAATATCCCATGGATTGCTTCTGGATAGAGGTCTGACTCTTTCAAGAGAGTAGTATCCTCGTCTGATGTCCCACTAGAACCAATGTCCTCCTTTTGAATAGATGACTCCTTTGTTTGTTGAGATTACTGGAAGGGAATCAAAGCTTTGTCTACTTCTATGTAAGTGGTGATTTCTTCAGGACTTAGGGATTCATCTTCAGAAGATGTATCCAGGAATGTCACATAGCACGGACCTTCTAGAGGCCGTGGCTCTAATGGCTCTAGCTTTTATTGGCAGGCACTACAACAGAAACGAGGCATAGACGTGCATGTTAGATGCGCAAAGTCGGGCCCGTCTATCATTGCGTCTATATGTGCGTGTAAAAGTACGTGTAAATAGACACGATTTTTACGTCTATATATCCGTGCAAATAGACGCCAATATAGACGTGCCAGTAGATGCGCAATTATTTAACCACCTAAATTTGGAATTAATATAATTATAAATCTAAAGTTAATAATTATTTAACCACCTAAAATTGATTCTTGAGTATGCACATGTGCGCATGATAAAAACAACTTGAAATTGATTCTTGAGCATGCATGTGTGCGCATGATAAAAACCATAGAATTAAGAATACACATTGAATCATTGAATTAAAAAAGAGTGTTAATAATTACTTTTTCATTGCTCTCTAATGAATGGCAGTTCCTCCAGTTGTCAAGCCTGATATAAGTAATTAGCGGCAAGCGAAAGAAACCTTACAATTAGTAGTAAGCATTGCAATATGTATCTCGTAATTTCTCTACTTGAAGATGATAAAAAATACTTCATTTTTATTATGAAAGTTTTAATTTATCTTTAAACTTGACTATTGATTCTTGAATATATACGTGTGCACATGATAAAAACCATAGAATTAAGAATACACATTGAATCATTAAGCAAATTAAGTATGTTACAGTGAATGATCCATCTCATCTTCAATGAGATCAGCCCTTGCTAAACTATCTACTTCTAGGTCTATGTTACCAAGAGGTAACGAAACAAATAAGTCTATCCCACTATCAGATGTGTTGCTATATTGCTCAATAACTTCATCAATATCATCGACAATCACATAATTGTATTCTTTTGGATTTCCTTGAACATCCTCGCGAGGTTCATCTTGTACTATATCACGGATATCATCCATTATGGTGTCATCATACACATCATCATTAATTGTTGGATTGCCATCTGCTATCTCCATGTCAGTAATATTACCATATATTGGTTTTGAATGATTAGATATAGGGATGACATACCACCATCGGCGGTTATTGTTTACCATTGGATGATACACAACCTGTATTTAAAAAACAAAAGCAAGAAACTTAAATACTTATTATATTGTGTATATGTATCACATGTATATATATTAAAGAATTAGCCTTTGTATATATACCTACTCGCATTGTTGAGGTAGTACTAATGTGTCATTCTTGTTTTGGTGAAATTTTGTAGAGTCAATGATTACAAAACCACTTGGATGACGTCTGATTGTGCAATGCTCACCATTTGTTACCACTTCTTTAAACCACTTCACATCCAGTACATATATAAAGAATCGTCTGAAGTCAAGCTTCAGAATATCTTGGATCAAGCCACAATAACCTTCCATGGTACCATTTGCATCCTCGAAGTGAGCAATGACACCACAATCTTGGGTATTTCTCTTTTCATCTATACGTTGAGTTCGAAGATGTTTACCCTCACATCAAAGTGCATTGAATAATGTGCACTAGTAGTAAAAGATAAAAGATCAAACATGCCAATTATTTATATAAAATAAAACTTATAGAAACAAATTAATTGATAGTATGTCTCACCTTTGATAAGCAACCTTGTGCGTATTTTCACTCTTCTTGAGATATATTAATTTCCTCCTCCTTTTTCATTCTCTCCATTTCCTCATGTAACCAATCTATATCAATATGACGTGGGAGCACATTTAGATGATTTGGAAATGAGACATTACGTCCATATCTAGTGCAAAATTCTTGTCTTTCGCTTTTTCTTCTTGCCCTTGCTTCATTATATAGTGTCACCCATTTGCTCATTACATCACTATTGAGCACACAAAAACTATTTAAATTATGAAGTTCTTCTTTTGTTAGCACTTTACTCATTCCTTTTCCTTGAGGTACTATAGAGGTCATCCTCAAGTCTTCATCATCTTTCCATAGTCGTGGTTGAGAGGGATCCACTTCAGCAAGATATGCAGAGATATAAATAAGGGATGATTGCACTAACCAACCCTCAGCCATGCTTCCCTCAGGCCGTGCTTTTTGCCTCACAAAATCTTTCAAGGTTTTCATGAAGCACTCAAGAAAAAACATCCACCTTACATGAACTGCCCCACAAAGTGCGATCTCATCAATCAAATGCACAAGTAAATGTAATTGAGTAATCAAAATGGATCGAGGAAAAATTTCCTCCACCAAACAAACCACCTCAACAAATAATACTCGAGCATCTTGCAATGTGTTTGGATCAATTTTCTTCGAGATCACGTATCTGTCAAGATATATTTGAGAATTGTTTATTTTTGTGTAGAAATTAAAAGATATATAATGAAAAAATACAATGTATACACATCTCACAAGCTCTCCCATCTTGTAAATGATATCACGTACATCTTGGGATACACAATGGGATATGGTAGTAGGAAGTACGAACTGAATGTAAACAATATTCATAGATCAAATGATTAGTTGAGGAAAAATTCATCATACCCCAAAGTTTACACATAGTTACTCCACTAATTACTATATTCATGGTTAGAGATACCCTTACTTGAATCATTTTGTGCCAATCATGGGACTTCAAACCAGATAGTTGCTCCACACCTCTTTTCTTTTTCTTTATGAAGGCTCCCTTGAGACATCTCATACATCCTGTGGGTGTTCGAAAGCTATATATTTGTTCCTTCACTATTTTTTCCTCGTTCTTTGACAACATCCAAGGTGCATGGAGTAGCTCAATCTTTCCTCTGGGTCCAATGCGTGGCCAGGCTCATCTCATGCGACCAATATTACGTAAAACCTCCCTTACATTAACTGAATCATGAGCCCCTATCAAGTGATCCCATAATGTAGATACAACATTTTTGAATATGTGTATGGGGTCCAACAGGTGATTGATCTTGAGTTCAGTCCAGTACGGAAGACAAAAAAATATAGAGAACCTAACAAACAAACAATATATTATGTAAACAATTGATCATGCTAAATACTTTAAAGTCAATCGAGAGAAATGCACTTCTTATCGACTCATGCCAAGGGGAGGGTGGCTGTCGGCATTAATCCATCTCTCCTTCCAATCTCGAATGGTTAGAGATTGTGGAGTCATTTCATTATTAGGGAGAACATATTTGGGATGGTCAATAGGAAGAAATCAATGATGATTGTCGTAGATACCCTTCTTTAAATGTGCCGGCCTAGAGGAAACTAGAGAGGGACCGCAAATAGGACATGCATGATATCCTGACGTGGTTAAACCTGAAAAAACAAGTGAATTAATAAAATGCAATCGATTCAAGTCTTGAATTTCAAATGTAGAGTTATATACATGTACCTAAACACTCTCCGTATCCTGGAAAGTCATGCATGGTCCACAATAACATGGCCTTCAATGTGAAATCTCTAGAGGATGCAGATGCACTTCTATCTTGCACCTCAATACCTTTCCATAACATTTCTAACTCTTCAATCAAAGGCTCTAAGTAAATGTCCATGGTTTTTACCTTGTGCTTTCCAAGAATCAGAAGGGACAATATTACATGTCCCTTTTTAATTGCCATGGATGGAGGAATATTATAGTTCACCAATACCACTGGCCATATACTGTATGATGTGCTTTTGATGCCAAATGGATTGATTCCATCGATACCTAAACCAAATCTCAAATTTCTTGGCTCTTCTTTGAAAACGGGCCACAAATTATCTATATGTTGCCATGCCGGTGTGTCTGCAGGGATTCTCCATTTTCCATCACTTGAACGATGACTAGCATGCCATGACATGAGCTTTCCAATAGACTTACACTTGAACATAAGTTTTATACGTGGAACAATCGGAAAATGTCACAAAACCTTACGAGGCACATCCATTGACTTCATCTCCACTTCGTATCTTGATTCACCACGAACAGGACACTCTCGTGTGAACTCATGAATCCCACGAAATAAGACACAATCATTGACACATGCATGGATCTTGACATAATCGAGGCCTCCCAGAGATGTCAAGTAATGTCTTGCTTGCTCTCTCTTAGTTGGCAATTTGTTTCCTTTTGGAAGCATTTGTGATAATAACCTACATATATTTTTAAAAGTGAGTTAAAAAACCACCAACATATATTTCTATCTGATTTCAAAATAGAACAATTCATATTATGATTCATAAGCCAAGCTGAATTGATACCTACTTCAATAACGCATCCAAACTGACATTACTCCATCCATAAATTGTTTGCAAGTTAAGTATCTCGAGAGACGCACAAAGAACGGAGTACGTACAACCTTCATACAACGGAGTAGATGATGCTACATATAGTGGATCATCTAGCTTTGTAGATGATGCTACATGTAGTGGATCATCTAGCTTTGTAGAGTGACCTCTCTCTGAACCGGTTGCAAAAATAGATGGTGTACCACGTTATCCAAAATCCCATCCTCTACGACTTGATGGGGCATTTCATGAGGGCTACTATCATGGTCGTCAGTCTCTACTCTTCTTGAAGACTCTTCCTCCTTGCGTCGATGTTTTGCAGCCTCTGGACGCCCGGGAGGGAGCACTGAGGATGTGGCACCGCATCCTGCTCAACCACAAAAGGGAGTTTCATGTACGTTGATATATAATTCCCGTAACATAGACTAGCAATCTTAGTGGTAAAAAAAAAACAATGAATACCGGTGATTTTTCTCGGTCCCACTCTCCATACAAGCTGAGATGTGACATTGCAATTCGACGTGCTCGAAAAATACACCCTTGACAACGATCACACATGCATTTAATTTTTTGTCGTAGCCATGCATCTTGATTATGAAGACGCAATGTTTCATCCTCACTTGAGGATGTGCTCATTGACTCATCAGCACGCACCGCACTAGGTGATGACGACGACATGATTAAACCTAATTCATGGCAACATCAAAATATTTATCATTTATATATTTACATAAAAACTTAAAGCTAGCTTATTAGTTATTCTAAGATCTCAATTTTAAATACACAAAAATCATCATAAATACATTAAAACTTATGATAAGAATTCACTATCAAAACTTATCTTAAAAACAAAAAATTATGATAAAGCCTAAATGCGCATATATATCCGCGTTTACGTAAGTATCTATATGCGCGTCTACTTGCACGTCTATGTTCGCGTCTATACTCGCATCTACATGAACAATAGACGTGCATATACACGCAAAAATAGACACACACGTCAAAATTCAAACCATACTTAAATCATTTCTTTTCAAACTGCGCCTTTCCTTTCCTGTGTTTTTTGCGGTTCTGAAGCTTGAGTTTAGCCGACATGCAGTCTCTTCATGCCTCACCTAGTCTCTTCATGCCTCACCTCCTCATGACTCACCTCTTCTTTCATTTCAAACACACAAGAAGGAAAAAAGGAAAGCCAAGGAGAGGAAGAAAGAGAGAACAAGAGAGAGGAGAACAAGAAGAAGCAACAAGCAAGCAAGCAAGTATCAAGGGAGGGTAACTTACCAAGGAGAGGAAGAAGGAGAACGAAGAAGCGCCACCACCCGCCACACGAAACACCCAAGGTGAGTCTCTCTCTCTTTCTCTTTCTCTCTCTCTCTCTCTCTCTCTCTCTCTCTCTTTGTTTCTCTCTTTCTCTCTCTGCTCTGTCTGTGTATTAGGATTTTTGATTCCATTATATATTGCATTTTGTAAATCATCAATGGCGATCGTCGAGCTAAAATCAGCCGACTGAGCGCGTCTGCTAGCGCGTCTACATTTCAGTGTAGATGCAGGTATAGACGCGAAAAAATGTTTCCTCTCATTGCGTCTAAGGGTGTGTCTTAGAGCGCGTGTGCTGGCGCGTGTGCTGGTCAATCTACACGCGATGATACATGCGCACGCAGATTGACCTGGAATTTGCATCTGACAGCGCATCTATACTGTATCTTAGATGCGAATATAGACACGCTGAACAGACGGTTGACTTTAGGATCGTGTCTGAGAGCGCGTCTAACCTGCAATTTAGACGCGGTTATACATGCGCCAGCTCTCCCAGCTCTGATAAAAAACAATATATTTTTGCAATGATGAATGTGACCAATCCCATGTTTGTGTTTATCAGTTTTCTTGTTTATGAGAAGCATTAGCACTTAAGTTTTATGCTCAATGTCTAAAGAAAGCTCTTTGAAAATGTAGGTAATATATGATTTTTTATATGCAAACAAATTTGTCTTTTTCCTGTGTTTTTTTTACAGATGTCGTATCTTGGTTTATTTAGCAATGACCTGGATTTGGATCGCATGAATGATACATTGGCCTCATTTGGCAGGGGGGTCAATGCATTTTTTGGAGGTTTTCCTAGTAGGGAAGACTTCATGGGAGAGATGACCAGACACCTTGGCCGCTCTTCCACAGCAGCGGATGAGGTGTTCAGTGTCATGTCTGGAACGCCTCTGACATCTTTGCCTGGCACTACTTCCCAAACTTCACATGCAGTTACTGCACATGCAGGTACTCCATATGCAGGTACTCCACATGCAGCACCTATACGTGCATTGACTGAAGTACAAGCATCTGCAGAAGCACGTGTATTTGCAGAAGCATGTGCATCCAGCGAGGCAGAGGGTAGTCGACAGAGAGGGAGGAGGGAGAGTCGAGGGGGAGGACGAGGCTTGTGTGGGGGTTGCCTAGGAGGTGGCGAGCGATCACCCTCACCAGTAGATCACGTAGAGGAGGTTGTATGCCAGTACTATAGAGTTACAGATGCTGGTGGCATCTTCCATGATGATGAGGGAAGGGATGTAATGGCGTACATGAGGAGCATCGTGCATGTGATGTATAAAGATTGCTTCATTGCCTTCAAAAATCAGAAAAGCGGCTTATGGTAGGAGGTGTTGAGGGTAGTCCATAGGAGGTACCCAAATCCTGAGGGTCAGCGATTCTCGGATGATTGGGGACGCACAAAAGTGAGGGATATGCTTCACAACAAAAGATCCCACCTCATGACATGTGCCAGGGACTCACTGCGGAGGCAGGAGGAGGGGCGTGGAGCCTATAGCCAACCACCTATGTGCCACCGCATAGAGTGGAAGAAAGCCAAGAAGAAAGCAGCTGAGAAAGTGAAGAGTCGCCAGCACATAGAGGCGCAACGGATCCAAATGGAAACCATGGGATCATCACATTAGGGATCGGGTGGCAGAGAGTCGTGGGAGGCAGAGTTTGTAAGTATATTTTGATTTCTAGTTTTTTAAAATTTATATTTCTTTCAATTCTTTATATAATTTATTCTAATATATTGTGACTCATACTTGTTTGTATATATCATAATTGTTTTGCAGACTACTATCGTTGGTAGGATACCTACTCTTAGAGAGGTAGGTTACCATTGAGGCCATAACCGCGCAGCCACACGGCTTCACTTCTATGAGGAGGGTCTCATCACTGAGGATCAATACAACCGGGCCATGAGGATTCGACAGCCAGAGGAGGTATGTTTTTTCTACTTTCCTATTAAAAGTATAGCTAATTATAACTTTTTTCCACCATGTATATGTAAGCAACCTTGATCTTTTGTGTGTGTAGGTGAACCCGGATGTGGAGCATAGCGAGGAGGGGAATAGCGATCTAGTAGCCATGGTGGTACTAGCGAAGATGTTTCTTCTTCAGATTCATAGAGGAGCACTATACCTCCTCTATGGCCTTGTTTTCTTATATATGATCCATCTTTGAGCCTACTGCTTGCGGCCACGCTTTAGGTCGCAAGAACTTAAACTTCCCATGTAAATGCTTTTGATCTATAATGAATACATGGACTTTTATTTTCAATTCTCGTGCTTTTAGATCCATTGTCTTTTTCCCAAATGCACAATCTGATGTATGGGAGGGGGAAAAGAAAAACCAGAGAGCATGTGGTTGCTTTGCGCATGTATATGTGAGTCTATTGCGCGTCTATTTGTGCGTGTAAATTCGTTGATACATGCGATTATAGACACGAAATGGTAGACGCGCAAATAGACGGGGGCGGATAGAGGCGCCCGTAAGAATTTCTCTATATTCAAAAATCGCGTCTAAATGTGTGTCTATGAGGCCTTTTTGTTGTAGTGCCTCCCTCCCTCGCTCCCTCCCTCTCTCTCTCTCTTTCTCTCTCTATCTTTGCTTTGAGTTGTATTTTGCTACCTTCTTAGCTTTTGGTATGTTTGCTGCAACGAGGAGAACAGCCAAAGAGCAATGAGAACAGCCAAAGAGCATGTGGTTGCTTTGCACCATATGCTCTCTGGTTTTTTTTTTCTAGTTCTATTTTGCACGTCTATGCGCGCATCTAAATTATAGAAAATGCGTGTTTATACGTGCATCTACAGTGCAGAGTACACGCGCTTCATAATTCAAATTTAAAAAAGAAATTAAATATCTTTAAAAAAAAGACATTTTTTGTTTTTCATTCGCATCTACCAGTGCTTCTAAAAACGCATCTACCAACGTGTCTATATGCGCGTGTATATGTGAGTCTATTGCGCGTCTATTTGTGCATGTAAATTTGTTGATACATGCGATTATAGACGCGAAATGGTAGACGCGCAAATAGACGGGCGGATAGAGGTGCCCGTAAGAATTTCTCTATATTCAAAAATCGCATCTAAATGTGCGTCTATGAGGCCTTTTTGTTGTAGTGCCTCCCTCCCTCCCTCCCTCCCTCTCTCTCTCTCTTTCTCTCTCTATCTTTGCTTTGAGTTGTATTTTGCTACCTTCTTAGCTTTTGGTATGTTTGTTGCAACGAGGAGAACAGCCAAAGAGCAAGGAGATGGAGTTTCTAGTTGTGCCGCTGCCCATCACAATAAATATTCAAGGTGAGTCCTTCTCTTCTCTCTCTCTCTCTCTCTCTCCCTCTCTCTCTCTCTCTCTCTCTCTCTCTCTCTCTCTCTTTGTTTACTCTGAGTTGTATTTTGGTTCCTTCTTAGCTTTGGGTATGTTAGTTGTTGCTTGCTTTTCCTAGTTTTATTTTGTGCTTCACTGCTAATTCGCATCTACAAGCACGTCTAATATACAGAGTAGACGCTCTCGTAGACGCGCAAGTGTTAAGATCCATAAAACCTCCTAGGTTTTTTTGAGTTTTGTGGACGTGGCGCGTATAAGAGTGCGTCTGATCCACAGAGTAGACGCGCCTGTAGATGTGCTTGCATTAAACAACCACATCTCCTTTGAGGTTTTTTTTTCATACACTATTTTTCGCGTCTATAATTGCATCTATGTGCGCATCTCTGTAGTTTTCACTATAAGCGCGCTTGTAGACGCGAAATTGTAGACGCGCTAGTAGACGCGGTAATAAACGTGCCCAACATTTTTAAACACAATTCAAATATTGCGTCTACAAGCGCGTCTATGGAGCCTTTTTGTTGTAGTGGAGAAATTCTACACCAACACACATAACTATTCAAAAAGCAATAGACATGTACTAGCAATAGACATGTACTAGCAAAGCTGGCCATGAGGCAAAGATCTCCAAAAGAAAATCATTACATAAAGGAAGAAGTGAAAGAACTGCTTGCCAAAGGAGTCATAATATCATCTTCAAGTGATTGGACTTCAAAGCCACTTCTACTAAAGAAGGATAAAGGCACATATTGATTTTGCGTTGATTTTAGGCCATGTGTAAGATTACACAGCATGATGTGTATTATAAGATGATCTACTAGATGCTTTGGGAAAGTAAAGGTACCTCACTCAACTTAGCATTAGGGTACTAGCAAATACCATTAGCCTCAATCAATGCATTGCAAAATAGCTTTTAGAAAAACATCCTGTCTGTATCAATTCATACAAGTGCCCTTTGGATTACAAGATACAAGAAATTCATTTCAAAGAATGGGAAATGGAATATTTGGGGATTTGATAGAAATGAAAGTGCTAGGCATCTACTTGGATTATCTACATAGTAAGCTAAGATGAACATAAGGCCACCGTTAGAGGTTTTAGCAAGAATCAAGAAGTATAACCTGAATTTATAGCTATGGAAATCTAGGTAGGGTACCACATATTTCAAATATCTTGGTTTCCTCACTCAACATCACAATAAAAAAACTACAAAGCTTCCTTCGATTGGTCACCTTCTCTCCAGAAGGTTCAACCCAAACTTGGTATCAAAGATGCATGTATTTAGGGCCCTCCTAAAGAATGGAAACAAATATTTGTGGGAAATAGCATGTGCGTAAAGCTTTCAAACCCTTATCATGAAAGAAAGGGGGAAAGAAAGCCAATTAGTAAGCTACTCACATTTCACAAAACAATTTAAACTTCAAAAAATGCATTTAATGCAAGACTGGGAGCATTACTACTACAACAACATGCAGATATTAGTATATCCATTGCCGATTCCTTCATTTTTAAATCTCTCTTATCCTTCATCATCATCTTTTGTTTCTTCCATACTATTCAAGTCATGATCTTGTTTCTCAAGTTGTTGCTTGGGGTGGTTTAGATGATTCTATTTCCTTCATATAAGGATTTGATCTAGGACACGTGAGCTATAGTCTTAGTTTTATTTTGTTGATGTTGTTAAAAGATAGGTTTCCTTTTTTATTTCTTTTAGGAGCTTGTATGGACCTATCCATCATTGCATAAAAGATTTAGCCCATTCTTTTGTTTTTCATCATGCTATCAATAGGTTTTTCTAAAGGTTCAAAATCATGATGGGTTGACTCTACTCAAATGGGTGTACCGCCCACTACATCCTATCTTTCTGGTTGAACATTTACCACATTGATATGCTAGTAGCTTAGGATCTCAATCATAAAGAGATTTAAATGGGTTTACCTAAATTGTGGTCTAGTATGCATGTAAGATGTAAGGGAAAATACAAGTTTGACTCTTCATTGGGATGGGTCAACTTACCTAAATTGTGGTCTAGTATGCATGTAAGATATAAGAGCAAATACATGTTTGACTCTTCATGTGATGGGTCAACTTACAGTGCTATCATGTCTTTGATAGTTTTATTAAGTTTCTCTATTAACGTGTTGGTTTGAGGGTGATATGGCAATGCAAAAACGTGCTATGCTCCATGGCCTTGCTAAGTATCTACATTATTTCTTATGTAAAATTTTTCCCATTTTCTCAAAAAAAACTTAAGGGTATAAATGTCTCGTAATTAGTTCTTCCATTAAAAATGTTGATATCTAATGGGTTGTTGCTTTGGGAATTACTCTTTCCTTGACCTATTGAGTTGACTATTACGTAAGCATAACTACATACTTATTGCCACTTTCAATCTTTGGATATGGTCCATTAGATCCCATACTGCCAATTGAACTATTTTTTGTTAATGGATTGAAGATAACCATCATTCATAACTATCTAAAATTGTCTTGGAAAATATTCAAAGTATTGTTTTATGAATAAGTTTACATTTTCTTTTATAAACATTATCTATCCCAAGTTCAATCTTAAAGTTAGACAATGTTTGAAACTAGGAAAGTAATAAGTTTTTTAGTCAAATTTATTGTTATTTTAATGATTTTTTTCACATCATATTTCTTTCTTTGACTATGTTGCATCTATAAGTGCATTTAAAAACGTGGATATATAAACACGTTATTCACGTCTATATACTAGCGCCAATAGACACACTAATAAACGTGTCTACTATTTCGTGTGTATAGTGTGCGTCTATAGGGCCTTTTTCTTATAGTGCCAAATGCAAGTGTTAGCCAGTTGTATATTATGCAAGGAACCGTGATCTTGTTTCCAAGATCTACAAGTAAGAACTGATTTATATGTAATGGAGGAACTTACTCCTTGTCAATAATATAACTCCACAAGGGGGGGAACTAGCCCATCTTCTAGTCCTTCGTGTATTGCCTATTTGTCTACCTCTCTCTCTCTCTCTACATCTTTCTTTTCTCTCATCTATTCTCCCTCTGTGCTAGCATAATATTTGCCATATATATTTCAAGTATATAAGAAAGTCAAGTGTGTATCTCGGATCTTATAATAGTAGTATCAGAGCAAGTCTCTTTGCTTTTCTCAAAGTAAAGGTGATCCTTGCAAGAAGAAGGTAAAGATGGCAACTAATGAAGTTCCTACAAGTGAGCAATTACAGGCTCAATTGATAGAGTATCATAGCTTGTTGGAAATTCCCAAAGTACGTCAATTGATTGACAGCTTAAGGGAAAGAAAAGAAGCTACTTATGAAGGACCAAATCCTCCAAAAGATGGTGATACTAGAAGAAACACCATTGCACCAACTGATGGTGAAGGTGCAAAGCATCCAATTTTTGAGAAGCCTCCTAGAAGGAACAAGGACTCTTGGGTCAAGAAGAGTAAAGATACCTCACCTTGAGTGAGGCGGGTAAGGATGGAGTCATCTCCCTCAGCAACCAGCTACTCCGCTGATTACTTGAGTTCCTTCTCCTCCTCATCAACTTCTAGTTCCTTCTCTCTTGGTTCTAAGTCTTGTACAATCCACAAATGAACAATGAGGGACCATAAGAGGAGCAAGCTTAAGAAGACTAAGACTTTCAAGTCTGGGGATAAGAACATGAAGTTTGACTCTTACTCTGGTAAGAGAGATCCTGCTAAGGCGTTAGCCTTTGTCAAGCAATTTGAAGTTGCTTTTTCTGATGGTAATTTCTCAGAATAGTCCAAGTTAAGGCATGTAGGCATGCACTTGAAAGACATTGCTAGAAATTGGTGGTTAACTCTCATTTTGGAGGGAAAGAAACCCACGACTTCGGAAAAGTTCAAGAAGAAGATGTATGCTGAATTCTTGCCTTCTGATTTGTAGAATGATGTCAAGAAGGAGTGGGATTGGCTAGGCCAGAAAGAGCATGAGAAGGTCACTAGTTATGTGGACAAGTTTTGGTCTACTCTTCTCAAGGTTACTCCTTTCGTGGAGATCAATGAGATGAAGAGAAGAAAAGGAAGTTTGAAGCTGCCCTACGCCCTCATTTACACAGAACCATGAAGGTGTATCCATATGAAACCTTATCCCGCATGATGGAGTCTACCATCATAGCTGAAAGTTTGAATACACCTAGTACATCAAGAAAGTTGGAGATGAGTTCTTATAGAGCTAGACAAGCCTGCAGCTCTATGATCAACCAAGAGACAGGACTAATTGAAGAAGACCTACCTTTACCCATGACCAATATTCAAAGCCATAGGGCAAAAAGAAGAAACGCAAGTAACTCTCACCCTTTGAGATACAAAAGTACAAAGAGGAAGGAAGGTGCTTTCTTTGTGGTGATCTAGGGCATATGAAGCATGATTGCCCCCTCAAAAGGAAGGAATCAAATGTGGTTAAAGGTCCTCCTTCACCATCCTCAAATTCTATTCTAGATGTGCAAGCTAACACTCATTCAAATGAGAAGAAAAGAAAACTCTTAAAGGGTTGGGGGACCCTCAACAATCACCGAGTTTTAATACTCTTTAATCTAGGTTCGATCATAGATAATTTTGTGTCAACGGATACTCTTGAAAGGCTAAAAATTCCATCGGATAGATTGGGAACACCATTGGATTAGGTTCAGCATTTGAAGGACTTACAATCAATTCTACTCCTAACCAAGGGAAGTTGAATATTAGAATTGGGGATTACTTTGGCAAAAAAAATTTCCTACTTACATCCAGGAAACTTCGATTGATGAGGTTTTGGGCTCAAGTCAGAGAGGAAAATGTCCTCTTTAAGATGAGCTATTAACCCTTGTGATAGAAAATGATTAGAATTTTCTGTAATGGGTTTACTGTGCCTGTCCTGGAGCGGTCTGCACCCTATCCATAGTGACCCTAGTGCACAAAAATAGGCATAAATTTCAAACCGTAGCTCTGATTAGGGAGGTTTTTGATTCAAATCAAATTGGCTTGTGCCAATGGTTAGCCATCTTAGCATTTCTAAAGAAATGAAGAAAGTTATTTCTGCATACATGATTTTTGTGAGAGAGTCAAAAGAAGCTAATGATTCAAGGGCACTTGATGCCTCTAATGAACACACAATACCAACTAATGCTTCTAAGTTTTAGACTTTAAAAGAACCTCTATCTTTAATTGATCAAGCCAGATATGATTTTGTTAAACAATATGAAGATTGTTTTAGTGATTCACTCCTAGGAGAGTTACCTCCTAAGCGGCCGAAAGATCACACAATTGATCTAATCCCAGGCAGTTCACCACCTAACCAACCGCCTTACCAAGTAAGTGTAAGTCAGCAAGAGGAGATCCTAAAACAAGTAAACAAAATATTGGAAAAAGGGTTAGTTCAACCTATCTCTTCTCCATAATGCTCTCCAGTCTTACTTGTTAAAAAAAAAGATGGTTCTTTCCGTATGTGCATAGACTACTGATCTTTGAACAAGATCACAATCAAGAGTCATTTTCCTATCCCAAGGATAGATGATATCTTGGATAAGTTGCAAGGAGCTAGTATCTTTAGTCGCATTGATCTCAAGAGTGGCTATCACCAAATATGGATAGCACCTAAAGATGTTCATAAGAGAGCTTTTCGTACAACATTTGGACTATACAAGTTTCTAGTCATGCCATTTGGTTTGACTAATGCACACGCCACATTCAATCGAATGATGGAGAGAATTTTCAGACCTCACTCAAAGTTCACAGGTGTCTTCTTTGATAACATTCTAATATTTCACGGTCTGAAGAAGAGCATAGAAAAAATCTATCTACTGTTTTTCAAGAGCTTCACAAGTATAGACTACAAGGTAATGCTAAGAACAATGATTTCTTCATTTCGAAAATTCATTACCGAGAATATTCGAGCCATTATTGAATGGCCTATACCTACTTCTGTACATGAAGTTAGAAGTTTCTTAGGCCTATGTTCATACTACTAGAGGTTCATACAAGATTTTGCGTAAGTTGCATTTCCTCTACATGACCTTACTAAGAAGCAAATGCCTTTTCACTGGGGATCAAGGCAACTACAAGCCTTTGAAAGAATTAAGTTTTCTGTGACCTAGCTCTCATAGTTTTGGATCTTGAAAAACATTTTGAAGTTCACTATGATACTTCTAGGGATTGCATTGGAGTTGTGCTTAACCAAGTGCATCATGCAGTAGCATTTGAGATCCAACGCCTCAAGGATCATGAGCTACATACTCCAGTATATGAGAAAGAGATTATGGCAATGGTATATGCTCTTCAAGTATGGAAACACTACTTACTTGGTGCAGATTTTGTTATTAAAATAGATTACCAAAGTCTAATATACTTCCTCACTCAGAAGAAGCTCTCAGAGAAATAGATGCGCTGGGTAAATTTCTTATCTATGTTTCATTTTAAAATCCTTCATACATCTGGAACTAAGAATGTGGTAGCAAATACTCTATCACGGCGACCTTGAGTGAATGCAATCACAATTGTTTACCATAATGAGTTCATGGATTTACCCAATATGTATGCAATTGATTCGGACTTCTCAACCATATGGGATCAGCTTAAGTCAGGTCACTCAATTACACCTTACTCAATTCGAGATGGTTATTTGTATCATCATCAAGCAATTTGTATAACATTACCATTGCGACACAAGGAAATGGATGAAGAATATGCATCTCCATATGTTGGACATATGGGTATTCTACCCACTACTCAAGCATTGAAAAGATATTTCTTGTGGCCCACTCTTAGAGCTGACATTGAAAGATATGTCATCGAGTGCAAGATATGCCAAAAAGTAAAGTATGATAGGCATAAACCGCCTGGTATAGTGAAGCCAGTACATATTCCCAATGAGCCTTGGGAAAGTATCAGCATGGACTTTATCATGGAGCTTCCTCGCACACAAGCAGGCAACGATGCAATCTGGACTATCATTGATAGATTTAGTAAGCAAGCTCCCTTTATATCTATGCAAAAGACAATCAAAGCTAATCATATGGCTAAGCTATTCATTGCTCATATTTTCAAGCATCATGGAATACCTTAGTCCATTATAAGTGATAGAGATCCCAGCATGACTAGCCTCTTTTGGCAAGCTCTCTTCGAGAACCTTAGGACAAAGTTAAAGTTTTCATCCTCTTATCATCCTCCAATGGATAGGCAGAGTGAAAGTGCTAATTCTACTGTTCTAGACCTTTTGAAATCCTATGTCTCTGATAATCAAAGAGAATTGAGAAAGTATTTTCCTTTAGTAGAGTTTGCATACAATAATATAGTGCACTTTAGTACTAGTAAGGCACCCTTTGAGATCATCTATGGTAAGCCTCATTTACCACCCATCCTTCTTACGAAGGATAAGATATTTGCAGTAGATGAGTTTGTCAGAGACATTGATATAGCTTTCACTGAAGTAAAAGCTGCTATCCAAAGAACACAAGAGAAGTAGAATCGCAAAGTTGATAAGCATCGTTGCAAGTTAGATCTCAATTTGGGATAACATATTCTTCTTAAGTTTGAGAAGGCTTGCTTAAAGAAGTAGAAGGGTCAAAAGGACAATACTCTAAGGTTAGGTAAGGTATTACAAAATTATTTGGTTGATTTTAAGAATTATCCCCATTGGACACTCAGTTTATGACTGAGAGAGAACTACAAGACTTTCCAGATCTTCTTAAGGACTATGTATCCCCTCTATAGTTGAGGTCAATTGTTTAGAAGCTAGAGGGATGTCACTAAATTGATTGCTTATTACATATTCTCTATTTAATAAATTCATGTCAATAAATTAATGACTCACTTTTCTTTAAAGTGTTGATGATGATCTGGCATGGCCATCAGACCATTTAGAGACCAATATTCCTAGTGCATCACTTAACGGGGTGATCAAAGCATTGTGATAGGGATATCTAGTACAAGGAGTACAAGTTATGAAGGGGAAAAGAAGTGACTGCCAAGTGTATGAGTGTACACAAGAACCAAGGAGTTACATATAAATGAAGATGGATTAAGTTCTAAGAAGAGGAAGTGCATTAGCATTGTGTATATGTATTTATGTGTGCATCCGGGGATGTCTGGGAATGTTTACTTGTGTGCAATGAGCATTGCATTCATTTGGGGTCATTCTTTCCCTTACAAGTCAAGATTTAAGGTCTTTTATTTCATTAAGAACGACAAGAGAGGTAATTCTCTCACTAAGAAAGACAAGAGACGTGATCCTCTGGAAGTCAGGAGAGAAGTGATTTTCTCTTTTTAAGGTCTAAAAAGACACAAGCTTAAGGTTGAGGCCCAAGGCAATTTAATGAACTCTCCTTAAGGTGGTTGCATGGACCACAAGTTAAGAGTATACTTTGAGAAGCTGTTCTTTTAAAAAAAGACATGGTGAATACAGTTTTAAGATATCTTGCGATAAAAATACGATCTCTAAAACATATAAAAAACAGCGAGATCTGCAATTTTTGTATTTGACGTTTTTTCATCCAAACAACGCACAGAGAGATATCTTGAAATTGGTGCTCCAGAGTAGGTCATCATGGAACAACCACATCTTGCATGAAGATCAACTCAAGTCTCTCTCCAAGAAGAGAAGCTCTTGAAAGCCTATAAAAGAGAAGGCTATCCTTGGGTGTGAGAGAGGTAAAAGGAAGCATCACTTTGCATGTATCCAAGAGGAGAAAAGAAGGTGCAAGTATTGCAGAAGCTTTGCTAAAATCAAGTGCTGCTGTGGAGGCTCTGCTGAAATCAAGTTCCAAGAGGAGAAGAGAAGGTACAAGTGCTGCGGAAGCTCTGCTAAAATCAAGTGCCAAGAGAAGAGCCCTTCTCTCCTACACATATTGTGTAGGAGAGAAGAAGCTCAAGAAGGATCAAAAGGTGTCAACTTCCAAGTTGTGCAAGTGTTAGCCGGTTGTATACCATGCAAGGAACCATGATCTTGTTTCCAAGATCTACAAGTAAGAACTGGTTTATGTGTAACGGAGGAGCTTGCTCTGTGTCAATAATATAACTCCACAAGGGGGGGACTAGCCCATCTTCTAGTCCCTATTGTATTGCCAACTTCTCTACCTCTCTCTCTCTCTCTATCTCTCTCTCTCTCTACATCTTTCTTTTCACTCATCTATTCTCCATCTTTGCCAACATAATATTCGCCATATATATTTTAAGTACATAATAAATTTGAGTGTGTATCTTGGATCTTATAACACACACACACACACACACACACACTCTCTCTCTCTCTCTCTCTCTCTCTCTCTCTCTCTCTCTCTCTCTCTCTCTCTCTCTCTCTCTCTCTCTCTCTCTCTCTCTCTCTCTCTCTCTCTCTCAAATTTGGTGTGGATACAGGTGGGCTCTAAAATTTTTGAAATACTGAAATGGCCAACCACAAAATCCAACACAAACCTCCCTTCAACATCCACATGAAAGTAATATCACCATCCATGAATTAGAGACCAAAATATGATAAATGCCTACATATAAAATAAGTTCACAATAAGATACATGGATAATTTCATCCATCACCAATGTATAAAACATGAATATAAAATGTCTACAATGGATAAATACAGTATGAAAGTATAATGGCTATCAACACTATTATTGACCAATGTGGAACTTACAATTACGTGGTACCATTATAGGCATTATCAAAGTTGTTACTATTCTCATTGTTATCACCATCTGATCATCTCCCACTTAAGGCTAATGCACCTTTATATTAGTATAAGAAAAAAGTGAAGATACTATCCAATCCCCATCAACACTCTACAGTGTGCAAAACACTTAGAAGGTAAACTCTTCGTAAGAAGATCTACAAGATTATCATCTATATTTTTCTTGACAAGATCAATGTGCTTAACCTCAAGTACGCCCTTGATAAAGTTATACTTCAAATCAATGTGCTTTATCTTTGCATGAAAGATAGGGTTCCATGCCAATTGAATTGCACTCAAACTATCATAGTGTAGTGTACATAGCTCTCCTATTCTCTCATTAGACAAGCAAGCCACATAGCTTCCTTGTAGGCCTCAATGGCTCTAACATACCCTACCTCAATAATAAATAAATATGTATATGACTACAATAAAGAGAGCGAAGAGATTCCACCACCTCTAAAAGTGACGCAAAACCTATAGCAGATCTCTTAGAGTCTACATTCCCTATAAAATTAGCATCTACATATCCAAGAACATATGTATCCTTTCTTTGGTAGCATATGACACATAGATCTAGTATTGTCTCACAACACTATTTACTACCTCCTATTGATTTTTACCAGGGCATGTCATATACCTACTAACCACTCCCATTGCATTGGTATTATCTGAATGTGTAACAACCATGACATAATCAACTTGACTTGCGGTTGTCCTCCTAAGTAAGTTTTAAATATAGAGATAATGAAACACTAATAGCCTCTCCCCTCTCTATATTGAAATGCTCCAATACCTTCCCAATGTATTCTTTCTAAGAACAAATAGAGTATATTTTCTTCTTGATCTAGTATGATGTGCATACCAAGAATGTAGCCAACGTTTCCCAAGCCCTTCATATCAAAGGTTTTATGCAACATTTTCCTTAAAGCATCCACATCCATGATTGACTTCCTAGAAAGAAACGTGTCATCCACATAAAGAATCAAGATCATAATGCTACCAACCCTAGCCTGCCTCATATATAGGAATCAAATATGAGATTACGATTGCCTACTACCTTCATTAATTCAAGATCCCACAAGAGATAGTCCATTTAACCTAACTCTCCATAGACAAGAAAGATTCATTTCTTATACTTAGGATTGAGCTTACTCCTCATGTTGTGGTATATGCATAAATGCCTTGCAACCAAAAACGCGCAAGTGATCATAACTAGGTCACTTGCCATACTAGAACTCCTTTAGTGTCTTACTATCCAATGGCTTGTTAGGAGACTTGTTGATCAAATGCATTGTTGTCTTTATAGCTTAATCCCGATATCCATTAGTTAGACCAATATTAGAGATTATACTACAAACCGTTTCATACATGCTCTTGTTTACCTTCTTAACCACATCATTTGGAGCAAGATTATCACGAGCATTTGCCTTTCTCCTGATACCACAACTTGCACAATAGTTTATAAAGGCATGAAAGGCATACTCTTCACCATTATTAGCCCTCAAGAATTTAAGCTTCTTGCCACCAAGAACTTTTGAAATGCATTCGACACATCACTCTTCTTGTGAAGAGGATAAGCCCAAACCTTCCTACCCTTGTGGCATCATTATAAAGGCAACCAAGTATAAATGGTGCGCAGATCGGTCGCAGTATGCTTATGTAGTGAATCCCGAAAGGTCCCCAAGAACAATGAACTCTACCTTTTTGCACAAAAAACAATGTAAAAGCATGAACGACAAGAAGCAAGAGACCAATTGGGTTCAATCTCCCCCCATGCCTTGTGTAATATTTCCGCGTACCCCGTACCGCAAATATTAACTTCCCGCACGCCGTGTAAACCCTGTGCAAGAGTATTCCCTACTTCGTGATTATTGGTAACCTAATCCACACCATGCATGCTCAAAAATGAGGCCTCCACGTCGAGAATTAAAGGCCGGGGTTGAAGACCGTATAGCCGCGAGGAAACAACTGCTTGGGAAGGGCAATTGGATAAATTCAAGGCAATTTTTATTATTATTATCCCTTTCCCCAGCCGATGCATGGCTGGAGGAGAGGGAGTGTGGGGGGGGAATGGCCAAGGAAGAGTGAGGTCGGGCTGCATGAGGGGGAGTCCTCCACGTGTGTGAAGGCCCTCTTCCCCACCCCTCCCAAGGCCTATATAAATACCCCCCTAGCTAGAGGGGGGAGGAGGGTGCTGGACATGCTGGACGAGGAGCTGAAGGAGGTCGCCATGCCGGACGTGAAGGGGGAGGTCGCCGTGAAGCGACACGCTGCCGCCCAGACCGCCAGTCCGCCGACGCTGCCGCCCAGACCGCCAGTCCGCCGTCGCTGCCGCCAGACCACCAGTCCAGCTCAGACCGCCGCCCTCGCCTGAAGCACGACCCCCCCGTGGCCTGTAGAAGCTGAAGCTTCTTAGAAGCTTCTAAGGGGGGGGGCCTCCTTAAGCCCCCTTCCCACCACATTCCCCAAAAGACCCATTCATACCCCTCCCCGGAACTTGAAGAGGAGAGGGTGAAGGCCGTAAAGACTCCCATAAGACCCTTCGAAAAAGGCTTTCGTAAAAGAACTTTGAAGGCCGCAAGCCATCCAAGAATCAATTCCGTGCCAACTCGAGTTTTTCCTAAAAGAACTCCTAAAGCCCTTTGCCGCAAGCGCCATCCCGCAAAGAAGTCTTCCGCATACGAGGAAAGGCAAAGGTCGGAAGGCTGCATGCCAAGGCAAGACAATTCGTAGACCACAAAGGCAAATCAGAAGCCGAATCTACGCCTACGATGGCCCCCAAAAGATCACAAGGTGCGACTGCGGGAGGTTCATCTCCGAGTATACAAGTGGATATCTCCCCGACCCCTCAAGTCCAGGTTCTTTCGAGTTATTTTCGCATAAAGAAATGATGAGGCGCGCCTAGTTCATAAAGGGGATTGCATTTTTACGCGTAACTTTAACGCATATGGAAATTGGAAAAAAATACATTTGATAAGTATCTTTGAAACATTAGGCAGGATTGGAAATTTGTCATGAATTTGAACGAGTTATCCACCTTAGAAGACTAGTTGCATGTAGTTTTGGTACATTATCAATGTAATGAGTCTAAACTTAGGGCAAGGAAATGGAATTTATAAGTGCATTCTTTTTCGTCCGAGACATGGTAGGAATAAGCGTGTGCCGCATGTTAGGCAACATCCTCCTCGTAATGATTTCATGAGGCAAGGTTAACACCAAGAGATATTATCCGAAATGAAATAATAGAGTACGGAAATGATGGACTTGCAAATAGCATGTAAAATGGAATGAGTTAACACTAGCTTTAGTTTAGTATAAACTTCGTTAAACTACATTGTAGCTAGGAGAATGTTGGGTATTGCATAGTCATCATGCGAAAACGTCATTCATCAGAAACCGCATTTAGGAAAGGTTGCATGGTTCGTCAAAGCATAAGATTTGAAAGTATAGACTACAAGGTTGTAGGCATGATTAATAAGTCTTAGGAAAAGTTAGTATCCAGATTATCATGCATTTTTGCTACACCAAGGAAAGATAAAATTATCGTGAACTATGTGATGCGTGGAAGCAATAAATCGCATGTTTACGCGTATTGGTGTAGTTGTAACTATTGTTCTCCATTAGATTTAGTTTATTACCTTTAGAAGGTTCATCCTTGTCGCAATACAAGTATATTGAGTTGTCTAAGTAACCTAAAACACAAGGGATTCATATGGGCATGGCTCAGTCGATATGATAGGTATCCCAAGTGCCAAGTGCAATAAGGATTCGACCTAGTTTTACACTTGTTGCCAAGTCTAAACCCGCAAACCCAAAGATCTTACACACGTTCACGAAATGTCGAATCAATTGGATGTTCATGCATGAAATGATCTAAGGTTTTATCCTAAGGATCATTCGTTCAAAATGATGAAACTCCGACGGAGTTGCCTATTTCTAGGACCATGGGCCAACATAATTAGGAATGGGTTGGAGGATACCCTAAAACCCTGCTACTCGGCTGGAGGTAATTTCGTGACCGGAAAACGCTAAGCAATGGGTAGAATGATCCCGTAGAATAGATGCAATACATGTGCAAAAAGCTGCAATACTGTATAGACTTGAGATTTGTCCACAAGAGAGTTTTATCATCTCTCGAAATGAGGTTGGCAAGTTATTGAAAGAATTTAACTTACAAGAGGATGAGTAATCATCCTGTTACTCACTTTTCTTGGGGGATAATTGCCAAGGAAAAGGAAGGTTAGGTGTTTGCCTTGAAGCAAATGACCAGACAATAAACTAAAGCGACACGGTCGCTGGATCCTGCCACAACAAAACCTAAAGTATTGGTAGGGTATGACCCTAACCCAAGAATGATAGGAATCTTGCCAAGTTGCAATTGATTCCGGATCGAATGCGGGTTGCATTCGGAGAAAAGGAGTCACTCCTTAACAGTTTGCCAGCTAAACGACCATTGGAAATTGATTGTGCTTGTAACAGTTTGGAAAGCACTGTTTGCATTGTTTGTTCAATGAACTAAAGGACGAAAATATATCTAAATACTTCAGGTTGAAGCCTGAAGGGAGAGGCAGCTTCAGTTACCCCCGACTGCCTGCCTGACCCTAACCAAGGGGGTTGTTAACCGCGCCGGGAACGTGGACCGAACCCGCCGTGAGAGGTCTTGCCGTTGAGCTCTACTTGGAGCAGGAGGACGCTTGGGTGCCAGGGGGGGCTCTGGCTGTAAATCCCTCGCCTTCCGGGCCCTGCACAAGAGACTAACGTGACTCGGGATTGGATCTCGAGGCCCGCATACTAGTCTACGGGCGGAAACTTGGATTAGTGATTCCTGGTGGATTACTGGATAGCCTTCAGGCGGATTATGAATACGCCTACGGGCGAGAACTCCTTGTATTGCAAAGATAAAAGGATAAAATGATAATAAAGAAGTTGTTTGGCATTGTTTTCTTTATGTCCTGTGATAAGATTACGTGAAGAAACCAGTGCTTAACAGGGTTAATCAAGGAAGCTGTTTGTTATATGTCAAACTAATGTGGTAGTAATTACATAACTAAACAAACCGAGGAAAGTGCGGAGGATGGACCATGGGTCCGTCCTACGGATGGGTGGTCCCGGTTAGCTGGGAACTTTTCTCAAGGTCTTCGACGAACAGAAGGATGATCAACATCACCGAAACAAGTAATGAGAACGATGACTTGGAATTACCGATTACCCGATTCACGCTGTTTTAGGGGAACGGAATGGGACTATGCCTTTTGGCAGAGAGGTCGAGCCTTGCATCCCTCTCGTTTCCCATTCTCCTTGAACCAAGTGCAGCATGAATCCGCTTCAGACCAGGCGTTTTTGCGTAAAGTAGTTCGATCAGGTCTGACGCTAGTCGTTGTTAGTAAATGACCAAACAATTCCGGTCGATCCTAAGTGGGAATGGCCAGGACACTTCCGTTACGTGGCAGACGCGGAAAGTCCTAGATTGCAAAACCCGCAACATTCCATGGGAGTGCCGGGTGGAGTTTTCTAGACAACCTTTCCGATGGGCTGCTAAGACGTGTTCTAAAGGATTCTAGTGGACACGTTACAGTTGGTATCAGAGCCGACTTACAATGGAATTGTTTTCATAAAGATTTCATTGAAAAATGAAGTAAAGAAATTGTTCCTGTCCAAACATTTTCTCATCTTCAATACTGTGTTGCAGAATTACGAGGCGTGGAACAAGTTTTTGGTGTTCCGGATCATGTTCATGACTGCAATGCATTCTCCGCATTATAGGCAGAGAATTGAAATGATGAAAATCTTGGAGCAGATTTATAATCCATCACCGCTATATATAGAACGAAGATGGACTGGGTCTTCAGGAATCTATTACATAGCTGTCCACCGGTTCGCTTATCTACAGACCAACCTGAAGAGGATCAAGTGGTTGGAAGATTTGAAAGTCGTGAAGCTGTTCATTTTTATGGAAGCTCACGTGAATTCGACTTTGCATATTCGAGGTCGTAGAGTTGAATTAAACTCATATGTATATGAGGAAGTAACCCGTGTAATTCCAGCTGATAGAATTAAGGTATTGGGCCGCCATGGGAAGTATGGATTCCAGCGGAAAGGATATCCCAAACTTCCGATGAATTATCGATTCCTAAAGATACATGACCCAAAGCCCTACTATTACACAGTTCCTGTAGACAAATCCAATACAATGTTGTTCTCCCCAAACTAAATGTAATGATTGGATTATCATCACTCGAGATGTTGTATGAGGCTACGCCATATAAATATAAATAAGGATTTCTTTTACCACTATCTGATTGTGCATCAGGGTTGTTGCAAAAAGTTAAGTAGCTTCATGAGTTACGAGTTAGCTGAACTAAAGATAAGCTAATGTCAATTATCATATAATAATGTTAAGAAAACTTTATCCAGGCACAACCCCAGGTACAGGTTCCAAATTCGCCCCCTACATCAAGTACTACTGTGATCCAGGAGAAGAAGTTCCTCCTCAAACAAATAAAGCCACCCGAGTTTGACGGGAGAGGCAGATTCGTCCAGTCGGATGCTGAGATTTGGATTGAATCTATGGAGGACTACTTCGAAGCCGCTGGCACTGCACCAACCAATCAGGCCATGCTCGCCAAATTAAAACTCACCGGTGAAGCCAGACTATGGTGGAAACAATGGTGTAGGGATCAAGGGATTTCAGAGGGGTCCGTTACCTGGGAGAAGTTAAAGCAAGCCGTGCAAGGGAGATATTTGCCGCCCGCATATCGTACTCAGAAAATGAATGAGTTCTATGAGCTAAAACAGTTAGGACTCACTCTTGACGCATACTACTCTAAGTTTGTCTCACTCTTAAAGTATGCGCCACAAATGGACACGACACAGCAGGTGTCCAAGTTTTGCGCAGGCTTAAATCCACCTGTAAATACCCGTCTCGAATCTATGCGACCATCAGATCTTCAGGATGCACTCATTCGAGCAGCACCTATAATTCACGAAGTGCAAGCTAAACCAAGGAGTATTAAGAACTGGACTTATAGCAACCCAAGCAGAGGAGCATTCAGACCTCAGGTTAAGAGAGTTCAAGGCCACAATCAGGGACAAAGGAAGAAAGCAAGGACAAATAACGTCAACAACTTTGTTCCTACTCACAGTAATGGCCGAAACCTCCGATGTTTCCACTGCAACGAACTTGGTCACTTCAGAAGGGAACGTCCCAAGCTTAGCGAGGGACACCGTCAAAGTGCTGGCCGCGGTCAGGGAGCTGCCGCTCGTGGAAGGGGAAGAGCTGCGTGCATTACCAATAGGCAAAGATGTGAAGCAGAGGAAGAGGAAGATCCGACTATGGAAGCGGATTTCGAAAGAGCGACGGTCCATGCCGCTCTACACAAGAAGGGGCCGAATCGCCAGTTCTCGGTAATTCAAACACCGTCGGACTATCAAGGTAAAGGTTTCAAAACCTTGATTGATTGTGGCAGTACACATTCCTTTATCTCACCAGCATGTGCTAAGAGATTAGGAATAGCCACAGTAGAAGCACCTACCCTACTTGTGGAATTGGCAAACGGTCGTGAGGTAACTTGTGCTAGGCAAACTGCTAAGGAGGAGTTTTATCTGGGAGGAAAGAAAACCTCAGTCAAGTTCAGAGTCATGAACTTAGGCATCCATGAGTGTCTACTCGGGATGGATTGGCTTAAGCCCAATGACGCCCACATCCACTGTGGAAAGGGTCAAGTTTCCTTTCGAAACTCTGACAGAGAGTTTGTTACGACTCAAGGTGAGGCAGGAGCGCCGAGAATCCAGCTAGCCAAGGTATCGCGGATCATAAAAGGGGTTAGGAAAGGATTACCTGTTTACTTGATCAAACTCAACAAGTTAGATCAAAAGCAAGAGTCTCATGAGGGACCCTCTTGGCTAAAAGAATATGCTGACGTATTCCCTGAGGAATTAACTGAACTTCCACCCCCAAGAGAAGTTGATCATGAGATAAGGCTAATACCTGGAGCTGCGCCAATTGCAAAGAGACCTTATAGAATGTCTATTCCGAAAGCTATTGAGTTGAAGGAACAACTCAAGCAACTGTTAGATCAGGGCTACATCCGGCCTAGCAATTCACCATGGGGAGCTCCAGTTCTATTCCAGAAGAAGAAAGATGGGACACTTCGACTATGTATTGATTACCGTGGGTTGAATCAATCAACAGTCAAGAACAAGTATCCTATTCCTAGAATAGATGAGCTTCTTGATCGCCTTCAAGGTGCAAAGATCTTCTCCAAAATTGATCTCAGGTCAGGCTACTATCAAATCAGGATCAAGGATGAGGACATTCCAAAAACGGCCTTCAATACAAGATATGGGCACTTTGAATTCTTGGTTATGTCATTCGGCCTTACAAATGCACCTGCCACCTTCAATAGATTAATGCAGGATATTTTTAGACCCTATCTTGATGACTTCGTGCTTGTCTTCTTCGATGACATTTTAGTCTATTCTAAGCAGGAAGAAGATCATGAACGTCAACTACGGATTGTTTTGGAGACAATGAGGTCTCATAAGCTGTATGCAAAAATGAAGAAGTGTGCATTCTTCAAGCGTCAGATTGAATATCTAGGATTCATAGTATCATCAGAAGGAATATCAGTAGATCCAGCCAAAGTCAGAGATGTGCTTGAATGGCCAATACCAGTATCCGTCAAAGAGATACGCAGTTTTCTTGGCTTGACAGGATGGTATAGGGTCTTTATCAAAAACTATGCTTTGATTGCAGCACCTCTTACCGACTTATTAAAGAAGCAGACTTCTATTACATGGTCTACTCCCGAACAAAATAGCTTCGACCAATTGAAGCAATGTTTGGTATCAGCACCTATTCTGAAACTGCCGGATCTCAATAAGGAGTTCGAGGTAGTAACTGATGCCAGCATTCTTGCCTTGGGGTGTGTTCTTATGCAGGAAGGTCATCCAGTAGCATATTCTTCAAGGAAATTGAAGAGCCATGAAAAGAATTATGCCACTCATGATCTGGAGTTATTAGCTCTCATCCATGCTCTAAAGCTTTGGAGACACTATCTGTTGGGAAACAAGTTCACTCTAGTAACAGATCATAAGAGCCTCAAATGGATTTTTACCCAAAACGAGCTCAACATGAGGCAACGTCGATGGATTGAAGTATTGGAGGAGTATGATTTTGAAATCAAGTATCGACCAGGGAAAGAGAATGTGGTTGCTGATGCACTCAGTCGCAAGGCATTCCTAAACTCCCTAATCTTGCAGAATCCATCAACGGCCAGATCTCTGGCTACAAAGGTGTCTATGCCAAGCAACCCTATACTCGAACTAGCTAGAGAGGAAGCATGCCATGACTTAGCCTACCAAGCAATGATAAAAGAAATATCTACCAAGGATCAGAATTTGAAGTTACAGGCCAAGTATCATGAATTTTCTGTTGACAATGGACTTATTTACTATAGAACAAGGCTATGTATACCAGCAAGCCAGTCACTTAAGCAGAAGATATTGTGGGAAGCTCATGACTCCCCTTTTGCAGGACATCCCGGCTATGCAAAAACTCTTAATGCAGTCAGGAAGAGCTATCATTAGGTGAGGCTCAAAGGTGACGTCCTCAAATATGTCACTGAATGTTTGTCTTGCCAACGTATCAAGGCTGAACATGTCATGATGCCAGGAAAATTACAACCACTTGACATTCCCCAAATGAAATGGGAATTCATCAGTATGGATTTTGTGGTGGGCTTACCCCAAGTCCAAGGAGGATACAACTCCATTATGGTTGTAGTTGACATGCTTACTAAGGTTGCACACCTGATTCCAGTAAAGACAAACTATAAAGCCTCCGACATTGCTAGAGTGTTTATCAAAGAAATATTCAAGCTACATGGGTTACCTAGAAGGATCATTAGCGATCGAGATTCTCTTTTCACTTCACACTTCTGGAAAGCTATCTTTGAAGCTATTGGAACCCAACTCTGTTTTAGCACTGCCTACCATCCCCAAACAGATGGACAAACAGAGCGAGTAAATCAAATTATTGAGGATATGCTTAGGGCTTACTGCTGTCGAGAGCCGAAGAGGTGGATTCAATACTTGCCGTTAGTAGAATTTGCTTACAATGCTTCTTACCAGCAGAGCATTCAAATGACCCCTTTCCAGGCATTGTATGGTCATGATTGTCGAAGTCCCCTAAATTTTTCTGATCCTACCCTAAGGGTGGAAGCTTCAAGACAAATGTTGGAGGACATGGATGACCAAATAAGGTCAATAAGACAAGACATACAAGCAGCCAAAGATAGACAAAAGGCATATGCGGATTTGAAACGCCAAGAGAGGGTCTTCGGAGAAGGAGACATGGTCTTCATTCGTGTACGGCCGAAAAAGAGTTCTTTATCTCTAGGTGAATGCAAGAAGCTAAGTCCAAGGTATTGTGGACCGTATAAAATCCTCAAATGCCTGGGACCCAATGCTTATAAGTTGCAGCTTCCTGATAACCTAAAGGTTCACAATGTGTTCCATGTTAATCTCTTAAAAAAGTATGTACCCAACCCAAATCATGTACTTGATGACCAACAAATTGTAATGCCTAGTCAAGGAGTCCTTGAACTAAGACCGGAAAAGATTTTAGATGTTAGGGAGAGACAGTTGAGATCTAGAACCTTGAGAGAATACCTCGTCCAGTGGAAAGATTATCCCGAAGAGGATGCTACCTGGATGGATGAAAGCTCTCTCAATCTTCAATATCCCCAGTTTATCTCGAGATGAGGACATCTCGATTCTTCTAAGGGGGAGAGAATGTAATATTTCCGCGTACCCCGTACCGCAAATATTAACTTCCCGCACGCCGTGTAAACCCTGTGCAAGAGTATTCCCTACTTCGTGATTATTGGTAACCTAATCCACACCATGCACGCTCAAAAATGAGGCCTCCACGTCGAGAATTAAAGGCCGGGGTTGAAGACCGTATAGCCGCGAGGAAACAACCGCTTGGGAAGGGCAATTGGATAAATTCAAGGCAATTTTTATTATTATTATCCCTTCCCCCAGCCGATGCATGGCTGGAGGAGAGGGAGTGTGGGGGGGGAATGGCCAAGGAAGAGTGAGGTCGGGCTGCATGAGGGGGAGTCCTCCACGTGTGTGAAGGCCCTCTTCCCCACCCCTCCCAAGGCCTATATAAACACCCCCCTAGCTAGAGGGGGGAGGAGGGTGCTGGACGAGGAGTTGAAGGAGGCCCTCGTGCCGGACATGAAGGGGGAGGTCGCCGTGAAGCGACACGCTGCCGCCCAGACCGCCAGTCCGCCGACGCTGCCGCCCAGACCGCCAGTCCGCCGTCGCTGCCGCCAGACCACCAGTCCACCTCAGACCGCCGCCCCCGCCTGAAGCACGACCCCCCTGTGGCCTGTAGAAGCTGAAGCTTCTTAGAAGCTTCTAAGGGGGGGGCCTCCTTAAGCCCCCTTCCCACCACATTCCCCAAAAGACCCATTCATACCCCTCCCCGGAACTTGAAGAGGAGAGGGTGAAGGCCGTAAAGACTCCCATAAGACCCTTCGAAAAAGGCTTTCGTAAAAGAACTTTGAAGGCCGCAAGCCATCCAAGAATCAATTCCGTGCCAACTCGAGTTTTTCCTAAAAGAACTCCTAAAGCCCTTTGCCGCAAGCGCCATCCCGCAAAGAAGTCTTCCGCATATGAGGAAAGGCAAAGGTCGGAAGGCTGCATGCCAAGGCAAGACAATTCGTAGACCACAAAGGCAAATCAGAAGCCGAATCTACGCCTACGATGGCCCCCAAAAGATCACAAGGTGCGACTGCGGGAGGTTCATCTCCGAGTATACAAGTGGATATCTCCCCGACCCCTCAAGTCCAGGTTCTTTCGAGTTATTTTCGCATAAAGAAATGATTAGGCGCGCCTAGTTCATAAAGGGGATTGCATTTTTACGCGTAACTTTAATGCATATGGAAATTGGAAAAAAATACATTTGATAAGTATCTTTGAAACATTAGGCAGGATTGGAAATTTGTCATGAATTTGAACGAGTTATCCACCTTAGAAGACTAGTTGCATGTAGTTTTGGTACATTATCAATGTAATGAGTCTAAACTTAGGGCAAGGAAATGGAATTTATAAGTGCATTCTTTTTCGTCCGAGACATGGTAGGAATAAGAGTGTGCCGCATGTTAGGCAACATCCTCCTCGTAATGATTTCATGAGGCAAGGTTAACACCAAGAGATATTATCTGAAAAGAAATAATAGAGTACGAAAATGATGGACTTGCAAATAGCATGTAAAATGGAATGAGTTAACACTAGCTTTAGTTTAGTATAAACTTCGTTAAACTACATTGTAGCTAGGAGAATGTTGGGTATTGCATAGTCATCATGCGAAAACGTCATTCATCAGAAACCGCATTTAGGAAAGGTTGCATGGTTCGTCAAAGCATAAGATTCGAAAGTATAGACTACAAGGTTGTAGGCATGATTAATAAGTCTTAGGAAAAGTTAGCATCCAGATTATCATGCATTTTTGCTACACCAAGGAAAGATAAAATTATCGTGAACTATGTGATGCGTGGAAGCAATAAATCGCATGTTTACGCGTATTGGTGTAGTTGTAACTATTGTTCTCCATTAGATTTAGTTTATTACTTTTAGAAGGTTCATCCTTGTCGCAATACAAGTATATTAAGTTGTCTAAGTAACCTAAAACACAAGGGATTCATATGGGCATGGCTCAGTCGATATGATAGGTATCCCAAGTGCCAAGTGCAATAAGGATTCGACCTAGTTTTACACTTGTTGCCAAGTCTAAACCCGCAAACCCAAAGATCTTACACACGTTCACGAAATGTCGAATCAATTGGATGTTCATGCATGAAATGATCTAAGGTTTTATCCTAAGGATCATTCGTTCAAAATGATTACTGGATAGCCTTCGGGCGGATTATGAATATGCCTACGGGCGGGAACTCCTTGTATTGCAAAGATAAAAGGATAAAATGATAATAAAGAAGTTGTTTGGCATTGTTTTCTTTATGTCCTGTGATAAGATTACGTGAAGGAACCAGTGCTTAACAGGGTTAATCAAGGAAGCTGTTTGTTATATGTCAAACTAATGTGGTAGTAATTACATAACTAAACAAACCGAGGAAAGTGCGGAGGATGGACCATGGGTCCGTCCTACGGATGGGTGGTCCCGGTTAGCTGGGAACTTTTCTCAAGGTCTTCGACGAACAGAAGGATGATCAACGTCACCGAAACAAGTAATGAGAACGATGACTTGGAATTACCGATTACCCGATTCACGCTGTTTTAGGGGAACGGAATGGGACTATGCCTTTTGGCAGAGAGGTCGAGCCTTGCATCCCTCTCGTTTCCCATTCTCCTTGAACCAAGTGCAGCATGAATCCGCTTCAGACCAGGCGTTTCTGCGTAAAGTAGTTCGATGAGGTCTGACGCTAGTCGTTGTTAGTAAATGACCAAACAATTCCGGTCGATCCTAAGTGGGAACGGCCAGGACACTTCCGTTACGTGGCAGACGCGGAAAGTCCTAGATTGCAAAACCCGCAACATTCCATGGGAGTGCCGGGTTGAGTTTTCTAGACAACCTTTCCGATGGGCTGCTAAGACGTGTTCTAGAGGATTCTAGTGGACACGTTACACCTTGTGTGAACGCTTCACAAAGCATGTATTTTATGTATATTTTCATCTTCATGCTCAATAATAGCCCAATTTACAAAAATATGACAAGCCTTTAGCTTTTGAGTTTGCTTTCTACAAAAATAGGAAATAAAGCTAATGGACGGTGCCCATAGAGTCTGGCACGCCCAATCTCAATGTCCAAATAGAAATAACATATCCGTGCGCATAGGCGCATACAAAATAATAATCAATAATAAATGCCTCAATAGACATAACAAAATATAGGCGTGGCGCCTATCAAAATATAATCCATAGGTCGAATACTCGCTAGACTCCAATGCTTTCCTCCGCCACTGCTGCTATCTCTACACATCAACTGAAGCATTCACAATCGTTAGTAAAATAATACAATTAAACCGACAAAAGTGAATACCTAGCAGTCTTCAGCTACATAAATAAATCAACTAGTTAGAAATAAATCCTAACCTTAATTTATTACGAGTGCACACTCTAAACTCATAAACGTTTATTAATTTAATATGCATTTTGCGGAATCACCCGCTATGGAATCACCCATGTACACACTAAATTAATGAAACGCCCAAAAAGGACAGGCGTCCCCATCAACTTCTCGCACAAAGAATCCACTTTGTGTATGAGCCCCGATCATCTAAGTTTACGGAATCCACCGTAAAACCTCACGGAATCCACCGTGGAATATGCCTCCTGGCATCATACCCCCGGGGTGGGATAGCAATTGACCTCAATTTCTATTAGCTCAATGTGGAGCTAACAGAGTGGGGAAAGCATTTAAGTCTCTAGCGTGCATCCATTGTGCTTCCTCTACAGGATGGTTCTTAAATTTAACTAGATATCTAGAATACCTTCGGCCAGTTCTAGTGGTCATATAGTCAGTGTCTATGATGGCTTCTGGTTCAAGTATTTTAGTCTCTTCCTCTAATAAAGGTGGGTTTTCATAAACAGGGTGGATAGGTAATTGGCCTCCAAATGGTCTCAATAAACTGATGTGAAATGTATTATGAATTTTCCAATGAGATGGTAATTCTAACTTGAATGCATTATCATTAATTTTATGAATGATTCTAAATGGTCCATAGAATCTAGGAGCTAGTTTGACAACTGGATGTCTATCTACACTTTGTAGTCTACATTTTTCTATTCTCAGCCAAACATAATCATCAACTTTGAAATTCATGGCTTGTCTTTTCTTGTTGGCTTGCTTGGTATATGATTGTTGGGCTTTAGCAATCATATCCTTAACTTGATCAAAAATACTGTTATGCATACTAGCAATATCATCAGCACTCTGAATTTTATTAGACAAAGATGCAACAGGTGTAGACAATCTATATCCATAAATGACTTCAAATGGTGCTTTCTTTGTAGATGTGTGCGGTGTATTGTTATATGCAAACTGTAATAAATGCAAATGAGTGTCCCATGTCTGAGGTTTAGAGATAGTATATGCACGTAAAAGATCTAGAATGGTGCTGTTTGTGGCCTCTGTTTGTCTATTTGTTTCTGGATGAAATGCAGATGAGAAATCAATCTTTGTGCCTAGATTAGCAAACAGTGTAATCCAAAAATTGTTACAAAATCTAGAATCATGATCTGAAATAATCACTTTTGGCAATCCATGGTTAGTAAAAACAGTTTTCAAAAATAACTGTGCTGCTTGTGATGCTGTTAAAGTTTTCTTACATGGAATGAAATATGCTTGCTTACTAAATCTATCTACAACTGTCCAAATCATATCATGATTAGATTTGGTATTTGGTAAACCAGTAATGAAATCCATAGAAATATGTTCCCAAGGTTTAGATGGAATAGACAAAGGCATTAGTAATCCATACTGTTTACCATGATGTATTTTTACTCTTTGACAAATCAAACATTCAGAAACGAAATTAGATACATCTGCATCCATATGCGGCCAATAAAAATCTTCAGTTAACATGCGTAATGTAGATATAATACCTATATGACCTTGATATGGGGGACAATGAATTTCATTCAAAACAAAAGATCGGAATGGAATAGTAACACACAGTCTCTTTTCATAAAACATAAATCCATCATTATATGACAATGAATCAACAGGAATGAAATTATTTTGAACTAATTTATTCCAATCAGAATGAAAAGTAATATCCTGGTAATATGTATCTTTCATAGCAATCAAAGAATCAAAAGATATGACAGAAATATTATGAATTGCAGGTCTTCTACTCAATGCATTAGCAACTAACTTTTCTTTTCCAGGTTGGTATTGAATGATAGGATGAAAACTTTGAATAAAGGAAGCCCATTTGATATGACGGTCAGAAATTTGGGGTTGGCTAAGTAAATGTCTAATGCTTTGTTGGTCGGTCTTTATTATGAATTCTGAACCCATTAAGTAGTGTTTCCACTGTCTTAATGCTTGTACAACTGCTAATAGTTCTTTGTCATATGTGGAATATTTCAGCTCAGAGGGTTTCAGCTTAGAACTAGAATATGCTATTGGATAATTGTCTTGCATTAGTACAGCTCCTATTCCTGATCCGCTAGCATCAGTCACAACTAGAAAGAATGGTCTATTAAAGTCAGGCAACTGTAAAACAGGGGCATTGGTTAATGCACATTTCAGTAAGTCAAAGGATTTCTGCTGATTTTCAGTCCATTGATAAACAATTCCTTTCTTGAGAAGTTTGGTTAATGGTAAAGCAAGTAATGAAAAATTACGTACAAACTTCCTATAGAAACTAGCAAGACCAAGGAATGAGCGTAACTCATGCACGTTTTTAGGAACAGGCCAATGCAATATTGCATCAATTTTCTTAGGATCAACTTTAATTCCTTTAGATGATACAATATGACCTAAATACTCAATTTTTGTCTTAAAGAATTCACTCTTTTCAGGATTTGCAAATAGTTGATTTTCTTTCAATAATTGAAAAACTAATGACAAATCCTCATAATGTTCTTTCTCATTTTGACTAAACACCAAAATATCATCAAAGAAAACAATCACACAGTACTGATATTTTAAAAAGATACGGTTCATCATTCTACTGAAGGTAGCAGGTGCGTTAGTCAATCCGAATGGCATGACTAAGAATTCTAATGGCCAAACTGTGTTCTGAATGCAGTCTTAAATATGTTAGATTTATCTAGCCTCACCTGATGATATCCAGACTTAAGGTCAATTTTACTAAATATAGAAGATCCTTGCAGTTTGTCCATAAGGTCATCAACTCTAGGTATAGGATACTTATTCTTTACAGTGATCTTATTTAAAGCTCGGTAGTCAATACACATACGATAGGTATTATTCTTTTTCTTGACTAACAATACAGGTGCACTGAATGGAGAACTGCTAGGTCGAATTAAACCTCTATTTAGTAATTCTTCAACTTGACTCTGGATTTCTTTTTGCTCTATTTAATTGTGCCTATATGGTGCTTTGCAAGGTGGTTGTGTGCCAGGGATCAAATCAATCTTATGGCCTTCTGGACGTGAAGGAGGTAAACCTGGTGGTAGGTCTTCTGCAAAACAGTCCTTAAAATATGCAAGAAATTCCTTATGCCTAGGGTGCATATGATTTTCCTTTTCTTGCAATTCATTCACCCAAATGAGATATGATTTAGTACTCTTGCGTAATGCACGTTTTGCTTGAGTATGCGAAAGCAGTGGAAAAACATTAGATGCATGCATACCGTATAATGTAATAGATTTTCCTTGAAAATTAAAGTTCATTGTGTGTGTGGAATAATCTATATCTGGATTATGCTGGTGTCTCCAAGGCATTCCTAAAATGATGTCACTCGACTGTAATGGAACAACTAAGAAATTTCTTCTTTCAGTGTATGAACCAATTTGAATCTCTAAATCTTGTACTTCTTTTGTACCATTATACCTAGTGCCTAAAAATGCAGCTTTTATGCGATAATGCGTAGGTACAATCTGTAATTTCAATTCCTTTACCAATTTTGCTAAAATAAAGTCATGAGTACTACCATCATCATGCAAGATAGTCTTTTCCTTTCCATGCACCAAACATTTCATAGTCAATAATGAATGTGGAGTAGGCATACCTGGTAAAGTGTCGGAAGTAGTAGTAGTGTCATCATCATCTTCAGTGAAATCAGGCATATCCTCATGCTCATCTTCGTCCATGGCTCCAAGATAGTTGATATGTGCTGGTGGCTTCTTTGAATGACAATTTGCTGCGAGATGTCCAGGCTGGTGACACTTATAGCATACTATTGGCTTGGCTTTGGTTACATTATTTGCAATGGCTGGAAGTCTGGGTACATTTGGATTTGCTTGTGGATTAGGCTTAGGATTTGAATTGACATTGGATGGTAATGCAGGTGGTTTAGCCCAATTCTTGCGGAAAGATGGTGAAGAGAAACGACCTGGATTAAACCTTCTAAAATTGGAATTGAATTGTTTAGATCCATAATTACCATTGGCTTGGAATTGCTATGGTCGTCTGTCTCTACCGCGTAACTTATCTTCAGTGTCATGAGCTAGTGAGATGGCGTCTTCAAGGGTAGCAGGCTTGAACATGTTCACTTCAGCGTAGTAATGTCCAAGAAGTCCACACATATACTTCTGCTTATGTGTCGTCTCTGGTACGTCTTCAAGCATGTGTAGCTATAGGAGTGCATTCCAAAAACGCTCTGTATACTGAGGAATAGGCTCACGATCCCGTTGTTGAAGTAGATCCCATTGCTTGATAGCCTTCTCATGAAATTGCGGTGGAAGGAAATTCTGCATGAACTTCTTCTTGAAATCTTGCCAAGTAGCAGGACATTCTATGCTCTTGCGTACTACAGTCCACCAAAGTGATGCTCTGTCTACCAAATGATTAGTAACACACTTGATTTTATCTTTTTCTGGATAGGTTTCCTCATGGAAATAGTCATCAAACTGACTAATGAATGATAAAACAGTCTTTCCTTCTCGTATGCCATTGAAAGTGCGAAATTTGAAACTTCGTTTACTTATCTTTGATTCCTTGCGAATGGTTTGAGCTTCAAGAGTGGCGTCGATGGTACGTCGAATCAAATCTTCAGCTTGAGGTTCTTCTTTGTCGGTAGACGCTCTTTGTAATTTTGCCAATTGCGCTTGCAATGCTTGCCTAGCCCTTCGTTCCTCTTCCAATTGCAGCATGATTAGATCCAGCTTTTGTTCCATGGTAGGCTCAGCTAGGTCGTCTTCAGCCATAGGGTCATCCATATGTGGTGTCGTCATCCTGTAAAACTCAAAAGACCTTTTTCACTCAAAATTAGGTTAGCGGGATGAGCGTAGCTCAAATTCGGGGTTACAAGGCTATGTGTTTTTGGGTATTTCTTCAGAAAATCTGCAATATTTCCTTCTTCGTATGCTGAAAATACTTCAGCGGACCTGCGTATAGGTAGAATACTTTGCCACAAATAACTTTGCAGTTCAGAGGTTCTGCGCAGGAACAGCCCTTCTAGGAGTTTTGAGCACTAGTCAGTTCTGACTCCAATTGACTAGTCTGACTTGCAGAGTTGCAGACTTAGCCGACTTGCAGAGTTGCAGACTTGTAGAACTTAGTGAACTTGCAGAACTTGATTACAGTCGACTTGCAGGACTTGACTTCGGAAGTGCAGGACCCAGAGTTTATGAACTTGATTGTCTTGTCTGACTTGCAGAAAGCTTAGTGTCTTAAGCTTATGGAACTTATGGCTTACCAAGCCAAATTTGATTTTCGGGTATCGCAGTATGTTGACGACGGGGTTGATCTCGACGAGTTTATACTGACGCCGCCCGAGATGAATTTTCGAGGTTAAGCTTTATTAAAGCTTAACTAAGCTTTAAGACTTTGATTTTTTTAAGCTTTTAAGCTTGTAATTGAAACTTAGCTCTGGTTTTTGACGACTTGATGAAGGAGATGAATGCGTGATCCTCCGCCTCTACAGCCTGGTCCTTCGCGATCTGAGAGTAGAAACAGGGGTTCTTGGTCGCCAAAAGCCTGCCTGTATCGACGGTTCGCGATGAGATTGACTATAGAGCCCGATCGTTCCAAGAGCTCCACCTTCGCCCGAGATGGGTAGCGATTGGAAGCTCTTGATCTCAGCTCCACTCTGATACCACTGATGCGCAGATCGGTCGCAGTATGCTCATGTAGTGAATCCCGGAAGGTCCCCAAGAACAATGAACTCTACCTTTTTGCACAAGAAACAATGTAAAAACATGAACGACAAGAAGCAAGAGACCAATTGGGTTCAATCTCCCCCCATGCCTTGTGTGAGCGCTTCATAAAGCATGTATTTTATGTATATTTTCATCTTCATGCTCAATAATAGCCCAATTTACAAAAATATGACAAGCTTTTAGCTTTTGAGTTTGCTTTCTACAAAAATAGGAAATAAAGCTAATGGACGGTGCCCATAGAGTCTGGCACGCCCAATATCAATGTCCAAATAGAAATAACATATCCGTGCGCATAGGCGCATACAAAATAATAATCAATAATCAATGCCTCAATAGACATAACAAAATATAGGCATGGCGCCTATCAAAATATAATCCATAAGTCGAATACTCGCTAGACTCCAATGCTTTCCTCCGCCACTGCTGCTATCTCTACACATCAACTGAAGCATTCACAATCGTTAGTAAAATAATACAATTAAACCGACAAAAGTGAATACCTAGCAGTCTTCAGCTACATAAATAAATCAACTGGTTAGAAATAAATCCTAACCTTAATTTATTACGAGTGCGCACTCTAAACTCATAAATGTTTATTAATTTAATATGCATTTTGCGGAATCACCCGCTATGGAATCACCCATGTACACACTAAATTAATGAATTGCCCGAAAAGGACAGGTGTCCCCATCAACTTCTCGCACAAAGAATCCACTTTGTGTATGAGCCCCGATCATCTAAGTTTACGGAATCCACCGTAAAACCTCACGGAATCCACCGTGGCACGGAATCCACCGTGGAATATGCCTCCTGGCATCAATGAAGCTCTGGCCAATGAAACCCTAGGTATCATCCCACACAAATACTATGAACCAAATCAAGATATCATGATCTTCTACTTGTACTATCTCTCTTATGCGACATTTTAGTTTGCTTTCCAAAGAGACAAACCTCACGAAAACAAAGATCATGAAAATTTAGGAATATAAGATAACATAAATGACACAAAAATTTCATTTGAGTGATCGACATACATCCAGATGGTGATGCCATCAAGAAATAGATGGTTATTTAGTGACAACTACCACATGGTCTTTAGCACTAGAAACATGAAAAGGATACAAAGTACTAGATTTTTGACATTTTGGCCACAAAAAGAGATCTCTTATAAATCTTCCACACATAATCACCAAAGATCACTCTATGAATACAATCATCAAGATATCTTATATATTAAACAAATTTTTTGTCAAGTTTGGAACATGTTATACATTCTGCAAGATATAAGAAGAACCATTTGGCATGGACAAGTGTACATCCCCAATATCAACATGCTATATGCATAGTTATAACAAAGGAAAACACATCCTCTCCTTTTAGCATCCTAAGTAGAGAGCCACTCCCAATGTGGAGTAACATGAAATGATGTTCTAGGATCCATGAGACAATTCTAAGATACACCATTTTCCATGGCAACCAAGAATGCATCACCAAAAGAGGATATTTAGACAATATCACCATCGTCACTTCTATATGTATTAGTCTCCTCTATTTTGATCTTTCTGCTCTTTTTTCCATCATCCTCATTTCTCTTCTTTCCTTTTTTCTTTTACTTTCGTTTGAAGCTATTCTTTGTATCCCTTCTTGTTACAAAAGTAGAATTCTATATCCCTTTTGCTATGTGACTTGCTTCTTAACTTGCCTCTCTCATGAGATTTTCCCCAAGCATTTGACCCTTCTCTCACTCTAAGTGCATTGGAGCTCTTTGTCATTGCATTATTCTTTTTTTTCAGCTCCTTAATGAGTAAGCTCCTATCAACATTGGCACTCATAAGACTACCCATGGGTGTGAAGTTACAAATGAAAGACTTGCAAGTATCCCAACTATCAATGAAGGTGATTAACAAGAATATGGCCTTTAGTGAATCATCAAAGACAATCTTCTCAAATATCAATTGGTTGAAAATAGTTTTGAGCTCATTGAGATGATTATATATTAAAGGCCCCTCCTCCCTATGATGATCAATGTGTTTTTTTTACCGATAAACATACAAGATTGCCCTTTCTTTTTCATATGTGCTACGGAGTTTTTTTCATACACCATATGCACATGTGTCTTTCCCATTAAAATACATGGACTTTTAGAGTATCAATATAATACTAGAGCATGCCAACTCATCCAATTCCTCCCATACATGTACATCCATATCGTCATGCTTAATCCTACTATATTTGATTGGATTTACCTAGTTTTTCTAGACCAACACATTATATATTTGCTCTTTCCAATATGAAAATTTTGTTTCATTTCAAGATTTTTAATATTGAGCAATGCATTCTCTAAACTTGATGAAGGAGTCATAATAACAAGCATATGTTTGCATACCAAAAACAACAAGATATACCCAACTACAAGCTCAAAATAGACTAATGGATTGTAAAGGAGTGCCCCATAAACCCAAGCAATAGCTATCCAAATATAAAACTATCATAAAAATAATGAAAAAAGTAATATGTTAGCACTCTCAAAGGCATATGAATTTTCTAAAGCTATCCCAAGTATTCCATCTATTTTTTGGAGCATAAAACAATCACCAAAGAGACCATGTATACGCAAACTACCTTCACAAATCATCTTTACAAAGGAGAGACCAACATGGAAAATCATCCAAGATGATAAATTCATAAAAATATGTATGCAATCCAAAATTCCAGTAGTGTCAACTAGTCATAACAACTAATGTTAAAATCTTGCACAAAGGTTTATGTCATAAACTGGATGCTCCCCTATAGCTTCTAGATGATGAAAATATGGAAATTTGTAGTGAAAATCCAAAATTCACAAAAAATTTATCAACAAAATTTATTTTTTTCATAAAAAACCTCAGAGTATCCAAATCAATATCACAGTCCATAAACATCACAAATCTAGGTAAATCATCAAGTCTCTCTCATTTTCAATTTCTCTACTATAAACACAAGTAGAATCTTTGCTTCAAAATAAGTAGAGCCTTAGCTTAAAATTATTTTAGTTGGATGTTTGAGGCATTTGTAAGGAGTTTCTTTTTAATTTTTTGTGGTCCAGTGCAACTTCTATACCTTATCCTCAATAGAAATGCAAACCTCTTCCATGAGCAACATCTTCTTTTGCTTTCATTTGAAGCTATTCTTTGTATCCCTTCTTGTTACAAAAGTAGGATTCTATATGCCTTTTCCTATGTGACTTGCTTCTTAACTTGCCTCTCTCATGAGATTTTCCTCAAGCATTTGACCCTTCTCTCACTCTAAGCGCATTGGAGCTCTTTGTCATTGCATTATTCTTTTTTTTCACCTCCTTAATGAGTAAGCTCCTCTCAACATTGGCACTCATAAGACTACCCATGGGTGTGAATTTACAAATGAAAGTCTTGCAAGTATCCCAACTATCAATGAAGGTGATTAACAAGAATATGACCTTTAGTGAATCATGAAAGACAATCTTCTCAAATATCAATTGGTTGAAAATAGTTTTGAGCTCATTGAGATGACTTTATATTAAAGCCCCCTCCTTCCTATGATGGTCAATGTGTTTATTTAGCCCATAAACTTGCAAGATTTCCCTTTCATTTTCATATGTGCCACCGAGTTTTTTTCATACACGATATGCACATGTGTCTTTCCCATTAAAATACATGGACTTTGAGAGTATCAATTTAATACTAGAGCATGCCAACTCATCCAATTCCTCCCATACATCTACATCCATATCGTCATGCTTAATCCTACTATACCAGTTGTCTCTTTTTCTTTAGTCTTCACAATACCATTCTTTTCATTTCGCTTTGTGACATGACAATCTACAATTTCATGTCCTTTCTTCTTGCAATAGAAGCGCTCTCCTTGAAACGTTTCCTTATTGTTCTTCTTGATTTTAACATAATTGGTAGACAAACCACCTTTTCCTTTTGCATTGGCAAAGGATGAGGGATCTCCACTATTGCTACCTTCTTTAGCTTCAGGTTTCGACTCCTCCATTTTTATTTAGTACACAAAATTCCTCAAATGTCAAAGCTTGGGGTCTCACACGAGTATTTAGGATAGCCAATAGTCCATTAAACTTTAGTGGAGAAATCCAAAGACACCTCCAAGCTAGCTCCTCACTAATCTTTTGTATCCTTATGTTATGAGCCATATGGTTGTAGAGATTCTTAGTCCGAGTGATAAATGCTTCAACTATCTCTCCTTCACCAAACTTCTCTGCTATTAGTTGATTCCCTAAATCTAGAATCCTTGTATGATTTTGCAATTTGTACTGACTCAGTACATTCCAAGCCTCTGATGCCTTGATTATATGTGCTTAATAAAATTTAAAAAATTATCAAAAAATCTTGTAAATAAGAGACACAATGCATCTTCATTCCTTCATTTCCAAGTTCATAGAAGATCTGTATTTAGAGAAATTATAACACTCAAATTTGATGGGTCGCGGTTTTGGATAGTGTTTCTTAGTAAATCCCCAGCATCGCCTCTAAAAGCCCATAAGAATCAAGGATAGTTGTAAATTTAAACTTTCACAAGGTATATTTTATACTCTCCAACTTACCTTTACTAAAGGCTGGTGATCAGTGTTTGAATTGCGAATATAACATCACCCACCTGATATACTAGCACCACTATTTGAGGCAACAGAAAAAAATTCTTCTCTTCATTGTTGAAGCCCTTGCCTCTCGCATACTCTTCACTCCTCAAAGCCCCCAAGGCTTTGATACCATATAGAAATTATATGCTGCAGCGAACAAAATGTGACCAAGGAGTAGAAAACATACATCAAATATAAAAATAATAAAAGCTGCTTCAATTACAAATGGACTAATACAAAGATAACTCTGTCCACCCATATGCTTCCATTGTGAAGCTTAGGTGGCAATCTAAACAAATGATAGGTGAAGAGATTAAGAGTAGTTGGAAGAACTCTAATTGGATGAAATATAGATTGGTAATGGCTTTAGGGGGGTCTTCCTTTTATAGCCTAGGAAGGTAGTTTAGTCAGCCTTTCTCCAACCATATTATGAACCGTTTCTAGTCATCTTGGGAATATTCCAAGGAATTTCATCTTTATCATTCCCCTCACACCCCGAAATAGGGATCCCTAATAACTCCCACACCTTTTGCAACTTGATGCATTTTTTCTCAAGTTTCTAACGACATAACTACTCTATCTAAACCAAAGGCTAGATTCACAAAGGTCAACCTTTTGCTATCCGATCATATAAACCTCATCTAAAATATATGTTAGGACCCAACCAATGTTCGTGCACACACATGGCTTCTCCTCATGATCAAAGCCTTACAACTTAGAGAACCGTGGATCATCCATAGTACTATCTTACAAAAAGGGTGGAGAATTGAGCATATCTAACATACATTAGATGGTCACACATTTGGTCCCCTCCTAAATCTTATGCCTTGAAGACAAAATCTCAACTTACTAAGACCCATTAGGGATCTCACCATCCCAATTTTCTCAAGTACGTGCTTTAGTTATCTAATTATTTGAACATATTTATGTTTAACATTTAAAAGTAGTTTCTTTAATTAACTATTAAACACTATTTCCTTCACATAATTTATTGCAACAGATACAAAGGCAATGTCAAAAAGTCTTTGAAAGCACTCGTAAAATAATGTGTTTTTATGCTACAAGTCCTCCAAGGTAAAATTCCAACCTGGCATTCCATACCTTAATTGAAGACTTCTGTCTAATCTCAAGAATACAATCCACCAAACCACCTCTAGCACAAGGGCCTTCCAAGAAAGTCTATCCTAGTCTCATAGAGGTTAGGCTAATCCTCAATAGATCCAAGGGATTTATGGCCAAAGCCCCCTTGGCACCCTTGTCGCCTCCTAGCCTAACATTCTTTCCATGGAGAGACCTCTCGTATTTGGAGTCTATCCTAACCTCCAACGCGATCAAAGAGCACCTTAGTAAAGGGCTCCTTCCACTAACCTTAGGGGAGGTTTTGTGAATGCAGTAGAATTTTTGCCCATGAGGGCACATTAACTTTGTATGAATACACAATCAAGAAATCACTTTATCATCAGTTAGGTAGGATAGTATCCCTTTTCCATAATGTTTAAAATTCTTTGACTATTTCATAGTAGTCAAGCCAATTTATCTTTAGATAAGTAAACCATCCCTTTCACATATAATTAGCTTTTCTTTTAAACACAAATTTGATAAAAAGGAAGTCCTTCGAGTACTTTGCAATGAAGGATGCAATCTATAACAATTTATTCTTCCATTACATGCAATATCAAAGTGACACACTCCATTTATATATTAAAATAACACATTTCTAGCTTTTTCTTTACATCATAATGATTCAATACTTTATCATGTGCAACCCATGCTTAACTCTCTTTTTTCTTATCCCATGAATAATATTTATCTAAATACATAATTATTCCATCATTTGTATGCCATAACAAGTTAGCTTAGATAAAAGAAAATGAATCTTTATAGGGAGCACCTAGAGTTTTCTTGCAAGTCATAGACTAGAAGTGTTATGATGGTTGAAGGATGATGGGATCAAAGTGTGTTGTGGAAGCTAGCCAACCGCTAGCTCGGTACTATCGGACTTTAGTGGTGCTATCCCTTGATATTTGAATGAACTGATCTTGCATCTATGGTTTTCCCTTCTAGTCTTGCTTTGCGTGATCAGGAGAATTCATTGTGGAATCCACAAGGTGATGAAGCTTACCAAAGAGAACTTAGGAAAAATATTTTTGTTCTCCTTCTCTATCTTCTTTCTCCTTTCATTACTCCTTATATCTCTCTCCTCTCCTTATCTTGTTGTCTTCTCCTTCTACCTCTCTCTTTCTCCTCCTCGTCTTCTTTTGTGCCTCTTCTTCTCTGCTTTTTTTTATCTTTCTGCCTTCTCCTCTTCTTCCCTTGTTCTCCTCCTCTTATCCCCTTGCTCTTCTCCTATTCTCCTCCTCCTGTCCTCTTTATGTTCCTCTCCCACTACTCCCTCCCTCCCTCCCTCCCTCCCTCCCTCCCTCCCTCCTCTCTCTCTCTCTCTCTCTCTCTCTCTCTCTCTCTCTCTCTCTCTCTCTCTCTCTCTCTCTCTCTCTCTCTCTCTCTCTCTCTCTCTCTCTCTCTCTCTCTCTCTCTCTCTCTCTCTCTCTCTCTCTCTCTCTCTCTCTCATTTCTAACGAATGTTCTCCCTCTATCCACTCATCATCCTTGAGTTGCTTCTCACTAGACATGTGGATGGAGGTTAGGAGCTTCATGTCATTGTTGAGGATTTCAAGGATAACGTCAATGTGATCAATATGATCATGCATGGGGGAGGTCGATGGTGTGTGGGATATTGGCACTTCATGTCAATTAATAGCAATGGCTTTATTTTTTTCTCTTTGTTTCTTAAAAATACATTTAAAAAGGTTTTAAATATTTATAACCTTCTAACCTTGTCTCCCAAAATCTCAATTTACACATGGGGGTATAATATTTACCATGTTACAAATCATGGTTGAATAAGAAGACAAGATGAGCTATGAGGGAAAGAAGAAGAAAAAGTGGAGAAGCATGATGTCACCAAATGGACTTGATTGATTTTAGTTGAACCAAGTACATTTTTAAATAGCTTTTTCAACTTGAGACTCTCACTTCTCTTTGCTCATGGGATGCATTGCATACATTTGTTGTGACCTCTTTAGATTCCACCTCATCCATCCTTATCCATTCACTTTTATAAACATCATTCACATGTCTATGCCTCAAATATGCTAACATTGTTTGAATGTCTTTAGCAAAATCCCATAAGATTCTCATGAAGACCCTAAACCTGAAGCTATACCACATAGAGTACTCAATAGCATTGTCAATTATGATAGTGTATTGACTCCACTTGTCATAGTAATCTGTATGGGTATGCCTCTAGAGGACATCATGCAATTGATGTTTATAGCCTAACAACAACAACAACAACCATCAAGGAAGAGAATACATGAGAACATAGCACCCAAGAGAAGGAGCAGAGATAGAGTGAGGAAGCAAAAATATGAACCTTATTGCAAAGTCCAAAAAATAGAAGAAGAAATAAACATAAGAGATGTCTTGTTTGTCAAAAATTTAGATGAATGAGAAATTAGGAGCAACAAATGATCATCAAAATTGCAAATAAGAGATTAAAAAAAGAGTAGAAAAACCTAAAGATAAAAATGAAGTAGAGCCAATAAGAATATGAGATAGCAATTATGGCTTTCTTTGAGTAAATTTTACACAAGAATGATCAATTAATCTCTTAGTGGGTAGCAAAGATCTTGGCAAAGAAAGGAGAGTCATACAAAGGGAAAGAAAAAGTCTTAGAAGAGGAGTCATAGTTATATGAGTCGGTGACTCTTTGTGGTTAATGACTTAGTTGGGGAACGTGAAAGCACAAATTGATGAGTTCACAATAGCAAGAGAAACTACAACAAGTTAGGAAAATATAGGGTAAAAACTAAGGGTAAATTTTGGCCCAAAAACTATTTTTTAGAGGTTTTCTTGGTCATACTAATGTTGTAGGCTTTAAAACTTAAAGAATAGTACACATATACAAAAGTTTTGTATATTGGCCCAAAACTTGCCCAAGAATAGTTTGAAAATAGGGTTTTCTCATAACATTTGCCTTTCTAAACTCTTCACCATTGATTAACCAACATTTGCCCACCTATCTACAAACTAAAATCATGGAAGTCAGTTAACTTTTACCCTGAAAATAGATCATGTCTAAAAGAATCTTCCAAAAGCATCCATGAACCAACACCTATAGGAGGCCAAAGTGCAATAAGTAGAGTTGGAGCTTTGGAATGATTGTATGAGGATCTTAGAAGAGACAATGTTGAAGCCATAGCAATGAGGCAAGATCTGTAAAAGGATTGGATACCACTTAGAATGCTTACATAATTTTTCTGGTTGAGTCAAAAGACCAAGTGATAGAGCTCCAAATTCAAATCAAGGATAAAGACATAGAGTTATAGGAGAAACATCTTGAGGTAAAAGAAAAAAATAAAGTATTCAAAGTCAAGGAGGAAGATAGAGAAAATCGATGCAAGATGATGCTTGACATGAACCACAAATGGAAAAGACTTCCCTTGATTTAACCCAAAAAAGAGATAAAATCAAATTACATGAGAAGTAGACAATAGAGCATTAATAGGCATAGGGCCAACAGACGGCAACATATGTAGGATTGAAAGAAGCAATCATTGCTAGCTTGATAAGAGATGTTGATCAAGTGGAGGGTGAAACACAAAGATTATATGACACAACCCTATTGAAGGCTTATGATGGCTAAGCACCAAGAGTTATTTAGAGAGGTACCATTTATGGCCTATACACCATATATGGATGACCTTGAAGAACTCAAGGCTTGATCTCAGATATCTTGGAGAGTGCAAAGAAAATTGAGGAGATCACTCAAATGAATGAGGAGCAGACCAAGGAAGGCGTGTTTTGCCACCTAAGGAAGAAGGGGTATGAGGAGTATGAATTGATCAAGGCCATAGGTCTCATGAAATCTAACATACCCTTATCAATCTCTCCCATCACTCTAGAGCTACCCACAATCATGGTGCCCCCTATTGACATCAACTACAAAAATTATATAAGGGAGTTAGAAAAAATCTCTTTAGAAAAAGAGGAAGACCTCGAGCAAAAGAAGGCCTATACAACTATGATATAGAGATTGAGAGCTCAATCTTGCAGAAGTTTAAAGAGCATTCCGTTCCCCCTGAAGTTCTATCCACAAAAAAGGAAGTGAACCAAGAAGAGACTATTATTTGGAGGGGGGGGGGGCCGAGAGGGGGAGGGGGTGAATGGGGATGATGGTGGAGAAGGGATGGGGGGGGAGATATGGGGGATTTCACCCCCCAATGCTAATTGCAAAAAATGAGAAGAGAGAGAAAGTGCAAACATGATAAATAAGAAGAAACAACGGAATAATAATTATTGAGTCCATAAGAGACATGCATATTTATAGCATTTAACTATGGATTCTGGTATCACATCCTCAGGGAAGTTACTATATGTATATCCTTTACATCACGTGCATTCAAGGCCTATTTATAAATATCCTTATCTATGATTTTTTTCTAAATAAAACATAACCCTTTTCGATTCAATCTGTAAATAACCCCTTTATATTACACCTTTTCATTCGTAGATGTCAAAAATGTATAAAAATAGTATTTTAAAAATACCTTATTTTAAACCTACGCGACGCATATATTGATGAGTAACTTACCTGAGATCACATCCCATGACTCTTCATTCCTCCATTTTAGAACTTTAAATTGTCTTTTAAATTGTTTCCCTACCCATGTACATTTGGCAAGCACAGAGGACCTAAGCCCACAATGGTCCCTTGATAAGAAAAAGTTAATAGTACAAATCCCAAGTGCACAAAATACTGTAAGTGAATTAGAGTGCATCCATTTGTTGCTAGCACATTCCATGAAGTGGTTACAATGTATAAAGAAAATTTTCTTTTGTAAATCTCAAGCATTTGTATGAGCAACATCCCAAATTTTCAAATTTAGAGTCAGATTTGTGCACCGCAAGTAGACTAATGGGCAAGTTGTTGCTCACCTCTTTGGTTCTTTGACGTTATTCCTCTTCATATATCCTTGGCTACCAGCATGTCTCAAGTAGCAATATCACTAGACTTGCAATACATCCTTGTCTAGACCAAATGACAACCACTAAATAGTGTCGTGATAGGTTTTGACACTAGCCTTGTAATTTGTAACACATCTCTGTCTAGACCACATGACCACCACTAAATAATGTCATGATAGGTTTTAACACTACTCTTGTAATTTGCAACAAAAGTGGCTTCTACAAGCCACTTTGGTAGCTTAGGTCCTATTTTGCTATGTTTAAAATAACATGTGCATATAATACCGATATTGGATGGGATTTTCCCAACTGTATAAGATAGAGAATAAAAGATTTGGAACAAGTATCAAGTGGAAATTCATATTCTACAAAAAATGAATTCTCAAATGTGCATGAAAATTGCTCAAAATAGCACTTAACAATGCTATTTGGAGCTCTTGAAAAGGTTGACACTTTTTATTTAATTCCAAATCTCTTAATAGGAGTATATACTATACATATCAAAGTATTTTTTATGAAAGTTTTAGCCTGATAAGAAATTTTTTGATATGTTTTTGACTAGAAACATTAAAAGTTTTAGATTTTCTACAAAAATGCTCTTAAAGATTAACATAAAAATACACGCATCTTTGCCTATTTTGACAATTTCTATTTTTTCAACTACTATCTTGTGTTGGTCATATTTTTTTAAAGGCATTTCTTCTTAATCTTTCTCATTGATGAGAAATGAATATTTTGTAAAAGGTCCAAATCGCCACAAAAGTGGCTTTTTTGCTATAAGACTAGTGTTAAGTAGTGGGCTAGGTCCATTGGTGTTGTGCCATGGTAGGGTAAGAATTTGTAGAAGAAGAACCATGTGAGCGAGCATCATAGAGATTTATTAAAGACAATAATATAAAGAGAAGTAAAAAGCTTAAGAACATGTTCCTTTCTTTTCTTTGACTGGGTAATCAAATGTCACAAGAAGATGCTAGAAAAGGAAGAAGAGAGCGTCCATAGTAGCCCTAGTCAAGAATCCAAATAGTAATCCAAAATGCGGTCATAGTACGGATTCCCGAGCCTTCGAGCCTAGAATTGCTTCAAGTCAGAGTCGGAATAAAAGGTACAGCCGCGAAGTCTAGGACACTATTCACAAAAACCGGTTCTTTAGTGTATTTTTTCAAGCTTAAAATGAGAAAAAAAGGAAGTGAATTTTTATTGGTCCTTTCATCCAAGGGATAAATTTTGATAGCTAGTCTTTGTTTGAAGGGCTATATCAAAATTTATCCTTTTTTTAACGATTCACTTGTCATTAAACCTTTATTTTCAAGGCATTCATAGGAAAGGGTCCTTTTTAAATTTCAATATATATTTGTCAAGTCTCAAGAGTCAAGGTTCATAAATATGACTTAATATACCTATTAACACACTTGTGGCATGGAAGAGAATTTAGTATGTACCGTTCAAGGTTGAGAGGCTCCAACTCTTCTAGAAGTTAGTTCCTTCTAAAGTTTAAACATTCTAGAATCTAAATCATTATCTTCAAAAGTACAAAACTTTCAAACTTCATGGGTTGCCCTTCATCCAACTCAAGTGCTTTGAACTATATTCACTCAACAACCTTCAAGATCTTTGGACTTACACAAGCACTCAATACAACAAGCGTGAGAGATCAAATCAACAGGTTGCAATCTTGGAGAGTCAAGCTTCAACTAGAGATCTCCAAGTATATCATAATCTTTCTACCCATTCTTCCTGGTTGAAACTACTCAAATGCTTTGTGTTGCTGTATAGGATGTGCTATATAATCATATAGCTGTTGTGAGAGAGAGACAGAGAGAGATAATCCATTGTTTATTTCTCCATGGTTTATTGTTGGAGTGTGCAGATCACAAGAGCAAATGCCATTGTTGAAAAACATTTACCTTGGCACTGCAACACAGAGAGAGAGATAGATGGAGAGAGAGAGAGAGAGAGAGAGAGAGAGAGAGAGAGAGAGAGAGAGAGAGAGAGAGAGAACTTTGCTTGCTCACTCTACCATCATGATTAATCACAAGAGGTAAAAGGGCAAGATGCATTGGCATGAATCCTAGGAGGTCAACGGGCAAAGAGACAGAGAGAACATGCACACAACTTAGAGGTTCAAGAATTAGAATGGCACGAGGCACACACACACACACACACACACAGAGCATGCATAGTCTATGACTCTGTAGAAGTTCCAAATAACCGCACGCTGCTAGGTGCAGAGGGAGAGAGAGAGAGAGAGAGAGAGAGAGAGAGAGAGAGAGAGAGAGAGAAGAGAGAGAGAGAGAGAGAGAGAGAGAGAGAGAGAGAGAGAGAGAGAGATAAAATGAGAGAGAGAGAGAGAGAGAGAGAACATGGGAAAGAGAGAGGGGAGAGAGGAGAGGAGGGGAGGGTAGAATATATATATATATATATATATATATATAGAGAGAGAGAGAGAGAGAGAGAAGGAGACGAAAAAGAGAGAGAAGGGGAGAGAGAAAGCAGAGGAAAGGGTAAAAAAGAGTAGAGAAATATTTAAACATATATAAAATACATATTGAAGTCTAAAAATTTATAAATAAGATAGTATTTTCTTGGGGAAGTTACTATATGTGTATCCTCTACAACACGTGCATTCAAGGCCTATTTATAAATATCCTTATCTATAAAATTTTCTTAAATAAAACATCACATTTTTCTATTCAATTTGTAAATAACCCCTTTATATTAAACCCTTTTGTATGTAAAACATGTATTAATATTGTATCTTAAAATACCTTATTTTGAACCCACGTGATGCACACCTATATTCATGAGTAACTTATCCGAGAGTATTTGTGATGTCTTTTATGTTGATTGATTATTTTCAAGCAACCACTCTTAAAAATCTAGTTTTTTATAAGTCAATGCACTACACATTTTTAAATTTTATATTAGGCTTCTAAAATTTGATTTTTTATGTTATTGGAAAATATAATTAACTATGTCAAACCTTGTGTAATCTTCATTACTTGGTACACGTGGTTTTATTAAAGTGCAACCAAATGAAAATGAGGTATCAAGATCTAAGCATAGAAAGGTAACCAAGAACCATGTATCTATTGTTTTTAATAATGAAGTCATTGATTTAATAAATTATGAATTTTAAAAAAAAGATCAACTTGTAGGAGATATGGAAATGTTAAGACGTCAAAAGGCTAGGGTAGATTGGAATGAAGCATGGACTAGAACTTTCGATTGGGCATACTTTGATCGCGAATTAGCTAAAATATTTTGCACATTTTGTAAACAAGATCCAAAATGCAAGTGTGAATTTGGTGAATGTGGCTCAATAAATATCCAAATTAGTACATTCACTAATTATGCAAAAACTAATTCCCATAAGCTAGCCACATATCACTGTGATGCCAAAAAAAAATAATAGTTGATACATTAGAGAAAGGAAAAGATAAAACGGATCGTGCATGTAAAGTTCTATTTTCCATTGCATATGCAGTAGCAAAGCATGACTTATCTTTTTGTACTTACGAACATAATTTAGAATTACTTGAGGTCCTTGATTGTGAATGCATTCCTATTGAGATGTATAGAAATGATAAGGCATGTACCATGTTTATACAATATATTAGTGAATCTATATTTAAGGATCAAATTGCTAAGATTAAACTATCTCATTTTTTTAGTTTAATGTTAGATGAGTCTACAGATATAGGAAATAGGCAAAATATGATTGTGTATTTTTCTTTTTTGGATAATTATGAACATGTCACCATGTTTCTAAGGTTAATAGAGCTAGATAATGGCATTGCATCTTGTTTGTATAATATATGCATTGATTTTATGTTGAAATGTGGGCTAGATAATTCTAAAATGGCTTATTTTGGCTTTGATGGTGCCTCTGCAATGATTGGTTATCATATCAGATTATCTACTAGGTTGAAAAGGGATAATCCATTGATGGCAAATATTCATTGCATTGCCCTTAGGACGAGCTTATGTTTAAGTTGATCCAATCAAAAATTTTAAAATTACACAAAATATCGATTCATGCATGAACTCAATTGCTTCTATTTTCTCAAAAAGTGCTTGTAGAACTAAAGAATTAGAGAATTTACAAGAATAGTTCAATTGTGTGATTTTACATTCAAGTCGTAATCACAAGGTACGATGGCTTAGTAGACAAATTCTTGTAAAAAAAGTGTGTGATTCTTATGAGGCAATATTAGCATATACTCAATTAGAAAATATGTCTCTTTTTGATAAATTAATAAACGTAGAGTTAATGTATAATTTACATTTTTTATTTGATGTCTTTAATTGATTAGGCATATTAAGTATAGTTTTTCAAAGTGATTTTGTGGTTGTTACAGCCGTAGCTAGTTTTATAAATACTTAAATAAGAGCATTAGAAACGTTTTTTGTTGATGATCCCATTGTTGATGTAAACACATCAATAGATGACAGATGTGAGTTTCACATCATACTTGGTTATGGACCACCAGATGGTCAATTGCATGCTCTTAGAGCTTCCATTTCAGGTAATTATTATAGGAGTATTAAAATATTAAGAAAATTGGATGGACCTGATTGAGATGCATGCATCACATTTCAAAAGTTATTCGGATTAGGAAAAAAATGAACTCACAAATGGGCCCTTAAAAATAATATAGTTTAAGATGTGGGCCTTTTGGATTGTCTAATAGGAAGGCTAGATGTTGATATCCATGGAGGGTAAATCTTCTCTCTCCAAATCTTGGGTTTTCTATTAAAAAAAGGGGTAGTGGGGGATTTAAAAAAGGGAGAATGAATAGTACACAATATTTGAGTTTCTCTCACCTCGTATTTCCCCCCTTTTTTTTGGAGAATTTTCAATTTCGATTTTTTTCCTCTCACGAAATCAGTTTGACCCAAAATTTCAGCAACAGACCACTTTCCCTCTCTTCTCTATACTCGTGAATTTTTGTCTCCATTGAAGCTCCCTACTGAGAGTAATTAGGGTTTTGAGTGTTTTGCTTACCTATGCACTTTCTTCTCCACGCAGCTCTAGATTTTGGGCAAAACACAGGTGCCCATCTCTCTTTGCATTTTCTCTTGTTTGCTATTTTTTCAATAGGGTTTGATGTCGTTTCTTACTGTTGTTGTTGTTTTATTGCAAAGGTTGTTTGGGGCAGGAGACAGAGGTGCTCGTCTCTCTCCCCCTTATTTCCCCCCCCTCTCTATGTGTTGTTTCTCTTTTATGTTGTGTTTTCAATAGAACTTGATGTTGGTTCTAATTGTTGTTTTCTTGCAGAGTATATTTGGAGCAAGAGGCAAAGGTGTTAATCTCTCTCTCTGTTTGGTTTTTTTTTTGTTGATATCTTTTCAATACAACACAATGTTAGTTCTAACCCTTGTTGTTGTTTTGTTGCAGAGATCATTTTGGGTGACATTGCATAAGTGCTTATCTCTCTCTCCCTCTCTCTTTCTCTGTGTATGTTTCCTCTTTTCTACTGTTTTTTTAGTATACCTTCATGTAAATACTAACTCTTGCAAAATTGTCTTTTGCAGAGATCAAATTGGGCAAGATTGGATAGCTGCTCATTTCTTTCTCTCTCCTGCGTACTCACATAAACTCTCTCTTTCTTCCTCTCTGCATTATCCCTTTTCTACTATCTTTACAATAGGGTTTGATTCTAGTTCTAACTTAAGGATCAATTGTTGTTGCAGCACTTAACACAAGGTAGAGCAGAGATTCTGTAGCTCAATTTACAAGTAAATCCACTATATTTTGTGGTGCCAAAATTTATTCATTTAACTAGTGACTTTTATATTTGATGGGATTGATACTTTCTTATGTCCATCATTTGCAATGGGTTTTGATTAGCAATGATTCGATCTTATCTTCAACAAATCAGCTTATAGGTAAATTGGCCCTGTTTTGTATTGCTTCTATTCATGCACTTATCTAGATATTTTTTGCTAAAAGGGATTCATGCAAGTATTTTTGTTAAAAGGGATTCATGTAGGTGTTTTTTTGTACATGCGGGTATTGTACAAGGTTTAGGTGAAACATATAATTCTCCATCAACTATTTTGATGTGGTGATGATATGGATATCCTGGAAGTTGATGGTTCAAAAATCCTCTACTTTATTGGTTGTATGTGTCCATTTGGATCTCCATGCCAATTGGCAATGATCCATGAAACTCTTGTATCATATCATCCATATAACACACAATGTGTTGAGTCTTAGAATATCTCAGGTATCAATCCAATGTGTCTATTAAGATTTGCATGCCATGTGGCTGCTATCCTTGTAACAATTACTCTATAATACCCACATTTCATACAATGTATTGAGTCAAATCAGACTCCTCTTCATTATAATAAAATTTATTTTGGCAAAATTTTCTGAGTATTCTTGTACTATTCTTTTCATTATATTTCATGTCAATGGTATGATTAAAGTGATGACTTGAAATTAAATCTATACTTTGTGTTGATGTATATATCCACATGCATTTCAATATCGATGTTTATGTCTCTTTACAAAAGTGTAAATATCTCTTAATGCCATGTTGAATTGTATGGTATATTGGTGATTATTGGATAGACTTAAAATGCTTATTATTTAGGGGTTAATACATACTTCTTTACATCTAATGCGTAGGTTATAATGCCTGAGAGAAGAACAAGCATTCTCTCGATAGAAGTACGTAACAGAAAAGATGAAGAAGGGAATTGGATCATTGATATGTATCATTGCTCGTCTTGGGTACATATGCGTCCAAGTATGAAGGGAGCTTTCAGGGTGAAAGCATCTGCAATTGCAGATGTATCAAAGCACTGGAAGGATAAAGTTTTAGCTCTCAGATAAAGGAATTTTGATTCTCACCATGTAACAAAGGCATTTGTACAATATGTATTCATGCAAAAACAAATACACATTGCACTCACTGTGCCCTTTCAATGAAACATTGCAAATAGTAAGTATTTGCAACTCATTGAGAATGAGAACTTTCATGATACCTATGTAACAACTTGTCTTTTATTTATAGAAGTATACCCTTCGGATTGCTGTGAGTGGCAAAATGTTGAGAGTTTCACTAGTTCTTTTAAGTGTTACCACCTCAAAATTGGTAGATTGCTCTTTGAGGGGCGTACAACTAAGCAACTCGCAGAGGACCTTGTTTTTTCTATGACTCCAAGTACATATTACCCAAGGGGAGTCGAGAATATGGAACACTTGAGTATATGCACATATCGAATCTCAATAGCATAGAATGGCCATTGTGTAGTAGCGACATTTTGCACATGTGTAGCACAAAAATTTTCGTTGACATATTGAATTCTATGAAGCCAAGCACCGGCTCAAAGAATGTACATCTAAGCTGGTTCATACCGATTGCAATTTTTGCATACATGCTCAAGGAATATAAGGGTTTGAGACGTACACTACAAGGATATCAGGCCATAGCGACGATAAATAGTGGTGTCGCTATTTCCGTTGCTATTAGAGTCACATTTGCGACGCTATAAGTGATGCAAATAGCGCCACAAATAGCGATGGTACCCAAAGCAAAAAAACGCAGGCCGAAACCCGAGCGCATTACATTTCGCACATTCACGAAAGAGAGTGAGAGGGAGAGCGACCATCTTGCTGAGAGGGAGAGAAAGAGAGAAAGAAGGCTTCTCACCGCCATCGCCGCCACCGCTGCCGTTGTTCACGAAGAACAGGAGGAGGTGTATGGAGGGCGAGGAGGTGTAAGGAGGTGTATGGAAATGAGAGAGGGAGAGGGAGAGTGAGAGCGAGAGGGAGACATTAAACATAATAGGAAAATGAGAGAGACGAAGAGGGAGAGGGAGGAAATGGGAGAGAGAGAGGGAGGAAATGAGAGAGGGAGAGGGAGGGAGAGAGAGAGAAAGAGAGGGAGAGGGAGAGGGAGAGGGAGAGGGGGAGGAAATGGGAAAGGAAGAGGGAGGGAGACATTAAACATAATAGGAAAATGAGAGAGAGGGAGAGGGAGAGGGAGAGGGAGAGGGACGAAATGAGAGAGGGAGAGGGAGGGAGAGAGAGAGAGAAAGAGAGGGAGAGGGAGAGGGGGAGGAAATGGAAAAGGAAGAGGGAGGGAGAGGGAGAGGGAGGGAGAGAGAAAGAGAGGGAGACATTAAACATAATAGGGAAATGAGAGAGGGAGAGGGAGAGGGAGGGAGAGGGAGGGGGAGAGGGAGGGAGAGAGAAAGAGAAGGGGAGGGAGAGGGAGACATTAAACATAATAGGGAAACGAGAGAGGGAGGGGGAGAGGGAGAGGGTTTTCTTCATTGCTTAGTGGTGCTTTTGCTCATTCTTCCAAGGAATGGTAGTCCTTAGTGGGTTCAAACATTTGATCTACCCATGTAATCATCTGACTATCTTGCATTCACATCATAAAAATGTGAGAGTACGTGCAATTAATCGGCTTCAAAATCCATTGATAGGACTCTATTTGGAAAGGTACCACTTAATTGAGTCTAGTTGTATTGATCTTGGTTATGGTTATCTCTACTTGATAGTTATTTCTTGTAGGGTGTGTGCTTTTGTACTTCTTTTATATTTTAAAAAACATATAAAAAAATTGATTGATTATATACAATCGTTGGAAACATAATCAATTTATGTATATGTTTACAACTATGAATCCATGTCACTTTGAAATGTTTAGAAGCCAATTGTAGAACTTAGTATTAAAATCTAGTGTGGGACAAGCATCAAGAACTCGTGGGAACTTTATCAAGAAGGATAAGTATTATGCAAAATTTGAGTAGCATTGTTGCTTATGCTAGTCTACTAACAATATGTAGTTCCTCTTCTAGGAGAATTTTATCAAGAAGGGGATAGTCCACGATGGGTCATGCTAAAACCTTACCATGCATAGTAGCAAGTGCGTGGAAGGAAGTAGGGGTTACATAGGTTGGGTGCCTTTGAGACCGCCAAATGGCTCATTAGCTCGCCTCCAAGCTCAACCATCTAAGGGGTTCCATAGGTTGGGTCTCTTTGATACTGCCAAATGGCTCATTGTTCTTTCAAGGTAGTCATTAGCTAGCCTCCAAGTTCAACCATCTAAGCTCGAGTATTAAACCACCATTTCTCAAATTGGCTTCATCCCCAAGCTTGTTGTTTGATCTTCTCCATCTCGAGCACATCGTATTGATAAAGCACTTTATTTAATGTAACTATTAAGCATAATTCTTTGGCTTCCTCATTAGAGATATGTCATTTAAGATGCTCTAGAATCTCATCATAGTGTTGGCCAAGATTTTATTACTCCTTTCAAGTTAGTGGATAACCTGGGTATTCCTCGTGTTCTTTAGGCTAGGTGCCCATGTCAGCATGGACATAGATATGTGCAAGCAACTTCAACTTAGCATCCAATTATGTGAGACACTCATCTTCATTCCTATTTTCTACGTTCTTGCTCTAGTGTTCTTTCTTCTAGGGTTTTGACTATGGCTTTGGACTTTAGCATGGTGGGAGGTTTTTAGGACAACTTGGGCAAGATTGAAGGAGTGTACTATTACTTATGCTTTTAGGATTCTTTTGTTTATCCTAGTCACAAATAATGGTTGTAATTGCTCTATTTCCAACCTTAATGGGACATCATATGGCTTGTTATTAGTGGATTGAGTTCAATCTACAATAGTTGATAGCACTTGTTTGCTGCTTGGAATGCTTGGAACTTTTAGAAGCTTTCAGAGGTCTAGTGCTTTTCGGAGAAGTGAGAATGAGGATATCTATGGATTGGTTGTATGTTAGGGCTATCAGCTTCTTGCTTGATTTGATGGAATCCTTTTTATTGCTTTTACAATTATTTGCTACTATTGTTGTTTCTTTAGCCTCCTTTTCTCCCTCTTGAACAATGAAGGTATGGACTTAGGAGATCTTGCACCTTCACCTAATTTGACAATTATATTATTGGAATGCTCATTAGGGATCTCTTTCCCTTCTATCTCCTTGTGGAGCTTTCTTAGATCATGTTGAATAATGTTACTAGGTTGTAGTGATTTGATAGTCTCTTTTTTTAAAGAGTCAAGACTTTCTACTAGTTCTTCTTCATTAGGAATATTAATTATGGATGCTAGCAATTCTCTCTCTTTAGTTGCTGACTTTGGAGTTTTATCCTGTTAAATTATAGATGGCTTGTCCCTAGGAACTCAATGTTCATTTTCAAGCTTTGTTTCATGCTTGAGGGGTAGGGGTGTACACATAAGAAGTCATCTATATAATGTGCATTCAAAGGGTATTAAGAAATGACCTTTCTTTACATGATATAAGGCCATCAAATGATCTCTTTTACTTTACTAAAACTATAGATTTTTTTTCAAATTGTAATAAAAAACTCCATTTGTAAATATAATACTATATATTTCACTAAATAAAAACCCTTTCCTTTGAATGCACATGGTATCTTACATGTCTATAAGTTGTACCCCTCAAGGTTTTATACTTAGGTATTTTTTCTATTAAGGAGGTACCCATGTGAACTACGACAAAGGTGGTCTTGTAGGTGGCTTGGGTAATAGCAACCAATTATTTCACTCCTTATTTTGATCTTCCACAACTGCTTGATTTGATTTGTGCTTAGCTATTATTAAAGATGTAATTGTGCACCCTTTTATCTATGTTGACTTTGATGTGGTTCTTTGTTTCCTCATATTGTTTCACATATGCAATTCTTATGTTTTTTGTTTGCTTGCCAGTATACTTATAGTTTTTTTCTTGCCTCCCGTGTTTCTTTTTTAGCTCTTTCCTAAGCATGTTTTTCTATTGAATTAGCAATGCATGGACTTCTATTTTTAAGAACTTGAGATGTGCTGTCATGCGAATTATCGTCCTTCGTGTGAAACCTCCAAATGCTTCATGTTTTGGGTCAACTATAAGATGATGAAAATAGCACAATAATGATAGTAGCACAGTGGTTCAAAATAACACTTTTAGCTACATGATTATGTAAATTAAACTTCATTTTGGTAAGATAAGGTTCATATAAGTTGCAAAGGCTAGTGTTGTCAGTACAAGATATAGGCCTTATATCGACGTTAAAAGTGACGAAAATGTAAATAAAAAAATTTACCCCCGTCATCACAAAAAGTGTCGTTATTTTCGACGTCATAGAATAGTCGGTATCAGTGTCATTATCAACGTCGCTATTTGCATCTGTGATGCTGATACCGATGCAAATAATGACGCTCTGTGACGCTAATAACGACGCGTGTAGGTAAATTTGCGACGCTAATAGCGACAGTAACAAGGAAAAAAAATTTGTGGCAGGTCAATAACACTATGTGCTTTATTTGGGCCATATAAAATAGTTTTTGCACTATGTATAATGCTCATGTAGACAAAAACAAAGTGTACTTAAATCATAATACTGATGCATGAAATAAATACATGACTGCATAATGAAAGTGACTAGTACAATCATGACAATACATAGAAAATGTCTATACAGATTAAGCGACCAAAAAACAAGGGTGTGTGAGCTTTAGGGATCCAAGCGTGAGCTATATATCTATCCTCGCCATCCGAAAGCTCGTCCTGCCGCAAAGGAGCATCGAACAGACTGCAAAAAAAAGAAACAACTATACATCAGTCCACCTTACAATAATGCATTCTAATTAAACATGGTAACTACGAACAAGAAAGATGAGTGACTTACAGGGCTACCGCGTCTATGCAATCGATCGACCAATGCAGTGAGACCATGTCTCTCTACATATATATCGAGTCTCAAGGCCATTCGGATTGCGATTTGTAATGGAGTGCTGCAAAGAAAACAAAATAGTAACTGTTAGAAACATGATTGTTAGTACAAAGGATATTGCAAAAAAGTAAGCAAGCAAAACAAAAGAAAAACTTACAAAGTTCTCCAGATATGCCCTATTACCGCCACTCCAAAGATGATGGACCACTCCGGCCTCTAGTCGTGTCCTCGCCACCTCGCACTCTTGACTCCAACATCCTAGAGAATTTGTAGCCTCCTCCCTCAGTCGACGCTAGTCGTCCGCGTTATCAAGTGTTTTTCTGAAAGCTGAAAAGCCCTAGTCAAACTGTAGTTAGGTTTGATTTTTGCTAGCTTAGCTGTTTGCTTGACAGTTTGTTTTGTTATTTTGTAATTGGATTTCTTGTGTTTGTCTAGCTTAGGATTTGTTTCCATCATTTTGTTTGATTTTTTGAGTGTGAAACTTGATAGTCTTGGTCAAGCTTGGTATTTTTTTGGACAGGATGAAGCTTGTGTGTTTGTCAATAGCTACCGAACATTGAGGAGCTAGGTATGTTTTCTTATCGAGACTTTTGCACACCACAGGGGATAATGGATTCAGGAGCACTTCACGTTACACTTGTTGATGCATTGCACTCGGGGGTCGTCTCCTGTTCCTATCAAATACTTCCATGCCATGGGCTGGGATTAAGCACGCTTTGCACCTTCATTGAGCACTAGCACGGCATGAGGTCCGCTGCAACTATATGCAGTAAATCTTAGATGCACGCACAAATGAGAGAGCACCAGTCATTGAGCGCGCACGTTTCTTGCACGGACCATTTGGGATGTTCATCACAAAGTTAGGAACCTCTGGTTGAGAGGGTAAGGTGGTTGGGAGAGTTCGAGGCTCGTGAAGGACGCCATCAATTGAGAGAAGGGTTGTTCATATTTGGTCAACATCTTGAGGACCACTATTTTCTAGAGTGTTGGTGAGATTATGGGCAGGTGGAGCGGAGTATATGATATCTTCTTATGAGAGTTGAGAGGTAAGGATAAGGAATTTTAAATTAATAATGAATTCTGTTTGCATCTTGCATGACGCACGATCACATCTAGATAGGCTAGGCACGACTCTTCAATGCATACATTATTTTTGTGTATAGCATCGATTGATTGGTTGCATATCATGGATCCAACATTGCATATTTTTCTAAATCATGAATGGTTGTGCACGGAGTTCATTTCAAAAAACCATATTTCTGCTAGGGCACATTGCATAAAAAACAGGTTCATATCCAGAGAATGCTTATTTTGAAGACTCAAGGATCAAAGAAAAAATCGAACATTTTACATCGTCAACGAGTATTTCTTGAAGACAAAGAGGACATGTGTGCTGAAAGTGTATGCAATTACAAGAACAATAGGCTAAGGAAGGGAATAAGTCATCCAAGTTAAAAGATGGAGAAAAATGATGTAATTTACGAATACCAAAATTTTTGCTCGATCTTGATGGATTTTCATAATTCTGCCCTTGTCGATCAAATGCGTTCCGATTATTTTGAGTACCCGAATGACTATATTCGGAGTTCAAATGACGAAGTTATGATCCAAACAAGTTGAAAACAGGCATAAAGCAAAAAAAACGAAAATAGTGAAAAGCAGTAGAAAAGCAAAAGCCAAAAGATGAAAGCAAAAAGCCTAATGTGTGTGAGTGTGGATAGAAAACTATATAAGGAGAGGACATTGAAGAGTTAAGGGTATTCCCCCTTGATTATAATTGTATTTTGTGAGAGAGGAGGAGGGTCGCATGCTAGAGTGAGCTCTTGTCATGCCAATTCGGAAGTTGGAGCTTTTGCGTATCAAAGCGCCGAGCATCAGCTCAAGGTTGTTAAGGTAAGAGAATATAATTCTCTTGGTTTGTTTTCGAGTTATTGGTATTTCCATTGTGTGGTTGTGTGATGCTCTACCCGCATACGGGTTTTACATTTTTTGTGAGCTATAAGAGGCATTGTTTTTAGTCTTGTTTCATGGTGTTTTGTCAAATATTTTAATTTTTCAAGTTGTGTTGTGCATTCAACAAAGTCAATTACCCCAACCGGCACTCTTTAACATCTCGTTATCGGGTTGTGAGAGAGGCTTGCTCTCGATCACTGCTCGCGTAACATCTCTTTTTTGGTGCCCCCGCTGAGGAGTGCTGAAGTTGACATTGTTGTTGTTTTAAATATGAGTTTCTTTTTATTTCTTGTGATTGTTGAAAATGGCTAATGATTTTCCTGAGTTCATGGTAATCATATTGAAGATCCTGAAAGATTTTTAGAAAAAATAGAGCTGTGTTGTTTGATAGAGAGAGTGACTAATCTTGAGGATAAACTCCAAATTTTTAGATATCAATTGCAAGGAGAAGCACGAAATTGGTTGGTTGACTTTGAGAGAATACTGAAATTTAGGAGACAAAATTTGGACTATGAGACCATTAAAAATTCTTTTCTATCTAGGTTTAAAAAAAGAGAAAGTCAATGTGAGATTTGGGCGAAAATAGAAACTTATGTTCAAAAAGATGATCACTGTGTTGAGGATTTTGCTAGGGAGTTTGAAAGATTGTGGAATCGATGGAGTTTAACATTGTTAGAAGGTGAGATAGCCCCAGTTATGTTGAAGATAATGTATTTTGTAAATGGGTTAAAATTAGAAGATTGGAGAGTGAAATTAGAGGTAAAAAACCCTAAGACTTTTGAGGAAGCAGTGAAGATAGCTCAATATCAAGAGAGGAAGACCAAAAGAAAAAAGGAATTAGGGTTTGATGAACCAAGGAAAGGTTGAGTTCAAGGCGAGTTGAGAGAAAAGTTTTTGAGGAGAAAAGAGTTAGTTATGCCTATCCTGAGAGAGGTATACTACATTCTCTATTTAGGAGAGATGAGTTGACTTGTGAGAAATCAATTAAAGTATGTACGGAGAAACTCCCTAGGGTGGTTGAGGAGAAAAATACTTGTTTGACTGATTGGAGTGAAGAGTCTAGGAGTGTGAATTCATACCCATTGACTACAGATACTTCTAGTCCAGTGATTAGTGATTTAACTAAAGAAGAGGGATTGACTGATGATACATTGGAGCTTGAGGACTATAGAGACGAGCTAGAGTTGGATCTGAGTTGTAAAGAAGAAAATGAGAGACCATATGATTTTAAGGACCAAGAGTTTTCATGTTCTTTGGGAGAGGATGAGAGTCAAGAAATTTTTGATATTTTTGATGAGAAAAGGTGTGATGAAAGTTTTTATAGTCATGGCAGTGTTGAAGAGAGTAAAGACAATTTAGAGAGTGAGCTTGTTTTCCTTGGTGATAGTATAGATGGATCTGATTGCTTGAAAGATGAAGAGAGAATAGAGGATGATTTTTTGAGTCTTTTGGAAAACTATGAGGGGGAGGGCTTAGGAACTGTAAGTTTCCAAAATGAAGTTAAGGGTTCAAATTTGTTGCCTAATGAGTTTATCGAGTTTGGTTATGAGTTTGTTAATCAAGAGAGTATACAGGTTTTAGGTTCAGACTCATGTTGTGATTTTGGTGTTGGTGTTGTTGACTCAGTTGAGTCTTGTGAGTTATTTGGTGATGTTTTGAGTAGCCCTGGAGAGGCTTTTGTTTTTTATGTTAATGATGTGGTTTTGAGTAGACTAATCTCTTACTCCTTGATAGTTGTGATGATGATTGTTTGGTTTTTTTAGGCAAAAATATCGAGGAGAAAACCTCATCTGATAGTCTTGTAGTTTCTTTGAGTTCTCCTAAAGGTTTTGATATTGTTTGTAATGATTCTGAATGGGGTTTTAAGGATCTTGAGAGTGACATTGAAGAGAATATGAGAGAAAATTTGAATAAGGCTTTGGAAAGAATTGAAAATTTGAGGGAAGAGAGGTTTAAAATCAAGAAAATAGAGTTGAAAGGTATTTGTGAGGAGGAAGTTAAGGATTTGGTAGTTGAGGAGTCTTTGGTTGAAGTTATTGACCCAAAGTTGTTGCATTGTGAAGATGTTATTCATGATGATATAGAGGTAAATGACCCTATTTGTGGATGTTGTTGGTTCTTGTGGTGTTATGAGTCCGGAGTTGACTCCTTTTGATGTTGTATTTGATTTGGATATTGAGTTAGGAGATCCTTACATAGTATCTTTAAGAGAAGTTGTAGATGAATTAGTGGATGAATTTCAGATTGGCAACAAAGAAAGGGTCAAAACTTTATTTAGAGACTCTAGAAGTAACCTTGTTTTTCCTAGGGAGGATGGGTGGGATATGAAGATTTTGGATTATGGTTGGGATTTGTGAGATTTGAACATTTTTTAGTGTGGTTATGATTTGAGGGGTATGAAGATTTTGGATTATGGTTGGGATTTGAAGAATTTAGAGGATGATGTATTTTCCTTAGATGGAGAGGATTGTCTCAAGGATTTTGATGAGAATTTCATGGATGAGTTTTGTCTACCTATAAAGGAGTTGTTTGAGAGAAATGTGCCATTTGTGTTTGTTGAGAAGATTGTGGATAGATCATTGGATTTCATTTTTGATTGGCTTATAAATGTTGCATCATTTTATGAAAGCAACTGCTATACATGAATGTTTGCAGACTAGGGGGAGGGCTAAATATGTCAAGTGTTTTTCTGAAAGCTTAAAAGCCCTAGTCAAACTGTAGTTAGGTTAGATTTTTGCTAGCTTAGTTGTTTGCGTGACAGTTTGTTTTGTTATTTTGTAATTGAATTTCTTGTGTTTGTCTAGCTTAGGATTTGTTTCCATCATTTTGTTTGATTTGTTGAGTGTAAAACTTGATAGTCTTGGTCAAGCTTGGTATTTTTTTGGACAGGATGAAGCTTGTGTGCTTGTCAATAGCTAAGAACATTGAGGAGCTAGGTATGTTTTCTTATCGAGACTTTTGCACATCACAGGGGATAATGGATTCACGAGCACTTCACGTTACATTTGTTGATGCACTGCACTCAGGGGTCGTCTCCTATTCCTATCAAATACTTCCATGCCATGGGTTGGGATTAAGCACGCTTTGCATCATTATCAAGCACTAGCACGGTATAAGGTCCGCTGCAACTATATGCAGTAAATCTTAGATGCACGCGCACATGAGAGAGCACCTGTCATTGAGCACACACGTTTCTTGCACGCACCATTTGGGATATTCATCACAAGGTTAGGAACCTCTGGTTGAGAGGGTAAGGTGGTTGGGAGAGTTCGAGGGTCGTGAAAGATGCCATCAATTTAGAGTAGGGTTGTTCATATTTGGTCAACATCTTGAGGACCACTATTTTCTAGAGTGTTGGTGAGATTATGGGCAGGTGGAGCGGAGTATATCATACCTTCTTATGAGAGTTGAGAGGTGAGGATAAGGAATTTTAAATTAATAATGAATTCTGTTTGCAACTTGTATGACGCACGATCACATCTAGATAGGCTAGGCACGACTCTTCAATGTATACATTATTTTTGTGTGTAGCATCGATTGATTGGTTGCATATCATGGATGCAATTTCGTAATTTTGCCCACACTGACTTGTCGACCTGATGCATTCTAATCATTTTGAGTACCCGAATGACTATATTTGGAGTTCAAATGACGAAGTTATAATCCAAACAAGTTGAAAACAGGCATAAAGCAAAAAAAACGAAAATAGTGAAAAGCAGTAGAAAAGCAAAAGCCAAAAGCTGAAAGAAAAAAGCCTAATGTGTGTGAGTGTGGATAGAAAACTATATAAGGAGAGGACATTGAAGAGTTAAGGGCCTTTCCCCTTGATTATGATTGTATTTTGTGAGAGAGAAGGAGGGTCGCATGCTAGAGTGAGCTCTTGTCATGCCAATTCGGAAGTTGGAGCTTTAGCGCCGAGCATCAGCTCAAGGTTGTTAAAGTACGAGAATATAATTCTCTTGGTTTGTTTTCGAGTTATTGGTATTTTCATTGTGTGGTTGTGTGATGCTCTACCCGCATACGGGTTTTAAATTTTTTGTGAGCTATAAGAGGCATTGTTTTTAGTCTTGTTTCATGGTGTTTTGTCAAATATTTTAATTTTTCAAGTTGTGTTGTGCATTCGACAAAGTCAATTACCCCAACTGGCACTCCTTAACATCTCGTTATCCGGTTGCGAGAGAGGCTTGCTCTCGATCACTGCACGCATAATAGCGTCTAGCCACTCGAGCTTTGCAGCCCCACTCTTGAGTGCCTTGCGTGCATCCGATCGTCTGTGTGACATATATACACGCATACAATCCATCATCCAGCTCGTAGAAAATCTATCTGCTTTGGCTGGAACCGGAAACTCCTCATGCAAGAATGCTACTATGTAGTCCTTGCTCCCCTCCAGTATGTTTTTCCAATGATGTAAGATGTTGTGCTAAAAAACTTGTTGGCACCACTCTCTCATGCGAGCCATCACCCTCCCCTCATCATTCATGATGATGGCTCCTCTTGACCTATCATAAAAAAGATAGGCATATCCCTCTGGAGTATGCCTAAGATGGGTTCTCTCCCACCTGCATCCACGCTCCTAGGCATATCCAGGAGACCCTTGTACATCCGGTGTACCGACTGGGGTAGTATCTATCAGTGTAGCACCCATAGGGGTGCCACCTGCAGACAGCTAAGTAAAAGCTAGAGTAACTGGAGTAGATGTCCCCACAGGTGTGACAAATCCTGGAGGTGATGCTTATAAGCAATTAGTCAACAAATCCTGGATCTCACTTAAAATGCATATCTTATGTACCCTTATAAGCAATTAGTCAACGAATAGAGTAAGTGGATGCTCCAAGTATGAAGTATCCTATGGTCCTATGTTAATCTCCTGACACAACTCTTCATACACTGGAAGGTCGATAGATTGTCACCACAAAAGGATGAGTCTATCTCGTTCTCAAAGAATTCTTGGACTTCTGTATTTTCATCATTGTTAGCTGATGTTGACTCCTCTACATGCTCCAAGATTTCGGTGGCCACTACCCCTTGCAATATCGACCCCTCTATTTGCATATTGTCCTGATCTATATACTCTCACACCTCGGGGAGTTAAAGGTATAACATACTATCATCGAGGTTGTTGGGGGTTTGGATGGAAGATTACCTATTCACAAACACGTATAAGAGAGATTAAACTATTGTGACATGTACCATGTCGTAATATAATTAATAAACAAATGAGTTTATACACTTGTTCACAATGGGCCAGCAACACAAAGGTGTCGCACAAATCCGTTCATTTTTTATCGGAATCTAGTTTGAAAAATCTAGATGGACCTCGTCGAACTGTTGCTCCAGCTCCTTCAAGTACCATTTTGAACCACTGCACATCGAATAATATCATGGAGAAACTATGGTAATCCACTGTAACAATACTTTGCAAGTTTCCAAAATACTCCATCCCATCTATAACCGTGTTTGAATCTATTGCTCGTCGTCGGCTCTCCTGCTTGAACCTTTGCCATGATACCACATTGAAACACTCAAATTAGTTGTCGCATATAAAATATAGATACAACAAATCCTAAACACGTCATCACCTTTGGACTACATCCCCTCGAGAATTCCCACTCCTCAATTGAGACCTCCGCCCCTTCGCAAGACGCCACGGTCAAAGCTCCATGCAACCATCGCATTGACATGAACCGCGGTATCTCCTCCATGCCTTCGGGATATCGAATCGGTCGATGGCGCATACTACATCGAAATTTAGATCACGCTTCCTCTCAAACTTTCCTAGTGATCTGGTACTTGGCGAGCCACGTCTCCATAGAGGCATGGCGCAACATACAAAAGCAATTCACATTCTTCTCCATTACAGTATCTATTATTTTTTCTACCCCATTTTCAACCACCACATCTCTAGTTAGTATATCATCATCCTTCAGCGACCATAGCATTTTGTTATCTAGATCCACCGTTAGTAGCCATTGTGAAATACGCACTAGCGCCTCAGACACCAACCAACCTTTAGCCATGCTACCTTCTGGCTGAGCTCATTGTCGCACAAAGCCTTTCAAGGTTTTCATGAAGCACTCCAAGAAGAACACCCATCACGTATGGACAGGTCCAATAATCTGCACTACATCTACAAGATGCACAAGAAGGTGGATTTGTATCGTGAGCATGCTGGTAGGTAGGTATTTCTCAAAGAGACAAACCGTCTCCACTGCTCTCCACCTTGCGGATTCAATAGAGGACGTCTTAATCTCTTTCTGTGAGATCTATTATACTAAAGTCAACAACCTGTAAATGGCCCCGCGTATTTCTGGAGTAAGGCATCCTGTGATCGCAATCGGTAATACAAACTGCCACAAATGAGAAAGCATTATGAACAATGGCTACACTCCAAATAGCAAAATGTGTATGCGAATTATAATCTATTCGTAGTACAAACCTGACATATCTTATGCCAGTCATGGGATTTTAGCCCTGATAATTGGTCGTTTTTAGAAAATGCAGACTTGAGAGAATGCATCATACCTGTCGGAGTGCGGATAGACTTGACTGCTTGCTTCACAATGTACACTTCTTTAGTGGACAAAATCCAAGGAGCGAGAGGTAGCTACACGGAACCATCAGCACTCGACTACAGCCAAAACGCCTCCATCTTGCCTACCTCTTTCAAATCCATTCATGCCCTTATAGTGTCTCTCTTTCGTGTAATGTGGTCCCATAGCAAGCTGCCCACATTCTTGAAAATATGCATGGGATCCAAGTGGTTGATCTGTAAGTGGGTCCAATATGGCAACTCTTAGAAAATTGAGAACCATTGCATTCAGCTCGTACCAGCTTACAGCATTCATATGTGTTGGAGGTCATCCAAGAAAACCTTTCTTGAGTTCATGACCCTCTGGTAAGAAAGTGGCGTGCCCTTGATATACCATCTTCTTCATGGTTCATGACCTTCGGGAGTCTCACTGTGACCCGCACAATGGACATGCATGATAACCTGAGATAATGAGGCCTATTCCAACACCTCTATCCAGTGAATACAAACTTGAACGAGATAAAATATAGATATTACCAACAAGAATGAAAACTTATTTACCTAAGCACTCTCCGAATCCCAGAAATTCATGCATCGTCCACATGACAATGGCTCGAATATTGGTGGACCGTCGACCATCGCACTTGCCCATATCTTGCATGGTGACCCTCTCCTCCCACAAAATCTTAAGCTCATCGACTAATGGACGAAGATACAAGTCCATATTTTTTACTTTATAGTGGTCGGAGACGAGTAAGTTAAGGATGAGATATCCTTTCTTCATAAAAAGCCGTAAAGGGATATTGCAGTTGACAAGGACTATAGGCCACACACTATAAAAAGTTGAGCGCAGACCAAATGGATTCACACCATCCATTGCAAGACCAAGCTGAAGATTCCTTGGTTCTCAGGCAAAGCCTAGGAAGGTAGAGTCAATGTGGCTCCATGCACGTGAATTCGCTGATATTCGTTGAACTCCATCTGTGGACCTATTCTGCGCATGCCACGTTGTCAAGCTCGCCATGCTAGACGTACGAAACATGTGGTTTATGCGGGGGATAAGCGGAAAGTGTCTAAGAATTTTTTGAGAGATGGTTTGCCCTTGCAAGTCCTGTCGATACCTGTGAGCACCACAATTTGGACATATTTCCATAGTCTTGTATTCTCCTCGAAACAGTATGCAATCGTTGATACATGCATGGATGCTGTTGTAGTCCATGCCAAGATTTCATAAGGCATGTCGTGCATCATCACGAGACTCAGGCATGGTATTTACAGGTGGTAATATATGATATTTTAGTAACCTTAAAAAAATCATAAAATACCTTTAAAAAGCACAAATGTTTTTAATGATAGTGCCAAAAAGAAAATGAAGCGTACGTACAAGGTACCTGAACAACTCGGTCACACTCCCATCGCTCCACCCATATTTTTCTTGCATACTTCGGAGTGCAAGCAATGTCTTCAGGTGAGATACTCGGCTCCTATCATATAATGGTATGGATGCTTCCTCTCTAAGCAGATCAGAAGTTTCGATATCCATGGGAATCAATGCATCAATCATTACCTCCATCTCAGGCTCTATTGTAGGTAGGTCTGGAAGGTTGCCTGCTTCCTCTGGTATTGATGGTATAGATTGGGTAGTACCTTCCAAGTGGTGGATTGGCTCAGGCACTCCATCCATCGCACACCCACGAACTCTTCTAATTAGCCGCAAAGGGTGCACTCATCCTTAGGACGAGATGTCACCTCCCTGGATAGAAAATTTGCCAGCCACACCCAATCTTCTTGTATATGGTATTCAATTAGCTTGCGAGTACAATGCATGATTGATATTAACTTTTCTTACCGTTTGCTAGAAATCCAAGATCGTCTGATCAATCATCTTAGATTGAAACTCGCCGAAGTGTCGTATGTGTTCTATAGACAATCGACGTTTTCGTCTACTTGGCAGCTTGCATTGAGAGCAAGGACATGGGACATGCTCATTAAGATACGCCTCACGATCTTGAACAACAAGACCTTCATCATTTTCTATTTTGTCTACGTTACAATAAACAATTTGTTTTTGTTGTCATTCTTTTTTATTTTCTTAAATTGTTTGAGAAGGGATTTCTTCTCTCGTAACTCAGCAAAAATTAATGTACGTAAAGTCTCCACCCACCCACCCACACATTAACATATATATGTCGAAGTGTTTCCCATCTCGTGGTGTTGTATCGGACCTCGCCACCACTCTCGTTGTTTTTTATCCATTCATTATCTCCTCTCCTTCCATCTCTCTCTCTTTTTCCCTTTCTTTATTATGATATATGTTTATTCTCTCTCTCTCGTTCCTTCTTATTTTTTCTTTTCCTCCCCCTCTCTGATTTTCTTTAACGATCACGGCTACGACTACGACCACGACCATGACCACGACTACGATGACCACGACCACGACTATGACTACGACCATGACCATGACCACAACCATGACTACCACTACCACTACCACGACTACGACCATGACTAGGACCACCACATCTACCACTACCACTATCACTACCACGACTATGACCACTATAATAAACAAAAGAAGAAGAAGAAAAAAAAACAACAACAACAACTACTACTACTACAACAATAAACAAGAAAAGAAGAAAAAACTACTACTACTACTACTATTACTACTACTACTACTACTACAAAAAAAACAAGAAAACTAAACAACAATAAACAAGAAAAGAAAAAAAACTACTACTACTACAATAACAAATAACAACAATTAATTTCCTTTTCTCTCTTCCTCTTCCTCTCTTTCTCTCTTTCCCTATCAGGTTTAATATTTTTCTGTCTCCTCTCCCTCTCATTTTTTCGCTCTCCTCTCCCTCTCTCATTTCATTTTCTCTCTTTCTCTTACTCTCTCATTTCCTCTCCCTCCCTCACCCTCTCCCTCTCTTTCTCTCTTTCCCTATTATGTTTAATATTTTTTCTCTCCTCTCTCTCTCTCATTTTCTTTTCTCTCTTCCTCTCCCTCTCTCATTTCCTCTCTCCCTCACCCTCACCCTCTCTTTCTCTCTTTCTTCCTCTCCCTCTTTCATTTCCTCTCTCTCCCTCACCCTCTCCCTCTCTTTATCTCTTTTCCTATTATGTTTAACATATTTTCTCTCTTTTTCTCTCTCCTCTCCTCTCATTTTTCTCTCTCCTCTCCCTCTCTCATTTCTTCTCCCTCCCTCACCCTCTCCCTCTCTTTCTCTCTTCCCCTATTATATTTAATATTTTTTTCTCTGTTTTTCTCTCTCTTCTCCCTCTCTCACCCTCACCCTCACCCTCACCCTCTCTTTCTCTCTTTCCTTATTATGTTTAACATATTTTCTCTCTTTTTCTCTCTCCTCTCCTTATCTCATTTTTTTCTCTCTCATTTCCTTTTTCTCTCTTCCTCTCTCTCTCTCTCATTTCTTCTCCCTCTCTTTCTCTCTTTTCCTATTATGTTTAATGTTTTTTCTCTCTTTTTCTCTCCCTCCCCCTCTCTTTCTCTCTCCCTCTCCTCTCTTATTTCCTCTCTCCCTCTCCCTCTCCCTCTCTTTCTCTCTCATTTCCTCTCCTTCTCTCAATACACATGAATTATACCAAAAACAAGTAAAAGAGAGAGAGAAAACTCCCTCTCCCTCCCGCTTCCTCTCCCTCTCCCTCTCCCTGTCTCATTTTCTCTCTCTCCCTCTCTCTGTCCCCCTCTTTCTCTATCATTTCCTCTCCCTCTCTCAATACACACGAATTATACCAATAACAAGTAAGAGAGAGAGAAATACAAAAGCAAAGCAAGAATTGACAATGCACTCACCGTAAAGGCTCGAAGAAGGGTTTGGCGGCTCCTATTCACGACTGCGGCTCCTCTTCGCCCTCCGTACACCTCCTCCTCTTCTTCGCAAACGGCGGTGGCGGTGGCGGTGAGAAGCCTTCTTTCTCGCTTTTTCTCTCCATCTCAGCAAGATGCTCGCTCTCCCTTTTTCTCTCTTTTGCGTGAATGCGCGAAAAATGACATGTTCGGGTTTCGGCCCACATTTTTTCATCTAGGTACCGTCGCATTTAGGATGCTAATAGTGACGCCGCTATTTCTCGTCGCAAATGGCCGTCGCTATATCCTCATATCGTGGTAGTGTGTGGGAGGAGTGTGGGAGAAGAACAAGATTGATGTATATGAGGAGTTCAGCACATTGAAAAAGCTTCAAATGCAAGACTATGAGTGTGAATAGTATATTTAAACTTGAGTCATTGGAAATCCTTAAGGCAATGACTCTTTGGAAGCCTATTTGCTATCCATGCTAGCAAATGGTACATGTAGGACCTTAGGGGTAATGGCAAGAGAGAGGAGGAATAGAGCATGTCTTATGGGAATGCTTATGCTTGAAGAGGACGTAAAGTTACTCTATAGGTGGCTAAATTTAGATGGCTTCTTTAAAAAAAAGGATGGTTGCATGGCGTGGATTTGAGTACTTGCCATTGCTTTTTCGTGGATACACATAGCCACCAATCCTTCCAATCTTGATCCTCTATTCTCACTTTCCAAATATTTTCTTGCAAGTGTACATTAGTTAGACAGCCCACTTTTACTTGCTTCATTTCATAGTGTACTGCTCTTATAACGGCACATTTGAGGTCATTTGGCTCGCATAATGCATCTAGATGAGACTGCATATAGACAACATCATTTTCCTCTAGCCAAGGAGGAATGAAACCGATTCAACCTATCTTAATCAAACGTGACCTTGGTCTCAAATCTTTTGTCTCATATGCGATGATATTGTTTCCATGTTGAAGTGGAATAAATTTGTGTAACAATGATTGTATTGGTCTAGTACAATCCCATGGAAATGGAACAAAACCATTTTGCAAGACACTCATACATGTAGTGGTATCCACAACTAGACTTTCATGGCCACTTTCAACCACAATACATTGTCTGTAGTAATAAGCTCAAAAAAATAGTTTCACTTCACCATTGCATTCAAACGAAAAAAATGATGATATGCATGCTTTCCAATGGCCAACATCTATGTCCACTCTAGAGTCTTCATCGCATCTTACCACCACTTTATCTCCCACTTTATAAACTTTTTTAGAAAAACCTTTTTATATTTTGTCACTGTTTCCATCTCTATGTTGAAGCTATGATGAACATATCTCTTTTCTTCATTAGTTGCATCCCTGCGTCTTAACTTCTTTGCTCCTATGGTTATTCCCTTTGTTAGAGATACTCTTTTGCATGCACAATCATTAGCCTTTTCTAAAAAACTCCATATTTCTTTTGCTTTCTCCACACATAATACATGCATGAGACCTGATGCATGCCATTCTGGACATTCATCATACCTATTAGAATCCACTAAGTATCCATAAGGTGGTAGTAAAGCTTTGTGGAGTTCTCTTGTCATCCTTTGATACGGCATAAGTCTGCCACGTTGGTCTTTTGTAATATGCATAAATATCCATGTAAAGAATCTTCATCTTTGGTAGTTTGCATAAGAAATCTCATTATCTTTGTTATTTGTTTTGATATTGACATATACTGAGACCATACGCTCATAAATATAACACCAGAAAGCATCATGACTACCATGTCGAATAATGTCATCCAAGAATTCTCCAAAACCTACATTTAGTAAGGTAAGAAAATATATACGATTAAAGTGAAATATAATTGCTATATAAATGAAGAAACTAAGAAAAAAAAAATATTTATACTTGCAACATGTTCCAAAGGAGCCGAGTTTGATCCTAAGAGCTCCTCAGAGCTTACTCTCCATGAACCAAGCAATTCTCTCAAAGTGTCTATATTTTCTCTAGACCAACCATGGTCACGAGTGTAGTTGTAAAAAGCATGAGCAATGTCTATCAGAATCAATCCTAGGTCATAGAATACCTTCGGAATACCTTCAATCTCGCATAGTACATAAGGCAAACACCATTGAATCCACTTTTGATTTTCCTTAGCCTTGTAGCTCTCACAATACTTACTAGGATATCTTGGCCAGCGACCATAACGAATAGAGTATGTTGTCACTTTAGTGACACGATGTGTTGTCTCATCAATTTTTACTTTCATCCTGTTATCCACAGTCCTTATTAGAGAACATATATGTTTTGAGAACAAATTTAGAGCCAAAATATGCATGCAATCATATATAAGGTCCAGGGATAAATCAAAGCCATAGAGTTCATATAGTCTCCACAAGCACGATCTACCAAAAAGTCCCGCGTCTTTCAAAATCTCTTCTCTTTCTGCTTGGGTGAGGGCTCGCTCTGTCATAGTCAAAGAACTAAGCATTTCATTGGTTGATCTTTTAATTGGTCTATATCTCAATCTATTTTGATCATACAAGTAACGTCCTGAGCCCTCACCCTCCAAAGTGGCTATTGCTTTGTCTCTACGACAAAACGATTGACCACCATCTTTGAAAGATCCAATCTTGCACTGAGATGGATGGTCTCCAGTTACTATCATTAGCATAGCACATGCAATGAATCTTCGATTAAGAGAATTTTCATGCTCAACAATCTGTGTGACTGGATAATTGAAGTCTACTTCAAATCCATCAACAAATAGACTTTCTAATTCATCTATCAATGGCTGCATGAATATGTGAAAGAGTTTACTAGAGCTTCCAATAACTTTTTTGCAACTGAATGGAATAAATAAAACCGGTATAACTCCAATAAAGGAGCTCTTTCCAACATTGAGAATTTTGATTTCAACAACTCCATAATTCTTCTGGGTTGTCTTTGAGGCTTGGAATCCATCCCAATGTAATAACAAGGCGAAATTGCATGGATCACCCTATTTATCACAAAACACACCACATTTTAGTAACCTATATCAAATTTCATTTATATTAATTAAAAAGATGAGCATGATAATAAAGTGTACCTTACAAATCCTTTTGTACCCATGTATGTGAGTTCGACATGATTTGCAGATAAACTTGTAGGCACTCTCAATATCATCCCATGAATGATCAAAAAATGGTGACCTTTGGGCAGAAGGCCAAGCTGTATAGACTTGTTTGCAATGCATGTTATTACATATCAATGGAAGCTCAAAGTATGATTCAGGATTCCAAAAATCATTTACACTTTTGCATTTTGTACCATCCCAAAACTCATTTATTGTAGAATCACAAAGTGTATTCTCCTGTATTAACCATTTGTTTTTATTTCTCCACATTTCCAACAATTCATGGCATAGAGTTCTACTTCTAGTTAGTAGATGCAATTGTTCTCTAATGGAGACATAGTCAAAAGAGAGCATATCTTTTCTCGGTAGAGAACACTTGGAACACTTTTCACAACATTGTGAACAATCACGCTTTAACTTCTTCCTTCCTCATTTTCTGGTGTTACACAAGCATTCAATTGTGTCTCTAATGTAGTTATCCTCCTTGCTTGGCTGATAAAGCAATGGTGCATGAATAGAGCTCTCACTTCCTTGGCATACCATGTAACATTGGGAGTTAACCATACCTAGCCGTGTGAACATGATACCAAGTTTCTCCCAACAAGTAGGAATATTTATACCATTCAAGTCTCCATCCCATGTGTTAGGCATTTGCACTAGTAGTTTGGCCAAGCTTGGCATATATATATTGTCCATATGTGCTTGGGGGGGATTAGAACTGACCATATCACCAAAAAGAATTTTAAGCATTTTATCTTGAAACTCAATTGAAGCTTGATGCTCATCCCAAAGTGCTTGCAATTGAATTATTCTTTGAACCATTTTGTCAAATAAAGATGGTTCAACATCATCCATCTCGAACGCTTCATGTTGTGGTTCCACCTCATTATCCTCCCTTTCATCTAAATTGTCAATCTCATCTGATGGGTCATTATGGACCTCATCTCCCATGTCATTATGCTCTAGTAGAATGTCATCTTGTGGTAGTCCTTGAGAGTCACGTAAACCAAGATTAGTAGTGAGACTCTTAAATCTTTCCTCAATTTTCATGTGTCTTGCATATGTTGAGTGAGGAACCATACGTCCACCTCCACAATATGTTCTGCATGTACACCACAAACGACTGCGTGTAGGCAAAGAGTGAGATGATGGTTGATCCATAGGAGGGTTATCTTCACTCATAGGAACATCATTGTTAGTAGAATTTTGACCTTCTTGATGATCCAGAACTGATGAATGTATTATCCGATTCATATCCTTGCGACTGTGTGCATAGTAAGTTTGTCTAGTAACATTCTGATAACCAAGGGTTGAATGCCTACACTTATAATTGCACTAACATCTCCTTAAATTATTCATTATGGCTTCCTGAAACATAGACATAAATAAAAAATAATCAATCTATATATTAAAGTTACATATCAAAGGTTATACATCAAACGGGAAAAAAAAAGCATTACTCAAAGGGAAGTAGACTTTTATCTATGGTGGAAATAAATTATATTCAAGAACCATAAGCATAGTAAAGGAGATTTAATTAGAAAGCTGCAAAGAGTAGAAAGTGTATGAACTTAAAGCCTTGTGGAAATACACTTTAGGTAACAATCACACTCCCTTATAGAATACCTTTGTATCAAAATCTTCCAAAGATGCATAAGACTTGGTTTAGCAAAAACATGTGTCTATTATTTCTAAGGGTAGAGCAGGGATACGATAGTGCTATATGGTTTATAAGCATATTCATAGGGTGAAATAAAACTATGTTCACTTAATATTGTTATCTCAAATTTCTATATTTATTATGGGCACATACATAAACTAGATCTTCCAGTAAAGTATAGCTAGATGTACGTTATGAAGTGGTGCAAAGGTGTCACTTGGTTCATGTGAATTGAAGGGGAATTCAGGCTGACAATGAGTCTACAAACATGAATAGGCTATAGAGAGAGAGATTACGAAACCCTACTTGGAAAGGAAGATCGGGCGGGGCTGGGCCAAAAAGACCCATCACATCACTTATTATTTCCCTAGTATGGTTAAAAATCTCCTCGAACAAGTGATACTTGGAGCTTACTATAATAAACTTATGCTGGAGAAAATCTAGCATAAAAAGCAAACAAGAGATAACAAAAGTAGGAAGATCGTGTCCCTAGGGCTAATAAGGCCCATCACAACAGTTATTCTTTCCCAAGCATGGTTGGACATCTCCTCAAAACAAGCAAAGGAGAGATTACAAAACCCTGCTAGGATAGGAAGGTCATGTCCCTAGGGCTATAAATAAGGCCCATCACAACAGTTATCCTTTCCCAAGCATGGTTAAGCATCTCCTCAAACAAGCAAATGAGAGATTATAAAACCCTACTTGGATAAAAATATCGTGTCTCTAGGGCTAATACGGCCCATCATAGCAATTATCATTTCCCAAGCATAGTTAAATCCTCAAAGAGATATCTACTTTGAAATTTTAGGGTGAAACTTTTCTTTGGTCATTGCTTGAAATCCTCCCTTCAAATAAAGAAGACACATGTACTCATCTATGACATGAGCTATTTAACTTCATCATCAAGTATATCATCCTTCAATGGATCTTTGATAACTTTGTCATCAAGATACTTCCACATTAGAACTTCTATGAAACATATCATGAGATCAAGCAACAAAGTTTCACAGGGATTTTCAATGACATCAATTCCCTATCTTGTCATTATCATTATAGTCTCTCCTATGTGGATATCATTCTCAAGAACATTGATAGAAATGCTATCTTCTATAGTCAAGGTTAATCCTACTATTTTCCTTAGGGGGGATGTATTACTAGAAAAATAGCCAATTCCCCTTGAAAATTTTGTATGTTAGTCTCACGTCTCTTCAACTTAAGGGTGGATGTTGGATGGTAGTTCACCTACCATAAAGATAAGCCTTGATAGGCCCAACTACTTTCTTTACTAAAGGATAAGGTTGTCACTTACCACATGTAATACCTCTCACCTACGACCCATTGATTATCGATCTCATCTACCACTCTCCTATACTTGTATATAAAACACTTAGTCATAGCTCAAGTAGAAGTTCTCTCATAGTAGTGCAATAGAGAGCAAGTAGCATTCTTGTGTGCATTACACATTTAAGCATTATTTCCCAACATTTTTTAATAGCAATTTCCCAACATAGTATCATTCTCACTCTCTCTATTTTGGTCTTAACACTTTGTTTTCCAACATGAACATCCTAACTCCTCTATTACTTCCCTTACTCATGAGAGAGGGGGGGTGTGTGTGTCACTCTTGAATATATGTATCACATGTGTTCATCATAAGAGAATCTTAAAATATCATTGTCACACATATTTTACATACATAAGGGGACAATATAAAGGGGTTACAAACTAAATAATAAATGGTTATATCTTAATCATACTAAATTCACAAATGAGGGTATTTATATGCATGTGATGTGATTTTTGTTGAAGCCCATCTTATGCTTAAGAAGTTAGCTAAACAAGATGAAGCCTTCAAGCCTATATCTCAGCCTACTATAAAAACCCAAGGATACTAACATGCGAGCAGCGCCACAGATTCCACAGACATTGCCATGCTGTAGCATCATATATGCGAAGTCGCAAGATCTTTGGTAGCTTGGAACAACAGTGCGCAGCCAGTGGGAATCAAGCATTACGAACCATCTGGAAGGAATTCAAATGTGTTGCGAATACGCTTACCTCGACTTCAGCCTAAAAATGGACGGATTAGACGCAGGAGTGGTGGCTCTCAGCATGCTGATCGCAATCGGCCCAGCACCATTAGGATTAGCCATGGGTAGAGAATTCCATCGCAAGTCGGGCTACCAACAGATCCAGCGTTGCTCCGCATGGTTTGCAACCTCCATGTTGAAAATGAAAATGGTGAAGCTATACAACTACATGAGTTCCATTATTGATTTTGGTAGATCAGGTGCGCCTAGCATGGATGTTGCGGACTGAGCATAAAGATGTCTTGACCTGGAAAGAACAATGGGCCGCCAATTTGCATTGAAAGCATTATCGATAAGAGCATGAATCAAAGGATAGAATAATCATGAAGTACCAAACACAGAACAAACCAGTATCAAATAAATATCTATTTAAGTATCAGTACCAGTATTCAGCACGGTGGGCCGAGCAATCAATTCGGTAAGTGCACATACCAATCGATCAGTCACATGTGAACTACCGTACCTCTTCAGCTTTACGTAGCCTTAGGATTAAGAGATCAACTCCCAGTATGTCCATAGATGTTCAGTTCAATCTGTCTCTCGGGTTTGGTCACAATTCCGGAAATGCGAATTTGGACTCTTGGCGCAGCAGCTGCAGCTTATCTGATTTGATCAGCGCTGAGAATCATCATGTGCGCCTGACTAATCCCTCACATGCAAGAGCTTATTTGATTTGATCAGCGCAGAGAATCATCATGTGCGCCTGACTAATCCCTCGCATGCAAGAGCTTATCTGATTTGATCAGCTGCGCGTAGCTTATCTGATTAATTTGATCAGCGCAGAGAATCATCATGTGCGCCTGATTAATCCCTCGCATGCAAGAGCTATTGATCGCGATACAGCAACCAATAACCCTTACACAACTAGCGCAGCCGAGTACTGCTCTCCGTCAACAAATTATAGTCTTAGCAACCACCCTGCTCACTCTGTACACTCCTGCACATTAGGTTTTTCCAACATACATTAAATGTAGTGCAGGAGCAGCATCGCCCGGAAGAACATCGATGGTAAGCTTCATGCCCAGCTTGGTGCAGTCGCCTGGAACTCCGGAAATGAACCAGTGCTGACTAGCTATTCGCAGGGGCACCACGGTGTCACCCGGCCTGGACTTGTGCCTGAACGATGTCACGCTGCCTTTTGCGTCACAGGACGCGTAGTCCGCTGCATTGCGTAGCTCCACTACGTTGTGCGTCCCTTCTGCATACCTGAAGGCTGCATAGACGACAGCAATACAGCCCAAACACAAGTAGCAGAAGCAGTAGATATTCCGGTAGCATATTAGTTAATTGCGGTCGTAATACAGACACATTAGAGGGTGGGAAGATTGAGTCTTTCATATACTACTTATATTCATATGGTAGAGCACTCGAATTAGGAGCTCTGGAGTATGGAGACGGTGGAGTAGGAGACCTGAAATGCCTGCGTGAGAATGGAGGAGGGAATGCCGGAGCCGAAGAGAATGCCGGGGAGGGAGTTGGTGCTAGGGTTAGCAGAACTGAAGGAAGCCAGGGCATGGGCGGAGGGGCTCTGTTCCAAGGTAGCGATTGAGGTAGAGGCTGTCTCCCTCCTCTAGACTAAGGGCATCCATTGGCGGGAATTAATTAGAGGGTAGGTAGGGAATTAATTAGAGGGTAGGTAACAATATTGGAACATTAGCTTATGAAGGACTAGCAACCCAAATGCCAAGGACCCCCCTTAACTTCATTTATCTAAAGGCAAGATTGTACTTTAAATAGCTTAGATTGAATCTTGTTCATTTATAGGTATTCATGGTCCAAATGTGGATTTCAATCCATGATACACACATAAAAGTGATTGCATTGATCTTTAATGGGGTTCATCTAAACACAAAGGCTCACTTTGTTTGTTGTGGTTGATATAGGTGGACTTGGTAACAATGTTGGAGAAGGCTATTAACTATATCAAATTTTTACAACTTCAAGTCAAGGTGAGTGGTAAAGCCAACGTGTGTTACCCATGTTTGATGAAAAAGAGATACAAAGTTAGAATAATGTCTAAATTTAGTGACTTGAATTTTTATCGGTGTTGTCAGGTGCTTGCAACTGACGAGTATTGGCCCACTCTACTTAACAAGTTTCCAAAGCAACTAGTAACATTGGGTCTCCCACCGACTATAATTGATCAATCTAGTCCACCTAAGGACAAAGTAGACAAGCCTAATGGAGACAAGGAGGAGGCCAATCAAACCAACTAAACAAAGACTAGTGCCATATTAGATATATTCTAAAGAGTTCATGGGGAAGTGAATCCAAAATGGATATCCATGACAACTCGATCTAACATGATCTCCCAAAACAAATAAGACTAACACATTGGTATAACTATTATTGCATTCACAAGTGATTATGAATGAGTTGTATATAATTATGAATGGTTCACAATTTTGTGTTTGCATTGTAGAAGGAAAAACTAATTGTTTTAAATATCAAAACGCTAGTTCCCATGCAGCTTTTGGGTAGTTATATGGAGCCCAAAATTGTTGTAGGTAACAATAGTAAGCATAGGTAAAGGTAAAATTTTCACACGATTTCATTAAATAAAGAGTGCATTATTCAGACATCTATACACTTAAAAATGTAGAAATCTTAACTAAACTAAGCACTCTTAATAAGAAAAGTCATGGCTTAAAAGCTTAGTTTCTTATCTAAAGACAACACATGTCTTCTTCTAGAAATAGTTTAGTGTCAAACCATGATAGCAAACATCATAATACAACGAACAAATATGCACACTTCTTAAAGTTTCTAAGGCAAGAACAAACCATGCACCTTCATGATTTTGGAGCTAGCATTGATTATGTGACTAGAGTCGAGGTCTAGAAGAGGGCAAATTGTAGGAGCTTAAGGGGGCACCAATATGGTGTTCAATCCCATTGTTAGGATGACATACGTGCAATGTCTTGAGACAAATAGAAAACATTAGTACAAGAAAAGAGTGGTAAATTTAAAACTATGTAAAGAAGAGGCATGGTTTTGGAATTCCTTTTCAAAATCAATGCAAGCATGATACGTATGTATGACAATCATGCATGTAGATTTACTTTTCAAAATGTTTGCATACCACAATTTCTTGATGACTAAAAAACATTAATTTATAAAAAACCTGATAGCTATAAGGATGCCAAAATTACAAATTCATGAACAAGAGGCATGCTTTCACGATTGGTTGTCAAAATCAATGCAAGAATGAGACATCATGTATGAGAAGCAAGCGTATAGATTTAATCTTAAAAATGTTTGCATGCTAAAATATAGTAGATACATAAGAGGAATAATTTTATCATAGTGACACAATCTCACAGTAGTGCACATGTATTTAAGAAGATTTGGCATTGCACCATAAAATGTATATACAAGTGCTCGGAAGCATCAAAACCTTTTGCACTAAAAAATGCACTATGAGGTAAAACTATCATCATTCTACTACATGTCTCTCTAAATAGGTACATTGATCCTTCTTTGCTCCGAAAGCTTGAAGCAACTCAACCCTTTTCAATGCAGTGTGATGAATGAAAACATGTGACATGGGGTCCAAGCTTAGAAACATTTAAGGACACATAGTACATATGCTTACATGGAATGGAAACTTGATACTTTCTTTTATTTTATTTGGAAGCCATTGGTAGATTGGCTAGTACTTCGATGCTCTTAGGAATTGTATTCTTCAATGAATAATAATAGAGCCTCATGGCAATTCTAGCATAACTAAATACAACAAAAACATTAATACTCTTTAAGGATGAAATTCAATGTTTCCTTTGGTTCTAATCCACAACATCCAACACATTTTACTAACCTAAATGCTAATTCATGTAGTTTCATTTGAGAATAAAACCCCCAATGCATATAGTGTGATATGAACATAATGTGGTTGGATGCATCTACATCATCAATACTTTCTCATTTCTCATCCTCTTGCTTGATGATTTGCTTCCATTGTTTGTTCTTGTTCTCTCTTGCTTGATTGTCTTTCTTCAACATCAGAATCTCTATAGACTTACATGTCCTCAATGTGCAAGTGTGTCCGACACTAGCATGTGCCATCACTTTCCATTACACACCTTGCAGTATTTTCACTCTCACATGGTATACACCTTTCAAGCACGTCACATGATATTGGAAGATACTTTCAAAAACACATCACGGAAGGTTGTTATACATTACAAGATTGGTATGCATACACACACAAAAACACACACACACACACACACACACACACAAGGCATTTCATTGCAATACTGTAAAAGAAAATCTAATAGTAACTAAAAAGGTTGCGTTTTTTGGTATTTTGCCACTTTTACTTCATTTTTCCTAGGTTTATTGGGGAATATGTGTTGTACAGATATATAATACAACAAAATCTTTGTTCGTGTATGTTAAGTCAAACAACCTAGGACATTATTCCATTATAGCCCCATATATATATATATATATATATATATATATATATATATATATATATATATATATATATATATGTATGTATGTATGTATGTATGTATGTATGTATGTATGTATGTATGTATGTATGTATGTATGTATGTATGTATGTATGTACATACATAGAGAGAGAGAGAGAGAGAGAGCGTGCACAAAGTTGTTACCCTTAGAAGTTAATGTTAATGTTAATGTTATAAATACAACTATAATATATTTAAATTCTCATGATTAATTTTAGTTTACCAAGCCTTTCTTGTATACCCATCATAGCTACCCATGTGGTCTAGGAATGGGGCTTGAATGAAAGTTAAACATAGAAATAAAATAAATAAAATACTAAATATTAGTAAAGTAAAAATAAGATTGATCTACTCACCTTAGTCGAGTATGTGGGCTAGGTATGGGGCCAGTAAGTTTGGCTAGGTGTTGTATACCCAAAGCTAGAAGTTTTAGTGTTGTATAAGTTGCAGCAAAGGCACATTCACTTTCTACAAAAGCCTTTCCTTTCTCTTGTCAACTGGAGCCGCCTCAAATTGCAATTGAAATATATGTTCCTTGTCATTTTCATTTTTCTTATCCTCATCACCACCGTGATAGTCATCATCACCTTTGTCCTTACCTTCTCGAAACCATCATTATCAACTTGAATTGAGAAATAGAGAATTGTGATAAACATCATCTATATCTTATCCTCATTGTACCTTTAATTTCCTATTACATGAAAGTAGGGCAGCTGCAACAATGACTGCAATTTATGGAGCAGCCTTGGAAAACTCCACCATGCTACAACCCTTCATCAATGTAGTCGATCTCCTCTACCACCGTTACCCTGCTCAGTAACACATACCACTCCATCCAAATATGTAGACCCCTCTATAACCACTCCTCTCTCGATAGCTTTTGGCTCAGCTTTTATTATTGTGATTAGTCTAGTAGCCTGACTTGCTCAGGTCACAGTAGCAGACTGATATCTATTCATGGTGTCATCCTTCTTTGTGGACATTGTAATTAGAAATGCTACTTGGTATTATATGTAAACTTAGCTTTTTAGCAACATAGCCGAGTTTAAAGAAGCAAAGATAAAGCTACAAGAGTGGCAATGAGTTTGAAGGAAACTATCATTATTTGGAGGAGGAGTTGCCTTGTATTCATGGAAGAGTGGACCACTTAGAGAGCATCCAAATTTGAAATGCAAGAACAGGCACGTGAGAGACATGAGAAGACAACCCTTGAGACTCAAGCCTAGAAGAGAGAATCAACTTCAAGCCTTAACACCTATAGTCCATAACATTTATTTTGAGAGCATGTTAGACCATTAATCTTTTACTACAAGAGTCAAATCATTTTTATCTTTTATCATAAAAATGTTAAAATATGTTTTCTTCTATCATACATAAGATTGGAATGATTTTAATGTACTTATTATAATAAGGGTGATATTGAAGCTCTATAATGCCTATGATGGTTCATCTTGCCTTCTTTGGAAAGTTATTGAAAGTGGAAACGTTTACATTACTCCATATGATGACAAAGCACATGCGAGAGTTTTGTTTTGTTGTGATGGAATATGGTGCACCTTTTTTTCAAATTATAAAGGTCAATGCTAAGGTATGAAGAAAATTTGGTGCCTTTGAGACTTCATGTGGAACAATGTTTTGATCATACAATGAATAGTCCTTTCCTTGAGATGCATACAATGCTCTATACCTCATGTGGCAAATGTGATATATATCATGTGGTGATGTCTAGCTACTAGTTGGCTTAGTGAGTTGTTGCCATGTCCAAAATTTCTTTTGGTTCAACTCTTAAAAAAGAGAAAGATTAGTATCTTGAATTAAGAGAGTGATGACTCTTTACTTGAGGGATTGATTGCATGAAAATCAAGAACAACCTACTAGTTCTAGGTGTTTTGACTTGAGAATGTTCTTACATGCTTACAAAACCTAAGAAAAGGAAGATATCATCTAGAGTTTGAGTTGAGTCTAATAACATTAGATTCGGTGATAGAAGGATCCTCATTGGATAGAAAGATTTATTAAAGACTACTTCTTGGAGGAGAGTTCAATTATCTATGTTGGTGGCTTAGGGTTGTAGCACTTGTTAGATATCCTCACAACTTGAAAAGGGATTTTGAGGGAGGTGAGATGTCTGTAAGAGTACTCTGCCATTGGGCAAAGGGAAATTAAGGCATAGGAAAGTTGCTTCTTTGTAGTTTGATATGAAGATTGTTTCCCCTTGAGCATGTAGTTGATGTTGCTAGTTTTATCATGTAAGTCTATCAACCCCCAAGTTGATGTTGAGTGTAAATATGGTGAGTGGATGAGAGAGCCGCTATAGGTCAAGCAACACTTGAGTTTTTAGCATAGTTGCAAATCTGTTGGGTAAGTTGCATGTTTCTCCCAAGGAGATTTCCTAAAAGTTAATGAAAAAACTACTCATTTTCAAAAATTGGGTTCAATGTTAATATGTGCTTTTTAAAAAAATCCCAAATCTAGTAGTTTTTTAATTATACTTCTTTAATGATAAATATTGTTAGTAAATTGGATATTTTTAAGTAGCTTATATTCACACTAGTACATGGTTAACTATCAAGAGTTTTATCCATCACAAAACTATGCATTTTGTTTATCTTCACCTTAGTTTTAAACAAAATTTGATCTTAAAGTTGTCAACTATTTTGACCCCTTAAATAACTCTTTAGATATCCAATGGAGTTTCTACACTTGATATTTGGGATAATATCAATATATATTCTAGGATGTACATATTGATATATTAATACTTAGTAGTATTGCCTAATGAAAACGAGTATTGTATACTAAGTTTTGTACATCTCAATGAGATACTGACTTTAAGATGCCATATGTAAAGTGAATGTAGTAATTTTTCAATAAGATATTAACTTACACTTATGAAAGTAAGTGCTACATAAGAATTTACCACATACTCTTTACATGAGAACTTAATTCTAGACCATCAACACATTTATTTGATTTCATAAATAGGAATACCTCATACTGGAGGACCCTCTAAATGGAAGTTATGTGGAATAATTGTCAAATGATTTATGAAGCTTTTGGGCACAAGATCCAAACTTGGTCTAGTTTATCAAATCATATTCACAAGATGAAACTTGCTCTACTTTTTCAAATCTCAATGCAAATGTGGGCATCAATATTGCAAATCCAACAAAATTAATCGAGTTTATTAAAAAGGGTTGCAATATTAAGGAGCTACAATGAACAATAAATAAAGGATGTAAATTTAATAAAATGCATCAAGGTAGATTGTAAGAATTGTATTAAATAATCTATATTTTCCAAGGAAAATTTCTCATACTGTGTACCTTTTCACTAAGTAATAGGGTTAAAGCTACATGGCTTATATGTTGTGCACTATTTAAATGTATGTTATAAATATATAAACTCATAAACATGATGACCTACAACTTATAGAAAATATATGATTTCCAAATCTATGTAGGCTTGTTATAAGTTATACATCTATAAAGTACCTTTAATCACATCCTTATAATTCCTTATGTAGGGATTTTCAAAGGAATGTGGGGAATGCTCTATATTCCCTATTATAAGATGTAGGGAACGTAGGGACTTTCAAAGGAATGTAGGGAAATGCTCTATATTCCCTATTATAAGATGTAGGGAATGCAATTTCCTAGTTATAGATGGGGAATACGTACTTGTCTACATAGGAAATATTGGAGAATTTCCTATATTTCACCAAATTGCCTATGTGGGGAACGATTGAAAGTTCCTTGTGGTATTATTGGGTGCAATTAGAAGTGGTCATGAAGGAGAATAAAACAAACATGGAATTTGGCTAAAACAGGATTGCTCCTTTCAAACTTTTGCTTGTGTGCATTTTGGTTAGAAGTTGCAGGCGTGTTCTGAAAATCGGTACAGCAAACTAAAGGCCATCATCCGGACTGACTGCAAATAAGTGATTAGAGCATCCATCTGAGCAGCAATTGTTGTTATTCCATGAAGAGGGAACAAAGTAGCATAAACACGGGCTAAAACAAAAGACGAAATCTGCTCTGTAAGGATATCCTTTTATGGATCAGAAACCTTAGAAGAAACTAATGCTCTGCATGAACATGGTAAATCTACATTTGATGGTGCTCATAGTCTTTTAGCCTACAACCCCTACATACTACTTCTTTACAATACTTCTTCAAAGCCTTAGCCTGTGTAAAGTTCTAATTGTGAAGTCATCAAAATTTAAGTGCATCTTACTTCTTGGCTTAGATTCCCAAGACCCATGATTAGGAGTTTAGCTTCTATCACATCAAAGTCAAGCTAATCAACTCCCTTGTAAGTGCTTTAGGCTAACATGACTTGGAAGAACCCTTCGAGTCACTCACAACATGGATATTAAAAGGTCATATTCATAATCCTAGGAAATCAAGGTCAAAAGGAAGGAAGGAAGGAAGAGTGATTTGCAATTCTAAGCAAAGGAGGAAGAACTAGCTTAGATCAAAGTCTCTAGGTGTTTGTAGCTAGGTAATACTTGCTCATTCCTTTGTGATCTTGTCTTCAATCCTCCTTCTACCACCTCCATCTGCACCTCTCTGCTATGTTCCATATCCACTTGATACTCAATCTGTGGGAAATCACACTTCCACTCGACTAATAGCTAAGTTCCTCGTAGCCTCAACAAGCATCTCCACAATTTTTATTTTACATATATTGGTAAGGAGACAATCATATTCACTTGGTCCATATGTTGCCGAATTGCAGTCCACTCATCTGCTTCATTTCCAGGCATATCGAGTTGTTCAATCAATAGCCCATCTGAGTCATAGGTTAGATTGTCCGAAGCTGACAGTTGTGTTTATGGCAGTGTCCTTCTCTAGAATCTGCATCCTTTCTTCCTATATGGCATCCATCTCCTTGGTGATCTCTAGCATGTTCGTCCCATCTGTAGTAGTCACTCAGGTAAGTTACTCATGAATATATGTGTGCATCAAGTGGGCTCAAAATAAGATATTTTTAAATTACCATTTTTATACATTTTTTACATATAGAAGAGTGTAATATAAAGGGGTTATTTACAAATTGCATATAGAAAGGGGTTATGTTTTATTTTGGAAAAAATCACATATAAGGATATTTATAAATAGGCCTTGAACACACGTGATGTAGATGATATACATATAGTAACTTCCCCGAGAGTAGTCACCACCTGATGTCCATCATGCAATGTTTGGTAATCAACATAGCACAACTTGCAATCAAAGTTGGGCTATAAGATTTTCTATAGGCTTTTAAGGCACCCTGGATTTGATGCACACATGTTGGTTCAACTCTTTGTAGTTGAATTCATAGCAATCTAGTAGAGATCCTAGTTGAATAGAGATGGCACTCCTCCTGCTTTCACAATAGTCCTTACTGATAAAGAAGTCAGCCTCCTATTGACTATAATATCTCCCCCTGCTAGTTTGGAAGCCTAGTCTATTAAGGTCTAGAGTCTCTTGCTTCTTTCTGCATGAGCTAGCAAACAAAACTTTATCCTCTGTACCTTTCAATTTGAGCACAATCACCATAGCCACCTACATCATGGACTTTCAAGTCATCATAAGTTATTGACTTGTGATGGTCCTATTTTGCAGTCCACGAACTGAAGTGGCCAAGTAGATTTTTCTCACCCTCCAAGACATGCTCAATGTCTTCCCTTTTTATTTCATGCCTCAACTTGGTGCTTTCTGCCTTTCCATCTCAAAAATCTTTCCACCTTTTTCCATATTCACCTCCCTTTAGATGCATATTAAAAGCATGGAGTAAGATTAGAAGGTATTTACCACATCAACTACTAAGGGTGGCTCATGACCTTTAGAGGGCACCACCAAAGTCAAGCTCCATAGCATCCATCCAAAGGTGAATCTATGCTTAATCAACTTTAGCCTTCCCCTCCTTGACTTGGCTTGTCTTGATGCAAAATATTCTCCTTTACTTCATCTTTCCCAATCTTTCGCACTTGAAAGGACATCCACCATTGAAACTCTTCTAGGAATTCAAGATCCAAAGCAATGTTTTATTGCATATGCTACTTACCTAAAAGTGTTATTTTAACTAGTCATCTAATGCATCCCATTAATTTGTAGTTTCCCATCACATGCAAGCTTTGGATCTTTCATATAATGGATGATAATGGGCACGACATCCAACCCTTCCTAATCTGCACATCCATTGGATGTGCCACCCATGCATCCATTGGGTTAAATATCCATATAATCAAGTCCTTACTCATCATGCAAGTAAGCATCCATCCACCTAGATCGTAGATCAAAATAATAGTTATACGTACAAGTTTGGCACTGCACAAAGCACCCCCTCTAGGATCATACGCTTGTGTATGGCTCTCATATACTCAAGGCTTTCAAACCTCCATATACTAACAATGCATCAACAAAGACATAACGACAAATTCTCAAAGTTTCTTCTATTTTCCTATTTGATCCACATCTAAAGCATCATGTGCATCCACCAACACACTTAGACTATCTTTGAAAATATTAAGGTATTCCATAACTTGAACTATCTCTGACTTTCCTATCAAGGCATCAAACAAAGTATCCAAAGCATTCTCCACATATGGAGCATCATACCTAGCATCCTCAATTTGCATAGCCTCTAGCTAAAAAACACTCCCATAAATTGCAACTTTGTCTTGGAAATCATGTGCATCAAGCAAGTGACCAATCTCCCTCTAAGTCCCTACATCAAGTAAAACATGAGCTTTTATAAGCCTCTTCATACACACTAAGAAAATTTGCATAGAAAGGGTTATCTCCTCCACTTCACACTCCTCCAAGGCTTCCATGGTATGGCTAGTTAACACATCACTAGTGTGTGTAAACACTTTTTTCTTCTCTACATCTTGCAATACATAAGCCTCATAGGCTTTCTCATAAGCACTCATAGAATGTGAATATGCATTGTACATCTGATCTATTTTAGGCTCATTCTTAATACATCATCAGCATGGGTACTCGCAGCATTAAGAGTATCTAGGTGTGTGTAAACACTTTTTTCTTCTCTACATCTTGCAGTACATAAGCCTAATAGGCTTTCTCATAAGCACTCGTAGAATGTGCATATGCATTGTACATCTTATCTATTTTAGGCTCATTCTCAATACATCATCAGCATGGGTACTCGGAGCATTAAGAGTATCTAGATAGACATTATCTATGTGATGACTCGAAGCATCAATAGTATCTGTGAAAACATCATCTAAAGAGTAACTCAAAACATCACTAGTATCGATAGAGACATCATAGGTATGGTAGCTCAAAGCATCACAAGTCACTATATAAGCATCTTGTGTAGATCTAATTATAGCCTGAGTATTTTCAACATAGTCATTCACTATAGAAGTGCTTAAATCCTTAGTAGACTCATCGAAAACATTTGTAGTAGGTTGATGGTTGTGACAAATGAGGGTTCTAGAGCATGGCAAAGGCGGAAGCTATGGAGGATGGAAGGAGAAGTGTGGACTCATGATGGAAAAGACATTGTTTGTTACACAAGTGAATTAGGTTCCAAGATTGAGACTTGGACTCATAAACACAATCTTGTGTATGTGGACAATGACAGTGACACTTCACTGAAAAGAAAAGAGTACTATCATTGCATTAAGAAAAGGAAGCAAGTACAATGCTTTATAGGAAAGTAGGAAACTGCAATAGGCACCATTGTGCATATGGGATAGGTTAGCCTGCATATCCTTGACCCTGAAGCTCCATACAAAGAGGCTATTTTAGTGAGTGTGATTGCTGATTCTCAACACCCCTCCTCAATCACAACTAGAAAGGCACAAAGTGTGTAGAGGCTGTAGTGAGAACCACGTGCAAAGTGTGGGCACACCACAAACATGGTAGACACCAGAGGCTGTTGCAAAAAAGGCTAAGTGTGGGCACCAAAACATGATGGACATCCAGAGGCTGTAATAGGGGCCTCACAAAGTGTACAGGGATTGTAATGCCAAGTTACATAAGGAGTTTACAAAGCTTATGGCAGGAAGCATTAGGGCAAGGAAATACAAGGCTTTTAAAACAGTCTATCAGAGTTATGAGAGTAGAAGGACTGATGAGTCTTGTCCTTCCGATCCTGGTGGTCTTCATCTTCATCTTCTTCTTCCTTTGCTCCATTTTCTTCTTCTTCTTTGACTGCGACTAGATAGACCTTTTGGGATCTCTTTCTTGCATGGCAGAACTTCTCGGTGTGTCCAGTCCTTTTGCAGAAGTCACAGAAGAGCTGATCCTTCTTGCCTTTGTACCTGTTGCCAACATATAATGCATGCTCATCTCTAGAGGTACTTGGTTCTTCCTTAGTTTTTAGCTTCTTTTCCTCTTCTAACAGTGATGCCTGGATATCAACAAGTTTAGGATTTGGCATGTTGATTAAAGTTGTTAATACATTATTATATTCAGGAGGCAAACTCTTAAGTACAACACCGATGCAAACATCTTCATCCATTTTAATGTTGATTCCTGCAAGTTGGGTTAGGAGTCCCTCCATGTAATTGAGATGTGTGGCAACTGATGTGCTGGACTTCATTTCAAGCCTGAAGAACTCAATCAGGAGACCATACTTTGATGATTTAGATTGTGCACCGAACAGGGTGTCAAGTCTTTTCCATGTATCCTGTGAGGTCTCACAGTTATCCACATGGTGGATATAACTGTCGTCTAGCTCCAGTTTGATAATGGCCTGGGCTCTGTCATCATTCTTTTGCCAAGTAGTTGCAAGGTCCGCGTCTGGAGGTTTCTTCTCTTTGCCATCTGTGATGGCCCAGAGACCCTTTTTCATCAAGATGAGCTTGATGCGGGTTTGCCAGGTGTGAAACCTGACTCCTTTGAATCGAGCATTTGGAGAGTCTTTTCCCATGTTGAGGTTTCAAGATCAGCAGCAAATCAACACCAGAATTCTGAGATTTTATCAGTAGAAGAGCAGAATGCAGTGTGTCAAGAGACACAGTTAGTGACAGTGTGAAAACACACTATGTCAGTGTTGATGTTGAGCTTGATTCTTCTTGTTCGGGATCGTTCGGTCGTTCTTCAATCTTCTCAGGTCCTTCCCCTCCTTGATTTGATGCTGGGTCAATGGATTAGAGTGACATAGGCTTGGGTTGAGTGTCAGGAGAAAGAAAAACTGAGGAAAAACAAGCTTGAGAAATTTTGGCTATGGTGGAATTAGGGTTTCTCAGACAGGGGCCTGGTTTTTCTCAGATTGCAGGAGCTATACTTGATCATTTTCAAAAAAATTTACATGCCTAAGAAGCTGACTTCATGGGCTATCAAAGCCCTATGAAAGTCGTCAAGATCGTGGATTGTATGACGCGCGCAGGCAGCTCGAACAGATTCGGCGCAGTTCAGGACAGCGATGATGAATTTGTGCAATGCCGGGGTCAAGGCGCAGCAATGTGATCAATTTTCGTGCCAGGATGAAGTGCCTTGAGTAGAAGAACAACCCCCTAGAAGGAATCAAGAGCTGAAATGGCCTGGTTGAGAAGTTATTGAAGCTCCAAGTGAGGTAGGTTCTGTCTGGCTATGGCAGACACAGAGCAGAGATTGAGAATTTTCACAATGCTGAGCTTCAGATGGTCAAATGTCCTAGATTGATGTGATACAGGGAAGCTTTGTGAGTTGGGGAATATTTTCCAAAAGGAAGCTCCAAGATATTTGACCTCTGGAGTGAGATATAAGCAGCTCAATCTGACAGGGTGCTGCTGGCTATGGCTGCCATGGAAGCTTCAGTGAGAGTAGAGTTGGGAGATGAAGTCATGAGCTGACATTGAGCTAGATTGAGGTTGAGAGGAATCAAGAGAGGCTGGAGAAGCAATGCCATGCCCAACTGGGCTCTGATACCATGTGACAAATGCGGGATCTAGAGCATGGCAAAGGCGAAAGCTATGGAGGATGGCAGGAGAAGTGTGGACTCATGATGGAAAAGACACCGTTTGTTACACAAGTGAATTAGGTTCCAAGATTGAGACTTGGACTCATAAACACAATCTTGTGTATGTGGACAATGACAGTGACACTTCACTGAAAAGAAAAGAGTACTATCATTGCATTAAGAAAAGGAAGCAAGTACAATGCTTTATAGGAAAGTAGGAAACTGCAGTAGGCACCATTGTGCATATGGGATACGTTAGCCTGCATATCCTTGACCCTGAAGCTCCATACAAAGAGGCTGTTTTAGTGAGTGCGATTGCTGATGGTCACAACCTCCATAGTAAGTAGTGAGCCTACACAAAAGCATGTGCCTCTTCTGCAAGTTTATCATCCTCTATCTGCATTTCATCCATAATTCTTCCTCTTTCCACATTTGATATGCCTCTTTTTTTTTCCTCTTATTCCTTTCTCTTCCCACCTCCTTTGTTCTTCCTTGTCCTATTTCACTCATTGGTGATAATTATACTCTGCACAGTAAGCCTTGTGCATGCATTCACAAGGTTTCTTCCAAATTTATAATCTACATATCCAAGCTCAAACATCTATATACTAGAAACCACCACTTGCTATGCAAAAAGCATATTTCCATCCATAGAACCTTCATGTATTAGCAGATACTTATACGCTACAATAAGCTTTTGAGAGATATTCACAAGAAGCTTCCCAACTTCTTCATCTATAGACGTAAGATCAAATAGCTATCACTACAAGATATAGGCCTTAAACCAACTTTAGAAGTGACGAAAATGTTCATAGGAAAATTTGCCCCCATCGTCGCAAAAAGCGTCATTATTGGCGACGCCATAGAACGGTCGGTATCTTGCCATGATTGTACCAGTTGCTTTCATTATGCGATAATGTATTTATTTCATGTAGTAGTATATGGAAAACTACACATCAGTCCACCATATAATAATGGATTCTAATTAAACATGATAACTATCGACAAGAAAGATGAGTGACTTATAGGGCCGCCGCATCCATACAATCGGTCGATCAATGTAGTGAGACCGTGCCTCTCTTCATATCGAGTCTCAAGGCTGGTGGGATCACGATTTGTAATGGAGTGATATAAAGAAAACAAAATACAACTATTAGAAACACGATTGTCAGTATGAAGGATATTGCAAAAAAATAAGCAAGCAAAACAAAAGAAAAACTTGCAAAGTCCTGCAGATGTCTTGTGGCTGCCACTCCCAAGATGATGGACCACTCCGACCTCTAGTCGTGCCCTCGCTGCCTTGCACTACTATCTCCAACGTCCTGGAGAATCTGTAGCCTCCTCCCTGATTCGGCGCCAGTCGTCCACATCTAGCCACTCGGGCTTTGAAGCCCTACTCTTGAGTGCCTTGCATGTGTCTGATCGTCTGTGTGACATATATGCACGCATGCACTCCATCATCTAGCCCATAGAAAACCTATCTGCTGCGGCTGGTATCGAAAACTCCTCATGCAAGGATGCTACTATGTAGTCCTTGCTCCCCTCTGGTATGTTTTTCCAATGATCCAAGACATTATGCCGAAAAACTTGTTGGCACAACTCTCTCATGCGAGCCATCACCCTCCTCCCCTCATCATTCATGATGATGGCTCCTAACCTATCATCTACAAGGTAGGCATACCCCTCTCGGGTATGCCTAAGATGGGTCCTCTTTCACCTGCGACCATGCTCCTAGGCATATCCAGGAGACCCTTGTACATCTGGTGTACCTACTGGGGTAGTATCTGCCGGAGTAGCACCCATACGGGTGCCACCTGCTATGCAAACGGCTGTCCAAAAGCCAGAGTGAGTGGAGTAGACGTCCCCACAAGTGTGACAAATCTCGAAGGTGATGCAACTCCTGCAGAACAACAAGATGGAGACACCGCGTCCGTGCCTCCATAGCAACCACCTGAGTCCCACGCTCTCTCGAAGTGCCACGAGAGCGAGACGTAGCACCTGTATCATCTCGAGTCGATTGTGGGCTCACTGTATTTGGATCTCTCCAGCATCCCCCTAAACCACTCCCTCCGTCTGGCCCAAGTTTGGAGTGTTGACCTCGTCTGCTACAAACTGAAGCATTAGATCACGCCAAAGTTGATTTAATAGAGCGGCCTGACGGTATCTGAGATAGCACCTGGTCCGCCATGTCTTTGAATCTCGCCATCGAATCTGGAGATATATGCGTAAAGATCTCCTATAGCTCCTCATCGCTCATCCCTCGACTCATTCTAATGATCTAAATATCCACAATGGTAACCTGTGCAGACAAAAAATGATGTTAGTATAATCAATATAAATCATAAAAATCATGGTAATATAAATCTTTAAAAAATGATATTACTTAAAATGCATATCTTATGTGCCCTTGTAAGCGATTCGTCAACGAATTGAGTAGGTGGATGCTCCAAGTATGAACTATCCTTTGGTCCCATGTTAATCTCTTGACACAACTCTGCATACACTGGAAGGTCGATAGACATGCCACCACAAAAGGATAAGTCCACCTCATTCTCAAAGAATTCTTGGACTCCTGTATTTCCATCATTGTTACTCGATGCTGGCTCCTGTACATGCTCCAAGCTTTCAATGGCCTCTATCCCTTGCAATATCGACCCCTCTATTTGCATATTGTCCTCATCTATGCTCGAAACATCGCTTTGATCATATACTCTCGCATTTCGGAGAGCTGAAGGTATAACATAGCAGCATCAAGGTTGTCGGGGGTTTGGATAGAAAATTACATGTTCACAATCATGTATAAGAGAGATTTAACTATTGTAACATATACCATGTCGTAATACAATTAAAAAACACATGAGTTCATATACCTGTTCACAATGGGTCGGCAACACAAACGTGTCACACAAATCCGTCCATTTTTTTCTAAAATCTATTCCGAGAAATCCAAATGGACCTCGTGGAACTGTTGCTCCAACTCCTTCAAGTATCACTTTGAACCACTGCACATTGAATAGGATCATGGAGAAGCTATGGTAATCCACCGTGACAATACTTTGCAAGTTTCCAAAATACTCCATCTCATCTATAACCGTGTTTGGATCCATTGCTCGTCGTCGGCTCTCTTGCTCGAACCTTGCCATGATACAACAATCTGTTGTGGAGCACATTTTGTCAATATGCTCCACGCAAAAATACCGTCCGCACGACCATGCTACACTATATATTTTGTATTGTACATTGAAACACTCAATTAGTTGTCGCATATAAAATATAGATATCACAAACCCTAAACATGTCATCACCTTTGGACTACATCCCCTCGAGAATTCCTACTCCTCGATTGAGACCTCTACCCCTTCGCGAGATGCTATCGTCAAAGCTCCATGCAACCATTGCGTTGACATAAACCGCATCATCTCCTCCATGCCCTCGAGATATCGTATCAGTTGATGGTGTGTAATACGTCAGAATTCATATAGCGCTTCTTTCGATCTTTCCTAGCTTATTGGTACCTAGCGAGCCACGTCGCCATAGAGGCATGGTGCAACATACAAAAGCAACCACCACATCTTCGGTCAGTCTATCATTGTCCTTCAGCAACCATTGCATACTGTTGTCTGAATCCATCGTTGGTAGCCATTATGAAATATGCACTAGTGCCTCAGATACCAACCAACCTTCAGCCATGCTACCTTCTGGCCGAGCTTGTTGCACAAAGCCTTTTAGGGTTTTCATGAAGTGCTCTAAGAAGAACATCCATCGCGTATGGACAGGTCCAGAAATCTCCACTTCATCCACAAGATGCATAAAAAGGTGGATTTGTATCACGGTCATGCTAGTAGGCAGGTATTTCTCAAAGAGACAGACCATCTTCATTGCTCCCTACCTCGCAAACGAGAAAGCATTATGAACAATGCCACAAACGAGAAAGTATTATGAACAATGGCTACACTCTTATAAATTGCAAAATACATAGGCCACTTTCAATCCATTCGTAGTACAAACCTGACATATCTTATGCCAATCATGGGATTTTAGCCCTGATAATTGGTCATCTTTTGAAAATGCAAACCTGAGATAACGCATCATACCCATCATAGTGCGGATATACTTGACTATTTGCTTCACAATGCACTCTTCTTTAGTGGAAAAAGCCCAAGGAGCACGAGGTAGCTGCAAGTGACCATGAGCACTTGACTACAGCCAAAGAGTGTCTATATTGTCTACCTTCTTCAAATCCATTGGTGCCCCTATAATGTCTCTGTTTCTTTCCCAGTCTAGCATGGCTTAGCTCATCTCCATCTCTTCTCAGCTCAAGTTGAGTACTAGATCTCATCTCCAACTTCATTTACATTTCTACCTTCAATAAAGCTTCCATGGCAGCCATAGCCAAGAGTACCTTGTCAACTTGAAGCTTCTATATTTATCTCCATAGGCCAAATTCATTTAGACTTCCTTTTGGAGAAGTCTCTCCCGCGCACTCCGGTAGCTCCACGATCCAAGTGCAAGCTTCAAGCAAGCTCCATCCTCAAGCTCCACGCTCCAAGCTCCATGACCGCGAGCAAGAGAAGAGAAGAGAAGAGAAGAGAAGAGAATAGAAGAAGAGAGGAGAGGATGGAGAGCTTCTCCACCCCACGGTCCCTCACCTCACACACTCACTCCCTCACACTCTCACACTCCCTCTCTCAAGCACAAGCTTAAGCAAGCAAGAACAAGAAGAAGAAGAAGAAGAGGAGAGCCACTTTTTGTCACACATAAGAATGAGCTTCTCATTGACTTTTCAACTTTATATACAAAATCCTAAATCCCTTTTGGGCAGTCATCCCCTTTTCCCCTTTTAACATGGTTGGCCGTAGCCTAGGCCCTTTTTCTCATTGTCCTCCTATCTTCCTAGCTTCCTTTCCACCGCCCGTCTATGTTTAGTTGCCTTGGACTTTTAAGGTTGCCCTTGCGCTTTTGGCCTTTTCTCCTCTTCTTTCTTCAGTTGAGCTACCTTTTTTCTACCTTTGCCCTGCATTTTTTTTATTTGCTTTTGCTTTCTTCGTGTTGGGGTTAACATTACCCCCCTCCTAGACGAGTGCCAGTCCCATGGCACTCACTGTCGTAGGTAGCAGGCATTAGCATGCACCAAAGATGTAGGTGGCAAGGACGGCGGGGGTTGCCATGGCGGAGTGTCGGTAGTAATGGGGAGGAAGCTCATTGGTGGGTTAAGGTGTATGATGATTCTTGGTAGGTTTACAGGGTGATAAGGATAGGAATCTAGAGTTGAGTGTTGATGAAGAGCGAACGGCACCTTCATTGGAGTCGTCAATACCTACAATTGATAAACCTCCCATGTGGTCTCTCCCTAAGGGTAGTGCTAGTCTTCTTATTGTGTGCAAGACATATTTTGATTAGTTTGGGAGACAGGTCCAACTCTAAGCAAGCCTGGAGTATTGTCCTATACTTGAGGACCCAAACTGTGTATAGGCTCTAGTGTAAATATTATGTGAGTGTCCGTGCATACTTAGATATTATGTAGGTAGAAGACTACGGCCTGGTGGCTCATAATGTCGTGTGGATGAAGCAGAGTGGTCCATGGTGGAAAGAAGTACATGTGAAGGTGGGTGCGCTATTGTGTGCATTGTGATTGTATACATAGCAGGATAGGGCACAGGAATAGTGTATGAGCCGGAGGTGGGCGACATTGGCCTTTGGATGAGAACGGTGTACTGCTCATGGCCCTTCGTGCAGTGCGTGCTCCAATTGGGTGCCATGGTTTTAAGGTAGAGTGTGAGAGGGCATTGTGGGAAGGTGTAGGGTGACAGGTCTAGCCACAGGTGAGACAAGCATCCTAGTGCTATCCTACTCTTGATGTGCCCTGAAGTATTGTGGGTGATGTTAGGGGGCTAGGGGATAGAGATGCAACCAGCCGACCAAGGTCACTGGATGCATCTAATTTTGAGGACCCCTAGGTGCAGTGATGTGCGCGTGGATGTGTTTTTTTTTTTTGTCCACAGGACAACCATTGTAATATGCAAGGGCTGTGAGCCTATCAATGGGTTGAGACATGTCAAGCCTCAGAGGCGTGGGAAATGGATGTGACCGCGATGAATTTGCCCTAGCCTCATTGTTAGGGGAGTCGTTGTTGTGATATTGGTATGATTGCAGCGCCCCCCATCGTGAGCGCAGAGCGTGACCCAAGAAAGCCCATGACTATGCATGGGTTCGTGCGATGTGTGCACTCGCGAGGATGATGGTTCGCGTTCAGCAGTGTGACTTTGTTGCGGTTAGTGCACGGTCGTGGTTTTGCAGTGACCCAGGTGTTGAACATGTTTGCATGAAGACCTGCGTTATCCTGCATCCACTTGTCACATCATGTGAGCACATGCTTGATTTCATTAAGTAATTCAACAGATGTAGTTATGTTAAAACATGACTTTCCGAAATGCTATGATGTTAATCGCACTGCATATGTGTTTGCTTGTCAAAGATGTGGCATACATTAGCTATAGGCAGCAGAAGTTGCACGAGTGGGGGGTTTCCCTTTCACCCATCAAAAGACAAAAAGTTAGGTCCTACCCTTTCACCCATCAAAAGACAAAAAGTTAGGTCTTGATAACTTGTTAAGCTGCTCATACATCCTAGGGCTTAGTCGATTTCTACTAGGCCGGGCGAGTCCGATTGGGTGGGCGACTGGGCTGGTGCTGGTGCGGGATTGTCGTGAGGTCGGGTAGGGCACATGTCAGCCAGGACATGGATGGTATAGTCCCGAGCCGCCGCCAGTTCCAAAATGCTTTTAACTAATTCATCGAACTCTTCCCTGTCCCTGGCTGCCTTTCGTGCTCTTGGGCATCTGGTGCTTGAGCGCTCGTGGGGGATTTGTGCAAGTGGTGTTGCCACGGCTTGCACGCTTAGCTGAGCTTTGCCTTTCTTGGTCCGAGGATTTTTAGGCCTTCGTCTGGGATGGTGCTGTTTCGGTCTGCGCTTCTTTGCATATCTCTTGAGAGTGGGTACATAGTGCATTGGTGGAGGGGCGCATGCCGCGTGCTCCCGTTGTGTGCGAAGAGCGTCTTTGCATGCCAGCTATCCGTGGTTCTCCATGTTTTCCTTCTAGAAGCCTGCAAGATGCAATCCAAGAGTTAGGCCTTGATACAGAATAAGATTGTTCGCATAAGAGGGATTTGAGTGTGGGTTGTCAAAAGCATATGACTAGAAGAGAAGGTGCGGAACATGCTGTACTTGTTGTAATGGTGTCCCTCTAGCCTCTAGCTACGAGCAGAGTGTGGCTCACGCCTAGTTACATCGGTTGGTGGCCCTGAATTAGGAAGGCTAATCCTCGAAAGGATGGGCTGGGAAGGGAAAAGTGTGTAGAGAGGGATTGCGCCTTGCTTACATCATGAGGGATGTTGGTCAGGGCTTTTCCATGGTGGCAATGCGGGGTGCATGCCCTTTGCCTGGAGGCGGACATGATCTGGTGAAGGGGGCTAGCCCAGCGTAGCCTGTTGGCCCTGATTCTCTGTCTGCGCTTGACTTTTTATTGCTTGTGTGTGTTGAGAATGTATATACAGGGTGACACAAAAATCATTGTTTATATATATATATATACACTTTTTCGAATCCTTGTCACTTCACTAGGATAGAAACCAATTGTAGAACTCAGGATTGTACTGAAGCGTGGCACATGCATCTAGTACACGTGGCAGCTTACTCAACACTGATAAATATTTCGCCACATCGAGTAGCATGGAACCTTTTCCGAGTCTACTGGTGACATGTAACTCCTCCATAGTGAGAACCTTATAAAGCAGAGGGTTTTCTCGGCTTGGTTTAGCCAAGTCCTTGCCCCGAATGGCAGTCAATACTCGGAGGGAAATTGATGCCACATAGGTTGGGTCTCTTTGGGATCGCCATTTGGCCAATCGCTCCTCAGAGACTATCATGATCTGAGCCCCTAGTTCAACCATTACAACGCGGCTTTCACACCAACGCTGCTCAAATCGACTTTCACTTTGCTGACAATCACTTTAGTTGCTCTATGTCTATGAGATTTGGTTGGAAGAGCGCCTCATTGAATGTGATAGTTAAGCGGAGTTCGTCGGCTTCCTCGCATGAGATGAGTGGCAACCGTTCGTGTAGGAGCCTGCTATAGTGCTCATCAAGGTGTTCCTGCTCTTCCCAAGATAAAGGGAAGGGCAAGTAGTCTCCAAGTTGCTCTTTAAGGGATGCACGTATGTTTGCCAGGACATAGACACGTGCGAACACCTTGAGCTTGGCATCCAACTCAGCTAGGCATTCTGAGACACCTCTATGTTCGACGAGGGCTTGCTTGGTTGCCATCTCATGCAAGGCTCTAAGAGTTTGCCTGGGGTTTAGCGTAGCTGGGGGCTCAGACCTAGAAGAGTAAGATCGATCAATGCTAGGAGTGCTCATGCGCTTGGGATTTCCATGGTTCTCTTGAGGCTTCGTCATTACGTCATGGTTCTCTTCGGACGTGACTAGTATGAATTTGTCACCCTGTTGTGGCAGCGTTATCCCCACTCTTGATTGGTCGATGAGAGTTCTGTTGTCGATGGATTGAGCGTTGGAAGAAATTGTTGATGGCAACGGCTGCTTTAACTTTTCAGAGCATGCGGATGTGTCTGAGGCTTCCTCGCTATTAGGAGGGACATCAATGGGTTCAGTGGTGGATGGACATGATGCTTTATTCCCCAGCTCTCCAGCGCTCTTGGCTTTAACACTCTTGGGGTCCACGACCACCTGTAGCTGCTATTGTTTGCGTTGTTTTCTCCTCTTTCTCTTGGTCAGTGAAGGCATGTCTCTCAATGGTTCAGGACCTTAGGTCAACCGTTGTTGTGCCTGGTTGGGCCTTAGCATTTCCTTTCCCTAGTGTGTCCTCATGGAACATAGCCGCGACCCGCTAAATAGCCTTGCTAGGTTGAGTGGGTTGGTGCGTCATTTCCTTGGCCACACCTCTGAGGGGTTTCTCCTCAAGCCTAGGCTTCAGGTGCTTGGGACAAATGGGAGTTGTCAAGGCCACTAGTTGCGGCACCTCCTCCTCAAATGAAGTGTTAGGGACACGTTCCGCAAGGGGTGTGGTCACAGCCGAGGGGGTTTAGTCCAGTGGGTTGGTAACTCTTGGTGGATCGCAGTGTGGAGTCCTTGGGGCGATCGGACGTGGTCGTGTCTTTTGTTGTCCCCTGAACGCCCACCTGTGTGGATCGATCTGAGTTGAACCAGTCACATTGGGTCACACGGGAGTATCCTTGGGCCGAGAGCTACGGCTAAAGCCATGTTTCCCCTCTTGGGTATTTGGAAGCTTTAATGGAGACAGAGGTTGGGAGTGAGCCCCTGCCATTGACAGTTGTCATTGTGCCTCCTGGGTCCGCTTGAGAAGAGAGGACGTAGGGGACCTAGGACTCTTACGCAGACCTAGCACCGGCTGAATGATTTCCTTGTGATTGTTGGAGGATTTCGTCGTTAGCTTTGTTGAGCAATCAGCCCTATCATGAGTGACGTTGTGCCTGTGGTGCTCCTTGTCCCCTTGGGAAGTCAAAGGCTCCTTGGCCACTAGTGGACCTCGTGCCCATTAGACGGATCCCTCTGATATCTGCTTGCTAGGCATGCTAGGCTAAGGACCTAGTATTTGATGGATCCTGTTCGGTTTTCTGATTTCAATCGTGAGGGATGCAATCACTCCAACATTTTTGGTCCGAGACTCGGATTCTCATTTAGGGATCCTCCCATGTCTCGTTCTTTTTTACCTAATTTGGGCTCCTGACCGAGGTGGTTTAACAGGAGATTTCGGCACCCAAACCCATCAGGTGCCTGCATAATACCCTTGGGCACAAAGCAGCACCTTGGATATCCATCATGGTGTCGTGTGTGCTCTCCATGGATGCCTTTGTCTGTAAGGCTTGGGCTTTCTTCATGATCTTCTACGATATTTGTAAGTCCAAGCCCTATCCTTGGGCTTATCTCCTACCCTCTTTGTTTCAAGTATGGCCTCACTTACTGGTTCTCTCCGTTCAACCTGCGCTTGTATCAACCCTTTCAACAACTCCCTACTCTTATTACTAGGCTTGCTTGGTCTATTAGAATGCTCTTTGCCCTTATCTCGAGGTATGGTGAGGTCCCCCTTGCTAAAGGTCGCAACTATCCTCACACTTGCTGGTGCTAGGTGTATCCTCTGTGCTATATAGTCAGCTTCACACTTCGTTGCCTTTTTGAAGGGCCTTCCTAGGAGGATTTTCTTTCCATAGTTCTCACTATTCGGAGGAACATAGAACAGAACTGGGAAGCTTTTTGTTTCAATAGTTACAAGGATTCTGCACTTCCCTAGAAGTGCTTGCGGGTGTTTCCCATAAGGATTAAGAGTTGCATCAGTCGGTTTGAGCTCTAGTTGACCCAGTAGCATCCATGCTTTGTAAGTCAAGATATTGAAATCTGCTCCTTCATCAATGAGAGCATCAACACTATGCTTTCTTTTTGCGGTGAGTTTAACCCTAAGATAAGCAGATGGTACTATGTCTTCATCGTCCGGGTCTTGGTTTGCAGCGTCAATCCCTCTGATACTTGCCCTTGAGTCCCTAGTTGCACAGTCAGACACGGATTCTCCACGGAGACCTTGGGTTGTCTGTGCAGCGCTGCTGAGGGTACACCTATCGCCAGGACTATCATGTCTAGTCATCTCTGCATTGGTAGCTTGATGATGTTGCATTTTTCTTTGACCAAACGTAGATTGAACACAATGTACATGTGTCCTTGTAGTGTGGTCTTTTTGCCCTTGATGGCTAGATTGGCCCGTTAAGGTTCTAGGGTCTCTGTTTGCCTCTACTCGGGTGCAGGCTTTTGGTTGCTCCTTTCCAAGTGAGCATCCATGCTCGTGTAGAGCCATTACTATACTAGGGTCCAATTTGGAGGACCTCTCACAGTGCGAGTTTTCTCTCCAACCTACTCGGGGGAGGTGCGGAGGCGGCAAAGCCCCCTCTGCAGGGGTTCGGGGGGGCAGTCCCCCCGGCCCGCAGGGCCGTTACAGTAAATGCCATACGTGATTTGAGAGACAGTTTATAGCCAACTTTTGAACTACTTGCTCTAAGATTCAGCCCAGTGATGATCGATCTATGATATGGTTTCGGCTCTATGTGGTCTCTTGGTCAATTTCACTGTATTCAGGTTAAAATTTGAGAAAATCTAAATTCGGCCCAACAGGTCCGAATTATAGGGGCGAATGCCCAATTCGGACCGTCCGAGCGCCGAGTGGGCCGAGTTAACAGGGCCGAGGGCCAAGTCGGTAGGGCCGAGGGCCAAATTTCAAAGTTGTTCTGAATACTTCACTCGGACGGGCTGAGTGAAAGGCATCCGAGTGTAGTGGGCTGAATGGTCTGAGGGCCGACTGAGCGAGCGGTCCGAGGGCCGATTCTAGGACTCGGCCCAGAATTGCCGTCACTCGGACATGCCGAGCACAGCACGTTTTTTGATGGCGCAACGATAAATCACCCGAATCACATGATTCAGGTCATGACCTATCATACACACCTCCAGATCAAAGCTATGGATGGAGGGGAAGAGTTGTATATACCTAGAATAGACAATAAACTCCAAAATACAAATCGGCAAACGAATCAAACCCTCATGCCCTGTTATGACAGCAGAAACCCTGATGCTTATTTTTCTTAATTTTCTTTGTTTTTTCCTACCCTAATGCACCCAAATCACAAAGCAAATAACTACCCTGCTCTAACATGCTTTTCCAAATCCAAAAAATCAAAAACCTACTTGCTAAGGAGATTGAATACCTCTTCAAACTCCCTCGCTTCCTACCTATCTACCTCAAGCACCGGTTCGAGGGAAAAATCCTTACTTCGATGCTCGATTCAAACCGTGTAAGCGCTCAAGGCTTGAATCCGTTGGTCCCGACAACGGAACCAAAATGTGGGAGCTTTCACTCGACCGCCAAGACCCATAGACCGCTTATTGCTTCAAGCGTTTCAAGCCGAGCACTGATGGCTAGCTCTCACATAGCCAACGTGCCATCCATATCTACGGGTGTAGTGAGCTTATCTCCATGCCGTTCGAGTTACCTCCTCTCCCGTACACTCCAGTAGCTCCATGATCCAAGTGCAAGCTTCAAGCAAGCTCCATCCTCAAGCTCCACGCTCCAAGCTCCATGACTACGAGCAAGAGAAGAGAAGAAGAGAGGAGAAGATGGAGAGCTTCTCCACCCTAGGGTCCCTCACACACTCACTCCCTCACACTCTCACACTCCCTCTCTCAAGCATAAGCTCAATCAAGCAAGAACAAGAAGAAGAAGAAGAAGAAGAAGAGAGCCAGTTTTTGCTACACACAAGAATGAGCTTCTCATTCACTTTTCAACTTTATATAAAAAACCCTAAATCCCTTTTGGGCGATCATCCCCTTTTCCCCTTTTTACATGGCCGGCCGTAGCCTAGTTAGGCCCTTTTTCTCATGGTCCTCCTATCTTCCTAGCTTCCTTTCCATCACCTGTCTATGTTTATAAATTGCACGGCCGGTGCTCCTTGAATTAAACCATGATGCGCTTGCGCTCTTTTACAAGGGTTTTGACTTGTGGTTTTCCTTGTGCACCTTTGTCTTCCATTTCTCTTTGCTTTGGCCTTTGTCTTTGTCTTCAGTTTTAGCTTTCCGAATTTTCCACCGCCTTGTACGTTTTTACAAGATTTCAGGGTGCGCCTTTGTATTTTAAAATGCACCTTTTCCTTTTTTGCAGCTGCCTTGGACTTTTAAGGTTGCCCTTGCACTTTTGGCCTTTTCTCCTCTTCTTTCTTCAGTCGAGCTATCTTTTTTCCGCCTTTGCCCTGCATCTTTTTTATTTCCTTTTTCTTTCTTCGTGTTGGGGTTAACAGCGCTGCTTCCTTCCCCTTCTTCCTCTCCTTGGTGAGTTGTTATCCCTTGATGCTTGCTGCTTGTTGTCTCCTCTCTTTGCCTCTTGTTCATCTTGTTATCCTCTCTTTTGTTCTCTCTTTCTTCCTCTCCTTGGCTTTCTTCTCTTTAGTTGTCTTCTTTCCCTTCTTGTCTCTTTGAAGTGAAAGAAGAGATGAGTCATGAGGAGGTGAGTGATGCAGAGACTAGTGGAGGTAGACTGTATGTCGCGGCTGAACTCGATCACCAGAACGCGCAAAAAATGCAGGAAAGGCACAGTTTAAAAAGAAATCACTTGTATCTTTTGAATTTTGAGGTTTGCGTATATTTTTGCGTATATATGCGAGTCTAAGTTTACGTAAACGCTCTAATAGACGCGGAGTTAGACACGCAGATAGATGCAGAGATAGTTGCGCGGTTAGACGCAAGCATAGATGCGCATTTAGCGTGCTTGCATTTTTATCATAAGTTTTTGTATTCAAGATAAGTTTTGATAGTAAGTTCTTATCATAAGTTTTTATGTATTTATGATAAGTTTTGTGTATTTAAAATTGAATATCTTAGAATAATTAATACACCTTGAAGTTTTTATGTAAATATATTAATAGCAAATTTGATGTTGTCATGAATTAGGTTTAATCATGTCGTCATCATCACCTAGTGCGGTGCATGCTGATGAGTCAACGAGCACATCCTCAAGTGAGGATGAAACATTACGTCTTCATAATCGAGATGCATGGCTACGACAAAAAATTAAATGCATGTGTGATCATTGTCGAGGGTGTATTTTTCGAGTTCATTGTTTTTAACAATAAGATTGCTAGTCTATGTTTGAAATATATATCAACGTACATGTAGCTTTCTTTTGTGGTTGAGCAGGATGTGGTGCCACATCCTCAAATGCTCCCTCCCGAGCGTCGAGAGGCTACAAAACGTTGACGCGAGGAGGCAAAGTCTTCAAGAAGAGTGGAGACTGATGACCATGATAGTAGCCCTCATGAAATGTCCCATCAAGTTGTAGAGGATGAGAATTTGGACAACATGGTACACGATCTATTTTCACAACCGGTTCGGGGAGAAGATCACTATACGAAGCCAGATGACCCACTATATGTAGTGTCATCTACTCCGTTGTATGAAGGTTATACACACTCCATTCTTCGTGCGTCCCTCGAGATACTTAACTTGAAAACAATTTATGGATGGAGTAATGACATTTTGAATGCTTTATTGAAGTAGGTATCAATTCAGTTTGGCTTATGAATCATAATATTAATTGTTCTATTTTGAAATCAGACACAAATATTTGTTGGTGTTTTTTTAACTCACTTTTAAAAATATATGTAGGTTATTCTCACAAATAGGAAACAAATTGCTAACTAAGAGAGAGCAAGTAAGACATTACTTGACATCTCTGGGAGGCCTTGATTATGTCAAGATCCATGCATGTGTCAATGATTGTGTCTTATTTCGTGGGGTTCATGAGTTCGCACGGGAGTGTCGTGTTTGTGGTGAGTCAAGATACAAAGTGGAGATGAAGTCAATGGATGTGTCTCGTAAGACTTTGCGACATTTTCCGATTATTCAACGTATTCAACTTATGTTAAAGTGTAAGTCTATTGGAAAGCTCATGTCATGGCATGCTAGTCATCGTTCAAGTGATGAAAAATGGAGGATCCTGGCAGACACACCGGCATGGCAACATATAGACAATTTGTGGCCTGTTTTCAAAGAAGAGCCAATAAATTTGAGATTTGGTATAGGTATGGATGGAATCAATCCATTTGGCATCAAAAGCACATCATACAATGTATGGCCAGTGGTATTGGTGAACTATAATATTCCTCCATCCATGGCAATTCAAAAGGGACATGTAATGTTTTCCCTTCTGATTCCTGGAAAGCACAAGGTAAAAAACATGGACATTTACTTAGAGACTTTGATTGAAGAGTTAGAAATGTTATGGGAAGGTATTGAGGTGCAAGATACAAGCGCATCTACATCCTCTAGAGATTTCACTTTGCCATGTTGTTGTGAACCATGCATGACTTTCCAGGATATGGAGAGTGTTCAAGTACATGCATGAATTTCCAAGATATGGAGAGTGTTCAGGTACATGTAAATAACTCTATATTTGAAATTCAAGACTTGAATCAATTGCATGTTATTAATTCACTTGTTTGTTCAAGTTTAACCACATCACGATATCATGCATGTCCTATTTGCGGTCCCTCTATAGTTTCCTCTAGGCCGGTATGTTTAGAGAAGGTTATCTATTATAATCATCATCGCTTTCTTCCTATTGACCATCCCAAATATGTTCTCCCTACTAATGGAATGCCTCCACAATCTCTAACCATTTGAGATTGGAAGGAGAGATGGATTAATGCCGACAGCCACCCTCCACTCGGCATGAGTCGATAAGAAGTATATTTCTCTCAATTGACTTTAAAGTATTTAGCATGATGAATTGTTTACATAATATATTGTTTGTTTGTTAGGTTCTCTATATTTTTTTGTTTTTCGTATTGGACTGAACTCAAGATCAATCACCTGTTGGACCCCATGCATGTATTCAAAAATGTTGTATCCACATTATGGGATCACTTGATAGGGGCTCGTGATTCAGTCAATGTAAGGGAGGATTTACGTAACATTGGTCGCATGAGACGAGCCTGACCACGCATTGGACCCAGAGGAAAGATTGAGCTACCCCATGCACCTTGGATGTTGTCAAAGAATGATAAAAAATTTGTGAAGGGACAGATATGTAGCTTTTGAATACCCACAAGATGTATGAGATGTCTCAAGGGAATCTTCATAAAGAAAAAGAAAAGAGGTGTGGAGCAACTATCTGGTTTGAAGTCCCACAATTGGCACAAAATGATTCAAGTAAGAGTATCTCTAAGTTCCATGAATATAGTAATTAGTGGAGTAACTATGTGTAAACTTTGGGATATAATGAATTTTTCCTCAACTAATCATTTGATCTATGAATATTATTTACATTCAGTTCGTACTTCCTAATAGCATTTCCCATTGTGTATCCAAAGATGTACGTGATATCATTTACAAGATGTGAGAGCTTGTGAGGTGTGTATACATTGTATTTTTTCATTATATATTGCATACATCATGTAGTGAACCTCTTTGAATTTCTACACAAAAATAAATAATTGTCAAATACATCCTGACAGATACGTGAGCTCGAAGGAAATTGATCCAAACACATTGCAAGATGCTCGAATATTATCTGTTGAGGTGGTTTGTTTGGTGGAGGAAATTTTACTCAATTACATTTACTCGTACATTTGATTGATGAGATCGCACTTTGTGGGGCAGTTCATACAAGGTGGATATTTTTTCTTGAGCACTTCATGAAAACCTTGAAAGATTTTGTGAGGCAAAAAGCACGGCCTGAGGAAAGCATGGCTAAGGGTTGGTTAGTACAATCATTCCTTGTTTATATCTCTAAATATCTTGCTGAAGTGGACCCCTCTCAACCACGACTATGGAAAGACGATGAAGACTTGAGGATGACCTCTATAATACCTCAAGGAAAAGGAATGAGTAAAGTGCTAACAAAAGAATAACTTCGTAAGTTAAATAGTTTTTGTGTGCTCAACAGTGATGTAATGAGCAAATGGGTGACACTATATAATGAAGCAAGGGCAAGAAGAAAAAGCAAAAGACAAGCATTTCGCACCAGATATGGACGTAATGTCTCATTTCCAAATCATCTAAATGCGCTCCCATGTCATATTGATATAGATTGGTTACATGAGGAAATGGAGAGAATGGAAAAGAAGGAGGAATTTAATATATCTCAAGAAGAGTGGGAATACACATGAGATTGCTTATCAAAGGTGAGACATACTATCAATTAATTTGTTTCTAGTTATATTTTATATAATAAATTGACATGTTTGATCTTAATCTTTTACTACTAGTGCACATTATTCAATGCTATTTGGTGTGAGGGTAAACATCTTCGAACTCAACGCATAGATGAAAAGAGAAATACCCAAGATTGTGGTGTTCTTGCTCACTTTGAGGATGCCAATGGTACCATGGACGGTTATTGTGGCTTGATCCAAGATATTCTGAAGGTTGACTTCAGACGATTCTTTATATATGTATTGGATGTGAAGTGGTTTAAAGAAGTGGTAACAAATGGTCAGCATTGCACAATCAGATGTCATCCAAGTGGTTTTGTAATCATTGACTCTACAAAATTTCACCAAAATAAGAATGACACATTAGTACTATCTCAACAATGCGAGCAGGTATATATGTAAAAGCTAATTTTTTTATATGTATACATGTGATACATATACACAATATAATAAGTTTTTAAGTTTCTTGCTTTTGTTTTTCAAATACAGGTTGTGCATCATCCAATGGTAAACAATAACTGATGGTGGTATGTCATCCCTATATCTAATCATTCAAAACCAATATATGGTCTTCTCACGTACCGTTGGACTCGTTCAAGCACTTGTCCCTTGATTGCATCATTTATCAAGGGGTTGGCTCCAACCAATTGGCGTGTACTCAGTAAAATAGAATCAAAGGGGGACTTCAATCTTTGGAGGAATCTCTGGCCAACATCTCTTCTACTTCTTTCTTTTCACCATCTCTCAATTCAGCTTTCAAACCACTACAGAGGGGGAGATATTCCATTCTGAAAGTATCAAAACTCATTCTTCTTAGGATCGTTGTTGTGCTATCATTATAATAATTCCAGCTTTTGAGGGTTTCAATAGTGTATGTTGTGAAAAACACTCTATCTTCCAACTTTTAGTGGGTTGCTAATTGAACAAATAGGAGGTTGTCAGTGCACCAAGCATCCCACGTATCTTCATGTTGAGCATCCACGAACAAATTCCAACTCTTTTCTTTCTTGTTTTTGTGAACCTCCATAGACCAGGGCTCCTAAAGCTTCTTCAGGATCTCCCACTTTGATGATGTCTAGAAAACTTCTCAATGAATGGCAAATATTCCATGGATGGTAATTCTCTCTATTTCTACTCTTCAGTTTGTTCCCAAACAATTTATCACCAAGATGCACATCTCTGTTGCTTCAACAAGAAGAGGAAATAGTCCACCACTTAGAGCTTGCATCATGATGGCAATATGTTTCTGCCATTGTGGGATGAACTTCTTGTAGAAAGTGGCTTTGGCAATAAGAATCTCTAACTCTTCAGTGGAAGAAGGAACTTTGCAAGCATCCATTGAATTTTTCTCTTCTTGGTATTGCCATCTCCTTTATTTTCAACCTCTTCTGATGCTTATTGATGGCAAGTTTCCCCGACTGCGCACCAAAAACATGAAGTCCCAAGAGGAATACCAAGGAAAAGGGGTTTCTACTGCAAGAAAATCTATCTTTTAGCATCAACAAGATTTTATTTCATTCTTTAGAGAACCACAACAAGGAAAATAATAAATCTTCACGCAACATCATAGTAGACATCTCCAACGGATTTGATAGAATCAACCATAATCTTCAACATCTTCATGGAATCCATCAATAGAATAAGAAACACAAAAGAATACACCAGTTTTTAATGGAAATAAAATCACATATGATTCGTCTTCATTTTCTTTATATTTCTCTCTCTCAATCTCTCATAGATAAATACATTATTTTGATAGAATAGCTATCTCTGATTCTCTCTTTCTCTCTCAATCAATATTACATCATCTTCTTACTACAATAATCAGTAATCACTCTCAATACTCCTTCTTAGGTTATTGATGCATCTCCCAAGAGGTATGGGAGGTATGAAAGGGCACTAGAGCCACTACAATGTCTCTTCATAGCTCACTACTATCACTTCACTTCAATATTCTCTTCAGTCTTCAGCAGCTACTTCTTCCATTTGTTTTAGCTCTTTTGAACTTAGATTCATCCTTTTCAAAAGTTAGAAAGCTTTTCCAAAGTACACCCTCATATCATAGAACACTTTTACAAAATATCTATAGAACAGAACAAAACAAGAATATAGGCTCTATAGAAGGTCTACAGAGGGTTAACAGAAGGTATCAGAACCAATCAGAACCTCAATATAACCTATTAGAACATCACAAAACCTAATATTTCTATTGAGAATCATCATAAGCTTCCAAAAAATAATCAATATCATCCAAAAAACTTTCAAAAACTTCCAAAAAAACCAAACATCACTCAAAATCCATCAAAAGTCAAACATTCAAGCCTTAAAAACAACAAAAACCAACCAAAAAATCTAGTCATTTCAACATTCAACACTCTCTAGAATTCAGATGAAAAGGGATCGATTTGTGCACACCTTAGATTGACTTTATGATCTTTGTACATTATGAAAGGTGTTGGATATGGAATAACATATATTGCTTTATCAATGCCGATCATCTCCACTATATTAGAACCAGCCTTAAGTACATGTAGTGGATACAAAATCTAAAAGTTATTTAATGTTTATTTTGAAGAAATTCATGGTTAACCATACTATTAATGTGTCTAGTTTCCATGTATCTAAAGTAGTTATGTGTTGTAAACCAAGACAGTTTAGTTGACGTTAATTTTATTGAGTTACATGAGAAGAAATCCCTTCTCAAAGAGATTAAAAAATAAAAAGTAAATGAGAACAAAAACCACTTTTTTTTCGTAACGTAGACAAAACAGAAAATGATGATGGTCATGATGTTCAAGATCATGAGGCGTATCTTAATGAGTGTGTCCTGTGTCCTTGCTCTCAATGCAAGTTGGCAATTAGGAAAAAGTGTCACTTGTCTATAGAACAAATGCGATGCTTCGATGAGTTCCAATCGAAGATCATTGATCAGGCAATCTCAGACTTTGAGAAAACGGTAAAAAAATGTGTATCAATCATGCTTTATATTTGCAAACTAATTGAATATCATACATAAAAACATTAGACGTGGCTGTAAAATTTATACAGGGAGGTGACATTGGTAGGTGAATTGGGTAGTTGGCCTCTAACAACCCCCGACACAACACCACAGGATAAAGACCAAGGATCTCACCTCAACAAAACCAACGAGATGCACCACTGAACACATGATAAAAATTTCTTGATCACTCACTCCTCATTGAGACTTCAACTCAACAACTTAAGTAGTTTAAACCTTCAAGCTTAGAACTACCATTTTTAGAGAGAATTTGATACTGAAACAACCATGGTAGAGACTCTGACAACACGAGCTTTCAAATTCACACAACTCCTATTTTTAGGGATGGCATCCCCACGAAGCAAACTGCCCCATAAATCGTAATTTCTTCAAGCAGTATAAAATCAGTCAATAGAACCTCTTTGTTCTTCTTTCCTCAAAGCACACATAAATACAAACCAAATACATAGGTACTCAAAGCTTTATACGGCCAACTTTCATGCCAACTCAACTGCTGCTATAAGCATTTCACTGGTGTGGACATTCCATTACTGCATCAAAACAAAGTTTACACTGATATAGCAATGGATAACCATGATGACTTTCGTGAGAAACCAAGTTGGTGACATAGATGCTGCTGAATTCACATGTTTCCTCATAGAGCACAGAAATTGCCTCATGGAGCATTACACAGAACAATTCATAACTTTCTAACCATGGATTGCCGAGCTTCCAAAATGAAAGTTGTAGCTCTCTTTTCAATATATAATCCTTCAAAACAATTCAAAGTCAAATTTCTTGATCTGCTGCCCTTAAATAGCTCTCCATAGTCTATAATCCTAAATTCCTACATGCTCTATATAGCTAGCACAACTTCTCTGTTCCAAAAGCACAATCTTGCATTGATGAAGAGTCGTGGGAGCTTTGAACTTTACAAACTCTGATGCATTATTTTCTTGGCTGCAAATCCTTTCAGACTTCCAATAACTTGAGTCTGTGCATTTAACACTTGACCAGAATACATATTCCCTGCTACATATCTAGTTTCAGATATAGAGACCCTTCACTTCCATTCTTCTCTGCTGACGGGAAGCCTCACTCAACAACTAACATGCATCACTCTCAATAGGATGAAGAACAACCCTCTACTGTCTTTCACTCATATCCATACATCAAAACTTATCTGCACATTCTCTACCCCACGCAACAGTAGAAGGAAATAAGACAAAAAGAAGACTCTTATTACCATCATCTAAAAATTGAGAACTCGCATCAACCCATTGACTTCAGCAGCCCGGCCATCCATCTCATTAGCTCCGATAACTTCAGCTTCATGGTCTCTTTCTTCTGACAATTTGTTCTTCTTCTTCTGAGCTTCATATTTCTCCCTTCTTTGGTCTACAAGATTCTTCTTCTCCCCTCCCCCCCTCTCTCTCTCATGCTAATTGTCTTGTGTCGAACACTTCTCTTCTCTTCTTTTTATCTTTTTTTTCAAAAAACTCCTCACGTTTTTGCTTTTTTCCCTATTTTTCCAAGTTCCCCCTTGCTTCCCCTTAGTTGTTAGATGGCAAACATGCCGCTTGTCACATAAAATTCCACTCAGGGACTCAAATTCGGAAGCGAGAATACATTTTCTTCTCTTCCTGCATAAGGTGTATGTCTAAGAAAAATATCACAACCACATGTCGAACATGCATGGTAGCACTTGGGATTTCCATCTATAAACATGTCTCCCATTATGGGTAAGTGTTAGAAAGACAAAAAAATGCTATTTGCATGTGTTACCCTAGTTGACTTCACACAGCATCATGTCCCTAGTTGCTCATTTTCACTCACCATGATTAGCCACCCCCTGGTTTGGAATATAAAGTGTGAACAACCCTTTAATAAAAGCTTCAAAAACATCTAACAAAGACAAACACCTTTTTTTGAAAATCTGCTTCATAGAGCACAGAACAGAACAGCTCATAACTTTCTAACAAAATCTTGGATTTCCAAGATTTAAAAAGGAAAGTTGTAGCTCTTTTTCCAATCTATATTTCCTTAGAAAACTCGGAGCCAAATTCCTTGATCTACTACCCTAAAGCAACTTTGCAGAGTCTACAGTCCTAAATTCTTGCATGCAGTCCACTTCAAACATCAACCTTTCAGAGACCATAACTTTCGAATTCTTGCTCGGATCAACATCAAACTTGATAGAGACCTTTAGTAGGTGTTAAAGCACACTTTGAATATCTATCCATAATTTACAACCATATGATCAACACATATTTTAGAAAGCTAAATCTGCCCCAAAAAGTAAAGTAGCAGTAACCTACTTTATGTATAGGATGTACATTACTTACATCCCCTTGAGTTACACGATTCTGCAAATATATTTCTTTAGACGGAACCCATTGATTCTATTGTTGTAAATAGTCCCATCTAAATCTTGTAGCAAGTAAGTGCCATTTTTAAACTTTTGCTTGATGAGCAAAGGTCCTTCCCATCTAACTCGAAACTTGGTTTGAAAAATGGAGTCCAAGCCTGCCATATCTCATAACCAACATTCCCTCTGCAAGATTCTTCTTCCTCAACTGTGTATTAAACTATTCCTTTCTCTTCACAATCTATTTTTCATAACAATTCATTGCTTGTTGCCTATCCAAATGTAGGGTATGCAAGTTCAGTCCTCTGTCAATTCTCAATTCTATTTGATCTAACTGATGCTTTTTTACAAACTCCATCGTAGGGAACATGAAATTCATAGGTAATAACACATCTTGACCATATACTAACTGAAAAGGGGTGAATCCTGTACTTGTCTTCTGCATTGTTCTACAAGCCCACAAAGCTTGATGTAGATAATTGTCCCAATCTTTAGGATGATCTTCCACCATCTTAAAGAGAATCTTTTGTAGCGTTCCATTGAATGCTTCCACCAATCCGTTGCACTGAGGATAATAAGGAGTAGCAAATCTGTGTTTCAAGCTAGTTTTCATGTTAATTCTCTCAATAGCTTATTTCTAAATCCAAGACCTTGATCTGTCACTATTTCTAGTGGTATTATAAATCTGCAGCATATGTCCTCCACAAGGAACTAAGTTACATCCTCTTTCTTGTAATTCCTTGTAGCCTTAGCTTCAGGCCATTTGGTCATATAATCAACTGTAGCAATAATGTAAGACTCTTCTATTTTTGTACCAAGAAAAGGTCTAATAAAATCCAAACCCCACTTCTCAAACGGTCCATAGGCAACAATGGCTTTAGCAGGTTTTGGAATTAGTATCCTTTTTGCATATGACAGGTAAGCATGACAACTTTTACTCCAATGATCAACATCAGCACTTAGAGTAGGCCAAGTAAGTCTTGCTAACAGAATTTTCCTTTTGGTAAGCTCAAAACCAAAATGACTACCACATGCTTCCTCATGATAGGAAGATAAACAAGTAGGAATCTCAAAACTATCTAGCACCGTTCTTAGTACATTGTCAATCCCCTTCATGTACAACTGATCATTCATGAGCACATATGCCTTGGTCTTTCTAATAATGGCATACCTTTTGTATTTATCAATCAATGACTTTAGCTCCCTAGTTTTTAGAAACTCTTCAATCATGAGAATGCTCTCCCTGCCCTCATATCTAGGATTATCCACCCTCATTACTGCAACATATTGGGAAAGAGCATTTTTAGCAAATTCATGAGATCTACGGTTGTTCTCCCTACCAATATGCCAAATTTCAAAATTTTGCAGCTACCTCATGAGGCCTTTAATCTTAAACATCTTGGAGCCCCAAGAGGAACACCAAGGAAAAGGGGATTCTACTGCAATGAAATCTATCTTGTAACATCAACAAGCTTTTATTTCATTCTTTTGATGACCAAAACAAATAAAATAGCAAATCTTCACGCAACATTATAGTAGATATCTCCCACGGATTTGATAGAATCAATCATAATCTTCAACATCTTCATAGAGTCCATCAATAGAACAAGGAATATAAAAGAATACACCATTTTCGAATGGAAATAAATCACATAGTATTCATCTTCAATGTCTTCATATTTTTCTCTCTCTATCTCTCATATACAGATACACTATTTTGATAGAATTTGACTATCTCTGGCTCTCTCTCTCTCTCTCTCTCTCTCTCTCTCTCTCTCTCTCTCTCTCTCTCTCTCTCACTCAATAATACATTATCTCCTCACTACAATACCCAATAATGAGTCTCAATAATCCTTCTTAGCTCATGAATACACCTCCCAAGAAGTATGTTTTATGCGAAGAGGCACTAGAGCCACTATAGTGTCTCTTCATAGCTCACTACTGTCACTGTCACTCCAGTCTTCTCTTCAGCCTTCAGCAGCTGCTTCTCCATTTTTTAAAGCTCTTTTGAACTTTGATTCATCCTTTCCAAAAGTTAGAAAACTTTTCCAAAGTCACACACACATTCTACAGAATACTTACAGAAGATCTACAGAACAGAACAGAACAGGAACAGAGTAGAGACAGAACAGAGACAGAGGCTCTATAGAAAGTTTACAGAGGGTTACACAAGGTCATCAGAAAACATCAAATCCTCATTACTCATACTAAAATCATTCCAAATTGTCAAAATACTATTCAATAAGCTTCTAAAAGATTTCAACCTTCATCTATCATCAATCCATGCTTCATATAGAAGAAAATCAGAACCAATTGGAACCTCAACAGAACCTATCAAAACATCATAGAGCCTCGTATTTCTACTAAAAATCATCATGAACTTCCAAAACATAATCAATATTATCCAAAACACTCTCAAACACAACCATTAACAACCATAAATCACTCTAAATCCATCCAAAATCAATCATTCAGACCTCGAACAAAAATCAATCAAAAATTCAATCTTTTTCCACTCTCAACATATCCCCACACTTAGAAAGGAAGCGTCCTCATGACCTAAGGAAAAGAAGAATATAAGTTCACTAAAAAGCTCAATTTAATCTTCTTCACTATCTTCAATAATCACTCCAAACCACAACCCCAACTTATCACCTGTAGCTCTAGAAAAGAATACTACTAAAGGAAAACTTCATTATTTATTAACACATCTGATAAACAATATAAAGTCATAACAAATTTGTAAAGGATATAAGAGGTTCTTCAGCTTTCCATCATAGGCTTTCCATCCACCATCATCAATAGTTGAAAAGAGAGCTCTCGAACAAATTATTCAACCAGCACGAATTCATGACATACAAATTATTACAATACACACACAAATACAACCATCTGAATGGCACCTCCAAAAATATGTCTCATTAAGAAGCATAAAAAATACATCCAAGGGTATCAATGAAGATGATCCCTCTTGAAGGCTTGATGATTTCAAAAGTGATCCAGGGATAAAGACTCATCAACAAAAGATTTTGGAGGATTCTGAAAGAACTAAAGGCAGCACATCCGTTCTAGCAAAACAAAGTATCTGCTAGGTAGACAAAGGTCATGAAAATATAGGACATCCAACTATTGGGAATCAATGTTCACATTAACATTTATACAAAGCTTTGAATTGGCCTTTTGATCGTTATGGGAATGCCTATGCATATATGCTAAGTACCAAGCAAAATGGGTTGTCAATCTCATTGAAGGATCTAGAGATTGTATATATTGTTGAGAAAAATGGAGGTAATTTTGGTATGCTTGACTAGCAGTTGTCCAGTCCCCTGGAATTAATGGCCAATTAATCTGTGATCCTGTGAGAGAATCAGTTGAACTCCATCCTCTTCTTCTCGGAATTTGCTGATCAAATCCTTCGTACCCACTAACCAACTAAGGGGTTTGAGAAATAGAAGTGGCAGGAGATGGAAGTGGAATAAGTAAAAGAAGATGAAGAGATAGATAGAAAAAATCATAAAATGAGAAATAAGCTAAAGAAGGAGTGACTGAAAATTTAAGTGAATCGGTTAAGAAAGGTGTCAATGGGTAAGCAGGAAAAGTAGAAGGTATATGGATAGATGGAGAAGGACTTGGCAGAGAAGGGGAAAAGACTTGATCTTCAATGAAAAAACAATAGGTAAAGATTGGAATTTGAGGAAAACCCTGAGGTTGGAAAAGGGGAGCTATGATAGCTGCTGAGTTGGATTGATAAAGGGAAAAATAAGCATCGTAGCGATGGGCCATTTATTGATAATACAATAAGCTATGAACAGAGGGATCTAAAATAGATCATCGATGGTAGGCATCAAAGAAGGATGAATCAAATGGATGGTTCTTGGAAAGATAAACTAGGAGATCCACCCTCAGTTGGTTAGTGCTCTACACATAAGTAGAAGCTGTATTTTGGCATTGGTTTAGGACTGCAGAAACAATCATTCAATGCCATAAGTGTGAGGGCAATTAGCCACTTTAGAAGAGTAGCACTGGAACATGTCATCTATCCTCAACTCCAAATGGTTGACATATAAGGCAGCTTGTAAGACCACATCCCCCACATACCAAGCCAGATCTACATCATTCGAAATTATCAAATCACCTCGTAGATACATATAAGATATCAACATGGTATCCATCGTCACGGAATCTTCAAAGACCATACGGACAACTTCTGTCAGCAAATCAGAAGACCAAGCCCCACTTCAACCATCCTTTGGAAGAGGGAGATCCGTCGTTGAGAGCTTAATATAGAAGGCCAACTTCTGCAACTGATAGTGGATAAAAAAGGAATGGTCCGGAGGAACATACTCTTGAAATTTCTCAAATGTAGACCATAACAAATCCATCCTAGACTGCAATCTTTCCACTTTATCTTGAAACAACGGACATAATGTGGCCCATCTCTGGAGAACTGCCAAGTCCTGCTGAGATATAGAAGGAATTATAGGAACATTGGAGCTTAGAGGAATGGACCGTGACTGTGCCAGTTGGTCGTGCAACTGCTTAATCTGGGAAACTTGGGATTCCAATGTATTGTGAGCAGTCTGCAAAGCTGACAATTTCTTATCTAAAAGAGTCTTAAACTCTTGAGCTTCTTTAGACATTTGCTCTTTCTCTTCCAAAACTCTAGTGACCTGTGACTGAGCTACTGCTAACTAAATTTTCAAAGAAGATATTTCTTCTCTCTGGGTCTTAATCATTTTTGTTTGCTGCCCTATCTGCTTAAACATATCAGCAAGAGTGTCTTTAGCAAAGGCTATTTCTGAGGTTGCCTTATGCATCTGGTCTTAGGATTGCATCAACTCTTCATAGAAAGAAGTATGTAACTGTTGAATACAAGCTGCACTGAGAGTTCAATAGAACTCTGGATATCATTACAAAGGAAAGGTATGGCATCCCCTGACACTAAACTGTTCAGCGAAGGAACTGATGGGAGGTACCAGATCAGATGGAGGAGGGGGTAGCACACCCTTCTTAAGGCTTGAGTATGTCAAGAAAGCATATAAATATGAACCATAAGTGACATTGGTAACATTCCCTCTGGTCACTTTGACAAAATGTTGGTCCATCTTCGTAAGAAGGTAAGTACTCTAGTCAATGGCAACCCCTTTTAACAAAATCTTGGAAGCTGTGAAGAGCTCCTTGGAAAAATAATGAGATGGTGTTTTGGCAGGTATGAACCTGTCTTGGAGAAATTGGTAGACTAGCTTCTAGAGAGGATCAGTGTCATTGAAAAAGACACTTCTGAAGTGTTAATCACCTTCTTGACATCGAGGACCTCTTTAGTCTGCTTCTGTAACAGCTTGAGAATCTTGTCATTTGAGAATAATTGTCTAGCTGTAACAAAGGGTTCTCCTTTGTAGGGAAGAGACAAAGCTTTCCCTAATCCTCTAGGTATCAAAACCATGGAAGTACCACGAACCAAGCTCAATTTCTTACTGTATGACACAAGAAACTCATCACATAGGGCTGGATTGTCTGGAATCAAAGGGAGTGAAGAAGCCACGAAAGATGCAAGGCCAGCTTTTGCGATAGGCTCACAAGTCATTAGAGAAGAATAATCCCTAGTGATCAATGGGACATACTGAACAGGAGGAGGAGCTTAAGGCGCCATTCAGATGGAATATACACACACCACAAACACAGACAATCACAGAGAATGCCTGCAAAATAACAAAATAGCTATAAAAAAGAAATTGATCAAAATAAGCATACACTAACATAGCTAACCAATTGACCACCCCAAACAACCCACATCTTAGAAAAATTGAGCATGACTCCTACACATATGCGACCGAAAGCTTCATGCTATGCAACAAGCAGGCACCCAAGACCCCATATCAAGCGAAAAAGAAAACTACAAACTGCACCCATAATCGTATCACACAATCTAACCATAATACCTCAAAAACCTAATCAGGATATAACCAGAACTTGAATAAACAATGTCATCTTAAAGGACTATATGTACCTATCCCACGAAGCATATTTATTAAAAAGAGAAATAAGTGCAGTGAGAGAATGATTTTAGTGAAGGGTTCATTTTAAGAAATTATTAACAATGGTAAAATTTTTATCAGGTTGCAAATCTTAATAAGAAAATGGCGGTTCATTTTGAAATTGTTAGTTACAATTTATTAATGTGAAACGGTGCTTTTAACAAAACTCGGACTACGATCCCCATACTCAGGTCTCTAAATGCATATTCATTGATTAAAAATTTAATGTGTCTGAAGCGCTCTTCTTTTTCAACGCGTGCATTTTTGTGACCGCCGGTTTGTTTTTATTTAAAATTAAAGTGCCTCTGAAGCGCATGTAGCGCGTATAAAGTGAACGACATGTTGATTTTAAGTGATTAGAAAAATGTGTGTTTATTTTAATAATTAACTATGGTTAAGGGATGACCAAACATAAATAAAGCATGAAAAATATATACCTAGTAGGGGTGTGTATGCAAGAGACTGAGGGTGCACTGAGTAGTCCCAAATGCAAAGAATTCAACAAAAAAGCAAAAATCACTAACTGGAAAAAATAGAATACTTTATTATTATTTTTAAAACATAAAATAAATATCAAGGCAATGTTAGTGGGATCTCATTTGGTTTAGGTAATTTTGATTAGTGTTTGGATAAAATTATTATTATTATTATTATTTAATTATAATTTAGGTATATTTATATTTTATATTTTATATTTTTGGGTGCATTTTTTATTTTAAAATATTTCAAAAGTAGTCAAATGCATTGATGAAATTTTATGTGATTCTTTTGCATTTAATTCTGATTTTTAGGAATTTTTAATGAATTTTAGTGAATTTTAAAAATATTTTAAGTATTATTAATTTTTTTCAATTAATTCTCCATATTATAATCAACAAGATCAACTAGAAAATTACGCAATTTAGGAAAGAATTTTTGACTATTTTTTTTGTTTTTTAATTAATTTTTAATGAAATTTTTAATATTTTAAAGTATTTTAATGTATTTTAAAGGTAATTTTCTCGGGTTATTGGAAAATCAAAAGAGATACCCGACCTATGTGTGAACAGTTGTGTGTGCTCGAGGACGAAATGTACCACTGCACAGAGAATACCAAACGCGTGTCGTCACGTGTGAACACCCGCCCCGCTGGCCACTCCCGTACGCACAGGCACTCTTGGACATCCGTGTTGCGTGTGGAGGGTGGGGGTAGAGTGGGGTAGGGGTAGGAAAGGGGGCTAGAAGGGGGGTAATGAGGGTTAGGTAAGGTTAGCTAGTCAGGGAGGTGAAGTAAGTACAGTTAGGTAAGTTACGTAGGTGAGTTAAGTAAATTAGGTTAATTAGGTGAGTTAAGTAAATTAAGTTAATTAAGTAAATTAAGCTAGTTAGGTGAATTAGGTTAATTATGTTAGTTAGGTTAATTAGGTTAGTTAAGTGAATTAAGTTAACGAAATTAATTAGGTTAGTTAAGTGGTGAAGGTTAGTTTACTAACTTGAGAAGAAAGGAAGGGGAAAAAAGAGGAAGAGGAGGCTACGGGCGCTGCGGAGGAGCAGACGGAGGAGGAGGAGGCTGCGGAGGAGGAGGAGGAGAGGAGGAGAGGGAGGAGGTGTGGAGGGAGGCAGGGGGTGGGGAGGGCAGCCGAGGGAGGCGGAGATGAGGGCAACCGAGGGCAGCAGACGTGGAGGAGACGAGGGAGAGGGTGGCACGGGAGGGAGAAGAAGGCGGAGGGAGGGGAGAGAACGAAGGAGGGCGGGTGGTCGGAGCGCGAGAAGGAGAACGAGGAGGGGATCCGCGGGTGAAGAGATAAGGTCGTTGATTTTTTTCTTTCTTTCTTTCGTAAAGTTTTTTTTTTGTTTTTTTTAAATTTGTGTTTTTGTTTTATATGTTATTTTGTGTTGAAAATTTTGTTTTAATGTGTATGTGTATTTTTTTTGTGGGTTTTGTTTTTTGTGTGGAATTTTTAATTGCGGTTTTTTTGGGTTTGGCCTTTTTTTTCCGACTCTTTGTTGTTTCCTTGTGTTTTTTTTTGGGAGATATGACCCTTTTCTCCACACCTATAACATTCCACCTCTGATCTCTGCTAACCACCACCAGATTGTCATCCTCTGTAACTTTGAGAGGGAAACCTCCTTGGACCGAAAATAGGACCAAACTTCCTAGGCTTTGGTCCAATATCCTGGGTTGTCATTTTGGATTCTAGCAAGTTGAATCTTGCATTTTCATCATTCTGTCTTCGTTCGTGCATCTCTTTCAGAGAGAAAATATCCTCTGTATGGTTCTTTCACAAACAGTAGAAAGAGAAGGCTCCAGGAATGATTGGTTTTCGGGTACATTCAATGGCTAAATGTCCCACTTGATGACACTTTTTGCACCATGTATTAGAGCGCATCACATCTCTTCCAGCTCCCGTAGGAGTGGATATATTGGCAGTATTCACCTTCAGCATCTGTAGCTGCTCTGTAATCACATCCATAAGCTCTTTCTTGATACTTGCAACTGAGTTGGATAAGTAGTCCTTCAAATTTTCATCTCTTGAAGTACTTGTAGTAGGATTTTATGAAGCTTCTGTAATTATTGCATACACTGGTTGGGTCGATCCAAAGGGTCCTCTATTCTGGTTCTGATTCAGATCTCCCATTGAGACTTGGGATTGTTGATTCCAGTGGGTAGGGTTCCACTATTGTTGAGTCGCCATTGGAGGAACTGTTTGAGGCCACTCTTGTTGTGGGTGAACTATCATTTGAGGCATTTTCATCTGTGGTAACCATAGTGAATTAGGTGCATTATACTGGGGCACTGTCTGCATCTGGGGATAGGGGTAGGAAACTGTCCCTAAGACTGCATTTGGTGGGTATACCATTCTTGGCATGGGAGGAGGTAAGACTCCTCTTCCTAACGTCATTGACAGCCTTGCTTCAACTTCATCATACAATCTTGCACCTACCACTGCAGCTTGCAGATTGACTGGTCTTCTCAATTCCATAAACTTGCAAACTTCTGGTTGTAGGCCTCTAAGGAACACTCCTTTCTGGATACCTTCATCCAAATGATGGTTAGTCCATCTCTTCAGGATGGATTCCATTCGCAAGACATAAGCTTCTACTCTTTCTCCAGAGGACGGTTCATGAACTCCTCTCGCATCCGCTCTTCAAAACCTTCACGCCTGAATTTAATGAGAAAGGCCAACTTTAGGTCATCCCAAGTGCCAAAAGTTCCTGATGCTTGTCTCTCATACCACTGAAACACTGCACCCTTGAAAGTGGTGAGATATATCGCTAACCAATGCTCAGGGGTCCTGGCATTGTTAGCCACACATGCTATCAAAATCTGCTACATGAAGATCAGGGTCTTCATTGTACTCTCCCTTAAAAATTGGCAATGGACTATATTTGCTGGCATGTCATCAATATTTCCAGGACAAATCTGACTAGGAAGGGGACCTTGAGTTGCCATGGGGACTTTTGTAAAGAGTACTTTTAGGGTGTCAAAGGAGACTTCTATTGCGAGCTCATTCTCAACTTTGATTTTGCCTTCTCCCTTCTCACGTACCTCTGGACTTGTTCTAACGATTGCCTCTTGATTGAATCATTCATGAGGGGGTTGGCTCCAAACAATTGTTCAGTACTCAACACAATAGAATCAAAGAGAGGCTTCAGTCTCTGGGGGATTCTCTAGCCAACATCTCCTCTACTTCCTTCTTTTCAACATCTCTGAATTCGGCTTTCAAACCACTACAGAGGGGGAGATATTCTATTCTGAAAGTATCAAAACTCATTCTTCTTAGGATCATTGTTGTGCCATTATAATAATGTCATCTTTTAAGGGTTTCAACAGTATATGTTGTGAAAAACACTCTGTCTACCAACTTCCAGTGGGTTGCTAATTGGAGAAACAAAAGATTATCAGTGCACCAAGCATCCCACGTATCTTGTTGTTGAGCATCCACGAACAAATTCCAACTCTTTTCCTTCTTGTTTTTGTGAACCTCCACTGACCATGACTCCTGAAGCTTCTTCACGATCTCCCACTTGATGATGTCTGGAAACTTCTCAATGAATACCAAATTTTCCATGGATAGTCATTCTCTCTACTTCTGCTCTTCAGTTTGTTCCCAAACATTATGCCACCAAGATCCAAGTTTCCGATGCCTCACCAAGAAGAGGAAATAGTAATATGTTTTCGCCATTGTGGGAAACTTCTTGTGGAAAGTGGCTTTGGCAATAAGAATCTCCAACTCTTCAATGGAATAAGGAACTTTGCACACATCCATTGAATTCTCCTTTTCTTCGCAATGCCACTTCCTTCATTTTTAGCCTCTTCTGATGCTTGTTGATGTCAAATTTCCCCGGCTACACACCAAAAACATGGAGCCCCAAGAGGAACACCAAGGAAAAAGGGAATTCTACTGCAAGAAAATCTATCTTGTAACATGAACAAGCTTTTATTTCATTCTTTTGATGACCAAAACAAAGAAAACAACAAATCTTCATGCAACATCATAGTAGATATCTCCCATGGATTTAATAGAATCAATCATAATCTTCAACATCTTCATAGAATCCATCAATAGAATAAGAAACATAAAAGAATACACCATTTTTGAATGGAAATCAATCACATAGTATTCATCTTCAATGTCTTCATAGTTTTCTCTCTCTATCTCTCATATACAGTTACGCTGTTTTGATAGAATTGGACTCTCTCTGGCTCTCTCTCTCTCTCTCTCTCTCTCAATAGTACATTATCTCCTCACTACAATACCCAATAATGACTCTCAATAATTCTTCTTAGGTCGTGGGCGGATACACCTCCCAAGAGGTATGTCTAATGCGAAGAGGCACCAGAGCCACTACAGTGTCTCTTCACAGCTCACTACTGTCACTGTCACTCCAGTCTTCTCTTCAGTCTTCAATAGCTACTTCTCCATTTGTTTTAGCTCTTTTGAACTTAGATTCATCCTTTGCAAAAGTTAGAAAACTTTTCCAAATTCACACATACATTCTACAAAACACTTATAGAAGATCTACATAATAGAACAGAACAGGAACATAGCAGAGACAGAATAGAGATAGAGGCTCTACAGAAAGTTTATAGAGGGTTACAAAAGGTCATCAGAAAACATAATCAAATCCTCATTACTCATACTAAAATCATTCCAAACTATCAAAAAACTATTCAATAAGCTTCCAAAAGACTTCAACCTTCATCAATCATCAATCCATGCTTCATACAAAACAAAAGCAGAACAAAACAGAAGCTATACAGAAGGTACCAGAACCAATTAGAACCTCAACAGAACCTATTAGAACATCACAGAGCCTCGTATTTCTACTAAAAATCATCATGAACTTCAAAAACATAATCAATATAATCCAAAACACTCTCAAACACAACCATTAACAACCATACATCAGTCTAAATCCATCCAAAATCAATCATTCAGATTTCAAAAACAACAAAAATCAATCAAAAATTCAGTCTTTTTCCACTCTTAACACATCTAGTCCTTCAAAATATCTTTATTGGCTTTCCAAACATTTTGAACATGTCTGACTACCAACATAGCGTCTCCTTTTGCAACTATCTTATTATATCACAGTTGAATACACTGTTTTAGGCCAACATGTAAACTCACATATTCAGCTTCATTGTTACTTTGTATCTCTTTACTTTCTTGACTTCCAGAAAAGACTTCTCCATTTTCAGCATCCATAATGACAAAACCCAGTCCTCCCTTTTTCAACACTCTTTTGTAACTACCATCAAAAAACAAGTTAGCATCTTTATTCTTCATCTCCTCATGGATTTCCAGATGTGGAATCACTTTCTATCTTATAACGACTGCACTTTCGACAAGTTCTTTACAAGTCAAGATATTAGCCAAGCGAGCTCTTACAGTATTCTCCTTCAAAAACATGTAAATTCAAATTCTTGCAAAGCCAACAACCACTTAGTAACTCTTGGAGCATTTTCAATAGATCACAAAACCTGTGGAAGCAACTGGGAACCAGTAAGTACTACAAATGGTATTTGAATCAATTATGATTTCCATCTTTTAACTTCATATACCAACCCCCATACCAACAATTCTTCTTCCATCCAAGCTTTTTTAGTCGCTCCAATGGATCTGCTTATATAAAACACACGCCTCATATAAGATATCCCCTTTCCCTTCTGCATTAAAATGACTCCTACTACATTTTTCCCAACACTGATACTAATGAAGAAAGGTTCATCCCAATTTGGAGGCATAAGAACTAGCAAAGTGCTTAACTTTTCTTCAATATGCGAGAATGTATCCTCTTCAACTTGTGTCCAAACTAAAGGATCCCTTCGAATTGCTTTCTATAAAGGATATACATATTCAGTCAGCATATGGAATGACCTTGATAGATATCTCAACTTTTGAACAAATCTCATTAGTTATTTTACAATTTTTGGATGTAAGAAGCTGGGAATAACAAATTAGTGTTAATAATATTGATATTATGCCATGTCACACTGACATTGGTATAAAAGGAGAGAAGATGTAATTTTTCACATCTTTTTGACACATTAATACAATTACAATCTTTCTCTCCCTTCTTGCTTACAGCTTCTATGGCTTCCCCTTCTTTCCTGTCTTTCTCTCTCTAAATCTAGTCTTTCTCTCTCCTCGTCACTCTTCTTCTCTCTCTTCCTGCAGTCTTTCTCTCTCTTCTGCAGTCTTCTCTCTCCTCTTTCTCTCTCCCTAGTTCTCTCTCTGACAAGTGGTATCAGAGCTTGAGTCTTTGATCCATTCTTTTTTTCCATTTTCAATCCCATTTTCCTATTTCAAAATCAATTTCAGACAAAAATGGTACAAGACAGTGACTAGTGGAGTGCTGCAGGACATCAACAGTTAGTAAGAGACTACATCTAGAGATATCCAAGGTCAGATGTGGTGGGTAATGGCTTAAATGGCAGGACGTCATCAAATTTTATGCAAAATTGAAGGTAATTAGGGTAAAGGATGGTTAACCGGGCTTAGTTTGGGAACAAACTGTGGTTACTTTGAAAAGAGGGGGTTCTCTTTCCCCTTTCCTGGAGTTTCCTACAGGTTCCATGGAAGTTCAGCACCAAGATCTGTTCATCTCTCTCAAATCCATGATCTTCTTTACCAAAAATTGCATGGAATAGATCCTTCTCTTCAAGAGCTTCAGGTTGAGCACAAGATTGCTCCAGTTTGGCTCAGTCATGGAGCCAGAAATAGCCCCGAAAATTGCGACACAATTTTCGGGATGATTCCAGCCTGCCTCCTAGTCAGGTTGCTTCCTCTTCAGCCCTTGGCACTCTTCCTGATCCTTGGCAAGTTAAATCATCAGTTAAATGGAAAGATTCAACTCCATTCAAGGTTCCTCAGCCTCTTCATAAACCCTAGGTGAATAGTCCATGGCAACCATGAAACCTTCAGCCCAACCTTTCAATTTTCAACAATTTCTTGAAGATTCTTCATCCTTTTAGCCCGTGGGATCATCTCAGCAAGGATTCTTCAACAAATTGCAAGGATTAAGCACGAAATGGTTAAAGATTGAAGATCAAGAGCTTCTATGGAGCAAAAATTTAGGGGAAACGGGTTTAATGCTTCAATTTCAAGCATTTGAGGCTCCCAGATTGTTCTTAAGTACTGGATAAACAAGCCTTGTGGATTATTTTACTATGAGATTGATCAAGTCATCTTCAGCCATGTCAAAGGTACTCTTCTTCAATTCTTAATCTCTCATTAATCCAATTGCTGAGCTTAATCCATTTGATTGAGAGATTAAAGAATTGAATATTACTCATCAAATTCTCAGCCAACCTTTGCTTGAATCCATCTTTTCATGAATACAATGCTTGCTTTATGCATATTAGTTCCAATCAGTGAATTAGAGGCTTTAATCTGAAATCTCAGCATAATACTTGAATCCCATTGACTGAATCCATTGATTGATGAATTTGTTTACTCTAATCCGATTGATTGGCTGAATTTCTTTTGCCCAAGTTGAAATATTATAAAAGGGTAAGTGCTAGCAATCAGTGAGTCACTGAACTGTATCGGTAAGACCCTTCTCCTATCCCAATTTTTCAAAATCTCATTCAATTGCATCTCATGAAAGGCTGAATGAATATTTCAGAAATGCATATCTTGCTAATTGCTTAGAACACTAGCCTCTGCCATGTTGATATTCCCACCGAGGAAAAAGGTGGATGATGGGGGAGATAGTGGGACAAAAGAGAGGTGACCCTCCCTCACTATCGAAGATCCCGAAGGGGTGTAACCAACCGACCTGGGGGGAACTTTGCCCACCTCCCGGTGATTCGGAGCCCGTGTAGGAAGCCTATCATGCTGTTTTATATCACACAGGTACAGCGAGTGGAGAATTGAAGATTGAAGACTTTCCAAGGACTCAAGTACCTGCAGGACCAAAACAGGGTAAAATAGGGAATTTACAGGTCACTTACAGGTGGTTACAGGTATACCATTTATTACTGAAGCACAGGTGTAGGTACTACAGGGTACTCGCAGGTCCTATATACCCTTTTGCAAGGTTTGGTAGCCATTTGGGGTTACTATATTGCATTACAGGGTAAAAACAGGGCACTCACAAGTCTAGATAGGGTGCAGGACTAGACAGTGCAGACTCTGAAATCCAGCTATAGAATTTACTGTCCTAAACCTGTTATAGCGTTCTATAGCTCATCTCGAAGAGGGAATTATTAGCTTCGATTCACACAAAAAAGTTTTGAAATCAAAGCTTCCTAGCCAAAGTTATAGTCATTTTTCTGACAGTGGGTACTGCAGGACTGCACTAATATGGCAGGACATAAAGGCAAAAATAAGGTCTAGGAAGATTATGCTCAGCAAATCAGGGATTCCATGATGGATAGTACACTTCAAGAGAACCGTGAAGAGCTTCAACAACAAGGAGAAGTCAGTATACTCAATAATACTCTGTGTGCCCATGAACAAAGACATAGGGAACGACATGAGGCCATCTTGTCAAGAATGGAGCAGATGGTTCTATCTACTGATCAGACCAAGGATTCTATTGATAAGTTGGTGGAATCCAATGAACAACTCATGGCACAAATCTCTAAATTCATGCAGTTGCAAATGGCATCAAGAGAAGTTAATGAGAAGGCTTGTTCAAACAGTGGCCCTTTAGCCCCACTTCAGCCATCTAATCAAAATGGTCATGGAAATGGGATTATTGGAAGAAGAGGCATTCCAAATAGTCAGTACGAAGTAGGAGAAGCTTCACAGAGGCATGATGACTATTTGGGTAGTTTGAATAGGGCCAATACTCAAGCTTTTGGACTGCATACTCAAAATTCTAGGGATGCTCTACCAACAGGAAGATTACATAGTAATTCTCAGCCACCTGTTGGAAGATTTCAGTCTCAATTGGGAGGCTCTGTACTTGGTAATCTTGATCAGCCAATTTTGGGACAACAACCCTTTCATGAAAGGGAGTTTAAGGACAAAATTGTTTTAGCCAAATTTAATGGCCAGTCATCTTCACCATCAGACTTAGAGGAATGGACCTCTAAGATGGAGTCCTACTTTGATATATACCCTAAAACTGATGATATGAAGATTCACTTTGCTTCCTTGCATCTAGAAGAATTTGCTCATACTTGGTGGAGGTATATCAAGAAAGAGAATATACTTGTAGAGAATTGGGAAGCTTTCAAGGCACTTATGGGTGGCTGAAGTCTTTGTTTCGTCTCTTGAGAAAGAGAAGTTAGCACGGAGATGGTATGGTTTGGAACAAAGGGGCCTAAGTGTAAGAGAGTATACAAACCAATTTCTCAACTTGATCATGTATGTGGAAAGCATCAGTGATGAGGCTAAGCTTCACAAGTTTATATATGGTTTGGAGCCATCTTTGTCAGCTGATGTTATGGCGCAAAATCCTACTTCACTTTTCAAGGCTATTGAGCTTGCAGAGTGCTATGGAAGAAAGTATAGGAAAGAATCTTCATTTCAGCCCAGTTATGGACAGCCAAGGACTATTTTAAAGCAGGGACAAGTTGGTAACACTTATGGCAGTAATCATGTGCCTAATGGGAGCTTACGGGTACCGACTTATCCTCCATTTAATGCTTCTAGGCCTCAAAGTAATTTTAGGATAGCAAACAGTCCGAAAGTTGAATTCAAACAGGGGGACAGCAAGCCTAAGTCCATTTCAGCTAATACAAATCCCAAATCTATTCCCATGGATCTTTACAAGGAAAGGAAGGACAAGGGCTTATGTTTCAAGTGTGGAGAAAAGTATATACCTAATCATGCTTCAAAGTGTGTATACAAAAATGTCAATCCTAAGCTTCTGAGTATGCTGGTTTTTGAGGATTTTGAAGATGACATAGATGAATCTAATGCAGTGGCAATTAATGCTGAAAATGAAGATCTTGAGGAGGAAGTTGGACAGGATTACTTTTATGATCCAACTAACTCTTTTCCTTTTGATCCAGGTGAAAATGTTCTGTTTGACCCTGGTGGATCTTGTGATGAGTTGCTTGCTGCCACTAATTGTTCTATCTCTATGGATGCTTGAACGGGATCTTAGAGTCCTAATACACTTCGTATGAAGGGAAGCATATGTGGAAAGCTAGTGTTCATCCTGATAGACAGTGGCAGTACTCATAGTTTTGTCAATAAGTCCATCATGGACAAGTTAAATTGTGTTCCCACAGACTTATAGCAGCCCATTAGAGTTCAAGTGGCTAATGGTGAGGAAGAAATCAGCACACTGATTTTCCCACAGGTTTCTTTGCAGTTGGCTGAAAATTTTGAAGCCAAAGTAAACTTGATCACTCTGGAAATGGGGCCTATAGATATTGTGCTTGGTTGCTATTGGTTGATGACATTAGGCAGGATCACTATGGATCTCTCACAGTTATATATGGAGTTTATCTCCAATGGACAGCTTATCCATTTACAGGGAATTCCTAGTAGATCTGATTTTCAGCTTATCACCATTCAACAACTCAAAAGGGAGTACAAGAAGCACTCACAAATATTTGTTTTGCATTTGAACAAAGAAACACAGGATCAGCCCAATAATTCAGCAAACCATCCAGCCTTGACAACTCTTCTTGAGGAGTATAGAGATTTGTTTGAAGTACCTACTTCATTGCCTCATAAGAGAGCGGTGGATCACCCCATTGATTTGGAGCCCAATTCAAAGACAATCAATAAGGCACCTTACAGATTATCAAAGTGTGAATGAGAGGAAGTAGCCAAGCAAATCAAAGAACTTCTTGAAATGGGATTCATTGAACCAAGTTCTTCACCTTATGTATCTCCAGTCCTGTTAGTCAAAAAGAAAGATGAATCTTTCAGAATATGCATTGACTACAGGAATCTCAATAAGATAACAGTGAAGAACAGGTATCCTATACCCAGGATTGATGATTTGCTTGATGAGCTTAAGGGGGCTCGATTCTTCACAAAGATTGATTTGAGATCAGGGTATCATTAGATTCGCATGCGAGAGGGTGATGAAGTCAAGACTGCTTTCAGGACTGATCGTGGGCTCTATCATTTCTTGGTGATGCCATTTGGGCTTACAAACGCTCCAGCTACCTTTCAAAGCCTGATGAATAAGATCTTGCAACCTTTCCTCTTTCAGTTTGTCTTGGTGTTCTTTGATGACATCTTGATCTATAGCAAGACTTTACAGGATCACTTGGCACATATGAAGAGGGTTTTTGATGTATTGAGACATCATAGGCTTTTTGCTAAGGAGAAGAAGTGCTCTTTCATGCAGACTAAAGTGGAATACTTGGGACATATAGTCAGTGAAAAAGGAATATAGGCTGATCCCAAGAAGGTGCAATGTATAAGAGATTGGCCAACGCCTACTACTACTACCTCTCTTAGAGGATTCCTTTGTCTATCCTCATTCTATCGCGCCGATTTATAAAGCATTATGCGGCAATTGCAGCTCCTTTGACTGATAGGTTGAAGAAGGAGGCTTTCTTTTGGGATGCTCTTGCAGATATTAGCTTCAACTAGTTAAAGGAACTCCTTACTTCTGCTCCTATCTTAGTATGCCCCGATTTCTCCAAAGAGTTTACTATACAGTGTGATGCTAGTGGCCATGGCATTGGGGATATTTTGCTTTAGGAGCATGGAGTAATTGCATTTGAGAGTCGTAAGCTTACAGATAAGGAGATGGCCGTGAATGTTTATGACCAGGAGATGTTGGCTATCCTGCATGCAATCAAAAAGTGGCACCATTACTTATATGGCAGCCGATTCAGAGTACATAATGATCACCGGGTATTCAAGTATTTTCTTACTCAGTCAAATCTCACTCGAAAGCAACGTCATTGAGTAGCTACATTACAGAATTATGATTTTTACATCACTCATACAAGGGGCAAAGATAACATAGTGGCTGATTCTCTTTATCATATGTGGGCCTGCAAAGTTTCAGCTATGACAGAACTACATAGCGATTGGATTGAAGAACTACAAGAGGCCTATCTCTTAGATGAGGAATTCAGCCAAAACTTTCAGAAATTACAGCAAGGACTTATGGAAGAAAACTTGCATTACCAGCTTAAAAATGGTCTTATTTGGTGGAAAGGCAAGATTGTTATTCCCTCTACTTCTTCTTTTAAGAGGAAAATTATGGAGGAGTTACATTCTTCGCCTTTAGCTGGACACTTGGAAGTTTTCAAGACTTATGACAGGATCAACAAAAGTTTTTATTAGAAAGGACTGTGGAAACATATCAAGGACTTCGTTATGAAGTGTATGCCTTGTCAGCAAAATAAGGATAGCACCCATAAGCTTGGAGGTTTGTTATAGCCATTGCCTATTCCTACCGGTAAATGGACTCATATTACTATGGATTTCATTACTGTCTTACCTACTACTAAGAAGGGGTGGAATAGTATTTATGTGATGGTTTAAAAACTCACCAAAGCAACTCATTTTATCCCAACAAAGATTCAGTTTACTGCTTCTCAAGTCGCCAACCAGTTTATGGAGCATATTTTTAGACTGCATGGATTACTGTAGGTGATTGTCCATGATAGGGACTCAAAGTTTATGAGTAACTTTTGGCAAGCGATATTTACATCTATGGGCACTAAGTTGGCTCCATCTACGGCTTATCATCCTCAAACTAATGGACAGACAGAGAGAGTTAATAAATGGCTGGAGACTTATCTTCGCCATTTTTGCTATGATGTCCAAACTTCATGGGATTCTTGGTTACACCTGGCTGAGTTTGCTTACAACAATTCCACTCATGCGAGCATAGGAGTTTCACCCTTTGAGGCTTTGTATGGTTACAAGGTGCCCTTACCCACATTCATCTTTAATGAAAAGATCAATCCTCTTGGGAAGGAGGAGTTGGAAAGAATGCAGACCCTTCTTCAGCAATGCAAGGTGAATCTAAGGAAGGCTCAAGATCAAATGAAGATGTATGCTGATGAGAAGAGGAGGCCTTTAGAGTTCCAAGAAGGAGAGCTGGTTTTGTTGAAGGTGCCCAAATCCAAGTACTCTACGTTAAAAGATGGATCCAGTAATAAGCTTGCCCACAGGTTTTATGGCCCTTACAGGATCCTTAAACGAATTGGAGATTTGGCATACAAACTAGAGCTTCCCTCTTCTACAAAGATTCATAATGTCTTCCATGTTAGTCAGCTGAAGCCCTATTATGGTGATCTAGTGGATATAGTTGATAAGCTACCACCCATTGATGAAGATGGTCTTGTTCAGTACATCCCAGAGGCTGTTATAGGTCAGCGTAAAAAGAAGCTTCGATCACATTCTATTGTGGAATATTTGATCAAATGGAGAGGTTTACCATCTAAAGAGGCTTCTTGGAGACCTGATTCTATATTGGATGAGTATCCATACTTGAGGGAGACATTGGTGGGCTGAAGCCTATTGCTTATGGAGCTAGTAATGATGCAGACTGGTTCAGGACAGCACGCTGTTTTAGAACAGTTTTTATCGTATCTAATTTTTAGAATTAAGCTATATATATGGGCTTAAAGTACTCTTCAAGAGCTTCGTTTTGATATATGGTACATCTCATTTGGACACTTCTATCAAAAGTTATGGTAGATTTGGTCCAGCAGAGACTGTTTACTCAGCAAGCTGTCTACTTTGTTCTGGGATTATTTGTTGAAGAATTTATGGCTCCATTTTCTTCTGAAGTATTTCAAATCATATATATAGCTGGGGATTACTTCCTTTCTTCAAATTCAGCTCATGTAGTGGTCATTTTTCATTCATTTCCCATTTGTAAAGCTGTAAAACAGAGTAGTACTTTGTTCTATCCATCTTCTTTCTAGCTGTTTCTAGGTTTGTTTTTGAGGAAAAAAACTTTTGGAAAGGGATGGATTGTAAGAAGTTGGGAATAACAAATTAGTGTTAATAATATTGATATTATGCCATGTCACACTGACATTGGTATAAAAGGAGAGAAGATATAATTTTTCACATCTTTTTGACACATTAATACAATTACAGTCTTTCTCTCCCTTCTTGCTTACAACTTCTATGGCTTCCCCTTCTTTCCTGTCTTTCTCTCTCTAAATCTAGTCTTTCTCTCTCCTCGTCACTCTTCTTCTCTCTCTTTCTGCAGTCTTTCTCTCTCTTTTGCAGTCTTCTCTCTCCTCTTTCTCTCTCCCTAGTTCTCTCTCTGACATTGGAGAATCCATAAGACATAAAGCCTCAACTTTAATAGCCTCCGGTGAAATACCATTAGTAGACACTTCATGACCCAAGAGTATCACTCTAGTTCTTGCTATTTTACATTTATGGGGGTTTAGCTGACCGCCATCCTTATCAAGTCTGCAGAAAACTTCATCAAGTTTTTGAGAGTGTAATGCCCTTGAGCTGTACATACAAAAGTTATCCATAAACATCCGCAAATATTTCCCAATGAAAGGGGCAAATACCCAACTAACCCATCTTGTGAAAAGCTCGTGTATGTAGTTATCAGACCAAAATGCATCACTCTATAATAGAAGCATCCCCATGGGGTAATGAACATTGTTTTTTTCTGATCTTCTTCTGCTATTCTGATTTGGAAATATGCAGAGTATCCATCACACACACTGTAAAATTCATGACCAACCACTTGATCCAAGATCTCATCATGAAACAGAAGAGGATAGTAGTCCCTCTTAGTAGATGCATTAAGAGGCCTGAAATCAACACATACTCTCCACTTTCCATTCTTCTTTGGTTTGATTACAACATGAGACACCCATTCTGGATAAGCAACAAGATAGATAAATCCCGCATCAAGTAACTTTTGAATTTCATCTTTAAGTACATTTTCCTGAATTGTACCAAATCTTCTAAGTTTTTGAGCCATTGGTTTATACCCGTCTTTCAATTTGATATGGTGCACAATGCTGTTAGTACCGCTCAATTGGTGATAGTCTGTAGCAAACAATTTTGGGTATTTCTAAAAAATGGTTGAATATTCATCTCTTTCATCATTAGTCAAGTCATTTTCCAACATATTCATAAGCTTAGGCAGTCTTACATTCATTTCAGGTTGCTGATCACATGTTTTCTGCATGAATTCTGTACTTCCTACAGTAATATTTACAACTTTTTCCTCTCTTTTTGAACCCTGGATTGGCAACCAAAAGAGGTCAACATCCCTAGAGAGTAGGATAGCTTCCCATTCTCTATCTTCCTCATCAAGGCTGGAATTTTTTGAATCACTACTTTCATCACTTTCATGTCCATTTTGAATGACAGAACCTTTTTTCATGTCAAAGATCACACTCTTATGAGTTGGCTTCTCAAGATAAAGTTCCAATTGACCTCTATACCAGTCTTATCTGGATCTCATACCAATCAACCACGGTCGTCCCAAAATGAGAGGATTTGACTTCAGCAGCCCTGCCATCCTACTCCTTAGCTCGGATAACTTTAGCTTCACAATCTCTTTCACTACAAGGATTTGAGCTAGTAGCGACGGCGGGTAGCAGCATCGCTATTTGCATCGCAAAAAAGCGGGCCGAAACCGAGCGCGGTTTTATTTCGCGTTTGCACGTTTTATGTTTTGAGAGCGAGAGCGAGGGAGAGAGTGACCGTCGTGAGAGAAGGAGAGGAAGAAGACTTGCCGCCGCCGCCGTTGTTCATGAAAGAGAGGAGGAGCCTTCATCGCAAAGAGGAGCCGCCCCACACTCGCCATATCTCATCGGTGAGTCTCCCTCTCTCTTTCTTTTGCTTGTTTAAGGTTTAAATCAATTTCTCCTCTGCTTGTTTAGGAGAGGAAATGAGAGAGAAAGTGAGGGAGAGGGAGAGAGAGGGAGAGAAAGAGAAAGACAGGGAGAGGGAGAGGAAAGGAGAGTGCATTCTCTCTCTCCCTCTCCCCTTTGCTTGTTTAAGATTTAAATCACTTTCTTTTTTGCTTGTTTAGAAGAGGAAATGAGAGAGAAAGAGAGAAAGAGAGGGAGAGGGAGAGGGAGAGGGAGAGGGAGAGGGAGAGGGAGGGGGAGGAAATGAGAGAGGGAGAGAAAGAGAAAGAGAGGGAGAGGGAGAGGGAGGGAGAGTGCATTCTCTCTCTCCCTCTCCCTTTTGCTTGTTTAATGTTTAAATCACTTTCTTTTTTGCTTGTTTAGGAGAGAAAATGAGAGAGAAAGAGAGAAAGAGAGGGAGAGGGAGAGAGAGGGAGAGAAAGAGAAAGAGAGGGAGAGGGAGAGGGAGAGGGAGAGGGAGGAAATGAGAGAGGGAGAGAAAGAGAAAGAGAGGGAGAGGGAGGGAGAGTGCATTCTCTCTCTTCCTCTCCCTTTTGCTTATTAAAGGTTTAAATCACTTTTTTTTTGCTTGTTTAGGAGAGGAAATGAGAGAGAAGGAGAGAAAGAGAGGGAGAGGGAGAGAGAGGGAGAGAGGGAGAGCGAGAGGGAGGGAGAGTGCATTCTCTCTCTCCCTCTCCCTTTTGCTTTTGGAGAGTGTTAAGATATATTGTGAGAGGGAGAGGAAATGCGATAGAAAGAGAGGGAGAGGGAGAGAGAGGGAGAGAAAGAGAAAGATAACATATATTGGAACGATAGCATATCCATGATTATGGTAATGGTATCCACTTTACTTTTTTTATGGGTACCATTACATCGACTCCTTAAGAGGGCTAAAAATTAGTCATACACTTTATAAAGTCTAATTAGGAGATTTAAGATGCACGATAATAGACTTATCAATAATGGTATGCAATGTGCTTTGGAATGGGCCACGTACATTGGTGACTCTTTAAGATGGCTTAAAATTGGTCATATCCTTCATAATGTCCAAGTAGGGGATCTAATTGTGATATGCATAATTCATTGTTTTTGTATTAACTTTATAGGCATAACAAATTAGAAATCATGCCAACTAGTCAACGAAAGGACTAAAAGAAAATGACACCCTAGCTAATGGTCATTACGGTACTTCATCAAAATGAACCCAAAAGTATTGTTATAGAAGAAGAATCCCTTAAATTAAGCATAGGATATTTTCTTAAAATGTTATGACTATGAGTAGAATTGATTGAAACAAATTTTATTACTATAGCTGATAAATTTCATAGATGGCATTAATTTTAATACACGATCCTAGGACCAAAAAACCACATTTCTAAGATGCTTTTTGTTGAGACTGATTTATTATTAGACTAAGAGATCCTCAATGATATTCATAAATGGATTACTTATACCCAAAGCCCTCTAGTGCAGTTGTATAAGTAATCCTAGTAGAGCCCCTCTAAGATACTCAAAGTACATAACCTAGAGACCGTAGCTAGGTATATAAGGTATAATGGTTGTACAAGAAGACACCTCAATAATTGACTTATCACCATTAAATCCCAAAGAAGAATCGTGTTCCATTCCCTTCAACTCTATATTCACCTCGTGAAGAACTTCATTAATCATAGCATCCTTGTCACCAATCTTTTTGTTGCAATGATATCACAAACAAATCCTTGAGCATGGTATATGCCCGAGATATAACATCAATAAATCTCTCAACTACTATGTACAATGCAAGAGCTTATGGTCAACTTGCAACTTGACATACATCTCCATAAAGCTATCCATTTGAGCCTTGTTTGCTATAATGTAGATAAGATGGAAAACGAAGAAGGTTTTATTGTTCAAGATCGCGAGGCATATCTTAATCAACGTGTCCCATGTCCTTGCTCTCAATGCAAGTTGGTAATTAGACGAAAACACCGATTGTCTATAGAACACGTACGACGATTTGGCGAGTTTCAATCTAAGATCATTGATCAGGCGATTGCGGATTTTCAGCAAATGGTAATTTGAAGTTAATATTAATCATGCATTGTATTCGCAAGCTAATTGAAAACCATACACAATAAGATTGGGTCTTGTTGGCAAATTTTCTATCCAAGGGGGTGATGTCTCGTCCCAAGGGGGAGTGCACCCTTTGCGGCCAATTAGAAGAGTTCGTGGACGTGCGATGGATGGATTGCAGGAGCCAATCTACCACTCGCAAGGCCAATCTATACCATCAATGCCAGATGAGACAGACAACCTTCCAGACCTACCTACAATCTTGGAGCTTGAGATGGAGGCAATGATCGATGCATTGATTCCCATGGATGTCGAGACATCTGATCCGCTTAGAGAGGAAGCATCCATACCATTATATGATGGGTGCCAAGTATCTTGGTTGAAGACATTGCTTGCACTCTTAAGTGTGCAAGCAAAATACGGGTGGAGCGATACGAGTGTGACCGAGTTATTCAGGTACCTTGCACATAGGCTTCATTGATTTTTTTTTTACACTATTATTACAAACATTTGTGCTTTTTCAAGGTGTTTTATGATTTTTTTCAGGTTATTGAAATATCATATATTACCACTTGCAAATACCATGCCTGAGTCTCGTGATGATGCACGATATGTTTTACAAAAGCTTGGCATGGACTACAATAACATCCATGCATGTATCAATGATTGCATACTGTTTCGAGATGAATACGAGACTATGGAGACATGTCCAAAGTGTGGTGCTCACAGGTATCGACAGGACTTGCAAGGGCAAACCATCCCTCAAAAAGTTTTCAAACACTTTCCGCTCATCCCCCGCATAAACCACATGTTTCGCACGTCCGGCATGGCAAGCTTGACAACGTGGCATGTGCAGAATAGGTCCACGAATATCAGCAGGATGGAGTTCATAATGCTTTCTCATTTGTGGCAGTTTGTCCTACCGATAGCGATCGCAGAATGCCTTACTCCAGAAATTCGCGGGGCCATTTACAAGTTGTCGACTTTGGTGCAATGGATCTCACACAAAGAGATTAAGACGTCCTCTACTGAATCCGCGAGGCGGGGAGCAGTCCACCTTCTTGTGCATCTTGTGGACGAAGTGGAGATTGCTGGACCTATCCATACGCGATGGATGTTCTTCCTGCAGCACTTCATGAAAACCGTGAAAGGCTTTGTGCGACAACGAGCTCAGCCAGAAGGTAGCATGGCCGAAGGTTGGTTGGTGTCAGAGTCATTAGTGCATATCTCACAATGGCTACCAACGGTGGAACCAGACAATGAAATGCTATGGACGCTCAAGGACGATGATAGATTGACTGGAGATGTGGTGGTTGGAAATGGGGTAGAAAAATGAATGGATGTCTCAATGGAAGAGAAGGTGAATCGCTTTTGTATGTTGCACCATGCCTCCATGGAGACGTGGCTCGCTAAGTACCAGATTGCAAGGCAAGATCGAGAGGAAGCGCGAGCTGAATTCCGATGTAGTACGCGTCATCGACCGATTCGATATCCCGAAGGCATGGAGGAGATGCCGCAGTTTATATCAACATGATGGTTGCATGGAGCCTTGACCGCAGCATCCAACGAAGGGACAAAGGTCTCAATGGAGGAGTGGGAATTCTCGAGGGGATGTAGTCCAAAGGTGATGAGGGGTTTAGAATATGTTGTATCTAAATTTTATATGCGACATCTAATTTGAGTGTTTCAATGTACAATACAAAATATATAGTGCAGCTGGTCGCGCGGACGGCATTTTCATGTGGAGCGTATTGACAAAATGCGCTCCATAATGGACTGTGGTGTCATGGCAAGGTTCGAGCAAGAGAGCTGGCGACGAACAACCGATCTGAACACGGTTGTGGATGAGATGGAGTATTTTGAAAACTTGCAAAGTATTATTACAGTGGATTACCGTAGCTTCTCCATGATACTATTCGATGTGCAGTGGTTCAAAGTGGTACTTGGAGGAGCTGGAGCAACAGTTCGACGAGGTCCATCTGGATTTCTTGAAATAGATTCCCAAAAAAAATGGACGGATTTGCGTGACGCCTTTGTGTTGCTAGCCCATTGTGAACAGGTGCATAGAGTCATTTGCTTGCTAATTGTAATACGACATGGTTTATGTCACAATGGTTTGAACTCGCTTTGTACGTGTTTGTGAACAGGTAATCTTCTATCCAAACCCCCGACAACCTCGATGGTGGTATGTTATACCTTCAACTCCCCGAAGTGCGAGAGTATATGATCAAAGCGATGTTCTGAGCATAGATGAAGATAATATGCAAATAGAGGGGTCGATATTACAAGGGGTGGAGGCCACCGCAAGCTTGGAGCCCACATTGGCTAACAATGATGGAAATACAGGAGTCCAAGAATTTTTTGAGAACGAGACGGACTCTTTCTTTTGTGGTGACATGTCTATTGACCTTCCAGTGTATGCGGAGTTGTGTTAGGAGATTAACATGGGACCATAGGATACTTCATACTTGGAGCATCCACTTACTCAATTCGTTGTTTAGATCTCTTATAAAGGTACATAAGATATGCATTTTAAGAGGGATTTTTAAAAAATGATTTATATTTCCGTGCTTTGTATAATTTAAATTGATTATTCTAACACAATTTTTTATCTGTGCAGGTGATATTTTTAGGATGAGTCGAGGGATGAGCGATGAGGAGTTGCAGGACATCTTCACACGCATGTCTCCAGACCAGCTCGTGAGATTCAAAGAGATGGCAGAACAAGAGTTGTCTCGTTCTTCCTCAGGGTGCTCTGCTAGATCTGCTTCAGCGCGATCGGATGCTTCAGCTTCGAGCAGACGATCTTGACGCTCACGACTTGGGCCAGAGGGAGGGACCGCATCGGGATCAGGGGGATGCTATTGTGGAGACACGAATGTGGTGTCTCCGTCTCGTCGTTCAGCTGGAGCTGCATCACCTCCAGGATTTGTCACACCTGTGGGGATATCTACTCTAGTTACTCCGGATTTTGTGCAGCCGTCAGCAAGTAGCACCCCTTTTAGTGCCACCCCTTTGGGTGCCACTTTGAGAGAGGTTATCCCCGTCGGGACACCGAATGTAGAGGGGTCTCCTAGATATGCCCAGGAGCGTGGACAGAGATGGGAGAGGACCCATCTTAGGCAGACTCCTAGGGGTTATGGATATCTGGTCGATAGTAGGTTAAGAGCCATCATAATGAATGATGAGGGGAGGAGGGTGATGGCTCGCATGAGAGAGTTGTGCCAACAATTTTTTCGGCACAACGTCCTGGATCATTGGAAGAACATACGGAGGGGAGCAAGGACTACATAGTAGCATCCTTGCACGAGGAGTTTCGGGTGCCAGCCACAGTAGATAGATTCTCTACGGGCTGGATGATGGATTGCATGCGTGCATACATGTCACATAGACGATCCGAGGCACGTAAGGCAATCAAGAGTGGGGCTGCAAAGCCCGAGTGGTTAGATGCAGACGACTGGCGCCGACTGAGGGAGGAGGCTACAGATTCGCCAGGACGTTGGAGTCAGTAGCACGAGGCGACGAGGGCACGACTCAATGCCGGAGTTGTCCATCATCTTGGGAGTGGCGGCCACAGGACATATTTGGAGGACTTTATAAGTTTCTCTTTTGTTTTGCTTGTTTGTTTTTTTGAAATATTCTTTGTACTGACAATCATGTTTCTAACAGTTAGCATTTTATTTTCTTTGCAGCACTCCATTACAAATCGCGATCCACAAGGCTTTGAAACTCGATATGCAGAGAGGCACAGTCTCAATGCATTGATCGACCGATTGTATAGACGCGGCGGCCCTGTAAGTCACTCATCCTTCTTGTCTGTAGTTACCATGAGATATTTGAATGCATTATTGTATGGTGGATTGATGTGTTGTTTCTTTTTCTGCAGAATCTGTGCGATGCTCTTTTGCGGTAGGACGAGCTTTCGGGGGACGAGGATTTGTAGCTCGCCCTTGGATTCTTGGAGCTCACACACCTTTATTTTTTAGTCGCCTGATCTATGTAGACATTTTCTATGTATTAGTGATATCCTGTCATGATTGTACCAATCGCTTTTTATGTGATCATGTATTTATTTCATGTATCAGTTTTATGATTTCAGTATACATTCTTTTTGTTTGCAAGCGCTTTGTATACAGTAGTGCAGAAACTATTTTGTATGGCTCTTATACAGCCATACATTTTTTTTAATCCTTGTTACCGTCGCTATTTGCGTCACAAATTTACTGCTCGCGTCGCTATTGGCGTCGCTATGCGTGTCGCAAATTTACTAGTTGCGTCGCTATTGGCATCGCTATTTGCGACGCAAATAGCGACGCATATAGCGACACCAATAGCAACGTTTCTATGGCATCGTCAATAACGACGCTTTTTGCGACGATGGGGGAAAATTTTATTGTTTGTATTTTGGTCGCTTTAAATGTCGATATAAGGTCTATATCTTGTAGTGTTTCTTCTGAAAATTTCTTCTTCTTCTTCTTCGCTTCAAATTTCTCCCTTCTTTGGCTTGCAAGATTCTTCTTTTTCCTCCCCTCCCACCCCGCTCTCTCTCTCTCTCTCTCTCTCTCTCTGATTGTCTTATGTCGAATACTTCTATTTTCTTCTTTTTTTAATTCAAAAAACTCCTTATATTTTTTCTTTTTTCCCTATTTTTCCACGTTGCCCCTTGCATCCCCTTAGTTGTTAGATGGAAAACATGCCCCTTACCACGTGAAATCCCACTCGGGGACTCAAAATCAGAAGTGAGAATACATTTTCTTCTCTTCTTGCATGAGGCACGTGTCTCAAAACTGAAATATCACAACCATTTGTCGAACATGCATGGTACCACTTGGGGTTTCCATCTTTAAACGCGACTCCGCTACGAGTAAGTGTTAGAAAGACAAAAAAATGATATTTGTATGTGTTACCCCACTTGACTTCACGCAACATCATACCCATGGTCACTCATTTTCACTCACCAACGTCTCATCCCAAGGAGGAGTGCACCTATTGTGGCCAGTTAAAAGAGTTCGTAGGTATACGGTGGATTGAGTGCTTGAGCCAATTCACCACTTGGAAGGCACAACCCATTCTATACCGTCAATACCAAAGGAGACATGTAGTCTTTTAGACTTTCCTTCAATCTTAGAGCTTGAGATGGAGGCAATGATTGGTGCATTGATGCCCATGGATGCCGAGACATCTGATCCACTAAGAGAGAAAGCATCTATACCATTATAGGATGGGCACCGAGTATCTCTCCTGAAGACATTGCTTGCACTCCCAAGTGTGCAAGTATAATATAGGTGGAGCGATGCGAGTGTGCACATCAATTGTGACATCCTTCAATGCCAATTGTTCTTGGTCTTTCTTTCTTGGTTGCTCACAGTTGGTTGTTGGCATACTATTGCAGTTTATTACAACAACCTGTCATTTCTATTTTCTTCATTCTATCTAAGGATGATCACTTGGATTTGATAGTTACTTTATTATAGTTTGTGGATGACTCACCATTTTGGCAGTTTCTCTTACTTAGCCCTTGATTTGACTATGATTTTTGGAGTTTTTTGTTGTCATTTATAGTAGCTTGTTTATCTTGGATCGTGCTCTCACTTACTCCATTATGGGTAGTGGATCAAATAGCAATGCTATCTTCAACATTGGCAAGTTGGATGATGCCAACTATAGCTATTGGAAGGCACAAATTTGGCAGGTAAACATATTATAGAGGAAAATGGTGCCTATCAATTGTCACTACTACTATAAAATCCAAGGCTTTTTAAAAAAAATACAATATTAGTGAGTTTGGGAACCTCACAATTTCCATTTATTGAATACTAAAAAAGTGGCACACGGATAACATGCCCATAAGTTTCTCAAAACCATATGATGTGACCTATCATTGGAAAGCACTTCAAAAATAGAATCTATTGAGCTATAGAGCACTTGATTTGGAGTTAGTATTCAAGTTATGACAAATCCAGAAATTTGACCACGTGTCCCAAACTTATCTATTGAGCTATAAAGTGCTCGATTTGGAGTTATAGTGCTCAAGTTATGACAAATCCAAAGATTTGACCACGTGTCCCAAACTTATGGGAAATTTCCATATTCCCCAATATGATGTTATAAAAAACTTCTTGAAATACTTAGTAGTTTGAATGAACTTCAGGCATTCATCATGTTGTCTCAAGAAGCACATTCACAACGATAATAATGAAAATGCAAATTCACTACATGTGAGACTCGAGGAAGATACTATATGTATATCCTCTATATCACTTGCATTCAAGGCCTATTTATAAATTTCCTTATCTGTGAATTTTTTCTAAATAAATCATAACCCTTTTCTATTCAATATGTAAATAACCCCTTTATATTACACCCTTCTGTTTGTAAAAAAAAAAAGTATAAAAATGGTATTTTAAAAATCCTTTATTTTGAACCCACGTGATGCACACATATATTCATGAGTAACTTACCCGAGATGTGAGAGAGCACTCATATCACAAAGATCTAATAAATGGAATTCTGTTTTATATAAAAGAGGAAATTTGACAAATGGAATTCCACTTGATATAAAAGAGGAATTAAAATTTGAGTGGAAACTATTAAGTAATCAATGTAAAAGTATTTTACATTTTTATTGAATCTCCTAGGAGAATATGGCAACATCAAGATGATTAAGAACTAAAATTAAGAGTAAAAAGCATATGTAGTTAATGTACAAAATTTGACATTTTCATTGAAAATCTTATTTTAGAGTATTTCATATTAGGCTAACGATTTTAACCTTAAATGTAAAATGATTGGGAAAATATAAACTAGATACAAGTTCTAAATTAGAGACAAACTTTGATTGAAAATCTTGTTTCAGAGAATTTCATATCATACTAAATATTTTAACATCCAATGTAAAACAATTGGGAAAATCTAAACTAGAGAGGATTTAAACTCAAACCTAAGTGTGAGAGATTTTGAAAAAATGAAACTCAAAATTGGACAATATTAAAAAATCAAATTTGAAGAATCACCATCTCAAAAAGAATTAATTGAATCCCACCTCAAAATTAGAGAATATTCAGAGGGAATTAGAGAATCTAAAACGTGAAGTTTCGAGAATTTGGGCTCAAAATTAAGGGATAAAAGATTTTGAAATATTTAAAACTCAAATTCCAAATTTGAGTCTTAAAAACCAAAATCTAGAGAATAATAACTTCAATAAAAATTTGGAAAAAAAAAGTGAATCATAATTTTTGAGAAAATTTTGAAAATTATACATAAAAATAGTAAAAAATCATATAAAATTCACTTAACCTCAAAAGTAAAGGATCGTCAGAGGAATTAGTGAATCATAAACATGCAAATCAAAGAGTTTAGGCTCAGAATTACGAGATATTAACATGGCCTAATATTTAGCCACTTCTAACATTGGGTGTCAAAATTATAGGATATTACCATGGTCCAATATTTAGCCACTCCACTTTGAAATACTCTGAAAATAGTCCACAACATGGCCCAATATTTAGCCACTTCTAAGAATATCACTAACTTTGAAAAGTTATAGTACTAAGAATACTTATGTTGTCTTTAAAACTCTTTTCAAAATCTCCATAGCCCAATACTTAGCCACTTCTATCATTGGTTGTTGTCATGAGAACATCACTACAATTTGAAAAGATGGGGAAATTTTAACCACATATAAAATCAAATAATATTTAACCAGATCTATAATTAGAGATGGTGTTTTTACTACCAAAGTTTTAAAAGCTAGAGCAATAGTCAAGAAATATTTAACCATGTCTATAATTGGAGATGGTGGCTTTACTACCAAATTTTCAATAGCTAGAGAAATATCTAAACTCATGTATAAGGCGAGAATATTTAACCACATCTATAATTAGAGATGGCATTTTTACTACTGTTTCAAAAGCTAAGAGTAATGTCTAAATGCATGTATAATGAGAGAATATTTTACCACATCAATAATGAGAGATGGTATTACAATAATGAAACTACACAAGCTCTGAATTGTAGGACAAGCTAGATCTCATATAGCCACATCTATAGTTAGAGATGGGTGTTTTTGCTACTTTCAAAAGCTAGAGGAATATCTAAATGCATGTGTGATGAGAGAATATTCGACCACATCAATAATGACATGGTGTTACAATAATCAAAATGCACATGCTCTTAATGGTAGGATAATGAAATGATAGTTCACAAGCTCCTAGTGGTACAATAGTGAGACTATACAAGCTACCACACTAACATATACCACTAGAAATGGTATAACAAACTACCACACTATGCAAGCTCCTAAACTTCACAAGCTACATACCAACATGAGACTACAAAAACTACACTAACATCTACAACTACAAATGATTTTCTAATATAATCAAACACTACACTAGCTCCATCTACCACTAGAAACGGTGTTACCTACCAATATGACATTACAGAAGCTACTACACCACTATCTACAACTAGAAATGGTGTTTATTATACACTAGAAATGGTGTTACCTACCAATATGAGACTACACAAGCTACAACACTTACATCTACAACTAGAAATGGTGTTCTAATATGGTGTTCTACATAATCAAACACTACACAAGCTCCTAAGGTGTTCATTATACGCTAGAAATGGTGTTACCTACCAATATGAGACTACATAAGCTACAACACTAACATCTACAACTAGAAATGGTATTCAAATATGGTGTTCTACATAATCAAACACTACACAAGCTCCTAAACTTCACAAGCTAGGTACCAATATGAGACTACACAAGCTACTAGACTAACATCTACAACTAGAAATGGTGTCTACTGATATGAGACTATACAAGCTACTACACTAATATCTACAACCAGAAATGGTGTTCATTATACACTAGAAATGGTGTTAATCTACCTGGGACTACTACACAAGCTACTAGACTAACATCTACCAGGAGGAAATGAAACTTCACAAGCTACGTACTAGTATGAGACTACATAAACTACTGGACTAACATCTACAACTAAAAATGGTATTCTAATATAATCAAGCACTACACTACATCTACCACTAGAAATGGTCTTACCTACGAATATGAGACTATACAAGCTACTCTAATACCTACAAATAGAAATGGTGTTCATTATACACTAGAAATGGTAGGTATGGTGTTCATTATACACCAAAAATGGTGTTACCTACCAATATGAGACTACACAAGCTACTATACTAACATCTATAACTAGAAATGGCATACTAATTTAATGAAACACTACATTAACTCCATCTACCACTAGAAATGGTGCTCTAATATAATGAAACACTACACTAGCTCCATCTACCACTAGAAATGGTATTCAATATAATTAGACACTACAAGTTGAAAGAAATTATATTAGACACTACAAGTTGAAAGAAAATAAAGAGTGCTAAATGTCCTCTCATAATTTTCACATGCAAAATCACAAAGAAAAGAAAGAGCGTTAATGTCCCTATATAAATTTCACATCCCAAATCATAGGAGTTAACGCCCCTATATAAATTTCACATCCCCAGATCATAGGAACCTTTTTCTAAACCATTTAAGAAGCGATTGGAGGTGCAAAGCAAACATTGCAAACATTTATAAATTTAAGGTGGTAGAGCGGAGAGAAGGAAAGTGTGAAAAAGAAAAGAGAGCGTGAAGGTCTTTGCAAAACCTCACATATGCCGAAAATCATAAGTCATGAATGTGGTTCTAATCATTTTATTTACATTCAAGGAACCTTGTTCACAATTATATCACCACCAATTGAATTGGAGGTGCCAAAAGCAAATATTTATAATCAAGGTGGCAAGAGTACAAGAAAATAAGTTCAAAATTTTAGCCAACATGTTGATGCGAGTTTTGGCTCCTTCCACCCTCCCCCCATCTCATTTTTATTCTCACGGTATCCAAACGATACAACGGAGATAACTTGTCCACAAGAGCTGGACAGAAGTTCTTATTGCAGAAGAGCCCAACCTTACATCTATAACTTCCCAAACAACGCATCTCCTCTTTTTTACTTCAAATTAGAGGATCTGAAACGCCTTCCAATTGGAGGAGGAGGTCAAAGAGACCGCATCTCGATCCTCCCCACTCTCCTCCTCCTCGTATCGGTAGCGATGATGAGGGTGGCGAGATGGTGGCCGCAGGAGGACCGCGTGGCGATGGTGCGCCTCCTGGAGCTTCTGATCTAGCTTGGGGCCCACTTGCATGGCTGACATGCGCACCTCGCGGGGCATGACACGGAAGATACTGTTCTTGCCGGCTAAGTACATGAACAAGGGGCTGCGTTCCGATCACAGCACATGGATTATACGTACTTACAATACTCAACTCACAGGAAGAAGAGAAAGTCTGATCTATTTAAGACATACTACAGGTTAGTAGGATTGACAACGAAAGAATTAAAGAAGAAACAGCGGAGTCGTACGTGTGCCAGTTGAAGACGACCGCCGCATGAGCCTGCCCTCCCTCATTTCCTTGTTGCACGGCTGCTCGCCGTTGGGGAGCACCACCTGCACTCGGGCGCTCCCTCGGACGCAGTAGATCAATTGGTCCGCGTTGGGGGACGACCCGGGGTTGATCACGGCGTTCTATATATCATGGATAGAAATGACAAAGTGAGCAACCTACTATTTATATTGAGGCCTCAGAACATACTATTGTGAACAATAAAGACAAAATAATTGCACGTACCGGCTCCAGCTTGAGACACATCGCTGCCATGTCCATGGGCTTGAGCACCGGCAACTTTTGGGCATTGGCTGTGGCCAGCTGGCCAGCATCATCAACCAGGAAGTCGGGGTGCGCTCGATCATGGTGGTACGTGAAATCCACCATTGCCTCCGCGTCGCCCTCCTTAACGGTTGCCCTTGGCAGGTCTAGGCCAGGCTTGACCAGGATGATGGCCACACCTTTCTCGCTCTTCACCAGCTTGCGCACGCTCTCCTCGTCCATCTGAAAGGCGCAGCGGAGCATGCCCGTGGAGAAACCGCGCATGATGCCTCCCATCTCTTTATGCGATGAGCCTGTGAGATGGAAAGCCTGCATGCAGTTCGTCGTACAATACGTTGCTTAGATTAGCTTTGCGCCGGATTGGAATGGTCGAAAGAAGAAAATGAATGTCCCCTGGGATATTATGGCTTGAAGGAAGCGATATACATTAACCATATCTAAATGTAAAGGCACCTCGAAAGCATGCCGGCCGTGCATCATCGGGCCGCGGATGTTGGCAATCGTAAGGAAATGGCATGGCTCCTTCCCATCGTTTAACATCCAGAAGGGCAGCCCATTCGACACGGCAATAAGCTCGCCTTTCTTGACATGTCGGACGTTGGCATTCATGCCCGCAGGCAACATCATGCCCATCCTGGCGCAACCTGCAATTAGAAGCCAAATTAATGTCCACCTATACTGCTCCTGAATAATCGGTCACTTCTTTTTCCACTACATTCATTGATCTGGTTTTCATCTAATTTTTACATTATAGATAGAGGATTGACACGGGAATAAAGTGTTGTAAGGACTTTTGACGTCGTAACCGTGACCTATACCTGCGAGGATGATCAAGATGCGATGAGAGTTCGCGTACTGCGGCAGCAACAGGCCCTGCGGATTGAGCGTGACTAGCCTGGCATCCATGAGGCCCATACGGGTCGCCATACCCGACTCATTCTTCCAGCGACGGATGGAACCCCCTTCTGTTTCCAACAATCGCTCGCCGGCAAAGGATACGAAACTCGCCCTCGCTCATTTCATACGACGGCTGAAACTCAGAGTAAATTCAGAGTAAGATATCGAGTGCAGTAGTTATACTCCTGTCCTGCTACCTCAGAGTCCCGGGGTAAGATGGCCGTGGGTGGGTTGTCGATGTCTCATGAATATCGACTGCATTTACGGGTGTAGCTGACAGCTTGTATAGCAGCTCTGGCGATGGTGCTTTCATTGATGACAGCGCTGCTGCTGCAGTCGATTGCTGGTGCTCACTTTAATGAAGAAAATAGACATTGCCATAGCAAGAAGGGGTGCGGCGACCGTGGCCAGCATAGATATTACGAGGGGTTAGATATCGATCACAGGATGGAGTTTGCCACATCTGATCTTGCATGGTTACACACGTGGTCAGGTGTCTAGATCCTCTCGAGTGTGTATTCTTCATATCGATAATCGTTCAGGTCATAGTATCATAGTCATCCACAACATGTAAGAAGTTGGGAATAAGGATTTAGTGTAAATAATATTGATATTATGCCATGTCACACTGACATTGGTATAAAAGAAGAGACCATGTAATTTTTCATATTTTTTTGACACATTAATACAATTACAATCCTTCTCTCCCATCTTGCTCACAGCTTCTATGGCTTCTCCCTCTTTCATGTCTTTCTCTCTCCAAATCTAGTCTTTCTCTCTCCTTGTCACTCTTCTTCTCTCTCTTCTGCAGTCTTCTCTCTCCTCTTTCTCTCTCCCTAGTTCACTCTCTGACAAGTGGTATTAGAGCATTGGTCTTTGATCCATTCTTTTTCTTCTATTTTCAGTCCTTTTTTTCTTCTATCAAAATCAATTTCAGACAAAAATTGTACAAGACAATGACTAGTAGAGGGCTATAGATCATCTATAGTTAGTAAGAGACTACATTTGGAGATATCCAAGGTCAGATATGGCGAAGGATGGCTGAAGTGACAGGTCGTCATAAAATTTCATGCAAATTTGGAGGTAGCTAGGGTAAAGGAGAGTTAACCGGGCTTAGTTTGGGGTTAAAATGTAGTTACTTTTCAAAAGAGGTCTTCCTTTCCTCTTTCTCCAAGCTTTGGCCAAGCTTCCATGGAGTTTTCTAGCTGAGATCTTCTCCTTATTCACTGATCATTGCTCTCCTTCAACAATGGCTTGTATAATGGCACTCTAGGCATCAAATGCAACAGGTTGCATACCATTTTATGGACTGGAGGATCAGCTACGTGAGCGGGACAGCAGCCCGAAATTTGCGCTGATTTTTCCAGCCCTGTTTTTCATCAATCTTCAGCTATGATGCTTCTAAATGATCTTTGGCAGTGATTTCTTCAACTCCCTAATGTGTAGACTCCAAAATGGGGCTATATTCTTCATCCTTTCACTCTCTTGAAACCCTACATGAACAGTCCATGGACAGCCATGAAAGCTTCAGTCCAAGCTTTCATTTCTCAATAATTTCTTGAAGATTCTTCATCTTTTCAGCCCGTGCGATCATTTCAGTAAGGATTCTTCAACAAATTGCAAGGATTAGGCATGAATGGTCAAAGATTGAAGCTCAAGAGCTTTCATGAAGCCAAAATTTGGGGGAAACGGGTTTAATGCTTCAATTTCAAGCATTTGAAGCTTCAAGATTTTTCTTAAGCACTGAATACACAAGCCTTGGAGATTATTTTGGCAACATTGGACCACCGGAGGCTTTATCAAGCATATGAAGATTGATCAAGTCATCATCAACCATGTCAAATTTACTCTTCTTGAATTCTTAATCTCTCTCATTAATTCGTTTGCTAAGCTTAATCTATTTGATTGAGAGATTTAAAAATTGAATAATATCCATCAAATTTCAGCTAAGCTTTGCTTGAATCAATCCATTCATATAATACAATGCTTGCTCTATGCATACTAGTTCTAATCAGTGAATTAGAGGCTTCAATCTGAAATTTTCAGCATAACACTTGAATCCAATTGATTGAATCTATTGATTGATGAATTTGTTCACTCTAATTCATTGATTGGCTAAATTATTTTACCCAAGCTGAAATATTGTAAAAGGGTAAGTACTAGCAATTAGTGAGTCACTAAATTGCATTGGTAAGACCCTTCCCCTATCCAAACTTTCAAGATTCCATTTAATTGTATCTCATAAAAGGCTGAATGAATATTTAAGTAGTGCATCTCATGTTGATTGATTAGATTGATATACACACCGAGAAAAAAGGTGGATGCCGAGGGAGATAGTGGGACGAAAGAGAGGTGACCCTCCCTCACTATCAAAGATCTTGAAGGGGTGCAACCAACCGACCCAAGGGGAACTTTGCCCACCTCCCAATGATTCCGAGCCTGTCATGTCCTTTTATCCCTCACACAGGTACAACAAGTGGAGAATTGAAGACTAAAGACTTTTCAAAGGTTCAAGTACCTACGAGTTCAAAACACAGTAAAATAGAGAATTTACAGAGCATTATAGAGCATTTACAGGTGGTTACAAGTACACCCTTCATTATTAAAGTATAGGTGTAGGTACTACAAGGTATCCACAGGTCCTATTCAGCCTTTTATAGGATTTGGTAACCATTTGGGGTTACTATCTTGCCTTACAGGGTCAAAACATGGCACTTACAAGTTTAGACAGGATGTAGGCCTGGATAGTTCAGACTCAAAAATCGAGTTACAGAATTTTTTCCCTAAATTTTTTATAGCATGATATATCTCATCTCGAAGAGGGCATTCTTGGCTTCGATTTGAACTAAAAAGTTTTGAAATCGGAGTTCCCTAGCAAAAGTTATAGTCGTTTTTCTGATAGGGGGTACTGCAGGATTGCACTATTATGACAAGACATAAGGATAAAACTAAGGTCCAAGAAGATTATGCTCAGAAAATCAGGGATTCCATGTTGGATAATACACCTCAAGAGAGCCCTAAAGATCCTCAACAATAAGGGAAAGTTAGTATACTCAATAATACCTTGTGCGTCCATGAACAAAGACATAGGGAACGGCATGAGGCCATATTATCAAGAATGGAGCAAATGGTTTTGTCTTACTGATCAAACAAAGTCTTCCATTGAGAAGTTGGTGGATTCAATGACTCAAACAAAGGCTTCTATTGATAAGTTGGTAGAATCTAATGCTTAACTTATGGCACAATTCTCCCAATGGATGCAAATGCGAATGGGATCAAAAGAAGCTAAGGAGAAAGCTTATTCAAACAGTGAGCCTCCAATCCCATACCACTTTAGCCACCTAACAAAAACGGTCATGGACATGGGATTATTGGAAGAAGAGGCATCCCAAATAGTCAATATGAAATAGGATAGGCTTCACAATGGCATGATGACTATTTGGATAGTTTGAATAGAGCTAATTCTCAAGCCTTTGGCACTACAACAAAAAGGCCTCATAGACGCACTTTTAGACGCGATTTTTGAATATAGAGAAAATCTTACGAGCTCATCTATCTGCCCGTCTATTTGCGCGTCTACTATGTCGCGTCTGTAATTGCATGTATGAACGAATTTACACACAAAAATAGACGCGCGATAGACGCACATATACACGCATGAATACAAGCACATAATAAATCAAAATTGCTATTTATTTAATTTATTTTGTATGTCTATTAGAGCGTCTATTTGGCAGTTAGACGGGCATATAGACACGCTTATAGACGCGCTTTTACAGGTACCCGTAGACGCGAACGGAAAACAAAACATCTCATTTTTTAAAAGAAGATACTTAATTTCTTTTTTAGATTTGAATTATCTAGCGCATGTATAAGCGTGTGTACTCTGCATTGTAGACGCGCTTATAAACACACATTTTCTGCAATTTAGACACGCGGATAGATGTGCAAAATAGAATTGGAAAAAAAAACCAGAGGGCTCTCTGGTTTTTTTTTCCCCCCCTCCCATACATCAGATTGTGCATTTGAGAAAAAGACAATGGATCTAAAAGCACGAGAATTGAAAATAAAAGTTCATATATTCATTATAGATCAAAAGCATTTACATGGGAAGTTTAAGTGCTTGCGACCTAAAGCGTGGCCGCAAGCAGTAGGCTCAAAGATGGATCATACATATACAAGAAAACAAGGCCATAGATGAGATATGGTGCTCCTCTACGAATCTAAAGTAGAAACATCTTCGTTAGTACCACCATGGCTACTAGCGTCGCTATCCCCCTCCTCGCTATGCTCCACATCTGGGTTCGCCTACACACACAAAAGATCAAGGTTGCTTACGTAGACATGCTGGAGAAAAAGTTATAATTAGCTATACTTTTAATAGGAAAGTAAGAAAAACATACCTCCTCTGGCTGTCAAATCCTCATAGCCCGGTTGTATTAGTCCTCAGTGATAAGACCCTCCTCATAGAAGTGAAGCCATGTGGCTGCGCGGTTATGACCTCGATGGTAACCTACCTCCCTAGGAGTAGGTATCCTACCAATGGTAGTAGTCTGCAAAACAATTATCTCATATACGCCATTACATCCCTTCCTTCATCATCATGGAAGATGCCACTAGTATCTGTAACTCTATAGAACTGGCTTACAAGCTCCTCTACGTGATCTACTGGTGAGGGTGTTCGCTCGCCACCTCCTAGGCAACCCCCATACGAGCCTCGTCCTCCCCCTCGACTCTCCCTCCTCCCTCTCTGTCGACTACCCTTTGCCTCGCTGGATACACGTGCTTCTGCAGATGCACGTGTGTCGACTGACGCTTGTGCTTCAGCTAATGCACGTACAGGTGCTGCACATGGAGTACCTGCATATGGAGTACTTGCATGTGGAGTACCTGTCATGGGAGTTTGGGAAGTAGTGCCAAGCAAAGACGTCAGAGGCGTTCTAGACATGACGCTGAACACCTCGTCTACTGTGGGAAAGCAGCCAAGGTGTCTAGTCATCTCTCCCATAAAGTCTTCTCTACTAGAAAAACCTCCAAAAAATGCATTGATCCCCCTGCCAAACGAGGCCAATGTATCATTCATGCGATCCAAATCTGGGTCATTGCTAGATGAACTAGGATACGACATCTGTAAAAAAAACACAAGAAAAAGACAAATTTGTTTGCATACAAAAAATCATATATTACCTATATTTTCAAAGAGCTTTCTTTAGACATTGAGCATAAAACTTAAGTGCTAATGCTTCTCATAAACAAGAAAACTGATAAACTCAAACATGGGATTTGTCACATTCATCATTGCAAAAATATATTGTTTTTTATCAGAGCTGGGAGAGCTGGCGCGTATATAACCGCGTCTAAATTGTAGGTTAGATGCACTCTCAGGCGCGTTCCTCAAGTCAACCCTCTGTTCACCGCGTCTATATTCGCATCTGAGATGCAGTATAGACGCGCTGTCAAACGCATATTCGACGTCAATACTTTGTGCACGCGTATATCATCGCGCGTAGACTATAGAGCACACGTGCTAGCACATGCACTCTAAGACACGTCCTCAGACGCAATGAGAGGAAACATTTTTTCGCGTCTATACCTGCGTCTACACTGAAATGTAGATGCACTAGCAGACGCGCTCAGTCGGTTGATTTTAGTCCGACGACCGCCATTGATGATTTACAAAATGCAATACATAATGGAATCAGAAATCCTAATACACAAACAGAGCAGAGAGACAAAGAGAGAGAGAGAGAGAAAGAGAGAGAGAGAGAGAGAGAGTCACCTTAGGTGTTTGGTGTGGCAGGTGGTGGCGCTTCTTCCTTCTCCTTCTTCCTCTCCTTGGTAAGTTACCCTCCCTTTATGTTTGCTTGCTGCTTCTTCTTCCTCTCATCTCTCTTATTCTCTCTTTCTTCCTCTCCTTGGCTTTCCTTTTTCCCTTCTTGTATGTTTGAAATGAAAGAAGAGATGAGTCATGAGGAGGTGAGGCATGAAGAGACTAGGTGAGGCATGAAGAGACTGCATGTCGGCTAAACTCAAGCTTCAGAACCGCAAAAAACACAGGAAAGGAAAGGCGTAGTTTAAAAAGAAATGATTTAAGTATGGTTTGAATTTTGACGTGTGCGTCTATTTTGGCATGTATATGCGCGTCTATTTTCATGTAAACACGATTATAGACGCGAACATAGACGCACAAATAGACGCTAATATAGATGCGTACGTAAACGTGAATATAGACGCGCATTTAGGCTTTATCATAATTTTTTGTTTTTAAGATGAGTTTTGATAGTGGATTCTTATCATAAGTTTTAATGTATTTATAATGAGTTTTGTGTATTTAAAATTGAGATCTTAGAATAATTAATACGCTAGCTTTAAGTTTTTATGTAAACATATGAATGACAAATATTTTGATGTTGTCATGAATTAGGTTTAATCATGTCGTCGTCATCACCTAGTGCGATGCCTGCTGATGAGTCAATGAGCACATCCTCAAGTGAGGATGAAACATTGTGTCTTCATAATCGAGATGCATGACTATGACGAAAAATTAAATGCATGTGTGATCGTTGTCGAGGGTGTATTTTTCGAGCACGTCGAATTGCAATGTCACACCTTAGCTTGTATGGAGAATGGGACCGAGCAAAATCACCAGTATTCATTGTTTTTTTTTTACCACTAAGATTGCTAGTCTATGTTACTCAATATATATCAACGTACATGAAACATCCTCAGATGCTCCCTCCTGGGCATCGAGAGGAGGCAGAGTCTTCAAGAAGAGTAGAGACTCACGACCATGATAGTAGCCCTCATGAAATGCCCCGTCAAGTCGTAGAGGATGAGATTTTGGACAACATGGTACACCATCTATTTTCGCAACCGGTTCAGGGAGAAGGTCACTCTACGAAGCCAGATGATCCATTATACGTAGCATCATCTACTTCATTGTATGAAGGTTGTACGTACTGCATTCTTCGTGCGTCCCTCGAGATACTTAACTTGCAAGCAATTTATGGATGGAGTAATGTCAGTTTGGATGCGTTATTGAAGTAGGTATCAATTCAGTTTGGCTTATGAATCATAATATTAATTGTTCTATTTTGAAATCAGACAGAAATATATGTTGGTGGTTTTTTAACTCACTTTTAAAAATATATATAGGTTATTATCACAAATGCTTCCAAAAGTAAACAAATTGCTAATTAAGAGAGAGCAAGCAAGACATTACTTGACATCTCTAGGAGCCCTCGATTATGTCAAGATCCATGCATGTATCAATGATTGTGTCTTATTTCATGGGATTCATAAGTTCGCACGAGAGTGTCCTGTTTGTGGCGAATCAAGATACGAAGTGGAGATGAAGTCAATGGATGTGCCTCGTAAGGTTTTGTGACATTTTTTGATTGTTCCACGTATAAAACTTATGTTCAAGTGTAAGTCTATTGGAAAGCTCATGTCATGGCATGGCAGTCATCGTTCAAGTGATGGAAAATGGAGGATCCCTGCAGACACATCGGCATGGTAACATATAGATAATTTGTGGCCCGTTTTCAAAGAAGAGCCAAGAAATTTGAGATTTGGTTTAGGTATGGATGAAATCAATCCATTTGGCATCAAAAGCACATCATACAATGTATGGCGAGTGGTATTGGTGAACTATAATATTCCTCCATCCATGGTAATTAAAAAGGGACATGTAATGTTGTCTCTTCTGATTCCTGGAAAGCACAAGGTCAAAAACATGGACATTTACTTAGAGCCTTTGATTGAAGAGTTAGAAATGTTATGGGAAGGTATTGAGGTGCAAGATACAAGTGCATCTGCATCCTCTAGAGATTTCACATTGAAGACCATGTTGTTGTGGACCATGCATGACTTTCCAGGATACGAAGAGTATTTTAGGTACATGTATATAACTCTATATTTGAAATTCAAGACTTGAATCAATTGCATTTTATTAATTCACTTATTTTTTCAAGTTTAACCACATTAGGATATCATGCATGTCCTATTTGTGGTCCCTCTCTAGTTTCCTCTAGGCCGGCACGTTTAAAGAAGGTTATCTACGACAATCATCATCAATTTCTTCCTATTGACCATCCCAAATATGTTCTCCCTAATAATGGAATGACTCCACAATATCTAACCATTCGAGATTGGAAGGAGAGATGGATTAATGCCGACAACCACCCTCCACTCGACATGAGTCGGTAAGAAGTGCATTTCTCTCGATTGACTTTAAAGTATTTAGCATGATGAATTGTCTACATAATATATTGTTTGTTTGTTAGGTTCTCTATATTTTTTCGTCTTCCGTACTGGACTGAACTCAAGATCAATCACCTGTTGGACCCCATGCACATATTCAAAAATGTTGTATCTACATTATGGGATCACTTGATAGGGGCTCGTGATTCAGTCAATGTAAGGGAGAATTTACGTAACATTGGTCGCATGAGACGAGCCTGGAAATGCATTGGATGTTGTCAAAGAACGAGGAAAAAATAGTGAAGGAACAAATATATAGCTTTCAAACACCCACAAGATGTATGAGATGTCTCAAGGGAGCCTTCATAAAGAAAAAGAAAAGAGGTGTGGAGCAACTATCTGGTTTGAAATCCCACGATTGGCACAAAATTATTCAAGTAAGGGTATCTCTAACCATGAATATAGTAATCAGTGGAGTAACTATGTGTAAACTTTGGGGTGTGATGACTTTTTCCTCAACTAATCATTTGATCTATGAATATTGTTTACATTCAGTTCGTACTTCCTACTAGAATATCCCGTTGTGTATCCAAATATGTACGTAATATCATTTAAAAGATGGGAGAGCTTGTGAGATGTGTATACATTGTATTTTTTCATTATATATCTTTGAATTTCTACACAAAAATAAACAATTCTCAAATACATCCTAACAGATACGTGAGCTCAAAGGAAATTGATCCAAACACATTGCAAGATGCTCGAGTATTATCTATTGAGGTGGTTTGTTTGGTGGATGAAATTTTTCCTCGATCCATTTTGACTACTCAATTACATTTACTCGTACATTTGATTGATGAGATCGCACTTTGTGGGGCAGTTCATGCAAGGTTGATGTTTTTTCTTGAGGGCTTCATGAAAACCTTGAAAGATTTTGTGAGGCAAAAAGCACGGCTTGAGGGAAGCATGGTTGAGGGTTGGTTAGTGAAATCATCCCTTGTTTATATCTCTGAATATCTTGCTGAAGTAGATCCCTCTCAACCACGACTATGGAAAGATAATGAAGACTTAAGAATGACCTCTATAATACCTCAAGGAAAAGGAATGAGTAAAGTGCTAACAAAAAAAGAACTTCGTAAGTTAAATAGTTTTTGTGTGCTCAATAGTGATGTAATGAGCAAATGGGTGACACTATATAATGAAGCAAGGGCAAGAAGAAAAAGCGAAAGACAAGAATTTTGCACTAGATATGGACGTAATGTCTCATTTTCAGATCATCTAAATGCGCTCCCACGTCATATTGATATAGATTGGTTACATGAGGAAATGAAGAGAATGGAAAAAGAGGAGGAAATTAATATATCTCAAGAAGAGTGGGAATACGCACGAGGTTGCTTATCAAAGGTTAGACATACTATCAATTAATTTGTTTCTATAAGTTTTATTTTCTATAAATAATTGACATGTTTGATCTTTTATCTTTTACTACTAGTACACATTATTCAATGCACTTTGGTGTGAGGGTAAACATATTCAAACTCAACGTAAGAATGAAAAGAGAAATACCCAAGATTGTGGTGTCCTTGCTCACTTCGAGGATGCCAATGGTACCATGGAAGGTTATTGTGGCTTGATCCAAGATATTCCGAAGCTTGACTTTAGACGATTCTTTATATATGTACTGGATGTGAAGTGGTAACAAATGGTAAGCATTGCACAATCAGACATCATCCAAGTGGTTTTGTAATCATTGACTCTACAAAATTTCACCAAAACAAGAATGACACATTAATACTACCTCAACAATGCGATCAGGTATATATGCAAAGGCTAAATTTTTAATATGTATACATGTGATATATATACACAATATAATAAGTATTTAAGTTTCTTGCTTTTGTTTTTCAAATACAGGTTGTGTATCATCCAATGGTAAACAATAACTGATGGTGGTATGTCATCCCTATATCTAATCGTCAAAACCAATATATGGTAATATTACCGACATGGAGATAGCAGATGACAATCCGACAATTAATGATGATGTGCATGATGACACCATAATGGATGATATGTGTGATAGTACAAGATGAACCTCGCGAGGATGTTCAAGGAAACGCAGGAGAAGACAATAGTGTGATTGTCGATGATATTGATGAAGTTATTGAGCAATATAGCAACACATCTGATAGTGGGATAGACTTATTTGTTTCGTTACCTCTTGGTAACTTATATCTAGAAGTAGATAGTTTAGCAAGGGTTGATCTCATTGAAGATGAGATGGATCATTCACTGTAGCATACTTAATTTGCTTAATGATTCAATGTGTATTCTTAATTCTATGGTTTTTATCATGTGCACACGTGCATATTCAAGAATCAATAGTCAAGTTTAAAGCTAAATTGAATTTTCCATAATAAAAAGGAAGTATTTTTTATCATCTTCAAGTAGAGAAATTACGAGATACATATTGCAATGCTTGCTACTAATTGTATAATAAGGTTTCTATCGCTTGCCGCTAATTACTTATATCAGGCTTGTCAACTCGAGGAACTGCCATTCATTAGAGAGTAATGAAAAAATAATTATTAACTCTGTTTTTTAAATTCAATGATTCAATGTGTATTCTTACTTCTATGGTTTTTATCATGGGCACTAAATTTGGTTTTTTAAATTATATTAATTCCAATTTTAGGCGGTTAAATAATTGCGCGTCTGGTGGCGCGTCTATATTGGCGTCTATTTGCGTGGATATATAGACGCAAAATTCGCGTCTATTTACACACTCTTTTATATGCACATATAGACGCAATGATAGACGTGCCCGACTTTGCACGTCTATGCCTCGTTTCTGTTGTAGTGTGGGTTGAATACTCAAATTCCTAGGAGTTCTCTAGCAACAGGAAGATTGCATAGTGGTTCTCAACCACCTGTTGGGAGATTTCCATCTTAATTTAGGGGTTTCATACATGGTATTCATAATCAGCCTATTTTGGGATAGCAACCATTCCATGAAAGAGAGCTAAAGGACAAGATTGTTCTAGCTAAATTTAATGATCAGTCATCTTCACAGTCTGATTTAGAGGAGTGGACCTCTAAGATGGAATCCTACTTTGACATATTCCCTAAAACTGATGACATGAAGATTCATTTTGCTTCCTTGCATTTGAAGGGATTTTCCCATACTTGGTGGAGGTGTATTAAAAAAGAAAATATACTTGTAGAGAATTGGGAAGCTTTCAAGGTACTTATGGCTAAAGTATTTGTATCCCCTCTTGAAAAAGATAAATTGGCATGGAGATGGTATAGCTTGGAACAAAGAGGCCTAAGTGTAAGAGAGTACACTAACCAATTCCTCAACCTAGCCATGTATGTGGAAAGCATCAGTAATGAGGCTAAGCTCCACAAGTATATGTATGGTTTAGAGCCATCTTTATCAGCTGATGTCATGGCACAAAATCCTACTTTCCTCTTTAAGGCTATTCAGCTCTTGCGGAGAGCTATGGAAGAAAGTATAGAAGATAATCTTCATTTCAGCTTGGTTTTGGACAGCCAAGGATTGTTTTTAAGGAGGGGCAAGTTTGTAACACTTATAGTAGAAATCATGTGCCGAATGGGAGCTTGCAGGTATCAACTTATCCTCCATTCAATGCTTCTAGACCTCAAAGTAATTTCAAGACAGCAAATAGTCCAAGAGTTGACTTCAAACAAGGGGACATCAAGCCTAAATCCATTTCAGCGGAATACAAATCCTAAATCTATTCCTATGGATCTTTATAAAGAAAGAAAGGAGAAGGCTTATGTTTCAAGTGTGGGGAAAAGTATACACGTGATCATGTCTCAAAATGTGTATACAAAAACGTCATACCCAAACTTCAGAGTATGTTAATTTTTGACGATTTTGAAGATGACATAGATGAGACTAATGCAATTGTACTTAATGTTGAAAATGAAGATCTCGAGGAAGAAGTTGGACAAGAGTATTTCTATGATCTAGCCGACTCTTTTCCTTTTGATCCAGGTGGAAGTGTTCTGTTTGATCCAGATGGGACTTGTTATGAGCCGCTTGCTACCACTAATTGTTCTATTTCTATGGATGCTTGGACAAGATCTAAGAGCCCTAATACACTCTGTATGAAGAAAAATATTTGTGGAAAGCTAGTGTTCATTCTAATAGACAGTGACAGTACTCATAGTTTTGTGAATAAGTCCATCATGGACAAGCTGAATTGTATTCCCACAGATTTACAACAGCCCATTAGAGTTCAAGTGGCCAATGGTGAAGAGGAAATCAGCACACAGATATGCCCACATGTTTCTTTATAGCTCGCTGAAAATTTTGAAGCAAAAGTAAACTAGATCACTTTGGAAATGGGGCCTATAGACATTATACTCGATTGTGATTGGTTGATGACATTAGGCAGGATCACTATGGATTTCTCAAAGTTGTATATGGAGTTTATCTTCAATGGATAGCTTATCCATTTACAGAGAATTCCTAGTAGATCAAATTTTCAGCTTATTACCATTTAATAGCTCAAAAGGGAGTACAAGAGGCACTCACAAATATTTGTTCTGCATTTGAATAAAGAGATGCAAGATCAGCCTAATAATTCAGCAAACCATCCAGCCTTAACAACTCTACTTGAGGAGTATAGAGATTTGTTTGAGGTACCCACTTCATTGCCTCCCAAGAGAGCAGTAGATCACCCCATTGATTTGGAGCCCAACTCAAAGACAATCAATAAGACACCTTACAGATTATCAAAGTGTGAATGAGAGGAAGTAGCCAAGCAAATCAATGAACTTCTTGAGATGGGATTCATTGAACCAATTTCTTCACCTTATGCATCTCCAGTCCTGTTAATAAAAAAGAAAGATGGATCTTTCAGAATGTGCATTGACTACAGGGATCTTAATAAGATCACAGTGAAGAATAAGTATTCAATACCTAGAATTGATGATTTTCTTGATGAGCTTAAGGGGGCTCGATTCTTTACGAAGATTGATTTGAGGTCAGGGTATCATGAGATTCGCATGCAAGAGGGTGATGAAGTCAAGACTGCTTTCAGGAATGATCATTGGCTCTACCATTTCTTACCAATGCCATTTGGGCTTACAAATGCTCTAGCTACCTTCCAAAGCCTGATGAATAAGATTTTACAACCTTTCCTCTTTCAGTTTGTCTTGGTGTTCTTTGATGACATTCTGATCTATAGCAAGGCCTTACAGGATCACTTGGCACATATGAGGAGGGTTTTTTATATATTGAGACATCACAGGCTTTCTGCTAAGGAGAAAAAGTGTTCTTTTTCATGCAGACAGAAGTGGAATACTTGGGACATATTGTCAGTGAAAAAGGAATACAGGCTGATCCTAAGAAGGTGCAATGTATAAAAGATTGGCTAACACTTAATAGTACTACCTCTCTTAGAGGATTCATTGGTTAATGCTAGTGGCCGTGGCATTGGGGCTATTTTGCTACAAGAGCATGGAGTGATTTCCTTTGAGAGCCGTAAGCTTACAAATAAAGAAATGGCCATGAATGTTTATGACTAGGAGATGTTGGCTATCTTGCATGCAATTAAGAAGTGGCACCATTACTTGTATGGCAACCGATTCGGAGTACACAGTGATCACAGGGTACTTAAGTATTTCCTTACTCCATCCAATCTTACTCGTAAGCAACGTCGTTGGGTAGCTACATTACAGAATTATGATTTTGACATCACTCATACAAGGGACAAAGATAATATAGTGGCTGATTCTCTTTCTCGTATGTGGGCTTGCAAAGTTTCAGCTATGACAAAATCGCATAATGATTGGATTGAAGAATTAAAGGAGGATTATCTTCTGGATAAAAAATTCAGCCATATTTTTCAAAAATTACAGCAAGTTCTTATGGAAGAAAACTCGCATTACGAGTTCAAAAATGGCCTTATTTGGTTGAAACACAAGATTGTTATTCCTTCTACCTCTTCTTTTACACGGAAAATTATGGAGAAACTATATTCTTCGCCTTAGCTGGACATTTAGGAGTTTTCAAGACCTATGACAGGATTAGCAAAAGTTTCTATTGGAAAGGATTGTGGAAAGATGTTAAGGACTTTGTTATGAAGTGTATGCCTTGTCAGCAGAATAAGGACAGCACCCATAAGCCAGGAGGTTTGTTACTGCCATTACCTATTCCTACAGGTAAATGGACTTATATTACTATGGATTTCATTATGTAATATTCCACACGAAATATTAATGATTTTAGACCCCGCACACCCCGCACAAGAGCAATTTCAAGTGACCTCTCCGGGATAAAAATACCATTGGCTAAGTGCTTACTCCGCGTGCATCAACGAACTCTAGCCCGCATGGTGCACAAGAGCCATGGCTTGAAGACTGCAAGCCCACGGGGGAACACCCTTCATGGAAAAAGAGGAATAATCATTAAATTTTTGACAAATTTTTTTATAATAACCGAGGGCCCTCCCCTTCAGCCGATGCATGGCGGGGAGAGGGAGAGTGAGAAGAACTTGAATGTGGTGTAGGAGTGCATGGGGGGGAGGAGGCATGCTACTGGCCACGTGTGTGGCCATTCCCTCCCCCCTCTACCTATACCATTCCCTCCCCCCTCTACCTATATGACCTCCCCTCTCCCAAGCTTGAGGGAGAAGGAAGGATCTGACGTGCTGCTGCTGCCACCTAAGGACGTTGTGCTATCACCAGCCCACAAATGCTGTCGCCTTGGTCGCCACGCTGCTACCGCCTGCATCATCACCATCATCACCATCATCACCATCATCATCACCATCCTCGTCATCATCGTCATCGTCCTCTCCCAATCATCCTCATCTTCTCTCTCTGTGTCATCTCTAGTACTCCGAAGGCTTGGAAGCTTCTATAAAAGCTTCCCATAGCCCCTATTCACCCGTGCCTCCCCCGAGGCTTTTAAAACCAAGTCTACAAGGACCGTGTCCTACGCAGAAGAGGGAGATCTCGGACTGAGAGACTTTGGAACACGCGAGTAATCCAACGGGGAGTTGCTGCGATAAAGTTCAATGCATGGCTCCTAAGCAGAAGTCACAAGGGGCACACGCGGGAGCTTCCAACCCGAGTACACGAGTGGACAATGCTCTGATCCTTAATGCCCAAGTTCTTAAAATTAATTCGACATGAAAAGAATACACTAGGCATTTCTAATTCTTGTAGGCAAGTTTAAATACTTGGAATTTTTAAATTGCTTGCCGTTTTACAAGATTTAGCTGCATTTCATGCATTTAAAATTGCTTGCATTTCCAAGTTGCAATCCTGAACGCATATTGTATAAGTTAAAAGGTGGATTTGTCTAAATGTATCCTTGATTGCCTCCACTTTCTCTTTTGCTTTTTTAGGAGAGGAAATGAGAGAGAAAGAGAGGGAGAGGGAGAGGGAGAGAGAGAAAGAGAGCGAGAGAGGGAGAGAAAGAGAAAGAGAAAGAGAAAGAGAAAGAGAGGGAGAGGGAGAGGGAGAGGGAGGGGGAGGAAATGAGAGAGGAAGAGAAAGAGAAAGAGAGGGAGATGGAGAGGGAGAGGGAGGGAGAGTGCATTCTCTCTCTCCCTCTCCCTTTTGCTTTTGGAGAGTGTTAGGATATATTGTGAGAGGGAGAGGAAATGAGAGAGAAAGAGAGGGAGAGGGAGAGAAAGAGAGAGAGAGGGAGAAAGAGAAAGAGAAAGAGAGGGAGAGGGAGAGGGAGGGGAAGGAAATGAGAGAGGGAGAGAAAGAGAGGGAGAGGGAGAGGGAGTGCATTCTCTCTTTCCCTCTCCCTTTTGCTTTTGGAGAGTATTAGGATATATTGTGAGAGGGAGAGGAAATGAGAGAGAAAGAGAGGGAGAGGGAGAGAGAGGGGGAGGAAATGAGAGAGGGAGAGAAAGAGAAAGAGATGTATACTCAAATAGATAGCTTTATGGAGATGTATGTCTACTCAAATGGATAGCTTTTGTCTACTCAAGATGTAGTCCACCTATGTGTGTATATATTGGAACGATAACATATTCATGACTATAGTAATGGTATGCACTTTGCTTTTTTTATGGGTACCATTACATCGACTCCTTAAGAGGGCTAAAAATTGAACATACACTTTATAAAGTCTAATTAGGAGATTTAAGATGCACGATAATAGACTTATCGATAATGGTATGCAATGTGCTTTACCATGGGCCACGTACATTGGTGACTCTTTAAGATGGCTTAAAATTGGTCATATCCTTCATAATGTCCAAGTAGGGGATCTAATTGTGATATGCATAATTCCTTGTTTTTGTATTAACTTTATAGGCATAACAAATTAGTAATTATGCCAACTAGTCAACGGAAGGACTAAAAGAAAATGATCCCCTAGCTAATGGTCATTATGGTACTTTATCAAAATGAACCCAAAAGTATTGCCATAGAAGAAGAATCCCTTAAATTGAGCATAGGATATTTTTTTAAAATGTTATGACTATGAGTATAATTGATTGGAACAAATTTTATAACTATGGTACACACACACACACCCCCGCACAGGCACAAACATTTTTACTATTTGATATTGTCTTTGACATGGTAACCTTGTATTACATTGTTGCATTTGATGTCTTCCAATCATTACAATAAAAGTTGATAAATTTCATAGATGGCATTAATTTTTATACATGGACCTAGGACAAAAAAATCACATTACTAAGATGCTTTTTGTTGAGACTGATTTATTATTAGACTAAGAGATCCTCAATGATACTCATAAATTTTGTTGACTAGGATTACTTATACTCAAATCCCTCTAGTGCAGTTGTATGAGTAATCCTAGTAGAGCCCCTCTAAGATACTCAAAGTACATAACCTAGAGACCGTAGCTAGGTATATAAGGTATAATGGCCATACAAGAAGACACCTCAATAATTGACTGATCACCACTAAATCCCAAAGAAGAATCGTGTTCCATCCCCTTCAACTCTATATTCAACTCATGAAGAACTTCATTAATCATAGCATCCTTGTCACCAATCTTTTTGTTGCAATGATGAAGTAACATATTCATCACTTTTCCTTTTAGTATCTAAGGCATTATCCAATCTTTTAGTCAAGTTCAAACATTTAGTCTTCAACTCATGAACCTTATGAACCAATGCTTTTTTTTTTCTACAATAATGAATAATTACCTACCGGGACAAAAAAATCCTTGAGCATGGTATATGGCCGAGATATAACATCAATAAATCTCTCAACTACTATGTCCCATGCATTTTTTACATCAATCAATAAAGCATTTCTTATATCTTGAAGTTTAGATTTTAACACCATGGATGCATCAATATCAACCTCAATGTTTTTCAAAATTTGCTTCTCAACCTCTTGCAGAGGCTAAAACCTCTCAAGCAAGAGCTTATGGTCAACTTGCAACTTGACATACATCTCCAGGGAGGTGATGTCTCATCCCAAGGGGGAGTGCACCCTTTGCAGCCAATTAGAAGAGTTCGTAGGCCTGCGATGGATGGAGTGCAGGAGCCAATTCACCACTCGCAAGGTCAATCTATACCGTCAATGCCAGAGGAGACAGACAACCTTCCAGACCTACCTACAATCTTGGAGCCTAAGATGAAGGCAATGATCGATGCATTGATTCCCATGGATGTCGAGACTTTTGATCCGCTTAGAGAGGAAGCATCCATACCATTATATGATGGGTGCCGAGTATCTCGGTTGAAGACACCGCTTGCACTCTTAAGTGTGCAAGCAAAATACGGGTAGAGCGATACGAGTGTGACCGAGTTGTTCAGGTATCTTGTACATAGGCTTCATTGATTTTTTTTTGACACTATTATTACAAACATTTGTGCTTTTTCAAGGTGTTTTATGATTTTTTTCAGGTGATTGAAATATCATATATTACCACCTACAAATACCATGCCTGAGTCTCGTGATGATGCACGACATATTTTACGGAAGCTTGGCATGGACTACAATAACATCCATTCATGTATCAACGATTGTATACTGTTTCGAGGAGAACACGAGACTATGGAGACATGTTCAAAGTGTGGTACTCACAGGTATCGACAGGACTTGCAAGGGCAAACCATCCCTCAAAAAGTTCTCAGACACTTTCCGCTCATCCCCCGCATAAACCACATGTTTCGTACGTCCGACATGGCGAGCTTGACAACGTGGCATGCGCAGAATAGATCCACAGATGGAGTTCAACGAATATCAGGGAATTCGCGCGCATGGAGCCACATTGACTCTACCGTCCCAGGCTTTGCGCGAGAGCCAAGGAATCTTCGGCTCGGTCTCGCAATGGATAGCGTGAACCCATTCAATCTGCGTTCAACTTCTTACAGTGTGTGGCCTATAGTCCTTGTCAACTACAACATCCCTCCATGGCTTTCTACGAAGAAAAGACATCTCATTCTTAGCTTGCTCATCCCGAAGTCATGGAGGATGTTAACCCCAGCATGAGGAAAGCAAAAGAAAGTGGAAAAGACGCAGGGCAAAGGCGGAAAAAAGATAGCCCAACTGAAGAAAGAAGAGGAAAGAAGACCAAAAGCGCAAGGGCAACCTGAAAAGTCCAAGGCAAATGCAAAAGGGAAAAAAGGCGCACCCTGAATCCTTGTAAAAGAGCGCCGGGGCTCTCACCTATGCAATTTGTAAATGTAGATAGGCGGTGGAAAGGAGCTAGGAAGATAGAAGGACAATGAGAAAAGGGGCCTAGGCTAATGGCCGACCATGTAAAAAAGGGGGATGACCGCCCATGGAAATTAGGGCATGTATATAAAGTTGAAAAGTGAATGAGAAGCTCATTCTTTGGTGTGTGGCAAAAGAGTCTTCTTCTTCCTCTCTTCTTCTGTCCTCCTTGCATGTGTGTGCTCTTGAGAGAGGGAGTGTGAGAGTGTGAGGGAGTGAGTATATGTGAGAGTGAGGGATCGAGAGGGTGAAGCTCTTCACCATCTCCTCTCCTCTTCTTCTCTTCTCTTCTCTCTTCTTCTCTTGCGCATGCGGCTATGGAGGATGGAGCTTGGAGATGGAGGAGGCTTGAGGATGCTTAAGCTGGCATCAAGAGTCGTGGAGCTACCGGAGTGCAAGAGAGAGGAGGGTACTCGATCGGGCATCAAGGTAAACTCACAACACTTGTAGGATCGACGGCGCGTCGGCTAGGTGAGAGATAGCCATTAGAGCTCGCTTGGAACGCTTGAAATAATAGGCGGTACGTGGGTCTTGGCGGTTGAGCATCGAAGCATCGAAGTAGAGTATTCTCCGTCGAAGTAGTATATCGAGCATCAAAGTAGGGTATTCATCCGCGAAACGGAGCTTGAGATAGGTAGGAAGTTGGGTGTTTTCGATCTTCAGAACATGTAAGTATTTTGGGATATACTGGTTGTTTGATGATTGGAAAACATGGAGAAATTAGTTCAATGTTTTGCTTTCAAGTTATGTTGTGTTTAGGGTAGGTTAACAGTAGGAAATCACACTCGAGAGGCAGAGGGTTGCTACTGTGAAACAGGGAGAAAATCAGGGAAAACAGGGGGAAAATGAAGGAAATGCGCATGTAAATGTGTAGGATGACACAAGAAACTCATCACATAGGGCTGGATTGTCTAGAATCAAAGGGAGTGAAGAAGCCACGAAAGATGCAAGGCCAGCTTTTGCGATAGGCTCACAAGTCATTAGAGAAGAATAATCCCTAGTGATCAATGGGACATACTGAATAGGAGGAGGAGCTTAAGGCGCCATTCAGATGGAATATACACACACCACAAACACAGACAATCACAGAGAATGCCTGCAAAACAACAAAATAGCTATAAAAAAGAAATTGATCAAAATAAGCATACACTAACATAACTAACCAATTGACCACCCCAAACAACCCACATCTTAGAAAAATTAAGCATGACTCCTACACATATGCGACCGAAAGCTTCATGCTATGCAACAAGCAGGCACCCAAGACCCCATATCAAGCGAAAAAGAAAACTACAGACTACACCCATAATCGTATCACACAATCTAATCATAATACCTCAAAAACCTAATCAGGATATAACCAGAACTTGAATAAACAATGTCATCTTAAAGGACTATACGTACCCATCCCACGAAGTGTATTTATTAAAAAGAGAAATAAGTGCAGTGAGGGGAATGATTTTAGTGAAGTGTTCATTTTAAGAAATTATTAATAATGGTAAAAATTTTATCAGGTTGCAAACCTTAATAAGAAAATGGCGGTTCATTTTTAAATTTTTAGTTATAATTTATTAATGTGAAACGGTGCTTTTAACAAAACTCGGACTATGATCCCCATACTCAAGTCTCTAAATGCATATTGATTGATTAAAAATTTAATGTGTCTGAAGCACTCTTCTTTTTCAGCGCGTGTATTTTTGTGATGGTCGGTTTGTTTTTATTTAAAATTAAAGTGTCTCTGAAGCGCATGTAGCACGTATAAAGTGAACGACATGTTGATGTTAAGTGATTAGAAAAATGTGTGTTTAGTACAAGCGTACGTGGAAAAGTGGGTGAATAAAGTTTATTTTAGTAATTAACTATGGTTAAGGGATGACCAAACATAAATAAAGCATGAAAAATAACTAGTAGGGGTGTGTATGCAAGAGACTGAGGGTACACTGAGTAGTCCCAAATGCAAAGAATCCAACAAAAAAGCAAAAACCACTAACTGGAAAAAATAGAACACTTTATTATTTTTTTTAAAAAAATAATATAAATATCAAGGCAATGTTAGTGGAATCTCATTTGGTTTAGGTAATTTTGATTAGTGTTTGGATAATAATAATAATATTATTATTATTTAATTATAATTTAGGTATATTTATATTTTATATTTTATATTTTTTCATATATTTTTTATTTTAAAATATTTCAAAAGCAGTCAAATGCATTGATGAAATTTTATATGATTCTTTTGCATTTATTTTTTATTTTTAGGAATTCTTAATGAATTTTTCTCAAATTTTAGTGAATTTTAAAAAGATTTTAAGTATTATTAATTTTTTTTCAAATAATTCTCTATATTATAATCAACAAGATCAACTAGAAAATTATACAATTTAGAAAAGAATTTTTGTCTAATTTTTTTATTTATTAAATTAATTTTTAATGAAATTTTTAATATTTTAAAGGTATTTTTCTCGGGTTGTTGGAAAATCAAAAGAGATACCTGGTCTATGTGTGAACAACTGTGTGTGCTTGAGGACGAAATGCACCACCGCACAGAGAATACCAAACGCGTGTCCTCACGTGTGAATACCCGTCCCGCTGGCCACTCCCGTACGCACAGGCACACCTGGATATCCGTGTTGCGTGTGGAGGGTGGGGGTAGAGTGGGGTAGGGGTAGGAAAGGGGGCTAGAAGGGGGGTAATGAGGGTTAGGTAAGGTTAGCTAGTCAGGGAGGTGAAGTAAGTACAGTTAGGTAAGTTACGTAGGTGAGTTAAGTAAATTAGGTTAATTAGGTGAGTTAAGTAAATTAAGTGAATTAAGCTAGTTAGGTGAATTAGGTGAATTATGTTAGTTAGGTTAATTAGGTTAGTTAAGTGAATTAAGTTAACTAAATTAATTAGGTTAATTAAGTGGTGAAGATTAGTTTACTAACTTGAGAAGGAAGGAAGGGGAAAAAAGAGGAAGAGGAGGCTACGGGCGCTGCGGAGGAGGAGAGGGAGGAGGAGGAGGCTGCGGTGGAGGAGGAGAGGAGGAGAGGGAGGAGGTGTGGAGGGAGGCAGGGGGTGGGAAGAGCAGCTGAGGGAGGCAGAGGTGAGGGCAACCGAGGGCGGCAGACGTGGAGGAGATGAGGGAGAGGGCGGCACGGGAGGGAGAAAAAGGCGGAGGGAGGGGAGACAACGAAGGAGGGTGGATGGTCGGAGCGCGGGAAGTTGAACGAGGAGGGGATCCGCGGGCGAAGAGATAAGGTCGTTGTTTTTTTTCTTTCTTTCTTTCGTAAAGTTTTTTTTGTTTTTTTTTTAATTTGTGTTTTTGTTTTATATGATATTTTGTGTTGACTTTTTTAAAAAAATGTGTATGTGTATTTTTTTGTGGGTTTTGTTTTGTGTGTGGAATTTTTAATTGCGATTTTTTTGGGTTTGGCCTTTTTTTTTCCCGACTCTTTGTTGTTTCCTTGTGTTTTTTTTAGGGGATATGACCCTTTTCTCCACACCTAAAACATTCCACCTCTGATCTCTACTGACCACCACCAGATTTTCATCCTCTGTAACTTTGAGAGGGAAACCTCCTTGGACCGAAAATAGGAGCAAACTTCCTAGGCTTTGGTCCAATATCCTGGGTTGTCATTTTGGATTCTAGCAAGTTGAATCTTGCATTTTCATCATTCTGTCTTCGTTCGTGCATCTCTTTCAGAGAGAAAATATCCTCTGTATGGTTCTTTTGCAAACAGTAGAAAGAGAAGGCTCCAAGAATGGTTGGTTTTCGGTATATTCAGTGGCTAAATGTCCCACTTGATGACACTTTCTGCACCATGTATTAGAGCGCATCACATCTCTTCCATCTCCCGTAGGAGTGGATATATTGGCAGTATTCACCTTCAGCATCTGTAGCTGCTCTGTAATCACATCCATAAGCTCTTTCTTGATACTTGCAACTGAGTTGGATAAGTAGTCCTTCAAATTTTCACCTCTTGAAGTACTTGTAGTAGGATTTTGTGAAGCTTCTGTAATTATTGCATACACTGGTTGGGTCGATCCAAAGGGTCCTCTATTCTGGTTCTGATTCAGATCTCCCATTGAGACTTGGGATTGTTGATTCCAGTGGGTAGGGTTCCACTATTGTTGAGTCGCAATTGGAGGAATTGTTTGAGGCCACTGTTGTTGTGGGTGAACTATCATTTGAGGCATTTTCATCTGTGGCAACCATAGTGAATTAGGTGCATTATACTGGGGCATTGCTTGCATCTGGGGATAGGGGTAGGAAACTGTCCCTAAGACTGCATTTGGTGGGTATACCATTCTTGGCATGGGAGGAGGTAAGACTCCTCTTCCTGACGTCATTGACAGCCTTGCTTCAACTTCATCATACAATCTTGCACCTACCACTGCAGCTTGCAGATTTACTGGTCTTCTCAATTCCATAAACTTGCAAACTTCTGGTTGTAGGCCTCTAAAGAACACTCCTTTCTGGATACCTTCATCCAAATGATGGTTAGTCCATCTCTTCAGGATGGATTCCATTCGCAAGACATAAGCTTCTACTCTTTCTCTAGAGGACTTCATGAACTCCTCTCGCATCCGCTCTTCAAAACCTTCACGCCTGAATTTAGTGAGAAAGGCCAACTTTAGGTCGTCCCAAGTGCCAAAAGTTCCTGATGCTTGTTTCTCATACCACTGAAACGCTGCACCCTTGAAAGTGGTGAGAAATATCGCTAACCAATGCTCAGGGGTTCTGGCATTGTTAGCCACACATGCTATCAAAATCTGCTACATGAAGAACAGGGTCTTCATTGTACTCTCCCTTAAAAATTGGCAATGAACTACATTTGCTGGCATGTCATCAATATTTCCAGGACAAATCTGACTAGGAAGGGGACCTTGAGTTGCCATGGGGACTTTTGTAAAGAGTACTTTTAGGGTGTCAAAGGAGACTTCTATTGCGAGCTCATTCTCAGCTTTGATTTTGCCTTCTCCCTTCTCACGTATCTCTGGACTTGTTCTAACGCTTGCCTCTTAATTGCGTCATTCATCAGGGGGTTGGCTCCAAACAATTGTTCAGTACTCAACAGAATAGAATCAAAGAGGGGCTTCAGTCTCTGGGGGATTCTCTAGCCAACATCTCCTCTACTTCCTTCTTTTCAACATCTCTGAATTCGGCTTTCAAACCACTATAGAGGGGGAGATATTCTGTTCTGAAAGTATCAAAACTCATTCTTCTTAGGATCATTGTTGTGCCATTATAATAATTTCATCTTTTGAGGGTTTCAACAGTATATATTGTGAAAAACACTCTGTCTACCAACTTCCAGTGGGTTGCTAATTGGAGAAACAAAAGATTGTCAGTGCACCAAGCATCCCACATATCTTGTTGTTGAGCATCCACGAACAAATTCCAACTCTTTTCCTTCTTGTTTTTGTGAACCTCCACTAACCATGACTCCTAAAGCTTCTTCACGATCTTCCACTTGATGATGTCTCGAAACTTCTCAATGAATACCAAATTTTCCATGGATAGTCATTCTCTCTACTTCTGCTCTTCAGTTTGTTTCCAAACATTATGCCACCAAGATCCAAGTTTCCGATGCCTCACCAGGAAGAGGAAATAGTCCACCACATAGAGCATGCATCACGATGGTAATATGTTTTCGCCATTGTGGGAAACTTCTTATGGAAAGTGGCTTTGGCAATAAGAAAATCTCCAACTCTTCAATGGAAGAAGGAACTTTGCACACATCCATTGAATTTTCCTCTTCTTCGCAATGCCACTTCCTTCATTTTTAGCCTCTTCTGATGCTTGTTGATGTCAAATTTCCCCGGCTACGCACCAAAAACATGGAGCCCCAAGAGGAACACCAAGGAAAAAGGGAATTCTACTGCAATAAAATCTATCTTGTAACATCCACAAGCTTTTATTTCATTCTTTTGATGACCAAAACAAAGAAAACAACAAATCTTCACGCAACATTATAGTAGATATCTCCCATGGATTTAATAGAATCAATCATAATCTTCAACATCTTCATAGAATCCATCAATAGAATAAGGAATATAAAATAATAAACCATTTTTGAATGGAAATTAATCACATAGTATTCATCTTCAATGTCTTCATAGTTTTCTCTCTCTATCTCTCATATACAGTTACGATGTTTTGATAGAATTTGACTATCTCTGGCTCTCTCTCTCTCTCTCTCTCTCTCTCTCTCTCTCTCTCTCTCAATAGTACATTATCTCCTCACTACAATACCCAATAATGACTCTCAATAATTCTTCTTAGGTCGTGGGTGGATACACCTCCCAAGAGGTATGTCTAATGCGAAGAGGCACCAGAGCCACTACAGTGTCTCTTTACAGCTCACTACTATCACTGTCACTCCAGTCTTCTCTTCAGTCTTCAGCAGCTACTTCTCCATTTGTTTTAGCTCTTTTGAACTTAGATTCATCCTTTGCAAAAGTTAGAAAACTTTTCCAAATTCACACATAGATTCTACAAAACACTTATAGAAGATCTACATAATAGAACAGAACAGGAACATAGCAGAGTCAAAATAGAGATAGAGGCTCTACAGAAAGTTTATAGAGGGTTACAAAAGGTCATCAGAAAACATAATCAAATCCTCATTATTCATACTAAAATCATTCCAAACTATCAAAAAACTATTCAATAAGCTTCCAAAAGACTTCAACCTTCATCAATCATCAATCCATGCTTCATACAAAAGAAAAGCAGAACAAAACAGAAGCTATACAGAAGGTACCAGAACCAATTAGAACCTCAACAGAACCTATCAGAACATCACAGAGCCTCGTATTTCTACTAAAAATCATCATGAACTTCAAAAACATAATCAATATAATCCAAAACACTCTCAAACACAACCATTAACAACCATACATCAGTCTAAATCCATCCAAAATCAATCATTCAGACCTCAAAAACAACAAAAATCAATCAAAAATTCAGTCTTTTTCCACTCTTAACACATCTAGTCCTTCAAAATATCTTTATTGGCTTTCCAAACATTTTGAACATGTCTGACAACCAACATAGTGTCTCCTTTTGCAACTATCTTATTGTATCCCAGTTGAATACACTGTTTTAGGCCAACATGTAAACTCGCATATTCAGCTTCATTGTTACTTTGTATCTCTTTACTTTCTTGACTCCCAGAAAAGACTTCTCCATTTTCAGCATCCATAATGACAAAACCGAGTCCTCCCTTTTTCAACACTCTTTTGTAACTACCATCAAAAAACAAGTTAGCATATTTATTCTTCATCTCCTCATGGATTTGCAGATGTGGAATCACTTTCTGTCTTATAATGACTGCACTTTCGACAGGTTCTTTATAAGTCAAGATATTAGCCATTACAATATCCTCCTTCAAAAATGTGTAAATTCAAATTCTTGCAAAGCCAACAACCACTTAGTAACTCTTGGAGCATTTTCAATAGATCACAAAACCTGTGGAAGCAACTGGGAACCAGTAAGTACTACAAATGGTATTTGAATCAATTATGATTTCCATCTTTTAACTGCATATACCAACCCCCATACCAACAATTCTTCTTCCATCCAAGCTTTTTTAGTCGCTCCAATGGATCTGCTTATACAAAACACATGCCTCATATAAGATATCCCCTTTCCCTTCTGCATTAAAATGGCTCCCACTACATTTTTCCCAACATTGATACTAATGAAGAAAGGTTCATCCCAATTTGGAGGCATAAGAACTAGCAAAGTGCTTAACTTTTCTTTAATATGCAAGAATGTATCCTCTTCAACTTGTATCCAAACTAAAGGATCCCTTCGAATTGCTTTCTATAAAGGATATACATATTCAGTCAGCATATGGAATGACCTTGATAGATACCTCAACTTTTGAACAAATCTGATTAGTTGTTTTACAGTTTTTGGATTTAAGAAGCTGGGAATAACAAATTAGTGTTAATAATATTGATATTATGCCATGTCACACTGACATTGGTATAAAAGGAGAGAAGATGTAAATTTTCACATCTTTTTGACACATTAATACAATTACAGTCTTTCTCTCCCTTCTTGCTTACAGCTTCTATGGCTTCCCCTTCTTTCCTGTCTTTCTCTCTCTAAATCTAGTCTTTCTCTCTCCTCGTCACTCTTCTTCTCTCTCTTCCTGCAGTCTTTCTCTCTCTTCTGCAGTCTTCTCTCTCCTCTTTCTCTCTCCCTAGTTCTCTCTCTGACAAGTGGTATCAGAGTTTGAGTCTTTGATCCATTTTTTTCTTCCATTTTCAATCCCATTTTCCTATTTCAAAATCAATTTCAGACAAAAATGGTACAAGACAGTGACTAGTGGAGTGCTGCAGGACATCAATAGTTAGTAAGAGACCACATCTAGAGATATCCAAGGTCAGATATGGCGGGTAATGGATTAAATAGCAGGATGTCATCAAATTTTATGCAAAATTGAAGGTAATTAGGGTAAAGGATGGTTAACCGGGCTTAGTTTGGGAACAAACTGTGGTTACTTTGAAAAGAGGGGGTTTGCTTTCCCCTTCCCTGGAGTTTCCTGCAGGTTCCATGGAAGTTTAGCACCAAGATCTGTTCATCTCTCTCAAATCTGTGATCTTCTTGACCAAAAATTCCTTGGAATAGATCCTTCTCTTCAAGAGCTTCAGGTTGAGCACAAGATTGCTCCAGTTTGGCTCAGTCATGGAGCCAGAAACAGCCCCGAAAATTGCGGCGCAATTTTTGGGCTAATTCCAGCCTGCCTCCTGCTCAGGTTGCTTCCTCTTCAGCCCTTGGCACTCTTTCTAATCCTTGGCAAGTTAAATCATCAGTTAAATGGAAAGATTCAACTCCATTCAAGGTTCCTCAGCCTCTTCATAAACCCTAGGTGAATAGTCCATGGCAGCCATGAAAGCTTCAGCCTGACCTTTCAATTTTCAATAATTTCTTGAAGATTCTTCATCCTTTTAGCCCGTGGGATCATCTCAGCAAGGATTCTTCAACAAATTGCAAGGATTAAGCACGAAATGGTTAAAGATTGAAGATCAAGAGCTTCTATGGAGCAAAAATTTAGGGGAAACGGATTTAATGCTTCAATTTTAAGCATTTGAGGCTCCCAGATTGTTCTTAAGTATCGGATAAACAAGCCTTGTGGATTATTTTACCAACATTGGACAACCGGGGGCTCTATCAAGCATATGAGATTGATCAAGTCATCTTCAGCCATGTCAAAGGTACTCTTCTTCAATTCTTAATCTCTCTCATTAATCCAATTGCTGAGCTTAATCCATTTGATTGAGAGATTAAAGAATTGAATATTACTCATCAAATTCTCAGCCAACCTTTTCTTGAATCTATCTATTCATGAATGCAATGCTTGCTTTATGCATATGAGTTCCAATCAGTGAATTAGAGGCTTTAATTTGAAATCTCAACATAATACTTGAATCCCATTGACTGAATCCATTGATTGATGAATTTGTTTACTCTAATCCGATTGATTGGCTGAATTTCTTTTGCCCAAGTTGAAATATTATAAAAGGGTAAGTACTAGCAATCAGTGAGTCACTGAATTGCATCGGTAAGACCCTTCTCCTATCCCAATTTTTCAAAATCTCATTCAATTGCATCTCATGAAAGGCTGAATGAATATTTCAGAAATGCATATCTTGCTGATTGCTTAGAACAGTAGCCTTTGCCATGTTGATATTCCCACCGAGGAAAAAGGTGGATGACGGGGGAGATAGTGGGACAAAAGAGAGGTGACCCTCCCTCACTATCGAAGATCCCGAAGGGGTGCAACCAACCGACTTGGGGGGAACTTTGCCCACCTCCCGGTGATTCGGAGCCCGTGTAGGGAGCCTGTTATACTATTTTATCCCTCACACAGGTACAACGAGTGGATAATTGAAGATTGAAGACTTTCCAAGGACTCAAGTACCTACAGGACCAAAACAGGGTAAAATAGGGAATTTACAGGTCACTTACAGGTGGTTACAGGTATACCATTTATTAGTGAAGCACAAGTGCAGGTACTACAGGGTACTTGCAGGTCCTATATACCCTTTTGCAAGTTTTGATAGCCATTTGGGGTTACTATCTTGCATTACAGGGTCAAAACAGGGCACTTACAAGTTTAGACAGGGTGTAGGACTAGACAGTTCAGACTCTGAAATCCAGCTACGGAATTTTCTGTCCTAAACCTGTTATAGCATTCTATAGCTCATCTTGAAGAGGGAATTCTTAGCTTCAATTCACACAAAAAAGTTCTGAAATCGGACCTTCCTAGCCAAAGTTATAGTCGTTTTTCTGACAGGGGGTACTGCAGGACTGCACTAATATGGCAGGACATAAAGGCAAAAATAAGGTCCAGGAAGATTATGCTCAACAAACCAGGGATTCCATGATGGATAGTACACTTCAAGAGAACCGTGAAGAGCTTCAACAACAAGGAGAAGTCAGTATACTCAATAATACTCTGTGTGCCCATGAACAAAGACATAGGGAACGGCATGAGGCCATCTTGTCAAGAATGGAGCAGATGGTTCTATCTACTAATCAGACCAAGGCTTCTATTGATAAGTTGGTGGAATCCAATGAACAACTCATGGCACAAATCTCTAAATTCATGCAGTTGCAAATAGCATCAAGAGAAGTTAATGAGAAGGCTTGTTCAAACAGTGGCCCTTCAGCCCCACTTCAGCCATCTAATCAAAATGGTCATGGAAATGGGATTATTGGAAGAAGAGGCATTCCAAATAGTCAGTACCAAGTAGGAAAAGCTTCACAGAGGCATGATGACTATTTGGGCAGTTTGAATGGGACCAATACTCGAGCTTTTGGATTGCATACTCAAAATTCTAGGGGTGCTCTACCAACAGGAAGATTACATAGTAATTCTCAGCCACCTGATGGAAGATTTCAGTCTGAATTGGGAGGCTTTGTACTTGGTAATCCTGATCAGCCAATTTTGGGACAACAATCCTTTCATGAAAGGGAGTTTAAGGACAAAATTGTTTTAGCCAAATTTAATGGCCAGTCATCTTCACCATCAGACTTAGAGGAATGGACCTCTAAGATGGAGTCCTACTTTGATATATACCCTAAAACTGATGATATGAAGATTCACTTTACTTCCTTCCATCTAGAAGGATTTGCTCATACTTGGTGGAGGTATATCAAGAAAGAGAATATACTTGTAGAGAATTGGGAAGCTTTCAAGGCACTTATGGGTGGCTGAAGTCTTTGTTTCGCCTCTTGAGAAAGAGAAGTTAGCACGGAGATGGTATGGTTTGGAACAAAGGGGCCTAAGTGTAAGAGAGTATACAAACCAATTCCTCAACTTGACCATGTATGTGGAAAGCATCAGTGATGAGGCTAAGCTTCACAAGTTTATATATGGTTTGGAGCCATCTTTGTCAACTGATGTTATGGCACAAAATCCTACTTCACTTTTCAAGGCTATTGAGCTTGTGGAGTGCTATGGAAGAAAGTATAGGAAAGAATCTTCATTTTAGCCTAGTTATGGACAGCCAAGGACTGTTTTAAAGCAGGGACAAGTTGGTAACACTTATGGTAGTAATCATGTGCCTAGAGACCGTAGCTAGGTATATAAGGTATAATGGTTGTACAAGAAGACACCTCAATAATTGACTTATCACCATTAGATCCCAAAGAAGAATCGTGTTCCATCCCCTTCAACTCTATATTCACCTCGTGAAGAACTTCATTAATCATAGCATCCTTGTCACCAATCTTTTTGTTGCAATGATATCACAAACAAATCCTTGAGCATGGTATATGCCCGAGATATAACATCAATAAATCTCTCAACTACTATGTACAATGCAAGAGCTTATGGTCAACTTGCAACTTGACATACATCTCCATAAAGCTATCCATTTGAGCCTCGTTTGGTGTAACGTAGATAAGATGGAAAACAAAGAAGGTCTTATTGTTCAAGATCGCGAGACGTATCTTAATCAATGTATCCCATGTCCTTGCTCTCAATGCAAGTTGGTAATTAGACGAAAACGCCGATTGTCTATAGAACACGTACGACGATTTGGCGAGTTTCAATCTGAGATCATTGATCAGGCGATTGCGGATTTTCAGCAAACGGTAATTTGAAGTTAATATTAATCATGCATTGTATTCGCAAGCTAATTGAAAACCATACACAATAAGATTGGGTCTTGTTGGCTAATTTTCTATCCAGGGGGGTGATGTCTCGTCCCAAGGGGGAGTGCACCCTTTGCGGCCAATTAGAAGAGTTCGTGGACGTGCGATGGATGGATTGCAGGAGCCAATCTACCACTCGCAAGGCCAATTTATACCGTCAATGCCAGAGGAGACAGAAAACCTTCCAGACCTACCTACAATCTTGGAGCCTGAGATGGAGGCAATGATCGATGCATTGATTCCCATGGATGTCGAGACATCTGATCCGCTTAGAGAGGAAGCATCCATACCATTATATGATGGGTGCTGAGTATCTCGGTTGAAGACATTGCTTGCACTCTTAAGTGTGCAAGCAAAATACGGGTGGAGCGATACGAGTGTGACTGAGTTATTCAAGTACCTTGCCTATAAGCTTCATTGAAATTTTTTTTTGGACACTATTATTACAAACATTTGTGCTTTTCCAAGGTGTTTTATGATTTTTTTCAAGTTATTGAAATATCATATATTATCACCTGCAAATACCATGCCTGAGTCTCATGACTACAATAACATCCATGCATGTATCAATGATTGCATACTGTTTCGAGATGAATACGAGACTATGGAGACATGTCCAAAGTGTGGTGCTCACAGGTATCGACAGGACTTGCAAGGGCAAACCATCCCTCAAAAAGTTCTCAGACACTTTCCGCTCATCCCCCACATAAACCACATGTTTTGCACGTCCGGCATGGCAAGCTTGACAACGTGGCATGTGCAGAATAGGTCCACGAATATCAGCAGGATGGAGTTCATAATGCTTTCTCATTTGTGGCAGTTTGTCCTACCGATCGGGATTGCAGGATGCCTTACTCCAGAAATTCACAGGGCCATTTACAAGTTGTCGACTTTGGTGCAATGGATCTCACACAAAGAGATTAAGACGTCCTCTATTGAATCCGCGAGGCGGGGAACAGTCCACCTTCTTGTGCATATTGTGGACGAAGTGGAGATTGCTGGACCTATCCATACGCGATGGATGTTCTTCTTGGAGCGCTTCATGAAAACCGTGAAAGGCTTTGTGCGACAACGAGCTCTGCTAGAAGGTAGCATGGCCGAAGGTTGGTTGGTGTCAGAGGTGTTAGTGCATATCTCACAATGGCTACCAACGGTGGAACCAGACAATGAAATGCTATGGACGCTGAAGGACGATGATAGACTGACTGGCGATGTGGTGGTTGGAAATGGGGTAGAAAAAAGAATGGATGCCTCAATAGAAGAGAAGGTGAATTGCTTTTGTATGTTGCACCATGCCTCCATGGAGACGTGGCTCGACAAGTACTAGATTGCAAGGCAAGATCGAGAGGAAGCGCGAGCTGAATTCCGACGTAGTACGCGTCATCGACCGATTCGATATCCCGAAGGCATGGAGGAGATGCCGCGGTTTATGTCAACATGATGGTTGCATGGAGCCTTGATCGCAGCATCCAGTGAAGGGACAGAGGTCTCAATGGAGGAGTGGGAATTCTCGAGGGGATGTAGTCCAAAGGTGATGAGGGGTTTAGAATATGTCGTATCTAAATTTTATATACGACATCTAATTTGAGTGTTTCAATGTACAATACAAAATATATAGTGCAGTTGGTCACGCGGAGGGCATTTTCGCGTGGAGCGTATTGACAAAATGCACTCCATAATGGACTGTGGTGTCATGGCAAGGTTCGAGCAAGAGAGCCGGCGACGAGCAACGGATCCGAACACGGTTGTGGATGAGATGGAGTATTTTGGGAACTTGCAAAGTATTATTACAGTGGATTACCGTAGCTTCTCCATGATACTATTCGATGTGCAGTGGTTCAAAGTGGTACTTGGAGGAGCTGGAGCAACAGTTTGACGAGGTCCATCTGGATTTCTCGAAATAGATTCCGAAAAAAAATGGAAGGATTTGCGTGACACCTTTGTGTTGTCGGCCCATTGTGAACAGGCGCATGGAGTCATTTGCTTGCTAATTGTAATAGGACATGGTTTATGTCACAATGGTTTGAACTCGCTTTGTACGTGTTTGTGAACATGTAATCTTCTATCCAAACCCCCGATAACCTCGATGGTGGTATGTTATACCTTCAACTCCCCGAAGTGCGAGAGTATATGATCAAAGCGATGTTCTGAGCATAGATGAAGATAATATGCAAATAGAGGGGTCAATATTACAAGGGATGGAGGCCGCCGCAAGCTTGGAGCCTGCATCGGCTAACAATGATGGAAATACAGGAGTCCATGAATTTTTTGAGAACGAGGCGGACTCATTCTTTTGTGGTGATATGTCTATCGACCTTCCAGTGTATGCGGAGTTGTGTTTGGAGATTAACATGGGACCATAGGATACTTCATACTTGGAGCATCCACTTACTCAATTCGTTGTTTAGATCTCTTATAAAGGTACATAAGATATGCATTTTAAGAGGGATTTTTTAAAAATGATTTATATTTCTCTGCTTTGTATAATTTAAATTGATTATTCTAACACCATTTTTTATCTGTGCAGGTGACATTTTCAGGATGAGTCGAGGGATGAGCGTTGAGGAGTTACAGGACATCTTCACACGCTGTCGTGTTGCTGCGCATCCGAGCCGTATACACCTCCATTTCTTTTGTTGTGCATTTGTGTTAATTTCTGCGTGTGATTCATTGTTTGTGTGATGCATTTTAATAATCCGCATCCAATGTATATATTCCCTTAGTGCATGCGCATGATTTTGTTTGGATGCATGATGTGCGTGTATTAGAAAAATATGATAAACTGATGCCAAAGGATCTTTGTCCTGCTGCTATTTGGTCTAGCTCTATGTGCAATGACAGCCTTGGTGCAAGTGTTTTGGAGATATGCTACAAGAAGGACATTTAAAGGAGGAAGCAGAGTTGTTACTTTTATAAAGGTGCTGGAATGAGGAAGGTCGCTTGCCTAATTTTGACATGTGAACAAGAAAAAGAAAAACTAAAGATAGAGGAGAAAAGGAAGGGGAAAAGGAGACTAATTAGGAAAAGAGAATTCGAATGACGAAAAGGAGGGAAGGGGCAATGCTAATTGGGGAAGAAAGGTGAAGAAGAACAGGGGAGGCAGCTTCTCGCCGAGTCAGACGGCAGGGGGGGGAGCGCAGAACAAAAGCCCCAATCCATGTCACCAAAGCAAGATCAGTGTTGGCCTCGCTAATTATTGAAAAGGGATCCACATCCACAGTCGGAGATCCAGAGGACCCCAGAGACGGCCATGAGAAGCCTTCATGTAAGCTGCGAGCTTTTCTTCTTCTGATTTAGTCGTGAAGCTCGATCAGGTGCCTCGCTGGAGTGATGCTGATTACAGGTCCCCCGACGACCTCTTCCTCTCTCAATCTGGCGACCCTCTCTCCCCTGCACGATTGCCTCTTGCCTTTCAACTCGAAGGCCATCGGGTACACCATAGTCGCTGCTTCAACGGTCGTCAAAGTTCCCCAGATCTATCTAATCCTCAAGAATCGCAGCGTGAAGGGCCTCAACCCCTCATCTTTCGAACTCGAGGCAGTCGGCTACACCATCGCTCTGGCATACTGCGTTCACAAAAAGCTCCCATTTTCGACTTATGGAGAGCTTCCTTTCCTGCTTATACAAGCCATCATCCTTGTGGCACTTATTTATGGCCATAGCCCATCGTTAGGAGTCAGCAGTTGGATGAAGGCTGGCTTATATTGTACTTTAGCTCCAACTGTTCTCGCCGGCAACATTGATCCTGTCCTGTTTGAAGCTCTTTAAGCATCTCCAACAACAAGCTTAACAGCAGGCCCGCCTCATTCCCTCTCATGCTTTCTCCCTTCTTGACATAAAGATGCAGGCCACCCCTTTCCCCTGGGGTCTCATTGCCCTGTGGCCCTCTCCATTATCGGCCGATTCCAGGTTTTGAACGGACCTCTCCCTTGAAGGGCTCCATTAGAACTGCCTGGGCGCTCATACGTCTCCTCCGTGCAAGTTGTATTTCTGGCATTGGACTCCATCATCGAGTTTGATAAATTTGCTCTGTAATTATGGCATTTCTCACCGGACTCTGCCATTGAGCGCAAGAAATTTGCTCCAGGGTTGTGGTATTTTGCCAGAATACAGTATTGCATTCATAGACAAGTACTGATTTTCATTACAGCGCTGCATGCGTAAACACAGACAGATTGTCGCAGTGTTCTATTCCATCTGAGATATTGACACGCCTGGGGTCTTCTCCATTAGTATCAGCCAAAGTTGAGATGGTGAGTGACGACTCTGCACCCTCAAAGAGCGATACCGATAGTGAATCTAAGCCAGAGCCTCAAGAGAACCAAAGTACCTGTGAGCCCAGGACAACTGAGGTCCATGTGCTGGCTGTGGATGATAGTTTGATTGATCGCAAGGTGATTGAGAAACTACTGAAGACTTCCGCTTACAAAGTCACAACAGTAGACAATGGGAGCAGATCTTTGGAGATTTTGGGTGTTGGTGAATCTCTTGGATCAGTTAGTGTGAATATTACTACATGCCAGGGATGAGTGGCTATGACCTGCTAAAAAAAAGTAAAGGGAACATCATCCTTGAAGGAGATATCTGATGAAACCGATAGGATGACTGGTCGCAGCAAGCAGATCTCGCCAGTTCCAATCCACCTCAGTATCTATTCTCCTAATGTTGTAAACTTGACATTGATTGATCTTCCTGGCCTAACAAAGGTTGCTGATGAGGGCGTATGTTGACAATCCAAACTGTTTTGTACTTGCTATCACTCCTGCAAACCAGGATATTGCGACATCTGCCTCTTCTCGCCACCAAACGGATTGTGCTTGCATCCGCCTCCCCCTCGCAGGTCCGAGCTGTTGCGTAGCCTTGGACTGAATGTAGAAGTGATCTCATCGACATTTGATGAAAACCTTGAAAAGTCCTCCTTTCCATCAGCAGAGGATTATGCTGCAAAAACTGCTTTGCATAAGACTTATCTATTGGTCCCGGAGTTTTAACAAGCTGGATATGACTAAATCCAGAATCTAATTGATTTATTTGGTGCCCTGAAAACCAAGCTCTTATGATTATTGTAAAGCTGAGGACAGATTGTCATACTTGACATTTATTTTGACTCTTCTCTTGCTATATAGTGAACTTTGGGATCAAATATTGAGATCTTCTTGTTAGCCTCTTTCCTTGCTGTCCCTTGAACCCCGTGTTCTGCAGCCCTTACACGATCTCTTTGACATTTCTGGTGAACCCGACGTGAAAGTGCTGTGTTCATCAGCAAGATGGGAGACTCGCAAGAAGAGATGACAGATGATAATGTTATGAAGAACCTGTTTCAGTCATTTACCATGTATATGCAGCAGCAAGTGCATGCAAAACGAGACAGTGATGCTATGGATGCCTTGAAAGCTGTCCAACAGGAGATGAAGCAGTTTAATGGCCAGCAAGTGTCAACTTACCTGCATTTGTATGAAGAAAAGATGAAGTTTTTGGGGGTTTCTCAAGATGTTTGGAGCCGCTACTTCTTGCGGATCGTGGTGCGCGCTCTTGAAGGTCGAATTGCAGAAATTCAAGAGGCACATGCAGGTTGGGCTGAATTTAAAAAGGCATTAAAAGATGAATATTTCCTGGAGGATACAGGTCTTATGAATCGCAGGAATTTTTTAGCATGGGTTTCTATGCCTAATAAGGGACGTTCTGTTACCGCTCTTCTGCGAGAGTTTGAAAGCTGTTATGATCAGTTGGATGGGACTGAACAGCAAGCTTTGGAGATGCAGAAAGTGGAGTTATTTTTGCAAGCTGCAGATGCTGATTTACAGGAAAAGTTGGATGATCTTTTGGAAGATCAAGCTACCGATTCAGGTTTAAAGACTGAGTGGAGACATGTCATTGATGCTGTGAATGCTCTTGTCAAGAAGCAGCGCAGGAGAGTAAGATTGCATCGAAATACATGATTAGTTCCTGAAAAATCCTTGGAGACTTCTTCTTCTACCCCTGTTGCTTCTTTGCCTAAGCTTACTCCTCCTGTTGTGAATCCACCAGTACCTGCTACTCCAGTGCCCTGATCTGTAGATGATGTTATTAAAGGCTTGGCGGATTTGACGATTGAAGCAGTCAAAGCTGAAGTTGGTAAGTTAAAGGAGCAACTTATGTCAGTACCTGCTGTAGCACCTGCTCCAGTGACTGCTTTTCCAGTTGGTCAAAGAAAAGGGCGACGATGAATTTGGTGTGATAGTACAGAGCACCAACACTGCAGAGATTGTGATGCTTTTCAGGAAGCACGTAAGAAGAATGTAGTGTTCTGGGGACAAGATGGGAAGATATGGCTGACAGAGACTGGCGCTCCTCTTGACACGAACTTTGGTAAGGGAGGTATGAAGAAGCTTGTTGATGATATGGCTGCGCGATCAGCTTATGTGAGTGTTAGAGGAGATGCTTCAGCTTTTGGAGTCCAGCTTGAGCAGAAATCTGATGGAGACTCTGCTTTATGGTCTTCCGCCTTGGAGATAGCGAGAAGAGGGAAAGTTCAAACTTCTACTATGACTTGTGTGGGCTCTAGCATCCGAGGAGAAACATGATGGGATTCTCCTGTTGACAGGTATTCTATTTTTGCTTATATTGCTAAAACGCAGGGTTTAGATGCCATGGTTGAGGAAAAGAGAAGAAGAGATGAGGAGGGTCCTAGCTCCTCCAAAAAGACTAGAGGGGGTGACTTTGTTTCACCACCTGTTACAGCTCCACCTATGTCAAATTCTCCAACTCAAACAGGTTCCGATCAACCAATGGGAGACAAGCAGAAGGAAAAGAAGCAACCAAGAAAAGAGCCAGGATTCAAGCTCTTGTCAAACCTTGATATGCAAACGGATATGAGTAAGATTTTTCATGAAAGAATTTTGAATAGTGAAGTTACTTTTACTGTTGGAGAGGCTCTTGGGATTGCTAGAAGAGAAATACAGGATCAAATGCAGGATCTTTTGCGGAGGAAATGACATGCGATGGAAGGACCTACTTTACAGGGATTGTGGCATGGAGCTCTTGGGAAAGAGCATGATGATGCAGTGATGGTTGAGAATGCTTCTGCTAATCCGCAATCGGAGAAAATAGTGCAGCCTATGCAGTATGAAGATGATGAGACCCCTATTCTCATTCCTCGCAGCCATTTTTCACGAAGTCATTGGGCTAGAGCAACCACTGAGACAGTGGTAAGGATTGGAGAGAAACAAATTCCCTTGATCGCTTTAGTCGATCATGGTTCTGAGATTAATCTTATTGCTCGAGGTGTTTATGAGAGTGGCAAGTGGCCTATGGATGCAGAGCATGGCTGGTGCATGAGAGCCGCCAATAATACTTCTGGTGATATGTATGCTGCTTGTCCGCGTATCAGAATTTCTATTGGTAATGTTGAAGAGGATTATCATTGCTTTGTTCAGGATTCATGCTCTTATCCGATTATTCTTGGACAGCCTTTCATTACAGAAGCAAGAATGGAAACAAAAGTGATGGATGATGGATCAGCTTATGCGCGGATACGCAGTAAAGATGGTATGCGAGCTGTTCAGTTTATGACTGTTGGGGTAAATCATCCGAGAAACAGGGACTCCTTGCGTGAGGCACCACTACCTACGAAGGAGTTGGATTTTCATTAGGTACCGCTGTCTTGCGAGACGCCAGTGGTACGGAGCGGAGAAAAGAGGAGATCTCGCCTCCTGGCAGTCAGTCTTTCTCCAATAACTTTGTTGGGTTTACTTCAGATAGTTCAGTGATTTATCAGAAAATTTCAGATTTGCCTAGAGCTGCCAGGCAGTACATTGGTCGTAAGGAGAAAGAGTTGAAGAATGCAGGTATTTTACAAGCAGAAGAGCATGTAGATGGATTGTATGAAGGGATGTCTTATGCAGATACATTGTTTGAGATGAGAGCAATGCTGAAAACTGATGTATGCAAGGGTTCAAAGATCATACCTGTGCAAACCTTGGATATGTTTCAGGAAATTTCTGGTTTTATGCTGCAAACAGAGTTAGAGGCTGAGAAAACTCAGCAAACTGAATTTATGGCTGATCTTGATCAGCTAATAGAATTGCAGAGGGCTGAATCCATTCAGCCAACAGAGTTGAATGCAGAAAAATTTCTGCATACAGAGTTTCAGGATGCGTCTATGCAGTCCATTGAGCCAAGGGCTGAATTCATTCAGCCAACAGAGTTGAATGCAGAAAAATTTCTACATACAGAGTTTCAGGCTGCACCCATGCAGTCTATAGAGCTAAAGGCTGAAATTTTTCAGCCAACAGAGTTGAAAGATGCTGAAAATTTGCAGAAATTGCAGCAAAGGAAAGAGTGCTTGAATGATGCCAAGGTTGACACAAAATATAAAACAGTTGATAAGAAGGTTAAGCCGGTTGCAGGCCCGCTTCCTTCTGATAGTGATGAACAGATTGAAAAAGCTATGAAGCAGCCTATGTTGAGAGATCCTGCAAATAATAGACATATGTTTACAGTTGAAAATCTTGCAGAATTGAAGATTGGAAATGATGATTTTTTGCTTCCAGTGGAAAAAGAATGTTTTAGAGAGATGCTTGGACGTCATGGTAAGGCATTTGCTTTCTTTCCACATGAAATTGACTGCATTAGTCCCGAATTGGTTGCACCTATGGTCATCTTCACTGTTCCTCATGTACCATGGAATATACGCCCTATACCTGTGCCTAAAGCACACTTGCCAAAGCTGATAGAGTTGCTGAATGAGAAGATTAAAATGGGAATTTTGGAACCCTCTTCTGCACCTTATTCTAACAGGTGGTTTACTGTACCAAAGAAGAATGGTACTTTGAGATTTATTCAGGATATGCAGCCCGTGAACAAAGTGACAATCAGGAATGTGGGAGCTTGTGTATTTTACATAATTTGGATTCCTCATTTTGCTCATATTGCAGATGTTCTCTATCAGCTGTTTCGAAAGCGGCAGAAATTTCATTGGGATGATGAAGCTGATGGAGAAACAGGTTTACTAGAATCAGAAGATGGACTTGACCTGTTTGTGGACTTGAATGATCCTGGATAGTTGGCACATCCGGAGGATGCGCAGGTTTAGAGGGGGTAGATGTCGTGTTGCTGCGCATCCGAGCCGTATACACCTCCATTTCTTTTGTTGTGCATTTGTGTTAATTTCTGCGTGTGATTCATTGTTTGTGTGATGCATTTTAATAATCCGCATCCAATGTATATATTCCCTTAGTGCATGCGCATGATTTTGTTTGGATGCATGATGTGCGTGTATTAGAAAAATATGATAAACTGATGCCAAAGGATCTTTGTCCTGCTGCTATTTGGTCTAGCTCTATGTGCAATGACAGCCTTGGTGCAAGTGTTTTGGAGATATGCTACAAGAAGGACATTTAAAGGAGGAAGCAGAGTTGTTACTTTTATAAAGGTGCTGGAATGAGGAAGGTCGCTTGCCTAATTTTGACATGTGAACAAGAAAAAGAAAAACTAAAGATAGAGGAGAAAAGGAAGGGGAAAAGGAGACTAATTGGGAAAAGAGAATTCGAATGACGAAAAGGAGGGAAGGGGCAATGCTAATTGGGGAAGAAAGGTGAAGAAGAACAGGGGAGGCAGCTTCTCGCCGAGTCGGATGGCAGGGGGGCGCGCAGAACAAAAGCCCCAATCCATGTCACCAAAGCAAGATCAGTGTTGGCCTCGCTAATTATTGAAAAGGGATCCACATCCGCAGTCGGAGATCCAGAGGACCCCAGAGACGGCCATGAGAAGCCTTCATGTAAGCTGCGAGCTTTTCTTCTTCTGATTTAGTCGTGAAGCTCGATCAGGTGCCTCGCTGGAGTGATGCTGATTACAGGTCCCCCGACGACCTCTTCCTCTCTCAATCTGGCGACCCTCTCTCCCCTGCACGATTGCCTCTTGCCTTTCAACTCGAAGGCCATCGGGTACACCATAGTCGCTGCTTCAACGGTCCTCAAAGTTCCCCAGATCTATCTAATCCTCAAGAATCGCAGCGTGAAGGGCCTCAACCCCGCATCTTTCGAACTCGAGGCAGTCGGCTACACCATCGCTCTGGCATACTGCGTTCACAAAAAGCTCCCATTTTCGACTTATGGAGAGCTTCCTTTCCTGCTTATACAAGCCATCATCCTTGTGGCACTTATTTATGGCCATAGCCCATCGTTAGGAGTCAGCAGTTGTATGAAGGCTGGCTTATATTGTACTTTAGCTCCAACTGTTCTCGCCGGCAACATTGATCCTATCCTGTTTGAAGCTCTTTAAGCATCTCCAACAACAAGCTTAACAGCAGGCCCGCCTCATTCCCTCTCATGCTTTCTCTCTTCTTGACATAAAGATGCAGGCCGCCCCTTTCCCCTGGGGTCTCATTGCCCTGTGGCCCTCTCCATTATCGGCCGATTCCAGGTTTTGAACGGACCTCTCCCTTGAAGGGCTCCATTAGAACTGCCTGGGCGCTCATACGTCTCCTCCGTGCAAGTTGTATTTCTGGCATCGGACTCCATCATCAAGTTTGATAAATTCGCTCTGTAATTATGGCATTTCTCACCGGACTCTGCCATTGAGCGCAAGAAATTTGCTCCAGGGTTGTGGTATTTTGCCAGAATACAGTATTGCATTCATAGACAAGTACTGATTTTCATTACAGCGCTGCATCCGTAAACACAGACAGATTGTCGCAGTGTTCTATTCCATCTGAGATATTGACACGCCTGGGGTTTCTCCATTAGTATCAGCCAAAGTTGAGATGGTGAGTGACGACTCTCCACCCTCAAAGAGCGATACCGATAGTGAATCTAAGCCAGAGCCTCAAGAGAACCAAAGTACCTGTGAGCCCAGGACAACTGAGGTCCATGTGCTGGCTGTGGATGATAGTTTGATTGATCGCAAGGTGATTGAGAAACTACTGAAGACTTCCGCTTACAAAGTCACAATAGTAGACAGTGAGAGCAGAGCTTTGGAGATTTTGGGTGTTGGTGAATCTCTTGGATCAGTTAGTGTGAATATTACTGCATGCCAGGGATGACTGGCTATGACCTGCTAAAAAAAAGTAAAGGGAACATCATCCTTGAAGGAGATATCTGATGAAACCGATAGGATGACTGGTCGCAGCAAGCAGATCTCGCCAGTTCCAATCCACCTCAGTATCTATTCTCCTAATGTTGTAAACTTGACATTGATTGATCTTCCTGGCCTAACAAAGGTTGCTGATGAGGGCGTATGTTGACAATCCAAACTGTTTTGTACTTGCTATCACTCCTGCAAACCAGGATATTGCGACATCTGCCTCTTCTCGCCACCAAACGGATTGTGCTTGCATCCGCTTCCCCCTCGCAGGTCCGAGGTGTTGCGTAGCCTTGGACTGAATGTAGAAGTGATCTCATCGACATTTGAAGAAAACCTTGAAAAGTCCTCCTTTCCATCAGCAGAGGATTATGCTGCAAAAACTGCTTTGCATAAAGCGATTGAAGTCTCTCAACAGATCCTCAGGGATGATGCCAAAGTGGACATTGTCATAGGAGCTGATACCGTGGTTGAACTCGATGGAATTGTGTTAGAGAAGCCAAAAGATGAAAAGGATGCCTTTCAGATGCTTTCATCTTTAAATGGGAAGCAGCATACTGTTTTCACTGGTGTCTCCTTTGTTCTACCTTTAGTTTGTGATCCGTCCGTTGGTAATCCACCTCTTGTGTACACATTTTGGGAGCAGACAAAGGTTGAGTTTGCCCAACTTTGAGGAGGAGAAGAGGAGGAGTTAGCAGGCTGCCTACAGAACTTCATTATATTGCACTCCATAAGACAGAAATAATGCAGTTGATAATGTATGGCAAGTCTTCCTTGCTCAATATGGAATTTTGATGCAGTAAATTCAAGAATATACCCTAAAAGCTATTATAGACAGTATCTCTCTCTCTAATAGGTCACAGCTGCTAACCTGAGCTGTATATATGTCTGAAGCTAATGATTGTACTTATCAGAAGTCTTATCTATTGGTCCTGGAGTTTTAACAAGCTGGATATGACTAAATCCAGAATCTAATTGATTTATTTGGTGCCCTGAAAACCAAGCTCTTATGATTATTGTAAAGCTGAGGACAGATTGTCATACTTGACATTTATTTTGACTCTTCTCTTGCTATATAGTGAACTTTGGGATCAAATATTGAGATCTTCTTGTTAGCCTCTTTCCTTGCTGTCCCTTGAACCCCGTGTTCTGCAGCCCTTACACGATCTCTTTGACAACGCATGTCTCCAGACCAGCTCGTGAGATTCAGAGAGATGGCAGACCAGGAGTTGTCTCGTTCTTCGTCAGGGCGCTTTGGTAGATCTGATTCAGCGCGATCGGATGCTTCAGCTTCGAGTAGACGATCTCGACGCTCACGACTTAGGCCAGAGGGAGAGACCGCATCGGGATCAGGGGGATGCTGTTGTGGAGACATGAATGTGGTGTCTCCGTCTCGTCATTCAGTTGGAGCTGCGTCACCTCTAGGATTTGTCACACCTGTGGGGACGTCTACTCCAGTTACTCCAGATTTTGCGCAGCTGTCAGACAACAGGTGGCACCTCTTTTGGTGACACCCCTTTGGGTGCCACTCTGAGAGAAGTTACCCCCGTCGGGACACCGATTGTAGAGGGGTCTCCTGGATATGCCCAGGAGCGTGGACAGAGATGGGAGAGGACCCATCTTAGGCAGACTCCTAGGGGTTATGGATATCTGGTCGATAGTAGGTCAGAAGCCATCATCATGAATGATGAGGGGAGGAGAGTGATTGTTCGCATGAGAGAGTTGTACCAACAATTTTTTCGGCACAACGTCCTGGATCATTGAAAGAACATACCGGAGGGGAGCAAGGACTACATAGTAGCATCCTTGCACGAGGAGTTTCGGGTGCCAGCCACAGTAGATAGATTCTCTACGGGCTGGATGATGGATTGCATGCGTACATACATGTCACATAGACGATTCGATGCACGCAAGGCAATCAAGAGTGGGGCTGCAAAGCCCGAGTGGTTAGATGCAGACGACTGGCGCCGACTAAGGGAGGAGGCTACAGATTCGCCAGGACGTTGAAGTCAGTAGCGCGAGGCGGCGAGGGCAGGACTCGAGGCCGGAGTGGTCCATCATCTTGGGAGTGCCGGCCACAGGACATATTTGGAGGACTTTGTAAGTTTCTCTTTTGTTTTGCTTGTTTGTTTTTTTGAAATATTATTTGTACAGACAATCATGTTTCTAACAGTTAGCATTTTGTTTTCTTTGCAGCACTCCATTACAAATCGCAATTTGCAAGGCCTTGAGACTCGATATGCAGAGAGGCACGGTCTCAATGCATTGATCGACCGATTGTATAGACATGGCGGCCCTGTAAGTCACTCATCCTTCTTGTCCGTAGTTACCATGAGATATTTGAATGCATTATTGTATAGTGGATTGATGTGTTGTTTCTTTTTCTGCAGAATCTGTTCGATGCTTCTTTGTGGCGAGACGAGCTTTCGGGGGACGAGGATTTGTAGCTCGCCCTTGGATCCTTGGAGCTCACACACCTTTATTTTTTAGTCGCCTGATCTATGTAGACATTTTCTATGTATTAGTGATATCCTGTCATGATTGTACCAATCACTTTTTATGTGATCATGTATTTATTTCATGTATCAGTTTTATGATTTCAGTATACATTCTTTTTGTTTGCAAGTGCTTTGTATACAGTAGTGCAGAAACTATTTTGTATGGCTCTCATACAGCCACAAAATTTTTTTATCCTTGTTACCGTCGTTATTTGCGTCGCAAATTTACTGCTCGCGTCGCTATTGGCGTCGCTATGCACGTCGCAAATTTACTAGTTGCGTCGCTATCCGATGCATATAGCGATGCCAATAGCGATGCCAATAGTGACGTTTCTATGGCATCTCAAAAACGACGCTTTTTGCGACGACGGGGGCAAATTTTGTTGTTTGCATTTTGGTCGCTTTAAACGTCGGTATAAGGTCTATATCTTGTAGTGTTTCTTCTGAAAATTTCTTCTTCTTCTTCTTCGCTTCAAATTTCTCCCTTCTTTGGCTTGCAAGATTCTTCTTCTTCCTCTCCTCCCACCCTGCTCTCTCTCTCTCTCTCTCTCTCTCTCTCTCTCTCTCTCTCTCACGCTGATTGTCTTATGTCGAACACTTCTATTTTCTTCTTTTTTTAATTCAAAAAACTCCTTACATTTTTTCTTTTTTCCCTATTTTTCCACGTTGCCCCTTGCATCCCCTTAATTGTTAGATGGAAAATATGCCCCTTACCATGTGAAATCCTACTCGGGGACTCAAAATCAGAAGTGAGAATACATTTTCTTCTCTTCCTGCATGAGGCACGTGTCTCAAAACTAAAATATCATAACCATGTGTCGAACATGCATGGTACCACTTGGGATTTCCATCTATAAACGTGACTCTCGCTACGAGTAAGTGTTAGAAAGACAAAAAAATGATATTTGCATGTGTTATCCCACTTGACTTCACGCAACATCATACCCCCGGTCACTCATTTTCACTCACCAACGTCTCATCCCAAGGAGGAGTGCACCTATTGTGGCCAGTTAAAAGATTTCGTGGGTATACGGTGGATTGAGTGCTTGAGCCAATCCACCACTTGGAAGGCGCAACCCGTTCTATACCGTCAATACCAAAGGAGACACATAGTCTTTTAGACTTTCCTTCAATCTTAGAGCTTGAGATGGAGGCAATGATTGATGCATTGATGCCCATGGATGCCGAGACATCTGATCCACTAAGAGAGAAAGCATCTATACCATTATAGGATGGGCACCGAGTATCTCTCCTGAAGACATTTCTTGCACTCCCAAGTGTGCAAGTATAATACAGGTTCAGGCATTCATCATGTTGTCTCAAGAAGCACATCCACAAAGATAACGATGAAAATGCAAATTCACTACATGTGAGACTCGAGGAAGCTACTGTATGTATATCCTCTATATCACTTGCATTCAAGGCCTATTTATACATTTCCTTATCTGTGAATTTTTTCTAAATAAATCATAACCCTTTTCTATTCAATATGTAAATAACCCCTTTATATTACACCCTTCTGTTTGTAAAAAAAAAGTATAAAAATTGTAAAAAAAATCCTTTATTTTGAACCCACGTGATGCACACATATATTCATGAGTAACTTACCCGAGATGTGAGAGAGCACTCATATCACAAAGATCTAATAAATGAAATTTTGTTTTATATAAAAGAGGAAATTTGACAAATGGAATTCCACTTGATATAAAAGAGGAATTAAAATTTGAGTGGAAACTCTTAAGTAATCAATGTAAAAGTATTTTACATTTTTATTGAATCTCCTAGGAGAATATGGCAACATCAAGATGATTAAGAACTAAAATTAAGAGTAAAAAGCATATGTAGTTAATGTACAAAATTTGACATTTTCATTGAAAATCTTATTTTAGAGAATTTCATATTAGGCTAACGATTTTAACCTTAAATGTAAAATGATTGGGAAAATATAAACTAGATACAAGTTCTAAATTAGAGATAAACTTTGATTGAAAATCTTGTTTCAGAGAATTTCATATCATACTAAATATTTTAACATCCAATGTAAAACAATTGGGAAAATCTAAACTAGAGAGGATTTAAACTCAAACCTAAGTGTGAGAGATTTTGAAAAAATGAAACTCAAAATTGGACAATATTAAAAAATCAAATTTGAAGAATCACCATCTCAAAAAGAATTAATTGAATCCCACCTCAAAATTAGAGAATATTCAGAGGGAATTAGAGAATCTAAAACGTGAAGTTTCGAGAATTTGGGCTCAAAATTAAGGGATAAAAGATTTTGAAATATTTAAAACTCAAATTCCAAATTTGAGTCTTAAAAACCAAAATCTAGAGAATAATAACTTCAATAAAAATTTGGAAAAAAAAAGTGAATCATAATTTTTGAGAAAATTTTGAAAATTATACATAAAAATAGAAAAAAATTATATAAAATTCACTTAACCTCAAAAGTAAAGGATCATCAGAGGAATTAGTGAATCATAAACATGCAAATCAAAGAGTTTAGGCTCAGAATTACGAGATATTAACATGGCCCAATATTTAGCCACTTCTAACATTGGGTGTCGAAATTATAGGATATTACTATGGTCCAATATTTAGCCACTCCACTTTGAAATACTCTGAAAATAGTCCACAACATGGCCCAATATTTAGCCACTTCTAAGAATATCACTAACTTTGAAAAGTTATAGTACTAAGAATACTTATGTTGTCTTTAAAACTCTTTTCAAAATCTCCATAGCCCAATACTTAGCCACTTCTATCATTGGTTGTTGTCATGAGAACATCACTACAATTTGAAAAGATGGGGAAATTTTAGCCACATATAAAATCAAATAATATTTAACCAGATCTATAATTAGAGATGGTGTTTTTACTACCAAAGTTTTAAAAGCTAGAGCAATAGTCAAGAAATATTTAACCATGTCTATAATTGGAGATGGTGGCTTTACTATCAAATTTTCAATAGCTAGAGAAATATCTAAACTCATGTATAAGGAGAGAATATTTAACCACATCTATAATTAGAGATGGCATTTTTACATTTTTACTACTGTTTCAAAAGCTAAGAGTAATGTCTAAATGCATGTATAATGAGAGAATATTTTACCACATCAATAATGAGAGATGGTATTACAATAATGAAACTACACAAGCTCTGAATTGTAGGACAAGCTAGATCTCATATAGCCAGATCTATAATTAGAGATGGGTGTTTTTGCTACTTTCAAAAGCTAGAGGAATATCTAAATGCATGTGTGATGAGAGAATATTCAACCACATCAATAATGAGATGGTGTTACAATAATAAAAATGCACATGCTCTTAATGGTAGGATAATGAAATGATAGTTCACAAGCTCCTAGTGGTACAATAGTGAGACTATACAAGCTACCACACTAACATATACCACTAGAAATGGTATAACAAACTACCACACTATGCAAGCTCCTAAACTTCACAAGCTACATACCAACATGAGACTACAAAAACTACACTAACATCTACAACTAGAAATGATTTTCTAATATAATCAAACACTACACTAGCTCCATCTACCACTAGAAACGGTGTTACCTACCAATATGACATTACAGAAGCTACTACACCACAATCTACAACTAGAAATGGTGTTTATTATACACTAGAAATGGTGTTACCTACCAATATGAGACTACACAAGCTACAACACTTACATCTACAACTAGAAATGGTGTTCTAATATGGTGTTCTACATAATCAAACACTACACAAGCTCCTAAGGTGTTCATTATATGCTAGAAATGGTGTTACCTACCAATATGAGACTACATAAGCTACAACACTAACATCTACAACTAGAAATCGTATTCAAATATGGTGTTCTACATAATCAAACACTACACAAGCTCCTAAACTTCACAAGCTAGGTACCAATATGAGACTACACAAGCTACTAGACTAACATCTACAACTAGAAATGGTGTCTACTGATATGAGACTATACAAGCTACTACACTAATATCTACAACTAGAAATGGTGTTCATTATACACTAGAAATGGTGTTAATCTACCTGGGACTACTGCACAAGCTACTACACTAACATCTACCAGGAGGAAATGAAACTTCACAAGCTACGTACTAGTATGAGACTACATAAACTACTGGACTAACATCTACAACTAAAAATGGTATTCTAATATAATCAAGCACTACACTACATCTACCACTAGAAATGGTCTTACCTACCAATATGAGACTATACAAGCTACTCTAATACCTACAACTAGAAATGGTGTTCATTATACACTAGAAATGGTAGGTATGGTGTTCATTATACACCAGAAATGGTGTTACCTACCAGTATGAGACTACAAAAGCTACTATACTAACATCTATAACTAGAAATGGCATACTAATATAATGAAACACTACATTAGCTCCATCTACCACTAGAAATGGTGCTCTAATATAATGAAACACTACACTAGCTCCATCTACCACTAGAAATGGTATTCAATATAATTAGACACTACAAGTTGAAAGAAATTATATTAGACACTACAAGTTGAAAGAAAAGAAAGAGTGCTAAATGTCCCCTCATAAATTTCACATGCAAAATCACAAAGAAAAGAAAGAGCGTTAATGTCCCTATATAAATTTCACATCCCAAATCATAGGAGTTAACGCCCCTATATAAATTTCGCATCCCCAAATCATAGAAACCTTTTTCTAAACCATTTAAGAAGCGATTGGAGGTGCAAAGCAAACATTGCAAACATTTATAAATTTAAGGTGGTAGAGCGGAGAGAAGGAAAGTGTGAAAAAGAAAAGAGAGCGTGAAGGTCTTTGCAAAACTTCACATATGCCGAAAATCATAAGTCATGAATGTGGTTCTAATCATTTTATTTACATTCAAGGAACCTTGTTCACAATTATATCACCACCAATTGAATTGGAGGTGCCAAAAGCAAATATTTATAATCAAGGTGGCAAGAGTACAAGAAAATAAGTTCAAAATTTTAGCCAACATGTTGATGCGAGTTTTGGCTCCTTCCACCCTCCCCCCATCTCATTTTTATTCTCACGGTATCCAAACGATACAACGGAGATAACTTGTCCACAAGAGCTGGACAGAAGTTCTTATTGCAGAAGAGCCCAACCTTACATATATAACTTCCCAAACAACGCATCTCCTCTTTTTTACTTAAAATTAGAGGATCTGAAACGCCCTCCAATTGGAGGAGGAGGTCAAAGAGACCGCATCTCGATCCTCCCCACTCTCCTCCTCCTCGTATCGGTAGCGATGATGAGGGTGGCGAGATGGTGGCCGCAGGAGGACCGCGTGGCGATGGTGCGCCTCCTGGAGCTTCTGATCTAGCTTGGGGCCCACTTGCATGGCTGACATGCGCACCTCGCGGGGCATGACACGGAAGATACTGTTCTTGCCGGCTAAGTACATGAACAAGGGGCTGCGTTCCGATCACAGCACATGGATTATACGTACTTACAATACTCAACTCACAGGAAGAAGAGAAAGTCTGATCTATTTAAGACATACTACAGGTTAGTAGGATTGACAACGAAAGAATTAAAGAAGAAACAGCGGAGTCGTACGTGTGCCAGTTGAAGACGACCGCCGCATGAGCCTGCCCTCCCTCATTTCCTTGTCGCACGGCTGCTCGCCGTTGGGGAGCACCACCTGCACTCGGGCGCTCCCTCGGACGCAGTAGATCAATTGGTCCGCGTTGGGGGACGACCCGGGGTTGATCACGGCGTTCTATATATCATGGATAGAAATGACAAAGTGAGCAACTTACTATTTATATTGAGGCCTCAGAACATACTATTGTGAACAATAAAGACAAAATAATTGCACGTACCGGCTCCAGCTTGAGACACATCGCTGCCATGTCCATGGGCTTGAGCACCGGCAACTTTTGGGCATTGGCTGTGGCCAGCTGGCCAGCATCATCAACCAGGAAGTCGGGGTGCGCTCGATCATGGTGGTACGTGAAATCCACCATTGCCTCCGCGTCGCCCTCCTCAACGGTTGCCCTTGGCAGGTCTAGGCCAGGCTTGACCAGGATGATGGCCACACCTTTCTCGCTCTTCACCAGCTTGCGCACGCTCTCCTCGTCCATCTGAAAGGCGCAGCGGAGCATGCCCGTGGAGAAACCGCGCATGATGCCTCCCATCTCTTTATGCGATGAGCCTGTGAGATGGAAAGCCTGCATGCAGTTCGTCGTACAATACGTTGCTTAGATTAGCTTTGCGTCGGATTGGAATGGTCGAAAGAAGAAAATGAATGTCCCCTGGGATATTATGGCTTGAAGGAAGCGATATACATTAACCATATCTAAATGTAAAGGCACCTCGTAAGCATGCCGGCCGTGCATCATCGGGCCGCGGATGTTGGCAATCGTAAGGAAATGACATAGCTCCTTCCCATCGTTTAACATCCAGAAGGGCAGCCTATTCGACACGGCAATAAGCTCGCCTTTCTTGACATGTCGGACGTTGGCATTCATGCCCGCAGGCAACATCATGCCCATCCTGGCGCAACCTGCAATTAGAAGCCAAATTAATGTCCACCTTTACTGCTCCTGAATAATCGGTCACTTCTTTTTCCACTACATTCATTGATCTGGTTTTCATCTAACTTTTACATTATAGATAGAGGATTGACACGGGAATAAAGTGTTGTAAGGACTTTTGACGTCGTAACCGTGACCTATACTTGCGAGGATGATCAAGATGCGATGAGAGTTCGCGTACTGCGGCAGCAACAAGCCCTGTGGATTGAGCGTGACTAGCCTGGCATCCATGAGGCCCATATGGGTCACCATACCCGACTCGTTCTTCCAGCAACGGATGGAACCCCCTTCTGTTTCCAACAATCGCTCGCCGGCCTCCTCCACCTCAAATTCCATCCTGTGATCGATATCTGACCCCTCGTAATATCTATGCTGGCCACCATCGCCGCACCTCTTCTTGCTATGGCAATGTCTATTTTCTTCATTAAAGTCAGCACTAGCAGTCGACTGCAGCAGCGGCGCTGTCATCAATGAAAGCGCCATCGCCAGAGCTGCTATACAAGCTCTCAGTTGCACCTGTAAATGCAGTCGATATTCATGAGACATCAACAACCCACCCACGGCCATCTTACCCCGGGACTCTGAGGTAGCAGGAGAGGAGTATAACTACTGCACTCGATATCTTACTCTGAATTTACTCTGAGTTTCAGCCGTCGTATGAAATGAGCGAGGGCGAGTTTCGTATCCTTTTTATATGCTATCACACGGTCAGACAGGAATGGAAGGTAGCGCAGCGTCAACTCGGACCAGGCGCCACATCTGATCTTGCATGGTTACACACGTGGTCAGGTGTCTAGATCCTCTCGAGTGTGTATTCTTCATATCGATAATCGTTCAGGTCATAGTATCATAGTCATCCACAACATGTAAGAAGTTGGGAATAAGGATTTAGTGTAAATAATATTGATATTATGCCATGTCACACTGACATTGGTATAAAAGGAGAGAACATGTAATTTTTCATATTTTTTTGACACATTAATACAATTACAATCATTCTCTCCCATCTTGCTAACAGCTTCTATGGCTTCTCCCTCTTTCATTTCTTTCTCTCTCCAAATCTAATCTTTCTCTCTCCTTGTCACTCTTCTTCTCTCTCTTCTGCAGTCTTCTCTCTCCTCTTTCTCTCTCCCTAGTTCACTCTCTGACAAGTGGTACTAGAGCATTGGTCTTTGAGCCATTCTTTTTCTTCTATTTTTAGTCCTTTTTTTCTTCTATCAAAATCAATTTCAGACAAAAATTATATAAGACAATGACTAGTAGAGGGCTATAGATCATCTACAGTTAGTAAGAGACTACATTTGGAGATATCCAAGGTCAGATATGGCGAAGGATGGCTGAAGTGACAGGTCGTCATAAAATTTCATGCAAATTTGGAGGTAACTAAGATAAAGGAGAGTTAACCGGGCTTAGTTTGGGGTTAAACTGTAGTTACTTTTCAGTCTTCCTTTCCTCTTTCTCCAAGCTTTGGCCAATCTTCCATGGAGTTTTCTAGCTGAGATCTTCTCCTTATTCACTGATCATTGCTCTCCTTCAACAATGGCTTGTATAATGGCACTCTAGGCATCAAATGCAACAGGTTGCATATCATTTTATGGACTGGAGGATCAGCCACGTGAGCGGGACAACAGCCTGAAATTTGCGCTGATTTTTCCAGCCCTATTTTTTATCAATCTTCAGTCAATCTTCAACTATGGTGCTTCTAAATGATCTTTGGTAGTGATTTCTTCAACTCCCTAATGTGTAGACTCCAAAATGGGGCTATATTCTTCATCCTTTCACTCTCTTGAAACCCTACATGAACAGTCCATGGACAGCCATGAAAGCTTCAGTCCAAGCTTTCATTTCTCAATAATTTCTTGAAGATTCTTCATCTTTTCAGCCTGTGCGATCATTTCAGTAAGGATTCTTCAACAAATTGCAAGGATTAAGCATGAATGGTCAAAGATTGAAGCTCAAGAGCTTTCATGAAGCCAAAATTTGGGGGAAATGGGTTTAATGCTTCAATTTCAAGCATTTGAAGCTTCAAGATTTTTTTTAAGCACTGAATACAAAAGCCTTGGGGATTATTTTGGCAACATTGGACCATCAAAGGCTTTATCAAGCATATGAAGATTGATCGAGTCATCATCAACCATGTCAAATTTACTCTTCTTCAATTCTTAATCTCTCTCATTAATTCGTTTGCTAAGCTTAATCTATTTGATTGAGAGATTTAAAAATTGATCAATATCCATCAAATCTCAGCCAAGCTTTGCTTGAATCAATCCATTCATATAATACAATGCTTGCTCTATGCATACTAGTTCTAATCAGTGAATTAGAGACTTCAATCTGAAATTTTCAGCATAACACTTGAATCCAATTGATTGAATCTATTGATTGATGAATTTTTTCACTCTAATCTATTGATTGGCTAAATTCTTTTACCCAAGCTGAAATATTGTAAAAGGGTAAGTACTAGCAATCAGTGAGTCACTGAATTGCATTGGTAAGACCCTTCCCCAATCCAAACTTTCAAGATTCCATTTAATTGTATCTCATAAAAGGCTCAATGAATATTTAAGAAGTGCATCTCATGTTGATTGATTAGATTAGCAAGCTATTGCCATGTTGATATACACACCAAGGAAAAAGGTGGATGCCGAGGGAGATAGTGGGACAAAAGAGAGGTGACCCTCCCTTACTATCAAAGATCCTGAAGGGGTGCAACCAACCGACCCGGGGGGAACTTTGGCCACCTCCCAGTGATTCGGAGCCTGTCATGTCCTTTTATCCCTCACACAGGTACAACAAGTGGAGAATTGAAGACTAAAGACTTTCCAAAGGTTCAAGTACCTATGAGTTCAAAACAGGGTAAAACAGGAAATTTACAGGGCCTTATAGAGTATTTACAGGTGGTTACAGGTACACCCTTCATTATTAAAGTATAGGTGTAGGTACTACAAGGTATCCACAGGTCCTATTCAGCCTTTTACAGGATTTGGTAACCATTTGGGGTTACTATCTTGCCTTACAGGTTCAAAACACGGTACTTACAAGTTTAGACAGGATGCAGGCCTGGATAGTTCAGACTCAAAAATCGAGTTACATAATTTTTTTCCCTAAATTTGTTATAGCATGCTATATCTCATCTCGAAGAGGACATTCTTGGCTTCGATTTGAACTAAAAAATTTTGAAATCGGAGTTCCCTAGCAAAAGTTATAGTCGTTTTTCTCACAAGAGGTATTGCAGGATTGCACTATTATGACAAGACATAAGGATAAAACTAAGGTCCAAGAAGATTATGCTCAGAAAATCAGGGATTCCATGTTGGATAATACACCTCAAGAGAGCCCTAAAGATCCTCAACAACAAGGGAAGTCAGTATACTCAATAATACCTTGTGCGTCCATGAACGAAGACATAAGGAACGACATGAGGCCATATTATCAAGAATGGAGCAAATGGTTTTGTCTACTGATCAAACAAAGTCTTCCATTCAGAAGTTGGCGGATTCAATGACTCAAACAAAGGCTTCTATTGATAAGTTGGTGGAATCTAATGCTCAACTTATGGCACAATTCTCCCAATGGATGCAAATGCAAATGGGATCAAAAGAAGCTAAGGAGAAAGCTTATTCAAACAGTGAGCCTTCAATCCCATGCCACTTCAGGCACCTAACAAAAATGATAATGGACATGGGATTATTGGAAGAAGAGGCATCCCAAATAGTCAGTATGAAATAGGATAGGCTTCACAATGGCATGATGACTATTTGGATAGTTTGAATGGAGCTAATTCTCAAGCCTTTGGCACTACAACAAAAAGGCCTCATAGACGTACTTTTAGACGCTATTTTTGAATATAGAGAAAATCTTACGAGCGCATCTATCTGCCCGTCTATTTGCGCGTCTACCATGTCACGTCTATAATCGCATGTATGAAGGAATTTACATGCAAAAATAGATGCGCGATAGATGCACATATACACGCATGAATACAAGCGCATAATAAATCAAAATTGCTATTTATTTAATTTATTTTCTATGTGTATTAGAGCGTCTATTTAGCAGTTAGACGGGCATATAGACACGCTTATAGACGCGCTTTTACACGCACCCGTAGACGCGAACGGAAAATAAAACATCTCATTTTTTAAAAAAAGATATTTAATTTCTTTTTTAGATTTGAATTATCTAGCGCATGTATAAGCGTGTGTACTCTGCATTGTAGACGCGCTTATAAACATGCATTTTCATTTAGATGCGCGGATAGACGCGCAAAACAAAATTGGAAAAAAAAATCCCATACATCAGATTGTGCATTTGAAAAAAAGACAATGGATTTAAAAGCATAAGAATTGAAAATAAAAGTCCATGTATTCATTATAGATCAAAAGCATTTACATGGGAAGTTTAAGTGCTTGCGACCTAAAGCGTGGCCGCAAGCAGTAGGCTCAAAGATGGATCATACATATACAAGAAAACAAGGCCATAGAGGAGGTATGGTTCTCCTCTACGAATCTAAAGTAGAAACATCTTCGCTAGTACCACCATGGCTACTAGCGTCGCTATCCCCCTCCTCGCTATGCTCCACATCCGGGTTCGCCTACACACACAAAAGATCAAGGTTGCTTACGTAGATATGGTGGAGAAAAAGTTATAATTAGCTATACTTTTAATAGGAAAGTAAGAAAAACATACCTCCTCTGGCTGTCCAATCCTCATAGCCCGGTTGTATTGGTCCTCAGTGATGAGACCCTCCTCATAGAAGTGAAGCCATGTGGCTGCGCGGTTATGGCCTTGATGGTAACCTACCTCTCTAGGAGTAGGTATCGTACCAACGGTAGTAGTCTGCAAAACAATTATGATATATACAAACAATTATGAGACACAATGTATTAGAACAAATTATATAAAGGATTAAAAGAAATATAAATTAAAAAAAACTAGAAATCAAAATATACTTACAAACTCTGCCTCCCACGACTCTCTGCCGCCTGATCCGTAATGCGACGATCCATGGTTTCTGTTTGGATTCGTTGCGCCTCTGCGTGCTGGCGACTCTTCACTTTCTCTGTTGCTTTCTTTTTGACTTTCTTCCACTTTATGCGGTGGCACATAGGTGGTTGGCTATAGGCTCCACATCCCTCCTCCTACCTTTGCAGTGAGTCCCTGGCGTGTGTCATGAGGTGGGATCTTTTGTTGTGAAGCAAATCCCTCACTTTTGTGCGTCCCCAATCATCCGAGAATCGCTGACCCCTAGGATTTGGGTACCTCCTATGGACTGCCCTCAACACCTCCTGCCACAAGTCGCTTTTCTGATTTTTGAAGTAGATGAAACAATCTTTATACATCGCATGCATGACGATCCTCATATACGCCATTACATCCCTTCCTTCATCATCATGGAAGATGCCACCAATATCTGTAACTCTATAGTACTGGAAACAAGCTCCTCTATGTGATCTACTGGTGAGGATGATCGCTTGCCACCTCCTAGGCAACCCCCACACAAGCCTCGTCCTCCCCCTCGACTCTCCCTCCTCCCTCTCTGTCGACTACCCTCTGCCTCGCTGGATGCACGTGCTTCTGCAAATGCACGTGCGTTGGCTAACGCTTGTGCTTCAGCCGATGCACATAGAGGTGCTGCATGTGGAGTACCTGCATATGGAGTACCTGCATGTGGAGTACCTGCAATGGGAGTTTGGGAAGTAGTGCCAAGCAAAGATGTCATAGGCGTTCTAGACATGACACTCAACACCTCGTCTACTGTGGGAAAGCGACCAAGGTGCCTGGTCATCTCTCCCATAAAGTCTTCCCTACTAGGAAAACCTCCAAAAAATGTATTAATCCCCCTGCCAAACGAGGCCAATGTATCATTCATGCAATCCAAATCCGGGTCATTGCTAGATGAACCAGGATACGACATCTGCAAAAAAAACACAAGAAAAAGAAAAATTTGTTTGCATACAAAAAATCATATATTACCTATATTTTCAAAGAGCTTTCTTTAGACATTGAGCATAAAACTTAAGTGCTAATGCTTCTCATAAACAAGAAAACTGATAAACTCAAACATGGGATTGGTCACATTCATCATTGCAAAAATATATTGTTTTTTATCAGAGCTGGAGAGCTGGCGCGTATATAACCGCGTCAAAATTGCAGGTTAGACACGCTCTCAGACGCATTCCTGAAGTCAACCCTCTGTTCACCGCATCTAATATTCGCATCTGAGATGCAGTATAGACGCGCTGTCAAACGCATATTCCAGGTCAATACTTTGCGCACGCGTATATCATCACGTGTAGATTGTAGAGCACACGTGCCAGCACACGCGCTCTAAGACGCATCCTCAAACGCAATGAGAGGAAACATTTTTTCGTGTCTATACCTACGTCTACACTGAAATGTAGATGCGTTAGCAGACGCGCTCAGTCGGTTGATTTTAGTCCGACGACCGCCATTGATGATTTACAAAAAGCAATACATAATGGAATCAGAAATCCTAATACACAGACAGAGCAGAGAGATAAAGACACACAGAGAGAGAGAGAGAGAGAGAGAGAGAGAGAGAGAGAGAGAGAGAGAGAGACAGAGAGACAGAGAGAGAGAGAGAGAGAAAGAGAGTCACCTTGGGTGTTTGGTGTGGCGGGTGGTGGCGCTTCTTCCTTCTCCTTCTTCCTCTCCTTGGTAAGTTACCCTCGCTTGATACTTGCTTGCTTGCTTGCTGCTTCTTCTTGTTCTCCTCTCTCTTGTTCTCTCTTTCTTCCTCTCCTTGGCTTTCCTTTTTCCCTTCTTGTGTGTTTGAAATGAAAGAAGAGATGAGTCATGAGGAGGTGAGGCATGAAGAGACTAGGTGACGCATGAAGAGACTGTATGTTGGCTAAACTCAAGCTTCAGAACCGCAAAAAACGCAGGAAAGGAAAGGCGTAGTTTGAAAAGAAATGATTTAAGTATGGTTTGAATTTTGACGTGTGCGTCTATTTTGACGTGTATATGCGCGTCTATTTTCATGTAAAGGCAAGTATAGACGCGAACATAGACGCGCAAATAGACGCAAATATAGACGCGTACGTAAACGCGAATATAGACGCACATTTAGGCTTTATCATAATTTTTTGTTTTTAAGATCAGTTTTGATAGTGAATTCTTATCATATGTTTTAATGTATTTATGACGAGTTTTGTGTATTTAAAATTGAGATCTTAGAATAATTAATACGCTAGCTTTAAGTTCTTATGTAAATATATGAATGGCAAATATTTTGATGTTGTCATGAATTAGATTTAATCATGTCGTCGTCATCACCTAGTGCGGTGCATGCTGATGAGTCAATGAGCACATCCTCAAGTGAGGATGAAACATTGTGTCTTCATAATCGAGATGCATGGCTACGACGAAAAATTAAATGCATGTGTGATCATTGTCGAGGGTGTATTTTTCAAGCACGTCGAATTGCAATGTCACACCTTAGCTTGTATGGAGAATGGGACCGAGCAAAATCACTGGTATTCATTGTTTTTTTTACCACTAAGATTGCTAGTCTATGTTACTCAATATATATCAACGTACATGAAACATCCTCAGATGCTCCCTCCCGGGCGTCGAGAGGAGGTAGAGTCTTCAAGAAGAGTAGAGACTCACGACCATGATAGTAGCCCTCATGAAATGCCCCGTCAAGTCATAGAGGATGAGATTTTGGACAACATGGTACACCATCTATTTTCCCAACTGGTTCAAGGAGAAGGTCACTCTACGAAGCCAGATGATCCACTATACGTAGCATCATCTACTCCGTTGTATGAAGGTTGTACGTACTCCATTCTTCGTGCATCCCTCAAGATACTTAACTTGCAAACAATTTATGGATGGAGTAATGTCACTTTGGATGCGTTATTGAAGTAGGTATCAATTCAGTTTGGCTTATGAATCATAATATTAATTGTTCTATTTTGAAATCAAACACAAATATATGTTGGTGGTTTTTTAACTCACTTTTAAAAATATATGTAGGTTATTATCACAAATGCTTCCAAAAGTAAACAAATTGCCAACTAAGAGAGAGCAAGCAAGACATTACTTGACATCTCTGGGAGGCCTCGATTATGTCAAGATCCATGCATGTATCAATGATTGTGTCTTATTTCATGGGATTCATGAGTTCGCAGGAGAGTGTCCTGTTTGTGGCAAATCAAGATACGAAGTGGAGATGAAGTCAATGGATGTGCCTCGTAAGGTTTTGTGACATTTTCCGATTGTTCCACGTATAAAACTTATGTTCAGGTGTAAGTCTATTGGAAAGCTCATGTCATGGCATGGTAGTCATCGTTCAAGTGATGCAAAATGGAGGATCCCTGCAGACACACCGATATGGCAACATTTAGATAATTTGTGGCCCGTTTTCAAAGAAGAGCCAAGAAATTTGAGATTTGGTTTAGATATGGATGGAATCAATCCATTTGGCATCCAAAGCACATCATACAGTATATGGCGAGTGGTATTGGTGAACTATAATATTCCTCCATCCATGCAATTAAAAAGGGACATGTAATGTTGTCCCTTCTGATTCCTGGAAAGCACAAGGTAAAAAACATGGACATTTACTTAGAGCCTTTGATTGAAGAGTTAGAAATGTAATGGGAAGGTATTGAGGTGCAAGATACAAGTGCATCTGCATCCTCTAGAGATTTCACATTGAAGGCCATATTGTTGTGGACCATGCATGACTTTCCAGGATACAGAGAGTGTTCAGGTACATGTATATAACTCTATATTTGAAATTCAAGACTTGAATCAATTGCATTTTATTAATTCACTTATTTTTTCAAGTTTAACCACATTAGGATATCATGCATGTCCTATTTGTGGTTCCTCTCTAGTTTCCTCTGGGCCGGCGCATTTAAAGAAGGTTATCTACGACAATCATCATCAATTTCTTCCTATTGACCATCCCAAATATGTTCTCCCTACTAATGGAATGACTCCACAATCTCTAACCATTCGAGATTGGAAGGAGAGATGGATTAATGTCGACAACCACCCTCCACTCGGCAAGAGTCGATAAGAAGTGCATTTCTCTCGATTGACTTTAAAGTATTTAGCATGATGAATTGTTTACATAATATATTATTTGTTCTCTATATTTTTTCGTCTTCCATACTGGACTGAACTCAAGATCAATCACCTATTGGACCCCATGCACATATTCAAAAATGTTGTATCTACATTATGGGATCACTTGATAGGGGCTTGTGATTCAGTCAATGTAAGGGAGAATTTACGTAACATTGGTCACATGAGACGAGCCTGGCCATGCATTGGACCCAGAGGAAAGATTGAGCTACCCCATGCACCTTGGATGTTGTCAAAGAACGAGGAAAAAATAGTGAAGGAACAAATATATAGCTTTCGAACACCCACAAGATGTATGAGATGTCTCAAGGGAGCCTTCATAAAGAAAAAGAAAAGAGGTGTGGAGCAACTATCTGGTTTGAAGTCCAACGATTGGCACAAAATGATTCAAGTAAGGGTATCTCTAACCATGAATATAGTAATTAGTGGAGTAACTATGTGTAAACTTTGGGGTGTGATGACTTTTTCCTCAACTAATCATTTGATCTATGAATATTGTTTACATTCAGTTCGTACTTCCTACTAGCATATCCCATTGTGTATCCAAATATGTACGTGATATCATTTAAAAGATGGGAGAGCTTGTGAGATGTGTATACATTGTATTTTTCCATTATATATCTTTGAATTTCTACACAAAAATAAACAATTCTCAAATACATCTTGACAGATACGTGGGCTCGAAGGAAATTGATCCAAACACATTGCAAGATGCTCGAGTATTATCTATTGAGGTGGTTTGTTTGGTGGACGAAATTTTTCCTCGATCCATTTTGACTACTCAATTACATTTACTCGTACATTTGATTGATGAGATCGCATTTTGTGGGGCAGTTCATGCAAGGTGGATGTTTTTTCTTGAGCGCTTCATGAAAACCTTGAAAGATTTTGTGAGGAAAAAAGCACGGCTTGAGGGAAGCATGGTTGAGGATTGGTTAGTGAAATCATCCCTTGTTTATATCTCTGAATATCTTGCTGAAGTGGATCCCTCTCAACCACGACTATGGAAAGATGATGAAGACTTGAGGATGACCTCTATAATACCTTAAGGAAAAGGAATGAGTAAAGTGCTAACAAAAAAAGAACTTCGTAAGTTAAATAGTTTTTGTGTGCTCAATAGTAATGAAATAAGCAAATGGGTGACACTATATAATGAAGCAAGGGCAAGAAAAAAAAGCGAAAGACAAGAATTTCGCACTAGATATAGACGTAATGTCTCATTTTTAGATCATCTAAATGCGCTCCCACGTCATATTGATATAGATTGGTTACATGAGGAAATGGAGAGAATGGAAAAAGAGGAGGAAATTAATATATCTCAAGAAGAGTGGGAATACGCACGAGGTTGCTTATCAAAGGTGAGACATACTATCAATTAATTTGTTTCTATAAGTTTTATTTTATATAAATAATTGACATGTTTGATCTTTTATCTTTTACTACTAGTACACATTATTCAATGCACTTTGGTGTGAGGGTAAACATCTTCGAACTCAACATAAGAATGAAAAGAGAAATACCCAAGATTGTGGTGTCCTTGCTCACTTCGAGGATGCCAATGGTACCATGGAAGGTTATTGTGACTTGATCCAAGATATTCTGAAGCTTGACTTCAGACGATTCTTTTTATATGTATTGGATGTGAAGTGGTTTAAAGAAGTGGTAACAAATGGTGAGCATTGCACAATCAGACGTCATCCAAGTGGTTTTGTAATCATTGACTCTACAAAATTTCACCAAAACAAGAATGACACATTAGTACTACCTCAACAATGCGATCAGGTATATATGCAAAGGCTAATTTTTAATATGTATATATGTGATACATATACACGATATAATAAGTATTTAAGTTTCTTGCTTTTGTTTTTCAAATACAGGTTGTGTATCATCCAATGGTAAACAATAACCGATGGTGGTATGTCATCCCTATATCTAATCGTCAAAACCAATATATGGTAATATTACCGACATGGAGATAGCAGATGACAATCCAACAATTAATGATGATGTGCATGATGACACCATAATGGATTATATGCGTGATATAGTACAAGATGAACCTCGCGAGGATGTTCAAGGAAACGCAGGAGAAGACAATAATGTGATTGTCGATGATATTGATGAAGTTATTGAGCAATATAGCAACACATCTGATAGTGGGATAGACTTATTTGTTTTGTTACCTCTTGGTAACTTATACCTAGAAGTAGATAGTTTAGCAAGGGCTGATCTCATTGAAGATGAGATGGATCATTCACTGTAACATACTTAATTTGCTTAATGATTCAATGTGTCTTCTTAATTCTATGGTTTTTATCATGTGCACACGTGCATACTCAAGAATCAATAGTCAAGTTTAAAGCTAAATTGAATTTTCCATAATAAAAAGGAAGTATTTTATCATCTTCAAGTAGAGAAATTACGAGATACATATTGCAATGCTTGCTACTAATTGTATAATAAGGTTTCTGTCGCTTGCCGCTAATTACTTATATCAGGCTTGTCAACTCGAGGAACTGCCATTCATTAGAGAGTAATGAAAAAATAATTATTCACTCTGTTTTTTTAATTCAATGATTCAATGTGTATTCTTACTTCTATGGTTTTTATCATGCGCACAGGTGCATGCTCAAGAATCAATTTCAGGTGGTTAAATAATTATTAAATTTGGTTTTTTTAAATTATATTAATTCCAATTTTAGGTGGTTAAATAATTGCGCGTTTGGTGGCGCGTCTATATTGGCGTCTATTTGCGCGGATATATAGACGCAAAATTTGCGTCTATTTACACGCTCTTTTATATGCACATATAGATGCAATGATAGACGGGCCTGACTTTGCACGTCTATGCCTCGTTTTTGTTGTAGTGTGGGTTGAATACTCAAATTCCTAGGGGTTCTCTACCAACAGGAAGATTGCATAGTGGTTCTCAGCCACCTGTTGGGATATTTCCATCTTAATTTGGGGGTTCCATACATGGTATTCATAATTAGCCTATTTTGGGATAGCAACCATTCCATGAAAGAGAGCTAAAGGACAAGATTGTTCTAGCTAAATTTAATGGTCAGTCATCTTCACAGTCTGATTTAGAGGAGTGGACCTCTAAGATGGAATCCTACTTTGACATATTCCCTAAAACTGATGACATGAAGATTCATTTTGCTTCCTTGCATTTGGAGGGATTTTCCCATACTTGGTGGAGGTGTATTAAAAAAGAAAATATACTTGTAGAGAATTGGGAAACTTTCAAGGTACTTATGGCTAAAGTATTTGTATCTCCTCTTGAAAAAGAGAAATTGGCATGGAGATGGTATAGCTTGGAACAAAGAGGCCTAAGTGTAAGAGAGTACACTAACCAATTCCTCAACCTAGCCATGTATGTGGAAATCATCAGTAATGAGGCTAAGCTCCACAAGTATATGTATGGTTTAGAGCCATCTTTATCAGGTGATGTCATGGCACAAAATCCTACTTTCCTCTTTAAGGCTATTCAGCTTGCGAAGAGCTATGGAAGAAAGTATAGAAGAGAATCTTCATTTCAGCTTGGTTTTGGACAGCCAAGGACTGTTTTTAAGGAGGGGCAAGTTTGTAACACTTATAGTAGCAATCATGTGCCGAATGGGAGCTTGCAAGTATCAACTTATCCTCCATTCAATGCTTCTAGACCTCAAAGTAATTTCAGGACAGCAAATAGTCCAAGAGTTGACTTCAAACAAGGGGACATCAAGCCTAAATCTATTTCAGCGAACACAAATCCTAAATCTATTCCTATGGATCTTTATAAAGAAAGAAAGGAGAAGGCTTATTCTTCAAGTGTGGGGAAGAGTATACACCTGATCATGTCTCAAAGTGTGTATACAAAAATGTCAAACCCAAACTTCAGAGTATGTTAATTTTTGACGATTTTGAAGATGACATGGATGAGGCTAATGCAATTGTACTTAATGCTGAAAATGAAGATCTCGAGGAAGAAGTTGGACAAGAGTATTTCTATGATCCAGTCGACTCTTTTCCTTTTGATCCACATGGAAGTGTTATGTTTGATCCAGATGGGACTTGTTATGAGCCGCTTGCTGCCACTAATTGTTCTATTTCTATGGATGCTTGGATAGGATCTAAGAGCCCTAATACACTCTGTATGAAGAAAAATATTTGTGGAAAGCTAGTGTTCATTCTAATAGACAGTGGCAGTACTCATAGTTTTGTGAATAAGTCCATCATGGACAAGCTGAATTGTATTCCCATAGATTTAAAACAGCCCATTAGAGTTCAAGTGGCCAATGGTGAAGAGGAAATCAGCACACAGATATGCCCACATGTTTCTTTACAGCTGGCTGAAAATTTTGAAGCAAAAGTAAACTAGATCACTTTGGAAATGGGGCCTATAGACATTGTACTCGGTTGTGATTGGTTGATGACATTAGGCAGGATCACTATGGATTTCTCATAGTTGTATATGGAGTTTATCTTCAATGGATAGCTTATCCATTTACAGAGAATTCCTAGTAGATCAGATTTTCAGCTTATTACCATTTAACAGCTCAAAAGGGAGTACAAGAGGCACTCACAAATATTTGTTCTACATTTGAATAAAGAGATGCAAGATCAGCCTAATAATTCAGCAAACCATCCACCCTTAATAGCTCTACTTGAGGAGTATAGAGATTTGTTTGAGGTACCTACTTCATTGCCTCCCAAGAGAGTAGTAGATCACCCCATTGATTTGGAGCCCAACTCAAAGACAATCAATAAGACACCTTACAGATTATCAAAGTGTGAATGAGAGGAAGTAGCCAAGCAAATCAAGGAACTTCTTGAGATGGGATTCATTGAACCAATTTCTTCACCTTATGCATCTCCAGTCCTATTAATAAAAAAGAAAGATGGATCTTTCAGAATGTGCATTGACTACAGGGATCTTAATAAGATCATAGTGAAGAATAAATATTCAATACATAGAATTGATGACTTGCTTGATGAGCTTAAGGGGGCTCGATTCCTTACGAAGATTGATTTGAGGTCAGGGTATCATCAGATTCGCATGCGAGAGGGTGATGAAGTCAAGACTGCTTTCAAGATTGATTGTTGGCTCTACCATTTCTTACCAATGCCATTTGGGCTTACAAATGCTCTAGCTACCTTCCAAAGCCTGATGAATAAGATTTTACAACCTTTCCTCTTTCAATTTGTCTTGGTGTTCTTTGATGACATTCTAATCTATAACAAGGCCTTACAGGATCACTTGGCACATATGAGGAGGGTTTTTTATATATTGAGACATCACAGGCTTTTTGCTAAGGAGAAAAAGTGTTCTTTTTCATGCAGACAGAAGTGGAATACTTGGGACATATTGTCAATGAAAAAGGAATACAGGCTGATCCTAAGAAGGTGCAATGTATAAAAGATTGGCTAACACTTAATAGTACTACCTCTCTTAGAGGATTCCTTGGTTAATGCTAGTGGCCGTGCCATTGGGGCTATTTTGCTATAAGAGCATGGAGTGATTTCCTTTGAGAGCCGTAAGCTTATAAATAAAGAAATGGCCATGAATGTTTATGACCAGGAGATGTTGGCTATCTTGCATGCAATTAAAAAGTGGCACCATTACTTGTATGGCAACCGATTCGGAGTACACAGTGATCACAGGTTACTTAAGTATTTCCTTACTCCGTCCAATCTTACTCCTAAGCAACGTTGTTGGGTAGCTACATTACAGAATTATGATTTTGACATCACTCATACAAGGGACAAAGATAATATAGTGGATGATTCTCTTTCTCGTATGTGGGCTTGCAAAGTTTCAGCTATGACAAAATCGCATAATGATTGGATTGAAAAATTAAAGGAGGCTTACCATCTGGATAAAGAATTCAGCCATATTTTTCAAAAATTACAGCAAGGTCTTATGGAAGAAAACTCGCATTACGAGTTCAAAAATGGCCTTATTTGGTTGAAAGGCAAGATTATTATTCCTTCTACCTCTTCTTTTACACGGAAAATTATGGAGAAACTACATTCTTCGCCTTTAGCTGGACATTTAGGAGTTTTCAAGACCTATGACAGGATTAGCAAAAGTTTCTATTGGAAAGGATTGTGGAAAGATGTTAAGGACTTTGTTATGAAGTGTATGCCTTGTCAGCAGAATAAGGACATCACCCATAAGCCAGGAGGTTTGTTACTGCCATTACCTATTCCTACAGGTAAATGGACTTATATTACTATGGATTTCATTATGTAATATTCCACACGAAATATTAATGATTTTAAACCCCGCACACCCCACGCAAGAGCAATTTCAAGTGACCTCTCCACGATAAAAATACCATTGGCTAAGTGCTTACTCCGCGTGCATCAACGAACTCTAGCCCCCATGGTGCACAAGAGCCATGGCTTGAAGACTGCAAGCCCACGCAGGAACACCCTTCACGGAAAAAGAGGAATAATGGTTAAATTTTTGACAAATTTTTTTATAATAACCCCCTCCCCTTCAGCCGAGCATGGCGGGGAGAGGGAGAGTGAGAAGAACTTGAGTGTGGTGTAGGAGAGCATGGGGGGGGAAGAGACATGCTACTGGCCACGTGTGTGGCCATTCCCTTCCCCCTCTACCTATATGACCTCCCCTCTCTCAAGCTTGAGGGAGAAGGAAGGATATGACGTGCTGATGCTGCCACCTAAGGACGATGTGCTACCGCCAGCCCACAAACGCCGCCGCCCTGGTCGCCAGGCTGCTACTGCCTGCATCATCACCATCATCACCATTATCATCACCATCCTCATCATCATCGTCATCGTCCTCTCCCAATCATCCTCATCTTCTTTCTCCACGTCATCTCTGGTACTCCAAAGGCTTGGAAGCTTCTATAAAAGCTTCCCATAGTCCCTATTCACCCGTGCCTCCCCCGGGGCTTTTAAAACCAAGTCTACAAGGACCGTGTCCTACGCAGAAGAGGGAGATCTCGGACTAAGAGACTTTGGAACACGCGAGTAATCCAACGGGGAGTTGCTGCGATAAAGTTCAATGCATGGCTCCTAAGCAGAAGTCACGAGGGGCACACGCGGGAGCTTCCAACCCGAGTACACGGGTGGACAACGCTCCGATCCTTAATGCCCAAGTTCTTAAAATTATTTCGACATAAAAAGAATACACTAGGCATTTCTAATTCTTGTAGGCAAGTTTAAATACTTGGAAATTTTAAATTGCTTGCCGTTTTATAAGATTTAGCTACATGTCATGCATTTAAAATTGCTTGCATTTTCAAGTTGCAATCCTGAACGCATATTGTATAAGTTAAAAGGTGGATTTGTCTAAATGTATCCTTGATTGCCTCACAAAAAAGAACAACGCATAATACACATAGGTAATAATTTCCTAGTTGTAACTCGAGTATGAAATAATCGTAGACATCCATTAAATGTTGCCCGAATAGTTGCAATGCATGGAAAGGATTTTTGCACCTTGAAATTTGCATGCGATTATAATTACGTCCTAGGTTGGGTTAAGTGCTCACTACAAGGATTTAAGCTTATAGCGATGGTGGGTAGCGACGTGGGTATTTGCGTCGCTATTTGTGTCGCTATTTACGACGCAAATAGCGATGCTCCACAGGGAAAAAAACAGGCCGAAACCGAGTGCGGCTTTATTTCGCGTTTTTGTGTTTTGTGTTTTGAGAGCGAGAGCGAGGGAGAGAGCGACCATCGTGAGAGAAGGAGAGGAAGAAGACTTGCCGCTTTCGCCGCCGCCGTTGTTCGCGAAGGAGAGGAGGAGCCTTCATCGCGAAGAGGAGCCGCCCCACAGTCGCCATATCTTATCGGTGAGTCTCCCTCTCTCCTTCTTTTGCTTGTTTAAGGTTTAAATCACTTTCTCTTTTGCTTGTTTAGGAGAGAAAATGAGAGAGAAAGAGAGGGAGAGGGAGAGGAAGAGAGGGAGAGAGGGAGAGAAAGAGAAAGAGAAAGAGAAAGAGAAAGAGAAAGAGAAAGAGAGGGAGAGGGAGAGGGAGAGGGAGGGGGAGGAAATGAGAGAGGAAGAGAAAGAGAAAGAGAGGGAGATGGAGAGGGAGAGGGAGGGAGAGTGTATTGTCTCTCTCCCTCTCCCTTTTGCTTTTGGAGAGTGTTAGGATATATTGTGAGAGGGAGAGGAAATGAGAGAGAAAGAGAGGGAGAGGGAGAGAAAGGGAGAGAGAGGGAGAAAGAGAAAGAGAGGGAGAGGGAGAGGGAGGGGGAGGAAATGAGAGAGGGAGAGAAAGAGAGGGAGATGGAGAGGGAGTGCATTCTCTCTCTCCCTCTCCCTTTTGCTTTTGGAGAGTATTAGGATATATTGTGAGAGGGAGAGGAAATGAGAGAGAAAGAGAGGGAGAGGGAGAGAGAGGGGGAGGAAATGAGAGAGGGAGAGAAAGAGAAAGAGATGTATACTCAAATGGATAGCTTTATGGAGATGTATGTCTACTCAAATGGATAGCTTTTTTCTACTCAAGATGTAGTCCACCTGTGTGTGTATATATTGGAACGATAACATATTCATGACTATGGTAATGGTATGCACATTGCTTTTTTTATGGGTACCATTACATCGACTCCTTAAGAGGGCTAAAAATTGGACATACACTTTATAAAGTCTAATTAGGAGATTTAAGATGCACGATAATAGACTTATCGATAATGGTATGCAATGTGCTTTACCATGGGCCACGTACATTGGTGAATCTTTAAGATGGCTTAAAATTGGTCATATCCTTCATAATATCCAAGTAGGGGATCTAATTGTGATATGCATAATTCCTTGTTTTTGTATTAACTTTATAGGCATAACAAATTAGTAATCATGCCAATTAGTCAAAGGAAGGACTAAAAGAAAATGATCCCCTAGCTAATGGTCATTATGGTACTTCATCAAAATGAACCCAAAAGTATTGCCATAGAAGAAGAATCCCTTAAATTGAGCATAGGATATTTTCTTTAAATGTTATGACTATGAGTATAATTGTTTGGAATAAATTTTATAACTATGGTACACACACACACACCCCCGCACAGGCACAAACATTTTTACTATTTGATATTGTCTTTAACATGGTAACCTTGTATTACATTGTTGCATTTGATGTCTTCCAATCATTACAATAAAAGTTGATAAATTTCATAGATGGCATTAATTTTTATACATGGACCTAGGACAAAAAAATCACATTACTAAGATGTTTTTTGTTGAGACTGATTTATTATTAGACTAAGAGATCCTCAATGATACTCATAAATTTTGTTGACTAGGATTACTTATACTCAAATCCCTCTAGTGCAGTTGTATAAGTAATCCTAGTAGAGCCCCTCTAAGATACTCAAAGTACATAACCTAGAGACCGTAGCTAGGTATATAAGGTATAATGGCCATACAAGAAGACACCTCAATAATTGACTGATCACCACTAAATCCCAAAGAAGAATCATGTTCCATCCCCTTCAACTCTATATTCACCTCATGAAGAACTTCATTAATCATAGCATCCTTGTCACTAATCTTTTTGTTGCAATGATGAAGTAACATATTCATCACTTTTCCTTTTAGTATCTAAGGCATTATCCAATCTTTTAGTCAAGTCCAAACATTTAGTCTTCAACTCATGAACCTTATGAACCAATGCTTTTTTTTCCTACAATAATGAATAATTATCTACCGGGACAAAAAAATCCTTGAGCATGGTATATGGCCGAGATATAACATCAATAAATCTCTCAACTACTATGTCCCATGCATTTTTTACATCAATCAGTAAAGCATTTCTTATATCTTGAAGTTTAGATTTCAACACCATGGATGCATCAATATCAAACTCAATGTTTTTCAAAATTTGCTTCTCAACCTCTTGCAGAGGCTAAAACCTCTCAAGCAAGAGCTTATGGTCAACTTGCAACTTGACATACATCTCCATAAAGCTATCCATTTGAGCCTCATTTTCCCAAATTGTATTACAAGTCATTAAATTGTTTGTTGTAACGTAGACAAGATGGAAAACGAAGGTCTTGTTGTTCAAGATCGCGAGGCGTATCTTAATCAGCGTGTCCCATGTCCTTGCTCTCAATGCAAGTTGGCAATTAGACGAAAACGCCGATTGTCTGTAGAACACATACGACGATTTGGGAAGTTTCAATCTGAGATCATTGATCAGGCAATTGCGGATTTTCAGCAAACGATAATTTGAAGTTAATATCAATCATGCATTATACTCGCAAGCTAATTGAATACCATATACAATAAGATTGGGCCTTGCTGGCAAATTTTCTATCTAGGGAGGTGATGTCTCGTCCCAAGGGGGAGTGCACCCTTTGCAGCCAATTAGAAGAGTTCGTAGGCATGCGATGGATGGAGTGCAGGAGCCAATTCACCACTCGCAAGGCCAATCTATACTGTCAATGCCAGAATAGACAGACAACCTTCCAGACCTATCTACAATCTTGGAGCCTAAGATGGAGGCAATGATCGATGCATTGATTCCCATGGATGTTGAGACCTAATCCGCTTAGAGAGGAAGTATCCATACCATTATATGATGGGTGCCGAGTATCTCGGTTGAAGACACCGCTTGCACTCTTAAGTATGCAAGCAAAATACGGGTGGAGCGATACGAGTGTGACCGAGTTGTTCAGGTACCTTGTATATAGGCTTCATTGATTTTTTTTTTGACACTATTATTACAAACATTTGTGCTTTTTCAAGGTGTTTTATGATTTTTTTCAGGTTATTGAAATATCATATATTACCACTTGTAAATACCATGCCTGAGTCTCGTGATGATGCACGACATATTTTACAGAAGCTTGGCATGGACTACAATAACATCCATGCATGTATCAACGATTGCATACTGTTTCGAGGAGAATACAAGACTATGGAGACATGTCCAAAGTGTGGTGCTCACAGGTATCGATAGGACTTGCAAGGGAAAACCATCCCTCAAAAAGTTCTTAGACACTTTTCGCTCATCCCCTGCATAAACCACATGTTTCGTACGTACGACATGGCGAGCTTGATAACGTGGCATGCGCAGAATAGGTCCACGGATGGAGTTCAACGAATATCAATGAATTCGCACGCATGGAGCCACATTGCCTTTACCTTCCCAGGCTTTGCGCGAGAGCCAAGGAATCTTCGGCTCGGTCTCGCAATGGATGGCGTGAACCCATTCGGTCTGGCTCAACTTCTTACAGTGTGTGGCCTATAATCCTTGTCAACTACAACATCCCTCCATGGCTTTCTACAAAGAAAGGACATCTCATCCTTAGCTTGCTCGTCCTGAAGGCATGGAGGATGTTAACCCCAACACGAGGAAAGCAAAAGAAAGTGGGAAAGACGCAGGGCAAAGGCAAAAAAAATGTAGCCCAACTGAAGAAAGAAGAGGAAAGAAGACCAAAAGTGCAAGGGCAACCTTAAAAGTCCAAGGAAAATGCAAAAGGGAAAAAATGTGCATTTTAAAATAAAAAGGCGCACCCTAAAATCTTGTAAAAGAGCGTCAGGCTCTCACCCGTGCAATTTGTAAATGTACACAGGCGGCGGAAAGGAGCTAGGAAGATAGAAGGACAATGAGAAAAGGGGCCTAGGCTAATGACCGACCATGTAAAAAAGAGGGATGACCGCCCGTGGAAATTAGGGCATGTATATAAAGTTGAAAAGTGAATAAGAAGCTCATTCTTTGGTGTGTGGCAAAAGAGTCTTCTTCTTCCTCTCTTCTTTTCTCCTCCTTGCGTGTGTGTGCTCTTGAGAAAGGGAGTGTGAGAGTGTGAAGGAGTGAGTGTGTGTGAGAGTGAGGGATCGAGAGGCTGAAGCTCTTCACCATCTCCTCTCCTCTTATTGTCTTCTCTTCTCTCTTCTTCTCTTGCGTGCGTGGCTATGGAGGATGGAGCTTGGAGATGGAGGAGGCTTGAGGATGCTTGAGCTGGCATCAAGAGTCGTGGAGCTACCGGAGTGCAAGAGAGAGGAGGGTACTCGATTGGGCATCAAGGTAAACTCACAACACTTGTAGGATCGACGGCGCGTCGGCTAGGTGAGAGATAGCCATTAGAGCTCGCTTGGAACTCTTGAAACAATAGACGGTCCGTGGGTCTTGGCGGTTGAACATCGAAGCATCGAAGTAGGGTATTCTCCATTGAATTAGGATATCGAGCATCATAGTAGGGTATTCATCACCGAAACGGAGCTTGAGATAGGTAGGAAGTTGGGTGTTTTCGATCTTCAGAACAAGTAAGTATTTTGGGATATTCTGGTTGTTTGATGATTGGAAAACATGGAGAAATTAGTTCAATGTTTTGCTTTCGAGTTATGTTGTGTTTAGGATAGGTTAATAGTAGGAAATCACACCCGAGAGGCAGAGGATTGCTACTGTGAAACACGAACAAAATCAGGGAAAACAGGGGAAAAATGGAGGAAATGCGCATGTAAATGTGTAGGAAACGCTAGGAGACTGATCTGTAGTGTTCAGGGAAGGACCAGCAGGGTATAAGTTCTGGAAGGGCAAGAGAATCCTCATTTACAACCAGTTGAGAGTGAGAGAGAGAGAGAGAGAGAGAGAGAGAGAGAGAGAGAAAGCTTGGCGACTGTCCGATCGACCAGGGCACGGAGTGACATTGCATTCGGTGATCCCCAGGTACACCGATCTCTCCCTCACCACTCCAACTCCATCGCTGGTGAATTTCGTAGTCAATAGTAATAGATATCTGGAGATATTTGGGTGAATCCATGCTCGCAAGTTTGTCGGGCCGGCAGAATCGGACGTTCGACCCAGTGTCCGATTCTCAGAATCGGACACTTGGACAATCGTCCGATAGGAACACCCCGTCTGATTCGGACACTCGGACAACCCGTCCGATCAGACCACTCTGTCCGATTCGGACGCTGAGACTCGGACCCACCCTGTCCAATCGGACGAATTAGGACACATCGGACCACCTGCGTCCGATTCCCAGAATCGGACCCGCCCAAAATCGGACCAGCCGAGAATCGGACCACCCTTGTCCGATTCATCGAACACTCGCCCGGAACACTCGCCCGTCTGATTTTTGAGAATCGGACACTCGGACTCTGAGACTGCCACTCAACCCTGACACACCTGGTCCGATTCCCAGAATCGAACCACTGGTAAATTGGACCACTGGTAAATTGAACCACTGGTAAATCGGACGTCTGATTCCCAGAGTCGAACAAAAAAAAAGGGGAAAAACATCAAAACTTGACCTACCAAGGAACATACTGGAGCATTCCCCAGTGACCTATCCCCTAGTGAACAACGAGAAGCAACACAGACCCTAGAACCCATTAGAACGGCCAGGACTTGAGTAATAAAGCCTATCAGGCCCGAAACGAGCGAGAGTGAGTAAGACGCCGGGAAATTGCTTGCAGTACTCACGTTGAATTTTCGCACTTGAAGTACACTTAGGAAAGCTGAAAGCCTGATTGAGCACAAGTGCACAAGGAACAACACACTCAGGAGTGACCATAAGTTGAGAATGGTATTTAGTAATTAAAGGAACTCATTCAGATAAATCGCTCAAAAAACCCACCAATAGGAGAGGACCTAAGACATAGACAAATGCGCGAAGCACAGGATAGAACCAAGCAAGGAGCGTCAACGACAAGGATCTATCATGACTAGTTAACCTGATCGAGGACGCAGCGAGGCGCAAGAATTCAACCATGACGGAAGAAAGCTCGGACCATCGGTCTACTGAGGAGCTCGATGTGAGTGTATTCCCGCTATACAGCAGATGGTGAGCAGTTACGATGCACATGCCTAGTACGAGCACCGTGGCAAGATGACAGATGCAATCATTGCAGACTTAGAGGAGGAGAGAAGGCTAGCCCATAGGGCATTGCAAAGCATAGTTGAGTATAATAGGGATCAACATGCTAGGAGCCTAAGGCAAAGCATGGAGCTGCATGAGGTGCAGCGAGTGCTGAACTTGGCTGGCTAGAACCGAACAGACCATGAGAGAGCACTAGAGGGAGACCTGATGCTAAGAGAGCTCCTCATGAAACGGCTGCTTGATAACACCGCAGTAGAGCAGAGTGCCATTGCACTAGCGACGTCTCTACTTGCAGGATTAGGGGCAAACCAGGGCTCAAAGAGCCAGGCCAAAATATCGATTGTTGCCAAGCAACTCCACAAGTACCAACCACATGACGATCCGTACAGCTTCGTTGAGCAATTGGAGCAAGTCTGCGAAGCCAACGGCCTCAACGACCAAGCTCAACACTCGCAAGCATTCAGACTTTGCTTAAGCGATAAGGGTAGGATGTGGTATACAAGCCTGGATGCCGTGGAATGGGCCAACTTCAACAATCTCAATGGTCTCTTCGTCAAGAGGTTCGCCGAGCCCGGGTACTCCAACAACCTGCTAGTACGCTTGATGAATGTCAAACAGAAGGAGCAGGACATCCGCGACTATGTGACTCATGCGAGAAGTATCTTTAAGAGAATCCCCTTGGGCGAGCGACCGACTGACAGAGCAGTTTCAACTGTATTCATCAGTGGAATTAGAGATGAGCAGTTATCACCAAGAATCTGGTTTCTGTTGGTCAAATGGTTGAGCAGGGCTTGCAGGTCAGATTTAATCCTCATGGATGCTTTGTTGAGGATATGAAAAATAAAGGTCGCTTGATAGCAAAAGGAAAGAAGAAGGGCAGAATGTTTACATTGGATGCAGACATGCCTGAATTGAGTGCAGCAATGTTTGCACATGGGACTGGTGTAGTTGCAGATATTGATATCTGGCATAAACGCATTGGTCATGTTAATGTACAGCGACTTAAATCAATGCAGGCCCAAAATATTGTTGTAGGATTGCCTAAATTCAAGGTTGCAAAAATGCATAAGGTATGTGAAGCCTGTCAGTTTGGAAAACAGGCAAGGAAACCATTTCCTAGACATGTTCAAGAGAGTAAGAAGCTATTGGAATTAATCCACTCTGATGTGTGGACTACTAAAGCTGCATCTCTTGGAGGCTGTCATTATTTTGTCACTTTTATTGATGACTATAGCAGAAAAGTTTGGGTGTATTTAATGAAAAAGAAAAGTGAAGTTTTTGGGCATTTCAAAACTGTTAAAGCTATGGTTGAAAAAGAAACAGGCCTGCAAGTAAAATGCCTAAGGTCAGATGGAGGGGGAGAGTACCTCTCAAATGAGTTTGCAAGGTTCTTGAGGAAGCCATCAGAGTCGATGACCAACTGAAAGAGCGAAGCTCTAGGAGCTCAACTCTAGAAGAGACTAACCCGCGAAGCGTAGATCGAACATCAACCTCTAGTGAGCGGTCAAACACATCATCCCAAGAGAAGGGGAAGACCACCGAGACGGACCAAGGCTTGGCTGAGGTCAAGATGGAATTAGCCAAAATACAAGACATGTTGAGATGACCAATGCGCCCGCACATCCAGTGCGTGTACTGTGGCGGAAACCACCTGCCAGCAGAGTGTCAAGACCCTAGGTCAAGACCGTGCACTAACTGCGGTAGGTTCGGCCACGATGCTGCACACTGCAGACTACCACGAAGACTACCATACACGCAACCCTACGGCCAGCCTTATCCGTCTAACAGGCTGTAGCCATTCTTCGGACGGGGAGCCCCGTTAGCCCTACCTGCGCCTAACGATATGAAACCAGCTATCCCTAGAATGGAAAAAAATCCTATCGGCATTCCTAGACCGCCTGGTCCCTATGCGACCCACCCACCGAGCGACGCTCCCGTACACTATGTGGAGGAGCCCAGTGACTAAGAGACCTACATATACCCTTACCTCTCGCATGACAACGAGGGCAATGTAGTCCTCATGGATTATCGACCAGTGCCGGTGATGGCGTTAGGATGAGGACGAGGTAGAGGCCTAGGAGGGCAGCCACCACAGGATCCGGTCACTTGTTGGACTTGTGGACATCCCGGTCATGTCTCATCGCGCTACCCTGAAAGAGAGTAGCAAAACAGGGACAAAGCTGACCAAAGGTGCGCAGAATGCGGAATCACCCATCTTTTCATAGACTGCCCAAAGCGAAAGTCGTCCTCCGGTTCAGCTAATTTGCCATCCGTCCCATTGGGGCTGTTTGGTGTTGAAAACCCCCATGGAGAGGCCACACCTATTCCCTTGTGAGTTATGACCCGAGCCCAAACGAAGCAGGCCGGCAACTCTCTGCCAGGACCTAACAATCTTGATGCGACCTGAGTAGGAAAGAAAAGCCATAGGCGGAGAAAGAAGAGATCGAAAGCTAAGATCGCACTAAAGACCGACAGTATTACGACCTTACCTAATGGGAAGAAAGTCTCAAACGCAGAGGTAGAGACTTCAGCCCCTAAGACAACCCAAAAGGGAAGCGCTAAGATAGGGGAATACCCGCACCCCAAGCGGCAATTAGAGGCCATAGAAAAGGTGAAGGAATGGGTGAGGGAGGCTCAGCAGCATCTCAAGGATGCTGAACCCATCATAGAGGACGAGATCGATGATCTCTCCAGCATGAGTGCGCCAATGTCGCCACCTCAACCTAAGTCGGCCGAAGCCATTGCGCCACCAGTAGTGCCACTGAGACCAGGTCTAATGCAACAAAACCGCAGGACAGCCGCAGCCAGTGGCCAGGATAGTCTACGCTAAGAGAAGGACGAGTGTCCGAAAATCTCTTGACCACGCCTGTAACACTTAGCCTGGGGGACCTGCTTAAGCAACACCCTGCCCTATGGCAAGACCTCAAGCAGTGGGTCGAGGGATCGCAAGAGTAGGCCACGGCAGATCCTCAAGACCAGGATGTGGAAACACAATTGCCAAGTTTGACGCTACACTTCGTGCCTAAGTCCTTGCACGTCAACGTCTTTTGGGAGGGCTCTGACATGCACACAGTCCAGCCGGTCCTAGCCCTGGGTGACACAACAAGGAAGGGAACTGTAGACACGGGAGCCTGGGTTAGTTTGCTTAGCCACGCAGTGCTGCAGACTTGGGGAAACCCGCCTGTCGAAGCTGCTCGGTTTAATATCACGCTAGCAAATGGTATGAGAGTGAAGCCATTCGGGGTCTTGAAGAATTGGCCAGTAAAGATTGCAGGAGTCCAGTTCTCTGTCGACTTTATAGTCATGAAGGGAGTGGACTATGATATCCTATTGGGCCGACCCTGGATGCGCAATACTAGAGTCATCGAAGATTGGGGTAACAGCCTGATCTTCCTTGGCAATCGAACTGACGCCGTAAGAATAGAGATGGACACTTGGAAGACCTCACCAGTCGACCTAGACGCTATCTTTGCTATGCTTAAAGGGAACACTCAGGTCAAGGAACCCTATGGGTCCTTAACTAAGTATATCCCATGCCCAGAGGACGAGCAGGATTGGATGCACGTTCTCACTACACTTGACCTGCCATTCTCAAACCATGAGGCATATGAGCAGGCTATCAAAACAATTGGCAAGGCAAATGAAGCACTCTCTACACCCATCTACATGATGGCAGCAAGCCTCCACGAAGGGCCTAAGCCTGTCACCTTCCAAGTACCATCCAACAAAAGGGAACTCCAGGGGGTACTGGAATATCTAGTAGACCAGCTAGCGGGTAACCTAGCTGCCAACTTCAAACTGCTCCAGGATCTCTTAGAGGATCCTAAGTGGCAATGGACCAGAGTGCACAAGCTGAACCTCATGTATAACTGGGCCCTGATTCCCAACCAACGAGACGGGTCATTCCAAGCCCTAGGAGACGATGGGCAATTGAACGACAAAGATTCCTACGATGAATACGAAGACTATCAATCTTTCAGCGGGTGAGAGGGAGGGTGAAGTGGATACCATAGAATACGACACGGACGGATGCGAAATTGAGCAGATACGAGCGGACGCCAAGCCACAGAGAAGGTAGGCCCTTAGACTGGAGCAAGGAGTCATGCGCATGGAATGTGATCGTGTGTGGTTGTAATGTATGGGGGCCATAGACCTGGAGCAAGCAGGCCTAGCCCAAGCAGGAATGACATCAATACTTAGAACCGAATCGCCATCTGAATTGCTTCCACCAAGGGACACTGCCTCTTCCAACAAAGATGGAGGGTTTGACTCCGAATCGGAAGTTACTTTGGATAGCGACCTAGAGATCCCTAGGCCGCCCATGACCAGATGCACCAAGGGGGACTTACCTGTCCACCTGAGACGCAGACGGTCACACCAAGATAGAGCAAAGCACCCTAAAGATACACGATCAAAATAGTAGCAGAAGCCGCAGGACCTCCCTAAGCGATTCACTAAGTTCAAAAAAGGGGATAGGGTAGTGGTTCTGCTAGGTGCCAAGCATCAAGGGCAGACAAACGAACCGATCGAAGGACCAGCCAAGGTCAAGGAGGTTAACCTAGCCCTGGAAGGGGAGATACCCCGACCAGTGTTCATTGCCTATGACTTAACTGGTAAGGAAGAGTTGAGTCTTGTCAGCTACAAGGGGTAGATCCGAGTGTTGTGACTCACAATATACCCATGACGTCGAACGCAACGCTGGTCAAGCAGCAACCGTACCCCATGAATCCAAAACACGCCCATGCTGTTAAGGAGGAAATTGACAAGCTAATGAGAGCTAGATTCATTTATGAAATTGAGCACACAGACTGGGTGTCACCCATAGTCATTGTGATGAAGAAGAACGGCAAGATCCGAGTGTGCGTCAATTACAAAAAAGTGAACGCTGCTACAAAGAGAGACAATTATCCCTTGCCGTACACCGAGCACATGCTTGAGAGAGTGGTAGGAAAGGAAGCCTATAGTTTTATGGATGGCTTCTCAGGGTACAACCAGGTGCAAGTGCATCCTGCACACAGGCACAAGACTGCCTTTGCCACTGAGTGGGGTGTCTTTGCGTACGTAGTCATGCCCTTCGGGTTGACCAATGCCCCAACCACCTTTCAATGCCTCATGTGCACCATATTCAAGGACATGCTTTGCAAGGAGTTAGAGGTCTTTGTCGATGACCTGTGTGTCCATTCGACCTGGATTGAATACCTAGAAAAACTCCGTGCGGTCTTTGAACGGTGTCGCTTATATCGTCTCTCCCTGAACCCCTTGAAACGTCAGTTTTTGGTAAAGCACGTATGCATCTTAGGACACGTGGTGTCGAAGAATGGCATTGCCACGGACTTCTCGAAGGTCAGGGTTATCGTTGACCTTTCACCCCCAAGTAATTACAAGGGAGTTCAATGCTTCTTAGGTCACACAGGATACTATCGGCGGTTTGTATTGAACTACGCGTTGATCACTAGGCCATTGTACAATATGCTAATTGTCTTCGAGTGGACCGAAGCATGCCAACGGGCATACAAAGAATTGAAAAAGGCTCTAACAACAACACTGATTCTACGAGCCCCAGACTGGACCATTACCTTTCACGTACACATTGACGCCTCTAAGTTTTCCGTGGGGGCAGTGTTGTGCCAACCTGGTGAGCATAACCTAGATTACCGAGTAAGTTTTGCTAGCAGGCAACTCACTGAGACGAAGATGAATTATTCGACAATGGAAAGGGAGGGATTAGCCATGGTGTTTGTCGTGAAGAAGTTCCGGCATTACCTATTGGCCACCCCCTTCACCTTCTTCGTGGACCATCAAGCCCTGCTCTATTTAGTGAACAAACCGTGTGCTACAGGACGTATAGCTCGATGGCTTCTCCTCTCTTAGAGTTCAATTTCTCCGTGGTGGTACGGAAGGGAAAACAACATTACATGGCTGATCATATGTTCCGTATACCCACAGGAGAAGCCGTTGGACAAGGCATCATGGACGAGTTACCTGACAACCACTTATTCCATCTGTCTAGCAAAGGAGACCTATTTAGGGCTGATCTGACACCATACTAGACAGACGACATAGTTCAAGTGCTCGAGCATGGACTACCCGAACGACCAATAGAACGGGCACGGCTTAGGCGCTTGATCCTAAAAATCCAGCCCTACCAGTTGATTGCACCCAACTCTATAGGCTGGGGTAAGACTGATTGTTGCGTAGGTGCGTATGTGAGCATGAGATGCACAATGTGCTCTCAGAGGCACACAACGGCATTGCAGGAGGATACTTTAGTGGAGACACGACAGCACGGAATGTGCTGCAGTCCCAGCTATGGTGGCCCACACTTTTCCGCGATGCTAAGCAATTCGTCAAGCATTGTGACGAGTGCCAACAAACAAAAGTCCCGATTCGTAAGGATCAGATGGAGTTAACCCTTGTTATTACTCGCCAACCCTTCGAAAAATGGGGGATTGACTTCATAGGACCCATCAGTCCCGCGGCGCAATACTCACAAGCCAAGTACATCATGGTGGCCACGGATTACCTCACCAAATGGGCAGAGGCGAGAGCCACACGAAAAAATGATGCTAGGACGACTGCCAAGTTCCTATGGGAGTAAGTAATCTCATGCTTCGGTTGCCCCATCGAACTAGTTAGCGACCAAGGAACACACTTCATCAACGAAGTGATAGCCCATCTCCTATCCGCCTTTCTTATCATCCATCGCAAATCCTCACCATACTACCCTCAGGCTAATGGCCAAGCGGAATCAACCAACCAAATTCTCATCAACGTCCTGACTAAAGTAGTCTCAGCCTCACAAAGTGACTGGGATAACAAGTTGATGGCAGCCTTGTGGGCCTACCGAACTGCTTATAAAACGGCCGTTGGTCAAACACCTTTTAGGCTGACCTATGGGACTGAAGCCATTCTCCCATTAGAATTCATCGTCCCTAGCCTGAGAATAGCGCTCTAAGAATGATAGGAAGGGAAGGAAGCATGGACGCAATGCTTGGTCGAGCTGGAATGCCTATCAAAGACTCGTCTTCTAGCCACCCACGCACTTATCTGCGAGAAAGCCCGACGCAAGAGCTGGTTTGACAAACATGTCAAGCAATGGGAGTTTGAGCAGGGTGACCTAGTGCTCCTCTACTCAGTTAAAGGACATGAGCAAAATATGAAATTAAGAGGTCTCGGACCCTTCAAGGTTCGGGCAATCAGCCGAACTGGTAATGTGGAGCTTGAGACACTGGATGGTGAAGGAATAGGCTTCTTCAATGGCAGCAGTGTCAAGAAGTACTACCCGCCCACTCATCCTTTGCATGAGCCACCAATGGTAGAACTGCCTGTCAAAATACGAGTAGCCACAATTACGAAAATCTATGAGAATGAGGAGGAGCCTGTAGAACCCGCCTATCTCCGTGTCACGGTCACTGCCAAGCAAACGTGCTCCTTCAACACCTTGATTGATGAGGGGGCAGATTTCAATGTCTTAACGCACAAGCATTGGATCCAACTCAGCAAACCACTACTTCATCCCACAACGGCCAAATTAAGCCCATACGGGACTCAATCCTACGTGCTTCTCGGCACATGCAGAGTCACCATTTCTATCGAGTCTGAAACTGTCCCCATGCTGTTTTACGTATTGCCAAGTACCATAGATACAGGCATAGAGTCATTGCTCGGGTGAACCTTTAAAAAGAAGACTCACTGCAATGTTGATTATGAGTCACATCGCATCCACTTAGCGATCGGCAATGTGCGCATTGTCACAGCTTTCAGCAAGGGCCTCATAACACCATCAACGTTCATAGGGCCACCGATAGAAACAGCCATAAGTAAGACTAAGGAGGGGGTAATGCATATCTGCTGCTCCCAGATCCCCATAAACCACAGGCCGCAGCAACCAAAGCAAAACCCCAACAGCCTCGCTTGCAATGGGTACCTAAACAGCCTCGAGAACCGCCTAGGACTAGACGTGCATATCTGCATAAGACTTACAAATCTAAATCTAGGAAACCAAGTTGCCATCACCGCAAGTGTTGCGTGATTAAACAAATATGGGTCCTTAAAATCCTCCTACATGTGCAAGGCTACTATGAGGGGAATGCCTCACTGCAGATCCCTAAGGTCCCTACTGCCAAAAGCATAGTCCTACGCCGACCTCAAGTCTAATCAACCCATGTCCCCCGACGCCTCAAGACGATGGGCCACAGTGCTCTCCAGAATCAATGTCATCCGACCCCTCTACGCGTCAACCCAAGAGAGTCGCACACACCTATCGACCCACACAACGGCCATCACCACAAGTGGCATCATTCGACCCAGTCAACCCACCGCTCCGCAGCCTAGCTCCTGTGACCAAACCCGACCCATCCATCTTGCCAACAGCCAGGTTGTCGAATCAAACGGACTCCCAGCTGCAACTCTGTACAGTCAGAACCTCTAGTTCCAACAGATCTCAACCACCCGTCCGCCTTAAGCCCTCCTATGAATGAAAGTCATTTCTAACGCTGGCCGCTGACCTTGCAGAGGACACTGGAGATGACGTGGTGGACTGCATCAAACAGCTCAATGCCACCTTTGTTGCACTGGCCCTCAGCTATGACTGCCTGGACTTGGGTCTATTAGCAGAACCCTTTGCAACTGACGTGCGCAATATGCCTTGCTCTTGGGAGACTTTTGAATTCGCCTTTGCACAGGCTTCTCGCTCTACCGCTGAGTTGCTCGCTAGCGAGGTCTCCAAAGAGCAATCCATTAAGCAATGCCTCATCACATCATTTGAGCCACAGATGACGTCTGCCATCACCGACCAAGAGATTGCAAGGTTATCCCACCTAGCTGATATGGGATCACCCTTCTTGAGGTAGTGGTACGCTCTTAGGTTGCAATGGGAAGTTGACGGATGTCGCATAATGACCAACGCCGAACAACACCGAGCCATCAAAACGGCCGAGTATGATTCCACCTACGTCGCGCCTACCTCGTATAGAGTGTTAACCACTCTTCGGGGTCGACCAAACATATCACAAGGCACCCCTATCTCGACTGCCTCTTAACAGAGGAATAGCTCCACATCGCAAGTCGGGTCGACTCCGGTGATTTCCTCACAGATGTCCTCACATACATCACACATGTAGTAATTCGACCCTTTGATCTGGACTGCGCTGCACAACTGGAATATAACCCCAAATTCTACGCTTGGCTTCTACACAAATAAAGATGAACGCCTTGGCCCCACAACCTCCAATCCTGGGACGGATTCTTCTTTTCCAAAGGGGAGAAGGGGTAATAAGGGGATAAATGAAATAAAATCCAAAAAGTAAACCATGTTAAACGCTTAAAATTGAAATGCAAATATAAAAGGTGGTGATAGAAGTCTGAAAGGCAAAGTTAAGGCTATGTTCAATAAAATCTGCTATGCTTTTGTTTTTCCAACAAATTAGTCACCAAAAAATACTAAAAATGGAAATGGCTAAATGTGCAGGTGGCGACCATGGCAAGCCAGGACAAAGCAGACAAGCTTCCCTTCTCGGAGGAGGAACAAGTAAAGTACAGCCTCACGGTGGAAACAAGAGCTTTCAACCAGTTAAAATTCCACCACATCTTCAACCTCGAAGACGTAGTTATCGAAGAACCGGTGGTACGTCAAATCATAGAGCAGTGCCACCTACAGAAGTACCTGGACGCAGTGGGTCGGAGGATAGACTACACCCTGTGCGCTGATTTCTTACGTACCTTCAATAGAAACATGGGCACCGTCATGGTGCGTGACAAGGAAGCTACCAGATAGGTGCAAATCGAGCTAACCTACGAGTTGGTGGAAAGGGCACTAGGGCTGCCAAATAAGGTGGAAAGGAAGCCAAAAAGAGACATCTATGCCATGTTGGGGATGGATAAAGTGAAGGCTCACACCAATGACGGAATTAGCCTCGCGGACATCCCCAACTAAGAAATTCAGCTGCAGGCAAAGATGATGCACGCCCTGTTCTCAAGCCAGAGGTACAACAACGTTATGACCCAAATCAGTGTACCTCTGCTCGACAGCGTTGCGGCGCAATCACTGGATGAGGTGAACCTTAATGGGTTTGTGAGAAAGACAATTGAGGCTTTGGCGATAGCCCTAGTGACAGGAGGGAGAGTCGTGGCAGGAGATTCCCCGTCGTCCCGATCGACCCGCAAGGCATCATCCTCCAAGGCCTCCACCATAGGGCTTGGAGGGGTCCTTACGTCGATTATCCAAGAAGCGATAGGGCAAGGACAAGTAGGAGAAGACAAAGAGGGAGGTGACGAGGACAGTCCCCACCTCACACGGAAGAGTAGTAGAGGTCGTCTGATGAGACGAAAACGGTCGCCGATGAGGAGGGAGAATCCCGGGCTACACCACAAAGGCATCCGGAACAATGAACCAAGGCCCTACATGGAAAAAGAGAGGAGGAGCGAAAGAAGAAAGAGAAGGAAGATCTGGAAAGGGCCCAAAGGGAGTCGATAAGGGATAGGAAGGAAAGAAAAAAGAAGGCCGAGGAGGAGGTGAGAAGGAAGGAAGAGGAAGAAATGGAGCTGGCAACCCATCGCTCCATCGAGGAACAGCACAGAAGAGACAAGGAAGGAGCAGGGGGTCCGCACCAACCTGAGGCACCCGATCCCGGTACCGGTGTGCCGAAAATCACGCCCCTACCCCTGTAGAAGGAAAAGGAAAGGACCTGATCAGGCTAGCTTTCCCCCTCCTCATACCGTCCATGCAAGCCACTCCTATCATGATGACACCCCTTGCCACCGCCACCCAAGGGCCCACCCCAAAAGTCGACGAGAGCAATGCGGTCACCTGGCTACAGTTTTTGGTGGAAAGGGAGCTGGCAAGGGAAGCGGCCGTGGCCACCCCACCTTCAGGAGCCAAAAGGGCAGCCACGGCTGAACTGGAGCCAAGGCCGGAACTGAAAATGAAAAAAATAGAAGATGTCGCCACCACTATGACCATGCTCCACCCCCCACCTCCAGCAGGCCAATACGATGAGTATGTGAAGGAACTGCTCTCGCAATTGCAAAGGGCTAGGGAAGAAAGGAGGATAGCCGTCGAGGAGCTCGCAGCGGAACGAGAATCACAAGCTGCCCTCCAGCTGGAAAGAACAAAGCAAATAACAGAATATCAAAGGAAAATCTCTGTGCTCAGAGAGGAAGCAAGCACTAAGGAGGCGGAAAAATTAAAAGCCCTTAAGGAATGTGATGCTGCCTGGGAGGGAAGAAGAAAAATCTTGATGGAGCGTCTCAACAAGGAGAGGGAAACGAATACCCACCTTCGGCGCAAAAATGATCAGTTATCTGCAGTCAACCTGGAAGTGCAAAGCCAGCTTGACAAAATCAGACAGGAGACTACAGAGCTGGACCAATTAAGGGCAAAATAGGTGCGAAGGATGCACGTGAAGTCAGACCAGCTCAATGCGCAGATCGCAGATGAACGCCAGGAGCAGTACCGCCTGCACCATGAGCTCGAGGCCCAATAGCAACAGCTCATGGCAATGACCCTCCATTAGGGGGAGAGCCTGGAAGATATGGAAAGAAGGGCGAAAGAATGGGCCGATCACAATGAGCAGAGAGTAGGGACTTAGCATGCCGGCTATCCAAGGCCGAAGGAGACAGGGTGCTGGCTGAGAATCAGATAGAGGCGGCCCAACTCTCCATGATAGCCCAGCAGCACACCTTTCTCAATACGCTGCTCCATGCCATTAGACCAGAAGGAGATGAAGCCAATGATCAACTGCAAAGGAAACTAACCATCGCACGTAGAGCTCTCATAGCAGGCCTGCATGTGCCGCTGCAGCTAGGAGGCCCGCCCCGCAGAGCCTAGAGGAGCATAGGAGATATCTTGCACAAGTAGGCCTGACGGCGTAGGAGATAGATGACCTCGGTTTCACAGAGGCAAAAACACAAGAAGACGAGCAAGTAGAAGGGGGTGAACCGGAGTTTGATCTAGGACCTCAGGAGGAGGAATACGTCCCACCACCCCCTCAGCCACAACAAGCCAAAGTGCCGCCCCCTGATACATCTGCCGAAAGAAGGGCAGCCCAAACCAACCGCAGGAAAGAGATGGTGGAGAAGGCAAGAAGAAAGCTGAATGCCAGACCCGTTCCAAGACAGCCTACCCCTCTCCTACTGCGCACCCAAGATTCCCCTATTGAATTGATTATCTGGGAACAGCACGAGTATAACCGCGACCCCTTCAACTTGCGCTTTGAGTTTTCCACTGCCTTGAATAGGGTACTACCCATTCAACTAGTAGAGGATGGCATTGCCATGGGGGCAAGGCTCAAAGCCAAGTGGTTAGTGGAGCGTGAGGCTCACCCAACTGCTTGGGGAGCCGAGGACCACGAGTTTTGGCAAGATAAAGTCCTCCAGGTGCATAGATCAGTGGAAGGCTATAATTGCCAACCCATCTAGAGGAGACACATTTTTTATGTCAACCTAAAAGCGTGGATGGCATTTTGCAACACCCTCCCTTAAGAGAGAAACGACCCCACTTTTATGTCGTATCCTCGAAGGGTAGGGGTAGACTTCAATCTGTCCATCCACGGCAGGTTCGATTTCCCCATTATCTATAATGCCAATAGCACCTCCCATAGGGACGCCCTTCTCTTCACCCTCCCTGACTTGTATAGCTCTATAGATAAATTCCTTAGTGAGTTCATCTCTTGTCCCGACCCTGCATTCATCACCACTTGTAATTATCTTAGGTTAATTAGGATCCTAGTCCACCAAGAGCCCGCACCCCAAGAACGCCACCTCCCACCCCTCTATTTTGATCACAACGCCATAGACAGCAACACCATGACTCGCCTCATGATGCGTGTCTCTCTTTTGCCATCTTTCTGTGGTGCACTACTCGAAGACATGAACGACAGCAAATTCACCTAGTGCAGCCACCCCTTCCTTTCTACCACCACCCTCAAAACCCACCTCCACATCAAAGGCTACTTGTTGAGTCGAAAATTCCTTAACAAGGCCCCTCGCCCTCCGCCAACCCTTACCTACCATTCAGATGACAAGGAGTAAACTCCTGTCATGCCCTTGTACCGCTTGCCTCCATGTATACGCCTCCTCATACTATTATTATTTTTTAAAAAAAGAGATGGAAACACGTACCACAATCACCGCTCCTAGGATCCTCCCTAGCCCCCCCCCCCACTTCACACTTAGGGCACATCAAGGGCAGGACGTTCAGACCTGTCACCCTAAGACTTGCACTGCACGGCCAACAAAGCACGAACTAGGTCCTCAAGTGTGGGACGTTACCAAGGGCTTACCCAAGGTCAGACCCATCTACCGGTTCCACTACCACATGCATCACGCACTACACATCAAGACAGACACACCCCTTAGGAAGTGCACAACTTTTCTTGCAAATTATGTTCGCACTTCAAGACAAGGCTACCCGCGGAGGAGGATCGCCCACGGCTTCCCTTAATGATCAACACTTCTTTTCCTGTATCGGCATCTTGCCACTTGCCTGTTGATGGCCACCTTGAGTGAATCACGTCAAGGTAGAGCTGCCATTGGCATAGATCTTTGAACCGCCTCATCCAATGATCTGTAAAATATTACACGGCGCAGCGAACAGAATCTGAGAAAGAGATAGAGAGTACACAACAGATAAGAGGAGAATCAGTAAAATTCTTTAACTCCAAACAACTGATACAAAGATGGCTCTGTCCACCCGTGCGCTTCCAATGAATGAAGCTTAGATGGCGATCTAGACAGAAGATAGGTGAAGAGCTTAAGGCTAGCTGGAACAACAACTCTGACTGGGTGAAAGATGAGTGTCAGATGGCTGCGAAGGGGTTTAGCTTTTATAGCCCGCGAAGGTCGTTAGGTCGGCCTGCTGACCGACCTACCATATGAGCCTCCACTAGTCGGCCAGGGAATATTCCAGGGAATATTCCCTTTACCATCGGGCCGGGGGCGCTGCCCCCGGACCCCCGCCAGGGGGGCCGCTGGCCCCCCTGGGACCCCCCAGCCAGGGGCCGCTTCCGCGGCCCCCGGACCCCACAATAGGGGCCCCTTTTAACTCCCTTACCACGCAACTCAATGCAATGTGCCTCGAGTTGCTACCAGCTTAACCACTCCGTCTAACCCAAAGATTAGACCCACAACAGTCACCTTTTTGCCATCCGGTCACATAGACCTCATCTGATATACAAGTCAGGACTCAACCAATGTCCGGGCTCACATTTGGCTTCTCCTCATAATGGGGGCCTTACAACTTTGAGCACCATGGATCATTGGTAGCACCTAATGAGGGTGGGGCATTGAACATATCTAACACCCCCCCTCAATGTCCACCCATAGGTGAACTATCTCCTCGGCCCAATGCCGAGTCTCTGAAGATGAACTTGAAGCAGATCCTTCGTAAGTGCTTTGGTGAAGATATCTGCTCCATTCTCCTCTGTTGGACAGTAGACCAATTCCACTATCCCATCCTCCATCAAATCACGCACATAGTGATACTGGATCTCTATATGTTTGGTGCGTGCATGAAACACTGGATTTTTGGCAATGGCGATGCAACTCTGATTGTCACATCTCAGCACAGTTGGTTCTTCATCCTGCACTCCCATATGCCATAGAATCCTTCTCAACCATACGGCCTCACATGCAGCAAAACAAGCTGCCTTGTACTCTGCTTCGGTAGAAGACAATGCCACTGTTGGTTGCTTCTTACTAATCCAAGAGAAAATTCCTGAACCCAAAGAGAAACAATAACCAGAAATTGACTTCCTGGAATCAATGTCTCCTGCCCAATCTGAGTCACAGTTCCCCACAAGAGAAGTTCCGAAACTGTATGTGATACCATAGTCAAGAGTTTTCTTCAAGTATCTGAGCACCCGCATCCCAGCATTCCAATGACTCTCATGAGGTTTGTTTGAGAACCTGCTCAAAACACCAACAGCAAAACTGATATCTGGTCTGGTGTTACACAAGTAGATTAGACTGCCGACCAACCTCCTATACCTCCCAATGTCTGCTAGTGCTGATGTATCCTCAACGGATAACTTTACATTCACCTCCATAGGTGTAGCTATCTCCTTGCACTCGGTCATGCCAAATGCCTTCAAGATCTCCCATGCATACTTCTTCTGAGAGATGAAGATCTTTCCTGGCTCTTGCCAGACTTCAATCCCCAAACAATAGTGCAGCAAGCCCAAGTCTGTCATTTCAAACTCAAAACTCAAAGCCTTTCGAGTTTGGTTGATCATATCTTCATAGTCACCTGTAATAAGAAGGTCGTCCACATATAGGACAATCACTACAGACTTTTTACCATCCCTGTAAACATACAAGTTAGCATCTGAGGCACATCTTTTGAAGTTTAGGTTTAAAAAGAACCTATCTATCCGCTGGTACCATGCTCTGGGGGCTTGTTTCAGCCCATACAATGCCTTCTTTAGTTTACACACTTTGTTCTCAGAATGGGGGGCCTCAAACCCTGGTGGCTGAGCCACGTACACCTCCTCCTTGAGGTCACCATTTAAGAACGCTGACTTAACATCCATTTGGTACACTGGCCACTTCTTGTGGGCAGCCACTGCAAGTACCGTGCGAATAGTGGTCATTCTGGCAGTTGGGGCAAATGACTCTTGAAAATCAAACCCTTCAACTTGTGAAAATCCTTGGGCAACCAGTCTAGCTTTGTACTTTTCTAAGGTACCATCAGCCTTGTACTTTACCTTCCAGATCCACTTGGTGCCAATAATCTTCCGCTTTGCTGGCCGATCCACTAGCTCCCAAGTGTCATTCTTCATTATGCTGTCATACTCCGCCTGCATAGCAGCCTTCCATGATGGATCTGCAAGTGCTTCTTCTAAGTCAGTTGGCTCCTTTACTTCTCTCATAATCTCAACCATCAAGGCCATGTTGACTATGTGAGCAGAAGCCCTCCTTTGCTCCTCTATTCTCTGAGACCTCCTTGGTCCGTCTGCCTTCTCCTCAACAGATGCAGGCATAGGATTATTGTGGTCATAGAGCTGCTTCACCCAGCGCGGCAATGGCTTTTCCGGTGGGGTGATGTCAGGTTGGTGAACTTTTTCCTCATCATCTGAAGATGATGCTTCCTCCTCCTTAAGGATAGGGATAGCTCTCGGGACAGGTTCATAGTGGACTACTTCTTCGCTTGATGATAAAGTGGAAGACCTTGCCTTCTCCTCCTCCACTGTATGCGGCTCCTCCTTGAACACCACATCACGGCTCGCGATGATCTTCTTTGCCTCTTGGTCATATAACTTGTAAGCCTTCTGCTCATCACTATAACCCAAGAAGATACATTTTCTGCTTTTTGGTTGTAACTTGTTTCTCTTCTCATCTGGAACATGTGCATAACATTCACATCCAAAAATTCTGAAATGTGAAACAGATGGTTTCTTACCAGTGTAAGCCTCATGAGGTGTTTTTCCCTTGAGAGCCTTTGTGTAGCTCCGATTTAGAATGTAGACTGCAGTATTAACAGCTTCAGCCCAAAAATGGTTAGGCAATCCCTTGCCCTTTAGCATGCATCTTGCCATCTCCACAATGGTACGATTCCTGCGTTCCACAACACCATTCTGCTGAGGTGTGTGAGGCGTCGTCAATTGACGCTTGATCCCTTTGCTCTTGCAAAAGCCTTCAAACTCCTTTGAGTTGAACTCACCACCACCATCTGTTCTAAATTTCTTCACACTTTTCCCTGTTTCATTCTCAACAAGTATTAGCCATTCTTTAAACTTACCAAAAGCTTGAGCCTTATCACGAAGGAAGTACACCCACATCTTCTTACTGTAGTCGTCGACAATCAACATAAAATAAGAAGATCCCCCCAAGGCCTGTGTAGGCATCTTACCACACAAGTCAGCATGCACCAACTCTAGAGGAGCATGTGCTCTATTCTTGCTTTCTTGTGGAAATGCCTTTCTCTGTTGCTTGCCCATCATACAAGCTTCACATGGTTCCTTCAATTCAGTTATTGTAGGTAGGTGAGCAACCATACCTTGCTTTTGCATCTCCTTCAATACTGCAAATCCGATGTGTCCAAACCTTTCATGCCAAAGCTTACTTGTGCCCACTCCAGCGGTGGCTGTAAGAGCACTTAGCTCATACAGGTTGTTCCTTCTTTCTCCTTTGCCAACAATTGTGCCAGCACTATCAATAATTTCTGCACCTGTCTTCTTGAACCTCACTTCATGACCAAGATCAGTTATGGCAGCAACTGATAAGAGATTTCTCCTGATTTCGGGAACATACAACACATTTGAAAGCTTTTTGACTTCACCATTTGCAGCAACAAAAGAAATAGTACCTGTGCCCGCAGCAGGGCATTTAGCATCATTTCCAACCGTCACAATGATGGATTCTTGTAGAGGCTGCATAGAACTGTATAGACCTTTCTTGTTGGTCATGTGACGGGAGGCCCCACTATCCAACACCCAAGAGTCAGTGGTAGATTCTTCTTGCGCCGAGGAGCACACTTCCTCAATGGTCGCCATGAATAATTCCAACTCTGCTTCAGCCGTATTGGCTGTCTCTTTCCCTTTAGTTTTAAGGGTACCATTCTTTTCATCTGCCTTCTTGACACGACAATCTGCAATTGCATGTCCTTTCTTCTTACAGTAGAAGCACTCTCCTTGAAACTTCTTCTTGCCGCCCTTTTTCTTTTTGTCACCATCATTTTTGGTGGAGGAAACACCTTTGCCTTTTTGCATTGGCAGAGAATGCAGCATCTCCATTGTTGCTTCCTTCTCGGGCTTTCAGCCTCAACTCCTCCTCCATTAATAATGCACAAAACTCCTCAAAAGTCAAAGCTTGAGGTCTCACCTGAGTATTAAGGGCAGTTACTAGTCCATCAAACTTTTGTGGACAAATCCGAAGACACCTCCGAGCTAGCTCTTCGCTAGTCTTTTGTATCCCAGCGCCAGCCATCTGGTCGCGCAGATTCTTAATCCGAGTGATGAATGCTTCAACCGTCTCTCCTTCAGCAAACTTCTCCGCTGCTAGTTGATTCTCCAAGTTTTGAATCCTTGTTTGGTTTCGTGTTTCATACTGACTCCTTAGTACATTCCAAGCCTCTGACGCTTTGGTTGTATGCTGAATCAGAGTCAAAACACTGTCAGAACAGCTTGTAACTAAGGCACACAATGCATCTGCATTCCTTCGTTTCCAAGCTCGTAGAAGATCTGCATTCGGAGGAATCATCACACTAGGATTTGATGGGTCGGGGGTAGGCTGTGGTTCTGCGTCAGTCCCCAGCACAGTCTCCAGAAGCTCATAAGAATCAAGGATAGTAGTAATTTTGAACTTCCACAAGGTGTAGTTTGTACCATCTAACTTGCCTTCGCTGAAGGTTGGTGGACGAATCCTCAGTGTTTGAATAGCCGGTACAGCAGCACCACCTCCTGCACCGCTTCCTGATGCGCCAGAACTGCTTCCCGGAGTCGACATCGTTTCTCTTTGCTGTTGAAGCCTTTGCCTCTTGCACGCTCTCCGATCTCTAGAGCCCCCTGGGCTCTGATACCATGTAAAATATTACACGGCGCAGCGAACAGAATCTGAGAAAGAGATAGAGAGTACACAACAGATAAGAGGAGAATCAGTAAAATTCTTTAACTCCAAACAACTGATACAAAGATGGCTCTGTCCACCCGTGCGCTTCCAATGAATGAAGCTTAGATGGCGATCTAGACAGAAGATAGGTGAAGAGCTTAAGGCTAGCTGGAACAACAACTCTGACTGGGTGAAAGATGAGTGTCAGATGGCTGCGAAGGGGTTTAGCTTTTATAGCCCGCGAAGGTCGTTAGGTCGGCCTGCTGACCGACCTACCATATGAGCCTCCACTAGTCGGCCAGGGAATATTCCAGGGAATATTCCCTTTACCATCGGGCCGGGGGCGCTGCCCCCGGACCCCCGCCAGGGGGGCCGCTGGCCCCCCTGGGACCCCCCAGCCAGGGGCCGCTTCCGCGGCCCCCGGACCCCACAATAGGGGCCCCTTTTAACTCCCTTACCACGCAACTCAATGCAATGTGCCTCGAGTTGCTACCAGCTTAACCACTCCGTCTAACCCAAAGATTAGACCCACAACAGTCACCTTTTTGCCATCCGGTCACATAGACCTCATCTGATATACAAGTCAGGACTCAACCAATGTCCGGGCTCACATTTGGCTTCTCCTCATAATGGGGGCCTTACAACTTTGAGCACCATGGATCATTGGTAGCACCTAATGAGGGTGGGGCATTGAACATATCTAACATGATCCATGCCCAATGCCTCAGGATCCACGGATCGCTTATTGATTCCACAAGCCTGAAAACCTTCAACTCAAAACTGAAGGCCTTCAACTCAAAGACAAGGATCTTCAATCGAAGCCACGGGTTTGCAAGCCAAACCGCATTTGAGGGGTTTCTTCATAATAAGTCCCTCTAATACCATCATCCTAAGGGATTGCTTATTGCTTCAAGTGTTTCTCATACTCAACAGACGACCGGCTACGTAACCAGCGCCCCAACCATGTGACAGATGCCGAGTATCTTCATGGAGTCTAAAGCATGCTAGAATCTCTCCTGGTCATCATCCCCAACCTCCATCACCTCTCAATCCTCCCAACCCCGGCCTACCTGTTCTGCCTAAACTAGCCACTATGGCCCACCGCAGTGCCATGGGACTGGCACTCGTCTAGGAGGGGGGTAATGTTAACCCCAACACAAGGAAAGCAAAATAAAGTGGGAAAGATGCAGGGCAAAGGCGGAAAAAAGGTAGCCCAACTGAAGAAAGAAGAGGAAAGAAGACCAAAAGTGTAAGGGCAACCTTAAAAGTCCAAGGCAAATGCAAAAGGGAAAAAAGGCGCATTTTAAAATAAAAAGGCGCACCCTAAAATCTTGTAAAAGAGCGCCGGGCTCTCACCCGTGCAATTTGTAAATGTAGACAGGCGACGGAAAGGAAGCTAGGAAGATAGAAGGACAATGAGAAAAGGGGCCTAGGCTAATGGCCGGCCATGTAAAAAAGGGGGATGACCGCCCGTGGAAATTAGGGCATGTATATAGAGTTGAAAAGTGAATGAGAAGCTCATTCTATGGTGTGTGGCAAAAGAGTCTTCTTCTTCCTCTCTTCTTCTCTCCTCCTTGCATGTGTGTGCTCTTGAGAGAGGGAGTGTGAGAGTGTGAGGGAGTGTGTGTGTGTGTGAGAGTGAGGGATCAAGAGGGTGAAGCTCTTCACCATCTCCTCTCCTCTTCTTCTCTTCTCTTCTCTCTTCTTCTCTTGCACGCGCGGCTATGGAGGATGGAGCTTGGAGATGGAGAAGGCTTGACGATGCTTGAGCTGGCATCAAGAGTCGTGGAGCTACCAGAGTGCAAGAGAGAGGAGGGTACTCGATCGGGCATCAAGGTAAACTCACAACACTTGTAGGATCGACGGCGCGTCGGCTAGGTGAGAGAAAGCCATTAGAGCTCGCTTGGAACGCTTGAAACAATAGGCGGTCCGTGGGTCTTGGCAGTTGAGCGAAAGCTCCCACAGAGGAGATGCCCTGGTTTATATCAACACGATGGTTGCATGGAGCCTTCACAGCAGCATCTCGTGAAGGGACAGAGGTCTCAATGGAGGAGTGCGAATTCTCAAGGGGATGTAGTCCAAAGGTGATGAGGGGTTTAGAATCTGTCGTATCTTAATTTTATATGCGACATCTAATTTGAGTGTTTCAATGTACAGTACAAAATATATAGTGCAGCATGGTCGCACGAACGACATTTTCGCATGGAGCGTATTGACAAAATGCGCTCCACAATGGACTGTGGTGTCATGGCAAGGTTCGAGCAAGAGAGTCGATGACGAGCAATGGATCCAAACACGGTTGTGGATGAGATGTAGTATTTTGGGAACTTGCAAAGCATTATTACGGTGGATTACCATAGCTTCTCCATGATACTATTCGATGTGTAGTGGTTCAATGTGGTACTTGGAGAAACTGGAGCAATAGTTCGACGAGGTCCATCTAGATTTCTCAAAATAGATTCCGAAAAAAAATGGACGGATTTGTGCGACACCTTTGTGTTGTTGGCCCATTGTGAACAGGTGCATGGAGTCATTTGCTTGCTAATTGTATTACGACATGGCTTATGTCACAATGGTTTGAACTCTCTTGTACGTGTTTGTGAACAAGTAATCTTCTATCCAAACCCCCGACAACCTCGATGGTGGTATGTTATACCTTCAACTCCCCGAAGTGCAAGAGTATATGATCAAAGCGATGTTCCGAGTATAGATGAAGATAACATGCAAATAGAGGGGTCGATATTGCAAGGGATAGAGGCCATCAAAAGCTTGGAGCCAGCATCGGCTAGCAATGATGGAAATACAAGAGTCCAAGAATTTTTTGAGAATGAGGCGGACTCATTCTTTTGTGGTGACATGTCTATCGACCTTCCAGTGTATGCGGAGTTGTGTTAGGAGATTAACATGGGACCATAGGATACTTCATACTTGCAGCATCCACTTACTCATTTCGTTGACCAATCTCTTATAAAGGTACATAAGATATGCATTTTAAGTGAGATTTTTTAAAAATGATTTATATTACTATGCTTTGTATGATTTAAATTGTTTATTCTAACATCACTTTTTGTCTGTGCTGGTAACATTTTCAGGATGAGTCGAGGGATGAGCGATGAGGAGTTACAGGACATCTTCGCACGCATGTCTCCAGACCAGCTCGCCAGATTCAGAGAGATGGCAGACCAGGAGCTGTCTCATTCTTTGTCAGGGCGCTCTATTAGATCTGCTTCAGCGCAATTGGATGCTTCGGCTTCGAGCAGACGATCTCCATGCTCACGACTTGGGCCAGAGGGAGGGAGTGCATCGAGATCAGGGGGATGCTGCTGTGGAGACATGGATGTGGTATCTCCATCTCGTCGTTCAGCTGGAGCTGCATCACCTCCATGATTTGTCACACCTGTGGGGATGTCTACTCCAGTTACTCTGGCTTTTGCGCAGCTGTCAGCAGGTAGCACCCCTTTGGGTGGCACCCCTCTGGGTGCCACTTCGAGAAAGATTACCCCTGTCGGTACACCGGATGCAGAGGGGTCTTTTGGATATACCTAGGAGCGTGGACACAGATGGAAGAGGACCTATCTTAGGCAGACTTCTAGGGATTATGGATATCTGGTCGATAGTAGGTCAGGAGCCATCATCATGAATGATGAGGGGAGGAGGGTGATGGCTCGCATGAGAGAGTTATGCCAACAAGTTTTTCGGCACATCTTGGATCATTGGAAGAACATACTGGAGGGGAGAAAGGACTACATAGTAGCATCCTTGCACGAGGAGTCAGTAGATAGATTCTCTACGGGCTGAATGATGGATTGCATGTGTGCATACATGTCACATAGACAATCCAATGCACGCAAGGCAATCAAGAGTGGGGTTGCAAAGCCCGAGTGGTTAGATGCAGACGATTGGCGCTGACTGAGGGAGGAGGCTACAAATTCTCCAGGACATTGGAGTCAGTAGTGCGAGGCAGTGAGGGCATGACTTGAGGCCGGAGTGGTCCATCATCTTGGGAGTGGCGGCCCCCACAGGACATATTTGGAGGACTTTGTAAGTTTTTCTTTTGTTTTGCTTGTTTGTTTTTTTGAAATATTCTTTGTACTAACAATCATGTTTCTAACAGTTAACATTTTGTTTTCTTTGCATCGCTCCATTACAAATCACGATCCGACCAGCCTTGAGACTCAATATGCAGAGAGGCACAGTCTCAATTGATGATCGACCGATTATATAGATGCGACGGCCCTGTAAGTCACTCATCTTTCTTATTCATAGTTACCATGAGATATTTGAATGCATTATTGTATGGTGGACTGATGTGTTGTTTCTTTTTCTGCAGAGTTCGTTCGATGCTTCTTTGCGGCGAGACGAGCTTTTGGGGGATGAGGATGCGTAGCTTGCCCTTGGATCCCTAGAGCTCACACATCTTTATTTTTGAGTCGCCTGATCTGTGTAGACATGTACTATGTATTAGTGATATCCTGTCATGATTGTAACAGTCACTTTTTATGCGATCATGTATTTATTTCATGTATTAGTTTTATGATTTCAGTATACATTCTTTTTGTTTGCAAGCGCTTTGTACACAGTAGTGCAGAAACTATTTTGTATGGCTCTCATAAAGCACACACTACAACAGAAATGAGGCATAGACGCGAATGTTAGACATGCAAAGTCGGGTGCGTCTATCACGTCTATAAGTGTGTGTAAATAGACACAAATTTTGCATCTATATATCCGCACAAATAGACGCGCATATACACACAAAAATAGATGCACGCGTCAAAATTCAAATCATACTTAAATCATTTCTTTTCAAACTACGCCTTTCCTTTCCTGCGTTTTTTGTGGTTCTGAAGCTTGAGTTTAGCCGACATGCAGTCTCTTCATGCCTCACCTAGTCTCTTCATGCCTCACCTCCTCATGACTCACCTCTTCTTTCATTTCAAACACACAAGAAGGGAAAAAGGAAGGCCAAGGAGAGGAAGAAAGAGAGAACAAGAGAGAGGAGAACAAGAAGAAGCAGTAAGCAAGCAAGCAAGCATCAAGGGAGGGTAACTTACCAAGGAGAGGAAGAAGGAGAAGAAAGAAGCGCCACCACCCGCCACACCAAACACCCAAGGCGAGCTCTCTCTCTCTCTCTCTATCTCTCTCTCTCTTTGTTTCTCTCTTCCTCTCTCTACTCTATCTGTGTATTTAGGATTTGTGATTCTATTATGTATTGCATTTTGTAAATCATCAATGGCGGTCGTCGGCCTAAAATCAGCCGACCGAGCGCGTCTACATCTCAGTGTAGATGCAAATATAGACGCGAAAAATGTTTCTCTGGGGGTTCCTTCTTTGAGTGTGTGTGCTCTGCAGTGTACACGCGATGATACACGCGCTGACAGATGCCGACAGAGACGCAGGTATAGATGCGCACAAAGACGCAGGTATAGACGCTATATGTAATATGTTTTATCTACACAGGGTAATATGATTTTTCTTGTGTAGATGTGGAATTTTAGATTCTCCAGCACCCCATTCAACAAGGAGCAATTCATGGGGGAGATGACCAATTATCTTGGTCACCCTCCCACTGCAGATGAGGTTTTCAGTGTGATGTGTGGGACATCTATCACATCTTTGCACACACAGGGATCAACTGAGGTACATGGATCGACCGAAGCACGTACATCTGCAGAAGCACGTGTATCGAGTGAGGTAGAGGATAGTGCACATCGAGGGAGAGTGGTGCGGGAGGACAAGGAGGTCGAGGGCTTTGTGGGGGTTGCCTAGATGGTGGCTCTCAATCACCCTCACCGGAAAATGAGAGAGGTGAGCCTCCACAAATGTACTACTCTATCACTGATGTTGTTGGTATCTTGCATGACTTTGAGGAGAGGGAAGTGATAGCCTACTTGAGGAGTGTCGTGCATACCACATACAAAGATTGCATGATTCCCTTCAAGCACCAAAAAAATGGTTTGTGGCAAGAGGTGCTGCGGGCAGTACATAAAAGGTACCCTAATCTCGAGAATTCTCGATTCTCAGATGATTGGGGATGGTCAAAGGTGAGAGACGCGCTTCATAATAAGAGATCTCACCTTATGACACGTGCCAAGGAGTCATTGCGGAGACAAGAGCAGGGGCGCCCTGGATATGGCCAACCACCCAATTGCCACCGCAAGGAGTGGAAAGAGGCCAAGAAGAGAGCAGCGGAGAAAATGACAAGTCGCCAGCATGCAGAGGCACGACGTATCCAGATGGAAACCATGGGATCGTCGCATTATGGATCGGGTGGCAGGGAGTCATGGGAAGTTGAGTTTGTAAGTGTTAGTTGATTTCTTTTTTTAAATTAAATTTTGTAATTTATTTCACTTCATTATGTAGTGTGTTTTAATACGTTGTATGTTCAAATTGTTTTGTAGTTCCATATCGTTGGTAGGATGCCTACTCCTAGAGAGGTAGGCTACCATCGAGGTCATAATCGGGTGTCCACTTGGCAGCATTTCTACGAGGAGGGACTCATCATGGAGGAGCAATATAATCGCGCCATGAGGATTCCACCACCAGAAGAGGTATGTTTTATTTTTTACATGAAAAGTATAGATAACTTTAATTTATTGTTTGTAATGGTATTTATATACCTTAATCCGTTGTGTAGGCGAACCCTGATGCAGTTGAGGATAGCTAAGGGGGGACTAGCAGTAGCAGTGGCGGCACAGGCAGCGATGGTGGTAGCGATGATGATGCCTCTTCTGAGGAGATATAGAGGAGCCCCATACATGCATGCCTCCCCTTGGCTTGTAATTTTCATTTTTGATATGTATTACTTTCAACTAGTGCTTGCGACCATGACGTCACAAGCACTAGAACTCATAATGTAAAAACGTTTCATCTATATATATGAAATTTCGTGTGCTACATACATTGTTTTGTTTTCAGTATCCAATCTTCTAAATAATCTTTCTCTATTTTTCCTAAGCATACAATTTGATGTTGATGGGGGAAAAAAAAACCAGAGAGCATGTTGCTCTCTGGTTTTTTTTTCATACCTCTGTTTTGCGCGTCTATCAGCGCGTCTAAATTGCAGGATAAATGCGTGTCTATTCTCGTCAAAAACTTTCAGAGTAAACGCGGTTTTAGACGCATAGATACACGCATGTATAGATGCACAATATGAATATGTCCACTTTTTTATAAATATGATTATATATTTACGTAATGCGTTTATACGTGCGTCTATAGGCACGTCTAAGTGTGCGTGTAACTCTGATCATAAGCGCGCTTTTAGACACGATTTTGTAGATGCAAAAATAGACGCGTTAATAAACGCGCCCGATATTGTTTTTCACAATTCAAATATTGCGTCTACAAGCGCGTCTATTAACCCTTTTCATTGTAGTGACACAGTGCTATATGTAGTAGGGCAACTTGCTGTCCTGCCACAAAAAAAAAATTATCCCTGTTACCGTCGCTATTAGCATCGCAAATTTTACTATTCGCGTCGCTATTTTTGTCGCTATGCGCGTCGCAAAATGTTGCTATTAGCATCGCTATTGGCATCACAAATGCGACAGTGATAGCGACACCAATAGCGATGCCAATAGCAATGCCAATACCGACGTTTCTATGGCATCGTTAGTAACGACGCTTTTTGTGACGACGGGGGCAAATTTTGTTGTTTGTATTTTCGTCGCTTTAAACGTCGGTATAAGGCCTATATCTTGTAGTGGCTAAAGGATGGATTAAAACAATAATGGTCTCATGGCATTCGCTCATGCATGGAGATCTCTTGTCAAATTATGAATGCATCTTCATCAAAAATATTAAAGCTTTGATTTCGTTGCATCAGCACTGAATTGTTAATCATTATAGTTTAGGTAAGGAAAAGTAACGATCATTGTAGAACTTATAGCTGCATAGAAGGAAAATTTCTATGAATTGCATACTTGCTTGGAATGTTATATCTTGCAATTATTTACATCTTTTAGGAAAAGTATTTGCATCTCTAAGGAAAGATCACCTCTTGTCGCAAGACAATTAGATCAATTAGGTAAATCGCTTGTAATAGTATAACTCAAATGATAATCACCTCAATGCGCTAGGTAGAGCTAAGCCGCGACAAAATTCTGCCTAGTATCGCACTCGGGAAACTGGCTTAATATTTCCGACCTCAAAGGTCCTACCCACATTCACAGAATGTTAGGGTTAGCTGAACGCCTATGCAAGAACGATCTAGGGTTCTCACCCTAAGGATCAATTAGCCAAATACTAGACCTCCGTATGGATTTAGGAACCCTAGGGCCAAAGCATCATCGGCCTAGTAGGGTTTGGGTTAGGTTGGGTCAAGGGGACTCCCAAACCCTACATCTTGACCAAAGTATTGTTAACCCAGGAATACCATATGATGGGAGAAATAATCCAACAAGTTAGGTGGGACCCTTGTCTCGTGCAACAAGTTGCAACGTCGCATGGTTTTGTGTCTAATTCACAAAGTAGTATTGCCACTCCTTAAGACAAGCTTGGCGAGATCTAAGTACAAGTCTAATTTGCAAGAGGATGAGTAGTCATCCTACTACATCACCGTTCTTTGAGGCTGATTTGCCAAGTTAGGGTAAATATGAATTGCCTAGCAAGCAATTGACCAATCAAGTTAGGGCGACGAGGTTTCCTAGGATTTATTGTCTTTAATTTAAGGAAACATAAGGTGGAAACAATTTGGGTTAACGTGGTATAAACCTTAACCCAAGGATAAAAGAGTAAACAAGCAACTTAGCTTACGAAGCCCTTGGGATGTTGCCAAGTCGCAATTGATCCCGGATCGAATGCTGGATGTATTTGGAGAGAAGGATTCACACCTTAGCAATTGGCCGTACAAACGACCACTGGAATGATTGTGATTGTATACTTAGGAGCATTGTTTGTACTTCTTTGATCAACGAACTAAAGCCGAAAAAATAATTAACGCTTTAGGTTGAAGGCCTAGAGGGAGAGGCAGCATCAGTTACCCCCGAGTGTCTACTTGACCCTATCCAAGGGGATTGTTAGCCGCTCCAGGTATGTGGACTGAACCTGCCGCGAGAGGTGTCTTTGTTTGGGTGCTACTTGGAGGAGGAGGACGCTTGGGTGCCAAGGGAGGCTCTGGTCGTAAATCCCTTGCCTTAAGGTCCTGCACAAGAGGCTGACATGACTCGAGATTGGATCTCGAGGCCCGCATACTAGTCTACAGGTGGAAACTTGGAATAACGATCCCTGAGGATTGTTGAAATAGCCTTCGGGTGGATTATGGAATAGCCTTCGAGCGGATTATGGAATTGCCTTTAGGCAGATTATGGATTAGCCTTCAAGCAAGATTATATGATGTATTCCCAAAGATTATATCAAATGTTGAAAAGGAACTTTTTTGATATTGTTTTTCTATGTTAGTGGCTATGTTACGTGAAGGAACCAATGTCTAAATGGTTAATTAAGAAAGCTGTTTTTGCTTGTCAAACTAAATGTGGTAGGTAATTAGATAACTAAAGTAAATTGAGAAAAGTGTGGTGGATGTGACCATGGGTCCGTCCTACGGAAGGGTGCTCCCGGTTGGCCGGGAACTTTTCTCAAAGGAATTGACAGCAAGGTAAACGATGACCTAGACTCTATAGAGTTAGAGTCCTGATTTGTGTTGTTTTAGGGAAACGGAATGGAACTATGCCTTACGGGCAGAGAGGTCGAGCTTCGCATCCCTCTCATTTTCCATTCTCCTTGAACCAAATGCAACATGAATCCGCTTCGGCCCTGATGTTTCTGTGTAAAGTAGTTTGCCTGGGGTTCATCACTAGTTACTTTCTAGGAACTTGACCATTAGGAAAACCCTAATTTAGGTCGGTCCTAAGTGGGGACAGTCGAAATGCTTCCGCTTTGTAGCAGACTTGGGAAGACCTAGATCGCAAACCCTGTGACATTCCATGGGAGTACCGGGCGACGCTTTCTAGACTCTCTTCTCGATGGGCTGCTAAGACGTGTCCTATAAGGGGATAGGGGGACACGTTACAGTTGGTATCGGAGGGAACCAACGGAATCTAATTTTTACAAGGAAACTTAATAAGGAGAAGTGTTGAGATATCGAGCTCCACTCGTGATATGCCAGGGTGACCGTTGTGCATTTATGTCACCGACGTGTCAGTTACAGATGCGGTTGGTACACCGCCCATGAATAATAGCTACATGACAGCTATCCTTATCTACTCTAGTTCGTGGCTCAGTTAGTATGCCACCTTAGTTAGTTGTCTTTGGTTTGAGACCCATATATAGGGTTCTTCTATTTCTTTGTATAAGAGTTCTTTGGCTTACACAACTAAGAAGAGGAAAACTGTTTTTAGCCTCCACCTCTGTGTGTATTCCCCCATTGTGCAAGCAAGAAAGCTACAAGTGAAACTCCTTCCTTCTCTCCCACAATCTTGACAAGAAGTAGAGAAAATGTTGTTATTAAAAACATTTGCTTACTTACTTATCGATGGTGGCCTACAGAGTCACGAAGCATGGAACAAATTCTTGGTGTTCCAGGTTATGTTTATGATCGCGATGCGTACCTTGGATTATGGACAAAGGCTAGGTATGATGAATATCCTAGACCACATCTACGATCCTTCACCCATGTACATGGAACGGAGATGGACGGGTGATTCAGGAATTTATTACATAGCTACCCACCAACTTGCGTACCTTTGGACCAACTTGAAGAGAATCAAGTGGATGGAGGACTTAAAGATCGTGAAGCTGTTCATCTTTGTTGAGGATCATGCAAACACAATGCTACATGTCAGCGGACGAAAGGTCAAGCAAAACAAGTATGTGTACAAGGAAGTGACTTGAATAATCCTTGCCGACAAAATCATGGTGTTGGGATGTTATGAGAAGAACGGGTATCAAAGGAAAGGATACCCTAAGCTTCCTATGACCTATCGATTCTTGAAAATCCATGACCCCAATCAATATTATTACTTCGTTCCTGTAGCTGAATGTAACATAATCTTATTCTCCCCGAATTGATGTGCCAATCAACTTGTTCCATCTTTCCAAAAATAATTGTACTCGAAAGGGCTATATGAATGAAATAGACTTTTTTATCAATGAATGTCTTGGCTATAAGTGTTAGAAAAAGGAGTTAAGTGATTAGGTCACTTGGCTAAAAACTGAACTGGGCATGTTAATGTAATCTGAGAAATGTTTAGCAAGTTTTTAATGTAAAGAATCTTATGCCCAGGCGCAACCGCAAGTACAGATTCCTAGATTGACCCCTACACCAAGTGCGGCCGTAATTCAAGAGAAGAAGTTTCTTCTCAAGCAAATCAAGCCACCAGAATTCGATGGTAAGGGAAGGACCGTCCAAACTGATGCCGAGATCTGGATTGAATCCATGGAGGACTACTTCGAAGCAGCAGGTACTGCACCCGCTAACCAAGCGATGCTCGCCAAACAGAAGATTACTGCGAAGCAAGACTTTGGTGGAAGCAATAGTGCAGAGACCAAGGGATCTCGGAAGGATCAGTTACTTGGAAGAAGCTTAAAAGAGCTATGCAAGGGAGATATCTACCACTTTCCTACTACACGCAGAAGATGAATGAATTCTACAAACTGAAGCAGCTTGATCTATCCCTTGATGCATACTATTCAAAGTTCGTCTCTCTTTTGAAGTATGCACCACAAATGGATATGACACAACAGGTGTCAAAGTTTTGTGTTGGATTAAACCCATCCATAAACACCCGCTTGGAATCAATGTGCCCAACATACCTTCAAGATGTGCTCATTTGAGCTGCACCCATAATACAGGAGATACAAGCTAGGCCAAGAAATAACAAGACTTGGTCTTACAAGGATCAGAACAAGGGAGTGTATAGATCTCAGGCTAAGAGCGCGCACGGCTAGAATAAGGCACAAAGGAAGAAAGCCAGGGCCAACACTGTCAATAATTTTGTTCCTACCCAAGGTAATAGCCGCAATCTCCGTTGCTTCCATTGCAACGAGCCTGGTCACTTTAAAAGGCAGTGTTTCAAGCTTAGTAGAGGACAATGTCAAGGGCCATTCGAAGGAGCCGCCCATGGGCAAGGAGCCACCATCAGGGCTAGAGGAAGAACCTCCAGTGTTGCTAGCAAAGAGCTCTGTGATGAAGAAGACCCAACCATGGAAGCAGACTTTGAGAGGGCAATGGTTCACGCCGCTCTTCACAAGAAAGGCCCGAATCGCCAATTCTCGGTGATTCAAAATCCATCGGATTAGCAAGGTAAAAGCTTCAAAACCTTGATTGATTGTGATAGTGCACATTCCTTCATTTCACCAGTCTGTGCAAAAAGGTTATGAATAGCCACAATAGATGCACCTACCTTACTAGTGGAATTAGCAAATGGTCGTGAGGTCACTTGTACCAGGCAAACTGCTAAGGTGGAATTCCTACTGGGTGAAAAGTCGACTTTGGTCAGATTCAGGGTTATGAACCTAGGTGTCCACTAATGCTTTCTCAGAATGTATTGGCTAATACCCAATGATGCCCACATTCACTGTGGAAAGGGCCAAGTTTCCTTTCGAAATTCTGAAAGGGAACTAGTTACAACTCAAGGAGAGGCTGGTAGGCCAAAAATTCAACTGGCCAAAGCAACATGGATAATAAAAGGAGTCAAAAAGGGGCTACCTGTCTATCTGATTAAGCTAAACAAGCTAGATTAGAATCAGGAATCTAGGGAACAACCTTCATGGTTAAAGGAATATGCAGATGTATTTCCTGAGGAGCTGACAGAACTTCCTCCTCAAAGGGAAGTCGATCATGCAATCAAGCTAGCATCAAGAGTTGCATCAATTGCAAAGAGACCATCTAAAATGTCCATCTCGAAAGCGATTGAGCTAAAGGAGAAACTCAAGCAACTGTTAGACCAAGGCTACATCCGTCCTAGTAGTTCACCATGGGGAGCTCTAGTGCTATTCCAGAAGAAGAAAGATGGAACACTTCGACTATGCATTGACTACAGAGGGTTAAATCAATCAACCATAAAAAACAAATACCCCATTCTAAGAATAGATGAACTCCTTGACCGTCTTCAAGGTGCGAATATCTTCTCCAAGATTAATCTCAGGTTTGGATATTATCAGATAAGAATCAAGGAAGAAGATATCCCAAAGACGGCATTCAACACAAGGTATGGACACTTTGAATTCCTAGTCATGTCATTTGGACTGACAAATGCACCTGCTACCTTCAACAGGTTAATGCAGGATATCTTTAGGCCCTATCTTGATGACTTTGTACTCGTCTTCTTTGATGATACCCTGGTCTACTCCAAACAGGAAGAAGATCATGAACCCCAGCTTTGCATTGTTCTCGAAACAATGAGGGCACACAAGCTTTATGTCAAGAAGAAGAAGTGTGCATTTTTCAAGCAACAAATTGAATATCTAGGATTCATTGTATTAGCGAAAGGAATTTTAGTAGATCTGGCCAAGGTCAGAGACGTTCTAGAATGGCCAACACCTACTTCTGTCAAAGAAATACGTAGTTTTCTTGGATTGACAGGATCGTACAGGGTCTTTATCAAAAACTATGCTTTGAAGCGCCTCTGAGATTGATCTACTAAAGAAGCAAGTATCGATTGTATGGTCACCTGTTGAACAATCCAGCTTTGACAAACTAAAGCAAAGCTTGGTATCAGCACCCATCCTGAAACTTCCGGATCTTAGTAAGAAGTTTGAAGTGATAACTGATGCTAACACACTTGCCTTAGGATGTGTGTTTATGCAAGAAGGCCATCCCATAGCATACTCTTCAAGGAAATTGAAGAGCCATGAAAGGAACTATGCTACCCACGATCTGGAGCTATTGGCTGTCAATATCCATGCTCTCAAGCTTTGGAGACACTACTTGATAGGTAACAAGTTTACCCTAGTGATGGATCATAAAAGTCTTATATGGATTTTTACCCAAAATGAGCTCAATATGAGGCAACGTCGATGGATTGAAGTACTTGAGGAATATGATTTTGAAATCAAATACCGGCCTGGAAAGGAGAATGTAGTTGCCGATGCACTCAGTCGCAAGGCATTTTTGAATGCTCTGATTTTGCAAGATCCATCAACAGCAGATCTCTAGCCTCAAAGGTATCCATGCCAAACAACCCAATTCTTAAGTCGGCTAGAGAAGAGGCATGCCATGACCCAACCTATCAGAATTTGCTAAGGGAGATCCCCATCAAGGATCAAGACCCGAAGCTACAAACAAAGTATCAAGAATTCTCTATCAATAGTGGACTTGTCTACTATAGAATGAGATTATGTATACTGACAAGCCAGTCACTCAAGCAGAAGATACTTTGGGAAGTCCATGACTCCTGTTTCTTAGGACATCCTGGCTGCGCCAAGACCCTTAATGCAATCAAGAAGAGTTATTATTGGGAGAGGCTCAAAAGTGATGTTCTCAAATGTGTCACTGAATATTTGCCTTGTCAACGCATTAAAGTTAAACATGTCAAAATGCTAGGGAAATTGCAACCACTTGACATTCCCCAAATGAAATGGAAATTCATTGTTAGATATGATCAATACCCCACCCTCATAAGGTGCGACCAATGATCCATGGTGCTCAAAGTTGTAAGGCCTCCATTATAAGGAGAAGCCAAATGTGAGCTCAGACGTGGGTTGAGTCCTGTCTTGTATATCAGATGAGGTCTATGTGACCGGATGGCAAAAAGGTGACCGTTGTGGATCTAATCTTTGGGTTAGACGGAGTGTTTAAGCTGGTAGCAACTCGAGGTGCATTGCATCAAGTTGCTGGATAAGGGAGTTTAAAGGGATCCCTATTTTGGGGTCTGAGGGCCGCGAAAGTGGCCCCTAGCTGGGGGTCCCAGGGGGGCTAGTAGCCCCCCTAGCAGGGGTCCGAGGGTAGCGCCCCTGGCCCAATGGTAAAGGGAATATTTCCTGGCCGACTAGTGGAGGCTTATATGGTAGGTCGATCAGGCCAACCTAACGGCCTTTGCGGGCTATGAAAGCTAAACCCCTTCACAATAATCCATTCATTCATCTTTCACCTAGACAGAGTTGCTGTTCTAGCTAGCCTTAAGCTCTTCACATATCTTCACCATCTAAGCTTCACACAGCGCACGGGTGGACAGAGCCATCTTTGTATCAGTTGTTTGGAGCTAAATAATTTTTTGATTCTCCTCTTATCTGTTGTGTACTCTCTATCTCTTTCTCAGATTCTGTTTGCTGCGTCGTGTAATTTTTTACATTCATTAATATTGACTTTGTTCTTGGCCTGCCCGAAGTTCAGGGAGGATACAACTCCATTATGGTTGTGGTAGATATGCTCACCAAGGCTGCACATCTTATTCCTATTAAGACAAACTATAAAGCCTCAGACATGGCAAGGTTATTCATCAAGGAGATTTTCAAATTACATGGGTTACCCAGAAGAATCATTAGTGATCGTGACTCTCTCTTCACATCACACTTCTAGAGGGCTATCTTCGAGGCCATTGGGACTCAACTCTATTTCAGTACAGCTTATCATCCCCAAACTGATGGCCAAATGGAGCGAGTCAACCAAGTCATTGAGGATATGCTTAGGGCACACTGCTGTGCGAACCCAAAAAGTGGATTCAATATTTGCCACTGGTCGAGTTTGCCTACAATGCTTTCTACCAACAAAGCATTCAGATGACCCCTTTTCAAGCATTGTATGGGTACGATTGTCATAGTCCTTTAAACTTTTCAGATCCAACCTTGAGGGTTGAAGTCTCAAAGCAGATGCTGGAAGACATGGATGACCAAATCAAGTCAATAAGACAGGACATCCAAGCCGCCAAGGACAGACAAAAGGCTTATGTGGACGAGAAATGTCAAGATAGATCCCTCGAGGAAGGTGATATGGTCTTCATTCGTGTACGTCCAAAGAAGAGTTCCCTATCCTTGGGTGAATGCAAAAAGCTAAGTCCAAGGTATTCTGGACCCTACAAGATTCTCAAGTGCCTAGGGCCTAATGCTTATCGACTGCAACTCCTTGAGAACCTAAAAGTTCATAATGTATTCCATATCAGCCTAGTGAAAAAGTATGTGCCTAACCCTAGTCACGTGCTTGATGATCAGCAAGTTGTAATGCCTAGCCAAGGAGTCCTTGAGCTACGGCTTGACAGGATCTTAGATGTTAGGGAGAGGCATTTGAGGTCTAGGACCTTGATACAATACCTCATCTAGTGGAAAGATTATCCCGAAGAGGATGCCACTTGGATGGATGAAAGTACTCTCAACCAACAATACCCCTAGATCTTCTTGAGATGAGGACATCTCAATTCCTCTAAGAGGGAGAGAATGTCATATTTCTGCACGAAATATTAATGATTTTATACCCCGTGCAAGAGCAATTTCAAGTGACCTCTCCACGACAAAAATACCCTTGGCTAAGTGCTTACTTTGCATGCATCAACGAACTCTAGCCTGCATGGTGCACAAGAGCCGTGGCTTGAAGACCGCAAGCCCACACGGGCGAGAACAAGCTTCACGAAAAAAAGAGGGATAATGGTTAAATTTTTGACAAATTTTTTTATAATAACCCCCTCCCCTTCAGGCAATGCACGGCGGGGAGAGGGAGAGTGAGAAGAACTTGAGTGTGATGTAGGAGAGCATGGGGGGGAGGAGGCATGCTACTGGCCACGTGTGTGGCCATTCCCTCCCCCCTCTACCTATATGATCTCCCCCCTCCCCGGAAGGATCTAACGTGCTACTGCTGCCGCCGAAGGACACCGTGCTACTGCCAGCCCACAAATACCACCGCCCTGGTCGCCATGCTGCTACCGCCTGCATCATCACCATCATCACCATCATCATCACCATCCTCATCATAATCGTCAATGTCCTCTCCCAATCATCCTCATCTTCTCTCTCCACGTCATCTCTGGTACTCCAAAGGCTTGGAAGCTTCTATAAAAGCTTCCCATAGCCCCTACTCACCCGCACCTCCCTCGAGGCTTTTAAAACCAAGTTTGCAAGGACTGTGTCTTGCGCAAAAGAGGGAGATCTCGGACTGAGAGACTTCTGAACACGCGAGTAATCCAAGGGGGCATTGCTATGACAAAATTCACTGCATGGCTCCTAAGCAGAAGTCACGAGGCACACACGCGAGAGCTTCCAACTCAAGTACACGTGTGGACAATGCTCCAATCCTTAATGCCCATGTTCTTAAAATTAATTCCACATGAAAAGAATGCACTAGGCATGTCTAATTCTCATAGGCAAGTTTAAAGACTTGGAAATTTTAAATTGCTCGCCGTTTTACAAGATTTTGCTGCATGTTGTGCATTTCAATTTGCTTGCACTTCCAAGTTGCAATCCTGAACGCATATTGTATAAGTTAAAAGGTGGATTTGTCTAAATGCATCTTTGATTGCCTCGTGAAAAAGAACAGTGCATAATGCACCTAGGTAATAATTTCCTAGTTGTGACTCGAGTATGAAATAATCGTAGACGTCCATTAAATGTTTCCCGAGTAGTTGCAATGCATGGAAAGGATTTATGCACCTTGCAATTTGCATGTGGTGATAATTACGTCCTAGGTTGGGTTAAGTGCTAAAGGAGGCATTAAATCAATAATGGTCTCATGGCATTCACTCATGCATGGAGATCTCTTGTCAAATTATGAATGCATCTTCATCAAAAATATTAAAGCTTTGATTTCCTTGCATCAACGTAGGGTTTATACAAGTTAGCATTGAATTGTCAATCATTATAGTTTAGGTAAGGAAAAGTAACGATCGTTGTAGAACTTATAGCTGCATAGAAGGAAAATTTCTATGAATTGCATACTTGCTTGGAATGTTATATCTTGCAATTATTTACATCTTTTAGGAAAAGTATTTGCATCTCTAAGGAAAGATCACCTCTTGTCACAAGACAATTAGATCAATTAGGTAAATCACTTGTAATAGTATAACTCAAATGATAATCACCTCAATGCGCTAGGTAGAGCTAAGCCGCGACAAAATTCTGCCTAGTATCGCACTCGGGAAACAACTTAATATTTTCGACCTCGAAGGTGTTGAGAGAGAGAGAGAGTACGAGAGAGATACACAAGATATGCTCCCAAAGAATGATTCATATTGATATAGAGTTAGTATATATAGGTGAGACCCAAGTCAAGTGAGAGATGATATATATAGTTGTAACATCCCCACTCAAACAAAGGTCTCTGGCTGCGAGTGAAAAAACCCTTGGGGAGAACAAGGGAAAAACCCGAGCCTCTACACATACCTACGATACAAAAATGATTTACTATAAAGTTTTCTTGAATACAATGATACATGCCTCAATCAGTGAGACAAGAACTTGGAACAATACCAAGTGCATGTATTAATGAGCTAAAGCGAGCTTCATTAAGAGCTTTTGTGAAGATGTCTGCAACCATTTGATCACTGTGACAATGCTCCACCATAATGGAACCTTTCTTGACTTCATGTCGAACATAATGATAATGAATAGCAATATGCTTTGATTTACTATGTTGTATATAGTCTTTGGTAAGACTAATAGCACTTTGGTTATCGCATCGAAAAGGTGTACTAGATGATGAAGGATGTCCCAAATCTGCAAGTAGTTGTCAAAGCCAAACTAGCTCGCGAGCTGCTAATGATGCAGCAACATATTCGGCTTCAGTTGTAGAAACCGCAACACATCGTTGTTTCTTGCTGGACCAAGAAACCAAACATCCATTTACAAAGAAACAATTCCCACTTGTAGATCGCATGGATAAGTGTGAACTTGCCCAATCAGCATCTGTATATCCAATAAGGTCAAGAGAAGTTGAAGAAGATAAAGAAGAATCCTCTCGAAGATGATAAATAAGACCAAATTCCTTAGTACCCTTGAGGTACTTAAGAATACGTTTTGCAGCACTCCAATGAATAGTGGAAGGGCAAGAAAGATACTGTCCCAAAAAGTTAGCTACAAATAAAATATATGGTCTTGTGTTTAAACCAATAAATTGAAGACAACCAACAAGATTAGCAAAAGGTTGATGAATGGTTGATTCTTCATTTCATGTTGTAGATGTACCCTTGGTAGAGCTTGAAAGAATGGGAGCGTTGGCAGAGTGTGCATTTGTCAATCCAAACTTCTTAACAATATCATTAATAAACTTTGTTTGGCGAAGAAGAAGAATGCCTTGTTGTCGGTTTCTATACTTGGCATACATGCCAGCTAGAGCATTACAGATAAGTTCCTCTTGCTCCAATCCCTTCTCCACTATATTGCCCACGCAAAACAAATGCAAACACAACGACTAAGTATGTACAAAGTAACAAATACCACACACATAACTTTTTGGTGGATTCCACACTTTGAATGCGCAGCAGTACGATATCCACCCCCTCTAATCCTGCGCATCCTCCGGATGGGCCAACTACCCATGATCATTATCATCAAGATCCAAAAACAGATCAATCTCTTCATTGTGCATTTCTGATATATCAACAAGATTATCTGTCATATCATCTGTCTCTTCCATTGGAGTTTCTTCTCGTTGCTCTTCTCTTGCAAATTCTTCCAATGCATAATCCTCGTCATCTCTTTTCTTGAAAATCTTGATTCTTTTTCCTGCAATGGGCACTCTAAGCACTGTCCCATCCAATTCTGTCAGCTCAAATGTTACATTGTCAAAGACATGTCTGACTATGTACGGCCCAAACCATCTTTTCACCATCTTTCGAAGTGCAATATGCTGATTTTCAAGGCTGCTATCAAAGACTAATACCTAGTCTCCCTTTTCTATTGCTCTAGGCCGCAAGCGATGCCTGCTGTTAAACCTGTCCTTATTTCTTAGTCTAAAATCCTTTAACCTATCAATAGCTAGCTGAATATCCTCTGGTCTTCTCTCCAACTTCCGAATCGGAAGAGCTAAGAGCTTCTCTCTCGTCAAATCCTCTTGCCAAGGTAAAACTGACCAAGTCAAAGCACAAGTCTCAGTCGGCATAACAGGTTTCTGACCATACATCAACTCTGCAGGCATATATCCTGTGGTAACATTGTGAGTCGTACGATCAGCCCACAAAGCAAATGGTAGAAGTCTCCGCCATTCTCCAATCCATCCTCTGCATGCTTTGGCTAATGCTTTCACTATCAGCGGATGCCCTCTTTCACTCTTCCCATTTTCCTCTGGATTATATGCTGTAGTTAGAGCCAACTTGATTCCTAGTTGAGAGAAAAACTCCCTAGCTTCATCTGCATCCAATTCACCACGATCCGCAGTGATCTTACCCACACAGCCATACCTGCAGAAAATTTCTTCCAATAAGAACTTACACACTACACTAGTGGTCTTCGTTCTCAAAGATCTGCCCTCAACATGATTGGTAAGATCCTCTCTAGCCAAAACAATATATCTCATCTGCCATAGACCCATAGGCATAGTAACCAAGTCAACTACCCACTTATAATGAATGCATAGCAGATAGGTCGGATGAAGCTCATCTCGATGACGCACTATCGAATACATCTGGCAATCTCTGCAAGTCTCTACAAAGTGAGAAACATCTCTATACATGCCTTTCCACCAATATTTCTCCTTGATTTTCTCATAAGTAGCCCACACTCCTCTATGACCAGCCCAAGGACTCTCATGAAACTCCCTCATCACCTATAACTGTGTCTCTCTATCCAGACAACCCGCAAAGGTAATCCGTCTCTTTTCTTCGGATGCTTCCAAAGAAATCCGTCCTTGAGAAAATAACCATAGGCTTTCCTTCTGATCTTCTTGAACTCTTCATCTGTCCATTCATCTCTTTTACTTAGTGTACTAAGGTACTTGCCAATCTGCAACCAATCTCCAACATAGAGTTCTTCTATGAAAGCCACAATATCATAGACATGACAAACATGGTCAACCATAGTGGCTGAAATTTTTGCATCATCCTCTTCTGCAAGTAGTGTCTCCTCATCATCATATCTGGCTCTTGACAACATATCTGCCACTGGATTATCCTTCCCTGCTATGTGTTTAAATTCCGGATTTAATGACTTGATGTATGCAATCCATCTCAACATAGCTATATCCGGAGTAGAGCAACTCGTAATTGTACCAATCAATGGCAAGCAATCTGTCTCTACCACAACTGAAGCTCCAATAAAGTACTCCTTGTCACATTTGACAGCCGTAACAATTCCCAGTAACTCCCTCTTGATTTGCGGATATTTCCTCTGTTTCTTGTTTAGGACTTTTTCCCCAAACCGAATAGCATACCTGTTTCCATCTGCATCATCTTGACCCACAGCCCAACTTATGCCAATTGGACTAGTGTCAACTATCAATACAATAGGCCTTCCACAATTATAATCCGCTTTCTTGAGAGTAGGAGCAATCTGCAATAACTTCTTCAATTTCCGCATGGCTCTAGTGTGGCTCTCATCCCAATAGAATTTCTGCCCCTTTCGAAGCAGCTGATATAAACAATCTGCTATGTGTGCAAAATGAGGTATCCAAATCATATAAAACACACAAGCTCCAATGAATCTCCGTACCTCTGAAGTGGTAGAACAATACTCCGTAATCTTACTTATAGCATCCACCTTATCAGGTGAGGGTTTCCTGCCATAATACCCACACATATGTCGAACAATGACAACCTCATTCACTCCAAAAACATATTTTTGCCCTGATAGTGTCAAGTTCACTTCTTCTAACCTGGCCAAAATCTTTTCACAAGCTGAAATATGATCAGCCACAAAGTATCTGCATCCCTGCTCATTTAGACTCTCGTTCTTCTCTTCTTCTGCACACCCCTTAATGGGCACATCATCCAAGAAAGGCATAGTAAGCTGAGGTATGTAATCACGAAGGACCTTATGCATGGCATTCACCATATGCGCAACAGAATTAGTGGCACCTTGAGGCAAGGTACACATCCTGACAAGCCCAATAGGAGTTCTCATGGTGGTTATGTCCCTGCTTTCCAAAGCTAGTTGAAACTGATCATATCCCGAATACAAATCACCTAAAGAATAGATGGCACATCCAACAAATGCTTCTGCAAACTCATTCACAACTGGCCCTATATCCACATTCCTGATAGTAGCTCTGTTTACTGGCTGCATGTCCTGTATAAATCGAAGAGTACCATTCTTCTTTGGAACTGTAAACCACCTATTTGAGTATGGTGCAAATGAAGACTCTAGGATTCCCATCCTGATTTTCTCATTCAACAAATCAATCAACTTTGGCAGGTGTACCTTAGGCACTGGAATAGGTCGGAGGTTCCATGGAATATGAGGAATAATCACCATAGGAGTAACAATATCTGGATTCACACATCCAATCTCATGCGGGAAAAAAGCAAACCCTCTTCCATGTCGCTCAAGCATCTCCTGAAAGCATTGCTTCTCTGTAGGCAACAAGAAATCATCATTTCCAATTTTCAATTCAGCAAGAGTCTCTGCTCAAAAATTTATGGTCTATATGCTCCGGATTCCTCAAAATTGGCTATTTGGCAGCCCTCTCTATTTGCTGATCATTGTCAGGTGGAAGCGGTACAGCTACCGGCTTCACCTTTTTATCCATAGTCTTGTATTTCGTGTCAACCCTGGCTTCATTATGAACCTCTGCATTACTCAAATCTTGCTGTAAATCAGCAATTCTGCACTCCATTGGCTGAATATCCTCAGCCCTCTGCTCTATGGACTGCATAGGAACAGCCCTAAACTCTGGATGCTGAAATATTTCAACAGTAAATTCTGTTGGCTGAAAGTTTTCAGCCCTCTGTGTCTCTGTAAGCTGATCATAATCAGCTGGAAACTCTATTTGCTGAATTTCTTCAGCACTCAACACTTTTTGCTGAATCATCTCAGCCTCTGACTCAATATGTGACACAAAATCTGCAATTTCATGAAACATGTCCAGGGATTGCACTAATACATCACTGTGACAACTTTGCATATCAGTTTTCAGCATATTTTCCATCTCTGTCATCGTATCTGCACAAATCATACTGTCATACATCCCATCTATATGCTCATTATCCTCTAAAATTCCTGCATTTTTCAAAATTTTCTCTTTCCTGCATATGTACTGCCTGGCAGCTCTAGACAACTTAGAAGTCATCTGATAGCTCATCAAACTGTTTGCTGAAATCCCAACAAAACCGGAGGAGAAAACACTGCTGCCAGGAGGCGAGAACTCCAATCTCCTCTGCTCTGTACCACCGTCGTCTCGCGAAACGGTGGTACCTAATGAAAACCCGAATCCCTCACAGTGGGCAAAGGTAAATCTCTAAGAGTATCCCTGTTTCTAACATGGTTCACACACACAGTCATAAACTCAACTGCTCTCATGCCATCTTTACTTCGAATCCGTGCATAAGCAGATCCATCATCCATTACCTTTGTTTCCATATGCATCTCTGTGATGAATGGCTATCCAAGAATTATGGGATAAGAGCATGAATCGTGCACAAAGAAATGGAAATCCTCCTCTACATCTCCAATAGAAACCCTGACACTGGGACATGCAACATACAAATCACCTGCAGTGTTGTTGGTGGCTCTCATATGCCACCCATGCTCTACATCCATAGGCCATCTGTTACTCTCATAAACTCCACGAACTATGAGATTAATCTCTAAACCATGATCCACCAAAGCAACATAAGGCACCTGTTTCTCTCCAATTTTTACCATCGTCTCTGTAGTTTCCCTAGCCCAATGACTCCGTGAAAAGTGACTACGCGGTATCAAGACAGGCTCATCAGTTTCAGCATAATGCATAGGCTGAACCCTCTTCTCTATCTGTGGAAAAACAAAAGCATTCTCAACCAAAAGCTCATCCTCATCCTCATCCAACTCCCCAATCAAAACTCCCTGTGTATTAGTAGTAGGCAATGCATGTCTTTTCCTCTTTAGGACCTCTTGAAACTGATCTTGAAACTCTCTTTTCAAGATGCCCAAAACCTCAGAAATAGTGAAAGTCACCTCACTGCCAAGTATCTTGTCATTAAAGATTTTCTTCATGTCCGTTGATGTCTCAATATCCGACATCAATCTAAACCGTGGTCGCTTTCTCTCTCTAGGCTCTTGCCTCTTTTCTCTCTTTTGAACATCTTCCACATGTCGTTCTGGCCCTGGTCTCAAAGAGGGTCCTGCAGTAGGTGGAGTAACAAACTCACCCCCTCTAGTTTTTTTAGCTGCACTTGGATTTTCTTCATCCCTCTTATGCTTCTCCTCAACAAGTACATCTGCTCCCTGAGACTTAGCCAAGTAGGCATAAATAGAGTACTTGTCAACAGGCAAATCCCAACCTGTCTCAGATCTGATGCTAGAGCCTGCACTAGCCAAAACAGTTTGCTGAATTTTTCCCTTGTTTGTAGTCTCCATAGCATAAGTCCATAATGCTGACTGATTCTCTGATCCCTTCTCAATCTGGACTCCATATGCAGAAGCATCTCCTCTAGCTGTCACATAAGAAGTACGCGCAGCCATGTCATCCACTAATTTCTTCATTCCGCCTTTCCCAAAGTTGGTAGCAAGCGGAGCTCCTGTTTCAGTCAACCAAATCTTACCATCTTGTCCCCAAAATACCAAATTCTTCCTCCTTGCATCTTGAAAAGATTCACAATCCCTGCAATGCTGATGGTCCGTACTATCGCACCAAATACATCTTTGATCTCTCCTAGGTGCACTAGGAGCACTCCTAGGTGCAGTAGGAGCACCAGAAGAAATAGTAGGCGCAATCGAAGCAAACTGCTCTTTCAATTTTTCCACCAACTCCGCTTTAACTGACTCCAGTGTCAAATCTGTTATGCCTTTGATTATGTCATCAAGAGAGGTAGGCACCGACGGAGTGGATGGTTTTGGAGCGGACGGAACTGGCATCGGTCGTGGACTAGGAGGAATAGGAGGAGTGGAAACAGTAGGCACTGGCACTGGCCAAGAAACTGGCTGAGGAGGAGAAGAAATAACAGGGATAGAAGTAGGCATAGGAGCAGAAGACAGTGTCGGTGTCATAGAACCATTCTGTAAGCAGGTCTTCCATATCCTTCTCTTGGTCAAAGTCGAGACTGCATCCCGAGCATCTTGCCAATCCGTTTTAAGTCCCATAGGCTTCGTGCGATCCTCAAGAAGCTCTCCCAATTCTTCCTGAATAGCAGGATCTGCAGCTTGCAAGAAAAGCTCAACTTTCTCAACATCCAATGCTCTTTGTTCAATGGCATCAAGCTGACTATACCTTTTTTCAAATTCTCGAATCAACTCTGAAGCAGCTAAACCTTTGTTTGGCATGTAGACCCACTCTCGGAATGACCATGGTGTAGCCATACCAAAGTCCTCAAGGAAATACTCTTCTTTCAGGGCCTTCTTAAAATCTTGCCAATGCAAATTTTGAATAAAAAGATCAGTCACTTTTGCCCTCAAGGCGAGTGTGACAAGACGAAGGAAATACTTACTCATAAGTCTAGCTGGAACTCCAAAAAACCCCATCTTGATCTCATATGTCTTCAAATATGCGGAAACATTACGGCCATCAAATAGCTTCTTCTCATTCTCAACTGCTTCAATCGCCTTAGTCGTGCTAATTGCATTCTCCTACTCCGAATATAGTTGCCTTTGTTGAGACAACTGCTGTTGATGCAATTGCTGCTGCTACTGCATATACAATTGTGTCTGCTGATTTTGAAGCTGCATATACATGGACATATTCTGTAAAATTTGCTTTAGATCATCTGTCAAAGTACTTGACGCAACAGTCATTGATGGAGTTGAAGTAGAGGACGCAGTTGGAATTGTAGAAGAGGCTGAAATGGATGCTGAAGTATCTCCCATCCTAAAATTTCTGCGACGCTTTCACGTTGGGTTCACCAAAGATGTCGAAGGGTTTTCGAAAGCAAATTCGCGACCACAGAGGACCTTGACTAATTTCAGGATAGAAAATTCAACATGTGAATAATCCTATTGACCAATTTTCCACATAGCAACAAGTTCCAGACGGGTTTGTTTTATGGTTGTGAGTGTATGCTCAAGCATATGATTATGGGGAGCATCTTCCATGGAAAAGTCAGTTAATCCTTCAGATTTCATGACAGCATTACAATATGAATGGATTATGGCATCTACACATGGCTCTTGTAAGTTTCGTAAAGCTGATTAATGCTAGACATCACAAACTCCAACATACATGTGAATGCAGGAAATAGCCGGCCTTCCAACCTCTTTGAAGAGGTTTAGTACTAAACACTAGAAGGATTTGGGCCATAAGTGATGCCGATTAGCGACGGTGGATAGCGGCATCACTATTGGCATCACTAATAGTGTCACTATTTGCGACGCAAATAGCGATGCCGCAGGGAAAAAACGCGGCCGAAACCCGAGCGCGGTTTTCATTTCTTTTGCTTTGAGTTTTGAGAGCGAGAGCGAGGGAGAGAGAGAAGGCTTTGTGAGAGAAGAAGAGGAAGAAGACATGCCGCCGCCGGCACCGCCACCGCCGTTGTTCACGAACGAGAGGAGGAGCCTTCATCGCAAAGAGAAGCCGCCCCACGCTCGCCATATCTCATTGGTGAGTCTCCCTCTCTCTTTCTTTTGCTTGCTCAAGGTTTAAATCACTCCCTTTTTCTTGTTTAGGAGAGGAAATGAAAGAGAAGGAGAGAGAGAGGGAGAGAGAGGGAGAGAAAGAGAGGGAGAGGGAGAGGGAGAGGGAGAGGGAGAGGGAGAGGGAGAGGGAGAGGGAGAGAAAGAGAAAGAGAAAGAGAGGGAGAGTGCATTCTCTCTCTCCCTCTCCCTTTTGCTTGTTTAATGTTTAAATCACTTTCTTTTTTGCTTGTTTAGGAGAGAAAATGAGAGAGTAAGAGAGAAAGAGAGGGAGAGGGAGAGGGAGAGGGAGAGGGAGGGGGAGGAAATGAGAGAGGGAGAGAAAGAGAAAGAGAGGGAGAGGGAGGGAGAGTGCATTCTCTCTCTCCCTCTCCCTTTTGCTTGTTTAATGTTTAAATCACTTTCTTTTTTGCTTGTTTAGGAGAGGAAATGAGAGAGAAAGAGAGGGAGAGAAAGAGAGAGAGAGGGAGAGGGAGGGGAAGGAAATGAGAGAGGGAGAGAAAGAAAAAGAGAGGGAGAGTGCATTGTCTCTCTCCCTCTCCCTTTTGTTTGTTTAATATTTAAATCACTTTATTTTTTGTTTGTTTAGGAAATGAGAGAGAATGAGAGATAGAGAGGGAGAGAAAGAGAAAGAGAGGGAGAGGGAGGGGAAGGAAATGAGAGAGGGAGAGAAAGAGAAAGAGAGGGAGAGGGAGAGAAAGAGAAAGAGAAAGAGAGGGAGAGGGAGAGGGAGAGGGAGAGGGAGAGAAAGAGAGGGAGAGTGCATTCTCTCTCTCCCTCTCCCTTTTGCTTGTTTAATGTTTGAATCACTTTCTTTTTTGCTTGTTTAGGAGACGAAACGAGAGAGTAAGAGAGAGGGAGAGGGAGAGGGAGAGGGAGAGGGAGAGGGAGAGGGAGATAAAGAGAAAGAGAAAGAGAAAGAGAGGGAGAGGGAGAGGGAGAGGGAGGGGGAGGAAATGAGAGAGGGAGAGAAAGAGAAAGAGAGGGAGGAGGGAGAGTACATTCTCTCTCTCCCTCTCCCTTTTACTTGTTTAATGTTTAAATCACTTTATTTTTTGCTTGTTTAGGAGAGGAAATGAGAGAGAAAGAGAGGGAGAGGGAGAGGGAGGGGAAGGAAATGAGAGAGGGATAGAAAGAGAAAGAGAGTGAGAGTGCATTGTCTCACTCCCTCTCCCTTTTGCTTGGAGGATGTTTAAATCACTTTATTTTTTGCTTGTTTAGAAAATGAGAGAGAAAGAGAGAGGGAGAGGGAGAGGGAGAAAAAGAGAAAGAGAGGGAGAGGGAGAGGGAGGGGAATGAAATGAGAGAGGGAGAGAAAGAGAACAAGAGGGAGAGGGAGAGGGTGAGAGAGAGAGAGTGCATTCTCTCTCTCACGACGGGTTTGGTTGTTTGTTGTTTGAATCACTTTCTTTTTTTGCTTGTTTAGGAGAGGAAATGAGAGAGAAAGAGAGAAAGAGAGAAAGAGAGGGAGAGGGAGAGAGAGGGAGAGAAAGAGAGGGAGAGGGAGGGGAAGGAAATTTAAGATAATAGACTTATCGATAATGGTATGCAATGTGCTTTGCCATGGGCCACGTACATTAATGACTCTTTAAGATGGCTTAAAAATGGTCAATTCCTTCATAATGTCCAAGTAGGGGATCTAATTGTGATATGCATAATTCATTGTTTTTGTATTAACTTTATAGGCATACCAAATTAGAAATCATGCCAACTAGTCAACAGAAGGACTAAAAGAAAATGATACCCTAGCTAATGGTCATTACGGTACTTCATCAAAATGAACCCAAAAGTATTGTTATAGAAGAAGCAACCCTTAAATTGAGTATAGGATATTTTCTCTCAGGTCTTATGACTATGAGTAGAATTGATTGAAATAAATTTTATTACTATAGTTATTAAATTTCATAGATGGCACGCATTAATTTTAAAATGGATTACTTATACTCAAAGCCGAGATATAACAAATAATTATCTACCAGGACAAACAAATCCTTGAGCATGATACAAGACCGAGATATAACATCGGAAAATCTCTCAACTACTATATACAATGCAAGATTTATGGTCAACTTGCAACTTGACGTACATCTCCATAAAGCTATCCATTTACGCCTCGTTTGTTGTAATGTAGATAAGATGGAAAACGAAGAAGGTCTTATTGTTCAAGACCGCGAGACGTATCTTAATCAGCGTGTCCCATGTCCTTGCTCTCAATGCAAGTTGTCAATTAGACGAAAACACCGATTGTCTATAGAACACGTACGACGATTTGGCGAGTTTCAATCTGAGATCATTGATCAAGCGATTGCGGATTTTTAGCAAACGGTAATTTGAAGTTAATATTAATCATGCATTGTACTCTCAAGCTAATTGAAAACCATACACAATAAGATTGGGTCTTGTTGGCAAATTTTCTATCCAGGGGGGTGATGTCTCGACCCAAGGGGGAGTGCACCCTTTGCGGCCAATTAGAAGAGTTCGTGGACGTGCGATGGATGGATTGCAGGAGCCAATCGACCACTCGCAAGGCCCATCTATACCGTCAATGCCAGAGGAGATAGACAACCTTCCCGACCTACCTACAATCTTGGAGCCTGAGATGGAGGCAATGATCGATGCATTGATTCCCATGGATGTTGAGACATCTGACCCGCTTAGAGAGGAAGCATCCATACCATTATATGATGGGTACCGAGTATCTCGGTTGAAGACATTGCTTGCACTCTTAAGTATGCAAGCAAAATACGGTTGGAGCGATACGAGTGTGATTGAGTTATTCAGGTACCTTGCACATAGGCTTCATTGATTTTTTTTAAACAGTATTATTGCAAAAATTTGTGTTTTTAAAGGTGTTTTATGATTTTTTTCAGGTTATTGAAATATCATATATTACCACCTGCAAATACCATGCCTGAGTCTCGTGATGATGCACGACATGTTTTATGGAAGCTTGGCATGGACTACAATAACATCCATGCATGTATCAACGACTGCATATTGTTTCGAGATGAATACGAGACTATGGAGACATGTCCAAAGTGTGGTGCTCACAGGTATCGACAGGACTTGCAAGGGCAAACCATCCCTCAAAAATTTCTCAGACACTTTCCACTCATCCCCCGCATAAACCACATGTTTTGCACGTCTGCCATGGCAAGCTTGACAACATGGCATGTGCAGAATAGGTCCACGGATGGAGTTCAACGAATATCAGCAGATTCGCGTGCATGGAGCCACATTGACTCTACCTTCCCAGGCTTTGCGCGAGAGCCAAGGAATCTTTGGCTCGGTCTCGTCATGGATGGTGTGAACCCATTCGGTCTGCGCTCGACTTCTTACAGTGTGTGGGCTATAGTGCTTGTCAACTACAACATCCCTCCATGGCTTTCTACGAAGAAAGGACATCTCATCCTTAGCTTGCTCGTCCCGGGCCGCTACAAAGTAAAAAATATGGACGTGTATCTTCGTCCATTAGTCGATGAGCTTAAGATTTTGTGGGAGGAGGGGGTCACGGTGCAAGATATGAGCAGGCGCGATGGTCGACGGTCAGCCAACATTCGAGCCATTCTCATGTGGATGATGCATGACTTTCTAGGATTGGGAGAGTGCTCAGGTGAGCAGACCTTTGTTCTCGCTGGTAATATCTATATTTTATTTCATTCAATCAAGTATTCACTAGGTCGTGGCTCGCTTTACAGGTCTGGTTACCTCAGGTTATCATGCATGTCCATTGTGTGGGCCACAGTTAGACTCTCGAAGGTCACAAACCATGAAGAAGATGGTATGTCAAGGACACGTCGCTTTCTTGCTGGAGGATCATGAACTTAGGGAAGGTTTTCTTGGACGACCTCCAGCACGTATGAACCTTGTAAGCTGGTATGAGCTGAAAATGGTAAACCCGGAATCACATCCAAATGGAATGCGACGGTTCTCAGTTCTCTACGAGTTGCCATATTGGACCCACTTACAGGTCAACCACTTGTTGGATCCCATGCATATTTTCAAGAATGTGGGTAGCTTGCTATGGGACCACATCACAGGAAAGAGAGACACTATAGGGTCATGAATGGATTTAAAGGAGGTAGGTAAGATGGAGGCGCTTTGGCCGCAGTCGAGTGCTGAAGGGGGAGTGCAGCTTCCTCGCGCTCCCTGGGTTTTGTCTACCAAAGAAGAGCACATTGTGAAGCAAGTAATCAAGTCTATCCGCACTCCGACGGGTATGATGCGTTCTCTCAGGTCCGCATTTTCTAAAGATGACCAAATTTCTGGGCTAAAATCCCATGATTGGCATAAGATATGTCAGGTTTGTGAACAGAATGGATTTTAATTAGCATGGACATTTTGCAATTTGAAAAGTGGCCATTATTCATAATGCTTTCTCATTTATGGCAGTTTGTCCTACCGATCGCGATCGCGAGATGCCTTACTCCAGAAATTCACGGGGCCATTTACAAGTTGTTGACTTTGGTGCAACGGATCTCATAGAAAGAGATTAAGACGTCCTCTATTGAATTCGCAAGGCGGTGTCGTATTGCTGCGCATTCGAGGTGTGTAAACCACCCAAAAGTTGTGCATGGGATTTGGTACTTTGTACATACTTAGTTGTTGTGATAACATTTATTTTATGCGTATAAGTATAGTGGGGAGGAGTTGGAGACAAAAGTGACGAATATGATGAGATGCTTTCAGCCTATGTTGAGCAAGGTTGAATGGAAAGCACAACTGATGCTGGTGAACATGTTAGGACTTTGTTTTCTCCTTCTCCAGCTACATCAAAAATACCTAATGATAATAACCCTCCACATCCAGGAGTTGGAAAGAAGGAGGCTAAGCATTGAAATGTGCTATGAGAAGCATGGAGTTATCATTGTTACAGTGTGTGCTTGTTTTGGGTTACAATGTGTTGTTTACATGGGCGCCAAAGATATGGAACAACAGGCTTCTGTCTTTAATCCGGTGCTGGAAATGGATCCGAGGCTAGTTGTTGGTCTCTTTGACCTTCCGAGAGACGCAGATATTAGTATATTTGTTCTCCGTTTTGGCGGGGAGTGTGAACTCATATGGTTGACTGACAAGAATGCCTTAGCTGTATTTTCAGATATTGCAAGAGCCGCAACTGCAATGCGACGAGTGGATCATGCTTCTGCATACAGTGGTGCTGTACGAGCATTTCTGCCCACCTCTGGATCAACCTCCTATGGATGGGGTTCTGCTGAAACTGGGGTAACCATAAAAGGCTCAGCACGTAGGAGAAACATTCAAGAGTCGAGCTGGTGTGAAGATGCTAATTGGGGGAGAAAGGAGAGAAAAAGCGGAGGAAGTCACGAAAAGGAAGGGGAAAAGGAGACTAATTGGGAAAAGAGAATTCGAATGACGAAAAGGAGGGAAGGGGCAATGCTAATTGGGGAGAGGAGAGAGAGAGACGGAGGCAGATGTTACTGCGAGAACGCTTCGGTTACTCCATTTCTGGCACTCCTACAGAGAGTTCTCCATACTCCCACTTAGTAGAAAGGCCCAGTCTTCCCGTGGGGTTCGTGTGCTTCGCACGATCCATTTGACAGATACTCTGTTAGCCATGGCTTTTAAAAACCTCTTTTCAATTTTTAGAATTTCTCTCTCGACTGTTCATCCTGTGTCGAGCATATTGCCGCGTAATGTTTGCTATTGCTTGTTGATCCTCGGACTTTAGACCTGAAATTTTGTGTAAGCAGACAGTGCACTATATGCTACCAGGTCTCTAGATTCACAGAAAAATGGTGCCTCCATAGACGTGCTATGTGGGAATGAAAAATCATGCCGTTATCAGGTCCAATTACCCCAGAAAATATCCAGAATGGAAAGGCCTGACAGCCCTAAAAGACATTGATATTTTGAAACAAGAATCCTTTAACCGATCTGAACAGGCCAGCAGACTGATTTTGAGAAGAGAGGCTGAGTCTGATGACTCTCTGCCTAAGCCAGATTGTGGGAAGGTCTTTGCCGGGGAATTACTGTCCAGAAAGGGATCTGAATGGGCCGTCTCATCTGGAGATTTCTTGTCTGCTGATTGCAGCAGCTTGGGTAGAGCAAATGGAGTCTTCCAAAAGAACAGAAAGAGAAGGATGGCTGCTGTGTATGCAGTAAATAGCCTTGAAAACTTGAGATGATGTCCACTGGATCCTCTCTTTTCCGCGCCATGCTACTTTGTTATTGGTTTAACTGTCAGGATCGATCCGATCGTTAATCCGAAGACGACACCATACCGCAGATCGGATCTCTCACGCCAGCTTGAACTCTCATGGAAACACTTGGGGTAAAGTGAACTAATGACAATGGCTGGAGCAGCATCAGCATTGTTTCTCCTTGACAGAAAAGGGCGTGAACTGGAGACTCTTTTCTGGGAGCTGCACCTCGCTGAACGATGGCATCGACTTACGACTGAAATGTTGTTGTGGGGCATAATTTTATAGTCCCAGCATATTCAAAGATTTCTTTGATTCCTCAGCCTACTGAGGAGGACAGCAGCGATGAAGAACTGGAGTATGTGGAGGGTGCAAGTGTTACTTCAGAGAGCCCCTCCAAACCTGTACAAGGGGAATTGAATCTCTGAAGATTGAGTGTTTTCTCTTCTAGAGGATGTCGCCGATGCAACGGGACGCCTGTTCCTAGTGTGGAATTTTTCAGGATTCTCCAAGCGTGCTGCGTGGAATTGCCTGATCTGCATACTCTGCTTCACACAGAGTGAATATGTCACTCTCCAGTCTTCAAAGTGGGAACCAAAAGGTAGCAATTGCCGTGGATCTTAGTGATGAAAGTGCATTTGCTGTCAGATGAGCTGTCGCCAACTATCTTCGTCCAGATGATTCTGTAATTATACTTCATGTCCAACCCACTAATGTCCTCTATGGGGCTGATTGGGGAGCCATGGAGCAGTTTATTGATACCAGTGATGAGGATACACAGCAAAACTTTGATGAACTTACTTCAAACAAAGCAGCAGATCTGGCGAAGCCTATTTCAGATGCCAAGATTCCTTATAAAATACATGTAGTGAAGGACCATGACATGAAAGAGCGTATCTGTCTTGAGGAAGGAGAGTTCTTGGAATCGAGAGGAAGGAAGTAGCCACAGGCACTGAGAATGCAAGTTAGATAATCTCGTCAAAGGGATGATTGGAGCTTTTGAGTATTGTAGCACTCAGGTAGCTGAGTACTTGCAGGCCTGTTGGCAGTATACGTATGTCTCTACCTGCCCACATACTTCTCATATCAGGAGATGGCGACTTTGCAAATGATTTGCATCAGCTCAGGTTGAAAAAGTACAGTATATTACTTGCTTGTCTAGCACAGTTTGTTAAGCCTGCTCTTCTTGGCGCAGCTCTCAAGCTTTGGAATTGGAAAGATCTGGCAAAAAGACATTTGGCAGAGCCTGAACTGTCTCCACATAATGAAGTAGCACAAGAGGGTCTCAAATGCATGATGCTGGCTTGATAGGGATGTTTCCTTTGAACAAGAAAAATTGGTCTTATGCCAATGATAAAACAGGATGAGAAAGATGAAAAATTCATAGTTGTTTGTTCTGATGATTCTAAGTTTTGACATTACAAAGACAACTGAATCCTTCCTCCACACAGACTTGCTGAATTCTGAATACAAGCCTATATGCTAAAGACATAACTGTCTTCAAAAACCTGAATGTAAACAGTTTATGAGATACTTCGGTTTATCCTGAACATGAATTTCTTGTAACTCATTTGACAAACAATATAATGACCTTTGACATCAAAAATTTGAGTTCATCTTGTTAGCCTCATTTCTTGCTGTACTTTGAACCCCGTGTTCTGCAGCCCTTGCACGATCTCTACGACAGCGGGGAGCAGTTGAAACGGTCTGTCTCTTTGAGAAATACCTGCCCACTAGCATGCTCACGATACAAGTTCACCTTCTTGTGCATCTTGTGGACGAAGTGGAGATTGCTGGACCTGTCCATACACGATGGATGTTCTTCTTGGAGCGCTTCATGAAAACCCTGAAAGGCTTTGTGCGACAACGAGCTCGTCCAAAAGGTAGCATGGCGGAAGGTTAGTTGGTGTCAGAGGCGTTAGTGCATATCTCACAATGGCTACCAACGGTGGAACCAGATAATGAAATGCTATGGACGCTGAAGGACGATGATAGACTGACTGGAGATGTGGTGGTTGGAAATGGGGTAGAAAAAAGAATGGATGCCTCAATGGAAGAGAAGGTGAATCGCTTTTGTATGTTGCACCATGCCTCCATGGAGACGTGGCTCGCCAAGTACCAGATTGCAAGGCAAGATCGTGAGGAAGCGCGAGCTGAATTCCGATGCAGTACGCGTCACCGACCGATTCAATATCCCGAAGGCATGGACGAGATGCCACGGTTTATGTCAACACGATGGTTGCATGGAGCCTTGACCACAGCATCCAGCGAAGGGACAGAGGTCTCAATGGACGAGTGGGAGTTCTTGAGGGGATGTAGTCCAAAGGTAATGAGGGGTTTAGAATGTGTCGTATCTAAATTTGCTTGCTACATCTAATTTGAGTGTTTCAATGTACAGTACAAAATATATAGTGCAGCGTGGTCGGGCGGACGGCATTTTCGAGTGGAGAGTATTGACAAAATGCGCTCCACAATGGACTGTGGTGTCATGGCAAGGTTTGAGCAAGAGAGCCGGCGATGAGCAACCGATCCGAACACGGTTGTGGATGAGATGGAGTATTTTGGGAACTTGCAAAGTATTATTACGGTGGATTACCGTAGCTTCTCCATGATACTATTCGATGTGCAGTGGTTCAAAGTGGTACTTGGAGGAGTTGGAGCAACAGTTCGGCGAGGTCCATCTAGATTTCTCGAAATAGATTTCGAAAAAAAATGGACAGATTTGCACGACACCTTTGTGTTGCCGGCCCATTGTGAACAGGTGCAAATAGTCATTTGCTTGCTAATTGTAATACGACATGGTTTATGTCACAATGGTTTGAACTCACTTTGTAAGTGTTTGTGAACAGGTAATCTTCTATCTAAACCCCCAACAACCTCGATGGTGGTATGTTATACCTTCAACTCCTCGAGGTGCGAGAGTATATGATCAAAGCGATGTTCCAGGCATAGATGAAGAAAATATACAAATAGAGGGGTCGATATTACAAGGGGTGGAGGCCACCTCAAGCTTGGAGCCCGCATCGGCTAACAATGATGGAAATACAGAAGTCGTAGAATTTTTTGAGAATGAGGCAGACTCGTTCTTTTGTGATGACATGTCTATCGACCTTCCAGTGTATGCAGAGTTGTGTCAGGAGATTAACATGGGACCATAGAATACTTCATTCTTGGAGAATTGTATTACTCAATTCGTTGTTTAGATCTTCCATAAAGGTAGATAAGATATGCATTTTAAGAGGGATTTTTCAAAAATGATTTATATTACTGTGCTTTGTATAGTTTAAATTCATTATTCTAACATCATTTTTTATCTGTGCAGGTGACATTTTCAAGATGAGTCGAGGGATGAGCGATGAGGAGTTTCAGGACATGATGGCACGCATGTCTCCAGATCAGCTCGCGAGATTCAGAGAGATGGCAGACCAGGAGCTGTCTCGTTCTTCGTCAAGGCACTCTACTAGATCTGCTTCAGCGTGATCAGATACTTCAGCTTCGAGCAGACAATCTCGATGCTCACGACTTGGGCCAAAGGGAGGGACTGCAGGAGGATTAGGGGGGGTGCTGCTGTGGAGACACGGACGTGGTGTCTCCGTCTCGTCATTCAGCTGGAGCTGCGTCACCTTCAGGATTTGTCACACCTGTGGGGACGTCTACTCCAGTTACTCCGGCTTTTGCGCAGCTGTCGGGCAGATGGCATGCCTTTTGGTGGCACTCCTTTTGGTGGCACCCCCTTTGGTGGCACCCCTTTGAGTGGCACTCCGGGAGAGGGTACCCCTGTCGGTACATCAGATGTACAGGGGTCTCCTGTATATGCCCAAGAGCGTGGACGGAGATGGGAGAGGGCCCATCTTAGGGAGACTCCTAAGGGTTATGGATACCTAGTGGATAGTAGGTCAGGAGCCATCATCATGAATGATGAGGGGAGGAGGGTGATGGCTCGCATGAGGGAGTTGTGCCAACAAGTTTTTTGGCACAACGTCCTGGATCATTGGAGGAACATACCGGAGGGGAGCAAGGACTACATAGTAGCATCCTTACACGAGGAGTTCCCGGTGCCAGCCACAGTAGATAGATTCTCTACGGGCTAGATGATGGATTGCATGTGTGCATACATGTCACATAGATGATCCGACGCATGCAAGGCAATCAAGAGTGGGGCTCCAAAGCCCGAGTGGTTAGATGCAGACGACTGGCGCCGACTGAGGGAGGAGGCTACAGATTCACTAGGACGTTGGAGTCAGCAGCGGGAGGCGGCGAGGGCACGAATCGAGGCCGGATCGGTGCATCATCTTGGGAGTGGCGGCCACAGGACATATTTGGAGGACTTTGTAAGTTTCTCTTTTGTTTTGCTTATTTGTTTTTTTTAGATATTCTTTGTACTGACAATCATGTTTCTAACAGTTAGCATTTTGTTTTCTTTGCAGCACTCCATTACAAATCACGATCCGCAAGGCCTTGAGACTCGATATGCAGAGAGGCAAGGTCTCAGGGCATTGATCGAGCGATTGTATAAACGCGGCGGCCCTGTAAGTCACTCATCTTTCTTGTCCGTAGTTACCATGAGATATTTGAATGCATTATTGTATGGTGGATTGATATGTTGTTTCTTTTTCTGCAGAATCCGTTTGATGCTCCTTTGCGGCGGGACGAGCTTTCGGGGGACGAGGATTTGTAGCTCGCCCTTGGATCCTTAGAGCTCACACACCTTTAGTTTTTAGTCGCCTGATCTATGTAGACATTTTCTATGTATTAGTGATATCGTTTCATGATTGTACCAATCGCATTTTATGTGATCATGTATTTATTTCATGTATCAGTTTTATGATTTCAGTATACATTCTTTTTGTTTGCAAGCGCTTTGTATGCAGCAGTGCAGAAACTATTTTGTATGGCTCTCATACAGCACACAGTGCTATATGTGGCAAGGCAGCTTGCTGCCCTGCCACAAATTTTTTTTTTCTCTATTACCGTCGCTATTTGCGTCGCAAATTTACTGCTCGCGTCGCTATTGGCATCACTATAAGCGTCGCAACTTTACTGGTTGCATCGCTATATGCGTTGCTATTTGCATCGCTATTTGCATCGCTATTTGCGTCGCTATTTGCGACGCATATAGCATCGCAAATAGCGACGCATATAGCGACGATTCTATGGCGTCATCAATAGCGACGCTCTTTGTGACGACGGGGGAAAATTTTGTTGTTTGTGTTTTCGTCGCTTTAAACGTCGGTATAAGGTCTATATCTTGTAGTGAAATGTCAATCTGAGAGTAGGTGCTAGTTGTGACCCAATACAGAAATCAAATTCGCATGACATTGCATGGTCAAACAAGCAATAAGTCTTTGCTAATGTTCTCTGATTTTATTTTTAATGTCTTCATAGGCATCAGGTGGTGGAAGTTCTGCTTCTTGTAGCATCTGTAAGTTTGACAGACCTGAAAAAGTAATGATTTCTGTTGAGCATTTTTCTGTCACAAGTTTGGCCTCCCTACGATAGGTTGATGTCTTCCATTCCCTCAGAAGATGTTGATTAATCTTTATTATACGTTCCTTTTGTGCTCTTCAATGTTCGTTCCTCTCAGCTGCTGCTGCAATTCAGAGACAACCTTATGCGAGTCCCAACCACAAGAGATCAGGAAGGCAAAGAAATTTGTGTCATCAGTTGATCCAGTAACTGAGCCCACACTATATCCACTCCACAAATTCTTTGCTCGGTACAAAGTCCTGCTGTTCCTACAAAGGGCTCAAGGTTGCACATAAGAAATTCAACAAACACTCTGCTCTGAGGAATCAACTATCACTGAGTATGAAGAAGCCTGTACCCCTGCACCAAAGGCACTTTGTGTGGCCCTCCAGAAACTTGCTGTATCATTTACTGCAACTAAATAGATAGCCCAACCATAGTAGCTAAAATAAGGAGAGACCCAACATTGGTCAGAAATACGACCACAATTGTCAACACCACCATCATTGCAAAAACCTTCCGCTCACTGAAAGGCCTATTGAAGAGGATCAGCTACTTTGTCCGATACAGATACAAGAAAAACCAGGCTCCCAGAAGTCCGCTTAACATAAGCAGAGAGAAAGGATGCATGACCAGGCTGAATCCAAATCCAGCTATATCAGAAAGAGCAAATACTTCATGCGGAAATAATTTCAGTTCTTCCACCTGCGCCTGTAACGAGGACAGTTATGGGAGCGCAATCTTTTGCCATGCCGTGTGTGACTATTAAATCCCCATTGCCACCATTTGGCTTCAAATTGCGATTCCCATTACTGTGACCATTGACCTTGAATGCTTTGTGGCTATTTTCCTTGATCCGCTGAACCTGGTTCATACCACCTTCGATCACCTTAGATGCCTGGTTCGCTCCTGCATCTTTGATTTTCCGTGCAGTCTTCAACGCCGCATCTCTGGTTGCAGAATCACGTTCCTTGAATTGGTGTCTGGTACTTTTAGCACGTGCACCATGCTCTTCTACTCTCTCCTCCTTCGCTGAGGCTCCATGTCTAGGATTTCTAGCAGCAAACCCGAAGTTATCATCCTCATCGTCATCGAATGGATTTTTGGCATCGAGCACAGGCGTCTCCTTGCGCTGAGAAGAGGCCAGAGATCTATGATCATCCCACAATTAATGCATTCCAAGGAACAATCTCTCTTTTGTCCAGCCTGTCAAACAACCTTGAAGTAGGCAACTCTGATTGGCACAAGCCTTTCCCCTGTTTTGCGCACCTCTTCTTCAACTTCTTTCCTTTCTTCCTCCCTTCGATGTTCTGCTCCTCTCGTGTTCTTCCTTCTTTGCTGCCTTTTTCCTCCAAAAATTCCCTCTTTCAAAAATAGTCTTGCTTTTTGTTTCTCACGCCCCCTTTGTCCTCTTCCCTAGCCGGACAGCTCTATTTTTTACTGCACGGTGGCCAAATTTTCTCCATGTCATCCCAGTTGGTAACAATACCATGCTCAATGGGATACTTTAAAGTCAATATTCCTTGTTTAGATTGAGCTTCATCACTAACATAAGCATCCCATACCAACCATAACACCAGTGTGCCATGGTCAGCCTACAATACTTGGAAATATAGCTTGAGGAGCATCATCTACTTTATTGGCTTTGCATAGTCTAAGAGTAACCATACCCTCAGTGAGACTATCTGGAAGCATTTCTACTTTCTGCATTCTATTATACATTTCCAATGCATCATCAAATCTTTGTGCCTTGTTGAGAAAGTCTATAACACGATTGTACGTGAAGCTAGCAGGCTCACAACCTAGATCACTCATGCAATCAAACAGTTGCAAAGCCTCCTGAATGTATTCTTGTTGGGTATATCCTCCAATCAAAGAGATCCATGTCACAACATCTCAATTGGATAGTGTATCAGAAATAATATGCGCATCTGGTAGGTTTCTATACTTGGCATACATGCCAACTAGAGCATTACAGATAAGTTACTCTTGCTCCAATCCCTTCTCCACTATATTGCCCACTCAAAACAAATGCAAACACGACTAAGTATGTACAAAGTAACAAATACCACACACATAACTTTTTGGTGGATTCCACACTTCCAATGCGCAGCAGTACGACAGCGTCTATCTGGCCGTCTATTTGCGTGTCTATCATTTCGTGTCTATAATCGCATGTATCAACGAATTTACATGCACAAATAGACGTGCAATAGATGCACATATACACGCGCATATAGACACGCTGGTAGATGCACTTTTACAAGCACTAATAGACGCGAACGGAAAACAAAAAATGTCCTTTAAAAAAAAGATATTTAATTTTTTTTTTTAATTTGAATTATGAACCGCATGTATAAGCACGTGTAGACTGCATTATAGATGCACAAATAAACGCGAATTATCTACAATTTAGACGCGCTGATAGACATGCAAAACAGAACTGGAAAAAAAAACTAGAGAGCATGTGGTTGCAAAGCAACCACACATGCTCTTTGGTTTGCTCTCTGGTTTTTTTTTTTCCCCCTCCCATACATCAGATTGTGTATTTGGGAAAAATACAATGTATCTTACGGGCACGAGAATTGAAAATAAAAGTCCATGTATTCATTATTTATCAAAGCATTTACAAGGGAAGTTTAAGTGCTTGCGACCTAAAGCGTGGCCGCAAGCAGTAGGCTCAAAGAGATATCATACATATACAAGAAAAAAAGGCCTCATGAGGAGGTATGGTGCTCCTCTACGAATCTGAAGAGGAAACATCCTAGCTAGTACCACCATGGCTACTAGTGTCACTATCCCCCTCCTCGCTATGCTCCACATCCGGGTTCGCCTACACACACAAAAGATCAGGGTTGCTTACATAGACAAGGTGGAGAAAAAGTTATAATTAGTTATACGTTTAATAGAAAAGTAAGAAAAACATGCCTCCTCTGGCTGTCGAATCCTCATGGCCCGGTTGTATTGATCCTCAGTGAGGAGACCCTTCGCATAAAAGTAAAGCCATGTCACTGCGGGGTTATGGCCTCGATGGTAACCTACCTCTCTAGGGGTAGGTGTCCTACCAATGATGGTAGTCTGCAAAACATTTAGAGATATATAAACAATTAGACGTCACAATATATTAGACTAAAATATATAAAGAATTGAAAGAAATATAAATTTAAAAAAACTAGAAATCAAATTATACTTACAAACTCTGCCTCCCACGACTCTCTGCCGCCCGATCTATAATGCGGTGATCCCATTGTTTCCATTTGGATCCGTCACGCCTTTGCATGCTGGCGACTCTTCACTTTCTCAGCTGCTTTCTTCTTGGCTTTCTTCCACTCTACGCGGTGGCACATAGGTGGTTGGCTGTAGGCTCCACGCCCCTCCTCCAGCCTCCGCAGTGAGTCCCTAGTCCGTGTCATGAGGTGGGATCTTTTGTTGTGAAGCATATCCCTCACTTTTGTACGTCCCAAATCATCCGAGAATCGTTGACCCTTAGGATTTCGGTACCTCCTATGGACTGCCCTCAACACCTCCTGCCACAAGCCACTTTTTTGATTTTTGAAGGCAATGAAACAATCTTTATACGTCGCATGCATGACGCTCCTCATGTACGCCATTACATCCCTTCCCTCATCATCATGAAAGATGCCACCAGCATCTGTAACTCTATAGTACTAGCGTACAACCTCCTCTACATGATCTACTGGTGGGGGTGATCGCTCGCCACCTCCTAGGCAACCCCCACACAATCCTCGTCCTCCCCCTCGACTCTCCCTCCTCCCTCTCTGTCGACTGCCCTCTGCCTCGATGGACGCACGAGCTTCTGCAGATGCACGTGCTTCTGCACATGCTTGTGCTTCAGCCGATGCACGTGGAGCACGTGGAGTACCTGCAAATGGAGTACCTGCATATGGAGTACCTGCATATGGAGTACCTGTATGTGGAGTACCTGCATGTGGAGTCTGGGAAGTAGTGCGAGGCAAAGACGCCAGAGGCGTCCCAAACATGACACTGAACACCTCGTCCGCTGTGGTAGAGCGGCCAAGGTGTCTGGTCATCTCTCCCATGAAGTTTTCCCTACTAGGAAAACCTCCAAAAAATGCATTGACCCCCCTGCCAAAGGAGGCTAATGTATCATTCATGCGATCCATATCTGGGTCATTGCTAGATGAACCAGGATACGACATCTGCAAAAAAAACATAGGAAAAAGACAAATTTATTTGCATACAAAAAATCATATATTACCTACATTTTCAAAGAGCTTTCTTTAGACATTGAGCATAACACTTAAGTGCTAATGCTTCTCTTAAACAAGAAAACTGATAAACACAAACATGGAATTGGTCACATTCATCATTGCAAAAATATATTGTTTAATATTAGAACTGGGAGACCTGGCGCGTGTATCTCCGCGTCTACATTGCAGGTTAGACGCGCTCTCAGATGCGCTCCAGAGTGAACCCTGTCCAGCACGTCTATCTGCGCATCTAACATGCAGCACAGACGCGCTGCTAGATGCGCATCCCAGGTCAATGCGTGTGTATAATCGCGTTTAGATTGCAGGTCAACCTTCTGTGCATCGCATGTATCATCTCGTGTACACTGCAGAGCACACGCGCTCTAAGACACGTCCTTAGACGCTCTGAGAGGAAACATTTTTTCACGTCTATGTCTGCGTCTACACTGAGATGTAGATGCGCTCGATCGGCCGATTTTAGGCCGACGACCACCATTGACGATTTACAAAATGCAATACATAATGGAATCACAAATCCTAAATACACAGACAGAGCAGAGAGAGGAAGAGAGAAACAAAGAGAGAGAGAGAGAGAGAGAGAGAGAGACACCTTGGGTGTTTGGTGTGGTGGGTGGTGGCGCTTCTCCTTCTCCTTCTTCCTCTCCTTGGTAAGTTACCCTCCCTTGATGCTTGTTTGCTTGCTTGCTGCTTCTTCTTGTTCTCCTCTTTCTTATTCTCTCTTTCTTCCTCTCCTTGGCTTTCTTTTTTCGCTTCTTGTGTATTTGAAATAAAAGAAGAGGTGAGTCATGAGGAGGTGAGGCATGAAGAGACTACGTGAGGCATGAAGAGATTGTATGTCGGCGAAACTCAAGCTTCAGAACCGCAAAAAACACAGGAAAGGAAAGGCGTAGTTTGAAAAGAAATGATTTAAGTATGGTTTGAATTTTGACGTGTGCGTCTATTTTCGCGTGTATATGTGCGTCTATTGTTAAGATAGACGCGAGTATAGACGCGAATATAGACACGTAGTTAAACGCGAATATAGACGCGCATTTGGGATTTATCATAATTTTTTGTTTTTAAGATAAGTTTTGATAGTGAATTCTTATCATAAGTTTTAATGTGTTTATGATAATTTTTGTGTATGTAAATTTAAGATATTATGTAAACATATGAATGACAAATATTTTGATGTCGTCATGAATTAGGTTTAATCATGTTGACGTCGTCATCACCTAGTGCGGTGCAAGATGGTGAGTCAATGAGCACATCCTCAAGTGAGGATGAAACATTGCGTCTTCATAATCGAGATGCATGGCTACGACGAAAAATTAAATGCATGTGTGATCGTTGTCGAGGGTGTATTTTTTGAGCACGTCAAATTGCAATGTCACACCTCAGCTTGTATGGAGAATGGGACCGAGAAAAATCACCGGTATTCATAGTTTTTTTTTACCACTAAGATTGCATGTCTATGTTACGGGAATTATATATCAACGTATATGAAAATCCCTTTTGTGGTTGAGCAAGATGCGGTGCCACATCCTTAGATGCTCCCTCCCGGGCATCGAGAGGCTGCAAAATGTCGACGCAAGGAGGCAGAGTCTTCAAGAAGAGTAGAGACTGATTACCATGATAGTAGCCCTCATGAAATTCCCCATCAAGTCGTAGAGAATGAGATTTTGGACAACATGGTACACCATCTATTTTCGCAACCAGTTCAGGGAGAAGGTCACTCTATGAAGCCAGATGATCCACTATATGTAGCATCATCTACTCCGTTGTATGAAGGTTGTACGTACTCCATTCTTCGTGCGTCCCTCGAGATACTTAACTTGCAAACAATTTATGTATGGAGTAATGTCAGTTTGGATGTGTTATTGAAGTAGGTATCAATTCAGTTTGGCTTATATATGAGTCATAATATTAATTGTTAATTCTATTTTGAAATCAGACAGAAATATATGTTGGTGGTTTTTTAACTCACTTTTAAAAATATATGTAGATTATTATCACAAATGCTTCCAAAAGGAAACAAATTTCCAACTAAGAGAGAGCAAGCAAGACATTACTTGACATCTCTAGGAGACCTCGATTATGTCAAGATCCATGCATGTGTCAATGATTGTGTCTTATTTCGTGGGATTCATGAGTTCGCACGAGAGTGTCCTGTTTGTGGCGAATCAAGATACGAAGTGGAGATGAAGTCAATGGATGTGCCTTGTAAGGTTTTGCGACATTTTCCGATTGTTCCACGTATAAAACTTATGTTCAAGTGTAAGTCTATTGGAAAGCTCATGTCATGGTATGCTAGTCATCGTTCAAGTGATGGAAAATGGAGGATCCTTGTAGACACACCCGCATGGCAACATATAGATAATTTGTGGCCCGTTTTCAAAGAAGAGCCAAGAAATTTGAGATTTGTTGATGAGATTTTGGACAACATGTTACACAATCTATTTTCGCAATCGGTTCAGCGAGAAGGTCACTCTATGAGCCAAGAAATTTGAGATTTGGTTTAGGTCACTCTACGAGCCAAGAAATTTGAGATTTGGCATTTCATGAGGGCTACTATCATGGTCGTCAGTCTCTACTCTTCTTGAAGACTCTGCCTCCTCACGTCGAGGTTTTGCAGCCTCTCGATGCCCGGGAGGGAGCATCTGAGGATGTGGCACCACATCCTGCTCAACCACAAAAGGGAGTTTCATGTACGTTGATATATAATTCCCATAACATAGACTAGCAATCTCAGTGGTAAAAAAAAACAATGAATAGCGGTGATTTTTCTCGGTCCCATTCTCCATACAAGCTGAGGTGTGACATTGCAATTTGACGTGCTCGAAAAATACACCCTCGACAATGATCACACATGGATTTAATTTTTCGTCATAGCCATGCATCTCGATTATGAAGATGCAATGTGTCATCCTCACTTGAGGATGTGCTCATTGACTCATCAGCTTGCACCGCACTAGGTGATGACGACGTCGACGTGATTAAACCTAATTCATGACAACATCAAAATATTTGTCATTCATATGTTTGCATAAGATCTCAATTTTAAATACACAAAAATCATCATAAATACATTAAAAATTATGATAAGAATTCACTATCAAAACTTATTTTAAAAACAAAAAATTATGATAAAGCCTAAATAAGTGTCTATATCCGCGTTTACGTACGCGTCTATATTGGCGTCTATTTCCGCGTCTATGTTCGCATCTATACTCGCATCTACCTGAATAATAGACGCGTATATACACGTAAAAATAGACGCACACGTCAAAATTCAAACCATACTTAAGTCATTTCTTTTCAAACTGCGCCTTTCCTTTCTTGCGTTTTTTGTGGTTCTGAAGCTTGAGTTTAGCCGACATGCAGTCTCTTCATGGCTCACCTCCTCATGACTCACCTCTTCTTTCAGTTCAAACACACAAGAAGAGAAAAAGGAAATCCAAGGAGAGGAAGAAAGAGAGAACAAGAGAGAGGAGAACAAGAAGAAACAGCAAGCAAGAAAGCAAGCATCAAGGGAGGGTAACTTACCAAGGAGAGGAAGAAGGAGAAGGAAGAAGCGCCACCACCCGCCACACCAAATACCCAAGGTGACTCTCTCTCTCTCTCTCTCTCTGTTTCTCTCTTCCTCTCTTTGCTCTGTCTGTGTATTTAGGATTTGTGATTCCATTATGTATTGCATTTTGTAAATCATCAATGGCGGTTGTCGGGCTAAAATCAGTCGATCGAGCGCGTCTAATAGCGCGTCTACATTTCAGTGTAGATGCAGATATAGACATGAAAAATGTTTTCTCTCATAGCGTCTGAGGGCGCGTCTTAGAGCGCGTGTACTGGCGTGTGTGCTCTGCAGTGTACACGCGATGATACACGCGCTGGACAAAAGGTTGACCTGCAGTCTACACGTGATTATACATGCGCATTGACCTAGAATGTGCGTCTCACAGCGCGTCTGTGCTGCATCTTAGATGCAAAGATAGACACGCTGGACAGAAGGTTCACTTTGGAGCGCGTCTGAGGGCGCATCTAACCTGCAATTTAGACGCGGGGATACACGTGCTAGGTCTCCCAGTTCTGATAGTAAACAATATATATTTGCAATGATGAATGTGACCAATCCCATGTTTGTGTTTATCAGTTTTCTTGTTTATGAGAAGCAGTAGCACTTAAGTTTTATGCTCAATGTCTAAAGAAAGCTCTTTGAAAATGTAGGTAATATATGATTTTTTGTATGCAAATAAATTTATCTTTTTCCTGTGTTGTTTTTACAGATGTCGTATCCTGGTTCATCTAGCAATGACCCGGATTTGGATCGCATAAATGATACATTGGCCTCCTTTGGCAAGGGGTTCAATGCATTTTTTGGAGGTTTTCCTAGTAGGGAAGACTTCATGGAAGAGATGACCAGACACCTTGGCCGCTCTCCCACAACGGACGAGGTGTTTAGTGTCATGTCTAGGACGCCTGTGACGTCTTTGCATGGCACTACTTCCCAGACTCCACATGCAGGTACTCCACATGCAAGTACTCCATATGCAGGTACTCCACATGCATCGGCTAAAGCACAAGCATCTACAGAAGCACATGCATCTGCAGAAGCTCGTGCGTCCAGTGACGCAGAGGGTAGTTGACAGAGAGGGAGGAGGAAGAGTCGAGGGGGAGGACGAGGCTTGTGTGGGGGTTGCCTAGGAGGTGGCGAGCGATCACCCTCACCAGTAGATCACGTAGAGGAGGTTGTACGCCAGTACTATAGAGTTAAAGATGCTGGTGGCATCTTTCATGATGATGAGGGAAGGGACGTAATGCCATACATGAGCAGCATTGTGCATGCGACATATAAAGATTGTTTCATTGCCTTCAAAAATCAGAAAAGTAGCTTGTGGCAGGAGGTGTTGAGGGCAGTCCATAGGAGGTACCCAAATCTTAAGGGTCAATGATTCTCAGTGTTAGATATGATCAATGCCCCACCCTCATTAGGTGCTACCAATTATCCATGGTGCTCAAAGTTGTAAGGCCCCCATTATGAGGAGAAGCCAAGTGTGAGCCCGGACATTGGTGAAGTCCTGACTTGTATATCAGATGAGTTCTATGTGACCGGATGGCAAAAAGGTGACCGTTGTGCGTCTAATCTTTCGGTTAGACGGAGTGGTTAAGCTGGTAGCAACTCGAGGCACATTGCATCGAGTTGCGGGGTAAGGGAGTTAAAAGGGGCCCCTATTGTGGGGTCCAGGGGCCACGGAAGCGGCCCCTGGCTGGGGGGGTCCCAGTGGCCGACTAGTGGAGGCTCATATGGTAGGTTGGTCACTTCGCAGCCATCTCTCACTCATCTTTCACCCAGTCAGAGTTGTTGGTCCAGCTAGCCTTAAGCTGTTCACCTATCTTCTGTCTAGATCGCCATCTAAGCTTCACACAGTGAAAGCGCACGGGTGGATAGAGACATCTTTGTATCAGTTGTTTGAAGTTAAAGAATTTACTGATTCTCCTCTTATCTGTTGTGTACTCTCTATCTCTTTCTCAGATTCTGTTCGCTGTGCCGTGTAATATTTTACATGGTATCAGAGCCCAGGGGGCTCTAGATATCGGAGAGCATGCAAGAGGCAAAGGCTTCAACAGCAAAGAGAAACTATGTCGACTTCCGAAAGTGGTGCACGAGGTGGTGTTGCTATATTGGCTATTCAAACACTGAGGATTCGTCCACCAACCTTCAGCGAAGGCAAGTTAGATGGTACAAACTACACCTTGTGGAAGTTCAAAATTACAACTATCCTTGATTCTTATGAGCTTCTGGAGACTGTGCTAGGGATTGATGCAGAACCACAGCCAACCCTCGACCCATCAAATCCTAGTGTGATGATTCCTCCGAATGCAAATCTTCTACAAGCTTGGAAACGAAGGAATGCATATGCATTGTGTGCCTTAGTTACAAGCTGTTCTGACAGTGTTTTGACTCTGATTCAGCATACAACCAAAGCGTCAGAGGCTTGGAATGTACTAAGGAGTCAGTATGAAACACGACACCAAACAAGGATTCAAAACTTGGAGAATCAACTAGCAGAGGAGAAGTTTGCTGAAGGAGAGATGGTTGAAGCATTCATCACTCGGATTAAGAATCTGCGCGACCAGATGGCTGGCGTTGGGATACAAAAGACTAGCGAAGAGCTAGCTCGAAGGTGTCTTTGGATTTGTCCTCCACAAAAGTTTGATGGACTAGTAACTGCCCTTAATACTCAGGTGAGACCTCAAGCTTTAACTTTTGAGGAGTTTTGTGCATTATTAATGGAGGAGGGGTTGAGGCTGAAAGCCCGAGAAGGAAGCAACAATGGAGATGCTGCATTCTCTGCCAATGCAAAAGGCAAAGGTGTTTCCTCCACCAAAAATGATGGTGACAAAAAGAAGAAGGGCGGCAAGAAGAAGTTTCAAGGAGAGTGCTTCTACTATAAGAAGAAAGGACATGCAATTGCAGATTGTCGTGTCAAGAAGGCAGATGAAAAGAATGGTACCCTTAAAAGTAAAGGGAAAGAGACAGCCAATACGGTTGAAGCAGAGTTGGAATTATTCATGGCGACCATTGAGGAAGTGTGCTTCTCGGCGTAAGAAGAATCTACCACTGACTCATGGGTGTTGGATAGTGGCGCCTCTCGTCACATGACCAACAAGAAAGGTCTATACAGTTCTATGCAGCCTTTACAAGAATCCATCACTGTGATGGTTGGAAATGATGCTAAATGCCCTGCTGCGGGCACAGGTACTATTTCTTTTGTTGCTGCAAATGGTGAAGTCAAAAATCTTTCAAATGTGTTGTATGTTCCCGAAATAATGAGAAATCTCTTATCAGTTGCTGCCATAACTAATCTTGGTCATGAAGTGAGGTTCAAGAAGATAGGTGCATAAATTATTGATAGTGCTAGCACAATTGTTGGCAAAGGAGAAAGAAGGAACAACCTATATGAGCTAAGTGCTCTTACAGCCACCGCTGGAGTGGGCACAAGTAAGCTTTGGCATGAAAGGTTTGGACACATCGGATTTGCAGTATTGAAGGAGATGCAAAAGCAAGGTATGGTTGCTCACCTACCTACAATAACTGAATTGAAGGAACCATGTGAAGCTTGTATGATGGGCAAGCAACAAAGAAAGGCATTTCCACAAGAAAGCAAGAATAGAGCATAGGCTCCTCTAGAGTTGGTGCATGCTGACTTGTGTGGTAAGATGCCTACACAGGCCTTGGGGGGATCTTCTTATTTTATGTTGATTGTCGACGACTACAGTAGGAAGATGTGGGTGTACTTCCTTCGTGATAAGGCTCAAGCTTTTGGTAAGTTTAAAGAATGGCTAATACTTGTTGAGAATGAAACATGGAAAAGTGTGAAAAAATTTAGAACAAATGGTGGTGGTGAGTTCAACTCAAAGGAGTTTGAAGGCTTTTGCAAGAGCAAAGGGATCAAGCATCAATTGATGACGCCTCACACACCTCAGCAGAACAGTGTTGTGGAATGCAGGAATCGCACCGTTGTGGAGATGGCAAGATACATGCTAAAGGGCAAGGGATTGCCTAACCATTTTTGGGCTGAAGCTGTTAATACTGCAGTCTACATTCTAAATCGGAGCTATACAAAGGCTCTCAAGGGAAAAACACCTCATGAGGCTTACACTTGTAAGAAACCATTTGTCTCACATTTCAGAATTTTTGGATGTGAATGTTATGCACATGTTCCAGATGAGAAGAGAAACAAGTTACAACCAAAAAGCGGAAAATGTATCTTCTTGGGTTATAGTGATGAGCAGAAGGCTTACAAATTATATGACCAAGAGGCAAAGAATATCATCACGAGCCGTGATGTGGTGTTCAAGGAGGAGCCGCATATAGTGGAGGAGGAGAAGGCAAGTTCTTCCACTTTATCATCAAGCGAAGAAGTAGTCCACTATGAACCTGTCCCGAGAGCTATCCCTATCCTTAAGGAGGAGGAAGCATCATCTTCAGATGATGAGGAAAAAGTTCATCAACCTGACATCACCCCACTGGAAAAGCCATTGCCGTGTTGGGTGAAGTAGCTCTATGACCACAATAATCCTATGCCTTCATTTGTTGAGGAGAAGGCAGACGGACCAAGGAGGTCTCAGAGAATAGAGGAGCAAAGGAGGGCTTATGCTCACATAGTCAATATGGCCTTGATGGTTGAGATTATGAGAGAAGTAAAGGAGCTAACTGACTTAGAAGAAGCACTTGCAGATCCATCATGGAAAGCTGCTATGCAGGCGGAGTATGACAGCATAATGAAGAATGACACTTGGGAGCTAGTGGATCAACCAGCAACTTGGAAGGTTATTGGCACCAAGTGGATCTGGAAGGTAAAGTACAAGGCTGATGGTACCTTAGAAAAGTACAAAGCTGGACTGGTTGCCCAAGGATTTTCACAAGTTGAAGGGTTTGATTTTCAAGAGTCATTTGCCCCAACTGCCAGAATGACCACTATTCGCACGGTACTTGCAGTGCCTGCCCACAAGAAGTGGCCAGTGTACCAAATGGATGTTAAATCAGCGTTCTTAAATGGTGACCTCAAGGAGGAGGTGTATGTGGCTCAGCCACCAGGGTTTGAGGCCCCCCATTTTGAGAACAAAGTATGTAAGCTGAAGAAGGCATTGTATGGGCTGAAACAAGCCCCCAGAGCATGGTACCAGCTGATAGATATGTTCTTTTTAAACCTAAACTTCAAAAGATGTGCCTCAGATGCTAACTTGTATGTTTACAGGGATTGTAAAAAGTCTGTAGTGATTGTCCTATATGTGGATGACCTTCTTATTACAGGTGACTATGAAGATATGATCAACCAAACTTGAAAGGATTTGAGTTCTGAGTTTGAAATGACAGACTTGGGCTTGCTGCACTATTGTTTGGGGATTGAAGTCTGGCAAGAGCCAGGAAAGATCTTCATCTCTCAGAAGAAGTATGCATGGGAGAGCTTGAAGGCATTTGGCATGACCGAGTGCAAGGAGATAGCTACACCTATGGAGGTGAATGCAAAGTTATCCGTCGAGGATACATCAGCACTAGCAGACATTGGGAGGTATAGGAGGTTGGTTGGCAGACTGATCTACTTGTGTAACACCAGACCAAATATCAGTTTTGTTGTTGGTGTTTTGAGCAGGTTCTCAAACAAACCTCATGAGAGTCATTGGAAGGCTGGGATGCGGGTGCTCAGATACTTGAAGAAAACTCTTGACTATGGTATCACATACAGTTTCCGAACTTCTCTTCTGGGGAACTGTGACTCAGATTGGGCAGGAGACATTGATTCCAGGAAGTCAGTTTCTGGTTATTGTTTCTCTTTAGGTTCAGGAATTTTCTCTTGGATTAGTAAGAAGCAACCAACAGTGGCATTGTCTTCTACCGAAAGCAGAGTACAAGGCAGCTTGTTTTGCTGCATGTGATGCCGTATGGTTGAGAAGGATTCTATGGCATATGGGAGTGCAGGATGAAGAACCAACTGTGCTGAGATGTGACAATCAAAGTTGCATCGCCATTGCCAAAAATCCAGTGTTTCATGCACGCACCAAACATATAGAGATCCAGTATCACTATATGCATGATTTGATAGAGGATGGGATAGTGGAACTGATCTATTGTCCAATAGAGGAGAATGGAGCAGATATCTTCACCAAAGCACTTACGAAGGATCTGCTTCAAGTTCATCTTCAAAGACTCGGCATTGGGCCGAGGAGATAGTTCACCTATGGGTGGACATTGAGGGGGGGTGTTAGATATGATCAATGCCCCACCCTCATGAGGTGCTACCAATGATCCATGGTGCTCAAAGTTGTAAGGGCCCCATTATGAGGAGAAGCCAAGTGTGAGCCCGGACATTGGTGGAGTCCTAACTTGTATATCAGATGAGGTCTATGTGATCGGATGGCAAAAAGGTGACCGTTGTGGGTCTAATCTTTGGGTTAGACGGAGTGGTTAAGCTGGTAGCAACTCGAGGCGTGTTGCATCGAGTTGCGGGGTAAGGGAGTTAAAAGGGGCCCCTATTGTGGGGTTCGGGGGCCGCGGAAGCGGCCCCTGGCTGGGGGGTCCCAAGGGGGCCAGCGGCCCCCCAGATGGTAAAGGGAATATTCCCTGGCCAACTAGTGGAGGCTCCTATGGTAGGTCAGTCAGCAGGCCGTAGCAGGCCGACCTAATGACCTTCGCGGGCTATAAAAGCTAAACCCCTTCGCAGCCATCTCTCACTCATCTTTCACCCAGTCAAAGTTGTTGTTCCAGCTAGCCTTAAGCTCTTCACCTATCTTCTGTCTAGATCGCCATCTAAGCTTCACACAGTGGAAGCGCACGGGTGGACAGAGCCATCTTTGTATCAGTTGTTTGGAGTTAAAGAATTTACTGATTCTCCTCTTATCTGTTGTGTACTCTCTATCTCTTTCTCAGATTCTGTTCGCTGCGCCATGTAATATTTTACAAACTGCACAAGGAAAAGGTTCAGGCAGCAAATGATTTTTTAAAGGATATGAATAGTATGTTAAAATTTGCTCAAGAAAATATTAAGAAAGCTCAAAATCGAGCTAGAACTTATGCAGATCCTCACCGAAGAGACATCTCCTTTGAGGAAGAGGAATTAGTCTATCTTAAGGTGCCTGAACAAACTAAAACCATGAAAACGGGACGATGTCCAAAGCTTTCACCCAAGTATTGCGGTCCTTTCACAATACTTAAGAGGGTGGGGAAATAGGCTTACAAGCTCCAACTGCCTGTTGGTAGTAAAACACATCTAGTTTTCCATGTAAGCAAGTTAAGAAAGAAGTTGGGTGATATGGATAATCTTATCTTAAATGATAACATTGAGAAGCTATTAGGTGACCAATTTATTCCACATGAACCAGAAAGAGTTTTAAATGTTCGTAACAGACGAACAAGGAATACTATTTATCAAGAATATTTGGTGAAATGGAAAGATTGTTCAGAAGAAAGCTCAACATGGGAGCGAGTAAGTACTTTAAGAAAAAGGTTTTCCAATTTACAATTGGACCTTCCAAGTATCGTTTTCGAGGACGAAACCAATTCTTAAGGGGGAGGAAATGTTGCATTAATAAATGTAGTATATGGAGAGACAAGTGCGAGGAATGACCGTTCGGGGGCTTTGGGCACTCGTACGGGTTTAAGGGAAGTACCTAACGACCTTCGCGGGCTATAAAAGCTAAACCCCTTCGCAGCCATCTCTCACTCATCTTTCACCCAGTTAGAGTTGTTGTTCCAGCTAGCCTTAAGCTCTTCACCTATCTTCTGTCTAGATCGCCATCTAAGCTTCACACAGTGGAAGCGCACGGGTGGACAGAGCCATCTTTGTATCAGTTGTTTGAAGTTAAAGAATTTACTGATTCTCCTCTTATCTGTTGTGTACTCTCTATCTCTTTCTCAAATTCTATTCGCTGCGTCGTGTAATATTTTACACTCGGATGATTGGGGACGCACAAAAGTGAGGGATATGCTTCACAACAAAAGATCCCACCTCATGACAGGAGCCAAAGACTCACTGCGGAGGCAGGAGGAGGGGCGTGGAGCCTATAGCCAACCACCTATGTGCCACCGCATAGAGTGGAAGAAAGCCAAGAAGAAAGCAGCAGAGAAAGTGAAGAGTCGCCAGCACGCAGAGGCGCGATGGATCCAAATGGAAACACTGGGATCATCGCATTACGGATCGGGCAGTAGAGAGTCGTGGGAGGAAGAGTTTGTAAGTATATTTTGATTTCTAGGTTTTTTAAATTTATATTTCTTTCAATTCTTTATATATTTTATTCTAATATATTGTGACTCATAATTGTTTGTATATATCTAAATGTTTTGCAGACTACCATCGTTGGTAGGACACCTACTCCTAGAGAGGCAGGTTACCATCGAGGCCATAACCACGCAGCCACATGGCTTCACTTCTATGAGGACGGTCTCATCACTGAGGACCAATACAACCGGGCCATGAGGATTCGACAGCCAGAGGAGGTATGTTTTTCTTACTTTCCTATTAAAAGTATAACTAATTATAACTTTTTCTCCACCTTGTCTATGTAAGCAACCCTGATCTTTTGTGTGTGTAGGTAAACCCGGATGTGGAGCATAGCAAGGAGGGGGATATTGACGCTAGTAGCCATGGTGGTAATAGCGAAGATGTTTCCTCTTCAGATTCGTAGAGGAGCACCATACCTCCTCATGAGGCCTTCTCTTCTTGTATAAGTATGATCCATCTTTGAGCCTACTGCTTGCGGCCACGCTTTAGGTCGCAAGCACTTAAACTTCCCTTGTAAATGCTTTTGATATATAATGAATATATGAAATTTTATTTTCAATTCTCGTGCCCGTAAGATACATTGTCTTTTTTCCAAATGCACAATCTGATATATGGGAGGGGAAAAAAAAAGACCAGAGAGCATGTTCTCTAATTTGCAACCACATGCTCTCCGGTTTTTTTTTTCTAGGTCTGTTTTGCGCATCTATACACGCGTCTAAACTGTAGATAATTCGCGTTTATACGCACGTCTATAGTACAGACTACACGCGCTTCAGAATTCAAATTTAAAAAAGAAATTAAATATCTTTTTTTAAAGGACATTTTTTGTTTTTCGTTCGCGTGTACCAGTGCTTGTAAAAACGCATCTACCATCGTGTCTATATGCGCGTGTATATGTGCGTCTATTGCGCTTCTATTTGTGCGTGTAAATTCGTTGATACATGCGACTATAGATGCGAAATGGTAGATGCGCAAATAGACGGGCGGATAGACGCGCCCGCAAGAATTTCTCTATATTCAAAAATCGCGTCTAAATGTGTGTCTATGAGGCCTTTTTGTTGTAGTGCCTCCCTCCCTCCCTCTCTCTCTCTCTCTCTCTCTATCTTTGCTTTGAGTTGTATTTTGCTACCTTCTTAGCTTTTGGTATGTTTGTTGCAACAAGGAGAACAGCCAAAGAGCAAGGAGATGGAGGAGAAGGAGTTTGTAGTTGTGCCGCTGCCCATCACAACAAATATTCAAGGTGAGTCCTCTTCTCTCTCTCTCTCTCTCTCTCTCTCTCCCTCTCCCTCTCTCTCTCTCTCTCTCTCTCTCTCTGTTTACTCTGAGTTGTATTTTGGTTCCTTCTTAGCTTTGGGTATGTTAGTTGTTGCTTGCTTTTCCTAGTTTTATTTTGTGCTTCACTGCTAATTCATGTCTACAAGCGTGTCTAATATACAGAGTAGACACTCTCATAGACGCGCAAGTGTTAAGATCCATAAAACCTCCTAGGTTTTTTTGAGTTTTGTGGACCTGGCGCGTGTAAGAGTGCGTCTGATCCACAGAGTAGACGCGCTTGTAGATGCGCTCGCATTAAACAACCACATCTTCTTTGAGGTTTTTTTTTCATACACTATTTTTCGCGTCTATAATCGCATCTATGTGCGCATGTATATGCGCGTGTATGTGTGCATGTATATGCACGTGTATATGGCATCTATATGTGCATCTATAAGTGCATCTACCTTCGGGTGTATATGCCCGTCTATATGCGCGTGTAGTTTTCACTATAAACGCGCTTGTAGACGCGAAATTGTAGACGCACTAGTAGACGCGGTAATAAACGCGCCCGACATTTTTAAAAACAATTCAAATATTGCGTCTACAAGCGCGTCTATGGAGCCTTTTTGTTGTAGTGGAGAAATTCTACACCAACACACATAACTATTCAAAAAGCAATAGACATGTACTAGCAACGTGCATATATGGTTTTTTCATGAAATTCGAAACAAGTTTATCATCCCCAATCAAGCTGGCCATGAGGCAAAGATCTCCAAAAGAAAATCATTGCATAAAGGAAGAAGTGAAAGAACTGCTTGCCAAAGGAGTCATAATATCATCTTCAAGTGATTGGACTTCAAAGCCACTTCTACTAAAGAAGGATAAAGGCACATATTGATTTTGCGTTGATTTTAGGCCATGTGTAAGATTACACAGCATGATGTGTATTATAAGATGACCTACTAGATGCTTTGGGAAAGTAAAGATACCTCACTCAACTTAGCATTAGGGTACTAGCAAATACCATTAGCCTCAATCAATGCATTGCAAAATAGCTTTTAGAAAAACATCCTGTCTGTATCAATTCACACAAATGCCCTTTGGATTACAAGATACAAGAAATCCATTTCAAAGAATGGGAAATGGAATATTTGGGGATTTGATAGAAATGAAAGTGCTAGGCATCTACTTGGATTATCTACATAGTAAGCTAAGATGAACATAAGGCCACCGTTAGAGGCTTTAGCAAGAATCAAGAAGTATAACCTAAATTTATAGCTATGGAAATCTAGGTAGGGTACCACATATTTCAAATATCTTGGTTTCCTCACTCAACATCACAATTAAAAAACTACAAAGCTTCCTTGGATTGGTCACCTTCTCTCTAGAAGGTTCAACCCAAACTTGGTATCAAAGACTCATGTATTTAGGGCCCTCCTAAAGAATGGAAACAAATATTTATGGGAAATAGCATGTGAGTAAAGCTTTCAAACCCTTATCATGAAAGAAAGGGGGAAAGAAAGCCAATTAGTAAGCTACTCACATTTCACAAAACAATTTAAACTTCAAAAAATGCATTTAATGCAAGACTGGGAGCAATACTACTACAACAACATGCAGATATTAGTATATCCATTGCTGATTCCTTCATTTTTTAATCTCTCTTATCCTTCATCATCATCTTTTGTTTCTTCCATACTATTCAAGTCATGATCTTGTTTCTCGAGTTGTTGCTTGGGGTGGTTTAGATTATTCTATTTCCTTCATATAAGGATTTGATCTAGGACACGTGAGCTATAGTCTTAGTTTTATTTTGTTGATGTTGTTAAAAGATAGGTTTCCTTTTTTATTTCTTTTAGGAGCTTGTATGGACCTATCCATCATTGCATAAAAGATTTAGCCCATTCTTTTGTTTTTCATCATGCTATCAATAGGTTTTTCTAAAGGTTCAAAATCATGATGGGTTGACTCTACTCAAATGGGTGTACCGTCCACTACATCCTATCTTTCTGGTTGAACATTTACCACAGTGATATGCTAGTAGCTTAGGATCTTAGTCATAAAGAGATTTAAATGGGTTTACCTAAATTGTGGTCTAGTATGCATGTAAGATGTAAGGGAAAATACAAGTTTGACTCTTCATTGGGATGGGTCAACTTACCTAAATTGTGGTCTAGTATGCATGTAAGATATAAGAGCAAATACATGTTTGACTCTTCATGTGATGGGTCAACTTACATTGCTATCATGTCTTTGATAGTTTTATTAAGTTTCTCTATTAACATGTTGGTTTGAGGGTGATATGGCAATGCAAAAACGTGCTATGCTCCATGGCCTTGCTAAGTATCTACATTATTTCTTATGTAAAAATTTTCCCATTTTCTCAAAAAAAAACTTAAGGGCATAAATGTCTCGTAATTAGTTCTTCCATTAAAAATGTTGATATCTAATGGGTTGTTGCTTTGGGAATTACTATTTCCTTGACCTATTGAGTTGACTATTACGTAAGCATAACTACATACTTATTGCCACTTTCAATCTTTGGATATGGTCCATTAGATCCCATACTACCAATTGAACTATTTTTTGTTAATGGATTGAAGATAACCATCATTCACAACTATCTAAAATTATCTTGGAAAATATTCAAAGTATTGTTTTATGAATAAGTTTACATTTTCTTTTATAAACATTATCTATCCCAAGTTCAATCTTAAAGTTAGACAATGTTTGAAACTAGAAAAGTAATAAGTTTTTAAGTCAAATTTATTGTTATTTTAATGATTTTTTTCACATCATATTTCTTTCTTTGACTATATTACAATTTACAAATGTATTTTGAGAGTTTATAATGCGAGATTGTATGGATGATGTGTGAGACTATGGATGCTTTTATTTGTGTATATGTTAATGTGTGCAGTTATTGAAGTAGTTATTTCGATGTAATTAAATACTCTAAATCTCTATTTCACTTTTTATATGACCCTTTTTATTAGTATGTATTAGCTCTTCTATGAGATAAATTGATGTGCTTGTAAATCACTTAACAGTTTATCATGCCATTAAATATGTCATAATTAAATGCTGTAACAACTGATCTTCTATTATATACAATGTGCACTACTATAGAAAGGGTCCATAGCTACATGAATTTTCATCACTTATACAGTGCAAATACCATCTATGCTCCTACAAAACATATACCACTTTTCATCACTTATACAATGCAAATGTCATTGTTGTCATTGTTACTATTGTATAGTACATATATGTGGCTCATAGTGACACTACTTCCATTATTAAGTAGCAAATTTTATATCACTTAAGAAAGAAAAATATTGTGTTGCAGATGTTGTGCCATCACTTAGGCAACACTTTCTCATTACAACCATTTTGTAGACCTAATTCTTTTCTCCACACCTCAACATTCTCTCTTCCTTAGCATTCTCTCTCTTTCTCTTTCTCTCTCTCTCTATCACTAAATTGATTGCTTATTACGCATTCTCTATTTAATAAATTCATGTCAATAGATTAATGACTCACTTTTCTTTAAAGTGTTGATGATGATCTAGCATGGCCATCAGACCATTTAGAGACCAGTATTCCTAGTGCATCACTTAATGGGGTGATCATAGCACTATGATGGGGATATCTAGTACATGCAGTACAAGTTATAAAGGGGGAAAAAAGTGTCTACCAAGTATAAGAGTTTACAAAAGAACCAAGGAGTTACACATAAATGAAGATGGCTTAAGTTCTAAGAAAAGGAGGTGCATTAGCATTGTGTATATGCATTTATCCATGCATCCGGGGATGTGTGGGAACATTTACTTATGTATAATGAGCATTGCATTCATTTGGGGTCATCCTCTTCCTTACAAGTCAAGGTTTAATGTCTTTTCTTTCATTAAGAAAGATAAGACAGGTAATTCTCTCACTAAGAAAGACAAGAGACATGATCCCCTAGAAGTGAGGAGAGAACTGGTTTTCTCTTTCTAAGGTCTAAAATCACACGAGCTTTTGTGCAGAAGTCAATCTTAAGGTTGAGGCCCAAGGCAATTTAATGAACTCTCCTTAAGATGGTTGCATGGACCATAAGTTAAGAGTACACTTTGAGAAGGTGTTCTTTTTAAAAAAGACATAGTGAATCCATTTTTAAAATATCTCATGATAAAAAGATGATCTCTAAAAATGGTCTGAGAGCGTTATTGCAAATAGTGAGATCTACAACTTTTGTGTTGGACGTTTCTTCATCCAAACAATGCACAAGGAGATATCTGAAAATAAGTGCTCTAGAGTAGGTCCTAGAACAACCACATCTTGCATGAAGATCAACTCAAGTCTCTCTCCAAGAAGAGAAGCTCTTGAAAGCCTATAAAAGATAAGGCCCTCCTTGGGTATGAGAGAGGTAAGATGAAGCATCACTTTGCATGTATCCAAGAGGAGAAGAGAAGGTACAAGTGCTACAGAAGCTCTGCTGAAATCAAGTGCTGTGGAGGCTCTATTGAAATCAAGTTTGAAGAGGAGAAGAGAAGGTTCAAGTGTTTTGGAAGCTCTGCTAAAATCAAGCGCCAAGAGGAGTTCCCTACAGATATTCTGTAGGAGACAAAGAGACTCAAGAAGGATCAAAAGGTGTCAACTTCCAAGTTATGCAAGTGTTAGCCCGTTGTATACCGTGCAAGGAACCATGATCTTGTTTCAAGGATCTACAAGTAAAGAGTTGATTTATGTATAATGGAAGAGCTTGCTCCTTGTCAATAATATAGCATTGGATGTATGAGACGAGCTTGGCCATGCATCGAACCCAGAGGAAAGATCGAGTTACCATGTGCACCTTGGATATTGTCGAAGACCGAAGAAAAGATGGTGAAGTAGCAGATATGTAGCTTTCGAACTCCCACAGGATATATGAGATGCCTCAAGGGAGCCTTCATAAAGAAAAAGAAAAGAGGTGTGGAGCAACTATTTGGTTTGATGTCTCATGATTGGCACAAAATGATTTAGGTAAGGATTTTCATAGCCATAAATATATTAATTAGTGGAGTAAATATATAGACTAATTAACAATGTATGAATATTTACATACAGTTCATCCTTCCTACTAGCATATGTCATTGTGTTTCGAAAGATGTGCGTGATATCATTTACAAGATGAGTGAGCTCGCGAGGTATGCATACATTATACTTATTTTTTAGTTTACATATTATGTACATCACGTAGTAAACCTGCTTGAATTTATGGACAAAACTAATCATCGTTCTCAATTGCATGTTGGTAGATTTGTGAATTTGAAGGAAATCGATCCAAATACGTTGCAAGAGGCTCGAGTATTGTCCATTGAGGTGGTTTTTTTGGTGGAGAAAATTTTTCCTCACTCCATTTTGACTACTCAAGTACACTTACTCGTACATCTGATTGATGAGATTGCAATTTATGGGGTAGTTCATGCAAGGTGGATGTTTTTTCTAGAGCGCTTTACGAAAACCCTAAAAGATTTTGTAAGACAAAATGCATAGCCTGAGGGAAGCATGGCTGAGGGTTGGTTAGTGCAATCATCCCTTGTACAAATCTCTGAATATCTTACTAAAGTGGACCCCTCTTTACCACGACTATGGAAAGATGATGAAGATTTGAGGATGAACTCTATAATACCTCAAGGAAAAGGAAGGAGCAAAGTGCTAATGAAAGAGGAACTTCGTAAGGTAAATGTATTTTGTGTGCTTTATAGCGAAGTAATGAGCAAATGGGTGATACTATATAAAGAAGCAAGGGCAAGAAGAGTAAGTGAAAGACAAGCATTTCGTGCTAGACATGGACGTAATGTTTCATATCCAGAACATTTAAGTGCGCGTCCATGTCATATTGATATAGATTGGCTACATGAAGAAATGGAGAAGATGGAAAAAGATGAGGCGATGGATATATCACAAGAGGAGTGGGAATACGCATGAGGTTGCTTATCAAAGGTGAAACATACTTATAATTAAATTATCTTTATAAGTTATATATGATATAATAATTTCACATGTTTCATCTTTAACTAGATCATTAATATGATCTCAACAATGTACTACTAGTGCACATTGTTCAATGCTATTCGGTGTGAAGGCAAACATTTTTGAACTCAATGTATAGATGATAAGAGAAATACCTAGGATTGTGGTATCCTTGTAAACTTCCAGGATACCAATGGCACCATGGAAGGTTATTGTGGCTTGATCCAAGATATTTTGAAGCTTCACTTTAGGCGATTTTTTATATATGTACTACATGTGAAGTGGTTTAAAGAAGTAGTAACAACGGGAGAGCATTGCACAATTAGATGTCATCCAAGTGGTTTTGTAGTGATTGACTCTACAAAATTTCATCAAGGCAAGAATGGCACATTCATACTACCTCAACAATGCAAGCATGTATATTAGAAGCTATTTATTTTCATATATATTACTTCTTGATACGTTCTCAAAATACAATAAATATCTAAGTTGCTTACTTTTTGTTTTTTAAATGCAAGTTGTGTATCACCCAATGGTAAACAATAACCGATGGTGGCACGTCATCCCCATATCTAATCATTCAAAACCAATCTATGGCAATGCTACCAACATAGAGATAGTTGATGACAATCCAACAATCAATGATAATGCACATGATGATGCCATGATCGATGATATACATGATATAGTGCAAGATGATCCCCGCGAGGATGTTCAAGGAAGCGCATATGAGGATAACAATATGGTTGCAGATGATGATGAAGAAATTGAGCATAGCAATACATCTGACAGTGGGATAGACTTATTTGTTTCATTACCTCTTGGTAACATAGACCTAGAGGTAGATAGTCTAGCAAGGGCCGATCTCATTGAAGATGAGATTGATCATTCATTATAGTGTATATAATTAGCTTTGAATGATTGGATGTATATTTGTAATACTCAGAAAGAAGTAAAGTTGGAAATGTATTCAAAAACATACTAGCTATTAAGATGTTTGGTCATATTTAGGGACTTTATGAGAAATGAAAAATATGTGTGTTTATTTTCGCATCTATAAGTGCGTTTAAAAACGCGGATATATAGACACGTTATTCGCGTCTATATACTAGCGCCAATAGACGCACTGATAAACGCGTCTGCTATTTCGTATGTATAGCGTGCGTCTATAGGGCCTTTTTCTTATAGTGCCAAATGCAAGTGTTAGCCAGTTGTATATCATGCAAGGAACCGTGATCTTGTTTCCAAGATCTACAAGTAAGAACTGATTTATGTGTCATGGAGGAACTTGCTCCTTGTCAATAATATAACTCCACAAGGGGGGGAACTAGCCCATCTTCCAGTCCTTTGTGTATTGCCTATTTCTCTACCTCTCTCTCTCTCTCTATATCTTTCTTTTCTCTCATCTATTCTCCCTCTATGCTAGCATAATATTCGCCATATATATTTCAAGTATATAAGAAAGTCGAGTGTGTATCTCGGATCTTATAATAGTAGTATCAGAGCAAGTCTCTTTGCTTTTCTCAAAGTAAAGGCGATCCTTGTAAGAAGAAGGTAAAGATGGAAACTAATGAAGTTCCTACAAGTGAGCAATTATAGGCTCAATTGATAGAGTATCATAGCTTGTTGGAAATTCCCGAAGTACGTCAATTGATTGACAGCTTAAGGGCAAGAAAAGAAGCTACTTATGAAGGACCAAATCCTCCAAAAGATGGTGATACTAGAAGAAACACCATTGCACCAATTGATGGTGAAGATGCAAAGCATCCAATTTTGGAGAAGCCTCCTAGAAGGAATAAGGACTCTTGGGTCAAGAAGAGTAAAGAGACCTCACCTTGAGTGAGGCAGGTAAGGATGGAGTCATCTCCCTCCGCAACCAGCTACTCCCCTGATTACTTGAGTTCCTTCTCCTCCTCATCAACTTCTAGTTCCTTCTCTTTTGGTTCTAAGTCTCGTACAATCCACAAATGAACAAAGAGGGACCATAAGAGGAGCAAGCTTAAGAAGACTAGGACTTTCAAGTCTGGGGATAAGAACATGAAGTTTGACTCTTACTCCGGTAAGAGAGATCCTGCTAAGGCATTAGCCTTTGTCAAGCAATTTGAAGTTGCTTTTTCTGATGGTAATTTCTCACAATAGTCCAAGTTAAGGCATGTAGGCATGCACTTGAAAGACATTGCTAGAAATTGGTGGTTGACTCTCATTTTGGAGGGAAAGAAACCCATGACTTGGGAAAAGTTCAAGAAGAAGTTGTATGCTCAATTCTTGCCTTGTGATTTGTAGAATGATGTCAAGAAGGAGTGGGATTGGCTAGGCCAGAAAGAGCATGAGAAGGTCACTAGTTATGTGGATAAGTTTTGGTCTACTCTTCTCAAGGTTACTCCTTTCGTGGAGATCGGTGAGATGAAGAGAAGAAAAGGAAGTTTGAAGCTGCCCTACGCCCTCATTTACACAGAACCATGAAGGTGTATCCACATGAAACCTTATCCCGCATGATGGAGTCTACCATCATAGCTGAAAGTTTGAATACACCTAGTACATCTAGAAAGTTGGAGATGATTTCTTATAGAGCTAGACAAGAGCAGCTCTATGATCAACCAAGAGACAGGACTAATTGAAGAAGACCTACCTTTACCCATGACCAATATTCAAAGCCATAGGGCAAAAAGAAGAAACACAAGTAACTCTCACCCTTTGAGATACAAAAGTACAAAGAGGAAGGAAGGTGTTTTCTTTGTGGTGATCTAGGGCATATGAAGCCTGATTGCCCCCTCAAAAGGAAGGAATCAAATGTGGTTAAAGGTCCTCCTCCGCCATCCTCAAATTCTATTCTAGATGTGCAAGCTAACACTCATTCAAATGAGAAGAAAAGAAAACTCTTAAAGGGTTGGGGGATCCTCAACAATCACTGAGTTTTAATACTCTTTAATCCAGATTCGATCATAGATAATTTTGTGTCAACGGATAATCTTGAAAGGCTAAAAATTCCATGGATAGATTGGGAACACCATTGGATTAGGTTCAGCATTTGAAGGACTTACAATCAATTCTACTCCTAACCAAGGGAAGTTGAATATTAGAATTGGGGATTACTTTGGCCAAAAATTTTTCCTACTTACACCCAGGAAACTTCGATTGATGAGGTTTTGGGCTCAAGTCAGAGAGGAAAATGTCCTCTTTAAGATGAGCTATTAAACCTTGTGATAGAAAATGATTAGAATTTTCTATAATGGGTTTACTATGCCTATCTTGGAGCGGTCTGCACCCTATCCACAGTGACCCTAGTGCACAAAATTAGGCATAAATTTCAAACCGTAGATCTGATTGGGGAGGTTTTTGAAATCAAATTGGCTTGTGCCAATGGTTAGTCATCTTAGCATTTCTAAAGAAATGAAGAAAGTTATTTCTGCGTACATGATTTTTGTGAGAGAGTCAAAAGAAGCTAATGATTCAAGGGCACTTGATGCCTCTAATGAGCACACAATACCAACTAATGCTTCTAAGTTTTAGACTTTAAAAGAATCTCTATCTTTAATTGATCAAGCCAGATATGATTTTGTTAAACAATATGAAGATTGTTTTAGTGATTCACTCCTAGGAGAGTTACCTCCTAAGCGGCCGAAAGATCACACAATTGATCTAATCCCAGGCAGTTCACCACCTAACCAACCGCCTTACCGAGTAAGTGTAAGTCAGCAAGAGGAGATCCTAAAACAAGTAAACAAACTATTGGAAAAAGGGTTAGTTCAACCTATCTCTTCTCCATAATGCTCTCCAGTCTTACTTGTTCAAAAAAAAGATGGTTCTTTCCGTATGTGCATAGACTACAGATCTTTGAACAAGATCACAATCAAGAATCATTTTCCTATCCCAAGGATAGATGATATCTTGGATAAGTTGCAAGGAGCTAGTATCTTTAGTCGCATTGATCTCAAGAGTGGCTATCACCAAATACGGATAGCACCTAAAGATGTTCATAAGAGAGCTTTTCGTACAACATTTGGACTATACAAGTTTCTAGTCATGCCATTTGGTTTGACTAATGCACATGCCACATTCAATCGAATAATGGAGAGAATTTTCAGACCTCACTCAAAGTTCACATGTGTCTTCCTTGATAACATTCTAATATTTTCACGGTCTGAAGAAGAGCATAGAAAAAATCTATCTACTATTTTTCAAGAGCTTCACAAGTATAGACTATAAGGTAATGCTAAGAACAATGAATTCTTCATTTCAAAAATTCATTACTGAGAAGATTCGAGCCATTATTGAATGGCCTATACCTACTTCTGTACATGAAGTTAGAAGTTTCTTAGGCCTATGTTCATACTACCAGAGGTTCATACAAGATTTTGCATAAGTTGCATTTCCTCTACATGACCTTACTAAGAAGCAAATGCCTTTTCACTGGGGATCAAGGCAACTACAAGCCTTTGAAAGAATTAAGTTTTCTGTGACTTAAGAACTAGCTCTCATAGTTTTGGATCTTGAAAAACATTTTGAAGTTCACTATGATACTTCTGGGGATTGCATTGGAGCTGTGCTTAACCAAGCGCATCATGCAATAGCATTTGAGATCCAACGCCTCAAGGATCATGAGCTACATACTCCAGTATATGAGAAAGAGATTATGGCAATGGTATATGCTCTTCAAGTATGGAAACACTACTTACTTGGTGCAGATTTTGTTATTAAAATAGATTACCAAAGTCTAATATACTTCCTCACTCAAAAGAAGCTCTCAGAGAAACAAATGCGCTGAATAAATTTCTTATCTATGTTTCATTTTAAAATCCTTCATACATCTGGAACTAAGAATGTGGTAGCAAATACTCTATCATGGGGACCTTGAGTGAATGCAATCACAATGTTTACCATAACGAGTTCATGGATTTACCCAATATGTATGCAACTGATTCGGACTTCTCAACCATATGGGATCAGCTTAAGTCCGGTCACTCAATTACACCTTACTCAATTCAAGATGGTTATTTGTATCATCATCAAGCAATTTGTATAGCATTACCATTGCGACACAAGGAAATGGATGAAGAATATGCATCTCCATATGTTGGACATATGGGTATTCTACCCACTACTCAAGCATTGGAAATATATTTCTTGTGGCCCACTCTTAGAGCTGACATTGAAATATATGTCATCGAGTGCAAGATATGCCAAAAAGTAAAGTATGACAGGCATAAACCGCCTGGTATAGTGAAGCCATTACATATTCCCAATGAGCCTTGGGAAAGTATAGGCATGGACTTTATCATGGAGCTTCCTCGCACACAAGCAGGCAACGATGCAATCTAGACTATCATTGATAGATTTAGTAAGCAAGCTCCCTTTATATCTATGCAAAAGACAATCAAAGCTAATCATATGGCTAAGCTATTCATTGCTCATATTTTCAAGCATCATGGAATACCTTAGTCCATTATAAGTGATAGAGATCCCAGCATGACTAGCCTCTTTTGGCAAGCTCTCTTCGAGAACCTCAGGACAAAGTTAAAGTTTTCATCCTCTTATCATCCTCCAATGGATAGGCAGAGTGAAAGTGCTAATTCTATTGTTCTAGACCTTTTGAAATCCTATGTCTATGATAATCAAAGAGAATTGAGAAAGTATTTTCCTTTAGTAGAGTTTGCATACAATAATATAGTGCACTTTAGTACTGGTAAGGCACCCTTTGAGATCATCTATGGTAAGCCTCATTTACTACCCATCCTTCTTACGAAGGATAAGATATTTGCAGTAGATGAGTTTGTCAGAGACATTGATATAGCTTTCACTGAAGTAAAAGTTACTATCCAAAGAACACAAGAGAAGTAGAATCGCAAAGTTGATAAGCATCGTTGCAAGTTAGATCTCAATTTGGGACAACATATTCTTCTTAAGTTTGAGAAGGCTTGCTTAAAGAAGTAGAAGGGTCAAAAGGACAATACTCTAAGGTTAGGTAAGGTATTACAAAATTATTTGGTTAATTTTAAGAATTATCCCCATTGGACACTCAGTTTATGACTGAGAGAGAACTACAAGACTTTCCAGATCTTCTTAAGGACTATGTATCCCCTCTATAGTTGAGATCAACTGTTTAGAAGCTAGAGGGATGTCACTAAATTGATTGCTTATTACATATTCTCTATTTAATAAATTCATGTCAATAAATTAATGACTCACTTTTCTTTAAAGTGTTGATGATGATCTAGCATGGCCATCAGACCATTTAGAGACCAATATTCCTAGTGCATCACTTAATGGGGTGATCAAAGCACTATGATAGGGATATCTAGTACAAGGAGTACAAGTTATGAAGGCGAAAAGAAGTGACTGCCAAGTGTAAGAGTGTACACAAGAACCAAGGAGTTACATATAAATGAAGATGGATTAAGTTCTAAGAAGAGGAAGTGCATTAGCATTGTGTATATGTATTTATGCGTGCATCCGGGGATGCCTGGGAATGTTTACTTGTGTGCAATGAACATTGCATTCATTTGGGGTCATCCTCTCCCTTACAAGTCAAGATTTAAGGTATTTTATTTCATTAAGAAAGACAAGAGAGGTAATTCTCTCACTAAGAAAGACAAGAGACGTGATCCTCTAGAAGTCAGGAGAGAAGTGATTTTCTCTTTTTAAGGTCTAAAAAGACACAAGCTTAAGGTTGAGGCCCAAGGCAATTCAATGAACTCTCCTTAAGGTGGTTGCATGGACCACAAGTAAAGAGTATACTTTGAGAAGCTGTTCTTTTTAAAAAGACATGGTGAATACAGTTTTAAGATATCTTGCGATAAAAATACGATCTCTAAAACATATCGAAAACAGTGAGATCTGCAATTTTTGTATTTGACGTTTTTTCATCCAAACAACACACATAGAGATATCTCGAAATTAGTGCTCCAAAGTAGGTCATCATGGAACAACCACATCTTGCATGAAGATCAACTCAAGTCTCTCTCCAAGAAGAGAAGCTCTTGAAAGCCTATAAAAGAGAAGGCTATCCTTGGGTGTGAGAGAGGTAAAAGGAAGCATCACTTTGCATGTATCGAAGAGGAGAAGAGAAGGTACAAGTATTGCAGAAGCTTTGCTAAAATCAAGTGCTGCTGTGGAAGCTCTGCTAAAATCAAGTTCCAAGAGGAGAAGAGAAGGTACAAGTGCTGCGGAAGCTCTGCTAAAATCAAGTGCCAAGAGGAGAGCCCTTCTCTCCTACACATATTGTGTAGGAGAGAAGGAGCTCAAGAAGGATCAAAAGGTGTCAACTTCCAAGTTGTGCAAGTGTTAGCCGGTTGTATACCATGCAAGGAACCATGATCTTGTTTCCAAGATCTACAAGTAAGAACTGGTTTATGTGTAATGGAGGAGCTTGCTCCGTGTCAATAATATAACTCCACAAGGGGGGGACTAGCCCATCTTCTAGTCCCTATTGTATTGCCAACTTCTCTACCTCTCTCTCTCTCTCTCTCTCTCTCTCTCTCTCTCTCTCTCTCTCTCTCTCTCTACATCTTTCTTTTCACACATCTATTCTCCATCTGTGCCAACATAATATTCGCCATATATATTTTAAGTACATAATAAATTCGAGCGTGTATCTCGGATCTTATAACACACACACGCACACACATACACACACACACACACACACACTCTCTCTCTCTCTCTCTCTCAAATTTGATGTGGATACAGGTGGGCTCTAAACTTTTTGAAATACTGAAATAGCCAACCACAAAATCCAAGACAAACCTCCCTTCAACATCCACATGAAAGTAATATCACCATCCATGAATTAGAGACCAAAATATGATAAATGCCTACATATACAATAAGTTCACAATAAGATACATGGATAATTTCATCCATCACCAATGTATAAAACATGAATATAAAATGTCTACAATGGATAAATACAGTATGAAAGTATAATGGCTATCAACACTATTATTGACCAATGTGGAACTTACAATTATGTGGTACCATTATAGGCATTATCAAAGTTGTTACTATTCTCATTGTTATCACCATGTGATCATCTCCCACTTAAGGCTAATGCACCTTTATATTAGTATAAGAAAAAAGTGAAGATACTATCCAATCCCCATCAACACTCTACAGTGTGCAAAACACTTAGAAGCTAAACTCTTCGTAAGAAGATCTACAAAAGCAAGCCACATAGCTTCCTTGTAGGCCTCAATGGCTCTAACATACCCTACCTCAATAATAAATAAATATGTATATGACTACAATAAAGAGAGCGAAGAGATTCCACCGCCTCTAAAAGTGATGCAAAACCTATAGCAGATCTCTTAGAGTCTACATTCCCTATAAAATTAGCATCTACATATCCAAGAACATATGTATCCTTTCTTTGGTAGCATATGACACATAGATCTAGTACTGTCTCACAACACTATTTACTACCTCCCATTGATTTTTACCAGGGCATGTCATATACCTACTAACCACTCCCATTGCATTGGTATTATCTGAATGTGTAACAACCATGACATAATCAACTTGACTTGCGATTGTCCTCCTAAGTAAGTTTTAAATATGGAGATAATGAAACACTAATAGCCTCTCCCCTCTCTATATTGAAATGCTCCAATCCCTTCCCAATGTATTCTTTCTAAGAACAAATAGAGTATCTTTTCTTCTTGATCTAGTATGATGTGCATACCAAGAATGTAGCCAACGTTTCCCAAGCCCTTCATATCAAAGATTTTATGCAACATTTTCTTTAAAGCATCCACATCGATGACTGACTTCCTAGAAAGAAACGTGTCATCCACATAAAGAATCAAGATCATAATGCTACCATCCCTAGCCTGCCTCATATATAGGTAGTAATCACCCTCACTCTTATGTAGTTTAGACACCAAACGCTCCTTTCCTTTCATAGCAAACCCCTTAAGATATTGTATATAAATATCCTCATGTAAGTCCCCATGCAAGAAACCAATTTTTACATCCATCTAAACAAACTCCATATCCTCTCTAGCAACTAAATCAAGAACTGTACAAAGGGTGATCATCTTGACTACTAGTGAGGGTATCTCATCAAAATTAATCCCCTTCTCCTACTTGAATCCTTTGGCCACCAATCTTGCATTATACTTTGGCAATGCATCAAATGTAGATACCTTTAACTTATAGACCCACTTGCATGGTAGTGCATGCTTTCCCTTAGGCAAAGGAACCTAGGTAGCACTTTTTTCTAATGAATCCATCTCTAACTACATACCCCTTTTCCGCTTTATGATTATAAACCCTATTCATAGCATCCACATAATAAGAAAGCTCACCACAATTTGTTACCATGACATAGTCTAGAGATGAAGTATATCTCTCTAGCAATGTACAAACCCTCATAGACCTATGTAAGATTGCCTCAATAGGAGTCTCTAACTATCCCATCTATCTATCCTATAAGAGATGAGACTCTCCACCATCCTGGTGCACCTGAGTTTGGAATCAGTAGGTTGTCCAAGGCATGCATCATGTGGAATAGGTCATATAATGTGCGTGATGGATGCCTATCCTCCTAAGATATTATTCTATGAATGTCAACTATTTTGACAGGCTACTTATGTATCTTATACTCATCAAAGATGAGATTACGGTTGCCTACTACCTTCATTAATTCAAGATCCCACAAGAGATAGCCCATTTCACCTAACTCTCCATAGCCAAGAAAGATTCATTTCTTATACTCAGGATTGAGCTTACTCCTCGTGTTGTGGTATATGCATAAATGCCTTGCAACCAAAAACGCGCAAGTGATCATAACTAGGTCACTTGCCATACTAGAACTCCTTTAGTGTCTTACTATCCAATGGCTTGTTAGGGGACTTGTTGATCAAATGCATTGTTGTCTTTATAGCTTAATCTGGAAATCCATTAGTTAGACCAATATTAGAGATTATACTACAAACCGTTTCATACATGCTCTTGTTTACCTTCTTAACCACATCATTTGGAGCAAGATTCTCACGAGCAATTGCCTTTCTCTTGATACCACAACTTGCACAATAGTTTATAAAGGCATGAAAGGCATACTCTTCACCATTATTAGTCCTCAAGAATTTAAGCTTCTTGCCACCAAGAACTTTTGAAATGCATTCGACACATCACTCTTCTTGTGAAGAGGATAAGCCCAAACCTTCCTACCCTTGTGGCATCATTATAAAGGCAACAAAGTATAAAGCTCTGGCCAATGAAACCCTAGGTATCATCCCACACAAATACTATGAACCAAATCAAGATATCATGATCTTCTACTTGTACTATCTCTCTTATGCAACATTTTAGTTTGCTTTCCAAAGAGACAACCCTCACGAAAACAAAGATCATGAAAATTTAGGAATATAAGATAACATAAATGACACAAAACTTTCATTTGAATGATCGACATACATCCAGATGGTGATGCCATCAAGAAATAGATGGTTATTTAGTGACAACTACCACATGGTCTTTAGCACTAGAAACATGCAAAGGATACAAAGTACTAGATTTTTGACATTTTGGCCACAAAAAGAGATCTCTTATAAATCTTCCACACATAATCACCAAAGATCACTCTATGAATACAATCATCAAGATATCTTATATATTAAACAAAGTTTTTGTCAAGTTTGGAACATGTTATACATTCTGCAAGATATAAAAAGAACCATTTGGCATGGACAAGTGTACATCCCCAATATCAACATGCTATATGCATAGTTATAACAAAGGAAAACACATCCTCTCCTTTTAGCATCCTAAGTAGAGAGCCACTCCCAATGTGGAGTAACATGAAATGATGTTCTAGGATCCATGAGACAATTCTAAGATACACCATTATCCATGGCAACCAAGAATGCATCACCAAAAGAGGATATTTAGACAATATTACCATCGTCACTTCTATATGTATTAGTCTCCTCTATTTTGATCTTTCTGCTCTTTTTTCCATGATCCTCATTTCTGTTCTTTCCTTTTTTCTTTTACTTTCTTTTGAAGCTATTCTTTGTATCCCTTCTTGTTACAAAAGTAGAATTCTATATCCCTTTTGCTATGTGACTTGCTTCTTAACTTGCCTCTCTCATGAGATTTTCCCCAAGCATTTGACCCTTCTCTCACTCTAAGTGCATTGGAGCTCTTTGTCATTGCATTATTCTTTTTTTTCAGCTCCTTAATGAGTAAGCTCCTATCAACATTGGCACTCATAAGACTACCCACGGGTGTGAAGTTACAAATGAAAGTCTTGCAAGTATCCCAACTATCAATGAAGGTGATTAACAAGAATATGGCCTTTAGTGAATCATCAAAGACAATCTTCTCAAATATCAATTGGTTGAAAATAGTTTTGAGCTCATTGAGATGATTATATATTAAAGGCCCCTCCTCCCTATGATGATCAATGTGTTTTTTTTTACCGATAAACATACAAGATTGCCCTTTCTTTTTCATATGTGCTACGGAGTTTTTTTCATACACCATATGCACATGTGTCTTTCCCATTAAAATACATGGACTTTGAGAGTATCAATATAATACTAGAGCATGCCAACTCATCCAATTCCTCCCATACATCTACATCCATATCGTCATGCTTAATCCTACTATATTTGATTGGATTTACCTAGTTTTTCTAGACCAATATATTATATATTTGCTCTTTCCAATATGAAAATTTTGTTTCATTTCAAGATTTTTAATATTGAGCAATGCATTCTCTAAACTTGATGAAGGAGTCATAATAACAAGCATATGTTTGCATACCAAAAACAACAAGATATACCCAACTACAAGCTTAAAATAGACTAATGGATTGTAAAGGAGTGCCCCATAAACCCAAGCAATAGCTATCCAAATATAAAACTATCATAAAAATAATGAAAAAAGTAATATGTTAGCACTCTCAAAGGCATATGAATTTTCTAAAGCTATCCTAAGTATTCCAACTATTTTTTGGAGCATAAAACAATCACCAAAGAGATCATGTATACGCAAACTACCTTCACAAATCATCTTTACAAAGGAGAGACCAACATGGAAAATCATCCAAGATGATAAATTCATAAAAATATGTATGCAATCCAAAACTCCAGTAGTGTCAACTAGTCATAACAACTAATGTTAAGCACAAAGGTTTATGTCATAAAATGGATGCTCCCCTATAGCTTCTAGATGATGAAAATATGGAAATTTGTAGTGAAAATCCAAAATTTACCAAAAATTTATCAACAAAATTTATTTTTTTCATTAAAAACCTCTTAGAGTATCCAAATAAATATCACAGTCCATAAACATCACAAATCTAGGTAAATCATCAAGTCTCTCTCATTTTCAATTTCTCTACTATAAACACAAGTAGAATCTTTGCTTCAAAATAAGTAGAGCCTTAGCTTAAAATTATTTTAGTTGGATGTTTGAGGCATTTGTAAGGAGTTTCTTTTTAATTTTTTGTGGTCCAGTGCAACTTCTATACCTTCTCCTCAATAGAAATGCAAACCTCTTCCATGAGCAACCTCTAATCTAAAAAACTTAGGATTCAAGCTCTCTAGCTACACAATGTAGACTTTATTATGTTATAATGCATTGTGTTGTAGAACATATTTGTGTGATTCTTTTATCACCATTGGCTTCTATTCTCTTAATCTAGCCTTTTTGTATTTTGTAAAATGCTATCTATAGAAGGAAATAACTCATTTGAGTTAATGAAAATTTTGATATTTTGTTGTCCACTTGCATCATTCAAACTAACCATGTCTACCTTTGGGATATGGAAAACGATTTATGCTCGTGTAGAAAATTTTCCACCTCCTTGAGGTAGCCATGGATCCCTACTTTATCGAGAAACTTTGACACCATCTCACATGTCAGGCCCATTTTCGGCTCGACATTGACTCTCTAGGAACTAGCTGGGCCTATTTACACTCAAAGAACACACCCTCTCGGTCTCACGGCTACTAGGAGCGTCTAAGGGAACACACTTCCTTAACTTCTATTGTAAAATTTGCATTTGTTTTGGATTGTAATCCAACGCTTAAGCCTTCCCCACACTCCTCAGAGGAAGTCTCTACATATATCGATATGAACAACCATGTAAGCATAGACAAAGGAGGCATCCCTCGGTTCAATTCTGCGGCCCCACTACAACTCTCCTACACCTCGAGGATTGGCCCCTCGATACGTTGCTAATACAAAGAGCACATACGTTGTCGTGTTGCTGCGCATCCGAGTCGTATACACCTCCATTTCTTTTGTTGTGCATTTGTGTTAATTTCCGCGTGTGATTCATTGATGTGTGATGCATTTTAATAATCCGCATCCAATGTATATATTCCCTTAGTGCATGCGCACGATTTTGTTTGGATGCATGAAGTGCGTGTATTAGAAAAATATGAAAAACTGATGCCAAAGGATCTTTGTCCTGCTGCTATTTGAACTAGCTCTATGTGCAATGACAGCCTTGGTGCAAGTGTTTTGGAGATATGCTACAAGAAGGATATTTAAAGGAGGAATCAGAGTTGTTGCAAGATATGCCTCTTGCAAATAATCTTGGTTGCTTGGATGTCAATGTTGAATTAATGCAAAAGGCATGGTGACAAATTACTAGCACAGCAAGGCTTTGACAAAAATTATGCTCATGCCAGACTTTTATAAAAGTGCTGGAATGAGGAAGGTCGCTTGCCTAATTTTGACATGTGAACAAGAAAAAGAAAAACTAAAGATAGAGGAGAAAAGGAAGGGGAAAAGGAGACTAATTGGAAAAAAGAGAATTCGAATGGCGAAAGGGGGGGAAAAAGACTGGTCTTCACGCGTTCGAATGGAGGAGAAGCAACACTGTCAGGCTGATACTCGATGGTAATAGGGACGACTTCATCTTCCACAACGGCAAGCGGTTTGTAAGGCCATACTTCTTTGAGTTTATAGCTCATGTGAAACAGAGATGGGATAGGAAGACCATTGTTGATCTTTTTGCAAACGAGTTTTAGGCAGAGAGACGAAGTAAACAATGAAGCCGGCCTCGGTCATCAGGCCATGAGGAGTGTTTGTAGCAGAGGCCCTGCTTGCATAACAACTTAGAGAAGCTTCCCTTTCTCAGGCAGAGAACTGAGCATGACTCGTGGGTTCGCTTCCGGAGGCTCGGCTGGAGCCTTGCTCTCAATTGCATAGGCTATCGCTGCTTGTGATGGGATTTAGATGTCATATGCCGGTGATGCTGCTGTGACTATAGGTGAAGCATTGCGGCCAAATGTGGTGGACAAAACTGCATTTTGCGGTGACAAGTCGCTGTCAAATGTGGCGAATTCAGAGGGGGGAAAGTGCACATTCGCCCATTGGAACGTGTGGAGTTCCCTCTCATCCCTCGAGCCACAACCTCAGTTCCTCCTCTTCTTCCTTCTGATTGGGTCCCTTCGTGTTGGTGATCAGGAGAAATACAGACCCATCTGGTAAAAAAACAGTGGATGATAAGCAGATGCAAATTGGGTCAAAGCTTGCAGGTAGAGATTGGTGATGTCACTTCCGTGTCTTCCACTGTTGGTGGCAACACAAGTTTACAGGAATTGCAGAGACTTGACCTGTAGCATACATGCCACTGCCATGCCAGGTCTTTTCTGTTCCTCTCTTCTGCAGATTCTTAATTTTGAAGAAAGGGAATTTGCGATTTTCAGTGGCTGATACAAGCAAGTGGCAGTTGGGTCAGAGCTTTTAGATAGAAATCGGTGATGTCACTTCCATGTCTTCCACTGTGGGTGGCAACACAAATTTTGCAGGAATTGCAGAGACTTAACTTCTCGCATGCATGTCAATGCCATGCCCACGTTTTTCCTGTTGCTTTTTCCTGCAGCTTCTTAATTTTGAAGGAGGAGATTTGGGGTTTTCTGTAGTGGTTTCTTGGAATCCACCTGATACACAGGTCAAGTCTCTTACTTGTAGCAGACTTGATGGAATAGATTGGCACCATTCCAGCGGGTGAGCAATCCGGAAACTAGATAACCGTTTCTCTGCAACTTTCACAGAGCGATGCTGCACAAGCTGCATGCACATCTGCCATGCTGGGTTAAGTATCAGGATTGGATATGGTATGCTGAAACAAATCAACATATTTGGCTGCATGTGATACAAGTATCAGAATTGCTGTAGATATATGCTTTTCTGAACAAATTAAGGTATCAGGTTATTACAAGCATGCTCTCAGTTTGCCTACATGTTACCAATTGCGACAGGGCCCAATGCCCTGGCATATACGACAGAGTCGATGCGAATTAAAGACATGGCCGCTCCCGGGATTGTTCTCAAGATCGTTTCCATCATTCTCACTGTTCTTCAACTCCTATGTGTGAAGTTACAGTGGACAGAACTACAATTGGTGGAGTTTTGAGGGACTTAAAACATAGCATCTGGTTACAGGGCAGATTCATACATGGATGAATGCATCGTTTGGATAGACATGCAGTTGAGTCATAGACAGCCAGAATAATGAGCAGTGGGAGCAGGGAGTGGATGGCTGCATGGCCACAGCACAAGGCTTGAAAGACCAGCAGAGTAGCAACATGTCTGTGGCTTAAGTGAAGTGCCTGCCTATATTCTCTCAGAAATGAATACTCTCACCTTTTTATGAAGACAATTTAATACCCTGCTTTGGTTTTGGAGATACAATCAGATTGTTCCTCATTTGTGCTTGACTGAGCATACATCTTTTGATACCTACTAGACTCCTACTTTGTATGGAATCCTGAAAATTTATTCACAGGAATTGTTATCCAGCTGAATTTATCAAGTGCCAATGGAAAAACTGAACTCAAGCATCTGAATGTAAAATTGAATACGTTCAAATTTTTCTGAACATAAACTTCATGTAACTCACTTGACAAGGAATATAGTGAACTTTGGCATCAAAAATTCAATTTTCTTCTTGTTAGTCTATTCCATTGCTGTATCTTGAACCCCGTGTTCTGCAGCCGTTGCACGATCTCTTTGACATTTCTGGTGAACCCGACGTGAAAGTGCTGCGTGATCAGCAAGATGGGGGACTCGCAAGAAGAGATGACAGATGATAATGTCATGAAGAACCTGTTTCAGTCATTTACCATGTATATGCAGCAGCAAGCTCATGCAAAACGAGACAGTGATGCTATGGATGCCTTGAAAGCTGTACAACAGGAGATGAAGCAGTTTAATGGCCAGCAAGTGTCAACTTACCTGCATTTGTATTAAGAAAAGATGAAGTTTTTTGGAGTTTCTCAAGATGTTTGGAGCCGCTACTTCTTGCGGATCGTGGTGCGCGCTCTTGAAGGTCGAATTGCAGAAATTCAAGAGGCACATGCAGGTTGGGCTGAATTTAAAAAGGCATTAAAAGATGAATATTTCCTGGAGGATACAGGTCTTATGAATCGCAGGAATTTTTTAGCATGGGTTTCTATGCCTAATAAGGGACTTTCTGTTACCGCTCTTCTGCGAGAGTTTGAAAGCCGTTATGATCAGTTGGATGGGACTGAACAGCAAGCTTTCGAGATGCAGAAAGTGGAGTTATTTTTGCAAGCTGCAGATGCTGATTTACAGGAAAAGTTGGATGATCTTTTGGAAGATCAAGCTACTGATTCAGGTTTAAAGACTGAGTGGAAACATGTCATTGATGCTGTGAATGCTCTTGTCAAGAAGCAGCGCAGGAGAGTCAGATTGCATCAAAACACAGGATCAGTTCCTGAAAAATCCTTGGAGACTTCTTCTTCTACCCCTGCAACTTCTTTGCCTAAGCCTACTCCTCCTGTTGTGAATCCACTAGTTCCTTCTGCTCCAGTGTCCTTATTTGTAGGGGTATGCACAAACATATGGCATTGACTATGAAGAAACATTCAGTCCGGTTGCAAGGATGGCAACCGTAAGAGCAGTCATTGCTATGGCTGCATCAAAGGGATGGTCTTTACATTAGATGGATGTAAAGAATGCATTCTTGCATGGTGATTTGCAAGAAGAGGTCTATATGGAGCAGCCACCAGGTTATGTGCATGCTGTTCATCCTGAGTTTGTTTGCAGGTTGAAGAAAGCCTTGTATGGCTTGAAGCAAGCACCTACAGCATGGTCTGACAAGATAGGACAGTATCTTGTCACTATTGGCTTTCAGATTTCCGATTATTCTTGGACAGCCTTTTATTACAGAAGCAAGAATGGAAACAAAAGTGATGGATGATGGGTCAGCTTATGCGTGGATACGCAGTAAAGATGGTATGCGAGCTGTTCAGTTTATGACTGTTGGGGTAAATCATCCGAGAAACAGGGACTCCTTGCGTGAGGCACCACTACCTGCGAAGGAGTTGGATTTTCATTAGGTACCGCTGTCTTGCGAGACGCCAGTGGTACGGAGCGGAGAAAAGAGGAGATCTCGCCTCCTGGCAGCCAGTCTTTCTCCAATAACTTTGTTGGGTTTACTTCAGATAGTTCAGTAAGTTATCAGAAAATTTCAGATTTGCCTAGAGCTGCCAGGCAGTACATTGGTCGTAAGGAGAAAGAGTTGAAGAATGCAGGTATTTTGCAAGCAGAAGAGCATGTGGATGGATTGTATGAAGGGATGTCTTATGCAGATACATTGTTTGAGATGAGAGCAATGCTGAAAACTGATGTATGCAAGGGTTCAAAGATCATACCTGTGCAAACCTTGGATATGTTTCAGAAAATTTCTGGTTTTATGCTGCAAACAGAGTTAAAGGCTGAGAAAACTCAGCAAACTGAATTTATGGCTGATCTTGATCAGCTAATAGAATTGCAGAGGGCTGAATCCATTCAGCCAACAGAGTTGAATGCAGAAAAATTTCTGCATACAGAGTTTGAGGATGCATCTATGCAGTCCATAGAGCCGAGGGCTGAATTCAATCAGCCAACAGAGTTGAATGCAGAAAAAATTCTGCATACAGAGTTTCAGGCTGCACCCATGCAGTCCATAGAGCTAAAGGCTGAAATTTTTCAGCCAACAGAGTTGAAAGATGCTGAAAATTTGCAGAAATTGCAGCAAAGGAGAGAGTGCTTGAATGATGCCAAGGTTGACACAAAATATAAAACAGTTGATAAGAAGGTTAAGCCGGTTGCAGGCCCGCTTCCTTCTGATAGTGATGAACAGATTGAAAAAGCTATGAAGCAGCCTATGTTGAGGGATCCTGCGAATATTGGACATAAGTTTACAGCTGAAACTCTTGCAGAATTGAAGATTGGAAATGATGATTTTTTGCTTCCAATGGAAAAAGAATGTTTTAGAGAGATGCTTGGACGTCATGGTAAGGCATTTGCTTTCTTTCCACATGAAATTGGCTGCATTAGTCCCGAATTGGTTGCACCCATGGTCATCTTCACTGTTCCTCATGTACCATGGAATATACGTCCTATACCTGTGCCTAAAGCACACTTGTCAAAGCTGATAGAGTTGCTGAATGAGAAGATTAAAATGGGGATTTTGGAACCCTCTTCTGCACCCTATTCTAACAGGTGGTTTACTGTGCCAAAGAAGAATGGTACTTTGAGATTTATTCAGGATATGCAGCCCGTGAACAAAGTGACAATCAGGAATGTGGGTACAGGTCCAGTTGTGGATGAATTTGCTAAGGCTTTTGCAGGACGAGCCATCTATTCACTAGGTGACTTGTATTCAGGTTATGATCAGTTTCAGCTTGCCTTGGAAAGCAGGGATATTACTACTATGCGGACACCTATTGGTCTTGTGAGGATGTGTACCTTGCCTCAAGGTGCTACAAACTCAGTTGCTCATATGACGAATGCTATGCATAGAGTTCTTCGAGACTATATTCCGCAGTTTACCATGCCTTTTCTAGATGATGTGCCTATTAAGGGTTGTGCAGAAGAAGAAAAGAATGAAAGTCTTGATTTGCATGGATGTAGACAGTTTGTGGCTGACCACTTGATTTCTTGTGAGCAAATATTGACACGATTAGAGGAGGTAAATTTGACACTTTCAGGGCTGAAATCTGTCTTTGTTGTTAATGAAGTCATCATAGTTGGGCATATGGTTGGATATTATGGCAGAAAACCTTCTCCTGCAAAGGTGGATGCCATAAACAGGATTGCAGAGTATTGCTCGACTACTTCAGAGGTGCGAAGATTTGTGGGAGCTTGTGTATTTTACATGATTTGGATTCCTCATTTTGCTCATATAGCAGATGTTCTCTATCAGCTGCTTCGAAAGGGGCAGAAATTTCATTGGGATGATGAAGTTGATGGAGAAACACGTTTACTAGAATCAGAAGATGGACTTGACCTGTTTGTGGACTTGAATGATCCTGGATAGTTGGCACATCCGGAGGATGCGCAGGTTTAGAGGGGGTGGATGTCGTGTTGCTGCGCATCCGAGTCGTATACACCTCCATTTCTTTTGTTGTGCATTTGTGTTAATTTCCGCATGTGATTCATTGATGTGTGATGCATTTTAATAATCCGCATCCAATGTATATATTCCCTTAGTGCATGCGCACGATTTTGTTTGGATGCATGAAGTGCGTGTATTAGAAAAATATGAAAAACTGATGCCAAAGGATCTTTGTCCTGCTGCTATTTGAACTAGCTCTATATGCAATGACAGCCTTGGTGCAAGTGTTTTGGAGATATGCTACAAGAAGGATATTTAAAGGAGGAATCAGAGTTGCTGCAAGATATGCCTCTTGCAAATAATCTTGGTTGCTTGGATGTCAATGTTGAATTAATGCAAAAGGCATGGTGACAAATTACTAGCACAGCAAGGCTTTGACAAAAATTATGCTCATGCCAGACTTTTATAAAAGTGCTGGAATGAGGAAGGTCGCTTGCCTAATTTTGACATGTGAACAAGAAAAAGAAAAACTAAAGATAGAGGAGAAAAGGAAGGGGAAAAGGAGACTAATTGGAAAAAAGAGAATTCGAATGGCGAAAGGGGGGGAAAAAGACTGGTCTTCACGCGTTCGAATGGAGGAGAAGCAACACTGTCAGGCTGATACTCGATGGTAATAGGGACGACTTCATCTTCCACAACGGCAAGCGGTTTGTAAGGCCATACTTCTTTGAGTTTATAGCTCATGTGAAACAGAGATGGGATAGGAAGACCATTGTTGATCTTTTTGCAAACGAGTTTTAGGCAGAGAGACGAAGTAAACAATGAAGCCGGCCTCGGTCATCAGGCCAGGAGGAGTGTTTGTAGCAGAGGCCCTGCTTGCATAACAGCTTAGAGAAGCTTCCCTTTCTCAGGCAGAGAACTGAGCATGACTCGTGGGTTCGCTTCCGGAGGCTCGGCTGCAGCCTTGCTCTCAATTGCACAGGCTATCGCTGCTTGTGATGGGATTTAGATGTCATATGCCGGTGATGCTGCTGTGACTATAGGTGAAGCATTGCGGCCAAATGTGGTGGACAAAACTGCATTTTGCGGTGACAAGTCGCTGTCAAATGTGGCGAATTCAGAGGGGGGAAAGTGCACATTCGCCCACTGGAACGTGTGGAGTTCCCTCTCATCCCTCGAGCCACAACCTCAGTTCCTCCTCTTCTTCCTTCTGATTGGGTCCCTTCATGTTGGTGATCAGGAGAAATACAGACCCATCTGGTAAAAAATAGTGGATGATAAGCAGATGCAAATTGGGTCAAAGCTTGCAGGTAGAGATTGGTGATGTCACTTCCGTGTCTTCCACTGTTGGTGGCAACACAAGTTTACAGGAATTGCAGAGACTTGACCTGTAGCATACATGCCACTGCCATGCCAGGTCTTTTCTGTTCCTCTCTTCTGCAGATTCTTAATTTTGAAGAAAGGGAATTTGCGATTTTCAGTGGTTGATACAAGCAAGTGGCAGTTGGGTCAGAGCTTTTAGATAGAAATCGGTGATGTCACTTCCATGTCTTCCACTGTGGGTGGCAACACAAATTTTGCAGGAATTGCAGAGACTTAACTTCTCGCATGCATGTCAATGCCATGCCCACGTTTTTCCTGTTGCTTTTTCCTGCAGCTTCTTAATTTTGAAGGAGGAGATTTGGGGTTTTCTGTAGTGGTTTCTTGGAATCCACCTGATACACAGGTCAAGTCTCTTACTTGTAGCAGACTTGATGGAATAGATTGGCACCATTCCAGCGGGTGAGCAATCCGGAAACTAGATAACCGTTTCTCTGCAACTTTCATAGAGCGATGCTGCACAAGCTGCATGCACATCTGCCATGCTGGGTTAAGTATCAGGATTGGATATGGTATGCTGAAACAAATCAACATATTTGGCTGCATGTGATACAAGTATCAGAATTGCTGTAGATATATGCTTTTCTGAACAAATTAAGGTATCAGGTTATTACAAGCATGCTCTCAGTTTGCCTACATGTTACCAATTGCGACAGGGCCCAATGCCCTGGCATATACGACAGAGTCGATGCGAATTAAAGACATGGCCGCTCCCGGGATTGTTCTCAAGATTGTTTCCATCATTCTCACTGTTCTTCAACTCCTATGTGTGAAGTTACAGTGGACAGAACTACAATTGGTGGAGTTTTGAGGGACTTAAAACATAGCATCTGGTTACAGGGCAGATTCATACATGGATGAATGCATCGTTTGGATAGACATGCAGTTGAGTCATAGACAGCCAGAATAATGAGCAGTGGGAGCAGGGAGTGGATGGCTGCAGGGCCACAGCACAAGGCTTGAAAGACCAGCAGAGTAGCAACATGTCTGTGGCTTAAGTGAAGTGCCTGCCTATATTCTCTCAGAAATGAATACTCTCACCTTTTTATGAAGACAATTTAATACCCTGCTTTGGTTTTGGAGATACAATCAGATTGTTCCTCATTTGTGCTTGACTGAGCATACATCTTTTGATACCTACTAGACTCCTACTTTGTATGGAATCCTGAAAATTTATTCACAGGAATTGTTATCCAGCTGAATTTATCAAGTGCCAATGGAAAAACTGAACTCAAGCATCTGAATGTAAAATTGAATATGTTCAAATTTTTCTGAACATAAACTTCATGTAACTCACTTGACAAGGAATATAGTGAACTTTGGCATCAAAAATTCAATTTTCTTCTTGTTAGTCTATTCCATTGCTGTATCTTGAACCCCGTGTTCTGCAGCCCTTGCACGATCTCTTTGACAACGTCACAAACTCCACTTTTGTTTTCAAATGTTCTAGGAGATATAGATATTTTCCTCACTAAATAGTCCCAACAGAAACTGATCATCTAAACCTACAGCTTAGGATATCTCACATACTCAATGTAGGTCATATGTATGAATACAATGGTAACACTTCCACTAATGCTAGCATGAGTTGCATGTAATGCGATTGTGTATGAACCATAGTGCTCAATCATTTTACCATTTAGAAATCAACATTGGGAGGTGCAAAGACATTTCTTTCAATGATTTTAATCTACACATAATGTTGCATTGTTGAGGGGTCATCATTGAGCATTCTCGTGCTGCTAGACCCTCTTAAACTTAAACCATAAACGTCCTATATGCCATGCATAAGCAAAAGATTAAAATTTAGAATCTTATAAGCAATTAGTCACCCTCAAAACCCCTCCTTCTCCCTACCGCTTAGGTTATACATGCATTGATAGGTATAGGAAGTATTCTTTACATGTTTCTCTTTATAAATTTGATAAAGACCACTTTAACACAAAGACAAGGTTGAACCGAGGCTCTTATTTTTCTTATTTTTCTTATTTTTTAATGCATGAAATATGATATTTTTTATTTTTTATAGTTTGGACTGATCATGTGTACTCATATTTAATTTTATATCATTTTTTTATTCCACACGACATACTTGCAGGTTTTGTGGATTTATGTATAGTTTATTATGTGACTAAATTTTCTTATTTTCTTCAGCATCTTTGATAGATCATAGTTTTAACAACCAAACACAACCATTTCCAAACAATTTTAACCAAAACCTATCATAAAACAAGTAGAACGATCGCTTACGCATAAAAACATGCTTTCTGAGACTCGTGTTTCAAGGTTGGGAGCTGCTAATGCTCTTTCTTGGCCGCTCACACACAGCCTGATGTATGATCCCTTGCACTCCAGCACATCACTCCATCACCACCTTTCATCAAACCCCACCTCCTTCTCTTATAAAATCTAGCATTCGAACGGGTACTAAGGAGAGAGGAGAGAGAAGAGAGAAAGAATAAGAAATTAGAATTTCATTTCCTTGATCATATTTTACATGCTTACAGTCAAAATTTTGCTCTTGGCATGTGGATTAGGGTTTCATCTCTCTCTCTCTCTCTCTCTTGATCAGGGTATATTAAAGAGGCACAAACCCATCCAAAAGTGGGGCACAAAACCAAAAAAGTCCCCCTCCTCTTGTCGGAAAAAAATTGATTTTTTTTTCATTTGCATTTCATTTCATGTCATTTTTTAAATGTCCACTTTGAAAAAAACGCTTTTACATTACTCTCTAGGCAAGGGTTTGCGGCCTGTTTGGAGGGGCAAACGCACTCGAAATTGCGATCTAATTGGACAGTTGGCTCTATGATGTCGAAATCTATAAATTTGACCTCGTCGCTCTCTTTTTGGCTCCCGAACCACATAGCTGCTTTAGAGTGCTAAACCTTGCGAGGATTAAATGTTGGATTTCTAGCATCGTAATCCACTTAGAAAAACTCTAGCTCAACTATGCACCACCGTTCCATTTTGCATGAAAATTTGGTACTTGACACCTCCATGTCACTTTTCCACTCCAAGAATGGGCTCAAATGCTTCAAATACAGGTCCCAATATCCAGCTCTTATCAGGTGGTCACATTATCTTCTAAGGTACACCTCACACAAGGCCATAATGGCCATCATATTGATGCAATTAACTCAAACGGAACAAACTTTGCAAAAATCCTAATAAAAATGAACATGGTAAATGAAGTCTCAATCAAGGACATATGTCCAATTGTCTTACCATGAACTCGAATGGGGCAGGTTGGTTTGACAAACAATGCAGCATGCACTAATCACAAGCATAGCAACCCAAAGTTGCTACTTCAAGTGTAGCTTATGTTATTCAAAATATCTACTTGATTTCACAATAATTAAATATGTGGTACCAAGAAAATTCATTGTAGTAGAAATCTTAGTAAGCACTAAGTGTCCAACAATCACAATAACAAATTTAGTGAAGGGTCACATTCAAGTTTTTTAAAAAATAGTAACTTAGTTCTTATGGTCAAATAAATACTATGACTTAGTGGTTGAACTCACCACCACTAAGTCAACAACTACTAGAAAGTCTTGGGACAATAGTATGAGAGGTAGATTTAAAGGTGCAGCTTTCAAGATTTTAGACAATTTTAGATAGATCCATAAGGTGTTTATGGGGGAAAATGAATATTTTAGTCTCCAAAGTGGTTCATAGTGCAAAGCGATCAAGGCACAAGAGACCAAGAATTTTAAAATTTGAGATAAAATGAAGCACCAACTTGAGTCTAGAATTAATGAAGAAGCATCCAGCCATCACTTGGGTATTGATTCTGCATGCTTCGGATGTAGTTTAAGGCCACAAGACCTTAAATTACGTGGGCATGCCGAATTTGAAGGGGCACTTGTGGTAGGCCTCAAAGGGGTGTGTTTTCTTGACGTGTCTAGTCATTTGGAAGAGAGAAAGAAGAGGAAAAAGTGAATAGAAAATGAAAAACACCATTATGTTGGGCATTTGATGATTGCTACATGCAAGATCCTCATCATTTATCGTGTGTGATGGACGAAATGAAGTTTCATTGCCATCCTCTACATGATGATTCAAATTTCATTTCCTAGCATAAAGAATAAATAATATTGGTTTTTAAGTCTTTCTCTCTTCTCTCTTAAAACACTCTTTCTCACTCCTTCCTTTCCTCTTGCATAATGGCTATTCTTATGAGAGAAGGGGGATGTGAAAGAGAGGGATAGGTGAGAGTTATGCAAAAGATATGGTTTTTGGCATGTTTCTTGAGAATTGTGGAGTTCCACCAAGTATGTTAGTGGCTATCTCAAGTGTCAATGGCCTTGAAATCCACACGGCACCTCATTCATTGCATAGTGTATAAGAGATTTTCGAGTAAGTTCATTAATTTTCATAGTAAATGGAATAGGATTGGAAAACTATTTTAGAGTTGGAAAAGGAATATGAATACTTAATTTTCAATGTTTTACATTTGTTGTTTACATTTGTTTTGAATTTATATTAAATAAAAATATATAAAATAAGAAAAATTATGAGAAAATAAAAGAAATATCAATAAATAGTAAAATTCTAAGAATGATTCCAAGAACCATAAAATATAAATATGTTATATATATAAATTCAAAAATCATAAAACAAGCATTTTTCTATCTAAATAATGTATTTTAATAGCACTCGAAGTGGTTTTGGTGTCATTCGCAGTGTGTAAAGAAATCCATATGTAAATAATCAGATAATAATTTCTTTTAAAAATAGAAAATTCATGAGGAGATATACAAAAATGATTGCTACATATTTACACTTTGGTTGTCTCATTAAACATGTTTATGCACATTCATTCACATTTTGCATACAAGCATAATCTTGCATATACCGTCGCACTACAATTGTATTATATTAATCGAGTATGTAAGATACATCCAAGCCATTGAGATACGTGGGTCATAAGGGATATTAGTGAGGAAAGAGTGGAGTATCTTTTGTTGTTCTTTATATATTAAGATGGCACATCATGGGGCTAGTCCCTAGGGTGTAGGAGAGTTGAAGGAGCCTCAACAGTTTGTTGGGGGCCCTTTGTGTGTGTGTATCGAGGTGAGGTAGCCACCTATATGTGCATGAGGCTCCCTCTACTTGGAGTCGATATAAGCAATACATTGGACTATAGCTTGAAGACTATATCTACAAATGCGTTCATTAGATACATTATTTTGTAGCATTTTCACATTCTTGGCCACTACGAGGCCATGGGGGTTATTTGGTGAGTATAGGAGCCCGCCTAGAGCATTGTAGCTAGATAGGTGGGGCATTTTCTAGGAGCTGCGTATAAGTGGAAATTTCATAACTTTGGCTAAGAAGGGATTTAACAATTTCCAACCTTGAGCATTAGGGGTAGGCTAAAATATTCACAAAATGGGATTTTGTTCCAGGGATTAAAACACTTAGCTTTCCCTATACAAAACCTAATAATGGACCTAATTAATTATTTAGAAAATAGAGGATATTTAGACAATATCACCATCGTCACTACTACATGTATTAGTTTCCTCTATTTTGACCTTTCTTCTCTCTTTTCCATCATCCTCATTTCTCTTCTTTACTTTCTTATTTTGCTTTCATTTGAAGCTATTCTTTGTATCCCTTCTTGTTACAAAAGTAGGATTCTATATGCCTTTTCCTATGTGACTTGCTTCTTAACTTGCCTCTCTCACGAGATTTTCCTCAAGCATTTGACCCTTCTCTCACTCTAAGCGCATTGGAGCTCTTTGTCATTGCATTATTCTTTTTTTTCACCTCCTTAATGAGTAAGCTCCTCTCAACATTGGCACTCATAAGACTACCCACGGTGTGAATTTACAAATGAAAGTCTTGCAAGTATCCCAACTATCAATGAAGGTGATTAACAAGAATATGACCTTTAGTGAATCATGAAAGACAATCTTCTCAAATATCAATTGGTTGAAAATAGTTTTGAGCTCATTGAGATGACTTTATATTAAAGCCCCCTCCTTCCTATGATGGTCAATGTGTTTTTTTAGCCGATAAACTTACAAGATTTCCCTTTCTTTTTCATATGTGCCATCAAGTTTTTTTCATACACGATATGCACATGTGTCTTTCCCATTAAAATACATGGACTTTGAGAGTATCAATATAATACTAGAGCATGTCAACTCATCCAATTCCTCCCATACATCTACATCCATATCATCATGCTTAATCCTACTATACCAGTTGTCTCCTTTTCTTTAGTCTTCAGAATACCATTCTTTTCATTTGGCTTTGTGACATGACAATCTACAATTGCATGTCCTTTCTTCTTGCAATAGAAGCGCTCTCCTTGAAACGTTTCCTTATTGTTCTTCTTGATTTTAACATAATTGGTAGAGAAACCACATTTTCCTTTTGCATTGGCAAAGGATGAGGCATCTCCACTATTGCTGCCTTCTTTAGCTTTAGGTTTCGACTCCTCCATTTTTATTTAGTACACAAAATTCCTCAAATGTCAAAGCTTGGGGTCTCACATGAGTATTTAGGATAGCCAATAGTCCATTAAACTTTAGTGGAGAAATCCAAAGACACCTCCAAGCTAGCTCCCCACTAATCTTTTGTATCCTTATGTTATGAGCCATATGGTTGTAGAGATTCTTAGTCCGAGTGATAAATGCTTCAACTATCTCTCCTTCACCAAACTTCTCTGCTATTAGTTGATTCCCTAAGTTTAGAATCCTTGTATGATTTTGCATTTTGTATTGACTCAGTACATTCCAAGCCTCTGATGCCTTGATTATATGTGCTTAATAAAATTTAAAACATTATCAAAAAATCTTGTAAATAAGAGACACAATGCATCTTCATTCCTTCATTTCCAAGTTCATAGAAGATCTGTATTTAGAGAAATTATAACACTCAAATTTGATGGGTCGCGGTTTTGGATAGTGTTTCTTAGTAAATCCCCAGCATCGCCTCTAAAAGCCCATAAGAATATTTTATACTCTCCAACTTACCTTTACTAAAGGCTGGTGATCGGTGTTTGAATTGTGAATATAACATCACCACCACCTGATATACTAGCACCACTATTTGAGGCAACAGAAAAAATTTCTTCTCTTCATTGTTGAAGCCCTTGCCTCTCGCATACTCTTCACTCCTCAGAGCCCCCAAGGCTTTGATACCATATAGAAATTATATGCTGCAGCGAACAAAATGTGACCAAGGAGTAGAAAACACACATCAAATATAAAAATAATAAAAACTGCTTCAATTACAAATGGACTAATACAAAGATAACTCTGTCCACCCATATGCTTCCACTGTGAAGCTTAGGTGGTAATCTAAACAAATGATAGGTGAAGAGCTTAAGAGTATTTGGAACAACTCTGATTAGATGAAATATAGATTGGTAATGGCTTTAGGGGGGTCTTCCTTTTATAGCCTAGGAAGGTAGTTTAGTCGGCCTTTCTCCAACCATATTATGAACCGTTTCTAGTCATCTTGGGAATATTCCAAGAAATATCATCTTTATCATTCCCCTCACACCCCGAAATAGGGATCCCTAATAACTCCCACACCTTTTGCAACTTGATGCATTTTTTCTCAAGTTTCTAACAACATAACTACTCTATCTAAACCAAAGGCTAGATTCACAAAGGTCAACCTTTTGCTATCCGATCATATAAACCTCATCTAAAATATATGTTAGGACCCAACCAATGTTTGTGCACACACATGGCTTCTCCTCATGATCAAAGCCTTACAACTTAGAGAACCGTGGATCATCCATAGTACTATCTTACAAAAAGGGTGGAGAATTGAGCATATCTAACATACATTAGATGGTCACACATTTGGTCCCTTCCTAAATCTTATGCCTTGAAGACAAAATCTCAACTTACTAAGACCCATTAGGGATCTCACCATCCCAATTTTCTCAAGTACGTGCTTTAGTTATCTAATTATTTGAACATATTTATGTTTAACATTTAAAAGTAGTTTCTTTAATTAACTATTAAACACTATTTCCTTCATGTAATTTATTGCAACAGATACAAAGGCAATGTCAAAAAGTCTTTGAAAGCACTCTTAAAATAATGTGCTTTTATGCTACAAGTCCTCCAAGGTAAAATTCCAACTTGGGATTCCATACCTTAATTGAAGACTTCTGTCTAATCTCAAGAATACAATCCACCAATCCACCTGTAGCACAAGGGCCTTCCAAGAAAGTCTATCCTAGTCTCATAGAGGTTAGGATAATCCTCAATAGATCCAAGGGATTTATGGCCAAAGCCCCCTTGGCACCCTTGTCGCCTCCTAGCCTAACATTCTTTCCATGGAGAGACCTCTCATATTTGGAGTCTATCCTAACCTCCAACGCGATCAAAGAGCACCTTCGTAAAGGGCTCCTTCCACTAACCTTAGGGGAGGTTTTGTGAATGCAGTAGAATTTTTGCCCATGAGGGCACATTAACTTTGTATGAATACACAATCAAGAAATCACTTTATCATCAGTAGGTAGGATAGTATCCCTTTTCCATAATGTTTAAAAAAAAATTCTTTGGCTATTTCATAATAGTCAAGCCAATTTATCTTTAGATAAGTAAACCATCCCTTTCACATATAATTAGCTTTTCTTTTAAACACAAATTTGATAAAAAGGAAGTCCTTTGAGTACTTTGCAATGAAGGATGCAATCTATAACAACGTATTCTTCCATTACATGCAATATCAAAGTGACACACTCCATTTATATATTAAAATAACACATTTTTAGCTTTTTCTTTACATCATAATGATTCAATACTTTATCATGTGCAACCCATGCTTAACTCTCTTTTTTCTTATCCCATGAATAATATTTATCTAAATTCATAATTATTCCATCATTTGTATGCCATAACAAGTTAGCTTAGATAAAAGAAAATGAATCTTTATAGGGAGCACCTAGAGTTTTCTTGCAAGTCATAGACTAGAAGTGTTATCATGGTTGAAGGATGATGGGATTAAAGTGTGTTGTGGAAGCTAGCCAACCGCTAGCTCGGTACTATCGGACTTTAGTGGTGCTATCCCTTGTGAAGGCCTTGTGATTTGAATGAACTGATCTTGCATCTATGGTTTTCCCTTCTAGTCTTGCTTTGCGTGATTAGGAGAATTCATTGTGGAATCCACAAGGTGATGAAGCTTACCAAAGAGAACTTAGGAAAAATATTTCTGTTCTCCTTCTCTATCTTCTTTCTCCTTTCATTACTCCTTATATCTCTCTCCTCTCCTTATCTTGTTGTCTTCTCCTTCTACCTCTCTCTTTCTCCTCCTCGTCTTCTTTTGTGCCTCTTCTTCTCTGCTTTTTTTTATATTTCCGCCTTCTCCTCTTCTTCCCTTGTTCTCCTCCTCTTATCCCCTTGCTCTTCTCCTCTTCTCCTCCTCCTGTCCTCTTTATGTTCCTCTCCCACTACTCCCTCCCTCCCTCCCTCCCCCCCCCTCTCTCTCTCTCTCTCTCTCTCTCTCTCTCTCTCTCTCTCTTATTTCTAATGAATGCTCTCCCTCTATCCAATCATCATCCTTGAGTTGCTTCTCACTAGACATGTGGACGGAGGTTAGGAGCTTCATGTCATTGTTGAGGATTTCAAGGATAACGTCAATGTGATCAATGTGATCATGCATGGGGGAGGTCGATGGTGTGTGGGATATTGGCACTTCATGTCAATTAATAGCAATGGCTTTATTTGTTTCTCTTTGTTTCTTAAAAATACATTTAAAAAGGTTTTAAATATTTATAACCTTCTAACCTTGTCTTCCAAAATCTCGATTTACACATGGGGGTATAATATTTACCATGTTACAAATCATGGTTGAATAAGAAGACAAGATGAGCTATGAGGGAAAGAATAAGAAAAAGTGGAGAAGCATGATGTCACCAAATGGACTTGATTGATTTTAGTTGAACCAAGTACATTTTTAAATAGCTTTTTCAACTTGAGACCCTCACTTCTCTTTGCTCATGGGATGCATTGCATACATTTGTTGTGACCTCTTTAGATTCCACCTCATCCATCCTTATCCATTCACTTTTATAAACATCATTCACATGTCTATGCATCAAATATGCTAACATTGTTTGAATGTCTTTAGCAAAATCCCATAAGATTCTCATGAAGACCCTAAACCTGAAGCTATACCACATAGAGTACTCAATAGCATTGTCAATTATGATAGTGTATTGACTCCACTTGTCATAGTAATCTGTATGGGTATGCCTCTAGAGGACATCATGCAATTGATGTTTATAGCCTAACAACAACAACAACCATCAAGGAAGAGAATACATGAGAACATAGCACCCAAGACAAGGAGCAGAGATAGAGGGAGGAAGCAAAAATGTGAACCTTATTGCAAAGTCCAAAAAATAGAAGAAGAAATAAACATAAGAGATGTCCTGTTTGTCAAAAATTTCGATGAAGGAGAAATTAGGAGCAACAAATGATCATCAAAATTGCAAAGAAGAGATTAAAAAAAGAGTAGAAAAACCTAAAGATAAAAATGAAGTAGAGCCAATAAGAATATGAGATAGCAATTATGGCTTTATTTGAGTAAATTTTAGACTAGAATGATCAATTAATCTCTTAGTGGGTAGCAAAGATCTTGGCAAAGAAAGGAGAGTCATACAAAGGGAAAGAAAAAGTCTTAGAAGAGGAGTCATAGTTATATGAGTCGGTGACTCTTTGTGGTTAATGACTTAGTTGGGGAATGTGAAAGCACAAATCGATGAGTTCACAACAGCAAGAGAAACTACAACAAGTTAGGAAAATATAGGGTAAAAACTAAGGGTAAATTTTGGCCCAAAAACTATTTTTTAGAGGTTTTCTTGGTCATACTAATGTTGTAGGCTTTAAAACTTAAAGAATAGTCCACATATACAAAGTTTTGTATATTGGCCCAAAACTTGCCCAAGAATAGTTTGAAAATAGGGTTTTCTCATAACAATTGCATTTCTAAACTCTTCACCATTGATTTACCAACATTTGCCCACCTATCTACAAACTAAAATCATGGAAGTCAGTTAACTTTTACCCTGAAAATAGATCGTGTCTAAAAGAATCTTCCAAAAGCATCCATGAACCAACACCTATAGGAGGCCAAAGTGCAATAAGTAGAGTTGGAGCTTTGGAATGATTGTATGAGGATCTTAGAAGAGACATTATTGAAGCCATAGCAATGAGGCAAGATCTGTAAAAAGGATTGGATACCACTTAGAATGCTTACATAATTTTTTTGGTTGAGTCAAAAGACCAAGTGATAGAGCTCCAAATTCAAATCAAGGATAAAGACATAGAGTTATAGGAGAAACATCTTGAGGTAAAAGAAAAAAATAAAGTATTCAAAGTCAAGGAGGAAGACAGAGAAAATCGATGCAAGATGATGCTTGACATAAACCACAAATGGAAAAGACTTCCCTTGATTTAACCCAAAAAAGAGATAAAATCAAATTACATGAGAAGTAGACAATAGAGCATCAATAGGCATAGGGCCAACAGAAGGCAACATATGTAGGATTGAAAGAAGCAATCATTGCTAGCTTGATAAGAGATGTTGATCAAGTGGAGGGTGAAACACAAAGATTATATGACACAACCCTAATGAAGGCTTATGATGGCTAAGCACCAAGAGTTATTTAGAGAGGTACCATTTATGGCCTATACACCATATATGGATGACCTTGAAGAACTCAAGGCTTGATCTGAGATATCTTGGAGAGTGCAAAGAAAATTGAGGAGATCACTCAAATGAATGAGGAGCAGACCAAGGAAGGCGTGTTTTGCCACCTAAGGAAGAAGGGGTATGAGGAGTATGAATTGATCAAGGCCATAGGTCTCATGAAATCTAACATACCCTTATCAATCTCTCCCATCACTCTAGAGCTACCCACAATCATGGTGCCCCCTATTGACATCAACTACGAAAATTATATAAGGGAGTTAGAAAAAAGCTCTTTAGAAAAAGAGGAAGACCTCGAGCAAAAGAAGGCCTATACAACTATGATATAGAGATTGAGAGCTCAATCTTGCAGAAGTTTAAAGAGCATTCCATTCCCCCTGAAGTTCTATCCACAAAAGAGGAAGTGAACCAAGAAGAGACTATTATTTGGGGGGGGGAGAGGGGGAGGGGGTGAATGGGGATGATGGTGGAGAAGGGATGGGGGAGGAAGATATGGGGGATTTCACCCCCCATATCTTCCTCCACAAAATGAGAAGAGAGAGAAAGTGCAAACATGATAAATAAGAAGAAACAATGGAATAATAATTATTGAGTCCATAAGAGACATGCATATTTATAGCATTTAACTATGGATTCTGGTATCACATCCTCAGGGAAGTTACTATATGTATATCCTTTACATCACGTGCATTCAAGGCCTATTTATAAATATCATTATCTATGAATTTTTTCTAAATAAAACATAACCCTTTTCGATTCAATCTGTAAATAACCCCTTTATATTACACCTTTTCATTCATAGATGTCAAAAATATATAAAAATAGTATTTTAAAAATACCTTATTTTAAACCTATGCGATGCACACATATATTGATGAGTAACTTATCTGAGATCACATCCCATGACTCTTCATTCCTCCATTTTAGAACTTTAAATTTTCTTTTAAATTGTTTCCCTACCCATGTACATTTGGCAAGCACAGAGGACCTAAGCCCACAATGGTCCCTTGATAAGAAAAAGTTAATAGTACAAATCCCAAGTGCACAAAATACTGTAAGTGAATTAGAGTGCATCCATTTGTTGCTAGCACATTCCATGAAGTGGTTACAATGTATAAAGAAATTTTTCTTTTGTAAATCTCAAGCATTTGTATGAGCAACATCCCAAATTTTCAAATTTAGAGTCAGATCTGTGCACCGCAAGTAGACTAATGGGCAAGTTGTTGCTCACCTCTTTGGTTCTTTGACGTTATTCCTCTTCATATATCCTTGGCTACCAGCATGTCTCAAGTAGCAATATCACTAGACTTGCAACACATCCTTGTCTAGACCAAATGACAACCACTAAATAGTGTCATGATAGGTTTTGACACTAGCCTTGTAATTTGTAACACATCTCTGTCTAGACCACATGACCACCACTAAATAATGTCATGATAGGTTTTAACACTACTCTTGTAATTTGCAACAAAAGAGGCTTCTACAAGCCACTTTAGTAGCTCAGGTCCTATTTTTCTATGTTTAAAATAACATGTGCATATAATACCGATATTGGATGGGATTTTCCCAACCGTATAAGATAGAGAATAAAAGATTTGGAACAAGTATCAAGTGGAAATTCATTTTCTACAAAAAATGAATTCTCAAATGTGCATGAAAATTGCTCAAAATAGCACTTAACAATGCTATTTGGAGCTCTTGAAAAGGTTGACACTTTTTATTTAATTCCAAATCTCTTAATAGGAGTATATACTATACATATCAAAGTATTTTTTATGAAAGTTTTAGCCTGATAAGAAATTTTTTGATATGGTTTTGACTAGAAACATTAAAAGTTTTAGATTTTCTACAAAAATGCTCTTAAAGATTAACATAAAAATACACGCATCTTTGCCTATTTTGACAATTTCTATTTTTTCAACTACTATCTTGTGTTGGTCATATTTTTTTAAAGGCGTTTCTTCTTAATCTTTCTAAATGAAATATTTTGTAAAAGGTCCAAATCGCCACAAAAGTGGCTTTTTTGCTATAAGACTAGTGTTAAGTAGTGGGCTAGGTCCATTGGTGTTGTGCCATGGTAGGGTAAGAATTTGTAGAAGAAGAACCATGTGAGCGAGCATCATAGAGATTTATTAAAGACAATAATATAAAGAGTAGTAAAAAGCTTAAGAACATGTTCCTTTCTTTTCTTTGTCTGGGTAATCAAATGTCACAAGAAGATGCTAGAAAAGGAAGAAGAGAGCGTCCATAGTAGCCCTAGTCAAGAATCGAAATAGTAATCCAAAATGCGGTCATAGTACGGATTCCCGAGCCTCCGAGCCTAGAATTGCTTCAGGTCAGAGTCGGAATAAAAGGTACAGCCGCGAAGTCTAGGACACTGTTCACGAAAACCGGTTCTTTAGTGTATTTTTTCAAGCTTAAAATGAGAAAAAAAGGAAGTGGATTTTTATTGGTCCTTTCATCTAAGGGATAAATTTTGATAGCTAGTCTTTGTTTGAAGGGCTATATCAAAATTTATCATTTTTTTAACGATTCACTTGTCATTAAACCTTTATTTTCAAGCCATGCATAGGAGAGGGTCCTTTTTAAATTTCAATATATATTTGTCAAGTCTCAAGAGTCAAGGTTCATAAATATGACTTAATATACCTATTAACACACTTGTGGCATGTAAGAGAATTTAGTATGTAACGTTCAAGGTTGAGAGGCTCCAACTCTTCTAGAAGTTAGTTCCTTCTAAAGTTTAAACATTCTAGAATCTAAATCATTATCTTCAAAAGTACAAAACTTTCAAACTTCCTAGGTTGCCCTTCATCCAACCCAAGTGCTTTGAACTATATTCACTCAGCAACCTTCAAGATCTTTGGACTTACACAAGCACTCAATACAACAAGCGTGAGAGATCAAATCAACAGGTTGCAATCTTGGAGAGTCAAGCTTCAACTAGAAATCTCCAAGTATATCATAATCTTTTTACCCATTCTTCCTGGTTGAAACTACTCAAATGCTTTGTGTTGCTGTATAGGATGTGCTATATAATCATATAGCTGTTGTGAGAGAGAGACAGAGAGAGATAATCCATTATTTATTTCTCCATGCTTTTATTGTTGAAGCATACAAATCACAAGAGCAAATTCCATTGTTGAAAAACATTTACCTTGGCACTGCAACACACACACACACACACAGAGAAAGAGCTTTGCTTGCTCACTCTACCATCACGATTAATCACAAGAGGTAAAAGAGCAAGATGCATTGGCATGAATCCTAGGAGATCAACGGGCAAAGAGACAGAGAGAACATGCACACAACTTAGAGGTTCAGGAATTAGAATGGCATGAGGCACAGAGAGAGAGAGAGAGCATGCATAGTCTATGACTCTGTAGAAGTTCCAAATAACCGCACGCTGCTAGGTGCAGAGGGAGAGAGAGACAGAGAGAGAGAGAGAGAGAGAGAGAGAGAGAGAGAGAGAGAGAGAGAGAGAGAGAGAGAGAGAGGTCCAAAACGGTCACGGGGTGTTGGGCACAGAAAGGGAGAGAGAAAGGTTCAAAACGTTCACGGGATGCTAGGTGCAAAGAGAGAGAGAGAGAGAGAGAGAGAGAGAGAGAAAGAGAGAGAGAGAGAATGCACAGAAATAGCCCACCATGGGCAGTGAGAGAGAGAAAAAATATGGGTGTAGCTCCTAGGAAGAGAGAGGGAGAGAGAGAGAGAAAATAATAATGTTTAAGAAGAGGGAGAGAGAAAATAATGGGTGTAGAGAGAGAGAGAGAGAACATGGGAAAGAGAGAGGGGAGAGAGGAGAGGAGGGGAGGGTAGAATATATATATACATATGTATATATGTATATATGTATATATATATATAGAGAGGGAGAGAGAGAAGGAGAGGGAAAAGAGAGAGAAGGGGAGAGAGAAAGCAGAGGGAAGGGTAAAAAAGAGTAGAGAAAGATTTAAACATATATAAAATACATATTGAAGTTTAAAATTTTATAAATAAGATATTATTTTCTTGGGGAAGTTACTATATGTGTATCCTCTACAACACGTGCATTGAAGGCCTATTTATAAATATCCTTATCTATAAATTTTTCTTAAATAAAACATCACATTTTTCTATTCAATCTGTAAATAACCCCTTTATATTAAACCCTTTTGTATGTAAAACATGTATTAATATTGTATCTTAAAATACCTTATTTTGAACCCACGTGATGCACACCTATATTCATGAGTAACTTATCCGACAGTATTTGTGATGTCTTTTATGTTGATTGATTATTTTGAAGCAACGACTCTTAAAAATACAATTTTTTATAAGTCAATGCACTACACATTTTTAAATTTTATATTAGGCTTCTAAAATTTGATTTTTTATGTTATTGGAAAATATAATTAACTATGTCAAACCTTGTGTAATCTTCATTACTTGGTACACGTGGTTTTATTAAAGTGCAACCAAATGAAAATGAGGTATCAAGATCTAAGCATAGAAAGATAACCAAGAACCATGTATCTATTGTTTTTAATAATGAAGTCATTGATTTAATAAATTATTAATTTTAAAAAAAAGATCAACTTGTAGGAGATATGGAAATGTTAAGACGTCAAAAGGCTAGGGTAGATTGGAATGAAGCATGGACTAGAACTTTCAATTGGGCATACTTTGATCGCGAATTAGCTAAAATATTTTGCACATTTTGTAAATAAGATCCAAAATGAAAGTGTGAATTTGGTGAATGTGGCTCAATAAATATCCAAATTAGTACATTCACTAATTATGCAAAAACTAATTCCCATAAGCTAGCCATATATCACTGTGATGCCAAAAAATATTAATAGTTGATACATTAGAGAAAGGAAAAGATAAAATGGATCGTGCATGTAAAGTTCTATTTTCCATTGCATATGAAGTAGCAAAGCATGACTTATCTTTTTGTACTTACGAACATAATTTAGAATTACTTGAGGTCCTTGATTGTGAATGCGTTCCTATTGAGATGTATAGAAATGATAAGGCATGTACAATGTTTATACAATATATTAGTGAATCTATATTTAAGGATCAAATTGCTAAGATTAAACTATCTCGTTTTTTAAGTTTAATGTTAGATGAGTCTATAGATATAGGAAATAGGCAAAATATGATTGTATATTTTTCTTTTTTGGATAATTATGAACATGTCACCATGTTTCTAAGGTTAATAGAGCTAGATAATGGCATTGCATCTTGTTTGTATAATATATGCATTGATTTTATGTTGAAATGTGGGCTAGATAATTCTAAAATGGCTTATTTTGGCTTTGATGGTGCCTCTGCAATGATTGGTTGTCATATCAGATTATCTACTAGGTTGAAAAGGGATAATCCATTGATGGCAAATATTCATTGCATTGCCCTTAGGACGAGCTTATGTTTAAGTTGATCCAATCAAAAATTTTAAAATTACACAAAATATCGATTCATGCATGAACTCAATTGCTTCTATTTTCTCAAAAAGTGCTTGTAGAACTAAAGAATTAGAGAATTTACAAGAAGAGTTCAATTGTGTGATTTTACATTCAAGTCGTAATCACAAGGTACGATGGATTAGTAGACAAATTCTTGTAAAAAAAGTGTGTGATTCTTATGAGGCAATATTAGCATATACTCAATTAGAAAATATGTCTCTTTTTGATAAATTAGTAAACGTAGAGTTAATGTATAATTTACATTTTTTATTTGATGTCTTTAATAGATTAGGCATATTGAGTATAGTTTTTCAAAGTGATTTTGTGGCTATTATAGCCGTAGCTAGTTTTATAAATACTTAAATAAGAGCATTAGAAACGTTTTTTGTTGATGATCCCATTGTTGATGTAAACACATCAACAGATGACAGATGTGATTTTCACATCATACTTGGTTATGGACCACCAGATGGTCAATTGCATGCTCTTAGAGCTTCCATTCCAGGTAATTATTATAGGAGTATTAAAATCTTAAGAAAATTGGATGGACCTGATTGAGATGCATGCATCACATTTCAAAAGTTATTCGGATTACAAAAAAAATGAACTCACAAATGGGCCCTTAAAAATAATATAGTTTAAGATGTGGGCCTTTTGGATTGTCTAATAGGAAGGCTAGATGTTGACATCCATGGAGGGTAAATCTTCTCTCCCCAAATCTTGGGTTTTCTATTAAAAAAGGGGTAGTGGGGGATTAAAAAAAGGGAGAATGAATAGTACACAATATTTGAGTTTCTCTCACCTCGTATTTCCCCCCTTTTTTTGGAGAATTTTCAATTTCGGTTTTTTTCCCTCTCACGAAATCAGTTTGACCCAAAATTTGAGCAACACACCACTTTCCCTCTCTTCTCTATACTCGTGAATTTTTGTCTCCATTGAAGCTCCCTACTGAGAGTAATTAGGGTTTTAAGTGTTTTGCTTACCTATGCACTTTCTTCTCCACGCAGTTCTAGATTTTGGGCAAAACACAGGTACCCATCTCTCTTTGCATTTTCTCTTGTTTGCTATTTTTTCAATAGGCTTTGATGTCGTTTCTTATTGTTGTTGTTGTTTTATTGCAAAGGTTGTTTGGGGCAGGAGACAGAGGTGCTCGTCTCTCTCTCCCTTCTTTCCCCCCTCTCTATATGTGTTGTTTCTCTTTTATGTTGTGTTTTCAATAGAATTTGATGTTGGTTCTAATTGTTGTTTTCTTGCAGAGTATATTTGGAGCAAGAGGCAAAGGTGTTAATCTCTCTCTCTGTTTGGTTTTTTTTTTGGTTGATATCTTTTCAATACAACACAATGTTAGTTCTAACCCTTGTTGTTGTTTTGTTGCAGAGATCATTTTGGGTGACATTGCATAAGTGCTTATCTCTCTCTCCCTCTCTCTTTCTCTGTGTATGTTTTCTCTTTTCTATTGTTTTTTCAGTATACCTTCATGTAAATACTAACTCTTGCAAAATTATCTTTTGCAGAGATCAAATTGGGCAAGATTGGATAGGTGCTCATTTCTTTCTCTCTCCTGCGTACTCACATAAACTCTCTCTTTCTTCCTCTCTGCATTATTCCTTTTCTACTATCTTTACAATAGGGTTTGATTCTAGTTCTAACTTAAGGATCAATTGTTGTTGCAGCACTTAACACAAGGTAGAGCAGAGATTCTGTAGCTCAATTTACAGGTAAATCCACTATATTTTGTGGTGCCAAAATTTATTCATTTAATTAGTGACTTTTATATTTGATGGGATTGATACTTTCTTATGTCCATCATTTGCAATGGGTTTTGATTAGCAATGACTCGATCTTATCTTCAACAAATCAGCTTATAGGTAAATTGGCCCTGTTTTGTATTGCTTCTATTCATGCACTTATCTAGATATTTTTTGCTAAAAGGGATTCATGCAAGTATTTTTGTTAAAAGGGATTCATGCAGGTGTTTTTTTGTACATGCAGGTATTGTACAAGGTTTAGGTGAAGCATATAATTCTCCATCAACTATTTTGATGTGGTGAGTGATTCCTTTGTTTGGATGATATGGATCTCCTGGAAGTCGATGGTTCAAAAATCCTCTACTTTATTGGTTGTATGTGTCCATTTGGATCTCCATGCCAATTGGCAATGATCCACAAAACTCTTGTATCATATCATCCATATTACACACAATGTGTTGAGTCTTAGAATATCTCAGGTGTCAATCCAATGTGTCTATTAAGATTTGCATGCCATGTGGCTGCTATCCTTGTAACAACTACTCTATAATACCCACATTTCATACAATGTATTGAGTTAAATCAGAATCCTCTTCATTATAATAAAATTTATTTTGGCAAAATTCTCTGAGTATTCTTGTGCTATTCTTTTCATTATATTTCATGTCAATTGTATGATTAAAGTGATGACTTGAAATTAAATCTATACTTTGTGTTGATGTATATATCCACATGCATTTCGATATCGATGTTTATGTCTCTTTACAAAAGTGTAAATATCTCTTAATGCCATGTTGAATTGTATGGCATATTGGTGATTATTGGATAGACTTAAAATGCTTATTATTTAGGGATTAATACATACTTCTTTACATCTAATATGTAGGTTATAATGCCTGAGAGAAGAACAAGCATTCTCTCGATAGAAGTACGTAACAGAAAAGATGAAGGAAATTGGATCATTGATACGTATCATTGCTCGTCTTGGGTACATATGCGTCCAAGTATGAAGGGAGCTCTCAAGGTGAAAGCATCAGCAATTGCACATGTATCAAAGCACTGGAAGGGTAAAGTTTTAGCTCTCAGATAAAGGAATTTTGATTCTCACCATGTAACAAAGGCATTTGTACAACATGTATTCATGCAAAAACAAATACACATTGCACCCACTGTGCCCTTTCAATGAAACATTGCAAATAGTAAGTATTTGCAACTCATTGAGAATGAGAACTTTCATGATACCTATTTAACAACTTGTCTTTTATTTACAGAAGTATACCCTTCGGATTACTGTGAGTGGCAAAATGTTGAGAGTTTCACTGGTTCATTTAAGTGTTAACACCTCGAAATTGGTAGATTGCTCTTTGAGGGGCGTACAAATAAGCAACTCGTAGAGGACCTTGTTTTTTTCTATGACTCCAAGTACATATTACCCAAGGGGAGTCGAGAATATGGAACACTTGAGTATATGCACATATCGAATCTCAATAGCATAGAATGGCCATTGTATAGTAGCGACATTTTGCACATGTGTAGCACAAAAATTTCCGCTGACATATTGAATTCTATGAAGCCAAGCACTGGCTTAAAGAATGTACATCTAAGCTGGTTCATACTGATTGCAATTTTTGCATACATGTTCAAGGAATATAAGGGTTTGAGACGTACACTACAAGGATATCAGGCCTAGCGACGCGGATTAGCGATGATAAATAGCGGCGTCACTATTTACGTTGCTATTAGAGGTGCATTTGCGATGCTATAAGTGATGCAAATAGCGCCACAAATAGCGACGGTACCCAGAGCAAAAAAACGCGGGCCAAAATCCGAGCGCATTACATTTCACGCATTCACGAAAGAGAGTGAGAGGGAGAGCGACCATCTTGCTAAGAGGGAGAGAAAGAGAGAAAGAAGGCTTCTTACTGCCACTGCCGCCGCCGCCACCGCTGCCGTTGTTCGCGAAGAAGAGGAGGAGGTGTATGGAGGGCGAGGAGGTGTAAGGAGGTGTATGGAAATGAGAGAGGGAGAGGGAGAGGGAGGGAGACATTAAACATAATAGGAAAATGAGAGAGAGGGAGAGGGAGAGGGAGGAAATGGGAGAGAGAGAGGGAGGAAATGAGAGAGGGAGAGGGAGGGAGAGAGAGAGAAAGAGAGGGAGAGGGGGAGGGGGAGGAAATGGGAAAGGAAGAGGGAGGGAGACATTAAACATAATAGGAAAATGAGAGAGAGGGAGAGGGAGAGGGAGAGGGACGAAATGAGAGAGGAAGAGGGAGGGAGAGAGAGAGAAAGAGAGGGAGAGGGAGACATTAAACATAATAGGGAAATGAGAAAGGGAGAGGAAATGAGAGAGGGAGAGGGAGAGGGAGAGGGAGACATTAAACATAATAGGAAAATGAGAGAGAGGGAGAGGGAGAGGGGGAGGAAATGGGAGAGGAAGGGAGAGGGAGAGAGAAAGAGAAGGGGAGGGAGAGGGAGACATTAAACATAATAGGGAAACGAGAGAGGGAGAGGGAGAGGGAGAGGGTTTTCTTCATTGCTTAGTGGTGCTTTTGTTCATTCTTCCAAGGGATGTTAGTCCTTAGTGGGTTCAAACATTTGATCTACCCGTGTAATCATCTGACTATCTTGCATTCACATCATAAAAATGTGAGAATACGTGCAATTAATCGGCTTCAAAATCCATTGATAGGACTCTATTTGGAAAGGTACCACTTAATTGAGTCTAGTTGTATTGATCTTGGTTATGGTTATCTCTACTTGATAGTTATTTCTTGTAGGGTGTGTGCTTTTGTACTTTTTTTATTTTTTTAAAAACATATAAAAAATTAATTGATTATATACAATTGTTGGAAACATAATCAATTTATGTATATGTTTACAACTATGAATCCATGTCACTTTGAAATGTTTAGAAGCCAATTGTAGAACTTGGTATTAAAATCTAGTGTGGGACAAGCATCAAGAAGTCGTGGGAACTTTATCAAGAAGGATAAGTATTATGCAAAATTGAGTAGCATTGTTGCTTATGCTAGTCTACTAACAATATGTAGTTCCTCTTCTAGGAGAATTTTATCAAGAAGGGGATAGTCCACGATGGGTCATGCTATAACCTTACCATGCATAGTAGCAAGTGCATGGAAGGAAGTAGGGGTTACCTAGGTTGGGTGCCTTTGAGACCGCCAAATGGCTCATTAGCTCACCTCCAAGCTCAACCATCTAAGGGGTTACATAGGTTGGGTCTCTTTGAGACCGCCAAATGGCTCATTTTTCTTTCAAGGTAGTCATTAGCTAGCCTCCAAGTTCAACCATCTAAGCTCGAGTACTAAACCACCATTTCTCAAATTGGCTTCATCCCCAAGCTTGTTGTTTGATCTTCTCCATCTCGAGCACATCGTATTGATAAAGCACTTTATTTAATGTAACTATTAAGAATAATTCTTTGGCTTCCTCATTAGAGATATGTCATTTAAGATGCTCTAGAATCTCATCATAGTGTTGGCCAAGATATTATTACTCCTTTTAAGTTAGTGGATAACCTAGGTATTCCTCGTGTTCTTTAGGCTAGGTGCCCATGTCAGCATGGACATAGATAGGTGCAAGCAACATCAACTTAGCATCCAATTATGTGAGACACTCATCTTCATTCCTATTTTCTACGTTCTTGCTCTAGTGTTCTTTCTTCTAGGGTTTTGACTATGGCTTTGGACTTTAGCATGGTGGGAGGTTTTAGGACAACTTGGGCAAGATTGAAGGAGTGTACTATTACTTATGCTTTTAGGATTCTTTTGTTTATCCTAGTCACAACTAATGGTTGTAATTTCTCTATTTCCACCCTTAATGGGACATCATATGGCTTGTTATTAGTGGATTGAGTTCAATCTACAATAGTTGATAGCACTTGTTTGCTGCTTGGAATGCTTGGAACTTTTAGAAGCTTTCAGAGGTCTAGTGCTTTTGGGAGAAGTGAGAATGAGGATATCTATGGATTGGTTGTATGTTAGGGCTATCAGCTTCTTGCTTGATTTGATGGAATCCTTTTTATTGCTTTCACAATTATTTGCTACTATTGTTGTTTCTTTAGCCTCATTTTCTCCCTCTTGAACAATGAAGGTATGGACTTAGGAGATCTTGCACCTTCACCTAATTTGACAATTATATTATTGGAATGCTCATTAGGGATCTCTTTCCCTTCTATCTCCTTGTGGAGCTTTCTTAGATCATGTTGAATAATGTTACTAGGTTGTAGAAATTTGATAGTCTCTTTTTTTAAAGAGTCAAGCCTTTCTACTGGTTCTTCTTCATTAGGAATATTAATTATGCATGCTAGCAATTCTCTCTCTTTAGTTGTTGACTTTGGAGTTTTATCCCATTAAATTATAGATGGCTTGTCCCTAGGAACTGAATGTTCATTTTCAAGCTTTGTTTTATGCTTGAGGGGCAGGGGTGTACACATAAGAAGTCATCTATATAATGTGCATTCAAAGGGTATTAATAAATAACCTTTCTTTACATGATATAAGGCCATCAAATGATCTCTTTTACTTTACTAAAACTATAGAATTTTTTTCAAATTGTAATAAAAAACTCCATTTGTAAATATAATACTATATATTTCACTAAATAAAAACCCTTTCCTTTGAATGCACATGGTATCTTACATGTCTATAAGTTGTACCACTCAAGGTTTTATACTAAGGTATTTTTTCTATTAAGGAGGTACCCATGTGAACTATGACAAAGGTGGTCTTGTAGGTGGCTTGGGTAATAGCAACCAATTATTTCACTCCTTATTTTGATCTTCCACAACCGCTTGATTTGATTTGTGCTTAGCTATTATTAAAGATGTAATTGTGCACCCTTTTATCTACGTTGACTTTGATGTGGTTCTTTGTTTCTTCATATTGTTTCACATATGCAATTCTTATGTTTTTTGTTTGCTTGCCAGTATACTTATAGTTTTTTCTAGCCTCCCGTGTTTCTTTTTTAGCTCTTTCCTAAGCATGTTTTTCTATTGAATTAGCAATGCATGAACTTCTATTTTTAAGAACTTGAGATGTGTTGTCATCTGAATTATCGTCCTTCGTGTGAAACCTCCAAATGCTTCATGTTTTGGGTCAACTATAAGATGATGAAAATAGCACAATAATGATAGTAGCACAGTGGTTCAAAATAACACTTTTAGCTACATGATTATGTAAATAAAACTTCATTTTGGTAAGATAAGGTTTATATAAGTTGCAAAGGCTAGTGTTGTAAGTACAAGATATAGGCCTTATACCGACGTTAAAAGTGACAAAAATGTAAATAAAAAAATTTACCCCTGTCATCGCAAAAAGCGTCATTATTGGCGACGCCATAGAATAGTCGATATCAGTGTCATTATCAGCATCGCTATTTGCATCTGTGATACTGATACCGATGCAAATAACGACGCGTGCAGGTAAATTTGCGATGCTAATAGCGACAATAACAGGGAAAAAAATTTGTGGCAGGTCAATAGCACTATGTGCTTTATTTGGGCTATATAAAATAGTTTTTGCACTGTGTATAATGCTCATGTAGACAAAAACAAAGTGTACTTAAATCATAATACTGATGCATGAAATAAATACATTATTGCATAATGAAAGCGACTAGTACCATCATGACAATACATAGAAAATGTCTATACAGATTAAGTGACCAAAAAACAAGGGTGTGTGAGCTCTAGGGATCCAAGGGTGAGCTATATATCTATCCTCGCCATCCGAAAGCTTGTCCCGCCGCAAAGGAGCATCGAACAGACTGTGCAAAAAAAGAAACAACTATAAATCAATCCACCATACAATAATGCATTCTAATTAAACATGGTAACTACGAACAAGAAAGATGAGTGACTTACAGGGCTACCGCGTCTATACAATCGATCGACCAATGCAGTGAGACCGTATCTCTCTACATATATATCAAGTCTCAAGGCCGTTCGGATTGCGATTTGTAATGGAGTGCTGCAAAGAAAACAAAATAGTAACTGTTAGAAACATGATTGTTAGTACAAAGGATATTGCAAAAAAGTAAGCAAGAAAAACAAAAGAAAAACTTACAAAGCTCTCCAGATATGCCCTATTACCGCCACTCCAAAGATGATGGACCACTCCGGCCCCTAGTCGTGCCCTCGCCACCTCGCGCTCTTGACTCAAACGTCCTGGAGAATTTGTAGCCTCCTCCCTCAGTTGATGCTAGTCGTCCGCATTGTCAAGTGTTTTTCGGAAAGCTGAAAAGCCCTAGTCAAACTGTAGTTAGGTTTGATTTTTACTAGCTTAGTTGTTTGCGTGACTGTTTGTTTTGTTATTTTGTATTTGTATTTCTTGTGTTTGTCTAGCTTAGGATTTGTTTCCATCATTTTGTTTGATTTGTTGAGTGTGAAACTTGATAGTCTTGGTCGAGCTTGGTATTTTTTTGGACAAGATGAAGCTTGTGTGTTTGTCAATAGCTACCGAATATTGAGGAGCTAGGTATATTTTCTTATCGAGACTTTTGCACACCACAAGGGATAATGGATTCAGGATCACTTCACGTTACACTTGTTGATGCACTGCACTCGAGGGTCGTCTCCTGTTCCTATCAAATACTTCAATGCCATGGGTTGGGATTAAGCACGCTTTGCACCATCATTGAGCACTAGCACGGCATGAGGTCCGCTGCAACTATATGCAGTAAATCTTAGATGCACGTGCACATGAGAGAGCACCTGTCATTGAGCGCGCACATTTCTTGCACACACAATTTAGGATGTTCATCACAAAGTTAGGAACCTCTGGTTGAGAGGGTAAGGTGGTTGGGAGATTTCGAGGCTCGTGAAGATGCCATCAATTGAGAGGAGGGTTGTTCATATTTGGTCAACATCTTGAGGACTGCTATTTTCTAGAGTGTTGGTGAGATTATGGGCGGGTGGAGCGGAGTATATCATATCTTCTTATGAGAGTTGAGAGGTGATGATAATGAATTTTAAATTAATAATGAATTCTATTTGCATCTTGCATGACGCATGATCACATCTAGATAGGCTAGGCACGACTCTTCAATGCATACATTCAATGCATACATTATTTTTGTGTGTAGCATCGATTGATTGGTTGCATATCATGGATCCAACATTGCATATTTTTCTAAATCATGAATGGTTGTGCACGGAGTTCATTTCAAAAAACCATATTTCTGCTAGGGCACATTGCATAAAAAACAGGTTCATATCCAGAGAATGCTTATTTTGAAGACTCGAGGATCAAAGAAAAAGATCGAACGTTTTACATCGTCAGCGAGTATTTCTTGAAGAGAAAGAGGAAATGTGTGCTAAAAGTATATGCAATTACAAGAATAATAGGCCAAGGAAGGGAATAAGTCGTCCAAGTTAAAAGATGGAGAAAAATGATGTAATTTACGAATATCAAAATTTCTGCTCGATTTTGATGGATTTTCTTAATTCTGCCCACATAGACTTGTTGATCAAATGCGTTCCGATCGTTTTGATTACCCGAATGACTATATTCGGAGCTAAAATGACGAAGTTATGATCCAAACAAGTTGAAAACATGCATAAATAAAAAAAAACGAAAATAGTGAAAAATAGTAGAAAAGCAAAAGCCAAAAGCTGAAAGCAAAAAGCCTAATGTGTGTGAGTGTGGATAGAAAACTATATAAGGAGAGGACATTGAAGAGTTAAGGGCCTTCCCCCTTGATTATAACTGTATTTTGTGAGAGAGGAGGAGGGTCGCATGCTAGAGTGAGCTCTTGTCATGCCAATTCGGAAGTTGGAGCTTTTGGGTATCAAAGCACCGAGCATCAGCTCAAGGTTGTTAAGGTAAGAGAATATAATTCTCTTGGTTTGTTTTCGAGTCATTGGTATTTCCATTGTGTGGTTGTGTGATGCTCTACTCGCATACGGGTTTTAAATTTTTTGTGAGCTATAAGAGGCATTGTTTTTAGTCTTGTTTCATGGTGATTTGTCAAATATTTTAATTTTTCAAGTTGTGTTATGCATTCGACAAAGTCAATTACCCCAACCGGCACTCCTTAACATCTCGTTATCGGGCTGTGAGAGAGGCTTGCTCTCAATCACTGCCCGCGTAACATCTCTTTTTTGGTGCCCCTGCTGAGGAGTGCCAAAATTGACATTGTTGTTGTTTTAAATATGAGTTTGTTTTGATTTCTTGTGATTGTTGAAAATGGCTAATGATTTTCCTGAGTTCATGGTAATCATATTGAAGATCCTGAAAGATTTTTAGAAAAAATAGAGCTGTGTTGTTTGATAGAGAGAGTGACTAATCTTGAGGATAAACTCCAAATTTTTAGATATCAATTGCAGGGAGAAGCACGAAATTGGTTGCTTGACTTTGAGAGAAGACTGAAATTTAGGAGACAAAATTTGGACTATGAGACCATTAAAAATGCTTTTCTATCTAGGTTTAAAAAAAGAGAAAGTCAATGTGAGATTTGGGCGAAAATAGAAACTTATGTTAAAAAAGATTATCACTGTGTTGAGGATTTTGCAAGGGAGTTTGAAAGATTGTGGAATCGATGGAGTTTAACATTGTTAAAAGGTGAGATAGCCCTAGTTATGTTGAAGATAATGTATTTTGTAAATGGGTTAAAGTTAGAAGATTGGAGAGTGAAATTAGAGGTAAAAAACCCTAAGACTTTTGAGGAAGCAGTGAAGATAGCTCAATATCAAGAGAGGAAGACCAAAAGAAAAAAGGAATTAGGGTTTCATGAACCAAGGAAAAGGTTGAGTTCAAGGCGAGTTGAGAGAAAAGTTTTTGAGGAGAAAAGAGTTAGTTATGCCTATCCTGAGAGAGGTATACTATATTCTCTATTTAGGAGAGATGAGTTGACTTGTGAGAAATCAATTAAAGTATGTAAGGAGAAACTCCCTAGGGTGGTTGAGGAGAAAAATACTTGTTTGACTGATTGGAGTGAAGAGTCTAGGAGTGTGAATTCATACCCATTGACCACAGATACTTCTAGTCCAGTGATTAGTGATTTAACTAAAGAAGAGGGATTGACTGATGATACATTGGAGCTTGAGGACTATAGAGATGAGCTAGAGTTGGATTTGAGTTGTAAAGAAGAAAATGAGACACCATATGATTTTAAGGACCAAGAGTTTTCATGTTCTTTGGGAGAGGATGAGAGTTAAGAAAGTTTTGATATTTTTTATGAGAAAAGGTGTGATGAAAGTTTTTATAGTCATGGCAGTGTTAAAGAGAGTAAAGGCAATTTAGGGAGTGAGCTTGTTTTCCTTGGTGATAGTATAGATGGATCTTATTGCTTGAAAGATGAAGAGAGAATAGAGGATGATTTTTTGAGTCTTTTGGAAAACTATGAGGGGGAGGGCTTAGGAACTGTAAGTTTCCAAAATGAAGTTAAGGGTTCGAATTTGTTGCCTGATGAGTTTATCGAGTTTGGTTATGAGTTTGTTAATCAAGAGAGTATACAGGTTTTAGGTTCTGACTCATGTTGTGATTTTGGTGTTGGTGTTGTTGACTCAGTTGAGTCTTGTGAGTTATTTGGTGATGTTTTGAGTAGCCCTGGAGAGGCTTTTGTTTTTGGTATTAATGATGTGGTTATGAGTAGACTAATCTCTTACTCCTTGATAGTTGTGATGATGATTGTTTGGTTGTTTTAGGCAAAAATATCGAGGAGAAAACTTCATCTGATAGTCTTGTAGTTTCTTTGAGTTCTCCTAAAGGTTTTGATATTGTTTGTAATGATTCTGAATGGGGTTTTAAGGATCATGAGAGTGACATTAAAGAGGATATGAGAGAAATTTTGAATAAGGCTTTGGAAAGAATTGAAAATTTGAGGGAAGAGAGGTTTAAAATCAAGAAAATAGAGTTGAAAGGTATTTGTGAGGAGGAAGTTAAGGATTTGGTAGTTGAGGAGTCTTTGGTTGAAGTTATTGACCCAAAGTTGTTGCATTGTGAAGATGTTATTCGTGATGATATAGAGGTAAATGACCCTATTTGTGGATGTTATTGGTTCTTGTGGTGTTATGAGTCCGGAGTTGACTCCTTTTGATGTTGTATTTGATTTGGATATTGAGTTAGGAGATCCTTACATAGTATCTTTAGGAGAAGTTGTAGATGAATTAGTGGATGAATTTGAGATTGGCAACAAAGAAAGGGTCAAAACGTTATTTAGAGGCTCTAGAAGTAACATTGTTTTTCCTAGGGAGGATGGGTGGGATATGAAGATTTTGGATTATGGTTGGGATTTGTGAGATTTGAACATTTTTTAGTGTGGTTATGATTTGAGGGGTATGAAGATTTTGGATTATGGTTGGGATTTGAAGAATTTAGAGGATGATGTATTTTCCTTAGATGGAGAGGATTGTCTCAAGGATTTTGATGAGAATTTCATGGATGAGTTTTGTCTACCTGTAAAGGAGTTGTTTGAGAGAAATGTGCCATTTGTGTTTGTTGAGAAGATTGTGGATAGATCATTGGATTTCATTTTCGATTGGCTTATAAATGCTGCATCATTTTATGAAAGCAACTGCTATACATGAATGTTTGCACACTAGGGGGAGGGCTAAATATGTCAAGTGTTTTTCTGAAAGCTTACAAGCCCTAGTCAAACTGTAGTTAGGTTTGATTTTTGCTAGCTTAGTTGTTTGCATGACAATTTGTTTTGTTATTTTGTAATTGGATTTCTTGTGTTTGTCTAGCTTAGGATTTGTTTCCATCATTTTGTTTGATTTGTTGAGTGTGAAACTTGATAGTCTTGGTCGAGCTTGGTATTTTTTTGGACAGGATGAAGCTTGTGTGTTTATCAATAGCTAACGAACATTGAGGAGCTAGGTATGTTTTCTTATCGAGACTTTTGCACATCACAGGGGATAATGGATTCACGAGCACTTCACATTACATTTGTTGATCCACTGCACTCGGGGGTCGTCTCCTGTTCCTATCAAATACTTCCATGCCATGGGTCGGGATTAAGCATGCTTTGCATCATCGTTGAGCACTAGCATGGCATAAGGTTCGCTGCAACTATATGCAGTAAATCTTAGATGCACGCGCACATGAGAGAGAACCTGTCATTGAGCACACACGTTTCTTGCACGCACCATTTGGGATATTCATCACAAGGTTAGGAACCTCTGGTTGAGAGGGTAAGGTGGTTGGGAGAGTTCGAGGGTCGTGAAGGATGCCATCAATTTAGAGAAGGGTTGTTCATATTTGGTCAACATCTTGAGGACCACTATGTTCTCGAGTGTTGGTGAGATTATGGGCGGGTGGAGCGAAGTATATCATACCTTCTTATGAGAGTTGAGAGGTGAGGATAAGGAATTTTAAATTAATAATGAATTCTGTTTGCATCTTGCATGACGCACGATCACATCTAGATAGGCTAGGCACGATTCTTCAATGCATACATTATTTTTGTGTGCAGCATCGATTGATTGGTTGCATATCATGGATCCAACATTGCATATTTTTCTAAATCATGAATGGTTGTGTAGCACGGAGTTCATTTCAAAAAACCATATTTCTGCTAGGACACATTGCATAAAAAACAGGTTCATATCCAGAGAATGCTTAATTTGAAGATTCGAGGATCAAAGAAAAAGATCGTACATTTTACATTGTCAGCGAGTATTTCTTGAAGAAAAAGAGGACATGTGTGCTGAAAGTGTATGAAATTACAAGAACAATAGGCCAAGGAAGGGAATAAGTCATCCAAGTTAAAAGACGGAGAAAAATGATATAATTTACGAATATCAAAAATTTTCCTTAATTTTGATGGATTTTCGTAATTTTGTCTAGGTTGACTTGTCAACCTGATGCATTCCAATAGTTTTGAGTACTCGAATGACTATATTCAAAGTTCAAATGACGAAGTTATGATCCAAACAAGTTGAAAACAGGCATAAAGCAAAAAAAACGAAAATAGTGAAAAGTAGTAGAAAAGCAAAAGCCAAAAGCTGAAAGCAAAAAACCTAATGTGTGTGAGTGTGGATAGAAAACTATATAAGGAGAGGATATTGAAGATTGTATTTTGTGAGAGAGGAGGAGGGTCGCATGCTAGAGTGAGCTCTTGTCATGCCAATTTGGAAGTTGGAGCTTTTGGGTGTCAAAGCGCCGAGCATCAGCTCAAGGTTGTTAAAGTACGAGAATATAATTCTCTTGGTTTGTTTTCGAGTTATTTGTATTTTCATTGTGTGGTTGTGTGATGCTCTACCCGCATACGGGTTTTAAATTTTTTGTGAGCTATAAGAGGCATTGTTTTTAGTCTTGTTTCATGGTGTTTTATCAAATATTTTAATTTTTCAAGTTGTGTTGTGCATTCGACAAAGTCAATTACCCCAACCGGCACTCCTTAACATCTCGTTATCAGGTTGTGAGAGAGGCTTGCTCTCGATCACTGCTTGCGTAACAGCGTCTAGCCACTCGAGCTTTGCAGCCCCACTCTTGAGTGCCTTGCGTGCATCCGATCGTCTGTGTGACATATATACACGCATGCAGTCCATCATCGAGCCCGTAGAAAATCTATTTGCTTTGGCTGGAACTGGAAACTCCTCATGCAAGGATGCTACTATGTAGTCCTTGCTCCCCTCTAGTATGTTTTTCCAATGATATAAGATATTGTGTTGAAAAACTTGTTGGCACCACTCTCTCATGCGAGCTATCACCCTCCCCTCATCATTCCTGATGATGGCTCCTCCTGACCTATCATCAACAAGATAGGCATATCCCTCTGGGGTATGCCTAAGATGGGTCCTCTCTTACCTGCATCCACGCTCCTAGGCATATCTAGGAGACCCTTGTACATCCGGTGTACCGACTGGGATAGTATCTATCAGTGTAGCACCCATAGGGGTGCCACGTGCAGACAGCTGAGTAAAAGCCGAAGTAATTGGAGTAGACATCCCCACAGGTGTGACAAATCCTGAAGGTGACGCTTATAAGCGATTAGTCAATAAATCCTGGATCTCACTTAAAATACATATCTTATGTACCCTTATAAGGGATTAGTCAACGAATTGAGTAAGTGGATGCTCCAAGTATGAAGTATCCTATGGTCCTATGCTAATCTCTTGACACAACTCTTCATACACTAGAAGGTCGATAGAAATGTCACCACAAAAGGATGAGTCTATCTCGTTCTCAAAGAATTCTTGGACTTCTGTATTTCCATCATTGTTAGCTGATGTTGACTCCTCTACATGCTCCAAGATTTCGGTGGCCACCACCCCTTGCAATATCGACCCCTCTATTTGCATATTGTCCTCATCTATTCTCGGAACATCGCTTTGATCATATACTCTCACACCTCAGGGAGCTGAAGGTATAACATACTACCATCGAGGTTGTTGGGGGTTTGGATGGAAGATTACCTATTCACAAACACGTACAAGAGAGATTAAACTATTGTGACATGTACCATGTCGTAATACAATTAACAAACAAATGAGTTTATGCACTTGTTCACAATGGGCCAGCAACACAAAGGTGTCGCGCAAATCCATCCATTTTTTTTCGAAATCTAATTTGAAAAATCTAGATGGACCTCGTCGAACTATTGCTCCAGCTCCTTCAAGTACCATTTTGAACCACTGCACATCGAATAGTATCATGGAGAAACTATGGTAATCCACTGTAACAATAGTTTGCAAGTTTCCAAAATACTCCATCCCATCTATAACCGTGTTTGGATCTGTTGCTCGTCATCGGCTCTCCTGCTTGAACCTTTGCCATGATACCATAGTCTATTGTGGAGCGCATTTTGTCAATACGCTCCACGTGAAAATATCGTCTGTGTGACCACATTGCACTATATATTTTGTACTATACATTGAAATACTCAAATTAGTTGTCGCATATAAAATATAGATACAACAAATCCTAAACACGTCATCACCTTTGGACTACATCCCCTCGAGAATTTCCATTCCTCAATTGAGACCTCCGCCCCTTCGCAAGACGCTATGGTCAAAGCTCCATGCAACCATTGCATTGACATGAACCGCGGTATCTCCTCCATGCCTTCGGGATATCGAATCGGTTGATGGCGCGTACTACATCGAAATTCAGATCACGCTTATTCTCGAACTTTCCTAGTGATCTGGTACCTGGCGAGCCACGTCTCCATAGAGGCATGGTGCAACATACAAAAGCAATTCACATTCTTCTCCATTGCAGTATCTAATATTTTTTTCTACCCCATTTTCAACCACCACATCTCCGGTCAGTATATCATCATCCTTCAGCGACCATAGCATTTTGTTGTCTAGATCTACCATTGGTAGCCATTGTGAAATATGCACTAGCACCTCAGACACCAACCAACCTTTAGCCATGCTACCTTCTGGGGCTGAGCTCATTGTCGCACAAAGCCTTTCAAGGTTTTCATAAAGCGCTCCAAGAAGAACACCCATCACGTATGGACAGGTCCAGTAATCTCCACTACATCTACAAGATGCAGAAGAAGGTGGATTTGTATCGTGAGCATGCTAGTAGGTAGGTATTTCTCAAAGAGACAGACCATCTCCACTGCTCTTCACCTCGCAAATTTAATAGAGGATGTCTTAATCTCCTTCTATGAGATCTATTGTACTAAAGTCAACAACCTGTAAATGGCCCCGCGTATTTCTGGAATAAGGCATCCTGCGATTGCGATCGGTAATACAAACTGCCACAAATGAGAAAGCATTATGAACAATGGCTACACTCTAAATAGCAAAATGTGTACGCAAATTATAATCCATTCGTAGTACAAACTTGACATATCTTATGCCAGTCATGGGATTTTAGCCATAATAATTGGTCCTCTTTAGAAAATGCAGACCTGAGAGAACGCATCATACCCATCGGAGTGCGGATAGACTTGACTGCTTGCTTCACAATGTACACTTCTTTAGTGGATAAAATCCAAGGAGTGAGAGGTAGCTACACGGGACCATCAGCACTCGACTACAGCCAAAATGCCTCCATCTTGTCTACCTCTTTCAAATCCATTCGTGCCCTTATAGTGTCTCTCTTTCCTGTGATGTGGTCCCATAGTAAGCTGCCCACATTCTTGAAAATATGCATAGGATCCAACAAGTGGTTGATCTGTAAGTGGGTCCAATATGGCAACTCGTAGAAAATTGAGAACCATTGCATTCCATTTGGAAGTGACTCCGTGTGGACCATTTTCAGCTCGTACCAGCTTACAGCATTCATATGTGTTGGAGGTCATCCAAGAAAACCTTCCTTGAGTTCATGACCCTCTGGCAAGAAAGCGGCGTGTCCTTGATATACCATCTTCTTCATGGTTCACGACCTTCGGGAGTCTCACTGTGGCCCGCACAATGGACATGCATGATAACCTGAGATAACCAGACCTATTCCAACATCACTATCCAGTGAATACAAACTTGAACGAGATAAAATATAAATATTACCAACAAGAATGAAAGCTTATTTACCTGAGCACTCTCCGAATCCCGGAAAGTCATGCATCGTCCACATGAGAATGGCTCGAATATTAGTGGACCGTCGACCATCACACTTGCCCATATCTTGCATGGTGACTCTCTTCTCCCACAAAATCTTAAGCTCATCGACTAATGGACGAAGATACAAGTCTATATTTTTTACTTTATAGCGGTTGGGGACGAGTAAGCTAAGGATGAGATATCCTTTCTTCATAAAAAGCCGTGAAGGGATATTGCAGTTGACAAGGACTATAGGCCACACACTATAAAAATTTGAGCGCAGACCGAATGGATTCACGCCATCCATTGCAAGACCAAGCCGAAGATTCCTTGGCTCTTGGGCAAAGCTTGGGAAGGTAGAGTCAATGTTGCTCCATGCGCGTGAATCCGCTGATATTCGTTGAACTCCATCTGTGGACCTATTCTGCGCATGCCACGTTGTCAAGCTCGCCATGCTGGACATACGAAACATGTGGTTTATGCAGGGAATAAGCGGAAAGTGTCTAAGAATTTTTTGAGGGATGGTTTGCCCTTGCAAGTCCTGTCGATACATGTGAGCACCACACTTTGGACATATCTCCATAGTCTTGTATTCTCCTCGAAACAGTATGCAATCGTTGATACATGCATGGATGTTGTTGTAGTCCATGCAAATATTTCATAAGACATGTCTGCATCATTACGAGACTCAGGCATGGTATTTATAGGTAGTAATATATGATATTTTAGTAACCTTAAAAAAATCATAAAATACCTTAAAAAAGCACAAATGTTTTTAATGATAGTGCCAAAAAGAAAATGAAGGGTACGTACAAGGTACCTGAACAACTCAGTCACACTCGCATCGCTCCACCCGTATTTTTCTTACATACTTCGGAGTGCAAGCAATGTCTTCAGGTGAGATACTCGGGACCTATCATATAATGGTATGGATGCTTTCTTTCTAAGCGGATCAGAAGTCTCAATATCCATGGGAATCAATGCATCAATCATTACCTCCATCTCAGGCTCCAAGATTGTAGGTAGGTCTGGAAGGTTGCCTGTTTCCTCTAGTATTGACGATATAGATTGGGCAGTACCTTCCAAATGGTGGATTGGCTTACGCACTCCATCCATCGCACGCCCACGAACTCTTCTAATTAGCCGCAAAGGGTGCACTCCTCCTTAGGACGAGATGTCACCTCCCTGGATAGAAAATTTGCCAGTCATACCCAATCTTCTTGTATATGGTATTCAATTAGCTTGCGAGTACAATGCATGATTGATATTAACTTTTATTACCGTTTGCTAAAAATCCAAGATCGTCTGATCAATCATCTTAGATTGAAACTCGCCGAAGTGTCGTATGTGTTCTATAGACAATCGACGTTTTCGTCTACTTGGCAGCTTGCATTGAGAGCAAGGACATGGGACATGCTTATTAAGATGCACCTTGCGATCTTGAACAACAAGACCTTCATCATTTTCTATTTTGTCTACGTTACGATAAACAATTTATTTTTGTTATTATTCTTTTTGATTTTCTTAAATTGTTTGAGAAGGGATTTCTTCTCTTGTAACTTAGCAAAAATTAATGTACATAAAGTCTCCACCCACCCACCCACACATTAACATATATATGTCAGAGTGTTTCCCATCTCGTGGTGTTGCATCGGACCTCGCCATCACTCTCTCGTTGTTTTTTATGCATTCATTATCTCCTCTCCTTCCATCTCTCTCTCTTTTTTCCTTTCTTTATTATGATATATGTTTATTCCCTCTCTCTCGTTCCTTCTTATTTTTTCTTTTCCTCCCCCTCTCTGATTTTCTTTAACGATCACGGCTACGATTATGACAAAGACCACGGCCACAACCACAACCACAACCACGACCACGACCACGACTACGATGACCACGACCATGACTATGCCTACGACCATGACCATGACCACAACCACGACTACCACTACCACTACCACTACCACGACTACGACCATGACTAGGACCACCACATCTACCATTACCACTATTACTACCACGACTATGACCACTATAATAAATAAAAAAAGAAGAAGAAAAAAAAACAACAACAACAACAACTACTACTACTACAATAATAAATAAGAAAAGAAGAAAAAACTACTACTACTACTACTACTACTACTATTACTACAAAAAAAAAACAAGAAAAGTAAACAACAATAAACAAGAAAAGAAAAAAAACTACTACTACAACAACAACAAATAACAATAATTAATTTCCTTTTCTTTCTTCCTCTTCCTCTCTTTCTCTCTTTCCCTATCAGGTTTAATATTTTTCTCTCTCCTCTCCCTCTCATTTTTTTAATCTCTCCTCTCCCTCTCTCATTTCATTTTCTCTCTTTCTCTCACTCTCTCATTTCCTCTCCCTCCCTCACCCTCTCCCTCTCTTTCTCTCTTTCCCTATTATGTTTAATGTTTTTTCTCTCTCCTCTCCCTCTCTCATTTTCTTTTCTCTCTTTCTCTCCCTCTCTCATTTCCTCTCTCTCCCTCACCCTCTCCCTCTCTTTGACTCTTTCTTCCTCTCCCTCTCTCATTTCCTCTCTCTCCCTCACCATCTTCCTCTCTTTCTCTCTTTCCCTATTAGGTTTAATGCTTTTTCTCTCTCCTCTCCCTCTCTCATTTTCTTTTCTCTCATTCTCTCCCTCTCTCATTTTCTCTCTCAGCCTCACCCTCTCCCTCTCTTTCTCTCTTTCCCTATTATGTTTAACATATTTTCTCTCTTTTTCTCTCTCCTCTCCTCTCATTTTTTTCTCTCTCCTCTCCCTCTGGTTTCTTCTCCCTCCCTTACCCTCTCCCTCTCTTTCTCTCTTCCCCTATTATGTTTAATGTTTTTTCTCTGTTTTTTCTCTCTTCTTCCTCTCTCATTTCCTCTCCCTCTCTCACCCTCACCCTCACCCTCACCCTCTCTTTCTCTCTTTCCTTTTTATGTTTAACATCTTTTCTCTCTTTTTCTCTCTCCTCTCCTTATCTCATTTTTTCTCTCTCATTTCCTTTTGCTCTTTTCCTCTCTCTCTCTCTCATTTCTTCTCCCTCCCTCACCTTCTCCCTCTCTTTCTCTCTTTTCCTATTATGTTTAATGTTTTTTCTCTCTTTTTCTCTCCCTCCCCCTCTCTTTCTCTCTCCCTCCCTCTTCCTCTCCCTCTCCTCTCTTATTTCCTCTCTCTCCCTCTCCCTCTCCCTCTCTTTCTCTCTCATTTACTCTCCCTCTCTCAATACACACGAATTAGACCAAAAATAAGTAAAAGAGAGAGAGAAAACTCCCTCTCCCTCCCTCTTCCTCTTCCTCTCCCTCTCCCTGTCTCATTTTCTCTCTCTCCCTCTCTCTCTCCCCCTCTTTCTCTCTCATTTCCTCTCCCTCTCTCAATACACATAAATTATACCAATAACAAGTAAGAGAGAGAGAAACACAAAAGCAAATCAAAAATTGACAATGCACTCACCGTAAAGGCTCGAAGAAGGGTTTGGCGGCTCCTCTTCGCGACTGCGGCTCCTCTTCGCCCTCCGTACACCTCCTCCTCTTCTTCACAAAAAACGGCGGCGGTGGCGGTGAGAAGCCTTCTTTCTCGCTCTTTCTCTCCATCTCAGCAAGATGCTCGCTTTCCCTTTTGCTCTCTGTTTCGTGAATGTGCGAAAAATGACACGCTCGGGTTTCGGCCCGCATTTTTTCATCTAGGTACCGTCGCATTTACGACCCTAATAGTGACACCGCTATGTCTCGTCGCAAATGGCCGTCGCTATATCCTCATATCCTGGTAGTGTGTGGGAGGAGTGTGGGAGAAGAACAAGATTGATGTGTATGAGGAGTTCAGCACATTGGAAAAGCTTCAAATGCAGGCCTATGAGTGTGAATAGTATACTTAAACTTGAGTCATTGGAAATCCTTAAGGCAATGACTCTTTGGAAGCCTACCTGCTATCCATGCTAGCAAATGGTACATGTAGGACCTTAGGGGTAATGGCAAGAGAGAGGAGGAATAGAGCATGTCTTATGGGAATGCTTATGCTTGAAGAGGACGTAAAGTTAGTCTATAGGTGGCTAAATTTAGATGGCTTCTTTAAAAAAAAGGATGGCTGCATGGCGTGGAAAAAGCGGGAGAGCTTCAAGGCCCAGGGAAAAAAAGGCATGTCTATGCTTTCGACATTGGGGAATTCTTCAGTTCATTCGCTGCTTTTGAGTTCCTTCAAGATCATTTGAATAATCTCAACCTGCGCATGAGGAGAGCGGACCCTAATCTGGGGGAAAAAGCTCGCATGAGGAGAGAGGAGGAGGATGGCTTGGGCACTGAGGCGGGGATTGGTTGTTCGCTGTTTTGGTACACTGAACCTTAGTCAATAGTGGGAAGCAAAGGTGCTTATTGTGATGAAACAGCGCTGGAGACGGCCTTATTTCCGAGACACGAAAGGCACGACTGGAGGAGGACTACCCTCTCATTTATTCATCAATGCTAGTAGGAGAACGGACAAGTGGACATGGCCATGGCAGCCCGCTGCAGGAATTTACAATCCTCGAATGATGCGGCGAGGGAGGGAAATCTGAGTATTTGGAGGAGGCCAAGACGCCTGTAGAGGACCTATGTACGTAGGCCTAAACTGATCATGCCGAAGATCAGAGAAAAAAAGTGAATTAGTCATCTCCTGGAGCATACGACTAATGAAGAAAGAGGAACATGCGCATCAGGATCAGCCGAGTGTTGAAAGTGCAGGTGAGGCATGCTTTACGTGGACGGCATGAGGAGATTATAACAAGGAGTTGAGAGGAAGAGAAATGAGCTTTAAAGGCTGTATTGTAGGGAAGGTATTGCATGTCGTCTGCGGACTGACAAAGATGATGATGGTTGGATACGTACACAAGGAACTTTCAATCGATCCCCATATAGGAAAAAAAGAGAATTCTCAATGGAATATTCTAGTTGAAAATACATATAAGTGGGGAAAGTAAAAACTAGGGAAAATGGGACATTTCCTAGAGAGAATAAGTAGGGAATCATATAAGACCTTTCCTATGTAGGAAATATTTCCTACATAGAAAAATACAAAATTTTCTATGTAAGGAATAATTCCTATATAGGAAATATTCCATATATAGGAAAAAAATCGTAGAGGTGATTCCCTAGGTACTCTCACTAGGAAATCTCTGATTTTTCCAATTTTTTACATTCCCTACTTATATGTACTTTCAACTAGGGAATTGCATGGGAATTCTCTTTTTTCCTTATCATTTTATCTACTTTGCCCTTACTCTTAGAGATGCTAATATCAAACAAGAAATTACACAATAAATTTTTAACTAGAAAATTATATAGAGAATGTCATCATTTCTAAGTAAGGATCAATAACATACAGCTAATGATCAAAATAGATTAAACAAATTAAGACATCAACATCTACTTCTAGCAACCAAAAGAAAAATAAAAATACTTTTAAAGGAGCATAGAACTAAAAACTAATCAAGCAACATGTGTGTCTTGATTGTTTTATCCCTTAAATCTCCAATATGTTGGAAAGTAATAAATGTTTGAGTAATCCCTCAAATCTCCAATATGTTGAAAAGCAATAAATTCTTAACTCAAAGTAAAAGTTATGCTAAAACTTCCACGTCATCTAGACTAAGCACATTGCTATTTTTGTTTAATACAACTTTGCCATTTCCTAGTAGCCAATAAATAATCTCCTTAATCATATCATCACTTGTTGGCTTCTTTGTATCCTTAATCAAGACTCGAAAGCTAGCTTCAATCTTTTTGAGATTCATGTATGTACTCTTTAAATAAAAGTACATATCATGAATTGTAGGCACACCAAGATACTTTAAAAGTATGGTTTTCATGTTCTCTTTTGTCATATTAACCTGCATTGAATAACAAAAAGAGAATAAGTAACTTATTATACTATGTATAGATAATTAAATGACACAAATTATAATATGAAAAGCCATCAATTTAACTACATTACTATTATATATATATATATATATATATATATATATATATATATAAACTATAAAGCTACTCTTTAAGCATCATTTGAAATGCTAATCTCAATGCCTTGGTTTGGGAGATCTTTAAATTCCTAATTTAAATAAAATAAAAATATTAGATTATGCTTTTCATGTATGACATAAACAAAAATATAAAAATTTACATCTAGCACCTTTGGTTCTTTTTCGTTGATAATGGTACCTCATTTCATGCTCCTTCGTTGCAAAAGATCCTTCATCTTCTCACTTGGCTAGTCAACACGTAAAATAAATAGTTATGTAATAAATCATATCTTTGGTTATTCACTAAACTATAACGCTATTGTTCTCTCACAAACATATATCAAATACCTTCCTCTTTCTTTGACTTTTTCGAGATGTTTCATTAATGTCATCATCTGGATTAGCCTACATTCAAAACTAAAATTAGTAATCACATTAAAAACATTTATATAGAAAAAAAAGTTACATACCTTATCATTGCTTGAACTATGGATACTTTGTTCCAGAGTTTCTTGACGTTTAGTTGAGTAGATTATTTTGTCTAAACCATGTGACAATAACTTTGAAAAGCTGGCACAATTTTCCATATCAAGTGTCTCATCTTCATTTTCAATATCCTACATTTTAAGCATGTAAAAGATAATATTATACTATTAAGAACATGAATCATATGGTCAATCTTAAATTTAATATAAAGCAAAGAACCTCATCGGATGTATAACATTGAAATTCTTCAAAGCTCTTTTCTTCCTCCACGAAGATATTCATCTATGGGAAATGAAAGTTAATGTATAAGTATCTGTATAAGAGACATTCTCAAAGAAAGTTATTAGATATGAGCTTAAAAGCATTACCTGCAATGATAAATCTGTTTGCTTGTATTGTTGTCCTTCAAAGGAGCTACTTTCTTCAAGAGGCTACATCAACAAAATAAGATCATGTGTATACATCAAATGTCTCCAAAATATATGGAATCAAGTACAAAAATGATAAACATATAAGATTACAAGATACCTTTTTCAAACCTTGTTCATTTGCAATATCATCCATGCTAGGAATGTATACATCAAGTTGATTAGAATCAATAGTAGCAACATATGGTTCACTCTGCCATCAATAGACACCCCTAAATGAGTATGGGAGAAAAAGAACCAATCCTACACTTATGATATCAAACTTATAAATCATATCATCTTACCATTGATGATGTTATGTCATTTGATACATTTTGAAGCTTATCTATATCATCCACTCCAAGAGATGCGGATAATTCTCTCTATATGTCATAAGATTAATAGTTCAATAACTAAGAATCTACACCTCAAATATTAGGAAAGCCAATTAAAAAAAGTAACAATCAACTTACCTTCTTTAAAAGATTTTTTTTCTTCAAATACTTTCTTTCATCTTGCTTTGTACCCTTCCACCAGTCATATATGTCATTATCTCTCCATATGTACTCACATCTAATAAACTTCAATGGTAAAATCTCATGGTGATTCTCTGATATGATTTTCATGATATAATCTTTATCCGCATTTTTATAACGTAGATCATCTGGGTTTAAGGATTCAAACCACCTATGTACTTGATGATAATTTTCGAGCATGACAGTGTGTTGACTTTTAAAGTATTCAGCCAAGAGCTTTTTTCCATAAAGTCTTCCCTCTTCTCTAAATTTCAACATGGGTGGCCGATAGATATCATCATATGATGGTATGCATATCACTCCTATTGATACTCAAGTGATCAAATATCATTAGTTAGTATAACCATTTCAAAAAAGGACTCATTATCAACATAAGAAAGCTGGTAATACCTGATTCTTGGCTTGAAGAAGTGTTAAGGCAATGTCTTCCTTTCTTGCATTGTCTCTTGTGTCATCTTTAGTAACTTGTTTACCTATATATATGCAATATCCCGATTCGCTAATAAAAGCACGCGCGTGAACCTGCCTCAAATGAATATGAAAAAAATTGGAGAAATGAAAATTTTTTAATTCCCTCCTTATCTCTCCAGCCGACTGACGAGCTGGAGGGGGAGGGGAATAGAAGGAGCCATTAAGCTCCTTGGTGGAGCCTTATGGAGGGAGGGGGAACATGCGTGATGACACGCAGGGAGGGAAGATCCCCCTCCCCTCCACTATTTAAACGAGGGGGGGCCGCTGGAGATGAAAGAGGCTAGAGCCGTGAGGAATAGAGGAAGAAGGGTTGGAAGAGGCCGTGCCACTGCTGCGTGTGGCAACCAAGAGAGAGGGAGGAACAGAAGACGCCTTCACTCGCCGCCTGATCATCACGCCTCCACTCGCCGCTGTTAGTCTGCCTAATAAGCTTCCCCCCTCCCACGTGGAAGCTTTAGAAGCTTCCTGGGGGGAAGCTTCTAAAGAACCTTCTTAGCCCCCTTTCACCCCCCCCTTATGCTTTTTTAAAACCCCCTTTGTCCCCCCCCCCGGGTTTAATCCTCCCTAAGCCCCCTTGTTCTTTCCGCCCCCCCCCCCCGAGTTTAATTCCCCCCTAAACCCCCTTTGTCCCCCCCCCCCCCCCCCCGGGTTTAATCCCTCTAAAGTCTTTTTTTTTCCTTTTCCCCCCGGTTTTAAAACCCCCCTAGGATTTTTTAATTCCCTTTTCCCCTTAAGCCCCTCCCTTAGACTTTGGGAACCTATCCCTGGTTTTAATTCCCCTAAGACCTTTTTCACCCCCTTATAACCCTTTTAACCCTTCTTCAAACCCCCTCATAACTCTCATTTTCCCACAACTCCCTAAGCTTTCTTCCTAATCCCCCGTATCCCCATTATTATTTTCCCCCCGAACCTAAAAATCCAAACCATCATCATGGCCTCGGATGGTATCCCGTAAGGGAAAAATAGCCGTGAGATAAAAGATAGGGAGGGAAAGTAGAGGGAGTGAAAAGAAGGAGTGAAGGAGGAAGAGTGGGAAAAAGACAAAAGAAAGGGAAGGAAGGAGAAGATGGTGGAATTCCAGAAGAAAGAGAAAAAGGCTATCTCACATTCGAACTACGATGCCGCCGAAGAAAGTCCAAGGTGTAGCTACGGGAGGGTCATCCGCCGGTATCCATGTGGATATCTCACCTCAAAGCCAGGTTTTTCTTCCTGGCGTTAATTCGGTTTTAAGTCGATCATGCAAAGAAAAATTGTTAAGGATAGGATATTCGAGTTATTTGTAACGAAGGAGTTTAGCTTATGAATGACAATGTATAGAACTTAGCTTTCTTCAAATTGCATCAAGCATTATAAATTACGAGCAAGATTAACCATTTACTATAGTAGTATATTCCTAAGGTGTAGAAATTATATCTTGCACCATTAGTCTTATTCCTTTCGCAACGAATCGTTGTAAATGGTTAAATTCATGAAAGGTTTCTTTCGATGCTCAAATTACTAGGAAGTTATCTTGAATATTTGCACATCTTAGCAAGGCAAGTGTTGTTAGTTGGCATGAGCTCATCTTTAAGGAAAACGGAAGTTAAATTAAACTGTATTGACTGGGAAGTAAATTGTCACAAGGATAGCAAAATCATGACAAGACGATTAATATTACCTTCCAAAAGATAACTGAACCAATCTAAACATAGAAACATTCATACCCTAAACACTTGACTACTTTCCTTACTGTAGGGACAATCAATTCGTAAAGATAAGGAACTAGGGTTTGTCCCTAAGGTTCTTAAAAGAAGAAACCCTAGGCCTGACATACGTCAGCTTAAAGAATCTAAACAGATTATTCCATCGCAGAACTTGCGCAACAAGTATGAAATCATTTAGTCTTGTGATTGATTCACAAGGAGAAAGGGTAAAAACCCTCATCAAGAATGGCAGATCCCTACGCAAGTTATATTGCAAAAAGACGTATTTTTGGATATCCTTCTAAATAAGGAGAGTTGTAAATCGGAAACTAGCATATCTAAGGCACTTAGGGTTAACCAAATTGGGTATGCCCTACACCGGAATGTAAAAGATCTTGCCAATTTACAAGACACCTTAGGAACGAGTGCTGTTGCACTCAAAAGGAAAGAACACTTCCTTAGCAGTTTGCCAAACAACTCGGTTGATTAACGGAAATGTTTGTGCTTGCTAGAGATTTTAGAGCTCTGTTTCAATTATGAATTACAAATTAAATGAGTACCTATACTTCAGGTTAAAGGCCTGAAGGGAGAGGCACCTTCAATTACCCCCGACTGCCTGCCTGACCCTAACCAAGGGGGTTGTTGACCACGTCGGGAACGTGGACCGAACCCGCCGCGAGAGGTCTCTCCGTTGAGTTCTACTTGGAGCAGGAGGATGCTTGGGTGCTAGGGGGGGCTCTGTCCATAAATCCCTCGCCTTCCGGGTCCTGCACAAGAGGCTAACGTGACTCACGATTGGATCTCGAGGCCCGCATACTAGTTGATGGGCGGAAGCTTAGAATAGTGATCCCTGGAGATTACTGGATAGCCTTCGAGCAGATTATGGACAAGCCTACGGGCGGAACTCCTTGTATTTCAAAGATAAAATGATGAAATGTTAAAAGAACTTGCTTGATATTGTTTTTCTACGTCACGTGATAAGATTACGTGAAAGAACCAGTGCTTAAAGGGATTAATTAAAGAAGCTGACTGTTATATGTCAAATTAATGTGTTAGATAATTATATAACTAAAACAAACCGAGGAAAGTGCGGAGGATGGGCCATGGGTTTGTCCTACGGTTGGGTGGTCCCGGTTAGCCGGGAACTTTTCTCAAAAATCTCAAAGAACAGCGGAATGATCATCATCATAAAAAAGAATAACGAGAACCATGACCTAGAGTTACGTCTTACCCGATTTACGCTGTTTCAGGGGAACGGAATGGGACTATGCCTTATGGCAGAGAGGTTGAGCTTTGCATCCCTCTCGTTTCCCATTCTCCTTGAACCAAGTGCAGCGTGAATCCGCTTCGGACCTGGCGTTTCTGCGTAAAGTAGTTCGCTCGGGCCTGACGCTAGTTGCTGTTAGCTAATGACCCATTAGGAAAACCCTAATTCCGGTCGATCCTAAGTGGGAACGGCCAGGATACTTCCGCTACGTGGCAGACGCGGGAAGAACTAGATCGCAAAACCCGTAACATTCCATGGGAGTGCCGGGCGGAGCTTTCTAGACATCCTTTTCGATGGACTGCTAAGACGTGTCCTGGATGATACTAGGGGACACATTACAATATACATAGAGTTAACCAAAGCTCACGACAATACAAGGTTATGAAAAATTTCAATAACACAAAAGAAAGTTATTAGATATTTTGTATTAATTTGGGTCACCAAGTTTGTACAAGTTTTTGATCCTTAAAGTTGGTACCTGCATCTTGACTTGAAGAAACATTATCGCAAGTAACCTCTTGATCTCCCTTTCTTACATTACCTCTTTTCCCACCTTTTGTTGTTATTTTATCTATGTTTATATATATACACACAATTACTCAAAGTTTAAAAATATGAATAACTATGAACATTTTAAATTAGGCAAAGAGACTAATTAAAGCTAGTTAATCTCAAAATGAATCACCTAATAAAGCAAGATGTAATATATGTACAAATTTTAATTTTCAAAGTTTAGTAGAAATAAAGATATATACATGTATCGTGATTTGAAGAGACATTAGGGCCAATGACCTCCTTAGCTTTCATTGTTCCATTATCTCTTGTACCATCATTTGTGAATTTGCTACCTTTATGTACACATAATAAACCAAAGTTTAGAAACATAAGAGACTTATATTTTTAAAAAAAGAAGTGCTATATCAAACTAAATCACTTAATTTCTTAGCACTTGGATTAGAACACATGAATTAGTAATAAAATTAGGTATAAATTTAGTTATTAGAGTTAGTTACCTTTCACTTCTTCCACAACTGAATCCACAAGCCCAAGTAGTTTGGGATCCTCACTCATCATTTTTTTCAAAAGAGCCATCATCTCTAGATTAGAAGTCGACATGGCAAACCTACATAGGCATGGTAACAATAAGAAAGTGTTTGCAATGCATGTTAGAAAATGTAAATTACATTAAGCAATACAAAACAAAAGACTTCAATAAACATACCGTCATAATGTTTGAAAATGTAAATTACATTAAGCAATACAAAACAAAAGACTTCAATAAGCATACCGTCATAACATTGTTGCCTCATGCTCATGCGAACGCCACATGGTAGGTACAATCTTTCTTTTATTGTCAATTGCAATTGCTTTTGTTTTGAGTACTTGCCATTGCTTTTTCGTGGATACCCATAGCCACCAATCCTTCCAATCTTGATCCTCTATTCTCACTTTCCAAATATTTTCTTGCAAGTGTACATTAGTTAGCCAGCCCACTTTTACTTGCTTCATTTCATAGTGTACTGCTCTTATAACGGCACATTTGAGGTCATTTGGCTCGCATAAAGCATCTAGATGAGACTTTATATAGACAACATCATTTTCCTCTAGCCAAGGAGGAATGCAACCGATGCAACCTATCTTAATCAAATGTGACCTTGGTCTCATATGCGATGATATTGTTTCCATGTTGAAGTGGAATAAATTTGTGTAACAATGATTGTATTGGTCTAGTACAATCCCATGGAAATGGAACAAAACCATTTTGCAAGACACTCATACCTGTAGTGGTATCCACAACTAGACTTTCATGGCCACTTTCAACCACAATGCATTGTCTGTAGTAATAAGCTCCAAAAAATAGTTTCACTTAACCATTGCATTCAAACGAAAAAAATGATGATATGCATGCTTTCCAATGGCCAACATCTATGTCCACTCTAGAGTCTTCATCGCATCTTACCACCACTTTATCTCCCACTTTATAAACTTCTCCCTTTAGAAAAACCTTTTTATATTATGTCACTGTTTCCACCTCTATGTTGAAGCTATGATGAACATATCTCTTTTCTTCATTAGTTGCATCCCTGTGTCTTAACTTCTTTGCTCCTATGGTTATCCCCTTTGTTAGAGCTACTCTTTTGCATGCACAATCATTAGCCTTTTCTAAAAAACTCCATATTTCTTTTGCTTTCTCCACACATGATACATGCATGAGACCTGATGCATGCCATCCTGGACATTCATCGTACCTATTAGAATCCACTAAGTGTCCATCAGGTGGTAGTAAAGCTTTGTGGAGTTCTCTTGTCATCCTTTGATACGGCATAAGTCTGTCACATTGGTCTTTTGTAATATGCATAAATATCCATGTAAAGAATCTTCATCTTTGGTAGTTTGCATAAGAAATCTCATTATCTTTGTTATTTGTTTTGATATTGACATATACTGAGACCATACGCTCATAAATATAGCACCAGAAAGCATCATGACCACCATATCGAATAATGTCATCCAAGAATTCTCCAAAACCTACATTTAGTAAGGTAAGAAAATAAATACGATTAAAGTGAAATATAATTGCTATATAAATGAAGAAACTAAGAAAATAAAAAATATTTATACCTGCAACATGTTCCAAAGGAGTCGAGTTTGATCCTAAGAGCTCCTCAGAGCTTACTCTCCATGAACTAAGCAATTCTCTCAAAGTGTCTATATTTTCTCTAGACCAACCATGGTCATGAGTGTAGTTGTAGAAAGCATGAGCAATGTCTATCAGAATCAATCCTAGGTCATAGAATACCTTCAGAATACCTTCAATCTCGCATAGTACATAAGGCAAACACCATTGAATCCACTTTTGATTTTCCTTAGCCTTGTAGCTCTCACAATACTTACTAGGAAATCTTGGCCAGCGACCATAACGAATAGAGTATGGTGTCACTTTAGTGACACGATGTGTTGTCTCATCAATTTTTACTTTCATCCTGTTATCCACAGTCCTTATTAGAGAACATATATATTTTGAGAACAAATTTAGAGCCAAAATATGCATGCAATCATATACAAGGTCCAGGGATAAATCAAAGCCATAGAGTTCATATAGTCTCCACAAGCACGATCTACCAAAAATTCCCGTGTCTTTCAAAATCTCTTCTCTTTGTGCTTGGGTGAGGGCTCGCTCTGCCATAGTCAAAGAACTAAGCATTTCATTGGTTGATCTTTTAATTGGTCTATATCTCAACTGGAATCTATTTTGATCATACAAGTAACATCCTGAGCCCTCACCCTCCAAAGTGGCTATTGCTTTGTCTCTACGACAAAATGATTGACCGCCATCTTTGAAAGATTCAATCTTGCACTGAGCTTGATGGTCTCCAGTTACCATCATTAGCATAGCACGTGCAATGAATCTTCGACTAAGAGAATTTTCATGCTCAACAATCTGTGTGACTAGATAATTGAAGTCTACTTCAAATCCATCAACAAATAGACTTTCTAATTCATCTATCAATGGCTGCATGAATATGTGAAAGAGTTTACTAGAGCTTCCAATAACTTTTTTGCAACTGAATGGAATAAATAAAACCGGTATAACTCCAATAAAGGAGCTCTTTCCAACATTGAGAATTTTGATTTCAACAACTCCACAATTCTTCTGGGTTGTCTTTGAGGCTTGGAATCCATCCCAATGTAATAACAAGGTGAAATTGCATGGATCACCCTATTTATCACAAAACACACCACATTTTAGTAACCTATATCAAATTTCATTTATATTAATTAAAAAGATGAGCATGATAATAAAGTGTACCTTACAAATCCTTTTGTACCCATGTATGTGAGTTTGACATGATTTGCAGATAAACTTGTAGGCACTCTCAATATCATCCCATGAATGATCAAGCAATGGTGACGTTTGGGCAGAAGGCCAAGCTGTATAGACTTGTTTGCAATGCATGTTATTACATATCAATGGAAGCTCAAAGTATGATTCAGGATTCCAAAAATCATTTACACTTTTGCATTTTGTACCATCCCAAAACTCATTTATTGTAGAATCACAAAGTGTATTCTCCTGTACTAACCATTTGTTTTTATTTCTCCACATTTCCAACAATTCATGGCATAGAGTTCTACTTCTAGTTAGTAGACGCAATTGTTCTCTAATGGAGACATAGTCAAAAGAGAGAATATCTTTTCTCGGTAGAGAACACTTGGAACACTTTTCACAACATTGTGAACAATCACGCTTTAACTTCTTCCTTCCTCCTTTTCTGGTGTTACACAAGCATTCAATTATGTCTCTAATGTAATTATCCTCCTTGCTTGGCTGATAAAGCAATGGTGCATGAATAGAGCTCTCACTTCCTTGGCATACCCTGTAACGTTGGGAGTTAACCATACCTAGCCGTGTGAACATGATACCAAGTTTCTCCCAACAAGTAGGAATATTTATACCATTCAAGTCTCCATCCCATGTGTTAGGCATTTGCACTAGTAGTTTGGCCAAGCTTGGCATATATATATTGTCCATATGTGCTTGGGAGGGATTAGAACTGACCATATCACCAAAAAGAATTTTAAGAATTTTGTCTTGAAACTCAATTGAAGCTTGATGCTCATCCCAAAGTGCTTGCAATTGAATTATTCTTTGAACCATTTTGTCAAATAAAGATGGTTCAACATCATCCATCTCGAACGCTTCATCTTCTGGTTCCACCTCATTATCCTCCCTTTCGTCTAAATTGTCAATCTCATTTGATGGGTCATTATGGACCTCATCTCCCATGTCATTATGCTCTAGTAGAATGTCATCTTGTGGTAGTCCTTGAGAGTCACGTAAACCAAGATTAGTAGTGAGACTCTTAAATCTTTCCTCAATTTTCATATGTCTTGCATATGTTGAGTGAGGAACCATACGTCGACCTCCACAATATATTCTACATGTACACCACAAACGCCTGCGTCTAGGCAAAGAGTGAGATGATGGTTGATCCATAGGAGGGTTATCTTCACTCATAGGAACATCATTGTTAGTAGAATTTTGACCTTCTTGATGAGCCAGAACTGAAGAATGTATTATCCCATTCATATCCTTGCGACTGTGTGCATAGTAAGTTTGTCTAGTAACATTCTGATAACCAAGGGTTGAATGCCTACACTTATAATTGCACTGACATCTCCTTAAATTATTCATTATGGCTTCCTGAAACATAGACATAAATAAAAAATAATCAATCTATATATTAAAGTTACATATCGAAGGTTATACATCAAACGGGAAAAAAAAAAGCATTACTCAAAGGGAAGTAGACTTTTATCTATGGTGGAAATAAATTATATTCAAGAACCATAAGCATAGTCAAGGAGATTTAATTAGAAAGCTGCAAAGAGTAGAAAGTGTATGAACTTAAAGCCTTGTGGAAATACACTTTAGGTAACAATCACACTCCCTTATAGAATACCTTTGTATCAAAATCTTCCAAAGATGCATAAGACTTAGTTTAGCAAAAACATGTGTCTATTATTTCTAAGGGTAGAGCAGGGATACGATAGTGCTATATGGTTTATAAGCATATTCATAGGGTGAAATAAAACTATGTTCACTTAATATTGTTGTCTCAAAGTTCTATATTTATTATGGGCACATACATAAACTAGATCTTCTAGTAAAGTATAACTAGATGTACGTTATGAAGTGGTGCAAAGGTGTCACTTGGTTCATGTGAATTGAAGGGGAATTCAGGCTGACAATGAGTCTACAAACATGAGTAGGCTATAGAGAGAGAGATTACGAAACCCTACTTGGAAAGGAAGATCGGGCGGGGCTAGGCCAAAAAGACCCATCACATCACTTATTATTTCCCTAGTATGGTTAAACATCTCCTCGAACAAGTGATACTTGGAGTTTACTATAATAAACTTATGCTCGAGAAAATCTAGCATAAAAAGAAAAGAAGAGATAACAAAACCCAGCTTGGATAGGAAGATCTTGTCCCTAGGGCTAATAATGCCCATCACAAAAGTTATCCTTTCCCAAGCATGGTTGGACATCTCCTCAAAACAAGTAAAGGAGAGATTACAAAACCCTGCTAGGATAGGAAGGTCATGTCCCTAGGGCTATAAATAAGGCCCATCACAGCAGTTATCCTTTCCCAAGCATGGTTAATCATCTCCTCAAACAAGCAAAGGAGAGATTATAAAACCCTACTTGGATAAAAACATCATGTCTCTAGGGCTAATATGGCCTATCACAGCAATTATCATTTCCCAAGCATAGTTAAATCCTCAAAGAGATATCTACTTTGACATTTTAGGGTGAAACTTTTCTTTGGTCATTGCTTGAAATCCTCCCTTCAAATAAAGAAGACACATGTACTCATCTACGACATGAGCTATCCAACTTCATCATCAAGTGTATCATCCTTCAATGGATCTTTGATAACTTTTTCGTCAAGCTACTTCCACATTAGAACTTCTATGAAACATATCATGAGATCAAGCAACAAAGTTTCATAGGGATTTTTTATGACATCAATTCCCTATCTTGTCATTATCATTATAGTCCCTCCTATGTGGATATCATTCTCAAGAACATTGATAGAAATGCTATCTTCTATACTCAAGGTTAATCCTACTATTTTCCTTAGGGGGGATGTATTACTAGAAAAATAGCCAATTCCCCTTGAAATTTTTGTATGTTAGTCTCACCTCTCTTCAACTTAAGGGTGGATGTTGGATGGTAGTTCACCTACCATAAAGATAAGCCTTGATAAGCCCAACTACTTTCTTTACTAAAGGATAAGGTTGTCACTTACCACATGTAATACCTCTCACCTACGACCCATTGATTATCGATCTCATCTACCACTCTCCTATACTTGTATATAAAACACTTAGTCATAGCTCAAGTAGAAGTTCTCTCATAGTAGTGCAACAGAGAGCAAGTAGCATTCTTGTGTGCATTACACATTTAAGCATTATTTCCCAACATTTTTTAATAGCAATTTCCCAACATAGTATCATTCTCACTCTCTCTATTTTGGTCTTAACACTTTGTTTTCCAACATGAACATCCTAACTCCTCTATTACTTCCCTTACTCATGAGAGAGGGGGGGTGTGTGTGTCACTCTTGAATATATGTATCACATGTGTTCATCATAAGAGAATTTTAAAATATCATTGTCACACATATTTTACATACATAAGGGGACAATATAAAGGGGTTACAAAATAAATAATAAATGGTTATATCTTAATCATAATAAATTCACAAATGAGGGTATTTATATGCATGTGATGTGATTTTTGTTGAAGCCCATCTTATGCTTAAGAAGTTAGCTAAACAAGATGAAGCCTTCAAGCCTATATCTCAGCCTACTATAAAAACCCAAGGATACTAACATGCAAGCAGTGCCACAGATTCCACAGGCATTGCCATGCTGTAGCATCATATATGCGAAGTCGCAAGATCTTTGGCAACTTGGAATAATAGTGCGCAGCTAGTGGGAATCAAGCATTACGAACCATCTGGAAGAAATTCAAACGCGTTGCGAATACGCTTACCTCAACTTCGGCCTGAAAATGGACGGATTAGATGCAGGAGTGGTGGCTCTCAGCACGCTGATCGCAATCGGCACAACGCCATTAGGATTAGCCATGGGTAGATAATTCCATCACAAGTCGGGCCGCCAACAGATCCAGCGTTGCTCCGCATGGTTTGCAACCTCCATGTTGAAAAGGAAAATGGCGAAGCTATACAACTACATGAGTTCCATTATTGATTTTGGTAGATCAGGTGCGCCTAGCATGGATGTTGCGGATTGAGTAGAAAGATGTCTTGACCTAGAAAGAACAATGGGCTGCCAATTTGCATTGAAAGCACTATCGATAAGAGCATGAATCAAAGGATAGAATAATCATGAAGTACCAAACACAGAACAAACCAGTATCAAATCAATATCTATTTAAATATCAGTACCAGTATTCAGCACGGTGGGCCGAGCAATCAATTCGGTAAGTGCACATACCAATCGATCAATCACTTGTGAACTACCGTACCTCTTCAGCTTTACGTAGCCTTAGGATTAAGAGATAAACTCCCAGTATGTCCATAGACGTTCAACTCGATCTGTCTCTCGGGTTTGGTCACAAATTCGGAAATGCGAATTTGGACTCCTGGCGCAGCAGCTGCAGCTTATCTGATTTGATCAACACAGAGAATCATCATGTGTGCCTGACTAATCCCTCGCATGCAAGAGCTTATCTGATTTGATCAGCTGCGCGCAGCTTATCTGATTAATTTGATCAGCGTAGAGAATCATCATGTGTGCCTGACTAATCCCTCGCATGCAAGAGCTATTGACCGCGATACAACAACCAATAACCCTTACACAACTAGCGCAGCCGAGTACTGTGCTCCGTCAACAAATTATAGTCTTAGCAACCACTGTGGTCACTCTGTGCACTCCTGCACATCAGCTTTTTCCAACATACATTAAATGTAGTGCAGGAGCAGCATCGCCCGGAAGAACATCGATGGTAAGCTTCATGCCCAGCTTGGTGCAATCGCCTGGAACTCCGAAAATGAACCAATGCCGACCAGCTGTCCGCAAGGGCACCATGGTGTCACCCGGCCTGGACTTGTGCCTGAACGACGTCACGCCGCCTTTTGCGTCACAAGATGCGTAGTCCGTTGCGTTGCGTAGCTCCACTACGTTGTGCGTCCCTTCTGCATACCTGAAGGCTGCATAGACGACAGCAATACAGCCCAAACGCAAGCAGCAGAAGCAGTAGATATTCCAGTAGCATATTAGTTAATTGCGGCCATAATACATAGACATTAGAGGGTGGGAAGATTGAGTCTTTCATATACTACTTATATTCATATGGCAGAGCACTCGAATTAGGGGCTCTGGAGCATGGAGACGATGGAGTAGGAGACCTAAAATGCCTGTGCGAGAATGGAGAAGGGAATGCCGGAGCCGAAGAGAATGCCGGGGAGGGAGTTGGTGCTAGGGTTAGCAGAACTGAAGGAAGCTAGGGCATGGGAGGAGGGGCTCTGTTCCAAGGTAACGATTGAGGTAGAGGCCGTCTCCCTCCTCTAGACTAAGGGCATCCGTTGGCGGGAATTAATTAGAGGGTAGGTAGGGAATTAATTACAGGGTAGGTAACAATATTGGAACATTAGCTTATGAAGGACTAGCAACCCAAATGCCAAGGACCCCCCTTAACTTCATTTATCTAAAGGCAAGATTGTACTTTAAATAGCTTAGATTGAATCTTGTGCATTTATAGGTATTCATGGTCCAAATGTGGATTTCAATCCATGATACACACATAAAAGTGATTGCATTGATCTTTAATGGGGTTCATCTAAACACAAAGGCTCCCTTTGTTTGTTGTGGTTGATATAGGTGGACTTGGTAACAATGTTGGAGAAGGCTATTAACTATGTCAAATTTTTACAACTTCAAGTCAAGGTGAGTGGTAAAGCCAACGTGTGTTACCCATGTTTGATGAAAAAGAGATACAAAGTTAGAATAATGTCTAAATTTAGTGACTTGAATTTTTATCAGTGTTGTCAGGTGCTACTCCACTTAACAAGTTCCCAAAGCAACTAGCAACATTTGGTCTCCCACCGACTATAATTGATCAATCTAGTCCACCTAAGGACAAAGTAGACAAGTCTAATGGAGACAAGGAGGAGGCCAATCAGACCAACTAAAGAAAGACCAGTGCCATATTAGATATATTCTAAATAGTTCATGGGGAAGTGAATCCAAAATGGATACCCATGACAACTCGATCTAACATGATCTCCCAAAAAAAATAAGACTAACACATTGGTATAACTATTATTGCATTCACAAGTGATTATGAATGAGTTGTATATAATTATGAATGGTTCACAATTTTGTGTTTGCATTGTAGAAGGAAAAACTAATTGTTTTAAATATCAAAAGGCTAGTTCCCATGCAGCTTTTGGATAGTTATATGGAGCCCAAAATTGTTGTAGGTAACAATAGTAAGCATAGGTAAAGGTAAAATTTTCACATGATTTCATTAAATAAAGAGTGCATTACTCAGACATCTATACACTTAAAAATGTAGAAATCTTAACTAAACTAAGCACTCTTAATAAGAAAAGTCATGGCTTAAAAGCTTAGTTTCTTATCTAAAGACAACACATGTCTTCTTCTGGAAATAGTTTAGTGTCAAACCATGATAGCAAACATCATAATACAACGAACAAATATGCACACTTCTTAAAGTTTCTAAGGCAAGAACAAAGCATGCACCTTCATGATTTTGGAGCTAGCATTGATTATGTGACTAGAGTCAAGGTCTAGAAGAGGGCAAATTGTAGGAGCTTAAGGGGGCACCAATATGGTGTTCAATCCCATTGTTAGGATGACATACGTGCAATGTCTTGAGACAAATAGAAAACATTAGTACAAGAAAAGAGTGGTAAATTTAAAACTATGTAAAGAAGAGGCATGGTTTTGGCATTCCTTTTCAAAATCAATGCAAGCACGATACGTATGTATGACAATCATGCATGTAGATTTACTTTTCAAAATGTTTGCATACCACAATTTCTTGATGACTAAAAAACATTAATTTATAAAAAAACGTGATAGCTATAAGGATGCCAAAATTACAAATTCATGAACAAGAGGCATGCTTTCACGATTGGTTGTCAAAATCAATGCAAGAATGAGACATCATGTATGAGAAGCAAGCATATAGATTTAATCTTAAAAATGTTTTCATGCTAAAATATAGTAGATACATAAGAGGAATAATTTTATCATAGTGACACAATCTCACAGTAGTGCACATGTATTTAAGAAGATTTGGCATTGCACCACAAAATGTATATACAAATGCTCGAAAGCATCAAAACCTTTTGCACTAAAAAATGCACTATGAGGTAAAACTATCATCATTCTACTACATGTCTCTCTAAATAGGTACATTGATCCTTCTTTGCTCCGAAAGCTTGAAGCAACTCAACCCTTTTCAATGCAGTGTGATGAATGAAAACATGTGACATGGGGTCCAAGCTTAGAAACATTTAAGGACACATAGTACATATGCTTACATGGAATGGAAACTTGATACTTTATTTTATTTTATTTGGAAGCCATTGGTAGATTGGCTAGTACTTCGATGCTCTTAGGAATTGTATTCTTCAATGAATAATAATAGAGCCTCATGGCAATTCTAGCATAACTAAATACAACAAAAACATTAATACTCTTTAAGGATGAAATTCAATGTTTCCTTTGGTTCTAATCCACAACATCCAACACATTTTACTAACCTAAATGCTAATTCATGTAGTTTCATTTGAGAATAAAACCCCCAATGCATGTAGTGTGATATGAACATAATGTGGTTGGATGCATCTACATCATCAATACTTTCTCATTTCTCATCCTCTTGCTTGATGATTTGCTTCCATTGTTTGTTCTTGTTCTCTCCTGCTTGATTGTCTTTCTTCAACATCAGAATTTCTATAGACTTACATTATGCCTCCTGGTATGATTCTGGTGCGCAGATCGGTCGCAGATAGCTCATGTGGTGAATCCCGGAAGGTCCCCAAGAACAAAGTACTCTACTTTTTAGCACAAAAACGCATGTAAAAGCAAGCACGACATGAGACAAGAGACAAATTGGGTTCAATCTCCCCCATGCCTTGTGTGAGCGCTTCACCAAGCATGTATTTAATGTATATTTCCAATCTTCATGCTCAATAATAGCCCAATTACAAAAATATGACAAGCTTTTAGCTTTTGAGTTTGCTTTCTACCAAAAATAGGAAAATAAAGCTAATGGACGGTGCCCATAGTGTCTGGCACGCCCAATCTCAATGTCCAAATAGAAATAACATATCCAGGCGCATAAGCGCATACAAAATAATAATAAATAATCGATGTCTCTATAGACATAACAAAAATATAGGCGTGGCGCCTATCAAAATATAGTCCAAAGGTCGAAAACCCGCTAGACTCCAATGCTTTCCTCCGCCACTGCTGCTATCTCTACACATCAACTGAAGCATTCACAATCGTTAGTAAAATAACACAATTAAACCGACAAAAGTGAATACCTAGCAGTCTTCAGCTACATAAATAAATCAACTGGTTAGAAATAAATCCTAACCTTAATTTATTACGAGTGCGCACTCTAAACTCATAAACGTTTATTAATTTAATATGCATTTTGCGGAATCACCCGCTATGGAATCACCCATGTACACACTAAATTAATGAAACGCTCGAAAAGGATAGGCGTCCCCATCAACTTCTCGCACAAAGAATCCTCTTTGCGTATGAGCCCCGGTCATATGAGTTTACGGAATCCACCGTAAAACCTCACGGAATCCACCGTGGAATATGCCTCCTGGCATCATACCCCCGGGGTGGGATAGCAATTAACCTCAATTGCTATTAGCTCAATGTGGAGCTAACAGAGTGGGGAAAGCATTTAAGTCTCTAGCGTGCATCCATTGTGCTTCCTCTACAGGATGGTTCTTAAATTTCACTAAATATCTAGAATACCTTCGGCCAGTTCTAGTGGTCATGTAGTCAGTGTCTATAATGGCTTCTGGTTCAAGTATTTCAGTCTCTTCTTCTAGTAAAGGTGGGTTTTCGTAGACAGGGTGGATAGGTAATTGTCCTCTAAATGGTCTCAATAAACTAATATGAAATGTATTATGAATTTTCCAATGAGATGGCAGTTCTAACTTGAATGCATTGTCATTAATCTTATGAATGATTCTAAATGGTCCGTAGAATCTAGGAGCTAATTTGACAACTGGATGTCTATCTACACTTTGCAGTCTACGCTTTTCTATTCTAAGCCAAACATAATCATCAACTTTGAAATTCATGGCTTGTCTTTTCTTGTTGGCTTGTTTGGTATATGATTGTTGGGCTTTAGCAATCATATCCTTGACCTCATCAAAAATAGTGTTATGCATAACAGCAATATCATCGGCACTTTGTATTCTATTAGACAAAGAGGCAACAGGTGTAGATAATCTATATCCATAAATAACTTCAAAAGGTGCTTTCTTTGTAGATGTGTGCGGTGTATTGTTATATGCAAACTGTAATAAATGTAAATGAGTATCCCATGTCTGAGGTTTAGAGATAGTGTATGCACGTAAAAGATCTAGAATGGTGCTATTTGTGGCTTCTGTTTGTCCATTTGTTTCTGGATGAAATGCAGATGAGAAATCAATCTTTGTGCCTAAATTTGCAAACAGTGTAATCCAAAAATTATTACAAAATCGAGAATCTCTATCTGAAATAATCACTTTCGGTAATCCATGGTTAGTAAAAACAGTTTTCAAAAATAACTGTGCTGCTTGTGATGCTGTTAAAGTTTTCTTACATGCAATGAAATATGCTTGCTTACTAAATCTATCTACAATTGTCCAAATCATGTCATGGTTAGATTTAGTATTTGGTAAACCAGTAATGAAATCCATAGATATATGTTCCCAAGGTTTAGATGGAATAGATAAAGGCATTAATAATCATACTGTTTACCATGATGTCTCTTTATTCTTTGACAAATCAGACATTCAGAAACAAAATTAGATACATCTGCATCCATATGCGGCCAATAAAAATCTTCAGTTAACATGCGTAATGTAGAAATGATACCTCTATGACCTTGATATGGGGGACAATGAATTTCATTCAAAACAAAAGATCGGAATGGAATAGTTACACACAGTCTCTTTTCAAAAAATATGAATCCATCATTATATGACAATGCATCAACAGGAATGAAATTATTTTGAACTAATTTTTGCCAATCAGAATGAAAAGTAATATCCTGGTGATATGTGTCTTTCATAGCAATCAAAGAATCAAAAGATATGATAGATATATTATGAATTGCAGGTCTTCTACTCAATGCATCAGCAACTACATTTTCTTTTCCAGGTTGGTATTGAATGATAGGATGGAAACTTTGAATGAATGAAGCCCATTTGATATGACGGTCAAAAATTTGGGGTTGGCTAAGTAGATGTCTAATGCTTTGCTGGTCGGTCTTTATCATAAATTCTGAACCCATTAAATAATGCTTCCATTGTTTTAATGCTTGGACAACTGCTAAGAGTTCCTTGTCATAAGTGGAATATTTAAGCTCAGAGGGTTTCAGTTTAGAACTAGAATATGCTATTGGATGGTTGTCTTGCATTAGCACGGCTCCTATTCCTGATCCACTAGCATCGGTCACAACTAAAAAGAATGGTCTGTTAAAGTCAGGCAATTGTAGAACAGGGGCATTGGTCAATGCACGTTTGAGTAAATCAAAGGATTTCTGCTGGTTTTCAGTCCATTGATAAACAATGCCTTTCTTAAGAAGTTTGGTCAATGGTAAAGCAAGTAATGAGAAATTACGTACAAACTTCCTATAGAAACTAGCAAGACCAAGGAATGAGCGTAATTCATGTACATTTTTAGGAACAGGCCAATGCAATATTGCGTCAATTTTCTTAGGATCAACTTTTATTCCTTCTTTTGATACAATATGACCTAGATATTCTATTTCTGTCTTAAAGAATTCACTCTTGTCAGGGTTTGCAAACAATTGATTTTCTTTCAGTAATTGAAAAACTAATGATAAATGCTCATAATGCTCTTTTTCACTTTGACTGAACACTAAAATATCATCAAAGAAAACAATCACACAATATTGATATTTTAGAAAAATACGGTTCATCATTCTACTGAAAGTGGCAGGTGCATTAGTTAATCCAAATGGCATGACTAAGAATTCGTAATGGCCAAACTGTGTCCTGAATGCAGTCTTAAATATGTCGGATCTATCAAGCCTCACCTGATGATATCCAGATTTAAGGTCAATTTTACTAAATATAGAAGATCCTTGCAGTTTGTCCATAAGGTCATCAACTCTAGGTATAGGATACCTATTCTTTACAGTGATCTTGTTTAATGCTCGGTAGTCAATACACATCCGATAAGTATCATTCTCTTTCTTGACTAAGAGCACAGGTGCATCGAATGGAGAACTGCTAGGTCGAATTAAGCCTCTATTTAGTAATTCTTCAACTTGACTCTGGATTTCTTTTTGCTCTATTTGATTGTGCCTATATGGGGCTTTGCAAGGTGGTTGTGTGCCAGGTATTAGGTCAATTTTATGGTCTTCTGGACGTGATGGAGGTAAACCTGGTGGTAGGTCTTCTGCAAAACAATCCTTAAAATATGCGAGAAATTCCTTATGCCTAGGGTGCATATGATTTTCCTTTGCGTGCAATTCATTCACCCAAATGAGATATGATTTAGTATTCTTACGTAGTGCACGTTTTGCTTGAGTATGCGAAAGCAGTGGAAAAATATGAGATGCATGCATACCAAATAATGTAATAGATTTTCCTTGAAAATTTATATTCATTGTGTGCGTGGAATAATCTATATTGGGATTATGTTGGTGTCTCCATGGCATTCCTAGAATAATGTCGCTAGACTGTAATGGGACAACTAAGAAATTTCTTCTTTCAATATATGGACCAATTTGAATTTCTAAATCTTGAACTTCTTGTGTGCCATTGTACCTAGTGCCTAAAAATGCAGCTTTTATGCGATAGTGCGTAGGTACTGTATGCAATTTCAATTCCTTTACCAATTTTGCTGAAATAAAGTCATGGGTACTACCGTCATCATGCAATATAGTTCTTTCTTTTCCATGCACCATACATTTCATAGTCAACAATGAATGTGAAGTAGGCATACCTGGTAAAGTGTCGGAAGTAGTAGTAGGATCATCTTCTTCTTCAGTGAAATCCGGCATATCCTCATGCTCGTCTTCGTCCATGGCTCCAAGGTAGTTGATATGTGCTGATGGCTTCTTTGAATGAAAATTTGCTGCGAGATGCCCTGGCTGGTGACACTTGTAGCATACGATGGGCTTGGCTTTGGTCACATTATTTGCAATGGCTGGGAGTCTGGGTATATTTGGATTTGCTTGTGGAATAGGCTTAGGATTTGGATTGACAGTGGATGGTAATGCAGGTGGTTTAGGCCAATTCTTGCGGAAAGATGGTGATGAGAAACGACCTGGATTAAATCTTCTGAAATTGGAATTGAATTGTTTAGATCCATAATTACCATTTGCTTGGAATGGCTATGGTCTTCGATCTCTTCCACGTAACTTATCTTCAGTGTCGTGAGCTAAGGAGATGGCGTCTTCAAGGGTAGCAGGCTTGAACATATTCACCTCAGCGTAGTAATGTCCAAGAAGTCCAGACATGTACTTCCGCTTATGTGTCGTCTCTGGTACGTCTTCAAGCATGCGTAGCTGTAGGAGTGCATTCCAAAAACGCTCTGTATACTGTGGAATAGGCTCACGATCGCGTTGTTGAAGTAAATCCCATTGCTTGATAGCCTTCTCATGAAATTGCGGTGGAAGGAAATTTTGCATGAACTTCTTCTTGAAATCTTCCCATGTAGCAGGACATTCTATGCTCTTGCGGACTACAGTTCACCAAAGTGATGCTCTGTCTATCAGATGATTAGTAACACACTTGATTTTATCTTTCTCGGGATAAGTTTCCTCATGGAAATAGTCATCAAACTGGCTAATGAATGATAAAACAGTCTTTCCTTCTCTTATGCCATTGAAAGTGCGAAACTTGAAACTTCGTTTACTTATCTTGGATTCCTTGCGAATGGTTTGTGCTTCAAGAGTGGCGTCGATGGTATGGCGAATCAGATCTTCAGCTTGAGGTTCTTCTTTATCAGTGGACGCTCCTTGTAGCTTTGTCAATTGCGCTTGCAAGGCTTGCCTAGCTCTTCGCTCTTCTTCCAATTGCAACATGATAAGATCCAGCTTTTGTTCCATGGTAGGCTCGGGTAGATCGTCTTCAGCCATAGGATCATCCATATGTGGGGTAGTCATCCTGTAAAACTCAACAAACCTTTCTCACTCAAAATCAGTTAGCGGGATGAGCGTAGCTCAAATTTGGGGTTACAAGGCTATGTCTTTTTTGGGTATTTCTTCTTCAATTTTCAGAAATTCTGCAATATTTCTGTCTCCATGTGCGGAAAGTACTTCAACGAACTTGTAGATAGGTAGAACAGCTTGCTGCGAACAACTTTCCAGTTCAGAGTTTTTGCATACGAACAAGTCTTCTATGAGTTTTAAGCGTTAGTCAGTTCTGATTTAGTCTGACTTGCAGAGTTGCAGACTTAGCAGACTTGCAGAGTTGTTGACTTGCTGGACTTAGGCCGACTTGCAGAACTTGATTCCAAGTGACTTACTGAACTTGACTTCTGGAGCGTGAGACCCAGAGTTACTGACTTTGTTTGGCCAGTGTGACTTGCAGAGGATTGTGTGACTTGAAGGAAGCTTAGTGGTTTAAGCTTTAACTTAAGGATTAAGAGGGATTAATGGTGGAGAACAGGCCGCCGTTTTTTCGTGAAGGGGGGGGGCCATTTTTCTCCACGCGAAAATTTCAGGCTTCTCTAGGATGGATCGATTTGTTTTCTTATTAATTGCCAAGCTTCATAAGCTTTCTTTTAAGCTTTAAGACTAAGCTTTTTGAAGAAATAGATATGGCTTCTTACTGTTTTATCACGACTTGTTCATGGAGATGAGGGAGTGGTCCTCCGCCTGCAGAGATTGGTCCTTCGCGATCTAACAGTAGAAACAGGGGTTCTTGATCGCCAAAAGTTTGCCTGTATCGACGGTTCGCGATGAGATTGACTGTAGAGGCCGTTTGTTCCTGGAGCTCCGCCTTCGCCCGAGATTGGTAGCGATTGGAAGCTCTTGATCTCTGCTCCGCTCTGATACCACTGGTGCGCAGATCGGTCGCAGATAGCTCACGTGGTGAATCCCGGAAGGTCCCCAAGAACAAAGTACTCTACTTTTTAGCACAAAAACCCATGTAAAAGCAAGCACGACATGAGACAAGAGACAAATTGGGTTCAATCTCCCCCATGCCTTGTGTGAGCGCTTCACCAAGCATGTATTTAATGTATATTTCCAATCTTCATGCTCAATAATAGCCCAATTACAAAAATATGACAAGCTTTTAGCTTTTGAGTTTGCTTTCTACCAAAAATAGGAAAATAAAGCTAATGGACGGTGCCCATAGTGTCTGGCACGCCCAATCTCAATGTCCAAATAAAAATAACATATCCAGGCGCATAAGCGCATACAAAATAATAATAAATAATCGATGTCTCTATAGACATAACAAAAATATAGGCGTGGCGCCTATCAAAATATAGTCCAAAGGTCGAAAACCCGCTAGACTCCAATGCTTTCCTCCGCCACTGCTGCTATCTCTACACATCAACTGAAGCATTCACAATCGTTAGTAAAATAACACAATTAAACCGACAAAAGTGAATACCTAGCAGTCTTCAGCTACATAAATAAATCAACTGGTTAGAAATAAATCCTAACCTTAATTTATTACGAGTGCGCACTCTAAACTCATAAACGTTTATTAATTTAATATGCATTTTGCGGAATCACCCGCTATGGAATCACCCATGTACACACTAAATTAATGAAACGCTCGAAAAGGACAGGCGTCCCCATCAACTTCTCGCACAAAGAATCCTCTTTGCGTATGAGTCCCGGTCATATGAGTTTACGGAATCCACCGTAAAACCTCACGGAATCCACCGTGGAATATGCCTCCTGGCATCATTACATGTCCTCAATGTGCAAGTGTGTCCGACACTAGCATATGCCATCACTTTCCATTACACACCTTGCAGTCTTTTCACTCTCACATGGTATACACCTTTCAAGCACGTCACATGATATTGGAAGATACTTTCAAAAACACATCACGGAAGGTTGTTATACATTACAAGATTGGTATGCATACACACACAAAAACACACACACACACACACACACACAAGGCATTTCATTGCAATATTGTAAAAGACAATCTAATAGTAACTAAAAAGGTTGCGTTTTTTGGTATTTTGCCACTTTTACTTCATTTTTCCTAGGTTTATTTGGGAATATGTGTTGTACAGATATAATACAACAAAATCTTTGCTTATGTATGTTAAATCAAACCACCTAGTACATTATTCCGTTATAGCCCTATATATATATATATATATATATATATATATATATATATATAGAGAGAGAGAGAGAGAGAGAGAGAGCACAAAGTTGTTACCCTTAAGACTTCATTTTTCCTAGGTTTATTTGGGAATATGTGTTGTACAGATATATAATACAACAAAATCTTTGTTCGTGTATGTTAAGTCAAACCACCTAGGACATTATTCCATTATAGCCCCATATATATATATATATATATATATATATAGATGTATATACATACATACATAGAGAGAGAGAGAGAGCATGCACAAAGTTGTTACCCTTAGAAGTTAATGTTAATGTTATAAATACAACTATAATATATTTAAATTCTCATGATTAATTTTAGTTTACCAAGCCTTTCTTGTATACCCATCATAGCTACCCATGTGGTCTAGGAATGGGGCCTGAATAAAAGTTAAACATAGAAATAAAATAAATAAAATACTAAATATTAGTAAAGTAAAAATAAGATTGATCTAGTCACCTTAGTCGAGTATGTGGGCTAGGTGTGGGGCCAGCAAGTTTGGCTAGGTGTTGTATACCGAAAGCTAGAAATTTTAGTGTTGTATAAGTTGCAGCAAAGGCACATTCACTTTCTACAAAAGCCTTTCCTTTCTCTTGTCAACTGGAGCCGCCTCAAATTGCAATTGAAATATATGTTCCTCATCGTTTTCATTTTTCGTATCCTCATCACCACCGTGATAGTCATCATCACCTTTGTCCTTACCTTCTCGAAACCATCATTATCAACTTGAATTGAGAAATAGAGAATTGTGATAAACATCATCTTTATCTTATCCTCATTGTACCTTTAATTTCCTATTACATAAAAGTAGGGCAGCTGCAACAATGACTGCAGTTTATGGAGCAGCCTTGGAAAACTCCACCATGCTACAACCCTTCATCAGCGTAGTCGATCTCCTCTACCACCGTTACCCTGCTCAGTAACACATACCACTCCATCCAAATATGTAGACCCCTCTATAACCACTCCTCTCTCGATAGCTTTTGGCTTAGCTTTTATTATTGCGATTAGTCTAGCAGCCTGACTTGCTCAGGTCACAGTAGCAGACTGATATCTATTCATGGTGTCATCCTTCTTTGTGGACATTGTAATTAGAAATGCTACTTGGTATTATATGTAAACTTAGCTTTTTAGCAACATAGCCGATTTTAAAGAAGCAAAGATAAAGCTACAAGAGTGGAAATGAGTTTGAAGGAAACTATCATTATTTGGAGGAGGAGTTGCCTTGTATTCATGGAAGAGTGGACCACTTAGAGAGCATCCAAATTTGAAATGCAAGAATAGGCACGTGAGAGACATGAGAAGACAACCCTTGAGACTCAAGCCTAGAAGAGAGAATCAACTTCAAGCCTTAACACCTATAGTCCATAACATTTATTTTGAGAGCATGTTAGACCATTAATCTTTTACTACAAGAGTCAAATCATTTTTATCTTTTATCATAAAAATGTTAAAATATGTGTTCTTCTATCATACATAAGATTGGAATGATTTTAATGTACTTATTATAATAAGGGTGATATTGAAGCTCTATAATGCCTATGATGGTTCATTTTGCCTTCTTTGGAAAGTTATTGAAAGTGGAAACGTTTACATTACTCCATACGATGACAAAGTACATGTGAGAGTTTTGTTTTGTTGTGATGGAATATGGTGCACCTTTTTTTCAAATTATAAAGGTCAATGCTAAGGTATGAAGAAAATTTGGTGCCTTTGAGACTTCATGTGGAACAATCTTTTGATCATACAATGAATAGTCCTTTCCTTGAGATCCATACAATGCTCTATACCTCATGTGGCAAATGTGATATATATCATGTGGTGATGTCTAGCTACTAGTTGGCTTAGTGAGTTGTTGCCATGTCCAAAATTTCTTTTGGTTCAACTCTTAAAAAAGAGAAACATTAGTATCTTGAATTAAGAGAGTGATGACTCTTAACTTGAGGGATTGATTGCATGAAGAATATTGTGAGAATCAAGAACAACCTACTAGTTCTAGGTGTTTTGACTTGAGAATGTTCTTACATGCTTACAAAACCTAAGAAAAGGAAGATATCATCTAGAGTTTGAGTTGAGTCTAATAACACTAGATTCGGTGATAGAAGGATCCTCATTGGATAGAAAGATTTATTAAAGACTACTTCTTGGAGGAGAGTTCAATTATCTATGTTGGTGGCTTAGGATTGTAGCACTTGTCAGATATCCTCACAACTTGAAAAGGGATTTTGAGGGAGGTGAGATGTCTGTAAGAGTACTCCACCATTGGGCAAAGGGAAATTAAGGCATAGGAAAGTTGCTTCTTTGTAGTTTGATATGAAGATTGTTTCCCCTTGAGCATGTAGTTGATGTTGCTAGTTTTATCATGTAAGTCTATCAACCCCCAAGTTGATGTTGAGTGTAAATATGGTGAGTGGATGAGAGAGCCACTATAGGTCAAGCAACACTCGAGTTTTTAGCATAGTTGCAAATCTGTTGGGTAAGTTGCATGTTTCTCCCAAGGAGATTTCCTAAAAATTCATGAAAAAACTACTCATTTTCAAAAATTGGGTTCAATGTTAATATGTGGTTTTTAAAAAAATCCCAAATCTAGTAGTTTTTTAATTATAATTCTTTAGTGATAAATATTGTTAGTAAATTGGATATTTTTAAGTAGTTTATATTCACACTAGTACATGGTTAAGTATCAAGAGTTTTATCCATCACAAAACTATGCATTTTGTTTATCTTCACCTTAGTTTTAAACAAATTTTGATCTTAAAGCTGTCAACTATTTTGACCCCTTAAATAACTCTTTAGATATCCAATGGAGTTTCTACACTTGATATTTGGGATAATATCAATATATATTCTAGGATGTACATATTGATATATTAATACTTAGTAGTATTGCCTAATGAAAACAAGTATTGTATACTAAGTTTTGTACATCTCAATGAGATACTGACTTTAAGATGCAATATGTGAAGTGAATGTAGTAATTTTTCAATAAGATATTAACTTACACTTATGAAAGTAAGTGCTACATAAGAATTTACCACATACTCTTTGCATGAGAACTTGATTCTAGACCATCAACACATTTATTTGACTTCATAAATAGGAATACCTCATATTGGAGGACCCTCTAAATGGAAGTTATGTGGAATAATTGTCAAATGATTTATGAAGCTTTTGGGCACAAGATCCAAACTTGGTCTAGTTTATCAAATCATATTCACAAGATAAAACTTGCTCTACTTTTTCAAATCTCAATGCAAAAGTGGGCATCAATATTGCAAATCCAACAAAATTAATCGAGTTTATTAAAAAGGGTTGCAATATTAAGGAGCTACAATGAACAATAAATAAAGGATTTAAATTTAATAAAATGCATCAAGGTAGATTGTAAGAATTGTATTAAATAATCTATATTTTCCAAGGAAAATTTCTCATATTGTGTAACTTTTCGCTAAGTAATAGGGTTAAAGCTACATGGCTTATATGTTGTGCACTATTTGAACGTATGTTACAAATATATAAACTCATAAACATGACGACCTACAACTTATAGAAAATATATGATTTCCAAATCTATGTAGGCTTGTTATAAGTTATACATCTATAAAGTACCTTTAATCACATCCTTATAATTCCTTATGTAGGGATTTTCAAACGAATGTGGGGAATGCTCTATATTCCCTATTATAAGATGTAGGGAACGTAGGGACTTTCAAAGGAATGTAGGGAAATGCTCTATATTCCGTATTATAAGATGTAGGGAATGCAATTTCCTAGTTATAGATGGGGAATACGTACTTGTCTACATAGGAAATATTGGATAATTTCCTATATTTCACCAAATTGCTTATGTGGGGAACGATTGAAAGTTCCTTGTGGTATTATTGGGTGCAATTAGAAGTGGTCATGAAGGAGAATAAAACAAACATGGAATTTGGCTAAAACACGATTGCTCCTTTCAAACTTTCGCTTGTGTGCATTTTGGTCAGAAGTTGCAGGCGTGTTCTGAAAATCGGTACAGCAAACTAAAGGCCATCATCCGGACTGACTACAAACAAGTGATTAGAGCATCCATCTGAGCAGCAATTGATGTTATTCCATGAAGAGGGAACAAAGTAGCATAAACACGGGCTAAAACAAAAGACGAAATCTGCTATGTAAGGATATCCTTTTATGGATCAGAAGCCTTAGAAGAAACTAACGCTCTGCATGAACATGGTAAATCTACATTTGATGGTGCTCATATTCTTTCAGCCTACAACCCCTACATACCACTTCTTTACAATACTTCTTTAAAGCCTTAGCCTGTGTAAAGTTCTAATTGTGAAGTCATCAAAATTTAAGTGCATCTTTACTTCTTGGCTTAGATTCCCAAGACCCATGATTAGGAGTTTAGCTTCTATCACATCAAAGTCAAGCTAATCAACTCCCTTGTAAGTGCTTTAGGCTAACATGACTTGGAAGAACCCTTCGAGTCACTCACAACATGGATATTCAAAGGTCATATTCATAATCCTAGGAAATCAAGGTCAAAAAAAAGGAAGAGTGATTTGCAATTCTAAGCAAAGGAGGAAGAACTAGCTTAGGCCAAAGTCTCTAGGTGTTTGTAGCTAGGTAATACTTGCTCATTCCTTTGTGATATTGTCTTCAATCCTCCTTCTACCACCTCCATCTACACCTCTCTACTATGTTCCATATCCACTTGATACTCAATCAATGGGAAATCACACTTCCACTCGACCAATAGCTAAGTTCCTCGTAGCCTCAACAAGCATCTCCACAATTTTTCTTTTACATATATTGGTAAGGAGACAATCATATTCACTTGGTCCATATGTTGCCGAATTGCAATCCACTCATCTGCTTCATTTCCAGGCATATCGAGTTGTTCAATCAATAGCCCATCTGAGTCATAGGTTAGATTGTCCGAAGCTGACAGTTGTGTTTATGGCAGTGTCCTTCTCTAGAATCTGCATCCTTTCCTCCTATATGGCATCCATCTCCTTGGTGATCTCTAGCATGTTCGTCCCATCTGTAGTAGTCACTCAGGTAAGTTACTCATGAATATATGTATGCATCAAGTGGGTTCAAAATAAGGTATTTTTAAATTACCATTTTTATACATTTTTTACATATAGAAGAGTGTAATATAAAGGGGTTATTTACAAATTGCATATAGAAAGGGGTTATGTTTTATTTTGGAAAAAATCACATATAAGGATATTTATAAATAGGCCTTGAACACACGTGATGTAGAGGATATACATATGGTAACTTCCCCGAGAGTAGTCACCACCTGATGTCCATCATGCAATGTTTGGTAATCAACATAGCACAACTTGCAATCAAAGTTGGGCTATAAGCTTTTCTATAGGCTTTTAAGGCAGCTTGGATTTGATGCACACATGTTGGTTCAACTCTTTGTAGTTGAATTCATAGCAATCTAGTAGAGATCGTAGTTGAATAGAGATGGCACTCCTCGTGCTCTCGCAATAGTCCTTACTGATAAAGAAGTCAGCGTCCTATTGACTATAATATCTCCCCCTGCTAGTTTGGAAGCCTAGTCTATTAAGATCTAGAGTCTCTTGCTTCTTTCTGCATGAGCTAGCAAACAAAAATTTATCCTCTGTACCTTTCAATTTGAGCACAATCACCATAGCCACCTACATCATGGACTTTCAAGTCATCATAGGTTATTGACTTGTGATGGTCCTATTTTACAGTCCACGAACTGAAGTGGCCAAGTAGATTTTTCTCACCCTCCAAGGCATGCTCAATGTCTTCCCTTTTTATTTCATGCCTCAACTTGGTGTTTTTTGCCTTTCCATCTCAAAAATCTTTCCACCATTTTTCATTATTCACCTCCCTTTAGATGCATATTAAAAGTGTGGAGTAAGATTAGAAGGTATTTACCACATCAACTACTAAGGGTGGCTCATAACCTTTAGAGGGCACCACCAAAGTCAAGCTCCATAGCATCCATCCAAAGGTGAATCTATGCTTAATCAAGTTTAGCCTTCCCCTCCCTGACTTGGCTTGTCCTGATGCAAAATATTCTCCTTTACTTCATCTTTCCCAATCTTTTGCACTTGAAAGGACATCCACCATTGAAACTCTTCTAGGAATTCAAGATCCAAAGCAATGTTTTATTGCATATGCTACTTACCTAAAAGTGTTATTTTAACTAGTCATCTAATGCATCCCATTAACTTGTAGTTTCCCATCACATGCAATCTTTGGATCTTTCATACAATGGATGATAATGGGCACGACATCCAACCCTTCCTAATCTGCACATCCATTGGATGTGCCACCCATGCATCCATTGGGTTAAATACCCATATAATCAAGTCCTTACTCATCATGCAAGTAAGCATCCATCCACCTAGATCATAGATCAAAATAATAGTCATATGTACAAGTTTGGCACTGCACAAAGCACCCCCTCTAGGATCATACGCTTGTGTATGGCTCTCATATACTCAAGGCTTTCAAACCTCCATATACTAACAATGCATCAAAAAAGACATAACAACATGCTTACTCTTTGAAAAACCGTCATTCTCAAAGTTTCTTCTATTTTCCTATTTGATCCACATCTAAAGCATCATGTGAATCCACCAACACACTTAGACTATCTTTGAAAATATTAAGGTATTCCATAACTTGAACTATCTCTGACTTTCCTATCAAGGCATCAAACAAAGTATCCAAAGCATTCTCCACATATGGAGCATCATACCTAGCATCCTCAATTTGCATAGCCTCTAGCTAAAACATAGTCCCATAAATTGCAACTTTGTGTTGGAAATCATGTGCATCAAGCAAGTGACCAATCTCCCTCTAAGTCCCTACATCAAGTAAAACATGAGCTTTATAAGCCTCTTCATACACACTAAGAAAATTTGCATAGAAAGGGTTATCTCCTCCACTTCACATTCTTCCAAGGCTTCCATGGTATGGCTAGTTAACACATCACTAGTGTGTGTAAACACTTTTTTCTTCTCTACATCTTGCAGTACATAAGCCTCATAGGCTTTCTCATAAGCACTCATATAATGTGCATATGCATTGTACATCTTATCTATTTTAGGCTCATTCTCAATACATCATCAGCATGGGTACTCGCAGCATTAAGAGTATCTAGGTGTGTGTAAACACTTTTTTCTTCTCTACATCTTGCAGTACATAAGCCTCATAGGCTTTCTCATAAGCACTCGTAGAATGTGCATATGCATTGTACATCTTATCTATTTTAGGCTCATTCTCAATACATCCTCAGCATGGATACTCGCAGCATTAAGAGTATCTAGATAGACATTATCTATGTGATGACTCGAAGCATCAATAGTATCTGTGAAAACATCATCTAAAGAGTAACTCAAAACATCACTAGTATCGATAGAGACATCATAGGTATGGTAGCTCAAAGCATCACAAGTCACTATGTAAGCATCTTGTGTAGAGCCAATTATAGCCTGAGTATTTTCAACATAGTCATTCACTGTAGAAGTGCTTAAATCCTTAGTAGACTCATCAAAAACATTTGTAGTAGGTTGATGGTCACAACCTCCATAGTAAGTAGTGAGCCTACACAAAAGCATGTGCCTCTTCTACAAGTTTATCATCCTCTATCTGCATTTCATCCATAATTCTTCCTCTTTCCACATTTGATATGCCTCTTTTGTTTTTCCTCTTATTCCTTTCTCTTCCCACCTCCTTTGTTCTTCCTTGTCCTATTTCACTCATTGGTGATAATTATACTCTGCGCAGTAAGCCTTGTGCATGCATTCACAAGGTTTCTTCCAAATTTATAATCTACATATCCAAGCTCAAACATCTATATACTAGAAACCACCACTTGCTATGCAAAAAGCATATTGCCATCCATAGAACCTTCATGTATTAGCAGATACTTATACGCTACAACAAGCTTCCGAGAGATATTCACAAGAAGCTTCCCAACTTCTTCATCTATAGACGTAAGATCAAATAGCTATCACTACAAGATATAGGCCTTATACCAACTTTAGAAATGACAAAAATGTTCATAGGAAAATTTGCCCCCATCGTCGCAAAAAGCGTCATTATTGGCGACGCCATAGAACAATCGGTATCTTGCCATGATTGTACCAGTTGCTTTCATTATGCGATAATGTATTTATTTCATATAGTAGTGTATGGAAAACTACACATCAGTCCACCATACAATAATGCATTCTAATTAAACATGGTAACTACGGACAAGAAAGATGAGTGACTTATAGGGCCGCCGCGTCCATACAATCGGTCGATCAATGCAATGAGACCGTGCCTCTCTTCATATCGAGTCTCAAGGCCGGTGGGATCACGATTTGTAATGGAGTGATATAAAGAAAACAAAATACAAATATTAGAAACATGATTGTCAGTACAAAGGATATTGCAAAAAAATAAGCAAAGAAAACAAAAGAAAAACTTACAAACTCCTGCAAATATGTCTTGTGGCTGCCACTCCCAAGATGATGGACCACTCTGACCTCTAGTCGTGCCCTCGCCGCCTTGCACTACTATCTCCAACGTCCTCGAGAATCTGTAGCCTCCTCCCTGAGTCGGTGCTAGTCATCCGCATCTAGCCACTCGGCTTTGAAGCCCTACTCTTGAGTGCCTTGCATGTGTTCGATCGTCTGTGTGACATATATGCACGCATGCACTCCATCATCCAGCCCATAGAAAACCTATCTGCTGCGGCGGCTGGTATCGAAAACTCCTCATGCAAGGATGCTACTATGTAGTCCTTGCTCCCCTCTGATATGTTTTTCCAATGATCCAATACATTATGCCGAAAAACTTGTTGGCACAACTCTCTCATGCGAGCCATCACCCTCCTCCCCTCATCATTCATGATGATGGCTCCTGACCTATCATCTATAAGGTAGGCATACCCCTCTCGGGTATGCCTAAGATGGGTCCTCTTCCACCTGCAACCATGCTCCTAGGCATATCCAGGAGATCCCTGTACATCTGGTGTACCTACTAGGGTAGTATCTACTGGAGTAGCACCCATACGGGTGCCACCTGCTGCAGACGGCTGAGCAAAAGCTGGAGTGACTGGAGTAGACGTCCCCACAAGTGTGACAAATCTCGAAGGTGATGCAACTCCAGCAGAACAATGAGATGGAGACACCGCGTCCGTGTCTCCATAGCAACCACCTGAGTCCCACACTCTCTCGAAGTGCCACGAGAGCGAGACATAGCACTTGTATCATTCCAAGTCGATTGTGGGCTCACTATATTTGGATCTCTCCAGCATCCCCCTAAACCACTCCCTCCGTCTGGCCCAAGTTTGGAGCATTGACCTCGACTGCTACAAACTGAAGCATTAGATCGCGCCAAAGTTGATCTAATAGAGCGGCCTGACGGTATCTGAGATAGCACCTAGTCCACCATGTCTCTAAATCTCGCCATCGAATCTGGAGATATATGCGTAAAGATCTCCTATAGCTCCTCATCGCTCATCCCTCGACTCATTCTAATGATCTAAATATCCACAATGGTCACCTGTACAGACAAAAAATGATGTTAGTATAATCAATATAAATCATAAAAAGCATGGTAATATAAATCTTTAAAAAATGATCTTACTTAAAATGCATATCTTATGTGCTCTTATAAGTGATTTGTCAACGAATTGAGTAGGTGGATGCTCCAAGTATGAACTATCCTTTGGTCCCATGTCAATCTCTTGACACAACTCTGCATACACTGGAAGGTCGATAGACATGCCACCACAAAAGGATAAGTCCACCTCATTCTCAAAGAATTCTTGGACTCCTATATTTCCATCATTGTTACTGGATGTTGGCTCCTGTACATGCTCCAAGCTTTCGGTGGCCTCCATCCCTTGCAATATCGACCCCTCTATTTGCATATTATCCTCATCTATGCTCGAAACATCGCTTTGATCATACTCTCGCACTTCGGGGAGCTGAAGGTATAACATAGCACCATCGAGGTTGCCGGGGGTTTGGATAGAAAATTACATGTTCACAATCATGTATAAGAGAGATTTAACTATTGTAACACATACCATGTTGTAATACAATTAAAAAACACATGAGTTCATATACCTGTTCACAATGGGTCAGCAACACAAACGTGTCACAAAAATCTGTCTATTTTTTTCTAAAATCTATTCCAAGAAATCCAAATGGACCTTGTGGAACTGTTGCTCCAACTCCTTCAAGTATCACTTTGAACCACTGCACATTGAATAGGATCATGGAGAAGCTATGGTAATCCACCGTGACAATACTTTGCAAGTTTCCAAAATACTCCATCTCATCTATAACCATGTTTGGATCCATTGCTCGTCGTCGGCTCTCTTACTCGAACCTTGCCATGATACAACAATCTGTTGTGGAGCACATTTTGTCAATATGCTCCACGCGAAAATACCGTCCGCATGACCGTGCTGCACTATATATTTTGTACTGTACATTGAAACACTCAATTAGTTGTCACATATAAAATATAGATATCACAAACCCTAAACACGTCATCACCTTTGGACAACATCCCCTCGAGAATTCCCACTCCTCGATTGAGACCTCTACCCCTTCGCAAGATGCTATCGTCAAAGCTCCATGCAACCATTGCGTTGGCATAAACCGAATCATCTCCTCCATGCCCTCGAGATATCGTATCGGTTGATGGTGTGTAATACGTCAGAATTCATATAGCGCTTTCTCTCAATCTTTCCTAGCTTATTGGTATCTAGCGAGCCACGTCGCCATAGAGGCATGGTGCAACATAAAAAAGCAACCACCACATCTCCAGTCAGTCTATCATTGTCCTTTAGCAACCATTGCATACTGTTGTCTGAATCCATTGTTGGTAGCCATTATGAAATATGCACTAGCGCCTCAGATACCAACCAACCTTCAGCCATGCTACCTTCTGGCCGAGCTTGTTGTCGCAGAAAGCCTTTCAGGGTTTTCATGAAGTGCTCTAAGAAGAACATCCATCGCGTATGGAGAGGTCCAGCAATCTCCACTTCATCCACAAGATGCATAAAAAGGTGGATTTGTATCACGATCATGCTAGTAGGCAGGTATTTCTCAAAGAGACAGACCATCTTCATTGCTCCCTACCTCGCAAATGAGAAAGCACTATGAACAATGCCACAAACGAGAAAGCATTATGAACAATGGCTACACTCTAAATTGCAAAATACATAGGCTACTTTCAATCCATTCGTAGTACAAACCTGACATATCTTATGCCAATCATGGGATTTTAGCCCTGATAATTGGTCATCTTTTGAAAACGCAAACATGAGATAACGCATCATACCCGTCATAGTGCGGATATACTTGACTATTTGCTTCACAATGCACTCTTCTTTAGTGGAAAAAGCCCAAGGAGCATGAGGTAGCTGCAAGTGACCATGAGCACTTGACTACAGCCAAAGAGTGTCCATCTTGCCTACCTTCTTCAAATCCATTGGTGCCCCTATAGTGTCTCTCTTTCTTGCCCAGTCTAGCATGGCTTAGCTCATCTCCATCTCTTCTCAGCTCAGTTTGAGTGCTAGATCTCATCTCCAACTTCATTTACATTTCTACCTTCAATAAAGCTTCCATGGCAGCCATAGCCAAGAGTACCTTGTCAACTTGAAGCTTCTATATTTATCTCCATAGGCCAAATTCATTTAGACTTCCTTTTGGAGAAGTCTCTCCCGCGCACTCTGGTAGCTCCACGATCCAAGTGCAAGCTTCAAGCAAGCTCCATCCTCAAGCTCCACGCTCTAAGCTCCATGACCGCGAGCAAGAGAAGAGAAGAGAAGAGAAGAGAATAGAAGAGAAGAAGAGAGAAGAGGATGGAGAGCTTCTCCACCCCACGGTCCCTCACCCTCACACACTCACTCCCTCACACTCTCACACTCCCTCTCTCAAGTACAAGCTTAAGCAAGCAAGAAGAAGAAGAAGAAGAAGAAGAGGAGAGCCACTTTTTGTCACACATAAGAATGAGCTTCTCATTGACTTTTCAACTTTATATACAAAACCCTAAATCCCTTTTGGGCGATCATCCCCTTTTCCCCTTTTTACATGGCCGGCCATAGCCTAGGTCCTTTTTCTCATTGTCCTCTTATCTTCCTAGCTTCCTTTCCACCGCCCATCTATGTTTACAAATTGCATGGGGGTGAGAGCCCGGCGCTCCTTGAATTAAACCAAGATGCACTTGCGCTCTTTTACAAGGGTTTTGCCTTGCACTTTTCCTTGTGTGCCTTTATCTTCCGTTTCTCTTTGCTTTGGCCTTTTTCTTTGTCTTCAGTTTTAGCTTTCTGGATTTTCCACTGTCTGGCACTTTTTTACAATATTTTAGGGTGCGGCTTTGTATTTTAAAATGTACCTTTCCCTTTTTTGCAGCTGCCTTGGAATTTTAAGGTTGCCCTTGCGCTTTTGGCCTTTTCTTCTCTTCTTTCTTCAGTCGAGCTACCTTTTTTCCGCCTTTGCCCTGCATCTTTTTTATTTCCTTTTGTTTTCTTCATGTTGGGATTAACATTACCCCCCTCCTAGACGAGTGCCAGTCCCATGGCACTCACCATCGTAGGTAGCAGGCGTTAGCATGCACCAAAGATGTGGGTGGCAAGGACGGCGGGGATTGCCATGGCGGAGTGTCGGTAGTGATCAGGAGGAAGCTCGTTGGTGGGTTAAGGTGTATGATGATTCTTGGCAGGTTTACAAGGTGATAAGGATAGGAATTTAGAGTTGAGTGTTGATGAAGAGCGAACAACACCTTCGTTGGAGTCGTCAATACTTGCAATTGAAAAACCTCCCATGTGGTCTCTCCCTAAGGGTAGTGCTAGTCTTCTTATTGTGTGCAAGACATATTTTGATTAGTTTGGGAGACAGGTCCAACTCTAAGCAAGCCTAGAGTATTGTCCTGTACTTGAGGACCCAAACTGTGTATAGGCTGTAGTGCAAATATTATGTGAGTATCCGTGCACACTTAGATATTATGTAGGTAGAAGACTGCGGCCTGGTGGCTCATAACATCGTGTGGATGAAGCAGAGTGGTCCATGGTGGAAAGAAGTCCACGTGAAGGTGGGTGCGCTATTGTGTGCATTGTGATTGTAGACGTAGCAGGATAGGGCACAGGAATAGTGTATGAGCCAGAGGTGGGCGACATTGGCTTGTGGATGAGAACGGTGTACTGCTCATGGCCCTTCGTGCGGTGCGTGCTCCAATTGCGTGCCATGGTTTTAAGGCAGAGTGTGAGAGGGCATTGTGGGAAGGTGCAGGGTGACAGGTCTAACCACAGGTGAGACAAGCGTCCTAGTGCCATCCTGCTCTTGATGTGCCCTGAAGTATTGTGGGTGATGTTAGGGGGCTAGGGGACTAGAGAAGCAGCCAGCCAACCAAGATCACTGGACGCACCTAATTCTGAGGACCCTTAGGTGCAGTGATGTGCGCGTGGGTGTGTTTTTTTTTTTAATTTTTATTTTTTTGTCCATGGGATAACCATTGTAATATGCGAGGGCTGTGAGCCTATCAACGGGTTGAGACATGTCAAGCCTCGGAGGCGCGAAAAATGGATGTGACCGCGATGAATTTGCCCTAGCCTCATTGTTAGGGGAGTCGTTATTGTGATATTGGTATGATTGCAGCGCCCCCCATCATGAGCGCAGAGCGTGACCCAAGAAAGCCCATGACTACATGTGGGTTCGTGCGATGTGTGCACTCGTGAGGGTGATGGTTCGCGTTCAGCAGTGTGACTTTCTTGCGGTTAGTGCACGGTCATGGTTTTGCAGTGACCCAGGCGTTGAACATGTTTTCATGAAGACCTGCGTTATCCTACATCCACTTGTCACATCGTGAGAGCACATGCTTGATTTTGTTAAGTAATTCAACAGATGTAGTTATGTTAAAACATGACTTTCCGAAATGCTATGATGTTAATCGCACTGCATATGCGATTGCTTGTCAAAGATGCGGCATACATTAGCTATAGGCAGCAGAAGTTGCACGAGTGGGGGGTTTCCCTTTCACCCATCAAAAGACAAAAAGTTAGGTGCTACCCTTTCACCCATCAAAAGACAAAAAGTTAGGTCCTGATAACTTGTTAAACTGCTCATACATCCTAGGGCTTAATCGATTTCTACTAGGTGGGGCGAGTCCGATTGGGTGGGCGACTGGGCTGGTGCTGGTGCGGAATTGTCGTGAGGTCCGGTAGGGCACATGTCAGCCAGGACATGGATGGTATAGTCCGGAGCCGCCGCGAGTTCCAAAATGCTTTTAACTAATTCGTCAAACTCTTCCCTGTCCCTGGCCGCCTTTCGTGCTCTTGGGCATCTGGTGCTTGAGCGCTCGTGGGGGATTTGTGCAAGTGGCGTTGCCACTGCTTGCATGCTTAGCTAAGCTTTGCCTTTCTTGGTCCGAGGATTTTTAGGCCTTTGTCTGGGACGGTGCCGTTTCGGTCTGCGCTTCTTTGCATATCTCTTGAGAGTGGGTACATAGTGCACTGGTGGAGGGGTGCGTGCCGTGTGCTCCCGTCGTGTGCAAAGAGCGTCTCTGCATGCCAGCTGTCCGCGGTTCTCCATGTTTTCCTTCTGGAAGCCTGCAAGATGCAATCCAAGAGTTAGGCCTTGATACGGAATAAGATTGTTCGCATAAGAGGGATTTCAGTGTGGGTTGTCAAATGCATATGACTAGAAGAGAAGGTGCGGAACATGCTGTACTCGTTGTAATGGTGTCCCTCTAGCCTCTAGCTATGAGTAGAGTGTGACTCACGCCTAGTTACATCGGTTGGTGGCCCTGCATTAGGAGGGCTAATCCTCGAAAGGATGGGCTGGGAAGGGAAAAGTGTGTAGAGAGGGACTGCGCCCTGCTTACATCATGAGGGATGTTGGTCAGGGCTTTTCCATGGTGGCAATGTGGGGTGCATGGCCTTTGCCCAGAGGCGAACATGATCTGGTGAAGGGGGCCGGCCCAGCGTAGCCTGTTGGCCTTGATTCTCTGTCTGCGCTTGACTTTTTATTGCTTGTGTGTGTTGAGAATGTCTATACAGGGTAACACAAAAATCATTGTTTATATATATATATACACACACTTTTTTGAATCCTTGTTACTTCACTAGGATAGAAACCAATTGTAGAACTCGGGATTGTACTGAAGCGTGGCACACGCATCTAGTACACGTGGCAGCTTACTCAACACTGATCAATATTTTGCCACATGTAACTCCTCCTCAGTGAGAACCTTATCAAGCAGAGGGTTTTCTCGGCTTGGTTCAGCCAAGTTCTTGCCCCGAATGGCAGTCAGTACTTGGAGGGAAGTTGATGCCACATAGGTTAGGTCTCTTTGGGATCGCCATTTGGCCAATCGCTCCTCAGAGACTATCATGATCTGAGCCCCTAGTTTAGCCATTGCAACGCGGCTTTCACACCAACACTGCTCAAATCGACTTCCACCTGCTGACAATTGCTTTAGTTTCTCTATGTCTATGAGATTCGGTTGGAAGAGTGCCTCATTGAATGTGATAGTTAAGCGGAGTTTGTCGGCTTCCTCGCACGAGATGAGTAGCAAGCATTCGTACAGGAGCCTACTATAGTGCTTATCAAGGTGTTCCTGCTCTTCCCAAGATAAAGGGAAGGGCAAGTAGTCTCCAAGTTGCTCTTTAAGGAATGCACGCATGTTTGCTAGGACATAGACACGTGCGAACACCTTGAGCTTGGCATCCAACTCAGCTAGGCATTCTGAGACACCTCTATGTTCGACGAGGGCTTGCTTGGTTGCCATCTCATGCAAGGCTCTAAGAGTTTGCCTGGGCTTAGCGTAGTTGGGGGATCAGACCTAGAAGAGCAAGATCGATCAATGCTAGGAGTGCTCATGCGCTTGGGATTTCCATGGTTCTCTTGAGGCTTCGTCATTGCGTCATGGTTCTCTTTGGACGTGACTAGTATGAATTTGTCGCCCTGTTGTGGCAGCGTTATCCCCACTCTTGATTGGTCGATGAGAGTCTATTGTCGATGGATTGAGCGTTGGAAGCAATTGTTGATGGCAACAACTGCTTTAACTTTTCAGAGCATGCGGATGTGTCTGAGGCTTCCCCGCTATTAGGAGGGACATGATGCTTTATTCCCCAGCTCTCCAGCGCTCTTGGTTTTAACACTCTTGGGGTCCATGACCGCCTGTAGCTGCTATTGTTTGCACAGTTTTCTCCTCTTTCTCTTCGTCAGTGAAGGCATGTCTCTCAATGTTTCAGGACCTTGGACTAGGTCAACCGTTGTTGTGCCTGGTTGGGCCTTAGCATTTCCTTTCTCTAGTGTGTCCTCATGGAACATAGCCGTGACCCGCTAAATAGCCTTGCTAGGTTGAGTGGGTTGGTGTGTCATTTCCTTGGCCACACCTCTGAGGGGTTTCTCCTCGAGCCTAGGCTTCAGGTGCTTGGGACGGATGGGAGTTGGGTTTAGTCCAGTGGGTTGGTTACTCTTGGTGGATCGCACTGTGGAGTCCTTGGGGCGATCGGACGTGGTCGTGTCTTTTGTTGTCCTCTGAATGCCCACCTGTGTGGATCGATTTGAGTTGAACCAGTCACATTGGGTCACACGGGAGTATCCTTGGGCCGAGAGCTACGACCAGTGCCATGTTTCCCCTCTTGGATATTTGGAAGCTTTAATGGAGACAGAGGTTGGGAGTGAGCCCCTGCCATTGACAGTTGTCGTTGTGCCTCCGGGGTCCACTTGAGAAGAGAGGACAAAGGGGACCTAGGACTCTTACGCAGACCTGGCATCGGCTGAATGATTTCCTTGTGATTGTTGGAGGATTTCATCGTTAGCTTTGTTGAGCAATCAGCCCTATCATGAGTGACGTTGTGCCTGTGGTGCTTCTTGTCCCCTTGGGAAGTCAAAGGCTCCTTGGCCACTAGTGGATTTCGTGCCCATTAGACGGATCCCTCTGATATCTACTTGCTAGGCATGCTAGGCTAAGGACCTAGTATTTGATGGATCCTGTTCGGTTTTCTGATTTCAATCATGAGGGGCGCAATCACTCCAACATTTTTTGTCCGAGACGCGGATTCTCGTTTAGGGATCCTCCCATGTCTCACTCTTTTTGACCTAATTTGGGCTCCTGATCGAGGTGGTTTAACAGGAGGTTTCGGTACCCAAACCCATCAGTTGCCTGCATAATACCCTTGAGCACAAAGCAGCACCTTAGATATCCATCATGGCGTCGCGTGTGCTCTCCATATGCCTTTGTCTGTAAGGCTTGGGCTTCCTTCATGATCTTCTACGATATTTGTAAGTCTAAGCCCTATCCTTGGGCTTATCTCCTACCCTCTTTGTTTCAATTATGGCCTCACTTATTGGTTCTCTCCGTTCAACGTGCGCTTGTATCAACCCTTTCAACAACTACTTGCTCTTATTACTAGGCTTGCTTGGGTCTGTTAGAATGCTCTTTGCCCTTCTCTCGAGGTTTGGTGAGGTCCCCCTTACTAAAGGTCGCAATTATCCTCACACTTGGTAGTGCTATGTGTATCCTCTGTGCTATATAGTTAGCTTCACACTTCGTTGCCTTTTTGAAGGGCCTTCCTAGGAGGATTTCCTTTCCATAGTTCTAACTATTCGGAGGAACATAGAACAAGACTGGGAAGCTTTCTGTTTCAATAGTTACAAGGATTCTGCACTTCCCTAGAAGTACTTGCGGGTGTTTCCCATAAGGATTAAGAGTTGCATCAGTCGATTTGAGCTCTAGTTGACCCAGTAGCATCCATGCTTTGTAAGTCAAGATATTGAAATCTGCTCCTTCATCAATGAGAGCATCAACACTATGCTCTCTTTTTGCGGTGAGTTTGACCCTAAGATAAGCAGATGGTACTATCGTCTTCATCGTCTAGGTCTTGGTTTGCAGCGTCAAGCCCTCTGATACATGCCCTTGAGTCCCTAGCTGCACAATCAGACACGGATTCTCCACGGAGACCTTGGGTTTTCTGTGCAGCGCTGCTCAGGGTACACCTATTGCCAGGACTGTCATGTCTAGTCATCTCTGCATTGGTAGCTTGATGATGTTGCATTTTTCTTTGACCAGACATAGATTGAACACAATGTACATGTGTCCTTGTAGTGTGGCCTTTTTTCCCTTGATGGCTAGATTGGCCCGTTAAGGTTCTAGGGTCTCTGTTTGCCTCTACTCGGGTGCAGGCTTTTGGTTGCTCCTTTCCAAGTGAGCCTCCATGCTCGCGTAGAGCCATTACTATACTAGGGTCCAATTTGGAGGACCTCTCACAGCGCGCGTTTTCTCTCCAACCTACTCTGGGGAGGTGGGGAGGTGCTCGCAGGGCCGTTACAGTAAATGCCATACGTGATTTGAGAGACAGTTTAGAGCCAACTTTTGAACTATTTGCTCTAAGATTCAGCCCAGTGATGATCGATCTATGATATGGTTTCGGCTCTATGTGGTCTCTTGGTCAATTTCACTGTCTTTAGGTTAAAATTTGAGAAAATCTAAATTTGGCCCAATAGGTCCGAATTATAGGGGCCGAATGCCCGATTCAGACCGTCCAAGGGCCGAGTGGGCCGATGGCCAAGTCAAGTGGGCCGAGTCAGCAGGGCTGAGGGCCGAGTCAAGTGGGCCGAGTCGGTAGGGTCGAGGGCCAAATTTCAAAGTTGTTCCGAATACTTCACTCGGATGGGCCGAGTGAAAGGCATCCGAGTGTAGTGGGCCAAATGGTCTGAGGGCCAACTGAGCAAGCGGTCCAAGGGCCGATTCTAGGACTCGGCCCAAAATTGCCGTCACTCGGACATGCCGAGCGCATCACGTTTTTTGCCGGCGCAACGATAAATCACCCGAATCACATGATTCAGGTCACGACCTGTCATACACACCTCCAGATCAAAGCTATGGATGGAGGGGAAGAGTTGTATATACCTGGAATAGCCAATAAACTCCAAAATGCAAATCGGCAAACGAATCAAACCCTCATGCCCTGTTATGACAGCAAAAACCCTGATGCTTATTTTTCTTATTTTTCTTTGTTTATTCCTACCCTAATGTACCCAAATCACAAAGCAATAACTACGCTACTCCAACATGCTTTTTCAAATCCAAAAAATCAAAAACCTACTTGCTAAGGAGATCGAATACCTCTTCAAACTCCCTCGCTTTCTACCTATCTACCTCAAGCACCGGTTCGGGGGAAAAATCCTTACTTCGATGCTCGATTCAAACCGTGCAAGCGCTTAAGGCTTGAATCCGTTGGTCCCGACAACGGAACCAAAATGTGGGAGCTTTTGCTTGACCGCCAAGACCCACGGACCGCTTATTGCTTCAAGCGTTTCAAGCCGAGCACTGATGGCTAGCTCTCACATAGCCGACGCGCCATCCATATCTACGGGTGTAGTGAGCTTACCTCCATGCCGTTCGAGTTACCTCCTCTCCCGTACACTCCAGTACCTCCACGATCCAAGTGCAAGCTTCAAGAAAGCTCCATCCTCAACCTCCATGCTCCAAGCTCCATGACTGCGAGCAAGAGAAGAGAAGAGAAGAGAATAGAAGAGAAGAAGAGAGGAGAAGATGGAGAGCTTCTCCATCCCACGGTCCCTCACCCTCACACACTCACTCCCTCACACTCTCACACTCCCTCTCTCAAGCACAATCTCAATCAAGCAAGAACAAGAAGAAGAAGAAGAAGAGGAGAGCCACTTTTTGCTACACACAAGAATGAGCTTCTCATTCACTTTTCAACTTTATATACAAAACCCTAAATCCCTTTTGGGCGATCATCCCCTTTTTACATGGCTGGCCGTAGTCTAGTTAGGCCCTTTTCTCATGGTCCTCCTATCTTCCTAGCTTCCTTTCCACCGCCCGTCTATGTTTACAAATTGCACGGGTGAGAGTCCGGTGCTCCTTGAATTAAACCATGATGCGCTTGCGCTCTTTTACAAGGGTTTTGACTTGCGATTTTCCTTGTGCGCCTTTGTCTTTCGTTTCTCTTTGCTTTGGCCTTTGTCTTTGTCTTCAGTTTTAGCTTTCCGAATTTTCCACCGCCTTGCATTTTTTTACAAGATTTCAGGGTGCGTCTTTGTATTTTAAAATGCACCTTTCCCTTTTTTGCAGCTACCTTGGACTTTTAAGGTTGCCCTTGCGCTTTTGGCCTTTTCTCCTCTTCTTTCTTCAGTCGAGCTATTTTTTTTCCGCCTTTGCCCTACATCTTTTTTATTTCCTTTTTCTTTCTTCATGTTGGGATTAACAGCGCTGCTTTCTTCCCCTTCTTCCTCTCCTTGGTGAGTTGTTCTCCCTTGATACTTGCTGCTTGTTGTCTCCTCTCTTTGCCTCTTGTTCATCTTGTTATCCTCTCTTTTGTTCTCTCTTTCTTCCTCTCCTTGGCTTTCTTCCCTTTAGCTATCTTCTTTCCCTTCTTGTCTCTTTGAAGTGAAAGAAGAGGTGATTCATGAGGAGGTGAGTGATGAAGAGACTAGTGGAGGTAGACTGCATGTCACGGCTGAACTCGATCATCACCAGAACGCGCAAAAAATGCAAGAAAGGCGCAGTTTGAAAAGAAATCACTTGTATCTTTTGAATTTTGAGGTTTGTGTCTATTTTTGCGTATATATGCGAGTCTAAGTTTACGTAAATGCTCTAATAGACGCGGAGTTAGACGCGGAGTTAGACGCGTAGATAGACGCAGAGATAGACGCGCAGTTAGACGCAAGCATAGACGCGCATTTAGCATGCTTGCATTTTTATCATAAGTTTTTGTATTCAAGATAAGTTTTGATAGTAAGTTTTGATAGTAAGTTCTTATCATAAGTTTTTATGTATTTATGATAAGTTTTGTGTATTTAAAATTGAATATCTTAGAATAATTAATACACCTTGAAGTTTTTATGTAAACATATTAATCGCAAATTTGATGTTGTCATGAATTAGGTTTAATCATGTCGTCATTATCACCTAGTGCGGTGCATGCTGATGAGTCAACGAGCACATCCTCAAGTGAGGATGAAACATTACGTCTTCATAATCGAGATGCATGGCTACAACGAAAAATGAAATGCATGTGTGATCGTTGTTGAGGGTGTATTTTTCGAGCACGTCGAGTTGCAATGTCACACGTCAGCATGTATGGAGAATGGGACTGAGAAAAATCATCGGTATTCATTGTTTTTAACACTAAGATTGCTAGTCTATGTTTGAAATATATATCAACGTACATGTAGCTTCCTTTTGTGGTTGAGGAGGATGTGGTGCCACATCCTCAAATGCTCCCTCCCGGGCATCGAGAGGCTACAAAACGTTGACGCGAGGAGGCAGAGTCTTCAAGAAGAGTGGAGACTGATGACCATGATAGTAGCCCTCATGAAATGTCCCATCAAGTTGTAGAGGATGAGAATTTGGACAACATGGTACACGATCTATTTTCACAACCGGTTCGAGGAGAAGGTCACTCTACGAAGCCAGATGACCCACTATATGTAGTGTCATCTACTCCGTTGTATGAAGGTTATACGCACTCCATTCTTCGTGCGTCCCTCGAGATACTTAACTTGAAAACAATTTATGGATGGAGTAATGACAATTTGAATGCTTTATTGAAGTAGGTATCAATTCAGTTTGGCTTATGAATCATAATATTAATTGTTCTATTTTGAAATTAGATACAAATATTTGTTGGTGTTTTTTTAACTCACTTTTAAAAATATATGTAGGTTATTCTCACAAATAGGAAACAAATTGCTAACTAAGAGAGAGCAAGCAAGACATTACTTGACATCTCTAGGAGGCCTTGATTATGTCAAGATCCATGCATGTGTCAATGATTGTGTCTTATTTCGTGGGATTCATGAGTTCGCACGAGAGTGTCCTGTTTGTGGTGAATCAAGATACAAAGTGAAGATGAAGTGAATGGATGTGTCTCGTAAGACTTTGCGACATTTTTCGATTATTCAACGTATTCAACTTATGTTCAAGTGTAAGCCTATTGGAAAGCTCATGTCATGGCATGCTAGTCATCATTCAAGTGATGAAAAATGGAGGATCCCGGCAGACACACCGGCATGGCAACATATAGACAATTTGTGGCCCGTTTTCAAAGAAGAGCCAATAAATTTGAGATTTGGTATAGGTATGGATGGAATCAATCCATTTGGCATCAAAAGCACATCATACAATGTATGGCCAGTGGTATTGGTGAACTATAATATTCCTCCATCCATGGCAATTCAAAAGGGACATGTAATGTTTTCCCTTCGGATTCCTGGAAAGCACAAGGTAAAAAACATGGACATTTACTTAGAGACTTTGATTGAAGAGTTAGAAATGTTATGGGAAGGTATTGAGGTGCAAGATACAAGCGCATCTACATCCTCTAGAGATTTCACTTTGCCATGTTGTTGTGAACCATGCATGACTTTCCAGGATATGGAGAGTGTTCAGTACATGCATGACTTTCTAGGATATGGAGAGTGTTCAAGTACATGCATGACTTTCCAGGATATGGAGAGTGTTCAGGTACATGTAAATAACTCTATATTTGAAATTCAAGACTTGAATCAATTGCATGTTATTAATTCACTTGTTTGTTCAGGTTTAACCACATCACGATATCATGCATGTCCTATTTGCGCTCCCTCTCTAGTTTCCTCTAGGCCGACATGTTTAAAGAAGGTTATCTATGATAATCATCATCGATTTCTTCCTATTGACCATCCCAAATATGTTCTCCCTACTAATGGAATGACTCCACAATCTCTAACCATTTGAGAGGAAGGAGAGATGGATTAATGCCGACAGCCACCCTCCACTCGGCATGAGTCGAAAAGAAGTATATTTCTCTCGATTGACTTTAAAGTATTTAGCATAATGAATTGTTTACATAATATATTGTTTGTTTGTTAGGTTCTCTATATTTTTTCGTCTTTCGTATTGGATTGAACTCAAGATCAATCACCTGTTGGACCCCATGCACGTATTCAAAAATGTTGTATCCACATTATGGGATCACTTGATAGGGGCTCATGATTCAGTCAATGTAAGAGAGGATTTACGTAACATTGGTTGCATGAGACGAGCCTGGCCACGCATTGGACCCAGAGGAAAGATTGAGCTATCCCATGCACCTTGGATGCTGTCAAAGAACGAGGAAAAAATAGTGAAGGAACAGATATGTAGCTTTCGAATACCCACAAGATGTATGAGATGTCTCAAGGGAACCTTCATAAAGAAAAAGAAAAGAGGTGTGGAGAAACTATCTGGTTTGAAGTCCCACGATTGGCACAAAATGATTCAAGTAAGGGTATCTCTAAGTTCCATGAATATAGTAATTAATGGAGTAACTATGTGTAAACTTTGGGATATAATGAATTTTTCCTCAACTAATCATTTGATCTATGAATATTATTTACATTGAGTTTGTACTTCCTACTAGCATATCCCATTGTGTATCCAAAGATGTACGTGATATCATTTACAAGATGTGAGAGCTTGTGAGGTGTGTATACATTGTATTTTTTCATTATATATTGCATACATCATGTAGTGAACCTCTTTGAATTTCTACACAAAAATAAATAATTGTCAAATACATCCTGACAGATACGTGAGCTCGAAGGAAATTGATCCAAACACATTGCAAGATGCTCGAGTATTATAGTTGAGGTGGTTTGTTTGGTTGAGGAAATTTTACTCAATTACATTTACTCATACATTTAATTGATGAGATCACACTTTGTGGGGCAGTTCATGCAAGGTGGATATTTTTTCTTGAGCACTTCATGAAAACCTTGAAAGATTTTGTGAGGCAAAAAGCACGGCCTGAGAAAAGGATAGCTGAGGGTTGGTTAGTACAATCATCCCTTGTTTATATCTCTAAATATCTTGCTGAAGTGGACCCCTCTCAACCACGACTATGGAAAGACGATGAAGACTTGAGGATGACCTCTATAATACCTCAAGGAAAAGGAATGAGTAAAGTGCTAACAAAAGAAGAACTTTGTAAGTTGAATAGTTTTTGTGTGCTCAAGAGTGATGTAATGAGCAAATGGGTGACACTATATAATGAAGCAAGGGCAAGAAGAAAAAGCAAAAGACAAGCATTTCGCACCAGATATGGACGTAATGTCTCATTTTCAGATCATCTAAATGCGCTCCCACGTCATATTGATATAGATTGGTTACATGAGGAAATGGAGAGAATGGAAAATGATGAGGAATTTAATATATCTCAAGAAGAGTGGGAATACACACGAGATTGCTTATCAAAGGTGAGACATACTATCAATTAATTTGTTTCTAGTTATATTTTATATAATAAATTGACATGTTTGATCTTAATCTTTTACTACTAGTGCACATTATTCAATGCTATTTGGTGTGAGGGTAAACATCTTCGAACTCAACGTATAGATGAAAAGAGAAATACCCAAGATTGTGGTGTTCTTGCTCACTTCGAGGATGCCAATGGTACCATGGAAGGTTATTATGGCTTGATCCAAGATATTCTGAATCTTGACTTTAGACGATTCTTTATATATGTATTGGATGCGAAGTGGTTTAAAGAAGTGGTAACAAATGGTGAGCATTGCACAATCAGATGTCATCCAAGTGGTTTTGTAATCATTGACTCTACAAAATTTCACCAAAATAAGAATGACACATTAGTACTACCTCAACAATGCGAGCAGGTATATATGTAAAAGCTAATTTTTTTATATGTATACATGTGATACATATACACAATATAATAAGTATTTAAGTTTCTTGCTTTTGTTTTTCAAATACAGGTTGTGTATCATCCAATGGTAAACAATAACTGATGGTGGTATGTCATCCCTATATCTAATCATTCAAAACCAATATATGGTCTTCTCACATACCGTTGGACTTGTTCAAGCACTTGTCCCTTGATTTCATCATTCATCAAGGGGTTGGCTCCAACCAGTTGGTGTGTACGCAGTAAAATAGAATCAAAGGGGGACTTCAATATTTGGAGGAATCTCTGGCCAACATCTCTTCTACTTCTTTCTTTTCACCATCTCTCAATTCAGCTTTCAAACCACTACAGAGGGGGAGATATTCCGTTCTGAAAGTATCAAAACTCATTCTTCTTAGGATCGTTGTTGTGCTATCATTATAATAATTCTAGCTTCTGAGGGTTTCAATAGTGTATGTTGTGAAAAACACTCTATCTTCCAACTTTTAGTGGGTTGCTAATTGAACAAATAGGAGGTTGTTAGTGCACCAAGCATTCCACGTATCTTGCTGTTGAGCATCCACGAACAAATTCCAACTCTTTTCTTTCTTGTTTTTGTGAACCTCCACAAACCAAGACTCCTAAAGCTTCTTCAGGATCTCCCACTTTGATGATGTCTAGAAAACTTCTCAATGAATGGCAAATATTCCATGGATGGTCATCCTCTCTATTTCTACTCCTCAGTTTGTTCCCAAACAATTTATCACCAAGATGCACATCTCTGTTGCTTCAACAAGAAGAGGAAATAGTCCACCACTTAGAGCTTGCATCATGATGGCAATATGTTTCTGCCATTGTGGGATGAACTTCTTGTAGAAAGTGGCTTTGGCAATAAGAATCTCTAACTCTTCAGTGGAAGAAGGAACTTTGCAAGCATCCATTGAATTTTTCTCTTCTTGGCAATGCCATCTCCTTTATTTTCAACCTCTTCTGATGCTTATTGATGGCAAGTTTCCCCGACTGCGCACCAAAAACATGAAGTCCCAAGAGGAATACCAAGGAAAAGGGGTTTCTACTGCAAGAAAATCTATCTTGTAGCATCAACAAGATTTTATTTCATTCTTTAGAGAACCACAATAAGGAAAATAATAAATTTTCATGCAACATCATAGTAGACATCTCCAACGGATTTGATAGAATCAACCATAATCTTCAACATCTTCATGGAATCCATCAATAGAATAAGAAACACAAAAGAATACACCATTTCTTAATGAAAATAATATCACATATGATTTTTCTTCATTTTTTTAATATTTCTCTCTCTCAATCTCTCATAGATAGATACATTATCTTGATAGAATTAGCTATCTCTGATTCTCTCTTTCTCTCTCAATCAATATTACATCATCTTCTTACTACAATAATCAATAATCACTCTCAATACTCCTTCTTCGGTTATCGATGCATCTCCCAAGAGGTATGGGAGGTATGAAAGGGCACTAGAGCCACTACAATGTCTCTTCATAGCTCACTACTATCACTTCACTTCAATCTTCTCTTCAGTCTTCAGCAGCTACTTCTTCCATTTGTTTTAGCTCTTTTGAACTTAGATTCATCCTTTTCAAAAGTTAGAAAACTTTTCCAAAGTACACCCTCATATCATAGAACACTTACAAAATATCTACAGAACAGAACAAAACAAAAATATAGGCTCTATAGAAGGTCTACAGAGGGTTAACAGAAGGTATCAGAACCAATCAGAACGTCAATATAACCTATTAGAACATCACAGAACCTAATATTTCTACTAAGAATCATCATGAGCTTCCAAAAAATAATCAATATAATCCAAAACACTTTCAAACACTTCCAAAAAAACCAAACATAACTCAAAATCCATCAAAAGTCAAACATTCAAGCCTCAAAAACAACAAAAACCAACCAAAACACTCTCTAGAATTCAAATGAAAAGGGATCGATTTGTGCACACCTTAGATTGACTTTATGATCTTTGTACATTATGAAAGGTGTTGGATATGGAATAACATATATTGCTTTATCAATGTCGATCATCTTCACTATATTAGAACCAGCCTTAAGTACATATAGTGGATACAAAATCTAAAATTTGTTTAATGTTTATTTTGAAGGAATTCATGGTTAACCATACTATTAATGTGTCTAGTTTCCATGTATCTAAAGTAGTTATGTGTTGTAAACCAAGACAGTTCAGTTGACGTTAATTTTATTGAGTTACATGAGAAGAAATCCCTTCTCAAAGAGATTAAAAAATAAAAAGTAAATGAGAACAAAAACCAAATTTTTTTCGTAACGTAGACAAAACAGAAAATGATGATGGTCATGATGTTCAAGATCATGAGGCGTATCTTAATCAGTGTGTCCTGTGTCCTTGCTCTCAATGCAAGTTGGTGATTAGGAAAAAGTGTCACTTGTCTATAGAACAAATGCGATGCTTCGATGAGTTCTAATCGAAGATCATTGATCACGCAATCTCACACTTTGAGAAAACGGTAAAAAAATGTGTATCAATCATGCTTTATATTTGCAAACTAATTGAATATCATATATAAAAACATTAGACGTGGCCGTAAAATTTATACAGGGAGGTGACATTGGTAGGTGAATTGGGTAGTCGGCCTCTAACAACCCCCGAGACAACACCACAGGATAAAGACCAAGGATCTCACCTCAACAAAACCCACGAGATGGCACCACTGAACACATGATAAAAATTTCTTGATCACTTACTCCTCATTGAGACTTCAACTCAACAACTTAAGTAGTTTAAACCTTCAAGCTTAGAACTACCATTTTTAGAGAGAATTTGATACTGAAACAACCATGCTAGAGACTCTGACAACACGAGCTTTCAAATTCACACAACTCCTATTTTTAGGGATGGCAACCCCACGAAGCAAACTGCCCCATAAATCGTGATTTCTTCAAGTAGTATAAAATCAGTCATAGAACCTCTCTGTTCTTCTTTCCTCAAAGCACACATAAATACAAACCAAATACATAGGTACTCAAAGCTTTATACGGCCAACTTTCATGCCAACTCAGCCGCTATAAGCATTTCACTGGTGTGGACATTCCATTACTGCATCAAAACAAAGTTTACACTGATATAGCAATGGATAATCATGATGACTTTCATGAGAAACCAAGTTGGTGACATAGATGCTGCTGAATTCACATGTTTCCTCATAGAGCACAGAAATTGCCTCATGGAGCATTACACAGAACAATTCATAACTTTCTAACCAGACCTCGGATTGCCGAGCTTCCAAAATGAAAGTTGTAGCTCTCTTTTCAATATATAATCCTTCAAAACAATTCAGAGTCAAATTTCTTGATCTGCTGTCCTTAAATAGCTCTCCATAGTCTATAATCCTAAATTTCTGCATGCTCATATAGCTAGCACAACTTCTCTGTTCCAAAAGCACAATCTTGCATTGATGAAGAGTTGCAGGAGCTTTGAACTTTACAAACTCTGATGCATTATTTTCTTGGCTACAAATCCTTTCAGACTTCCAATAACTTGAGTCCGTGCATTCAACACTTGACCAGAATACATATTTCCTGCTACATATCTAGTTTCAGATATAGAGACCCTTCACTTCCATTCTTCTCTGCTGACGAGAAGCCTCACTCAACAACTAACATGCATCACTCTCAATAGGATGAAGAACAACCCTCTACTGTCTTTCACTCATATCCATACATCAAAACTTATTTGCACGTTCTCTACCCCACGCAACAGTAAAAGGAAATAAGACAAAAAGAAGACTCTTATTACCATCATCTAAAAACTGAGAACTCACATCAACCCATTGACTTCAGCAGCCCTGCCATCCATCTCATTAGCTCCGATAACTTCAGCTTCATGGTCTCTTTCTTCTGACAATTTGTTCTTCTTCTGAGCTTCATATTTCTCCCTTCTTCGGTCTACAAGATTCTTCTTCTCCCCTCCCCCCCCTCTCTCTCATCCTAATTGTCTTGTGTCGAACACTTCTCTTCTCTTCTTTTTATCTTTTTTTTCAAAAAACTCCTCATGTTTTTGCTTTTTTCCCTATTTTTCCAAGTTGCCCCTTGCTTCCCCTTAGTTGTTAGATGGCAAACATGCCGCTTGTCACATAAAATTCCACTCGGGGACTCAAATTCGAAAGCGAGAATACATTTTCTTCTCTTCCTGCATAAGGTGTATGTCTAAGAAAAATATCGCAACCACATGTCGAACATGCATGGTAGCACTTGGGATTTCCATCTATAAACCTGTCTCCCACTATGGGTAAGTGTTAGAAAGACAAAAAAATGCTATTTGCATGTGTTACCCCAGTTGACTTCACACAGCATCATGTCCCTAGTTGCTCATTTTCACTCACCATGATTAGCCACCCCCTGGTTTGGAATATAAAGTGTGAACAACCCTTTATTAAAAGCTTCAAAAACATCTAACAAAGACAAACATCTTTTTCTAAAAATCTGCTTCATAGAGCACAGAACAGAACAACTCATAACTTTCTAACAAAATCTTGGATTTCCAAGATTTAAAAAGGAAAGTTGTAGCTCTTTTTTCAATCTATATTTCTTTAGAAAAACTCGAAGCCAAATTCCTTGATCTACTACCCTAAAGCAACTTTGCAGAGTCTGCAGTCCCAAATTCTTGCATGCAGTCCACTTCAGACATCGACCTTTCAGAGACCATAACTTTCGAATTCTTACTCGGATCAACATCAAACTTGATAGAGACCTTTAGTAGGTGTTAAAGCACACTTTGAATATCTATCCATAATTTACAACCATATGATCAACACATATTTTAGAAAGCTGAATCTGCCCCAAAAAGTAAAGTAACAGTAACCTACTTTATGTATAGGATGTACATTACTTACATCCCCTTGAGTTACACGATTCTGCAAATATATTTCTTTAGATGGAACCCATTGATTCTATTGTTGTAAATAGTCCCATCTAAATCTTGTAGCAAGTAAGTGCCATTTTTAAACTTTTGCTTGATGAGCAAAGGTCCTTCCCATCTAACTCGAAACTTGGTTTGAAAAATGGAGTCCAAGCCTATCATATCTCATGACCAGCATTCCCTCTGCAAGATTCTTCTTCCTCAACTGTGTATTAAACCATTCATTTCTCTTCACAATCTATTTTTCATAACAATTCATTGCTTGTTGCCTATCCAAATGTAGGGTATGCAAGTTCAGTCCTCTGTCAATTCTCAATTTTATTTGATCTAACTGATGCTTTTTTACAAACTCCATCGTAGGGAACATGACATTCATAGGTAATAACACATCTTGACCATATACTAACTAAAAAGGGGTGAATCCTGTACTTGTCTTCTGCATTGTTCTACAAGCCCACAAAGCTTGATGTAGATAATTGTCCCAATCTTTAGGATGATCTTCCACCATCTTAAAGAGAATCTTTTGTAACGTTCCATTGAATGCTTCCACCAATCCGTTGCACTGAGGATAATAAGGAGTAGAAAATCTATGTTTCAAGCTAGTTTTCATGTTAATTCTCTCAATAGCTTATTTCTAAATCCAAGACCTTGATCTGTCACTATTTCTAGTGGTATTACAAATCTGCAGCATATATCCTCCACAAGGAACTAAGTTACATCCTCTTTCTTGTAATTCCTTGTAGCCTTAGCTTCAGGCCATTTGGTCATATAATCAACTGCAGCAATAATGTAATACTCTTCTATTTTTGTACCAAGCAAAGGTCTAATAAAATCCAAACCCCACTTCTCAAACGGTCCATAGGCAACAATGGCTTTAGCAGGTTTTGGAATTAGTATCCTTTTTGCATATGACTGGCAAGCATGACAACTTTTACTCCAATGATCAACATCAGCACTTAGACTAGGCCAAGTAAGTCCTGCTAACAGAATTTTCCTTTTGGTAAGCTCAAAACCAAAATGACTACCACATGCTTCCTCATGATAGGAAGATAAACAAGTAGGAATCTCAAAACTATCTAGCACCGTTCTTAGTACATTGTCAATCCCCTTCATGTACAACTGATCATTTATGAGCACATATGCCTTGGTATTTCTAATAATGGCATACCTTTTGTATTTATCAATCAATGACTTTAGCTCCCTAGTTTTTAGAAACTCTTCAATCATGAGAATACTCTCCCTGCCCTCATATCTAGGATTATCCACCCTCATTATTGCAACATATTGGGAAAGAGCATTTTTAGCCAATTCATGAGCTCTACGGTTGTTCTCCCTACCAATATGCCAAATTTCAAAATTTTGCAGCTGCCTCATGAGGCCTTTCATCTTAAACATCCTGGAGCCCCAAGAGGAACACCAAGGAAAAGGGGATTCTACTGCAAGGAAATCTATCTTGTAACATCAACAAGCTTTTATTTCATTCTTTTGATGACCAAAACAAAGAAAATAGCAAATCTTCACGCAACATCATAGTAGATATCTCCCACGGATTTGATAGAATCAAGCATAATCTTCAACATCTTCATAGAGTCCATCAATAGAACAAGGAATATAAAAGAATACACCATTTTCGAATGGAAATAAATCACATAGTATTCATCTTCAATGTCTTCATAGTTTTCTTTCTCTATCTCTCATATACAGTTACACTATTTTGATAGAATTTGACTATCTCTGGCTCTCTCTCTCTCTCTCTCTCTCTCTCTCTCTCTCTCTCTCTCTCTCTCTCTCTTAATAGTACATTATCTCCTCACTACAATACCCAATAATGAGTCTCAATAATCCTTCTTAGCTCATGAATACACCTCCCAAGAAGTATGTTTGATACGAAGAGGCACTAGAGCCACTATAGTGTCTCTTCATAGCTCACTACTGTCATTGTCACTCCTGTCTTCTCTTCAGCCTTCAGCAGCTGCTTCTCCATTTTTTAAAGCTCTTTTGAACTTAGATTCATCATTTCCAAAAGTTAGAAAACTTTTCCAAAGTCACACATACATTCTACAGAATACTTACAGAAAAACTACAGAACAGGAACAGAGTAGAGACAGAACAGAGACAGAGGCTCTACACAAAGTTTACAAAGGGTTACAGAAGCTCATCAGAAAATATCAAATCCTCATTACTCATACTAAAATCATTCCAAACTGTCAAAAGACTATTCAATAATCTTCCAAAAGATTTCAACCTTCATCAATCATCAATCCATGCTTCATATAGAAGAAAATCAGAACCAATTGGAACCTCAACAGAACCTATCAAAACATCATAGAGCCTCGTATTTCTACTAAAAATCATCATGAACTTCCAAAACATAATCAATATCATCCAAAACACACTCAAACACAACCATTAACAACCATACATCACTCTAAATCCATCCAAAATCAATCATTCAGAACTCAAAAACAACAAAAATCAATCAAAAATTCAATCTTTTTCCACTCTCAACATATCCCCACACTTAGAAAGGAAGCGTCCTCGTGACCTAAGGAAAAGAAGAATATAAGTTTACTAAAAAGCTCAATTTAATCTTCTTCAGTATCTTCAACAATCACTCCAAACCACAACCCCAACTTATCACCTGTATCTCTAGAAAAGAATACTACTAAAGAAAAACTTCGTTATTTATTAACACATCTAATAAACAATAGAAAGTCATAACAAATTTGTAAAGGATATAAGAGGTTCTTCAGCTTTCCATCATAGGCTTGCCATCCACCATCATCAATAGTTGAAAAGAGAGCTCTCGAACAAGTTATTCAACCAGCACGAATTCATGACATACAAATTATTACAATACACACACAAATACAACCATCTGAATGGCACCTCCAAAAATATGTCTCATTAAGAAGCACAAAAAATACATCCAGGGGTATCAATGAAGATGATCCCTCTTGAAGGCTTGATGATTTCAAAAGTGATTCAGGGGTAAAGACTCATCGACAAAAGATTTTGGAGGATTCTGAAAGAACTTAAGGCAGCACATCCGATCTAGCAAAACAAAGTATCTGCTAGGTAGACAAAGGGCATGAAAATATAGGATATCCAACTATTGGGAATCAATGTTCACATTAACATTCTTACAAAGCTTTGAAATTGCCTTTTTATTGTTATGGGAATGCCTATGCATATATGCTAAGTACCAAGCAAAATGGGCTGTCAATCTCATTGAAGGATCTAGAGATTGTATATATTGTTGAGAAAAATGGAGGTAATTTTGGTATGCTTGACTAGCAGTTGTCCAGTCCCCTAGAATTAATGGCCAATTAATCTGTGGTCCTGTAAGAGAATCAGTTGAACTCCATCCTCTTCTTCTCGAAATTTGCTGATCAAATCCTTCATACCCACTAACCAACTAAGGGGGTTGAGAAATAGAAGTGACAGGAGATGGAAGTGGAATAAGTAAAAGAGGATGAAGAGATAGGTAGGCAAAATCATAAAATGAGGAATAAGCTAAAGAAGGAGTGACTGAAAATTTAAGTGAATTAGTTAAGAAAGGTGTCAATGGGTAAGCAGGAAAAGTAGAAGGTATATGGATAGATGGAGAAGGACGTGGCAGAGAAGGGGAAAAGACTCGATCTTCAATGAAAAAACAATAGGTAAAGATTGAAATTTGAGGAAAACCCTGAGGTTGGAAAAGGAGAGCTATGATAGCTGCTGAGTTGGATTGATAAAGGGAAAAGTAAGCATCGTAGCGATGGGCCATTTATTGATAATACAATAAGCTATGAACAGAGGGATCTAAAACAGATCGTCGATGGTAGACATCAAAGAAAGATGAATCAAATGGATGGTTCTTGGAAAGATAAGCTAGGAGATCCACCCTCAGTTGGTTAGTGCTCTACACATAAGTAGAAGTTGTATTCTGGCATTGGTTTAGGACTATAGAAACAATCATTCAATGCCATAAGTGTCAGGGCAATTAGCCACTTTAGAAGAGTAGCACTGGAACATGTCATCTATCCTCAACTCCAAATGGTTGACATATAAGGCAGCTTGTAAGACCACATCCCCCACATACCAACCCAGATCTACATCATCTGAAATTATCAAATCACCTTGTAGATACATATAAGACATCAACATGGTATCCATCGTCATGGAATCTTCAAAGACCATACGGACAACTTCTGTCAGCAAATCAGAAGACCAAGCCCCACTCCAACCATCATTTGGAAGAGGGAGATCCGTCGTTGAGAGCTTAATATAGAAGGCCAACTTCTGCCAACTGATAGTGGATAAAAAAGGAATGGTCCGGAGGAACATACTCCTGAAATTGCTCAAATGTAGACCATAACAAATCCATCCTAAAGTGCAATCTTTCCACTTTATCTTGAAACAACGGACATAATGTGGCCCATCTCTGGAGAACTGCCAAGTCCTGCTGAGATATAGAAGGAATTATAGGAACATTGGAGCTTACAGGAATGGACCGTGACTGCGCCAGTTGGTCGTGCAACTGCTTAATCTGGGAAACTTGGGATTCCAATGTATTGTGAGCAGTCTGCAAAGCTGACAATTTCTTATCTAAAAGAGTCTTAAACTCTTGAGCTTCTTTAGACATTTGCTCTTTCTCTTCCAAAACTCTAGTGACCTCTGACTGAGCTACTGCTAACTAAATTTTCAAAGAAGATATTTCTTCTCTCTGGGTCTCAATCATTTTTGTTTGCTGCCCCATCTACTTAAACAGATCAGCAAGAGTGTCTTTAGCAAAGGCTAACTCTGAGGTTGCCTTATGCATCTGGTCTTAGGATTGCATCAACTCTTCATAGAAAGAAGTATGTAACTGTTGAATACAAGCTGCACTGAGAGTTCAATAGAACTCTGGATGTCGTTACAAACGAAAGGTATGGCATCCCCTGACACTAAATTGTTCAGCAAAGGAATTGATATTTCCAAAGAACCCTCTTGATGTGCCTTGAATAAGTTGTTGCATGTGAGGTAGACAGGGAGGTTACTTCCAAAGGTAGCAGGAATTGTTACTGAAGGAATGACTGGGGAAATTTTCTCTGCTACATGCTTCAAGCACTTCCGCTGAATGACTAATGGAGGAGGGGAATCAAGATCCTCTATGTCAATGGGTATGAATCTTTTGAAGGTGGAAGGGGAGGTACCGGATCAGATGGAGGAGGGGGTAGCACACCCTTCTTAAGGCTTGAGTATGTCAAGAAAGCGTATAAATATGAACCATAAGTGACATTGGTAACATTCCCTCTGGTCACTTTGACAAAATGTTGGTCCATCTTCGTAAGAAGATAAGTACTCTAGTCAATGGCAACCCCTTTTAACAAAATCTTGGAAGCTGTGAAGAGCTCCTTGGAAAAATAATGAGATGGTGTTTTGGCATGTATGAACCTGTCTTGGAGAAATTGGCAGACTAGCTTCCAGAGAGGATCAGTGATCATTGAAAAAGACACTTCTAAAGTGTTAATTATCTTCTTGACATCGAGGACCTCTTCAGTTTGCTTCTGTAACAGCTTGAGAATCTTGTAATTTGAGAATAATTGTCTGGCTGTAACAAAGGGTTCTCCTTTCTAGGGAAGAGACAAAGCTTTCCCTAACCCTCTAGGTATCAAAACCATCGAAGTACCACGAACCAAGCTCGATTTCTTACTGTATAACACAAGAAACTCATCACATAGGGTTGGATTGTCTGGAATCAAAGGGAGTGAAGAAGCCACGAAAGATGCAAGGCCAGCTTTTGCGATAGGCTCACAAGTCATTAGAGAAGATCAATAATCCCTAGTGATCAATGGGACATATTGAACAGGAGGAGGAGCTTAAGGCGCCATTCAGATGGAATATACACACACCACAAACACAGACAAATATAGAGAATACCTGCAAAACAACAAAATAGCTATAAAAAAGAAATTGATCAAAATAAGCATACACTAACATAACTAACCAATTGACCACCCCAAACAACCCACATCTTAGAAAAATTGAGCATGACTCCTACGCATATGCGACCGGAAGCTTCATGCTATACAACAAGCAGGCACCCAAGACCCCATATCAAGCGAAAAAGAAAACTACAAACTGCACCCATAATCGTATCACACAATCTAACCATAATACCTCAAAAAACTAATCAGGACATAACTAGAACTTGAATAAACAATGTCATCTTAAAGGACTATACGTACCCATCCCACGAAGCGTATTTATTAAAAAGAGAAATAAGTGCAGTGAGGGGAATGATTTTAGTAAAGGGTTTATTTTAAAAAATTATTAACAATGGTAAAAATTTTATTAGGTTGCAAACCTTAATAAGAAAATGGCGGTTCATTTTTAAATTGTTAGTTACAATTTATTAATATGAAACAGTGCTTTTAATGAAACTCGGTCTACGATCCCCATACTCAGGTCTCTAAATGCATATTCATTGATTAAAAATTTTATGTGTCTGAAACGCTCTTCTTTTTCAGCGCGTGCATTTTTGTGACGGTCGGTTTGTTTTTATTTAAAATTAAAGTGTCTCTTAAGTGCATGTAGCGCGTATAAAGTGAACGACATGTTGATTTTAAGTGATTAGAAAAATATGTGTTTAGTACGAGCGCATGTGGAAAAGTGGGTGAATAAAGTTTATTTTAATAATTAACTATGGTTAAGGGATGACCAAACATAAATAAATCATGAAAAATATATACCTAGTAGGGGTGTGTATGTAAGAGACTAAGGGTGCACTAAGTAGTCCCAAATGCAAAGAATCCAACAAAAAAGCAAAAACCACTAACTGGAAAAAATAGAACACTTAATTATTTTTTAAAAAAAATAAAATAAATATCAAGGCAATGTTAGTGAGATCTCATTTGATTTAGGTAATTTAGATTAGTGTTTGGATAAAATTATTATTATTATTATTATTTAATTATAATTTAGGTGTATTTATATTTCATATTTTATATTTTTTGGTATATTTTTTATTTTAAAATATTTCAAAAGCAGTCAAATGCATTGATGAAATTTTATGTGATTTTTTTGCATTTAATTCTGATTTTTAGGAGTTTTTAATGAATTTTTCTCAAATTTTAGTGAATTTTAAAAAGATTTTAAGTATTATTAAATTTTTTTCAATTAATTCTCTATATTATAATAAAAAAGATCAACTAGAAAATTATGCAATTTAGAAAATAATTTTTGACTAATTTTTTTGTTTTTTAATTAATTTTTAATGAAATTTTTAATATTTTAAAGTATTTTAAAGTATTTTTAAGGTATTTTTATCGGGTTGTTGGAAAATCAACAGAGATACCCGGTCTATGTGTGAACAGCTGTGTGTGCTCGAGGACGACATGCACCACCGCACAGAGAATACCAAACGCGTATCCTCACGTGTGAACACCCGCCCCGTTGGCCACTCCCGTACGCACAGGCACACCTGGACATCCGTGTTACGTGTGGAGGGTGGGGGTAGAATGGGGTAGGGGTAGGAAAGGGAGCTAGAAGGGGGGTAACGAGGGTCAGGTAAGGTAAGCTAGTTAGGGAGGTGAAGTAAGTACAATTAGGTAAGTTACGTAGGTGAGTTAAGTAAATTAGGTTAATTAGGTGAGTTAAGTAAATTAAGTTAATTAAGCTAGTTAGGTGAATTAGGTTAATTATGTTAGTTAGGTTAATTAGGTTAGTTAAGTGAATTAAGTTAACTAAATTAATTAGGTTAGTTAAGTGGTAAAGGTTAGTTTACTAACTTGAGAAGGAAGGAAGGGGTAAAAAGAGGAAGAGGAGGCTACGAGCACTACGGAGGAGGAGAGGGAGAAGGAGGAGGCTGCGGCGGAGGAGGAGGAGAGGAGGAGAGGGAGGAGGTGTGGAGAGAGGTAGGGGGTGGAGAGGGCAGCCGAGGGAGGCGGGGTGGGGATTATGGTATCATCATGCACATCATCATTAATTGTTGGATTGTCATCTGCTATCTCCATGTCGGTAATATTACCATATATTGGTTTTGAACGATTAGATATAGGGATGACATACCACCATCGGTTATTGTTTACCATTGGATGATACACAACCTGTATTTGAAAAACAAAAGCAAAAAACTTAAGTACTTATTATATTGTGTATATGTATCACATATATACATATAAAAAAATTAGCCTTTGCATATATACCTGCTCGCATTGTTGAGGTAGTACTAATGTGTCATTCTTGTTTTGGTGAAATTTTGTAGGGTCAATGATTACAAAACCACTTGGATGACGTCTGATTGTGTAATGCTCACCATTTGTTACCATTTCTTTATACCACTTCACAGCCAGTACATATATAAAGAATCGTCTAAAGTCAAGCTTCAGAATATCTTGGATCAAGCCACAATAACCTTCCATGGTACCATTGGCAACCTCAAAGTGAGCAAGGACACCACAATCTTGGGTATTTCTCTTTTCATCTATACATTGAGTTCGAAGATGTTTACCCTCACACCAAAGTGCATTGAATAATGTGCACTAGTAGTAAAAGATAAAAGATCAAACATGTCAATTATTTATATAAAATAAAACTTATAGAAACAAATTAATTGATAGTATGTCTCACCTTTGATAAGCAACCTCGTGCATATTCCCACTCTTCTTGAGATATATTAATTTCCTCCTCTTTTTTCATTCTCTCCATTTCCTCATGTAACCAATCTATATCAATATGACGTGGAAGCGCATTTAGATGATCTGGAAATGAGACATTATGTCCATATCTAGTGCGAAATTCTTGTCTTTCGCTTTTTCTTCTTGCCCTTGCTTCATTATATAGTGTCACCCATTTGCTCATAACATCACTATTGAGCACACAAAAACTATTTAAATTACGAAGTTCTTCTTTTGTTAGCACTTTACTCAATCCTTTTCCTTGAGGTACTATAGAGGTCATCCTCAAGTCTTCATCATTTTTCCATAGTCGTGGTTGAGAGGGATCTACTTCAGCAAGATATTCAGAGATATAAACAAGGGATGATTGCACTAACCAACCCTCAGCCATGCTTCCCTCAGGCTGTGCTTTTTGCCTCACAAAATCTTTCAAGGTTTTCATGAAGCGCTCAAGAAAAAACATCCACCTTACATGAACTGCCCCACAAAGTGCGATCTCATCAATCAAATGTACGAGTAAATGTAATTGAGTAGTCAAAATGGATCGACGACAAATTTCCTCCACCAAACAAACCACCTCAACAGATAATACTCGAGCATCTTGCAATGTGTTTGGATCAATTTCCTTCGAGCTCACGTATCTGTCAAGATGTATTTGAGAATTGTTTATTTTTGTGTAGAAATTCAAAGATATATAATGAAAAAATACAATGTATACACACCTCACAAGCTCTCCCATCTTGTAAATGATATCACGTACATCTTTGGAGGCACAATGGGATATGCTAGTAGAAAGTACGAACTGAATGTAAACAATATTCATAGATCAAATGATTAGTTGAGGAAAAAGTCATCATACCCCAAAGTTTACACATAGTTACTCCACTAATTACTATATTCATGGTTAGAGATACCCTTACTTGAATCATTTTGTGCCAATCGTGGGACTTCAAACCAGATAGTTGCTCCACACCTCTGTTCTTTTTCTTTATGAAGGCTCCCTTGAGACATCTCATACATCCTGTGGGTGTTTGAAAGCTATATATTTGTTCCTTCACTAGTTTTTCCTCGTTCTTTGACAACATCCAAGGTGCATGGGATAGCTCAATCTTTCCTCTGGGTCCAATGCGTGGCCAGGCTCGTCTCATGCGACCAATGTTACGTAAATCCTCCCTTACATTAACTGAATCACGAGCCCCTATCAAGTGATCCCATAATGTAGATACAACATTTTTGAATATGTGCATGGGGTCCGACAGGTGATTGATCTTGAGTTCAGTCCAGTACGGAAGACGAAAGAATATAGAGAACCTAACAAACAAACAATATATTATGTAAACAATTCATCATGCTAAATACTTTAAAGTCAATCGAGAGAAATGCACTTCTTACCGACTCATGCCGAGTAGAGGGTGGCTGTCGGCATTAATCCATCTCTCCTTCCAATCTCGAATGGTTAGAGATTGTGGAGTCATTCCATTAGTAGGGAGAACATATTTGGGATGGTCAATAGGAAGAAATCGATGATGATTATCGTAGATAACCTTCTTTAAACATGCCGACCTAGAGGAAACTAGAGAGGGACCGCAAATAGGACATGCATGATATACTGACGTGGTTAAACCTGAAAAAACAAGTGAATTAATAAAATGCAATTAATTCAAGTCTTGAATTTCAAATATAGAGTTATATACATATACCTGAACACTCTCCATATCCTGGAAAGTCGTGCATGGTCCACAACAACATGGCCTTCAATGTGAAATCTCTAGAGGATGCAGATGCACTTGTATCTTGCACCTCAATACCTTCCCATAACATTTCTAACTCTTCAATCAAAGGCTCTAAGTAAATATCCATGTTTTTTACCTTGTGCTTTCCAGGAATCAGAAGGGACAACATCACATGTTCCTTTTTAATTGCCATGCATAGAGAAATATTATAGTTCACCAATACCATTGGCCATACACTGTATGATGTGCTTTTGATGCCAAATGGATTGATTCCATCCATACCTAAACCAAATCTCAAATTTCTTGGCTCTTCTTTGAAAACGGGCCACAAATTATCTATATGTTGCCATGCGAGTGTGTCTGCAGGGATCCTCCATTTTTCATCACTTGAACGATGACTAGCATGCCATGACATGAGCTTTCTAATAGACTTACACTTGAACATAAGTTTTATACGTGGAACAATCGGAAAATGTCGCAAAACCTTACGAGGCACATCCATTGACTTCATCCATAAAATGTTGCAAAACCTTACGAGGAACATTATTCTGATTCATATATAAGCCAAAATGAATTGATACCTACTTCAATAACGCATCCAAACTGACATTACTCCATCCATAAATTGTTTGCAAGTTAAGTATCTCGAGGGACGCACGAAGAACAGAGTACGTATAACCTTCATACAACGGAGTAGATGATGCTATATATAGTGGATCATCTGGCTTCGTAGAGTGACCTTCTCCCTGAACCGGTTGCGCAAATAGATGGTGTACAATGTTGTCCAAAATCTCATTCTCTACGACTTGATGGGGCATTTCATAAGGGCTACTATCATGGTCGTCAGTCTCTACTCTTCTTGAAAACTCTGCCTCCTTGTGTCGACGTTTTGCAGCCTCTCAACGCCCGGGAGGGAGCATCTGAGGATGTGGCACCGCATCCTGCTCAACCACAAAAGGGAGTTTCATGTACGTTGTTATATAATTCCCGTAACATAGACATGCAATCTTAGTGGTAAAAAAAAACTATGAATACCGGTGATTTTTCTCGGCCCCATTCTCCATACAAGCTGAGGTGTAACATTGCAATTTGACGTGGTCGAAAAATACACCCTCGACAACGATCACACATGCATTTAATTTTTCGTCGTAGCCTTGCATCTCGACTATGAAGACGCAATGTTTCATCCTCACTTGAGGATGTACTCATTGACTCACCAGCTTGCATCGCACTAGGTGATGACGATGTCGACATGATTAAACCTAATTCATGACAACATCAAAATGTTTGTCATTCATATGTTTACATAAGATCTTAATTTTAAATACACAAAAATCATCATAAACACATTAAAACTTATGATAAGAATTCACTATCAAAACTTATCTTAAAAATAAAAAATTATGATAAATCTCAAATGCGCGTCTATATTCGCGTCTATACTCGCGTCTATCTGAACAATAGACGCACATATACACGCGAAAATAGACGCACACGTCAAAATTCAAACCATACTTAAATCATTTCTTTTTAAACTGCGCCTTTCCTTTCCTGCGTTTTTTGCGGTTGTGAAGCTTGAGTTTAGCCGACATGCAGTCTCTTCATGCCTCACCTAGTCTCTTCATGCCTCACCTCCTCATGACTCACCTCTTCTTTCATTTCAAACACACAAGAAGGGAAAAAGAAAAGCCAAGGAGAGGAAGAAAGAGAGAACAAGAAAGAGGAGAACAAGAAGAAGCAGCAAGCAAGCAAACAAGCATCAAGGGAGGGTAACTTACCAAGGAGAGAAAGAAGGAGAAGGAGAAGCGCTACCACCCGCCACACCAAACACCCAAGGTGAGTCTCTCTCTCTCTCTCTCTCTCTCTCTCTCTCTTTGTTTCTCTCTTCCTCTCTCTGCTCTGTCTGTGTATTTAGGATTTGTGATTCCATTATGTATTGCATTTTGTAAATCGTCAATGGCGGTCGTCGGCCTAAAATCGGTCGACTGAGTGTATCTAATAGCGCGTCTACATCTCAGTATAGACATAGACATAGACGTGAAAAAATATTTCCTCTCAAAGCATCTGAGGGCGCGTCTTAGAGCGCGTGTGCTCTGCAGTGCACACGCGATGATACACGCGATGCACAGAAGGTTGACCTGCAGTATACACGTGATTATACACGCGCATTGACCTGGGATGCGCGTCTAGCAGCACGTCTGTGCTGCATGTTAGATGCGCAGATAGACGCCCTGGATAGGGTTCACTCTGGAGCGCGTTTGAGAGCGCGTCTAACCTGCAATGTAGACACGGGGATACACGTGCCAGGTCTTCCAGTTCTAATATTAAACAATATATTTTTGCAATGACGAATGTGACCAATCCCATGTTTGTGTTTATCAGTTTTCTTGTTTAAGAGAAGCATTAGCACTTAAGTGTTATGCTCAATGTCTAAAGAAAGCTCTTTGAAAATGTAGGTAATATATGATTTTTTGTATGCAAATAAATTTGTCTTTTTCCGGTGTTTTTTTTTCAAATGTCGTATCCTGGTTCATCTAGCAATGACCTAGATGTGGATCGCATGAATGATACATTGGCCTCCTTTGGCAGGGGGGTCAATGCATTTTTTGGAGGTTTTCCTAGTAGGGAAGACTTCATGAGAGAGATGACGAGACACCTTGGCCGCTCTCCCACAGTGGACGAGGTGTTCAGTGTCATGTCTAGGACGCCTCTGGCGTCTTTGCCTCGCACTACTTCCCAGACTCCACATGCAGGTACTCCACATACAAGTACTCTATATGCAGGTACTCCATATGCAGGTACTCCATTTACAGGTACTCCACGTGCTCCATGTGCATCGACTGAAGCACAAGCATGTGCACAAGCACGTGCATCTGCAGAAGCTCGTGCGTCTAGCGAGGCAGAGGGCAGTCGACAGAGAGGGAGGAGGGAGAGTCGAGGGGGAGGACGAGGCTTGTGTGGGGGTTGCCTAGGAGGTGGTGAGCTTGTCAATGATATTGATGAAGTTATTGAGCAATATAGCAACACATCTGATAGTGGGATAGACCTATTTGTTTCGTTACCTCTTGGTAACATAGACCTAGAAGTAGATAGTTTAGCAAGGGCTGATCTCATTGAAGATGAGATAGATCATTCACTGTAACATACTTAATTTGCTTATTGATTCAATGTGTATTCCTAATTCTATGGTTTTTATCATGCGCACACGTGCATACTCAAGAATCAATAGTCAAGTTTAAAGCTAAATTGAATTTTCCATAATAAAAAGGAAGTATCTTTTATCATCTTCAAGTACATAGAGAAATTACGAGATACATATTGCAATGCTTGCTACTAATTGTAAGGTTTTTGTCGCTTGCCGCTAATTACTTATATCAGGCTTGTCAACTGGAGGAACTACCATTCATTAGAGAGCAATGAAAAAATAATTATTAACTCTATTTTTTTAATTCAATGATTCAATGTGTATTCTTAATTCTGTGGTTCTTATCATGTGTACACGTGCATGCTCAAGAATCAATTTCAGGTGGTTAAATAATTATTAACTTTGGTTTTTTAATTATGTGAATTGCAATTTTAGGTGGTTAAATAATTGTGTGTCTGTTGGCGCGTCTATATTAGCATCTATTTGCGCGGATATATAGACGCAAAATTTGCGTCTATTTACACGCACGTTTACATGCACTTATAGACGCTATGATAGACGCGCCCGACTTTGCGCATCTAACATGCGTGTCTATGCCTCGTTTCTGTTGTAGTGAGGGAGGGAGGGAGAGGGAGAGAGAGAGTGTGTGTGTGTGAGTGAGTGAGAGAGACAAGAAAAAGGACTCACCTTGAATCAATGTTGTGATGGGCGGCGACAGGGCTACAAACTCCTTCTCCTCCCTCTCCTTTCTCTTTGCCTCTTGCTTCCTCCTCTCTTTACCCTTTCTTCTTTGCCTCTTCCTTTCTCCTCTCTTTGTGTCATGCGCTTGTCAAAAAAACCCAAAAGAAACGCAAGACGGGACTACTTTGAAAAGAATGACACATCAGCAATATTTTTTGAAATTTTTTAAAATTTTAGTGCGCATCTGTGCGCGTGTCTATAAGCGCGTCTCTAAGCACATGTATATAGAGCAGGAATTGCTTATAGACGCGCTTATATACACACAGTTAAACGCACTTATAGATGCACATATACACGGGCTTATAGATGCGCATATAGATGCGCTTATAGATGCGCACATAGATGCGATTTCACCTACAAATTAGATGCAAATATAGACGAGCAATTAAGTCTATGTTTTTAAAATTTTTTAAAATTTTAGTGTGCGTCTATGCGCCCGTCTATAACTGCTGCTTGTTGTAGTGTATGTGTCTGAAAACACGTCTATATTTGCATCTATTTGCGCGGATATATAGACGTAAATTTCGCATCTATTTACACACTCTTTTACATGCACATACAGACGCGATGATAGGTGCGCCTGACTTTGCGCATCTAACATGCGCGTCTATGCCTCGTTTCTATTGTAGTGCTCTAATTGTTTTGGAAGTGTGTCTCAGGTGGTACTAGTGACTCTTGATCTTTAATATGGATGCACACTATTTCTTCTTGGTTTGCTAGGGCTAGGATTGCGATTGGTTGTGCTATGTCTATTCTAAGTTGTCTTTTGTGGAAGTTTGTTGTTTGTTTTGTTTCTGACAAGTAGTCAAGTCTAAAAAAATATTTGAAAATTTTATGTAGGGAGCATGTAGAAATTATACTCGTATTTTTTGTTATCTACATGCATCATTATTTGCATAGTGTGTTTATCTAATATGAGTTTTTATTGATTTTGAATAGTGCTAAGGTGTTATTAATGGAAGAGATGGTACTCCTTGTGTTTGTAAGGGCATTGACTTGTTGACCTTGAACGGTATCAATATTATGCATATCTTTTGTCTTGAAGTTTTTTTTTGCTTGTTGATGTGGGGAATGTTTGGCCTTTTTCATCTATTCACTCGTATGTTTTTTGGGTTGCTGTAGACTCTGCTAGGTTCAGATGTCAACACTTATAAATTTTGTATTTGTGCTCTTTGTATAAGTTTTTGGCATGTTCGTAGTTGTTGCCAAAGAAGCACTTTGGATGTCCTTGAGCATCATTGAGTGATAACAATCTTTTACTTGTTGGTATCAATTGTGTGTTGGCATTGAATGTCTACAGTGGGGTCTATTGCTACATTGATGCCGACAAGCTAGCATACCTATAAATCAACTTGAAGCATATTCACTAGATGGCTTGTTGGCTATTTGCTTCAATGCACTACTATGCTATCTGGATTGCATGGTGAAAGGTTGTAGGGCCTTGATCTTGAACCATGCAATAAATGCCATGGATTAATCTTGGGCAAAGGAAAAATAGCTTCATTTCTTTTGGCATGGTGGGATTGGCTTCTTGTAGGAGTATTTGATCTAGATTGATGGTGGAAAATTGGGCCATTCGTTGTTTTGGCTCTTGCTTAAGATTATCCAGCTGTTTGAGTGATGTTTTTCCACTTGTTAATGCCTCTTTCACTAAGCTCCAATTCGACTTTGTTTGGATGGGCTATTGCATGAACTAAACCATTGTTATTTCCTAGAGAATTGTTTAGATCTCTAATACTTTTGGATCTTCCATCCATGCATGATAATTGGAATCATTCTCAAAATGGTTTATCTAGCTAAGGACATCTTCGATTCCGTTGAAGGTTTTGGCTGGACTTTGGAATCTATTATTGGTTGATGAGCTTATTTATGTGCTCCTAAATTTGCTAACCTCTAATTTGTGTGGTTTATCTGTAGCATTAAGGAAGAGATTGTGTGAAACATGTGCTCCAGAGTGGTATGATGATGTTCTTGTGTGAGTTCAAAGTCCATGCTCGCATATTGACAATCGGTGAATTCGGGTCTACATAAGGAGAATCGGGACGGCTCATGTTGGAAATTTGAAGAGAAGGTGGGTGAGTTTTATGGCTTCACGTCTAGTGAGGGAGAGAGATGTTTGTAGCACGTCAAGAAGCAGAGAGGGAATAAACGACTATTTGGTGTCTAGTGTCGACCCTTTCTTTCTTCTATTCTCTCTTGTTTATCTCCCGATTATAGATTGGGCAAGAGCACTTGAAGTCTTGATCTGTTACATTGTTGTAACCGTCGGCGGATATGGCAGTTTGCCGCGTGTTGTAGTCTGGCATACCACAATACATTAAGGGATATAGATTACAAAAGTAATACAATACTTTATATTGTAGTATATTGCAAATTTTTATATTATAAAATAATATCAATCAATTAATGGCATTACAGTGGATTTGGCGAGCTGACTGATTATCATATACATAAGCGAGCGCAGCACCTGGCGGCGTGTGTAACATGCAGGATCAGATGTGGCGCCGGGTTCGAGTCGAAGCCACACACCTTCCATTCCCGTCTGATTGTCTGGCGTCATATAATAGTGGACGGAACTCGCCCTCGTTCATTTCATACGGCTGTTTGTAAAACGAGTAGTATGCACGCAGAGTAAAGTTGTAAGCCAAGTATCTAGTACAGTCTTACCGAGTAATAGTACATCCCCGTGGGTACGAATGGTGGGTGGGTCGACGACGATGTGTCACGATCGACTGCATCTACGAATGCAAGTGACAGCTTGTGTGGCAGCCCTGGCGTTGGTGCTTCCACTAATTACGGCGCCGCTGCTGCAGTTCACTGCTGCAGCTGAATTGAATGATGAAGAAAATAGGCATTGCAATAGCAAGAAAGGCTGCGGCCAGCAGCATGGATACTACAAGGGCTCCGACATCGACCACAGGATGCAGTTCGAGGCGGAGGAGGCCGAGGAGCGATTGTTGGAAACGGAAGGGGGATCGATCCGTCGCTGGAAGGACACGTCGGGCATGCTGACCCGAATGGGCCTCATGGATGCCAGGCTGGTGACGCTCAATCCGCACGGCCTGTTGCTGCCGCAGTACGCGAACTCTCATCGCATCTTGATCATCCTCGCAGGTATGGGTCACTGTTACCACGTCAGAGTCCATACGACACTTGATTACCGTGCAACTTTCTTATGTAGGATATATTGATGTTGGAAGAATCGCCAGAATGAATGTAGCTTACAGAAAGCGATTGCTTTATTCATAAGCATTAACGTTGGAAGTATATTAATTGGCTGCTAATTGCAGGTTGCGCCAGGATGGGCATGATGTTGCCTGTGGGGATGAACGCCAACGTCCGACACGTAAAGAGAGGCGAGCTTATTGCTGTTCCGCATGGGCTGCCCCTCTGGATGTTTAATGATGGGAAGGAGCCATGCTGTTTCCTTACGATAGCCAACATTCGTGGCCCGATGATGCACGGCCGGCACGCCTACGAGGTGTCTATATATATATTTATATATATGTATACATGTGGCGCTTCCTCCGTTCCTAATAATACATCTAGGGGAAGTTGGTTTTCTTGTTTGAAACATTTTAATCAGAAATTTGAGCCAATCTAACTAAGCTATCGTACGACGAACTGCATGCAGGCTTTCCATCTCACGGGCTCATCCCATGAGGAGATGGGAGGCATCCTGCGCGGCTTCTCCACGGACACGCTTCGTTGTGCCTTTCAGATGGACGAGGAGAGCGTGCGCGAGCTGGTGAAGAACCAGAAAGGCGTGGCCATTATCCGGGTCAAGCACGGACTAGAGCTGCCAAGGGCAACCATCGCGGAGGGCGACGCGGAGGCAATGGTGGATTTCACGTACCACCTGGATCGAGCGCACCGCGACTCTCTGGTTGCTGGCGCTGGCCAGTTGACCACGGCGAATGCCCAGAAGCTGCCGGTGCTCAAGCTCATGGACATGGCGGCGACGTGCCTCAAGCTGGAGCCGGTACGTGTCTGCCTGTCACTTACAAACAATAATAGTGGACGACAGGCAGCCAGACAGTACTAGACTAAGGATTGCTGATATTATATATCCGTGTATTTACTTAAAACATCAATTGTGTGTTATTTCGGCTTATTCTTAACAATCGTATGTTCTCATCAAACATTTATGTGTTTTGTCTTATTGGCCAACAATCTCACTTAGTCATTCCTAATACCTATCCATCATGATATGTACTAGAACGCCATGGTCACCCCGGGATGGTCCCCCAACGCGGACCAAGTGATCTACTGCGTACGAGGGACCGCCCGAGTGCAGGTGGTGCTTCCCAACGGCGAGCAGGCGTGCGACGAGGAGATGCGGGAGGGGAGCCTCATGATGGTGCCCAAACTCTACCCCGTCACTATTCGAGCTGGCAAGGACGGCTTCGACGCGGCGGCGGTCTTCAACTGCCACACGTACGTACATTCGCCGTTGATTGTCGATGGGTTCTAGTCATATGCTCTTTCGTAGAAGACCATAAGGAGTCAGGACTATTGCCGTTACAATCCATGTATGTCACATGGATCATGATCGGTATCTGTCTTAGATGATCAGGATCAAGTCTTTCTTAGATATCAGGCTTTCTTCACTGCCTTTTTTCTGATATAAGACTAGTACTTGTTTATAATCCATGTGCTGTCATGGGACTGCAGCCCCTTGTTCATGTATTTCGCGGGCAAGAACAGCATCTTCCGCGTCATGCCCCGCGAGGTGCGTATGGCAGCCATGCAAGTGGGCCACAAGCTCGACAAGAAGCTGCAGGAAGCGCACCATCGCCACGCGGTCCTCCTGCCACCGTCTCGGGACGACAGCCAGTATAAACACCGCCACCGTCACCATGAGCAGTTCAACGACGAGGAGGACGATAGAGCTGATGCGGACTTGTTGACCACCTCTTCTAATTGGAGGTCTTATTGGAAGGCGCCGTTTCAGATTCTCTAGAGATGCGCGTTGTGTGGGAGGAGGATATGACACGGGTTCTATACATACTATGATATTTTTCTGTGCGCGCGCCGAGAGAGAGAGAGAGAGAGAGAGAGAGAGCGGTAGGTAGGTTATGAAAGAAGGCTCTTCTGCAACGAGAACGTGTTGTGTAAAGGAGGGGTGTAGATATCTCTGCTGCGGCGAGTGTACTTGCCTTGCCTTGTATCCATCCAAACAATCGTTTGGATACCCGGTGTAAATAAAAGGAGGTGCGGGAAAATAACTCCCTTGAGCATCCGAGTTTTGCACCTTCATTATAGATGTTTTGCTTTGGAACTCCGATATGTTTGGTTCCCAACTATCCTACATACCCCCCCTTAGAATCTAAATAAATGAAGACCCGTTTTCACCAGTTTAACGATGTTTGGGATGTGAGCTTCTGCGTAAAATACTCGCATGTGAGCTTTTCTTAAAAGCGTAATTTGCTTGTGATTTTCTAGTTTGAAGTTTTAAATATTCTTTCGATCCATTGTTGAGTTTCAAATCATCATTTTTGAATGTCGAAATGGTGAATTTTCCAATTTTGAGCGTATTATAGCTCTCTAATTTAGATGTTCAAGAAGGTCAATTCTTTCTAAAATGGTGAAGAGTTCACTTCTCCTTTTTGAAATGGTGATTTTTATAAATTAACTTAATTTTATGTTATCGATTCTGATTCGGAAACTCTTTTTAGATTGGTTAAATCTCTCATTTGGGTGAATTTTGCAATTCTCAAATTTTCTCATTTATAATTTTAAGTTTCCAATTTCTTTTCTTAACTTCTCTAATATGAAGCATACTCCTCTCTCTTTTGAAAGGGTGATTTTTAACTTCTCTAATATGAAGCATACTCCTCTCTCTTTTGAAAGGGTGATTTTTCAATTCTCTCAATTTCTAAAACTTTCTTCATGTCCCAAGCTATCACTATTTATATGCTCTCTAATTAAGACTGATTATAATATATTAACATAAAATATATATTAAATATTCACTTAAATCTAAAAACTCCTTACATAGGATTTCATTCAAATCTAAGTCCATGCAAATACATTGTATTTCAATTGAAATTCAAAATTTTTTATGTTTTTTGTAGCAAAAACTTGATGTTCCTTACAAGATGGATCTTTGGAATGTGAATTTGACATCAAGATGTCAAATGAAATTCCTTCAATTTATTTGATGTTTATATAGCAAAAATTCTTAAGTGTACAAAATTCCATGGTTCTTTACAAAATTTAAGATATCTCTCTCATGCATGGATGGTTTTGAATTGAGATTATGAAAAAGAATGCATAGATAGATGAATGGTTCAATAGTTCAATTCGATTCAAAGCTATAGCGAATTTCACTTATGTCGAAAGATAACAGTCTCCATTGGGGCGAGAGAATTTTACATGATGTTGAGATTTAAAGTCTATTTACTATCCATATAGAACGGATAGCAAAGTGTATATCTCCACTTTTATTTATATAGTGCATAAGCTAAAGTGGGCAACATTGAAGTTAAATTTGTTCAATAATATACAACCCACATATAGCAAAAGTGCCGCTTTAGTCCATGGTGCTTTGTGTACCTTTTCTTTAGTTAGAATGATCAATGTATTTGGGCTCGATAAACATAGACAAACAATATTGAGTAATAGACAAAATAGATACAATATTAAAATGATATATTGAATCTAAGCACAAAATCTACAAGCTCTCTCTCAAAGAAGTCGTAGCCACCTATACTAACTATGAAAAGTGTTGTATCTTTGTCATTTTTGTGATCTGAGGCATGTCAACAACTTGGGGGGGTCACTTATGAATATATGTATATATAATGTAAGTTCAAAATAAGGGATTTTTAAAATAGCATATTTATACATTTTTTACATACAGAAGGGTGTCATATAATGGGGTTACTTACAGATTGAATAGAAAAGGTGTGTGTTTTATTCAAGAAAAAATCACAGATTAGGATATTTATAAATAGGCCATGAACACATGTTATATAGAGAATATATATATTATGAACCCCCTGAGGTCAACAAGTATAGTAGCAACATGAAATAAACAAATTACTACGTAGCATTCTTTCTTTCTTCCTCTCTTCATTTCTCTCTTCCATCTCTCCCTCTTTCTCTCTCTTTCTCACTCTTCTATTCTGCTCTCCTCTCCATGCTTATCCTTAAGCTTGTGTTATAGATGTTCAAGCTTACAGTTAAGCTTGACTATCATTTAGCTAGAAAAACTTTATAAAGTTTATATATTTGAGTATGAAGTTCCATATGCAATTCTTCCATGTTTGTTATGTAGCAATTTTAGTGATAATGTTTAGACATGTGACATGTTTTAAAGTAAAAATATGTTTATAGATAAGATTTAGCATTGTTTAAATATATGGAGAATTTAGAAAGGAGAATATGTACTTATATAGTTCGAGTCAATGATCGTGAGTTTAAACATTCTTTTTTTTGCTATGTTAAATGAGGTTTTTTCTCTTTTAAAAAAATACTTTTTACATCTTGTTGGGTGTTTGTCTAGCTTGTTGTACCTTGTTACAATTCCATTTTTCTTACAGATGGTGGCTTGCTCAAAATTCCTAGCTCTGTCTATGCTATCAACTATTGCTTCTACGTTAACCTCGAAAGGGCCTGGAAGTTATCCTCGAACAGATGGAATGTTTCTATAAGGTTTCTATGTCTTTCTTCATTTTCTTGACGAGTGATGAAGCCTAAATATGCTCAAAATCTAGCACTCTATCGCATCTACATTAATAATATCACATATCAATTTAGTCTTATTACGGTTTTAAAAATGGTGTATTCATAAAGCAAGCCTTTAAGTTTTGAGATCCCCAAGGAAACAATGGCTAAGGCCAATGTAAAAGAAAATATTATTCATTAATAAATTTTATACGAAGGGGTGCATTTGGGGGATGAAGGGGTGTGCTTCTTTCCATATACACCCCTTCTCTCTGTCATGCACAAGCCCCCCCCATTGTGTGTCGAACAAGAAGTTCTCTCTCTCTCTCTCTCTCTCTCGTGTGTTTCTAAAAGGATAATTATGGAGAGCGATGAGGATGAAGAGGACGGTGATGTAGATATGTGTTCTTTTCTTTATGTTCCATGAGCAAGAGAGATGAAATCTCGGTATAGATTTTGCTTTGATCGTGTTCCTGGGAGAGTCATTCCTCCCATGGCTCCATTTATGGTGCACTGGCCAGGAAATCAATCGATCATGGGGAAGAGATTCAAGACATTAATGGCAGGGTACTATTTGATTTGACTACAAAAAGGCGATTCAGAAAAGATTTGGGTGCATGAGTTCACCATCATCAAGTTTCCTCTAATGTGATCAAGAATCATCGCAGCAAACTGACAAGATCCATTTGCATTCATTGGCATCTTAGAGGCTTGTACTACTATCTAGCAGTGCCACTTTGACAGGCATCCCCATCGACATTATATTCAAAGTGTTCATCTCCCTCCCTAATCATCGCAAAAAGGCCACCAATCTGCGACGGATCTATTTTCTCTTTGTCAACATCTTCGATGTGCAGTTTTGCGTTCCATCAGAATTGAAGAATCCTTATGAGCATGAAGAAGATGGTCATCCCTTTGAGATTTTTGAGTGTGCAAGCTCATGACAAAGCAGAGGATAGCATCCTTGGTGTGGTAGTCCCTAGGTGGTCTCCTATGGCTCGGCTTTGTCATCGATGCTAAAGACAAGTTCAACGGTGTTCTCGTTCTTTTTCTTCGTGCTTGTCGAGGATGGCCTTGCAATTGTGTCCAGGGAGAATGATGAAGCCTAAATATGCTCAAAATCTAGCACCCTATCGCAACTACATTAATAATATCAAATATTAATGTAGTCTTATTACGGTTTTAAAAATGGTGTATTCATAAAGCAAGCCTATAAGTTTTGAGATCCCCAAGGAAACAATGGCTCATGCCAATGTAAAAGAAAATATTATTCATTAATAAATTTTATACAAAGGGGTGTATGTGGGGGATGAAGGGGTGTGCTTCTTTCCATATACACCCCTTCTCTCTCTCATGCACAGCCCCCCCCATTGTGTGTCAAACAAGAAGTTTTCTCTCTCTCTCTCTCTCTCTCTCATGTGTTTCTAAAAGGATAATTATGGAGAGCGATGAGGATGAAGAGGACGATGATGCAGATGTATGTTCTTTTCTTTATGTTCCATGAGCAAGAGAGATGAAATCTCGGCATAGATTTTGCTTTAATCGTGTTCTTGTGAGAGTCAATTCCTCCTATGGCTCCATTTATAAAAGCATGGAGCCCCAAGAAGAACACCAAGGAAAAGAGAATTCTCTTGCAAGAAAATCTATCTTGTAATATCAACAAGATTTTATTTCATTCTTTTGATCATCAAAACAAAGAAAACAACAAATCTTCACGTAGCATCATAGTAGATTTCTCCCGCGGATTTGATAGAATCAACCATAATCTTCAACATCTTCATAAAATTCTTCAATAGAACAAATAACACAAAGGAATGCACCATCTTTGAATGGAAATCAATCACATAGTATTCATCTTCAATATCTTCATAGTTCTCTCTCTCAATCTCTCATATACAGTTACACTGTTTTGATAGAATTGACTATCTCTGACTCTCTCTCTCTCTCTCTCTCTTTCTCTCTCTCTCTCAATATTACATCATATCCTCACTACAATGCCCTCATAATAACTCTCAATAATCCTTCTTAGGTCGTGGATGCACCTCCCAAGAGGTATGTCTGATATGAAGAGTCACCAGAGCTACTATAGTGTCCTTTCACAACTCACTACTGTCACTGTCACTTAGTCTTATCTTCAGTCTTCAGCAAAACTGCTTCTTCCACTTATTTTAGCTCTTTTGAACTTAGATTCATCCTTTGCAAAGGTTAGAAAACTTTCCCAAAGTCACACATACATTCTACAGAACACTTACAGAAGGTCTACATAACAATTACAATACAGCACCAGAACAGCTACAGTACAGTTACAGTACAGAGACAGAGCAGAGACAGAGGCTCTATAGAGGGTCTACAAAAGGTTACAGAAGGTCATCAGAACCTCATAACTCATACTCAAACCATTCCAAACTATCAAAAACTATTCAATAAGCTTTCAAAAGATCTCAATCCTTATCAATCATCAATCCATGCTTCATACAGAAGACAATCAGAACAAAATAGAAGCTATACAGAAGGTATACATAACCAATTAGAACCTCAACAGAACATCATAGAGCTTCATATCTCTACTGAGAATCATCATAAACTTCCAAAACATAATCAATATCATCCAAAACACTCTCAAATACTTTCATTAACAACCATAAACCACTCTAAATCCATCAAAAATTAATCATTCAATCCTCAAAAACAACAAAAATCAGGTCCAAAATTCAGTCTTTTTCCACTCTCAACATATCCCCACACTTAGAAAGGAAGCATCCTCGCGACCTAAGGAAAATAAAAATATAAGTTTACTAAAGAGCTCAATCGGGATCTTCCGTAGAATCTTCAATAATCTCTCCAAAACACGACCCCAACGTATCACCTGTATCTGATAGAAAATACTACTAAAGGAAAACTTCAATTATTCATTAACTCAGTTGATTAATCATTTAAAAAACATAATAAATTTGTAAATGATATAAGAGGTTCTCTTCAGTTTTCCACCATAGGCTTTCCATCCACCAACAATTTTTTGAAAAGAGCTCTCGAACAAGTATTCTCAATCAGCACGAACTCAGTACATACAATTATTACAACATACACACAAACACTAACACAACCATCTGAATGACACCTCCACAAAGAGATATATATCATTAAGAATAATCCAAGATACATTGCAAAGGTATCAATGAAGATGATCCCTTTTGAAGGCTTGGTGGTTTCGAAAGCGATCCATGGAGAAGGATTCATCTACAAATGTCTTGGGAGGATTTTGAAAGAACTGCAAGCAGCACATCCTTTCTAGCAAGACAAGGTATCTGTTAGGGAGACAAAGGGCATGAAAATAGAGGACATCCAACTGGTGGGAGTCAATGTTCCCATTGACATTCATACAAAGCTTTGGAATGGCCTTTTGATCATTATGGGAATGCCTATGCATGTATGCTAGATACCAAGCAAAATGAGCTGTCAATCTCACTGAAGGATCTAGAGATTGTGAATATTGGTGAGCAAAATGAAGGTAGTTCTGGTATGCTTGACTGGTAGTTGTTCAATCTCTTGGAATTATTGGCCAGTTTATCTGAGGTCCTGTAAGAGAATGAGTCAAGCTTCATCCTCTTCTTCTTGGAATCTGCTGATCAAACCCTTCATATTCACTAACCAACTGAGGGGGTTGAGAGATAGAAGTGGCAGGAGAGGGAAGTGGAATAAGTAAAAGTGGATGAAGAGATGGGTATGCAAAATCATAAAAGGAGGAATAGGTTAAAGAAGGAGTAGCGAAATTTTTTAGGGAATTAGTTAGGAAGGGTGTTAATTGATAAATAGAAAAGGTAGAAGGTACATGGAGGGATGGAGAAGGGCATGGTGGAGAAGGGGAATATACTCTATCTTCGATAAAAGAGCAATATGTAAATATTAAAATTTGAGGAAAAGATTGAGATTGGAAAAAAAGGGGTAAGATCGATGTTGAATTGGTTTGATAAAGGGAAATATAGGTATCATAATGGTGAGCCATTTGTTGATAATACAATAGGCTAGGAACAAAGGGACCTAAGATAGATCTTTTTTGATAGGCATAAAAAAAGGTTGAATCAAATGGATTATTTTTGGAAATGTGAGCTAAGAGATCCACCCTCAATTGGTTAGTACTCTGTACATAGGTAGAAGCTATATTCTGTCATTGATTCAGGACCACAGAATCAATCATTGAGTGCCAGGAATTATCAGGGCAAGTGACCACTTTTGAGGAGTAACTCTCGAACATGTCATCTATCCACAACTCCAAATAGTTGACATACAAAACAGCTTGTAAAACTACGTCTCCCACATACCAGGCCATATCTAGTTCATCTAGAATCAATAGATCTCCTCGTAGATACATATATGAGAGCAACATGGTATACGTCATGACAGAATCTTCAAACACCATACGGACCACTTCTGTCAGCAACTCAGGAGACCAAGCTCCGCTCCAACCATCCTCTGGAAGAGGAAGATCCATTGTTGAAAGCTTCATGTAAAAGGCCAATTTTTGAAATTGATAGTGAACAAAGAAAGAATGGTCTAGAGGAACATATTCCTGGAAATGCTCAAATGTAGACCATAGCAGATCCATCCTAGACTGCAATCGTTCCACTTTATCTTGAAATAAAGAACACAAGGTAGCCTGTCTTTGGAGAACTACCAAGTCCTAGTTTGATAGAGAAGGAATTAGGGGAACATTAGGACTTGGAGGAACAGACCATGACTGTGCCAGTTGGTCTTGCAACTGTTTGATTTGGGAAGCTTGTGATGCCACTATGTCATTAGCAGTCTGTAAGGCTGAGAGTTTGACATTTAAAAGAGTTTGAAACTCTTGCGCTTCTTTGGATATCCTCTCCTTCTCCTATGAGATTTTAGTGACCTCGGATTGAGCTTCTGTACTGAATCTTCAAAGAAGATATCTCTTCTCTTTGGGTCTCAATCATTTGGGTTTGTTGCTCCATCTACTTAAACAGATCTGCCAGTATGTTTTTAGCAGAGGCTAACTCAGATGTTGCCTTATGCAACTAGGAGAATCCAGATCCTCTATATCAATTGACCCTACATACTTGTAGTCGTTCTTCTTACATCTTATGATGTAGATGAAGTATTTACTTTTGTCTCTGTGTTGGCACTTCTGGGGATTGACTCGTGGGTTTTGGATGCAGACAATGCCAAATGATATGGAAGTACTTGAGTTGGTGGTAGGACTTGCAGTGGTTGAGGTTGCAAGTTTGGCATTTTTTATTTCTTCTTAGTTTGCTTTTATTTGCATTTTTGCAATAAAATGATATTATTAGTTTTTTTATAAAAATTATTTGAAAAGTTAGAACTTTCCTGTTACATAAATTATGTTGCTGAATGGATCAGAGTTGGAACCTGTTTGTGGATGTAGACCTCTCCTGCTCAATAGGTATGTGATCTTCTTGATTGTTATTGTAGGATTGTCATGATCATGATTGTAGTGGTTCTTTTTCATGTACTCTTCTAGCATGTCCTTGCCTTCTTTTTTCGTGAGCTATACCAATTGGTTGAACAAGATGTTAAATCTCTAATGCGGTAGCTCAATGTTTTGATATCCTTTGTTCTTGTGTCTAGAAGTGCTTGGATCATGCTTATTCGCAGTGGATTGTTAACTGAGTCTTCATACTCAGGTTTGAGTTTGTCGCTCATGTCTTTGACGAGTCCTACATGTTAAGTGCATACGACTTAGTATCATTGTTTCAAGTAAAAATCAAGGTTGTGAAGTTTGTACAAGGTTGTGTACCAACTAGATCTTGTCATTTGATGCAAGAAGCCATGTGTTGTTGAGATTTTGAGTGGATATGGAAATGTGTTTTTGGAGGTTGTATGTTGCAAAGCTATTGACATATGTTGATGGCTTTTGCCTAGAGATGTTTCCCATCCTCATCTCATTTGCCGTTACGTACTTGCGATTCTGTGTACTTGTAGGCATTGTATTCTTGTGTTTTGGAATGTATAGTTGAAACATCTGCTATATGGTGAGATGAAGTAATATTATATATTTGTATTTTTATAGATACTAGGTATTGTTTGGATTGTACGCACCTCATGTGAAGTCATCTTTACCTTGATGGTGGGTGAAGTACATTTCTAAAGCAGAAAATGAGGAAAGCACATTATTATGTTAATAAATCTATTAGTAGGACAAGAGAACTCAAAAAACACAATATTTGAAAGAAGGTTTAGAAGATTTTTTTATTACATGCTACAAGAAGCATATGAGACTGTAATAAAATGTGTTGCGTTTAATATTTGTTTGTTTTTGGCTATGTTGTTTTGCCACTTGAGTCATGGTGTCAAGAAAGGTGTCGGAATGAAGACAAATGGATATGGAAGGTTGACGATGCTCTAATTTCTTCTTTGAGCTATGTAAAAGAGCATGGCATATAGTAATTTTGGCGTGAACACGTTCTTATATGTAGAAGTGATTTTTGGTTGACTGTGGCTCCTTGCGATTTGTGTTCGATGATCAAGTATGCGAGTGTTAATGAGGACATAGATTTATGGTGCAACTTGCTATTCAGTGCCTCTTGCATTGGTGCTTGTTGCACTACAAGGTGAGTTGTTGGTTTGTTGACTAGATTGTGACTTGGAATCGTGATATAATTTTAACATTTGATATGTTGATACAGTTGATCTTACACATTGCACCATTTGTTACACCTGTGGTGAGGTCATGTTCTTAGTCTATCATTACAGTTGCTCCAAATGGTATCTCCTGTATCTCGTGGAAGTTATTGTCATGTAGCCAGTTCTACAATGATGACTCCTTATTTGCATTCATATGAACTTTGACGATGTGGATCTATTCGATTATGTAGTATTTGTGTAGCATTTGCTTGTAGTTGTGAACATCTTTGTGTGTGCATATGATTGATGTTTTTCAGTCAATGAAATCTAGGACATCCTTCTCATCGATGATGCACTAATGTAAGCATTTATGTATCTCTCGCTTTGTTAGACAATGATGCTTGATTACTTGTAGAAACTGTAGGAACGAGAGGTTGCATGTGTGTTGAAATAGGGTTTGGAGTGTTTTTCTTTCCATGTGCCTAGTACGATGAGGAGGTGATGTGACATTGTTCGCTTGTTGCAGAACTCGGTTAGGTGGTTACAGATAGGTGGTAACTTACGAGCTTCTTACTGAATGGATTGAGCATGGAACCTTGTTGCCGAACGCTCCTTACTGTATTTGTACCTCTAGTGCCTAAGTAACTAGAGCTTTTTAGATTTGAAAGGGAGCTAGATTGAGAAAAAATGAAAGGGAAGAAATACCAAAGCTTGAAGCTCTAATACCACTTGTAATAAATGAGGCTCAGAGGAGAGAGAAGAATGAGCAAAAGAGAGAGAAAGAGTTGAACAAGAAGGGAGAGAAAGACTAGAAGAGGAGAGAGAAGGTTAAGAAATAAGGGAGAAAGAGGAAGGAAACCATGGAAGATAAAGGAGAAGGTGAAGAGTCAGTTCTTGATTATACGTGGATGCCCTAAACTGGGTTTCTTACACCTTTTATACCTCTATTAGTGTAACTAGGTATCTAACCCTTAGTTCTCCTATACCCCGCTTGTTACACAGAGATTCAATTGTAACCAAATTATTCTTTTGTTAGAATTCAATTGAGATTTCTTACTAATTAGTTCTCTAGCAAAAAGGATTGATGTTTTATTAACCCTTGCTAGTTTGAGAGGTTAACCTCTTCCTACTTATAACTAATGTTTATAGGATAACTAGGATAGTTTCTAACCAAGTTTCCCAACTATCTTAACTCCTTAAATATTTCCCTTTAAAACACAATTTAACTCTGACATTCAATGAATAGAATATTTCATCATCATAATGTTGGATGATAGGGCAGCAAATCAACCAAGTCTTCGTGATCCTTCCAACATTGGTCACAAGTTCACATCTGACAGTATAAAAGAGCTCAAAATAGGTGAAAATTCTTTCCTTTCACCAACTGAAAAACACTCTTTTATGCAAATGCTAATGAAACATGGAAAAGCTTTTGCATTTCAACCAAGTGAAATAGGCTGTGTGCATCCAAATATCGTGGCTCCTATGGTCATTTTTATGATCCCACATGTGTCTTGGAACCTCAATCCCATTTCCATTCCAAGGGCACATTTGCGCAAATTATTGGAACTTCTAAATGAGAAGATCAGAATGAAGATTTTAGAATCTTCTTCAACACTTACTCAAATCAATGGTTTACCGTACCCAAGAAAAAGGGATCTTTACAATTCATCCAAGATCTACAGCATGTTAATCGTGTCACAATCTGAAATGTTGGTTCAGGTCCAATCATTGACGAATTTGCTAAAGCTTTTGCACGTAGAGAAATTTATTCTATGGGCAACCTATATTCAAGCTATGACCAATTTCAGCTTTCATTAGAAAGCCGAGACATTACCACAATGAAGACACGTCTTGGATTGGTCGCATTCTACCACAAGGTGCAACAAACTCCATAGCTCATATGATGAATGCCATGCACAAAATCTTAAGGGACTTTATTCCACAACTTACTCTTCCATTTCTTGATGATGTACTTATCAAGGGATGTGAAGTCAATGAAAATAATGAGGAGCTTGACAAAGATGGTTGCAGAACATTTGTAGGTAACCATATTCATGATTGTGATAGAAATTTGACAAGGCTAGAAGAGGTACATCTTACCCTTTCTGGAGCTAAGTCGATTTTTGGAGTAGAAGAACTCCTAGTGGTTGGGACATCTTTGTGTGGCCCCTACGGGCGTAAACCTTCACCAATCAAGATGGATTCCATTAGCAGAATGCAAGAAAAATGCACAAATATTTCACTAGTGAGAAGATTTATTAGTGTATATGTATTCTATCTCATATGGATACCACATTTTTTTCATATAGCCAAAAATATCTAACAATTATTAAGAAATGGCCAAAGATTCTCTTGGGGGAAAGAGCATACTCTCACTGTACGCAAACTAAAGAAGTTGTTCATTTCAGTCCTCCACTCTCAAAAGGGCTGATTATTCAAATGGTCAACCCATCATCCTTATTATGGATACAAGTCCCATTGGGATAGGATGGGCTATTGGCCAAGAAGACCTTGAACGTAATAGGTATGCAATTCGTTTTGGAGAAAAGTTTCTCAATGAAAGTCAAAGAAGGTATGCACAAGTAAAAAGGAAATTGTGGGGAGTTGTAACGGCATTAAAGTGTGACCGTGAATGATTTATAAGTGCTTCCATAGTGATCAACTAGTAGCCAACACGCTCATTGCATTTCTCAAGTTCTAATTCATTTCCTTGAAGAAGATTATGAAGAAGATTGGCTAAAGATCAGCCAATATTTGAGCACAATGAAGAAGGAGGAGTCTTGGACTGATGAAGAGTTCAAGCATATTAAGAGGAAAGCTTATGGCTTTTTTCTTAAACAAGGGCATCTATGGAAGCACACAAAGAAGAAGAAAGGAGCGCTTATCGGCCATAGAGGCATATGGGAAACCTATAGTAAAATCAAAGAAAAATATTGGTGGCAAAACATGTATCGGGACATAGCACATTTTGTTGAAACCTATTATGTGTGCCAGATATATTCTATGGTCAAGCATCAAGATGGATTACAATCGACTTATCCCTTGACTATACATTATAGATGGGTTATTGATCTTGTAACCATGCCTACAAGAATATGGAATATGCAATATTAGTTCTTGCAAGAGAGGATCTAACCAATCAAGTTGAAGGCAAAGCCTTAACAACCAAGACCACTCAAGCTGATTGTCATTTTTTTCTTGAAGATGTGTTTTGCAGATATGGTTGTGTCGGTAAAGTAACTGTAGATAGAGGAGAGTTGGATGCTAATGAGACACACAACTTCTTTGCTCAATTGGGTATTAAGTCGGCTTTAACATCAGCTTACAACCCTGAAGGCAATGGGAAAAGTGACAAAGGGCACCAACCTATTCTCAAAGCTCCAGCAAATTCTTGTAGAGAAAAGATCAAAGAATAGCCTAAAATGCTACCTTTCGCATTATGGGCTGATCGGACTACTCACAGTACAGTGACTGGCTATATGTCAGCTGAAACAGATGGGCAAAGTGAAAGTGCTAATTCTACTATTCTGGACCTTTTGAAATCATGTCTTTGATAATCAAAGAGAATGGGAAAAGTATTTGCCTTTAGTAGAGTTTGCATACAATAATATAGTGCACTTTAGTACTAGTAAGGCACCTTTGAGATCATCTATGGTAAGCCTTATTTACCACCCATCCTTCTTACGAAGGATAAGATCTTTATAGTAAGTTAGATCTCAATTTGGGACAACATGTTCTTCTTAAGTTTTAGAAGGCTTGCTTAAAGAAGCAAAAAGGTCAAAATGAAAAAGTGGTTAAGCTTTCTAATTGCTATTATGGCCCTTTCAAGATCACATATAAGATAAACGATGTGATTTTTTTTTTAGTCTACCAAGTCATTGGAACGTTCATAATGCTTTCCATATAAGTTTGCTACATCCCTATATTGGAGAACCTCCAATGGAACCAATCAAGGAAGATTTACCTGACATAGAAGAAAAAGAAGAATTCCTTGTGCTTGAAAGAATTTTACACCATCAGGACAATACTCTAAGGTCAGCTACGGTATTACAAAATTATCTGGTTAAGTTTAAGAATGATCTCCCATTGGATGCTCAGTTTATGACTGAGAGAGAACTACAAGACTTTCCAGATCTTCTTAAGGACTATGTATCCCCTCTAGAGTTGAGGTCAATTGTTTAGAAGCTAGAGGGATGTCACTAAATTGATTGATTATTACACATTCTCTATTTAATCAATTCATGTAAATAAATTATTGACTCACTTTTCTTTAAAGTGTTGATGATGATCTAGCATGGCCATCAGACCATTTAGAGACCAATATTCCTAGTCCATCACTTAATGGGGTGATCAGAGCACTGTGACAGGGATATCTAGTACAAGGAGTACAAGTTATGAAGGGGAAAAGAAGTGTCTGCCAAGTGTAAGAGTGTACACAAGAACCAAGGAGTTACACATAAATGAAGATGGATTAAGTTCTAAGAAGAGGAAAAGCATTAGCATTGTGTATATGTATTTATGTGTTCATCCGGGGACGCCTGGGAACGTGTACTTGTGTGTAACAAGCATTTCATTCATTTGGGGTCATCCTTTCCCTTACAAGTCAAGATTTAAGGTCTTTTATTTCATTAAGAAAGATAAGAGAGGTAATTCTCTCACTAAGAAAGACAAGAGACCTGATCCTTTGGAAGTGAGGAGAGAAGTGATTTTCTCTTTCTAAGGTTTAAAAAGACACAATCTTTTGTGTGTAAGTTAATCTTAAGGTTGAGGCCCAAGGAAATTTAATGAACTCTCCTTAAGGTGGTTGCATGGACCATAAGTTAAGAGTACACTTTGAGAAGCTGTTCTTTTTAAAAAAGACATGGTAAACACATTTTTAAGATATCTCGCGATAAAAAGAAGATCTCTAAAAACAAGCCATGAGGGTTATTGAAAACAGTGAGATCTGCAATTTTCGTGTTGGACATTTTTTTAATCCAAACAACGCACAGAGAGATATCTCAAAATTAGTGCTTCAGAGTAGGCCCTGGAACAACCACAACTTGCATGAAGATAAACTCAAGTCTCTCTCCAAGAAGACAAGCTCTTGAAAGCCTATAAAAGAGGAGGCTCTCCTTGGGTGTGAGAGAGGTAAAAGCAAGCATCACTTTGCATGTATCCAAGAGGAGAAGAGAAGTTGCAAGTGTTACAAAAGCTCTGCTCAAATCAAGTGCTGTGGAAGCTCTACTGAAATCAAGTTCCAAGAGGAGAAGAGAAGGCGCAAGTGCTGCGAAAGCTCTGCTGAAATCAAGTTCCAAGAGGAGAAGAGAAGGTGCAACTGCTCCAGAAGCTTTGCTAAAATCAAGCGCCAAGAGGAGAGCCCTACACATATTGTGTAGGAGAGAAGGAGACTCAAGAAGGATCAAAAGGTGCCAACTTCCAATTTGTGCAAGTATTACCCGGTTGTATACCATGCAAGGAACCGTGATCTTGTTTCCAAGTTCTACAAGTAAGAACTGGTTTATGTGTAATGGAGGAGCTTGCTCCTTGTCAATAATATAACTCCACAAGGACTAGCCCATCTTCTAGTCCCTAGCGTATTGGCAATTTCTTTACCTCTCTCTCTCTCTCTACATCTTTCTTTGCTCTCATCTATTCTCTATCTGTGCCATCATAATATTTACCATATATATTTTAAGTATCTTGGATCTTAACACACACACACATTCTCTCTCTCTCTCTCTCTCTCTCTCTCTCTCACACACACACACACACACACACTCTCTCTCTCTCTCTCTCTCAAATTTGGTGTGGATACAAGTGGGCTCTTAGCTTTCTCAAATACTCAAATGGCCAACCACAAAATCCAACACAAACCTCCCTTCCAGTGCTATTCCAGAAGAAGAAGGATGGAACGCTTCGGTTATGTATTGATTACAAAGGGTTGAATCAATCAACCATTAAGAACAAATATCCTATTTCAAGAATAGATGAACTTCTTGACCGTCTTCAAGGTGCAAAGATCTTCTCCAAGTTTGATCTCAGGTCTGGATATTATCAGATAAGGATCAAGGAGGAAGATATCCCAAAGACAGCATTCAGCACAAGATATGGACACTTTGAGTTTCTAGTCATGTCATTCAGACTGACAAATGCTCTTGCTACCTTCAACAGGCTAATGCAGGATATCTTTAGGCCATATCTTGATGACTTCGTACTCATTTTCTTTGATGATACCTTAGTCTACTCCAAACAAGAAGAAGATCATGAACCCCAGCTTCGCATTTTCATTGAGACAATCAGGGCACACAAGCTTTATGCCAAGAAGAAGAAGTGTGCATTCTTCAAGTGATAGATTGAATATCTGGGATTCATTGTATCAGTGGAAGGAATCTCTGTGGATCCGGAGATGTTCTGGAGTGGCCAACACCAACAACTGTCAAAGAAATACGTAGCTTTCTTGGATTGACAGGATGGTACAAGGCCTTTATAAAAAACTATGCTTTGATTGCAGCACCTCTGACTTATCTACTGAAGAAGTAAACATCAATTATATGGTCAACTACTGAACAATCTAGCTTTGATAAACTAAAGCAAAGCTTGGTATCAGCACCTATCCTGAAACTTTCGGACCTTGGTAAGGAGTTTGAAGTGATAACTGATGCTAGCACACTTGCCTTAGGATGTGTGCTTATGCAAGAAGGTCATCCTATAGCACTCTTCAAGGAAACTCAAGAGCCATGAGAGGAATTATGCTACCCACGATCTGGAGCTGTTACCTGTCATCCATGCTCTCAAGCTTTGGAGACACTACTTGCTGGAAAACAAGTTTACCTTAGTGACAGATCATAAAAGTCTCAAATAGATTTTTACCCAAAATGAGCTCAACATGAGGCCACGTTGATGGATTGAAGTACTGGAGGAATACGATTTTGAAATCAAATACTGACCTAGAAAGGAGAATGTAGTTGTTGATGCACTCAGTCGCAAGGCGTTTCTAAATTCTCTGATTTTGCAAGATCCATCAACGGCTAGATCTTTAGCCACAAAGGTATCCATGCCAAACAACCCAATACTCGCACTAGCTAGAGAAGAGGCATGCCATGATCCAACCTATCAAAAGTTGCTAAGGGAGATCCCCATCAAGGATCAAGACCCGAAGCTACATGCAAAGTATCTAGAATTCTCTATCAATAGTGGACTTGTCTACTATAGAATGAGTTTATATATACCAGCAAGCCAGTCACTCAAACAAAAGATACTTTGGGAGGCTCATGATTCCCCTTTTTCAGGACATCCTGGCTATGCCAAAACCCTCAATGGAGTCAGAAAGAGCTATTATTGGGAGAGGCTTAAAGGTGACATTCTCAAATATGTCATTGAGTTTTTGTCTTGTCAACACATTAAGGCCGAACATGTCAAAATGCCAGGGAAGTTGCAACCACTTGACATTCCCCAAATGAAATGGGAATTCATTAGTATGGATTTCGTTGTTGGACTACCTCAGGTTCAAGGAGGATTCAACTCCATTATGGTTGTGGTGGATATGCTCACCAAGGTTGCATATCTTATTCTTATTAAGACAAACTATAAAGCCTCAGACATTGCAAGGTTATTTATCAAGAAGATATTCAAACTTCATGGGTTACCCAGAAGAATCATTAGTGATCGTGACTCTCTCTTCACATCACATTTCTAGAGGGCTATCTTCGAAGCCATTGGGACTCAACTCTATTTCAGTATAGCTTACCATCCCCAAACTGATGGCCAAACGGAGCAAGTCAACCAAGTTATTGAGGATATGCCAAGGGCACATTGTTGCCGCAAACCCAAGAAGTGGATTCAATATTTGCCACTGGTTGAGTTTGCCTATAATGCTTCTTACCAACAAAGTATTCAGATGTCCCCTTTTCGAGCATTGTATGGGCACGATTGTCGAAGTCCTTTAAACTTCTCGGATCCAACCTTGAGGGTTGAAGCTTCAAAGCAAATGCTGGAAGATATGGATGACCAAATCAAGTCAATAAGACAGGACATCCAAGCCACCAAGGATAGACAAAAGGCTTATGCGGACCTAAAATGTCAAGATAGATCCTTCGCTGAAGGAGATACGGTCTTCATTCGCGTACGTCCAAAGAAGAGTTCCCTATCCTTAGGTGAATGCAAAAAGCTAAGTCCAAGGTATTGTGGATCTTACAAGATCCTCAAGTGCCTAGGGCCTAATGCTTACAGACTTCAACTCCCTGAGAACCTAAAGGTTCATAATGTATTCCATATCAGTTTACTGAAGAAGTATGTACCTAACCCTAATCACGTGCTTGATGATCAACAAGTTGTAACGCCTAGCCAAGGAGTCCTTGAGCTACGGCCTGATATGATCTTAGATGTTAGGGAGAGGCATTTAAGATCCAGAAGCTTGAGAGAATACCTCATCTAGTGGAAATATTATCTCGAAGAGGATGCCACTTGGATGGATGAAAGTACTCTCAACCAACAATATCCCCAGCTCTTCTCGAGATGAGGACATCTCGATTCCTCTAAGGGGAGAGAATGTAATATTTCCGCTCAAAATATTAAGTCAACCTTAAACTCCGCACACCCCACGCAATAAGGCACCCCAAAGTAATCTCCCACATTGTAAAAAGTTGGCAGTTAAATACTTACCCCGCATACATGATAATAAACCCCAATCGTGTCGTGCAAATAAGGCCGAGGCTAAAACCCGCAAGCCGCACGGGAACACCCTTCACGGGGAAAAAGGGGTTAATGGATAAGTTTAGTGCAAATTTTTTTTAATAAACCCCTCCCTCCCCCCCCTCAGCCGATGCATGGTAGGGGAGAGGAATGTGAGAGAAAGAGGAGCTAAGTGGTGTGGGGAAGCATGAGGGGGGAGGCATGCACACAAGCCATGTGTGTGGCTACCTTCCCCCCCTCCCAAGCCTATATGACCCCCCTGGAGCATGTGAGGGAGGAGAGGAGACGAAGGCTGCTGTGATGCCTGCCTGCCGTGGAGGAGCCGCCATAACTGCCGCCACTGCTGCCCGTTGCTACCGCGCTACTGCCGCCTTCCCATACCATGGCCATCATCATCATAATCTCCCCCCCCCCCCTGTCATCAATCTCCTCCTCCCCAATCATTTCCCTCCACGTAATTCTGTTGAGAAGCAAAAGCTTCTTGGAAGCTTCTTTAGAAGCTTCTAACAAGGATTTCATAAGCCTTGTACACGTGTGCTTCCCCGGAAATTTAAACCCAAGCCTCCAAGGCCCCTGATCCTACGCAAGAGAGGAAGATCGCAGACTATGAGTCTTCAGGACGCGCAAGTAACCCAAGGGCAGCTGCAGCGATAAAGAATACACTGCATAAATGGTCCCAAAACAAAAGATGCAAGGTGCTCACGCGGGAGCCTCCAATCCAAGTTTACACGTGGACATCGCTGCGAGTCCTCGAACCCAAGTTCTTAGAAGTTTAATTCCGTATAAAAGGAATGCATTAGGCATGTTTAATTTTCATGGGAAAGTTATGAATGCAAATTACTCATTCGTCTTACGAGTCTTAGTTGCATGTTGCACTTTGCTTGCATTTCCAAAGTGACAATCCTAAATGCATATTGAATAGGTTCAAAGGATGAAAATTTGTTTAAATTCACCCTTGTCTTCCTTGCAAGAAAGAACAAGCGCATATTGCATTTAGGCGATAACTTCCTTGTTGTGATTCGCATGAGAAAATCGTTAACATCCGTCAGATGTTGTCCAAAGAATTGCATTGCATGAAAAGGAAACCATAAACTTACCTGTTACATGCGAGGATGCTTGCATTTTTAAGTCGAGTTAAGTGCCCCTGAATGGATTAAGTCAACCATAGTCTTATGACATTCGTCATGCATGAACTTCTTTATCGAAATTGTTTTAGAAAAAGATGCATTTCATACTAAATCATGAATTTAATGCATCAGACAAAGGATCTATAGGTATAGTTCTTGATGCAATTCAACGTAGTCTTTTATATGACTTAGCCATGAATTGTCTATCATTTTAGATTAGGCAAGAAAAAAGAGATGGTCATTTTACGTTTTATAGTTGCATAGAAGGAAAAGGTCAATGAATCGCATATTCGCATGAAATATGATGCCTTGCAACTATTTACACCTTTTAGGACAAATATTAGCATCTCTAAGAAAAGATCGTTCCTTGTCGCAAGACAAGTAGACCGATTTAGCTAAACCACTTGTAATGACATAACCCACATGGGATTCTTAAAAGCATAAACAATTAGTACAACAAACACCTCAAAGTGCTAGCTAGGGTTTAGTCATGTTAAAATTTCTGCCTAATATTGCACTTGGGATGCCAAGTCAAGACTTTCGATCCCAAAGGTCCTACCCACATTCTCGCAATGTTAGGGTTAATTGGACGCCCATACAATAACGATCTAGGGTTTTTACCCTAGGGCTAATTGGCCTAAGATTAGACCTCCGTATGGATTTAGAATCCCTAGGGCTAAACGTTATTGGCCTAGTATGGTTAGGGTTGGGTTGGGTCAAGAAGACATCCCAAACCCTACATCTTGACCAAACGAATTTCTTGACCAAGGAACGTCGTTTGATGGGAGAAATGATCCAAGTTAGGTGTGACACTTGTCTCGTACAACAAGTTGAAATGTCGCATGGCTTTGTGTTTAAGTCACAAGATAGATTTGCCACTCTTTGGAACAAGGTTGGCAGGTTCTAGTGCAAGTCTAACTTGCAAGAGGATGAGTAGTCATCCTGCTATTGATTTGCCAAGTTAGGGAAGATATGTATTGCTTAGCAAGAAATTGACCAATCAAGTTAGGTGACAAGGTTGCCCAGGATTTACTATCTTAGTTTAAGGAACCTAAGGTGTTGTTATTTTGGGTTAACAGGGTACAAACCCTAACCTAAGGATAAAAGGGTAAACGAGCAACGAAACCCTTTGGGATCTTGCCAAGTCGCAATTGATCCCAGATCGAATGCTAGATGCATTCGAAGAGATGGATTCACACCTTAGCAATTGGCCAAACAAACAACCATTGGATTGATTGTGTTTGTACAGTTTATGAGCACTGTTTGTATTGCTTTTCTCAAAGAACTAAAGATGGAAAAAAATAATTAATGCTTTAAGTTGAAGGCCTGGAGGGAGCGGCAACATCAGTTACCCCTGATTGTCTGCTTGACCCTAACCAAGCGGGTTATTAGTCGACCGGAAACGTGGACCGAACCCGCCACGAGAGGTCTCTCCGTGGGTGCTACTTGGAGCAGGAGGATGCTTGGGTGCCGGGGGGCTTCGGCCGTAAATCCCTTGCCTCCAGGTCCTGCACATGAGGCGGACGTGACTCGAGATTGGATCTCGAGGCCTGCATACTAGTCTACGGGCAGAAACTTAGATTAGTAATCCCTCAGGATTGTTGGATTGCCTTTGGGCGGATTATGGATTGCCTTCGGGCGAATTATGCATTAGCCTATGGGCTCGATTATATGATGTATTCCAAAGATAAATATGATCAATTGTTGAAAAGGAACTTTCTTGACATTGTTTTTCTATGTCTGTGCTAAGATTACGTGAAGGAACTAGTGACTAAAAGGCTAATTAAGGAAGCTCTTTTTGCGTGTCAAACTAAATGTGATAGGTAATTAGACAACTAAAGCAACCCTGAGGAAAGTGTGGTGGATGTGGCCATGGGTCCGTCCTTCGGATGGGTGGTCCCGGTTGGCCGGGAACTTTTCTCAAAGAATTTGACAGCAAGGTAACGATGACTTAGAATCTAGGAAGCTAGAGTCCCGATTTGTGCTATTTTAGGGGAATGGAATGGGACTATGCCTTATGGGCAGAGAGGGCGAGCTTTGCATCCCTTTCGTTTTCCATTCTCCTTGAACCAAGTGCAGCATGAATCCGCTTTGACCCTGATGTTTTTGCGTAAAGTAGTTCTCCTGGGGCTCGACGCTAGCTACCATTCTAGGAATTTGACCACTAGGAAAACCCTGATTCAAGTCGGTCCTAAGTGGGAACGGCCGGAATGCTTCCGCTTCGTGGCAGACTCGGAAAGACCTAGATCGCAAACCCCGTGACATTCTGTTGGAGTGCGGGGCGGTGCTTTCTAGAATCTCTTCTCGATGGGCTGCTAAGACTTGTCCTACAAGTGAACAGGTGGACACGTTACAATGAAAGTATAATGGCTATCAACACTATTATTGACTAATGTGGAAATTACAATTACATGGTACCATTATGGGCGTTATCAAAGTTGTTACTATTCTCATCGTTATCACCATGTGATCCTCTTTTCCTCTCTGATGCATCCTCACTAGATGTTGTGATGCTCATGGGTTAGGGGCTCTCTTTACAATGGCACTCCTCCTCTACCCCCGTGCCCTTGGTCACTTAGTATGCCACCTCCTCTATGTCAATCTCTCTACGTGCCTCCTATGTCATTACAATCAAGTTCCATTTGATTTAAAAAGGTATATGCACATGATAGATATAATGAGATAAAAACAAAGAGAGAGAGAGAGGGGGAGAGAGAAAGTTAATGATATGAGGATTTTATGCTTGTGTATATCAACAAATATAGATAAAGATACTCAAAAATGGGTGTGCCAAAGGAAATATCATTTGTAGGGTCCAATATCCTTTGTAGATTTCCATCTCAATCTCCTTGAGACTAGCCACTTGACCATAATCTTTGGTTTGTTTAAGAAACATAAGCCAAGTTGATATTCTAGGTAAGAGGGAAGAATTGGTGGGATGCAAGATAGAAGTTGTGGAGTCCAAGAGGGGTGAGAGAGAGAAGAAGCACAAGAGAGATATGTGGGTAGAACCGTTGTCAACAGGCTTATGGATGTATGGTACGTTCCAAACTCTGGATGAGGTTGCACAGCTTAGCAATTTGGAGGCGACAATCTGGAGGCAATCAACATATACAGCAGGAACTGCATCCTTCTTGCTCTGCAGCTTCGCACCATCTGGTTACACATAAGAAGGTGAATGACCTTGGCACTTGGTTCAAAGAGAGTGAGGAGTGGAAGAGAATAAAATGTTGATCCTCTTGCCGATAAGGCATCATCTCACATTAGCCCCCCAAAAATGAAGTTGAGCCTCATATATATCCTACTGAATTTGGAGGATCATGTATTAATAACTCCATCTAATGTTTAGAAAAGCTACCCAAATTATTAGGTCCATCTAGCCATAGATGATTGGTCATCAGGATTGAGATATTCTCACATTCCTTGATGGGATTTATTTTACTTATCTAATTAGCAAAGGTACCATACTATTACAACATAAAAAAGCAGCTTCCTTTTATTATCATGTTACACAGGGTCCATTAACACAACATCTAGCACATGACAAACACTTTGGAAAACAACATTCTATTGCACAAAAGATAATATAGAAAAACACCATTTCATGAAGTAGTATAAAATCCATCTCCCTACAGAGAAAAAAATTGTCTAGCCTAGGATATGAGCTTCCAACCCCATAAGATTAGGTTGTATGTGATTACACTACTTCTATCAACAACACACAGTAGGGAACTTATTAACTTAGAGCCATGATAAGCTTCCCTCAGCATTAAAGGTATCCTATATAATAGGGTCACTTGGCCTTTTGCCTTCTCAAGCACTCATGTAATCAAAAACAGCTATCTCCTAAAAGATCATGGGATCCCAACCCACTAGTGAGTATTTTGGCATCTTATAGGATGCTAAGGCATATGGGGATGGAAATGCCAATGGCTTGAACTACAATGATAAAAAATTTGTCAGATTGTTCCATGAAAAACAATAATTTTAGAGAATAATTTCAAAATATTTTTTATAATTAGACAAAATGATAATTTCATAGAGTAATTTTAAAATATTCGTAATAATGTTTTTTGGGGCCATAAATATAGTCGTTGGGATATGATCTTCACAAGTATATATGAATGGTCTTGCTAAAAATTCATGTGTCTATTATTTCTAAGGGTAGAGAAGGGATATGATAGTGCTCATGAATTTTCTTGAGTTGTTCCAAGATTTTTGGGAGCTTTGAATTACCTCTAAGGCTTGACTTATAGGAATAAGGGCTAGAGCAAGTTAGGAGGGATTAGAGGGTAGCATAAATAGACTTGTCATGGATGTTACACTTGATGTTTGTTATGACCACAAGATGATACTAGCCAAATAGGTGCCTATAGGAGAAGTTGCTACACAAGATTGCACACATCATAATTTTTGAATTGCCAAATGCATAGCATGATTGAAATCCTCACGGAGAGTACATTAAGATCCTCTAGGGGTTCAGCCTCTCTTGTAGAGATTCAAACCTATGGTTTTTTACCCAACATGGAAGGTTTAAGATATATAGGAGAGAATAGCCCAACATGCTTTCCTCCCCTCCTTACTTTTTATAGTACTCTATTTTAATATTGGCCTTGTGTTCTTAGCATAAAAAGCATGTCTTTCTTTTAGCACTCTTATTTTTTCTCAAAAGATAAATTCAAAAATTTTCCAATCTTAATTTGTTCTTCTTTTCCACTTGTGTTTTCCTTTTATTATGATGCACTTTCAATGTTCCATTGAGAATTTGCAAGAGTTTCTACATTGTTTGAATTATTTCACCTACCTTTGAGATTGGTGAGAATTTGATATGCTCCCATCGATACTTTTCTATGAATTTCTCAACTTCAAACCCTAATAAAATGAGTATCTCCAATGAGGATTTCTTTGTTTTGAAGCACTAGTTCTTTGTAAAGGTAATATACTTCCACCCTTGTAAGGCTATTTAGGTGTAGCCTTCTTGTTATTCAAGTCACCTCATAGTGAACCTTAAAGTAGCTTCCCATCTATCATGTTGTAAGCTTCCACATAGAGCTAGCGACAATAGTTGGCAATCACTAGAATCCTTGGTACTTATATTTTTGTGTTAAGACATGAAGTTTATAAGTTTAGTGCTAGTTTGAAAGGTGATATTATTTCATCATACAACTAGCAATGTAGTTTGCTTTATTTTCTATAGCCACATGTTTTGGCCAAAGAAATTTAGCTTTTTCTCAATATGGCTACGTGCTTTGCCTTGGTGGTTCTTTTTTTCCATGTGCACTTCCATGACCAATATGGTCATGCACTTGGTAATGTGCTTTCCTTTTTAATATGTCTATCTAATTTTCATGATGGGTATATATGATTGTGTGGTTTTCTTGCCATGCACTTTGAATGTTTGCTCTTGTTGCTCATTTGGACAATAGGGAATATGATGTTAGTGTGTGGAGTTTCTATTTAATCCATTGGTACAATATGCTTTTTTCTCACTAATATAATCATGAGCTTTGCAATAAGATGGATGTCATGGCCATGATATATGCGGTCAATGTGGCCATGTACTTTGCTCAACATTGTAAGTGTTATTGTTGCTAAATGCAATGACTCTGTTGTTGGGGCCACACAGTTTGTGTTATTCATGTGTACTAAACATCTTTCTTTTAATTTTATTTTTTGTTATTGTGATTACCTTTCAACAATTGTGGTCTTGCTTTTGTGTCACCTAGAAAAATCATGAGTTCCAAGTTAACTTGATAGAATATCTATAATTCCCTAGTTAGAGGATAGTACTTGCTAGTTATGACTAGTAAAAAGTAAAATTTTCTAATTAGGTTGATATTATTACTAGTTATACAATAACTTGCTAGATAATGTTACTAGATAGGGCTTCAAAATTCTACATTCTTCCTAGTTTGGTTAGTAATCTTCCTTGTTATAATGTGAACTTTCTATATAGTAAGTGGTTTAGAGTTTCTTGTGATACCTTTGTCCTTACCTTCTCAAAACCATCATTATCAACTTGAATTGAGAAATAGAGAATTGTGATAAACATCATCTTTATCTTATCCTCATTGTACCTTTAATTCCCTATTATATAAAAGTAGGGAATCACATCCTTATAATTCCTTATGTAGGGATTTTCAAAGGAATGTGGGGAATGCTCTGTATTCCCTATTATAAGATGTAGGGAACGTAGGGACTTTCAAAGGAATGTAGGGAATGCTCTATATTCCCTATTATAAGATGTAGGGAATGCAATTTTCTAGTTATAGATGGGGAATACGTACTTGTCTACATAGGAAATATTGGAGAATTTCCTATATTTCACCAAATTGCCTATGTGGGGAACGATTGAAAGTTCCTTGTGAATATAAGCTTAAGATTGTAATCGATTGCTGCAATTTGACTTCATGATAGAGTCTGGAAAATCTGATTATCTTGGAAGAGAAGAAATGTGATGCGATGAAGCCACGTAGGGAGATGAATAAAAGGCAATGTGCAATGACATGGTGCAATATTCTGAGCTTAAGTGATGGAAGATGACACCGAATAAAGGATGGGGAGATGAAACTGTAGAGCTCTACAGAAGATGATGGCTAAGTGAAGGAAAGAAGACAGAGATGAAGAAGAAGAAGCAAAGGAAGACAAGAAGAAGAAGGGCGTGACAAAGCAGTCCGTACCACAAACGGTAGCGTTAACTTAACGCATGAAGAAAAAAGCTTTAAAGGCTATAAAACTTTTTGAGCTTTAGATATCCTAAACGTCAAGTTATGAACATTAAAAATATTAAATTTCCTTAAGTTTGAAAGGCATAAAAAGCCTAAGGCTTTTTGGGAAAGCAAAAGCATATCCAACGTGAGTAAGAATGTAAGAAAACTATAAAAGGAGAGGAGAGTGGAGAGTTGGGGGCCCTTCCCTTGAATCTTCTTGTCATCTTGTGAGAGATGTGAGAGGAGGGTCACATGTGAGCGGATAATTTTGGACGTGCTATTGTCGAAGTGGAAGAAGTTGGACTTTGTGTGGTGTCAAGCCTCGGCTCAAGGCTATTAAGGTATGAGAATATAGTTCACTTGGTTTGTTGTCAAAACTTTGATACTTTCATTGTGTGTTGTCTTGTTTTTGTGTGTGGTTCGTGGTGTTTTGTCAAATATTTTACTTTTCAAGTTGTGTTGTGCATTTGACAAAGTCAATTACCCCAACCGGCACTCCTTAACGTCTCGTTATCAGGTTGTGAGTGAGGCTTGCTCTCGATCACCGCTCACGTAACAATGGATGGGCAGAGTAAAAGTGCTAATTCTACTATTCTGGACCTTTTAAAATCATGTCTCTGATAATAAAAGAGAATGGGAAAAGTATTTACCTTTAGTAGAGTTTGCATACAATAATATGGTGCATTTTAGTACTGGTAAGGCACCCTTTGAGATCATCTATGGTAAGCCTCATTTACCACCCATCCTTCTTATGAAGGATAAAATCTTTGCAGTAGATGAATTTGTTAGAAACACTGATACACCTTTCACTAAAGTAAAAGCTACTATCCAAAGAACACAAGAGAACTAGAATCGTGAAGCTGATAAGCATCCTCGTAAGTTAGATCTCAATTCGGGACAACATGTTCTTCTTAAGTTTGAGAAGGCTTGCTTAAACAAGTAGAAAGGTCAAAAGGAAAAAGTGGTTAAGCTTTCTAATTGCTATTATGGCCCTTTCAAGATCACATATAAGATAAACAATGTGACTTTTTTTTTGGATCTACCTAATCATTGGAACATTCATAATGCTTTCCATATAAGTTTGCTATGTCCCTATATTGGAGAACCTCCAATGGAACCAATCAAGAATGATTTACTTGACATAGAAGAAAAAGAAAAGTTCCTTGTGCTTGAAAGAATTTTACACCATCAGGACAATACTCTAAGGTCAGGTAAGGTATTACAAAACTATCTGGTTAAGTTTAAGAATTATCCCCCATTGGACACTCAATTTATAACTGAGAGAGAACTACAAGACTTTCCAAATCTTCTTAAGGACTATGTATCCCCTCTACAGTTGAGGTCAACTGTTTGGAAGCTAGAGGGATGTCACTAAATTGATTGCTTATTACACATTCTCTATTTAATAAATTCATGTAAATAAATTAATGACTCACTTTTCTTTAAAGTGTTAATGATGATCTAGCATGGCCATCAGACCATTTAGAGACCAATATTCCTAGTGCATCACTTAATGGGGTGATCAGAGCATTGTGACGGGGATATCTAGTACAAGGCATTAGAGCTTTTTGGAGGTCAAAAGGAGGGCCTTTTAGAGGAGAGAGAAAAAAGGGCGCGTCCAATAGGGTGGAGGCCAACGTAACGTTGGGTATTTTCTAGAAAACATAGGAAAATAGGGGAAATTGTAAAAAAATACCATTTCTGCCACCAAAAAGTGATTCATGTGGGGCCAAAATGGATATATGTGTAAATGTAGGGGGAGGAATTTTGAAAGGAGATTGTGCGAAAGCATTCAAGCATAAGCTGTGCCCAGAATCCTATGTACTTGATGTATTTATTGCCCTGTGAATCTGACATTAGCACAACATAAACCATGCAGTTTATCACTTGATGATTCACTATTTCGAGATTCTCTCTTCTGTGCACTTTCTCACCTTCCTCACCTTTGTGCACTTTCTTCATTCCTCCTCAGCTTCTCCTTCCATGCCCCTACTCACCTGATAGATTCCTCACCTCTGTGTTCTAGCTCCATGGCACCGTGCCTATTTCACTTAAAGAGGATAGATGGACAGAAGTTCTTATCTCGAAAGGGTCATGGGTGCTTATCCAGCCATGCTGACAGAAGCGTAAGCATGTTAAAAGTGTCTTCAGATGGTCATGGAAGGGTAGAGTTATTGCGTTCAGAATCCAACAAGGCAAGAAAATGGTTTAAAAAGTCCTGGTGCAGCATGTCTACATGCACAATGAACTTGTCATGGCCCTCGACCATGAAACAAGGCTACCATCTCACAGGCCAAGCTGTAAGTTTCTTTATTTCAGATGATTATTTAGTTTAGTTAACATTTCAGGTGTTTTTGATATTGGGGTGTTTGATGTTTGATGTTTCATGTGTCTGAGACATGTTTTTGGGATGTGTTTATGTCCTACAGATGTGTATCCCTCATCATATGAGGAGTGGCAGCCTGTGGAGTGTGTTATTGGGATCATGAGTGTAATCCATGGCCATCTAGGCAGTGTACAATACAAAGGGAGAGCTGGGGGTAGCCTTGCGGAGGAAGGTGTGTTCTTTTATGATCATTTTTATCAGCTTGTGGACCAAGCTCACACAAAGGGATACCTTCGCAAGCTCCATCTAGAAGAAGAGTGGAATACATTTGTGTGGCCAGTGCCAAACATCACTGTATTGGAGGTGACTCAAAGCAGGTTATACAGAGATGTGCAAAGATTACTGCGAGCCACCATCCCCATGAAGCTCGTAAAGATTATTAATTTTATGCCCGTCTCTATTTTTGTGGAGCTATTCAGGGTATTTGATGTGAAGGTGACAAGGACAATGCTAGTTTGCCAGAACATGAATAGCACTCTCTCAACCAAGCTACTTTATAAGCATTGGTATATGAAGCAGGTTGAACAAGTGCATTGCCAAATTGCTTTGGATACGCTCCAGGTGAAATACATGATTGCAACACAAATGTTTATTATGTCATTTTGGTATGGTCAGCAACGTTACATTGGCGGAGTCCTTGTGCCTATGGACCAGGAGTCTGCTAGCTTGGAGGACAACCAAGTAGCGGACATTGAGATATTGGATGAGAAAGTCACTCTCGTTACAATCATCAGTCTATGACAAGAAAACACGCTACATCAATTATGTATGGATATACATGAGGAGTCACCACATATGTTACTGACGGACTTCTTCTTTGTGCACAATGGAAGGCGTGTGATGAAGAGACGAGTGATGCAAATGAAGTGCAAGGACCTAGAAGACAGTAAAGTGTATATTTCCTGATAGGTTTATACCATATGTTTATTGCCTTAGGGCTGTGCCCACACTTTTGGTCTTGCCATTGGCAAGCTGCCTTTGTAAACAATCTATGTATTGTGATCAACACGACCCTCGTAATTACAAACAATTTCATTTCTCGATGAGAAAAATTGAACATATTAATTTTGGAAATACATTTTTTTGTTTTAAGTTCGGTAATCACTAACATTGGCTTAGACAGCACATATAAGGTACTAGTTATTGATTCTGAAAACAAGACTATTATTGCTTATGCCAGTGGCAAGCTGCAAGCGATCGACCTTTGTATTCGATCTATATCTTGTAATGGTGACAACTTTGGTAATTACAAGCAATTATGTTTGTTGATGAGAATCTTCGTATTATTTTTGGAAGCGACCAACAGAATATGCACACACAACGCATATAAGATACTAGTTATTAAGTGTGAAACATAGTCCAGAAATAGTCACGAAAACAATACCGGTAATTCATTATACCATACAAAGTCTACCGCGTTCCCTTCAAAGTTATACAACCTCTAGAGATATGGAATGAGAATTTCCTGGAGGTAGTCATCCTGTGGATCAGCATTGAAACCTTGTATTACAAATGTACTTCCCATGGGATTGTATTTGCCCTTCTCATGATGTTCATCTAGCAATATATTATTGCATGGATCCACTGTATGTGGAATATGCAGAAAAGGTTTTGTATACATCTCAGCAAAAGGTAGATGGGGATGTTGGTACTCTAGGTCCTCATAGCAGTATGAGCGATCCAGCAGAAATTCAAAGTAAGAAAAATCTACTCAAGAAAACTGCATGACATTAATTACACTTTGGAGGTCTTTAACTTTCATTGAGGACCATAGGCCTACCTTAAAGAATTTGAACAGGAAGTGCAAGAATTGTCTAAGACCAGGCCGCAACATGACGTAATGTCCCACAGTAAAATAATGATTCACTGGTGTAGGTTGGAAAGGGTGTGGTTGCCTCCGCAAGAGGATCCCATTCACATCTAATATAAGCAGTCTTTCTACATAAACATAATAGGAGACGTCATAAATAACACAACTGCATACATGAAACTTGAGAGTAACAATATATTATAGAGCTAGAAAGTGATAAGAAACTGTGCAACTCCATGAGACACAACCCCACAGCAAGAAATTGTACAACTACAAAAGAAGTAGAAATTTACAACAAACTGTACAACTCCATAGAAACCTGAAATTTACAAGAAATTGCAAAACCCATAGTCAAAATGTATTTTTCTCAAGGAACTAGGTTACATTAAGGTTAGATTCGTGAAGGCTCTTCAAGTATGGCATAAGCCTTGTCTAAAAAAACATGTCAGAGGGATTACCATCGAATTCTAAGGGGCATATAAATGTGTTTTGACCATTGCATATGAAGTTATCTAGTGTGTCATCAATTAGAAGTGTATTTACAGGGTCATAATCTACATTCAGATTCACAAAGGGCTTTGTGAACAAGGGCACAAATGGCTTCTTCTTTGCCTCCTACGATAGCAGTGCATCTATCTTGAGCATATATAAACCTAAACAATGAGGGTGCAATACAAAGATTGTCATGTAACATCCCTACTAAGGGCATAAGATTTTTGGAGGTCATGGAGGACCATATCCCCACTTGAAACCGTCAGCACGAGGCGCAAGAACTCTGGCAGGTGTGGTCGGAGAAGCACTGTTCTGCCCCCCACCATTCTCTTGGTGGCCTTGGCTGACTGTGTGAAAAGGGAGAAGTCTTGTCTCAATAGCAGCTCGTTGACGTTCAAAATGAGAAGCCTCTATGATAAATACACGTGGAACAGAATGGGTAAAATATGCACAAAATAATTGAAACATCTTGAAAACTCAAACGTATAAGTGATTCTCACCTGAATAGGGCGACATGGCACTAGCACAGGGACTCCAACCCCCGAGACTTTGTCCACAGGATCATCCTCAACAATACTGTCCCTGGATCTGCCTTGTCTTCATCAACATGCTTTTCTTGGTCCTCACCTCCCTGTGCTTCTATGCTCTGGTGATCTCCATGTATGTCTCCATCCCGCCCCTTGTTTCCATTTTCCTCGTTACTGTTCCCTGTTGTTTCTCGCCCAACCTCTCCCTCCTCCATGGATCCACCACCCTCTCCTGAATCCGAGTTACGATCACCTTGGTCACCTTCATTAGGATCCTTTTCTTCCTTGTCACCATCTCCTTTTTGTTTCAGCATCCTCCTCTTGCTCCTCACTCTTTGTGTCTTCACCGTAGTCTTCATCTTCAGATATGACCATCTTTGACTCCTACTCTACTTTTCTCGGAGAGCCTTGGCTTTGTGCAGTCCCCCTCTCGAGCAAAACCTCCTCGACATATTCATCAGACAAGGGTGAACCTTGCTCCTCCAGTATCTCTTGGGAGGCAGCAATGAGGGTGTGTATCATGCTTGCCCTATATCTTTCAACGTATGTAGTGTCATACTCCTCCACAGTTTTCTGCACAGTAGACAGCATGAAAATTTTTTATATGCACCTTGACGCGATAATGAGTGTCCGACGATCTTGATTGACAATATGCGCTTCAAAGCATACTAAATAAATGCAAGGATGAACAGACAGTTCATTACCTTGTTTATTAGAGGCATATCTGTGAAGAGCGACTGCAACAGGTATTCCACGTGGATCATCACTCTCCACCCGCACAAATAGATGTTCTTCTGTGGAGAGACTTTTACCTCTTTGATATCCTCCCGGTGAAGTTTGGCACTGTCAAACATGCTCCCGAGGGCCATAAGTAGTCTCTTAATCCATCTGGAAAACCGATTTTTGTACACTGTTAACATACTGAACGGGCTAAGAATTTAAAAAAGAGAGCATTCACGATAGCAATCAAGCCACCAATAGACTGTATCTGGTATACTTATGTTTGAAACTCTACGTGCATTCCCGGAACAGAATTGAGCATCCATACGATTGGCTTGTCGAGCTCGATCAACGCCAGACTCCAATGACCTCTGTTCTCATATGGCAGGATGAGGACTCTCACCTCTGCAGGGTTACAAAATTGAAACCAGGTGTGATAAACAGAGAACGGTGTGTTTGGTGTTCTCATAAGTTGCGATAGTTGTGGATTCCCGATGAATACTTCTTGGTGGCAATCACCCAGAAGCGTCTGTTGTATCAACCTGCTCAAGCAAGTACAAAGAGTACGTGAAAAGGAATGGAGTTAAGCGTTGGCTCTGAAACTAAATAAAAGACTGAGTTCCTTACATTAAGCAGGCATACAAAATGCTATCTGATACATGCGCCTCCTTGTCCATAAGTATCTTAGCATCCCTGATGTCAAGACTCAGTTATACTTTCCCTCTCTCAAAATCCACAAGTATGTATAGCCCTCCTTTGAGTCCAGCTAGATACTCCAACTTTTCCTTGTCCATTTGGAGGGTCCTGTCTTCCTGCTGTTTCTGGGAAGTCTCTTCTAGCTTCCAACCCTTTTCTCTCTTCTTGTGCCCTCTACCTTCTTGCAAAAGTCTCCGCTCTGGCTCTTGTGTTGACATCATATGTAACATCAATCGGTCCCCGTTCCTTAGGCTGCCTCGCAGGAGGGATAAGCAGTATGTCCCTCATTTTGGCATTCATGAAGTCGCCTGGGTGCAAGAGGTGGTCGTATCTCCACCGCAGCCTCTTCAACGTATCGAGGTCCTTTAGCACGATTGTCCACCTCCCAGAGTGTGGAGCGAGAAGAGCTAGGTCATTGAAAATCTCAATAATGAAGTCCTCTGCAGCTTCCTAGAGACAAAGCAAGGCAGCCCTCTTTCAACGAACCTACATCCCCCAGTTCTCACAAACCTCTCGTAAAACCCTTTAGAAAGGAAGCTTCAATATGCACAACTCAATAGATTTTTGGGCCACTCTACACTCCCTGAGGATGTTAAATTTCTGGCTGACCCTTTTGTACCCATTTTGTTTCAGTATATGCATGGGTTTTCCTTTCTTGCTGGACGCCTTCTCTGCTCCAGCTTTCGTTGCAATGCCTGGGCTAGATCTCTCTTTTCTTGCCATTGACTTCGTTCTTGCCATTTAGACCTGCAAAATGGAGTGGATGTATACATCAAAAAAGGGAGCTTATTTACTGATAACAAAGTAAAGTGCGCTTTGACACACATAGCATCATCCAAGAGCCCAATGAGACCGTCTGTGCGTCAAAGGGCAAAACATTTTTTATGCTAAGTAACTGGGTGCTTTTGCACCCGCCTAATGTCTTATGAGCCTCTGTTTGTGAAAGGGCAATCCTTACTCTAACCTACCCAAATGAGGATCCTTTGACGTGCATAGTACCTTATGAAGGCCTTTTACAAGCACCTATGCGTCAAAGGGCTACATGTATTCTAAGCTCACTAAACAAGTGCCCTTTCACACACATAGTGCCTTTTGTAGGCCGTGGAGATGCAATTGCATGTCAAAGGGAAAAACTTTTTAAATGCTTGGAAAATTATTCTTTTTAGCGCGCATAGTGGCTTCTGAAGGTCCATGACATGCTGCTACGCGTCAAAGCGAATTGAAACAGAAGAAAATGGTTTGTTTCAAGAATATCTACCTGTAACGTGTCCACTGGAACCCTCTAGGACACGTCTTAGCAGTCCATCGGAAAGGTTGTCTAGAAAACTCTACCCAGCACTCCCATGGAATGTTGCGGGTTTTGTCATCTAGGACTTTCCGCGTCTGCCACGTAACGGAAGCGTCCTGGCCGTTCCCACTTAGGATCGGCTGGAATTGTTGGTCATTTACTAACAGCGACTAGCGTCAGACCTGATCGAACTACTTTACGCAGAACGCCTCGTATGAGGCGGATTCATGCTGCACTTGGTTCAAGGAGAATGGGAAACGAGAGGAATGCAAGGCTCGACCTCTCTGCCAAAAGGCATAGTCCCATTCCGTTCCCCTAAAACAGCCTGAATCGGGTAATCGGTACTTCCAAGTCATTGTTCTCCTTGCTTGTTTTGGTGATGACGATCATCCTTCTGTTTGTCGAAGGTCTTGAGAAAAGTTCCCGGCTAACCGGGACCACCCATCCGTAGGACGGACCCATGGTCCATCCTCCGCACTTTCCTCGGTTTGTTTTAGTTATGTAATTACCTACCACATTAGTTTGACACATACAAACAGCTTCTTTGATTAACCCTGTTATGCACTGGTTCCTTCACGTAATCTTATCACAGGACATAAAGAAAACAGTGCCAAACAACTCCTTTATTATCATTTTATCCTTTTATCTTTGAAATACAAGGAGTTCCTGCCCGTAGGCGTATTCATAATCCGCCCGAAGGCTATCCAGTAATCCTTCAATGATTACTATCCCAAGTTTCCGCCCGTAGACTAGTATGCGGGCCTCGAGATCCAATCCCGAGTCACGTTAGTCTCTTGTGCAGGGCCCGGAAGGCAAGGGATTTACAGCCAGAGCCCCCCCTGGCACCCAAGCGTCCTCCTGCTCCAAGCAGAACTCAACGGAGAGACCTCTCACGGCGGGTTCGGTCCACGTTCCCGGCGCGGTTCACAACCCCCTTGGTTAGGGTCAAGCAGGCAGTCGGGGGTAACTGAAGCTGCCTCTCAGGCACCAACCTGAAGCTTTAGATATATTTTCATCCTTTAGTTCATTGAGCAAACAATGCAAACAGTCCTTTCTAAACTGTTACAAGCACAATCAATTTCAGTGGTCTTTTAGCTGGCAAACTGTCAAGGAGTGACTTCCTTTCCTCCGAATGCAATCCGCATTCGTTCCGGAATCAATTGCAACTTGGCAAGATTCCGATCATTCTTGGGTTAGGGTCATACCCTACCCATACTTTAGTGTTTAGTTGTGGTAGGTTCCAGCGACCATGTCGCTTCAGTTTATTGTCTGGTCATTTTCAAATACCTAACTTTCCTTTTCCTTGGCAAATTATCCCCAAGAAAAGTGAGTAACAGGATGATTAGTCATCCTCTTGTAAGTTAAATTCTTTCAATAACTTGCCAACCTCATTTTCGAGAGATGACAAAAACTCTCTTGTGGACAAATCTCAAGACTATACAATGTTGCGGCTTTGTGCACAAGTATCGCATCTATTCCACGGAATCCTTCTATCCATTACTAAGCGTTTCCCGATCACGGAGTTTACCTCCATCGAGTAACAGGGTTTTATTGGGTATCCTTCAAATCATCCCTAATTATGTTGGTCCATGGTTCTAGAAATATGCAACTCCGTCGGAGTTTCATCATGATCCTTAGGTTAAAACCTTAGATCATTTCATGCATGAACATCCAATTGCTTCGACATTAGTGAATGTGTGTAAGATCTTTAGATTCACGGTTCCTGTCTAAAGCTAGGTCGAATCATTATTGCACTAAACCCTAGTTAACACTTAGGATTCCTATCATATTGACTCAGTCATGTCTATACGAATCCTTGTGGTTTAGATTACTTAGTCAACTCAATTAGGCTTGTCCCGCGACAAGGATGATCCTTCTCAAGGGTAATAATCTAAATCTAATGGAGAGTAATAGACACAATTCCACCACTACGCGTAAGCATGTGATTAATTTCCTCTACGTGTCACATGGTTCACGATAACTTACCTTTCCTTGGTGCATGATAATCTGGCTACTAACTTTTCCTAGGACCTACTAGGTCTTACATCAATGGTCGTACCTACAACCTTGTTGTTTACCTTTTGGCATCTTATGCTTTTACACCTAATTACGGCTTTTTAATGATTGATCCTTTTTCTCATGACGACACGCAATTTATAACATTCTCCTAGCTACGAAGTAGTTACTGAAGCTCATGCAAAACTAGTGTTAATTTTATTCCATCTTACAAGCTATTTTTCAAGTCCATACGTACACTTTAGTACCCTATTAAATTCTTTCCGAATGAATGATACCTTATGGTGCTAACCTTTTCCTATGAAGTCATTACGAGAAGCATGTTACCTAAAGTGCAGTATACGCTTGTTTCTACCATGTCTAGGATGAAGATAATGCACTTATAAATTCCATTTCATTGCCTAAGTTTAGACCCATTACTTTGATGATGTACCAAAAATACATGCAACTAGCCTTCTATTCGTTCACATTCACGACATATTTCAATCTCACATAACGCTCGAGAGATGTCCTATCACATGTATTCCTTTCCAATTTCCATATGCTTTTAATTTAAACGTAAACATGAAATTTCCTTTCTAAGCGCGCCTAATCATTTCCTTATGCGGAATTTACACGGAAGAACTTGGACTTGTGGAGTCGGAGAGATGTCCACTTGTACATTCGGAGATGAGCCTCCCGCGGTCGCCTCTTGGGATCTTTTCGGGGCCATCGTAGTCGTAAATTCGACTTCGGATCTGCCTTTGTGCTTGTATGCGGTTGGGTTCCTCTTCGGGATGGTGCTTGCGACGAAAGCTTAGGAGTCCTCAAGAACTCGAATCGGCACGGAATTCGGACGGCTTGCGGCTTAAATCTTCTTGCGGGAATCACTCGATGGATCTTGCGGTGGTCTTTAAGGCTCCACCGTCTCCTCTCAGAAGTCCCGGGGAGGGATATCAAGGCTTTTCTTGGAAATGGGGGAAAAGGGGCCTCTTGGGCAAGTGGGGGGAAAAGGGGTTATGGAGGCCCCCTTTGGAAGCTTCTAAAGAAGCTTCCAAAGAAGCTTCTGAGCTTCTCAGCTCCACGTGGGCAAAAAAAGGGGGGTCGTGGACGACGTGGCGGATAGAATGGTGGCAGCGTCAGCGGCCAAACGGCCTGGGCGACAGCAGCGGCGGACTGGGGAAGGTGCTGGCGGCTCTTGCACGGCGGCTGCTGACGATGGCGGCGCTTCCTCCCTTCACGACGGCAGCAAGGCGACTCCACGTTCCACCTCCCCAGCCTCTTCCTTCCCTCTCTCTCTCAGCCTTCCCTTCACACGGCCTCTCCTCCTCACACAGTCTCCTCCCCTCCTCTTCCTAAGCACACCCCCTTGATGGGGGGTGTTTTTATAGGCCTTGGGGGTGGGAAAGGGGGTCTCCACCCACGTGGAGAACTTCCCCATGCAACCCTCACTTTGCCATCCTCCCCCCCCACACTCCCTTTCCTCCAGCCATGCATCGGCTGGGGGAAGGGATAAATATAAAAAAATTTGCATTAATTTAATTAAATTGCCCCTCCCAAGAGGGTGTTTTTGCGGTTCTTGCGGTTTTTGAACTCCGGGTTTTGATTTACCATTGTAGAGGACCCTATTTCACGCGCGCGGGTCACATATTATACTGCCAATAATTTAAATGCGAGAGATACCCTTTGCACAGGGTTACACGGTGTGCGCAAGGTTAATATTTATGGTACGGTTACGTGGAAATATTACACTACCTGGTTGCGTACCCGTCCAAGCTAAGGTCGTCTCTGTCGCTCCTTCTCGCTCCCTTGCAATGAGTTTATCTGCTGGGCTCTCTCTTTCTCTTTGTCTCTGTGTGTTTGTGTGTGGTGCTCTCTCTCTCTCTCTCTCTCTCTCTCTCTCTCGATTCCTAGGAACACAAACGATGCGCTATATCTCTCTGTGTGTCGTGCTATCAGACTATCTCTCTGTGTCTATTCCACAACGTTGTCAAAACTTAAAAATGGTTCTTTAATGCATGTATGCGGGCTCTTTAACCCACGTGGGAGAATGGTACAGATCTGTTAGAAGATGATTTCCCGTAGTTAATGCGGGAAAGTGGGCGTGTGGCCCGAGGGAATCGGAGGGATTGATAGTAAGGTACATTAAAGATAGTGAGAGAATGCACCACTTTGCATGAGAGAGAGAGAGAGAGAGAGAGAGCTAGCGTGCATTGAGGCGTGTTTGTGCCCATTCATTCAAGACACACACAGAGACTGCATTGGAGAGAGAGAGAGAGAGCTCATGTGTGTTGCTTTGTGTGTGGTGTGTGTGTATGCATGCGAGAGAGAGAGAGAGAGAAAGCAAGCATTTGAGAGAGACAGAGAGAGAAAGAGAGTGCATGCCTTTGACAGAGAGATAGAGAGAGAAAGGGAGAGAGGGAGACCTCCTGTGTGTGTGTGTCTTTGTGTGTGTGTGCGTGCAAGCGTTTGTGTGCGACAGAGAGAGAGAGAGAGAGGGAGAGAGAGGGAGAGAGAGAAAGAGAGAGAGAGACAAAGAAAGAGAGAGAGGGTGTGCATTTTTTAGAGAGAGAGAGAGTCTCCATCAAAGCTGCATTGGAGGGAGTTTACTGCGATCATTAGCTTGGTGGACCGAATCATCAGCGAGAAAGATGTCTCAAGAAGGTAGGAGGTCATTGTTTGGTTCTGATACCAATTTGTTTGTTTAATAGTATTTGTGCACTTTGATGCGTAATGGCTATTGCGACAATGTCAAACAAATATATATGCGTCAAAGCGCACAACTTTTTGACCCCTTTTTCAAACCTGGCGTGCCGTGCACAGATCAACAGGAGTCATAATCTCCTGCTCTTTAATGTGCATATGGCCGTATCAAGACTACAAATGCTCTTATGCGTGTCAAGGCGCTGAGAATTTTGACCGTAGTTTATGTCTGGTTAAATTAGCCGTGCACTTTCAAGTCCATAAGGGTCTTGGAAACTTTTTTGTTTCTGTATACGCTTCAAATGGGAAATTCCGTTCTCGCAGGTTTAGAAGGACATGGGAAGAGGCGATATTTTCTTGACTGTGAGCTTAGCGAAGAGGGGACTGTTCAGGTATCTGCAAAGGGAAGCCAAGCGGTCGCTGCACGTTCATAAAATAAGCGTGTAGTGGATTTCTCAGCACCATCACCAGCAGGTTCGTTTGAGGAGGAAAGAGACTCGTCCCATGTCAAAGAGTGTGCTCAACCTTTACTGGAAGCTCACACTACTGGCTCACACTACTGGTCGTTGCATGTTTATCAAAAAAGCATGTAGTGGATTTCTCAGCACCATCACCTCTCACTAGAATCTCACACTACTGGCAAACTCTAGCTATGACAGGTTTTCATGAATATTCGACCTCCACTCTGTGTGAAGCTTGTGCTGCTTCAAGTCTTGTCTGCCTTTCAGAAAAGAAGACCAAGGGACCGTCCCTCAAACGAAAGGTGGACTTCTCAATGTCCCAACCAGAGCAAGAGCCCGCTCCCAAAAAAACAGCAAGTAAGAAAAAGTTTGTAGCCCCCACGCCAACAGATTGTGAAGCGGATTTAATAGACTTCGTCAATGAAGTGGGAGCATCGGAGTATTATCCCGATTTAGTAAATATATTCAACACAGTCGTGCCATATCAGGAAATCATCAGAGAGAACATGGAATATTACACTACTGAATTCAATGATTTTGAAGCCCAGGTAGAGAAAGGACGGGTGACATCATATTAGAGGGACTCTGTTCATCTCCTTGATTGCACAAAGGACAAGAAGCAGAACAACATCCCGTATAAAAGTTATCTCCTTTTGACGGGCCCTTATAGGCCGTTTTGGTGCCCAATGCACAAGAAGGACTGCAAGCTTGTATCAGTGGAGATGGGGTTCATCCTATACCTACATTGTCTATACAAGAATCTGCCCAAAGCAAATGTTGAGTTATTGTATGAGCCAGAAGAGGAGACAGAGGATGAGGGCCCGGATGTGGAAGGAGGCATTGAAGGAGTCGGAGTGGAGGAAGAGTTCTCACCTACTGAGGAAGAGAATGAGACTAAGGCAATAAGTCTCAAAGATATCAAGAATAAAGTTTCAAAGGTTCCACAGTACACAGGGGAAGTTGGTGTTGTTGACACCGCTCCAGCTGCCTGCTCTTCCTGAGTTTCAAATTGAGGGAAAGTAGTATCTGTTGCTCAGCAACATCTAGAAGGTGTTCTCTATCAGAGAAGACTTCGCGCTTGTAGTAATTGCAAGGAGCGCAGAGGAGGAGGATGGGTTCGTTTCCGACGATGATATGGAAGACCTGTCACTAGAGGAAAATTTTGATGCAGGTCAATGCCTCCTTTTGTGGTTCAACAAGGTGAAAGAAGACAGGGAAAGAGGTAGAGTGCCAAGTGAGCAGGAGTTGAGGCAGTTTCAAGAAGTTATGGGCTATGACAAGTTGCAGGAAAGCACTGCTCATTTCCTGGAGGAATGTCAAGGGGAGAGCGTGGGTAGTGTGAACCTTCAGAATGAGAAAACCTTCCTCTATGACGAGAAACTAGAGGTGACACTTACTTTGCTTTCATCATTTGCTTTGATTAGATTATGGTGGAGGTTCTTATTCTTCTCATTGTAATTTGGATTTGGTCTATTTGGTTTATTGCATAGGTTGTTCGGAGAAATAGATGAGTTTCTAATCAGGCACAGAAGAGAGTTCCATGGACGCGATGCAGCTCTAAGGCACTACATGAGGGGGCTTGCAAAATCGAAGGTTTTAGTGCACCACCACAACCTCAGTGATGAAGGTGTTGTGGCCACATTTTTCTTCAAAACACTCTCCCGGTTTCTCGGTGGACAGCCTATCCCCTAGCACCTATGAGAAGGTAATTTTGGTAGAGAAGTTCACAGTCTTGGATGTCTTTGGCTACCAGCCTGCGTCCCGATGCTCGAGAAGGGGCTATTTTAGTGCCTATGTAGGGCTTGCATTAGCATTAGGAATAGAAGACAGTGAGCAACTAGAACCTTATGGAAAGAACCAGTTTATACGACTCAAAAGAAAACAAGACCAACTTTTACTAGAATATAGACCAACTGAGGGGCAAAAAGATGTATGATGTATTCCGCAACATTTCATTACACATTGTTAATACAGTGCATTGCTTTGTAAGTGGCTTTTTGGTTACAATGTGTTTACTACATCTAACTACAGTTCCTTCACCCATCAATGGTTAATAAAGTGGCGTTACTGTCTCCATCTTTGTTATGATTGAAGAGCATTTGAGTTTTTGAATGCTTGAATCTTCTTCTCCCTTTTTGATTGAACTTCCCTCAAAGCCTGCACAATCTTTGATGAACGTAGAGTCTCTTCTTTGTGAAGCTGTTGCATTATTCATCTGTAGAACCACTGGAAGAGTTCAGGAAGGCTATTTCCTTTATGACTGCCACCACCATGTTGAGTATGTCTGAAGTATGCATTCTATGCCATATAATGCGACTTCGCCATTCCCTGAGTGCTCCGTATGCTTGGATCACCGTACTTTTGAATGAAGAATGGTAGGTGATTATAGATGATGTGCTAACATACAACAATATCATATGTTTTAGAATTATATCCTGAGACGCAAAATGATGTAGGCCAGATTTTGAAGCTTACCATGTGATATGTTATGTTGTTTTCTGTCTAGGCTACAGTAAATTGTTTTTTGAATTGTTGAAGGTGTGCTTGAAAAACGTTGATGTCTAGAGTCGACCAGGACTCCTTGTCACACATCTTGAAGATGTTGTCCACTGCACGCCATACCTCCACCTTTGCATTTCTGGATGTAGCCTCATGGTCCTTAATTGCAATGTGTAGTTTCCTCCATTGCTCGTACTCTATCCTACTAACGTGGTTGGATGCATGCTTTTTAATTGTGTTGTTGATTGGTCTTGATAGGAACTGCCTTGCCTTCACTCCACCGATAGAAACCTTTCTAGGAAGATCTTTTTCATTGGTGGAGAGCTTCTAGTCTTGCTCAATTTGAACATTTCCTCCATGAAGCTGCATACTGGATAATATCTTTTCAATAGCAGCAATGCCATCATAGCTTTCAGACTGATTTCTGATTTTCCATACAAACCCAATGTATAGGTTGATTAGTTTCTCTATGACACGACACAGAGCGTGCATAGTACAAATGTGCACATTTGTCAATGGTATATCAAAAACAAGTCGGAAGCTCTTATGGTTGGGTGGCTTTGTCCACCACTTGTGATCAAGGGTTTTTGCAGGCTCCATGCAGTACAGGCATGGTAAGGTTAAGGCTCCTCGATTGCAATTGTATAAGCATTTTAATTTCTTTAAATCAGAGGCCAGGTGCCAAACAACTTGAAAGGTGTCTTTGTCTCCAACAGTAAGAGTCCTTTGCCCTCGCATCTGCCGACTAATAAGATCAAGAATGGGAGTTTGTCGGAAGACCCATTCCAAGATAGCATGGTCCTCGGTTAAAACCTACACCAAATCAAAATAATACATCTATTAGATTGAGTGTATAAACCACGCTCTATTCACAAGAAAATGACCTGGCAGTACATACAAGAAAGCAACCGAGCCACCATAGATTCATTTCTGATTGTACTGAGAAGTACAGTGGATCATCCTTGGGCAATTTTCCCATTGCTCTATCCATCAATGTTATGGCTACTATTTCCGTTTGTTTCAGCATGTGTGATATTGTAAAACTCAACCATCCTTCTCTACAACAGCTCCAACTTCATGAAGATGTTGTTGTGTTCATCATATTTGACAATGCCTCATTTCCCTTTGTATTCATTTGTAATGTGGTACGAGGATCCAACATAGTCGTTTTGCTTCTCGTTAAGTCTATTCCGAAGCTTCCAAACATTTGTAGTGGTTGGTAGAAGTTTTGGAGTGATTCCTTTAGCTTTGAATGCAGACTTGACAGTCTTATGTAAGAAGGCATATCCTTTCCGACTAATACCACTCTCATCCATAGCGCTCTGTACATTCTCAGTGGATATGGTGTTGTTGGTAATAAACTGATCCACCACCTCCCTCTGCACAACCTTAAATTTATTCTCTTGTAGTAGTTCCTTTGCAACCTTTGAGCTAATCAGAGGTTTTGCTGCTGAGCTAGCCCGTTCAAAACCATAAATAATCTCTCAACCGACCCCAACAGCCCCGTTAGGCCTGTTGGCGCGTGGGAGAAGACATTAACTTTTTTTTTTGTTTAAAGCTGGGTTGCTATTTGGGTTGATATTCTCCTTGTCGAGCTGCAATACAACCCTGCATGCAGAACCCCAGTGTTAATGTATGGAGGAGCCAGAGGGAAGAAGGCACATAGAAATCAGAGGGCACATAGGAGCAAGAGAGTACATAGAATCAGAATGCTTACCTGATTTCTTTGATCCTTTTATTGAGTCCTCCTAAATTAACCTTAAGATCCTCTACGTTTCGCAACTTTCTTTTCCTTTGCCGAGGTCCAATAGATGTTTTCTTCATTCTGTATTGTTCAACTTGCTTTTGTAGCTTGTTGATCTCCTGTTCCTGGTGCTTGAGCTTTTCTTCTTGCAACTTGCAAAGGTCTCTAAGGTGACAAAGATGGGTATTTTGAACCTCGAACATCTCTTTTTCAACTGTAGGGGTTTCTGAAATTGATTTGCAGTAGCCCAACAAACCTTTCTGTCCATCTCCAACAAACCTGAGAAGTGAGGTTGGGCTTGAGAAAGGTGATTGACTACAGGTTTGCGGATCATGTGGGTAAATAGATCCTTCACACCATATATCCAAATTCTTGGCTCCAGAACATCTTAGAGCATTCCTTTCATTTGCTGATACAAAGCTGCCACCATGACATTTTTGCACTGGAGCGTAACTAGGTTCAAGGTCAATATGAAGATGGTACTTGGCATTGTCAACATGGACATGGGAGTTCACCATTGCTAATAGAGGTAACAACAACCTAGTAAACTACTATTACCAACAGAGGGAAAAGCTCAGTAGACCACCATTGCCAGGAGGGCGGGAAGGATTAGAGGGGTTTAGTGGAGGGCAGGGTGAAGAGGTCAAGTGGGACTTTCCCAACTACAGATGGCATTGAATGTAGAGGGGTGGCATAGTATATGGCATTGAAGGTTTACAGTGCTCTTACTCCCTAAAGATTCCTGACTTTAAATTTTCCAGTCATCAGTGTGGGCCGTCATTATCCACAAAAGGTGTTACTAACTTTCTCAGGTGGCTAGTTAAACACACCTATTTTATTCCAGAAAATGAAGAGACGTGACCCTCTGGAAGTGAGAAGAGAAGTGATTTTCTCTTTCTAAGGTCTAAAAAGACACAAGATTTTGTGTGGAAGTCAATCTTAAGGTTGAGGCCCAAGGAAATTTAATGAACTCTCCTTAAGGTGGTTGCATGGACCACAAGTTAAGAGTACACTTTGAGAAGCTGTTCTTTTAAAAAAAGACATGGTGAACACATTTTTAAGATATCTCACGATAAAAAGACGATCTCTAAAAACAAGCCACGAGGGTCATCGGAAACAGTGAGATCTGAAATTTTCATGTTGGATGTTTTTTCATCCAAACAACGCACAGAGAGATATCTCGAAATTAGTGCTCCAAAGTAGGTCCTAGAACGACCACATATTGCATGAAGATAAACTCAAATCTTTCTCCAAGAAGAGAAGCTATTGAAAGCCTATAAAAGAGTAGGCTCTCCTTGGGTGTCAGAGAGGTAAAAGGAAGCATCACTTTGCATGTATCCAAGAGGAGAAGAGAAGTTGCAAGTGTTGTAGAAGCTCTGCTAAAATCAAGTGTTGTGGAAGCTCTACTGAAATCAAGTTGCAAGAGGAGAAGAGAAGGTACAAGTGTTGTAGAAGCTCTACTGAAATCAAGTTCCAAGAGGAGAAGAGAAGGTGTAATTTCTATGGAAGCTCTGATAAAATCAAGCACCAAGAGAAGAGCCCTACACATATTGTGTAGGGGAGACGGAGACTCAAGAAGGATCGAAAGGTGCCAACTTCCAAGTTGTGCAAGTGTTAGCCAGTTGTACACCATGTAAGAAACTGTGATCTTGTTTCCAAGATCTATAACTGAGAACTGGTTTATGTGTAACGAAGGAGCTTGCTCCTCGTCAATAATATAACCTCACAAGGGGGGGCTAGCCCATCTTCTAGTCCCTAGTGTATTGCCAATTTCTCTACCTCTCTCTCTCTCTCTCTCTCTCTACATCTTTCGTTTCTCTCATCTCTTCTCTATTTGTGCCAGCATAATATTTGCCATATATTTTAAGTATATAAGAAATTTGAGCGTGTATCTCAGATCTTATAACACACACAAAAACACACACACACACACACACTCTCTCTCTCTCTCTCTCTCTCTCTCTCTCTCTCTCTCTCTCTCTCTCTCTCTCAAATTTGGTGTGGATACAAGTGGGCTCTCAGCTTTCTCAAATACTCAAATGGCCAACCACAAAATCCAACACAAACCTCCCTTCAACATCCACATGAAAGTAATATCACCATCCATGAATTAAAGACAAAAATATGATAAATGCCTATATATAAAATAAGTTCACAATAAGATGCATGGATAATTTTATCCATAACCAATGTATAAAACATGAATATAAAATGTCTACAATGGATAAATACAATATGAAAGTATAATGGCTATCAACACTATTATTGGCCAATGTGGAAATTACAATTACGTGGTACCATTATGGGCGTTATCAAAGTTGTTACTATTCTCGTCCTTATCACCATGTGATCCTCTTTTCCTCTCTGATGCATCCTCACTAGACATTGTGATGCTCATGGGTTAGGGGCTCTCTTTACAATGGCACTCCTCTTCTACCCTCGTGCCCTTTGGTCACTTAGTATGCCACCTCCTCTATGTCAATCTCTCAATGCTCCTCCTATGTCATTAAAATCAAGTTCCATTTGATTTAAGAAGGTATATGCACATGATAGATATAATGAGATAAAAACAAAGAGAGAGAGAGAGAGAGGGAGAGAGAAAGTTAGTGATATGAGGTATTATGCTTGTGTATATTAAAAAATATAGATAAAGATACTCAAAAATGGGTGTGCCAAAGGAAATATCATTTGTAGGGTCCAATATCCTTTGTAGATTGCCATCTCAATATCCTTGAGACTAGCCACTTGACCATAATATTTGGTTCTTTTAAGAAACATAATCCAAGTTGATATTCTAGGTAAGAGGGAAGAATTGGTGGGATGCAATATAGAAGCTATGGAGTCCAAGAGGGGTGAGAGAGAGAAGAAGCACAAGAGAGATATGTGGGTACAACAAAATGAAATGGTACCCTCACTTTTTGTTATCTTCACTTGTATTTGACTATATAGTATGTATCTAAACAACGAGTGCTCAATTGGCTATAAGCCATTGGCCTTTAATTCAACCATCTCCCACTTAAGGCTAATGCACCTTTATATTAGTATAAGAAAAAAGTGAAGATACTATCCAATCCCCATCAACACTCTACAGTGTGCAAAGCTCTTAGAAGGTAAACTCTTCGTAAGAAGATCTACAAGATTATCATCTATATGGTTCTTAAAAACATCAATGTGCTTAACCTCAAGTACTTCCTTGATAAAGTTATACTTCAAATCAATGTGCTTTATCTTTGCATGAAAGATAGGGTTCCATGCCAATTGAATGGCACTTGAACTATCATAGTGTAGTGTACATAGCTCTCCTATAATGCCCAATTCTCTCACTAGACAAACAAGCCACATAGCTTCCTTGTAGGCCTCAATGGCTCTAACATACCCTACGTCAATAATAAATAAATATGTATATGATTACAATCAAGAGAGAAAAGAGATTGCACCACCTCTAAAAGTGAAGCAAAACCTATAGCAGATCTCTTAGAGTCTACAGTCCTTATAAAATCAGCATCTACATATCCAAGAACATATGTATCCTTTCTTTGGTAGCATATGACACATAGATCTATTACCATCTCACAAAACTATTTACTACCTCCCACTGCTTTTTACTAGGACATGTCATATACCTACTAACCACTCCCATTGAATTGGTACTATCTGAATGTGTAGCAACCATGACATACATCAACCTGACTTGGGGTTGTCCTCCTAAGTAAGTTTTAAATAATAGCCTTTCCCCTCTCTATATTGAAATGCTCCAATACCTTCCCACTATATTCCTTCTAAGAACAAATAGAGTATCTTTTCTTCTTGATCTAGTATGATGTGCATACCAAGGATGTAGCCAACGTTTCCCAAGCCCTTCATATCAAAGGTTTTATACAACATTTTCTTTAAAGCATCCACATCCATGATTGAGTTCCTAGAAATCAACATGTCATCCACGTAAAGAATCAAGATCATAATGCTACCATCCCTAGCATTGCTCATATATAGGCAGTAATCACTCTCACTCTTATGTAGTTTAGACACCAAATGCTCCTTTCCTTTCATAGCAAACCCCTCAAGCTATTGTATATAAATATCCTCATGTAAGTCCCCATGCAAGAAACCAATTTTTACATCCATCTAAACAAACTCCATATCCTCTCTAGCAACTAAATCAAGAACTGTACAAAGGATGATCATCTTGACTACTAGTGAGGGTATCTCATCAAAATTAATCCCCTTCTCCTACTTGAATCCTTTGGCCACCAATCTTGCATTATACTTTGGCAATGCATCAAATGTAGATACCTTTAACTTATAGACCCACTCTCTTGGTAGTGCATGCTTTCCCTTAGGCAAAGGAACCTAGGTAGCATTTTCTTCTAATGAATCCATCTCTAACTGTATAGCCCTTTTCCGATTTATGATTATAAACCCTAGTCATAGCATCTACATAATAAGAAAGCTCACCACAATTTGTTACCATGACATAGTCTAGAGATGGAGTATATCTCTCTAGCAATGTACAAACCCTCATAGGCCTATGTAAGATTGCCTCAATAGGAGTCTCTAACTATCCCATCTATCTATCCTATAAGACATGAGACTCTCCACCATCCTGTTGCACTCTTAGTTTGGAATTAATAGGTTGTCCAAGGCGTGCATCATGTGGAACACATCATATAATGTGCATGATGGCTGCCTATCCTCCTAAGATATTACTCTACGAATGTCAACTATTTTGACAGGCTACTTATGCATCTTATGCTCATCAAAGATGAGATTACGGTTGCCTACTACCTTCATTAATTCAAGATCCCACAAGTGAGAGTCCATTTCACCTAACTCTCCATAGCCAAGAAAGATTCATTTCTTATACTTAGGATTGAGCTTACTCCTCATGCTGTGGTATATGCATAAATGGCTTGCAACCAAAAACACACAAGTGATCATAACTAGGTCACTTGTCATACTAAAACTCCTTTAGTATCTTACTATCGAATGGCTTGTTAGGAGACTTGTTGATCAAATGGATTGTTGTCTTTATAGCTTCATCCCAAAATCCATTAGTCAGACCAACATTAGAGAGTATACTACAAACCCTTTCATACATGGTCTTGTTTACCTTCTTAGCCACATCATTTGGAGCAAGATTCTCATGAGCAATTGCCTTTCTCTTGATACCACAACTTGCACAATAGTTTGTGAAGGCATGAAAAGCATACTCTTCACCATTATTAGTCCTCAAGAATTTAAGCTTCTTGCCACCAATAACTTTTGAAATGCATTCGACACATCACTCTTCTTGTGAACAGGATAAGCCCAAACCTTCCTACCCTTGTGGCATCATTATAAAGGCAACAAAGTATAAAGCTCTACCCAATGAAACCGTAGGTATCAGCCCACACAAATACATGAACCAAATCAAGATATCATGATCTTCTACTCGTACTACCTCTCTTATGCGACATTTTAGTTTGCTTTCCAAAGAGACAATCCTCACGAAAACAAAGATCATGAAAATTTAGAGATATAAGATAACATAAATGACACAAAACTTTCATTTGAGTGATCGACATACATCCAAATGCCAATGCCATCAAGAAATAGATGGCTATTTAGTGGCAACTACCACATGCTCTTTAGCACTAGAAACATGCAAAGGATACAAAGTACTAGATTTTGGACCTTTTGGACACAACAAGAGATCTCTTATAAATATTCCACACATAATCACCAAAGATCACTCTATGAATACAATCATCAAGATATCTTATATATTGAACAAAGTTTTTGGCAAGTTTGGAACATGTTATACATTCTACAAGATATAAGAAGAACCATTTGGAATGGACAAGTGTGCATCCCCAATATCAACATGCTATATGCATAGTTATTACAAAGGCAAACACATCCTCTCCTTTTAGCATCCTAAGTAGAGAGCCACTCCCAATGTGGAGTAACATGAAATGATGTTCTAGGATCCGTGAAACAATTCTAAGATACACCATTATCCATGGCAACCGAGAATGCATCACCAAAAGAGGATATTTAGACAATATCACCATCATCACTCCTACATGTATTAGTCTCCTCTATTTTGACCGTTCTTCTCTATTTTCCATCATTCTCATTTCTCTTCTTTCCTTTTTTCTTTTTCTTTCATTTGAAGCTATTATTTATATCCCTTCTTGTTACAAAAGTAGGATTCTATATCCCTTTAAATTTGCTATGTGACTTGCTTCTTACATTGCCTCTCTCATGAGATTTTCCCCAAGCATTTGACCCTTCTCTCACTCTAAGCGCATTGGAGCTCTTTGTCATTGCATTATTCTTTTTTTTCACCTCCTTAATGAGTAAGCTCCTCTCAACATTAGCACTCATAAGACTACCCACTGGTGTGAAGTTACAAATGAAAGTCTTAGAAGTATCCCAACTATCAATGAACGTGATTAACAAGAATATGGCCTTTAGTGAATCATGAAAGACAATCTTCTCAAATATCAATTGGTTGAAAATAGTTTTGAACTCATTGAGATGATTATATATATGAAAGCCCCCTCCTCCCTATGATGGTTAATGTTTTTTTTTAGCCGATAAACTTACAAGATTTCCCTTTCTTTTTCATACACCATATGCACATGTGTCTTTCCCATTAAAATACATGGACTTTAAGAGTATCAATATAATACTAGAGCATGCCAACTCATCCAATTCCTCCCATACATCTACAACCATATCAACATGCTTAATCCTACTATATTTGATTGGATTTACCTAATTTTTCTAGACCAATGCATTATATATTTGCTCTTTCCAATATGGAAATTTTGTTTTAGTTCAAGATTTTTAATATTGAGCGATGCATTCTCTAAACTTGATGAAGGATTCATAATAACAAGCATATGTTTGCATACCAAAAACAACAAGATATACCCAATTGCAAGCTCAAAATAGACTAATGGATTACAAAGGAGTGCCCTACAAAGCCAAGAAATAGCTATCCAAATATACAACTATCATAAAACTAATGAAAAAAGTGATATGTTAGCACTCTCAAAGGCATGTGAATTTTATAAACCTATCCCAAGTATTCCAACTATCTTTTGGAGCATAAAACAACCACCAAAGAGACCATGTATATGGAAACTACCTTCACAAATCATCTTTGCAAAGGAGACACTAACATGGGAAATCATCCAAGATGATAAATTCATCAAAATATGTATGTAATCCAAGAGTCCACTAGTGTCAACTAGTCATTACGACTAATGTTGAAATCTTGCACAAAAATTTATGCCATAAAATGGATGCTGCCCTATAGCTTCTAGATGGTGAAAATATGGAAATTTGCAGTGACAATCCAAAATTCACCAAAAATTTATCAACAAATTTTATTTTTTTATATAAAAAACCTCTTAGAGTATCCAATTCAATATCACAGTCCATAAACATCACAATCTGGGTAAATCATCAAGTCTCTCTCATTTTCAATTTCTCTACTATAAACACCACTTGCATCATACAAACTAACCATGTCCACCTTTGGGATATGGAAAACGATTTATGCTAGTATAGACAATTTTCCACCTCCTTAAGGTAGCCATGGATCCTTGCTTTATCGAGAAACTTTGACACCACCTCAGGTGTCAGGCCCATTTTGGGCTCGACATTGACTCTCTAGGAACTAGCTGGGCCTCTCTATACTCAAAGAGCACACCCTCTCGGTCTCACAGCTAGGAGCGTTGTTACGCAGCAGTGGTCGAGAGCAAGCCTCACTCACAACCCAATAACGAGACGTTAAGGAGTGCCAGTTGGGGTAGTTGACTTTGTTGAATGCACAACACAACTTGAAAAATTCAAATATTTCATTATACACCACAAGCCACATATAAAAATAAGACAAAACACAATGCCTCTTGAAGCTCAAAACAAGTAAAAACCCGAATGTGGGTAGAGCATCACATGACCACAACACAACGAAAATACCAATACTTCGAAAACAAACCAAGTGAGATATATTTTCGTACCTTAACAACCTTGAGCTGATGTTCGGTGCTTTGACACCCAAAAGCTCCAACTTCCAAATTGGCATGACAAGAGCTTACTCTAGCAAGCGACCCTCCACTCTCCTCTCTCACAAAATACAATTGTAATCAAGGGGGAAGGACCTTAACTCTCCATTCTCATCTCCTTATATAGTTTTCTATCCACACTCACACACATTAGGCTTTTTGTTTTTAGCTTTTGGTTTTTGCTTTTCTACTGCTTTTCACTATTTTTCGTTTTTTTTTTGCCTATGCTTGTTTGCAACTTGTTTGGATCATAACTTCGTCATTTGAACTCCAAATATAGTTTTTTGAGTACTCAAAACGATCAAAATGCATCTGGTCGACAAGTCCAAGCGGGCAGAATTACGAAAATCTATCAAAAATAAGAAAAAATACTGATTTTTGTAAATTACATCATTTTTCTCCATCTTTTATCTTGGACGACTTAATCCCTTCCTTGGCCTATTGTTCTTGTAATTTCACACACTTTCAGCATACATGTCCCCTTTTTCTTTAAGAAATACTCGCTGATGATGTAAAACGTATGATCTTTTTCTTTGATCCTTGAGTCTTCAAAATAAATATTCTCTGGATATGAACCTGTTCTTTTATGTAGTGTGCCCTAACAGTAATATGGTTTTTTAAAATGAACTCCATGCCCAATCATTCATGATTTGAAAAAATATGCAATATTGGATCCATGATATGCAATCAATCAATCCATGCTCACACAAAAATAATGTATGTATTTGAAGAATTGTGCCTAGCCTATCTAGATGTGATCGCGCGTCATGCAAAATGCAAACAAAATTTCTTGATTAATTTAAAATTCCTTATTCTCACCTCTCAACTCTCATAAAAAAGATATGATATACTCCGCTCCACCCATCCAAAATCTCACAATCACTCTAAAAAATGATGGTCCTCAAGATGTTGACCAAATAAGAACAACCCATCTCACAATTGCTGGCGTCCTTCACGACCCTCTAACTCACCCAACCTCCTTACACACTCAACCAGAGGTTCCTAACTTTGTGATGAGCATCCCAAATATCGTGCGTGCAAGAAATGTGCGTGCTCAATGACAGGTGCTCTCTCATGTGCGTGTGCATCTAAAATGTACTGCATATAGCTGCAACGGACCTCATGCCGTGCAAGTGCTCAACGATGGTACAAAGTGTGCATAATCCCAACCCATGGCATGGAAGTATTTCATAGGAACAGGAGACGACCCCCGAGTGCAGTGCATCAACAAGTGCAACGTGAAATTCTCATGAACCCATAATCCTCGTGATGTGCAAGAGTCTCGACAAGAAAACATACCTAGCTTCTCAATGTTCTGTAGCTTTTGACAAACACAAGCTTCATCCTGTTCAAAAAAAATACCAAGCTCGACCAAGGCTATCAAGTTTCACATTCAACAAATCAAACAAAATGATATAAACAAATCCAAAGTTAGACAAACACAAGAAATCCAATTATGAAACAACAAAACAAACTATCACGCAAATAACTAAGCTAGCAAAAATCAAGCCTAACTATAGTTTGACTAGGGCTTTTCAGTTTTCAGAAAAACACTTGACATATTTAGCCCTCCCCCTAGTCTGCAAACATTCATGTGCAGCAGTTTCTTTCATAAAATGATGCAATGTCTATCATCCATTCAGTTTCCTCATTCTTTTGTTGAAATTGTCGATCTGACCACTCCTCTATTTGTATTGTCATTAACCTTGATATGTACTTCTTTAATCTATATCCATTTATCCTTTGCTTATGTGCCTTCCCATCCTAATTTTCTAATGCGTAAGTTCCATTTTTAAAAACTTCAGAAACCCTGAATGGTCCTTCCCACTTTGTTTGGAATTTCTTTTGAAAAGTATGATCCAATTTACTATTCTATCTCAAAACTAAATCCCCTTTTTTTATATTTTTGTTTTTTATTTTTTTATTAATCTCTTGTAAAAAAAATTCTTGACTTTTCTCATATTGATCACACGCTTCCTGTCTGTTTAATTGTGCTTCTTGTAATTGTATCAATCTTTCTGTGAAATAATTTTCTTCCTCTCCTTCAGTCAACTTTTCAATCATCCTTAAAGCTAGTATTTCTACCTTTATAGGTAATAAGGCTTCCTTTCCATAAACCAGTTTAAAGGGAGAATAGCATGTACTTTCTTTTCTTGCTAATTGATAAGCCCACAAAGCACTTGGCAATTCAATATCCCATGTTTGTGGACCATCCTTTGTCATTTTAGATAGCATTCTTATTAACTCCCCGTTAAATCATTCGTTGAGAGCATTACATTGAGGATAGTATGGTGAAGCAAATCTTTTTGTTATTTTCATTTTCTCACAAAGATAGTCTATTAATTCTCCCTTAAAACATGGTTCTCTATCTGACAAAATCTCTAAAGGTGTTCTAAATTTAGAGTATATATCTTCATAGATAAATTTTCCCACATCTATGGCTCTAATTTTTTTTACAGCCTTAGCTTCTACCCATCGAGAAAGATAATCAACTGCTGTCAAAATATATATTTTTCCTCGTGAAGTATGTGGTAATGGACCAATTACATCAATTTCCCATTTTTCAAAAATTTCATATGCAAGAATTGTTTTTCTTTTTTCAGGTTTCAATATTCTCTTACTCATTCTTTAACATTCATGACAGGATTTGCACCAGTGATTAATATCTTTTTGAACAGTTGGCCACATATATCCTTCAGTTAAAATCTTTTGTGAAGTTATTTTGTAAGAATAATGTCCCCACATGCCCCCTCATGATTTTTTTCTAAAATGTGATATATTTCTTCTTTCCAGGGTACTCTTCTTAAAATTAAATCCACTCCTTTAGCATAAAGGACATCGTTCACCATTTTATATCTTCCAGCTCTTCTTAAAAACCCATATTTTTTGTTTTTTTAAATGCTAGAAGGTACTTTTCCTGCTAACAAAAATTCTTCTTCCAAGTCAAGAGCTTCTCTTCCCCTATAAAGAGGAAGATCTGCTTTCATTACAAACACTTAACAAATTGCTAATTGGGCTGTAGTGTGAGCTTCTTGATTTTCTTCCTTGGAAATATGTTTCAAACTCCAAGCTTCAAACTGTTTTAAATCTCTTCGAATTCTATTACACAACCTCTTCAATTTGGGATTTTTGATCTGCCAAACTTCGAGTATTTGCTTTACTAATAGTAAAGCATCACCTCTAATTCTCAACCTTCGAATTCCCATTCTTCGACAAAGCATAATGGCTGCTTGTAAGGTTGCATACTTAGCTTCATTGTTACTTGTTGCCTCAAGTTTAACTGTTTCTTTTTTTATTAACTTTCCTTGAGGATCATAAACCACTATTCCTCCTGAAGATGCTTGGTGTGCCTTACGATAAGATCCATCAAAATACATCAAGAATGAGTTTTCTATTTCTAGTTTTTTTCTTCTTTTTCTCCAAATTTTCCTTTAAGTAAAAAGGAGCTTCCTCTATAGGTTAAAAGGTCTGCTATTGTAGCCCTAGTTGAGTCCTCAACCTGGAATTTATATTGAAATTCTTCTAGTTCAACAATCCATTTCATAACTCCTCTTGATAAGTTTGAGTTATTCACCAACTGTGGTAATAGTGTATAGCTTGTTAAAATAGTAAAGGATTTTGGTAGTAGATATCTCCTAAAATTTCTACAAGCAAATATTACACTTAACATTACCAGTTCTATTTCTGTATATGTTTTTTCTATTTGACTTCACTCGACTTGCGAAATAGATAGGTCTCATATATCTAGAATTCCTTCCTTGTTGCATTAGAATTGCTCCAATAGCATCTTCCCCAACTAAAGGATTCACAAAAAACTCCTTTTCCCAATCAGGTGCTTGAACTGATAATGCATGACTCACAGTTTCCTTCACATATTGAAACACTTCTTCAGCCTCTTTAGTCCACTCTAAAGGATCCTTCTTGGCTACCATCTGTAACGGATAGAGTAACTGAGATGCCAAAGGAATGAATCTTGATAGATATATTACCTTATGAATGAATGTCATAAGTTCTTTGGTATTTGCAGGTGATACTAAGGTTACTAGGGCTTCTACTTTTTCAGGATCAGGTTCTATTCCATTTTCTGAAACTACATGACCAAGAGGTTTCACTTTTGGTTGAGCTATTTTACATTTTTTTGGATTTAGTTGACAACCGTAACTATCCAATCTTTCAAATGCTTTTCCAAGTTTTTCACAATGTTCTAATCTTGTACTATGAACACAAATATCATCAATGAAGTCTCTAACAAACTTTCCTAGGTAAGGGGCTAGCACTCTATTTATCCTCCCTTGATACCAAGTTGGTCCATTACTAAGTCCAAAAGGTAAAACTCTATAGCAAAAAAAACCCCATGATGTTATGAAAGTTGTTTTCTTTTGATCTTCTGGAGCAATGGGTAATTGAAAATATCCAGAATATCCATCACAAACACTATACCTTTCAAAACCTGCAACTGAATCTAAGATTTCTTCTACGAATGGAAGCGGATAATGATCCCTTTTTGTGACGACATTTAGAGGCTTATAATTAACACAAATTCTCCAACCTCCCATTTTCTTTGATGCTATAACTATTGTGCTTACCCATTCTAAATCTTCTATAGGATAAATAAACCCAACTTGCAACAATTTATCTACTTCTTCTTTCAATACTGATATTTGTTCTGAAGTCAGGGGTTTTAACTTTTGACATACTAGCTTGGCATATTCTTTCAGTTCTATTTTTAGCCCTTCCCCTTTCATTCCTGTGATTTCTAAGTATGAGGTTGCAAAAAGGTTGGGATATTTATTTATAAGTGAATGATATTTTTTTCTTTCTCCATCTGTCAAATCTTGACTTAACATTTTTTCCAGAAACTCTCTTTTTTTTGTTGAAACTTGAGGTAGTTCCATTAATTTTTCTAATTCCTCTAATTTCCCTTCTTCACATATTTAAAAAACCCATCTTTTTTATTTCCTTTGGTTTTAACATTTATGTTTTGGACTTTTTTTAAACATTCTTCTTCTGAAGTTGATTCTTCATCTTTGAACAGGAACAAAAGTCCTTTTTCTTTAGAAGGAAGATTTAAATTTGGACTTTTTTTGTTTTTTGATACCCTTGAAAATATTGATGGTTCTATATGAGTTATTGACCTCACTCTATTTTCTAAAGATATTTTCTTCTTCTTTTTATTATTTTTTTCAATTATTATAGATGAAATTTTTGGATCTGAATCACTATCTGAACTTCCCTCCTCAGTTTCATCTTCTTCTTCTGTACTATCACTTTCCTCTTCTTCTTCCTCGCTAGTACCCTCATTCACTAATTCCTTTCTCGAGGCCATATCAAACTTCTTTGCTACTCGTCTACGGTCATAAATTGTTAAAGTTCCTTTCCCCCAATCTTGTATTGCTGCTGCTTTCCTAAGCTAGGGTCTACCTAGAATAAGTGGAAATGCTCCTAATCCTGCTGGCATAACATGACAAGTAATTTTCATAGCAACTCCATAAACCTTGATTTCAAGATTTTGAATTATTCCTATGCATTTCACTTTAGTATGATTTGCAAGCCTAATTCTAAAACCGGATCCTTCCACTATTCGAAGTCCAAACTGTTCCACATATGCTTGGGTAATCACACTGACTTGTGCTCCTCCATCTATGTATGCCTCTCCTATATTTTTGTTTTTGTACCAACCATCAACTACATGACAAATATCTGGTAACTCCTCTACACTTAAAACTCTTACAGTACCTTTTTTTCTTTCTCTCCCTTTTGGATTTACTAATTTCTTCCATTGTCCTCTCATCCTAGGACACAACTCCATCAACTGAGCAAAATATATATCGGCTTTCTTACCCATCATATATTTCTTTAGATCATAATCACTTTCTCCTTCTCCCAAAGGAATATCAGTAGTATGATAATGTTTTCTAGGTACTCTCGATCTATTTTCTTCTTTTTTTTCTTTCTTCTCTCCTCTCTTTGTTTTTCTCCCTCTTTCCTCACCAGCCTTACTAGTTTCAGATTCATCTCTCTCAGCATCTCTTCTTCTTTTAATTGCACACATAACATCAACAGTTTTATTTTCTTCTTCTTTTTTATTTTCTAAAAGAATACAATTTATGGCACTTTTTCCTTTCTCTTCCTCATTTATCTTAGATTCTTGAGAAGTAGAATCATTTTTTATTTCTATCTCAAAATCATTCTATCTGTTAGGCAAATTTTGAGGTAAAGGATACATATCCCCCCTTGCTCTAGGTGGATATGGACAGTTTGTACTTATATGACCTATCTCTCCACATGAATAACAAGTTACCATTGGTCTACAAAAATATCATCTACCATTTCCTCCTCTTCCCCCTCTCAAATTTTCTTGATTTGGTTGTCCCATTGGTCCTCCATTACCTCTTCCTAAGGATCGACCTCTCAATGCTCCTAGCCTCATGTTTTGCATTTGTCCAAATAATTGATCTTCAACTTCTGGTGCTAGTGCAATATTTTTTCTTGCTAAAACTTGATAATTCTGTTTGTCCCTTTGCCAAGTTTGGTCTCTATTATCTATAGGTGTTCTAAATGACTCTCTTTTTTTAATTTTCTCAATTTTTCTCTCTTCAATATCTGCATAAAAGATTGCTTTTCAGCTGGCAAGAGAAAAAATTCTTCACCAATTTTTAGCTCCCGTAAGCTTTCAACTGTAAATTGGTGACCAATATCTTTGGGGTCACGAAGACTTGGCTATTTGGATGCCCTTTCAGCCAATCCCTCACTTTCGAGAGGTAGTGGAGTTGCCACCAGCTTGACCTTCTTGTCAACTGTATTGTACTTCGTTTCTACTCTTGCCTCATCCCTGTTTGGCTGTCCAAAAGCTTCATGATCAGCAAATTCTTGAATTATGTCATAAATATCCAATGTGCATACCTGTATGGACTGATTTTCAGCTTGATTTTTTGCATGAACAACTGCATGTATTTCAGTCAATGTATCATTATAAATTAGCCCATAAAATAGTCCTGAAATTTCTTCATTTTAGCCAAAACATCAACTTGCTTTAGCTCCCGTTCCACATGACATAAATGCTTTCTTTAAGCCCTATTCATGGCTAAAAACTGTTTATAACATCCCACACTATTGGCTATAAATACCTGCAAATCAGCCTTTGACATAGTCCCCTTTACATGTGGAGGAAAATTTTTATTACATGAAGCACTGCCATAGCCTCCACTTACAGCAATGTAGCCTGAAAACCCTTAAATTCTTGGGCATTAGGAGACACAGGATGATCTCTCAATCGATCTCTATTCCGGTGATGATTTACACAAACAGTCAGAAATTGGACAGCTTTGTCATTATCCTTACTTCTTATTCGAGCATAAGATGAACCATCATCAAGGGCCTTTGTCTCCAAACGAGACTCAAATAAAAGGTTGACCAAGAAGGATAGGATAGCTACAAGAATCTTGAACAAAGAAATGAAATTCATCTTTTACATCACCAATAGTAACTCGTACATAAGGACATGCCGCATAGAGATCGCCAGAAGAATTATTGGCTGCTCTCATGCGCCATCTCGGGTCCACATCTATGGACCATCTGCCATTCTCATTGAGACTTCTTGACATGATGTTGATATCCGAACCATGGTCTATAAGGGCAATGCATGGAGTCTCTCTTTCTCCAATCTTGACAACGGCTTCGGTAGTCACCCTTGCCCAATGGGTACGGGAGTAGTGACTACTTGGAATAAAATGAGCATCATTCTCTTCTTGCATGTTGTGAAGAAAAGCTTCTTTCTTATGCATGGGCTGCTCTTTGGATTGAGAAGACCCCACCATAACATTCTCTGCAATAGCTTCTTCAATTTCAGCTTCATAGATGTCTTCATCTTTGGCTTCTATGGCTGCAATCAGTTCTTTGATTGCCTCCAATCAAATCCCTTCAGTATTTAGCGTCTCTTCATCCTACAAATACACATGAAGAGCTTGCAAAAAAGCATGCACAGATTCTTCAGTTTTTTCACCAACATATTGTATTTTCAGTTTAATTACATCAATTATTACATCATGAAATCCTCATTTTGCAATTTTGAGAATTTCACCCAATGTAAATTCAATTTTGCTTCCAAGAATCCTTTCTTCTAGGAATCGCTTGAGATCCATCACAATCTCTATGTAAGACTGCAGCTTGTAGCCGGGATATTTGCCTTTTGTCTTTCCTTCCATCTTCTTTGCTTGTGGGGCATCTTCCATGATATGCTCTGGCAGTGGTGGTGGATTTTCAGTAGCCTTTTGCTGATCTGGTTTACTTCTTGTCACACGTTTGGTTGGCCCTGAAGAGGAGGGACCGGCAACATCTTCTTCTCTTTTCTTCTACCACAGCTTCTTGATTATTGATTTCAGCCAACCGAGCAAAAGCTGAAAATGAATCAACCGACTTGGTCCATCCGGTTCTTCCTCGGATGCATTGACTGGAAGTAGTCAAATCATCTTTGGACGCCTTGCCTTGCTCCATGTGATCTAAGGCCTGCATCCACACTTTAGATTTTACATTATCTTTACATTCTTTAACAATCTCATTGGTTGGCTCAATTTGCAACCCATAGGTAGCTGCATCAACAACTGCATAGGCTGTTCTTGTTGCCAAATCCTCCAATCTTTTCTTCATGCCACCGTTACTGAAATTTGGCTCAAGAGGAAGCCCAATCTCGGTCGCATGAATTTTACCATCCTTCCAAAAGACCAATTTTTGCACCTCAGCTTCACGGAATGCATTGCACTCCCTCTTATCATGCTGTAGGCTGTCACACCAGATATAACATATTTTGAAGCCTTCTCATATGGGTCTTTGGGCAGCTGTCTGTCCTCTTTCTTCCACTTTCACATCAAGCCTTTCTACCTTGGAATTAATCTCCGTTAGATTAAGATGGAGATCCCGCATGCTCTTGATCAGCTTGTCCATGACATCCTTCTTTGGAGGTGGAAGAACAGGATTTCTTGGTTGCTTGGCCATAGAAACAGGAGGTCGAGGTATAGGAATAGGCTATTTTATGGACTCATATGGTGCAGAGGTAGAACCCCACCTTAAACGCATCCGCTCTCTCCGAACAATCATATTAACTGATTCAATGACATCACCCCAAGCAGTCTTCAATCCCATCTCAGAGTGAGGATCTTCAAGCCGATCAGTCAACTTTCCTTCAAGAAGAGGATCCGCAGCCTTCAGAAACACTTCAATCTTCTGGCTTTCCATACTCTACTGATCATTAGGATCTAGCTGAGAAAATTTGCTTTCAAATTCGCGGTGAAGAGTAGTGGCAGCTAGTCCCTTATTGGGCCTTTCAACCCATTCAATGAAGATTTTCTTCGTCATGAGACCAGAATCTTCAAGAAAGAATTCTTCTCGAAGAGCCTTCTTGAATGCAGACCATCCTGCATCTTTCTGGAAAAGACTATGAATCCGGTCTTGGAGGCCATGCATGGCCAAACGGGCAAAGTATCGGCTCCAAGCATGATGAGGAAAAGAAGACCATCTTGTCAATATAGAGGCGGATAAAAGAGAACACATTTTGCCCATTAAATTGCTTGAGCTCCTACCCAACTGCCTCCAAATCTTTAATGGCAACAGCATCATTCTGCTCTTCATCTTGCCTCCGTTGTTGCTGCAGTTGCATCTGCTGCTGAAATTGCAATTGTTGTTGTTGGTTCTCTTGCATAAGATGAACTAACTACTGCAAGGCATCTTCTCCCGAACCTGATGATTCTTCCATTGTGCTTTCTCTTCTGCAGCCGACCTTCACGTTGGGTTCACCAATTTCGTCGTGTTGGGGATCGAAGGTCTACCACCGGGGTTTAGAGGAGAAGAGAAGTGAGAGATTCAAAGGGGAGAGAAAAAAAAGATTAGGGTTTGATGGATTCTCGGGTTATGGAGAGAGTAGATGAGATAGAGAGTAACCAATATCTTACATAGCCATGTCACACAAGTTTAACATAATAAACTTGGATCCGATTACATCAATAACCATGAGGTTTATGCATAGATCTATATCAGATTTTGTTCCATTTCCTACAACAAATTCAAGCTCTAGTTTCCTCCATTTCATGAAGATACATGTATTGAGACTTCAAGATACAAGGTATAGAGAGATAGAACTCATTTCAACTGACATAGAGTCCAAAGGATGATAAAAATGTTTCAATAGAACCACAAACGTACTTCAACCCTGCATTAAAACAGTAATTTCCAACCCTCAAACTTGACTCAAAAATGTATACAAACTCATGGGAAAGTCTCTCATTACAATCTCAACCAATGGCCTATTGTTTTGAGAGCATTGTCTACATAAGGAAGTGATTAGATTTTAAGAAACCCCTTCAAATGAATGAGTTTTAATGGCTGCCCTGTTTATGACAGTTTTTGGGAGAGCCTATTCAGCTCATACATTGGCAAAAATCACCTCTTGACTTGCCCCGAAGTCACTCAAGTACTTGGGCACAATAAGGGCTTCAATGGTACATGAATATGGTAAGAGAATGGAAGAAGAAGCTCATAAGAGCAAGCTGAATACTTTTTCTCTTTTTTTCCTTTTCATGGACTGTCATACAACTCATTTTCGTGATACAAAATGGATGGGGTAAAAACGACTCTTACCTTCTTTGTTTGTATCTCCTCTTTATCTTCAGTTTGCTTTGTGTTTGTATGCTTTGGAGCATTCATCATAGTCTTCAATTCTCCCTCCATCTTCCACAGGTGTGCAGGTCCGAAAAATGTGCCGCAAATCGTGCGTGGGTTGGACTCCTCTCCTTCTTCCACACAAAAAAGAGTTCATATTGATCATATACAAATCATATAAGTCCTTTTCAACTATTACTCCGTGTCACTTGTGGACCTATTCAACTTTGGAGTGCCCTTGACAAAAGTTGGATCTTCCAAGCTAATGAACCTCATAAATCAATGTGACATAACGTGTAAACTATCAAAGAACACCTATAGTCCAAGCTGAAGGGCCTCATAGATTTTATTTTTATCAATTTGCATGATACAAACTAAAAATTACATGCCAATTTACAAAGGAACTTATAAACTTAAATGACATCTAAGACTAATGTAGGGGTATAATAACTGAATGATGTATGAAAGTGTCTGATGTGTGTCCTAATGAAGTTCATCTGCAATCATAAAAACTCCATGTTTTATACCATGAACTGCAAACCCTTTGACAACGGTCTAACTCGCCTCGCAAGTGGGTTTGATAATATACATCGGATACTTGTGTTTTCAAGTACCTTGAAGGGGGAGGCCAAGAAATGGTATTGGAGCCTCCCAAGTGGGTCAATTAGAACCTTTGAGAAACTATGTGACAATTCCTAGATGAGTATGAGCATAAGGTTCCTATGACATCGACCTTGGGATAGCATGCACAGATTTGGGCAAGAGTCATATATCTCCATCCTCGCGTAAGTTACTCATGAATACATATGTGCATCACGTGGGCTCAAAATAAGATATTTTTAAAATACCATTTTTTAACATACAAAAGGCTGTAATATAAAGGGGATATTTACATATTGAATAGAAAAGGGTTATGTTTTATTTAGAAAAAATTCAGAGATAAGTATATTTATAAATAGGCCTTGAATGCACCTGATGTAGAGGATATACATATAGTAACTTCCCTGAGTCTCCATCCTAAAGAATATGCTAGAGCCATTGATGATCTTTTTAGGCTTTGCTAAGAAGAGCCACTATGTTGCCAAATGATGTGCTAAGTGAGCTCTTTATGGGTGGCTTAGTTATTAATACACAAATCCAAGTGAGGCTGCGCGATCTTAAGTTATTGAGTGAGGCTAAGATGTAGGCAGTTGACTATGAGCAGTATATTTAGAGATGTTGGAAAAGATTTTGGAGTTTTTCCCGCTCATTACAAGTGCATCCAAGTATTCAACCTTTTCTACAATGAGATAATTTGCTTGCTAATACCAAGCCAACTTGTGTGGGAGAATGTGGTTGTTAACGTCTCTAGGTAGGCAGTGTGAATTCTACGTGTAGTGATAGTATGCCTCTTGGTGGAAAGGTTCCAAGCCAACCAAGTCCCTCTAGGGCTTACAACACTTCCATGAGAGGTGCTTATGAAGAAAAATTGATAGAATCATTGGGACTACAAGTGTGGATGGGCATCGTATGATTGGTTTTCATTTTGCTCCTGGAAAGGATCTTAAGAGTTCTTTCCATCTATAAGTGAATCATGCCTTTGGGTGGATGTTGTTCCTCTTATTAAGGGCATGATCGCTATGAGTGATGAGAAGTCGCAATGTGGATAGAGGCATCTTGTGTGAAGAAGATGCAGAATGCCAAAGGTCCACCTATGCTGTATGGAAGTTATATGTGAGGCTATTTGTTCATAACAATAAATACGCATTGAGTCCATTAAACAAATGTGGAACATTGTGTCAATGTAAGAATATAAAGAGGAATGCCAGATGGGTTTGGAGGTCCAAAATCTATAAGTGTGACTAGTGTATTACATAAAAGGCCAAGAGTTCCAAGTGAGCATACCATGGTCAATTCCCAAGTGAATGAGACTAGAGGCCATAATGATATATCTAATAGTATGCATCACTTTGGGATGCATCTATGTGATGTGTCTAGAATTGAAACTCTACCCATATGCAATAGTCCAAATAGCAAAGGTATGAAGAAGCATAAATCTGTGATTCTCTCTATAGGAGGGGTCTCTAGGAAGCTCAAACAACCAATTATTTTGAACGACAATCAAGGTGGGACACATGAGCCCAATGAAGTCATTCATTTAGCTAATAGCATAGGGATAGCCCATATGGATGTTATATCAATGGGAAGGCTTGGACCTATGGATATACAAAAGCCCAAGATTAAACTTTGATTATTAGATTACAATAAGCTAACTTGCATATACAACATGAGGCTAGCATGTTCATCTTATGTCATGTTTGGTTTATCTTGGTTAGTCTAATTATAAGATGCGATATACATGCAGACTATGTATTTGATAGATCAAAATGACTCTATAGGTGAAGAGGGTCGGTTGTCTTGGACATAAATGTTATATTTTGTTAGGCTAAAAAGGCCACTTCTTTTATCAAGAAATGATTTATTTAATTAGGCCATGAGGGCCATGTGTCTATTACGATTCCTTGCCTAGTAGATGTCCCTGGTCTAGTTGTCCTAGGTTAGGCAAGCACGACAAACCACCACTTTGGATGAGCTTTTTGATAGATCTTTTAGTCGGTCTATGTTGAAGTAGTTGGTTAGCACAACTAGCTTTAGATCTTTGTCAAATTATGCTTGGCCTATCCCGTGTGGAATTCATGTCTTGATTTCATTAGGGGATGAGGTAAGAGCTATGTTTTGTGTTATGTTGTGCATTTTATTTGAAGCAGCTTGATGCTCTTTATTTTTTATATGTGTGTAGTTCAATTTGTGGGTTTGATGGGCTGATCACCCTATCCTTTGCCAATGAGAGACACATTTAAAGGCATAGTTTTCAGGGTTTTGGATAATTTTACACAGATTTGCAAGGCATTTGTGGGTGAAAATGAAGATTCTAGGCTCTAAATTGGTTCATGGTGCAAAGGGATCAAGGCACAATAGGCTAATAATTTTGAAGTTTGAGACACAATGAAGCACCAAGTTGAGTCTACAATTAATGAATAAGTATCTAGCCATCACATGTATCTAGTCATTTGGAAGATTAAAACAAGCAAGAAAAGTAAACAAAAAATAAAAAGCACCATCATGTTGGACATTTGATGATTGTTTCCTGTGAGATCCTCATTATAATTTATCATGTGACATGGATGAAACAAAGATCTCTCGTTGTCCTCTATAAGAAGTTGTAAATTTCATGGTCTAATATGAAGAATAAGGAATGTTTGTTTTTTAGTCTTTCTCTCTCCTCTCTCAAAACATTCTCTCTTCTTTTCTTTCCTCTTGCGTAATGGCTATTTTTATGAGAGAAGGGGGATGGATAAAAGAGAGGGAGAGGTGAGAGTTATGTGAAAGATAAGGTTTGTGGCATGTTTCTAGAGCACTGTGGGGTGTCACCAAGTATGTTAGCATCTATCTCAAGTGTATGGCCTTGGAATCTACATGGCATCTCATTCGTGCATGACCTGTAAGTGGTTTTCGGGTAAGTTCATTTATTTTCATAGTAAATAGAATGATATTGAAAACTTGTTTTAGATTATGGAAAAGGGATATAAATACTTAACTTTCAATACTTTATATTTTTTTTGCTATTTTTTATTTTTATTAGATGATTAGATTAAAAAATAAGAAAAGTCACAAAAATAGAAAAAATGCCAGTAAATAGTAAAATACTAAGATTAAATTCTAGAATCATAATATATTTATTTATTTATAGATTTATAAATCATAAAAACAAACATTTTTGTTTTTACTAAATAAGGCATCTCGATAGCATGGGAGTAGTTTTAGTGTTGTTTGCAATGTGCTAAAGAAATCCATCTATAACAAATCAAAGAATAATTACTAAGAGGAATAATTTTTTGCTACAGTTCATGAGTAGGATGGTCATGTGTTATTTATATTCCCAAAGATAGCATGAGTTGGGAGGACTTGGTGCCTTTGGGGTGCATTTAGCAATGATGCAATGAATAAAAAATTTATGGAAAGATATCAAGGAATGATTACTACACATTCATACTTTGGTTGTCTCATCAAACATGTTTATGCACATTCATTCACATTTTGGATACAAGAATGATTTTGCATTTAGTGTTGCACTGCAATTATATTCTATTGATCGAGTGTGCAAGATATATCCAAGCTGTTGAGATACATGGGTCATAAGGGATATTAGTGAGGAAAGAGAGGATTATGTTTTGTTATTCTTTATTTATTAAGATGGCAGATGATTGGACCAATCCATGGGATATAGGAGAGCCATAGGAACCACAACAGTTTGATTGGGGGTGCCCTTTGTGTGTGTGTGTGTGTATCTACGTGAAGTAGTAACCAATATGTTTGGAAGGCTCTCTCTGCTTGGAGTCAGAATGGATAGTACCTTGGACTACAATTTGAAAACCATATCTATAAATTCGTTAGATACATTATTTCATAGCATTCAAATGCTCGTGGCCACCACGAGGCCATGGGGGTTGTTTGGTGAGTGTAGGAGCGATCTCGAGCCTTAGAGCCAGTGTTAGGTGTGTTTTTTGTCCTGACATAGTAGTGCATCCAAAAATCCTACAAAAGAGCTCTCAAAGTTTGGAAAGGGTAACATGTGCTCCTATGGAGGCATCCAATGTCAATCATGATACATATTTGCAATCATCCAACCAATGAATGTAAAGAGAGTGCTAATGAAGTATTAGGATTGACCATAATCATGGCTAAGAGACAACTTACACTTGCAATTATGTAATGTCCCCATTACGCAATTCAACTCAATAAAGCATTGTGTGTTTCAATAAAAGTTAGATAATATGCAAAAAATATTGAATAATTGATTTCATCAATGAGATATGAGTTCTTGACACATTTGCATATTTACACATTCTTAAACACAAGTGTAATTGTATATTTTAACCCATAATATTAAAAATATGGAAAACTTACACCTTTTAAAATGGCTTATTTAACATTGAAGCTAGAAAAAATTAATGTTGTGAGACACATTTGTTAAAAAAATGTGGTTGATCTGACATTGAGAGCACATTAGGCTTTACTTTGCAAGAGATATGAGGAAAAATGCTTTATGGATAATAAAATAATGGGAAAAATAAATTAATAGTTAAAAATGAAATTCTAATTTAGCTTTTTGAATTAATAGAAAGCTTTTAAAAGTGTGCTTTTTAAGGACAAGACACGCTCAACTAGATTAACTAAAAAATAGGATACTAAGAAAAGGAAGGAAATGAGAAGAGCATAACATGCACTTTTTCCTGAATACCTAGGTGAAGCTAAGGCTCATCATGAGATTGAGGTACAGCTTGAAGCAACCCAAAGGTATGCTAGTCATATACCAACTCAAAGCTGTAGTGATTCCACACCATGACAAATGGCCTAACGATAACAATTTAGTTTCAGTAAAATTATGGTCTCATTAAAGTTACTTTGAAATTACTCTCAAAATTCTCACTTTTGTTGATTTTACCTTTCTTGAATGGTTATAGGTGTACGAATGAGAATTAAAGAAATAAAGTTAAGATAGTATAAAAAGATACATAGAATTGATATTTTTTCTCAAAAAATTATATTTAAAAAAAATAAAAAGATAACTTATGAAATGTTGAAATAAGCCTTAAAATAATATTTTCTTTTTAGAAACATAATATAGGAATAATAAGGATAGTTTCTATGCATGGCATATTTAAAAAGTGATAGAAAATGTTATTTTTATACTTATGGTGTTTTTGTACTTGAAATATAATGGATTATTTTATCTTATGAATCTATGCATGTAATATCAAGACGGAATAACAATTATGGTGGTTTAAGCCATTGGTATCCCTGATACTCGACATGAAGGAGGTGCTTTGAGCGTGGTGTGACTTTGTCACCACAATATGAGGATAGCCATCTTATCAGCATGCTTGGGAGGATGACATCCTTTTTTGATGGACATACAACGTGATTAGTTGGCGAGATTTTTGGTACGACATGTCTAAGTGTGTCAAAACTGCAATGCTAGTGCTCAAGGGGTTGCTTGTGTGTTCTAGGAGTGTTGTTCATGAATATAGTCAGTGTATGATGTGGAAAAGCCATCCATGATTACAACTCAAAGATAGCTATCGAGTTTTATAGGTCTATCCAACTGAATTGCTAGATCTCTTCTCTACACTTTAGATGGTTAGGAGTATGTAATCTCAAAGTACTAGAGCTACGTGTCTACGTAGCTAGAGAGGGAATGATGATTTTTTAAAATAAGAGGATTTTCATCTTCGTCCTATTTAGAAGCCTTGATAAGTGAGCTAAGGGGTATGTATGTTTCCTACAAGTGTTGTTTCAAAGAAGAATCTATTGATGGATAGTCGATTTTTCAGTATAACATAAGCTAGGAGGATCTTTTTCCAACACCTTAACATGAGGATGGCCATCACGAAGGCATAAAGATCCACTACAACAAAAAGGCCTCATACACGCACATTTAGACACGATTTTTGAATACAGAGAAAAACTTACGGGCGCGTCTATCCACCCGTCTATTTGCGCATCTATCATTTCGCGTCTATAATCGCATGTATCGACGAATTTACATGCACAAATAGACGCGCAATAGATGCACATATACACTCACATATAGACACGCTTTTGAACGCGCTTTTACAAGCACTGATAGACGCGAACGGAAAATAAAAAATGTTTTTTTTTAAAGATATTTAATTTCCTTTTTTAATTTGAATTATGCAGCGCGTGTATGAGCGCGTGTAGTCTGCAATATAGACGCGGGAATAAACCCGACTTACCTGCAATTTAGACGCGCTGATAGATTGTGTATTTGGGAAAAAGACAATGTATCTTACAGGCACGAGAATTGAAAGTAAAAGTCCATGTATTCATTATATATCAAAGCATTTACAAGGGAAGTTTTGAGTGCTTGCGACCTAAAGTGTGGCCGCAAGCAGTAGGCTCAAAGAGATATCATACATATACAAGAAAAGAAGGCCTCATGAGCAGGTATGGTGCTCCTCTATGAATCTGAAGAGGAAACATCCTCGCTAGTACCACCATGGCTACTAGCGTCGCTATCCCTCTCCTCGCTGTGCTCCACATCCGGGTTCGTCTACACACACAAAAGATTAGGGTTGCTTACATAGACAAGGTGGAGAAAAAGTTATAATTAGTTATACTTTTAATAGGAAAGTAAGAAAAACGTACCTCCTCTGGCTGTCGAATCCTCATGGCCAGATTGTATTGGTCCTCAGTGATGAGACCCTCCTCATAAAAGTGAAGCCATATCGCTGCGCGGTTATGGCCTCGATGGTAACCTACCTCTCTAGGGGTAGGTGTCCTACCAACGATGGTAGTCTGCAAAATATTTAGAGATATACAAACAATTAGACATCACAATATATTAGACTAGAATATATAAAGAATTTTAAAAAATATAAATTTAAAAAAACTAGAAATCAAAATATACTTACAAACTCTGCCTCCCACGACTCTCTGCCGCCCGATCCGTAATGCGACGATCCCATGGTTTCCATTTGGATCCGTCGCGCCTCTGCATGCTGGCGACTCTTCACTTTCTCAGCTGCTTTTTTCTTGGCTTTCTTCCACTCTACGTGGTGGCACATAGGTGGTTGGCTGTAGGCTCCATGCCCCTCCTCCAGCCTCCGCAGTGAGTCCCTGGCCCGTGTCATGAGGTAGGATCTTTTGTTGTGAAGCATATCCCTCACTTTTGTACGTCCCCAATCATCCGAGAATCGCTGACCCTCAGGATTTGGGTACCTCCTATGGACTGCCCTCAACACCTCCTGCCACAAGCCGCTTTTCTAATTTTTGAAGGCAATGAAACAATCTTTATACGTCACATGCGCGACGCTCCTCATGTACGCCATTACATCCCTTCCCTCATCATCATGAAAGATGCTACCGGCATCTGTAACTCTATAGTAATGGCATACAACCTCCTCTACATGATCTACTGGTGAGGGTGATCGCTTGCCACCTCCTAGGCAACCCCGACACGACCCTCATCCGCCCCCTCGACTCTCCCTCCTCCCTCTCTGTCGCGATTGCCCTCTGCCTCGCTGGACGCACGAGCTTCTACAAATGCACGTGCTTCTGCAGATGCTTGTTCTTCAGCCGATGCACGTGGAGCATGTGGAGTACCTGCAAATAGAGTACCTGCATATGGAGTACCTGTATGTGGAGTACCTGCATGTGGAGTCTGGGAAGTAGTGCCAGGCAAAGACGCCAGAGGCGTCCCAGACATGACACTGAACACCACGTCTGCTGTGGGAGAGCGGCCAAGGTGTCTGGTCATCTCTCCCATGAAGTCTTCCCTACTAGGAAAACCTTCAAAAAATGCATTGACCCCCCTACCAAAGGAGGCCAATGTATCATTCATGCGATCCACATCTGGGTCATTGCTAGATGAACCAGGATACGACATCTGCAAAAGAAACACAGGAAAAAGAAAATTTTATTTGCATACAAAAAAACATATATTACCTACATTTTCAAAGAGCTTTCTTTAGACATTGAGCAGAACACTTGAGTGCTAATGCTTCTCTTAAACAAGAAAACTGATAAACACTTAAGTGACTATCCATAGACTAGAGGGCACATTGAGGCCTATATGCCTAGGTGAGGGCTCTAATTCACGAGATCCACATGTAGAACACACAAGTTTCAATCTCAGTTTATGTAAAGAATACAAAGTTTGTATAAATGTGTATAAAAGTATACCATTTCCTAATTTGTCACTTTTAGATCTAACTAGACTTCTATTTAGGAGTTAATCAATACCATGCAACAAGATTCTGCTCTAGGTGATGTCACACAATAGGACCTTGCTCAAGAGTATTTATTATTGATTGTAGCCTTATAAACTTGAATATAGGAAAATTTATAAAAGACTATGACTAGGGTGTCGTAAATTGTAGCATAGCTTTCCTATTGCATATAAAAACACTACATTGCAGTTTTTAAGCCTTTGATATAACATTGTAGTTCATCTTCTGTCCGGCGCGTCTATTTGCGCATCTAACGTACAGCATAGACGCGCTGCCAAATGCGCATCCCAGGTCAATGCGCGTCTACAATCGCGTGTAGACTGCATGTGTACCCTCTCTACAGCGCGTCTATCATCGCGTGCACTACAACAAAAAGGCTCCATAGACGTGCTTGTAGATGCAATATTTGAATTGTGAAAAAAAAAGTCGGCCGCGTTTATTAACGCGTCTATTTTCGCGTCTACAAAATCGCATCTAAAAGCGCGCTTATAGGTAGAAGTAGATGCACATTTAGACGCGCCTAGGGACGCAGGTATAAACGCGCTACGTAAATATATAATCATATTTAAAAAAAAGTGGATATATTCATATTGTGCGTCTATGCACGCGTGTATCTACGCGTCTAACACCGCGTTTACTCTGAAAGTTTTTGACGAGAATAGACGCGCATTTATTCTGCAATTTAGACGCGTTGATAGACGCGCAAAACAGAGATATGAAAAATCCCCCCATCAACATCAAATTGTATACTTAGGGAAAATAGAGATAGATTATTTCGAAGATTGGATACTGAAAACAAAATAATGTATGTAGCACACAAAATTTCATATATATAGATGAAACGTTTTTACATTATGAGTTCTAGTGCTTGTGACGTCATGATCACAAGCACTAGCTGAAAGTAATACATATCAAAAATGAAAATTACAAGCCAAGGGGAGGCATGCATGCATGGGGCTCCTCTATATCTCCTCAGAAGAGGCATCATCATCGCTACCACCACCGCTGCCTGTGCCGCTGCCATTGCCGCCACCGTTACTCCTAGTCCCCCCTTCGCTATCCTCAACTGCATCAAGGTTCACCTACACAAAGGATTAAAGTATATAAATACCATTACAAACAATAAATCATATTGATCTATACTTTTCATGTAAAAAATAAAACATACCTCTTCTGGTGGTGGAATCCTCATGGCGCGATTATATTGCTCCTCCGTGATGAGTCCCTCCTCGTAGAAATGCTGCCAAGTGGACGTGCGGTTATGACCTTGATGGTAGCCTACCTCTCTAGGAGTAGGCCTCCTACCAACGATATGGAACTACAAAACAATTTGAACACACAACATATTAAAACACACTACATAATGAAGTGAAACAAATTATAAAATTTAATGTAAAAAAAGAAATCAAATAATACTTACAAACTCAGCCTCCCATGACTCCCTGCCACCCGATCCATAATGCGACGATCCCATGGTTGCCATCTGGATACGTCGCGCCTCTGCATGCTGGCAACTTGTCATTTTCTCCGTTGCTCTCTTCTTGGCCTCTTTCCACTCCTTGCGGTGGCAATTGGGTGGTTGGCCATATCCAGGGCGCCCCTGCTCTTGTCTCCGCAATGACTCCTTGGCGCGCGTCATAAGGTGAGACCTCTTGTTATGAAGCGCGTCTCTCACCTTTGACCGTCCCCAATCATCTGAGAATCGTGAATTCTCGGGATTAGGGTACCTTTTATGTACTGCCCGCAGCACCTCTTGCCACAAACCATTTTTTTGGTGCTTGAAGGGAATCATGCAATCTTTGTATGTGGCATGCACGACACTCCTGAAGTAGGCTATCACTTCCCTCCCCTCGAAGTCACACAAGATACCATCAACATCAGTGATAGAGTAGTACATATGTGGAGGCTCACCTCTCTCATTTTCCGGTGAGGGTGATCGAGAGCCACCAACTAGGCAACCCCCACAAAGCCCTCGACCTCCTCGTCCTCCCGCACCACTCTCCCTCCTCCCTCGACGTGCACTACCCTCTACCTCACTCGATACACGTGCCTCTGCAGATGTACGTGCTTCAACCAATCCATGTACCTCAGCTGATCCCTGTGTAGGCAAAGATGTGATAGGTGTCCCAGACATCACACTGAAAACCTCATCTGCAGTGGGAGAGCGACCAAGATAATTGGTCATCTCCCCCATGAATTGCTCCTTGTTGAATGGGGTGCTCGAGGATCCAGGATTCCACATCTACAAAAAAAAAATCATATTACCCTGTATAGATAAAACATATTACATACAGCGTCTATACCTGCGTCTCTGTGCGCATCTATACCTGCGTCTCTGTGCGCGTCTATACCTGCGTCTCTGTGAGCATCTGTCAGCGCGTGTATCCTCGCGTATACACTGCAGAGCACACGCGCCTACACACGCGCTGAAAGACGCGCCCCCAAAGAAACATTTTCCGCGTCTATATCTACGTCTACACTGAGATGTAGACGCACTATCAGACGCGCTTGGTCGGATGATTTTAGCAGACGACCGCCATTATTGATTTACAAAATGCAATACATAATGAAATCACAAATCCTAAATATACAAACACAGCAGAGAGAGGAAGATAGAAAGAAAGAGAGAGAGAGAGAGAGAGACTCACCTTGGGTGTTTGGTGTGGCGGGTGGTAGCGCTTCTTCCTTCTCCTTCTTCCTCTTCTTGGTAAGTTACCCTCCCTTGATGCTTGCTTCCTTGCTTGCTGCTTCTTCTTGTTCTCCTCTCTCTTGTTCTCTCTTTCTTCCTCTCCTTGGCTTTCCTTTTTCCCTTCTTGTATATTTGAAATGAAAGAAGATGTGAGTCATGAGGAGGTGAGGCATGAAAAGACTAGGTAAGGCATGAAGAGACTACATGTCAGCTAAACTCAAGCTTCACAACCGCAAAAAACGTAGGAAAGGAAAGGCGTAGTTTGAAAAGAAATGATTTAAGTATGATTTGAATTTTGATGTGTGCGTCTATTTTTGCATGTATAAGCGCGTCTATTTGTGCAGATATATAGACGCAAAAATCGCGTCTATTTACACGCACATTTACACGTGCTTATAGACGCTGCGATAGACGCGCCCGACTTTGCGCGTCTATGCCTTGTTTATGTTGTAGTGGTGTACATTGTAGAGCGCACACGCCAGCACACACGCTCTAAGACGCGCTCTCAAACGCTTTGAGAGGAGACATTTTTGCGTGTTTATGTCTGCGTCTACACAGATGTAGACGCGCTAGCAGACGCGCTGGGTCGGCCGATTTTAGGCCGACGACAGCGATTGACGATTTACATAATACAATACATAATGGAATCACAAATAAATCCTAAATACACAGACAAAGCAGAGAGAGGAAGAGAGAAACAAAGAGAGAGAGAGAGAGAGACTCACTTGGGTGTTTGGTGTGGCGGGTGGTGGCGCTTCTCCTTCTCCTTCTTCCTCTCCTTAGTAAGTTACCCTCTCTTGATGCTTGTTTGCTTGCTTGCTACTTCTTCTTGTTCTCCTCTTTCTTGTTCTCTCTTTCTTCCTCTCCTTGGCTTTCCTTTTTCCCTTCTCGTGTGTTTGAAATGAAAGAAGAGGTGAGTCATGAGGAGGTGAGGCATGAAGAGACTAGGTGAGGCATGAAGAGACTGCATGTCGGCTTAACTCAAGCTTCAGAACCGCAAAAAATGCAAGAAAGGAAAGGCGCAGTTTGAAAAGAAATGATTTAAGTATGGTTTGAATTTTGACGTGTGCGTCTATTTTCGCGTGTATATGTGCGTCTATCGTTTAGGTAGATGTGATTATAGACGTGAAAATAGATGCGTAGGTAGACGAGCTTTTGGGATTTATCATAATTTTTTGTTTTTAAGATAAGTTTTGATAGTGAATTCTTCTTAAGTTAAGATAAGTTAAGATAAGTTTTAAGATGATGATTTTTGTGTATTTAAAATTAAGATCTTATGTAATCATATGAATGACAAATATTTTGATGTTGTCATGAATTAGGTTTAATCATGTCGACGTCGTCATCACCTAGTGCGGTGCAAGCTAGTGAGTCAATGAGCACATTCCTTCACTACTTTTTCCTCGTTCTTTGAAAACATCCAAGGTGCATGGGGTAGCTCAAGAACCTAACAAACAAACAATATATTATGTAAACAATTCATCATGCTAAATACTTTAAAGTCAATCGAGAGAAATGCACTTCTTACCGACTCATGCCGAGTGGAGGGTGGCTGTCGGCATTAATCCATCTCTCCTTCCAATCTCGAATGGTTAGAGATTGTGGAGTCATTCCATTATTAGGGAGAACATATTTGGGATGGTCAATAGGAAGAAATCGATGATGATTGTCAGAGATACCCTTCTTTAAACGTGCTGGCCTAGAGGAAACTAGAGAGGGACAGCAAATAGGACATGCATGATATCCTGACGTGGTTAAACCTAAAAAAACAAGTGAATTAATAAAATGCAATTGATTCGAGTCTTGAATTTCAAATATAGAGTTATATACATGTTCCTGAACACTCTCCGTATCCTGGAAAGTCATGCATGGTCCACAACAACATGGCCTTCAATGTGAAATCTCTAGAGGATGCAGATGCACTTGTATCTTGCACCTCAATACCTTCCCATAACATTTATAACTCTTCAATCAAAGGCTCTAAGTAAATGTCCATTTTTTTTACCTTGTGCTTTCCAGGAATCAGAAGGGACAATATTACATGTCCCTTTTTAATTGCCATGGATGGAGGAATATTATAGTTCACCAATACCACTGGCCATACACTGTATAATGTGCTTTTGATGCCAAATGGATTGATTCCATCTATACCTAAACCAAATCTCAAATTTCTTGGCTCTTCTTTGAAAACGGGCCACAAATTATTTATATGTTGCCATGCCGGTGTGTCTGCAGGGATCCTCCATTTTCCATCACTTGAACGATGACTAGCATGCCATGATATGAGCTTTCCAATAGACTTACACTTGAACATAAGTTTTATACATGGAACAATCGGAAAATGTCGCAAAACCTTACGAGGCACATCCATTGACTTCATCTCCACTTCGTATCTTGATTCGCCACAAACAGGGTACTCTCGTGCGAACTCATGAATCCCACGAAATAAGACACAATCATTGACGCATGCATGGATCTTGACATAATCGAGGCCTCCCAGAGATGTCAAGTAATGTCTTGCTTGCTCTCTCTTAGTTGGCCAATTTGTTTCCTTTTGGAAGCATTTGTGATAATAATCTACATATATTTTTAAAAGTGAGTTAAAAAACCACCAACATATATTTCTATCTGATTTTAAAATAGAACAATTCATATTATGATTCATAAGCCAAACTAAATTGATACCTGCTTCAATAACGCATCCAAACTGACATTACTCCATCCATAAATTGTTTGCAAGTTAAGTATCTCGAGGGACGCACGAAGAACGGAGTACGTACAACCTTCATACAACGGAGTAGATGATGCTACATGTAGTGGATCATCTAGCTTTGTAGAGTGACCTTCTCCCTGAACCGGTTGCAAAAATAGATGGTGTACCATGTTGTCCAAAATCTCATCCTCTACGACTTGATGGGGCATTTCATGAGGGCTACTATCATGGTCGTCAGTCTCTACTCTTCTTGAAGACTCTTCCTCCTCACGTCGACATTTTGCAGCCACTTGACACCCGGGAGGGAGCACTGAGGATGTGGCACCGCATCCTGCTCAACCACAAAAGGGAGTTTCATGTACGTTGATATATAATTCCCGTAACATAGACTAGCAATCTTAGTGGTAAAAAAAAACAATGAATACCGGTGATTTTTCTTGGTCCCATTCTCCATACAAGCTAAGGTGTGACATTGCAATTCGACGTGCTCGAAAAATACACACTCGATAACAATCACACATGCATTTAATTTTTCGTCGTGGCCACGCATCTTGATTATGAAGACGCAATGTTTCATCCTCACTTGAGGATGTGCTCATTGACTCATCAGCATGTACCGCACTAGGTGATGACGACGACATGATTAAACCTAATTCATGACAATATCAAAATATTTGTCATTTATATGTTTACATAAAAACTTAAAGCTAGCTTATTAATTATTCTAAGATCTCAATTTTAAATACACAAAAATCATCATAAATACATTAAAACTTATGATAAGAATTCACTATCAAAACTTATCTTAAAAACAAAAATTTATGATAAAGCCTAAATGCGCATCTATATCCGCGTTTACGTAAGCATCTATATGCGCGTCTACTTACGTGTCTATGTTCGCGTCTATACTCGCATCTACATGAACAATAGACGCGTATATACACGCAAAAATAGATGCACATGTCAAAATTCAAACCATACTTAAATCATTTCTTTTCAAACTGCGCCTTTCCTTTCTTGCGTTTTTTGCAGTTCTGAAGCTTGAGTTTAGCCGACATGCAGTCTCTTCATGCCTCACCTAGTCTCTTCATGCCTCACCTCCTCAGACTCACCTCTTCTTTCATTTCAAACACATAAGAAGGGAAAAAGGAAAGCCAAGGAGAGGAAGAAAGAGAGAACAAGAGAGAGGAGAACAAGAAGAAGAAGCAAGCAAGCAAGCATGCATCAAGGGAGGGTAACTTACCAAGGAGAGGAAGAAGGAGAAGGAAGAAGCGCCACTACCCGCCACACCAAACACCCAAGGTGAGTCTCTCTCTCTTTCTCTCTCTCTCTCTCTCTCTCTTTGTTTCTCTCTTTCTCTCTCTGCTCTGTCTGTGTATTAGGATTTTTGATTCCATTATATATTGCATTTTGTAAATCATCAATGGCGGTCGTCGGGATAAAATCAGCCGACTGAGCGCATCTGCTAGCGCGTCTACATTTCAGTGTAGACGTAGGTATAGACGCGAAAAAATGTTTCCTCTCATTGCGTCTGAGGGCGCGTCTTAGAGCGCGTGTGCTGGTCAATCTACACACGATGATACACGCGTGCGCAGATTGACCTGGAATTTGCGTCTGACAGCGCATCTGTACTGTATCTTAGATACGAATATAGATGCACTGAACAGAAGGTTGACTTTAGGATCGTGTCTGAGAGCGCATCAAACCTGCAATTTAGACGCGGTTATACATGCGCCAGCTCTCCCAGCTTTGATAAAAAACAATATATTTTTGCAATGATGAATGTGACCAATCCCATGTTTGTGTTTATCAGTTTTCTTATTTATGAGAAGCATTAGCACTTAAGTTTTATGCTCAATGTCTAAAGAAAGCTCTTTGAAAATGTAGGAAATATATAATACGCAAACAAATTTGTCTTTTTCCTGTGTTTTTTTTGTAGATGTCGTATCCTGGTTCATCTTTCAATGACCCGAATTTGGATCGCATGAATGATACATTGGTCTCATTTGGTAGGGGGGTCAATGCATTTTTTGGAGGTTTTCCTAGTAGGGAAGACTTCATGGGAGAGATGACCAGACACCTTGGCCGCTCTTCCACAGTGGACGAGGTGTTCAGTGTCATGTCTGGAACGCCTCTGACGTCTTTGCCTGGCACTAGTTCCCATACTTCACATGCAGGTACTCTACATGCAGGTACTCCATATGCAGGTACTCCACGTGCAACACCTGTACGTGCATCGGCTGAAGCACAAGCATCTGCAGAAGCACGTGCATCTGTAGAAGCACGTGTATCCAGTGAGGCAGAGGGTAGTCGACAGAGAGGGAGGAGGGACAATCGAGGGGGAGGACGAGGCTTGTGTGGGGGTTACCTAGGAGGTGGCGAGCGATCACCCTCACCAGTAGATCACATAGAGGAGGTTGTATGCCAGTACTATAGAGTTACAGATGCTGGTGGCATCTTCCATGATGATGAAGGAAGGGATGTAATGGTGTACATGAGGAGCATCGTGCATGCGATATATAAAGATTGTTTCATTGCCTTCAAAAATCAGAAAAGCGGCTTATGGCAGGAGGTGTTGAGGGCAGTCCATAGGAGGTACCCAAATCCTGAGGGTCAGCGATTCTCGGATGATTGGGGACGCACAAAAGTGAGGGATATGCTTCACAATAAAAGATCCCACCTCATGACATGCGCCAGGGACTCACTGCGGAGGCAGGAGGAGGGGCGTGGAGCCTATAGCCAACCACCTATGTGCCACCGCATAGAGTGGAAGAAAGCCAAGAAGAAAGCAACAGAGAAAGTGAAGAGTCGCCAGCACGCAGAGGCGCGACGGATGCAAATGGAAACCATGGGATCATCGCATTACGGATCAGGCGGCAGAGAGTCGTGGGAGGCAGAGTTTGTAAGTATATTTTGATTTCTAGTTTTTTAAAATTTATATTTCTTTCAATTCTTTATATAATTTGTTCTAATATATTGTGACTCATACTTGTTTGTATATATCATAATTGTTTTGCAAACTACTATCGTTGGTAGGATACCTACTCTTAGAGAGGTAGGTTACCATTGAAGCCATAACCGCGCAGCCACATGGCTTCACTTCTATGAGGAGGGTCTCATAACTGAGGACCAATACAACCGGGCCATGAGGATTCGACAGCCAGAGGAGGTATGTTTTTCTTACTTTCCTATTAAAAGTATAGCTAATTATAACTTTTTCTCTACCATGTATATGTAAGCAACCTTTATCTTTTGTGTGTGTAGGTGAACCCAGATGTGGAGCATAGCAAGGAGGGGGATAGCGACGCTAGTAGCCATGGTGGTACTAGCAAAGGTGTTTCTTCTTCAGATTCGTAGAGGAGCACCATACCTCCTCTATGGCCTTGTTTTCTTATATATGATCCATCTTTGAGCCTACTGCTTGCGGCCACGCTTTAGGTCGCAAGCACTTAAACTTCCCATGTAAATGCTTTTGATCTATAATGAATACATGGACTTTTATTTTCAATTCTCGTGCTTTTAGATCCATTGTCTTTTTTCCAAATGCACAATCTGATGTATGGGAGGGGGGAAAAAAACCAGAGAGCATGTGCAACCACATGCTCTCTGGTTTTTTTTTTCTAGTTCTATTTTGTACGTCTATGCGAGCGTCTAAATTATAGAAAATGCGTGTTTATATGCGCGTCTACAGTGCAGAGTACACGCGCTTATACATGCGCTTCATAATTCAAATTTAAAAAAGAAATAAAATGTTTTATTAAAAAAAGGAGATTTTTTGTTTTCCGTTCGTGTCTACGGGTGATTGTAAAAGCGTGTCTATAAGCGTGTCTATATGCCCGTCTAACTGCCACATAGACGCGCTAATAGACGCGCAAAATGAATTAAATAAATAGCAATTTTGGTTTATTATGTGCATGTATTCACGCATGTATATGTGCGTCTATTGCGCGTCTATTTTTACGTGTAAATTCATTTATACATGCGATTATAGACGCGACACGGTAGATGCGCAAATAGACGAGCGAATAGACGCGCCCGTAAGATTTTCTCTATATTCAAAAATCACATCTAAAAGTGTGTCTATGAGGCCTTTTTGTTGTAGTGAGGGGGGATCATCATCATCTTTTCTTTGGACTGAATAGTTAGGGCGACAGGAGCCACTGATGAACTTAATCTTTATGCCTTTAATCTATTTCTTATACAAACTTTGCATACTTTGTGGTCCATTGATCAACCCAAACGGCACCATGGTCACTCCATCCAGTACTTTGAGATATTTGGCCTCTGAAGTTTCTGTAGGGTCATCAACAAGATCATCCTCTATCAGAGGGAATTCTTCAACTGCACTTTCATAACCTACTTCATTTTCTTCCTCATCATTTCCATTCTCATCCTCTAGAGGCTCTATCTTTTCTTCTGTAGAGACTCTGTAGGAGAAGAACGGATCTTCTCCCTCCGCATCTTCTTTTGCTTCTGTCACAGCTTCTAACTCGGCTTCTAGCTCTGCTTTGGCTCTGTATCTGTTACTGTCTCTGTAACTGTCTTTATATCCGCTCTGTCTTTGTTTTGTAGCCACTCTGTATCTGCTCTGCCTCTGTACTGTCTTTGTACTGTCTCTATACTATCTTTGTATTGTCTCTGCTCTGTCTCTGCGACTGTCATGTAACAGGGAGAACAGTATATCCATGCTTCTATTTCACTGTCAGAGGTAATTTCCGAAGTTAATTCTAGTTGAGGCAGGAGGTATTCACCCATGGACAACGATTTTACTTCCTTTGGCAATTGGCTTACAGTGTCCACTGTTAGGGACTGTGCCTCTATTTTCTTAGGAAAGATTTGCTTAACAGCCTCTTCATCTCCTGATGTACCATTTGTTACCTCGTTGGAGGAGGAAGTTATGACTTCAATGGATGTGAATCCATTGCCTTTTTGCGATCCATACAACTTTAACACCACTTTGTTGGGTCCTCTGCCTAGGGTTAGGGTTCCTTTGAACCAATCCGTCCTGGCTCTTGCTTCAAAAAGCCAAGGTCTTCCCAACAGCACAGGGTATGAGGTCCCATAAGAATTTGGTTTGACCACCAAATATGTCAGCCAATAGTCTCTGCCTACAATGGTTGTTTTTACGTATGAGAGGATGCCCAACGGTTTGACTCTGCTTTGGTCTGCCAATCTGATAAGCCACTGTGTAGGTTGAATTCCTTACAACCCTAAGTCCTTCATTGTGACATCCATCATCATGCTTATTGATGAGCCTCCATCAACAATCAATGCATCTGAAATGAAGCATCTTTCTATCCATACACTAATCTCTGGGGTTCCAGGATCTAGGAAGGCATTAGCCACATCTACTTCCTTTACAGGCTCCGGGGGCCTTATTGGTCTTGGTCGTTGTTGAAGGAGCGATCCTTAGTCCACATCTTCTTGTCAAAATGCTTTTGAATTTCTTTCGACAGCTGGGAGACAGCATCAGCAACTGTCGAAATGTTAAGTTTGGTTTAAAAGTGTCTAGGTCTTTGACCAAGTCATAATCTTTAATAGGATCCACACGCTTCTTCAACTAGCTAGGAAATGGGGCTACACCCATTTTCATCTTTCCTTTTTCTTTTAATAATTGCTGCATTGGCACTTCTTCTTTTTCTGGAAGTGCTTTTGTATCTTCTATCTCCTGGGCCCTCTAGTCCTGTCTCTGGGACTGTCTCTGTAGCTTTTTGTGGCATTGTAGTGCTCTGTACTATACTGCTCTGTCCCTCTGTAGGTAGGTTGAACTTCATAGTCTCGGCATGAGAATTATCTTCATTTTGAACCACTGGTTCCTTCTTCTTGGTGCGTGTAACAGCAGCAACTTCCAACTCTACCAAATTGGAAGCATGCTCTTGTACCTTTTGTTGGCTATCAGCGGCATTGGCCTTTACAGGGGTTGGACTTGGATAGTCCTTTGCAGTGTGGCCTTCACCTTTGTATCGACTGCACAAGGGCTTGTAATCCATAGATCGTCTAGGGTTTGGACAATTTGGGGAGATATGTCCCTTTTCTCCACACTTGTAACATTCCACCTCTGATCTCTGTCAGCCTCTATAACTTTGAGAGGGAAACCTCCTCGGACCAAAATTAGGACCAAATTCCCTAGGCTTTGGTCCAATATCTTGTGTTGTTATTTTAGATTCTAGCAAGTTGAATCTTGTATTTTCATCCTTCTGTCTTCGTTCATGCATCTCTTTCAGAGAGAAAATTTCCTCTGTATGGTTCTTGCACAAACAGTAGGAACAAAAGGCTCCAGGAATGGTTGGTTTTCAGGTACATTCAATGGCTAAATGTCCCGCTTGATGACACTTCCCACACCATGTATTAGAGCGCATCACATCTCTTCCCTCTCCCGCAGGAGTAGATATATAAGTAGTATTCATCTTCAACATCTGTAGCTTCTCTGTAATCACATCCATAATCTCTTTCTTGATACTTGCAACTAAGTTGGATAAGTAGTCCTTCAGATTTTCACCTCCTGAAGTAGTTGTAGTAGGGTTTTGAAAAGCGTTTGTGATTACTCTGGTTAGGTCGATCCAGAAGGTCCTCTGTTCTGACTCTCGTTCAGAGCTCCTGTTGAGACTTGGGATTTTTGATTCCAATTGGTAGGATTCCAATGTTGTTGAGTAGCCATTGGAGGAACTGTTTGAGGCCACTGTTGTTGTGGTTGAACCATCATTTGAGGCACTGTCGTCTGCGGCGACCACACTGGATTAGGTGCATTATACTGCAGCACTGTTTGCATCTGGGGATAGGGGTAGGGAACTGTCCCTGGGACTGCATTTGGTGGGTATACCATTCCAGGCATGGGAGGAGGTAAGAATCCTCTTCCTGGAGTCATTGACAGCCTTGCTTCAACTTCATCATACAATCTTGCACCTTCCACTATAGCTTGCAGATTGACAAGTCTTCTCAATTCCACGAACTTGCGAACCTCTGGTTGTAGGCCCCTGAGAAACACTCCTTTCTGGATTCCTTCATCCAAATGATGGTTAGTCCATCTCTTCAGTATGGATTCCGTATGCATGTAAGATGTAAGAGAAAATACATGTTCGACTCTTCATGCGATGGGTCAACTTACATTGCTATCATGCCTTTGATAGTTTATTAAGTTTCTCTATTAACATGTTGGTCTGAGGGTGATATGGCAATGCAAAAACGTGCTATGCTCCCATGGCCTTGCTAAGTATCTACATTATTTCTTATGTAAAATTTTTCCCATTTGCTCAAAAAAAAACTTAAGGGCATAAATGTCTAGTAATTAGTTCTTCCATTAAAAATGTTGATATCTAATGGGTTGTTACTTTGGGAATTACTCTTGCCTTGACCTAACGAGTTGACTATTACATAAGCATAACTACATATTTATTGCCACTTTCAATCTTTGGATATGGTCCATTAGATCCCATACTACCATTTGAAATGCTTTTTGTTAATGGATTGAAGATAACCATCATTGGATTTTATTATTCACAACTATCTAAAATTGTCTTGGAAAATATTCAAAGTATTGTTGTATGAATAAGTTTACATTTTCTTTTATAAACATTATCTATCACAAGTTCAATCTTAAAGTTACACAATGTTTGAAACTAGGAAAGTCATAAGTTTTTTAGTCAAATTTATTGTTATTTTCATGATTTTTTCACATTATATTTCTTTTTTAGACTATGTTACAATTTACAAATGTATTTTGAGAGTTTGTAATGCGAGATTGTATGGATGATGTGTGAGACTATGGATGCTTTTATATTTGTATATGTTCATGTGTGCAATTATTAAAGTAGTTATTTGGATGTAATTCAATACTCTAAATATCCATTTCACTTTTTATATGACCCTTTTTATTAGTATGTATTATCTCTTTTATGAGATAAATTGATGTGTTTGTAAATCACTTAACAATTTATCATGCTATTAAATATGTCATAATTAAATGATGTAACAACTCTTCTATTATATACTATGTGCACTACTATAGAAAGGGTCCATAGCTACATGAATTTTCATCACTTATACAATGCAAATGTCATTGTTGTCATTGTTACTATTGTACAATACATATATGTGTCTAATAGTGACACTACTTCCATTATTAAGTAGCAAAATTTATATCACTTAAAAATATTGTATTGCATATGTTGTGCCATCACTGAGGCAACACTTTCTCATTACAACCATTTTGTATGCCTAATTCTTTTCTCCACACCTCAACATTCTCTCTTCCTTAGCATTCTCTCTCTCTCTCTCTCTCTCTCTCTCTCTCTCTCTCTCTCTCTCTCTCTCTCTCTCTCTCTCTCTCTCTAAATTGATTGCTTATAATGCATTCTCTATTTAATAAATTCATGTCATTAAATTAATGACTCGCTTTCCTTTAAAGTGTTGATGATGATCTAGCATAGCCATCTGACCATTTAGAGACCAATATTCCTAGTGCATCACTTAATGGGGTGGTCAAAGCACTATGATGGGGATATCTAGTACAGGCAGTAAAAGTTATGAAGGGGGAAAGAAGTGTCTGCCAAGTGTAAGAGTGTGCACAAGAACCAAGGAGTTACACATAAATGAAGATGGCTTAAGTTCTAAGAAGAGGAAGTGCATTAGCATTGTGTATATGAATTTATGTGTGCATCCGAGGATGCCTGGGAATGTTTATTTATATCTAATGAGCATTGCATTCATTTGGGGTCATCATCTCCCTTACAAGTCAAGGTTTAATGTATTTTCTTCCATTAAGAAAGACAAGAGAGGTAGTTCTCTCACTAAGAAAGACAAGAGACATGATCCTCTAGAAGTGAGGAGAGAACTGGTTTTCTCTTTCTATGGTCGAAAAAGACACAAGCTTTTGTGTGGAAGTCAATCTTAAGGTTGAGGCCCAAGGCAATTTAATAAACTCTCGTTAAGATGGTTGCATGGACCATAAGCTAAGAGTACACTTTGAGAAGGTGTTCTTTCTAAAAAATGCATGGTGAATCCATTTTTAAAATATCTCACGATAAAACGACGATCTCTAAAAACGGGCCACGTGGGTTATCAGAAGCAGTGAGATCTACAACTTTTGTGTTGGACGTTTTTTCATCCAAACAATGCAGAGAGAGATATCTCGAAATAAGTGCTCCATAGTAGGTCCTGGAACAACCACATCTTGCATGAAGATCAACTCAAGTCTCTCTCCAAGAAAAGAAGCTCTTAAAAGCCTATAAAAGAGGAGGCTCTCCTTAGGTGTGAGAGAGGTAAAAGGAAGCATCACTTTGCATGCATCCAAGAGGAGAAGAGAATGTGCAAGTGCTACGGAAGCTCTGCTAAAATCAAGTGCTGTGGAAGCTCTATTGAAATCAAGTTCCAAGAGGAGAAGAGAAGGTTCAAGTGCTGTAAAAGCTCTACCAAAATCAAGCACCAAGAGGAGAGCCCTACATATATTGTGTAGGAGAGAAGGAGACTCAAGAAGGATCAAAATGTGCCAACTTCCAAGTTCTGCAAGTGTTAGTTGGTCGTATACCGTGCAAGGAATTGTGATCTTACTTCCAAGATCTACAAGTAAGAACTGGTTTATGTGTAATGGAGGAGCTTGCTCCTTGTCAATAATATAACGCCACAAGGGGGGGGACTGGCCCATCTTCCAATCCCTAGTGTGTTGCCAATTTCTCTACCTCTCTCTCTCTCTCCCTCTACATCTTTCTTTTCTCTCATCTATTCTCTGTCTCTGCCAGCATGATATTTGCCATATATATCTTAAGTATATAAGAAAGCCGAGTGTGTATCTCAGAACTTATAACAGTGGTATCAGCTCAGGTCTCTTTGCTTTTCTCAAGGTAAAGGTGATCCTTGCAAGAAGAAGGTAAAGATGGCAACTAGTGAAATTCCTACAAGTGAGCAATTATAGGCTCAATTGATAGAGCATCGTAGCTTGTTGGAAATTCCCGAAGTATGTCAATTGATTGACAGCTTAAGGGCAAGGGAAGAAGCTACTTATAAAGGACCGAATCCTCCAAAAGATGGTGATACTGGAAGAAACACCATTGCACCAATTGATGGTGAATGTGCAAAGCATACAATTTTTTAGAAGCTTCCTAGAAGGAATAAGGACTCTCTAGTCAAGAAGAGTAAAGAGAACTCACCTCGAGTGAGGTGGGTAAGGATGGAGTCATCTCCCTCAGCAACCAGCTACTCCCTTGATTACTCAAGTTTCTCCTCCTCCTCATCAACTTCTAGTTCCTACTCTCTTGGTTCTAAGTCTTGTACAATCTGCAAACGGACAAAGAGGGACCATAAGAGGAGCAAGCTTAAGAAGACTAAGACTTTGAAGTCTGGGGATAAGGACATAAAGTTTGACTCTTACTCCGGTAACAGAGATCCTGCAAGGCGTTAGCCTTTGTTAGGCAATTTGAAGTTGCTTTTTCTGATGGTAATTTCTTAGAATAGTCCAAGCTAAGGCATGTAGGCATGCACTTGAAAGACACCGCTAGCAATTGGTGGTTGACCCTCATTTTGGAGGGAAGGAAACCCACGACTTGGGAAAAGATCAAGAAGAAGTTTTATGCTCATTTCTTGCCTCCTAATTTGTAGAATGATGTCAAGAAGGAGTGGGATTGGCTAGGCCAGAAAGAGCACGAGAAGGTCACTAGTTATGTAGACAAGTTTTGGTCTAATCTTCTCAAGTTTACTCCTTTCATGGAGATCAATAAGATGAAGAGAAGAAAAGGAAGTTTAAAGCTGGCCTACTCCCTCATTTACATAGAACCATGAAGGTGTATCCACATGAAACCTTAGCTCGCATGATGGAGTCTGCCATCATAGCTGAAAGTTTGAATACAACTAGTACATCTGGAAAGTTGGAGATGAGTTCTTATAGAGCTAGACAATAGCAGCTCTATGATCAACCAAGATACAGAACTACTTGAGGAAGACCTACCTTTACCCATGACCAATATTCATAGCCATAGGGTAACAAGAAGAAGCGCAAGTATCTCTCACCCTCTGAGATACAAAAGTACAAAGAGGAAGGAATGTGCTTTCTTTATGGTGAGCTAGGGCATATGAAGCCTGATTGCCCTCTCAAAAGGAAGGAATCAAATGTGGTTAAAGATCCTCCTCTGCCATCCTCAAATTCTATTCTAGATGTGCAAGCTAACACTCATTCAAATGAGAAGAAAAGAAAACTCTTAAAGGGTTGGGGGACCCTCAACAATCAACGAGTTTTGATACTCTTTGATCCAGGTTCCACATATAATTTTGTGTCAATGGATACTCTTGAAAGGCTCAAAATTCCACCGGATCGATTGGGAACACCATTGGATCAGGTTCGGCATTTGAAAGACTTACAACCAATTCTACTCCTATCCAAGGGAAGTTGAATATTAGAATTCGGGATTACCATGACCAAGAATTTTTCGTACTTGCACCCATTGGTAACTATGATGTTATCTTAGGCATGCCTTGGCATTACAAGATTAGATCTCTTCCCGATTTTGTTAAGAAGACCCTTGCATTTCAATTCAAGGGTCGGAACATAGTATGCATTATTGATGTTGGAGATTGGCTTGTACCAATGGTTAGTCATGTTAACATTTCTAAAGAAATGAAGAAAGCTATTTTTGCGTACATGATTTTTGTGAGAGAGTCAAATGAAGCTAATGATTCAAGGGCACTTGATGCCTCTAATGGACACACAATACCAACTAATGCTTCTAAGTTTCAGACTTTAAAAGAACCTCTCTCTTTAATTGATCAAGCCAGATATGATTTTGTTAAACAATATGAAGATTATTTTAGTGATTCACTCCTAGGAGAGTAACCTCCTAAGCACCTAAAAGATCACACAATTGGTCTTATCCCAGGCAGTTCACCACCTAACCAACCACCTTACCGAGTAAGTGTAAGTCAATAAGAGGAGACCCTAAAACAAGTAAACAAATTGTTGGAAAAAGGGTTAGTCCAACCTAGCTCTTCTCCATACTGCTCTCCAGTCTTACTTGTTCAAAAAAAAGATGGTTCTTTCAGTATGTGTATAGACTACAGATCTTTGAACAAGATCACAATCAAGAATCATTTTCCTATCCCAAGGATAGATGATATCTTGGATAAGTTTCAAGGAGCTGGTATCTTTAGTCTCATTGATCTCAAGAGCGGCTATCACCAAATACGGATAGCACCTAAAGATATTCATAAGACAACTTTTCATACAAGATTTGGACTATATGAGTTTCTAGTCATGCCATTTTGTTTGACTTATGTACACGCCACATTCAATCGAATCATGGAGAGAATTTTTAGACCTCACTCAAAGTTCACAGGTGTCTATGACATTCTAATATTTTCACAGTCTAAAGAAGATCATAGAAAAAATCTATCTACTGTTTTTTAAGAGCTTCACAAGCATAGACTACAAGGCAATGCTAAGAAGAGTGACTTCTTCCTTTCGAAAATTCATTACTGAGAATATTCGAGCCATTATTGAATGGCCTATACCTACTTCTATACATGAAGTTAGAAGTTTCTTGGGCCTATGTTCATACTACTGGAGGTTCATATCAGATTTTGTGTATGTTGCATTTTCTCTACATGACTAAGAAGCAAATGCCTTTTCGATGGGGATCAAGAAAACTGCAAGCCTTTGAAAGAATTAAGTTTCTTGTGACTCAATAACCAGTTCTCATAGTTTCAGATCTTCAAAAACCTTTTGAAGTTCACTACGATACTTCTGGGGATTGCATTGGAGATGTGCTTAACCAAGAGCATCATGTAGTAGCATTTGAGATCCAACCCCTCAAGGATCATGAGCTACATACTCCAATATATGAGAAAGAGATTATGGCAATGATACATGCTCTTCAAGTATGGAAACACTACTTACTTGATGTAGATTTTGTTATTAAAATAGATCACCAAATTCACTCAAAAGAAGCTCTTAGAGAAACAAATGTGATGGGTAAATTTCTTAGCCATGTTTCATTTTCAAATCCTTCATACATCTGGAACTAAGAATGTGGTAGAAAATGCTATATCATGGCGACCTCGAATGAATGCAATCACAACTGTTTACCATAACGAGTTCATGAATTTACCCAAAATGCAACAACTAATTTGTACTTCTCAACCATATGGGATCAACTTAACTCAGGTCAGTCAATTACACCTTACTCAATTCGAGATGGTTATTTGTATCATCATCAAGCAATTTGTATAGCATTACCATTGCGACACAAGGTAATGGATGAAGCACATGCATCTCCATATGTTGGACATATGCGTATTCTACCCACTACTCAAGCATTGGAAAGATATTTCTTGTGGCCCACTCTTAGAGCTGACATTGAAAGATATGTTTGCGAGTGCAAGATATGCCAAAAAGTAAAGTATGACAAGCATAAACCACCTGGTATACTGAAGCCATTACCTATTCCAATGAGCCTTGGGAAATTATAGCCATGGACTTTATCATGGAGCTTCCTCGCACACAAGCAGGCAATGATACAATCTGGACTATCACTGATAGATTCAGTAAAGCAAGCTCACTTTATACATGTGTGAAAGACAATCAAACCTGATCATATAGCTAAGCTATTCATTGCTCATATTTTCAAGCATCATGGCATGCCTAAGCCCATTATAAGTGATCAAGATCCCCGCATGACTAGTGTCTTTTGGCAAGTTCTCTTTGAGAACGTCGTGATAAAGTTAAAGTTTTCATCCTATTATCATCCTCAAACGGTGTCAAGTTTTTTTCTGAAAACTAAAATGCCCTAGTCAAATTGTAGTTACGTTTGATTTCTACTAGCTTAGTTGTTTGCATCACAGTTTTTTTGTTGTTTTGTAATTGGATTTCTTGTGTTTGACTAACATAAGATTTGTTTCTGCCATTTTGTTTGATTTGTTGAGTGTAAAACTTGATAGCCTTGGTCAAGCTTGGTATTTTTTTGAACAGATTGAAGTAGGAGTTTGCTAATAGCTACTGAACATTGAGGAGCTAGGTATGTTTTCTTCTCAAGACTTTTGCACATCACGGGGATAATGGGTTCATGAGCACTTCACGTTGCACTTGTTGATGCACTACATGCGGGGGTCATCTCTTGTTCCTATCAAATGTCAAGATTGTGGGAGAGAAGGAAGGAGTCTCACTTGTAGCTTTCTTGCTTGCACAATGGGGGAATACACACAAGGGTGGAGGCTGAAAACAGTTTTCCTCTTCTTAGTTGTGTAAGCCAAAAAGAACTCTAGTACATAGAAATAGAAGAACCCTATATATGGGTCTCAAACCAAACTCAACTAACTAAGGTGGCATACTAACTGAGCCACGAACTAGAGTAGATAAGGATAGTTGTCATCTAACTATTATTCATGGGTGGTGTACCAACCGCATCTGTAATTGACAAGTCGGTGACATAAATGCACAACGGTCACCCTGGTATATATCACGAGTGGAGCTGGATATCTCAACACTCCCCCTCGAGCTCAATCCCAATTCCTGCACACCAAGTAGGTCTCTGAACTTGCGCAGCTTCTCTGCGCCCAATGCCTTCGTAAATATGTCAGCTACCTGATCCTCTGTGCTAACATAAACTAGATCAATAAGACCTAGTAAAACCCTCTCCCGCACATAGTGATAATGCACCTCAATGTGCTTTGTTCTAGCATGATAGACTGGGTTATTTGCCAAGTGTATACTACTCATGTTGTCACAATAAATGACAACTGGCCCATCTATAGGCTGATGCATATCATAAAGTAGCTTATGTAATCAAGCTACCTCACATGCATCCATTGCTGCGCCCCTGTACTCAGCCTCTGTGCTCGACAAGGCAACTGTAGGCTGTTTCTTGCTGCTCCAAGTGACTGCAACACTCCCAAAAGAAAACACATATCCACTAGTAGATCGTCTATCAGAAATACTACCAGCCCAATCAACATCAGTGTATCCATGCAACTATATCTGAACCCCAGTCTCATAAAATAGTCCATACTGCAATGTGGACTTCACATATCTGAGTATGCATCTAGCCACATCCAAATGTGGTTTCCTTGGAGCCTACATAACTGACTTACCAATCCAACATCATAGCTCAAATCTGGCCTGGTAATAGTCATATAAATCAAACTTCCTACTATGCGTCTATACATAGTAGGGTCTTCCAAAAGCTCACCTGCATCTGTGCTCAGCTTCACATTCTGCTCCAAAGGAACTGAAATAGGCTTACAGCCTGTCATCCCATATTTGGACAACATGTCCAATTCATACTGCCTCTGCAAGAGCTGTATCCCACTTGGTGATCTAATCACCTCAATGCCCAAGAAATAACGTAGCTCTCCCAAATCCTTCATCTCAAACTTCTGCTTCAATAGCATTTTCACACGAAGGATATCTTCATCACTGTCACCTGTCATAATCAAATCATCAACATAAATGACAAGTAGCATAATACATTTCTCTATTTTTCTCACATAAAGTGAGAAATCTGCCTTGGAAATCTGAAAGCCAATAGTGACAAGATACTGTCCTATCTTGTCAGACCATGCTCTAGGTGCTTGCTTCAAGCCATACAATGCTTTCTTCAACCTGCAAACAAACTCAGGATGAACAGCATGCACATAACCTGGTGGCTGCTCCATATATACCTCTTCTTGCAAATCACCATGCAAGAAGGCATTCTTTACATCCATTTGATGTAAATACCATTCCTTTGATGCAGTCATAGCAATGACTGCTCTTACGGTTGCCATCCTTGCAACCGGACTGAATGTTTCTTCATAATCAATGCCATATGTTTGTGCATAACCCTTGACTACTTGCATCTGTTCACAGAACCATGGTGTGGAGCAACTATCTGGTTTGAAGTCCCACGATTGGCACAAAATGATTCAAGTAAGGCTATCTCTAACCATGAATATAGTAATTAGTGGAGTAACTATGTGTAAACTTTGGGGTATGATGAATTTTTCCTCAACTAATCATTTGATCTATGAATATTGTTTACATTCAGTTCGTACTTCCTACTAGCATATCCCATTGTGTATCCCAAGATGTACGTGATATCATTTACAAGATGGGAGAGCTTGTGAGGTGTGTATACATTGTATTTTTTCATTATATATCTTTGAATTTCTACATAAAAATAAACAATTCTCAAATATATCCTGACTGATACGTGAGCTCGAAGAAAATTGATCCAAACACATTACAAGATGCTTGAGTATTATCTGTTGAGGTGGTTTGTTTGGTGGAGGAAATTTTTCCTCGATCCATTTTGACTACTCAATTACATTTACTCGTACATTTGATTGATGAGATCGCACTTTGTGGGGCAGTTCATGTAAGGTGGATGCTTTTTCTTGAGCGCTTCATGAAAACCTTGAAAGATTTTGTGAGGCAAAAAGCACGACCTGAGGGAAGCATGGCTGAGGGTTGGTTAGTGCAATCATCCCTTGTTTATATCTCTGAATATCTTGCTGAAGTGGATCCCTCTCAACCACGACTATGGAAAGATGATGAAGACTTGAGGATGACCTCTGTAGTACCTCAAGGAAAGGAATGACTAAAGTGCTAACAAAAGAAGAACTTCGTAAATTAAATAGTTTTTGTGTGCTCAATAGTGATGTAATGAGCAAATGGGTGACACTATATAATGAAGCAAGGGCAAGAAGAAAAAGCGAAAGACAAGAATTTTGCACTAGATATGGACGTAATGTCTCATTTCCAAATCATCTAAATGCGCTCCCACATCATATTGATATAGATTGGTTACATGAGGAAATGGAGAGTTTGGAAAAAGAGGAGGAAATTAATATATCTCAAGAAGAGTGGAAATACGCATGAGGTTGCTTATCAAAGGTGAGACATACTATCAATTAATTTGTTTCTATAAGTTTTATTTTATATAAATAATTGGCATGTTTGATCTTTTATCTTTTACTACTAGTGCACATTATTCAATGCACTTTGGTGTGAGGGTAAACATCTTCGAACTCAACGTATAGATGAAAAGAGAAATACCCAAGATTGTGGTGTCCTTGCTCACTTCGAGGATGCCAATGGTACCATGGAAGGTTATTGTGGCTTGATCGAAGATATTCTGAAGCTTGACTTCAGATGAACGATTCTTTATATATGTAGTGGATGTGAAGTGGTTTAAACAAGTGGTAACAAATGGTGAGCATTGCACAATCAGACGTCATCCAAGTGGTTTTGTAATCATTGACTCTACAAAATTTCACCAAAACAAGAATGACGCATTAGTACTACCTCAACAATGCGAGCAGGTATATATGCAAAGGCTAATTCTTTAATATGCATACATGTGATACATATACACAACATAATAAGTATTTAAGTTTCTTGCTTTTGTTTTTCAAATACATGTTGTGTATCATCCAATGGTAAACAATAACCGCCGATGGTGGTATTTCATCCCTATATCTAATCGTTCAAAACCAATATATGGTAATATTACCGACATGGAGATAGCAGATGACAATCCAACAATTAATGATGATGTGCATGATGACACCACAATGGATGATATGCGTGATATAGTACAAGATAAACCTCGCGAGGATGTTCAAGGAAATCCAAAGAAGACAATAATGTGATTGTCGATGATATTGATGAAGTTATTGAGAAATATAGCAACACATCTGATAGTGGGATAGACTTATTTGTTTTGTTACCTCTTGGTAACATAGACCTAGAAGTAGATAGTTTAGCAAGGGCTGATCTCATTGAAGATGAGATGGATCATTCACTATAACATACTTAATTTGCTTAATGATTCAATGTGTATTCTTAATTCTATGGTTTTTATCATGCGCACACGTGCATATTCAAGTTTAAAGCTATATTAAATTTTCCATAATAAAAAGGAAGTATTTTTAATCATCTTCAAGTAGAGAAATTACGAGATACATATTGCAATGCTTGCTACTAATTGTAAGGTTTCTGTCGCTTGCCGCTAATTACTTATATCAGGCTTGTCAACTGGAGGAACTGCCATTCATTAGAGAGCAATGAAAAAGTAATTATTAACACTATTTTTTTAATTCAATGATTCAATGTGTATTCTTAATTCTATGGTTTTTATCATGCGCACACGTGCATGCTCAAGAATCAATTTCATGTGGTTTTTATCATGTGCACACATGCATACTCAAGAATCAATTTCAGGTGGTTAAATAATTATTAACTTTAGTTTTTTAATTATATTAATTCCAATGTTAGGTGGTTAAATAATTGCGCATCTACTGGCACGTCTATATTGGCATCTATTTGCGCGGATATATAGACGCAAAATTCGCATCTATTTATACGCACTTTTACACGCACATATAGACGCAATGATAGATGCGCCCGACTTTGCGCATCTAACATGTGCGTCTATGCCTCGTTTCTGTTGTAGTGCCTGCCAATAAAAGCTAGAGCCATCAGAGCCACGGCCTCTAGAAGGTCCATGCTATGTGACATTCCTGGATACATCTTCTGAAGATGAATCCCTAAGTCCTGAAGAAATCACCACTTACATAGAAGTAGACAAAGCTTTGATCCCCTTCCAGTAACCTCAACAGACAAAGGAGTCATCTATTCAAAAGGAGGACATTGGTTCTAGTGGGACATCAGACGAGGATACTACTCTCTTGAAAGAGTCAGACCTCTATCCAGAAGCAATCCATGGGATATTTATCCACGAAGTGGAAGGTAAAAGACAAGTAATATTCCTGGATGCTGAGGGTATTGAGCGTCACCTGAAAGTGGGTCTCAATCTTCCAGAAGAAGAACTAGTGGTCCTGCAAGACCTACTCAAGGAGAACTTAGATGTGTTTGCTTGGTCCTATAAAGACCTAAAGGGGATTGATCCCACAGTATGCCAGCATCACATTGACCTAGAGCCTGGTGCCAAACCTGTAAGGCAAAGACAAAGGCGTATGAATCTTAATTACTCTACTCTGGTGAAGGCTGAATTATTAAAACTTCTTGAAGCAGAGTTCATCTTTCTCGTGGCTAACAGTGAATGGGTTTCACCCATTGTGGTTGTGCCCAAGAAGAATGGGAAACTTCGAATATGTGTCAACTTTTGAAAGCTCAATTCGAAGACGAAGAAGGATCATTTTCCTATCCCTTTTACAGACCAACTGTTGGACACAGTGGCAGGCCATGAGCTGTATTCCCTCTTGGATGGATTCAGCGGATATAACCAAGTCCAAATCGCAGAAGAGGACCAATCTAAAACAACCTTCACCACAGAATGGGGGACCTATGCCTACAGAGTGATGCCATTCGGGCTCTATAATGCTCCTACCACCTTCCAATGAGTAATGATGCCTGCTTTCCAGAATCATCTGTATGATTTCATTGAGGTGTATCTTGATGACTTTTGTGTCTATAGTTTGATCCGTGAGCATTGGGGACACCTAGAGCAATGTTTTGACAGATGCCGAGAGTATGGGAATTCTCTCAACCCCGATAAATGTGTCTTTGGTGTCTCCTTAGGAGTTCTATTGGGCCATATTGTCTCGGCACAAGGGATTGCAACAGACCCGGCAAAGATTGAGAAGATTGCCGCTTTAGCAGCACCAACAAACCTCAAGCAATTGAGAGGATTTCTTGGCCATGTGGGCTACTACAAAAGATTTATTATACATTTTGCAACTAAGGCAGCCCCTCTGCACAAGCTCCTAAGGAAAGAAGTTGATTTCCTTTGGACGGATGACTGTGAAGAAGCCTTTAATACCCTAAACCAGTGCCTGATCCAAGCACCTATTTTGCAGCCTCCTGATTGGACGAAGGAGTTTCGTGTGCACACCGATGCATCGGTTGAAGGGCTAGGTGGTGTCCTATGTCAAAAGGGCCCCTCTAAATTAGATCAACCGATATATTATGCAAGCCGAAAGGTCACTGATAGGGAACGGAACTATACAGTGACAGAGCTTGAGTGCTTGGCAATGGTATTTGCACTGGAGAAGTTTTGATACTATCTATTGTCAACACATTTCAAGTTCTACGTGGATCATGAAGCCCTATCCTTCTTGATGAACAAAGCAGATGTTAAAGGACGATTGATGAGATGGTTGCTCCTATTCCAGGAGTTCGACTTTGAAGTAGTTACTAAGCCTTGGCGTTCCCATGTCCTAGTTGATCATCTATCACAGATCCCTCAAACAGAAGAAGAGGGACAGGATGATCCAAACCTTCCTGACATTTCCTTGTTTCTAGTTGAAACAGTTACTCCCTGGTATGCAGACATAGCGAATCTCCTAGCAACTCAATAATATCCTCCTGGCATCTCAAGCTGTGAGAAGAAGAAGCTTCTGTTAGAATCAGCCCCCTACACTTTATTAGGTTGTGCACTATACAAGAGAGGCAAAGATGAAGTGCTGCAAAGATGTGTTGCAAGGGATGAAATCGGCATAGTATTGAAAGTATGCCATGACGGACCATGTGGTGGACACTTTATAGGAGAAGTGACAGCCAGGAAGGCTCTGTTAGAGCAGGATACTGGTTGGCTGACCCTCCACAAGGATGCATATGATTATTGCAAGAGATGTGATACTTGTCAGCAAATGGGAAAACCCACCAAAACAAGTGCCATGCCACTGCAACCTATTCTTCCCCTAAAGACATTCGAGAAGTGGGGGATCCATTTTGTGGATCCCATTGATCCACCTACCAGACGGAAGCAGAAAAGATACATCCTAGTATATATGGATTATGTCACAAAGTGGTGTGAAGCTAAAGCCTTGAAGCGGGATGATGGTAACAGTGTAGCTTTTTTCATGTACGAGAATATTATCACCCGTTTTGGTAGTCCCCTCAAGCTGGTAAGTGACAGAGGTACTCATTTCCTTAACAAAATCATGAAGGAGCTGACTGAACTGTATAAGATCCACCATCACAAGTCCACTCCTTACTACCCGAGAGTCAACGGCCAAGTTGAAGTCACCAATCGCATCCTTTGCTCAATTCTGATAAGAACGATTGCCGCACATCGTCACGACTGGGATGATCGACTTATAGAGGCCCTCTGGGTGTACAGAACCTCCCATGAGGCAGCAGAACAGACCCCTTTCCAGCTAGTGTATGGTAAAGAAGCTGTCTTCTTTGTTGAGCTGAAATTGCCCTCTTTGCGAGTGGCAGTTAAAGAACTCTTGGGAGATAGTGAGTCACTGCAACGTCGTCTCCTGCATTTGGAATGCTTGGACAAGATACGGCGGATGGCCCTACAATGCATGGAAACCACTCAAGCGTGACACAAGGCCTATCATGACAGTTTCATCAAGCACAAGGAGTTCAAAGAGGTGATCTTATCCTAGCCTATGATTCGAGATTTGGCAAGTTTCAACAACGGTGGATGGGCCCGTACAAGGTACTGGCCATCAATCCTAACAGCTCTGTTCAGGTGTAGACCATTGATGCCTATGATGATCCTTTCCTCATCGATGGCTATCACCTTTAAAGAAGTATTTCCCTCCCTGGGGATCTTGACAATCACAGTCAACCTACCCTCCCCCTTTTGGGTGTTGCACTATCCTTCTTGTCAAGCTTCTAATAGCCCTTATGACTCTCCTCATGAGGCGGTCTCGTTCTGCTACCCCCTCGCAGAAACATCTCAACCCGACATTGTTCTCTTCTCGTCTCATCCAACAATGGTGGCGAGGTTGGTCCTAACATATGGTATTTCTACTATTCTCTTTCTTAATGAAAAAAAACAAAAGAAAAAAAAGAGAAAAAAAAGGAGAAAAGAAAAGAAAAGAAAAGAAGAAGAAGAAGAAAATAACAAAAACAACAAAACTGTTATGGGAGAAAATGAAGAAATTCCCTGTCATAACAAGCCTTGTTCCAAGAAAAGGTGGAAACACCCTTGGACGAGAAGCTGACTGTGGAAAAGGTGGTAACACCCCGCAGTTCAGGATAGCTGACTCACCAGCAGAACCTCTTCAACAAGTAATTTGAAGACACCTCCCTTGGTGCGCTGTCTCTGCAATATCAGTCCGACTACCCTTCTTAACAAACGACTCTTCTTACCAATCATTGAAGTACAAGATTTGTAGGCTACCTCCCTGGGTATGCCTCCTCCTCAAGATCCTCATGATAATAACAGCCAACATGATCTTCATCACCAACCCCTTGAGTGATGTGAGCTTTCATCCTAACAGGATGGGGATGTGAGTACGGGCTGCCCTCTGTATCTATCAACAGAGCATGAGACAGAGGGTGGGGTGAGTAACGAGTCTTTCGTTTCAAATCAAATGAGAGGTGAGTTGTGTGAACGGAGTATTGTACGCACGGGATGGGCCTCTCAATGCACAATGCACGATCTATTTCTGTGCACTTCACTATAAGGCTCCCTGGCCTTCCTTCTTGCACTGTATGCCGGCATAGGGCGGGATGCACAGTTGCACCATCAAATGTACACAAGGCATACAACCTCTGCACAAGCGACAATGAGGATTACATCAATGGGTTTCAGGAAAGGGCTGCCCTCTATATCTATCAACAAAGCGTGAGACAGAGGGTGGGCTGAGTGTGACTGGAGTTTCTTCAATCAATTACCAAGAGGTGAGGATTGAGGGACGTTACGACCCTTGGAGTCAGGTACGTTTCCATTTCCCTATGCACCCACGGGCTAGGTTTCTGCCATCAACACAGGACAAACCACTCTGTTCTATACACTGCACTACAAGGCTCCCTGGCCTTTCTCCTTGCACCTATGCCAGATGGGTTGGATACACTAATGCACCATCAATTGTGCACCTCGCATACTTCCTCTGCACCATTCCTTTATCGATTTCTAAATCGGGTGTGAGCTATGGGTTTCATCTTGATTTCCTCAAGTGACATTAGTCATGGGTCAAGTGCCTACTCTTTTAATCCATTTGAGTGATCGTGAGTTGAGTGCAATAGCCCTCGCTATGGACGAATTTCCTGTGATTCCTTCAACTAGCTACCTCCCTTGGTGCTGTCGCATGATCCCTGCCACGAAGGACGAAGGATGTGTGTTGTGAAGATACCTTGTTACCTCCTGCAGCCGATGACGCCTCTTGACGCAACCTTGATAGTTGACATTCCTCCTCGGCAATATGGGCCAAGTTTTTCTAACCATACAACTTCTGTTTCTCAGTACCGGTTATGTTTTAAGTGTGGGGATGCTATGGTTGGTCTGATGTGAGGTACTAAGTTCTTGAAGTTTGGTTTATCCTTCCTGTTAAGGTCTTAAGTGTGGGGATGCGTCCCTGCGCGTCTATGTTGCATACCCCCATGCATACACCCTGTTCTAATCATGCATCTATGCCGTGATTTCATTTTACCCTGATAGGGTTCCTTCTCCACTCTTACGTTCTATTTCACCCTGTCCTAGGGGTTGTTCCTTACCTATTTGTCCTTATTCTTGGTTTTGCGCTTCTTTCATACGAACAGATCTTACGTTCACCGAAAACTCAATCCAACCTTACAGCCCTGTTTGTTCCTTTGAACTTACTATTTTTCCTTTTTACCAACCCTTGTTCTGACAGTCGATTCTCAAGTTATTAATTTTTGCAGTAATTCTCGTAAATTAGAGAGTTTTCCATGTGAACGTGTCTTTATTATTTCGAAACTCTAATCTGATACACCAGCCCTGTCCTACCCTTTCTCCCTGACATTTTTTCTCTTTACTCCGTATCCTTTCGATGCACGGTTCATCCGTTATTAATTTCTACGGGTTTTCGAGTCTTTTTCATGCCTATTTTTCACATTTTTTCATGTGAACCTGCCCTATTTTCACCGGAATTTCTATTTGATTTGACCAACGTGTCTTGCCAGCCTTTCCTCCATTTTTTTCTTTTCCCTCCCCCATCTTTCGACTGCCCTATTTTTAGTTATTAATTTTTTCGAGCGTTTTTTAATGCATTTTTCATGGTTTTTTCATGTGAACCATTCCTAATTTTTCCCAAACTGAGTTTTGATGCACCATCCCTGTGAATCCCTTTCTTTCAGACATTTTTCCTTTTTAGTATCCTCTATTCGGACGTACAGTTCTTCCCGTATTAATTTTCGAGTCCATTTTCGGGCACATTTTTGCGGTTTTTCCTATGTAGATGCGTTCTATCTCAAACGAAACTGTGTTTTAGAGTGATAGGATTGTCGGACACATTGTTTTGCACACTTTTTCTTCTTTTCACACTTCGTTCCAATGCGCGGATTTTCCGATATTAATGCCCGTATGTGTTTTCGGGTTTGTTTTTTGCGTTTTTTCCATGTGAATACCCTGATTTGGTCCTGGAACTCATGTTGTATGTTTCCAAGATTTTCGTCTTGTCTCGCAGCACCTTTTTCCTTTTTATGGATTTTTGATCCGACAAACGGTTTGGCTTTTATTTTATTTTTTCATTTTTCCAATTAACCACATTTCTCGTCTTGCGCGTGAACGCGCGTGTTTTTGGTTTTACGCGCCTCGAGACGCCCCCATGGCGTCCGTGGCTTGCACATCCCCGTCCCTGCCCATTTGACCTCGTCATTGTAAATTTTTTTACCCCTACCCGCGCATACGCACGGGCCGGGGATGTGTTCTTTTATTTTATTATTTCTTTTATTTTTCTTTTTTTTCATTATTTAATATAGAAAGAGAAAAAAAATATACACACAAATATTTTTTTTTTAAAAAAACAATTTAAAAAAAGAAAAAACTAAGAAAAAAAAGAAGAGAGAAAAAAGAAAAGCATACACACTAACATCACACATGAACATACCAAAGACCAGAAACAGAAAAAAAAAACCAAGAAAAGAAAAAAAGAAGGAAAAAAAAAACATACCTGCAAGCTGCCGTTGCGTTTCGGTTCTCCCTCCTCCTCCTCTTTCCTCCCCTTCCTCCTCCCCTTCTTCCTTCCTCTCCTGCTTGTTCTTCTCCTTCTCCTCCTTCTTCTCCTTCCACTTCTTCTTCTTCTCCTTCTTCTTCTCCTTCCATTTTTTTTTATCCTCCTACTCTCCCTCCTCAGCGCTCCTGACGGCGGCCCGTTCGTGGTCCATATCCTCTCCCCCCTCCTCTCCCTCCTAGGCACCCCTCCTGCCGCCTCCTGAAGCAGCGCCCCAGCGGCCTCCTCCAACAACGTCCTCCCTCTCCCCCGCCTCCTAACTCCGCCCCTTCCGCCTCGACCTCCCCTCAACTTCCTCCACCCTCGCCTCGCAGCGCCGCCTGTGGGCCTCCTCCATACGCCCGTCAGCGTCTCCTAGGCTTCCTCCTGGTACTCTGCCACCCTGCCTTGTCGCCACGTGCCATCGGCTGTCCGCCTATTGCCTTCACCGCCTCCTGGTACTCCTCCGCCGTCAGCCACCGACTCCCCCTTCCTCTTCCTCCTCCTCCTCCTTCCCTCCTTCCCCCTCCTCCTCCTCCTCCTCCAACCAACCTCCTCCTCCTCTTACCACAACCAGGTACCTCTAACCTAACTTAGGTTGAAACTAACCTAACTTAGGTTAACATCTAACCTAACTTCAATTAACAACTAACCCGACTTAAGTCACTAAACCTCCCTTTGGTTACCTTAACCCCCCTAAAGTTAAATTAACCTAACTAGGGTTAGGTCACTATTAACCTAACTAGGGTTAGGATTCACTTAACCTAACTAGGGTTAGGTTTTCCACTAACCTAACTATAGTCAGTCAACTAACCTAACTGAGGTTAGTTCCCCTCCCCCCCCCCACTAACTAACCCTAGGTTAGTTAGTCTCACTGTAAGAAAGTTGGGAATAGTTAGAATGTTGATAATATGCCATGTCACACAAACATTGGTATATAAGGAGAGAAGTTGTAATTTTTCACATCTTTTTACATATCAATACAATTACAATCTTTCTCTCCCTTCTTGTTCACAGCTTTTATGGCTTCCTCATCTTTCCTGTCTTTCTCTCTCCAAATCTAGTATTTCTCTCTCCTCGTCACTCTTATTCTCTCTCTTCCTGCAGTTTTTCTCTCTCCTCTGCAGTCTTTCTCTCTCCTCTTTCTCTCTCCCTGTTTCTCTCTCTGACAAGTGGTATTAGAGCTTCAGTCTTTGATCCATTATTTTCTCCCAATTTCAGTCTCATTTTCCTATTTCAAAACCAATTTCAGATAAAAATGGTACAAGACAGTGAGTAGTGGAGTGTTGCAGGACAACTACAGTTAGCAAGTGACTACATCTGGAGATATCCAAGGTTAGATATGGCGGGTAAAGTCTTAAATGGCTGGACGTCAACAAATTTTATGCAAAATTGAAGGTAACTAGGGTAAAGGATGGTTAACCGGGCTTAGTTTGGGAACAAACTGTGGTTACTTTGAAAAGAGGGGTTTCTCTTTCCCCTTTCCTGGAAATTCCTGCAGGTTCCATGGAAGTTCAGCTCCAAGATCTGTTCATATCTCTCTCATCTCTGATCTTCTTGACCAAAAAACACCTGGAATAGATCCTACTCATCAGGAGCTTCAAGTTGAGCACAAGATTGCTCAAGATTGGGCCAGCATTCAGGCCAGAAACAGCCCCGAAAATTGCGGCGCAATTTTCAGGCTGATTCCAGCCCTGCCCTGCTTCAGCTTGCTTCCTCTCAGCCCTGGCACTCTTCTTGATCCATTCCAAGCATAAATCTTCAGCCATATTGAGATTCTCAGCCACATTTAAAGATTCCTCAGCTCCTCTTGAACCCTAGGTGAACAGTCCATGGGCAGCCATGAAAGCTTCAGCCCAAGCTTCCAATTCTTGACAATTTCTTGAAGATTCTTCATCCTTTTGGCCCGTGGAATCATTTCAGCAAGGATTCTTCAACAAATTGCAAGGATTAAGCACGGGATGGCTAAAGATTGAGGATCAAGAGCTTCTATGGAGCAAAAATTTGGGGGAAACGGGTTTAATGCTTCAATTTCAAGCATTTGAAGCTTCAAGATTGGTCTCAACCATCAGATAAGCAAGCCTTATGGATTATTTTGCTAACATTGGACAACCGGGAGCCCTATCAAGCATTTGGCAAGTCATTTTCAGTTATGACAAGGTATTTCTCTTCAATTTTTAATCTTTCTCACTAATCCAATTGCTGAGCTTAAGCCATTTGACTGAGAGATTAAAGAATTGAACATTTTCATCAAATTCTCAGCCAACCTTTGCCTGAATCCATCTATTCATGAATGCAATGCTTGTCTAATACATATTAGCTTCAATCAGTGAATTAAAGGCCTCAATCTAAGATTTCAGCATAACACTTGAATCTTATTGACTGAATACATTGATTGATGCCTTTGTTTACTCTAATCCAATTGATTGGTTGATTCTCTTTTGCCTAAATTGGAAAATTGTAAAAGGGTAAGTACTAGCAATCAGTGAGTCACTAAATTGCATAGGTAAAACCCTTCTCCCATCTCAAGTTTTCTTATCTCAATCAATTGCATCTCATGAAAGGCTGAATGGATATTTTTGAATTGCATATCATGCTGATTGCTTAGCACACTAGCCTCTACCATGTTGATATTCCCACCGAGGAAAAAGGTGGATGCCGGGGGAGATAGTGGGACAAAAGAGAGGTGACCCTCCCTCACTATCGAAGATCCCGAAGGGGTGCAACCAACCGACCCGGGGGGAACTTTGCCCACCTCCCGGTGATTCGGAGCTCGTGTAGGGAGCCTGTCATGCCGTTTTATCCCTCACACAGGTACAGCGAGTGGAGGATTGAAGATTGAAGACTTTCCAAGGACTCAAGTACCTACAGGACTAAAACAGGGTAAAACAGGGAATTTACAGGTTACTTATAAGGTATTTACAGGTGGATACAAGTACACCCTTCATTGTTGAAGCATAGGTGCAGGTACTACAGGATACCCCAGGTCCTATATACCCCTTTGCAGGGTTTGGTAGCCATTTGAGGTTACTTTCTTGCATTACAGGGTCAAAACAGGGCATTTACAGGTCTAGACAGGGTGTAGGACTGGACAGTTCAGACTCTGAAATTCAGCTACAGAATTTTCTATCCTAAACCTGTTATAGCGTGCTATAGCTCATCTCGAAGAGGGCATTGTTAGCTTCGATTCGCACAAAAAAGTTCTGAAATCGGAGTTTCCTAGCCAAAGTTATAGCCGTTTTACTGACAAGGGGTACTGCAGGACTGCACTAGTATGGCAGGACATAAAGGCAAAAATAAGGTCCAGGAGGATTATGCACAGCAAATCAGGGATTCCATGATGGAAAGTACACTTCAAGAGAACCCTGAAGAGCTTCAACAACAAGGAGAAATCAGTATACTCACTGATACTTTGTGTGCCCATGAACTAAGACATAGAGAGTGACATGAGGCCCTCTTGTCAATAATGGAGCATATGGCTCAATCTACTGATCAGACCAAGGCTTCTATTGAAAAGTTGGTAATATCCAATGACCAAATCTCGGCACAAATCTCTAAACTCATACAATTGCAAGTGGCATCAAAAGAAGTTAATGAGAAGGCTTGTTCAAACAGTGACCCTTCAGTCCCACTTCAGCCATCCAACCAAAATGGTCATGGAGATGGGATCATTGGAAGAAGAGGCATTCCAAATAGTCAGTATGAAGTAGGAGAAGCTTCACAAAGGCATGATGACTATTTGGGCAGTTTGAATGGAGCCAGTACTCAAGCTTCTGGACTGCATACTCAGAATTCTAGGGGTGCTTTACCAACAGGAAGATTACATGGTAATTCTCAGCCACCTGTTGGAAGATTTCAGTCTCAATTTGGAGGTTCTGTACTTGGAAATCTTGATCAGCCAGTTTTGGGACAGCAACCCTTTCATGATAGAGAATTGAAGGACAAAATTGTTTTATCCAAATTCAATGGCCAGTCATCTTCACCATCAGAATTAGAGGAATGGACCTCTAAGATGGAGTCCTACTTTGACATATTCCCTAAAACTGATGCTATGAAGATTCACTTTGCTTCCTTGCACTTAGAAGGATTTGCCCATACTTGGTGGAGGTATATCAAGAAAGAGAATGTACTTATTGAGAATTGGGAAGCTTTTAAGGTACTTATGGCTGAAGTCTTTGTTTCGCCTCTTGAAAAAGAGAAGCTAGCATGAAGATGGTATGGTTTGGAACAAAGGGGCCTAAGTGTAAGAGAATATACAAACCAATTCCTCAACTTGACCATGTATGTGGAAAGCATCAGTGATGAGGCCAAGTTACACAAGTTTATGTATGGTTTAGAACCATCCTTGTCAGCTGATGTTATGGCGCAGAATCCTACTTCACTTTTCAAGGCTATTGAGCTTGCAGAGCGCTATGGAAGAAAGTATAAGAAAGAGTCTTCATTTTAGCCAAGTTATGGACAGCCAAGGACTATTTTAAAGCAAGGGCAAGTTGATAACATTTATGGCAGCAATCATATGCCTAGTGGGAGCTTACGAGTATCAACTTATCCTCCATTCAATGCTTCTAGGCTTCAAAGCAATTTCAGGACAACAAACAGTCCAAAGGTTGAATTTAAGCAAGGTGACAATAAGCCTAAGTCCACTTCAGCCAATACAAATTCCAAAAATATTCCCATGGATCTTTACAAGGAAAGAAAGGACAAAGGCTCATGCTTCAAGTGTGGAGAAAAGTATACTCCTGACCATGCTTCAAAGTGTGTATACAAAAATGCCAAGCCAAAGTTTCAGAGTATGCTAGTTCTTGAGGACTTTGAAAATGACATAGATGAAGCTAATGCAGTGACAATCAATGCTGAAAATGAAGATTTCGAGGATGATGGTGGACAGGAGTACTTTTATGATCCATCTGACTCCTTTCCTTTTGATCCAGGCAGAGATGTTCCATTTGATCCTGGTGGATTTTGTAATGAGTTGCCTTCTGCCACTAATTGTTCTATCTCTATGGATGCTTGGACGGGATCTAAGAGCCCTAATACACTTCGTATGAAGGGAAGCATATGTGGAAAGCCAGTGTTCATCTTGATAGATAGTGGCAGTACTCACAGTTTTGTCAATAAATCCATTATGTACAAGTTGAATTGTGTTCCCACCGACTTACAACAGCCCATTAGAGTACAAGTGGCTAATGGTGAAGAGGAAATCACCACACAGATTTGCCCACAGGTTTCTTTGCAGATGGCTGAAAATTTTGAAGTCAAAGTAAACCTGATCACTTTGGAAATGGGGCCCATAGATATTGTACTTGGTTGTGATTGGTTGATGACTTTAGGCAGGATCACTATGGATTTCTCACAGTTATATATGGAGTTTTTCTCCAATGGACAGCTCATCCATTTACAGGGAATCCCTAGTAGATCTGATTTTCAGCTTATCACCATTCAACAACTCAAGAAAGAGTACAAGAAGCGCTCACAGATATTTGTTTTGCATTTGAACAAAGAAACACAGGATCAGCCCAATAATTCAGCAAACCATCCAGCCTTGATAGCTCTTCTTGAGGAGTATAGAGATTTATTTGAAGTACCTACTTCATTGCCTCCTAAGAGAGCGGTGGATCACCCCATTGATTTGGAGCCCAACTCAAAGACAATCAATAAGCCACCTTACAGACTATCAAAATGTGAACGAGAGGAAGTAGCCAAGCAAATCAAAGTGCTTCTTGAAATGGGATTCATTGAACCAAGTTCTTCACCTTATGCATCTCCAGTCCTGTTAGTCAAAAAGAAAGATGGATCTTTCAGAATGTGCATTGACTACAGGGATCTCAATAAGATAACAGTGAAGAACAGGTATCCTATACCCAGGATTGATGATTTGCTTGATGAGCTTAAGGGGGCTCGATTCTTCACGAAGATTGATTTGAGATCAAGGTATCATCAGATTCGCATGGGAGAGGGTGATGAAGTCAAGACTGCTTTTAGGACTGATCGTGGGCTCTACCATTTCTTGGTGATGCCATTCGGGCTTACAAACGCTCCAGCTACCTTTCAAAGCCTAATGAATAAGATTTTGCAACCTTTCCTCTTTCAATTTGTCTTGGTGTTCTTTGACGACATTTTGATTTATAGCAAGACTTTACAGGATCATTTGTCACATATGAGGAAGGTTTTTGATGTGTTGAGACATCATAGGCTTTTTGTTAAGGAGAAGAAGTGTTCTTTTATGCAGACTGAAGTGGAATACTTGGGACATATAGTCAGTGAAAAAGGAATACAGGCTGATCCCAAGAAGGTGCAATGCATAAGAGATTGGCCAACGCCTACTACTACTACCTCTCTTAGAGGATTTCTTGGTGTATCCTCATTCTATCGCCAATTTATAAAGCATTATGCGGCAATTGTAGCTCCTTTGACTGACAGGTTGAAGAAAGAGGCTTTCTTTTGGGATGCTCTTGCAGATAGCAGCTTCAACCAGTTAAAGGAATTACTTACTTCTGCTCCTATCCTTGTATGCCCAGATTTCTCCAAAGAGTTTACTATACAGTGTGATGCTAGTGGCCGTGGCATTGGGGCTATTTTACTTCAGGAGCATGGAGTAATTGCATTTGAAAGCCGTAAGCTTACAGATAAGGAGATGGCCATGAATGTTTATGACCAGGAAATGTTGGCTATCCTGCATGCAATCAAGAAATGGCACCATTACTTATATGGCAGCGGATTCAGAGTACATAGTGATCATCGGGTACTCAAGTATTTCCTTACTCAGTCAAATCTCACTCCAAAGCAATGATGATGGGTAGCAACATTACAAAATTATGACTTTGACATCACTCATACAAGGGGTAAAGATAACATAGTGGCTGATTCTCTTTCTCGTATGTGGGCCTGCAAAGTGTCAGCCATGACAGAACTACATAGCGATTGGATTGAAGAACTACAAGAGGCCTATCTCTTAGATGAGGAATTCAGCCAAAACTTTCAGAAATTACAGCAAGGACTTATGGAAGAAAACTCGCATTACCAGCTTAAAAATGGTCTTATTTGGTGGAAGGGCAAGATTGTTATTCCCTCTACTTCTTCTTTCAAGCGGAAAATTATGGAGAAGTTACATTCTTCGCCTTTAGTTGGACATTTGGGAGTTTTCAAGACTTATGACAGGATCAGCAAGAGCTTTTATTGGAAAGGACTGTGGAAAGATGTCAAGGACTTCGTTATGAAGTGTATGCCTTGTCAGCAAAATAAGGATAGCACCCATAAGCCAGGAGGTTTGTTGCAGCCATTGCCTATTCCTACGGGTAAATGGACTCATATTACTATGGACTTTATCACTGGCTTACCTACTACCAAGAAGGGGTGGAATAGTATTTATGTGGTGGTTGACAGACTCACCAAAGCAGCTCATTTTATCCCAACAAAAATTCAGTTTACTGCTTCTCAAGTGGCCAACCAGTTTATGGAGCATATTTTCAGATTACATGGATTACCGCAGGTGATTGTCCATGATAGGGACTCAAAGTTTATGAGTAACTTTTGGCAAGCGGTATTTACATCTATGGGTACTAAGTTGACTCCATCTACGGCTTATCATCCCCAAACTGATGGACAGACAGAGAGAGTTAATAAATGGTTGGAGACTTATCTTCGCCATTTTTGCTATGATGTCCAAACCTCATGGGATTCTTGGTTACACCTGACTGAGTTTGCTTATAACAATTCCACTCATGCGAGTATAGGAGTTTCACCCTTTGAGGCTTTGTATGGTTACAAGGTGCCCTTACCCACAGTCATCTTTAATGAAAAGATCAACCCTCATGGGAAGGAAGAGTTGGAAAGAATGCAGACCCTTCTTCAGCAATGCAAGGTGAATCTAACGAAGGCTCAAGATCAGATGAAGATGTATGCTGATGAGAAGAGGAGGCCTTTAGAGTTTCAGGAAGGAGAGCTGGTTTTGTTGAAGGTGCCCAAATCCAAGTACTCTACATTGAAAGATGGATCTAGTAATAAGCTTGCCCACAGATTTTATGGCCCTTACAGGATCCTTAAGCGGATTGGAGATTTGGCATACAGACTAGAGCTTCCCTCTTCTACAAAGATTCATAACGTCTTCCATGTTAGTCAGCTCAAGCCCTATTATGGTGATCCACTAGATATAGTTGATGAGCTGCCACCTATTGATGAAGATGGTCTTGTTTAGTACATCCCAGAGGCTGTTATAGGTCAGCGTGAAAAGAAGCTTCGATCACGTTCTATTGTGGAATATTTGATTAAATGGAGAGGTTTACCCTCTGAAGAGGCTTCTTGGAGACCTGATTCAATATTGGATGAGTATCCATACTTGAGGGATACATTGGTGGCTGAAGCCTATTGCTTATGGAGCTAGTATTGATGCAGACTAGTTCAGGACTGGTGCACAGATCGGTCGTAGATAACTCACGTGGTGAATCCCGGAAGGTCCCCAAGAACAAAGTACTCTACTTTTTAGCACAAAAACCCATGTAAAAGCAAGCACGACAAGAGGCAAGAGACAAATTGGGTTCAATCTCCCCCATGTCTTGTGTGAGCGCTTCACAAAGCATGTATTTAATGTATATTTCCAATCTTCATGCTCAATAATAGCCCAATTACAAAAATATGACAAGCTTTTAGCTTTTGGGTTTGCTTTCTACCAAAAATAGGAAAATAAAGCTAATGGACGGTGCCCATAGTGTCTGGCACGCCCAATCTCAATGTCCAAATAGAAATAACATATCCAGGCGCATAAGCGCATACAAAATAATAATAAATAATCGATGTCTCAATAGACATAACAAAATATAGGCGTGGCGCCTATCAAAATCTAATCCAAGAGTCGAAAACCCGCTAGACTCCAATGCTTTCCTCCGCCACTGCTGCTATCTCTACACATCAACTGAAGCATTCACAATCGTTAGTAAAATAACACAATTAAACCGACAAAAGTGAATACCTAGCAGTCTTCAGCTACATAAATAAATCAACTGGTTAGAAATAAATCCTAACCTTAATTTATTACGAGTGCGCACTCTAAACTCATAAACGTTTATTAATTTAATATGCATTTTGCGGAATCACCCGCTATGGAATCACCCATGTACACACTAAATTAATGAAACGCCTGAAAAGGACAGGCGTCCCCATCAACTTCTCGCACAAAGAATCCTCTTTGCGTATGAGCCCCGGTCATCTAAGTTTACGGAATCCACCGTAAAACCTCATGGAATCCACCGTGGAATATGCCTCCTGGCATCAAGGACAGCACGCTGTTTTAGAACAGTTTTTATCGTACCTCATTTTCAGAATTAAGCTATCTACATGAGCTTAAAGTACTCTTCAAGAGCTTCGTTTTGATATGTGGTACATCTTATTTGGACACTTCTATCAAAAGTTATGGCAGATTTGGTCCAGCAGGGACTGTTTATTCAGCAAGCTGTCTACTTTCTTCTGGAACTATTTGTTGAAGACTCTATGGCTCCATTTGCTTCTGATGTACTTCAAGTCATGTATATAGTTGGGTCCTCTTTCCGTTCTTCAAATTCAGCCCTTGTAATGATCATTCTTCATTCATTTCCCATTTGTAAAGCTGTAAAGCAGAGTAGTACTCTGTTCTATCCATCTCTTCTTAGCTATTTCTAGGTTTGTTTTTTAGGACAAAAACTTTTGGGAAGGGATGGATTGTAAGAAGTTAGGAATAGTTAGAATGTTGATAATATGCCATGTCACACAGACATTGGTATATAAGGAGAGAAGTTGTAATTTTTCACATCTTTTTACATATCAATACAATTACAATCTTTCTCTCCCTTCTTGTTCACAGCTTTTATGGCTTCCTCATCTTTCCTGTCTTTCTCTCTCCAAATCTAGTCTTTCTCTCTCCTTGTTACTCTTATTCTCTCTCTTCTTGTAGTCTTTCTCTCTCCTCTGCAGTCTTTCTCTCTCCTCTTTCTCTCTCCCTAGTTCTCTCTCTGACACTCACCTAGGTTAGTTAATACTTGCCTGGACTAACTTAACTTGACCTAATTGACCCTAGACTAACCTAATTGACTTAATTAATCCTAGACTAACTCAGACTAACCTACTCAACCTTGACTAACCTGACTACACTACCCAGGACTTACCTGACTTATCCAGACTAACTTGACTTAGTTGACTTAACTTGACCTTACTTATCCAACTAACCCAAATTTACATCATCTAATTGATTTAGTTAATTCAAAAAATTCATTTAAATTCAAAAAAAGTTCAAATTTTTTTCTAAAAGTTCCTCCATATTTTTGCCATTTTTGGGAAATTTTTCACGTGGAAATTTTAACAAATAAAATTCCAAAAAATTAAAAATTTGACAATTCATTCAAACTTACCTAAAAGATGCATAAAATTCATTCAAAATTAGTTTTAAAAATACAGAAAAAATCCAAAAAAATCCACCCACCCCCTTGACTTTTTTCCACTAATTTCTCACTTCAACATATTTTCATACAAGGCACCCATATTCTTTGAATTTTTTTTAAAAAAGAATAAACATAAAAATAAAAAACTTATTTTCATAACATAAATTGTGGATATTTCCTTCATGGCTGAATTTTCATTTTTTCACATATCCATGTGCTATATATCTTGATTTTATTATTATTATTATTATTATAAAAAATAAAAACAACCACCAACCACAAATAATAACAAATTTAAATTTTTTTTTTAAAAAAAACACCTAAAACAATTAAACCAAACCAAATAATCAATACAAAACAAACAAGATACAAAATAATAAAAATTTTAAAAATACATTAAAAATCGACAAACACATTAATGTGTTTTTCTTTTTTGTTGTTCAGTTAGTGGTCTTTGATTTTTTTTGACTGGATTCATTGCTTTTGGGAGACTCTTCCGTGTGTTTTCCGACCATTGCATACACACTCCTACTCGGTATTTATTTTTTGAGATTTATTTTTTTAAATTCCCCCTTAATCACAATTAATTGTTAAAATGAACTATTTATTCACCCACCTTTTCCACGTGCATTCGCGCTAAACACACAATTTAATAATTTAAAAATCAACTAGCCGTACACTTTGCACGCACTACATACGATTAAGAGACACCTTAATTTGTAATAAAAATGAACCAGCTGTCACGAATAAGCACGTGCTGGCAAAAAATTGCTCTATATCACTATTAATTTTTAATTAAGGAATTTGTATTTAGAGACCCAGTCTGGGAATCGTAGTCCGTGTTGTGATAAAGCACTGTTTCACCTTAATGATTTTTAATTAAATTTTTAAGAAGGAACCACCGTTTTCTTATTAAGGTTTATAACCTAATAAAATGTCACCCATTATTAATAATTTCTTAAAATGAACCCTTCATTAAAATAATCCACCCTCATTACACTTTTTTCCTTTTTAATAAATATGCTTCGTGGGATGGACGCGTACAAGTCTTTTAGTTGACACTGATGGTCAAGGTTATAGTCGAGTCTTGATGTATATTCTTATGGTAGTCTGATTTGTCTATGTGTTACGATTACGGGTGCGGTGTGTAGTTCTTTCTTTCTTTCCTGATACGGGGATTTGGGTGCTTGAATGTTGCATCGCATGAAGCTTTCAATCGCATCTGTGTAGAGGTCATGCTGAAATTTTTCTAGGCTGTGTATTGTTTGGGGTAGTAATTGGGTTAGTTACGACTATGTCTGTATGAATGTCTTTCTTTTGGATTGATTCTTTTTTTATAGCCCTTTGGTTGTTTTGCAGGCATTCTTTGTGATTGCCTGTGTTTGTGGTGTGTGTTTTTTTCATCTGAATGGTGCCTCACGCTCCTCCCCCTATCCAGTATGTCCCACTGGTTAGTAGGGATTACTCTTCCCTACTCACTTTTGAGCCTATCGTGAAGGCAGGACTCGCGACTTTGGTGGTTTTCTCCTTCCCCTTGGTTCCAAAAGATCCATCCATGTGTGATGAGTTCATTGCCTCATACAGTAAGAAGTCGGGACTGGTCCATGGTACTTGCATGACATTGATAGCCCGAGGGTTAGGGAAGGCTTTGTCTCTTCTCTACAAAGGAGAGCCCTTTGTTACAGCTCGACAACTATTCTCCAACGATGAGATTTTGAAGTTGTTATAGAAACAGACCAAGGAAATTCTGGATGTCAAGAAAGTGATCAACACTTCAAGAGTTTCCTTTTCCATGATCACTGATTCTGTATGGAAGTTAGTCTGCTAGTTCCTCCAAGATAGGTTTATGCCTGCAAAGACACCATTCCATTACTTGTCCAAAGAGCTCTTTACAGCTTCCAGGATGGTGTTAAAAGGAGTAGCTATTGATTGGAGCACTTACCTACTCAGAAAGATGGATCAACATTTCGTTAAAGTAACCAGGGGCAATGTCACCAACGTCACCTATGGATCCTACCTGTTTGCTTTCTTGACATACTCAGGCTTAAAGAAGGGTGTACCTTCACCTCCTCCATCTGATCCAGTACCTCCCCCTCCACCTTCCTAAGAGTCAGAACTAATTGATATAGAGGATCTGGATTCTCCTAGTTGCATAAGGCAATATCCGAGTTAGCATTTGCTAAAGACATACTGGTAGATCTGTTTAAGCAGATGGAGCAACAAATCCAAATGATTGAGACCCAAAGAGAAGAGATATCTTCTTTGAAAATTCAGTTAACAGAAGCTCAATCCGAGGTCACTAAAATCTCAGAGGAGAAGGAGAGGATGTCCAAAGAAGCGCAAGAGTTTCAGACTCTTTTAGATGTCAAACTCTCAGCCTTACAGACTGCTAATGACATAGTGGCATCACCAGCTTCCCAAATCAAACACTTGCAAGACCAACTGGCACAGTCACGGTCTGTTCCTCCAAGCCCTAATGTTCCCCTAATTCCTTCTCTATCAAAGCAGGACTTGGCAGTTCTCTAGAGACAGGCTACCTTGTGTCCTTTATTTCAAGATAAAGTGGAACGATTGCAGTCTAGGAAGGATGTGTTATGGTCTACATTTGAGCATTTCCAAGAATATGTTCCTCCAGACCATTCTTTCTTTGTTCACTATCAATTTCAAAAGTTGGCCTTTTACATGAAGCTTTCAACGATGGATCTTCCTCTTCCAGAGGATGGTTGGAGTGGGGCTTGGTCTCCCGAGTTGCTGACAAAAGTGGTCCGTATGGTGTTTGAAGATTCTGTCATGACGGATACCATGTTGCTGTCATATATGTATCTACGAGGAGATCTATTGATTCTAGATGAAGTAGATATGGCATGGTATGTGGGAGACATAGTTTTACAAGCTGTTTTGTATGTCAACTATTTGGAGTTGAGGATAGATGACATATTCGAGAGTTACTCCTCAAAAGTGGCTACTTGCCATGATAATTCCTAGCACTCAATGATTGATTCTGTGGTCCTGAATCAACGACAGAATACAGCTTCTACCTATGTACAGAGCACTAACCAACTGAGGGTGGATCTCTTAGCTCACATTTCCAAAAATAATCTATTTGATTCAAACTTTTTTTATGCCTATCAGAGAAGATCTATCTTAGGTCCCTTTGTTCCTAGCCTGTTGTATTATCAACAAATGGCTCACCGTTATGATACCTATATTTTCCTTTATCAAACCAATTCAACAGCAATCTTACCCCTTCTTTTCCAACCTCAATTTTTTCCTCAAATTCCAATATTTACATATTGCTCTTTTATCGAAGATAGAGTATATTCCCCTTCTCCACTATGCCCTTCTCCATCCCTCCATGTACCTTCTACCTTTCCTATTTATCAATTAACACCCTTCCTAACTGATTCCCTAAAAAATTCCGCTACTCCTTCTTTAACCTATTCCTCCTTTTATGATTTTGCCTACCCATCTCTTCATCCACTTTTACTTATTCCACTTCCCTCTCTCGCCACTTCTATCTCTCAACCCCCTTAGTTGGTTAGTGAATATGAAGGGTTTGATCAGCAGATTCCAAGAAGAAGAGGATAAAGCTCGACTGATTCTCTTACAGGACCTCAGATAAACTGGCTAATAATTCCAGGAGATTGGACAACTGCCAGTCAAGCATACTAGAACTACCTTCATTTTGCTCACCAATATTCACAATCTCTAGATCCTTTAGTGAGATTGACAGCTCATTTTGCTTGGTATCTAGCATACATGCATAGGCATTCCCATAATCATCAAAAGGCCAATCCAAAGCTTTGTATGAATGTCAATGTGAACATTGACTCCCACTAGTTGGATGTCCTGTATTTTCATGCCCTTTGTCTCCCTAGCAGATACTTTGTCTTGCTAGAAAGGATGTGCTACTTGCAGTTCTTTCAAAATCCTCCCAAGACATTTGTAGATGAATCCTTCTCCATGGATCGCTTTCGAAACCACCAAGCCTTCAAAAGGGATCATCTTCATTGATACCTTTGCAATGTATCTTGGATGATTCTTAATGATATATATCTCTTTTTGGAGGTGTCATTCAGATGGTTGTGTTAGTGTTTGTGTGTATGTTGTAATAATTGTATGTGCTGGTGGATGGAAAGCCTATGGTGGAAAGCTGAAGAGAACCTCTTATATCCTTTACAAATTTGTTATGGTTTTTAAATGATTAATCAACTGAGTTAATGAATAATTGAAGTTTTGCTTTAGTAGTATTTTCTATCAGATACAGGTGATAAGTTGGGGTCGTGTTTTGGAGAGATTATTGGAGATTCTACGAAAGATCCCAATTGAGCTCTTTAGTAAACTTATATTTTTCTTTTCCTTAGGTCGCGAGGACACTTCCTTTCTAAGTGTGGGGATATGTTGAGAGTGGAAAAAGTCTGAATTTTTGACTGATTTTTGTTATTTTTGAGGACTGAATGATTAATTTTTTATGGATTTAGAGTGATTTATGGTTGTTAATAAAAGTATTTGAGAGTGTTTTGGATGATATTGGTTATGTTTTGGAAGTTTATGATGGTTCTCAGTAGAGATATGAAGTGCTATGATGTTCTGTTGAGGTTCTGATTGGTTCTGTATATCTTCTGTATAGCTTCTGTTTTGTTCTGATTGTCTTCTGTAGTATGAAGCATGGATTGATGATTGATAAGGATTGAGATCTTTTGAAAGCTTATTGAATAGTTTTTGATAGTTTGGAATGGTTTGAGTATGAGTTATGAGGTTGTGATGACCTTCTGTAACCTTTTGTAGACCCTCTGTCTCTGCTCTGTCTCTGTACTGTAGCTGTACTATAGCTGTTCTGGTGCTGTACTATAACTGTTCTGTAGACCTTCTGTAAGTGTTCTGTAGAATGTATATGTGACTTTTGAAAAGTTTTCTAACCTTTGGAAAGGATGAATCTAAGTTCAAAAGAGCTAAAAAAAGTGGAAGAAGCAGTTGTTGAAGACTGAAGATAAGACTAAGTGATAGTGACAGTAATGAGCTATGAAAGGACATTGTAGTGGCTCTGGTGACTCTTCATATCAGACATACCTCTTGGGAGGTGCATCCATGACCTAAGAAGGATTATTGAGAGTTATTATGAGGGAATTGTAGTGAGGATATGATGTACTATTGAGAGAGAGAGAGAGAGAGAGAGAGAGAGAGAGAGAGAGAGAGAGAGAGAGAGAGAGAGAGAGAGTCAATTCTATTAAAACAGTGTAACTATATATGAGAGATTGAGAGAGAGAACTATGAAGACATTGAAGATGAATACTATGTGATTGATTTCCATTCAAAGATGGTGTATTCCTTTGTGTTCTTTGTTCTATTGAAGAATTTTATGAAGATGTTGAAGATTATGGTTGATTCTATCAAATCTGCGGGAGAAATCTACTATGATGTTGCATGAAGATTTGTTGTTTTCTTTGTTTTGATGATCAGAAGAATGAAATAAAAGCTTGTTGATGTTACAAGATAGATTTTCTTGAAAGAGAATTCCCTTTTCCTTGGTGTTCTTCTTGGGGCTCCATGCTTTTATAAATGGAGCCATAGGAGGAATGAATCTCCCAGGAACACGATCAAAGCAAAATCTCTGCCGAGATTTCATCTCTCTTGCTCATTGAACATAAAGAAAAGAACACATATTTGCATCATCGTCCTCTTCATCCTCATCGCTCTCCATAATTATCCTTTTAGAAACACATGAGAGAGAGAGAGAAAAAAAAAATTCTTGTTCGACATACAATGGGGGGGCTGTGCATGAGAGAGAGAAGGGGTGTATATGGAAAGAAGCACACCCCTTCATCCCCCACATGCACCCCTTCGTATAAAATTTATTAATGAATAATATTTTCTTTTACATTGGCCTTAGCCATTGTTTCCTTGGGGATCTCAAAACTTATAGGCTTGCTTTATGAATACACAATTTTTAAAATCGTAATAAGACTACATTGATATGTGATATTATTAATGTAGATGCAATAGGGTGCTAGATTTTGAGTATATTTAGGCTTCATCATTCTCCCCGGACACAATTGCGAGGCCGTCCTCGGCAAGCACGAAGAAAAAGAACCAGAACACTGTTGAACATGTCTTTAGTATTGATGACAAACCTGAGCCATAGGAGACCACCTAGGGACCACCACACCAAGGATGCTATTCCCTGCTTTGTCATGAGCTTGCACACTCAAAAATCTCAAAGGGATGACCATCTTCTTCATGCTCATAAGGATTCTTCAATTCTGATGGAACGCAAAACTGCACATCGAAGATGTCGACAAAGAGAAAATAGATCCATCGTAGATTGGTGGCCTTTTTGCGATGATTAGGGAGGGAGATGAACACTTCGAATAGGATGTCGATGGGGATGCCTATCGAAGTGGCACTGCTAGACAGTAGTACAAGCCTCCAAACAGGACAATAAGATGCCAATGAATGCAAATGGATCTTGTTAGTTTGCTGCGATGATTCTTGATCACATTAGAGGAAACTTGATGATGGTGAACTCATGCACCCAAATCTTTTCTGAATCGCCTTTTTGTAGTCAAATCGAATAGTACCCTGCCATTGATGTCTTGAATCTCTTCCCCATGAGCGATTGATTTTCTAGCCTGTGCACCATAAATGGAGCCATGGGAGGAATGACTCTCCCAGAAACACGATCAAAGCAAAATCTATATCGAGATTTCATCTCTCTTGCTCATGGAATATAAAGAAAAGAACACATATCTACATCACTGTCCTCTTCATCATCCTTTTAGAAACACACGAGAGAGAGAGAGAGAGAACTTCTTGTTCGACACACAATGGGGGGGGCCTGTGCATGACAGAGAGAAGGGGTGTATATGGAAAGAAGCACACCCCTTCATCCCCCAAATGCACCCCTTCGTATAAAATTTATTAATGAATAATATTTTCTTTTACATTGGCCTTAGCCATTGTTTCCTTGGGGATCTCAAAACTTATAGGCTTGCTTTATGAATACACCATTTTTTAAAACCGTAATAAGACTAAATTGATATGTGATATTATTAGTGTAGATGCGATAGAGTGCTAGATTTTGAGCATATTTAGGCTCCATCACTCGTCAAGAAAATGAAGAAAGACATAGAAACCTTATAGAAACATTCCATCTGTTCGAGGATAACTTCGAGACCCTTTCGAGGTTAACGTAGAAGCAATAGTTGATAGCATAGACAGAGCTAGGAATTTTGAGCAAGCCACCTTCTGTAAGAAAAATGGAATTGTAACAAGGTACAACAACCTATACAAATACCCAACAAGATGTAGAAAGTATTTTTTAAAAAGAGAAAAAACCTCATTTAACATAGCAAAAAAAAGAATGTTTAAACTCACGATCATTGACTCGAACTATATAAGTACATATTCTTCTTTCTAAATTCTCCATGTATTTAAACAATGCTAAATCTTATCTATAAACATATTTTTACTTTAAAACATGTCACATGTCTAAACATTATCACTAAAATTGCTACATAACAAACATGGAAGAATTGCATATGGAACTTCATACTCAAATATATAAAGTTTATAAAGTTTTTCTAGCTAAATGATAGTCAAGCTTAATTGTAAGCTTGAACATCTATAACACAAGCTTAAGGACAAGCATGGAGAGGAGAGCGGAATAGAAGAGTGAGAAAGAGAGAGAAAGAGAGAGAAAGAGGGAGAGATGGAAGAGAGAAATGAAGAGAGGAAGAAAGAAAGAACGCTACGCAGTAATTTGTTTATTTCATGTTGCTACTATACTTGGTGACATGCCTCAACATCACAAGAACTACATAGTAATTTGTTTATTTGATGTTGCTGTTATACTTGTTGACCTCGGGGGGTTCATAATATATATATTCTCTATATAACATGTGTTCATGGCCTATTTATAAATATCCTAATTTGTGATTTTTTCTTGAATAAAATACAAATATTTTCTATTCAATCTGTAAGTAACCCCATTATATGACACCCTTCTGTATGTAAAAAATGTATAAATATGCTATTTTAAAAATCCCTTACATACATATATTCATAAGTGACCCCCCCGAGTTGTTGACATGCCTCAGATCACAAAAATGACAAAGATACAACACTTTTCATAGTTAGTATAGGTGGCTACGACTTCTTTGAGAGAGAGCTTGTAGATTTTGTGCTTAGATTCAATATATCATTTTAATATTGTATCTATTTTGTCTATTACTCAATATTGTTTGTCTATGTTTGTCGAGCCCAAATACATTGATCATTCTAACTAAAGAAATGGTACACAAAGCACCATGGACTAAAGCGGCACTTTTGCTATATGTGGGTTGTATATTATTGAACAAATTTAACTTCAATGTTGCCCACTTTAGCTTATGCACTATATAAATAAAAGTGGAGATATACCCACTTTGCTATCCGTTCTATATGGGTAGTAAATAGACTTTAAATCTCAACATCATGTAAAATTCTCTCCCCCCAATGGAGACTGTTATCTTTCGACATAAGTGACATTTGCTATAGCTTTAAATTGAAGGAATTTCATTTGACATCTTGATGTCAAATTCACATTCCAAAGATCCATCTTGTAAGGAACATCAAGTTTTTGCTACAAAAAACATAAAAAAAATGGAATTTCAATTGAAATACAATGTATTTGCATGGACTTAGATTTGAATGAAATCCTATGTAAGGAGTTTTTAGATTTAAGTGAATATTTAATATATATTTTATGATAATATATTATAATCAGTCTTAATTAGAGAGCATATAAATAGTGATAGCTTGGGACATGAAGAAAGTTTTAGAAATTGAGAGAATTGAAAAATCACCCTTTCAAAAGAGAGAGGAGTATGCTTCATATTAGAGAAGTTAAGAAAAGAAATTGGAAACTTAAAATTATAAAGAGTATAATTTAAGAGTTTTGAGACCTCAAAATCCTAAAAATGCTGAAAATTGTAAAATCACCAAAATAGGACTCTTTGAAATAGAAAAATGTGATTCCTTAAGGAAATGTTAAAAACCACCTAACATTAGTTAGAGACCTCAAAATTCTCTCAAATTTTGATGGTGAAAACCACCTAACGTTCTTAACATTAAGAATGTGAGACCTCAATTTTTCTCAAAATTGAGAATTGCAAAATTCACCCAAATGAGAGATTTAACCAATCTAAAAAGAGTTTCAGAATCAGAATCGATAACATAAAATTAAGTTAATTTATAAAAATCACCATTTCAAAAAGGAGAAGTGAACTCTTCACCATTTTAGAAAGAATTGACCTTCTTGAACATCTAAATTACAGAGCTATAATACGCTCAAAATTGGAAAATTCACCATTTCGACATTCAAAAATGATGATTTGAAACTCAACAATGGATCGAAAGAATATTTAAAACTTCAAACTAGAAAATCACAAGCAAATTACGCTTTTAAGAAAAGCTCACATGCGAGTATTTTACGCAGAAGCTCACATCCCAAACATCGTTAAACTGGTGAAAACGGGTCTTCATTTATTTAGATTCTAAGGGGGGGTATGTAGGATAGTTGGGAACCAAACATATCGGAGTTCCAAAGCAAAACATCTATAATGAAGGTGCAAAACTCGGATGCTCAAGGGAGTTCTTTTCCCGCACCTCCTTTTATTTACACCGGGTATCCAAACGATTGTTTGGATGGATACAAGGCAAGGCAAGTACACTCGCCGCAGCAGAGATATCTATACCCCTCCTTTACACAACACGTTCTCGTTGCAGAAGAGCCTTCTTTCATAACCTACCTACCGCTCTCTCTCTCTCTCTCTCTCTCTCTCTCGGCGCGCGCACAGAAAAATATCATAGTATGTATAGAACCCGTGTCATATCCTCCTCCCACACAACGCGCATCTCTAGAGGATCTGAAACGGCGCCTTCCATTAAGACCTCCAATTAGAAGAGGTGGTCAACAAGTCCGCATCAGCTCTATCGTCCTCCTCGTCGTTGAACTGCTCATGGTGACGGTGGCGGTGTTTATACTGGCTGTCGTCCCGAGACGGTGGCAGGAGGACCGCGTGGCGATGGTGCGCTTCCTGCAGCTTCTTGTCGAGCTTGTGGCCCACTTGCATGGCTGCCATACGCACCTCGCGGGGCATGACGCGGAAGATGCTGTTCTTGCCCGCGAAATACATGAACAAGGGGCTGCAGTCCCATGACAGCACATGGATTATAAACAAGTATTAGTCTTATATCAGAAAAAAGGCAGTGAAGAAAGCCTGATATCTAAGAAAGACTTGATCCTGATCATCTAAGACAGATACCGATCATGATCCATGTGACATACATGGATTGTAACGGCAATAGTCCTGACTCCTTATGGTCTTCTACGAAAGAGCATATGACTAGAACCCATCGACAATCAACGGCGAATGTACGTACGTGTGGCAGTTGAAGACCGCCGCCGCGTCGAAGCCGTCCTTGCCAGCTCGAATAGTAACGGGGTAAGAAAAATATTGTGTTGTATATATTGTGCCATCACTTAGGCAACACTTTCTCATTACAACCATTTTGTAGACCTAATTCTTTTCTCCACACCTCAATATTCTCTCTTCCTTAGCATTCTCTCTCTTTCTCTTTCTCTCTCTCTGTGTTACTAAATTGATTGCTTATTACGCATTCTCTATTTAATAAATTCATGTCAATAGATTAATGACTCACTTTTCTTTAAAGTGTTGATGATGATCTAGCATGGCCATCAGACCATTTAGAGACCAGTATTCCTAGTGCATCACTTAATGGGGTGATCAGAGCACTATGATGGGGATATCTAGTACAGGCAGTACAAGTTATAAAGGGGAAAAGAAGTGTCTGCCAAGTATAAGAGTTTACACAAGAACCAAGGAGTTACACATAAATGAAGATGGCTTAAGTTCTAAGAAAAGGAGGTCCATTAGCATTTTGTATATGCATTGACGTGTGCATCCGGGGATACGTGGGAACATTTACTTATGTATAATGAGCATTGCATTCATTTGGGGTCATCCTCTTCCTTGCAAGTCAAGGTTTAATGTATTTTCTTTCAGTAAGAAAGATAAGACAGGTAATTCTCTCACTAAGAAAGACAAGAGACATGATCCTCTAGAAGTGAGGAGAGAAATGGTTTTCTCTTTCTAAGGTCTAAAAAGACACAAGCTTTTGTGTGGAAGTCAATCTTAAGGTTGAGGCCCAAGGCAATTTAATGAACTCTCCTTAAGATGGTTGCATGGACCATAAGTTAAGAATACACTTTGAGAAGGTGTTCTTTTTAAAAAAGACATAGAGAATCCATTTTTAAAATATCTCGTGATAAAAGTATGATCTCTAAAAATGGTCCGCGGAGATTATTGGAAATAGTGAGATCTACAACTTTTGTGTTGGACGTTTCTTCATCCAAACAATGCACAAAGAGATATCTGGAAATAAGTGCTCTAGAGTAGGTCTTGGAACAACCCCATCTTGCATGAAGATCAACTCAAGTCTCTCTCCAAGAAGAGAAGCTCTTGAAAGCCTATAAAAGAGAAGGCTCTCCTTGGGTATGAGAGAGGTAAAAGAAAGCATCACTTTGCATGTATCCAAGAGGAGAAGAGAACGTGCAAGTGCTACAGAAGCTCTGCTGAAATCAAGTGCTGCGGAGGCTCTACTGAAATCAAGTTCAAAAAGGAGAAGAGAAGGTTTAAGTGTTTTGGAAGCTCTGCTAAAATCAAGCGCCAAGAGGAGTTCCCTACAAATATTCTGTAGGAGAGAAGGAGACTCAAGAAGGATCAAAAGGTGTTAACTTCCAGGTTGTATACCGTGCAAGGAACCGTGATCTTGTTTCCAAGATCTACAAGTAAGAGCTGATTTATGTGTAATGGAAGAGCTTGCTCCTTGTCAATAATATAACTCCACAAGGGGGGGACTAGCCCATCTTCCAGTCCCTAGTGTATTGCCAATCTCTCTCTCTCTCTCTCTCTCTCTCTCTCTACATCTTTCTTTTCTCTAATCTATTTTCCCTCTCTAGATCACCTATTTTTAAGATATCCTACACTACAACAGAAAGGGTCCATAGACGCGCTTGAGATGCAATATTTGAACTGTGTTTAAAAATGTGGGGCGCGTTTAATGGCGCATCTAAAATTTCGTGTCTACAAGCGTGCTTATAGTGAAAACTACATGCGCAAACAGATGCGCCTATTGACACGCTCTATAAATATATAATCATATTTATAAAAAAGTAGATATATTCATATTCTACGTCTATACATGCGTGTAACTGCGCATCTAAAAAGGTGTGTACTCTGCAATTTTTTGACGATAATAGACGTGCATTTTTCCTGCAATTTAGACACACGGATAGACACGCAAAATAAAGTTATGAAAGAAAAACCAGAGTGGTTTTCTTCCCCCCCATCAAGATCAACTTGTATGCTTAGGGAAAACAGAGAAAGATTATTATATTGAAACATATTACACATGCTGAAATATTTATACATATTTCAAAGATTTTTGTACTAAAAACAAAACAATGTATGTAGAACACGAAATTTCATATATATAGATGAAACATTTTTACATGACGAGTTCTAGTACTTGTGACCTCAAGCATGGTCATGGTCACAAGCACTAGCTGAAAGTAATCCATATCAAAAATGAAAACTACAAGCCAAGGGGAGGCATGCATGCATAGGGCTCCTTTACATCTCCTCAGAAGAGGCATCATCGTTCCTACCACCACCGCTGCCGGTGCCTTGCCGCTGCCACCACTGCTATTGCTAGTTCCCCTTCGCTATCCTCAACTGCATCAGGGTTCGCCTACACAAAGGATTAAGGTATATAAATACCATTACAAATAATAAATTAGAGTTACCTATATTTTTCATGTAAAAAATAAAGCATACCTCTTCTGGTTGTGGAATCCTCATGGCACGATTATATTTCTCTTTCGTGATTATTCCCTCCTCGTAGAAATGCTACCAAGTGGATGCCCAATTATGACCTCGATGGTAGCCGACCTCTCTTGTAGGCATCCTACCAACGATATGATACTACAAAACAATTTTAACATACAATGTATTAGAACACACTACGTAATAAATTTAAACAAATTACAAAATTTATTTTTTAAAAAAATCAAATAATACTTACAAACTCAGCCTCCCATGACTCCCTGCCACCCAATCCATAATGTGATGATCCCATGGTTGCCATCTGGATATGTTGTGCCTCTGCATGATGGTGACTTGTCCTTTTCTCTGCTACTCTCTTCTTGGCCTCTTTCGACTCCTTGCGGTGGCAATTGGGTGGTTGGCCATATCCAAGGTGCCCCTACTCTTGTCTCCGCAGCAACTCCTTGGCGCGCGTCATAAGATGAGACCTCTTATTATGAAGCGCGTCTCTCACCTTTGACTATCCCCAATCATCTGAGAATCGTAAATTCTCGGGATTAGGGTACCTTCTATGTACTGCCTACAGCACCTCTTGCCACAAACCATTTTTTTGGTGCTTGAAGGGAATCATATAATCTTTGTATGTGGCATGCACGACACTCCTCAAGTAGGCTATCACTTCCCTTTCCTTAGGGTTATGCAAGATACCACCAACATCTGTGACAGAGTAGTACGTTTGTGAAGGCTCATCTCTCTCATTTCCCGATGAGGGTGATCGAGAGCCACCTCCTAGGCAACCCCCACAAAGCCCTCGACCTCCTCATCCTCCCGCATGACTCTCCCTCCTCCCTCGATGGGTACTACCCTCTACCTCACTTGATGCATGTGCTTCTGCAGATGCACGTGCTTCGGCCAATCCATGTACTTCAGATGATCCCTGTACATGAGTTGATCTGTGTGTATGCATAGTACGTGGAGTACCTGTTAGTAGAGGTGTACCAAGGTGATAGAGCTCCAAATGCAGATCAAGGATAAAGACATAGAGTTATAGGAGAAACATCTTGAGGTAAAAGAAAAAAATAAAGTATTCAAAGTCAAGGAGAAAGACAGAGAAAATAGATGCAAGATGATGCTTGACATGAACCACAAATGGAAAAGACTTCCCTTGATTTAACCTAAAAAAGAGATAAAATCAAATTACATGGGAAGTAGACAATAGAGCATCAATAGGCATAGGGCCAAAAGAAGGCAACATATGTAGGATTGAAAGAAGAAATCATTGCTAGCTTGATAAGAGATGTTGATCAAGTGGAGGGTTAAACACAAAGATTATATGACACAACCCTAATGAAGGCTTATGATGGCTAAGCACCAAGAGTTATTTAGAGAGGTACCATTTATGGCCTATACACCATATATGGATGACCTTGAAGAACTCAAGGCTTGATCTCAGATATCTTGGAGAGTGCAAAGAAAATTGAGGAGATCACTCAAATGAATGAGGAGTAGACCAAGGAAGGCGTGTTTTGCCACCTAAGGAAGAAGGGGTATGAGGAGTATGAATTGATCAAGGCCATAGGTCTCATGAAATCTAACATACCCTTATCAATCTCTCCCATCACTCTAGAGCTACCCACAATCATGGTGCCCCCTATTGACATCAACTACAAAAATTATATAAGGGAGTTAGAAAAAAGCTCTTTAGAAAAAGAGGAAGACCTCGAGCAAAAGAAGGCCTATACAACTATGATATAGAGATTGAGAGCTCAATCTTGCAAAATTTTAAAGAGCATTCCGTTCCCCCTGAAGTTCTATCCACAAAAGAGGAAGTGAACCAAGAAGAGACTATTATTTGGGGGGGGGGGGGGGGGGGGGGGGGAAGAGGGGGAGAGGGGACGGGGGTGAATGGGGATGATGGTGGAGAGGGGATGGGGGGGGAAGATATGGGGGATTTCACCCCCCAATGCTAATTGCACAAAATGAAGAGAGAGAAAGTGCAAACATGATAAATTAGAAGAAACAACAGAATAATAATTATTGAGTCCATAAGAGACATGCATATTTATAGCATTTAACTATGGATTTTGGTATCACATCCTCAGGGAAGTTGCTATATGTATATCCTTTACATCATGTGCATTCAAGGCCTATTTATAAATATCCTTATCTATGAATTTTTTCTAAATAAAACATAACCCTTTTTGATTCAATCTGTAAATAACCCCTTTATATTACACCTTTTCATTCGTAGATGTAAAAAATGTATAAAAATAATATTTTAAAAATACCTTATTTTAAACCCACGCGATGCACACATATATTCATGAGTAACTTACCTGAGATCACATCCCATGACTCTTCATTCCTCCATTTTAGAACTTTAAATTGTTTCCCTACCCATGTACATTTGGCAAGCACAGAGGACCTAAGCCCACAATGGTCCCTTGATAAGAAAAAGTTAATAGTACAAATCCCAAGTGCACAAAATACTATAAGTGAATTAGAGTGCATCCATTTGTTGCTAGCACATTCCATGAAGTGGTTACAATGTATAAAGAAATTTTTCTTTTGTAAATCTCAAGCTTTTGTATGATTAACATCCCAAATTTTCAAATTTAGAGTCAGATCTGTGCACCGCAAGTAGACTAATGGGCAAGTTGTTGCTCACCTCTTTGGTTCTTTGACGTTATTCCTCTTCATATATCCTTGGCTGCCAGCATGTCTCAAGTAGCAATATCACTAGACTTGCAACACATCCTTGTCTAGACCAAATGACAACCACTAAATAGTGTCATTATAGGTTTTGACACTAGCCTTGTAATTTGTAACATGTCTTTGTCTAGACCACATGACTACCACTAAATAATGTCATAAAAAGGTTTTAACACTACTCTTGTAATTTGCAACAAAAGTGGCTTCTACAAGCCACTTTAGTAGCCCAGGTCCAATTTTACTATATTTAAAATAACATGTGCATATAATACCAATATTGGATGGGATTTTCCCAACCATATAAGATAGAGAATAAAAGATTTGGAACAAGTATCAAGTGGAAATTCATTTTCTAAAAAAAATGAATTCTCAAATGTGCATGAAAATTGCTCAAAATAACACTTAACAATGCTATTTGGAGCTCTTGAAAAGGTTGACACTTTTTATTTAATTCCAAATCTCTTAATAGGAGTATATACTATACATATCAAAGTATTTTTTATGAAAGTTTTAGCCTGATAAGAAATTTTTTGATATGGTTTTGACTAGAAACATTAAAAGTTTTAGATTTTCTACAAAAATGCTCTTAAAGATTAACATAAAAATACATGCATCTTTGCCTATTTTGACAATTTCTATTTTTTCAACTACTATCTTGTGTTGGTCATATTTTTTTAAAGGCGTTTCTTCTTAATCTTTCTCATTGATGAGAAATGAAATATTTCGTAAAAGGTCCAAATCGCCACAAAAGTGGCTTTTTTGCTATAAGACTAGTGTTAAGTAGTGGGCTAGGTCCATTGGTGTTGTGCCATGGTAGGGTAAGAATTTGTAGAAGAAGAACCATGTGAGTGAGCATCATAGAGATTTATTAAAGACAATAATATAAAGAGTAGTGAAAAGCTTAAGAACATGTTCCTTTCTTTTCTTTGTCTGGGTAATCAAATGTCACAAGAAGATGCTAGAAAAGGAAGAAGAGAGTGTCCATACTAGCCATAGTCAAGAATCCAAATAGTAATCCAAAATGCGGTCATAGTACGGATTCCCGAGCCTCCGAGCCTAGAATTGCTTCAGGTCAGAGTTGGAATAAAAGGTAAAGCCGCGAAGTCTAGGACATTGTTCACGAAAACCAGTTCTTTAGTGTATTTTTTCAAGCTTAAAATGAGAAAAAAAGGAAGTGGATTTTTATTGGTCCTTTCATCTAAGGGATAAATTTTGATAGCTAGTCTTTGTTTGAAGGGCTATATCAAAATTTATCATTTTTTTAACGATTCACTTGTCATTAAACCTTTATTTTCAAGGCATGCATAGGAAAGGGTCCTTTTTAAATTTCAATATATATTTGTCAAGACTCAAGAGTCAAGGTTCATAAATATGACTTAATATACCTATTAACACACTTGTGGCATGGAAGAGAATTTAGTATGTAACGTTCAAGGTTGAGAGGCTCCAACTCTTCTAGAAGTTAGTTCCTTCTAAAGTTTAAACATTCTAGAATCTAAATCATTATCTTCAAAAGTACAAAACTTTCAAACTTCCTGGGTTGCCCTTCATCCAACTCAAGTGCTTTGAACTATATTCACTCAGCAACCTTCAAGATCTTTGGACTTACACAAGCACTCACAACAATAAGCTTGAGAGATCAAATCAACAGGTTGCAATCTTGGAGAGTCAAGCTTCAACTAGAAATCTCCAAGTATATCATAATCTTTCTACCCATTCTTCCTGGTTGAAACTACTCAAATGCTTTGTGTTGCTGTATAGGATGTGCTATATAATCGTATAGCTATTGTGAGAGAGAGACAGAGAGAGATAATCCATTGTTTATTTCTCCATGGTTTATTGTTGGAGCGTGCAGATCACAAGAGCAAATGCCATTGTTGAAAAACATTTAGCACTACAACAGAAACGAGGCATAGACACGCATGTTAGATGCGCAAAGTCGGGTGCGTCTATCATTGCATCTATAAGTGCGTGTAAAAGTGCGTGTAAATATATGCAAATTTTGCATCCATATATCCGCGCAAATAGACGCCAATATAGACGCGCCAGTAGACGCACAATTATTTAACCACCTAAAATTGCAATTCACATAATTAAAAAACCAAAGTTAATAATTATTTAACCACCTGAAATTGATTCTTGAGCATGCACATGTGCGCATGATAAAAACTATAGAATTAAGAATACACATTGAATCATTGAATTAAAAAAATAGAGTTAATAATTACTTTTTCATTGCTCTCTAATGAATGGCAGTTCCTCCAGTTGACAAGCCTGATATAAGTAATTAGCGGCAAGCGACAGAAACCTTACAATTAGTAGCAAGCATTGCAATATGTATCTCGTAATTTCTCTACTTGAAGATGATAAAAAATACTTCCTTTTTATTATGGAAAATTCAATTTAGTTTTAAACTTGACTATTGATTCTTGAGTATGCACGTGTGCGCATGATAAAAACCATAGAATTAGGAATATACATTGTATCATTAAGCAAATTAAGTATGTTACAGTGAATGATCCATCTCATCTTCAATGAGATCAGCCCTTGCTAAACTATCTACTTCTAGGTCTATGTTACCAAGAGGTAACGAAACAAATAAGTCTATCCCACTATCAGATGTGTTGCTATATTGCTCAATAACTTCATCAATATCATCGACAATTACATTATTGTCTTCTTCTGTGTTTCCTTGAACATCCTCGTGAGGTTCATCTTGTACTATATCACGCATATCATCCATTATGGTATCATCATGCACATCATCATTAATTGTTGGATTGTCATCTGCTATCTCCATGTCGGTAATATTACCATATATTGGTTTTGAACGATTAGATATAGGGATGACATACCACCATCGGTTATTGTTTACCATTGAATGATACACAACCTGTATTTGAAAAACAAAAGCAAGAAACTTAAATACTTATTATATTGTGTATATATATCACATGTATACATATTAAAAAATTAGCCTTTGCATATATACCTGCTCGCATTGTTGAGGTAGTACTAATGTGTCATTCTTATTTTGGTAAAATTTTGTAGAGTCAATGATTACAAAACCATTTGGATGACTTCTGATTGTGCAATGCTCACCATTTGTTACCACTTCTCTAAACCACTTCACATCCAGTACATATATAAAGAATCGTCTGAAGTCAAGCTTCAAAATATCTTGGATCAAGCCACAATAACCTTCCATGGTACCATTGGCATCCTCGAAGTGAGCAAGGACACCACAATCTTGGGTATTTCTCTTTTCATCTATACGTTGAGTTCGAAGATGTTTACCCTCACACCAAAGTGCATTGAATAATGTGCACTATTAGTAAAAGATAAAAGATCAAACATGTCAATTATTTATATAAAATAAAACTTATAGAAACAAATTAATTGATAGTATGTCTCACCTTTGATAAGCAACCTCGTGCGTATTCCCACTCTTCTTGAGATATATTAATTTCCTCCTCTTTTTCCATTCTCTCCATTTTCTCATGTAACCAATCTATATCAATATGACGTGGGAGTGCATTTAGATGATCTGAAAATGAGACATTACGTCCATATCTAGTGCAAAATTCTTGTCTTTCGCTTTTTCTTCTTGCCCTTGCTTCATTATATAGTGTCACCCATTTGCTCATTACATCACTATTAAGCACACAAAAACTATTTGACTTACGAAGTTCTTCTTTTGTTAGCACTTTACTCATTCCTTTTCCTTGAGGTACTATAGAGGTCATCCTCAAGTCTTCATCATCTTTCCATAGTCTTGGTTGAGAGGGATCCACTTCAGCAAGATATTCAGAGATATAAACAAGGGATGATTGCACTAACCAACCTCACCCATGCTTCCCTCAGGCCGTGCTTTTTGCCTCACAAAATCTTTCAAGGTTTTCATGAAGCGCTCAAGAAAAAACATCCACCTGACATGAACTGCCCCACAAAGTGCGATCTCATGAATCAAATGTATGAGTAAATGTAATTGATAGTCAAAATGGATCGAGGAAAAATTTCCTCCACCAAATAAACCACCTCAACAGATAATACTCGAGCATCTTGCAATGTGTTTGGATTAATTTCCTTCAAGCTCACGTATCTGTCAAGATGTATTTGAGAATTGTTTATTTTTGTGTAGAAATTCAAAGATATATAATGAAAAAATACATTGTATACACACCTCACAAGCTCTCCCATCTTGTAAATGATATCACGTACATCTTTGGATACACAATGGGATATGCTAGTAGGAAGTACGATTTGAATGTAAACAATATTCATAGATCAAATGATTAGTTGAGAAAAAAGTCATCATACCCCAAAGTTTACACATAGTTACTCCACTAATTACTATATTTATGGTTAGGGATACCCTTGAATCGTTTTGTGCCAGTCGTGGGACTTCAAACCAGATAGTTGCTCCACACCTCTTTTCTTTTTCTTTATGAAGGCTCCCTTGAGACATCTCATACATCCTGTGGGTGTTTGAAAGCTATATATTTGTTCCTTCATTATTTTTTCCTCTTTCTTTGACAACATCCAAGGTGCATGGGGTAGCTCAATCTTTCCTCTGGGTCCAATGCGTGGCCAGGCTCGTCTCATGCAACCAATGTTACGTAAATCCTCCCTTACATTAACTGAATCACGAGCCCCTATCAAGTGATCCCATAATGTAGATACAACATTTTTGAATATGTGCATGGGGTCCAACAGGTGATTGATCTTGAGTTCAGTCCAGTACGGAAGACGAAAAAATATAGAGAACCTAACAAACAAACAATATATTATGTAAACAATTCATCATGCTAAATACTTTAAAGTCAATCGAGAGAAATGCACTTCTTACCGACTCATGCCGAGTGGAGGGTGGTTGTCGACATTAATCCATCTCTCCTTCCAATCTCGAATGGTTAGAGATTGTGGAGTCATTCCATTAGTAGGGAGAACATAATTGGGATGCTCAATAGGAAGGAATCGATGATGATTTCGTAGATAACCTTCTTTAAACATGCCGGCCTAGAGGAAACTAGAGAGGGACCGCAAATAGAACATGCATGATATCCTTACGTGGTTAAACTTGAAAAAAAAAAGTGAATTAATAAAATGCAATTGATTCAAGTCTTGAATTTCAAATATAGAGTTATATACATGTACCTGAACACTCTCCGTATCCTGGAAAGTCATGTATGGTCCACAACAACATGGCCTTCAATGTGAAATCTCTAGAGGATGCAGATGCACTTGTATCTTGCACCTCAATACCTTCCCATAACATTTCTAACTCTTCAATCAAAGGCTCTAAGTAAATGTCCATGTTTTTTACTTTGTGCTTTCCAGGAATCAGAAGGGACAACATTATATATTCCTTTTTAATTGCCATGGATGGAGGAATATTATAGTTCACCAATACCAATGGCCATACACTATATGATGTGCTTTTGATGCCAAATGGATTGATTCCATCCATACCTAAACCAAATCTCAAATTTCTTGGCTCTTCTTTGAAAACGGGCCACAAATTATCTATATGTTGCCATGTCGATGTGTCTGCAGGGATCCTCCATTTTCCATCACTTGAATGATGACTAACATGCCATGACATGAGCTTTCCAATAGATTACACTTGAACATAAGTTTTACATGTGGAACAATCCGAAAATGTCGCAAAACCTTACGAGGCACATCCATTGACTTCATCTCCAATTCGTATCTTGATTCGCCACAAATAGGACACTCTCGTGGGAACTCATGAATCCCATGAAATAAGACACAATCATTGACACATCCATGGATCTTGACATAATCGAGGCCTCCCAGAGATGTCAAGTAATGTCTTGCTTGCTCTCTCTTAGTTGGCAATTTGTTTCTTTTTGAAAGCATTTGTGATAATAACCTACATATATTTTTAAAAGTGAGTTAAAAAACCACCAACATATATTTCTATCTGATTTCAAAATAGAACAATTAATATTATGATTCATAAGCCAAACTGAATTGATACCTACTTCAATAACGCATCCAAACTGACATTACTCCATCCATAAATTGTTTGCAAGTTAAGTATCTCGAGGGACGCACGAAGAATGGAGTACGTACAATCTTCATACAACAGAGTAGATGATGCTACATATAGTGGATCATCTAGCTTCGTAGAGTGACCTTCTCCCTGAATCGGTTGCAAAAATAGATGGAGTACCATGTTGTCCAAAATCTCATCCTCTACGACTTGATGGGGCATTGCATGAGGGCTACTATCATGGTCGTTAGTCTCTACTCTTGTTGAAGACTCTGCCTCCTCGCGTCGACGTTTTGCAGGCTCTCGATGCCCGGGAGGGAGCATCTGAGGATGTGGCACCACATCCTGCTCAACCACAAAAGGGAGTTTCATGTACGTTGATATACAATTCCCATAACATAGACCATCAATCTTTGTGGTAAAGAAAAACAATGAATACCGGTGATTTTTCTTGGTCCCATTCTCCATACAAGCTGAGGTGTGACATTGCAATTTGACGTGCTCAAAAAATACACCCTTGACAACGATCACACATGCATTTAATTTTTCGTCGTAGCCATGCATCTCGATTATGAAGACGCAATGTTTCATCCTCACTTGAGGATGTGCTCATTGACTCATCAGCTTGCACCACACTAGGTGATGATGACGTCGACATGATTAAACCTAATTCATGACAACATCAAAATATTTATCATTCATATGTTTATATAAAATCTCAATTTTAAATACACAAAAATCATCATAAATACATTAAAACTTATGATAAGAATTCACTATCAAAACTTATCTTAAAAATAAAAAATTATGATAAAGCCTAAATGTGCGTCTATATCTGCGTTTACCTACGCGTCTATATTGGCATCTATTTTCGCATCTATGTTCACGTCTATCTGAACAATAGACGCACATATACACACAAAAATAGATGCACACGTCAAAATTCAAACCATACTTAAATCATTTCTTTTCAAACTGTGCCTTTCCTTTCCTACGTTTTTTGCGGTTCTGAAGCTTGAGTTTAGCCGACATGCAGTCTCTTCATGCCTTACCTAGTCTCTTCATGCCTCACCTCCTCATGACTCACCTCTTCTTTCATTTCAAACACACAAGAAGGGAAAAAGGAAAGCCAAGGAGAGGAAGAAAGAGAGAACAAGAGAGAGGAGAACAAGAAGAAGCAGCAAGCAAGCAAGCAAGCAAGCATTAAGGGAGGGTAACTTACCAAGGAGAGGAAAAAGGAGAAGAAAGAAGCGCCACCACCCGCCACACCAAACACCCAAGGTGAGTCTCTCTCTCTCTCTCTCTCTCTCTCTGTTTCTCTCTTTCTCTCTCTGCTCTGTCTGTGTATTTAGGATTTCTGATTCCATTATGTATTGCATTTTGTAAATCATCAATGGCGGTCGTCGGGCTAAAATCAGTCGACTATGCACGTTTGATAGCGCGTCTACATTTCAGTGTAGATGCAGGTATAGATGCGAAAAAATTTGTCCTCTCATTGCATCTGAGGGCACGTCTTAGAGCGCGTGTGCAGGTCAATCTACACGCGAGAATACACGCGCGCGCAGGTTGACTTGGAATTTGCGTCTGACAGCACGTCTGTGTTGTATCTTAGATGCGAATATAGACGTGCTGGACAGAAGGTTGACTTTGGGAGCACGTCTGAGGGCGTGTCTAACCTGCAATTTAGACGCGGTTATACACGCGCCAGCTCTCCCAGCTCTGATAAGAAACAATATATTTTTACAATGATGAATGTGACCAATCCCATATTTGTGTTTATCAGTTTTCTTGTTTATGAGAAGCATTAGCACTTAAGTTTTATGCTCAATGCCTAAAGACAGCTCTTTGAAAATGTAGGTAATATATGATTTTTTGTATGCAAACAAATTTGTCTTTTTCCTTTGTTTTTTTTGCAGATGTCGTATCTTGGTTCATCTAGCAATGACCCGGATTTGGATCACATGAATAATACATTGGCCTCGTTTGGTAGGGGGGTCAATGCATTTTTTGGAGATTTTCCTAGTAGGGAAGACTTCATGGGAGAGATGACCATACACCTTGGCCGCTCTCCCACAGCGGACGAGGTGTTCAGTGTCATGTCTAGAACGCCTCTGACGTCTTTGCCTGGCACTACTTCCCAAACTCCATATGCAGGTACTCCACATGCAAGTACTCCATATGCAGGTACTCCACGTGCAGCACCTGTACGTGCATCGACTGAAGCACAAGCATCTGTAGAAGCACGTGCATCTGCAGAAGCACGTGCATCTGCAGAAGCACGTGCATCCAGTGAGGCAGAGGGTAGTCGACAGAGAGGGAGGAGGGAGAGTCGAGGGGGAGGAAGAGGCTTGTGTGGGGGTTGCCTAGGAGGTGGCGAGCGATCACCCTCACCAGTAGATCACGTAGAGGAGGTTGTACGCCAGTACTATAGAGTTACAGATGCTGGTGACATCTTCCATGATGATGAAGGAAGGGATGTAATGGCGTACATGAGGAGCGTCGTGCATGCGACATATAAAGATTGTTTCATTGCCTTTAAAAATCAGAAAAGCGGCTTGTGGCAGGAGGTGTTGAGGGCAGTCCATAGGAGGTACCCAAATCTTGAGGGTCAGTGATTCTCGGATGATTTGGGACGCACAAAAGTGAGGGATATGCTTCACAACAGAAGATCCCACCTCATGACACGCGCCAGGGACTCACTGCCGAGGCAGGAGGAGGGGCGTGGAGCCTATAGCCAACCACCTACGTGCCACCGCATAGAGTGGAAGAAAGCTAAGAAGAAAGCAGCAGAGAAAGTAAAGAGTCGCGAGCACACAGAGGCGCGACGGATCCAAATGGAAACAATGGGATCGTCGCATTACGGATCGAGCGGCAGAGAGTCGTGGGAGGCAGAGTTTGTAAGTATATTTTGATTTCTAATTTTTTAAATTTTATATTTCTTTCAATTCTTTATATAATTTATTCTAATATATTGTGGCTCATAATTGTTTTGCAGACTACTATTGTTGGTAGGATACCTACTCCTAGAGAGGTAGGTTACCATCGAGGCCATAACCGCGCAACCACATGGCTTCACTTCTATGAGGAGGGTCTCATCATTGAGGACCAATACAACTGGGCTATGAGGATTCGACAGCCAGA